>NC_090438.1:621211759-626211759 GCF_031143425.1 Pleurodeles waltl | reverse complement strand
TGTGGCCTCATCCTGAGTCACATGACTAGGTTTAGCTGGTAGGTGGTCTTTGTGTATTGCTCCCAGATAGTGAGAAAGGGAAGCTCAGTATTGGCAGGATGGGCCACTCTGAGTTAATGAGCGGGAGTAACTGTCACCTATCACACTTGCAGATGGCTAAGGCTATGCTTGAGCACTCACACAAAGGGTTTGACTCTGCTCTTTTGTGACCCCCAGACAAGCTGAGTCCAGGGCAGGGGAAAGGGGATGCCTGACACCTAAGGTGGGTGGGAACCTCTTGAAGCTTATCCTACTTCATAGTGGGCACCTGGTATAAATATTGGACCTCAGACTCAAACTCTTCAAATCACTTCCAGACCTGTGTACTATGCCAGGAAGAAGGATTGATGTGCTGCTGAAAGGACTACCACTCTGCTGGAGTACTGCCCTGAAGGACTGCTGCTCTGCTGACCATCTGCTCTGCTTCCATTGTGCTTGGGTGAGCTGTATCTCTAAGCCCAGGATCCAAGAGTGACTCCAAGACCTAGCTTCTTGATCAGAAGCCTCAGAGACAGAACAGGCTTCCTTCCATCAACCTTAAACCTGGCACTTGGACTCTCCCATCTGTGAATCCTGCCCTTCCAAGTGGTGCCACCCAGTCCTGGACCCTTGGAAGTGGGCCTTAAGGTACTCTGCCAGCCCATTTGTGACTTCAGCAGCAATAATGCATCTCCTCTGTGGTGCCTTCCAGGAGAACTATAACATGGCTTCCGCTGCTTGATGCATTGTCCTCAGAACCAATGCATCGCCTCTGCTGTGCGGACTTCCAGACGCAAGAACTTTACATCGCCCAATGCAACCTGGACGCAAGGACTTAACATTGCCCATTGCAACCCATCAGAACGGCCGCTGTGTTACACATCTCCACGCAAAGACATTGCCTTGCCGAACAAAGCCCATTGGAACTGATACTAAATGACGCATCTCCTCGCCCTGATCTTGCATCAGCTCTGTGTGCAATACAACCTCAATGTGGGTCTCCGCATCTCTTCACAACCAAGATTAAGGGACTGCATCCAGCGGACTGAAAAGAGTCACTGCAGCCAGTCCTCACTCCATCGTGGTCAGACTGAACATAGGACTTTGTCGCCGTCCAGCACAACCAAATGACTGTAGATGGTTATTAGTGCTGTTTTCTGTTATTTTCACAGAAATCTTTGAAGTTGCATATCTCTGGTCCTAAAGATTGGATTTTTTTACCCTTTTGGTCTTGATTTATTTATTAAAAATACTCAATGTTTCTAGGTTAGTGTGGAATTTTTATTGTGGGTGTGTTCACTTTATTACTATATGAAGTGCTGCATAAACACTTTACACATTGCCTGTAAACTAGCCTGACTGCTCGGTGTCAAGCTGCCAGAAGTTTGAGCACAGGTTAGTTTGGGGTATGTTTGTGTCTTCACCTTGGCAAAGGTTGTTTGTTGCTGCTTGAGTAGGGCTTCATCACTTTCAACTAGTAACACAATTTCTTACACCTGCCTATAGAAATAAAAAGAAGACATACCTGAAGCTTCATGAGAAGTCCATTTAAAGAAGTTTTAGTCTTCCTCTGCAGCCTGATCATCATGAAGGATCTTTTCTCAGAAGACAGGTCCCTGTAACAAAAATTAAAAGCACATGTTAGTAAAAACTGTTCTCTACCAGTTATTGAATACATCTCAAGAAACTAAAGCTTAGGAAATGTTTAATCACTTTGAAAGGCAACAAGAATGTAACAATTGTAACAATTGTTGAAACCAATCATTTGTATACATAAGGACACTTTGTTGGCATGAACCTGAGTCACAAGAGAGTTGCAGTTCCTTCAGAATATGTAAGAAGCATTGCCCGCAACTGGGAAAACGTTTGTTTTTGTTACAGTTCATAAGAGTTGTTAAGGCCAGTATGGAACCGCTGGTATCCCTAAAGGGTGACAGGTGTGGTCTGTGCCCCAACTCTCATTGTCCCGCCCCCTCATGTGCCCCATCATCACATCTGCTGAATGTGCCAGGAAGAGATACAGAAAAAAGAAAGACACTATACTTTGCTACACACATTAATCTGGCCAACTCCCTTTCATTGAAAGCAGTGTTTTTGCTTTTAAAAGTTTACATTTGACTCTGTATGTATGTGTGTATAGATCTATATCTAAATATACAAATATAGATCATAACTCAAATCCTGAGAGGGACAGAGTGAAAGTCCGGTACAGAACACACTCTCCCTAAATCCATGCATTACTAAACCGTTAGTTGTGTAGTTCTGTAGCAAAGGTTCTTGTCAACAACATTTGGCAACTAGGCTTACAAAGACACAAGACATCTACTGTTTGAAGCAGAATTCCTCACCCACCAAAAGGTGGCATGCTTCATCATCCTGCTCTGCCCATCATTGGATTTGCGCTGCAATTCCCTACAGGTCCAATGGGCCCAACTGGGAGCTACATGTTTGTAGTATAGGTTTTTATTGGCATTTACAGAACATCAAGATACATTGGTGACAAATCAGTAATATGTGATATTGGAAGCATATCAGTAAACAATTACAAACTCCGAGGATCCCCACTTCACTTCAAGATCCCCACCAGCGTGATCCCACTCCATACACAGCATAAAATGGATATTGGGCATAGTATTATTTCAGAACCAGTTCATTCCTCAATGCTCCTCCCTGAACCTAGGTGTACCCCAAACCCTCCCACCTTACTTAGAATGGAGAACTACTCCTTAAAAAGAACAGTTCATGGGGATGGGCATCCTGGGGGTCCAGCAACTCAGTAAGCATTGCAGCCCAAGCCCATAGGTCATCCACCAGTGTATCATCCCTGTGGGAGTTCAGCATATAACACTCGTTCGCATTCGCCCGTTCAGCCATGTTCCTCTTCCACTCAGCATACATCAGGACCATCAGGAACAACCATCAGATAGCTATACTATGTTTAGCCAATGTGAGCCCCAGAATTAGGAACTTTCTGCTTAATTTCTATTTTTTTTTTTATGAAAAAGTCACTGCCCTACGTCCCTGGGGTTGACCCATCCAGTGGTCCTGCCCATGGAGGCCAGTGTCTCATACCAAAACCCGCTGAGGTGTGGGCAGCCCCCGAATCATGTGTAAAGTCTGCATCCATTTGGTTACATCTGGGACAGGAAGAGGGTCTAGTAGGATAAACATTTTTTTATGTGATCGGAACAGGTACACCTTGTGTATCATGTTAAATTGTGTTAGTTTAAAATTGGCATTACTGGATGTTGTCCTGGCCCCCTTGTGTATGGCCACCCATTTCTTAGCTGACAGAATTGTCCCCAGTGCATTGTGCCACAGAAAGCTTGATAGTCAGGAAGTCCTCCCTCAATGATATCAATTCTAGTCTACCTGCTAAGTTCATTAGTGCAATCAGGATTCGAGACTCGGGGGAGCCTAAGGGAAGCACAGCCAAATTTCATGGGCTGTTCCTGCTATTTTGTCATACTGGAGAAATTGTCGCATCCCTAAACTGAATGTAGCCATAGAGTCAGTCAATGTAATAAAACGGTCAGCTGGATATAAGTCTCTCAGACTCTCACAGCCACCCTCATGCCACTTGGTGGCAGACACTGAACTAGCAATCAGGTAAAAAGGGAGGAGTGCCCATAGTGGTATGTCAAAGGGAAATGGGGCTCTTCTTAGCACCCACTTGACTGTTTGCTCCCAAGTTTTACAAACTTGCGTAACTATAACCGGTACTTCAGGTAGGACAATAGCATCTATCATCAAAGCTTGGGAAGGGCAGAGCCCTCATACGCTCCCCTCAGCAATCAGGTTTCCCAGTTCTCACCATCATCAAACCAATGAACTGCATGCTGTAGCCCGGCTGCAAAATTATATAATTCCATATATGACAGTTCCCGCCTCACCCACCCCAGGTACGGTTAAGTGTAGATAGGCTCACACACTTCCTCCCCGATGCCCATAATACCTCAACAATAGGTTAATCTAGTTCTATCAACACCTTCCTGGAGATTTTGTACAGGTCGCCCTGAAAAATGTATTGACCGGGGGGCAGTATAAACATTTCGACTAGCGTCAACTTTCCTATTAGAGATAAATGTAGAGTGTTCCAGAACTTATGGATGATTTGAGTCTCTCCACCACCCTCTCCACATTGAGGGCCCCAAATTTTGACATGTCATGGGACATTTAAATCCCCAAGTACCAGACACTCTTGGTCTCCCAGGGTAAGTCCATCTGAGGGAGAGGTGTCAATGGTTTACCAGCTACTCCTCCCATGGGGCAAAGTTTAGATTTGGTGCTGTTAACAGCTAGGCCAGATATTTTGTCAAACTCAGCAAGGAGGGCCAACATGAGGGTAACTGAATACTCTGGCTGTCTCAAGTAAATTAGGCCATTGCCTACATATAAGGTGAACACATATGTGTTTTCTTATACCCTAGCCCCTCAATGAGCCATGTAGTTAGCACACCGTTGGCTCATCGCTATCATATATCGCATGGGGGACAATGGGAACCCCTGTCTAGTTCTGCAGTGTAACACAAATTGGTGAAACACTGTTCCCCCTACCTGCTCCCTGATCATTGGTTTCATATAAAGCAGCTGTACCCATTTCTGGAAGGCGTCCCCAATACCTTCTCTGCATAACATTTCCTACGGATAGTTCCATGAAAGGGAATCAAAGGTCTTTTCAATGTTGAGGAGGACTAATGCATGTGGGTCTTTCTCGGGGGCCAGCACATGCCAGACCAGCAAGGGATTTTCTATATCAACGTTAAGAATGGATAGAGGATGGTACAAAGTATCCTTTGCCACATCCTTATCTGGTTTGGGTAGCATACGTATGAGGGCTGTCCACATATGCCAGGAGTATCCCTTTTCCATATGCTTCAATATAGGCTTCCAAGAGTCTCTTAGTTATTATCTCCATCCTACGATGATAAATCTCTGCTGGCAGGTCATCGCCGCCAGTGTCTTTAGCAGTCTTCAACACCTGCATTGCTGCCACACTTTTTTCTTTGTTCAAGGGCGCATCTAAGCTGTCTTTCTCTTTCTGGACTAGGGATGTCAAGTCTAGGCCCTCCAAATAATTGAGTCTCGTCTGCACTGAGCAGGGAGGAAAAAGGAGAGTATAACTCCTCCAGATGGGAGGCAAACACCTCTGTGATGCTCGACTGCTTGCATACCCTCCTGCTCTTGTTATCACAGATCCTCAATAGAGGTGGAATATGCATTGCACTGTGGAAGAGAGTGACTAACAATCTGTTAGCCTTGTCTCTCTATAGTTGGTACAAACACATTTTCCATATGGTCCCATGTTTCTAGTAACTCTCATTTACATACCTGTCACTCTACCAGTTTCTGGGGCTGTTCAGTCAACATTTTTCTCTAGGTTGCCCAGCCTCTGTTCTAAAGTATCCAATGATCTGGATAGTTGTTGTGTCACCCCGTAGGTGACCTTTAAGCATTCCCCACATGGCACCAACTTCATGGTGTTCCACTCAACTGCTCTCAATGACACACTACCCTAGTTCTCCGCAAAGTAAGGATTAAGGGGGTCATTCTGACCTCAGCGGTAAAAGTCGCTTACCGCCGGCCAGAAGGCCGCCATAACACCGCCGCGGCCGCAGTAAACGGCCACGGTCATTCTGACCCGCAACTGGCAAACCGCCAAAAACCCGACATCCACAAAAGTCCGCCACACCAAAGGTCAGCGGGAAACTGGCGATGACCAAACCTCCACCGTCACGCCAACAGAAATACGCCCATACCATTCCGACCCACAAATCCCTGCAGCGGTCTTTCAACCGCGGTATTCCATTGGCGGTACACACTGCCGCGCTCAAAATACACACACCTTTACAAAACACTACCACATTGGATAATTCAAAATACACACACCTGAGACACATACACACACCACTCCCACACACCCAATTAAATATAAAACACACACCCACATCACCCACAAACCCATACGACCACAATTGCGAGTGAAGGAGAGAGAGAGAGAGAGCACAGCATAGAGTACACCATCACACAGAGGCAAATCACAACATCACCCACACAATTTCCACGCACAAAACACCATACACCACCACACTCACCACACTCTACAACACATACACCACCCCTCACCTCATCCACACCACCCCATGGCACCCCAAAGACACCCCAGGTTCTCTGACGCAGAACTCAGGGTCATGGTGGAGGAAATAGTTCGTGTAGAGCCCCAGCTCTTCGGGGCACAGGTGCAGCACACCACCATTGCCAGGAAGATGGAGCTATGGAGCAGAATAGTGGACAGGGTCAACACTGTGGGACAGCATCCACGCAATCGGGAGGACATCAGGAAGCGGTGGAACGACCTACGGGGAAGGTGCGTTCCATGGTATCAAGGCACAACATTGCGGTGCAGAAGACTGGCAGCGGACCCCCACCTACTCCCCCAGAATTCACAGCATGGGAGGAGGAAGTCTTGCACATCCTGCATCCTGAGGGCCTCGCAGGAGTAGGCGGAGGAATGGACTCTGGTAAGTCAAATCTTCACTACTTCATTCCCCCCACCCCACCTGCATGCCAAATCATACCCCCACCCTCACCCCCACCACCATCACACCAACTCCTTGCAAATGGCGCACCATCACATCCCACCCATCCCAAAACCTAGCCCTGCATGCGTCCCCAAAGCATGGACACCCATCCCCAAAGCATGCCCACTGCACACACCCATCAACCCCACAAGCCACCGTCACAAAAGCCCCCACAAGGGAATGCCAGCACTGGGGGACACGGCCACCCACCCATTACACAAAATGCCACACACAGAAGCAATAACCATACTCTTATACCCCTGCAGGACCCGAACGCCACCACACCGCCACGGAGGGTCCAGAGATGTCCATCCCACCCCCAGAAGAGGCCCCCAGTGATGACAGCAGCTCTGTCTCCCTGGACCCTGATGACCAGCCCGGCCCATCGGGGACCTCGGGACAGTCGGTTCCCCACAGACAGCCACAGGCTACACTAGACCTAACCCCCTCTGGGAACACCAGCACAGCTCCCACCCAGCGGGCCCATGCTTCTGTCTCCAGGACACGTCAATCAGCGGTGTGTCCACCACTACAGGGCACTCAGGTTGACCCACCACCCCAACAACAACAGGGACCTGGGGGCAGTGGTAGTGGGCACACCGTCCAGGGGACAGAGGCCCAGGGAAACAGGGCAACTGGGAGGGCTGCTGTGCGACGGGGGGGGACAGTCCCAGGGAACCGACTCTCCAAGAGGCCCTCTCCTCCATCATGGGAGCCTACCACCACTCCCAGGAGATGATGGCTACGGTACTGGCCAGGTTCCAGGAGATCCAGGTACTGCAGGAGGAACAGTACATGGGGTTCAGAGAGGAACTGAGAAACATTAGTTCCGCAATGGGGACCATCGTCGTGGCCCTTAACCTGATAGTCACCACATTGCGGGACCATGTGGCACCACAAAGGGCCCCTGTCACTAGCATGGACCCAGACCAGGCTACCACCTCCGCCGGCGCTAGTGGACAGGAGGCCCCCACACAACGACAGGCCACCAGAACCCCACCTCCTGCAGAAGAAGAACCACCCCGCAAGCGGAACCTGAGATCTCACAAGAAGACAGAGTAGGATTGCAAGACCCCCGCCAGCAAACGATACCCCCTGATGTCATCCCACTGTCCCACATTGTCACCCTGTCCAACCTTGAACTGCCCCTGCTCCATCCTTCCACAGGCATATGGACAATGCACCTGTGCGACTGAGAACTGGACTCTGCCATGGACATTACTCCACCATCACCCATCCCCGTTTTACAATCATGTTCCTTAAATTTAGCACTTGAATTAAATCACTTCTTGCACTAAAAAAATCTGGAGTCTGCTTGTATTTTGATCAAATGTATTAGACATAACGGTGCCAAAATGTTCAGTTACATTGTGATGACAACATACCACTGTCACACAGCTGTAGTCCATGGGCAAACAAAGCAGAGGTCACGCAGTGGGGCCCACAGCTCTGAAAACGGAAGGGAAAGTCACAACTCAGTTAACAGGAACTGGGGGGGAACTCAGACAGTAGAGAGGCAGGAGACTTTAAGTAAATGTATAATGGCGTGGTTGATTCGTACCTGTGTGCTACTGAAAATACTGTTGTATCACTGTGTCCCTGTTGTCTGTGTCGTCCCCGTCGTCCTCCTCCTCTTCACTCTCCACAGGCTCCACAGCTGCTACAACACCACCAACTGGACCATCCTCCTGCAGGAAAGGCACCTGGCGTCGCAAAGCCAGGTTGTGAAGCATACAGCAGGCCACGATGATATGGCACACCTTCATTGGTGAGTACATTAGGGATCCCCCTGTCATATGCAGGCACCTAAACCTGGCCTTCAGGAGGCCGAAGGTTCTTTCTATAATCCTCCTAGTTCGCCCATGGGCCTCATTGTAGCGTTCCTCTGCCCTTGTCCTGGGATTCCTCACTGGGGTAAGTAGCCACGACAGGTTGGGGTAACCAGAGTAACCTATTAGCCACACATGGTGTCTCTGTAGCTGTTCTATCACATAAGGGATGCTGCTATTTCACATGATGTACGCGTCATGCACTGACCCAGGGAACTTGGCATTTACATGGGAGATGTACTGGTCAGCCAAACAGACCACCTGGACATTCATAGAATGATAACTTTTTCTGTTCCTGTACACCTGCTCACTTCCACTGGGGGGAACCAAGGCCACATGGGTCCCATAAATGGCACCAATGATGTTGGGGATATGTCCAAGGGCATAGAAATCACCCTTCACTGTAGCCAAATCGGCCACCTCAGGGAAAACAATGTAGCTCCGCATGTATTTCATCAGGGCAGACAACACTCTGGACAAAACCTTAGAAAACATAGGCTGAGACATCCCTGATGATATGGCCACTGTTGTTTGGAATGATCCACTTGCCAAAAACTGGAGTACTGACAGAACTTTCACCAGAGGGGGAATCCCTGTGGGTTGGCGAATGGGGGACATCAGGTGTGGCTCCAGCTGGGCACACATTTCCTGTATAGTGGCTCGGTCAAGTCTGTATGTAAGTATGACATGTCTTTCTTCCGTTGTCGACAGGTCCACCAGTGGTCTGTACACGGGAGGATTCCTCCATCTCCTCGCAAGTCCCAGCGGACGGTGCCTAGGAAGGACAACATGGAGCACAGAGTCAAGCAACCCACAGGTACGTAACCACAGCTTGCACAGTACACGATTCGCTATGCATTGAATGGCTTGTATGAGTGGCAATGTAAGGCCTAGGCCTGTGCGACGCCGTACAAATTCAGCCATGTGGGCCCTTGAAATGGCGGCTGCCTGACCTGTGAAGTGTGACAATGGGATGTGAGGTCAATGCGCTGGCGTGGCACACCGTGGCGGTAGGCAGTCGAAGACCGCGGCGCAAAGCAGCATTGGTTAACATTGAACCCTATGGGTCTCAGGAGCCAATGACGATGTGCGCCGGCGGTCGCGGTACGCACCGCTGCGGTACGCACCGCCGCGGGCGTGACCGCCATTTTCTACTTGCTTAATCACTCGAGACCTGATCATCCACAGGAGAGGACCTATACTGCAAGTGCTGCTGTGAACTCGGTCTGGAAGAGACAATGGCTGCTGCGACTGGGGAAAGTGCCCCTGCCTTCACATCTGAGGAATTGGATAAACTTGTTGATGGGGTCCTCCCCCAGTATGCGCTACTCTACGGTCCTCCAGACCAACATGTAAGTACACTGGGAGCACGTAGTATGGGCTATGCCTGTGTTGAGTGGGGTGGATGTAAGATGGTGGGGAGGGGAGCGAATGAGGAGTGCAACGCACGACAGATGACAGCATGTGCCACATGGCAAGGTTGGGGAGGGGGGGCCGCGCACATCGACCATGCAGAAAAGTGATGATATTTATTTTTCAACCTGTACATGTCACATAGGTCAGCGCCCATCAGAAGATCGACATTTGGCGTGCCATCGCCAACGACGTCCGGGCCCTGGGGGTCCACAACAGACGGGGCACCCACTGTCGCAAGAGGTGGGAGGACATCCGCCGCGGGAGCAGAAAGACCGCCTAGGCTCTGCTGGGGATGGCCTCCCAACGTAGGAGGGGTGCCAGTCGTCAATTAACCCCCCTGATTTCCCGGATCCTGGTGGTGGCCTACCCCGATTTGGATGGGCGCGTGAGGACATCACAGCAGACACAAGGGGGTGAGTATCAGCACATTCCGCTATATTAGCGCACAGTGGAGGCGTCTGGGTGGGGGAGGAGGGCTGTGGCTATCTCTAGCCCAGGGCGGTTTCTGTAGGCTAGGCCCCTCCGTTAGACATGGCCCTGTGCCCCGGCCCCCCACCTCTGTAGGGTGCTAAGTACAGCTATCCATGGCCCGGGCTCACCTATGTGTGCATTTGTCGTCCATAGACTTGTAGGCCAAGTCACTATAATTGAGTAGTGTACCCCGAGTGCGCGGCGTAGTGCAGGGGGCTTCTGTGTCTGTCCTCTCCGCCAACGGTGCCGCCAATGCATGCACTCAACATGTCTTTCTTTCTTCTCCTCCCCCCTTTTTTTTGGTTTTCCTGTTCATGTGTGCATTAGCATCATCAGGCGGAGGAGAAGTGGCATCAGCGCACGAGGGAGCTGCATCTCACATGGCCCCGGAGGGCCCTGCAACCGACTCGGAGTTAACCAGTGAGACGGAGGGCGAGGGGGGCTCCACAACGGGGACTCGTGGAGACGTCAGCGACACCGACACGTCCTCGGAAGGGAGCTCCCTTGTGGTGGCGGCAACATCCGTGCCCACCGCAACAACAGGTACAGCCGCCACCCAGCGCACCAGCTCCGCCCTCCCAGCAGCCCCTCAGCTTCCGCCCCGTGCCCGCTTGGGCAGGAAGCCGGCCATCTCCTTCGCCCCTGGCACCTCAGGTCCTGCCCCAATTACCCCTGCTGCCCTCAGTGCGGAGATCATTGACCTCCTCCAGACGCTCATTGTTGGGCAGTCTACCCTTTTGAATGCCATCCAGGGGGTAGAAAGGGAGGTGCATCGGAGCAATGCATACCTGGAGGGCATTCATTCGGGTCAGGCTGCCCATCAGCGATCGTTCAACGCTCTGGCCTCAGCACTGACGGCAGCAATTGTCCCTGTGTCTAGCCTCCCCCCTCCAACTTCCTCAACCCAGTCCCACTCCCCTGTTCCTCTGCCTATCTCAGCCACACCTACAGACCAGCCTGCACACACATCAACACCCAAGGGCAGCTCATCCAGACATGAGCACCACAGATCACACAAGCATTCACACATGCAACATCCACATGCAGACATGCCAACAGCCACTGCCTCCTCTGTGTCCCCCTCCTCCTCGTCTCCCTCCTCCCTCCCTGTGACGTCTCCACTCACACCTGCATGCACACCACCATCAGCCAGTACGTCCATCACCAGCACACCCACCAGAACAGTCCACACATGTGCAGTCACCACCCCCACTGCCATTTACACGTCCCTGTGTCCTCTCCCAGTGTGTCTGTCACTCCCTCTTCCAAGCCACACAAACGCCGGCAGCCACCCACCCAACAGCCATCCACCTCACCACAGCCTCCAGCACAAGCACCTGCACCCAAAGACAGCACACTTGACTCTCCTACAACCACATCCTCTCCCTCCACTCCCATACCCACTGCAACTACCCTTCCCATTGCTCCTAAAAAGTTGTTCCTCTCCAAAATTAACCTCTTTGCATCACCTGACCCACCCCCTCCATCTCGTAAGAGTCCAAACAGCACCTCAGCCACCACAAGCCCTGCACCTACTAGGACCATCATTCAGGGCTATTGGAGTCCACCAGCTCCTTGGGCAGGAACATCGGCCAGCAGCAAGGGGACAGCAGTGCCCACCCCCTGGGAAAAGAACCAAAAAAGGGAAGGGCCGGAGCGACAGGCCTGAGACGGCTGCCCCCAAGGACACAACCCTTGCACCGTCACCTGGCCCATCCACAAAGGGAGGCAAGGGCCCCAGAGATTCGGCCAAGGGGGGCAAGGGCAGCAGGGCGGACAAGTCTGGCAGCAGGCAAGCTGCCCAGGAGGGCCCCACCAGCCCCATTTGGGGTGTGACGGAGGACACCCACGGGCCCAGGAGTCCAGCACAGGAGGGCCCCGCAAGCGATAGGTCGGATGGCGACTGAGCGGGAATGATTGCCCAGATCTGGTTCCCTAGGAACACAAGACAGGGCCCCGCCGTGAGAAGCACCGCAGAACAGGGCCCCGCCGTGAGAAGCACCGCTGAACAGGGCCCCGCCAAGAGAAGCACCGCTGAACAGGGCCCGCTGTGAGAAGCACCGCTGAACAGGGCCCCGCCAAGAGAAGCACCGCTGAACAGGGCCTCGCCAAGAGAAGCACCGCTAAACAGGGACCCGCCGTGAGAAGCACCGCTGAACAGGGCCCTGCCGTGAGAAGCACCGCTGAACAGGGCCCCGCCGTCTCTGCACCGCTCCGCTGGGCCCTTCCTGTCAAGCACCGCTCCGCTGGGCCCTTCCTGTCAAGCACCGCTCCGCTGGGCCCCGCCGTCTCTGCACCGCTCCGCTGGGCCCCTCCTGTCAGGCACCGCTCCGCTGGGCCCTTCATCTCAAGCACCGCTCCGCTGGGCCCTTCATCTCAAGCACCGCTCCACTGGGCCCCGCCGTCTCTGCACCGCTCTGCTGGGCCCTTCGTGTCAAGCACCGCTCCGCTGGGCCCCGCCGTCTCTGCACCGCTCGCTGGGCCCCTCCTGTCAGGCACCGCTCCGCTGGGCCCTTCATCTCAAGCACCACTCCGCTGGGCCCTTCATCTCAAGCACCGCTCCGCTGGGCCCTTCCTGTCAAGCACCGCTCCGCTGGGCCCTTCCTGTCAAGCACCGCTCCGCTGGGCCCTTCATCTCAAGCACCGCTCCGCTGGGCCCCGCCGTCTCTGCACCGCTCCGCTGGGCCCTTCCTGTCAAGCACCGCTCCGCTGGGCTCCGCCGTCTCTGCACCGCTCCGCTGGGCCCCTCCTGTCAGGCACCGCTCCGCTGGGCCCTTCATCTCCACCACCGCTCCGCTGGGCCCTTCATCTCAAGCACCGCTCTGCTGGGCCCTTCCTGTCAAGCACCGCTCCGCTGGGCCCTTCCTGTCAAGCACCGCTCCGCTGGGCCCCTCCTGTCAAGCACCGCTCCGCTGGGCCCTTCATCTCAAGCACCGCTCCGCTGGGCCCCGCCGTCTCTGCACCGCTCCGCTGGGCCCTTCCTCTCAAGCACCGCTCCGCTGGGCCCCGCCGTCTCTGCACCGCTCCGCTGGGCCCTTCCTGTCAAGCACCGCTCCGCTGGGCCCTTCCTGTCAAGCACCGCTCCGCTGGGCCCCTCCTGTCAAGCACCGCTCCGCTGGGCCCTTCATCTCAAGCACCGATGGCCCATTGGCAGGGCCGGATCTGTGTCGGGCAGGGCTTCACGAAGCACTCTGGGCACCATGCCTCCTCCATAACCAGTGGAGTCTGTAATCCACCAGATGGACTGTGGCTTTGCACTCCCCAGGATGGTACAGTGGGCAATCCACCCACTGTAGAGACTTGAGAGACTGTGGCTTTGCACTCCCCAGGATGGTACAGTGGGCATGGAGGCCCCTCGTGGATCTGGCGTCGTGGACTCGTGTGGCTGAGGTGCCCCCCCTTCCCTTCCCCCTGCGGTGCCTGTGGTTTTATTATCTGATGCCCCAGCAGTGTTCTCTCCAATGGAATCGGGTCTCGTGTGTGGGCTTTGCCTATGTGTTTATGCACATTGGCCCACGAACAATGGCATGTAGCCAATATGTGCCGGGCTTTTGGACTATGTATACATTGCTCATGTTGTGATTTATTTATTTTAAAAATCTCATATTTCACTTAAGTTCAAATATGCTTTAATACACTTCTATTTTAATGATCATTTTATTTTGTCTTTGAATTATTCTGGGGGGTTTGGGGGGTGTAAATCTGACTTGTTGCTCTGCATTGGTGTGTGGGGATTTGGGGGGGGGGTGTCGCGTATGTGTGTGCCCGTAATCTTTTCTCCTCCCCCCTCCCCTGTGTCGTAGTTGCAGTACTCACCGTTGTCTCCTGCGGCGGCGTTCGTGCTCCTGGTAGAGGAGCAGGTAGACAATAGCTGGTAGGATGTTTAATTCGGGTTCCATGCTGTCCAGATTCCTCGTGGAGTGTATAGAGGTGAGCGTTTTCCCGTTCGTGGTCTGTTTCCGCAGTGTTTTTATCGGCGTGTCGCGGTTTTCAATGGTCTTACCGTCGAAGCTGAGAGGCGTAGGGGAACGACCCTTGTTCCGGCAGGTTCTGCTCTGGCCGAGGTAGGGGCGACCCCTTCCAGTAGCCACGGTGCTGTTTGGTATGAGCAAACCACTACAGTCCGTGCCCTCCAGAAGGAGTCCCAGAGGAAAAACCCCAGTAGGGTAAAAAACCTCCACAGGAACTCCCTGAAATGAAAGGAGGACACCAGGGCGTTAGGACCAAGGATCAGGAAGACTGGAAAACAAGGCAGGACAGGAACAGACAGGATTCGCAGGAGGAGATCAATCGGAGCGTGACTACCACCAAGGAGTGTTGCAACGCAATGAACAAGCAATTGGAATCCCCTTATATACCCCTGGACAGGAAGTAGGAAACAGGAAGTAGAACACCACCATCTTGGATTGGGGAGAAAACAACAAGAGTGAATTAGGTATGTGTGTAAAACAATGCATGCTGGGCAGACAGGAAGTGGTCAGCATGCTGGGAAGAAAAGAGACAAGTATAAAGTACCCCAAGTGTAAGGGTTCGGTTTGTTCCAGGATACATCGGTAAGTAAATGACAGGAAACGGACATGCAAGAAAATTAATGTTGAGCGCAAACTGCGCTGATGCGGCCATGCCTGAACCCCCTCGGGGTCTCAGACTTTGCTGCTTCTGCCTTTACGGCAGAACTTAAAATATGGCAAGCGGCGAGTGCCGCAACCCCTAGCCTGGCTCCCTGGAGCCTCCATGGCTCCCGCCCGGGCCGCGGCAGCCCCCGCGACCTGAGTGTCGGCCGCGGCGTTCTCCGCGACCCGGGTGCCGGCCACGGCAGAAAAAACGTGCCGCGCCGCAGTAACCGAAGCCCGCGGCATAAAAGTATGCCCCCCGAGGCCCCAGGTTTGTGGGGGAAGAGCCGAAAAAAGCGGCGGAGCAAAAGAGGAGCATGGACTGAAGAGGCATCCTCCCAGGAACACTCACTCAAAGGGTATCCCTTCCAATGAATAAGGTATTGGAGGCGCCCATGGAAAAACCGAGAGTCACAGACCTCCTGTACTTCGTACTCAGGCACATTGTCAACCAACAGAGGAGGGGGACAGGGCAACTGCCTATGAAAAAGATCAGGACGGTAGGGTTTCAATTGCGAGACATGAAATACCGGGTGGATCTTCCATGTCCGAGGTAGGCGAAGACGCATAGACGCATAGACACAGGGTTGATTTTCTTGAGAATTAGAAAGGGACCGTAAAAGCGGGGTTTGAATTTGTTTTGGGTGAGGTAGAGGTAGGAATCTAGAGGAGAGCCAGACCTTATCATGGACCTGATATAAAGGAGCCGCACAGCGTCTCCTATCCGCTATCTTCTTCATGCGGGACTTGGTGGACACAAGGTTGGAATGGATAATTTGTTGTATACCCCGTAGCTGTTGAACGAAGGAGGAGATGGCGGGAAGTTTGGAGTTGTCTCTCAGGGGAGTTGGGAAGGCCCTGGGATGGAAACCATAAGAGCCATAGAAAGGAGAGACTTTAGAGGCACTGTGTAGAGAGTTGTTATAGGAGAATTCTGCAAGCGGTAAGTAGGGAGCCCAATTACTTTGTGTAGCATTACAGAAGCTACGTAAGTACTGTTCGAGACCCTGATTGAGTCGTTCCGTTTGTCCATTGGTTTGAGGGTGGAACCCGGATGATAAGGCCACCTGGATCTCCAAGGTCTTGCAGAATTGATTCCAGAATCGGGAGATATATTGAGGACCCCTGTCCGATATAATAACTTGGGGTAACCCATGTAGCCTGAAGATTTCTTGAGTAAAGATCTGACTTAACTCCTTTGCCGTTGGTAACTTTCTCAAGGCCGTGAAGTGGGCCATCTTGGTGAAGGAGTCCACAGTTACCATTATGACGTGGTTTCCCATTGAGGAAGGTAATGCGCACATAAAATCGGTGGATATGGTATGCCATGGGCCTGGGGGAACAGGTAATGGGCGGAGTAACCCCACAGGTCTGGTTCGGGGCGTCTTGGCTTGAGCACATGTAGGACAGGATAACACATATGCCTCAGTGTCAGCCTTGAGAGTTGGCCACCAGAAAGAGCGAAGTAAAAGATCTTGAGTCGCTTTCATTCCTCGATGACCGGCAATAGGGGAATCATGGCACATGCGTAAAGCTTCGATTTGCACTGTTTTAGTGGGTAAAAACAGGGCCTTATCACGATAATAGTAGTCATGATCTATGTGCAGCTGTGGACGTAACTTTTTTAGTTCTGTTATGTGTAGACGGGCATATTCGGACTTGATTTGATCTAAAAAAGTCTGTGCTACCTCTATGATTTTATTGTTGTCAAATAAATTTTGAACCGCGGAATCACCGCACCCAGGATAACGTCGGGACAGGGCATCCGCCAGGATGTTCTGAGAACCAGGGATGTAGGTGATATAGAAATCATATTGGCTGAAGAAGAAGGCCCATCGAGCCTGCCGGCTATTTTGGCACTGGAAATTTCTTAAGCACTGTAGATTTCTGTGATCGGTCCGGGCTTCAAAGGGCTCCTTTGATCCCATCAAAAAGTGTCTCCATTCGGTGCACGCGACCTTTAAGGCGAGTAATTCGCGTTTTAGCACGGAATAGTTTCGCTCAGAATCAGATAGAATGTGTGATAGATAAAATACAGGGTGTTCTAGGTCATCATCGTCTTGTTTTTGTAACAAGGCAGCCCCAATGGCTCTTTCTGAGGCGTCTGTGACAACAATGAATTGTTTGCTGGTGTCTGGGTGTCGAAGAATAGGGGCTTGAATAAAGGCTTTCTTTAAGTCCTGAAAAGCTGACTCAGCACCTGGTGTCCAACAAAAACCTTTCTTTAGATGTTCCTTTTTGAGGGTTTGAGTAATGAAGCTGGTTCTCTGGGCAAAGTCTGCTATGAACTGTCGGTAGAAGTTGGCTAGTCCCAGAAAACATTGAGTCTCCTTGATGGAAGAAGGAGATGGCCAATTCAATATAGCCTGTACTTTGTCTGAGTCCATGGCAACTCCGGTTTGGTTTATACAGTATCCCAAGTATTTTACTTCTATCTGATCAAACTCGCATTTTTCAGGCTTACAGAACAAATGATGTTGTCGGAGTCTCTCTAAGACTTGGCGAACGTGCTTGGAATGTTCCTCTGGATGAACCGAATAAATTAGGATAGCGTCAAGATACACCACCACTGTTTGTTGCAAAAGATCAGAAAAGATAGAATCCATGAATGTTTGAAAGATGGACGGGGCATTAGTGAGTCCGAAGGGCATTACTTTATATTCGTAGTGACCAAAAGGTGTTCTAAAGGCGGTCTTCCACTCATCACCTTCTCTGATTCTTAGTAGATGATAGGCTCCTCGGAGATCCAGCTTGGTGAATCTCTGGGCTCCTCTGACTGCTTCTAAGATGTCCTTAATGAGGGGTAACGGATACCGGTCTTTGATAGTGATCCTGTTTAACCCTCTGAAATCGATACGGGGACGCAGATCTTTGGTTTTCTTTGGTACAAAGAAAAGAGGAGCCCCGGCGGGTGAAGAGGAGGGAGTTATCAACCCACTTTGTAGATTCTCATCTAGGTACTCCTTTAAAGTTTGTTTCTCTGGTTCTGTGAGAGAGTACATCCGCCCAAAAGGAACTACGGTGTCTGGTTCTAAAGGAATGGCACAGTCGTATTCTCTGTGGGGTGGCAATTCAGGCTTTTCAGGCTTCTGGAATACATCGATATAGTCCTGATAATGTCTGGGAACTCCCTGTAGGACATTAATGGATCCTCCCACCTGAGAGGGTGCTGTTGAGAGACTTTTTGGGGACCAATAATCCCCGGCCGGATAGCAGTGGTGTTGACAAAAATGGGAGGGTAACGAAATGGTTTTTGTTTCCCAGTTAATGTAAGGATTGTGCCGTGTAAGCCATGGAATTCCCAGGATCATGACGTGGTGTGGTGATGAAATTAAATCAAACGAGAGAATTTCCTGATGTTTTCCAAACTGTAAACAGTAGGTAGGGGTGGTGTATTGTACAGGTCCAGAGGCCAAGAGTGACCCATCAACGGTATGTACCTGTTCTGGTACTTCTTTGGGTATTTGTGTTATCTGTCGTTCTTTGGCCCAGGTTTCATCTAAATAGAGACCACTGGCTCCGCAGTCCAATAAGGCCAAAGTTCTTTCTTCGCGGCCATCAGTTAAATGGAGGGTAACTGGTAAGAGAAAAAGAGCAGTTCCTTCCTCCCTGGAAGAGCAAATAGAAGGTATATCACGATATCCCGTCCTCACCCTTCTTACTGGGGACGGGAGTTGGCGTTTCCCAAGGGCTTGGTTGGACGAATGGGGCAAGCGCGAATTAGGTGACCAGCTGCACCACAATATGGGCAAAGCCCCTTCCTTCGTCTATGTTCCCTTTCCCTGGCGGATAAAGGTCCGCGAGCTGTGTCAATCTGCATGGGCTCTTCCTCGGTATTCCCTTTGGATTCAGGACGGACTTCCTCGGTACGATGGGCGAAGGGACGAGATGGTACTGAGTGAGAAGGCAAACGACTCTTCTTTTTCTCCATTCTTCGTTCATTCAACCGATATTCTATCGTTAGTGCCTGGTCCATCAATCCTTTGAGGTTTTCTATCCTGGCAGAATGTACTAGTTCATCTTTGATGTCCTCTCTGAGACCTCTACGGAAGAGTGTCACCAAGGTACGTTCCACCCAGGTTGTTTCTGCAGCTAATTGTCTGAAACGGGTGATGTATTGTAATACATCTTGACCCCCTTGTTGGACTTCGCAAAGAGCCTCTTCTGCTGACGCCTCGAGTCCAGGGCGTTCAAACATCTGTTTAAAAGTAGTGATAAAGGTGGAATAATTAGATAGACAGGGATCGTTTCTGGTTACTAGAGGTGTGGCCCAGGCCAAGGCTGGTCCTGATAAGGCACTAATCAAATACCCCACCTTGGTCTTATCTTGTACAAATTGCGAGGGGCGAAAGGCAAAGTACACCGTCAAGGCATCCAGGAATTCTTTTAATGTGGTGGGATCCCCGGAAAATCGAGGTGTAGAGGCGGCTACTGCAGGGACATCTGTGGTCCTGGAGGCAAAGGCTTGTCGATAAACAGTATTCTCAGTACGTAATTGCTGGAGTTCTTGAGCCTGTTGTTGTATTGTCGCTAGTAGGTCCTGGTTAGTAGGTTCCGTGTTTGCCACTGGGTTATCCATAGTTCCGGACTGCAACTGGAATTTTTGGCGTTGCAATCTGTCGCGGTTTTCAATGGTCTTACCGTCGAAGCTGAGAGGCGTAGGGGAACGACCCTTGTTCCGGCAGGTTCTGCTCTGGCCGAGGTAGGGGCGACCCCTTCCAGTAGCCACGGTGCTGTTTGGTATGAGCAAACCACTACAGTCCGTGCCCTCCAGAAGGAGTCCCAGAGGAAAAACCCCAGTAGGGTAAAAAACCTCCACAGGAACTCCCTGAAATGAAAGGAGGACACCAGGGCGTTAGGACCAAGGATCAGGAAGACTGGAAAACAAGGCAGGACAGGAACAGACAGGATTCGCAGGAGGAGATCAATCGGAGCGTGACTACCACCAAGGAGTGTTGCAACGCAATGAACAAGCAATTGGAATCCCCTTATATACCCCTGGACAGGAAGTAGGAAACAGGAAGTAGAACACCACCATCTTGGATTGGGGAGAAAACAACAAGAGTGAATTAGGTATGTGTGTAAAACAATGCATGCTGGGCAGACAGGAAGTGGTCAGCATGCTGGGAAGAAAAGAGACAAGTATAAAGTACCCCAAGTGTAAGGGTTCGGTTTGTTCCAGGATACATCGGTAAGTAAATGACAGGAAACGGACATGCAAGAAAATTAATGTTGAGCGCAAACTGCGCTGATGCGGCCATGCCTGAACCCCCTCGGGGTCTCAGACTTTGCTGCTTCTGCCTTTACGGCAGAACTTAAAATATGGCAAGCGGCGAGTGCCGCAACCCCTAGCCTGGCTCCCTGGAGCCTCCATGGCTCCCGCCCGGGCCGCGGCAGCCCCCGCGACCTGAGTGTCGGCCGCGGCGTTCTCCGCGACCCGGGTGCCGGCCACGGCAGAAAAAACGTGCCGCGCTGCAGTAACCGAAGCCCGCGGCCGCGGGGAGCGCCGCGGCATAAAAGTATGCCCCCCGAGGCCCCAGGTTTGTGGGGGAAGAGCCGAAAAAAGCGGCGGAGCAAAAGAGGAGCATGGACTGAAGAGGCATCCTCCCAGGAACACTCACTCAAAGGGTATCCCTTCCAATGAATAAGGTATTGGAGGCGCCCATGGAAAAACCGAGAGTCACAGACCTCCTGTACTTCGTACTCAGGCACATTGTCAACCAACAGAGGAGGGGGACAGGGCAACTGCCTATGAAAAAGATCAGGACGGTAGGGTTTCAATTGCGAGACATGAAATACCGGGTGGATCTTCCATGTCCGAGGTAGGCGAAGACGCATAGACGCATAGACACAGGGTTGATTTTCTTGAGAATTAGAAAGGGACCGTAAAAGCGGGGTTTGAATTTGTTTTGGGTGAGGTAGAGGTAGGAATCTAGAGGAGAGCCAGACCTTATCATGGACCTGATATAGAGGAGCCGCACAGCGTCTCCTATCCGCTATCTTCTTCATGCGGGACTTGGTGGACACAAGGTTGGAATGGATAATTCGTTGTATACCCCGTAGCTGTTGAACGAAGGAGGAGATGGCGGGAAGTTTGGAGTTGTCTCTCAGTGGAGTTGGGAAGGCCCTGGGATGGAAACCATAAGAGCCATAGAAAGGAGAGACTTTAGAGGCACTGTGTAGAGAGTTGTTATAGGAGAATTCTGCAAGCGGTAAGTAGGGAGCCCAATTACTTTGTGTAGCATTACAGAAGCTACGTAAGTACTGTTCGAGACCCTGATTGAGTCGTTCCGTTTGTCCATTGGTTTGAGGGTGGAACCCGGATGATAAGGCCACCTGGATCTCCAAGGTCTTGCAGAATTGATTCCAGAATCGGGAGATATATTGAGGATCCCTGTCCGATATAATAACTTGGGGTAACCCATGTAGCCTGAAGATTTCTTGAGTAAAGATCTGACTTAACTCCTTTGCCGTTGGTAACTTTCTCAAGGCCGTGAAGTGGGCCATCTTGGTGAAGGAGTCCACAGTTACCATTATGACGTGGTTTCCCATTGAGGAAGGTAATGCGCACATAAAATCGGTGGATATGGTATGCCATGGGCCTGGGGGAACAGGTAATGGGCGGAGTAACCCCACAGGTCTGGTTCGGGGCGTCTTGGCTTGAGCACATGTAGGACAGGATAACACATATGCCTCAGTGTCAGCCTTGAGAGTTGGCCACCAGAAAGAGCGAAGTAAAAGATCTTGAGTCGCTTTCATTCCTCGATGACCGGCAATAGGGGAATCATGGCACATGCGTAAAGCTTCGATTTGCACTGTTTTAGTGGGTAAAAACAGGGCCTTATCACGATAATAGTAGTCATGATCTATGTGCAGCTGTGGACGTAACTTTTTTAGTTCTGTTATGTGTAGACGGGCATATTCGGACTTGATTTGATCTAAAAAAGTCTGTGCTACCTCTATGATTTTATTGTTGTCAAATAAATTTTGAACCGCGGAATCACCGCACCCAGGATAACGTCGGGACAGGGCATCCGCCAGGATGTTCTGAGAACCAGGGATGTAGGTGATATAGAAATCATATTGGCTGAAGAAGAAGGCCCATCGAGCCTGCCGGCTATTTTGGCACTGGAAATTTCTTAAGCACTGTAGATTTCTGTGATCGGTCCGGGCTTCAAAGGGCTCCTTTGATCCCATCAAAAAGTGTCTCCATTCGGTGCACGCGACCTTTAAGGCGAGTAATTCGCGTTTTAGCACGGAATAGTTTCGCTCAGAATCAGATAGAATGTGTGATAGATAAAATACAGGGTGTTCTAGGTCATCATCGTCTTGTTTTTGTAACAAGGCAGCCCCAATGGCTCTTTCTGAGGCGTCTGTGACAACAATGAATTGTTTGCTGGTGTCTGGGTGTCGAAGAATAGGGGCTTGAATAAAGGCTTTCTTTAAGTCCTGAAAAGCTGACTCAGCACCTGGTGTCCAACAAAAACCTTTCTTTAGATGTTCCTTTTTGAGGGTTTGAGTAATGAAGCTGGTTCTCTGGGCAAAGTCTGCTATGAACTGTCGGTAGAAGTTGGCTAGTCCCAGAAAACATTGAGTCTCCTTGATGGAAGAAGGAGATGGCCAATTCAATATAGCCTGTACTTTGTCTGAGTCCATGGCAACTCCGGTTTGGTTTATACAGTATCCCAAGTATTTTACTTCTATCTGATCAAACTCGCATTTTTCAGGCTTACAGAACAAATGATGTTGTCGGAGTCTCTCTAAGACTTGGCGAACGTGCTTGGAATGTTCCTCTGGATGAACCGAATAAATTAGGATATCGTCAAGATACACCACCACTGTTTGTTGCAAAAGATCAGAAAAGATAGAATCCATGAATCTTTGAAAGATGGACGGGGCATTAGTGAGTCCGAAGGGCATTACTTTATATTCGTAGTGACCAAAAGGTGTTCTAAAGGCGGTCTTCCACTCATCACCTTCTCTGATTCTTAGTAGATGATAGGCTCCTCGGAGATCCAGCTTGGTGAATCTCTGGGCTCCTCTGACTGCTTCTAAGATGTCCTTAATGAGGGGTAACGGATACCGGTCTTTGATAGTGATCCTGTTTAACCCTCTGAAATCGATACAGGGACGCAGATCTTTGGTTTTCTTTGGTACAAAGAAAAGAGGAGCCCCGGCGGGTGAAGAGGAGGGAGTTATCAACCCACTTTGTAGATTCTCATCTAGGTACTCCTTTAAAGTTTGTTTCTCTGGTTCTGTGAGAGAGTACATCCGCCCAAAAGGAACTACGGTGTCTGGTTCTAAAGGAATGGCACAGTCGTATTCTCTGTGGGGTGGCAATTCAGGCTTTTCAGGCTTCTGGAATACATCGATATAGTCCTGATAATGTCTGGGAACTCCCTGTAGGACATTAATGGATCCTCCCACCTGAGAGGGTGCTGTTGAGAGACTTTTTGGGGACCAATAATCCCCGGCCGGATAGCAGTGGTGTTGACAAAAATGGGAGGGTAACGAAATGGTTTTTGTTTCCCAGTTAATGTAAGGATTGTGCCGTGTAAGCCATGGAATTCCCAGGATCATGACGTGGTGTGGTGATGAAATTAAATCAAACGAGAGAATTTCCTGATGTTTTCCAAACTGTAAACAGTAGGTAGGGGTGGTGTATTGTACAGGTCCAGAGGCCAAGAGTGACCCATCAACGGTATGTACCTGTTCTGGTACTTCTTTGGGTATTTGTGTTATCTGTCGTTCTTTGGCCCAGGTTTCATCTAAATAGAGACCACTGGCTCCGCAGTCCAATAAGGCCAAAGTTCTTTCTTCGCGGCCATCAGTTAAATGGAGGGTAACTGGTAAGAGAAAAAGAGCAGTTCCTTCCTCCCTGGAAGAGCAAATAGAAGGTATATCACGATATCCCGTCCTCACCCTTCTTACTGGGGACGGGAGTTGGCGTTTCCCAAGGGCTTGGTTGGACGAATGGGGCAAGCGCGAATTAGGTGACCAGCTGCACCACAATATGGGCAAAGCCCCTTCCTTCGTCTATGTTCCCTTTCCCTGGCGGATAAAGGTCCGCGAGCTGTGTCAATCTGCATGGGCTCTTCCTCGGTATTCCCTTTGGATTCAGGACGGACTTCCTCGGTACGATGGGCGAAGGGACGAGATGGTACTGAGTGAGAAGGCAAACAACTCTTCTTTTTCTCCATTCTTCGTTCATTCAACCGATATTCTATCGTTAGTGCCTGGTCCATCAATCCTTTGAGGTTTTCTATCCTGGCAGAATGTACTAGTTCATCTTTGATGTCCTCTCTGAGACCTCTACGGAAGAGTGTCACCAAGGTACGTTCCACCCAGGTTGTTTCTGCAGCTAATTGTCTGAAACGGGTGATGTATTGTAATACATCTTGACCCCCTTGTTGGACTTCGCAAAGAGCCTCTTCTGCTGACGCCTCGAGTCCAGGGCGTTCAAACATCTGTTTAAAAGTAGTGATAAAGGTGGAATAATTAGATAGACAGGGATCGTTTCTGGTTACTAGAGGTGTGGCCCAGGCCAAGGCTGGTCCTGATAAGGCACTAATCAAATACCCCACCTTGGTCTTATCTTGTACAAATTGCGAGGGGCGAAAGGCAAAGTACACCGTCAAGGCATCCAGGAATTCTTTTAATGTGGTGGGATCCCCGGAAAATCGAGGTGTAGAGGCGGCTACTGCAGGGACATCTGTGGTCCTGGAGGCAAAGGCTTGTCGATAAACAGTATTCTCAGTACGTAATTGCTGGAGTTCTTGAGCCTGTTGTTGTATTGTCGCTAGTAGGTCCTGGTTAGTAGGTTCCGTGTTTGCCACTGGGTTATCCATAGTTCCGGACTGCAACTGGAATTTTTGGCGTTGCAATCTGTCGCGGTTTTCAATGGTCTTACCGTCGAAGCTGAGAGGCGTAGGGGAACGACCCTTGTTCCGGCAGGTTCTGCTCTGGCCGAGGTAGGGGCGACCCCTTCCAGTAGCCACGGTGCTGTTTGGTATGAGCAAACCACTACAGTCCGTGCCCTCCAGAAGGAGTCCCAGAGGAAAAACCCTTGTAGGGTAAAAAACCTCCACAGGAACTCCCTGAAATGAAAGGAGGACACCAGGGCGTTAGGACCAAGGATCAGGAAGACTGGAAAACAAGGCAGGACAGGAACAGACAGGATTCGCAGGAGGAGATCAATCGGAGCGTGACTACCACCAAGGAGTGTTGCAACGCAATGAACAAGCAATTGGAATCCCCTTATATACCCCTGGACAGGAAGTAGGAAACAGGAAGTAGAACACCACCATCTTGGATTGGGGAGAAAACAACAAGAGTGAATTAGGTATGTGTGTAAAACAATGCATGCTGGGCAGACAGGAAGTGGTCAGCATGCTGGGAAGAAAAGAGACAAGTATAAAGTACCCCAAGTGTAAGGGTTCGGTTTGTTCCAGAATACATCGGTAAGTAAATGACAGGAAACGGACATGTAAGAAAATTAATGTTGAGCACAAACTGCCCTGATGCGGCCATGCCTGAACCCCCTCGGGGTCTCAGACTTTGCCGCTTCTGCCTTTACGGCAGAACTTAAAATATGGCAAGCGGCGAGTGCCGCAACCCCTAGCCCGGCTCCCTGGAGCCTCCATGGCTCCCGCCCGGGCCGCAGCAACCCCCGCGACCTGAGTGGGGCCGCGGCGTTCTCCGCGACCCGGGTGCCGGCCACGGCAGAAAAAACGTGCCGCGTCGCGGTAACCGAAGCCCGCGGCCGCGGGGAGCGCCGCGGCATAACGCGGCAGGGCTCCCGCCCTGGAAAAGGTGGCGGATTGGTGGGTCGTGATAGGGTGGGCGGTACATTGTCTGCCGCCTGTCTGTTGGCGGTGACCGCCGCGCTGTTTGTTTGCCCCGCCGTCGCGGTCGGAGTGTTACAGTGGCGGCCTGTGTTGGCGGTTCCCGCCAGGGTCAGAATTCCATTTTTTTTACCACCTGCCTGTTGGCGGGTTGGCCGCCGCTTTAACACCGACCGCCAGGGTTGGAATGACCCCCTAAGTGTCTCTCTCACTGCCCCATTGAAAACAGGTTCTGTCAGGACCTCGGCCCTAATCCACCACAGGGGTACACTCAGAAACTCTTTAGACTCCTTGAATAATACCAATAAGAAGGAATGATCAGATATGTAATGTGCCAGGTAGCCAATGACCTCCACACAGTGGATCAAACACGAAACAACATGCAATAATCCAAGCAACTGTATGTCCCAGTAGCGGGCACAAAGCAAGAATATACCTTAGTAGTCGGGTATCTCACCCTCCAAACATCCTGCAAGCCGGCACTAGTGTTCTGTGCACCAGTCTTTGCTGGCTTAGTAAATGATCTAGGAGGAAGGCGATCTGTCTCCCAGTCTAGCACACAATTTAGACCCCCTGAAAAAAGGTCCTCTGAACACAGGTAATCTGTAACCGAACACATCACCATTCCAAACAAGTTCCTATCATCCATATTAGGTGCATACATATTCACCATACAAATGTCCCTAGCATCCAGTGAGCCCGAGACAATCACGTACCTCTGCTGGGGATTCAAGTTAGCCGTCTTGGCCACGAAGTGGAGTCCAGGGGCTACCCAAATAAGTGTGCCTCTGGCGTAACTGTAATAAGATGTTCAAAAGGTTTCACCCCTACATTTGCATCTCAGTGATGTGATACAGTCCCCCCAGGTGTGGGTTTCCTGCACAAATGCCACGAATGCCGCATAATGCCATAAGTAGGAGTATATACTCCTCCATTTCTCAGGCTGGCTAAAACCTAATACATTCCATGTCAGAACCTTCCATTTAAAGGCCATAAATGACAGGTATTACAAGTTCTCTCATCATTTCAAAGGACCTGGGAATCCTCCTGACAGTCAGTCCTTAGGCTCCTTTAGGGAAAATCTAAATCACAATCATCATATAGCCAGTACCCATACAGTACTTGAACAATAACAACCATCAAATATAGAAAACTGCCCCCCTTCCCAAAGACAGTGAGCCCAAACAACTTGATCAACTTGGGTCAACTTCGCAGTCCACCACCTCAATCCCCCTCCCTGAGGTCAGAGCCTCACCTATATGTGTTGTTTCTTGTTGTGAGCTATGCATTCTACCCAGGTGGTGAGGCCAAAGACACTCCAACCACCTGCAATGAGTTTGCAGCCCACCATAACACTCCCACCAGCAATCATCCATTTGATCCCCTTTCAATAGCAATATGAATAACCTTATGACTGATGCATCCTATGGAAATCACCCCCCCCCCCCCAGCATGGACAGTGATGTATATTTCCCACACATCTTTTTCTATGATTATACAAGTGCCAAGCAATCACAGGCAGATTTCTCAACTCCCAAATGACAACACAGTTCTGAATCTATCA
Organism: Pleurodeles waltl; assembly: GCF_031143425.1. Taxonomy (NCBI): domain Eukaryota; kingdom Metazoa; phylum Chordata; class Amphibia; order Caudata; family Salamandridae; genus Pleurodeles; species Pleurodeles waltl. The sequence continues at coordinate 626,184,423 of NC_090438.1, read as the reverse complement.
TAGACGTCCAAGCTAGCCATACCACTCATCTCCTGTTCAACAGCAGTATTCAGTCCCTGCCATCACTACAATATTCAATACCATCCCTTTGACCCTGGTCACTAGTGTCCTGCACAAAGTAAGAAGTCTCCAGAGTTCTGTTAGGGCACACCAGTCATTTCCGTGCCTGCCAGTAGTCTGAACTTCAACCTCAGTCTGCCGAGGGTTTCCAAAAACTTGTGCTCCTCCAGAAGGGTCTCAGTACCACCAAATTTGAAGGTAGACTGTGGCCTGCAGGGTGCATGGCCCAGAGAGTCCAGCCAGTCAGCTTCCTCAGGGGTGACAAAAAATAGTGCTCTACCCTCATGTTGTACTCTCAGCTTTGCTGGGAACAGGAGGCTGTAGCAAATGCTGTGGTCCCTTAGTAGCTTTTCAGTAGGCATATAATCTCTGCAGAGGTCCTGAAACCTCGCAGTGTAGTCTGGGAAAATCCTAATATTCCTGTTTTCAAAATGGAGGGCCCCCCAGACTCATACATGTTGTAGTATGACATCCCTGCCCCGGAAATTAAATAGGAGAATAATGATGGCATGAAGTTGTGCCCCAGGGCTGGGCATCGGTGCCAATGCATGATGGGCATGTTCAATAGTAAAACATTTTGAGAGGTGTTTGGGTTTCAATATGGTTTTTATCCATTCCTCTAAAACAGTTCTGTAAACTGTCCTTCTGCTTTCTCAGGATAATCCACAAATTTGAGGTTGTGCTCCTCGAATGGCCCTCCGCATCCTCTACCCAATCATCCAGATGGGCTGCAAGTGCCTGAAGCACTGAGACTGTTTTTTTTGAGGGAGCATACCTCTTGTTGTAGTTCTACGACCTGTCTCTCTGCTCACCTCAAGGGCCACCATGTAGATCTTCACCAATGTGATATCTTGGGACCCCCTTGATTTCTGCCATTAGATCATCAAATATTGGAGGAGATGCTTCCCAAGGTGGTGGATGTTTGGTCAGTTCCCCCTCCACACCATCCTGTGCCAAGGGGTGTACATAACTGTCTATTGTATTGGTCTGCACTGTTTTGATAGGTTTATCTTTTGCCATATTGGTCGACCAGCGGGTGAAGGCAAGATGCAACAGACGTGGTTTCCTTGGGCATGTCCAAATTTGGAGGGGGTTCAATAAATCCACCCACAGAAGCAGGGCCATCAGCTCTGTTATCACACTGACAGCCCACAGCCACATAAGTCACCAAACCCTTCAGCATGTCGGAAAAGATTTTCCATGAGAGGAGGTCAAAATGTAATAAGGCTCATGACTCCCACCTGATCAATACCTTGAGACTCAATATGGGAAGGGCCCACAGACCAATTTGCTACCCTACTTCCCACAAAGGCACAGATGGTCAAGACCAGAGGTAAGATGTAGGGGCCTCACAGGGGATTATATTGACTCAGGAGTCATAATCCAAGTTAAGGTATTTCATGTCCCCCAATATAAATTGTTTGTACTCACAGGAAAAGTGGCATGTAGATTTCAGCCCAAGGAAGAGAGGGCCACTATTACGTGCACAATCTTATGCATTCTAATAGCCCCGGGCCACTGTTTGTCCTCTGTGTGGCACTGGGCCCACTTTCTCAGCACTCTCCTTAGGGTCCAATGAAAAGAGGCCTCTGGCATGCTCCGGGGCTCCGATGCCGGGCGGCTGTCTCCTGATCCGGCCGGGCCCAACAGTCTCAATGGCTGCTGTTCTCAAACCCCAAGGCTGCTGGTGAAGACTCAATGGCCGCACAGCTTCTCCAAGCCAGCGCCACCCACTCCAACAATACAGGGCTGTAGCGCCCAACAGCACATTTTGCACCCCGGTGGCAACAATCCTTAGCTCTGGGGGCCTTCTGACAACTATCTTGGGCTCGCTCACCCTCCACCAGATGAGGCCCTCCTCTGACCTCACCGGGTGCAGCCACGAGGTGAGCAGAAGTTTGAGTGGCTACACGCAAACGTTTTAAGTGGCCAATGGGGCGGAGCTGGTTTAGATGGGTGGGAGCCGATTTCTTCCTGATGCCCATCCCCAGAGGCGATATTGAATGGATTAATGACGGATTAAGAAGGGGCTTGTGGGGAGCTCTGAGAAACATTACTGGTCAGCTATCTTGCCAGGCCTCGCCCCCTCAAATGGGGGCTACGTGCTAGAGATCCTTTGTTTTGCCTCAGGGACTAGAGTGATAGAACCTATGACTTCCAAACGTGTGTGCAAGGAGAAGGGGACTGTGAAAGAGGTAGAATAGTCTGAATAGTGACAATTAAAATTAACTCAAGGTACCCCTAATGATTTAGTTTATTTCTCGTGTGCTTTGCTAAAGGTTGAAACAATTAGGAAATTCAGAAAACCAATGCTCCTTATATAACCAAATATCTTGAGAACATTTTTCTTGCCTTTTTATGTCCTAGCTAGGATTAGTGACAATTCATCAGGACCTACATGTATATCTCATCTACTCAAGTGGGTATCCTAATTGTAAGCAAATGTACTACTTCCTCAGAGCAATCTCCAATAAGTGTAAGAAAAGAGAAAACCTGTGCTGGAAAGTGTTTTTTTGGAAGGTACAGGCAGGTAACTACAGCTAGAAATAACACCACAATCACAAATAAGGAGCAGTCAATAAGTTTATCCTTGCTCAACCCTTGGTATCTTGGCTGCGAGCAGACAGGCTTAACTTAGGAGACAAGTGCGTAAAGCATTTAAAAACACTAATACAGTAAATAAGTAAGACACAACACACAATATAAATTCAACACCCATTTATAACAATAGGAAATCTTTTATTTTATGATTAAAATGGCATCAAAGCAAGCAAAATTCCATGTAGGGTATAGAGGATATGAATTTTTAAAGGTTAAAAGTAAAATGAGTGCTGAGAATTAAATAGGTAAAAAAGGTTGCCCTCGATGTAACACTTTTACACTTACTTACAGAAGTGCTTATTAATGTAGGAAAGTGGCCACAGCACCAGCTATGGGTTCAGAACCTCTGGTTTGCCTCTAGAGGGAGGGGAAAACGAAAGTGCAGTTTTTCCCTCCCCAGGGCATATCAAATATCTTTCATAATACCCATGTTTATTATTACAATGCACCTTACTCTTGGGGCACCTAGGGTAGACCTTAGGGGTGACTAATATGTACAAATAAGATAGTTTAAGACTTTGGAAGTATTTTTTATTCTGAAGTCAAATGTGGACACAGCCTTAATTTAAATGCAGCAAGCAAGGCAGGACTTCATTTTAAAATGACATGGATTACATAGACTAAATCTATTGAGTCACTAAACTTACATGCCCTACCATATCCTAGGGACGTACACGTGGGTTGTCAGTACCAATTTTAATTATAAAAAATAATGAGTGCTCTGTTCCAGAAGGTGGAGGGTATTCAAACCCCTCTCACAGGCACACACTCATTCAGAAGCAATAGCCCTCATGCATCATCATCAGGCTCTGCTCCACGTCAGACTGGCACTGCAATGTCTGACGGGGTCCTACATGGGACCATCTAGCCATTAAAAAATTGTTTGTGTCACAGTACCAAAGATCTTAGGTTAATAAGAAACAGCCGGAGAGATACAAAATACAAATTAAAATTGGCTTGGTTGCCTCCTCAATGTGAGAGAATGTTTAATAAGCGAGCGAGGACCCGGTCAAGGTTAAAAACACAAGAAAAGTGAAGGGGAAATAATGATCCCGCACTTTACATGCTCAAAGGGTAAAGCACAATGACTTCAGCCTCTACAAAAAGTCAACATGTTTCGTACATAAAAATTGTCCAAATAGGATCCACCGATGCTTCATCAGGACTAGAACAATTATCTTTCTCCAGAACATCAAATATATGAATACAATTTGTTCATTCAAGAAGGAAGAAGGGAGTAAAAATTACTTTTACTCACTACAGGTCTGTGTTTACTAGCACAAAACTACTGGTGACTGGCCATGATCTGAAGCAGAACTACTTCCAAAGAGGACAAGTGTCAGAAATCATTCAGGATATTGAAACGCCGTAATAATCAACAGCGCATACTAGTAAGCCGTAATAGTCAACAGAGTGATGCAATCCCTGGCCGCGTTCTCAAACTTCGAGAATTATGCCTAACTACCATATACCTTTTAAACAGAGTACTTGCCCTGGGCTAGGTTAGTACAATCCAGGACAGAAAACGCCAGTATTAGTAAAAAATGGGGGCAAGAGGTGAGGGGATGTCTGCAAAAATCTCGTTTTTCTCACAACCTGTTTCCCTTACAACTTGCATCCTAGATGTAGATGTATAGTCCAGAGGCATGTATGACCTTCAGGAAATCTATATACAAAAATGTAACAGAGGCAGTCTTTTATATTCTTGTAATGTTGACATGTATTTTGTTTCATTTTGTAATTTCTCAGCCGAACAGAAACCGCATGCATGATGTAGTATCATTTACAAGGGCATACCAAAAATCTGCCTATAGTGAAATCATCACACTGTACATGTATCAATATGGCACCAATCCCTGTTATCCCCCCACGGTGATACTCATCACACTCACATACACAAACATAAATCAAAGAAGTGTGGCACCTGACCCTAATTCCAGGGTAACTGGGCCCCTTAAACTCCTGTGATTCAGACTACTAGGTGGTCATCTAGATTGAAAAGTAATGAGATTAATAGAAAATGTCCAGTCAAAAGCACAACTCTGCTCACAACTGTGATTTAAGTCACTTGCCACATTGGTGGTTGCTATATTAAGCCTATCATTCTCTGCTTTCCCAGAGATGTGGAGGCCTGGATCAAATCCCTGTCTATAAAGTGGCTGAGCTCCTGTGCTCCCAATCATGTGACTGGCCGTATGTGCAAGGTGCATCTCAATTGCTGTACAGTGGCTTTAGAGAGCTCACATAGCATTTGCGGGCACACCTACAGAGCACAACCAGTACCTATTCAGAGAGCACACAGATTATACCTGAGGTTACAGATGGTTAAAATGCAGCAGTATGTGCACTAGGCCGTAAAGATCATATTATGACTTGTTTGATGATGAGGGATAGCAAAGTTAGAAAAATGGAGAACCAACATGGCAGTTGCCGCCATCAGATTAAGATGGTTTTACAGTGGGCTGGTGATCCAATGCATTCACTGTACGATGCGTATATTCTCTATCGTATTCTGATGATGCTGTCCTTATTGCTGGAATATCAATTTGTCTGCAGCTACTCCTAGAGTCCTTTACCTCCTTTATATCCAATTTAGATCTAAGATTAAACGCCTTTTTTAGGATTTAAGGTTGATATGGGCTTTTGGTGGCAAGGGCATTTTAGGGTTTGGTGTGGGTATGATTTTTTGGGTGGCTAGGGCATGTTTAGGGTTTAGGGTGGGTTTGGGTTTTTGGGTGGCAAGGGCATTTTTAGGGTTTAGGGAGGGTGAGGGTATTGGGTGGCACAGGAATTTTTAGGGTTTAGGGTGGCTATGGGTTTTTGGGTGGCAAGGGCGTTTTTCAGGGTTAGGGTGGATATTGGCTTTTGTGTTGCAACGGCATCTTTAGAGTTTAGGGTGAGTGTGGGTTTTTGGGAGGCAAGGACATTTTAGACTTTAGGGTGGGTATGGGTTCTGGGTGGCAAAGGCATTTTTAGGATTTAATGTGGGTATGGATTTTTGGGCAGCAAGGGAATTTTTATAGTTTAGGGTAGAAATAGTTTTTTGGCTGTCAATGTAAATTTTAGGGTTGAGAGTGAGGGTGGGTTTTTGGTTTTACACACACACATATACGTATATGTGTATGTATGTATATATACATATATATATATATATATATATATATATATATATATATATATATATATATATATATAGGTTTATAGATATATACATGTGTATATATATATATATGTGTGTGTGTGTATATATATAAATATATATAGATATATATATATATATAGTGATCGCCAGGTAGTTATAGTTAGGATCTAGTTTCTATATAAAAAGCTGTTTTTTTACTCACCTATATCTTTGGCGCAGCTTGATGAATCTTCACAAAACGTTGCGAAACTACTGGACAGAATTACACCAAATTTGGCAGATTGGTAGGTCCTGGTCCAGAAAGTGAACTTTTTTGTTTTGGTGTAATTCTTGTATATGTAGGGATGCGAAGGATTCACATCCCCTCCCGATCTCGTGCTGAGATTTGATTGGTTGATAATACCTTAACAATAGAAACTGTTGAAGTGTTGTCAGTCATCTTGGGACTCCGCTGAAGTGGAGTCCCAGAAAAAAAAAAAAAAAAAAGAAAAGGGGCCAGTGTACGAACACCCAGACCTTCTAGCTTTGGTGGTGGGGTTCCAAAGGGACCCACCAGGTCTAAAAAAAAATTTTTTAATTTTATGGACAAGGTTGCGGAGGATCAGCAGATCAAAATTAAAACAATTAAGCACGGGCTCCCCCACTTCTTGTTATAAAGCCCCCATGAGAGCCAAGTCTTGGGGGCATCAGGTTAAAAATGTCGGGTGGGGGTCTCCTGGCATCCTCCCACTGCCCCAGGGACCACCACCTCCCGGGGCTTATTATATGCAAGGGGCCACATGCCCTCCGCTGCTCAGGGATCACCACCTACCCGGGGCATGAGGGGGCATGAGTAGTTATAATGTTGAGGGGGCTTGTCCCCCTGCTGCCCCAGGGATCACCATCTCCTGGGGGCAAATAGCTAAGTAAAGAAAGTGGGTCCATTTCAGACATCCTTAGCTTCCTTCAGGGATCACCACCTCCCCAGGGCGTCCTTCATGTTGGAGGGGGACACACGGCCCGCGTCATGGAGACTGTCAAACCTAAGGGCTGGCTCCTGCTACGTCCAGGTGTGCCCACCCCCAGGACATGGCAGTTTGCTGTGGCTTGGCCGTAGCACTTCAGCTTCAGCCAAGCGACAGCAAACACTTTGGGTTTTGACAGTGGGACTTGTCAAGCAGGTCCCACTGTCAAAATCTGAAGCTTTCATCTCTATGCAGGGGACAGAGATGAAATGCTTCAGCAAGCAGGTACCTGCTGTTAAAGCAGCTCCCTGCTTGCTTAGGCAATGCCACTATGAGGGAAGCCTCAAGGCTTTCCCTGTGGTGCCAGATAGCCCGTAAAGGGCATTTTTTAATTTAAAAAAAACAAATGAATTAATTAATATGTAGGAACCCTTGAGGGCTCCCCCGCAGTCCCTAAAAGCCCAAAGAGGGCTAAAATCAATAATATTTTTTTTAAAAGAAACCGATAACTCAGTTTGAAAGTCACAGATGAGTCAAGGTTCGAGTCCAACCAGACTACTTTCCCTCTTTTTTATTTTTATTTAAAAAAGTACAATTTATTTTAATTTTGGAAAAAGATCTATACATTCTTTATTTAAAATTGTACAGAAATATCTAATTCTAAGTATATGATACATCAAAGCCTACAAAACTCTCAATGCCTCTCCCTCTTACTTTCTTTCTCTCTCTTTCTCTGTCTATCTTTCAATCAATTTCACTCACTCACACACTCACTCAGACACTTACGCACCCACTTACAGACCCACTCAGAAACTCACGCACCCACTTACAGATCCACTTAGGGCTTCGTACACCCACTCACACCCCAGTCCGACCCTCATGTACCCACTCACAGACCAGCTTAGACAGTTGCAACTTCAAGGGAAGTTTGAGTTATATGTTCTACTGGTTGTTCTCCGGCATGGAGCCTTTCAAGTTTCGGTTCTTCAGTATGGAGAAGAAGTTTATGAATCTGGATTCGGACTGGCGTAAGAAGTTTGCGTTTTCTAGTTGACATTATCTATTTGAACAAAGAAAGAGGAAGTGACTTCATAGGTCAAAGGACTTATAGCAAGGACATGGATGGTGATTGGACCATGTGACAGGATATTAGGTGTCCTGGGTATTGTAGTTTTTTCTGTTACTTGTATTTCATTGGCTGCTGTTTAAGTAAGTAAAGAAAGAGAAAGCATAATCGGACCCTCTGGTCCTGACATAGAATTGTATTAGTGTGCATACATCAGTAGATCGGTGGCACATCAACTGTTAGAAACTATGCAACAAACATAAGACAACCCCTTCCACCTCAGCCCTCATGCTCTATTTTTCTCAACCATATGACAAATAGTTTTGTTTTTCTCTTTCTCCGTGGAAAACCCACGATGATGAAACCAGAATGGAAATAATAATACTTACTGGTCTCTTTTCTCATTGTGACACATTAGGGACTTTCTCCAATCGGAGACGGTCCATAAGAAATACAATGAAATGCTTCACTACTAAATCGTTTTCCATCTGAGACTGTTTTGTGATGTTAGTAAGCCACATGTAAACCTAGAGAAAAGCACGACCACCCACAAGACATTCTTTGTGAATCAGGCAAGGATACTGATGAGCAACTTACGTAAACAAAATGGGTAAGCCACAACTACTGATAGATAGATCTGTGTGAATCATGTCCGAAATGTAGAAATGCATAATGTGACACACTTTTGCCTGCAGATTTTGCCACCTGCGGGACAATCTGCATGCATGATGAATTCTGTGACTGGACTGTGGTGGATTTCTAACATAAACACTTTATAGTGTGAAATTGTGTGACGAGGTCTCAGTTCGTTCACCTTGTTTGTTTCATCTCCATGTCACAATTTTTAATATAACACGTCAGTAATCTTGCTATATTCTGTTGCCTTGAACTGGAAATAAAATTGTCATTCGACCGGTTAGGTCAGCTTATGTTTTAGTAACATTTCAGAGCAGAATACTAAAGAAAACAGTTTTATTACATAAACAATTAACGTGCTGATGACCTTCTGCACGAGTACATACCGAAAGGGCAGATACTCCGCTCAGGGATTTGTGAATAGTCCTGTTTTCAAAAGAATATGCAACGTGCCTTTCTCGGAATTAAGAGAGAAATTGGAAATGCAGTGATTCCAGAGCAGCTGTGGGAAAGTCATTTGGTAGCAACAATAGCAGTTCCTGCCAGTGACAGTAATCGGTCACATGCTGCCACTGTGGTATGACACGCATTCGTCATTGGAATCTCCACACAGAGGATACTGCCTAATGCAGAGCACACTGTGGAGGGAAGACCCAAGCTGTGGCTACTCTCTCCCTGCCAAATGTCTTCCAGGAAAGATGAAAACACAGTGATTCAACAATGCCTGACACTGGAGCATTAAGTGCACGCAGAAAAATAGTGTTGCTCATTTATTTTATGATCCCTCGCCTGGCTAGTAGTAACTCTATTTTTGCACAAATCAAGTCATTCCCTTTAGTCAAAGGTGATTCGAGTGGCATAATTTATCAAGTTGTGTGTCTAATGTACCTTTTAAACACACAACGCAAGATCTAATTTACATTTTCTAAATGTGGATACATTTTAAGAGACATCATACGCATTTTTGTTGAAGAAAGCCCCTACATTATTCCATCATTATGTCAATCTTGGGATGCTGCTGAAGATCTAACATGTGCCGAGGTAACACTTTTTCAGCCCTTTTTGGACAAAAACCTTTCTCACTTGAAAACCATTAGTCACTTTCCTTTGAGCATCCTCTACCACATCCTTTCCCCTTTTTAGTCATTAGAGTGGAACTCATATGACCCCTGTGCACCCACTGTCTGAATGGGTGTGGGAATTATGAGAATGTTGGAACAAGTTTCCACCTGCTTCGTTTGCTAGGGTTGACCTACTGAAATTTACTAGGTGACAAAAATCCAGTAAGTAATGGAGCATACAGGTTTTTGTATAGCAAGCAATAAAATATGATTGTTATTCTCCATTTTTATGGGAGAAAACAGTTATTTATAGCATCCAGTAAATAACGAACAGTGGGGTATTGATATCTGTCAGATGAATGAATAGCAATGCGTTTATGCAGAACTCACAATTAAGACCCATAGCCAAAATAGTATGAGATATATATCCATGTCCCAAAACATTAGGCAAAATGTCACAGAGGTACTAGAAAGGTTGTAGTTTTTGGTAAATTTGACAATTCATTGCCAGCCGTATAGGACACAGCATTTTGTTTGTGGGGATATTATGTGGTCCTTACTTCTATTTGTGTGACAAATATTTTTTTATGGGGTACGGTTGTTAGCCTTGTGCTCAACCACCAACAAGAAGGACAAGTGGATCACGTTTTGTCTGGTCTCGTTGACTTGTCAGGTTTGGGCGACCCTGCTAGGAGACAAAAGGTCACTGAAACATGCAATCCCTTCGACCACGTCAAGGTAGAGATTCTCAGAGGAGGGACATTGATATGAAAACACATTGCTCTAATGTCATAGCCCCAGCCCTAATGCATATAGTATGTCTATCCCTCTCCTTAACCATAATTATTTTTAACCTGACCAATGACAGGAACCCTAAACCTAATCGCAATAATACCCTAATAACAAATCTGATGTTGACCCTGTCTCTAACCTTAACTATTACTCTGCCTCTAACTTTGCCTCGTTCTAATTTGGACCTATCTATATTGCTTGTTTACCTTTGAAGCATTCAATACTGGAGAATGGGACATTTGTTCATAATTTAGTAATCAAAGCTGATTTAAATGAAAACTGAGTGTCCATACCGAAGAAAGTGAAAAGATTATGAATAACGTATATAACATTGATGACATGTTATTGAAATATATTGTGGGAGTGCAATAATGTTAGCTACATGTGGTCATTAAGGTACAGCAGGCTCAATTGTCTTACATACATGAACTGTGAAGCTATAAAAACTGAGCCTTATAGTTTTATTAGATATATTTATTACTAGCAATACTGGCTAGGTTATTTGGTGTGTGTTGAAACCTTTTACTTTGCTCAACGGGTTTGGAGGTGCATCGGACATTTGACATTTTATTCATAAATGTTGCTTACAAATTATTTTTCAGAATTATTGGGATGCTTCTACAATACATTTAAGACTACTTTGGCAACGAACCAAATAGATAATGTAAGAATTAGAAAAATCACAATTTGTATGAAGAATTATTTGTCATGACCAACATGCCAAAAGGCTTTTTGGCGCAAATGTCATTTAATAAGGGAGTGCAAAATCATGTACTTTTTTCCCCTAAGATTAAGTGAAATGTCATAAAATTGTTTAAAAATACACTTAATGCACGGAATGAGATTCAGGGGTATCTTGAGTGAAAACCGAACATGAGGTCATAGTCTGGGAGAGCGGCAAGGGAGTAGTTGAAGAAGGAAAAATCTTTCATGCCATTTTCTTGTTAACCCTGTCTCATGCAGCAAAACGTGTGAGAAATGTAACGGTGGTTTAATTCCCAACATTTTGCATCATTTGTTCATTAAAAAACTTGCATGAATTACATGAGTTACGAGGACGTGACAAACAATTGTTCTCAGGTCTAAGTATGAGTATGCCTAAACACATAACTCAATTTACACACGAATAATGTCACTTGGTGTTGGGCAACTAGAGGGTTTAGGGTCTTTTTTCTCCACATTTACATGTGAATGAGAGATTTTCAATAATGAATGTGCTTGTGAGGCAGGGCCATTTCCTGGCTTTAGCCATCATATACCTTGAAAGGTTTCCTTGAAGGAGTATAGTTCATAAATTGTCTGTCACATAGGAGTTGTCTTCATTTTTAAAAAGTCACTTCTAAATCTAAAAAATTGTCTATACGTTAACAAACATCCACTTATGTGGGCAAATAGGGTCTTTTCTCATCCGGGTTATTACATTTTGTAGTGTAAAACAGAGTTGGATGAGCTGGAAATATTAAGAAAATAATTATTAGATTAGCATCTTAGTTTTTAAAAAGTAGCTCAGGGCTCTGAATATTTAGTAAATACACCAAGAGGAGAAGAGTGGAATCATTTATTAATCGACCTCAAAATGTTAATACATACCAAACAAAGAAATTGATAGATGCTTGTATATAATGGCACCACCTTCTAAAGAAATCCCTTTTGTGTGTGCAAGGCCCTCGCCTACTTTCATGACTTGTGTCATAATGGAGCAAACTGGCAAAATCTAATTGTACATTTGTACAGTGACGGTGGGAATTTTTGAGATGTTAAGCTCTAGAAGACAGGGATCAATAAACTAAAAGAAGTTAAAACTGTCTAAAGTTATGCCAAATCTATTCAACAATATTTATGGGCTCTCCTTGACAGGGTTGAAATATTTCCAAGTGTGGATGGGCTCTGGGCACTTATCATCCTACCATCTGTAGATCAACATATTTCTACCAACATTTAATACCCATAATCAAGACTCACAACTCCCAGTTGTCTCCAACCCAAGGTTGCTGTCCATCTATAACTCATCTAATGTTCTTGTGCTGTTATAGAGAAAAAATATTTTTTTCATGAGATCAGGGAGTACTGGTAGGGTGGGGTAATAACTGACCAGAGACCATGCCTACTTTACTGTAATTTAACCCTCTCAAAATGAGCCCATAATAAAGTTGATTGGAGCAGGCATCACTTTAGACAGTTTTAACCTCTTTTAATCAAATTATCTTCTTGAGCACTCTGAATATTTAGCCATGCCTGAATATTGGTGAGTTCATTTGCTGCTACATGTCAGCTCATAAAAATATTATTTCTATATTGTTTTCTATAAATATATTTCCTCGTTGTAGGGAAGGTTAGTGGAGTTTTAAAAATTTTTGAAGGATGCTGAGGAGAGGTTAGACAGGTTGGTTCAGATCTTGTGACCATACTATCTTCTTATTTGCAATTAAAAGTATATCTTAAGGAGAAAGTCGTTTTGGCAAAGAACTATTGAGCACAAGATGAAAAGTCTGGCAACTGACATATCATGGGGACTAGGCCCCAATACCATCCTAGCACATTCTGTGAAGTCTTCTGTAGCTGTCTCATATGGAGGTACTTGGGACCTGATTCAATTAGGCAAGTGCATGTATAAATCTGCTCATGTAGCTATACTCCTACACCAATGCCCCACTTTTTTGATATTCACTATTCAACATTTCTGAGTGGAGATTTACACCTAAGTGGAGATGCACATGTCAGCATTGCACTGAGTTGGAGAACTTGCCTACCATTGTGTTTATGACCATAAAGGTATTACAGGTAATTTCTACAACTGCATGTAACTTTTCTTCTAGTTGGTGGACATGTCTACCATCAAGCTAAATACATTGTGCCATGGTGATGTGGACCACTGCCACTTAGGTGGAGATCTCTGAATGAAAGGGAAGAGACAAACACTGTGCACATTACACAAGTGACACACACTTGAGACCATTCAACTAACAACATAGGCCCTCATTATGACCTTGGGTGTAAATACTGAATACCGCCGTGCCGACTGCCACAAGCATACCACCGTGGAGGCAGACATCCGTCCGTCACATAATGACACACACATTCAAAACCGAAAGAAAATAGCCACAACCACGAATCCGCCAGACCCACTGAACGCGATAAACTGTTGGCACTATCACCCATATAGTTATGCCACCAACACTACGACCTCCCAAAAATGATCCACCAATCTCCACAGTGGACATTCAATGATGGTAAACCATTGGCGGTTAACACCGCCCCAGTGGATGAGGTCACCCAAAGACAAAACAAGACAACATTGGCCAGAACAAAAAAAAACACACCTGACACAAATACACACACCACACACACCCACCAACAGCACTATAAAAGACACACCCACATCACCCACAATCCTTTGCTAACACAAGACTGCAGTAGCTAGCCACGCAAATCACAGAGACAACTTAACACACACACCACAACCACCCATTCATCCGTCACGCACCACACACCCCACCACATTACTCAACACCATTTGCACACCACACATACCACACAACACCCATCTCCTCACAAAGGCACCCATGTTTCACTGGTAAGGAGTTGCGGGTCATGGATGAGGAAATATTCAGGGTAGAGCTACAGCTGTTTCGAGCACTGATCCAGCAGATTTCCATTACCAGGAAGATGGAGCTATGGCGGATGATCTTGGACCGGGTGAATGCTGTGGGACAGCATCCATGAACAAGGGACGACATCAGGAAGAAATGGAATGACCTACGGGGGAAAGTACGTTCCATAACAGCAAGACACGAGCTCACCATCCAGAGACTGGCAGTGGACACCCACCTCCTCCCCCACAGCTGACAGCATGGGAGGAGCAAGTCTTGGCAATCCTGCATCCTGAGGGACTCACTGGAATTGACGGAGGACTGGACACTGGAGAGTCAGTTTTACCACTCATCCTCACCATACCTGCATGCCACCACCAGCCTTCGCCCTGAAACCCATCACTCCGCTCCATTCCACCCAGTACACCACCACAATTAACTAACCCAAATGCCAAGCCCTGCATGTCATGCCCACTGCATGCACATTTCTTCAAGCCCTGCAGGTACACCCCCCACCAATGCATGCACAGCATGGAAAACTAACAATCCCATAATACATCACCATACACAAACAAAGGACATGTAGCATAATGTACCACTTAAATCCCCGTGGGTGCCCCAGCAACTCTCAGGGGTGAGGAGGTGCCGCGGCTACCCAGACCCCCCCAGAAGATGCCCCCAGTGATGACAGCAACTGTGACGTTCTGGATCTAGATGAACTCCCTGGCCCATCAGGGACCACTGGTCAGTCAGATACCTCAGCCCACACCCAGTTCACCACAGAGCTCCCCCCTCAGTATCCAATACCACAGCAGCCACCCAACATCCCCAGACCTCTGTCCCTAGGACACGTTGATCAGCAGTGTGCCTACCTGTACAGGGACCCCAGTCCACACCTCCAGGCAAGACAATGAGGGTCCTGGGGTCAGTGGCAGTGGGCACACCATTCAGGGGACACAGGCACAGAGGGTCAGGGACACTCGGAGGACAGCTGTGCACCATGGGCAGGACAGGCCCAGGGAACCAACTGTCCAGGAGGCACTCACTAATGTCCTGGGGGCATACCAACAATCCCAGGACAAGATGGGTCAGGTGATAGACATCATGCAGGAGAACCAGGCTGCAGGAGGAACACCTCCAGGAGATCAGGCCGAATTGCAGGCCCTCAATACCACCATGGTCTCCATAACAGGGATACTGGGTGATGTGGCCAACATCATGAGGGAATACACATCACACCAGTGGGCCCCTTCCACTAGCCAGTCAATTGACCAGCCCTCCACATCTGCTGCAGCTAGTGGACAGGAGGCCGTGCCACAGGACCCACAGGCCACCAGCACCCTTCCCCCTGCAGAAGGTGAACCATTCCCCAAACGTTCCCTGTGACCCAGACAGACACCAGAGACACTTGCCAAGACCAAGACGACTGCTAGGAAATGAGCCTCTCCTTAATGTTCACCTTGTGTTCCACTGTGTCACCTTGTCCACTTTGAACTGCCATTGCTCCTCTTCATATGGCCCCTTGGACACTGGATCTGTGCTACAAACAGACTGGACCACTACCCTGAACTATTCCCAACCATCACCCCACTCTATTGCACTTCCCATTGTAGAGCAATTTTCAATAAGCACCCTTGAACACAACTTGAGTAATAGTGCTTTATCTACAAGTAATGTACAATGTAACAACTGCAATGAACTGAATGATCCTGTGTAAATGTCTAGTAACATGTTGACCCATCCAACAAATGTGTCTCAGCAGTCTGTACACATAACAGCAGTACACTGTTGGAACAACACCAACATCTGCAATAAGGGAAGATGTAGGTGACAGTCAGGTGGGATGCATAGGGAATGACTGGCATCAGGCTGCAGTCACACAGTACAGCACTAAAATGTAGTCTTGCTTAGTTCAACAGTCTTACCTGAGTGTCATTGGAAGTACTGTTGGATCAAATGTGACCTGTTGTCCACATTCTCCTCCTCTTCCTCTTCCTCACTGTCCTCAGTGTCCACTGCTGCCACAGCTGCATGCCGTCTGAAGGCCAAATTGTGCAACATGTAGCACATAACAATGATTCTGCAGACGTTCTCAGGGGAGTAGCATAGGGATCCACTGTTCAGATGGAGGTACCTGAACCTAGCCTTCAGGAGACAGAAGGGCTTTTATACAATCCTCCTGGTACGCCCATGGGCATCATTATACCTATTTTCAGCCCCTGCTCTAGGACTTCTAACATCGGTCATGAGCCAGGACACGTTTGGGTAGCCGGAATTACCTGCAAGAATTAAGAGAAACACATTATTCCAACGCAATGGCATGGGCCATGACTCCTGAAAGCATACACTCACAAATATTGGGTGGGGACACAGGCTCACCTATTAGCCACACTCTGTGCCTCTCTAGTTGTGCCATCGGCTGTAGGACACTGCTATTCCTCAGGACAGAGGCATCATGCACCGACCTTGAATACATGGCAGTGACGTGGTAGATGTACTGGTCAGCCAGGCACACCATCTGGACATTGAGTGAGTAGAAACGCTTCCAATTCCTGTATACTTGTTCCTTGGCCCTAGGGAGGACTAAGGCAATATGGGTCCCGTCAATGCCCCCAATATCATAGAATCCAGCCTTTACAGTGGGTAAGTCATCTTATGCGATATAGCTGCACATGTATTTGAGCAAGGCAGACAAAACCCTTACAAGCACAATAGAGAACAGTGGCTGTGGCATCCCTGCAGCCAAGCCCACTGTCACCTGGAAGGAGCCTTTTGCCAGGAAATGGAGCATTGAGAGTACCTGTACAAGAAGGTGGATTGCTGTGGTGCTACGGATAGCTGGTAGCAGATCAGGCTCCAAATATGCACACAGCACTGTGATTGCGGCCCTGTTCAGATGATAGGTGAGTATGATGTGCCGGTCTTCCAGTTTAGCCAAGTCCACAAGGTGTCTCTACACGGGTACATGCCTGCTCCTATTCCTCTGCAGTGGTTGGTACCTAAGGGACCCAAATGTAGAAAAGAAGTGTCAACAGGAACCATGAACCCACTACTGCAGTGTACACAGAGCATGTTTGTATGTTGGACACTGGAACTGTGTATGTGATTAAATTTCACTACAATGACACACTTATTAATCTGTACATGTGTACAAGCATTAGAAAATGGCACCTGCCTGTCCTGTATTCAAGGACAGGTGGAAGTGACCTCACACCACTGGCTTTGGCATCATAGCGGAATGCGGTCCGCACCGCCGTGCAATTCCTCATTGGCTAACATGGCCCTCTATGGAGTATGGGAACCAATGTTGATCAACGCCTGTGGTGACGGTGTTCACCGCCACGGACATGACCACCATTTCCTTTCTAACACTTCACTTAACTTGATTCTTGACTTTCCCTGGAACGACATCTCTACTGCGTGTGCTGCTGTGACTTGCGCCTGGAACCTGCCCTGGCTCATGCTACAGGGGAAAGGGCCCAAGCCCTCACGTCAGAGGAGTTGGAGTGCCTCGTGGACGGGGTCCTATCCCAGTATGGCCAGTTGTATGGGCCTCCAGACCAACAGGCGAGTTCACCATGGTTATGTTGCATGCGACATGACTGCATGGAGATGTGTGTGTGTGCTGGCAGTGTGTCAGGTTGGGGGGAATGGCTGGTGGCAGCGTCAATGCAGGGGTATGGGCCATGTGTGTGCCTGATGAGGGGAAATGCTTTTTGTGGGCCAAAAGTATGATGGGCTGGATTGTAAGGTCATGGTATACCACCTTCCGTGTTTCCTCTGCAGGTCAGCATCCATCAGAAGAAGGGATTGTGTTGTGCCATTGCCAAGGACATGTGGACACTGGGGGTCTATAGCAAATGGAGCACCCACTGCAGGAAATGGTGGGAGGACCTGAGACGCAGGGCCTGGAAGACCGTGGAGGCCCTGCTGGGGATGGCCCTCAATGAAGGAGTGGTGCCCATCGGAACCTGACCCATTGATGGCCTGCATACTGGCAGTGGCCTACCCATAGCTGGATGGGTGCATGAGGGCATCACAGCAGCCACAAAGGGGTGAGGACAGTGTGTATGTCAACCACCTCTGTTGGCTGGCATGGGAGTTGGGGGCAGGGTACTAGTCAGTGGATGCTCCAAAATGCAAGTTCAGATATTGCTGTGTGGTCCAGCTCAGGATAATAGGATGTAAAGCATGTATTAGATAGCTAGGTAGGTGCCTTCCCATGTCAGGCAGAGCTTAGCTGGTCGCAGTTGGTGTGTGGCTGGCAGGGTTTGGCTCCTACCTGCTGTGGTACTTAGCCAGTGGTATGCCAGTGTCGTCCATACTGCCCATTCTCAGTCTCAGAGTTGCAGCCCATGGGACCCAGGAGGCAGAGACCACCGATGCCAAGGGGACCAGTGGGCGAGGGGAGCACCACGGCGGGGACAGGAGGTGACAGCATTAACTCTGATTCGCCCTCCAATGGGAGCTCCCTGGTGGTGGCAGACCCCTCTGGGACCAACCCAGCTACAGGTTCTACAGCAACCCCCCGTACCAGCAGTGCTCTCCCAGTAGCCCCTCACCGAGTTGCCCATGCCCGCTCACCTAAGAGGGTGGGCATCTCCTGCATCCCAGATGCAGCAATGCAATGCCTTCCTGGAGGGCATCCACGGTGAGTTGGCAGCCCTACAGAGATCATTTCAGGCTCTGGCCTCTTCACTGATGGCAGCCAATGTCCCTGATCCATCTGTCCCCCCTCCTACTACTACTACCCAGTCCCACTCTTCTTACCCCCAACCCATCCCACCTCCAACAGCCATCCACCTCACACACACACACTGTCCATGCAGCCACACCCAAGTGAGCACACTTCCTTCTCCTCCTACAACCACTCACTCTACCTCCACTCCCATCCCTCCTCCCACATCCTGCCCCATTGTCCCTAAGAAGCTTTTTCTTACCTGCCTTGACCTTTTCCCTTCCCCTCCTCCCTCGTCCCACCCATAAAAGGAAGGTCCCACCACCTCAGGTCCAGTACCTCAAGCACCCAGTCCGACACACCTCCACCCCCAAACTCTCCAGCTGGCACTATGGGGCACATGACTGTAAAGCTGGACCCCCGCAACATGGACACTCCTCCTCCCCCAAACGGAGGGCTAAGGTGCCGACCGTTCCCAAACAGACTGGCACGACCATGAGACAACCTCCAAAACCAGGGTCAAGGAGTCCCCAACAAAGTCCCTGTCCAAGGAGGCATCCCAGAAATCAAAGGCAAAGGAGGCTCTACAGAAATCAAAGGCCAAGGAGGCCCCTCAGACATCCAAGGCCAAGGAGGCCCCCCAGAAATCAAAGGCCAAGGAGGCCCCCCCCGATATCCAAGGCCAAGGAGGCCCCCCAGAGAAAGAAATCAAAGGCAAAGTAGGCCCTCCAGAAATCAAAGGCCATGGAGGCACCCCAGTCAGCCAAGGAGGCCCCCCAGAAATCCAAGGCCAAGGAGGAGTCTCAGAAATCCCTGGAGAAGGAGGAGCCCCAGAAATCCCTAAAGAAGGAGGCCCCCCAGAAATCCCTGGATAAGGCAGCCCCACAGAAATCCTTGGACAAGGAGAAGCCCCAGAAATTCCTGAACAAGGAGGCCACACAGAAATCCCTGAACCAAGAGGCCCACAATATAGTGGCCATGGAGCAGCATCCGGAACCAGAGGCCAAGGAGCAGCATCCGGTACCAGAGCCCAAAGAGCAGCATCTGGAACCAGAGGTCAAGGGGCACCAACAATAACCAGCGTGCAGTCAGCCCCCTCCTCATCTTGCAGGCAGCCAGACTGCTCCTCATCTTGTGGGTAGGAAGCCCCCTCCAGAACCAGTGGGCAGGCAGCCCCCTCCTCATCCTGTGGGTAGGAAGCCCCCTCCAGAACCAGTGAGCAGCTAGAGGCACATGAGTGTAAAGCAGGATACCCGCAACATGGACACTCCTCCTTCCCAAACGGAGGGCTAAGGTGCTGCCCCTTCCCAAACAGACTGGCATGACCAAAGGACCACCTCCAAAACCCAGGGCCAAGGAGTCCCCAACAAAGTCCCTGCCCAAGGAGGCACCCCTGAAATCAAAGGCAAAGGAGGATCCGCAGAAATCAAAGGCCAAGAAGGCCCCCCCAAAGGCCAAGGACGCCCCTCAGACGTCCAAGGCCAAGGAGGCCCCCCTGACATCCAAGGCCAAGAAAGCCCCCCAGAAATCAAAGGCCAAGGAGGCCCCCCAGATATCCAAGGCCAAGGAGGCCCCCCAGAAATAGAAATCAAAGGCAAAGGAAGACTCCCCAGAAATCAAAGGCCAAGGAGACACCCCCAGTCAGCCAAGGAGGACTCCCAGACATCCAAGGCCAAGGAGGTGCCCCAGAAATCCCTGTACAAGGAGGATCCCCAGAAATCTCTAAATAAGGAGGCCCCCCAGAAATCCATGGATAAGACAGCCCCACAGAAATTCCTGGACAAGGAAGAGCCCCAGAAATTCCTGAACAAGGAGGCCCCACAGAAATCCCTGGACCAGGAGGCCCACAATATAGTGGCCATGGAGCAGCATCCGAAATCAGAGGCCAAGGAGCAGCATCCGGTACCAGAGGCCAAGGAGCAGCATCCAGAACCAGGGGCCAAGGGGCGCCATCAATAACCAGTGTGCAGTCAGCCCCCTCCTCATCTTGTGGGCAGCCAGTCTGCTCCTCATCTTGTGGGCAGGAAGCCCCCTCCAGAACCAGTGGGCAGGCCGCCCTCTCCTCATCTTGTGGGTAGGAAGCCCCCTCCAGAACCAGTGGGCAGCTAGCCCCTCCTCATCCTGTGGGCAGCCAGTCCCCTCCTCATCATGTGGGAAGAAAGCACCCTCCAGAACCAGTGGGCAGCCAGCCCCCTCCTCATCCTGTGGTCATAAAGCCCCCTCCAGAACCAGTGACCAGCCATCCCCATCCTCATCCTATGGGCAGTCAGCCCCCTCCTCATCCTGTGGGCAGGAACCCCCTTCCAGAACCAGTGGGCAGTCAGCCCCCTCATCATCCTCTGGGCAGGAAGCCCACTCCAGAACCAGTGGACAGCCAGCCCCCTCCTCATCCTGTGGGCAGGAAGCCCCGTTAAGAACTAGTGGGCAACCAGCCTTCTCCTCATCCTGTGGGCAGCCAGCCCTCTCCTCATCCTGTGGGAAGGAAGCCTCCTACAGAACCAGTGGGCAGCCAGCCCCGCCACCTCCAGAACCAGTGGGCAGCCAGCCCCCCTCATCATCCTGTGGGCAGGAAGCCCCCTCCACAACCAGTGGGCTAGGAACCCCCTCACAATGAGTTGCAACAACCCACCCACCCCACCCCACCCCCAACCCCTGAGATACCTGCCCATTTCAAACATGATGCCCTGAACAGTGAAGTCCCGATGTTGTCAGGAGTCAAGTTGGGGCTTGGACTTTGCCCTTCGGGCATTAGTGACTTTGGACTGGCCTTTGGGTCTGAATTTCTTTTTTTCTGCAGTTGTGCATGTTTTTTCATTTTACATATTCATACAAAAGGAATACAGTTGTTGGAACTGTGTATGTATCCTGCTTTTATTTACTCTGGGGTCCCGTTGCTGTGTATTCCTGTGCATGTGTTTCGGGGTGTGTGGTGAGTCTATGTTGTGTGTTGTGGATGTGTGTCACTCTCCCCCCTCTCTCCCACCCTTGTGTGCTAAGCGGCTGTACTCACCGACATCGTCTTCGTTGGTGCTCCAGGACGGCCATGGTGTGGTACAGCATCGGGAATACTTGCAGTTCAGGTTCCATGGCGGCCTCGGACTCCTGTGTGTCCTTGGAGGTGAGTGGCTACTTTTAAATGAAGCGTTTCCTGTAGGCCTTTGGTGTTGTTGCTACCGCCCCTGGAAATCGTGGCGGTGTGCTATGTCATAATATGGTGGGCGGATCCTTGTCTTCTGCCTGCCTGTAGGTGGCTACTGTTGTGTTCCGTGTTTGTACCAATCTGATGTTTGGTGTAGTACATTGGCTGTCTATGGGAGGGATCTCTGCCATGGTCACAATGTGGCAGTTATTACTGTCAGCCTGTTGGCGGTAATACCGCCACGTTAACCCTGGCAATCAGAAGACAGCAAGGGTCATAATGACCTCCATAATGTGGTCTATAGTATCTGTTGTTCTTGTTAAGGTATCTATGTGGGACAGACTATACAAAAGATCAAAATAAGGCTATGTCGACATTATAGCATGATATGCTGTAAGGTAAAGTCAACATTGCCGGTAGCACATTTCTCCAAAAAACACACTGAGAAGGACATAGAAGGGCAAATGATTGAGCTTGTAAAAAAAAACATGGGGGAAGACATTTAAACTCTGTTGAATAAGGTGGAATGTTGTTGGATTCTCAAACGTAACAGTATAATGTATGGCTTGAATTCAATAGAAGAATGTAACTCTGTCATGGTGGTATGAATAAGGCTTAGTCCTTGTTTCTACTTCACACTTTTGTTACCATGTCACTTTTTATTTATTTTATGATGCATTATCCGCCTGATGCACCTCACTACAGATTAAAGTGATTGGTTGCACAGAACTCTGAAGAAACTGGTGAAGCCACCATTACAGGACTTGGGGACTCAGTCCTCATGTTCTAAAACATTTTTTTGAAATGCCATCAGGGGTGGGGCACTGTGATCCCAGACACTTGTAGTGGGTGGCTCATGGGGTCCCCTGGAGTTTAAATAAAAAAACGAACACTTTGTTTCATGGGTATCTTGGTACTTCCCAGGACTCAGGGCGGCCCTCCCATGAGATAGCCACTGTACACGCTTCCACCCCATGGTACAACTATTCCATGGGATGGAACCTTGCATGGAGGACACTGCAGGAGTACTGTTGTCCCCCTAAAAACAACTAACAAAAAATAAAAATAAAATGCAGGTAGAGTGCTCAAACGTTATTTGGTGAAGGGCCTGGACAAAGGCCAGTCCCCGCAGCCAACCTTGCCTGGTTCATGGCATTTGGCAGGGTGCAGCAGATTGCTGGCTGCCCTTGGGTAAGCGTAAATACAAGACTTGGCCAAAGGCCATGCCCTGGGGCTAACTGTCTGTTATGCTTGGCTATAGGCCATGTTCAGAGAGAGAGAGATTAGACATTCACGGTCGGGTTGAGTGCAAGGCCAGACTGGAGGCCAGATTCTGGGCGTTTGGCATAATGCCTTGCTTGAGGGCAGATCATGGGGCCACCGCCCTGCTTCCCACAGCTGAGGATCAGGTGCAGCAGGAAGTTGCCTGCCCACTGGGTTGTTGGCTGCTGGGCCTAGCTGGCCATGGGGTGGGTGGGCTCAAACTTTTACCAGAGGCAAGGCCCTGTGGCAAACACCCCTCTCTGCATGGTCACTGGCAAACATATTCCTGTCAACCTCTTGATTTACAATTATGGGTCATGTAAAGTCTTTCAGAGGGGTCATAGTTAAATTAAAGGGAAGGGGAACCGAGCCCCGCTCTCCAAGCCAGTAATGGCCCTTAGGACCCCATCCTCAGGGCCAATATTAAAAAAAAAAAAAGGGGTGGGGTGCACGCCCAGCTCTCTGAGCCTAGACTGACCATAGGAAGCCCATTCCTTCGGGCCATTATTTCCAAAGGGGCGGGGGTTGCATGGCCCCTATACCTGATCCAACAAAGTCCTCTAGGGCTGGTTCACTCACTGTGGCATGGGAAGCCCACACTGGGATACAATTCTGAGAAAACTCAAACAAGCATATTGATTTTTTTTTTGTTTAGTTAGAACTTTATTAAACATTTTTATAATAATCACTGTTATTGAACATTGCATTGTGTAAATTATTGACACATACATTTGCTTAAAAATATTGGTGATTTTTGGAGAAAGATAATAGACCTGCTTTATATATACGTGGATGCTCACCCCTTGATAAAATCAATAGGCTCACTTTCTTATATTTTGATGTTGCAACTCTTTGCATTAGTCAGTAAGTCTGCTTAAGGGCATCCAAAACCTGTAAAGCCAACCACAAGATGCACATGCCAGAAGTCGTGAGGTTGGCCTTGCACAAGGTGTTGGAGGCAGGGTCTGGCTGCATGCTAGGTCCCGTGGCCAACCCCGCACCACACAGAGCCAAAGTCTGTGTGTGGCATGGAGTTGGCTGCCTGCGAAGGATTGGACGAAGGGCCAGGCCTAGGGGTTGGTGTTACATACAGTAATAAAATAACAATTTACATTAAAATAATCCTAGAAATTCAATGAAAAAGACAAAGGTTAAAGTGATGTTATGGTTAGCAATTGTAATTATATCTTACTTTCAGTGCCTTTAGACCCTCACAGGTGATTTACCACACTTCACAAATGCTGGATTTATTTATTTATTTACATTAACAAAAACCTTAGACATTTCTTGAAAAAGGTTTTAAAAAAAAACTAATCTTAAGTAATGTTATAGTTAGACAAAAATTTCAGTGCAACATAAAGTTTTAAAGATAAACGCTGAAATAAACCAGCAATAGTAACTATAACTATAAATTCTGTCCTAAAGCATAACTCATGCCCGCACCATGCACCTCTAACTACCCCACATATTACATCACTCACAACAACATTACAACATCATTGATAACATCTGAAATGGCATAATTGATAACAAGAATGTGCGTTGCCGGGGCGCCCGTTAAAATTATTTTAGGATAGTAGCTATAGTTACTGGAGATAATTATAATCAGTGTTTTTTAGTTGAAAACTTTACATTGTCATTGACATTTTCACAGAACTGGCAAATAAATTGCGGATTTTTGTGACTCGCAATTTGCGAGTCACAAAAGGAAATATATTAATGTGTCGCAGACACATTTAGCTATTCCCAACTAAGTCCCAATTGACCTGCCTCATCAATATTCATGCGACCCATTGGGAATGAGCAATAACAGAGGGATGGTGGCCCACTGGGGACAGAAGACCACTGTGTCTGCATTTACTTTTAAATAAAGCATTTTTTTTTTATGCAGCCCATTTTCCATTAAAGAAAAATGGGATTTGTTTCAAAGGGAAAAATTTAATGTTTTTGTTTCCTTTTTTTAAAGGGTGGGCAGTGGTCCATTTTCGCTACCATTCACAAAGGGGAATGTGTCTCTTGGGAGCCCTTCATGGTTGCGACTGGCTTACCCACCTACTTCAAGTAGGTGGTAAACTGCGATTGTTTTTGGGACCGCATTCCAATCACAGGGGCTGCTCCATGCTATGGCAAAAGAGCGTCGCCCCCCTGGCCAAGAGCCAGGAAATAAAAAAATGAAACAATAGTTTTCTATCATTTCATTTTACATCTGCCTGCTCAGCCAGCAGAACAGGGGAGGGCTGGGGCTGCGCCACAGGAGGTGGGAGGGGGGAGGAGAGGAGAGTGCACTAAGTGCACATGTGTGTTTAGCTGGCTGTCTGAAGCCGGCCAAACACACATGCGCACGTAGGTTTCTCCAACCCAGCTGCATACACAGCTGGGCTGGAGAAACTGCATAGACCCCAGGCATGTGTCTAAGTGGCAGTGACTACCACTCAGACCAATCCTGACGCTGCTTGCATGCTATGTTTAGCAAGTAAGCAGTGACAGGATTGCTGGGGAGCCTGAGCCTGTGTCCCAGTGAATGCTGGACCACATGGAAGGAAGAGGAGCACAAGGCTACAGGAGACGGTGGTAAAGTACTTAAAAAAAAAATGTATTTGCCCCCCTCGGTCTCCATCCCCTTCCCTCCTGTTTCCCTTCGCCCCCCCCTTGAGATTTGCAGCGGCCGTCGCTGTCCAGTTGCACATCAATCGTACAACCCCCTACAACTAGCTATTAGGAAGGGACACTCTTGGCTTGCCTCTTCCTAATAGCGACTCGTAAACCCTGTTTTGTGAGTCGGTAATAATTTACCCTCTTACAAAATAGGGTTTGTACATGCCAGAGGCCATTTTAGCAGTCAGAAATGGCCTCCGTTTGTGACTGTTAAAACAGTCGTACATCTGGCCCTTTGCCTTTCAAAAACTTTTCACCCATTTGACGAATGTCAGCAAAACTTTGTAGATTAGCTGCTGTAGTTTCATTGTCAGAGTACTGCAAGTTTTTCCCCAATTGGTCAAATGAGGGTCCCAAAACAGGCTTGGAATCCAATGCATTTCACACAGTCTTTGGTATTTCACGTAGGATGAAAACAGACACTGATTTTGCTGTAATTTGACAGCATTAGATATTAGGGTGCCCAGATAATTATATTGGGTATTGCAAGTAAGTAGAGAAAGTGCTTGTTAAGTTATAATATTTTTTCACTTAATGATCTCTTGTAGCACAATGCTACTAAAAGTGGCAAGGAAGCCCCAAAAATAAACTATGCTTCATATGTAAATTTTCAGATTTACTACATGAAGGACTGAAAGACATATTTGTTAGACTTTTCATCCTTGGCGTGGTCTCCCTTAACTTTTTGCCTCTGTTCCCCAGGTTGTTGATGTGTGCTGGACTCTTACTGTTTTTGTCACTCTGGGCACTTTACCACTGCTAACCAGTGCTAAATTGTAAGTGCTCCTTTACAACATGTGTATGTGATTGGCTTATCCATGATTGGCATATTTGAGTTACTAGTAAGTCCCTAGTAAAGTGCACTGGAGGTGCCAGGGCCTGTAAATCAAATGCTACTAGTGGGCCTGGAGCACTGGTTGTGCCACCACACAGTGTCTGTGTGTGCAGTTTTAACTGTAAATTCGACTTGGCAAGTGTAACCACTTGCTAGGCCTAAACCTTCCCTTTCCTTACATGTCAGACACCCCTAAGGTAGGCCCTAGGTAGCCCCAAGGGCAGGGTGCAGTGCATGGTTAAGATAGGACATATAGTAATGTGTTTTATATGTCCTGACAGTGAAATATTGCTAAACTAGTTTTTCACTGTTGCAAGGCCTGTCCCTCTCATAGGCTAACACGGGGGCTACCTTTAAATCTGATTAAAGTGTAGATTCCCTTTGGGAGTGGATGGACATGTGGAGTCTGGGGTCTCTAAGCTCACTATTTAAAAATACATCTTTTAGTAAAGTTGATTTTAAGATTGTGTGTTTGAAAATGCCACTTTTAGAAAGTGAACATTTTCTTGCTTATACCAATTCTGTGACTCTGCCTGTTTGTGGATTCCTGTCTGGGTCAGTTTGACAGTTGGGCTGGTTGCACCTCACACTAGACAGTGACACAAAGGGAGCTGGGGTGTAGTCTGCATTTCCTGATGAGCCATCTGTGCTAGGAGGGAGGGGAGGAGTGGTCACTTACAACTGAAAGGGCTGTGCCTGCCCTCACACAATGCAGTCTCCAACCCCCCTGGTGAGTGTCTGGGGCCTGGCCAAAGCAGGATTTCACATTCCAAAGAGACTTTACTTTGAAGTAGGCCTACTTCAAGGGAGAAGTTTGGTGTAAGAAGGGCACCCAAAACCACAGACTTTAGAAACTCTTCTGGAAACAAGAGGAACCTCTGCCTAGAGAAGAGCTGAAGAGCTGAGGAAGAAGAGCTGCCCTGCCTGTGACTGTGCTTTGTGGGGCTATCCTGCAGTTGCTGCTTCTGCCAGAGGAAGAGGGCAAAGACTGGACTTTGTGTGCCTTCCATCTTGAGAAGAAATCTCCAAGGGCTTGATTTAGAGCTTGCCTCCTGTTGTTTGAAGTCTCAGGGACAGCAAAGACTTCTCTCTGCCAGCACCTGGAGTCCCTGGAGAGACTCCTACTCTTCCCTGTGGTGCCCATCCAGTCCCTGGGACCCTGAAAGGAGAAGCTGGCAGCCTAAAGACAAGAAAATCGACGCACAGAGTGCCGTTCGGGGAAAAGATTGACACAACTCTGATCTAAGGCTGAAGAAACGATACGCCGCCAGCTCCGCAGCTGAGAAAAAACACTTGCAGGAAATGCAACCGTAGAATTGACGCACAGAGCAGGAGAAACGACACGCAGCATCACTGAAAGAGGCTGGGAGATCACAACCCGCGCTGCAGGGTTTTCGGATCATCGTGCGCCTGGATTTCTGACTCAAGTACCACTGTGTGGGGAAAAATAACGCAGGGCCTGCCCGGACCCGAGAGTGCTGACCGAATCGACTGCGGAGAGAAGAAACGATGCGCCCTGACCCAGTGAAAGGAGAAACAATGCACGGCCCGCTCGCGAGTGGAATCAACACCTCGCAAGCCCTTTTTGACGTGCACTCGCCCGTGCTAGGTTATTTTTGATGCACACCAGGTACATTTTAACGCTAGCAGCGCTAGTGTGTGTTTAAAACTACTTAAAGACTCTTTTAGCATTTGTATTGATAACTTGACTTGTGTATTGTGGATTTTTGTTGTTTTGGTCTTGTTTTGTTTAGATAAATATTTCCTATTTTTCTAAACCTGTGTTGTGTCATTTTGTAGTGTTTTCATTAAGTTACTGTGTGTGTTTTGGTACAAATACTTTACACCTAGCACTCTGACCCCATTTCTAACAATATTTATGGTCACATGATTATCTAACCCAAGATGGAAATACA
Source organism: Pleurodeles waltl (assembly GCF_031143425.1). Lineage (NCBI taxonomy): Eukaryota > Metazoa > Chordata > Amphibia > Caudata > Salamandridae > Pleurodeles > Pleurodeles waltl. The sequence continues at coordinate 626,156,045 of NC_090438.1, read as the reverse complement.
ATAGGTATAAAGAAAGAAATCACATTAAATCTGATTGCCACTCTGTAGTTATAGTTAGTATACTGAAAGATAGGAATTCCTCTGATATTAGCTACCTAATAACTTTCCACCCATTTGACGAATCACCACAAAACTTCCCAGACCTATAGCAATTTTTACATTTTGAGATGATGAAAATGTGATGAATCCTAAAAGGGAGTGCAAAGATACAAGGGGGTCCCAAAATGTATTTTTCCACCAATCCTTTTTCCATAGACTAATATTTTTGATGTAGCGCGAAAACCGTAGAGTGGATTTACATGAAATTTGGCAGGTCTGTATATTATGATGCAGAGATTATGCTTTTTGGGAGTTACAGTTAAGTACTACTGCACTCTATGCCACTCCAGGGTATGGCATTATACTCTACACCACTTCATTCTATGCTATTCAATTGGACCCTACTCCAATGTATGGCACTGTACTTTATGCTCTTACACTCTATCCCACTACACTGTTCACCACTCTAGTCTACACCACCCCATAATATGACCTTCCATTGTAGGCTACTCTACTATACACTATTACACTCCATGGCGCTCCAGTCTATGCCACTCCACTCTAAGATATTACACTGTCCACAACTCAACTCTAGATCAGTCCATTCTATGCTATTACAACTCAACTCTATGCCTCTTCAGTGTATGCCCTCCCCTTTATGCCACTCCACTACACACTACTCCAATATATGCTGTTCCACTCTATGCCATTCCACTGTATGCCACTCCACTCTACACCACTCCAGTGTATGGCACTCCACTCTATACCACTTCATTCTACGCTATTCGTTTGGACCCCACTCTAATGTATGGCCCTGCACTGTATGTTATTACACTCTGCTGCATGCCACTGTACTGCACTCCATTCTACACCACTCCATTATATGCCACATTTTACGCTACTCCACTATGCACTATTACAGTCTATGCCACTCAACTGTATGCTATTACACTCTACCCCATTCCAGTGTACATCACTCCAGTCTACACTATTTCACTGTATAAAACGGCACTGTATGCTACTCCACTATACTGTATTCCAGTCTATGACACTCTACTGTACATAACTCCACTCTACACTATTCCACAATATACTACTCCACTAACTAACACTACTCCACTCTATGTCTCTACAGTGAACACCACACCACTCCATTCACCTCCATTCCATTCTATGCTAGTCCATTGAACGCCACTCCACTCTACACCACTCCAATATATGCCACTCCACTATATGTAACTATCCCAAGGCACAGTGACAACATTTATTTTTGATTTTATTATGTATATTTTAACATGCATAAGATAACATACACAAAACCTCTGTCAACTGTGCAATGCTAGTCAGAAGCCATGGGCGCAAGCAATTCAAGAGTATTTTAAGTTAAAATACTTCCTTCTTGGAGGCATAGAATGGTATCTCTGTCATCCGCCCTGTCTTTACAGTATGCTAAATTTGATTTCACAAAGATAAACAACTTTGTTCCAGCTCTTGTTCCGAATACATACAGCTCGATGAAGCGATACTGTAATCCTCTACAAATTAGCAGTCATCGGCAATTAATGGCCTGGTTGTTAATTGCTATCCTGAAACAAAATCAATGTACCATTACCAGAAGGCCCACAACAAAATAATAAACGAGGTCCAACAATCACACAGCTTTTATGATTCAACATTCCTGTTACAATGACAGATCGTCCAAACAAATCATAGGCACAGTTTTTCAAATTACACTCGATGCGCTTTTCTGAACATTCTCAGCCAGCACTGAAACATTTTGCAAAATAGAAACAAAAAGCATTTCTGTGGCTTTCTTGTAATGAAAAGGGCTTCTTAGTGTGAGAGGCCCTTGTCTCATGTGTTTTCTCTGCAGCCATTAATCAGGTAATCACCATTTATCAACCAAGGCAATGAAAACATTCCACATATGCAATCCATTTAATCGGTTCCATAGTAAGCAGTTGTGTGTTCACCCAGGACAAGGTATGGGTGTGCCTGCGCAAAATGAACTAGAGGATTAAAGAGCTCATAAAAGATGGGAAAAAGTGTAAGATAAAGCAAGTGAACCCCACACAGTAAACAGGTAGGAGGCGAGAAGAAATATCTATAGTTATATTTAAGAAGAAATAGAAAAGAGATTGGAGCTGGCAGGAGGTTGGGAATTGCACGAGTGTTGGGCAGTTTTTCACTGTCACTTGCACCGAATGCCTTGTGCAGAGACGACATTAGCAGAGTCTGCCCACCATAAAAGATACATTTTACATCACTCTTGGAGTGCAAATGTAATTGGGCACTTACCCACTGCTATACATAGTAAAGCAAAATTACTCATTTATAAGAAAAACACCACCCAATCACATGCATTGATATGACTAAGATACTTATGATATGATATACGATCTGGTATGATATACGTTTATTACAGAGCACAAATCCACCACTAAAAGATCTCTTGTTACTTGGAAATAAAGGGCTCAATTAGACTAAACACATCAGTGTTGGTATTTGTGTACTGACTGCCCCACAAACTGCACCATTTTCCATCTGTCTCCAAAGATTTACTGCCAAGATGCACATTTCGGTGCATTATTTATCGGATAAATTGGTACAGAACATAAAAATATATTATTCCTACTTGACAATGGTGTGTTGAGGGGTCCTGAATTTCAGAGACAGCACAAACAGGAGATCTGGTCCTTCGCAAAAACACTTATAGTATGCCCTGAGACTGGGATTTTTTCTATTGAACTCTGCCTTGTGGTCCTTCAATCCCCTATGCACTGTCCCTGGCTAGTTATTGGTTTGGTGGTGCAGTGGCTAATCTTCAGAATGATGCCTTCAGGCCTCCATATCTAACGAAGTGAGGTGACTTGGGGCAGATGGAACCCCTATGTTTGCATTTATGTGTTTTTGATGTGTGCAAATGTTTGCGAACAGTATGATTACTGAAGTACATCAAAAAGAGCCTTCAGTGATCCGGTATGTGTTATTTGTGCTTCATTCATTCACAGACCATTGCTATTGTTCTTGCGGAAACTATTTTTTTCTAAAAATATACAGACTGTGCAGCAGATAATGGATTATGTGGCAAATGCAGCAAATAAATAATTATGTGGAAACCTCCACGGCTGCTAAACCACATAATTCCGGTGGCCATGATTTAAGTGGTGTACACCATGTACCCTAAATCCTGAGATACGCATAGCTAATTAAAAAATTTACTCCGTGTTCTCCAACTCAAAGACACTTCGAAGGTCATTTGTGGCCAATTACAAATTTTAGGGATTGCGATTTCCTAATTGAAATTCTGTGGAAATTATAATTACGAAATCAAAATTCCTAATATATGAAACCCATTCAGGTTCATTTAGCAATTCCTAATGAGGTCACAATCAACCTACCTAATGAATATTAATGAGATCAGTTGCAATGTGCGACCCATTGGGAATCACTGTCATCACATGGATGGTAGCCTGCTGGGTCAGAAGACCACCATGTCTGTGATTGCTTTTTAATAAAGCAAACATTTTTCAAATGCAGCACATTTTCCTTAAAGGAAAACAGGATACCTTTAAAGAGAAAAACATTAAACTTTGAAGTTTCATTTTTGAACAGTGCTCTTAAAAAATATTTATATCAACATCCACATTCACATTCCATTTGCAAATAACTACCACCACCCTTAAAGTGTCTATTAAAAAAAGTAAAGTTTTGCAACCATTATTTTGGTTGTAAAACATTCATACATACCATTGTGATTCGGTATTAAAAAGGGAAGTCCTAAACATGCCCTTCCCAAATAACAAATTTCTAAACACAAACTGCGATAGAGTAACATGTTTATGTGAGAGACAGTGTGTGTATATGTGAATGTATCTGTAAGCATGTGTGTGTGAGTGAAAGTAAAGGTCAAATGAGTTGTGAGGTCTCTTCCACTATCCCAGGCATTTTGGTGAATTGACGTTCATGGCTCAGCTGCAGCTTAGCATAATATAGAAAAAGCAAATCTGTTATTGGTCCTAAGATATCGTCTCCATAGTAGCCTGTTAGGGTGTGGCAGGGATTCATGGCATGGGCGTGACTACAACACTTATTTAGAGCTATGTGTATATGTATTTAAAGTCAGAAACATACATGATTTGCATGACATTTTGCAGGGTATCTCCTTTCAATACTGTTTTTTAGCTTTGTTTTGAGATTCCGGTCATCCCTCGGACCTATCCATAATTCTGGGCTGGGCATATTGTAGTCTGGGCAATACAATGTCCCCTTGCACTCTGCAGAAATGTTAGCATGAACATAGCTTTGGTTCTATAGGTTCACAGAAAGTGGTCCAATGCTACTCTTGAGAATTATTTCATAGCACACCAGGAAGGTCACCGGGCTGGCAGATAGCACAGTTAACATGGATACACATTGCCACCTACAAGATAACGAGGAATAACAAAAATGAGTAAACCTTAGAAAGAGAAACAAAATGGCTTAAAAATGTGAAAAGAAAAAACAAAATTGAAAATTACTGCAGATGGTTATTATCCACAGCATACTTGTAGGGCAGGTTGAAAAATAAATATTTGTGTCATAACCGTGCTGCAAATCTTAGACATATTTTGATTGACCCCTTTAGACCGTTTTGAGAACAGTGATGATTTTTATCGCCTATGCATAGTCTCAACCTGAATTCGGAAATGGCGAAAGATAAAATTGTGCTTCTGGAAACAGAGAATGACTGTTTCTCTGGGCAACTGTGTGGACAATGTACTTGCAAGCTTTAATCAAGTATCTGAAAAGGAGGAAGTAGAAGTTTTTTTTTGTTTTTTTCTTTAGTAAAGTAGTTAGTGTATTTAATTAGTCTGGTGTATACGTGACGATTGAGTGCTGCCTTTTTTAGGGTCGAGTCTGCGAGTGCATATGCTAGTACGTTTGTTGGCTTCCATGCTCTCTTCTTTACAGCCTTGTAATTCGTCACTGCAGCCCAAGCATCATTTCCATTCTTCTGTGTGGAGAAGGGACCAAACATAGCATGAGTCAACTTAATCCGTGCCCATCCTTGCTTCCCACGTGACTGAGGTTCTACTTTGTTCTTTTTAACTTCTAGTGCTCTGCAAACAGAGGGCTTGTGACTGGCAAAAACAAACCAAGCATGACAAACAAAATTGCAATGTTTTACTTTTTTATAGCTAACTTTCTTTTTTTTGCTAAGTTCGTCTTTTATCATTTTGCACTCATGCTTTCTTTTGTTTTTTTCACAGAATAATTCAATATTTTATTAGTCCAGGTTACATAGCAAAAACGGAGGTCAGTTGCCACTGAGAAATGATATCGAAAATCCTTTAATCGCGTCTTGAAAATAGCCACTAGGTGTTTTTTTTCGACTCACAGCCTAACACTCATCTTCGCATCGCCCTGCGGTCGCGAGAGTTGAAACTTTGCAATCATTTTCTCAGGCCATGACGCAGCAAGAACGAAGGCAGGCCTTGTATTACACGCACATCGCACTGCAACATTTCCAGAAAAAGTGACTGGAGAACAGCTCATGTAACGTCAAACATTTTCCCTAGACAGTCGGTCACTTGGGAAACAAAGCCTGACTTGTTTCACCGTTATCCAAGAAAAAAACACAGGAGACTTGTTACTTGCAATGATATAATCGTGAAACACCCATCTCCACGACAGCAGCAAACATACGGTGAATAAAAAGGGTACTTCAAAGACAGCATTACATACTGCGCATTAAATCTTCGCGTGGAGTAGGTCGCGCTGACTAAGGAAACCATAAACCGATTATTGTACCAATGCGTTATTCAAAGGTTGAATGGTTAATTATCGCTGTTTGTATTTTTAACGGAAAGGTTAAATGCCTTACTGCAACCCACCATGTACAAACCACAGAAATGTAGTTAAAACAACTTTAGGTCTCTGCAGTGGAACCTTAGCAGAAGAGTTCTCCACGGTAGTTGAAATAACTTGGATAAAAAGGGTGAGTGATTTTTACCAGCAATGATGCACTTGAAAAGAGGCTGTGGTTGCCTTGATGTAGAACTTCAAATGGGCCCATTCATTAGCAGTCATCGTTCTCAGCTGTCTAGAATCTATGATGTCTTATGTAGCTGTCTGACACGCACCATTTTACAAACTCATGACCTCAGCGCAGCCCCGGTGGTCTTGCAGGTGGACAAATTTATGGGGGTTAAATGGGTGGCAGGCAATTTCACCAAGAGGTGATCACAGTCTCACATAATTCCTTAAATAGAAACAGATTTTCGGAGGCTGGGAAAATTGAGATATTGGGTAAGTAAAGCCTAATTGGCGGAAAAAATTCTTATCAAATAGGTTTTTACAAACTGAGACTTTGGTCTTGGATAATCATAGGTGGAACCCAAAGGCCATGAAAGTCAACGTGAGTGAAATCTAATCAGGATTTTATGCTATAGTACTTAAATTTTGAATAACAAATTTCAGTCCTTTGTATGGCTTTGTAGCACTGTTGAATGTCTGCGATGTAGTTGGGGTTGTCCTGAAGATCAGGGTCTGGATGGTGAGATGCTGTCTCACTTATTCGATGTCTCTCAGTGCATTGCCACGGTATTCCTGTACCAGTGTCGCTGTCTCTGCCATTATGTTGTATGTGTCTCCATTTTGAGGTGTCTGTTTCCCTATCTCAGTGTCCATCTCTCTGTCATGTTGCTCATGTTTCCCTACCATAGTGTATGTTCAGTTCTGTGCAGTTGCATCTATTTCCGTGAGACAGCATCCGTTCTACGTATCAGTGTATCACGTCTCTCAGTGTCAGAGGCTGAGTATCATGCCCGTTTATTGATGTCTCCTTATCACAGTGTCTTTGTCACCCTGTCACAATGTTATTTTCCTGCCAAAAGTACATTTTTCCGCACTTGAATTCACGATTTACAGTCACATTGTGAATATTTCATTTTATCTGGTTATCCAGGCTCTCGTTGTCCATGCCCCAGTGTTCATGTCCCCATGTTGTAATGTCTCTTGCAGCTTGTTTGCTTGTTTGAGTAACCATGTCTCCCTGTCTCAGTGTCATTGTTTCCCTGCTCCACTGTCTGATTGTGGTTCCCTTTCTGTCTGTTTGATTGTAGTGGCCTTGCTGATGTCATTTCATTGAGGGGATGAGTGGAGAGTGCAAGTGTTCGTTTAGATGCCAGTGACTGGAGTTGCCAGCTCAGGTAATAGCGGATGTTTGAACCAGTGAGTGAAGTGCTGATACAAATAGTCAGTTCAGGTCCATGTGCATGTGCTAATGCTGGTAGAGAGGCCAACTTAGGTGTCAGTGCAGGTGCTAATGGCCATACATACATGTTTTGACATGAAAGTTGGTGCCGCTGCAAATAAATGATGTTGGCAGTACAATACCCTTTGTATGAGATCATGAAGGTGCTGATTCAGGCTTAAATACTATAGCAGGTGCCTGTGTAGGTACCACAGTGAAGGATGGAAATGGTGACTTTGCACACGTCTGCGTCATGCAGTTCTAGGTCAGCGAGCATGCCTGTTGGACTTCTTCCCTTATGTAGGTTCATCTCCAATCTTTTTGCCTCCTGCCTCCTATTTTTTCTGACCTGTTGCTGTTGGCTTTAGAACTCTGAGCACTTTACCACTGTAACCAGCTCTAAAGTGCATATGCTCTCTGTGTAAATTGTATTGTTTACTGGTTTCTCCATGATTGGCATATTTGATTTGCTAGTAAGTCCCTAGTAAAGTGCACTAGAGGTGCCCAGGGCCTGTAAATCAAATGCTACTAGTGGGCCTGCAGCACTGGTTGTGCCACCCACTGCAGTGTCTGTGTGTGCAGTTTTAAACTGTAAATTTGACTTGTCAAGTGTACCCACTTGCCTGGCCTAAACCTTCCATTTTCTTACATGTAAGGCACCCCTAAGGTAGGCCCTAGGTAGCCCAAAGGGCAGGGTGCAGTGTATGGTTAAGGTAGGACATATAGTAATGTGTTTTATATGTCCTGACAGTGAAATACTGCTCAATTCGTTTTTCACTGTTGCACGGCCTGTCCTCCTCAAAGGTTAACATAGGGGCTACCTTTAAATATGATTAAAGTGTAGATTCCCTTTGGGAGTGGATAGACATATGGAGTATGGGGTCTCTGAGCTCACAATTTAAAAATACATCTTTTAGTAAAGATGATTTTAAGATTGAGTGTTTGAAAATGCCATTTTTAGAAAGTGGGCATTTTCTTGCTTGAACCATTTCTGTGACTCTGCCTTTTTGTGGATTCCCTGTCTGGGTCAGTTTTACAGTTGGGATGTTTGCACCTCTCTCTAGCCAGTGACACAAAGGGAGCTGGGGTGTAGTCTGCATTTCCTGATGAGCCATCATTCCTAGGAGGGAGGGGAAGAGTGGTCAATCACACCTGAACGGGATGTGCCTGCCCTCACACAATATAGTCTCCAACCCCCTGGTGTGTGTCTAGGGCCTGGCATGGGCAAGGCAGGATTTCACAAACAAGAGAGACTTTTCTTTGAAGTAGGCCTACTTCAAAGGGCAACATGGGTATAAGAAGGGCACCCAAAACCCAGACTTTAGAACACTTCTGGCAACCAAGAGGAACCTCTGCCTGAAGAAGAGCTGAAGAGCTGAGGAAGAAGAGTTGCCCTGCCTGTGAATGTGCTTTGTGGAGCTATCCTGCAGTTGCTGCTTCTGCCTGTGCTAGAGGACAAAGACTGGACTTTGTATTGCCTTCCTTCTTGTGAAGAGCTCTCCAAGGGCTTGATTTAGAGCTTGCCTCCTGTTGTTTGAAGTCTCAGGGACAGCATTGACTTCTCTCTGCCAGCACCTGGAGCCTCTGCTGGGACTCCTACTCTGCCAAGTGGTGCCCATCCATTTCCTGGGACCCTGAAAGGAGAAGCTGGCAGCCCAAGAGTGAGAAATCCACACACCAACCGCCGTGCGGGGAAAAGATTGATCCGATCTGCGGCTGAAAAAGCGACACGCCGCCGACTTTGCGGCTGAAAATCGATGCTTGTCTGCAACGTGACCGGAAGATCGATGCCTGCGGCTGGAGAAACTACGCGCTGCATTGCTGATGGAGACCTGTGAGATCGCAACCCGCGCTGCGTGGTTTTTGGATCATCGTGCAGCAGGGTTTCTGAAGCAAACATCGCTGGGCGTGTAAAAACAACGCAAGGCCTGCCCGGACCCAAGAGTGCGGACTGAATCAATGTATCGCTTTCCTGAGGAGAGAAGAAACAACGCACACCGACTCGACTGAAGGAGAAAAGACGCAAGGTCTCGCTCGTGAGTGAAATCAATGCATCGCAAGCCCTTTTTGACGTACACTCGCCCGTGCAGGGTTATTTTTGATGCACCCAGGTACATTTTCACGCTAACAGCATTAGCGCTGTGTTTAAAACTACATGAAGACTCTTTTTGCTTTTTAATTGATGACTTGTGGATTGTGGATTTTTGTCGTTTTGGTCTTGTTTTCTTTAGATAAATATTTTCTATTTTTCTAAACCTGTGTTGTGTAATTTTGTAGTGTTTTTATTAAGTTACTGTGTGTGTTGGTACAAATACTTTACACCTAGCACTCTGAAGTTGAGCCTGCTGCTCGTGCCAAGCTACCAAGGGGGTGAGCGGAGGTTAGATGAGGGTGATTCTCTTTTACCCTGACTAGAGTGATTGTCCTTGCTTGGACAGGGGATAACCTGACTGCCAATCAAAGACCCCATTTCTAACAATGTGTATTCTCCTACAAGTCATCTTGCTCACAGTGTGGATGGAAGTCCAAAGTGGACTGAAGAGGTGGTGTCTGAAGTTCAACATTCATACCTTGTACCCTCCCCCTGGAAGGGGGAAGAAGCTTCTAGACATTTCCTTTTGAGGTCCCCAAGCATCCCTGCCTTTCCTGGCTCCAGTCTAACTTCAGGGTGTCTGCAGCACTTTGCGTGGAGGCACACACAGCCTAATCAAGTGCAAGAAGGGCTGTGCCCAGTTCCACCCTCCCATCCTACTAGTTATGGCCCATCCAGGCAAATCTAAGCTCACAATTGTGTCTGGCTGTCTAGGAGGAAGGCACAAAACCCATCTAGTCATGTGACCCAGAGATAGGTTGCAGGTACTAAATGGTTAAGGCAGGAAAATGCCAACTTTCGAAAAGTTTTTAATTACAAATCCAAAGACACCAACATGGACTGGGTACCTGCTACTATTTGGAAATTACAGATTGTTAAATGTAATAAGGTTATCCTACGGGAGAGGTAGGCCTTGCATTGGTTAGAAACACATATAATAGCTTTTCCCTACCAGGACATGTAAAACTTAAAATTAGATGTCCATCTTATCAGGCTGCAATGGCAGGCCTGAGACATTTTTAAAGGGTCACTTAAGTGGGTGGCACACTAGGTCAGCTGCAGGCCCACCTGTAGCATTTAATTTATAGAGCGTAGTTAGATGTAGTACCCCTTTACTAGGGATCTATAAGTAAATTAAATATGTCAGTTGGGGATAAGCTAATGTTACCATGTTTTAGGGAGCGAACACATGCATTTAAGCACTGGTTAACAGTCGTAAAGTGCACAGAGACCTAAAGCCAGAAAAAACTAAATCAGCAAAAATGGAGGAGAAAGGCAAAAAGTTTAGGGAAGACCACCCTAAGGCTGTGAGGTCTAACAGACAACTAAGCAAAACATGCTTTAACAGTGCATACCAGGGACTATGTGAATTGTATAAAGTGAAATCTGCCCTAGTGTAATTGTCTGTGATAGAGGACCCTATGATGGTGGCAAGGAAATATTGAACTGTTCTATGCATGGTGCTGGGTGGTGATTGGGTGAAAATGGGGTGCAAGAAGGTTCTGGGGGCTTCACCGGCAGCTGCCTTTTTCTGCTGAAAAGTTCTGCACTGAGAGATGCTGGGGCTGTACTGTTGAGTGATGAACCAGAAATATGAGCTGATGAAGTACATTTAAGGGTAACCAGGTGTACATGGCATATTAAGGTCAACTGGAAGGGTTTCTGGTGCCCCTGAATGTGCTAGTGGTGCACCTGGTTTGTGTTGTGGTATGCAGCGACATTTAAGTGAGAAGCCTGTGTGCAGTCTTGCTGTATAGTGTTAAAGCAGGCCCACTCCTATGCACACCTACCCACACAAGCACACACAAATACACACATAAATTACCCATTTAAATGTTCTTTGGTGCAAGTGTGGATGACTCTGAGTTGCAAATGAAGGTGCATGACCATACAGTTGTGCACTGGTTATACTGGGAAGTGACGGGATGCACTTTGCGATGAAGTATTTGATAAACGTTCTCCCATGATTTCTTGACTCACCAGGTTTGGAGGAGTCTGAACGTCACTACATTTGCAAAGTTCTGGATGTACTTGGACATATCAAGTACTGGAGGGATGGACTCGGTTTCATTCAGGCACATTCACCCCCCTGTTCACTTTAACTGTAGGTCTGAAAAATAATTTACAGCTTGGAGTATGTAGACTTGCAGGTGCAGGGTTATAGCAGCACGAACCTTCATTTTGAGCCATTACAGGCACTGCCTCATCTCCTGAACTTTAACTTTCAACAATAGCTTAAAGTGAATGACCTGCATGAAGGACCTATGCAACAAGAGTCTTTTTATCTCAGAGGGAAGGCAGCGATGGCTGGTGCAAGAATTCAGGAACTGATGTGGCAGATAAATGAGCAGGAGACTTGATGTGATGTAGGATAAAACTGGCAGGAGTCTTGCCCTGTTTTTCCTGAAGGCAAGACACGTTAATTTCAAACAATTATAAAAATAAAAGCTAGCCGTGATAATGATGATATATCTGGCTTGCATTTTGTATAGAGGGACTTAAACATAAAGACATCTCTCAAGAAGGAGCAATGTATATGGAGTGATGCATGTTGACTTTGCAATAATAGGAGCATACAGGCGCAGCCCTTCCTCTAGGGCGGAGGAGTGTCGCCCTCCGCCAGCAGCAGCTGCTAACCTTTTAATACAAAATGTTTATTATCATTTTTTTATTAAATGGGGTAGGGGCTGTACCATGGACTGTGACGAGCACTGAGGGGGAGTGCACAGCAGTCCCCCTCATTGCTCATGTATGTTTGTCCGGCCGTCTCGGCCAAACACACATGTGCAGTGGGCTCTCTCCAGCCCGGCACTGTGTTGTTGGGCTGGAAAGAACAGGCCCAGGCTCCCAGTCTGCTTGGGAGGACCCTGGCTGGTCGGTCCCAACTAATACCATTGCTGCTCTGATCAGCGTCAGAATTGCCCACAGGGCAGGCTCATAGCCTATTCCTGCAGTCAACTTGAGGATGGAGGAATGGAGCAGCGCAGCACAGAGCAAAATTAAGGTGCATTTTAAAAAATATTATTTTATTTTATTTCTCCACCCGCCACCCCCGCCCCTTTTCCCTTCCACAAGCCCACACTCGGAGCATGTTTTGTGTTATTAAAGATTCAGCTATTTTTAATCTAACATATAAGAACAACAGAAGGTATGCATGCCAATTGAGTGCAATCATGATTGTAATTGGAGTACGTAAGCACGGTTATGTGGACATAGTAGTCTGATATAGTGTGGTGTTGTTAGTAAACCTTGAATGTATTTTATTTGTTGTACGGTTAGCACACACACACCGTGGAAACCGTGTATTTGAATTTAAACTGGAAAGATGTAGAGATACCTATTGAAAAGATGTTCGCAATGCAGCCTTGAGTAATGTTCAATCCTTTAGCTGATGATTATTTCCCACATGATTATTTCCCGCACATGAGGAATCATTTACTGCACAAGGTATATCTGTTGTATCTGGTGTGTGTATTCATGGAATCGCACACAGCTGCGCCAATTCTGTAACAGAGTTGTGTTTTAGGTTTTCACAAGTATTCCCAAAGTTACATAGATTGCATTCTAGTGAAAAATGATTCACATCTTTTCTCTCTTCATAAGTCAAAATGATTAGCACTTTTAAGGAGGGCAGGTTACAATATGGTGGATGAAGCACAGCCTGAAAATAAGAGTGCAGGGTGCAAAGTAAAGTGGATGACGCAAGCGGTTCTCCCTGTTGTATGCTTCATTTGCTCACACAGACCAGGTACAGCAAACGAGGCAGAAGTGCACGGCCCCACACAGATAAGGCCCCACATTAGTATTAATGGTGCCAGTTTCACCCAGACACATAGGGCCAAATTCACAAAGGTAAACTTACAGGCTTGTGTAAGTTTAAGATTGTTTGCTATTCACAAAGGTATTTTACTAGTAGTATCTTTATGACGGTGGAGTCTGCATACATACAAAGATCAGACTTTTCTATATTTTTATATGTGAAGACTATGTAGCAGTAAAGATACTACTAATAAAAAACCTTTGTGAACAACAAACAATTGTAAACTTGCAAAAAAGTTAATTTTACCCTTCTGAATCAGGCCCATTGAGTGGCAGTACATGGGTGTCTGTATGCACTGGTGCATATATTAGTGATGGCTTGCTCAAAAGATGCCTGTATTTTTGTTGGACTGTGTGTGCACATAGGAATTCCTGTAAACGCTTTACCCATGGCATATGTGCATCAATAGCGGCTGATGGCAGGAAAGTGTAGGGGCGAAGCCCGCTGAGCAGGGGCTGCGGGGGCAGCACATGGATTGTGGGTGCGGAGGGGCAATAAAGAAACATAGATAAGCCTTCCTGCTGCTTCCATTTTCCATCGCTCCAGCAGCCTCTCATCTTTTTTGTCCCTCCCCAACCAATCTCCACGCTTCTGTCAAGATGTTACACAGCATGAAAGATGTGCTGGGATTGAACTGAGCAGGTAGAAATGCCACACAGGGAGGGAGTGGGATATTGCGCTTGGTCTCCACCCGGCTATGTAGCCTCGGCCGACTGACAAACTGACATACGCACTTAGAAGCGCACCTCCACTCCTCCTCCACTTGTTGACATGGAGGAGGCTGGCCCCGCCCTTCCCCATGTAAGTGGAAAAATAAAGGGATTATTAAATGCTTGTATTATCCCTTTATTGTTCTACTTTCACCAGAGGTGCGATGCTCCTCTGCCATAGTGGAGGGGCCGCCCCTGTATGTGTGCTTGTGTCCCTTCATGCACAAAATGCACACCTGTTTGCTTTGTCTATACATATTGGGCAAAACAGAGTGGACCTGCCATAAGTGTGCACATCAAATCAATGTAATTTTCCCAACTTTAATGGCTTAGACTGACTCTTCTTCAACCAAATCCATATATAAAAAGTTCACCTGACATGCAACAGACTATTCATAGGCAGCACAAGACCTCAAGGCTGTGAAGTGCATCTGAGTCTTGTAAACACCCTGGTCCCCCTGCTGCATTGAGGGAAGTGTGCTGAACAGGCCTGCTGTTTCTGCTGTGTCTGAGTAGCAGGATGAGGTGAGTCGCATTGGGCTGTGCTGGGGAACGAATGTGGAAAACAGAGAAAGTCATTAGGTTTGTCAGGAAGTGGAGGTGCACCAATGTTGCATTGACTTCACTTTAGACTCAAGCAAGTGGCAGAAAGGTGCCCTATCCAAAGAAATGTACTAGGCAGAGGAAGAGATCTGGTTGGCAGCTTTTGGCATAAGGCTCTGAAGAGCAAAAAACTGCCTTACAAACACTGATGTGCACATTTTTCACTCTGGCTAGATATGACGTATCCATTACTGGTGCTGTAAATTAGGACTAAAAGTTACTCATTGAGATGGCTCCAGTCCTGTCTACTTGTGGTACTGGTAAATTTGTCAGATAAAGGTGAAGTTCCAGTCTCACTCTGAGACTATCTTCTCAGTGCACAGCATTTAAACTATCATAGTGTGGAAACCTCCAAAGTATGTTCATCACTTTATGCCCCATTATTATCCGAACCCTGGCCAATGAGAGTTGGAAGAGCACTAAATAACTGCAGCTTTTAGCCCTCCGACAAAGATCATTCTGTACTTCTGGAATAAAGCTAAACTTATCCAAGGGTTGGGCTAGCTGATTTCTGGGCCTAGAGGGCAATTGATACTTAAGTGTGAAGTTACCTATCTGTGAATGAGCTGGCTTTGAACTTTCCACTGTGAGTGAATATGTTGGCCATCCAGAAATGGAAAAACATTGTAGTATGAGGGGGATCACGAAAAGCATGACATTTCTTCTCAGGGTGAATAGTTCACATCTGGAAATGTTTCAGGAAGGCACAGAAAAAGACTAAAAGTCAGAGATAAGCTCACACCCATGTAAACTGGATACATTAAAGAGCCATCACTGTAATGCTTGAGTATGTCGAACCTAAATCTAACTCGGTCCAATTTTCATCAGCATTCTGAAAGAGAGAGACTCAAAAGAAACTCTCTGGGCTAGTTGGCTGTTAGAAATGAGGTCTCTAGTTGGCAGTCAGTTTGCACCCTGTTCAAGTAGGGACCCTCACTCTAGTCAGGATAAGGGAGATACCCACCCAGATAACCCCTGCTCATCCCCTTGGTAGCTCAGCACGAGCAGTTAGGCTTATCTTAGAAGCAATGTGTAAAGCATTTGCACATAACACCCAGTAATAAGTGAAAACACAACAAAAGGACACCACACCAGTTTTAGAAAAATAGCCAATATTTACCTGTGTAAAACAAGACCAAAAAGAGAAAAAGTACAGTTCTTTGAAGACGATAGCTCCACCTGGGGCTATCCCGGCGACGTGTTCAACAAAACATACAGTTCAGGCTGGCCATAGTGTCGCAGGCCAGCTACGGTGTTGGGAAGACCCGCAAACGGTACCTTTGGAATTGCAGGGCATTGTGATACTCACGATGAGATCTGGAGAACGGCGTCGCTGGCCTCACGGTGTTGGTTCTGGAGTCGGTCCAGGGGTCGTCAAGCTCTTGAAGTCACACACATTGCAGATCGAGCTCCATGCTGATCAAGTCAGGAGCGCTGATGTGGATGACATCAGGGCTGTGGTGCGAAGTGGGGTGGTGCGATGTGCGGTGTCATCAGGTCAGGGTGCAGGCAGCAGCGGTGTCGTTGCTGAAGCGCTGTTGTCGGTAGGCCCAAGTCGGCAGTGTGGCGGGGGATGGGTTCCGTGCAGAGTCCACATTTCGCGGGGCAGACAGAGGCATCTATAGACGACACTGGAGTTGATGGTGCTGGCATCACTGGACCACTGATACGCTGCAGGA
Organism: Pleurodeles waltl; assembly: GCF_031143425.1. Taxonomy (NCBI): domain Eukaryota; kingdom Metazoa; phylum Chordata; class Amphibia; order Caudata; family Salamandridae; genus Pleurodeles; species Pleurodeles waltl. The sequence continues at coordinate 626,139,865 of NC_090438.1, read as the reverse complement.
CGGGACGGTGCTTCGTGTACCTCAAAGGTGATGTTCACAGGCCACGGTGCAGACAGCAGTGCCGGTGTCAGCAGGAGTGGCGTCGTCGGGGATGCCCAGGATGTGGTGTGAGCAAGGCAATGCTGGAGTGCGGGGCCCACAGGTTGCGGTACAAGCAGCGGCTCAGTGGCAGCTCAGATGGCGGTGTCAGTGAGACCAGGGTTGCGGTGCAACTCAGGGCAGTGCAACTCCGTGAGGCGTCAGCAGGTCACAGTGCAGGCCAGCGGCGTCGATGGTTGTGTCGCTGTGGTTTTTCTTCTTGAAAAGCACAAAACATACAGTTACCAGTGCTGTAGGCAGATGAAACTTAAGTCTTTGACATCCCTGAGACTTCCAACAGGAGGCAAGCTCTACTACATGCCCTTGGAGAATTTCCTCAAGCAGAATACATGGCAAAGTTCACCCTATGCTCACTTTTAAGGCAGAAGCAGCATTTACAGGCCAACCCAGCAAAGCAACACAGAAAAGGGGCAGTACTCCTCCTCCAGCTCTTCAGCTCTTCTCCTTGGCAGCGGTTTCTCTTGATTCCAGAAAGATTCTAAAAGTCTGGGGTTTTGGGTCCACTATGTATACCACTTTTTGCCTTTGAAGTTACCCAACTTAAAAAAAAGTCTCTACTGTTGACAAGATCCTGCCTTGCCTAGGCCAGGCCCCAGAGACACTCCAGGGGGTCAGAGACTGCACTGTGGGAGGGCAGACACAGCCTTTTCAGGTGTAAGTGAGAATTCCTCCCTCCACTCTAGCCCAGATGGCTCATTAGGATATGCAGGATACACCCCAGCTCCCTTTGTGTCACTGTCTAGAGGGAATTCACAACAGCCCAACTGTCAGTCTGACCCAGACGTGGCACACACAAACAGGCAGAGGCACAGAATGGTTTAAGCAAGTAAATGTCCACTTTCTAAAAGTGGAATTTTCAAACAAACAATTTAAAAAACAACTTTACCCAAAGATGTATTTTTAAATTGTTCAGAGCCCCCAAACTCCATATCTGCCCTCAAAGGGAAACTGCACCTTAGGGATAATTAAAGGCAGCCCCCATGTTAACCTATGAGAGAGATAGGCCTTGCACAGTGAAAACCGAAATTGGCAGTATTTCACTGTCAGGACATGTAAAAAACATATGTACGTGTCACACCTTCAACATACACTGCACTCTGCCCCTGGGGCTAACTAGGGCCTACCTTAGGGGTACCTTACATGTGTAAAAAGGGAAGATTTAGGCCTGGCATGTGGGAACACTTGCCAAATTGAACTGGCAGTTTAAACCTGCACACACAGACACTGCAGTGGCAGGTCTGAGCCATGTTTACAGGGATACTCCTGTGGGTAGCACAATCAGTGCGGAACACCCACTAGTAGCATTTTATTTACAGGCCCTGGGCACCTCTGGTGCACTATACTAGGGACTTACCTGTAAATCAAATATGCCAATCATGGATAAACCAATCAACAGTATAATTTACACAGAGAGCATATGCACGTTAGCACTGGTTAGCAGTGATAAAATGCCCAGAGTCCTAAAGCCAACACAAACTGGTCAGAAGAAAAATAGGAGGAAGGAGGCAAAAAGTTTAGGGATGACCCTCCAAAAAGGGCCAACATTGGCCATCCTGTCTTCTCAATAAATATGCTGCAAACCTGAGACACTGCAAAACATGGAGGCATTGAAAAAACAATGTTAGTAGTTGACTTAGAGATGATGGTATCTTGAATGAATAGGGAGCTGTGGACTCGGAAGTCTGGTCCAGCAAAACAATATCTGAGTCATTGGTTTGTCAGAAAAAAAACACAGCTCCGACATTGATACCTTTCTAGAGAATTGGTTCTGGTAGATACTGGGTTCTGAAGGTCTTTCAAAGTTCTATGAGACTGAATTATCACAGAGAAACCTGGGGAAAATCCTCTGGAGCTGGTTCGGCTCTGTGGCCAATAGTAGCCACTATTGTGAACTTTAGGGAATGAGACATTTGCAATGCCCGAGAGGACAGTCACCTTAAAGTCAACAACAGTAAGGTCCCACTATACCCTTGCTCCAAGCTAAGGTGTATGCATTCAGTGCTCCATATTTAGAAAGTGATGCATTGGGCATAATGTGTCACTTTTCTCTGTCCTGTGTTGCTTTTTACGTGTGCTACAACCAGCTGTGTCAGGTACAGTTAGTCATCTATCCCCTTAAAGATCGAATGCAGAACTGACACATTTATATCTATAAGTTTATGGGAAAGTGACACATCATTGGCAAATGATGTGCACAGTGCAAACTGCATCAAAGTTCTTGTGCATCAGCAACCCAGGCTTAAAAATGATGCAGTGGCACTGGTACATAACCAGAACATACTGAAAGTACTTTGGTAAGCTCAACTACACCATGGGAGAACTCATTCTGCAACTCGGAGCAGGAAGAAGACAATGGTCACCACCATTACCACCACCATCACCACGAAGGCAGTGCAGGAGAAGGGAGCAGACCAACAGAGGACTACCTTCATTGACATCAGGGAGGAGAAGGTCATCACCTATTACAGGCTCAGGAGGGAGTCCATTGTCCAGCTCCTGCACCACATTGCACCAAGGTTGCAGGCAACATCCCTGAGTTGCACCAACATCCTTCTGCAGGCCAAGCTGATGGCAGTACTCCATTATGCTGATGTCTGGCTCATTCCAAACCACCACAGCCAGAATGGCCAGAAAATCTCAGCCGTCCTTTTCTGCACTCCTCCCCTCCATCCTCGATGCCATCATAAGCGCCACACCTCAGTACCTCATCTTCCCCAACACACAGCAGAAACAACTTGAAAACAAGTAGTGCTTCTATACCATTGCTGGATTTGGGGGCAATGGACTGTACTCATGTGTAACTGGTACCTCCTGCTGCTACATCCCACCTGTAATGCAGTCGGAAGCACGCATATTCCATCAACACGCAGGGAATAGTGGACCATCTGAGGATGTTCATCAATATGATTGCGAAGTAACCTGGGAGTGCTCATGATACATACATCTGCAGACATTCCATCATAAACAAGCGCTTCCAGAATGGGAGCTATGGGAATGACCTACTGGTTGGTAAGTACATCTGAAGTACATGACTAGCCTTATGGCAGTAAAATATGTTGGATGAAAAAGCCATATTTGTGGTGGCTGAAGGAATGCATACATAGCAGGTGTGGGCCTCATACTTGCCCCATACCACAAGGCACTTGTGCAACACAACCCTTCAAGTCACACGTGTTAAAACCTGCTAAGCCACTGTGGGCACCATGTACAAGAGGCCTAAACTACTGGAGTGCCAATTTCCATGACGCTCTAGTGACACAGGTCTCTCAATCATATCTATGAGCAACACAAAGTCACCCTGCATGCCCTCACAACACCTCATGGTTATGGAGCAAGACAAGGTAGTGCAAAGTGCTGCGCTGCCTTACTCCACATCAAGGATGTGTTCTTTGGGCCTTGCAGTGGGTTTTCCCACGCAACACCAAAGGGTTTTTACACATTCCCAGATTTACAAGGATCTGTAAACCTGGAAATAACTAAAAAATGTGCGCCTCCCTAGGGGTGGTGTAACGATGAGAAATAACTTTACTTCTCCTTGTCATTTCCTCTTTCTATGTGTGCTACAGTCTGCAATACACATAGAAAGAGGAAAAAGCCTTCATTGATTGTTTTTGTGCGGGAAGGTGTCCCTTACTTCATAAAAACAATAGAGCGCACAAAGCAGACACGTCATGTTGGCGCTAGTCACTAATCTCTGATCATGTACATGTAGAAGGAACACAAATGCACTGTATTTTCTTAATGTGGCACATTCCTGTCCTTTCCTTCTGATACAGGACAGCACAACTAAATGACTCTCTGTGCTGCCCTGGGGCAACAACTCATAAATGAGGCCCTTTGTGTTTCTCGAAAGGGTGGAAGGATCCTCAGCAATGCAACACTACGTAAAATGCTATGTGGTAACACTGTGTTGAAGAAATTGGCTTCCATTGCTGTTTTCTGTGTGTCCACAGGTAACTCCCATGATCATGAGGCATTTCCTGTATCCAATACCTGTGAAACTGAAAAAGTTTAATTTTTTGCCCTCTCCGGGTCATGTGCGCCATGGAAAATTACATTAGTCATCATACACACACCTGCTATTCTATGTGTGGTCAATTTTGTGCCACACAAACCTAATCTGTCACTCATCCAAGAGTTTAGACTGTGAAGCCAGGTAGGCCCTCGTGCACAAACTACATCTCATAGGACAGGCAGCCACACATTCACCATTTAGATACTGTGCCTGTCTTGTTGCAATGCTACCTATTGTCTAGCAGTGCATGCTGCAAACCCAGGACACTGCATCACGTTGAAAAATATGTTCTACACTGACCTCAATCAGTTAAGTAATGCAGTTTTAATTGTTTACCAGTTGCACTGTACAGTGCAAGACTCCTACATATCTCTCTCCTTGTGTGCGTCAACATATTGGAAACAGTGCATTGCCATGTGTAAACTATCATGTCCCACATTGACATGCACTCAATAATCTCTCCATGGCATTAGCTAATGAACAACAGTGACTACTACTTTCACATCCACATATATGTGTGAATGAACTAGACAACATCATCTGCACCAGCTAAATTTAGTTCAGAAATGCAATAGTACTCTCAAGCAAGCACAATAGAGGAGTGCAAGAGAAGTGTTTCCTCATTGGCTAACTGACTTTCAATATAAGTAAAGATTCACCATGTTCATGGCTTTGGCATTCACTAGTATTACAAATAGTAAGTGTATCACACAGGTCAGTATTCCTGTATTTGTAGTATTTTGTCAGTAATACCAAAAAATAAACAGCATGTATGCCAAACAATGTCAGTGCACATCCCATACTCGTTGAAAAGTGTATGAGTTATTCAGGATTCATAAAAGAATGTATTTACATGTGGACAGATCAACCATCATGACCAGTGACTGATTGTTCCCCTCCTGTCTTTTCAGCTGATCAAGGATATCGTCTGCAGTCATGGGTCATAACCACATATGCACAGCCCCAGACGGATGCCCAGTGGAGGTACAACCATGCACGTAGCAGGATCTGGTCCATAGTGGAGCTTCCTTTTGAAGTGCTTAAGTCATGCTTTTGCTGTCTAGACATGTCTAGAGAAAGATTGCTCTACTCCCCCATTTTGGTATGTAAGACCATACTTTTGTACTGCATTTTGAACAACATATGTGTATGGGCCAATTTAGAATGGGGCAAGGGAAATGAGGACCATGAAGACCCAGAGAATCATGATGAGGAAGAAAAGGACCAACACAAAAATGTACCTACAATTGCTGGGACACAGGGCACGGCAGAGAAACCAAATTGTGTAAATGTTTTTGCAGATGTATGAGCCACATCAAGGGATCACAAATATATGATCTACATGAAACATGTTCACAAAAATGGCAAAAAATGTATGAATACCACCATTGAATAAACAACCTCACTTCAGAGTCACTGTAAACATCAGAACACTCACATCACACATGCTAGTAATTGGCACACAACAAACGTACGTAGTAATGTGTAACAAAAACAGCTGGACAACATCTTGTAAATTAAAAAATGTGTGCATGCCAACAACCTTTGCCAAATGCATGTCCTTTGGGAAAACAGACACCAAAGATAGCGATTTGACACAGTTTGGTCAGGTCATGGTATTGTTTGCTGTTGCGGTGTACTGACCGTCAGATGTCCTACCATAATCCAAATAGTATGCTAATGTAAGTAGTGTACAATGACTGCATGTCTGTGTTGTATAGCTAGCCATTTGTACAACCTCATACATGTGGGGGATAGTAGAGTTAACTCATAGTCTGATGTCGCTAAACTGAGGCACATAGTATGTCCATGAGAACACAGTCCAACTCATACTGTCTACAAATGCTACATCAATGTCTGCAGGCACATTTCAAATCCATTGTGACATCTCACATCACACATATTAATGTGGAATTCACAACTGTGCCTGTGCAAGATTGGCCACCTAGTACCAATGCTGCCACATTTGCCCTACAAGGCAAAGATTCAACTGGAACAAACAGGGTTGTGTTTTACCATGTTGGTGTGTTGCACTCAGATACAAACAATGGGTTCACTCCTATAGCTACAAATATGTGTGATTGTAAAAACACAACACAAAGAGTTAGAATATAAACAATGACTAAATGCAAGGTGAATATAGCTAAGGTACCATGCACTGATGCATTCCAGGTCATGATGTCAGAATGTGTCAATAAGTGCCCAAGTGACCATCTTGTGAATCCATACTCATTCTAAGTTCAAGTAATCCCTCAAAGTAGCAACACTATGTAATGCACGCCATTAGCTAAAAATACCTCCTTGGAATAAAGCAGAATTGCTTTGGCCACCCAAGCTGTCCTTATGATCACCAAAATATAGGCAAATAATTGAGGCAAATACGAATGTACATTGGCACTATGCATGTGCCACACATATCCTTACAGACCCAAGCCCATACAGCAGATGTGTGTGTACCATGACATGATACGGTGGATGTTGGTTTCACTGTAAGGTAACTGTTGGTATGCACAAAGTAACATGTGTCATGTATGTCTAGCCACATCAATTACACATCTAGACAGTCAATCTGTCCCTTGGATGCTACATGCACTGTAGACTGGTTGAACCAGCCTGTATATGTCCCTCCCTGAGTGGGTAATGCATCCACAAGGCACCCTGAGATAGCAATGTATACAGATATGGGCCTATGAACCACAGTCTGGTGCCACTGGTGCCTGAGTACTTTTGGACCTCAGATGGTACAAACATTTCAATCATATCCATGAGGCCATGCTAAGTCACCCTTTGTGGCTCATCATGGCCTGATAACTATGGAGTAAATCAAGGCACCTCAATAAGCTGCTTAGGTTTAGTCTGTGACATCAGTGCATGGCAGGGATCTTGAGGGGGCTTTTTCAAGGTAGCACCCATGGATAGTCAGGATGACTCATGTAAACTTATAGATGTAAACGTGCCAGAGAAAAAGCTAATGCCATCACACAATGTCATGCCAAGTTGCCTCATAATTCTCCCTGTACCTTTGTGCACACAAACCACCTGTGGAGTGTTTGCTTGTTCTTTCTGTGCTGCAGAATGCAGCACACATGGAAACAGAAAAGCCAAGGAGAAGTTAAAAAATGTATCTTTGTTATGTCTCTTCTGGGGATATGTAAGAATTTTAGGCTGCACCAGGTTTACAATAGCATGATAATCTGTCACACTCCATGGGTGTTGTATGTGAACACTCACTGCAATGTCCATGCAACACCTCCTTGATGCAGAATAAATCAACTCAGTGCTTTACGCTGGCATGCTTTACTCAGTAATTATAGGGTTATTTGAAGCCACGCATCGTGACACTGGATTGCAGCATTATTACGAGTGAGAGTCCGGTGTCCACTAAAGTTAAAGAAAAGTGACTCTCCTGAGGTGCAGGACCCTTGCATATGAGCCCCCTAATGTAAACCACTCCAGATCACGCATGGCTTTATTTTATACCATTTTGCAAAATTCTAGTAGGGAAGTAAAAAGCCAGACAGGGGGCAATTTGCATTGGCTTGTGTGGGCTACAAAAAAAGTAATGCAAATCAGCAGCTTGTGCTGCATTGTGTTTCATTTCATTTGGAAGGAGTTCCATGGGGGCAACATGGACATTCCTGTGCATCAATGAATTTTATGCAATCCTAGATGTCCACTGGGGAGGCATGCAGTTATGACACCTTGCCAGTTATACAGATTCTTGTGAATCTAGGAATGTGTCAATACCCATGGATGTTGCTTAGGAAAAGTCACTGCAACACACATGGAATGCCTCCTTAATGTAGAGTAATGCTACGCAGCACTTTGTTCTGCCTTGCCTTGCTCCATACTTATGAGGCCATGCCAAGCCATGCAGGGTAGTTTTACATGACCTCATAAATATGATTGAAAGGAATGTGATACTGTAATGTCAAAAAAAGGTGATGCTCCAGCAGAGCAGACCTCTTGTGAATGAGGCCCAATGTATGTTACAGGTGAACATATTCACATGTCATTATGTTCAAATGTTTGACAGGCTATTTGGTGCACATCTGAACATTTCTCATAGATGTTTGTGTGCAGATGATCCCAATTCCTCATCGTGCCTGTCTATTTACTGTGCAGCATTGACATGTACTTAGCGCCTTGAAAGCAAGGAACAAGCATGGCTACTGTCTGCTGTGTATAGCATTGTCATGCACATGTATAGATATGAAAAAGGCACAGCTAATGTAATACCTTGCAGAGTGTAGCATGTCAAATCATTACAGTCACAGATCCATGAAAGACAGGCATCCTTGTGCCAAACTGCAAGTAGTGATGAATTTGAACTTAGTCCGCAATCTATGCACCGGATTCCTAATTAGGCATATTATATCTGTGTACACTTAAACCTGCCTTACCTATGTCAATCATTCAGCCATGTCAACTATGCCATATGCTTTATGTTCAAAGTGCGGACTTACATAGACAATTTCTAATTCAATGTACTGTCCTTCTTATGTCCACAGTGTACGTGTTCAACATTCACAGTGCAATGTACCATGTTATGTTTTGTAGGTGGACCTGAATCCTACTCAATGGCTGAGGTGGACAGCTTCAATGATCCAGATGCTACCAGTGAGTATCACCTGAATGGTTACTGTGTTGATCAAGGATTGAGTGTTATGTTGGATAATGTTTGCAAAGACGTGTTCAATGGGCATTCTGATTCTAATGGAATAATTTGTTCCAGACATGGTACATCATATGTAAAATATGTCACAGTTGCATTAGATATTGCCAATCTATGCAGGCCTACATGATAGATGGGGTGACAGAAGAGCCATGACCGAAATACCACAGTGTGTTAAAGTAAATGGGAGCAGATTTTTAGCTGAACATGGCTTGGGATGGTTAACCTTCCAAATACATGTCAGATGCACATTGCTACTGGAGTTTCCCACATTGCATTCTAAGTACATTTTGGGTGGCAAGTCCAGACAGGATGTGAGGATTCACATCTCAGTGAAGAAAGAACAGGTAAGGTTAGTTGGCCTAGATGTCAGCTTTCCACACATGGTAATGCAGTTAAAGACCTCACTCAGGCAGTCTAATGCCCCATTTTCCATATTGAATACACAGTCATACCTCTGTGCTGTCTTCTTACCAGAAATGCCAAGGTGTGTTTGAATAAAGGCATGTCTGCAAGGCGCTGTCATCCAACAGTCCATTACACAATCCACCTTCTGGTGTTACCCATAATGGCTTGCAACAAAAATATCACCCAGGATTACACTTTGGCTAACACTTGCTAGTTACATCACAAGATACGTGTGTGTTTGAGATGTACAGCATGCATGCACACACCTATCGCATGGCTATGTTGACTGATGATGTGCAGCAAGGTCACATTAGTTCCTGACATGTAGGGACAGACACTAGGCTATGCAGAGGGACACATGCTCTCACTTTAACTGCATCTAATGAGCCATGAATGGTCCTTCAGCTATTTACATTAGTCAATTTGGAGATGTATCAAACATCTCTATTTGATGTGAGTTAGCGAGCCAGCCTCCATTCATAATTTAAATACCTGGGACAGAGTAAGCCTATGAATCAATGTGTCTGGAGTTTTGTCCTTGCCATATCAGGTACACAAAGCTGAGTCGCAATACATGGACTTGGCAGGCATTGCTCATCTTACCTAGGTTAATAGCCATGGATTCAAGCCCATTGCAGGTTGCAGAAGAAACACAAATGATTAGTTACAAAAGACATCTGTACTATACCATGTGTACACAACAGCATTGTTCCTAAGCATTCTCTGTACTGACATCGTTATACCTATATTAGACCAGACAATGCAATTGTGATAGCCAACAGTGGCAATATCTTTGTACTATGGCCTTCTTAAATTTGGAGAAGTAAATGTATTTTTAGATGGCTAGTCATGTTCTACTCCTGGAGTAATTTGGGGTTTTAGATATGCCATGTTTGAAACTAGATGAAGCAGTATGATGATTGACAGAGTTTCTAGTTACACTTTGTCTGATACATTTTCGTTCTGCTCCAACAGACAAAATTACCACGGGCAGAAGAAGAAGTACCTCACCCGTTTGAAGTGGTACAGGCACATCTGCCATGTGGCCAAGTCACACCACAGGATGGGAAAACAACTAGTTGAGGAGAGGGCAGCCAGCACTTGGCACATAATACCACGGACCAGAAACACATGATCAGCCAGGCCCAAGCCCAGATGTTGCTGCAGACCAACCCACTGGACATGGCTCCACTTTGAACAGCTGGTGATGAAGGACGTGCCAAACCTGAAACTCCAGGTGACAACCCTGGAAGACAAAGTGAAGAGAGCAATACATTTGTTGCGAACGTTGCAGCATTGTCTAGACCACATTGGGGAGCAATTGTAGGCCAATGGGACCCTTTCTGCCCTTCCCCAGTTTTTTAAGTTGTGTTAATAGATGGTTCCTATAGTATAGTTAAGGCATAGTTAGTGTAGGCATCGTGTAAGTTAGGGATAGAGGTTTTAATATTTTAGGAGTGGTTGGTTAATTACTTGGGTATAGGGTTAAGTAGGCTTTTTAGTGAGTGCGGTGTTGATGTTTAGGATATGTGTTTAGTAAAAAAAATAAAAAATAAAAATATAAAAATATATATTTGTTTAGCTTAGTATGTTTAGGCAGTTTTTGTATAGGTGTATGAAGATGTGTATTAAGGAGGAGTGGAGGGGTTGATGTTTAACATGTCATGTTATATAGTCATGTTATATATATAGACCAAGATAAGTTAAGATAAGGTAGTTTTAGATAAGGAAATGTAGTTTGGGTAGGATTGTTTAGTTTAGGTGTAGTTTAGGTAAGATAAGTCAGTTAGTGTAGTTTAGGTAGTTTTAGGTAGGATAAGTTTTATATTTACATTAAGTATCAGTCTTTTCTACATACAAGTATACTTCATGATTTATTGTGTAGGAGGTATCATATCTGCTCAGGTTGTGTTGAGTGCATGCAGTAGGCTTTGCTAGCAGTGTTTGTAGACATGTGTGACAAGGTGAAAAGGCCATGGGGAAAATCTTTCAAATTTGGTATGGAATCACATAAGTGATCTACAAACATAGCTGAACACTGTAAGTGGCACTCTTGATGTAAAAGATAGTCAGGCCAAAACAGGTATTCCCTTACTGTTGCTCTTTGTGTGTAAGTTATACAACATGCATTGAAGGGATAGTGATGTCAAACCAATATCACTAATCCTGGAGATCCAGGGTCACACACTGATGCCAACCCCTTATACTGTAACCCTTGAATTATTGGGTTCTCAAAACAGTGTTGGTTGCTGGCTAGTATCCATGGATATGCTCCCCACCAGTGCTGTGACTTCATTCACCATTAACTGTATGCTACTTGTTGCACTTCATGCTTGTGACCTTGAGTAAATACTTGCTAATCTAAATACATGTAGGGTTCACCAAATATGTGTCCCTCGGCCTGGCCCCAGTACACACATGTCCCTTTGGGAAGTAGTTGGTGTCCACCATGTTCTACTTTGCCCAGACTCCAACAGACATACAACACACAGATTTAATATTTATTTACATGTGCAAAAATGTGTATGATCACAGGCACAGTTCTTACAGCAACAACCACAAATGTTTTTTGAGCCACTAGATGTCTAGGGTCCACGGGGCATACACTGCTCGGGACATGTCGAGGAGAGGAGTGTTTTAGTGAGGAAGAGAATTCACAAATTACCAATAGAGAATATAGGCAACATTGACAGTCCACAAATGGGTGAGATTAACAGGTGGGACAGCAAATTGAGGACAGTACCAGTTGGGAAGTACACTGGCATGGTCATCAGCACTGGGCAAAGGAGGAACTGGCAACTTGGCACAGAAAAATGCGACTGGGAAGTTGTATGTGGAAAAGAGGGGAAGTCTACATCTTCCTCCTCTGTTGTGTGTGGTGTTTCCCGTGAGGGGGCTGTTGTAGGAGCCAGAGGCGATGGAGGAATACACACATCAGGTGCTGAAGATGTGGAGCCCCAGTCTACAGCAGCATTTCTCTGTGCCAACAAGTGAGGCAGCACTGCACTGAGAAGGGCCTGCTGGTTTGGCAGTACAGCACCAATTTAGCGGTGGTAGGCACCCATTGTGCAATGTACATGCCCTTCTGCTGTTTCATGGTCTCATGAATATTTGTGGATTGTCCCTGGATTGGCAACCTCACTTGTGCCACTTTGGCAAGGCAGTTGTTCCGGGCTCTGCCTCATGACAACAGAAATGTTCAAGTCCACAGAGCAGACTGTAGGTGCCTCCTTATTGCAACTGAGGTATCCTTATTAGGACTGAGGCACCTACGGTCTGCCTCTAGGGTGCCCGCCATGGTCTGCATCCCCTCCTGCACCACATCTACCATCTTCTGCTGGACTCCTAGCGAATGACATTGGAATCTGATTTGGGGGGCCCTTGGTGTCCAGGGCTAGGGATGGGCTGGTATGTGTTTTTTGTTTGGTGATGGGTGGATCCCTTGGAGACCCTGCTACACTGTTGGTCCTTCCAACAACCAGAGATGGTGTGTCAAAAGGGGCCAGGAGATGCGAGAGGGATTCTTGGTCCAGGATTGGTAGGCTGTCATCCTCATCCAGACCATCATCCCGGACAGGCAGCTACTCAAGAGATGTAAGCACATCCACTGCAATGAGAGAGACAAATGTTAATGGTGTCCCATGTTGGATTTTGACATAAGTAATCTGATTGACAATCTGACTTGCTAATATTTGATTTTCAATGCAACATTGATGCATAGTATGTCTGTTACACAAAGGTATAGAATCCAAGTTGCACTGTAGTTGCCTTCATAAGGCAGCATCTCAGCATCCTTCATACAGTCACTGTATGACAAGGCAGACTTGTTGTCTCATGGCACATATTGCAACACAGTTACAAAGGTCACTTGGCCTACCATTCATGGATGTATGATAAGAGGTCAGGTTCACATCTGCTAAGGTGATTTGCACTTTTTTTCATGATACCTATAGTGATTGTGTTTCAACATATTAACACTGCTGCTGTTCAGATTGCACCTAATCCCCAGGGCGCCTGCATTCCCTTTGACCAGAATTCAGCACACTGACCCTGTGCAGGTGATGTGGATCTGCTCATGAATTTGTAATGATCTTGCGATCTGTCTTTCACACTGTACACTATGACACTCTGCCTTGTTGTGCTGTTTTGCATGCACGATGTGCATTCATATGGTCAAGGGCTGATTTTGTAACACATGTCTTGCGCACATCTTCATATCAAATAACCTTGCGACACTACAGGAATGTGTGAGGGTATGTACTTATCATGTGTTTCCTATTTCTGTCTACTCATTTGATTTGATTGGATACATTTTTCGCTTCATCACCGTGGACAGTGGCCATTGTGTACCAAATCAGAGGGCATGGGCCCTGTCACACTAGGTAGGTTGCTAGCACTGTGGCTCACAACAGTTGATAATTGCAGAGTTGGATATCTACAAAGTATGATGCATCCTTTGACTCAGACCCACTCACTTGTACATGTACATGCCTCATCTGCCACTTCTCATTTTGTGGCAGTGTCTTAACCTAATTCCACTATGTGATGCAACCAAGATCATGCACTGACGCTTTCAACACCAATAATATGTGTGACCAGATCCAATGTACTGGCATGTCTGGCTGTTACTGAAGGCTATTGGTCAAGCTGTACCCCCCATGGTAGTAGTGCTGTAATTGGTGACATGTATCTATCCAGGTTTGCAGCATAACTGGGCACATCCACCTCAGTCGCCAACCATCACTGACTCCTTCCCTTTGTGGTGTAGAGGAGTTTTTCATGCCCCTCAACAGATCCCTATTTTATATCCTCTTACTGAGACATATGTAGCAAACATAGGAAGGGAACAAAGCCTGACATGATTTGAACTTAGACCTAAAGTCTAACTTTACTCGTAGTAAAGTAAGACTTTTTGACCAAAAGTCTAAACTTAGACCAAAAGTCTAACTTTACTATGAGTAAAGTTAGACTTTTGAGGCCCAATTCACAAAGGTAAACTTAGACCAAGAGTAAAGTTAGACTTTAGGTCTAAGTTTAGAGTTTTGGTCTAAACTTAGACTTTTGGTTTAAGGTTACCTTTGTGAATCGGGCCCGATAAATTAGGTGAAGGTTGCTTGTGAGGCACATGTTGGAACACTAGATGACAGTGATTAGAGTGAAGCCAAAATGACAGCATGTAACCTAACGATTTAATCTAAACTTTGCCTCAGCCCATTCAGATTCATGCATAGACAATAATACACATCCACATGGCTGTGGAGGATGGGTAGGCTTCCTTGGCAGAGTGCTTAGATGCCACACTGAGAGAGGAGACTTATTTTTGTGACCTGGTCATGTGAGGTGATTCAAAAATATTGGACCTCTGTCTCACACACTGTGGCTAAGGTGCTTCAATTTGCCATCATCCAGTCCCACAAACTGGCATTACTGGGTATACATGAAGAAGAGGGCTTCCCAAGGAATTTGAGAACTTTGATGGGTCTGGGGTTCCTGATAGCGAAGCGCAACATATCAAGATATTGTATGCCGCCTGTGGACCCATCAATTTGAGAAAGAGCCCAATTTATGGATAGCTGTGTCACAATAGAGAAACCAGTTTACATCTTAAGAAGCTGTCCCACAAACTTGTCAGGGTCTGTGATTTCTAGAATAATCCACTTTCGATTTTACATATGATCTGCCTGTACACCGATGAGAGAAAATAACCTGTTTGTCCATTAGGCTGTAAATGTTTTGTATGTCAATTGTGTTTTCTGAAATGCAAATCAGATCTCAATGCAATGCGCAACAGTCTTCATGTGTTATACATGTGAAATACCAAATATAAAGATTTTTTTTTTAAAAACAGACATTCATGGAGTTAAGGTATGGAAAGGTTAATATCAGGTTCTCAAAACACGTAATAATTATACTGATTATTTGTAAATCAATGAAGCAGGATTCAAAGCTAAGCTTTCCAATACCTTTAGTTGCAAACTAGTCGAAGTAAAATAGGCCTAAAGGGGGAGTGTGTGAGTCGATCTGCTGCTTTCTTTTTGAAGAGGAAACCAACCACAGTGGTTTCCCAGTATGAAAGCAGCTGTCCTGTCCGTAACAACTGGTTGATAAGTTCTCCTCATTCACAGGTGAAGGTTTTACTGGCCAAATGACGTATATTCTTTATGCAAGGGTCTGGAGGAGATCCAGATTTAGGTCTCCTAATCTAATTTGCCATCAGCATGGAAGTGATAAAGTTAGGACAAATGTTTTCCGTTGGAGGAGATGGCAGAACTACCTGGAAAGTGTCTACTGCTATGTAAAGTGGAAACGTTGCTCTGATTTTTCAACTTTTTTTTAAACAGTTCATGCAACTGATTCTAAAATTATTTTACGGGGTTCCTTGCATGCCTGACAACAGGAAGAAACGACACTTTTAGTATGTCAAAAATGTCCCTATTTGGACAAAGGGCACTGATTACTTCATAAGCTTAGTGGATTGATCTCTCTGCTCTCCCCAACTCAAACAAAAGGTCGAAATGATCCCACCACGGAACTAGCATAGCTAATCCTTTATGGATTTCTGCGTACGTCAGGCCTTATGAGAGGGTCTCTTAACAAGCTGTTGTACGCAAAGATACATAGAACCATCTAAAATGCCCTCTCTTCAGAAGAATCACTACACACAATCCACAATTTGACAGCGCCTAAAATACGGACTTTAGTCACCTGTAAAACTTAAGAAGAAATCATTTTAACAAGGGAAGGTGTGAAGTTAGAACCGGTGCCCGAGAGGTCCGCAGATCACTTCACAAGTTAATGAGAACATGTCAGTGGCAGAGATATTTACTATCATTAGCTGGCGAATAGAAAAAGGCACCTAATAAACTGATGATACAATAAATGTATGTTTGAAAGTGGGGCAATACTACCTCAAACGTAGTGTGCAGTGTCTTACAAGTTTTACAGTATGCAGGGCCTCAGTACAAGGACCTAGTGGAATACTGCGCCACAAGAGCGTAATTTATTTTTACACTTCGGCGGGGCAGCCCATATTTTCAAGACCAAGCAAACCCACCTTGCGTGGCTTTTCATGGCCTTGTAAATATGGACCACTTTCACGCATAACATTGCATGAAAGGGGCGTTCCATGGGTGTACCTGTTGGTTTTTCCACAGCAACACCCATGGAATCGAACGGAATCTGATGCATTCCCAGATTTACAAGTCTCGAAATACGTCAGATTTCAAGTGGCACAACAAGGAAAGATAACATTATTTCTGCCCGTTTTTTCCTCTATGTGTGCTGCATTCTACAGCACACATAAAAAGAAGAAAACACCACTATTGTTTGTTTATGTGCAGGAAGGGACACCTTCCTGCACATTAACCATCTTCCACGCAACGCAGACATCCTTGCACTATGGTGCAAGGGGGCCTGCGTTGGCGCTAGGCAGCAATTTGTGCACCAGTGCAAGGGACATGGACAGGAATGCGCATTCCTGCCCTTTTGTTTTGACGCAAAGCATTCGCAGCAGTAAATCTTGTGGTGCTGCCCTGTGCCAATTCTTAGTAAATGAGGCCCACAGTTTCCAAATCGGAACCAAAATATTCGTTTAACCATGTCACCGAAGTGAAAGCTAAATCAGGATAAAGCTCTGAGATGAGTTGTCCCGAAGACACCTTATTTTTAACTAAGAAGGAACATTAAGCAGCATAGGCTTATTGGAATCTCTACTCCTAACTTTCAACTGTCTTATCAGGTAATGTCACCTGCCTATAAGGAGGTAGTCTGAGCTGTGTGCAGGAGAACCTGATACCAACTAGTATTTAGGCCTTAGCTGGCCCGAACTTTTTCCCGCTTTCATCAGGTTTTCCATCCTTCACCATGTCCAGAGAGCAGACAGGACCAGGTGGGCATGCTTTTAGCACACTGCTGATGAAGAACCAGCACAAACCACAGGTAGAATGTGATCATGTCCCTGGAACAACTAGAGTGCTCACTGGAGTCAACAGTATAGGCTATGGGAGAGCAATACGCCACCCTTAGAAAAGCCTTTAAGAAAACAAGAGAGTTACTTTCCTACATAAGACCCTGAATGAATGCAATACTAGTACACAAAGAGAGGATAATAATGTGGTTAAAAAGTCTCATTTAAAGTGAGCAGAAAGAGCACAGTCTGAAGTATTCGCAGCAGAACAGCCACGAATAGAGTAGGCTGGAAAACTTAAACACACAAAAACATTGAAATAAGCATCAGCAAAGCCAATAAATCTTGCTTGAATGTTCAGATACACACCAGACGTGGTGGCTTTGCTAATAATTTTCACTAATAGAATTGTAGGGAGGCCGATCTTCAGTTCTCTTTAACTTGACAAAAAACATGAGAGTCCCATAACTTTCATAGCCCGAAGATAAATTGTAAAAACTGGATCTTACCTTTTTGTGACCTATATACAAAAATCAGAATTCCAAGAGAGTGTTCAAAGACCTACATGTGCAAGGGAAACTTACTGTTTGACAGTGGGATCTTAGAGTATAAATGTTCCCTATGGCAACTGGTAGGATGTGTATTGTTGTACCTGCTTAATTCTCTGCTATCGCTTTCTCAGATGTCAGCCTAATGCGCATTTGGGTAGTCTTGGTAAAACCTTATTACATGTAAGAAAGCCACTTGGGAAGTCAGGAGACAAAGGAGTCCTTTGTGTTGAAAATGCGATAGAGGGGAATACGTTAATATGGGAGCAGGTGGGAGACAATACGGTATTGTACCGTACCTTCCCAAATGTACGAATCTCTAGATACATTCCTATAGCTGGGAAAAAAGTGAAGTAGGGGTCATAATCCTGAAGCCAGAGGCACTTGAGGTGTCTTCTTTATTAGCAAAGAAGAATGTGACACAAACCTTGCAAAGTATTCACCCTTTTCTTGATCACCCTTTGTTTTCCTTCAAGAGAGGCAAGAACCTTCAAGATCACTTAGTACATTCCGCAAGTACACAGGGCCAGATGTAGAAACGAAACATTTTGCGACTTGCAAATAGCAAGTCATAGCGACTCGCTATTTGCAAGTCGCAAAATGTTATGCAGTACGGTGTCTCAGACACCGACTGCGACTCGCTATGGGGTCGCAATGACCCACCTCATGAATATTCATGAGGTGGGTCGCAAATTGCGGCCCCATAGCGAGTCAAGGCACTCGCAAACATGGAGGCCTGCTGTAGTCAGCAGACCTCCGTGTTCGTGACTGCTTTAAATAAAGCAGTTTTTTTTTTTTAAGTGTAGCCCGTTTTCCTTAAAGGAAAACGAGCTGCACTTAAAAAAAAAACCGAAACCTTTAGTTTCGGTTTTTTTTCAGGGCAGGCAGTGGTCCCTTGGACCACTACCTGCCCTGAAAAAAATGTTTGGGGTCCATTCACCAACTGGAAGGGGTCCCATGGGGACCCCTTCCAATTTGCGAGTGGGTTACCATCCACTTCAAGTGGATGGTAACTGCGATACGATTTGCGACCGCGTACGCGGTCGCAAATGGTATTGCATCCCACTCAAACTCGCAAATAGGAAGGGAACACCCCTTCCTATTTGCGAGTCGGAAATGCATTTTGCGAGTCGGTCCCGACTCGCAAAATGCATTTCTGCATAGGAAACTCACATTTGCGACTCGCAAACGGCAATTTTTGCCATTTGCGAGGCGCAAATCGTTTCCTACATCTGGCCCACAGTTCCTAAAGAATAGCACCATTGACAGCCTATGGGTCTTCCATTCCTGCGTGGAGATTACAAATGTGGGGGTTGTGTTGTTTGTCAATTCACTTCCAATATTAAAGTGGTACATGATTCTGTTAATGTAGTGCTGAAAGGCTTCTCTAATTGTAATACCACCAATGTGTTAGATTGCATATGGTGCCCTTGTCATTTAATCTATATTGGTCAGACAACACAACTAGTCACGACTTGCATTAGACAGCAACAACACAGAAACCACTGTGGGATCACTACATCTTCTCTTGTTTCACACTACATTGAGCAGCAACATACAGCTGAGAACATAAGATGGGAAGTATTTGAAGTAGCTAGCATTCCCACGAGACGAGGAGACCTCTCCCTCATCCTATAAAAACTTGAATGTGAATGGATTACCATATGCAATTCAATTTCAAATGGACTAAATTCCTTTGAGGAAGTAGAGGTTTTGTTTTCTTACTTTAAGAGTAATGTAAATTGATTACTGTGGAGTTGACACTGAGCATTATCGACTTCTGATCTATGCAGTGATATGAGTTTGTACTGTACTGTATACTGTTTTTAAGGACAGGAAGGAAACATGAGCATCGTGGACTTCGATTTAACTATGCTTTTGAGGATCATATTTCTTCTATGTACATTTTGATAATAACGTGCATCAGACATGGCAAAATGTGGATATTTTGATTCAATGGGCCTCTTTTTATGCTACTCAGATTATCACTAACTGATGTTAGTAATTGTCAGCTATTGTTGTACATACTTGTGCCTGGGGCTGTTAATGGCCACTTTGAATCCTTGAGTAATTTTCTCCATGTTTTATGGTTCCCCTGTGTTAATTTAAATTCTCACCTCTTTGTAAGACTGTACCTCCTTGGCTTCCCCTTGCTGAGCGAGCTTGTTCTCTGAGATCTCATTGAGGCTTGGAACATGGCATGCGTTTCAAGTCTTGTTCTGTGTATTCACCACAGTATACGGTGCAAATAAATTACAAGTTTGTTCCTCTGTTGGAACACAAGCATACAGAGCGTCTTCTCCTTGATCCTTGCTCGACTGACTCAATGTTTGTTACCACAAACTCTAGAACAGAGTCAGCATGCTCAAGGAAACGGATCATAACAACACTAAGCATGCACAATAGAAAAAGGACAATATATATGTTTAACCTAACTAAATATACATACTAATGCTAAGATGCAAAAAACTATAAGAACATAACACATATTCCTCTTTTATATTATTGAAAATAAAAATAAATCATTCACAAACGAAGTCAGACATCCATTTTGGTTAAGCCTGAATTCCTTTACTTCTATTTTCCTTGTTTTTGTTCTCTAAACAGAATTCATCAGTACTATCCATTCCACAAAAAATCCTTTAATTTTCCCTTTAACAATGTATTATATTGTTTATTCTTACATTCCCCACTACATGATATCCTTCCTCTTGGGTATTCATGTTTTTTAGGGAATTTCCTTTGCCAATACACTACCATTTTCATCCTTATTCATGTCCAATTCTAAATCCATTTCCAATGACTCGTCCTGAGTCTTCATCCTGACTTCCAATTTTTTTTTCTACAAATTGCAGTCTGCTTTAAGCATAGCAATTCTACTTAAATTCCATACTTCACCATTGCTCAATAGAACTGCATTGTGCAATAACTTTGATATTTTTAGTGGTTCAGAGAATTGAATTTCAGTTTTACTTATTGTGCATGTGTTTTTTTTTACTTTGACCCACATGCCTATCCTGATATCTTTATTTTTGTAACCTCTTTTTAAATCAAAAGTTTTCATATTCCAAATGTTTGTCTTTTGTTTTCCTTCTTATTCTCTCTATAGAAATATTGACATCTGGGGACTGTAATAATCACTCAAGATTGTATTTTGTCCTAGCTCCCCTTCCTCTCATTACCTGAAAAGGAGAGACACCTAAGGCTTCATGTAGAGTAGTTCTATATGCCCAAACTGTATTAAAAATGTGTGTTTCCCAGTCTTCACCATTTTCTGCTGCTAACTGTATAGTATTCTTCAAAACTCAGTTACATATTTGGATCATACCATTGCCAATTGGATTGTACAAGAAAGTAGTTTTGTGTTTGACACCTATTCTTTCAAAATAATCCGGTGATAAATTTGCCATAAATTGTACATCAATGTCACTAATGAATTTAACTGGCAACCTTTCATCGATAAACACTTTGGGGGTCATTACAACATTGGCGGTAAAAGCCGCTTACCGCCGTGCAGAAGACCGCCAATACACCGCCGCGGCTGTGGAATTCCGCCACCGCTATTATGACACACATCTCGGAATCCGCCGAAATTCAAACACCCACACAAGTCCGCCACACCAAAGGTCAGTGATAAACTGACGAAAACCAAACCGACACCGTCACGACAACAGAAACACGCCCATGCTATCACGACACACGAATCCACGCGGCGGTCTTTCAACCGCGGTATTCCATTGGCGGTACACACCGCCGCGCTCAAAATACACACACATCTCCAAAACACCGCCACATTGGACAATTCAAATTACACACACCTGATACACATACAAACAACACTCCCACACACCCAACACAATATAAAACACACACCCACATCACCCACAAACCCCTATGACCAGAAATTTTGAGGAAGCCGAGAGACAGAGAGCACAGCAAATGAGAACCACACCACACAGACCCACACAACACCATCACCCATACAACATACCACGCACAAAACACCACACAGCGCTACACATCACTACACACATCAACACATACACCACCCCACACATCACCCACACCACCCCATATCACGCCAAAGACATCCCAGGTTTTCCGAGGAGGAGCTCAGGGTCATGGTGGAGGAAATCCTATGGGTAGAGCCACAGCTATTTGGCTCACAGGTGCAGCACACCACCATAGCCAGGAAGATGGAGCTATGGTGCAGAATCGTGGACAGGGTCAATGCTGTGGGACAGCATCC
Organism: Pleurodeles waltl; assembly: GCF_031143425.1. NCBI lineage: Eukaryota > Metazoa > Chordata > Amphibia > Caudata > Salamandridae > Pleurodeles > Pleurodeles waltl. The sequence goes on along the minus strand of NC_090438.1, from coordinate 626,117,965 downwards.
ACGAAATCAGGAGGACATCAGGAAGAGATGGAACGACCTACGGGGGAAGGTGCGTTCCGTGGTCTCCAGGCACAACTTGCGGTACAGTGGACTGGTGGCGGACCCCCACCTCCCCCCCACAACTAACAACATGGGAGGAGCAAGTCTTGACCATCATGCATCCAGAGGGCCTCGGAGGAGTCGGTGGAGGAATGGACACTGGTAAGTCAAATCTTAACTATCATATCCCCTACCCTACTTGCATGCTATCACACCCCCCACCCTCACCCCCTCCCCTATCACTCCAACTCCTCACTATTGTACTAATAACACAAACCACCCATCCCAACACCAAGCCCTGCATGACACAACTAAGCGTGGTCACCCCTCACCAAAGCATGCTCACTGCACATACCCATAACAACCCCCTAACCATCATCACACAAACCCACACACAGGAATGCTTGCACTGGGGTACACGCACACCCACCCATTGCACACCATTACACACACACATGCAATAATCATGCTCTTATATCCCTGCAGGACCACTACGGAACGTCACCACACAGGAGGGTCCAGACATCTCCACTCCACCCACAGAAGAGGCCCACAGTGACAACAGCAGCTCTGGCCAACTGGATCCTGATGACCAGCCCGGACCATCGTGGGCCTCGGGACAGTCGGTTCCCCTTGCACAGGCACAGCCAAACACTGACCTTCCACGCTCTGGTAACACCAGTACAGCACCCACCCAGTGGGCCCATACCTCCGTACCCAGGACACGTCAATCAGCGGTGTGTCCACCACTACAGGGAACCCAGGATAACCCACCACCCCAACAACATCAGGGACCTGGGGGCAGTGGTAGTGGGCACACGGTCCAGGGGACGGAGGCACAGGAACACAGGGGAACTGGGAGGGCTGCTGTGCAACAGGGGGCGGACAGGCCAAGGGAACCTACTCTCCACAAGGCCCTCTCCTCCATCATGGGAGCATACCACCTCTCCCAGGAGACGATGGCTACGGTCCTGGCCAAGTTTCAGGAGACCCAGCGCCTGCAAGAGGAACAGTATTTGGGCTTCAGGGAGGAACTCAGAACCATCAGCTCCGCCCTGGGCACCATCGTAGGGGTGCTGAAGGACATACAGAACACCAAGAGGGACACTGTGGCACTCCAAGGGGCCCCTGACACTAGCATGGACGAAGAACTGCCCACCACCTCCGCTGGCGCTAGTGGACAGGACGCCCCACCACAGGACCACCACACCAGCACCCCACCCCCTGCAGACGGAGAACCACCCCGCAAGCGGTCCCTGAGATCCAGGAACAGGACAGAGCAAGATGGCAAGACCCCCACCAAGAAATGAGACCACCCTGATTGTCCTCCCACTGTCCCACTTTGTTACCCTGTCCATACTTAAACTGCCCCAGCTCTACTTCCTATGCCCATATGGGCAGTGCACCTGTGTGACCAATAGACTGGACTCTGGCATGGACATTCCTCCACCACCCCCCATCAGCATTTTACATCCCCCCTCCATTTTTGAGCACTTCAATAAACAGGCTTGAAACACAAAACAATCTGGAGTCAGTCTGTGATTTGGTAAATTTGTATTCTCAATGACAGTGTCAAAATGCATTTTCAATTGTAATGCCAACATACCTATGTCACACATCACAAGTCCATGAAGGATGCAAGCAGATGACACACGTTGGTAACCACACCTGTGAAACCGTAATGGAAAGGTGCAACTCAGTTACCAAATACTGATACTAAATGACAGACAGGATAGAGGTGGAAGTGTGAAGGTGAATGTAATAGTAAAAAAAAAAATGTTCTCACCTGTGTGTCACTGGAAATATTGCTGTATGACTGACTCCCTGTTGTCTATGTCTTCTTCCTCAGCTTCCTCCTCATCACTGTCCACAGGCTCCACAGCTGCCACAACGCCGCCATCTGGACCATCCTCCTTCAGAAAAGGCACCTGGCGTCGCAAAGAAAGATTGTGAAGCATCGAGCAGGCGATGATGATCTGGCACACCTTCCTTGGTGAGTAGAATAGGGAACCACCTGTCATATGAAGGCACCTGAACCCGGCCTTCAGGAGGCTGAAGGTGCGTTCGATCACCCTCCTAGTCCGCCCATGGGCCTCATTGTAGCGTTCCTCTGCCCTGGTCCTGGGATTCCTCACTGGGGTCAGTAGCTATGACAGGTTGGGGTAACCAGAGTCCCCTAATAGCCACACACGGTGCCTCTGGAGTTGATCCATCACATAAGGGATGCTGCTATTCCGCAGGATGTAGGCATCATGCACAGAGCCTGGGAACATAGCATTTACCTGGGAGATGTACTGGTCTGCCAAACATACCATCTGTACATTCATAGAATGATAACTCTTCCAGTTCCTGTACACCTGTTCACTCCTGCGGGGGGGACCAGAGCTACATGGGTCCCATCAATGGCACCTATGATGTTGGGGATATGTCCAAGGGCATAGAAGTCACCTTTCACTGTAGCCAAATCCTCCACCTGAGGGAAAATGATGTAGCTCCTTACGTGTTTCAGCAGGGCAGACAACACTCTGGACAACACGTTGGAAAACATAGGCTGAGACATCCCTGATGCCATGGCCACTGTTGTCTGAAAAGACCCACTTGCAATGAAGTGGAGCACTGACAGCACCTGCACTAGAGGGGGGATTCCTGTGGGATGGCGGATTGGTGACATCAGGTCTGGCTCCAACTGGGTACACAGTTCCTGGATAGTGGCACGGTCAAACCTGTAGATGATGATTAAATGTCGCTCCTCCATTATCAACAGGTCCACCAGCGGTCGGTACACCGGAGGATTCCGCCATCTTCTCAAATGTCCCAGCTGACGGTGCCTAGGAACGACAACAGCGACCACAGAGTCAACAAATTCCCAGGTATGTACCCACAGATACACAGAACAAGACACCAAACAAAAAACTATTCCTGTATGTGTGTTGAGTGTAGGCCTAGGTATGTGTGACGCAGTAGTAAATTAAGCCATGTGGGCCCCTGAAATGGCGGCTGCCTGACCTCTAAACTGGGACAATGGGATGTGAGGTATCTGCGCTGGCATTGTACACCGTCGCGGTAGGCGGTCGTAGACCGCGGCGCAATGCTGCATTGGTTAACATTGGACCCTATGGGTCCCAGGAGCCAATGATGAAGTGCGCCAGCGGTGATGACACGCACCACCGCGGACGTCACTGCCGCGGACGTGACTGCCATTTTCTATATGTTGATTCACTCTATACCTGATCTTCGACAGGAGAGGACCTACACTGCAAGTGATGCTGTGACCTCGGTCTGGAAGATACAATGGCTGCTGCGTCTGGGGAAAGGGCCCCTGCGTTCACTACTCAGGAGTTGGAGAAGCTCGTGGACGGGGTCCTCCCCCAGTACACGCTACTCTACGGTCCTCCAGACCAACAGGTAAGTACACAGGGAGCACGTTGTATGGGCTATGCCTGGGTGGAGAGGGCTGGATGTTAGTTGGAAGGGGGCAGAGTTCAGGGAACATGAAGGACTGTGAATGCATGTGCCACATGGCAAGGGTAGGGATGGGGGCCACTCACATCGACGGTGCAGTTGGTAATGACTTCTCTTCTTCCCCTGTACATGTCATGTAGGTCAGCGCCCACCAGAAGAAGGACATTTGGCGTGCCATCGCCAAGGACGTCCGGACCCTGGGGGTCCACCAGAGACGGGTCACCCACTGCCGGAAAAGATGGGAGGACATTCGCCGCTGGAGCAAGAAGACGGTGGAGGCTCAGCTGGGGATGGCCTCCCAACGTGGGAGGGGTGCCCGTCGCACCTTGACCCCCCTGATGTTCCGGATCCTGGCGGTGACCTACCCTGAGTTGGATGGGCACTTGAGGGCATCACAGCAGACACAAGGGGGTGAGTACACTCTCATTCTGCGGACTTTGCGCGCAGTGGAGGGGTCTGGGTGGGGGAGGAGGGCTGTGGGTTTCCCTAGGCCAGGGCGAGTTCCATAGGCTAGGCCCCTCCGTAATGCTGGCCATGTGCCACTCCACCCCACCTCAGTAGAGTGCCAAGTACAGGTATACATGCCCCTGTGGCATCTATGTGTGCAGATGTCCACCATAGCCATGTAGGCCAGATCCCAGAAATTGCATCTGTAGAGGTGAAGTGCACGGCGTAGTGCAGGGGGCTGCTGTGTCTGTATTGTCCTCCAACAGTAGCGGTAAGCCATGCACTCAACCTGTCTTTCTTCTGTTCCCCCCCCTTTTTCTGCTCTCCCTGTTCTTTTGTGCATCAGCATCATGAGGCGGAGGTAAAGTGGCACCGGAGCACGAGGGAGCTGCATGCCACATGGCCATGGAGGGCCACACCACAGACTCTGAATACACCAGTGGGACGGAGGGCGAGGGGAGCTTCACATCGGTCACCGGATCACCAAACAGCGACACAGACTTGTACTCCGATGGGAGCTCCCTTGTGGTGGCGGCACCATCTGTGCGCCCCACTTCTACAGGTACAGCCGCCACCTCCCCTACCAGCACCGCCCTCCCAGCAGCCCTTCAGCGTTCGCCCCGTGCCCGCTCACCCAGGAGGGTGGGCATCACCTTCGCCCCAAGCACCTCAGGCCCTGCCCCAGTCAACCCTGCTCCCCTCAGTGAGGAGGCCATTGACCTCCTCAGGTCACTCACTGTTGGGCAGTCTACCATTGTGAATGCCATCCAGGGTGTAGAAAGGGAATTGCAACACGGTAATGCATTCCTGGAGGGCATTCATTCTGGTCAGGTTGCCCTTCATCGAACCCTGCAATCTCTGGCCTCAGCACTGATGGCAGCCATTGTCCCTGTGTCTAGCCTCCCCCCTCCAACTTCCTCCACCCAGACCCAATCCCCTGTACCCCAGCCTATCCCAAGCACACCATCAGACAAGCATGCATACACCTCAACACACAAAAGTAGCTCAGGCAAACATAAGCACCACACAACCCACAGGCACTCAAACAAGCATCATCCACATACAGACACAACAACATCCACTGCCTCCACTGTGTCCCCCTCCTCGTCGTTTCCATCTTCCCTCCCAGTGTCATCTACACTCTCACCTGCATGCACTACATCTACAGGCACTAGGACTCGCACCAGAACACCCAGCACAACACCCCGCTCACCTGCACTCACCACCCCCACTACCATTTACACGTCCCCTGTGTCCACTCCCAGTGTGTCTGTGACGCCCCCTCCAAAAGTACACAAACGCGGGCACCCACACACCCAACATCCATTCACCTCACGACAGCCTCCAGTACCTGCACCTGCACCCAAATCACCTAAAGTTACACCTCTTCCTCCACTCCCAGACCCCCTCCAGCTACCCATCCCAGTCTTCGTCAGCAACTCTTCCTCAGCAATGTTGACCTCTTTGCCCCCACTCCCACCCCTCCAATTGACAGGTCTCGTAGTAGAACCTCAGCCAAAAAAAGTCCAGTACCAGTGGTGCGTGTTAAAGGTGTGTGGAGTGCACCGGCCACCAGGGCAGCCAGTGTGACACGGAGCCAAAGCACTGCCAGTCCACCCCCTGTAAAGCACCTTAAGTTGGAAAGTGGCCGACGGGACAGGGTGAGGACTCCTGGCGGCAAAACTGCTCACAAGGGTCCCAGGGGGAGTGCCGAGTCAGCTGTGACTCCTCCAAAGGTGGTGAAGGGCCAGAAGAAGTCTGTACAGTCTGGGAAGAGCAGCACGGCAGAGAAGGGTGCCATCCTCCCCGGCGGCCGGGACGCCACCGCCAGCACTACCGTCACTAGTCCGGAGACCACCGCCAGAGTCAGTGCCCAGGAGGGCAGCAGTATCGTCACTGGTCAGGAGACCACCGCCAGAGTCAGTGCCCAGGAGGGCAGCAGTATCGTCACTGGTTAGGAGACCACCGCCAGAGTCAGTGCCCAGGAGGGCAGCACAATCGTCACTGGTCAGGAGACCACCGCCAGAGTCAGTGCCCAGGAGGGCAGCAGTATCGTCACTGGTCAGGAGACCACTGCCAGAGTCAGTGCCCAGGAGGGCAGCACAATCGTCACTGGTCAGGAGACCAACACCAGAGTCAGGGCCCAGGAGGGCAGCAGTATCGTCACTGGTCCAGAGACCACCGCCAGAGTCAGTGCCTAGGAGGGCCCCGGCAGCCACAGCCCCGCTGGGCAATGAGGGTCCGTCATGCAACACACCAATGCACAGGTCAGACAGCAAAGGCAAGCACCGCTGAACAGGGCACAGACCGCCATGGCAAAGCACCGCTGAACAGGGAAAAGACCGCCATGGTGAAGACCACTGAACAGGGCAAAGCACCGCTGAACAGGTCAGAGACTGCCATGGCTAAGCACCGCTGAACAGGGCAAAGCACCACTGAACAGGGCACAGACCGCCATGGCAAAGCACCGTTGCACAGGGAAAAGCACCACTGAACAGGGCACAGACCGCCATGGCAAAGCACCGCTGAACAGGTCAGAGAGGACGCCATGGCTAAGCACCGCTGAACAGGGCAAAGCACCGCTGAACAGGGCACAGACCGCCATGGCAAAGCACCGCTGAACAGGGAAAAGCACAGCTGAACAGGGCACAGACCGCCATGGCAAAGCACTGCTGAACAGGGAAAAAACTGCCAAATCAAGCATCGTTAACCCATGTGCAGCTGGGACAGTGACGGAACAGGAACCGTCATGGGGAGCCTGATGCAGTCTGGGCACCAGTCCCTCTCCAGAACCAGTGGAGACTGTTATCGACTTGAGAGACTGTGGCTTTGCACTCCCCAGGATGGTACAGTGGGCAACCAACCCACTGTAGAGACTTGAGAGACTGTGGCTTTGCACTCCCCAGGATGGTACAGTGGGCAACCCACCCACTGTAGAGACTTGAGAGACTGTGGCTTTGCACTCCCCAGGATGGTACAGTGGTCAACCCACCCACTGTAGAGACTTGAGAGACTGTGGCTTTGCACTCCCCAGGATACATCAATGGGCATGGAGCCCCGTCGTGGATCTGGCGTGGTGCTGTAATCTGGCTGAGGTGCCCCCCGCTTCCCTTCCCCCTGAGGTGCCTGTTGAATTTCTATCTGATGCCCCTGCAGTGTTCTCTCCGTTTTTGGACAGGTATCTAGTGGGGGCCTCGCCCATGCATTTTGGGCCCAGTGGTCCACGGACATTGAATTGTGCATGCCTGCACTACTAATCGTGATGTATATATTTGGAATGTGTATATATTTATGTATATATGAGCATTCTCTATTTTGATACATTACAATGGTTGTACTGATTTCCTTTTGTCTTTGCATTCTTCCGGGGGGATTGGGGCTTGTTACTGTAATGTTTGGATATGCATTGGTGTGTGTGTTGTAGTGAGTGAGGGTCGGGGTGGGGGTGTTGCGTGTGTGTGTCCCCCTGACTTTTGCCTCCTCCCTCCCCTATGTCGTAGGTGCAGTACTCACCGTTGTCTTCGGTGCCTACGTAGATGGTGATCGTAGAGGAGCAGAAAGACAAGCGCAGGGAGTATTTGTAGTTCGGGCTCCATGGTGTCCTCCTTCCTCGTGGAGTGTGTTAAGGTGAGCGTTTTCCCATTGCAAAAGCTGTTTCCGCCGTGTTTTTATCCACGGTGAATCCGCCCCGGAAAAGGTGGCGGATTGGCGGGTTGTGATACTGTGGGCGGTACATTATCTTCCGCCTGTCTGTTGGCGGTGACCGCCGCGCTGCTTGTCTGTACCGCCGTGGCGGGCGGAGTGTTAATGTGGCTGTCTTTGTTGGCGGTTTCCGCCATGGTCATAATTCCCTTTTTTTGTCCGCCGGCCTGTTTGCGGTATTACCGCACCTTTAACGTCCGCCAGGGTTGTAATGACCTCCTTTATCAATAAACTCCAATACTTCTTTTGAGTTTATTTTTTCTGCCAGTTTGATCACAGGCCTCATAGAGAAAACATCTATCATGGCTATGATATATTTTGACGGTTTACCGATTGGCCCTATGATATCAATAGCTACTGTGTGCCAAGGTTTTTCAGGAATAATAGGTTCACACATGTTGGGTTTAAGTGTCCTAAGTGCTTTGTCAGAGTTAGCACACCATAAACATTTCTTACAAGCCTTTCAACACACAAATCTGTTCCTGCCCACCAATACCAATTTCTGACTCTTTGCTTAGTTTTAACACTATCATTGTGACCTTTGTGACACAACGTCATTAAATAATTCCCCTGTGTGAACGGAGGGATGGCTCTCTCACCTCCGAATACTGACCCATGAATTAAAGACAACTCACTTCTAACCTCCCAAAATGGTTTAAAATCTTTTGAAATAAGGGATATTTTTTATCTTCCCAACCTTGTTGTATTAATTTGATAATATTTTGTAACACTAAATCCTTAGTATACTCTTCCTTCCATTTCTCTTCCTTTATTCAAGGTACTTCTTGATCATGTATCATTGCAATATGTGAATCATCCCATTCATTTTTGTCACATTCCTGAATTTCTGTCGGCATACATGAAAAAAAAAAAGCAACAATTTTTTTTTCTCAGGTACATGCCCCACCTTATATATAAAGTCTTGTGAGCGCAATTACATTCTCGCTATTCTGACAGATGCTTTGTGTAACAATTGTCTTGTTAACAATTTTACTAGAGGTTTGTAGTCACTTTGTACTCTGCATAGTTTTCCCCACACAAATGATCTGAAGTGCTCTTAAGCCCAGCAACAGGCTAGGGTTTCTTTTTTTATTAATGAAACGTTTTCTTCCATAGGGGATAATGCACAAGAGGCATAAGCTACTATGCGTTCTTTTCCACCTATACCAATCTGAGATAAAACACCTCCTAGACCTCTATTGCTAGCATCTACTGCAAAAACATTTTCTAGTTAAAAACATTTCAAGAAAGGGGCTTCTGTAATAGATTTTGTAATATCTGTAAATTCCCTATTGCATTTCTCAGACCATGCAAACTTAGGGGGTCATTACAACCCTGGCGGTCAAAGACCACCAGGGCTGTTCTGGAGAAAGCACCGCCGACAGGCTGGCGGTGCTTCACAGGGAATTACGACCGCAGCAGAAGCACCGTGGTTGCACCGTCGGGACCGGCGGTTTCCCGCCACAGTGGTCCCGGCGATTTAATCCGCCAGGGCAGCGCTGCCCAGGAGATTACGAGTCCCCCTACTGCCAGCCTTTTCATGGCGGTTTGAACCACCATGAAAAGGCTGGCGGTAAGGGGAGTCACGGGGCCCCTGGGGGCCCCTGCACTGCCCATGCCACTGGCATGGACAGTGCAGGGGCCCCCTGCCACGGCCCGTGCAGCTTTTCACTGTCTGCACAGCAGACAGTGAAAAGCGCGACGGGTGCAACTACACCCGTCGCACAACCTCAACACTGACGGCTCCATTTGGAGCCGGCTCCTGTGTTGCGGCCGTGATCCCCGCTGGGCAGACGGGCGGAATCCAGTTTTTGCCCAATGGGGATCTCATAATGGTAGCGGCAGGAGTGCGGTCGCATTGGCGGCCGCCCGGCATTCCAACCTTGGCGGGTGGCTTCAGCCACCCACCAAGGTTGTAATGAGGGCCTTAATTTTTTTTTTTTAACAGCTGTCTTATATTATACTCTGCTCAAAAATGTTTTAACACATTTTTAGCAAAATTCTACCAGGCCTAGCAAAGACCTAACTTCATCTTTATTGGTAGAATGTGGCACACTTTGCATACCTTCCACTAACTTAGGTTTAGTAGTTATACCCTCACCACTTAAAATGTGTCCTAAATAATTTGCAGATTGTACTGCAAATTTGCACTTTGTGCACGCAACTGTTAATCCTTGTTCTGCAAGAATTTTCAGAGCCTGTCTTAAATTTACATCATGTTCAAGACTATCTTTGCCAAATACTAAGATATAATCTTGAAAGCATCTCACCTTTGGTTGCTTACAAATACCTGGTGCATAAGTCTTTGAAAATGAGCTGCTGCCGAAGCTAACCCAAAAGGTAACCGGAAACAGGTAACTGGAAACAGCCAGATGGAGTAATGAAAGCTGTATACATTTTATTCTCTTCCTTGAGTCCAATTTGGTGGTAAGCAGATAAATACCACTAAGCATCTTTAATTAATGATAACAATGATAACATTTCTTAGATTTTAGGTAAAGGAAATTTGTCCACAACTATATTGTTATTTAAGTGGTGCAAATCAATGCATAATCTTATTTTGCCATTGCTCCATCACGCCACAAGTTTGCAGTGTCCACCCTTCACCCTAAAAAAGGGACTAGTTCAATGCAATTTGTAACATAGCGCACACTATTTACCAGGAAGTGTATTCAGCAACAGTGTCCACTCTTCATCATAATAAAGGGACCAGTTTACTGTGATTCATGATTTCATGATGATTTTTTATGATGTATGAAAATAAAAAAAACTGGTCCAGTAAGATTGTAAACAATGCCCCAAATTATACTGAGTCGCGTAAAATGGTGGTGTCCATATGCACTTGTAATTTCATGTTGTATGAAGTAAAAATACATCAAAGATGGAAGCACATACGTGTGAGGTAATCACTCTTGAAGTAGGAGAAGGATGTTCTAGTTACTTCATCTGGAGGTGGCCGTAGCGCTGAATTCACATCGGAATGATTTGTGCTGGACTTGTGAATGTCGAAGAAATCGATAGAAGAATGCACTGGATTAATTCAAAACATGCCCAAACTTTAACTGCTAACACTGTGTGGTAGGTAAATCTTAAACAATAAATACCTTAATGTCAATGACAATATGGATTAATTTGGATTAATTTGAGAGCTTCATATTGTTGTTTCTTACCAATGTATATATAAGGTAATACCTACTGTCAGTCGCCAGTAGGTAATTATAGTTTTATAGTTAGGGCTTCTTTTTTCACACCGGGAAAGTGTTTTTTGGTTCGCTGACAACTTCCACCTCTGACGCTTCCTTGACAGTTTTGAGGTGATCCGTCATGTGGGGGCAGATAAAAAAGGGGGCCCTAAAATGTAAAATCCCCATGCATTTTCCACAGACTGCTTTAGACACGGCTACCACAAAGACTGCTAAACTGAATTACACCAAATTCATCAGGAAGCTAGATCTCAGTCCTCATATTGTGCTTTTTGTGAATTGGTTTAAATGCTTATGTATAAAGATGTTTGTGAGAAATTAAGGTTGGAAAATAATTGTATATTTCGACTGTTGGTGCCTCGCAAGAGTCCTGTGGAAGTCTCTCATGAGCGCAAATTTAAAAATCAAGGCCTGTGATTGGTTGAGGGGCCTGTTTTTTATTGTGAGCCTTCACCCTCTTGCAGGATAGAGCACTCTCATTGGCTGGCTGTTAGAATGTTATAAATAAAATGACAGCCATCACTGTAAAATAATTGAGGTGTTGTGGAAATGAAATATGGCTATTGAAAATACAATAAATGTATATTGTTTTTAGCTAATTTTTATAATCTTTTGGGACTCTCGCAAGATTGTGAATAGCAAAATGGGGTAGATGAGTCATGAGTACACTGCATTAGTAGGAATGCATATTGTCATCATTGTTTTCTGAGAGGAAGTGTGTAAGAGATAAGTACTGCGATGAGCAGATGGTTAGTTTCTATTTTCCAAAAAAGTTACGATTTTGCAAGACTCTTGTGGGATTGTGAACACTACAAAAACGTAGGTGATCTTTAGTATGCTACTGTAAAAAGGAGTTCAACTGATAAAGCTGTTTGTGAGAGTGTACTATTTACACCCATTGGCTTTAAAAGAATTGTGAGTAGTGTATAGTCTCTCCCCACATCCTACTAGGCACACCTGTCATCCAAGAGAGAGGTGTCAGTGGTGAGGCCAGTCTCTTTCCACATACCTTACTACATGCACCCATCATCTGAGACAGAGTTGTGACAGAAGAAATAAGTCCATAAATACAGTTTAATACGCACACCTGTCATCTGGGAGAGGGGTCTGACAGGGGAGGCAAGTCCACATACATGCCCTACTAACCACACCTGTCAACAGAGACAGTGGTCTCACTGGAGAGACCAGTCTTTCTCCGTGCAGCCTACTACATACACCTCTCATCTGAGAGGGAGGTCTGGAAGGAGAGGGTAGTCCATGTACACACCCTACTATGCAGAGCCATCATCTGAGACAAATGTCTGATAGAAGAAGTAAGTCCATGTACACACCTCAATACGTACACTTGTCATCTGAGCGAGAGGAGTTACTGAAGAGTCAGTCTCTCTCCATACACCCTACTACACACACCTGCCATCTGAGAGAGAGGTGTGGAAGGAGAGGGCAGTCCATGTATATACCTTACTATGCACTTCTGTTATCTGAGAAAGAGGTGTGAAAGAGAGAGCAGTCCATGCAGGCACACTATTATGCACACCTTTTAAGTAAGAGGGAGCTCTGAGGGAAAAGGTTAGTGGGGGAAATACACTCTCCTGATTATGGTTTTTAGACTGTCTCACTTTCCTTCTCTAAAATGTTGGCATGTATGTACACCTGTCATCTGAGACAGAGGTGTGTGTGGAGAGGACAGTCTTCCCCCATACCCTGCTAAGGACACCTGTCATGTAAAAGTTAGGTCTCAGTGGAGAGGATACTCTGTCCTACTCACTACTATTTTCCTACAATTTTGTTGCAATTCTGCAAAACTCTCACATGACTAACTCACAAGCTTCAGGGAGTGAAGCTTCATTGCATAGATACATGCAATCTCACAAGAAGCTTGCAAAACCTGAGGGGAAATAAGTGAGACTGCCACAAGGTATTTTACGATTCTGTGAGTCTTTTGCAAGACCCGCAAGGAAAATTACAAGGCCTGCCACAAGGTGTTTTACAATTCCTCGAGAGCCTCATGAGATTGTATGCAGGAAGTAAAAAAAAAAGGGCTCAACCAATAGTTCCCATTCTTATTGCATGGTTGAAGAAATGCTATGATGTGACTGGGTGCAGAACCAGTGATAGCTCAGATTGTTTTTGGTGATTTGTGATTGGTGATTCGGAGGAGTAAGAAGCCTGTTGGAGTTGTGCTCAGCGGAGTGACTGAATTTGCAACTGAGACAGACTGGTGTATTTAGCTGTATATAAGAAGCTGCTCTAAGTTCAGGTAATTAGAAACATACTTCAGTTGAGGGTCATGGTCGTTGAACTCGTCAGAGTGGAGCCACACCTGTGTGGAGCACAGGTCCAGCAGATATCCATAGCCTGGAAAACTGAGTTATGGCAGAGGATCGTCATCAGAGTGAAAGCAGTGGGAAACCATCCACACGCAAGGGACGACATCAGGAAGAGGTGGTTTGACCTACGGGGGAAGGTACGGACCACGGCCTCACAACACCAAATAGCCATCATGAAGACTGGAGTTGGCTCCCACCACCTTCCCCAGAGTTCTCATCATGGGAGGAGAAGGACTTGGCCATCCTACACCCAGAGGGGTTGACGGGAATACCAGGAGTACTGGACTCTGGTACGTCAACAACAATCCCCTGAACACCATGTACCCCCACCACCCTGTCATCCCCTCACACAACCCTCATGTGCACAAAATCAACATGGACCCAATACCATCCCTTGCATGCCACAGTTCCCTACTAACACCATACCCTCATAGGTCCAACTAGTGCATGGATTTCCCACACTGCAGCAAGTACTACAACTACCACAATGCAACAGTCCCTACCTCTGTATGACTAAAATAGAAATCCAAATCCACTCTGCATTTGAGCACCTGCACGTATAACCATGTCACCCACTTCACCAACGAGACATTGGAATGCACATCAGTACATGGCAATGACAGTAGGCAAGACCAATACCAACTATAGAGCCAAATTGTACCATAGCAACTTTCAACTGATGCAAGAACAAGCAGTAGTCAAGAAACTGTCAATGCCATTACTGCTCAGCAATTCCAGACAATAATGGCAAACAACCATGTGTACCACTAGTACAATACCATCATGTTACTAAATACCTTTAATTACACAGGCATCCCAAGTACTGCCACACAGCAGAGGATGCCAGAGACAGAAAGCCAACCCTGGAAGTAGGTCTAATTGAGGAGGAATACCATGGATGTCTGGATAGGCATGACTTACATGGCCCATCAGGCATGACTGGTCAGTCCACCACCACCAGCCTCACCCTGCCCACAACTGAATCACCCTCTGCTGTGGCATCCATTGCACATCAAAGCCCACCTTCCCAAACCTGTGTCCCTAGAACAGATCAAACATCAGTGTGCTCCACAGTACAGGGCCATGAGTCAGCACTCCAAACCCAAGACAATGATGGTCCTGGTTTCAGTGGGAGGGCCACACTGCCCTATTGGCACAGGGGCAAGGGCCGGTGGGAGGGCAATTGTGGTCCAAGAGATGAGGCAGCAATAGGACACGGCTGGCCAGGAGGCTATTTCCAGAGTTCTCGTAGCCTACAAGCAATTCCAGGACCTGACGGGCCAGACACTCACCACCTTGCAGGAGAACCAAAGGCTGCAGAGGGAACACCACCAGGATGCCATGCAGCAGTGGCAGGCACACAATGGCACCATGGTCGCCATGTTAAGGATGACACAAAGAACTCACCACCATCCTGCGACCATCCTCCACCCAACAGCAGGCCCCATCCAGTAGTCACACAACACCTGTGCCCTCTACATCTTCACTTGCTACTGGAATGGAGGCCCAGCAAGAGAACCTACAGGCCACCAGCACCCCTGCCCCGCAGCTGAGGAACCCCCGCCATAAAAGAGATCGACCATCCAGATATCCTGCAGGACCTGAGGTCACGACACAACCCACCACCAGGAAGTGATCCCTTGTGTGCTACTGATACACCCTGTTGACTGTCCAATGCCTAATTCCTATCATCCCAAGGCTAATGGATATAGGACCTGTGGAACATACAGCTGGACCACCCACTCTGATGATCAATGAGTACAGGTAATGGTGTATGTGTCTTCATTGTTTAAAGTGGCATCTCTGTTATCAAGCAACAATCATATACACATATCTGGACAACAAGAATGTCAGAGGGAAATATGTTGCAGGAAACTCCAGCAGGTGTGTAAGTACATCCATTTGGTGGTAACATCAAATGGCAAGGGTGCTAGGAGGCATTTCAGAAAGCAGACTGCAAACAGACATGTGACCTGAAGAGGAAAATAAACATGGGATAAGGCTCAATGTAGTAAGCCATGTAGGCTATTATACATCAACAGCAGAATTTCACATACACATGATAATTGCTGCAGTAGGTATGATACCACATATGTATAGGCCAGGGTTTTCAGTCACACACATGTGTAGTAATGGTATGATTCCTTCTGGGTGACATACTCTACAGAACACCACCTTGCGTAGTCAGAAAAAGGGGGATGCTAGCCAACAGCTCACAATACAACATGATGTCATCTACGACCTCCTCGTCTGCCTCCTTTTCGGTATCAGGGTCACCAGCCTCAGCCACAGCTCTTGCAGCTATGTCCCCCTCTTCCAACAGTGGGATGTGCTTTCTGAGGGCCAAATTATGTAGCATGCAGTATGCAACAATGACCTTGTAGACTAACCTGGTCGGAACTATAAAGCACCACCAGACGCATGGAGGCAACAAAATCTTGCTTTAAAGAGGCTGAGAGTCCTCTCTATCACCTGCCTTCTCCAGCCGTCTGCCTCATTGTACCTGTCCCCACATTGGTAGTTGATTATCTAACAGGTGTCAGGAGCCAGGGCAGGTTGGGGTATCCAGAGTCACCAGTGTGGAAATGGGAAGATTACAATAGGAAACAGTGATAGGAATAGTGCAGACTGTGTAGGGAGGTAGATCAAACATCTGATATGGACAGCAGTACACATACCTATGAGCCAGGCCCTTTCTTGCTATAGCTCTAACATCAATGCAGGGACACTGCTGTTCCTCAGGACGTAGGAATCATGTACCAAGCCAGGGCATTTTGCTGTCACGTATGAAATGTACTCGTCTTCAAGACGCACCATTTGTACATTAATCGAATATATACTCTTCAGGTTTATGTACACCTGTTCATTAGTCCTCGGAGGTACCAAGGCGAGGTGAGTCCCAATCAATGGCCCCTATTACATGTGGAACATCTGAAATGTTGTAAAAGCCTGCCTTGACAGTGTTCAAATCTGGACGTTGTGTGAACCTTAGGTACCTGTTCAAATGCTTTAGTAGGGCATCCAGCACATCCTGTAACACCATACTGAACATCAGCTGTGTCATCCCGGCAGCCAGTCCCACAGTCACCTGAAATGAGCCACTGGCCAAAAAATGCAGGACGGACAACACCTGGACTGTTGGAGGGATGGCATGGGGATTTCTTAAAGCTGGCAGGAGGTCTGGCTCAAACTGGGGAACCAGTTCCCTGATGGTCAGACTGTTGAGTTGATGGGTCATCATGAAGTGCCTCTCTTCCATGGTTACAAGGTCTACTAGAGGCCGGTAAACTGGTGCATTCCTCCTCACTCCAATTTGGCGGTATCTAGGCAGGGACACAAACAACAATCTGGTCATATATCACAATGTAATGTCCTATATATGATATATGACAATCCGGAAGTATTGGTCATGTAAGTTGTCTGTCATGTTGTAGAAAGACACATTTCTCCACACATCATTCCTAACCAAACATTATGACAATTCTTCATATTGCCATAGCCGTGATAAGTGACATATACAGGACTTGTAGTGATGTACTATCAAAGGCTTTCCATATGTTTCACTATACAGAATGTCAATACAGACCTATTTACAAACAACTGTAGTAATGTCAGCTGACACCCACTACAAATGTGAGTGTTGACATATTGCAACCTACAAATAAGCATATCATGATGATATGCAGGTAATGATGCAGTGGGAACACAGGACAATTATGAAAATATGTAAAATGGCAGCCGTCTGTCCTGCATGCAGAGGATAGATATATATAAGTGACCTCATTCCGCCAGCGGAGTTGTCATGGTGAAAGGTGGTCTGAACCGCCATTCAACTCCTTATTGGTTAACATTGATGTCTATTGGAAACTGGCGCCAATGACGATCACCACCGGCGGTAACGGTCATGACTGTGGGGGTCGTGACTGCCATTTTGTTTGGCCCCGCTTACTTGACTCTTGGCAGTCAGGCAAGAAAGACCTCCACTTCGTGTGCCACTGTGTCCTGTCTCTTGGAGCTATGATGGCACACACTGTAGGGGATAGGGCCTCAGCCTTCACTGCTAAGGAGCTGGATAAACTGGTGGAAGGGGTCCTACCCCTGTATGGGCAGTTGTATGGGGCTCCAGGGCAACAGGTCAGTACCACATTCGTCAGAGCATTTCGGGTGGTGTCTGACGGTGAAAGTGTGTGCACAATGACATGGGATGCCTGAATTGGAGAATTGCATGCACATTATGTATGTGGAGCTTGGAGTATTGGCTATGTACATGGGCAGTGTATGTTATTTGTTGTCAAATTTTGCAGCTGTATAAGTATAATCTACATTATGTTCTCCATTTTCTCAATGTTTCCCATGCAGGTCAGCGCAGACCAAAAGAAAGGGTTATAGCTACCCATTGCTGAGTGCAGATCCTGGGGTTCATAGCTGGCAGAGCACCCACAGCAGGAAGCAGTGGGAGGATCTGAGATGGTGGGCCCGGAAGACCATAGAGGCCTAGCTAGCGATGGCCTTCCAACGTGAAAGGGGTGCCCGTAGGACCCTGAACCACCTAACGACCCACAAACTGGCGGTGACCTACCCAGTGTTAGATGGGTGTTTCAGGGCAGCACAGCAGCCACAAGGGATAAGTTTAGACTGTTAAGTGACTTTTGTATGGTTGTCTACTGTGTGCCTTACTGGACTTATGTATTGACAAGGTTTGATGGAATTTGGGGAGTATACAGTCCTGGTTGTCACTCCAATTATGTTGCACTGTAGTGTGTTAACTGTGTGAAGCCGTGCAGGAAATAATGTGGTGGAACTGTACCACATTTTCTACTGTAAATGTGAGTTACTCCAATGTTGAGGCATTCTACTGCCTTGATCCTCTATCCCTGAGTCTACTGTACTCACCGTGCAGTGTACACTGAAAGTGGTGTCACTGCAATGACTTGACATCTGTATAGAATGTATTCCACACATAACTGTCATTTTGTTTGTGTACACAGTACCTCTGAAGTAAAACTTGAAACATCCTGTCATGATTGACATGTAGGTGAGTATGTTCATGGATAAAATTGATAGATAATTGAGTTAGACAGTTGACAGGCATGTAAGATGTTCAATCATGTGTCTAGGCTGAAGACGTGAGGTAATAGGTGATAAGTTTGGTTACAGGACGCAATGGTTCATAACTGTATTATGGGCTCTTGTTGTCACAACAGGGCACTTAGGTTTCTTGTTAGTATGTGTACTAGAGGGGTAGGTATTTACCCTTTATTTCTCTCCCACCCTCCTTCTCTCTCCACCTGTGTCTATGTTTGCATTAAGATCTTCTTGTGAAAGAGGAGGGCACCGGCGAGTGAGGAAGCTGCAGCTCACGGGACACAGGAGGCTGGCACCAGCAGAGCCGAGGGGACAAGTGGGATGGAGGGTGAGAAGAGCACCATGGGGGAGACTGGAGCTACTATGGCATCTTCTTCCGATTCCTCCCCCGATGGCAGCTCTCTGGCGGTGCTGGACCCATCTGGAACCCATCTGCAACATCCTTGTCCACCACCACCCTTACCAGCACTGCCCTCCATGTAGCTTCCTACCCAGTTGCCTGTGCCCTCTCGCCCATGAGGGTGGGCGTCTCCTTTGCTGCAGGCACCTCTGGCCTACCCCAGTCAGCCCTGCTGCCCTCAATGAGGTGGCCATTGACTTCCTGAGGTCCATCTATGTGGGGCAGTCAACCATCGTGAATGCCATCCAGGGACTGGCATCCCAGATGATGCAGTGCAATGCCTACCTGGAAGCCATTCAAGGTGCCTTGGCTGACCTACAGAGATTGTTTCAGGCTCTGGCCTCCTTGTTGACGGAAGCCAGTGTCCCTTCATCCTCCCTCCAGCCACCAATCCACATCTCCCCAACCCTTCACCCATCCAGAGCACAAGTACAGACCAGCATACACCCACTACAACAGACAAGGTGCACAAAGACAAATACAAGCATCACAAACGAACCCACAAGCATGCACACCCACAACACACATCTGCATACACAACAACAAACACTTCCCACACTGCTTTCCCCACCACCTCCTCCCTTACAGTCGCATCACCTCACATACCTGCGGTCACTGTATCCTTACACCCTGATCCTGACACTATTCCTGTTATACTCTCAGTCACCACAATAGCAGACGCACAGACACCCACCCCACACACCAAATCTGCACTCACCACGACCACCTTCACGACCACCTGCAGCACATCCACCTCACTTGCACACACCACCCCAACATTCACTCACACATTTTCCATTCACTCTCCCTGTATCTCTCCCCCACCCAAGAGACACAAACGCACCCACTCATCCACCCAACACCCACCACACACATGCACACATTGCACACACCAGCATTCATATTCAGCACACCAACACATCACATGAGCACTCCCTCTACCTCCACTCACATCCCTTTTTTGTGTGACCCCCGTGTTCCTAAAAAAGTATTCCTTGCCTCCCTTGACCTGTTCCCTACTCCTGTCCCACACTGTGTTGCCCCAAACATCATGTCCCCCTGCCCTTTCACCTCCCATTCCTCTACTGCTCCCCCTGGTATTGCCCCTGCTCCTCCACCCAGTAAGAAGTCCACCCTTCCCAGACCCAAAGTCCCACCTTCCAAGCCCAATCAGAAACAACCCCATTCCAAAGCCTAGCTCCCCCACCCCCACACCCCTGAGGTGCCTGCCCCATTGATGCCCCTATTACGTGGAGGCCTATTTGCTGTCAGGGGTCAAGTTGGGGCAGTAACAAGTGGACGATGTGCTTTGTGCACTTCTGTACAATGGACTTGAAATTTGGCAATTTTGTATATAGTTTTGGTTTCCAATATTGCTTTTGTAATACATCTGCCCACGGATGTGGTTGGCAAGATGAGGTACTTGTCCTGTGTTTCCTTCTACATGGTGATGTGACATCTGTGTTTAGTGGTGTGTGTTGTTTGTGTATGGGTTGTGTCTGTGTTGTTGGCTACGCTGGGTAGATGTATTATGCCATGTGCATGTTGTGATGTGTTTGAATGCTGGCTTGGGGCATTGTCTGGGGTGGTGTGTGCATCTTTGTGTATGGTGCTGCGTCTGAGAATTTCTTTGGATGTTGGTTGTATGTGACGTCTCATCTGTGTCATTGTTTGGATGTCTGTTCAGTCATATTGATTGTGTGTTGTTGTTACATACAGCTTTTTGTTTTTGTGGTTTTGTGGTACTTCTCAATGTGCCTGTCTGTGACTGCATTTAAGTTGTTGTGGTGCAGTTGCCATTGTGTAATTTGGGGTGTTGATTATGGATGTGTATGACTGTGTTGGTGGTGTTTGTGTGCGTTGTGCTGTGTGTTTGGCACATGTCTCTTTGGCATTGTGTGCGTATTAGGTACTTGGCTTTTTGTATTTTGTGTGTGCGTGTGTGTGTGCTAGGATGGTACATTTGTTTGTGTGTATGTGTGTAGCCTTCACTGTCCGTGCTGGGTATACGTGTTGTGTGTG
The DNA here is from genome assembly GCF_031143425.1 of Pleurodeles waltl. Classification (NCBI taxonomy): domain Eukaryota; kingdom Metazoa; phylum Chordata; class Amphibia; order Caudata; family Salamandridae; genus Pleurodeles; species Pleurodeles waltl. The sequence continues at coordinate 626,097,275 of NC_090438.1, read as the reverse complement.
GATGTGTATAACTGCCCTTCCCACCAGTGCGTGCTAGGCGAAGATACTTAGGGGCATATTTATACTCCGTTTGCGCCGGATTTGCGTCGTTTTTTTTAACGCAAATTCGACACAAAACTAACTCCATATTGATACTCTGGCGTTAGACGTGTCTAGCGCCAAAGTCCATGGAGTTTGCGTCACTTTTTAGCGTGAACACCTACTTTGCGTTAATGATATGCAAGGTAGGCGTTCCCGTCTAAAAAATTGACTCCGAGGCATGTGCGCCGTATTTACACTCCCGGGCAAAATTCACGCCCGGGAGTGGGCGGGTCAAAAAAAATGACGTCCAGCCGCTTTTGCGTCGTCTTTTAGCGCCTGGTCAGGGCAGGCGTTAAGGGACCTGTGGGCTCGGAAGGAGCCCAGAGGTGTCCTCCCATGCCCCCAGGGACACCCCCTGTCACCCTTGCCCACCCCAGGAGGACGCCTAAGGATGGAGGGACCCATCCCAGGGAACATAAGGTAAGTTCAGGTAAGTAATATTTTCTTTTTTTTTTTGTGGCATAGGGGGGCCTGATTTGTGCCCCCCTACATGCTACTATGCCCAATGACCATGCCCAGGGGACATAAGTCCCCTGGGCATGGCCATTGGGCAAGGGGGCATGACTCCTGTCTTTGCTAAGACAGGAGTCATTTCAATGGGGGTTGAGAGTAAAAAAAAATGGCGCAAATCGGGTTGAGACGAAAATTTTGCCTCAGCCTGACTTGCCCCATTTTTTGGCGCCCAAGCTCCATTTTCCCCTAAGCCGGCGCTGCCTGGTGTACGTCATTTTTTTTCACGCACACCAGGCAGCTCCGCCGGCTAACGCTGGCTAACGTCATTGAATAAATACGGCACACGCATGGCGCTTCAGAATGGCGTTAGCCGGCGCATATTTTTTTGACGCAAAACTGCGTTAGCGCAGTTTTGCGTCAAAAAGTATAAATATGGCCCTTACAGTTGTCATCTTCTTCATCGTCGCTGGTCCTGAAGGGGTATGGCGAGATACAACGATGTGAAGGCTTGCAGTTCATTTGCCGTGGCGGCCTTGGGCGCATCTGTGTACCTGGAGGTGAGTGTCTCCTTTTGTACTTTCTTTCTCTGCTAGGCTTTTCATAGCGATCAGACCGCCCTGGAAATCCTGGTGATCTGGTGACTTGTAATATGGTGGGCGGTTAATTGGTTCCCACCAGCCTGAAGATGGTTACTGCTGCTGCAGGCGGTCCAACTGCACTGGGGTAAATTGGCTGTGTTGCGTTGGGTCGACCGAAGTAGTCGTAATATGGCAGTCTGCACTGCCAGCCTGGCGGCGGTCTCACCACCACCGCAGCCGTGGAAGTCTGGTTTCCACCAAACTCGTAGTGAGGGCCTTATTGTCCTTAAATTGACAATACTAAGGTTACGCAAATGATGTGAAAAACCAAATGGTAACAATAAAGAAAAAACACAGGCTGTCCAAATCGTCTGAAGACTCCAAACAAATTATACAGAATAACAACAGAATTACCTGGAAAATAGCAGCAAACTTAATTTAGTTGTGCAATTGAATCAATTATAATCAATTAATAAACATTTAAATTAATTATTAGATGAGACACCCTAACTATCAAATTCAAATTTGAAAAGCATGTGTGGGCTGGGCTTTGTCGCATGCAAAAAATTAAAAAAGACAAAAATGTATTTGGAGAACATCTAACTTTGGCACTAACAAAAGCATGCAGCTGGATTTCTAAAGGAAAAAAAACCTGCAAAGGAAAAATAAATGTGAATTGGTTATACACATACCTCTTCTAAATGAGACAGGTGCTTGCAGAACCTTCATCAGCAGAGCACAGGAACAGCAGGTCTTCAGCGATCAGCTTCAGAACATAGGAAGGAAAAACTGTTCAGTATTGTTGGGCCTAAAGTTTCTGAACTGTTAAACTCATGAGTAGCTAAACATAAAAAGAACTGACACTAGAAAGAATTGAACAGAATCTAAACTGAACTGCAAAGAGCTCAATGGAAAACTAAACTGACTTGTGGCACCTAAAATTTTGCTAAATTAAAGTCCCAAAATTTACTACCTAGGCTTCTATTGGACAAGACCATGAGGCGTGTTAGCGCGCAGCCAATAAACTCCATCTGGGCTTCAACTGTATCTTTCTTTGTTCTTTTTCCAAGATAGGCACATGTTCACGCTCCTCTTTGGGTGGCAGTTTCAGTGTAATAATTGCATGTTCAAAGCCAGCAGCAGGGAACAAGACATTAGCTAACATTGCTTCCTTTAAAAAATGAAGGCTTATTCTTAACACTTGCACCATTTAAGGAAGTACAGTAGGAGGAGGGTAGAGAAAGCAATATATTTCCACTGTGAGCTTTAATGAACAATGTTTGCAAAAGCATTTCAGCAAAATCAGCATAATATTTTAACACTGTGCTTCTGGAAAAATACTAAAACGTGGGCCTTGTTTGCTAATACTAATACATGAAGAATAAAACATTTCTAATAATTTCAAACCATTAGTTTTATAATATATTAATATTATTCATGTTTTGTCAGTACAAGTAGTTATAATTAACCAAAATACATTTTCACAAACATTTATTAATTCGTATAGAGCTCGAGCTGGCTGTTACCATGTGAGCCACATTTAAACATGCATGTTTTATTTTTCTCAAACACATTTAGGTCTATTTAGGTCATTTAATACATGTTAAACATTTCACTTTAGTTATTAATTGTATTTATAATATTTGTTCTCTAGCAGTGTCAGTAAGTGCACTGCTGTTGGCAAATGTATTCTATGCAACGTTTAGTGAGTCAAAAACTGTTTGTAGAGGTGCATGTGTATTATGATAGGTTATGAGAGATAGACCTTACAATGTGGAGATATAGCATCAGGTATTGGCTGTTGTGTTAAAAAATGAAGTAGTTGTAAGTAAAATAAACAGTATTTATGAATTTAAAAAACAAAGCATCATGTGCTAAGTTAGTTTGTCTCTTGTGACACTAATTGTTAGAAATATAGTCTCTAGTTGTTAGTCGGTTTCCACCCTGTCCAATCAGGGACCCTCACTCTAGTCAGGATAAGGGAGGTACTCAGTTAAGATAACTCATGCTCACCCCCTTGGAAGCTTGGCAAAAGCAGTCAGGCTTATCTCAGAATCAATCTGTAAAGCATTTGCACATAACACACAGTAATACAGTGCAAACACTACAAAAGGACACCGCACCAGTTTTAGGAAAATAGCCAAGTTTTATCTGTGTAAAACAAGACTAAAACTAAAAAAATCCAATATACAATAATAATGATACAAAATTTGCAAGAATTAACTTAAAAATACAGCTCCGTCTGGGGCTATCAGGGTGCCGTTAGCAACAAATTCAACAATTCAGGCCATCCGTGGCATCATGGGCCAGCTACAGTGTGGGGATGGCCCGCAAACAGTACCTTGGAAATGTAGGGCGTTGTGATTGTCATGATGAGATCTGGAGTGCAGCTTCACAGTTGTAAATTCTGGAGATCGGTGCGGGAGCCGTCGGGCCGTTGAAATCACACGTGTTGCAGATCGAACTCCGGGCTGATGACAAAGTCAGGAAAGCTGGCGTGGATGGCGTTGGGGCTGTGGTGTGAAGAGGGACGATGTGACAGGCAGTGCCCACAGGTCACGGTGCAGGCAGCGGCTCTGTGAAGGCATCCTGTGGCATCAGTGAGCCCAGGGCTGTGGTGTTAAGCAGGGTGGTGTGACATGAGGTCACGGTCCGGGTCATGGTGCAGGCAGTTGCATTGTCATTGCCGAATCGCTGTTGTCGGTGGGCTTAAGGTGATGGTGAGGCATGAGGCGGGCTAAGTACAGCACCCATGGGTCATGGTACAGAAAGGGGCATCCGTTCACGATGCTGGAGTTGATGGCGCTGACGTCGTTGGTCCAGGGCTGCGGTGTGGAAAATGGCAGTGCTTCATGTACCTCACGAGCGGTGTCCACAGGCCACCTTTTGTGAACCCTAGTGCTCACCCAGCGTTCCACCTCCATAGCAAGTTTCATGGCACAGCTCTCCAAAACACAGACTAGACAAGTGCTCCCAGGCAATTAGGGTGTACAGTTCCTGAAAATCTGTGACATTACTACCCTTTGCCCAATCATCCACTGCCCTGCAAAAAGAATCCACACATTCTAACCATGTCTGTGAATCAGTTTTCTTACTCCCTCTGAACTGATCCGTGTACTTGTCAGGAGTGAGACCATACCTGGTGAGAATCACCTCCTTCATGTTAGAATAGGTGAGGTTGTACCCATTATCGAAAGCTAACAAAGTATCCCTCCCCTACTCTAGGAAGTTGTTCCCCAATCCTGCTCCCCAATTCTTTTCAGGGACCCAATTCATGTGGATAGATGCCTCATATACCTGAAACCACCTCTGAATATCATCTCCTTTCTTGTACTTCTTTCCTACATTCTTAGCAATGTGGACTACCCTTTCTGAGTGCACTGAGGTATTGCTGCCACCATCGCTGCTGGATCGATTCCTCTGATACAGCTCCTTCACTCTGAGCTCAAGGTCTAACAGCATTTTCTTCTCCTCCTCAAATTCTATCTGGTGTCTCTTGGCTTCTCTCCTGTCTTCCAGCTCTTCTGGAGTCATGCCCATTGAAACACTACTGTTGTCTGGCCCAGAGGATACCTCCACCACTGGCAGCTCCTGCACCCTCAGCTCACCTTCCGAAGAATTTGCTTCCACGATTTCCCCAGTCAGATCCTCAGAATGCCCACTGGCATTTCTGGCTGCTACCCAGGCCCTCAGCACCTTTTGTAGCTCCTCCTTCTTGGTGAGGCCTCTAACTTGGACTTTAAGGCTTTCCCAAACTGACTTCAGTTCTTCACGGTGTAGGTTTCCAAATTATCCTCTTAAAAAACAAAGTCCAGGGATATAGATGATGATGCTCTTGACTGAGACATGATGTAGTAGGGAGTTTAACTTGAATTCAAGACCAAAAATAAATCAAAGGAAAAATCCAAAAACAACAACCTCTATGTTGTACGTAGTGGGCTGCGATATGGTAGTAGTGTACACCAATCACTGTAGATCAAGTGCAAATGCAAGTCCTATCCTCCCCTCTGACAACCAATGTTAAAAATGGGGTCTCTAGGTGGCAGTCGGTTTGCACCCTGTCCAAGTAGGGACCTTCACTATAGTCAGGATAAGGGAGATATGCAGCTCAGAAAACCCCTGTTCACCCCCTTGGTAGCTTGGCACAAGCAGTTAGGCTTATCTCTGAAGAAATGAGTAAAGCATTTGTGAACAGCACACAGTAATGTAGTGAAAATACTACAAAAGGACACCACACCAGTTTTAGAAAACTAGCCAATATTTATCTGTGAAAAACAAGACCAAAATGAGAAAAATACAACGTACAGTAATAAAGATGTGAAAGTTGCAAGAATTAACTTAAAAATACAGTTCCTAGAAGTCGATAGCTCTGTCTGGGGCTGTCACGGCATTGTGAACAACAAATCTAACAGTTCAGGACGGCCGCGGTGTCGCAGGTCAGCTATGGTGTCAGGAAGACCCACAAAAAGAACCTTGGAAATATAGGGCATCGTAATCCTCGCGATGAGATGGGGAGTGTGCCGTCACAGGTGTCGGTTCTGGAGGTCAGTGTGGGGGTCGTCAGGCCCTTGAATTCATATGCGTTGAAGTTCGAACTCCAGGCTGATGACGAAGTCAGGTGGGATTGGCGCAGATGGTGTTGGGCTGCATTGCAAAGCGGGACGATGCAACGGGTGGTGCACACAGGTCGCGGTACAAGCAGTAGCTTGGTGACTGGGTCCTGCAGTGTCAGTGAGAATGGGACTGCAGTATAAAGTGGGGTGTTTTGACATGCGGTCACGGTGCAGACAACGGCGGCGTTGTTTCTGAAGCGCTGCCATTGGTGGGCCGAAGGAGGTGGGGCATGCATTGTGTGGGGCCCATGGGTTGCGTTGCAGAGAAGGGCATCTGTAGAAAGTTGGAGATGATGGCACTGGCGTCGGTGGACCAGTGCTGCGGTGCGGGACAGGACGGTGCTTCATGTACCTCACGAGCAGTGTCCACAGGCCACGGTGAAGGCAGCAGCGTCATTGTCAGAATGGAATGGCATCATCGGAGATGCCAAGGCTGGAGTGTGAGCAAGATGATGCGGAGTGCGGGCCCACAAATCATGGTGCAAGCAGCAGCTCAGTAACAGCGTCAGGTGGCATCGTTGGTGAGACGAGGGTTGTGGTGCGACTTGGGGCACAGCTCAGTTTGGCATTGTCATGTCACGGTGCAGGCAGCGGCATCGTTGACAGCTTCACTATGGTTTTTCTTCTGTTGCAGAACAAAACACACAGTTCCCAGTGCTATAGATAGATGAAGCTGAAGTTTTTGATATCCCTGTGACTTCCAACAGGAGGCAAGCTCTACTCCAAGCCCTTGGAGAAACTTCACAAGCAGGATACATTGCAAAGTGCAGTCTTTGTCCTCTTTAAGGTAGAAGCAGCAACTGAAGGCCAAACCAGTAAAGTACACACAGCAAAGAGGCAATACTCCTCCTCCAGCTCTTCAGCTCTTCTCCTTGGCAGAGGTTCCTGTTGATCCAGAAGTGTTCTAAAAGTCTGGGGTTTTGGGTCCACTACTTATACCCCTTTCTACCTTTGAAGTAGGCAAACTTCAAAGGAAAGTCTCTGTTGTTCACAAGATCCTGCCTTGCACAGGCCTGGCCCCAGACACACTCCAGTGGGTCAGAGACTGCAGTGTGTGAGGAAAGGGACAGCCCTTTCAGGTGTAAGTGTCAGCTCCTCCCTCTCCACTCTATCCCAGGAGACTCATCAGGATATGGAGGCTACACCTCAGCTCCCTTTGTGTCACTCTCTAGAGGGAAGTCACAACTGTCAGTCTGACCCAGGTGTGGAATACAGAAGCAGGCAGAGGCACATAATAGTTAGGCAAGAAAATGCCCACTTTCTAAAAGTGACATTTTCAAAATGACAATCTAAAATACAACTTTACCAAAAGATATATTTTTAAATTGTGAGTTTGGAGACCCCAAGCTCAACATCTCTATCTGCTCCCAATGGGAAACTCTGCTTAAAATATATTGAAAGGCAGTCCCCATGGTAGCTTATGATAGAGATAGGCCTTGCAACAATGAAAACCAAACTTGGCAGTATTTCACTATCAGGATGTGTAAAACCCATCAGCATATGTCCTACCTTTAACATACACTGAACCCTGCCTATGGGGTTACCCTGGGCCTAGCTTAGGGGTTCCTTACATGTACAAAAAGGGAAGGTTTGGGCCTGGCCAGTGGGTACACTTGCCAGGTCGAACTGTCAGTCTAAAGCTGCACATACAGACACTGCAGTGGCAGTTCTGAGTCATGTTCACAGGGCTACTCATGGGTGGCACAGTCAGTGCTGCAGGCCCACTAGTATCATTTGATTTACGGGCCCTAGGCACTCATAGTGCACTTTACTAGGGACTTAACGGTAAACCAGAAATGCCAATCATGGATAAAACAATCACCAATACAATTTACATAGGGAGCACTTGAACTTGCACTTTAGCACTGATCAGCAGTGGTAAAGTGAGCAGAGACAATAAATCAGCAAAAACAGAGTCCAGAATACCATAAAAACAGGAGATCAGAAGGGAAATAGACAGGGGAATCACACTCAAAGATGCCAGGTCTAACAGTGTAATGTGATAGAGGTGAGCCAGAACCAGCATTTCAAGAGTAGAATGTGTTGATGTCACAGTGACTAGACACAGTCAGAAAGACAGTTAGAAGAGAGAAGTGGAGGAGAAAAAAAAACTGGATGAATGAGGTCTCTCGTACTGAATAAACTACTCATCTTAACCTACATCTACAGTCTCATGGTTGTTATTTCCTGTGGGTACCTTGTCACACTGGCAATGAAGACAGGATGAGGTGAACCCTGTAGATATTCAACCCTAGAGACCTCAACAACAAAGAAAAGGTTTGGTGCCTACTGAAACTGTCCCAACCCATTAAACAGCAACAAAGGAGAAACACAACTACTTCAATGCGACTATTTTTATCTGAAGAGATTCCCTTCTGTCAGGTATTCATCCTGCTGCACGAGGTGAGACTGTGCTTTGTGTGATTACTTCACGCCTCAATAGACAGTGATTTTATTATTTTAATTGTTGCCAGTGCTGTGTTGAGGAGTCATACTGCACCAGATTATCTCACTCGCACTTATGATCGTTGGTTCTCTGGTGTTTTTAGTTACTCTGAAAGTTAAAGATTAGCGATTTTCAATGCAGTTTAGATTACTGGCCACGAGCTCTGTTACCTGACAACCAAGGTTTTGACAAAGTCTAGCCTTCCACCGTGTGCACTCCTAGAGGATCGCAGACTGTTGCCTAGCAACGAAGAGCTCATATTTTGCTGTTGCATGTGCAGATGAAACCGTTACACACATTCTCACGGCCCGACATCAAGTTTACCAGCAGAATGTTGCTGGCAACTGAAGAGCTGAGGTTTTGTCAAGTGTTGCACGTGTAAGGATTAAGGGGCAGATTTATGAAAAGTGGTGTTTTACCTAGTGCAGTGCCACTTTTCTTGCACCAATTAGTGCCGTCCTAACGCCACCATGTGTGTGCTGTATTTAAAATATGGTGCACCATGGCGGTAGTCAGGGGTACTAGCGTCATAATTTTTTACGCTAGTCCGGCACTTTGCAGGATTAGTGTAAAAAATGTTGACACTAATCCTGCAAATAACCCAGATGCCCATTGAAAACAATGGGAGCCTCCCTTTAACACCTGCTCTTTGCAGGCATTAAAAATGCTGATAAAAATTAGACAAAGAATCTCTTAGATTTCTTTGCACCAGTTTTTCAGCCCCCTTAGAGTGGGAACGGCCCCTTTGCATACATTATTCCTGGTGCAGGTATAATGTGGCACAAGGGGTTACAAAGTCATTATGGCGCAGTGTTTTTGGCCTTCCAACTTCACATTAGCGTAAAAAGAAATTACGCTAATGTAGTGTTGGAATGGCGCTCATTAAATCTGGGTCTAAATTCCTCCAGTGCAACTCAAGTGGCTCGTTTGGACCTCACGTGTAGAATAATAATTCTGGAGCATTGAACTAAGCTCAATTTAGACACGGCCGAATTGTAGAAAGTCACATGTGAATTAAAGTGAAGTTATTTATAATATACAAAATAAATGAGAATAAATAGTTCTAAGCTACTAACAACAAAGAAGGTGTTATTTTCACCCTCAGAAATCTCTAGAAATGTGTGTGAAAGTGTCCCTTCTCCCAGCCAACAGGAATATTGCTTCTGGAAATTGAAGCGTAATATGGGAAGTGAGGAATTACTTCCTGTGGTGGCTGGCACCCTATAGACTGCTAACTGGATTTAAGAATTGTGCTCTATTATCATTATATGAGTTACTTCCTGTGTTGGCTGATCAACATCTAGACTCCTGACTGGAATTAAGAATTGTAGTTTAGTGGAGACATTTTATGTAATATAAATATTGGACTTTTAGTCCTCACTAACATTAATTATTCCACAGTAGGATTTTGGACACAAATATTGAATGTTGGAGTGTAAGTTCAGTGAGGTCACTGAATTATAGAATAAATAGTCATACAGGATGTAAGGGCTCCTCCTTTTGTTGACAGCTCAAGGTATGCCACCTATAAAGTGGCACAAATGGAAAATAAAGTTTTTGAAAGATATGCTAAAGTGTATGGGGTAAACTTAAGTGTAGAAAGGAAAACTGCATTACTATTACACTGTTTGGGCTCAGAGGCCCATGAGCTTTTTGACCACTTACCTGAAGTTAGAGATATAGAAGCTGAAGATATTAATGGGCATGAGCCATGCATAATGAAAATAGATAAACATTATCTTTCTAAAGTTAGTACTAGAAAGGGGCCAGTCTGGTAAACATAATCAGAAAGTCGGTTGAAGACTATGAGGGTCATTTAGAGTGTGGTGGTCTTAAGACAGCCACACTCCTGGTGGTAGCCTTAACCACCATGGTTGTGGTGGCATTACAACCCATGGGGTTAGATCGCCAAAGAACCGCCAGCTCTACCAGGATCATGGATCCGGGCGGCGCTGCCCTGCAGATTACGACCTTGTTCTCCACTAGCCTTTTTATGGTGGTAACAAGCAAGGATCAGTTTATATTAGGATGTAATAGTGAGAAAATAACTTTTGAAGAAAGGTGAATCAATTTTGGATGTAGCAAAGACCATTGAACAGTCACTGAAATGTTTGCAAACTATAAAGAAAGAAAAGGTTAATGGTGAGGAAGTTGCTGTGATTAATAAATTTCAAAAGAAAGTAAATAAAAATAAATCTACAAAATTTGAGAAGAAAGGTGAAAACAAAAGTAAGTGCCATAGGTGTAGAAGAAATGGACATTTAGCAAATGATAAAAATTGTCTGGCCAGTAAAGCATTGTGTAACTAAAGAAGGGTAATTTTACACAAGAAACATTTATGCCAGAAAAGGAGATTCTAGAAATCGATAATGAGAATACTGGAACTGATGACAATTCTTAGTATGAGTGCAGGTAAATTGTACTTAAGGTGGGAGAAATAAAAAAGAGCATGCCAACTAATGTGATAAAAATTATTGGGCAAGACTTTAAGATGCTATTTGATTCAGGAGTGAAAATTTCAATAATTTCACATAATTTATTTGATACAAAACTCAAAGAAAATTTTAAAATTCATGTTCTTGACAGAAGATCATATGCAGATGGGGGGAAACCCATTGATCTACATGACTATTTTGAACTCAAAATAGAGATTGGCCAAAGACAAATCAATCCAAAAATATACCTGTCTAAGAAATGGGTCAGTATCTTAAGCTGGCTCCACCAACGTGATCTATCCAAATAGTGTGCCTCGCATTTTATTAAAAGACAATCGCTTGTTTCAGACAGAATAAACTGATGATGAGGCATTTCTTCAAGACATACAACTAAAATTCCATGAAGTTTTTCAAAATAATTTAGGGTGTCCAAAAGGGTTATGCAGATTAACACCAAAGCCAAACGTGTCAGTGGAAAACTTTGTAACATACCAATTTCCATTTGAGAAGATGTAGGATTGGACTTAGAAAGGCTTAAGGCTGAAGGAATAATTGAGGATATGGAGGGTACCGAGTGGTTGTTGCCAATTGTAGTGACCAAGAAATGAATGGAAGCATTTGTTTGTGTGTGGATCTTCAAGAATTAAATAGAAATGTGGTAATTGATAAATATCCTCTCCCAAGTATAACTGATATATTATTGTGAGTTGAGGGGACTAAGGTATATTCGAGTATTGATTTAACCTTGGCATATCATCAGATTGAGGTAGATAAAGAATCAAGAGATCTCACAACATTCATCATCCCTTTTGCTGCCTTTTGCTTTGTAACATTAGCGTTTGGACTAGTCTCAGCAGCCTCTGTTTTCCAGAGAGCTTTGGAGGAAGTCTTGAAAGATCTCAATGATATTAAAATCTACCAAGATGAGGCTCTGGTCTTTGGAAAATATGTTGAAGAACATGACTTGAGAATGAGACAAGTATTCGAAAGACTAAAAAACATAATTTGACCATCAAAGTAGAGAAATATAAGTTCAGGAAGAACTCAATTGACTATTTAGGACACACCATTACTGAGCAAGATATTTTTCCTAATGAAGAATTGATATGTTCAATACAGAATCTGAAATGACATTGTAATAAAGAAGAACTTTGTCAAAGGATTTTCAGAAGATTGTATCAATATGAGAAAACACCTTAAGAAGGGAGCAGATTTTTCATGGCATGAACAGTGTCAGAGTGAGTTTAAAGAATTAAAAGAAAAATTAAGTCATGCTTCCAAATAAAGAAGTTTAAATCCAAAAGAGATGCCAATACTCACTACAGATGCTAGTTTGAAAGGTCTGGGGACGGATTTCCAACAAGGAGAAGATGCAACTCAAAGGACGATAATGTTCTTGTTGAGAAGTTTGAAAGGAACTGAAACCAGATATTCAGTGATAGAGAGAGAAGAGCTACCAGTATATTGGGCTTCAAGAAACTTTAAAAAAAATTATGGGGAGGTAAATGTGAGATCAGAACAGACGATAAACCTGTGTGTGAAGTCTTTAAGAAAAAGGGAACTGATACTGCCCCTGGGTGGTTACACTGCAGGAATATGTTTTTACTGTAAAGTGTATTCCTGGAGTAGATATTATGGTTGCAAATTCTTATCCAGACTTGTTGCAACAGATAAAGAACAAAGTCATGAAGAATTTGAAGAAAAAAATGATTTTGATGATGAAATTGTTTGTGAAATAGATACATCATTAATTTCAAAGGATAAGTAGGGCACTGACTTACTAGCTGATCAGGTTCTTCAGTAAGTGTTGTTGTTTATGAGAAAAGGATTGAGTATGAAACAAAAGAAAGCTGAAAGAACGAAAGGTTTTTATCATGTTAAAGATGGATTATCAGAAAAACGAGGTATGTTGCTTAGAGGTATTAGATTATTTTGCTAAAAGACAAACTGATCAATTTAGTGCATGATGGACATCAAGACATGTTGAAAACTAAGAAAAGCCTTAGAATAGCATACAGATGGCCAGGTATGGACATTCGAGTGAAATGAATAGTAAAGGAGTGTTTACAATGTTAGAAAGTGAGCAAACAATAAAGCGTAGAATTCAACCCATGTTTATTAGATATGCCCAAAGTCTTCATGACAAGAAGTTGCACTGTACATATTGGGTACCATACATCAATCAATCAATCAATGTATTTGTAGAGTGCAGCTATTGACCCGTTAGGGTCTCAAGGCACTGGGGGGAGGGCATAAGTGAACATAAGAGTAGATCAAGTGAACAGCCAAGTTTTTAGGTCCTTTCTGAATTGTGATAGAGTGAGAGATCTTCTGAGGTGGATAGGAAGGGAGTTCCAGGTCTTGGCGGTGTGGTGTGAGAATGACCTTCCTCCAGCTGTGGCCTTCCAGGCGTGTGGGACGGCGGCGAGTGTGAGGGACACAGAGCAGAGTTACCTGGTGGGTGTGTAGAAGTGGAGTCTTTGTTTGAGGTATTCTGGTCTAGCATTGTGGAGGGCTTTTTATGCGTGGGTGAGAAGTTTGAATGTAATTCTCTTGTCTATTGGGAGCCAGTGCAGGTCTCTCAGTAGGGTGGAGGTGTGGCTGTGTTTGGGGGTGTTCTTGATGAGATGGGCGGAGGCGTTCTGGATGCGTTGTAGTCTATTCTGTACCTTTGTGGTGGTTCCGACATAGAGTGCATTGCCATAGTCCAAGCGGCTGCTGACGAGGGCCTGGGTGACTGTTTTTTTGGATTCAGTTGGGATCCATTTAAAGATCTTCTGGAGCATGCGCATGGTGTTCAAACAGGCGGAGGTGAAGGTCATGAGAATTATGTGATTGTGGCCATTGATATGTACTCTCAATGGCCTGAGATATGTGTGTGAAAGGTATTGAAACCAAACATGTAGTCAGATTTTCAAAACACTTATTTGGAAGATAAGGTTTACTACAAATTCTTTTGACGGATGATGGAGTAGAACTAGTCTCCCAAAAAATGGAGCATTTTGTTGAAGAATGTGACATAAAACATAGGTAGTGTGCACACTACCATCCTGAAACCAATGGAATGGTAGAGCGCTTCAACAGAGTCCTAAAGGAGACTATACACATGGCCAAAGGCAGTGGTCTGAACTAGAAAGAAGAGATGAAAAAAAGTGCATATATATATATATATATATATATATATATATATATATTTTCCCACACCACTCTACCACAGGAAGGACTCCATTTGAGTTCTTTCATAGTAGAAAGTCCTATACTCAGGTATTTCCAGCTTGGGTAAATGATTTGCTAGAACGTTCTGATGAATTTGTGATGAATGATGATTGAAAATTAAGAGAAGAGAAAGTTAACATGCGTAACACAAATTTGGATAACAGATTGCAGTCAGGAAAACATTAATAAAAAATGGTGATTGGGTAATGATCTGTAATTATGTGGAAAAAAAGGTGCGAAACTTTCTAAACCTACAAAAAGTCATTAAATTGTTTACCAATTCAGTGAAAACAGAAGATTTTCACATATGGAATATAAACAGAGTGGTTCCATATAAAGGGAGGGTGGATGTAGCGGAGAATATGAATCCTCAATGTTCTAATGAACCAGGTGAGCAAGGTCTAAAGGTTTTTAATGAGATTTATAATGGAGGATCACAGAGAAAAATTAAATCACCCACACATCTGAAAGATTATGTAAAAAAGGTTGTAAGGTGGTGGTGTATCTAGCACATTTCCTAATTTTACAAATTAATATTTTTAGATAATACTAAAAATTATTATTTCTTCTCAGGTTAAAAAAGTGTGTGAGAACATTGATAACACATGTTTATGACTTTTTCATAAGTTGCATGTAGAAATGTGATAATAAGTGCAATAATCTTTGGTGTTGAAAGTTATTCAAAAGTTACATGTAGAAAATGTAAAATAAATGTATAAGAGCATTCTTTAATTGTTTTCTGATGAAAAAGGGGAAGGTGTGTGGTGATTGAGTTAGTGTATGTGTCGTGACACTTTTGTTGTATTATACAGGTGAGCGAGAACTAGCATCTCAAGAGTGGAATTTTATGTCACATTGACTGGACAAGGTCAGAGAGATATGTAGAGAAGAAAGGTGGAGGCAAGAAGAAACTGGATGGATAAGGTCTCTTCTACTTAATAAGGTACTCATCTTAATCTACATATGCAGTCTCACGGTTATTTCCTGAGGGTCCCTTGCCACACATCTCCAATTTGTTAATTCGAAGCCTAGGTTTTTTATGAACCTTGCTGTGCACATATTTTACCCCACGGGATGTTTGAGTGGAGATACTGCCATTTCTAGAGTAAACCACTGTGCTCACTGTTAGTAAAGGTGCTTAAAGGGGAATGTGTTAATTCACAAATTGTTATGAAACCATGTTTGAAGATATGTTATAATGTTTGTAGATACAAAATGCAATATATATAACTTTATCTATCTTTTTAATTATTTTGTCTTTTTTAGGGAGAAAAAGGAAAACAGAACCTCTGAAAAACAGAAGTGATATGTCGCACAATATATGCAGGAGTAAAACAAAAATTGTTTACTTTAGAAGAAAGATGAAAAAGTAACAGTGTGAAAAGTCAGGAAAATGCAAGTTCACAACTGATGTTGTTCTTACTGCCTACAGCGAAATGCACACCCTTGGGGGAGCGTGTTCTGTGTAACTCTACTCTAGTTGTTTTTGATGGCAAAATTATAGGCTTACTTGAGCAGCAGAAATTGCTTTATTTATATAAGGAGGATTGTTTAACTGCTTGAGCATTGAGTACCTAGAAAGTCACAGTGTCACTAGTTTCAAAAGATGTGGATGCCTCTGAGTAGCTATCAAGCTCTGCAGCACAGGTTAACTCAGCCTGAGCAAGGCATTGAGGATGCATAGCCCTCACATGTTGCCACATGCCAGTGTTATTGCCAGTGGTGTTCATGCTATATTGGTTGTTCTTGCTGCTCCTGCTGAACTCCTTTTTCTATATTTTAGAACTCAGCAAAGATAAATAATAATTTGTAAAGTTTGTTTTTTTAGTGGTGTTGCTGCAGTTTATTAATTTGGTTGTTGATTGTTTTGTTGTTAACTTTTTTTTAAATAAAAATTTGAAGTTACTACTGATTTATTTCCTTGATAGCTTTTAAAAGTTTGAAAATTAATAGTCTTCTAATGTTAATTAAATGGCAGTTTATTCTTGAAGAACTGTAACTGTTCTCCTGCATGTATATGTATGTGTCAGGTACTATAGAGAGATTAGTGCTTCTTCCCACTGTAATATAAAGGTTTTTGTGCAAGAGACAGGTTTTGGTACAGAGGTGAATGCATTCTCATAGTACACTATGCACAGCTGTCTGATGGTGGAGAGGGCAGTTCTTTTGCACATCTTAGTATACATGCTTGCTACTCTGGGGAGAAGTTTCAGTGCAGAGCTATGTCTTTGTGTACACCTTATTACACATGCCTGTCCCCATAAGGAGCTGATTGAGGGAGAGGTGAATGTGTCCTTATATTCAATTGTGCACACTGGTTGCCTAAGACAGAGATGTCAGCAGAGAGGATACATCATTTTACACTCTACTAATGACATTTAGGGGCATATTTATACTCCGTTTGCGCCGGATTTGCGTCAGTTTTTTTTACGCAAATTCGACGCAAAACTAACTCCATATTTATACTCTGGCGTTAGACGCGTCTAGCGCCAAAGTCCATGGATTTTGCGTCACTTTTTAGCGTGAACACCTACTTTGCGTTAATGATATGCAAGGTAGGCGTTCCCGTCTAAAAAATGGACTCCGAGGCATGTGCGCCGTATTTACACTCCCGGGCAAAAATCACGCCTGGGAGTGGGCGGGTCAAAAAAAATGACGTCCAGACGCTTTTGCGTCGTTTTTTAGCGCCTGGTCAGGGCAGGCGTTAAGGGACCTGTGGGCTCGGAAGGAGCCCAGAGGTGCCCTCCCATGCCCCCAGGGACACCCCCTGTCACCCTTGCCCACCCCAGGAGGACGCCTAAGGATGGAGGGACCCATCCCAGGGAACATAAGGTAAGTTCAGGTAAGTAATATTTTCTTTTTTTTTTTGTGGCATAGGGGGGCCTGATTTGTGCCCCCCTACATGCTACTATGCCCAATGACCATGCCCAGGGGACATAAGTCCCCTGGGCATGGCCATTGGGCAAGGGGGCATGACTCCTGTCTTTGCTAAGACAGGAGTCATTTCAATGGGGGTTGGGAGTCAAAAAAAATGGAGCAAATCGGGTTGAGGCGAAACTTTTGCCTCAGCTTGACTTGCCCCATTTTTTGGCGCCCAAGCTCCATTTTCCCCTACGCCGGCGCTGCCTGGTGTACGTCATTTTTTTTCACGCACACCAGGCAGCTCCGCCGGCTAACGCCGGCTAACGTCATTGAATAAATACGGCGCCTGCATGGCGCTTCAGAATGGCGTTAGCCAGCGCAAATTTTTTTGACGCAAAACTGCGTTAGCGCAGTTTTGCGTCAAAAAGTATAAATATGGCCCTCAGTATCATGTAGAGAGGTATGAGCAGAGAGAGCAGCCTCGACCCTCTTTATATTTTGCACATGTGTTACACTGGGGAGGTGACTCAAATGATAGGGCAGTGCGTTTTAATATCATAGTCTCTATAGTTGTTACACAAGATATACTTATGAGTATAACAGCAATTTCTACTGCACACTTCACTTGTACATCTTTCATAATGCAGACAAGGGAGGCCACTTTTCACATTGTAATTTGCACAAGCATTATCCAAGAGACACATCACAGGAGAGATGCATGTCTTTCTACACACTATACTACGCAGCGTTATCATGCAAGCTATTTGTCTCAAGGACAGAGCAGTTTGTCCCCACAACCTACTATGCATACCTATCACCATGAGAAGAGTTATGATTTGAGAGAAACATTTCTCTCCAAACCCACTACAGACACATCGTACCTTGGTTAGAAGCGTTAACAGATAGATGGCTTCCTTCCCAGACAGCACTACAAATCGCTGTTGTTCTAGGGAAAGGTATGAGGACAGATGCCACTGGTTCACTCTACTGTACTGTTTATCCAAGCTGTTGTAGAGATAGGTGTCAGTGCAGAAGGAAAAGTGTCCCTACACACTACTGTATATATATATATATATATATATATATATATATATATATATATATATATATATATATATGAAGAAAAAAGGGAGTACTTAGGACAAACAACATACATAATGAAAGTACAGAGTAGCTCAAAAAAGAACTTTTTAGAGTACCATTATCAACAACTGTATTCTGGGTGTTTTAACCTTTTGTAACTTTTTTGTATTTTGTTTAAAAGGGATAGAACAAAAACAAGAAACTGGGAGTAACAATAAAACATCTCCTTTACAACAAAGAGGAGAAACATGTTGAAAAACATGGTTAAAAAGCTACTGCCTAGGTGGGCATTTATGATCCTGGACAAGCACCCCTGCTTTTCTCAGAAGAAAAAAGAAAACTCCTTGCACAAAACAGAAAAAAGGGCTTTGTTCATTTATGCAGCTTGTTTTCTGCTTGTGTGGTGAATACCTGGGTAGGCACACTGTCACCAGTTTGGAAAGATGTGGACATCCAGGAGTAGTTATGAAGCTCTGCAGCACGAGATAATTCAGCCGAGCAAGGCGTTCAGAGTGCACAGCTCACAAATGTTGCCACATCCCAGTGGTAGTCAAAGAATACTACTTGTTGATGAACTCTTTTTTCATATGTTACAATTTCTATATTTGGCAGACACTTTCTTCCAAGCCTCATCTGAAAAAATTGCCAGACCAAAGTCTCCCTGGGTGGCTGAGGTAGCTGACTTGCAGAAACAGGAGTAGGGTTTTCATCTGCATCAGATGATGACATTCAGATCACAGAAAATCAGCAAAGTCACAGTGTAAAGAAATGGCTCCCTGTTGCAGTTACCCCCCACTTTTTGCCTGATACTGATGCTGACTTGACTGAGAAGTGTGCTGGGACCCTGCTAACCAGGCCCCAGCACCAGTGTTCCTTCACCTAAAATGTACCATTGTATCCACAATTGGCACACCCTGGCATTCAGATAAGTCCCTTGTAACTGGTACTTCTAGTACCAAGGGCCCTGATGCCAAGGAAGGTCTCTAAGGGCTGCAGCATGTCTTATGCCACCCTAGAGACCCCTCACTCAGCACAGACACACTGCTTACAAGCCTGTGTGTGCTAGTGAGAACAAAATGAGTAAGTCGACATGGCACTCCCCTCAGGGTGCCATGCCAGCCTCTCACTGCCTATGCAGTATAGGTAAGACACCCCTCTAGCAGGCCTTACAGCCCTAAGGCAGGGTGCACTATACCATAGGTGAGGGTACCAGTGCATGAGCACTGTGCCCCTACAGTGTCTAAACAAAACCTTAGACATTGTAAGTGCAGGGTAGCCATAAGAGTATATGGTCTGGGAGTCTGTCAAACACGAACTCCACAGCACCATAATGGCTACACTGAAAACTGGGAAGTTTGGTATCAAACTTCTCAGCACAATAAATGCACACTGATGCCAGTGTACATTTTATTGTAAAATACACCACAGAGGGCACCTTAGAGGTGCCCCCTGAAACTTAACCAACTATCTGTGTAGGCTGACTGGTTCCAGCAGCCTGCCACACTAGAGACATGTTGCTGGCCCCATGGGGAGAGTGCCTTTGTCACTCTGAGGCCAGTAACAAAGCCTGCACTGGGTGGAGATGCTAACACCTCCCCCAGGCAGGAGCTGTAACACCTGGCGGTGAGCCTCAAAGGCTCACCCCTTTGTCACAGCCCAGCAGGGCACTCCAGCTTAGTGGAGTTGCCCGCCCCCTCCGGCCACGGCCCCCACTTTTGGCGGCAAGGTTGGAGGGAACAAAGAAAGCAACAAGGAGGAGTCACTGGCCAGTCAGGACAGCCCCTAAGGTGTCCTGAGCTGAGGTGACTCTGACTTTTAGAAATCCTCCATCTTGCAGATGGAGGATTCCCCCAATAGGGTTAGGATTGTGACCCCCTCCCCTTGGGAGGAGGCACAAAGAGGGTGTACCCACCCTCAGGGCTAGTAGCCATTGGCTACTAACCCCCCAGACCTAAACACACCCTTAAATTTAGTATTTAAGGGCTACCCTGAACCCTAGAAAATTAGATTCCTGCAACTACAAGAAGAAGGACTGCCTAGCTGAAAACCCCTGCAGCGGAAGACCAGAAGACGACAACTGCCTTGGCTCCAGAAACTCACCGGCCTGTCTCCTGCCTTCCAAAGATCCTGCTCCAGCGACGCCTTCCAAAGGGACCAGCGACCTCGACATCCTCTGAGGACTGCCCCTGCTTCGAAAAGACAAGAAACTCCCGAGGACAGCGGACCTGCTCCAAGAAAAGCTGCAACTTTGTTTCCAGCAGCTCCAAAGAACCCTGCAAGCTCCCCGCAAGAAGCGTGAGACTTGCAACACTGCACCCGGCGACCCCGACTCGGCTGGTGGCGATCCAACACCTCAGGAGGGACCCCAGGACTACTCTGATACTGTGAGTACCAAAACCTGTCCCCCCTGAGCCCCCACAGCGCCGCCTGCAGAGGGAATCCCGAGGCTTCCCCTGACCGCGACTCTTTGAACCTAAAGTCCCGACGCCTGGGAGAGACCCTGCACCCGCAGCCCCCAGGACCTGAAGGACCGGACTTTCACTGGAGGAGTGACCCCCAGGAGTCCCTCTCCCTCGCCCAAGTGGAGGTTTCCCCGAGGAATCCCCCCCTTGCCTGCCTGCAGCGCTGAAGAGATCCCGAGATCTCTCATAGACTAACATTGAAAACCCGACGCTTGTGTCTACACTGCACCCGGCCGCCCCCGCGCCGCTGAGGGTGAAATTTCTGTGTGGACTTGTGTCCCCCCCGGTGCCCTACAAAACCCCCCTGGTCTGCCCTCCGAAGACGCGGGTACTTACCTGCAAGCAGACCGGAACCGGGGCACCCCCTTCTCTCCATTCTAGCCTATGTGTTTTGGGCACCACTTTGAACTCTGCACCTGACCGGCCCTGAGCTGCTGGTGTGGTGACTTTGGGGTTGCTCTGAACCCCCAACGGTGGGCTACCTTGGACCAAGAACTGAACCCTGTAAGTGTCTTACTTACCTGGTAAAACTAACAAAAACTTACCTCCCCTAGGAACTGTGAAAATTGCACTAAGTGTCCACTTTTAAAACAGCTATTTGTGAATAACTTGAAAAGTATACATGCAATTTTGATGATTTGAAGTTCCTAAAGTACTTACCTGCAATACCTTTCGAATGAGATATTACATGTAGAATTTGAACCTGTGGTTCTTAAAATAAACTAAGAAAAGATATTTTTTCTATATAAAAACCTATTGGCTGGATTTGTCTCTGAGTGTGTGTACCTCATTTATTGTCTATGTGTATGTACAACAAATGCTTAACACTACTCCTTGGATAAGCCTACTGCTCGACCACACTACCACAAAATAGAGCATTAGTATTATCTATTTTTACCACTATTTTACCTCTAAGGGGAACCCTTGGACTCTGTGCATGCTATTCCTTACTTTGAAATAGCACATACAGAGCCAACTTCCTACATTGGTGGATCAGCGGTGGGGTACAAGACTTTGCATTTGCTGGACTACTCAGCCAATACCTGATCACACGACAAATTCCAAAATTGTCATTAGAAATTCCTTTTTGCAATTTGAAAAGTTTTCTAAATTCTTAAAAGACCTGCTAGGGCCTTGTGTTAGATCCTGTTTAGCATTTCTTTTAGAGTTTAAAAGTTTGTAAAAGTTTGAATTAGATTCTAGAACCAGTTTTAGATTCTTAAAAAGTATTCCAACTTTTAGAAGCAAAATGTCTAGCACAGATGTGACTGTGGTGGAACTCGACACCACACCTTACCTCCATCTTAAGATGAGGGAGCTAAGGTCACTCTGTAAAATAAAGAAAATAACAATGGGCCCCAAACCTACCAAAATACAGCTCCAGGAGCTTTTGGCAGAGTTTGAAAAGGCCAACCCCTCTGAGGGTGGCAACTCAGAGGAAGAGGATAGTGACTTGGAGGACAATTCCCCCCTACCAGTCCTATCTAGGGAGAACAGGGTCCCTCAAACCCTGACTCCAAAAATAATAGTCAGAGATGCTGGTTCCCTCACAGGAGAGACCAACACCTCTGAAATCACTGAGGATAACCCCAGTGAAGAGGACATCCAGTTAGCCAGGATGGCCAAAAGATTGGCTTTGGAAAAGCAGCTCCTAGCCATAGAAAGGGAAAGAAAAGAGATGGGCCTAGGTCCCATCAATGGTGGCAGCAACTTAAATAGGGTCAGAGATTCTCCTGACATCCTAAAAATCCCCAAAGGGATTGTAACAAAATATGAAGATGGTGATGACATCACCAAATGGTTCACAGCTTTTGAGAGGGCTTGTGTAACCAGAAAAGTGAACAGATCTCACTGGGGTGCTCTCCTTTGGGAAATGTTCACTGGAAAGTGTAGGGATAGACTCCTCACACTCTCTGGAAAAGATGCAGAATCTTATGACCTCATGAAGGGTACCCTGATTGAGGGCTTTGGATTCTCCACTGAGGAGTATAGAATTAGGTTCAGGGGGGCTCAAAAATCCTCGAGCCAGACCTGGGTTGATTTTGTAGACTACTCAGTAAAAACACTAGATGGTTGGTTAACTGGAAATGAAGTGTGTGACTATGTTGGGCTTTATAATTTGTTTATGAAAGAACACATTTTAAGTAACTGCTTCAATGAAAAGTTGCATCAGTATCTGGTAGACCTAGGTCCAATTTCTCCCCAAGAATTGGGAAAGAAGGCAGACCACTGGGTCAAGACTAGGGTAACCAAAACTTCCACTGGGGGTGACCAAAAGAAAGGGGTTACAAAAACTCCCCAGGAGAAAGTGGGTGACACTAGAAACAAAGAAAAAGAGTCCTCTGTAGGCCCCCAAAAACCAGAACAGGTGGGTGGGCCCCAAGACACAACCCAAAACAAAGGTGGGTACCAGGGTAAGAACTGGGATGCCACTAAGGCATGGTGCCACAACTGTAAACAGTCTGGGCACCACACCAAGGACACTTCTTGCCCCAAAAACAAACCCCAGAACAAAATTCCAGGGGTAACCAGTGTAGCCATGGGAGATGACTCCTCAGATGAGGAGGTCTTCATAGCCTTCAACTGGAAACAGGGCCCAACAGGTGAGTTGGAGATTCCAGAGGGAAGTAGACACTTCCACCACCTACTGGTGAATGGAATCCCAACCACTGCCCTGAGAGACACTTGTGCCAGTCACACTATTGTGCATGACAGGCTGGTGCTCTCAAACCAGTACATCCCAGGTGAGACTGCCAGGGTAAGAGTTAGCCTAGACAGGGTCACTAAGAGGCCTGTGGCTTTAGTACCCATAGAAGTGGGTGGCACTCTTAGCTGGAGAAGGGTAGTAGTCAGTACAGACCTCCCCCTTGATTGTCTCCTTGGAAATGACTACCCAGAGGTTAGTCAGAGCCCAAGAGAGGAACTGGTCCAGTGCCAGTCCTCTCCCAAGGATTCTGGAAGTCCTGCCTCTGCAGTAAATGCAAGCAGGCCCCAGAAGAAGAAGAAAAGAAAACAGAGTAGGAAGGGTGGACAACCTTTAGCCAAGGTTACAGCAAGCCAAGGAGATTCTGCTCCAGTAGGGGAGAACTCCAAAAATGGCCCTGATAAAGTCCAACCTGACCCACAAGAAGTCCTGGCTAGTCAGGCAACTGTTAAACCTGAGTGGGTGGCTCCTCAGCTAACAGAAGAAAGAGTGGAAGAAGGGTGTTTACTACAAGATGTGGTAACCCCCCACTCTAATACAGCAGACAGGCAACCTGAACCCAAAGAGGCCTGTAACTTAGCCCCTTCCCTTTTAGGTGAAGAGCTAAAGGTGTGGTTCTGGGCACTGACAGCTGTCAGTGGCCTCTGCTGGGTGTTAGCCTTTATGGCTGCACTATCCTTAGCCTGGTGGTCTGACCCCATGCCAAATAGCAAGTTAGGCCCCCTGACCCTATTGGTCATGGTGGGGTTACTCCAGCTCTGGGTAACCTCTCTGGGTAAGCTAGGGGTAACCCTGGCCAAGATAAGGTTAGCAGAGGTGGATACCTCTAAGACCAAAATAGAAAGAATGGGTGGAGACATTGAAGAGGCAGACAAGAGGCAATTCAGACTAGGTCCTATCACTGTGGAAGTAGGTCAGTTCCCCAAAGGGAATGACCTGAACAGAAGGATGTAAGGCAGAGTAGGCCCTGCAACTAACCAGCCTATTTCTCCTACTCTTCCTCGCCTGACAGACTAGGAAGACTCTCCCAGCTTGGGCTGAGTCTCCTGGCCTGTGGGCTGGGGGGGGCTTGTGTAAAGAAATGGCTCCCTGTTGCAGTTACCCCCCACTTTTTGCCTGATACTGATGCTGACTTGACTGAGAAGTGTGCTGGGACCCTGCTAACCAGGCCCCAGCACCAGTGTTCCTTCACCTAAAATGTACCATTGTATCCACAATTGGCACACCCTGGCATTCAGATAAGTCCCTTGTAACTGGTACTTCTAGTACCAAGGGCCCTGATGCCAAGGAAGGTCTCTAAGGGCTGCAGCATGTCTTATGCCACCCTAGAGACCCCTCACTCAGCACAGACACACTGCTTACAAGCCTGTGTGTGCTAGTGAGAACAAAATGAGTAAGTCGACATGGCACTCCCCTCAGGGTGCCATGCCAGCCTCTCACTGCCTATGCAGTATAGGTAAGACACCCCTCTAGCAGGCCTTACAGCCCTAAGGCAGGGTGCACTATACCATAGGTGAGGGTACCAGTGCATGAGCACTGTGCCCCTACAGTGTCTAAACAAAACCTTAGACATTGTAAGTGCAGGGTAGCCATAAGAGTATATGGTCTGGGAGTCTGTCAAACACGAACTCCACAGCACCATAATGGCTACACTGAAAACTGGGAAGTTTGGTATCAAACTTCTCAGCACAATAAATGCACACTGATGCCAGTGTACATTTTATTGTAAAATACACCACAGAGGGCACCTTAGAGGTGCCCCCTGAAACTTAACCAACTATCTGTGTAGGCTGACTGGTTCCAGCAGCCTGCCACACTAGAGACATGTTGCTGGCCCCATGGGGAGAGTGCCTTTGTCACTCTGAGGCCAGTAACAAAGCCTGCACTGGGTGGAGATGCTAACACCTCCCCCAGGCAGGAGCTGTAACACCTGGCGGTGAGCCTCAAAGGCTCACCCCTTTGTCACAGCCCAGCAGGGCACTCCAGCTTAGTGGAGTTGCCCGCCCCCTCCGGCCACGGCCCCCACTTTTGGCGGCAAGGTTGGAGGGAACAAAGAAAGCAACAAGGAGGAGTCACTGGCCAGTCAGGACAGCCCCTAAGGTGTCCTGAGCTGAGGTGACTCTGACTTTTAGAAATCCTCCATCTTGCAGATGGAGGATTCCCCCAATAGGGTTAGGATTGTGACCCCCTCCCCTTGGGAGGAGGCACAAAGAGGGTGTACCCACCCTCAGGGCTAGTAGCCATTGGCTACTAACCCCCCAGACCTAAACACACCCTTAAATTTAGTATTTAAGGGCTACCCTGAACCCTAGAAAATTAGATTCCTGCAACTACAAGAAGAAGGACTGCCTAGCTGAAAACCCCTGCAGCGGAAGACCAGAAGACGACAACTGCCTTGGCTCCAGAAACTCACCGGCCTGTCTCCTGCCTTCCAAAGATCCTGCTCCAGCGACGCCTTCCAAAGGGACCAGCGACCTCGACATCCTCTGAGGACTGCCCCTGCTTCGAAAAGACAAGAAACTCCCGAGGACAGCGGACCTGCTCCAAGAAAAGCTGCAACTTTGTTTCCAGCAGCTCCAAAGAACCCTGCAAGCTCCCCGCAAGAAGCGTGAGACTTGCAACACTGCACCCGGCGACCCCGACTCGGCTGGTGGCGATCCAACACCTCAGGAGGGACCCCAGGACTACTCTGATACTGTGAGTACCAAAACCTGTCCCCCCTGAGCCCCCACAGCGCCGCCTGCAGAGGGAATCCCGAGGCTTCCCCTGACCGCGACTCTTTGAACCTAAAGTCCCGACGCCTGGGAGAGACCCTGCACCCGCAGCCCCCAGGACCTGAAGGACCGGACTTTCACTGGAGGAGTGACCCCCAGGAGTCCCTCTCCCTCGCCCAAGTGGAGGTTTCCCCGAGGAATCCCCCCCTTGCCTGCCTGCAGCGCTGAAGAGATCCCGAGATCTCTCATAGACTAACATTGAAAACCCGACGCTTGTGTCTACACTGCACCCGGCCGCCCCCGCGCCGCTGAGGGTGAAATTTCTGTGTGGACTTGTGTCCCCCCCGGTGCCCTACAAAACCCCCCTGGTCTGCCCTCCGAAGACGCGGGTACTTACCTGCAAGCAGACCGGAACCGGGGCACCCCCTTCTCTCCATTCTAGCCTATGTGTTTTGGGCACCACTTTGAACTCTGCACCTGACCGGCCCTGAGCTGCTGGTGTGGTGACTTTGGGGTTGCTCTGAACCCCCAACGGTGGGCTACCTTGGACCAAGAACTGAACCCTGTAAGTGTCTTACTTACCTGGTAAAACTAACAAAAACTTACCTCCCCTAGGAACTGTGAAAATTGCACTAAGTGTCCACTTTTAAAACAGCTATTTGTGAATAACTTGAAAAGTATACATGCAATTTTGATGATTTGAAGTTCCTAAAGTACTTACCTGCAATACCTTTCGAATGAGATATTACATGTAGAATTTGAACCTGTGGTTCTTAAAATAAACTAAGAAAAGATATTTTTTCTATATAAAAACCTATTGGCTGGATTTGTCTCTGAGTGTGTGTACCTCATTTATTGTCTATGTGTATGTACAACAAATGCTTAACACTACTCCTTGGATAAGCCTACTGCTCGACCACACTACCACAA
Organism: Pleurodeles waltl; assembly: GCF_031143425.1. NCBI lineage: Eukaryota > Metazoa > Chordata > Amphibia > Caudata > Salamandridae > Pleurodeles > Pleurodeles waltl. Next base: position 626,070,698 of record NC_090438.1, on the reverse strand, counting down.
AATAGAGCATTAGTATTATCTATTTTTACCACTATTTTACCTCTAAGGGGAACCCTTGGACTCTGTGCATGCTATTCCTTACTTTGAAATAGCACATACAGAGCCAACTTCCTACATTGGTGGATCAGCGGTGGGGTACAAGACTTTGCATTTGCTGGACTACTCAGCCAATACCTGATCACACGACAAATTCCAAAATTGTCATTAGAAATTCCTTTTTGCAATTTGAAAAGTTTTCTAAATTCTTAAAAGACCTGCTAGGGCCTTGTGTTAGATCCTGTTTAGCATTTCTTTTAGAGTTTAAAAGTTTGTAAAAGTTTGAATTAGATTCTAGAACCAGTTTTAGATTCTTAAAAAGTATTCCAACTTTTAGAAGCAAAATGTCTAGCACAGATGTGACTGTGGTGGAACTCGACACCACACCTTACCTCCATCTTAAGATGAGGGAGCTAAGGTCACTCTGTAAAATAAAGAAAATAACAATGGGCCCCAAACCTACCAAAATACAGCTCCAGGAGCTTTTGGCAGAGTTTGAAAAGGCCAACCCCTCTGAGGGTGGCAACTCAGAGGAAGAGGATAGTGACTTGGAGGACAATTCCCCCCTACCAGTCCTATCTAGGGAGAACAGGGTCCCTCAAACCCTGACTCCAAAAATAATAGTCAGAGATGCTGGTTCCCTCACAGGAGAGACCAACACCTCTGAAATCACTGAGGATAACCCCAGTGAAGAGGACATCCAGTTAGCCAGGATGGCCAAAAGATTGGCTTTGGAAAAGCAGCTCCTAGCCATAGAAAGGGAAAGAAAAGAGATGGGCCTAGGTCCCATCAATGGTGGCAGCAACTTAAATAGGGTCAGAGATTCTCCTGACATCCTAAAAATCCCCAAAGGGATTGTAACAAAATATGAAGATGGTGATGACATCACCAAATGGTTCACAGCTTTTGAGAGGGCTTGTGTAACCAGAAAAGTGAACAGATCTCACTGGGGTGCTCTCCTTTGGGAAATGTTCACTGGAAAGTGTAGGGATAGACTCCTCACACTCTCTGGAAAAGATGCAGAATCTTATGACCTCATGAAGGGTACCCTGATTGAGGGCTTTGGATTCTCCACTGAGGAGTATAGAATTAGGTTCAGGGGGGCTCAAAAATCCTCGAGCCAGACCTGGGTTGATTTTGTAGACTACTCAGTAAAAACACTAGATGGTTGGTTAACTGGAAATGAAGTGTGTGACTATGTTGGGCTTTATAATTTGTTTATGAAAGAACACATTTTAAGTAACTGCTTCAATGAAAAGTTGCATCAGTATCTGGTAGACCTAGGTCCAATTTCTCCCCAAGAATTGGGAAAGAAGGCAGACCACTGGGTCAAGACTAGGGTAACCAAAACTTCCACTGGGGGTGACCAAAAGAAAGGGGTTACAAAAACTCCCCAGGAGAAAGTGGGTGACACTAGAAACAAAGAAAAAGAGTCCTCTGTAGGCCCCCAAAAACCAGAACAGGTGGGTGGGCCCCAAGACACAACCCAAAACAAAGGTGGGTACCAGGGTAAGAACTGGGATGCCACTAAGGCATGGTGCCACAACTGTAAACAGTCTGGGCACCACACCAAGGACACTTCTTGCCCCAAAAACAAACCCCAGAACAAAATTCCAGGGGTAACCAGTGTAGCCATGGGAGATGACTCCTCAGATGAGGAGGTCTTCATAGCCTTCAACTGGAAACAGGGCCCAACAGGTGAGTTGGAGATTCCAGAGGGAAGTAGACACTTCCACCACCTACTGGTGAATGGAATCCCAACCACTGCCCTGAGAGACACTTGTGCCAGTCACACTATTGTGCATGACAGGCTGGTGCTCTCAAACCAGTACATCCCAGGTGAGACTGCCAGGGTAAGAGTTAGCCTAGACAGGGTCACTAAGAGGCCTGTGGCTTTAGTACCCATAGAAGTGGGTGGCACTCTTAGCTGGAGAAGGGTAGTAGTCAGTACAGACCTCCCCCTTGATTGTCTCCTTGGAAATGACTACCCAGAGGTTAGTCAGAGCCCAAGAGAGGAACTGGTCCAGTGCCAGTCCTCTCCCAAGGATTCTGGAAGTCCTGCCTCTGCAGTAAATGCAAGCAGGCCCCAGAAGAAGAAGAAAAGAAAACAGAGTAGGAAGGGTGGACAACCTTTAGCCAAGGTTACAGCAAGCCAAGGAGATTCTGCTCCAGTAGGGGAGAACTCCAAAAATGGCCCTGATAAAGTCCAACCTGACCCACAAGAAGTCCTGGCTAGTCAGGCAACTGTTAAACCTGAGTGGGTGGCTCCTCAGCTAACAGAAGAAAGAGTGGAAGAAGGGTGTTTACTACAAGATGTGGTAACCCCCCACTCTAATACAGCAGACAGGCAACCTGAACCCAAAGAGGCCTGTAACTTAGCCCCTTCCCTTTTAGGTGAAGAGCTAAAGGTGTGGTTCTGGGCACTGACAGCTGTCAGTGGCCTCTGCTGGGTGTTAGCCTTTATGGCTGCACTATCCTTAGCCTGGTGGTCTGACCCCATGCCAAATAGCAAGTTAGGCCCCCTGACCCTATTGGTCATGGTGGGGTTACTCCAGCTCTGGGTAACCTCTCTGGGTAAGCTAGGGGTAACCCTGGCCAAGATAAGGTTAGCAGAGGTGGATACCTCTAAGACCAAAATAGAAAGAATGGGTGGAGACATTGAAGAGGCAGACAAGAGGCAATTCAGACTAGGTCCTATCACTGTGGAAGTAGGTCAGTTCCCCAAAGGGAATGACCTGAACAGAAGGATGTAAGGCAGAGTAGGCCCTGCAACTAACCAGCCTATTTCTCCTACTCTTCCTCGCCTGACAGACTAGGAAGACTCTCCCAGCTTGGGCTGAGTCTCCTGGCCTGTGGGCTGGGGGGGGCTTGTGTAAAGAAATGGCTCCCTGTTGCAGTTACCCCCCACTTTTTGCCTGATACTGATGCTGACTTGACTGAGAAGTGTGCTGGGACCCTGCTAACCAGGCCCCAGCACCAGTGTTCCTTCACCTAAAATGTACCATTGTATCCACAATTGGCACACCCTGGCATTCAGATAAGTCCCTTGTAACTGGTACTTCTAGTACCAAGGGCCCTGATGCCAAGGAAGGTCTCTAAGGGCTGCAGCATGTCTTATGCCACCCTAGAGACCCCTCACTCAGCACAGACACACTGCTTACAAGCCTGTGTGTGCTAGTGAGAACAAAATGAGTAAGTCGACATGGCACTCCCCTCAGGGTGCCATGCCAGCCTCTCACTGCCTATGCAGTATAGGTAAGACACCCCTCTAGCAGGCCTTACAGCCCTAAGGCAGGGTGCACTATACCATAGGTGAGGGTACCAGTGCATGAGCACTGTGCCCCTACAGTGTCTAAACAAAACCTTAGACATTGTAAGTGCAGGGTAGCCATAAGAGTATATGGTCTGGGAGTCTGTCAAACACGAACTCCACAGCACCATAATGGCTACACTGAAAACTGGGAAGTTTGGTATCAAACTTCTCAGCACAATAAATGCACACTGATGCCAGTGTACATTTTATTGTAAAATACACCACAGAGGGCACCTTAGAGGTGCCCCCTGAAACTTAACCAACTATCTGTGTAGGCTGACTGGTTCCAGCAGCCTGCCACACTAGAGACATGTTGCTGGCCCCATGGGGAGAGTGCCTTTGTCACTCTGAGGCCAGTAACAAAGCCTGCACTGGGTGGAGATGCTAACACCTCCCCCAGGCAGGAGCTGTAACACCTGGCGGTGAGCCTCAAAGGCTCACCCCTTTGTCACAGCCCAGCAGGGCACTCCAGCTTAGTGGAGTTGCCCGCCCCCTCCGGCCACGGCCCCCACTTTTGGCGGCAAGGTTGGAGGGAACAAAGAAAGCAACAAGGAGGAGTCACTGGCCAGTCAGGACAGCCCCTAAGGTGTCCTGAGCTGAGGTGACTCTGACTTTTAGAAATCCTCCATCTTGCAGATGGAGGATTCCCCCAATAGGGTTAGGATTGTGACCCCCTCCCCTTGGGAGGAGGCACAAAGAGGGTGTACCCACCCTCAGGGCTAGTAGCCATTGGCTACTAACCCCCCAGACCTAAACACACCCTTAAATTTAGTATTTAAGGGCTACCCTGAACCCTAGAAAATTAGATTCCTGCAACTACAAGAAGAAGGACTGCCTAGCTGAAAACCCCTGCAGCGGAAGACCAGAAGACGACAACTGCCTTGGCTCCAGAAACTCACCGGCCTGTCTCCTGCCTTCCAAAGATCCTGCTCCAGCGACGCCTTCCAAAGGGACCAGCGACCTCGACATCCTCTGAGGACTGCCCCTGCTTCGAAAAGACAAGAAACTCCCGAGGACAGCGGACCTGCTCCAAGAAAAGCTGCAACTTTGTTTCCAGCAGCTCCAAAGAACCCTGCAAGCTCCCCGCAAGAAGCGTGAGACTTGCAACACTGCACCCGGCGACCCCGACTCGGCTGGTGGCGATCCAACACCTCAGGAGGGACCCCAGGACTACTCTGATACTGTGAGTACCAAAACCTGTCCCCCCTGAGCCCCCACAGCGCCGCCTGCAGAGGGAATCCCGAGGCTTCCCCTGACCGCGACTCTTTGAACCTAAAGTCCCGACGCCTGGGAGAGACCCTGCACCCGCAGCCCCCAGGACCTGAAGGACCGGACTTTCACTGGAGGAGTGACCCCCAGGAGTCCCTCTCCCTCGCCCAAGTGGAGGTTTCCCCGAGGAATCCCCCCCTTGCCTGCCTGCAGCGCTGAAGAGATCCCGAGATCTCTCATAGACTAACATTGAAAACCCGACGCTTGTGTCTACACTGCACCCGGCCGCCCCCGCGCCGCTGAGGGTGAAATTTCTGTGTGGACTTGTGTCCCCCCCGGTGCCCTACAAAACCCCCCTGGTCTGCCCTCCGAAGACGCGGGTACTTACCTGCAAGCAGACCGGAACCGGGGCACCCCCTTCTCTCCATTCTAGCCTATGTGTTTTGGGCACCACTTTGAACTCTGCACCTGACCGGCCCTGAGCTGCTGGTGTGGTGACTTTGGGGTTGCTCTGAACCCCCAACGGTGGGCTACCTTGGACCAAGAACTGAACCCTGTAAGTGTCTTACTTACCTGGTAAAACTAACAAAAACTTACCTCCCCTAGGAACTGTGAAAATTGCACTAAGTGTCCACTTTTAAAACAGCTATTTGTGAATAACTTGAAAAGTATACATGCAATTTTGATGATTTGAAGTTCCTAAAGTACTTACCTGCAATACCTTTCGAATGAGATATTACATGTAGAATTTGAACCTGTGGTTCTTAAAATAAACTAAGAAAAGATATTTTTTCTATATAAAAACCTATTGGCTGGATTTGTCTCTGAGTGTGTGTACCTCATTTATTGTCTATGTGTATGTACAACAAATGCTTAACACTACTCCTTGGATAAGCCTACTGCTCGACCACACTACCACAAAATAGAGCATTAGTATTATCTATTTTTACCACTATTTTACCTCTAAGGGGAACCCTTGGACTCTGTGCATGCTATTCCTTACTTTGAAATAGCACATACAGAGCCAACTTCCTACACACAGAGGTAACCAAAAAGACGTAATGAGTGAAATACCCAACAGGCAAATGATGTAGCAAAGAAGGAATCTTTCTTTGCTAATTAAAGCTATCCATATGAAGCAATAACAATCTTTTCTTGGGATGTCTTCCCCTCTTGGGCATTTCAGGGGTGTCTCACAAGAACGATGCAAGATCATAAAATACAGGGAACTTTCTTAATTTCTCAAATGTAGCAATACATCAACTGTTTTTAAATTAAACAACAGTTCTCTTTCTTCAAAACAACAAAAACTCTCTGGTATGAACTTAATTCCAAAAGTACAATCTTGTGAGCAGAAAATGAGAGCCAGACAGGAAGTACAGCCTCCTTTTAGTGCATGCAGGGGATAGTGTGTTTGCCTCCCACCATCATCTTGCAAGAGTCCTACGCTTGTAAACAAAATAAGATACATAATGTACTGACTTTATTATCGAACATTAGCATTCAATAATAACTGACCAGGTGAAAAGGCATTCTGAAACAGATTAGAACAAAATATATAAATCTGCAATCCCGCAAGCCTCTTGCTAGAGTGATCACACACCTTAAAAATAGATGTACATACCGAAAACGCATAGTTTACAGTATAGGAAAAATTGATCATTGTCTTTTCAAAATATAAATATATGACGTTTATGTAAAGAGAAATAAAAAAAATATGAAAACTATGCTGGAAATGTATCTGTATATGTGAGTTACAAAACTAAGAAGTTGAATATTCTCAGTGCAAACATCATTGTAGTACTTAGGGTCTGATTTAGATTTCGGCATACTGGTTACTGTGCCACAACGGTGACGGATATCCCATATACTGAAATATGAATGCCATAGGAAATAATGTGATTTATATTTTGGCAGATGGGCAAGCCGTCACTTGTAACAGAGTAACCCATCCTCCGAAATCTAAATCAGGCCCCTAGGGGGTCATTACGAGTTTGCCAGTCTTTTGTGAAGACCGCCGCAGTGGCAGTTGCCAAAACACCACCATGTTGGCGGTATTCCAACCGCCCCATTGAGTCACACTATGAAGTCTGCCAAAAAGCAGCCAAAAATCCAAAACCGCAAGGACCCTGGAGGATGGAAAAAAGGTGGTCCCTCCACCATCACCACCAGCACTGTCAGCCTGACAAAAATCCTCCCATCAGATTATGAACCAAAAATCACAACAGTGGTGCTACCATAGTGGAAAACCATTGGTGGAGCGAACCGCAGCGGTCTCAACTCACATCACACAGGACATCACACCACATTGGATAGTTTGAAAACCCCTCACCTGACACACATCCACACACTCAACACACCTACACTGCACAATATAACACACTTCCTGAAGGTGGCTCTCTACTTTTATGCAGTTATTTTTTGCCTGAGTTTCCATTGTGGTTCGACCACAGTGGAAAACTTGGTGGTGTGCAACCTCGTAATCTGTCCCGCGGAAACATGGTCTCCGCCGGCCTGCACATGACTCCTGTCATCCATGGCGATGCCTGTAGTACTTAGGCTGCATTCTGTTCTGAATACCGCCAATGTCATAATTTGATCGTCTTCTCCGCTAGTATGTTGGTGGTACGACCACCACCGCCAACATGTCTTGTGTCTATTCATTTTTAAATATATATTTTTTTTTCAACCCTAGAAATTCACTGAAAATACAAAAGTTAATGTAATGTTATAATTAAGAGTAGTACAAATATGAGTTTTTTCATTAAAAAAACCTTAGACGTTCACTGAGAAACCAAAGAATAAAGTAGCTTTACAGTTAGGTGGATTTCTCAGTGACGGTGTTAATGTTTTGAAACTTTCTTCAAAACAACAAAAATACACTGTTATGAATCTAATTTCAAAATGTAAGATCTCGCAAGTGGACCATGAGAGCCGGTCAGGAAGTACAGCCCCCTCTTAGTGCACATGGGAAATTGTTGGGCTACCACAGCTATCTTGCAATTGACGTAAGTTTCTAAACAAAATAGTTCATACAATGTATATACTTTACTGACTTTATTATTAAATGCTAGCATGCAATAATAAATGACCAGGTGAAAAAGAAGTCCATACAACAAATTAATACAAAATATATAACTTTGAGATCTTGTGAGCCTCTTGTGATAGTGATCACACAACTTAAAAATAGATGTACATAGTGAAAAAACATAGGCCCTCATTATGATGATGGCGGAATACCCCCACCGTCAACCTCGCTGACGGTCAACGAAAGACCGCCAGAGCAGCGAAGACCCCGCTGGCCCTATAATGATGTTCCCGCTGGGCTGGCCCACTGGCCCAGAGGGAAACAGGGCCTTTACATTGAGGCCAGCACCAAATGGAGCCGGCGCCGATGTGGCAGTGCGGTGGGTGCAGCAACACCTGTCGCACATTTCACTGCCCGTAATTCACCGAAATGCACAACGGGCCCCCAGGGGCTCAAAGATTCGTTCACTCATGACATGTTCTCTGACATCATTTATGGCATTACTGATGGCATCAATTGACAATATTTCTCAACTGATACCAATAAAAACTGCTGTTGCCTAAAGATTGTTTTCTACCCTGGTTCCCATGGGTTTCAGGGTTGCTCTTGTAAGTTAATAAGAGTTATTTGAATTGGAGTGGGAATAGTAAATTTAACCCTTCTGAAGTCCAACACCTTCCTTCCTGTTGCTTAGATTGGAGTGGCAATAGTCTGAACCTTCCAAAGCCCAACACCTTCCCTTGTGTTGCTTACATTGCAGGGGGAATTCTAAATCTAACCCTTCCAAGATCCAGCACTTTCCCTACTGTTGAATAGACTTGAAAGGGAATAGTAAAATCTACTCATACAGATGCCCAACACCTTTCCACTGTTGTTTAGATTGGAGGGGGCAGTTATAAATCTAACACTTCTGAAGTCAACACTATTGTAGAGATTGCAATGGGAATAGTAAATCTAACCCCTTTCAAATCAAACATTTTCCCTACTCTTGCTTACAATGGGATTACATTAGAAAATGTTACCCCAGCAAAATTATTTTCCTACTGTTACTTGGGTTGGAGTCAGAATAGAAAATGTAATTTAGGGAATGTGTAAGGATGTTCATTTTTTTAACTCAAAATCTGTTCCATGAGATTTTCATAAATCAATACAAAAACAAGGCATAGAATGAGATAGTTGTGCAGCCAGGTAAACAAGACAATCAGGTTAATTAACAATTAAACAAAAGAGGCTTATCAGCAAGATTATCAGAAAATCAGAAAGAACATGAACATGTGCTGTGATAATCAAAACCAATGGACATTGTACATTATCATTAGACATATCAAAAGATAAAGCAAGAGAATGTCTAGCTGTCATAGTGTTGTTGGTTACCTTTTTAGCACCTAGGTTGGGCACCCATATTTAGCCTTTAGGCCCATAGCCTGTGCTTTCAAGCATGCACACATTTTATTCACTTTTATTCATGGTATTATATTTTACCACAACTAGCTTTTCAGGTTGTTGCTCTTCACCTTTTATCAACTCAAATTCTTAGAAAATGTATTTTGTTCAGGTTCCACATGTATCTGCACTTTGTATGCATTTTGTCCTGTGCTCTGCTCAAAGCCGTTATATTTATCTATTAAAGTTTACTCATTATTGCCACTACAAGAATATGGAGTCACGGACACACAATCATGTCAGACTTGTTCTCAGAGCACAACATGTTTTGTCATTAAAAAATACACAGGCCAAGGAGGTTAGAGAGGACATTCCAGCCAGAGAAGCCACCTTATGCTGTGCCCAACTTAATCACAGCTTTGCTAATCTTAGTCTTATTTTCCCAGCCAACTGAGATGACTGCTGAGCAGAACAACAGGCAAGACCCTGGCCTATTTCCCAGGTATGGCTTGGGGGCTCTTTTCATAAGTCTGGTACAGGCAGGCATGGCTAATGCTGCTATGCTGAGACAACACAAAAAAGCCAGATCTGTGACTAGGGGTGAGTGTTTGAAAAGTTTCAGCACTCTGTCCATCATCCTCTTGTGTTGCTAACACTACTATGCTCTCATTTAGGGAATAGGGTGTAGGTAGGAATCCTTAGACATATGATCATTCCAGGATGATGGAACTGTTTATCTTTTTCTCCCTAATGGTAACAATTATCACTGTGTCTTGTTTGATCCTCCTAATAATTGCAGATCATGTATTTTATTGTAGAACGCAGTCATTTCAATAAATGCATTGAAACGTGTCCTGCATCTCTCATCCTTTGTTTGCATGTGTGAGAACATTGTGTAACTGAGAGAAAAGGGTATGGTTTGTCGACAGCAACTTCCCTGAGGAGTCAGAGTCTCATGCATTTAGTCTGCCATAAATGACCTTTACTTTTTAGGTTTTGGTGAGGTGCTGCTAGCTGGCTGGAACTGAATAGGCCGACAGCTTCTAACCAGTGAGAGATTGACTCAGTCCCCCACATGCGGTGGAGCTGCCTCTCAAAACCTAACAAACTTTTTGTTCAAACTGATCCCCTTTTTGTTGGATGGAGATATTGCCAGTAAACTTAAATCTTTGTGGATTATAATAGTGACTACCTCGCCTCTTACTTTTCGCATACCGATACTTCACTTATTGGGACTTGGCATTTAGATACATCGTATGTGATAAAATGCGATATTTTTTAGCACAACCTAATACTGTCTTTTTTGTTGATTTAACGAGTGCCTCTAGTGGGTCCCACAGTAGATTGAAGCCTCCCCCTGCTATGAGGACTCCTTGGCATGACGTAGCTGGTCTTTGAGCACCTGTCTAATGAATATGTCCTGAGACTGGTTAGGCATAAAGGTTGAGGAGGGTTAAGGTGGCCCTCCCGTTCGATCATTAGTGTTAGAAACAGTCCATCTGGGTCTCTGGATAACTTGGTCAATTTTGAGTAGAACCCTTGCTTAAAGAGAATACCAACCCCTAATGTTTTTGTGTAAATGTCTCTTGTAAGAAAATTACACCTGGGTCTTGTTGTAGGAGATGGAGGCATACTTGCTGTCATTTGTTGGGGGAGTTAAGCCCTCGGAGGTTGAGGGAGAGGAGCTTAACAGCGGTAGTTGAACACATAAGTCAGAGGTCTTCAAACTTTTTGATGCCGGGACCCCCTCTTAAAAATGTTTAGGTGTAAGGACCTCCTTCTGATAAAAATTTCTAGAACCTGGTACTCCTCATCATCATCAACCAAAATAATAAACGTCCCCATTTCCCACAGCAAATCATTTTTACTGTGAGGAAATAATATTAAATAGTGTTTAGCAAACCAAAGGCCAGTGAGTGTGGGGGCGTGGTCAAGGGTGTGGCTAAAAACAAAGGTACTTATTTATGAGGATTTGGCATAGGGCAGCGCCACAAATCTTCTTGCTACACTGCCCCACGCCAATACAAAAGGGCAGGAATGCACCGTATTTATGAAATATAGTGCATTTCTGTCCTTTTCCCCCTGTGCTGGTGCACAATTGTTGCCTAGCGCCAATATAGGCAGGTTTGTATTTGTGCAGAAAGGGGCACCTTCGTGCACAAAAACAATCTAAAGAGGCACTGTACCTCTTTCTATATGTGCGTCAGATAGCAACACACATGGAAATAGAAAAAAACAAGGAGAAATTAAAACATTTCTCCTCATTATGCCTGCTCTGGGGAGGCGTAAGGTTTTGGCACTGCTCCAGTTTACGTGATTTTGTAAATCTGGGGCAGCATCAAAATCCATGCGTGTTGCGTGGGAACACCCACCACAACGCCCATGGAACTCCTCCTCGACGCAAAGTAAGGCAACGCAGCAGCTTGCGCTGCTTTGCCTTTCTCCATATCTACAACGCCATTCAAAGCCACTCAGGAAGGCTTTGCGTCACCTCATAGGTATGATTGAGAGGCTTGTGCCGCTGGAGCATCAAAAAAAGTGATGCTGCAGCTGCCCAAGCCTCTCATAAATAAACCCAAAATATTCTCAACGTTTTTTTAGGTCTTTCACTGTCTGGTAGCTACATATAAAATAACAGCCAGCTTAAATGAAAAATAAGTAAAAGAAAGTTGTTACTCATTGGTAAATGTACTGTAGTGCATTATGAAACCTCTATTAGTTAATGCACTGCAGAGGTCTGCGTGTAACCAGAGAGCGACAGAACTAAATCAGCCTGTGACAGAAAGCACTGTGAATATGTGAGGCATTATTTTATACTTGCATTACACACAGTATAAGATGGGCCACTACAAAAAAGTTTGAGATAAAACTGTGGTCCCAAAATGTAGATTTAAGTAATACCAGAGCATATGCAATACACTTTTTTTTTTTTTTAATAGCTGTCCTTCAACACCTCCAGGTGAAGTAAGCAGTGTGGAAATACAATTAAAAGCATGCACTTTACAGCGCAATTGTTAACTCTTTGCACTACCCTCAAAAAGAATAAATATTTGTTGTCCCTAAGCTTTGAGTGATTCAATCATTTAAAGCTGCTCCCAAGTACCCTTTACATTTGCAGATGAGCTCGTAGAGCACATTTGCACTTCATTCAGGAAGCAGATGCCCTGGGAAGGCCTCCGTAGATGTCTGTGCAGCTTTCACAGCACAGGAGACTCAAAGTTCAGCGAAGGCATTTTGAAGATCGGCTGGGGGAATGCGCGACCCCCTTTCCAGGACTCCAGGGCCCCCCTGGGGGTCACGACCCCCAGATTGAAGACCTCTGACATAAGTGAAGATGGGTATAGAGCATGCTCTGCTGGGGCTCGCAACCTCCTAGGGGCAATTGTGTTAGCAAGAGACCTAAGTCTCCAACCTCTGACATGACTAGGAATACTAAGGGCTACCTGGGGCTTGCATGTAAAAAAGTAGCCATAGGGGAAACAAAGAGACCAACAGGGCCCAACCTGGAGGATCACTTCATCCAGAGACAAGCGGGGGACCCCACTGGTCCCTTTTGAGGTGTCACCCTTGATGGAGAGTAGCCTACTGAGGGTGGCAAAGGTCAGACACGTCACTGTACAGTATCAACCTATAGGAAGAGAGAACGTGTAATTAGAACAAGCAATAGCAAAGCACTGCTGTAGAGTGGAAAAGTCATTGTGTGGCTACCATGGCCCATTGAATTAAGATGGTCAGGTCAGAGACATTCTTCTTAGGAGTTATGGGTCACTGGTGGTGGAGTGAGAGGACTTCTGCTTCATGTTATAGAGGTGCGCAATAATGTCTTCCTTTGTGATGCGGGAAGCTTTAGCTGCATTATTACAGCCTGAGGACTGCCTCTGGACTGTCTACCAGGCAGGTCACCAGTCACCGGTCTCTTCAGACTGGGAGGGTGGAGATCCTCGTCACAGACAATTCTCCAGGCAGCCCATACATATGTTTTACTTCCTGAAGGGAGCTAACCATTTTCCTCCAGCTGGAAGAGCAGTCCACAGCTATGGGTCAATTGATACTTGATTCTTTGCTCTCTACGTTTTTCTTTACATTTTTCTATGATGTGAAATCACGCCTTTTTTTTAGCAATAATGTGGAGGGGTCTTGGAAGACTTGCAGTGTGCTCATGGAAAATAAAGTCTGCCTTACCCTGAGGTGCTCCTTCCTTGTCCTGGAAGAACTGGACCTGAGTGAGTTTGTTGAGGAGACATTTGATCGGTCTGTAATAGTGTCACGCGGTGTGCTCTATCCAAGATTAAAGGCAGGTCCTCTTCACCTCTGTGGGTCACTCACAGGAGGTCTCTGCTGAATGTCATGATATCTTCACCTTCAGCTCCACGGGGAAGTCCTCTGATGCGTATATGGTTGCACCAACCCCAGTTTTTGGGGTCTTCTTGTTTTGCTTGAAGGTCTATTTGCTGTTCTTCTCTCTTCTCCTCAGTGCCTCCTGATAATCTGCACAGGAGTCTATTGTGCGCTGTAGGTCATCTACCCTGGCTCCCACTGCCATGATGCCTCTGTGCAGTTTATGACGGCAGCTCCTAAAGTCTGATTTTAGTGAAGTCATTTTGTGGTGTATACCACTGACAAAGTTTTCCATGTAGTCTTCTGTGATAGTAGACCGAGGGAGGTTGCAGACACTTGCAGGGGGTCTCTGTTTTGTCACTCATATCTGGTACGATGGGTTTAGACCAGGATGAAATCACCGAGCTGTCTTTGGTGGTCTTACCCTATGGCATTGTAGAAGGGCTGGCAGCCTCAGCCAGCCCACAGGTGTCAGGGAGGGGGAAGGTGAATATGCCGCTAGGAGTATCAAGCTGGGGTCTAATGTCAAGTGGCTTTAAGCAACCGATGACATCAGGGTAGGCCCTTTCGTGCAGCATTAAATAGCAAGAGGCTCAATGGGTTTTCCCACTGGGTTGGAGGAGGTAAATTCCTTTCACTGATGGTGAGGCAAAGTGGGCCCTGCACTCCAATCAGATCCCCTGACTGAGTGCCCTTCGAACAATGACCTTCTGTGCACTCCTAACGTCTGGGCGTGTAGTACTAGCCTTGAATCCTAAAGCTCACTGCACAGGTGCCCCCTTCTGTATAGGCTGACCAAGGCCCACTGCATCTCCACCACAAGATCCTAAAGTGTCCGTGGGGCAGTGCTCGTCACAGGGTGAGGAGAACCAACTGCACAAGGAAACAGCATCACTGGGGGGCACCTGGTCCATTTATTACATTCTGCCACATGTAGGGGGGGGCGCCACCACAACTCAAGCTTGAGTTACATAAGAACAGACTGCTCACCTTGGGGATTCACCACTCTCATGGTCTTCTGGGTTCATTTGCAGCTCAGGGTAGTCTTATTTGGGAAATGGGGGTTGAGCCTCTAGGGACCAAGTATCAGTGCCGTGAGCTGCTGCCCTGGAGGAAGACATTTCCTGTCCCGCTCCTGCAGGATAGTGGATGGCGGTCAGCAGGCTAGGCACCTGTTCAGCACTCCTCTGACGCAAGGCCAATGTCCAGCACCACGGTGTGGGGCCCGAGACAGGTCTCCTCAAGGATTGAGTCATGCTACTCCGGGCAAGCACTGCATGTTCAGGGCCACCTGAGCCCTGCTGGGTAGTGATCTTCTGCTATGCTCCCCTGTCTCTGCCATCCTCACAGCCCTCTGACCCCTCTTTGGCCCCTGGATCATGCCAGCCTGTGGCATCAGGCGGCATCCTCTGCCTACAACCTAGCGGGTCAAGGGCTCTGGTTACAGTGTGAGGGGTGCCGCAGCTGGTCCAAGGTATCTCCCAACTTTCCAGGTGACAAGGCTTCTCTGCTCAGGGAGGGCTCTACTATGCTGGTTTTTTGTGGGCTGTTTGCTGGGTGTAGCAGGGGTTGGTCTGATGCAGATCCTACTGAAGATGATGCTTTAAGATGCTTTACGGGCCCACGGAAACCCGGAACCCGAAGTCAGACTTCACCCCCCTCATTTGTTTGATTAAATTGCATTTAAACTAACTATTGTTGGTAATCTTGTTTGTTTTAAATTGTTTTTATTGTTCAAATACTTGTCAGTCTTAGGGTGGTCTTCCCCTAAACATTTTCCACACTTGCCTCTATTTTGTCTAGGTTTTCACT
The DNA here is from genome assembly GCF_031143425.1 of Pleurodeles waltl. Taxonomy (NCBI): domain Eukaryota; kingdom Metazoa; phylum Chordata; class Amphibia; order Caudata; family Salamandridae; genus Pleurodeles; species Pleurodeles waltl. The sequence goes on along the minus strand of NC_090438.1, from coordinate 626,055,579 downwards.
TTGTTGGCCTTATGACTCTGTGCACTTTACCACTGCTATCCAGTGCTAAAGTGCATGTGCACAGTCCCCTAAACATGGTTTGATTGGCATGTACCTGATTGGCATATATTCAATTTACATGTAAGTCCCTTAGGGAGTGGTATATCATATACCCAGGGCTTGTAAATTAAATGCTACCAGTGGGACTGCATCACTTATTGTGCCACCTACTTAAGTGGCACTTTAAAACGTGTCCCAGGCCTGCCATTGCAGCCTGAAGGCAGTGTCCCACTGCCATGCTGACTTGGCATCGAAAACCCCTTGCCAAGCCTTAAACTCCCCTTTTATTACATAAACGTCACCCCTAAGGTGAGCCCTAAGTAGCCCATAGGGCAGTGTAATGTATAATTAAAAAGTAGGACATGCACTTCTTAGGTTTACATGTCCTAGTAATGAGAACATACCAACTTAATTTTCTCACTACTGAGAGGACTTCCCCTCTTTTAGGGTAACATTGGGAATTCCTTATTAAAATGAATAAGTTGTCATTCCTAAACCATAGGTAGTAGATGTGTCATGTTTGGTACCCATGAAATTGTAGTGATGAACTCTCTTTAATGGTAAAAACGTATTTATCATCACAAGTTTGAAAATGACACTTTTAAAAAGTTTGCATTGTCCTGCCATTTGGCCCTCTGTGCCTGTAACCTGCCTTAGGTCACATGACTGGGTGTAACTGATAGTTTAGACTTTGTGAATTCACCCAAGACAGTCACACAATAGGGGGATTAGCAGAACTGGAGTGGATCATTGACTGACTTGATGGGGGGGCGACACTAAGCACAGCCCCACTTGCAACTGAATAGACTGGGCCATGCTACCACACAATAGGCTTAACAACCCTATGTTGTCAGTGCAGCCAGCTAGGGTAGGGGAAGCAGGAAATTCCTGGAACATCAGAGAACCCTTCTGAAAACGAATCGCAACTTCCAGGAGCAGGGCACCAGAGTATAAATGCAGCACTCTCAGACCTGCTCCTTAGTTCAGTAGTGTACCTGTGGAAGGACTCTCAGAGGACTGCTTGCTCCTGTGAACTGCTGTGCTCCATGTGAGACTGCTACTGTACCTGGAAGGACTGCTTTGATGCCTGGAGCCTGCTTGGGACCTTCAGAGACCAGTCCTGCTGCAGATCCCTGTATCACCACCTACATCCAGGACTTCAGAAGTGACTCCAAGGCCTAGTTCAGCTGGTCTCCTGTTTTGAGTCACAGCGACATGACAGGCTACCACCACCTTACACCTGGACCCAGCCTGAGTGAGTCTTGCACCCCCAAGAGATCTCTCTCCTCTCCTGGACCCTTGATTGTGGTGCTAAAGGTGCCCAGGTGGACATTTTCTAAAACTGAGGACTTGCTGTTTTGAACTTTAAACTTTAAAGATTATTACTCCGGTTCTACTAATTGGATTGTGATGGTTTTGGTTTCAAATAAATATTAAAATGTCTCTAATTTTCTACGTTTGTTTGGTATTTTTTATTGTGTTGTGTTTTCACTGTATTTGTTTGTGTACTGCATCAATACTTAACACATTGCCTCTAAGTTTAGCCTGACTGTTTTTTGTGCCTAGCTACTCAGGGTTAAACACAAGTTAATTAGAGAGTTTTTGTGGTTCACCCTGCAAGGGATTGCAGCTGTTGCTTGACCGGGGTGCACACCCCACTCAACCAACAGCTCAATTTGTCACATTGTTTAATGTTTCTATTATATTTTCTAAAAATTGCATTTACATTCATTTTTATAATAAAATTATTTATTGAAGTAATTGTTCTGAACGTTTTTGTCATTATATGTGTTTCAATTTAATTGTTTATTGTTCCTATTATTGTATTTTTTATTTAACATTTTGATCATAAATATTTATATGTTAATTGTAAGATATCTATTACTGTGCATATATTGTTTCATTATATACTTGCTCATTCATTTCTACTTTTATGTTATTGTGGATATTGTTCCTTTTTTGTAAAAAATGGATTAACAGTTGATTTTTTAAGCATCTATGTATATTATATTTTACTGACATACCTTTATATTTTAAATAAGGTACTTATAAACAATGCTCCCTACAAGGAGTGTGCGTGGGTGTGCGCGCAGCCATCACTCCCCCACCGCGCAGGCCTCTCTGCCAAGCGCACGTTTATCCCGTCACTGCCTGCATCACACATCGCTGTCTGATCACGCGAGAGAGTGAACTGTACGTCAGCACTACGTTTAAAAGAAGAAACAGCGTGAAAAGACAGTCACTCTCTTCGCGGCTGAGCAGGAGAAGAAACGGCAGTGCAGCGACCCAAGGAGAACCCCCTGCACAACAAGTGCACCAAACTAAAGCAGGTAATTGTGCTTTGAGGGCATCGGGGGTGGGGGGTGGAAGCTGAAATACTGAGTCCGCTTTACTGACTCCTCTTTAACAAGCTATTGCGTTACTAGAGTGCAGTGCAACAATACAGTGTTATGGTTCACAAGTCCTCTTATACCTATTCTTTTCTATCTGACCCAAAAGCTGCTTTGCTCTTCTGTTTTTTTCACATCGATGAAACACAGAAAGGGCTTCCCTCTGCTTGCAGAACACTAGCACCCAGCCTGGGCGATGGCCATAAATAACTGCTCCCACGTGCCTCTTATTTCAACATTATTGATTACACTAAATCTCTTTATCCTGTCCATCTGCTTGCATGACATGGCGGCATGGCCCTACGGCACTGCCATTGCACTGAACCTGATTCTGCAGCTTGTCATGCCCCTCCTCGTGGTGCAAACGTTTCTAGACTTTGAAGGGGACCATATTATCTGCAGACCATCAGTTGGCAGAGAGCTTACATCATGTTTTATTTCCACTAGACTGGGAGTGTAGGCAGAGGCGCCGCATTTGTACATTTAGTCAGAACAGATAAGAGGGAGGTAAACTGGGCACAATCGGTGAGGGCTCATCCAATGAGGAACTCTGTGTAGCACACGCATGAGGGAAGATGAAGGAAGCCAAGAGACCGACTAAAGTCACTCCAGAGGGCATGTCAGGCAATGGCGGAATGAGTCCCCTTCATGGCTCCCTCTGGAAGACTCTACTGCCGTACCACCCTAGCCTAGGCACTGTGGAGCACAGGCAATATCACACCCAAGGGCACGTGCCTAGCTCCTGGGTAGGCAACGTGTTTCACTCTGGCCCTTTGCATGTTCCTAAGCCCTTCCTGATCTTTGGATCCTGGAGCTGAGGCGCAGTACACCCTCCATGGCTCTGTGCTCCCCTCTTCCTTCATGTCACCCCTTTCTCACCTCTGCTTGTAGCAGGACCTTTAAGCAGCTGAAAGGGGTACCGGGTGTCTAACAAACACCAACACAACAGAACATTGGACCTTTTCAGAACCAGATTAAGACCACCCCAACAGAAGACACTAAAGAATCCATAGCAAAGAGTGCTGAAACTGGGATTACTGATCATACTGACTTGGGTGAAACAGAAGAATTCAAAACTGGACCCATTGCTCCCATAAATGAACAGAAAAATGATTGAACCAGACCCAGCACTGTAGACTCAAGGGTGGCAAGCAAATCTTTCCTTAACCCCTCGCTGCCAGGCCTTCTCCCCCTCAGGTGTCAGGCCTTTTTTTTGGCTATTTGGGGCAGGTTGCGCTAAACCTCATTAACTTTTTGTCCACATAAGCTACCAAGGCCAAACGTACGTACTTTTTTTCCAACATCCTTGGGATTCTGGAGGTATCCTGAGTTTGTGGGTTCCCCTGGAGGAGACCAAGAAATTAGCCAAATTACAGCAAAATTGTCGTTTAAAAACAAATGGGAAAAAAGGGCTGCGGAAGAAATCACCATCTTCTCAGCTTTTAGGAACAGGCAGACTTGAATCAGGAAACCCAATTTTTCAACACATTTTTGCCATTTTACTGGGACATACCCCATTTTTACTATTTTTTTGCTGTCAGCCTCCTTCCAGTTAGTGACAGAAATGGGTGTGAAACCAATGCTGGATCCCAGACAGCTAAACATTTCTGACAAGTAGACAAAAATGTCAATCCAGCAAGGGGTCATTTGTGTAGATCCTTCAAGGTTTTCCTACAGAAACAGCTAAAATAAAAAACATTGGGATTGAGGTGAAAAAAAAAAAACATTTCTGTTCACGTTTTCTTCTTTAACTTTTTTCATCTATGGCAGATTGTTGAAAGAAATATACCGTTGTGTCTGCTGGACTCTTCTGGCGGATATATAGGGCTTGTAGGTTCATCAGGAACCCTAGGTATCCAGAGCCAATAAAGAAGCTGCACCTTGCGATGGGTTTTCATTGTATACTGGGTATACAGCAATTCAATTGATGAAATATAAAGAGTGGGAAATAGGTATGGGAAAACCTTTGTATTTCCAAAATGGGCACAAGATCAGGTATTGAGAAGCAGTGGTTATTTACACATCTCTAAATTCCAGGGTCCCCACACTAGCATGTGGATTACAGGGCATTTTTCCAATAGGCATCATTTTTACACACTGTCTTATATTTGGAAGGGAAAAATGTAGAGGAAGACAAGGGGCAATAACACTTGTTCTGCTATCCTGTGTTCCCTCAAGTCTCCCGATAAAAATGGTACCTCACTTGTGTGGGTAGGCCTAATGCTCGCGACAGGAAATGCAACATGGACACATCACATTTTTACATTGAAATCTGACATGTGTTTTGCAAAGTGCATAGCTGTAGGTTTTGGCCTCTAGCTCAGCCGGCACCTAGGAAAACCTAACAAACCTCCACATTTTTTTAAACTAGACCCCTAGGGGAATCCAAGATGGGGTGACTTGTGGGGCTCTCAACAGGTTCTGTTACCCAGAATCCTTTGCAAACCTCACAATTTGGCCCAAAAAACACTTTTTCCTCACATTTCGGTGACAGTAAGTTCTGGAATCTGAGAGGTGCCACAAATTTCCTTCCACTCAGCGTTCCCCCAAGTCTCCCGATACAAATCGTACCTCACTTGTGTAGGTAGGCCTAATGAAACCAGATTTGTGTTTTTACCCTTCTCCCGCCCACGTACATTGAATCTGGAAGCAATGTATAGCAAAATAGCATTAATTACTACAGTGTTTTATATCACATTGTCGTGTGTCTCATCAATGCAAAAAATAGAAGGTGGTGTGTTATTGCAGGCATGTAACTGAAGGCAGTGTCACTCACGTCAGAGCTTTACGGATGTTGAAGAGGAACTGAGCACACATCAGTTGATGCAGAACTAACTCAGCATCAAATTGTTATTAGCATTTGCTGTACATAATTGACAGACCCTAAATGCATAAACATTGAAAAAAAAACAATAGGTCTTACCTATGAAATGTATTGGATTTGTAATTTTTTTCAATCTAGATGGATGTGCATGTGCTTACGTGGCACGGGGGCCTTCTTATTAGAATTGTTTTTCAAATGAAACACAAATCACTCATGCATGGTGGGCAGTTTAGAATGTTTTTTCTATAACTTTAACACACTGCAAAGCCATAAGAGTGGTGAAGTTGACTACAAAAGTGAATGTTCATGGTCTCACCAGATTCTTCCGCCTTAGTGATGAGAGCGCCCAGGGGGTGCGGTAGCCCACCCTAATAAAATCCAATTGGTCATAGCGAGTGGGCGAGCAGATAACTTGAGGCATGTAAAGACTGCATCACCTAAGGTATAACGCATGATGTAGGTTTCTAAACGGATGATAATATGGAACCAGAGTTCGTCTAAACTGAAACCCCAGGTATTCAATTGCTCTGGAACTGTCATGCATAATGTTTTTGTAACTCCTATAACCCATTCGAAATATCTTCTTTCCAACTACAGACAGTCAAAATTTGGATTTGAATGGGCAGGCGTGAGTACCACGGAATACCGGGTAATTCTGTAGATGTTCCAGGTAGGATTAAGGGTCTCTATATTAATCACGTTTATGATCCACACCTTTGCTTCTATTACATGTTTGTCAGACCGATGTAATAGAATGGGCTGACATCCGTAGAAGCCTAAGGACCATGTAATTATTTGGGAGGTCCCCCATCTGGGTCACCTGGCACATTATAATATGACTCATCTTAACACAAACTGAGAGTCAGGGAGAGGAGGAAGACAACCCCATACTATCTCCCTAAAAAAAGAACCATAAACACAAGAAGTATGGGGTTTACTTGTTAGACTGAACCGCTGGTAACAGATTTATCTAAGGCTCTGCAGTCTCATGCTATGAGTAACGTACTGAGTGCTGCTTAAAGTTATGTGATAAGGGGAATTTCCTTTTCAGACTAGGTGGTCTCACACACTATATAGTGTCCCAGGTAGGACAGTGCCACATGGGTGGACTCAGCCTCACCATTAAAAGAACAGGAGGGGTGCAGAAATTCTAATTATCTGGAAATATATGGGATCCAGTTATGCTAGGGAAAATATAAAAACACCTAGTCTGTCACCTGTGTAATAGTACACCTTTATTCATGGTGACCGCTGGTGAGGTTAAAAACAGAAGATGGGACACCACAATGAGAGTAAAGACTCACAGGGTCACCTATCTAGTAGTTACTGGCCAACATGTTTCTGCCCACTGTTAAGATCCAAAGGAGGTCTGGGGGCATTCTTCAGGGCCTGGGATCCCTCAGTTTCATGCACTACAGAAGCAAGAACAAGAGGCTACTCCAATAGGAGCAGTTCAGATATTGTAGAAATAGGGGCTTTCCTGTGGGAAGCTACCCTATGGAGGCCCTAATCCTGAAGGGCTAGTGGCCCCAGGTCTAAAGGAGGGAGAGTGTCCCCTTATAGTCACACATACTCCAAATGAGGCGCTCGCTAAGCACCTACTCCGTTCCCCTCCTAGCGGTCTAGCTTCCCACAGGTAGGCCATGGTTAACATTATAGTATGGCAACATGCTGTAACCAACTGTTGACCATCTTTTCTTTTGTTGCAGGCATCTCAGACAGTACTGGTCATAGATGAGGACGGGCAGACTGGAGTAGCAGCAGAAAAAGCAGGTTATTAGTTCTTTAAAAAAATCCTCTTTTACAGGAATCTTAGACCCTGCTACACATAAATTTGAACAGGCACACGTGAGTAGAAGCAGAAAGACAAGGTAATAATTTAGCAGATTTTAATTGTGGTGTAGCTAGTACAGTGGAATATGACAACCTACTTTACTTACACAAAAGGATGATGGAAGGAGTGCTGAACAATGGAAATACTCACCCCCAGTCACAGATCTGGGTTTAATCCATCATTCTGTTGCTCACCATGCCACCCCAGTTTGGACCCAGCCATATGCAAATCAGTCTTGACCCTGTCCCTCATGGGAACAGTCCAGCCCGAACTGCCAAGCCAGGTCCTCACTGGACCGGAAACAAGCATCCTGGGACCGGTTTCAGAGTTTCTCCCTTTATCAGCCAGGCTAGCTTGAATCCAGTGGCACAGTGAGCAAGGGAACCACATCTGGGAATACCCTTCCCCCTTAGGGGAACCTTAGTAACACAAAAGGATGATGGACGGAGTGCTGAACAATGCAAACACTCACCCCCAGTCACAGATCTGGGTTTAATCCATCACTCTTTTGCTCACCATGCCACCCCAGTTTGGACCCAGCCATACGCAAATCAGTCTTGACCCTGTTCTTCATGGGAACAGTCCAGCCCGAACTGCTAAGCCAGGTCCTCACTGTATTGGAAACAAGCATCCTGGGACCGGTTTCAGGGTTTCACCCTTCATCAGCCAGGCTAGCTTGAATCCAGTGGCACAGTGTGCAAGGGACCAACGTCTGGGCATACCCTTCCCACTTTGGGCAACTTTAGCAAAACACCTACTTTTCACATTTTCTTCTCTTGCAGGCATTTCTGACATCTTTCACAGCACTACTCATAGATTACAAAAGGCACATGTGGCACATGTGACTAGAAGCAGAAAGACAAGGTAATTATTTGGTAGATTTCACTCGTGATGCACCCAGTACATTATAATATAACAACATTCTTCAGCCCTTTTTTTTTTTTTTTTTTTTGCAGGCTTCTTAAACAGTGCTAATCATAGATTAGAAAAGGTAGAAGTGACCACAAGCAGAACGAGCAGGTAATTATTTAGTAGTTTTTCCTTGTAGCACATCTGAAACATTGGAACATAAGCATGTGCTGTAACCATTATTTTCTTCTATTGCAGACATCTCAAACAGTGTTACATCTACAGGCAGGTGTTAGAAAAAACAGGTTATTACTTGCTACATTTTCCAAGAGATAGCTCAGACTTGTCTGGTAGACTGCATTCAATAGCATAAGAACCAACTTTAAATAATGTTCCTCACTTTAAAAAATGTCCCTCTTTTTCTTTTGCAGGCTTTGCGGCATAGTAGGCTCAGACTGATTGCCACCAAAATGTTAAAGCGCAAAGCTGTGACTTCTGCAGAGAGCAGTGCTTCACCACAAAGGAAGAAATGCTGTCTTGTGTTCAAAGATGAATGGCTGAAAGAAATTGTGGGGACTGATACACAGAAGTCACGAAGCAAGGTTTGCATACAACTGGGAGAGCTATTTCTACACAATCCAGAAGTAGGCCGTATTTGCAAAGTATGTGCAGATGCAAAGATCGCAGGGGACTTCTCTACTGGGAAGAAATGGAGTGATGGCTGGAAGCTGGATTACTTGAAATGCCAGCTACTTAGCAGAATTCATGAATCTGCTTTGGTGACCCTAAGAAATAAAAGTGCAGCTGCCAGGCTGGGTTTTTGGAGTGCGCACCATGCTGACAGAAACCGCCAGTGACAGAGCAAACAGACTAGAAGTGGTTGAACGGCAAAGATCTCTACCTGAGGAGATACAGATTCACATCAACAATGAGTTGCTAGCAGCCAAAATGAACACTTCATTATTATCTGTTCAAGACATCCATGACCACGTTGCATTGTATGTGAAGATACCAGACAGATGGAGGAGCAAGAACTGACTGAGTTTTTGGAGGCCATCAACAGCATGATACGCTCTGACTTCATAGCAGAACTGCGCAGTGCTCAGTATCACACATTGATAATTGACGTGAGCACAGATGTTTCAGTTTCAAAATTGCACATCCTCTACTTCAAATTCCGATCTGTAACATCAACAGTGCACAAAACAGTGTTTGGAGGAATTGTAACTCTGAGTACATACAATGCGGAGGCTATCACTGTAGCTCTAAGCTGGACCTTATAAAAATGGTCATGTTTACATCAGATGGTGCATCAGTGATGTTGGGAAAGAACAATGGTGTTGCTACCCGCCTCAAACAATCCATTCCCCATCTAGTTGAGCAACACTGTGTTACGCACAGAGAAAATTTGGGAGTTGATGATGCCTGGAAAAAAGTTGCCGATGATCAGGGAAATGGAAACATTACTGTGGACTGTCTACACTGTGTTCTCCCACTCACCTGTAAGGAAGTCCAAGCTGAACATAATTGTTTTGGTCACTGAATATGAAGCAGTCTCCTTTTGGCCACTCAATGAAGTGCGGTGGCTTTCAAGGCATTTTGCTGTTGGTGCACACTTACGTAATTATGAGGTTGCTCTCAAATACTTTGATCATGAAAGAGTTGAGGAGAATGTCCCAATTGCTAAATATTGCTACAAAAAACTACCTGACGCAAACTACCATATTTCCTTTGCAGCACTAAAAGACATTCTGGGGGAACTTGCATCTTTGTGCAAGTTGTTTCAGAAAAGCTCTTTGACCACTGTTGAAGCTGTACAATATGCAAGAGCAAAAATTGGCCAAATAAAGGAACAGTACTTGGGCGACCGTGTCTTTTGGAGCAACACAGTAAGAGATCTGATGGCTTTGTACAGAGAGGACCGAGATTATGATAGTGAGCTGATGCCATCTTTCATTAAACTTCTTTGTGAGCACATGGAAAGAAGGTTCCCAGATGATGAACTGAAGGAATGGACAAGCTTTGATTTCCCTGCAGTAACAACAAAATCACAGTTTGATTTTGAGACTGAGAATGTACAAAGACTTGTTGAAAAGTTTAAGAAGGTCTTGGTCCTGGGTTATGGTGACACCCCTGATGATGTTGTTCAGCAATACAGATTATGAATATGTGGTGGCAGAACATATAAAAAGTCGATTGTTTAGGAACTTTCAAGACATAATAAATTTCACTCTTCGGAATGCTGCACACTATAGTGTTGTATCTCAGCTTGGTGATGTCTGTGCAACTTTCCAGGCTTCAAGTGCAGACTGTGAACAAGGATTCAGCCTCATGACTGCAATCAAGTTCAAATTAAGACACAGACTCGAGGAGAGTCACCTAGATATGCTGATGAGGACAAAGGTGTACCTCTCAAATGGGAAGGTTGACTTAGACCGAGTTTATCATCATTAGAAGAATGGCAAGGACTGGCAAGAGAAACAAACATGTCACACATCTAATGTTGGCCCCTGACTTGTGTAAACTCTGATGCAGCTCCTCCTACAGTCCATGTGTGGCTTGGGTAAGAACATTTCTCTGCCTATCTCTTGGCAGGGGGCCTCCTGCCATTTATCAGTAGTGTTTTCATCAAATTGTAAATGTTAACTAATTGTACAACTTGCTCTATTTGATGTGCATGGCCCTCTGTAGCACACTGAGAGTATTCATTAAAGTTTCCTAATGGTTCAACCTCCTGATTCCAGTTTTCTCTAACGGGGGTGTAGGTGGCACTCAACAGGCCATGTCCTTGGGGTGTGCCACCAGGTCACAAAACTGCCTTAATGCCCTATTACACGGAGCAAGGTTTATACAAATATCCCTTTTTTGCTTTAGTGGTAAAACAAATCTATGGAGAGGCAAATGCCAAAGATCTTGGTAGTTATGCGCAGTGCTCACGTGAAGGGCAATTTGTTGGCGCATGTATCATTGAGCAGCAGCGCACAGAGACATTACACTGCTGCACACAGTGGAAAAAAATTTGAAGGAACATTGCTTACACATCAATATTTATTAAACTATGTTTTGCCTTTTTTTGGCAATTTTGTCTTCAAAGACATTGACATGATGTTTTTGTCATTTACATTAAATTATATATAGGAGAGCAATGTTTTGGTCAATTATATTTTTCACAAAATATTCATGTCAGCTGGTATTGCTGTTGATGCTATTCTGTCAAACAACCCATTTTGTTTTTAAAATGTTCATAATTCGTAAGGAAAAAGTGGCATTATTTAAATATTTGCATGTTTATTCTTTTACCCGAGAATCTTTTACAGGACACAGAGGGGAAGAATATTGTCTGACCAAAGACCATTTTGCTCCTTCTATTTTTGACTCACTTGATAGCAATTACAGCCATTTTAGCATTAACATGCAAAAACTAACAATTAAAAGTGTTTGATCTAAAAGGTTTTGTAATGCAAGAGTCTCTTGTATTTGGCTTTGCTATTCAAACTTTCTGCCAGTTTCCCTTTCAGAGGACCACAAAGCAAACAGGTGTTATTGGGCCCAACTCTGGAAGGCCATTCACTTGTGAGGTTCCAGGGCCTGACCTACTATAGGCTGAGGTAAAAACACCTTCAGAGCCTGACTCTCAGTAGTAACATGAATGAAACAGTCCAAGGCTTCTTGGGAAGGAGGTATGTGTTGGCTGAACACAGGCTCACAACTTATAATACATCCAGTCACCCAATAAATGATTGTCCAGTCCAAAACGTGTTTTTATAAACAGAGAAGTATTTATCTAATGACACATACGGCACACAACAAGCAATATACAGTCTTCTTCAGATGGACACACCACCATTACTCAGGTTAACTCTCAAGTCTCACGTGCCCTTCTAAGGATCTAGGCTATTTATCATTCATGGCCCCACTAGTGAGCTTATGTTTTAGAAGTTCTATGATGGCTTTGCACAAGTCACTGTGTTCCTGTGCCAAATAGCTTTGGCCAGCACAAAGTCCCCCAGGGCCCAATGACCCAGCAAATGTTTTTATCCATTCTCATTGGAGTGGTTTTTCAGAGTCCCCAGGTATTCTCCTACAGCCCAGAAGAGATCAGAAGTCGGGATGCTGCAGTCAAGAAGATTTCTGTCCAAATTGGTCCTTTGGTCCTGCTGTAAGACTCTCTAAGAGTCCAGGGAAAAGTCATGGATACTCCTGAACCTGAGGAACTGGCAATTGCTTGTTTCCCCATGAGTCACAACCCACCACTTTTTCTTGGTTACATACTGGTTCAGGACAGTTGTTAGGCCTGACGGCCTTGGGGTTGTCTTCCCACAACGTTTTGCCTGCTTCCCTCCATTTTTCTGATCTAGTTTGTGCTGGATTTAGGACTCTGTTGACCAGTGCTATCGTCATTGTGCTCCCTTCCCTAAACATGGTAATATTGGCTTCTACATAATTGGCATATTTAATTTACCTAAAAGTCCCTATTAAAGTGCACTACACGTGCCCAGGGATTGTAAAATAAATGCTATTAGTGGGCCTGCAGCACTGATTTTACCACCTACATAAGTAGCCCATGAACCATGGTTTAGGCCTGCGATCTGTAGTTTTACTGACACCTGGACTTGTAATTTAAAACCCTATGCTTAGCCTTAAAATCCTCTTTTATTACATATAGGTCACCTTTAAGGAAGGCCCTGAGTGAGAGATAGGGCAGGGTGCAGTGTATATAAAAGGTAGGACATACTTTTAAGTTTTACATTTCCTGTTAGTTAAAACTCCCAAAGTAGTTTTTCAGTATAGGGGAGCCTACTCCTCTCAGAGGCCAGCACTGGGGATTCCTTAATGTATTTTTAAGCTGTAATTCCTGATCAGAAAGGAGTAGCTACATCCTGTTTCGTATAAATGCAATGGCAATAAAAAATCCTCTTTACTGGTAAACTTGCATTTAACATTAATATTTTTGAAATGCCACTTTTAGAAAGTAGGCATTTCTCTGATCTTAGTGCTCCATGTGGCTTACAGCCTTTCTCTAACCATGTCTGGTCTGTTCTGGGTGATAGCTACCCTTGTGCATTCCAACCAGATAGCCATAAATACAGGACACTCAACTGCATCTGCATTCATCTGCATACTGACGGGCTTTCTTGGCAGGAAGGGTGGAAGGACTCTCACTTGCACTTCAAGTGGTAGTGGTCCGATCCCACACAAAGACTGATTACCCCCCACAGACCTCCTGGCAGACAGGACTGAGCTGAAAGGTGAACTGGTGTACCTCAAAACCACTCTTTGAAGTCTCCCCAATTCAAAGACACATTTGGGTGTAAGTACTGGGTCTCAGACCCCATCAAATCAGACACTTTGGGACCTGGAACTGAAACTCTGTCAGAAGACCTGCTGTGCTGCTTAAAGGACTCAACTGGACTGCTTTTAGGGAAGGACTGCTTTTCTGCTTGTTGCCCTGCTGCCTGTTGCTCTCTGACCCTGCTGGAAGGACTCTGGCCCTCATTCCAACCCTGCGGAGGGCAGCGGAAGCACCGCCAACAGGCTGGCGGTGCTTCCAGGGCTATTCTGACCGCGGCGGTAAAGCCGCGGTCAGAAAAGGGGAACCTGCGGTTTCCCGCCGGTTTTCCCCTGGCCCAGGGAATCCTCCATGGCGGCGCTGCTTGCAGCGCCGCCATGGGGATTCCGACCCCCTTCCCGCCAGCCTGTTTCTGGCGGTTTTCACCGCCAGAACCAGGATGGCAGGAACGGGTGAAAACAGTGAAAATCGCGACGGGTGCCACTGCACCCGTCGCACCCCTGCAACTCCGCCGGCTCCATTCGGAGCTGGCTTCCTCATTGCAGGGGCTTTCCCGCTGGGCCGGCGGGCGGCCTTTTGGTGGTCGCCCGCCGGCCCAGCGGGAAAGCCAGAATGGCATCCGCGGTCTCCTGACCGCGGAGCGGCCATTCGGCGGTGGGCGACCGCCGCCCGCCGCGGTCAGAATGACCGCCTCTGTGTTCCCCCAAGAGTGATTTCCAAGGTGCTGACTTGGAGGCTTGCCCATGTTCTCCTTCAGTCTCAGGGACATCAAAGACTGCCTATTACTTTTCTGGTGCTGCTGGACTATTCTCTCATTGAGTCTCACCCTTGCCTGAGGTGCCCCCTCCATGTTCTGGGCCTCAGAGGTGGGTTCTGTGGCTGCTTTCTGCAGAAAGTAATGCATCACCTCCAGTGTAGGAGAAAAGTTGGTGGATCACTCTCAGAAGATGATTCAGTTGCTGCCCGATCACAGTGGAATTACAGCCTGTGCGGCTTGCTGACAACATTCTGCATGGCCTGACGATGCATTGCATTTACTTTGACGGAGCCCGCCGCCGATGCAGTGACCCAACTGCATGGAAAATATCAACGCATCATGCCCTCAGCGTCACCTCATCACTCCACCAAAGGTACTGTTACAGTAGACCCTGCATTGGTTCTGCAGCTGGCCTACCCCACATCGCGGTCGGTCTGGATTTGCACTTGTCCATCGCGACCTCAAGTAGACTTTTGACCGCTAGTGACTTCTAAGCACTATTTTCACATTGGGCCAAAACGACGGGAGCACCGCCAACAGGCTGGCGGTGCCTCTTGGTGTACGCCAGGGCCGGTGGTATCCCGCCACTTTAGCCCCGGCGGTGATAATCCACCAGGGCAGCGCTGCCCTGGGGATTATGACTCACCTACCGCTAGCCTGTTTCTGGCGGTTTGCACCACCAGGAAGAGGCTGGCGGTAAAGGGACTCAGGGGGCCCATGCACTTGGCATGGGCAGTGCAGGGGCCCCCAGGCAGAGCCCGTCGCGCATTTCACTGCCCGAATTTCAGGCAGTGAAATGTGTGACGGGTGCTACTGCACCCGCTGCACATCAGCATTGCCGCCGGCTCTATTACGAGCCGGCGACAATGTTGATGTGACTTTTCCGCTGGGACAGCGGACGGTAACTCTGTTACCATCCACTGGCCCAGCGGAAAAGTTATAATAGGGAGCCAGCCATACCGCCAGCACTGGCGGTATTCTGGCTCCCACAAACTCGGCGGTCTGCAAGGCAGACCACCGAGGTTGTAATGACCCCCTTAATCTTTAAACATTCATATCTAGACTTTCACTGGATATATTTTTGTTGTTTTGGCCTTGTTGTACCCAGATAAATATTCTCTATTTTTCTAACTTGATGTAGAGTCTTTTGTGGTGTTTTAATTGTATTATTGTATGAGTTATTGCACAAATACTTTAGACATTGCCTTCTAAGTTAAGTCTGTCTACTCTGTGCCAAGCTACCAGAGGGTGAGCACCAGGTAATTTAGGTTGTGCTGTGACTTACCCTGACTAGTATTGTGGTCCCTATTAGGACAGGATGCATACCCCTGCCAAACAGAGACCCAATTTCTAACATTAGTGGCAATTATGGGATAGGACTTGTGTTTGTGCAGTACCATACAAGAGCTATGTGTACATTACCTATCCAGTTATGACCATTTCACATTTTTATGAAATTTCCCCTGCTTTCCATTTTTGATATATCATATGCATCATGTCTTTGGCTGGTTATCCAAGTGAAGCCATGGAGTTTGAGCTGGCCGTGGTGGAGGTTTTTAACCAAATAACCAATTGAAAATTTTCGGCAAGGAGATGGGGGTACGTGCCCAAGGAGTTACCAAGAAGGTGGAGTTTCAAATGGCACTGAGGGCCTGGGCATAGGCCTGCTCCTAAGTGCATGATGAGCTGGGGGAGCCTGTGAATGGCTCTTCTTAGGAGCTTCCAGGAGCAGTGGAGGGGGGCACCCCTGGATTTGCGCTTCCTGTGAGGGCAGGAGTCAGTGTCACCAGTCATAGTCTGTACCCAGAGAAGAGGAGGGAGAATTTGAGCTGCAGTTGGCAAAATTAAAAATAGAGGTAGAGAGGAAGTCTGAGACTCAAAGAGCCTTAGCTGAGAAGAAACTTTTGTTAGCTTATGAACTGATGTTAAAAGAGCTGGACCTCAAGGCCAGGCAGGCGGATTCCAGTAGTGATGGTATCGGTATACATGCAGCACCTGAAGGAGATAAGGACTTTCATATACCCAAGGCTCTGGTGTCCAGTTATATGGTGGGAGATGACATTGATAAGTGGCTTTCTGGTTACGAAGTTGCCCTGAAAGTACACAGGGTTCCTGAAGAGCACTGGGGGTGGGTCTGCAGAAACACATGCCAACAACACATGCTAACACTTGGGAGGGACACACTTCTAACATTAGAGGTTGGGGACCACGCCAAGTACACTCCCATGAAAGACATTTTTTTGATTGACAAATTTGGACTGACCTCTGAGAAGTATCGTTAAAGATTCAGGAACAATCAGAAGCTCCCCAAACAGTCTTGGGTAGATTTCATTGATTACTTTAGTAAGACACTGAATGGTTGGGTGCGGGGCAGCAAAGTTAATGATTATGTTGGGTTGTACAATTTAATATTGAGAGGGCACATGCTCAGTATCTGTTGTACAGAGTTGCGGCAGCACCTAGTTGACAGTAAGCTGACTGATCCCAGGAAGCTTGCTGAGGAGGCAAGCCTCTGGGCTAGCACCAATGTCCCCAAAAGGTATCTGAGGGGGACACCCACAAAGGTGGTCAGGGTTCCGCAAGAAGGAAGAGGGGGAGAAAAACTGAAAAACAAGGAGTTCTGTAATGGCCCCCAAAATAATTTCCAAGGGAATAGTGGTAACCAGTCCCAGTCTGATTTTAAAAATAAAAGGTCCTTTGGTCATAAGACAAGGAGGATTGTAACCCAATGCACAGAGTGCTCTAAGTAGAGTTACTCTAAGGGCAACCAGGGGTGGCTCATCCACTAAGGCAGAGGAGTGTCACCCGCTGCTTTTAAGTAGAAGAGAAAGTAAAATGATAATAACAAAGCATCATCATCATTTTATTTTCCCTGGGAGCTGGGTTAGGGCTGGGCTGGATGGGGCCGGAGGAGGGCTGGAGGAAGGAGTGGAGTGCACAATAGGCGTGCATGTCTGTTTGGCTTGCCGTGTTGGGCCAGCCAAACAGATATGCACACTTTGCATTTCTCCACCTGGCTGTACTAAACAGCCAGGTGGAGAAAGTGCACAGGCTCCCACTCCCTGTGCAAGTGCCGAAGGAGGGCTCTCACATCAATCATGACGCTGCTGTCGTGCTGGTGACAGCAGCATCGTGATTGGCTGGGAGCCTGTGTGCTGCCAGGAAGAGGACGGAGGAGATGTGAACGTGTCTCCAGAAGAAAGGTAAGTGTTTTTTTTTATTTCTTTATTTTTTTATCCTCTCTTCCTCCCCGCCCCCCGTTCAGTGGCAGCCGCCACTCAGGGAAACTCTAAATTTCCCATGAGAACACAGCGCCTCACTGGTGGGCAGACACTTGGGTGGCCAGTGCAGCACTAGGGGAGGAGGTAGTCCCAGCTTGTTTTGGGGAACAGACCGAGGCAACTATAGTGTCCCTGGGGGATAAAGATATGGTGCCAAAAGCCCAACTTCCTGCCAATACTTCCAAGTGTATGCAGTGGGTCACCATTTGTGTGCAACAGGTGGAGGCTCTGCATGACAAGGAGCCAGCATGAAAACTCAAGTGTAAGCTTGTGTCAGCAGAGCAGGTCCTGCTAAAAACATTCCACCAAGCCACAGTCACCTACAATCATGAGAGCCATCTACAAGTGGATCTGGTTCTCTTTGTGTGGGAGGGGGGCTCAGGTACTCTGAAAGTTGCTGTGAGCACTGCCATGCCTGTAGAATGTCTGTTAGGTAGTGACCTGGAGCATACTATATGGAGGGAGGTAGAGCTCAGGTTTCACTTGGAGATGATGGGATTGCCTGAGTGAGTCTGTATGACCAATTGATCCATGGCTGCCCGGGAAAAGAGTCAAGGGTATCTGTAGCCTGGAACAATGGCAAAGACAGCTGTCAAGGAGAGGGGCAAGGGGTGCAGGAAACCAGTCCCTGAAGGTCATGCGGTGAAGGTGGATGGAGTCCCTGAGAAGGAGACCCCTGAGACAAGCAGGTAGGACATGGCCACCCTAGGTGACCTGCCTGAGCTTGCTGGTTGGCGCTTTGCGGGTAGGCCCACCAGGGAGGAGTCCTGGAAAGTGCAGATAGAGTGACTCACTGATTAGGGCTTGAGGCGACAGGCCTTAGCCCATGCAGTAGGTGAAGCCTGTGGGGATCACTTAATCAACCGGGGGAATGATCACTTCTACAAGGAGCTTCAGGCTCTAGTTACTGGGACAGCCTATGTGTTGGAGGTCCCTCAGTGTTACTGGGCCTTCCTACTGAGTTTACCTCATGACATACCCCTGGCAGGACATTTAGGGAAAGACCTTCGCCAGGCTTGCCTCACTCTTTTATTGGCCCAGAATGAGGACAACCTCAGACATATTTGGCAGGTCCTGATCCACCTGCCAGGCCAGTGGGAAGTCAGGGAAAAAGCTGAAAGCTTCTCAATCTCACTTCCTGTCATTGGCACCCCCTTTGAAATGATGGACATTGACGTCATTGGTCCCTTGGACCCCAAGACAGCCTTAGGCAACAAGTTTATCCTGGTCTTGGTGGACCATGCCACACGCTACCCATAGACCATCCTTCTGAACACAGTGACTGCACCTGTGGTGACCAGAACTCGGATGGGGATTTTTACCCATGTAGGGGTCCCCAAAGAGCTAGTGTCTGATCAAAGCACCAATCTCATGCCTGCATATATGAAGCCAATGCGGGATGCATGTGATTTAACTTACAAGTTCACCACACCCTATCACCCCCAAACCAACAGTCTAGTTGAAAAATGAAACAATACTTTGAAGGGCATGATTGCAGGCCTATCTGAGGCTATGAGTTGTAAGTGGGACATCCTCTTGCCATGCCTTCTCTTTGCCTATGGGAAGGTGCCACAGAAAGGAGTATGGTTCAGTCCCTTCAAACTCCTCTGTGGCCACTCTGTCAGAGGACCTCTGTGCATTGTCAAGGAGGAGTGAGAGAAAACTCCCATGAAACCCTCTCAGGATGTGGTCAGCTACATGCTGGCCCTCTGGAATCAGATGTACCACTTATGGAAAAAGGCCAAGAGCAACCTCAAGGCCAGCGAGGAGGTCATGAAACACTGGTTTGAACAGAATACCACTCTGGTAGAGGTTCAACCTGGCCAGAAAGTATGGATCATGGAGCCAGTACAGCCCAGAGCACTTCAGGACAACTGGACTGGCCCATAAGAAATCAAGGAGCATAAGGGGGAGGCCACTTACTTAGTAGACCTCCAGACCCCTAGAAACCCTCCTAATAGTGCTCCATGTCAACAGACTTAAGCCTCACTTTGAGAGGTCCGAAGTGAGCATGCTCCTTGTGACAGATGAGGGTGTGGAGGAGGAGAGTGAACCTCTCCCTGACCTCTTCTCTGCACAAGAACACAATGGGTCAGTGGAGGGTGTCAACCTCACTGCCATCCTGACCCCAGAGCAACAAGGTGACTGCTACCAGTTGCCGGGCAGTTTGCCTCCTTGTTCTCACTCACCCCTGGATTCACACATTTGTGTGTCTATGATATTGATACAGGAGACAGTCCCCCTGAAGAAACTAAATTTCCAGGTTGTCAGATACAGTGAGGACCAGCATTCAGGAAGAGATCTCAAGATGTTCACTTTAGGGGTGAATGAACCCTCTAACCGTTTCAGGGCCGTTCCCGTAGTATGGGTCCCAAAGGCAGCCCCACTGGGCATCAAACAAGAACTTTGGTTCTGTGTGGACTCAATTCCATCACCAAGACTGATGCACACTCCATCCCCACAGCTGATGAGCTCATTGACAGGCTAGATGCTGCCAAATTCCTCTGTACTTTTGATTTGACATCAGGGTACTCGCAGATCACCTTGACTGAAGGGGCAAAAGAGAGACACCTGGTAGGTGGAGGCAAGGTGCAGTCCCTCCAGGCCAAGATTGAGACCATCATGGCCTGGCAACCACCTCAAGCCTTGACAGAAGTGAAAGCCTTCCTAGGCCTCAATGGCTACTACAGGAGATTTATTCAGGGCTATGGTACCATTATTGACCCCTTAAATGAGCTGACTTCCAAGAAGCAGCCCAGACTGGTGATCTGGACAGATGTTTGTCAGAAGACCTTTGATACTGTCAAGGAAGTCATGTACTCAGGGCCCCCAATTATTCCAAAGAATTCATCATGCAGATGGATGCTTCAAAGCATAGCATGGGGAAGTCTTAGCACAACTGGAAGAGGAGGGCCTAGACCAATTGGTAGCCTTCATTAGCAGGAGACTTCATCCACAGGAACAGAGGTAGAGTGCCATTGAAAGAGAAGCATTTACTGTGGGCTGGGCACTGAAGAAGCTGAGAACATACCTGTTTGGGACTCACTTCTTGTATCAGACAGACCACAGGCCCCTCAGATGGCTCTTGCAGGTGAGGGGTGAAAATGCTAAACTCTTGAGGTGCTCCATCTCCCTACAGGGAATGGACTTCATGGTGGAGCATCGTCCAGGGGACTAACAATGCCAGTGCTGATGGTCTCTCCAGATGTTTCTGCCTAGTGAAGGGAACTCCCAAGGAAATTGGCAGCTCTCCCCACTTTCATGTATGGATACATGTTAGACCTACAGCCATAGAGTGGTCTTTCCCAAATGTTTTGCCTACCTCCCTCCATTTTTCTGATCTTGTTTTTGCTTGTTTCAGCACTCAGCGCACTTTACCACTGCTGTCAGTACTAAAGTGCTTTTGCTCTCTCCCCTAGACTTGGAACTATAGGCTCCAACCCAATTCGCATATTTCATTTACCTACAAGTCTCTAGTAAAGTCCACTCTATGTGCTTAAGACCCGTAAGTTAAATGCTACTAGTAGGTGTGCAACACTGATTGTGCCACCCACATAAGTAACCCCTTAACCGTGTCTTAGGCTTCCCATTGCAAGGCCTGTGTGTACAGTTTTATTGCCACCCCAACTTGGCATTTGAATCACTTTTCCAAGCCTTCAGCTCCCCTTTTATTACATATAGGTCACCCCTATAAGATGGGCCCTGTGTGACCCCATTGTATTTCAAAGGCAGGACATGTACTCTTACGTTTTACATGTCCTGGTCATGAAAAACTCAGACGAAGTTGGAATTCCACTTGGAAACGGGCAGAAGTCCTTTCAGGGCTCTTAATATGGTGGTCTTCTGGCTGCAGTGGCTTCGGCGGTCTTTGACAAAGACCGCTGAAGTCATAATGAGGGCCTTAATCTTGAAATATTCAGATCTTGACTTTCACTGGATATATTTTTGTTATATTAGCCTTGTTTTACCCATATAAATATTCTCTATTTGTCTAGCCTGGTGTAGAGTCATTTTGTGGTGTTTTCACTGTGTTACTGTATTAGTTATTGCACAAATACTTTACACATTGCCTTCTAAGTTAAGCCTGCCTGGTCTGTGCCAAGCTACCAGAGAGTGAGCACAAGATAATTTTGGTTGTATTGTGACTTACCTGACTAGGATTGTGATCCTTATTTGGACAGAATTTATACCTCTGCCAACTAGAGACCCAATTTCCAACAACATTGATCCTGCCACTTCATGATGGCCCGCTCTTGGTACACAGGGGTTGTAATAGAGTGCGTAAGGCAACAGAGCTTTTTGTGGCTACAGCACTACGTCAAGCAATGGGCCACCTCTCAATGCAGCGATGCACTTGTGTGACAGAAGCCCCCACCTGGCAAATAGGGCCAGTTTCCCACAAATGAACTGACAGTCTGAGTGGTGTGATTGTCCAGGTGGACCCAAATCTCAAACTTCATTCCGAGGATCAACTCGGTAGGATCCCCATTGGACTTGTTTCCTCAAGGTGCTGTCTTGTTCCTCAGAGGGCCCTCTGGTCTATGGTCAGGCAGAAGCTACTGTTCTAGACTCCAGGTGTGTGTTCTTTATTTTCCTGGGGGATCAGAGACTGACAGACCCTTATTTAAGAGTCCTGCTGTCAACCAGCAACACTCCTAATGGGTTTCCTTATGCTGATGTACAGTTTCAGTTTGACAAATTAGGAGTCTCAAGCCCCCCTTTTTTATAATCCTATTCCTGGCACAAATGTGATTTCTTGTCTCTGTCTTTAAAATTCATGTTCTGGGGGTTGCCCACTTTGATGTCCCGATTCCTCTGTCTTGCTCTTCCTTCAGAGAGCAGTCTATCAAAGCAGGAGTGTCGCCAAATCTGATAGCCCAAACACATGGCATGGGAGTGACTAGAGGATCACACCTAGATGTCAGCCTCAGTGATATGTGTATCAAAAGGTTACAAAATGCCACCAGCCCTAATCTTTATGATTCCCTTATCAGCTTCATCTGCTTCCCGAGATGTGTCCAGGCTCCTTTGACCAGTGTCGTTTTTTCAGAATCAAAGAGCCCCTTTTGAAGTGTACT
Organism: Pleurodeles waltl; assembly: GCF_031143425.1. Lineage (NCBI taxonomy): Eukaryota > Metazoa > Chordata > Amphibia > Caudata > Salamandridae > Pleurodeles > Pleurodeles waltl. The sequence continues at coordinate 626,033,237 of NC_090438.1, read as the reverse complement.
AAATAGTCTGGCTCTCCCTTCCTCCAGTATGTATTCTACTCGGCTTATAGGAATGCAGAAATCCATAAATCTGTCTGGGGGGTTCGACAACCACCACATGTTCCTCTAGCAAGATCTGAGGTTTCCAATATGAGGCAAAAAGGCCCTTATGAACTGCTCCTAGCAGGGACTCATGCATTCTTATCTTGTATGTTGCTTTTCATGTATTGTATCTCTACCGGGTAAACATACTTAACAGAGCGGTGCGCTCTACCCAGAATGTGTGGCCCTCATATACTGTGGGGTGTTGGCCACATGTATATCTGTGTGGTGCACTCACCCAGGTCTGCACCACATCCATGTACCACAGCTCACTCTGGCTTGCGTACATACTGGTGCAGTGCACTAAAACTGGTCATTGATATCTCCATACACAGTAGCACACTCTGGCTCACTTACATGATGCTGCTATGCAGTTAACAGGCACTCGTTGTGTGTATGTACTTCAGCACACTGTTGCTCATGTACACGCATGATGTCACAGTGCACTCACGCAGGCACTAGCTGTCTAACCACATCTATGCTGATGAAGGCCAATGTTGAGCTGAGCACACATCTGTGAATCTTCCTATGAGCAGCTCAACAGACTCCACTCAAATGGCAAAGGTGAGGAAGCCTAGCCATTTTACCTTTTCTATGACTATGAAAACAGTATGCGGCCACCACTGCACTTGTGCTACTCAGTTCCTGGTGGGGTTTGTAGTCCTCCACCATTATGAGGTAAGGCCTTTGTGTGTCCCTCCAAGTTAATACAGACCACAGTCCATGAGACAGGCCAAGCTCCTGGCACACACACACAATCTGTGTTCACCTGTGACTAGAAATTTGCTACCAAGGACCCAGATATAACAGCAGCCGGACACTCAGGGCAAGAGTTCACATCTGTCACCATGAAAGACACTTTTCTGTCCAAACAATATCCGTTTTCAGTTACTTTGGCTTGTTGATTTTTATTTCCTGCATGTGAATTGCAATTTTGATCATCTGCTAAATGCCTAGTAAGATTTTCACTATCTTTTGCCTAAATGTTGTAGAGAAAATGCTTAAAAATCAGAGGCAGACTTGTGTGGTCCAGCTATGTAATAACTGTATTGTGCAACAATAGTAGAGTAACAGAGAGAACTAAAAGTAGTTTTCAGTGCAGGATGAAAGTGTTGATGCCTACCCCGCTCTGTGAGAGGCTTCTTCTATTCCTCTATTGCTAACGCACCTTGATGGATGGGTGAAGATTAAGAGGTGCCCCTTGTGGATCAATGTATGGGCTCCACTGAATATATTTGGCCTACATTCCATTGGCCCATGGTACTGTGCAAATACCAATAAAATTACATAGCATAACATTGAACTAAACAAATGCAAAAAGCATTTCGAAATATTTATTAAGAGCACAATGTGATCACGTGGGTGGGGAACAAAGCATAGCCTGGATGCTCCCAACATATCTTTCACAGGGGCTGTATGCTCTAAGCTATTTCCATTATTGGAAAGAGGCCCCACAGCTGAAGGGGATGAAATGCCATGCTGCTGCATCTACTCAAATATTCATGTGTTTTAGAATTATTAAGACAGGGAGTTGTAAGAATGTGTTTGTTCTTCTCTGTAAACACATAAGCAATTGCAAAAGATTTGGTGTGAATAATTCTTTGTGGATTTTTCAGGTAACACAGTTTCAGTAAACTCATCATTGAGTAGTACCTCATCAAGGGCCAGATGTAGCAAAGGTTTTTACCCATTCTGTGTCTATGGGAAAAAGTGTTCGTACATATGGCCCCAAGCATGTTGACATTACCTCCTCAACCCTTTTTCTCGTTCCACCTCTACCCATGAGCCAATCAAATTGCTCAACGTAAAATCCCTCCTCCCCTGACCTCTAAGAACCTCCTACCATTCTGGTGACAAAGAGGTGTTGATCCTTAGAGCCTTCTTCCATTAGGTAAGCTCTGGGAGGCAGGGACTTGGGAATGGTTGTTTTTGGTCTTCGACTTTTAAATCTCCTAGGGGTGAGTTAGGTACTGTGCAGGGTACAGTATCTGGAGCTGGGGTTTTTGTTCTCCCTGGTCCCTAGGTTTCTGAAGGCCTGTTCCTGTAGACACTTTCTGGGTAGGGGATGGGGGGTTGGACTCCTTTTTTGCAGAGGTTTTGGTTGCTTTCCTCATGTGAAAAAGGCTGCCTCTTTCTTTAAGCAGTGAGTCCTGTTGGTGCCTGTTTCCTCATGCGTTTTAAGCATGGAATGCCTTAGATGCCGTACTCTGGTGTGATGTGACTGCTGCATTCTTTTGCTGGGTGAGGTGTTTTCTGCCTCCTGATGGTGCAGGCATTGGGGATATTCCAGGCACTGCTCGCCTCTTGTGTGTGCAGTGCTTTGCCATCCCTTTGCTGGTTGCTGTTGTTGTAAAGGGGCTTCCTCCAGCCGAGACACGCTTCCTGGCTTGAAGGAGCATTGTCGTTGGCTTCACAGTGTGGCGGGAGGTCAACTATTGCAGAGACTGGGATTTGCTTGGCTCTTCTGGATTTTGGGCAAATCCCAGCATTGCTTGCTTCCATTCTTTGCTTTTTCCCACATTTATATTAAAAGAAGGGAAAAATTATGTATATAAAACTAATTTTATAACACAAGTTGAATAAAAAGAATGTAAACAAGTTCATGTCCCTCACTTGTGTGGTCATTTTGTTTGTTTTACTTGTTGGGGACCTTTTCCTTCCTCCTGCTTGTTGCTCTTGGGGTTGGCTTTTTGTTTCTGGCACTATACAAGCCTACTTTTTGGTCCTTGCACGGTTCAATTAACCATGTTTCAGTTTAACCATGGAACACAGGAAGCGAACAATCAAGCATCATCATAGCTCTGGTGATGCTTGGGTAGAGAAGCAGAAGAGGAGCTGATATGAAGAAGAAGCCATGTTCCCTCTTCTCAGGAATTTGGCCTTTCTGATGACCAGTTCAAATTTCTCCTTTCTTTTCTGGCAGAGGCTTTGCAAAGGTCCAAGGATGCTGGGAGTTCGCTCTTCTACCACTTCTTCTATTTTATCTTTGGCAGTGTCTTCTCCCTCCTTTTGCTCTGAATGAAGTGGAGGGTGACCCTCCAGCTGCTGATACTGTACCCAAGTCTAAATTGATCCAGTGGCAGGATCTTTTGTCTCTTTTCGGGAATTTGGGTTACAATCTAAATATCCCTGTGGCTCCAGTTCTAGCCTCTTCCAACGGCTTCATTCTCGCCCCATTCGTGTTGGCTGTCCCCAAGGAGATTTTGGATCTTCTTCTGGGGGAATGGACAAATGCTGCAGAAGTGGATCTTCCCAAGTTTTTGGCTTGCCTTTATCCTCTTGCCAAGTGCGACATGGAGTTTCCGTCTTCACTTAAGATTGATCCCTTGCTTATTAATTTGGCTGGCTGACTGTCATTCTATTTTGTCTGATGAGGTCTCTCTTTCACACTTGATTGATCGCAAGGTTGAGGCCTCACTGAAAAAGTGTTTGTTCTGGCTTTACTTTGGCTCTCCAAGCTGAAATTTATGCAGTGTATGCCTCACAGTTCCTCGTTAAGGATTTCCAGTCCCTGACAAGCGCACTCCAGAAAGAGGCTGATTGTTCAGCACTTTATGCCACTAAGGAGGCTCAAACTGAGTTTTTGGCAGATGTATCTTTTGATTTCTTTAAGGCTTCTGCTTCCGCTATGGCTTCTTCCATTGCAGCTCGTCGACATGTTTACAGGAAAAAAGGCTGGTTTGTGCTCAGAATCCAGGACTGTTAGAAATGCCCTTCCCTGAAAGTCGGCTTTTTGGTGAGGATATGAAAGTAATGCTTGACAAGGCATTCAAGAATCAAAAACATGCCCACATTTTTCGTTTTTAACAGGGTTCCGATTTGCCCCATAAGATTCCACACAAGAATCGATCCTGGGGTCCTCCGGTGAAGGGTGAGGGCAAGTCCACACACTCTTCCTCCCTCTCTGCCTGGCTTTTTTTGGAGCTTTTTTCGGGGCCTCCGGCTCCAAAGACCAGGAAGCGTTCCTGACTATGCGGCCCTGCCAGTGGATGGCCGCCTTTTATTTCCGACCTGGTGAAAACTTGTTTCCAATGCCTGGTTTGTACAGATCCTCACGGAAGGGTACTCTCTGGATTTTGTCAATAGCCCTCCCCTGGTGGGCCTCATGGAGTCTGTCAAGCCTTGTCCAATTTTCCAGTTCTTACTCAAGAGGTTGCGGACCTCATCTGGAAGCATGCTGTGCTCCAAGCCCCAGTCACTCAACAGGGGAAAGGATTCTACTCCTCTGTATTCCTGGTCCCAAAACCTTTCGTAAAATTCAGACTTATCTTCAACCTGAAAGCTTTGAAGGTCTTCCTGAAAAGACCCAGATTCAAGATGGACACTTCAGCTGATCATTCCCCTCATCCGTCCAGGAGAATGGCTTGCCTCCTTGGACTTAAGAGATGCCTATCTGCACATTCCCATTTCCCACCATTATCAGCAAATTCTCAACTTCTGCATTGGTGGTCTTTACTAGCAGTTCAGGGTCCTTCCTTTCAGCCTCGCTACTTTTCCTAGAGTTTTCTCCAACGTCATGGCCCCCTGGTGGCTTGTCTCCATAGCCTGGGGGTGATGGTCCACCTTTACCTGGACACTGGCTTCTCCATCACCCAGTCCAATTTGTACTTCAGTCCCATGCTGCCAGATCCCTGAGGACTTTGGCCTTCTCATCAAGTAGGAGAAGTCACATCTCGGACCCACAGAGGAACTGCAGTTCATCGGGGCTCGCTTCCAGACATCGGTGCATGTGATCATTCTCCCTACAAAGCAGAGGTGTTGAATAATCTGTTGCTGACTTTGGATCAGAGACCCGTGGCAACAGCTCTGGATTGGTTGCATCTTCAGGGCCAAATGTTATGTATAATATACTAGGTGTTGATTGTGCCCTGCCGGTTCTTAAATTTCGGCCTTTTATGTTCTCTCTTTTTTCTTTCAGTGAGCTTGCATGCTCACCATTCCTTGGGCACGATTCATCTGGGTCCAAGGGTGTATTATCTCTCCCATTGGAGACCAAGCACTCATCCATTGAATTCCCTGGTGCCTGTCTCTCCCAACGTCTGGCAGTTGATGCAGTGGCGACTGGATCCTATACATTTGGCTCAGGGTTTCCTCTGGCCCTCCCTCCTCCCCGAGTAATCACTACGGATGCAAGCAGATTTGGGTGAGGGTCTTGCCCCGTGTGTCTTCGCCAAGTTGTGCCAGCGATTCAGCACTCTTCGGGAAGACCTGTTTGCCTCTGCAGAGAATTCTCTGCTACCACTGTTTCCCTCCAGGTTTCCAGGCACTGGGTTGCTGGGGTGTAGATGCTATATCCCATCCCTGGCCCTCCCTGCTCCTTTATGCCTTTCCTCCCTTTCCCCTTGTGCCCTGGCTTTTGGCGAGGCTAAAGAGGGAAGCGGTATTTCTCATCCTTTTGGCCCCATATGGGTTGATTTTCCCTGTTGAGGCTGATGGTGGTGGCACTGGAGTGGGTCCTCCCTGTCAACCCTTGTCCTCTCTGGGATCCCATTCTTCCACCTGCCACTTGCGGATGGATGTGTCTGACGGTATGTCTCTTGAAAAGAGGGGTTTGAGGTGGCAGGGTCTATCCTATTCAGTGGCGGTCCCCATTTAGCACAATAGAAAGTTGTCCACTAGGCGGTCTTTTGATCATCGTTGGTCTTCATTTTTCAAATGGTGCACGGACAGGTCTCTGCATCCTACTACTTGTCTGGCTTCCTAAGTCCTTCAATTTTTGCAGGATGGGTTCTAGTTCCTACCTTCAAGGTCCAATGGGCCACCTTGAGGGCAGTTGGCTCTCCCTATGTTGTTCTTGATCTTCTTTCTTTGGGTTCCCACCCTCTTAAGGGGTCTTCTTTGCTTAAACCAACAGTGAGGTGGGTGGTGCTTGCTTGGTACCTGCCATTGGTCCTTAGGGCCTTGCAATCCCCTTCATTTGAGCCCCTTGACAGTGTGGGTTTGAAATTCCTTTCCTTGAAAGTTTCCTTCTGGACATTTGTTAAACCGACACTTGGGTTTTACCCCCTACCTTTATTTCTCATTACAGTTTAGATGTGGGTGATTCTCTGGCCTTTTGTTCTGGTGTTTTGTCCTCTGTTTCTCAGTGAATAATCTGGTCTCCTGGTTGATGCCTTCCTTGGTCTGCAATACTATTGTTTGTGAAGTGACCATGGATCTGCGGCATTCTTTATATTGGTGGGGCATTCAGGTTGTTCTGTTACAGCTGTGGTATATCCTCATGGAAGTAAGGATTGGGACGAGAAAAAGAGTGGAGGAGGTAATGATTCCATTACTTACTGGTAATCTTCATTACTCCGAATAACTATTTTCTTGTACCAATACTTATGCCCCACCCTCCCCGTTTCCTTCCTGGTTCACAACCTGACTCCCTCGTTTTTCAGCTATGGGACGTACAGGATGTTTTCTGGGCTCCTTGCTCTTTATCACCATATTGGTGGTAGGTACTTGGGAGTTAGATGAGGAGGTATTGTACATCGAGCACTTTGATTGGCTCTGGCTAGGGCACATGGACATGGGCGGAGGTCGAACACCTCATGTAAGTGAGTATTGATACGAGAAAAAGAGTATTCGAAGTAATGAAGATTACTGGTAAATAATGGAATCATTACTAGGGCCGCAGAGTAAAAAAAAAAAAACTGTCTGTGCCCAATCTCTGGAACAGGGTACAGAGGCTGCAGCCAGAGAGCTGAGGAGCAAATAGCGCATGGAGACAGTGAGAATTACCAATGGCTGGCAAGTTTAGATGGTAAATAGAAGAAAAGTGGTGATAATTAATGTTTTATACACTTCTCCCGTTTTACTAATGTGTCTATAAAATAGTCAAAACTTTGCAACTCCCTGGCCTGAACATGGGCGATGAAAGAGGGGTGTGATGGGTGCTGAGGCACCCGCAAAGTAATAATGGTTTACGTTGGAAGGTAAATGACAAATTAAAAATTCATTTTGTTTAAGCTTGTCATATTTACTGCACATTCTAAGACAGAGGTTAAATATCAGGCTATTCCTTTTGACAAGTTGCTGCAGCTTCCTTTAACATGGAGATTAGTGATTCCTTTTCTTTTCTACAAAGACTACAAAGTGAGAGGATTTTGTAAAGTGAACTATGGGACAATCTTGCTGGACTACTGACAGTTTGAAAGGAACATCTGCAGAATGTAACTGTTTCTCTAGCACACATCAAATTTACATGCCTGTAAATGAACTGCACAAATATGTCTAAATATATCCGCAGTTAGGAAAGCACGAGTGAGCACATTCTAAAGTGTGATGGAAACAAATATTTTAATAGGATCAAAGCATATCATAACCTTTTATGATGCACAAATGATAATATTCACTGAAACTTAGTTATCACAGATTATTGTTTGAGTTGGATATATAGTAACACTATGGGGGTCATTCTGACCTCGGCGGTAAAAGGCGCTTACTGCCGGTCAGAAGGCCGCCACAACACCGCCACGGTCATTCTGACCCTCAAGAGGCAAACCGCCAAAAACTCGACATCCACAAAAGTCCGCCACACCAACGGCCAGCGTTAAACTGGCGAAGACCAATACTCCACCGTCACGCCAACAGAAATACGCCCATGCCATTACGACCCACGAATCCACGCGGCGGTCTTTCAACCGCGGTATTCCATTGGCGGTACACACCGCCGCGCTCAAAATACACATACAGCTCCAAAACACAGCCACGTTGGACAATTTGAAATACACACACCTGAGACACATACACACAACACTCCCACACACCCAATTAACTATAAAACACCCACCCACATCACCCACAAACCCCTACGACCACAAATCAGAGACGAAGCCCAGAGAGAGACAGCACAGAATAGAGAGCACCATCACACAGAGGCACACTACACCATCACCCACACAACAACCACGCACAAAACACCACACACCACTACACTCACCACACTCATCACCGCAAACACCACCCCACACCTCATCCACACCACCCCATGGCACCCCCAAGACACCCCAGGTTCTCAGACGCAGAACTCAGGGTCATGGTGTAGGAAATAGTTCGGGTAGAGCCCCAGCTCTTCGGGACAAAGGTGCAGCACACCACCATTGCCAGGAAGATGGAGCTATGGCAAAGAATAGTGGACAGGGTCAACGCTGTGGGACAGCATCCACGAAATCGGGACGACATCAGGAAGAGGTGGAACGACCTACGGGGGAAGGTGCGTTCCATGGTATCCAGGCACAACATCGCGGTGCAGAAGAATGGCGGCGGACCCCCACCTCAACCCCCAGAATTTACAACATGGGAGGAACAGGTCTTGAACATCCTGCATCCTGAGGGCCTCGCAGGAGTATCTGGAGGAATGGACTCTGGTAAGTCTAATCTCAACTACTTCATCCCCCCCACCCACCAGCATGCCAACTCATACCCCCACCTTCCCCCCCCAACCCCATCACACATCCTCCCTGCTAATGTCTCACCATCACAACCCACCCATCCCAACACCAAACCCTGCATGCCACCACAAGCCATCGACACCCATCACCTAAGCATGCCCACTGCACATACCCATCTCCCCCACAAACTGCCCATCACAACAGCCCCCACAAAGGAATGCCAGCACTGGGGTACACGGGCACCCACCCATTGCACGCTATGGCACACACAGAAGCAATAACCATACTCTTATACCCCTGCAGGACCCGAACGCCACCACAACGCCCAGGAGGGTCCAGAAATGTCCATCCCACCCCCAGAAGAGGCCCCCAGTGATGACAACAGCTCTGTCTCCCTGGACCCAGATGACCAGCCCGGCCCATCGGGGACCTCGGGACAGTCGGTTCCCCTCAGACAGCCACAGGCCACAGCAGACCTACCCCCCTCTGGGAACACCAGCACAGCACCCACCCAGCGGGCCCATGCCGGGTCAATCAGCGGTGTGTCCACCACTACAGGGCACCCAGGTTAACCCACCACCCCAACAACAACAGGGACCTGGGGGCAGTGGTAGTGGGCACACGGTCCAGGGGACAGAGGCCCAGGGAAACAGGGGAACTGGGAGGGCTGCTGTTCGACAGGGGGGGGACAGGCCCAGGGAACCCACTCTCCACGAGGCCCTCACCTCCATCATGGGAGCATACCACCACTCCCAGGAGACGATGGCGACTGTCCTGGCCAGGTTCCAGGAGATCCAGGTACTGCAGGAGGAACAGTTTATGGGGTTCAGGGAAGAACTGAGAAACATTAGTTCCGCAATGGTCACCATCGTTGTGGCTCTCAACCAGATTGTCACCACATTGCGGGACCTTGTGGCACCACAAAGGGCCCCTGTCACTAGCATGGACCAGGAACAGGCTACCACCTCCGCCGGCGCTAGTGGACAGGAGGCCCGACACAAGAACAATCGGCCACCAGAACCCCACCTCCTGCAGAAGAAGAACCACCCCGCAAGCGGGGCCTGAGATCTAGGAAGAAGACAGAGTAGGATGCCAAGACCCCCGCCAGGAAAGGATACCCCCTGATGTCATCCCACTGTCCCACATTGTCACCCTGTCCAACCTTAAACTGCCCCTGCTCCACCTTCCACAGGCATATGGACAATGCACCTGTGAGACTGAGAATCTGGACTCTGCCATGGACATTCCTCCACCATCACCCATCACCGATTTTCAACCATGTCCCAAAATTGAGAACTTTAATAAACACACTTATTGCACACAAATAATCTGGAGTCTGCCTGTATTTTTGAAAATATGTATTAGACATAAACGTGCCAAAATGACCAGTTACATTGTGATGACAACATACCACAGTCACACAGCTGTAGTCCATGGGCAAACAAAGCAGAGGTCACGCAGTGGGGCCCACATCTCTGAAATTGGAAGGGAGAGTCACAACTATGTTAGCATACACTGGGTGAAAAGGACAGACAGTAGAGAGGCAGGAGACTGTAAGTAAATGTAAAATGCCGGTGTTGATTCTTACCTGTGTGTTATTGAAAATACTGCTGTATCACTGTGTCCCTGTTGTCTGTGTCGTCCTCTTCGTCTTCCTCCTCTTCACTCTCCGCAGGCTCCACAGCTGCTACAACACCACCATCTGGACCATCCTCCTGCAGAAAAGGCACCTGGCGTCTCAAAGCCAGGTTGTGAAGCATACAGCAGGCCACGATGATCTGGCACACCTTCTTTGGCGAGTACATTAGGGATCCACCTGTCATATGCAGGCACCTAAACCTGGCCTTCAGGAGGCCGAAGGTCCGCTCGATCACCCTCCTAGTACGCCCATGTGCCTCATTGTACTGTTCCTCTGCCCTTGTCCTGGGATTCCTCACTGGGGTCAGTAACCACGACAGGTTGGGGTAACCTGAGTCACCAATTAGCCACACACGGTGTCTCTGTAGTTGTTCCATCACATAAGGGATGCTGCTATTTCGCATGATGTACACGTCATGCACTGACCCAGGGAACTTGGCATTTACATGGGAGATGTACTGGTCAGCCAAACAGACCACCTGGACATTCATGGAATGACAACTTTTTCTGTTCCTGTACACCTGTTCACTTTCTCTGGGGGGTACCAAAGCCACATGTGTCCCATCAATGGCACCAATGATGTTGGGAATATGTCCAAGGGCATAGAAATCACCTTTCACTGTAGGCAAATCCCCCACCTCAGGGAAAACGATGAATCTCTGCATGTGTTTGAGCAGGGCAGACAACACTCTGGACAACACCTTTGAAAACATAGGCTGAGACATCCCTGATGAAATGGCCACTGTTGTTTGAAATGACCCACTTGCCAAAAAATGGAGTACTGACACCACCTGCACTAGAGGAGGGATCCCTGTGGGTTGGCGGATGGGTGACATCAGGTCTGGCTCCAGCTGGGCACACAGTTCCTGTATAGTGGCTCGGTCAAGCCTGTATGTCAGAATGACATGTTGTTTCTCCATTGTCGACAGGTCCACCAGCGGTCTGTACACGGGAACATTCCTCCATCTCCTCGCAAGTCCCAGCGGACGGTGCCTAGGAAGGACAACAGCGAGCACAGAGTCAATCAACCCACAGGTACGTTCCCACAGCTTGCACAGTACACGATTCTCTATGCATTGAATGGCTTGTATGAGTGTCGATGCAAGGCCTAGGCATGTGTGACGCAGTAGAAATTAAGCCATGTGGGCCCTTGAAATGGCGGCTGCCTGACCTGTGAAGTGCGACAATGGGATGTGAGGTCAATGCGCTGGCGTGGCACACCGTGGCGGTAGGCGGTCGAAGACCGCGGCGCAAAGCCGCATTGGTTAACATTGAACCCTATGGGTTTCAGGAGCCAATGACGAAGTGCGCCGGTGGTCACGGTACGCACCGCCGTGGACGTGACTGCCATTTTCTATCTGCTTAATCACTCGAGACCTGATCATCCACAGGAGAGGACCTATACTGCAAGTGCTGCTGAGACCTCGATCTGGAAGATACAATGGCTGCTGCGACTGGAGAAAGGGCCCCTGCCTTCACTTCTGAAGAATTGGACAAACTCGTGGATGGGGTCCTCCCCCAGTATGCGCTACTCTACGGTCCTCCAGACCAACAGGTAAGTACACTGGGAGCATGCTTTGGGGGCAATGCCTGTGTTGAGTCGGGTGGATGAAAGATGGTGGGGAGGGGAGCGATTGAGGCATGCATCAAACGATGGATGAGAGCATGTGCCACATGGCAAGGGTAGGGATGGGGGGCCACTCACATCGAGCATGCAGAAAATTATGACAATGTTATTTCTCCCCCTGTACATGTGACATAGGTCAGCGCCCATCAGAAAATCGACATTTGGCGTGCCATCGCCAAGGACGTCCGGACCCTGGGGGTCCACAACAGACAGGGCACCCACTGCCGCAAGAGGTGGGAGGACATCCGCCGCGGTAGCAGGAAGACCACGGAGGCTCTGCTGGGGATGGCCTCCCAACGTAGGAGGGGTGCCACTCGTCAATTGACCCCCTGATGTCTCGGATCCTGGCGGTGGCCTACCCAGATTTGGATGGGCGCGTGAGGACATCACAGCAGACACAAGGGGGTGAGTACCAGCACATTCTGCTATCTTAGCGCGCAGTGGAGGTGTCTGGGTGGGGAGGAGGGCTGTGGGTATCCCTAGGCCAGGGCGATTTCTGTAGTCTAGGCCCCTCCGTAAGGCATGGCCCTGTGCCCCCGCCCCCTACCTCTGTAGGGTGCCAAGTACAGCTATCCATGGCCCTGTGTCACCTCTGTGTGCAGTTGTCGTCCATAGGCTTGTAGGCCAAGTCCCAATGATTGAGTAGTGTACCCCAAGTGCGCGGCGTAGTGCAGGGGGTTTCTGTGTCTGTCCTCTCCGCCAACTGTGTTGCCAATGCATGCACTCAACATGTCTTTATTTCCCCCCCCCCCTTTTTTGCTGCTCTTCCTGTTCATGTGTGCATTAGCATCATCAGGCGGAGGAGAAGTGGCATTGGAGCACGAGGGAGCTGCATCTCACATGGCCCTGGAGGGCCATGCAACCGACTCGGAGTTCACCAGTGAGATAGAGGGCGAGGGGAGCTCCACAACGGGGACACGTGGAGACATCAGCGACACAGACACGTCCTCGGAAAGGAGCTCCCTTGTGGTGGCGGCAACATCCGTGCCCACCGCAACAACAGGTACAGCCGCCACCCAGCGCACCAGCTCAGCCCTCCAAGCAGCCCCTCAGCGTTCGCATCGTGCCCGCTCGCACACGAAGGCGGGCATCTCCTTCGCCCCAGGCACCTCAGGCCCTGCCCCAGTTACCCCTGCTGCCCTCAGTAAGGAGGTCATTGACCTCCTCAGGACGCTCATTGTTGGGCAGTCTACCCTTTTGAATGCCATCCAGGGGGTAGAAAGGGAGGTGCACCGGAGCAATGCATACCTGGAGGGCATTCATTCGGGTCAGGCTGCCCATCAGCGATCGTTCAACGCTCTGGCCTCAGCACTGACGGCAGCCATTGTCCCTGTCTCCTACCTCCCTCCTCCAACTTCCTCCACCCAGTCCCACTCCCCTGTTCCTCTGCCTATCCCAAACACATATACAGACCAGCCTGCACACACCTCAACACCCAAGGGCAGCTCATCCAGACATAAGCACCACACATCACACAAGCATTCACACAAGCAACAGCCACATGCAGACATACTAACAGCCACTGCCTCCTCTGTGTCCCCCTCCTCCTCGTCTCCCTCCTCCCTCCCTGTGACATCTCCACTCACACTTGCATGCACAACATCATCAGCCACTACGTCCATCACCAGCACACCCACCAGAACACTCCGCACACGTGCAGTCACCACCCCCACTGCCATTTACACGTCCCCTGTGTCCTCTCCCAGTGTGTCTGTCACCCCCTCTTCCAAACCACACAAACGCAGGCAGCCACCCACCCAACAGCCATCCACCTTACGACAGCCTCCGTCACAAGCACCTGCACCCAAAGACACCACACTTGACTCTCCTACAACCACATCCTCTTCCTCCACTCCCATACCCACTGCACCTACCCTTCCCACTGCTCCTAAAAAGTTTATCCTGTCCAAAATTAACCTCTTTCCATTACCTGACCCACCCCCTCCATCTCGTAAGAGTCCAATCAGCACCTCAGCCACCACAACCCCTGGACCTACAAGGACCATAGTACAAGGATATTGGAGTCCACCACCTTCAAGGGCAGCTACATCGGCCAGCAGTAAAGGGACAGCCAGCCCACCCCCTGGGAAAAAATCCAAGAAAGGCAAGGCCTGGCGCGAGAGGCCAGAGACGGCAGCCTCCAAAGGCACTACCCTGGCACCGTCAGGAAGTGGGGTGCCACCTGGCACATCTACAAAGGGAGGCAAGAGCCACAGAGAATCACGGAAGGATGGCAAGGGCAGCACGGCCGACAAGTCCGGCAGCAGGCGAGCTGCCCAGGAGGGCCCCACCAGCCCCATTCCGGGTGTGAAGGAGGACACCCACGGGCCCGGGACTCCACCACAGGAGGGCCCCGCAAGCGAGAAGTCGGATGGCGAGCGAACTCCATATATTGGCCGGATATGGTGCCCTGGAGACACATGTCAAGAACCACTGAACAGGGCCCTTCAAGACAAGCACCGCTGAACAGGGCCCTTCAAGACAAGCACCGCTGAACAGGGCACCGCCGTCTCAAGAACCGCTGAACAGGGCCCTTCAAGACAAGCACCGCTCCGCTGGGCCCTTCAAGACCAGCACCGCTGAACAGGGCCCTTCAAGACAAGCACCGCTGAACAGGGCCCTTCAAGACAAGCACCGCTGAACAGGGCACCGCCGTCTCAAGAACCGCTGAACAGGGCCCTTCAAGACAAGCACCGCTCCGCTGGGCCCTTCATCTCAAGCACCGCTCCGCTGGGCACCGCCATCTCAAGCACCGCTCCGCTGGGCACCGCCATCTCAAGCACCGCTCCGCTGAGCCCTTCATCTCAAGCACTGCTCCGCTGGGCCCTTCATCTCAAGCACCACTCTGCTAGGCACCGCCGTCTCAAGCACCGCTCCGCTGGGCCCTTCATCTCAAGCACCGCTCCGCTGGGCACCGCCGTCTCAAGCACCGCTCCGCTGGGCCCTTCATCTCAAGCACCGCTCCGCTGGGCACCGCCGTCTCAAGCACCGCTCCGCTGGGCCCTTCATCTCAAGCACCGCTCCGCTGGGCCCTTCATCTCAAGCACCGCTCCGCTGGGCCCTTCATCTCAAGCACCGCTCCGCTGGGCACCGCCGTCTCAAGCACCGCTCCGCTGGGCCCTTCATATCTGCACCGCTCCGCTGGGCACCGCCGTCTCAAGCACCGCTCCGCTGGGCCCTTCATCTCAAGCACCGCTCCGCTGGGCACCGCCGTCTCAAGCACCGCTCCGCTGGGCCCTTCATATCTGCACCGCTCCGCTGGGCACCGCCGTCTCAAGCACCGCTCCGCTGGGCCCTTCATCTCAAGCACCGCTCCGCTGGGCCCTTCAAGTCAAGCACCGCTGGCCCATTGGCAGAAGGGGCAAGCCCGGATTTGTGTCGGGCAGGGCTGCATGATGCACTCTGGGCACCATGCCTCCTCCAGTACCAGTGGAGTCTGTAATCCACTTGAGAGACTGTGGCTTTGCACTCCCCAGGATGTAACAGTGGGCAAGCCACCCACTGTAGAGACTTGTGAGACTGTGGCTTTGCACTCCCCAGGATTGCACAGTGGGCAACCCACCCACTGTAGAGACTTGTGAGACTGTGGCTTTGCACTCCCCAGGATGTAACAGTGGGCAAGCCACCCACTGTAGAGACTTGTGAGACTGTGGCTTTGCACTCCCCAGGATGGCACAGTGGGCAAGCCACCCACTGTAGAGACTTGAGAGACTGTGGCTTTGCACTCCCCAGGATGGGACAGTGGCCATGGAGGCCCCTCGTGGATCTGGCGTCGTGTACTCATGTGGCTGAGGTGCCTCCCCTTCCATTCCCCCTGAGGTGCCTGTAGTTTTTCTATCTGATGCCCCTGCAGTGTTCTCTCCAATGGATTCGGGTCTCCTGTGTGGGCTTTGCCCATGTGTTGAGGCCCATTGGCCCACGTACAATGACTGAAACCCAATTTGGACAGGACAATTTACATATGTGTATATAGTTATGGATGTTGGAAATAATTTTGTACTTAGCTTTACAATATATTTGAATTTCATGATCATTTTATTTTGTCTTGGCATTCTTCTGGGGGGTTTGGGGGGTGTCACTCTGAGTTGTTGCTCTGCATTGATGTGTAGGTAGTTGTGGGTGAGGGTGGGTGTGTCGCGTATGTGTGTGCCTGTAATCTTTTCTCCTCCACCCCCTCCCCTGTGTCGTAGGTGCAGTACTCACCGTTGTCTTGGCGTTCGTGCTCCTGGTAGAGGAGCAGGTAGACAATAGCTGGTAGGATATGTAGTTCTGGTTCCATGCTGTCCAGATTCCTCGTGGAGTGTGTAGAGGTGAGTGTTTTCCCGTTCGTAGTCTGTTTCCGCCGTGTTTTTATCAGCGGGGCTCCCGCCCCGGAAAAGGTGGCGGATTGGTGAGTTGTGATAGGGTGGGCGGTACATTGTCTCCCGCCTGTCTGTTGGCGGTCACCGCCGCGCTGTTTGTTTGTCCCGCCGTGGCGGTCGGAGTGTTAAAGTGGCGGTCTGTGTTGGCGGTTTCCGCCAGGGTCAGAATTCCATTTTTTTGACCGCCTGCCTGTTGGCGGGTTGGCCGCCGCTTTAACACCGACCGCCAGGGTTGGAATGACCCCCTATGTTTGCAAATTTGGTGGCCATTTCAATGGAAAAGTGCTGTGAGTAAATGACAGTATGCTACTACACTATACTTTAATAATATACTTGCGAAAGGGTGCTCCAAATTGTACCATCAACTACATACTATACCCACACCACTCTCCTGCTGAACGGGCTTGGCATATTTGTTACACTTATTCTTTGTTTGACACTTGGATCGTTCACAGTAGCTACGCAGTCACTGATGTAACATCGATGGAAGCACTCCCACTCTAAAAATTGTTCCTGTACCACTGGATGTGGGTGAGGATTTGATGTCCTTTTACTTAACATGTTCACCGTCATTTAGCTGATCAACCATTGGTACAGAGGACACATAGGTGGCTAAATAGTGGGTGAGAGAGACAAGTACTTTTGGTATGACAACATTCTGTCTACCGAGGTTGTGCTTCTTTCTTCATAAAATTCCCTCTTGTGTACTGTAGAATAACCACTCACCACGTACATGACCTTCGCTGTCCTTATGTGTGCATTTTTCTTGTGTGAATATTCTGAAAATCTGGCATGGATGCTATCTGCCTCCACCTACACTAGATACACATGGTCTAATAAAAGAATAGTACACAAACGCATTCACAATGTACAGCCTTATCCAAAAGCCTGGGTGCCCATTGTTAATCCATGAATATGATGATTCCTCGGAGTAACATTTCATGGAATCTGGTTAAATACCAAATTAGCCCAGTTGATTAAATGTAACAACGAAAAGGTAACACCGCGTAATCCGAAATTAATCTTGGTTAAAACTATTTTCTATGTAATATTTCAAAATAAAATATCACAGTATTGAAACATGTTTCGTTTGTGACTTTGAAATACCCATTACTAATACTGTGGTAGCCAGTGCTGTGCATGCTAAGTAATTCTTGCCAATGCACTGTTTAGTTTCCTTCTCATTCGTTATCAGTG
The DNA here is from genome assembly GCF_031143425.1 of Pleurodeles waltl. Lineage (NCBI taxonomy): Eukaryota > Metazoa > Chordata > Amphibia > Caudata > Salamandridae > Pleurodeles > Pleurodeles waltl. The sequence goes on along the minus strand of NC_090438.1, from coordinate 626,015,955 downwards.
CCACAGACTTTTTAAGTTTGCAAGCCTTTGCACTTGTTTGTGAAGAATAAACTTAAAATATTCAGGGGACGTCTGTGTCTATTTGGCTGTTCATTTCAATTTGTGTTGTTTTCAGCCCACGCCGGTTGCAATAATGAGTTAAACCAGCCTTCACATTTCTGCTTATACCTGTGTGACTCAGCGGGCAAAAATGTTCTGTACCTCTTACGGAGGTGTTGTCTACTGTGGTTGCACCTTGGTTTGAATCATATTGTGGGTGTCTGGCTAATGAATCCATCCTTCTCAATGCTGATGTCCTACAACGGCTGAAAAACAGAATTAGATGAAAAATATGTTTAATAAATACAGGCGTCATTTATACTATACCTGCCTCCACCTGTCCACCCCCAGCCCTCTGATGCATTTCTCTCCACAGCCAGACAATGAGTAATGCTTACCCTGTATTTTCCCTTGTGGAATGATAATTGTTTATTCCAAAATGAAAATGTTGGCGAATAATTCCGTATTATTTATAAATGCATTTTAAAGGCTGTCGTATTAAGATGCTGGGGTGAACATATAAAATATATTTATCTTATTTTTCAGATAAATATTATTTTGGCTTCTTTTTCAGTTTATTTATACGAATACTGACTCGCAGATGAAATATCCTGGACAAGTAACCCACACTGATCCTATGTTGGAATGAGAATGTCCCCTACATGTGCCAGCCTGCGTGTACATGGTGTCCTGGTTTTTAGGGTTGAGCCTGTGTCGCATGCGCGTGCACATACATATCGCTTGCGAGACGCTTTAGGAATTAGAAAAGGACTCGGAGCCCTGTCCACGTCACGTGAGTGTCTTTCATTGGTTCGTGGGCTTGCCTGTTAAAATCTGCTTGCTTTCATTAGTAGAAGGCATGCATACGTCATTCCTTTTCCGGTGGTTAGCCCTCGAGCGCAGCGATCAGGTACTGAGAACATGCGAGACTCGCTGTTTCCTGTCAGGTTTGTGGACTACTTTTTCTCTATTTTCGCAGCACGATCTCGCTTGGCAGAAGTCGAGCGCTTTGCATAATATCGACCCTGTTACATAGTTAATTGTTAATTGCACTTTTGTCAGTTACGTACATAATTGGTGCTGCTGCCAGTCTCTCCCTGCCTGGTGGGACTCCAAGTCCCAGGCTCCTTTGTGCTGCCTCACACCTAGGGACCATCACGCGGGTGCTATTAAGCGCACCTCGCATCGCCGCTTACAGCTGCTGCCAGTCTCTCCCTGCCTGGTGGGACTCCAAGTCCCAGGCACCTTTGTGCTGCCTCACACCTGGGGACCATCACACGGGCGCTATTAAGAGCACCACGCATCGCCGCTTACAGCTGCTGCCAGTCTCTCCCTGCCTGGTGGGACTCCAAGTCCCAGGCTCCTTTGTGCTGCCTCAAACCTGGGGACCATCATGCGGGCGCTATCAAGCACGCCGCGCTTCGCCGCTTACAGCTGCTGCCAGCCTCTCCCTGCCTGGTGGGACTCCAAGTCCCAAGCTCCCTTGTGCTGCCTCACATCTGGGGACCATCACGCGGGCGCTATTAAGTGTGCCACACATCACCGCTTACAGCTGCTGCCAGTCTCTCCCTGCCTGGTGGGACTCCAAGTCCCCGGCTCCTTTGTGCTGCCTCACACCTGGGGACCATCATGCGGGCGCTATCAAGCACGCCGCGCATCGCCGCTTACAGCTGCTGCCAGTCTCTCCCTGCCTGGTGGGACTCCAAGTCCCAAGCTCCCTTGTGCTGCCTCACACCTGGGGAACATCACGCGGGCGCTATTAAGCGCGCCGCGCATCGCCGCTTACAGCTGCTGCCAGTCTCTCCCTGCCTGGTGGGACTCCATGTCCCAGGCTCCCTTGTGCTGCCTCACACCTGGGGACCATCACGCAATCTCTATTACTTTTTGAATTCGTGACTTGTTTGCTGTCAGCACTTAGGAATGGGGAAACATAAAGCTGTGGATGTCCCAGCCCACCAGAATGGTACTAAGAAATCTAAAAAACTTTCCAAAAACTTAGTGAGCCCCACAACCAGTAAAGGAACTAATCCTTTGGATGAAATTGACTTGCTATTCAAGGAGGTCGATGAAATTTTGAACAGCAATTCTCACCCGCCCATAAAAAAGAGCGAAACCCTTGGGGTGGGGAAAATACCTGAAATTTTTGCTAAGAAGAAGAAGACATCAACCACACATTCCTCACTTCTAACTTCTCAAAGTGAGGCATCTCTTGCCACTAAGGGCAAATCGACGCATATGACAGTAGCAATTTCTTGCAGCACCCCTGATGCTCCACTCAGACATTTGGATTCTCTTTCCACAGGTATTACGGCCAACCCCCCCCCCCCACTAAGCCCAGAGATCGTGGTGATTCCTAATATTCCGTGCACAAATTGATTTGGGCTATTGGCAGAAGAGGGAGGTCCGCCCGCCTGTGTAGCACACGTCCAGCATGGAGTTGCCATTGAGAATAACGTTCAGCAAAACAATGATTACGCTTCTGATGGTGTGCAAATTCCTCATGAGAATGTTAATTTAGCCCTTGTTTTACAAAAGGTGGATGAAGTTAAGACCTTGGTTGTGTCTTTAATGGGGTTGTTGAGAGAGAATCTGGTGCCAAAATATGGTTGTAGCTGCCAGACAACAACAAAAAGGTGGGAATCGGTGAGGGCTCAACAGCTGTGCCCAATCTAGAATCACAATCAGTTATTCCTACCCCCAAGGCTGCTATGAATCCCTTTCCCCTTGATCCCCTCTTGACCCATGTTGAGAGCAACCAGCCAGAAGCTGCTTGGTCACGGCAGAAGCACACTGGAGCTTCCAACATAAAGGGTGCTCGGTGGGGAGTTCACATTGCGACACGTCCTTGCCCCATGGAAGGTAGACTCGAGGGGGCATCCACATCCCGAGGTTCTGGTGGAGCAACATGCCCTCTTGGGATCCCTATTGGAGTAGGTATGCCCCTGATTGACATTCCATGACAGGCACAACAGACACGACACTCTGGCCAAACAAGTAGAGATGGTACCGTTTACATGATTAATGTTCCCAAATTGCCACCTGGTTCCCCCGAGGATCATGAGTCTTTGACCAATAAGGTCATCCATTGGCTAAGATTTAGATGCAATTGCCTTTCGGTTATCCGCTCTGACATCCTAGAGGTAGGTAGACATAGTCAACTAGGGTTAAATCATGATTATATCTCTGTCTGTTTCATTAAAAAAAGCTATGGCTGATCAACTCATGGAATTTGTAATCCGAACTAGTGATTTGCGGGTTAAGTGAAGGGTTGGTATTAACCTCTCTACAAAACCACCTTCCACTTGTACAAGAAAAAATCTTAGCGAGCTTGCCCGGCCCTGGGATGTGAACCCTTTGTGGATCATAACTCTTCTCACTCCCTGGATGCTATTGATTGACTAAGTAGCAATCAGGAAGTGCGATTTGGTGACACCACTGGGGACAATTGCATGGAAAAGGGCCTTAGCCCCGCTCACAGCAGTGACAAAGTTAACCCCTAGCTTTTAATTTGAACATGGAATGTAGCTGGTCTTGGCAAGAAGCTACGGGGATTCGGAGTGGGCTACCTTCATTAATAATTTTCACATTTGTTTGTTTCAAGAGACCTGGGCTGATGGGCAAATTTATATTGATGTTTTTTTTTCTTATAATATTTCCGCTCAGTTATCAGAGAAGGGCCGTGGCCGTGCCAAAGAGGGACTGTTAATGCTCATTAATAAGGATTTGCAATATGAGCATCTCTTGTTAAATACAGATTCAGTGGATTTAATGGGAGTTCAATTTACTTTTCATCGGGAATTCAAAATTATTGTCATCAATGTATATGCTAGATTTGTTCCAAGGGGCACTGAGTCCCAAATTTTGACACAGCTGACAGAACTTCTTGACTCCTTATGTCCCCCGTTTTATTTAATAATAGCAGGTGATCCAAACTGTACCTTTGAACCCTCCCATATGGTTACTGGATTAACAGATGAGGAAGATGAAATGTGGGGAATCCCACAGCTAACGAATTATCACCCATGCACCCACTCTCGAGTAGCCCTCCAGTTAGCTTCGATATGCTTAAGGTATGGACTCAGGCCTTGTATTGGACGCTCACCCTCAGATTTAAATATGGCACCTACCTTTAAACGAGGGATGTCCTCAAGTGTAATAGATTATTCTCTACTTGATGTCAGATTGTGGCCTCTATTAAAGGACATGAAGGTAGAATCTCGATGCGACAGTGATCACAATCCCTTGTTACAATCCATGGATGGGGATGTTTTCAGGAGCACTCTGAATATACAACGCACAGTGGTTCCCTCCCCATTGTTGAATAACAATTACACTAGGGTCTCCTGGCCCAAGGTTCTGTCTAATTCGTATTCGATCTATAATCTGTTTATGGATTAGTTGGCAATCTATGAGAATTATGAAGTTGATAACATCCCTATTTTTGGATATTCATCAAGAAATGCTGAAGGGATTGCAGAGGTTCTTCTATAAAAAGTCAGGTGCCAAATTAGGTGTTGACCTTCCCAACGGTGATAAAGGGTGGTTCAATGAGGACTGCAGTAGGGCCAAATCTGAATTAAAAGATGCTATTAAGACAGGCTCCCCAGCAGAGATTCAACCAGCTAGGCAATTAAATAAGAAGGCTCAAATGTTAGCAAAAAAGTCATGGGAAGACACAATATGGCAGGGCTTGATCCTTGCTACAGAAAACAATAATAATGTGATGTTTTGGGACTTATTGTCCAAAGGGCAAAGAGGGAGCAGGAGGCCTATTAGGAATCATATTCAACCTGAGTCTTGGGTAGATCATTTTACCCAACTCTATGCTACCCCTCATAACCCCTTGGTTGGTCATTTTCCAGCATATGATTCAACTACCCCAAGGCTGGTTAGCCTGGGTGATTGGTTTGAACCACTTGTCTTCTCCATAGAGGAAACTAAAACTGCAATTGATTCCTTAAAACCAGGAAAAGCACCCGGGCCTGATAAGATACCAGGCGATCTATATAAATCAGAAATATCTATTTGGTCTTGTTACTTCAATTTGATTTCAAACAGAATTTCCGCCGGTGGTGCAATCCCTAGCACCTGGAAGGGAGCAGAAATAATTCCCATCTTTAAAAAGGGCAACGCAAATTCCCCTGCCAACTACAGACCCATCAGTTTGATTGATAATCTGCAGAATTTTTTTGCCAAACAACTGCTAGAGAGGTTAACTACTTGGGTTTAATACCATCAGGCCCTTTCCACGCTGCAAGCGGGCTTTCGTTCTAAAACTGGTACGATAGACCAGGTTTTTAGACTGACTCTTCTATACTGGAAACATGTGGTTCTCGCCAAACAACCCTTATATGTCGTTTTTGTGGACCTCAGATCTGCTTTTGATCTGGTTTCCAGAGAAAAGCTCTGGGAAGCACTACTTCAGATGGGCGTTCCCATTAATCTAGTTTTTCTTCTACAACGGTTACATGCTAATACGTATGCACAAGTGAGGTGGGGCGCCCAAGGATAACTGACAGACAAAATCCCTATACGGAGGGGAGTTCGCCAGGGCTGCGTCTTGGCTCCTATACTCTTCACTTTATTCATTAACAAAGTGGTACAAATTCTGTCCTCCTGTTCTAATGACGCTCCCACTCTGAACGAGCAGAAGATCCCAATATTATTGTTTGCTGATGACTCGCTTCTTATTTCCAAGACCCCCATGGGCCTTCAAATCCTTGTGGATAGATTCAAGTCTTTCTGTGATGATCATGGTTTGGAACTGAATGCTAATAAAGCAAAACTGATGGTGTTTACCCCCGTTTTTTGTCGGAAATGCACCTTCAACTTGGATGGGGCCCTATTAAGTAGGGTCAAGACCATAGACTATTTGGGATTGAGGTTATCAAATAATTTGCACTGGGAGGAACAAATCAGTAAAAGCTTTGGGCTTCTCCAGCACAGAGCGGCTGCTATACTGCGCTTTTATAAGAATTCCTTATCTGAAGCTGAATCACCAGCTATTAAAATCTGCCTGGCAAAGGCGCAGGGTGCCGCCGCTTACGGTGCTGAAATATGGGGAATCTCTGAGAGTAAAAGACTAACAGTAGGGGAAAATAACTTTGCCAGGGCTTTACTAGCATGCTCCTGTAGTACTTCCTTGATCCCTATGTTTTTGGACTTAGGCTTCAACCGTATAGCTGACTTGATAGCTTTAAGACCTCTGCTATATTGGGTAAGGATTTGGACAGCCTCAGAGCTTATTGTATATAGAGATTCAGCACTTGATATACTAAGGAGGCCGGAAGCGGCCACTATTCCATGGGTTAAGCACGTATCCAATTGGTTCTGTACTCTTGCACTACGAAGGTTTTGGGAAGAGCCACACAATCTGGAGAGATCCGATAAGATTCTCTTGAAGACAGTATACTGGTCCTATGTAAAAAGTAACCTGGTCCATTGTACATCTTACGGCTGGTTGACCAATTCATTTACTGATTTTAAGTGGTACCCCCAGTATGAACAATATCTTGATCTGATTCCCGACTTATTGGGGAAGGGTCTCTATGCACGCTTCCGTTTTGGAAGCTTCCCATTGTTATCTTTAACTAAAAGCTGGGGTACCACCTCATCTATTGATCTCTGTCCAGCTTGTCTTGGCTGCACTGAAACCATTGAGCATTTTATGTTTTTTTGCCCTGCTTATATTGTCCCAAGATCAAAATGGATTCGTGCAACGTGTCGAGATTTGGGCTTGAGCCAGTGTTCTATAGCTATTAGGATCTTAAAGAGTGATACTTCTAAATTTGTAATCCTCACGGTTAGCAAGTTCCTTGTGACCGCGTGGCGTATACGTCATCGTTCACTGAAACAAATCCTTTAGCTTCTGTTATTAACCACCTATTCGAAGGTATGAAACAAAGGGATGTACTTTTTCTTGTTATATTTTAATGATTGTATATATATATATATATATATATATATTAAGTTATTAAGCCATTTTGCTTTTCATCTTTTGTTTTTAATTCTGCTATGCATGTATTTTATGCTTTGATGGCCTTTTAGACTGAATAAAGCTATTGCTAATGGTACATAATTGCACTTTTGCCGATAGGTTTAATTAGGAGTGAACTGTAGCAGCGCTGTATTTTTATTTCAACGTGTCTTGTTTTTTGTTGTTTTAAATTTTCCCTGTCCCCATCCACTTCCCCAGCGCCCTCCTCTTGAGATTTGCAGCACCGCTGCTGCACATATGCATTCTCACGCGTCCTCGTTTAGAATGCTAATAGCTCTAATTTGAGCAAATGCAACACCCATTGCATCGCAAATGTGACACCCATTGCATGTTACTTGCTAGGGCAGTGACAGCTCATGCTACCCATAAGTATGGCACCGGGTCACAAGTTACTGTCCTTTCCGGGAGAGAAGAATCCTGACAACAGGCGCAATGTGTGACCTTGAGCAGTTCATGTGTACACTTCTAGGCACAGACCCGTACGCTGTAGCGAGTTTTACCGTACGCCTTCCGGTCGTCTGTGATGGTGTGTGTGGAGGTGAAGTGGTCAGGTGCAGGAGTGGTAGGGCACTGCAGTGACACTTGCAAGCTTCATTGAACAGGTGTTACCAACTAATGCAGAGTGCGGAGCTGTGCTGCTCACACTGCTAATAAACCGCACTTCCAGGGGCCACTGCGAAGCATGCGGCTGCAGGCTCGAGACACGGTGCCTGCAGGGCGTCGAGATGTGGGTACTGCAGAAACCGACATCTGCAATCACTTACTGCATGCACAGTTAGCGGCAGCAGTGTGTGTGCACAAGCCTCTGCTCAACAGGACAGGGTTGACGAATAATTACTGAGCAAACGAGAGAGCAGAATATACAGGCAGACATGGATATCTGTGCAATGCTACTGCAGGTATTCTTGCAGGAGTTTGCTGTGGGTCACTCTGCTGGTCGCCGAACCTGTGCCACTGCCATGTACAAGTGATTGTTCCTCAATATGGCATGTCATAACTGGTATTCTAAGAGATAGGATTTTAAAAGCAAACATTCTAATAAAGATCGCAGTGCACTGTATCAGTCATTGTTTATCTCTTGTGAGTGGTAAAATGACTATAACGGACAGCATCTGGTAGGGGTACACGCATCGCTTATTTAACTGCAGCAGTGCGCCTTCATTTCTGCAGCGCAGCGCCTTTCGAGTCACGGCCTGTTCATTGTTTCTGAAAACAGGGGCCTGCTCCGTGACGTCACCACTTTGGAATGCCTTAGCTTCAGACCCAAAACATTTGATGTTGACCATTATTAAAGGGACTAACGCGGGCCGAAGTAAAAAAGATTAAATGCAACATTTTAAATCTATTCCAGCTAAATTGCCAGTTCGGCCCACATTACTACGAATTTAGGTTTCAGGTTCCTATATCACTCACACACTCTGTTTCAAAGATTCGATTTACACCTCACTTCCCAGTCATCGTTTGTTGGGAAGTATCTACTTGTTTAAAAAAAGTGAACAAAAAACGTAATCGTGTTGCGTTTCAGTTGTTAAATGAGATTGCACACATTTGATGCCCAAGAAATAGCCATGTTTGCCTACCATAGTTTTAATTGTCTGGCAGTCATGGCACCCGCAGGAACCCAGGACAAGCACTATATAATTTTTCCACGATTTACCAAGCGACCCTGCGGCTCACCCTCCCTTCCCTGTCTCTGACCATTTCTTTGCTACTCCCTCTGTTCCAGTGGACCAAACTGTGTTATCCAGTGAGCAGTTCATGATCGATCTATCTATCTATCTATCTATCTATCTATCTATCTATCTATCTATCTATCTATCTATCTATCTATCTATCTATCTATCTCCCTAAATATATGTCCACGTCTTTCCTCCAACCCACGTAACTCCCTGAATCAACCAACCAATCAGTCAACCAATCAAAACCCATCCATCTATTCATCCCCTACCTACCCCTGGAATTTATCTATGTTTAGTGAGTGTAACACAGGTATTTTATATTTCCATTTTTTTAATTACATTTGTTGTGAATTTAAACTTCCATAGTTGTGAAACTGACAATCAGAGCTGCATGTCCATGTCTATTTGTTGCTGGGTGTGCATTTGGTCAGGGTGAGTTTTTTTGTCTCCCTGTTTTCCTTACCTTCCAACATGTCAGGACCCCGAGCTATTATTGACTGTTTTCCTGTTTTTACCAACCTTAAAAGTAAAGGAGACGCCCCCCTTCTTTGTAAGTTTGGACTTTATGCACACAAGTACATATTGACCGCACATTTTTTTTAATATAGACATTTTGCTGGTGACATATGCATTGCCATGCGTCCTCTTGTTTACAACACTAATAGCTCTAAATTGAGCAAACGCAACACCGATTGCCTTGCAAATGCTTGTTCCTTTTGTGTGTCTTCTTCACACTCATGGTGTGGTGCTTTGAATCAGCTCGCTCGTGTGAAACTTTATTACTTTTCAATTTATGTGGCAAGAAACGTCCGGTTAGGAGTTTACAACGCTAATAGCTGTAACTCGAGCAAATGCGAGACCCATTGCATTTCAAATGCTTGTTGATTTTGGCCCTAGCTTCACAATAATGCAGCGTGTGTGCAAGAGGCCTAGCCTTGTCCCTTGACACGAGCGAGGTCCTCGAACTGCCCTGTTACCTGAAGGGTGCACTCATTGAACTGACAAACTACTACTGTATTTGTCATGGGTTTTCCACATAGAATGGTGGTGGCAGAGTTCCTGTTTTGTGAATCCATATCTGTGACCTGGCCTTTTTATTTGCTTCACTGGAGTGGAAGCTTACCGGCTCACTCATAAAGTTCTGTTTCTAAGTGCTTCAAAGTTCTTACCCAGACACTAGCGCTCACATCCAAAGTGTATGTGTGCTTGCTTTGTGTATGTGGACTTCAGTGCTTAATTTGAGCTGGAGTTTGCCGTTGGGGGCCACTGCCACTCATTTTTGCAGCACATGTGCTTTTGCACCAGACAACTACTCAGAGCTAGAGAGGAAAAAACAGGCAGAAGAAAAAGGAAGAGCATGGTGGAAAACAAAATGTCACAGATGGAGAAAGTAGAAACCTGCAAGAGTGAGATAATCTGTTAGTGGAGTAAAGAGGCAGGAGATGGATTCAAGACAACGCAGCCTTGGTAATTAGTGTGTCATATTTAATAGCACCAGTTGTGGGCTTGTGAGCAGAGCTTTGGGCACTGCCACTCATTCCTTCACAAAATTAAGCATTAGTGGTCTTTGTGACACATGCATGGGGTGTCTAAGAGCAATAGAGGCCTACAGGAGGCATTTTAGATACCTCAAGCTTGAGATGCTGCCCAAGATGGAGATTAGCTTATTTTTCTCAGACAGTGGAATTGTATTGCTGATATTCCTGAAGGTGGAGTCCTAGATACTGAAGTGAAGGAAGAGGAGTCAAAGCTCTTTTAGAAATTCAGTAAGGCCTTCTTCTGAGCAAAGGACGAGGAGGAGAGGAGGAGAGGAGGATGCAGGCTTTCCCTGCATGCAGGCAGGCTTCCCCACGGTTGCGGAGAGAGCAGCAGCACAGCGCAGAAGAGGAGAGGCCTGACAGGGGATAGGAGCAGCGCACTTTCATGTGTCCGGAGTTTGGAGGTCGGAAGTTGCAGCTTATGGGTTGCACTTGAACTCAGCTGGACTGGACTGAGCAGCATGGTTCCAGCCTGGTTCAGGTGCATATGAGGGCAGTTGAGGGCTGCAGGAAACAGGCAGTTTAGTTGATCCTGCTACAGAAATAGCAGTTTCTGCCTTCTGATACTCCTGCTCTGCTACACTGGCCCGGCATTGCCCTTGCACTTGCACTGTTGCCCTGTTGCCCTGTTTGCCCTGCTGCCTTACCTTCCTTATCCTATCTCCTCACTCCTCGTTCCTTGCTCTCTGCCATTTAAAGCCAAATCATCCAGCTGACTTTGCTGCCCTTGCCTCACCACTTACCCACCCTACAGTCTCTGCCGCTACCGACAATTGTCCCCACTTGTCGTCATCATACTTTGTCTAGTGGATTGTTTTAGCAGTTGGCGGCTAGCGGTAGTTTCAATTATATAACAGCATCAACTACATTAACATTAACATCGGCCTGGTTGCCGCATCAAGAACCTGCCTTATCAAGGACAAGCTTGCCCAGAATACCCAGGAAAAGTAGGATTATGATAATTTAAATGCCACAAGGTCAAAAGGTCGTTTGGGAAGTGCCTGGAAGGGGGTTCACTCCACAGCAAGTGTAGTGGACATAATGGTCCACTGCTGAGAGTGAGCCCAGGCCCACTGCGTAAACGACCCGGCCAGGTTTGGGCACAGCTTGTGGTAAGGGCTGTAATCCCCACTTGCGCTAGTAACCTTGGGCTATCAGAGGCCCACAAGAGGCAAGTTCTGGAACGTGCTGAGCATGGAAGCAGTGGATCCATTGGAGGAAGTTCAGGTAGAATTTTGAGGACTAACGGTTTCCTGCGTGCTCATGCTCCTTCATCATCGAGCTGTGGCGGCACATTCCAGTTTACTCTAGTATTCCTCATCAATCGAGTAATCGTTCAATCGGCGAAGCAGTAAAGTTTCCATAACTAGATATCTCTGTCCAAGGGAATTATCTACTCTTCGCAAGGAAGAATGTGTTCAGGGAAAGAGAGGGCATCTCTTTCACAAGCAGTACGAAAAAAGAGGAAACAAAAATCACCTACCATGCAATCTAGGAAGCCAAAGCGATTAAAAAACTCAGAGGAAGAGAGTTTGGCCCTGATTTCCCCAATTGCCTGTATGCTTCAGAAAGGAGCAAAACCGCTGCATAAACATGACTTTTTGGCTGACCCCTTGGAATAGATTTTTTCCCCAACTAAAGACCAAACAGCTCTCCCATCTCCCATTTCTCCAACAAAAAGCGAAAGCAGCATCATAATTGGAAAAGGGGATAATGGTGGGCAAGATGCTGGTCAAATGGTCCCAACAAATGTCCATGTCGATATTGTCTTTCTTCAAGCTCCTGAAGCCTGAGGGCCATCTCATTTTCAACCTCATTGGAACTGAGTGAATCTATAGCAAGGAACACGTCAATCTGTTATAGGAATCAAGTCGAAATAGAATTAGATGGGGAAAGGGTAAAAAACTCCCAAACCAATATTAGTAATTCACTGATCAATAAAGGAAATGACTGGGGCTCGATTACTGATTTGCAGCTACTGACAATGAGATCCCCCTCTTTTCTACCATCACCATCTCCCAAGAAAACAAAAGACCTTTTGCAGACCAAACGTTCTATCCCCCTAGAAGTAAATGTCATCATTAAGAAGATGATAGCTAAGGAATATCCCAAAATGTTGGGTAGTAAAGAGTTAATGGGGGACTCCCCAAACTACTCTAGCAGTCAGCAGCAAACTGTCCCGCATTCCATGGAATCAGTAGCCATAAGTCCTAGGGTGGGCAGTGGGAGGTTATGTAATAAATGGCAGGTATGTTCCCACAAGGGCCAAGGTAACTGCTTAACTAGCTATTTAAAAAACTATTCTACCTTAGATTCTGTAGAGGTGCTGCATATAGCACAGATCACTTCAACAAATTATCAGCCCAATTTTTCAACACTAGGCAAATTGGGCCCAAAGGAAAAGGACCCAATGTTAGCTCAACAATATGATCGTCCCACCCTAGAAGAGACCAATTAGGGTCCCTTAGACCAAAACAAAGTTTGGGACATCTTCTTTAAAACTTCACAATTAACTTTGGACGCCTAATCCTACAAATCTACAAAGATGGATGTGCAGGTGGACTTATTGAACATAATGGCGCATTCGGTTGTCGGGATTGACCAAAAACTGGCAGACTTAAATGCTGTGATCAACTGAGCCCAGAACCATGCCAAAAAGACAGAGCATGATTTCATCAGCGCCCCAATACCCAATAAGTTAGCCTCTCTACCTGAGGTTATAAACTCCCTGATGACCGACTTTATAGTCAATTTGGTCACCTCAAAAACCTTTGATATGGACTTAAAGTTAAATAAGGGTGAACAGGTCAGTGTCGGAAACAGTGAAAGGGAAGAGGGGGATGAAATAAGGGGTGGTAAACATAAGGCTTGTTATCATTTGATATATCGGGGTATGGGGAAAATAAGGATTATCATAGTCCAGTTAATGAATGTATTACAGTGTCACCAGTAAATGAGTTAATAGGAGCTGGGGAGGGTCACCCAACCAGCCCCTTTTTGTCCCTCCCTTCTTCTTCCTCCCTGCCTTCTTCCACACTGCCTTCAAAAACCCAAGTTTGACAGCTATCTAAACCACCAGAAACTAAAAAGCAAGGATAAAAACAAAGAAAGGCTAGGAAAAGGCTGAAAGGTCCCCTTATGTCTAACAACGGAGATATGCAAAATATAACAACTACTGTAAGTATCAATACCAAAAAATGGGAAAGTAATAAAAATAACTCAAATATAGGGAGTAGTCTACTAACAACAAAGGTGTACCCTTTTTTTAACATTCAAAAAGTAGAATTCCTCTTTTGGATCAAGTGTATCCACTCCTTGTTTGGAAGAGGCTGAGGAGGAGGCTATATCAAATATGGATAATATACATTATGGGGAAGTACAATCCCAAGTGCAACAAGAGGTATGTAGGAATTATCAAAAACCAGGCTCTGAATTGGAACAAAAAAAAAAAAAGTAGGTCAAAGAGAGAATCATAGAAGGAAGTCTGATGAAGAAACCTCAATATATGTAGCTCCTAAATCTGAAGTTAACGTAAAGGGTAATAGTCCAGTATCAAGGATTTTGCCACCTGTTGTGTCCGATGTCCTGGGTGGGGGAGGGGCTACTGAGTCCTCTGCAGAACTGTCTATGTATGTCAGCATAATAATACATCTAGATCATGGTAAATTGCCACCGAATGGTAGAGATAGCTCCTCACATACTTCTATGAGTGGCCTGCATGGACTGTACCGTGAAGCAGGCCAGGGCCCAGTAACAGAGGGTTACGGGCAGGACCCAGCTGGGGGTGGAAATAAGTTGTTTTCTCCCCAGGATATCGGACTAGGGGTTCACAATATATACTAAAACTCTTGCAAGCTATATTCCCGCGGGAGACTATCCAATCTGCAGACATAGATACAGTAGAATTTTCAACTTGGGAACGTTCGCTAAACAGCTCCTCCCAAGAATCCACCCTGGTGACATGGGTTTCTGCATCTGTCGCCAACAAGGTTCTTAAGGGAAAAAAATGCCTTTTATAAATGGGGAATCGAGCTTAGAACTCCCCAACTGATCGGCTATCTGGAACTTTTGCTCTCGGTTAGCCGTATGGTGGATCCCGCAGGGAAGAGCAAACCCCTAAAACCTTATTCATTTTTGAGGACAGCAACTGGAAATCTTACAACGGCTATTTATCACCCAATAAACTGCATGCTAGATAATGGACATGACCCAGGGCAATTAAATATAGGATGTCTTTCATAGCTCTCCACCACGGTGTGAGGCCCCGAACAAAATTTCTTTCTATTTAAAGTTGCCAAAGTGAACGGTCATCGAAACATTAAAAATCTGCTCCTGGGACATAAACGGGATAAGTGCCAATAATCATCGAAAAGACCAAGCCGTGTTAAAAGGCTTTCAAATTGTGCGTCTTCAGGAGACTTGGGCAATAAATCCTTTCACAATGGATGGCTATTTAGGTTTCTTCTCCCCACCCGGGGCGGCCGAAGGGGGGGTCTGGCGTCCTTCATAGCAGATGGGCTGAAGGTAACATGTATACAATTAAAAGAAGACTATGCTGATATTTTGGTAATAAAACTGCTGGATTTGCAGAAGACGATATGTAGACCTCTATGGGTAATAAATGTTTATATACACCCAGATGCCCACTCCAAGAAGCTACTGTCTACTAAACTTGTTAAGGGGATGCAAGAACCCGATGTCCCGAAGCTATTAATAGCAGGAGATTTTAATATAAAGTTATTGCAACCATATGACAGAGAGGAACAGATAGTAAATCAGGATTTTTTACGGTCTGTTCCACAACAAACTTTGGGGAATCAAGTTAGGGGCAGGGGAGAGGCTAAAGTGGTTGCCTTTGTTAGAGACTTGAAGGCGTTTGGCCTCAGAATCTTGAACGGGAGGTACCAGCAGGACACCCCCTCCTGCTCCTACCTGCTATGCTTTGGGAGATCAATCCTTAATTGATTATGCAATGGTTACTCTGCCACTCTTGGCATTAATTGCAGCTTATTGTAGGACAGATCTGAGTGACCACGGCTTGCAAAGTATTGAGATAAATTACAGCGCTCCTAACCATAACCCAGCTATTACCTATCCTAGGAACTTTATCTCAACAAATTACAAGAAGCTCTGATGGTGTGAGGACTCAATCGAAACTATTGGAAATATGTCCGAGGAGCTTTTTAACCAAATTAGGTGTGATTCAAATGATGAACCAATAACCTTATGGTCATTATTCCTGGAGAATTTTGCAGCTAGATTTCTTTCTGCCTCCCCCCATAACCTCACCTGCATAATGAGCTAGAGAAGGTAAAAAATAGAGATAAAATACAAATAACAACAGTCACTACACTATTGAGGAAAAAGAGGAACCTGTTATTAAGACTGGCCAAAAAGCACGCTAATGATCCCGGTATACAAAAAGACTTACAAGTTATAAATATTCAATATTGTAAACAGATGTGGGAAGAAACAACAAAGAAAAGACAGGACTTTTGGACAAAGGCCCATTTCTTAAGTAAACAAAAGAACTCTCAGGCTTTCTGGAAAATGATTAATAACCTAAACAGGTCACCTGCAATTCTATCAAGTTCAGATATCTCGGAGTTATCTTGGCACGCTTTTCTTACTCAGCATTTTAATCATGATAAACAAATTTTAAAAGATGCGATTTGCACAGGGAGCATAATAAGGGCTTGTGGGATGAAATCGGATAATAATTCAGTCAGCTACATACCTATGGATGATAATGATCAAATGTTCTCCGTTCCTCAAATAACAAAGGGCCAGATGTATGAAAGCATTTTGCATTCACAAACGGTGCGAATGCCCGTTTGCGAATGCAAAATGCCATTTCAGAATGTATCAAATACATTATGAACGCAATTTTAAGGAATCGCTAAAATAGCGATTACTTAAAATTGCGACCCTGTTTCGAAATCGCAAATAAGGATTCTTTATTTGCGATTTCTTAGCACATGTATGAAGCAATTCCTAAATGCGATTTTGTCATTTAGGAATCGCTAATTACCACCAAGTTGAACTTGGTGGTAACCATGTGCAAAATTATAAAATGCATTTAAAATGCATTTTTAAATTGTACATGTAAAGCACACATGCCCTTTTGGCATGTGTGCACCTTACATGTCCCCCCAAAAAATTGTGGGGTGCAGCAGACGGGGCCTTAGGCCCCCAGCACCCTGGGGTTTTGCATTTCCAAAATTGCGATTTCTGGTTCAGAAATCGCAATTTTGGAAATGCAAAAAATTTGAAGAAATGGGCCAACAGGCCCATAGCTGCGAATGGGGCCGGTATCGCAATTTGCGTTTCGGTAATAGCATTTGCGATTTTTAAGAAATCGCTATTACCGAATCGCAAATGTGATACATGGCACTTTCCGAGTCGGAAATAGCGAATCGCAAAGGGCCGTGATGATACATCTGGCCCAAAATGTATTAATAGAAGAAGGCAGGGTGGGGCCCCTGCCCGAATGGGATCCCTAATGCTCTTTATAAAACTAATCCAGGCTTCTATGCAGAGAGGCTGGTTAGGATCTATAATAATTCATTGGAGCAATAAATTATTCCATGCTCCTGGAAAGGTGCTATCATTCATCCAATTTTTAAAGGAGGAGATCGTGCCTACCCTGTGAACCATCGTTTACTCACCTTAACTGACACTGAGGCTAAATACTATGCAGGCGCCCTCCTGGAAGACCTACAGACGTGGGCTGCTGAAAAAAACATTATTCCGAGTAACCAGTCAGGCTTCATAAAGGGACCTGGAACAGCAGTAAACATTCTATCCCTCACTACTATTATACATAAATGTAAACAAAGAAAACAACCTCTGTATATATGTTTTGTGGATTTTAAATCCGCTTTTGACTCAGTATAGCACAGCCTGCTGCAGTCAAAATTAAATTCCTGGGGTATCCTGTCATAATTATTAAAGGCAATACAGATGCTGTATTCTGACACATGGATTAGAGTGAAAATTGGAGACAGTACCTTTCTATCAAGCAAGGTGGTGACTGAACATGGTCTTAAACAATGCTGCGTTCTAGCGCCCTATCTTTTCAATCTCTATTTATCAGATCTGTCTTATATGCTAAATGGGGTAAACGCAAAGATTGCGGATCTCTTTATCTCAAATCTGATTAATGCTGATGATGTTGTCCTTTTAAATTACCCAAAAATTGGATTACAGCATTACTTTTTTAGCGCCGCATTTGTGCTGCTTTTTCACGCAAAAGCGGCGCAAACTTACAAAATACAATTGTATTGCCACGCTTTTACATAAAAAAATGACGCAAATGCGGCGCTAAAAAAGTATAAATATGGGCCTTAGTATCAAAAGAAAATACCTCGCTGCTTGCTTTTCGTTCCTTACTTAGAGTGCTAGATGGCCCCAGTTATAAGCCTCTGTTACAAGTGACAACCGCCAAGTTAATACCAAGTGTTACCTACAGTAGTGAAGCCCTGAGGGGTAGGGATGCAATCACTCTGAATAGGATCATTGGGAAAGTTGTTAGATATATTCTCCATCTTCCCAAGAAAGCATCTCAGGCCCAAATTAGGTTGGAGTTCGGGTACGTGAATCAAGTGATTGCAAGACAGGGTGCCTACATTATACTTTGGAAAGGCTTGCAACTTGCAAACGAAAACAGGTTATGCAAAGCTGTCTGGAATGAGTTAAACCTGAAACCTAGTTCCGCCTCACGGCTATATTTTGACCAGTCTTTGGTTGATCTGTGTGCCCGTTCATTATAGGATCAGAGTTTTCCAGCTGACGCTTTAAAAAAAATCATAAAGCGAATGGTAAAGAAAAAGTCCCAGGTCATGGATAAGAGTCTTCTTGCTGGTAGATCTCATTTATGGTTCATAATCAAGGAATATAAAACAGTTGTATCTCGACCATGGAAGGTCAAAAAAAAAAAAAAAACTATTTATTAAACACAGATTTGGTCAACTTCCAGTAGGTCAAGATTTTGCACAAAGGGTTAGCTCAGATTAACGCCATCTTGCTCTCTATGTGGGAGTGGAGGTGGGGATCTGTTACACCTAATTTTATATGCCAAAGTTTAGGGCTAGAACGAAGAAGGTACCTGAAGGTCCTGTTCAATCAGAGACTCATACGTACTTGTAGGCAGGTGGTAATCGCCTGTTTTAACTCCTCGGACACCTCATTGAATGTTAGATTAGTAAAGTTTCTAAATCAGGACTCGAAAAAGCTGGAATGTTAGAGTATTTTAAAATCAATAGTGGGTGTGGAATGAGTTTAAGCTCTGATCGTCAGATTTTAGCAGTTGTAGAGTCATAACTGAAAAGATGTCAGCCGACATACAGCAATTTTAGTCTATAGGATCTTAGCCAAATGAGATATAATATGCTAGGACCCTTATCATTATTATTCAAATTAACATGGACCGTTTTAGTGAGAATAAATAGTGATATATGTAGTAATAAAAATGTAATGGAATTTTATTTAGGGTCTTAAAAATTGTATAAATTACAAGGGTTGTATTTTTATAAATAATTTTGACTTGGGTAAGAATTGGATATGAATTCTATGTCTGTGTAAAAGGTTTTAATTAACTAAGCATGTTAATAAATCTTGAATCTTGATTGGAGAAACCAAAAAAAAAAAAAAATTCATACAAATCTCAGAACTTGAACGAGACAGTAGGGAATGGACCATCAATCTCTAAATTTGTGGTGAATACAAGAACAGAAAAATCCTTGTGTTTCTACAAAGAACACTGTAATCCTGATGCTGTTATTCCGTACCAGATGGCAGCAGGCCATGGTGCCACCCAGTGACATCCAACGAAAGTCCTTGTTAATTACAAAAATACGCAGATTAGTAACAAGAGAAAACCACAAGAAAACAATATTGCCACCGGAAGTCAGTCCTATATTGCCATCGTTTTCCAGGTAGTAAATTCAAATCTTTTTTGAACCACAACCATGCATTCTTTTTTTCTGCAAGCAAGAGGGGGCAGACAGTCACAAGGAATATATCCCATTTAACAAGGCTGCTACTGTGAAGATCCTCGGTTAGGTCTAGGTGATTATTTCAATGGCTATGACTCCCGCAGTTTTCTTTCCCACCCATCTTCTGCGGTGGACTGCAGTCCTTGAGTGCCTCTTGAGGATGCATACCTCTCGACCTTTCAGGACAAAAATGAGGTTGCTAGTTATGAAACGCAGAAAACATCCTCAGCTTGTCAACGAGGCCCTGGGGTTGTTCTATGGTGGACATTTTGTAACAGTGATGTATTTTAAATCAACCAATAAAATTGGCAATAACTGAATGAAGTTTAAAGACTACATCATAAGGAGGTTCTGATGTCTTCTCCAGGGATTTTGTTTGTACAAAATAAAAACAAATGTTCACAGATTGACCAACCACTTCCACCCAGACACAATACAAGTTCTTTATTCATTGTCACTTGTGGCATTTTCAATGGGGAAACAAATACAAGATGGAGAGACAGAGAATGAAAGGGTTTAGTTGTATATTTCATCGTGAGTAGACTGAGTTTGTCCATGTTGTTTTCATTTGATTAGTCTTCCTGAAGAACTGCTATTTAGTAGGTAGTGGGGGAGAAAGGTGGGACTGCAAACTCTGGTGCACAGGGTGAAGAGAGGACCCATTTGGTGAGACCCAGCCTTTTGTTTGAATATTAGCATAGTTTACTGGTACATTTTCTTTGAATGTTGCAAAAGTTCTGACCAAAGTGCAGGCCTGGTTGAATTGGGTATTTAACACTATGACAAATCCATAGCCCATCCATTGGTGTGTGTAGGATACCTGCAGTCAGGCACTGGTAGGAAAAAGCTTTATGCAAAGCATCACTCTACATAAAGGCTGTGTCTGAAGAGTAGCCTGGAAAGGATACTTGAATAGAGAATCATCTCAAGCAGGTTCTGAAAATGCAAACAGGGGATTCACATTTGTTCTTTGCTTCTACTGTACATTAGTGGGACATACTTGCTACTTCATTTCCAAATTCTTTATGATCAAGGAAGGGTGTAACAGCAGAGTTCTGAGAAGACTGCTAGTGTCTACCTGACAGACAGTTTCCAAAGCATGAGGGAAGCTGAGCTTGCTCCTTGAGGTAAGAGCTGATCACCTCTCCTGAAGCACCAAGAAGTCAAAATGCCAGCTCAGAGATAGAAGGGTCATGCCAATCCCCTGCAGAAGGAGTGACCGTGCAGGATGAGCAAAGTGGAGTGTGACCCCAGCACTGTGGGTCCACCCTAAAAGAAAGACAGCAGAAACTGTTCTGTGTGCTTAGTTTTGGGGACGGTGGGGGCAGCAATTTCTCCCCTCTGCATTTCCAGGTTGGATGATCGCTAGAGTCCAGCCAGGGCTGAGATTGTTGGTGCCATGACCTAAGCTGCTGAGCTAGAAGAGTATTTCAGCTGTGACCTGACCTATTGTGCCAAGAAATAAGTCATGGCATGCCCTGAGCTCCTGGACTACAAAGATAAAACTGTAGCATGACCTGAATTCCATTTGCCAAACCGTGAGGCCTGTGCAGGACCTTGCCATGTGACTGAGACCAGCCTTTGCTCGGCTGCACCAACTTGAGACCAGATTGTGCGAGGTATCACATGCCCAATTTAGTCACCCTAAGTGGAGCTGCAGTACACCTTGGGCACCTGCTTACCCAGCATGCATGTGATCCAGAGTCTTTTGGAACCACAGTCCCTGCCTGCGAGGATCTTTCTCCTGCTAAAAGTGTGACTGCACAAAGAAGCCCTGGCAAGAACTTCCAGCTTTTGAGCTCTCAGAAGCACAAGAGCAGGCAAGTAGAGGAGGAGGAGGAGTACCCAGTTGGCTGCTAGGTACCCATCCTGAGTATGGATGAAGTAACCTTGTTTGCTAAGATAAAGTGAACTGCAAGGGAAACTGTTTGCATTGAGAAAGTACACGGGTAATCTGCAGCACAGCCTAATCACACTTGACATTGATCTTGGGAGAGAACCTCTTCACTATAGGGGAAAGGACAAATTCAACAGTGGAAATGCTGCAGGGAACCTCAAGCAACCAGTACACTAAGGTTTGTCTTGTCCATGTTTTATATGAAGTTTTTAGTTCTAGTGTGCACGAAAGTGTTTTTCTTCTTAAAAGCAAAGCACTGGGCTGGAATAACTGTTATGCTAATGTGTGTTTGATGAGTGCTGAACTCAAACACCCCTACAATACTTCCCTGAGACGCTTGTGACTGCTCATCACCACTACTGCTGAGAGTAAAATGCTGACATGCTTGTACGTGGCCCAGTGTGTAGTGCCATAGTAGGATGGATATAAAGACTTCAGAAACACATGAGCCTAACTGCCACAGTCGAGGCCAAGTAGCCCATACTTGCCCTGTCACACACAGGAGGGTTCTGATGGGAAAAACTATGGGCCTCATTTAGAAGGGCATTGCACCACCAATACGTCACTTTTGCCAATGTTCTGGTGGTGCAGTGCCCTGATCCATATTTACAAAGCAGCTTGGTCGTAGTTGGTCTCTCGCTCCTAGGCGAGATTGCTGGTTTAGAGATGACAACACTTTTGTTTGTAGATGACCAGGCCAATCCTACAAGTAGCAACTCTTGGTCCAAACCTCCCAGCTCACAAGCAGTACTTCACCAACTAACCAAACAGTAAAAGGTGACTTCTGGCAGCCTTTAAGCATGGACTCAAGAATGTGACATCTCAGGGAAGTTGTGGTTGAGTAGAGATTAACCTCTTCTCACATTAGCAATGAGTCTCAATATATTTACTTGAAATTACAGCAACCTATGGTACACTGCATGAGCTGCAATGATTAGGATAATGAACAATGCAAGAAGCAGAATGCTGAAGATGAGAGTCGTTAATACAAAGACCCCCACCATCTTTCAACAGACATGAGATACAAAACCTTAACATCCTAACATGGAGAACCTAATCTCTAACCTAATGAGAGCTACGTGTGCTATA
Organism: Pleurodeles waltl; assembly: GCF_031143425.1. Classification (NCBI taxonomy): domain Eukaryota; kingdom Metazoa; phylum Chordata; class Amphibia; order Caudata; family Salamandridae; genus Pleurodeles; species Pleurodeles waltl. The sequence continues at coordinate 625,993,720 of NC_090438.1, read as the reverse complement.
ATACATCTGCCAGTGCTGTGTCCATGAGAAGTGCCCCAACCCTCATTACTTTGGAATGAGGCCTCTAGGTCAGATTCAGTGGGGACACGAGGGCCGGGCCTGCATCAAAGTGATGTGTAGCAGAGATAGCATCAATGGCATCTGGTCGGAATCCCTCTGATAACCTTGTCTGTGTGAGATGTATTTATACAGATCTTGTAGGACCCCTAATGCAGGTATGTCCCCAAAACAATAGATAAGAGGGCCGGCAATTATGTAAACAATTCCCTCCAAAAGTACATTATGTTCCTGTCACAAGTATGTAGGAAAGGCACATGATGTGAATACCTATGTATCTCACTTGACTTACACAGAGTGGCACTGATAACATAAAATCAAAACATTTCACTAACTATAAAGATAGCAGCCATTCTGAAAGAAATAGTTAAATAAATAGGCTAAGACAGAGCAAGCTAAGTAGGTTAAAAGTCTTAGGTGATGGGTAAAGGCCTGCAAGCCAGAAGGCTACGTTAAACTCCTGATTCCCAGCTAAGCTAAATAGGATCCACTACACCTTCCCCATTGTCAGAACAAGGATGATGCCATAGTGATCACACCAGAGAAGGTGCATGAGTCCAAGTGAAAATGCTCTGAGCAAAAAACAAGATCAAATTTATAAAAACGAGTTCAAAAGAGCTGAAAACATACAAAGAGATAAAATGTCGACTATGACAAGCATTACAGGCCAAACGGTAATCAAATCAACAAGGCAATTTGGCATAAAATCATTAGCTTTTGAATGAGGCCAATGGTCAAATTATCTAGCAATAGTCGTGATCCTAAATAATGACTTCGAAGTCTCCAAAGTCATTGAAAGGAAGTGCATCCAGGAATGACCTCATCATCACATGTCAGATCGATGATAGGATTGGCAGATGGATCCATGGTGCAGAAGTGCACAGCAGCCTCAACTACAGGATCACCTGTGAAGACTGCTCCATAAAAAGTGCCTGAAGGAGCCAGATAGTTGACCAGTGGTGGCTCAAGTGGCCTCGCAAATCTGCTTCAGTCTCATGGGGCACAAATGTGAATGAACCCTCATCAGGAACAATAGCAGCACTTGGTCCACAGGAGGCACTTGCGAAACACTAAGGCACACTGAAGGTAGACACTGGAAGAGGCACGAGGTGCAATGAAAAACTGGTTGCAAGCACCATAGGACTGATCGGAATGACAGTGACCAGTCATGCTCCAATTCTTTCAGCAATGGAGCACCAAAGAACTGTGCCATGAGAACAATGCACAGCTGGGTTGGGGGTAGTAGCTCCATTACTCTGTTTAGCTGAGCAGGCACAGTCACTGCGTATTAGGAACAGCAGCAGTATCCCAATCAATGTCAAACTCCCCGGAAAGTGGCCAAACACACTTGAAAAGAGTGAAGGGATAGCCAACGGAATGACTCTGAAGACAGTCTGGAAGACGGAAACAAATCCAGGCCCAATAGCCTTAAAGAAGTGCACAATCACCATAGTGATTGAAGCGTTGAAATTTCAGGAAACCAGCTCTCCAAAGTATTTGTATTTTAATAGGGATTATATTTTGGCTGATGATCTTGCTATATGGAGAGCATAAGTCTCTCTGGCCGATGTCAGCACCACTTGTTTTTGGACCAGTAGCGCCTTTAGTCTGCTCAGCTTGTTATAATTTACCTTAGTAGTGTCAATGTGAGGCCACATTTCTGATACTCTTATCTCTTGTGTGGGGAGGAATAAAAAATGTCTACAAGTTACAATTTTAGAGACTGAAATTGCGCACGCAATTCCTGGTCTCATACCGCTACAGCTCTGTTCGTTCAGGAACACATAAGTATACAGAAGTATATGAAATGCTGGACAAATCAAAGGGACAGGAGTACCCTTCAGAAAGCAGGCCAAGTTCACGACCCCTGCATTGCAAAGGCCATGAAGGGACCTCTGTTTGCGAATCATTGAATGACTAACAGTAGTCCAGCGTTCGCTTCTGCTGAGAAAAACCTCAGTTTTGCCGTTCAGACATTTGAACTCGAAAGGCAACTCCCACTCTTCTTTAATATAGCTATCTTCTAGCTGCTTGTATCTGCCCACAGTAGGATGTTTCAAGCATTTCGTGAAACGGAACGTGGAAACTGGCAGATTTATAATGCCATGTACAAGCAATACTGTTGATAGACTTTCTGCATCTCTGAAAGGCAGCTTCTCTAACTTTTCAATATTAAGCATGGTGTAACTTGCTTCTCTTTTAGGCATTATCTGTTGTTCCCCTGTACAAGCACCGCTATCCCAGCAGCCCCCCAGCTAGTTGCCCGTGCCTGCTCACCCAGGATGGTGGGCATCTCCTTTGCCCCAGGCACCTCAGGCCCTGCCCCAGTGAGCCCTGCTGCCCTTAGTGAGGAGGCTATTGACCTCCTGCGATCCACCTCTGTTGGGCCGTCAACCATTGTGAATGCCGTCCAGGGGCTGGCAGCCCAAATGCAACAGACCAATGCATTTCTGGAGGGCATTCACACTGGCTTGGCGGCCCAACAGAGATCAATCCTGACTCTGGCCTCCTCTCTGATTGCAGCCATTGTCCCTGTTTCCACCCTTCCCCCTCCAACTTCCTCTACCCAGTCCCATTCCCCTCAACCTATCCCAAGCACACAGGCAGATGTATGTGCACACAGGACAACACACAAGAGTGGCAGAGGCAAACAAAAGCACTACACATCATCCCACAGGAACTCACACAAACACAATTCAGATGCAGACAGAACAACATCCACTGCCTCCACTGTGTCCCCCTCCTCCTCCTCCACCTCCCTCCCAGTTTTGTCTACACTCACATTTGCATGCACTACACCATCATCCACTACCAGCATAACCACCACACCTAGCAGAAAACACACCTCACCTACAGACACCACCCCAACAGCCATGCACACCTCCCCTGTGTCTTCTCCCACTGTGTCTGTGCCCCCCTACCAAGGTACAGAAACGCAAGCACTCAGAAACCCAACAGCCATCTACCTCACAACAGCATCCAACCCATACACCTGCACCCAAACACAGCAGACGCCTTCTACAACCACTCCCTCTTCCTCCACTCCCAATCCTTCTCTCCCTCTTCCCGCCCCAATGTCCCTAAGAAGCTTTTCCTCTCCACCGTTGACCTCTTCCCTACCCCTCCTCTCCCCCGTCCTTCACCTCTAGCCAGGGTGTGTAAAACCCAGGCAAGCACCTCAGCCACCCAGTCCAGGGGCTCAGTAGGTTCCACAGCAACTCCAGGTGGGAAAGGATCCTGGGCACCAGGCAGCCACACGGAAAGGGTGCCTGTCCCTAATGCTGCCAAGAAGGGCAAGGTGCCACCCCCAGCTGCTGAAAGGAAGGGAAAGATGCCACTCGCAGCTGCTGAAAGGAAGGGAAAGGTGCCACCCCAGCTGCTGTAAGGAAGGGCAAGGAGGAGTCCCCAGCTGCTGCAGGAAGGGCATGGAGAAATCCCCAGCAGCTGCCAGGAAGGGGAAGGAGGAATCCGCAGCTGCTTCCAGGAAGTGCAAGGGGGCTACACCTGCAGGCAGAAAGGACAAGGGGCCTGGTTCTGGGACTCAGTCTGAGCCCACACCACCAACCATGGTGGTGCACCTGTCTGAGGCTGCAGGGGATGGGCTGGAGCCTCCCCCCACCACCAGCTCCACCAGCAGCACCGCTACCAGCAGCACCACCACCAGCAGCAACACCAGTGGGCAGCTGTCCGAGGCTGCAGGGGATGGGTTGGAGCCCCCTCCCACCACCACCAGCTCCACCAGCAGCACAGCCACCAGCACCACCACCAGTAGCAGCAACACCAGTGGGCACCCGTCCGAGGCTGCAGGGGATGGGCTGGAGCCTCCCCCCAGCACTACCAGTGGGCAGCAGCACCGCCACCAGCACCACCACCAGCAGCAGCACCAGTGGGCAGCCATCCGAGGCTGCAGGGGATGGGCTGGTGCCTCCCCCACCACTACCAGCAGCAGCACCACCACTGCCACCACTGAGCAGCCGTCACCGTTGGCAAACAGTGTGTAGTCCTGTATCCATGGGCTGTTGTGCGGCCTGCCCCTGCAAATCCTGTGGTACGACACCTAGCTGAGAGACTGTGACCTTGCACTCCTCAAGACCGGCATCATAGGGCACAATGCCCCCACCAGCACCAGTAGAGATGCCATCCCCTTACCCCATCCTCCCCAGAATCAAGAGCACAGGGCACGATACCACCTCCAGAACCAGTGGAGATGCCATCCACTCACTCCATCCTCCCCAGAATCAAGAGCACAGGGCACAATGCCCCCTCAAGAACCAGTGGAGATGCCATCTACTCACCCTATCCTCCCCAGGATGAAGAGCACAGGGTACGATGCCCCCTCCAGAACCAGTGGAGATGCCATCCACTCACTCCATCCTCCCCAGGATCAAGAGCACAGGGCATGTTGCCCCCTTCAGAGCATGTGGGTTAAGACACCCACTTGAGAGACTGTGGCCTTGCACTCCCCAGGACAAACACAGGGCATGTTGCCCCCTCCGGGACCACTTTGATCTATTGCTGTTGTCCTTGCATTATTCCTGAGGGTACGGGGTCAATATGTTATGTTACTGCATCTGCTTGTGTGTGGTGCTGGGGGGGGCATTGAGCTTTGTGTGTGTGCCACTCTCTTTTTCCTCCCCCCCGTGTGCTAGGCGGCAGTACTCACTGTGGTCGTCTTGGCCGGCGTTGATGTTCGTAGTGGAGCAGGAGGTAGAAGATCATTAGGAAGATATGCAGCTCGGGCTCCATGGTGGCGTGGTTCTTCCCAGGGTCTCCACAGGTGAGTCGTTTCCCTTCTGTGCAGTTTTTTTCCCAGACTTTTTATGTTGTTGGTACCGCCCAGGAAAAGGTGGCGGATTGATGTGTCATAATACAGGGGGCAGAACATTGACTTCCGCCTGGCTGTAGGTGGCTACCGCCGTGGTGCCTGTCGATACCGCCCTGATGGTCGGTGTGTTAAAGTGGCTGTCTGTCAGAGCTGTTTCCACCATGGTCATTATTTGGCAGTATTTACCTCCAGCCTGTTGGCAGGTATTACCGCTGCTTTATCACCGACCGCCAGGGTTGTAATGAGGGCCTATGTTATTAAGGGTGTATATCCTGTTGGACAGAGTATTCATGCCATTATCGACAACAGCTAAAGCTTTTTCCAAATGTTCCTTACCAATCTGCCTCAAACGTGCAGCCGCTTTCAGTTGCGAAAGCTTACAGATCCCATTGTATAATGCAAAAAAGAATCATTTAGAGTGGGGCTTTCTTGGGCCTAGCAAGAATTCCTGCAAGTCCATTTCCTCTGAAAGGAGATTAAGATGTTCTTTCACTGCTGCTAAGGTGTCAGTCTGTGAGCATTGTTGGCACAGTATACCCACACTGCATGTGGTAACTATACTCGAGTGTTGACCCGAGACAAAGGAGGGTTCTGGCCGGCTAATCTTGAAACCCCATGAGCAAATTACAAAATGCTCCTGACACCCATTTGTGTACTTTGGCAACAATAACCACCTGCCAGAACTGGAAAGTGACAAATTATATGTAAGATCCTGAACCTTTGCATCTAATTCTTCCTCAGTGATATTCAGAAAAGATTGCCAATTGGTGAATGTGGCGTGGGTATACTGGATGCATTGAGTTATTTTATTTTTGCTAACCCTAGGCAGGATGTCTGTTGAACTGCGTCATTTAAAGAGATCTTTGGGACAGGAATAAAGCATGCTCTAAACAAAGCTACCCTACCCTGAATTTGCCAATCTTGTGTTCCCCATACACTTTTTACATCAATAGTGTTCTTCCAATATTCCTATCCTTCAAATGCAAGTGTGGGAAAAAGTAATCTGAATAAATCAATTTAGTGTCAGTTAGCTGCGTTTGTAGTGTCATGCCTGAAAAATATGCAAATTTGTCTGTATATGTTTTGGGGCTTCCCACAGGAGGTGTGGAACAGTGTTCCCACTGTGTGTAATTAAATACTGAAATATGTCTTATTGCTCCGTGCAGGTAGTAATGTCCTTTCCCCATAATTCTTTGTGTTAGTGTACACATCATCACTTTCAATTACGGTGTAATCTTGCAGCTCTGCAAGAATTGAATAAACTGTTTTAACACCCCAGTCATCAGAAACAACACCATGAGTAATTACATTAGTCATTGAAATTTTGAAGACATATGGGCCCATATTTATACTTTTTGACGCAAAACTGCGCTAACGCAGTTTTGCGTCAAAAACATTAGCGCCGGCTAACGCCATTCTGAAGCGCCATGCGGGCGCCGTATTTAATCAATGACGTTAGCCGGCGTTAGCCGCCGGCGCTGCCTGGTGTGCGTGGAAAAAAACGACGTACACCAGGCAGCGCCGGCGTAGGGGGATATGGGGCTTGGGCGTCAAGAAATGGGGCAAGTCAGGTTGAGGCAATTTTTTCGCCTCAACCCGATTTGCGCCATTTTTTTTCACTCCCAACCCCCATAGAAATTACTCCTGTCTTAGCAAAGACAGGAGTCATGCCCCCTTGCCAAATGGCCATGCCCAGGGGACTTCTGTCCCCTGGGCATGGTCATTGGGCATAGTGGCATTTAGGGGGGCACAAATCAGGCCCCCCTATGCCACAAAAAATAATAATAAAAAAACACTTACCTGAACTTACCTTAATGTCCCTGGGATGGGTCCCTCCAGCCTTGGGTGTCCTCCTGGGGTGGGCAAGGTTGACAGGGGGGGTCCCTGGGGGCATGGGAGGGCACCTCTGGGCTCCTTCAGAGCCCACAGGTCCCTTAACGCCTGCCTTTTGCAGGCGCTAAAAAACGGCGCAAAAGCGCCCGTACGTCATTTTTTTTTACCTGCCCACTCCCGGGCGTGAATTTTGCCCGGGAGTATAAATCCGACGCACATGCCTCGGAGTCGATTTTTTTAGACGTGAACGCCTACCTTGCATCTTATTAACGCAAAGTAGGTGTCCACGCTAAAAAATGACGCAAACTCCATGGACTTTGGCACTAGACGCGTCTAACGCCAAAGTATAAATATGGAGTTGGTTTTGCGTTGAAATTGCGTCAAAAAAACCGACGCAATTCCGGCGCAAACGGAGTATAAATATGCCCCATGGAATTTGAATAACCTCAGTAGGCACGTAAATATCAAATTGAACTTTATCCCAAACAATCCCATCTGGAATTGGTACTGCTGAAATGTTCACAATGGACAAGTCTCTTCGGACCTTATGTGAGGAAAGATAAAGTGTTAGAACTTCATCCACTGGCTCGGCAGAAGAGCATTTAGGAAGATAATGACCATTTATCAAGAGTAAGAAAACAGTCACAAAACCAATCCATAATAGAAAGGCTAGCAATGTCAGAAATATCCACAGATAATTCCATGGATAATCCAAATAGCTATTTTTAAGCCATGTGTATAGCTTACGTGTCTTTGAAACATTTTCAGTTGCAGGTGTAGATGAAGCTGAAGAAAACTGATCAAGATTGATGAATTAACCAGAAGCAGTCTCTGCAAACACAGGAGCAGGTGCCTTACTGGTGGATGGATCCACTTCACCTGGAGGTTCATAGTAGACGATGTCGTAAGTTTGAGTCGAGTTGGAATAGAAAGCTGCCACATCTTGGACAGTTCTTGTCGGTGAGGTGGCAACAGGAATTAGCAGAAGCTCATTTTCTGCCCTCCCCATGCTCAAGGAGGCATTTGTAGCAGTGTTGTTCATGCTGGTGCATTCAGGAGTATTCTTGTTTTTGTTCATTGGAGAGGTATATCCTGTTGGCTAGTGAGAGGGGCCCAAGAACTACGCAAGGGACTTCTGGATCTACTGTGCAGGATCGGCCACATGGTGTTGTTTGATGTTGTTGATTGAGACAAATCTATTTACTTTAAAGCCTGGCAGCGGTGGTAGGATGACAGTTCTGGTGCCTTGAATTGCGAGGACTGGGAATGGTGCTCTGTACAATGGGCCAAATTTGTTCTTCACAGTAATCTTCTCATTAACCATTTCCCCAACTTTAGGAATCCAGCCTGTAGAAGCTGTTGGCAAATCCCTTATTCCTAAAGTGGCAGCACTGACGGATGAATTTTTATCATGAAATTGCTGAAGCTCCTGTAAGACAGTGAGACATTCATTTATGCCAAAAGGTGTGTCTGCTGCCACCATACCAGGGCCATCTAGATATGGGACATACATAGGTATCCCAAAGATGACCTCAGGAGGAGTGCGTCCTCTTAAGGACTGTCTTGGCAGATTAATCAGTGCTTTCTGGACCCCATATAGGTGATGAAGCCAACTGCATCCTGAACCTAATACTCTAGCTGTTAAGGACTGCTTTAGATCTCGATTCGTCCTCTCCACAACTGAATTATCCTCTGGACGGTAGGGTGAGGAGTAATGGAGTTCAATACCCATCATCCTCATGGTGTCCCTGAATGCCTAAGAGGCAAAAGCAGGACCCTGGTCTGAATGGAATGCTGCAACCACATATGTACCGATAAAGATCTGCAAGTCTTTTATAACAGTTTGAGCCAACCACTGTGGCCATACCCACAGAAATCTACAACAGGAATCTACAGCAACTAAGATGTATTTGTATGCACCATCAGGTTGTAAGGGACCACAATGATCCAGATACACACATTGTAGTGGTCTTTTGGACACTAAGAGAAATGTCTGCAGTGGGCGTTTGATGTTGGAGCCCTTAATTTGCTGGCAAATGTCACAGCAAAGGTATGTTCCCAAAACAATAGATGAGGGGGCATGCTTGGGGCAGTAATTATCTGAACAATTCCCTCCAAAAGTACATTATTTTCCTGTCACATGTAAGTGGGGAAAGGGACATGATGTGAATACCTACATATCTCACTTTAATTTGATGCTGATAGTGACGCCTTCACAGAGTGGCACCAATAGCGTAAAATCAAAACATTTCACTAACTATAAACAAAGCAGCCATTTTGAAAGAAATAATTAAATAAATTGGCTAAGAGAGAGCAAGTTAAGTAGGTTAAAAGTATACAGATGATGGGGCAGAAGCCTGCAGGCCAGAAGGCTAAGATAAACTTCTGATTCCCATTAAAACTAAATAGGATCTACTACAGCATTAAGACACTTTTTGTGGCTTAACGCCACCTTGTAAATACGGCCCGTAACACGCATCACTTTTTGTGCAAGGGGCATGCAATGTCTGTTGCTGTGGGTGTTCTATTGCAACACCCATTGCATTTTGACACTGCCCCAGATTTACGAGAAATTGTAAACTTGTGGTAGGGTCAAAAACTAACTCTATCCCAGGGGTGGTGTTAGAGGGACGCAATGAGGAGAAATACTTTTATTTCTCCTTGTTTTTACTTTTTCTATATGTAGTGCATTCTTCAGCACACATAGCAGGTGCAAATTGCCATTATTTATTGTTTTTGTGCAGGAAGGCGTACAATCACAATAAACAAGGCACACATAAACAATCATTTCCTGCATTGCAGGCACCCTTGCAGCATGGTCCAAGGTTACCTGCATTGGCACTAGGCAGCTAACTTTAGCGCCAACACTAGTGAAAACACCGGAGAGCACCGTATTGTTGTAAATATGGCACATACCTGCATTTCTGAAATGGCATGGTTCTGCTAAATTTGCCGCAGAGTCACTCTGCACTACTTCTTTGTAAATGACGACCTATATTTGTTAAGATGTAGACATCTTCAAGTCCTCTTCGCACTGACTGCACAGATTTACATTTGAGCTTGGAGTTTTGAAAGGGGAGTTATTTGTTTCAACTGAATTCTGTTTGGAAGTTCAAAATCTTATTCACATTTGATTTTTCACTCCTCGCTTCCACAGACTCCCTCTTGGAGTCCATTGAAGTTCAACAGCCACATTGCACTGTGAGGAAGTTAATGTGGTTGTCCCATTTAATTGTGAACATCATCGTAAATTTTCAAGTGCTGTATCTCACTCAGTCTGCCATACAGAAAAATCTCTCTATTATCCAAGTCAAGTATTTGTTCCTAATTGCTCATCGTGATTCTCCTCCAACCATTACCTCTAACCATTACGGGCTTCTTCCAAACTTGGCCTTTAATATAACCAAGTTTTCTTCAGTGACTCCTAGGAACTGCACCATTCCTTTAGGCAATATTACTGTGAGTCTTGTTCAGATGTATGTCTGTGTCACAAATGTTCCCCTTTGTTACTTGGACTATCTCCTTCAGCTGTCAGTGCAGGAGTCTGGCTATGAAAGCCATAATTCATTTGAAGTAGTTGTAGAGGTGGCAGATTTCTGGCTCTTCATTGCAATTGGCCCTCTTTTCGCTGGCATTTGTTTTTAGGCTTTAGTAAAACCTGATAAAACTCTCTTCGTGTTCACTCTTATGACTCTCTTTTAATTCTGTGTTGATGCTCTTAACTTTTCAAACAGTAATTCTTTGAAGGTGACTTCAGCCTTCCAAATGTCAATGCGCTTCTTCCATACATCTCCCTTATGCCCACCAAGGGCACGTTCTGCATCCTCAGCAGACTTATTTCTCAAATTGAGGTGGACATGCTCCATAACTTTCATGAGGAGTTTCCCCTCTTTTTGTGTTAGGAATACCTTCTGAGAGAGGTGGGCTATGGTATCGTTGCAAGCGCACCTACCAACAGTGTTGATGTGGCATACTTGTGCCCAAAGTGAGTCTGTGCTGGTCTAGATTTTTTCAGTAGGCAGAGCAAACTCGCCGATTTTCCTCTAAACTTTGATCTTGTAGTGTAGGCTTTCTTTGAACTGGCCGACATGGGCTGGAGGTTGGGGTATTGATAGGGAGTAGTAGCGAGGCCTGTTGATTGCACATATACTTCTTGTTTTTTTAGTCAAAGGGCACAGGGTGCTTATTGTGTATTCTCTTCAAACCCTCCCGCAAGAACATCGCATGACTTCTTAGCAAAAATAGCCTTGTTTTAATTCCTCACCTTCTTTATGTCTGGCCAGAATCCCAACTCTGAGATGCAGAGTTCCTGTTCTCAAGGAGTGGGTGCTCAAGTCAAAACGGCATCTTGCAAAGTGTCTAGTGGGTTCCAGTCAGTTTTAATGTGCTATAGGATCACAGCTCTTCCAATCCCTGTTGCTGGAGGGATACGTAAATGAGACTCGGTAAACTGACATGAACAGAGTTTTTCTCTAAGACCCCTCACTGTCCCTGATGACAGTAGAAGCAGAGCCAAGGTGCCCTAGGACCGGGTCCTTGTCCCATCTACCTGATTGTAATTTGTTCATGTTGATGCGCGTGATGGGTGCTTTCCAATGCCTAGGTAGCACGCAAAGATGCAGTACTTGTTCCAAAAACCTCACTCTCGTTTTCCCACATGATAATTTTGTAAAGGTCTGAATAATGACGTGCTTATTTATGTGCTACTGTTTCTTTAAGGAATATTGATATAGACTGCCAGAGAATTTTATTTTTAACTAGCTTGTGTGACAATAAAAGAGCAGGTAAGCAAATTAAAATACAGTTGCTGCAAAATATTTGTGATGCACGTCACCAGGATGTGTGTTTTTATATCTCTGAGTAGCAGTTCGAGTCCCAATAAAGTGTTTTAGAAAGCAGTTGCATTGCAAAAACATTAATTGATTGTTTTCTATATATAAAACCTCTATGAGATATGAATTAATCTGTGATGAATTGCTGCATTTTTTAGATGTAAAATAATCCTTCATGCACTGCAATGCAAGCAGTCTACAGTAGGTAGAATAGACACCAAACAGCCCCTTGCATACAGTGAAAGGGCAGTACTCCCCTGGGATGGCGCCAAAGTGCACTCTTTGTATAGCAAAAGACCAGATAGCAGTAGGACTTGCAGCTAGCTGTTCTGTCAAGCCAGGCCAAAAAATAAATAAAAGGCACTTCAGCATTCAACAATTTGCATTCCTAAATCTATGCTAGGGGTGTGCAAAAGTGAAACTTGCTTTATTATGGTCTCATGTGAGATATTTGCTTTTCCAACCAGTCTGTCACAGGACATGTTCCGCTCGAGCCAGTTCTCCACTGGAAAACCTCGTGCAAAATATAGCACCTTCGAAATTAGCAGAATTTTGTGGATTTCATGTATTGCAAAATTGTAAACGTCCTGATTTTCACCGGCTTATTACAAATGTTCATACCTTCATGAATCATTTTGCAACTTGAGGACTGATGTGTGAAAACATTTTATCACAAAATACTCAAAGATAATGCTTTTCTGCAGTTGTCGGTTAGTGAAAATGGGCATTCACAATGACCAGGCGCTTGATCAAATATAGATAATCTAGCATTCAGAGCTACCCTTCCTCCTATGACTGTGTCTACATCATTAAAGATCTGTATGAATGAATGAATGAATGAATGAAAAGGGATGTTTAGAGCACATAGCTACTCCGAACAGTGCCTCGAGGCTAAGTCATAGATGAAGGCAATTAGATTCGAGAAAAAAAAGTCAGGTTTTCATCTTCTTTATGAAGCGCTGTCCCGATTTCGTTATACAAAGGTCAACTGGAAGTTTGCTCTGGCCAGGTAACGGAAAGAGAGCGCACCTGCTCTGGAAAGACAATCCTGGGTACTGTGGCAAGTGCCCCATTGGAGGAACGCAACTTCCTGTTTGAGAGATACGTATGTTTAACTAATTAGATTCTGAATATTGATTGCCGAGAATACTTGTAGTGGCTACTGTAAACCCCTGACTTTCAAAGGCATGGGCAAAGTGGGCAACTGCCCAAGGCCGCCACCTTCCAATATGCATCCTGGTAAAATGACCTTTCTATCTACTTGATCTCTACCTACCTCTGCCTCTTACTCGTCTGTCGACCTAGTGGCTCACCGGCAAGACATAGTTTCAACAGCTTTTGCACGACCCCATTAAAGTTGAACATGTGATTTAGAATTGTTTGGGATCCTGCGGGATTTTATTAGGATGGACTGAGTAATAAAATGAAAATCTGTTCCATACAAGGGACCCAAAAATAAGTCTTGCCGGGGCCTTAAAAATCATTAAGATGATGCTGTTGAAAGCTATTTGGAATACATATCCAGGACAGGATATGAAAAGGCCTTTTCAGACAGACGTCTGTGGTGCACTTACTATAAAGTCATCCATGCCTGTCACAATGTCTGTTGAAGGGAGCATATACTTTTGTAGCCAGTCGGTCGCAGCTAATTACCAACCTCCTGCTGGCAAAGACTTGCTCATCAAATGTGTTTCTCATTGCTAAATGTGAGGCCTGTCTGCATGGCTGCATTATTGTATGAATTATTGCAGGGTTCTGCACGCATCTTTTGGGGATCGCTTATACATCCCAGCCCTCACGCCCTCCATTGCTGCAAGGGAAAAAATCACATGGGGCGCTATCACATAAAGTGAGCACTGGGAGTTCAGATTTAAGGCAAACACGAAACATCTTGTCTGGTGCTATTTGATGTCAGTGCTTGCTCCACACAACAAAAGGCAATGCAATACATGTGCACAAGCGTACTTATCACACATTGCCACCTCCAAAATACCGTTTCCATAATACAGCGGTAAAAAAAGGTTTTTGGAACAAGTACTGCCAATTCACCAACAAGGGCACCAATCAAAAATGTTTTGCCTGCTGACGCATATACATGTGCCGTGTACACACCAAAAGGCAGAAGGTCAGTTCACTGAATGATGAGAACTCCAGAAAAGGTGGAGTGCAGGGGCGTAGAGGGGTGAAAGGGACGTCAGCGGCCTCCACTTAGTGTACTGCGGGTTGCTGGCCTTTGACCGTGTGTAATCAAACGCTTTAGTGTTTTAATGACAGGTGCTTCTTAATCGTGGTACGTTCCGTGTTGTACAAATTATCACCACGGCTGAGTAGTTCACACGAAGGAAGGAAAGCTGATATGAGGAAGAGGAACCTTTGACCTTGTTGCACCTCTGAACACTCACATTTGAAATAGGCATGTAAGCGCGCATTTTGTTGTGAACTCGATTTCCTTTCTTTAACTGGAGCACAATCACTTGAATATTTTTGAACTCACAGAATACTTAAGTGCAGAAGAAAGACCAAATCAGGAAAATAAGAAAACACATACATTTGTTTAATTAAATTATCTCTCTTAAGGCAGTTGGTTGAGTTTACAACTGCTTTGACAGTACCAGATTTTTATCACGCCGGTGCTTAGCCTATGAACTCCCAGTTCCCAAAGTGAAAGAAAGTGTCAAATCCATTCTCTCCGTGAAGAGACGGTCTAAGTGCCTTGATTACTAAAAAATGGTGGGCGTCAATTACTGAGGTCAGAGGTATTCTTATGATGCCTAATGCCCTTTTATTGCCCACGAGCCTGGGGGGCAGAGTTAAAGAAAAACAGCGTTATATCTATTGAGATGCTGTTTTTCTCTCCCCGGGGATGATTCACTTTAGGATGCTACGAACCAACGCACATACCTTTGCATCATAGTGCAAGGGTGTGTGTGTTCTATCAAGCATAAGTTTTGTACTTGAGCAGCCCCCTTCCAGGACAACAACTAAGTTTTCAGCACAAATCCTAAGAGCAAATACTATTTTTCCTTTTTGTGTTTGCTGTAAAGTGCAACACACATGCTAAGTGGGAATCATTTGGAGTCCTAAAATTGCTCCACTGTTACACCTGCCGCAGGAGGTGTATTTTGTGGAGCAAAATCCTAGTCTACAAATGTTAGTAGATAGGGATTGGTGTCAAAACCAATCGATTGTTGCATTGAAACAACCATGTACCACCCATGGGAGGCTACGTTGATGTAAGATAGTGCAAAGTAGCTCATAGGCAACCTTACAAAGCAAATCATAATGTGCATTGACAAATAAATCGTGCCACAACACTTTGCAGATGGTCTCTAGGTGTGGCTCTTTGTGGTCCCTTGCTTAGAAATGGAAGGGACATCCTTCACCCAGTCTCATGTTGTCATATATGCCCCCCATTAAAACTACCTTAATTATAAGGCAGGTAAAAGGCTGGTATAATGCTGAGTCTTTGTCATTCAATGTCTCTTGGTTCAGGAATAACACGTTTGTATTTGATGCTTGCTGGCACCACATTGTAATATTGTTCTTACCCATTACACAGTGATTGGAAGTGCTCAACTAACGGGCAATTCCATCAAGCAGGAAGAAAGACTTGAAGCGGCTGGTGGTGGGGTTCTTCAAAAGAATGCTCCATCACTTAAGGAAGTGCAGAATATAATTCATTTTCCAGCTGATCAACCCCTAATTATAGCATATCGCTCAACTGATTATTAGTGTTTGTTAGGACCCAGCTCTGAACAACTGTCAACTCTCCACTAACTTCCACATGGCAACATTCTCAGCATCACTGCATCCTCTCTGCTTCATTAATCCTTGCTCTAAATCTGCACATTGGGCATGCAGACACACACACAACTTCGAGGCTAGGGGTTGGGGGAGCAACTGCCTCCACCCAAGACACTACACCACTCATTACCACAAGGTACTATATAAAAGGAAGTCGCTTCTGCAACCTGAGTGGTGGCCTATTCTGTACTAAGGCTCCACTTTTAGTTTTAATACTAGAACCATTCGTTTTGCTGCAATGTATACAAAACCCAAGGTATATGACTATACTGCGTTCACTCAAAGCACATTCATTAAGCCCCTATTACTAACGCTATAGGACTAAGGTATGTAGTAAGCCCAAAGCACATTCATTAAGCCCCTATCACTATCACTTTCAGACTAAGGTATTGAGTAAGCCAGGGTGGTTCTGGATCAAGGGTTTCTTTCTATGTTTAAGAATATAACGTGATGGGTTTTCTCAAATAAATGAGGATTGATGCAGTGGATATTAAAAAAAAAACACTAGTCAAAGTAACTTTAAGATGTCTCAGTGCTCCATCACACTTTTATAATTATTTCTAAATCTACAGAAGGAACGAGGTAACGTGATCCTAGTTTAAGACTTTCAAGCTGAGGACCTGATACACTGGATACCACTTTCTCTCCACGGTGGAGAGAAAGCAGGCAGGTAGCAAAGGCCAGTCTCTCTAGTATAGAACAGGAGCAGGATAGGCAGGGTGATCACGTCTCTGGGTTTGCCAGGACAGTTCCGATTTTTGCAACATCTGGCTTTTCAAATTTCTGTAAATGTAACTTCATGTCCTCCTTTTTAAGGAGAGTCAGCTAAGAGCAGAGGGAGACGGGCCTTCATGTCTACTGTGCCAGTATAGTCAGCTAGTCTCACTAGGAAACAGTTAAGTTACACAAATGCCATGGGATCTATTCAAAAGCACATTACGGAGTTTATAAGGTAGTCCTGTAGTACACTTCTATGTTTTCTTGCATAGCTTTGTGGATTGGCCCCATAACATCTAAAATGGGTGTTAGTTCTGAAATCCCTGGTGTGGTTCCTCCTAACTTTTAGCCCTCAGACTTCCTGTTTTTCTGACTCACTTTTGCTAACTTTAGGATTCTGGGCACTTAACCACTGCTCACCAGTGCTAAGGTGCAGGTGCTATGTACTCTAAAACATGGGGATATTGGTTTATCCACAACTGACATGTTCAATTTCAAGAGAGTCTCTAGCCAGGGAAGGAAGGCCTCTTTGAAGATTCCCCACTTCAAAGGCACATTTGGGTACAAGTACGAGACCCCAAACCCCACCAAATCAGTTCACTTTTGGGTTCTGAGGAGACTCTGCCAAGAAGAGGAGCTGCGTTGCCAGGAGGGACTGCCACTTTGACAATTGCTCTGCCATGTTGACTTGCTGATTGCTGTGCTACCAGGGGGGACTGACACTTTGCATCTTGCTCTGATGTACTCGCCTGCTGCCTGCTGCCTCTTGCAGTGAGAAGGACTGAACCTACTTTACAACTTCTTGCAACTTGAGAGAACTCTAGGGGCTTGTTGGCTTGCTCCCTGTACTTAAAAGTCTCAGGGCTAATAAAGACTTTGTGGACATTCATCGCCCTGTTGCAGAAGCCATTCTGTGAGAACTAGCACCTCAGCTGCATGTGAGGACAGATTTGTGCAGTGACAGCATGTGTCCTGCTCTGCACAAAGGCATTCGGTGAGATAAAACCCCATGCTTGCCTGATCTCCAGCTGGGATCCGCGCTTCGTGTGCTACTGTAACAAAGGACTGTACTTAAGGAGAGAGTGGCAGAGTCCTGATTGACAGAGTTACCGTGCCGAAATGTAGTGAGGACAGCATCAAACCCCACCTGCAATCCCAAGGTGAGACCGCTACAGCGTGGCATGACAGCGGACCACTGCAGCTTACTGCGGCCTGAAGGAGGAGAATGTATTCTCCAAGGTCACTAATGCCAGCAGTTCAATCACAACTTCCTGCCTCTCCTGACAAGTGCTGTGCCCAAGAGACCCACGAGGTCTCTGGAGCCACTTTACACTGCTGCAAAGGCGCTGTGTTTCCCTGGAGGTTCCGGCCCTGAGAGTCAGGCTGTAAGCGCCCAATGCAACTTTCTTCTTAAAAAAGCATATCGCCCAAGCGCTAAGAACTTTGCCCAGTTCCCAGTAGGACCGTAAATCTCCGGACAGAACTACACAGGTGCTTTCCACATTGCACTGGTCTAAATAGGTGAAATACCTGAAATACTCATATCCAGGCAAGTGTTAATTGGGTTTTTATTGTTCTGGTCTTATTTGAAACAGATAAGTATTCTTTATTTTTCTAAATCGATGTGGAGTCTTTTGTGGCGTTTTCACTGCGATACTGTAATCATTGTGTTGCACAAATATTTTACACATTGCCTCTTAAGTCAATCCTGACTGCTGTGTGCCAAGCTACAAGAGGGTGAGCACAGGTTCATTTAGGTTGAGTATCTGACTTACCCTAACTAGGATTGTGGCCCCTACTTGGACAGGGGGCAAACCCCTGCCAATTAGAGACCCAATTTCTTACAATGGGCATAACATTGGAGTAGTCCCATAAGATTAGTACAAGAGAAAGGAATGTGCTCTCTTTGCACTTTTACTAACAGGGATTCAGATGTTTGTGGTCTCCTCACTAAGGCATGTAACAGCATGGAAATGAGCAATCTGGCAGTACTGTTTCCTGTACTTATTATTATTATTAGATTTATTTCTAACGTGCACAATTGCCTGAAAGTTGTCCTGGCACTAAAACAGACTAACATGGTCAGTCACAATTTACCCCACCATTAGCTAGTAAAATGACACACTTTGAGTGATTTCTTAAACTGACCAAGATCTGATAACTTTCGCAAAGGGATTTTTAAGTTGTTCTACAAACCATCTGCCTGTACTGAAAAATATCTTTCTATGGCCCAAGAAAGTGTATATTTGCTCTGAATCAAAGGACTAGCTTCAGCTCTTTTCAACCAGCGCCCTGGGCTGTAGTTCCTGAGCTTGTTCCTTACATAAACAAGTCCCGTCTTATGTGCAGCCCTGCAGACCATGCAGAGCGATTTAAAGAGAGATTTAGGAAGACAAACGTACTTACATGTAGCCAGTGCAGCTTTTTAATCTCCAATGAGGCCGAGCATATTAGTCGTAGATGCAGAGCAAGAGGCGCTAATTCATTTTGAATGCAAACCACTCGTTTGAACAACAAATCAAATGCACCCAAAAGCAGTGTTTTACCATAATCTAACTTGCTGAGAATTGTGGTTTGGTCAATAAGAGCGCTACATTCTGCTGTAAGAAATGGTGATAGTTTCCATAAAATGTTCAGTAAAGCAAAACAAGTCAATGCTAACCTGTTGACATGAGAAGTCAGCAATAAATCGCTGTCAAAAAAAGACTCAAAGATTTCAGACCTCCAATTATGCCGATTGGGAAAATTGGTCTCGAAGTTGGTTGGCAATAATTGTGGGACCTGGTTTGATGCACAACACAGTGCCTCTGGTTTGGCTCAATTAAATTTGAGAGAGCTATATTTAAACCAGCTGGTAACCTCCCCCATACATTGATGGAAAATATTGCACTGTGCTTTTGTCATGCATTTATGAAATCAAAGTCGAAGTTGCATTTACTTTCCCTTGTGTTCATCCCACACAAATACCAATCTTTATACTTTAGTGACTCATTACTACCCATTTGTTTAATCATGAATGTTGTCAATATATTCATTCTATGACCACTCTGTTACTACAGAATGGTCGTACTCGTGTCTGTTGCATGTCTTCACCATCTGCCCACCTACGGCTGGTAGGAGACACTTTACACAAGAATTGAATGAACAGAAACAATTTAAGGAAATGGGAATGATCTTTAATACAACTTGAAAATTCTAGATTTTCTTTCGCATACCGCAAGACGTGTGCTGCAGGAATCTTCTGCGTTTTTGCTGTTGAACAAGTATATTGCAGCCTCGCACCCTTTCAGCTGCATGCTATTGATTGGCGGGGTACATGAACCCTGTCTATAAAGTACTTTTCATTCCGCACAGGCCATGCCAGATGTTTCTGTGAGGAATTAGAGGACTCGGGTTTTACGTAACATGTGCACAGCTCCGGGTGATAGATTATGTAATAATAAGATTCCTTTGATTTAAAAATACTTTGCCAGAAGCAATGTGAGCGGAGTACAATTTTAGGAAAATGAAACACGCATAGTTTTACAAAGATGGTTCCCTTGTTAAGCCAGTAAATGTCTTTGTTTTGAAGCTTCCTCGCCCTCCCTCTAAACCAAGCGATTGTCACCCTGCTGATGACTGTGGTTTTTTCACAGAAGTCTAGCCTGATGTGGACCAAACATGTTTGAGATCTGCTTCCAGGGCAGCCTGAATCCATAAGAGTTATTTTTACGTGCACATGCAAAAGATTGTTTTACTACTTTGTGAGAACAACTCCCTACCGCAACAAACTCATGCTGGCCAGATGAAAGACAGTAATCCAAAATATTTCAGTTATGCCACCATTAGCATAGTTGTGAAAGCCTCATTTCGTCTTACTCCCCAGGGCAATCTATTTTGGGAACCGCTGCAACTCTTACACAGTGCTCCATGAACATAAAGGGCTAGATCGTGTAAAGTCAGCTTGGAAACTGCTGTTTAAAGGCATAGTGTTAGACACTATATCTCAGAAAGGGAATGTTAGAAATGGGGTTTCTGGTTGGCTAGGGTATACACCTAAGCCAGGCAGAACCCACCCACTCTAGTCAGGGCAAGGGAGTTACATGTCCAAGATAACCCTTGCTCACTCCTTTGGTAGCTTGGCACGAGCAGTCTGTCCTAACCAGGAGGCAATGTGTAAAGTGTTTGCACAACACACGCAACACACGTGATGCAATATGTACACCACAAAGTAAACGCAACACTGAGCTATGTAAAAATAAACTACATTGCACAAAACATAATTCGACCAAACATTACATGCCAGGAGAAGGCCAGATGCAAACAATACAAAGGTAGTAAGGGTGAGAGCAGCCGCACCTCCGTGGAGTAACAACAAATATAATAGAAAGTGTCTGTAACAATGAGACGTTGGTGCCAGATGGGTCGGGTGCCTAACTACCCTAATAGGCACAAAAATGTGTATCAGGTACAAAATAATAATAACAGCAATATGACCATGGCACACAGGATAGAATGATCCCAGTTCGTATTGAGGACAAGTGTCCCTGGTGTTCAGGTTCAGGATGTGGAGAACAAATTAGAAAGTCCACAGTCGATGATGCAAGTGTCTTTATTTGTAGGCACAGTATGCCACAGACTTGCGTTGTCTTCGAGAAACAGCCAACACGTGTTTCGTCACACAGGTGACTTCATCAAGGCTGGGCCGTTCGGCCAGGGAAATGAGTAATGCGTAGAGTTGATGGTGGTGTACGCGAGTAATATAAAGTTGAGCGGCTGGCAGTAGGTGAGTGGAGATCCAGTAGAAGGCAGGTGAGTAAGAAAGGCCCTGATAAGCCTTGGGTCGGGACCCTGTACAGATAGTGGAATGGTCGTCAGAAGCAGCTCAAGCGCGTCTCGGTGTACATTACATGTCACAATATCCTGCTACCCTAGCAGTTGTCAGAACGTTACACAAGTTACTAATACTGTGTCACATTAGAACATGTAAGTGCTCAGGATTCTGCAACAGAAGCAATAGTCAGGAATCACAGGAACATTAGCAACCATATATGAAAACATAATTAAAATAGGCAGGTAGATATAAACCAATAAGGTCCACCTCAGGACCATCAGACATATATACGTCCCTCATAGAGTACCTGTTTTATGATGAGAGGCACCTCAGTGCCACAGGGATCATAGTGGGGCCCCCGGCGCTCCTGCGCACAAGACAGGGGCCACGTGTTGATCCTGAAGGGAAGAGGGGCGGTACGCACCCCCGTCTAATTTTGGATGTCGGGGCCCCCCGCCTGCGCCTGAACTGTGTTCAGACACGTTCTGTGGGCCCTCCACGGATCGCGACTGACCCTCCTGCAGGGGGAAGGGGGCACTAAACAGAAAAATGCCCAAAGTTCACCATGGCGTCCGTGCCGCTAAGGCAGTGGCTGGGGGGAAAGTAACTCCCTTTCTGCCCCCGTGCCCTGCAATGTTGGAGGCAGCCACCCTCGTCCTCGGTGCAGCTGCTTGGGTAAAGAGGGGAGCAGGGGCCTCCAATGAGGCTTCCCTCCTGCTTGGAAGTGGCTGCACCAGGCCAAAAACAGCACGCTTATGAGTGTAGGTGGTTCCTAGAGAGCCCGGTCGCAGCGGTGATTCCCAGCATGGCAATGCGCTTTTTCAAGCACAGGAGAACATTCCTTCAGCCTGGGTCATGGCGGTGATTTCCAGCACGGCTATGCGCTTAGAAGCGCAAGGGCACAAAGAAGCACTCTCTAAGCGCTTTTGATATACAAAACAGCACTCCTCGTGATGGGGATAGTTGCAGAGGTCAGAGGCCACGGCACCCTGTCCCTGGAGACAAGTGAGAGGGGAAGCACACGACTGGCAGGCCCAGCTACAGGCCAGCACATGGGATGCAGATGGTGGCAGTTCCTCCTAGTGACCAGGCAGGTCACAGGTCAGCACAGCAGCAGCAGTCAAAGGTGGGTCCTGGTGAGCCCATTCAGCAGCGCCCTGTAACCAGTTTCAGGTAAGTCTTGTCAAGTCTCAAGAATGTCTGAATTGTGTGGAAAATTCCCCTGTACTTATACTCAGTTTACAGTGTGTTTTTCAACTGGAGGGGAGATGAGGTTCCAGCCAGTTACAACTGGTCCTGGGAGTGCCCGCTCTCTCCTGCAGCACCAGCTCCAAACATCAGTTGGGGGTAAACAACCATATTGTGTGGGGCCTTTACAAATGCAGGTGTGCCCCGCCTCTCCCTTCTCTCAGCCCAGGAAGACTATTCAGTATGTAGATGCACCTCAGTGACACCTCCACCCTCCCTGTGTGCAGGCTGTCTGAAAAGTATGCACAAAGCCCAACTGTCACACTGCCCAGACATGGATTGGAGTCAAGCTGCAAAACACCAGAGTCATAAGCACAGAGAAATGCCCACTTTCTAGAAGTGCATTTTTGTAATAGTAATAAAAAATCCACTTACACATAAGGCAGCATTTCTTACCACCATTACAACCATACCAAACATGCCCACGCTTTCCCTCTTAAATCAGACAATACCCATTACACATAAGGCAGGGCATTTCTAATGCAATCCTATGAGAAGGCAGCACTCACAGCAGTGAGACACCAAGTTAGGCTGTTTGTCACTACCAGGACAGGCCACGCAACCTGGCACATGTCCTGCTTTCTACATACATGGCACCCTGCCCATAGGGCTGGCTAGGGCTAGGGTTTAACCTGGGGGTGACTTACTTGTAGTAGAAGTGGAGTTCTTGGCCTGGCAAGTATATTTAGATGCCAGGTCCCTGTGGCAGAAAACTGCGCAGACAGGCCCTGCGCTAGCAGATCTGATACAGGTTTGAAAGGCTACGTCAGTGGGTTGCGCAAGCAGCACTGCAGGCCCACTAGTAGCATTTAATTTACAGGCCCTGGGTATAGGGATACCACTTTACAAGGGACTTCTAGGTACATTAAATATGCCAATTAGGTACAAGCCAATCATACCAATTTTACAAGGAAGAGCACATGCACTTTAGCACTGATTAGCAATGAAAAAGTGCTCAGAGTTATAACGATAGCCACCAAGGGTAAGAAAAACAAGGAAGAAATAGGCAAAAAGTCTGGGGAATGACCCTGTGAAAGGGTTAGGTCCAACAGGGAACAAAGGAAGTGTTAATTTAAAACCAGAGGCAGGGTCACATGACATTTTGACTAGTGCTAATACATGCAATTGGTGGTAAGGCAGTGCTAGTGCAAGCACAATTCGCCACCATAGTATGAGAAACGTTTGTGGAGGTGGTAATGTGCAACATGAATATTTGTGCAATTTTTGTTATGTTTTGTTTTGTTGCAGTGGTGATCTGTTGGGTTCTGGTTCTATGTTGCAGTGTTGCATTGTGTTGTTATTGTGCTGCACTGAATGATGTTTTGCATTCTGTTATGACTGCTTTTTGGTTGTGTAATGTTTTGTTGTTTTATTGTGCTTTGTTTTATGTTTTGTGCTCTCTCGTGTTTCGGTACTACTTTAGAAATGTCAACACACACTTATATTTCCAACCAAAAGCAACACATTCCTATAAAGTTCTGGTGGCAAACGGCAATTTTCCAATGTCACAAATACATTATTACGTCTCTTAAGTGTTTTAGGACACCAGCCTGTCCAAAACTGTTTAAAAAGCTGTAGCTTTCATTAAAAAAAAGTCTTATCGTCAAGCATTTCACTGCTCCTTGGAGGCTGCTTCTTATTAAAAGATTGAAATAAAAGGCAAATTCGGTCTCTAAGTGGATTTATTAATTCATAATATATTTATAACCCTTTTTCAAATAGGCTAAGCAATTTACAAAAATAAATGTCCTTGCAGGGATGCTACAAGTTTCTAGGCTGTGCTAATGGGTTGCTTGTTTGCCATTCATTTAATCTGCAGTGTACCACTTCCCAAGTGGCTTCCTTCTCAAAAACTTGGCGTCCCTTATGGAATGCTGCTGTCCATAGTGTCTATCTGACATGACCAATATGTTAATGACTTGGCCCTTGGAACCAAGCAAGAAAGTTTGCTCTGCTTTTGTGTGTCTCCACTCATTAATTTGCTAGCTTATCCCTACTTAAGAGCCAGAATTAGTCACTTAATCACTGTCACAGGTTCCTCCAACTACTTCCTCAAGTCTATCAGCTCATGAGTAATGCTTGTCCACACTCTACAACCAAAACCACCTGCTACAGGCGAGGACTATTATTATTGTGATCAGCCCATTTATCCTCAGAGATGTTGCCCAGCTAAGAAACCTTTAAAGAATCTTTTTTTATAAAAAAAAAAAAAGTGTTATTGTACACACATTTTCCAGATTACTCATTTTCATTGTTATTTTCATTTATACACGGAATATCCGCTGCTAGTATGGTCCAACGGGCTATGTTCTCAAACTTTTAGCGTTTTTTTTTTAATTAAAAAATAGGTGGTAAAGAATACATGAAGTTGACCACGGACGCAATAAACAGTCTCAGTGAGTGGGGAAAGGAGATAGAAAGTTGAGCCTAATCAATTGTGCTGGGTCAATAACAAGCACTCATAAACATAAAGATCAACACGCATGCAAACAGAAATGTAGCCATGCAAACGTAGAGACGAATGCAGTCAAGCACCCACACATAAATACACACATGCCTGCAGCTATGCATACAGTATACACACCTACATAACATATATCCACGTTCACATGCAGAGGCAGAAAAAATCACCTCCACACATCCATGCACAAATATATCAGCAAACATAAGGCATCTTTAAACATAGACTAACAGACGTAAATACTCATAAGCACGGAGGAAACTGGCCTACAAGCAAGCAGGCACACACAGAGCAACAGACATACAAAATGTCAATTTAGGTAAAAACACTACAATGTTACAAAGACAACAGACAGGCAGAAACGTATGCAATCTCATACAATGTACATGCAGACACACATGCACACACAGGTGGATGGCAAGTGCTTAATTCCGTGGACGGAGGATTAGAGGGTGCATGAGTGTGAGAGGATACATGGATGTCCAAATTAATGCATACGTGAGGGTGGATAAATTAACGCTTAAATTAATTTTGTGACATATATATAGATGGAGGAATAAATGAGAGTTGGTGTAGACCTGACTATGTGTACGTGGATGAAATGATATATTGTGAGATAAATCATAGGTGTGTGTGTTGGATAGCCCATTCATCCATACACCGATGCACTCATTCATTTATCCACTCATTCTCCCGTTCATTATCCCAGCATCCATCACTGTAGTCACCCGTTCATTTAACCGTTCAATCATTCACACATTCATTTAATCATCTACAGAATCATTCATCCATACACTCAGGTCCTTTTTTTAATCTATGAATGCAACTGTTTTCTCAATCTTGCACCCACTCAACTATCCACACAACCACACCAAGAAATCCAGCAAAGAACGAAGAGATGCCGTCAGAAGAATAAGGCAGACGTTTGCTTCGTCAGTACTTGCTGTCTATACGCACCTGTTTAGGAAAAAGCAACCAAAGCAGCTGCACGTTCAGTTAAAACAGGGAGCGGGTACACGATGTTCACTTAATTTATCGCCATATTACGAATTGCCTGTCACACAATACATGATTATTTCCTTGAAATGTTTGATTTTTGTACTTTTTCATACACTGTTCCAAGGAGATAATGGTGGGTATCGGTATATTATTCATGGGCTTGAGTGGATCTCATGTACCTTCATACAAAACAGTGCCACTCGACCAATATTTGCTTTCATTTGGAGATTGCTAAATGATGTAAGTGTGGTATGCATGTGAACACGCGAACACGATCGTTTATCTGCTGTGACGGGTTTAGGGCTCCTGGCAAGTTGGTGGTATTACGTTTCCTAGTGATATAACTGGTTTCTTCTTGGGTGACATGATTCAGAAATAATCTTGCGCCTTCTCTGTCAGGTTGCATCCACTACCTATTGTATGCTGGCAGCTCACACACCTGTTCATCATTCAGGAGCTTTCCTTCAACAAAACTAGTCTTATTCCCTGGAGGGCGTTGTTTCAGCAGTGAAGCAGTAGCCTCCATGACGAATCACTTTGTTTTTGGCAGCTAAAACACATTTTTTCTCTTCCTTTCATTTTTCTAAAAAATTTCCTTTGTTACCCCTTCAAAATGGGTGAAAAACAGAAGTCTTTTCACTCATAAAGGGATTCCCAGGAATTTGACCAGTGCAGAAAGCTCCGTGCGGGGATCTTCGAGCGTATACCGAAACCCCCAAATCTTCCTAATTGCCTTCAAATTGTTTACCAGCCTGTCTGGCAATTGCTGTACATTGGGCGCCACAAAGCAGTGAATATGCAGATTCTCAAGGTTGTGTTCGCCATGTCATTCTATGGTCCATCAAAAAGGGAATTCTGGGATCTACTTTCTTCCTCTGCACACGAGTATTATTCATTCCTAATTAGATTAGGGCTGTTAGATCACGTCGGTGACAATAATACTGAACATATTCACCGAATAGTTTATCTACATTTATTGCAGTTGTGATTTTCTAAATGTTTCTGACTTGTCAGCTTTATAAGAGCACAACTACTATTGCCGTTGTCTGAGATTAAATCTGATACAGGCCACAAAGCCTTCTGATGTAATATCCAAATCGATGAGTTTCACAACCGGTTGGGAAAAAATCCTGTTCTCTTTTACTACTACAAAAAGAATAAAGGCACAGAAAAGTGTGCATTGCTTTTCTACAGTTACATGCCCGAGGCAGGCGGTGAGCTGTAAAACAAACTCATTGTGGATTTAGGACGCCAAGCACATGCCCCCAGGATCTAAATTGCCATATTAATATGAATGCATGCTTTTAGCTATTCTCTCACAATAATAAGCTTTTAATATGGTTCATGTCTTTCTTGAGTGTTGATAATGGTTTATTATTTCACACATATACAGTTACTTTGCTGGACTAAAGAAGTCATGCACATGACCAGGTGTGAAAGCAAAGTGTTCGCCCTATATTAAACTCTAGATAGTTGTTGGAAATGGCCCTCTCTGCAGGGTCACCCCCAAACCATTTGCCTTTTTCCCTCCACTTTTTTCCTGAATGTGTTTTTGTTGGATTTAGGACTCTGTGCACTTTACAACTGCTAGCCAATGCTAAACTGCTCGTGGTTTCTCCCTAAAACATGGTTTGCTTGGCATATACCCAATTGGCATATTTAATTAAAAGGCCCCAGTAAAGTGATCTACGTGTGCCCAGGGCCTGTAGATAAAATGCTACTAGTGGGCTTGCAGCACTGCTTGTGCCACCCACTTAGGTAAACATGGACCAGGCCTGCCATTGCAACCTGAATGCAGGCTTACACTACCATGTTGACATGGTACGTAAAACCCATTGCTAAGCCTTAAGCTTCCCTTTTATTTCATATAAGTCCCCCGCAAGGTAGGCCCTAGGTAGCTTATAGGGCTGGATGCTTTGTAATTAAAAGGCAGGGCATATCATTTTAAGTTTTACATGTCCTGGTAGTGAAAAACTCTCAAATTTGTTCCTCTGCACCGTGCATCTTTACCGACTCAACAAGGATCAAGGAACTTTTGTTCATGCCTTACTGGGTCCCTGTAGCCAGCTTGCACTCCATCTCGGTCAGCCTGAACACTTGACTTTGTCCAAGTCCAGCGTAACCAGATAGCCCAAGTAAGCACTTATTGTTTCTAAGCGCTATTTCACCTTTATTCTCTAAAACATTCATAACCCAAGTTCTAGTTATTGGATCTTTGTTATTTTGGTCATGTTTTAATTATTACTTTATTTTTCTAGCAGGTGTGGTATCTTTTTGGGTGGTGTTTTCACTGTTTTACTGTTTAAAGTGTTGCACAATATTTAGCACATTGCTTCTTTAGCCAGACTGCTCTGTGCCAAGCTACCAGGGGTTGTGCGCAAGTTAATTTGGGTTGTGCTTGTGACTTACCCTAACTAAGATTGGGGTTCCTGCTTGGACAGGGTGTATACCTCTTCCAACTAGAAACCCAATTTCTAAAAATAGTGTTCTATAATGTACAATGTATTCTACCTTTTCAAGCAGGTAAAACGTTATTATCATATTGTTCCACTATTAATTGTATGAATGTAATGTGCAAGAAATCCTTCAGAGGGCAGAAATGTCCTGATCCTGCCTTTTGGAAATTATTTTCTTGTGTGTGGTATTTCCCCAGATTGTTGCCTTCTTTTGCTGAAGCTGTTTTTGCTGGCCATAGGACTGTGCACACTGTACTATAACTAATCAGTGGTAGAGTACTTGTGCTGTCCTCTCTAAACATGACCCTGCTTTTAGGGTCTAGAGCTAGCTCCCCACTCGCACAGCTCCACCAAATTGTGTCATGTCCCTCTTCCCGCCCACGCTGATATCGCGTGTTCGAGGCCCTCCACCCACCCGCAGGCACCCGTCTGCGCCTCATCCCTGGTGTCTAGTGGGCTGCTCTGGTAAGCGTTCCTAGACTTGTGCTTTATTGTGCTTTGTTTTATTGTGCCTTATTTCCATTGTTTTTATTTTGTTCTGTGCCTTTTTGCCCCTTGTGCGCTCCGTGTCCCTTGCCCTCCATTGCCGGCTCTCCTTGAGCCGTTTCTGCCTCTCTGCCGGAGGCGCGCCAGAGGCAAGCCCGTCTGCGCCTGGACCGCGCCCAGCGCCAGTCCCGCGCCCAGCGCCAGTCCCGCGCCCAGCGCCAGTCCCTCTGGCCCACGGGCCCCGCACCACCAGACGCCGCTACACAGCCAGTGACCTCCACGCCCTCAATCCAGGACTCTCCTCCGTCTGCTTCCAGTCCACTCCGAAAAACAAAATACAAATATCCAGTAGGGATAGATATAGAACAAAGTGCCACAGTGAAAACATAAATTATTCGCTGGAAAAATATTTCTTTATTCAAATTAAATCCATTAAATTATGCTTAGTGTCTACAAGTCCCACTCTTAGGTCTGAGTAACAAACTAACAAACAACGTAATCACCAAGTGTATTATATAAACAAGAAACAAAAGTACCATAAACAAATAATGAAGTACTATACATAACAAAACAATATTAAAAAAAACATATAAACAAATAGTTCCTTTATGCACCGCTGTATTTTAACCTATAAACTGCTTAGCCATTCACTGGCGAGCAGTATTACATTGAGGTAATGTGAATAACGTATCGTCCATCAGCCAAACCTCTATCGCTGGTATAAATATCCGATACAGTCCAATTTTTTATCATCCAGTTTTTCAAAAATTCTAACATACGTTCCTCCACAGATGTAGTTGACGCGTTTCGGCCTTTATAAATTTGGCCTCCTCAGGACATTAGGAACATTGCCTATATATACAATATACCAAATTATAGCTACACTAATAATACTTGTTTTATAAACACAGACCACCAGGAGTGAGCAACACCCATGTTCACCCTAAAAGTCACCAGTGTGCATAGATTGAAATAGAAAATTTGGCTAATCTTAACAGAGACTCCATAAGATATCATAACTGATAAAAGCCATAGATGTTCAAGTCACACCTAAAGAATTACCTATTTTACATTGTTATAAAATCCAACAGAAAAGACAAGAGAACAGAAAACAGTCCAAAAGTGGTGTATTTCCTCTATAAGACAGTGTTGCAATGAGATTAGTGCCCATGCAAGTTGCCAGATGAACTAACCTTCTAGATTTTATATTTGTATATACCCCGCTCAAATGGTAAGGACATCTCAGGGATTACAGACGAAGACGATCTAAAGGTAAAATCATTATAACATCATTTTTCGTTATCTAACTTTGAAAATACTCGCAGAGGAGCCCAGAGCTGTTCATCTCCACTTACCCAATATAAGTCCATTAAGGAGAGTATTCCTGCACGTGTCGGGCATTCCAGCGTGTAACTAAAGCGAGCGCGATTAACCTTTCAGTTTAAATACAAAGACGCTATCGACACAGCAGCGTCAAACTGCTCTGGCAACAAACGCGAGCACTAAAGCTAAAAAACGGACTACTGACCATTAGTACATAGGAAGCCACAAAAGATTAACAAGGCGGCCATCTTAAAGTGTATAATCCACAACTGAAGTGACAGTATAAAATCATAGTAAATTAAAAACCAGCTCAGTCTACATCAAAGAATAATAAATCAATACAATAAATATAATTTTGTATTCTCAAAGAAGAAAACATACACAGTACAAAGGAAATTAAAAGCATAAATATATTACACCTTGATCAAAGACCACATTTCTGTCAGTTCATTTAACCCCTTGCTAACAGTTCAAATTTTTTCAATCAAAAGTGCTTCCATTCTATCCAGAATAGAAGCTATCTCTCTTCCTGTTTTTGTTTTTTCCGCCACATAAAGAGTAGACCATCTAATATCTTCAGGTCTATGTCTTTTTCAATGTAGTGGTCAACCAACGGAGCACCATGCACTACACACCTAATCCTAGATATATGTTGTAGGATACGGGTTTTAACTGGCTGTGTAGTCTGACATATATATGTCAAAGAGCATGGACATGTAATACAATAAATCACATTTCGTGTGTTACAGTTTGAAAATTGAAGTTGGTGATGTGTTTTCCCATTCACTTCTATATGCTTGCTCTTCTCCGTATATTTACATGCCAAACAATTGTTACATTGAAAATGGCCAATGATTGGTGGTAAGTCTAGCAGACCTCTCAAGTCCACTCTTTTCTTGACATTTGAAGTAAAAGGAGCATATACCATAGCATCATAAATATGGCGACCTCTTTTAAATGCAAACAAGTTTTTTTTATTTTTATCCCTACTGGGTGAAGTAATTTCCAATTTTTTTCAATGATGGACCTAATTCGATTAGCTTTTGGATTATATGTAAGTACACAAGTCAAAGGACACTCCTTGTTGTTTTGCTTTGGAGTTAACAGATGTTCTCTAGGGGTATACCATGCCCGCTTGCAAGCTCATTTAACAATTTTCTTTAGATAACCTCTGTCTCTCAACCTTGATATCAGAGTCTCTGAATTTTCAAAGTAATCTTCTTTATTAGAGCAATTCCTGCGAATATATAGGAATTAGCCATAAGGCAAGTTCTCCTTAAGAGTGCAAGGGTGATTACTTGAAAAATGCAATAAAGTATTTCTATCTGTAGGTTTTTTATATATAGGCTAACAGAGATACACCCATCATTTGATTGAATCCATAGATCCAAAAAGTTAATACGTCTACAATCGGAAGCCAACGTAAATTTTAAATCAGGTGTCAAATGATTAATCCAATTGTGGAAGGTGAAAAGTAATTGCAACTTACCTTCCCAGACAATAAAAATATCATCGATATAACATAGCCACACTTTAATGTATTTTTTAAAAGGATTATTTATATCATAGATCCATTAATCTTCAAAATAGGCCAGCACTAAGTTTGCGATTTCGGGAGCAAAATTACACCCCAAACACAGCGTGGCCAAACTTAATATAAAAGAAGTAGGGACCTTGTGTGGACTAGTTTTCTCATCTAAATAAATCTTCATTATTTCTAATGCCTCATTTTGTGGGATGTTTGTATATAATGCTTCTATATCTAAAGTGACTAGTAATTGTGTTCCTTCATCAAAGGGACTGCCCTCGAGTTTATTGATCATATGCATGGAGTCCCGAACATAGTCTTTGGTGTTATATACTAGTGGTTTTAGAAAGAAGTCTAGATATTGTGCAAGAGACTCTAAAATGGAACCACATGCTGCAATTATCGGTCTCCCTGGTGGATTATTTATGTCTTTATGGATCTTAGGGAGAATATAAAGAAGAGGAGTTCATAACTGGCTTTGATTTGGAAAATCATACACTTTACATATCCATCTTTCTCTTAGTGCTTCATCTGTGATTGCTGTGATGGTAATTTTCATTCTGGGTATAGGGTCCTCAGTGATAAGGCGATAATGATCTGTATTACCTAGTTGGCGTCGCACTTCCGTACTATATTTATCCTTGTCCAATATGACAATGCCCATGCCTTTATCTGCTGGCTTAATGATAATGCTATCATTCTGTGATAAAGAATAAATAGCATTCTTGTCTTCCTTAGTACAGTTAGTTTTAAAGGAAATTTTTGTGTTATTCAATAGATCAATTTCCTGTAAAACCACATCTTCAAAGATCTGAATTTCACGTGGCATACTAGTGGTGTCAGGGCAAAATGTAGATTTTGGATGTAAGCCACTTACATTATATTCATTAGAAAGTCTGTATTAAGGTTTATCTCGAAAAAAGGCTTGCAGTCTCACATTACGTAAGAACTGCAGAACCTCAGTTTTGGTATCAACAGGGATTTGTAGTTTAGTGGGAACAAAAGAGAGTCCCTTATTTATTACCGCATATTCCATTTCTGATAAATTATATTTGGACAAGTTATAGACAGGTATCCTATCCTGACTACAGGCAATTATCTACTGTACTTTCTCTTCCTGGTGCGAAATTCCCCTTGTTGCGTGTATAGATCTCTGTTTTGATCTTGATATTGGAATCTGCCGCGTAAACCTCCCCCTCTGCGTGCACCTCTGCCAAAAAAAGGTTGAGCTGTAGAATGTTGGGGTACGGAGTAGGTATCTGGTAAGTGTTATGTATCTGAATCAAAAGAAGTATCGGAGAAAGTAATGAATCTCCTCCGTGATCTGGTTTGTAACTAAGTTCAAATTGCTAGGATTGTTATACTTGTAAAAGTCTTCTTTCAGAAAAGGATATACATCCTCTATTTTAACATTCTTGATACCTCTAGCCACTTTTGATGTTTTCTGATTTATGGTTCGAGTTTTAAACTCAGAAATGATCTTATTAGCTGATTCTAGTAGCTGTTTAACGTCTTGAATTGTTTGATCTTGTGATATTTAAAGTTCCAACAATTCAATTTCTTTAAGTTCAGTTTCACTTATCAAGTCCTCTCCTACAGAGCCTGCAGCTTCACCTGCACCCTAACTACCAGGCACCGCTACAGACCCGCCGACAACCACCTCAGCTGCATTCTCCTCAACACCCACTCTGTCCACAAACACGCAATCGAACTCTGGGACCTACTGACCTCATCATCTCCAGACGTCGCATTTCTTACTGAAACCTGGATGAACTCGGCCTCGGAACCAGACATAGCCATAGCCATACCTGAAGGCTACAAGATCACAAGGAGAGACTGCACCAACAAACCAGGAGGAGGAATCGCCATAGTCCACAAAAGCACCATCAGAGTCTCTACCAGCACCCACAACACCCTCAACTCCGCGAGCACCTCCATTTCAAAATCCACGTCAACGCCAACACCCTCCAAGGAACACTGGTCTACAGACCCTCCGGCCCCTGACCTCACTTCTGCGACGCCATCGCCAACATCATCAGCGCCCAAGCCCTCGCCTCAGCTGACTACATCCTCCTCGGTGACCTGAACTTCCACTTAGAAAACAACAACGATATCAACACCACCAACCTACTCGACAACCTCGCCAACTTCGGCTTTAAGCCACTCATCACGTCGCCCACCCACAACGCAGGACACACATGCGATCCCATCTTCTCAGCCAGCAACCATGTCTCCTTCAGCCACGCCACCGAACTCTACTGGACCGACCATCGCTGCATTAATTTCTCCTTCCAGAAGCTGGTCACAATCCACCACACCACTCAACCCCCGCCGCTACTAGAACAAAATCTCGACAGAACATCTGATCTCCACCCTCGCCCAGGCACCACCTCCTAGGACCCGGGACCCCAACTCAGCCACCACCAACCTGCATCAATAGATAGACGACTGCGCCAACACCCTTGCGCCGCTCAAACAACCCTCAGACATCCACCACAGAACCAAAGCCAGCTGGTTCACCCCTGACCTACAGGCCTCCAAACGAGAATGCCGAAGAATGGAGAAGACCTGGCGCCTTGAACCTACAGAATCCAACCCCTTCGCCCTCAAGACTGCCATCCGCAAACATCACCAGCTGATCCGCACCACCAAAAGAACCTACTACAAAAGCTGCATAGACACCAACACTCACAACAACAAAGAGCTCTTCGGCATCATCAAAGAACTCTCCTACCCCGGGCCCTGCTCCTACGAGCCCCCGCCATCACAGGAGCTCTGCAACTCCCTCGCCACTTACTTCCATCGAAAGATCGAAGACATCCACAACAGCTTCAACCCACCAGCCAACCATAGACAACCACGACCCCAACGCACCAAGCGACACCAACCTCCTATGCACCTGGACCCACGTCAACAATGAAGATACCATCAACCCCATGGCCTCCATCCACTCCAGTTCCCCCTCGGACCCTTGCCCACACCAGATCTTCAATAAAGCCAGCGACATCATCACCCCCCACCTCTGCACCATCATCAATAGCTCCTTCGAGACAGCCACCTTCCCAGAAAGCTGGAAACACGCTGATGTCAACGTCCTGTTGAAGAAACCGAAGGCGGACCCAGATGACTCCAAGAACTACCACCCCATCTCCCTCCTCCCCTTCCCAGCAAATGTCATTGAGAAAATCGTGAACAGCCATCTATCCCGCTTCTTGGAAGACAACAAAGCACTCAGTACCTCCCAATCAGGATTCCGCAAAAACCACAGCACTGAGACCGCACTCATCGCTGCTACAGATGACATCAGGACCATGCTCGACAAAGGCGAAACCATAGCGATCATCCTCCTGGACCTCTCCGCTGCCTTCAACAACATTTGTCCCCACACCCTTCGAACACGCCTCCACAACGCCGGGATCCGCGGCAAGGCCCTTGAATGGATCTCTTCGTTCCTCTCCAGCAGAACCCAGAGAGTCCGCCTTCAGCCTTACCTGTCCGAACCCTCCAAGACCATTTGTGGCATCCCCCAGGGATCCTCCCTCAGCCCAACGCTTTTCAACGTTTACATGGCCCCTCTCGCCAACACCGCACCAACTCACCACATCAACATAGTATCCTACGAAGACAACATCCAGCTGATCATCTCCCTCACGAAAGACTCTACAACCTCAAAAATACAACCTCCACAATGGACTTCACGCCATCGCCAACAGGATGGAATCAAGCCGCCTCAAGTTAAACACTGACAAAACAGAGATCCTCATCTTCGGCAGCAACCGCTCTGCCTGAGACGACTCCTGGTGGCCTACCTCCCTAGGAGCTGCACCCACACCCAACACTCAAGCACTAAACCTGGGAATCATCCTGGACTCAGCACTCAGCATGACTCAGCAGGCCAACACAATCTCCTCCTCCTGCTACAACACCCTTCGCATGCTCTGCTAGATTTTCAGGTGGATTCCCATCGAATCCAGAAAAACAATCACCCACGCCCTGATCAGCAGCCGACTGGACTACGGAAATGCACTCTATGCAGGAACTACGGCCAAACTACAAATGAAAATGCAACGTATCCAAAACGCTTCTGCCCGCCTCATCTTCGACGTCCCATGCCACGACCACATCTCTGCCCACCTCAGAGACCTACACTGGCTACCCGTATTGAAGAGGATCACCTTCAAACTACCCACACACACAAAGCCCTCTACAACACACGTCCGGCCTACCTCAACGACAGACTCACCTTCCATACCCCCACCCGCCATTTCCACTCCACAAGCCTCGCCCTCGCCTCCGTCCCCCGCACTCGCTGCACCACCGCCGGAGCAAGATCCGTCTCTCACCTCTCCGCCAAGACCTGAAACTCCCTACAGCTCCACCTACGCCAGACCCAGAACCTCCCGACATTCAGGAAATGCATCAAGACATGGCTATTCGATCAGTAGCCCCCCCACCAGCGCCTTGAGACCCTGACGGGTAAGTAGCACGCTTTATAAATTACGTGATTGATTGATTGAAACATGTTAGAATTGGTATACCCTTAATTGACAATTTTCATTCACCCAACATAAGGTATTGCATGAAAACAGGGCCTGCAGATCCAATGCTAGTAGTGCACTGCAGCACTCATTGTACCACTCACTAAAGTAGGACTGTAAAACATTTATCCAGCCTTGCCCCAACAGTTTGGGTGTGCAGTTTTAAACTGTCATTTTGACCTGACCAGGCAAAATAATCATTTTGTCAATCATAAGCCTTCCTTTTTAAAACCGTCAAGACCCCCAAGGTATACAGTAAATGTTCATATGACAGGATGCATAATATTTAAAAGGTCTGCATGTATATTTTTTTATATTTTTTATTGTTTTATATGCTGCAGCAGTGAAAAACCTCCAAAGTACTTTTTCACTAAGGCAAGTCTGACTCTACCATAAGCTAACACTGGCTTAGAGTAGGTAGAAAAATGGTTTGATTGCTCATTTTATTAATAAATTAAGACTCAACTTAATGGCCAAGTTAGGTTTTGTATTACGATTTCAGAAATGACACTTTTAGAAAGTTGTAATTTTCCGACTGTTAGAAATGGGGTCTTTGGTTGACAGTCAGGTTACCCCCTGTTCAAGCAAGGACCCTCACTCTAGTTAGGATAAAAGAGAATCACCCTCAGCTAACCCCTGCTTACCCCCTTGGTAGCTTGGCAGAGCAGTAGGCTTAACCTCAGAGTGCTGGGCGTAAAGTATTTGTACCAACACACACAGTAACTTAATAAAAACACTACAAAATGACACAACACCAGTTTAGAAAAATAGGAAATATTTATCTAGACAAAACAAGACCAAAACGACAAAAATCCAACATACACAAGTCAAGTTATGATTTTTAAAAGGTTTAAAATAAAAAGAGTCTTTAGGTAGTTGTAACAACACACTAGCGCTGCTAGCGTGTAAATGTACCTGGTTTGCGTCAAAAATAACCCCGCACGGGCTGTGCGCGTCGAAAATAACCCTGCACGGTTATATGCGTCGAAAACAACTCGGCACGGCGATGCGCGTCGAAACAGCCAGCCACGCGACGGTCCGAAAGTCCCGCGGCGCAGGTTGCGATCTCTCAGCCTTCGTCAGCGATGCTGCGCGTCGTTTCTCCTGCTCCGGGCGTCGATTCTTCGGTCGCGTTTCCTGCGGCGTCGTTTCTCAGCTGCGGAGCCGGCGTCGCGTCGTTTTCTCAGCCGCGATCGGATTCGCGTCGATCTTTTCTCCGCACGGCGCTCGGTGCGTGTATTTTTGTCCTTAGGCTGCCAGCCTCTCCTTTCAGGGTCCCAGGAACTGGAAGGGCACCACAGAGCAGAGTAGGGGTCTCTCCAGAGACTCCAGGTGCTGGCAGGAAGAAGTCTTTGCTATCCCTGAGACTTCAATAACAGGAGGCAAGCTCTACATCAAGCCCTTGGAGATTTCTTCTTCAAGATGGAAGGCACACAAAGTCCAGTCTTTGCCCTCTTACTCTGGCAGAAGCAGCACTGCAGGAAAGCTCCACAAAGCACAGTCACAGGCAGGGCAGCACTTGTTCCTCAGCGATCAGCTCTTCTCCAGGCAGAGGTTCCCCTTGATTCCAGAAGTGTTTCTAAAGTTTGTAAGTTTGGATGCCCTTCTTATACCCATTTTAGTCTTTGAAGTCACCTTCCTTCAAAGGGGACTCACACCTTCTTGTGAAATCCTGCCTTGCCCAGGCAAGGCCTCAGACACACACCAGGGGGCTGGAGACAGCATTGTCAGAGGCAGGCACAGTCCTTTCAGATGAGAGTGACCACTCCACCCCTCCCTCCTAGCAGAGATGGCTAATCAGGAAATGCAGATCACACCCCAGCTCCCTTTGTGTCACTGTCTGGTGTGAGGTGAAAAACAACCCAACTGTCAACTGACCCAGACAGGGAATCCACAAACAAGGCAGAGTCACAGAATGGTTTAAGCAAGAAAATGCTCACTTTCTAAAAGTGGCATTTCCAAACTCACAATCTCAAAATCAACTTTACTAAAAGATGCATTTTTAAATTGTGAGTTCAGGGATCCCAAACTCCACCTGTCCATCTCTTCTCTAGGGGAATCTACACTTTAATCATATTTAAAGGTAGCCCCCATATTATCCTATGAGAGAGACAGACCTTGCAACAGTGAAAACGAAATTGGCAGTATTTCACTGTCAGGACATATAAACCACATTACTATATGTCCTACCTTATCCATACACTGCACCCTGCCCTTGGGGCTACCTAGGGCATATCTTAGGGGTGCCTTACATGTAAGGAAAGGGAAGGTTTAGGCCTGGCAAGTGGGTACACTTGCCAAGTCGAATTTACAGTGTAAGAATACACATGCAGACACTGCAGTGGCAGGTCTGAGACATGATTACAGAGCTACTTATGTGGGTGGCACAACCAGTGCTGCAGGCCCACTAGTAGCATTTGATTTACAGGCCCTGGCACCTCTAGTGCACATTACTAGGGACTTACTAGTAATTCAAATATGCCAATCATGGATGAACCACTTACATACAATTTAAACAGGAGCACTTGCACTTTAGCACTGGTTAGCAGTGGTAAAGTGCCCAGAGTAACAAAAACAGCAAAATCAGAGTCCAGCACACATCAACAACCTGGGGAACAGAGGCAAAAAGTTAAGGGAGACCACGCCAAGGATGAAAAGTCTAACACGTGTCCCCCCCAGCTAAAAGTGGGGAGCAACTACCCAACCTCATGGGAGTTCTCATCACTAAGGCGGAAGAACCTGGACAGACCATCAGCATTGGCGTGTTCTGTACCGGGTCGATGTTCCACCGTAAAGTCCATCCCCTGTAGGGAAATGGACCACCTCAACAGTTTTGGGTTCTCACCCCTCATCTGCATTAACCATCTGAGGGGTCTGTGGTCGGTCTGAACTCGGAAGTGAGTCCCAAACAAGTAGGGTCTTAGCTTCTTCAGTGCCCAGACCACAGCAAACGCTTCACGTTCTATGGCACTCCACCTACGTTCTCTGGGTAGTAACCTCCTGCTAATGAAGGCTACGGGTTGATCTAGGCCCTCTTCATTCAGCTGTGAGAGTACTGCTCCAATACCATGCTCTGAGGCGTCTGTCTGTACAACAAACTCCGTGGAGTAGTCAGGTGCCTTCAGCACAGGTGCTGTGCACATGGCAGCCTTCAGGGCATCAAAAGCGTTCTGGCAAGCCTCTGTCCAGATCACTTTCTTGGGTTGCTTCTTAGAAGTCAACTCAGTTAAGGGGGTAACAATGGTACCATATCCCTTAACGAACCTCCTATAGTATCCTGTGAGCCCTAAAAAGGCTCTCACTTCAGTCTGGGTCTTGGGAGGCTCCCAAGCCAGAATCGTGTCGATCTTAGGCTGTAGGGGTGCCACCTGGCCACTCCCCACCTGGTGTCCTAAGTACACAACAGAACCCTGCCCTATTTGGCACTTGCTCGCCTTAATAGTGAGGCCTGCCTTCTGCAGGGCCTCTAACACTCTCCAGAGGTGTTGCAGGTGTTCCTCCCATGTGGAACTAAACACAGCAATGTCATCCAGGTAGGCGGCACTGAACTCATCCAGTCCTGCCAACACCTGGTTGACCAACCTCTGAAAGGTGGCAGGGGCATTCTTCATCCCAAAGGGCATCACATTGAAGTGGAAGTGCCCATCGGGGGTAGAGAATGCTGACCTCTCCTTTGCCCCTTCAGTTAAGGCAATCTGCCAGTACCCAGATGTTAAATCAAACGTACTGAGGTACTTGGCAGCTCCTAACCGATCAATGAGCTCATCAGCTCGGGGGATGGGGTGTGCGTCAGTCTTGCTGACCGCATTGAGACCCCGGTAGTCCACACAGAACCTAAGTTCTGGGGTGGCACCAGGAGCAGTAGCCTTTGGGACCAAGACCACTGGGCTGGCCCAAGGACTGCTGGAGTGCTCAATAACCCTTAGGGCTAACATTTTGGAGACTTCCTCCTTAATGCAAGCCCTCACCCTGTCAGTCACCCTGTAAACCTTATGTTTAACAGGTGTACTGTCCCCAGTGTCCACATCATGTGTGCACAGGTGTGTGACTCCTGGGATCAGGGAAAACAGTGAGGCGAACTGTCCCAGCACGTGGCGACAGTCCCTCTGCTGTTCCTCAGTCAGGGAGGGGGAGAGGATCACTCCCTCCACAGACCCATCTTTCTCTCCTGCAGACAGGAGGTCAGGAAGAGGCTCACTCTCTTCCTCCACCCCGTCATCTGTCGCTAGGAGCATGGATAGCTCAGTTCGCTCAAAGTGTGGTTTGAGGCGGTTGACATGTAGGACCCTCAAGGGGTTCCTGGGGGATTGCAAGTCTACCAGATAGGTGACCTCGCTCTTTCTTTCCACCACCTCAAAAGGCCCAGTCCACTTATCTTGGAGAGCCCTAGGCTCCACTGGTGCCATGACCCACACTTTTTGTCCAGGCCGAAACTCAACCAGAGTGGCATTCTGGTCGTACCACCGTTTCATGTCCTCCTGGCTTGCTTCCAGGTTCTCCTGAGCGAGACTCCTGAAGCGGGCAGTCTGGTTTCTTAGTGCCAGCATGTAGCTAAATACATCCTGGGGTGGTTTACTAGGAGCTTTCTCCAAAGCCTCCTTCACCAGACTGAGCGGTCCC
Organism: Pleurodeles waltl; assembly: GCF_031143425.1. Lineage (NCBI taxonomy): Eukaryota > Metazoa > Chordata > Amphibia > Caudata > Salamandridae > Pleurodeles > Pleurodeles waltl. Next base: position 625,953,180 of record NC_090438.1, on the reverse strand, counting down.
CTCACAGGGTGGCCATAGATGAGCTCAAAGGGGCTAAAGCCAAGTCCCTTTTGAGGCACCTCCCTGTAAGCGAACAGAAGGCATGGCAAGAGGACGTCCCACTTACGCCTCAAGGGCTCCGACAGGCCCTGAATCATGCCTTTCAAGGTGCGGTTGAATCTCTCAACCAGACCATTACTTTGGGGGTGGTAAGGGGTGGTGAACTTGTAGGTTACCCCACACACCTTCCACAGAGACTTCATATAAGTGGATATGAAGTTTGTACCCCTATCAGATACTACCTCCTTGGGGAACCCCATGCGGGTAAAACCCCCCATCAAGGCACGTCCCACCACGGGGGCGGTGACCGTCCTTAGAGGAATAGCTTCTGGGTACCGTGTGGCATGGTCCACCAAGACCAGGATGAACCTGTTGCCCATGGCTGTCTTGGGATCCAGAGGCCCCACAATGTCAATTCCTACCCTTTCAAAGGGAGTACTGACTACCGGTAAAGGTTGGAGGGGGGCTTTGCATTTCCCCCCACTCTTGCCACTTGCCTGACAAGTCTGACAAGATCTACAATAAGCAGCTGACTGCTTGTTCATCAAGGGCCAGTAAAAGTGGGAGACAAGCCTCTTATAGGTCTTGTCCTGCCCTAGATGTCCTGCCAAAGGCACATCATGAGCCAACCCCAGTAGGAAGGTCCTGAAGCCCTGGGGTACCACCAGCATACGAGCTGACCCCGGCTCAGGAACCTTAGGCTCACTATACAGGAGGCCATCCTCCCAGTAAATCAGGTGAGTACCTGGCGCCCCGCCAGCCGCCTGGGCTGCAGCCTGCTGCCGCAGTCCCTCAAGAGTAGGGCATTCCTTCTGCGCTGTGCAGAATACTTCCCTGGTGGGTCCCCCTTCCTGCTGCCACTGCGACAGCTCAGGGACCTCCCCCAGTTCAGCCACCTGTTCCCCTGTAGGTTCCGGGGCATCACCCTCAGGCTCTGCCTCCTCCCGGACCGTGGGAACTTCTGGGGCGGGTTTCCCGCGCCTCCTGCCTTTCCTCTTCTTGGCGGTCCCCTGGGCCACTGTTTCAGGCTCCAGGGGCTCTTGACTACCCTGATTGGCTGCCATAGACCGGGTGGATACGCATACCCACCCAGGCAGACCCAACATCTCCAAGTGAGACCTGTGTTCCACCTCCTTCCAAGGGGAATCCTCCAGGTCGTTGCCTAGCAAACAATCAACAGGCATGGTTGGACTCACAGCTACTTTCCAGGAACCTGAGACCCCCCCCCATTCAAAGGGAACCTGCGCCACTCTGCAGAGGCGCTCAGAATTGTCTACTGCAACTACTTGGTGAAGTACCCGGGGATCAATCTGCTCTTCAGACACCAGGTGACTCCTCACTGTAGTCACACTGGCTCCAGTGTCCCTTAGAGCCTCCACCCTCTGTCCATTGATGGTCACCCATTGCCTGTACTTCTTAGTGTTATCAGGCACTAGGTTTCTCTGGACCATCTCACTGTCCCCTAGTGAGACAAGGGTCATTTCTGCTGGTTCCCACCCACCTGAAACCAACTCCTCCCCAAGCGCTACACTGGCCAAACCCTGGGACGGTGCACCAGTGGGTGCCGGTGTACTTTTGGGGCATTTGGGGTCCCCCCTCACATGACCCACCTGGTTACATGAATAGCACTTACGTAGGGGACCACCTGCCATTGGCTTCCCTCTGGAGAACCATGGCTTGTTTTCACTGGGGGGTTGGGAATTCTTACCCTGGGAATCAGTTTGGGGCCCTTTAGAGAACTCATCCTGTTTGCCCTTACCCCCCCCTTTCGTCTGAGAGGGACCCTGCCCACCCTTGGCGTGGTCTCCCCCATACCTCTTTTGGACCCTGGTGCTCTCCCAGCGGTCCGCTTCCTGTGCAAGCTTCCTGGGGTCAGTCAGCTTGCTGTCAATGAGGTGCTGGCGCAGCTCTGGAAAACATAAACTGTACAAGTGCTCCCAAGCAATTAAATTGTAAAGCCCCTCATACGTGTTTACCTTACTGCCCTTCACCCAACCATCCAGTGACCTGCAACAAGAATCAACACATTCCAACCATGTTTGGGATTCCTTTCTCTTGTAGGATCTAAACTTCTCCTTGTACTGCTCAGGGGTGAGACCATACCTGGTAAGTAAGGCCTCCTTCATGGCAGGGTAGGTGAGACTCTGAGCATCCCCTAAGGCCGTCAGTGTGTCCCTCCCCTCTGCCTCAAAATGCTTCCACAGGGCTGCCCCCCAATGAGCTTCAGGGACCAGGTTCATGTGGAGAGCTGACTCATAACCCTTGAACCACAAGTAGATATCATCCTCCCTCTTATAATCCCTCACAAGGTCTTTTGGGATGTGTACCCTTCTCTCAGGCTGCACTGTAGAATTGCTGCCACCATCCCTACTGGACTGGCTCCTATGATCTATCTCTTTCAAGCTAAGCTCATGAGCCATTGTTATCTTCTTCTCCTCAAGGGCTAGCCTTCTCTGCTCCAATTGGTACTCCCTTTCTGCCTGTCTGTCCTGTAACTCTTCAGGTGTCAGACCCTTGGAGGATACACTGCTACTTGCCCTAGAGATTCTCCCCTGAGACGTAGCAGGCCCACCCACTACATCAGTGTGAGTGACTTGCAACTCCTCTTCCCCCTCTGGCTCCTCCTCTGTGTGCCCCTCAGCTGCTTTGGCTGTCACCCAGGCCCTCAGCGCCTTTTGCAGCTCATCCTTCTTGGATGAGCTCTTAATGGGACAGCCAACATTACTACAGAACTGCTTCAACTGAGCCACCTTGTAGCTCTCCAATTTCTCCAAGTCAAAAGCAGCTTCAGCTAGGGCATCTCCAGACTGAGACATGATGAGAGGTTAAAAAAAATATGCACAGTTCCAAAAACAGAAAAGCAAGTTCTCAAATGAAGTTTCAGCAAAGTCAATCCCGGGATCAGCGAAAAAAAAGAAACTAAATGCAGAGAAAACCAGTCCAAGTAAAAAAACAAAAATCACAAGACTAGTAGTATGTGGTCACGTAGTGGTCTGAGATCAAAACAGTAGTGTACACTTAATTACTGTATGTCAAGTACAAATACAAGTCCAAATCCCGACCGCTGGTCACCAATGTTAGAAATGGGGTCTTTGGTTGACAGTCAGGTTACCCCCTGTTCAAGCAAGGACCCTCACTCTAGTTAGGATAAAAGAGAATCACCCTCAGCTAACCCCTGCTTACCCCCTTGGTAGCTTGGCAGAGCAGTAGGCTTAACCTCAGAGTGCTGGGCGTAAAGTATTTGTACCAACACACACAGTAACTTAATAAAAACACTACTAAATGACACAACACCAGTTTAGAAAAATAGGAAATATTTATCTAGACAAAACAAGACCAAAACGACAAAAATCCAACATACACAAGTCAAGTTATGATTTTTAAAAGGTTTAAAATAAAAAGAGTCTTTAGGTAGTTGTAACAACACACTAGCGCTGCTAGCGTGTAAATGTACCTGGTTTGCGTCAAAAATAACCCCGCACGGGCTGTGCGCGTCGAAAATAACCCTGCACGGTTATATGCGTCGAAAACAACTCGGCACGGCGATGCGCGTCGAAACAGCCAGCCACGCGACGGTCCGAAAGTCCCGCGGCGCAGGTTGCGATCTCTCAGCCTTCGTCAGCGATGCTGCGCGTCGTTTCTCCTGCTCCGGGCGTCGATTCTTCGGTCGCGTTTCCTGCGGCGTCGTTTCTCAGCTGCGGAGCCGGCGTCGCGTCGTTTTCTCAGCCGCGATCGGATTCGCGTCGATCTTTTCTCCGCACGGCGCTCGGTGCGTGTATTTTTGTCCTTAGGCTGCCAGCCTCTCCTTTCAGGGTCCCAGGAACTGGAAGGGCACCACAGAGCAGAGTAGGGGTCTCTCCAGAGACTCCAGGTGCTGGCAGGAAGAAGTCTTTGCTATCCCTGAGACTTCAATAACAGGAGGCAAGCTCTACATCAAGCCCTTGGAGATTTCTTCTTCAAGATGGAAGGCACACAAAGTCCAGTCTTTGCCCTCTTACTCTGGCAGAAGCAGCACTGCAGGAAAGCTCCACAAAGCACAGTCACAGGCAGGGCAGCACTTGTTCCTCAGCGATCAGCTCTTCTCCAGGCAGAGGTTCCCCTTGATTCCAGAAGTGTTTCTAAAGTTTGTAAGTTTGGATGCCCTTCTTATACCCATTTTAGTCTTTGAAGTCACCTTCCTTCAAAGGGGACTCACACCTTCTTGTGAAATCCTGCCTTGCCCAGGCAAGGCCTCAGACACACACCAGGGGGCTGGAGACAGCATTGTCAGAGGCAGGCACAGTCCTTTCAGATGAGAGTGACCACTCCACCCCTCCCTCCTAGCAGAGATGGCTAATCAGGAAATGCAGATCACACCCCAGCTCCCTTTGTGTCACTGTCTGGTGTGAGGTGAAAAACAACCCAACTGTCAACTGACCCAGACAGGGAATCCACAAACAAGGCAGAGTCACAGAATGGTTTAAGCAAGAAAATGCTCACTTTCTAAAAGTGGCATTTCCAAACTCACAATCTCAAAATCAACTTTACTAAAAGATGCATTTTTAAATTGTGAGTTCAGGGATCCCAAACTCCACCTGTCCATCTCTTCTCTAGGGGAATCTACACTTTAATCATATTTAAAGGTAGCCCCCATATTATCCTATGAGAGAGACAGACCTTGCAACAGTGAAAACGAAATTGGCAGTATTTCACTGTCAGGACATATAAACCACATTACTATATGTCCTACCTTATCCATACACTGCACCCTGCCCTTGGGGCTACCTAGGGCATATCTTAGGGGTGCCTTACATGTAAGGAAAGGGAAGGTTTAGGCCTGGCAAGTGGGTACACTTGCCAAGTCGAATTTACAGTGTAAGAATACACATGCAGACACTGCAGTGGCAGGTCTGAGACATGATTACAGAGCTACTTATGTGGGTGGCACAACCAGTGCTGCAGGCCCACTAGTAGCATTTGATTTACAGGCCCTGGCACCTCTAGTGCACATTACTAGGGACTTACTAGTAATTCAAATATGCCAATCATGGATGAACCACTTACATACAATTTAAACAGGAGCACTTGCACTTTAGCACTGGTTAGCAGTGGTAAAGTGCCCAGAGTAACAAAAACAGCAAAATCAGAGTCCAGCACACATCAACAACCTGGGGAACAGAGGCAAAAAGTTAAGGGAGACCACGCCAAGGATGAAAAGTCTAACACCGACCTAAGCATAAAGGACCTACCTGCCAGAGTCCAGTGTCACCTGTAGCAAAATGTGAATTGCTCCAGTACAATGCACAATGGGCTGGTGTTTTTATTTCTTGAAAAGGATGGCCTGGGTCTGTGCAGAGCCCATTTCTGAGCTTCACACAATGTTTACCCTGTCACTAGCAGATGTAGCTCATACCTAGGCCTGCCACCCTTTATCTTCCTAGCAGCTTACATCTAAACTCAGAGAGAGGGGATCAGCTGCAGAACTGGTTTTAAGTAACTACAGGAAGACTATGCCCATTATCATAGCCACACCTCTTGCAGGGCACAGGGAGCTCATACCTGGAAAAGCAAAGGTTTGTAGGAATTAGATTTTGTTAGAGATGGCCACTATGGGATAGTTTGCACTATCATAAAGGAAATGGTGCAAAAGTCAATAGTTTCAGCCATGGGAGTTTGTCCGTATTGTCTAGGAAGCCGCCTCCCCTAGGCTGGCATTGTGCATATATGTGGCATGCCCAGTACCCTCCTGAGAATACTCTTGGACCTGAAGAAGACCTTAGAAGAAGGACTTCCGCGCTATCCAGAACCTGAGGGAAGACTAGCACTGCTTGTCTTGAACTAAATCCCCCAGAAGTTCATTTAGGGTCAAATGGCTGACCTCATTCCAGAGGTTTTTCTCCCTGCAACTGTCCAGCTGACCAGTTCCAACTCGACCTGACCTGGACACTGTTGCTGGTCGCTGCTGCTGGTCTTGTCCTAACCCCATGCAGTGCCCCTGCAGGTCATGTACCATTCCCTTGGCTGGTGAAAGAGTGTACTCCTCCAGTCTACAATGCAGACAGAGATCGCCATGAAAGCCACCCCCTTCAATGTTAAATTGCCAGTCAGCCTCAGCTTGCTGGTATGCCTCACTAAATGAGAGCTGACTTCCAGAAAAGTTTCTAGGTTGGAACATAGAGGGCTTCAGCTGGACAAATGCTTAGCAGCAATCTGTCAAGCTCAAGGTATTTCTGGCCCTAGAGGCCCTCATTCCGACCCAGGCGGTCCAAAGACCACCAGTGCAGTGGTGGTGGTATTATCGTGGACGGGCCAGCAGGGACTACCACCACATTATGAGTGTGGCGATTTGGCCTCTGCCAAACCGCAACATCTCCATTTGCACCGCCAGGATGATTGGACAGCCGGGCGGAGATCAGCTTCTCCAACCCGGCAGTCCACCAAATGAACTATAATGAGTCAGCTTTGCACCAGGGTTTCCACGGCAGTAGCACCACCACAAAAACCTTGGCGGAAAGGCTATCGGTGACAGGTAGTTTCTTTCCTGTCACTGGCAGGCAACTCCCCCAACTCCCCCTGCAATTTCAATAACCTCCACCCCTTCCTTGCATGACAGCACCCCCTCCCACACCCCCATTCCATGACTGAACCCCCACCCCACACCTCCCCGCATACATGCACACACACACCCACACGCACCCTGCATAAACTCATTCACCAACACTTACATTCACGCATTCACTCACATGCATACATACATGCATTCACTCACACATACATACACGTGTTCACACAAATATTCCAACACACACTCACTTCAACAATCATACACGCATTCAAACACCCATACACACATGCATACACACATGCATACCCACTTACATTCACACAAGTAGACAACACCCTCTCACACACACACACACACACAACACTCCCCAACCTTCCACCCCCTCTTCTGTTGGACAATCAACTTACCTTGTCCGGCGAGGAGGTCGTCCGACAGCGCCCTGCCATCAGGACACTGCCAGGCCGTATTACATATCATAATACAGCTGGCGGAGTCGTTGTGGTGGGGCGGGGCTGGTGGTGGAAGCACGTCTGAGCTACCAACCACCAGCACGACTACTGGAGGATTTCTGCCCAAATTGTGGCGGAAATCCTTCAGTACTCATTATACGGTGGTCTAAAGACTGCCTGCACTGGTGGTCTTCTGGCACCCATGGCTTCGGTGGTCTTTGGAAAAGACCACCAAAATCATATTGAGGGCCAGAGTTTGGACTTTACCTGCTCAGAGCTCACCACCATCCTTGGTTACATAGGGTGACCCTGCTCTTTAACAACCTGCTGTCATCTAGCCAAGCTTTGGATTCAGCCTGCAGCTTGCTCTGCCGACAACTCAATGATGGGCACTTTTTCTCCATAAAATTTCAGAAGGTAAACTTTCCAGCAGCACAAACCATGCTTTTGTAACTGAACAGCTCTCTTTCGCGCTTCTTTGTGGTCTACCTTAAATTTGGACTTTGAACCAATCTAACGGTATCAGATATCCACAGTTGGCCCTTTGTGCTTTTTGGTGCTATTTTTGATGAACACCTAAAAAATCATATCTCTGGTTTTATTATTGGAATTTTGTCATTGTAGGTCTATCTTATGTACTAAAATGTTCTCTATTTTTCCAAAGGGGTATGGGATTATGTGTTTTCACTTAATTCCTTGTTCAGTACTGCAAAAATAATATACACATTGTCTCTAAGTTAAGCCTGACTGCTTTGTGACAAGCTGCTGTAGGCTAATGGACAGGGTTATTTAGTGACTTTCGTGGTTCACCTTGAAAAGTATTGCAATTAGTATTTGAGGGTGGTTCTCATAACCCTCCACTAATACTCCCATTTCTTACACTGCCCCACAAAATTAGGATCAACTGATCAGATTTACTCCTGCAGACAACCCTACAATTTATTAGATTAATTTTCTGGCCAGAAACAGATAGGGTGCATTATTGCCCAGTTGCCCAGCAAACAATAGGTGACACACTGGCAAACTCAAAGGTTTGTACATATTAACAACCATTTTGCAGCTCCTTTCACATACAAATACATATTCTCTTCCCACGTTGTGGAATCAACGGGTACACCCCACTTTTAATTAGTGTGTAGGCAAAGGAACAAAGGACTTCAACAAAGAAAAACTGCTTTCTCCACCAAAAATTTATGGAGATAGGGCAATGTGGATAACCTGTACATCTACAACTTTTGTACATTTTAATTCATACCTCTATTCGACTTTGGGAATTATCAAAAATAATGACAGAAGTTAAGGGCCTGGTCCTTTCTGCAGGGTCATCCCCAGACTTTTTGCCTTTTCCCTCCACTTATTGCTGAATTTGTTTTTGTTGGCTTTAGGACTCTGTGCACTTCACTGCTGCTAACCAGTGATAAAGTGCACATGCTCTCAGCTGAAAACAATGTAACATTGGCTCATCCACAATTGGCCTACCTAATTTACTTATAAGTCCCTAGTAAAGTGCAATACCTGTGCCCAGGGCCTGTAAATTAAATGCTACTAAGGGGCATGCAGCACTGATTGTGCCACCAACTTTAGAAGTCATTTAGACATGTCTCATTCCTGCCAAAGCAGAGCCTTTATGTGTAGTTTTATACTTCCATGTCGACCTGGCAAGTTAACCATCTCATCAGGCCCAAACCTTCCTTTTTAATACATATGTGACCCCTAAGGTAGGCTCCGAACAGCCCTAAGGGTAGGATGCAGTGTAATTAAAAAGTTGGACATTTCCTTTTAAGTTTTACATGTCCAGGTAGTGAAAAACTCTTACATTTGTTTTTCACTTCTGCAAGGCCTGTCTCTCCCATAGGATAACATTGGAATTACCTTATTACATTTCTGAAGTGTAATTTCCAATTGGGAAGAGATGGGACCCCCAAGTTTTGTGTCTCTGGAATTACAACTCAAAGTCACAACTTGTGCTGAAGTTGGATTTTAATTTTAAGTTGTCATTCTGAAAACGCCACTTTTAGAAAGTTTGCATTTTCTTACTTTAAACATCTGGTGCTTCCTGCCTTTCTCCAATACACATATGGGGTGGGGTGACAGCTGGACTTGTGCATTTCCTTCAGACATCCACAAAAAAGGGAGCTTAGGTGAGATTGATGGACTATTAACATCCTGATGGGCCGTCCAGGGCAGGGTAGGAGGGAGGAGCTGATACTTACACATGGATGGGTTGTGCCAGTCTCCACACAAAGGGTTGCATACCTCCCCTGTCGTGAGCCTGGAGCCAGATCAGGAAGCACAGGGATTCTCTGTACTTCAAAGGCCTCTCTTTGAAGTCTCCCACACTTCAAAGGCCCTACTGGGCATAAGAACGGGCCCTCAGACATCATCAACTCAGTACACTTCTGGACCTGTGGATACTCTTCCAGGAAGGACTGCTGTGCTGCCGAAAGGGCTGGCACTCTGCTGGACTCTGCTGGAGTCCTGCTGTGCTGTGCTGACCTGCTGCCTGCTGCCCTCCTTGCCTGGTAGAGAGAAGGATTGGACCTGAATTTTTCCAACCTGGAACCTGAGTGACCACAAAGTCTTGCTGGCTTGGCTCCTGTTCTTCTGATGTCTCAACAACACAAACGATGTCCAATTCATCTCCTACTGTTTCTTGACCCTTGTCAAACCAGATCCTGACCCCCCAAGAAGCCCCTTTCAGTCCTGGGCCCTTCATAGTAGTTTTGGGGCTCCTGTAATGAAGGTTTTGAGCTCTTTGTGACAGTGAACTGGCCTGCCTGCACCAGTACTGTGCTGCTCGCATGAAGAATCCACGCAAGCCGCTTTAAGTTTGTCTCTTTGCACAGCAAGCTTCGCCGCTCACAACCACAACGCTCTAGTCCACCTGTCCACAACACCCGGTCGACTCTTCGCAAGTGCAGACCATCGCAAATGACGTTCTCATTGCTCCTGGTGAATTTCTTCTCTGGGAATGGGACTCTTGGCTCAACTCTGAGAAGGTAAAACTTCAACAGGACTTGTCTGAGACTGCATCCGACCCACGTTCCATCGCAGTTGGCCTTAACTTTTGGATTTCACCCGGTTAAGCATGACCAGATAGCCCTGGTTGGAGATTTATGCTTTTAGGTACTATATTGTTTTTGAAGGTTAAACAAAAGTCACATTTCGAATTCTACTTATTTGATTTTTGTCATTTGGGTCTTGTTGTCCTCATAAAGTTAAGCTCCATTCTTTTAACCCAGTGTGGTGTCTTTTTGCGTGGTGTTTTCACTAATGACTGTTTGAAGTGGTGCACAAATACTTTCCACCTTGCCTTTTAAGTTAAGCCTGCCTGCTCTGTGCCAAGCTACCAGAGGGTGAGCACAGGTTAATTTATCTAACTTAGCCTTATTAGGATTGTAGTTCCTGTTTGAACATACCTCCACCTCCTGCTTGAACAAACTTCTCCCAAACAAAAAAACTAATTCTACCAGTAAATTCAAGCCCATTCAGCCCTGAATACACCTAGAAAGAACAGCACGGTCTTTTATTATAGTTTCATAATTTCCCACTGCCACAAATGGATAAAGTTTCCAAACATCGAGGTTTGGAATTTTATCCCTCCTTCTCTTCAGAAGACTTGTAAAACGCAAAAATCGGTTGTGAAACGTGTCAGTTGGTCATGTGAATTCTTTCCCAAGGGTCCTGGAGAAGACAGTGGTTACTTGGCAGTAGCTGTGACGGCATTGTCATTTACCCCTGCAGCCCCAGACCTCATAAGCCATTTTTCTCTAAGTACACAACCAAGTGCCTGATTTAGGGTTTGTTGGATGGGTTTCTCCCTCTGAAATGTGACAGATAGCCCGTCTGTCTTATTACAAGTGCCTTAGGATATAATTGTAATACAGTGGATGGTATATCTGTTGTGTTTGTAACAGAGTAACCTGTGCACCAAACTCAAAATGAGGCCCTAAGTCATTCATTTTATGCACTTGACTATCCACCCGTAGCTAGATTGATCAGTCAATCAATCAACCATTAGATTTATATAACGCAGCTTGTAATCTTAGTGAGGGTGTATACAGGCACTAAAATGAAGGTCTACTGCAGACTCAGATGCCGTATGATAGGGTAATAACACACAATGAACTCAATTCACACTCAGAGATTTTTACATAAGAAACTGTAGGGCCTGAATCAGATCTTGGTGGTAACGGTCCTGCCATTGACTTTTTGACTGGAAACCCGTCAGCCACTGTGACAGTCTGCCTAATGTGTTTAGATGTTGACAGTCCCATAGACAAAAGCTTTCATTCAAACCACTGTGTCCCCCCAGAAATACTACCCTTGTCAACGGCAGGAGATGGAAAAGAGAATGCCAGTGGGAACACAGACACCCTTTCCACCCTGCAGATTTGGATGTGCCTTACCGCCCCCCAAAAAAGTGACAGCCCAACCTTTATGTCTGAGTTGGTGGATTGGAGGGGAAAAGAGGTAAAAACACACCTCTTTACCCCATTCCACTGCTGTCATCAACTGGACAACACCTGCCATCACCACTACCACAAACCCACAGAGAAAACATGACCCCCCCATCACCAGATTCGAAGGTAGGGACGTTGCATTGCCAGAGTGCATTGGGTGAGCACTGCACAGGGGGTCTGGACCACTGCAGGCATCTACATGTCACAGCATTCTTTTTCAATCACTGTGACATGCATATGTCAGGAACACAAATGGGTCAAACATGGATGGGGACACAATGGTACACAACACATATCACATGCAATCACATACAAACTGTCATTAATGTGCCAGTGTCATTGGCTAATGAATGCTGGCACCATAATGACAGTACAGTCACACCTGTCAAGTTTGTCCATGTGTGCACATTGCCAGGGGATCTATACCTAGACATATACCTGCCATGTTGTGCTGCGAGTTGTGTACATGTATGTGTGTCTGCAATACGATTGGCTGTTCGAGTTGGAGGGAGCTGGAGTGGGTGATGTGGTTGTGTCTTGCATGTGAGACTGATGTTGTTGTGTATGTTGTGTTGCCCTGTGACACATTCAGGTGAGTGTTATATTTGTGTGGCGGATGTTGTTGTGATTTGTGTAGCTGAGGGTGTAGTTGTGTTGTTTGTTGTGGATGTGTCAAGTGTGGGTGCAGTGTCAACGGTGTGTGCATTTTGTGTCATGGATTTATGTCAATGTGTGTTTTCAGCATGTGCAGGTTGTGTTGTGTTGTGTCAGAATGGCAATGTTGTGTGAATAGGATGTGTTATGTAGAGTGAGGGGGAACACATATGGCTTAGGTAGAATGTGTGTGTGACTTACCTCTCTTCCATAGCCCCAGCCATTTTACGAAGTCCGTTGGGTCCATCCATCAGCAGTCCGTCACCAGTAAATCTGCCTGCAGAGCTGCAACATCTAAATACGGCAGGTGGAAGACAGTCGAATTGACGGTCTTCTCAGGTCCTCGGCCTTTGCGGATTGGCAGTGCGGCGTCAAGATCTAAATTAGGCCCATAGACTTTTATTCACTCAGTAGACAAGTAAAGCAGTTAAATATACACACATAGGCTGGTAACTGTAAACAAATAGACAAGGAGAGCAAAGCTCAGATTTTGTATTATTTACCTTAGAAGCCAAGGTAAAAAAAAAAAAATATGAATTTACCCTATCTATAATTTTAGGTTTTTATAGCTCTCATTTCCTCTTCCAATGGGCAAGGTTAAATGACTAATAGGGAGCCATAAACAACCCAGCTAGTCCTCTTACAAATATAATGAAGCATTAGCAAGAACAATAGACTTTGATTTAATGTGCTAATGCATGAAGAAGTCATACATTAAAGATGGACATACTGAAGGGAGTCAGTATGAGTGGAAATATAGGGCTTAGTTGTAAAGTATTACCTCATGCAGTTCAGAGCAAGCACATATAGAGGAGGAAGAATACCCCAAAATGACAAATAGCATAAGGTGAGAGATAAATTTCCAAAGCAATGACTGACAGAGGCTGGTTGAAGACAGAGAATGTTTGAAAGGGATTTTGCCCTAGTCAACTCTATGAATACTGTTAGCAATAAGTCTGTTTGACAGCTGCAGCATCAACCTCAGACGTTAAAAATTACATGATATCCTGATATCAGTTCTCTGCATTACCCTCCTATCCCCTACCCAACTACTTGATGTCCCTTTTTGGCTACTAATTTCCCTTCCCCTGCCCAGCAAAGCCTCCTTATGTGCTTTTCATGAAGCAGAAAACTGGTGCTAAACTGGCTGGATTTATGAGAGCTATGTAAGGGCAGCTTTAAAATGCCTGTTAGTGCTGGTCACCCCTAAAGAGAATCTGGTGGAAGGCACAGACAGCATTCCACCTGTGTTCATCCACCTCACTCAGAACTGTGGAGAACCTAGAGAGTCAAAAGAAATTGGTAGAGATCGCAAGCTGCCATTCAATTTTTTCCAGTTTCCAGTTTCTGCAGACTCGGACAATGAGGGTGAATACAGGTAAAAGGAGTTGTTCCCCTTAGGCTGTAGGAACAGTGTGAAACAACTTTTGCTTCCCACAGTTGGTGCATCATAGTAGTGGTGACCCGATTTAGGATTTGGTGATTCACACTAATGACTCTCAATGAGAGACATACATAAGAATGATAAACAATCCAAAAACACTAAAGTTCTAGTATTTTCTGGGAATGGGACCCTGCTTAGAACAGATGTGTAAAATTTTAGAGTAAAGCTCTACATTTAATATGCCATAAAACTCTTTGCATAATCTTATGTTGTGAGAGTTGAGTTTTCCCATCTTTGGAAAAATGTAGCTGTTCGTTGTTTTAGCATGTCTATGTTTACAATGCTCAGACAAAAAAATTGATAGGATGTATCACATGTGGTATAACATTGCCCTATGATTCCTCATTGGCCCTTGCTGCAAGAAGACAACTTAGTGTGTTTGGGCTCGGGTAACTGAACAAAGTGTTCTGTTATGTCTATTTATATAACACACTAATCAACTGAGAGGGTATCCAGGTGTTTGGGCAAGGTGTATAGGTGAGTGATCCCAAGTTGCTTATGTGAAGGGCCAGGTCTTCAGCTTCTTGCAGAACTCAATAAATGAGAAAGAGGCTCTGATGTGTTGAGGGACGTTGTTCTATCTCTTGAGTGCAATGTAGGAGAATGAGTGACCTGCAGCTTTGCTTTTGTAGAGGCGGGTGTGTGCAAAGTGAGAATGAGGCAGAGCATAGGTGTCTGGTGAGTTGGTGAAAGTGTATGCAGCTGTTCAGATATTCTGGTCCTGTTTTTTGTAGGGCTTTATATGTATGCATCAGACTTTTAAATTGGCTGCATGTGTGAATAGGGAGCTACTGAACTTCCTAAGGAGTGGTGTGATGTGAGTGTGGCGTGGGAGGTCAAGTATGAGTTTTGCAGCTACGTTCTAGATAGTCTGGAGTCTGTGTAGTAGTTGTTTGGAGATTCAGGCATACAGAGTGCTGCTGTAGTCCAGCCTGCTTATGATGAGCGCTTGTGTGATGGTCTGTCTGGTGTTCAGAGGCAACTATTTGAAGATCTTTCACATCATGGTTAGGATGTGGAAGCAGGAGGTTCACACTGCATTGACTGGAGCTGTCATGTTGAGTTTCTCAACTATGCCCTTTTTTGTCCTGGCCACCAGATGGAATCCCATGGGAAAGTCTTGTTGCAAAAGACCAATACTTCCGTTTTTTTGGAGGTGTGCTTCAGGCAGTTGGTTTGCATCCAGTATGCTAACGTGGTCCTGTAGTTGGTGAAATTCATTCTGGTGGTGTTTGTCTTTCCTGTCAGGGAGAGGACGAGTTGGGTGTCATCGGCATGGGAGATGATGGTGATGTCTTGTGATTGGATGATGTTGGTGAGCAATGTCTTGTATATGTTGAAAAGAGTGGTGTTGAGGGCCAATCCCTGCGGGACTGCATATTAGTTTCTTGGTCTTCGATGTGAGGACTGGAAGCCTGAGCCTTTGAGTTCTTCTCTAAGGACAGAACAGATCCATTTGAGAGTGGACCCTTGTATGCCAATCTGATGGAGTCTTCTGATGAGGGTGTTGTGGGAAACAGTGTTGAAGGCTGTGGAGAGGTCCAGCAGGATGAGGGCCGTTGTTTCTCCTTGGTCCAGGATGTTTCAAATGTCATTGATGGCCAGAATGAGTTCTGCTTCAGTGCTGTGGTTCATTCTGAATCCTGACTGTGTGTTGTCTAGAAGATGGTAAAGTTTGAGGTGGGTTGTGAGGTGCTTGTTAATGGCCTTCTCAATCATTTTGGCTGCGAAGGGGAGCAGGGAGATGGGTCAGAAGTTGCACAGTTGATTCAGGTCAGCCATGGGCTTTTTGAGGAGGGTGTTGATTTCTTCAATTTTCCATTCATCCCGGAAAGTGGCGGATGAGATGGAGGTATTGATAATTTGGGTCAGGGAAGTGCTTATTCGTGATGTTTCCAAGTTGTAGATGTGCTGGTGTGGTGGGGACATTAGTCCATTGGAGCCCCTAAGTGGATGGTCTGCATGATTGCCACTATTTTGTTTCTGGTGAGGGATGTTAATATGGTCAGGTGGACATTTTGGTTGGTGTTGGGTAGGTTAGCAATTAGTTATCTGGGGTTGGGTTGTTGTGCAAATTTGCTGTAGATGTTTGAGATTTTACTGTGGAAGAAGTTGGATAGATTGTCACAGTTGTTGGGAGTCAGCTGAGGGCACGGTGAAATCCTTGATGATTGGGAATATCTCTTGCAGATGTTGGAGCTCCCTTCGAAGCAGTCCACTAGTGCTTTTTCGTGGTATCTCTAATTTGCTGGTGATAGTGTCTGAGTGCAGCGTTGTAGGTAGTTCTGTTGGTGGCGTCGTGGTTGGCTCTCCATTTCCTTTCTAGCTGCTTACATTGTTGTTTGATGTCTCCATGGTCTTTTATGTACCAACTGAACTGATTGTTTGAACTACTATGCTTGTTGGGTTTGATGGGTGGGATGGAGTCCATGCGGTTCTTGATCCAGTTGTTTGAGTTGCTGATGTCCTTGTTGAGGTTGACTGTGGGGCTAGGCTAATCAGTTCTGAGGGTGCTGAGCCAGTCTGCTTTTTTGATTTTTCTCCAGCTGGGGGTTGGATACTGAACCTGATAGGGGTGTTGATTTGAGGTGTGTTGATTTAGAAGTTGGGTTGTTTTTCTATGTGAACTGTGGGGTGTAGTTGTATTTAATACCATTGCTCATGGTGAAGTTGGGGTCCAGTGTGTGTCCTGCAATGTGTGTTGATTATGTGATGAGCTGGGTAAGTCTAATTGTTTAACTTGTAAGGAGTGCACAGCAGGGGGTTGCTTCGGTCATCCAGTTGAAAGTTGAGGTCACCTATAATAATTTAGGCTCTGGAGTCAATGGTGAGCGGAGTGGCAAAGTCGGTGATAAGGTTTGTAAAGGTGATTCAGGATCAGGGTGGTCAGGTTCCATTCAGGGTGAATTTTTCAGAGCTTTGTAGCTTGAAGTGCAGGTGTTCCATAAATGGGGTGGCATTCTCTGTGCATATTGTGCATTTGATGGATTTCTTGTAAATGATAGTGAGTCCTACACCTGCCTTGTGAAGGTGATCCTGTTGAGCAATCTTGTAGCTCATTGGGACTTCCACAGAGATATCAGGACCAAATGAGGGGCTGTGCCAGGTCTCTGTGATGAAGAGGATGTTGAGTGTGTCGCTGCTCAGATGGGCCCATATTTCAGTTGTGTGTTTGTTGAGTGATTGTGTTTTAAGTTGATGTGCATGTTTGCTATGATGTACATTCTAGAGTGGGACTGTAGGCATTGTTGGAGCTTGTGTGTTGTGTGTGTTGGGTGGGTTGAGGGTATTGTTCATATTTGTGAGGGGGTGTGGGTGGGTGGCTGCTGGAGAACCAACAGTGGGGACAGGTGAAAGCTCCTACCATGATGTGAGGTATGGTGTGGCAGAAGTTGGGGAACGGCAAACTAAAGAGTACTAGAGAATATGGCTGGGCAGCAATAGAACCAGGGTTGTTTGATGCTAGGTGCGAAACAGGAGTGAACAGGCACCAAACAGAGTTGCCTTTGGCTTGTCCGCTTAGCGTCCATGATGCAGCTGTCATTAAGCAGGACCTGGGAGTGAGGAGGAGTCCAGGGTGCTATGATGTCATTTCCCATTTCCTGTGCTGAAGGGTGATGGGAAATAAAGTAATCTTACTTGGCTTCTTCTTCAAAGGATGTTTTTGTGAGAAAATCAGTAATGTCACTTCCTACCCAGATGAATGATGGGAAAAACAGAGATGTCACTTCCTGTGCAGGTGTATAATGGTAGATCCAGTGATGTCACTTCCTGTGCTGATGGGTGATGACAGCTGTCATTTCCAGACACCAAAAGTGATTTATGGTCTGAGTCTTTTGAGTGTTATATTAGGGGATCAGTTTCTTTTGATGTGTCCACTCCTGCCCCCCCTCTTTGTCTTGAAAATCAGTCTATCACAGTGGGAATGTCTTCAAAGTTGATAGTCCTGCAACTCAGGCCATGGGAGTGACTCGATTTCGGCCACAGTGATAAGTGCATCAAAAGTTTAGCCAAGGGCCCCCAGCCCTATTCTTTATGATTATCTTATCAGTCCAATCTCCTTCCTGAGATATGCTCAGGCCCTTTCCTTGTCACCCTTTGCTAAATCAGAGAGCATCCTTTGAATTGTACAGGGTAAGCCTGGTCTTCCCCTCCCCAGTGTGTGTCCCACAGGAATGCAGCAATACACAAATCTGTCTGGGGTCATCACTCTACCGCCTCTCCATGTTTCACCATGAAGGCCTGGGTCTCCCAAAATGCAACCTAACCTACCTCCATTTATGGTAGCATTCACAGGCACACATGTATCCAGCATATGCTTTTAACATGGATGCACTACACCTTCCATGTATTCTACCACTCATAGGCACATATACACATAGAGCATGAAGTCACCACACACACACTGCTTAGTACTGCATTATCCCTTTATTGTTCCCTTCCCAGGAACACATACATCCAGCATGGATTCAGCACTCCTGTGCTGTGCAGCACTTCACTCCTAACCCATGAAGGACAAGGGTGAGTTAAGCACACAGCAGCCAAATGTTAAAAATGAGTGAGCCTGTAGGTCTCACTTCAGTAATACAGGTTAAAAAGGACCTGTTCACCTCTGCTGAGCACTACATGGTATGTTGCCACTACTGTGCTTGTGATACCACACTCTGGTGGGTTAAGGTGGTAGCCTTCCCCCACTATGAGGGAAGCACTTTGGGCACCGCTCCCTGTCCAACAAGATAGCAGTCTATGAGCCAGGATTATGTCATGGTGAACACAAACGATCTGTTTGCATATGACAATAAAAATCAGTATCAGGGGTGCCTTTCTATTACTATTTGGTGCACGTTTCCATCTCAATACTGTCACTTTAACCTTTGTTTTTTTGTGAATTTCGTTTTTATAAAAAATAATACCCCGCTAATTCCCCCAATGAGCACCGCTTTTGGCTGTGCTCAGAATTTGTTTGGCCACAGGGTCTGACTTCTGGCCAAGTCCATCGTCCAATCCTTCTGCATATGGCCACTGACTGTGCAAGACAAGGGCACTGCACCCAATGTGGGTGCCCAACCCTGAGTGGGCTGCCAACCCACTCCACATAACATTCAGCAGTGCTTAGTGGGGGTTTAGGTTCAGCACATCACTTGCGGCAGGTCCTGTGCACAAACCTTTGTGGGCACCCAACAATGCTATCTTCAGCCATGTGTCTAACCTCCCTGCGGGCACTCAACCCCCGCCTTTAGCGGTGGGCAATAGTAGACTGGTCCTGCACCCAATCCATTGCTGCCAGCCTACCCTCACTGTGCACAGTCTACAACCTGCACAATGGTGGTAGGCCATAGGGTCTGGTTTAAGTGGGTTTTGATATGAAAGTATTGATAATGGATTAGCTCAAAGCTTTTCATGAATCAGCCAAAGTGAATGAACTTTTCTTGCAAATTTTCTCGCAGATTCAACAAACTGCACAAATGTGATTAGCAAAACATAAATGCCTTTTCTATATAAACTCTGACCTAAATCCAGCTACATAGTGGTGATTGTCAATCTATAATATCCTGAACGTAAATTAAAAATAACTTATTAGGGGGGAGAAAAGGGTTAACCTGACCCCCTGGCTCTTCTGGGGGAACTCCCCTGAGACAAAAAAAAGACCAATGTATGCTTCACAAACTGAAGATTTCGTGGCCTCAGTACTGGGTACCAACAACATTTAAAAAAGAATATAAAAGATGTTGGGTGGGCTGTTTGGATGCTTGCGATGTTTGGGTGCAGAGCCTGGCTAACTCCATGCCACACATCAGTTTCGGCCACCTGCAGGCAGTTTGTCACAGGGCCTGGCCAAGGGCCTGGCCCTGTGACCAACCCCAGTGATGGGCATAGCCAAAGGACATGTGCAGAGGAAGGGGTTGGCTGACTGCAGAGGTTGGGTACAAGGCCTTGTATGGTTGGAATGTCCTGCTGCATCCGGCTACAAGAGTATATGAAAAAATTGTGTCATTACAGAACAGAATGGTCATTTAACTTTAGCGTTCACTATAGCACACTATTTTAGGCATTAAAAAAAGCCTAGGGCCAGATGTATCATTATTTCCAATAGCGATCACCAAATTGTGATTTTTTGCAAATCGCAATTAAGTAATCGCTATTGGAATGTATGAAACTCCAGGAGTTTCATATAACGATTTGAAAGGGCTTGCAAATGGACTTACCTTATTAATAGTAATGAGGTAGGTCACAATTTGCGACTCATTGCTAATGGCTACAATCACAGGGATGGTGGCCTGCTGGGCTCAGCAGACTACCATGTCTGTGATTGCTTTTAAAGCAATCTTTTTTTTTAAATATGAAGCCCGTTTTCCTGAAAGGAAAATGAGATGCATTTAAAAAATGAAAAATGAAAAGTTTTATTCTCATTTTTAAAGAGTAGGCAGTGGTCCGTGTGTAACGAATCAAGGAACTAGAAAGGAAGTGTGTGAGAAGCCAAAAATGGGTTAAAGCTAGAACTGGACTCAATTCTGACAACCACTGTTGCTACACCTTGGCTTAGTAGTGAGCTGCAATTGTATAATTGTCGTGCTCAACCTGTCCTGGAAGCACTACACGCTGTAAGTGCTACAACCAGTCCTAACATGGCTTTTGCTGCTGGAAAAAGTCTGACATGACCCGTAAATGCTAGCCCTTATGTCTTCCCTGTCTCTGCTGCCTATTCCTGCTAAACTCCACTGTCCTGGGTCCCATAATCCCCATCTCCATTGATATTTGTTGTAAATTAACTACATGATTAAATATTTTATATATTTGATAAATTCTTGTTTCTGTATTTTTTGTGTATTGTTTTGCAGTTCAAATCATTGAAAATGCTTATGCTGGAGTCCCATGCTTCAAGTAATGACTCAGTTGGTGTCTACAGATTCCAATAGCGATTCACTGGGCATCTCAGGGTTCCAGTAATGATAAAGTGGTGGTCTACAGGAGTCAAAGGGGTAAGAACCACTGACTTAGTCCCTTGTTCTCCTTTTGAGGACCAGGATCCTAACGTGTTGCCCCTCTATAGTTATGAGTGGCATTGCCTGGCTCCTTTCAGCAAGAGGTATGTCCAATGGTGGCTAGACTATTATGTGCTGTGTGATTTCACTTCCTTAGCACCAGTAGATCCCTTTCCCTGTCATGATGTGACTACCTGATAGTCAGATAGAGCCACACCTGAACAGAGGACTAGATGGTAGCAAGTGCAAATGTTCAATTGCAAATGCTCATGTGCTAATGCTCTCTTTGCATTTCAATAAACATTTTTATTGGAATATTCCCTCCATTGGTATCACTACACTCATCTCTGTAATACTTACTGTCTAGGAGGATAAGTAAACTTATATACATATATAAGTATATTTGATTTAAATGATGATGAGCAATAATTATTGGGAATAATTTAAGCATTGTAAAATGGCTATGTGATACCATGCCTCCATGCTTTAAAATCATTTGACAGAGAACAATGGCTACTACAAATCCCATCATGCGTGGTGAGGCAAGCAGCTTTGGTAAACCAAGAACAAGTCTGAATATGTAGCCTAAATCAGCAGTGTTTGTGTCTTAATAAGTGTTTTGAGGGCAGTTAAGTGGTCTATGGTGGTAGGTGGTGTGCTATAAATGGCCTCAGAGTTTTCAAAAGGCAACACCTTGCAAGATCATACTCACCCAATGTATGACTGCTTAGAATGTATCACATATTCAGAAAAATGGGGGCAAACCCAGTAAACCAGAGACCTGGGTATGTAAATATATAACAGAAAAGGTGGTCCCCATGGGGGAAGTGTAGCCCTTGACGTCCTGGACTGTAGCCAGACAATAAAACCACCCCATAGATAAGATTTGTTATGTAGTTCATACATTTTATTTTTATCTATGAGCAAAAGCTTGCAACATTTAAAAAAAAACTTTCATTATTATTATTATTTAGGTGCTCCTAATTAGTGACGGTGCAGTGTAGATAAATGAAGTGAACATAGAAGTGCATCAGTGATATTTACAAGATAATATATACAAAGGTAACTGATAGGGATCCTGTGATCTTTTGTTCAACACCCATATTATGAGTGTCAGAAATCCACTAACAACTTAAGAACAGTCCACATTCAATTTTGTTGATGATTCACGCAACTGCAAGATTAGTCAGACACAGGTCCTCATCAGGACGAGATGATTGTATATGAAGCACCATGCTATTATGGGCACGAATCATGATTTGTGGGTGTAGCATCAAGCTTAAATCAGGTAGAGAAGTGGGTAAATTCTGGGGGTTAAAGCAACCTTTCAATATCCTAGGATAGGATGAATACTTCCCCAAAGTTGCTGCCAATTACTCTATGTAATTTATTTTGTCATGCTAGCATGAACCACTAATGAGTGCTATCGGCATGCAAAAACCCTAAACTTCAAAATCCATTAAATGAATGGAATTCCTCTAGGAAAAGGAAAAGAGAATACCAGTCAAGCTCAAACCAGAAAGTTATTGTGGTATAGAACATGCAGAGATCATAAACTTACTTTAGAGATCAACGCAGCAGCCAGAATGAATCCTAGCTTGGTTTTTGCTTTTACAAGAGGAATTCCAATCATTTGATTTGAAGTTTAGGGTTTACTGGACAGGTTGAGCCTAAAGAGTTATATGAGGCTAAAACCCATTGACGGATGGTAATTCAGTTCATGCCTAAATCCATTTGAAAGATCCTAGATTGCAGACACCAAGTAAGCCACACTGCAGCCTCTCGTGTCAGAAGATCACTGTTTTGATTTCGCTGGGCCTGCAGAATTACAGAGATTTAAGCAGAATATATGATTTGGCACCCAAATTTCATAGCTACCAAAAGTCATCTGATGTGAAGTCTCTGGGGTCTCCAGCCCCAAGTAGGATCTTAAATGTTAGATGCCACTGAAAAAAGCAATAGATCCAAAACACACTGGGATATTTATTCTGGAGGAAAGTTGTGTTTTGCAATCTGACCTAAAATGAGGCATTGGTAACTTAAAGGTATGTTAGTACTCAACTTGATTTATCTTTGCAAGTCAGAGAGCAAAGCTTGACTGTGCCATTATACTTCTTAAAATGTGAAGTAAAGGAGTAATCAGCTTCCTGTGTAACGTGTAAATGACTTTCATATAAACGTAGTGCACTGAAATGCATACTAGAAAAGTCCACATATGTTTAAAATCTTGGGAACATTTTGCGTAAACTACATGCATTAATTACTTTACAAGTATGTTTATGATATAGTACTCTAGAAATGTTATCTCCATAATCATTTTATATTCATTGTGTTTATGAGAAACCTGTGAAAGATCATTTAAATCAAATATGCATATATGTTTACGTTAGCTTGGCTGGAATGAAAGTCAGAGCTCCTTATGTCTCTTAACCTTCAATGTAAAGCTTGTTTTTCTGCATATTTTCTTAAACTGAAGGTGCAACAGTACAAGTCTCTGGTTAATTAAGGGCCAATTGTAGAAGGAGATAAGATGGCCTGGGAAGAAGTGATACCAAGGATGGAGAGAGTAATGTGGGGACGGTAGATGGACTCCCATCCACATTCCTGAACACAGGAGTAATCCAAGGACATACAGTCGCAGCTTGAACGAATAAAAATGTTGAGATGTGGATATGCGATTTATAACTTTGCTGTTTCAAAAAAGTCTTTTGGATGGGATGTCAGCCCTGGTAGATTCAAGATTTAAGTGATGTTTAGTCACTTACAGAGCAGATTCCCTTTGCCTCCTGACTGCAGTGGCTCCATGCAAGGTTCAGACCACTCACTCTATTTTTCTAAGTGGTTTTAAGCTACTCACATCTCTCAACAGAATCTCGACTGACGTTTCTGTGGTGCTGATGCTTTTCTCTAAAATCCCTTTAGTGTTTAGAATAGTTAGCAATTTAGGTTCAATGGTTAGGCAGGAAAATGTGAGCGTGGATAAAACATCAGATGCTTTTCCTTATTTTCTGTATTACTGCTATTGAAATATTGGGTTTCTATATGTCAATTAAATGTAATATTGTGCAACGCTTGAATTCTCCTTTGGTGATTTTATACATGTATACTATGCTTTTGAGACTCATTTTTGTAAGTTTGACTTTGAGTCTATAAAAAATGCCCTTTGAAGCTACAAGTTAGTCTATGGGATTGAATGTCTGGCTCATTGACGGGGTACTGTAATTAAATTTGAATAATTTGATGTATGTCTCCCCACCTCTCAGAAAAAAGATACATAGGACCTAAGAATTTAGAAATTGTGTCAACTGCTGGATCACAGGCATAAGCAGGCACCTTTAATTGCTGATCGCTGACCATTTTTTACATAGACTCTAGGGATATGGTTATGATAAAAAAGTTGTTGTAGCTGCCTAGAGTCATGGTTGAATTACATAATTCTGCATGTGAACAATGTTGGAAAATACATAGACTTAGCGTTAGGGTGAATGTAAAAGAAGTGTGAATCATTTATATATGGGCAGTTATGTTCAATTAACGCAATCATACACTGAAATTAATTTACTCATGAAGTATTGGATGAGCATGTATTTTAATTCTTGAGTTATTTTATTGTCCTGTCAATACTGATGGTCATGCAGCATTTTTACAACATAGCATATTAATTTTTTGGTGACTGGCCCCATGAGTTTCTCTTCTATTGTCATTATTAAATATTACAGTCCTTCTTGTTCCTCATGAAGGTCTTCTTTGGCTCTTATGGCCAAAATGTGGCAATGCACAAACTTATTGATAGAAAGTGGTTTTCTAGGAACATTGGCATACCTTGTCACAACAGACTCCTAGGACAAGGACATGGAGCTTCTCGTTTCAGAAATGGAAGTGGGTTCTGGAGAATACCACCTGTTTACAAGCTCATGCCATGAGAGGTGGGCCTGTATATATGAATACATAAAACAAATAGACAAGAACAATGTAGCTACATTTTATTGCCTCAAGTAAAAGTGGAAACAATTTGAAATGCAAGTTGTTTTTTCATCCTAAAATTTTGTTTACGTTTGTGATTTATGGTTGGTGGTTGTTTGGTATTATAACAAAATCAGTTGCAGCTGCTGCCAGGAAGGTTGGTGGGGGGGTGAGGGTTTAGCGTGTGAATCGAGGGGCGCAGCAGGGCAGTAAAATAAAATTCAAAACGTACAGCTCCTCCGTGATCTTCCGCTCCCACTTCAGCAGCCTTTTGTCTTCTTGCCTCCCCAACCAATCACAACGCTTCTCTCATGCTGTTACAAAGCATGAAAGAAGGGCGGCAATTGGCCAGCGTGGGCAGAAATGCCACTCAGGGAGGGAGCTGGGCACTGCACTTGGTCTCCACTGGATGGCCGGCCAAACTGACATGCGCACTTAGAAGCGCACCACCACTCTTCCTCCACTTGTCGACATGGAGGAGGCTGGCCCAGTCGCACGAAAGTAGAAAAATAAAGGGATAATAATTACAAAATACTTTTATTATCCCTTTATTTTTCTGCTTTCATCAGTGGGATGACGCTCCTCCACCATAGCAGAGGGGCAGCCACTGAACTAAATATGTTACCAAATTTGAAACACAAAATTCTTGACATATTTTTAAGGAAAGAATGCAGACCATTTCAGGCATACTATGTGATATAACAAGCTGGTATAACATAATTGCTAACACAGTGGTTAATAATAACCATAGAAGCACTATTTCAGGTCCCTTGCCTTTGTTATTGAAATGTATTCACGAAAATCCCATGCTGTAACACTTTTTCCCTATTTCTGGTTGTGCCCAGGTTCCTAAAAATATATGAAGAGGTGTTGCCAATAAAAACAAACATATGTGAATTCCTAGAAAGTTGCTCACATAATTGGCATTGACTACCTCAGTAACACTCCCCTGCAACATGCATGAGCCCTCTGAGAAGAAAACGTTGTATTTATTTACTTATTTATTTAGTTATTTTTACAAATTTTCATTGAAAAATTGCATGCAAACACTACTTTACAGAGAGTGCATTAGGAGCATCCGAAACAGAGATCTAAAGGTTCAAGACACAGTGCCTTCCAAAGTAATAGAGGTTACACTTTATATCCACATTTAGGTATCCCTCCTTTCACTGGGGTGCTAAATACAAAATAAGATAGTACAATACACAATACGAACCCCCACCCACTACCCCCACCCACATCTCTTCGCTTCAGCTCGATCAGCCACACTGCCCTAAGGCATAGGTAACTCACAGCACTGTTGGTGGGGTTTGGTTTGTTTACACCAAGCGCATACACTTCAGGGGCGGGACGGGTGTATCTGATGTTGCTGAGCTGCCATGCTGTAGGCCCTATGTGAATATTTTAAGAGCAAATGTTTATGGCGATACTTTAGGGACACAAACCGTTTTGAGCACAACAGCATTTCCAATGCAAGTTCGTAAGAGGTGTGACCAGGTCCTGATCCCATGCATGCCTAGCTGGAATGGCTCCCATCAGCCGATATAGATACATACTTGCTTACAATTGGGCTATCCATCTTGTCGTGTCTGCAGAAGTTATGAGTTGCGTTAGCAGTGGGGAATTCCGGCGGTACTTCCAGAGAAATTGGGGTGTTCCCTGAAATGTATTTGGTAATTTTTCAAAAATAAACACAGCTAAGGTTGTGGGTTACCACAGGTCTGCAATTTGTGCAGTATGAGGAACTGCCCCTCTATATATAAGTGGCCTAATTCAGTAAGGGCTATTCTGTGCAGAATCGTCTACACTTTTCCTTTCACAGTGATTTGGTAACCAGGGATTACACAGTAAGGGAAGTGTGGGGGAGTTTGGGAAGAGGGTTCCCACTCTCTGACATAATGTGTGCCATTCTCACCTCTTTCTGGGGTCTAGGAATGCCCTGGGTCTGCTTCTATCCCAGTTTCAGACAAGGGAGGTGTGCATCCCGATGAATCAGTGTGCTGCATAATAACTCTGTGCAACATAATAATATGATTTCAAATCGAGCACTTCAAAACCTCCCCTCTCACAAGGAAGTGCTAACATGTCCCAGCAAACTTGAGCGACCCCACTAGCCCAAATGAAGTTGACCAGAAGGGATTTGAGTGTGAGAAAATAAGATTTATTTGGGGGGATATTTTGGAATAGGTACTGCTACCATTTTGAGCAGCGCCACCCTGCCCACAAATGACAACAGATGATTAACCCATGTGGTCAGTTGGCGCTGTAGTGTGTCCATTGTGGGCCATAATTTAAACAGACTATAGACTATACCATTCTGTGCAAGATGTACCCCAAGTATTTCACCAAGTCCATGATCCAGCAGTAGTCCTATGGGCTCAGTCTTGTAGCATCAGTAAGTGGGAATATGTCCATTGTATCCCAAATGATGGTGACACCAGAATGTCTGCCAAACCTAATCATTTCTCTAATCAATGAGGACATATTAACATCCAGGTGCCTGAAAAAAAAGCAGGATTTTATCCACGTACACAGATACCAAGAGAGCACCGTAGCAGGAAAGACAGTCCTCTCTGCACATGTCATAACTGGAGTAGGCGAGGGGTCCATAGCTAATATATATAATATCTGTGACAGAAGACAACCCTGTGGCACACCTCTGTGTATCTATAAGGGTGCAAATAGGAAGGCATTTATTGTGACCCAGCCTGTGAGGTTAGTATAAAGTATACTGATAAGGGCTTGGAACCTTTCGGAAGTTCCAAACGCCAGAGCACTTCCATCAGGAACAGCCGGCCACTCCAAGGAATCAAAGGCCTTGTCAGCAACCAATAATATTACTACCTCCTCAAGCTCCAGTTTAAATTGGGTAAGACAGTAAACACTATGGGGCGGTTAATAGAGGTGGAACGTTGCAGGACAATTTTGGACTGCATCGGGGATATCATCTTGTCGAACCGGAGAGACAACCCAGTAGCTATCACTTTTGCAAGTTTTATTATTGTACTTCAACAGCAATAGGGACCTACAGGAAGTGCAGTGAACTTTATCCCAGCTGGTTTTCAGAAGGACTGAGAGGACAGCTTCACACAAGGTTGGGGGAAGGGTACCATCAACAAGCACCTCTTCATTGACTTCCAATAGATGGGATGATAATATATGTTTGAAAGCTTTGTAAAAACCAACAGGCAAGCCGTCAGGGACTGGGATTTGCCTCTTGCTAAAGCATCTATGGTAGTAACTATTTCCTCCACCTAGATCGGGTGGCTTAGAAATTGCTGAAGGCCATGTTCTAACTAGACCAGAGCCACCTCATTATGGTAAGTTGGTATGTCAGTAGCAGAGTCAGTGAGATGTGTCTCAGAAAGAAGCTCACAATAAGACACAAACTCCATCAGAATTTCATCATTGTCCACTATAGATGTGTCACTGCTAGATGCATTAAAATAAAATGTTCACCTGTTGCGGTGCAATAACCAAAACGGTGTCTAGCCTAATTGCCTCCACAAAAGTAGCCATCCTCCTCATGTTCATGAACTCTGTTGTAACACCTATTCAGAAATTATTTCCATATCACCGGGTGTCCAAATCCTCATTCTTTACTGCCACTGCTCGAGTCTGCTTTTCCACAAGGGCCAGTTTGGACTTTGCTTCAGGAAGGCCATCCTCTACACCGGACATCCATCTGTCTGCACCTTCTATCCTGTCGAGTGGCAGTCAATCTGTTCCATCAGGCCATCTAGTCTTGCTGTCATGTTGTCATTCTTGATATCACTGAATTGAAGAGTGGTCTTAAGTTTACAGAGAAGCACAGTCATTGGGTCAGCCCCCTCTGTCTGATCTGTTGCCCTGGAATGGTCATCATCTGCAGCCCCTTCTCTGTGGCGGGTTGGTTTCCTGGCAGCGAATGAAAGCTTAACCTGCCGGCATCAGTGTTCCCCATCATGATGGCGAGTAGGGAGGCAGGGCAAGGTAAACAAGACAGCCACTGCAGACATTCAGGTGGCCAGTTGCCCACAATCTAGAGGTAACTTAGCCTGTCCCAGCTCCCTGATGATCTGGTATGAGAGTAGTTGTCCACTATCCCAGATAGAGAATTCCACTGCACAGAGAGAGAGAAGAGGTGCAGGGAAGCGTTAGTGGATCACAAGAGGATACGCCCCCGTTGCCACTTAATTGTAACCAGCCACAGCACTACCTCGACTTCCCCATCTGTGAGGGACCTCCGGGGAAACAAAGTGGCAGTGAAGTCATGTGGTGGCCCTAGCACTGGCTCGGCATGAAGAGATTTCAAGCTTCCAGCAGTAAAGGGTAGCAAAGCAACAGTAGTCCCCATCTGCAGTAAACAGGCAGGGCAGAGGGTACTCCTGGCCTCCTCACTTCTAGGAGCACATCTTCAGCAGTAGAGCAGGTTCAGAAGGCCCAGCTTTTCTCATCGCCACTCCTCAGAGTGAGCTTCAGCAGCACAATCCTCACAGTGAGGGGTAGGGCCCTGCCCCAGGAACCTCACAAGCCATCTGCACAGCCACTCAGCCATGAAAACAACCGACTGCCAAGGATAGGAATTAAGGGTCGGAGGTAGATGGCCCGCCCAACTCAGGGAAGGGCTCTGGTTCACCGGCACCCCCTGTTGTGGCTGGGCCGCCAAAGCCTCCTAACCCCAAGAGGCTGTGCTCCCCCTCTAGTGGTAAGACCACTGCCCCACATCGTCAGCGGTCTCCACTATCACTGCCATATGTCCTTTCAGGAATATTGCTGTGGTGGGGCTGCACTGTCTGCAGTTTATCAAATGCGGTCGCCCGAGATGAGGCAGCCTTCTTGGCTACCAGCGTGGCCATGCCCCCAACTAAAAGATTCATATATTACTTTCCTGCGTTTTCACCTAACTTGATGTACACTTTCTCTAGTTTTTTATTTTTTATTTATTTCTAACTACAAAAGAGTATATACTGTTCAGTGCAGATATTTTTCCTTTTATTTATTTTAGACAGTGTTTGAAAATATTGTTATGGTTTTAATGAACTAAACAATGAACTTTCTACTACTACTACTATTCTGTGTGCACAAATCCACAGATCCTTTGCTTTGTCAATTGGGAGTTTGCATGGAGAGCATCTAATTCCCCAAACCATTCATGTTCTTAACTCAGGTTTATGGGTGTAAATTGATAGATGTGCAACTGCACGTAAATTCACAAAAGGGGAAGTTGCAGTATTAAATTCTTTCACTCCCATATAATCTTATCTCATGATCACTGAGGTCCTCAAAACAAGTTGCCCAGAGCCCTATTGCAGGGGGAATACAACTCCGGTCAACTGCACGTTTTCTGGTGTCTGGAGGGCTGAATATTTTGGGTCCTTAAAATCAGGATCCAATAATTCCGTGCCCGAAAACACTGAACCCAGATACTTTGGAGGAGCTGGGGCAGCTGCTCTTCACCTCCTGGTCTGCCTTCATATTTCAGTTGGGGAAAGCAGAAAAAGCGTCCCCAATATGAGTGGAAAGGTATCTGCACTCTCGCTGACCACACCCCAGGTCACTTGCAAAACGCTACTGGAACATTTACCACCTGCTCAAAGCATTTAACAAATGTTTTTGGATTTGAGCATGTTATGTCCCCAGAAGGGGAAAACATGTGGAACTGGACCTGGCACTGCCGGGTCTGTATGTTTTTCTCCTTCGATGGTAAAAGAAAATGTGTAATCCACGGTATCTCATGGGGAGATACCAGCCGCTGACATAATGGGAAACTCATAATGAGGGCCATAATTTTACATAAATCCCATGAAAGAAGAGTTGAGAGGGTCTTTTTCTGAAGCCTAAAAACGTGAGTTTGTGGCCACTCACAAAATCCTATCTCTCTTCGTTATCCACCTTGGAAGTGGTTGAGGGTCCATTTCGGTCAAGGGCTGAAGTGAATTCCCTTCCACAGTGGATAATTTAATAACCACAGCTTTCAAAGCAGTGCCATTGCACAGGCGTGCTGGGTTTCCACAATTCGAAAACGTAATATAGTACTCCAAAGCAAAAGATTGTGCCTGAAAATCTGCGATAGGGTCCCAGAGCCAACATGTAAACGTGCCTTCGATAAATTATAAATGGATAAAAAAAATTAAAAAATGCCATGTCGTTTTTATTTGTGAATCGGACAAACAAGATACACTCGTTGAATGTGTAAGAATGTCTGGCTCCCTTGCAGACAGCATATTTAATAACAGTCCCTAGAGAACATTTTAGTCTGAATTTAAGTGGGCTAGAACTAAAAGGACGATGAAGTGATACACCTCATTACTTTAATCAAAATACCTTTCCTTTCATTCTTGAGCTTCATCGGGGTAATACGGATAGGACGGGAAAAAGGTGCATTTTTCTGGGAAAAGTTAGACCAGAGGGATGAGCTCACTGCAACTCATGCAACAAGTTATGTAAAAGCAGTCTGTGGTCCCTTGTTCTTCATGCTAATATGTCCCATCTCTTCTATGGACCAAGATCTAAAAATATCTTTCTCAGGGGGTTCATAACAGACAACAAACAACACTGCTTTTCAGACATGCTCTACAGTGACATGTTTTCATCTGATACGTCTGCCTATTCCCGTAATAGGACAATAGCAGACTTTGGCAACATCCTCAGTTCATGGTATCACGTCTATTTATTTCTGTTGAATCATTACAGGGACACATTTAACTTTTTAAATAAATTAGATAACTATATATAAGTCGTTCCTTATGACTTGTAGTGTGCATGTGTTCGACTACACCTCATCTATAAGTTATCTTTGTTCTGTATTTGCAATATAAACCTGTCTAATGAGAAAATGGTTTGAAGAAGTCGTTCTTTTGTTTTGATTAATTCACTTAATTATCCAGGCTCAGTGAACTGTGCAAAATCGGACTTTTGGCTTTGAACAAAATAACGAAGCATGTGAAGCATGGCAACAGGTGTCGAAGACTTTGGTTTAGAACAAAAACTGCAGGCAGACAAAATCTAGATTCCACGGAGCTTCTAGGAACTGGTTCTAATTTCTATTAGCAGATTTTCCATGAAAATATAATTATATAAATAAGCAGAAAACAGAGATGTTCTAATTTTCATTCCAGCGGTGCGTGAAAATATGTCTCGTTGGTGCGATTCAAAAATATTTTTAAGGAAATCCAAAATCCATGAATCGTAGATCGAAGCGTCTAGATTGCACACATTTCGAGTTTTTAGACACATTTTTAAGTCTCCGAACTCCACAGGAAAATCAATACAAATCTTATATTTCCATGAAACGTCTACTACTCTACATTTACGTCACGTCTGTATGCAGAGCAAATGATTGGCATGACTAAGTATACCAGTGGTTAATTTCTTCAAAAACAGAGCCCATATTTATGAAAAATTATGCACAACTGCGCTAGCGTCATAGAGTCACGTGTGCACCACTTTTTACCTGGCAGCTTATTGGCGTGTCTACCCTGTCTTTTTGCCTAGTGACCTCTTGTTTTTATGGAATACTGGACTCTTTGCTGGTTTATTGTCTCTGTGGCTTTACCACTGATAATCCGTGCTAAAGTGCAAGTCCCTCTATATAAATGGAATGGTGATTGGTTTATACATGATTGGCATATTTGATTTACTGGAAAGCCCCTAGTAAAGTCAATTAGAGGTGCTCAGGGCCTGTAAATCAAATGCTACTAGTGGGCCTGAAGCACTGATTGTGCCGCCCACATGAGTAGCCTTGTAAGCATGACTCAGACCAGCCACTGCAGTGTCTGTAGGTGCAGTTTTAAACTTCCACTCCGACTTGGCAAGTGTTCCCCACTTGCCAGGCCTAAACCTTCCCTTTTCATACATGTAACACACCCCTAAGATAGGCCCTAGGTAGCGCCATGGATAGGGTGCAGTGTATGTTAAAGGTGGGACGTGTACAGATGTGTGTTACATGTCCTAACCAGTGGTGGCTGGCAGCTTTAGGAGGGAGGGGGTGGGCGGGAAGCACACACACACTCCTTCTTTCACACACACACACACACACAGGCATGCACGCACATCCATTAACAACGCTCATAACATTCAACCATGCACGCACAAAGCAAACATTCATTTTCAAAGATCACACACACACACACAAACACACACACACTCATTCTTTCACACACGCACACACGCACATCCATTAACAACACTCATAACATTGAAACATGCACACACGCACCAAACATTCATTTTAAAAGATCACACACACACACTTACCTTCAGTCTCAGAGGTCCCAGGAGGGTTGGGACTGATGCCTTCCCTCATTGGCTGGCCTTTCCTCATTGGCTGACCTTAGGTCAGCCAATGAGGAAAGGCATCAGTCCCAGCCTCGTCACAGAGTCGGATGGGGTCAGTGAGACTGCTGACCCCACCCCACTCTGTGACGAGGTGTCACTGATTGCCACTCGCCCTGGGCACTTCAAGGCTTAAACCTGAAGCACTCAGGTCAAAGTCAATGAGTGACGCTTTCCTCGTCACCCAGGGGAGGGCCTCGAGGCACCTTTGCTGAGCCAAGGAGGTCACGCGCATAGGAGCTGACCCCCTCAGCCCAGCAAAGTTCAGCTCAGGCAGCCAGGAGTCTGCACAAATTGAGCATGTCTGCTCCTGGCTGCCTGACCTGAACAGTAAGAGTGTCTCTCAAGCTGACCTTTGTTCAGCCTGACCAACACTCTTCATGAGTGGCAAAAGGTGGGGGGCGGGTGGCCCCTCCACCCTAAAGGACAGGCCGCACCTGGCCCTAACAGTGAAATACTGCCAAATTCAGTTTTCACTGTTGCAAGGCCTATCTCTCTCATAACTTTAAAGTGTAAATTCCCTTTGAGGGCAAGTAGAAATCCGGAGTTTGGGGTCTCTGAACTCATAAATTTGAAAATACATCATTTAGTGTAGTTGGTTGTTAGATTGTTAGTTTAAAAATGCCAATTATAGAAAGCAGCAACACAAAAGGATGATGTATGGAGTTTTGAAACTTTTCAACCACTCACCCCCAGTCACAGATCTCGGTTTAACTTATTGTTCTTTTGCTGACCATGCCAACCCAGTTTGGACCCAGCCATATGCAAATCAGTCTTGACCCTGTTCCCCATGGGAACAATCCAGCATGAACTGCCAGATCAGGGTCTCCCTAGACCAGAAACAAGCATCCTGGGACCAGTTTCAGGGTATCACCCTTCATCAGCCAAGCTAGCTTTTGAATCTAGTGGCACAGTGAGCAAAGGACCCACGTCTGAGCATGCCCTTCCCACTTAGGGAAACTGTAGCAACACAAAAGGATGATGGACGGAGTGTTGAAATTTTTCAAACACTCACTCCCAGTCACAGATCTCGGTTTAATCCATCATTCTTTTGCTCACCGTGCTACCCCAGTTTGGACCCAGCCATATGTAAATCAGTCTTGATCCTGTTCCCCATGGGAACAGTCCAGCCCGAACTGCCAGGCCAGGTCCTCCCAGGACCGGAAACAAGCATCCTGGGATCAGTTTCAGGGTATCACCTTTCATCAGCCAGGCTAGCTTGAATCCAGTGGCACAGTGAGCAAGGGACCCACGTCTGGGCATACCCTTCCCACTTAGGGCAACTTTAGCAACACAAAAGGATGATGGACGGAGTGTTGAAAATTTTCAAACATTCACTCCCAGTCACAGATCTGGGTTTAATCCATCATTCTTTTGCTCACCATACCACCCCAGTTTGGACCCAGCCATATGTAAATCAGTCTTGATCCTGTTCCCCATGGGAACAGTCCAGCCCGAACTGCCAGGCCAGGTCCTCCCTGGACCGAAAACAAGCATCCTGGGACCGGTTTCAGGGTATCACCCTTCATCAGCCAGGCTAGCTTGCATCCAGTGGCACAGTGAGCAAGGGACCCAAGTCTGGGCATACCCTTCCCACTTAGGGCAATTTTAGCAACACAAAAGGATGATGGACGAAGTATTGAAACTTTTCAAACACTCACCCCAGTCATAGATTTGGGTTTAATCCATCGTTCTTTTGCTCACCATGCCACCCCACTTTGGACCCATCCATATACAATCAGTCTTGACCTTGTTTCCCATGGGAACAGTCCAGCCCAAACTGCCAGGCCAGGTCCTCGCTGAACCAGAAACTACCATCCTGGGAACCGTTTCAGGGTATCACAGTTCATCAGCCAAGCTAGCTTGAATCCAGTGGCACAGTGAGGAAGGGACCAATGTCTGGGCATACCCTTCACACTTAGGGCAACTTTGGCAATACAAAAAGATGATGATCAGAGTGCTGAAACCTTTTAAATGCTCCCCCCAAGTCACAGATCTGAGTTCAATCCATCCTTCTTTAGCTCACCATGCCACCCCAGTTTGGACCCAGCCATATGCAAATCAGTCTTGATCCTGTTCCCCATGGGAACAGTCCAGCCCGAACTGCCAGGCCAGGTTCTCTCTGGTCCGGTTTCAGGGAATCACCCTTCATCAGCCAGGCTAGCTTGAATCCAAAGGCACAGTCAGCAAGGGACCCACGTCTGGGCATACCCTTAACACTTAGGGCAACTTTAGCAACACAAAAGGATGACAGACGGAGTGTTGAAACTTTTCAAACACTCACCCAAGTCACAGATCTAGGTTTCATCCATTGTTCCTTTGCTCTCCATGCCATCCCCATTTGGACCCAGCCATATACAAACCAGTCTTTATCCTGTTTCCCATGGGAACAGTCCAGCAAAAACTACCAGGCCAGATTCTCCCTGGACGGGAAACAAGCATCCTGGGACCCATTTCAGGGCATCACCCTTCATCAGCCAGGCTAGATTGAATCCTGAGGCACAGTGAGGAAGGGACCAATGTCTGGGCATACCCTTCACACTTAGGGCAACTTTAGCAACACAAAAGGATGATGGATGGAGTGTTGAAACTTTTCAAACACTCACCCCCAGTCACAGATCTCGGTTTAATCCATCATTCTTTTGCTCACCGTGCTACCCCAGTTTGGACCCAGCCATATGTAAATCAGTCTTGATCCTGTTCCCCATGGGAACAGTCCAGCCCGAACTGCCAGGCCAGGTCCTCCCAGGACCGGAAACAAGCATCCTGGGATCAGTTTCAGGGTATCACCTTTCATCAGCCAGGCTAGCTTGAATCCAGTGGCACAGTGAGCAAGGGACCCACGTCTGGGCATACCCTTCCCACTTAGGGCAACTTTAGCAACACAAAAGGATGATGGACGGAGTGTTGAAAATTTTCAAACATTCACTCCCAGTCACAGATCTGGGTTTAATCCATCATTCTTTTGCTCACCATACCACCCCAGTTTGGACCCAGCCATATGTAAATCAGTCTTGATCCTGTTCCCCATGGGAACAGTCCAGCCCGAACTGCCAGGCCAGGTCCTCCCTGGACCGAAAACAAGCATCCTGGGACCGGTTTCAGGGTATCACCCTTCATCAGCCAGGCTAGCTTGCATCCAGTGGCACAGTGAGCAAGGGACCCAAGTCTGGGCATACCCTTCCCACTTAGGGCAATTTTAGCAACACAAAAGGATGATGGACGAAGTATTGAAACTTTTCAAACACTCACCCCAGTCATAGATTTGGGTTTAATCCATCGTTCTTTTGCTCACCATGCCACCCCACTTTGGACCCATCCATATACAATCAGTCTTGACCTTGTTTCCCATGGGAACAGTCCAGCCCAAACTGCCAGGCCAGGTCCTCGCTGAACCAGAAACTACCATCCTGGGAACCGTTTCAGGGTATCACAGTTCATCAGCCAAGCTAGCTTGAATCCAGTGGCACAGTGAGGAAGGGACCAATGTCTGGGCATACCCTTCACACTTAGGGCAACTTTGGCAATACAAAAAGATGATGAACAGAGTGCTGAAACCTTTTAAATGCTCCCCCCAAGTCACAGATCTGGGTTCAATCCATCCTTCTTTAGCTCACCATGCCACCCCAGTTTGGACCCAGCCATATGCAAATCAGTCTTGATCCTGTTCCCCATGGGAACAGTCCAGCCCGAACTGCCAGGCCAGGTTCTCTCTGGTCCGGTTTCAGGGAATCACCCTTCATCAGCCAGGCTAGCTTGAATCCAAAGGCACAGTCAGCAAGGGACCCACGTCTGGGCATACCCTTAACACTTAGGGCAACTTTAGCAACACAAAAGGATGACAGACGGAGTGTTGAAACTTTTCAAACACTCACCCAAGTCACAGATCTAGGTTTCATCCATTGTTCCTTTGCTCTCCATGCCATCCCCATTTGGACCCAGCCATATACAAACCAGTCTTTATCCTGTTTCCCATGGGAACAGTCCAGCAAAAACTACCAGGCCAGATTCTCCCTGGACGGGAAACAAGCATCCTGGGACCCATTTCAGGGCATCACCCTTCATCAGCCAGGCTAGATTGAATCCTGAGGCACAGTGAGGAAGGGACCAATGTCTGGGCATACCCTTCACACTTAGGGCAACTTTAGCAACACAAAAGGATGATGGATGGAGTGTTGAAACTTTTCAAACACTCACCCCCAGTCACAGATCTGGGTTTAATCCATCATTCTTTTGCTCACCATGCCACCCCAGTTTGTACCCAGCCATATGCAAATCAGTCATGACCCTGTTCCCATGGGGGTCATCAAACTCAAGGTGATTGTGGAGCTTTTCACTCAAAAAATATCTGCGGTTATTGCTGATGGGTCCATCATGGCCTAAGATCCCGTGATAATGCACAAGTGTGGAAGACACTTGTTTAATTTATTGTCTGCAGTGAGGTACTTGTATTGAGATGTTGTTGACAGTGCCAATAGTCTCCTTAACCACTTTGCTGCCAGGCTTTTTCCCCCTCCTGCGCCAAGCCTTTTTTTTTGCTATTTGGGGTAGTTCATGCTTAGGCCCTCACAACGTTTTGTACACATAACCTATCCATGCCAAATTTGCATCCTCTTTTTCCAACATCCTAGGGATTCTAAAGGTACCCAGAGTTTGTGGGCTTCTCTGGGGCAATCAAGAAATGAGCCAAAATACTGCTAAAGTTTGTTTTTGGGGAAAAATCTGGGAAAATGGGAAAAAAGTTCTGCAGAAGAAAGCACATGTTTTCTCCCTGCAAATGGCAACAACAAAGTATTTGTAGTGCTAAAATCACCAACTTCCCAGCTTTCAGGAACAGGCAGACTTGAATCAGGAAACCACATTTTTCTACACATTTTTGGCATTTTACTGAGACATACCCTATTTTTACAATTTTGTTCTGCTTTCAGCCTCCTTCCAGTTAGTGACAGAAATGGGTGTGAAACCAATGGTAGATCTTGGACAGCTAACCATTTCTGAAGAATAGACAATGTTCTGAATTCAACAAGGGGTCAATTGTGCAGATTCTTCAAGGTTTTTACTATAGAAAGTAACAGTTGAAACAAACAATATTGAAATTGAGTTGAAAAAAACAGCCATTTCTGGCTACGTTTTCTTCCATAACTTTTTTTCAAGTATGGCAGATTGTTTAAAGCAATATACCATTATGTCTGATGAACTTTTCTGGTTGCAGGGATACATAGGGCTTGTAGGTTCATCAAGAGCTCAAGGTACCTAGAGTCAATCAATGAGCTGCACTGTGCAATGGGTTTTCATTGCATATCTGGTATACAGCAATTCATTTGGTAAAATATAAAGAATGAAAAATAGGTATCAAGGAAACCTTTGTATTTCCAAAATGGGCACATGATAAGGAGTTTATAAAGAGTGGTTACTTGCACATCTCTTAATTTGGGGGTCCTCATTCTAGCATCTGAATTATAGGGTATTTCCCAAAATGACTTCTTTCTTACACACTGTCTTAAATTTGGAAGATAATTTTTTTTAGAGAAATACAATTGGTAATAACACTTATTTTTCTATTCTGTGTTCCCCAAGTCTCCCAATAGAAATGGTACCCCACTTGTGTGGGTAGCCTCAGTGCCAGTGACTGGAAATGCCTCAAAATGCAACATGGACACATTACATTTTTACTTTGAAAACTGAGGTGTTTTTTAGAAGGTGCCTAGCTGTGGAGTTTGGGCTGTAGATCAGCTGGCACGTTGGGAAACCTACCAAACCTGTAAATTTCTAAAAACTATACACCTAGGGGGACTCGGGATAGGGTGACCTGTGGTGCTCTCACCAGGTTCTGCTACCTAGAATCCTTTGCAAACCTCAACATTTGGAACAACAACACTTTTTCCTCACATTTCGGTGGTAGAAAGTTCTGAAATCTGAGGAGAGCCACAAAAATACTTCCCCCAGCATTCCCCCAAGTCTGCAGATAAAAATGGTACCACACATGTGTGGGTAGGCCTAGTGCCTTCGACAGGAAATGCCCCAGAACACAACAAGGATACATCACATTTTTCCAATGAAAATTGTTTTGAGTGCCTAGCTCAGGATTTTGGCATGTATCTCAGCGGGCACCTAGGAAACCTATCAACTTGTGCATTTTCTAAACTAGACACCTAGGGGAATCCAGGATTGGGTGACTTGGGAGCTCTCACTGAGTTCCCCTACACAGAATCCTTTGCAAACCTCAAAATGTGGCTTAAAAACATTTTTTCCTCACATTTCAGTGCTGCAAAGTTCTGGAATCTGAGGGGAGCCATAAACCTTATTTCACCCAGCATTCCTCTACATCTCCTGATCTAAATGGAACCTCACTTGTGTGGGTGGGCTAGTGCCTGTGAAAGGGAAGAGTCCAAAACACAACATGGATACATCAAAATTATCTATTACAAAACTACCTGTTCTTGCAAGGGGGCACCTGCGCTTTTGGTCCTGGGCTTGACAGCCATGTAGGGAAACCTACAAACCCAGACATTTCTGAAAACTAGACAACCGAGGGAGTCCAGGGAGGTTTGACTTGTGTGGATCCCCTAGTGTTTTCTCACCCAGAATCCCATGCATTCCTCAAATTTAGCTAAAAAATCTTATTTTTCTCACATTTCTATGTGGGATCACTGCACTGGCACAAATGTCCTACCAACGAGCATTTCCCTCGGTCTCCCAATATAAATGATACCTCACTTGTGCAGGTGGGTCAAGTGTCTGTGACGGCGAAGGGCCATAAATATGTCGAAACTGAGGGGGAACCAAAGTGGGTCCAAAAGGGCAGTTTGGGAAAAAAATGTTTTTCAGGCTGACAGGTGGTGCAGAATCTTTATTGGTATAGATGCAACAATGCTGGGTGGTAGTAATTTTGTGGATTCCTGTAGATTCCAGAAGGTTCCATCACAAACATGTAGGGAACATGTGTGATTTCAAGCAAAGTTGGAGGTTTGGAGGGCATAGTGGGTAAGAAAATGGTGTGGGGCACATGTGAATCACACCACCCTGGACTCACCCAGATGTTTAGTTTTCAGATGTGTCTAGGTCTGGTAGATTTTTCTCATTGGCAGCATACCAAAGTCCAAAAAGTGCAGCCGATCACCATTCCAAGAGGGGCGATTTTAGGAGCCAAGCTCTCTTGGCCCAAATGTAAAATCAAAACAGAAAAGAATCAAACGTCCTCTTGCTTGCCATTGGGATGCTTTAGTTTGCAGGTGGGGGGGCTGAAAGACTGTTACCCCCTTCAGTTGGGGTGGGAGGGTATAACCACACCCATAGTGGTTGGTAGCCCCCACCCCTCTATTTTTCAAATTCCTTAGCATCTAGTGGGTGTTTCCCCCCCCAGTGGGCAAAAAACGTTGTCCCTATTCATTAGGGGTGGGAGTATGGCCATACTCCCACTCTGTTTTTTCAAAACATTCTCCCCTGGTGTCTAGTGGGCTTTCTGCCACCCTTGGGAGGAGTTGGGCCTTCCAAAAATAGTCTGAAATAGCCATCAGTAATGTGCCGCCATGGGGAGTGATACTTACCCAAGTGCCCTCCTCCCCCAAACAAAACACACACACCGCTCCCTGGTGACTAACTGGTTTCTGCCCCTCTTAGGGGCAGATGGGCCTGATAAAAATAGGCTGATCTGCCCTGCAAGTGAGGAAGATATGGCCAACAGTAATGTTCCCCCATGTGGAGTGACTCTTGCCCAAGGGGCCACCCCCCCAAAAAAAACACACACACACAACGATCCCTGGTACCTATGTGGTTTAGATGGGCCTAATAAAAATAGGCCGATCTGCCCCCTAGGGGGGCTGAAATGGCCATCGGTAATGTGCCTCCATGAGGAGTGACCCTTGTCCAAGGGACCGCTTACCCAAACAAAACACACACAAAACAATCCCTGGTGTCTAAGTGCTTCTGAATGTGCCAAATTTGCCAACTGCACTGAATAAGATAGTGTCCGTACACCTGCAAATTTAGTGACACAAGTGCCCATGGTGTATCCACCAGTCCCGACTGTTAACAGAGTTCAGCCCGTATCAAGTCCAGTTGTAAACCAGGTAGTCCTTTAAAAAAAAAAATATTTATTGAGGATATATGAGCAGTTATAGATATGAGAGTATCGAAATTACAAATCAGAATCTCGAAATATGCATAAACATACAGTACTTTGTGCTTAGGTACAGCTTTGTTTCGAATGACATTAGTATATCGCAGAGTCATATTGGTTCATTATACTTTAAATTCCATACAATTTTTAAATATGGACCTGAATTAAAGTTTAAGTTATACATT
Organism: Pleurodeles waltl; assembly: GCF_031143425.1. NCBI lineage: Eukaryota > Metazoa > Chordata > Amphibia > Caudata > Salamandridae > Pleurodeles > Pleurodeles waltl. The sequence goes on along the minus strand of NC_090438.1, from coordinate 625,912,021 downwards.
ATGAATCAAGCAGAGGATGGCGCAGCCTTCTCCCATATGCAATGATATTTCCGAGTGGTCCAGATTCTTTGGACATAGAGGAGTTCTTTAGATTGGACTGCTCTCATTTTCTTTTCCCAGAGATCATATGACGGAGGCTGGGGAGTTCACCATTGCTGTAAGATCAAGGATTTCGCGATCAGTGTTGCAATAAAAAATATTGCTTTGAATGTTGGACAAGGCAGGATGGTTAGATATATCAAAAAGAGCCCCTATTGCTTCCTGTGGTAACGACACCTGAAGTCTTGTATTGATGGCCTGGTAAATTTTAACCCAGAAATTGGTGATGATAGGGCAAAGGAAGCAGATATGAATGCCAATCCCCAACCTTGCAATGGCATTGGAAGCAATTGCTCAAAATGGATGGAAACATCTTGTTAAGTTGCAAAGGTGTGTAGTAAAGCAGCCACTTTGTGAAAAATGTCATTCTCTTAAAATTGGCACCTCTCAAAGCATTAAAATAGTAGATATTGGACTGCTTCCTTGACTGAGGATCAATCACACAAGCTGTAGCATCTGTTATCCTGCTTAACACAGGAGAAATAATTTTGGATGGCAGCTCTTCTTGAAGAATTCAATACCAATTGCAAACTCCTGTTTGTTTCTGAACCCACATTGCTTGTGTGATTTTGAAAGATATGGTATTCCGGTCAATAGTGGGTTGCAAAGCCCATTGACTGAATAAAATATAATATCTGAGTATATTAAAAATGTAAACAGGCTGGAATTGCAGGAATATTGGCTGTGAGTTGCATCCATGTTTTGATGTTGTCTTCTACTATAAAATCTTGGAGCTTTACAAACCCCAATTCATCCCAATCATTTATAACTTTACTGGAAAAGGGGAGCCCAAATGCTCCAGCTTCTCTTAAGGAAATAGTTGGATATAAAATGAGTAAAGTGATAACTCTGTTAAAGCTCAATACCTCTAGACCAAAATAAGTTTGGGTATATTATATCAAATACGTTTCGGGGGCCATGGCACTTTAAGAAAATAAAAGCGATATATGTTAATTTCAAGAAGCATCTGTTTCAAGTAGAAATTAGAGTCTGCATCATGTGTAGAAGCAGCATTTACAGCCCAGGCTATATAGGTTGCCTCGTAATATTTTTTGAAGTGGGGGTAGAACTAGACCTCCATCCTCCATAGTCAGCTGAATTGTCTCCAGCTGAATACAAGTTTTTTATTTGCCCAAATGAATTTGCATAATATTGTATTGAGATCCTTGAAAAAAGTCTGGGGAGCCTTGATCATAATGCTATAAAATATAAATAGGACTAGGGGTAGTATCATCATCTTGACCAATGGAATGCAACCAATTATTGTTAATGGTGAGTTCTGCCATTTGCGCATAAGAGCTGGTGCTTTCTTGAGAGTGGGGAATGTGTTGCCTCAGAGCCGAAGCCAAAGGTTTGATAAAAAGAGAAAAGAAGACCGGAGACAGAGGGCACCCCTGATGAGTTCCTCGACGTATCGGGACCTTGCCAACTACTTGTGAGTTAACTAAGATATTGGCCTCCCCCTCTTGATAGAGGTTTGAGATAAGTTGGACTATTTTATTGGGAAACTTGAATCTCCTGAGGATTGCAAAGAGGGGCTCCCATTGCACTAAATCAAATGTTTTTTCAGCATCGAGCATTATTATTTCTGCCTTGATTTTGTTCTCAGAATAATGTTCATAAAATTCATATTAGCAGAAATAAGTCTTCCCGAGAGAAACCCACACTGGTCATGATGAATAAGGCCCTGTGCTAAGGGCATAATGCAAGCTGCCCAGATTTTCATGAGGATCTCATAATCATTATTAAGAAGGCTAATAGGTTTCTCGCCAGGCTTACCCTTCTTAAGGAAGCTAACTATGACCGCCCGGATGAACGAGCTAGGTACTTCTTGGCCATTAAGTATCGCATTAAATAATGTGGCTAAGATTGCTGTGATCTGCTCAGACAGAGCCTTGTACAATTCTGCAGGAAGACCATTTGGAGAGCTCTTAATAGCTTCTGTTACTTCTAACTTAGCGATTGGCTACAACAGTACAGCCTGGAGCTCTTCACTGAGACTCTGTATAGAAAAGATTAGAGGTATTTATTAATAAGGTCACCACGTACTGCTGTCGGAGGATTAAAAAGATTTGTATAGTGTGCTACGAATACCATTCATATCTCCTCGGCCTGATCCACAATTCGCCCCAGCGTCTCATCAAAAATGTTTTTAATTAACGAGGCGTTATGATGTTTTTTTACAAAGTACTGTGCTAGAAATTTCCCCTACAAGCTCACTCTCTTCGTAATATTGCTGAAAACATGTATTATGGTTGACTATCTCCTGTGATTAAAAAAAAAAAAACCTTCAATTGCATTCTGGCATCCTGCAGGCGAGTCCATGAATCATGTTCACAGTGTATCTGAGGAAGGCACATAGCATGATTAAATTCTCGCGGAAGGCTATCTACTTTTTCCTTCCTTGTTTTTCTAAGAAAGGCCTTAAAAGCAATGGCTTCTCCTCTGACTTGAGCCTTGCATGACACCTAGATTACAAAGATAGAGGTAGTTCCTTCATTTCAGTATAGGAAGTTGGTAACTGATACTCTCAAAGCAGAAATTCAGCCCTCAGCAGTTAATAGAGCTCTGTCTAAGGACCACCTAGGTCTTTCTATATATCGACCAGAAAGAGATAGTTAAACCAATGGGACGGCATGAAGGGTTGGATATTATATCTGAGCCAGCCCTATCCTAAGAATGAGAGATTAAATAAAGGTTGTTCCCTGAGGCCCAGTTAAACCTTTCTGAGAAACAGGTATAGTATTGGTCTTGTGGATGGTCCAGCCGCCAAGGATCCTCTAGTGCTAGATCACGGATACATTTTGCCAAAAAACAGGAGGCTTGCGGCTTGTTCTGTGAATTATTTTTACGGGAGGCATCGAGTTTCATGTCTTGAATTAGGTTAAAGTCACCTCCCTCTATCAACAGACCAGAGAGCTTGCTCAAAAGCTCATAGAGGCTCTGCAGGGAGACAAACTCATCTTCTATGGGACCATAAAAACTTGAGATATATATTAACTGCCATCATACCTTAACACCAACTACTACCCATCTAGCTAGGGGATTGCGGTACACCTCGAGAACTTCTCATTGGAAATCCCAGGTTAGACATAATTATCCTTACGGTCCTTCTTCAGCACAATAGTTGCAAACCAAATATTTTGAGCATCCTTATACTCGTCACCTGCTTTTTTCACCCACCCTTGTGAAATGATCCAGCCACCAAAGGACCCCACCCACCACCCACCTACAGGGGCCTAAAAGGGCCAAACCCGATATAACCCCACCACCCTGTGGCATACCACCCTCTCCCTTGACCCCCCCAACCCTGAAATTTGAGTGCATTGGCATGGCACTCTAGAGCCTCTAACCTGGAGAAACAAGCAAGATATACTGTACATTATCGTAATCTGGACATATATCACATTTTTGAAAAATCAAATCATGCGAGTAAGCCCCAAAACAGTATTAGATCTGACTCAGTGACCAGAATAAAAGCAAGTTCTTTCACATATTCCTATTTTCTGAGTGAACCCAAAAAGTCCTTTGCCTGCTGTACATTTTGGAAGATGTGAGCCCAACCACTGTGAAGCACTTTGAGTCTAGCAAGTTGAACGATGCAGGCTAGTGCCCCTAATTTCTTAAAATCATCAATGAGACAAAAAAAATCACAATGCCGTTGTGCTGCTGAAATGGACGAATCAGAAAACACATGGAAGCTAAAGTTATCAGTAGTTTTGAAAACCTTTGCTTTAATGGCTTGTGATAAGATCTATTCCTTGATCCTAAAATCACCAAAGTTGACAAGAATAGTATGTGGATATTTTGCAGTCGCAACTCTCGCAGCGGGAACCATATGTGCTCACATAGTAGACAAATCAAGAATGACTGCAGCTTTCTCTGGAAGAATACATTTGTAGATAAGATCAGATATCACTTTAGTCACAGAGGATGTTGCTTCTAACTCTTCGGGGATCCCAGTAAAACTCAAGTTCGAACATTGCAATCTGTTTTCAATATCATCAAGTTTTAGTTGTAACTTCTCAAGTTCAACCTGCATCTGAGTAGTTGCTGATCCGTAGCAAGTTTGAGCATCTTCCAGATCAGAGACCCTCTGTTCTGCTTGAGAAACCCATGCAGAGAGATAGGTTAAGTTGGCTTTCAGTTGGCCCAGTTGTTCATTGATTTTCCTATGGGCCTCTTCCTGTGAGACTTTCATTGCACGTAGCTCCCCGAGGATCTGACTAAGCATGCTTTCTACTGATGTCTGACTGGATAGACTGGACAGAAGACCAGGGGGCTTTGAGGAGTCTGTATTGAGTGGATGGTTGGATAGTGTCTGGTTGCAAACAGTTCCACTACTAATCATTATGACTGAAGCCTGACTGAGCACACCTCTCGTAGCTGGATTTAATAGAGTTGCTATTGATTGATTATTTGGAATCTCATTATGCACTATCTTATTTCTCTCTTTCTCACCCCACTTAATGCTACTCAATGAAAACAGGGGATATGTGGGCTTCTCTTAGAAGTGACCCATGGGATCGATGGCAACAGGACGATCAGTGGCAGAGAGAAGTACAGGAGGTGGGGAGATATCCATGCTGAAAGTAGAGGAGGTCGATGTTCATCAAGAATGGAATTACTCTGCTCCAAAACAGGGAATGTCGATAGGGATTCTGCAATCTGTAGTGCCTGTGGGGTGGCTGGTTCCTGGTGTATCAGGAACCAGATCCCAGTGCTGGAAGGGATAAATGGGACAGATGTCAAAGAATGAGCGGAGTTGATTGGTAAAATTGTCGCGTAAGGGAGATCCCAGGTGGCCCTGTCTACTGGAGCCAGTTCTTTGTCTTTGTCTACCCAACTCAGGAGTCACGATTTTTGATTTACTAACTTTTGGAGCTTTGTTGGTCACACATGATTTGAAAGCAGCGTCTCGAGTCATCCAGTTCATAACGGGGTGCCAAGGAGCAATGGGGGGGTGGGAGTTAGAGCGCAGCAAGCAGCATCTGTGCTCCACAGACCACTTCCATATGACATCTATTCCCCACTTTACATGTAATGCTATCTACTGCTGCTACAACAGGTTTGCAAGTTCCTTGCACTCCTCCCTTTGTTATATTTTTTCCTTCTTTCTTTTTTTCCTCCTTTTCCGCTCCTCACTGCTTGCTCCTCTACTCCTCACTCCACGTTTCTTAGCCGGCCATATAGCACACCACACAAAAATGCCTCTGAAAGTCACCAGACATCAACCAAAGTCACTCGATGTCCCTCAATAGAAAGCTCAGCCCCCTAGTAGTTTATAGTAGCGTGCATTGTGCAGTTTGCAGTACTTCTCAAGTAAACGATTTGGTGAAAAGTCATATAAAAAGATCGAACATTTGGGGGAGGAAATCCAAACCACGACTCTCTGTCGCTCTCTGTTGGCCTCTGCTGCTCCCAGCAGCACATTTCCTCTCTGCACCTCTCCGCATCTCCTCCCTCAGCAATCCAATCCGAAGCAATGGTACACAGCTCCACTGCAGTCATCCAGTCGTCCAGTCGTTAATCGCGCTCAGCATGTTCAGATCCACTGGGAGCCGAGAAACGATGGCCACTCTGCGAGGTAAGACTCAGATCTTCGAGCGAACCCCTGAAGACGGCATTCTCGCACTGCAGAAGCCTTAAAGAGATTCAGGGAGATCCGAACACGCATTGAACATTTAAATTGGCCATCTTGCTGTCTTCCTGCAAGGGTTCAGTCATGAAGCATGACAGGAGCTCCACGTGACCTACCGGGTGCTGAACTCCGCCGCACGCTGAATTAAGTTGTCCTGAGTCCTTCACTTTATGTGAATCAGCCCGTGCAAGACTGTACCCCAAAACAGCCTATGGCAATGTTTGGTCCAGTACAGTCAATGCCAAAAGTTACCTTGAGTCAAACAGGACAACGTTTTAATACTGTTTTAACATGACGAAGTACTGGAATGACAAATCTTCAGACTCAGACGAACCTTATGGGTCTCTATGCATTAACAGTTCCCATGACTACAGGTTCAGTTTATCCATGGTATGCTTCAGGCAACTATTGCCCATTCAATAAATGTCCAGACTGCTCCTTAAGCTGGGCTATCAGCAGTTGTTGTGCAGAGAACCATATATTCAAACAATCCAGAGATGAAGAGAACAGCTTCCCTTGTTATTTCTTTGCCCCCCACACAAATTTCAGAACCTAATCCGATGTTAAATCAAGCAGGAGCTATTTCTGATGCAAGTTTTTCACAGAGAACCCCACCTCATTTCATACCTAGACCTGATCATATCCCGAATGCACATTGCAGCACTCCGCAAGGAGAAGTACCCCAGACAAACATGATCAGTTTACAAGGTTTTAAAGTACAACAGTTGACTGATTGGTTAAACAATTTGAGTCCTCAAGATGCAACCAGTGTGACAAATTGCAATGCCAGAATGGAAGAAACACTAGAGCGAGATAGATCAGTGCATGCACCCAGACTGAAATTAGAATTAATAAAATAATGTTAGGAATGTTAGATACTGAACCACTGGAAACGTATACATGTGCAAAGATGTTACACAACATGCAGGAGAGGCTTATGAAAGACTAGCTGAAATAGCTGAGAAACATGGTGTGGATTTAGAAAAATCAAAACCCTTAACAAGAAGTTTCAGATTAGAGTTCAGTTCAAAAGACATAGTTAACATGAGGTCTCCTGGAATGGAATTGCATATTAATGAATTGATTAGATACGTACAAATATGCAGCACTTTAGACAAGTGGGAAGGTAGACGGGCGCAGAAAAGAGACCAAAAGAAAGCAAAATCAAATGTGCCTCTGTCAGGAGTAAATCAAGCTGAGGACAATGTCAAAATGATGCCCAAGTGAGAAACACCAGGTGGAGGTTATGTTCATGTGCCCTGGAGTAGGACTGATATATTGTCATTCATTGATGATTACCAGCGATTGAGAGAAAAACCTGTGGAATGGTACAAGCAAGCACAAAGATTTTTGAAACAATTAAAATGCCTATGGGAGCTTTGAATACATTGTGGTTCCGAGTGATTTGTGAACGGTGTGCAAAGTGCATGTTGACTGGCCTGATAGGGATCCTCAAAGAGATTTGGTAACAGGACCACCATCTGAGGAAGTGATGAAAAGCATCACAAGGTATTGAATTTTTGAAAAACAAAGGCCCTCATTATGACACTGGCGGTAAATCCTGCTTACTGAAACGCTGACGGCCGACAACTTATCGCCGCGGTGACGGATATCCATTCACCATATTATGACACACACACACCAATCCGACAGAATACAGCCACATACACAAATCCGCCAGACCAAAGGTCAGTGATAAACTGGCTGTCCCAAAACACACACCGTTACGCCAACAGAACAACGCCCATCACATTATGACCCACGAATCACCATGGCGGGCATTCAACAGCAGTAACCATTGGTGGTACATACCTCTGCACTCACAATGGACACCCACAGACAAAACAACACCACATTGGACAATTCAAACAACACACACCTGACACCCATACACACACCACACCCACACCATTATAAAACACACACCCACATTACCCACAACCCCTTACAAATACAAATCATTGGTATGAGACTGACACCAAGACCTCTGCGACAACTAGACACACAGACCACTCACACTCATACACCCCACACGCACTCCACATCACATACCCCATTCACATTACCCAACACACCCTCACCAGCACACATCACACAGCACCCATGGCACCACAAAGGCACCCCTGTTTCACTGAGGAGGAGTTAAGGGTCATGGTGGAGGAAATCATCAGGGTAGAGCCACAGCTCTTTGGAGCACAGCTGCAGCAGATATCAATATCAAGGAAGATGGAGCTATCGTGGAGAATCGTGGACAGGGTCAACGCCGTGGGACAGCACCCCAGAACAAGAGACAAAATCAGGAAGAAGTGGAACGACCTACAGGGGAAGGTAAGTTCCATAGCAGCAAAACACCAGCTCGCTATACAGAGGACTGGCAGTGGATCTCTACCTCCTGCCCCACAACTCGCAGCATGGGAGGAGCAGTCTTGGCAATACTGCATCCTGAGGGCCTGGCTGAAGTTGGAGGAGGACTGGACTCTGGTAAGCCAACTTTCAACAATTATAACCCCCATACCTGCATGCCATCACATACCCTCACTTCCATCACTCCACTCCATCCCACACATTTCGCCATCACATCACACTAATCCCAATGCCAAGCCCTGCATGCTGTACCAATGCGTGGCCACCCCTCACAGCCATGCATGGACACTCATCAATAAAGTATGCACAGCATAGGGAAACTAACAATCCCACCATACACCATTATACACAAGTAAGAGCTGGCAGGGCAACACCAACCATAGAGGGGAAGCCAGTGATGTACAATATGTCATACACATGAAGCATAATACATCATTTACAACCCCTGCCAGTGTCACTGGAGAGGAAGTGCCATCACTATCCAGTCCCCCAACAGAAGAGGCCCACAGTGATGACAGTAACTCTGGTCTTCAGGATCTGGACAATCTGCCTGGCCCATCAGGGACCACTGGACAGCCGGTCCCCCAAGCCCAGTCACAGACCACCACAGAGTCTCTCCCAACAGGAACCACCATCACAGCACCCACCCAGCATCCCCAAACCTCTGTTCCCAGGACACGTCAATCAGCAGTGTGCCCACTTGTACCAGGACCCCAGGTGATACCTCACACACAAGACAATCAGGGACTTGCGGTCAGTGGCAGTGGGCACACGGTTCAGGGGACATAGATACAGGCCACCAGGGTCACTGGGAAGACTGCTGTGCACCAGAGGGAGAACAGGACCAGGGATCTGATTCTCCAGGAGGCCCTCTATGAGATCCTGGAGGCCTATCAACATTCCAAGGACACGATGGACTGTATCCTAGACAACGTGCAGGAGAAAAGGAGGATGCAGGAGGAACAGTGTCAGGGGATCATGGAGGACTTGCAGGCCATCAACAACACCCTGATCTCCATAGCAGGGGTGCTGGCAAACATGGCCAACATTATGAGGGAGGCAGTGTGACACGAGCACCCCTGCCCCTGCAGAAGGTAAACCACCCCGAAAACGTTCCCTGCAATCCAGACAGAAGCCAGAGACACTTGCCAAGACCACCGCCAGGAAATAAAACTCTCCTGATTGTCCCCCTGGTGTCCCACTCAGTCACCTTGTCCACTTTGAACTGCCATTGCTCCCCTTCCTATGTCCCCTTGGACAATGCATCTGTGCTACAAACAGACTGGAAAAATACCATGGACTTTCCTCCATCATCACCCCATCCCATTGCCCTTTCCCCGCTATATATTAGCACTACAATAAACACCCTTTGATAAAAATAGACTTCAAGTATGTCATGTATTTCAAATATGTACTGATTGAAACAGCTACAACCATTGCAAATGAACTGTACATAGAATGAGAATACAATCAATGACCTTTAGCTGGCTGTTGTGATCATACCAGGAGTATTTGTCAAATCACCAATATCTGTAAAATGAATATCCAGAGGTAACAGTGAGTGGGCAAATAAGTGTGAAATACCTGCATGCCAATGCCACACAGAATACAACCAAAGTCATTCAAATGTAAAGTTGCACTGTCTCACCTGTGTGTCATTGGAAGTACTGACGGATCACAGATGTTCTGTTCCACATCCTCATCCTCTGCATCCTCATCCTCACTGTCCATAGGGTCCATTGCTGCCACAGGGGTATCTCCAGTCTCCTCCTCCTGCAGAAAAGGTACATGGCGTCTGAGGGCCAGGTTGTGCAACATGCAGCATGCCACTACTATCTGGCAGACCTTCTTGGATGAGTAGCACAGGGATACACCTGTCAGATGGAGGCACCTGAACCTGGCCTTCAGACGCCAAAGGTCCTTTCAATGATCCTTCTGGTTCACCCATGTGCCTCATTATAACGTTCTTCTGCCCTTGTCCTGGCATTCCTCACAGGGGTCAGCAGACATGACAGGTTTGGATAACCAGAGTCACCTCCAAATATTGAGGGACAACATTTAGCCACACACTATCCTATGTGGCCAACACCATAGGCATACACCAACAAATACTGGGTGGGAACCAGGGCTCACCTATTAGCCACACCCTGTGCCTCTGTAGTTGGGACATCACATTTGGGATGCTGCTATTCCTCGGGGCAAAGGCATCATGCACCGACCCAGGATACTTAGCATTGACGTGGGAGATGTACTGGTCTGCCAAGCACACCACTGCACATTGATGGAGTGGAAACTCTTACAATTCCTGAAAACCTGTTCATTCTGGCGGGGGGACAAATGCAATATGTGTTCCGTCAATCGTACCAATTATATTAGGGACATGTCCCATTGCATAGAATCCGGCCTTCACAGTGGCCAAATCCTCAACCTGGGGGAATGCAATGTAGATGCACATGTGTTTTATCAGGGCAGACAACACTCTTGTCAGCACTATTGAGAACATTGGCTGTGACATTCCTGCTGCCAAGCCAACTGTCACTTGGAAAGAACCAGTTGCCAGGAAATGGAGAACTGATAGCACTTGCACAAGAGGGGGGATCCCATTGGGGTGACGGATCATAGGTATCAGTTCAGGCTGCAATTGGGCACACAGCTTTGTGATTGTGGCCCTGTCCAGTCTATAGGTGAGGATAATGTGCCTGTCTTCCAGTGTAGCCGAGTCCACCAGGGGTCTGTACACAGGGGTATGTCTCCATCTCCTATTCATGCGCAGCGATAGGTATCTAAGGGACAAGAGTCAGGAGGCTGTCAGAAACTGAACAATGGAGCCACAACAGCAGTCCGCAATCTGCAAACATGTTATGGGACAGTGTAATTTGTGAAGTATGTGCCTATTTATCCTGTGATGCCGCATTAATCCAATAATCAAGTTCAAGTTCAAAGACAAGAGTACAAAATGTGAATGTGTCCCCAGGACATCAGATGTAGGTACCACAAGCCTGATGATACAACAGCAAATGATTGTTCACCAACAAAACATGAATCAAATAGCAAACGCGAATGTGGATAAAAAAACATCACAATTTCCCCTAATTGACCTAAGTGATGAGGAATTTCAGAAATTCTTCAAACTGATGGCTCTGATGATGAGGATTGCATGCTAGGTGCATCCTTCGAAGTAGATCAATGTGGTCCCTAAGTAAATGCCAATGTTATGGGCCATGATGTGTCATTTTTGATTGACACAGGAGCTACACGTTTCACTGAAAAGCTGAAGTTACAAATTTGTCCCTTTCAGGAAAGAGAATGCAGGTTGTAGGAGTCACAAGTAAGTTATTGACAAATACTGTAACAGAATATGTCCCTGTAAAAATAAGTTAATTTGAGAAGATGAGCACCAATGTGTGATCTGTGATTCAAGTCCCATAAGTTTGTTCTGCTACGTGATCTGCTATGTAAGCTAAATTGTTCCATTTGTTGCACACCCGAAAGAGTAGCAATTCAAACAAATGAGAAGATGTGTCCTGTGTAATTGCAGAGCAGTACCCGAGTGTCACATTGTACTCAATGATGACATGTAACGAATTGCCTCCAAATTTAAAACAAACAACGATGCATGAGGTGTGGGAATTTTCAGGAAAAGAAATAGAAATCACCAAAGGAGTTGATCAGGAGAAACCCAATGTAGTGTGCCTGAAAACACCACTGTATAACATGTCACCAGAGACAATTGCTGACATTACCCCTTTGAATAACTGTTTGATTGAGCAGGGTATATTAAAAGAGATTTTAGGAAGTCCATGTAACGCTCCCATTCTAGGATTGTGGAAGTCTGATGGAAAGACCTGCATAGTTCAAAACTTGAGAAAAGTGAACAAGATTGTTGTTCCATGTTGTCCCATGGTACCGAATCCTGCAGTAATTTTATTTCAGATTCCTTGTAAAGCAGAATGGTTCACTGTGATTGGTGTTTGCAGAGCCTTTTTCTCCACACCATTGTATGAGGAAAGTAAATGTATTTGCTGTTAAATTCAACAGTCATATTTTGGTATATTGCCAAACTCCAAAAGGGTATACTGAGTCATCGTCCATTTTCACCCAGATCTTGAAAAAGAATCTGGAGACCCTTAAAATGCTTTATCTTTCAATCTTAGCACAGTACATTGATGACCTCTTAGTTGCATAAAACACCCAAGAGGTATGCAGGAGAGATATAATTGTTCTCTTGAATCATTTAGGAAAAAATGCCCATAAAGGTTTACCAGCACAATTACAGTATTATAAGAAAGAAGTTCTGTATTTAGGTCACCACATTGAGAAAGGTGTGAGGAAAGTGTCGCAAACGTAAATCTAAGCAGTCATGAAAATGAATCCCCCTGTAACACAGACATAAATCCAAATGTTTCTAGGAATGGTTGACTACTGTCCTCAGTGGATTACAAACTTTTCCCTTTTGGCCAAGCCTTTAGGAAGACTAACACACAGAGATGTGTCAGATCCAGTACCTTTGGGTGACAACTTCTTATGTTCCATTATTGAGCTGACAGAAATCCTTTGCTGAGCCCCAGCTCTGGGAGTGCCCGATTACAACAAATATTTGTTTTTGTTTTGTTGTGAGAGGGATGGATGTGCTCTCTCAGTTTTGACACAGTTGCATAAAAATGCAAATAAGACTGTGGTTTATTTTTCTGCTGCACTTGATCCTGTGGCATCAGCGCTGTCTGGTTGTTCAAAGGCTGTTCTGCTCTTAGCATCAGAATCAAACAATGAGAAGGTATTGTTATGGGACACCCAATGAACATTTTTGTTCCCCACTCAGTGGAAAGTTTGTTGACTTATACCAAAACCCCGTATGGTACAAGTACACGTTTGACCCATTATGAGCAAGTTATACTTGCTTCCTGTAATGTAAGTATCAGGAGATGTACTGTCTTGAATCCATCCACCCTCATGCCTATGCAAGTGAATGCGAGAATGAGGTTGAGCATGACTGTCTTGATGTAACTGATTTGTGCATCAAACCAAAGCCTGACATTCAAGATGTTTCCATTAATGAAAATGACTATGCCATGCTTGTTGATGGCTCCTGTTTCGGAGATAAAGATAGTGCCCTGAGAGCAGGTTATACATTTTGCAAAGTCTCAGGTATGATAAAGACCTCCTGGCTTTGAGGAGTCTTTTCAGCCCAAGTAGCCAAATCGGCCACTCTTACTGGAGCATGCTGTGTTTCTCAACAGCTTAAATTGTTAATTTTCACTGATAGTATGGTTTTAGTGTCGTTCATGCTTTTGGACAGTTGTGGTCCCGGAGAGGTTTTATGACCTCTTCTGGCTCCCCAGTCCAAAACGGTGACAAGATTTATAACCTTTTGAATGCATTTCGGTTGTCTGCAAAAATTGCTGATGTAAAATGCATGGCAAATAGTAAATCTACTGATGATGTAACCTTAGGCAATTCTTATGGTGATGAATGATCAGTTGTGCTAGATAAAAGAGTTGTACGTAGAAAGAATTGGCCTAATAAGCATTCAGTGCCTGTGGTACAAGTGCCATCAACTACTGCTGAAGAAACTGAAGAATCAAGTTAAAGTGACAGTGATGCTGAGAGTCGAATAAACAGAGAAAAAGAGTGCCAAACCAAACGTTCTCAGCACCTGAATAGACATATTTTTCTGTTGATGATTGGAAACAGGAGTTTGTTACCTTTTGTGCGAACAATTTGACTCCATTTCACCATTCTTGAGATTTAAATTGCATTGAAGCCAAACATTGAAATCTCAGTGCCACCTGATGAAGAGAGACATTACACTCTGAAGTGATTATCAGTGACCACAACGGTTCCTTTATGAGAGACATTTGAACTTTTAGTGGAAGCCTTTACACATGTGCATATAGAGAAAACTCTTGAGGAACTTTCTAGAACATAGAGGAGCTTTGTGAATAATTGCATTTTTGAGGAGACTTGGGGGGTCATTCCAACCCCGGCGGGCGGTGGGCGCCGCCCGCTGGGCGGAAACCGCCCAAACACCGCCCCACGGTCAAATGACCACGGGGACCATTCTAACTTTCTCGCTGGGCCGGCGGGCGATCTTCAAAAGATCGCCCGCCGGCCCAGCGGGAAAGCCCCAGCAAAGATGAAGCCGGCTCCGAATGGAGCCGGCGGATTTGCTGGGGTGCGACGGGTGCAGTTGCACCCGTCGAGATTTTCAGTGTCTGCCAACCAGACACTGAAAATCTTAATGGGGCCCTGTTAGGGGGCCCCTGCACTGCCCATGCCAGCGGCATGGGCAGTGCAGGGGCCCTCAGGGGCCCCACGACACCCGTTCCCGCCAGCCTCTTCCTGGCGGTTTGCGGGAAGGGAGTCGGAGCGCCGCCATGGAGGATTCCCCCAGCCGTGGGAAATCCGGCGGGAAACCGCCGGACCCGGCTGGGCGACCGCGGCTTCACAGCCGCGGTCGGAATACCTGATGTAGCACTGCCAGCCTGTTGGCGGTGCTACCTCCGGCCTCCCCCCTGGCGGTCTATGACCGCCAGGGTCGTAATGAGGCCCTTAATTTTTTATTTTTGCTTTTCTCATAAATAATGACTGAAAGAGACAGTGATATATTAAAGCTAGTTTGCTTTTTTGTTGTTTTGATCTTGATTTTAGCTTCCATCTTCTCCCAAAGGGAAACTGCACTTAAAAGTTATTTAAAGAAAGCCCCCATGTTAATCTATGAGAGCAATAGGTCTTGCAACAGTGAAATCCGAATGAGGTAGTATTTCACTGTTAGGACATGTAAAACACATCAGTATATGTCCTACCTTTAACATACACAACACCGTGCCCATGGGTCTACCTAGGGCCTACCTTAGGGGTGCCTTACATATTTAAAAAGGGAAGGTTTGGGAATTGGCAGTAGTTTAAAACTGCACACACAGACCTTTCAGTAGCAGGTCTGAGACATGTCTATAGGGCTATTCATGTGGGTTGCACAATCAGTGCTGCAGGCCCACTAGTAGCATTTGGATATCCCAGAACGTAGGAGGATTAATTGGTTAGCAGCTATGAGGGACACAATTTATGTCTTAGCAGTGAAATACAGTGGCTTTTCTCATGTTACTAGCACATTACAGAAGACAGGTGAGTGAGTGGCTGATTACATTTTAAGACACAATGAAGCATTGGACAATAGAGATGGGGTATCACGACCCCAACTGGTCTACTAATGGATATCAAGAGTTATTCACCCTTCTGATAAATATGGAAAGGCATTGTATTTTCAAGGTGAAGAAGGACACAGGTAAAATAGACACCAGGATGATGTTGCAGCAGGTACTAAGGGAGGCAAGCCCAGAGGGAATGTACTATCAAGGAGCGCAGCATAAACAGGCCGAAGGACAGGGGTACCCAAGAAGAGACAAGAGAAGGGATCAGTATTATGTTTGCTGGAATAACGGGCACTGGGGCTGAAATTGTTGACGTTATAGAGGGAGAAATAGTAAGAAAGAAAGATGGGGAAATAACAACAATGAGAGAAATTACAAGAATTATAGAACAACAGGAATGACATGGTTGATAAGGATGAGGTCAGCCATCAGTACCCCCCATGCCCAGAAACATCCAGCAGACACAGCACTACATGACGAACCCTTTCTGGGGACCACAAGGATATAACATAGGACAACATAGAGAGAGGGACGGCAACCCAAATTGCTGAAACCCCATTCCAGTGCTCTATCTATGATGATGGTATCAGGCACCACCAAGGAGAATGTAATGTTTTCAATTAAGGTGGGAGATACAGAGATCAATTTCTTGATTGACTGCAAGCACCCCTATTAGCAGTTAGAAACAAGGTAGGTCCCAGCAGTGGTGAAAAAGTGACCACTGTAGCTGGTAATGGGATGCTAATGCATGAAGAATTAATAGAACCTCACCAATATCAGTTGATGACTAATACATGACCCATCAGTTCCTTTTCTCACCAGATGCGCCCATCAGTTTGCTAGGGAGAGACCTGATCTGTTAATTGCACGCAACATTATATTTTTCACAAAATGGGAATTACTTACAAGTGCCTGAAGATAGGTTAGAATTGGTAAATAGAGTGGTGACTGCTTGTAAATTAAGAGAATATTGTGTGTTATGTGCTCCCCCTGTCTTGTCGCTCTTGCTCTAAGTACACATCAGTGTACATAGTATCAATGGACTCTATTACAGGGAAAGTTCTATGACATGTTTGAAGAACTGTCTTACTTCAACCCTGACAGTGATAGCAAATTGGTCACTCATTTAGTGAAGATGATATTAGAACAAGGGCCTGTACATTATACTGCAGCACATTTCACAGGGCCACTGCCTGAATGGTATGCTTACATGGTCGACAAACATTTGTACTGGACAATTGAGTTACTAGATAACACCTTGTATGTGGAAAAAGGAAGGTTGTGCAGTGGGCATTGATCTAGGACCACAGGAAGAGAGGTTATTTCAAGTGCCAGCTTCAGAACCATACATGTCTATAGGTGTAGCACCAGGTTTGTACCCTAAATATTTGGGTTCCATAGTCAAATGCCTTCAGGACTTACCTAGAACTAAGGATTTTACATTTCTATTAGGAGTTTTGTCTGTGTTGGGAGATGGTGAATGATAGTGTTAGACCTTGGATAAGCTCAGGAAGGACAGGACTGCATTTTTTGACAAGCTTGAAGGGAACAAGACCTTACAACTGACTAAACAAATTTCTTGAGCAAGTGACCTCAATAGTTTGGGCAAAACATAAAAATGAGGTACAATTGTTAAAAACATGCCTTCTCCATCAAGTGACACTTAAGGAAAATGCAGAATTACCTCATGTGCATGACTACAGACTGTCACCTAAGGCAGAGGAGAGAATAAAACCTGTGACTGAGTCTCTTTTACAACAAAAAAGGACGTAGTGCTGAACAATGCAAACGCTCACCCCCAGTCACAGATCTGGGTTTAATCCATCGTTCTCTTGCTCAGCATGGCACCCCAGTTTGCACCCAACCATATGCAAATCAGTCTTGACCCTGTTCCTCATAGGTACAGTCCAGCCCGAACTGCCAAGCCAGGTCCTCACTTGACCAGAAATAAGCATCCTGGGACCAGTTTCAGGGTATCACCCTTCATCAGCCAGGCTAGCTTGAATCCAGTGGCACAGTGAGCACGGGACCCACGTCTGGGCATACCCTTCCCAATTAGCAACAAAAAAGGATGATGGACGGAGTGCTGAACAATGCAAACACTCACCCCCAGTCACAGATCTGGGTTGAATCCATTGTTCTTTTGCTCACCATGCCACCCCAGTTTGGACCCAACAATATGCAAATCAGTCTTGACCCTGCACCTCATGGGAACAGTCCAGCCCGAACTGCCAAGCCACGTCCTCACTGGACCGGAAATAAGCATCCTGGGACCGGTTTCAGGGTATCACCCCTCATCAGCCAGGCTAGCTTGAATCTGCTGTCATAGGGAGCACAGGACCCACACCTGGGCATACCATTCCCACTTAGGGCAACAAATGCAAACAGAACAGATGATGGACGGAATGTGGAGCAAATCAAACATTCACCCCATCACAGATATGGGTTTAATCAATTAGTTTTTTTGCTTGACAAGTCATTCCAGTTTGGACAGCACCATATGCAAAAAGGTCTTGGCCCTGCACCCCATGGAAACAGTCCAGCTCAAACTGTCAGCGCAGGTCATACCTGAACCAAAAACAAGAATCCTGGGACTGGTTTCTGGGTATCACACCTCATCAGTCAGACTAGCTTGAATGTAATGGTATACTAAGCATGGGACCCACATCTGGTCATACCCTTCCCACTTAGAGTGATAAATGCAAAAAAGAACAGATGATAGACGAAATGTGGAACAAATCAAACATTCACCCCTAGTCACTGACCTGGAATTCATCCATCAGTTTTTTTGTCTCACCATGTCATTCCAGTTTGTACCCAGCCATATGCAAATCAGTCTTGACCCTGCTCCCCATGGGAACAGTCCAGCCTGAACTGCCAGGCTGTGTCCTCTCTGGACCAGAAACAAGCATCCTGGGACCAGTTACATCTCTATGTGTCAGAGCAAAATGGCACTGCAGTTCATGTGCTGCCACAGCAGCATGGCTTTGGAAAAAGACCAGTGGCATACTACTCTGTGGCTTTGCCTTCAGCAGTGACTGGTAGAGAGGACAGCTCCCATTGTGTTGGAGTATCCTTATATTGTTTATTTTGACACATTCAATAAAGTTGCTGATGTCATCTGCAGCAATACTTTTAGTCTACCAGTTTGCCTACCTGTTAATTTGGCAACATTACTACCTGCTTTACATGATTCTGATGAGACCTCTGCCCATGACTGTGTTGTGGTTATAGAAATAAGAACAACACCAAGACCAGATTTACAACAGAAACCATTAGAAAAGACAGACATGGAGTTGTACACTGATGGTTCCTCCTTAGGCTAACAGACAATAATTATAGAGCAGGGAATGCTCTTACAACAGTTGACACTATAGTCAAAAGCATAGCTCTGCCACCTGGCATGTCTGCCTAGTAAACTGAGCTGTATGCTGTAACAAGCGCATTCATCCTAGCTGATGGGAAAGCTGTTAACATTTACACTGACTCATGTTATGCCTTTGGAGTTGCCATGATTTTGGCCAACTGTGACAATATTGTGGCTTCATAACAGTAGCAGGGCACCCCATTCAAAATGAACCTTTAGTAAAGAACTTGTTAAAAGCAATACTACTACCACAGAGGACAGAGGAAATAAAATGTGAAGCCCATAAGGGAGCTCATCCTAAGATAGCCAGAGATAATGCCATGACTGACACAGCAGCAGGAGATAGCATGCTGCAGCCAGGGCAGATGGTGTCTTCAATGGCCAAAAGTATACCGAAACTTCAGTTCATTCAGAGAGAATTGCTGCTAGCTGATGTGAAGAAAGAACAATGGTCTGCAAATGAAGAAAAAGCGTGGATTGAAGCTGGATGTGAGGAAAATTAAGAGGGTTTGTGGGTTCACCATTATGGAAGGCTTGTGGCCCCTTGCAGTATGTTTTTTTTTCCTCACAAGGTTTGCGCATGGACCCACACACATAGCACAAGGGGAATAAATGCAACAATTAGACAGTAATGATTTGTAACTAGGATAGCAGCTGTTAGGAATAGGGTTTCTGGTTGGCTAGGGTATCCACCTATGCCAGGCAGAACCCACCCACTATAGTCAGGGCAAGGGAGTTACACGTCCAAGATAACCCCTGCTCACCCCCTTTGTAGCCTGGCACGAGCAGTCAGTCCTATCCCAGAGGCAATGTGTAAAGCTCTTGCACAACACACACAACACATGTGATGCACTATCCCCACCACAAAGGAAACACAACACCAACTTATATAAAAAATAAACTGTATTGTACACAACATAATTAGACCAAACACAACATGTTAGTAATACCCTACTACCCAAGCAGTTGTCAGAACTTTACACAATAGTTACTCTGCAAAATCCAGCAGCAGTCACACATAACACACAGGTTAGTTATTTTTCTACAACATAAGCAATGATCAGGAATCACATTACTAAAGAAATGCACTTGTCATCAAAATATCATAAATGCCCATACCAGGAACATTATAAAACATATAGCAAGTCATAAAAACATATCAGCATTTCATGCCCATAAAAGGAACGTCAGCACATGTATGTCACATCATATAGAAAAAAGATTAGCACACCAGTCCATAAAGCCCATACCAGGAACATTGGAAACATATATGGCCCATAAAGAGTACCTGTTTGTATGAGGAAATGGCACTTCTAGTGCCACGAGACACAACAAAGGGGCCCCCGGCTCTCCTTGCACAGAACGGGGGCCTCGTGGTGATGTTGGGGGGGAAAGGGGCAGCACGCACCCCCCTCTGGTTTTCATATCAGGGCCCCCCAGAACATAACTGGCTGTCCACAGGTAGGAAGGCAAAGCCACAACAACACTTAGGGCCCTAGATGGGACCTTGCAGGGGGCCTCTGGCAAGGCTTCCGCCCGCCTGCTGTCTCCAGAACACAATCAGGGGCTCCGGTGGGGTGGGGAGCCTCCAATGAGACTTCCTTCCCTGCCCGAAGTCCAGGGAATCAAACAAGGGGCCCGGTGGTGCAGGAAGCCTCCGATGAGGCTTTCTCCCCCACCCATCCTCTAACGAAGAGACAAGCCTGCCTGGGCCACAGCGGTGATCAGCCCGAAGTGAGGGTCTTCTGGTGCCCCGGGCCGATTCTTGGAGTGCACTTTGCCCTAGGGGCACTGCTAGGAGCGCACTCACTGCAGAAATTCCAACTTTGTGCCCCGGGGTCAACGAGCAGCACAAATCACTCACATTTAAAGAAAACAGCCTGCCCAGGCTGCAGCCATGATTTTGGAAATCGGCACGGCACAAGCGCACAACGCCTGGGTCTCAGCAGTGAGCATGAAGGCGCTCTCAAGGTGCTAAATTGCACCAATGAAAAGTGCTCCCAAAGCACTTTAGAATAGGTAGAAAGCGCTCTTCCAGGCGCTATAGCAGGAAAAGGGAAGCGCTCCTCATATGCTTCAGGCAGTTGCAGGGGTCAGAGGCCACAGCACCCTGTCCCTGGGGGACACAACAAATGGAGCACAGGGAGGCAGGGCCCAGCAGCAGACCAGCACAAAGGGTTGCAGGCAGTTCCTCCAAGTGACCTATCAGGTCACAGGTCAGCTCAGCAGCAGCAGTCCAAGGCGGATTCTGGGGAGTCCCTCCAGCAGCATTCTGTGTCCAGGTACAAGTCTGTTTCAGTTCCAAAATGTCTCAAAATTGGAGGGAAAAATCCCCTGTACTTATACTCAGTTTTGCAGTGTGGTAAACAAAGAAGGGGAGAGGAGGGTCCAACCAGTTACAACTGGTTCTGGGAGTGCCCCCTCTCTCCTTCAACACAGGCTCCAAACATCAGTTGGGGGTAAACGACCCTTTACAAATGCATGTGTGCCCCCGCCTCCCCCTTTTCGAAGCCCATTTTGAAGACTGTTCAAAATGCATATGCATCTCTGTGTACAGGCAGTCTCAAAAGTATGCACAAAGCCCAACTGTGACTCTGCCCAGATGTGGATTGGAGTCAAGCTGCAAAACACTAGAGTCATAAGCACAGAGAAATGCTTACATTCTAGAAGTGGCATTTCTGTAATGGTAATAAAAAATCCACCTACACCAGTAAGCAGCATTTCTCACTACCATTAAAACCATACCAAGCATGCTTACGCTACCCCCCATAAATCAGACAATACCCCCTACACATAAGGCAGGGCATTTCTAATGCAATCCTATGAAAAAGCAGCACTAACAGCTGTGAGAAACCTAATAGCTGTTTGTCACTACCAGGACAGGCCACACAACCAGGCACATGTCCTGCTTTCTACCTACTAGCTAGAGCCTGACTTAGGGGTGACTTACATGTAGTAAAAGGGGAGTTCTGGGCCTCACAAGTAAATTTAGATGCCAGGTCCCTGTGGCAGAAAACTGTGCACATAGGCCCTGTGCTAGCAGGCTGAGAGACACCTTTGAAAGGCTACTTCAGTGGGTGGTGCAAGCAGTGCTGCAGGCCCACTAGTATCATTTAATTTACGGCCCTGGGTATGGAGATACCACTGTACAAGGGACTTACAGGTAAATTAAATATGCCAACTAGGTATAAGCCAATCATATCAACTTTAGAAGGGAGAGCACCTGCACTTTACCACTGATCAGCAGTGATAAAGTGCTCAGAGTCTTAGAGCCAACAGCAAGAGGTCAGAAAAAATAAGAGGAAGCAGGCAAAAAGTTAGGGTATGAACCCGCCAAAAGGGCCATGTCCAACAGCAGCATTTACTGCACAATTCTGTTCCTAATGCCTTGTCTGTGCCCAACATTTTAAGGGTCGGTCCCCTGCAACACATGATCACTCGTCCGTACCACAGGGTCTGTTTCCAACTTGCAGGTTGACTTTTGCATAGATGCCCCCAGTAAATGGATCAAAATATTTGCCTGTGTTTGTGGATCAGTGTTCAAAATGAGTGGAAGCATTTCTCACGAGGAAGAATGATGCAGCAACTGTTGTATGATGCTTGATGAGAGACATTATACCCAGGTCTGGGGTTCCCCAGGGCATAAATAGTGACAGAGGGGGTGTGCTTGTGGCAGCAGTTGTGCAAAAGATGTGTGACTGTTTGGGAATAGAATGGAAACTGCATGCTACTTACCGCCCTCAAAGCTCAAGACAAGTGGAACAGATGAACTCTACAATACAAAAAAGACTTCTGAAGACAACTGATGGACCAAGCCTTAAATAGCCTGATCTCTACATTTAGTGCTATATGCCATAAGGGTGATGCCCTCCAAAACAACTCTTTTGTCCCTCCCTGAGGAGCTGATGGGGAGGCCTATGTCGGTGGGGGTGAGGTTGCCTCTCACAGTGTACCAAGCAGCACTGCTTTGGACTGATGAAAACATTTCTGACTACACTGTACAGTTGTCAGCAGTCTTGTGGCATCACCATCTTCAGGTGAAGGCAGCTTTTCCTCATCCATCCTCAGAGTCCACACACCCTTATAAAGCTGGAGACATGGTCATGGTGAGAAAAAGACAAGATGTTTCTCTTACTTCTAGTGGACAGGATCTCACCTCATGCTCCTGTCAATGTGGACTGCAGTCAAAATAGAGGGGTGTCTTGAGTGGATTCATGGGACAAGATGCAGAGCTGCATCAACAGTGCCTGAGATGAAGGCTTCAGTAACTGATGAACATCTGCCACCGGAAGAGCTGGGCAACGCATCAGAAAAGAGGACCACTGACTTGACCACTTCCGGAAGCCCTGCTGGGGCCCATCACCAAGTGCCACAGGGACAGTGACACTAACTGATGCTGTACAGTGAATCACGCAACAAAGTCTTGAAGAAAAGTGCTGGCCTGCATCTGAAGGAAAATAGACCGAAGAGGACATAGCAGGGCATGTCAGTAAAGCAGCCCCTGAACAAGACGACTGTGGAACAGGAGGATACCTGTCAACACGTCTACAACCACTGGATGGAATTACACTGTTATGGTTATATCTGATGGGTTGGTTCTTTAAGCAATGATGTCAAAGGTGGAATGCATGAGAGTAAGAATTTGGGGAGGAATGGTTGAGGTGTGGAAGTAGGGAAGTGAAGTGAGGAACATCGCAGCTGTTGGTGTGGCATTTCCTGGAATATTGTTTATTTGGTGGATGCCATTTAAAGGAGCTTTTCTAAGAGAAACGTCTCCATGTCAAGTGGTGATAAGTTCAGTGAACTGAGGAATCTTCCTATTTTGTTGAACCCACGTATTGCAGAGTATTGGTTCACCACATTTAAAGGAACAGTAAGGATGACAGTATTGTGTTGGTACTAAATAACTACTATGCTGCTGGCCCAGTGAGACTGCATTTTGTGATTTTTTCCACATCTTTGTGATGGCCACATCTCAAGTGCATACTGCGAGCACATCATACAACTGTGGTTGATTGTAGGAGGCTGTGAGCACGATGGAGCGTGCCTTCATTGAGGCCCTGTGCGCATCTCTTCGATGCCTGCAACTCTGCATCACGGAGGCACGGAACGCAGCCAGACACAAGAATAGTGATATAATTGGAACGTAACGTCAGTTCTTGTTTTTTATGGTCGGCATATTTCTCTCTCGCCTGATATTTCTGGCTTAATATGAGATGGTAAAAGGAGGAATTGGAAAAGACTAGAACGCTGACACCACTTCCTTTTTTCGTAGTGTTGTCCATTAAGGAAGTAAAACTTGTCAATTCATCTCTACTTAAAGACTTAAAGTACAGATAAAGGAGAAAAAGAAAATACACAGGAAAAGTGATTTAACTTATTTTTCTTCCTTTTTCTCATATTATTTCATTGGTTACAAAGTTCACATTTAATTATATTAAACTTATAATATGTCACATCAATCTCCTCTTAGTATGTCCCAACCACCACAATTTTTGTCTGAACCTGATGAGCCCATACTCCCTTGGAAAAAATGGATACATTTATTTTACTCTTACTTAATAAGTATTGGTAGCGAAAAATGTTCCCCAGCAAGGAAGCAAGGCATCCTTTTGCACAATTTAGGGATCGAAGGCAGGAATATTTATGATATTCTTGATCTGATAAACACTGGTACGCTGAAGGCAAACCGAGAGATGTGTTTAAAATGTCAGTCACAATGCTTAAAAAACAGTTTGGAGGTCATATAAATATAGTTATGGAAAGACTTACATTTTTTATGAGAATACAGGCTAAAGATGAAAGAGTTGGCAACTATATTGCATAACTCAAAATGTTAGCACAAACTTGTGATTTTGCTCATTTGACTGAGTCTCTTATAAGAGATCAACTTGTACATTGCACCAACAACCAAAGGGTGCAAGAAAAGCTGATGGCAAACAATCCATCTTTACATGAAGCAATAACTATTGGTGAAAGCATGGAACATGCCATATTTTGGGTCAAAGAAATGAAAGATGCAGGTTCCAATTTTGGTACTTTTAAAGAATCCAGTTCCAAAACTATGATGGCAAGAGTTTCAACGTGTGATAGTGTTCAAGA
Source organism: Pleurodeles waltl (assembly GCF_031143425.1). Lineage (NCBI taxonomy): Eukaryota > Metazoa > Chordata > Amphibia > Caudata > Salamandridae > Pleurodeles > Pleurodeles waltl. The sequence goes on along the minus strand of NC_090438.1, from coordinate 625,887,300 downwards.
TGGTCACCTCATACAGAAGATAACTGGAAAGATGAAGATTAGTACTGATGCGCAGAAAGACTTCAAGATTAAGGCGGTCATTACAACATTGGCGGTAAAAGCCACATACCGCCTTGCAGAAGACCGCCAACACACCGCCGCGGAAAACCGCCACAGTTATTATGACCCACAGCACGGAATCCACCAAAATTCAGACACCCACACAAGTCCGCCAAACCAAGGCCCATATTTATACTTTTTGACGCAAAACTGCGCTAACGCAGTTTTGTGTCAAAAAAATTAGCGCCGGCTAACGCCATTCTGAAGCGCCATGCGGGCGCCGTATTTATTGAATGACGTTAGCTGGCGTTAGCCGTCGGCGCCGTCTGGTGTGCGTTAAAAAAAACGACGTACACCAGGCAGCGCCGGCGTAGGGGGAAAATGGAGTATGGGCGTCCAAAAATGGTGCAAGTCAGGCTGAGGCAAAAAAATCGCCTCAACCCGATTTGCGCCATTTTTTTTTCACTCCCAACCCCCATTGAAATGACTCCTGTCTTAGCAAAGACAGGAGTCATGCCCCCTTGCCCAATGGCCATACCCAGAGGACTTCTGTCCCCTGGGCATGGTCATTGGGCATAGTGGCATGTAGGGGGGCACAAATCAGGCCCCCCTATGCCACAATTTTTTTTTTAAAAAAATACTTACCTGAACTTACCTTAATGTCCCTGGGGTGGGTCCCTCCAGCCTTGGGTGTCCTCCTGGGGTGGGCAAGGGTGGCAGGGGGTGTCCCTGGGGGCAGGGGAGGGCACCTCTGGGCTCATTCTGAGCCCACAGGTCCCTTAACGCCTGCCCTGACCCAGGCGTTAAAATCCGGCGCTAATGCGGGTTTTTTAGACCCGCCCACTCCCGGGCGTCATTTTTGCCCGGGAGTATAAATACGACGCATATGCATCGGAGTCATTTTTTAAGACGGGAACGCCTACCTTGCATTTCATTAACGCAAGGAAGGTGTTCACGCAAAAAAATGACGCTAACTCCATGAACTTTGGCGCTAGACGCGTCTAACGCCAAAGTATAAATATGGAGTTAGTTTTGCGTCGAATTTGCGTCGAAAAAAACGACTCAAATTCGGCGCGAACGGAGTATAAATATGCCCCCAAAGGTCAACGATAAACTGGCGAAAACAAATCCTCCACCGTCACGCCAACAGAAATACGCCCACACTATCACGACCCACGAATCCACGCGGCGGTCTTTCAACCGCGGTATTCCATTGGCGTTGCACACCGCCGCGCTCAAAATACACACACTCTTACAAAATACAGCCACATTGGACAATTCGAAATACACAAACCTGATACGCATACACACACCACTCCCACAAACCCAATACAATATAAAACACACACCCACATCACCCACAAACCCCTACGACCAAAAATCATGAATGAAGGCCAGAGAGAGACACGACCATCAACAATACTAGCATCCACAGGCACACAACACCATCACCCACTTAACTTCCACGCACCTCACACTACAACCACTACATATCAGCACACTTATCACCCCACACACCACCCCACACATCACCTACACCACCCCATGGCATGGCAAAGACACCCCAGGTTCTCGGAGGAGGAGCTCAGGGTCATGGTGGAGGAAATCGTCTGGGTTGAGCCACAGCTATTCGGACCACAGGTGCAGCACACCTCAATTGCAAGGAAGATGGAGCTATGGCGAAGAATACTGGACAGGGTCAACACAGTGGGACAGCACCCAAGAAATCGGGAGGACATCAGGAAGAGGTGGAATGACCTACGGGGGAAGGTGCGTTCCGTGGTCTCAAGACACCACCTGGCGGTACAGCGGACTGGCGGCGGACCCCCACCTCCTCCCCCACAACTAACAACATGGGAGGAGCAGGTTTTGGCGATTCTGCATCCTGAGAGCCTCGCAGGAGTAGCTGGAGGAATGGACTCTGGTAAGTCAAATTTTAACTATTACATCCCCCACCCTACCTGCATGCCAGCACATATCCCCACCCTCACCCTCACCCCAATCACTCCAACTCCTCACAAATGTCCCAACATCACAAACCACACATCCTAACCCCAACAACAAAGCATGGACACCCATCACCAAAGCATGGCCACTGCACATACCCATACACCCCCTAAACCATCATCACACAAGGTCCCACACAGGAATGCAAGCACTGGGGTACACGGTCACCCACCCATTGCACACCATGGCACACACAGATGTAATAAACATCCTTTTATACCCCTGCATGACCCCTACCCAACGTCACCGGACAGGAGGGTCCACATATATCCACACCACCAACAGAAGAGGCCCACAGTGATGACAGCACCTCTGTCCAACTGGATCTAGATGACCAGCCCGGCCCATTGGGGACCTTAGGACAGTCGATTCCCTTCACCCAGTCACAGGCCACCACAGAGCTTCCCCTCTCTGGAAACACCAGCACAGCACCCACCCAGCGGGCCCATACCTCTGTCCCCAGGACATGTCAATCAGCAGTGTGTCCACCACTACAGGGAACACAGGCTAACCAACCACCCCAACAACAACAGGGACCTGGGGCAGTGGTAGTGGGCATACAGTCCAGGGGACGGAGGCCCAGGAACACAGGGGAACTGGGAGGGCTGCTGTGCGACAGGGGGCGGACAGGCCCAGGAAACCCACTCTCCACATGGCCCTCTCCAACATCATGGGAGCCTACCACCACTCCCAGAAGACGATGGCAACAGTACTGGCCAAGTTTCAGGAGACCCAGCGCCTGCAGGAGGAACAGTATTTGGGCTTCAGAAAGGTACTCAGAACCATCAATTCTATCCTGGGCACCATCGTAAGGGTGCTGAAGGAAGTACTCAACACCAGGAGGGACACTGAGGCACCACAAGGGGCCCCTGACACTAGCATGGACGATGAACTGCCCACCACCTCCACCGGCGCTAGTGGATAGGAGGCACCACCACAGGACCACCACACCAGCACCCCACCCCCTGCAGAGGGAGAACCACCTCGCAAACGGTCCCTGAGATCCAGGACAAAGACAGAGAACAATGCCAAGACCCCCACCAAGAAATGAGACCACCCTGATTGTCATCCTACTGTCCCACTTTGTCACCCTGTCCATCATAAACTGCCCCAGCTCCACCTCCTATGCCCATTTGGGCAATGCACCTGTGAGACTAATAGACTGGACTCTGCCATGGACATTCCTCCGCCATCACCCCTCACCATTTTGCTACCCCCTCCAATTTTGAGCACTAAAATAAACACCCTTAAAGCACAAAACAATCTGGAGTCAGTCTATGATTTCGGAATACTGTATTAGCAATTACTGTGGCAAAAAGCTCTTTCATTTGTAATGTCAACATATCTATATCACACAACTCTAGTCCATGAGGAATCAAAGCAGATGTCACACTGTGGGACCCACATCTGTGAAATCGTAAGGGAAAGTGACAACTCAGTGACCATACACTGGGTGAAAACGACAGACAGTTGAGAGGTAGTAGTGTTAAAGTACATGTAATAGGCAGGTTTGTATTCTTACCTGTGTCTCACTGGAAATATTGCTGGATCACTGAGTCCCTGTTGTCCATGTCTTCTTCTTCTGCTTCCTCGTCTTCACTGTCCACAGGCCCCACAGCTGCAACAACACCGCCATCTGGACCATCCTCCTGCAGAAAAGGCACCTGTCTTCGCAAAGCCAAGTTGTGAAGCATACAGCAGGCCACGATGATCTGGCACACCTTCTTTGGTGAGTAGAATAAGGATCCACCTGTCATATGGAGGCACCTGAACCTGGCCTTCAGGAGCCCGAAGGTCCGCTCAATCACCCTCCTAGTTCGCCCATGGGCCTCATTGTAGCGTTCCTCTGCCCTTGTCCTGGGATTCCTCACTGGGGTCAGTAGCCATGACAGGTTGGGGTAACCAGAGTCACCTGCAAACGGCGAGGGACAACTGTTAGACACACACTAACCTGGAGGGATATCCTCAGACCCAGACAACTATTCCCACTGACTTGCTTCCAGGTGCTCACCTAATAGCCATACACGGTGACCCATCACATAAGGGATGCTGCTATTCTGCAGGATGTAAGCGTCATGCACTGAGCCAGGGAATTTGGCATTAACATGGGAGATGTACTTGTTGGACAAACACACCATCTGCACATTCATCGAATGATAACTCTTCCGGTTTGTGTACACCTGTTCACTCCTGCGTGCGGGACCAGGGCCACATGGGTCCCATCAGTGGCACCTATGATGTTGGGGATATGTTCCAGGGCATAGAAGTCACCTTTCACTGTAGGCAAATCCTTCACCTGAGGGAAAACGATGTAGCTCTGCATGTGCTTCAGCAGGGCAGACAACACTCTGGACAACACGTTGGAAAACATAGGCTGGGACATCTTTGATGCTATGGCCACTGTAGTTTGAAAAGACCCACTTGCAAGGAAATGGAGTAGTGACAGCACCTGCACTTGAGGGGGGATTCCTGTGGGATGGCAGATAGCTGACATCAGGTCTGGCTCCAACTGTGCGCACAGTTCCAGGATTGTGGCATGATCAAGCCTGTAGGTGATGATCACATGTCTTTCCTCCATTGTCGACAGGTCCACCAGCGGTCTCTACACCTGAGGATGCCGCCATCTCCTCACATGTCCCAGCGGACGGTGCCTATGAAAGATAATAGCGAGCACAGAGTCAAACAACTCAGAGGTACGTACACACAGCTTACACAGAACACCAATCATAATCTAAAAAGTGGCCTGTATGTGTGTTGAGTCTAGGCGTAGGTATGTGTGATGCAGTTGAAAATGAAGCCATGTGGGCCCCTGAAATGGCGGCTGCCTGACCTGTAAAGTGGGACAATGGGATGTGAGGTAACTGCGCTGGTAAGCGGTCGAAGACCGCGGCGCATTGCTGCATTGGTTAATATTGGACCCTATGGGTCCCAGGAGCCAATGACGATGTACGCCAGCGGTGGCGGTACGCACCGCCGCGGACGTGACCACCATTTTCTATCACTTCAATTACTTGATACCTGATCTTCGACAGGAGAGGACCTACAATGCAAGTGCTGCTGTGACCTTGGTCTGGAAGAGACAATGGCTCGAGTGTCTGGGGAAAGGGCCCCTGCCTTCACATCGGAGGAGTTGGAGAAACTCGTGGATGGGGTCCTCCCCCAGTACTTGCTACTCTACGGTCCTCCAGACAAACAGGTAAGTACTCTGGGAGCATGCTGCATGGGGTATACCTGTGTGAAGTGGGGTGGATGAAAGATGGGGGGGGAGATTGAGGCATGCATGAAACGACGGTGAGTGCATGTGCCACATGCCAAGGGTAGGGATCGGGGACAATGACTGTGACGGTGCAGTTGCTAATGAGTTTCTCTTCCTCCTGTACAAATCATGTACGTCAGCGCTCACCAGAAAAAATATATTTGGCGTGCCATCACCAAGAACGTCCGGACCCTGGCGGTCTACCACAGAAGGAGCACCCACTGCCGGAAGAGATGGGACATTCGCCGCTGGAGCAAGAAGATGGCGGAGGCTCAGCTGGGGATGGCCTCCCAAACGTGGGAGGGGTTCCCGTCGCACCATGACCCCCCTGATGTTCAGAATCCTGGTGGTGGCGTGCCCGGAGTTGGATGGGCAGTTGAGGGCATCACAGCAGCCACAAGGGGGTGAGTACACTCTCATTCTGCTGATTTTGTGCGCAGTGGAGGGTCTGGGTGGGGGAGGGGTGCTGTGGGTTTCCCTAGGCCAGGGCGAGTTCCGTAGGCAAGGTCCCTCCGTAAGGCAGGCCATGTGGCACCCCACCACACCTCTGTAGAGTGCCATGTACACCTAGTCATGCCCCTGTGTCATCCATGTGTGCAGATGTCGTCCATAGCCTAGTAGGCCATTTCCCAGGAATTGAACAGTGGGGCCAAAGAGCGCGGCGTAGTGCAGGGGGCTTGTGTGTCTGTCGTGTCCGCCAACGGTAGCGGTAATGCATGCACTCAACATGTCTTTCTTCTGTCGTCAACCCCATTTTTGTGGTCTCCCTGTTCTTGTGTTCATTAGCATCATCAGGCGGAGGAGCAGTGGCACCTGAGCACGAGGGAGCTGCATCCAACATGGCCATGGAGGGCCACACTACGGAATCGGACTTCACCAGTGGGACGGAGTGCGAGGGGAGCTCCACGGCGGGGACAGGAGCTGAGATCAGTGACACGGACTCGTCCTCTGATGGGAGCTCCCTTGTGGTGGCGGCAACATCTGTGCCCCCCCATCTACAGGTAAAGCCGCCACCCCCCCTTCCAGCACCGCCCTCCCAGCAGCCCCTCAGCCTTTGCCCCGTGACCGCTCACCCGGGAGGGTGGGCATCACCTTCGCCCCAGGCACCTCAGGCCCTGCCCCAGTCACCTCTGCTGCCCTCAGTGAGGAGGCCATTGACCTCCTCAGGTCCCTCACTGTTGGGCAGCCTACCATTTTGAATGCCATCCAGGGTGTAGAAAGGCAGTTGCAACAAACAAATGCATTCCTGGAGGACATTCAGTCTGGTCAGGCGTCCCTTCAGCGAGCTTTTCAGACTCTGGCCTCAGCACTGATGGCAGCCATTGTCCCTGTCTCTAGCCTCCCCCCTCCAACTTCCTCCACCCAGACCCAATCCCCTGTACCCCAGCCTATTCCAAGCACACCTCTACACCAGCATGCACACACGTCAACACACAAGGGAAGCTCTGGTAAACATAAGCACCACACATCCCACAGGCACTCATGCAAGAATCACACACATACAGACACACCAACATCCACTGCCTCCACTGTGTCCCCCTCCTCCTCGTCTCCCTCCTCCCTCCCAATCTCGTCTACACTTGCACCTGCATGCACTACCTCTACAGCCACTACTACCATCACCAGCACACCCACCACCTCACCCCGCTCACGTGCAGTCACCACCCCCACTACCATTCACACGTCCCCTGTGTCCTCTCCCAGTGTGTCTGTGACGCCCCCTCCCAAGATACACAAACGCAGGCACACACCCACCCAACAGCCATCCACCTCACGACAGCCTCCAGCGCATGCACCTTATCCCAAAGTCAGGAAACGAACACCTCCTACAACCACAACCTCTTCCTCCACTCCCAAACCCCCTCCAGCTACCTGTCCCAGTGTCTCCAAAAAACATTTCCTGTCCAACCTTGACTTCTTTCCCACACCTCCCCCACCCCGTCTGTCTCCTAGGTCCCGAACTAGCACCTCAGCCACAAAATCTCCGGGACCAGTGGTGCCTGTAGTCACCGGAATCTGGAGTGCACCGGCCACCAGGGCAACCAATGTGGCACGGAGCCACAGCACAGACAGTCCACCACCTGTCAAGCAGCAGAAGTTGACCAGTGCCCGGCGGGAGAGGGGGAAGACTCCAGCCCCCAAAGCCGCTCCCAGGGGTACAGGTGGGAGTGTGGAGTCTGCTGCAACACCTTCCAAGGTGGGGAAGGGGCACAAGAAACTCAGCAAGTCTGGGAAGAGCAGCATGGCGGAGAAGACCACCATCATCCCCGCTACCCAGGAGGCCACTGCCAGCACCAGCCCAGCTGCCCAGTAGGCCACCGCCAGCACCAGCCCAGCTGCCCAGGAGGCCACTGCCACCAGCCCTGCTCCCCAGGAGGCCACAGCCACCAGCCCTGCTGCCCAGGAGGCCACCACCAACAGCCCTGCTGCCCAGGAGGCCACCACCATCATCCCCGCTACCCAGGAGGCCACCGCCATCATCCCCTCTGGGACAGAGAGGACCGCCAGCACAAGCCCTGCTGGGCCATGAAGGACCGCCAGCACAAGCCCCGCTGGGCTAGAGAGGACCGCCAGCACAAGCCCCGCTGGGCCATGAAGGACCGCCAGCACAAGCCCCGCTGGGACAGAGAGGACCACCAGCACAAGCCCTGCTGGGCTAGAGAGGACCGCCAGCACAAGCCCCGCTGGGCCATGAAGGATCGCCAGCACAAGCCCCGCGGGGACAGAGAGGACCGCCAGCACAAGCCCCGCTGGGCTGGAGAGGACCGCCAGCACAAGCCCCGCTGGGCTACAGAGGACCGCCAGCACAAGCCCCACTGGGCCATGAAGGACCGCCAGCAGCTGAGTCACTGCAAAGGAGCCCGCCGCTCCAAGCACCGCTGAACAGGGCACCGCCGCTACAAGCACCGCTGAACAGGGCACCGCCGCTACAAGCACCGCTGAACAGGGCACCGCCGCCTCATGCACCGCTGAACAGGGCACCGGCGCTACAAGCACCGCTGAACAGGGCACCGCCGCCTCATGCACCGCTGAACAGGGCACCGCCTCTACAAGCACCGCTGAACAGGGCACTCCCACTACAAGCACCTCTGAACAGGGCACCGCTGTCTCATGCACTGCTGAACAGGGCACCGCCGTCTCAAGCACCGCTGAACAGGGCACCACCATCTCAAGCACCGCTGAACAGGGCACCGCCGTCTCATGCACCGCACCGCTGAACAGGGCACCGCCATCTCAAGCACCGCTGAACAGGGCACTGCCGTCTCATGCACCGCTGAACAGGGCACCGCCGTCTCAAGCTCCGCTGAACAGGGCACCGCCATCTCAAGCAACGCTGGCCCATGAGCGCCAAGGGCACTGACGCTACTCAGTCCGTCACGGGCAGAATGAAGCACTCTGGGCACCATGTCCCCTCCAGAACCAGTGGAGAGATCCATCCACTACCTCTGTCCTTAGCAGGATGAAGCACTCTGGGCACCATGCCCCCTCCAGAACCAGTGGAGAAAGGCATCCACTACCTCTGTCCTTAGCAGGATGAAGCACTCTGGGCACCATGTCCCCTCCAGAACCAGTGGAGAAAGGCATCCACTTGAGAGACTGTGGCTTTGCACTCCCCAGGATGGAACAGTGGGCAACCCACCCACTGTAGAGACTTGAGAGACTGTGGCTATGCACTCCCCAGGATTGAACAGTGGGCAAACCACCCACTGTATAGACTTGAGAGACTGTGGCTTTGCACTCCCCAGGATTGAACAGTGGGCAACCCACCCACTGTAGAGACTTGAGGGACTGTGAGACAACTACACACAGCAAAAAAGTGAATACAATTCACTATCACATGCCATGACTCTTGCATAGTACTGACTGACATACATATGTGGATAGACTGTTGTCACACACACATACATATGCATGACGTGTATACATTTGCATGCTGTTGATTCTGTTACACACACATTGGTGTAACAGACCAATCACACCCAAATCACATTGTTATATGGACTACCACATGTGGCCATACACAAAATGCCATACTGCAGCCCAGCCCATTCAATTTGTATGTTGATACAGATTGCATCCATTAACAATGGACAAAACCACGCAATCAGGAATAGAGAAAAAAAAATGAGGCAAATGCGTAGAAAACATCCGCAAACTCAAAGTATATGACCCATGGGCCCTTGCGCGATTTCCACCTTCGCACTTATCACAACGCTGATTTACTGTTTAATCGATACATAAATGTAAAGCGTGAATTCAAAAAGACGCACGTAAGGCATGCATCAAAAATACTCCCACGAATATCAGATGAGTCAAAAAAATACACGCATTAAAGAAAATTTGATGGAAGGGGACAAGTGGTGTAATATGATATCCTATTTACAGGCATGGTACAGTGGGTGTACTTTCACTTTCTCTTTACAGTCTGTGTTTCTTTTGACTGTGTGGTTGTGTCTTGGAGTTGGTGGTGTCTTATTGCTCTGTTTTGTATCTTGTGGTCTCCCTCCTGTTGTGTTTTCTGTTGTATTTGATTGTTATTTGTCCCAGTGTCTGTGAATTTGTGTGTTTTTTGTATTTTTCCTTTTACCTGTGCTATGGGATGTCTGTCTGGGTTAGTTGTATAGGTGGGTTAATTGGGAGTGTTATTTTTGGGATGTGAAGTTTCCTTTACTTACTTCTGTTTATGACTACTTTATTTCACATTTTCAACCTGTACCCCAGTGCAATGCCTGGTTGGGGGAGCCAGATCAGAATGGGGGAGGAGGAGCTGGGAGGCTTCATGTGGCTGGTATCCCACTACCTCCTATTAATGTTGATGATGGGTGGCCGTGTGATACAGGGCTACCGGATGGAGGTGAGGCGGCTATGGTGGGGCAAGGTGCTCCATCACCTGAAGAGGGTGTACCACAGCAGCTGCAACGACCACTAGCTCAAGCATCACTGGACGGATCTGGTGGCAAGGGAATAGGATCTACTGAACCATCTTAGTGTGGTGATCGGTGGCCCTGTTAGTGAGTCTCCCATTGGCAAACTATTTACTGTTCACTGCACTTGAATGACAGTATCAGATGTGTTGGTGTCCTGCATGCAATGCTTGTGGACAGGCTGCATGCAACCAGAATGAAGTGTCACTGTGCTAGTATAGACATGGGGTTCACCTATCCTACAATTTTACCAACACAAGTCAGATGTTAGGTGAGTCATGCACAACCATCACTAAGTCACACATTTCAGGGGCCATGGCAACATCTGTGCCCCAGCATTGTGTCATGTATGATAGGCCAAGACACAGCCAGCATACCATATGAAACTGGATTGTGAATACAAAGTAGGCCAATCCATGTATGGTGCAACATTGTCAGAATTTCACATACATCAACCCTGCCATTATGTTTACAAATGGAGCATACCTGCCTTAAGGGGCAATGGGGCATTTGATACAATCAGCCAACTGTGACACATCAGGCTCCTTGCCCCTTTTGCCTGCTTGTGCAGGCTCCTTGGCCTTCTTCTCTGCTAGTGCAGGCTCCTTGTCCTTCCTGCCTGCTGGTGCAGGAGTCTTGGCCTTTCGGGTGGCAGGTGCAGGCTCCTTGCCCTTTCTGCCTGCTGGTGCCTGCTCCTTCCCCTTTAGGCTGGCTGGTGCAGGCTCTTTCCTCTTCAGTAAATGTGGCCTGGATTAATTTCCTCCGCGAGTGGTTGCAGATGGAACTGGGCCCATGGACTGTGCTGCTGAGGTGCTTGGCTGGGTTCGTAATACCCTGGCCATACGTGTATGACGGGGGTAGGAAAGAGGTCAATGGTGGATAGGAGCAGTTTTTTAGGGACTTTGGGGGGAAGAGGGAGAAGGAATGGGAGTGGAGGATGAGGGAGTGGTTGTTGGAGGTGTCTGTCTGCTGGATTTGGTTGCAGGTGCATGGGCTCTATGCTGTTGTGAGGTGGATGGCTGTTGTGTGTCTGAGTGCTTGCGTTTGTGTACTTTAGGAAGGGGGACAGACAGAGTGGGAGAGGACACAGGGGACGTGTGTATGGATGTTGTGGAGGTGTCTGCCAGTGACGTGTGTGTTCTGCTTGGTGTGGTCATGATGCTGGTAGTGGATGATGATGTAGTGCATGCAGGTGTGAGTGTGGGCGTGACTGGGAGGGAGGTGGTAGAGGCAGAGGAGGCGGAGACAGTGGAGGCAGTGGATGTTGTAGTGTCTACAACTGTATGGTGTTTTTGTGAGTGCTTGTGGGATGAACTGTGGTGCTTGTGTTTGCCTGTGACACTCTTGGGTGTTGTCTTGTGTACATGCTCATCTGTATGTGTGCTTGGGATGGGTTGGGGTTGAGGAGAACGGGACTGGGCAGTGGAATTTGGAGGGGGGCGGTAGAAACAGGGACAATGGCTGCCATCAGAGAGGAGGCCAGAGCCTGAATCGGTCTCTTTTGGGCCACCAATCCAGTGTGAATGCCCTCCAGGAATGCATTAGATTGTTGCATATGGGCTGCCAGCCCCTGGATGGCATTCCCAATACTTGGCTGCTCTACAGAGATGGATCTCAGGAGGTCAATAGCCTCCTGACTCAGGGCAGCAGGGCTAACCGTTGCAGGGCCTGAGGTGCCTGCGGCGAAGGAGATGCCCAGCCTCCTGTGTGAGCGGGCAGGGGCAACTCGATGAGGGCCTGCTGGGAGGGTGGTGCTGGTACGGCGGTGGCATCTGTACCTGTAGCTGGGGTGGTCACAGAAATGTCTGCCACTACCAGGGAGCTTCCATCGGAGGAAGTATCTGTGTCTGAAGAGTCCCCCCAGTCTCTGCTGTGGTGCTTCCCTCGCCCTCCGTTCCACTGGTGCCCTCAGCGTCAGTGGACTCTGCCTCCTGGGTCCTGTGGGATGCAGCTCCCTCCATCGCCGGTGCCTCTGCTCCTCCCTGGATGATGCTAATGCACATAAGGACAGGATGACAAAACAGAGAAAGGGGAAGAGAGAGACAAAGGATACACTGGGTCAATGACTGCACCACCACTACCGTTGGCGTACACAGCACCCTCACACACAGGGCTTACCTACTATGCATTGCACTACCAGTGATATTGCTAGCCACCTAGGCATGGGGAGGGGCACACCCCGGCAAATGAAGAACACCTGGGACCCACGCAGCCCTGACCAGTAGTGGATGCCTACGAGCTAAGGAGCAGGATTATCGCTTCAGAACCCTAGCCACCAGGGGACCTGCGCTGCAATGTCAGGCCTGGCCTAGGGGCACTCACTGACACACATCCACCACCCAGATACCATGCTACCATCCGTAAGTTGTTATGATGGGCACTGTACTCACCCCCTTGTGGCTGCTGTGATGCCCTCAAGCGCTCATCCAGCTCTGAATAGTCCACTGCCAGTATGCCAGCCATCAGGGTGGTCAGGGTTTGACCCGCACCCCTTCCTCATTGGGAGGCGATCCCCAGCTGGGCATCTGCCATCTTCCGGGCCCAGCGTCTCAGGTCCTCCCACCGTTTGCGACAGTGGGTGCTCCGCCTGACATAGACCCCCAGGGTCTGCACCTCCTTGGCGATGGCACGCCATATACCCTTCCTTTGATGGGCGCTGACCTGCAGAGACAATACACATAGGAAAATACCATTAGACAATGAGTCCAGCCTGTTACACATATGGCCCACCATACCCGTTTCCATCACCACTGGCACACACATAGCCCAGCACACAACCTGTACGCCGCCAAGAGGACATCCACCCATATCCCTTACATGAGGCCTTCACACACACCACTCCATGCATCCCACCCACATGAATCATGCCCACAGTGTACTCACCTGTTGGTCTGGACGCCCATACAGCAGGCCGTACTGGGGTATGGCCCCATCCACCAGTCTATCCAACTCCTCCGAGGCTGGGACCCTTTCCCCAGTCACACAAGCCATGGTAGGTTCCAGACACAGGTCACAGCAGCACATGCAGTGTAGGTCCTCTCCTATGGAAGGTCAGGTAGCGAGTGAGGAATCAGATAGAAAAAGGCGGTCACATCCACGACGGTGCATACTGTCACCGCCGGCGTAGATCACCATTGGCCACTGTACCCCATAGGGCCCAATGTTAACCAATTAGGAGTTGCATTGAGGTTCCCGATCGCCTCCCGCAACGGCACATAACGTCAGCGGAATCACCTGTCCCTCCACACAGGACAGACGGACGCCATTTCACGGGGGCAGGCCTCTAGAATAATGCTCAGGTATTGGCACAAACTGGACAAATCACACTGACCCATTACATGTTGCTAACTACTGTTGTAGCTCTATTGTTCAGGTTGTGACTGGCTCTTCATTCTTGTGTCCCTTAGATTCCTACCACTGCGGATGAATAGGAGATGGAGACATACCTCCATGTACAGACCCCTGGTGGACTTGGCAACACTGGAGAATAGGCACATTATCCTAACCTATAGACTTGACTGAGCCACAATCACAGAACTGTGTGCCCAATCGGAGCCTGACCTGATATCTGCTATCCGTCACCCCAAAGCAATCCCCCCTCTTGTGCAAGTGCTATCAGTCCTCCATTTCCTGGCAACTGGCTCTTTCCAAGTGACAGTGGGCTTGGCAGCAGGAATGTCACAGCCAATGCTCTCTAATGTGCTGACAAGAGTGCTGTCTGCCCTGATAAAACACATGTGCAGCTACATTGTTTTCCCCAGGTTGAGGATTTGGCCACAGTGAAGGCTGAATTTTATGCAATGGGACATAACCCTAACATAATTGGGGTGATTGATGAAACACTTATTGCTTTTGCACCCCCCCTGCCAGAATGAACAGGTGTACAGGAATTGTAAGAGTTTCCACTCAATTAATGTTCAGATGGTGTGCTTGGCGGACAAGTACATCTCCCATGTCAATGCTAAGTATCCTGGGTCGGTGCATGATGCCTTTGTCCTGAGGAATAGCAGCATCCCAAATGTGATGGGCCAACTACAGAGGCACAGGGTGTGGCTAATAGGTGAGCCCTGGTTCCCACCCAGTATATGTTGGTGTATGGGTATGGTGTGGACCATATAGGATAGTGTGTGGCTAAATGTTGTCCCTAAATATTTTCAGGTGACTCTGGTTACCCAAACCTATCATGGCTGCTGACCCCTGTGAGGAATGCCAGGACAAGGACAGAAGAACGTTATAATGAGGCACATTGGCGAACCAGAAGGATAATTGAGAGGACCTTTAGCCTCCTGAAGGCCAAGTTCTGGTGCTTCCTTCTAACAGGTGGATCCCTGTGCTACTCACCCAAGAAGGTCTGCCAGATAATAGTGGCATGCTGCATGTTGCATAACCTGGCCCTCAGACACCATGTCCCTTTTCTGCGGGAGGAGGAGACTGGAGATGCCCGTGTGCCCAGCAGTAGACCCGGTGGACATTAAGGATGAATGGGTATAGGATGAGGATGAGGACCACAGAACATCTGTGATCCATCAATACTTCCAATGACACACAGGCAGGGAAGTGTAACTTTACATTTCATTGAGCTTGGTTGTAATCTGTGTGGCAATGGCATGCTGATATTTCCCACTTTTATGCCCACTTACTGATCCCTCTGGCAATTAATTTTGCAGATGTTGGTGACTTGACGTACACTCCTGGTGTGATCACTACAGCCAGCTACAGGTCATTAATCTATGCTTATTCTATGTACAGTTAAATTACAATGTTTGTACCTGTTTCAATTAATACATATTTGAAATACATAACATACTCTATAGGGGGAAAGTGCAATGGGATAGGGTGATGATGGAGGAAAGTCCAGGGTATTGTTCCAGTCTGTTTGTAGCACAGGTGCAGTGTCCATGGGGACAGAGGAAGGGGAGCAATGGCAGTTCAAGGTGGACAGGGTGACAGATTGGGACACAAGGGTGACAATAAGGAGAGTCTCATTTCCTGGCAGGGGTCTTGGCAAGTGTCTCGGGCTTCTTTCTGGATCGCAGGGAACCTTTGCGGGTGCTTCACCTTCTGCAGGGGGAGGGGTGCTGGTGGCCTGTGAGTCCTGTGGCAGAACCTCCTGGGCACTAGCGGCAGCGGAGGTGGACTGCTGTTCAGATTTCTGGCTAGTGGCAGGGGCCCGCTGGCTTGAGACTGCCTCCCTCATAATGTTGGCCATGTCTACCAGTACCCCTGCTACAGAGATCACGGTGCTGTTGATGGCCTGCAAGTCCTCCCTGATCCCCTGGTACTGCCCCTCCTGCAGCCGCCTGTTCTCCTGCACGTTGCCAAGGATATGGCCCATCGTATCCTGGAAATATTGATAGGCTCGTAGGATCTCTGAGAGTGCCTCCTGGAGAGTCGGTTCCCTCGGCCTGTCCTCCCCCTGGCACACAGAAGTCCTTCCTTTGACCCTAGTGGCCTGTGCCTCTATCCCCTGAACTGTGTGCCCACTGCCACTGACCCCAGGTCCCTGATTGCCTTGTGTGTGAGGTGTGGCCTGGGGTCCCTGTAGAGGTGGACACACTGCTGATTGACGTGTCCTGGGGATAGATGTGTGGGTACGCTGGGTGGGTGCTCTGGTGGGGTTTCCTGATGAGGGAGGATCTGTGGTGGTGTGTGACTGGGCCTGGGTAACCCGCTGTCCAGTGGTCCCTGATGGGCCAGATAGGTCATCTAGATCCTGAAGACCAAAGTTGCTGTCATCAGTGTGGGCCTCTTCAGTTGGGGGACTGGATAGTGCTGGCACCTCCTCGCCTCTGACATTGGCTGGGGTACCTGTGGGGATGTACATGTTGTGTTATGGTTTATGTGTCCGACATATTGTACCCTTTCTGGTTGGATTTGCCCTGCCAGCTTTCACTTGGGTTTGTTAGTGTATGGTGGGATTGTTAGTTCTCAATGGATTGCATGCTTTAGTGATGAGTGTCCATGCAGGGCTGTGAGGGGTGTCCATGCATTGGTACAGCATGCAGGGCTTGGCATTGGAATGAGTGAGATGTGATGGTGGGGTGTGTGGGATGTAGTGGAGTGATGGGGGTGAGGATATGTGATGGCATGCAGGTATGCGGGTGATAGGAGTTTAGAGTTGACTTACCAGAGTCCAGTCCTCCTCCAACTCCAGCCAGGCCCTCAGAATGCAGTATTGCCAAGACTTGCTCCTCTCATGCTATTAGTTGTGGGGGAGGAGGTGGGGGTCCACTGCCAGTCCTCTGGATAGCGAGCTTGTGTCTTGCTGCTATGGAACATACATTCCCCCGTAGGTCATTCAACCTCTTCCTTATGTCATCCCTAGTTCTGGGGTGCTGTCCCACGGCATTGACCCTGTCCACGATTCTAACCATAGCTCCATCTTCCTGGCAATTGATATCTGCTGCACCTGTGCTCCAAATAGCTGTGGCTCTACCCTGACTATTTCCTCCACCATGACCCTTAGTTCCACCTCTGTGAAACGGGGGTGTCTTTGTGGTGTCATGGGTGTTCTGTGAGGTGTGTTGGTGAGGTTGTGTTGGGTAATGTGTTGGGGTGTGTGATGTGGAGTGAGTGAGTGGTGTATAGGTGTGAGTAGTATGTGGCTCTAGTTGTGTCAGTAGTCGTGGTGTCTCTCTGTTGGCAATGCTTTGTAGTCATAAAGGGTTGTGGGTACTGTGGGTGTGTGTTTTATAGTAGTGTGGGTGTGTGGTGTGTGTATGGGTGTCAAGTGTGTGTTATTTGAATTTTCTGATGTAGTGTTGTTTTGTATATGGGTGTCCATTATGAGCGCAGCATTATTTACTGCAAAAGGTTTACCACCATTGAATGTCCCCCGTGGTGATTCATGGGTCATAATGTGGTGGGCATTGTCCTTTTGACTTAATGGTGTGGGTTTTGATACCGCCACTTTAGCACTGACCTTTGGGCTGTCAGATGTGCGTGTGTGGCTAAATTCTGTTGGATTGGTGTGTGTGTGTCATAATATGGTGAACGGATATCTGCCGCCGCAGTAGTAAGTTGGCAGCCGTCAGCGTGGCGGTAAGCAGCATTTACCGCCAATATCATAATGAGGGCCCAAGTGTTTTTTGTGAATGAGTCATGTGTGTTTCACCCAATGCTAGAAGTGATGAGCTATCAAAAATCAAAGTAGGCTGGATAGTGACACTGTGTCACATTTAAGTGGTTCCCCATGCAGAAAGTCATATCTTGTGAGGCTTGAGGCACTCAATGGGCATCATTGTGTAAACAAGGTGATGACAAGCCACATGTAGGCCCATTTGTGACTTAGATGTGCACCGTTGTGAAAATAATGGCATTAGGACACACCGCCAGTCTCACAACACAGTGTTGCACCGTTTAGTAGACACATTGGTGCATCCCTTTATTGTAATTTATACGTAGGACTGGGTGGGCAATTGTCCCCCAGGATGGTGCCACTTATATTGCACTCCACTTACGTGTCACTTATATGGAATGGAATATGCATGAATGCAGGTCAAGTCCAATCGTGTGCTGGCATGGATATGGGTGCGTGAGGAATGGTATTGGCTGATCAGGTATCGATGGGTGTCTACACCTGGACACATGAATGTAGATGTGATAGACTTATGGATACCAGCTTCCTAGTTGTCATCACCTAACATATGGTCAACTCCCTGACTCCATGTATTCGTGGGCATGCCTTGGTGGATGACCTGAACAGTTGAGATGATGATCTGCATGGCCATCCCCACTGAGGCACAGGGGGTAGGAACAACCAATTTGTAGGTAGATGTGATGCTCACAGTGTAGGTGACAGTAATTTTGATCAGGCTTGCATGTGTACCTATCAACACTGACCCCTTACGGTATCCAACTGCATCCAATATTCACAATAACAGATACAAGTTACTGGTGATGTATGTTTGAAAATTTGACACAGATGATGAGGCATAGTGGCCCTGATCAAAGTGAAGTTGATGCTGCCTTTGCATTGTCACACATGGTACAAAATCGATGAACATCTAATTTTGTTTGTTTTCTAATCTGGTTGTGGGTGGCTATTGTGTCAAAGAAATGGTGCTAAGGCAGCGTTGTCGTATCATCCATCAGGGCCATTGTATTATCCCGAATGTGAGTAGAAGTGCATGTGCAAATCGATGTAGACAGTATGCTAATTATCTGTACATACTCCACACAATGCTGATACTGATAGTTGCCTGTCTCATTTTAGCAGCTGCCAACATGACTAACAACATACTCTGTGCCTTTCAGAAGAGGGCAGTGCGTTATCGGCACATATTGGCAGTGGAATCTGGGTTCAAGAGGATGGCACGCCACTATCGCTCGGAGCGATCCACCGGTGAGTGGTGGGCATTCAGCCAAGGGGGACCCACAATGCCCACACAGGGTGGACCAAGCACCACAGATGTGCAGGGGGCCACAGCTGCCAACATCATGATTTCTCCAGCTGCTGCACCCTCAACTTCCATCCCACTGCCAACCACACCGGCTGCCATGGACATGCGTGCCATCAGAGACTTACACAGGGATGTGACACAGGTCCTCAAAAAGTTGGACTCAATTGAGAAGGAGGTGGCAAAGAACACTAAGATGCTCAAGTACATTAAAAGACCTCTGAATGGCATGATGTCACTCTTCCCAAGTTCAGTACCCCCCTCCTCATTTTATCTAGGTTTTTAGAGGGTATTAGGGGGTTAGTTGTAGATTAGAATAGGTTAATGGGTTAGTTAGGGTAAGTAGGTTTGGGGGTGGGTTTTCTACTTTTTAAATTTTACTATGTGGGTGGCTGATCGGTGGGTGATGTTGGGACTTTTATGTATTTATAAAAAATAAATAAATACAAAGAAATACCAAAACTATATATATATATATATATATATATATATATTTGTTTAGTAATAGTTAGTAAATGTGTAGTTTAGTTTATGTTATCCTGCATGTGTCTTGTGATATAAAGGGGGTGGAGGGGGCGAATGTTTAGAGTGTGTCATTAAATGTGTTAGGTAAGTGTAGCATGGAGTAGTTAGTGTCTGTTGTGGGTTCTGAATAGTTAGGATAGTTTAGGTTAGGTTAGGATAGGTGGTCATAATTATTATTAGTTTTGTTAAACTCAAAATAAAACATGTTTGGTACTCCCTTTCTTCATGTGTCATATGCTTGGGTCTCAGGGTTTTGTTTCAGAATGTTGGGCATTGTGGGACATTTGACAACAGCCTACATTTCCTTTCTATCCTGCTAAACTAACCAGTGGCAGTTACAGATGAGGTTGAGTACCTCTGTTTCACACCAATGTGTTCTACTGGTACGCCCAGCGGACGATATTGCCTGAGAACTTTTTCACAGCCTGCTGTATGTAGTGGGTGTAACATACATGTGTTCAACATGTTTTACATACTCAGTGAATTTGCTTGTAGGGAATGAGACCAGCATCCATGTTCACCATGTAGGTACCATGCACATAGATATGTGCCTGCATGTTCATACACTCTTCTACTGACACTCTGTGACTTGAGACATGTTACACACATCACAAATCCTAGGCATAGTAAATGTGTCACAACACACAAAAACATGCTGGTTGTGTAGGTGGTGTTTATTAACAAGTGTAATAGTGCAATATTTACAATGTCCAGGTCTGTGACCCCATTTGTGGAATCCATCCAATTGTGACAAAACAAAAGTCCAGGGTTGAGGGAATGTCATAGGACATGTTTGGGTAAAGTGTCTTCCAGTGCAGGGGAACATAAATTGGCAATTTAAAAGTTAGAGACAATTACACTCCATAGCAGAAAGGTCACCAGTGTGTTGAAGAAGAGTGCATATCTGCAACAGTGCTAACACTGGCATGATGTCAAGCACAGGACAAAGGAAAACACTGCCCATGTGGCACGGGCTGGTGCTACCGGGAACGCCAGGGGTGAAGATGATCTGTTCCACATCTTCATCCTCCAATGTGTGTGGTGCCTCCACTACCCTTGACGGTGGTAGTGGGGAGGTAGAGGGGGCCACACTCATGTCAGTGGTTGGAGATGTCGACTCCCAATTTCTGGCACCTGCCATCTGTGGCACTACATATGGCATCACTGCAGCATGGATGAGCTTCTGATTTTTAAGTATAGCTGCAACATCACTGTGGTAGGCAGCCATGTCTGCCTTGAGGGAGACCATTTCCTGGTGCATGGAGTCCATTTTGTCCTCAAGCACACTGATGTTAGATTGGGAGGGCAGTTGTTGTGGCCTTTCCCTCATGGCAGCAGCTATGTCCCTCAGACACTCCTGGACTCCACTCGTTGAGGAGTGTGTACATCGGTTGGCTACTGTTAATTCTGTTGCCGTAACCATGCACGTCTGCATCCCCTCAAGGCTGGCTGCCATAGTTTGAAACCCCACCTGCACCTCCTTGGCTGGCTCCCGATGGACCCCTACCACTGTCCTCTCAAACCTGGTGCCTGGGTCCTCAAAGTCCTCTGCTGTGTCGGTGCTAGCAAGTCATACTATTGGGGTGCTAAGTGGGGCCTGTGGGATGTGTGCTACATCAACACTCCTCCTTGCAACTGGAGGTGGTGTCTGGAGGTTTACAAGGACTTCTTGGAGGGTCTCTTGGCTGATATTTGCCAGCTGGTCATCCAGGTCATCAGGATACTCCAGGACAGGCAGATCTGTACGAGAGCCATTAGCCTCTGCAATGAGATAGTGTAAAATCAGTCTATCTCTGTTGTGGCAGTTGACAAGTCACGTCACTGACTTGATATTTGAGTCTCATTGTAATGACAGGGCCATATTTATGTAAAAGTGGCGCAGCATGGTGCTGTGCAAAAAGTGTCAGTGCTGCGCACCGCCACTTTGGTAACACAAGGATGCACTGTATGTAAGTGTATGCGTTGAGGGGTGTGATTGTTTATGTGCATGAAGGTGTCCCTTCCTGCACATTAACAATCACTAATGGCGCTTTGGCACTTCTGTGTAAGCTGTAGAATGCAGCACACACAGAAGAGCCAAAGGGTCATTTACATATGATTGTTTATGTGCAGGAAGGAACACCTTCACGCACATAAACAATAATTTCTGGCATTTTGCTCTTCCTATGCATGCTGCTGAATGCAACACACATTGGAAAGGCAGAAAAGGAGGAGGTATACATTTATTCCTCCTCATTGCACCCTGCTAATGCCACCTCTGGGGCTGGCATAATAGTTTTGGCGCTGCCTCAAGTTGACAAAATTCCATTTATCTGAGGCAGCATCAAAATGTAATGGGTGTTGCTGTGGCATGCACACAGCAACACCCATTGCACCACCTTCCACGCACAGTGATGATCAGGAAGGGTCCATATTTACAAGGTGACATTAAGCCTCAAAAAGTGGCTTAACTCCACCTCGTCAATACGGTGCAGTGCTTAGCGCCACAAGAGCATCACCAAAATTGACGCTCCTGTGGCGCTAGGGGCCTATGATGCGCTCCTTAGTTCCAAAGGATTATTCCTGTACATCATAGCTGTAGTCTATAGCCCAATGCCCCACCTGAATGTCACATGAATGGAAGCCTAGTTGGCACAATTGGCTGTGTCATATCTTCTAAGTGTGTTGGCTATCCTTTTTGTGGCTTGACACCTTCTTTTCATGTTCTACCCTCCCTTTGCATTCATTTGTATGGTGAAGCCTTGCAATGGGTGTTTCTGTGCACATGCCACAGCACCACACATGACAATTTTCACCAGTCTCACTCTTACATGTTTCACATACACCCTTGCTGTGCTGAGACCTTGCACCACTCCAGGGATGGCATTGCCAGGTCTCTGTGCCCTTGTGGCCATTGATGGCTTCTCATGTTGTTGTTTGTGTTTGTGTGCTGCATTGCATGGCATTCATGGACCTGCAGAGTTCAGTTTCATCTCCCGTCTGTGTAGGTTGTTTCCCTTTCTAAACACCTATGTCCTCCCCCTCAATGCAGCCCTCCTTGCACTATAATATATGAGTTCAGCATGGTGACAGTACAGCTCATTCGACACAAGTACAGGGTTGAACACAGGGATGGGCAGTATGGGTAAGCCATTTCTACTGTGTTCATCATTCTGTATGTGACAGTGCCTGATGGTAAATGAGTCTATGGACATAGCATTTAACAGAAGTTGTATTTAGGTCAGGGCCTGAAGCAAGTTCTCACTTCATGTGCATCCGTCCAAGGGGCACCTGACTACCATTCTGTATTTGACCACCCCCAACAGCACAGGTGGTAGTGGCAACTGTTGTCAGTGTGGCATGCCCCATGGGCCAATGGCCTGGACATGGCAGGTTACCAACAGCTTACAAACTGGCTATGGCATCTGTCCTGTGACACCAGACCAGTATTACGTTCAACACTACCCTCCAGGTCTGTTTTCACATTTCCACCAGTCTTTGCATGGCGGTGTAACCCCCATGAAATAGTTGTTGGTCATATGGTATGGTGTGGCCCTGGGTGCCCCTGCATGGCCTGTGCACTGCAGGGGTCCCATACCCTGGCTCTTTGCCCTTTCCACTGTCTGATATGAAGGGCTGAGTGCAGCATGTCCTGTTACACACAATGCAGGACAAAACTGGCACTGACTCTATTTGATCTATCAACAGTGTTTACTAAGTGCCACACAGAGCTACCATAAGCAGACAGATTTCCAGCCGCTGTCCCAACATGTGACTCGTACTGCCAAGTGCAAAGGCTACACTGCACTGGAAATCTCACCAACACCGGGCTTGCCCATGCACCATCCCCCGTCTGTTGATACGGAATTATCCACCATTATGTTCACAGTCATACCGCATGTGTTGCATGTGTGTGTTTATTTCCCCATTCAATGTGTCTGAGATGGTTGTGTCAGAGCAGTTATGGGCTCAGCCTGTGACTGTTGAGACCTATTGTTTGCTATCTGTTGTACATATTTCCTATAGTGGCACATTTCAGTTCAGCATCAAGATGTTTGGTTCAACACTACTTCAGTTTAGTTGGTCTGGGTAGTAGCATGTTATCAATGATACAGGTCCAGCCTGCTATTACCCCAGTGCCTGTTGAGTTCATTGTTCCATGCATCCAGGGGACACCCTGAATGCATGATGGAGGGATGGCTGCCTCATGTGAATGTGTTGTCTATGTGCGGTGTGGTGGTGCTACCAGTACATGCCTGGTTACTGTTGGGACAGTTGCAATGACATGTGTGCTGTGAGATGCAGCACACATGCGTTTGGGCAATGAGGCAAGGCAGTTGCAAGGTGTTACTGCAAGGGACACCACAATGAAGTAACCTCAGGAATGGTGTTGTCTCACTACCTTGTCTCTGAGGTCTTGGTCGTGTTGGTGGTTTTGGTGTGACCACATGCAAGGGATTTTGTGATGTCACAACCGATGGCACAGTATTATGCATGCCATCCAGCCCATGTGCAGCATTTGTACATGTAGGTATTTAGGCGTGGTGTTCTAAATATGTCCAGGTTGTGTATGTGTCATGGTGCATAGCACTACCAAGGCATAGGTACATGTGTAGCTTACGTTGGCATGGTGCAACTTGCTTAATGTGCATTGTGTCCCACTGCGCTCCTTTGACATGCATTGTGTGAGTCCTAAGTGCCTCCCCCTCCTTGCACTGGACATTTTAGCATATATTTCCCCCATGCAACTTACCCTGCATTTGTGGTGTTTCCTGGTATTCTGCTCTGCCCAGTCCTTGTATTCCTGTGACGATTTCCTCCGGGATGACCACTGCAACCTTCTCCTCTATCTCGTCTAAGTCCTCTTGTGGTGCTGGACTCCCACCTCCAGTTTGCAGTGCTGCGTTCCTGTTCCATTCCATTTTTTTCCTTTGTCCTTCTCTTGCAGTCATGCCAGCATTTCTTGCACTCAGTCATAATTCTCCTGACCTCTGCCACACTGTTGGTCTTGACCACAATCTGCTGCCAGATTGCCTCTCTCCTTCCAATTGGCAATTTTGTTGTGACAAAGAGTTGATTTTGATGCTCCGCCCACTCTCTCACCAGTATATGATGCTCCTCTGTGCTGAAATGACACTTCCTCTTTTTCTTCTCCCTCTCCTGGGTCTTGTCTGTGTCCTCCTGGCTGGTTCCTGGTTGAATGGGGTCTCCCTTGGGTCTCTCCTGGCTTCCTGGATCCATTTTGGGGTTCCTTTGCACTGTTCTCTCCGTTAGCGTCTGTTTTTGTGGCTATCGAGGGTAGAAATGGTGCATTACCGTTTTGAGACATGTTTACATGTCGTGAACCGGATTAGAGTCATTTTTCTTGCGTTAACGTCATTTTGCCTTACGACAAGGTGCAATGGTTAATGTCAGAAACAATTACTCTAACCAATTTTTAGCGCCACCCAGCATCATGGTATAAATATGACACCCGGGTGGTATTAAAAAATGGCGGTAGTCAGCGCTAACGTTTTTGACGCAAAAGTATAAATCTGGCCCTAAATGCTTTCATAAATCCAGCCCTAGCGAATCTTTTCAAGATTTTTAGCTTTCTCCAGCATCACCTAAGAGTGAATTAGACAACAGATCACTCTTAGCTGTAACCTTTCTTTAAAAATAGTAATTGCTAAACTCCACTTCCATGAGGATCAAAAATATAGAAAAAAATAGCAGTGCATAATACAATTGCCCAATGTTCATGTGGTATCAATCAGGTAGTCATGTCCAAGATACACACTCTGGATCTTGGACACGACTCCCTGACAGATACCTGTGATAGGACTTGACAGACATGAAAAATGGGCAGGTGTAGCAAAGTTGTGGCCCAAATATGATTTTCAATTAAAAAAGGTAACTGATTTGCTGCTTCAGACAGAGGTATGTGCCTACAATGTTCCAACTCATTAAACTATTTGAAGATATTATAAAGATATTACAGAACTCTGGAGAATGGCTGAGTCGGTTAAATTAAGGGCAGTCAGCTTCACTCCTGTGTGGTCGACGCTTGGATTTCTAGACTAAGCAATTCTTGCCAAGCAGGCTGGATAATTTTATTTGCATATTTTCAGAGATCCATTTTTTCCAGAAGTCAGTTTGAAATCAATTCTTTCTTGGTGTTATTCACATAGCAAACTCTCAGCGTCCCTAGTATGAATGTTTTCAGCATAATGCAAACTCATTCATGTAATAAATGAAGGAGAAAATGTGATTAATTACTCTGCTGAGTTATACTGACTGTCCTGTAGTCTAGCAAGCCATATTTAAATTACATGGTTTGAGATTCAAACTCGAAGAGTTTGGTGGTCTTTTGGCAAGATCACCATGGTTGCGAGTGCCAAAAGACCGCCATTGTTGGCGGTTTCCCGCTCGCTGTATGAAGAGTCCACAATGAAGACCGCAAACATACAGCCACAAACCCTACACCGCCAGGACAACTGAGGGTGGGAAAGAGGTGGGCCCACCACCAGAACCACCACACCGACCACATCCCGTCCTCTATATTACAACCCACAAATCAGCACAGCGGTATTTGCACAGTGGTAAATTATTGGTGGTACGAACCACCACAGTGAAAAACTCACCTTAGCCAGAACACAACACCACATTGGACAGTACGAATGCCCCACACCTGAGACACATACACACACCTGCTCACCGCACCATATAACACACCCCCACACACACACTCACAATCCTTTGCAACTAGAGAAACACACACTGACAGAGAGGAGCACACACACGGAAGACACAGCTCTTCAATACCATAGCCACATCACGCTACACACTCATCACACACCACACCACTACACTAGCTACACAATACACACATCGCCACTGCACAAAAACACCACATAACAACAGCACACATAACTAAACCCCCCCTTCCCCACCACACACTGCACCCTGGCACACAACACAGACCACCACCCACAACACAACTACCATGTCATGTCAGAAGCACCCACACTTCACAGACGATGAGCTGAGGGTCATGGTCAATGAAATTATCAGGGTAGAGCCACAATTGTTTGGAGCACAGGTACAGCAAATGTCCATTGCCAGGAAAAATGAGTTATGGCAGAGAATTGTCAACAGGGTCAACTCAATGGGGAGCCATCCACGCACAAGGGAGAACATCAGTAAGAGGTGGAACAGCCTATGGGGGAAGGTGTGTTACATGGCATCACAAAACTTCATCACCGTTCACAAAACTGGGGTTGGACCCACACCTCCTCCCCCAGAGTGCGCATTGAGGGAGAGGAAGGTCTTGGCAATTCTGCATCCTGAGGGCCTGACTGGAATACCCAAAGGCCTGGAGTCTGGTAAATAACTAACACTCCCCTGGCACCGAATACACCTGTCTAGCATGCTTCCTCACCACCCTCTCACTCCCCAAATCACCCTCTCTATCACTCCACCGCACACTCAATCACCTAATACCCCTTCCCTGCGTGCAACAACACCACCCAGCCACAATGCCCACACAGTCCCACCCAAGTGCACGGATAGCAATGCCAATAAGAATCACTACAACTCTCACAATGCACCTGCACATCCACTGCAATACCTGTGAACTTGACCTCACATTTAACACCTGCATGTACAACCCTTGCACCTCCACACCAACTGAATGCAAAGGATGTGGAAAACTCATGACAATGACAGGTATGCAATCCCCATGCCCCATCTCACAATGTAACGTGGCATCCCCCTCACAATCCACTAACAATGCCTGAAATACTGCATCTGTCATTGCTATAAGTGGAAATCAAGTAAAGCCACTATATGCATCAGACAAACAGACAACCATTTACTCCTTCACCATGTAACACTCTCCCACTCCTTTCACAGGTACCCCAGCCACTGGCACCATGGAGACAATGCCAGAGATAGCAGCCCTCCCCTGGATGAAGGCCCCAGTGATGACTACGCCTCAGGATGCATGGACAGTAACAACGTACCTGGCCCATCAGGGACATCTGGTCAGTCCTACACTCCCAGCCTCATCCTGCCCACAACCAACCCCCACCACCTAGTAGCAACAACCTCACAGTCAACATCTCTCCCAGATCTGTGTCAAAAGGACAAGTCAATCAATTGTGTGCCCTGCAGTGTAGGGACCAGAGTCAAACCCTCAAACCCAAGAAAATGTAGGTCCTGGTGACATTGGGAGTAGGCACACTGTACCTGTGGCACAAGGGGGCAGGGGACATGGGAGGGCACATGTGGGTGAGAGGAGGTGGTAGCCAAAGGAGCCAACTGACCAGGAGTCAATTTCACAAGTCCTTGGTGCATACCAGCAATCCCAGGAAAAGATGGGCCAAATGATTGCCATCTTGGGGGAAAACCAAAGGCTGCAGAGGGGACAACCACCAGGAGACCACGCAGCAGTGACAGACTCTCAATGCCTCCATGGCCACCATTGCAGGGGTGCTCAAGGACCTCTCCAACATCCTGCATCGTACCTCCACCCACCAGCAAGCCCCTAGCATTGGCAATCCAGCATCTGAATCATCTACTACTGTGGCAGCTAGTGGACTGGAGGCCCTGCCAGGGGACCCACAGACCACAGACACCCCTCCCTCTGAAGCTGAGGAACCCCCAAAAAATGTGGTCGTCCATCCAGGCATTCTGCTGGAGCAGACACCAAGACCAAAACCACTGCCAGGAAGTGAACATCCCCTGAACATTCTCCCTTGTGTGCCACTGACACACCCTGTTGACTGTTCAATGCCATAACTCACCTTTTCCTTTGGCCCTTAGACACTGGACCTGTACTACCTACAGCTCGGTCATCTACTAGGAGGATTTCATCCACCATGATCCCACTCATCAACTGTTGAACCCAATATGCACAATGAACACAGTAGAGCACAGAAAATTCATATGTGTCTTCATTGTGTGATGTGTAAATGTTAACAAACTGAAATGACATGTCTAATACCACCCATCAACCCACATCCAGTGCAAATCACAGTAGAGGTATAAATCCTCTGCAGGGAACCTAAGACACCACAGATGGCTTATTAGTGGTATCAAAGGAGAGTCCGTAGCATAGCCACACACCAGAATAGACCCACTAGTCCAATCTGTAAAAACAACAACACAAGGACACAAATCAGGATGTGAGTCAAGGTGCCACCCAATGCACATATGCAGGAAATTGCTGTGATGACCATTGTCATATGCCTAGGAAATGGGGCACATCACATTGTACCTCTACATCAAAAACACAATATTTTCATACCCAAAAAACATGTAGCTGTCATCTGGAATGGACTGTAAACAACACCTCCAACTGTATGCAGACACAACTTGCCATCAATGCCTCAACCAGCAGGTAGGCTATGTAATGAAACTCTTCATACAGTCCATAGCCTGCCTCACTTCTGGACAGGAGATGACATGACACATTGCACACAACAGGATTGTTCTAAGTAGATGTAAACCTGCCAACCTATAGATGGTCAAAATGGCAGTGTGCTGACCACTTACACTGCTCCAGACATACAATCAATCGTCCTTCATCAGCCACATATGGGAAGGGTAAATGTGGCATCCCCACTGATAAACCTGGCCAGGATGGACATTTCATTGCATCCAAGTGCTAAGATGTAATTTGCAAATTCACACAGACAACAGAGGTTATTGGAAGTACTGTTTGATCAACTTCGTCCTGGACTCAGCTGCACCATCCTCATCTGCCTCCTCATCACTCTACATGTGTCCATCCCCACCCACAGGTCCAGCAGCCACTTCATCAGCTGGCAGTAATGGGATGTGATGTCTGAGGGCCAGATTGTGGAGCACGCAGGAGGCAAAAATTATCTTACACACCTTTTGGGGACTGTAGAGGAGGGCACATCGTGACACGTGTAGACATTTAAATCTTGCCTTGAGTAAGCCAAATGTCCTTTCAATCACATGCCTCGTCCTAGCGTGGGCCTCTTGTAATGTGTCTCTGCATTGGTGCAGGGTACCTCACTGGTTTCAAAAGCCAGGGAAGGTTAGGATATCCAGAGTGTCCTGTGTTAATAGAGGCAGGACCTATTAGAAACTAGATACAGACACATGGAAGATAGTGTTGACAGGTGCAACAACAGAGACACACTTCACACAGATACCTACCAATTAGCCAAGCCCTCTCTCATTGTAGGCATGGCTTCATGTTTGGGATATTGCATTTCCTCATTATGTAGGCGTCATGGACAGATCCCGGAAACTTGTCAGTCACCTGGGAGATATACTTGTCTGCCAAGCACACAACCTGAACGTTTATAGAGTGGAAGTTTTTTCGGTCCTGATAGACCTGTTTGTTGACACTTTGAGGAACCAAAGCAATATGGGTGCCATCAATAGCTGAATGTATGTCGGAACAAACCATGCTGGAACAACGCATGCCTGAACAACAACCGCGTTGTTACCACTAATGTCTATGCCACGAAAGCGTTAACAATGATTTTCTGTTGTAAAGGCATTCCTGGTAAAGGCATTAGTGAACGGCATGCATGGTTCCAGTATGCATCCCCCCTGGCCCACCACCCCACCCCTAAAACCTAAAACCACCCCAACCCCCTACCCCTGCCCCTAAAACCACCCCAACCCCCACCCCACCCCTAAAATTACTGCAACCCCCACCCCGCCCCTAAAATCTAAAACAACCCCAACCCCCACCCCGTCCCTAAAACCTAACCTACCCCAACCCCTCCCCTAAAACCTAAAACCCCACCAACACCCCACCCCCACTCCTAAAATTACCCTGACCCGCCACCCCACCCCTAAAACCTAAAACCACCCCAACCCCCCACCCCGCCCCTAAAACATAAAACCACCCCACCCCCCCACCCCTTAAATTACCGCAACCCCCCACCCCTGCACCTAAAACCACCCCACCCTAAAACCTAAACCACCCGATCCCCCATCCCCAAAAACTAAAAATACCCCGACCCCCTCACTCCGCCCCTAAAACTATAAATGCCCCCTCTCCCCTAAACCTAAACCACCTGACCCCCAACCCCTAAAACTAAAAATACCCCAACCCCCCTCCCCGCCCCAAACCTAAACCACCCCTAAAACTAAAAATACCCCAACCCCCCCTCCCCGCCCCTAAACTTAAACCACCATGGCCCCCCACCCCCTAGAACTAAAAATACCCTGACCCCCAACCCCTGCCTCTCGCCCCTAAAACTAAAAATACCTGTCATGACCACACAAACTTGCCAAGTCAAATCAAAGAAGTGCATGAGAAAAGCAAAGAGATATCCTCAGTGGAGACAGCAAAGCCCAAACTAGAAGAAGGTTTGCAGAGTAATCTTGCGCTTATTTCAAAGGAAGAATCAAGAAGAGAAGATCCAAGATCGCCGCTGTGAGTTCTGAAGGTTAGTTACAGTTCTAGTCTTGCAATCGGTTGGTTGCTAGGTTACGAACTCTCCAGCTGGAAGCCTTGCACTTCCACTGAGGTCTGACAGGAATCAGCTGTGTGGAGAGAGAGCGCGCTTCAGAACAGAAACTCCTGTGAGGTAAAATTACATTTGAAGATTATTTTACAGAAAACGGATAAATATTGTCAAGGTTTATTCGAAGAGTTTGATAGTAGACCGTTCCCGTGGAAGTCGGCAAGGCTACAGAGTTAATGTATGAATTAACCTTATGTTTACAAGGTTCTTGTTTAAGATATTAAAGTCAAAGAAAAAACGAACTTTAAAAGAGCAAGTATCTACAAATGTTAAGGTTATAAACAAAGGCCAAGTTTAAAGGAGAAACGAACTGTTAACAAATAAGCATTTACAAATTCAATGGTAATAAACCAAAATAGAGTTTAAAAGAGAAACAAAAGTAAAAATACAAGCATTTACAACTACAAGTTATCGACAGATGTCGAAGTAAGGAAGGAGAAACTAACTGTAATAAACAAGCATTTACAAATACAAGTTATCAACAAATGTCGAAGCAAGAAAGGAGAAACGAACTTTAATAAACAAGCATTTACAAATACAAGTATTGACAGAAGTCACAATAAGACAGGAGAAATTAAATAACATCAGCTGATTTGAAGAACGCATTATCACCAACTATATATATATATATAGCAACATAAAACCAATCTCTAACAAAGGTTGAGAAGTTCTTCCAGAATCAGTAATAAGCATTTTTTTAAGAAGAGCTATCATTTATAGAGAGAAGCAAGGCTTCAGAGAACTCAGGGTGAGTGAAGAAATAATAGAATTAAAGAGAATTAAGTGTTGAGAGTAGAAAGTGAAAAACTGATGTTGTATGTCCCTAGTAATTGCGACTGTGACTCTTGCAGGTGCTGTATCCAATCTTAGATGTGAAGAGGCAGACTGAGTACTGGCGTTCATCATTTCTGTGGCAGTCTCTCTACCATCCAATTCCCCTTTCCCCCTCCGGGGTACTCAGCACGAAGGATTATTATTCGTTGTGAGTAGCTCGGATCGGGACTGAGGAGTTATCTTCTGCTTCTGAGGAAATTGAATTGAAGTATCCTGACAATACCCGACCCCGCCCTTAAAACAGCCACACTTACCTGATCACGTTGTCCTCCTCAGCCAACTCTCTTCTTCTGTGCCTTAACCACGCATGTGCTTGGTTCAGCACATGCGTGGTTAAGGCACCAAACAAGGAAGTCATGGTTAACGAAAGCATTGTTCCGCTTTTGTTGTCCACGACTTTGTTGTTACGGAGTCGTGGTTAAGGCCGCTTCCCTCAATAGCCCCTATTAACTGAGGGATGTGTCCCAGCTCATAGGAGTCAGCCTTCACAGTGGCCAAATCTGCAGTTTGGGGAAACCGGAGGTAACTGTCCAGGTGCTTCTGGAAAGCTGGCAGTACATCCCACAACACAATACTGAACATGGGCTGTGACATCACTTCAGCCAAGCCCACTGTAAACTGGAAGGACCCTGTGGCAAGAAAGTGCAGCACCAACAACACTTGGACCATGGGAGGGATGACATTGGCATTGCGGATGGCAGGCATTAGATCAGCCTCCAACTGAGCACAGAGTTCCATGATGGTGACATGATTCAATCTGCAGGTCTGAACGATGTGCTTTTCCTCCAAGGTGGTAAGGTTGACTACCGGACGGGGCACTAGTTCATTCCTCCTTCTCCTCATTACATGGTATCTAGGGTGGAGAGGGTAATATTGTTTCATGTGATGTGCAGGTCAAACATGTTATCATTCCAGTATATTGTGAAACATACTAAACAATGCATACATCACTGAATGGGTGACAGTTACTACATAGGATATGTAAGAGTGTCATTAATGGCATGCGTGCTGGCAATATCTGGTCCTGCACATGGTATGTTTCAACCAATACATATGTGACGGTGCAGGTCGTGTGCACATATGTGTCTCGAACTGCACATGCATGTACACATTACAGTGACACAGGTAGCAAAACAACCAAAGGGCCAGCCTGTAGGGGCATATTAACTTCATGTTGCATACATGTTGTATCCCACATGTATGTGGCCATGTATGACATACATGCATGGGACTGTGCACTAATCGGGACATTTCAGTGTCATGAGGCACTTACACTTCTCAGATAAACCCATTAACTGCACATAAAATGGCAGCCACCTGTCCTGCAGCACAGGACAGTTTGAAGTGATGCAATTACGCCGGCGTATGCGGTCATGAGGGTAGGCGGTAGTAACTGCTGTGTAACTTCTCATTGTTTGACATTGTTACCTATAGGGGACTGGGACCAAAGATGATCACCGTCAGTGGTGACGGTCTGTATACAGCCGCGTTGACTACTATTTTCTGCCAACTATCTCACTTGGCTCCTGACACCTCTGCAAGCAAGACCTCCAATATGTGAGCTGCTGTGTACTGTCTCTGGGAGCCATAATGCCACATCCTACAGGTGATAGGGCCCTGGCCTTTACCCAGGAAGAACTTGAGAAACTGGTGGAAGGGGCCCTACCTCTGTATTGACAGCTTTACGGAGCACCAGAGGAACAAGTGAGCCACATGCCATTGACGTGTGTGATAGGGGTGTGTTGCTGTGAGTGGTGGTGCCATACTGGCCATGGTGTGCATGCATGCTGGAGCATGGATATATGCAGTGAGATCCATTAGGATAGATGTAGATGACGATGTGTGTGTGTGTGTGTGGTGTATATAGGCCTCTGCTGTCGATGCAGTGCCACTCCTAATCACATTCTGCTCCTGGCTGTGTCACCCATCCAAGTCAGCTCCCATCAGAAGAAGGGGCTTTGGAGGACCATTGCCAAGCAAATGCAGACCCTGGGGGTCTATAGCTGGTGGAACACCCATTGCAGAAAGCAGTGGGAGGACCTGAGACACTGGGCCCGGAAGATCTCAGAGGCCCAGCTGGGGATGTCCTTCTAATGAGGGAGGGGTGTCCATCGGACCCTGACACCCCTAATGGCCCGTATTGTGGTGGTGGCCTACCCTGAGGTGGATGGGTGCTTGAGGGCAGCACAGCAGCCACACTGGGCTAAGTACTGACTGTAAACTTGCACCTGACAGCCCTTGAATGGGATTGGGTGACTGCATACTGGCATACTGTGAATGTGTATACTAGAATGTGTACAACGACAATGTGTATCAGTGACCCTGCCAGGGTAACCATGGAGTAAGTGTGACAAGGCAATGGTGCTGGTGAACTGCACTTCCAATCTTGACATGGGTGGGCCTGTTTCGACAACCTATTCATTGTGTCTGACCAGCTCCAAACAATTCCATTATTGTATAAGAGCTGTCAATGGTATTCTATCTATGTAAGTCCCCTACTGCAACTGCATATGCATTGGCATGGTACAGTAGCTACAATGGACTGTAAGTGGGTCTTGCTTAACATGTCCTCCATAAGAAGGGCCTCACTGGGACTGGAGTATTGGCCTGATAGAGGACTATACAATCATGCCTCACTGTCAGAATTCAGGGATGTGTTGTGACACAACAATGGAATACTGCTAATGGCTCTAAGATGAGGGCTGATGGTACAGCAAGTGCAACTCATTTAGATGTCAGTGTGTGGACTAGGCTGCACTAATATGGAGTGCTAATAGTTAAGATGATGGCCCAAGGACTTAACAGATGTGACAATTTAAGAACTCCATGTGAATTGTCATATGTTCTAGGCATATACTTGTAGTACAGCAAAGTCACAGCCTCCACATGTCCATATTCCTAGCTATGTGCATATATGATGTAAACTGAGACTTACAGCTTTGCATGTGCAGTAGGTATTGGCAGACTTGGAGTGCACATTCTCTGACATGAGATGTAAACTGTGATAGGTACATGTTCATATATGTCAATGAGAGTTAGGTTTTGATTGTTTCCCTACCTCTCTTTTTCGCTCCCCCACCCCTCTCTTTCTCTCCCTTTGTGTGCATCAGCATCATCTGGTGAAGGAGAAAGGGCACAGGCGAGTAGGGATGCGCCATCCCACGGGACCCAGGAGGCTGGATGTAGCGAGGCCGAGGAAACTAGTGGGACAGAGGGTGAGGGGAGTGCCACGGGGAAGAACGGTTCTTCAACATCATCATCAGATTCTTCCTCCAGTGAACAGTGACCACCCTTGCACCTTCTCTGTCCGCCATCCCGCTCACCCAAGACAGTGGGCATCTCCTTTGCTGCAGGCACCTCTGTCCCTTCCCCAGTCAGCCCTGCGGCCCTCAGTGAGTAGGCTATTGACCTCCTTAGGTCCATCACCATGGGTCAAACCACCATTGTGAATGCCATCCAGGGACTGGCAGCTCAGGTGCAACAGAGTAATGCATTCCTGAAAGGCATTCATGGTGCTCTGGCTGGCCTGCAGAGATCCTTTCTGGCTCTGGCCTCCTCCATGACGGAAGTCAATGTCCCTATGTGTACCGCCCCCTCCACTTACATCATCCCAATCCCAAAGCCCCACATCCATCCAGAGCACACCTTCTCACACACAGGCATCCACTCCAACAGACATGGATGCACATGATAAACACAAGCATCACAAGACCAACCACCATCATGCACCCAGACAACACACATTTGCAAACATGGCAACAGCCACTCCCTTCACGGACTCCCCCACTGCCCCCTTAAGCACAGCCACTACACCACTCACACCTTCTGCCAGTACATTAAAACTTCCTGATCCAGTCACTACTCCCATCTTACCCACAGACACCACAGTAGGTGACCCACAGACGTCCACCCCAATCACCAAATCCGCACTCACCCCAACCACCAAGACCCCCACATGCAGTACATCCACCATTCCTGCAGCCACCACTTCAACACAGTAACCCATGGCCGTTCCCAGCACCTCCTCCTTCGACACCTAAATGCCCACACTCCCCCACCCAACATACACCCAGCACACACAAGAATTCAATGTTGCACCTGCACCAAACCACACCCTATCACACATCTGAGAAACACTTCCACTGCCCTCAACTCTAAAACGCTTTTTCCATGACCTCCCTTGTGTACATAAAAATTATTTCCTTTTTTAATTTACTCAGACCCCTCTCCTACCCAGTGACTCCCCAAAGTACCCTGTGTCCCTGCCCAAGTCCAGCCCTTCCACCTCCACCGCCGCCTCCACTCCTGCCCCCTTGCTGTTTCCCATGCTCCTCCCCTGCAAAGAAGTCTGCCCCGCAAACCCAAATCACCCCCTCCTAAGTCTAAGCCTAAGGCCCCCCAAACCAAACCCAACCCCCCCCCAAAGTCAAAACCAAGGACCCACTGGGTTATCAGTTAAGGGAGTGAAGCCCCACTCAAGCAGCAGCCACAATCCTTGTCAGAGTGAGGGACAAGCGACTCAAATTAACATGAGTTCAAACCACTGGTAGCTTGGCACAGAGCAGTCAAGCTTAAATTAGCTTGCCTTAAGTTGAGACAATGTGTAACATATTTATGCAGCAGTTCAACCAGTAATAAAGTGAAAACCCTACACCAATTTAGAAAAATAAAGAAAAATGTAACAAATCATGACTAAGGCCCTTATTATGAGTCTGGTGGTCCTGGGACCGCCAGACTTGCGGTGGCGGTATGTCCGATGCCAAAAAAGCAGCCCAGCCTCCACATCATGACCATGGCAAAGCCGCCAAGGTCCGACAGCCGGCACTGCCAGGTGGCCACCGGTCGACAGCCTGGCGGTGCCAGCAGCCTTAATCCACCAGGGCAGCTCAGCAAATAGCACTGAACTGGGGATTACGAGTCCCCTCTCAGCCAGCTTTTGCATGGCAGTTCCACCTCCATGCAGAGGCTGGCGGAGATGGGGTACCTGTGGGTCCCATTGGGGCCCATGCATTTGCCATGGGCAGTGCAGGGGGCTCCATGGAAAGCCCCATTGCGCTTTTCACGGCCTGAATTGCAGGCAGTGAAAATCGCAACGGGTGCTGTTGCACCCGACGCACCGCAACATTGGCGATGGCTCCATTACGAACCGGCATCAATGTAGTGGCCTGTTTCGCGCTGGGCCAGTGGGAAACTCATAATAGGGCCAGCGGGCTGAAAACCGGAGTGGCGGTCTTCCGTCCTAAAGAGTTTGGCAGGCTGTGCAGCTCAAAATGAAGCCCTAAATGACAAATGTCCAATCATTAGAACTGGAGATATGTAATTTTATAGATTTAAGGAAAAATAGTGCCAAAAAGCTCAAAGCTATCTGGTCATGCAAGACTGGGAGAATGTCACAATTTCGGGTGAACTGTGATGGAGCGCTGGTCAGATACATGGACCAGGTTAGTCCCACTGAAAAGTTACCTTCTCAGTCCAGTGCGAAGAGTCTGGTTCATTGTGGTAGGGGTCCCGAGGACCGTTAGCAATGTAACATGAAGAGCAGGCCTAGAATCATGGACAATTGTTGCTGTAGCACAAACATCCTATTGTCATCACAGACAGGTGGACCCGACCTTCGTGATGGCGTGTTGTCAGAGCTGTAGTGTGAAGAGTCGGCTTGACAGAACTTTGCCTTGGTGGGATGAGCAAGTGTCAAGGTTTAGTGCCAACAGGACCGCTTGCAGTAATGAAGAGCACAAAAACTTCAATGCAGACTCTCTGAGGCCACACCAAGGGTCTAGGACCCGAGGGATGCCACTTTGGGGTCAGGGTCTTACACCACCTGGATCTGGGTGCTAGTGCAGATGGTTTGGAGCCTATTTTGTTCCTGTGGCTCTGCACAGAAGACCAGAGACTAAGCCCTTGTATATAATCTGGGAGTTTGTCAAACATGAACTCCACAGTTCCATAATGGCTACACTGAATACTGGGAAGTTTGGTATCAAACTTCTCAGCACAATAAATCCACACTGATGCCAGTGTGGAATTTATTGAGAAATGCACATAGAGGGCATCTTAGAGATACCCCCTGTATACCAGCCCAACTACTAGTGCTAAGCTGCCCAGGTTCTGCCCGCCTGCCCCATCCAGACGAGTTTCTGGCCACTTGGGGGGAGTGCCTTTGTGCACTCTGTGACCAAGGAACAAAGCCTGTACTGGGTGGAGGTGCTTCACACCTCCCCCTGCAGGAACTGTAACACCTGGCGGTGAGCCTCAAAGGCTCAAGCCTGGTGTTACAGCGCCCCAGGGCATTCCAGCTAGTGGAGATGCCTTCCCCCCAGACACAGCCCCCACTTTTGGGCAAGTCCAAAGGAGATAATGAGAAAAACAAGGAGAAGCCACCCTCCAGCTAGTACAGCCCCTAAAGTGTCCTGAGCTGAGGTGACCCCTACCTCAGAAAATCCTCTATCTTGCTTTGAAGGATTTCCCCCAATAGGATTAGGGGTGTGCCCCCCTACCCATAAGGAGGAGGCACAAGGAGGGTGTAGCCACCCTCAGGGACAGTAGCCATTGGCTACTGCCCTCCAGCCCTAAACACGCCCCTAAATTGAGTAGTTAGGGGCAACCCTGAACCCAGGTAAACAGATTCCTGATGACCTGGAACAAGAAGAAGGACTGCTGACCTGAAAGCCCTGCAGAGACGACAGAGACAACAGCTGACTTGGCCCCAGCCCTACCGGCCTGTCTCCAGACTCAAAGAACCTGCAACAGTAACACATCCAGCAGGACCAGTGACCTCTGCCAACCCAGAGGACTGCCCTGCAACCCAAAGGTCCAAGAAACTCCTGAGGACAGCGGCTCTGTCTGAACATCCAAGAAGAAACCATCTTTAAAGGGACTCCAGCCTCACTGCGGAAGCGTGAGTACCCAACACTCTGCACCCTACGCCCCTGGCTTGTGTCCAGAGAAACCAACATTGCAGAGAGGACCCCCAGAGGACTCCAATGACGTGGACACCCTGAAACGACCTCCCTGCACCCCCACAGCAACGCCTGCACAGAGAATCCAGAGGCTCCCCCTGACGTGACTGCCTGGTAACAAAGAACCCGACGTCTGGAAGAAGCACTGCACCTACAGCCGCCAAGCCTGAGAGAAACCGACTACCAGTGCAGGAGCGACCAGCAGGTGACCCTCATCATTGCCCAGTTGGTGGCTGGCGCGAGAAGACCCCTGTGCCCTGCCTGCATTGCCAGAGTGACCCCCAGGTCCCTTCAATGATTTCTATCCTAAACCCGACACCTACTTCACACACTGCACCCGGCCGCCCCTGTGCCGCTGAGGGTATATTTTGTGTACCTGTTTGTGACCCCACCAGTGCTCTACAAAACTCCCCTGGTCTGCTCCCCGAGGACACAGGTACTTACCTGCTAGCAGACTGGAACCGGAGCACCCTAGTCTCTATAGACGCCTATGTTATTTAGGCCCTACTTTGACCTCTGCACCAGACAGGCCCTTTGTTGCTGGTGCTGGGTGTTTGGGGTTGACTTGAACCCCAAACAGTGGGTTGCCTATGCCCTGGAGACTGAACTTGTAAGTGTTTTTTTACTTACCTGATAAACTAACTTAGACTTACCTCCCCAAGGAACTGTTGCTTTTTGCACTGTGTCCATTTTTAAAATAGCTTATTGCCATTTTTGCCAAAACTGTGTACATTACTGTTTCAATTCAAAGTTCCATATTTACTTATGCCAAGTAACTTACACTTTATGTACTTACTTGAATTCTGAATCTTGTGGTTCTAAAATAAATTAAGAAAATAATATTTTTCTATATAAAAAACCTATTGGCCTGGAGTTAAGCCTTTGAGTGTGTGTTCTCATTTATTGCCTGTGTGTGTACTACAAATGCTTAACACTACCCTCTGATAAGCCTACAGCTCGACCACACTACCACAAAATAGAGCATTAGTATTATATAATTTTGCCACTATCAACCTCTAAGCGGAACCCTTGGACTCTTTGCACACAATCTCTCACTTTGAGATAGTATATACAGAACCAACTTCCTACAGCATGTATCAGTATATTGGTATCTGTCAGGTGTTTTTATATTATCCCTATTTCTAAGGTTATACCTATTTTGTGGGGTCCCCTCATGTGGAGATTCTCCTCTTTTCTTTTTTAGTTGTTTGTTGTTTTTTATCCCAGCATTTTTTGGAGCCTTCAGGCGCTTGTTTGGTAGCATCTTCATTAGATCTGCCTTGAAATTGTGGTTTAATCGGTCTGGCCCCAAATTATCTCGACCAATACTTGAATAGGTCACTGCGATAATCTTTGGTAGCTCAAGTTCTTGATCCTTCACAGGAACGTCCCGGAGCTGCATGCGTACTGCTAATGCAACTGCTTCTCCTTTAAGGTTACTTAATAGGATTTAGGATACCGTGGCAAAATTGCCCATTAATTGCATCCCCAAATCCAGGGCTGGGCAGCCCCGTATTCATCTTGAATTTGTTTTAACATCTCCGGAAGATTTGCAAGTGTTGGTGTACTGTGTGCGGTAGTATAGAGCGTGGCAAATACCATGCCCCATGTATTACAGTTAGCAACTGTGGGAACCATCCTGAATGGCAAGCACATAGTGAGAATTCTATGTTTTTCCTGAGGCCAGGTATGGGGAAAAACTGCTTCCAGTGCATTTATTTTTTGAGCTAACCAAAATGGAATTTCCTCCCGCTTGGTGGGTACCTTTCCCATGATCAAATGTACAATTGCAGGGTTAATGCCTGGCGTGACCGCATGTTGTTGCACTGCGGCCGCATGTTCTGGGTTAGTATTTAATGTTTGCATAACAAACTGTACTAATAGTCTGTATATTGTCGTGAGCTCTATATATAGGCGCCGAACCTCAGCTACCGCTAAGGTTGCTGCATCAGGGTGTGGTGTATATGTGGCCAATAAAGGCCAGGTTGGGCCATCATTGCTCAGAGGACCTAACATAACATGTAATATTGTATGTGTAGTGCACCGTCAAGCCAGTTATTATGGTCTTGATAAGATAAAGGTATTTCTAAATATGCATATGCTCTGTATTATGCAGGTATGTTTGCAGGTGTGTAGAGGTGAAATGTATTTGTGTTTCCATCTACTGCTGAAGAGGTGACCCAAGAGTAAAACATTTCTGTTCTATAGCCTCAACAACAAATGTGACTGGACCCCCCTGGACCGTTAGGCCATGAGCCAATAAATGTGCAGTGAGGGGTAGTCGCATATTTATTGCAAGTGCTACCCATTGTGGGTTCGCCATATTAATGGTACATGTATGTTCAGAGATAAGGACAGCAAGTGGGTATTGGACCTTTTAAGTTTCAAGCTTGAGCAACCTACAGCTCAAGACAGGTACTACCTATTTAGCTGAGGAAGAAATCCTCAATACCACAGCCATCTCCGTATATAGTATCAAGGTGTCTTTTGCCTTAAATGAAACAGAGATAATTAGGAGGATCCGAATATTAATGCCTGACCAAATGTTGGTGGTGCCATGTCACGTAAGTTCTCATTATGTCAATAAGGCTACTGGATCTGGGAGACAGGATCACAGGGATTGTGAATATTAAGTACGATTCCACACCACATGATGCCTGCCGGCCTAATCCGGGTACTCCGGCTAACTAACAGCATCTCATCTCTGGCCGAGATGATTGTGGCAACTGGGCATGACAAGAAAGACTCCTCAGGGGAATCATGGTCGATCAGATCCCATCCCTTTCTTTCAGTTACCAAAAGGTCTCACACAGGCAAAGAAAACAGAAGCAGAATATAGTTCAAAAAGGATTTATTGAAATAACTGCATCTTGGATAAAAAGGCATGAATTGCAATAACTAGGATGATAAGACACAATAAAAACAACCAGGTGACTAACAGAGTAAAACACAAGAACAGTTCTTCCATTCTGTCACTAGGAGTGATATATATTTATCCTACTTATACTAAATTTGAGCACAGTGTAATGAATCTAATCTGCCCTTCAGGTTTATCCCCTGAGGGTATGTCATCCCTCATACGTGGAGGAAGAAGCCTGTAGTGTAGTGAGACACCGTCCCCATGCAGATCAGGGGTCATGTGGAAGTGACCTCACTCCGCCGGCATTTGACTTCATGGTGGAGGGCGTCTGAACCACTGTGCAACTCCTCATTGGTTAACATTGAAGTCTATGGAGCACAGGGGCCAATGATGATCACCACCGACGGTGACAGTGATTACTGGCATGGATGGTGATTGCCATTTTCAGAATCCCATGTCATTTGACTCCTGACTTTCACCCTATCAAGAGCTCCACTGCGTGAGCTGCTGTGTCCTGTGTCTGAAGCTCAATGGCCCGTGCTACAGGGGATAGGGCCCCAGCCTTCACATCCGAAGAACTTGAGAAGCTTGTGGGTGGGTCCTACCCTTGTATGGACATGGGCCTCCAGATCAACAGGTGAGCTCCATTTAGGTATTTTGGATGTGACATTGCTGTATGTTGATCTATGTGTGTTCATGCAGTGTGTCCTTTAGGGAGTGTTGTCTGCTGAATGCAATATGTACCCAGAGGTACGAGTGATGTGTATGATGATTGTGGGACCTATGTAGTATGTAGTCCATTGGCGTAACTGACTTTAGTGTGTAGTTAATAATGTCCTTCTGTCTGTGTTTCCTATGCAGGTCAGCGCCCATCGGAAGAAAGGGTTATGGTGTGCCATCGCCAAGGACGTGCGGACCCTGGCGGTCCATAGCCCGCGGAGCACCCACTGCAGAAAGAGGTAGGAGGACCTGAGATGCTGGACCTAGAAGACCACGGAGGCCCAGCTGGGGACGTCCTCCCAATGAGGGAGGGGTGCCATTTGGACCCTGACCCCCCTAATGGACCCCATATTGGCGGTGGCCAACCCAGAGCTGGATGAGCGCTTGAGGGCAGCACAGCAGCCACAAGGGGGTGAGTACTCACTGTGTACATTTGTGTCCTAATGCCTGGCATGGTCTTTGGATGCCAAGGTAATAGTGTATGCCTCAGTATAACCTTGTAGGTAATGTTGTATAGTTCGCCATTGCTATGGTGAGTGGTATGCACCGATTGTATCAGTCATTCGCTGGGATTTCAGCTTCAGTAAGGGCCTACATCCTGACTCACCAGTGTTGGAGTGATGCTATGATGTCCACTGCCTAGGTGGTGTGACCT
The DNA here is from genome assembly GCF_031143425.1 of Pleurodeles waltl. Lineage (NCBI taxonomy): Eukaryota > Metazoa > Chordata > Amphibia > Caudata > Salamandridae > Pleurodeles > Pleurodeles waltl. Next base: position 625,844,644 of record NC_090438.1, on the reverse strand, counting down.
GGCAATTGCACGTTGTGCAGTCACTGTAATGGAGTGAGTGTAGCTGTGCCTTTGTCAACAGGCAAACATAGATTAGTGAGTCTCAGTAGGTGTGCAAATGGTAGTTTCTTCAGAGTACTTTTCAGCTGTTGTTCCCAGGCAATGGAGTGGTATTGTGGTAGTCTCTGCATAGTGTACATTACCAGTGATTCATTGTGATGTGTATGCCTTATGCGCTGTTATTGCTGTTATTGACCCTGTGCTCCCTTCCTTTCTCCCCAACCCTCCCTCCTTTTCTTTTCCTGTCCTTGTGTACATTAGCATCATCTGGCGAAGGAGCAGGGGCACAAGCGAGTAGGGGAGCTGCAGCCCACGGGACCCAGGAGGCAGTGTCCATTGATGCCAAGGGAACCAGGGGGTTGGAGGGCGAGGGGAGCACCACGGAGGAGACAGGAGCTGATAATACTGACTCTGATTCCTCCTTGTGGTGGTTGACCCCTCTGGGACCACCTCAGCTTCATCATCTTCTGCACCCCCTGTTTCAGCACCCCTTCCCAGTAGCCTTCTACCCAGTTTCCCATGCCGGCTCACCCAGAAGGGTGGGCGTCTCCTTTGCCGCAGGCACCTCAGCCCCTGCCCCAGTCAGACCTGCTGCCCTCACTGAGTAGGCCATTGATCTCCTGAGATCAATCTCTGTAGGGCAGTCAACCATAGTGAATGCCATCCAGGGCCTGGCATCCCAGATGCAGCAATGCAATATATGCCTGGAGGGCATTCATGTTGGCTTGGCTGGCCTACAGAGATCAGAGTTTCAGACTCTGACCTCCTCTTTGACTGCAGCCAGTGTCTCTAAGTCTTCCTTCTCCCCTCCAACTACCTGTACCCATCCCCAGAGCCCTCTCCTCCCACCCATCCCAAGCACACAATCAGATGAGCATGCACCCAAGTCAACAGATAGGACTCGCAAAGACAAGCACAAGCACCACAGATCACACCGCAAGCATACACACAGCCAACACACACTAGCACATACAACAACAGCCACTGCCTCCACTGTCTCCCCCTCTGCCTCCTCCCTCACAGTCACATCAGCACTCACACCTGCAAGCACTGCATCCTCAGTCCCAGATCCTGCCACCTGTTCAGCCTTACCCACAGTCATCACAACAGCAGACACGCAGACTAGCACCCCATTCACCACATGTGCAGTCACCACCACCACCATCACAACCACATGCAGCACACCCACCTCACTTGCAGACACCACCCCAACATACATACACATGACCTGTTTTTCCTCTCCCTCCCTCTCTTCTCCCCTGCTCCCAAAAAACATATACGCTCCCACTCAAACACTCAACAGTCATCCACCTCACACATGCACACTTTCCATGCACCTACAACCCTGTCCAGCACACCTATACATCCTATGACCACTCCTTCTACCTCCACTCCCACAGTCCGCCCCAATGTACCTAAGAAACATTTCCTTGCTCGCCTTAACCTCTTCCCTCTCCTGACCCACCCTGTGTTGTCACTAAACATAAGGTCCAGCTCCCTCAGCCCAGTCCCTTCAGCTCCCAGTCCTCACATGACACCCCAAGTGTTTCCAATGTCCCTCCCCCCACTAAGAAGGCTTCCACTCCGGTACACAAGGCAATCACTCCCACCCATTCTCCAGACCCATTCCCCCACCCCTAAACAGAGGAGCAAGAGCCCACCCCCTCCAAAACCAAAGTTCAAAGACCCCTCTTTCAAGGAGAAACCCCCTCAGCCCCCCACCCCCTGTCTCCTGAGGTGCCTGTCTTCCACAATGATGTCCCTGCCCAGTGGAGTCACTTGGGCTGTCAGGAGTCAAGTTGGGCCTATTTCTTTGCCCTGTGGGTTGCCATGGATAATTGGACTGACCAATGGCCCTTTTCAATTATATAGTTCCTGTTTTGTTGTGGGTGCTATTCCCAGCAGAATGAGGTGCTTGAATCACAGGTATTTGTCCTGGCTTTCTTTTCTTCTGGCTTATGTAATTGTTGCATTTTTCAGCTGATTGTTCTCCATGTGTGTGGTATGTGTGCATGGTGTGTGTTGTTTGTGTGGGTGTGTCACACTCCCCTCCCTCCCTTGGATGCTAGGTGGCTGTACTCATGGTTTTTGTCTTCATCAACGTCGTTGCTCTTGGACTCCCATTGCGTGGTGCAGCAACGGCAGGACTTCCAGTTCGAGTTGCATGGTGGCCGTGGACTCCTCTGTGTCCCTGGAGGTGAGTGTCTCCTTTTATATGGGTCGTTTTTTTCTCAGGTGTTTCGTGGTGGTGGCACCACCCTGGAAATCCTGGCAGTCTGCTATGTCGTAATATGGTAGGTGGTGACAGGTGTTCAGCCGGGCTGCAGATGGCAACCACTGTCTTCAGTGGCCTGACTGCACCGGCAGTTCAAGCAGCGCATTGACTGTATGTGGGAGGGATCATGGCCGTGGTCATAATGTGGGGGTCTTCACCGCCAGCCTAGCGGCGATACTACCTTCATTGCTGGAGTGATGGTCAGCTGACCGCCAAATGCTTAATGAGGGCCTATGTCTTTTATGTTGATGGTACATGTTTATGAGACAATGGAAGAAGTCTGAGAGCAGCCTATGCTGCTTGTACCCTTTCTGGAGTTGTTGAAACTTCCTGGCTTCAAGAAATATTCTCTGCCCGAGTAGTTGAGTTGATTGCTCTTATTGTGTTTTTGATAGACGAAAGTGACAATCTTTACCGATAGTCAGTATGGCTTTGGCACCGTTCATGACTTTGGACAAATGTGGTTTCAGCAAAGCTTTATGACATCATCTGGATCTCTGACCCAGAATGGCGAACAAGTGAGAAACCTGATTGACGCACTACAATTGCCTGAGCAGACTGTAGTGGTTAAGTGTCCTGCACATTGTTCTAGAGATGATTATGGCCCTCACTATGACATTGGCAGTAAATGCCGCTTACCGCCATGCTGACGGCCCCCAACATACCGCCGCGGTGGCGGATATCCGTTAACCATATCATGACACACACACACCAATCTGACAGAATACAGCCACATACACAACTCTGCCAGCCCAAAGGACAGTGCTAAAGTAGTGGTACCAACACCCATACTGTTTCGTCAACAAAACAACGCCCACCACATTATGACCCACGAATCACCACAGCGGACATTCAACAGCAGTAAACCATTGATGGTACACACCGCCGTGCTCAGAATGGACACCCACATACAAAACAACACCACATTGGACAATACCAAAAACACACACCTGATGCCCATACACACACCACACCCACACACCCACACCACTCTAAAACATACACCCACAGTACCCCCAACCCTTTGCCAACACCAAAAGACTGCAAGAGTAAGCCAAGAACATCACAGAGACAAATACAAATGCAGCACTGACACCCACACATCCCTCACGCACCCCACATCACACACCCCACCACATCACCCAACACACTGTCACCAACACACAACATACAACACCCATGGCACCACAATGGCACCCCCGTTTCACTGAGGAGGAGTTAAGAGTCATGGTGGAGGACATTGTCATGGTAGAGCTAGAGCTGTTTGGAGCACAGGTACAGCAGATAGCCATTGCAAGGAAGCTGGAGCTATGGCAGAGAATCGTGGACAGGGTGAACGCAGTGGGAGAGCACCCAAGAACAAGGGACAGCATCAGGAAGAGGTGGAATGCCCTATGGGGGAAGGTACATTCCATTGCAGCAAGGCACCAGATCACCATACAGAGGACTGGAGGTGGACCCCCCACCCTATCTCCCACAGCTCACAGCATGGGAGGAGCAAGTACTGGCAATACTGCATCCTGAGGGACTCTCTGGAGTAGCCGGAGGACTGGACACTGGTAAGTCAATAACTCCCATACCTGCCTACCATCTCACACCCTCACTCCCATCACTCCACTCCATCCCACACACTGCACCTACACACATGACGAACTACAATACCAAGCCCTGCATGCTATACCAATGCATGGACAGCCCTCCCAGCCTTGCATAGACACCCATCACTAAAGCATACACAGCATAGGGAAACTAACATTCCTACAATAGATCACCATGCACAAGCAAAAGGTGGCAGGGCAACACCAATGATAGAGGGGAAGACAGGGATGTACAAAAGTCATACACATGAAGCATAATACATCTCTTACATCCCCACAGGTACGCCAGCCAATGTCAGTAGAGAGGAGGTGCCACGACTATCCAGTCCCCCAACAGAAGATGCCCCCAGTGAAGACAGCAACTCTTGACTTCTGGATCTGGATGACCTACCTGGCCCAAAAGGGACCACTGGACAGCCTGTTACATGAGCCCACTCACAGACTACCACAGAGCCTTCCCCATCAGGATCCAACACCACAGCACCCACCCAGCGTACCCACACCTCTGTCCCCAGGACACGTCAATCAGCAGTGTGCCCACCTGTACAGGAACCCCGGGCCACACCTCGCCCCCAAGATAATCAGGGACCTGGGGTCAGTGGGCACACCGTTCAGGGGACAGAGGAACAGCCCAACATGGATACTGGGAGGACTGCTGGGTGCCAGGGGGAGGACAGGACCAGGGAACCAACCCTCCAGGAGGCACTCTCTGACATCCTAGGAGCCCACCAACATTCCCAGGACACGATGGACCAGATCCTTGACGACGTGCAGGAGAACAGGAGGCTGCAGGAGGGACAGTATCAGGGGATCAGGGAGGACTTGCAGGAAATTAACACACCCCTGATCTCCATTGCAGGGGTGCTTGCAGACATGGTCAACATCATGAGGGAGCACAGCACACCAGCGGGCCCCTACCACTAGCCAGTCCATTAAGCAACCCTCCACTTCCGCTGCCACTAGTGGGCCGGAGACCCCGCCACAGGACCCAAAGGCCCCCAGCCTCCCTCCCTCTGCAAAAGGTGAACCACTCCAAGACCACCGCCAGAAAATGAGACTCTCCTGATTATCCCCCATGTGTCCCACAATGTCACCTTGTCCGCTTTGAACTGCCTGTGCTCCCCTTTCAATGCCCCATGGACACTGCACCTGTGCTACAAGCAGATTGGAACAATACCCTGGACTTTCCTCCATCATCACTCCATTCCATTGCACTTTCCTTCATTTTTTTGCACTTCAATAAACACCCTTGGACACAATTCGACTACTTGTATGTCATGTTTTGAAAATGTGTACTCATGGAAACAGTTACATCTATTGCAAAAGTTCTGTACATTGTGGGAGCATATGTTGGTGTTATAACAACTGTTATAACAACTGTGTGCTATAGATAGCACATCAGTACAGAGTTGTTATAACACAAACATCTGCAATATGACAAACCATAGGTGACAGTAAGTAGAGTCGAAAGGAAGTGAATGCCATCTTGCCACAGCCACACAGAATGCACCAATAGTCATAGGAATGTCAATCTACAATGTCTCACCTGTGTGTCATTGTACTGATGGATTACTGATGTTCTGTTGTCGTCATCCTCAGCCTCTTCATCCTCACTGTCCTCAGGGTCTACTGCTGCCACAGAGGCATCTCCAGTCTTCTTCTCCTGCAGAAAAGGTACATGTTGTCTGAGGGCCAGGTTGTGCAACATGCAGCATGTCGCTACTATCTGGCAGACCTTCTCAGGTGAGTAGCACAGGGATCCACCTGTCAGATGGAGGCACCTGAAACTGGCCTTCAGGAAGATGAAGGTTCTCTCGTTGATATGTCCGGTCCTCCCATGTGCCTCATTATAATGTTCTTCAGCCCTGGCATTCCTCACAGTGGTCAGCAGCCAAGATAAGTTTGGGTAGCCAGAGTCACCTGCAAGTATTGAGGGACAACATTTAGCCACACAAAATCCTATGGGGAGAGCACCTGAAGGAATACACTGACATACAGTGGGTGGGGGCCCTGGCTCACCTATTAGCCACACCCTGTGCCTCTGTAGTTGGGCCATAACATTTGGGATGCTGCTATTCCTCAGAACAAAGGCATCATGCACTGACCCAGGATACTTAACATTGACTTGGGAGATGTACTGGTCCACTAGGCACACCATTTGCACATTGATTGAGTGGAAACTCTTACGATTACCTAAACACCTGTTTATTCTGGTGGGGGGGACAAACGCTATATGTGTACCATCAATCGCACCAATAATATTGGGTATATGTCCCACTGCAAAGAATCAGGCCTTCACTGTGGCCAAATCTTCCACCTGGGGGAAGCAAATGTAGCTGCACATGTGTTTCACTAGGGCAGCCAAAACTCTTGCCAGCTCAATTGAAAACATTGGCTCTGGAATTCCTGCTGCCAAGCCAACTGTCACTTGGAAAGACCCAGTTGCCGGGAAATGGAGCACTGATAGCACTTGCACAAGAGGGGGGATCCCAGTTGGATGACGGATAGGTGATATCAGGTCAGGCTCCAACTGGGCACACAGCTCTGTGATTGTGGCCTTGTCCATTCTATAAGTCAGTATTATGTGCCTGTCCTCCAGTGTGGCCAAGTCCACCAGAAGTATGTACACGGGGGTATGTCTCAACCTCCTATTCATCTGCAGCGGTAGGTATCTAAGGGACACAAGAGTGAGTAGGCTGTCACAATTTGAACAATGGAACCATAACTTCAGTGTACATAGTGCATTTATGTTATGGGACAGTGGAAATGGCGAGGTATGTGCTAATATAGTCTGTGACGCACTTAATGTTGATATGACCGCTGTCCCGCCCATGAAATGGCGACCGCCTGTCCTGTATATAGGGACAGGTGGAAGTGATGTAATTCCGCGGACGTTGGGTGTTGTGGCGGAAGGCAGTCTTGCACCGCCGTCAATTCCTCATTGGATAATATGGGGCCCTATGGAGTACAGTGGCCAATGGGAATGTACGCCGGTGGTGACGGTGTACATCGCCGTGGACGTGACCACCATGTTGTATCTGATTCCTCACTTGTTTCCTGACCTTCAATAGGAGAAGACCTACACTGCGTGTGCTGCTGTGACCTGTGTCTGGAACCTACCATGGCCCGTGTGACTGGGGAAAGGGCCCCAGCCTTCACTTCGGAGGAGTTGGAGAGATTGGTGGATGGGGTCCTAATCCAGTATGGACTGCTGTATGGGCCTCCAGACCACCAGGTAACTACACTTTGGGCACAATGCATATGGCATGGAACCATAGAGATGTGTGTGAAGGCATCATATAAGACTGTTGGCGGTGTACATGTTATGCGCTGGCCTATGTGTGTGCCAATGGTGATGGAATTGGGTATGATGGGCCATTTGTGTGACAGGCCTGACTGTTTGTTTAATGGAGTTCCCCTGTCTGTATTCCCTCTGCAGGTTAGTGCCCATCAAAAGAAGGGATTAAGGTGTGCCATCACCAAGGACATGCAGACCCTGGAGGTCTATGGCAGGCGGAGCACCCACTGTCGGAGACAGTGGGAGGACCTGAGATGCTGGGCACGGAGGACCACAGAGGCCCAGCTGGGGATGGCCTCCCAATGAGGAAGGGGTCCCCAGCGGACCCTGACGCCCCCCCTGATGGTCCACACACTGGCGGTGGCCTACCTGGAGCTGGATGGGCCCTTGAGGGTATCACAGCAGCCACAAAGGGGTGAGTACAGTGGGTTTCATTACATATTTCGGCTGGTGGGGTGGTATCAGGGGGGTGGATGTGTGTTAGTGGGTGCCTCTAAAGCCAGGTCGGATATTGCAGCATGGGTGAACTGAAGGGTAATAATGGTTGCATGGCAAATACAGGTAACCTAGCTTGTTAGCAGTCTATTTCAGGCAGGGCATCGTGTGTCCCAGGTGTGCTGCAGTTGGCGGTGTGTGGTTCTCATCTTGCCTTAGTGACTAGCCATTTCACTGGTAGTGCAATGCATAGTGCTTAAGCCTGTTCCCTGTGTGTGATGGTGGTGTGCATGCCAATGGTAGTGTTGGTGCTGTCATTGACAAAGTGTATCCTTTGTCTCCCCCCCTCTTGATTTGTTATCCTGTCCTTGTGTGCATTAGCATCATATTGCGGAGGAACAGGGGCAGAGGCTACAGAGGGAGCTGCATCCCATAGGACCCTGAAGTCAGAGTCCACCGACGCAGAGGGAACCAGTGGGACGGAGTGCGAGGGGAGCACTATGGAAGAGACTGGAGAAGACAACACAGACTCTGATACCCCCTCCGATGGAAGCTCCCTGGTGGTGGTGGACACCTCTGTGACCACCGCAGTTCCAGGTACAACCGCCATCCCTGTACTGGCACCACCCTCCCAGTAGCCCATCAGCGAGTTGCCGGTGCCCACTCACCGAAGACAGTGGGCATCACCTTTGCCCCGGCACCTCAGGCCCTGCCCTAGTGAACCTTGCTGCCCATCTATGTAGGGCAGTCAGCCATTGTGAATGCCATCCAGGGGCTGTCATCCCAGATGCAGCAATGCAGTCCTGGAGGGCATTCACAGTAGATTGGCTGCCCAACAGAGATCAATTCAGGCTCTGGCCTCCTCTCTGAAGGCAGCCATTGTCCCTGTTTCTACTGTCCCACCTCCAACTACCACTTCCCAGTCACAGTCTTCTCAACCCCCCCACCCATCCCAGACACACATACAGACAAACATGCACACAAGATAACACCCAAGAGTGGCACAGGAAAACACAGGCACCGCACTTCATCCCACAAGCACTCACACAAATACCATACAGTTGCAGACACTACAACATCCACTGCCTACACTGTCGCTCCCTCATCCTCCTCCTCCACCACCTCCCTTCCAATCACATCCACATTCACACCTGCATGCACTACACCAACATCCACTACCAGCATCACCACACCAAGCAGAACACACACCTCACTGGCAGACACCTCCACAACAGCCATGCACACGTCTCCTCTGTCCTCTCCCACCCTGTCTGCCCCCTCCTAAAGAACACAAATGCAAGCAATCAGACACCCAACAGCCATCCACTTCACATCAGCACACTGCCCATGCACCTGCACCCAAGTCCAGCAGATATACACCTCCAACAACCACTCCCTCATCCTCCACTCCCATTACTTCTCCCTCCTCCCACCCACTGTCCCTAAAATGCTTTTCATTTCCCACTTTGACCTCTTCCCTACCCCTCCCCTGTCCTGCACTTATAATCAGAGTACCATGGACAGAGCTCAGCACCTCAGCCAAACAGTCAACGGGGACAGTGATAGCAACACCTACTCGTGGTGGTAGGGATACCACACCTCCATCAAAGAAGAGGAAGGAGCCTGCACCACCTGAAAAGAAGGGGAAGGAGTCAGCACCACCAGGCAAGAAGGGAAAGAGCCCATCCACCCCTGCCAGTGAGGGTAAGAGATCCACGCCCTATGTACTAGAAAAGACACAGCCCTCTACTCCAGCAGAGGCTGTCAGTTTGACACCTCCACCACCACCAGCTGTCACGGGGCCCCCACCTCCAACTGAGGAAGTTCAGCCATTGGACAGTGCAAAGGCTGCCCAGGAGGCTCCTCCATCCACCACCACACTGCACCCATCGGACAGTGCAGAGGCTGCCTAGGAGGCTGCTCCATCCACCACCACACTGCAGTCATCAGACAGTGCAGAGGCTGCCCAGGAGGCTCCTCCATCCACCACCACACAGCAGCTGTCACTGCCAGCGGACACAATGTAGGCCACACTCCAGGGGCTGATGTACGAGTTGCCCCCACCAGAACCAGTGGGCAAGTCACCCACTTGAGAGACTGTGGCCTTGCACTCCCCAGGACAAAGCAATGGGCATGTTGCCCCCTCCAGAACCAGTGGGCAAGTCACCCACTCCAGAGACTGTGGCCTTGCACTCCCCAGGACAAAGCAATGGGCATGTTGCCCCCTCCAAAACCAGTGGGCAAGTCACCAACTTCAGAGACTATGGCCTTGCACTCCCCAGGACAAAGCAATGCAGACTAATGCCACTGCAGTGTTCTCCCCAGATGTGTCAGGATACAAGTTGGGCCTTGGACTGTGCCCTGTGGCCTTCTGTGCCCTTATGACTTTGGACTGGGCATTGGCCCTTTATGACCATTTGTATATATTTGGATAGTGTGGTGGGTTTTTCTATGCTAATACATTGACAGTACCTCAACAATCTGGTCCGTGTTTTATTATGCCATGTGTTGTGTGCCATTGGTTTGTGTGTGCAGGTGGTTGTGTATCCGCTGTGTTTGTGTCTGGTGTGTGTTGTGCGTGTGTATGTCACTTTTGCTTTCCTCCCACAGTCCCTTGTGTGCTAGGCTGCTGTACTCACCGTTGTCATCTTCGCTGGCCTTGGTGTTCCAGGTGGAGCATAACGTAGAAGATCATCGGGAAGGCTTGCAGTTCGGGTTCCATGGTGGTGTTGTTCTTCCCTGTGTCTCCAAAGGTGAGTCCTTTCACGTCTGAGCTCTGTTTCTGCTAGGCTTTTGTCGGAGTCATTACCACCCCGGAAAAGGTGGCGGTTTCTGGTGTCTAAATATGGTGGGCAGTACTTTGTCTTCCGCCTGGCTGTTGTTGGCTACCTCTGTGGTGAGTGTTGTTTCCGCCCTGGCGGTTGGTGTGGTACATTGACTGTCTATGGGAGTTATCACCGCCATGGTCATAATTTGGCGGTACTTACCACCAGGCTGTTGGCAGTATTACCGCCACTTTATCACTCACCACCAGGGTCGTAATGAGGGCCTATGTGACTGTGGGCAATAGGTACGCTGACAAGGTTGCAAATTACTGTGCACATAATGTTTGCACATTGAATGGTGAATTCACAAATGAAGGAATGGATGAGACTGACTTTAGCCTCTTGTTGACAATAGTTGATGCCTGGGATAAGGTAAAGAAGCTTTAGGAGGAAGTGTCTGAGGAAGAACAACAGAGTTGGGGCAGAGCAGCCAGTGTTAAAAGAGATGATGACATTTGGGTTTCAATGGATGGACAACCAGTATTGCCAAATAGTCTGTTACCTTCTATGGCTAGACATTTCCATGGTCCAGCTCATAATGGGAGGGGTGCCATGGTGAGATTGTGTAGGCAGACTTGGTTCAATCCTAAATTCAGGGTGATGGCTAAAGCATTGTATCATAGATATGTTGTGTGTCAACAGAACAATGTGGGAAAAAGAACTGCAGTTACATGGAGTCGTATAGGAAGAATCATGACGGCCTTTTAACATGATTGAAATAGATTTTATTGAGATGCTCATGTGCAGCGGATTGAGATAAGTTTTCGTTGTAGTGTGTGACGTTTCCCGTTGGGTCGAGGCTTACCCAACTAGGCCAAATTAAAGTCTCACTGTAGCTAAACTGTCACTGAGGGAACTCATTCCTAGGTTTGGCATTCCAACTTCTTTGGAATCAGATTGAGAAACTCATTTAAAAAATGAGGTCCTGAAATTGTTGTGCACAGCTTTCCAAATGAAGCAGCGATTACATTGTAGTTACAGAACCATGGCTTTGGTTGTTGTGGAACAAGTGAACGTCACGCTGAAATCCAGACTGGCTAAAGTGTGTTCTTCAAAATCGTTGAAATGGTCTGATGATCTGCCTCTTGTGTTAATGAGAATGTGGAGTGCATCTGGTTGAAAGACTGGACTGTACCCCTATGAGATCACAATGGGGAGGGCGATGAGACTGCCAGCGATTCTTGCGAATGCACTTGTGAATATCACTGAAGATATGGTCCTAGACTACTGTAAAGCACTAGCTGATGTGGTACATTCTGTGTCTCGTCAGGTTGGAGCAGCCTCATCTCTTCTGCATCAAGAACAATGCCATGACCTTAATCCAAGTGATTGGGTTTTAGTGAAGAAACATCTCAGGAAGAAGTGTTTAGAACCTCACTGGCGTGGACCGTACCAGGTAATCCTCTTGACAACAACTGTTGTAAAGTGTGGAGGTCTCCACAACTGGACACATGCTACCCACACTCGCAGAGTTGTGTGTCCCCTTGATGTGACATTGCCTGTCCCAGAAGAACCAGTGGTGCGAGGGAGGCAACAAGAACAGGACACATAGGCTGTTTGGGACCAGACTCAGCCAGAAACCATATTCAAGCAGGCTGAGGGGGGTCTTGATCAAGCCACATCTGAAACCAAAACAGACACAAACAAATCTGCCTTGTGGTGAATGAGTTGGACTCCAAATTAGACCCAAAGAATGAACTAGTGCTGGAAGAAAGTGAGTGGAAGTTGGAGACCGTTGTCCCAGAAGGAAGGAAAGAAGGAAAGTGTTTGCCCAAAGAACATGTGTACCAACGATTTCCAAAGAAGCAGAAAGCTCTGATCTAAGTAAAAGTGATGACAAAGATGTGGCACTGAGGAGATCAAAGAGAACAAGAGTGCCTAGTCATAGGTATTCTTCATCGGAGTGGACTTACTATGCAAATGACACAGTCGCAGATAAAGAGTTCTGGGAATGTTGGAGTGAATTTACTGCTTTAGCTGAACTTCCATGAACTGAATGTTATAGTTGAGTTGTATTTTGCATTTTTGCTGCCCTCAATGAACTTGGTTTGTGTAGATGTTAAAGACATTTTTGTTCATTGGGATAGAGAATTTTGAAGATTTCCTAGGCCCCAGTAAAAGAAGAAAGAGGGTTGTCATTTAGAAGAACACAGAGAAGGGATAGGAAAGTCTCGCAAAGGTTTATACGCTGTTGCTCAATTAACCTTGAACTCTGTTACCGTTATCTGTATACTTATTGGTGAAATCAATGAAGATATATTTTGCTGCTGCAGTATTTACTTTATTAATAAATCTGAATCTAAAGACATAATGGAGCCAATCAGGAGATACATAATAGGTGCTTTATTGCTCATTTCCCTTGTAGTACTAGTAATGTTGCTGATAGATGAGTTTCCTTTTGCACATTCTAAATAGAAGAAGCTACCCCCTAGTGTTTTACACAAACTCTTAACCCTAGGGATAATAATATTTATATGTTAGATGACAGAGCATTACAATTAGACAAATCTAGAAGAGATTACTCAGATTATGCATATTTTAAACTATTGTATGATTATGTAAATACAATGAATGCAAGAGACTGCTATCTGTACCCAGTTACCTCCTTCTGTGTCCGAAGGCATCACAAAGCGCACATCCTCTTGATATATGGTATTTCTTGTAGTTTGCTATTAAGTATGTTCTACACTGAGGGAAGTTTTCAATATTATTTTTTGAATCATGAATTAGTGTGGCCAGAAATTCCTTTGTTTAAACACTTGAATAAGAATCCGTATTTCGAAGGTGCGGAGATTGCAGGAAACTGTTTTGTGTCATTAAAACCATGAGACACTATATATGCACATAGACACAATTTTACCTGTTCAATGACTGAAATAGAAAATACATTTTTGAATTTAGTGGAAGATCAAAGGAATGAATTAGAAACTACATCTGGAACAGATTAAGATCTTGCAACACCACACAGATGGAAGAAGGAAGAAGTAGAACGCCAAATGCAAGGGAATTTGCCAGCTTTGACTTTCAACTGGCAACATAAAGGGAAATTGTGCACACACATTGATCATATCTATATAGGTCCAGTATTCAAAAGGAAGAGTGATTGTGAGCATGTTTTTGCTGTCAGAAGAAAGAGTGAATTCTTTTTGGATGGAAAGTATCCTGTGATTCCTCAAGTGTACCTTATTTGTGGACAGTATACATATTTTAAGTTGCCAAAAGGATGGAATGGTATGTGGTATCTAGCAACAGTATTTCCAAAGATCTATCATGTGGAACATCTTGAAGATCCTGTGTGGAAGGTGAAACCCAGAACTAGACAAGGAGCTAGTGCAGTGGGAGATGCTTTTGGCGCATTCATCTCATCAATGGGAGTGATATTGAATGACCGGAAGATTAGAAAACTGTCAACAATAGTGGAAAAACTGGCTACTAGCACAGTAAGTTTGTTGTTGTTGGTATATACTGAGATGGTTTTCTAAAATCGCTCTAACTAGATTTGTTGCTTGCAAAAGAGGGTGGAGTCTGTCAGATGCTGAAGGTTGAACAATGTTGTACCTTTATTCCAGATAAAAGTAAGGATTTAGAGAAGCATTTCCGGAACAATTAAGGGTTGATGAAGGACTTGAAGAAGTTGGAAGGGACTGGTGCACGGGAAGCAATTGGAAATGGATTTTCTGCTATTGGAAAGTTGTTTGAGAATTTCAGAAGTGGAATTGCAGGTTTTGTGTTGAGACCATTGTTGATTATCTCAGTAGTGGGAATAGTTTTGTTGATTGTATGTAGGGGCCCATATTTTTACTTTTCTTGCGCCACATTTGTGCCATTGTTTTACACAAAAGCGGTGCAAACGTACAAAATACAATTAGATTTTGTAAGTTTGTGCCGCTTTTGTGTCAATAAATTATGCAAATGCGGTGCAAAACAAATATAAAGATGGGCCAAGGTCTTTCAGAGAAGGAAGGTCCAAAAAGGTCAGTAAAGAAAAAGAGCAGAAGTTAAACTGAAAAACAGTCAGTGTAACTATTATGATGATATGAAGCATTTGGAGGAGGCAAGGCTAAAGCTGTTTAAAACAACAAGGTTTTCGAGAGTCTCATTAAACACTGAAAGGGATTTATGATGACTCTAAAAGTCATCAGAGGTAAGGTTGAGAGAGCGTAACCTGGCTGTGCCATTATACCTCTTAAATCATGAAATGAAAGGGTTGTTGTTTTTCTGCTTGGTGAAAGAAATGTTTTCTTTAATGTGGTGCACAGTAAAATATGCAAGCCGAGATGAATGCAATGTTTCATGTATGCTATATTTTATCATTGTTTGAAAGAATGTTTATGTTACCATATTTTAGAAATACTATTCTTTATAATCATTATATGTTTGACATAATAGATCTATAGGATATCTTTAACCTGAAAATGCATTCATGTTTGATTAGTTTGTGCAGAGTGAGGGCCCATACATTCTGTGTTTTAACCTTCAATGTGTAGTTTGCTTTTGAATGTTTTCCTAAAGCTGCAGGTGTCAGGATTTGAGACAACGTTAATAGGGAGCACACTGTTTGAGATGATAAGAAAAGCCTAGCTTGAGGATGTGAGGAGTATCCTGAGCTGGCAGCTTAAACTCTTGTGAAATTCCAGAACCTGAGGGTGTACCAAGGTCAACATCAAAAACTCAGAAGGCCGAAGTTATAATTAAGCAACCTATAATGTGTGGTTTTGTTTTTGAACTAAGGAAGGTATTTGTTTATGAGATCATCCTCTGAAGAAACAAGATTTAAGTGTGGTTTAATTAGCAGTGAGATTAAGAATCTCTCTCTCCCCTTTGTTGCAAACAGACCTACTTTGATACTTCTCTTGAGTTTTAATTTCTATGTGGCTTCATGCCAACATGCCTCTCTTGTTTGACACTTCTCCAGAAGTTCTGTCATGTTGACTATTTTCCTGAACACCTAGAATATTACCATAGTTAGGATTTTAGATTAAATGGTTAGGCAAGAAAACGTGGATTCAACTCTATACATCAACTGTTTTTCCTTGTTTTCTACAATATTTCTTTTGAATTAGTGGTCTTTTACATGGTAATTACACTTCAGATTGTACGCTTTTTGAATCGCCTTTGGTTAGTCTGTACATTTACACTTTGATTTCGAGACTCATTAATGTAAGTTTGATTTTGACTCTAGATAAAGCCCTTTGAACTAAAAGTTGGTCTCTGGATTTGAATGGGTGACCATCAAGTTACACTGTAAGTAACTTAAAGAATTTGATTCATTTTCTCCTCACCCTTCGGAACAGAGAAGAAAAATTCAACGGTCTCTGAAATTTAGAATTAGGGCCCAGAGCTGGATCATTATTACGAACTTATTGGCATACGAAGGATGCTCTTTTTTGCCATGTCACGATTTTGCTTTACCTCTGGGAGCATGTAAACATGTAAATGTTGAGAAAAGCGTTGTGTTTTCTTTCATTTTTGTCATAAAATCCAGAAAATCCTGTTGGATTTTGTGTCTTTCCATGAAAAACCTGATATAATAATATTACAGTGCCATCCATCAGCTTTCTCTGGGAGATGTTTTGATTGTCCGAAAGAAAACCTTTCATTACATTGTCTGTTTTTCCGAGATCAACATTTCCTTCTTGTACAGTTTTCAGCATAAAGAAATAATGAGGCTGCTGCGCCTCGTAGAAAAACCCTTCAAACCTAAAATGTACTTATTACCCTGCCCCCCACACCACATTTTATTTTAGTTGTATCTTTTTAGACACCCCGGGATCATGCCTCAGTCACGGCTAGGGTAATTTATTTACTTAGTAATTTTATTTTTCATTGTTTGATACTCCTGCACCGGTGTGTGAAGCATGCTGGCCTGGGTACAGTTACTCTGGTGCCCTATAAGGTTTCCATTGGATGAGATGTCCGTCAGGCTAACGGAGTCCCTGCAAGGAAATTCAGAAGAAGACAGGGAATGGCCATCCTTCTGTGTCCCCGGGGCCTAGTGAGTCTTCCAGGGATGAGCAAGTTTACATATATAAGTGCAGATGCCCCGGTGTAGCAAGACACCTCATGGGCCCGTCTTTTCAAAGAGCGCTCTTCAGGGACATTGCTTGGTCCATAAGATTGGGGGGGTGAGCTTCAAAAATTCCTGACAGTTAGCTGACATATAATGTTAAAATACATTACAAGCAGGACATATAGGAGGGTCTTAAAAAAGGTATTGGAAAGGGAGATGAATGCACATTGGAAGGAACACTAAGTGAGAGAAACACAATAGTTTGTAAATAATCAACATTTTTAGAACTTTCAAAACAGAGATGAGACAGAGTGTGTGTGCGTGTTTTCAATGTGTGCATGCAAAAATCCCAGATGAAATCTAACAGATACATTACCATACCCAACTGAAAGCACTGGTATCCAAATGTTCATAATAAAATACATTTGTTAGGAGGGTGATCCCCAAACAACCCCCTGAAGCTGCGCCTCTGTCGCTCTCTATGAGCAAGAACAGAGGTAAGTGTCTGATGCCCCAGTCCTACGGAGCACCTGGGGAAGGCATGTAGATACAGTTTCATTGTAACGACTCCAGGGCTGCAGGGTGCCTGATAGGACTGCGGCATTAGTGGTTTTCATTTTTTGTAATGCAAGTGGGGGCCCATAGAGTGATTCTGGGGATGTGTTTATGTTTTAACTAATTAGGGTCAGGTTTGCCCTGTTAGTCACTTAAAATGCATTGGGATGACAGTTTTCACAGGTTTTACTGTTTTGGAGCAATTATGTTTGTGAGGATTATAGAAAATTTTAATTGGTCTTTTTATAAAATTCAGATTTGTGTATTAAAACACAATTAAAGAGGCTGAAGGTTGCTGACAGTTGTCAGTGGTTCTTCAACAGGAATGGACAGGAGTGGAGTGTGTTTTGTTATAATTGATGGCAGAAATTGTGCTCAGAAGAAGCACTTCTGTTACTCTTCCACTGATTCTGAGGGGAGTGAACCTGGGGGGGTCAGAAACCCAAGGAGCAGTATCCTGCCAGTCCAGAATTCCTGACTGAGGCTCAGGTCCAGGCCATGATAGAGGTGGTGGTTGCTAAATTGTTGGAAGACACCCAAGTCCTCTCAGGTGAAAGGTGATGCTCCTGCCACTTCAATGTACTCCGCTATAGAGGGTCCATTAATATTTTCTGGCAAGTACATATCCAGAAAAGGATCCTGTTCAAATGGACCATGTTAGAGGCAATCTGGGATTTGAGATGCCATCTGCCCAGCTGTAGGAGGAGGGTCTCTTCCTAGAGTATACCAGATTTTACTGTTTTGTTCTTACTACTTCAGAATAGGATTAAGGAGTTAATCTCCAGGCACTGAAAGGAGGTGGATCAATCCAATGTCCTAAGGTTCCTCCAAAAGATATATGCTCTGACTGAGGGAGAGGCTGTGTTACTACCTAACACCAAGGTGTATTCCATGTAATCCATCCTAGAGTCCTTGATTGACAGGATGGCGATTAACCCGAAGGATTGTTCACCTTCGGGTGCAGTGGATTACAAGGTTGACAGTGTGATCAAGAAATCCTTTGCTACCATTTCATTGTCCATGAAGTTGCCAACTTATGCAGCATACACTGTGTAGTCGCTAGTGAAGGACTTTGAGTATCTTTCCACTGCCATCTAGGAGAATATGGATTGTTTGGATCTTCTTTTGCAAATAGAGCATGAGGTGAAGCTGCAGGCAGATGTGTCTTCCTTTGTAATCAGATCTTCGGTAGTGGCTTCGGGCCTGTCCATCCTGACACACCAGATATTATGGATGTGTGGCTTGAAAACTATTTATTCTGAGACAGCATCCCTCCTCAAGATACCCTTAGAGGCAGAGAAACTTTTCAAGATCAAGTGAATGCTACCATCACAAAGCCCTTCACGAACAGGAAGCATATTCTTCCCTAAAAGGGTCATTATTTAAGACCTATGAGTCCTGGGACAGGGAATCTATTGTATTTTCTAAGAAGATTTGGAAAGCATATCCATCTAGGAGGAGGAGGAGATTTCAACCCACAATATCCTCTAAGAACCATGATTCCGGAAAACAGACCGGATCAAGCAAGGACTGTTTCTGATTAGTCTTATCTTCTGCCTGTGGGAAGTCCAGTTGGTGGAAGGCTGCTAACATTGGCAGTGCACTAGAACATTCCATTGGTATTCAATGGGTGCTTAGAGTAATCAGGAGAGGTTATGTAATCAAGTTTGTCAAGAAGCCTCCAGATTCAGGCACTATCCCTGCATCTATCCCCAAAGATGTTTTGAAGGAAGAACCTTTGTGATCTGGACTCCGGGCTCTTTTGGTGAAGAGAGCAATTATGGAGGTTTCTCCAGCAGAGAGGATCAAGGGAATTTGCTCCATTCTTTTTCTGGGGAAGAAGCCCAAAGGAGAATACAGGCTGGTGTTAAACCTAAGGGGTGTGAATCTCTTGGTAAAGCCTATCTTTTTCAAGATGTTTTTCTTGCAACAAGTGATTCCTTTGGTCTCAGAAGGTGACTTTCTTGCCATGATTGAGCAGGATGCCTATCTTCATGTCCCTATTTACAGATGTCACCAAAGGTTCCTGCACTTTGCAGTTGGTTCCTTACACTTCCAGTTCTGGGTTCTTCCTGTCAGTCTAAAATCTGCACTAATGTTTTTTTTTCAAAGTTCTGGCACCACTCATGAGTGTGCTACATCAAAAGAGCATGGCCATTCATCAGTTCTTGAACAACCGTCTGGTGATTTCTTCTTCTCTGGAAACCAATGATGCAGGTCACATGAGTACTTGCTGTTTTGTAACTTCATGGGTTTCTAGTGAATCACTAGAAGTCTCATCTGACATCAGCTCAGGATCAGTCTTTCATTGGCTCAAGGTTTCTAACCAGTATAGGATAGGATTGGGTTCACTGACAGAAAAGAGGATCAATAATGTTCACAATCATGTGTCTGTGACTATGATTCAGGGCAATCCAACATGGGAGTACTGGCTGCAGGTGCAGGGCGATCTTCCAACAACTATTTTTTTAGTGCCTCGGGCCATGTTCCACCTGAACAGGGTGGTTAGGGACATTATGGCTCATTGGTTGCCAGCATCTCAGGGCTTGCTTCTGAGTATTTCCATGACAGTGTTCATGAGAGAGGAACCTTCTCGATGTATGCAGTCATCAAACGTCAGGGTCTGTTGACTTAACAGACGCCAATCATTTGGACAACCAATGCCAGCTCAGCAGGATGGGGAGCCTGGATTGTGTCACAGTCAGAGAAGAGCTTTTGCACAACAGTCCAGCAGTTGAGGTCCTCCAACTGGAGGAAACTGAAGGCAGTTCATCTGGCACTCCTGCCATTTGCTCATTTTTTGGTGGGGAAGCTTATTCTTGAAAGGACAGACAACAACACTTGCCTTAACAAATAGGGCAGTACGAGTTCTCCTGCACTGTCGAGGATCTCTGACCAGGTCATTTTTTGGGGCACAGGACAACATCCTAGATCTAAAGGCGAATAGTATTCAGGATAAACAGAATTTTAGAGCAGACAAACAGAGCAGGAAAATTCACTCTTCTCAGGAGTTATGCCTAAAAAGGCAAGCATTTATCAGTATTTGTCAGAGGACAGATCTTCCAGAAGCAGATTTCTTTGCTTCAACATAGAATTCCCTACTTCCTGTTTCCTTTTTCAGGGTGAGGAAGGAAGGGGCTTAGGTAGTGGCTGCCTTTTCTTGCCGTTGGCCTAAAGGGGTGCTGTATGATTTCCTGTATTTCCCACTATTTCTACGGTTTTTGATCGGGATGAGGCAGGAGAAATCAGTAGTGATCCTAATTGCGCCAGCATGGCTCCTCTTTGCCTGGTACCATCTGATCATGGCTATAAAGATCAGCAAGTGTTTTTTTCTTCCAGTACTCCCATCTTCCGTAGTGTTTCCCTGACTTTAGGCCAAATTCTTAACAACCCTCAGGCTAATGGACTGGAGGTTCAAAGGGCTTGGTGAAGAATAGAGGGATTCTGTGAGGGAGTTGTTTTTGTTATCATGGAGTCTAAGAGGGCTTCCACTCTTTCCTTATATGGAAGGCATTGGTCATCTTTTCAGACATCATGTAAACACAAGTACTCGATTACTCAGTCTGTTGAGCTAGCAAAGATGCAGGCCCATATTTATACTTTTTTAGCACTGCATTTGCGCCGCTTTTAAATGCAAAAGCGGCGCAAACTTACAAAATCCAATTGTATTTTGTAAGTTTGCACCGCATGTGCGCCAAAAAGCGGCGCAAATGCGGCGCTAAAAAAGTATAAATATGGGCCGCAGCATTTCTAGTTCTGCTAGTTTTGCTTTAGGATTGATTGTCTCTATGCTCAAACTCCAAGGTGGAGCCAATAGCACCTTTACAACATCTTAGGGTAACCTGCAGGATTAAGGAGGGCTTGTTCGGAGGCTTTTTAAAGGATTTCTTTATCTGAGGCCTCGGTCTAGGCCAGTTTACCCTTCATTGGATCTTTCTTTGGTCCCTAATGTTTTAGAGAGTTCTCCCTTTGAACCGCTTGAGAAAGTGAACTTGAGGTTGCTCACTCTGAAGGTGCTCTACCTGGTAGCAATTACTTCAGGGAGGAGGCTGGTGGAATTCGGTTCCTTGTCAGTGAGGTTATTTGAGGACAAGGTAGTACTCCATCTTGGTCCATTGTTTGTGCCCAAGGATGATTAAATTTTTACACAGGGAACAAGAGGTCATTCTTTCTGTGTTTCATATGAATCCTATCTCTCGGAAGAAGGTGAAGTTGCATTCTTTGGATGTTAAGTGAGCTATGCTTATTTACTTGGATGGAGTTTTGATTTCACAGTTTCTTCTTCTTTGTTTATCAATGCTGTACCTGCCAGGAATGGAGCTAAACCTTCCATTCACACTCTGAGTAGATGGGTCCGCTTCCTTATGACGTTGGCTTGGAGGGAGGCAGCGATGCATTGTCCAGCTGATGTGAAGGGTAGAACAACCAGAACCATGTACACATCCCCCGAGCATCAGTAACTATACTTTGTAGGGCTGCTACATGGGCTCCGTCCTTTACTTTTGTTCTGCATTGCAGGGAAAACGTTTTGAGATCAAGCAATAGAGGACGGCTGGATTCCAAACAAATCCTGATTTGGGTATGACAATTCAGTTGATCTGGTCTAGGCTGCTGCTTGCTACGTCTAATTAAGTAAATAAATAATTATGGATTACTGTATGTGGAGGTAAAGCTCCAATTACTTAATGGTAATTGCGTTACTCTAAGTACATTTTCAGCATAATTATTTAACTCCTCCCTCTTGCCCTATTACAACCAGGCTAACTGTGTTCTGTGGGGTCACTGCTGTAAATAAAACAGGATGTAGTGTGGGAAGGGTATAGTGGTTAAAGTACTTTTTTAAGTTTGAAGGATGTGCCTACAAGGTGCGGTAGCCTCAATAAGTATTTAAGTATAGTGAAAACCTATTCAGAGTAAAGGAATTACCAGCAAGCATTTGAAGCACTTTCCCGTGTACTAAAAGACCTTTATATGTAAAACGAAGTGGCTTGTACCAACGGACCTATGTGACTATAGTGCATTTATATCTTACTCGAGGGAGGAGCAGTGGGGATAAGCGACAGTTCTAACGATTGCATAATCCTTCATCGCCGAAGTCAATAGATCCCAAATGCAAGACCTATTGGGTTTGCCAGTGCTTGTTATTTCAGTCATCCTCTCCTGATTCAAATAAAAGCTTGGTAGAGGAGTCAGCACACTGAAGCCGTCAATGCTTGTAGTCAATCATGGCTAGCGATGGCTACTACTGCATGGTGGCTTCTGATGCAAGCAGACTCAGCGATCTGATGTCACTACAAGCACCCACACACCTTACAAAGTGACGAGTAACTGGAGAGCCTTCTATAACTACGAAGAAGTGCATGTGGGCTGAACACCACAGCCAACTGTTAGGTTCTTCTTGGGAGCTAATCCAAGAAGTGAGAAAACCTGGTGATTGTTACGTGAAGAGCCTGTGCATTTGAATAACTTATTTAAATCTATTAAGAATGGGTTGGGTGGACATATCTCTCTGCAAAGGAGAGAACCTAGACTGCAGACACGTTTTGCCTACGCATAATTCAATACCATCTTAAGCTAAAGATTGTGTGCTCTAATAGACATCAGAGGAAGGAAAGCACAAGACCTCCGGGGTTGAGTCAAACAAAGTTCGAATCGATGTGGCAGCCCCCAAAGCAACCCTTTTTATTGCCTACTCTGAAGCTGTCAATGAGGCTAAGATAGATAGCTTTATCCCATGGCTCGGTAATATGAGTCATGGAAACATAGAGGATACCCTCACATATCATACATAATAACAGCCAGCCTTGCGATGGGGACCTTTCTGGCTCTGCCGGGGCAGGTTGTAGTGTGTTTTCTGGCCTGCATCGAGCTCTCTGGGAGGAAGGCCTGTCTACCCGTTGAAATGTGGCGGCGAGAGAGGAAATTATTAAAAATGATACTGGAAATGTTGCCTGAGACAGGAATGCCGCTGCACAATGAGCACCTGCATTTATACATATTCTTATTCAATTGTTAGAGTGATATAAATGAAGAGCTGACCAGATGTCTCGTTTTTTTAAAGAATGTACACGTATGAACGTTTGGAATCTCCATGTACAGTTGATGACGCAGAAAAGGAAGGACTAACAAATATTCATATATCATGTAACAAAATCGTATAAGGTAGTGTGATTTTAGCAAAGAAAATAATGTACGTGGGAAAAGGTGCCCACGGGGTAGTTCACCATTATTATTATAAACAAGCCTAATTAATCATGAAGAATTGACAAATGTAGTAATCCGTCATAATTGCAAATGTATTCTATGATTTTCTTGTTGAAAATGTTTTATGCTTAGCTTAAATTTAGCAGAGGCTTTGGCCTAGTTGCCTGCTGCGTGGTTTTCACTTGTATTAACAAAGACATATTATTTTACTTGAAGGTTGTATTTTTCCAGTAGAGATGACTAATACATTTACCTCAAGGTTTCTTGCTAGGCTAGTTTCATCCCTTTTGATGCAAGGTCAGCTCCTGCAGGTGCAGATAATAAAGGCACTAAGATAAAATTAATTGGCAAACTTTGTTGCAACTTGTGTTCCGAGGCTCCAAGGACAATGTGTGCATAAATGAGTACTAGGAGAAAGAGACACTATTCATTGGTCAAATTGAAGCCACCCTATGAACCCTCCAATGGAAGACCCTGAAGAATTTGAAATGTTTCTTACTTAAACCCACCGGACAAAGAGAAGTCAGCTATTTTCTTTGATGCCATTTTGAAGCCTAATTCAAGAAGCCATCTTGAACGACCCTCCGATGCCTTTTCCCTGTCGCAGAGAAAGAGACTTTAAAGAATTCTCACCCTAGAGACTTTAACTTTAATTTTGCCCCGTCCTGTCCATGCAATGACTTTTGCCCCACTCTCCTTGCTGCTGCAAGGAAACTTTGTTTTAACTTAGCCCCTTTGAAACCTGCCCCATGCTGATCGAACCGGTACCTGAAGGACGAAGACTTTTCTTGAATGCTGATTGTATTTGGTAATTATGAAAGGATAATTGTATTATGCATTGTGTTTTCCTTCCTAGGTACCAACTGCTTATTTTGATAGGGCCCAAGCTAGGAGTTTTCTAAATTTGTGTTAACTAAATTAGTTTTGCATGAAGCCCCACATGCCAATGCCAATTAGAGGTTAGTTGAGGTATTCACTTGATGCACCATGCTAAATTGAAATCTTGTTATGCTGACCGATGTATGAAATTTGTCAAATTCAGTTGCTTATATTAGTGATTTGCATTGCTATAACTGAATGCATTATAATCCTGATTTTGTGTAGATTGCGTTTCTTCCGTCGCTATGGACAGCTAGTAATGTTCGTAAATGTATATCATTTGATTTTGAGACTTACTTATATTGTGCTAGCTTTGTTAATATAGGGAAATAAATTCATTAACTTTTAATAAACTGGTGTGGTTATTCATGACTGAAAGGTCATGGTGCGTCAAAATACTGATTGTTATTGATTCTTAATGTGTTGTTCGATCTATTAATTGAGTATTGGGTATTGATTATAATGGTTATTGATTATAGATTTGAGGGATCCGACTATTCTTGGATGAGGAGAACCCAACTCGGTTAAAAGGTTCACCGACCTCTGGCGTGTCCCAGTACAAGTAATTTATAAAGACTGGATGGGCTATCAGTAGATGGTACCAGAGATTGATGGTTTTGCCCTTTGGGACCCTATCCGAACAATAGACGGATTCAAGTTAGCATTTTCTATGATAAAACAAGTTGGAGAGATGATGATGCCCTAAATCCCCAATGACTTTCCCGGAATCTCGGAGCTTGCGAATGGAGGAAAGGGAGGTGTGAGAATGTTTTCGGCGTTTCTAGTGACAGTATGAGTGAAGTTAGGGTTTTCGCGCTTGCACAGCGTACGCCCCAGATGAATTGTGAAGTTTGTGAGGATTTTAGGGGGGTTACGAACCCCAATCAAAATTTTAGAGGAGTGATGCTCCAAATTGTGAGAGTAAGGAAGTCGTCAAACTTCATATGTGTGTAGCGCTTTGTGCAGGAAAAATTGTCCACGTGGTTGTTGATGTTGAGACGGGCCCTGCGAGGTCAAGAGACTCCGGAGTATGTTGAAAAGTGTATGAGACACTTGATTGATGTTGTAATCTGTTCGGTTTAGTAGGTTGATCGGGCGTGGTCAACAAGTCAGTATGAATATTGAGGAATGAAAGAAAATTTTCGACTTTGAGATTTGACGAATTCTAAGGCGCGCTAGAATAGTTCATTGATCAGTTGAGAGTAAAGTTTGCAGGTCAAATTTTGCTTGCGAAAGTGGGAAACCGAGAAAGATGGAATAACTGCTGAGGCTAGTGAAAAATCCCTAAGGTTTCTGAAGCGATTGTATTACCCTTCCTGTAGTAAACCGACAGATTTGTTTTCTTCTTTTTGGTTAGTGCTCGCGATATATTGCAGAAATTAGTTTTGAGTGAAGCTGAATGAAGGAGGACAAGCCGCAAGACTTTGTCAGCCGCAGTGTGTGGGTGTGACGTAACTAGGAGCCGCGCTGGGATAGGTTGGTTGGTGAGAAGGGTCGGGCACGGATTGGACACAGCCCGTGAAGCGCAATTGGTGGGGAAAGGCAAGCAAAGAGTATTCCGGGAATTAAAGTCACTTATCGATTACATTTTTTAAGGAAAATAAAAGACGGAAAGATGAAATTTTTCAAAGCATTTAAGAGTGCCTTGAGGGGAGATGTATATATTAAAGCAAATGTAGGAGAAGAAACACCGCCTGAGGGTACACCAGCTTACATCGTGATTGAAGAAAAGGGTGTCACACCATGTCTTTGGTTAAAGAAATGGTGTAAATTAACAGAAAAGCATGGAAGTGTAGCGTTCCCTATCCATGGGTCATTTAATCTAAGAGTTTGGAGAATCTAAGATTCGCGCTATAAGACATGAAAGTACCTCCAAGACCAGCACAGTTTGAAGCATTAGCAATTAGGGAGCTAATGGCTAGAAGGCAACAACAAAAGAAATTTGAAACAAGAGTGAGAAAAGTAGAAAAGACACTAGCGGATGCTAGATGGGATAGTACTCAAAAGGTTTGGAGATCAGACGTATTGCAGGGAATTAAATTGTTTCCACAATTACTGACAAAGCAGAGACGGAAGGAAGGAAAGCTACCTATAAAACAAACAGGAGTCAGTCCAGAGATAGAGAAGTCAATAGAAATTCAAAAAGGTCAGACGAATCAGACGATGAGGAGTTAATTCTGCAATTGCTAAATGACCGCCCGCCACCATATGTGGAAAGCGAAAATGGCCCAAGCACTAGTACTGCCCCTCCAGAACCAATACAGGGTACTGTAACACCGAATTTGAGAATATCGCGGAGGCATAGTAGTCCCGACATGCCTCTTACACCACAGATACCACAAGTTCAGAGAATATATCCTGACGTGCCGAAATTGAAACCTGTCAATGATTATCAGCCACAGGTTCAAAGGCGCTATTGTGATGAGCATAATTTGGAAATGACTTCTAGTTTAATGGTGCAGGGAGGACAGAATTACCAAACACCGACATTGATTCAAGCTGAATCAACACAAATTTTGATGCCTCAAAAGCAGATGCAAGAAGCGCCGAAATACATTCAAATAGCAGAAAACCAGTTAGACATGCCACCAATGATGAACCATAATATGGGAATTAACATGCCACAGAATTCGGGGAACAGACAGAATCCAGGCGCAATATCTCTAGCTATCACTGTAGGTCCGCCAGCACCGTTGTAAATACAGGCAAAGCCGAATGTTTGCGACCAAGGGGTAATGACACAAAATGAGACAGGGAGGAGATGCATAGAAAATACTCCAGAAACAACTCTGGTAGAAACACTGCCAAATAGATCTGGGTCTTTGTTGGAATTTAGTCCAATTCCAATTTGTGCTCCGTCAACTGTGGTAAGGTCAAGTCCACCACTAATAGTACTGCTAACTTCAAAAACAGAAACGTTACAGAAACCATCAGTAGCAGTTGATGTAAGTGCTACATTGATGGGACTGAACATGCAACAGTTAACACAGTGGTTGAACAGCCTGAACTCCCCACAGAGTACACCCAGCGGGAAGGGAGAAGAATATTTGAATAGAATAAGACTGGGTATGGAAGCAGATGAACTAGTAGAGGGAACGATGGGTTTGAACAGGTTAGAGTCATACACAGAAGAAGAGATGAGATACATGTGCCCTAGAATTACAAGAGAAGTAAGCAGCATACATAAGAAGTTACAAGAAATTGCAGACAGAAACAAAGTCGACAAAGGTAAAACCAAACACTTGAGCAGAAGCTACAGGTTAGAGTTTGAGACAAAAGATTTTGAACACATGAGATCTGCAGGGATGAAAACACACCTTAAAGAGATACTGCAGAGCGCGCAGGTCTGGAGATGTTTAGACAAATGGGAGAGCAGGTGGGTTAAGAGAAAGGGCAAGAAGAAAGAAAGTACCTCAGACCGGAATGAGAAAACACAACAGAATGATGATCTGAGAAACATGTTGCCAATGAGAGAAACAGCAGGGGAAAAACTTGTATATGTACCGTGGCACAGGTGCGATATTCAATCCTTTACGGATGATTTCCCTAAATTAAGAGAGAAACCGATCGAATGGTATCAACAAACAGATAGATTTGTGAAACTCGCAAAATTTCTTTGGGAAGACCTGAATACCTTATTCTAAATTGTGGTTCCGGCAGATTTGTGGGACGATTGTAAAAGGGCTGTAGGTTGGCCAACAAGTGAACCAGAAAGAGATAGGGAGACAGGTGCACCATCACCTACGGTAATGAGTTTATACCATAAGGTGATTGAGCACTTGAAAACAAAGGTTGTGTCGAAAAAAGTGGATTGGCAGAGGATTGACAGAACAGCACAAGAAGTTAAAGAGTAGATACATGCATACTATGAGAGATTGCTGAAAGCGTTAAAAAATTATAGTGGCACGGAAACTATTGAGCCAAAGGACATGCTCCATTTTGTGTTCAGATTTGTGGAAGGGTTGAGACCCGAGATTAGCCAGATTATTAAAATGCATTTGATTAGTTGGCAGTCAAAGTCAATTGATGAGGTGTTGAATTATGCAAAATACTGCAGTGATGAGATTGAGACGAAACAGAAAAAGTTGAAGGAAAAGGTGATGGTGATGCAGCTTAGAGCAGCTCAGACAGGTTTGCAAGGTTTGCAAGGTTTTCAACAACAGTTGCCGCAGCAGCAACAGCAGGGAAATGCTATGTTTCAGTCACAGATGAGAGGCAGAGGCCGAGGAGGTTTTGTGAATAATGGTCCTGATTTAAATACTGTTGTGATTCCAAATGGTATACAGGCAATGAAGAAGGTGATGCCATGTCACACGTGCGGAATCGTCGGGCATTGGAAACGGGAGTGCCCAATGTTGGTGCAGGAAGGTGTAGGTCAGCTAAACAATGATGTCAATTCATTTCAGAATATGAGAGGACCGAAAATGAGAGGTCCAAATCCAAATTTTCAAAATAATGTGAATCAGATGCAGGGTTTACAACCCGTACAACCACAGAAGGTGCAAATGCCCCGTGTACAAATGGCACAGTTGCAGCCAATGCAACAGCAGTTTCCTATGATACCTAATCAGCAAATGCAAATACCCTTAGCACCAATGAATCAGCAACAAGTAATGCTTCCTCAACAGGTCGCGGGTCAAGGAATGAACCAAAATGACACAGTACACCAATTCCCGTTACACAGTGAGAATGGAATAAACGATGCGTGGGAGAGTGAAAGTTCAGATGAGGAGGGAAATTGTATGCTTGCAGCATCTTTGGAAGTTGACCAAAAGGGTCCGTATGTGGAAGGAAGAGTTATGGGTCACCACGTTTCGTTCTTGGTTGACACCGGAGCTACACGCTCTACAGTCAGAAGCATCGAAGTACCAAATATGCCAGTTTCAGGAAGAACAGTTCAAGTAGTGGGAGTAGCAAATAGGTATCTGACAAACCCAATCACAGATCCAGCGCAAGTCAGAATCGGTAACTATCAAAGCTCACATAAATTTGTGGTGTGTGACTCAAGCCCGATATCACTATTAGGGAGAGACTTATTGTGCAAATTGGGATGTTCGATTATGTGCTCAAATGATGGAATTAAAATTCAGATGAACAGTGATGACGAAGAAGAGGACAGTTTAGGAGAGGACGAAACGGAAACTGTTGATGAAGAGTATCCCCTGATTACTCTTTATCCAACTGAAGCAGATATTCCTGCTGAGTTACAGGAAACAGTTGAAAAGGAAGTGTGGGATATGACAGGGAAAGAAGTCGGATTGGTCAAAGGAGCAGAACCAGTGAAAGTGAGTGTAGAACCCAATGTAAATTTTCCTCAAACTCCACAATACCATATGTCACAAGACACTCTAATAAAGGTCGCCCAACTCATTGATGAGTTTGTGAAACAGGGAGTACTGAGAGAAGTACTAAGTAGTCCATGTAATTCACCAATTATGGGATTAATAAAACCGAGTGGAAAGGTCCGAATTGTTCAAGACTTGAGAAAAATAAATGACATAATAGTCAAATGTTGCCCCGTAGTACCAAATCCAACTGTGATAATGTTTCAAATTCCCTGTGATGCAGAATGGTTCTCAGTCATCGACTTGTCCCAAGCATTCTTTTCTGTGCCTCTTCATGAGGACAGCCAATTTCTCTTTTGCTTCAAATTCTTGGACAGAGTCTACAGTTGGTGTCGAATTCCTCAAGGGTTTTCGGAGTCACCATCAATTTTCAATCAGATTCTAAAGAAAGATTTGGAATCGTTGGTGTTACCTTTTGAATCAACCTTGGTACAGTACATTGACGATTTGCTGATCGCATCCAAGACAGAAAATGACTGTATGGTTGACACTATTGCTCTGTTGAACCATTTGGGAAGAAATGGACACAAAGGGGGTCATTCTGAGCTTGGGAACCGCCAGAATCCCGCTGCGCGGTCAAAAGACCGCCGCGGTTATTCTGAGTTTCCCGCTGGGCTGCTGGGTGACCGCCAGAAGGCCGCCCGCCAGCCCAGCGGGAAACCCCCTTCCATGAGGATGCCGGCTCCGAATGGAGCCGGCGGAGTGGAAGGGGTGCGACGGGTGCAGTTGCACCCGTCGCGACAAGCAGACACTGAAAATCTTGGTGGGGCCCTATTAGGGGGCCCCTGCAGTGGCATGGGCACTGCAGCGGCCCCCAGGGGCCCCGCGACACCCGTTACCGCCAGAGCCAGGCTGGCGGTAAGGGGGTCGGAATCCCCATGGCGGCGCTGCCTGCAGCGCCGCCATGGAAGATTCCCCAGGGCAGCGGGAAACCGGCGGGACACCGCCGGTTTTCCGTTTCTGACCGCGGCTGTACCGCCGCGGTCAGAATGCCCATGGATGCACCGCCAGCCTGTTGGCGGTGCATCCGCGGTCGTTGGCCCTGGCGGTAGTCTACCGCCAGGGTCAGAATGACCCCCAAAGTGTCCCCTTCGAAATTACAATTCTGCCAGAAGAAAGTGAAATATTTGGGTCACCAGATATAGAAAGGGTCAAGAAAAATTATGAAAGAAAGAACAAGTGTACTTCAAATGAGTCCACCCAAAACGAGGAGGGACGTGAGAACGTTTTTGGGAATGGTGAGCTATTGTCGCCAATGGATTCCCAATTTCTCGGCTCTGGCCAAACCTTTATTGAAACTGACCCAGAAAGATGAGCTAGATGAAATAGTGCTGAAAAGAGATGAGATGGATGCTTTTAATTAATTAATTAAAGGAATGCATGTGCAGGGCTCCAGCTTTAGGTATGCCTGATTACACAAAGCCTTTCACATTGTTTTGTCATGAACGTGATGCATGTTCCTTGTCTGTCTTGACTCAAGCCCATGGGGGCGTAAACAGACCAGTAGCATACTTTTCAGCTACTCTGGATCCGGTCGCAGCAGCCTTACCAGGGTGCTTGCGTGCCGTAGCAGCAGTTGGGATCAGCCTAAACCAGAGTGAAGGAATAGTGATGGTACATCCTTTAACAGTTATGGTCCCTCACTCAGTCGAAATACTTTTGACACGTTCCCGAACACAGCACATGACCGGTGCTAGGCTTACAAGGTACGAGACAATAATTTTGGGATCACCCAATGTGCAGCTGAAAAGGTGCACTATGTTGAATCCAGCAACATTGTTTCCCAGTGAAAATGTCGAAATTGAGAACGCTGAAGACATCGAGCACGACTGTCTTCAGGTGACTGAATTTTGTACAAAACCAAGACCTGATATCAAAGACACCCGATTGGAAGAAAATGATCAAATTATTTTTGTTGATGGTTCATGTTTAAGAGATGCACTAGGAATATTGAAAGCAGGATATGCTGCATGTACAATAACCGGTGTTCTGGAAGCATCTTGGCTTCAGGGAGTCTACTCTGCACAAGTGGCGGAACTAGTAGCCCTCACTAGAGCTTGCCAGCTTTCCGCATTAATGAAAGTCACCATTTACACTGACAGTCAGTATGGATTTGGAATAGTGCATGATTTTGGACAATTGTGGTCACAAAGAGGCTTCATGACCTCTTCAGGATCACCAGTGAAAAATGGTGAAAGAATAAGAGAATTGTTACATGCTATCCAGTTACCAGGAGAAGTAGCAGTGGTAAAATGCAGTGCACACTCAAAATCACAAGACTTTGTTTCTTTGGGAAATGGATATGCAGATCAAGTTGCAAGGCTTTGCGCATTGAACTGTATATTGCTCAGAGACGAATGGAACTTGATAAATGAGCCAGAACCTAAGCCAAGTGAAGCCTTTGCTCTAAAAGTTGTAGATACAATTGAAGAATTGAAATTCCTACAAAATAATGTCAGTAAGGATGAGAAACTCTCATGGAGCAAATTACAATGTGTAAAGAAACCAGATGATTTGTGGGTTTCAAGTGAAGGGAGATTGGTTCTACCAGACAGTCTTTTGACGCAGTTAGCCAGGTTGTATCATGGACAAGCCCACCTTGGAAGGGATGCCATGATTAGACTATTCAAAATTGATTGGTTTAATCCCAAATTCCGTCAAGTTGCTGAAGCAGTTTGCCATCGTTGCGTCATTTGCCAACAAATGAACACAGGGAATTGGACAGTAGTAAATTTGAGTCACATTGGAAGAGCAGGTGGGCCATTCAGCAGGATGCAAATGGATTTCATTGAGATGCCTATGCATGCACGCTTGAAATATGTGTTGGTGATTGTGTGCATTTTTTGTCACTGGATTGAAGCATACCCCACACGTAGAAATGACAGCCTTACAGTTGCAAAACTACTCTTAAGAGAATTAATACCACGTTTCGGATTCCCGATCTCTTTAGAATCAGATAGGGGAAGTCACTTCAATAACAAAGTAATCAAATTACTGTGTGCAGCATTGAACATTGAACAAAAGTTGCATTGTAGCTACCGCCCTGAAGCATAAGGACTAGTGGAGCAAAGGAATGGCACATTGAAATCGAGAATGGCGAAATATGTGCATCAACAAACTTGAAATGGCCTGACCAATTGCCCTTGGTGTTAATGTCAATGAGAAACACCCCTGAAAGAAAGACTGGACTATCACCGCATGAGATTCTCATGGGCAGAGCCATGAGACTTCCAGCGGTGCCTGCAAATGCTCTTATAAATATTACAGATGATATGGTATTGGACTACTGCAAAGGTCTAGCTGATGTGGTCCGCTCTTTTTCTCACCAGGTGGAGGCAACCACCTTGCCACCGATCCAAGGTCCAGGACACGCCCTGAAAGCAGGTGACTGGGTCGTGATAAAGAAGCACGTGAGGAAATCATGTCTGGAACCCCGTTGGAAAGGACCTTTCCAAGTGATTCTGACAACTACCACCGCTGTGAAGTGTGCGGGAGTTCCCAACTGGATACACGCCAGTCACACGAAAAGGGTGACGTGCCCCACAGAAGAGGAAGTTGAAGGGCTGAAATTACCAGCAACTGACATGAAAGTACCAGGCACTGAGACAGGACAAAGAGAACCTGAAGGCGAACAAGCAGAAATAGAGGAAGGGGAAATAATTTCTGAGGAAGAAGAAGTTGATCCATTTGAGAGTAACCAAGGAGAAGCCTCAGGAAGTGCCGAAGATCCCGAAGGTGACAAAGAGCCTGCGACAGGTGAAGGAGCAGGAGAGCCTGATCAGAGGAGGGCTTTCCCAGAAGCAGACGATACAGGAAAAGAAATGGAGAACCTGGTTGACCTCTTAGGGGGAGAAGACAAGACAGGACAGAGTGAAATTGTTCAAATTCTTCCAGAACCGGTTGCAGGTCCATCAGGTGAAAACAGTGCAAAACGGAGACAAAGCATATCGCCAGTGAAATCAGGGACTAAAGAAATATTAAACAAAAGTGAAGGGCCAAAGTTGAAAGAGAAAAGAAAAGAAGTGTCTATCGTAATAACAACACCAAGTTAAGAGAAGGACCCAGCCAAGGAACAAGGCACCAGCGAGAGAGAATCAAAAGGTGATGCAAAATTGAAGAGGAAGAGAATACCGAGCAAAAGATATTCTGGTCCAGAGTGGGCATACACAGCCACTAACGATTGGTCAGACGAATTCCTATCTCTCAGTCTTGAGAACGAAGAAGCGGAACGAAACTTTGATACTTGAAAAGTAAAATCCCATGAACATTACCGAATAAGACATTAACAACCTGATTGACTTTGAACTGGATAAGACATTGCTAACTTGATTGACTTTGAAACCGATCTTGAGATAAAGCTGCTAAACCGATAAGAGACTAAGGGGGTCATTCTGACTCCCACCGGCCGCGGTATCCGCAGGGCCGGCGGGAGCCGCCAGAATACCGCTGCGCGGTCACAAGACCGCTGCGGGTATTCTGGGTTTCCCGCTGGGCTGGCGGGCGACCGCCAGAAGGCCGCCCGCCAGCCCAGTGGGAAACACCCTTCCACAAGGATGCCGGCTTCGAATGGAGCCGGCGGAGTGGAAGGGGTGCGACGGGTGCAGTTGCACCCGTCGCGATTTTCAGTGTCTGCATGGCAGACACTGAAAATCATGGTGGGGCCCTGTTACGGGGGCCCGTGCCATTGGCATGGGCACTGCAGGGGCCCCCAGGGGCCCCACGACACCCCATACCGCAATCCTGTTCCTGGCGGCCAAAACCGCCAGGAACAGGATGGCGGTATGGGGGTCGGAATCCCCATGGCGGCGCAGCAAGCTGCGCCGCCATGGAGGATTCCCCAGGGCAGCGGAAAACTGGCGGTACACCGCCGGTTTTCCGTTTCTGACCGCGGCTGTACCGCCGCGGTCAGAATGCCCTTGGGAGCACCGCCAGCCTGTTGGCGGTGTTCCCTAAAAGAAAAATCGTGTGAACATTAAACTCGTTCAGCTTTATATATATATCTGCAAATCTGATTTGATAAAGTGTCTTCAACTTTCTGATTCTATATAGATCATGCCAGGCAGTACTACAAAGGGACATAAAATGAAGTGTTGTAAATACATGTGTATAGGTCTAATGACTGCATGTGTACAAATAATTATAGCAATAGTTCTTGGAATGCATGGGAAGAATGACAGAGACGCAAATGATGCTTCTACTTCTAAACCTACTACTGAATTAACTCCTTTACAGAAACTCGGACAAGACGAGAAGTATTTACAAGACAAGAAAGAATTATCCCCTAACGTCTTCTATCGCTTACTGAATTAATATGTTGAGACAATGGATGCGAAAGATTGTTATGTGTGCACACAAATACCTACCTCAGTAATAGAAGGAGTGACATATCATAGCATGCCTCTTATGTATGGAATTTCATGTAGTTTATTAATGACCAGATTTTATGGCCAGGAGTATATTCACTACTTTTATTCCAATCATGATGTTGTATTTGCATATGTCCCCATAATTGAGTACCGGAGTAAAATAGCAAGAGATTATTATATAAAGTTAGTTAGGGGTTTCTTTGAGCCGTTGTCACCTTTTCACACAGCTTACGCTCACAGAGAAAACCTTACATGCTTGCTTTCACCGCTAGAGAAAAGTTTTTTAGATCACACTGACGATAGAAGGAAAGTGGTGAAGGAGAAATTAGAAAGGGAATTACACAAAAGGACATCTGTAGATAACTATGCTTTTGCCGCGATAAAGACACAAGGGAAACTAGCTTTAGATGCAATACACGTAGGGAGGCTTTGTATATATAGACCTAAATCATATTATGACACAATCTTTGTGGGAATGAGTGAATGTAAACATAAGTTTTTGTTTCAAGCTAAGTGGACGTTCATGCTGAATGGACAAGACCCAGTTATTCCAGGGGTATATTATATTTGTGGACTTAACACTTATTATCGTCTTCCAAAAGGATGGTGTAGGAGATGTTATTTGGGAATAGTATTTCCAAAGATTTATCAACTGGACGACTTAAAGAATTTTCCAAAGCTGTCTGAATCACATCATGTTCAGAAAAGGGAGACAGCTTCTGGTGTGGTAGGAGATATATTTGGAGCAATGATTCCTTCTATAGGAGTCATATTGAATTCAATTAAAATACGAAAGTTGTCTACTATTGTGGATAACATATTGACAAAATTCTCAGGAGCTATAATCCTGATGGATGCTGAACTTGCTGCAGAAAGAGCTATGACTCTTCCAAATCGGCTTGCTTTAGACATTCTTTTAGCAAAGGATGGCGGCGTTTGAAAAATTCTTACTGCACGTCACTGTTGTTCTTATATTCCAGACAACAGTGGGCAAATTAGAAAAATGCTTACAAATGTAACTAATGAGGGTACAGATTTGAAAGAATTGAAAGAACCAGGATTATGGGAGAAGGTTGGAAAAGGATTTGCGTCTGTGGGAAATTGGCTCAGCAACATTTGGAACGGACTATTACTGAAAATAGTAAAAGGAATATTAATAACATTAATTTGCTTATTAGGTATTTGGGGAATTTGGAAAGCTATTAAAATATTGAAAACAAGAAACAAAAGGAGAAGAGAAGAGAAGAGAAAGAACAGAATAAAATGATAGAAATATATAGAGAAAAATCAAAGGGAACAAAAAGGAAGAGGGAATTGACTGAAGTGCCAAATTACTAAAACAGAATTTTAATGAAATACAATTTGTGGTGGAAGATTTGATGTGATGACATAATTAGTCATCAGAGGAGGGATTGATGATGCAGAAAAGGAAGGACTAACAAATATTCATCTATCATGTAACAAAATCGTATAAGGTAGTGTGATTTTAGCAATGAAAATAATGTACGTGGGAAATTGTGCCCACGGGGTAGTTCGCCATTATTATTATAAACGAGCCTAATTAATCATGAAGAATTGACAAATGTAGTAATCTGTCATAATTGCAAATGTATTCTATGATTTTTTTGTTGAAACTGCTTTATGCTTAGCTTAAATTTAGCAGAGGCTTTGGCCTAGTTGCCTGGTCTCAAATTTAACTGTGTGGTTTTCGCTTGTATTAACAAAGACATATTATTTTACTTTAAGGTTGTATTTTTCCAGTAGAGATGACTAATACATTTATCTCAGGGTTTCTTGCTAGGCTAGTTTCATCCTTTTTGATGCAAGGTCAGCTCCTGCAGGTGCAGACAATAAAGGCACTAAGATAAAATTAATTGGCAAACTGTGTTCCAAGGCTCCAAGGACAATGTATGCATAAATGAGTACTAGGAGAAATACACTATTCATTGGTCAAATTGAAGCCACCCTATGAACCCTCCAATGGAAGACCCTGAAGAATTTGGAATGTTTCTTACTTAAACCCACCGGACAAAGAGAAGTCAGCCATTTTCTTTGATGCCATTTTGAAGCCTGATTCAAGAAGCCATCTTGAACGACCCTCCGATGCCTTTTCCCTGTCGCAGAGAAAGAGACTTTAAAGAATTCTCACCCTAGAGACTTTGGCCCGTATTTATACTTTTCGACGCTAAACTGCGCTAATGCAGTTTAGCGTCAAAAAGTTTAGCGCCGGCTAACGCCATTCTGAGGCGCCATGCGGGCGCCGTATTTATTGAATGGCGTTAGCCGGCGCTAGCAGACCGGCGCTGCCTGGTGTGCGTGGAAAAAAAACACGTACACCAGGCAGCGCCGGCGTAGGGAAAAATGGCGTTAGGGCGTCTTAAAATGGGGCAAGTCAGGTTGAGGCAAATAAATCGCCTCCACCCGATTTGCGCCATTTTTTACGACGCCCAGACGCCATTTACATGACTCCTGTCTTAGTAAAGACAGGAGTCATGCCCCCTTGCCCAATGGCCATGCCCAGGGGACTTGTGTCCCCTGGGCATGGTCATTGGGCATTGTGAGATGTAGGGGGGCACAAATCAGGCCCCCCTATGCCAAAAAAAAATATAACAAAAAATAAAAAATTATACTTACCTGAACTTACCTGAATGTCCCTGGGATGGGTCCCTCAATCCTTGGGTGTCCTCCTGGGGTGGGCAAGGGTGGCAGGGGGGGTCCCTGGGGGCATGGGAGGGCAGCTGTGGGCTCATTTTGAGCCCACAGGTCCCTTAACGCCTGCCCTGACCCAGGCGTTAAAAAGAGGCGCAAATGCGGGTTTTTTTGCCCCGCCCACTCCCGGGTGTGATTTTTGCCCAGGAGTATAAATACGACGCATTTGTGTCGCAGTCATTTTTTTGGACGGGAACGCCTACCTTGCATCTCATTAACGCAAGGAAGGCGTTCACGCAAAAAAATGACGCTCATTCCTCATACTTTGGCGCTAGACGCGTCTAACGCCAAAGTATAAATATGGCGTTAGTTTTGCGCCGAATTTGCGTCAAATAAAACGACGCAAATTTGGCGCAAACGGAGTATAAATATGCCCCTTTAACTTTAAGTTTGCCCCGTCCTGTCCATGCAATGACTTTTGCCCCACTCTCCTTGCTGCTGCAAGGAA
This sequence comes from Pleurodeles waltl, assembly GCF_031143425.1. Taxonomy (NCBI): domain Eukaryota; kingdom Metazoa; phylum Chordata; class Amphibia; order Caudata; family Salamandridae; genus Pleurodeles; species Pleurodeles waltl. The sequence goes on along the minus strand of NC_090438.1, from coordinate 625,806,658 downwards.
ACTTTGTTTTAACTTTGCCCCTTTGAAACCTGCCCCATGCTGATCGAACCGGTACCTGAAGGACGAAGACTCTTCTCGAATGCTGATTGTATTTGGTAATTATGAAAGGATAATTGTATTATGCATTGTGTTTTCCTTCCTACGTACCAACTGCTTATTTTGATAGGGCCCAAGCTAGGAGTTTTCTAAATTTGTGTTAACTAAATTCGTTTTGCATGAAGCCCCACATGCCAATGCCAATTAGAGGTTAGTTGAGGTATTCACTTGATGCACCATGCTAAATTGAAATCTTGTTATGCTGACCGATGTATGAAATTAGTCAAATTCAGTTGCTTATATTAGTGATTTGCATTGCTATAACTGAATGCATTATAATCCAGATTTTGCGTAGATTGTGTTTCTTCCGTTGCTATGGACAGCTAGTAATGTTCGTATATGTATATCATTTGATTTTGAGACTTACTTATATTGTGCTAGCTTTGTTAATATAGGGAAATAAATTAATTAACTTTTAATAAACTGGTGTGGTTATTCATGACTTAAAGGTCATGGTGCGTCAAAATACTGATTGTTATTGATTCTTAATGTGTTGTTCGATCTATTAATTGAGTATTGGGTATTGATTATAATGGTTATTGATTATAGATTTGAGGGATCCGACTATTCTTGGATGAGGAGAACCCAACTTGGTTAAAAGGTTCACCGACTTCCGGCGTGTCCAAGTACAAGTAATTTATAAAGACTGGACGCGCTATCACAGTTGTGCTGGGGTTTAGGAAACATCAAAACGTGAAAATGTCCGGAGTACTTAATTTCAGGACTAAATAAAAGGGCTATATTTATGACCAAGTGGCGCAGGAAAAAGTCAACAATGTGCTGTATTTATTTGAATACAGCGCATTCATGTCCTTTCCCCAGCGTTGGTGCATAATGGCCTGCCTAGCCCCAACGCAGGCACCCTTACACCATGGTGCGAGGGGTCCTCTGTTGCCTGTAGGATTGTTTTTGTGTAGGAAGGGGCACCTTCCTCCACAAAAACAATCCCCTGAGGGTTTTACCTCTTTCTATGTGTGCTGCATAAATAGAAAGAGGAAAAAAACAAGGAGAAATATGGAGAAATAAAGATATTATTCCTCATTATGCCTCACCTGAGGAGGTGTAGGTTTTTGGCGCCTTCCCAGGTCTACCACTTCTGGTAAATCTGGGAATGTGCCCAAATTCATGGATGTTGCACGGGAACATCCATGCAAAACCCATTGAACTCCTCCCTGGGGCAGAGTAAGGCAATGCAGTGATTTGCACTGCATTGCTTAACTCAAGATTTATGATGCGACTCAGAGCCACGCCTCAGAAATCTCATTTTCGGCTTGAGTCGCTCTTGCAATAACCATATTTTGTGGTGCAAGAGCGATGCAATGGGCTCATACATGTGCTCCTTGGAGAACGATTTCAGGGTGTGTCACAGTGTCAGCAACTCTGTGGTTGGAATAAAATAGTTAAAGGCCGGGTCGTAAGGCAGGCACCCTGCAGGCCCTGTTTTGCTGGCTGCCCAAACCCTCCAGGGAGGGCAGCAATCTTTCAAGGGCAGCCCATTAAACCCAAGGTCAATGAATATTTGTGAAATCTGGACTCCTCATCACATTCTGGACGTATGTGCATGTTAAGTAGCGGATTTTCTCTTCTTCCTCTGCTACCTCACTGAAATACTAAAATGCAGTGTTCCGTAGTTTTAACAGTGCTATTATTGTTAGCATGCTCAATTTGGATAAACCTAATAAATGCAATCCTGCAAACAAAAACGAAGGATTTTTAAATCTAAAAGCCTACAAATTCTTTAAATCTTTCAAAAGCGAAGTGTAAACACTCAGGCCCATATTTATACTTTTTGCCGCAAAACTGCGTTAACGCAGTTTTGCGGCAAAAAGTTTAGCGCCAGCTTTCATCATTTCAAAATGCCAGCAGGGCTCCATATTTATTAAATGGCAAAAGCCAGCACTAAACTTGGAATAGCATCTTAAAAAAAAGACGCTAGCCGGATGGGAGTGGCAGTAGGGAAGGAGGAGCTTGTGCGTCAGAAAATTACGCTAACCTGGTTAGAGACAAAACAATGGCTCTCACCTGACTAGCGCCATTTCCTGGCACACAACCACCAAAAACATGACTTCTGTCTTAGGAAAGACAGGATTCATGCCCACCACCCCAATGGCCAGTACAGGGGACAAGTGTCCCCTGGGCATGGCTATTGCACCCTGTGCCATGCAGGTGGCCCCAACTTAGGGCCCCCTAAGGCAAACAAATATAGACAAAAATACTTACCTCAACTTACCTGGGATGGGGTCCCCCATCCTCAAGTGTCCCTCTGGTGGGGGTGTTCCTGGGGCTTGGGTAGGGCACTTGTGGACCCCTTCCATGGTGTGTAACCATGGAATTGGCTCCACAGGTCCCCTAATGCCTGGTCTGACCCAGTTGTTAAATAATGATGAAAAGCAAGCTTAGTACCATTATTTAGCCCCTCCTCCCACCCTTGTGTCATTTTAGCAAGGGGGATAAATATGGGGCTATGGGAATAGCACCATTTTTTGGATGGGAATACCTACCTTGCATCTCATTGAAGGAAAGTAGTTTCAATCATCCAAAAAATGCTGCGAACGCTTACATTTTGACGCTAGACGTGTGTAACGTCAAAATATAAATACAGAGTTAGGTTTGCACCGAATTTGCATTAAAAAAATGACACGGCGCAAAAAAAGTATAAATATGGGCCTCACTATCTATATATGCTGAGTGAAATATTTGCATAGACTCTGTGGGAAAAGTAAGGTTCACATCTATCTGTCTTTCTATCTATCTGTCAGAAACTCTGTCTGTCCATCCAGATGCCTGTCTGTCAATCTATCTAATGATGTATTGTCAATAATAAAAAGAGCACATGGGTGACTGTCAATTTTAGAGACTCCAGTGATTCCTTTAGATTAATTAAATAACAGGGTTAAACAGCATGAAACCTAGAACAAGCATTATGTCTAGGTCAGGTCAACTCAGGATAGTGATCAGGCGAAGTGTTTGTACAGACAATAGACTATTAATGCCCACACTTATGATTTTCCTTACAATTGTAGTGTGCTGAAAACAGCCAATATTTACAAGGAGTACAACAAGAAGTTGATAAAAAGAGTGAGAGGTGCAGTGTTTGAGGTGCATCAAAAGTAAATCCAGCATGATAAAATTTGCTCATCAGTGTGAGGCTTAGTAACAAACAAGGGAGGGAATGACTGTATTCATACAATTATGAAAAACAGAACCCTGGATAATTTGAAATAGTATCATCTAGTAATCATATTCCATAATATTAGAATCCAAAGTTGATTATGTCTACATTTTGACTCCTTGGTGCAGCTGAAGTGCAGTCTCATCATGATGACGAACAGAAGGAATCATTCAGGCAGCACCATCAGTCAGCCATGGTTTAGATTGCCAGAAGACTACCATAAGCACTGGAAAAGTCAGAACAGTGGCAGGGGACACTCAAGGCTCACTAAAGGTAGCAGAGGAACACTTCAAACAGTAAATGGCTTCAAATTACAGTAATAATGAGAACTTCTTCATTTTAGAATATGTGCTTGAGGATACCACAGTATACCCATCAACTTGTCTCCTCTTTCAGCTGAAAGGCTTGTTCCTCATTCTCTCTATCACAATATTATTTATGCTGATGGTACATACAGAGTCTGATTCACAAAGGTAAACTTACACTTTTTTGGAAGTTTATGGCTGTTTGCTATTCATAAATGTATTTGACTAGTAGTATCTTTACAACTGTGGAGTCTCCTCACATAAAAAGAAAGGACTCTCCTTTCCTGCGGAAACTCTGCAGTCATGAAGCTACTACTAGTAAAATACATTTGTGAATAACAAACAATCCTAAACTTACACAAAAGTGTAAGTTTACCTTTGTGAACCAGGTCCATAGATTGTTTAGAATATCATGTAATTATAAAGCAAGCAATACTTTTGGACTAATTAATCTATTATCCATATGAACAATTTACAAGATTGGTACCTTGAGTGAGATAACCTATATACAATTATCATGCTTGAGTTTTCTTAATCTTACCTTATCTGTTCCTTAATTATAAGGGGCCATTTTTATGGGACACCATTTTCCTCAGATGTCACCCACACTTTGGACGGCTGCTTTTCCATTTCACACAAGGAATATCATATATTGTATTGGATCCACCTCCTAGATTTCACTTTTAGCCCTAAAACTCATCCCTAAACAATATGTTCAATTTGTATGGATGCATTCTGTCACACTAAACAGAGAAGGACCTTGCTTTGTAGCTAGTGTCTGCTCATTTGTCTACTTTGATCCCTAATGAAAAGCGTTTGTCTTGCATGGAAAACATGGTCCTGAAACAATTTATGCCCCCAACATTGGTCTTTAGAATATATAGGGATTAGACATGGTTCCACCTGTGTCCAACCTCGCCTCAGCTACAAGATAAACAACCATTGGTAAAGGCAATATGTGTTAACCATGGTGTACACCATGCTGTTAAGTTAGCATGGTAAAGGAGAGTGAAATAGTCAAAGGCAGTGTTCTGTAGTTTTAACAGTGCTATTACTGATAGCACGCTCAAATTGGATTAACCTAGTAAATGCAATTCTGTTAACAAATACAAAGGATTTTTAAATGTAAATGTCTACAAATTCTTTATGTTTTTCAATAGAGAAGTATCCCTCGATTGTCATACAGCGGGGTAGAGTAGAGTTGAGTGTTATGGAGTGGCATGGAGATGTGTAGAGTGGTGTAGAGTAGAAGTGAGTGCCATGGAGTGGACTGAAGTGAATTGTTGTGTCATGTGGAAGTGTAGAGTGTTGGAGAGTGTCTCTTGGAGGGATTAGAGTGTCATAGAGCAGAATGGCATTGAGTGGAGTAGAGTTGAGTTGAGTTGAGTGCCACAGTGGAGTAGAGTGTTGTGAAGGGGCATAGAGTGTTGTGAAGTGGTGTAGAGCAGAGGGGAGTGGCATAGAGGGTGTTGCGTAGAGTGTTCTAGAGTACAGTGGTGTAGCGTGGAGTGTGCTTTTGAAGAGTGGAATAGTGCAAAGAGAGTGGAATGGCATAGAGTGTCATAGAGTGGAGTGACATAGAGTGGAGTAGAGTGGTATAGAGTTAATTAGTGGAATGGGGTAGAGGGGAGTAGTGTGTCAAAGACAACTGTGGCTTGAAGTGGCTTTTAGTGGCAGAGAGGGGGTTGCGTAGAGCATCATAGAGTGGAGTAGTGTTGAGACAGAAATAGAGGAGAGTAGAGTGGAGTAGAGTTTAATGAAGTAGAGTGTCATAGAGTGTATTATCAAAGAGTCTAGTGTTGCAGACAGTAGTATCCTGGAGTGGAGGACAGTGGCCTAGAGTGAGGTGGTGTAAAGTACAGTGGTGCAGAGTAAATTGACATGGAGTGCAGTGGTGTAGAGTGCATTGGTTTTGAGTAAAGTGGTGTAGAGTGCATTGGCATAGAGAATAGTGACGTAGAGTGGCATAGAGTGCAGTGGCGTAGAGTAGAGTGGTGTAGAGTGGATTGGAGTGGCATAGAGTGCAGTGGTGTAGAGTAGATAGTTTGAGACTAGAGTGAAGTGGCGTAGAGCAGAGTGGCGCAGGGCAGAGTGGAGTGTTCATGGTAGACTGCAATGGCATAGAGTAGAGTGGTGCAGAATACAGTGCTGTGGATTGCAGTGGTGCAGAATAGATTAGAGTGGCATGGAGTAATGCAGAGTGTAGTGGTGTAGATTGTAGTAGTATACAGAGTAGTGGCATAGGAAGCAGTATAGTGGCATAGAGTTTTGTGGAGAAGAGTAGCATGCAGTGACATAGCATGCATTGGTGGAGTGTGCAGTCTTGCAAATTAGAGTGTTGAAGATTAAAGTGAGTAGTGGAGCAGAGTACAGTGGTGCAGAGTAGAAAAGAGTGAAGTGGAGCTCATTGATGTAGAGCACAACGGTGTGGAGTGGCATAGTGTGCAGAGAGGTAGCGTACAGTGACATAGAGTATTGGAGAGTCGAGTATATTGGTGTAGAGTGCAGTGGTGCAGAATAGTTGACATAAAGTTCAGTGGTGTAGAGTAAAGTGTTGTTGAGTGCATTGACATAGAGAGCAGTGGCTTAGAGTAGAGTGGTATAGGATAGAGTGATGCAGAGTGGAGTAGAGTGACATAGAGTGGTTCAGCGGGAAGTGCAGTAGTTCAGGTTGGAGTGCAGTAGTATAACGTGCAATGATGTAGGGCAGATTGTTTCAGAGTAGAGTGAAGTGGCACAGAGTATAGCGGTGCAGAGTAGAGTGGAATAATGCTTGGTAGAGTGGAGTGGTACAGGGTAGAGTGCAGTGGCATAGAGCAGTGGCAGAGAGTATAGTGGTGCAGAGTAGAGTAGCGTGGTCTCGAGTGCAGTGGCATAGAGTAGATTGTTTCAGAGTAGTTGAAGTGGCATAGAGAGGAGTGGTGCAGGGCAAAGTGGAGCGGTGCAGGGTAGAGTGCAGTGGCATAGAGTTGCGGCTTAGAGTGCACTGGTGTAGGTTGCAGTGGCATAGACTGCAGTGTTGCAGAGTAGAGTGGCATAGAGCAGAGCGGTATAGAACGGACAGGTGCAGTGTAGAATGCAGTGGCTTAGACTTAAGTGGTGTAGAGTTCAGTGATGAAGAGTGCAGTGGTGCATAGTACAGTGGGGTGGATTGTATTAGCAGAGTAGAGTAGAGAGACATAGGCCCTCATTCTGACCTTGGCGGTCTTTTCGCAAGACCGCTGAGTTACCGCCGCGGTGAAGACCGCCGACCGCGGCGGTGTGCCGCTGTGCGCATTCTGACCGCTGGGAGCGTTCCGCCGGAAAACCGCCAGCAGCCACACTGGCGGTCGGCGGGAAAGTGGAGACTGGTCAACCTCCACCGCCACGCCAGCAGAACACCGCCCACAGAATTACGACCCACATTTCTGTGTGGCGGTCTTCTGTTGGCGGTCTTCTGTTGGCGGTCACGTCCCTATGGCTCCCGTCGCCTCCCGGAGGACCAACGCACAAGGTAAGTTGATCGTCCGTGAGGGGAGGGGGTGGGGGGGTGTTGTGTGATGTGGGCGTGCATGGGGGTGTGCGTGTGAGTGTGTAGAGGGAGTGTGTGAGTGCGTGTATGCGGGCGGGGGGTGCTGCTGTGTCTATGGGTAATGTGTGCTGTTCGGCAGGTGCGCATGTCGGCATGTATGTGTGCGGGTATGTGTCCCCGTTGTGTATGTGTGTGTAGGGGGTGTGTATATGTGCATGTTGGGGGTGTGTGCATGTCGGGGTACATGTATGTGCATGTCGGGGTGGGGGTGGGGAGGGGGTTCGTACCACCTCTGGGGGGTGGCAGGGGGGTGGAGGGTGTGGGGGGAGGACTCGGGTGGGTAGTGGGGGGTGGGGGAGACCCCTATCAGTGCCAGGGAAGGAATTCCCTGGCCCCGATAGTGCTTACCGCCATGGTTCGCACGGCGGTTCCCGCCCGCAAGAAACCGCGGCGGTAGGCAGGGTCATAATACCCTTGGCGGTCTTGGGACGACCGCCGGGCCGGAGTGCGCAAACTCCAGCCCCGCGGTCATGACCGCCGTGGCGGTCGGAGTGGAGAAGTAGCGGTCGGTCGCGGCGGGGACCGCCGCGGTCAGAATGCCATTTTTAATACCGCCGGTCTGTTCGCGGTCCGACCGCCGTCTCTCCGCCGACCGCCAGGGTCAGAATGAGGGCCATAGAGTTAAATGGCATAGAGTGCAGTGTTAGAGAGCAGTGGTGCACAGTAGATTAGAGTGGCATAGAGTGTAGTGGCATAGAGTGCATTGAGGTAGGGTACAGTAAAGTGGTGTAGAGTAGAGTGGGGAAGAATAGAGTGCAGTAGCACAGAGTATAGTGGTGCAGAGTTCAGTGGTAGGGAGAGCAGTGCTGCAGAGTAGTATGCTGTAAAGTGCAGTGGTATAGAGTAGAGCGGCGTGGAGTGCATTGGTATGGAGTGCAGTGGCATAGAGGGGTGCAGAGTGAAGTGACATAGAGTGCAGTGGTGTAGAGTGGCATATAGTACCGTGAGGTATAGTAGAGTGTTACAGAGTAGAGCATTGTTGCATACAGTGCAGTGGTGCAGGGTAGATTGGTTTAGAGTGTAGTGGCATAGGGTGTATTAGTTTCAAGTAAAGTGATGTATACTGCATTGGCATTCAGTACAGTGGTGTAGAGTGCAGCAGTGTAGAACAGAGTGGAGTGGCACAGGGTATATTGTAGTCTCATAGAGTGGAAAAACATAGACTGCAGTGGCATAGTGCCATGTGGTAGAGTACAGTGGTGCAGAATAGATTAGACGTGTTTAGAGTGGATTGGCATAGAGTACAGTGGTGAGGAGTGGAGCAATGCAGAGTGGAATGTCATAGAGTGTAGTGTAATACAGTGCATTGGCATTGGAGTAGAGTGGCATAGAGAAGAGTAGTGCAGAGTAGCATGCAGTGGCATAGAGTGCAATGGTGCAGAGAAGAGTGGCGTAGAGTTTATTGACAGAGAGTTCATTTTTGCAGAGTAGAGGGGTACAGAATGGAATGGCATAGAGTATAGTGGTGCAGAGTAGAGAACAGTGGCATAGAGTGCAGTGGCATAGAGTGCAGTAGCATTGAGTGTAGTGGCATAGAGTAGAGTGGTGTAGGGTAGAGTGGTGCAGAGTAGAATACAGTGGCGTAGAGTGCAGTGACATAGAGTACAATGTCATAGAGTGCAATTGTGTGTAGTGCAGTGGCATAAAGTGTTGCAGAGTAGAGTGCAGTGGTGCAGAGTAGATTGGCCAATCTACTCTGCAGTGGTGCAGAGTAGATTGGCATAGAGTGCAATAGCATAGAGTACATTGATTTTGAGTAAAGTGGTGTAGTGTGCATTGGTGTAGAGTGCAGCCATGCAGAGTAGAGTGCAGTCATGCAAAGTACAGTGTTGTGGCAGAGAGTAGAGTGGGGCTGTCAAAGCCCAGCTCACCTGAGTTCTTGTTCAGTTCTGATGGAGGTTGAAGACAATCCGACCCCACCCTGAAACTGCTTGTTCCAGCACACTAGTTTTTAAAACAGTGCACTAAGAACAGAAGCTCAAGGGAAGGGGGGGAAGTGGATAAAATAAAAAAAAGAGAGACAACACCGTTCTTGCGTTTCCACTGTTGAAGTGCTGCACAAATCTGCGGCCCTTTCTGACTTCTGTAGAAACTGGTGCCTAATGAAACATAAACAAAGAACAGATAAGTGCAACCTATTCCTAAATGGGTTCCTGACTATCCCTTTATTTATTGGAAATTCTCTTTTAAAAGTACCTCTTGGATCCTGGTCTCTAGTTTCCAGGTTTGGAATGTGTTACTGCTCTGGGATGTGTTTTCTATTACTGTTAAGCTTCTAAAAAAAATTAAACAAATACCGTTATCAGAATTCCCAATATCAAACATTCATCATAATATAACTAAAGCCTAAATTCCCAATAGCAGACTCACTTTTCGCATATTTCCAGAATCTTTTATAAAACAAATACTGTACTTTTACATCAAAATACAGCATGTAATTTGTGCAAGTCCTTGATTTACTGTTTTCCTTGCTGTCAATGGTTTCCACTGTTCGATTCCCAAAAGTTCCATGAAAAAAAACAATGTCCGCTTCACAAAGTCCTGCAAAATAATCCTGCAACAAAGAGCCTTAATCACAATGCTCGTGGAAGGCACTTCGCCTCAAACTGTCTATACACGAATCCAGAAATTGCCGTCAAAGCTCCCTCAGGTAATAAAAAGTTTTTGCACTTACTTGTTGCTGGCAAGAGATACTGATCAGTCTAACCTTGTCTTCTTTCTCTTTTGCAGGTTTCTCGTAGGAGAGAGGCTGAGGCAAGGAGGAACCGGAAACCGGAAGAAGGAAGAGCCAGCAGCTGCGCCAATTGAAGTCAAAGAAAGTCTGTAAAGAGCAGGAGTGCCAGCGCCGAGGGATCTGTTCTCAGGTAAGCGGGAGGTAGACGAGCACAAGCACTGGGTGAGGCTCGGGGGATGCCTTTTATAGACAGGGCTGGGTGTGGTTCGAAGAGCTGGGTGTGGTTTGAAGGGCTGGGTGTGGTCCTCACATGCTGCACATGTTCTTGGAAGGTGTGCAGAGCTGGGTGTGGTTTGAAGAGCTGGGTGTGGTCCTCACATGCTGCACATGTTCTTGAAAGGTGTGCAGAGTTTCAGTTATTATGCAAATGAGTTGGATTAACACATGGACTAGGGAGGAGTGTTTTAAAGAAGCCTTGGTAAAAGCAAGGCCCAATGTGTAAACAAAACAGCACATTAAACAACATACACAGAAGCCTAGGGGGGGGGGAAGGTGAGATAACAAGAAAGGCTTTGAATAGTAAGTTTAAAAGGGAGCTATTACAGAACCCACTAGTGCAGTGAGAGGGGACATGCTCTTTGCTGTGTACAAACCCTAACAGGGGCTTAGTGGAGTGGTGCTGAGTGTAGTGGCACAGAGTAGATTGTTTTCAGGGTAGAATGGAGTAGTGCATGCTAGCGTACACTGATGCAGAATAAAGTGGCATAGAGTGCAGAGTGGATTACAGTGGTGTAGAGTGGATTGGCATAGAGTGCACTGGCACAGAGTGGAGTAGTACAGAGTAGAGTGCATTGGCACAGAATGCAGTGGCGTAGAATGCAGTTTTGCAGAGTGGAGTGGCATAGAGTGGTGTGGCACACAGAAGAGTGGCATAGAGTGCAGTGATGAAGAGTGCTGTGGTGCATTAAAGAGTAGTGTGGGGAAAAGTGCATTGGCATTGAGTAGAGTGGTATAGAGTAGGGAGGTGTAGAGTGAAGTGACAGAGAGTGTAGCGGTGTAGAGCAGAGCACAGTGACACAGTGTGGAGTTGAGTAGTGCATCATTAGAAGTGGCCCAGCAAATGGCTGGAATTTTCCCCACCCTACTTGGATGAGTTAAAATTGGTAAATTACAAGTTGGACCTTGAGAGTCCTCTTGAAAATGAAAAATTTCTCCACAGTGTATTTAGCAGTGCCTCTCCCTCTGCGCAGCACACAGACTCAGCTGGGGCCCACCCACAGCTTTATTGTCTGGTCCCAGGAGCTACATGGGGATAGGCAGATCTACTAATGCCTGCACTAGGGTGAGCGGGCCATGCCCACCCCCGCCCCACGGAGCACCTGTCAGCCTCCACCAACCTCCTCCATAACTGGGAGCCTATACCTCCTCCCAGACTGTGGAAGCACTCTTCCCACAAACTTTGACCCTGCAAGGCTGTGTCCTTCTATGAAGTGTTCCTGCTTCCCCTCTTGGTCCCGCAAGAGGGGAAGCAGGACCCACCACTGGGCTACTGCTCACCTCTGACTTGCCAGCCCGGTCAACACCCATGACTCTCAATGCTACGGTCAGTGGGCCTGGGACCACCCATTGACCTGAAGCACGTGTCCATCCTTTCTGATGTGGGCCCGGTCGGGTCGGAGATGTGCCCTATAGTGCAGACTGCCTGCGGCCAAAGCTGGTGAGAAACTCCTGGCAGAGGCTGGCTGACCCTGATTTGTAGCCATTTTAGTTATAGCTTCATACACATTATTTTAGCAAATTAGGCCTACCGCTGTGCACTTTAACCTAGACATATTTTATTAGGCTTCATTTTTATTATTTTACCAATAACCACATTTGAGGTCCTGTTTTATTTTCTCTATCTAGCTATTCTTTGCCTAGGCCAGCACTGAGTTCTTAAACAAGACATTTCTTTCACTCTGTGCTTTTCTCAAGGCTGTAGAAAGATAGGTTGCCGGCAAAAGTGGCACGCGTTGTCTCTAATGTTCACAGAAACATACACATTCTTACGTGGGGATCCTTTCTTGGAACATCAGCTGTTTTGTTATAAAACACTACTTTGACCCATGCACGTTAGAGGGAGATTCCAGCTAGATGGCCACGACTGTATGCTGATTGCTGAGTGCTTCACTGCAGCAGCTTATGTAGACTACAGGCCTCTTGCTTAGGTATGAGGGATGATCTCTTCCCAGGGGAACCTGAAAGGTAGAATTAGAGCTTAACATGCTGTGCTCTAACATAGTCTAGGTAGGAACTATTCCTAACAATCTTAGTGACAATATGGTAGTGTTATTTTTTTATTTCACTCTCCTTCTCATAACTTTAATCCTGTCATGCTTCATCATCCTAGTTATTACAATACATGCTTTATTATGTAAGATGCAGTTACCTCAAAAAAACCTTATTGAACTATACTCTGCCTCTGATTGTCCTTGCATATGTGAGACTAGTGTAACTCAGAGAAACGGATGAGATCTGAGTGACCACGGTTTCCCTGAGGAGTCATTTGTGTAATGCGCTTGGTTGCCCAATCATCTCTACTCTTGGGTGGAGATGAGACACTGCTAGCTAGCCGGAACAAAACCCGGATTAGGCCGGCAGATGTCACCTGATGTGCGTTTAGACTCAATCTCCTGCAGTACAAGTGATTCTGGCGCCCTAATCCAGTAATCTCATTAGTATAATGACAACCTACGCAACAACCCCAGTGGAGACAGTCCCCCTTTGGAGCTTGGACCTTTCTGCACCAGGGCTGCTCCTTGCCCTCCCCCATCTGGCATTGGAAAGGGTATGCTTATCGACCACCTGAGACCTGCACCAACCCCACCGGGCAGCTGGCTCCTTCCCTCCTCACCCGACAGCTCAGCAATGTCCTTCAGCAAGGCTACCTGCTCTTTACAGAGGTCATCTTGCACCCTCACCCTATGACTGCACTGTCTGTTATGTCCTCCGCCTCAACCACTAAGGCTTCATCTTGTCCACCCCCAGATCCCATGGTCAGACACCGCCTTTTGGGAATTGACGCTAAGATGTATCTCACCACAGGATGACATAGCAGGCTTTCAGGACAGAGCAGAGAAGTAGAGCACCATGTTTTGGCTGTGGAAGAATGCCTGAATTGTCTCCTGGATTGGGACAAGGTGCTCTGCTACCTGCACCACAAAATCATGGACCTGCAGGACCTAAGTCGCAGGGACAATGTCCGTTTTTTCAGCTTCCTGGAACACATTGAGGGCTTGGATGTTCAGACCTGTCTCAGGGACCTTCTCCCCATGCTCACACGGCTAACTTTCTCCCCTCCCATTGGCCCACTGCCTAGGCCCATAAGGTCTGGCAGCATCACAGTGGGTGGGCCCCCTCATCGCTTGCTTTCTCTGTCATAGGTGGTACAGCAGCTCCTGATTGCCACCTGCTCACACGGTCCTTTTGAATATGAAGAGCACAAGATCCACCTTGCTGCTTACTTCTGCTGAGAGAGCAATGATAGGAGGAAGGCCTTCCTGGCTCTGCAACCCCAGCTGCAGAAATTGGACATTGAATTTGGATTATTTGACCCAGCATGCATGTGGATCACAAAGGACAGCAGAGCTAAGGGCTTCCTGGATCTGGGAGATCTGGCTCATTCCTGGATGGCCTCACGGAGCATGGGATGGATAGTGCATCTCTGACCACCCCAGCTGGACCCATCCAGTTGGATACCCCCCACCAGTAGTCAGGGATCTGGAGGGGACCACTAAAGAGTCAGACTGCAGAACCATTCAGCTCATTCTCAGGAAGGCAACAACATGGCCCTCAAAGCGTAGGCTTACCTTACACAAGAGCGAGGCCATGATAAGCCCCAATTCCCTCTGAAACCTATCCCTCCTGAGGACTGAGGCGTGCACCTCCTCGCTCTGGCTCCTGCTTTTCTTCTCTGGCCACTGCTTCACAGGACACTTGGCACCTGACTGTTGGGTGGCTGAATATGTCCTTTCTAGCTGAATGCCTACCTCCTGCAAGGCGGTTCTGATTTGTTTTGCTATGCCCCCACATGCTTTGCAATGTTCTGCAATGTTTTGCACTGTTTTGCTATGTCTTACCATGATTCTGCAATGTTTTACAATGTTTTGCTATATTTTGCATGCCTTGCAATGACTAGCCATGTATGGCTGTGGTTGACAGTTGTCTAAGTTGCTGCTGCACTCCCCCGTGCTATGGGAGCTACTGCTGTCTATAGGGGTGGGTCTTCACTCTGCGGTCCATACTGCCGAACCTGCCACCCCCTGCTCTCCCAAAGCCCCCTTCGTAGTTCTAGGACCCCAACACAATCCTGTCATAAGGACCTCTTGGACTCGATTTGGTTCCCCTGTTTTAGTGGCTTATTTCATATATTATATTTTAAATGTTTTAGCTGCATCACTTTTAGCATTGACATTTTACACACTTTCTCTGTTTTATATTCTTCTAGGAATATACTGTACAACGTGCTGTTTAGTTAACCTTTCCTTGACATGTAATCAGAACATTTTGTTCAAGGCTAAGAACACTGTACATGATATCTAGGTTCTTGTGTTGTGCATTCAGGAGACAGCTTCTAACAAGCAGACATAACATTACATCAGAACTGTGCTTCTAACACAGTGTGGGTATATTGTATAAGTGATGCACTGACCTGAAGGGGGCAGAGGGGCATTCCAGCTGTGACAATTGTAGGTTGAATGCTGTACCTGACATGCAGCTTTGCTGGCATTAATCTTCCAGTTTCTTGAGAAGATTGCCATCCGCACTGCAGACTGACTTCTGACACTATCTCCAGGTAAGGGGGCTAAGGCTTATCTCTTAGATCAGACCAGGCAGAAGGGTACACTTACTATGGCTATGCTTTCAGTACAGTCTTAAGGTTAGGGAGGAAACTCTAGAACTTGCTTAACGTGATTTGATTATTCATTGTCTTTACTATGATCATAATGCTGGTTACTTTGCTTGGTTTTATCTGCTTAATATTTGCAACTCATTCTCTTTATTCAAGATTGTGATTGCTTCAATGAATGTACTGAAAACATATTTCATATATTTCTTGTATTTCCCCTGGGCAGGCATGAGTAGTCCGATGAAAGTATGAGTAGTCCGAGAGTCAGAGTGTTATGTTCAGGTTGCCATAATCACCCTCCACCCTGGTAGGTTTAGGGGTTTGGGTTAGGCACTGTGAGCTAGATAGAAATGGGTCTGATAGTTTATGATGGTGTGGAAGGACATAGTCATGCCATGCTGAAGTTCTGTTGTCCTAATATGCAGTCCTATTTTCTTAATTGGAACCGTATACAACCCCCACCATTGTCCCCCCATCCCACCCTCAACATGATGGTGATCACCAACCTCAGGCCCTTGAGACCCTGAGACATTGTGCCCTTGGCTCTGTCTCTTTTCGGCCCCACTGCTCTTCCACCCCCCTGGCAACTCATACTCCTGCCTCCCGACCTCTGGTGTGCATGGACTCCCAGGTTTAGACTCATGGCTCACAGTTTCCAGCTGCCATTGAGGTGCTTGACCTTGGCTCCATGCCGGCTTACCTTCCCCTTTCACCATTACCTGACTCACCCTGACACTCCATGGTCACTCCTATCTGGCTTAGTCTTTGCCTGGCCTTCACTCCTTACCCTATTTACCACCCTTCCCCCATCTTCCCCTCTCTTGGCCCACCCATAGTTCCCCTTCTCACCCAGAAGTTTCTTTCTCTCTTCATTGTTCACTCTTCTTCTCCCACTCTCACTCTCTCTCCCTTCTCCACCTCTCTTTTTCTTCCTCCTCTCGCCTCCCACACTTTGGCCCCACCACCACCCAGCCCCCCCGCACTTGCAAGTCATCTCCTGGAACGTCAATGGTCTCACACACTTCATTAAAAACAAGAAAATATTTTCTTATCTAGAGTCTCAGAGCGTTGACCTAGCCTTATTACAGGAGAAGTATGTCTGACAGGAGGAATCGGAGAAACTGCTGCATGATTGGGTGGGGAAGGTGGTCCATAATGGCTGCCTGGCCGCAATGGCTAAGGGACCAAAATTTAGGCAGTCTAGGAAATGTGGCATAGTGATTCTCTTATGCATATCTTCACTATCCTCAAGACCTGGACTGACTCCGAGGGCTGCTACACTTTTGTCAAACTCCATATTGGCAAGGGGACACTTTGTGTTGAGGCGTGTATGCACAGTTGGGACCCAAGTGCCAGTTTTTCCTCTGATTCAACCGCCTCCTCACGGAAATTGAAGCCATCCACTAGCTCATGGGGGGGGACTGGAACCTAGCCTGAGATGCAGTCCTCGATTGCACCATCCCACTGGATGCAGGCAACAATGCAGATTGGGCCCTCCAGGGGAATGTTCTGCAGATTCAGATTGAGCCCACCAGGCAACAGACTTGTGGATCTCTGGTGCCTCTTGAACCTTCTTATCACCGGTACATGGCACTCATCCCATTTAGATTATTTCCTGGTCTCACAATTGGTGGTCGCCTTCTCCCGGGAGACACAGATCTTTAAGGGCACATTCTCGGACCGTGCTCCAAAAACCCTCTCCCTGGGCTTTCTTCCTGGACCGCAAACCCTGGTGCTTCAACCTCTTGACTATCGTAGCCCTCAGGGCAAGTCTCAATTGCGGTCCCATGTCTCCTGGTACCTAGAGCACAACAAGGGAACTGTCACCTCTTCTCTGCCAAAGTGACCATCCAAGGCCAGCTGATGAGAGATGCTGCCCTCGGCAATGCCCAGAAAGCAACACAACAGGAGGCCCTTGAGGACAACTTTGTGTCCCTTGCCTGCTTCTATACTGCCAATCCTTCGACCCTGCTCCAATGACTCATGGAGAAGGCCCTCATTGATCTTAATGTCAACACCAGAGCAGTACGCGCTCTATTGGCGACAAAAATGCAAAAACCCAGCACTCTCAAAACAAAGTAATTTATGCATTGTGCTGATATGTTGTGGTTTAACCTTTTGCATTGCAGAGTTCAATCCTGAAAACTTATTTTTAATATGCTTACAAATACTGTTCCCTTTCAATGTATTGTTGCAGGTTTTCAGAGTGTGTTAGGGTGTTGCCCCTTTCCAGGGCCTTCCAGAGACTTTCCCTGCAACATGCCTGGGCGTGGTTCTGGGCTGGGCCAAGACTCTATAAAAGAGAGCCAGCCCAACTCCCAGTGCTCACTATTCAGAGGTCCCGGTGCAGAACAGCAGCTTCTTCCTGAGCTCCTGTCCCGGCGGCCTATTTGAATCTTCCAGTCTTCTGCCCTTCATCCTTCATTGGTGATCATTGTTCCAGGTGGTAAGACGGTTGTTGGACTGTCCCGACACCGTTATTGAGAATTTTCATATTCTTGGTTTAACAGATTACTTGCGCGCTACCATTTCTTGACATTTATATGGTAGTTTACAAATAGGCAAGATGCGCGATTTATTTCATAAAGGTTTGACTTTGTTATTCATTGCGCGCTACCATTTCTTGACATTCACATTGTGGCTTAAGAATCGGCAAGACGCGCGATTCGTTTTATGGTATTTAAACATTGTTGTCCATTGCGCGCTACTATTTCTTGACATTTACATGATGTTTTACGAATTAGCAAGACGCACAACTCGTTTCATGAGCATTTAACTTTATTGTTCATTGCACGCTACCATTTCTTGACATTTTACATGGTGGTTTAAGAATCGGCAAAAGAAGCGCGATTCGTTTCATTGTACTTTGATCTTGTTATTTATTGTGAGCTGTTATTCCTTGACATTTACATCGTGTTTTACGAATCGGCAAGACGCTCGATTCGATTAATGATGATTTGACTTTGATATTCATTGCATGCTACCATTTCTTGGTATTTTACATGGTAACACTCGAATTGGCAAGACTCACGATTCCCTCCTCAAGTTTAATTCATGTTGTTTATTTGTATGCTACTATTCTAAGATATTTATTATGTAATATTCGAGTTGACAAGTAATGTGATTTGTTTCCTGAATCCATATTGTGTTTATTCATGGTGCACAATCTTTTTGTGGTGTTTACTATATATATATATATATATATATATATATATATCTGCAATATGCACAATTTGTGTTGAAACATTTTAAGAGTACAAAGAAGGCCAGAGTTTCTAGATGCAATAATGCAATATTGTATGGTCCTAGTATACATTCTCAAAACAGGATTTATATGACTGGTTTAAAATTTAGTCAGAATGTTTTTTCTGATTCTCATGTAAAGGAAAGTACTTGAATAAGAAAGTTTTCATTTAATTCATCTTGATTTCCCTACAGGTATCCGGCTATCTTGAAACTTAGTCATTTTAAACTTAACTCTTAGATTGTTCATGTTTTCAGAGTGACTAGGCTTAGAATCATAGTCTAGTATTGATTTCAGGAGATATAATTTTCATATTGTGTCTTCTAACCTTTTTCTTACTACAGGTCTCCTTCCCAGCTGTTCCCTTCCTAATCCCCTCTTCCCCTCTTGAACTCTCTCAGTCTCTGTGATTTATCTATCAGAGTCTTGGAGCTGTTCAGAGGTGGACGTGTTGGGAACGTGCACAGAACCCGAGGATCTGGTGACTCTGACAGTGTACCACTTTAGCAGCATCCCTATCTCGCTGAAGCCTTTAAGGAATGCATAAAGTGAAAAGAATGTCTTGTTAAGAAACAATGCTTTCCTAGGTGAAAGAACAACTAGATAAAAAAAATAAAACAACACCACAAATGTGGCTGATTCTGAAACAATAAAGATGAAGCAGAATGAAAAGTAACTGGGCTAAAGGGCAGAAGCAGCTGGCCTAGTTGCTAAAATAACATGCCTAGAGGCATCACAAAAATGACTATACAACATAGGCTTCTTTATCCAGAACTATTGGATCTGGTCTTTCACCTAGAGATATTAAATACGGAATACAATATTCTTTTGAATTCCCTTCTTGATGCCCTATACTCATTGTGTTTAGATGAGTAAGTCCTGAAACACTGCACTTGAGGGGCCTTCAAAGACTGGGCCTCAGTGTCTGCCGAGAACTGTGGCACTGCCCAAATGGGTGTGAGCGATTTTAAGTGGGTGAGAGTGATCTGGGAGCCTGATGGTATCAGTGAGGATAAGACAAATACAAAAATGGAGAGGGTGAGGAGTGGAGAGGCCTGTTTGACATGTGTAACCTGAGGTGTTGGGCTGGTGGTTTTGGATGGGATGGCCACTTTGATGATCGTGGTGTGATGGTGCATCAGCTTTATTGGATCACAGCTTGACTGTATTGCTCTGCCACCTGGAGACTGATATTGTGCAGACTCAACAGGCCAGGCCTTGGAATAGCTTTATTAAAACTGCAGGATTATGGTGCAGGAGGATGGAACCTTGATGAAAGCAGATACAGTGCCTGGAACTAATGAAACTTTCTGTTTCACTGTGAGCCTATCCTGCAGAGCTGTGAATGCTCAAAGAAGGAGTGTGATACCTGACTCTTATTACAACTTAGCATTCTTGCTGAGATGACTGCATTGGGGTTGATGTCCTATGTTGGGCCAATATAGCTGGCATCTGAGATTAGACTGTCTAAATGTGTACTAGTGCCATCAGGGCATTTATTGGCTCAGTCAATGGGCCTGAGTTATGCCAAATTCTGGATCTCCAGGATATCATTGGACCATTTGTAGGTAGATCTGTTAGTACTCTTTTTTTCCCATGTTCTCACTTTTTAGAAGTATTATGTACTGAACCCAAAAATGTCCTGAAGGGATTGAGGGTTCAAAAATGTATTGGATTGAATTGGGGTTTGATTGAGGAAGATAAACTCAGGAGGCAGAGGCAGCTGAGTGACTTGAATCTCAGAATCCTGTGTGCCTGCTTTGCTGTGAGTGAGGGGTGAGAGCTCAACTGTGGCCCTCCACAGTGTAACCAAGGGCTATTAGATCGGCCTGATTGTTTAGGAGTTTATATGCGTGATTGCACTGTTACGGTTTGTCCTTACATGGACGCGGTTATGGGATGGGAAGGGTCAGTTCGAAAGTTTGGTTATTACTCTTGATTTTCAGATTTTGTTTGGCACACTTTTACCACACTGCACTGATTTGCTTGTACGCACGTTGGGTTTGAGGATGCCCATGAGGGGATGTTGCATACTTGCAACTCCTACTACAGGATGAGTGTCTATAAGATAATGACCTGGGATGGTTGTGAAGTTAAATATCATACAACCCCTATAATATACATTCACCACATTTGCAGTGTTTCAGTGAGCCTATTGGTGTAAAAGCTTATGGACGCTTATGATGAGCTATTTGAAATAGGAATGCTTCATGAATCTATACAAGTGACACCCTAAAGCAGATATGGACACATTGGAGGTGTCTGGTTTTGGCCCTTATCCATGTTAAATGTTGATGTGTAGCAAAGAATGGGTGAACTGGCTGACTGAAGCTATATCCGGGCTGGTGCATGAGGATTGGTAAGGGTTTATTACGTAGGCTGGTTCATGTGCTGCACGCTCAACAATTTGGGTAGGGTGAATGTGCCTTGGCACTCCTAGATATTGAGCAAGTGCTTGACACCATTAATGGGGAAAAACTGTAGGAGGTGATGAACAAGTCTGGGCAAGGGAGGGATTATATTTTATGGGCTAAACTACTATTCACATCCATAAGCCTCTTGGAGAGAGAGTGCACTGGATGGATAATCTCCACACACATTGAATTGGAGAGGGGAACAAAGCCTTCACCATTTAGTTACTGATATGCAAACGTTGAAGTTATCTTGCAACAGTGGAGATTCAGGTGATGGAAGGAGCAACCACTTGGTATCTCTATATGCAGATGATACCATGATTTTTATTCGGCAGCAGGCTTATTCGATTCCAATTCTTTTTAAAGTTTTGGAGTAATTCGGGGAGGGTTTGGGGCTGTGCATTATTACTAAAATACCTAAATTCTTTCTGATGGAGGGACTTAAGGGCTCGGTGGCCCAATTTACCTTGATTGGTTTAGAAAATTTTTCAAGATTTAGGGATAATCGTCTCCCAGAACAAGGAAGAGAATTAATATGTATATATAGGACAAGTGGTAGCTGGGCATAGGGCTTCCATAAACTTTTGGAACATACTACAACTGTCACTCAGGGGCAGAGTTCCCCAAGCAAAAATGGTCTGCCAATATGTCTCTAAGTGTTTCAGGGAATATTGATAGAGCTGTCACTTAACATATATGTCAAGTTGGGTCAAGTCTTGGTTGTGCTGATCTGGGCGGGAAGCAAAGCAGGGTTAAGCTAGTCACCCTAAAGCGGGAATGGACTAAAGTGGGGTCCAAGATACCCATATTGGACTTCAGGTACAGCATGCTGTGCATTGGTTAACGGATGATGATAACTGGGAAAAAAACCTTCTTCACGGGGCACAGAGTGATCTGTGGTTGAATGGCTTACTGACGCAGAGCAGATGATGCCCCCCTCATTTGCTTTGCTTTGGAATTTATTATACAATAAGTTTGTGGAGTATGGGATAGAGTGGTTAAAAGAATCTTGGAACGCTCCCCATTTGCTCTGGATATGCGCATAGGGATTGTTTGCCCTTCTGAGCAAATTGCTCAAACATTGTCAGTGGAACTGGAAACTAGGGGGGATGTCAAACATTGAGGGACCTCTACCCTGGCAATAGATGTTTGACCTTTGAGGCTGCACACTAATTCTTTGGATTAGCTACCATCTAATTTCTTCAATATGCCAAGATGGTCTGCATGGACAGAGAGATTTGACTTTCTTTCCCTGATGTCCCATCACCGCCCTGAACTGTGCTGCAACTGTATTCTTTGTCAAACTGCAGGGCACTAATAATGTTCCTCTCCAGGGCCCTCTCCAGAGCTCTCTCCAGGGCCCTTTGTTCTGAAAGAGCTCTACTTAGATTAAAAACACACAACAAATGGTAGGAACTGGTAGTCGAACAAAACACAGAGGTGGAATGGGAAAAGTGCATTAGAGGGTGAAACGGGTGTCGAACAATGCACACTTCAAACGTCCAATAGAATTATGTTCATGTAACTTGCCTGACCCTTGCTAAGTTATGTAAAAATTTATCCTGGCCACTCTTGTTGATATCCATGCTACCAGGGGGAGGACACTGATTCCATACACCTTATCTGAAAATGCAAAGAAGTACAAACCTTCTGGACTAGTATATTGTCAAAGCTTGACTTTTGCAAAGACCACACATTGCAAATCATGAGTCAGCATTGCTTGTTTGGACTTGTTCCAAAGGGAAGAGTGCTTCCAAAAAACAGAATAGACATGCACTGGCTCCGAACCCAGTTGCCAGATGTTGCAAGATGCATTTAAGACATGGTAGAACAGGATACAGCTTAGGAACCATTATTGAAATGCACTCGGCAAGATGACAGGCTAGTGGAAGATCTCATAATGTGGCTTGAGATGATTAGACTACTATCCGATCCAGAGTACAACATGCCGCCATGAGCTCTGCTGACTGGGTTTGAGCAGATTGGTAATAACTGAGAGTGGACATTGGGCTTGATCTGGAATCCATGGGGGTCACACATTAGGCACACCTGTTAAAAGTGATTGCTTGCAGTGTACAATTTGTGGGGTGCCATTGAGAGGGAGACCACTGGAGATCATTTTGGTTACCAGACACTCTCCTGTTAATCAGGTGGGTGGGCACCACCATGGAGGACGAAGGGATGAGAATTTGTAGGTATGAATCTCACTGAGTTATGTGTTCCTCTACTACTCAGGCATGGATTTCATATGGTTATGGCGAATTAAGGTGGGAGGATACCTTTGTGTAGCCATTTTAGTTACAGCTCTATGCACTTTATTTTAACACACTAAGCCGCTGTGCACTTTAACCTAGATATAGTTTGTCAGAGTTGATGGTCTCTGAACTCTTTATAAATGTTTACGTCTTAATTTATTGCACAATAATGGAACCAGGATCGGATGTTTTATCTATTTTTTCTTTATCATAATGGGGCAGTTCACGCTTAGGCCCTCATAACTTTTTATCCACATAAGCTACCCACGCCAAATTTGTGTCCTTTTTTTCCAACATCCTAGGGATTCCAGAGGTACCCAGACATTGTGGGGTCCCCTGAAGGAGACCAAGAAATTAGCTAAAATACAGCAAAAATATTGTTTTTTCATAAAAATGGGGAAAAAGGGCTGCAGAAGAAGGCTTTATTTTCCCCTGAAAATGGCATCAACAAAGGATTTGCAGTGCTAAAATCAACATCTTCCCATCTTTAAGGAATAGGAAGATTTGAATCAGAAAAACACATTTTTCAACACAATTTTGGTATTTTACTGGAACATACCCCATTTTTACAATTTTTTGTGCTTTCAGCCTCCTTCCAGTTAGTGACAGAATGGGGTATGAAAGCAAAGCTGGATCACAGAAATCTAAACATTTCCAAAAAGTAGACAAAATTCTGAATTCAGCAAGTGGTAATTTGTGTAGATCCTACAAGGATTTCCTATAGAAAATAACAGCTGAAATAAAAAAATATTGAAATTGAGGTGAAAAAAACTGCTATTTTTCTCCACGTTTTACTCTGTAATTTTTTCCTGCGATGTCAGATTTTTGAAAGCAATATATCATTACGTCTGCTGGACTGTTCTGGTTGTGGGGATATATAGGGCTTGTAGGTTCATCAAGAACCCTAGAGACCCAGAGCCAATAAAGGAGCTGCACCTTGCAATGGGTTTTCATTCTATACTGGCTATACAGCAATTCAAAGATTGAAAAATAGATATCAAGAAACTATTGTATTTCCAAAATGGGTACAAGGTAAGGTGTTGAGAAGCCGTGGTTACTTGCACATATCTGAATTTCAGGGTGCCCATACTAGCATGTGAATTACAGGGCATTTCTCTAATAGATGTCTGTTTTACACTCTGTCTTGCATTTGGAAGGATTAAATGTAGAGAAAGAAAAGAGGCAATAACACCCGTTTTGCTATTCTGTGCTCCTCCAAGTCTCTCGATCAAAATGGTACCTCACTTGCGTGGGTAGGCCTAATGCTCGCAACAGGAAACGCAACACGGACACATCGCTTTTTTACTTTGAAATCTGATGTGTTTTTTGCATAGTGTATAGCTGTGGATTTTGGCCTCTAGCTCAGCTGGCACCTGAGGAAACCTACCAAGCCTGCGCATTTTTGAAAACTAGACATCTAGGGGAATTCAATATGGGGTGACGTGTGGGGCTTTCACCAGGTTCTGTTACCCAGAATCCTTTGCAAACCAAAAAATTTGGCCAAAAACACACTTTTTCCTCACATTTCGGTGACAGAAAGTTCTGGAATCTGAGAGGACCCACAAATTTCCTTCCACCCAGCATTCCCCTAAGTCTCCCAATAAAAATGGTACCTCACTTGTGTGGGCAGGCCTAGCGTCCGCAACAGGAAATGCCCCAAAACACAACATGGACACATCACATTTTCCCAAAGAAAACAGTGCTTTTTTCTTGCAAAGTGTCTATCTGTGGATTTTGGCCTCTAGCTCAGCTGGCTCCTGAGGAAACCTACCAAGCCTGTGCATTTATGAAAACTAGACACCTTGGGGAACTCAAGATGGGGTGACTTGTGGGGCTCTCACCAGGTTCTGTTACTCAGAATCCTTTGCAAACCCCAAACTTTGGCCAAAAAAACACGTTTTCCCCAAATTTCGGTGACAGAAAGTTCTGGAATCTGAGAGAAGCCACAAATTTCCTTCCACGCAGTGTTTCCCCAAGTCTCCCAATAAAAATGGTACCTCACTTGTGTAGGTAGGCCTAGTGCCCGCGAAAGGAAATGCCCCAAAACACTATCTGGACACATCAAAATTATCAAACACAAACTACTTGTTTTTGCGGGGGGCACCTGCGTTTTTGGTTCTGGACTCAGCAGCCGTCTAGGGAAACCTACCAAACCCAGACATTTCTAAAAACTAGACATCCAAGAGAGTTTAGGGAGGTGTGACTTGCGTTGATTCCCCCAATGTTTTCTTATGCAGAATCCTCATCAAACCACAAATTTAGCAAAAAAAATCTAATTAGTCCCACATTTCTGTGTGGGATCACTGCACCGGGACAAATTTCCTACCACCCAATGTTCCCCTCAGCCTCCCGGTAAAAATGATACCTCACTTGTGTAGGTGGGCCAAGTGCCTGTGACAAAGAAGAGCCAAAAACATGTCGAAATTGAGGGGGAACCAAAGCGGGTCCAAAAGGGCAGTTTGAAAAAAAACATTTTTAGGCTGACAAGTGCAGCAGAATTTTTATCAGTATAGATGAGACAATGCTGGGCGGTAGGAATTTTGTGGATTCTTGCAGATTCCGGAAGTTTCCATCACCAAAATGTGGGAAAAATGTGTGATTTCCAGCAAAGTTGGAGGTTTGCAGGGCATTGTGGGTAAGAAAATAGAGCGGGGTGCAGGTGAAGCACACCACCCTGGAATCACCCAGATGTTTACTTTTCAGATGTGTCTAGGTCTTTTGGATTTTTCTACATGGCAGCGTCCCTAAGTCCAAAAGGTGCAGCTCTCACCATTCCAAGTGGGACGATTTTAAGAGTTAGCCAAGCTCTCATGGCCCAAATGTAAAACCAAAATCCAAAATAATCAATTGTCCTCTTGCTTGCCATGGGATAAGATGTTTTAGTGTGTGGGGGAGAGCTGAAAGTCTGTTACCCCGTTGGGGTGGGGGCATAAACAGGCCCATACTGGTTGGTAGCTATTTTTTTTTTAACTCCCTGGCATCTAGTAGACTTTCTGCCCCCCCCCGGGGTGTGGATCGGGGGTAATTATCCCATCTGCCCACTGGTGGGCAGAACAACTTTGATCCATATTTATTTGGAAGGGGGTTGGCCATAACCCCACCCTCTTATTTTGAAAAAAAAAAACATCTTCCCTGGTGGGCTTTCTGCCCCCCTTGGGGGCAGATGGTCCTTCCAAAAATAGGCTGATCTGCCCCCAAGGGGGGCAGATATGGCCAACAGTAATGTTCCCCCATGGGGAGCGGCCCTTGCCCAAGGGGCTGCCCCCCAAATAAAACACACACATACACACACACCAAAACCTGGTGCCTAAGTGGTCCCTTGGCCTAATAGAAATAGGCAGATGGCCTAAAATAAATGTGCCCCTCCAGGGTAGGGACCCTTGCCCAAGGGGTCTCTCCCCTTGTGTGAAATTGGGGTAAAAAAAATCCCTGGTGCCTAGAGGTTTCTGCCCCCCTAGGGGCAGATCAGCCTAATAAAAATTAGCCCAAGGGGGCAGAAATGGCCTAAAATAAATTCTCCCCCCAGGGTAATGACCCTTGCCTAAGGGGTCGCTCCCCTTGAGTGGAATTGACACAAAAAAATAAAAATATCTGGTGTCTGGTGGTTTCTGCCCCCTTTAGGGGCAGATTGGCCTAACAAAAATAGGCTGATCTGCCCCCAGGGGGGCTAAATGGCCTAAATACAATTTGCCCCCCAGGGGAGCTACCCTTGTCTAAGGGATCGCTCCCCATATATAAAAAACAAAAGTAAACAAAAAAGAAAATATATCCCTGGTGTCTAGGGGTTTCTTCCCCCCTGGGGGCAGATTGGCCTAATTATAATAGGCCAGAAAAGGC
This sequence comes from Pleurodeles waltl, assembly GCF_031143425.1. Classification (NCBI taxonomy): domain Eukaryota; kingdom Metazoa; phylum Chordata; class Amphibia; order Caudata; family Salamandridae; genus Pleurodeles; species Pleurodeles waltl. Next base: position 625,780,202 of record NC_090438.1, on the reverse strand, counting down.
CTAAAATATTCCCCCACCCCTCCAGAGAGCAGCCCTTTCTCAAGGGGTCACTCCCCTCATTCAATAATATTTAAGAAAAAGAATTCCCTGGTTTCTAGTGGTTTCTGTCCCCCTTGGGGGAAGATTGGCCCAATGAAAATAGGCCGATCTGCTCCCAAGGGGGGTGAAATGGCCTAAAAGTAATTTTGCCCCACGGGGAGTGACCCCTGCCTAAGGGGTCGCTCCCCACATATAAAAAAATAAATAAAAAAAATATATACCTGGTGTCTAGGGTGTTTCTGCCCCCCCGGGGGCAGACCGGCCCAATTATACCCTGGGAAGCGGCCTTGCCCAAGGGGCTGCTCCCCTCATGTCAATAACCTGTCAAATTAAAAATTCCCTGATGTCTAGTGGGCATTTCTGCTGCCCAAGAAATGCTGAGAAACACATCAAAGGAAAGAAAAGACCTTTCCTTTCCTTTGATGCCTTTCTCAGCCCTTTGACGTGATCGTAAGAGAAATAAAAAGCGTTTCTCCTCTGATCTGCGCTGAAAGCCGAGCTTCCAGTGCGGAGGGGCAGGCATCTGATGAGGTCAGCACACGAACTTGCGCTGACATCCTCAGACGCCACCGGGGACAGGGGGTGAGGTGGCGGTGGAAGTGGGGGTGCTGAGGCGAGGCTCATGGGGGGAACGCTAGCACTCCCCCCATGAGCCACTCCCAGGATGTAACGATTACGTCCTTGGCGCCTCAGCGCCACAGTCAAGGACGTAACCATTACATCCTTGGCTGCAAAATGAAAGAAGATCTCGAAGCATATGTTTCTGAAAAAAATGATTTATTTTGAGCCTGCATTTGAAAGTATCATGGCTGGAAGAAGGTACAAAGCTTTCTTAGTTAAGAACAAGAATGCATTGCCATTGACAAATGTGTGCGAAAAATAAAAGACGACATGCTTCCCACCTTTTTAATAATTAAACAATAAACTTCAGATAGGGCAATGGATTTCTGTTTCCAGCCGGTATTTGTTTGTTAAAATGAGGAGCTGTGGATTTAAATTATGATTACTATTTTGAGAGTTTGTTCATTCTCTGTGATGCCTCAGTACTACAGCTGTACACCCGAGGCCAAACTGCTTGTATGGATACATTTTGTGATATTACATGCTATGGTTTGTGAATGCTGTATTGAATGATAAAAACTAGGGTATTACCAGTGTCTCTGTTTAGCATTTTCTTTATGCGTAAATGATAAGATTAAAGTGTGTCACACTTACTATTCAAGCTAAATGAAAAAAGAACAGATATGTGAAGTAAATTCAAATTGTTTTGTGGGGGTCAGTAATAAAATAAAACCATGTTAACACCATGCCACAATTATGACATGCCACTCAGGTCCTTTTGTGACTTGTGTTCTGCTTTTCAGACAGGAAAGGAGAGAGGTTCACAGTGGACAAGGAGGAGTTCCAAGACTCCCATCTTCCAAATGTCTTTGTAGATAATAAAGGGCCACCACTAAAGGCTACAAACCCCATGGCCATGTTACAGTACACTGTGGAAGACATGGAGTGCAGGTGGGGTCTTTTCTGAAAGATAGTTGATTCAGAGCCATTGTCACATGCCTTTCAGTCCTCAGACAGGGATCATAAGCTGAACCCAACATTTAAGTGGACCCAGCATTTAGGTGGACCCAACAGGGACTGGGGGAGTTGGCTGCACACTGGCATGCTTGTTTAGTTCTTGCTTTGCCCCTAGTTGAGTAACCCCCCCCCAAAACTCTCCACCCTAATTGTGTGATGTGCCTCAGCATTATACCGTCAGGGATGGAAAGGTTCTGAGCCATTTTAGCATTTCATTTCTATTTTAGGAACATAAAAGATGGAGGATGCTGTCCGGACCACAATTATAATGGATGCTTTTTGTATCATTTGTAGGCATCAGGATGCGTTCCTACAGAACACATAAAATGTGGGCTACTAAGTGCGCCTGTTCTTGTGCAGTGTAGTGGTGACCAGATCCATGACTAAGAGTGCCACTGGGGAAAGGGTGTATCCTGCACCAGGGTTACTACATAGTCATTGGAAGTAAGGGTGTTGTGGCTGCTGCATCACTCCCGAAATGACCATTCTGGAGTTCCAAAGATGAATGAGTAGTAAAGATGAATTTACATTTTATTTTTATCTTGTCACATTTGCAGTATCAGAAAAGAGAGTTCAAATTTGGGGCTATGACTTCTGACAAATTTCTGCTTATTCTTTTAATATGGAGAGTTGTGTTTTTTCTGACTGCAAAGTGAGATGATTTTGTAATGGGAACTATGTGACAATCTTGTTGATGTGAAAGGATGTAGGATGCTATTTTTCCATCAACAAAATTTAAATACCTATAAATGAACTGTACAAATATTTCAAAATATATCAGCAGTTCAGAAAGAACAAATTATTTGTTTTTTGTAATTCTAAATTGTGATGGAATTAAAGATTTTAATACTACCAAAACAAATCAAGACCCTTTATTTTGTAATGCACAAATGGCAAATATTCTCTGAAACCTGATTTCCTCACATTATCATATGTGCACAATATAGTTTTATCGGTAAAACTTAATGTCTATGCAAAATTATTTGCCATTACATAGGAGATTCTGCTATCTGTAAATAACACACTAGCACACTACAACTTAATAATGTATTTCCATGACTGTGCTCCAAAAGGCACCACCAACTAAATACAGCACTCTTACCATTCTCCTGCTGGATAGGCGTGGGTCACTTGCTACACTTGTTCTTTGTGCGATGCTCATATTTTTCCTGTGAGTTTAGTGATGCAATATTGATGGCAGCAACCCCTACTCTGAGAATTGTTCCAGCACTGCTAGTTTACACACATTTAAACATTTTGAAATTCACATGGTAACCTCTCATCATGGTTTCAGAAGCACTTTTCTGAAATATTTAGATGCCCTCACACCAAAGTTCTGCATCACTGAAAAACATACCACTCGAATATCTGAAACTATGCTATGCTTATCCACATATATTTTCTCACCAGACTATAGAGGATTCTGAGATTGCCTCAATCTATCGGAATGTGTGTACTGCTCGCATTAACAACTGTTTTTGACTGGATTCTAAGTTCAACGAAAGTGTGGAGGAGGGAAATTTTGGTGTGTTTCCATGCGGGAGAAAGGTTGGCTATTAACAGCTGGTTGTTATCTTGTTTTTACATAATGCACTTTCTCTGTCTGTAACAAGGAGCAAAAATAATTAGTGTTAGAAGTGATTTTTCTGGTTGACAGAAGTAGGCACCTTGATCAAGCAGAAACTACAATTCTAGTCAGGGTAAGTCACAAACACAACCTAAGTTAACCTATGCTCTCCCTCTGCTAGCTTGGCACATAGCAGTCAGGCTTACCTTAAAAGGCAATGTGTAAAGCATTTGTGCAACATGTGAAACAGTAAAACAGTAAAAACACAACACAAAAAGATACCACAACTGGTTAGAAAAATAGAACTTAATTTAGTAAATAAAACAAGACCAAAGTGGCAAACATCCAATAAGTAGATTTTGAGTTATACATTTTTATTATATGAACTGTGGAAAAGTGTTTAGAAGCAAAAAAACACCAACCGGGGCTATCTGATTGCACCAAACCGTCACAAATTCAAATGTTCAGGCCACCTGCAATGATGCATGGGCTGGCTACAGGGACCCAGTGGGTCAGTTGAACCAAAGTACCTTAAATCCTAGTGCGGCAGAGTTGCTCTCATTCTGAACCACGCCATCGAGGAGATGTGTCATTTTTACCCATGCAGTCGAGGAGATGAAGCGAAGTTCCCAATGCAGTGATGGTGATGTGTTGGAGCTGAGATGCAATGGAGTTCAGGTGCATCTACGTCAAGGGGATGCACTGATCTGATGAGTGCAGGGACTGCAAAGCGAAGTTTGGCCTCTTAATCAAGACTGTCATCAATGGAGATGCAGGGAGCTTGAGCTGAGGGAAACAAAGCAGTGCAGGTTCCAAATGAGATGCATTATTTTGATCTAAACAATGGCAAAGATGTGCCAGTTCTTTTCAAGCAACAGTGGAGATGCGGTGGTTCTGCTGCAGCAACACCAGAAGATCTATCTTCTAGGGCCCAGGATTGGGTAGCATCACTTGGGGGGTCCGGCTCACAGCTGGCAGAGTCAAGTTGCAGTGTTGGGGTTGTGGGAAGTCTTTTATTTCCCTGAGACTTTAGATCAGGAGACCAATCAGCTGGCCCTTGGGGTCGCTCGGGGTTCTGGTTTGGAGAGTCGCAGGTCCTGTCCTTCTCACCCAGGCAAGGGGGGCAGGAGGTCAGTACAGCCAAGCAGCAGTTTGCCCAGAGCAGCAGTCCAGCAGAGAGGCAGTCCTTTTACCAGCACATCAGTCCTTCTTCATGGCAGTGTATCCACAGGTCCAGAAGTGTGCTGATGTGGTAGGGTCTGAGGTCCAGTTCTTATACTTAGTGGTGCCTTTGAGGTGGGAGACTTCAAAGAAGTCTTTGATGTCCACAGAGGTCCTCCATTCCTGCCATGGCTCTAGACTCACCACAGAGTGTATGCAGCCTTTTGTGTGGGGCCAGGACACAGACTATTCAGCTATGTGAGGCTGTGGCCAGCTCCTCTCTCCTGTCTTGTCAGTATGACGGATCAAGGACCATCTAGTCACAATTAAGCTCACATTGTGTTAGGCGGTCTAGAGGAAATACACAAAGCCCTGCTGCCACGCATCCCAGACAAGTGGTCCCAGACAGACTGAATGCACACAGGGCTAAGAGAAGGAATATGTCAACTTCTGAAAGTGGCATTTTCAGAATTGTAACAATAAATTTGATTTTACCATTAAAGAGGATTTATCACTACAATTCCAGAGATACTAAACATGGAAGATCTAACTCCTCTAATCAGGAATTAAACCTTATTAAATGTAATAAGGATATCCCAATGTTATCATATGCCCCACAGTAGTGAATAACAAATTTAGGAGGTTTTCACTACCAGGACATGTAAAACCTAAAGACACGTTCTACATTTTAGTTATATAGCACCCTGCCCTAAGACAATGTAGGGACTACCTTAGATGTGGCTGATTTGTAATAAAACAGAGTTTAAGGCTTGAAAAGGGGTTTTAAATGCCAATTCGTCATGGTGGTGTGACAATACGTTCAGGCTGCAATGGCAGTTCTGGGACATGTTAAAGGGCTACTTAAGTGGGTGGCAGAATCAGAGCTGCAGTCCCACTATTAGCGTTTAATTTACAGGTCCTGGGCTCATGCAGTGCTCTTCTCAAGGGACTTATAAGTAAAATACATATGCTATTTAGGTATATACTAATTAAACCATGTTTAGGGGAGTGAGCACAAGCACTTTAGCAGTAGTTAGTAGGGGTAAACTGCACAGTTTCCTAAGGCCAACAAAAACAAATTCAACAAAATTGGATGCTAAGGCTGACAGATCTAATGGGGGTGTGGCCAGCTGCGCAAGATGACAGGGGGATTCTAAGGAGGCCTTGACCGGACACCCACGATCCTGATCAGCTAACTGCCATCCCTGGCCAGACAGCCCAAGCAACAAAGGGGCCAGAGAGCAGACATGCCGAGGAGCCCAGAGAAGCCGAGAGTGTGGCTTGCAGTGCCCCAATCCACCAGCGTGGCAGCCGGGCCTAGTTGGGGCCTGAGGCTGTAGGTGGTGCGGAGTCCAGGGACCTGTGTGAGGCCTAGATGGGGCCTGTACTGCCACGGATGCAGCCGTTGGGTGGTGCGCAGCATGGGGACCCTTGTGAGGCCTGCTTGCTGCTTGTTGCAGGCTCACAGGGACAACAGCAGCCTCCTCCAGACTGTCACCACCTCCAATCCGGCGGAGGGAAACAACACAGACTGAGGCCATCATGCCGAGAAGTGGCTGTAAGGCCCTGGAGCAAGAGAAGCCAGTGAGCGGCACCATATAGAGAACCGGGGCCTGGAGCGTTGGAGCGTTGTTGACACTGGATGAGTAACAGCAGCCCCGCCCCCCGAGCATGCCCCTCTTGTTCCCAGAAAGTTTCTTACTGAATACAAGGCCAAATATTGTGATGAGCAATGTGGCGCCCCACCCCTGTCTCATTACTGTACTGGCTTGGGAGGGGCGGAAAAGCAGCACAGAGAAGCTCAACTAGTGCACATTGGAGCAGGGGACAAGCACTAGAGCACAGGTGAAATATTGGTAAGGCAGGTGGTGCAGGGTTACTGCTGGAAAGCACCCGCCCTGTACTACAGCAGGCCGCATGCCAAGGTAATGGTATCCCATCACACTGAAATACAGGAAAGAATAAAGTGAATGTGGAGTAATCCCTTACATTCAAGAGCGAACACCTGTAAGCTCAGCGTTGGGCAAGGACCTCAAACAGACATCTCTCTCTGGGGGTCCAGTGCATGAGTGGCAATGCTGACACTGGCGGCACTGCGTGGGACCCTTACTGAGTCTTCCCCCACTAGGCTCGATGGACATGCAGAGGCTTGGCTGTGGGTGAAAGCTCAGGTCAGGAGGCTTGCTTCGCAGCAACTATTGATAGTCGCCCTGTACTGGCTCTCCCTAGCATCATCATAAAGGGTCCGATGATATATTGAGGATGGGCCGTAAGGGTGGAGCAGGGCCTTTAGCCCATAAGATGAGCATTGGAAGCAACCAGGGCCCTAGGATGTGCGAATCTGGCCCCTCCATTCCCTCTGGAGCAGCATCCGCCACCAAGGACAAACTGGACCAAATATTGAGAGCTATAGCTGCTACCAAGCAGGAGCTTATCAACAAGGTGGATACTGTAGCTGTTGAACTGGACTGCTTAGGGCTGATCAAGAGGAGCTAACAGGCAGGGTGAAGCAATTTGGAAAATGAGGTGGGAGAGCTCCATCCAACTGCCCAGGAGCTGGATTGGCAAATGCGTTCACTTGCCGCTAAGGTCCGGAAATAGGAAGCCAAAGCTGAGGATGCAGAGGGATCTTCCCATTGGAATAATATTCAAATTGTGGGATTACTGGAAGGAACAGACCCCACAATCTTCTTTATGAACTGGCTGAAGTAGAAAGTGGCATCTGAGCAGTTGTCGGAGACAGTTCTGGTGGAGCGAGCCCATAGAGTGCCAGTGCAGCGCTTTCCAACGGGGTCCCTTCCAAGGCCCTTTGTAGCTCGCATATTAAATTGAGGGAGGCCATCCTGCGGGCAGCATGAACAAAATCCCCACTTCAGTATGATGATGTCAGGATCCACATTTTCCCGGACCACACTCTCTCGGTGCAGTGCCGCAGGGCCTCATTTTTGGGCATCAAGCATAAGTTGCAACAAGATGGCCTCCGTTTTTCCTCTTCTGCTCCTGGCAAAGTTAAAGGTCATATCAGGCAACAGGACCATTTCTTCACAGAACCGAGGGAAGCCTGGGACTGAATGGAGCAGTACCGATATGATGTAATGTCACCAAACTCCCCGGTACTGCAACAACAAGGCATAAAGACTGCAGCCAGATGGTGGCAGAGATCACGTTGTAGCTCGAAGGCCGCAGCCAAAGGCACCTCTTCACCAGAACAGGCCAGAGTGGAACACGCGCCGGTGGAGGCCACGGCGATCAATATTTGGACAGACAGGCACTAGGAGCCCAGCTCTTCTCCAGATAAAGTTACAACTGACTTTGCATCCATGCATTCTGAAGACAGCATAACTTCGAATCCATTGCCTAATGTCAAACCTCAAACAGCAGACGAGCTTCTATAACATAATGACTGGAGGGTATCTAACATGATGGAGTGGTGGCACCATTCCTATATATGGCTCACAGCTGGGAGTGGTGGCCTACGAGAAGCTGTGTTCAACAGAAACGAGGTCCTTGGTGCATGACTTATTCAAGTTCAGACTATCAACCTTAGGGTACAACACTGTGACACTGGCAACATTGCATACCCCCCTGTTCATGCTGCCACCCTTTCTCTTTCTACCCTTTTAGTTGACACAATTGGAGCCCATAACAGCCAACATGGGAGCGCCCCATCAAAGGGTTATATTGTTCATTGTTTAGGCGACCCCTGGTTCCAGGATTGCCCTGGGTAGAGAGTTCTAGTTGTTGAAAAGTTTCAAATGTGTAATGCACTAACTACTTTTCCTTAGAGATCTGACTTAGGCACTGTGCAATGGGTGATTAGACGTGTGCAGGTCTAGCTAGCTCTAGGGGCTCATTTTGAAATGTGTTTTAAAATGTCTACAAAATGGCTAAGTACAAATTAAATACGTGAAATGTCTGAGGAATGGATAGTACTAGAAAGAGACATTCTGTGCAGCAAGACCTATGTGGAAGGGGGTTCAAAATTACTTTCTTACACGAGAATCATGTGATGAGAGGGGAAGAGGAAAGTTTGAAGAGAGCATTGTTATTGTACTACATACTAGGGATTTGGACTAGGGGTCATGGTGTGGATCTGTCCTGGAGCCCCCTTCCAAATGTTAAGGATAGACGTTTGCCCCGAGGTCAGATAGATGCTTGTAAAGGGGCTTCTGGATGGGGAAGCAGTGCTACTGGGCAGCATATATGCCCGAACTCGACACAACCCACCTTTTTCTCCAGACTAACCACTGTATTAACGCAATTGTCACATAAACATGAAGATATTAGGGGGTGACTTTAATTGTATAATTGCCATGCAAGTTGATCGATCACAGACCCCATTGCCCAGCTCTCTAGTTGAGACGGCAGCAGTGCTTTTTTTCTCAGTGGCTCCAACAATGGCCTTTGTTAGTTAGCTGGAGATCTTTACATCCAGCTTAGATAGACTACTCATATTACTCAGTAGTGCATGACTTACACATTAGACTGGACGGAATCCTGTGTGACCCGATGACTCAACTCTGGGTAATGGGGGCAGAGTACTTGGATTTAGCTTTTTCAGATCATAATCCATTGTAGATCCAGCTAGAGTGGGGTGCTGCTAGACCGCCTGTTCCCTCTCGGCAAAGGCAACCGGACGTACTTGAGGATCGGGCATTAACGTGCTGAAATGAAAGAAACACTGACACACTACTTTCCTGAAAATTGGGGCACATCTTCCTCCAAGAACACAGACAGGGAGGCGATGAAGGTGGTGTTAGGGGGTCATTATATCCGTGCAGTAGTGGGTGCTGGGGCAACTATACACAAAAACCTGACACAAGTGGAGGCCTCACTGAAGCCTTTGAAGGGACAATCGCACCACGCAAGCAGATCTGACAAAGGCATTGGCTACACACACACGCTTGGTGGAGCAGCTGCGGTGCGTCAACTTTAGGTCGTATCAGGCCAAGATGCACGCTGAAGGCAAAAGGCTGGACGTTACTCGGCTTGGCTAACATGTAGTGCAGATCCCCCCCATAGTAAAGATTTGTAAATCGCCGACAGAGTTCGCTTTGCAGCAAACTCAGATACATGATGCATTTACATTGCACTTCCACACATTGTATAATGCCTTACACTTTCCGCAACATGAAAACATACAACTGTTCCTAGCTGGGTTGTTACTCCCAGTTTTATCATCCAGAGAGAAAGAAAATATAAATACCCCCCCTCACATTGGAAGAGGTTAAGGGAGAAATCAGAGGAGCAGCCACTAACAAAACGCCAGGCTTAGACGGGCTCCCTATCGAATTCCACAAGGCATACGTGCATCACCTTGATTCCAAACTGCTTGAGTTCTATCAACTGGTGAGGGAAGGGGGTAGCCCACCACAGAGCATTGCGGGAGTCCCTTGTCGTTGTTTTTCAGAAGCCAGGTAAGGATACAGAGGAACTGGCCTCATATCTCCCACTTTCCATGCTGGAGTCCTGTCAGGCCACCTGTATGGACATGAGCGAAGGCTGGTGCACCCTGACCAAAATAGGTTCATACCCAGGAGGTCCACCACACTAAATATTTGCCAGCTGTTCAGGGTACTTGAACTGGCCCCAGGTCGATGGCCACTCACACCATGCCTGGTATTAGACCTGGAAAAGGCATTTGATTTGCTGGAATGTGGCTACCTTTTTTGCAACATTGATGAACTTCAGGCTAGAGGGGCGGCTCCAAGTGTTAATCCATCTACTCTACATGAACAGGAGGGTCAAGATCTGCAAATGTGTTTCTCAACTGTTTCAGATCAAGTGTGGGACCCGACAAGGGTGCCTGATCTATACTTCTATTCACACTTGCCATGGAGCCACTGGCACAGATGCTGCATCAGCTAGAGAATGGATGGTTTGGGGGATTTCTATATGAATGGGAGACGCAGGTCGTCTCACTGTGCACTGACGATGTTCTGATATATGTTTGTGATATCAGAGTAGGTCTTGAGCCTATACGGATGATCTTGCAAGATTCCTATGAGGTGTCAGAGCTGTGGGTACATTTGGCTAATTCCTGTCTGTTCCTGTTACATCAGCACTGTCCTCCACAGGACTTCATCATAGAGTGTCACCGATTAAGATGGGAACCCAGTACATCCAGTATCTGGGCAATAATGTATATCATGACAGGCTAGATTGCCTAGATGGCAATTTTACAATGGCATTAACGTCGCTGAGGCCTCAGATGGCCTTCTGGAGTACACTCCCACTCAAAGTCAAGGGCCCAGTGTTGCTTGTGAAAATGGTGATACTTCCTCAGCTGTTATATGTCTTCCAAAACCTCCCAGTCAACATCCCCATCTTTCATGCTCTACACTCTTCTCTGGGATCCTTTATTTGGAACAAGGGCCACCGTCGGGTGGAGCTCTGGAAACTGCAACTCCCTACTGAAAAAGTGGGTTTATACACCCCTAATTTTGAATTTAATTACCTGGCCGCATAATTGCAGTGGCCCGCATATTGGCTAGCGGGTTGTCATATTGAGGAGTTGTCTCTGCTGGACCTGGGGGGGCATGGCGGAGATGAGAAGCGCATTGAGACCTTGCACGCTCCCTCCACCTAGGGTGAATCACTTATTGAAGTTTGCATTTAACAGTTATCACATTAACTTGAAGCTGATGCCACGTATGCCACTTTACTCACCGGCTATTCCACTGGAGTCGATTTCTAGCTTCACTAATATGTTGGATGAGGCAGGAATACATGCATGGACGAAGGCAGGATTGGACACACTAGGAATACTGTTCCAAGAGGACTCGCTACTGTCTTTTGAGCAGCTTCAAGAAGCATTTCATCTGCCTATAGGTTACTTTGCAGGTGCACACTCATCTCTTTATGGAGATGGTTTGCCTCTGGGGCATCATAGACAGAGAACTAGACTGCCATCTAATAGTCCATCTATTATACGCCATGGGTGAAGGGTATTAACTGATAGCATGGTTCACCCAGGCTTTCGCACAGGCTGTGCAGGATCTGCTCACCCTGACCCCTTGGGAATGGGAAGACGACCTGGGAAAGGAGATTGCCATAAGGGATAAGGTAAAGATCACTGAGTACCCTCGTAAAGTATCTCAGAATGCAAAGTTCTAGTATATACAACATAATATTTTACACAGAGCGTACCAATACCTGAATCATTCCGAGCCGGCTTCTATGTTGCAGGGCCTTTCCTGCTGGGCCGGCGGGCGCTCCTTTGGTGGGCGCCCGCCGGCCCAGCGGGAAAGCCAGAATGGCCTCCGTGGTCTTTTGACCGCGGAGCGGCCAAATGGCGGTGACCGCATGGCGGGCTTGTGACTTCAGATGTGCACTGCATTTCACCATGGCAATTTGTTCAGGCATTTGAATAGCATGTAACAATTCTTTGATCCTCTCACCACTTCTCACTGGTGAAGCAGAAGAGGTCAGGAAACCTCTTTGTGACCACAACTGACCAAAATCATGAACTATTCCAAATCCACATTGACTATCTGTATAGATTGTAACTTTGAGCTGAGCAGAAACATGGCACGCTCTATTAAGGGCTACCAGTTCTGCTACTTCAGCAGAGTACGCTCATCGAAGCCAGGAAGCTTCCAAGGTACCTGTAATTGTGCACACAGCATATCCTGCTCTCAGTGTCCCTGTGTTGTCTCGCTGACAAGAACCATCAATGAAGATACTTTGGTCATTTTATTCCAGTCGGGTATCTCTAATGTCAGGTCTCAGTTTTGTGCACAAATCAGTTACTTCGAGACAATCATGTTCCACATCTTCCTCTTTTTCAATTTCAGCATTCTCACTTAGAAGTAAGGTTGCCGGGTTCAGCACTACATCTTTTCAATGTCACATTTGGTGACCCCAAAATACTCATTTCATATCTAGTCAACCTCACACCAGTCAGGTATTGAGTTTTCATCCTTGTCAGTAGACTCTCAACAGAATGAGGGACCATTACAGTCAGGGGATATCCCATCACAATGCCCTCACATTGTGTAAGACTTTGACCAACTTTGGCAACTGCACGCAAAAAAACCTGATAAGGCTGCTGTGACTGGGTCCAAAGTAGCTGAAAATATGCTCCTGGGCGGTTTACACCTCCATGGACCTGTGTCAGGGCAGACAAAGAACATGCATCATGCTCATGACAAAACAATGTGAAAGGTTTCGTCTAGTCATGCATACCCAACGCTGGAGACCTGCACAAACTCTCTCTAAATTCAGTAAACGCTTTCATTTCATCCTGGTCTAACACTATGGCCCTCATTCTGACCTTGGCGGGCGGCGGAGGCCGCCCGCCAAAGTCCCGCCGTCAGGTTACCGTTCCGCGGTCGAAAGACCGCGGCGGTAATTCTGACTTTCCCGCTGGGCTGGCGGGCGGTCGCCTTCAGACCGCCAGCCAGCCCAGCGGGAAAGAGGCTTCCACGATGAAGCCGGCTCGGAATCGAGCCGGCGGAGTGGAAGCTGTGCGACGGGTGCAGTTGCACCCGTCGCGTATTTCACTGTCTGCGCAGCAGACAGTGAAATACATGTAGGGGCCCTCTTACGGGGGCCCCTGCAATGCCCATGCCAGTGGCATGGGCACTGCAGGGGCCCCCAGGGGCCCCGCGACCCCCCCTACCGCCATCCGGATCTCGGCGGTCCGACCGCCGGGATCTGGATGGCGGTAGGGGGGGTCGGAATCCCCGCGGCGGTGCAGCAAGCTGCGCCGCCGCGGAGGATTCAATGGGGCGGCGGTACACTGGCGGGACCCCGCCAGTGGTGCCGGTCCGACCGCGGCTTTACCGCCGCGGTCGGAATCCCCATTGGAGCACCGCCGGCCTGTCGGCGGTGCTCCCGCGGTCCTCCGCCCTGGCGGTCAAAGACCGCCAGGGTCAGAATGACCACCTATGTGATAAGTGACTTCTTTATGAGTCAGCTTCTGCAATGGTCTTGAAATGACTGAAAAATTTGGGATCCGCTGGGACAATAACCCACCATTCCCAAAAACATCCTGACATATCTTTGTGTAGTCGGAGAGACTTATCTGCAATATGGTTGTAATCCTTTCTCTGGATATCTTTCTTGAACCCTTCTCAATCTGGTGACCCAAATATTTCACTACTTTCTGATAGCATTGCAATTTCAGTGGTGGCACTTTGTGACCATTCTTTCCCAAATGGTTCAACAGGGCAATTGTATCATACTTGCATTTGTCCCTTGTCTTGGAAGCGATCAGTAACTCATCAATGTACTGCACCAAGGTCGAAGGAAAATGCAATTCCAACGTCTCCAAATTCTTTTTCAAGATCTGATTGAATAGGGAAGGTGACTCTGAATACCCTTGAGGAATTCTGCACCAGCAATAGACTCGATCTAGGAATTTCAAACAAAAGAGAAATTGGCTATCCTCATGAAGAGGCACAGAAAAGAATGCTTGTGACAAATCAATGACAGTGAACCACTCTGCATCACATGAAATTTGGAACATTATCACACCTGGATTTGGCACCACAGGACAACATTTGACCACAATCTCATTTATTTTTCTCAAATCCTGAACAATCCGAACATTCCCACAGGGCTTCTTCAAAACCATTATTGGTGAATTACATGGACTGCTCAATAATTCCTTCAGAACCCCTTGCTTTACAAAATCTGCAATTATCTGAGCCACTTTCATAAGGACGTCTTGTGGCATATGGTACTGTGGAAGTTGAGGAAAAACTGCAATTGGCTTCACAGTAACCTTGACTGGCTCCACTCAGTTTATCAAACGTACTTCTTTTCCTTTCAAGTCCCACACATTCTGCTTTACCGTTCCCGGCAAATAAGGATGGAGCTCTTTCACAGTGAACATCGGGAACAATTCAATCAAGGGGTACTCCTCATTTATAGTGTCAAGTTCTGTCTCTGGAGCTTTGTTCCTCTTCGTCATCACTATTCGTTTGGATCTCAATCCCATCAATTGAACAAGTAATCAAACACTTAGGGGGTTATTCTAACTTTGGAGGAGTGTTAATCCGTCCCAAAAGTGACGGTAAAGTGACGGATATACCACCAGCCGTATTACGAGTTCCATAGGATATAATGGACTCGTAATACGGCTGGTGGTAAATCCGTCACTTTTCCATCACTTTTGGGACGGATTAACACCTCCTCCAAAGTTAGAATAACCCCCTTAGTGTTACACAACAAGTCTCTTCCCAGTAGGGATACTGGTCTTGAGTTGCAGACTACAAATCTGTGCAATGCCTGAGAGTTGCCAATCTCGTCTTGAACTGGATCTGTAATCTGGTTTGTTAAATATTGGTTTGCTACTACCACAACCTGAACTGTTCTACCAGAAAGGGACAAATTTGGAACCTCTGCACTTCTCACCATAGAGTGTGTAGCTCCTGTGTCAACCAAGAATGAAACCTTATGACCCATAACCTTTCCTTTCACATAGGGACCTCTTTGATCTACTTCTAAAGAAGTCGCAAGCACGCTTGGCTCCTCATCTGAACTGTCACTCGTCCATTCATCATTTATTCCATTCTCACTGTGTAATGGGAATTGATACACTGTGTTAATATTTCTGTTTGCCTCAGTCCTGTGACCTGTTGAGAAAGCATCATCTGTTGCTGCTCCATTGGGGCTTGAAGCATTTGTATTTGCTGTCTAGGTACCTTGGGAACCTACCGCTGCATTGGCTGTAACTGTGACACTTGTGCACAAGGCATTTTCACCTGCTGCATGGGCTGAAAATTGTGCATTTGATTCACATTATTCTGAAAATTTGGATTAGTACCTCTCACTCTCAGTCCTCTCATCTTCTGGAATGAATTGATGTCATTACTCTGCTGAACAACACCTTCCTGCGCCGTTATTGGAAACTCCGGTATCCAATGTCCCACAGCTCTGCAAATGTGACATGGCAATAGCTTCTTCATTCCCTGTACATCATTCTGAACTACTACAGTATTCAAGTCTGGACCACGATTCATATTGCCTCCACGACCTCTACCTCTGTCACTTCTGCTCCAAGGGACATGAACAAAATTTCCCCCTGGAATCTCTCTCATTGGCAAAATCTTTACTGGATCTTTATCCTGCAGCACATTTTCAGTGAGCTCCAAAGAATCAATTTCCTCTTGTCTCTTTTCTTTAACCCATCTGCCTTCCCATTTGTCTAATGCTCTCCAAGTCTTGGCACTTTGGAGCAATTCCTTAAGGTGTGCCTTCATTCCTGCAGATCTCATATGCTCAAAATCTTTAGCCTCAAAATCTAATCTGTAACTTCTTTTCAAATGCTCCGTATTCTCTATCTCTATGCCGTACTTCTCTGCTAAGTCTGCTAGTTTCTGATGTACATTGCTCACTTCTCTTGTGGTCTTTGGGCATAAATATCTCAATTCTGCCTCTGTCTAGGACTCTAACCTATTTACCGCCATCGTTCCTTCAATGAGTTCACCTGCTTCATGCTTAGCCTAGCACAATTCAAATATTCTTCTCCTTTAGGGACACTCTGTGGGGTATTCAGCTTGTCTAACCATTTGGTTAATTGCTGAGCTGTCAGTCCTTGTAACAAAATGTTACTTGCTTGGACCAGTGGCACCTGTTGTGCAACTGCATTCGGAACCTGTGGTGTCAATAATTTCAGGCTCTGGCTAACATTTGGCCCTGTCACCGTATCTGGAAGTGCTACAAATGGCTAAGGTCTAACAACGATCTTGATCCATCAAAAGTCTGTCCACAGGAGAGACTACCTGAACATTTTCATTATGTCCTCCCCTTATCAGGTTCTGGGACATTGCTACCTGTTCACCAACAGTCAGTTTCTTTTGTGCAAATAATGGTACAGCTGGACCAACAGTAATAGGTAGCGATATAGCATCTGGGGCTGTTCTGGCACCTACGATCTGTGGGAGAGTAACTCCCATATTTTGATTCATCATTGAAGTCATATCTGACTGTGTCCCTGTCACTGGAGTTAATCTTGGCATTACCTGCGGCTGTACTTGGGGCCACAAAAGCGGAGTTGGTTCAGTCTGTACTAATATTGGTCTTGGGAAGACCTGCTCCGTGGGCACCAATAAGTTCAAAGTCATTTCCATAACGGGCACATCAGGATATATTCTCTGCACTTGTGGCGGTTGTATCTGGGTCTTTACTACAGGAGTAGTAGGCACATTAAGACCACTTTGCACCGCATTCTGTGTCAGGTTAGCATTAACCTGCACCGGACTCACTGTCACATTAACTTGTGCCTGGGCTGTCGGATCAACACTGGTACTTGGACCACTCTCATGTACTGTATATGGTGGTGGTCGATCCCTCAAAAACTGTGTAATAAACTCCTCATAGTCCGAGTCCTCCCCCACTGTTGAAGAATTACTAACCTCCTTACTTTCAGATGGACTTTTACTAGTTTTCTTAGTAGCTTTCTTTCCTTCCTTCTCATTCTCCTGCGTAATTGCCAGAAACAACTTAATTCTGTTCAAAGTCTCCATTCTCTATGCTTCCTGAACACAATCCCATCCAGCCTCAGCTAGAGTCTTTTCTGCCTTTCTCATCCTCCTCTCAAATTTAAATTGCTGTTGCTGTCTGGCTACTAGCTCCCAAATTGCTAATGTCTCAAACTGTGCTGGTCTCAGAAGGGGCTTCGATTCATATAGCACCATCCATAAATGCTCCAAAACTCTGAAATTGAATGTTCCATTTGTAGGAAACGCTAAGCTCCCATCCTTCTCTGTCAATTTGCACCATTGCTTTAGCTAAAGACATGCTGTGACTCCTCTTTCTTCCATTACAATGTAAGCTGGTGAATTTTCTGGTGGCGTAGCCTCACTTACACTCGCTGTAATATATGTATCTCCCTTTAGGGCACTTTTTAACGCTTTGAAAAACTTCATCTTTTCTATCTTTTTGCTATTCAAAATCGAATCAGGAAGTGACTTTTAATCCCAAGATTAATTTCATCCACTTTCTCAACCAATTGCCTCTTACAAACGGCTGCCTATCTGTGCGTGACCCTTCTCACTACCCGACCTATCCCAGCGGCGCTCCAATGACGTCACACTCACACATACTGCAGCTGACAAAGTCTTGCGACTCATCCTCCTTCACTCGAATTCACACAAGACGAATGAAAAATATTGCGAGCACTAATCCAAAAAAAAAAAAATCTGCTGATTTACTACAGCAAAGATAACACAATCACTTTGGAAACCTTATGTATTTTTCACTGATGGCTCTTCCCACACTTACAGCTACTCCTTCTTTCTCGGTCTCCCAGATTCACAAGAAAAATTCAACCCACAAATCTTACTCTCAACTGATCAATGGGTCTGTCCTGGTGCACATAGAACTCGCCAAATCTCAGTCGAAACTTTCTTTCACTCACTTTACTCACACACTGACTTGTTAACCACGCCCGATTAACTTACTAAACCAGGCAAATTACAACATAAACCAAGTGTCTCATACACTTTTTCCAATATACTCTGGAGTCTTAGACCACGCAGGGTCCGTACATCAACAACCACATGGGCAATGTTTGATCACAAAGCGCCACACACATATGAAGTTCGATGACTTCCCTACTCTCACACTGCGGAGTACGAACACTCTTTCTGCAACTTCATTTGTAGTATGCAAACTCCCTAAAATCCACACAAACCTCACAATTCACCTGCGATTTGCATAAGCTCTGCAAGTGCAACCTATTTCACTCACACTATCACTAGACTAGAGCGCCGGGAACATCCTCAACACCCATTAGCAGGATCCAGGATCTGGGATAGTCATTTCTGGGCTTAATGGAACATCATTTTATCTCCAATTATCATCATTGAAAAACAAAATCCAAATCTCAATAATAATGAACCCTCAAAGGCCCAACCCATCAAGCTGTTACCGTCTCTGGGAACACCTGTTACTGTGTACTGCATGTCAATGGTAGGCTCCTAAGAAGACAAACCATCAGTCTCTTACTGTCTCTGTTATCACTCTGTACCGGACATCTATGGCAAGCTCTTAAGGAGACTAACCATCCTCTGCTACCATCACTGTTAGCGCGCCTGACGTTAATAAGTAAACTTACAAGGGGACGCGAATAGGTCGATGAACCTTTTGACTAGCAATTAAGATGTTCTTAACATAGCTCCAGTATTCAATAATCAATCAATCAATTAAATCAATAATCAATACACAATAATCAACAATCATTAGTAATCAATAAAATCAATAATCAATGGAGTCAGTAATTGTCACACACCATAACCTTTTAGTCATGAATAAACACGACTAAACACGACTTTACCTTTAGTAAAAGTTTAGAATGTTTATTTCCCTATATGAGCAATGCTAAGGTCATGTAGATTAATCTCAAAATCAAATGAAACACATACAGAAACAAAACTGGTTGTCCAAAGTGGCGGAAGAAACGTAACCTAATCAAAGTTTGAATTACAACACATTCTAAAGTTATGGTGCAAATCAATAGAAAAGTCAACTGCGTTAATGAAATAAAGTACATAAAATTCAACAGAGAAATCCACCAAACATTAGTCCCTATTATCGTAAGTCCGTAATGAGAATCCTTAACTAACATTGAATTAACATTAGCATGTTGGGCTTCATACAAAACAATTTAGTAACACAAATTTAGAAAAATATCTAACTATAGCTCTATCAAAACAGCGCAGTTGGTACCTAGAAAGAAAAAGCAAATATGCATAATAATCACATGTCAGAATATACCTATCCTCAGAATGGATCATCAAAGCAGAATCAGTCTTTGTCCTGCTAGCGCGCCTGGTCCTTAGTAAGTAAACTTACAAGGGGACGAGTATTGGTCAATGAACCTTTTGAATCGCATGGAGTATCCTAGTCATGCAGTGACCATTGAACCTATAAACAACCTCAATAATCATTAAACATTTTTAGGAAATCACCTTCAAAACCACCTACTCATGAATAACCGCAACTCAGTAAGGAGTTAACAATATTTATTTCCCTATTGCTTACAATTCTAAATCATCCGTTAGTTCAAACTTTATTCAATTTATTAATCCATTAGTAAAACATCATCACTTAAGAAGACATATGCATAAAGGTAATTCCATAAGCTACAATATTAGCATTCATAATGAAGTTCTGCAATTAAGTTTGTCAGTTAATTGTCACTGTCAATGTCACCTTCAACAGCCTACCTAACCAAGATTAGCATTAGCATGTGGGTCTTCCTGTGAAAACAATTTGGAGAAAACATTAATTTGGAAAAATCTGCCTAGATGAGGATATTCATAATCAGCGCAGTTGGTACCTAAAAGAAAAGGCATAAAATCATCATTCACACTTTTATAGCTGCCTATCCAGGATGGATCAGCAACAAGTCAGTCTTCGTCCTCAGATCATCAATTTGTCAAATAGGGAATCAGGCTCACGGAACATAAGCCCAATATCAGCACCTCGGACAGCGGCTCCTGAAGTCATCAATTTTCTCCCCGCACCTCTGATCTCTCGCCCTTTGTCATGACTTTTTATTAGCGTCTTCCAGTCCATCCCCCTAATTGCTAATTGGTCAGTCAGTCGGCAGATATGACTTTAACCTATAGTTTTTGCTTACCAAATCTACCAATTTTCATGTGTCCTGAGTCACAAGATGCGGATTGGTTCTTCATGTGATGCCCTCATCATCCAGCTCATCAGGTATCAAAATTGTTGCATATGGTTCTTCAGTCAGTGCCTCTATTGTTCGCTGGGAAAGTACATTTAGCCTGCTCTACACATAATTGTAGCAAATTGTCTTCATCATCTCCTGTCCGCGGGACATTGCAGAAAATTCTAGCTAAGTAACTTGAACTTCGAGCGTGTCAAGGTTGTATACAGCAGTTTCCAATCCTCTGCAAGGCGTTCGGGATTTTCATGTTTCGAATGTGCGAGGCCCACTGGAACTAGGCCTTTAGTCCAGCTAACTTAATACTACAAATTAATGTAACACATAGGTTATACATATCATTATGACATATTATTACATCTTTCTCATATATTTTCATTATTTTCTACACTTTCAGTCGTTTTAGTACACATGGTGATCATACCCCGCAGGCACATTATTTTTCTATGATTAATTTCTCTACACATTTTCTCATTAGTAATATATAAATCATTAATAATTTTCTTAATTAGCATAGCTGCTTCAACAGTCCTCAGGACATCAGTCCATCAGCAAGGCATCAGAATCTCAGTTAGGCAAATATGGGCAAAGTAATTTAAGCATTATAGATAAATACGTCTCTAGTAAAGATTTCAGGAGCAAGTGTGGACTACTACAAGAGTAAGTCAAGCCTACTCACGACAAAATATTTGTTAATCGACCCTCATGTGCATTTCCTCTTGGCTCTTTGATTAAAAACACAGCATCAAGTCTGTAGTTCCTAATACAGTTTATAAAACCCATATTAATGTCCTCTCCAGCCCTAAAAGCCATAAACGCTACTTCCCTTTTGCTCTCATGCAGTACACTGACATATATTGTTCTTACCTAAATCTGAATTGATCCTCCTTTTCCATAATCTGCCTTCCTGGGCTTCACCTAAGATGGCCTACTGCTATCCCATACTTTTGCCACTTTCAGTGCCCCACCCAGAAATGTCGATTGTGACTTATTACGATATTGCAGTAACCAGGTAACTAGTTCACAAGCATATCCAAGACATTAAAGTTGTTCTTATGTCTAGCACAATGGGGCATATTTACAAGCTCCTAGCACTACCTTGCTCCGCCATAGCATTATTTTTTTCGCTAAGGTGGCTTTTACCCCGTGCCATATTTAGAAAGTAGCACAATGCTTGCATTGCACCACTTTTCAACCCCTTGAGCTACATTATGTCTGCGCCAGGCATAGTGTATGGAAGATGGGCGTTCCGAAAAAATGGTGCAGTGAAATTGTCAACATTTCCCTGCACCATTTTTCTGTTCATTTTAACGCCTGCTCAGAGCAAGCATTAAAATGAAGCACTTAATTTAATCATTTGGCCCCCCTGTGTTTTGCAAAGCGCCACAATAATGTCAAACATTTTGATGCTATTGTCCTAACGACCGCCATGGTGCGCCATATTGTAAATACCCGCAACCATGGTGTCGTTAGGTGGGGAAGAAGCGACACAAGAAAAGTGACTCACCTGGACTGATGCACCACTTTCTTGTAAACATGTCCAGATTTCTCATATTGTATCATATTTCCTCACCTCTTCTCCTTCTTTCTTCTTAAATGCATCTTTCAGTATCGGTTCCCTTGCTTAATACGAATAACATACATTTTGTTCCTCTAAAGTGAGCACAAAAGCCTATTTTTGTTTATGGAAAATAGCAGGTGGGTGTCAATATTCCAAATACAAAGTAAACATTCCTCCAGCAATCCGTGGATTGAAAATAGTTGGAGGAGTTAGTATAAGTGTGTGGATTGGATGTCATAGCAAGCCCCACCTGAAAATCCTGGGCTGAAATCTAATTTATAGCATATTATCATGCCTTAAGAGTCTGCATCTTTGACAAATGCATAGAAATCTAGGCATTGTTGGATGTAATTTCAAGTAAAGGAAAGAAGGGAAGCATTTCGGTATGTGTTTTATGGATAGCGGAGACAGTCACTGTCATTTGTGAAAGTGCCAGCAAAAACATAATTACATGATCTTGGTAACTGTTTGTTTAGTATTAATGATCAACAGGCAATATGGTGTTTTTCCGTCTTTTCTACATGAGGTGAAAAGTGCAATGGACTTCATTTGACCTCTGTCCACCTCCCACAGTGACATAAGCAGCATGATGATGCATACGACATCCTGTCATGGGAACTTCCTCTTGATTCATCCTATCGTTCATGTTTTGAATTGCTGGCTGGGCTTCCACTCAAAGGCCCTGAATTACAAAGGTTCTCCTGTGAGCAACTGTGATTTACTCATGTCATACCCGTGGCTTACTACTGAATTCCAGGAAAAAGCCAAGAGTAAAGATAATAACAAGAGAGCTATATTTTCTATTTCGGTACTAGTACCTTGATTGTTCTATGCTACTGTTTTTAAAAACGTGGTGATTGTTTAATGTCACTAATTAATATGATTACTTAAAAATTAACATTAAATGTGTTTGGGATTTATATTTCATTCCATGCTGATCGATATATGAAGATTGCACAAATATAGTAGAAATGTGTATACAGTTTTTAGACGTGCCTACAATGGATATTATGGGCTGTCCCGGAGGCATTGGGTACCAAACCACACTTTCAAAATGTAGACTATATAGCAGTAGTCACCACCATATTGAACTTCCATGCTTTTTTTTTTCACCTGTGAGTCCCTGTTGATCGATCGTCACCAATCCACTGAATTCGGAAAATAAAACACAACCAAATGTAACTTCAGTAACCAATCACACTGTGGCACAATACTAAAAATAATTGTGCATTTCGATGAACATATATGAGAGACTGCTGCCATCTTGATTAATTCAGCCGGAACACACTTTTTTACTAGCAGCACAAGCTTTACTTAATGCTTTACTCATTTTTGTTTTTTTTTGCCTCGTGTTTCTTTTTGACTGTAATTTGCTTTACTCTCTATGTATCTTTGATCTTCACAACCTCTTCTTCCATGTGCCTCTTTGCACCTGGCACCTGAAGACACACATAAAGATGCAGAGGTAATTAATTGGCATGATTACTTTGAAAATGAGTCACATTTTCCCCAATTCCAGAGTCAAAGATACGCAGGGGATGGCTCTGGGGCTTTGGAAAATCGGGCTCATTAAAACTTGATCCCTGGAGGTGCATTTAGACATGAGAAAATCCTGTGAGGATCAGTAATTGTCAATCCAGTTTCTCTGATATTTTCTCATTTCCCAGTGGATTTTCACACGGACATTTCTGCTACTTACAGTGGCCAAACTATCTATGTGCAAACAAACAGATCTGCACATACACCACGAATCTAATGATTCCAATGGATGGGTAAGGCAAAAATTTGCCAGAAAATTCTTTACCCCAACCACAACAAAGACAGGATAATAGTGATGGCTCATCAGGGCCAAATAAGGATTATTTAATTGTGGTGTTCCACAGTGGTAGCTTACGTCTTATCAGGGCCGTATTCCTCTTAAAGGGGGAAGACAATCATATTAACATTGTGACAGTTCCTGAGATCTCATGACAACAACTTTCAGAGTTGAACAACAGTCACTCTGCTTATTCGACCTTCCTGCTCCTTGCGATTATAACTAGTTGGTGCAATCACATTAGCCTTGATATCAGGGCCCAGTTAGGTTTGTAGGGTTCGAGACACACATTATGGCCATTATTACAAGTGGCTACTTAATGCCAATGTAGCCGGTTACAGTAGTCATACTTCAATTGTGCTATAAACAGTAATATGTCAAAGGTGTGTGCTTTCCACAACATTGAAGTAGATAATCAAATTGTCTGTGGTCTCTTTTTGTCAAGATTCTTTTGATTTCTGGTTTTCTTTGACACATCAACCTTGTACATAAACTTGAAGATGGAATATGAGAGTGATAAATTTGCACTAACATCACCGGCAAATCTAGTAGTTGTGGAAATATTTTCAAGATCAATATAATAGGGCAAAAACCAGTCTAGGATGTGAAATTATTTGAAAGTTTGTATGGGGCATAGGTGACCAGCACTCTTAGAATCTAAAGTGTTTTCACCTTAGACTGATATCATATAAGGTATATTAATGTATTCTCAAAATCTCAAAAACACTCTTTCAGAGAAGTACACTCCAAACTATTGGCCTTATTTGGAGTTTGGTGGCCACTGTCGAAATGTGAAAGATATCCCATCCTCCTCTTAGAAGCGAGATAGGCTTTAATGCACTTGTTATGCACTGCATGGGTCATTTGCCACGCTTGTTAAGGAGCATCCTGTCGAAACTCTAAATAAGTACCTATGTAGCACAAGTATTAGTCAACAACTATTTGCATACAATAAATGCAAACTGTAAAATATGCTCCTGTGCTCAACCACAAATGTGATTTTGTTCATCTAGCTGCTTAGTTATCTAAAGATCTAACGTATTCAATAATATTCATTCAAGTTTTAAAATGTCGAATTAACACGTTTAGCAAAATTAAATTTGCTTTTTGGAAGAGACAGACTTAATAGCAGAACAAAATATATACAATCACGACAAAGTGATAAATGTGCATGTAGCACATTCTACATTATTATAAATGAATTAATACCGCATAGCAAATTAACTAGTAAACCAACAAAAATGTGTTTCACTTAAGATATACTTATCATGAAATTAACATATCTACTATTCAAGAGAGTAAGGTCCTACTCTCAAGTTCTCTTAAGCTCACCAATATCCATAAACAATATATATGTTGAATTCATTTACATGCTGAAAAGCATCGAACCTGAGGTGCGAATTGAACTAGCTCTCATCTAAAAATGTAAACTTTACATAAGATACCCTTTTGTTACTTTCGTTTCTTAATTCAAGTAGTAGTAGTGTTTCCCAAAATAAATACAAAGGAAAAAAGAAGATACTTGTATTTAACAAAACGGTCCTGTAAACTTTCAAGTTCTATGTCTTGCCAGGCTAACGTCAATTTAGCTGCACTCCTTTCAGGAAACTCCATGCATTCAACATTCTTCAAACCAACCAGCAATGTTGGGCAGGCGCCTTTATTAAGTAAGCTAATTATTTAGGTGCCTTTTACTTGCATTCCCCAGGACCACAGAAAACCAACACATTTCTTTTTCCATTCTCTGCGGAAACATAAAGCAGGCAATTCAATCTGTTCAAACTAGTTCCACTACTGTTTTAACAGTTAAAATCTTCAGTCAACATCTATAACATAGCATCTCTATTTTATCTTCACACAATTTCCATTTCTGGATTACTTTCAAAATGAAATAACAAAGTATTTAGGGGCATATTTATACTCCGTTTGGGCCGGAATTGCGTCGTTTTTTTTGACGCAATTTCGACGCAAAACTAACTCCATATTTATACTTTGGCGTTAGACGCGTCTAGCGCCAAAGTCCATGGAGTTAGCGTCATTTTTTAGCATGGACACCTACTTTGCGTTAATTATATGCAAGGTAGGCGTTCCCGTCTAAAAAATCGACTCCGAGGCATGTGCGTCGGATTTATACTCCCGGGCAAAATTCACGCCCGGGAGTGGGCGGGTCCAAAAAAATGACGTACGGCCGCTTTTGCGCCGTTTTTTAGCGCCTGCAAAAGGCAGGCGTTAAGGGACCTGTGGGCTCTGAAGGAGCCCAGAGGTGCCCTCCCATGCCCCCAGGGACACCCCCTGTCACCCTTGCCCACCCCAGGAGGACACCCAAGGCTGGAGGGACCCATCCCAGGGACATTAAGGTAAGTTCAGGTAAGTGTTATTTTTTATTTTTTTTGTGGCATAGGGGGGCCTGATTTGTGCCCCCCTACATGCCACTATGCCCAATGACCATGCCTAGGGGACAGAAGTCCCCTGGGAATGGCCATTGGGCAAGGGGGCATGACTCCTGTCTTTGCTAAGACAGGAGTCATTTCTATGGGGGTTGGGAGTGAAAAAAAATGGCGCAAATCGGGTTGAGGCGAAAGAATTGCCTCAACCTGACTTGCACCATTTCTTGACGCCCAAGCCCCATATCCCCCTACGCCGGCGCTGCCTGGTGTACGTCGTTTTTTTTTAACGCACAACAGACGGCGCCGGCGGCTAACGCCGGCTAACGTCATTCAATAAATACGGCGCCCGCATGGTGCTTCAGAATGGCGTTAGCCGGCGCTAATTTTTTTGACGCAAAACTGCGTTAGCGCAGTTTCGCGTCAAAAAGTATAAATATGGGCCTTAATGTACTTTTCATAACCAATTGTTCTTCAAACGCCATAAATAAAATGAATAGGTTATGAAATAAAATGTCAAGAATTCAATAATTTTCCTGAACTCAGGAGTTTTATAGAGGAAGGAGAAGCTGCATGCAGACATAAAACAATTTAAAGAAGCATTCAGCAGAATGCACGGCCTCAACACATGCGTAGTCCATTCCCCTTTCATTTCTCCGGTCTCACTAACATTGTTAATGATTTTTTTTTTTTAAGTACAAGTTGGTCAGACGTTTATTCGAGTTTCTGTGCCGTATTGTAAAAACCTTGCAGCTTAAGGTTTTGCACCTGCTAAGGAGAAACCTTTGACTTATCTCTTCTGATGCAGAGGGGGATTCTCTGTCACACTTTTTAACATTTGCAAAAGCATGCCAGTCTCTTAGGTTGAACAACCCAGCTGATAAATATTTTCTTTGATTTAGACCTGAAAGTCCTGAAGAATCTGCTTGTCAGTCAGTGGACTGAAATAGGCGGTGTAATGTAATCAAAGAAAGGGGTAGACTCAATTTTCTCACTGTTCTTTAGAGTTGTGAAAGAGGGGAGTGAATCAAGTTTCGCCCAGCTCACCCTTATACAGTTTTAAGATTAAGGTCTAATGGGTGAATATGATGAACACACATGGACTGACTATAGGGTTCTCCCTACACATCCTCACAACAAGCAGCACTATCAGCAGGGGGTAGGGGTCCGTGTGCATGATTGGGAATCCTTTGGTAGATCTTTACTTCCCTCTGTATTTTCTGTAGACACAGGTAGAGGGGATACAAGGCAGCGTCCCAACTACGGTTGCGTCTGGGAATGTGACTTACTGGGGGCAGTAGCATTTTTGCAGCACTTCACTTCTCTAAAAGGAATGGCAGAGTGTCTCTGGTCTTCGCGTTCAGTGTAGTGAGACACCTTCAACTATTTCACTACTGTAGCATTGGTATTTCCACAGTTGTGTGGGTCCTGCAGGACAGTCTGTTGCTCATATAGAAAGGTGGCTCAGGAGGGCAGTGGGCAGGACAAAGATGCATAGAGAAGAATGTAAAACAGAGGATTCTTTACATGGTAGAAAGACACCATTCTTCAAAAGAAGTGGAGGTAGCTAGCCTTGTTTATTACTAAACGAAATGTTTCCCTTCCCCGAGTGTGTTGGCTGAAGTTTGAAAACCAACATGGTGCTAACCTGTTTGTTATGATGTCACCTCTTACTTTTAAAAATATATGAACAAGGTTGGCTCTGAAATACATGTTTCACAATATAATAATTGCACTATATTTAATTGCACTTACCATATACTTGTTCGTTTTTTTTACTTTACAGCTGGATTTCTGCCTTAACGTCTAGCTCTATAAGATCTATGCTGGGCTATTTCTCAACCCTCATCCATGGTAATTGTGATCTTTTACTTGTCATTTAAATCACTATTCACCATCTTCAATCACAACATATCCATGTTGCCGGGGATGCCCTTTGTGGATTTTCTAAATGACAGGGGCGGCTCCTTCACAATGACGGAGGAGCATCGCCCCCCCCCCCGGCTATACCAGTAGTTGAAAGATAAAACAATATTTCTTTATCACTCTGTCTTTCAGCTGCTGGCTCAGCCAGCAGCATGTGAAGGGAGGGGTTGGTCTGGGCCCCAGGAGGTGGGAGAGAGAGAAGGAGGACAGAGTGCACCTAAGTGTGCATATGTATTTGGCCAGCCGTCTCAGGCCAGCCAAACACACATGCGCATTAAAGTTTCTCCAGCCCAGCTGTGCAGTCCAAGCCACTCAGACCAATCCTTATGCTGCTTTTGTGCTAGGTTTAGCATGAAAGCACTGCCAGGATTGCTGGGGAGCCTGTGCTGGTGTCCCAGTACATGCTGGGGCACCAGGAAAGAATCGAGGCGGCAGGCGGCAGCAAGGGAAGAGGTACGTTTTTTTTTTAATGTTTTATCCCCGACTCCCATATTACGGTTAGCAAGGCACTATGGATCCTTGGAGAATCATCCTTTCTTAGGATAATCAAGAAGTAAAGTTGAGAAAACACCACAAAGTCCAGCTATGTAGGATCACACACAATGATGAAGCATGCCTCAAGCTGTGGGGTACAATAGAGAAATATCATGGAAAATCAGGTCAACACTTTGAAGATGCCATATTGTACTCTAACATTATGGGGGTTATTCTAACTTTGGAGGAGGTGTTAATCCGTCCCAAAAGTGACGGAAAAGTGACGGATTTACCACCAGCCGTATTACGAGTCCATTATATCCTATGGAACTCATAATACGGCTGGTGGTATATCCGTCACTTTACCGTCACTTTTGGGACGGATTAACACTCCTCCAAAGTTAGAATAACCCCCTATGTGTCTAAATATTTAACACCAGTGGCATTTTTCTTGATTTTCAACATTTTAAAAAAGAGACTAAAATCACACATACATTCAACGATTCAATAGAATGTATAGTATGTTGCCGTTTAACCTGCTAAAAAAGCGCTTAATTTGTAAATAAGAATATAAATAAGAATAAGTGCAGGGTACCGAGGAATTCCTTAGCAACCTGCTGCTGTAGGCATCAAATGCTGGGGTTACCAAACACCAAGATTTCTGTGTCTTGATTCCACGTCATGCTTATTTTTACTCCCCCACCACTCGTTCTGTTTCTTCAAATCACTCTTGCAGAGAGGTTTAGTCCTTATTTAACTTATTTGTCACAGTTTTCCTTTTTCCGTTCCTCCTTCATTCTCCCATTTCTTCCTTTAATTGTCATACTTTGTGTTAAATTTGCATAGCACATAATACATATCACATACATTGATCATTGCATTGCTAACTTACGACATGTTTTCTGCCACGGTTTTGAACTGACTGGTGTTTTACGTTTCGAAGAGCTAAAGCAGAGGTATTTTATTACCTTGCCAAATGGTAACAGAATGTTTTTCATTGGCACTTCAAAGGAATATGTATGTTTGGCTAGAAATTTAGCTGCATTTGATGAATTAATAGATGAACGAGGGTTTTATAAAGTGTGACGATATCGGGCATCCTGGTGGTAGAGACCCAAAAACACTGAACAAGCTAACAAGAAACTTGAACCTTAGTATCCTAATAAAAAACAAGTTTTAAAGGGTTTCCTGAAGAGTGACTGACTTAAGGTGTCACATTTCAAGTGGTAGCTTGATCCAGTGGAATGCAACACGCTAGATAAAGGACCTTCTACAAATTCTTGCTCATTTGTAACTAGAAAGGCATTTCACATTAGCATTAGAAGAGCGGTGTATGAGGTGGTACCTAGGACTGAAACAGATCTTTAGGCTAATAGGGCCTCTCTGTAGAAAGGGTCTGAAACAAAAAGCACAAACATTTGAAAATAATTCCTTTAGTGACAGGAAACCAGTGAAGGCTTTTTAGATGTGCCGAAACTGACTCTCTTTAAAGTAGTTTAAGTACACTTCTGGCATCTGCTTTAAGAACAATTTAAAGTCTATTCAATAGATAAAATGAAAGACCCAAATATAACGAATTGTCATAGTCAGTTCTGGGTGCAATTAATGTGTGAACCACTGCCTTGGAAAATGAAGTAGGCAAAAAAAGGAAGCATGTTCCTCAGCATTCTTAAAAGTGCAATACTTGCATATTCCACTGTGATAATCTGAGCCACAAAAGATAGATTATGGTCAAAATGCATGCCCAGATTTACAATTGATTCGATGTGGAGATACATCTAACTCTTGTGGCCACCAAAGCTAAGACCAGCTAGAGTTCTGTCGTCCAAACAAAACACTTCTGTTTGGTCTCTCTGTCATTTCAAACAGCTGGCATTCATCCATTTGACAATCTCAGGTGTATATGTCTTGAACTTCTTGTGTGTATTGATAGTGAATGCAGGATAGATGCTACTAGCTGGGTATTGCCATGTAAAAATGAATGTCAGACACATGAGACTATAAATTCTGCACGGGATGCCATACATGTTAAATAATGTTGGGATTAAGGGTGAACCCTAAGATATTCAACCTGAAAGTTCTGTGGAGGGTAAAATATATGTATCCCAATGTAACTGATGTGACCTGTTAGTACAACAAGAAGCCAGTCGTTCTAGGACTGATTTACAGACACCCAGTTTGAAAAGCCATTCAATTAAGATGCTGTGGTACAAAAATCTGAAGATAAGACCAACCGCAATAATACTGCTGAACCCCTTTAGTATAGTTTGCAAATCCTCTGATAGTGCTAATAATATTGTTTCTGTGATAAGTTCTGGCCTAACATCTGATTGAGTGAAATCTAGATCTTTATTATTTTCAAGATATGATGACAGTTTTTATTCACAGCTTTTACTCCTATTTTTACTGTAAAAAGCAATAAGGAGATAGGTGGAACATGAGTCAGCCGTGAGTTTCTTGAGCAGGTACATCACTGCACCCTTCTTAACTTATTGGACCAGGGAATTCACAAAAGGGTCATGTATAAGTTTAGTTAGTTCTGGATATTAAGAAATTAGCTATCCTGTGAAAGATCCTCAGTGGGCAAGGGCGTGAGGGAACACCTATAGTGGCATGTCTAAAGTAAGTATAAAGCACAACAGAATACAACAAATATCATACCACAAAGGAAATGGCAGCACAGTAAAAATTCAAGAGGGCAAAACACAACAAATTATTAAAAACGGAACGCAACACAGCAACCACAGTAAAACACAGTAACACAAAACATTACTGCAGTACAAAAGCACAGCACCACAAAAAGCAACAAAAAGTATTGCCACCAAAAAAAATTTAAACACACGAAATATGCACAAATATTCTTACCATACATTACCACCTCGAGAAATCTGCTTTCATAACACTGTTGCAAAATATGTTTACACCAAACACTTCATTACTCACCACCAAGAATATATGACAGTGCCAGTTAAAAATGTTTTGTGAACCAGACCTCTGCCCCTAAAAACTAGTATATGTGCCCACCACCTGAAACCACCTGAACAAATTAGGAACTGAAAAAGCTTAAACGCATTTTCACATTCAAAAGAACAGAACAGATCTGTTTTCAACGTATTAAAAAAAGCGCTATTAACCTGTAGTCTCACGGTGAAATGAATGAAAGTTGTGTGCAGCCACCTTTTGCTCTCAAATATTAATCACAAGTTACAGTGGATTTTTTAAGGGTACATTGTTTGTCGACAACCAGTGAATGTGTTCTGCAAAAACATTATAAAAATGCATTAGGTAATCCAGCAATTAATTTGCTGTAAACCAGTCTGGTCTGTGCCTTTGCAATTGCACCAGCCTCCCCCCCAAGATATCTGATTCAGTCAGGTTAGGAATGTCTGTCTCTGTCTACTTACTACCACAGTCCCGTCTAAGGTGTGTAGTTTACAAGTTACGTGACTCAGCCTCTCAGTCCTTCCACAGACTGCTTGAGTGCACACAATAGCACTGTAGTCCCACAGAGCACTACCACAGGAAGAGACGCGCGCGTAGCCACGCTGGTTCATTCCTTTGAAAGATAAATAAACTCCCCGAGGGGTGAGGGAAAGCATAACTGTCTATGACAGATAAACACGGAAATTTCAGCCAGACTAATGAATGGCACTTTCTCCTACATATAGCGAACAGTCACCCAACCAGTGCACTGATTCACATGCAGGGATTTCCACCTCGTTCAGAAATCATACGCAAATAAACCGATTGCCTGGTGATTAACTTTTCTGTCATGTAGTAGTGACATCTCGAGTCAAAGGGAAATTGTATCACGACGCTTCCTGTTTATCTGAGAAGCATAAAGTCACGTAGCAGTTCGTCTGCATGACGAGTCGGCCAAGTATTGCGAAAGTCACCTCCGACGACGTTAGATACTATTATAGAAAACAGCTCAAAGAAGAAGCGCGAGTGGTGGAAAACACAGCCCCTCCTGCAGCCACCTAGCTACATTCCTATTCTAAAACCAGACAGTTAGATCCCTCAGTCTGAATGAAACTGTCTCTTAAATTATTTCCTGGCGTTAAACATTAAGACATTGTGCAAAACCGGTTTGATTTACTTTTTTAGGGTCGAGCGCCAAGCCTGCAAGCCCACTGTCCCTGTTGGATTTTCTTTGTGGGCTTTTAACCACTCCCATGTCACGCCCATCACTTTCGTTGGTTCGTTGGGTTGTCTTTTAAAATTAGCTTGATGTCATTAGTAAAAGGCATGCATACCTAATGCCTTTTCCGGTGTTTAGCTCTCCTCAAGAGCACGGCCAACTACTGAAAACATACTTGGTGCCGTTTTTTCGGTACGGTTTCTGGACTACTCTTTCTCTTTATTTCGTAGGCAGCGTGATCTAACTGGGCAGTAATGGAGCGTTTTTTATAACTACCATTTTATCCTAGTGCTCCTTCATGAATTCAAGGTTTTACACTGCGCGATTTCTCTGTGTTGTTTTTTTTATTACTATGCAGTGGTGAAACCGGACCAGTCTTTTTGTCCTGATTACCTTCACGCTCATGGCGTGGTGCTTTAAATCAGCTCCCTTCTGTGAAATTATATTAATTTTCATTTTCAGGTTATGTGGCAAGAAATGTCTGGTTAGGAGTTTCCAATGCTAATAGCTCTAACTCAAGCAAACATGAGACCCATTGCATTGCAAATGCTTGTTTAGTGGAGTTTATTGAAGTGCAAGCGTTCCTGTGCGACTACATGTGCTCACGAGTGTATGTGGTGTGAGTGTGTGGAGGCAAAAATGATCCAAATCTGAGTCATTCACTGTACTTACTGAAGAGCGAAAGGTGTCAAGCACAAATGGCTCTATTTCAGCTTTCTCCTGACACTCCCCCATCACTACGTGGTGAAATTATTCTCTCCAGCAAAGCCCAAGGGTGCAGCTAATAATGAGGCAGCAGGTACTGTGGCGCCAGGGACCTGATTCAATGCTGATGAGAGCTGTCATTCTGTGAATGTGCTCAGTTGAAGTAAAATTGGAGTCCTTCTATTTGTGTAAAATGTACTGGTTTTTGGTTTTAAATATTTGGTCACCTCAGCCTGTGCTGAACACTGAACTCTGATTATTGCTGTATATTACTATACAACAGCAGCCAGAGGGGGCAATTCTATTTGCCTGCACTCTTACTACACTACTGGCACTGCCCAGCCCAGCGTTCATTTGGTTACAGTTATTCATTTGAGCTTGTATGGTGCCATATTTGCAGGGCCCAAATCACGCTTTTTTACTTCTAAATAACTGTGTCTAACTCCTCACATATTACATAATTTATGATATGTTAAATTACATTTTTGAATCCTTCAAATGGTAGATTTGAAAGAACATTCTTTGTTAGAAATTGGTCTCTAGCTAGCAGAGATATGTACCCTGTCCAAGTAGGGACCACAATCCTAGTCCGGATTAGTCAGTTACACTCCATAAATTAGTCTGTGTTTGTCCTCTGGTAGCTTGGCATAGAGTTCAGGATTAATTTAAAAAGCAACGTGTAAAGTGTTTGTGCAATACTTAAATTACAGTAACACAGCGGAAACACCACAAAAGACCTCACATCAGTTTAGAAAAATAGAGAATACTTATCCTAGTATAACAAGACCAAAAGAATAAACTGCAATACATTGCTTAGAAATCAATAGCGCTAAAAGGTTGCTTGAGGTCAAGCTAGACCAGGGTAAATCCAAAGTTCAGGCTGACTGAGATGGAGAGCAGGCTGGCTATAGGACCCATGCAGGGCCCACTGAAAGGTACCTTGGATAGACGGCTGCATCAACATTGAGGAGGCAATGAGAAGGCAATGCATCAGTTGTGATCCGTGCAGTCCAGGGATGCGTTGTCATTGAGCCGTTCAGTCGTCAAAGCGGTGTCTTCGAAGTGCGGCATCAAACCCTCTGTGTTGGAGTTGATACATGGTCATTGACCCACACAGCAAAGGCGATGAGCCGGAGCTGGTGGTGATGCACCAACCCTGAGCTGCCCAGTCAGCAAAGCAAAGTCCTTGACTTTAGTTGCAGTGGCAATGCATCAGTGTTGAGATTGGATGCAGTGGGTACGATCGGCGCACTGCACTGATGCATCAATTTCTGCAGGAGAACACCTACAGAGTCCCCTTTCAAGGCCCAGGACTGAATTGGCACCTCTTGGCTGGACAGGGCTCACAGTTGGCAGAGTCCAGCAGCTGAAGCAGAATTGAAGGAAGTCATCGATGGCCCTGAGATGGGGGAAATCAACAAGCCCTTGGAGTCACATGGTTTTTATGAGGATGTAGAGAGTTAGGTTTAGTCCTTTTCAATCCCAGGCAAGAGGCAAAGCAGTTCAGCAGAGTGGCAGTTCCTCCTGGCAGCAGAGCAGTCCTTCTTCCTGGCAGAATGTCCTCAGATCCAGAAGTATACTGATTTGGCGGAGTTTGGAGTCCAGTCCAGTTGAGCCTTTGAAGTTGGGACAGGCACAGCCCTATTCAGGTGTGTCATCTCCACCCTCTCATCTAGCCCAGGAAGACCCATCAAACTGGTGATGGCGGTCACACCCCAGCTCACTTTGTGTGTGACTGTGTAGAAGGAATGCACAAAGCCCAGCTGTCACCCACCCCAGACGTGTATTCAGAGGCAGGCAGAGACACAGAATGGTTAGTGAGAAAATGCCAACGTCCTAAAAGTGGTATTTTCGGACTTCAATTAAAATATAACTTCACCATAAGTTGTCATTTTAATTTGTGAGTCGAGAGCCCCTAAACTCCAAGTTTCTATCTTTTCCCAATTTAAAATTACACTTAAAGGCTGAGTCAAGGTAATCCCAAGATTTGCCTATGGTAGAGATAAGCCTTACTGTGGTGAAAACTGAATTTAATATTTTTTCACTACCACAACATGTTTGACTTAAAAGTACATGTGCAACATTTTAAATACACCGCACCATGCCTTTGGGGCTATCTAGGGCCTACCTCTGGGGTGACGTGTAATAAAAAAGGATGGTTTGGGCCTGGCATGTGGGCAAACTTGCCAGGGTGAAATGGCAGTTTAAAACTGCACACACAGGCTCTGCAGTGGCAGGCTTGAGACATGTTTAAAGGGCTACTGTAGGGGGTAATACAAACAGTGCTACAAGCCCACTAGTAGCATTTAAGTTATAGGCCCTGGGCACATAGAGTGCAATTTACTAAGGACTTACAAGTAAATTAAATATGCCAGTTGTGGATAAGCCAATGTCACATGTTTTAGGTTACTGATCACCTGCACTATAAGACTTCATAGCAGTGTAAAGTGCACGGAATCCTAAAGCCAGAAAAATTGAAATCAGAAAAACAGGAGAGCAGAAGGTTGTCAGGGAAACCACGCCAAGGATGCCAGGTCTAACAATGTTGTTCACATTACAAATGAGTAGCACTTTCTCCACGGTAATATGAAAGGCCATAAGCAGGCCTTGATTGGGGTGGAAGTTATAGTTAATCAACTAAGTGTATGCCAGTGGGTTTAGGCTTTTAACAGTAATTTGTATCTCATTTGAGGTACATGTACCTGCATTGTGTGCAGTTGTGTGGTATATGTGTACATGATAACGTCTATGTCTGCCCCATAATATAAGACCATCCTGGACCTGTACTGGACCTGTAGTGGGGCACACAGCATGTTCTCCATTATGACAGAGACTACCGTCCCTGTCATGGGTTTACATTTGTCGCAGGGTAGTGGCAGCATACTGTGTTTTTGTAGTGATTTCAGTATGACAAGACCTTTTTATGTGCATCACAAGAGTGTTGGCCTCTGGTCTACACATGTGAAATTGTGTTGCTACAGGTGAGACTGGATTCCTGTGCTAATATCCAAAGCATATACTTGTGTGTATGTATGTGTATGGTTAACTTGTGCACAGAATACTTGTTTTAGGGAGGCCTGTTCATGTGCCCAAGATGGAGGTGAGTGACTCTCAAAGACAGTAGAAGTGCATTACTGACATTCCTGAGACTGGAGGCAATTGATGTAGTCTTGTCACTGAAGTAAGGAAAGAGGTGTTAGAGCAGAGTTTTGGAATGAATCATTTTAAAATCTCTGCTTACTACTGGATCCTGGGCAATGAATCTTTGTGGCATGTAAGCAGGGAAGGGCTGAAAATTAAAACATTAACAACCCTCAGTCATTTTCAATGACACTTATTTATAGGAGTCAATTATGAGAGTTTGAAGAAAGTTTAATATTTTTATGATAAATTTTAGTAACTCATTGTTATTAACAGGAAACATATTTTATCATAAAAGATCAATAGACGCAGTGATAAATAGAACATATGAGCATTCCATAAAATTAAGTTCCCTAGTCTAATCTAAAGTATGTTTTTGTAAAAAGAAAATGATCATCAATCAATTAGAAGAACTAATCAAGAGTTCTTCAATCAGAGATGTGAAAGCGTTCAGAAACAGTAATGCTTCTAAAGTAATATAGGTTTGAGACAAAACAGTCTCAAAATGAATCTAAGTGTCAAGTTTAAAGCAGCTTAAAGTGAGTCTGAGAAATATCTCAAGAGAGTGTCTGTGAGAAGTCTGAAAACCCTCAAAAAGTGAAAGCGTTCAGAATGTCCTATTCTCCAAGTGTCATATCTCTCACTATAGGAACACTCATTTCAAAATAATTCAATATTGTAACTTAGAACTACTTTCTTCATTTCCACCACTGGTGTAACCAATCAGGTTTTGATGTCTTCATGGGAACAGGACAGCTTTCGTCGACTAATCTATCTAAACAAAGCAGCTGTGAAACATTTTATTCTTCATGTTCTAACATTGCAACTAAACTACCTACTAGATGCTAGTTCACATCATTGTAAGAAATAGAAGATAAAAGGTTAATGGTTAGTGTTATGCATATTTGCAAATCACAGTTCCTTTCCCGTATGGCCTTTTCTATCCAGCTTATTCATAAACAAACAAATTTTGAGATTTCAAATTAAACATTTTACTCATTCAATGCACTTATGAATGTGAGAAGGTTAAAATAATATACTTTACTACATAGACCCCTGTCAAATGTTTCAAGCAAATTTGACAGTTATTCAAAATACATGGCTGACCTAGGTCACTAATGACAATCAAATAAAATATGTGCTCAATGGTGCATTCTTCCACTAAAGTCCACGGATATTGTTGCCTTCTGCTTTTTTACTACTAAGAAAGCACAGAAAGAAAAAATAAATGCAGTTCTTTCTTGTTTTCAGGCCTATGTTATTTCTACACATTTAATTCTAGTCCCAGTACCTTGTTCATGAAAACACGCTCTCCTAATCCCCCCTAATCTGATAGTTTGGAACCATCACAAACTCAAATTCACAGAGTTCACTCTCATCTTCTGCTGAATCTCTCCTTTTCCTTTTCAGATTTTCTCTCTCTTTTACTCTTATATGGTTTATATATATTTCTATATATATATATATGTATATATATATATATATATAGATAGATATAGATATACAGTATATGTATATATCAATACTGAAAATATTCACGCACTCCAGAAAGTTTGCAAAAGCCCTACTTTATTGTTGCAGCAACCACCAATGGGTTTCGACTTCTCACAAGTCTTGTTCATGCTTTGTGAGTCCTTTTACTATTTTCCTTCAATAGTAACGCCCATAACGCCCATTATGAAGCATTCTGGACCATGTAGTTACTTTTTACAAAAACAAATATTAAAACAAATTATATAAACAGTAAATAGGTTTCCTAACGATTCTTAATACAATAATGTGTTTTTAATTTACAAAAGAAATGTTTTACCTAGTTGCATTATAAACTTAAAGTATGCATGGCTAGAGCTAATAATAGAGTATCCTAATCAATTCTTAAAATGCAATATTGATATAAATTCTGGCCAATAATGACTGGGGCCATAAAAATGAAATACTTTTAGTATGAAGAAACAGTTGAAAATGGCACTCAGCCATTTTTGCCAGAATTTATACCAATAATGCATATTAAGAATTGATTAGGATACATGTATTAGCTCTAGCCATGCATACTAGAAGTTTATAATGCATCTAGGTAAAAAAATTATTTTGTAAATTAAAAATACATTATTGTAATTATAGTATTAAGAATTGTTAGGAAACCTATTTACTGTTTATATAATTTGTTTTAATATTTGTTTTTGTAAAAAGTAACTACATAGTCCAGATAATGGGCATTTTGGACCGTTACTATTTAAGGAAAATAGTAAAAGGACTCACTAACCGGGAGCAAGACTTGTGAGAAAAGTCGAAACGAATTGGTGGTTACTGCAACAATAAAGTAGCGCTTTTGCAAACCTCCTGGAGTGCGGCAAATATTTTCAGTATTGATGTTAATCGAGGATGGTCTCCTCCGGCACCGGCAGTGGAGTGCGCGCCCCAAAAATCTTTTTCAGACCACTTTGGATTGAATATATATATATCTATATATATATATATATATATATACATATATATATATATATATATATATATATATTATTCCAGTCACTAGCATTTGTGTTGTTTTGCAAATTGCTAGGGTAGATATAAAATAAACAACTGATATTAGTAAAGGAACTAAGATAGCTTTCAGGATTCCACTTCCTGCTGCTTTTATCCAGTTGCCTATTGAAGAAATTCCCTTAATAAAGCTTTGTACTAAGCTAGTGGTTTCTAAAGGAGCTAAATCAAGCTTGAAATCAGAAAAATACATTGCATATTCTATAATCTTCCTGTTCTCATCTGGGATATAGATGCAACACATCTTCAGCATCTTACAGTCTCCACCTTTTTCAGAGAGTAAAATGTTAAAGAATAGTGATTTTGCAGTACCATTGATCTTATCTCTACTAATTCTGTGTTTTTAACTAGTAAAGCTTCAGATGTACTAGTTGCCAATGTTTCCTCTACTGTTGTAAGCTTTCTAATCTTTTCATCATTTAATACTACTGATGGTATAATAGCTTCAAATATGTCTCCCACTAGTTGTGCTCCCTCGTTCACACTGTGTGAAGATCTATGGGCAGGTGTCATTGTTAGTGCATCTGGACTCTCTATATGAATCATCGTTGGAAAAAGCAAAATCCCCCAGCTGGCAATCTAAAATGTGCATACTCTCCACAGTTAAAATATATTCCAGGTATAGTTGGATCATCCTCCTGCAAAAATTTTCATATTTCCCCCGATAACTCCCAAAAAGATTTACAATTACTATTACCTATTGGTGTCTTTTTTCCTATGTATCCTTCTTTCACACACACATAATTTCCCTTTGTGTTTCTTACCTAATTTTAATTTTGGAACAGGTGTTTTCTTTCTGAACTCATCTTCTCTTTTCCACACATTCTTTAAGACATCTTTCTTTTAATATGCATTTCTTTGAACCTGTGTGTTTCTCCCTTCTAACATTAAAATGAAACATTTTTTCTAGTGGATTCATTAAGCAAGTTAGGTTATTTTCATGAGCTTTAAATTGTTTACAGGAAGAAAAGGTCTAGAGTAATTCAAAGCTGTCTTTGTTTCCTTAGCTTGTGGATGTAGATTCATGCTCTTCATCGGTTGAACTTTTGAAAGAACAATATCACAGTTAGAGAAGTAGTATTCAAAATTTCTCTGCCTATATATGAAAATAAGCATTATACTGCATGATATGACACAGGAAAGGGGAATATGATGATAAGCTATTTGTTCATCAGCTGAAGTAGGCATGTGTGCGCAGACATAGCAGTACTTAATGTCAATGGATTTCGTATATTCTTGCACTAATCTAGAATAACATTTGTTGAGCAATCTTCCTTCATGTAATCTACAAAAGAAGTCTTCAGCTCATCTTAATTAATACCTAAGATAGATGTTGTGTTAGTGAATGTATCAAAAGCTTTTTCTGTCTCTGGTGTAAAATGTATTAATAATACTAATATAGCAACTGACCGTAAAACTATTAATGTAAATAAAATACCTATAATTTTTGGTTAAGGTACACATGATTATCAAAATCAGATCTTATAAAACAATATGTGTGCAACAGCAAAGTTAACATCTTTATCTCAATCTATAGATTCCTTGACTATCTTCTCCTTTTAGTTTCTTGCAGCTTTATTTACAGCAATTTTCATATAGTATTTCTTAAACCTACTCTGTGTTTTTCTAAATTGTTATCCCTACTCTTCTTCTGCTGCCTCGGGCCTAGGTACTATTCTTATCTTTTTTTAATAACGTTATCAAAGTCTCAAATTAAACAGTTAATTTAATGAATTTGTTTGTGACTGAATTTCTCTTTAGTAATTTCAAGGAGGTTCAAGCTACTCCTTATTCCTGACAAACAAGTATGAGGTTGGGATGTTTAATACTTGGCTCACATAATATGTCTGTTGAGGTGCTGAATATCTTTGACAGTGTACTCTAGCTCTTTTGGATCTTCTGAGTATTTGTTGATCTTCTGTGTCACTTGTACCACTTGATTCTATTTCTTCATCAATTGTCAGTGGTGTGAATCCAACTGACACACTTGATTTCAACTTCGTTCAATTGTAAGTCTTTGACCATTTAGCATTGTGGACATCTTTTGTTGCCCTTGACCCATAACTTGCCCCTTCCTTGGATCTTCTTGTTGTTCTTCAGGTATTCCAGCTGTTACTTCAGCTTGAGTTTTTGTTTCTCCAT
Organism: Pleurodeles waltl; assembly: GCF_031143425.1. Taxonomy (NCBI): domain Eukaryota; kingdom Metazoa; phylum Chordata; class Amphibia; order Caudata; family Salamandridae; genus Pleurodeles; species Pleurodeles waltl. The sequence goes on along the minus strand of NC_090438.1, from coordinate 625,739,380 downwards.
TTCCTATGTCAGGTATCCAGTGCCACTCTATGAGATATCTATCAATTGGATTTCTTCATCTGTCTGCAGATTGTCACCCCTTTCTTCTTGCTGGCTCTGATAATAAACTCTTATTTTCTCTACTCAAGTGTGTGCTTGCTGTGGTACACTCACTAGTGTTTGCGGTCCTGCCTCATAGAACACTATTTCTTCTTAAGGATCTCTTGTTCTCTGGTAATGAGAGGCATATACCCAGTTTGGCACTCCTGCACACTTAAGAGCTCTATTTGTGATCAGAATTACTTGATAGGGGTCTTTCCACTTTAGCTCCAGAGAGGACTTTTTTGTATGCTTCTTGACAAGGACCCAGTCTCCTGGACTAACGTCATGGCACTGCTCTTGATGTGGATTTACAGTGACAGCTTCAACTGCTGAGACACAGAATGCACCACATCAGCTAGTCCTTTGCAATAATCCAATACCATGTCATCTATTATGTCCACAAGTTCATTTAAAGTAACAGCAGGTAATCTAATTTTATGTGGGGATAAACTTGTCTTTCTGTCAGGTGCACTTTGCATACTCATTGATACTAGTGGTATTGCATCAGGCCTTTTCAGTGAAGTTGAAGCACAAACCTTTGCCAGTCTAGATTTAATGGTTGTGTTGATCAGCTCAAAGATTTCAGATGCGTCAGATTGATAACTGCAATGTAGCTTCTGTTCAGTTTGCAATGCTGCACACAACATCCTAATGATCTCACAGCTAAAGTGAGTTCCTTGTACTGACTCTAAAGTAACATGCATACTGTACCTTGGGACTCATTCCCTTAACAGTAGTTTGGCTACAGTGAGACTGTCATTTTTCCTTGTTGGGTAGGTTTCCACCCATCTAGAGAAAATGCACACTATAGCCAGGACATATCTCAGCCCATTGATTGATTGATGTAATTCTTTGTAAAGCGTGACAAATGCTCTGGGGCATCTTGGCGCTGACATAGATAACAGGTAGATAGCATCGAACCATCCAGCCTTAATTAGAGGTAAAAAACAACCAAGTTTTAGGATGTTTTCTAAATGTAGCTAAATTCGCCGGGGTTCTAAGGTCCAAGGAGGGTAAGTTCCATAACTTGCATTTGTATTACACAAAGCTCCTGGCTCCGCATGAAGCTTTTTTGCAGTTAAGTATTGCCAGAATTCTAGACATGGTTGAGCACAGGTACCTTCTGGGTATGTACCGTCTTGGACCTGGCTGTTTTTGAGGGTTCATCGCCAAACTTTTTGCTTCTTTCCTCCTATTTTTTCTTACCTCTTGCTGTTGGCTTTAGGAGTCTGAGCACTTTATCACTGCTGATCAGTGCTAAAGTGCAGGTGCTCTCCCTTCTAAAGTTGGTATGATTGGCTTACACCCAATTGGCACATTTAATTTACCTGTAAGTCCTTTGTACAGTGGTATCCCTATATACAGGGCCTATAAATGAAATGCTACTAGTGGGCCTGCAGCGCTGCTTGAGCCACCCACTGAAGTAGCCTTTCAAACCTGTCTCAGGCCTGCTAGCACAGGGCCTGTGTGTACGTTTACTGCCATAGAGATCTGGTAAGTCTAAATTTACTTGCCAGGCCCAGAACTCCCCTTTTACTACATGTGAGTCACCCCTCAGGTCAGCCCTAGCTAGTCCTGTGGGCAGGGTGCTATGTATGCAGAAGGCATGATATCTGCTTGGTTGAGTAGCCAGTCCTGGTAGTGACAAACTGCCTATTTAGTTTCTAACTGCAGTGAGTGCTGCCTTCTCATAGGATTACATTGGAAATGCACTGCCTTATGTTTAGGGGTTATTGTCTGAGTTATTGTCTGAGTTATGGGGGGTAGCGTAGGCATGTTTGGTATGGTTGTAATGATAGGGAGAAATGCTGCTTACTGGTTTAGGTGGATTTTTTATTATCATTACAGAAATGCCACTTGTAGAAAGGGAGCATTTCTCTGTGCTTATGACTCTGGTGTTTTGCAGCTTGACTCCGATCCACATCTGGAAAGAGTGACATTTGGGCTTTGTGCATACTTTTCAGACAGCCTGTACACAGGAAGGGTGGAGGTGTCACAGCATCTGTATTTTGAATGGTCTTTCCGGGCTGAGAGAATGGGAGGCGGGGCACACATGCATCTGTAAAGCCTTTGCCCTGGCCTCAAACAAAGGGCTCATTTCCCCCCAACTGATGTCTGGAGCCTGTGCTGGAGGCCAGAGGGGACACTCCCAGAACCAGTTGTAACTGGTTGGAACCTCCACTCCCCCTCTTTGTTAAACCTTTGCAAAACTGAGTATAAGTACAGGGGATTTTCCCCATGAAAATCAGATATACTAGACACTGAAACACTTGAAACATACTTGGAACTGGACACAGGATGCTGTTGGAGGGACTCAATAGGAACAGCCTTGGACTGCTGCTGCTGTGCTGACTGGTGACCCGCTGGGTCACTAGGAGGAACTGCCACTGACTGCAAACCTTTGTGCTGGCCAGACCAGGTGCGGGCGAGTCCATGTTCCAAGGAGGGATAAGGAGGAAGCCTCATCGGTGGCCCCCACACCACTTGGTCCCTTTCTTGAGCCCTCTGCTTCCCCCAAAGGGCCGGTCATGGGACCCCTCTACAAAAACAGAGGGGGTGCGTGTTGCCCCCTTCCCCAGCTATAAAACAGCCCCCATTTTGGTGCCAAGGAATGCTAAGGGCCCCCCTATTCCTCGTGGCACTTGAGGTTCCTAGAACATAAAAAGACAGGTACCATTTTAATGGCCCTGTGTTTGTTTTGGGGGTTTTCTTCATGTGGTGTTTCCTGAGACCTGCCATATACTTTTCTGATGCTCCTTTTTATGGGCATGCTGGAAATGTCTCCTGTCTCCTGTTATGGGCATTTATGTTAATCTGTGTTTTTGACTTGCCATGTGTTTCCTAATGTTCCTGATATGGGCATTTATGAGGATCTTGTGACACGTGCAGTACTGTAGTAATGTTTCTCCTGATTACTGCTTGTGTTGCAGAATAATGGGTAAACTGTGTGTTATATGTGACTACTGCTGATTGCTGCAGAGTAAAAGTACTGTGTAATGTTCTGCAACTGCTTGGGTAGCAGGGTATTAGTGGCATGTTGTGTTTGGTCTAACAATGTTGGGTACACAGTTTATTTTATGTTTTATATAACTTGGTGTTGTGTTTCTTTTGTGGTGGGGATAGTGCACCACATGTGCTTTGTGTGTTGTGCAATCACTTTACACTTTGCCTCTGGGATAGGCCTGATTGCTCGTGCCAAGCTACCAAAGGGGTGAGTGGGGGTTATCTTGGTTATCTTGGGTGTGTAACTCCCTCCCCCTGACTAGAGTGGGTGGGTTCTGGCTTGGGTGCATACCCTACCCAACCAGAAACCCCATTTCTAACATACCACTTGAAACTTTGCTGCAAAGGGTTTGGGCCAATCCCATGAAGGGATTTATGGACCATACAAAGTACCTTGAAAGCCACTCATTTCCTAATCGAGAGTCAGTGGAGGTCAACTAACACTTGAGACACTGAGCTAGACTTAGGTAATTTTCTTAAAAGAGGGGGAGCAGCATTCTGTAAAAGCTGGAGTTTAGTAAGTGTGCCTAAATGACCACCCTGTTTCACAGCTTTGCAGAAATTCAGCTAAGATAACACCAGCACAATAACCAACAAGTTTTGTAATTCAAATGGGATGAAGGGAAGAATCTCCCTTACCATTTTCAATATGAAAAAACAAAACAAGGTAATTTTGCTAACCTGCTCTCTAAAAGTAAGATTGGAGTCAAACATCACCCCTAAATCCGTGACTTTCACGCTGGACTGGAGAGATTACCCAGGAAAGAGAGCCAACAAGAAGAGTTCCAAAAAGAGGTGTCCTTGCCAACGGGGAGAAGCTCAGTTTTGTCAGAATTTAGCTGAAGACAATTAAGCCTCATCCGTTTGGCCACCTTACACATACAAATATTGAAATTCTTTGCAAACAGGCATCTCAACAAAGCTCTTTGCATTCTGTTGAAAGGAGCATCTGACCTTCCTACATGACTCATTGTAACTGGTGTTCATTTCCTAACATTCATTTGTTGACATGTTAGACATCTGTGACATAATTCTTGTACATGGGCTCTAAATCTGGGATTAAACAAATCCTGTTTAAATTACAGAACCATAGCAGCACTACCTAAATGGAAATGTTGTATCATTGGAGATAACAGTCTATCTGGTTACACTGGTCTTCCATCTACTGAAACCCAAATGCCATTTTCATCCTTTCCACATCCTACTCTGATCCAATTCTGTTGTTCTGCTTCAGACACATTTTTCTGCATGGCTTTCAAAAGCTCCCAAATGTCAGATTTAGCATAGATCTTGAGATACATCTGTGAATGTCCCATTAAATGTACAAGCCACAATTGTACAATAGCATGCCACTTCATCTGCGTATCTATTTCTGACAGTGACATAACCATTGTTGCTCATATGTGCTGAACATTTGACAACAGCAATTTCAGTTGGAAGCTGTAAAGCTTCTACTAGTCGCCTCACCTGTTCACAATTTCTTATGGGAGAACTAAATGATGGCATAAACTCTCTTTATGACCCTAACTGACCAAAGTCATGGCCCACACTAAAGTTATACTGTCTGTCTGTAGACATAGGCACTCTAATTTGAGCTGTTAAGCTGCAAGCTCTGGTAAGAGCAATGAATTCTGCAATTTGAGCTGAGGAAACTCCTTGGCGCAATGAAGATTCTATTATTTCATGTATTGTGCAGACAGAGTAAGCTGCTCTCAACGAAGTATAAGACATGAGCTGTCAATAAATAATGCACAATCAGGTCTAATCAAAGGCTCATCTTTAATATCGGGTCTTGGCATGGTGCATAAATATGTGACATCAAGACAGAAATGCTAATCAGATACATCACTTTCAGGTAGCAGGAGCAGTGTATTAGTACCCAAACTTGACAGCGCTTCAATGTTATATTGTTGGAAGCAAGGATCTGCTGCTCGTATTTTGGCAATCTAGAGTTGATCATGAATTGGATTTTGGTTCTGGTAAGCAAAATCCCAACCAAGTGAAGGACACTAACAGTTAAAGTGTGTCCCATCACTATGCTTTCACATCTCTCAAGACTAGCACTTTCAGCTGCTATTGCTTCAAGGCAACCAGGCAATGCTGCTTCTGGCCACTGGCTTTTTTGCATCACCATGCATTTGTGTAAGCACTTAGAGAGCGCAGTCCTTCCTCTCACTGCAAAATAATGTAAAATTCTTTGAATACTCAGACATTTGCAGTGCCGGAGCATGATTGATTTGTTTCTCAGCTCCAGAAAGATTTCATGCATTCGTTGTCCCATGGAATTGGATCAGCCACATCTCTGTGCCACAGTTAAGGCTTTGCCACCAAGGAAAAGCTAGGAATGCACTTTCAACAGTAGCCAACCATTCCCAAAAACATTCTGACTTGTCGTTGCCTCTTAGGAGAAATCATTAGCGAAAAAACTACCACTTTCTCTTGTGGCACATTCCTTGTTTCTTTCTCAATGACATGTCCTAGGTATTGGACTTCTTTCTGACAGTATTTCAACTTGCTTGGGGACACTTTGGGGGTTATTCTAACTTTGGAGGAGTGTTAATCCGTCCCAAAAGTGACGGTAAAGTGACGGATATACCACCAGCCGTATTACGAGTTCCATACGATATAATGGACTCGTAATACGGCTGGTGGTAAATCCGTCACTTTTCCGTCACTTTTGGGACGGATTAATACCTCCTCCAAAGTTAGAATAACCCCCTTTATGTCCATTCTCAGCCAAATGATTTGGTAAGACAATGGTGTCTTGTTTGCAAGATTCTCTTTTCTCTGATACTGCTAATAGGTTATAAATATATTGGACAAGAACTGAACTATGGGGCACAAAAAAAGTTTCCAGGTTTTTCTTTAAAATCTGTTTGAAAAAGAGGGACTTTCAGTATAGCCTTCTGGGACTCGACACCATGCTAATACTTCCTCTCAAAACACTAAGGAGAAAAGGTACTGGCAATCCTCATGTAACAGAATCAAGAATAAACCTTGGCAACGAGCCACAATTTTGAACCATTCTGCTGTACACAGAATCTGGTAACAAATGATGGTTGGATTTGGTACCACAGGATAACATGGGATTACAATATCATTAACCTTTCTCAGGTCATGCACAATCCTAAACCTGCCATTCAGCTTTTGTAATTCCATAATTAGCAAGTTGCATGGACCCCTGACTATTTTGTAATGCCTTTCTGTATCATGTCCTCAATAATTGGTGCTATTCCTAATAATATTTCTGGAGTCATTTGATAAGGTAGTGTACTTATATACTGGTTCTACACGTTTGCGTTAGTCCGATTTCTTTCCCTGCAAAGTCCCATACTTCTGTATTCACTGTCTCTTTCAAATCTGGTGGTAAATCCTCTAGAGTCAGCATTGGGTAAAGCCCTACTGTTACTTGTTGAGCCAATTTAAAGTCAACAGCTTCATCATGGGTCTGAAATTCAACCCTATTTGGCATACAATCAATTGTATAGTATAGTTTACACAGTAGGTCCACTGTCAAAAAGTTTACAGGACTTGAATCGCAAAAAACAAACTGATGATTTTCTTCAAATAAGCCTTTTTTACAGGAACTTCTTTTGAGATTGGGTTTGAAATATGTCTGTTTGTAATGCATACAACTTGGATCTTCTTTCCATAGAGGGGTAGGTCTGGGACTTCCGCAGTTCTCACAGTGGAACAGGTAGCTCCATTGTCAATCGGAAATTACACTTGGTGGCCATTACCCTCTCAACCTACAAATGGTCCACTCTGATCTATCTGTGGCAAGTATGCAGTCTGCCTCCCCTCTCAGGCAAGGTCATTGTAACGTGCCTGAATCCAAAGTTTTGTCATTAATCATAAGAAACTGCTGAATAGCATTTTAATTTTTTGCATTTCCACTGCATTTCGAATTACTCAGGGCAATTGATTTTGACTCAGTCTTGTGTTACCCACATTCTTTTGAGCCATAGGGGCTTGTGGGACTTGCATTCATTTTACTCAGTTTTACATTAGCATTTGCACTTGCTGTGCGGGCACATTTTGAATTTGCATTTGATTTCCTCTATGTATTTGGTTATTGTTTTTCTCCCTGGATTAAGTCTACATTGTGTTTCCAATTGCCCAACATGTTACACAAATGAAAGGGAGTCATTTTATTAGTATTGCCACGACCACAACTGTACTCAGATCACTCAGAGCTCCTCAACCTCTACCCTGACAATACCTCCTTGAATGCCTTGCATTGCTGCTTTAAATCCAACTTCTTGTACACCACCTTGAACATGAACAACTTGTGCCACACTATTATTTCATTGAAAGACTGATTCTGAAAACCTCTATGTGCCAGCTTTGTCTGGGCTGACATGAACTTCACATATTTCAGGACCTTGTCTAAAGACACGGTCTGCCAACAAATAACATTATGCTGCATGTGCTGGCTAATGTCCAGTCTCAAACCAAGCACAAGCTGTGAGATAAAGAATCTGATGTATGTTGGATCAAGATGTGTTTGATCCATTTGCTGCTGAAATGCTTTCAATAACCTCTCATAGTACTCAAGCACTGACTTCCTGCTGAATTTGATTTAAACTCACATAATCCAAATACTTTTCAGGAACTCTACCTTTCAGAGAGGTATTCACTTCATTGTGTTTAGTCATCACCAGAGGTGAAGGTGTATCAGTTAGAGAATCTTTTGGACGGCTTCGCGTCTCACCACTGAACAGCAACCTTACATTCAATTCACAAATTGTTTGGCAAAACAATGTAAAAAATTAAGGGGGTGATTCTGACCCTGGCGGTAGACTACCGCCAGGGCCAACGACCGTGGATGCACCTCCAACAGGCTGGCGGTGCATCCCTGGGCATTCTGACCGCGGCGGTACAGCCACGGTCAGAAACGGAAAACCGGCGGTGTCCCGCCGGTTTCCCGCTGCCCTGAGGAATCCTCCATGGCGGCGCTGCAGGCAGCGCCGCCATGGGGATTCCGACCCCCTTACCGCCCGCCTGGTTCTGGCGGTTTTGACCGCCAGAACCTGGCTGGCGGTAACGGGTGTCGTGGGGCCCCTGGGGGCCCCACTAAGATTTTCAGTGTCTTCATAGCAGACACTGAAAATCGCGACGGGTGCAACTCCACCCGTCGCACCCTTCCCACTCCGCCGGCTCCATTCGGAGCCGGCATCCTCGTGGGAAGGGGTTTCCCGCTGGGCGGGCGGGCGGCCTCTGGCAGTCGCCCGCCCGCCCACCGGGAAACTCAGAATAACCGCGGCGGTCTTTTGACCGCGCAGCGGTATTCTGGCGGTTCCCGCTTGGCGGGCGGCAGATCCGTCCATAACACCTTAGGAATCTTGACAAACCTTTCAACTTGTGTGTAACATTGCATAGGATTCTCTCTCAATTTTGGAAAATTGTTCATAAATGCTGCAAGGTCTCACCCACTGCAATACCCTCCACCTGGAATTTCTCCTACGGGATAAGCTGTAGTTTGCATATCATCTGAGGAATCTGAAGGCTGCTTTATTTTCATTGCAGTCATTTCTATTGGTTTCTTTTTCTTCCCATGTTTCATTTAACATTTGTTTTCTAATTTATCAAATGCACTCCATCTACAAATGCATTTTACAGAATCAGTAATGTGCAGTCACATTCCTGAAGAACGCATTGTCTCAATTGACTCATCATCCAACTTTACCCTGAAACCTTTCTGCAATGGGATACTTTTGGAAAGATCAAATTCTTATTTTTTGCTATTTCAGCTAATTTATCATGCGCAGTGGAAACTCTTCTTGCAATCTCTTGGCACAAACAAATAAATTATTTTTTCTGATGAGAAGCTACAGAATTTAGGTCTAGGCACCTTTTAATTATTACCTCTAATTCTATTTTTAATCTTGAGACATTCAATGGTCTTTCAGTCCATGGAGAAAGAATTTGATCCTTAAACAGGTTCATCTCTTCCTGTGCACTTTGTGTTGTGAAAACAAATTGCTTTCCCTCTCCTGGTATTTGCAATGATTGGAATGGTGTCCACGTAACAGTCTGAGAACTTTGTGAAGTCAAAACTCCTATCACTGGTACACTCTCAACTCTCAACGACTCTTTGAGTAACTGTAATCAGTGCACAATTTGCCAGGGATTCTATTGTGTTTGTTGCTCATGTCTCATTGGGCTGGGTTGCTGTCACTTTATTAAATGGCACTGGTACAGTCACTACAGAAGCAGTAATACCGCTAGGCATCACTGCTTAAGCAATACTTACTTGAGTTGGAACATCTGGAATTACTTGCTGAACTACAGGGTGTGCTACAATTGACTGAATTATGATAGGTTGTGGTATTGTCAAGTACCACAAGAGTTGTATTGCTTGCAATTGTCAAGTAATCTGATATGTGTTTGAATGAACAGGAACTATAGCTACTGTTACATTATTGTTTACTGTCATATCAACACCTGCTTCATGTTCCACATATGGCAGTGGATGTCCAACTAATAATTCCTGCTAGAAATGTGGTCTCTAATTGGTATGCACCTTGAGTATTACCCAGTCATAGTCAGGGTAAGTCAGATACACACCCTAAATCAACCTGTGCTCAACCTGTGGTTGCTTGCCACAGAGCAGTCAGGCTTAACCTAATAGGCAATGTGTAGAGCATGTCTGCAATAAATTGATGATTATATTAACACAGTGAAAACACCACAAAAGAGACTCCACAGCAATTTTAGAAAGCTAGACAATATTTATCTATCCAATAAGTAGAAGTCAACAATAAATCCAATTAAACTGTCATCAGGTTATGAATATTTCAAGAACGCACAATGTTGAAAGAGACCTTGCATTTCAATATGTTCTTTACAGTTATGCTGGGTAAATGACAACGACTCCCATGGTGGATCTGAAATAGACTTTCTCTCATGTTAATACACAGTATTGCTCCCAAAGTAAAGGAAGTTGAAAGGTACGTTCAAGGTTGTGGGAGACTGGTTTATTAGTTCCATTCGGGCTGCCCGTGAGAGTCGTGGTGGGGGGCAGGGATCTCATAAGTGCTGTAGTGCACAATACTTGTCTTGGAGGGGTCACAGTGGTGCTGTTGGCCTCGCTGTTGGGACCTGTGTTGCTGGAGCATTCCTTGTCTCAATATGATGTGATGAGTGAAGTCACAGAGGGCAAACACCCATCTTCCCTTGAGATGTGTGGAGTTTTCCGGGTTGCACTAGACTTCCTTTGTGTCTGCTTCTTCGGCAAAGTCAATAACACAAGGATCTGTGGCCAAGCAGGCATCCACAATGGTTCTTGATCTGCACACCATGCAGATACGTGTGAGAACGCAAAAGTGACTGCCAACACTCTGCGAGGACCCAGCATTGGTTGCAAGCATGTTCAACAGAGTCAGACTCGGTTTAGCATAGCCTAGCAGTGGTCGTTTGTGAGAATTAAATCTTTAAAGGTCCTGAGATTTCCTGAACACGAGGCAAGTCAACAAGCCCTGGGGGGACTTAGATTCAAGGATGTAGAGAGCAGGTCCAGTCCTTTTCACTCCATGCAAAAAACAGCAGAAAGCAGGCCAACACAGCAAAGCAAGCAGCAAAGTGGCAGTCCTTCCTACAGTACAGCATACAGTAAGCAGTATGTCAACACAGCAATGCAGTTAGCAGAGTGGCAGTCCCTCCTGGCAGCACAGCAGCCCTTCCTGGCAGTGTGTCCTTGGTCCTAGTACAGTTCTGCCTTGGTGGGATTTGGAGTCCAGTACTGATACCCAAATGTGCCTTTGAAGTGTTGTAGACATCAAAGAGGCCATTGAAGATCACAAAGTCCCTGCCCTTCCTTCTGTGGCTCCAGACACTCTACAGGGGGTTGTTTTTAGCCCTTTGTGTGAGGAAAGGCACAGCCCTCTTTAGGTGTAAGTGTCAGCTCCTCCCTCCCATCTACCCCTGGAAGGCCCATAAACCTGGTGATGGGCCATCAGGATGCAAATTTCACACCCAAGCTCTCTTTGTGTGTGACTGTCAAGAGGCAATGCACAAAGCCCAGCTGTAATCCACTCTAGACATGTATTCACAGACAGGCAGAGGCACAGAATGTAAGAAAATGCCAACTTTCTAAAAGTGGCATTTTCAGACTTGCAATTTAAAATCCAACTTTACCATAAGTTGTGATTTTAGATCATGAGTCCAGAGTCACTAAACTCTAAATTTCTATATTTTCCCAATTGGAAGTTACACTTAAAGGATACTACAGCAAATTGCAATGCTAACCAATGGGAGAGATGTGTTTTGCAGAAGTGAAAAATGAATGTAATATTTTTTCGCTACCAGGACATGTTAAAATTAAAAGTACATGTCCAAGTTTTTAAATATATTGCACCCTGCCCTTGGGGCTATCCAGAGCCTACCTTAGGGGTGACATATGTAGAGGGTAGGTTTGGGCCTGGCAAGTGTATTGCATATTTGCACATCACATTTGCTTTCCCATAAGCCCTTTTCTATCCAGTTTATTCATGAAGAAACAGATTCCATGATTTCAAACTAAAAATGTTATTCATTCAATGAACTTATGAAAGTGTGACGGTTAAAAGAATATACTTTGCTGCATGGACCATTGTCAAGTTTCAAGCAAATCTACCAGTTATTCATAATACAATGCTGACCTAGGTCACTAATGATAATACAGTAAAATGTGTGCTTGATAGTGCATTGTTCAACTAAAGTCTACAGATATCGTTGCCGTGTGCTTTTTTGACTGCTGAGAAAGCACAGAAAGGAAAAAAGTATGTTTATTTCTCATTTTCAGGCCTTTATGTCATTTCAACATGTTTAATGCTACAAACTATATATTTTTTTGTTAAAAGATGCCATCCCACAGGAGACAAATTCCTCTTAAAAAATCAATGAGGCTCTTTTATTGCCGAGAGTCATTGATTACTCTCCTTGAATGCTGTAATTTTGTGTATGGTAGAATAGAAGGGTGGGACTACAGTCCCTGTTAGAGTGTGTATGATCCTTGAGAAAGCAATTGGCCCTTTGTCTCTCTTCCTGGCCACTAGCAGTTTTGTCTAGGATACCCAGGTGCAAAAAGCTTGTGTATCTTTGGGCCACTGTTGTGGGTGCTCCAGCCTGGAGGGAGACAACCTTGCTGTGATTAGCATCTCTCTAGACAAAGGCTCGGTCTGACAAGCAGCCTCAGAGGGACATAAAAAAGAAGAATTTACCTCAACCAGTTTTAGAAATGCAGACTGAGAATAAACATCCCATCTGCCATACCTGATTGTATGAGTAGAATCAGGTAAGAGTCTGTTGACCAACTTGTTATTCCAGGTCCAAGTTCTCTTCAAACAAGGAGGGAGTGGCCCACCGAGACTGGAGAGGATAGATGTGCAATTAGGGCTGATGTCTGCCTAACAGCCAGCTCCTCAGAAGGAAAGAGACATCACCTGGAGTCTGATCTGGAAGAAGTCCTGTCTCCTGTCCTAGAACACCTGGAGGATCCTGTTTGATGAAGAGAAAAAGATTAAGCCAACCCAGTAGGAGAAGCAGACTAATAGCATGAGCAAGAATGGTGGCCGCAGTGCTGTGGGTCCATCCAAAAGAGATTTATGGAAGAATGACTGTTGTTCTCTTTAGTCAGAGCCAGTCATTACTGTTGCAGTAGAAGATTTGCATCACTGTGAAAGGATGCTCTAACAAATCACCCCATCAGTTGTGCTGTTGCACCATGGCATTTGATCAACTGTGCTTGAGCTGTCTGGAATACTGGAGAAGAGATCCAAATAAATCTGTGACCATTTTTCAAGTGTGCCCAAAAGTCTAGCCTCATGGCATTTGCCAATTATGTGCCCTTGGGGACTACACCACAGGAAAATAATTGCTGTCATGTGGTTGCTCAGGTGCTCATTTGAAATCTGCCAGATTGGAGTTAAACCACTGCTGTTGGAGCACCTTTAAGAAGTTCAGCTGCTGCCTCGTGACCTGCATCCTGAAGCACACTGCAATTCTACATAAACTAGGAGGGTCCAAGCCACAGACTTGAATAGCTCACACCAGTCCAGGAGTTTAATTCGCTGCCAATGACTGAGTGCCTTGAAGGGAGCCGCTAACTGAGTATAGCTGTTTGCTGCTGCCTCTAGGCACTGCAGTGGTCAGCATCTGTTCCAGGAGCGGCAAAAGCGCAGCATGTACCTGCAGCTTGCACATCTTTTTCCAAAAGTCAGGGTTGATGTGCAGGAGTCTGACATGGGACTGTACTACTGAATATTGACACAAACAATATTGTGTCATACTAATATTGACAACAGAATATTGAAGGACATAATATTGAGTGGTAGGTGCACATAAGAAAATATAGATTTATTATTCCTAACTCCATATCTATGTATCTGTTAGATATATTCACTGCATATGTACATATATGTGGAGTTGGATATTGAAAATCTTACTGCTAATACTGACACCCCCAAATGTGTTGCCTTCACCCCTCCTGTTTTGAAGAATTTGTTTTGTTGGTTGAGCACTCTATGCACTTTACCACTGCTAACCAGTGCTACAATGTGTGTGCTCTGTCCTTCAAACATGGTAAAAGTAGTGTACACCTAAATGGTACATTTAATTTACTTGTACATCCCTAGTATGTGGTACTACCAGTAACCAGGCCTTGTAAATTAAATGCTACTAGTGGACCTGCAGCACTCATTGTGACAACCACTAAAGGAGCCTTATAAAATGTGTCTCAGGCCTGCCACTGTAGCCTGTAATTCAGTTTTAAACTGCACTTATCATTTTGGCAAAATAAAACTTTTGCTAACCCTAAACCTTCCATTATACTACTTATAAGTCACCTGTAATGTAGGCCCATGGCCTAGCAGTGAATAACTCAGTGCTCAGTTTATATTTGGAGGATAAAGAGATATGCTGATTGCACTCAAATAAATTGTCTTGTAAAATTCTCTTTCATGTTAAAGTTGTATTTTAAGTCACAAATCTGCAAATGCCACTTTAATAAAGTACTAGTTACAAAATGGGGTTCGATCCAGTTCTGTAGTAAGGGGCTGGGATCCAATGCTACAAAATTCAAACAATGCCCCTGACAACCATAGATTCACCAACCTTAATAATGTACCACATCTTTACACTAGGTATGTGTGTTTAATTGCTTTGCTTCACTAACTTATACCATAATTCCCATAATCTATACCCCTTTTAGGATGTTGACAATTTCTTGTCCTAACCATTTCTGCCTTCTGCCAGTATTCTTGTACAAATGACTCTGAAGTGCTCCTCTTTTGCGGTTTGTTTATTCCTGCCAGACAGTTAGATAAAGGTGACTGGGTATAGATGGGATAGGCCATCCTGCCTGGATGGTTGGGGGCGAAGCTGTTCTCTTTCTTACTTACATTTCAAAGGGCTTAGCTTTAGCCTATACAAAGCAACCTGACAATAATGTGTTGTCACTCCAGACTTCTTGGATCCTTCACAGGGGAAGGGATTATTTTTCCAGAACCAGAGGAGGGGGTAGTATATGGAATTCCCTCACTTCAAAGGCTGCAGCAGGCATACATATTGTACCCCCTGGGCCACTCTTCAGTATGCCCCTGGACCTGCAGATATTGCAAGAGGAAGCACTGCCTTGTTCTCCAGAGGACTGCCCTGCTGCTCGAGGCCTGTCTTGTTCCCCAGATGACATTGGCCTGATTCAAGGGGAGAATCTATACAAAAGTAGCATCCACTCACATTACAAAAGTAAACAGACAAAACACAGAAAAACATAATTGTTCAATACTAAACACACAATATCAAAAATGTTTCAACTCATGAAACTAAATTATTTTACATATTGTTTCATACTGCATCAGTCCACTATTTGGAAAATGCCTTTTTGCAACATTGTGTTTTGCAGGAGAGAATCAGAATGAGTCAGAATATAGAAAGCTGTTCATGTCAAATTTACAGCTTCCCATATAGGACACTTCCTGAAATGCATAGCAGGCTGCAAAATGAATATGACACACATCAGTATGAATGTAATATGTGTCAAAATGCAAAATGATACTGCAGAGTTAATCTGACTTGAACCAAAACAAATATGAAACCTGGCATAGGAAATGTGCTACTTAGTGATTAATATGAATAACACACACTTTGAATTGAATAAGTGATCTACTGAACTATATATCAGTCACACTGAAATTAAATATGGCCATCACAGGAAACAATATAGCAATCCCTGAAACAGTTACAACATTCATCAAACCGAATGGGGCAGTTCTTGAAAATGACTTACATATGCTAAGAGGAATATGCACACATTGAAATGAATATGACAGATTGAAAATAGTATAAGTTACTGAAATTAATATATTATATTCTGAAAATAATATAACAAACAGTGAAATGAACCTTATGTATGTTGCGATGGATATTAATTGCTTAATATTACCCAGATTGTTATGAATATGAGATTAATAGAACTGAATGGGAGATAATTTAAAATGAATAGGGCTTGTGTTGAAATTAATAAAAGCCACATTAAATTGAATTTGACATGCCTTCAAATATGATGAAAGCTGTAATTAACATAACATTTGTCAAAATGAATGTGGCATGCATCAAAATTAATATGATACATATTCAAATGAAAATGATTTACGTTTAGATGGACGAGTTGCATCCTAAAATTAATATAACAAGTGGGAATATGACATCCATTAAAATAAAGATAACATTGATTTAAAGGAATATAACATGTTAAAATTAATATGACAAGAGCTGAAATGAATATGAGCTTCCTTCAAATGAATTTGAAATGTTTTAAAATAAATATGAGTAACGTTGAAATGAACATGACATTTGTCAATATGAATAGTGCTTGCATTGAACGTAAAATCTCACACATTGACATGATTATTAGACATGTTGCAATGGATATGATTCATGTCAAAATTAAGTGCTAATATGAAGGAGAAATCCATTGAAAGGAATATGACATGCATTTGAAGGAATAGGAGCTCATTTGAAATTAATTCAACATGCCTTCAAATAAATATGACCAATGCTGAAATTAAAAATCAAACTTCACAAAATTATTATGTTGTGCTTTGAAATTAATATGATACACATCAAAATGAATATTTCATATATTGAAATGAATATGACCTATGTTGAAATGGATATGACCCATGTTAAAATTATTATCACAGGTGTTAAATAAATATGACATCCATTGGAATAAATATGACATTTACTGAAAGGAATATGACACATGTTAAGATGAATATGAACCAATTTGAAACGAATATGACACCTGGTAAAATTAATATAGGCCAAATCAAAATTAATATGACATTCATGAAAATGAATATGACACTTTTTGAAATGAATAAAGCACATATCGAAATAAACACTAGCCATGTTTAAATAAACATGGCTTTCATTGAACCATCCACACATCCATTACATGCATCAATTTACAATGCAGGTAAGTATTTCTACATTTGTCGCACAGTACTTTATCACACAGGTAGGTAGTTTTGTATATAACATAATGTTTTATGTGCATGTAGAGAGAAAGGAAGGTAAGGGTGATTTAAGGGCTTAAAGGTGGGTAGAGGTAAAGGGAGGTAAGAGTAATTATAAGTTTAGAGGAGGGTACAGGTAAAGAGAGGTAGGTGTGATTTTACCGTTTAGGAAGTGGGTAGAGGTGAACGGATTTAAGGAATTAAAAAAGGGGATTCCCCCTAAAAAATAAAAAACACATACACACATATATGTATATGTGTTAGACCTGGCATCGTTGGTGTGGTCTCCCCTGTCTTTTTTGCCTCTGCCTCCCTTGGTTTGACTGTATGCTGGACATTATTTTGCTGTTTTTGGTACTCTGGGCACTTTACCACTGCTGACCAGGGCTAAAGTGCAAGTACTCCTGTGTAAATTGTGTGAGTAATTGGCGTATTCCAGATTGGCATATTTGATTTACTAGTAAGTCCCAAGTAAAGTGCACAAAGGTGCCCAGGGTCTGTACATCAAATGCAACTGGTGGGCCTGCAACACTGGTTGTGCCACCCACATGAGTAGCCTTTTAAACATGGCTCAGACCTGTCACTGCAGTGCCTGTGTGCAGTTTTAAACTGCCAATTTGACCTGGCAAGTATGCACACTTGCTAGGCCTAAACTTTCCCTTTTTCTACATAAAAAGGCACCCCTAATGTAGGCCCAAAGTAGCCCCCTGGGCAGGGTGCAGTGTATGTTAAAGGTGGGACATGTACTGATGTGTTTTATATGTCCTAACAGTGAAAGAGTGCTAAACTCAACTTTCACTGTTGCAAGGCCTATCTTTCTCATAGGTTAACATGGGGGCTGCCTTTAAATATCATTAAAGGAAGATTCCCTTTGGGGGCAGATCAAAATGTGGAGTTTGGGTTCTCTGAACTCACAATTCAAAAATACATCTTTTAGTGAAGGTGGTATTTGGATTGTTAGTTTGAAAATGCCACTTTTAGAAAGTGGTCATTTTCTTGCTTAAACCATTCTGTGACTCTGCCTGTTTGTGGATTCCATGTCTAGGTCAGACTGACAGTTGGGCTAGTATGAATTCCCTCTAGACAGTGAGACAAAGGGAGTTGGGGTGTAGCCTGCATATCCTGATGGGCCATCTGTGCTGGAGTGGAGGGAGGAATGGTCACTTACTCCTGAATGGGCTGTGCCTGCCCTTACACCATGCAGTTTCCAACCCCCTGGTGTGAGTCTGGAACCTGGCCTGGGCACGGCAGGATCTTGTGAACAACAGAGACTTTCCTACTTCAAAGGCAGAATGGGGTACAAATATTGGGCCAAAACCCCCGGAAAATCAGATTCTTCAGATTTCTTCAAGGATTCAAGAGGAACCTCTGCCAAGGAGAAGAGCTGAAGAGCTGAGAAGTGTTGGCCCTGGCTGTGACTGTGCTTTGTTGGGCTATCCTGCAGTTGCCGCTTCTGCCTGTGAAAGGAGACAAATACAGGACTTTGTTGTGCATTCCTGTTGAGCTTGAGAAGAATCTCTAAGGGCTTGGACTGAACTTGCCTCCTGTTCTGAAGTCTCAGGGTCATCAAAGACATGCACTGCCAGCACCTGGACTCCCTGGTGAGACTCCTGCCCTGCCAAGTGGTGCCCCATCCAGTCCCTGGGCCCTTGAAAGGTGAACCCAATCCTCCCCCTGCATCGCGGCTGGAAGATCGATGTATTGCGGCTGAAGAAACGACATGCAACACCCTCCAGCGGCTGCTGATAATGACTCAAACCCCACGCAGTGCTGTTTCCTGACACCATGCAACTGGATCTCAACGCAACATCGCTGGCCATGAAAAATGGACGCAAATCCTGCCTGGACCCGAGGTGCCCATCCAGAAACCGACGCATCACTTTCTTGGGAAGGAGAAAAAATAACACATCGCCGGCCTGACCTTTGAAGGAAATGATGCACAGCCTCACTTGCGAGTAAGGAATCGACGCATTGCTGACTTTTCCGACACATGCTAGCCCATGTGGCTTTATTTTTTACGCAAACCAGGTACTTTGTGTAACAACAGCATTCTCACTGTTTTCTAAGGATTAAGGGCCAGATGTAGGTAAGTATGGGATTGTGACTCGCAAATTGCTAGTCGCAATCCCATATGCAGGATGGTGTCCCTGACACCATCTGCGAATCGCAAGGGGGTCACAAAGACCCACCTCATTAATATTAATGAGGTGGGTCGCAATTTGCGACCCCCTTGCGATTCCCTGCACTCACAGGGATGGTGGCCTGCTGGAGACAGCAGACCACCATGTCTGTGACTGCTTTTTTAATAAAGCAGTTTTTTTTTTTGTATTGCAGCCCGTTTTCCTTAAAGGAAAACGAGTTGCAATACACTTGGGAAAATGAAACCATTTGGTTTCATTTTGATGGACCACTGCCTGCTATGAAAAAATATTTTGAGAGCCATTCACAAAGGGGAAGGGGTCCCATGGGGATCCCTTCCCTTTTGCGAATGAGTTAGCACCCACTTCACATGGGTGCTAACTGTGAATTGCTTTGCCACCGCGTTCGCGGTCACAAAGCAATTCTGCATCGCGGTGTGAATCGCAAATAGGAAGGGGAACACCCCTTTCTATTTGCGAGTCGCATTCCCATTTTGCGAGTCGGTACCGACTCGCAAAATGGGAATGTGCATCGTGATGTGCGTTATGCATGGCGCAAACTGAGAATTTCACAGTTTGCGCCATGCAAAACGCTTCCTACATCTGTCCCCTAAGATTCTTATTTTTTTTCAAATTCATATCTTGACCTGAGTATGTTGGATTTTTGTCATTTTGGTCTTGTTTGATTTAGATAAATATTACCTATTTTCTAAACTGGTGTGGTGTCCATTTTGTAGTGTTCTCACTATGGGCCAGATGTAGCAAAGGTTTTTACCCATTCTGTGTCTATGGGAAAAAGTGTTCGTACATATGGCTCTATATTACTGTGTGTGTTAGTACAAATACTTTACACATTGCTTCTGGGACTAAGACTTTCTGCTCATGGCAAGTTACCAAGGGGGTGAGAAGGGGTTACCCAGGTGTGTTCTCCTTTACTCTCACTAGAGTGAGGATCCCTGCTTGGACAGAGTGCAAACTGACTACCAACCAGAGACCCAATTTTTAATAATATGTATGTATGTATATATGTATGTATGTATTTATATGTGTAAGTATATACATGTAAATCTATCCATTTATATGTGTGTGTGCAAGCATACATATGTCTATATCTTTATCATTTCAGGATTAGAGAGCAGTTCCTGTCTATGGAGCACCCTACAGTACCACCCACAATCTAAATCTGCTCACCTCTCATGTCCATTTTTCTAACAAGGTTTTTTTAAGCATCTGATTTGTACAGTTCCATCTACACCAAGCTAGAAAGTGACAGATAAAGACTAGTGCCATCCATGCTGAGCTAAAAAATAGCAAAACACTTTTATCACTCTAGGCTCTGTATCACAGCTTTGAATTGGAAAAATATCATCCACGCCAACCTAGAATGAACAAAAGCAACCCATGAAACATGTTTTGCTATTATTATTATAGCTCTCCATAGAGCTAGAGCTTTTGTCAAGACAACAAAGGAACACCTAGTATATGTCACACACACATAGGCATGTGTGACAAGGTCCACAGTCAATGATTTTTTAGGATTCTCCAGCTCCAAGCACTGGGCTAAATGCCTTTTTCAATGTCAAGTCCACCAGTGACATTTTGCTGGTTTAAAGCATTATGGTAACATTTCATTAGGCAGAATCTACATGGCAGTAAACAAAAAAAATGCATTTTACTTTTGACATCATACCGTGGCCATCTCTGGACATATAAAAATATGTGCGCAGTGATCATGAACATTCATTAATCTCCATTTTTCCCTAATTTAGTCATGTGACCATACTCAATTACTTTGTAAATCATTGCCTTAAATTGTATCACCTTCATACCTGTGCACACAACAAATAAATAAGGAGAAAATATATAGAGTAAGAAAATGATAACATCTCAAAATCAAACCCATTGTCTGTAATAAATCCATTATGATGCATCAACCAAGGCTCCTATGCACTTCATCACTGCTCCATTTGTACATATTCAGTTGTTTCAATATCTCTTCTGACATGTATATGAATCCAAAGTGTGCCTGCCGGGGGGGGGACACATCTAGCCTGGAGAAACCAGGTTGTTAGGGAAAGTATCACCTCATCTTAATAAACCCCTGAATGGGCTAACTCTCTCCATTTTGCATGGGACAAAACAAACCTGCCCCTTGTTACTAGAGCTTCTTGAGTAGATGACTTCCTATCAGTACTATAAAAAAATCTACTGCATTATGCCAGGCAATTTTCCTTTCCTTGTCGCATAATTTAGTCAACCCTGATGCACAATGTGGTCCTCCTCTACAGCATAATTCCAGTGGCCCTGCGTATAATATTTCAACAGTCCAGCAGTATTTCCCTTGTCCCAGAAATTCTTCCCGCAGGTCAGGGTGGGACCTCCAAATTACAGTGGCATTAATCACAGCTTAAAGAGGACCACAATGGTGCTTTAGGTACCATTACATTTGGAACTCTTTTCCAGGAAGTAGTCTGTATACCCGTTACCATCATTCAACCATCCCTGCCCCATTCTGCACGTTTGACCCAAGCTTTAACCTTTTTTGATGCCATTGAGTTAACAGATATTCTTGTGATGGGCCCCAGATGTTCTTAGGCTACAGGACCTGGGGAATGGTGGAATAGTAGAGATTTAGCTTGTCATTGCAGTATAGCATGTTATACAACCAGGTCTTTACTGTGGGTATGCGATCCCTGCTCCACGCACAACACGTGCCTCTCCACATCCATTACTCCTCATGTAAACCCTCTCACTCCTTAATCTCCTTAATCCTCAATCAGTCCTTATTACTCATCCAACCTTACTCCTGACTTTCTATTCATCCCTTAACCCATCCCTTCTTCTTCACTTCTCATTCTTGACTTCTCTCCTATCACGCTTAGGGCGCAGTTCACATTTTAGGTAGAGAGGGAAGAGTGGTACCTTTGAATGCTTGAAATGTCCGTCAGGCCAACTGACATTTCAAAATTTAGCAGTCTGCATCTCCATCAAGGCAATGTGGTAATTTACTCTGTCACTCTGGCGGAGGACAGGCTGACCGAAAAAATATAAAGGAGGCCCTTAATGCCCTTCTTCCTTCTCTACTCTCACTCCTCATCATTCACCATCCATCTGTCATCCTCTATTCCCCGTACATGTCATCTCTCACTTCTGATTTCTAATAATCACTTAAAATCCCTCATTCTGCATCACTGAATTTATTTTCACTCCTCATGTGTCCCCGCACATCCCTCACACCTTATTCCATCCCTTTATCTCTCATTCTTTTCAACTCACTCTACATCACTTAACTGTCACAATTCATTCCTTACCTCTCCCTATTCTTTTTTTCTCATCCCTTACTGCTCATACCTCTTCTCTGAGAAATAAGTGAAATGGACAATGATAATAGCTTAAATTGTATACCACACTGTCCATTTTATGACATGCTGGCCCATTACATCTCATGCATCAGTTCTCATTCCTCACTCGTACTTGTACCCTCTTGACCTCATTCCTCTTTCTTTGCTTCTCATCATTGTTTTTAATCAACCATCATTCCTCATTATCAACCCTCACTCCTCAATAGTCAGCCCTGATATCTAACTCCTTATCCTTCATTTCTCATTTGTCATCTCTAATTTCCCATTTTTAATCACTCCTCCCTCACACCTCAACCCTCACTTGTCATCCTTTCTTGCATCCCTCACTCACCTTCTCCTCCTCACTCACTCCTCATTCTCACCACTCAAACCTCATCCCTTATTCCTATGACCTAATCCCTCACTATCTCACTCACTTTCCTCACTCTTCATCTCTGATTTTCTATTCAACACCCTTCGTCTATCACTCATGACACCCCCTCACTTCAGCAGCGGCATTGGAACTGGAGGAATGATGTTTCTTTTTGTCCGATCTCAATGTTCACCTTATATTTCTTGCTCGTCATCCACCAATTTACCCCTATTCTCAACCCTCACCTTAGCAGCGCCAATCAACCTTTAGTTCTCGGTCCTCACAGTTCATTTCTCATTCCTTAATTCTCAACTCTCACTTTCTCACCCATCATTCCCCATTCTTCATTCTTCAAACCTGCAGTATCTAATCACCTTTGAGATATCCCCAATGCATACTCATCATCCCTGAGACCTCACCTCTCATTCTTTAGCCCACATCCCTTAAACCTTACCTGTCACTCCTCACTCTTCAGATCTCATCTCCCCACTCTCATTCCTCATAGACCATCTTAAATTTTTCACATCCAATCCCTCATCCCACAGTAGTCAGTGTTCTTCTCTTGTACCTAAGCACTCATTTTTTTCCCTCACTTTCCCATCATTATAAATCACCTCTTGCACTGAATCGCTCATTCTGTCTCTTCTGTGGGTCCAACTTTAGCCTCACTTTGTGTAATGTCCTAACATGCATACCACCCTGTCTAGGACAATCTAATTCTTCACACCTCATGTCTCTATATTTATTGATCATTCCTAAACAATCATCCCTATTTCTATTTTTCTTTGTACTCATGACTCACTGATCACCCCTCATTCATCAATCTTCCCTCCTTAACCCTCATTCTCCACTTATCACCTCTCAATTCTTTTTTATCAATCCTAATTCCACACCCCTAATCATGTATCCCAAACTATTCTACTCTCACACCTAAATCTTAATCTCTCATTCTTCATCTCTCACTCCACATTCTTTTCATTTCTATCTCCTTATTGTTTATACCTTACTTTAGATTTCTCATCCCTCAATCTTCATCTCCAATTCAATTGTCATTCTTCCTCATTGTTCTTCATTCCTTGCTTCCTGTCCCTAACTCCTCATGTCTCATTTTTCACTTCCCATTCTTCATCCCGCATCCATAACTTCTTGTCTTCCCTTCTTCATACCTCATCGCTCATGCCTCACACTTTACTTTTTGTACCATATTCCTTGTCCCTCACTCTTCACAGGATCTCTTGAGGCTCGAGTCTCAACCCTCAGTCATCATCCCTCACCTCTCAAACCCCACACCTCATTCTTCACCTCTCTTTGTTCACTGCTTGTCCTACACTTCTCTCTTATTATTCGTCCTTCACTCTTCAGTCATTAACACTTGTCCTCAATCGCTTTTTATACCTGTAGGAATCTGGTTCTCTATGTGGTGCACCAAAAAGAAGTATGCTGTGCAGAGTCTAGTGGATCCCCAACAGGTTTTCAGAACCACCAGTAGATAGTACTAATGCTCTATTTTTTGGTAGTGTGGTTGAGCAGTTAGGCTTATCAGAGGGTAGTGGTAAGCATTTGTTGTACTCACAGAGGCAATACATGAGACACACACTCAAAGATTAAATCAGATACCAAATTAGAAAAATAACACTTCTTTTTATATATACTTGGAAACCAAGAACTTTGTCACAAGGTAAGCAAGTCTTTAAGTACAAATTATTTTCACTTGCAAAAGTGGAAACAGTGCAATTTCAGAGTTTTTCAATGTTATCCTATGGGAGGAAAAACAAGTTCAGCAAACAGGTACAGTATGACGATTTACAGGAACAATCTCTGAGACTTAAGGTGAGCATTGAGCAAGGGCCAGGACCACACCAATGGGTCACTCCAGGCAGCACTGGGATGGCCTGATACAGAGGTGTAGTTTGGTGTTGGGTGTCCAATGTTTTTTAATGGAGATTGGTCTCCATGAAAATAGGCTGCTGGCTGTGGCGAAAAATATAATCGGGGAAAACCAACAGGTACGTAACAAACATGGAGTGCTTGGGGACATCTGTGAACCGTTGGTCCTCTTCACCAAGGTCCTGGGGCAATGGATGCAGGGGTGTCTTTTGGTGTTGGGTTTCTGTGACCAGAAACACTCGCAGTTGAGCGTTCCTGTGGTATGAGGCTGTAGGTGTAGTTGTGGAGACCAGGAGGGATGAAACCACAGTGGACTCAATCTCAAGGGAGCTGGGGGACATCGTGGACATCAGAGGCCCACTTCAGCTCGGGCTGTAGGTGACGGGCGCAATGGTTGCTTCAGATGTAGGGCTTCAGGAAAGGGGGCCTTCTTGCAGAGGCTGCAGCCAACTTCGAGGAGTCCAGGAGGAGTGAAACCACAATCGACTCAGACTCTGGGAGCTGTGGAGCTGCGGAACCTTGTTGGCACCGGAGCTCCACTCCAATTTGGGTCAGTGATGGGCGGTGCAGTGTTTACTTTAGGTGTTGCTTGCAGGAGTCTTTTTTAAAGGCAGGCAGTTTAACTGAGTTTTTTCAGGCTCAGGTGCAGGACAAGCCATCTTTTGGTGCAGAGTCTATCAAGGGTTGCAACAGGGCGGCAGTGTTGGTACCAGGTCAGCTGCGTCTTTTCTCAACTTCTTCTAGTGTAACCCTTTAGTGTCCTTAGGCTTCTTAGGTCATAAGGATCTGATCTTGGGTTCAGGGTTGCCACTTAAATACTCAATTTAGGGGCATTACAGAGAGCGTCAGGTGGCAGCCAATGGGTTGCCCACCTCTCTATGACCACTTCCATTGGGAAGTGGGCATAACCCTGACCCTAAAGGTCTAATTCCATCCAAAAAAAAAAATGTGTCCACTTTAGCTCATCCATCTTAGGGGTGGAACTGGCCTGATGTGGGCATACCTCCTAATTGAACTAATTTCCTGCCTGTGTTGCGGCCAAGAAGTGGGGTCATCTCCATCATCTGGAGAGACCTGTGTTGCATTACAAAGGCAGGTAGGCCTTTGAAGCTTCCCGTCATGGAATGTCAATCCAATGGAAGAGGTGTCAGTACCCCTCCCAGTGAAGGTTTTTGTCTCTGGCCTCCGAGAGCACTGACTCTCACCTTAGGGGGTCAGAAACGTGCCTAAGGTGACCAAAATGGTCAAGACCAAGTCAACATACTAGTAGTCAGTAGAGTTCCAGGGGGCAACTCTAAGGTGCCCTCTGGATGCATGTTTTGGTATATCCAGCACTGGCAGCCATGTGAGTTCACCAATACAAGAAATTTGATACCAAACCTACCTATCTTCAGTGAAGCCATCATGGAGCTGGGGAACTCGTACTGACCAGTATCCAGCATATGTTTTTAAAATGGCTTCCCTGGTTACTTACTATATCTGAGAATTGACAAAGACATAGGAGGGACATATCTGCTCATGCAGATATGTCCTCACATGTAATACACTGCACTCTGCTAAGGCCTGTTAGGCCTGCCAGAGGGGTGATGTACATTTGTTGCATGCAGCGTTAGCGGACATGGCACAAAGGCTGTGTGCCATGTTGCGTTTTCACTTTGACCACACCAAGACACGCAGCCTGCAATGGCAGTATGTTCATGAGCTTTATGAGGGGTCCCTGAGTGTGGCATAGTTTGAGTTGCAGCCCTTAGGGACTCTCTTAAGTACCCCAGAACCTGGTTAGCAGGAACCCAGTGCACTTCGGTCGAAATTAAATCAGATATCAGGTAAAAAGTGGGGGTAATCATCTGAAAAGAAGCACTTTCCTACAATACCTTTGTCTTAATCTCTCACACACAATTTCTCACTCTTTAACTCTTATTTCTAGCTCCTCATTCCACTCCCTTAATCTTTGGTTTTGTGTTTTTATTCTTCTTGCTTCATTTCTCAACCTTTACTTCTAATCACTCATCCCTTGCTTCTTATCTTTCACCACTCATATCTTGTTCATCATACCTCATGCAGTACTCCTCATCTCTCACTATTTCCTCTTCATGCCTTACTCTCAACCCTTATCCCCATTCATCACTCCTTCATTTCTGATATCTGTCTCTCATCCCTGACTCTTCTTTCACTAGTCTTCTCTAACATTTAATCCTCACACTGTGCCTATAATTCCTGTTATGAATTATTGAGTGTTGTACTCATTTTCACTTGTTTTATGGTTGTTAGCCATCAAAATGTATGCAAATACAATGCATGCCTTTATTATGCATATAATACAACATGCTGACCTTTTTAACACAGTGCATGGCATTACATAATGGACCTCAACTACACATTCTTGTGGCATGTATACATGTGTGTGTTGAAGTATGCATATATATATAAAATATATGCATAGGTGTGTGCACACTCTCACATATGTATGCATATACATATGTGTGTGTGTGTGTGTGTGTGTTTATGTGTGTCCTTGTGTGTGTGTGTGAGACATATACTATGTGCTCCCTTGTTTCTGGACAAAACTATACCTCTCTGGGGAGCTCTAGTAAGAGTGACATATGTGTCAGGGATTGCATTTATTAATTTCAGGTTGACTTGGATGATGGTTTTCCACTTTAAATCTGAGATACAGTGCTTGGAGTGGTAAAATACTTTTGATATTTTTTGACCTAACTACATTGCAACTAAATTGCAGGGATCTGTTTTAACATGGATGACATTAGCTAATCCTATGCTTAAAGACTTTGCTGTAAAAATGGCAAAATACTTTGTTACTTTCTAGCTTGATGTGTATGAAACTGTAAAAACCCTACGCCTAAAATCTTTGCTAGAAACATGGACACTTGATGGGAGCAGATTGTTGTTGGTGTTGTAGGGAGATCTATAGAAAAGAGCTGCTCTCCACCTAAACTTAGGAATTGCCCAGAGTTCCCTGCTTCTTTTTTTGTATAATTAATGCGGCACTCTAAGCCTGAAAGCATAAAAATATATATAAATGTGTGTGTCCGCACATATATGGCTAGACATATATATGTTCGCATTTATTTATATATATATATATATATATATATATATATATATATATATATATATATATATATATATATATTTGTGTGTGTGTGTGTGTGTGTGCCCTTTTATTTGTTAAGAGGAATCTCATTTTTTCTCTTTTTACCTCCCTTTACCACTACCCAATTCCTAAACCCTAAAATCACCTTTACATCCCTTTACTTCTACCCACCCCAAAACTCATAAATTATCCTCACCTTCCTTTTCCTCTACCAACCTATAAACCCTAAGATCATCCTTAACACCCTTTACCTCTATGCATGCATAAAAAATTATATTATTTACAAAAATACTCACCTGCATGATATGATGCTGTGTGACAAATGTCAAAATACTTACCGGCGTTGTAAATGGATGCATGTAATGCATGTGTGGTAAAGGCTGGTTCCGTCTTTTATATTCTGGTAAATGTGTGGTATATTTTTAGAAATGCGGTCTCTAGTTGGCAGTAGTTTCCACCTTGTCCAAGTAGGGACCCTCACTCTAGTCAGGATAAGGAAGTCACACAGCTAAGATAACCCCTGCTCATCCTCTTGGTAACTTGGCTCAAGCAGTTAGGCTTATCACAGAGGCAATGTGTAAAGTATTTGTACACACACACATAGTAACACAGTGAAAACACCATGAAAATACTCCACGCCAGTTTAAATAGTATATATTTATCTGAGTAAAACAAGACCAAAAAGGCAAAATTCTAAAATTCACAAGCAAAGATACCAATTTTCAAAGATTAAGTGGGTCATTATGTCCCTATCTACCGCCATGGTTTTCGTGGCTTCCTTACTGCCACGAAAACCATGGTGGTAGGCACCATCAGTGACAGCGAATTCCTTCCCTATCACTGATAGGGGTCTTCCCCTCTCCCCCTCCTTCTCCATAGTCAACCCCACCCCCCCCCAACACCCCCACATTCACGCCCCCTTCACACACACACACACACACATAAACACACCCATACACACATGCATCCACGCATGCATACATCCATTCACACACACACATCTGTACACTTACATACATTACATACATACGCGCAGACACACATTCACACAACACAACATACACGCACTCACACATCCATATATGCACACACATTCAAAATGAAACACACACCCGCATACAAGCATGCACAATCATTCACACACACCCCCACTCACACACAACACCCCCACTCCCCTCCCCTGTCGGAGCACCCACTTACCTGTGTTCAGGGGATCCTCT
Source organism: Pleurodeles waltl (assembly GCF_031143425.1). Classification (NCBI taxonomy): domain Eukaryota; kingdom Metazoa; phylum Chordata; class Amphibia; order Caudata; family Salamandridae; genus Pleurodeles; species Pleurodeles waltl. The sequence goes on along the minus strand of NC_090438.1, from coordinate 625,710,720 downwards.
GGCAGGAGATGGGACCGGGCGCTGCTGCCAGCAGCTGCATCTGCCAGCAGAACACCACCAGACCATAATATTGGTCATAATACGGCTGGCAGCGGTTTATTGGCGTGGCTCTGCTGCTGGCACTAGCACCACCTTACTGCCATCCGCTAGCATGGCCGCAGCCAGATTTCCGCCATCCTTCTGGTGGAAATCCGACTGTGGTCATAATATGGTGGACGGCTGGTAGCCGCGTGATGGTCTTTTGGTGGCTGTCACCGCGGCGATAGGCGTTTTTTACCGCCAATGTTGTAATGAGGGCCTAAATCTTAGTATAGCGCTTAGAAACACAATAGCTCGTACTAGGGCTATCACAATGTCGTGATAGAGTCGTTCCCAACAGTCAGACGCCACTAGCGAAGGAGTGGGGGCCAGTCATGGAGTCGCATGGACCCCAGGTACAATAACTTGGAAAATTAGGAAACAAAGGTGTTGTACGGAGTCGAGGCATTGCCGGAGCTGGTGACGTGTCTGTTCCTTACAGCTACCGGGGAGGTGACGCGTTGATTCCTTACTGCTAAAGAGGGGAGGCATTGGTTCCATATGGTTGCAGGGGAGGTGATGCGATGGTGAAGTGTCAGCTCCTTACGACGAGGCAGGATAGATGAATACAGCAGGTCAAGACACAAGGTGATAACCTTGCAGTGTCATGGTCACACCAACGGTCACAGAGGTGTTGCGGCTGAGTCAGGTGTCACGGATGTCAGTGACATGGCACTCGGTACTCACGCTGTGGTGGCACTTTGGAGGCACTGCAGTGGCACTGGACCTGCGGCATTTGTCATGGTCTTGCACTCAGCGGGGATAATGGCTCCAGTGCTCTTGGTTACACCAGAACTCACTCCCAAGGACCAGGACTCTCAGCAAGAGAGCCCAGGTGCTGGCAGATAGAGTTGTTGTCCCTGAGGTTAACAGGAAGAAAGCTCAATCCAAGCCCTTGGAGAACCTTTAAAAGTAGGATGTAGAAAGCAAAGTCCTGTCCTTTCACTCCCAGGACAGGAGCAGTAAGCAGCAGGCCAGCACTGCAAAGCAACAGGCAGAGTGGCAGTCCCTCCTACAGCATTCGGCTCTTCTTCCTGGCAGAATGTCCTCTGTCCAGAAGGATGCTAACTTTGTGGGGTCAGAGGTACTTATACCCATTTCTACCTTTGAAGAAGACAAACTTCAAAGAAAAGTCTTTCTAGTGCACAAGACCCTTCCTTTCCTGCCCTGGTCCCAGACACACTTCAGTGGGTTTGAGACTGCTGTGTGTACAGACACAGCCCTATTTATGTGCAAGTGTCAGCTTCTACCACCACTCTAGCTCAGGGAGACCCATCAGGATATGCAAGGCACACCTCAACTCCCTTTGTGTGACTGCCTAGAGTGAATTCATAAACAGTCCAAATGTCATCCTGACCCAGACGTGTATTCCACAGACAGGCAGAGGCACAGAATGATTAAACAAGAAAATGCCCACTTTCTAAAAGTCACATTTTCAAACTTACAATTTGAAAACCAATTACAACAAAATATGTATTTATAAATTGGGAGTTCAGAGACCCAAAACTCCATAACTCAATCTGCTCCCAATTGTAGTTGAAGATGTTTCACAGCAATCTGCATGTTACCCTGTGAGAGAGATAGGCCTTGCAACAGTGACAACAGCATTCTGCAGTATTCCACTATTAGGACATGTAAAGCACACCAGTATATGTCCTACATTTTAAATACACTGCACCCAGCCCATGGGGCTGCCTTGGGCTTACTTTAGGGGTGACTTACGTGTAGTGAATGGGAAGGTTTAGGCCTGGCAAGTGAGTGCACTTGCCAGGTTAAAACGGTAGTATAAAACTGCCCACAGACACTGCAGTGGCAGGTCTGAGACATGTTGACTGGGCTACTCATGTGGGTGGCACAATCAGTGCTGTAGGCCCACTAGTTGCATTTGATTTACAGGCTCTGGACACACATGGGCAACTATACTAGGGACGTTCTAGCAAATCCGATAAGCCAATCATAGATAAACCAATTATCAATACAATTTAGTCAGAGAGCACTTGCACTTTAGCACTGGTCTGCAGTGTTAAAGTGCCCAGAGCCCTAAAGCCAGCAAAAATTAAATGCAGCACATAGTCAAAAACAAAAAGTTTGGGGATAACCCAAAAAGGGTCATTTCCAAAATATCTTAATTTTAGTAAATTCATTTTTGTTCATATCATCTCCTTTCTTAATATGTAATATCAATTTCAATATGTAAGATTAATTTTAAAGCAAATCAAAATCAATTCAATGAAAGCCATATTCATTTAAACAGGGGTCATGTTCATTTAAACATGGCTTATGTTAATTTCGATATGTGTTTTAATCATTTCAAAGTCTGATACATTTATCTCACATTGTATCATATTCATTTCAAAGCTGTCACATTCATTTTAATGAAAATCATATTAATTTTGAGGTGGGCTACATTCATTTCTACAGGTGTCATGTTCATTTCATAATGGGTCATATTCATCTTAGCATATGTCATATTCCTTTCAATTAATGTTAAATTAATTTCAATGGAAGTCATATTCACCTTAACACCTGATATAATATTTTATTTATCATGGGTCATATCCGTTTCAACATAGGTCATATTAATTTCGATATATGAAATATTAATTTTGATGTATATCATATTAATGTAAAAGCATTAGATGTTCAATTAGACCGGGTTAATTCTTTTCTTGGTCATATTCAGTTAAAGGCATGTTGAATTAATTTCAAAGTGGTTCATATTAATTTCAGTGCAGGTCACATTCATCTAAGCATGTGTCATATTTCTTTCAATGGATGTCTCATTCATATTAATACATCTTAATGATTTTAACATGAAACATAAACTTTGCAACATGAATCATACCCATTGCAACACGTGTCATTGGCAAATGTCAGTCATTTCAAGAAATACCCCATTCTTTTTGATTAATATTGTATTTGTTTCAGTGATTGCTTTATTGTTTACAGTGAGGGCCAAATTTATTTAAGTATTATTGATATATACTTCAGTATATCTCTTATTCAATTCGGAGTGTGAGCTATTCATATTAATCACTAAACAGAATATTCACTCTGCCAGGTTTCATATTTTTTTTGGTTCAAGTCAGATTCACTCTACAAGGTATATTATATATTTTGACACAGTACATTAATTCTGGTGTGTGTCATACTCATTTTGCAGCACGCTATGCATTTCAGGTGTCCTATATGGGGAGCTGTAATTTTGACATGAACAGTTTCCCATATTAGACGGGTGAAAGAGACTGTGAGTGGACTTTGTGGCTACAACGGTGCCTAATATAGATGTGATAATGGAAGATTAAGGGTGGATGTGGTGGGAAACGATCAAAGATCAATCAATCAATCAATCAGATAATTTCTCAAGTGCACTACTCACACAGTAGGGTCTCAAGGCGCTGGGGCAGGGAGGAAGGGTAGGGGCCGGTTGCTGCTCGAAAAGCCATGTTGTTAGGTGCTTTCTGGAGGTTAGGAGGTCCTGGGTCTTGTGTAGGTTGGTGGGGAGGGGGTTCCAAGTCTTGGCAGTGAGGTGGGAGAAGGATCTGCTGCTGGAGGTGGTGCGTTGAATGCGGAGGACTGTAGCGAGGGCGAGGTCAGCAGAGCAGAGCTGGCGAGTTGATATGTGGAAGTTTACTCGTTCGTTGAGGTAGGCCGGTCCAATGTCGTGGAGGGCTTTGTGAGCGTGGACGAGAACCTTGAAAATGATCCTTTTGTTGATGTGCAACCAGTGTAGGGATCTGAGGTGAGTGGATATGTGTTTGTGGTGAGGGAGGTTGAGGAGGCGTGGGGCTGCGTTCTGGATTCGCTGGAGTTTTCTTTGAAGTTTGGCTGTGGTCCCTACGTTGAGGGGGTTGCCATAGTCCAGTCTACTGCTGATGAGGGCGTGGGTGACTGTTCTTATTTCTAAGGGTATCCATTTGAAACTCTTGCATAGCATGCGAAGGGTGTTAAAGCAGGAGGATGATATGGCGTTGATTTGCTGGGTCATGGAGAGGGATGAGTCCAGTATGATGTCAAGGTTGCGTGCATGGGTGGTGGGTTTTGGGGGTGGTCCGAGGGTGGTGGGCCACCAGGAGTCCCTCCATGCTGTCTTGTTGGGGCCGAAGATGATGATCTCTGTTTTGTTTGAGTTCAATTTGAGGTTGCTTGTTGTCATCCATTTGGCGATGTCGAGGAGTCTGGCGTGCAGGTTAATCTTGGCGGTGGCTGAGTTCCTGGTGAGGGAGTTGATGAGCTGGGTGCCGTCAGCGTAAGATATGATAATGATGCCGTGGGGACGGAGAATGTTGGCGAGAGGGGCCATGTAGATGTTGAAGAGGGTGGGGATGAGGGAGGATCCTTGGGAGACCCCAAAGATGATCTTCGTGGCTGTAGACTGGAAAGGAGGGAGGCAAACTCTTTGGGTTCTTTCGGAGAGGAAGGAGATGAGCCAGTCCAGGGCATTGTGATGGATTCTGGCATCGACCAGGCGTGCGCAGAGGGTTTGGTGGCACACAGTTTGAAAAGCTGCAGAGAGGTCTAGGAGTATGAGGGTGACGGTCTCGCCCTTGTCCACTCTGATCCTGATGTCGTCTGTGCAGGTGATGAGGGTGATGAGGGTGGTCTCAGTGCTGTGGTTCTTGCGGAATCCAGATTTGGAGGCATCGAGTATATTGTTTTCTTCAAGGAAGCAAGACAGTTGTGCGTTGACTATCTTCTCGGTGACCTTTGCGGGGAAGGGGAGAAGAGAAATGGGTCGGTAGTTTGTGAGGTCTTCAGGGTCTGCTTTGGGTTTTTTGAGAAGTTGACTTCGGCATGCTTCCAAATATGGGAAGGTTGCGGTGTCAAAGGAACTGTTGATGATGGCACGGAGCTGGGGAGCAATGATTTGGCTGGCCATGTTGAAAATTTGGTGGGGGCACGAGTCTGTTGGGGAGCCTGAGTGGATGTAGTTCATGGTTTTGCTGATTTCTTCGTCGTTGGTGGGGATCCAGGTGTTCAGTCGGATGGTGCGGCAGGGTGTTGTAGTGTTGGTTGTGTCGGTGGTGGTGGGTGCTGATGATGAGAAGCTGTCGTGTATGTCTGCGATTTTGCAGTGGAAGTAGTTGGAGAGGGAGTTGAAGAGGGTTTGGGAGTGTGGGGGTTTGGTGAGTTCTTTGATGATGGCAAAGAGTTCTTTGCTGTTGTGTGTGTTGTTTTCAATGCGTTCTTTGTAGAAGGATCATTTGGTGGTCCAGATGAGTTGGTGGTGTTTGCGCATGGCTATTTTGAGGGCGGAGAACTTGCTCATTGAGGGTTCTTGGCGCCAGGCTTTCTCAATTTTTTGGCATTCTCGTTTGGAAGATTGAAGTTCTGTGGTGAACCAGGGTCCGGTCTTGATGGTGCAGGTGTTGTTGTTTGTTTTCAAAGAGGCGAGGGAGTCTGCACAGGTTTCTAGCCATCGTGTGAGGTTGTGGGCAGTGGTGTTGGGGTCGTTGGTGATGGGCGGTGGAGCTTGTGCGAGGTTGGAGATCAGGTGTTCTTTGAAGATCTTGTTCCACTTGCGGTAGGGTTTAGTGTGTTGTTGGTGGTGGGTGGTGGGTTTCATGAAGGAGAAATGAACGCAGTGGTGGTCAGTCCAGTGGAGTTCAGTGGTGTGAGTGAAGGTGATGTGGCTGCTGGAGGTGAAGATGGCGTCTAGCGTGTGTCCCGCTGAGTGGGTGGATGAGGTGACCAGTTGCCTGAGGCTGAGGTTTGTGAGGCTGTCCAGCAGGGCTGTGGTATTGCAGTCGTGGGGGCTTTCCAGGTGAAAGTTGAGTTCACAAAGGAGTATGTAGTCTGCGGAGGAGAGGGCGTGGGAGCTGATGGTATCGGCGATGGTGTCATAGAATGGGGGGTGGGATCCAGGTGGTCTGTAGATGAGGGTTCCTCTAAGGGTGGTGTTAGCGTTTATGTGTATTTGAAAGTGTAGGTGTTCTACATTGTCTAGGGAGTCATTGGTGGAGATTTTGATGGAGTTTTTGTGCATTATGGTGATACCTCCTCCTGGTTTGTTGGTGCAGTCTCTACAGGTGATTTTGTAACCCTCTGGGATGGCTATGACGATGTAGGGTTCTGATGAGGAGTTCATCCATGTTTCAGTGAGGAAGGCGATGTCAGGGGAAAAAGTAGAGAGAAAGGAGGGGCACTGGTGATGTGTCTTGTTAGCCTGGAGTAATAATAACTTTTCCCTTTTACTGTCGCTGAGTATTGGCAAAATGGTGCTATGAAATATTAATCCATAGATTGCAGGATTTAAAAGATGTGTATCCATCTAATACAAAGCCTTGGAATATACATTTTAGTTATTTTATTTGGACAAATTGCGAAGTGTGAATCTTGCTTCGAGAAACATTGGGGCACTGTGTGGAGTATGGTGAAGATGCAGAAGTAAGAGCATATACAAAGCTGTTGACAAATTCTTGGGTACATATGTACAGGTCATAAGTTTACATAGAAACACAGAGGAGTCAATTCACTCTTTTACATAGTAATACATGCATTTTTAATGAGTCTGGAAGTGTCCAACTCCCTATTAGTAAAAGTGCAAACAAGGCACAGTCCTTTCTATTTCTACTAAGTGAAACAATATTCCAATTTAGTTTTTTGTTGAAGGTTCATAAAGACATAAAAGAGTACATAAAGGAGTATTACATGAGTCTTACTTTGCACAATCCAAGATACATTTGTGACCAGATTCCAAACAGACTTATCTATGGCAGTGCCTAACTGGGTAAGATTTGAAACAATTTGAATATTGTACATTTTATCTCTTTTTGGACATTTGGAGCAGTGCTTGCCACACTTTTTAGAACCACAACGCACTTTTAGAACAACAAACTTTCACATCCAGCCTATATTTAATGGACATGAGGCGGGTGTTTATTTTTAATACAGCTAAAGCATTGTGTGGCAGCACACTTTCATTTATAGACAGTGCACTTTCCATTGAAATGGCCACTAAGTTTGCAGACGTACGGTTTTAGTGATAAAACTACATTACACACAAATGATAATGTATGAAAATTGGGTTTCAGTGAACATTTATCATTTGTACATCACCAAGTAAAATATTGTGATTTGTTGTTATCATATTAAACTCTTTGCTCCCATCACCCTTCAGAATTACAAAAAAGTGCTTCATTTTTTCTTTCCTAACTACTAAGTGTGTGGAGTTAATTTACAGGTATTTGCATTCTGTTGCATGTTTCAAAAATGCCATCCTAGAGCCTTTCCTTTCACATTCTTTTTACCCCAGCAAGGTTGCAACATAATTCACTTTACTTTTCTTTCTTTTACTGAAATGTGAGACTTTGTAAATACTAACCACCAAGTTAAGAATAATAAGCCACAATATATCAGAGGAAATATCCTAACACTTGAACTCAGGTTTGAAACACAGCAAATGTGACAAGTTAAATACAGAGTTAAAGCCATCTTTATTTATTGCTTGGACTTTCATGACCGGTGGCTTGTCAGAGTCAGGGCCCAAAGTTTGGCAAAGACCGATTTAGATAAATGTGACATTTCTATAGATAAGGACAGAATTGCCATGAATGGTTTTATTCAGTTAAAACACCAAGCACAAAAGCATAGAGAGAAAGTTATGTTATGTTACATTATGAGTTTATAAGTGCGCAAATACTGAAAAGGCGTCCTGCACCTGAGACAGAAAACAACTACTACATCAACCACATAGCATATAGTAACATTGTTAATACATTTTGGCCCTCATTACAACCCTGGCAGTAATGCCGCCTACCGCCGTGCTGACGGCTGCCAACACACCGTGACCGTGGCAGTAATCTGCCACGGCTATTATTACCCACACATAGAATTCTGCCACTATACAGACACCCACACAAGTTTGCCAGACCAAACGTCAGTGATAAACTGGTGATAGCAAAACCCACAGCGTTACGCCAACAGGAATACGCTCACAGAATCACGACCCACGAATCACCGTGGCGGTCTTTCACTTGTGGTAAACCATTGGCGGTACATACTGCTGCGCTCAAAATACACACACACTTACAAAACTACACCACATTAGACAATTCAAACTACACACACCTGACACACACCTGACATACATATATACACCATACCCACACACCTAATCCAATAGAAAACACACACCCACATCACCCACAACCCCTTACAGTGAAAAATAAGATAGCAAGCAAAGAGAGACAAGCAAGGGGCACCCACTCAATCAGAGGCACAGAACACCATCACCCATACACCATTCATGCACATCAGAGCATACACCACAACACATCACCCCACACATCACCCCACACATCCTCACACATATCACTCGCACCACATACATGGCACCCCAAAGACACCCCAGGTTTTCTGAGGAGGAGCTAAGGGTAATGGTGGAGGAAATCATCTGGGTTGAGCCACAGCAATTCGGATCACAGGTACAGCAGATGTCCATTGCAAGAAAGATGGAGCTATGGCAGAGAATCATGGACAGGGTCAACGCCATGGGACAGTACCCAAGAACCAGGGATGACATCAGGAAAAGGTAGAATGACCTACGGGGGAAGGTGCATTCTGTGGTAGCAAGACACCAGATGGCTGTACAGAAGACTGGCGGTGGGCCCCCACCTCCTCCCCCACAACAACATGGGAGGAGCAAGTCTTGGCAATCATGCATCGTGAGGGCCTCGCAGGAGTAGCAGGAGGACTGGAGTCTGGTAAGTGAAATCTGAACTACTTCATCCCCCCCACCCTACCTGCATGCCATCACAAACTCCTACCCCTACCCTCACCCTCATCACTCCACCACCTCACATATATCCCCCATCACAACCCACCCATCCCAATACCAAGCCCTGCATGCCACACCAATGCATGGACCCCCATCACAGACCTGCATGGACACCCATCACCCCAGCATGTGCAGTAGAGAGACTCACCCAGCCCACAAAATAACCACTCACACAAGGGCAAGCCGACAGGGAAATCACAATCATAGATGGAAACACACCAATGCACAATATGGCCCACGCAGATACATTAACAATGCACTGTCATCCCAACAGGACCCCTACTCAACATCACTGGAGAGGAGGTGGCAGCTACATCCAGTCCCCCCCCGAAGAGGCTCACAGTGACGACAGCAGCTTTGCACGTCTGGATCAGGATGACCAACCTGGCCCATCAGGGGCCTCTGGATAGTCGGTTCCCCTGCCACAGTCCCAACCCACCACAGAGCCTCACCCCTCAGGAAAGACCAGCACAGCACACACCCACCCAGCGGACCCACACCACTGTCCCCAGGACACGTCAATCAGCAGTGTGTCCACCACTACAGGGACCCCAGGCAACCCCACAAACCCAGGACTATCAGGGACCTGGGGTCAGTGGGCACACGGTTCAGGGGACAGAGGCACAGGACAACAGGGAAGCTGGGAGGAGTGCTGTGAGACAGGGAGAGGACAGGCCTAGGGAACCCACTGTCCACGAGGCACTATCAAATATCCTGGGAGCATACTACCATTCCCAGGAGACGCTGGGCCAGATACTGGCAAAGTTGCATGAGTCTCAGCGGCTGCAGAAGGGACAGTACCTGGGGATCAGGGATGACCTAACAAAAATGTACACCATCCTGGTCACCATTGCAGGGGTGCTGGCTGAAATGGGCAAGACCATGAGGGAGGCAGTGGCACAACAAAGGGTGCCTGCCACTAGCCAAACTGATGAACAGCCTTCCACCTCCGCCGGCGCTAGTGGACAGGAGGCCCTGCCACAGGACCAACAGGCCACCAGCACCCCACACCCTGAAGAAGGAGAACCACCCTGCAAATGGTCTCTGCGATCCAGGCAGAAGACAGAGAACATTGCCAAGACCCCCGCCAGGAAATAGGACTCTCCTGATAGTCAGCCTTCTGTCCCACTCTGTTACCCAGTCCACCCTGAACTGCCATTGCTCCCCTTCTTATGCCCCCTTGGACAATGCACCTGTGATACCAAGAGACTGGACTGTACCCTGGACTTTCCTCAACCATCACCCCACCCCCTTGCACATACCCCTATACTTATTAGCACCTAAATAAACACCCTTGAAACAAATACCAATCTGTCTAATGACTCACAAATGTATTAGTACAACATTATCAAAGCATTGCAACGTATATGTACAGTGAAATATACTACAGGGTGACCTTTGGTGGGCAGCAGTACATATAGCAGGAGCCACAATGGGGCACAGAGATCTGAAAATAGAGAATCCAAAGGGAACAGTCAGTGGCCATAGACATAGGGTAAGAGGCTGCCTTGTACAATGTCATACAGATTACTGAAATGTTAAGTGGAGTTACAGTCTCTTACCTGTGTGTCACTGGAAGTACTGCTGTATTATATTTGTTCTGTTGTCAACATCTTCTTCCTCTGCCTCCTCTTCATCACTGTCCACAGGCTCCACCGCTGCCACAAGATCATCTCCAGGCACATCCTCCTGCAGAAAAGGCACCTGTCGTCTCAAGGCCAGGTTGTGCAACATGCAGCACACAACGATGATCTGGCACACCTTCTTAGGTGAGCAGTACAGGGATCCACCTGTCAGACGGAGGCACTGGAACCTGGCCTTCAGGAGGCCAAAGGTTCTTTCTATAATCCTCCTTGTATGCCCATGTGCCTCATTGTAACATTCCTCTGCCCTTGTCCTGGCATTCCTCACTGGGGTCAGTAGCCATGAGAGGTTGGGGTAACCACAGTCACCTGTAAATATAGGGTGACAACTGTAAGACACACACTAACCCTTAGGGGCAATCCCATACCCAGACATCAACATATACTGGGTGGGCACCTTTGGCTCACCTATTAGCCACACCCAGTGCCTGTGGAGTTGGCCCATCACATATGGGATGCTGCTATTCCTCAATATAAAGGCATCATGCACAGAGCCAGGATATTTGACATTCAAATGGGAGATGTACTGGTCCGCCAAACACACCATCTGCACATTCATCGAGTGATAGCTTTTTCTATTCCTGTAAACCTATTCATTTCTCCGGGGGGGGGGGACAAATGCTACATGTGTACCATCAATAGCACCAATGATGTTGGGTATTTGTCCCAGGGCACAAAAGTCAGCCTTCACTGTAGCAAATCCTCCACCTGGTGGAACACGATGTAGTTGCGCATGTATTTTAGCAGGGAAGACAACACTCTGGTCAACACGTTGGAGAACATTGGTTGAGACATCCCTGATGCCATGGCCACTGTTGTTTGGAAGGAACCACTTGTCAGGAAATGGAGCACTGACAGGACCTGCACTAGAGGGAGGATTCCTGTGGGCTGGCAGATAACTGACATCAGGTCTAGCTCCAATTGGGCACACAGTTCTTGGATTGTGGCACGATCAAGTCTGTATGTGATGATAATGTGTCTGTCCTCCATTGTCGCAAGGTCCACCAGTGGTCTTTACACCGGAGGATGCCGCCATCTCATATTCTGCCTCAGTGGTTAAAGCCTATGGAAGAGAACGGTGAGCAGAGGGTCAAATTTCCACATCTATTGCACTAATGTTGATTAATTTACTTTACAGAAGCAGTATGTGAACTTGAGAGTCAGTTGATGTGCCGATGTCTGCTGTGACGCACTTAGGTGCCATGCCCTGTGCCCCCCTGAAATGGCGGCTGCCTGACCTGTGAGGAGGGACAAGTGGAAATGAGGTAATTGCCCTGGCATTGTGCGCCATCACGGTAGGCGGTCATTGACCGCCGCGCAACTTCGCATTGGTTATTATTGGGCCCTATGGGTTCCAGGAGCCAATGGCGATGTATGCTGGCGGTGATGGTACGCACCGCCGTGGGCGTGACCGCCATTTTCTAACTATTCACTCACTTGCTACCTGACCTTCAACAGGAGAGGACCTACATTGCAAGTGCTGCTGTGACCTTTGTCTGGAAGCGACAATGGCTCATGTGTCTGGGGAAAGAGCCACTGCCTTCACTGCGGAGGAGTTGGAGAAACTGGTGGATGGAGTCCTACCTCAGTACACATTACTCTACGGTCCTCCAGACAAACAGGTGAGTACACTGTGAGCATTATGCGTGGGCCATGAATGTATGGAGTGCTGTTGATGTAAGCCACATGTTGAGGGGTGCTGAGGCGTCCTGGCCAGAATGCAGCATGTAAGGTGGTCAGTGTATGTGCGTCAGGGCATGGGTGGGAACTGGTCGGCAATGAGTATGACGGTCCGGACGGATGAGTAATTTCCTTTCCTGCTGTCTTTTCCCTCCAGGTCAGCGCCCACCAGAAAAAAGGTATTTGGCATGCCATTGCCAAGGAGGTGCAGACACTGGGGGTTTTTTCACAGGTGGAGCACCCACTGCCGCAAGACATGGGAGGACCTGCGCCACTGGTCAAAGAAGACGGCGGAGGCCCAGCTGGGGCTGACCTCCCAACGTGGAAGGGGTGCCTGTCGCACCATGACCCCCCCTGATGTTCCGCATCCTGGCGATGGCCTATCCGGAGTTGGATGGGCGCTTGAGGGCATCACAGCAGCCACAAGGGGTGAGTACAAATTCTGAAATCTGACTTTGCATGAGTTAGGAGGTACCTGGGTGGGGGATGTGGGCTGTGGGTGCCCGTAGGCCAGGGTGATCATGGCAGGGTAGGTCCCTTGTTGGGCAGGCTCTGGAGCACTCCTACCCCAATGGTGTAAGAGGCCATCTGCTACTGGGCAGGGTCCTGTGGGTTTCTGGTGTGCAGATGCTGGCATTAGGCATTGAACCCCATGGGCTGGTGACTGTCTCAGTAAATGGTTGGGCATGGCCTAGTGCATAGGGCTGATCCCTGTGTGTAGTGTACGCCAATGGTGGTGTTGTTGCTGGCATTGACCAAGTGTATCCTCTGTCTCCCCCCCTTTTTGTTTTGTCAGCCTGTCCTTGTGTGCATTAGCATCATCTGGGGAGGAGCAGAGGCACCGGCGATGGAGGGAGCTGCATCCCACATAGGCCTGGAGGCTGAATCCACCAAGGGTGAAGGCATCAGTGGGACGGAGGACGAGGGAAGCATCACGACGGGAACAGGAGGGGAGACCACAGACAGCAACTCCTCCTCCGATGGAAGCTCCCTTGCTGTGGCGGACACCTCTGTGCCCACCCCAACAACAGGTACAGCGCCACCCCCCCCTACCAGCACTGCCCTCCCAGCAGCCCCTCAGCGGGTTTCCCATGCCTGCTCACCCAGGAGGGTGGGCATCTCCTTAGCCCCAGGCACCTCAGGCCCTGCCCCAGTCAGCCCTGCTGCCCTCAGGGAGGAGGCTATTGACCTCCTGAGATCCCTCACTGTTGGGCAGTCAACCATTCTGAATGCCACCCAGGGTGTCGAGAGGCATTTGCAACAAACAAATGCATACCTGGAGGGCATTCACTTTGGCGTGGTGGCCCAACAGAGAGCATTTCAGGCTGTGGCCTCAGCACTGATGGCATCCCTTGTCCCTGTGTCTAGCCTCCCCCCTACAACTTCCTTTACCCAGACCCAATCCCCTCAACCTCAGCCTATCCCAAGCACACCTTTAGACCAGCATTCACCTAAATCACCACACAAACGTGGCTCAGCCAAATATAAGCACTACACTTCATCTCACAGGCACTCACACATGCACCATGCCTATGCAAACACACCAACATCCACTGCCTCCACTGTGTCCCCCTCCTCCTCATCGTCCACCTCCCTCCCAGTAGCATCTCCAATCACACCTGCATGCACAACATCTTCATCCACTACTTCCGTCACCAGCATGCCCATCACAACACATCCCTCATGAGCAGACACCACCCCAACAACCATCCACACATCCCCTGTGTCCTCTCCCAGTGTGTCTGTGACCCCTCCTCCCAAAGTACACAAATGCAAGCACTCACCCACCCAACAGGGATCCACCTCACAACAGCATCCAGCCCATGCACCTTCACCCAAACTCAGCAGACAGACACCTCCTACAACCACTCCCTCTTCCTCCACTCCCAAACCCTCTCCATCTTCCAGTCCCAGTGTGTCTAAAAAACTGTTCCAGGCAAACACTGACCTTTTCTCTACGCCTCCCCCGTCCTTCCCCTCGGGCCAGGGTGTCCAAAGACCCAGGCCAGCACCTCAGCCACCAAGTCGGCAGACGCTGTGGTACCTGCAGCTCCCAGAGGATCAAAGGGGGCACCTGTCAGGCCAGGCAGTGTGCCACTGACCCCTGCAATGGACCGACCCATTCCGCCAGCTGCCAAGGTGAAGAACAGGCCAGCATGCAGCACGGCCAAGGAGCACGACCCGCCCAGCAAGGCCTCCTCCAAAACTCCAGCTGCCAGTGCCAAGGTCCCAGCAGCATCACAACACCTGTCAGCAGCAGCAACCCCAGTGGGCAGCTGTTGAGGCTGCAGGAGACGGCCTGGAGCCTCCCACCCCCACTGGAAGCACCCCCGCCAGCACAGCACTACCAGCAGTTTGCAGCCTTAGTCACCGCAGGATGGAGTTTGGCTCTGTCTCCGTGGAGTATCTTGCTACCTGCTCCCTGCAAATCTCGTGCCTCAGAAACCCAGGTGAGGGAATGTGTACTGCAAAAACCCCAAGTGCTGCATCACTGGGCACAAAGGCCCCTCCAGAGCCAGTGGAGAAATGCATCCACTCCCCCAATCCTTGGCAGGATGAAGCAGACGAGGCACAAAGCCCCCTCCGGAGCCAGTGGAGAAAGGCATCCACTCCCCCTATCCTTGGCAGGATGAAGCAGACTGGGTGCAAAGCCCCCTCCAGAACCAGTGGAGAAAGGCATCCACTTCCCCCTATCCTTGGCAGGATGAAGCAGATTGGGCGCAAAGCCCCCTCCAGAACGAGTGGAGAAAGACATCCACTCCCCCTATCCTTGGCAGGATAAAGCAGACTGGGCGCAAAGCCCCTTCCAGAGCCAGTGGAGAAAGGCATCCACTCACCCTTTCCTTGGCAGGGTGAAGCAGACTGGGGACAAGGCCCCCTCCAGAACCAGTGGAGATGCCACCCACTTGAGAGACTGTGGCCTTGCACTCCCCAAGTTCTGCATTACAGGGCACAATGCCCCCTCCAGAACCAGTGGAAGAAGCCATCTGCTTACCACATCCTTTCCAGGATGAAGCACACTGGGCACAATGCCCCCTCCAGAACCAGTGGAAGAAGCCATCAACTCACCGCATCCTTCCCAGGATGAAGCACACTGGGCACAATGCCCCCTCCAGAACCAGTGGAAGAAGCCGTCCAGTACATAGACTGTGGCCTTGCACTACCCAGGACCAAGCAGTGTTCAAACCACCCAATTGAGAGACTGTGGCCCTGCACTGCCCAGGAGCAATGAGTGGGCAACCCACCCACTTGAGAGACTGTGGCCTTGCACTCCCCAGGAGCAAGCAGTGGGCATGGAGCTCCCTCGAGGAGCAGTGGCGTAGTACCATCTTTCGCCTGAGGTACCCCCCATTCCCCGTCCCACTGAGGTGCCTGTGTGTTTACGACCTGATGCCCCTGCAGTGTTCTCGCCATATTGAGACAGGAGTCAAGTGTGGGCTTGGCCCATGATTTTTGGCCCAGTGGGCCACGGACATTTGCAAAGGACAGTGTAAGGCCTTCTGTACATATTGTAAATATTTGTATAAACTGTTTTTCTATTCGTTCAGTATATCTGCCTATTTCTAAAATATCACTGATTTAACTCAATTCCTTTTGTCCTTGTGTTCTTCCAGGGTGCAACGGAGTGTAAATGTAATTTTGATGCATGTGTTTGTGTGTATGGTGTTGTGGGTGGGGGGTTGTCTGTTTCGTGTGTGTTTCACTCTCTTTTTCGTCCCACACTCCCCTGTGTGCTAGGTGCAGTACTCACTGTGGTCGTCGCTGCCGCCTTTGATGTTCCTCATGCATGAGGAGGTAGACCAGCATCGGCAGGACCTGCAGCTCGGGCTCCATGGCATCCTGGTTCTTCATTGATTGTCGAGAGGTGAGTGGTTTTCCTTCCAAAGACTGTTTCCGGTGTGCTTTTGATGGCGTTGGTACCGCCCCAGAAAAACTGGCAGATTGGTGGGTTTTAATAGTGTGGGCGGTACATTGTCTTCCACCTGTCTGTTGGTGGTGACTGCCACGGTGTTTGTTGCTACCGCCGTGGCTGTTGGAGCGTTAAAGTGGCTCTCTATGTTAGCGTTTTCCGCCGTGGTTGTGATCCCATTTTTTTTAATGCCTGCCTGTTGGCTGCATTACCGTCGCTTTAACACCGACCGCCAGGGTTGTAATGAGGGCCTTTATTCCCCATTTATTTTCAGAAAATGCTAAATCTAGCACTAACTTTAATCTTGCTTTGCAGTAAAACCTTGAAGTAGTAAATCATTCATTAAATGAGGAGTATATATTAAAATGAGAAAAGTGTCAACAAATGAATGAGCACATGCGAGACATGGAAACAAGAGTTGTGAGAGGCACATGGTAATGATGTTGATTAATCAAAATTCTAATGTGGTGAAATAATGTTGTGCTCTTTTTGACCTCTTATAACATCACAGGTTTCACCCTCTGTCCAACGTTAGCCTCTCAACAGCATTTTGTTGATGTTAATGGGTTAGTGGCAGGACATGGAGTGGGGAAATAAGCTGTGCACCTAGAAATGTCTTCAGTTCAAGGTCCTGCTCTGCCACGACCATCCCTGAGACCAGGGAGGCTTTCAAACTGTGAGAGGTATTGCTTACTATCGCTGGCTACCTCTGCTTGATGTCTATGCTTGTGGAACATCTTAAGGTGTAAATTTGTATAGCAGGTAAGGTGCTGCTTTCACACTGCTGCCTGATTTCCCTGTGTACGCTGTCTGACACAGCATGCTTTTAGGTTCCCATATCAATTCTAGAAGACTTGTGACAAGTCTCATTGGGATGAGTATGGAGCTCCCAGGTCCTTGGGCACTGCTAAGTAGGTAGTTTGGTTTTACTTATTGGAGCTCATGATTTCTAGTTTTATCTCTGCTTAGCTCTAATCTGAGCTGAATATGCCTAAAATGGTAATTTTGTCTGCTAGATACCACTCTCACACCAGTTTGGGTGGCAGATCTCAATGACCCATCTCCAATTTGGAGAAAATCCAACACGATATCACGACTACAGTATTGGGCATGCTCCATTCATGGATAGTCCCATGGATGATCCTCCATGGGTAAAGTCACAACCATAGACATATGTATCTATAAAGAAATGTCTTAACAGAGAACTGTTTTATGAACATGCGTAAAATAAAAAAATACATAAAATAACATAACATAGTATGACAACAGATATACACATGAGGCTAAAATGGGAATCAGGGAATCTCAATCTATGGGGGTCATTCCGACCCGGGCCGGGGACCACGGAAGCACCGCCAACAGGCTGGCGGTGCTTCCTGGGCTATTCTGACCGCGGCGGTAAAGCCGCTGTCAGAAAAGGGGAACCAGCGGTTTCCCACCGGTTTTCCCCTGGCCCAGGGAATCCTCCATGGCGGCGCTGCTTAGCGCCGCCATGGGGATTCCGACCCCCTTCCCGCCAGCCTGTTTCTGGCGGTTTTCACCGCCAGAACCAGGATGGCGGGAACGGGTGTCGTGGGGCCCCTGGGGGCCCCTGCACTGCCCATGCCACTGGCATGGGCAGTTCAGGGGCCCCCTCACAGGGCCCCATTCAGATTTTCACTGTCTGCTTTGCAGACAGTGAAAATCGTGACGGTGTCACTGCACCCGTCGCACCCCTGCAACTCCGCCGGCTCCATTCGGAGCCGGCTTCCTCATTGCAGGTGCTTTCCCGCTGGGCCGGCGGGCGGCCTTTTGGCGGTCGCCCGCCGGCCCAGCGGGAAAGTTGGAATGGCCGCCGCGGTCTTTTGACCGCGGGACGGTCATTCGGCGGTAACCGCATGGCAGCCAGGCGACCGCTGCCCGCCGCGGTCAGAATGACCGCCTATGTGTCCTTTACCTGCTTATCCAGAATTGTTATTTTATTGGTGCATGTGCAATGATGCAAGGTGGCATATGCTCTATTATTAAAGCAGGACAGTTATAAAAATAACAAATACAACATTAATTTCAAGTACACAGATATGTCTGAATTCTGTGTTAATTCAAAAACCACCATAAAATGCATGAGGCTGATCACCCTAAAAAAACTTTAAACACAAAAGAACCTATGAAAATGTTCTCTGTTAGTAGTTTGCATTGATTGACAAAGCTTTCTTTCATTAGTAGACATGATTTACTTTGGGAAATGCAAGAGCAGGTCAGCAGTAACTTAAGGGTAAGGGCCCGATTTAGTGGTTGGTGGGCAGGTGCTCACAAATGTGATAGAGTACCCTGCCCGCCAAACACATGGCCTGCTCGCTCTATTATGAGCTAGGTAGACTATCTGTTTTCTGTGGTGATGCCCAGCTAGCTCTGACATCAGAAACTTTATTCTGTTGGCCCAACAGGCTGAAGCATCAGCCCCCATGTCCTAGAAGAAAAATCCCAAAGAATAGTGGGCCATTTTTTTTCAATGTAAAAATTTGGCTTTGTGAGTTTGTATCTATAAAAAAAAAAGATTGGTGCGCAGAAGTCTAAAAGATGGTGGTCAAGTTTCAAACTTTCAAAGCCTTCACAGCACAGAGATCACCACTGGGTCAGTGTCAAACTCAAAATATGACGGTCTTCTGTCCATCAAGGTGACAGACATAGGGGGTTATTACAACTTTGGAGGAGGTGTTAATCCGTCCCAAAAGTGACGGTAAAGTGACGGATATACCACCAGCCGTATTACGAGTCCATTATATCCTATGGAACTCGTAATACAGCTGGTGGTATATCCGTCACATTTGGGACGGATTAACACCTCCTCCAAAGTTGTAATAACCCCCATAATGCCATCCCCTACTTTGATGAACTGAGTAAAGACCGCCAATGGCTAAAACATGCCCTAAGTCATACCTACTCACAGAAAAACATACCTTCAAACAGAAAAATATTTGTGAAAAAGACCAGTTGTGCCTTGCTACCATTGTAGGTGTGGATTTGTCCTGAAATTCCAGGCCTGAGTCACAAACCATTTTGTAAGAGTAGCTGTCTCTTACACCAGACTTAAGTTGGAGTTGTTTATGAATTACCATGATAAGTAGATGCTCACTGTCAGACCTGATTTGCAAAGCTTTTCCATGGATAAGCTTGTTTTACCCATGGAAATTCATGAATTAATTCATGCCTAAGCATGAAGTAAAACACAATTACTCACTGAAAACGCTTTTATTAATCACAGTTAGAAATTCCGCACCAAATTATTTACGGAAAAAATATGAATTCCTCCTCAAACATCAAGCTCACTAAAACAAAAATAGTCCATTTCACATCTTCTTTTCTCAAAGATGAATGCACCCTTCTTTCACAACTTTCCAACTAATGAATCCTGCTTGTGGTTTTACAATTACTTAATTGTGCTATGCTTGTTCACATTAGGACAATTTATATTTCACTCACATTTCTGTTGTGAAAGTGTTTTGACTAGAACCACACAAAAAATGTCACTCAAGAAAAAACATCAACATCACAAAATAAAATGATGGACGGAGTGTTGAAACTTTTCAAACACTCAACCCCAGCCAAAGATCTGGGTTTAATCTGTCGTTATTTTGCTTGCCACATCACTCCAGTACGGACCCAGCTATATGGAAATCAGTCTTGACCCTGCTCCCTTTAGGAGCAGTCCAGCCCGCATTGCCAAGTAAAGCTCCCCCTGGACAGGATTCAAGTATCCTAGAACTGGTTTCAGGGTGTCACCCTTCATCAGCCAGGCTAGCTTGAATCCAGTGGCACAGCAAGCTAGAAACCTACATCTGGGCATACCCTAGCCACTTAGGGTGCACAAGGCAACATCGCAAAATAAAATGATGGACAGAGTGTTGAAACTTTTCAAACACTCATCCCCAGTCACAGATCTGGGTTTAATCCATTGCTATATTGCTTGCAACTTCACCCACGTTCGGCCCAGCCATATGCAAATTAGTCTTCAGCCTGCTCCCTATGGGAGCAGTCCAGCCCAAGCTGCCAAGCCAAGTCCTACCTGCACAGGATTCAACCATCCTGGGACTGGTTTCAGGGTATCACCCTTCATCAGCCAGGCTAGCTTGAATCCAGTGGTGCAGCAAGCCCAGATCTATGACTGGTGGTGCTAGCGTGTCAGACCTTATTAAGTAAATTTACAAGGGAGATGGGAATAGGCAGATGGACCTTTTGACGGCACTTCAAGTATTTCCCACCATATAACCCCGGAACAATATAAATCAATAGAAATAACAATCAATGACATCAATAGTCAATAGGAGTCAGTAATTTCCACACACCATGACCTCTCAGCCATGAATAACTACACATTTATGTAAAAGTTAGAATGTTTATTTCCCTATATTAAGAATGCTAATGTCACATAAATTAATCTCCAAATCAAACGATGAACATACAGAAATAATCCTGGCTGACCAAAGCAGGGAGAGAATCGCAATCAAATCAGAGCTTGAGCTACCACACATTCTAAGGTTATAGTGCAAATTAATAGCAAGAGTAACTGCACAAACGAAATAACATACATTTGGATTTCAGCAAAGAAAATACATCAACAGTTATTACATGTATTTAACTTCATCAGTGAGAACCCTAACTAACATCAGATTAGAACAGCATGTTTGGGCATCATGCAAAGCAATTTAGTCACACAAATTTAGGAAAATATCTAACTATGGCTCTAACAAAATAGCGGTTGGTACCTAGAAACCAAATAGACATAGCAACCAGTAACATTGTCAGTATACCTGTCCTAAAAATGGTTCAGCAAGCTGTAACAGTCTTTGTCAATAGGACATCAGTTCGGTCAGCAAGACATCATGATTCGGCATCAAAGTTCAGAAAAGGCAAAGTCTCTTCATGTAGTTCGGAAAAAGAATAATGAAAAAGTGGGCTCTCTGGTCAGTACGAAAGATTAGAGCTAATGGCCTGCCTTCTCCCTGTGCAGTCTGACTAAGTTAGATTTCCCGAAACTACTTCCCGCACCCTCATTGGTCAGAGATACGCATGTTTACATCTAGTCCAATGAAAGTAAAACCCCAACTCTACTAATTCTACTACTACATGGTTCATATGTTGATGACTGTTTCCCCTTCTCCTGCTCTGTCATTTGGCTCATCAGGTGTCACTATTGCTGCAGCTTATACTCCAGTCAGTGCATCCATTGTCTTCTCCTGGGAAGGTCAGTCCTACACACATTACATTAAACATTGTTTCACTAGCAAGTTAAGCATCTTCTAGCAAGCAGTTTCTCGTGAGAATTAACTTCAGCTACGAGCAAGTGGTCAGCACGGTGGAAAATCACAATTTAATTCTCTAAGCAGTCATTTTTATAAGTCACCTGAGAAAATGCAACAAGAAATGAGTCCGTGCAACTGGGCCCAGACCTCGCTAAGTTAAGGCCTACAATTAATAGAGCTAATACATAATGCATAACCCTTAATATGACATGTTACTACATTAATCAAACATAAACTCAATATTTCATATTAATAAGCCAATAATAAGTACACTTCGTAAACATTGACGACTACTCACATGGGCGCACCTTCAAATGTGTGCATTATTTTTCTCTACGTTAATACATTTTCTACATATTCAACACTCAGAAAAAATGAATATTCATTAATAACTCATTAATAAATTCAGCGTTAACAGTGATGGTTGCATTGTTCAGCACTTCCTCCATCATCCTTTTATGTTGCTAAACTCAAGAAGAAATACCCATTCACATTTCCTTTTCATGCACCATAAAATAGATTTAGACTTATCTTGAGTTTAAAAAAGATATCTGCATCAACTCGGGTCTAAAGTGCCTACGGTATACAGGTGTAAAACATATTAAGACATTAAAGAGACACAACTATTCACAGAAAAAAAGCTTTGTGAATTAGCATAATTGCACAATGGTGAAGGAAATCAGTGGATAGACTAATTAGCTGACAAATAAGAATAATTCCTGTATGTATGTTTTTTTTCGTAGAAGTGGCAGTGACCATTGACCCACTGCTGGGCCGTTTCAGTTGAGTCTGTGTTGTCTACCTTTGTTGTGTAGCGTCAGGCCCATGAACGTCATTTAGGGGTCGCAGCTGCGGCAGCTATCTTGCCCCTTGCAACCCCTGGCATTGTCTTTGCAATTCCGGGCTTCAGAGGTGTCAAAATCAGTGCCAGAGGCACAATGGCAGTGCTTCCTTAGGGACGTCGCTTAAGGCTCCTTTCTCCTCCTTTGTTTCCCCTCATTTTTTTCTTACACTAATAGTAAGGTTTAATTATTCACTATTAGTGTAATGAAAATACAATTAGCAGGACTTGGGCCCTCTATGGCAGCTGAGGTAAGTAAAAAATGCTTTTACATACATGTTCTGTATGTGCTTAAGGGTGAGTGTGTGTTTGCATAAGAGACAGTGTGTGTGAATGTGTGAATGTGTAGGAATATGTGCTTGAATGAAACTGAAGGTCAAAGAGCGTGTGGTGTCACTTCTACTGCCCCTAGCATTTTGGTGAATCGATGTTCATGATCAGCTCATACTGCCTGGATAAAAAAAAATCCATACTATAAACTACAAATAGTCACCACATTCCTTTGTACCTACTGCTTTAAAGAACACAGAGGAATTCTGTAGGAAGAAACATACACTTAGCAAACAAATCGAAGCAGCAGATTCACGGATAGTTTGTCTATGGATACAGCGAACTGCATGAAATGTAGGCATTCTGCTGAAGTGATACCAGAGAACATTTCACATGGCACCAGCACACTTGATGTGTCAATGGTTGTGAGTCAGAGTATCCATCACACATTGTTGTGCTAAAGAATGTCAGCCAGAATATTGAGGTAAGAAATGGTTTGTTATTCTTAACTGCATATATGCCTAACGTGAACACATATATATTTAAAACGCAGTACTCTGTGAGTATACTGTGTCAACAGCAAACTTTTCACTAATGTGCAATTATTTCCCTGATACTAGCTACATGTATTAGTATTACAAATTTTGTTCACAAGTAACTTTGTAACAATGCACAGAAACTAACTTCTACCAGGGTCTTTAGCATTTGACCACACCACGTGCTTTGGCCATTTCTCTCCATCACAAGGATGCCACGTTTCTATTCCTGCACATTCTTTTGAGGCAGTTTGGTTGCGGGCCAGTCAGCAGAGCGGACCAGTTGGGGGCACGCGAATGACAACTCCCAAGGGCTGGACTGGTAAGCCACGGGAGGCCAAAAGCCTGCGAAAATTTAACACAGGCATTGGGCGGCAGCCTTTGAAACCACCAATGAGATAACAGGACAGCAAAGCCTTTGAGGTCAAAAGGGGAGTGAAGGGCAGCTCCCCCAACAGGAACAACCTGGTAAAAGCGACCCACCCACCCACACCACCAGAGCGGGTGTTGCAACTGCAGGTTTGGGCTATGATTGGGGAGGTGGAAGCAAAAAACACAGCCAGCCAGAAGGACAATAGCCTAAAAGAACACTTGCTAAAACAATGTCCTTGGGGTGCCTAATGGCAGTGGCCTACAGTCTAAAAGAAGTCCTGCTCAAACAGTGTCCTTGGGAGGCTGTACGGCAGGGCATGGGTGAGCAAAGAGTCAGCAGCCGGTGGACACAGCACTTGCAGCCTGGGCACGGCTGGGGGGTGGCCCACAGAAATTGGTAGTAAGGTGGGAGCCTAGGCACTAAATGCTGGGCACCTAACCAAAGAGGCCGTTGGTGAGGAGGCTGTGCATAGGCACCTGCTACAAGCAAGATAGATAAACAAGCCCAAAAGGACAATCAAGGAAGCAAAGAAACAAATAGTTCATACATGTGATGTGTTTATGACCATTATGTGTGATGTTTTGCTAGGTAATAAAACTGTGGCTGCTAATACTCCAACAACATCTACCCTCTTGTTTGTTGAGGAAGGAGGGTACATCGACAATAGAATGGCCGGGAGAGGGTTGGGGGTCTCTCGCACATCTAGGAGGGTTTTTGATCCATTCATTTAATTCAGTGTTTTCAGATTCTGAATAGCTTGTTAACTTCATGGTCAAGGATGAATGCTGTGGCTGTTCTAAGTATCTGAAGCTGGTTTTGTTAACTTTGATTTTTACAAATAATTGCTAGCATCACACAGCTGATAAAGTTAAAACAAAATAAATAACTGGCAAAGAGAACTCTCAAAAGGTGAAATGTGACTAATAAAAAATCCTACAAAGCCTTTTGGTTTTTTTAAAGGAAAAATCTCTCTCAAAAACATTTCCTAGGAAAATATGTTTCATAAACATTTGCCCTTGAAGCTTGCAGTCTAGATTGTGCAGCCTTTTGAAGCGCTGCAAAGTTTGAAAATTGTGAAAAACGTCAGTGGAAAAATCTTAATTTTGCATAGATCTACTGAAATCCTTAACTTTGCAATCCTCCCACTTCACTCTAACTGGGCATTGCCCACCTGCAGCACTCCTTCTGTGAGTTAAAGTGAGAGACACCAGAACAGGAAAGATTGTCACTTTTCTTCCCTCACTAATCTTGGTGCTGAATGAGCCAAGACAGTTCAGTCAGGAATCACGAACATTGAACAACGTTCTTCTTGTGCCCAACAAGCTCTTCCTTTATTCAGTGTGACAATGTGTGTCTTCTCTTTGAAGAACGCAGTACATTTCTTCTTCTTTTCTGATCCCAAACATCCCAGCATTATGTTTTTAGAGGACTTACAGTATGCAGATTGGCTAAACGGAAATTGAGACATGGGTGTTCTGTGAGTGATGAAATCTGCTTTCTTCATCGTTCTAATAGCTTGAGCAACATAGAATAGCATGTTAGTACGGTGCTGCATCATTTGTACACAGGAAAAAAGAAACATACACAAGAATGCATCCCATGTGTACACCATTGGCAAGATCAGTAACCCTTTTAGGCAAGCTCCCATAACCTTTACTGGGCATGGCATAGCAAAGAAACCATGGAAAGTTTACATGCAATACCCTATTTTGACACATTAATCACCATACGAATACGATGTAATACCTATATTCCACTTGTTATTACAACAAGCATAGCCTTGATCTCTCTTGGAGCAAAACTAGATGTTGAGGTCCTACATGGCTGCCATAATTGACATGGTCTTACACAAATCTCTGACAGCTTCACTCTACAGGGTGAATATCCTAGGTGTTAATAGACAAGCTGGTTCAGGACTAACAAGCCTTTCACATGGTGTGTATTTTATTTAACCGATACATTAGCCAATGAGGAAGAGACGATTCTAAAATGTTTTCTCTCACAGTTTTCTTTCAGAACTGCCACGCTTATTGTTGTATTTATCCTGACTACCCATAGCCATTTTTGCGAATGATTTTTTATTCAGTCAAAGGTTTCCAAGTAAAGCCATCATCCAGAACACAGAACATTTGATTTGCTTTGTTTTACGTTCAAATCGTTCATAGTACATTATTGTTTCTATTTTGTTATCATCCAGTGTAACCCCAAAAGTGTGTACCTTAAAATCACAAGAAATAAAAAAAGAAAACAAATAATTGTACCAACCTACTAATAGCTAATGTTGGGTTTCGGGGAAGTGTGTTACTTGCTGCAAAAAAGTGCTTCAATACCTCACCAGGGGTCGTAAACACTATTTAATTACATTTACAATTTAAATTGCATTGCGTGTCAGATGCCACATGGATCTTGAAAGTTGTGTTGCTATATTGGTGTTGAATGACACCTGTTAAAGTTGTATAAATCCCTAAAGACCCCAGTTTTCACTCCAAAGACATTAGTCTATTGTCCCAAAATCAGATTCTAGTGGAAAAACCCACATTTTAGGGCTGATTCACAAAGGCATGAAAGACTACAAAAAAAAGAGCTCCAATAGCACTCTTGCCTGTACTGTGAACAAGGTCCTAAGGCATCTGAAATGTGAACAAAACGGGATATATTTGGAGCATATTCATAAACAATTAGTACAAATAGAAAGGACTGGGCCATCTTTGGTCTTCTACTAAGAGGAAGTTGAACATTTTGAGACAGAATCACAAAGGCTTGTAGGGTGTAAAAGAGGACATTTATATGGACTCTTGCTAATGCAATCAACAACAAACAAGTGACCTTTGTTGAATGGTTACTTCAAGACCCACTATAGGTATATCAAAGTAATCTGTGCTATTCAGATCTATGATGAACATTTTAGCAACAATCTTGTAGACTGAGGAAAGCATTGTCAGAAGCCTATCGTTGGAAAGTGGACAGGTGTCTCACACTTATGTACTGGTATTATGAAAGATCATCTCCAACTTTCTTAAATATGTTGTATGTTAATTATAGTTTTACAAATGGGCATGAGTATTGATGACCATCACCTTGGTTAGAGTCGAAGGACAATACTAACCTACCAGTTAGGGCCATTTGGTCAAGAGGGATTAATCAATGAAATGATGGAAGCCAAATTCTATGTGATTAAGGCGGTCATTCTGACCGCGCATGCGGTCACCGCCATTTGGCCGCTCCGCAGTCAAAAGACCGCGGAGGCCATTCTGGCTTTCCCGCTGGGCCGGCGGGTGCCCGCCAAAGGAGCGCCCACCGGTCCAGCGGGAAAGGCCCTGCAACATAGAAGCCGGCTCCCAATGGAGCTGGCGGTGTTGCAGGGGTGCGACGGGTGCAGTTGCACCCGTCGCGATTTTCACTGTCTGCTATGCAGACAGTGAAAATCATGCTGGGGCCCTGTTAGGGGGCCCCTGCACTGCCCATGCCAGTGGCATGGGCAGTGCAGGGGCCCCCAGGGGCCCCACAACACCCGTTCCCGCCATCCTGTTCCTGGCGGTAAAATCCGCCAGAAACAGGGTGGCGGGAAGGGGGTCGGAATCTCCATGGAGATTCAGCCCAGACAGGGGAAATCCGGCGGGAAACCGCCAGATCCCCTTTTCTGACCGCAGCTTTACCACCGCGGTCAGAATGGGCAGGGAAGCACCGCCAGCCTGTTGGCGGTGCTTCCGTGGTCCTCCACCCTGGTGGTCGATGACCGCCAGGGTTGGAATGACCCCCTCAGTATTGCTTAAAGAATCACATCTTTCTAGAAAGAGGTGATGGGTCTGGGTGCTCTAAAGACAACTGCTAATCATGATTTCCCCATGCCTCACTTGATATTACCCAACTCTTGCTTTATCAGCTGTACTTTGGCTTTCTTTGGACACAGCTTGCTAAAGTTCTTCGTCTTGTCTCTCTCATGGGCAGGGAAAGTGTATTTCAAGGCCACTGGTACTAACCTTTCATTTGTAAGTTTTTAAAAACTAATTATCGACTTGTATAATCTTATTAAAAGGAAGCAATTTGTTACAGCGAAAAAGAAAGAGATTGATCTTGTCTTATAGATCTGATGAAATATATGATCATTCTCCTGCAAGTTCTAACATCATTGTCTTTGACATTTTTGAAATGGTGATTAAACTGGGACTACTTCTTTGTATTATTAGGATTAGCATCCTTAAGCAAGCATCAAATAAGGTTAAATCTATCAAGGAAAATGTGACTCTCAAGATAAGGTATTAATATCTTTTAGCTCATCCTTATTTTGTAATACATTTTCATCTGGAGATTGTTCACTGAGTCAGTTTGAAAATCTGTCAGTACTTGATGTGTTCCTTTCTAAATGAGTGAGATATTGTAAGAAAATTAGACTTTTTAAATGATCATCCACAAAGATTTGGACTGATGCTGCTAATGTTATACTCTGAGAGTGCACTGGGGCCTACTAACAAGGCTGCAGTGCTAGTATTCCAACATTTCAAAGTATATATTTGATTGACATAAACCCAGTTGGTATAAATGTACTTACTTGCCCAGGGCCTGTAAGTTAATGTGTCCCACCAGTGCTGTAGCACTTATTGTGCCACCCCACCCGGATGTAATAACAGGAAAGTATGTCTCCCAGTATTCCTCTGTAGACTAGTACAACAGTTTTAAAGAGACAACTAGATTTTTCCATTTAAACTAATGGCAAAGCCCAAACCTCCCTTTTTAATATATATAAGTCGAGCCTACAGCAGACTTATTGAGTCCTACGGTAGGATGCTGTACACTAAAAATTGGCACATATATTTTTAGAAGCCCTAACAGGAAAAAAACCAAATTGTCATTTCTATTGAGGACAAGCAAGTAACCCCATTGGTGAGAATTGGGTTACCTGTTGATAACTCAACTATGCTAACTTCTGAATGGGACTATTAAAGCTGGTAATTCAAAGTATCAAAATAGTCATTGAATTAAACCTGACTTGATGCCCAAGTCAAATTGAAAGACTCTTTTAGGGAAATGCAACTTTCAAAAAGTTGCCACTTTGTCTCTGAAGTTTTCCATTGGCTATTCTCAGATGCTCTACCCTCTTGAGGAAAAGTGTGAATGGCTAACAGCAGCGATAAAAATAGAGCCTGCTGTTGAAAGGGGTGTTACCTCTCTCTGACAGGAAGCCACACAGGGTGTGAGCCCACCTTTGAAGGGGAAATGTTCAAAATTAACACACACAAGTGGGATAGGTAGATGGATTGGTTCAAGGGACAGAGAGGGGAGACCAGATCCCAAACTGTTTTTTGCCATGGGTGCATAGCTCTCAAGTAGATAACCCTAGGGTGGGCTACCAAGCTCCACACACTGAGAGAGGGGTTCTGCCATCTTGAAAGTGGGCAGAATAGATAACTGTGGGATAAATAAATGCCACACATTGCAGGAAGTCGTCATCAAACAGAAAACAGAAAAAGTCCTGGTAGCAAATTGGCTAGTAACCACTGCATCCCTAGAGGGTGTTTTCTGGGTAAAAATAGGGTACCCCTAATGCCCAAGCGTCATATCACATTCGGGCCAGAGAGAGGACTGCTTTGCTGTTTCCTGGAGCTGGCAAGAGAGGGTGCACCAGCCATTGTACTGCACCAGTTGATACTTGAGCTACCAAAGAGAGGACTGTGCCTGTGCTGCCTGGCTCGTGAAAAAGCCACTTCTCAGCCCCAGACAGAAGAGATAAACACAGTCAGTTGGCTGACTTCCTGTTGCAACACTCAAACCACAAAATATGAAGACGTCCGCCCTGGCTAGTCAGTAGCCATAATCGCTTGATCCGCACTAACTGCCAACAAACAATCAAAGAGACCATGTCCTGATGCTCATACATTGCACCTGACTCTGATAGACCTGGGAAACTTGACGGAGTGCTTTTTATTCACCCAAGATCGACATTGGCCTTCACCAAGGGGAACTGCTGGTCTTGCCATGACTGGAGACCAGCAGTCCAGTGGCAACTGGACTTTTGCTGGACTCAAAGGGACTTTGAGGGACATGGCTCTTGTAGCTGAAGTCACCCTACATGAACCATGGATCGAGGAATGGCACAGGAATCCTCCTGTCAACTGCACATCATCCTTAGCATCTTACAGCATATTCAGCATCCTCTATCCCTTGCATTCGGACTGCTCCATTTGAGTCTATGGTGGTTCGCCCATAGAGCATGTAACTGGAATTGAAACTTCTTGGGTAACAAGTTAACTGTCTGACAACTCCATATTGGCCCCATTGATCTTCTCCCTGTCAGAATTGGTCATCCAAAACAGTCCAGAAGAGCCGAACACAACTTTTTAAAAGCTGTACAAAGTTCTCATACTTACTGCTTACCAATGCTTGTTGAAATTTTGACTATAAAGCAATGATGTACGCTTTACTTAAAAATCTATATCTGTGAAACCTCTCAGTCTCTTCTGTTCATTTTGGTGTCAAAAAAATCTTAAAAATAAGATCGATTTTGATAAATTGGTGTCAGATTTCTTTTGTATTGGATTACCTTCCTGTCAACAACAGGACAGTGCGCGCTCTATAGGAGACGTAATTAAAAAAGCCAATTCTCATGCAATGTAATAATTCAGGCATTGTGTGTTGATGCAGTATGTTAACCTTTTGCATTGCAGAGATTTATATTAAAATGTCATAAATGCTGTTTGCAATGTATTGTTCATTTTCAAGGCTTTGCTGCAGGATTACAGAGTGGGGTTAGGGTGTGGTCCCTATTCTGAGCCCTTCTAGAATCCTTTCCTGCAGTCTGGCTGGGTGTGGCATGTGGGCAGGGTCTGGGTCTATTTAAGGGACCCAGCTGAGCTCCACATGCTTACTATTCAGAGGTCCTGGTGCAGAGCAGCAGCATTTTCCTTAGCTCCTGTTCCAGAGGCCTACCTAGGCTTTTCCAGGCCCGTCCTCATTATCTTGGTAATCCTCAAGCAGGGCAGTAAGGAGGAGTTCGGGTTAGGCCCCCAACTCCGTTTTCAGAAGTATTTGGGTTTTGGGCCTTTTGGTTAATCTGGTGTGCGATTGTTTTCTTGGCATTTAACCCTTGTAACTCAGATCGGCAGAATGCGCGATCGTATCTGGGCATTTAAACCTTGATGGTTGAATCGGCAACAGTGTGCGCGATTCATTCTTTGCAATTAACCCTTGCAGCTCAGATCGGCAGAGTGCGCGATCGTACCTTGGCATTTAAACCTTGATGGTTGAATCTGCAGCAGTGTGCGCGATTCATTCTTGACAATTAACCCTTGCAGCTCAGATCGGCAGAGTGCGCGATCGTATCTTGGCATTTAAACCTTGATAGTCGAATCAGCCGCAGTGTGCGCGATTCATTCTTGGCAGTTAACCCTTGCACCTCAGATCGGCAGATTGCGCGATTATATCTTGGCATTTGAATCTTGATGGTTGAACCAACAGCAGTGTGCGTGATTCATTCTTGGTATGTAACCCTGGCAGTTCAGATCGGCAGAGTGCGCAATCGCTCCTAGACATTTGAATCCTGATGGTTGAATCAGCAGCAGTGTGCGTGATTCATTCTTGGCATTTACCCCTTGTGTTTCAGATCGGCAGAGTGCGCGATCATTTCTAGGCATTGAAATCTTGATGCATAGTCAGTTTTAAAGTGCATAATAATTTCTAGACAATTGAATCCTGAAATTCAAAACAGAGTGTGACCTTGTAGTATCATTCATAAGTCTATCGCAGTTCATTCATGAAAACTAATGTGTTCATTGATTCTTGTTATAACGTAGTTGCTATTCC
Organism: Pleurodeles waltl; assembly: GCF_031143425.1. NCBI lineage: Eukaryota > Metazoa > Chordata > Amphibia > Caudata > Salamandridae > Pleurodeles > Pleurodeles waltl. The sequence goes on along the minus strand of NC_090438.1, from coordinate 625,679,531 downwards.
AAGAACTAACTTGAGAAAGTTCAATGTTCAGAGTATAAGATGTTATTCAAAAACGCTCATATGAAAGTTTGCATAATCCTTCTTTATTTTCCAGGTATCCAGAGCTAATAAGGTCATGTTATAGAAAAGCTCTTGATCATTCATGTTATCAGTATATAAATAATTGGAACCAGTTTAGGAAAGTCAATGTGAATAATCTTGCTACTGTGTTCTTAACTCTTACTCCCACAGGTCTCCTTCCCCGCTGTTCCCAACCTAAAACTCCATCCCCCGCTTGGCCATTCTTTAACTCTGTGCTATGATAGCTAGTAGAGTTTGGAGCTGCCAAGAGGTGGACATACTGGGAACATGCGCAAACCCTGAGGATCTGGTCTCCATGACACTTCCTATTTAGTTGTTTTGGTTCTTCTAAATGTTTTACATGTGTTCCTTTGTTTAAGCCTGACTGCTGAAAGCCAAAGCTACCCAGGGTTGAACTAAGGTTCAACTGGACCAAAGTCAGCATCAGAAGTGTATCTGACGGTGAGGTCACACAACCATACCATAAAATACAAAACTTTCTTCACAGTGATAATATATATAATTCTTCAAAAGGTCAATGTTGTGTCCATATGTGTTGTTGTTGTATGCCTGTCAGTATTTATATTGGACCATGGAAAGAATAGTTATCTCTGGGGTAAAGGAAAAACCCATAGCAATCCTTTGGATCTGATAATAAAATGTATTGTTAAACTTAAAATATTCTGACTAGTTTGGAAATTAATTTTATGGTGATGTTGTGATTTTTTTATCATGTGTCTAAATAATTTTTAAACAAATACATTATTCAATTTCATATTTATTGAGATGGAAAATGTTGGCAGAGGGGTCTAGAGGTTCCAGTCATCCAAATCATACTACTGGGTAGTCCAGCTGGTCCCAGTTAACGAATGGGTATTTGCTGACAGGGAAGAACCTGCAAATAGGGTGGACTGGGCCCCCATGGAAGATGGAGGGCACCTTTCTGTGCTCTATACTAGGCGGTGGGAGGGCTAGCTTCCATTCCATACACAGGCATTGAAGAGAGCGTGGAGGGAGGCCACCAAATTTTTGAGATGGGAGGGTAAGTTAAGTGCGACTCCCCTTGGACTAGTGACCAACTCAGTGAACTCTGCAATCTGAAGGGATTTTATTGATGTGCCTAATAGGTATTGTTTATTTGGTGGACATTTGGAGGAATGGGGCAATGATTTCACTTGGGGACTTGCAGAGGGGATATGCGATAGGGACATCTGTTAGTTATCAGTACATCCAGCTGGGCCCCATGCTCAAGAATCATGTACAGGTAGGGGACTAGCTTCCAGAGTTATCTCCCTTAGAGGACCGGTTACTATTAGACCCAATGCCAGAGAAGGCAATCTCCCTGACTTAGAAGAAACTTATGAATAACTACCCTGATCCTTGGCAATCTATCAGAGTGGTGTGGGAGGGCGACCTGGGTGTGATAGAGGAGGAGGACTGGCAGGAAGCCCTTCAGAGCCCAATGGAGTTGGCAGTCCGTGCTCGATTTTGCCTAATACAAATTAGAATTCTTCACAGATCATATTACTTTAGATCTCTTCTGCACTGCATAGGCTACAGCAATTCTGATTTATGGCGCTGAACAGTCATACAGCATTTCTGGAAATGAGTGGTTCGCATTATGACCCATGTAACGGGCCTCACTGCCCCACTGGAGGCCAGATGGCTAATACTTCATATATCTGGTGATGAAAGGTGGCCACGCTATCAGAGATTGTGGCTGATGCTGGCGGCAGGAGTGGCCAAAACAGATATAGCGAGAGCATGGGGGTGGTCAGGCCTCTAGAGATTCAAGTTTGGAAAAACAACTTGGACTGGTGCCAACACGCAGAACAGGTGGTCTGTCTGAGCCGTGGTTGCCCCAGAAGTACAACAAAATCTGGTCTAAACAGAAAGAATATAGAGGCTTGTATTGGAAATGGGGAAGGGTGGGAGGACTAGGTGTGTTTTAACACAATTCTTCCACTCAGAGGTAGTTGAGAGGTAATCAAAGTGTTGTGCATTGCCGACTGTTGGGACCGGCTACATCCCTATTTGTGATCCTATACTGATGACGCAATGATAATTGTTGTTCTCTCTACGATGGGCAAGAACTGCATTCTGCATATGATTTGGTGTTAATTGTTATGTGATGAGCAACTGTTTATTCAAATAAAAAGATATTTTAAGAAAAATGTTGTTAGAATTGGGATCCTTGAGAAAGACTTCTGTAAATGTCAGTTCCACTGGAGGAGTTAAAATGCACGAGTAAGACACTTCACACTGAGTGGAACTGCAAAGATTTTTGGAAAATTATCCTCTATAACACTCTGATGATAAAACATTGAACTCTTTGAGTTTGTTGTGTGGTCATATCCCCTCAGTGAGTGACAGGTTTGGGAAATTCAGAGCAGAGAAGAATCCCTGATGTCCATAACTCCCAACGCAGGGTATTGTTTAACAGAAATGCCCAGTGGAAGACCCAGTGAAAACTGGGAAAAGGGGTAGGAGAAAACCCGGACACGTTCCACAATCTAGTTGGATTTGGCTAAGTAGGCAATGTCATTGGGGCCCTGTATCAAGCAGCCTCGGGGTCTTCAAGGTAATGGGACACCAGCTATAGTTCAAGAAGAAGGCAGCAGGCATCGATTTGTAATATGGCTGATATACCTAAGTCAATAATAATAGGCCTCACAGGGTGAAAAGTTAATCCGTCATACTGTTGGAATGTGCTATAACGAGCACTCAAAAGACCAGATACCACCAGGTGGGAACCCCCTGACGCCAGAAGAGGTTACCAGCAGTGTAATAATGCTTTAGTTGGAACAGTTAAGAAGACAACAACCTAACCGGAGGATCAACTAAGGGAACGAAAGGGAAACTGTACCTGCTGGGGAACCAGTAATGAAGAAAGAAACAAACGTGCAAGGACAGGAAATGGGTATGTGCAAACTGAGCGAAGCAGGAAACTACAGTAACTATGCAACACAATACCGTTCATCTGCTTCATGTTGAACGGGGCCTAAATACTGAATCATCCTCAAATTAATCAGAGGTAAATAAGTACCCCAGAAAGTGAGAATGTGCAATGAAACTGTTGTGCAATCACCGTTTCTAGACCCCTGTTCTCCTGACTTTCTACCCTTTCCTAACCCTATGGAACACTGAAAGTAGCAGAGTCCACAACAATTTAAATCTTAACAGAAATCCAAAACTAAAGAAGTTTCTGATCCATTGGTCTTCTTCTTCAAATAGTATATTTTAGTTACACATCATGAATGTAATTCAATAGTGAATTTTATCTTGTTTTAACTCACTTTTTGGGTACATATTTCTCTTTTCCAAAGCACTGATGATGGTTTGTGTAATACATGATAATAGTTGATATAAAAATTATTAATATTTTAGAAAAGAGTGGAAAACATAAATAAATGGCACCAGAAGAAAGTCGTGGCGCTGTGATTGTCTTTTAATAAATTATTTAGAATTCATGGCTGACTGAATGTCTTTACGCTTACAATTTTGCTTACGGCCCACATTCAGGAATCTTTAAAGAGCTACACCCCGTTTTGTTGTATGGTTTGCAGTTCTGCGTGCACTTTCTTTTATAAGAGCTGTTGTTGTGATACCTCAAGAGTGTATTGCCATGCATATATGGCTCTTTTTAAAGCTTTTTGTTCATGTTTGCAAATCACATGGATACTAACTTCTTTTGGTATTTGGCCGAAGTGGCTGCACACCAATTTTACAATTTCTGGTGAACTGTAAGGATGGAGGCTGCATCTTCAATGCACCCTTTCCCTTGAGTCCCTCAATGCATCACAATGAGGATATTATGGGTAACAAATCCACTTGTTATATGCAGTGTTATTTTAGTGCATAGTATTTTTTGTGCTAAAAAATACGTGTTCATAAATGTAGCCTTTCATTTTTATGATTGGTGCAGATTGTCTATTGGCACTGTGTTTGTTGCTTTTAATTACAGCTGGTGTCGTAACTGCCGATCAGTGCTTAATTTGTCAAATATAAATGCCGGGGCTAAAATTGTTGCTCAGGAGCCCGTTGACGTCACTACTGAATGTTTGGATTGCCGAACACCAAGGCTGTGTAATAAGTCGGGCCACATATACAACCACGGCCTGATATTAAGCACTGCTACAGGTTATGTTTTTGATACAACGTGTCAATTCCCATTATATACTCGAGATGTCATTTTTGTCGATGAATAAGGTTCCAGTGTTATTTTAGGTATATGATGACCTGGCTTTTATATTAAAATGAAAGGCTAACTAATAGTTGAAGAGATTAAACAAATGTTTAGTGTGAATGCACATTGTGAAGGGCAATTGCGCTTTTTTCGCATGCAAAATGCATAATCCAAGGCCCTGTAATAGTTAGCAGATTAGTAATATTGTTTTTGATGCTGAGATTTAGAAATTACACTGAAACCAAGAAAATATGCTTAACAATATTTACTTTCAGCTGCGTGCAACTAGGCTTTTACTGCCTTTTCACCATGTCGGTATATTTGCTCATTTCCGTCTTCGCCATACCTCTTCTTTGCAAGGTCTCCATGCTCCTGGGAGCAATAGATAAACTAGAAAATCCCAGGAATCTTGCCAGCACTGGCCCCCCAATACTATTTATAGGTTTCCATGCCTGTAAAGCAACCGAAACGCAGTGCTAGCCTCTCCAGAAGGGGTGAAAAACAGACATCTTTTCACTCTCAAGCCACCATGTGGAATCACGAGTCCTCCGTGGGGAAGGCGCCGAAGAAAACAATAGGAGACACCTGGAATGGCTATAATTGCTAGCATTTAAAACCACTAAATCACTCCCTTGTAGTGCGGACAGCCCCGAGCACCTTTGTGCAGTACCATCTTTTACACAAATACATTTAGGTAGGAATTCTGTCCCTTCTTATTAATTGAAAAACATGGTTCTTAAATGAAATTTCTGAGAATGGCTGCTGAATGCAGATGTTTCCTCATCGGTCAGCTCCGGACAGCGGTTAAATTGCATCCCAATGCCCTGCTAAATTGAGACCTTTGTGTGCAGGCTTTTCCCCCTCATATTGAAAAGTTGATGTATGGGTCGCGCAGTAGAGTGACAAAGTTCCGTGACGCTGAAAAGTGTATTTATTTGTGGAGCAATGCTTCCTTCCTCCGGTGCCGACCTCAAAACAGTCTAATGCCGGTCCGTCTGGTGGCTTGTGCCCCGAGAGGGTATTTCTCATTACATGAACGCGCATACTCCACTACAGCCTTCATAGTCTGTGTGAAGTACGATACCCACAGCTCAGCTTCAAATCAGAACATGATGTGGACAAGGCCGCAGTTAACCCACAGGTAACAAGCCAGGCCACGCTACTGAACACTTAAACAAGCATTTGCAATGCAATGGGTTTCGCGTTTGCTCGAGTTAGAACTACTAGCGTTGTTAATTCCTAACTGGACTTTTCTTGCCACATAAAGTAAAAAGTAAAACAGTTGACAGAGGTAAGCAGATTCAAAGCGCCACCGTTGCCATGTGCCTGCGTGCAAGATTTATTGGCTCCCTGCGTGAATATCTTGAAAAGATTGCAGCTCGGATGAAAGGCAAACCGAAACCAGAAGAGGGGCCATCACTCGCTTTAACAGGAGGAAGCATGACGTAGTGTATTGGCCAACAGAAATGTTCACTTAGTTAAATCCCCTGGAGAGGGAACTCATCACACAAAGGAGGGACATGTCACAAAATGTACCAATAAAAATGAAGCATTTAAGACAAGCACATCAAAGAATGACCAGCAAGAGTGGGAGTGGTTAAAAGCCCACAAAGAGATTACAACAGGCTAGAGCGCTTGCACGCTCGTCCGTAAAAATGAGAACCATTCAGGTTGTATTGTTTGACTTCAGCACCACCAGGGGAAAATATTTCCAAAAGTATGGCAAACTTCTGTCTGGGAAACACCCGGAAGACCGAATCCGGAACCACGAGGTTGTGAAAAACGAAAGCGAAACAACGCTTTCGTTTTCCACGACTCCCTGGTTTTGGCACCTTAACCATGCATATCTGAACAACGTACATGCGTGGTTAAGGTACAGAAGGGAGTCGGAGTGGACGCGGTGAAGGAGGAGGTAAGTTGGGCTGGGACTGGGGCTGTTTTGTGGGGGGGCTGGGGTGATTAGGGTTTGGGGGGCAGGGTTTAGGGTTTAGGGGCGAGGGTGGGGACTTGGGGTATTTTTAGTTTTTGGGGTGGGGGCTGGGGATGATTAGGGTTTAGGGGTGGAGGGGGTTCAGGGTTTAGGTTTAAGGGTTGGGGTGGGGGGCTGGGATGGAGGCATGCTGGGTCGTGCATGGTGATTGCTAATGCCTTTACCAGGAATGCATTTACAACGGTAAAATCACTGTAAACGCATTTGTGGTAAATGCATCAGTGTTTAGAATGAGGTCGTTTTTCCTACCTCGTTGTTGAGCAACGGGTGGTTTAGGCACCCGTGGTTCCGACATATAACCCTTCTGTCCATCAGTTATTTCTCATTTAGTTGGTTAATAACATCATCTAATATTTCTATGCATGAAGGTTTTAAATCCTGCTGCCAGAGACATTGTACAAAAGCAAAGTAAGAATTTTGAAATTGAGGTCATGTGCTTAGCTTATGTAGCTCATGCGTCGTGTCTAAAGAGAAGTTAGTTTCCACAGGTTTGATGTGTGGTTACGAGATCTGAACACATGAGCCGGATCTGATGCGGTCACCACTTAGTGTAAATGAAGTCATCCATGCTTTCTTCTACAGGAGTGCTTAATTTGTGCTTGTTGTTTCTGGTGCAGAGCACCAGCACTTATTTTTGAGGGCCGGCACTTATTTTTCTGCCTCAAGCATTTACTGCGAGCAAAAGACACATATGGGAAAGACGGAGGAAGAGAAAAACGAAAAAGCATCACAATAGGAGAAAGCAGAAAGCTGCAAGAGTGAGCTGAACCGGCAGGGAGTGGCTTTAAATGGATTGAAGAGGCCCGAGATGGCTTCAGGATTACTCTGCCTCAGTATTCAATGTTCGCACATATAATTGCAGCTGCCGCATGTTTAAGAAGAGGGCTTTGGGCACCAGCACCTTTTTATTTACAAATTAAGCACTCTCCACAGGCTATTTTGGTGGGTAAATGTCCCTCCAAGACACACTGCACAAGTAATAAATGCCTGTTGTTCTAAACATCACTTCGCCTGCAGGTCTGGGCAAAACTTTCTGCCAAAATGTAAAAAGTGAAATCTGCAGTGAAGAAATGTCACATCTGGAACAAACTATCTGTGGATTTTGTGAAACGGTTGCAGACTTTCACCGTATTGATGTTTATGAGAATATTAGGTATTTCCTGGTGGTTTGTGTTGCTGGATGACCAACAATAAATGTTCTTGAAATTTCATGTGTCTTGGTGTGCATTTTGGCATCTTTCTTCTCTTTCATCGAAAACATAAATGTAACTCCACTAAACGTTGCCCTTTCATTACCACGTTCTGCGAAAGAAAAATAATTCTCTCTGCTTATCTGTCACCAATCTCAGCTGAATAAACTGGTGGTTAAAGTGAATGTTAAAGTGAGAGTGTGTTCCCTGATATAGTGTGTGTGGGCTATCTCCCAGTGTCCTTTCAATTCAAGTTTTAATTGGTTAAACAGTGATTTTATTTTCTATGGATTTAGCTTAGAGAACTACAGGCCAGATTTACAAATTTGAGCTTGATATTGTTTTGAGACCAGTAATTTTACGAACCAACCTATATATTAATAGTTCAATACATAAAATTCGATAGTGGAACTTAGTTGGACCTATCTTACAAACATGGAAGTTGTTGTCTGTTCAGTGTTTTGTGACTGAGATGAGTTGTGAAACATTGATATATTGCATACCACATTGGTATTTGGAGGTCACCTTCAAGTTGTGATTCTATAAGATGCACATGTTTATCTGGAGTGACTAACACAGGTGCAAACTATGCCCATGCATGGGGGGCGTGGCCAGGCCACGAAAGAAAATGGCCGCCTAAGTCCCGAGCTCCGCGCCTCAGCGGTCCCGAGGAGGCGGCGGGGCCCTGCGGAGGCCGAAAAATCGCCTTACTGCACGTCGAAACCCTCCCACAACCTTGAGCTTCCGACCCAAACCTCAACAACCGGCCGCCGAGATCTTACCGGCCGGCAGAGCGCCTCGGAGGGAAAAGGGGAAAAATGGCCTACAGAGAGGGAGGAGCCGCGTCTCCTCGACCAGAAAACCGGCTCTCTTAAGGACGGAGGAACCCAGCCCGGAAGACCCTGAGGAGCCCTCCAAAGCCCAGGACCTCCGATCTCGAGTGGGGACACGCCCTGGAGCACCAGGGGATCTAGGGTGCACAATATCGAGGTAGGCCCAACTGCGGGGGAGGAGCCGCGCTCTCGAGCCGAGAGAGGAGCCGGCCTCCCTACCATTACGGTGATTGGAGTCACAGGCACAGCCCTTCGTATCCGATTTCCAAAGGGAGGCGGTGAGCATTTATCCTCTATTTGGCCCGGGAGAGAAAGGAAGAAAGTGCCGCGGAGCGGCGAGGGGAACGAGGTGAGGAGGAAAGGAGGAGCGAACCAGGACAGTAAACAATAGAAAGGAATAAAGACACGGAAACAAGAGAAGAAGGGGAGTAAGGGAAAAATAAAAGGAAGGAAGAAGAAAGAGCAAACAGAAAAGGGGAAGAAGAAAGCTAAGAACCAAGTTAAATAAAGAAAGGGAAGAGAGGGGAGGGGAGGCGAAAGGGGGGGAAGAGGGAAAGAAAAACAAAAAAGGGGGAGAAGAAAGAAAGAAAGAAGAAACAAACCAAAAAATCCTCCCCCCCCAACATATCCGGGAACAGAAAAAGGATTAAATATCCTCTTACCGCCTAAACCCTACAATCCCCCCAAAACTAAAAAAAAGAGGAGGGGAAAAGAAAGGAAAAGAAAAAAAAAGAGAGAATATCAAAAGTCAGAACAAGACAAGAACCGACTGACTGCGTAACGCTGCTTTTGCCAGACTCCGAGGAAAACTCTGGAATCAGCTGGACAACATACGCAGACGGACGAGGCGATGCCCGGCAGCAAAACAAACCAGAAATCCACTGGTAAGTCGGCACGACAATTATTATTCTCCGAAGCTCTTCATCATAGGCGCCCAACATCTACGATAACAGGACCTCACTCACCACCCTCCCCAACGCAATCCACCGCAATGTCTGACAAGGAACAATCCATAACCATGGAAAAAATACTACAGGAGATCACCGTTGTCAGCCGCCGAATAGAGGGAATGGACGCTTCCCTATCTTCAGTGACCCTGGAAACCAAATCTATGAGATCAGACATTGCAGGTTTTCAAACCAGAGTGACAGGCTTGGAACACCGCATGGGCTCACTCGAAACGCAGGTGACCACTTATCGAGACAGAGACCAAGACCTCCTTTACCTTAGGAGTAAACTCACAGACCTAGAGGATAGGAGTCGAAGAGATAACATTCGCCTACTGGGAATCCCGGAGCATGAAGAAGGCACAGATATGCAGACCTTCCTGGGCTCCGTTCTCCCCAAACTAACCTCCCTGGACTTTGACCCACCGCTGGAATTCCAAAGAGCACACAGAGTAGGCCCGAAATGTTCTGACACATCTTTAAGACCCAGGCCGATAATCGCTTGTCTATTACGCCACAATCATGCCCGACAGATATTACAAACGGCGCGCAAACAGGGCCCTTTCCGGATAGGCCAACATGACATCCGAATAACGGCTGATTACTCCAAGGACACCAACGAATGAAGAAAAGCCTTCCTAGCTCTAAGACCTCAACTTCGCCAACTGGGGATGAAATTCGGCCTCTTCGACCTCGCCAGAATGTGGGTCACCAATAACAGTATATCCAAAGACTTCTATAATCCAGATGAACTGAGCCTTTTCCTTGACTCTTTACAACATCAGCCTATGGACTCTACCAATCCAGACTGTTCACAAGATACCGGGAGAGAAAACGAAGGGGGAGGACTCTTACCCCCGGGCCCAGAGAAAGAAGGCCCGCTCCATCATGACACCGACCTCAATCAAAGGGGCAGGGATGCAGAGAGACTTGCCAGACTACACGACGACAGGGGTCAGGTTCTCCACGCTGTGGCAACCTACACCCAACTGTCAGAAAGGGACAAATCCAGATCACCCCTAAAACCAACGACTGTACCCCCCTGAGACGCCGATCCCTCGTTGGGCGCATGTGAGATGATTACAAGACATTGAAACCTGAATGACGAGAACTCACGGAAGGATGAGTACAAACCTGGGTTTTGTTTGTAGCCATTATTACTTAACAATCGTCAATAACCCTTTTAACACCATTAGATTACCATTATGTTTACATGTCCTACAAGATAACACGGGGCCTTATTCTATAACACTGTTGCATAGACGTCCATTCTATAACGCGAAACGCACAAGCCGGATCTTGCAGACCCCACAGGTGATGCAAACACATACATCGGGACCCTGCTCAGTAGGGACACATTCCAACACCTAAAGAGAAGCTGCCATTCACCCCCTCACAGCGCTACTACAATATAGAACATCCAACAACACAACACCACACAATAACAATAAGACTACATGAACAGGCCCGATTCTGCAGACAAGTCACAATGCTGACCCCTTTCAGCTGAACCTACCACCTTCCACTTCTCCCTTAAACGGCCGCACAGGGAAACGAATGTAATATAATCTACATGCAATAATACACATCCTGACGATCACCAGAGTACTGGCACAACATGATCACCTGCCACAGGGGACAATAAGATATAATACAACACAACATTACATATTACGGAGATGCACCACTACTTCTTACGGGAACACTATGGGGGTTATCACAACTTTGGAGGAGGTGTTAATCTGTCCCAAAAGTGACGGTAAAGTGACGGATATACCACCAGCCGTATTACGAGTCCATTATATCCTAAGGAACTCGTAATACGGCTGGTGGTATATCCGTCACTTTACCGTCACTTTTGGGACGGATTAACACCTCCTCCAAAGTTGTAATAACCCCCTATATCTCCATGGAGGCATATCAAATAGACCGACATTCACACGCACTCCCCAGAATCCTTCCCCATGAGGGGGATGCAACCCCTCCATATATTTGCGATGGCAGCTGACCACGTAGATGATGAGCAGTAGATCAACCACTTGCATATACAACCCATGTTCCACTCTTCTATAACAACACCCACCCCTGGGCTGGTCCCACGACATATAAACTAATAGGATGTGATACGATTACCTGTGTGGAAATAAGTTATATTGTGTTATGTTATGCTATATTATATTATGTTATGTTATACAAATTAACAGTTTGCAGTGATATTATGCTGTTTGACATTATGTTGTCTGACATAGCGATTTTATGCTATATAAGTATAGTAATATTTCAACTGTTATTATGTGCAAATGTACTCCAATATCCTGATCTGAACCTGCATTATGTTACTTTACGCCCCCTCCCCCGCCCTCTCCTCTCCTCTGGCCCTTTAGGCACCCACCCTTTGATCCCACAAATCATTTCTCCCCCCCTTACACCTATACCAACACCTACTGTAACATTTACATTAAAATCATTATCACATTTACATCTATCACTATAATCGTGATTACAAATACACACCCTGATCCACACCCATCCCCCTCCTCGACCAATATACCCTCCCAACATAGAACCCATCGCGATGACACACATCAAGTATAATGATCGCTAGCCCCCTTTCACTCAAAAATAGGATAAACATTTAACCTATTGTATTAGACATTGGACATTGTGAGGTATCAACTGGATCTTCCTCCATCTCTTAATCCAGGCCAGTGTGAACTCCCCCTCTACCACCTTTCCCAGTAAGCCCACCCTCACTATATTAAGATTATGTCACCAAATCCCCCCCCATTATCTGCACATCACACCCTCCCTTATCAACATAGCTACTACCCTCTCCCGGGCCCTCCCCCCTCCCATAATATGCCCATGGCTTCCCCCTTTATCCGTTCCCCCCCTCCGGAGCTCAGCTCAGAACCTGTGCATTCGACCGCCTTGGATCAATACTGGCCGCCCCTTGCCCCAACGTCGCCTCCTCGGCAGAGAGGCTGCACCGATGGCATTAGGAGCTCGGATAGGACTCGGACTCGCAGTTTACAGACCGTCCCCAAGGGAGCATAGTACTCCCGGTCCCCCCGTATCCCTCCAACCTCTTCCCCTCCCAATCATCACATCCATCCCACTTCACAGACAAACGTTAACTCTAGCCTTCTTTCCTCCCATATTATCCCTTTCCCCTCCCTCACCAACCCCTCCACGTTCTCGTTTCTTTCCCCCCCCCCTTTTCTTGTTGGGGTACCCGACCCTCATCAGCTGCCCCCGTCTCACCCCTCGAACTCCCAAATATTCATATTACAGCGAACACAGCACCACACGACTACCACTCCCAGTATTACTGAAATCCCTTCCTCTAACTCAGTATGCCAGAGACAACCCCCCACATAGTGCACCCACTACAAATCCTCTCCTGGAATGTTCATGGCATGACGAACTACATCAAACGGAAAAAGATCTTGTCATATTTTCAATCTAAAAAAGCAGACATAGCCCTGATCCAAGAAACGCATCTTGACAATGTAGAGTCCGATAAACTTAGACGTTACTGGGTAGGAAAGGTCTCCTTCAGCTGCTGTCCAGAAGATCAGGGAACCAAGGGAGGCACACCTCGTAAATGCGGCGTAGCGATACTAATATGTAAATCTCTGCCGACCACGATCATTAAAACATGGAATGACACAGAAGGGAGATATACATTTGTCAAACTGAAAATAGGAAATACCTTCCTATGTGTGGGCTCCGTCTATGCACCAACCGGGTCAAAGCGTTCCTTCTTCCTACAACTCAATCGCATACTGACCGAAATAGGGACCACACGTTATATCATCGGGGGGATTGGAACCTTGCTAGAGATGCCATACTGGACAGGACAGGCCCCATCGATGTGGGCAATAATTCCGATAGGGCCTTACTGATGGACATCACAGCAGATGTAGGCCTAGTCGACTGCTGGAGACTAACACACCCAAAGGACAAGGAATTCACATTCATTTCGTCCGTCCAATGCACCCAATCACGCCTGGACTATTTTCTTGTATCACACACCATAATCCCCCAAATACAAGACCCTAGCATCTTAGATAGCTGACTCTCAGACCACTCCCCGATTTTACTCTCTATACAGGTGGGTTTGACCTCTCCTGGTCGTAAACCATGGCGCTTTGCCATACACAGATACCGTTCCACCCAGGGGAAAGAGCAACTCAAGGCCCACATATCCACATATATGACCGAAAACATAGGCTCTGTGACATCCAAGCGGGTCTTATGGGCAGCGGCTAAGGCCACTCTGAGAGGGAACATGATGAGGGATGCAGCACTGGCCAATTGAGATAGGGAGGTCCGCTACCGCACCCTAGAAGACACGATCCAACGCCTCACCAAACAATACACTACTCAGCCGTCCCCAGCACTACGCCGCTCCCTCGAAGAAGCCCGAATGGCACATAACGATCTTTACACAACACAGGCAGAATATGCACTACAAAGATTACGCCACCGCCACTATGAACAAGGAGAAAAGGCCGGACGCCTCTTAGCGGCACAACTCCGACAGAGAGATGCTGCCTCAGCTATCCCGGCCATAACATCTCCCTCCGGAGCAGTAATGACCCACCGCAAGACATTGTGAACGAATTTGCTACATATTATCAACACCTTTACACCCCCGAAACAACGACCAACCAGGCACAGAGAGAGGCATTTCTCATTGCGGCAAAATTGCCCTGCCTATCAGAAGCCGGCCGAGCTCTCCATGAGGGTGATATAAGCAGGTAAGAAATCACACAGGTTATCACAAAACTCTCATACCATAAATCCCCAGGCGAAGATGGATTCCCCGCGGAATTTTACAGATGATCAGGAGAAGAGACAACCACGGCAGTACACGAGGCACTCATGGAGGCGTGCCAGGAGGGCTCTCTTGGTGCCCTGTCCAACAGGGCCACGATTGTGGTTCTGCCTAAACCTGGAAGGGACCCCCTACTCTGCAGTAGCTATTGCCACATCTGCCTTTTAAATGGAGACGTTAAATTACTAGCTAGTGTCCTTGCAGCACGTCTACGCAAAGTCATACCGTCCCTAATCCATAATACCCAGGTGGGATTCGTACCGGGCCGCACCTCCAGAAATCATATGCGCACACTATGCCACACCCTGCTTGAATCGTTAAACCTACCAGAAGAAGCCTTGGCACCATCCCTCGACGCGGAGAAGGCATTTGACTGCATTGAATGGCCCTATTTATTCACCACCATGAAACATTTTGGTCTCGGAGATCAATTTATTTCTAAAGTCCGATTATTATACGATCACCCTACGGCACAAGTTAACTGTGGGGGCTTCCTGTCGGACCCATTCCCCATCGGAAGGGGCACTCGACAAGGCTGCCCCTTGTCTCCGCTCTTATTCCTACTAGCAATGGAACCGCTGGCGGCAACTATAAGGAATTCTCAACAGATAACAGGCATCTCCTTACCAGGGGGTTCCTCCAAAATTTATTTATATGCAGACGATATTCTGTTAACCATGTCTGACTTAGAAAGATCCATCCCATCCCTACTCTCTATCATAGAAAGCTTTGCACCCTTGTCCGGGTATCGAGTAAACTGGGACAAGAGTGAATCGTTGCCCCTATCTCGCGTAACAATGAGAGCTGCAATCCATGGCCGCCCATTTAAATGGACCCCAACCCACCGCAAATATCTGGGGACATATATTAACCGAGGCTTAGAACACATGGTCAGGGATATTCTAGACCCTCTTATATCCCGGATAATACAGGACTTTGTCAAGTGGACCTTACTCAACCTATCTATGTGGGGCAGAACACAGGCGGTTAGGATGGTCACCCTCCCCGCTTCACATATGTTTTAGGCATGCTCCCCCTACAGATTCCGCTCTCTCTTCTCCGAAGGATTGATACCTTGATAAGGTCCTTTGTCTGGGGTTCTATACGGCCAAGACTAAAACCGGGGACAATATTAGCGCGCAGACCCTATGGAGGACTAGGTCTACCCTCAGTAGAACAATACGCTTTAGCCCTACAGCTATCACAACTAGCCTACACATTACCAGGCACCCCAGACCCCCCACAATGGACAATCACAGAGAAACACATACAGGGACAGCACTCCGAACTAGGCGGGATATATACCGACTACTCTCACTCGTCCAACCCTATCCTCGCGGCCACAAATGCAGCGTGGCGCAGAGCCCACCGGCTACTGGGAGTGCACCCTTCTCTACATGCTCAAGCCCCTTTAGCGGGAAACAAATGTATAAAAATAGGGGGAAGTACTCTAAGATGGCCCCAGTGGAGCGACGCTGGTATCCACAACATAACCCAAATAATAGATGGCAATGATTTCTGGTCCTTTGAATCCCTACGGGAAGAATTCGGAATTCACAAAAATCAGGAATGGAGGTACATGCAGCTTATGCACTGTATGCGCAAGGCCCTAGGACCCCCCCGTGGACGATCAAAACCTCACCCGTTGTCAATTACCTGCAGAAATGGGGCCGACACAGAGGAGTTATGGCCGGTCTATATGCAGAGATTACGAATCACCTTTACTTGCAAACTCTCCTAGAGCGACTGCGTCTCAGATATCAAGATCGACTAGCGATAGCCTACACAAAAGAAGACTGGAAAGACATAATCGAAGTCCTAGACAGGGGGGTCCGCGAGGCCCGCCTGAAATTCTGTCTCTTCAAAATCCTCCAGGACTGGTACTGGACTCCCACAAAACTTTTCAGGGCAGGTCTGATACCACATGCGAGGTGTTGGCGATGTGCAGATCTCCATTGCGATCTACTTCATATTTTATGCCACTGTCCGACGATACAGCCCCTATGGGAAGCTGTGCTCCAGACACTTAGGGATTTCATATCAATACCAAACCCGTCACCGATAACACTCATTATCCTACACGACATGGGCCCATACCCCTCCCTATCACGTCCCCATAAACGGCTACTCCACACGGCAATTGCCACAGCGAAAATCTGCATTCTTCGACACTGGAGGTCTGCTATCGCCCCAACACCAACGGAATGGATGACAGCCATGTTCCAAACAGCTACCAATGAGCGAGTCAATTATAACCTACAGGATCAAGTGGCCCTATTTACAGAAATTTGGAGCCCCTTCCTCTCAAGACCATGAGGCAGCTGGCTGATGGTCAGTGGATGGCAGTTGACACCCCATCATCTTCCTTTCTTTCCCTCGCTTCCCTCCCAGCCCTCCTACCCTTTTCCTCCACTCCGGAGACTATTCATCCCAGAGAACACCCTTTACACCATTCCATATTGACCTGCTTAAATATGTACTAGAAACTATCCCTCTTTGACTTGCTCGACCAGAGGCTAACTGTCCAACATTAGTAAGCAAGGCCGGATTCTTTATACATCTAATCCTGAATCTACACAGGTACTCTCCCTTGTCTACCCTCCCCGGAATGGCCCCCTCACCCCCCGATAAATTTATCCTCTTGGCCCATCCCAAAATACACTTTGATAAACGTACTACATGGCACAATCCTGTAAGATCGTCGGCAAATGGCGAGGAACAACCGGAATATCCATCTAATAACCCATAAACACTGAGCCAAAATACCTGCCCTTCCCCCCTAATATTCTACTTAACCTCCCTACTTCCCCACTCTCCTCTCTATCATTCTTCTCTCTCTCCTGCTCCCCTCTACTACAATCTGACCCCCCAATAACCTTTACCCCCCTTCCCCGCACCCTCCCTAATCTTCAAACCACAGTCTATGTCGACGAATCAGTGTACCTATTAGACAATGTACATTCAGATATCATTTGTAAAATTACCGACTGAACTACGGATTACTGAAAAAATGTCAATGCATACTGTGTACTGTCTTATATTTTTTTTCTAATAAACAAAATTTACAAAAAAAAAAAAAACTATGCCCATGCATGTGCTTTCTTTATAATGAATATGTATACAGTATGAGCATGGTACTTTTGTCGCGTGGGCTCTCATTATCCTAAATGAGACTACTGGATTTCTAGGCAGCAGGATCGTTAACGGTGTGGGGGACTGAGTCTGACCCACGTGTAAGGAACTCTGTCACCCTAAATCCGGTTGTTGCTCCGGCTAACTAGCAGTGCCTCATTTCTCCCACGGGGAAGAAATGATTGGGCAGCTGAGCGCATGACATCTTTGGAACTTCTCAGGGAAGTCGTGGTCACTCAGATCCAAACCAACTCTCTCATTCACAATATGGTCTCATATACAAATGACAAAGACAGTATAAGTTTTATAGAATGTTTTAATAAAACGACTGTATTTTAGATATTAAGGCGTGAGCCGCAATAACCAGAACAATACAACATAGTAGGATTGATATAGTAACCAGGAGAGTAAAACATAAGAATAACGCTATCATAATTCCTAACCGTTTCTACTCTCCCTCTGCTTGTTCTATTTAGAGCACAGCATGTTAAGCTTCTAGCTTGCCTTTCTGTATCACTAGGGAGACGGACACACTCATACCTGAGCAAAGGCCTGTGATCTGGTTCAGCATCTGCAACGAGGCAGTCAACGTCTAGTAGTGGTTCCCTGGTCGGAATCTCCCTCTTGCATGTATTGGGACAAGGAAGTGATTTTATAACTAACATTTCATCGTGATCACAAAATGTTCCTACGCAGGAATGGTAAGTCTAGACTCCTACCACGTCTATCGGCAATGTACCAGACTGTATCCTTGACGAAAGCACAGAGTGAATATGTTATGAAGAACTCCAGTGCTGAAGTAGGCAAAACAGTGTGATATGAATAAAAAACAACACAGTAGAACTGGCTATTCTGTAAAATACCAGTACGAAGCCTAATAAAAAGCATTTAGAATAAAGTGCACAGAGGCTCTAAGCTGTTAGCAAATGAATAAAATATATTTAGGGCAAAGTGCACAGAGGCCTAAAGCCTAAAGCTAATGCGCAAAATATACGTAAAACTGACCACACTACACCCTCCCCTTGTCGGTAGCAAGTGGTTCTGATAACATAAAAAACATAACCTAAATTTAAACACAAAATTTCGACAAGATGAGAAGACAATAAAGTCATAAATTTAGGAAACATGTGACGATAGAGCGAATTGCAAGATAGTGTCAATTTAGTCGGGAGAGAGAGAGAGAAAAAAAAAAATCAAATTGTCAGACAGAAGCAATAGAACGTAGAAGCTCCTCCACTTCGAGATATGTTAATATCGGAAGATCCACGCCACAAAGTATCATGGAGCAGGTGTGTTCCAAAGCCCCAAAACCATTTAGGGCGGCACCCCGTGTAGTGCCAAGGAAAGAGACAAAACCATCTTCCTCCAGGAAGGGAATCTCATAATCCGCTTCACGAAGCAAACGCAACCGTAGTGCACAAGTCTGGGAATGAGCCCTAATCGGGAACATCAACAGATCAAGATCAACCACTGGAGAGCGCTGCAGTGAGAGACAGAAAGCCAGTGCATGTTCAAACGAGCACCAAAGGCATCGAAACACGGGTTGCACACAATCCAAAACCGGCCTGAATGACAAAGACCAGTCACACTCCAAATGAGCCAGGAGTGTAGCTCCAAAATGCTGCATCATGCGTTCACGACACAGCTGCGCTGACGGGAGCAGCAACATAGGACCTCGTCGCAGCGGGACATCCATTGCGAAAAAATAGTAACAACAGCAAAACTCCAGCCAATAAAGCCAAAGTAATTGGGAAACCCCCAAAAATGGTTCCGAAAATAGAGTGTATAGCCGAGGGTATCAAACCGAATATGGAAGAGAAGGTGTGAACGAAACCAACACCAACGGCTTTGAAAAAATGAGCAATACCAGCAGTGCTGGATGCATTAGATATACGTCCCACAAGTTCACCGAAATGACTCGGAAAGTTAGTATTCAAAAGGGACTGTATCTCCGCCGATGACCTTGCCACTTGAAGAGCGTAGGTCTCGCTAGCAGATGTAAGGGCCACATGCTTTTGAAACAATAAAGCTTTCAGCCGACTCAACTTGTCGAAAACAACCTTGGAAGTAGCAATATGAGGCCAGATGTCCGCTACCTCCCTAAATTCAGTAGGGGGAAACAACACATTCCCGCAGCACGTAACGGCCTTGTTGACGACAACGACGTAAACTATTCCGGCACGCATGCCACAGCAGCGTTCGCTATTAAGAACAATGTAACTGCCGTTAGAAAGCACCTGGAAAGTGTTTTTAATTCATGTTCTGGTGAAATGTAACAAGGGTCTGCCCTACTAGAACCCCCCAGAAGAGGTAACAAAACGTTGATGACACCGATTAGTGTCTACAGGCCACAATAACCACCCGCCCGGATGTAACGATGAAGCGTTAAGCGTACCATTCTGGACCCAATGCGTAAATTCACTAAAAGTAGCATTCACATAGTGCTGCCAGTTATTTAATTTAGAAGGGACAGGTATACTAGGCAAAGTCAATTCTCTAATCGATGCCAAGCCCAAACAACTAGTCTGTTGTACTGTGTCATTGAGGAAAATCATTTGCACAGGGATAATGCATGCTCGAAATAAAGTATCTCTGCCTTGCATCTGCCAATTTTTAGTACCCCAAACACTTTTCAAGTCAACAGTCTTCAACCAGTATTCATATCCTTCGACCGAAAGTTTAGATACAAACGAATTAGAATATAGTAATTTAGTATCGGTCAACAAAATTTGCTTATTAGAATACGGTGTCACTTTAAAATAGTAAGACTTAGCATTTCGCTGATCATGCCCAGAAAAATATGCAAATTTATCATTATACGTTTTTGAACTCCCTTGTGGAGGAGTCGAGCAATGTTCCCATTGTACATAATTAAAGATGGACTTAGGGCTACTCACTTTGTGAATAAAGTGGTGTCCATAATGGGTGTAGCAAAACATATCACCAAGATTATCTCTAAATTGGTAAGCATCTTCATCGTCATAGACAGTATAATATTGCAAATCTTTTAGCATAGAATCTACTGTCTTCACATCCCAATCATCAGAAACAATGCCTGGAATAACAATATCATTCATTGATAACTTAAGGACATATGGTATTTGAATCAATTCAGTGGGACCATATATATCAAACATTACTTTATCCCACACAATCCCATCCGGAATTGGTATTGCAGAAATGTTCACATTGGATAAGTCTCTTCGAGCCATATGAGACAAAAAATGTGGTCTCAACACAGTCTCCACGTGCTCAATGTCTGATCGATCAGGAAGAAAATGACCATGTATTACTAGAAAAAAAGTAACCACAAATCCCAACCATAAAAAAAGAGTCAATACAGCCATAAAAAGCCTCAAATAGTTCCAAGGAACAACAAAATATGTACGTTTAAGCCAACTGAGCAGCTTACGTGGACCTCGGATTGAAGACAGTGAAGACGAAGAGCTGGATATAGCCGCATCCGCGTCGTTGAAGCAGCCAGAGGCAGTTCTAGCAAAAGGTGCAACAGTGAACAAGGAAGCTGATGGAGGTTCTCTCCTAGGTACACTATAAATCACATGTTCAGAAACATCAGTAGAACGTACAGCAACTTGAGCAAAAGAATCGATATCAATCGTTGACTGTGGAACAATCGCAAGATCATCTTCCACCCTCCCCAAGCTCGGAGAGGAAACAGGGTCGGTGCAAATCACCTGCAGCGGGACTTCTTCCCCAGTAGTGAGAGGGATGCCGGAACTACTGGGTGTCCCTCTTGGTCTGCTGTGCAGAATCGGCCACATGTTGTAACTTGACATTATCAATGGAAACAAAACGATTTCCTTTGGCCCCTTGCAGCGGCGGCAAAATCACAGTTCTCGTGCCGCTCACCCCCAACACCGGGACAGGTGCTCGATAAGAAGGACCAAATTCTTTCTTTACTGCGACCTTTTCACGCACTAGATCCCCAATCCTGGGTATCCAACCAGTAGGTGTTACTGGCTCATCCTTAATTCCAGAGGAGGCAGCACTCGCAGAAGAGTTATCTTCACGAAATTGTCGTAAATCCTGCAAAACAGCGACACAATCATTTATGTCAAAGGGCGTATCTGCCGCCTCCACACCAGGACCATCTAGATCAGGAACATACATTCGTGTTCCGAACAGGCACTCATATGAAGTACGACCCCCCAGTGACCTTCTAGGCAAGTTATTAAGTGCTCTCTGTACTCCATACAGGTGGGCTAGCCAACTACGACCCGTACCTATAACCCTGGCTGTTAAGGATTGCTTTAAATCACGATTTAAACGCTCCACGACAGAATTTCCCTCGGGATGAAATGGAGACGAGAATTGGAGTTGGACCCCCAACAAAGCCATGGTGTCCCTGAATGCCTTAGAGGCCAAAGCAGGGCCCTGGTCCGAATGAAAAGCCGCAACTGCAAATGTATCGACAAAGATACGCAAATCTTTAATAACAGTCCGAGCGTCAGCCGAGCGCTGTGGCCAGACCCTCACAAATCTGGAGCACGAATCTACAGCATCCAATATGTATTTGTATGCACTATCCGGTGTCAGCGGACCACAATGGTCCAAGTACACACACTGTAATGGTCTGTTTGAAATCAGAAGAGGCGTCTGCTGCGGGCATCTAGCCGACGATACTTTAATCTGCTGACAGACATCACAACAAAGGACATACTGCTTTGTCTCCTTATAGAGACCAGGCCACCAATAACGGGCCTGTAAAAGTGAAATCGTGGCAGCCACACCAGCATGCGCCGATGCCACCCCTTCATGTGCCGCAGAAATTAATCGAGGTCTCTCAATCTTATTCGGTAACTCACGTACACCAATGCCTGGAATATTAACAACAGCATTTAGTGCAGCACTCAAGCAGTAACTATATTTAGAAGGGAATCCTTTAGAAAATGGCGTGCCATCAGCTGTAGCTTTTATGGCAGCCGAAATCTCTATGTCTGGTTTTGAACTCGAACGAGTCACTGTGGCTACAGTGGCGATATCCACTGCCGACTTTGCAGCCTCATCAGCCAAAGTATTCCCAGCAACGTGTATTCCAACGCGCTGGTGTCCAAGTGTATGTACAACATGGACTTTAGGAAGTGTTTCTTTCAGACCCGCAACCGTACCCCACAACAATTTATGTTTAATGGTGTTGCCTTTAGAATCTCTGAACCCATTCATTTTCCAATAGTGCAGATATTCATTGAAGGATTGCACACAGTAGTAGGAGTCACAGACCAGCAAGGTCAATATCGCCGGCTCCGCATGCTCCAACACTAACAAAAGAGCTTTGAGCTCAGCCAGCTCCGCCGTGCAATCTCCCAAGGTTTTAGTATAAGTATGTCGGGGGCAGAAGACTTCCCCCTCCATAGTCCCGCTCACCACCGCACATGCAGCAGAATACTGCTGTTTAGTCCCAACCGCCGGTTGCGTAGAGCCATCGGTATACATGACCACTTCATATTGGTCAATAGGCAATGTGCCAGCAGGAACTGGGTACTCTATTTCATATTGAAGAAATTCTTGAGTCTGCAGCTTAGGGTCAAATATGTAATCCACATC
Organism: Pleurodeles waltl; assembly: GCF_031143425.1. Classification (NCBI taxonomy): domain Eukaryota; kingdom Metazoa; phylum Chordata; class Amphibia; order Caudata; family Salamandridae; genus Pleurodeles; species Pleurodeles waltl. Next base: position 625,656,785 of record NC_090438.1, on the reverse strand, counting down.
AGTGGCCGTCAAAGACGTAGCCCATTGTATCCACCGCAGGTGTAAAGCTTTCGAATTAGGAACACTCGCTTTTGTAACAGCCTCTAAGGCCGGAATTGGGGAAACGACAATAATGCGTTGGCCCTGGGCTAGCGGTCTTTCTTTGATCACAGCCATCTGTACTGCAGTGAGAATTTTCTCAGTCTGTGCAAAACGTTGTTCTGCAGCAGAATACAAGTGGGACTTGTATGCTATCGGGACTGTCTCCCCTTCATTAAAGGTGACATATGTAAATCCAACAGCCCCAGGAATCACCCTGATGACCAAATGAGTTTTATTGTCCCATGTGTGTAAATGTTTAACCACTAAGAGATCATTCTGCAACTCTCGCAGTATGTGTGTATGCTCAATCGTCCAAAATCTACTTGAAAAATTCAGGCGAATCAGTTCATATAAAGGTTTTATACGTGTAGCATAATCAGGAATGTAAGTTCTGCCAAAATTCAGAAACCCCAATAATGACTGGAGCTTCCGAACCGTATTAGGAGGCTGCAATAAAGCACATTTCTCCAAAAAATGTGGCGCCAGGCTCTTGCCCTCACTCGATAACTCATATCCCAGGAAAATAACACTGAGGAAGGCAATCTTGGATTTCTTAAAATTAAACTTATAGCCAACATCAGCAAAACCCACAACAATGCGCGATACGCGTCTGAGATGTTGGAGAATCTCATCGTCCGTCAAATAAATGTCATCAACATATGATAACGCCTCAGGGTCCAACTCGTGTAGAAGTTCAGTCACACGAGCCGAAAACAGTCCTGGGCTATTCTTATACCCCTGAGGTAAACGACAAAACTTTTCTGAGAGCCAAACGCACTGAAACTGGTATAGTCCCAACTTTCGGGTGCTCTATTCTGGCAGAAAAATCCATTCGAGATATCCAAGGTTGTTTTGTATTTTTTACGCACTATATTATTCATAAGCACAGCGCTATGTGAATTCTGTATGGCATATGTGCGTGTATGACTATTCAAATGTCTATAATCCACCACTATCCTATAGGAATGGTCCGGTTTAGCAACCGGAAATAAGGGATTATTCATCGGCGAGACACAAGGCTCAATCACACCTTGGTACTCCAATTGTGTAAGAATTTTCCTAACCGATGCCCTTGCTTCAAATTTAATAGGATATTGCGGCTGTGGCTGAGGTTCGCTTTTAATTGGAATGACATGATAAGGTGATTGTTTATCCCACTCCACATTATTCCTATATAGGGCGGGGGCTTGTGTTAGAGCCCATGATTTACAATAGGACTCCGCTAGTTCTCTCGGAACAAGCGGTGAAAAGGAAGGCATAATAACCTCCTCCCCAACCGGACAGTCGCGAACAAAGTCAGGTGGCCAATCTTGTTCAGCCAACAGGACATCATATGATTTCACCACATGGTCCCAAAAGATGGTGTGTACAATGCGGTCAATGTCCCCTTCTAACCGTAGAGTGACAAGATATACTTGATCAGGATCAGAGACTCGCATATCCACCGTCTCGACTTGTATGAAGTCATCAGTTGCTTTCGCCTCCAGATGCTCTAGAAGACTCCGGCGAACTATTGTGACCTCTGCCGCGCTGTCTAACAGTGCTAACGCCCATGTCTTGTTCGTCAAGAGAACTCTCTTCTTGAGCGGCATGTCTAACTGAGACTGCTGCCACTTTCTTCTTTTTAAATTGCTGTTTTTGTTGCGGCGGTTTCTCTTCTTGTTTAATAGAAACCTCCGCTGAGCGTTGTGAATCCTGTCTCGGTTTCACGTACTCCGTCCTCCGCTCTGACCGCCCACCTCTCTCACTTCTTTTCTCCGAGGAGTCCTGAAAGGAACGAGATTGGCGCGTATCAGTATATTGATATCTATCAGGCGTCTTCAAAGTATCCCTATTCCTGAGATTATACTTATTTTGTGCGGTCTCCGGTTGCGGAGACTGCCCCCCATCTTTCTTAGGTGTTTGCTGTTTCTTGTCCCAGCGCTTTTTCGCACCCTCAGGTTGCTGTTGCTTAGAATTATCCTTATTATTTTTACCCTGCAATTGTGGTTTCTGCGGTCGAGCCCCTAGGCTATCACGACCAATACTAGAATATGTTTCAGCTATTGTTCTCGGAAGTTCCCGCTCCTGATTAATCTGCGGAACGTCCCGAAGACGCATTCGCACTGCTAGTGCGACAGCCTCCCCCTTGAGATTACTCAAAATAATAGAAGAAACCACATCAAAATTACCCATCAATTGCATGCCCAAATCTAAGGCAGGGGCAGCCCCATATTCATCCTGAATTTGTTTAAGCACCTCCGGCAAATTAGCCAAAGTCGGTGTACCGTGTGCTGTAGTATATAGTGCGGCAAACACCGTGCCCCAAGTATTACAAAGATCCACCGTAGGAACCATCCCATACGGCAAACACATCGTCAAAATTCTATGCTTATCCTGAGGTCCCGTATGGGGAAATACTGCTTCCAGCGTATTAATTTTTTGCGCCAGCCAAAACGGAGTCTCCTCACGTTTAGCCGGTACTTTGCCCATCACTGAGTGTACAGTGGCCGGATTGATCCCCGGTACCACCGCATGTGGGTGTGCTGGAGCAGCACGCGCTGCATTAGTATTTAATGTCTGCATCACAAACTGAACTAATCGTCTCTATGTTGTAGTCAATTCCATATATAATCGACGCACCTCAGCCACTGCCACATTTGCCACTCCAGGATATGGTGTATATGTAGCCAATAAAGGCCAGGTCGGACCATCATTACTTAACGGACCTAACCTTACTGGTGTTACTGAGTGTGGGAGGGCGCCATCAAGCCAATTATGGTGTTCTTGATAAGATAAAGGTATTTCTAAGTATGCATAAGCCCTGTATTGTCCAGGGACATTTGCAACAGTATATTCATGAAAAGTATTTGTACCCCCATCAGCTGCTGGAAATATGACCCAAGAATAAAAAAGTTCAGTTCTATAGGCTGCATGGGCGTCCACCACAAAAGTGACCGGACCCCCCTGGACCGTCAGTCCATGTGCTATCAGATGAGCCGTGAGCGGAAATCGCATATTAAGCGGTATATTTATTACAACTGGATTCGCCATTAGTATAACAATAATAGCTCTAGGACAGAGAAGGCACACCAATATCGGGGTTTTTCCTTTCAAAGTTCAAGCTTGAACAACCAACCACTAAGTAAGAGGATGTACCCAACCTGTGGTGGCGGAAACCCTCAGCCCCACGGACGTCTCCGTATACGGAACCGAGGAGTCAAAATATATACGAGACCGAGAGAGTCAGTCGGACCCAAACATTAGAGCCAGACCAAACGTTGGCTGCGCCATGTCACGTGGGCTCTCATTATCCTAAATGAGACTACTGGATTTCTAGGCAGCAGGATCGTTAACGGTGTGGAGGACTGAGTCTGACCCACGTGTAAGGAACTCTGTCACCCTAAATCCGGTTGTTGCTCCGGCTAACTAGCAGTGCCTCATTTCTCCCACGGGGAAGAAATGATTGGGCAGCCGAGCGCATGACATCTTTGGAACTTCTCAGGGAAGTCGTGGTCACTCAGATCCAAACCAACTCTCTCATTCACAATATGGTCTCATATACAAATGACAAAGACAGTATAAGTTTTATAGAATGTTTTAATAAAACGACTGTATTTTAGATATTAAGGCGTGAGCCGCAATAACCAGAACAATACAACATAGTAGGATTGATATAGTAACCAGGAGAGTAAAACATAAGAATAACGCTATCATAATTCCTAACCGTTTCTACTTTCCCTCTGCTTGTTCTATTTAGAGCACAGCATGTTAAGCTTCTAGCTTGCCTTTCTGTATCACTAGGGAGACGGACACACTCATACCTGAGCAAAGGCCTGTGATCTGGTTCAGCATCTGCAACGAGGCAGTCAGCGTGTGGTTCCCTGGTCGGAATCTCCCTCTTGCATGTATTGGGACAAGGAAGTGATTTTATAACTAACATGTCATCGTGATCACAAAATGTTCCTACGCAGGAATGGTAAGTCTAGACTCCTACCACGTCTATCGGCAATGTACCAGTCTGTATCCTTGACGAAAGCACAGAGTGAATATGTTATGAAGAACTCCAGTGCTGAAGTAGGCAAAACAGTGTGATATGAATAAAAAACAACACCGTAGAACTGGCTATTCTGTAAAATAACAGTACGAAGCCTAATAAAAAGCATTTAGAATAAAGTGCACAGAGGCTCTAAGCTGTTAGCAAATGAATAAAATATATTTAGGGCAAAGTGCACAGAGGCCTAAAGGCTAAAGCTAATGCGCAAAATATACGTAAAACTGACCACACTACACTTTCTCTTTTGCATAGGGCCATAATCCAGCACCAGGGAGGAACGCCGTATTTTGAATGTGTTCCCACTCTAAGGGTGGCCGTGCATTTGGCAACACAGAGGAGGACCTGTAAATCTATTTCTATTAACTTTCTGCAGCCCATGTAGGGAGTAGCCATGTTCGTGAGCAGTGCAGATAACAAGACGTTGCCTTTTGTGTATTTACTGCTCAATAATTACATTTCAATGCCTTTGAAACATTTTTTACTGGTGAGATGCCTGGAACATTCCTAATTTCTAATACACTTAGAGAAAATGTTTTTGATATACTGTTAAAAGGAACAGCCTTTTTGTTCCTTTCGTAGATAATGACGGGCTTTTACTTCTTCTGTTGAAGAAATGTGTTAATGTCAGGATCAAACAGGCTTCGATGTCCTGCCCTTTTTCATTTGTGTTAAATTTTGGAAAAACTGTATGTGCTTGAGAAAGTAAAGAGGAGATGATGACCAGAAGAGAGACATGAAGATTACTTAATGATTTGTTCCTGCACATAGAGCATGAAGCCCTGTGCTCACACATGCAAGAACATCATTTGCAAGACAAGATGTAGTACATATTCTTGTTTCATTCTAACTGCAGAAAGTCGCTGTCTTTGGCTGCGTCTGAGGGTGCTATTGATGTGCTTTCTTATCCGAGGATCATAGTGCATCTACACAAGCATTTGCAATGTAATGGAAGAGCTAGTAGCATTGTAAACTCCTAACCAGACTTTTCTTGCTGCAGAAACTGAAAATGAAAAGTAATATAATTTCACATGAGGGAGCTGATTTAAAGCGCCACGCCATGAGCATGAAGGTGACTAATTAGAACAAAAAGACCGGTCCGGTGTCGACTTGGCATAGTAATGAAAAAAGAAATGTGTAAAACCTTGAATTCGCGAAGGAGCGCTACGATAAACAATAGAATTAAACTGGTAGTCAGGAAAAGTGCTCAATTACTGCCCAGAGAGATCACAGTGCCTATGAAATAAAGAGAAAAAGTAGTCCAGAAACCATATGATAAACATGGATTCTCATATGTCTTCATTAGTTGGCCGGTGCTCTCGAGGAGGGCTAAACACCGAAAAAGGCATGAAGTATGCATGCCTTCCACTATTGAAAATAAGCTAATTTTAAAAGACAAGCCCACGAACCAAAGAAAGTAATGGGCATAACATGGGCATGGTTAAAAGCTCACAGAGAGATTACAAGAGGGTCGGAGCACTCGCGTGCTCGACCCCAAAAATGCAAATATATCTTTACCTTGTTCGAAGAGTAATTAGAATGACAGCACCTTATATATATATATATATATATATATATATATATATATATATATATATATATTTACACATATATATATATATATATGTATATATATATATATATATATATATTTTTTTTTTAAACGAATTGCCTCTTGTGTTTGGCCATGTATAGTCTAATCAACTGACACACTTTTGTAGGATTCTCTTCTGGAAAACCACCTCGACTGTAGGCGATACCTACTTATATCATGGCTCAATTCTTCCTCCATACAATTATTTAAGTAACATCAATTCCTCCTTAAAAATGCCCTTTTTACGGGAAACAGAAGCCCTTGTGTTTTTGCGTGTCTAAAGCTGTCGATTTCTGATAAAAATAGGGGTATTTTTAAAACAAAATAAATAAAGATAAATAGAGAGCGACGATATGGGCACATTTCCTTCTTCAGGTATTGAAAAACATACATTAAAGGGGAGCTTTTGGGCGTTTCCGAAAAGACCACACTTTCATCACCACTCCATACTGAACAGGCTGGGATGCATTTACGAACACTGAAGTTGGAATTCACAAAGATAAACACACCCACCATCAGATAAGCAGGCAGTTTTGCTTTCAAAGGGATTCATGTATACATTTTTGGTCAATACCTGTGCGCTTTGAAGATCTCAAGTCAAACATTTTTGTGGATACTTTTGGCACATTATTCTTTCAACTGAATCATTTGTTAAAGAAAATGGATTTAGTTTAGATTGGTACAGAGGGGTTTAAATTAAGGTGGAATTTCAGTGACTAAAATAAAACCAAGGAGTGTTAAATGTCAGTCTTCCTCTGGAAATTGGCTAATGGAGGACCTTCTAAGACCCAGAGACAAACTTTAAACCTTGATCAACTGACATCTTGCTTTTTAAGTACATCATTAAACTGCCCCCACTTTGGTTTGCGCGCTAAAATCATGGCAAGTTCTGTAAGACTGCTTAATGTGGCATTCGACACGCTCTATTCACAGTGGGAAATACAATATGTTTATGCTTCAAGGAGCGTATAATTCTAAGTACAAACATCCATGATAAACTCAGAAAGGAATGGGAGACAATCCTTTGTGTGTGGAGATCAATGTATATAATCCTGCAAAAGTCCTGATTCACAGTGTCATCTTAAGGGGTTTTGGGGCCCCTTGTTAGGATCAAGTTTGATTATATTATACATTTCAGCTAATTCAAGCCTTCTTGATGGCAAATACTATTTAATTATAAGTTAAGCTTTCAGAACCGAGACACACAAAAACAGCTAAGAGATAAAGCTGTGTAGGTATCTGCCAGCCAATTACTACCAAATGAACCAAGCGTTGGGGATGCAATTTATTTTTGCTTTTAGATCTATATTTTTTCATACAGCAAAAATATTTTGTATGGAATTTAGTATCTTTAACTAGTCTGCTCGTCCTATTGTAGAAAAGACACAGTAAGCAGAACCTAGTGGCTGTTTAGTGGAGTAGTACATAATCTTAAAAGATAATATTTGCATATAGCATTTGAACTTGAAGCTCTAATTGCTGGACACCTGTAATCATAAACCCATTTTACAAGACAGTTGGATTTTCTTGAAAAAATACTGAACGGAACATATATGGAGGGGGCGTAGAAAATGGGGGCCCTGGGTAATTGCCTGCTATGTTAAAACTTAGCTATGTAGGTATTTTGCAAGAATTCTGTGCGCAAAGGTGTGTGTACTTTACACACAAGGTTCACTCAGACAAGCTACACAGTTTTGACCACTCCTTGCACGAGTTAGCACTGCACCTCAGATATGAAATACTGAACACACATGATTATCATTAAATTATGGCATCAGGTCCTCAAACATGTTTTTCTTCTCAAGTTGCTGAGATAATGTGTCAAACATCTATCAGCAAGCCCAAATTGAGCACTGTTGTGACTTTTTCAAACACAGTATACTATGGTAATACAAGGGCTAACAAAATAATTCTCCAAAGGGGCAGTGTCTTATCCAGGTGGCTGGTTAACACCTGTTCGGTATAAGTCAATAAGGACGCTCAATGAAGGACCACACGCCAATTATAAATACAATTTAGCTTTATTAGAATTGCAGGTAAATGTAGGCATTTAGCACATTAACAATAGTAGAATAAGAATAGCAATGAAAGGCATTTATTTATATATAAGTACACTGCAAAGAGCATCTATGCATATATATGTAAGCAAAGAGTTCATTGACAGATATAAGTTTTGATTAAGTGTATACCAAAATGCATCACACTACGATATTCAGGAAGCAGAATATAAATGAGTTGAATACTTCAGATAAGCTTTGATTTACTGCACACCAAAATGCATGTTTCAATTACTGCAGCAGGCTCTCACTACGATGTTCAAGAGGCAAAATATAAACAAACTGAATACTTCAGATAAGCTTTGATTTACTGCACACCAAAATGCAGGTTTCAGTTACTGTAGCAGGTTCATACTACGAGGTTTAGAAAGCAACATATAAACGAGCTGAATACTTCAGGTTATAAACACAGTGCAAGGGTAAATAATCAGTCATAATAATAGAGCAGAGAAACAAAGGTCTTTCATCCCTGTGTGGAACTTAACTTAGTCCACGAATGCTGGGAAGCCCTCTACCACCCTCTTGGACTTCTCTCCCCCTCGAGCGTTACGGTCTTGGAACAGCAAAACAGGGAGGCAGCTCTGAGTCTGAAGACGACAGTTTCATAACTCCATCTGCGAGCTTCAAATTCCCTCACCCACCTTTCAGTGTTTAAATAACCTGAAGCTTGAATTCTACCCCCTTACAGTATTTTCTAGCTACATTATCAGTACATGTCTCTTGGCTGCCTTGCCATTCCCTGGCCATTGTTTTCATTCCATCTTTTACTGTGGTCTCGTTCTCAAGGTTGAGACTGAATCTCCTTCACAGCCTGTTTCTCACACATGCAGCTGCAAATAAGTTTATCTACGAAATGTCAAAAGAAAACAAGCTTGAAAGCGAACATCGTGAATTTCTTCTACGTTGCTCTGGCTTCGGCAGGCATCACGCTCATCTACACTGTTCAAGCTAATTAACCCTTCGCGTCACAATGTCTTCCGCACCTTTCCCTATACTGATCACTCCACCCCTTAGATGAGCGCGATGCTTGCAAAACCAGAAGTATTTATTGTAACACTTCGCTAGCTAGATTGCTACGAATACTTGTTAGCATTATTCTAGGCACCTGCATTTTAGTATAAAGCTGGTTTGTGCGTACATATAGGGGGTGATTCTGACCCCGGCGGTCTTAGACCGCCGGGGCCAGGGTCGGCGGGAGCACCGCCGACAGGCCGGCGGTGTCCCGCAGGGCATTCTGACCACAGCGGTAAAGCCGCGGTCAGACCGGCAACACTGGCGGTCTCCCGCCAGTGTACCGCTGCCCTAATGAATCCTCCAAGGGATTCCGACCCCCCCTACCGCCATCCAGTTCCCGGCGGTCCGCCCGCCGGGAACCGGATGGCGGTAGGGGGGGTCGCGGGGCCCCTGGGGGCCCCTGCAGTGCCCATGCCACTGGCATGGGCACTGCAGGGGCCCCCGTAAGATTGCCCCTACAAGTATTTCACTGTCTGCTTGGCAGACAGTGAAATACGCGACGGGTGCAAATGCACCCGTCGCACCTTCCCACTCCGCCGGCTCGATTACGAGCCGGCATCCTCGTGGGAAGGTCGTTTTCCCCTGGGCTGGCGGGCGGCCTTTTGGCGGCCGCCCGCCAGCCCAGGGGAAAACTTGAAATACCCGCCGCGGTCTTTTGACCGCAGCGCGGTATTTTGGAGGGCGGAATTCTGGCGGGCGGCCTCCGCCGCCCGCCAGAATCAGAATCAGGCCCATAGTCTACATAGTATAATCATTAGCGTGAGACAGACATTCAATAACCAGATTAGCAGATGTAACACTATATTTAGCGTCTTCGTAGCTCCTGGTGCCCAACCTAAGAAGATGTCATACCAATGGTGCTCAGTTACTTGCTGGATGCGTGAAGCAGTGTGCATAAGCTGTTTACCGTCTATGGTCATCTGTATGGCTGTATCCTTGGTATATTTAGCTGCCATGTCGAATTTAGCAAATGTGATTTGTGCGTAGCGCCTGATTGCCTCTAATCTAGGTAGTTTCACAACAAGCGGGATGTTCCATTCTCACTGTGCTTGCATTTGGGTCTGTAATGTGGTTGTGGTGAACTCAGTCGGTCGGTATAGGATGTGAGAACTTATGTCAATAATGCTGGTAATATTGCACATACACATTGCCTGCTCCCTGGTGGTTTGTACAAATCCGTTAATAAGTAAGGGATGATTAGTAACGTAACATATACTCTCTGTTCCTATCTGATATAAGTCTGTGCCATTAATAGCATAAGGTAACCATTCACATTCTCCTGGTATTGGGTAAAAGCATGGGTCTAGCGCCCGTCCAGTGTGGGTACATACCCACCGCTTAGACCAATCTGCACATCTAGTGGGATCTACGGTGTGATTTGTTTGATCAATCCATTTTTTGTCAGCGTGAGGCATCCACCATTCTTCACCTATAACTACAGGGAGCAATATAAAGGGGCACCATATTTCAGGAGGAAGATTACTTCTAGCTATATCAAAATGAGCATAACACATCTCTCCCTCACAATGAAATTGTATAGGCTTTACCCATATTTCCTCAGGCAAATGCAATTGTTGTCTCCATTATTCACCTTGAAGCTGTCCCCATTCCACTTTGAAGTCTACATACTGTTGATTAACAATGCTTTGCCATAGTATGCACAGAATTCCTTTGGACATTGTTTGGGTGCTTTGAAAGCTTTTTCCAAATTGTTCATAAGTGAAATTATGCCATTGCCAATCATGATACAACCCACACAGAACCTTCCATACTTCTTGTGAGTGTGTGGGCCCCCATTGTGAAATTTACTTTTATGGCCTCCCCTGTACTATATCCTGTTGAAGATAGCTTGTTCCTGATGGCTTCAATATCGAAAGCGTTAAGGGCCCCTACACCAATTCCGGTGGCACCGGCTATCATGGATCCTAGATCTCTTCTGATGCGTAACTTCGGCAAGGGCCATAACTGTAGTGTCTATGGTGTGCATAATGAATCGTACTTAGAGACATTCCCCTTGGCAATAGTTATCTGTAACACAATATGGTTAATTATGCTTGCATGTAAAGCTTGCTTACATCCTATTCTATATCGAACTATGGAAACGTTGCCTAAATTGCTGACCATGCGTCTTTCGGCTACATAAAACATAAAGGCAGGCGGTTTTGACTATCGAACTCCTGTAGTTCTACTAGACATTGTAACAACCACCATATGTCCTGGTAAAATATATTGTTTGTTTGAACAATCATAAGATCTACACGGATATGTCTGTACTGGTGTAAAAGGTACAATGGTATCACAATATTTACATGTCATGTTTAGCGTGTAATTCAAAGCCTGTACCGTTGCGGGAATTCCCTGCAACTAGTTCAGACCGTTGGCATGTCAGATTTGCTGTCCAGTTACCTTCCAGGTTACAGCTTTGGCAGCCATCCATTTGCCTCCGGGTACCTTCACACTGCAGAGTGAAACATTTCCCTGGTCATCAGTTACATTAGCGGCTTGAGGTGCACAAGTGACATGAAGGTCCGTGATGACATTCTCTGCCACGTTTGGTTGGACTAATATACTTTTTACAGTTATAATCATGACCTCAAACTGGAACCACATCATCGATGCAGGTGTCATCATTTACAACCGTGGGGTAAGTCTCACTGCAGGTACAAATACAGGTATATTAGAATTATTTAAAAGTACAACATACGTACTCCCCACCCCTTGACTCAATATCTCTCCTGCCTCTGGCTTTTTCCCTGGATGATGCACCCATACTCTTCTTCCTGTGCTTCCAAATCCTCCTTCACCTCTCTGAGTGTTATCGGGGGGGGCAGATCTTTCTTCAATGTGGGGGGTATACGCTTGTTCACAAATTAATTGGGCAAGTCTGTCATGTGCTTGATACGATACAGCAGCATCTCCTTGGTTCAGTAGTACTACTTTAACCTTTCCTCTAAAATCTGGGTCGATGACTCCCCCTAGGACCGACACTCCCTTGATGGCTAGACTGGATCGAGGGGCAATTCTACCATATGTTCCAGATGGTACTCTTACTCCTATTCCTAAGGGAACAATTTTTACCTGCCCTACGGGTATTTCTCCATCTTCTGGAGCAAACAGGTCCAGTCCTATACTGCCAAAAGTATCCTGTAAAGGTAATCGAGCTCGAGGGTCTGTTTTCCAGACAATCATTGTGTTGGTGATTTCTTTATCATGCCCTGTCATCCGAATGAAAGGGGTCTGCTGCCCAACTGGTCTATCGTTCAATTCAAACAAGGCTTTGTCTAAATTACTACTCCATCATTTTAGAGTCTGATGTGCTGATAACTTTTTTATCTGTTCTTTGAACAATCTGTTATATCTCTCAATCATGCCTGCAGCTTGTGGATAATAACTAGGGTGAAAAATCCACCGAGTTCCCTGTTCCTGCGCCCAGCCCGGCACTGTTTTCCCTGAAGAGTGTGTGCCCCTATCTGTTTGGATCTCAACAGGTGCCCCATAATATTTTATCAGGTAGTTTAGCCCTCGCAAAGTGGACTTTTGGTCTGCAGACTTATAGGGCATACCCAACATAAGGCCAGAGTAGGTGTCCACCATGGTCAATACGTAGCTTTTTCCTCCTTCCTTTGGTAGCGGCCCGATATAGTCCAAATGCCACACTGGAGCAGCTACGGTTACTCTTCTGATATGGCCGCTAGGCCTCTTTTGCAGGGGCATTTGTCTTATCTGGTTGCATATGGGGCCCTCATTTACTGCTTGTTGCACTTGTTCTTTAGTAACTGGAATTTGTTGTTGCTGTACTCATGCATAAGTGCTATTCTCTCCTAAATGTCCGGATGTTGCATGGGCCCTGTTTGCTAAAGCAGCTTCAGCTTCCTCCTTGATGACCACCGTTCGCGTTTTGGCCATTTGATCTGCGGTGTTGTTGAATAGAGATGGAAGTGAGGTATCCGATGGGCAATGGGCATCCACATGTCCCACATAGATATGTCATTTTTGCCCTTTCTCCCACATCTCTTCCCATAGCTGCTCGCCTCCCCAAATGGGGGTGCCTTTGATTTTCCATCCATCCTTGCGCCAAGTTGGGGCCCAGCTTACTAGTCCTTGGTAAGTGGCCCGACTGTCAGTGTACATAAATGTTGTCTCTCTGATGGGGGCTTGTTCGATCACTGCTGCTACTCCCTGCACTTCTGCAAGCTGGCTTGATTCATTATCCCCTTCTCGCAGCAACATCGTTTCTGTAGCAGGCTGGAATGCGACTGTTTGCCATTGTCTTTTTCCTTGATAGTACCGGGCAGTACCATCTGTGAACCATGCATTTTGCCGTTCTTCTTCGGTGAGTTGTTCAAAAGGGGGGGCTGTCTTAAATGGTAAGGATTCCATTTCAGAGGGCTCTGGCTTAGGGGCCATTGTCTGCAAGTCCACTGCCCCTAGCTTATCTTCTTGTAACTTCGACACTCCTGCTGGTCCCGGTTTTGCCCTCTGCTGTAGATACCATTTCCACTTCACAATGGCAAACTCCTGCGCTCTGCCTACTTTATTGCCAACCCTCCTTCTCTTGTCCAACCTAGTAAGGGGACCCATGTTTTTAAAGTGACCGGCCGATCATCAGTTATGCGTTCTATTTCCACTAAGGCCCATCTTGTGGCACCCTCTTTTTTCCCTGCCTCTGCCATAGGCTCCACATCACTACATCATCTACATCATCCTGTACTATCATGTCCAGCTCAAACGGGTCTCCTTCTGTGATGGGACCAAAGGATTCTGTAGTGCATCTTTTGCTCCAGTGTCCCACGCTCTCACCAACCATTTAAACAAAGGCTCTGCAGGCATCTGCCTAAACATACAGGTTCTTTCCAACAACTCACTCTGAGTATAATCTCTTACCAAATGAGAATTCTGTATTTGCCCACCATTAACTCCCTTTTCACCTTCAATTTCACCTACACGTCCTTCTCCACTTTCAACTCCACCTAGTTCTGTTACACGTACTTCCACCTCATCCTCCCATTTCAAGTCATCATTGTCTGAGACTGTTCCATCCCAAGTATATGGATCCCAATTTTCTTTGCGTACCAATGCCCTCACTTGCACAGTTGAGGGTATTTTAGGCTTCTGGCTACTCTTCTGTTTACGTACCAGTGCCCTCACTTGCACAGCTAAGGGCATTTTAGGCTTCTGCCTACTCTTCTGTTTGCGTACCAGTGCCCTCACTTGCACAGTTGAGGGCATTTTAGGCTTCTGCCTACTCTTCTGTTTTGCTACTCGTACTGCTAATGCGGTGCACCTTGCCTCCATTTGATCACCCCGAGTCACTGCACTTTCTATGGTCTCTTTCATAAGTAACTGCCTTTCCTGCAAGGCTACAACCTCATCCCGCAGTTTTCTTATCTCTGAATCTTGTGTTAATGTTAATGTTTTCCTGTATACCGTACGGAGCGCAGACAGGAAAAGCCATCCCACTTGCCCTTCTGCTTTCACCTCCAGCTTCGCCCCTCTTAGCTTCACCCTCTCAACCGCATCTTCCACTAAGAGAGGAGTCACTTTCTCATCTAATGCCTCCCATAACACCAGCGCTGCCCACCGGTTCAGGAGTCCTGCCACACCAGAGAACGGGTCAGTTGCTAACCACCCGGGAATGGATCTGGCTTCTGCCCCATGCTGCCTTCTGCTCTCTGCCTCACTTTTCTTATGTCCCCAAAGGGGCATTATTGACTTATACCCCATTTCTGGTACCAAACGTCTTACCCAGGTGGCTGGTTAACACCTGTTCGGTATAAGTCAATAAGGACGCTCAATGAAGGACCACACGCCAATTATAAATACAATTTAGCTTTACTAGAATTGCAGGTAAATGTAGGCATTTAGCACATTAACAATAGTAGAATAAGAAAAGCAATGAAAAGCATTTATTTATATATAAGTACACTACAAAGAGCATCTATGCATATATATGTAAGCAAAGAGTTCATTGACAGATTTAAGTTTTGATTAACTGTATACCAAAATGCATCACACTACGATATTCAGGAAGCAGAATATAAATGAGTTGAATACTTCAGATAAGCTTTGATTTACTGCACACCAAAATGCATGTATCAATTACTGCAGCAGGCTCTCACTACGATGTTCAAGAGGCAAAATATAAACAAACTGAATACTTCAGATAAGCTTTGATTTACTGCACACCAAAATACATGTTTCATTTACTGTAGCAGGTTCATACTACGAGGTTTAGAAAGCAAAATATAAACAAGCTGAGTACTTCAGGTTATAAACGCAGTGCAAGCATAAATAATCAGTCATAATAATAGAGCAGAGAAACAAAGGCCTTTCATCCCTGTGTGGAACGTAACTTAGTCCACGAATGCTGGGAAGCCCTCTACCACCCACTCGGACCTCTCTCCCCCTCGAGCGTTACGGTCTTGGAACAGCAAAACAGGGAGGCAGCTCTGAGTCTGAAGATGACAGTTTCATAACTCCATCCGCGAGCTTCAAATTCCCTCACCCACCTTTCAGTGTTTAAACAACATGAAGCTTAGATTCTACCCCCTTCCAGTATTTTCTAACTATGTTGTCAGTACATGTCTCTTGGCTGTCTTGCCATTCCCTGGCCATTGTTTTCATTCCATCTTTTACTGTGGTCTCGTTCTCAAGGTTGAGACTGAATCTCCTTCACAGCCTGTTTCTCACACATGCAGCTGCAAATAAGTTTATCTACGAAATGTCAAAAGAAAACAAGCTTGAAAGCGAACATTCTGAATTTTTTCCATGTTGCTCTGGCTTCGGCAGGCATCACGCTCATCTACACTGTTCAAGCTAATTAACCCTTTGCGTCACAATGTCTTCCGCACCTTTCCCTATACTGATCAGGCAGCATTGATCTTATGATTTAAATAGCTGCTAGACTAAAGAGGGGGGGCATTTAGGTTTGCTGGGGTGGCTCACCAGCCTCCAGGTCAGCCACTGTTTCAGAGGAGAGTCCCCCCTCTATTGCGAGACCTCTGCATCTCTGACATTAATCCACTGACCCTTCCATACCTTACACATCTCATCTCACACATTGGGATATGGCCTGCTAAAACTAATAATTTCAACTTGAGAACTTTCAAGGCTAACCAGCTCCCAGGGCTGAGAACTCAGAAAATGTACCCCAAACAAAAACAAAATAACAAATCTAATGTCTAGTTTGTGAAAAAACAACAACTTTTAATGGGCTGAAGATTCTGGTTAGCCCCACTTAGAGCTTCTTTACAACAGCAAATATTTGACAATCAAATGTCACAGCAGTGGTATCTGGCATTTTGGAGCCCTCTTCTGTTACACCTTTAGTCCTTGTCCCAATGGGGTAATCTGAGCTCCAAAAAAGTGACTACGTGCAAACAAAGAAATGATGGCCAAACAAAGGCTCCAAAAGTATCAAACAGGCAAGGGACCTTCCTTGGGTGTGGAATTCAAATTACTCCTGGTCTGCGGTTCCCCCCCAAAATCAACAGCTTCACCAGGGCCTCCTCCAACAGCCATCCAACCTCATGGAGTCCTCCTCTGCTAAAGCCTGTTGCCTTGCCCCATTGAAGATTTTTGACTACCATTTTTGAGATTAAACTCCAAAGGTAAAACATTTGACTGGGTTGAACCTGGTTGCTGTATCCTACCCGCACTCCATCACGCTTGGCCTCAAAAGGCATCTAGATCCTTGTCTACCATAACCAGTTTACCACATTGACTATTTAGTGCTTTATGCCACTGTTTTTATTTGAAACTCCATGAAATCCTTTCTCCGGTTCCCCTTATTGGATGTTTGTCGCTTTGGTGTCATGTAATTTATTGCAATTTACTCTATTCTTCTAAATTGGTTTGGTATTATTCATTTGTTGTGTTTTGAATTTGTTACTATTTCCAATGTATTGTAAAAGCTTGAGTGGTAAACGTAAATTACATAATGGTTCATTACAATGCATTGTAAAGGCAGCATAGTATTAAATGTGTTAAAATGTACCATGATGTAGTGGCATACATTGCAACAACTAACGTTCAAGGAGGAACATGCTTATAAAAACAGACACATATATATCCTAAGACAAGCTACTGCAATATTACTACTGACATGCATTCTTCACACATACAAAAACGCGTGCCACATCTACAGGTCTGTAGTACACTAAACATCCCCTCCCCCTTCAGATGGGCAAGGACCCCGGTACGTATGATTGACAATTCAATTTCAAATATGTGGGAGGCTGGTAGGCTACTTTCCAACAGAAGGCTTGAAAGGAAAAGGCCTGACCTCTACTATAATGAATTTGCTGCCACCACTGCAGTCCTTTATAGCCTGGGGAAATGATAGTAGTTAGACTTCTAGGAATAGGAGTAGTGCTTGGTGTCTCCTCCTAAACACAGACCCCTACTCTGGGTCTTTGCCACATAATGAAAAGGCCTCAGGGTACATCATTGATCATCTTGTTTGAAGGTAAACAACACTAGAACCTGTTATCGGGGCCTCATGATAAGGGAACACTCTTTCTGAATGCCCAAAGACTTACTCTATTGTTAGAGAAGCCCATTCATTAGGTTGGGTACACTGGCAAAAAATACCATCTGTATTTCAAGTTGTAACTTTGCCTTGTACACTGTGAAGTTCAGTCCCTGGCATGTGAGCAACCATTGGAACAATTTAAGGTTCTCTCCTTTAAGTCCATCAACCATTTGAGTGTCATTTGATAAGCATGGACCACAGATTTGGTGCCAAAAAAGTAAGGCCTAAACCCTTGTAAGAGCCATGATCTTTTGTGCCTAAAGTACTCTTTTTCAATGGTCTTCCAATTCTGTTATTTAGGCAGCAATCTGCAACTGATAAAGACAATTGGATGCTCTCTCCCTTTTCACTTAGGTGAATGAGAAATGTTCCTATTCAACTGTGAGAAGTGTCATTCTGCACAGGGATGTGTTGACTATTGTCAGAACATTCAATGCAGGTACATTCCAGAATGCTGCCCTCAGGTCATTGAAGGTCTTCTGACACTCAGACCATATCACAATCCTTATATGTTTCTTGGAGGTCAGAATTGTCAAACGAGCAACAGTTGTTCCATAGTAGGCCACAAAGTTCCTGTACTAACAGGAGAGCTTAAAAAAACTCTTGCTTGGGCCCAAGTTGTGGGGACCTCCCTATGAAGTCCAGCCTACATCTTCACTTCCAAATGGAGAATCATCCCCTCTTGATTACCAAGACAGACACAGGAGAAATGACCATACCTGAATATTCACATCCTTGATGGTCAGCTTTTCCCATTGCATCCCCACCAGCACCATGTTCAGGTGTCTGAGGTGGTGGTCCCCTGAACTGTTAAACACAGCAATGACATCTAACTGAACTCTTCCATGCCAGGCAACACAAAGTTTCCCAGGTGCTAAAAAATGGTGTGGGCATTATTTAACCCAAAGGGCATAGCCATGACCTGAAAGAGGCTTTCTAGGGTGAAGATTGCATTCTTCTCGTTAGCACCATGTGCAATGCAATTTACCAATAGCCAAGGTTCAGAACAAGAGTAGTGAAGTACACGACTATGACCAATCTGTCCACCAGCTTATTATTTTTTTTAAATGTGTTTATTGATATTTCTGTTATTTAGAAACATATAATATATGGGTGGCCCCACATCGCAGGTTATCCATCCGGATCCATACATTCTAATAGCAGTGTATACTTTTTCATTTACATAACCACTTTGTCCCCCTCGCATGCAATATACAGTTCAGCAATATGTACCTCTCATTAGTCAGGTCCTGCTCAATTCTACATTGAGGTCGGACGGCTTCCACGTCGTTCCAACAAGTACCATATAAACTTTAACCCATGCAAAAATGAAAAGAAAAAAAGAAAACAAATGGCAAATCGACAACTAAATGTGTGCTGGCTTAATAAGCAGTAGTCAGTGGGGCCAGTAATGTAGGTACAATGAAGGTAGGTGTTAGGGGGATTGAGGCAGGCACCCGCCCCCACTCTCTCTGCTATGTGGTACAATCCAAACCATTTGCATTCGGCCAGTCATGGTCTTCCATTGTTTCATCCTTTTCCTAGGCTACATCTCGCCCAGCCGCGAATGTGCCCCATCCTCTCCAGTCCCGTATGTCCTCTCCACCTCCCCGTTTGGGTTCCCCATTCTTCCAGTATCTCACTCCAGAGTGGTGCCAGAGGTCGCGTCCTGAGTCCCCGGTCCTCTTCCCTACATAACGCCTGTAATTCGGCCTGAGCCCACACTGATACATCTCACCTCCAGTCCGACAACTGTGGGCCGATGGGGACCTCCAGGCCATGGCGATCCACCGCCTGAACAAGACCAGTGCGAGATCCAGAAACCTCATGCCCACTTTTTTTTAGGACGGCCTCTTATGAAAGCCCAGCAGACACAAGTAGGAGTATAAGTTCAGTTGCATAGTAAGTGTCTCCCCCACATCCTCAAGCACTCCCTTCCAACCTTTCTGTATGATAGGACACTCCCAAACCATATGATAAAAGCCCGGGTCCACTGTATCACATCTAGGACAACCTCTAGGCTCTCCGCTGTATATCACTCTAAGCTTATGTGGAGTGAGATACGTTTGATGGACAAAATTGTATTGGACATATTGAAAACGTGTATTCCTGGAAACACTCTGGGGGTACGCTAGTGCTTTCTTCCATTCCACATCCGTCAAGTCCTTGCCCACTGCCTCCTTCCATCTCGTCCTCAGTCTTTGCATAGAGGGCAGCGTGGCCGCGATGAGAGCACCATACAGCCTAGTAATCCAGTGTGCATCCTCTCCTGCCAACACTAGAAGGTGAAATATAGTGTGTGTTTCAGGCTCCACATTCACAGTGGGCCATAGTCTACACATCGCCAGTACCAGTTTTCTATATGTCAAAAACTGTCCTCTTGGAACCTCTCTTTCCCCTACGAGCTCCGGGAAGGGGCGTAAAATCCCCTCACTAAAAAGATCCCCTATAATCTGCACTTCCACCCGGCTCCAGGACTCTAACTACCCCCGTTACACTGTGTGTCCCCGCGTCCCTAGAGGGACACCAGACAGTGGCATTCTGGGTGAGTAGGGCACCCTCGTACCCGTACGCTTCAGGCAGCGTTTCCAACAAGAGAGAGCCACCTGTAAAAAAAACCATCTTTTTAGGCAAGGCATCCCGAGCACCCAACAATCCAGCCATAAGATGATCCTGTCGTAGCACGCTACAGGGTGTGGTCAGTTCCAGCCACTGCCTCCCTGCCAGCCATCTAGCCACCCACTGAAGTTGACACGACAAATAGTATAGCTCAAAGTCTGGTACAGCTAGTCTGCCCTCCGAAGTAGGTCGGCGGAGGGTGGAGAGGGACGTCCTCTGGCGACTCCCAGCCCACAGAAGTTCCCAAAGGAGCATGTTCAGGTCTTCAAACCAGGACGCTGGTATATTTACCGTGATACTGGTAAAGTAATACAGCAGGCGGGGTAACATAACCATCTTAGTTAACGCCACAAAAGCCATCAAGGAGAGCTTGAAGGCGTGCCAAAACGCCACAAAAGATCATGAGGATCTGAGATTTCCATCACAGAGGTCACTCAGGTCGTGGAAGACCTGTACACCCAGGTATTTGAAGGTCCGAGGAGCCCAATGAATATCTGCTGGACAGGAGGTAGGGCATTCCACATCCTCAGTTATTGGAAAAACAAATGTCTTTCTCCTGTTTACCCGGAGACCAGGCGAGCCACCGAACTGCTCAAGTAGAGTAAGGGCCCTCGGGATCACGGATACACCATCCCAAAGATAGATCAGCAGGTCATCTGCGTGAAGTGATATAATATGTTCTTTGCGGTCACATGGAATCCCTCAGCCATTCCCCTTCATCCGGAGCTGTGCCGCTAGCGGCTCAATAGCTAGCGTAAACAAGAAAGGCGAAAGGGGACAGCCCTGTCTAGTGCCCCGAAATATTGGGTAGGAAGTTGACATCGTCCCTCCCACCCGTACCCTCGCCACTGGGAGGCCATACAGGAGTTCGACCCATCGTATCCAGCTCTCACCCAACCCCATTCGGGCCACCACCTCCCTCAGGAAGTCCCATCATAGCGAGTCAAATGCTTTCTCGAGATCCACTGACAATAGTACAGCCCCTGGAGGTCGCCCCCCATGTGGGAGGTGTAGGAGTGTAAAGAGCCTTCTCAAATTCAGGGAGGTGTTGCGTGCAGATATAAAGCCGTCCTGGTCTGCATGAATGAGGCGAGTGATATGGGGTAGGAGTCTATTAGCTAGGGCTTTACTAAGGATTTTGAAGTCGCAGTTTAGCATAGGCAAAGGCCTAAAGTCGGTCACCGACGCATCTCATGATTTGGTCTTAGGCATTGGTACTACAAGTGCCTCCCTCATAGTTCCCGGCAAAGCCCCCGCGTCGTAAGCCTCAGCGTAGAGATCGACCAATACAGGCGCCAGCATGTCTACATAGGTCTTGTAGAACTCCATAGGGAGTGCATCGAAACCTGTCGTCTTGCCTGCAGCGAGCTGTGTTATAGCGATTTTCACCTCCTCCAGAGAGAGCGGTCCTCCTAGCGAATCCCTATCCTCCGGCTGTAATGTGACCAGTGGGAGGGATCCTAAATGCTGCTCTAAATATTGCAGCAACATCTCTAAGGGGCCAACTATAAAGGGAGTATAGAATGTTTTAAATGCGTCAGCTATTTCAAGTGGGCCATACACATGCTTCCCATCCACCCCCGTACACTCGTGATCACGGCGACCCTCCCTCTGCGTGCATCAGCCAGGTCAAAAGCCTACCCGACTTGCCCTCCTCCTCCTGTATGGACATCATATGCCAACGGTAATCGTAGCAGCGTAATCTCTCCAATGTTTGGTGGAACAAATTCCGTGCCCTACATAGTTGACGCTGCGTGGCTGGATCCGGTACCTTCTCCACCTCCCTGTCGTGTAGTGCCTTTTCCAACTGATTTACCTCACACACCAGCGTACGTCTAACCCCAACAGATTGTCACAAACAGTAACCACGCATCACCACCTTTAAAGTCTCCCATTCTAGACAGCATGATGCAGTGGAGCCTCTGTTGATACTGATATGCTCTGAGATTTGCGACCTGAGCCCCTCCCTGTATACCGGGTCCTCTAGAGCCCTTGGCTGCAGTCGCCATGACAGAGTAGGCGTTCGTCCCCCCTCACTCTGCCAAGAGATAAGTAATGGGCTGTGGTCAGATAGGGTACGGCCCAAAAATTCAGAGCCTACAATTTCATGGCTGATGGAGCCAGCACATAGTACATGGTCTATTCTTGTGTGGAGTTGGTGCAGTCCCGAAAAAAATGAATAATACCTATCCCCTGGGTTTTGCACCTGCCAGATGTCCTCCAACCCCCCAGTGAGTCAACCAGTCAATGAGATACTTCACCATCTTGTGCGCCGTCGCCCCAGGCAAGGGTTGAAGGGTGGAAGGGAACGGTGCCTATTAGTGTCCAATACACAATTAAAGTTGCCTCTGATCAAAAAACGGTCACTCAAGGAGCCGGCCAGATGCCCCGAGAGAGTCTGCAAGAAGGGAATCTCCTCCTGGTTGGGTGCATATACACAGCACAACACAATAGGTCAACCCTGCAGCCTACCCTCCACCAAGACATATCTGCCATCAGGGTCCAAGTCCACGGATACAGGCTCGAATGAGACCCCAGCCCTCACCCAGATCACGGTGCCCCTCGCAAATGCTGAGTACGTGGTGGCAAACAGTTGCCCCCTCCTCTGTGTCTTAACCCTTCTACCTCCCCAGTGGTGAGATGCGTCTCCTGGAGCATTGCAGTGTGTACCCCTTTCTTTTGAGGTATGCTAGGATCCTGTGCCGTTTAGTAGGAGACCCTATCCCCCTGATGTTCCAAGTTCGCAACTTAAGAGCCATCATGTGACATAAGTCTGTACGTAGGGGGGGTGGCCACTCCCACCCGCTCCCGTCCACACTCATCACCCTCCCATGTCCCACACGAACCACTGCAATAGTTAGAACATACACTGTCAAGGTCCCACTGCCCAGGGCAATGCCGCAGCCGGCAGTGGTCCAATAAAAGCAAAGCACCCATACCTTTATTAATGAGTCATGTAGTGTTCTCACCGTCTAACAAGTAGCGGTGGAGAATCAAAGTTGGGGACCATGGCCTCTGTGGGCCCATAGATAAACATATGCCCCGGTTGGGGTGCAGGGCCCCTCAATAGAACCTTAGCACAAATCATCAGCTGTTTGGGGTGTCACCCGTGGAGGCACATCCGAATGATGCGATTATGAGTCAAGAGAGTGAGAGCGGCGATCCGATTCATCTCCGCTAATCTCTTCATCTGAGGCCACCCGCTGCAATGAGGCCGCTGCCTCCAGCGCAGCCTGTCTGTCCAGCTCTTTCTGTGCAGGTGTCGGTCTTGTTCTTGGGCATGATCTATTCCGCTTCCTCCGCTCCCTCCTGCGATCTTGCAGAAGCACCTGTCCCAATTGAGCACTGGAGTTGTCTTTCGCCATGTGTGTATCCAACCATTCCAAGGCCTCCTCCGGCATATGAAGGAACATGGTGTGTCTCCCCAATATCACCCTGAGCCTGGCTGGGAACAAGAGCGAGTATTTGATGCCTGCGTCCCTGCAAACCTTTTTCACTACTGTAGAAGAAGCTTGTCCGGACTGCACCTTGAGTGTGAAGTCTGGGAATAGTGTCACTGAGCTATTGTCCACTCGGAAGGGCCCAACCTCCCTGGCCCGTTGGAGCAGAATATCTCTGTCTCTCTAATGGAGTAATTTGGCCACTACTGTTCGCTCAATGAGCCCTTTCCAAGGCAAAAAAGGGGGTAAGTAGATCTGGAGCAACCTCCTGCCACAGCCATTGCTCAAGGAAGGTCACCGCGTCTGATCCTTCAGCTCCTTTTGGGAGGCCAATTATATGTACATTGTTCCTCCGATTGCGGCCCTCTGCATCCTCGCCCCGGCGTTCCAGCCATTGAACCCGGTCTGTTAACTGCACCACCTTGGCATGAGATCCTGTTGCACCGGAGCTATATCCGTAAGCATAGCCTCAGCACCTCGTACTCTGTCGGCGAGCTTCTGATGGTCCACTCGCAGCAACCCAAGCTCCACTGACACCTGACTTATTTCTCATTGGAGAGTCATTTTAGACTCTTCGATGGCGCCCAGGATCTTGTCTAGTGTATCTTGCAAGGAGGGTGGAATAATCGGCGCAGCCATTTCCGACTGGGCTGGGTCGCCGTCAAAGTTCTCCCACTGGCTCTCGGGTGGCACTTTTCTGAGGGTCTCCCCACCAGGGCGCGATCACCAAGGGCTCAGCAGTTCAAAGTCTCAGAGGGGCCCTCCGGATTGCACATCGTCCGACTTAGTAATGACACGAAATATCTCATCCACCAGTGTTAGTCCGACCCTCAGCTGGGCCTAGTCAGGACATGCATCTCTGTCTATGCTCTGTGAGGCAGCCACCCCCTACCAGAGGCCTCTCCACACCTTCAGGGCTCTTCTGCTGCCCACCTCTGCCCCGCCGCCCAGGGGGTGCCCCTCGTCTGTGCCTGTATCTCCACACCACTCACCGCAACCGTGGTCCAGTATAGACAATTCCCCTGGCTCCTCGTGTGCTGCTGACTGGCCAGGGCTCAGCCACTTTCCCCGGGCCAATCCAGCCCTCAATCGCACTTTGCCAGGCTTTGTCAGGCCTCTGCGTCGCCACGCCGATTTTTCCCATCCCACTTTCCGCCAATCCGAGGACTCCCTGTTGCTCTGGGGGGCAGCCTCCCCATGCGCGTCGAGGCCGTTTCCCTCCACTGCAGTCCGAGTGTACTGCTCCTCAGGCTGCAGGTGCGTACCGAACCAAACCAGGCCACGGTTAGTGGGGGCCTCCCCTGTCCTCAGAGGCCTCTCTGTGCAATTCTGATGTCTCCGGAGGTGCCCCCCCGATTCTTATGGGGTTAAGGGCTTCCTCCGTCCCCCCCAGGCGCCGATTGATCAGGATAAAAACTGGGCCTGGATGGAGTGAGTTCACTCTGCGTCCGCCATAATTGCCGGTCAGGCCACACCCCCCCGTCCATCAGCTTATCACTGTGGGGATAGGATGGACATCCATCTTCATGATGGTCGTGATGGTGTTGAGTGTTGACTAGTCCATGCAGAAACTGAAGACATTTTGCCCCTGCATGCCCATAAATTGAGTAGCCAAGGGATTACAGAATACTCTATCACTCCCAGGTCCAATATCTTGATTGACTCTGTCTTGATGCACTCCTGAACCTGGTTTGAAATTCAGCAGCGATTGCTTTTCAAAGTCAAGCTATTCCAAATATATATGCCATGGACACAGGCTGAAGTCCACTCTCCGATGTTTTTTCTAATTTGTCTCATTTTTGTGAATGGTCAAAAATTGAATATCTTACCAAATAATTTTTAATGTTTTGGATCCTCATATGTTATTTTCTTGGGAACATTTTATTCTATTAAACCACATTCGACACAGACATTTATATTTCTCTTCACAAATATGAACCAGGTTGGCATTTAAATGTAATGGAGAGTTACTTGTAGACGTAAAATAAAGTCAAGAGGAGTCATAGCATCTTTTGACCAGTGAGTAAATAGAATTAACCGCAAATGTGAGGCATAGGAACCAGTGATCTTTAGGAAAGGGTTACAGCAAATGTGCATGTGTTATCAGCATAAGTGAAACAGGATGACAAGAAGATGTAAAATGCAGTGAGCATCAGACATAAGATAAAGTGACATTGATTTATAATAGAGAGCCTAACAGATATATGAAAGTATGTCTTCTAGATTCTAGAACTGATAAATTGCAGATTCAAATCCATTTGTTCATCAGAAATGAGGGAGAGGGGCAGTACATTTTAAGAAAGATAACAGAGGAAAGGCAAATAGAACTGCAATCTCAGGAATGGTGAAGGGCTGTTGTAGGGTGGATTGACAAGATTATCCGTGGTTGTGAGGTGGGTAAAATATGTGGGTATTCCAATGTAGGCAGGCACGGGTTTTGACACAAATCCCCATTTACTATTGTTTGTGGATAATAATTTGCATAAAAAATTATACCTCCTTTTAAGCAGGCATGACAATTGAGCAACTTTTTAAAGTTTCCAATTCTTTATCATTTAAGCATAGTTTTTGTACTTGAAGGGTCCCCTTCCAGTGCAAAACATATGCGTGACAGAACACACACACTCTTGCATTTTGATGCAAAGGTGTGTGTGTTGACACATGGCAGCCTAAATAGTACCAGAACTGGGAGAAATGAAAAAAGCGGCATATCCTATTATATATGGTGTTACTTTTCTCTCACCCTTTGACTTAACACAGCAGAGCAACTTATGTTGCTACAATGCTGTGCCACAACATTAGTAAATCTGCCCACAAATCTGTGATATTTACCAGGATAACATATTTAATGGTCAGAGGCTCTAGGGCTTCCACTGGATGCCTGTTTACTCTAACGTGAGTTCAGGAATAAAAAGATTAAAATATATCTCAGATCAGTCACAAAGTACCCCATCTCATCATCCCATTGGGCTGCACTTCGGTCCACAGCATTGTTTGATTCTGTAGGCTTGTGGGAATTTAAATCAGCGTATTTAAGCTGCCTACTTGATCTTACAGGAAGTCCTTCAGCCAAGGTGGTGAAATGCCCATGACCTTTCATAAGGAGCTGTGGTTCTTCTATGTCCATGTCACTGGGCGGCCATCTCTCCTGTTGTCATTTAATCATCTCAGGCCTCTGCTCTATTAGGCGGATGTTGTTGTCAGACTGGTCATTGCTCATCTGGATTGTTGCTGCCATTTCCTTTCTCCCCTTCTATGTTTAGGAACTCAAATACTTCCTGTTTGGTGGAAATCTAAACTGGCTTGTCATTGGCTCATAAGAGTAACTGAAATGAGTATCTCCATCTATATGGGACCAACTGTGTCCTCAGGGGGTTGGTTGCTATTTTCAGATTTCCTTTCTGCAGTGTTTAGGCAGAGATATCTTGAAAGAATGAGAGCATGGATCCCCCTAACACAATTGTATTTGATCCGTTGGCACCTTCAGCATTTCTTCATTTTTTACTTGAAATAATAGATTCAAGTTAGGACTTTCCAGGAGGGACTGAAATAGGTTCTGTCCATGCTGATCCAGCTCTCGGTCTGTGATTGATTCTGAATTATCCCTGATTCTCACATTATTCTTTTGTGACCTGTTTTCACCCTCATTCACCATGTTGATTATAGACTGGTACATTTTTTTCAGCTCTTCCACTCTAATTTTCAGTTTGTCTCTCTCATGTGCTCTCTCAATCTTGTTTACTTCCAGGTGCTCCATTCTATTTTCCACTTTTTGTAGCATGTAATCAATGTCAGAGACTGATTTGCTGAAGTCTTGCCTGAGATAGGTCAATTCTTTCCTAAACTCCTCTATCAAGAGACGAATAACCCTTTTCATGACAAGTGCCTCCAAGTTCCCTTCTGTATTAATTCTGATACACTTAAGTCTTGAGGATCAGCCTAGCCATTCAAACACCGAAGCCTAGATTCAGTCTTTTTTGGTCTCAGGAAGTCCTTGATGTTCTGGACTTTCAGCGTCTTGACTGTAGCTGCCGCCATTGCCAGGAGTTTAGGGCTGATGGAGTGGTGCAGTGGGTGACACAAAGTAACCACACAGCATGGTCAATACAGGACAGGTCCAAAGGTCACAATCTGAGTCTCCCTGGCAATTACTGTGTAACTATGTGTAACTAGCAGCACCCTCATAACAGTTCAGGTCTCTGTTTATTTCAGTCCCCTGCATTCAAGTCCCTTGTGGGAGAATCCGCTGGATGACACCCCACAGTCAGCGTGTTTATCAAATAGCAGCTAGGGGGCCCTTGTATCATCCTCTCACCATTCCCCAAAGTCTTATGTGAGCCCCATTCTCCCTCACACTGTAATCACTCTTTTATAAGGGGCTCTGGCCGGTCTTCCCCTCATGCCAATGTTGTCTTTCAACTATAGACTGGCTCTTCTGTCACTGTTTCTTCCACTTCCTGTAGCTGCGAGGGGAGTGCTCCTTACCTCTCCCTCACTTGCTCAGTCCATTGACACTACATTTCACTGTGCAAGGCCATGGTCTTCTCTGCTGTCCCTCTCAGGCTTTGCTCTACCCCCAGTTCACCTTCTCTTCATTAAGGCCATATTCTGCATGGCCAGAGGGAGTGCTGAACCAATAATGCAGCCACCATTGCCCTTGGCTGACTATGATCTAGGCCTCCTCTATTGGCACACAGGGGACCCCACCTTGATGTCATACAACGAGAGTCAGAGGAGCAATGCATTGATCGAAGCTAATTTGCGCCCTCCACTTCTTCTATTGCAAGACTAGTTCCGGGAGTTCTTCTTTCTCTCCCCTTTAGTGCTCCAATTCGTGAGGGCCCTGACTCACTTGGGCATCTTCTAAACACCAGGGAAGGCAGCCCGGTGCTCAGCAAGGATGCGTCTACAAGAGTCCTCACCATAGCCCCGCCGTCCAAAAAGAGGTTTTTTTTTTGTACTTTTACTAGGTATTCAACAGGACTGTGCTGTGCAAATTGAGCAGATACATAAACAGGATAAATTCAGCATAGAAAATCAAGGGCCATGCTTTTGATGACTGTAAAGTTGGGAATGCATAATTTGTAGTGAGCTTCATAATTGGTTGAGATTCACCCTATTTTGTTACCGTGGGGGTTTGCTATGTGATTCACTAGGCAGGCTGTACAATAAATGTGAACTGAAATTGATCATTTAGGTGCTTGGGTTTTGGCTGCAGAGAATGTGAGGTATTGTTGGATTTTCATAATGTTAGTGAGATACAGCATCACTGCACTAGAGGTGATACAAATATGTCTGGATTAGAAGAGGAAAGCATGATTAACGACATTTGACAGGAGTGTGTGGACCAGAAGGGGAAGCAAGAATTTGAAAGATGCAGCAAATCTGCATGGAATACAAAACACTGGGCTTCATTGTTCATAACTGATTTGGGAAGAAAGCACAATATCTGGGTAAGAGGAAGGTTCAGACATGAGAGAATGTAAACAGCAGTCGAGTGGATAGGACCGGCTCTGGGAAGCAGAACTAAAAAGCATTAGCAATGCATTATGTCTCATGTTTGCTCGAGTTAGAGCTATTAGCATTGTAAATTCCTAACTAGACTTTTCTTGCCACATAAATTGGAAATGAAAAGTAAAACAGTTAACATGAGCGATTTGATTCAAAGCGAGCATGGCAGCCATGAGCGTAAGTGCGAAGAAGAGACACAAAAGGAAAAAGAAGTTTGCTCGCAGTCAAAAGTATCAGCAAAAGTGCAATTATCCATGTGAGACGGCAACAAACTGCCCCAAGAAGGGACAAACGTCAAGCAGTGATAACAAAAGATTTTTGAAAGGCAGGCCTATGAACGAGTGATAGAGATGGGTGTGCAGTGGGCGTGGTTAAAAGCCCACATATAGATTACAACAGACAAGAGCGCTTGCTTGATCGTTCTAAAAATGATCAGAAGAGCATTTAGATAGAAGACAAATAGTTTGAGAGATGAGAACAGAAGACAGCAGAGGGGAGGAAAGGAGGAGGAACAAACGTTGTAGGGTGAGAAGAAAAAACAGATTCAGAGAATAAAAACAGTGTTTGTTTCATCAGTCACTGTAGATGGCGGTAGATACATTCACTCATATTTTATGTTACTCCATTCTGGGAAATAATTCCATGGGTGGAATGTGGGTGTTCTAACGCATACATCTATGGATTTTGAAGCATTCCAATATTTGCCAAGACTGGTAAACCTGGGAATATGTAAAAATGCTAAACTTTCCTGTGCAGCGAAGAGAAATATCTTTATTTCTCCTTGTTGTTTCCATTTTTTAAATGTAATGCATCCTGATGTAAACTAAGAGAAGGAAGACATAGTTTGTCATATTAATAAGGACCATCCTATGACAGAGACTCCTCATTTTATATTTATGGGTATTAGTCAGACTGTGCCCCATCCCAGGTGAGGAAATCGTGAAATTGTACTCAGAAGGAGTGAAGCAAAGTGGATTACCAGACTTAGAAGTATAGATTTCGGTATGAACTTGGATCATGAATTGCATAATTTTTTATAAATATGTAGTATGTGTTAATCAGCATTAGGTGACATGTGTCCATGTTCATGCAGTACAACATTTATCAGATTTTTTGTATTCAACACTATCATTTCAGTAACTAATGTGATGTGTCTACTATCATATTGTACAATAATCATTATATTTTTATATTTACTATCATTATCTTAGTGACTAATGAATGCAATCACTTACTAACACATTGTGGGTTATACGATTCTGTGGCACTCCTATTGTCTCTTGTTTCGCATTTTTTCTCTTTCTCAACACATGTATTCATATTGATGCATGTAATAGGGAAACTTTATAATGGTTACTTAATTCTTACTAAACTTCTACTATTCTTATTAGACATGTTGTCTTGAATCTAGTTGGGTAGATATTGATATATTTTGTTAAAAAAGGCCCTTTCGTCAAACATAAGTTTCTTTGCATATGGGTTGACACGATTCTGATAAGGAAAAGGTCTATTGCCTTCTACCTTGGGAGAGGGGCTTATGAATTTGTGTATCTTTTTGGATTGGTATACAGAGCACAACTAGTCTCTTGGAGACGGCATGTAAAGAACATCCAATGGTATTCAGGAAATACTTCTGCTTGAATAACATGTAACCGTGCTGTCCTGTGGTTGGCTTTATTTCATTTTATTTTATTGTATGGCTGCTGGGTGTGTTTTTTAGATATGACATATTTGGGACAATACGTGTGGGACAACGATATGGGATTTGGACATGTTAAGATGATGGAGTCCTGTCTCCCATATTTATTCTAGCTCATAATAGGCGGTTTACAAATTGCTGCTCTCTCATCTTTGTGGCATCATGGGAGCTAGGTCTAACTGTAAACACACTAGAATTTTAGAATTATACCAAAAAAAAATCCCTGAGTCATTTTAGATTCATGTTTGGTGGTCTCATATTTAAATTTGGTGATGATTAGTGGTGCATATCAACGTGTCAATAGGTATATGATTTTTTAATAGAACATTCAAGATGGCACACGTGAGGATAATTGTGTAGGTTATGGACTTGCTTATAGATTTATTGTAGATGGTGCTGTCCATACTTACTTTCGCTTACTGTTTGAGGGTGGATAACTGAACAAATACGAGCTGTTATTTTGTTATAGCCACAGTTGAATGATATTTGGCTATTTCATATACAAGTTCCACGACTAGCATTGGGATATCATGACTTGGTAATGGGTGTAGGATTACCACAAAGTATATTTCAAGATGGCACGCGCAGTGTTTGCTAGCAGTCCAGTGACGTTTGTATCTACTCATCTTGGATCGAGTTGTCCCTCGTTTATTTCCTGCATTTATATAAGGGGTATTTACGAAAAGTTACGAGTCACTGCCGTTTTTCAGTTCAGGCGTGCTTTCGGTTTGCCAGGGACGGAGGGGACACATTATGGTAAATACAGGTACATCTTCTAAACATTTGGGTCTGTTACTTGGTGGTAATATATTTTATTGGCTCTATATATTGAGACGCTTACTGTAGCATTAACATAATAACATGTTGATCCATTTTTGGTTTATAACTAATATAAGTATCCCATTGCTTCGACTCTGGATGTCTATTGAGAGTCTTAGTTTGCATGACAAAATGGCAATATCTAGTCAGATTATTTGGTGTGTTGTGACATTGGACTGGAACCTTAAAATAAGATATATGTTGTATTAATAACATCACTTCTTGGCATCTTCTAGAGCGAATCGGTATGGGGTCTGTGAAGATCCCTTTGAGATGAGCGGTTTTATGTAGGGTTTGGTGTACCGGTGTTTACATCAAGACAAATTCCCATAAATACTTACATGTACAGGTCAGTTTCTGAGTTAAGTCTCTTGTTTGGATTCATTACTAACTTGTAGGGCTACAAGATATAATTTAAGCACTTTTCATATATGTGTAGGACATTATCATGAATATATGGAGAGACTTTTTGTACAAGAGGTACTTATTATACTTTTAAAATTCTGATTGGTATAGTATCTTGGCAATTATTGAATTGCATGGTAACACACATAGACTAATGCTGGACTAACAAACTGGTTCCTTTGCTTTTTGAATCTCTGGGTATATTTAATGCGAATATCTGGGCTTTGGTTGCTTGATTTCACATTTGTGGTGTGCACTGTGTTATGTGGCTAGTCTTTTATCTTTTTGCACAGTTTGATGGTTGACTAATTATCACGTTCATTAATACAGTAATTATCTATGGAATTATATTCTTGTTTTTATTCATGTTATTGTTTAATCAGCCTTGATAAAGTCTGCATTTGGATGAAACACGTGTCGGCTGAAGGTTCCAAATAGGCTGAATTTCATGACTACAAGCAGGCTGAAGGTTCTAACTAGGCTGAATTTCATGACTAAAAGCAGCATTTTCCCTGGTTGGATTATTCTATGAGATGAAACTCCTTATCTACAAGTAGGAGTATGATATGTATTTGAAGGACTGATCATGGACTTTGTTCATTGTTTTTTGGACTCGTAGTTTTCTTTTTGACTTTTTATGTCAATAAGTGTATGATGAATTTTGTATTATAGTTGTCTAATAAGGTGTTTAATTGTGTTGTTCTGTATATGTAGATGATTTATATGTATATTTGTTGATTAAACATTTGGTTTATATGTTTGCCACATATAACCCATTGTACACATTCTTTTCAAAATTATTATGTTTTAAATTAATTATGAACTGTGTGTGAATCAATTATATCTAAAAACATACTATTTACATTTTGTGAGTGATCCACAGGATGTCTCTTATATGTTTGCATTTACTGATGTAAGTTTATCTTATCTCAGTATACATATTGGGCAACAAATATGTTTTCCTGTGTATGAGCACCGTTTAGTATATTTTTCATGAAATAGGGGAGTATGTGGCCCAAGTAAGGTTTTGTGTTGCCATACATATATAGTGTTAATCTGACACAATAAGCACAGCCAAACCACACTGCCTAGTTTGTCACCAGTGCACCAGAGCAGTTTTCAGCAAAATGGCAGAGCCCACCCTCTACAGTACAATTTGGGAATACCACCTGATGTATCCACTCCTGCACCAAGATGGATTAAGGAACACTCACACCCACCAATGCCCTCCTTGGATTTGGCAAAACAAAACACTCAGTATCCTGTATCCAAAAGGAACAAGGGTAATTACGCCATATTCAGTTGGGGTGTCAGTCTAGTTTTTAGACCATTATCAGACTTTCTATCTCTGCATGTGCACCAGGCTCACTTGTTGATTCTTCTGATGTAGTGGCCACATGTATTTCTGGGCACCAACATACTTAAATATGCACGTTTTGGTCTTGTATTCTATATTTGTGTCTGTGCTACTTTAGGATTTTGGTGGTCATTACAACCCTGGCGGTCGGTGTTAAAGCGGCAGTAAGACCGACAACAGGCCGGCGGGGAAAAAATTGCAATTACGACCGTGGCGGAAACCGCCAACAAAGACAGCCACTTTAACACTCTGACCGCCACGGTGTTACAAACAAACAGCTTGGCGGTGACCGCCAACAGACAGGCGGAGGACAATGTAACGCCCACACTATTATGACAGGCCAATCTGCCACCTTTTCCGGGGCGTATTCCCCACAGATAAAAACATGGCAGAAACAGGAATACCGAAGGAAAAACGCTCACCTCTACACACCCCACGAGTAACGAGGACGCCATGGATCCGGAGCTCCAAATTCTACCTGCAATAGTCTTCCAGCTCCTCTATCAGGAGCACGAACGCCAGCGGCGAAGACCACAGTGAGTACTGCACCTACAACACAGGGGAGGGGGGAGGCAAAAAACAGGGACATACACACGCAACACCCCCACCCTCACCCACTACAACACACACACTAATGCATATCATAGTTACACCCCCCAAACCCCCTGGAAGAATGCAAAGACAATAGAAAATGAGTGTAACCATTGTAATATATTAAAAGCAAGTAGGCAGAAATATATATATACACCATGTACAAAATATAAACCAAGCATAGTAGTCCAGGTAGTGCTCTAATAAAGTCCGTGGAACAGGTGGTGGTTGTAGGAGGTGTTCGTTTGCTGACTTTGGGTGAAGGTGCATGCGCTGGAGGCTGTTGTGAGGTGGATGGCTGTTGGGTGGTTGTGTGCCTGCGTTTGTGTATCTTGGGAGGTGGCGTCACAGACACACTGGGAGAGGACACAGGGGACGTGTGAATGGTAGTGCGGGTGGTGACTGCACGTGAGCGGGGTGTGGTAGTGGGTGTGCTGGAGAGGGACGTAGTGGCTGTAGAGGTAGTGCATGCAGGTGTGAGTGTAGACGAGACAGGGAGGGAGGAGGGAGATGAGGAGGAGGGGGACACAGTGGAGGCAGTGGATGTTGGTGTGTCTACATATGTGTGATGCTTGCGTGAGTGCCTGTTGGATGTGTGGTGCTTATGTTTGCCTGAGCTTCCCTTGTGTGTTGACGTGTGTGCATGCTGGTCTGTAGGTGTGCTTGGGATAGGCTGAGGTACAGGGGATTGGGTCGGGGTGGAGGAAGTTGGAGAGGGAGGCTAGACACAGGGACAATGGCTGCCATCAGTGCTGAGGCCAGAGTCTGAAAAGCTCACTGAAGGGCCGCCTGACCAGAATGAATGCCCTCCAGGAATGCATTTGTTTGTTGCAACTGCCTTTCTACACCTTGGATGGCATTCAAAATGGTAGACTGCCCAACAGTGAGGGACCTGAGGATGTCAATGGCCTCCTCACTGAGGGCAGCTGGGGTGACTGGGGCAGGGCCTGAGGTGCCTGGGGCGAAGGTGATGCCCACCCTCTCAGATGAGCGGGCACGGGGCGAAGGCTGAGAGGCTGCTGGGAGGGCAGTGCTGGAAGGGGTGGCGGCGGCTGTACCTTTAGATGGGGGTGGCACAGATGTTGCCGCCACCACAAGTGAGCTCCCATCAGAGGATGAGTCTGTGTCACTGGTCTCAGCTCCTGTCCCCACCGTGGAGCTCCCCTCGCACTCCGTCCCGCTGATGAAGTCCGAGTCCGTAGTGTGGCCCTCCATGGCTACGTGGGATGCAGCCCCCTGGTGCTCCGGTGCCACTGCTCCTCCGCCTGATGATGCTAATGCACACAAGAACAGGGAGACCACAAAAAGGGGGGGGATGACAAAAGAAAGACATGTTAAGTACATGCATTACCACTAACGTTAGCGGACACGACAGACACAGAAGCCCCCTACATTATGCCGCGCTCTTGGGCTCCACTGTTCAATTCCTGGGAAATGGACTACAAGGCTATGGACGACATCTGAACACATAGATGACACAGGAGCATGACTAGGTGTACTTGGCACTCTACAGAGTTGGGGTGGGGTGCCACATGGCCTGTCTTACGGAGGGACCTTGCCTACGGAACTTGCCCTGGCCTAGGGAAACCCACAGCCCACCTCCCCCACCCAGACCCCTCCACTGCACGCAAAGTCAGCAGAATGAGAGTGTACTCACCCACTTTTTGCTGCTGTGATGCCCTCAAGCGCCCATCCAACTCCGGGTACGCCACCGCCAGGATCCTGAACATCAGGGGGGTCATGGTGTAACGGGCACCCCTCCCACGTTGGGAGGCCACCCCAGCTGAGCTTCCACAGCCTTCTTGCTCCAGCGGCGAATGCCCTCCCATCTTTTCCGGCAGTGGGTGCTCCGTCTGTGGTAGACCCCCAGGGTCCGGACGTCCTTGGCGATGGCACGCCAAATATGTTTTTTCTGGTGGGCGCTGACCTACATGAAATGTACAGGGGGAAGAGTAAGTTATTACCAACTGCACCGTCAAAGTGATTGGCCCCCATCCCTACCCTTGCCATGTGGCACATGCATTCACCGTCATTTCATGCACGCCGCACTCTCCCCACTTCCTTCTTACATGCAGCCCTCACCACACAGGCATAGCCCATACATCATGCTCCCTGTGTACTTACCTGTTTGTCTGGAGGACCATAGAGTAGCGTGTACTGGGGGAGGACCTCATCCAGGAGTTTCTCGAACACCACTGATGTGAAGGCAGGGGCCCTTTCCCCAGACTCTCGAGTCATTGTCTCTTCCAGACCGAGGTCACAGCAGCACTTGCAGTGTACATCCTCTCCTGTCAAAGATCAGGTATCAAGTGATTCAACAGATAGAAAATGGCGGTTATGTCCATGGCGGTGAGTACCGTCACCGCCGGCGTACATCATCATTGCTCCTGGGACCCATAGGGTTGACGGTGTACAACACCAGCGCAGTTACCTCACATCTCATTGTCCCACTTTAGAGGTCATGCAGCCGCCATTTCAGGGGCCAACATGGCTTCATTTTCAACTGCATCACACATACCTAGGCCTAGACTCAACATACATACAGGCCACTTTTTGTGTATGAATGGTGTTCTCTGTAAACTGTGGGTATGTACCTCTGAGTTGTTTGACTCTGTGCTCACTGTTGTCCTTCATAGGCACAGTCCGCTGGGACATTTGAGGAGATGGCGGCATCCTCCAGTGTACCGACCGTTGGTGGACCTGTCAACAATGGAGGAAAGACATGTGATTATCACATACAGGCTTGACCGTGCCACAATCCAGGAACTGTGTACCCAGTTGGAGCCAGACCTGATGTCAGCAATTCGCCATCCCACAGGAATGCCCCCTCAAGTGCAGGTCCTGTCAGTGCTCCATTTCCTTGCAAGTGGGTCATTTCAAACAACAGTGGCCATAGCATCAGGGGTGTCCCATCCTATGTTTTCCAACGTGTTGTCCAGAGTGTTGTCTGCCCTTCTGAAACACATGCAGACCTACATCGTTTTCCCTCAGGTGCAGGATTTACCTACAGTGAAAGGTGATTTCTATGCCCTGGGACATATGCCCAACATCATAGGTGCCATTGATGGGACCCATGTGGCTTTGGTACCCCCCCACAGGAGTGAACAGGTGTACAGAAACCAGAAGAGTTATCATTCAATGAATGTACAGATGGTATGTTTGGCAGAACAGTACATCTCCCATGTGAATGTCATGTTCCCTGGCTCAGTGCATGACACCTACATCCTGCGGAATAGCAGCATCCCTTATGTGATGGGTCAACTACAGAGGCACCGTGTGTGGCTATTAGGTGTGCACCTGGAAGCAAGACAGTTGGAATGGTTGTCTGGGTCTGGGGATATCCCTACAGGTTAGTGCGTGTCTAACAGTTGTCCCTCGCCATTTGCAGGTGACTGTGGTTACCCCAACCTGTCATGGCTACTGACCCCAGTGAGGAATTCCAGGACAAGGGCAGAGGAACGCTACAATGAGGCCCATGGGCGAACTAGGAGGGTGATCGAGTGGACCTTCGGCCTCCTGAAGGCCAGGTTCCGGTGCCTCCATATGACAGGTGGATCCCTATTCTACTCACCAAAGAAGGTGTGCCAGATCATCGTGGCCTGCTGTATGCTTCACAACTTGGCTTTGCGATGACAGGTGCCTTTCCTGCAGGAGGATGGTCCAGATGGCGGTGTTGTGGGAGCTGTGGAGCCTGTGGACAGTGAAGACGAGGAAGCAGAGGAAGATGACATGAACAACAGGGACTCAGTGATCCAGCAATATTTCCAGTGAGACACAGGTAAGAGTACAGACCTGCCTACTACATGTACTTAAACACTACTGCCTCTCTACTGTCTGTCGTTTTCACCCAGTGTATGGTCACTGAGTTGTCACTTTCCGTTACGATTTCACAGATGTGGGTCCCACTGTGTGACATCTGCTTAGATTCCTCATGGACTAGAGCTGTGTGACATAGGCATGTTGACACTACAATTGAAAGAGCATTTTGTCACTGTAATTGCTAATACACTATTTCGAAATCACAGACAGACTCCAGATTGTTTTGTGCTTTAAGTGTGTTTATTTAAGTGCTCAATATTGGAGGGGGTAGTAAAATGGTGAGGGGTGATGGCGGAGGAATGTCCATGGCAGAGTCCAGTCTATTAGTCTCACAGGTGCATTGCCCATATGGGCATAGGAAGTGGAGCTGGGGCAGTTTCAGTATGGACAGGCTGACAAAGTGGGACAGTAGGATGACAATCAGGGTAGTCTCATTTCTTGGCGGGGGTCTTGGCATCGTGCTCTGTCTTGTTCCTGGATCTCAGGGACCATTTGCGGGGTGGTTCTCCCTCTGCAGGGGGTGGGGTGGCGGTGTGGTGGTCCTGTGGCGAGCGTCCTGTCCACTAGCGCCAGCAGAGGTGGTGGGCAGTTCATCATCCATGCTAGTGTCAGGGGCTCCTTGTAGTGCCACAGTGTCCCTCCTGGTGTTGAGTACTTCCTTCCGCACCCCTACGATGGTGCCCAGGGTGGAGCTGATGGTTCTGAGTTCCTCCCTGAAGCCCATATACTGTTCCTCCTTCAGGCGCTGGGTCTCCTGAAACTTGGCCAGTACCACTGCCATCATCTCCTGGGAGTGGTGGTAGGCTCCCATGATGGAGGAGAGGGCCTCGTGGAGAGTGGGTTCCCTTGGCCTGTCTGTCCCCTGTCGCACAGCAGCCCTCCCAGTTCCCCTGTGTTCCTGGACCTCCGTCCCCAGGTCCCTGTTGTTGTTGGGGTGGTGGGTTAGCCTGGGTTCCCTGTTGTGGTGGACAGACAGCTGATTGACGTGTCCTGGGGACAGAGGTATGGGCCCGCTGGGTGGGTGCTGTGCTGGTGTTTCCAGAGGGAGGAAGCTCTGTGGTTGCCTGTGACTGTGTGATGGGAACCGACTGTCCCGAGGTCCCCGATGGGCCAGGCTGGTCATCTAGATCCAATTGGACAGAGCTGCTGTCATCACTGTGGGCCTCTTCTGTTGGTGGTGTGGACATGTGTGAACCCTCCTGTCCGGTAACGTTGGGTAGGGGTCCTGTAGGGGTATAAAAGGATGTTTATTACATCTGTGTGTGGCATGGTGTGCAATGGGTGGGTGACTGTGTACCCCAGTGCTTGCATTCCTGTGTGGGACCTTGTGTGATGATGGTTTAGGGGGGGTGTATGGGTATGTGCAGTGGGCATGCTTTAGTGATGGGTGTACATGCTTTGTTGTTGCATGCAGGGCTTGGTGTTGGGATGGGTGGTTTGTGATGTTGGGACATATGTGAGGAGTTGGAGAGCTGGGGGTGAGGGTGAGGGTGGGGGTATGTGCTGGCATGCAGGTAGGGTCGGGGATGTAATAGTTAAGATTTGTCTTACCAGAGTCCATTCCTCCACCTACTCCTGCGAGGCCCTCAGGATGCAGAATCGCCAAAACCTGCTCCTCCTATGTTGTTATTTGTGGGGGAGGAGGTGGGGGTCCGCCGCCAGTCCGCTGAACCACCAGGTGGTGTCTTGAGACCACGGAACGCACCTTCCCCCGTAGGTTGTTCCACCTCTTCCTGATGTCCTTCCGATTTCTTGGGTGCTGTCCCACTGCATTGACCCTGTCCACTATTCTTCGCCATAGCTCCATCTTCCTTGCAATGGAGGTGTGCTGCACCTGTGATCCGAATAGCTGTGGCTCTACCCAGACGATTTCCTCCACCATGACCCTGAGCTCCTCCTCCGAGAACCTGGGGTGTCTTTGCCGTGCCATGGGGTGGTGTAGGTGATGTGTGGGGTGGAGTGTGGGGTGATAATTGTGATGATATGTAGTGGGGTGTTGTGTGAGGTGCGTGGAAGTTCTGTGGGTGATGGTGTTGTGTGCCTGTGGATGCTGTTGTTCTTGCTGGTACTGTCTCTCTCTGGCTTTCGTTCGTGATTTGTTGTCGTAGGGGTTTGTGGGTGATGTGGGTGTGTGTTTTATATTGTATTGGGTGTGTGGGAGTGGTGTGTGTATGTATATCAGGTGTGTATATTTCAATTTGTCCAATGTGGTTGTGTTTTGTAAATGTGTGTGTATTTTGAGCCCAGCAGTGTGTACCGCCAATGGAATACCGCGGTTGAAAGACCACTGCGTGGATTCGTGGGTCGTGATAGTGTGGGCGTATTTCTGTTGCCATGACGGTGGAGGTTTTGTTTTCACCAGTTTATCACTGACCCTTGGTGTGGCGGACTTGTGTGGGTGTCTAGATTTTGGCAGATTCAGAACTGTGGATCATAATTGCTGCTGTGGAATTCCGCGGCGGTGTGTTGGCGGTCTTCTGCACGGTGGCAAGTGGCTTTTACCGCCAATGTTGTAATGAGGGCCTTTATCTTTCTGTGGAGTTCTCAATGCCTTTTTGTATTTCACATTACAGGGAGTTATTTGGCTGTGTTCATGAATGTCCATTTAAAGTATTGGTATTGCTTGGTCTGACAGTGAAGCATTTCCTTTGGATGTTCAGGTTATTGGCCAACATGATTTTGCACAATTGTGATATGTATGTTTTTGTTCAAATTACACTTTCTCATTAAGTACCCAGTTTGAATCAGTCCCTCTCTTGGCATGTGACTCTGTGCACACGTTTTTATACCAGTCCCGCACAGCAAATGGTGGATGTGTTATGTAATGGGTTGCGTGCCCTGTTGGTTTGATGTCTTATATCTGTACCGGCTCTCGGTATACAATAGAAGTCAGTTTGCATGGCACATATTTTTGTATATTTAGTCACTTACAGTTGTGGGTTGTTGAGAACACATTGTGGCCCTCATTACAAGTTTGGCAAACTCGTACCGCCATCTGACATTGCAGCCAGAACACTGCCGGCCATATTACAAGTTTACTGATGGGCCGGCTGTTTCTGCCCGCTAGCCCAGCCCGAAACAGGCCCTTAACATTGACACTGGCTGTCCATGGGGGCACCTGCACTGCCCATGGAAAGCACATGGGCAGTGCATGGGCCCCCAGGGGGCCGCTGACTCCCCCATTCCACCAGCCTTTCCATGGCAGTCCAACCGCCATAAAAAGGCTGGCGGATTGGGGAGTTGTAATCTCCAGGGTGGCACTGCGTGCAATGCCACCCTGGTGGAATACAACTGCCGAGCCACCAGGCTGTCAACTGGTGGCAACCTGGTAGTGTCAGTGGTCGGACCATGGCGGCTCTGCCACGGTCGTAATGTGGGGGTTGGACCGCCATGACCGTGGCGGTCTGATGGCCACCGCGAGTCTGGGACTTGTAGTGAGGGCTTGTATGTCCCTTCCATTCCCAGACCTTCAGGCCTCCTGTTGAATCATATGTTTTAGTGCAGTAGTCATTTGGAAATGTTTTTCCACCCTCACATTGCATACAGAGCTGGATTGTCTCAGTGATGATTTCTCATTTCAGTTCCATTCTCTTCATAGGCGTTGCTGACATCTATTGGTGTACTTTAATCTTTGTAGCCCTAGGTCGCTGGACTGCCAAACTTGTGGTGGAGTACGGATCACCACCAAGTGTGGTGGTCCGAACGCCACATTATGAGCAGCGGTTGTGCTGCGATCAGACTGCCAGCAATGCCAGGATTAGTCGTCACAGGTGTTCTGGTGCTCGTGGTGGTCCTAATAAGCCAGGGCAGCACTTCAAACAGCGCTGCCCTGGGGATTACAACTTCATTCTCCACCAGCGATTTCATGGCAGTTTCACTGCCATGAAAAGGCTGGCGGAGAACGGGTGAAGGAGGCCCCAGGGGGGCCCCTGCACTGCCCATGCACTTGAACAGAAAAGTTGCAATATTCACTATCTGCTTTGCAGACAGTGAACATTGTGAAGGTGCTGGTGCACCCTGTGCACTACAGAAATGCTGTAGGCCGTTTCCCACTGGGTCAGCGGGCAGAAACTAAGGTTTCTGTCCGCTGACACTGCGGGAAACTTGTAATGGGCCAAGCATGGAGGCTGCCACGATGGCGGCAACCTACCCGTCGGAATTTCGGCGGACTGGCTTTTCCGTCTGCCAAAATCGTAATCAGGCCCTTTGTGTGTATCTGTCAACCTTCTGGGAAGGTGAGCTAAACATTGTTGTTATATATCTAGGACTATACCTAT
Organism: Pleurodeles waltl; assembly: GCF_031143425.1. Taxonomy (NCBI): domain Eukaryota; kingdom Metazoa; phylum Chordata; class Amphibia; order Caudata; family Salamandridae; genus Pleurodeles; species Pleurodeles waltl. The sequence goes on along the minus strand of NC_090438.1, from coordinate 625,614,936 downwards.
TCCTCTGTTTTTCATAGTTTACTAATGTTTTGTAATGTGTTTGGTAAGATCCCATCCCAAACATCAGTGCTAAGCCTGTTTACATATGCTGCCGTACAAAAGGAAATCCTGAAAGCTTGATTTTTTTGGATTCTGATTAAATTTATGTCCCGATGATTAAGACATTTGTATGTTTTGCACACTGTAATGTTTTTATTTTGTCAACTCACTCCTTCTGCATCTACACTGCGCCTTCACCAGTATCACCTATTGTCTTCGGAATTTGTCACAACACTGTATAGATACTGCATATGAAAAGATTACAATTACAATAGCATGCTTTGTGTCACACTGGTTGTGAGAGCAGGGATGATGAGTAAGAGAGTTCCTACAAAATACCAAAACAGTTCTCTTGAATGATTCCTAATGGAACGCTGGTTCTTATGTATGGGCCTCATTTCTCATGTTCCATTCGGATACGGAGTGCCATGTGTTTTGTTTTGACATTGTAGTGCAGTACTCACTGCGAGGACCATTAAAGAGGGATGCATTGTGTCCAGCTTTGTAATCTGTAGTAGTCAAGATATGTAGGGATAGATGGTGAAACTTGGAAGGGGCGGTGTGACTCTTTTATGCCTTTAACATGTGGAAGTATTTCACTTTCGTATATCAGTTTATATCATTATATTGAGATGCATTTATTAAAACTGTTAATGAATGCCGCTCAATATAGTGATATTAACTTATGTACTAAAGTGGAACGTTCCTGCATGTTAAAACCATACAGGAGACTAGGGCACTTTTAAATGTGTTAGTTCATGATTTGTGCATCCTGAAGTGACATATTTAAAAGTGCCCTAGTCTCTTGTATGCTTTTAACACGCAGGAGCCTTTCACATTTGTACTTGGGTTATACCACTATATTGAAGATAAATTTATTATAATTGTTAATAAATACCTCTCAATATAATGACATAAACGTATGTACTAAGTTAAACGCTCCTGGATATTAAAGACATAGAAGAGACTAGATCACTTTTAAATATGTCATTTCATGGTGCACATATCCTGCACTCACATAGTTAAAAGCTCTTTCTTGTATGCTTTTAACATGCAGGGGCGTTTCACTTTAGTACATCAGTTTATATCAGTATATTGAGAGGCATTTATTAACAGTTTTAATAATGCCTCTAAGTATACTGACATAAACTGATGCACTAAAGTAAAACGCCCTTGCATGATAACAACACACAAAGGGAACACTTTTAAATATATGAGTTCTGGGTATGTGCTCTGCTGTGCCAGCATGTTGTTTGTTTCTAAAGTTTCAAAAACAGTCAAAATTAACCACAGGCTGGCAGTCATGATGGAAGGCCTCCATCCTCCGGCCCCACATAACTGCAAATCCTGCTTAGGAACATGCAGGTCGGCCTGCAACAGGGTGTGCTACTACTGCTACAGTCCAGGATGGGAGACGCAAGAGTGCCAGGCATACCCTCTCAGCTTCTGATGCAAAACCATGCATGTGACTTGAGGTCAAGGAGTCTCAGATCACATGCCTGCATTCCTTTAGAGGTGACAAGTTGGAAAAGAGTGTTGCTTGCTGCCTGTGAAAGTGATTGACAGGCAGTCATGGGAATACAGGGCTTATGCCATAGATGTCCGGCACTGCTTGTGAATAAGATGCAGCTGGCGTCATAAAGGGGCGGTCTCTTAAGACTCTGAAACATTGCTGGCCAGGGTTGGCACTAGGTCAGCCCTAAGCCTGCATAGGGATTACAAAAAAAATGAAAATGGTAAGGGACACATGCTCACTTGAGCATGTGTCCCACTCAAAAGTGCCTGGCTGCCTGACTCTTCGAGAGGCAACCAGGAACCTAGGCAGCACCCAAAGGACTTAAAGCCTTTATTTAATAATAAAAAAAAAAAACTTATATAGATGGTGATTGTTATTTGCAATTACCATTGCCATTTGCAATTACAATCCATATAACTTGAAAAACGAGGTGGGCGGTGCCCTGGCACACTCTTGTAGCTGCAGCTGCTGAAGAAATGTTATTCTCAATCTGATATGCCTGAGAAGGAAACTCTACCCTATACAGAAGATTATATCCAGAAACTACTGGAGGGATCCTCCTTTTTGGGATGGATCCCAGCATCAATAAACAATTCATTCAGAAGTTAAACAAGAAATTAACTTGTACATAGGTGCATAGTCATTTTATTATTTTCAGTCTAACATAATTTCATTTGGATTGCAAGTAAGGAACAAGCGGGCAATATTTAACAATGACCAAGTATTGTGAGAACTTCAGTTTCAGGGGTAACAATTGCTTAACCACTGGATGGTTCTGGGTATTGACACAGCCTTACAACATGTGAAAAGACTTGAGAAACAAATAGCCGAGTTAGTGAGAGAAATACTTGATCAATCACTGAAAAATTGCAAGGAAGCTTAGGTGCATTAGGGAAGATTACACAACAAAAAACTAAGCAAATTGGTCATTAGCAACTGCTACAGGAACAAGGCCTTTTCAAATTTTCTAGATGATTACTATCAACAGGACAAGAAAGGGAGATCTACGAGTAAGGGATGTCAATACCAAAAACCTTTTTTGACGTTTTTTTGAAACCTCTAACTCAGAAGTTGCTGATTCTGAACCAAGCACCAGGAAAGCCCATCCAACATCGAAATTCCACACTTATATTTCTGCCCAACCTACTTTTTTAGACAATAGTGATCAGGATCAATACCCCCCTCATGAGGGACTATCAAGATCCCAGAAGGTGAGGCCATGGCTGAAGGAAAGATCGGATACCAGGCTATTTTCAACCAGACTCACACAGGGAGAGACAGACATAGAGAGAGAATTAGGAATGGTGAGGTCCACATCCAACACTACTGGGACTGTTGCACCACCCATATTTAAACTGTACAGATATACTGTAGCCCCCTGAGATGACCTTGCTTAGAAGAGGTTTGAGTTTTGTCATTACAAAGAAACCTAATCCATTTACAGCTGAATTGGAATTGCTAAAACTATTTCTTAAACTGAGGCTAAGATATTTCTTTGAAGACATCAATTTTGCAGGTAACAACAGTGCTACAGGGCTGAAAACCCCCTCCTCTTTCAACATCCCTTCAAACGTCATCCCTCCTGAAATAGTCACCTATGAGAAGGTTGTCCTGTGAGACACAGAGAAAGTCATCAATACATGGAGATACATTAAGTACAATATCCTATTACAAGAGAGCAATATGCTACCGGCTTTGTTATTGAACCCTGAGATTATCGTAGTAGGGGAAGAGTGGCCTATGATAAAGAATCGTATTGCACAGAACATTCGAGGCAAATCTCTGTAGAACAGCATTACACAAAGCCGAAAGGTGACCCCCAAACCAGAGGTTTGGTTAAGAAATGAGGACATTACAGGTAAAGGCCTAGCAGAGGGATTCTTATCCAAACCTGAGCATAATTTCTTGAACATCAAATATCCAAGAATTCCTGTGATACATATCTTACCCAAGATTCATAAGAATCTGAATAATCCTCCTGACCGCCTAATTGTCTGAGGTTGCATATCTTTACTTAAACCACTTTGCGAATGCATTGACAATTTATTTAAAGGGTTTGTTTCCTCATACACTTCTGTGTAATGGACAGCATGAATTTGATTCAGTTTATATAGGGACTACCATTAGACAACTCCTAGATCTTTGCTTGTGACGGTGGATATGCAAGGACTCTACACCATATTCCTCCACATGAGGAACTAAGAGTGTTTGCTAAGCCTTTAGACTCAAGGGAAAATCCAAAGTGGGTCCCCACTGAATTTATAGTACAGCTCACAGATACTGAAATTTCTAAAAACTTAATTTAATTCATGAACACTTTCTATTACCAAAGAAAAAGTGTAGCTATGGGGATCGGATTTGCACTTTATCTTGTGAACTTGTTTATGGACTAAATAAGCACACACACTTGTACTGCGAGAGCAATCCTTGATGGCAGAATATCACTTTGGTGGTCATTATGAGTCCGGTGGTGTTGGACCGCCAGCCGGCCGTGGCGTGCGGACCGCTGACAGGGTGGCGGTGCGGACCACCATATTATGAGTGTGGCGGTGTACTGTGAGCAAAACAGCCACTTCACTGCCTATATGGCCAGTGCAGTATGACCAATGGCGGTGGCCATCTTCAGCCAGCAGAAAGGCCCATCCCGGCCACCGTATTACAATTCACCTCACCGCCACAATTTCCGGGGCGGAACCACTGCCACACAAAGCCTGGTAAAAAGGAGCTCCGTAAAAGGAAGCTCTCACCGTAGGGACGAAGATGAGGCTGACGACGTCATGGAGCATGAACTCTAGATCTTTCTAGTGCTAATCCATGCGATTAATTTCCAGGACCGTGACTGCAGACGAAGACGACGACGGTGAGTACAAGTGCCTACCACACAAGAGAGGGAAGGGGGCAATTACATACCCACACGCCACATGCATCGCCACATTGACTACCATGCCCACATACATGCACACCAACACCCATACACACAAACACCCTCCCCCCAACACCTTAACGCCCACACACACAGGCCAAACAACTTATCCATTCCATACAGAAATATACTTACCTGACACATGCAGGCAAATCAATTAATGGATGCACGTACCTGTGTACATGAACCTCCCACATCAAAACGCAAGACAATGGAACATCATTGCACCAACATGCCTGTTGGCCAGATATATTAAATGAGAACTAATAATAAACTAGGTACAAACAAGACCATGGGACAGTCCATAGTAAATGTCCGATTGTGACAACAAGGCACATACTTGACTCCTACCACGACCATGGCCTCCACAGGGCAGGGGCATCAATGGTGCAGACAGGCACCTCAAGGGACAGGGGGTGGGGTGGTGGAGCTGGAGACTCAGGTTTGGAGGGGGGTACTTGGGCTTAGGAGTCGGAGGGGGCGGGTGTTGGGCTTGCCTTTGGAAGGAGTGGGAGTGGTCTTGGACCGGGTGTGGGGGAGGGACCAGGCCTCTTACAAATTATTTTTCTCACTGGGGAAGGGGCAGGGGACCGGGGAGGGAGGACTGGAGAGGAGCTTAAAAGTGAAAGACTGGATTTGGGGAGGCCACTGGAACATTTTGGGGCAAGACGGGGTAGGCCAGCGGGTTTAAATAGGTCTACACAGGAAAGAAGAAACTTTCTAGGTGCAGTTGGAGGGGCTTTAGAGATGGTATGGGAGAGGAGTTTGAGGGAGTGGTTGTAGGTGGTGTAGGTTTGCTGTGAGTGGATGCAGGTGCATGCTGAGTCTGCTTATGTCTGGTGGATGCATGTTGAGTGGATGAGTGTGAGCGTGTGTGTGTTTTGGGAGGAGGGGGGTAGAAAGAGTAAGACAGATGTGGTGAGTGTGCTGCAAGTGTCTGTGAAGGTTGGGTGAGTGTGGGTGTGGTGCCTGGGGTGCATGTGTGGATGACTGCTGTTGTAGTGACTGTGCTAATAGGGCAGGAGCAGTGACAGAGGGTGCAGTGCTTTTGGGTGTGTGTGGTGAGGTGACAGACAGGGAGGAGGGGGTGGGGACATAGTGGGGGAAGTGGATGTTGTTGTGTTTGCAGTTGTACGTGTAGTGTATGCATGTTTGTTGTGGGACGTGTGGTGCATGTGTCTCTCATTGTGTTACTTGTGTGTTGTCTTGGGTGCATGCTTGTCTGCATGTGTGCTTGGGATGGGTGAGGGGACAGGGGTGCTGAAAGGGGCAGAGGTGGTGGGGGGACGGAAAGACGAGGGACACTGGCTGCCATCAAAGAGGAGGCCAGAGCCTAAAAAGATTTCTGGAGGTCAGACATAGCATTGCCAGCCCCCGGATGGCATTCACGATGGTTGTCTGCCCTACAGAGATGGATTTCAGGAGGTTAATAGCCTACTCACTGAGGGCAGCAGGGCTGACTGGGGCAGAGGCAGAGGTGCTTGCGACGATGGAGACGGCCACCATCCGGGGTGAGTGGGCATGAGCAACTCGGGGTGAGCTACTGGGTGGGCGGTGCTGGCATGGGGGTGATGGAATATGACAAAGATTGGGTGGTCCAAGAAGGGTCCACCGCCACCATGGAGCTGCCATCGGAGGATGTATCTGAGTCACTACCAGCAGTGGTAGTCGCCTCTGCTGTGGTGCTCCTCTCACCCTCCAACCCACTGGTCCCCTTGGCGTCAGTGGTCTCTGCCTCCTGGGTCCTATGGGCTGTAGCATCCCGATTCGCCAGTGCCCCTTCTCCTTCACTTGATGATGCTAATGCACACAAGGAGACAAGATGACAGAGATGGTGGGGTGGAAAAAGAAAGAGATGCAGGCTGTCAATAACTGTACATATATAATGCATGCACAAATGTAGTCATTTACATCCTAAAATCTATCCCTCATCATTACCAACTCCATGAAAGAAAGTACCTATGATAGGAAATCCAGCTTCCACACTGCACTGACATACTGATGCTATATTGGCCAACCACATCTCCAGTCCCTACATCCCCATCCATGCAGACAATGACAATCCAGGAGTGATCCAGTTCCACTACAAGGTGACAAATCAAAGAGGTGCTACATCAGATCCACAGGCCTACCCATAGGACCTGTTACCTGACCACATTCCCACCCATACCCATATTACTGCACACTCCCCGTGACTTACGGGGCCAGCTGCATGCCCACACCTGTCTGTGACCCTGAAACTACCTGCTACTCACCCTATTGCACCCAGCTGCACTGTACAAAGAGCAATCAGAATAGTGCTGGTACTCACCCTCTAGTGGCTGCTGTGCTGCCTTCAAGTGCTCATCCAACTTCGGATTGGCCACCGTCAGAATGCGGGCCATTGGGGAGTCATGGTCCACTGTGCACCTGGGCCTCTGCGGTCTTCCAGGCCCAACGTCTCAGGTCCTCCCACTGTGCTCCGCCAGCTTTAGACCCCCAGGGTCTGCACTTCCTTGGCGATCCCCTTCTTCGGATGGGCGCTAACCTGCATGGGAGACACATAGAAGAAAATTACTGTAGGTTTAGCTGCCACATTTAAACATGGGATCCGACACAACTTGAATCTGTATCTCCGACAATGACTCCCACAGATACGGCCTGTCACACTACACCTATTCTTTGGGACATCTTACAGTCACACTCACATGAATCTGCTGCATTGGCACACACTCGAAGGATGCTATAATGCTACTCACCTGGTCCTCTGGTCGCCCATACAGCTTGGCATACAAGGGTAGGATCCCGTCCTTAAGCTTCTCCAACTTATCCGAGGTGAAGGCTGGGGCCTGTCCCATGTAGCATGTGCCATTACTTTAACCAGAGGAAGGACACAGCAGCACATGCAGTGAAGTAGTGGTCGTCTCGAGTTGCAGGAGTCAAGTGGCAAGGACTACACAAAATGGCGGTGAGGACCATGGCAGCATGCACCACCACTGCCGGCAGTGATCATGATTGACCCCTGTTCCTCATAGACACCAATGTTAACTAATGGGAAGTTGCACAGCATTTCTGACTGTCTACCGCCATGTCGACTAACACTAGCGGAATGATGTCACTTCCAACTGTCCTCCACATGTTGGACAGGCGGCTGCCAAATTAAGAGCTTAACTTGTGGACATACAGTACAGGGACAGGTTTTATGGTGGCAAAGTTAAACCTATGAGTGTCCAGATGGTGACATTACACATGCCATGACCAATATAATGGTAGCACATATGCCTACATGTGTACATGTCCCTGGCACACCAATCTCTACACTTTTCATAGATGTGAGCAATGGCTGTCCTAAAGATTCAACAGTAATATGTGCTCAGAGTTGTGCATAAATGTATGTGATACTTGTATTCAGACAGTTGACCTCTACACATCATTGAGTTTTGCTCTTCCATAGCCATCGACCCATGTGTAGTGGGAGGTTTACACCAGTGTACAGACCTCTTGTTGACCTGACTACCATGGAAGAGTGTCACATTGTTATCAGCAATTGGCTGAACCGTTCCACAATTCGTGAGCTGTGTTCCCAACTGGAGTCTGATCTACTGCCTGCCAAACGAAACCTCTATGCCATCCCTCCCACAGTAAAGGTACTATCTGTCCTACATTATTTGGCTACTGGGTCCTTTCAGGCAACTGTGGGCTTGGCATCCCGTGTGTCACAACCAATGTTCAGCTACATTTTGGCAAATGTCCTGAATGTCTTGTTGCAACACCTCCAGAGTTATATACAATTTCCACAAAGGGCAGATTTTACTACACTTAAGTCTGATTTTTATGCTATAGCTAGCATCCCTCATGTGACTAGTGCCATTCATGGCACACATATTCCCCTTATACCCCCAGACTCACTGAGCAAGTGCATCAGAATCGTAGAAACTTCCATTCCATATACGTGCAGGTGGTGTGTCTTGCAGATCAATACATTTCACAGATGGCAGCAAAGATTCCCTGGATCATGCCAATGATGCCTACATTTTGAGGAACAGCAGTGTCCCACAACTCATGGCACAACTACAGGGAGAGAGAGTCTTGCTAGTAGGTGAGTGTGCATGTGACAGATTAGCAATGTTACCTGACTTTCTCATGTTTGGCATTGTACAACTGTGTGTCATGTGTTATCATTCTCCCCTCTTCCCAGATGATTCTGGCTGTCCTAACATGCAGTGGCTGCTGACACCTGTGAGAAATCCCAGGACGGGGGGAGACCTAGTACAATGATGCCCATGGTCATACCAGAAGAGTGATAGAGAGAACCTTTGGGCTCCTAAAGGCCAGATTCAGGTGCCTGCATATGTCCGAAGGATCCCTGTACAACTCCTCAAACAAGGTCTGTCAGATCATAGTAGCCTGCCCTATGCTGCACAATTTTGCTCTCAGGAGACATGTTCCACTATTGGAATTGGAGGATGGGCACTCCCATCTGTGGGACCCCTGGGGATAAAGGACAGAGAGGGGGAAGATGCGGATTACAGGAATCAGCCGATTCAGCTCTACTTCCAATGACTCTCAGATAAATGTTGCACTGTGAATATGACTACACTGTGCAGGATTTCAGATGCTGGTGGACATTGTACCTACATTGTGGTGTGTGGGCAGGAGTGTGTATATGTCAGATTTTGTGGGGACCCACTGTTGGCCATCTGCTGCATGATATTCAGACTGCTTACTGTTGTTTTACACTGCAACAATTGCTGCATGAGACAGTATGTATTATTTTACCATGGATTCATGACAAGGGTTTTGTGTGGAGGTATAATGTATATAGTTGCTATGGATACAATACTTGTGGTTGAGCAAAGGGTGACAGTAATATTCACTTACTGGAATGACTAGACAGTATTGCGGTTGTTGATATGTTTCATTTTCTACTGCCCCTTGTACCGGATCATAGTGAACAAAGTGTAATGTTACAGGTTTGAGTAGTGAGTAGGGTACAATTGTGAGTGTTACTACATATCTTCTAACATCAGATGCTGCAATGACTGTGTGTTAATATCATCCTACATATGTGGCTTATGTTGTATGAGCATAGTATAGTAAATATGTGTTACATGTCTGTTACTGAAAGGTGTTGCAGTGGTGCCTACCCCTTTGCTATGGCTACATCATGAAGGAAAAGGTGATGTTTGTGGACACACCTGGCCAAAGCTCTGATAAGAACATACCATACCCCTCTCTGTACATTGGATCCCTAAAACATCTCCCTGCATGTGTACATATTTGATAATGAATGATACTTCACAATTGCATGCATTTTGAATAAATGACATCTGTTGGTGTGATCAAACAGTGTTTATTAAAGGAGTGAAACAAAAGGGATGGGACAGTGCAAGGGAGTTGGAAGATGGTGAATGATATAGTCAGTTTAATGTCCACAGCTGCTGGCAGCACAGGAACAGAGTCCATGGGGCCATAGAAAAATTGAGGTAAGGCAGTGGATAGTCTCAAGGTGGCTCTGTGGTGCACAAGGGAGACAGTTCAGGGCAGAGCCACTTCCTGGTGGTGGTCTTTGTCTTGGCTACAGTGTCACTGGGATGTTTGGTCTCCGTACACATTTGCCAGGGGGTTCCTGGGCTACAGGGAAAAGGGTGCTGGTGGCCTGTGAGTCCTCTGGCAGGGTCACCATTCCACTAGCTGCTGCTGATGTTGAAGGCTGGGCTGCTGGTGGGTGGAGGACTCAGCCATGATAGTGGGCATCAACAGGAGCACCCCTGCGATGGAGGCCATGCTTGCACTCAGTTGTTTCCATTGCTCCATAGCCTCCTGCTGGTGTTCCACTTGCAGCCTCTGGTTCTCCTGCAATGTGGCCAGGATCTGGTCCATCCTGCCCTGAGAGTGGTGGTATGCCTCTAGGACCTCTGAGATGGGCTCATGGGCATCTGAGGCCCCCCTTAAACCACCCCCTTGGGCCACTGATACCCTCCCAGTGGTCCTAGCCCCCTGTGCGTGTGTCCCCAGCAAGGTTGCCCAGCCCCACTTGCCCTGGGACCTTCATCGTCCTGCCTGGCGATGGGTGGTGACTCCGGTCCCTCTACAGGTGGGCAGACAGTCAGTGGCCTGGTGTGGCAGCTTTGGGCCACAGTTGATGGTAGTGGCTGAGTGGGGGGGTGTCAGTGGTGTCTTGGGTAGGGCTTCTGGAGGATGACTGTCCAGGGCTGTTGGATAGGCCAGGGTAGTCATCTGGGTCCAGACATCATTGGGGCCTTCTTCTGATGGTGGAGTGGCACTTCTTGGCACCTCCGGCCAAGTGGCATGGGCAGTGGTACCTGTGTTAGTAGTGCTAGAGGTGATTGACAGTGCTGTCCCTTTGTATCATATACGTGGTATATGTGTTAATGTAATGGTTGTGGCCATTGACATGTACATCTCCTGTCTTCTGCACCCTATCCTGTCATTGCCATCCTTCCAGCACTTGTCACCTGTTTGGTGTGCTCACATCCCCAATTATCTGCATGCAGGGGCCCTTAGGGATGGGTGTCATGCATTCTTAGTTGAGGGATTGGTGGTGCTTTGTGGGTAACGTACTGTAGCCAACATTCCATGCTGGGGATGGACATTGTGCCTACAGGGATAGTTTGGGAGTTGGTGGAAGGTGTGGACATGCATGGGATATGGGTATGGGTGCATGGGGGATGTGTATAGGATAGGGTGTTTAATTGTAGTGATCGGGGTAGGGTGAGACATGCATTACATACATACCAAATGGCAGGTGAGTATTTATGACCTACCAGAGTCCAGTCATCCAGTGAGTACAGTGAGGCCCTTGGGGTGCAGGATAGCCAAGACCTTCTCCTCCTAACTGCTGTATTTGGGTGGAGGAGAGGGAGACCACTGCCAGTCTTCGATACTGCAAGTTGGTGTTGTGATGCCATGGAATGCACCTTCCCCCACAGGTTGTTCCACCTCTTCCTTATGTCGTCCCTTGTGTGTGGATGGTTTCCCACTGCATTGACCTTATTGACAATCCTTTGTCATAGATCCATTTTCCAGGCGATAGATGTCTGCTGTACCTGTGCTCCAAACAGATGTGGCTCGACCATGAGTATTTTTTCCACCATGGTCAGCAGCTCCCTGTTAGTGAAGCAGGGGTGCTTTGGGGGGTTCCCTGGTGTGTGATGTGAGTGGTGTGGTGAAGGGGAGTTACTGGAGGTTGTGCAGTGTGTGTGTACTTGTGGTTTTGGATTGTGGGTGTTTGGTTGCTGTGTAGAGACAGAGGGGGTCATTCTGACCCTGGCGGCCGGTGGCCGCCAGGGCCACCGACCACGGGAGCACCGCCAACAGGCTGGCGGTGCTCCCGAGGGCATTCTGACCGCGGCGGTCCAGCCGCGGTCAGAAAGGGTAAACCGGCGGTCTCCCGCCGGTTTACCACTGCCCGTTGGAATCCTCCAAGGCGAGGGGATTCTGACACCCCCTACCGCCATCCTGTTCCTGGCGGTTCGCCCGCCAGGAACAGGATGGCGGTAGGGGGTGTCGCGGGGCCCCTGAATGAGGGCCCCGCTTGTATTTCACTGTCTGCTTAGCAGACAGTGAAATATGCGACGGGTGCAGTAGCACCCGTCGCACCTTCCTACTCCGCAGGCTCGATTACGAGCCGGCTTCATCGTGGGAAGGACGGTTTCCCCTGGGCTGGCGGGCGGCCTTTTGGAGGCCGCCCGCCAGCCCAGGGGAAACCTCAAAATACCCACTGCGGTCTTCCGACCGCGGAACGGTATTTTGGCGGCTCCCGCCGGGCGCGGTCACCGCGCGCGGCGGGAGTCAGAATGACCCCCAGAGTGTTGATTTGTGTGTGAGACTTGTGTGATACGTGTGTGGTGTGTACTTGTGTGTGATGGGTTTATGGTCTGTAGGTGTGTTGAGTGTCTGGTTGTTGGCTGGTGTCAAATTGGTGTTGCAATGGATGGTGGGATGTATGTGTTTTATGGTGATGTGTGTGTTGACTGTGTGTACGTGACTCAGGTGTGAGGGTTTCATAATGTCCTATATGTGCAGTTGTTGTTGGTGGGTGCCATTATTGACCGTGGTGGTCCATACCGCCAATGGTGGACCGCCGTTGAATGACCACAGTGCTGATTCCTGGGTCAGAATTTGGTGGGCGGTCTGTTGTTGGAGTGGCGGTGGTGGGTTGCTGATCTCCAGATTTCCGCTGTCGCTGGCCCTGGCGGTTTCAAGACATTGGCTGTTTTTTGGCGGGTTGTTTTTTTGTACTCATAATACGGTGGCATGGTTACCGCCACCACCAGGGATCTTTTGCCGGGCGCCAGCACGCGGTCTGCGGTAATTACCGCCAAACTCATAATGAGGGCCTTTGTGTTTTCACAACATAGACGATGTATTTAGGATCTGGAAGGGTAGCATTGCAACAGTAGAACCATTTTTGCTGTGGTCTAACACCAGAAACACCTGATATACAATTTACTATAATAAATGACAAAAAGACTATCACTTTTCCTGAGTTGACCATCAAGTTAGATGAAGGTGCACTACACACTATGCAGAAAACGACGTAAAGGAACTCTCTGCTCATGTATTCAAGCCACCACCCTAGGAGACCATGAGATAATTTATCTTACGGGCAATTTCTAAGGGTGCACAGAAACAGCACTAAGGAAAATTATTTGTTACAGAGAATCTGACTCCCTTAGATCGTTTTTGCATGACAAGGGCTACCCAATGAGTTTACCGAAACAGGCAAGAAAAAGGGCCTGGAACACCAATTAGACAAACTTACTGGTCGCTAGGACTTATCAGACAGCTGAAGATCCTCTCATTCTTTGTACACACATTTAACACGAATAGCAACACAATAAAACATTCTTAACTGCTGGAATTCACCTCTATGTTCGTTTAAGAGAGGGCTCATCATTAGGGTGAAGGTAGTAAGGGCTGTCCGCCCTCCCCATAACACTTCTACAGAACAATCAAAGTGGATCCTTTCACCTATTGAGGGCCATTTCAATGGTGGTAGATGTACAGGATGCAAATAGTGCCTGGAATTTAAGTTTTATGAACATGATGATGTGAAGTATGAATTGAGTTCCTTTACAAGTTTTAAAACTAATAGTGTTATTTATGCAATCTGATGTCGATATCGAAAGATCTATGTAGAACAGACTTCACTAATGATCAAAGCACGAAAACTTCAGCATTGCAGCAGGATTAATTATGGAACGACTGAAGCCCCGCTAGTGGAACATTTTGCACAATGTGGCTACACAATTGAGTGCAATAAATGGCAGATGATTGAAGTGCCTAAATGCAGTTTAAGGAGCAACAATCACAGCACCAAGCTGCTTATACAAGAATGTAAATCGAACATCTTAAATCAATGAACAATTGACAAGCTTTTTATTTTATGTTTTGATCCAGAATGTTGACCATGATTCATAATGCAGCTAAAATTTCAATATGATCATGATCTTTATTTTAGGATATTAGTGCACAGTGGTTGTTTAAAGTGAGCTATGCTTTTCTTTTTCTCCCTTTTCCCTCTTTTATCCACCCTTTGCTCCCCCTTGTCCTCCCCTTCCTCTTTCTTTCTTTTCCCACCACATCCCCACACTTTTTCTTTAACCTATTTGAATGTCTGTGGCAATGATTCTATTTTACCCTCTAAATGCTAGGCTGGAATTAATTTGCAATTGTTCTAAATTTCCAGTGTCAACATTGTTATTTCAGTGCTCACATTTGTGGTCTTTTTTATGGTGGCGTTGATGAATATATATTTTCCTAATTAAAAGTAAGTGCTCTCAGGACCGACAGTTCCAACTCACCTGGACTTTATAGTCTGGTTATTAGTCCAATGTGAGGCTCTTTAATTTAGCCCACACACATTGGCTCACTTGCCGATCCTTTTCCTGTAGTGTGGATTGGGAATTTTCTTGTAAATAATCCAAATGCTAATGATCCACGCAGTATTTCACCCATCGTATTTACGGTCATCTTGTGGTCTCTTAAGATCTGAAAGCTTGCGAATATGTACCCTTTCCATATTGTAAATATTTGTTCACAAGACGGCGACCATTCCTACTCACCCGGACTTTAGAGTCAGGGGGTCGGTCTAGTTTTTACCATGTCTTCAGACTTTTCATCTCTACACATGCATCAGGCTCACTTGGTGATTCTCCTCTCTTAGCGACTATGGGCCTGATTACAACTTTGGAGGAGGTGTTAATCCATCCCAAATGTGACGGATATACAACCAGCCGTATTACGAGTTCCATAGGATATAATGGACTCGTAATACGGCTGATGGTATATCCGTCACTTTACTGTCACTTTTGGGACGGATTAACACCTCCTCCAAAGTTGTAATCAGGCCCTATATGTGGTAATGGGTCCGGTATGCGTAGGTATTCACATGTTTTAATTTTACATTCTTTATTTGTTTCTGTGCTGCCCTAGGAGTTTATTGCCTCTGTGGGTTTCTCAATGTCTTTTTGTATATCACATTACAGGGAGCTATTTGGATGTGTTTATGAATATCCATTTAAGGTATTGCTTGGTCTGCCATTTAAGCACTTGCATGGACAGACGCCGTCGCCCCGCCTGCACAGATCCTGAATGGTACTTCAAATAAGTTGGACTAATCCATGAAGGTACACTGGATGCAATGCATTCATTGTTTGGCATCAGCGCTTTATCCCTCTAAACCACGACTGACGCCCTCATTTATAAATTGAAGATATCTCATATTGAAGCCAGTCCAAACCACTGCAAGTTTCATTTGAAACCATCTAAGACCATAGATAGAACTCTGTTCTCTGTGAACAATGTTTATAGTATAGAACCCTATTTGAGCACAGGAGCTTTTTCTGTTTCCATTTCAAACATTTATTTCCTGAAGATGATCTTGTCTACGAAAATGTTTTGAGGCCGAAACGATTCATCATCCATTTTTCTGCAGAAACATCTTGGGACATTTACTTGGCTTTTTTGCCATGTCTATGCAACATAAAACCTGAGAACAGTCTTAAAAGTAAGTAGTGAGTACGTTGACAAATGTCGAAAAAAGTGGACTATAATTGTGATAGACATTGTTAATGTGCTCAAAACATCTTTGTTGGTTAACCCCTATAATTTTTTTTCTGATAAATTGTTTGGCTGTACCCATTGTTTGGTTCTGAATTTTATTCTAAATATAGATGCTTTAACCGTGAGGTCTGCGGTCGCGGTCTATTATTCATAGTAATTGATGATATCCATTTTTTATTGAATTTATGTGCCAGCAATATGCATCATTAAATAACCACGAATCACAAAACAGTTTTTAAGAACAATATCCCTTGTTGGTCTCTTACCAGTTTGAACTTTAGCACCAAAGCCCACAAAGATATAGCGGGTTATCCCTCTTGTACGATTTATGGTCTGACATTGAAGAATTTTTCTAGGATGCTGGGCATATGGGCCAAAATGACTAAGTACATTTGTGATTTGCACACACTTTTCAAATTACACTTCTGCATTAAGTATCTGGTTTGAGCCAGTCGCTCTCATCATGTGTTTGTATATTGGTTCAGCAAATCATATGATAGATGCATTATGTAAAGGGCTGTGCTCCTTACTTGTTTGATGTCTTTTATCTGTCACTTCTCTCAGTATACAACAGAAATCATTTTGCATGGTGCATATTTTTATATATGTAATCAGTTACAATTGCAGGTCGTTGGGAACACACTATAGCCCTCATTATGACATTGATGGTAAATGGCGCTTGCCGCCATGCTGACTGCCGCCAACTTACCGCTGTGCTGGGGAATATCTATTCACCACACTATGACACACACCCCCAATCCGACAGAATACAGCCACATTCACAAATCTGCCAGACCAAAGGTCGGTGATAAACTGGCGGTCCCAAAACCCACACAGTTACGCCAACAGAACAAAGCCCATCACATTATGACCCACAAATGACAACGGCGGACATTCAACAGCGGTACATACCGCTGCGCTCACAATGGACACCCACATAAAAAACAACATTGCATTGGACAATTCAAACAGCACTCACCTGACACCCATACACACACCACACCCACACACCCACACCACTATAAAACACACAACCACATTACCCACAACCCTTTACCAACAACAGTTACTGACAGGAGATTGACACGAACAGCACAGAGACAACTAGACACATACACCACTCACACCCATACGCCCCTCACGCACTCCACATTACACACCCCACCACAGTACCCAACACACCCTCACCATTACACATCACACGACACCCATGGCTCCACAAAGGCACCCCCGTTTGACTGAGGAGGAGTTATGGGTCATGGTGGAGGAAATCGTCTCTTGGAGGACAGGTGAAGCAGATATCAATAGCAAGGAAGGTGGAGCTATGGCAGAGAATTATGGACAGGGTCAAAGCCATGGGACAGCATCCAAGAACAAGGGACGACATCAGGAAGAGGTGGAACGACCTACGGGGGAAGGTACGTTCCATAGCAGCAAGACACCAGCTCACCATACAGAGGACTGGCGGTGGACCCCCACCTCCTCCCCCACAACTCACAGCATGGGAGGAGCAAGTCCTGGCATATCTGCATCCTGAAGGACTCGCCGGAGTTGGAGGAGGACTGTACACTAGTAAGTCTACTTTTAACAATTGTCACCCCCCATACCTGCATTCCATCACACACCCTCACCCTCACTCCCATCACTCCACCACATCCCACACACTCCACCATCACATCTCACTAATCCCAATGCCAAGCCCTGCATGCTGTACCAATGCATGGACACCCCTCTCAGCCCTGCATGGACACTCATCACTAAAGCATGCACAGCATAGGGAAACTAACATAACCACAATACACCAACATACACAGACAAAAGCTGGCAGGGAACAACAACCATAGAGGGGAAGCTACAGAAGTACATATGTCAAACACCTGAAGCATAATACATCATTTACAACCCCACAGGTACCCCAACTAATGTCACTGGAGAGGAGGTGCCATGACTATCTAGTCCCCCAATAGAAGAGGCCCACAGTGATGACAGTAACTCTTGGCTTTAGGATCTGGATGATCTACCTGGCAGATCAGTGACCACTGAACAGCCGGTCAACCAAGCCCAGCCACAGACCACCCCAGAGCCTTCCCATCAGGATCCAACACCACAGCAACCACCCAGCGTACCCACACCTCTGTCCCCAGGACACATCAATCAGCAGTGTGCCCACCTGTACAGGGACCCTAGGCCACACCTCGCACACAAGACACTCAGGGATCTAGGATCAGTGGCAGTGGGCACACGGTTCAGGGGACAGAGGCAAAAGCCAACAGGGACACTGGGAGGACTGCTGTGCGCCAGGGGGAGGACAGGAGCAGGGTACCGACTCTCCAGGAGGCACTCTCTGAGATCCTGGGAGCCTACCAATATTCCCAGGACACTATGGGCCAGATCCTAGACAACGTGCAGGAGAACAGGTGGCTGCAGGAGGGGCAGTATCAGGGGATCAGGGAGCACTTGCAGGCCGTTAACAGCACCCGGATCTCCATAGCGGGGGTGCTGGCAGACGTGGCTCACATCATGAGGGAGGCAACAGCACACCTTAGGGCCCCTGCCACTAGCCAGTCATCTGAACAGCCCTCCACTTCTGCTGCCGCTAGTGGCCAGGAGGCCCCACCACAGGACCAACAGGCCACCAGCACCCCTCCCACTGCAGAAGGTGAACCACCCTGCAAACATTCCCTGCGAACCAGACAGAAACCAGAGACACTTTCCAAGACCACCGCCAGGAAATGAGACACTCCTGTTTGTCCTCCTTATGTTCTACTCAGTCACCTTGTCCACCTTGAACTGCCATTGCTCCCCTTCCTATGTCCCCATGGACAATCCACCTGTGCTACAAACAGACTGGAACAATACCCTGGACTTTCCTCCATCTTCACCCCATTCCATTGCACTTCCCCTCCATATTTTAGCACAACAATAAACACCCTTGGATAAAACCTGACTACTAGTATTTCATGTATTGTACATTTGTATTGATTGAAACAGCTACAACCATTGAAATGAACTGTACATAGAATGAGCATAGAATTAATGACCTGTAGCTGGCTGTTGTGATCACAACAGGAGAATATTGTCATATTACCAACATCTGCAAAAATAATATCCATAGGTAACATTAAGTAGGGCAAAGAAGTGGGTAATGCCAGCATGCCAATGCCACACAGAATACACCAATACTCATAGAAATGTGAAGTTGCACCATCTCACCTGTGTGTCATTGAAAGTACTGACGTATCACTGATGTTCTGTTGTCCACATCCTCATCCTCGCTGTCCTCAGGGTCCACTGCTGCCACAGGGGCATCTCCAGTCTCCTCTTCCTGCAGAAAAGGTACATGGCATCTGAGGGCCAAGTTGTGCAACATGCAGCATGCCACTACTATCTGGCAGACCTTCTTGAGTGAGTAGAACAGGGATCCACCTGTCAGATGGAGGTACCTGAACCTGGCCTTCAGGAGGCCAAAGGTCCTTTCAATGATCCTCCTGGTTCCTCACAGGGGTCAAAAGCCATGATAGGTTTGGGTAACCAGAGTCACCAGCAAATAATGAGGGACAACATTTAGCCACACACTATCCTATATGGCCAACACCATAGGCATTCACCAACATTTACTGGGTGAGAACCAGGGCGCACCTATTAGCCACACCCTGTGCCTCTGTAGTTGGGACATCACATTTGGGATGCTGCTATTTCTCAGGACAAAGGCATCATGCACCGACTCTTGATACTTAGCATTGACGTAGGAGATGTACTGGTCCGCCAAACACACCATCTGCACATTCATGGAGTGGAAACTCGTACAATTCCTGAACACCTGTTGATTCTGGCGGGGGGACAAATGCAATATGTGTTCCGTCAATCGCCCCAATTATATTGGGGGTATGTCCCATTGCATAAAACCCGGCCTTCACAGTGGCCAAATCCTCCACCTGGGGGAAAGTAATGTAGCTACACATGCATTTTATCAGAGCAGACAAGACTCTTGTTAGCATGATTGAGAAAATATTTTTATTTTTTTTATTTAGAAAGTTTTCTATAGTGCTGGCAAGAACCCGAGGGTATCAGAGCGCTTTACAACAGTATAGACAATAAACACATGAAAAACACATGAACACAAGAATCCCATTGCAGACCGGTTATGCATTTGGCTGTGATATTCCTGCTGCCAAGCCCACTGTCACTTGGAAAGAACCAGTTGCCAGGAAATGGAGCACTCATAGCACTTGCACAAGAGGGGGATCCCAGTGGGATGACCGATAGCTGATATCAGGTCAGGTTCCAATTGGGCACACAGCTCTGTGATTGTGGCCCTGTCCAGTCTATAGGTGAATATTATGTGCCTGTCCTTGAGTGTAGCCAAGTCCACCAGGTGTCTGTACACGGGGGTATGACTCGATCTCCTATTCATCTGCAGCAGTAGGTATCTAAGGGACACAAGAGTGAGTAGGCTGTCACAAACTGAACAACTGAGCCACAACAGCAGTCCATAATGTGCAAACATGTTATAAGACTGTGTGTAATTTGTGAAGTATGTGTCTATTGATCCTGTGACACAGCAATTATCGATAGACCTGTCCCCCCCCTGAAATGCCGACCGCCTGTCCTGTGTGGATGGATAGGTGGAAGTTAATTAATTCCACCGACTTTGTGGGCTGTGGCAGTAGGCGGTTGTGAACCGCCGGGCAATTCTTCATTGGTTAATATTGGGCAATATGAGGTACAGTGGCCAATGGGGATCTACGTTGGCGGTGACAGTATGCACCGCCGCGGACATGACCGCCATTTTCTATCTGATTCCTCACTTGTTTCCTGACCTTCCATAGGAGATAACCTTCACTGCATGTGCCGCTTTGACCTGTGTCTGGAACCTAGCATGGCCTTGTGTGACCGGGGAAAGGGCCCCAGCCTTCACTTCAGAGGAGTTTGAACGACTGGTGGATGGGGTCCTACCCCAGTATGGACTGCTGTATGGGCCTCCAGACCAATAGGTGAGTACACTGTGGGCACGATGCATGTGGCATTAAGGCATGGAGTTGTGTGTGAAGGCCTCATGTAAGGGGGGGTGGATGTCCTCTTGGCTGTGGACATGTTGTGGGCTGGGCTATGTGTGTGTCAGTGGTGATGCAAATGGGTATGGTGGGCCATTTGTGTGACAGGTTGGACTGATCGTCTAATGGTGTTCGCCTGTCTGTATTGCCTTTGCAGGTCAGCGCCCATCAAAAGAAGGGAATATGGCATGCCATCGCCAAGGAGGTGCAGACCCTGGGGGTCTATGGCAGGCAGAGCACCCACTGTTGCAAACAGTGGGAGGACCTGAGACGCTGGGTACAGAACACTGTGGAGGCTCAGCTGACGATGGCCCCCCAACGAGGAAGGGGTGCCCATCGAACCCTGACCCACCTGATGGCCCACATACTGGCGGTGGCCTACCCTGAGCTGGATGGGCACTTGAGGGCATCACAGCAGCCACAAGGGGGTAAGCACAGTGGTTATCATTACAACTTATGGCTGGTGGGGTGGTATCCAGGTGGTGGTTGTGTGTCAGTGGGTGCCCCTAGGCCAGGCCAGAAACAGCAGCGTAGGTCGTCTGGTGGCTAAGGGTTTGAATGTGAAATACTGCTTACCTAGCTTGTTAGTAATCACTTCTGGGCAGGGCTGCATGGGTCCCACGTGTGCTGCAGTTGGCGGTGTGTGGCCCTCCTTATTCCTTGGTGACTAGCCATTTCACTGGTAGTGCAATGCATAGTGTGTAGGCCTGTTCCCTGTGTTTGAGGGTGCTGTGTATGCCAACGGTGGTTTTGGTGCATTCATTGACCCAGCATGTCCTTTGTCTCTCTCACCCCTTTATTTTTTTGTCATCCTGTCCTTATGTGCATAAGCATCATCTGATGGAGGAGCAGAGGCACCGGTGACAGAGGGAGCTGCATCCCACAGGACCCTGGAGGCAGAGTCCACCGACGCTGAAGGCACCAGTGGGACGGAGGGCGAGGGGAGCACCATAGCAGAGACTGGAGGGGACATCACAGACTCTGAAACCTCCTCTCATGAGAGCTCCCTGGTGGTGGAGGACACCTCTGTGACTACCCCAGCTGCCCAGTACAACCGCCGCCCCCGTACCAGCACCCCCCTCCCAGTGGCCCCTGCCCACTCACCCTGGAGGGTGGGCATCTCCTTCTCCCCAGGCACCTCAGGCCCTGCCCCAGTGAGCCCTGCTGCCCTGAGTGAAGAGGCTATTGCCCTTCTGAGATCCATCTCTGTAGTTCAATCAACCATTGTGAATGCAATCCAGGGGCTGGCAGCCCAGATGCAGCAATGCAATGCATTTCTGTAGGGCATTCACATTGGATTGACGGCCCAACAGAGATTGATTCAGGCTCTGGCCTTCTCTCTGATGGCAGCCATTGTCCCTGTTTCAGACGTCCCCCCTCCAACTTCCACTTCCCAGTCCCATACTCCTCAACCCCAACCCAACCCAAGTACACAGCCAGATGAGCATGCACACAAGACAACACCCAAGAGTGACACAGACAAACACAAGCACCACACTTCATACCACAGGCACTCACAAAAACACCATTCAGTTGCAGACACAACAACATCCACTGTCTTCCCATCCTCCTCCGCCTCCCACCCAGTTATGTCTACACTCACACCTGCATGCACTACATCATTAATATCCACTACCAGCATCATCACCACACCAAGCAGAACACACACCTCACTGGCAGATACCTCCAAAACATCCATGCACGCATCCCCTGTGCCCTCTCCCACCGTGTCTGTCCCCCGCTAAAGGACACAAACACAAGCACTCAGTATCCAACAGCCATCCACCTCACAACAGCATACAGCCCATGCATGTGCACCCAAATGCAGCAGACATACACCTCCCACAACCACTCCCTCATCCACTCCCATTATTCCTCCCTCCTCCCACCCAATGTCCCTAAAAAGATTTTCCTTTCCACAATTGACCTCTTCCCTACCCCTCCTCCACCCGTCCTGCATGTATGGGCAGGGTAGCAAGCGCCCAGCACCTCAGCCAAACAGTCCATGGGTCCAGTGGTGGCACCACTTACTCGTGGTGGTAGGGATTCAAGATCAACAATACTGAAGGGGAAGGAGCTTGCACCAGCTGGAAAGAAGGGGAAGGAACCTGCACCAGCTGGAAAGAAGGGGATGGAGCCTGCACCACCAAGCAGGGGGGGGGAGAGCCCATCCACCCCTGCCAGAAAGGGTAAGGGATCCCCAACCCATGACCAGGAGGAGAGGAAGCAATCTATGCCAGCGGAAGCTGTCAGCCAATTACCGCTACCACCACCAGATGTGACAGGGCCCCCACCGCCAGTCATGGTTGTGCAGCCATCAGAGAGTGCGGGTGCTGACTAGGAACCTCACACATCCACCACCACAGTGCAGCCATCAGAGATTACAGGGGCTGACCAGGAGCCTCCCACATTCACCACCACAGTGCAGCCATCAGAGAGTGCAGGGGCTGACCAGGAGCCTCCCACATCCACCACCACAGTGTAGCCATCACCACCAGTGGACGCCATCTAGTCCAGCCTCCAGGGGCTAGTGTGCGGCCTCCAAAACCAGTGGGGAAGACACCCCCTTGAGAGACTGTGGCCTTACACTCCCCAGAACAAAGCACAGGGCATGTTGCCCCCTCCAGAACCAGTGGGCAAGACACCCACTTGAGAGACTGTGGCCTTGCACTCCCAAGGACAAAGCACAGGGCATGTTGCCCCCTCCAGAACCAGTAGGGAAGACACCCACTTGAGAGACTGTGGCCTTGCACTCCCCAGGACAAAGCACAGGGCATGTTGCCCCCTCCAGAACCAGTGGGCTTGTTGCCGCTTCCGGCTGAGGTGCCCCCCTCCCCCTGAGGTGCCTGACTATTTGACAACTGATGCCCCTGCTGTGTACTATCCGGATTGGTGCAGGATTCGAGTAGGGTCTTGGACTGTGCCCTGTGGCCATGTGGGCCCTTTGAACTATGGATTGGGCAATGCCTCTTTTTTCATACAAGTTTACATATATATTTAATGGACAAATCAGATTGTTGATTTTATTGTTGGACTGATTACAATCACTTTTGTCAATTCCTGTTGTTCTTGCATTATTATGCAGTTTTTCGGGGTCAAATTCTTTTTGTAATGTATCTGGTTGTGTGTATGGCGTGTGTGTGTCAAATGTTATGTTTTGCGTGTGTGTGTCATTCTCTTTTTCCTCCCACCCTCCCTTGTGTGCTAGGTGGCTGCACTCACCATCTTCGTCTTTGCCGGCATTGGTGTTCCAGGTAAAGCATAACGTAGAAGATCATCGGGAATATTTGCAGTTCGGGTTCCATGGCAGCTTGGTTCTTCCCTGTGTCTCCAATGGTGAGTCCTTTGACTTTTGTGCTCTGTTTCTGCCAGGCTTTTGATGGCGTTGGTACCGCCCCGGAAAAGGTGGCGGATTGTAGTGTCATAATATGGTGGGCAGAACTTTGTCTTCTGCCTGGCTGTAGGTGGCTACCTCTGTGGTGACTGTTGTTTTCGCCCTAGTACTCGGTGTGGTACATTGGCTGTCTTTTGGAGATATCACCGCCATGGTCATAATTTGGCAGTAGTTACCGCCAGCCTCTTTGCGGTATTACTGCCACTTTATCACCCACCACCAGGATCGTAATAAGGGCCTATGTCCCTTCCATGCTCAGCCCTTCAGTTCCCTAATTGAATCAAATGTTGTGCAGTGGCAGTTTGGAAATGTTTTTCCACCCTCACATTGCATGCAGATCAGGGTTGTCTCTTTGGTCAGTTCTCTGTTCAGCTCTACTCTCTTCATATATATCTATTGGCATACTTAGGGCCTTTGTAATCCTAGATCACTTGAGTCTTTGTGTTTGTCTGTGATCTTTCTGGGCAGGTGAGCTAAAACTTGAAGTTATTCCTCTAAAACTACAACACGTTATTCTAAGGGTCTGACAGTTCCTGTATTTACCATTTTGTCCTAAGGAAGACCCCACCTGTGTCATTGCAAGGGGCTGAAAACTATTTTTACATATGATACTGGGTGCCAGGTAATCCTGAAAGCTTAATTTTGTTGGATTCCAATTAATTTATGTATGCCCTGATGGTTGACATTTATATGTTATGCACACTGTATGGCCTTTGTTTTGTGAACTCGCTCCTTCTGCACTTACACTGCACCATCACCAGTAACACCAATATGGTTTTGAAATTGTGAATACACTACATACATATTACATATGAAAAGATTAAAATGGCAATATCATGACTTTGTGTCCCATTGATTGTGGTAGCAGTGATGATGAGTAATGTAGCCCCGTTAGAATAACAGAAAGCTCCTCTCCTGAATGATTCCTCCTTGGCATTGGGGCTGCCAAATGCATATGGAAAGTTGTCCACTTTTCAATGTCTTGACAGAGAAACTCTGTCTGTGCATTGGCCTTTATAGGACATAACGAAAAACCCTTTCTGTAAAAAAAAATGGAAAGATTGTCTCATTGAAAATAGCATTTGCTCATCGTTTGTGGACGTGTAAGCTTTTGTATGTGCCAAACGTATAAAACCCGTGCAGGCTAGAACAAGGAGAAGAATCTCCAGAGAACACTTTTGTTTTTGGCAATATATTGATGCATTTTTATTAATGCACTCTTAACAAAACAATTGAATTGAATTGGAATCGCCCATCTGCAATGGAGAATGCATGTTGAAGACTGTCTAGTTTACCTGTTTGCATTATTAGATTGCACTTTATATCACAAACACCATTAAATATAAATATGCCTATACTGTAGATACATTTGTACACTACGGAAAATGCTGCTGTCCTCAATTGTCATAACTGTGTGTTTGAATGTTCCAAAACAGCTATTGCTCTCCGTTTCAGTCGTTTTTTCTGATAGAGGATTCCATTCACATTGAGTATAATTACTCTGAAAAATATTGTAACATTTGATAAGCAGGAGATTCCTGAACTTCACAATTCGTAAACATTCCCTCCAAATAGAATCACCCATAGGCTCCAACATAAGGAGAAACGTTGCCTACGGAAGCAAAGGGGTGGCAAAGGAAAGTTCACTGTAAAGGCAGCCAAGATCCTTGCTGGCATGCCTCAAGCAAACGGCAGTTCTTATTCACATTTTCCCTAATTTTGTATTGATCTACGCCCAACCCGCGTTTCACGTCCCATAGTAGCACCCAAGCTATTGTCCGTATGATAACGTTTTAAATGACATTGCTTTTTAGATGTTTGTGCAAAGTATGATCCTTTAAAGCGCTGCTTATTGCATAAATACTTAAACATGGCAGTGTTGCTAAAAACTATTATGAATGAATCAATATTTAAAGCATCATATATTAAAGCACAATCATTGATCAATTTCCCATTACTGCCTTTTTCAATTACTGTGATAATCACATTTGTGGGAAATTGATTATCAAATATATAATTTACAATAAGGATTGACTTTGCAAACATGTTCAACATTATGTTAGATTGCAGTTCGTGCTAAAGAGAAAAAAAACTAATGGCCTGATTTATTTCTTGGTGGAAAAGATACTCTGTTGCAAAAGCAACGGAGTATATTGACCAACAAGAATGCGGGCCACCCGCCACATTCAAATGACCATAGACGTTCAAGATAATCACGGCAGAGACTACTCTATCTCCATCATGATTAACCCCCTACGACAACCCTGCAGAGCAAAGGTCGTTGGAGAAATGACTAGATGTGTGCCCACCCAATTTGGATAGCCAGACATGTAGTAATTTTTTACTGTTCCTTACCGCTGGGTAAAACCTGGCAGTAAGGAACAGTGAAAAGTATTTTAAGGCTGCCCACACCATGGGAGATGACTCCTATGGCGAAGGGAGAATTATTTTTTTTATTTAAAAAAGAAAATCCTATTTTGGGATTTTCTTTTTGGAAAGCAAATATGATTACAGTTTGCCACAGGACTGCCTCATTCCGACGCAGCCCTATAACAAACAGTAAAATGCTCTGAGAGGAACCGCAGAGACGGGGGTTTCTTCTAATGCCTTATAAATCAGCCAGGCAAAGCATTCATGACCTGGTGGACGTAAAGCCAATGGCGAATACTCCATCTGCCAGAATATAAATCATCTGAAACTAAGTAAGGTGGGATACTGTTTCAAGTCTGACCTCTGATAGGAAAATAATATCTTCAGAAAGCTATGCAAAAAACAGGATGGAAGGAGTAGTCCAGATGACCTCCACACTTGCTTTAGTCATGTTTTTGTGGAGCATGCATCTGTATGTATTAGCAGCATAAGTTGAACAAGCTTTGAAAGTGATAATAGAATTATCTTTAAAGGAATGTTTTTGTGTGGAAGCAAAGAACAGAAGACTAATGTACATATAGGTTAACAGGTCAGGAGACAGTTGCACTGTCAAGCCAGACCTAAAAATCCATGTAGGTTAATGACTGACCTCCTCTGAGCTGTGCTGTGGCCAGAGAAAAACAATGTAAATGATCTAGAGATTTTTATAGCATACCAATGTCGTGTGTGTGCTCCTCAAAGACCAAGATTAGGCATCTGGATAAACAGAATGATCACAGCTGCGTGGTGGGCAAGCACTTTTTTGTAGAAGCACACAACTTCTACCCAATCAAAACATGTGCTCCTAACTCCCAGCAAGTGGGTGGAGTCAAAGCCACTCTCTAGTGATACTCGCATGCATGTCTGGCGTCAGATGAGCTGTCAAGATAGATCATAAAACAGGGAGGTGTTGTTCCCTTTTGCAGCAAAGCAAAACGCAATATATTCCTCCGAAAGTAGCAAAACTACTAACATATGCAAACTTAGGCCACATGCTTTGGGTACCTTTGCTGGACCACAGTCTTTACGGGGCAAAATGGCACAACTTTACGCAATCAGAACCTCCATTAATAATATGTATAATACATTGTAAATTTAGATGTGTATTGTGAGTTTCAGTGCAAGCCGTGTGTCCTGTTGTGTCACACATGTACAAAGAGCCTTTGCCTACTCATTTCAGTGGTAATTCTTCTGTTGGCATACAATTCACAGCTAGCTATACACAATCCGAAAGTGATCCTTAGTGGGTGGCTTTCTAAAATGGATCGCAGGCCCCACAGACCTGCTTCTTGCGACCCCTGTCACCGAAAGCATCAGACAACATCATATAGCAACAACAACATACTGACTCCTGTTAGTAGCAACAACAACATACTGACTCATGTCAGTCAAACAAGGCCACTGCACTGTCACATAAAATGCTGCTTGACATACGTATTAATGACCTGGCATCTTGAGCACTACATGGTGAACTTTAGCATACTGACACATCTGCTGCTCAGCAGATAGGTTTCAGGAATTCTGCACAAAGTAAAATAAATCTGCACTGCACTACTATCTACATTTGTGTTTCACCCGGCCCTTAATGAATGGAGGTATAGTCGACAACGGGTTAATTTTAACTTTAGTAAACTACTACACGTCAAGAAAAGCATCATGCATGTTCTAGCAGAATAATACTTTTTCTTAAAAATGTTTCTTTTTTAAAATCTATTTTTAGATCTTTGTTCTTTTCACTGTAAGAAAGGAAAGTCGGAGTTTCACAGACTTCTACTTTCCTTTAATAACAAGTATGAAATAAAACAATGGACTTTCCCTATCTTGGTTAGGAGACATTTAAAAGTGTTATATGCTTACCACACCAGATGTTTATTGATAGCTTAATAATAAAGTGTTAGGATTAAATATTAGAGATAGTATGACAGAAAGAAAAAGAGAGAACGAAAACGAGAAGAAAACGGAAAAGGAAGAAGAGAAAGCAAGGATTGAATGAAGATCAGCAATGAATCGCAGAAATTTAACACCAGATCTTACTACTCATCATTGATCTGAGTTTATCTTGATTACTAGCAGATGACCAGAATCTTGAAATTATTTTGATGACATCTTGGTTGACCATGCCTTGCAACTTGATTCACTGTGAGATTCAAAACAATGGCCTTTCCTTTAGGTGTTTGTTTTATAAATATAAGAAATAGGACATCAGAAATCCTGAGGTCATATCACATAATTCTTAGTTGAGGTGGTCATTCCGCTACTGAGTAACAGTGAAGTTTTGCCAGTATGGAGTCGAGAGATGGGTGCAACTTGGCACATTTGTTTCAATACATTTTAATGAAATTATATATATATATTCAGTTCATTTCAAATGATGTGTTTTAACTACTTCTGGTTAAAAAAAACTGCTCTTAATTTGGGTTGAATCCTTAACTCCTAATTTATAAATTACATGTATTAGAATTGTTATGAAAACTGATATTGATTGCTAAACAAATTGAATGTCTAAATAATTCATAATATTTTACCACTGAATCTAAACATTTTTTCAATCTTGAAATGCTTTCATAACTTTAAATAACTAAGATTGTTGGATAAAGTGTTGATTGCTGATTGATTGACATCTTTTATGTAGTGTTCACTACCACTTTTGGTCTCTTGTAATGGATTGTATTCGCTACCTAGTCAAAGAATAAAAACATAAATTTCTTTCTAAATGCATGAACGAGCTCAAAAAGGGTACCTGAGTGCAACACATAATAGCAGTTATTCCTGCATACCCGACGTTTACAAAAGAATTGCTGTAGATGTCTCTTTAATTAAGACCAGTTTTAAAAATGACATACTTCTAAACAGGCGCCAAATAATGCATCTAAAAAATTATAGTCTTTAGTCATGTCAATACGCAATGATTATCAGTCAATAAATGGCAAAAGTAAATAAACAAGGAGGTGTCATTTTTACCTCCAACACGGCCAGGTAGATAGTAACAGGCTGCAGGTGAAAATGGTTAGTGGTCTAGTTGTCAGGGTGAACAGGACACAAAAGGAAGTTTCCAGGAACAACAAAAGAGTTTTGCAGATGTAAACCAAATGTTTGCAAAACACCCATCCAATTACAAGTTGGTATTCAAGCCCTCCAGTCACTAGTGCACATGCTTCAGCACCCAGGAGTGTTTTTCTCTCCATTCTAATGTTCCTCTCACTCAGACAAACGTAATTCAAATACGATCCTACCCTATCCAGTTCCCCATAGGTTTTGTACCCATGTATCTTGACCCAGTGGCAGGGGTTGTGCTTCTAGGAAATGGTACAGCATAAGATGGGGTAAT
This sequence comes from Pleurodeles waltl, assembly GCF_031143425.1. Classification (NCBI taxonomy): domain Eukaryota; kingdom Metazoa; phylum Chordata; class Amphibia; order Caudata; family Salamandridae; genus Pleurodeles; species Pleurodeles waltl. The sequence goes on along the minus strand of NC_090438.1, from coordinate 625,585,203 downwards.
ATAGCCTGCCCATCATGTAGGAGTAGAGCTCGAGGCAGGCAGTGGATGCCAGGCCTCCACTCCTGAAGGTAAAGATCATAAGATTCACCGAGGGGGTAGCTGCTGTGGCAATTTCATCCAGCGGAGCCCAGCCAGGCAATTCCAAGTCCAAGCAGACTGCAAAATCAAGCAGACTGGGACATCAAGCTCTCTTTCCAAACCTCCACAGTCGTCACAGTGATAGAGATAAACAGTGCTATACCTAAAGAGATAAATAAATCTTATCTGCTCAACTTCCACTATACAAGGACATGATCAACTCAAAACCCAGACTGTTCATTGATTGTACTACCACAAAAAATACATCTAAGCACCCCCTAGAATGTTTCTGAAATATGTACAACTTAAATGGATCGCTATAATAAAGATAGTTTACGTTAATTATTATCCCAATTGCTGTTTTCATCCTTGGCCTTTTTACTGTTTTAGCTAATACATAAGTATTATTTCTGAATATACATTTCACTGGTCCTTTTATCTTTAAGTTATTCAATCCTCCAATTCAATAGATTTTTGGTGTAGGGTCCATAGCTATGGTCCCCACTTGGGTAAACCATCCATTAGTTTTTCCAATTCTGTTTTTCTGATCTGTTAGGTGAAGTTGTTTGTTAAAGATTCTATGGCCCTCATTACGAGTCTGGTGGCCCCTGGACGGGCAAATTCGTGGTGGAGTTCGGACCACCACCAAAGCAGCAGTCCAGCCTCCACATTATGACCGTGGTGGAGCCACCATGGTCTGACCGCAGACACCACCAGGATGCTGCCAATCAAGCTGCGCTGCCCTGGGGATTACAAGTCCCCTCTCTGCTGGCTTTTGCATGGCAGTCCCACTGCCATGCACAGCCTGGAGGAGATGGGGTGGTGGGAGCCCCATGGTGACCCCTGCGCTGCCCATGCTCTTTTCATGGGCGGTGCAAGGGGCCCCCATGAACAGCCCCGTTGCAATTTTCACTGGGAGTGAAAAGCGAGAAGGTGCTACTGCACCCAACGCACCACAACATTGCCACCAGCTCGATTATGAGCGGGCATCAATGTTGTGGTGAGTTTTTTGCTGGGCCAGTGGAAAAGTCATAATAGGGCCAGCGGGCAGAAAACCGGAGTGGCAGTTCTCCATCCGAAAGAGTTTGACCATCGGCCTCCGCTGCCAAACTCGAAATGAGGCCCATTGTCTGTTGTTATAGCTTTAATGTCCATGATGTACTGGACACCGCTGTTTCCACCAATCCACTATCAGTTATTTAGTAGTTGTTGGGCCTGGCCCTTTTTGCAGGGACATCCCCAATCCTTTTGTCTCCTTCTTCCTATTTTTTCTGACCTGTTTTTGTTGGCTTCAGGGCTCTGGGCACTTTACCACTGCTAACCTGTGTTAAAGTGCATATGCTCTCTGTGTAGATTGTATTGATGATTGGTCTATCCATGATTGGCCTATTTGATTCACTAGTAAGTCCCTAGTCAAGTGATCTAGAGGTGCCCAGGGCCTGTAAATCAGATGCTACTAGTGGGTCTGCAGCACTGGTTGTGCCACCCACATGAGAAGCCCTATAAACATGACTCAGACCTGCCACTGCAGTGTCTTTAGGTGCAGTTTTAAACTGCCACTTCGACTTGGCAAGTGTACCCTCTTTCCAGGCCCAACCCTTCCCTTTTTATACATAAAAGGCACCCCAAAGGTAGGCGCTAGGTAGCCCCATGGGCAGGGTGCAGTGTATGTTTAAGGTATGTTTAAGGTAGGACATATACAAATGTGTTTTAAATGTCTTTACAGTGAAATACTGCTAAATTCAGTCTTCACTGTTGCAAGGCCTATCTCTCTCATAGGTTAACTTGAGGGCTGCCTTTAAATATTATTAAAGTGCAAAATCCCTTTGGGAGCAGATAGAAATGTGGAGTTTAGGGTCTCTGAACTCACAATTTAAGAATACATCTTTTGACAAAGGTTGTTAGTTTGTGTATTTGAAAATATCACTTTTAGAAAGTAGGCATTTTCTTGCTTAAAACGTTCTGTGACTCTGCCTATTTGTGGAATCCCTGTCTGTGTCAGTTTGACAGTTGGGGTGTTTGCACCTCTCCTCTAGACAGTGACACAAAGGGAGCTGAGGTGTAGCCTTCATATCTGGATGAGCCATCTGTGCTGGGAGGGAGGGAAGGAGTGGTCACTCACACCTGAAAGGGCTGTGCCTGCCCTCACACCAAGCAGTCTCCAACCCCCTCAAGTGTGTCTGGGGCCTGTCCTGGGCAAGGCAGGATCCTACAAACAAGAGAGACTTTCCTTTGAAGTTTGCCTACTTCAAAGGCAGAAAGGGGTATAAGTAGTGGACCCAAAACCCCTGAAAATAAGATAATTTCTGGGTTTAAGAGGAACCTCTGCCAAGGAGAAGCGCTGAGGAGAAGTGCAGCCCCTGCCTGTGACTGTGGCATCCTGCAGTTTCTGCTTCTGCCTGTGAAAGGTGACAAAGACTGGACTTTGTTGTGCATTCCTGCTTGAGAAGAATCTCCAAGGGCTGGAACTGAGCTTACTTCCTGTTGTTGAAGTCTCAGGGCCATCAAAGACTTCCCCTGCCAGCACCTGGACTCTCTGCTGAGACTCCTGCCCTGCCAAGTGGTGTCCTAACCAGTCCCTGGGCCCTTGAAAGGTGAAGTTGGCAGATAAGAACTGAAAATCCATGCACAGAACGCTGTGCAGGGAAATTTCCAACACACCTTCTGCAAAGCGCTGATAAATGGCACGCCGCCAGCTTCGCGGCTGAATTCGACGCTACACCAGCATTGTGGTTGGGAAATTAACACATTGTGGCTGGGGTAACGACGGGCAACACCCGCTTACGGAGGCTGATAATGACACAAAACCCATGCAGCAAAGTTTTCTGATACTGTGCGACTGGATTTTCCATGCATCATCACTCGGCGTTAAAGTCAACCCGACTTTGCCCCATCCTAAAATCGCCGCATCGCTCTCTTGCGAGGGGAAAAAAATGACACTTCGCCGACCGGAGAAGGAAATCACGCGCGGCCTCACTTGAGAGTAAGGAATCGATGCATCACTACCCTCTTCCGACGCACGCTCACCCGTGCGGCTTTTTTTTATGCTTACCTGGTACTTTGTGTAACAACAGCATTCTCACTGTTTTCAAAGGATTAAGACACTTAGGGGGTCATTCTAACTTTGGCGGGCGGCTGAGGCCGCCCACCAAAGTAACCCTGTCGAAAGACCGCGGGGGTAATTTCGACTTTCCCGCTGGCCCGGCGGGCGACTGCCAAAAGGGCGCCCGCCGGCCCAGCGGGAAAGACCTTGCAACAAGGAAGCCGGCTCCGAATGGAGCCGGCGGAGTTGCAGGGGTGCGACGGGTGCAGTGGCACCCGTCGCGATTTTCACTGTCTGCAAAGCAGACAGTGAAAATCTTTATGGGGCCCTGTTAGGGGGCCCCTGCACAGCCCATGACAGTGGCATGGGCAGTGCAGGGGCCCCCAGGGGCCCCTCGACACCCGTTCCCGCCATCCTGTTTCTGGCGGTGAAAACCACCAGAAACAGGCTGGCGGGAAGGGGGTCGGAATCCCCATGGCGGCGCTGCTTGCAGCGCCGCCATGGAGGATTCCCTGGGCCAGGGGAAAACCGGCGGGAAACCGCTGGTTCCCCTTTTCTGATCGCGGCTTTACCGCCGCGGTCAGAATGGCCCTGGAAGCACCGCCAGCCTGTTGGCGGTGCTTCCGTGGTACCCGGCCCTGGCGGTCATGGACCGCCAGGGTCGGAATGACCCTCTTATTCTTTTGAAAAATAATATCTTGACTTGTCTAAGTTGGATTTTTGTCATTTTGGTCTTGTTTGATTTAGATAAATATTACCTATTTCTCTAAGCTGGCGTGGTGTTCATTTTGAAGTTTTTTCACTGCATTACTGTGTGTGTTGGTACAAATACTTTACACATTGCTTCTGAAGTTAAGCCTGCCTGCTCGTGCCAAGCTTCCAAGGGGGCGAGTGGGGGTTAACTGTGGGTGATTATTCTTTACCCTGACTAGAGTGAGGGTCCTTGCTTGGACAGGCGGTAACCTGACTGCCAACCAAAGACCCAATTTCTTACACAAGTATTAACTGTGGATGATTCCACCATGTTTCTAACCTGCATTTTGGTTTTATTTGATAGTGCTTCTGAATGTAGCATTTGTCTCATGAGTTGCATGTTAGTCATGTGTTGTAGTCACACTTGAAATCCAAGCGGGCATACTGAATTGATTGTATCACCTATGAGCCTGAAATGCTGAGATTTTGAAGTATTCTCCCCTTCATCCCGTTGTCAATCTATTGCATCTTTTCAGTGTTAATGACAAACTTTCCAATGTCTTGCAGCAAGTCATGCTAAAGACTTTGTATATTAGTCCGGGGTCTGATTGCTGCTTGAGTCTGATTCTAATTGTTTTCTATTACTATTCTTTATCTAAACTAATAAGAAATATTTTGTCTCTCATAAAATTGTTCTACTCTTCAATAGTAGTATTATTTCCATGTGGATGTACAATTGATGGTTATTAGGGTGGTACTGTGTTATTAGTTTTGAATGGGCTGTATTTTGTGTCACTCAGTTGGGCTCGCTTGATCTCATAGGTATTTAACACATTAAAAATGGCCACCCCATTTTTTCACTGATGCCCATTGTTGTACTCCCTGGTATGTTTTCTGTTGTCCATTTCACTGTCTGTCCACCTTTGGTTATGGGCTGTTATTTCCATCCACCTGTCTGACACTTATCGGTCATCTCCGCTGTTGCTGGTCTTGCTGTCTATTCTGTTCACAACAGCCTGTCACTTCAGCAGGTGCTGGTAGACTGGTTACTCATTCTCAGTGTGAGTGATGGCATTTCTTCTTTCCTGTCGGTTCTCCCAAGTCTCTTTTGGTGTCCCACCTTTAGTACGTAACTTGGTGGCCCAAGGCAGTCAGACCACTGTGTGGCTCTCTGCTGTTGTTTTTATAGCTATATCACCACATCAGGATTGGGAAATATTCCTCATGTTTTACACCATTTAATAAATATTCAGGGTTCTCGATTATTCTATAATTGCCTCCAAACTGGGCCCGCTGGCTTCCACTGAGATCTAATAGCCGGTGGCCATTTTTGTCTGCTTCTTGGCCCACTGCTCAGTTCTTTATTTCTCATTTGTTTTCCTTTATACCCGTTGATTTTGCTTTCCCTCCTGAGCCCTATTTCAGGAGTATGCCTTGATTATGGTCAAGCTATCAAACATTGATTCAAGCAGTACTATTCATCATCTTTGATTGAACCTCATTTGTCAGAGAAGTTTAGTTTCATGGAAGCTCAATGTGAGTGTATTGTCATCCTGTAGGATGTCTCACCAGCTCCCCAGAAAAAATACTGAGTCCTTCAGAATGTTAAAATGGGTTGGAAGGTGGCACATCTCTATTATAGGAGGGACCTTGAAACCAAGAGTATATACAGTGCCACTGGAATTATGTGATTGTGCGGCCTCGGTGATATTTGCATAATTGAAAAATTGGCACTTTTACCACACAATCAATCATCTGCCACATAATCTGTAGATTTTAATTAAAAAAATAGTTCCTAGCTCAAACAGTTCAAAAGTTAACTAAAAATGCGGCGACATGTGTTGTCAATCGGTGAAAGGCCCTTTGCAAAGCTGGACTGCTCGCTTTTCTGTTGCTTATTGTTATTTTTCGGTCTTGAGTGGGTTCTAACGAGGTGCAAATAATGCCCAGACAGTGTTAGCAAGTTTAAAAATGACAAAATCATGAAGTAATACTATTACAAAATGTGCCACATTCTGCTGTATAATTAGCATTTTCTTGACTCATAATTTAGTCAATTCTGCTACATAATTTGGCCTTCTCCAGTCACATCATTCCAGTGGCCCTAAGTATATATGTATTATATAAAGGAATCACCAAAAGCACTACTTCATATAGGCTCAGTTCTCTTCCCTTCCACTAGTTCTACCTGATTCCTCTGTCCCCTCTTACCTTTTATGCCCATGGGAGGTTGCCCTCTTACCAGCATTTTATTGCTATCCATGTAGGTGTGCACTTTAGAAATACCTAACATAGATACACAGACTTACAACCATGGGTTAGTTCTGCTGAAAATACTTTTCTGCAAGGACATCACATTAGGTTGTGAAAGCAGCAAAAATTGACTGTGGCGTAAGGAAGAAAAAATGCTTATCTTGGCCCTAAGTGTGCACACATGAATGCACTTCCAGGAACACATGCAAACACATATACCATTATGCACATGTGGCCCCTGGACACCCACACACACGTTTGTATCAAGTATGTGGATGTTTGTTCTGTTCTTGTGTTTAACACAAAGGGATTGATTTTTTTAACCATTTTTATTGGATTTTATTCATTAAATACAATGACATGTATCTGAGAAAACAGTATCCATGACAACGTTTGTACTCATACATAGCAAACAGCATATTGGGAAGAGTTACTGGTTTGTTTTTTGCAAGAAGAACAATACCAAACTTTAAAACTCTTCAGCGCAGGACCCTCTGAGTTTGTCCAATTAATTACATCTGAGTGTTTGTCCACAGTGGTGTTGCCCCCTGCAGCCCCAAAAGAAAACCCCTCTCAGTGGACCATGATATCAGGCAAGCCCTCAACCCCTCCGGCACAGAGCTTTGACCTTGAACAGTCAATTGTCAAGAGTAATCATATAGGTGGGTGGAGTTACCCGTAAGTCCCCACCAACAGCTCTGACCAGCCCTACTGGTCTGAGCCCAACAATCAATTGTGTAGCACATCTTCAAAGGCCTGCAGATCATGCAACATAGCATCCCACAAGGCCGGATTGAAAATCCTGCGCAACTCTTGCACCTCCTCCCACCTCAGTGCCAGCACTCAACTCTGCCCCACTTTCGAGTGACAGCATACCAGTGTTTTATGTTCGGAAGTATGGCAGCCTTCCAGGGAATTGCAATCAAATAGCAAGCTATTAGTAATTCCAAGTTCAGGAACCAATTTCTTTCCCCCAGGGATTTCTTCCATCTGAAAAGTCTGGACCATACCTCTGGTATGGACAGAAGGCCCATTACCTCCAACAGGGCCTCTGAAACTTCCCTCCACAACCCCGCAACTATCAGGCAATCCCAAAACATGTGCACCATGTCTGTGTTAGATGGACGGCATCGGGGGCAGGGCCAGGAGGACCCAAACATTCTGTGAAGGATTGCTGATGGGAGGAAGGTACTATGAAGGATGTTATATTGAATATATTGAAATCTAGTGTTACGGGGTAGCCTACCGGGGAACTGAAACCCATTGTCTTATTCTTTGGGGGTTAGGCTCTGACCGACAATTTGTTTCCAACTCCTGCGCAACAGTTTCAAGGGGTCCCAGGTGGTATGGACCACTGCCTTGGTGAACCATGTGATGAGCCTGCAGCCAGCCCCATGATGTGGATTGCATGCACTAATGGGTGTTGCTCTTGCTTTGTGTCTGTGATGCACCACAGCCTACCCAGTTTCACCACAAACGTGCCATGAGCTAATAAATGCCCTATTGGCAATGCATAGTCTGCCTGCAAATGTTCAAAGGGAAGTAGCACACCATCACAGAACAGGTCTCCCAAAGTCCATCCTCCCTCCACAGCCCAGGTCACCTGGCCTTCTCTCCTGATTAATGCACAAAAAGATTCAATATAATTAAATTGTATCACAGGGGAGTATGGGACGATATCTGGCATAAGGCTCAGTCCCCTATGATAGCTGCTGTATGTAGTGTGCAGCAGACCATTAGCCTCACAAGGAGGGCCTGCTCGTGGGAGCAACAGTCCGTCGATGAGTGCCTGTGCCATAGACACCAATGACAGCCCTAATTCAGTAATCTGCCTCACTGCCAAACATTGAGGAGGTCACTGTAACTGCACTGCTATGTAATTAGCCTCGAAAATGGGAGTTCCCAACCCTCCTCTGTCAACCGACAGCTGTAATTTGCACAACGCCACTCAACAGTGGCCTCAGTTCCATATGAATTTATCCAATGTTGCATGTAGGGCATGGAAGGTAGATTGCAGGATATGGACCGGAAGATTGTGGAAGAAGCACAAGAGGCAAGGGTGCATGACCATTTTCGACAACGACATCCTTCCTTGGACTGTAAGCGGCAGGGTACTTTAGTAGGCCATTTGAGGGGGCAGAGTGGAGATGGCTCTGGTAAGATTGCCATCTATTATATCTTGACTGGTGTGGTAGATATGTCTACCTAGATACATAAATGTGTGGGGCTCTCATCAGAGCAGGTGATTACCTAGGGCCACATGTAGGTAGGTTCCAAAGTGCGACTTGCAAATTGCGAGTCGCAAATTGAAATGTAGGATGGTGTCCCTGACACCATCTGCGACTCGCAAGGGAGTCGCAAATGCCCACCTCATTAATATTAATGAGGTGGGTCGCAATATGCGACCCCCTTGTGAGTGGCAGCATTCACAGGGATGGTGAACTGCTGCAGACAGCAGACCACCATGTCTGTGACTGCTTTTTAATAAAGCAGGTTTTTTGTTGTTGTAATGCAGCCCGTTTTCCTTAAAGGAAAATGAGATGCATTACAAAAACGAAAAATAAAACATTATTGTTTCATTTTTTCAGTTCCATTCACAACGGGAACATTTCAAATGGGTGCAAACTGCGATTGCTTTGTGACCGTGTTCGCGGTCACAAAGCAATCCGGCATTGCACTGCAACTCGCAATCAGGAAGGGGACACCCCTTCCTAATTGCGACTCGCAAACCCGTTTTGCAATTCGGTAACCAGGTTACCAAATCGCAAAACGGGTTTTACGCATTGCAAAGTGCATTTTGCATGTCGCAAACAGCGAAAATCACTGTTTGCAACGTGCAAAATGCTTCCTACATCTGGCCCCTACTGTTGCATGTTGTGGTGGACAATGTTTACCGAGCGGGAAAGCACATAATGGCCAAATTAACAACCAGTTCTCTGGGAACTTCACCAATATTATTGCAATCCCATGGATTCCCTCATAAATATCCCTTATGTAAATGAGCACATTGTCTGCATAAGGCGAAACAATGTGTGTGTCCACACCCAGTAGCACTCCCCACTCCCGACCCTGCTGCAGTAGCCAATGCTCCAGTGGCTCCATCATAAGGGCAAACAGGAGCAGCAACAGGTGACTCCTCTGACGTGTTCCCCCACTCACTGGTAACGAGGGCAAAATGAGTTGACCAATTTTGACCCTGGCCATGGGCCTGGCGTAGAATAGCCGAATGATACTCTGGAGGCTACCAGTAATACTTAATTTAAAGTGGAAAAAAGGTAGCCCCAATCCACAGTATTGAACACCTTCTATAGATCGAGTACAAGGCAGGCAGCATACGACCATTGGGTTGGGGCCACCTCCATTATTCTATGCAGCCTCCGGCTAGTAAGTGTGGTGGACATTCCATGGCTGAAACTGTTCTGGTCCGAATGGAGCAGGCACGGCATATGTCTTACTTAGGATTTTATATTCCATTGCAAACATTGACAGTGGCAGGTATGAGGTAAGTTCCATTGGGTCCATATCCAGTTTGGTTGAGAGATACTACCAATGATTCCCTGGGAGGTGACCATCGTTTAAGGCTGCTTGGTACAGCTCCAGCAGTTTTGGGGTCAATAGGGTTTCTTGGGCTTTGTAAACTCAACTGAGAGGCCATCAAGACCCGGTGTTTTATGGGTAGCGATGCCCCAGATGACTCCTCGTATTTCCTGAATCTTGAGGATGCATTTAGCTCCTCTCTTTCCAGGGGGCTGAGTGTCGGCATCTCCAGCTCTTCTAAAAACTCTGCGACTTGTAGCTGCTGATTGTGAGAAGCAGGGATGTATACTGTTTGGTAGTGTCTAGTGAATGATAAGTGAATCTTGGCCTGACTAGTGAGCTTTTGTGCAGGAGCTTCCTTAATCATGCTGATGGTTGCTGTGGGTGACATGGTGCGTAGTAGCAGGGACTGTAACTGGCCTGACTTATCTTCTTCAGCGTACATCTGTGCCTGATAAACACGAAAGTCCAAGCACTGCAGCTGCTCTATCAGTTGGGTGTGCTGGTCTGACACCGCTGTTAGGGTATGCTGCTCTTCAGCATGTGTTCAATTTGCCTCCTTGAGAGCCCAGAGTGATGCCTTCAACTGCACAAGTTCCTGATAGAGGCCCATCCTAACGCTCACTACTGGTCTATGCACTGGCCTCTAATCATCACCTTCACTGCTTCCTATTCCAGTTGTCTTGCTGTGGCCGAGCGCCAAGTAACTTAAAGATAATGCGCTATGGCTGCCCGTAGTTCCCCCTTATAGGCTTGATCCTCTTGCATAGCCAGCTGCAGCTACCACATGGGGACAGAAGGTCACAACGTCCCCCAATCTAGATGAATTTGTATTGGGTTGTGATCTGAAAATGTTTTCCCTAGATATTCGGCATCAGTGGCCGTTACCTTAATGGTGGAATGGCAGAGTATGCGGTCTAATCTCACATGCAGTTCATGTGGAGTTCAGTAATATGAATCTTAACAGGCCCTGGATGTAGGACCCACCAGCTGTCATGGAGAGACCACTGTAGAAGCCATTGCATCAGGCATGTGGAAGCCATCAAGAATGGTGAAGCTGGCAGGGTGGGATGTGAGCGGTCAAGTTTAGGATCAAGAACACAATTAAAATCACCCTTAGGAGCCAGGGGACATGGGCCCAATGGTTAAGGACAGTAGAGAGACTAGCTAGAAAGGCTGGTTGTACAGTGTTTAGTGCAGAGATACTTCCTAAAAAAAGAGGCATGTCATCCAATTGTCCCTCTACAACAAGATACTGCTTCTCCATGTCCACTTCTGTGGGCAAGCATCCAAAGGGTAGCCCAGGGTGAATCCAAAAGAGTGCACTCCTTGTGAACCCGGGGTAGGTTGTGCTGTAGTGCTGACCATGCCAGAGCTTCAGGAGGTGGGAAACCTCACCCTTAGGAACATGTGTTTTTTGGATAAGCTCTATTTCTGCCCCCGTTCTCTGTATATATTGCTGCACGGCATGCCTCTTGGATCCTGCACCCATGCCATGTATGTTCCAGGTCAGAACATATACTTATGTCATGGCTGAAAGTAGGCTACGCAGTAAGGAGGGGGTGAAGGCATGCAGGGAGGGACAGTGAGCAGGGGGACCCACCATTCTGTGACCGACCACTGAGAACTCCACATGAGGTGGTACACCACAGTGCGTCTGCTGCAGCTGTGCTGTGTAAACTTCAACAACATAAACTAAATAAACTCTCTTCAACTCCCAGCCCAAGGTGGTCCCTGAATAGGTGACTACCCAAACAGTTAACTGGCGATCCTATGTTTGGGAGGCTCTAAACCACTGTCTCAGGCTCAAGTGCCAACTCTGTCGAGAATGTGGAGAGGAAGCATATGCCATCCAGGAAAGCCAACCCAACACAAACAAGTAGCAAGATTCAAAATAGTATAAGCTATCACAAGACACAAGTCTGCACAGTTATTAAGAACAGCTACAATGCAAAAAAAGAGGAACAATCTTAGGAGGATGTTAGAAAAGTCGCCTAGTTATACCACTGCTGGGTCCCAGCACCCACAAAGCAAGGTTGGAATACCGCCTCCCAGAGTTGACAGAGCATGGTGCAGACTGCCAGAGTCTCAGGTGCCATTTGTCTGTGCAACTAGGCCTGGACATGGATCTGGACCAGATGCAGCCTCCTCTAGGACATGGGTGGATCTCTTTATCATTTCATCATCTGTCTGTGGGGTCACATCCTAGAGGACCAGGGAACTGGTGCTATCCGTTGATGCCCAAGAGAGTGGCTCAGATTGGATGTCATCCAATTCTCTAAGCTCAGGGGAGTGCTGTGCAGCCCATCAGGAAGCCGCAGCCAACAGTGCTTGGGACGGGCCCTCCTCAACCTGCACCGGAGAGGGGGCCCGCTGGATGACTCTGAGGGTCTGGTTCTAATGGCTGGCCTTCTTTCCTAGCTTGCTCTGCAGTGCTGGAGTCCTAGAAGGGACCTCAGCCTCATAGCAGGGTGGCTCCACCGAAACCCAGGCGTTGTGGGTTCAGTGAAGAAATAACTAACACAATTAGCCATGACTTTCAGTTTAGCTGGGAACAGCAGCGAATACTGAAGGCCAGCCAACCAGAGCTTTCTCTTCACTCACTGAAAGAAGACTCGTCAGCACTGTACCAATAGTGTGTAGTGTGGGAAAAGATTAACTCAGTTGTTTTCATGCAGGATTGGGTTAGTCGAATGGGTGGCCTGGAGTATTGCTTCCTTGTCTCGATAGTTCAGTAGTCTGACCCCCAGCAGACAAGGGGGTGCTCCAGCCAGAGGTTCATGGGCTGGGGCCCGGTGAGCCTGCTCAAGCTAGAAGAAAGATGACAGTATAAAGGGGGCCATTATCCATGCAAGCCAATCCTAAAAATAATCTGACAAGGTTGGACGCCTCCACTCCTTTCTGGGAAGCCAACAATACAGAGATTGTTGTGGCGGGATCATCCCTCTGAATCCTCTGCTCTGTTTTCAAGTTCCCAGACTTTGGCCATGAGGAAACAGACTATGTTCCCCAGCTCTGTTAATTCAGGTTGGATTGTCATAACTGTGCTTTCCACGGCATCAACACTAGCAGATACGTTCCCAGCAGACCCACTTCAATCGCCACTCAGTCCCCGCAAATCCTGCCTGCTGTCTTCAATGACCTCCAGTATCTTGTCTAGTTTTGCCTCAGTAGAAGTTACAGTCCCACCAGCTACTTCCTTTGCTGCCTCCTGACAGGTTACTGTTACCAGATCCTGGCACCCTGGAGCCTGGGAGCCCTCTCCACCATGTTTCCCCACAATATGACTGTGTCCGCCGACTGTGACTGTTGAGGAAGGCCTTTCTCTTATGCTGCAGTGTCCTGATTAAAGGGTGCCTCTATGCCACTGTTGCCACCACCTAGTGTGCAGGTGTTAGATCAGGGAGCAATTCCCTGGGTCGCTAAGTCCTTCCGCCACCGCAAGTTAGGCTGTGGCTAGTGTAGCTGAGGAAGCCAAGCAGCCTGGGGGGGCTTAAACTCTGCTCCTCCTCCTTTTACTTGACTGCATTTCAGGCCTAATTCCCAGGTGGCAAATCTCAGTGACGTCAAGGCTCTGACTCACTCGCACAGCTCTATCGCAGCCAAGCAGACAGCACACTCCTTCAGTGCCTCAAAAATGCCTCACAGGGTGCCTTTTTTCCTCTGTGCCCCGTGCACTTGTGTTGCTGGAGCACCACAGTGGGGATCACCGGTATAACTGCCGGTTCCTGGTTGGATGTGCAGAGCTAGGCTAGAATGTGCCTGCCATCATGCATGGGCTAGCCATGCCCCCCAACACAACGGGCCTGATTCGCACAACTTTTTTATGATTGCTCATGTTTTACTCCTCCCATAGATGTGAATTGCCTCCAACTAGCCAGGACTAATTCATAAAAAGTTTAATTTGAGCAGTGCTGTCTTACTCCATGCTAACATGCATCTCACTCATTGATTTCCAGCATTAAGACATTTCTTCTCATAGGAAAAAGGTTTTGTGATTCATAAAGCATTTTTGCCTCGAGTGGCCATGCTGTACTCCTTGAAATACATGAGTAAAATCTAACTAAGGAGTAAGATCCACTCAGTGCTTAACTTGAATAATAATGAGTATTGTTGCCCAAAGTGATGCCTAGAAGTCCACGACTGACACTATTAAACATCAGTGCACTCAATGTCAAGGCTGTGTAGTACTGAATCCACGTCAGCCATCATTCATTCATTACCATATTCTCCCTACCCCTGTATGTCAGTCTTGCAGGTTCCTTCTTTCACCCTTCTTCTTTCTTTCCCCGTTGTGTGTTTTTCCCTCTCCGGCTCTCTGGAAATGTCTAATGAGCGAAAATAAGTGCCGGCCTCCAGTAATGAGTGCTGGTGGCCCCCACCATCAACCACTGGCTCAAATTAAGCACTGGATGCATCTCTTGACAGACTATGTTCATATGTAGGTCATCTGTAGGAGAGGAGAAAGACACAAAACTCATATAGAAATCACTGTAAATCGTACCCAATTAATATACTCTGTATATCACGACTGGTTCTATGGAGAGGAACCTCTTAGCTACGACAGAGCGGTGGCCCGAAGCTCACAAGCTACAACGCATTTGATTATTTAGGAATCCAACCCCAGATGTTTAAAATTAGGATCCCAGGCAAACAACGCATATTCCAAAGCGGTGCGAGTAGTACTGGCGGAAGTGGGTGCATGCTTATTGGTTATTGTTTAGAAGAAATCGGTATTTTCACAGGGATTTGGTAATTTCAAATACAAATAAGTATTTTCTCATACCTCTACTGTGTTGGAAAACTTCCCTGAATTACAGCGCACCCACTGGTCCCAAAAGCAATAATTTATAAACAAAAAGTACTGCACGCATTAAAAACCCGGCTCCTGTTTTTTTGTCAAGCATGAACATGTCAAGGCAACATTTGACTCACTCTTGAAGAGAACTGAACACGCTTATCTTCAGCTATTACCTCCCCCTTCACTTGGACTTGTCACAATAGTCTGACAGACTTAAAAGTGCAGGAATCCGCATCATACATTAAAAGGCGGCAAGCTCCAATTGGCCATACACTGGGTGGAAAACTTTAGAAATTAACCTCAAGGTTAGAAGCTACAGTAGCAACAAGTCTGCTGAAAAACAGCTGCTGCAGTAGGATCGGATCCCTATGCCAAATACTTGCGCTTGTGAGGAAATTGAAACGAGGGCTGTTTAGTTCTTTAATGCTGCTGTGTAAGGATTAAAGGACGAGAAGGGGTGTATCTTCTCTGGCTTGGAGACATTAAGCAGTTCTGGAAGTTTCTGTTTTTACAGAACATGATCCCCCCATGCCAGATGTACAAATGAAAGAGGTCCAAGCATGTGTGCCGCTGTAACGCAGGGCAAAGGGTCAGGCACCTGTGACTTCGGAGCCATATTATGAATTTCAGAAGCTGCTTTTTGACTTAACAGTCTGCAGTTTTCTGTCACACATGCATAAAACATTTAATCCATTAAAGTGTTTTTGGCTCTCGTTTTCAAATAAAGAAATAAAAAGGTTCCATCTATTTTGTTTTATGCTTTCCTTGTACCATTTCTATCCAATATTCCGATATGATTCATTGTTTTTGTCTAACGAAGACATTTAGGAAGACAAAAACAAATGAATCAAACACCAAGGTGGAAAAAGTTCCTTCCTCAATGGCAGCTAAACACGAGCACTTAATAGTAAACGTATGGATTGAAGATTCCACAGACTAAAGCACGCCTCCCACTTTTTGTTTTACATTTATGAAGAGGAAACGTCACTGGGCCCAACTGACAATGTTTTTCCCCACAGTAAAAAGTGGAATATAAAGTTGCTGTTTGAAGATCCTGATTCACAGAATTAGTATTTGACTATTTTTCAAGTGTACATTGAACATGCATCAGAGGAAAATACACAATGTAAGTGGATTTAAAGCTGCTTTGGGTTCAGGAAAGATGTTGAAATATAAATATTCAGGCTGAACCGAAGGCGTTTTCGTAGACTGTGATGGTCATTGCTGGAAACACTCACAAAGTCAGGAATTTGTTGCTATTCACAAACATTCTTGATTGCTTTTATCATATGTAACAAAGAGGTCAAGATCAGAAGATAATACTGAGAACTTTCCCCTCTGCTTCTTTTGTTAATAAATAGCCATTCCTCTTCCTTTCATTCAAAGCAAGCATTAGCCCAGCCAGAAGCTATAGCACTGGGTGGAAGAAACAAGCATTTGCAATGCAACTGGTCTTGCATTTGCTCGAATTAGAGCTATTAGTGTTGTAGACTCAAAACCGGACTTTTCTTGCCTCGTAAATTGAAAAGTAAAAGTAAAACAGTTTCACATAAGTGAGCCGATTCAAAGCGCCACACCATGAGAGGGAAGGAGACACACAAAAGGAAAAATAAGTTTGCTCATAGTCAAACGTACGGGCAACAGTGTAATTAGCCATGTAACAGTGCTGATGTCCAAGGCTGTAACAAGACCTTCCCAAGGAGGGACAAACGTAAAGCATTTATCAGTGAAAACAAAGGATTTTTGAAGGGAAAGCCCATGATTCAAGCGATAGTGACGGTGAGGTGAACGTGGTTAAAAGCCCAAATGGATAACAACACGTCGGAAAAGCAGAACTTGTGCTCTGTTATGCTCAACCTAAAAACAGTGGTCTCATTTGCCCCACAATAAGCCAGTCTATGTACTACCCATAAAAGTAGTAATTACTAACAAAGTCTTCTCTATTTATCACAAAGCATTTTCAAAATAAAGAACTAAGGGCCTGCTTTATGAAAAGTTAGTACCGCCTTTGCATCATTGTTTTACCCAAAAGTGGCGCTAACTTACAAAACATAATTATATTTTGAAAGTTTGTGCCGCTTTTGCAAAAGGCCCTAAGTACTTTGACTTCGCCTCCACTTGTCAACAAAAATACTGCACTCATGTCTGCAGAACACACAAGAAATCCAAACATGGGTAGTAGTTCAAGCACCAGTTGAATAACGTGCTCCCCACTGACAACAATAGCACTTAAAACTAAAAACCAAGTGTTAATCCTATAAGTGCGGGCGTCGGCCACTGGCCAACACCCACACTCCCTCCCTGGTGCGGGTCACGACCAGTGGCCGACACCAGGGAGGGGGTTAAAAATCCTGCACTGGAGGTTTTTTTTTTTCCCCCGTTGGAGACGCGGAACAACTTCTGCGTCTCCATACCGCCCCCCTCCTGCCCCTTTGTGACGTCAGCGCACCGCGAGGCGTGCTGACGTCACTTTTTTTCCCCACCGGAGCAGAAGAGAATCAGGTAAGCGTCCTCTTCTGCTCCAGTGGGGAAAAAAAGGCCAAAACGGCCTCCCCAGATGCCAGGGAGGCATCGATGGAAGGGGGAGGCTCTCTCCTTTCCATCAATGCCTCCCTGGCACCGTTTCTTGGCCATGGATCGCAGCACGGCTGCGATCCATTGCCAGGAAACGACCCTAGACAGCAGGGATCTTCTTTAGTGGTCCCCCGGGGGCATTATTTTGTTATCTGTACTGTTTTGGGGGGGCGATCGTGCCCCCCACATTTTTTTTTTTTTTTTTAAGTATAAAAATGAAAAACAAAATGGTGTGGTCGGCCCTCAGAACACAGGCCGACCCCTGGGGGTAAAACAAAAATCTAATTTTCCCTGGGGGGGAGGGGGGGGGGACGATCGCACCCCCAGGGTAAAAATTGTAATAAAAAAAAATACAAAAATTGTTGGTGATCAGCCCTTAGGGTGACCATCTATGGGGCCATTTTTTTTATTTTTATACATGAGTGCTTTGCCAAGGGCAAGCACACATGATTGAAAAAAAAAGTTATGTAAAATGAGTGTCTTGTTTTCTCTCTCTCTATATATATATATATATATCTATATATATATATATATTTTTTTTTTTCAGGTCGAGGATTGCAGCGCACATGCGCTGATTTTCTGACGTGTTGGTGTGTATCTGGGCGTTTAATAACACCCACCTCACGCCCATCACTACCACTCGTTTGTGGGCTTGCCCTTCAAAAATCCTTTGATTACATTGGTAAATGGTTTACCTTTGTCCCTCCTTGGGGGGGTTTTGTTACCGCCTTGGCCATCGCCCCTGGTACATGGCTAATTGCACTTTTGCTGTTACGTTTAACTGCGAGCGAACTTCTTTTCCTTTTGTGTATCTCTTCACCTGATGCTCATGGTGGCCGTGGCGCTGTGAATCGGCTACCTTATGTGAAAGTGTTTAACTTTCAATTTTCAATTTATGTGGCAAGAAAAGTTGGGTTAGGAGTTTATAACGCTAATAGCTCTAACTCGAGCAGATGCGAGACCCACTGCATTGTAAATGCTTGTTTTTCTTTTGTGTGTTGTTTTCTGGGAGCCACAATTGGTCCCCCCAGGGAAACCACACATATACATAAAAGTTTTATATATATATATATTTATTTTTTTATATATATATATATATATATATATATATATATATATTTATATATATATAATGGTGAACAATTTCACCGCGCTCCACGAGGACCGTGATCAAGACTCCTTGGTGAGTCGAAACGCGTTGGTGGTTAATTGACTGCAATAAAATACACGTTTATTTGTACCTTGTGGAGTGCGGTGAAATTTTTCGGCATTACATAATTTCAAGATTGGTCTTCTCTGTCACTGGGCACCGGCAGTGGAGTGCGCCGCCCAGCAACCCTTCGACCACTTTGTTTCTAAACATATATATGTATATATATATTATATATATATATGCAACACAAATTGGTTAAAAGATTGTTGCGCAGCGCACTCCACTGCCGGTGCTCGGTGATGGAGGGAAGCAACCTTGAAAATATTTTGTGAACAAGAATCTCACCGCACTCCACGAGGTTCAAATTGACATGTTTTATTGCAAGTATAAAAAATTAAAAAAAAGAGGGACTCATTTACTGTGATCAAGACTCCTTGAGAGTCGAAATGCGTACTTGGCTGTTGCTTGCAATAAAACATGCCACTTTTAACCTCATGGAGTGTAGTGAGATTCTTTTTCACAAAATATATATATATATATATATGCATGCATGTATGTCTTTTCTGTAGTGGCAGTTGCCATAAAGTAGAGCAGATGGTTTATTGTCCTGCTGCAAAGGAGATACCTTTCTATGTATTTAGCTGAGTGGATTAGTAAAGGCAAGTGTAACCTGCGCATTAAAACAAAGGTTATGCCAGGGGGACTATGGAGATATTAGTGGCACTTTTGCTGGGTAATACTGAGGGAATTAGAAGAGGAGGTAATGGGAGGCAGAGCACCAAAAATGACTGTTGCGCTGGGTGTGTGGTAAGGAGAAGTAATACATTCTTTTTTTGTTTTTTTTAGTGTTTTCAGAGAATCTGTAGAATTGGAGAAGAAGCGAAAGTAAGGTGACGACATTTCCTATTGTACACAACAAACATACCCACGAGCAATTTTGTGACTATCTACCTTCTACGTAGGCTAGTAATTTAGAGGGACAGTTCAGCCAGTAGCAGAGGTGGCGTCGTGTTGGATGACTGCTGATCAAGCCCTAACTCGGGTTATGGAGGACAGTTCTGATGTAGGCTCAGAGACTGAGACAGCAGACACTGAGACAGCATCTGAGGGAGAGGACAATGGGGCAGAATCTGGGAGTGATTTTTCAGTCGGCGGAGTCCCATCCGACGACACCTCTTCCAGTGAGTCTGAAGGAGACAATGACGACATCCGTGCTGTCCCTTCGCAAGCACATTCTGGGCAGTGGGACCACATTGGGTTAGCCGAACCCAGAGAGCACGTGCTTGCGGACGCAAGCACAGAGAGAGTGCTCTCTTGGCAGCCCCCCTGTTTAGTTCAGCCCCAAATTCCACCTTTTACTGGTGATGCAGGATGTAAAGTCGATACAGCTAACTTTTTGCCAGTCGACTACATCTATCTATTTTTGGATGTTGACTTCCTTCAGAAAATTGTGCAGCAAACAAATTTACGTGCAGACCAATTTCTGAGGGAGCGCGGAGGCACTCTAGGGCCCCGTTTTAGGGCACGCCAGTGGACTCCCACTTCGCTGGTGGAGTTGAAGATATTTTTGGGCCTTACGCTCAAAATGGGGTTAGTGCAGAAACCCACCTTGCAGTCCTACTGGACTACTCGCACGGTTTGGATAACTCCCATCTTCGCACCATACATGAGCAGAGATCGTTTTTTGCTACTGCAGCGCATGCTGCATTTCAATGACAATTCTGCTGCATTGCCCCGGGACCAGATCATGACAAGTTGTTAAAAATTCGGCCTGTCGTGGAACATTTGTCTGCCAGGTTTCCAGAGATCTGTACTCCTGGAAAGAACATAGCAGTCGATGAGTCCTTGATCCTGTACAAAGGACGGCTGCTTCTCAGACAGTAATTGCGAGCAAAAGAGCTTGCTATGGCATAAAGCTGTACATGCTGTGTGAGAGCTCTTCTGGCTATGTGTACAGCTTGAGAGTGTATACAGGGAAGAATTCTACCCTAAACCCTGTAGGTTGCCCTCCCACGTTAGGGGTCACAGGTAAGATTGTATGGGAACTTGTCCAGCCACTTCTTCACAAAGGTTATAACCTTTATGTGGACAATTTCTATACAGGAGTAGAGCTGTTCAGTGAGCTCTACAAAGCTGGCACTGTGGCCTGCGGTACAGTTCGTTGTAACCGCAAAGGATTCCCGCAGGAGCTTGTTTGCAAGAAGCTCCAGAAATCCCAGAGTACTGCATTGCTTTCTAACGAACTGCTCGCAGTCAAGTTCCTAGATAGGCGTGATGTATACATGCTCACTACAATTCATGATGAGAGCACTTCTCCCATCACGGTTTGGGGTCAGATGGCCGAAGTCCACAAGCCCATCTGTATACTTGATTACAATAAGTACATGGGCGGAGTGGACAAGAAAGACCAGTTTCTTCAACCATACAATGCGTGTCATAAAACTTGCACTTGGTACAAGAAACTGTTTACCCACCTGATTCAGATGGCAACATATAATGCATATGTTGTTTACCGTCAGACAACCACAGGAAGACTCATGACTTTCCTTGACTTCCAGTTGTCTGTAATTGAAAGCCTCACTGCTGTTACAGAAGCAGCAGCAGCCTCCACCTCATATGTTCTGGAGGATGTGGCAAGGCTGCAGGAGCAACACTTTACTGATCGCATTCCTAAAACACCCAAAAAGGATCGTCCATGTCGTCGCTGTAAAGTGTGCTCGAAGCATGGAAAGCGGCAGGAAAGTCGGTATTACTGTCCCCAGTGTCCATCACAACCAGGCCTCTGTATCCCTACTTGCTTTATGTTGTATCATACTAAAGCAAAGTTCTGGGAAATCGACTGAGGTTGAGCTGCTGTTGGGTAATCCTTTCAGTGGCAGTGCATGGATACCGAACGTCCATGGGCCACTGCTTCGTTGGGCAAGGAGCCACAGAATTTTACTTCATCATGGGCTTCCTTTTGGACTGCTTGAGAGCTAAATCCACCGTCAAAACGTGGTCGGTGTTCTGTTCAAGTAACATGCATTATATTCCCCCTACTGCATGTACTAGTGGACAGAACATATGCCACATTGTCACGGAGTACCCTTTCTTCACCAGCATGTCTACCTTACTTTCAACGGTAGATATTCTCTCTCAGTTCGAAGAATCACTTTGTACGGCATACTTGAAAACCCCCAACTTGCATCCACAAACTAGTATAGGTTCACTTGGCAATTATACAGGATTAGCCAGGACTCTGATGAGAATAGAGACATGAATGGGTAAGGAAAGCTTATGGTAGGAGTGCCTTCACAGGGTTATTGCACAGGTAGAAGGCAGATAGTAAAGGTAGTACAGATGTACATCATCTACACCTATGGATTCAAACCCATTGGTGCCATCCCAGCACTGAAGGTGAATGACTTGTATGGGTCAGTGTGACCTGCTTTTCATGTTCATCTTCCTTCAGAACTTAGTAGATGTTCAGTTTGCTGTACAAGTGCATTATAGTCACATCACTGCACATAATGTTGGCTGGGACATATGCTACGTTCTCATGGACTCCCCTATGTACCAAACACTACCCTTTTTCATAGCCTATGACCTTCTTTTTAGGGAACATCATGATAAATCCCAAGCATGTCTCCCTTAGTTTCAAAGGTAGATATGCTCTCTCAATTCGAGGAATCTCTTTGTACGGCATACTCGGACACCCCCAACTTGCATCCACAAACTGGAAGGAGTTGGATTTAGCACAGAGAGTGCGTTAAAAGCACATGAAAAACATGTCTTCCTGAGCCTCAGGTAGCTGCCACAGGAGTCATTAGTAAAGGTGTATTACGCATGCATTTTTTTAATGTTAAGGAAGAAGGAGGCAGTTAGCCTAAGACCTTATCTATAGGTAACATCATGAGAAATCCCCAGCATGTCTCTCTTAGTTTCAAAGGTAGATATGCTCACTCAGTTTGAGGAATCTCTTTGTACGGCATACTCAGACACCCCCAACTTGCATCCACAAACTGGAAGGAGTTGGATTTAGCACAGAGAGTGCAATAAAGGCGCATGAAAAACATGTCTTCCTGAGCCTCAGGTGGCTGTCACAGGAGTCATTAGTAAAGGTTCGTTACGCATGCATTTGGTGATGTTAAGGAAGAAGGAGGCAGTTACTTGACAGGTGGTAAAATGTAGTCAAACTTATTCCGTTCTGTGGCATGTGAATGTGATGAGCCCTTGTCTGGCAGCGGTAAGTTAATGTGAGTGCAGTGATTGGTTGGATTGGGCCCGTGGCTGGCGATAGGAAAGGGTTGTTTGTTGTGTGTGAAAGGCGTATGAATGAACCATAAAGAGGTTGGTGCCTGGACGCAGCTTTATGGCCCACCTTCAGAAGGCTTGGTTTCAATATTCAGATACTTTGATAAGTATTCATGCTTTGTAACCATAATTTCTGGAGGTGCTAAAACCAACCAGTGTGAGTGGTGGGTTGAATTTTACAAACTAGTACCAGGGGAGTCCAAGGGTGCAGGACTTGCGTGGCTCTCACCAGTTTTCCTTCACCCAGAATCCCCTTGAAATCACAAAATGTGCTTAAAAAACACATTTGCCTTGCATTCCAATGAGCAGAAGTCCAGGGATCTGCAGAGAGCCATTAAAATTACCTACCACAAAACAGCCTCGTTTAGACAGTCACCTAAGTATTTGGTCCTGGGCTTGGCAGGCATGTAGGGAAACCTACCAAACGCAGACATTTCTGAAACCTAGACACCAAAGGCAGCCCACGTAAATGTGGTGTGTTTGGATTTAACCAAGTTTTCTTACCCAGAATACCCTGCAAAAGTGAAACGTTGATTAAAACCACTATTTTTCCTTTCTTTTTTTATCACAGAAACTACAGAAATGTGCAGGGATCCTAAAAATTCCTACCACCCAGTGTTTCCCCACTTGTCGTGATAAAAACACAACCCCGCTTGTGTGCCTGTGCCTAATGCCCGCTTCAGGAATTAATCACTCCAGAGGTAACAGTAGCCCTCATGCAAGGACTACCATTGACCCTTGTGTGATCCATTCCTGTCGCAGGCGCTGGGCCTACCCACACAAGTGAGGTATCATTTTTATCGGGAGACTTGGGGGAATGCTGGGTGGAAGGAAATTTGCGGCTCCTCTCAGATTCCAGAACTTTCTGTCACCGAAATGTGGGGAAAACGTGTTTTTTCGCCACATTTTGAGGTTTGCAAAGGATTCTGGGTAACAGAACCTGGTCAGAGCACCACAAGTCACCCCATCTTAGATTCCCTTCGGTCTCTAGTTTTCAAAACTGCACAGGTTTGGTAGGTTTCCCTAGGTGCCGGCTGAGCTAGAGGCCAAAATCTACAGGTCAGCACTTTGCAAAAAACAGCTCTGTTTTCTGTCAAAAAATTGAATGTGTCCACGTTGTGTTTTGGGGCATTTCCTGTCGCGGGCGCTAGGCCTACCCACACAAGTGAGGTATCATTTTTATCGGGAGACTTGGGGGAATGCTGGGTGGAAGGAAATTTGTGGCTCCTCTCAGATTACAGAACTTTCTGTCACCGAAATGTGAGGAAAACGTGTTTTTTTGGCCACATTTTGAGGTTTGCAAAGGATTCTGGGTAACAGAACCTGGTCAGAGCACCACAAGTCACCCCATCTTAGATTCCCCTAGGTCTCTAGTTTTAAAAAATGAACAGGTTTGGAAGGTTTCCCTAGGTGCCGGCTGAGCTCAAGGCCAAAATCTACAGGTAGGCACTTTGCAAAAAACAGCTCTGTTTTCTGTCAAAAAATGGGATGTGTCCACGTTGTGTTTTGGGGCATTTCCTGTTGCGGACGCTAGGCTTACCCACACAAGTGAGGTATCATTTTTATCAGGAGACTTGGGGGAATGCTGGGTGGAAGGAAATTTGTGGCTCCTCTCAGATTCCAGAACTTTCTGTCACCGAAATATGAGGAAAACGTGTTTTTTTAGCCACATTTTGAGGTTTGCAAAGGATTCTGGGTAACAGAACCTGGTCAGAGCCCCACAAGTCACCCCATCTTTGGATTCCCCTAGGTCTCTAGTTTTCAAACATGCACAGGTTTGGTAGGTTTCCCCAGGTGCCGGCTGAGCTAGAGGCCAAAATCTACAGGTATGCACTTTGCAAAAAACACCTCTGTTTTCTTTGGGAAAATGTGATGTGTCCACGTTGTGTTTTGGGGTATTTCCTGTCACAGGCACTAGGCCTACCCACACAAGTGAGGTACCATTTTTATCGGGAGACTTGGGGGAGAATAGAAAAACAAGTGTTATTGACTCTTTTCTTTCTCTACATTTTTTCCTTCCAAATATAAGAGAGTGTGTAAAAAAGACGTCTATTTGAGCGCCCTGCAATTCACATGCTAGTATGGGCACCCCGGAATTCAGAGATGTGCAAATAACCACTGCTCCTCAACACCTTATCTTTAGCCCATTTTGGAAATGCAAAGGTTTGCTTGATACGTATTTTTAATTTTTCATATTTCAGCAAATTAATTGCTCTATACCCAGTATAGAATGAAAACCAACTGCAGGGTGCAGCTCATTTATTGGCTCGGGGTACCTAGGGTTCTTGATGAACCTACAAGCCCTATATATCCCCACAACCAGAAGAGTCCAGCAGACATAACGGGAAATTGCTTTAAAAAATCTGACATCGTAGGAAAAAGTTACAGAGTAAAAAATAAAGAAAAATGGCTGTTGTTTTCAGCTCAATTTCAATATTTTTTATTTCAGCTGTTATTTTCTGTAGGAAAACCTTGTAGGATCTACACAAGTGAACCTTTGCTGAATTCAGAATTTTGTTTATTTTTCACAAATAGTTAGCTTTCCGGGATCCAGCATTGGTTTCACACCCATTTCTCTCACTAACTGGAAGGAGGCTGAAAGCACAAAAAAATGTAAAAATGGGGTATGTCTCAGAAAAATGCCAACATTGTGTTGAAAAATGTGTTTTTCTGATTCAAGTCTGCTTTTTTCTGAAAGCTGGGAAGCTGGTGATTTTAGCACCGCAAACCCTTTGTTGATGCCATTTTCAGGGGAAAAACCACAAGCCTTCTTCAGCAGCCCTTTTTTCCAATTTGTTTGAAAAAAACAAAATCTTTGCTCTATTTTGGCTAATTTCTTGGTCTCCTCCAGGGGAAACCACAAACTCTGGGTACCTTTAGAATCCCTAGGATGTTGGAAAAAAGGACGCAAATTTGGCATGGATAGCTTACATGGACAAAAAGTTATGAAGGCCTAAGCACAAACTACCCCAAATAGCCAAAAAAGGGCTCAGCACTGGTGGGGGAAAACGGCCCAGCAGCTAAGAGGTTAAGGAGCAGTCAGTTGATTTGTTTACATTTGGTAGGTTATTGTCGTAAAGCATACAAGTAACAACTACATTTAAAGATGAGTGTGAAAGTTTCATATCATTCGTAGGTCCCCTCTTTCACTTGAGTACTGGGCATGAAAAGTGACCCCTTATGATGAAAGACACTCACTTAAACATTTTTGTGGGTTTGCCTTATAAAGACAAAGTTAGCAGTCAGGAAAGGATTAGAAATGTCAAGTTCAGATGACACGCATGACCCCCAAAATACCTGCTTGAATATATGCTTCATTAAAGCTTGAACAGGTTTACTGAAGTGTTATTCTGCAAATAAGTTGTGTAATTTGTAGCAATTAAAATCGAAAAAGATGTCATTTATTTTTATATACACCGGTTCTCTTACATTTACAGCTAAAAGTACTGAAAAACAATCAAATATAGTGCTAAGAAGTCAATAATAGACTTATGTCTAACATTTCAGATAACTTATTGATTTTTGTACACAACAGAGTACCATTAAAGTTTGATAGTTTAACTGCGAGAAATCCTCGTATTGATTTCCAATACTGTTGAGAAACAACATGCCCTATCAGTAAAATGCGCGAGAATGAACATTCACAAGTCTGATATGTGAACTGAATGGTAGGGCTTGTGCGGGAAAGAGAGGCTGCATGTACTTTAACGCCTCTTCACTGTCAGAGGCGTGTCATAAGCAAGGCCCTGGCTGACAAGTTTAAGGGTGAGGTCTGTCCTGACACACACACACACTGCTCCTAACTGTGACAGCGTACAAGTCGCTTCACCTCCGTTTGCACCAACAGGTTTACTTAAAAATGATTAAATGACAGACGAAACAATTTACACATCATCTAAAAATATTAACAGTGCACGTGGTCTGAACCCTATCTGTTATTTGCTCCTCAGATACAATGTAAGTAACTGCATAAGCAAAGTGATTAAAACACAAGCGCGATCACACTGTGTAAAACCTTGAATTTGCAAAGTAGCGCTAGAGAAAAAACAAGCCCGATCTTGTGGTGTAAAACGTTGAATTTGCAAGGAGTGCTGGGATAAACAATAGAATTAAACTGGTAGTCATGAAAAGCACTTGATTACTGCCCAGCACAATTGTGCTGTGTGTGGAATAAAAAGAAAAAGTAGTCCAGAAACCATACGGAAAACACAGGGCCTCGGATGTTTTCGTAGTTGGCTGGTGCGCTCGACGATGGCTAAACACCAGAAAAGGCATAAAATTTGCATCTCTTTCACTAATGAAGCAAGCCCACGAACCAACAAAAAAGATGGGCGTGACATGGGGATGGTTAAACGCTCACAGAGAGATCACAACAGAGACCTGAACGCTTGCGTGCTCAATCCTAATGATGGAGTAAAAGTATTGCCTCAGGAAACAGTATTCTCTTTAAATAAAGAGGCTGGTGGCGCTCAAAACGTGCCTATGACATCCAAACTGCATTGTAAAATTATGCTGCTAGAACTGGACCTCCTCATAACTCTGCTGGTTCTTCTGGTGCCATATTGTGCTCACACAGTCTTACTGCCTTTACAAAGATATTTCAGGTTGCCATAATTTCCTCATAACCGTGAATCAAGCCACTTCTTCTCTGTCCTATTGCACATCTCTTGCAAAATGTATTTTTATAAGCTGCTCTTAAAGATTGAGCTTTATCTATGGCAGCAACATTATTATGGTTTCAGGTGTTTTTTTATTTTTTTATTATTTTTTTTAGCAGATCTTAGTTCTTTCAATTATCACTTAAATTTTTTAAATGCACTTCCTTCTCAGCACTGTGAATTCATAGTTGTCATGCTAAAGCCAATTAAGCAATCACACACACAAGCCACAAAGACCAGACAGCATCAAATACATTCTGCAGCAGTTCTTCGATTTCACTACCCAAATGTTTTACACCATAGCTTATGTAAGTAATAAAGTTTTGCATCCATAGCTGGGACCATTTCTCATATTTTGACGTTTGAGAAAACATCCAAATTGCTAAGTGGTTTTTACTGAAGGCTTTTAAATTTAAATAGGATGTTCTACTTTTATTGCAGTGATGATCATTTATTAATCTTATTGCTCCAATGCAGAATCAGCTTTCTGTCTAGAAAAGCCAAGTCAAAAAAACAGAAGCCAACAAACGCCATGTCCCCAGAAAATGTTGTGGCATGCATCCAGGCATGATGCCTTATTATAACACTGAAGCTCATGGTGCTGCTTACGCAGTCTGTTGTGTCAAGTCTCAAGACATATTTTGCTGTGTCCTGCCCAACTTGGATAGTTTGAGAGAATCTGTCAGAAATGGGGGCTAATACTCAATGGTCATATCCCACAGTGCATGCGTGTAACATCACAACAGACGGGCTGCGTTCAGGGATCTCAGGGCCATGCTAATGGAAAAGACAATCTTCCTAAATCTCACTGAACTTGTCAATATGTTTTGATTCTCTATGTGTTTAGGTGGCAGAGAATGTGTTGGGGTTCACCTTGCTAGAACATTGAACTACCAAGCTCTCAGGAGTTGAATACCAAGTCAAAACCACAGGATCTCCAGTGGCAGGTCCAAGATGTCTAGCTACAAAGTGACTTACAGCGGAAGCTGAATACAGGTTTGATCAAGTCGCTTTGCAGGTTTCCACCAGGACATTGTTAAAATGCATTAAGGGCTCTGCAGTTGCAAATCCAGGCTGCAAGATTTCTGTCAGTATGTTTGCCTTATTCTCTATGTAAGGTAGGTAGGTAGCTATAGGTCTAACACTACTGTTATTTTGTAGACTACTACTGTGAAAATGGTACTTTTCAGTGGGAGTCCAAATCTGTCTCACCCAGTTCCAATCTTTAGATCTAAGTATGGGGCAACATCAGTGTAATGAGAGGGAGGGAGCAAACAGTACCCCTCTTCAACATCATCATGCAGAATATCTTGGAGCATTTGAATGGAGTCAGAGTCTGATCGGAACAATACTTCTAGCCTGCAATAATACTGGCATTGAGGAGGGGAGGTGGGAGATCTTCAAAAACTGGGTGATGCACGTTGGTAATCTCACTGCAAGACACTGGACTGGAGCAGCCTGATGATTCCAGATTGTAAACTGATATCGGAGTCAGATCCGATGTAATCACCAACGTGGAGGCATTGGTTACAGCTGGCAGGCAGCAGGGTGGGGGAGGGCTTGAGGTCCCATAAGTCAGTGAGAGCTAAGGTCAGGAGATCAACTGGGGGGCACTGCATCTCCATTGGCCCCAGATTTGGGAGGGAGTTCCAAAGGGAGCCATTATTGAATGAAAAGTTGCAGCATGGCCTCCCTCGAGGCCCAAATCTGCTACGGGGTCAGCAGTGGTCCTGGAATCTTAAACCACGCTGGTCCCAGCTTTGGAACAGGCTTGGAGTGAGATGATGGCAGCGGAGTCAGGTCCTTGGAATACCAACTGTGCAACTTCTACCCCTGAGCAGGAGTTGCGAGAAGGGGACAAATCTCACTTGGACTTCTTGCTCTTGTGACGAGAATTGTTCCTCGACATAGTTCTCGACTTCCCAGAAGACGGGAATCTGGAGAAGGGCTAGGACCTTCAACAGGGCCACAACTTGGTGAGGCCTGGTCCACTGCTTGATGCCTAACCTACCTTGCTTTTTTTGGTTGTTGAAATTTAGCTTTGCCTCTCACTCCATGTTCACCTTCAGGTATATCAGGAAGACTTTGTCACATGACTTTGAGTGGTGTCCAGATCCTAGATACATGCAGACTCGTATTAATCCATGACTGGCATCTTCTTCCTGCAATCGCAGCACAGTTGTAGGTCTATGGAAGTGACATTTTTCTAGTACTCCATCTTTCTGCTGAAAAAAGCGCAATTGACACTGACAAAAAGCAAAAGAATTCTAAGCAGCCCTCCCCAATAAATGGTACAGAAAAAATAGAAAATGACATAATTCCACTGAGGTGGTGCCCAGTTACAGACCCAAACTATCTCTTCCACAGGTAGAGCAAGGTCACCACAGAGTTGGATGCTACCACATGCAGGAGCAACTGCTATGAAAATAATCCAGGTCTAGTCTGGTGCCTGAGAGAATTCAGAAGGTGAGGGATCTGCTGTTTGAATAATCGCTCATCAGAAAGCATCATTTAGAAAGAAGCAGACCAACTGCAAATAGCAGCTGCTAAGCACTCAAAAAATGTTTTTATAAAAATAGAGGGAAAATAAATCACACAAAAAGAAAACACAACAGTGAGGGGGCGCAACAGAGACGCAGGTATACAGTGGCGGGTGAGTAAGGCAATGGAAGAATGGGGGTAAAAATATAAAAGAAAAGAAGCCAGTACGAGAAGTAATCGAAAAGCTGTGGAGCATGGGAAGCAATAGGGAGAGCTAAGGGGAATTGGAAGGAGGAAGCAGCACTCAAAGGACCGAGCTAGAAACCACCGATACTCCCATGGATGGCTGAAAGAAAAACTAAAAAGTAGTTTCCTAAATGCAAGCCGTGGAAATACACAAGTCATCTGAAAAGAACACAGTAAAAAGAAGAAATGCTCCACAGGTGGGACAAACAAAGAAATGGGAAGAAAGCCAATGAATAAGAAGGAAATAAATCAGCTAAGAAAACTATCCAACCAAGAGCAAGGGGCTTCCCCAAAGCCCGCTGTATCGTTGCTTTCTAACGTATTAGAAACAACATATTTCAGCTACAACTCACTAAAGTTGTCTGTAAGCAAGACCTAAAAAAGCAACTCACACTTGAATACAGTACATCCAAAACAGTATATTAGAGTTAACATTGTACACACATCCAACACTGCACAGATATGCCACATAGTTATTAACGTACCCACAGAAAACAACACACAAAGCATGCAACATAACCTATTAAACAGTAAATCGTGCACATGTCCTATCCAATACTTCACTGTCAATCAATCAACATAACACTTTGAACAGACTTCCTTACCTACAACTAACACCGACAGATAAAGCAACTGACCCACAACAGCAGCTAATCGATTTTTGCAATACATTTGCCCACAAACACTAAACTCAATAAGTTGCCAATCTTTTTATTAATAAAATGTATCCATTTAAAAAACAAAAACAGAGCCCCTAATATAATACTGACACTGCAGTTACTATTGTCAATCTGACTCCAGATTATACCATATTGAGCTAAATCGCGAAAAGGGAAAATACCAGAATGGTGCTGTGAGGCCACAGTAATGGCATCATTTGTGTAAGTATGTGGAAAAATACACAATCTGTAGAACCCATCCGCCTACCCAAACACAAGTTGAAAAACCTATATAAGGTGAAATCAGGAGCGCATCTGTGCATAGTAAATATCGTGAGGCACACTAGCCCCTGGTTAATCACCATATGTATAAATCGTTTGAAGGCAGCCCCTCTCGGATATCCTACCTTGTACACAGAATATCATAAATCAGTGCCAAATAGCTGTTCTAGTAAGCCTCGGTCGGAATTTTCTCTACTGATATGCTTAATCTTTGGCTTCTGAGTAAAAGTGTTCACTTCAGAGAAACTAAAGGTGACTACTAAAAGCCCATGCGCTTACAAGATGCCTTGAAAAATAAACCATTCTTTGAGGAAGGAGCCAAAAATGCACAAGGAAAAAACTGCACATGCACTCTCAACTCCACAGGCAAGTGTGTTGGAAACTAAAATCAAAATACGGGCAGGCTATAAAAAGTGAAGTAAACAAGGTTACGTGATATTATTACACACTTTCTTGCAGCTCTTAAGCACCTTTCCCCTTTAACCACTACTGCTCGAGCTCAATCATCTGTGCTTGATCGAATGTGTTATTTGAGTGCGACTGCACAATCATTAAAAAAGAAACCTACGTCAGTTTGAACCATGAAGTGTTCATGGATAAAAGGGATTCAAGTTCAGTAGTGTCTCCGTGACCCTAGAAATGCTTAAAAGAAAGATACAGGATAGGTGACCAACACAACACGCTTCATTTCCCCTTTCATTGCTATCCATGATATGCCAGTCTTACTAGAAACATAAACACACTTCTAAATAAAAGCTGCAGCAATGCTTAACTCCTTCGCTGGTAGGCCTTTTCCCCCTCAGGTGCCAAGTCTCTTTGGTGGCTGTTTGGGGCAGTTTGTGCTTAGGCCCTCATAACTTTTTGTCCACTTAAGCTACCCACGCTAAATTTGTGTCCTTTTTTCCCAACATCCCAGGGATTCTAGAGATACCCAGACATTGTGGGTTCCCTTGAAGGCGACCACAAAATTAGCCAGAATACAGCAAACATTTACTTTTTAAAATAAAATGGGGAAAAGGGATGCAGAAGAAGGCTTGTGTTTTTTTCCCCTAAAAATGGCATCAACAAAGGGTTTGCTGTGCTAAAATCACCATCTTCCCAGCTTTCAGGAACAGACAGACTTGAATCCGAAAACCCCAATTTTTCAACTAAATGTTGGCATTTTACCCCATTTTTACACTTTTTGTGCTTTTAGCCTCCTTCCAGTTAGTGACAGAAATGGGTGTGAAACCAATGCTGGATCCCAGACAGCTAAACATTTCTAAAAAGCAGACAAACTTCTGAGTTCAGCAAGGGGTAATTTGTGTAGATCCTACAAAGGTTTCCTATGGAAAATAATAGCTGAAATAAAAAATATTGAAATTGAGGTGAACAAAAAAAAACAGTCATTTTTCTCCACGTTTTACTCTGTGAATCTTTCCTGCAATGTCAGATTTTTTAAAGCAGTATGCCGTTACGTCTTCTGGACTCTTCTGGTTGCGGGCATATATAGGGCTTGTAGGTTCATCAAGAACCCTAGGTACCCATAGCCAATACATGAGCTGCACCTTCCAATGGGTTTTCATTCTATACCGGGTATACAGCAATTCATTTGCTGAAATATAAAGAGTGAAAAATAGGTAGCAAGAAAACCTTTGAATATCCAAAATGGGCGCAAGAGAAGGTGTTGAGAAGCAGTGGTTATTTGCACATCTCTAAATTTCGGGGTGCCCATACTAGCATGTGAATTACAGGGCATTTCTCAAATAGACATCTTTTTTACACACTGTCTTACATTTGGAAGGAAAAAAAAGTGGAGAAAGACAAGGGGCAAAAACCATTGTTTTGCTATTCTGTGTTCCCTCAAGTCTCCAGATAAAAATGGTACCTCACTTGTGTGGGTAGGCCTAATGCTCGAGACAGGAAACGCAACATGGACAAATCACATTTTCACATTTTTTGCAAAGTCCCTAGCTGTAGATTTTGGCCTCTAGCTCAGCCAGCACCTAGGGAAACCTACCAAAACTGTACATTTGTAAAAACTAGATATCTAGGGGAATCCAAAATGGGGTGACTTGTGGGACTCTCACCAGGTTCTGTTACCCAGAATGCTTTGCAAACCTCAACATTTGGCCATTTGGCCAAAAAAACACTTTTTCCTCATATTTTGGTGACGGAAGGTTCTGGAATCTGAGAGGAGCCACAATTTTCATTCCACCCAGCATTCTCCCAAGTCTCCCAATAAAAATGGTACCTCACTTGTGTGGGTAGGCCTAGTGTTTGCCACAGGAAATGCCCCAAAACTCTATCTGGACACAACAAAATTATCAAAGACAAAACTACCTGTTTATGCGGGGACGAGGGTGGGCACCGGTGTTTTTGTTCCTAGGCTCAGCAGCCATTCAGAACCTACCAAACCCAGACATTTCTGAAAACTAGACACCCGAGGGAGTACAGGGAGGTGAGATTTGCATGGATCCCCCAGTGTTTCCTTACCCAGAATCCTCAGCACAGCTCAAATTTAGCTAAAAAAATCACATTTGTGCCACATTTCTGTGTGGGATCACTGCACTGGGACAAATTTCCTACCACCTAACGCTCCCCTCAGCCTCCCAGTAAAAATGATACCTCACTTGTGTAGGTAGGCCAAGTGCCTGTGACAGGGAAGAGCCAAAAACATGTCGAAACTGAGTGGGAACCAAAGCGGGTCCATAAGGGCAGTTGGAAAAAAAAGATTTTTAGGCTGACAAGTGGGGCAGAATTTTTATAGGTATAGATGAGACAATGCTGGGTGGTAAGAATTTTGTAGATTCCTGCAGATTCTGGAAAATTCCATCACAAAAATTGAGAAAAAATGTGTGATTTCCAGCAAAGTTGGAGGATTGTAGGGCATTGTGGGTAAGAAAATGGTGTGGAGTGCATGTGAAGCATACCACCCTGGACTTACTCAGATGTTTAGTTTTAAGATGTGTCTAGGTCTTGTGGATTTTTTCACTTGGCAGTGTCCCAAAGTCCAAAAAGTGCAGCCCTCACCATTCCAAATGGACGATTTTGAGAGTTAACCAAGCTCTCATGGCCCAAATGTAAAACCCAAAATAATCAAATGTCCTCTTGCTTGCCATGGGATAAGATGTATTAGTGTGCAGGGGGAGAGCTGAAAGACTGTTATCCCCTTCAGTTGGGGTGGAGGCATAACCAGGCCCATACTGGTTAGGAGCCACCACCCCCCTTCCCTTGTCTCTGGTGGGCAGATGGGCCTTCCAAAAAGAGGCCGATCTGCCCCCAAGGGGGGAAGATATGGCCATCAGTAATGCGCCCCCATGGGGGAGTGACCCTTGCCCACAGGGCTGCCCCCCAAACAAAAAACACGTATACACACACACTAATCCCTGGTGCCTGGGGGTTTCTGCCCCCGGGGGCAGATCGGCCTAATAGAAATAGGCCGATCTGCCCCAAGGGGAGCAGAAATGGCCTAAATACAATTTGTCCCCCAGGGGAGTGGCCCTTGCCTAAGGGGTCGCTTCCCATATATAATAAAATAAAGTACACAAAAAAAAAAAATATCCCTGCTGTCTAGGGGTTGCTGCCCCCCTGGGGGCAGATTGGCCTAATTATAACAGGCAGAAAAGGCCTACAAATATTTTGCCCCCCTGGGGAGGGGCCCTTGCCCAAGGGGCCACTCCCCTCATTCAATAATATTTTTTTTTAAATCCCTGGTGTCTAGTGGTTACTACCCCCCATGGGGGCAGAAAAGGCCTACAAATATTTTGCCACCCTGGGTAGGGGCCCTTGTCCAAGGGGACGCTCTCCTCATGACAATAACCTAAAAAAATACAACTCCCTGGTGTCTAGAGGGCATTTCTGCTGCCCAATCGCATTGTGATCGGGCAGCAGAAATGCTGAGAAAGACATCAAAGGAAAGGAAAGGCGCCACTGGGGTAGGGGGCAGGGGTGGAAGAGGAAGCGATACCCCTTCCATGCCTGGACTGGGGGTGCCAAGGCAAGGATCTCCCTCCATGAGCCAGTCCAAGGACGTAACGGTTACGACCTTAGCACCTCAGTGCTGCAACTGAGGAAGTAACCATTACGTCCTTGGCTGCGAAGTGGTTAATTTGTCAATAAAAATGCTCTCCTCTTAATCACACAGCTGCTGCAATATAAAGTGTGATCACAAAATACTGAGGCAGTGTAATCCTGAAGCCATCTCGGGCTTTCTCAATCTATTTACAGCAACCCCCTGCCCCATCAGCTCACTCTAACAGCTTTGTGCTTTCTCCCTTTGTGACACTTTTTCATTTTTATCTTCTTCTGTCTTTTCACAGCTGTCTTTTTCTGGCAGCAAATGCTTGAGGCAGAAGAAGAACCGCCAGCCCTCAAAAATAAGTGCTGGTGCTCAGCACCGGAAACGACAAGCACAAAATTAAGCACTGAGATGCAGACTAACCGATTGCAAACTCTTACACAGGTGAAAGTGGATGGAAGTGCTCAAAACGCTCCCTAAAAAATGTCAGACTGACACTTACAGAAGCAATGTTCAACCAGGAAAAAAGGTTTTCAATAGGTTTGCCCCTAAATAACAAAAGAAAAATATCCGTAAGACTTAATAAGGTTGATTATTTTGCCACAAGGAATTCTGCTAAATTAACTAAAAGCTGAGAATCGAATGTATAAAGTTGAAAATGCTTGTTGTAAAGAGCCGTGCTCCAACACCAGCTTTGGCGATGGCGCCATGGTTTCTGCTTCAAGTAAACACAAGCATTTGCAATCCTTTCCATTGCTCGAGTTAGAGCTATTAGCGTTGTAAATTACTAACTGGACTTTTCTTGCCACACAAAATAAAAAGTAAAACAGTTTCACAGAGGTGAGCCGACTCATACCACCGCTGTGAGCCTGAGGAGAGACACCAAAGGAAAAAGAGTTATTGGCAAAAGTGCAATTAGCCATGTAACAAGGGCGACGTCCAAGGTGATAACAAAACTGCCCCAAGGATGGACAAAGGTAAATCAGTTACCAATGAAAACAAAGGATTCTTGAAAGGTAAGCCCATGAACGAGTGGTAGTAATGGCCGTCGGGTGGGCATGGTTAAAAGCCCAGATACATACCAACACGTCGGAAAAGCAGTGCTTGTGCACTGCTATGCTCGACCTAAAAAGGCGAATGACACAATAAAAGACCAATGGATGAGGAGAGTTGGTTGAAAATCATTATAAATAAATATATTTTACATATACTTTGAGTAAAATCAAAAGACCTTGGTTAATGCCAGACTTAAAAGCTATGTTTTAGGATAACTCGCTGACTCGGAGTCCCTCAGTATGTAACATTTCCATATTTGCTTTTGTAGATCATTTTAATCAAAACATTTTAATACAAGTGGTTAGGTTTCAAAATCAAATTTGATAAAACCATCTGTGTGATAGGTTGTCCACTGGTTAGCATTGCTGAGTTGCACATAATGGCTGGACTCCATCGCCCTCTGTCAACTTTGTGTATCACCAATTCACCACCCTTGTAAGCATTAAAAAACAGATGTTACATTCAATAAACTGAATGAGGGATCAGGGTGTGTTGGTACCTAGGAAACAAACAAGGAAGTTTCAAATAAATAACATTCACCAATGTTTATAAATATACAGTCTCTCAGTGACTCACATTTACTTGTAAAGCAGTTTCCTTGGCAGGGAAATCGCTCCTAGCCTGCCCTCCACTCAGTGCGCTCAAATTGCTTTTCCATCGTTTTCAAGCGCCGCTGTTTATGTAACAACGTACACTTTTTAATACTGGTAGTGAAAAGCACTTTCGTATTCAATTAACTTATGATTCACTAAACCATGTAGTATGGGAATAGACTTTTTCCCTAGTTGAACATACAAATTAATGTCAGTGCTACAACATTCAAGAATAATTGGGTAAAAGTTTACTAGTGACCAACATTTTAAAACTGCTACATACAATCTGGAAGAAAAGAAGTACAGCAAAGCATTCTCTGATAGCAAGGATGTCTACGAACCACAATCCCTGAACACAAATCTTTGTCCATATTTTTCAGTATCATATTAGCTTCAAGCCATCCCAGTTGGTAGTTTATCCCTGTGGCATTCCAAATCAAACATATTTTAAAACCTACATCATATTAGGTACAGCTAAACTGATTACTGATATCCACTCAATGGAGAATTGGTCTGAGCATCTCCATTTAATTACCTTGTGCCCCTAATTAGGCAGTTCATTTGAGATTACTTTGTGTTAGTTTTAAATGAATAATTCCGATTATATTTAGATACTATTAATTTTGCAAATCTATTGATTACTTTCTCTGAAAGAAGAGCGTGCTTTGCAAGCCAGGAAAAACTAGATTTTTGATAAATAAATGTTTGTCCTGAAAATACAGAAAATGATTGAATGAATGAAAATGTTATTTGATTATAACTATATAATCATAAAAGAATAACACATTATAAATATACCACATTCAGTTTAAAAGAAAATAGATCATAGAAATATAAAACATACTAATAAAATCGTCATAAAAATACAGAATATAAAACAGGAAATCACCTTGCCCTTTAAGATAAAATATCAAAATTCATCACTTTGTTCCAATAAAGTGTGCTCTTCAAAAAGGAATAAACCACAAAGGTAACCTAGGTGGTTGTTTAACAAATGTAAGTAGAGAAAGGCGGGTTGAAATGGGTAAAAAACCCCTGTCCTAAGGGCAGAAAACAAATACCGCTTTTTAGGGGGGGTAATAGCACCAACAAAACAACACCAAATGCTCTAAGGTCTAGGGTGAGTTGTCATCACAGGGGCAGATCTTAATAGAACTTAGCCCGGACTGTGCTGGGGGAAAGACAGAGGTTAGATCGGATTGTGCCCAAACCAAACCGTGTGAGGAGAGATCTTTCCCACAGATTTCTTACAATGGAGATATAGGGTTCGAGGCCAACACTAGTTTTCTAAGGATGTAAAGCTCACAGAATTGGTTTCTCCATGGCCATGTTCTCTCTGTGCTCCCTGGCATGTTCTAAGAACAGCTCCTTAACTAACTTTCTGTCTCCTTTGGTTATCATCAATCAATTGATCAGTCAGGGAATTTGTATGGTGCACTACTCACCCGTGAGGGTCTCAAGGCACTGGGGGGGCTGCTATTGCTTGAACAACCATGTCTTGAGATGTCTCCTGAAGGTAAGGAGGTCCTTGGTCTGAAGCAGGTGGGTGGGAAGAGTGTTCCACATTTTGGTGGTGAGGTGCAAGAACGATCTGCTGCCAGTGGTTGTTCTGCAGATGCATGGGACGGTGGCGAGGGCATGGTCGGCCGAGCGAAGCTGTCGGGTCGGGGTGTAGAAGGAGAGCCGTCTGTTGAGGTATTCTGGTCCGGTGTTGTGCAGTGCCTTGTGAGCGTGGGTGAGGAGTTTGAACGTGATTCTCTTGTTGATAGGTAGACAATGTAGGTTTCTCAGGTGGGCTGTGAAGTGGCAGTGGCCGGGGTTGTCCAAGATGAGGCTTGCCGAGGCATTCTGGATGCGTTGCAGTCTTTTCTGGAGTTTGGCCACGGTTCCTGCGTAGAGGGTATTGCCGTAGTCCAGTTTGCTGCTCACAAGGGCTTGGGTGACTGTTCTTCTGGTTTCAGTGGGGTTCTATTTGTAGAACTTCAGAAGCATGCGGAGGTTGCTGAAGCTGGAGGAGGAGATAGAGCTGACTTGCTGGGTCATAGATAGTGAAAAGTCCAGGATGAATCCTAGTTGCATGCGTGGTCGGTGGGTGTCAGTGCTGTTCCCACTGCGGCAGGCCACCAGGAGTCGTCCCATGCAGAGGGGGTGGAGCCAAAGATGAGGACCTCAGTCTTGTCGGAAATCAGTTTCAGGCAGCTGTTCTTCATGGATTCAGCGATGGCCTTTGATTTCTTTGTGGAGGTTGGTCTTGGCGATGTCCTTGGTGAGGGAGAGGATCAGCTGGGTGTCATCGGAGTATGAGATGATGTTGAGTTTGTGAGATCGGGCATTGTTAGCGAGCGGAGCCATGTAGATGTTGAAGAGGGTCGAGCTGAGGGACGAACCCTGGGGTATGCCACAGATGATTTTAGTGGCTTCAGAGCAGAATGGAGGGAGTTCTGCAGTTGAGAAAGGAGGGAATCCAGTCCAGGGCTCTGTCACGGATTCCTGCGTCAATGAGGAGTGTGCATGGGATGTGGTGGCAGACGGTGTCGAACATGGCTGAGAAGTCCAGGAGGATGAGGCGATTGTGCCTTCCAGGGGATAATATTAAATCATATAGAAAAAGTAGGAAATTGTCGGGGTTGTCCCTCCAATACACAGGCGACCCCCTGTGGGGACTAATTTAATTTTTATAGATGTCTGCATTCTCTGGGGTTCATGATCGCACCCCCAGGGAAACCACGCAGCCTGAAAAAATGCATATAAATATATAGAGAGAGTATATATAGTGCCCTAAGGTAACCCTAACGTGCCTTCCACCATGCACAGTTTTTTCTTTAACAATTTGACTGCTAAGGTTTCATTGATACTTTTACTGATGTTATAAAAGTTGTCATGATTGCTGTGCATGGTGAGGGCATGAGATATTGTTACTTTAGTGTGCGAGTTATAGTTACTTGAAATAACTTTAACTGTAACTGCTGAATTTCTATAGTTTTGTACGAGCAAATTCAGAACCTAACTCTAACGTCACTGTAACCTTTGGTTTTTTAAGTGTTTTTAATTATGTTTCCTAACTATAGCCAAAGGGACTCTCTTTGTGAGTATGAAAATAGGTGTGAAAGGTTGTTTCTGGGTGTGAGAGTGTCTGGGTGTGAGAGTCAGTGCATGAGGGTCTGACTGGTTCTGTGAGTGGATGTGTGATGGTTTGACAGTGGGTGCATCAGTAGCTGAGTGGGTCTG
Organism: Pleurodeles waltl; assembly: GCF_031143425.1. Classification (NCBI taxonomy): domain Eukaryota; kingdom Metazoa; phylum Chordata; class Amphibia; order Caudata; family Salamandridae; genus Pleurodeles; species Pleurodeles waltl. The sequence goes on along the minus strand of NC_090438.1, from coordinate 625,545,575 downwards.
TAAGTGGGTGGGTCATTATCTGAGTGGGTCTGTAAGTGGGTGCGTGAGGGTCTGAGTGGGTCTGTGAGTGGGTGCATGAGTGTCTGAATGGGTGTGTGAGTGGGTGTATGAGTGTCTGTGTGGGTCTGTTAGTGGGTGTGTGTCTCTGTCAGTACCTGCATGAGTGTCTGAGTTCTAGTATGAATGTATGAATGAGTCTGTGATTTTCTTTTTCTTTGTTCACTGATATTCGTGTAATCATCATGATAATACATGGAGGGGTGCGCAGTGTGAATATTGTGCATCGTGAATAAAATAACTTTAAGGTCATAATTTGACCTCTGGGGTCAGGGTACCTTCACTCTGATCCCTTAAGCCACTTTTTCTTATATTATAGCTGGGGACCATGTCAAGTAACGTAAAATGGCATCTGCAACTTTTTGGTTAGGTTGTGGCCAGCCAATCGCAGAATTTGTGTTGGTGCCCACATTCAAGATTTCACTCTGCAAAAGCATTGCAACGGATCTGCAGCCCTAGATGTGCAAATGTATTTTTCCTTTAATATCTCAATAACTGCTGAATAGATTTACACCAATTAACAAAATGCACAATCTGTAGAACAAAATCTAGCTTTGTGCCAAATTTGGGGACATATTTATACTCAATTTGCTCTTAATTTGCATCATATTCTTGACGCAAATTTGGTGCAAAAGTAACTCCATATATTTTTTTTACTTCAGACCCGTCTAACATCAAAATATTGGCATTTGCACCATTTTTTAGAAGCATGAACCTACCTTGAGTCAATGAGCTGCAAGGTAGGAGTTCCCATCTAAAAAAATGTGCTAACCCAATAGCCCCATATTTATCCCCCTTGCAAAAATGATGCACGGGTGGGAGGAGGGGCTAAACAATGGTGCAAAGCTTGCTGGGTCAGACCAGGCATTAGGAGATCTGTGGACCCACTCCCATGGTTGAACACCATGGAATGGGTCCACTGGTGCCCTCCTCAAGCCCCAGAAATACCCCCAAATACACCAGAGGTACAGTGGAGGATGAGGAACCCCCATCCCAGGTAAGTAGGGTGAGTATAGGTAAGTATTTTTTTTTATTATTAAAGTGCCATTGGGGGTCCAGCGTGGGGCCCCCTTCATGGCACAGGGTTCAGTGGCCATGCCCACGGGACACTGGTCCCCTGTGCTGGCCATTGGGGTGGTGGGCATGACTCCTGTGTTTTCTAAGACAGGAGTTATGTGGTATGGATGGTTTTGCATCAGCAAATTATGCTAGGCTGGTTAGGGGCATTTTTTTTTTGCCTCTAACCACCCTAATGTCATTTTTTGGTGCAAAATCCCCTTCTCCCATACTGGTGCCCCCACCCGGCTAACAACATTTTTTTCACGCCACCCTTTGTGCCAGCTTGCGGCATTACATAAATTTGTCGCCCGGATGGCACTCTGGAATGATGCAAGCCGGCACTATACTTTTTTAGGCAAAAAAGTAAAAATATAGGCCTTGGTGTAATTTCATCCAGCAGTTCAGGGTGCGGGGTGTAGTTGTGTTTGAAACTCCTATAGGAATTAACACAGGAAACTCATGTTTTTTTACCCCTTTATATATATCTGTAGCTATAGATATTCACGCACACAACTTTCATGCAGCAATAAAAATGTCAAGCTAACTATGGTGACTGCGTTCTTGCTAGAGAGAGAGAGAGATCAGCGGTTCGTGGTAGTTTCGCCATTAAATTGCAGAGAGGGTTAACATGCCTTCTACAAAGAACAGATCTGTGTTTTATGTTGATAGCTGAGTTGATTTGTAAAGCCAGCTGTTACCAGCTCTTTACAACAAATCACATTTATGTAGAGTGGGGCGATGAAGAGATAAGGTGCCCTTGTGCTGGGTGGTAGTGAGGGAATACAAGGAGGTGGTCATGGGACGAGAGGGCCAAAAATTATTGTCACACTGGGCACCACCAGAGCTAAAGGCTGTTGTGATGGGTATACACAGGGTGAAGTAATAGTGTGTATTTTTCGTTTTTTTCAGTGTCATTAGACAACCTGCTGATCGAGGGAAGAAGAGACAGTATGATGACCGACATTATTTACTGTTGCAAACATCACTCAGACACACTCGCCCACCAGCAATTTTGTTAACAACATATCTGCCTTCTAGATAGGCTAGTGTTTTAGAAGGACAGTTTAGCCTACAGGAGAGATGGTGTCTCATTGGATGACTGCTGTATAAGCCATAACTCGGGTTATGGAGGACAGCTCTGATGCAGGATCAGATATCTAAGACAGCATCTGAGGGAGAGGACGATGGAGCAGAATCTGGGAGTGATTTTTCAGACGGGGAAAGTCCCATCCCATGACTCCTCTTCCAATGATTCTGAGGGAGACAATGAGGACAGTCACTCTATCCCTTAGAAAGCACTGCGTAGCAGGACAACAGTAGCAGGTTAGCTCAACCCAGAGAGCAGGCACATGCGACAGCAAGCACAGAGTGCTCTCTTGGAAGCCCCCCAATTTAGTTCAGCAACAATTTCCACCTTTTACTGGTGACACTGGATGTAAAGGGAATACAGCCATCTTTTTGACAATTGACTATGTCCATCTACTTTATTGATGTTGACTACCTTCAGTAAATTGTGCAGCAAACAAACTTGCATGCCAAACAATTCCTGAGGGATCATGGAGGCACACTAGGGCCCCGTTCTAGGGAACGCTGGTGGAGATAAATATATTTTTGGGCCTCGCGCTTAAAATGGGGTTAGTGCAGAAACTAACCTTGCAGTCCTGCTGGTCGAATCACACGCTTTGGGTAACACCCCATCTTCGTACCGTATATGAGCAGAGTGTACCCAGGGAAGGACTCCACTCTAAATCCTGTAGGTTGCCCTCCCACACTAGGGGTCACAGGAAAGATTGTAAGGGTGTTTACCCCGCCACTCCTTCACAAAGGTTATAACCTTTATGTGGAGAGTTTATATACAGGAGTAGAGCTGTTCAGTGAGCTCTACAAAGCTGGCACTGTGGCCTGTGGTACAATTTGTTGTCACCACAAAGGATTCCTGCAGGAGGTTGTTTGCAAGAAGCACCAGAAATCCCAGAGCACTGCGTTGTATTCCAATGAACTGCTCACAGACACGTTCTTGAATAGGCATGATGTGTACATGCTCACTACAATTCATGATGAGATCCCTTCCCCTGTCACAGTTTGGGGACAGATGACCAAAGTCTACAAGCCCACCTGTATACTTGATTGCAACATGTACATGGACGGAGTGGACAAGAATGAACAGCTTCTTCAACCATACAATGCGAGTTGTAAAACTTGCATTTGGTAGAAGAAACTGTTTATCCAAATGATCCCAGTAGCAACATCCAATGCATATGTTGTTCATCATCAGACAACCACAGGAAGATTCATGTCTTTCCTTGACCTTCAGTTTGTGATTGAAAGTCTCATTGCTGCTACAGAAGCAGCTGCTTCCATTCCATATATTCTGGAGGACGTGACAAGGTTGCAAGAGTGACACTTTTCTGATCACATTCCTAAAACACCTATAAAGGATTGGCCATGTTGTTGTAAAGTGTGCTCAAAGCATGGAAAGAGGCAAGAGAGTCAGTTCTATTGTCCCCAGTGCCCATCTCAGGCCGGCCTGTGCTTTCCTACTTGCTATATGTTGTATCATACTGAAGTGAACCTCTGGGAAATTGACTGAGGTGGAACTGCTGTTGGGCAAACCTTTCAATGGCTTTGCATGGATACCTAACACCCATGGGCCACTTCTTCATGAGGCAAGCAGCCACAAAATTGTAGTTCCTCTACTTCAGAAAATCATGGACTTCCTTGTGTCCTTCTCAACACCTTTATCTGCCTTCAGAACATGGTAGGTGTTCTGTTTGCTGATTGACAAGTGCATTATAGTCCCCATACTGCAGATTCTGGTGGACAGAACACATGCCACACTGTGTGGCAAAATGTTAAACGCATGACTGAATTTTCAACTGCTTGTTAGGGAACTTATGTATGCTACACAAGGGCCACCCTGATTGCCCATGAGAACCAGAGTAAGTGTAAATAAGTCAAACAAATGTCCCATGGGACTTATTTGCTAAAATTTCTACTTGCTTTGAACGTGTTCAAACTCAATTAGTAACTTGTATCAGAACCAATGTGATTGAAAAGGGGAACAGGACACAATATATTGTATGATGATTGTTTTCACATCTTAACCTTTCGTCACAGTCTTTAGCACTTCCTGCGCCCAGTCCAACAATCATTATTAGTGCTACCACTCCCTCCTCCTCGGATTCCCTCATTACCACCCAGCGTAAGTGCCCTTCATCTCTCCATAGCCGCCCCCCACCCGCGCCTACATTTCATTTGTATTATAGCGCAGGTAATGGCTGACTTTACTAATGTACTCAGCTATTTACATAAAATACAGATTTGCTCTTTGCAGTAGGCATATAAACCTTCTGCGCTTCTTTATGGCACTAAAACTGCCACTAGACAAAAGTCTGATCCTTTTGTAGAAGAAACATAATCACAATACTTACTTGACTTTTTTATTGCTGCCTAAAAGCTACAGTTGAAATGAGTCAGTTGAAGTATGTGCATTGCTTTGAAGACGCAAGCTGCAACTGCAAGACAACTGGTGGCAAATATATATATATATATATATATATATATATATACATACATGGTTTTCCTGGGGGCCGATCGCAGCCCCCAGGGAAACCACACATGTGCTTCTGTGTCTCCCGGGTATTAAAAAAAAAAATCCTCAGGTGTGACGCACCCGTGGATGTATTAAGCCCCTCCCTGGTGTCGCCCACTGGTCGTGACGCGCACCAGGGAGGTGCCGACACCCACATCAAAGGGGTTAAGATAAGAAAACAATCATCATACAAGAAATTGTGTCCAGTACCACCTTTCAATAACATTGGGTAAGATACAAGATAACGAATTCAAAACAGAAGTAGAAGTGTTGGTGAATGAGTCCCACAGGGCATTTGTTTGACGGTTTACTCTAGAGACCTCAGGAAGTATTCCCCAGCATGGCGGCCTTAATTTCAATGGTAGGTTTGCTCACTCAGTTCGAAGAATAGACCTCGTAAGGCAAACTCAAACACCTCCAACTTGCATCCCCAAACGGGAAGCAGTTGGATTTAGCACAGTAAACGCGCTGACGGCGAATGAAAGATACATTTTCTTGAGATTTAAGAAGCGAGGGACGGAATGCATTAGTATAGGTTCATTTGATAATTATACAGGATCAGTCAAGACTCTACTGAAGACAGAGGCATGAACGGCTAAGAAAAGCTTATGGTAGATGTGCTTTGCCAGGGATATTGCATACATAGAAGGCAGATAGCAAAAGTAGTGCAGATACACATGCCATGACTTCATCTTCAACTATGGATTCAAACCCATTGGTGATCCGCTTGCACTGAATTACTATAACACATATGGGTCAATGGTTGACCTGCTTGCCATTTTCATCCTCTGTCAGAACTTAGTAGATGTCAGTTTGTTGTATGATAAGTGCATTGCAGTCACAGCATTGCACATAAAGGGTGGATAGGACATATGCTACATTCTCACAGACTACCCTTTGTGCCAAAAACTATTGTTCATCATAGTTTATGACATTCTCATTAGTGAACTTTGTGAAAGTTCCCCAGCATGTCTGCCTTCATTTCAAAGGTATATAGACTCTCGATTCTTGGAATAGGCCTCACAAGGAATCCTTGGACATCCCCAACTTGCACCCACAAACTGGAAGGAGTTGGACTGAGCACAGTGAGTGTGCCAAAGGCACATGAAAGATAGGCTTCCTGAGCCTCATGTGGTTGTTGTGGGTGCCATTAGTAAAGGTTCACTACGCATACGTTTGTCAATGTACAAAAAGAAGGAGGGGCTTTACTTGACAGGTTGTAAAATTAAGTCAAACTTATTCCGTCCTGTGGTGTAGGAATGTGATGGATCCTTGTCTGGTGGCGGCAGGTTGATGTGAGTGCACTGATTGGTTAGATTGGGCCAGTGAAATGAATCTTGTGTGTCATGCGTGAATGGCGTGTGACTGGACCATAAAGCTGTGAAGAGGCTTTATGGCTCACATTCAGAAGGCTTGGTTTCAATATTCGGGTACTTTGATAAGTATTTATGCTTTGAAACTGGAATTTCTGGAGATGCTCAAATCAACCAGTGTGAGTGGTGGATTAACTTTAGCAAATTACTACCAGATGTGTAACAGTGGTGGTAAGACGGCCCTTACAAAGAACTTCTTGTTTTTTTTGTCATTATGGATAACTATGGATTTGGTGCCATAGTCAGCTTGCAGCTAGCCAAACCTACACATTTACAAAAAAAACTAGACAATGAGGGAAGTCCAATGGTGCATGACTTACATGGTTCTCACCAGTTGTTTTTACCCAGAATTCCCTGCAAAGCTCAAACTTTGCCTAAGGAATATATTTTCCTTGCATCACTGTGAGAAATAGTCCTGCAATCTGTGGACAGCCACAAATTTCCAGCCATGCAGCATTCCCCCAAGTTTCCAGAGAAGAAAGGTGCCTCACTTGCGTGAGTGGGCAAGTGGCTGCGAAAGGGAAGGGCCCACAATGCATTGTGGAGACATCAACATAATCTATCACAAAGCAATCTGGTTTACAAGGGCAGGCACTGTGTTGTTGAACCGGGCTCAGCGACCATATAAGAAGACCTACTTAACCCAAACATTAATGAAAACTGGATACCCAAAGGAGTCCAGGGAGGTGTTCCTTAATTGATTCCCCAAAGTTTTGTTACCCAGAATCCCCTATAAAGGTAAAAATGTTGAATAAAAACACCATTTTCCTTGCATTTCTATGAGGTAGACTAAAAGAATGTGCAGGGATCCACAAAAGTATTATCACGCAGCGTTTCCTCACTTGTCCTGATAAAAAGGCTACCCCAATTGTGTGCCTGTGCCTAGTGCCTGCATCATTAATGGATCACCCCAGGGTCAAAAGTAGCCCTCATGCAAGGACAACCATTGACTTTTGTGTGATCCATTCCTGTCAGGGGCACTAGGCCTATGCACACCAGTTGGGTAGTGTTTTCATCAGAGCAAGTCGCGAAACGCTGAATGGTAAGAAGTCTGTGGATCCCTGCATATTTCTGTAGTTTACAGCACAGAAATGCAAGGAAAAATTGTGTTTTTTTTCAAAGTTTCTCCTTTGTAGAGTATTCTGGATAACAAAACTTTAGTGGATCCACACAAATGATACCTCCTCGGGTTTCCCTTGATGTCTACTTTTCAGAAATGTCTGGATTTGCTTCCATGGATCTCAATCCCAGGACAAATAAGTACACTCACCTAAGTTGTCATTACCGCCTCAGTATGTTTTGGGCCTTTCCCTGTCGCAGGCACTTGTCCCACCCACACAACTGAGCAACTGTTTTTCTTAGGAAACTTGGGGTAATGCTGACTGGTAGAAAATGTGTGACTGCATGCAGATTCCAGAATTTTCTCTCACAGAAATCTAAGGAAAATGTGTTTTCTAAGTCAAAGTTTAAGGTTTGCCAGGGATTCTGGGTCAAAAAACATGCTGTGAGCCACGCAACTCAGCCCACTTTAAATACTTCTAGATGTCTAGTTTTCAAAAATGTAGAGCCTGGCTGTGTTTCCCTAGGTGCTGGCTGAACAAGGGTCCAAAAACTCAACCAAACCACTTTAGAAAAAAATTGTGAGTTTTCAGTGGAAAAATGAGTTGGGTCCATTTTGGCATTTAGTGCCGTTTCCTGTCACAGGCACTAGGCCATTCCACACAAATGAGGTACCATTTTTATCAGGAAACCTGGGGGTGTGTCAGGTGGAAGGAAATTTGTGGCTACCCTCAGATTCCAGAACTTTCCATCACAGAAATATGAGGAAAATGTGTTTTTTAGTCAAAATTTGAGGTTTGTAATAGGTTGTGTGCCCAAAAAACTGGGGCCCATATTTATACTCTGTCTGCGCCGGATTAGCTTTTTTTTTTTTTTTTTACACAAATCCACGACAAACATAACCCCATATTTATATTTTGAAGCTAGACCCATCTAGCATCAAAATATCCGAGTTTGTGTCATTTTCTAGATGCGTGAAACCACCTTGCGTCAGTGAGATGAAGGAAGCGTTCCCATCCAAAAAATGACTCAAACACCCGTGCGCCATATTTATCCATCCGGGGAAAAATGATGCATGGCTGGGAAGCGGACTCGAAAAATGACGCTAAGCCCTATTTGCGTCCAATTTTAACGCCTGGGTTAATAAACTACTTAAGGAAAACACACACAAGCAACATCATTGCTCAAGAAGGACAACATGGAGGTGCTACTCATTCAGCATGCCAGACAACACAGAGCACAGGACCAACAGCAGCAGCTACCACCACACCAACGTGGACCCCAAAGGCAACGCAGAAGTTAGGAGAGGCTCTTCAGGAACAGGACAACCCTCCAGGGCCTCAGGGAACAGGATATCATCGGGACATACAGACTCAACTGGCAAGCCATACAGCAACTGCTTAGCCAAATTCATCCACAATTAACAGCCAGCCTGCAGACACCACACAGGTGCCCTGGTTGCTGGAGTATCACAGCCCTCATTCTCCGCCTTCCTTCCCAAGTTTCTTGATGCCATCATCTCCCTCACACCCTGCCACATCAGCTTCCCCAACACACAGCAAAAGCAGCAGGACACCAAACAGGGGTTTTACCAAATACATGGCTACTCTCATGTGCTTGGTGCTATTGACTGCACCCATGCTCGGATTATACCACCTGCTGCAACCAAGCATCTATACCGCAACAGAAAGCACACCCACTCCTTAAATGTGCATGCCATTGTTGATCACCAGGGATTGTTCACCAACATTCAGGTCAAGTATACTGGGAGTGTACATGATTCCTTCATCTTTGCCACAGCACCATCAATCGGCACTTCCAGGATGGACGATATGGCAATGGCCTTCTTGTAGGTAAGTCCATAAACCTAGTAATATACACATGGCACAGCAATCCTGTAGGACACTTAATACATATACCAATACATTGACACGTGGCCAGAAATACACTGAGGTGTGGCATAGGTTGTTATGTTGGACACCCTGATACAATTGGATACACACCAATGGACAAATGACAGCTGCCAATCACAATAAATGCTACTCTAGAGCTACAAGGGACCAATTTCAAACCACACAGTGACAATTACATGGCCTGCACTGAAAGTACAACTTGCAAAATGAATCATTAACTATTACATAAGGCTACATAGTCAATCCCACACCCTCCCAAGCAATGAGTATTGTGGAAGGGGTGTGCAATGTGTGTTGCTGCAGGTCAACCACCATGAGACACATAGCAAGATAATACTGACTCACATGTAGGTGACATGGAAATACTGAGGCAGTACCAACATCACACATCACTCCTGGGGTGATATTGCCAGCTAGCAATAAGGAAGTGGATTGTACTATGAACACATATTGATGTGACAATAATGCAAACTGCACACTGCTGCACATACTGAAAGAGCCAATTCTCCTTCTAAATTACAGATGTACAGGGAGATGTCTGTTCCTGCACAGATATATCCACCTCCACAAGCCAGTTAGCCAGCTTACCTGGATCAGGTTCGGTAGTGTAGGTGCACTGTTGCACATGAGCCACTGGCAGAGCGAACCACAAAGGTCTACATAGAACCAAGTCACACATGGGACAATTGTGCATTGTCTATACTGAACACCTCCGTGCTACCAATTTAGGGAGATGTGTTCGGCATTGCTACCAAGCCCAATCAAAGGGCCTCACTTCTGGTTTTCATCTGCAATTACATATGTCCAAGTGGATGGGATGTCCAGGCCATGTAGTGCTACCATGTTACCACCACATTGAAATCTATTGTGTGCCTGGAAGTATCATGTCCCCTCCAGTGAACACACACTAAAACATGTAGCTCACTACATAACGCATGGGAGATACACACTGAACTGCAATTTGGAAACTAAACCATAGATATCAGTTCAATGAGCCAAACAAAATTTGTCAAGTCAAACATCCCAATGCAGAAATAACCTCACAGAAGCCCAGGATCCCAAACAATGCCACAAACACATATGAGTCTCAGACGACACAAGATATCAACTGCCATGCTACATGACATTCCTGGTGCAAGCAACAACAAAATACTCACTCCTATTTTCTTTTTCAGCTGATCAGGGTTACATGATCCAGCCATGGATCATGACCCCATTCCCCAACCCAAGCACGGTGTGCCTATAATGAGGCACATCGGAGGACAAGCACCATTGTTGAATGGACCTTTGGCATCCTGAAATCCATATTCAGGTGCCTGGACATCACCGGAGACAGCCTCCTATTTTCCCCAGAAATAGTCTGCAAGATCATATTGAATTGTGCCATCCTGCACAAAATTTGTGTTAGGAGGAACATCCCTCTATATGAACCCGAACAAGAACTGCCTGAAGAGGAGGAGGAGGAGGAGGTGGAGGAGGTGGATGGTGCCAGGAAAAATGAGGGGGATTATCCAAACACAGCTGCAGGAATGCGTTGCAGACAGCAGATAATTCAAAACGTTTTTCAACAATAGTTACTATAAAGATATTGTTACGATATGGAATTAAACACCTTACTTTATCACTGAATCCTGCTCTTGGTACTTAAATATGCATCACATGTTCTTTAGGAATCTGAGTATTACCTCAGGGAGCATGTCACAAAGACAAATCTGACTTCTTCTAATGCCATATCACATTTGATGCGTATGACTGTACAGCAAACATCACACACAGTTTGTAAAAAAAACAACTTTTCTATTTCACATATGAAGGGCAAAATCATAGGACCACAGCTATGACAGACATCCATGTTGCCAACATGGTCTACTGTGGCACATGACACACAACTATGACATCTTCAATCATAAGGTAAATAAGTGCATCATACATGAGGCAGTGGATGTGAAATAGAATTGGTAACAGGAATGTATGAACAGACCCTTGACATTAGTAAGTGTGACATTTGCTATCTCTGCAAGGAGCTTGTGTGACAAGAGGTGCATCTATCCTGAAAATGGATAGCATGAGTGTCCCAGTTAAGACAAGCAATGGTCACAAGACATGCCCTGAGCAATCCATCCCTGGTAATAAGTCCTGCCACAGCCATGTTTTAAGTCTCTGCCCTCCCTTCTCTAGGGGGCGCTGTAAATGGACTATCTGTACCTTGGAAATCATCATCAACACTCACCCAGACTCCCATTCTGACTCCTGCTTGCTTCCCTTTTCTATATGGCATGCCATAGTACAACTACATTAGCCTGCATGGACTTCAGGTCCCATAACGCACTGCCTGGTAGCTTGTAAGACCTGTAATCTTCTGTCCATAGCTTCTCATGGGAAAAGTCCAGTTGGCTTCTTATGCTGGATTCTCTTCTCCAGGACTTGTGAGAGACTGAAGCTGCATACACCTGTGAGCTCTTTCATGCAGCCCAGCCATTTGAGTCTGCCCTGGCCTTGCTGTTGCCTGGAACTGGTTAGAAGCTGCCATTCCCTGAAGCTCCTCGTCGTGCCTTGGAATACAAGTAATTTGTGTACCAGAGCCCTTGTTGGACTGTGTTACAGTGCTGATTACCCCTGAAACTGCTCTCTCTCTCTTTCCGCAGTGTTATTCCTGCTTGTTCCATTCAGACACTGATCCCTGTTTTTCTGCCTTGTTCATGTTGTTTCCTGACAGAGTCTGCTTCCTGTTAGCCATACTTTTTCCAGTCTTTGTGTCAACCAAAGCCTGTTCTCTGTGCCTGCATTTGCCTCCTAGTTGGTTCCCTTGCCCTCTGTTTCTTCTTGGGGTATTGTGTCTGGTAAGTGTGCTATCAGTCCTCAACTGTATAGAATTGGTTAATTTTGTATTTGTACTGGCACAGGGTTTCCAGGAGGCTAATACAGCCACCATCCTTTGTCTAGTTTTGCATGTATTCATTAGTGACAAACAGTGACAGTTTGCTATGGTTGTATTCCTGGATTTGTTACTGTGCCTCCAGCCCAACAAGCAAGGGCTAGTCCCGTGTAGATAAGGACAATCCATGTTTGTGCCCTGAGGGTCCAGACACAGATTCACTTCTGCCACCACCTTGTGATGGGGCTTGCATGGCGAGTAGCTGTGAGATTAATCTGCACAGAGGCAGTGATGTTCCCTGTTGCTGTAGGAAGTTCAGAGGCCTACCCTGTGTACAAACGTAGTGATGAGCCTTGCATGCTTGTCCATTACTGATCCATTACATATTTGTCCACACTAAGGTTGCTCTGTCTTCACGCTTCTGTGTTATCTGCCGTACCATAGCTGCCCTATCCCCTTGTATGCCTTTAGCAGATCTTCAGATTTAGGACAAATCTACTTTGCAAGATACTCTGTGAACTCAAGGGTTGCCCAAAGAAACTCCTGACTAGACCTGCACGAAACCGTAACACCATGGAGCCCAATACTGACACAGGGTACACATGCCGGCATACTTGAACTGGACACTTTTGTGCAATGCACCTCTGGAAATACGTGAACACATGTAGCCTGGGCTGCTGGTCCACCACAGCCACAGGAGGAACATAGGTAATTTACATTAGTCAAACTGTCGTGTACATGACAATTTTATGATTGGAATTGAGGCTCTGTGTCGCTAACAATGTTCCTACCAAACATGTTAAAATGCCTGACTTATGGGTAGTTTACACACAAGTCACCATGAAGTGGTAGGCAACAATTATTGACATGTGTGGGGTAACATACCCGACATAGCCCTCATCAGCCATCCTCGATCTTCCCTGTGTATTGTTTGTTGTGGGAAATGTATTGTCCCCAAAGTCAAACAAATACACACAGCAAATGAGTCGACACATATTACAAACACATATCATGCTGTTGTACCTCATTGATTGCCATCTGATGTTGATACCCATTTGTAACACATTCATTCATGAAAATCAAGCCAAATGTATTGCATGCTGTTCCATCAGAAGCACACAAATAGTTGTAACAGTCAATTCACACACAAAACACATAGGCCATTATTTATATTTATTGACGTGAAATCGGCAAAAGCTTACAAATTCCATTTAAATTTCCTAACTTTGCTCTGCTTTTGCGTCAGTAAAAAATAGGGAATTCCTCCACAAAGATTATAGAAATGTGGGCCGCAGTTGCATGGTCTACCACATTTGGCCAAACACTAGAACACACACTGCAGGCTTTGACATCCTATCTTCGTCTAGATATAGGCTGCATGCACGTTAAATAATGAAAAATCATGCAAAGACAGTTTGAGTCAGAAATGTTGACGCAAATGCATCGAAAAAAACACACAAATGCACACTAAACATCAATGAGTCCCAGCTTTAATTCCACCAGCACACCCCCGCGTGCAGATATTCATAAAAATAGTAGTTTTCCAGCAAGGCGTGGGATTTTCACGCACATGTAGCTTATGAGTAAAAACATTCACGCAAACTATGCATGTGTCAAAAAAATTACACGCAAAATGGAAAACGGGGTGCAAAGGGGACAGGGAGTGAGGTAATAGGAAATCCTGTTTACAGACGTGGTACAGTGGGTGTGCTTTCACTTTCACTTTGCAGTCTGTGATTTTTCTTGACTGTGTGGCTGTGTGTTGGTCTTGCTCTCTTTGGGATTGTGTATATTGTCTCTTGTGTGGTCTATCTCTTGTCTTTTGGTGTTTCCTTATTGTATTTTGTACCTGCGTAATTGTTTTTGTATCTTTTATTGTTGTCTGAATTGGATTTTTACTGCTAGGTGTCTGTTTGTGGGTTAGATTAGTTGGGGTAGTTGGGGTCTGTCATTGGGGTTTGTAAGTTTCCTTTTTTCTACTTTCTTGTCCTTTATTTTTCATTTTATTGTCAAAATACTGTACTGTACTATGTCGGGAAGGGCGAGGTTGGGGCCATGGGTGAGGAGGAGCTTGGGGCAATTATGTGGCTGGTGTGCCCCTTCCTTCCAATGATGCTGTAGGCAGGGGACCGTGTGATACAGGGGTATCACATGGAAGCAAGACGGCTGCGTTGGGCGAAGGTGCTCTTCCACTTTAAACATTCAACACCTTCCGGAACGAGCACCAGCTGAAGCATCGCTGGGCTGACCTGGTGGCCTGAGAACAGGACCTGTTGGACCACCTGGGTGTGGTGATCGGTGGCCCTGTTGGTGGGTATCACATTGACAAATGTGTACAGTAGAATGCTTCTGAGTGACAGTAGCAGATGTCGTGACGTGCTGCATGCGATGTTTGTGGCCATGTGGAATGCAAGTTGAACAAACTGTTAGTGTACCAGTAATGAGATGTGTTACATATGTTAGTATATCGTAACAATGCAGTCCAGTGTTTCGTTGAGCCATGTCTGACTATTATTCAGGGCCATATGTACCAAGCTATTTAAAACTTTCTCTAACGGCTAAGTTTACAGACTTTTTGTGTTTACGTCAGGACAAATATTCATTCAAATGCACAAACCAAAATTTGCCATTCTACAATCAGATTGCACAATCACAAAACCGGGTTTTCTAGTGGCATTTAGGATTAGGCGTTCGAATCCTATCATTGAGTCACAGGCAGCTATTTGTTTTATTTTTGGGCACAAATTCCGGCACTAAACTATTGCAATTACCATCCATTTTTTTTTTTTATTAAAGAAGAATATAGGGCAGTACAGAGTATACATGAACATATCTTCAGAGCTCCACATTACAACAAATAATTTTACAATCAGTATATGGGTGTGTGCGATTTAATGGATATTCTGAATAGTAAATGATAGGGTTATGGGTAAGAGGTTGGGGTGGATCGGGAAAGAGGGTGAGGGACAGGAGAATAAATAAATCATGGGAAAGGTGAGTGGGGGAGAGGGAGATAGGGTGGAAAGGAGGGGGGGAGATTAGATGGGGCGAGGGGAGGGAAGCCTTTGGGACAGTGTTTCCAGGCTATTATGTAAGTGTTCCGGTTATTCCCCGTCCGGTATGGATTATCTTGCAGGGTTGTACAATGTATTGTATGTGTCTAGATATGTTTAATATGGAGTACAGGATCCTGTGCGTGGGGAGGAATAATGTTGGAGGAGAGTGATCGGGGGGTATCTGTGTGAACATGGGTTTAAATGTGTAAGGAATCAAAACCTTTTCTGTTTGCATTGGATGATTAGACACTGATCGTGTGAGATGGGAGGAAATAAGTCATCTAGTACATGTTTAAGCGGACCAATATGGGGGGTGCTTTTCTAAGACGAACAGTCTGGGGAATAAAGGTAGGGGATAGAAAGACAGAGAGGGGGGAGGGGGGAAGGGGAAGGAGAGGGTCTTGGAGTATCGGCTGCTGTCCACCGACCATCCACCAGCTGCCTCATGATCCTGTCAGGAAGGGGCTCCAGATTTCCGTGAATAGAGCCGCTTGGTCCTGTAGGCTGTAGATTATGCGCTCATGGGTGGCTGTTTGGAACATGGCTGTCATCTATTCCGCTGGTGTTGGGGCAATGTTAGACCTCCAATGTCGGAGTATGCAGATTTTGGCTGTGGCAATTGCCGTATGGAGCCGCCGTTTGGGGTGTCGCGATAGTGAGGGGTACGGGCGCATATCATGTAGGATAACGAGTGATGTCGATGTCGGATTTGGTATCAGTATAGAGTCCGCAAGTGTATGGCGCACGGTTTCCCATAAGGGTTGTATTGTCGGGCAGTGGCATAGACTATGGAGTAGGTCACAGTGGAGGTCTGAGGATCGCCAGCACTTCGCGTGTGGCATCAGGCCTGCCTTGAAGAGTTTGATGGGGGTCCAATACCAATCTTGGAGAATCTTGAATAGACAGGATTTCAGAGGGGCCTCGTGGACCCCCCTATCAAGGGCCTTAAGTATGTCTTGCCACTTTAGGCGCAATTACTCTAGGAGGGGTTGCGAGTAAAGGTGGTTCGTTATCTCTACGTATAGGCCGGCCATAACACCTCTGTGTTGACCCCATTTCTGCAGGTAGGTTACCACGGGTGAGGTCTTGATCGTCCATGGGGGATCGCCCAGGGCTTTGCTCATGAAGTGCTTAAGCTGTATATATCGCCACTCTTTATTTTTGGTGGATGCCGAACTCTTCCCGTAGGGAGTCAAGGGTTCGAAGGCGGTCGCTGTCCCCTATTTGTGATATATTGTGGATACCAGCGTTGCTGCAATGGGGCCACTTAAGGATGCTTCCTCCTATTTTTATGCATTTATTTCCTGCTATAGGGGCCTGGGCATGTAAGAAGGGGTGTATGCCCAATAGGCAGTGGGCTCTGCGCCATGCTGCGTTTTTGGCTGCGAGGATAGGGTTGGACAAATGGGGATAATCAGTGTAAATCCCCCCAGCTTTGCATGCTGTCCCCGTAGGAGTTTCTCCGTGGTTACCCATTGTGGGGGGTCCAGGGTATCTGGTAATGTGTAGGCTAGTTGCAATAGTTGTAGGGCTAAAGCGTATTGTTTTACTGAGGGTTGACCTAGGCCTCCATAGGGTCTTCATGCCAATATTGTTACAGATTTCAGTCTTGGGCATGTAGGGCCCCATGCGAAGGACCTTATCGATCATTCGGAGGAGGGAAAGAGGTACCTGTAAAGGGAGCATACCTAATGCGTATGTGAAGCGCGAAAGGTTAACCATCCTGACCGCCTGTGTCCTGCCCCACATAGATAAGCCAAGTAGTGACCACTTGGCGAAATCCTGTTTCATCCGGGATATAAGAGGGTTAAGGTTGTCCCTGACCATGTGTTCCAGGTCGTGGTTGATATATGTTCCTAGATATTTAAGGTGAGTCGGGTCCATTTGAATGGGAGGCCGTGGATTGCGTCTCTCGATGTTACACATGATAGAGGCAGCGATTCACTCTTGTCCCATTTTACCCGGTATCCGGATAGGGGCCCGAAGCCCTCTATGATAGAGAGCAGTGATGGCAAGGATCTTTCTAGGTCGTATAAGGTTAATAGGATATCGTCTGCGTATAGATACATTTTGGAGGAACCCCCTAATAGAGGGATACCTTTTATCTGTTGGGAGGTCCGTATTGTTGCCGCCAGCGGTTCCAATGCTAGCAGAAACAAGAGCGGTAAAAGGGGGCATCCCTGTCAGGTGCCTCTTCCGATGGGGAATGGGTCTGACAGGAAGCCCTCGCAGTTAACTTGTGCCGTGGGATGGTCATACAGTAATCGAACTTTGGAGATAAATTGGTCTCCGAGGCAGAAGTGTTTCATGGTGGTAAATAGGTAGGGCCATTCAATACGATCGAATGCTTTCTTTGTGTCGAGAGATAGGGTCAGGGCTTCCTCTGGTAGGTGTAGCTATTCGAGTAGGGTGTGGCACAATGTGCGCATATGATTTCTGGAGGTGCGACCCGGTACAAATCCCACCTGGGTGTTATGGATTAAGGAAGGTATCACTTTACGTAAGCGTGCTGCTAGGACGCTGGCTAGTAGTTTGACATCTCCATTCAAGAGGGAGATGTGGCGATAGCTGCCACAAAGTAGGGGATCCCTTCCTAGCTTAGGCAGGATGACAATCGTGGCCCTGTTAGACAGGGCGCCTAGAGAACCCTCCTGGCATGCCTCCGTAAGTGCCTCATGTACTGCCGTGATTGCCTCTTCTCCTGCCCATCTATAAAATTCTGCAGGGAATCCGTCCTCTCCCGGGGATTTATGATATGGAAGCTTTGTAATAACTTGCATTATTTCTTCCCTGCTTATATCGCCCTCTAGGAGAGCTCGGCCAGCTTCCGATAGACAGGGTAATTTGGCCGCGGCGAGAAATGCCTCAGTCCGTGCGTGATCAATCGTTGTTTCAGGAGTGTAAAGATGCTGGTAGTATGCAGCAAATTCATTCACAATGTCTTGCGGGCGGGTCAATATCGCTCCTGAGGAGGACGTTATGGCCGGGATAGCTGAGGCAGCTTCTCTCTGCCGGAGCTGTGCCGCTAAGAGGCGTCCAGCCTTCTCTCATTGCTCGTAGTGATGGCCACATAGCCTTTGCAATGCAAATTCTGCCTGCGTTGTATAAAGATCATTGTGTGCCATTCAGGCCTGTTCGAGGGAGCGGCGTAACGCAGAGGACGGCTGGGCGGTGTATTGTTTGGTGAGGCTCTGAATCGTGTTTTCTAAGGTCCGTTGGCGAGCCTCTCTGTCTCTGTTAGCTAGTGCTGCATCTTGCATCATATTCCCTCTCAAAGTAGCCTTTGCCGCTGCCCATAGAACCCGCTTGGAAGCCACAGTGCCCGTGTTTTCAGCCATATAAGTAGATATATGGGCCTTAAGTTGTTCTTTCCCTTGGGGAGAGCGGTATCTGTGCATGTCAAAGCGCCATGGTTTACAACCGGGAGAGGCTAAACCAGCTTGGATCGAGAGTAGGATCGGGGAATGGTCTGAGATTCCACTATCTAGGATACTTGTGTCTTGTATTTGGGGGATTATGGTGTGTGATACAAAAAAAAAATCCAGCCGTGATTGAGTGCCATGGACAGATGATAGGAAGGTGAATTTCTTGTCCTTTGGATGTGTTAGACTCCAGCAGTCGACTAAGCCTGCATCCGTGGTTAGATCCGTCAGTAATGCTGTTGTGGTTATTACCCACGTCAATGGGACCTGTCCTGTCCAGTATGGGGTCTCGAGCAAGATTCCAGTCTCCCCCAATAATGTAGCGAGTGGTCCCGATTTTGGTCAGTAGGCGATTGAGTTGTAGGAAAAAGAAGCGCTTTGTGCCGGTTGGTGCATAGACAGAGCCCACGCATAAAAAGGTATTTCCTATTTTCAATTTAGCGAATATATATCTCCCTTCCATGTCGTTCCATGTTTTAATGATCGTAATTGGGCGAGATTTGCGTATTAGTATCGCTACACCGCATTTGCGGGATGTGCCACCCCCGTTTCCCTGGTCCATTTGGCAGCAACTAAAGCCGACCCTTCCACCCAGTCACGTCTCAGTTTACTGGACTCTGGATTATCAAGGTGCGTCTGTTGGATCAAGGCTAAGTCCGCTCCTTTAGATTGGAAATAGGACAAAGGGGGTGATTCCGACAGAGGCGGGCGGCGGTTGCCGCCCGCCTCGCGGGAACCGCCATATGGCCGCTCCGCGGTCGAAAGACCGCGGAGGCCATTCAGGCTTTCCCACTGGGCTGGCGGGCGACCGCCAGGAGGCCACCCACCAGCCCAGCGGGAAACCCCTCCCCACGAGGAAGCCGGCTCCGAATGGAGCCGGCGGAGTGGGTATGTGCGACGGGTGCAGTTTGCACCCGTCGCGTATTTCAGTGTCTGCATTGCAGACACTGAAATACACAGTGGGGCCCTCTTACGGCCCCGCGGTACCCCCTACCGCCATCCTGTTCCTGGCGGGCGAACCGCCAGGAACAGGATGGCGGTAGGGGGTGTCAGAATCCCCCATGGGGGATTCCAAGGGCAGCGGAAAACCGGCGGGAGACCGCCGGTTTTCCTTCTCTGACCACGGCCAAACCGATGCGGTCAGAATGCCCGGCGGGGCACCGCCAGCCTGTTGGCGGTGCTCCCGCATCCCCGGCCCCGGCGGTCCTTGACCGCCGGGGTCGGAATGACCCCCAAAATCTTTTTCCGTTTGATGTAGCTCGTCATGCCATGAACATTCCAGGAGAGGATTCGTAGTGGGTGCGTCATGTGGGAGGCGTTCCCTGACATGCTAAGTGAGAGAGCGAGATTTCAGGGATCCTGGGGGTAGCAGCCGTAAAAGGGGGGAAGGGTGTTTCGGTCGGTGGGGTGGGAGCTATGCTCGTTGTAATATGGTAATTTGGAGGGGGGTGTGAGGGCAGCCGGTGGGGGTCGGACACCCCAGCAGAAGGAAGAGGAAAGCAGAAACAAGGAAGATTAGGTAAGAGAAAAAGTATGGGGTGGTAGGCGACCTCTACACTTGGTTAGTGCCGTCATGTTGGGTTCTGCGTTATGGGGGTGCTGTGGTACGGGAGGAAAGGGTAGGGATTTGGGTTAGTGGGGAGGGGGATGAAGAATTTTGTCGAGGCGGGGGAAGGGCTAGGGAGATGGAAGGGGAGGGGGGAAGACAAGGCTGGGAGGGGGGGTATAAGGTGGCACGATGCTGGGCCGGGCATAGATTTTGGGATATATTTGCGCATAGCAATTTAAATACTTATATAATATCACTGCAACATATGACATAATATCACTGCAACCTGTTAATTCTCAGAACATAATATAACATGATATAACGTAATTCCCTGCCATTTGATCGTGTTATCGTCTATTAGATTATGGGGGTCATTACGTTGTAACCGCTGTGCGGCCGCCAATGTGGCCACACTCACGCGGTGCCCATTTTGACATCCCCGCTGGGCCGGCGGGCGGAAACCAAGTTTCAGCCCGCCGGCCCAGCAGGGATGTGGGCTGCAACATGGGAGCCGGCGGTGATGCGGCCGTGCGACGGGTACAGTTGCACCCATCGCGCTTTTCACTGTCTGCTGAGCAGACAGTGAAAAGCTGCATGGGGCCCTGTCAGGGGGCCCCTGCACTGCCCATGCCAGGGGCCCCACGACTCCCCTTTCCGCCAGCCTTTTCCTGGCAGTTCAAACCGCCAGGAAAAGGCTGGCGGTCGGGGACTCATAATCCCCTGGGCAGCGCTGCTAGCAGCGCTGCCCAGGCGGATTATCACCGCTGGGGAAAATGTGGTGGAATACCACCGGCCCCGGCGGTGCGACCGCAGCGCTTTCACCGTGGTCGTAATGCGCCAGGAAGCACAGCCAGCCTGTTGGCAGTGCTTCTGTCATTTTAGCCCTGGCGGTCACGTACTGCCAGGGTCAAAATGACCCCCTATGTGTCATAAAACCTATCTCAGAATAGATGGCGGAAGTTAATGAGTCCTGGTCTATGTGTAAACAGCATAGGCGTCTTGCTACAACGTATGTGCCTTGGATTGTATTATTGCGTCATAATACTGCAAAGTACATTAAGGGGTTGTTAGTTTGTTAGCTAATCATATGGTACTATCATGGCTGAACGAGGCCCTGTTTTGCATTGGAGCAGCGTGTGTCAGCGGGGGCTAATCTAA
Source organism: Pleurodeles waltl (assembly GCF_031143425.1). Lineage (NCBI taxonomy): Eukaryota > Metazoa > Chordata > Amphibia > Caudata > Salamandridae > Pleurodeles > Pleurodeles waltl. Next base: position 625,524,462 of record NC_090438.1, on the reverse strand, counting down.
GTACGGTTGTGCATTCTCGATATAAGCTATTGATAGTTTATATTATGGTACTACAGTTTGCTGCATTACATTGTAAAGGACAGAGGTGTGTTAGTCACCTGTTGGAGTGTCAACAGTTATGAGGGGAGCGTAGATTTTATGTCCAGGTAATTGATCTACTGTCTATCTGTGGAATCAGGTGCAGTCGTGTGTGTGTGACAGGACTTCGTTACACCGGGAGGAGGCTTTAGGGTGTACGTGTGTATATCATCTTATTTATTATGCTTCTGTTGCAATGTAGTATCCCCGTGGAGGATAACAGTATGTCTCTGTGGTGTGTTATCTCCTGTGGCAGGTGTTCATGCCGTGCTATCCCTCTGCCAAGCATCAGGATTTGTGCCACTGTGCATAGATAAAGTTGTTTTTGCCTCTGGGGGGAAAAATAGGGGTTAATAGGGTCTGACGGGATAATTCAACAATATGAATTACATGCTAGGTCAAGTGTAGTTATGTTGCATTATTGCTATTGTGTTGTGAGATGTTCTGTAGTATGGTAAGGGGGGTGCCAGCTTATTTTTTAGATATTTGGTTGTGTCCTTACAGAGCAGGCCCCTGGTGTATGTGTGAGTAACCTATGGAAGTCGGTAAGGTCTGGTCTGTGCACTAATATGTATACCTTGTACCATGCAATGAACAGCACGTGCCGTAGTATTACAGTGTAGAACCCCATATTATCTTATAGAGGATATAAACATATTAATCGTCTATTATTGAAAATGATATTAACAGCTGTTAGGTAAACATAGATACAAAATCCGAATGTGTACTCATCCGTCCATGGGGTTATCGACGGTCGTACTTCAGTGTTTTCATAATTGTCCCATATGTGCACTGTGTTAGGTCATCATCTCAGGGGGATACAATCGTTGGTTTCAGAGGTGATCTAGATTTGTCTCTTTCCGATAACTGGGTATAAACTGCCACGGCGTGTAGGACCTGGCCCCTGTCGTCGTGCGATCTGGCTAGTCTCTCTGGATCCCTGCCCCTTTGACAGGTGTCGGTGTCATAGTGGGTCGTACTTTCGTTCTCCGGTCCCGGGGGTAAAGTTCCACCACCCTCGTCATCCCCTGGGACATCTAGTGGGCGGCTTGTGCTGATAGATTCCATAGGCTGATGTTGAAAAGAGTCAAGGAAAAGGCTCAGTTCTTCGAGGTTATAGAAGTCCTTGGATATTCCGTTTTTGGTGACTCACATTCTGGCGGGATCAAAAAGGCCATATTTCATCTCTAGTTGACGAAGTCGGGGTCTTAGAGCTAAGAAGGCTTTTCTGCGTTCATTGGTGTCCTTGGACTAATCGGCCATTATTTGAATGTCATATTGGCCTATCCGGAAAGGTCCGTGGCTGTGCGCTGCTTGTAGTATTTGTCGGGTCTGGTTGTGGCGCAATAGACAAGCAATAATCGGTTGAGGCCTGAAAGATGTGTCGGAGCGTTTTGGGCCTACTCTGTGTGCTCTTTGGAATTCCAGCTGTGGGTCAAAGTCTAGTGAGGTCAATTTGGAAAGGGTGGAGCCCAGAAAGGTCTGTATATCTGTACCTTCTTCATTTTCCGGGATCCCAAGTAGGCAAATGTTGTCTCTTTGACTCCTATCCTCCAAGTGTGTGAGTTTGCTCCTGAGATAGAGGAGGTCCTGGTCTCTGTCCCGGGATGTGGCTATCTGCGTTTCCAGTGATCCCATATGATGTTCCAAACCTGTCACCCTAGATTGAAAGCCTGCAATGTCTGATCGCATAGATTTGGTTTCTAGGGTCAGTGAGGATATAGAAGCGTCCATTCCCTCTATTCGGCGGCTGACAGCGGTGATCTCGTGCAGTATCCATTCCATGGTTGTGGACTGTTACTTGTCGGACATCGCGGTGGGCTGGTTTGGGGGTGGTGATGCGTGAGGCCCTGTTGCCATGGAAGTTGGTTGTTTATGGTGGAGCGCTTCTGAAAATAGTAGCTGTCGCGCCGGCTTACCAGTGGATTTGTGGTTTGCTTTGCTGCCGGGCATTGCCTTGCCAGCCTGCAAGGGCTACCCAGTTGGGTCCGAGGCCTTCTTTGGGGTCCAATGGGGGTAGAGGTGTACGAGTCAGTCGACCCTCGTCTCTGCTCCTTCTCCTTTTTGTTTTTTGTTTTTTGTTTTTTGTTGCTTGTTTTCTTATTTTCCCTCTGGTTTCTTTCCTTTCCTTTCCTTTTCCCCACTTTGTTTGTACTGCCCCTGAGGTTGCTGCAGGGTGCGGTGCTCCGCTATTGTCGTCAGGCCAGAGGATTATGGTAATAAAAGTACCAAGGCAGTTAAGCAAATGTGAGGCCCGTTGTAGTCCAGGGCATAGTTGGGGCAGTGCCCACTACTTGCCGTTGTTGGAAGGTTTCGTTTCAGTTCGTTTTATTCTGTTATAGGACACTCCTCTTGTGAAAGTGAGTTATGGGGAGAATGTTGAAGACTGGGCAGGCGAGTCCCTCTTTATGTTGTATTGCCACCAGGCCATTGTAATTGGTGGCATGAATTCCTGGGCTCCTTTTCTGTTGTCGCCGGAGCCCCACTAATATCTGTGAGTGGCGACCGGGGCACTTGTTCCTTCTCCTGCATCCGAGTGACTTGGGGAGGGGACGGAGATAAGTAGTGGTATAGCCTGCTTCTTTGTTCTTGCTCTTTTTTTTTCTTCCTTTTTCCTTCCTTTCCTTCTCTTCCCCTTCTCCTCTCTCTTATCTCTCCTTCTCTTTACTTTCCCTTTCTTTTCTTTTTTCCTTGTTTGCATGTACTTATTTATTTACTTCTCTATTTATTTATGACATATTTATTTCCCCCTCCTCGTCTTCTTCCCTTTCATTCTGTGAGGAGGGTGAGAGTGCGGGGTACTCCAATTTTTTTTTCTTTCTTTCTTTCCTCCCTTTTTTTCTTTCTTTCTCCCCCCCTCTTCTTTCCCTGCCCCCCTTCTGTTTTTCCTTTAGGGAGGGGGGAGCGCATTAGCCAGATGGAGGGCTGGATGGGAGAGCGGTGCCCCCCACTGATGCTGGGGTGCGGTGAGCCGTACCTGCCGTGCCGGACGTTGCAGTAGCGGGGAAGCCGCTCTATTCCAAGCTCGAGGACGCGGCTCCTCCCCCTCGGCTGGGCCTCTGTCGCTGAGGTGCACCACGGGTCCTCCGGTGCTCCGCAGTGGGTCCCTCCATGAGGCCGGAGGTCCGGGACACCAGAAAGTTCTCCGAGGCCCCTCACGGTGGATTCCCTTCATCTTAGGAGGGCCGGTCATGGAGCTGGGGTGACACGACTCCGCCCTCTGGGTAGGCCTCTCCTTCCGAGACGCGCTGCCAGCCGTCAGGGTCTCGGTGACAGGCCGTTCCTTCACGGATCGGGGGCTCAGCGGTAATAAAAGAGCTCCAACGCCAGTCAGGATGGTTGCTTCAGCGGCCTCAAAGCCCCCGCCGCATCCACGGGATCGCCGCAGCACAGAGCTTGGGACTTAGGCGGCCATCTTCCTTTGTGGCCCGGCCACGCCCCCATTACCATCCATCTCAACTTGGTGCTAACCCATTTTAAAAAGTTGAGGGATCCCCATGGGATCCCCTTCCTCTTTGTGAATGCATGGTCAAAAACCTTTTCTGAGCATGAAGTTGTGCAACGGACCACTGACTGATTCCAAACATTTCTTTTAGTAATGAAATAGGTTGTTTAAATACTTTGGCCCTCATTCTGACCTTGGCGGGCGGCGGAGGCCGCCCGCCAAAGTCCCGCCGTCAGGTTACCGTTCCGCGGTCGAAAGACCGCGGCGGTAATTCTGACATTCCCGCTGGGCTGGCGGGCGGCCGCCTTCATGCCGCCCGCCAGCCCAGCGGGAAAGAGGCTTCCACGATGAAGCCGGCTCGGAATCGAGCCGGCGGAGTGAAAGCTGTGCGACGGGTGCAGTTGCACCCGTCGCGTATTTCACTGTCTGCGCAGCAGACAGTGAAATACATTTAGGGGCCCTCTTACGGGGGCCCCTGCAGTGCCCATGCCAGTGGCATGGGCACTGCAGGGGCCCTCTTACGGGGGCCCCGCGACCCCCCCTACCGCCATCCGGTTCCCGGCGGGCGGACCGCCGGGAACTGGATGGCGGTAGGGGGGGTCGGAATCCCCTCGGCGGCGCAGCTAGCTGCGCCGCCTTGGAGGATTCCAATGGGCGGCGGTACACTGGCGGGTGACCGCCAGTGTTGCCAGTCCGACCGCGGCTTTACCGCCGCGGTCGGAATGCCCATTGGAGCACCGCCGGCCTGTCGGCGGTGCTCCCGCGGTCCTCCAACCCGGCGGTCATGGACCGCCAGGGTTGGAATGACCACCTTTATGTTCACCCCTGCTGAAATAATGCTGCATTTCAACAAATATTTACATCCCAATATGAAGGGCAGTCACAGACATGGTGGTCTGCTGAGCTCATTTTTCCTGCGTTAACGTAATTTTACCTTATGGCATGGCGCAATGGTTAGCTTAAAATAAACCTCTTCTTAGTGTCACCGTGCGTCAAAGTATAAATTTGAGGCATGGGTGGCGCTAAGAATTGGCGTTAGCCTGCGTTAAAGTATAAATCTGGCCCTAGGAGTGAGCCATGCAAGTCAGCCCACCTTGGATACCTCAAGGTGTCCAGTTTAAAAAAATTTATAGGTTGGCTAGGTTTCGCTAGGTGCTGTATGAGCTGGTGTCCAAAATCTCAAGCTACGCTCCATGGAAAACCTTAGTCAGTTTTCAGTGAAAAAATATGCTGCGTCCATGTTGCATTTTGGGCCATATCCTGTCACAGACACTAGCCCTACCCAAACAAGTGAGCCACCATTTTTATCGGGAGACCTGGGGGAATGCTAGGTGGAAGGAAGTTTGTGGCTCCCCGCACAAACCAGACCTTTCCATCACAGAAACGTGAGGAAAAGGTGTGTTTTTCGTTAAAATTTGATGTTTGCAAGGGACCCTGGGTCGAAAAACATGGTGTGAGCCATGCAAATCAGCCCACCTTGGATACCCCTAGTTGTATAATTTTCAAAAATGTACAGGTTGGCTAGGTTTCCAGAGGTGCCGGCTGAGCTACGGTCCAAAATCTTGAGCTACCCACCTTGGAAAAAAAGGGCCAGAATTCAGTGGAAGAATGAGCTGTGTCCAGGTTGCATTTTGGGCCACTTCCTGTCACCCGGCACAAGTGAGGTACCATTTTTATCGGGAGACTTGGGGGAAGGCCAGGAGGAAGGACGTTGTGTCTCCCCACAGATTTCAGAACTTTTTATCTATCACTGAAACATTAGGAAATGTGTTTTTTAGTCATAATTTGTGGCTTGCAAGGGATTGTGGATTTAAAACTTGTTGTGAGCCATGCAAGTCAGCCCACCTTGGATACCCCTAGCTGTCTAGTTTTTAAAAAAGTACAGGATGGCTATGTTTCCCTAGGTGCCCACTGAGCTAGGGTTCAAATCTCAAGCTACCCAAATTGGAAAAAAATTGACATTTTTTGGTGGAAAAATGCACTGCGCCCATGTTGCTTTTTGGGCCGTTTACTGTCACAGGTACTAAGCCTACCCACACAAGTGAGGTACCATTTTTATCAGGAGACATAGAGGAATGCTGGGTGGAAGGAGGTTTGTGCCTCCCCACACATTCCAGAACATTCTGTCACAGAAATGTGAGGAAAGTGTGTCTTTTAGTCACAGTTTGACGTTTGCGAGAGATTCTGTGTCAACAAATGTGGTGTGAGCAACGCAAGTCAGCCCACTTTGGATACCCCAATGTGTCTATTTTTGAAAAATGTACAGGTTGACTATGTTTCCTTTGGTGCAGGCTGAGCTAGGGTCCAAAATCTCGAGCTTCCTACATTGGAATACAAGGGTCAGTTTTCAGTGAAAAAATATGCTGTGTCAATGTTGGGTTTTGGGGCGTTTCCTGTCTCAGGCACTAGGAATACCGACACAAATGAGGATCCATTTTTATCAGGATACTTGGGGAAATGCTGTGAGGAAGGAAGTTTGTAGCTACCCACAGATTCAAGAACTTTCCTTCACAGAAATATGAGGAAAATGTGTTTTGTAGGCAAAGTGTGAGGTTTGTAAGGGATTCTGGGTCAAAAAACGTAGTGTGAGCCATGCAAATCAGCTAACCTTGGATAGCACTAGGAGTCTAGTTTTTAAAAATGTACAGTGTGACTGGGTTTCACTAGGTGCCGGCTGAGCTAGGGTCCAAAATCTCAAACTATCGACATTAATAAAAAAGGGTCAGTTTCAGGCCTTCCTGAACAAGTGAGGTACCATTTGTATCAAGAGATCTGGGGGAATGCTAGGTGGAAAGATGTTTGTGGCTCCACTCACGTTCCAGAACTTTCCATCACAGAAATGTGAGAAAAATGTGATTTTTTTGGTCAAAGTCTGAAGTTTGAAGAGATTTTGGTTCAAAACCATGGTATGGAACACACAACTCAGCCCACCTTGGATAACCCTAAGTGTGTAGTTTTAAAAAATGTAAAGGTGGGCTAGGTTTCCCTAGGTTATGCCTGACCCCGGGTTCAAAATCTTGAGCTTCTCACATTGGAAAAAGAGATCACTTCGGTCAAAAATGTGCTGCCTCAGTGTTGTGTTTTGGGCCATTATCTGTCAGAGGCACTAGGCCTACTCACACAAGTGAGGTTCCATTTTAATGGGGAGACCTGGGGGAATTCCGGGTGGAATGAAGTTTGTGGCTAGCCATAGACTCCAGAATGTTCCATCCATCTTTGAAATGTGAGGAAAATGTGTTTTTTAGTCAAGATTTGACATTTGCAAAGGATTTTGGTTAACAAACTGTAGTGTGAGCCTTTCAAATCAGCCCACATTGGATGCCTTGAGGTGTCTAGTTTAAAAAAATTTACAGGTTGACTAGGTTTCCTGAGGTTCCGACTGAGCTAGGGTCCAAATTAATGAGCTACCCTCATTAGAAAAAAAGGGTCAGTTTTCGGTTTAAAAATGTGCTGGGTCCTTGTTGCGGTTTGGGCCATTACCTCTTCTGGACACTAGGCTTTCTGACACAAATGAGGTACCATTTTTATCGGGAGACCTAGGGAGTGCTGGATGGAAGGAAGTTTGTGGCTCCCCATAGATTAAAAACTTTCCAACTCAGAAATGTGAGAAAAATTTGCTCTTTTATTCAGGGTTTGAGGTTTGCAAGGGATTCTGGATCAAAAACATGGCCTGAGCCATGCAAGTCAGCTCACCTTGGATACCCCTAGGAATCTAGTTTTTAGAAATGGATGGGCTGGCTAGGTTTGCCTAGGGCCCAAAACCTTGAGGCACCCACATTGGTAAAAAAAGGATCTGTTTTAGATGTGACAATATGCTGAGTCCATGTTGTGTTTTGGGGCATTTCCGGTCGTAGACACTAAGCCTACTCTGCAATTGAGGGACCATTTTTATCGAGAGACCTGGGGGATTGCCAGAAGGAAGGTAGCTTGTGGCTCCTCACAGATTACAGAACTTTCCATCACGGAAATGTGAGGAAAATGTGTTTTTTTTCAAAGTTTGTGGTTTGCAACAGATTCTGTGTCAAAAAATGCAGTGAGAGCCACACAAGCCAGTCCACTTTGGATACCACTAGGTGTCTAGTTAAAAATTTTTTACAGGTTGGCTAGGTTTCTCAAGGTGCTGGGTGAGGTATGGTCCAAAATCTTGAGCTACCCACATTGGAAATAAAGGGTCCATTTTCAGTGAAAAAATATGCTGCATTCATGTTGCATATTGGACCATTTCCTGGTGCGGGCTTTAGGCCTACCCACAGAAGTGAGGTACTATTTTTATATGTGCCTGGGGAATGCTGGATGGAAGGAAGTTTGTGGCTCCAATCAGAATTCAGAACTTTCCAGCTCAGAAATGTGAAGAAAATATATTTTTTTAGTCAAAGTTTGAGGTTTTCAAGGGATTCTGGATGACAAAACATGGTGTGAACCACACAGGTCAGTCCACCTTAGAGGCCCTTAGGAGTTGAGTTTTTAAAAATGTACAGGTTGGCTAGGTTTCCTTAGGTGCCAACGGAGCTAACGTCCAAAATCTCAAGCTACCGACATAGGAAAAAAAAGGTTCAGTTTTCGGTGGAAAAATGCGCTGCATCCATGTTGCGTTTTGGGCTATGTCCTGTCATGGGCACTAGGCCTACCTACACAATTGAGGTACCATTTTTATCCGGACACGTGGGGGAACGCTGGGTGAAAGGAAGCTTGTGGCTCCATGCAGATTCCAGAACTTTCCATCACAGAAATTTAAGGAAAATTTGTTTTTTTAGTCAAAGTTTAAGGTTTGCAAGGGATTCTGGTTACAAAAACGTGGTGTAAGCCATGCAAGTCAGTCCACCTTGGATACTCTGATGAGTCTAGTTTTCAAAAATATACAAGAAGGCTAGGTTTCCCTAGGTGCAAGCTCAGCTAGTTTCCAAAATCTCGAGCTACCCGCATTAGAAAAAAGGTACGTTTTTAGTGGAAAAATGTGCTGCGTCCATGATGCATTTTGGTCCCTTTCCTGTCTGAGGCACTAGGCCTGCCCGCACAAGTGAGGTGTCAATGTTTATCGGGAGACCTGGGAGAATGCTGGGTAAAGGTAGTTTGTGGCTCCCTGATGATTCCAATAATTTCCATCACAATAATATGAGGAAAATTTGTTTTTTAGTCAAAGTTTGAGGGTTGCAGGGAATTCTGGGTCAAAACACATAGGCCCTCATTACAACATTGGCGGTAAAAGCCGCTTACCGCCGTGCAGAAGACTCCAACACACCGCCTCGGAATTCCACCACAGCTATTATGACCCACATTTCGGGATCCGCCAAAATTCAGACACCCACACATGTCCGCCACACCAAAGGTCAGTGATAAACTGGCAAAAACAAAATCTCCACCGTCACGCCAACAGAAATACGCCCACACTATCACGACACATGAATCCATGCGCGGTCTTTCAACCGCGGTATTCCATTGGCGGTACGCACCGCCGCGCTCAAAATACACATGCTTCTACAAAACACAGCCACATTGGACAATTCGAAATACACACACCTGATACACATACACACACCTCTCCCACACACCCATTACAATATAAAACACACACCCACATTACCCACAAACCCCTACTACCAAAAATTCCAAAAGAAGGCCTGAGAGAGGCAGCACCAGCAAGAACAACAGCATCCACAGGCACACAACACCATCACCCACAGAACTTCCACGCACCTCACACAACACACCACTACATATCAGCACACGTATCACCACACACTCCACCCCACACATCACCTACACCACCCCATGGCATGGCAAAGACACCCCAGGTTCTCGGAGGAGGAGCTCAGGGTCATGGTGGAGGAAATCGTCCGGGTAGAGCCACAGCTATTCAGATCACAGGTGCAGCACACCTCAATTGCAAGGAAGATGGAGCTATGGCGAAGAATAGTGGACAGGGTCAACGCAGTGGGACAGCACCCAAGAAATAGGGAGGACATCAGGAAGAGGTGGAACGACCTACGGGGGAAGGTGTGTTCCGTGGTCTCAAGACACCACCTGGTGGTTCAGCAGACTGGCGGCGGACCCCCACCTGCTCCCCCACGACTAAATAACATGGGAGGAGCAGGTCTTGGCGATTCTGCATCCTGAGGGCCTCGCAGGAGTAGGTGGAGGAATGGCCTCTGGTAAGACAAATCTTAACTATTACATACCCCACCCTACCTGCATGCCAGCAAAAAAACCCACCCTCACCCTCAGCCCCAGCACTCAAACTCCTCACATATGTCCCAACATCACAAACCACCCATCCCAACACCAAGCCCTGCATGCAACAACAAAGCATGGACACCCATCACTAAAGCATGCCCACTGCACATACCCATACAACCCCCTAAACCATCATCACACAAGGTCCTACACAGGAATGCAAGCACTGGGGTACACGCTCACCCACCCATTGCACACCATGACACACACAGATGTAATAACCATCCTTTTATACCCCTGCAGGACCCCTAGCCAACGTCACCGGACAGGAGGGTCCACACATGTCCACACCACCAACAGAAGAGGCCCACAGTGATGACAGCAGCTCTGTCCAACTGGATCTAGATCACCAGCCCGGCCCATCGGGGACCTCGGGACAGTCGGTTCCCCTCACCCAGTCACAGGCCACCACAGACGTTCCCCCCTCTGGAAACACCAGCACAGCACCCACCCAGCGGGCCCATACCTCCGTCCCCAGGACACGTTAATCAGCTGTGTGTCCACCACTACAGGGAACCCAGGATAACCCACCACCCCAACAACAACAGGGGGCAGTGGTAGTGGGCACACAGTCCAGGGGACGGAGGCCCAGGAAAACAGGGGAACTGGGAGGGCTGCTGTGCGACAGGGGGCGGACAGGCCAAGGGAACCCACTCTCCAGGAGGCCCTCTCCTCCATCATGGGAGCCTACCACCACTCCCAGGAGACAATGGCAACGGTACTGGCCAAGTTTCAGGAGACCCAGCGCCTGCAGGAGGAAAAGTATATGGGCTTCAGGGAGGAACTCAGAACCATCAGCTCCACCCTGGGCACTATCGTAGGGGTGCTGAAGGAACTCATCAACACCAGGAGGGACACTGTGGCACCACAAGGGGCCCCTGACACTAGCATGGACGATAAACTGCCCACCACCTCCACCAGCGCTAGAGGACAGGACGCCCCGCCACACGACCACCACACCAGCACCCCACCCTCTGCAGAGGGAGAACCACCCCGCAAACGGTCCCTGAGATCCAGGAACAAGACAGAGCATGATGCCAAGACCCCCGCCAAGAAATGAGACCACCCTGATTGTCATCCTACTGTCCCACTTTGTCACCCTGTCCATACTTAAACTGCCCCAGCTCCACTTCCTATGCCCATATGGGCAATGCACCTGTGAGACTAATAGAATGGACTCTGCCATGGACATTCCTCCACCATCACCCCTCACCATTTTACTACCTACTCCAATATTGAGCACTTAAATAAACACACTTAAAGCACAAAACAATCTGGAGTCTGTCTGTGCTTTCGAAATAGTTTATTGTCAATTACAGTGACAAAATGCTCTTTCAATTGTAATGTCAGCATACCTATGTGACACAGCTCTAGTCCATGAGGAATCTAAGCATTTCCCAGGAATTGAACAGTGGAGCCCAAGAACGCGGCTTAGTGCAGGGGGCTTCTGTGTCTGTCGTATCCGCCAACGGTAGCAGTAATGCATGCACTCAACATGTCTTTCTTCTGTCGTCCCCTCCCTTTTTGTGGTCTCCCTGTTCTTGTGCGCATTAGCATCATCAGGCTGAGGAGCAGTGGCACCGGAGCACGAGGGGGGGTGCATCCCACATGGCCATGGAGGGCCACACTACGGAATCAGACTTCACCAGTGGGAAGGGGGGCGAGGGGAGCTCCACGGCGGGGACAGGAGCTGACACCAGGGACACAGACTCGTCCTCTGATGGAAGCTCCCTTGTGGTGGCGGCAACATCTGTGCCACCCCCATCTACAGGTACAGCCGCCACCCCCTCTTAGAGCAACGCCATCCCAGCAGCCCCTCAGCCTTCGCCCGTGCCTGCTCACCCAGGAGGGTGGGCATCACCTTCGCCTCAGGCACCTCAGGCTTTGCCCCAGTCACCCCTGCTGCCCTCAGTGAGGAGGCCATTGACCTCCTCAGGTCCCTCACTGTTGGGCAGTCTACCATTTTGAATGCCATCCAGGGTGTAGAAAGGCAGTTGCAACAAACAAATGCATTCCTGGAGGGCATTCATTCTGGTCAGGCGGCCCTTCAGCGAGCTTTTCAGACTCTGGCCTCAGCACTGATGGCAGCCATTGTCCCTGTGTCTAGCCACCCCCCTCCAACTTCCTCCACCCCGACCCAATCCCCTGTACCTCAGCCTATCCCAAGCACACCTACAGACCAGCATGCACACACCTCAACACACAAGGGAAGCTCAGACAAACATAAGCACCACACATCCCACAGGCACTCACGCAAGCATCACACACATGCAGACACACCAACATCCACTGCCTCCAGCTGCCGAGGACAGGACCACCAGCACAAACCCAGCTGCCGAGGACAAGACCGCCAGCACAAGCCCAGCTGCCGAGGACAGGACCGCCAGCACAAGCCCGGCTGCCCAGGACAGGACCGCCAGCACAAGCCCAGCTGCACAGGACAGGACCACCAGCACAAGCCCAGCTGCCGAGGACGGGACCGCCAGCACAAGCCCACCTGCCCAGGAGGGGCCCGCCAGCACCAGCCCACCTGCCCAGGAGGCCACTGCAATGACAAGCCCTGCTGGACCATGAAGGACCGCCAGCAAAAGCCCCGCTGGGCCATGAAGGACCGCCAGCAAAAGCCCAGCTGGGCCATGAAGGACCGCCAGCAGCTGAGTCCCTGCAATGGAGACCGCCGCCTCAAGCACCACTGAACAGGGCACCGCCATCTCAAGCACCGCTGAACAGTGCACCGCTATCTCAAGCACCACTGCACAGGGCACTGCCATCTCAAGCACCGCTCAACAGGGCACCGCCATCTCAAACACCGCTGCACAGGGCACCGCCATCTCAAGCACCGCTGAACAGGGCACCACCATCTCAAGCACCGCTGCACAGGGCACCGCCATCTCAAGCACCGCTGAACAGGGCACCGCCATCTCAAACACAGATGAACAGGGCACCACTGTCTCAAGCACCGCTGGCCCATGAGCGGCAAGCGCACTGACGCAACTCAGTCCGTCACGGGGTGAATGATGCACTCTGGGCACCATGCCCTCTCCAGAACCAGTGGAGACTGTCATCCACTACCTCTGTCCTTAGCAGGATAAAGCACTCTGGGCACCATGCCCCCTCCAGAACCAGTGGAGACTGTCATCCACTACCTCTGTCCTTAGCAGGATAAAGCACTCTGGGCACCATGCCCCCTCCAGAACCAGTGGAGACTGTCATCCACTACCTCTGTCCTTAGCAGGATGAAGCACTCTGGGCACCAGGCCCCCTTCAGAACCAGTGGAGAGATCCATCCACTACCTCTGTCCTTAGCAGGATGAAGCACTCTGGGCACCATGCCCCCTCCAGAACCAGTGGAGACTGTTATCCACTTGAGAGACTGTGGCTTTGCACTCCCCAGGATATGGCAGTGGGCAAACCACCCACTGTAGAGACTTAAGAGACTGTGGCTTTGCACTCCCCAGGATATGGCAGTAGGAAAACCACCCACTGTAGAGACTTGTGAGACAGTGGCTTTGCACTCCCCAGGATATGGCAGTGGGCAAGCCACCCACTGTAGAGACTTGTGAGACTTTGGCTTTGCACTCCCCAGGATATGGCAGTGGGCAAACCACCCACTGTAGAGACTTGTGAGACTGTGGCTTTGAACTCCCCAGGATATGGCAGTGGGCAAACCACCCACTGTAGACACTTGAGAGACTGTGCTTTGCACTCCCCATGATGGAACAGTGGGCATGTGGCCCCCTGGTGGATTTTGCGTCATGCACTCAAGCGGCTGAGGTGCTCCCCCTTTCCCTCCCCCTGAGGTGCCTGTTTAATTGCTCTCTGATGCCCCTGCAGTGTTCTCTCAGTCATGGTCGGGGATCTTGTGTGGGCCTCGCCCATACCTTGTGGTCCCAGTGTTCCACAGACTTTCTTAGCGCACTACCTGGACTACTATGCTTGGTATATATTTTGTACATGGTGTATATATATATTTCTGCCTATTTGCTTTTAGTATATTACAATGGTTTCACTCATTTTCTATTGTCTTTGCATCCTTCCGGGGGGTTTGGGGGGGTGTAACTGTGATGTATTGATTTGCATTAGTGTGTGTGTTGTAGTGGGTGAGGGTGGGGGTGTTGCGTGTGTATGTCCCTGTTTTTTCCCTCCCCCCTCCCCTGTGTCGTAGGTGCAGTACTCACCGTGGTCTTCGCCGCCGGCGTTCGTGCTCCTGGTAGAGGAGCAGGAAGACTATTGCAGGGAGAATTTGGAGTTCTGGATCCATGGCGTCCTCGTTCCTCGTGGGGTGTGTAGAGGTGAGCGTTTTTCCTTCGGGATTCCTGTTTCCGCCGTGTTTTTATCTGCGGTGAATCCACCCCGGAAAAGGTGGCGAATTGTCCTGTCATAATAGTGTGGGCGGTACATTGTCTCTCGCCTGTCTGTTGGCGGTGACCGCCACGCTGTTTGTTTGTACCGCCGTGGCGGTCGGAGTGTTGAAGTGGCTTTTTTTGTTGGCGGTTTCCGCCACGGTCGTAATTGCAATTTTTTTTCCACCGGCCTGTTGGCGGTCTTACCGCCGCTTTAACACCGACCACCAGGGTTGTAATGACCACCATAGTGTGAGCCACGCAAATCACCACACCTTGGGTACCCTTAGGTGACTCATTTCCAAACAAGTACAGGTTGACTAGGTTTCACTAGGTGCTAGTTAGAGTCCAAAATCTCGAGCTACACACATTGGATAAAAAGGGTCATTTCCTGTCGTGGGCATTAGGGCTACCCACATAAGTGAGGTATCATTTTTATTGGTAGCCCTGGGAGAATGCCGGGCTGAAGGAAGTTTGTTGGTCCCTGCAGATTCCAGAACATTCCATCATAGAAAAGAGGCAATGTGTTTTATTAGTCAAAGTTTGAGGGATGCAGGGGATTCTAGGTCAGGAAAAAGATGTGTGAGCCATGCAAGTTTGCCCACCATAGATAAACCAAGGTGTATAGTTTTCTCTAGGTGCCAGCTAAGCTATGGTTCAAAATCTTGAGCCACCTATCTTGGAGAAAAGGGTCAGTTTTCGATGAAGAAATGCACTGTGTCCATGTAGTGTATTGGGCCATTTCCTGTTGCGGGCACTAGGCCTACCCACACAAATGAGATACCATTGTTATTGGGAGACCTAGGGAAATGCCGGGTGGAAGGAAGTTTGTGGCTTCCCTCAGATTCCAAAATGTTCCTTCACAACAATGTGAGGAAAATGTGTTTCTATTCAAAGTTTGAGGTTTGCAAGGGAGTCTGGGTCGCAAAATGTGGTGTGAGCCACACAAGTCAGCCCATTTTGGATACCCCTAGGTGGCTAGTTTTACTAAATGTATAGGTTGGCTAGGTTTCCATAGGTGCTGGCTGAACTAGGGTCCAAAATCTCGAGCCACCCAGATTGAAAAAAGGGACTGTTTTCGGGTGAAAAATGTACTGCGACCATGTTGCGTTGTGGGCCATTGCCTGTCACAGGCATTAGGCCTACCCATACAAGTGAGGTTTTTATCGGGAAACCTGGAGAATGTCAGGTTGAAGGAAGTTTGTGGCTCTCCACAGATTCCAGAATGTTCCATCAAAGAAATGTGAGGCAAATGTGTTTTTTTAGTCAGTGATTGAGGTTTTCATGGGATTCTGGGTCAAATAAGTGGTGTGAGCCATGGAAGCCAGCTCACCATGGATACCTCTTGGTGTCTAGTTTTCAAAAATGTATAGGTTGGTCAGGTTACCTAGGTGCTGCCTGAGCAAGGGTCCAAAATCTCAAGCTACCTACATTAGAAAAAAGGGTCCGTTTTTGGTGAAAAAATGAGCTGCATCCATGTAGAATTTTGGCCCGTTTCCTATTGCTGGCAATAGGCCTACTCACATAAATAAGGTACCATTTTTATTAGAAGACCTGTGGGGATGCCAGGTGGAAGTAAGTGTATGGACCCCAACAGATTCCAGAACCTTCCACCAAAAATGTGAGGAAAATGTGATTTTTGGGTCAGAATTTGAGGTTTGCAAGAGATTTCGGTTTACAACAATGTGTGAGCCATGCAACTCACCCCACCTTGGATACCACTAAGTGTCTAGTTTTAAAAAATGTACAGGTGGGCTAGGTTTTCCTAGGTGCCAGATGACCCAGGGTTCACAATCTTGAGCTATTCACATTGGGAAAAGAGGTGAAAAAAATGTGCTGCGGCCATTTAGAATTTGGTCCATTTCCTGTTGCGGGCAGTAGACCTAACCACACAAGTGAGGTACTATTTTTATCTGGAAACCTGGGGAAATGCCGGGTGGATTGACGTTTGTGACTCCACCCAGATTTCCGAACTTCCTACATCAGAAATATGAGAAAACTGTCTTTTTGTTAGCCAGAGTTTGAGATTTGCAAAGGATTCTGGGTCACAAACGTGGTGTGAGCCACGTAAGTCAGTCACCTTGGGTACCTCTAGAGAATGCTGGATAGAAAGAAGTATGTGGCTCCCTGCATATTCCAGATCTTTCCATCACAGAAATATGAGTTAAATGTGAATTTTTTGTCAAATTTTGTGGTTTGCAAGAGATTCTTGGTCAAAAAGTGTGGTGTAAGCCACGCAAGTCACCACATAGTGGAAATCCCATGTATCTAGTTTTCAGAAACATACAGTTTGCCTAGGTTTTCCTGGGTGCAGGCTGAGCTGGGTCTAAAATATCTAATTACTCACTTTGGAAAAAAAGGGTCAGTATTTGGTGGAAAAATGCATTGCGCTTATGTTGCATTTTGGACCGTTTAATGTTGCAGGAACTAGACCTTCCCATACAAGTGAGGTAACATGTTGATGGGGAGATCTGGAGAACTAACAGGTGGAAGAAAATTTGTGGCTCCCCTCAGATTCCAGAACTTTCCATTGCAGCAACGTGTGGAAAATTTAGAGTCTGTGTCAAAAAACTTGGTGTGAGCCATACAAGTCAGTCCACCGTGGATAGTGGATAGTTTTAAATAATGTACAGATTGGCTAGGTTTGCCTAGTGCCGGCTGAGCTAGAGTCCTAAATCTTGAGGTACCCATATTGACAAATGTGCAGTTTTCAATGGAAAAATGTGCAGCATCCATGTTGTATTTTGGGCTGTTTCCTGTCTTGGGTACTAGACCTACCCACACAAGTGAGGTACTATTTTTATCAGGAGAAATGGGGGAATGCTTGGTGGAAGGAAGCTTTTGGCTCCCCACATATTCCAGAACTTTCAATCACAGAAATTAGTGGAAAATGTGATTTTCTTTATCACAGTTTGAGGTTTGCAAGGGATTCTGGGTCAAAAAATGTGGTGTGAGCCAAACAAATCTGCCTACCTTAGATACCACTAGGTGTCTAGATTTTAAAAATTTACACTTTGGCTGTGTTTTCCTAGGTGCCAGCCGAGCTAGGTTACAAAATCTCGAGCTACCCACATTGGAAATAAAGGGTCAGTTTTCTGTAGGAAAATGCACTGCATTCATGATGCGTTTTGGTCCTTTTCCTGTTGCAGGGGCTAGGTCTCTTCACACAGGTGAGGTACAATTTTTATCGGGAGCCCTGGGGTAATGCTGGATGGAAGGAAGTTTGTGTCTCCCCACAGATTCCAGAACTTTCCATCATAGAAATGTGAGTTAATTGTGTTTAATTAGTCAAAGTTTGTGGTTTGCAAGGGATTTGCAACAAAAAAAGTGATGTGCCACACAAGTCAGACTACCTTGGATACCCCTAGGTGTCTAGTTCTCAAAAATGTACATTTGGCTTGGTATCTCTATGCGCCAGCTGAGCTAGGGTCCAAAATCTGAAGCTATCAAAAGGCGCCAAAAAGGGTTAGTTGTCTGGGGAAAAATGCCCTGCGTCCATGTTGCATTTTGAGCTGTTTACTGTTGTATGCACTTGGCCTGCCCTCACAAGTGATGTACCATTTATATCGGAAGACCTGGGGAAATGGCAGGTGGAGGGAAGTTTGTGGCTTCCACAGATACAAAACTTTCCATCACAAAAATGTGAGGAAAATCTGTTTTAGTCAATGTTTGAGGTTTGAAAGAACTTCTGGGACTAAAAACCTGGCGTGAACCTACTGTATAGGTTGGTAAGGTTTCTATAGGTTCTGTTTGAGCTAGGGTCCTTTCTGAGCTAGGGTCCAAAATCTGAAACTGCCCACATTGGAAAAAAAGGGTCATTTTTCAGTGGAAAAATGTGCTGCATCCATGTTGTGTTTTGGGCTGTTTCCTGTTACGGGAACTAGGAATACCCACACAAGCGAGGTACCATTTTTATCAGGAGATTCCCACTGATTCCAGAACGTTCCATCACAGAAATATGAGGTAAATGTGATTTTTAAGTCAAAGTTTGTGGCATCCAAGAGGTTCTGAGTCTAAAAACGTGGTGTGAGCCATGCAAATCAGCTCACCTTGGATACTCCAATGAATCTAGTTTAAAAAAATGTACAGGTTGGCTAGGCATCCCTAGGTGCCCTCCAGACGAGGGCCCAAAATCTTGAGCTACCAACACTGGGAAACAATGGTCAGTTTTTGGTGGAAAAATGCGCTGCAGCCATGTTGCATTTTGAGCCATTTCCTGTTGTGGACACTAGGCCTACCCACACAAGTGAGGTACCATTTTTATTGGGAATCCTGGGTCAATGCTGGGAGGAAGGAAGTTTGTGGCTCCTCACAGATTCTAGAACATTCCATCACAGAAATAAGAATTGTGTTTTTTTAGTCAAAGTTTGTGGTTTACAAGGGATTCTGGGTTGAAAATATGGTGTGAGCCTGTCAGCGAGACCGGATCCTCAGGGTTTGTGCCTGTTCCCAATATGCCCACCTCTTGGCAGCTCCAAAGTCTACTAGCTATTATAGCACAGAGTTAAAGAATGGCCAAGTGGGGGATGGGGTTTAGGTTGAGAACGGAGGGGATGGAGACCTGTGGAAGCAAAACACAATGGCAAGGTCATTTACATTAATCTTCATGAACTTTGTTTTAATTATCTATGCTCTAATAACATGAGAGATCAAGAACTTTTCAATAAATTGATCTTTTTATAATCATATGCTCTGAACATTGAACTCTCTCAAGTTAATCCTTAGAATAGCAATTACGTCATAACAAGAGTCAGTGAGTACATTAGTTCCCAAACAACTAACTGCTATAGGATTCATGAAGGATACTGTAGAATAGGCAAACTGACTAAACGTGTTTTGTCTAGAAAGATCACACTCTGTTTGATCTAAGTTTCAAGATTCAATTGCCCAGAAATTATTGCGCACCTTATTGCCAGACTGCGCATCAAGACTCAAGTACCTGGAATGATCGCGCACTCTGATGATCTGAACTACAAGGGTTAATTGCCAAGAATGAATTGCGCACACTGTTGCCGATTCCACCATCAAGATTCAAATGCCTCGAAATGATTGCGCACTCTGCCGATCCGAACTGCAAGGGTTAATTGCGAAGAATGAATCGCGCAACTGTTGCCGATTCAACCATCAAGATTCAAATGCCTTGAAAAGAGCACGCACTCTGGCGATCCGAACTGTAAGGGTTAATTGCAAGAATGAATCACGCACACTGTTGCCGATTCAACCATCAAGATTCAATGCCTCGATATGATCGTGCACTCTGCCGATCCGAACTGTAAGAGTTAAGTGTCAAGAATAAATCGTGCACACTATAAATCACAAAGCCAAAATCTCAAATGTTTCTTGAAACGGAGTCGGGGGCCTACCCCGACCTCCGTCTTACCGCCCTGCTTGAAGATCAGCAAGATAATGAGGACAGGGCCAGGAAATGTCCAAGTAGGCTTCTGGAACAGGAGCCCAGGAAAATGCTGCTGCTCTGCACCGGGACCTCTGAATAGTGAGCATGTGGAGCTGGACTGGGTTCCTTAAATAGACCCAAGCCCCGCCCACATGCCACACCCAGCCACGCTGCAGGGAAGGATTGAAAATGAACAATACATTACAAACAGCATTACTGACATTTCAAGATAAATGCCTACAATGCAAAAAGTTAATATGCAATATCAACACACAATGCATGAACATTGCATAAGGTTTGTCATTTTGCATTATGTTGTCCGTAGAGCGCACACTGTCCTGGTGTTGACAGTACTCCCCCTCCCGAACGTGCTCTAGGGCCTGGCTTGTCCGGGTTTAGGCGGTGAAAACGCCACACTAGTCGTAGAGCATGAATGTCAGATGCTGAGACCCATGAGTCTTTCTCTGGACCGTACCCCGTCCAAGATATTACATACCAGAGAGTACGACCTCTAAATTTTGAATCCAGAACCTGTTTTACTTTGTATTCAATTCTCGTTGTGCCAGTACTGGAGTTAGTCGAGAGCGAGTTTTCTGGAAAGCTCTTTTCAGGAGAGAAGTATGAAACACTGGATGAATACGTAGTGATTTTGGTAACTGTAGTTTGTAGGATACTGGATTGATCTGTTGAAGAACTGTGTGAGGACCTATATATTTGGGATTAAACATATGTCTTTTCTTGAAATCAGTGTAGCGTGTAGAAAGCCACACTCTATCTCCTGGCTTATATTGTGGTCCCTCAAAAATGTTTTTTGTCACAATGTTTTTTTATATTTTTATTTTGCTTTGTTTAGATGTTGCTGGATTTGTTTCTGGGTTTGATGGAGTTGTCGTATTGTTTCTGACACTGCTGGTGTAAGTGAACTTTCTTGTGGAATTTTGATTGGCAAAGTTTCTGGTTGATAACTCAATAGACTGAATAAGGGTGTCGCTCCAGTAGAAGTATGATACGAGTTATTGTAGGCCAGTTCAGCTGACCAAAGCATTGATACCCTAGAATGGAGTGCTTTTTCAGCATAAGCACACAAATATTGTTTCAATGTTTGATTAAGTCTCTCAGTTTGGCCATCTGTTTGAGGATGATGACTGGTAGATAATGTAGATGTAACTTGCAGCATTTTGCACCATGTTTTCCAGAAGTTAGAGTCAAATTGTGATCCTCGATTGGAAATAATTATTTTTGGTAATCCATGATAACGGACCACTCGATTTAAAAGTATTGTTGCCAATTCACTGGAGGTAGGCAATTTCCTGCAAGCAATGCAATGTGCATATTTTGTGAGGCTATCTACCACTACAAGGATTACTGAGTGATGTTGAACAACTGACAGTCCTGTAATAAAGTCTATTGATATGTGTTCCCAAGGTCGGAGTGGAGTTGGGAGAGGATGTAACAGTCCTTTTGGTTTTGAATGACTTGTCTTGATAAGGGCCCAAACTCCACAGTTAGTTACCATTTGCTTGAAGTCTTTTGTCAAAGTAGGCCACCAAAAATATTGTTGGATTAGTTCAAGTGTCTTATAAATACCTGGATGACCTGCCTTAGGTATAACGTGCAACCAATGAAACACTAATTTGCGCAACTTGGTAGTGGGAACAAATAAACATGCATCATGAAAAGGAGGCCTAGTTTGATTGATCTTTTGGGGTCTGCTTGAGCCAATTTCTGCCATTTTTCGATGGTGAAAGAATTACAAATATTTTCAAAAAAATCTTCAGTTTTAAGGATACAAAGGATCTTGTCTGGAGCAATGATAGCTCGTGGGGGCTGGATTGTGGGTAACGTGGTAGAGTCTTGTCTGGACAAGGCATCCGCTTTGCGATTGTCTTTGTCGGGATGAAAGGTTACCACAAAATCAAACTCGGCAAAAAACAGCACCCATCGTAATTGTTGAGGAGTCAAAAGCCTAGCTGAACTGATGAACTGGAGATTACGATGATCTGTATAGACTGTAATAGTGTACTTGGCGCCTAGCAAATAGTGTCTCCACTCTTTAAAGGCATCACGGATTGCTAAAAGTTATTTCTCAGAAATGACATCATTTTGTTCTGCTTCGTTTAGTTTTCGAGACATGTAAGCTACAGGGTGTAGCTGACCGGTTTCTTTGTTGCGTTGCAATAGCACTACACCAATTGCCACATATGAAGCATCTGCTTCTACTATAAATGGACGTTCAGTATCTGGGTGAGTCAAGACTGGGGCAGTGGAGAATGCTTCTCTTAAGGTTGAAAAGCCTTGTCAGCTTTTGGAGACCATACAAATGGTTCTTTCTGTACTAGTAACTTGGTGATTGGAGAAGTGGTCTATGAACCGGCGATAGAAATTTGCTAAACCAAGGAAGCACTGAACATCTCAAACACTTTTTGGGATTGACCAATCGGATACTGTTTGCACTTTTCTTTCTGCCCTGACCATGCCTTGAGGGGTAAGGATGACACCTAAAAATTAAACGGTGATAACATGAAATTCACATTTGCTCAATTTGCAATATAAATGATGTTTCCGCAGGGCTGTGAGAAACTTTTGGACACGTTGTATATGTTCGATTTTGTTATCAGAATAGATTAGAATATCATCTATATAAACTATTGCAAATAGATCTAGATATTCTCTAAGGACATCATTCAGAAAGAATTGGAACGCTGCTGGAGCATTACAAAGTCCAAAAGGCATGACTATGTATTCAAATAGACCATATCTAGTTTTAAAGGCGGTTTTCCACTCGTCGCCTTCTCTCATCCTGACTAGGTAAGCTCCTCTTCGGTCTAACTTGGTGTAAATTTGGGCTTTTTTAACTTGATCCAACAGGACTGGGATCATGGGTAATGGGTATTTATTTTTTATTGTGATTTTATTTAATCCACTATAGTCTATGCAATCCCTAAGATCCCCATTAGCCTTGGGGACAAACAAAAAGAGGAGATGCTGTAGGAGACTGGGAAGGGCGGATAAATCCATT
Source organism: Pleurodeles waltl (assembly GCF_031143425.1). Lineage (NCBI taxonomy): Eukaryota > Metazoa > Chordata > Amphibia > Caudata > Salamandridae > Pleurodeles > Pleurodeles waltl. The sequence continues at coordinate 625,501,951 of NC_090438.1, read as the reverse complement.
ATCTAGAAATTGGTTTAAATAGCTTCTTAGATATTGATTTTCGTGTTCAGACAGAGCATATACACAACAACTAGGCAGTATAGCACCAGGAGTCAGTTCAATTTGACATTCATAGGGTCTGTGAGGTGGCAAGGTTCCTGCTTCGTTTTCATCAAAAACATCAGGGAAGGATGAATACTGCAAAGGCAACATTACATCTTTTTCAGCGGCTGTGGCTATGTGGAATTTGGGGGAATCTGTGACACTTGATGTCTGGAGAACTTTTTTCTTTACACAGAAGTGAAGAAAATGTGATTTTCCTTTCTTGCCAATTTATTAAAGGATTATGGTAACTTAACCACGGAATTCCTAGGATAATTCCATTCTGAGGAGCATGGATTACATCAAAGATTATTTTTCTACAAGTTTGGTGTCTTGATTTCCCCCTTTATAGATCACAGACAAGGGAAAGGTCTGCAGAGTCACCGGAACTCCAGCTAGGAGTTTTCCATCGACAGCTTGTATTATTTCAGGTGTTTTCTTCTTCCTACATGGGATACCCCATGTTTGAATCAATTTTGCATCAATAAAACTACCTGTAGCTCCTGAATCTACTAAGGCTTTCTTTAGATAAGTCTTTGGTTTTACCAGTACTTCTAGATCTAATTTTAAATGTCTTGACTCAAGTAAAACCTTTTTAGCATCTTGTGAAGGGTCCACGGTTACACCGCAGAGCAACCCTTCCGTACACCTTGGGTGTTCTAGTTTTCCTGATTGATCTGTACATTTGCTACAACCTTCTTGATAGGGGTTTGTTTACTTTTTGGTTTTGCTGGACATTCTTTAGCGATATGGCCCTTGGGGGTGTGCGTGTGAGAGTGTAGAGGGGGTGAGTGAGTGAGTGTATGCGTGCGGGGGGTGTTGTGTGTATGGGAAATGTGTGCGGGTCGGACGGTGTGCATGTCTGTTTGTATGTGTGCGGGTATGTGTTGTCGGGGTGTATGTGTGCGTGTAGGGGTGTGTATATGTGCATGTTGGGGGGGTGTGCGTGTAGGGGTGTGTCTATGTGCATGTTCGGGGTCGGGGTGGGGAAGGGGTTGTGCCACCTTTGGGGGGTTGCAGGGGGTGGGGTTGTGGGGGAGGATTCGTGGGGATTAGCTGGGGGTGGGGGAGACCCCTATGAGTGCCAGGGAAGTAATTCCCTGGCACTGATAGTGCCTACCGCCATGGATCTCATGGTGGTTCCCAACCACCGTGATCCATGGCGGTATGCAGGGTCCTGATACCGTCGGCGGTCTACTGACGACCGCCGGGCTGGAGACCGCAATCTCCAGCCCAGCGGTCTTCACTGCCATGGTGGTCGGAATGGTGAAGTGGCTGATGACTGCGGTCATAATTCAATTTTTTTTCTGCCGGCCTGTTTGCGGTCTTACCGCCGCTTTATCACCGACCGCCAGGGTTGTAATGAGGGCCATGATCCTTATTTCCCTGTCGCAACTCTAACAGTTCTCGGTCTGCGGACAGAATAACTGTTCTTCGATCAAAAACATTTTCAAATTCTTGGACAAAGTCTCTCCAGTAATAAAGCAAAGGATTATCCCAATGCACGAGATGGATTGCCCAGGTGGCCGCGTCTCCAGTCAAATAAGAAACCAAGAAGGCCACCCTGAATTGGGGATCAGGGAAGGTGTTTGGTCTACAGGTGAAATGCAATTCCGCTTGAGTCAAAAAGGATTGTACCTTCTGAGGATCACCTGAAAACCTTTCTGGGGGAGCCAAAGGAATGAGTGTGGGAATTGTGAGTGATATGTTAGTTGGAGGATTCCCTCCTGAACTTTGAGGAGGAGGATTAAGCCAACCCGCACCCAGAGGACTTTGCTTCTTATTTCCCACACTGTCTTGTAACTGATCCACCCTTTCTGCTAGATTGGTTGCTATGTTTTTAGATTCGACTACATCCAATCAAAGCTGCGTAATTACCTTAAGTAACTCGTCCAATGTGGCCATATTGAAAACCTAGCACAAACAAGGAGGATAAAAATTAGTGGACTCACTATTCTGTCAGCGAGACCGGATCCTCAGGGTTTGCACCTGTTCCCAATATGTCCACCTCTTGGCAGCTCCAAAGTCTACTAGCTATTATAGCACAGAGTTAAAGAATGGCCAAGTGAGGGATGGGGTTTAGGTTGGGAACAGCGGGGAAGGAGACCTGCGGAAGCAAAAGTTAAGAACACAATAGCAAGGCCATTCACATTAATCTTCATGAACTTTGTTTTAATTATCTATGCTCTAACAACATGAGAGATCAAGAAACGTTTTCAATAACGTGAGCTTTTATTAATCATATACTCTGAACATTGAACTCTCTCAAGTTAATCCTTAGAATAGCAATTATGTCATAACAAGAGTCAATGAGTACATTTGTTCCCAAAGAATTGACTGCTATAGGATTCATGAAGGATACTGTAGAATAGGCAAACTGACTAAACTTGTTTTGTCTAGAAAGATCTCACTCTGTTTGATCTAAGTTTCAAGATTCAATTGCCCAGAAATTATTGCACACCTTATTGCCAGACTGCGCATCAAGACTCAAGTATGATTGCGCACTCTGACGATCTGAACTACAAAGGTTAATTGCCAAGAATGAATCGCACACACTGTTGCCGATTCCACCATCAAGATTCAAATGCCTCGAAATGATTGCGCACTCTGCCGACCTGAACTGCAAGGGTTAATTGCAAGAATGAATCACGCACACTGTTGCCGATTCAACCATCAAGATTCAATGCCTCGATATGATCGTGCACTCTGCCGATCCGAACTGCAAGAGTCAAGTGTCGAGAATAAATCGCGCACACTATAAATCAAAAAGCCAAAATCTCAAATGTTTTTTGAAACGGAGTCGAGGCCCTACCCCGACCTCCGTCTTACTGCCCTGCTTGAAGATCAGCAAGATAATGAGGACAGGGCCAGGAAATGTCCAAGTAGGCTTCCGGAACAGGAGCCCAGGAAAATGCTGCTGCTCTGCACTGGGACCTCTGAATAGTGAGCACGTGGAGCTGGGCTGGGTTCCTTAAATAGACCCAAGCCCACCCACATGCCACACCCAAACAGGCTGCAGGGAAGGCTTGAAAATGAACAATGAAAATGAACAATACATTACAAACAGCATTACTGACATATCAAGATAAATACCTGAAATGCAAAATGTTAATATGCAATATCAACACACAATGCATGAATTATTGCATTGTATAAGGTTTGTCATTTTGCATTATGTTGCCCAGAGAGCGTGCACTGTCCTGGTGTTGCCAGAGCCACACAAGTCATCCAACCTTTGATACACCTAGGTGTCTAGTTTTAAAAAAAATGTATAGGTTGACTAGGTTTCCCTACATGCTGGCTGAGCTAGGGTCCAAAATCTTGAGCTACTCACACTGGAAAAAGGATCAGTTTCTCTGAAAAAGTATGCTGCGCTTATGTTGAGTTTTGGGCCACTTCCTGTCACGGACACTTGGCTTATACACAGAAGTGATGAACCAGTTTTATTGGGAGACCTGGGGGACTACTGAGTGGAAGGAAGATTGTGTCTACCCTCAGATTCCTGAACTTTCTATCACAGAAATGTGAGGAAAATATGATTGTTCAGTAAAGGTTTGAGGTTTGCAAGGGATTCTAGGTAAAAAAACGTGGTGTGAACTACGAAAGTCATGAGCTACACAAGTCAGCCCACCTTGGATACCAATAGGTGCCTAATTTTTAAAAATGTACATGTTGGCTAGGCATCCTTAGGTGCCCTCCGGACGAGGGCCCAAAATCTTGAGCTACCAACACTTGAAACAATAGTCAGTTTTTGGTGGAAAAATGTGCTGCAGCTATATTGCATTTTGAGCCGTTTCCTGTTGTGGACACTAGGCCTACCCACACAAGTGAGGTATCATTTTTATTGGGAAACCTGGGTAAATGCTGGGAGGAAGGAAGTTTATGGCTCCTCACAGATTCTAGAACATTCTATCACAGAAATAAGAATTTTTTTTTTAGTCAAAGTTTGTGGTTTAATAGGGATTCTGGGTCAAAAATATGGTGTGAGCCACACAAGTCATTCAACCTTGGATACACCTAGGTGTCTAGATTTTAAAAATGTATAGGTTGACTAGGTTTCCCTACATGCTGGCTGAGCTAGGGTCCAAAATCTTGAGCTACTCACACTGAAAAAAAGATCAGTTTCTCTGAAAAAATATGCTGCACTTATGTTGTGTTTTGGGCCACTTCCTGTCACAGACACTTGGCTTATACACACAAGTGATGAACTAGTTTTATTGGGAGACCTGGGGGACTACTGGGTGGAAGGAAGTTTGTGTCTCCCCTCAGATTCCTGAACTTTCCATCACAGAAATGTGAGGAAAATATGATTTTTTAGTAAAGGTTTGAGGTTTGCATGGGATTCTGGGTAAAAAAACGTGGTGTGAGCTACACAAGTCCTGAGCTACGCAAGTCAGCCCACCTTGGATGCCAATAGGTGCCTAGTTTTAAAAAATGTACAGGTTGTCGAGGTTTTGTCACCTTTTCGGGTGGGTCTGATCAGGACTCTGGTTGGGACACCCCTTGATGTCACAGAATATCCCAAAAAGGTAGTGTATTTGGGCGGAAGAGCAGCTAGAGGCATACAAGGGAAAGAACAGCTATGGACAGGCACAGGAAACAGGAAAGTAAAATCAGAGCAACCCTTGTGTGAACAAAACGGATTACTAATGGACAAATACACTGGGGTTGTACACAGGGTAGGGCGCAGAACCTCCCACAGTGACAGGGAATGTCAATGTCTCTGTGCAGGTTGCTCTTACAGATAGTCACCCCGCCAGCCCCACAGAAAGGAGGCAGCAGAAGTGATTCTGTCTCTGGACCCTAGAGCACAAACAAGGATAGTACTTACATACACAAGACAAGGTCTTATGGATCCAGGAACAAACTAAGAGGCAGAGTCAGGAAATGGGAACAGGCTCAGGCTGAAGCAAAGGCAAGACTAGGACTGGAAAACAGGGTGCAAACGTCCGGCTGGAACAAACAGAAACAGGACTGAGAAACAGAGAGCAGGCTATGGCTGGAACAAGCCAGGACAGGGCTGGAATATAGGGAGTAGGAATAAGCAGTAAACAGGACTGGGAAACAGAGAGCAGGTTCAGGCTGAAACAAGGCAGGAGCAGGACAGAGAAACAGGGAGCAGGCTCAGGAAGAAACAAACAGGTACAAGGCTAAGAGATTACAGACTGTGACTGGAACAATCAGGAGCATGGCAGAGAAACAGGATAGAGGTTCGAGCTGGAACAGAACAGGAACAAGACTGGAACACCATCCGATAAGGGGTCTGGAACACAAAGGAATCAAACTCCAATGCACGACGAGGATATTGAGGAAATGGCTGCTTATAAGCAGTTCCAAGCTGCAGAAAATCCCAGGTGGAATCAAATGACTGGGCTGCACAATAGAGGTCTCAGATGTGTGTAGTTTCAGACACTGGCAAGTCCTGGAGGAGAAGATCCGGTGAAAAGGAGCAACTGGATTTCTCCCATAGAAAACAATGTAAAACTGAATCCAGGCTTTCCTGACTACCAGGATGTGCATTATGGGATTTACAGTCATAGGAAGCAAATGTAATACTACAAAAGCATACCATGGCAAAAAGAGAAACAAACAGGAGTCTGCAAGGGACTCTAGATAAGTGTTCAAGGTGATTCCCAGGCTACCGGCAGTCCCTTTAGAACGCCCCCTAGAAATGGGATGACGGAGTCATAACAGGTCTCCCTGGGTGCTGTCTGAGCTAGGGTCCAAAATTTCAAGCTAGCCACATTGGAAAAAAGGGTCATTTTTCAGTGGAAAAATGCGACGTGTCCATGATGCATTTTTGGCCTTTTCCTGTCCTGGGCACTAGGCCTACCCACACAAATGAGGTACCATTTTTATTGAGAGACCCGAGGGAATGCCCAGTGGAAGTAAGTGTATGGCTCCATGCAGATTTTTCAACTCAGAAATGTGAGGAAAATATGTTTTTTAGTTACATTTTGAAGTAATCCTGTAACCCTCTGCGCCTGCGCCAGGCATAATGTATGCAAAAGGGGGCATTCCCCTGTTAGGGGAGCCAGAAAAATGGTGCAAGGAAATCTATGAGATTTCCTTGCGCCATTTTTTATGGCACTTTTAATACCTGCTTAAAAGCAGGCGTTAAAAGGGGGCTTCCATTCTTTAGAATGGGCGTCTTTGTGCTCTGCAGGAGTAGCGCCATCCTGCAGAGTACATCAATAGCATCATGAAAAATTATGCTATTACCCCCTACCCTGTGTCATGGTCTGCCATATTTTAAACATGGCGTACACATGGTGGCAGTAGGAGGGTACTAAGGGGCGCAGGAAAAGTGACACTGCACTCGGTGCGGCGCCACTTTCAATAAATCTGGCCCATAGTTTATTACGTTTTAATTGTAAATGTTTTGCAACTGCTGCTGCTGGCAGAGGGGTGACGCTCCTCTGCCATAGCAGAGGAGCCGCCCCTGCTGTGCGATGCAAAAAAATTACTTCATTAATACATTGAACTTGCTTAAACTATTGTAAATTGCATAATGTCAGTTATTGTTGACACATTGTGCATGCATTTCTGTAAGGCTGAACAAGTTTCTTACTCTTTTTACAATACTTTCAGAGTCTCTGAAGCAATGTCCAAACTCAAAAACGTTCAACTTGACTAACGGACTTCTTTGTGTTCTGGCCGTAATCTCTTTACCAATAATGGTTCTAATAAACTTGCTTTATTTCCAATCTCCTATTTCTAGAGGAGTGTTTGATACAGGAAGTACATCTTTCCTTAATGTCTATTTCGCGGTATCTTGGATTACCACCCAACCAATAATTCATGCTAGTTCTTATTGTCATAAATTGTTTAAAAGTCAAAGCTCTGTTTTGTTTCATTTAAGCAATTAATCCCTCTTTACCTTGAAATGTAGTTTCTTACTTGAACATTTCAGAAGAGTCCAAACTGGGTTTTTCTTCACCTTTCATATCGCTCTCTTTTATAGGAAATACGGGATCGTCAGCATAAGATGGAAGAGGAGAGCCAGAACTCTGCAAGAAGCTGGTCGGAGGGCGAGGATCGCTGGAAATTGACCTGAGGCTGTCCGGAGTACGAGAACTGCTGGAACTCGACTGGAAGCTGGTCCGAGAACAACTAACACTGGAACACGATGGAGGCAGGCTGGAGAACAAGGAACTTGACTTGCACTGGAACTTAACTGGAGGTAGGCTAGAGGACAAGGAACTTAACTTGACTGAAACAGATGAGCAGAGTAATAGGTATGAAGCCAAGCCAGGCCTCAGACTCACAAGCATCCTTAAATAATAAAAGGTGCACATGTGCCTTTTGGCAGGTGATTGCTTGTTAAGGAAATGAGCAATTATCCTCCTGATTGTGGCATGTGTGCAATACAGGTAACATTGTGAAGAGCACATATCTTGGCAGTTACAGTTGGAACAGGAGGAAAGGCAGTTGGTTGCTTGTTAATGAAATGAGCAATTATCCTTCTTATTGTGGCACATGTTCATTATAGATCACATTTTGATGAGCACATGTTGGAGCAGGTGGATAACAATGTGCATAATCAACAAGCATTGGTTATAATACATCAGATATTCAACAAGCATTTGTTCTGGCAAACTTGATATTTAGGGTTGTAATGAATATATCCAAATAAGTCTGAATGTTGCAAGCAACAGCATCTTACTGTAATTGAGCACTTGGAATTTTTAAAATGTACAGGTTAGCTAGGTTTCCTTAGGTGCTAACTGAGCTAGTGCCCAAAATCTTAACCTAACAACAATGGAAAAAAGGGTCAGTTTTTGGTGGAAAAATGTGTTTCCTCCGTATTACATTTTGGGCCATTTCCTGTGGTGGGCACTAGGCCTACCCACACAAGTGAGGTACCATTTTTGCAGGACAACTGGGGGTGTCCCGGGGGAAAGGAGGTTTGTGGCTTCATCTAGATTCCAATACTTTCAGTCACAGAAATATAAGGAATGTGTGTTTTTTAGTAAAGCTTTGAGGTTTGCAAGGGATTCTGGGTCAAAAAACTGAGTGATCTGCGAAAATCAGTCCATCTTGGATATCCCGATGTGTCTAGTTTTAAAAAACTATACAGGTAAGCTAGGCTCCACTAGGTGCCAGCTGATCTATGGTCCAATATCTTGACCTATGTACATTGGGAAAAAAGGGTCAGTGATGATGCATTTTGGGACTTTTACTGTTTGCAAAGAATTCTGGGTCAAAAACCTGGTGTAAGCCACGCAAGTCAGCCCACTGTGGATACCACTAGGTGATTAGTTTAAAAAAATGTACAGATTGTCTAGGTTTCCCTGGGTGACGGCTGATCTAGGGTCTGAAATCTTGAGAACCCACATTGGAAAAATGGGTTATTTTTCAGTGGAAAAATGTGATGCATCCATGATGCGCTTTGGGCCTTTTCCTGTCGTAGGCACTAGGCCTACCCACACAAGTGAGGTACCATTTTTATCGGGAGACCTCGAGGAATGCTGGGTGGAAAGAAGATTGTGGCTCCCAACAAATTCTAGAACCTTAAATCACTTAAATATGAGGGAAATTAGTTTTTTTAGTCAAAACATGAAGTTTACAAGGGATTCAGGGTCACAAAACGGAGAGTGAGCCACACAGGTCAGCCCACCTTGGATACCCCATGGTGTCTAGTTTAAAAAAATGTACAGTTCAGCTAGGTATCCCTAGGTGTAGGATGAGCGAGTGTCCAAAATCCCGAGCTACCCACACTGGAAAAAAAGGGTCATTTTCAGTGGAAAAATGCACTGCGTCCATGTTGCATTTTGGGCCATTTCCTGGTGTGGGCACTAGACATTGCCAAAGAAATGAGGTACCATTTTTATCAAGTGACCTGGAGTAATGCCGGGTGGAAGGAATTTTGTGGCTCCCCTCAGGTTCCAGAACTTTCCATCACAGAAATGTTAGGAAAATATGTTTTTAAGTCAAAGTTTGAGTTTGCAAGGGACTCTGGATCAGAAAAAGAGTGTGTGAGCCATGTGGATGAGCCCACCTTTGATACCCCTAGATATCTAGTTTTTAAAAATGTACAGGTTCGCTAGGTTTTCCTAGATGCCCACAGAGGTAATATCCAAAATACTGAGCTGCTCACATTGGTAAAAAAGGGTCAGTTTTCAGTGGGAAAATGTGCTGCGTCTATGTTTCGTTTTGCGTTGGTAATACTGGGTGGAAGGAAGTTTATTGATCCCTTCAGATTGCAGAATTTTCTATCACACAAATATGAGGAAACTGTGTTTTTTTAGTAAAGGTGTGAAGTTTGCAAGGGATACTGGGTCAAAAAATGTGGTGTGAGCCAGGCAAGTCAGCCCACCTTGGATACCACTAGGTGCCTAGTTGTCTAGGTTTCCCTGGGTGCCGTCTGAGCTAGGGTCCAAACTCTTGAGCTGCTAACATTGGAAAAAAGGGTCAGTCTTAAGTGGAAAATTGTGATGCATCCTTGATGCATTTGGGCCTTTTCCTGTCACGGGCACTATGCAAACCCACACAAGTGAGGTGCTATTTTTATCGGGAGACCTGGGGGAGTGATGGGTTGAAGGAATTTTGTGGCTCTCCACAGATTCCAGAACTTTCCATTACAGAAATGTGAGGAAAATATGTTTTGTTAGTCATAGTTTGAGGTTTGCAAGAGATTCTGTGTCAAAAAATGTGGTGTGAGTCATGCAAGTCAGCACACATTGGATACTCCGAATTGTCTAGATTTCCTAAATGTACAGGTTGGCTAGGTTTCCCATGGTACCGGCTCCTAGGGTAAAAAAATGTGGTGTGAGTCATGCAAGTCAGCACACATTGGATACCCCTAGTTGTCTTGTTTTCATAAATGTAGAGGTTGGCTAGGTTTCTTTTGGTGCCGGCAGAGCTAGGCCCAAAATTTCGAGCTACCCCATTGGAAAAAAGGGCGCATTGTTGGTGAAGAAACGTGCTGTGTCCATGTTGTGTTTTGGACTGTTTCCTTTCGCGGGCACTAGGTCTACCCACACAAAAGAGGTACCATTTTTATCGGGAGACCTGTGGGATGCCTAATGGAAGGAAGTTTGTGGGTCCTGGCAGATTTTAGATGTTTCCAACGCAGAAATGTGAGGACAATGTGTTTTTAAGTCACAGTTTGAAGTTTGCAAGGAATTCTGTGTCAAAAACATGAGGGCAGATTTAAGAGTCCCTATCATCTCTTTGCACCACAATAGCGTAATTTTTTATGCTAGTGTGGGCCAACAAGGCAAAAATCACAGCAGCAATTTCACAAAGTGGCGCAATGCATGCATTGCGCCACTTTGTAACCCTTTGCACTACATTATGCATGTGCCAGGCATTATGGCCCTCATTACAACCCTGGTGGTAAATCCCGCTGACCGCCGTGCCGACGGCTGGCAACATACCTTGTCCGCGGTGGAAGTCCGCAACGGGTATTATGACCCACACTGAGAATTCCGCCACTATACAGACACCCACACAAGTCCGCCAGACCAAAGGTCAGTGATAAACTGGCAATAGCAAAACCCACACCGTTATGCCAACAGGAATATGCCCACAGTATCACGACCCAAGAATCAAAGTGGCGGTCATTCAAGTGCGGTAAAAAAATTGGCGGTACACACTGCCACGCTTAAAATACACACACACTTACAAAACTACACCACTTTGGACAATTCAAACTACACACACCTGACACACATACACACACCCCCACACCCAATCCAATATAAAACACACACCCACATAACCCCTTACACCAAAACGTTTTGAAGAAGCAGAGAGAGCGAAAAGCAAAGACCACACCAGCATCCGGATGCACACAACACCATCACTCATACACCATCCATGCACAACACACCACACACCCCAACACATCACCCCACACATCACATCAACCATCACCTCACACATCACTCACACCACATCATGGCACCTCAGAAACACCCAAGGTTTTCTGAGGAGGAGCTCAGGGTCATAGTGAAGGAGATCATCTGGGTGGAGCCACAGCTATTCGGATCACAGGTGCAGCAGACATCCATTGCAAGGAAGATGGAGCTATTGCAGAGAATTGTCGACAGAGTCAACGCAGTGGGACAGCATCCAAGAACAAGGGATGACATCAGGAAGAGGTGGAACGACCTACGGGGGAAGGTGAGTTCCGTGGTATCCAGACACCAGGTAGCCATACAGAGAACTGGTGGTGGACTCCCACCTCCTCCCCCACAACTAACAACATGGGAGGAGCAAGTCTTGGCCATAATGTATCCTGAGGGCCTCACAGGAGTAGCAGGAGGACTGGTAAGTCATATCTTTACTATTATATCCCCCCACCCTACCTGCATGCCATCACATACTCCCACCCTCACCCTTACCCTCACTCCCATGACTCCACCATCTCTTCACACACCCCACCATCACGCCCTACCACTCCTACAACCAAGCCCTGCATGCAACAACAATGCATGGACACCCATCACAGACATGCATGGACACCCATCACCAAAGCATGTCCAATAGAGAGATTCACCCAGGGCACACAATCACCACTCACACAAGGACCAAGGCGATAGTGCAAGCACAGTAATGGAGCGAAACACACCCATTGCACACGATGGCACACACAGATAAAATAACAATGCATTTATACCCCAACAGGACCCCTACCCAACGTCACCGGACAGGAGGTGCCCGCCATATCCAGTCCACCCACAGAAGAGGCCCACAGTGACGACAGCATCTCTGCACGCCTGGATCAAGATGACCAGCCTGTCCCATCAGGGACCTCTGGACAGTCGGTTCCCCTGCCACATTCCCAAGCCACCACAGAACCTCCCCCCTCAGGAAACACCACCACAGCACCCACCCAGTGGGCCCATGCCACTGTCCCCAGGACATGTCAATCAGCAGTGTGTCCACTACTACAGGGACCCCAGGCAACCAGACTAACCCAGGACGATCAGGGACCTGGGGTTAGTGGCAGTGGCAACCGAGAAGCTGGGAGGACTGCTTGCTGTGCGACAGGAGGAGGACAGGCCCAGGGAACCGACCCTCCACGAGGCACTATCAAACATCATGGGAGCATACCACCATTCCCAGGAGACCATGGGCACGGTACTGGCAACGTTTCAGGAGACCCAGGGCTGCAGGAGGGACAATACATGGGGATCAGGGAGGACCTCACCAACAGCTACACCATCCTGGTCACCATAGCAGAGGTGCTGGCTGACATAGGCAAGAACATGAGCGAGGCAGTGGCACAACAAAGGGCCCCTGGCACTAGCCAAATCGAGGAACAGCCCTCCACCTCCGCTGGCGCTAGTGGACAGGAGGCCCCACCACTGGAACAACAGCCCACCAGCAACCCACCCCCTGCAGAAGGAGAACCACCCCGCAAACAGTCCCTGCAATCCAGGCAGAAGACAGAGAACATTGCCAAGACCCCCTCCAGGAAATAGGACCCTCCTGATTGTCACCCTTCTGTCCCACTATGTCACCCTGTCCACCTTGAACTGCCATTACTCCCCTTCCTATGCCCCAATGGACAATGCACCTGTGAAACTAAGAGACTGGCCTCTACTATGGACCTTCCTCCACCATCACCCCAGCTCCTTCCACACACCCCTATACACATTAGCCCCTAAATAAACACCCTTGAATCACAAACCAATCTGGAGTCAGTCTGTTCTTTCACAAATGTATTATTACAACATCACCAACAGATATTAATGTAAATGTTCACTTGCTCATGCCAATGAATGACAGTTGTTGGGCAGCAGTACATATAGCAGAAGGCAGAATGAGGTTCCCAGATCTGAAAAATTGAAAGCCAAAGTGAACTGTCAATGTCCATAGACAGAGGGGAAGAGGCTGACTTATACAATGTCCTACAGTATTCAGAAATGTGAGGAGCAGTGAGAGTCTCTTACCTGTGTGTCACTAGAAGTACTGCATGATGTTGTTTGTTCGGTTGTCAATATCTTCTTCCTCTGTCTCCTCTTCTATTCTGGAGTGGTGGCCCAACAGAGAGCATTTCAGGCTCTGGCCTGAGCACTGATGGCAGCCATTGTCTCTGTGTGCAGCCTCCCCCTCCAACTTCCACTACCCAGACCCAATCCCCTCTACCTCAGCCTATCCCAAGCACACCATCAGACCAGCATGCACACACACCAACACACAAAGTGGCTCAGGCAAACATAAGCACCACACATCCCACAGGCACTCACACAAGCACCTTACCCATGCACACATACCAAAATCCACATCCTCCACGTCCTCCACCTCCCTCCAAGTCTTGTCTCCGCTCACACCTGCATGCACTACATCATCAGCCATGCCTCCATCACCAGCACGCCCATAACTACACACCACTCACGTGCAATCACCACCCCCACTACCATTCACACGTCCCCTGTGTCCTCTCCCAGTGTGTCTGTAAGCCCTCCTCTCAAAGTACACAACGCAGGCGCACACCCACTCGACAGCCATCTACCTCACAACAACCTTCAACCCATGCACTTTCACCCAAACTCAGCAGACATACACCTCCTACAACCGCTACCTCTTCCTCCACTCCCACACCACTCCATCTTCCCATCTCAGTGTGTCAAAAAAACTTTTCCTAGCTAACATTAACCTCTTCCCTACACCTCCCCCCGTCCCTCCCCTAGGGCCAGGATGTCTAGATCCCAGCCCAGCACCTCAGCCACCAAATCTGCATCCGCTGTGGTCCCTGCTACTCCAGTACGGTCTAAGGGGGCACCCATCAGAGCTGCCAGTGTGCCACCGACATAAAAGAAGGACCACCCTATTCCACCACCTGCAACGGTCAAAAGGGTCCGGCTTCCAGCAGGGGACAGTCACACCACCCACCCAGCAAGGCCATGCCCAAACACCGAGTGGACAGTGCCAAGGTCTCTGCAGCGACTGTCAAGATTGGGAAGGGCCACAAGCCAAAGGGCACATCACCTCTGGGCACGATGTCTCCTGGTGAGGGGCTGGTGACCACCATATCATCAGGGATGGCAGCCACATGCACCACAGTCACCACCCCCGCTCCGACTGCCACCTGCACCACTACCTGTCCCACCACCTGCACCGCCACCTGCACCGCCGCTGCCACAACGTCAGTCTGCAGCATCCTCCCCGAGTATCAGCCATCCGAGGCTGCCGGAGACGATATGGTGTCTCCATCCATTACAACAGTCACTTGCACCACGGTCAGCACTGGCAGCATCTCCACCGTAGACACCGCCACCTGCACCACCATCAGCACTGCCACGTGCACAGCCAATGCTACTCTGACGTCAGCCCCATCCCCAGTGTGCAGCCGCCAGAGTCTGCAGGTGACATCATGGACCCTGGACACGCCACTTGAGACACCATCTGCACTGACACGAACCAGCAATTGGCAGCCTAAGTCACCACAGGATGGCATGTGGCTCTGCCTCCATGGATTATCATGCTACCTGTTCCAGGTACATCACCTGCCTGAGACACCCAGGTGAGACGAAGTCAACTGCCAAACCCCAGGTGCAGCATCACTGGACACAAAGCCCCCTCCAGAACCAGTGGGGAAAGGCATCCACTCACCCAGTCCTTGGCAGGATGAAGCACTCTGGGCACAAAGACCCCTACAGAACCAGTGGAGAAAGGCATCCACTCACCCAGTCCTTGGCAGGATGAAGCACTCTATGCACAAAGCCCCCTCGAGAACCAGTGGAGAAAGGCATCCATTTGAGAGACTGTGGCTTTGAACTCCCCAGGACCAAGCGGTGGGCAAACCACCCACTTGAGAGACTTGAGAGACTGTGGCTTTGCACTCCCCAAGACCAAGCAGTGGACAAACCACCCACTCGAGAGACTTGTGAGACTGAGACTTTGCACTCCCCAGGACCAAGCAGTGGGCAAACCACCCAATTGAGAGACTTGTGAGACTGTGGCTTTGCACTCCTCAGGACCAGGCAGTGGGCATGGAGCCCCCTCGAGGAGCAGTGGTGTCGTACCATCATCCGGCTGAGGTGCCCCCCTTCCCTCCCGAGGTGCCTGGTTTTTTTCGACCTGATGCCCCTGCAGTGTTCTCTCCGTTTTAAAGCAGTTCTCATGTTTGGCTTCACCCATGCTTTTTGGGACCACTGGTCCACGGACATTTCATGGGACAGTGTACAGACTTGTGTACTTGCTGCAAATATATGTGTGTACTGATTATTTGCTGTTCTCTTGATCTATCTGATTGTTCCAATATTACATTAAACTCATTTTGTTGGGTCCTTGCATTCTTCCAGGGGGTGACGGGGTGTATCTGTGATGTTATTGGATATGTGTGTGTGTAGATTGTTGTGGGAGGGGGGAATGGGGGTGTTGCGTTTCGCGTGTGTGTGTGTCACCCTCTTTTCCCTCCTATCCTCCCTTGTGTGCTAGGTGCAGTACTCACCGTTGTCATCAATGCCTTCTTTCCACTTCGTGGTGTAGTAATAGATTCAGCAACATGGCCAGGATCTGCAATTCAGGCTCCATGGCGTCCTAGTTCTTCCTTTGGTGTCGAGAGGTGAGTGGTTTCCCTTCTGTGTACTGTTTCCGCTGTGCTTTTGATGGCATTGGTACTGCCCCGGAAAAGCTTGTGGATTAGTGCTTTGTTATAGTGTGGGCGGGTACATTGTCTTCCGCCTGGCTGTTGGCAGTTACTGCCGCGGTGTTTGTTGCTACCACTGTGGCAGTCAGAGTGTTAAAGTGGCTGTCTGCGCTGGCGGTTTCCGCCATGGTCATGATCCCATTTTTTTTTACCGCCGGCCTGTTGGCGGTATTACCGCAACTTTAACAACCGGCAGTGTTATAATGAGGGCCTATGTTTCAAAAGGGGTCATTCCCCTGTTATGGGGATCGAAAAAATGGTGCAAATAAATCTAAGAGATTTCCTTGCGTCATTTTTATCAGCACTTTTAACGCCTGCTCAGAGCAGGCATTTAAAGGAGGCACACCATTATTTTCAATGGGCCTCAATGGGCTTTACAGGATTAGCGTCAACATTTTTTACACTAATCCTGCAAAGGTCCGAACCACCGTCTAAAATTTTGAAGCTAGTTCCCTAACACCCGCCATGGTGCACCATATCTAAAATGAGGCGCACACATGGTGGTATTAGGGGGACGCTAAGGGGTGCAAGTAAAGTAGCACTGCACTGGATGCAGTGCCACTTTTATTAAATCAGGCCTATAGTGTGAGCCACGCAAGTCAGCCCACCTTCGATACCACTAGGAATCTAGTTTTTGAAAACGTACAGGTTGTCTAGGTTTCATTGGGTGCTGGCTGAGCTATGGTCCAAAATCTTGAGCTGCTCACATTTGAAATAAAGGGTTATTTTTTAGTGGAAAAATGTGATGTGTTCACATTGCATTGTGGGCTATTTCCTGTGATAGGCACTAGGCCTACCCACAGAAGTGAGGTTCCATTTTTCTCGGGACACCTCGGGGAATGCCTGGGGAAAGGACGTTTGTAGCTCCATCTAGATTCCAGTACTTTCCGTCACAGAAATATAAGGAAAATATTTCTTTTCAGTAAAAGTTTGAGGCTTGCAAGGGCTTCTGGGTCAAAAAACTGGGTGTGAGCCACAAAATTCAGCCCACCTTAGATATCCCGAGGTGTCCAGTTTACAAAAATGTCCAGGTAGGCTAGGTTCCCCTAGGTGGCAGCTGATCTAGGGTCCAAAATATTGACCTACTTACATTGGGGAAAAAAAGGGTCAGTTTTTGGAGGAAGAGTACACTGCATCAATGGACCCATGGTGCATTTTGGGCCTTTTACTGTCAGAGGCACTAGGCCTACCCACACAAGTGAGGTACCATTTTCATTGGGAGACCTGGAGGAATGCTGGGTCAAAGAAAGTTTGTGTCTCACAACCGATTAGGGTGGCACAGTTTGGTTTGGTTTCACTGTGTGTGTGAAAACCCCTTCAAAAGCAAATTCCTCAAACCTGAAACACAGGCATGAAAGACACAATTTAAATCCAAGAGTTATGCTATTAGAGAAAGAAAAGTCATGTAAATGTTCTTTTAAACTTGCACTGTCACTTTTTGTAGTACTTGAGCTCAAGCAGATTTCCTGAAGCACATTTAGGCACGTAACTACAATAATAATGTAGAATGTTCAGAAATGCATTTGTCTCTTCAAGATAAGCACTCTGCCAAAATACGAGGTCTGAAATACACCAGCTGTTCTAGGAAAGTGCGGCGCTCAAAGAACAAACTCCCTGGAGAATACTAGTCACTTAGCTGCAGTCTTTTCTGGAGTTCTGGAGGAATGCCTGGTGTCAGCTGGTACAGGAACAAAGAAAAGAATTGCCTCAAAAGTCCTGAATACGAGGATGACAGCAGGGGCTGGACTGCCAAATCAGATGCTGAGATCAGGAAGCAAAACAAAGCCAAGCAGGGGAGCATGCTTCACTCTGCTATTTATAGCCAATCAGGAAATCAGTTGAGTTTTCACATGTGGATAAGTCACCACACCCAATTAGAAGCACATGTCTACTCCTGCTCACATTAGCAAACAAGCATTGGTAAAACAAGCATTGATAAAACCAATTGCGTAACACAGCACATTATGTTTACTTAGAAACATGAAGATTTAACCAAGAACAGAGATATGATTTAACCCTAATCCCTGGGGATGCTGACAGATAACGCAGGAGGCACTTTGGGGATTCCTGACAGCTTCTGTCAATTGGCCATTCTGACAAAAGGTTACAGATAAAAATGTTGACACAAATGCCTGTTTTTTATTCTCATTTCCACTAATTCTTTATGTTAATAGTTCTTTTCCTAGGCAAAACCTTGAAGGATCTACACATATGACCCCTTGCTGAATTCAGAATATTGCCTACTTGTCAGAAATCTACAGCTTCACCGGTTCCCCCAGGGGTTTCACACTGGTTTTCACCACAAACTGTGAGTAGGCTGAGAGCACAAAAATAGGGAAAATAGGCTACCTTTTAAAAAATTGCCAAAACTGTGGTACAAAATTAAGTTTCTGAACTCAGCTCTGCATGTTCCCGAAAGCTGGGAAGATGGTGACTTCAGTACAGCAAATCGTGTGTGGATGCTATTCTTATGGAAAATACAGACACTTTTACTTGTAGTGCTAATTTTTCTAAAAAAAAAATTAAATGTTGCTATCTTGTGCCTATTTTCTCAGTCTCATCCAGGGGAATCCACAAAGCATGGATTCTTTGTGTGGAAGAAAAAGTTATGGGGCCCTAAGCGTGAAATACCCCAAATGGCCACAAAAGGGCTGAGCACTCAGTAGGGGGAGACCTAGTAGCTCATGGGTTAATATCAATGTAGCCAATGGCAAATGCAGTTACTCTGGTAGGCCTAGATCCAGAGATGCAGCACTGTCAAGGACTGAACACTGAGAATGTCCACTTCTTGCTTTTCTGAGACAAAGGCACCTCCTCCTAGTAGCCATGGTGCCACCCAGCACAGAATAGAACATGTGAAATGCGTCAAGTTTCTCGTTTAGAAGGTCTCATATAGGAAGAAAGAACTGAAAGGTTAAAATGTTTCTTGGCTATCTCGAAGTGATTGGTTGAAGATGAAAAATAATACTGAAATTATTAACAAGCAATCAAATCCCCCTGACATCAGTCATGGTGCCTCCTGCCCCTGATTAGTAAGCATCAGGTTTTTTCATGAGTACCTATACTCTAAGGTTCAATTTCTAAGCGGTTTCCCTTCTTTGTACTTTTCTTCTTCCTTTGTACAAAATGCATAGACTGTGACCTGAGCACTTAGCTGTGACCTATAATTGATGCCTACAGTTTCTTTTTGAACTGCCGTTCTCCCACTAAGAACTGCTAGTCTGCATCAACAACCAGGGATGAGCATACATGTGTTATAGCGTGTAATCTGTAGTAGATCATAGCTCATTTTCAGTAAAGGCACTCACACCCTGGCATAGTACTGATGTGATACTACTACATCTAAAATGCATCCTAGATATGCCATTCTGTTAAGGGTTTTGTTACAGAGTACCATCCTTTATGCAGCGTTGTACTTTTCAGCAAATACCAACTCATCACATCACTTCCAACCCATGATAGGCCTCTATAAACTGCATTTATATTGATTACAGCATGATTTTTCCTCTTTTATGTTATTAGTGATAATTATCTGATTTTCCATAAAACACCAAATACAATTTTGTGTCAACTTGTGTTACTCAATTGTATTGTTAAATCTTCATTAGCAGAAAATCTTGTCTTCAAAATATTTTCATAGGGTTCTGGAGGGCAACTTCACAGACCTTTTTTGGCCAGCGTCCATTGCTCCCTCCTGCGTGTCCACTGCTGCTGCCACAGTTGTGCCTTAGAAAGCCTGCCGGTTCTGTGTTTAAGGCCCACCTCCATCTGCAGGCACCTACCTGAGCCTCATTCATGGTGGCCTATTGGCCATCTGTGTCCGTCTGTGTTTCCTCTTTTTTTGCTGTTTTACTCCTCTTTCTGCTTCTCTCTATTTTTGCACTTTTTCCATGCCATTCCTGCTCCTGTACATCCCGCTCCCTGCTGCTGCTGCCCCCGCAGCCCAGCCCCTCACCCTCGAAGTGTTTTCCCACCCTCCCGCCCCCCAGCTGCCCAATGCCTCCCCCCTCCAACCCCTTCTTAAGGGTGGCTGCTGGGCAGTGAGGGGCAACTTCACTGACATTTTTGGCCAGTGTCTGTCGCTCCCTCCTGCGTGGCCACTGTTGCTGCTGTTGCCGCTGTTGTGTCTGACAAAGCCTGCCAGTGCTTTGTTCAGGACCTGCCTCCACCTGCAGGCACCTGCCTGCACCTCATCCCTGGTAGCTAGTGGCCAACTGCGACTGTCTGGTTTGTCTGTCTTTCATCTTTTTCCTTTTCCACTTTTTTCTGTTTTATTCCTCTTTCTGCTTCTCTCTGCCCTTGAAGCACTTTCCTGTCCTTCCACCTCCCAGCTGACCAAGCCCTCCCTCCCCTTCTTAAGGGGGGCCACTGCTCAGTGAGGGGTGACTTCACTGACGTTTTTGTCCAGCATCCGTTGGTCCCTCCTGCATGGCCACTGCTGGTGCTGCTGTTGTGCCTGACTTAGCCTGCTGGCTCTGTGTTGGAGGCCCACCTCCACCCACAGGCACCTGCCTGGGCCTCATCCATGGTGGCCTAGCAGCCATCTGTGTCTGTCTGGTTAGTCTGTCTTTCCTCATTTTCATTTTCCTCTTCTTTCTGCTTCTCTCTGTTGTTGCACTTTTCCATGCCCTTACCATGCTTCCCGCTCCCTGCCGCTGCTGCCCCAATGGCCCTGCCCCTGTCCTCGAAGGGCTTTTGCGCCTTCTTGCCTCCCAGCTGACCAGTCCGCCCTCCCTTTCTTAACGGTGGCCTGGCTGTGCCTGTCCGCAACTGGACCGCTCTCACACTCCCTTCACAAGCACACCATGGAACTTTGGGACCTGATAGACCCGCCCAAACATCCCCTTTCTCACTGAGACATAGACAAACAGCATCTAAACCGGATATCACCATTGTCATCCCCAGTGAATACAAACTGCTCTGTGACCTTCCAGACCAGACGGCGGACTACCCATCACCCACAAGTCCACCCTTCGCCTATCAATCAACACACAGGAACACTCCCTTCTCATGAAGACCACCATCCGCTTCACCCTCATCTGCAGGCCACCCAGCTCACGCCCAGCTTTTAGTGATGCCATTGTCGACTTCATAGCCCCCGCACACTGGCCTCCACCTACTACATACTCATCAGAAACCTTGACTTCCACATCGACGACCACAACACCACCTCGCTAAATTAGAACCTCAACACAATCAGTCTCAAGCAGTTGGTCAGCTCACAAATGCACATCACCAGACACACACTTGATCCCATCTTTTCCACCAGCAGTAACGTCACCATCGACGACTCAACACCTCTACACTGGACCGACCACCACCTCATCCGTTTTTCCATCACCACACCTACAGCTCATGTCAACACTGCCTGACCCCACCCTCCACAAGAACTGGAACCAGACCATAAAGGAGCAACACAGCAACACCCTCAGCAACTTGCCCCCCCAACAGAACAGATGGCAACACCTCAGTATGCAATCTCTGCCAATGGATCGCCAATTGTGCCAACATCCTAGCTCCACTTGGAGCGACCACAGGGAAACAGCACAAAAAAGCACTCCAGGAATCGAAGCACGCCGCAGGAGATTTTGAGAAAAAATGGAGGAACAGCAAATCACCAGATGTCCTTGCAGCCTTCAAATCTGCCACAAGATCTCACCATGGCTTTTTCAGATCCACCAGAAAAAACACCCTGCAGGACCTTATTGTCGCCACCACCCACAACACAAAGCACTTTTCACAATCATCAAGGAATTTGCCAAACCACAAGCAATGGCCACTAACATCCCTCCATCCCGGACCTCTGAGCCAGACTATCCGCCTTCTTCTATTGGACTGCTTTGGACCCCAAAAGCCCCGAACCCACCCACAGCACTCCAACCTGGATCCACTGAACCCCCACAGTTCCTGCAGGCCTGGACCCCTCTCACATTGGACGACACTTGATTCATCATGAGCAGCATCCACTCCGGAGACCCCACCGATCCCTGCCTTCACTACATCATAAACAAAGCCAGTGCCTCAATTGCACCCAAGCTCCCTAGAGTCGGCCACTCTCATTGAGGACTGGGAGCACACAGAGATCCGCCCACTCTTGAAGAAACCCACAGCTGAGCCCACGAATCTCAAGAATTACCGCCCCATCTCGCTGCTGCCTATCCTAGCCAAGGTCGCCGAGAAAGCAATCAACGCTCAGCTCCACTAACACATTGAGGACAACAACATACTGGACATCTCCCAATCAGGATTCAGGCCTAATCAAAGCACCTAGACCACCCTGCTCATGCCTCAGATGGCATCCATTCTCCTCTCGACTGTGGCCAACCAGCAGCCCTCATCCTACTGGACCTCTTGATTACCTTCGACACAGTGTCCCACTGAATCTAATGCGCCAGACTTCACACAGCAGGAATATGCGGCACGACCCTTCGGTGGATACACTCCTTCCTGACAGGCAGAACTCAGAAAGTCAGACTCCCCCCATACTTGTCAGAACCAACAGAGATCAGCTGTGGAGAACTCCAAGGATCCTCATTGTGTCCCACACTGTTCAACAACTACATGGCCCCGCTCGCCCCAATCACCAGAAACTACGAACATAATTTCCTACGCCAATGACACTCAGCTGATCATCCCCCTGACCGAAAAACCCACAACGGGCAAGAAGAACTTCTAAGATGGAATGGAAGTAGTTGCCGCCTAGGTGAAGGAGAGCTGCCTCAAGCTAAACTCTGACAAACCCAAGATCCTCATCCTCGGACCCTCCTCCTCATCCCTGGATGACTCCTGGTGGCCCTCAATACTTGGCAGCTCCCCCACCCCTACAAACCATGCATACAACCTTGGTGTCATCCTCGACTCAACGCTCACCATGACAAGGTGGAGGTGGCATTACTGTTTTTTTAATGCAGTGCTACCTCCCCTTCATGCTGGCAGCAGGCTTGGCTGTGGGCACATACTGCGAGACTGTCAGCTGCATTGGGGGAGGGTGCGGAGATGTATGGGGTGCAGCAGCCAGGTACTGCACACCATCCAGCAGCTTACGTACTGCTTGGCGGCTATCCTTGACTGGAAACAGCACCTGCTCCACCTGCTAGGGGCTAGGTGAGTATTAATTACATTATTTCTTGTGTTTGTGTTTTACAATCACAACTTTTTTCTGAATAGCATGCT
Source organism: Pleurodeles waltl (assembly GCF_031143425.1). Classification (NCBI taxonomy): domain Eukaryota; kingdom Metazoa; phylum Chordata; class Amphibia; order Caudata; family Salamandridae; genus Pleurodeles; species Pleurodeles waltl. The sequence goes on along the minus strand of NC_090438.1, from coordinate 625,479,090 downwards.
GCTCACACTCAGAGGTAAGTTACATTTAGTTTACATTAAGAATACTATTACGTGATCAAGTTTGAGCTAGGCAGGTGCTCGGTGGTACCTAATCATACTCGTCAGTGATTATTTTAAGAAACCATTTCAATGCAGACTCCTCTGTCCTCCTGTCACCAAAGTGAATTAGTCGTATCAGTGAGTTAGAGTTTTCTGTTAGTTTTATGTAGCTCTTACAGTCCAAGCAATTTTGCAGTAATGTGTAGTACTAGTATGCATCTATGCATTGCAAAAAAGGGAGACTGAGTTGGTTGATCAAGGGGGTTGAGAAATAAGAATACAATCAACGATTATTCATGGCAATGCATTAGTTCCAAATATAGTTTTTGTTCAGGAAATTTGGAATAGGGATTTTAGGATTAGTATAGATAACTCAATGATAGTCAATACTAGTACCATAGGCGATCTGATTTAGGTAAGTAAAATGTTACTGCATTTGCCAGTTATAATAATTTTGTGGAGATTAACTGTACCACTGATCTATTTTATTTATCTTCTTTATTTCTTATATCAGCACCAAAGAGCAAGATGATGGGCAGTGCCGAGGTGGGTCTAGGAAGAGTTGGGGGGGGGAGGCACTGTCCACCAATGCCTCTGCTGGCAGCTGTGCTCACCCCAGTATTATTATTTATTGTTAGTATTTCCCTAACGTTTAATTCCTGTTATCCCTGCATTATCTTTTTGTAACTTGTCATGTTTTTTTGGGTAGTAGACTTTTTCTGGTCTATACTAGTCTGTAGATTGCTTCTTCTTTGGTGGCAGTCTTTCTCTCTCTCCTATATATTTTGTGGTACTGTAAGACAAAGAATAGATTTTTGGTACTCTACTGTCGACTGTGAAGATTGCAGGCCCAAGTAAGCTTATATTTTGAGCAATATTCACCATGTATGTTTGCTCAGAAGGCTTACTTGTTCTTGCTCATGCTCTAACAGTTAACAATAGAGTAGCCGTGGTCATGGACCCACCTCAAAATCCAATACTGTGCTGTGTAATTCATTTATAGAGTAAACCAGCAGTTCCCATGACAGTGCAACATAGCTGTAAAGTATGAGGCCCTATTGCATTGGCCAACCAAAACCAGATGTCTTTCATTGGCCATTATTACTCTACCCCTTCATCCAGCTTCAATGATTCAGGGTCATTATCGTCATAGGCTATAGCTCTGCCCCTCCATTATTAAAGGTTTTTGGTTGGCTTGACTACCTGGCTTTTCTAACACTGTGAACCAAAAAAATGGACAGAGTGATATTTTTGATGGAAGATACTGCACTGCTAAATGAACTGTAGCAATGTATTGCTGTTGTATTTTTTTGATTAAACAAATTAAGGGGAGGTTTAAGTGCCATGTGAAAAATGTATAATTTTTTTCTAGCCACTCAAAGCGCAGCTGGCTCAGGTTCTGCTGCAGGAGGAGATTTGGTTTTAAGGGTAGAAATGGGGGCAGGGACAAGCGGTGGAAATTCACATTGCTTGCTTATTGAAAATTACTATTATACTGACTAGCTACAACGGCATCAACGTGACTCATGATCGTGAACCCCCCACTCTACTAGCGACAGGCGTGGTTGATATGGCCTCTTCTATCCGTAACTCAGAAAAAGCTCACATTATGTAAGCTAAAATGATAGCTCGATGGAAAAGGGAAAGAGTAGAAGGTTAATAGAAAGGATGGGTGAAATGAGTGAAAGGAAAGGATGCATGGGTGAGTATTGAATAAATGGATGGATGGGTGAGAGGATGATTGAAAGAAAAAGGTGGATACTGAATGGATCGATAATGGATTAGAAATTTTGTGAAAGACTAGATGAGAGAAAGTAAAGCTTAAGTCATGGTGGCTATGGGTGAATATAGTAGGAAGAATAAAAGGATGATTGAATAATTGCTTGGGTGGATAAACAAGGGAGCTCTTCTGGAAAGGGACCTGCTGCTCACCTATTTCGTTTACTTAGTTTTATGATTATCAAACAAAGCTAGGGTTCAAAGTGGGGAGTATTTTAATTTTTGTTCTAATCCCTTGAGTCACTGTATTTGTTAAGCGAGTCAGATATGTATCCCACCTATCATCATCCATCAGCCCCCTCCCTGCCTATGGCATTTCGCCACCCATGACCGAAGAAGTACAGTAAGGTTCAATTTGTGACTGCAGTATTGGCTGTGCAATGTGCATCTGCTTCAGTTAATGCGGTATTTACAACATTTTCAATGCATTTCAAACCAAACACACAAGGTATGTTTCCCCTCGCCCACTCAGTCACCTCTTAGTACTTCACTCCTTTATTCTTTCCTAAGTACTTCCATCGTAGCCTACAAAAAAAATTAAAAATCCATTATTGGCATGTGCCACAATTTTATGGGCATGTGAGGTGATTCCAAAATATGTTTCATGGTATCCTATGAAAGATTTATTTTATGCCTGTTCAGATTTTGTCTATTACAGTGACTTAATAAGCCAAATTTAGGCACATGACAAGTCAATGATCAATGACACCTTTCTATTCTATAACAAAAGCTCTACCTACCCGCCTAATCCTTCTACCTTACCATGCAGTAGAGTAAGTCAAGTTTCCTTTCCTTACTGACCAGCAAATGTATTTTTGGGAAATAATTCGTGATGGTGGGCAAGACCAGGGAGTAAAGTGGGACTAAGTGCCTGGTTTGATATCAAGTTTGGCATAGGGGATACTCTGTCACAAATATGCCAAATATAATCTATATAGCCCGTTCCTTTCCCTGCAGCTCAGTGCATTGTTTTCCAAAGTGTCTGCTTGTGGCAGACAGGATAATAATATCCACAGTTTCTGCATGACAAGTGTGACAGTATATTATTTATTATTCATCTGTCTTTTTGGAGTCAGGGTAGAAAGTGAAAGGCATTTGGAGAAGAGAAAGGTCATTGGAATTAAAGATAGATAATTGTCAACCACAGCTGCCCCAGCTTCAGACAGCAGCAAAGTAGCAGAAGCGCTGGCTAACATGCCTCCATTAATTTAGCACAATAAGTTGTATGTCATACTTATTGCATACTGCCTTGCACATAAATGGGAGGTATTTTATTTTTTGTTTTTCCACCCCAAGTGTCTGTTGTAGCCTTTAAAAGAAAAAAAATCAATTTTTTAAAAATATTATGATATTCTGCCTTAATTATTTTCTACCAGTCAGTGGTTTAAATGTAAGGCATGTGAGGGTAAACAAATAAAATTGCCCTGTGGCACTCCTAATCATAATAACATCAATTGCTAATGTCCCTAGGGGATCAGCAATGTACTGCTACTGTGCCACCCACTACTTAATTTTAAACAAGTATTTGCACAGACCATTGTTTAAAATTTGTCAGTTTTCTTTTTGTTTTTTTTCTATAGATTTACTCCTGCTGGTCCACCAGAACCACCCACCAGCCAGTATTCTCCAGCCTCTGCATCAGGCCGCTAGTGGTCCTTGAGGAGGAAGAGGCAGAAATAGCTGCCTCTGACCAAGGCCCCACTTCAACGCTACACCATCCCCAGCCTTCAGCCTCTTGGCCATCACAATGTTGGCACCACTGCCAGCTGCCATGGGCCCCGACTAGAACTGCTACTGCCCCCTCCCACTCTGACAGGGCATTACTGGAGCCCATTCTGCATTGAATGGACAGTATGGAGACACTGCTTGGCCATACAGAGCAGAGTCTGGACCAGCTCCAGACCCAAAAACTCAATGCCCTCTTCTGAGCCCTTTTTTAAACATTTTTTGTTTTGGTAGGAGGGACTTGTTGTGAGTGGAGACAGTGGGAAAGAAGTTGGGACCAGGTTTCACTGTAGACTCTCGTTGGACTTTTTGGGGACAGGGCCATTTGCTTGGGAAGAGTAGTGGGCCTTTTGTGGGTGGAAAGGGTGGGTTTTCTCTTTGTAAAAACGAAAAGGGGGTGATTTATTTTGCTTCCTTTATGCCTCAAATGTTTATTTTGGTGTTTTAGTTTGCACTGCTGCCTTTTCATGTAGCCTGTTTTTTTAAATCTACAAAAAAAGTGTATGTCATTTACTTATACCCTTGCTCTACTGACCTCTGTAACTATATTGACCACTAGGGGATGATTGTCATTGCCTATTTTTCCTATAAAAATACTATATACACGCAAACAACATTTTCAGTAGATGTTAATTACTAACTAAAGAAGTTCATTACAATCCATAGTTTCTCTCTTACCTGAATAGATGAAGCAAGGGCTGACACCTCAGTCTTCCTACTGCAGGGTTTTCCCAAAGTGGCATCTTATCTTAAGGGGGTGGTAGTGGTAGTAGTAGCAGGCTACTGTGCTAACTGGGAAGAAACAAGGTGTCACTGCCACTCATGCAAACTCCAACTGCAGGATTAATCAAAGGGTTATCCATCACTGTCAACTAGAGTGAAAGAAAACAGAGTTAGTGGGTTATATATTATATCATAAATTTTGGAAGACTGAGGCCCATCTACCACAATTACTGTATTTGACACACAACAAAGAAGACCTATACGATAATAAAAATTAGCGAAATCAACTTCTTCTGAGCAATGAGGAGTTGGTATTTAATGAAAACTAAACTTAGAAAATGAAATCCTTGAGTCAGGAGAAGTTGCTCAGAGTCAGGAGTGGTTGGACAAGGTTAACTGTTTATGCAACACAATGCCTTAATGATGATAAGGCCAGTGTGAAATACTGCTCAGCTAATATAAGATCATGCAGTCAGTTGGTGCCGCTTTCACCACATCCACCCCAGCAAGTGTGTGATTCATTGTAAAATTAAGTCACACCTCAATAAATCACACAGCCCAGAGGAAGAGGGTTAGAGACTTGAAGAATAGATGGGAAAGGGATTTGAGGAAAGGTGTGACAAAGACAAACACTACACAAAAGAAACAAATGACAATATTCATTGGGTCGCCTTCACACCATCATCAATCTTTTATGGAGGAAACAATGAAGTGATAAGTATGACACAGTTCAGTTAAATGCATTGCAAACAGTCCTTCTGCCTCAGAGAGACCCAAGATAGTATGGGCCTGATTCTAACTTTGGAGGACGGTGTTAAACCGTCCCAAAAGTGGCGGATATACCACCTACCGTATTACGAGTTCCATAGGATATAATGGACTCGTAATACGGTCGGTGGTATATCCGCCACTTTTGGGACGGTTTAACACCGTCCTCCAAAGTTAGAATCAGGCCCTATGTCTTCTAGGTTTGAAAAATACAAATTAAGGAGGATTGAAGTTAACCCACCAAGTTCGAAAAACGATGATTGTTAAAAGGCAAATGATACTGTATTGACAAATTGGGCGATGCATCTGCATTTGTCTTGGGATGTCCGTTACGCTTGGGTGCCTGACTGCACCTGTCCGGTAGGTAAGCTGGAGTGTTGAGCTTTCACCAAGTTTTGTTTGTGCAGGAGAGTACTAGGAAAAGGCCTCCACATTAAAAAACAGTAACTGTATTATAGTTATAGAGTAAAGGAGAAGGACAAAAGGAAGAAAGGTAGGATTCATAAGAAGTCAGGAGTGTACCAAGAAGACTCAGAGGCAAAGCAAGAACATGAAAAGGAGTTTCATGTTTGAGCCAGCAATGCAGAAAAAGCACTAAGCAGCATTTCCCAAATGGATGCAGCTCTCTACAGTCCACAGAGCTTAGTGAATACTAGACCTCAGAGTCTTTACCATCATCATGGTTTCTCTTTGAAATTGATAACTTTCCCTTTTTAGCTGTTGAGGTAGTCCCCCCCGAGCCCTTTCATCCTCCCCCTCCTCGTCCTTATTCTGAGTAAATCCGTGTCAGTGCCAAAACAAGTGAGGTAGACCTGTGTAGTGCACTGCTGTTAAAGAACAAATAGAGAAACAGAATTTTAGTATTTTGTGTAGATTTGTCCTTGGTAATTAAAGTTAGAGTGGTCTGCTTTCTGAGGAACCAGAAAAAAAAGGAGTGGATCCTGCAGGTAAATCTCAAGGCCAATTACTTTCAGGAAAACATGATCACTCAACAGAACAAATCCTGAAATCAAGTTTACAAATTTGTTGAACTCCCTCCCATACTGTCACCCACCAGATATATCATCAATCATCACTCACAATCACTCAATATATCATCACTCATTGGTGCAATAGTTATTAGTTACCTCTTCCAATCCAAGTACGGGGTTGATGCAAAATATTATATCCTCTTTGATGATAGCAACACATTGGAATTTGGCACTGGTACTGGCAGTCTCTTAAATAATGATGTTCATGGGCAGCCCTGCAAGTTGATGTAAGAAAAGTATAGGCAATGGCATGTGAAGGAGGCAGGCATTGTCCCCAATGTCCTGAAGGGAATGTGGGGGCTTCTTCAGTGCACACGGGTCTAACTTCAATCCGGCCACATGTGTGACTAGAAAATGGTGTGGCAACATAAATCCTGCACAAATATAATGTTGCACTAGCTATTTTTTGCAAAGAAAGAAAGAAAGAAAGAAGTACAACGAGAAATAATTTAAAAGTTTCATGGTGGCCCTGGCATACTCAGTCTTGGAGGTAGAGTCTGTCCTCAAACTCAGGTGATTCACCCCAAGTTGGTCAGCAAACACACTTGATTCTGATCTCTTCCTCTTATTGTGGTGTTTCTGGAATGGTGTAATCAGGTGGTATAAAATGCTGGTTCATTTTGATCATGGTTAATCTCCCAACATTTTGAAGTGAGAGACTGGTTCTTCTCACTGTAACAACTGTGCCATCTGCACTGAACTCACATTCAGTGTCATTGGTGCTGCTACTTGCTCAACCTATTTTGCCTTCTCCTTCTCACTGGACTTAAGACCTCCCATTTGAATCCAAGCCAATGAGGAGGGTGGGTCCCATTCTTCTGATGCTGTTGTTGCTGATGTCCTTGTTGCTGGTGTTGGCTGCTGTGAGGCAAGACTGGCCTCTATAAAAGTTGAAGGCGGAATTCCAGAACTGCGGAGTGGGACTCTAAGTTACATCTGTACTTCCAGGTTTCAGGCTTGCTCAATTATCCACCTCTTGTATTTTAAAACATCCCCTTCAGAAAAATAAAAGAAAGCAGGAAGAATTGTTCTGTAGCGTGGATCAAGTAGGGTAGCACAGATGTTCTCTTTTGCAAAGATAATGTCATTCTGCAGCCTTGCATTACAAGTCAAGCAATAACTTAGGCTTAGGTATGCGCTTCTGAGTTTTCATGTACACCTCCAAAGGCGAACCTTTCAGACACCTTCCTTAGCTACTTACTTCTGTAGTACATGCAACAATGGGATAGCTTGGCCCATCATACTGTTCTCCTTGCTAACTTCCCACATGAAAACCTCAAAAGGGAGCAGCATCTGTGTCTGGCATTTGACTAGGCCCCATTTGTCCACATCTATGGTCATAGCTTTCCCAATTGCATTTCTTCCTCTTTGAATTACATCGTGATTGATCTGTTTGTACTGCTCAAATAGACATTGCAACATATAAAAGGTTGTTCCGACTTGTTGGCACCTGCTATATCAGGAAAAAAGAGAGGGGGGGAAGGACCGGGAGATTATGTGGTCCAGTGTACAGTCTCCCACTGATATGATATACAAAAGGTACACTGTTCCAAAAGTGTTTAACTAGCCTAGGGCACCCGAGGTGTCAGAAGCAAAACCCTCAAGCATCACAATGGATGACTAGCATCATCATTGGGAATTGCTCCTCGCCAGGCTGGCGCTGCAACGCCTGACGGGCTCCCCTAAAGAGGGGGGCACTCAGCCGTCCTGTTCTGATGATACCTCATCAGACAAAAATACCTATATTCAGGCACCAGCAAACGCTTGGAGAGAGTGAGATGTGAGACTAAAATTGGTTATTCATCCCAAAGTTATTTCATACCTTTAATCAATATACTGGAATGAAGACCAAGATTAAAATCAAAAGTGAAAGTAATAGACTGAGTGTTAATGCTCAATTACTTTCAAAGAGCAAACACACTACCAGGGTCTGTAGTTTAACAGTACCCTCAGAAAAGGGTCGACATGTTTCGCGTCGTGTGGTCCTACAGGATCCAATGATGCTTCATCAGGACCAAACTAAAATTATTATGTCAGTTCTTCTCCAATTAACAAAGAAAAAGTTAAATATATGTGCCGGTCACTTACACTTCAAGGAAACTGGCTACGTCACTATCAGGTCGCCCTAGGGGATAGAAAAGAGTAAAAACGAACAACCAAAGAGAGGTATAATCATACATCTATTAATACCTCTTATTGTGAATATCAAGATATAAAAGTGTTAATCTCATAAAGTAAATCGAGCAGTCATTAATGTGAGAAGAGCTTACCATCCCCTTAGTCAGGAAAGGGCTCCTTGAGAGGCACGTTTCGGGGACTTGGAAAAAACACAGCCTAATAGTAGATATAAGTCATCAAAAAGGCACAAGATAAATATATAGTCCATTTTCACAACTCAAGTGAATGACTCAATGCGTTCTGTGCCAAGTGTGCTGCATTGGTAAGGCAAAATTAATGCCAAGAAGAACAACACTGTTGTGTGCATGAAACGTATTAGTAAAAATCATCACTGCATACAGGATTAGTAAAACGTCAATGTGAACACGAACAGTGCCACACAGTATAACCTATGACAACAATGTGCTCACACTCGTGTATTCTAAAACTGTGTATTGTGATCCCTGTGTCATCGTCATCATTACTACAGGTTGTCCAAAGCAACTTCAACAACGAGTGATACAATGGTAAAGAAAACGGTAAAGCGCGCGTTTCTAAACTTGTAAATACCGGCAAAGTAGTCACCATAATAATACTCACACTGGTTATCCAGGTCCAACACTTGGGACCTACCCTCCGAAACCGGCGTCTCGCATGAATGCGCAGGACGCCGTCGGAGCTTCATAAAAAGCCACGGACCCGGAAGTAACCCTCTTTTCCAAGGGTCTCGCGCGTCTCTGGCGCGTCTCTGATCGTAGAAAGGGAGAAAGGACTCCCAAGTCTGCGATCAAGAGTGAAAAGGGACTAACGGTCTCAATCATTCGCCGGAGCCGATGAATAATCGGTCGACCCCGGTAAGATATTTAAATCTAAGGTGCATGTCCTCAGAGCTTTTTGATGGAACAACGGAGGCAAAAAAACGGAGGCAAAAAAACCACAACTAATCCTGAAATAAATGCAGGAGTCTGTGAGAACCTGTAAATACCACGTCTTAATCCATCATTACGTACCCAAAAGTGTAAAGAGGCACTCGTATTAAAAAATTCACTCATTGATAAGGATTTTCAAAATTACTGGTGCTGTATGTATATAACACAGGCTAGATGTTAATTATAATCAAATTGAAATTAGAGTGATGTGATGCGGTGGTTAACTCACAAAGTCACTTCAGGTTAATGAAGTCCAAGGAATGTCATCTTTCAAACCAAGTACATTAGTACCCAATTTGAAAATCCATCTTTGTTCGATCTTGAATAGGTGACCAGTGTCACACGGGCGATTTTTTGGTGCCTCTATTACCACCCACCACATATGTGTGTGTGTTTTACCTCCAGAAAATGTTCACTCAGTTTAGTAGTGATTCTCTTACAACGAATATTGCTCCTGTGTTCGTTAATACGGGTTTTTACTGGTCTTGAAGTCATGCCAATGTAACGTAAATCACAGGGGCATGTAATCATATAAATACAATTCCTGGTGTTACAGTTGGTATGTTTCTTGAGGTACCAGGTCCCAATAGGATTTAACACTAAGGATGTCAGATGTTTAGTAAGGGTACAGGCGTTACAATTACCACAAGGATGATGGCCTGTCACAGGGGGTACGCCCCATAATGTTGTCTGCTTGGGGATATCAAGCTTTGGCTGTGGACGAGTATGGATTACCATATCCTTGATGTTGGATGTGCGTTTGAAAGCAAAAAGAGGTTTAGCGATATTACTTCCAATACTGGTCAGAATAGGCCACCGTTTGGTAATCAATCTCTTAATAGAGTTGGATAAAGGTGTGAAAGTAGAAACACACGTTATCCTAATCGGTTTTTTTTTTCCGATAGTCATTAATAAGGCTTCCCTATTGTTGTTCCTAGCCCTTTTCCGTGCATGATTAATTATTCTTGAAGGATAATGTCGTTCCAAGAGTTTTTCTTGGTGCGAATCAGACTGTTGAGTAAACTCATAAGACGAACTACAGTTCCGCCTGAGTCGCAAGAATTGTCCTACCGGAAGATTGTCTCGTAGAGCTTTTGGGTGACGACTTTCATACAATAAAAGTGAATTCCGGTCAGTGGGTTTGTGATAAACTGTAGTGGTCAATTTACCATTGTCAATTGAGATCATTAAATCTAAAAAAGGTAACCGTGTGGCAGATATATTTGTTGTGAATTTTAGAAAGGGGTCGAGTGTGTTAATCCATGCCGTGAAGTCATCAGTCATGGACAGGGGTCCTTGCCAGATAATAAGAATGTCGTTGATGTAGCGACGCCACAACTTTATATGATTCTGGTTAATATTCCTAGGGGAAAGGATGAACTTTTTTTCGAAGTCATACATGTATAAACAAGCTAAACTAGTGGCAAAAGTGCTCCCCATTGATGTCCCTCGCACCTGGTGATAGAACTGATCCTCGAACTGAAAGTAATTCTCTGTCAAGGCCAGTCTAGCACAGTGCATTATAAAGGGAACCGGAGTGGACAGGGAATCAGATGTTTCTAGTAGGGCAGATTCAATGACTTCTAAAGTCGCTTCTTGGGGGATGTTGGTGTAAAGTGCTTCAACATCCAATGTAATGATTCCTTGTACCGTTCCTAACTCATTTATGGTCTCAATTAAGTTGAGGACATCTTTTGTGTCTTTTAGATAAGTAGAAGAATTCCTCACTAGAGGTTGTAGGAAATGGTCACAGAATGTTGAAAGAGGTTCTAAGACCGAGCCTATTCCAGACACAATTGGGCGTCCCGGTGGTGGTGTGATGCCCTTATGAATCTTGGGTAGGCAGTAAAAGTAAGGGACCCGTGGATGGGGGGTGTCCAAAAATTCAGCCTCTTTTTGTGATACCCATTGATTATTCTTAGCTTCTTCAATAAGAATCCTGATTTGAGTTTGTAGTCTGCCAGTAGGATCACTTCTTATCTGGGCATAATAAGTAGAATCGCTTAACAAGCGTAGACATTCTTGTCTATAGTCAGTGAAGTCCATGATCACAATGGCACCACCTTTATCAGCCTGTTTTATGGTAATCTTAGTGTCAGATGCTAGAGCAAGTAGTGCTCTCTTCTCATTTGTGGGTGTGTTATTATATGGATGTTTGGGACATAATTTTTTCAAATCAGCTAGTACAGCCTTTTCAAATGTCACCACTTCACTAGGCATTGCGGTTAATGGAGGCACAAAACCAGATGGTTTCCTTAGACCTGAGTCGAGAAGTGATGGCTCAGCGGATCTGTCTTTAAAGAAAAAATGTAGACAAATTTTGCGGAAAAGTTGACATATTTCAATATGTAGGCGGAAGAAATCTTCCTCAGGGGTAGGGACAAACCCCAGGCCCTTATTGAGCACTTTTGTTTCTGCTTTTGTGAGAGTTCTAGTTGATAAATTGACAACTAGGTTCTCATGGGAGGGTTTTTTGTTTGGCTCCTCGTGACCGTCTGTGGTTCCTCTCTGGACCACTGGATGTGCCTGCCTCTTCCTCTCCTTCTGCCTCTGCCTCTGCCCCGGCCTAAAAAAGGCATATACGGCATCATAGGGCGAGGTTGAAAGAAGGGAAATGGTGTTTGCCAAGGCATCGAATGTTGCACCGGATAAGGTGGATAATTGTAGAAGGTTTGAGGTGGATTTTCATCGGTGCTCCACCCATCTGACGATGAGCCACTGCTGAATTTGCGAAATTTCTTCTGAGATGAGGTTGACTCATCTGATGATCGGATTGGTTGTCCCCCTCAAAGTAATCTTTTATGTACGGGTAAACTTTTTCCCTACTGAATCTTGTAATATCCTTTTGGAGTTTGGTAATCTTTTGTTGTGTTAGAAACTCCTTATGATCGTTGAGATCAGTATTAATTTTAGAGAGACGACTTTTGAAAGACGTCAAAGTAACCGTTGTTTTTAGACCATTTTCTGTGGTGTTGATTTGAATAGTCAGAGTATCCGCTAAGCGTTTGGAAGTGTTGATGATGAGAATCAACCAGTCCCTAGTACATTTCCAGGCTATTTGTGCCCGGTCTTTTCTAAAGGCTAGATCTTTAAAAAATATCCTGGGGATATTAGAGACCAAAAGGCCATTGGGTGCGATATTTGCACGTAAATATTCAGTCATGAGGGTCCCATGCATGACAGTTTTGATAAGTTCTTTCTTTAGAGCCGAAAGTTTATCCCATTCAGTTTTAAGACTTTAGACTTTAGACTTTAGACTAAAGTCTTTAGACTTTAGACTTTAAGACTTTAGAAAAGACTGGGCACAAATAGCCTGGAAATGTACTAGGGACTGGTTGATTCTCATCATCAACACTTCCAAACGCTTAGCGGATACTCTGACTATTCAAATCAACACCATAGAAAATGGTCTAAAAACAACGGTTGCTTTGACGTCTTTCAAAAGCCGTCTCTCTGAAATTAATACTGAACTCAACGATCATAAGGAGTTTCTAACACAACAAAAGATTACCAAACTCCAAAAGGATATTACAAGATTCAGTAGGGAAAAAGTTTACCCGTACATAAAAGATGACTTTGAGGGGGACAACCAATCCCGATCATCAGATGAGTCAACCTCATCTCAGAAGAAATTTCGCAAATTCAGCAGTGGCTCATCGTCAGATGGGTGGAGCACCGATGAAAATCCACCTCAAACCTTCTACAATTATCCACCTTATCCGGTGCAACATTCGATGCCTTGGCAAACACCATTTCCCTTCTTTCAACCTCGCCCTATGATGCCGTATATGCCTTTTTTAGGCCGCGGCCGGGGCAGAGGCAGAGGCAGAGGCAGAAGGAGAGGAAGAGGCAGGCACATCCAGTGGTCCAGAGAGGAACCACAGATGGTCACGAGGAGCCAAACAAAAAACCCTCCCATGAGAACCTAGTTGTCAATTTATCAACTAGAACTCTCACAGAAGCAGAAACAAAAGTGCTCAATAAGGGCCTGGGGTTTGTCCCTACCCCTGAGGAAGATTTCTTCCGCCTACATATTGAAATATCTCAACTCTTCCGCAAAATTCGTCTACATTTTTTCTTTAAAGACAGATCCGCTGAGCCATCACTTCTCGACTCAGGTCTAAGGAAACCATCTGGTTTTGTGCCTCCATTAACCGCAATGCCTAGTGAAGTGGTGACATTTGAAAAGGCTGTACTAGCTGATTTGAAAAAATTATGTCCCAAACATCCATATAATAACACACCCACAAATGAGAAGAGAGCACTACTTGCTCTAGCATCTGACACTATGATTATCATAAAACAGGCTGATAAAGGTGGTGCCATTGTGATCATGGACTCCACTGACTATAGACAAGAATGTCTACGCTTGTTAAGCGATTCTACTTATTATGCCCAGATAAGAAGTGATCCTACTGGCAGACTACAAACTCAAATCAGGATTCTTATTGAAGAAGCTAAGAATAATCAATGGGTATCACAAAAAGAGGCTGAATTTTTGGACACCCCCATTCCACGGGTCCCTTACTTTTACTGCCTACCCAAGATTCATAAGGGCATCACACCACCACCGGGATGCCCAATTGTGTCTGGAATAGGCTCGGTCTTAGAACCTCTTTCAACATTCTGTGACCATTTCCTACAACCTCTAGAGAGGAATTCTTCTACTTATCTAAAAGACACAAAAGATGTCCTCAACTTAATTGAGACCATAAATGAGTTAGGAACGGTACAAGGAATCATTACATTGGATGTTGAAGCACTTTACACCAACATCCCCCAAGAAGCGACTTTAGAAGTCATTGAATCAGCCCTACTAGAAACATCTGATTCCCTGTCCACTCCGGTTCCCTTTATAATGCACTGTGCTAGACTGGCCTTGACAGAGAATTACTTTCAGTTCGAGGATCAGTTCTATCACCAGGTGCGAGGGACATCAATGGGGAGCACTTTTGCCCCTAGTTTAGCTTGTTTATACATGTATGACTTCGAAAAAAAGTTCATCCTTTCCCCTAGGAATATTTACCAGGATCATATAAAGTTGTGGCGTCGCTACATCGACGACATTCTTATTATCTGGCAAGGACCCCTGTCCATGACTGATGACTTCACAGCATGGATTAACACACTCGACCCCTTTCTAAAATTCACAACAAATATATCTGCCACACGGTTACCTTTTTTAGATTTAATGATCTCAATTGACAATGGTAAATGGACCACTACAGTTTATCACAAACCCACTGACCGGAATTCACTTTTATTGTATGAAAGTCATCACCCAAAAGCTCTACGAGACAGGTAGGACAATTCTTGCGACTCAGGCGGAACTGTAGTTCGTCTTATGAGTTTACTCAACAGTCTGATTCGCTCCAAGAAAAACTCTTGGAACGACATTATCCTTCAAGAATAATTAATCAAGCACGGAAAAGGGCTAGGAACAACAATAGGGAAGCCTTATTAATGACTATCAAAAAAAAAAAAACGATTAGGATAACGTGTGTTTCTACTTTCACACCTTTATCCAACTCTATTAAGAGATTGATTACCAAACGGTAGCCTATTCTGACCAGTATTGGAAGTAATATCGCTAAACCTCTTTTTGCTTTCAAACGCACATCCAACATCAAGGATATGGTAATCCATACTCGTCCACAGCCAAAGCTTGATATCCCCAAGCAGACAACATTATGGGGCGTACCCCCTTTGACAGGCCATCATCCTTGTGGTAATTGTAACGCCTGTACCCTTACTAAACATCTGACATCCTTAGTGTTAAATCCTATTGGGACCTGGTACCTCAAGAAACATACCAACTGTAACATCAGGAATTGTATTTACATGATTACATGCCCCTGTGATTTACGTTACATTGGCATGACTTCAAGACCAGTAAAAACCCGTATTAACGAACACAGGAGCAATATTCGTTGTAAGAGAATCACTACTAAACTGAGTGAACATTTTCTGGAGGTAAAACACACACCCGATGATATGTGGTGGGTGGTAATAGAGGCACCAAAAAATCGCCTGTGTGACACTGGTCACCTATTCAAGATCGAAGAAAGATGGATTTTCAAATTGGGTACTAATGTACTTGGTTTGAACGATGACATACCTTGGACTTCATTAACCTGAAGTGACTTTGTGAGTTAACCACTGCATCACATCACTCTAATTTCAATTTGATTATAATTAACATCTAGCCTGTGTTATATACATACGGCACCAGTAATTTTGAAAATCCTTATCAATGAGTGAATTTTTTAATACGAGTGCCTCTTTACACTTTTGGGTACGTAATGATGGATTAAGAGGTGGTATTTACAGGTTCTCACAGACTCCTGCATTTATTTCAGGATTAGTTGTGGTTTTTTTGCCTCCGTTTTTTTGCCTCCGTTGTTCCATCAAAAAGCTCTGAGGACATGCACCTTAGATTTAAATATCTTAACGGGGTCGACCGATTATTCATCGGCTCCGGCGAATGATTGAGACCGTTAGTCCCTTTTCACTCTCGATCGCAGACTTGGGAGTCCTTTCTCCCTTTCTACGATCAGGGACGCGCCAGAGACGCGCGAGACCCTTGGAAAAGAGGGTTACTTCCGGGTCCGTGGCTTTTTATGAAGCTCCGACGGCGTCCTGCGCATTCATGCGAGACGCCGGTTTCGGAGGGTAGGTCCCAAGTGTTGGACCTGGATAACCAGTGTGAGTATTATTATGGTGACTACTTTGCTGGTATTTACAAGTTTAGAAACGCGCGCTTTACCGTTTTCTTTACCATTGTATCACTCATTGTTGAAGTTGCTTTGGACAACCTGTAGTAATGATGACGATGACCCAGGGATCACAATACACAGTTTTAGAATACACGAGTGTGAGCACATTGTTGTCATAGGTTATACTGTGTGGCACTGTTGGTGTTCACATTGACGTTTTACTAATCCTGTATGCAGTGATGATTTTTACTAATACGTTTCATGCACACAACAGTGTTGTTATTCTTGGCATTCATTTTGCCTTACCAATGCAGCACACTTGGCACAGAACGCATGGAGTCATTCACTTGAGTTGTGAAAATGGACTATATATTTATCTTGTGCCTTTTTGATGACTTATATCTACTATTAGGCTGTGTTTTTTCCAAGTCCCCGAAACGTGCCTCTCAAGGAGCCCTTTCCTGACTAAGGGGATGGTAAGCTCTTCTCACATTAATGACTGCTCGATTTACTTTATGAGATTAACACTTTTATATCTTGATATTCACAATAAGAGGTATTAATAGATGTATGATTATACCTCTCTTTGGTTGTTCGTTTTTACTCTTTTCTGTCCCCTAGGGCGACCTGATAGTGACGTAGCCAGTTTCCTTGAAGTGTAAGTGACCGGCACATATATTTAACTTTTTCTTTGTTAATTGGAGAAGAACTGACATAATAATTCTAGTTTGGTCCTGATGAAGCGTCATTGGATCCTGTAGTACCACACAACGCGAAACATGTCGACCCTTTTCTGAGGGTACTGTTAAACTACAGACCCTGGTAGTGTGTTTGCTCTTTGAAAGTAATTGAGCATTAACACTCAGTCTATTACTTTCACTTTTGATTTTAATCTTGGTCTTCATCCCAGTATATTGATTAAAGGTATGAAATAACTTTGGGATGAATAACCAATTTTAGTCTCACATCTCACTCTCTCCAAGCGTTTGCTGGTGCCTGAATATAGGTATTTTTTTCTGATGAGGTATCATCAGAACAGGACGGCTGAGTGCCCCCCTCTTTAGGGGAGCCCGTCAGGCGTTGCAGCGCCAGCCTGGCGAGGAGCAATTCCCAATGATGATGCTAGTTATCCATTGTGATGCTTGAGGGTTTTGCTTCTGACACCTCGGGTGCCCTAGGCTAGTTAAACACTTTTGGAACAGTGTACCTTTTGTATATCATATCAGTGGGAGACTGTACACTGGACCACATAATCTCCCGGTCCCTCCCTCCCTCTCTTTTTTCTAGATTCATGTTCAGCTGATTGCTGTGGGACCCTCTCTCTTTTCTGTTTATATTGCTGCCCTGTTGGGATCCTCAAAATGGAAGATTTCCAGGGCCTCAGCTATGACGACGAAATGGTGTCGGCAATTCTACAAACACCATCTATTCTTGATCACGATGGGTCATCTCCATCGGGCAGTCTTAAAACTGAATGGGATAAACTTTCGGCTCTAAAGAAAGAACTTATCAAAACTGTCATGCATGGGACCATCATGACTGAATATTTACGTGCAAATATCGCACCCAATGGCCTTTTGGTCTCTAATATCCCCAGGATATTTTTAAAAGATCTAGCCTTTAGAAAAGACTGGGCACAAATAGCCTGGAAATGTACTAGGGACTGGTTGATTCTCATCATCAACACTTCCAAACGCTTAGCGGATACTCTGACTATTCAAATCAACACCATAGAAAATGGTCTAAAAACAACAGTTACTTTGACGTCTTTCAAAAGCCGTCTCTCTGAAATTAATACTGAACTCAACGATCATAAGGAGTTTCTAACACAACAAAAGATTACCAAACTCCAAAAGGATATTACAAGATTCAGTAGGGAAAAAGTTTACCCGTACATAAAAGATGACTTTGAGGGGGACAACCAATCCCGATCATCAGATGAGTCAACCTCATCTCAGAAGAAATTTTGCAAATTCAGCAGTGGCTCATCGTCAGATGGGTGGAGCACCGATGAAAATCCACCTCAAACCTTCTACAATTATCCACCTTATCCGGTGCAACATTCGATGCCTTGGCAAACACCATTTCCCTTCTTTCAACCTCGCCCTATGATGCCGTATATGCCTTTTTTAGGCCGCGGCCGGGGCAGAGGCAGAGGCAGAGGCAGAAGGAGAGGAAGAGGCAGGCACATCCAGTGGTCCAGAGAGGAACCACAGATGGTCACGAGGAGCCAAACAAAAAACCCTCCCATGAGAACCTAGTTGTCAATTTATCAACTAGAACTCTCACAGAAGCAGAAACAAAAGTGCTCAATAAGGGCCTGGGGTTTGTCCCTACCCCTGAGGAAGATTTCTTCTGCCTACATATTGAAATATCTCAACTCTTCTGAAAAAAACGTCTACATTTTTTCTTGAAAGACAGATCCGCTGAGCCATCACTTCTCGACTCAGGTCTAAGGAAACCATCTGGTTTTGTGCCTCTATTAACCGCAATGCCTAGTGAAGTGGTGACATTTGAAAAGGCTGTACTAGCTGATTTGAAAAAATTATGTCCCAAACATCCATATAATAACACACCCACAAATGAGAAGAGAGCACTACTTGCTCTAGCATCTGACACTAAGATTATCATAAAACAGGCTGATAAAGGTGGTGCCATTGTGATCATGGACTCCACTGACTATAGACAAGAATGTCTACGCTTGTTAAGCGATTCTACTTATTATGCCCAGATAAGAAGTGATCCTACTGGCAGACTACAAACTCAAATCAGGATTCTTATTGAAGAAGCTAAGAATAATCAATGGGTATCACAAAAAGAGGCTGAATTTTTGGACACCCCCATTCCACGGGTCCCTTACTTTTACTGCCTACCCAAGATTCATAAGGGCATCACACCACCACCGGGACGCCCAATTGTGTCTGGAATAGGCTCGGTCTTAGAACCTCTTTCAACATTCTGTGACCATTTCCTACAACCTCTAGAGAGGAATTCTTCTACTTATCTAAAAGACACAAAAGATGTCCTCAACTTAATTGAGACCATAAATGAGTTAGGAACGGTACAAGGAATCATTACATTGGATGTTGAAGCACTTTACACCAACATCCCCCAAGAAGCGACTTTAGAAGTCATTGAATCAGCCCTACTAGAAACATCTGATTCCCTGTCCACTCCGGTTCCCTTTATAATGCACTGTGCTAGACTGGCCTTGACAGAGAATTACTTTCAGTTCGAGGATCAGTTCTATCACCAGGTGCGAGAGACATCAATGGGGAGCACTTTTGCCCCTAGTTTAGCTTGTTTATACATGTATGACTTCAAAAAAAATGTCATCCTTTCCCCTAGGAATATTTACCAGGATCATATAAAGTTGTGGCGTCGCTACATCGACGACATTCTTATTATCTGGCAAGGACCCCTGTCCATGACTGATGACTTCACGGCATGGATTAACACACTCGACCCCTTTCTAAAATTCACAACAAATATATCTGCCACACGGTTACCTTTTTTAGATTTAATGATCTCAATTGACAATGGTAAATTGACCACTACAGTTTATCACAAACCCACTGACCGGAATTCACTTTTATTGTATGAAAGTCATCACCCAAAAGCTCTACGAGACAATCTTCCGGTAGGACAATTCTTGCGACTCAGGCGGAACTGTAGTTCGTCTTATGAGTTTACTCAACAGTCTGATTCGCACCAAGAAAAACTCTTGGAACGACATTATCCTTCAAGAATAATTAATCAAGCACGGAAAAGGGCTAGGAACAACAATAGGGAAGCCTTATTAATGACTATCAAAAAAAAAAACCCGATTAGGATAACGTGTGTTTCTACTTTCACACCTTTATCCAACTCTATTAAGAGATTGATTACCAAACGGTAGCCTATTCTGACCAGTATTGTAAGTAATATCGCTAAACCTCTTTTTGCTTTCAAACGCACATCCAACATCAAGGATATGGTAATCCATACTCGTCCACAGCCAAAGCTTGATATCCCCAAGCAGACAACATTATGGGGCGTACCCCCTGTGACAGGCCATCATCCTTGTGGTAATTGTAACGCCTGTACCCTTACTAAACATCTGACATCCTTAGTGTTAAATCCTATTGGGACCTGGTACCTCAAGAAACATACCAACTGTAACATCAGGAATTGTATTTACATGATTACATGCCCCTGTGATTTACGTTACATTGGCATGACTTCAAGACCATTAAAAACCCGTATTAACGAACACAGGAGCAATATTCGTTGTAAGAGAATCACTACTAAACTGAGTGAACATTTTCTGGAGGTAAAACACACACCCGATGATATGTGGTGGGTGGTAATAGAGGCACCAAAAAATCGCCTGTGTGACACTGGTCACCTATTCAAGATCGAACAAAGATGGATTTTCAAATTGGGTACTAATGTACTTGGTTTGAACGATGACATACCTTGGACTTCATTAACCTGAAGTGACTTTGTGAGTTAACCACCGCATCACATCACTCTAATTTCAATTTGATTATAATTAACATCTAGCCTGTGTTATATACATACGGCACCAGTAATTTTGAAAATCCTTATCAATGAGTGAATTTTTTAATACGAGTGCCTCTTTACACTTTTGGGTACGTAATGATGGATTAAGACGTGGTATTTACAGGTTCTCACAGACTCCTGCATTTATTTCAGGATTAGTTGTGGTTTTTTTCCTCCGTTTTTTTGCCTCCGTTGTTCCATCAAAAAGCTCTGAGGACATGCACCTTAGATTTAAATATCTTAACGGGGTCGACCGATTATTCATCGGCTCCGGCGAATGATTGAGACCGTTAGTCCCTTTTCACTCTCGATCGCAGACTTGGGAGTCCTTTCTCCCTTTCTACGATCAGAGACGCGCCAGAGACGCGCGAGACCCTTGGAAAAGAGGGTTACTTCCGTGTCCGTGGCTTTTTATGAAGCTCCGACGGCGTCCTGCGCATTCATGCGAGACGCCGGTTTCGGAGGGTAGGTCCCAAGTGTTGGACCTGGATAACCAGTGTGAGTATTATTATGGTGACTACTTTGCTGGTATTTACAAGTTTAGAAACGCGCGCTTTACCGTTTTCTTTACCATTGTATCACTCGTTGTTGAAGTTGCTTTGGACAACCTGTAGTAATGATGACGATGACACAGGGATCACAATACACAGTTTTAGAATACACGAGTGTGAGCACATTGTTGTCATAGGTTATACTGTGTGGCACTGTTGGTGTTCACATTGACGTTTTGCTAATCCTGTATGCAGTGATGATTTTTACTAATACGTTTCATGCACACAACAGTGTTGTTATTCTTGGCATTAATTTTGCCTTACCAATGCAGCACACTTGGCACAGAACGCATGGAGTCATACACTTGAGTTCTGAAAATGGACTATATATTTATCTTGTGCCTTTTTGATGACTTATATCTACTATTAGGCTGTGTTTTTTCCAAGTCCCCGAAACGTGCCTCTCAAGGAGCCCTTTCCTGACTAAGGGGATGGTAAGCTCTTCTCACATTAATGACTGCTCGATTTACTTTATGAGATTAACACTTTACTATCTTGATATTCACAATGTAGGAAAGTACCATCTTGCCTGGCATGTTACCCCCATTTTTCACTGTATATATGTTGTTTTAGTTGTATGTGTCACTGGGACCCTGGTAACCCAGGGCCCCAGTGCTCATAAGTGTGCCTGAATGTGTTACCTGTGTAGTGACTAACTGTCTCACTGAGGCTCTGCTAATCAGAACCTCAGTGGTTATGCTCTCTCATTTCTTTCCAAATTGTCACTAACAGGCTAGTGACCATTTTTACCAATTTACATTGGCTTACTGGAACACCCTTATAATTCCCTAGTATATGGTACTAAGGTACCCAGGGTATTGGGGTTCCAGGAGATCCCTATGGGCTGCTGCATTTCTTTTGCCACCCATAGGGAGCTCTGACAATTCTTACACAGGCCTGCCACTGCAGCCTGAGTGAAATAACGTCCACGTTATTTCACAGCCATTTTACACTGCACTTAAGTAACTTATAAGTCACCTATATGTCTAACCTTTACCTGGTAAAGGTTAGGTGCAAAGTTACTTAGTGTGAGGGCACCCTGGCACTAGCCAAGGTACCCCCACATTGTTCAGAGCCAATTCCCTGGACTTTGTGAGTGCGGGGACACCATTACACGCGTGCACTACATATAGGTCACTACCTATATGTAGCTTCACCATGGTAACTCCGAATATGGCCATGTAACATGTCTATGATCATGGAATTGCCCCCTCTATACCATCCTGGCATAGTTGGCACAATCCCATGATCCCAGTGGTCTGTAGCACAGACCCTGGTACTGCCAAACTGCCCTTCCTGGGGTTTCACTGCAGCTGCTGCTGCTGCCAACCCCTCAGACAGGCAGCTGCCCTCCTGGGGTCCAGCCAGGCCTGGCCCAGGATGGCAGAACAAAGAACTTCCTCTGAGAGAGGGTGTGACACCCTCTCCCTTTGGAAAATGGTGTGAAGGCAGGGGAGGAGTAGCCTCCCCCAGCCTCTGGAAATGCTTTCTTGGGCACAGATGTGCCCAATTCTGCATAAGCCAGTCTACACCGGTTCAGGGACCCCTTAGCCCCTGCTCTGGCGCGAAACTGGACAAAGGAAAGGGGAGTGACCACTCCCCTGACCTGCACCTCCCCTGGGAGGTGTCCAGAGCTCCTCCAGTGTGCTCCAGACCTCTGCCATCTTGGAAACAGAGGTGCTGCTGGCACACTGGACTGCTCTGAGTGGCCAGTGCCACCAGGTGACGTCAGAGACTCCTGCTGATAGGCTCCTTCAGGTGTTAGTAGCCTATCCTCTCTCCTAGGTAGCCAAACCCTCTTTTCTGGCTATTTAGGGTCTCTGTCTCTGGGGAAACTTTAGATAACGAATGCATGAGCTCAGCCGAGTTCCTCTGCATCTCTCTCTTCACCTTCTGATAAGGAAACAACCGCTGACCGCGCTGGAAGCCTGCAAACCTGCAACATAGTAGCAAAGACGACTACTGCAACTCTGTAACGCTGATCCTGCCGCCTTCTCGACTGTTTTCCTGCTTGTGCATGCTGTGGGGGTAGCCTGCCTCCTCTCTGCACCAGAAGCTCCGAAGAAATCTCCCGTGGGTCGACGGAATCTTCTCCCTGCAACCGCAGGCACCAAAAAGCTGCATTACCGGTCCCTTGGGTCTCCTCTCAGCACAACGAGCGAGGTCCCTCGAATCCAGCGACTCTGTCCAAGTTACCCCCACAGTCCAGTGACTCTTCAGCCCAAGTTTGGTGGAGGTAAGTCCTTGCCTCACCTCGCTGGGCTGCATTGCTGGGAACCGCGACTTTGCAGCTACTTTGGCCCCTGTGCACTTCCGGAGGAAATCCTTCGTGCACAGCCAAGCCTGGGTCCACGGCACTCTAACCTGCATTGCACGACTTTCTAAGTTGGTCTCCGGCGACGTGGGACTCCTTTGTGCAACTTCGGCGAGCACCGTTTCACGCATCCTCGTAGTGCCGGTTCCTGGCACTTCTCCGGGTGCTACCTGCTTCAGTGAGAGCTCTTTGTCTTGCTCGACGTCCCCTCTCTCTGCAGGTCCAATTTGCGACCTCCTGGTCCCTCCTGGGCCCCAGCAGTGTCCAAAAAACGCCAAACGCACGATTTGCATGTAGCAAGGCTTGTTGGCATCCTTCCGGCGGGAAAACACTTCTGCACGACTCTCCAAGGCGAGCGGGATCCGTCTACCAAAGGGGAAGTCTCTAGCCCTTTTCGTTCCTGCAGAAACCTCAGCTTCTTCTGTCCAGTCGAAGCTTCTTTGCACCCGCAGCTGGCATTTCCTGGGCATCTGCCCATCTCCGACTTGCTTGTGACTTTTGGACTTGGTCCCCTTGTTCCACAGGTACCCTAGATTGGAAATCCACAGTTGTTGCATTGCTGGTTTGTGTCTTTCCTGCATTATTCCTCTAACACGACTCTTTTGTCCTTAGGGGAACTTTAGTGCACTTTGCACTCACTTTTCAGGGTCTTGGGGAGGGTTATTTTTCTAACTCTCACTATTTTCTAATAGTCCCAGCGACCCTCTACAAGGTCACATAGGTTTGGGGTCCATTCGTGGTTCGCATTCCACTTTTGGAGTATATGGTTTGTGTTGCCCCTATCCCTATGTTTCCCCATTGCATCCTATTGTAACTATACATTGTTTGCACTGTTTTCTAAGACTATACTGCATATTTTTGCTATTGTGTATATATATCTTGTGTATATTTCCTATCCTCTCACTGAGGGTACACTCTAAGATACTTTGGCATATTGTCATAAAAATAAAGTACCTTTATTTTTAGTATAACTGTGTATTGTGTTTTCTTATGATATTGTGCATATGACACTAAGTGGTACTGTAGTAGCTTCACACGTCTCCTAGTTCAGCCTAAGCTGCTCTGCTAAGCTACCATTATCTATCAGCCTAAGCTGCTAGACACCCTATACACTAATAAGGGATAACTGGGCCTGGTGCAAGGTGCAAGTACCCCTTGGTACTCACTTCAAGCCAGTCCAGCCTCCTACATTGGTTGTGCAGTGGTGGGATAAGTGCTTGAGACTACTTACCACTCTTGTCATTGTACTTTTCATAAGAGAAAAATATACAAAACAAGGTCAGTGTATATACACATAGCCAAAAAGTTTTGCATTTCCTCTTTTCACTCTTTTCTAAGTGCTGAAAAGTACTTCTAAACTTTCAAAAAGTTCTTAAAAGTTTAAAAAGTTTTTTTTTCTGTCTTTCCAAAAAGTTCTGAAAACTTTTGTCTCTTTCTCTATCACTTTAACTCTCTCTAAAAAAATGTCTGGCACAGGCCAAAGTGTTGAGCTGTCCAAACTTGCATATGACAACCTTAGCTGGAAAAGAGCAAGGAGTCTCTGTATAGAGAGAGGTTTGAGTGTAGGGAAGAATCCTGCCTTGGAACTGTTAATTAACATGCTTAGAGAACAGGATAAGGCCATAGGTGCCCCATCTGTTGAAAAAGTACCTAATAGTTCCCAATCTGATTCAGGGACTCCCCCAGGAAAAGATTCAGGAAAGACAATCTAGCATAGATGGTAATGATGATGAGCCACACCATAGAAATAGTGTTGTCTCACATCATAGCAAAAGCATTTATTCTCACCATACTGGTAGTAATGTTTCTGTAAACCAAGCTGTTAAGTTGGCTTCTGTAAGGGACAGGTCTCCTTCTGTTCATTCCCATCATAGCTCTGTTTCTAGAAATGTCCCTCCCACCAACCCTGATGACAGAATGTTAGAGAGGGAACTCAATAAGTTGAGGGTGGAACAAACCAGACTGAAGCTTAAAAAGCAACAGCTGGATTTGGATAGACAGTCTTTTGAATTAGAGAAGGAAAGACAGAAGTTGGGTTTTGATACCCATGGTGGCAGCAGCAGTATTCCCCATAGTCATCCTGCAAAAGAGCATGATTCCAGGAATCTGCACAAGATAGTTCCCCCTTATAAGGAGGGGGATGACATTAACAAGTGGTTTGCTGCACTTGAGAGGGCCTGTGTTGTACAGGATGTCCCTCAAAGGCAGTGGGCTGCTATCCTATGGCTATCATTTAGTGGAAAAGGTAGGGATAGGCTCCTTACTGTGAAAGAAAATGATGCTAATAATTTCCAAGTTCTTAAGAATGCACTCCTGGATGGTTATGGCTTAACCACTGAACAGTACAGGATAAAGTTCAGAGAGACCAAAAAGGAGTCTTCACAAGACTGGGTTGATTTCATTGACCAGGCAGTGAAGGCCTTGGAGGGGTGGTTACATGGCAGTAAAGTTACTGATTATGACAGCCTGTATAACTTGATCCTGAGAGAGCATATTCTTAATAATTGTGTGTCTGATTTGTTGCACCAGTACTTGATGGACTCTGATCTGACCTCTCCCCAAGAATTGGGAAAGAAGGCAGACAAATGGGTCAGAACAAGAGTGAACAGAAAAGTTCATACAGGGGGTGACAAAGATGGCAACAAAAAGAAGGATGGTAAGTCTTCTGACAAGGGTGGGGACAAATCTAAAAATGAGTCTTCATCAGGCCCACAAAAACACTCTGGTGGGGGTGGTGGGTCCAAATCCTCCTTTAATCAGAACAAGGAAAAGAAACCATGGTGTTATTTATGTAAAATAAAAGGCCATTGGACAACAGATCCCTGTTGTCCAAAGAAAGGCACCACAGCTCCTACCACTACAACCCCTACTGCTACACCTAGTGTCCCCACTAATAGCAGTGGTGGTGGGAGCAAACCTACTAATAGCCAATCCAAGGGAGTAGCTGGGCTCACTTTTGGTAATTTAGTTGGGGTTGGTCTGATTAGGGAGACCACAGAGGCTACTTTAGTCTCTGAAGGGGCTATTGATTTAGCCACTTTGGTTGCTTGCCCCCATAACTTGGAGAAGTACAAGCAACTAACCCTAATAAATGGTGTTGAGGTCCAGGCCTACAGGGACACAGGTGCCAGTGTCACAATGGTGATTGAGAAACTGGTGCACCCTGAACAACACATACTTGGACACCAGTACCAAGTAACCGATGCTCACAACATAACACAAAGCCACCCCATGGCTGTTGTAAATCTCAACTGGGGGGGGTAACTGGTCCAAAGAAAGTTGTGGTAGCTTCAGATTTACCTGTAGACTGTCTATTAGGGAATGATTTGGAGACATCAGCTTGGTCAGATGTGGAGTTGGAGGCCCATGCAGCAATGCTGGGCATTCCAGGGCATATTTTTGCTTTGACAAGGGCTCAGGCCAAAAAGCAAAAAGGACAGGGAAGCTTGGATCCTGGAACAATGGACCAAGTGCTCCCTAAAGCTAGGGCTAGTAGAAGCAAACCACTTCCTACTATCCCTCCCTCTACAGTGGATTCAACTTCTGAGGAAGAAGAATTCCCTCCCTGTGCAGAACCTACACCAGAGGAGCTGGAAGCAGACACTGCTGAGCTTTTGGGTGAAGGGGGGCCTGCCAGAGAGGAGCTGAGTGTGGCACAGCAAACCTGTCCCACATTAGAGGGTCTCAGACAGCAAGCTGTCAAACAGGCTAATGGGGATGTCAGTGACTCTCACAGAGTTTACTGGGAGGACAACCTCTTGTACACTGAGCATAGGGATCCTAAACCTGGAGCTGCCAGGAGATTAGTGATTCCTCAGGAGTACAGAAAGTTCCTCCTAACACTGGCACATGACATTCCCTTAGCTGGGCATCTAGGACAAATGAAAACTTGGGACAGACTTGTTCCCCTGTTTCATTGGCCTAGGATGTCTGAGGACACAAAAGAATTTTGCAAGTCCTGTGAAACCTGTCAAGCCAGTGGCAAGACAGGTGGCACTCCAAAGGCACCCCTTATCCCACTGCCTGTGGTTGGGGTTCCCTTTGAAAGGGTAGGGGTTGACATAGTTGGCCCCCTTGACCCTCCTACTGCTTCAGGCAATAGGTTTATCTTGGTGGTAGTGGACCATGCCACAAGATACCCTGAAGCAATTCCTTTAAGGACCACTACAGCTCCTGCAGTGGCAAAGGCCCTCCTGGGAATATTTTCCAGGGTGGGCTTCCCAAAGGAAGTAGTATCAGACAGAGGAAGCAATTTCATGTCTGCATACTTAAAGGCCATGTGGAAGGAGTGTGGTGTAACGTACAAGTTCACAAC
This sequence comes from Pleurodeles waltl, assembly GCF_031143425.1. Taxonomy (NCBI): domain Eukaryota; kingdom Metazoa; phylum Chordata; class Amphibia; order Caudata; family Salamandridae; genus Pleurodeles; species Pleurodeles waltl. The sequence continues at coordinate 625,451,498 of NC_090438.1, read as the reverse complement.
ACCCTATCATCCACAAACTAATGGACTGGTGGAGAGATTTAATAAAACTCTCAAAGGCATGATTATGGGTCTCCCTGAAAAACTCCGCAGGAGATGGGATATCCTTCTACCATGCCTCCTTTTTGCCTACAGGGAGGTACCCCAGAAAGGAGTGGGCTTCAGCCCCTTTGAACTTCTTTTTGGACACCCTGTTAGGGGTCCACTCACACTTGTAAAGGAGGGTTGGGAACAACCTTTAAAAGCTCCTAAGCAGGATATTGTGGATTATGTACTTGGCCTCAGATCAAGGATGGCTGAGTACATGAAAAAGGCCAGTAAAAACCTTCAGGCCAGCCAAGAGCTCCAGAAGCAATGGCATGATCAGAAGGCTGTTTTGGTTCAGTACCAACCAGGGCAGAAAGTGTGGGTCTTGGAGCCTGTGGCCCCAAAAGCACTCCAAGATAAATGGAGTGGACCCCACACAATTGTTGAAAAGAAGGGTGAAGTCACCTACTTGGTTGACTTAGGCACTGCCAGGAGTCCCCTTAGGGTGCTCCATGTCAACCGCCTAAAACCCTACTATGACAGGGCTGATCTCACCCTGCTCATGGCAACAGATGAGGGACAGGAAGAAGACAGTGATCCTCTACCTGATCTCTTCTCTTCCACAGATCAAGATGCTCTTGTGGAAGGTGTAGTTTTGGCTGATTGTCTTACTGCTGAGCAGAAAGACAATTGCATAAATCTCCTAGGACAATTCTCAGAACTCTTCTCTACTGTGCCAGGCACCACTTCTTGGTGTGAGCACACTATAGATACTGGAGACAGTTTACCTGTCAAAAGTAAGATCTATAGACAGCCTGACCATGTCAGGGACTGCATAAAGCAAGAAGTTCAGAAAATGTTGGAACTAGGAGTGGTTGAGCACTCTGACAGTCCATGGGCTTCTCCTGTGGTACTGGTACCAAAACCCAATTCTAAAGATGAAAAGAAGGAAATGAGGTTTTGTGTAGACTATAGAGGTCTCAACTTGGTAACCAAAACTGATGCTCACCCTATACCCAGGGCAGATGAGCTTATAGATACACTGGCATCTGCCAAGTATCTAAGCACTTTTTGACTGCAGGGTATTGGCAGATCAAATTATCAGAAGATGCTAAATCTAAGACTGCATTTTCTACCATTGGAGGACATTACCAGTTTACTGTAATGCCTTTTGGTTTGAAAAATGCACCTGCCACTTTTCAGAGGTTGGTGAACACAGTCCTGCAAGGGCTGGAAGCTTTCAGTGCAGCATATTTGGACGATATAGCTGTCTTTAGCTCCAGCTGGGATGATCACCTGGTCCACCTATGGAAAGTTTTGGAGGCCCTGCAAAAGGCAGGCCTCACTATCAAGGCTTCAAAGTGCCAGATAGGGCAGGGTAAGGTGGTTTATCTGGGACACCTTGTTGGTGGGGAACAGATTGCACCACTTCAGGGGAAAATCCAAACTATTATTGATTGGGTTCCCCCTACCACTCAGACTCAGGTGAGAGCCTTCCTAGGCCTCACTGGGTATTACAGGAGGTTCATTAAGAACTATGGCTCCATTGCAGCCCCTCTTAATGACCTCACATCCAAGAAAATGCCTAAAAAGGTATTATGGACAGCAAGCTGTCAGAAAGCTTTTGAGGAGCTGAAGCAGGCCATGTGCTCTGCACCTGTCCTGAAAAGCCCTTGTTACTCTAAAAAATTCTATGTCCAAACTGATGCATCTGAATTAGGAGTAGGGGCAGTCCTATCACAACTTAATTCTGAGGGCCAGGATCAACCTGTTGCTTTTATTAGTAGGAGGTTGACCCCTAGAGAAAAGCGTTGGTCTGCCATTGAGAGGGAGGCCTTTGCTGTGGTCTGGGCTCTGAAGAAGTTGAGGCCATACCTGTTTGGCACTCACTTCATTGTTCAGACAGACCACAAACCTCTACTTTGGCTAAAACAAATGAAAGGTGAAAATCCTAAATTGTTGAGGTGGTCCATATCCCTACAGGGAATGGACTATACAGTGGAACATAGACCTGGGAGTAGCCACTCCAATGCAGATGGACTCTCCAGATATTTCCACTTAGACAATGAAGACTCATCAGGTCATGGCTAGTCTTATTGTCCTTCGTTTGGGGGGGGGTTGTGTAGGAAAGTATCATCTTGCCTGGCATGTTACCCCCATTTTTCACTGTATACATGTTGTTTTAGTTGTATGTGTCACTGGGACCCTGGTAACCCAGGGCCCCAGTGCTCATAAGTGTGCCTGAATGTGTTACCTGTGTAGTGACTAACTGTCTCACTGAGGCTCTGCTAATCAGAACCTCAGTGGTTATGCTCTCTCATTTCTTTCCAAATTGTCACTAACAGGCTAGTGACCATTTTTACCAATTTACATTGGCTTACTGGAACACCCTTATAATTCCCTAGTATATGGTACTAAGGTACCCAGGGTATTGGGGTTCCAGGAGATCCCTATGGGCTGCAGCATTTCTTTTGCCACCCATAGGGAGCTCTGACAATTCTTACACAGGCCTGCCACTGCAGCCTGAGTGAAATAACGTCCACGTTATTTCACAGCCATTTTACACTGCACTTAAGTAACTTATAAGTCACCTATATGTCTAACCTTTACCTGGTAAAGGTTAGGTGCAAAGTTACTTAGTGTGAGGGCACCCTGGCACTAGCCAAGGTACCCCCACATTGTTCAGAGCCAATTCCCTGGACTTTGTGAGTGCGGGGACACCATTACACGCGTGCACTACATATAGGTCACTACCTATATGTAGCTTCACCATGGTAACTCCGAATATGGCCATGTAACATGTCTATGATCATGGAATTGCCCCCTCTATACCATCCTGGCATAGTTGGCACAATCCCATGATCCCAGTGGTCTGTAGCACAGACCCTGGTACTGCCAAACTGCCCTTCCTGGGGTTTCACTGCAGCTGCTGCTGCTGCCAACCCCTCAGACAGGCAGCTGCCCTCCTGGGGTCCAGCCAGGCCTGGCCCAGGATGGCAGAACAAAGAACTTCCTCTGAGAGAGGGTGTGACACCCTCTCCCTTTGGAAAATGGTGTGAAGGCAGGGGAGGAGTAGCCTCCCCCAGCCTCTGGAAATGCTTTCTTGGGCATAGATGTGCCCAATTCTGCATAAGCCAGTCTACACCGGTTCAGGGACCCCTTAGCCCCTGCTCTGGCGTGAAACTGGACAAAGGAAAGGGGAGTGACCACTCCCCTGACCTGCACCTCCCCTGGGAGGTGTCCAGAGCTCCTCCAGTGTGCTCCAGACCTCTGCCATCTTGGAAACAGAGGTGCTGCTGGCACACTGGACTGCTCTGAGTGGCCAGTGCCACCAGGTGACGTCAGAGACTCCTGCTGATAGGCTCCTTCAGGTGTTAGTAGCCTATCCTCTCTCCTAGGTAGCCAAACCCTCTTTTCTGGCTATTTAGGGTCTCTGTCTCTGGGGAAACTTTAGATAACGAATGCATGAGCTCAGCCGAGTTCCTCTGCATCTCTCTCTTCACCTTCTGATAAGGAAACAACCGCTGACCGCGCTGGAAGCCTGCAAACCTGCAACATAGTAGCAAAGACGACTACTGCAACTCTGTAACGCTGATCCTGCTGCCTTCTCGACTGTTTTCCTGCTTGTGTATGCTGTGGGGGTAGCCTGCCTCCTCCCTGCACCAGAAGCTCCGAAGAAATCTCCCGTGGGTCGACGGAATCTTCCCCCTGCAACCGCAGGCACCAAAAAGCTGCATTACCAGTCCCTTGGGTCTCCTCTCAGCACGACGAGCGAGGTCCCTCGAATCCAGCGACTGTGTCCAAGTGACCCCCACAGTCCAGTGACTCTTCAGCCCAAGTTTGGTGGAGGTAAGTCCTTGCCTCACCTCGCTGGGCTGCATTGCTGGGAACCGCGACTTTGCAGCTACTCCGGCCCCTGTGCACTTCCGGCGGAAATCCTTTGTGCACAGCCAAGCCTGGGTCCATGGCACTCTAACCTGCATTGCACGACTTTCTAAGTTGGTCTCCGGCGACGTGGGACTCCTTTGTGCAACTTCGGCGAGCACCGTTTCACGCATCCTCGTAGTGCCGGTTCCTGGCACTTCTCCGGGTGCTACCTGCTTCAGTGAGAGCTCTTTGTCTTGCTCGACGTCCCCTCTCTCTGCAGGTCCAATTTGCGACCTCCTGGTCCCTCCTGGGCCCCAGCAGTGTCCAAAAAACGCCAAACGCACGATTTGCGTGTAGCAAGGCTTGTTGGCATCCTTCCGGCGGGAAAACACTTCTGCACGACTCTCCAAGGCGAGAGGGATCCGTCCTCCAAAGGGGAAGTCTCTAGCCCTTTTCGTTCCTGCAGAAACCTCAGCTTCTTCTGTCCAGTCGAAGCTTCTTTGCACCCGCAGCTGGCATTTCCTGGGCATCTGCCCATCTCCGACTTGCTTGTGACTTTTGGACTTGGTCCCCTTGTTCCACAGGTACCCTAGATTGGAAATCCACAGTTGTTGCATTGCTGGTTTGTGTCTTTCCTGCATTATTCCTCTAACACGACTCTTTTGTCCTTAGGGGAACTTTAGTGCACTTTGCACTCACTTTTCGGGGTCTTGGGGAGGGTTATTTTTCTAACTCTCACTATTTTCTAATAGTCCCAGCGACCCTCTACAAGGTCACATAGGTTTGGGGTCCATTCGTGGTTCGCATTCCACTTTTGGAGTATATGGTTTGTGTTGCCCCTATCCCTATGTTTCCCCATTGCATCCTATTGTAACTATACATTGTTTGCACTGTTTTCTAAGACTATACTGCATATTTTTGCTATTGTGTATATATATCTTGTGTATATTTCCTATCCTCTCACTGAGGGTACACTCTAAGATACTTTGGCATATTGTCATAAAAATAAAGTACCTTTATTTTTAGTATAACTGTGTATTGTGTTTTCTTATGATATTGTGCATATGACACTAAGTGGTACTGTAGTAGCTTCACACGTCTCCTAGTTCAGCCTAAGCTGCTCTGCTAAGCTACCATTATCTATCAGCCTAAGCTGCTAGACACCCTATACACTAATAAGGGATAACTGGGCCTGGTGCAAGGTGCAAGTACCCCTTGGTACTCACTACAAGCCAGTCCAGCCTCCTACATTGGTTGTGCAGTGGTGGGATAAGTGCTTGAGACTACTTACCACTCTTGTCATTGTACTTTTCATAAGAGAAAAATATACAAAACAAGGTCAGTGTATATACACATAGCCAAAAAGTTTTGCATTTCCTCTTTTCACTCTTTTCTAAGTGCTGAAAAGTACTTCTAAACTTTCAAAAAGTTCTTAAAAGTTTAAAAAGTTTTTTTTTCTGTCTTTCCAAAAAGTTCTGAAAACTTTTGTCTCTTTCTCTATCACTTTAACTCTCTCTAAAAAAATGTCTGGCACAGGCCAAAGTGTTGAGCTGTCCAAACTTGCATATGACAACCTTAGCTGGAAAAGAGCAAGGAGTCTCTGTATAGAGAGAGGTTTGAGTGTAGGGAAGAATCCTGCCTTGGAACTGTTAATTAACATGCTTAGAGAACAGGATAAGGCCATAGGTGCCCCATCTGTTGAAAAAGTACCTAATAGTTCCCAATCTGATTCAGGGACTCCCCCAGGAAAAGATTCAGGAAAGAAACTTCCTAGCCTGCCCATTACTAGACAATCTAGCATAGATGGTAATGATGATGAGCCACACCATAGAAATAGTGTTGTCTCACATCATAGCAAAAGCATTTATTCTCACCATACTGGTAGTAATGTTTCTGTAAACCAAGCTGTTAAGTTGGCTTCTGTAAGGGACAGGTCTCCTTCTGTTCATTCCCATCATAGCTCTGTTTCTAGAAATGTCCCTCCCACCAACCCTGATGACAGAATGTTAGAGAGGGAACTCAATAAGTTGAGGGTGGAACAAACCAGACTGAAGCTTAAAAAGCAACAGCTGGATTTGGATAGACAGTCTTTTGAATTAGAGAAGGAAAGACAGAAGTTGGGTTTTGATACCCATGGTGGCAGCAGCAGTATTCCCCATAGTCATCCTGCAAAAGAGCATGATTCCAGGAATCTGCACAAGATAGTTCCCCCTTATAAGGAGGGGGATGACATTAACAAGTGGTTTGCTGCACTTGAGAGGGCCTGTGTTGTACAGGATGTCCCTCAAAGGCAGTGGGCTGCTATCCTATGGCTATCATTTAGTGGAAAAGGTAGGGATAGGCTCCTTACTGTGAAAGAAAATGATGCTAATAATTTCCAAGTTCTTAAGAATGCACTCCTGGATGGTTATGGCTTAACCACTGAACAGTACAGGATAAAGTTCAGAGAGACCAAAAAGGAGTCTTCACAAGACTGGGTTGATTTCATTGACCAGGCAGTGAAGGCCTTGGAGGGGTGGTTACATGGCAGTAAAGTTACTGATTATGACAGCCTGTATAACTTGATCCTGAGAGAGCATATTCTTAATAATTGTGTGTCTGATTTGTTGCACCAGTACTTGATGGACTCTGATCTGACCTCTCCCCAAGAATTGGGAAAGAAGGCAGACAAATGGGTCAGAACAAGAGTGAACAGAAAAGTTCATACAGGGGGTGACAAAGATGGCAACAAAAAGAAGGATGGTAAGTCTTCTGACAAGGGTGGGGACAAATCTAAAAATGAGTCTTCATCAGGCCCACAAAAACACTCTGGTGGGGGTGGTGGGTCCAAATCCTCCTTTAATCAGAACAAGGAAAAGAAACCATGGTGTTATTTATGTAAAATAAAAGGCCATTGGACAACAGATCCCTGTTGTCCAAAGAAAGGCACCACAGCTCCTACCACTACAACCCCTACTGCTACACCTAGTGTCCCCACTAATAGCAGTGGTGGTGGGAGCAAACCTACTAATAGCCAATCCAAGGGAGTAGCTGGGCTCACTTTTGGTAATTTAGTTGGGGTTGGTCTGATTAGGGAGACCACAGAGGCTACTTTAGTCTCTGAAGGGGCTATTGATTTAGCCACTTTGGTTGCTTGCCCCCATAACTTGGAGAAGTACAAGCAACTAACCCTAATAAATGGTGTTGAGGTCCAGGCCTACAGGGACACAGGTGCCAGTGTCACAATGGTGATTGAGAAACTGGTGCACCCTGAACAACACATACTTGGACACCAGTACCAAGTAACCGATGCTCACAACATAACACAAAGCCACCCCATGGCTGTTGTAAATCTCAACTGGGGGGGGTAACTGGTCCAAAGAAAGTTGTGGTAGCTTCAGATTTACCTGTAGACTGTCTATTAGGGAATGATTTGGAGACATCAGCTTGGTCAGATGTGGAGTTGGAGGCCCATGCAGCAATGCTGGGCATTCCAGGGCATATTTTTGCTTTGACAAGGGCTCAGGCCAAAAAGCAAAAAGGACAGGGAAGCTTGGATCCTGGAACAATGGACCAAGTGCTCCCTAAAGCTAGGGCTAGTAGAAGCAAACCACTTCCTACTATCCCTCCCTCTACAGTGGATTCAACTTCTGAGGAAGAAGAATTCCCTCCCTGTGCAGAACCTACACCAGAGGAGCTGGAAGCAGACACTGCTGAGCTTTTGGGTGAAGGGGGGCCTGCCAGAGAGGAGCTGAGTGTGGCACAGCAAACCTGTCCCACATTAGAGGGTCTCAGACAGCAAGCTGTCAAACAGGCTAATGGGGATGTCAGTGACTCTCACAGAGTTTACTGGGAGGACAACCTCTTGTACACTGAGCATAGGGATCCTAAACCTGGAGCTGCCAGGAGATTAGTGATTCCTCAGGAGTACAGAAAGTTCCTCCTAACACTGGCACATGACATTCCCTTAGCTGGGCATCTAGGACAAATGAAAACTTGGGACAGACTTGTTCCCCTGTTTCATTGGCCTAGGATGTCTGAGGACACAAAAGAATTTTGCAAGTCCTGTGAAACCTGTCAAGCCAGTGGCAAGACAGGTGGCACTCCAAAGGCACCCCTTATCCCACTGCCTGTGGTTGGGGTTCCCTTTGAAAGGGTAGGGGTTGACATAGTTGGCCCCCTTGACCCTCCTACTGCTTCAGGCAATAGGTTTATCTTGGTGGTAGTGGACCATGCCACAAGATACCCTGAAGCAATTCCTTTAAGGACCACTACAGCTCCTGCAGTGGCAAAGGCCCTCCTGGGAATATTTTCCAGGGTGGGCTTCCCAAAGGAAGTAGTATCAGACAGAGGAAGCAATTTCATGTCTGCATACTTAAAGGCCATGTGGAAGGAGTGTGGTGTAAGGTACAAGTTCACAACACCCTATCATCCACAAACTAATGGACTGGTGGAGAGATTTAATAAAACTCTCAAAGGCATGATTATGGGTCTCCCTGAAAAACTCCGCAGGAGATGGGATATCCTTCTACCATGCCTCCTTTTTGCCTACAGGGAGGTACCCCAGAAAGGAGTGGGCTTCAGCCCCTTTGAACTTCTTTTTGGACACCCTGTTAGGGGTCCACTCACACTTGTAAAGGAGGGTTGGGAACAACCTTTAAAAGCTCCTAAGCAGGATATTGTGGATTATGTACTTGGCCTCAGATCAAGGATGGCTGAGTACATGAAAAAGGCCAGTAAAAACCTTCAGGCCAGCCAAGAGCTCCAGAAGCAATGGCATGATCAGAAGGCTGTTTTGGTTCAGTACCAACCAGGGCAGAAAGTGTGGGTCTTGGAGCCTGTGGCCCCAAAAGCACTCCAAGATAAATGGAGTGGACCCCACACAATTGTTGAAAAGAAGGGTGAAGTCACCTACTTGGTTGACTTAGGCACTGCCAGGAGTCCCCTTAGGGTGCTCCATGTCAACCGCCTAAAACCCTACTATGACAGGGCTGATCTCACCCTGCTCATGGCAACAGATGAGGGACAGGAAGAAGACAGTGATCCTCTACCTGATCTCTTCTCTTCCACAGATCAAGATGCTCTTGTGGAAGGTGTAGTTTTGGCTGATTGTCTTACTGCTGAGCAGAAAGACAATTGCATAAATCTCCTAGGACAATTCTCAGAACTCTTCTCTACTGTGCCAGGCACCACTTCTTGGTGTGAGCACACTATAGATACTGGAGACAGTTTACCTGTCAAAAGTAAGATCTATAGACAGCCTGACCATGTCAGGGACTGCATAAAGCAAGAAGTTCAGAAAATGTTGGAACTAGGAGTGGTTGAGCACTCTGACAGTCCATGGGCTTCTCCTGTGGTACTGGTACCAAAACCCAATTCTAAAGATGGAAAGAAGGAAATGAGGTTTTGTGTAGACTATAGAGGTCTCAACTTGGTAACCAAAACTGATGCTCACCCTATACCCAGGGCAGATGAGCTTATAGATACACTGGCATCTGCCAAGTATCTAAGCACTTTTTGACTGCAGGGTATTGGCAGATCAAATTATCAGAAGATGCTAAATCTAAGACTGCATTTTCTACCATTGGAGGACATTACCAGTTTACTGTAATGCCTTTTGGTTTGAAAAATGCACCTGCCACTTTTCAGAGGTTGGTGAACACAGTCCTGCAAGGGCTGGAAGCTTTCAGTGCAGCATATTTGGACGATATAGCTGTCTTTAGCTCCAGCTGGGATGATCACCTGGTCCACCTATGGAAAGTTTTGGAGGCCCTGCAAAAGGCAGGCCTCACTATCAAGGCTTCAAAGTGCCAGATAGGGCAGGGTAAGGTGGTTTATCTGGGACACCTTGTTGGTGGGGAACAGATTGCACCACTTCAGGGGAAAATCCAAACTATTATTGATTGGGTTCCCCCTACCACTCAGACTCAGGTGAGAGCCTTCCTAGGCCTCACTGGGTATTACAGGAGGTTCATTAAGAACTATGGCTCCATTGCAGCCCCTCTTAATGACCTCACATCCAAGAAAATGCCTAAAAAGGTATTATGGACAGCAAGCTGTCAGAAAGCTTTTGAGGAGCTGAAGCAGGCCATGTGCTCTGCACCTGTCCTGAAAAGCCCTTGTTACTCTAAAAAATTCTATGTCCAAACTGATGCATCTGAATTAGGAGTAGGGGCAGTCCTATCACAACTTAATTCTGAGGGCCAGGATCAACCTGTTGCTTTTATTAGTAGGAGGTTGACCCCTAGAGAAAAGCGTTGGTCTGCCATTGAGAGGGAGGCCTTTGCTGTGGTCTGGGCTCTGAAGAAGTTGAGGCCATACCTGTTTGGCACTCACTTCATTGTTCAGACAGACCACAAACCTCTACTTTGGCTAAAACAAATGAAAGGTGAAAATCCTAAATTGTTGAGGTGGTCCATATCCCTACAGGGAATGGACTATACAGTGGAACATAGACCTGGGAGTAGCCACTCCAATGCAGATGGACTCTCCAGATATTTCCACTTAGACAATGAAGACTCATCAGGTCATGGCTAGTCTTATTGTCCTTCGTTTGGGGGGGGGTTGTGTAGGAAAGTATCATCTTGCCTGGCATGTTACCCCCATTTTTCACTGTATATATGTTGTTTTAGTTGTATGTGTCACTGGGACCCTGGTAACCCAGGGCCCCAGTGCTCATAAGTGTGCCTGAATGTGTTACCTGTGTAGTGACTAACTGTCTCACTGAGGCTCTGCTAATCAGAACCTCAGTGGTTATGCTCTCTCATTTCTTTCCAAATTGTCACTAACAGGCTAGTGACCATTTTTACCAATTTACATTGGCTTACTGGAACACCCTTATAATTCCCTAGTATATGGTACTAAGGAACCCAGGGTATTGGGGTTCCAGGAGATCCCTATGGGCTGCAGCATTTCTTTTGCCACCCATAGGGAGCTCTGACAATTCTTACACAGGCCTGCCACTGCAGCCTGAGTGAAATAACGTCCACGTTATTTCACAGCCATTTTACACTGCACTTAAGTAACTTATAAGTCACCTATATGTCTAACCTTTACCTGGTAAAGGTTAGGTGCAAAGTTACTTAGTGTGAGGGCACCCTGGCACTAGCCAAGGTACCCCCACATTGTTCAGAGCCAATTCCCTGGACTTTGTGAGTGCGGGGACACCATTACACGCGTGCACTACATATAGGTCACTACCTATATGTAGCTTCACCATGGTAACTCCGAATATGGCCATGTAACATGTCTATGATCATGGAATTGCCCCCTCTATACCATCCTGGCATAGTTGGCACAATCCCATGATCCCAGTGGTCTGTAGCACAGACCCTGGTACTGCCAAACTGCCCTTCCTGGGGTTTCACTGCAGCTGCTGCTGCTGCCAACCCCTCAGACAGGCAGCTGCCCTCCTGGGGTCCAGCCAGGCCTGGCCCAGGATGGCAGAACAAAGAACTTCCTCTGAGAGAGGGTGTGACACCCTCTCCCTTTGGAAAATGGTGTGAAGGCAGGGGAGGAGTAGCCTCCCCCAGCCTCTGGAAATGCTTTCTTGGGCACAGATGTGCCCAATTCTGCATAAGCCAGTCTACACCGGTTCAGGGACCCCTTAGCCCCTGCTCTGGCGCGAAACTGGACAAAGGAAAGGGGAGTGACCACTCCCCTGACCTGCACCTCCCCTGGGAGGTGTCCAGAGCTCCTCCAGTGTGCTCCAGACCTCTGCCATCTTGGAAACAGAGGTGCTGCTGGCACACTGGACTGCTCTGAGTGGCCAGTGCCACCAGGTGACGTCAGAGACTCCTGCTGATAGGCTCCTTCAGGTGTTAGTAGCCTATCCTCTCTCCTAGGTAGCCAAACCCTCTTTCTGGCTATTTAGGGTCTCTGTCTCTGGGGAAACTTTAGATAACGAATGCATGAGCTCAGCCGAGTTCCTCTGCATCTCTCTCTTCACCTTCTGATAAGGAAACAACCGCTGACCGCGCTGGAAGCCTGCAAACCTGCAACATAGTAGCAAAGACGACTACTGCAACTCTGTAACGCTGATCCTGCTGCCTTCTCGACTGTTTTCCTGCTTGTGCATGCTGTGGGGGTAGCCTGCCTCCTCCCTGCACCAGAAGCTCCGAAGAAATCTCCCGTGGGTCGACGGAATCTTCCCCCTGCAACCGCAGGCACCAAAAAGCTGCATTACCGGTCCCTTGGGTCTCCTCTCAGCACGACGAGCGAGGTCCCTCGAATCCAGCGACTGTGTCCAAGTGACCCCCACAGTCCAGTGACTCTTCAGCCCAAGTTTGGTGGAGGTAAGTCCTTGCCTCACCTCGCTGGGCTGCATTGCTGGGAACCGCGACTTTGCAGCTACTCCGGCCCCTGTGCACTTCCGGCGGAAATCCTTTGTGCACAGCCAAGCCTGGGTCCATGGCACTCTAACCTGCATTGCATGACTTTCTAAGTTGGTCTCCGGCGACGTGGGACTCCTTTGTGCAACTTCGGCGAGCACCGTTTCACGCATCCTCGTAGTGCCGGTTCCTGGCACTTCTCCGGGTGCTACCTGCTTCAGTGAGAGCTCTTTGTCTTGCTCGACGTCCCCTCTCTCTGCAGGTCCAATTTGCGACCTCCTGGTCCCTCCTGGGCCCCAGCAGTGTCCAAAAAACGCCAAACGCACGATTTGCGTGTAGCAAGGCTTGTTGGCATCCTTCCGGCGGGAAAACACTTCTGCACGACTCTCCAAGGCGAGAGGGATCCGTCCTCCAAAGGGGAAGTCTCTAGCCCTTTTCGTTCCTGCAGAAACCTCAGCTTCTTCTGTCCAGTCGAAGCTTCTTTGCACCCGCAGCTGGCATTTCCTGGGCATCTGCCCATCTCCGACTTGCTTGTGACTTTTGGACTTGGTTCCCTTGTTCCACAGGTACCCTAGATTGGAAATCCACAGTTGTTGCATTGCTGGTTTGTGTCTTTCCTGCATTATTCCTCTAACACGACTCTTTTGTCCTTAGGGGAACTTTAGTGCACTTTGCACTCACTTTTCGGGGTCTTGGGGAGGGTTATTTTTCTAACTCTCACTATTTTCTAATAGTCCCAGCGACCCTCTACAAGGTCACATAGGTTTGGGGTCCATTCGTGGTTCGCATTCCACTTTTGGAGTATATGGTTTGTGTTGCCCCTATCCCTATGTTTCCCCATTGCATCCTATTGTAACTATACATTGTTTGCACTGTTTTCTAAGACTATACTGCATATTTTTGCTATTGTGTATATATATCTTGTGTATATTTCCTATCCTCTCACTGAGGGTACACTCTAAGATACTTTGGCATATTGTCATAAAAATAAAGTACCTTTATTTTTAGTATAACTGTGTATTGTGTTTTCTTATGATATTGTGCATATGACACTAAGTGGTACTGTAGTAGCTTCACACGTCTCCTAGTTCAGCCTAAGCTGCTCTGCTAAGCTACCATTATCTATCAGCCTAAGCTGCTAGACACCCTATACACTAATAAGGGATAACTGGGCCTGGTGCAAGGTGCAAGTACCCCTTGGTACTCACTACAAGCCAGTCCAGCCTCCTACACACAATAAGAGGTATTAATAGATGTATGATTATACCTCTCTTTGGTTGTTCGTTTTTACTCTTTTCTGTCCCCTAGGGCAACCTGATAGTGACGTAGCCAGTTTCCTTGAAGTGTAAGTGACCGGCACATATATTTAACTTTTTCTTTGTTAATTGGAGAAGAACTGACATAATAATTCTAGTTTGGTCCTGATGAAGCGTCATTGGATCCTGTAGGACCACACGACGCGAAACATGTCGACCCTTTTCTGAGGGTACTGTTAAACTACAGACCCTGGTAGTGTGTTTGCTCTTTGAAAGTAATTGAGCATTAACACTCAGTCTATTACTTTCACTTTTGATTTTAATCTTGGTCTTCATCCCAGTATATTGATTAAAGGTATGAAATAACTTTGGGATGAATAACCAATTTTAGTCTCACATCTCACTCTCTCCGAGCGTTTGCTGGTGCCTGAATATAGGTATTTTTGTCTGATGAGGTATCATCAGAACAGGACGGCTGAGTGCCCCCCTCTTTAGGGGAGCCCGTCAGGGGTTGCAGCGCCAGCCTGGCGAGGAGCAATTCCCAATGATGATGCTAGTCATCCATTGTGATGCTTGAGGGTTTTGCTTCTGACACCTCGGGTGCCCTAGGCTAGTTAAACACTTTTGGAACAGTGTACCTTTTGTATATCATATCAGTGGGAGACTGTACACTGGACCACATAATCTCCCGGTCCCTCCCTCCCTCTCTTTTTTCTAGATTCATGTTCACTTGATTGCTGTGGGACCCTCTCTCTTTTCTGTTTATATTGCTGCCCTGTTGAGATCCTCAAAATGGAAGATTTCCAGGGCCTCAGCTATGACGACGAAATGGTGTCGGCAATTCTACAAGCACCATCTATTCTTGATCACAATGGGTCATCTCCATCGGGCAGTCTTAAAACTGAATGGGATAAACTTTCGGCTTTAAAGAAAGAACTTATCAAAACTGTCATGCATGGGACCATCATGACTGAATATTTACGTGCAAATATCGCACCCAATGGCCTTTTGGTCTCTAATATCCCCAGGATATTTTTAAAAGATCTAGCCTTTAGAAAAGACTGGGCACAAATAGCCTGGAAATGTACTAGGGACTGGTTGATTCTCATCATCAACACTTCCAAACGCTTAGCGGATACTCTGACTATTCAAATCAACACCATAGAAAATGGTCTAAAAACAACAGTTACTTTGACGTCTTTCAAAAGCCGTCTCTCTGAAATTAATACTGAACTCAACGATCATAAGGAGTTTCTAACACAACAAAAGATTACCAAACTCCAAAAGGATATTACAAGATTCAGTAGGGAAAAAGTTTACCCGTACATAAAAGATGACTTTGAGGGGGACAACCAATCCCGATCATCAGATGAGTCAACCTCATCTCAGAAGAAATTTTGCAAATTCAGCAGTGGCTCATCGTCAGATGGGTGGAGCACCGATGAAAATCCACCTCAAACCTTCTACAATTATCCACCTTATCCGGTGCAACATTCGATGCCTTGGCAAACACCATTTCCCTTCTTTCAACCTCGCCCTATGATGCCGTATATGCCTTTTTTAGGCCGCGGCCGGGGCAGAGGCAGAGGCAGAGGCAGAAGGAGAGGAAGAGGCAGGCACATCCAGTGGTCCAGAGAGGAACCACAGATGGTCACGAGGAGCCAAACAAAAAACCCTCCCATGAGAACCTAGTTGTCAATTTATCAACTAGAACTCTCACAGAAGCAGAAACAAAAGTGCTCAATAAGGGCCTGGGGTTTGTCCCTACCCCTGAGGAAGATTTCTTCCGCCTACATATTGAAATATCTCAACTCTTCCGCAAAATTCGTCTACATTTTTTCTTTAAAGACAGATCCGCTGAGCCATCACTTCTCGACTCAGGTCTAAGGAAACCATCTGGTTTTGTGCCTCTATTAACCGCAATGCCTAGTGAAGTGGTGACATTTGAAAAGGCTGTACTAGCTGATTTGAAAAAATTATGTCCCAAACATCCATATAATAACACACCCACAAATGAGAAGAGAGCACTACTTGCTCTAGCATCTGACACTAAGATTATCATAAAACAGGCTGATAAAGGTGGTGCCATTGTGATCATGGACTCCACTGACTATAGACAAGAATGTCTAGGCTTGTTAAGCGATTCTACTTATTATGCCCAGATAAGAAGTGATCATACTGGCAGACTACAAACTCAAATCAGGATTCTTATTGAAGAAGCTAAGAATAATCAATGGGTATCACAAAAAGAGGCTGAATTTTTGGACACCCCCCATCCACGGGTCCCTTACTTTTACTGCCTACCCAAGATTCATAAGGGCATCACACCACCACCGGGACGCCCAATTGTGTCTGGAATAGGCTCGGTCTTAGAACCTCTTTCAACATTCTGTGACCATTTCCTACAACCTCTAGAGAGGAATTCTTCTACTTATCTAAAAGACACAAAAGATGTCCTCAACTTAATTGAGACCATAAATGAGTTAGGAACGGTACAAGGAATCATTACATTGGATGTTGAAGCACTTTACACCAACATCCCCCAAGAAGCGACTTTAGAAGTAATTGAATCAGCCCTACTAGAAACATCTGATTCCCTGTCCACTCCGGTTCCCTTTATAATGCACTGTGCTAGACTGGCCTTGACAGAGAATTACTTTCAGTTCGAGGATCAGTTCTATCACCAGGTGCGAGGGACATCAATGGGGAGCACTTTTGCCCCTAGTTTAGCTTGTTTATACATGTATGACTTCGAAAAAAAGTTCATCCTTTCCCCTAGGAATATTTACTAGGATCATATAAAGTTGTGGCGTCGCTACATCGACGACATTCTTATTATCTGGCAAGGACCCCTGTCCATGACTGATGACTTCACGGCATGGATTAACACACTCTACCCCTTTCTAAAATTCACAACAAATATATCTGCCACACGGTTACCTTTTTTATATTTAATGATCTCAATTGACAATGGTAAATTGACCACTACAGTTTATCACAAACCCACTGACCGGAATTCACTTTTATTGTATGAAAGTCATCACCCAAAAGCTCTACGAGACAATCTTCCGGTAGGACAATTCTTGCGACTCAGGCGGAACTGTAGTTCGTCTTATGAGTTTACTCAACAGTCTGATTCGCTCCAAGAAAAACTCTTGGAACGACATTATCCTTCAAGAATAATTAATCAAGCACGGAAAAGGGCTAGGAACAACAATAGGGAAGCCTTATTTATGACTATCGAAAAAAAAAACCCGATTAGGATAACGTGTGTTTCTACTTTCACACCTTTATCCAACTCTATTAAGAGATTGATTACCAAACGGTAGCCTATTCTGACCAGTATTGGAAGTAATATCGCTAAACCTCTTTTTGCTTTCAAACGCACATCCAACATCAAGGATATGGTAATCCATACTCGTCCACAGCCAAAGCTTGATATCCCCAAGCAGACAACATTATGGGGCGTACCCCCTGTGACAGGCCATCATCCTTGTGGTAATTGTAACGCCTGTACCCTTACTAAACATCTGACATCCTTAGTGTTAAATCCTATTGGGACCTGGTACCTCAAGAAACATACCAACTGTAACACCAGGAATTGTATTTATATGATTACATGCCCCTGTGATTTACGTTACATTGGCATGACTTCAAGACCAGTAAAAACCCGTATTAACGAACACAGGAGCAATATTCGTTGTAAGAGAATCACTACTAAACTGAGTGAACATTTTCTGGAGGTAAAACACACACCCGATGATATGTGGTGGGTGGTAATAGAGGCACCAAAAAATCGCCTGTGTGACACTGGTCACCTATTCAAGATCGAACAAAGATGGATTTTCAAATTGGGTACTAATGTACTTGGTTTGAACGATGACATACCTTGGACTTCATTAACCTGAAGTGACTTTGTGAGTTAACCACCGCATCACATCACTCTAATTTCAATTTGATTATAATTAACATCTAGCCTGTGTTATATACATACGGCACCAGTAATTTTGAAAATCCTTATGAATGAGTGAATTTTTTAATACGAGTGCCTCTTTACACTTTTGGGTACGTAATGATGGATTAAGACGTGGTATTTACAGGTTCTCACAGACTCCTGCATTTATTTCAGGATTAGTTGTGGTTTTTTTGCCTCCGTTTTTTTGCCTCCGTTGTTCCATCAAAAAGCTCTGAGGACATGCACCTTAGATTTAAATATCTTAACGGGGTCGACCGATTATTCATCGGCTCCGGCGAATGATTGAGACCGTTAGTCCCTTTTCACTCTCGATCGCAGACTTGGGAGTCCTTTCTCCCTTTCTACGATCAGAGACGCGCCAGAGACGCGCGAGACCCTTGGAAAAGAGGGTTACTTCCGGGTCCGTGGCTTTTTATGAAGCTCCGACGGCGTCCTGCGCATTCATGCGAGACGCCGGTTTCGGAGGGTAGGTCCCAAGTGTTGGACCTGGATAACCAGTGTGAGTATTATTATGGTGACTACTTTGCTGGTATTTACAAGTTTAGAAACGCGCGCTTTACCGTTTTCTTTACCATTGTATCACTCGTTGTTGAAGTTGCTTTGGACAACCTGTAGTAATGATGACGATGACACAGGGATCACAATACACAGTTTTAGAATACACGAGTGTGAGCACATTGTTGTCATAGGTTATACTGTGTGGCACTGTTGGTGTTCACATTGACGTTTTACTAATCCTGTATGCAGTGATGATTTTTACTAATACGTTTCATGCACACAACAGTGTTGTTATTCTTGGCATTAATTTTGCCTTACCAATGCAGCACACTTTGCACAGAACGCATGGAGTCATTCACTTGAGTTGTGAAAATGGACTATATATTTATCTTGTGCCTTTTTGATGACTTATATCTACTATTAGGCTGTGTTTTTTCCAAGTCCCCGAAACGTGCCTCTCAAGGAGCCCTTTCCTGACTAAGGGGATGGTAAGCTCTTCTCACATTAATGACTGCTCGATTTACTTTATGAGATTAACACTTTTATATCTTGATATTCACAATAAGAGGTATTAATAGATGTATGATTATACCTCTCTTTGGTTGTTCGTTTTTACTCTTTTCTGTCCCCTAGGGCGACCTGATAGTGACGTAGCCAGTTTCCTTGAAGTGTAAGTGACCGGCACATATATTTAACTTTTTCTTTGTTAATTGGAGAAGAACTGACATAATAATTCTAGTTTGGTCCTGATGAAGCGTCATTGGATCCTGTAGGACCACACGACGCGAAACATGTCGACCCTTTTCTGAGGGTACTGTTAAACTACAGACCCTGGTAGTGTGTTTGCTCTTTGAAAGTAATTGAGCATTAACACTCAGTCTATTACTTTCACTTTTGATTTTAATCTTGGTCTTCATCCCAGTATATTGATTAAAGGTATGAAATAACTTTGGGATGAATAACCAATTTTAGTCTCACATCTCACTCTCTCCGAGCGTTTGCTGGTGCCTGAATATAGGTATTTTTGTCTGATGAGGTATCATCAGAACAGGACGGCTGAGTGCCCCCCTCTTTAGGGGAGCCCGTCAGGGGTTGCAGCGCCAGCCTGGCGAGGAGCAATTCCCAATGATGATGCTAGTCATCCATTGTGATGCTTGAGGGTTTTGCTTCTGACACCTTCTATATCAGGCCTTTAATTCGTACTCTGTTAGCACATTGAATAATCTGCAATGTCTTCCAGGCTTTAAAAGAATGGCTAAATGAGTGCAGGTTCATCTGCAGGTGGTCAGTATGTCTTGTTTTCTTAGAAAAGTCTTGCACAACCAGGTTGATGCAGTGCTGCAAACACAGGACCCTAAAATAGCCACTGTGTGCCAGGGCCTTGACTATGTAACTGCAATTGTCCATGGCAAAAGATCCAGTTTGGGGATCTGTAGGCCACAGCTATTCACACACCTTGCTATTAAATTCATCCAAGATGTTTGCAGCTGTATGTGATTTCTCCTTGGCGGGCATGACTACAGTTGAATGCTCTTAAAACTCTTTCAGGGCAAAACCTGTAGATAGCTTTTGCTTCACTCCTGCAAAAGAGATCCAGTGTGCAGTGATTCACATGCAATCAGTAGCCTGATAACTGGTCCACATGTCCGTCATCAGGTGGATAGTGTGGACAACACTTTTATGAAAAGCTTGTCCAACCAATTGCAGCACATCGTGATGCAGTGCTGGAACAGCAGTTCGGAAAAAATAGATACGACTTGGAACCTTCCATTTTGGGCAGGCGGCTGACACAAATTCTAAGAATCCCACTCCTTCCACAAAAGAAAAAGTGAGGAGGTCCAGTGCTAACATTTTTGCCAGCTTCCCATTGTAGAAACGTGCCATTGGGTGGTTGTTGTTGTAGGGCCCATCCTACCTAAACATGTCTGTAGTAGTAGCCTGCATTTTCTTCTTTTTTGGGGCTACTGAAACAGGCGACTTTCGAGAAGTAGGTAGTGGTAGACTTGATGTGTGTCATGGTGCAGTCACCTTGTAATTGGGTGTCTCCATCTGACTCTGAGTCTTCCTGTGCCAATGTGAGGTCACTGAGGTGGGTGATTCTAGCCCACTACTGGGGACACGGCTGCTTTGCGTGAGGGTGTCACCCTGTTCTTCCTCACCTTCCATCGTGATTTGACCAGTCATAGCTGATGTTTCTGGGCTCTCCTCACCTTCACCACCATGTTCAGCAATTGTTTTAAGGTGCTCCATCCACTGGATTGTGTGATGTTCATTCATATGCATTGTCTGGCCTCCGGTACGATAATATGAACCAGGCTTACCTCGACAAACAGTTGTACAGCAAATGGAGTATCCTCCTGTTTGCTAATAGTAAAAATGTCCTAAACTGGGGATAAGAACTTTCCTACTGGACCACTATCAATGCCTGAAGAAGAACTGGAGGTAGGTGGTTGTTTCAATTGCCTCTCTGCAGTCCATACTTCTACTGATGTAGGGATTGATGCAGGTCTCAGTTGGGGCCTTACAAATATGGGAGCTGGTTGTCCTGCCTATACCACAATCCTCAGAAAGGCTGGATATGAATGTTGGACTCCTCTGTGCCATCATCGTCCCATTCCATGATCCTAAGGCTTTCTGGAACTTTTCTTTTCCCTTGCCTCTCCTAGCATCTCCTGGACTCTGACGGGCTCCATTCCATGTCTCTATCTTTGTCATCAGAAGTGGCGTTTGGAGAAGGTGGTGAAGTAGTGCACTTCATTTTTCTTGCTGGAGATCTGGGAGCCATTGATTCTAAAAGAGGAGGTTATTGCTTGGAAGGAAGTTCAGTCTCCTGTTCTGCCAAACTTTGGGAAAATCTACAATTGCTGGCTGCAGGTCCTTGTTCACTTTGCTCTGTTTCCTGAAATGATTGGGTCCTACTTTGCAAAGGGGAAAAATCCAATTCAGTGTCACTGGTCGTCGGGGTCACAATGATTGTACCAATTGCCTCACTGATATACATGGTATGGCTTAGGCTGGGGTGGTGATGTTGATGCAGGAGTGCTGCTCCCAGGTTCCTCCCCAGGGGCTGATGTGGCAGGCACACAGCTCATGCTTCTTACTGACCACTTTCTTGGTAGAAACTTTCTTTGTAACCATCTTAAAATGAAAATAAAAAAATAAATACAAAAAATAAATATAAACTTAAATTGAACAAATGATTAAGAATTGCCAAAGTTTGTATGGGAGGAAAAGAAGAAAATAAAATATTGCATGGAAACCAACACATGAGGAACAAATTAAACCATACAAAAAAAGAAAAGACATAATATAAGCAGTGTTCATCAGAATCATATTCTTTTAGTATACATGTACTGCAATGATCCCCAAGCACATCAATATACACTGGTATCACATCAATCCATGCAAGCTGATGGCAAAGGCACCTTGGCTGCATGCACAAATGGCCACCAGCAACATGGTCAAACAACAACAAGGAGCAAGGAGGCATGGGGAACAAAGAACACATGCAAGCCTATGGCAAAAAGACACTGGCTGGATGCACAAAATGATCACCAGCCACATGGTCAAACAACAACAACAAGGAGCAAGGAGGCATCATGGCAAAGACACAGTGGCTGGATCCACAAACTGGTCAACAGCCACATGGTCAAACAACAACAACAAGGAGCAAGGAAAACAAAGAACACATGCAAGCCCATGGTAAAGATATACTGGCTGGATGCACAAAATGGCTGCCAGCCACATTGTCAAAAACAACTGTGAACAAGAAGGCATCCAGTGCAAAAGGCAAGACATCTGGGAGAATTTTGACCGGAAACTGTACTTCTCTGTTCACATCAATCAAATCACTTCCTCCTGTTTTTTCTACCTAGAATTAAAAAAAAATCCATTCTTCCAGAACTTCAAAAGACTGTCATTGTGGCATTAGTCACTTCAAAAATTTACTACTGTAATACCTTATATTTAGGCTGGCAGCACTGGTTATTACATAAACTTCAGTTTTTTTTTAAAAGCAGCCGCCAGACTGCTTTTGAAAATTCAAAAATGTAATGCTGTTTCTAAGTCTATTCAAATCCTTCATTGGCTCCCGGTCCGGGAGAGGATACATTTTAAAGCTCTTTTTTTGTGGTATATATACCCCACCATCAGACAGGTCATAAGTACTTTCAAAAGATGTTCATTTGGCACACACCAGGTCGTACACTTAGATCAAGCTCAACTAAATTAGTTGCCATTCCCAGAATAAAGAAGGCAAGATGGAACAACAGGAGCTTTTCTTTCTGTGCTTCTGTACTTTGGAACTCGCTGTTCTAGATATTGCGATCCCAGTCCAATCTGCTTCTATATAGGAAAGGGCTGAAACCTGGTTGTTTCTCAGGCTTTCAATTAAATCTTACCTGCCAGTGCATTTACGTTGGGAACACTATCGCCAAGACTCCCTTGGGCATTTTAACAATTTATTACCTGGTTACTTACTTACCTACTTACACTCAAGCATATGGAGATAGAATACACAAAACGCCCCCCGGCCGCATGGCATGGAGAACAAAGACAAATGGTGGACGATGATAAACACATGCACACACTCACTCAAGCACACACACACTGGCCATAAGGAGGCATGGTGGTAACATTGAAGAAAACACTAACATTAATTCAGCAATGCAAAACACATCCTCCTATGCCATCAAATATTACCCCACAACATATACACTTTTGCATACAAAAAAAATGAAATGCAAATAGTAGCCAACATTTTTAATTTAATCCAAAACCATCCTTATACTAAATAAAATCCTAAAAGCATATACCACTGAAGCATTTATTTCATGCACTGACGACTACTAGTACTGGGTCTACTGTCCCTTTGGGCTAGATGGCCCTTTGGAAATCTAGGCTAAATAGTAAAATAATATTGCAAATGTTACAAACGTAGAAAAGATACTGAGCTGTGCAACAATTTTCCTTTACAAAAAGTGAAAAAACTATGAAATGCAAAATAAATAATAACTAGGCCAATGCTTAAACTCCAGACCACCTACCACTATAACATTTTAAAATTACATTAAAGTAGAAACAATACTGGTGCATGCCCAAGCAAACAAACAGCACCCTTGTACAATATTTTTTCAACTTACTTGTGTGATTACACAAAAAACAAAATCCTTAAATCCACGAGACAAAGAGAATGATCCTTCTACCTTGAAATCCACATGAAAAGTGATCAGGTGATGGACAAAGCACTGGGAGGAGCCTGGTAGGAGGAACAGGAAGTTGAAGTTTCTGAGGCACTTCCTTCTTGTTTGAAAAAAAAGGCTTCTCACACTAAAAAAACAACTTGAAGGGTCCATTGCAGAAGAATATCCAGCCAAAAATCTCTTTTTGACTAGATTTAGAAGTATCTCAAGGAGAACATTTATTCCAGAATGCATTTGCACGTACAAGCAGCACTGTTTGGTCACCATCATGGCTAAAAGCAGTGTGAGTGAACGCAAAGTCTCTTGTGCACTCGCTAGTGGCTCGAAAGTGGCATGCCGCTTGCGAGCACCACAAACAAACCTTGCTTATGCAAACGAACTCCACTCCACACCAGAAGGCTGAATTCTGGAACTCCATGCTGCTCTGTGTAGTGTAAAGTGACTGAATTCCAAAAACTCCTGCGGCAGAGCAGAGTTCTATGTTAAGACAGTGAAAAGTGAGATGGGGCTGCCCATGAGGGCCAGGTGCATGGGCAGTGCAGGGGCCCTTTGCACCCCATCTCCACTAGAGTTCACATAGATTAGGATCACCAGCACTGCCAGTCCCTCCAGTGGAGGGAAACTGGTGGTGCTGGTGGTCCGACTGAGGTGCAACTGCCACGGTCATAATGTGACGTTCACACTGCCGCCAAAGCAGTCAGACCACCACCTTAGCGGAGGTCAGACCACCACCGCGAGTCTGCCAGACTTGTAATGAGGGCCTATGTGTAGAATATGCAACAAACAGCCAATATGCACCAGTCACAGAAGAAGCCACCCTCTACAACCTCCTCATAGAATCCCCACTACCAAACAAATGATCAAAAACTAAGCCCACAGTGCACTATTTGGAAGTCACTAGCATCAGCAGACTGCACCTTTCTGGCCACAGATGGTAACCCAAATTTAAAATACTATGATGGAACATAAATGACAGGAACATGTCTGGACAAGTCAAACCAACAACACAGTGGAAGGGTGGCACATCGCATTTGAAGCCAAATCAAGCCAATGTCATCCTACCCCTCACAAACCATAGAAGTCCTAAAAAAGGGAAAGCTCCCAAGATCTTTGAATAAAGCAATCTACAACTCAAATTAAACCTAAAATATCCAAAAGACCAATGAATTGTTTGAAATGTTACAATAAAAGGTAAATCTCTTTATAAATAACAAATGACTTGGTACCTAAATAGCATAGCAAAATTGTTACTGTAAGCCAGCCAACAATCCATCTTATATTACGAGCCAACAATGACCAACAAACAGAGCAAATTATATTTATTTATAAATATAACAAATTATCTTTGTTAAACAGTCTAACAAAGAAATATTATTAAAACAATATCCACTAAGACTATTTAATAAAATAGATAATATGAAATTAATAGCTAAATAATTGTATATAATAAATACAATAAAGCTAAATTTAAAAAAATCCAGTTCAACAAGAATTTTGCAATAAGTATGCACAATGTGCAACATTTAAATTGAAATTACATGACAATAACTATACTTAACAATAGAAAATGTTTCTCATCCAAACTAAGGGGCATATTTATACTTTGTTAGTGCCAAATTTACGTTATTTTTTTACGCAAATTCGATGCAAACCTAACTCCATATTTATATTTTGACGTTAGACACGTCTAACATCAAAATATAGCAGTTTGCACCATTTATTGGATGCTTGCATCTACCTTGTGTCAATGAGATACAAGGTAGGCGTGCCCATCTAAAAAATGGTGCTATCCCCATATCCCCTCATTTATCCCCCAGGCTGAAATGACGCATGGGTGGGAGGAGGGGCTAAATTGCACCATTATTTGATGCCTGGGTCAGGCCAGGCGTCAGGAGACCTGTGGAGCCATTTTCATTGTTTAACACCATGGAATGGGTCCAAAGGTGCCCTCCCCAAGACCCAGGAACACCCCCACCAGAGGGACCACATCCCAGGTAAGTCTAGGTATGTTTTTTTTTTTTGCCATTGGTGCCCTAACTTGGGGCTCCCTGCCTGGCACAGGGTGCAGTGGCCATGCCCAGGGTACACTTGTCCTCTATGCTGGCCATTGAGGTGGTGGGCATGACTCCTGTCTTTCCTAAGACAGGAGTCATGTTTTTGGTTGTTGTGCGTCAGGAAATGGCGCTAGTCTAGTTAGAGGCATTATTTTTGCCTCTAACCAGGCTAACGTCATTTTTTGACGCACAACCCCTCCTTCCCTACCACCACCCCCACCCTGCTAACATCTTTTTTGAAGATGCTAGCCCAAGTTTAGCGCAGGCTTGCCCCATTCCTTTAATATGGTGCCCAACTGGCACTGTGGAATGGCGCAATCTGGCGCTATACTTTTTGCTGCAAATCTCTGTTTGCACAGTTGTATGGCAAAAAGTATACATCTGGGCCAAAGAGAATAAACATAACTTACCATTCTGTAGCTGATGTCCATGAGCCTTCCCCAGAAATTACAATTTCACAAAATATGGGACAAGGTTCCCAAAACAATGTAATGAAATACCCCCCAAAACTAATCCCGAAAACAGAAAACTAAATGGAAATTAAACAGAAATTAAAAATTTATGTTAAAATCAAAAATAATTTCCTTTTTAATCAAAATGAATTTAAATATATGAAAAGGCCTCTACACCCACACCACCCTCACATGTCATGCACCCAAATACATTGCATACACCATAGCATTCATTCACAAACATTACTCACATAATAGAAATGCTCGTTAAAAGTAAGTTCACATAATATACCACACTAAAGTCTCTGCAACAATAAAATACAGCCTAACATAAAACTATGTAACACTTTAAAGCAATACACCACACTACTCTACACTAACTACTCCAACAACCATACCACATCCCCTACACCAAAACCCCAAATAATAACTTAAAAGTGATCTTACCTTAACTGTAGACTGGCAGCAGGGAACTGTGATGGGCAGGAGCCAAACTTGATCTAACAATTATTTTAACAAAGTAAATAATATAGGTAGCTATGAAAGCATTTGCTGCTAAATGAAAATTAGAAAAAAAATCTATAGACCTTATTATGAATTCGGTGGATGGGTCAGACCATCTGCCGAACTTCCGCTTGGAAGGTTGCCGCCACATGGGCTACCTCCCCACCGGGCCCATTCAGAGTTTCCCGCTAGGTCAGAGTGCGGAAACCTGAGTTTCTGCCCGCTGGCCTAGCAGGAATCAGCCTACAGCTTTGCCTCCCCACCGGGCCCATCAAGAGTTTCCCGCTAGGTCAGAGTGCGGAAACCTGAGTTTCTGCCTGCCGGCCTAGCAGGAATCAGCCTACAGCTTTGCCTCCAGCTCATAATCGAGCTTACGGCAAATGCTGTTGGATGCAGGGTGCATCAGCACCATCACTATGTTCAGTGAACATTGTGATGTGCTGGCCAGGGAGGCTCCAGCACTGCCCATGCCAAGTGCAGGGACAGTGCAGAGCCCCCCCGGGGCCTCCCTGCACCCATTCTCCGCTAGCCTTTTCATTGTGGTTCTACTGCCATGAAATGGCTGGCGAAGAACAAGGTCATAATCCCCAGGGAAGCTCTGCCTACTACCAGTCCGCCGGGATCCCTGATCCTGGCGGGGCTAGCAGTCCCACCATGGCTTGACCGCCATGGTTGAAATATGGTGCTTGGACTGCCTCATTTGCGGCAGTCTGACCGCCTTAAACAAGTGTGGCGGTCTAGTGACCGCCAGACTCGTAATGGAGGCCTATGTTGCTATATAAGTCAATCAGTATTTTAAAATAATCATTAAGGGCCAGATGTAGCAAACTGTTTGCGACTTGCAAACGACGAAAATCGACGTTTGCGACTCGCAAATGCATGTTTGCTATGCAGAAATGCATTTTGCGAGTCTGAACTGACTCGAACAATGCATTTCCCAGTCGCAAATAGGAAGGGATGTTCCCTTCCTATTTGCGAGTCGCAGTGGTATGCAACTCCATACGCGGTCGCAAATGGACTCGCAGTTACCATCCACTTGAAGTGGATGGTAACCCACTCGCAAACGGGAAGGGGTCCCCATGGGACCCCTTCCCCTTTGTGACTGGACCCAAAATTATTTTTTCAGAGCAGGCAGTGGTCCAAGGGACCACTACCTGCCCTGGAAAAATCCGAAACAAAAGGTTTCGGTTTTTTTTTCTAAGTGCAGCTCGTTTTCCTTTAAGGAAAACGGGCTACACTTTGAAAAAAAAAAACTGCTTTATTGAAAAGCAGTCACGGACATGGAGGTCTGCTGTTCATGGAGGTCTGCTGTTCCCAGCAGGCCTCCATCCCCGTGAGTGCCCTGAGTCACTATGGGGTCGCAAATTGCGACCCACCTCATAAATATTAATGAGGTGGGTCTTTGCGACCCCACAGCGACTCGCAGAAGGTGTCTGAGACACCTTTCTGCATAGCAAATTGCGACTTGCAATTTGCGAGTCGCACGGACTCGCAAATTGCAAGTCGCAATTTGCTACTTTGCTACATCTGGCCCTAAATATGTAAAAATTATGGATTTTTTTTTTCTTGAATGAAAAGAAAAATATATGTAAAAAAAAAAATTGTGAAATGTATAAAAAATATGTAACAATGTGAACTATATATAGGTATATACATGTAAATTTGTATATATCTATTTATGTATACTAAGAAAAATTACGTTAAAGCATGTGTCAGAACATAAAAATCAATATGTAAGTATATGCAGAATGTGAAACAATGTATTTACCTATTTGTTTGTAAATAAAATTATAACAAAAAAATAACCTACATACTCCTATGTGTTCAATTAAGGAAAAAAGAATTAATAACATATATGATTTTTTTCTAAAAGCACAAAGACACTACAAATTACCCAGAATTACTATTCTCCCTCTAATCTAAGCCTGTGTCCTGATGTTGTTAGACATTAAAGAGGTTACGTTTCACATTCCTACCCCAAATCGGAATACACTAGGGAAGGTGTTGGGCATTGAAGAGGCCAGATTTACTATTCCCACTCCAGTCTAAGGTATTTTTGGTAAGGTGTTGGACATTGGAGATTGCAAGATTTCTACTCCGATTTAAACCCTTTTGGGAAAGCTGTTGGACATGAAAAATGTTACGTTTACTGACTCCAATCTTAGCCATTTTCAGAAAGATGTTGGGCAGCAAAATTATAAGATTTACTATTCCCACCCAAAAAAAAACCTAAGGGCTTCATTACAAGTTTGGCAGTCAGACCGTCAGACTGCCATGTTGGGTATCCTGAAAAGACCACCATGTTGAGGGGCCTTCAGACCACAACACAAAAGGATGATGGATGGAGTGCTGAAGCTTTTCAAACTCACCCCCAGTCACAGATTTGTGTTTAAACCATTGTTCTTTTGCTCTCCATACCACCCCAGCTTGGACTCAGCCATATGGAATTCAGTATTGACCCTTTTCCCCCAGGGAACAGTCCAGCCCGAACTGCCAGGCCAAGTCCTTCCAAGACGAGAAACAAGCATCCTGGGACCATTTCAGGGTATCACCCTTCATCAGGCAGGCTAGCTTGAAACCAGTGGTATAGTGAGCACGGGACCCACATCTGGGCACACCCTACTCACTTAGAGCAATTTTAGCAACACAAAAGGATGATGGACAGAGTGCTGAAATGTTTCAAACACTCACCCCAGTCACAGATCTGGGTTTAATCCATCGATTTTTGACTCAACATGCCATCCCAGTTGGGACCCAGCCACATGCAAATCAGTTTTGATTCTGTTCCCCATGGGAACAATCCAGCCTGAACTGCCAGGCCAGGTCTTCCCTGGGCCAGAAACAAGGATCCTGGGACTGGTTTCAGGGTATCATGCTTCATCAACCAGCTAGCTGGAATCCAGTGGCACAGTGAGGGCATCTGGGCGTACCCTTCCCACTAAGGACAATTTCAGCAGCACAAAAGGCTGATGGATGCCCTTTTACAAGTCATACAGGCAGAATCACCAACCACTAAGCAAAAAAGGAGGCCTAGAAATAGGTGGTGCGACCTCCAATGCCGACAGCACCACAAGCAACCACCGAGCATATTACAAGCAAATAGCTGCTGTGGAGGACCCTTGAGGGAGGTCGACCAATGGCAGTCTGAACCATGGCGGTTGGCAGTCAGCAAAGTAATACAACTCTATATTGGATGTATTTGAAAAAAAACACAGTGGACACACATCGCCACAGTGGAAACACCTGCAAATGACACTATAAAATACACTCCTTCACAGACCACAATCCTTTGCATTTCCAACATCAAACACTTAAGCCAGAACACATTATTTCCCTTACACCACATAGATTAGGCACAGTTTTTTCACCATCCAATAGAACATCCTGTACACACTTTTTCCATTCACACCCTTTTGTACCCTTTTGTTGTGTTCCACCATGTCATGGTGGAAACATCCACGCTTTCAGAAGATGAGTAAAGAGCCTAGGTATTCCTGAGGGCGTCACAGGAATACCTACGGGTGTGGAATCTGGTAAGTCACAACACAAAAAATGTCAACAACATGCTTTGTCATGCATGCTCATAGCTCATCTTTTGCCACTGTCGTGTCCATGTACCCCACCAACATTCAATACCCAGAGTATCTGAGTGTAGACACTGTCAATGTGTATTGTTGAACCCAACATCACAGCTACCAAGGTCCATAAGTTGAAATGGGGCTGTAAGTCTTTCAATATCAACAAATGATAACAGGACTCATGATTAGTCTTAATAGGTAAATGTATGCCCAAATGCAGTCTGCATACAGATATGTAATACACATTTATATAGTGTATGTAGCATAGAGAGTGACCTGACTGCAACTCCAGGAGACACTGTTTCAGCAACTTCAAACATCACACCAGTGGTCACTTGTCCAAATACCCCTGTTTGGCAACTCACACATGAAGTGTACGTATCTAGGAGGATACCATATGTATAGTATGTGTACTAGAAAGAGTGACATGATTGCAACTATCAGCAGGCCCTGTTTTACTAACTCCAAACACCAGACCAGTGGTCACTTGTCAAAAGATCCCTGTTTGGCAACTCCCAATTGAAGTCTGCTCACCTGGGATGATGCCATTTGTAAAGTGTGCGCAGTAGACAGTGACAATACTGCAACTCCCAGGAGGCACTGTTTCATCAGCTTCAAATACCAGACCAGTGTGCACTTGTCAATAGACCTCTGTTTTGTAACTCTCAATTGAAGTGTACTCACCTGGAAGGATACCATTTGCCAAGTGTGGGAAGTAGAGGGAGTGACATACTGCTAGGAGCAGAAAGGCCATGTGTCTGTAAATCCAACCTCAAGCCCAGTGCTCCCTAGCCCAAATACCCCTGTTTCTTAACTCTCAATTGAAATGCACACAACTGGGAGGATACTATTTGTATAATGTATGAAGCAGAGGGAACAACCTTACTAGAACTCCCAAGAGGCCTTGTTTCACTAAGTCCAAACACCCGATCAGTAGTCACTTGCCCCAATACATCTGTTAGTGAACTCTCAAATGAGGGTAACTCACCTGCGGGGAGAACATTTGCCAAGTGTGTGTATTAGAGAGAGTTACCTGAATGCAAAACCCAGGAGGCATTATTTCACTAACTCTAACCACCGGCCCAGTGGTCTTTCTTTCACATTCCCCTGCTTGGCAACTCACACATCAAGTGTACTCACCTGGCAGGATACCATATGTATAGTGTGTGTAGTAGAGAGAGTGACATGACTCCAATTCTCAGAAGGCCCTGTTTCACTAACTCCAAACACCAGACCAGTGGTCACTTGCCCCAATACATCTCTTAGTGTACTCTCAAATGAAGTTAACTCACCTGGGGGGAGAAAATCTGTCAAGTCTGTGTACTAGAGAGAGTCACCTGACTGCAACTCCCAGGAGGCACTGTTTCACTAACTCCAAATACCAGACCAGTGTGAACTTGTCAGTAGACCCATGTTTGGTAACTCGCAATTGAAATGCAGAGACCTACGAGGATACTATTTGCCAAGTGTGGGAAGTAAAGAGAGTGATATGACTGCCCAGGCCAGGAAGGCCCTGTGTCTGTAAATCCAACAACCAGCCCAGTGTTCACTTGTCCAAATACCATTGTATGGTAAACCACAAATGAAGTGCACTCACCGGGGGAGATCACATTTGTATAGTGTTTATAGTACAGGGAGAGATATGACTGCTGAGCTCAGGAGGCTCTGTTGCTGTTACTCCACTCACCAGTTCTGTGTTCTCCTGTCCAAATATCATTGCTTTGTAATCCCCAAATGAAGTGTTCTCATCTGGGAAGATACTATTTGTCAAGTGTTTGAAGTGGGGTGAATTACTTGACTGCAACTCCCATGAGGCACTGTTTCAGTAACTCCAAACACCAGACCAGTGTTCACTTATCTAAAGACCCATTTGGAAACTCTCAATAAAGGTTTACTCACCTGGGAGGATACCATTGGAGTACCATGACTACAAAACCCAACAGGCCCTGTAACTCTAATGTCAAACACCAGCATAGTGGCCACTTGTCAAAGTATCCTTGTTTGTCAACTCTCAAATGAAGACTGATCAAGCACAGATCATGCCCAAATCAGAGACGTATCTGTCTACTTAGCTCCATCTTGAGTTGCTAACCCAAGATGAAATATTGGAAGACAGCAATGACACCTTACCCACTGTTTATAAACAATATTCATAAGGCCTCAAGATGCCTCACCAGATTGGTATTGGCAGCAGACACATTCACACTTCACTAGGCACATAATGACTCCAGTCACATATGCAAAAAAGTCCAGGGTTTGCCTGCATCACAGTCAACAACTCCTCTAATGGAGCAAAGCCATATGTTGCCTTGCCACTGTTCTGCATGCATTGGTGGCAAGATGTCATTTTCATGCCATCCTCCAAAGTGAAAATGATCTGCACATTTCAGCACGTGCTAGAGTCAAAATGAATTGGCATGCTTCGCACATGGCATGTCAATACACCCAATACCATGGTTATTTGCCACATTAGGAATAACTGCAACTTAACTCCGGACAAGGTCTCTGCTTAATGTAATTCTAAACCATTGAGGGAAGATGTCACAATACAACCAGAAAGTTTTATATCAACAGGTTGAGCTGCCGCTGGGCATGCAGAGGCCACAGAAGAGACTGCCACTACCCACCTGGACAAAGCCCTCAGTGAAGAAGACATGCCTGGATATCTGGACATGGAGGATGGTTCTAACCCATCTGGGCAACCTGGTCAGACAGCAACAGGGAGTCTCACTGTGGCCACTACATCACCTCCGAGCCCGGTTGCCTCAACAACACAGGCAGCCATAGGCCCCCCAAACTGTGTCCTGAGCACAGTGTCTACCATCTTCTGCCCCCAGTCTTGGATACTGAGTTGCAGTGCAACACTTCTAACAATGAGGGTCCAAGAACAAGTTGGAGAGGGCTTCCTGTGGCAAGGGCACAGGCCTATGGGGATAGGGAGTGTGGGAGGTATGTCGTGGGGCAGACTGGTGAGGTCATTGGGGCTGTTCTTGGCCAAGACAACATCAGCCATGTCCTGGGGCTCTCCTCTGGTATGTACGGGATATTCCACCACAAGGCGATGGTGCGAAGCATGCAGCATGCCACAGTGATCTGAAACATTTACCTAGGTAGGTAGAGGAGTCTTCCACCAGTCTGGACAAGACAACAGAAACTGGCCTTTTAGAGCCCAAAAGCCCATTCCACTGGCCACTGTGTGCATCCATGGGCCTCATTAAAGTGGACTTCCCCTGGCGGAGTCAGATTCCTCAGCAGCATCAATAGCTAGGTTTGGTTTGGATATGTTGAGTCTCCTGTCAAGGAATGAGACATAGGTGCAAAAATGAGTCCCTCACTTAATAATTGTAGCACCTGACATTACACACACACAATCAGAAGTGGCTTACCAACCAGCCAGGCCCTCTATCGGTGCAGTTGTGACATCCGCTAGGGGTATGGTGCTGTTCCGTATTATGAAGGAACCATGGGATAAACCCCGATAACGGGAACAGACAAGTGAGATGTAGAGATCCACCAAACAGACAACTTACATGTTGATGGAATGGAAGTTCTTTCCATTGCAATAGAATTGTTCAGTGGCCTGCAGTGGCACCATGCCAACATGCATACCATCAACAGCTCCCACCACATGTGGGAGGTGGCCAAAACCATAAAAGTCAGCCTTCACAGTGGCTAAATCCTCATGTCAGGAGCACCTGATATAGCTGTCAATGTGTTTCACCATTGCTGAGAGGAAATCCCTCCACATCATACTTAACATAAGTAGGAATATACCAGCAGATAGGGCCACTCTATGTTGGAAGGACCCTGTGGCTAGGAAGTCCAATCCTGATATGACTTGTACAATCAGTGGTATGCTGGTTGGATAAATTAATAGTTGGCATCAGATCTGGCTCCAGCTGACTGCATAAGTTCACTATTGTTTGCCTTTTCAGATGGTAGAGCAGAATTATGTGGCATTCTTCCATGGTCTGAAGGACAGTAGACAGGAGGTTGTCGCATTCGCCCTCTCCCAGGGTACCTATGTGTGACAAGACATGATTTGTAGCATTAGTCACTATAGGGGTCATTATGACCCCGGCGGTCAGAGCTAATGTGGCGGTAGTACCGCCAACAACCTGGCGGTACTTACTGCCACATTATGACATTGGCGGGTTGGCTGAAGCCAATCTGCCAATGTACCACTCCAACTGACATGGCGGTAGCAGCGGCCGGGCTGGAGATGAGAATCTCCAGCCCGGCTGCCGCCATTGTGCCGCCGGTGGTATCACGACCCTGCCTACCGCCATGGTTTTGTGGCATTCGTAACGCCACAAAAACCATCGCATAGGCCCTATCAGTGAGAGGGAATTCCTTTCCTGTCACTGATAGGAGCCCCCTCCCCCCAAACACTTTCCAGACACTACCTCACGCCCCCTACATCCACCCCCGATTCACACACACACACGCAGTCATACACACATGCATTCATACATTCATGCACAGACATCAAAACATACACGCAGATACACATTCACGTTTCCATACATTCACGCACTCGCGCGTATTCATACACGCACACAAACAACACTAAACACACACTCACACATACATGCACACACACCCCCACACACACACACAACACCCCCACTCCCCTCCCCTATCGGAAACCCAACTTACCTGGATCCAGGGCGTCTACCACCAGCAGCACCCGCCTGCAGAACACCACCAGGCGGTATTATTTCTCATAATATGTCTGTCAGCGGTCTACTGGCGTGGCGCTGCTTGTGGTAGCAGCACCACCTTACTGCCATCCGCCAGGATGGCCGCAGCCAGATTTCCGCCCTTCTTGTGGTTCAAATCCGGCTGTGGTCATATTATGGCGGACGGATGGTAGCTGCGGCAACAGTCTTTTGGCAGCCATCTCCGCGGCTGTAGGCGGTTTTTACCGCCATTGTCACAATGGGGCCTATGTCCCCAGCACTATAAATGATGCATGTCAACAATGTCATCTGACAAATGTCATCTGTGCCTTGCAACAAACTATGATTGTGGTTGAGTAGAAGGTCCTAGATGATAGGACAGAATAAGGATGTTTGTGATGCAAATCAACATACAATTTAGGTGTGACGCAGTTTATAGCGTCAAATATGTCATTTCAGGCTGCCAAAATGGTGGATTCCTGACCTACTCCACTGGACATTAGGAACTGTCCGCGACCGCCAGTGTGAAAGTCATCAGGGCAGTAGGAGGTTGCAACCACAGCCACACAGCCATAGGCTAACGCTGCTGCCAGTGGCGGTTGCGGGACAATGGCTTTGTCCATTGGTAATGATGGCCGTGTATGTGGCGGACGTGACTGCCATGTTGTGCAGATTCACTCACTTGACTCCTGACACTGCTGCCAGCAACACCTCCACGACCTGAGCTGCTGTGTGCCACCTCTGGGAGCATTCATGCCACATTCAGCAGGTGATAGAGTCCCTGCTTTCTCTCCAGAGGAGCTGGAGAGGCTAGTTGATGAGGCCCTATCCCTGTATGGACATATCTGTGACTCCCCGGAGGTGCAGGTATGAATCCCATACTCAAAATGGATACTGTTTGACACCATCCTGTCCCTCCTCACATGCTACACTGTGCCCCTGTGTGCCAGTTAGACTTCCTGTGTGCCTGTTGCAGTCTGTGTGGAATCAAATGAATGTACATGGTGCAGGTATTGGTGGCTAGTAACATATGTTAAGTTCAGTCATATTGTGTTGTGTGAGGTGTTTTGCGGGGAAACACCCAGAAGAACGAGTCCGGAACCATGAGATTGTGAAGAACGAAAGCGAAACAACGCTTTCGTTTTCCACGACTCCCTTGTTTCGGTACCTTAACCGACCATGTCTGAACAACGTACATGCGTGGATAAGGTACAGAAGGGAGTCGCAGTGGACGCAGTGAAGGAGGAGGTAAGTTGGGCTGGGACAGGGGCTGTTTTGGGGAGTAGGGGGTTGGGGAGGTGGGAGGAGTCTGAGGGTGATTAGGGTTTAGGGGCAGGGTTTACGTTTTAGGGGCGGGGTGGGTACTCTGGGTATTTTTAGTTTTTGGGGTGGGGTGGGGGGGCTGGGGTGATTAGAGTTTAGGGGGGTCAGGGTTTAGGTTTAAGGGGTGGGGTCGTGGCTGGGGTGGAAGCATGCTGGGTCGTGCATGCTGATTGGTAATGCCTTTACCAGGAATGCGGTTACAACGGTAAAATCGTTGTAAACTCATTTGTGGTAAAGGCATTAGTGTTTAGAACGAGGTCGTTGTTCCGACCTCGTTGTTGAGCCACGGGTGGTTTAGGCACCCGTGGTTCCGACATATAACCGTTTTGGGGTCCTAGATCATCCTTGTGCTGAATGCACATAACTAGGAAAGGAGACTTCACTGCCATCCTCTGACTTCTTCTTTATAATGATTGTAAATGTTAGACAACATGTATGAGCATGAGCTGTGTATGCATTTTGTATGAGTTGTTTGAGGATCTTATAAGCAATGTGTATAGTACCACAGGTCTTTCAGCTCACGTCTGGCCTTGTAAAATTGTAGTCCGGAAGGCATAGCATGACTTACTCTGCCCTTCAGGTTGCCATGCACAACACATGTCAAATTGCTGATGGTCCCATAATGTAGTGTCATGCACGAAAGTGAGGGAAATGGAGTGTCATGTAGGTTCTGTATGCTCAGTCTGCAGAGACCAGGGCCTGTCAAATGTATCTCCCAGTATGCAACATAGTTCAGGCTGGGGTAGAGTCACTGTGGCAAATGAGGCACTGTGTCCACTTCCTGTACACCAGCTGATCCTGTTGTGTGGGTAGATTAGGAATGGGTACGGAGGTTAATCCCTGAACTAGTCCATAAGTGCATTTAGCATCATTGTCAGTGTGTGTCTTTGACTCAGGTCAGCTCCCTTACTTCCACAGCTCTGTTGTCACCTTCATAGAGGTCATATTTCTCCTGTACAGGCTACTTGCACTGATGACAACCCCAAGTGTGTTGATTCTTGGGAAGCCATGACATGTGACTCAGTAGCTTGGTCACATGGCAGAAATTGTACAATGCATACTTTGTATGTCGGATGCCATTTCTGTGGGATCAATACATATGTACAAAAGAGTGTTCTGTGATACAGGTACATGCTACAGGACTCACCCTCTGAAGTGGCGTGAGTCTGCATTTGGTAGGCCACATGTCAACACATGCACAAAGAAGACACTTTGGGGGTGATTCTAACCCTGGCGGTCGGTGTTAAAGCGGCGGCCAACCCGCCAACAGGCTGGCGGTAAAAAATATGGGATTCTGAGCCTGGTGGGAACCGCCAACACAGACAGCCACCTTAACACTCCGACCGCCACGGCGGTACAAACAAACAGCGCGGCGGTCACCGCCAACAGACAGGCGGCAGACAATGTACCGCCCACACTATTCCAACTCACCAATCCGCCACCTTTTCCGGGGCGGGAGCACCGCCGATAAAAACACGGCGGAAACAGACTACGGACGGGAAAACGCTCACCACTACGCACTCCAGGAGGAAGGAGGACAGCATGGAACCCGAATTAAACATCCTACCTGCTCTCGTCTACCTTCTCATCTACAACGAGTACGAAGTCCGGCGCAGACGACAACGGTGAGTACTGCACCTACGACACACGGGAGGGGGGAGGACGAAAGGTTACGGGCACACACATATGCGACCCCCCCCCCCCAACTATGTACTCACCAATGCAGCGCACCAAGTCACAGTGACACCACCCAAACACCCCTGAAAAATGCTAGGACATAATCATAGTTTGAATAAATATTTATGTACCAAAAAGCTCCAGAAAATTAGCGTACAACCATGAAAGATATCCACAACAAAACTAATGACACACACATCAGTGTATAACTGAAGTACCAAGTCCTGCACAACCTACGATTTCAGCATGTCCGTGGGCCAAAGTCTTGAGAAACAAGGGCAAAGCCCACACAGGAGACCTGAGTCCTTTGGAGAGAACACTGCAGGGGCATCAGATGTAAAAACTACAGGCACCTCAGGGGGAAGGGAAGGGGGGGGCACCACAGCCACATGAGTCCACGACGCCAGATCCACGAGGAGCCACCATGCCCACTGGACCATCCTGGGGAGTGCAAAGCCACAGTCTCTCAAGTCTCTGCAGTGGGTGGATTGCCCACTGGACCATCCTGGGGAGTGCAAAGCCACAGTCTCTCAATGTCTCTACAGTGGGTGGGCTGCCCACTGGGCCATCCTGGGGAGTGCAAAGCCACAGTCTCTCAATGTCTCTACAGTGGGTGGCCTGCCCACTGGGCCATCCTGGGGAGTGCAAAGCCACAGTCTCTCAAGTCTCTGCAGTGGGTGGATTGCCCACTGGACCATCCTGGGGAGTGCAAAGCCACAGTCTCTCAATGTCTCTACAGTGGGTGGGCTGCCCACTGGGCCATCCTGGGGAGTGCAAAGCCACAGTCTCTCAATGTCTCTACAGTGGGTGGCCTGCCCACTAGGCCATCCTGGGGAGTGCAAAGCCACAGTCTCTCAAGTCGCTGCAGTGGGTGGATTGCCCACTGGACCATCCTGGGGAGTGCAAAGCCACAGTCCATCAGGTGGATGACAGTCTCCACTGGTCAAGGAGGAGGCATGGTGGGCACAGTGAACCATAAACAGTGCTTGCGACGGCGGTGCCCAGCGGAGCGGTGCTTGAGAGGAAGGGCCCAGCGGAGCGGTGCTTGAGAAGAAGGGCCCAGCGGAGCGGTGCTTGAGAAGAAGGGCCCAGCGGAGCGGTGCTTGAGACGGCGGGGCCCAGCGGAGCGGTGCTTGAGAAGAAGGGCCCAGCGGAGCGGTGCTTGAGAAGAAGGGCCCAGCGGAGCGGTGCTTGAGAGGAAGGGCCCAGCGGAGCGGTGCTTGAGACGGCGGGGCCCAGCGGAGCGGTGCTTGAGAAGAAGGGCCCAGCGGAGCGGTGCTTGAGAAGAAGGGCCCAGCGGAGCGGTGCTTGAGACGGCGGGGCCCAGCGGAGCGGTGCTTGAGAAGAAGGGCCCAGCGGAGCGGTGCTTGAGACGGCGGGGCCCTGTTCAGCGGTGCTCTTCTCCACGGCGGGCCCTGTTCAGCG
The DNA here is from genome assembly GCF_031143425.1 of Pleurodeles waltl. Taxonomy (NCBI): domain Eukaryota; kingdom Metazoa; phylum Chordata; class Amphibia; order Caudata; family Salamandridae; genus Pleurodeles; species Pleurodeles waltl. The sequence goes on along the minus strand of NC_090438.1, from coordinate 625,412,672 downwards.
GTGCTCTTCTCCACGGCGGGGCCCTGTTCAGCGGTGCCTATCTCCACGGCGGGGCCCTGTTCAGCGGTGCTCTTCTGCACCGCGGGCCCTGTTCAGCGGTGCCTATCTCCACGGCAGGGCCCTGTTCAGCGGTGCTCTTCTGCACCGCGGGCCCTGTTCAGCGGTGCTCTTCTGCACCGCGGGCCCTGTTCAGCGGTGCTCTTCTCCACCGCGGGCCCTGTTCAGCGGTGCTCTTCTCCACCGCGGGCCCTGTTCAGCGGTGCCTATCTCCACGGCAGGGCCCTGTTCAGCGGTGCTCTTCTGCACCGCGGGCCCTGTTCAGCGGTGCTCTTCTCCACGGCGGGGCCCTGTTCAGCGGTGCCTATCTCCACGGCGGGGCCCTGTTCAGCGGTGCTCTTCTGCACCGCGGGCCCTGTTCAGCGGTGCTCTTCTCCACGGCGGGGCCCTGTTCAGCGGTGCTCATCCAGCAGGTCAAGGGAGCCAGACCTGGCCTCGACTCCCTGCTCAGTCGCCCTCGGACCGTGACGTTTCTGGACCCTTCGGGGACGGACTCCTGGCCTCCTTAGTGTCCTCCTTCCCAGCTGGGATGTGGCATGTGGGGTCCACCTTCTCCGCGCTCCTGCTGCCCTTCCGCTCCTTTGATGGGGCTCTCGGGCCCTTGCCTCCCCCAGATGGTGTGGGTGGTGAAGTGGCCGCACATTGCTCCTTGGGGGCAGCCCTGTCGGTCCTCGCACGGCGGTCCTTGGTTTTGCGGGTCCTCTTGCCGGGGGGGGGGGCTGGACGTGTCCTTGCTGCAGCTCGATGTGTCACTGCTGGCAAAGGGTGGGCTCCAGAACCCAGGCACAACAGTGACACCCGAAGCTGGGCTGGTGGTGGCTGCGGTGCTCTTGGGACTCTTTGAAGATGGATGGGGGAGGTCATCGGGGGGAAAGAGGTTAAGGTTAGCCAGGAAAAGTTTTTTAGGGCCAAGGTAAAGGGTAGGAGAAGTGGAGATGGAAGTGGAGGTAGAGGAGGTGGTTGTAGGAGAGTCAGGTGTGCTGTCATTGGGTGAAGGTGCTGGTGCTGTAGGCTGTCGTGAGGTGGATGGCTGTTGGGTGGGTGGCTGCCTGCGTTTGTGTGTCTTGGAAGAGGGGGTGACAGACACAGTGGGAGAGGACACAGGGGACGTGTACATGGCAGTGGGGGTGGTGACTGCACGAGTGTGGACTGTACTGGAGGGTGAGGTGGTGATGGAAGCACTGGCTGATGTTGGGGTGCATGCAGGTGTGAGTGTAGACGTCACAGGGAGGGAGGAGGGAGACGAGGAGGAGGGGGACACAGGGGTGGCAGTGGCTGTTGGCATGTCTGCATCTGGGTGTTGCTCGGGTGAGTGTTTGCGGGATCTGTGGTGCTTGTGTTTGGATGAGCTGCTCTTGGGTGTTGAGGTGTGTGCAGGCTGGTCTGATGGTGTGGATGGGATAGGCTGAGGAACAGGAGACAGAGACAGGCTGGAGGCAGTCAGAAGAGGGAGGCTGGAAACAGGGACAATGGCTGCCGTCAGTGCTGAGGCCAGAGCAGTGAATGCTCGTTGATGGGCAGCCTGACCCGAATGAATGCCCTCCAGGTACGCATTGCTCTGTTGCACCTCCCTTTGCACACCCTGGATGGCATTCAAAAGGGTTGTCTGCCCAACAATGAGCGTCCTTACCAGGTCAATGAGCTCCGCACTGAGGGCAGCAGGGGCAACAGGGGCAGGGGCTGAGGTGCCTGGGGCGAAGGAGACGCGCGCCTTCCTGGGCGAAGCGGCACGGAGCGAAGACTGAGGGGCTGCTGGAAGGGCGGGGCTGGTGCGCTGGGTGGCGGCTGTACCTGTAGAGGCGGGGGGCACGGATGTTGCCGCCACCCCTAGGGAGCTCCCATCCGAGGACGTGTCGCTTTCGCTGCTCTCACCAGCGGTCCCCGTCGTGGTGCTCCCCTCGCCCTCTGGATCACTGGTGCCCTCGGTGTCTGTTCCTGGGCCCACCGGGGCCTTGTGTCCTGCAGCTCCCTCGTGCTCCGATGCCATATCTCCTCCGCCTGATGATGCTAATGCACACATGCACAAGAAGATGAAGAGAAAGGGTGGGGGGAGAAAAAAGAAGACCAGGTTGAGTGCATGCAATGTCAACACCGTTGGCGGAGAGGACAGACACAGGTGCCTAATGCACTAAGCCGCGCATTCGTGGTACACTACTCAGTACTACTGACTAAGACAACAGGCCAAGAGACGTCAAACGCGCACATGGGAGATGCTGGACCTTCAATGGCTGTACTTGTCACCCTACCGAGGTGGGGGCCGGGGGCACAGGGCCATGCCTAAGGGAGAGGACTACACTACAGAAAGCGCCCTGGCCTAATGTCACCCACAGCCCTCCTCCCCCACCCAGACGCCTCCACTGCGCAGAAAGATAGGAGAATGTGCTGATACTCACCCCCTTGTGTCTGCTGTGATGTCTTAAAGCGCCCATCCAATTCAGGGTAGGCCACCGCCAGGATCCGGGACATCAGGGGGGTCATGGTGCGACTGGCACCCCTCCTAGGTTGGGAGGCCATCCCCAGCAGTGTTTCTGCGGTCTTCCTTGTTCCGCGGCGGATGTCCTCCCACCTCTTGCGGCAGTGGGTGCCCCGTCTGTTGTGGACCCCCAAGGTCCGGACTTCCTTGGCGATGGCACGCCAAATGTCGATCTTCTGATGGGCGCTGACCTATTAGACATGTACAGGGTGGAAAGGAGGAACTCATCAATGACCTGCATGTTAGATGTAATTGGCCCCCCCCACCCACTTTGCCATATGGCACATGCTCGCATCTGTCGGGCGTTGCACTCCTCATTCGCCCCCCACCCCACCAACTTACATCCACCCCAATCCACACAGGCATAGCCCATTCCATTAGCACCCGGTGTACTCACTTGTTGGTCTGGAGGACCGTAGAGTAGCGCATACTGGGGGAGGACCCCATCCACGAGCTTGTCCAACTCTTCAGACGTGAAGGCAGGGGCCCTTTCCCCAGTCGCAGCAGCCATTGTATCTTCCAGACCGAGGTCACAGCAGCACTTTCAGTATAGGTCCTCTCCTGTGGATGATCAGGTCTCGAGTGATTAAGCAGATAGAAAATGGCGGTCACGTCCGCGGCGGTGCATACCGCGGCGGTGCGTACCGCGACCGCCGGCGCACTTCGTTATTGGCTCCTGAAACCCATAGGCTTCAATGTTAACCAATGCGGCTTTGCGCCGCGGTCTGCGACCGCCTACCGCCACGGTGTGCCCCGCCAGCGCATTGACCTCACATCCCATTGTCCCACTTCACAGGTCAGGCAGCCGCCATTTCAAGGGCCCACATGGCTTAATTTTGACTGCGACACACAGGCCTAGGCCTTGCATCGCCACACATACACGCCTTTCAACCCATTGCCATTCTTTAACTGTGCAAGCTGTCTGTACGTACCTGTGTTTTGGCTGACTCTGTGCTCCATGTTGTCCTTCCTAGGCACCGTCCGCTGGGACTTGCGATGAGAAGGAGGAATCCTCGCGTGTACCGACCGCTGGTGGACCTGTCGACAATGGAAGAACGCCATATAATACTTCGATACAGACTTGACCGTGCCACTATCCATGAACTGTGTGCCTAGCTGGAGCCAGCCCTGATGTCCCCCATCCGCCAACCCACAGGGATTCCCCCTCTGGTGCAGGTTTTGTCAGTCCTCCATTTTTTGGCCAGTGGGTCATTCCAGACCACAGTGGCCATGTCATCTGGAATGTCTCAGCCTATGTTTTCTAAGATTTTGAGCAGAGTGTTGTCTGCCCTGATGAAACTCATGCGGAGCTACATCATTTTCCCAGAGGAGGGTGACTTGCCTACAGTGAAGGGTGATTTCTATGCCCTTGGACATATCCCCAACATCATTGGTGCCATTGATGGGACCCATGTGGCTTTGGTACCCCCAAAAGACGATGAGCAGGTGTACCGAAACAGAAAAAATGATCATTCGATGAATGTCCAGGTGGTCTGTTTGGCTGACCAGTACATCTCCCATGTAAATGCCAAGTTCCCAGGGTCAGTGCATGACGCGTATGTGATGCGAAATAGCAGCATCCCTATGTGATGGAGCAGCTACAGAGACAACGTGTGTGGCTAATAGGTGACTCTGGTTACCCCAACCTGCCGTGGCTACTGACCCCAGTAAGGAATCCCCGGACAAGGGCAGAGGAACGCTACAATGAGGCCCATGGGCGTACTAGGAGGGTGATTGAGCGAACCTTTGGACTCCTGAAGGCCAGGTTAGGTGCCTGCATATGACTGGTGGATCCCTAATGTACTCACCAAAGAAGGTGTGCCATATCATCGTGGCCTGCTGTATGCTTCACAACCTGGCTTTGCGACGCCAGGTGCCTTTCCTGCAGGAGGATGGTCCAGATGGTGGTGTTGTAGAAGCCGTGGAGCCTGTGGAGAGTGAAGAGGAGGAAGACTCAGAGGACGACACAGACAATAGGGATAGAGTGATACAACAGTATTTCCAGTGACACCCAGGTAAGAATCACCCATGCCATTTCCCAATTGCTTCTAGCCTCCTGCATCTGTACTTTCTGTAGTTCCCCACATATGTTTTTTAGTAATTTTTGCCTTTCCCTTCCCTTCTCAGTGCTGTCTGACTCAGTACCTGACTTCTGCTTGGTTCGCCCATGAAATACAGCGTATTGACATTGGTATGTTGTCATGACTAATTGACAGAACAGAAATTGAACAGTGATATGTAATACATTTGTTAATAAGACAGCATGACTCAAAACAGATTTGTGTGCAAAATGTGATTTATTTACAGTGCTAGATATCGGTACATGTGATTCTAAGGGTGATGGGTGGGGGTGGAGGAATATCCATGGCAGAGTCCAGTTCTCAGTCTCACAGGTGCATTGTTCTTTTGCCTGGGGAAGGATGGAGCATAGGCAGTTCATGGTTGGACAGGGTGGCAATGTGGGACAGTGGGAAGAGTTCAGGGGGTATGTCCTGCTGGCGGGGGTCTTGACATCCTACTCTGTCTTTTTCTTTGGTCTCAGGCTCCTCTTACGGGGTGGTTGTTCTTCAGCAGGAGGTGGGGTTCTGGGGGGCTGTCGAGATGTTGGGACCTCCTGTCCACTAGCGCCGGCGGAGGTGGTAGGCTGTTCCTGGTCCGGCCTAGTGACAGGGGCCCTGTGTGGTGCACCATGGTCCCGCAACGCGTCCTCTATCCTGTGGAGGGCCAGGACGATGGTCCCCATTGCGGTCCCGATGATTCTCAGCTCCTCCCTGAACCCCATGTAGCGTTCTTCCTGCTGTGCCTGGATCTCAGTGAACCTGGCCAGTACCGTCGCCATTGTTTCTTGGGAGTGGTGGTAGGCTGCCATGATGGTGGTGAGGGCCTCTTGGAGAGTGGGTTCCCTGGGCCTCTCCTCCCCCCCCTGTCGCACAGCAGCCCTCCGAGCTGCCCGGTTTCCCCCGGCCTCTGTCCCCTGGCCGGTGTGCCCGCTCCCACTGCCCCCAGGTCCCTGTTGTTGTTGGGGTGTTGGGTTAGCCTGGGTGCCCTGTAGTGGCGGACACACCGCTGATTGAGCTGTCCTAGAGACAGAGGCATGGGCCCGCTGGGTGGGAGCTGTGCTGGTGTCGGCAGAGGGGGTCGGGTCTGGTGTGGCCTGTGGCTGCCTGAGGGGAACCGACTGCCCAGAGGTCCCCGATGGTCCGGGCTGGTCATCAGGTTCACTGTCGACAGAGCTGCTATCCTCAGTGTGGGCCTGTTCCGGTGGTGGGATGGACACTTCTGGACCCTCCTGGCTGGTGTGTTGTCGTTCGGGTCCTGCATGGGGTAAGAGAGTTTGGTTATTGTTTCTGTGTGTGCAATAGCGTGCGTGTTATGGGTGCCCTTGTTCCCCAGTGCAGGCATTCCCTTGAGGGAGGTGTTGTGAGGGTATTTAGTGGGGGGGAGGGGTTAGTGCAGTGGTCATGCATAGGTGATGGGTGCCCATGATTTGTGTTGGCATGCAGGAGTTGGTGTTGGGATGGGTGGGTTGTGCTGGTGAGACATTGTCAGGGAGGATATGTGCTGGGGGGTTGGGGGTGAGGGTGGGGGTGTGGGTTGGCATGCTGGTGGGGTGGGGGGGATATAGTAGTTGAGATGGGACTTACCAGAGTCCATTCCTCCGGCTACTCCTGCGAGGCCCTGAGGATGCAGGATGGTCAAGACCTCTTGCTCCCACGATGTAAATTCGGGAGGGGTGGGTGGGGGTCCGCCGCCAGTCTTCTGGACCGCGATATTGTGCCTGGAGACCATCGATCGGACCTTCCCCCGTAGGTCGTTCCATCTTTTGCGGATGTCCTCCCTATTCCTGGGATGCTGTCCCACCGCGTTGACCCTGTCCACGATCCGCTGCCATAGCTCCGCCTTCCTGGCTATACTGGTGTGCTGCACCTGCGAGCCGAAGAGCTGGGGTTCCACTCTTAGGATTTCCTCCACCATGACCCGGAGATCTTGGTCCAAAAAGCGTGGGTGCCTTTGGGGTGCCATGGGGTGGTGTGGGTGAGGTGCAGGGTGGTGTATGTGATGATGAGTATGTTGGTGTGTGGTCCTTTGTGCTCCTATGTGGTGTGTGTGATGGTGTAGTGTGCCTCAGTGTGTCTTGCTTTGGATTGTCTGCTGTGTCTCTCTCTCCTTCTCTCAGTAATTATGGTCGCAGGGGTTTGTGGGTGATGTGGGTGTGTGTTTTATAGTTGGTTGATTGTGTGGGAGTGGTGTGTGTATGTGTATCAGGTGTGTGTATTTCAAATTGTCCAATGTGGCTGTGTTTTGGTGATGTGTGTGTATTCTGACCGCGGCGGTGTGTACCGCCAATGGAATACCGCGCTTGAATGACCGCCGTGTGGATTCGTGGGTCGTAATGGCATGGGCGTATTTCTGTTGGCGTGACGGTGGAGGTTTGGTCATCTCCAGTTTATCGCTGCCCGCCGATGTGGCGGGCTGCAGTGGAGGACGGATTTTTGGAGGTTTGGCCGTTGTGGGTCAGAATGACCGTGGCGGTTGACCGCGGCCGTGGCGGTGTTATGGCGGTCTTATTACCGGCGGTAAGGGCATTTTACCGCCGAGGTCAGAATCACCCCCTTGTATGCTCAACATGTCAGCCCCTTTATTGTCACTCAAGTGTAATGAAGAAGTCTGTACTATGGCAGTTGCCTGTAGGGACTGTATGCAGTGAGTCAATCTCACAGAGTGTGAATGTGTTGAACCAGTCAGGCCTCAGGAGTATACTCTTCAGAAGCCACATATGTGTGTGGTGTCTCATTGTGGCACACATCACAGTACATGTTGTTGAAGGATGGGCTACCTGAAGTGAGTAGGCTTGCATAGTCATTGTAGGCCATGAGCAGGGTAGTGAGTTAATCTGCAGATGGATACAAAAGTGTGCACTTATGTCCCTGGACTTATTGGCTTGTGTGTTTTACACATGTGGTGTGTTAACAAATATACATTTTCTAGCTTGGTTTTTCTGACATGTGTGTGACTCAACCATTTCTGTGAAAACTTGTGATTGTAATCTCTTGATTTGTCTCTTGCATCCATGCAGGTCAACGCCCATCAGAAGAAGGGAATATGGGGAGCCATCACTCACATTTTGCATGAAGTGGGAGGACCTGAGACGTTGGGCCCGGAAGATCATGGAGGTCTAGCTGGGCTGTCCTCCCAACATGGATGGGACACACGTCAGACCATTAACCCCCTAAAGTCATGCATCCTGGCACTGACATACCCAGACCTTGATGGGCATTTTAGGGGAGCACAGCAGCCACATCGGGGTAAGAAGAGGGCATATTCCTGTCTTTCAGATTGTCATGATAATGTTTTAGGTTCTGACACCTCCCTCTGAAGATTAGGGATGTTCCATGTGTGACACTGTAGGTGAGTGACTGTGTAGTTATGTAATGTGATACATATTGATGTGCCTTGCCTATTGACCTAGGAACCTAGGACACACCTGTACAATCCACAAACAATTAGCTCTCCAGGGACAACATATAGCTGTGTGCATTGATCAATCAAGTACTGTTTGTTGTTGTAGTGGTTGTAACATCTATGCAACAGACCACTACTCCTCATTGTTACATGCCAAAGTAAAGGAAGTGATGGATCACTGTCCTCAGCCATGTGTCTGGTTAAATGAGTATATTGGCATCTGCCACCCACAGGCATGTCATTTGGCATGTGAAACTGCAGTAGCAATGAGGGACAAGACATGTATGACTAGATTGTAGCTACAATGTGCATTTCCAGGCAATTGATGTGACATCATGTAGAAAAGTGCACTGCACATGTGTAATAGGGAAGGTGTTTAACTGACTGTTAGCATGCATCATGGAATGTCTAGCAGTTATGATGAAATCACATGTGTTTGGGTACAACCATTCATCGACAGATATCTGGTTTTGCAGGACCAAAATAGAGACAGTGATGCAGCTTCCTGTTGGGCAACATGTTAACGGCCTTCTACATGTATTTGCTAATCTTTATGTCTCTCCAACACACAGAGGAATAATGGCTTCTACTGATACAATCTGAGTATGTAATTGTAAGGGGCACTAGACGGTAGTGGTGATTTCCCTGAGGCTTGCTAATTCATTGTGTTGTGGAGTTTAGGGACCTATCTCCCTGTCAATCTGCACATGATGTCTACAGTGTACATTTCCATGCCAAATTTGTGCAGATCAAGCAACATTGGTACTACCTCCTTGACTCCATTGGGAAAAAATGAACTCTGTGAAGTGTGCATTGTGGATCTGTTTCCAGTGAGACATGAATATTTCCATATCACCTTCTCCAGGCTATTGTACAGTTGTCAGCAGCATGGCATGTGCTGGGAGCATCATTTCTTGTTGTGTTATTGTGTATGTGATAATGTATTTTTACATTACCTTTTGTGGGATCTGTGGGAATGCAGGTGGCATTCACCTACTATTGTATGACAACATGTAAGTGATGTATGCTCCTTGACGCAAAGCATTAAAGGTGATGTGGTCTCCTACTTGCTCAATGGTTACTGTGATTGCAAATCTTCGGCCATGCTGTTATAGTTGTTTGAGATCCTGATCTTCCAGTGGTCAATTGTTGACAGTTCAAATGGCATGCATATGTATGGTATGGTTTATGCAGGGGCCACCTAGGTGGAATTTATTGCTGGGGCCTATTTGACATCATGGTAATGTCTGCTAATCATAGCTGTTGTTCTAAAGTGATCATGCCCATGTAATTACCCTATTTCTCATTGTATCTGCAGCACCAACCTAGTGTAGTGACGGAGACAGGGCACAGCCGAGGGGAAAGCGCCAGGCTGTGTGACCTCAGGTCAAGACACCACTGACACAGGGACCAAGTGGCCCAGAGGGTTAAGGGAGTGCCTCAGAGGAGACAGAATCTACATCCTCATCATTGGATTCTTCCGCCAGTGGCCACTCCCAAGTGGTGGCAGACCCATTGGGACATACTCAAGTACAATCCTTGTCCACCACCCCCAGTTCTATTGCCACCCTCCCTGTTGGTCCCTACCCAGTTGGCTGTGCCAACTCACCCAAGAGGGATTGTGTCTCCTCTGCTGCAGGCACCTCCCCCCCCTGCTCCTCTTACCCCTGTTGTCCTGAGTGAGGAGGCTAGTGACCACCTTAGGAGTATCTCTGTGGGTCGACTGTTATTGTGAATGCCATCCAGGGGTTGGCCTGCCAACTTCAGCAGACCAATGCTTTGTTGGAATGCATTCAGAGGGCCATGTCTGGCCTACAGAGATCTTTTCAGGCTCTGGCCTCCTCACTGATGGCAACCAGTCACCCCCTACCTTGCATCCCCCCTGCAGCTCCCACTACCCGAACTCCCTATTCCCCTACCTATCCCAAGCACACAGACAGATCTGCATGCATCCACCTCAACGCACAAAAGCAGCACAAAAACACAAAAAGCACAAAACACACCAGCATGCAAGCACTCAACATACACCCACACACACAACATCAGCCACCACTTCACCAGACTTCTCCACCACCCCACTGGCCCACACCCATCGTACCTGCAGACACCACCCCAACAGAAATACAGACATCCACCATACCTTCAGACACTACCCCTAGACACACACGCATCCACCACTACAAGCGTACCTGCAGACACCACCCCAACAGACACACATACATCTACCACTCCCACATCACCCAGCACCTCTACCTCCCAGCCCCCAAGACATGCAAACGCCAGCACTTACACACGCAAGACACCACCCAAACATAAGCATACCTCACACATGCACACACCCAACACATCCACTCTGACACAGAAGACAACCACTCCCTCCACCTCCAAATCCCCACCCCCTTCTTATGACTGTCTCCATGTTCCAAAGGAAAGATTTTTTTTAAACTTGCCCTTTCCCCTGTTCCCTCCACCATATCCCAAACCCAAGAGGCCCCAAACCACATCTCAACCCATCCCTTCCACCTCCATGCTCTCCCCTGTCACACCTGCGCCCCTGCAAGCTCCCATACCCCTCCTCCCAAGAAGAAGCCCACCTCTCCAAAGAAATAGTCCACCTCTCCCAAACCGCCCATACCAAAACTGACCAACCACCCTGTCTGGATGATCCCTGATGTGCCTGCTTGCCCACTTGATGCCCCTTCCTGTGGAGGTTCTCTCGCAGCAATAGTAGTCAAGTGTGGACACAGTAATGTGCACTTTAAAGATTGATTGACTGGCCAATGGCCTTGGACATTTCACATTTCCTATACAATACACCAATGCAGTTTTTTTGGGGGGTATACATGTGTCCTGCAATTCCTTTTCTACCTTTATGTTATTCCTGAGTAACTTTTGTTGTCTGCCCACAGTTGTGTGTTTCAGCCTGCTTGTTGATCCATTTGCTGTTGTTTGCAATATCTGTCTTTGTGGGCAGTGCTGGTGTCACCCAGGACATGGGTATATGTTGACTGTATGGATGTGTGTTTGTTAATGTAATTGTGGTGTCAATGACATTGTGTTCTGTTTGGTATGGTAAGTATTTAATCTTGTGTGGTCCAATGTCCTTCTGATATGGATTGTAGATCCATCTAATCTGTGGCAACTCGAATTTTGATTGTGCAGACTTTGTTTGCGTTTGACTGTACATGTGTCTATGTAGCTTTGTGTACACTGCAGCTACTTCATCCAGATGTGTGACCCATGCATTTGCAGTATAAATCCAACATCATGTTATTAAAAATAACTAGAATAAAAATAAAAATCCTTAAAACACTTTTATTTTCAAAACATTCTGACATTATACATTTATTTAAAAGCTTCAATAGAAAAATAACATACATAGTAAATTAAACTTAATTATTAAACATTTCAGCACAAAAATAAACATACAATGAATAACACTAACATTACACAATATTGAACAAAACAATATTACTTACAACACTATTTTAACCACAAGATTTTTAACAATGAAGTTAAAAACTACCCTAAAAACACAAAGGGGGTCATTACAACCCTGGCGGACGGTGTTCAAGTGGCAGTAAGACCGCCAACAGGCCGGCGGTAAAAAAATGGGAATTATGACCGTGGCGGAAACCGCCAACAAAGACAGCCACTTTAACACTCAGACCGCCACAGCGGTACAGACAAACAGCCTAAAAACATGGCAGAAACAGCCATTTCAAAGGGAAAACGCTCATCTCTACACACTCCACGAGGAAGGAGGGCACCATGGAGCCGGAACTCCATATTCTTCCTGCACTAGTCTTCCTGCTCCTATACGACGATCATCAACGCCGGCGGCAAAGACAGCAGTGAGTACTGCACCTACGACATAGGGGAGGGGGAGGCAAAAGACAGGGACACACACACGCAACACCCCCACCCCCTACCCGATCCTCACCTACTATAACACACACACCAATGCATATCCAAACATTACAGTAACAACACTGCCCCTGCCGCCCATGGGCTAGCGGTGCTTGCGTTGGCGGTCTTTGCCCTGTTCAGCGGTGCTTGCCCTGATCAGCGGTGCTTGCCCTGTTCAGCAGTGCTTGCCATAGCGGTCTTTGCCCTGTTCAGCGGTGCTTGCCCTGTTCAGCGGTGCTTGCCATGGCGGTCTTTGCCCTGTTCAGCAGTGCTTGAGTTTGCAGTTTCTGACCTGTTCAGCTGTGCTTGCCCTGTTCAGCGGAGCTTGCCATGGCGGTGTTTGCCCTGTTCAGCGGTGCTTGAGTTTCCAGTTTCTGACCTGTTCAGCGGTGCTTGCCCTGTCCAGCGGAGCTCCCCATGGCGGTCCTTCATTGCCCAGCTGGGCTGGGGCTGGCGGTCCTTCATTGGGCAGCTGGGCTGTGGCTGCTGGGACCCTCCTGGGCAGCTGGGCTGTGGCTGGCGGTGGCCTCCTGGGCACTGACTCTAGCGGTGGCTTCCTGGCCAGTGACGATCGGGCTGCCCTCCTGGGCACAGAATCTGGCAGTGGCCTCCTGGCCAGTGACGATCGGGCTGCCCTCCTGGGCACTGACTCTGGCGGTGGCCTCCTGGCCACTGACGATCGGGCTGCCCTCCTGGGCACTGACTCTGGCGGTGGCCTCCTGGCCAGTGACGATTGGGCTGGCGGTGGCCTCCTGGGCAGCGGGGATGATGGTGGTCTTCTCCGCCGTGCTGCTCCTCCCAGACTTTGGAGATTTCTTCTGCCCCTTCCCCACCTTGGGAGGAGTCACAGCTGAGTCGACACTCCCTCCGGGACCCTTGTGAGCAGCTTTGCTGGCTGGAGTCTTCACCCTCTGCTGCCGGGCACTGTCCAACTTCTGGTGCTTCACAGGGGGGGGACTGGTTGTGCTGGTTGTGCTGTGGCTCCATATCACACTGGCTGTCCTGGTGGCCGGTGCACTCCACATACCTGTAACCACAGGCACCACTGGTCCCGGAGATTTTTTGGCTGAGGTGCTAGTACGGGACCTATGATTTGGAGGGGGGTGGGGGAATCAGGTCAAGCTTGGTCAGGAAAAGTTTCTTAGGAACACTGGGACGGGTAGCTGGAGGGGGTTTGGGAGTGGAGGAAGACGTAGTGGTTATAGGAGGTGTACGCTTGGTGACTTTGGATGAAGGTGCATGCGCTGGAGGCTGTCGTGAGGTGGATGGCTGCTGGGTGGGTGTGTGCCTGCGTTTGTGTATCTTGGGAGGGGGCGTCACAGACACACTGGGAGAGGACACAGGGGACGTGTAAATGATAGTGGGGTGGTGAGTGCACGTGAGCGTGGTGTGGTGGTGGGTGTGCTGGTGCGGGACGTAGTGGCTGTAGTGGTAGTGCATGCAGGTGAGAGTGTAGACGACACTGGGAGGGAAGAGGGAGACGACGAAGAGGGGGACACAGTGGAGGCAGTGGATGTTGCTGTCTCTGCATGTGTGTGATGCCTGCGTGAGTGCCTGTGGGATGTGTGGTGCTTATGTTTGCCTGAGCTTCCCTTGTGTGTTGACGTGTGTGCATGCTGGTCTGATGGTGTGCTTGGGATAGGCTGGGGTACAGGGGATTGGGTCTGGGTGGAGGAAGTTGGCGGGGGAGGCTAGACACAGGGACAATGGGTTTGCAGGGTTCGATGAAGGGCAGCCTGACCAAAATGAATGCCCTCCAGAAATGCATTTGTGTGTTGCAATTCCCTTTCTACACCCTGGATGGCATTCAAAATGGTAGACTGCCCAACAGTGAGTGACCTAAGGAGGTCAATGGCCTCCTCACTGAGGGCAGCAGAGGTGACAGGGGCAGGGGCTGAGGTGCCTGGGGCGAAGGTGATGCCCACCCTCCTGGGTGAGCGGGCACGGGGCGAAGGCTGAGGGGCTGCTGGGAGGGCGGTGCTGGTAGGGGGGGTGGCGGCTGTACCTGTAGAAGTGGGGGGCACAGATTTTGCCACCACCACAAGGGAGCTCCCATCAGAGGACGAGTCCGTGTCGCTGGTTGCTGATCCTGTGACCGCTGTGAAGCTCCCCTCGCCCTCCGTCCCACTGGTGTATTCCGAGTCCGTGGTGTGGCCCTCCATGGACATGTGGGATGCAGCTGCCTCGTGCTCCGGTGCCACTGTACCTCCGCCTGATGATGCTGATGCACACAAGAACAGGGAGACCACAAAAAGGTGGGGGGACGACAGAAGAAAGACAGGTTAAGTGCATGGCTTACCGCTACCGTTGGCAGACAATACAGACACAGAAGCCCCCTGCACTACGCCGCGCTGTTGGGATCTAAAGATGCAATTCCTGGGATATATCCTACATGGCTATAGTCGACATCTGCACACATAGATGACACAGGGGCATGTATACCCGTACTTGGCACTCTACAGAGGTGGGGTGGGGTGCCACATGGCCTGCATTAAGGTGGGGCCTAGCCTACGGAACTCGCCCTGGCCCAGGGAAACCCACAGCCCTCCTCCCCCACCCAGACACCTTCACTGCGCGCAAAGTCTGCTGAGTGTTGTTGTACTCACCCCCTTGTGTCTGCTGTGATGCCCTCAAGCGCCCATCCAACTCAGGGTAGGCCACCGACAGGATCCGGAACATCAGGGGGTCATGGTTTGATGGGCACCCCTCCCACGTTGGGAGGCCATCCCCAGCTGAGCCTCCGCCGTCTTCTTGCTCCAGCGGCGAATGTCCTCCCATCTTTTCCAGCAGTGGGTGCTCCATCTGTGGTGGATCCCCAGGGTCCGGACGTCCTTGGCGATGGCATGCCAAATATCCTTCTTCTGGTGGGCGCTGACCTACATGAAATGTACAGGGGAAGAAGAGAAGTCATTACCAACTGCACCGTCGAAGTGAGTGGCCCACATCCCTAGCCTTGCCATGTGGCACATGCATTCACAGTCCTTCATGCATGCAGAACTGTGCCCCCTTCCTTCTTACAACCAGCCCTCTCCACACAGGCATAGCCCATACAACGTGCTCCCTGTGTACTTACCTGTTGGTCTGGAGGACCGCAGAGTAGCGTGTACTGGGGGAGAACCCCGTCCAGGAGCTTCTCCAACTCCTCTGCAGTGAAGGCAGGGGCCCTTTCCCCAGACGCACGAGCCATTGTCTCTTCCAGACCGAGGTCACAGCAGCACTTGCAGTGTAGGTCGTCTCCTGTTGAAAATGAGGTATCGAGTGATTGAACAGATAGAAAATGGCACACACGTCTGCGGCGGTGCGTACCATCACCGCCGGCGTACATCGTCATTGGCTCCTGGGACCCATAGGGTCCAATGTTAACCAATGCAGCATTGCGCCGCGGTGTCCGACCGTCTACCGCGACGGTGTACAACGCCAGCACAGTTACCTCACGTCCCATTGTCCCACTTTAGAGGTCAAGCAGCTGCCATTTCAGGGGCCCACATGGCCTGATTCACAACTGCATCACACAGACATAGGCCTTGTCGCACAACACAAATACAGGCCAGATTCTGTGTATGAATGGTGTTCTATGTAGACTGAGGGTACATACCTCTGAGTTGTTTGACTCTGTGGTCGCTGTTGTCCTTCCTAGGCACCGTCCGCTGGGACATGTGAGGAGATGACGGAATCCTCCGGTGTACCGACCGCTTGTGGACCTGTTGACAATGGAGGAGCGACATTTGATCATCACCTACAGGTTTGACCGTGCCACAATCCAGGAACTGTGCACCCAGTTGGAGCCAGACCTGATGTCAGCAATCCGCCATCCCACAGGGATCCCCCCTCAAGTGCAGGTGCTATCAGTGCTCCATTTCCTTGCAAGTGGGTCATTTCAAACAACAGTGGCCATGGCATCAGGGATGTCCCAGCCTATGTTTTCCGTGTTGTCCAGAGTGTTGTCTGCCCTTCTGAAACACATGCGGAGCTACATCATTTTCCCTCAGGTGGAGGATTTGCCTACAGTTAAAGGTGACTTCTATGTCCTTGGACATATCCCCAACATCATAGGTGCCATTGATGGGACCCATGTAGCTCTGGTCCCCCCCACAGAAGTGAACAGGTGTACAGGAACCGGAAGAGTTATCATTCCATGAATGTACAGATGGTGTGTTTGGCAGACCAGTACATCTCGCAGGTAAATGCTATGTTCCCTGGCTCTGTGCATAACACCTACATCCTGCGGAATGGCAGCATCCCTTATGTGAGGGGTCAATTCCAGAGGCACCGGGTGTGGCTATTAGGGGACTCTGGTTACCCCAACCTGTCATGGCTACTGACTCCAGGGAGGAATCCCAGGACCAGGGCAAAGGAGCGCTACAATGAGGCCCATGGGCGGACTAGGAGGGTGATCGAACGCACCTTCGGCCTCCTGAAGGCCAGGTTCAGGTGCCTCCATATGACAGGTGGTTCCCTATTCTTCTCACCAAGGAAGGTGTGCCAGATCATCGTGGCCTGCTGTATGCTTTACAATATGGCTTTGCGACGACAGGTGCCTTTTCTGCAGGAGGATGGTCCAGATGACAGTGTTGTGGCAGCTGTGGAGCCTGTGGACAGTGATGAGGAGGAAGCAGAGGAAGAAGACATTGACAACAGGGACTCAGTTATCCATCAATATTCCCAGTGACACACAGGTGAGAACACATTCCTGCCTACTACAAGTACTTTCACACTTCTACCTCTATCCTGTCTGTCGATTTCAACCAGTATATGGTAATTGAGTTGTACATTTCCATTACGGTTTCATAGGTGTGGTTACCAACGTGTGTCATCTGCTTAGATTCTTCATGGACTTGCGATGTGTGACATAGGTATGTTGATATTACATTTGAGAACCGATTTTGTCACTGTCATTGCTAATACACATTTTCAAAATCACAGACTGACTCCAGATCGTTTTGTGCTTCAAGGGTGTTTATTGAAGTGCTAAATATTGGAGGGGGGTTGTAAAATGGTGAGGGGTGATGGTAGAGGAATGTCCATGGCAGAGTCCAGTCTATTATTCTCACAGGTGCACTGCCCATATGGGCATAGGAAGTGGAGCTGGGGCAGTTCCAATATGGACAGGGTTACAAAGTGGGACAGTAGGATGACAATCAGGGTGGGTCTCATTTCTTGGCGGGGTCTTGGCATCGTGCTCTGATTTGTTCCTGGATCTCAGGGACCGTTTGCAGGGTGGTTCTCCGTCTGCAGGGGGTGGGGTGCTGGTGTGGTGGTCCTGTGGCGGGGCGTCCTGTCCACTAGCGCCAGCGGAGGTGGTGGGCAGTTCTTCGTCCATGCTAGTGTCAGGGGCCCCTTGGAGTGCCACAGTGTCCCTCCTGGTGTTAAGTATCTCCTTCAGCACCCCTACGATGGTGCTCAGGGGGCTGCTGATGGTTCTGAGTTCCTCCCTGAACCCCAAATACTGTTCCTCCTGCAGTCGCTGGGTCTCCTGAAACTTGGCCAGGACCGTTGCCATCGTCTCCTGGGAGTGGTGGTATGCTCCCTTGATGGAGGAGAGGGCCTCGTGGAGAGTGGGTTCCCTAAGCCTGTCCGCCCCCTGTCGCACAGCAGCCCTCCCAGTTCCCCTGTGTTCCTGGGCCTCCATCCCCTGGACTGTGTGCCCACAGCCACTGCCCCCAGGTCCCTGTTGTTGTTGGGGGTGGTGGGTTATCCTGGGTTCCCTGTAGTGGTGGACACACAGCTGAAAGACGTGTCCTGGGTATGGAGGTATGGGCCAGCTGGGTGGGTGCTGTGCTGGTGTTACCAGAGGGTGGAAGGTCTGTGGTTGCCTGTGAATGGGTGTGGGGAACTGATTGTCCCGAGGCCCACGATGGTCCAGGCTGGTCATCTAGATCCAGTTGGACAGAGCTGCTGTCATCACTGTGGGGCTCTTCTGTGGGTGGGGTAGAGATGTCTGGACCCTCCTGTCTGGTGACGTTGGGTAGAGGTCCTGCAGGGGTGGAAAAGCACGATTATTCATCTGTGTGTGTCATGGTGTGCAATGGGTGGGTGAGCGTGTACGCCAGTGGTAGCATTCCTGTGTGGGGGCTTGTGTGATGATGGTTGAGGGGGGTGTTATGGGTATGTGCAGTGGGCATGCTTTAGTGATGGGTGTCCATGCTTTGTTGTCATGCAGGGCTTGGTGTTGGGATGGGTGGTTTGTGTTAGTAGTACATATGTGAGGAGTTGGAGTGATAGGGGATGGGGTGAGGGTGGGAGTGTGTGATAGCATGCAGGTAGGGTGGGGGATATGATTGTTAAGATTTGACTTACCAGAGTCCATTCCTCCACCGACTCCTGCGAGGCCCTCAGGATGCATAATAGTCAAGACCTGCTCCTCCGATGTTGTTAGTTGTGGGGGAGGAGGTGGGGGTCCGCCGCCAGTCCGCTGTACCGCGATGTTGTGTCTGGAGACCACGGAACGCACCTTTCCCCGTAGGTCGTTCCACCTCTTCCTGATGTCGTCCCTATTTCTTGGGTGCTGTCGCACTGCGTTGACCCTGTCGACTATTCTTCGCCATAGCTCCATCTTCCTAGCTATGGAGGTGTGCTGCACCTGTGATCCAAATAGCTGTGGCTCTACCCATACGATTTCCTCCACCATGACCCTGAGCTCCTCCTCCGGGAACCGGGGGTGTCTTTGCCGTGCCATGGGGTGGTGTAGGTGATGTGTGGGGTGGTGCATGTGGTGATAAGTGTGGTGATATGTAGTGGTGTGTGGTGTTTTGTGCGTGGAAGTAGTGTGGGTGATGGTGTTGAGTGCCTGTGGCTGCTAGTTTGTGGATGGTGTTGTCTCTCTCTGGCCTTCTTTCAGAATTTTTTATCGTAGGGCTTTTTGGGTGATGTGGGTGTGTGTTTTATATAGTATTGATTGTGTGGGAGTGGTGTGTGTATGTGTATCAGGTGTGTGTATTTCGAATTGTCCAATGTGGTGGTGTTTTGGAGATGTGTGTGTATTTTGAGCGTGGCGGTGTGTACTGCCAATGGAATACCGCGGTTGAAAGACCGCTGCGTGGATTCGTGGGTCGTGATAGCATTGGCGTATTTCTGTTGGCGTGACGGTGGAGGTTTTGTTTTCGCCAGTTTATCACTGACCTTTGGTGTGGCGGACTTGTGTGGGTGTCTGAATTTTGGCGGATTTCGGGATGTGTGTCATAATAGCTGCGGCGAATTTCCGCAGCCACAGTGGTATGTTGGCAGTCTTCTGCACAGCGGTAAGCGGCTTTTACCGCCAATGTTGTAATGACCCCCAATATTCTTACCTGAGATATTTCTGTCATGGAGTGATGGTAACAAAATATTCAGAACATGGTAGAGCAAGTAGGGATCTGGAGCAACATGAAGAAAGCAAAGAGAGAAACACTTTCAGACGATGACAGACCTAGGGAGATCAGAAGCAATGGGAAGAAAAGGAACATGGGGGTTGGAGGGATAAACATTTTCAGGAGAAAAAGGAGCAAGCAAGGATCTGGAGCAACAATAAGAAACAACACAATAATGATTGGTACTATGGAGGAATCAGAAGAGCGGGAAATAAAGGAAAGAGAAGGCCAACATCCATACTCTGTCATGGAGTGTTAAAAAATGATGCACAAAATAAAAATATCTCCTTGACATCTGCCAGGTAAGGATACAGCACATGCAATCAAAAAGCCTGGTGAGTAAAGTATGCTGCAGGCTTGGATAAATACATAATAAGGAGAAAAGTAGCAAATCCAAAGCAGAACAATCAAATTGGCAAAAATTTAATCCAATGAAAGAGCTGAAAGTGCCTTCGAAAAGCTACAATGGACTGCAAAAGTTGGCCATAGTAAGACCGCAAAAATGAAACGCTAACTCCTATGGAAATCATTCCTACTTATGTTGCCACTATCAGAGAGTATTCTCAGATATAGAGCTGCAGGTAAAAAGTGGTTCATTTTTCTTGTTGCACTGTCAATGATTTGATCAAAAGTCTTAGGTCCTCATTACAAGACTGGCAGGCCAACTGTCGGCCCATCAGACCTGTGTGGAGGAGACCGATGTGGAGCTGGGGGTTTCCCCCACTGGCCCAATAATGATGTTTCCACTGAGCTGACCGGAAGAAACCTTCAGATTAGGAGGTCTCTGCAAGTCAGCCAATTGGAAACAGTGCAGCTGTCTTGTTCTTCGATCCTCATGGAGTCAAGACCAATGCCGTTGCACAGATGGGGCACTCAGCACCCTTGGAATGTAGCAGACAGTGTGCATTCTGAGGGTGCTGGGCACAGGGGCCCCAGCAATGCCCACAAAAAGGTTGTAGGCAGTGCAGGGGCCCACCTGTGGCCCTCACAGCTGCCTTTCCACCATCCTTTTCATGGCAGGGACCCCACCATGAAAAAACTGGCAGGAAGGGGACTCATTTTCTGCACTGTGGAGATCGCCAGGAGTGCAGCAGTTCCACCGGCACAGAGGGGGTCATTCTGACTCCCGCCGGGCGCGGTCACCGCGCGCCCGGCGGGAACCGCCAAAATACCGTACCGCGGTCGGAAGACCGCGGCGGGTATTTTGAGTTTTCCCCTGGGCTGGCGGGCGGCCTTCAAAAGGCCGCCCGCCAGCCCAGGGGAAAACGACCTTCCCACCATGAAGCCGGCTCGTAATCGAGCCGGCGGAGTGGGAAGGTGCGACGGGTGCTACTGCACCCGTCGCGTATTTCACTGTCTGCTATGCAGACAGTGAAATACAAGCGGGGCCCTCTTATGGGGGCCCCTGCAGTGCCCATGCCATTGGCATGGGCACTGCAGGGGCCCCCAGGGGCCCCGCGACACCCCCTACCGCCATCCTGTTCCTGGCGGGCGAACCGCCAGGAACAGGATGGCGGTAGGGGGTGTCAGAATCCCCAAGGCGGCGCAGCATGCTGCGCCGCCTTGGAGGATTCTGACGGGCAGCGGAACACCGGCGGGAGACCGCCGGTTTTCCTGCACTGACCGCGGCCAAAGCGCCGCGGTCAGAATGCCCTGCGGGGCACCGCCGGTCTGTCGGCGGTGCTCCCGCCGACCCTGGCCCCGGCGGTCTGAGACCGCCGGGGTCAGAATGACCCCCAGAGTGTTTGGCGGTCCTTGGACTGACAAACTCATAATGGGGGCCTTTAACTGGGGCTCTGGGCCCTCCAATGAAATATGCAACTACATATTAACTGGAGAAGCACATCAGCTTGGACTTCTCTTTATGAGGCGAGTGGGCAACAATTGGACTTTTTGAGGGTTACCTCTTGTAACCACTGACAAGCATTAATACTGTTCTTATACAATTTCAAAGTGTTGTAAATAACAGACACTATTATTACTAACTTCAATATTATTCAATGTACCGACCTCAGGAGGCTGCAAGGATGACCCTGTCTTGTTGGGATTCAATTTTTTCAAATTTGTGACCTACAGAATAATACATGATTCTTAAGCTTTCAACTCACTGAGCTATACTGTTGAGTAATTATTATGAACATAAAACAGAAATACATGTTTTTGTTGCACTTTGAAATATTCAGATGGCTGGTTACAACTTTGACAAGAGAGCTAAAAGTCCATCACAGGGTGATGGTGGGTCCGAGCTGTGAAACATTAATTGACGTAGGTATATGACTGCATTGATTAGCAAGAACAAAACTGACTTTTCCTTAGACGCCTACATAAAAGTAGCAAAGGATCATACAAGACATGTCTACTAATTTAATTATAAGGGAAGAGGCCTTTAATGTTGCATTTCAATGGAAAGTTCTGGTTCAACAGTATTGAAACCACTCAGTGCCTGATTAAAGTTCGGAAGAGCTATGATTGCTTTCAAATGCAGGTTTAAAATGAGACCGAGATGTGCAACGATTTCTTATATCGAAGTGAATGCACTAATAATCATGGACAAAGAAAAACTTTTTTTTTTTGTGAATGCACTAATAATCGTGGACAAAGAAAAAAACATGTTTTTTGTCAAATATTGTTTGCTGAAAATAATGATTCTTATGTACCAGTGAGAAAATGTACATAAACTTAATCATACACCATAGCTGCTAGGCATCTGTTTATCTTTATTATGTTGCCATGTGCTCGACAAACCTCCTGAACTTTGATGATTGACCTTGTGTTCACAGCCTTGGGCTGCAATCTGCTTATCGATGTAATTTACTTGTTCTAACTGTAGTTCTGAGAATGTTTGTGCTTAATCAGTACCTGCCAGAACAGGTTTGTACAGGTCGTTGCCACCTCCTGCCAGCTGCATCTGTACCTTCTCCCACCACACGTGTATCCCTGAAATATTCTGAAGGCCGCAGAGGACCTTGAATACGCTAGGGGTGGAGTTGTCCTCTGACTAAGCAGTTTTGTGTGTATATAAGTTTGGGTGCCCCAGAGTGAAGGGGCAGCCTCCGTAGGATAGTCACTTGACTGTCCTGAGACTCTGTATTAGCTCGAGCTATAATCCATGTAATAAACTTCTCTTTATTCCTCCAGTTGGTGACTCCGCTTGATTTGTGTACTCTCTGCTAAACGGACCCTGAAAGTAAGGTGTCCCTCCACCGCTGGGAAGGAGACCCCGGGTGGGGATTCTATCTTTCCTGGTTCCTCAGTTGGCGTCCGAACAGGGACCCGAGTCAGGCATCCAGGGGACCGACCAGGTGACGGAGGACTCACGAGTGGATTTCCAAGGGAGGCGCCCCACACCGGATTCTGAGCTTCGTTCTCTGTCGTGGACCTGCGCATCTGTTAGGGTTTGTGCACAGCAAAGAGCATGTCCCCTCTCACTGCACTAGTGGGTTCTGTAATAGCTCCCTCTTAAACTTACTATTGAAAGCCTTTCTTGTTATCTCACCTTCCCCCCCTAGGCTTCTGTGTATGTTGTTTAATGTGCTGTTTTGTTTACACATTGGGCCTTGCTTTTACCAAGGCTTCTTTAAAACACTCCTCTCTAGGCCATGTGTTAATTTAACTCATTTGCATAATAACTGAAACTCTGCACACCTTTCAAGAACATGTGCAGCATGTGAGGACCACACCCAGCTCTTCAAACCACACTCAGCTCTGCACACCTTTCAAGAACATGTGCAGCATGTGAGGACCACACCCAGCCCTGTCTATAAAAGGCAGCCCCCGATCCTCACCCAGTGCTTGTGCTCGTCTACCTCCCGCTTACCTGAGGACAGATCCCTCGGCGCTGGCACTCCTGCTCTCTACAGACTTTCATTGGCTTCAATGGGCGCAGCTGCTGGCTCTTCCTTCTTCCGGTTTCCGGTTCCTCCTTGCCTTAGCCTCTCTCCTACAAGCAACCTGCAAAAGAGAAAGAAGACAAGGTTAGACTGATCAGTATCTCTTGCCAGCAACAAGTAAGTGCAAAACTTTTATTACCTGAAAGAACTTTGACAACAATTTCTGGATTTGTGTATAGACAATTTGAAACAAGATACCTTCCATGAACATTGTGATTCAAACTCTTTGTTACAAGAATACTTTGCGGAACTTTGTGAAGCAAACAATTTTTTTTTGTTTATGGAACTTTTAAGAATCGAACTGTGGAAACCATTAACAGCAAGGCAAACAGTAAATCAAGGACTTGCACAAATTACATGCTGTATTTTGACGTAAAAGTACAGTATTTGTTTTATAAAAGATTCTGGAAATATGGGAAAAGTGAGTCTGCTATTGGGAATTTAGGCTTTAGTTATATTAAGATGAATGTTTGATATTGGTAATTCTGATAACGGTATTTGTTTAATGTTTTAGAAGCTTTAGAGTAATAGAAAGCACATCCCAGAGCAGTAACACATTCCAAACCTGGAAACTAGAGACCAGGATCCAAGAGGTACTTTTAGAAGAAAATGTCTAATAAATAAAGGGATAGTCAGGAACCCAGTTAGGAATAGGTTGTACTTATCTGTTCTTTGTTTATGTTTCATTAGGCACCAGTTTCTACAAAAGTCAGAGAGGGCCGCAGATTTGTGCAGCACTTCAACAGTGGAAACGCAAGAACGGTGTTGTCTCTTTATTTTATTTTATCCACTTCCCCCCTTCCCTTGAGCTTCTGTTCTTAGTGCACTGTTTTAAAAACTAGTGTGCTGGAACAAGCAGTTTCAGGGTGGGGTCGGATTGTCTTCAACCTCCATCAGAACTGAACAAGGACTCAGGTGAGCTGGGCTTTGACAGAAGCACAAGCCTTTAAAAAAAAAAAAAATTCAGTTCTGGTGGACGATGAATATCGGGGAAGAAATAGAGGGCATTGACGTCACGGATATGGCGCAGGCCCTAAATGAGGACTTGGCTCATAATGAATCAGTGTCTGGCATCTTGCAACATATGCAAGAGGAAATAGAGAGATTAAAGATGGAGAATACCTCTTTAAAACAGGATTTAAGCAGGTATAAATTTAGGGTATCTCAGTGGAACACAGCTTTTACGCCTTAGTTTAAAACCTCCTCAGAGACAGGGGCGCCATCAAAACATACAACTTTGCCTCCCCCAGTTGAGGTCACTGTTAATGTTCCTAATGCTGTGCCCTTAGCAGCTCCTGAACGTTTTCATGGAGATAGTAACAAATTCCATGTTTTTATCAATCAATGTCAATTACACTTCGTTTGTAAGCCACAACAGTTCCCTACTGATGCTACGAAAGTGGCATTCGTCTTGTCTTATTTGGGTGGCACAGCAGCCAATTGGTCAATTCCTTTCGTGGAGAGAGATGATCCCATCCTCCATAATTGGAATCAATTTAAACGTACCATGACCAGCCTTTTTGCAAAACACACTTTCATGCAGGCAAGTGATAATGAGCTTTTAAATCTTAAACAAGGTAACAAGGATTTATTGACCTATCTCACTAGTTTTAATCGTTTACTCACCGAGACACAGTGGCCAGAAGAAAAGCGTGTCTCCCTTTTCTATAAAGGTTTGAGAGACGAGTTAAAAGACGCGCTGGCTCATATCATTGATTTGCCAGAAGACTATTCGAACTTTGTAAATTTAGTTGTGAAATTAGAACATAGACTAGGAGAAAGAAAGGGAGATAAATACAAACTGGAGTCACGGTTAACTTTTATTAGACACGAGAAGAAAGACCCAGATAATAAACTCTCTGAACCTGAGCCTATGCAAATAGGGACACTCAGAGGTCCACTCACATCAGAGGAAAAAGAAAGAAGGAGAAAACTTCAATTATGTTTATATTGTGGAAGGGCAGGTCACTTTGCCAGAGAATGCCCAGTAAAGCCTAAAAATCCACGAAAGGGTGCTGTTTCCTCCACCTCCTCAACTGAATCGGGAAACGATTAAGCTCGACAAGGGGAGAGGTTACTTGTTCGAGAAAACATCTTAATCAAACCTCTAATGCTGCAGCCTTCATGGTACCGCACATACCTAGACATTTCATAATTCAGGTCGTTTTAATTGTTACTACCCAAGTGAGGCATTCTCTCCCTGTCCTACTGGACTCAGGCGTGACAGGAAATTTTGTGGATAATAAGTTAGCTGAAAACTTAGGACTTCCTATGTGCCTAAAGCCTTGTCCAGAAGCAGTATGTGCAGTGGATGGGTCAGAATTGACCTCTGGATTAATCACAAAACAAACAAGTCCACTTGTTATGGTCTGTCAGAACGGGCACACAGAGGTGATTAGCTTTGATCTGATAGATACTCCTAATTTTGGTTTGATTCTTGGGGTACCCTGGTTAACAACTCATAACCCAAAAATTGATTGGGTGAATAGAACTGTTACTTTGGATTCCTCTTTCTGTAGAACCAATTGCTATCAAGAAGCAGGTACAGAACAGAGCACAGTATTACACTGTGCTAGTGTTACACAAGATGAACCAAGTCTCCCTCCTGAATATTCTGACTTTAAAGACGTCTTTGATCCAGTAAAGGCTAGTGTGCTGCCCCCACATAGTTCTTATGACTGTCGTATAGATCTTATCCCAGGGGCCCCTTTACCTAATAACAGAGTATATGCTTTGACTGACGAAGAAACCAAATACTTAAGAACCTACCTAGATGACCTACTACAGTCTGGGTTCATCCGTCATTCCACATCTCCGGTGTCATCTCCACTCTTTTTTATCCCGAAGCCGGATAAATCCGTGCGCGCGTGTATCGATTATAGAGGACTAAATAAGGCTACAATAAAGAATAAATATCCTCTTCCTCTAATACCTGTGTTGTTGGATCAATTAAGACATTCTACTGTATACACTAAACTAGATCTGCAGGGAGCTTACCACCTGGTCCGAGTAAAAGAGGGGGATGAGTGGAAGACAGCTTTCAAGACAAAGTTTGGTTTATTTGAGTACACAGTAATGCCCTTTGGGTTATGTAATGCCCCTGCGGCCTTTCAGTTCTTTATAAATGAGGTCCTACACGAATTCCTGGACGTTTGTGTCATAGTATACATAGACGACATCCTTATTTACTCTAAGAACTCAGAAGAACATACCCAACATGTTTGTGCAGTATTATCAAAGTTAAAAGAAAATCATCTTTTTGCTAAGTTAGAAAAGTGTACTTTTAATGTCAGCAAGGTGGACTTTTTAGGATACTGCCTGTCACCTCAAGGAATAACTATGGATGTAAAGAAAATCAGTGCTATTGCTGATTGGCCAGAACCATCCTCTGTAAAAGATATTCAGAAATTTCTGGGTTTCGCCAATCTTTATAGGAGGTTTATTGCACATTTTGCAGACATTGCGGCCCCAATAACTACCTTGTTGCGGAAAGGGCAACGATTTCTTTGGTCTGGTGAGGCGGCACACGCCTTTCAACTACTAAAACAAAAGTTCACTTCAGCCCCAATTCTGAAACATCCTGATCCTGACTTGCCTTTTTTTGTTGAAGCGGATGCTTCACAAGTAGCTTTAGGAGGAGTTCTCTCTCAACGAGATGCAGTAGATGGCCAGTTACATCCTATAGCCTTCTATTCCAAAAAGTTATTACCAGCTGAACAAAATTACACTGTGGCTGAAAGGGAACTACTAGCTATCAAAGTAGCCTTTTTAGAATGGAGGCACCATTTAATGGGAGCCAAGTACCCAGTTACAATCTTTTCTGACCATAGGAACCTACAGTTTTTTGGATCACTTAAAGCACTAACACCACGTCAGATGCGCTGGTTAAATTTTTTTAGCACAATTGACTTTGTAATAACCTATAGACCAGGTGCACAACAAATTCAATCTGATGTGTTATCTAGATACGGACATACTTCAGACATGAAACAAGATAAAATAGGAGAACCCATTATTCCTCCCCAAAAGTTTTTGGCACCAGTACAACAGAAGGATTTCATCACAGATCTATATAATGCACACATGCAAATAGCACCTCAGGATTGGTTAAAGGATTCCCATAACACAATACAACGAGGTTTATTGTATCACAACAACATGCTGTTAGTGCCCACCTCTGAATTACAAACACAGGTGATAATTTGGCATCACGCCTCACCGTTGGCAGGTCATCCTGGTTGGGTAAAAACCCTGGAAAATGTGCAAAAACACTTTTGGTGGGACACTATAAGAAAGGACATTAAGCAATTTGTCACTACCTGTCCAATTTGTGCAAGACATAAATCTTCTCATAAGGCCCCTGACGGCTTGTTAATACCAATGCCAACACCCAAACAACCTTGGCACACTGTGAGCGTAGACTTTATTGTAGGTTTACCACCTGTAAAATCTTTCACAACAGTGTTGGTTATAGTGGATTTTTTATCTAAAATGGCACATTTTGTACCATTACGGAAATTACCCACGGCGGCAGAATTTGCCGATATTTTTATAAGGGAAATTGTGCGTTTACATGGTTTGCCAAGCAAAGTGGTGTCAGACCGAGGGAGCCAGTTCAACTCTAAATTTTGGAAAAAATTATGTAAAAAACTGAAAATAGATGTGGCATTATCCACTGCTTTCCACCCAGAGACAGATGGACAGACTGAACGACTGAACCAAACCTTACTTCAAACGCTACGTTGTTTATTGGCTGATTATTCTAGTGAATGGTTGGAAGCTCTCCCTGTAGCGGAGTTTGTTTATAATAATACTGAGCATTCAGCTCTACTTTGCTCACCATTCTATTTCTTGCAGGGGTATCATCCAAGAGCTATACCCATTTTGTTAGAAGATTCTCTGTTACCTACAGTAACGGATAGACTAACGAGGTTAGGTGACATACAAGACAAAGCCAGGAAACATTTATTAAAGTACAAGGAAAGCATGAAAAGACAAGCAGACAAACACAGATCTGAGGCCCCAATGTATAAAATCGGTGACAAGGTATGGCTCTCCACAAAGAACCTAAACATAGAGGGATCCCGAAAGCTGCAACCACGTTTCATTGGACCCTTCAGTATAACTGCCATAGTAAACCCGGTAACAGTAAAATTAGATTTACCAAAAGAATATCCAGTACATACTACATTCCATGTGTCCTTGCTTAAGCCGTACAATCCAAAAACCTGACCTGAACCACCACCTCCACCCATACCAATTAAGGGAAATCTAGAATATGAAGTGAAAAGCATAAAAGACTCAAAAAGAATTAGTGGACGTCTGTTTTATTTAGTAGAATGGAAAGGATATGATGAATCTGAGAATTAATGGGAACCAGCATCATATGTACATGCCCCACAGCTGATTAGACGGTTTTATTTAAAAAATCCAGGAAAACCCCGTCCTGTAGGAGGGCCTTTGAGGGGGGCAACTGTTAGGGTTTGTGCACAGCAAAGAGCATGTCCCCTCTCACTGCACTAGTGGGTTCTGTAATAGCTCCCTCTTAAACTTACTATTGAAAGCCTTTCTTGTTATCTCACCTTCCCCCCCTAGGCTTCTGTGTATGTTGTTTAATGTGCTGTTTTGTTTACACATTGGGCCTTGCTTTTACCAAGGCTTCTTTAAAACACTCCTCTCTAGGCCATGCGTTAATTTAACTCATTTGCATAATAACTGAAACTCTGCACACCTTTCAAGAACATGTGCAGCATATGAGGACCACACCCAGCTCTTCAAACCACACCCAGCTCTGCACACCTTTCAAGAACATGTGCAGCATGTGAGGACCACACCCAGCCCTGTCTATAAAAGGCAGCCCCCGATCCTCACCCAGTGCTTGTGCTCGTCTACCTCCCGCTTACCTGAGGACAGATCCCTCGGCGCTGGCACTCCTGCTCTCTACAGACTTTCATTGGCTTCAATGGGCGCAGCTGCTGGCTCTTCCTTCTTCCGGTTTCCGGTTCCTCCTTGCCTTAGCCTCTCTCCTACAAGCAACCTGCAAAAGAGAAAGAAGACAAGGTTAGACTGATCAGTATCTCTTGCCAGCAACAAGTAAGTGCAAAACTTTTATTACCTGAAAGAACTTTGACAACAATTTCTGGATTCGTGTATAGACAATTTGAAACAAGATACCTTCCACGAACATTGTGATTCAAACTCTTTGTTACAAGAATACTTTGCGGAACTTTGTGAAGCAAACATTTTTGTTTTTTTATGGAACTTTTAAGAATCGAACCGTGGAAACCATTAACAGCAAGGCAAACAGTAAATCAAGGACTTGCACAAATTACATGCTGTATTTTGACGTAAAAGTACAGTATTTGTTTTATAAAAGATTCTGGAAATATGGGAAAAGTGAGTCTGCTATTGGGAATTTAGGCTTTAGTTATATTAAGATGAATGTTTGATATTGGTAATTCTGATAACGGTATTTGTTTAATGTTTTAGAAGCTTTAGAGTAATACAAAGCACATCCCAGAGCAGTAACACATTCCAAACCTGGAAACTAGAGACCAGGATCCAAGAGGTACTTTTAGAAGAAAATTTCTAATAAATAAAGGGATAGTCAGGAACCCAGTTAGGAATAGGTTGTACTTATCTGTTCTTTGTTTATGTTTCATTAGGCACCAGTTTCTACAAAAGTCAGAGAGGGCTGCAGATTTGTGCAGCACTTCAACAGTGGAAACGCTAGAACGGTGTTGTCTCTTTATTTTATTTTATCCACTTCCCCCCTTCCCTTGAGCTTCTGTTCTTAGTGCACTGTTTTAAAAACTAGTGTGCTGGAACAAGCAGTTTCAGGGTGGGGTCGGATTGTCTTCAACCTCCATCAGAACTGAACAAGGACTCAGGTGAGCTGGGCTTTGACAGGATCTCCACTGTGTGTCTTCCAGCCGGCTCGACTTCTCCTGACGCTGTCTGAATTCGGGTCTCTGTTTTCCGTGAACTACTGGAGTCCCCAACTGTCAGACTATAACAGAAGTGTCAGGTAAGGACGGGAGTTGAAAGATTCCTGTCTAAAAATAGGTCTGTGAGTACTGTACCGTTTCTATAGCTCTTTGCAAAGATCGACGTCAGTGGTAAGACTGACCTCAGTTGTCATTTAAGTATATAGGAAGCAAAGGGCATATTTGCCACTCATTTGGTGTATTCAAACCACTGGTGTAAGAATTTTTTTTTAAAAAAATACTGGAAGAATGCCAGCGTTCAGTTGTTTTAGGAAATTGTGTTGTTGTTGGATAAGCTACAAGCGGAAGACCCCTTTTAAACGATATGTTAGATAAACCCCCGTTATATACTCCACCAATATATCCTACACTACATCCTCAACCTTCACCAGGTGACCCTATTGTGCCACCCCCAGTTCGATCTCAGGCGAGTGCTCCGCCACCCACCACCACCCCTCCTGTCACTAGACCTATAGAGGATACACCCCGCCTGACTGTGCACACCCATCGACTGGCCCCCGTTTGGCCCACCACTGACTCCTGTTTAGACACCACACATACCCCCGTCCCATGACCCCGCAAAAGCGCACCCTCCGCGGACACTTGTTCTCTAATTCACAAGAGGAAGATGTCATTAAAGAAATGACACGGAGGTGGATGACTAATTGGAATGACTATGGGGTCAGGGACATTGTCCACACTATGAAACAATGGGATAGTTTAGTTCAGTTACATGCAGCTACCCTTATGTGCAACATTATAATACAAGAATATGAGGATGATGGTTCCTCAGCTCCCGCGGGACTGGTGGACCTCCGAAAACGCGCCTCTACTGGACTGCCATTTGGTTCTGGGCTACATTATTATGTTGTTACTCTTCTCGTATATAGGGACAGTCTGTGGACATGTAGCCCTTCTATAAGGGCATCCATGTTTCCCATCAGAGAGGTTCCGCCGGTTTGGCAAGAGCCGGTGATGGATAACGCTGGCCAAGTTATTACAGCAGGGCATTTTCAACAAATGTGAGTACACACCCCATGGAAAAGATCTGAAACATATACCCTAAAAGCCACCTTACCTGACCCCCGTAAGAATCCTGCAGGATATTATAAAGAACTGCAACAAATTCTTGAATCCTGTACTATGACATTGTCATGTTAATGGCAGCAGTAGTCCCGCAGGAAGTATGGTCAAAAGTACGGAGGCACGACCATGCTGAACTAGGGGGCACATGGGACCAATTGCAAGCAGCAGAAAGGGACAGGGTTGGGGGAGCGAAACCAGACCATCTTATATTGGCTCTCCCACTGCATATTTTGGATTTAATGAAGACCATACTTGCACCACACAGGATAAATTGGGATAAATTGGCCGCCTGTAAACAGAAAAAGGACGAGGGTGTTTCAGACTTTTATACAAGGTTTGAGGGTGTCTTTTCTGATTACAGCAGCCAAGACATGACTACTGAAGGGGGGATAAGACTCTTTGTTGACAAATTGGTGGACAATTTATTACCGGACATAAAGGGAAAATTGAAATTTTGTGAAAGTACGTGGCCAGTCTCTACTGCCACTGGAATACTGACAATGGCCCAATATTATGAGAACAGGGAGATAGAAGAAGAAGAAAAGAACGAGAAAAAAACAAAGGAGTTGAAAACAAAGGTGTTATTTCGGCAGGCCTACCCTCAGCCCCGTCACAGCAGTCCAGATCAAGGACCTCCCAATGACAGAAGGCAGTCCCAACGCCCTCCCCGTTCTTCCCTCTCCTACAATCAGTGCGCCTATTGCAAGCAGGAGGGCCACTGGAAGAATGACTGACCCAATAAGAACAACTCCACAGGCCGCCCCATGCCCCCACTGCAACAGGGCAACAGACCACGCGGTAGGTCTGGTCCTGCAGACAGACCCCGCCAGCAGGCCCCTTCACGGTCCCACAGTACCCCCCGCCCGAATTATTTTGATGCTTCATCCCAGCGTCAATATTTTAATGATGACTATGATGCGTATGAAGGTCAGGGGTCCTCCTTTGACTAGGAAAGCCTTCGACAGAGGGGGGTGGGACCAGTTTCTATTCCTGTTAGGCAGAATGGCCCTCACGTTGAGGTACAATTAGACGGTACTTCACATGATTTTTTGGTAGATACTGGGGCCACCAAAAGTTCTGTTAAACAGAAAGAGGTCCAAGGGGTCCCTCTGTCTGGCAATATTAACGTCTCTATGGGTTTTTCTGGTGTTCCGGTGGCTAACCCCGTCTCCCAGTCGCTGCATGTTGCTATATGTCCTTACACCATTAGCTCCCCTCTCATTCTTACTTTGGCCTGTAGTGAGAATTTATTGGGTTTGGACCTATTAAAGAAATTGTACGCCACCATTTATTGCTCTCCGGATGGAGTTCATGTCACTTTAGATCCAAATATTTCCCCGTCACAATTTTTGTCAAAACCACTTCCACCCGAACTTCGAGATTTGCCAGACATTTTATGGGCCACACATAAGGATGATGTTGGATGTCTGGACATTCCACCGTATGTCATACGCTTGAAAGCCAATGCCAAATTGCCTCGTCTTCCCCAATACAAATTATCCCAACACATTGAACAACAACTCAAAAATATTGTGACCCAGTTGATTGATTTGGGTGTCATTGAAGAAACGCGTGGTAATGATTGTAACAGTCCTGTCCTTCCTGTTCATAAAAAATTATCTGATGGCACCGCGTCTCCAGGACTCCGATTTGTTATTGATTTACGGGCGGTCAATAAGATTGTAATACCCCAGTTCCCTGTTGTTCCTGACATTACGACATTATTAACAATGATACCTGCCTCCGCTACTTGGTTCTCAGTTATCGATCTTAAGAATGCATTATTTAGCATTCCCATTCATCCAGATAGCAGACACATCTTTGGGTTTTCACTGGGTGGTCGCAGTTTCCGGTTCTGTCGCGCTCCACAAGGCTATACTGAATCACCTAGCATTTTTAGCCAGGCCCTCAAGGGTCAATTAGATACCCTTGTTTTTCCTTGCTCCTCGACGCTGGTTCAATATGTGGATGACCTTTTAATAGCATCCACTTCAGAACAAAATTGTAAAACAGATACTGTAGCCTTATTGAAACATCTTGCAAACCATCACCAAAAGGTCTCCCTCTCCAAATTGCAATATTGTAGACAGGAGGTTATATACCTAGGACACCTCCTGTCTAAGGAGGGACGTACGTTGACGGCTGAGAGAATACAAGCTATACGAGACATACCGGTTCCAAGGACACAGAGAGAGGTTAGGGCCTTTATAGGTATTACCTCCTTCTGTCCTCAATGGATTCCTAATTATTCTCTTTTGATAAAACCGTTTTTGCATCTCACCCACAAAGATTGTCCTGAAACAATTGAATGGAATGACGATTTTCAGTTTGGTTTTGATGAATTGAAAAATACACTCTGCACAGCACCTGTACTGGGTACGCCTGATTATCATAAAGATTTTCAGTTATATGTGAGCGAGAGAAATGGATGTTCACTATCAGTGTTAACCCAAGAGCATGGCGGCAAACAGCGCCCCTGTGCTTATTTTTCGGCTCTACTGGATCCAGTTTCCCAAGCACTCCTGAGTTGTCTACGGGCAGTAGCCGCTGCAGCGGTCACAGTGCGCCAGTCGGCCGGGATAGTCATGGATTCACCCCTCACCCTGTTGGTCCCACACACTGTTGACGCACTATTAAACAAAACAAAAACACAGCATCTTACTAATGCACGATTAACTACTTATGAACTGACACTTTTAGCTAGTCATATAACATTAAAAATGTGCAACACGCTCAATCCTGCCACTTTATTGCCAATTACTGAAAAAACTGAAGATTCTTATGATGACATACATGACTGCATTCTCCGGACGGAGGAAGAAACAAAAGGGAGAGTGTACTTACAGGACACTCCACTGAAAGACCCTAATGGCATATTATACGTAGATGGCTCATGCATCAAGCTACCCGATGGCACTACCTATGCAGCCTATGCAGTTACAACAGCTACCACTGTAGTTGAAACAGCTAGAATACCACATAACTCTGCTCAGGCCACAGAATTAATAGCTCTAACACGAGCCTGTGAGTTAAGTAAAGGACTTAATGTGAATGTTTACACGGACAGCCAGTATGCATTTGGCGTAGCACACAATTTTGGTCGCTTGTGGGCAGAACGAGGATTCCTCACCTCACATGGGACACGTATTCAACATAGGACCCTTATAACTAACTTACTTTCTGCCCTGGCATTGCCCAAAACAATGGCTATCATGAAGTGTAGTGCACACAAAAAGGTGACAGATGAAACTGGACGGGGCAATGCCCTAGCCGATCAGACAGCAAAAGATACAGCGTATGCAAAGACAGGACACATGTATGTGGTAGATAGTACAGAGAAGGTTTGACCCCATGAAATATTTGGGAACACGGTAGAGAGTGTCAGGAAGATACAGGATGAGGCAACTGAACAGGAGAGAAAGGAATGGGAAAAAGGGAAGGCCAAGTTAGATGAAAATACGCTGTGCTAGACAGATCTGTCACAGAGGGAAAGATGGATGTTACCCGATGCATTTGTTCTGCCAGTAGTGACTATGGCCCATGGTCCTGCACACGTTAGTGCGAAAAGCATCTGTAATTTGCTTGATCCGGTTTGGTCTAATAAAAATATCAGAAGAGTAGCTGACCAACTGGTTCAATCCTGCATGATTTGTTTACAACATAACATAGGGAAAGGTGCCTCAGTCCCCGCTGGGCATTTTTCACCCCCATCGTATCCCTTTGAAGTACTACAAATGGATTATATTGAGATGGAAAGGTGTAACAACTTGAAATATGTCCTAGTTGTGGTCTGCATGTTTAGTAAGTGGGTAGAAGCTTACCCTACTAAAGATAATACTGCCTTTACTACCGCAAAGGTACTTCTGAAGGAGTTCTTCCCACGGTTTGGGGTCCCAAGGTGTGTCTGGTCAGATAATGGGAGTCATTTTGTAGGGCAGGTGATGAAAAGGGTGTGTGAAGGGTTGGGCCTCTGCCAGAAGTTTCATGCAGCTAACCACCCCCAGTCAGCAGGA
This sequence comes from Pleurodeles waltl, assembly GCF_031143425.1. Lineage (NCBI taxonomy): Eukaryota > Metazoa > Chordata > Amphibia > Caudata > Salamandridae > Pleurodeles > Pleurodeles waltl. The sequence goes on along the minus strand of NC_090438.1, from coordinate 625,377,449 downwards.
CTAGTTGAAAAATATTATGGCACACTTAAATTGAAGATGTCAAAGATATGCGCAGAACGCGGTATACGGTGGCCGGACGCGTTGCCCCTGGCTTTAATGTCTGTCAGGATGACGCCTCACTCTAGATCAGGGTTGTCACCCCATGAGATAGTGATGGGAAGGCCAGCAAATGTCTGGGGGGTCCCTCGACCTCACAAGTACTCAGAACTAGAACATCCTGTTTTGATGGACTATTTAAATTAACTCACTAATTCTTTGCGTTCTATTCACCAACAGGTGCGTGAAGCACTCCCATCTGTATCCACTTATCCAGGTCACAAGATACTACCTGGCGACTGGGTTCTCACAAAGAATTTCCAGCGGAAAAAGAGTCTCGAACCTCGATGGAAAGGTCAGCGACAGGTCCTTCTTGCTACTCGAACAGCAGTTAAAGTCGAGGGAGCTAAGAATTGGATACATGCATCCCACTGTAAGAAAGTACCCCTACTCGTACCCTCTGATGAAATAAAAAGTGGTGACCACCCGACGACTGAGGACCATTTCAGCAACACTACGCGGAGTGATAAAAAACAGAACAACAGTGTGCTGCAGGAGGTTCCCTCAGATTTAGGTCACACTGAACAATTGTTTCCTGACCATACCATACCACAGTCCACAAGATACGATTTCCGCCCACAAAAATAAGAAAATGAACAATGAACTGATTGCTTGTCCCCTGTACTAAGTCTGATGATAGCTGCAGGGCTGGGATTTTGTCTGTCGGGCGGACCAGAGTGTGTCAATAGGACTGCTGGTATCACCCCACAGTGAAGCAACCACCAGTCACGGGCAGCACTTAGGTCGGACTGAACTGCTAGTGGGACAAGCAATAAAGAGAAATGGGTGTTATACAAGAAGACAAGAGGAAAAAGAAGAAAATAAGTAATTTAAAAAGACTATTAGGCCCACGTATCGCTTGTCTCACCATAACAATACTATTTTTGGTACTTCTGTCCTGCATTGGGTGGGTAATACATGATTCTGATTCAGAGGTCTCACCAACTACGCCACCGCCTTCAGAACACAGCCATGTTTCCTTACCACCCCATGAGGAAGGACGACGTAAGGAATATGAAAACAATACCTTCATATCTATGTTACATCAACATCAGCTGGCTGTAAATAGAACAAATTGTTGGATATGTGGCTTGCTACCGAGTTCCGTGCAAAGAAGGTTGCCATATATTTCATTCCCTTTTTCTTTTGATGGCTCCTGCAGCACCTGGTATGAACTATCAGCCATTTGGGCTACCTCAATAGATGCTACTAATTCCGGACTATTGGTCACCCACCTATACCGGTTATGCTGGCCCACTGGAACGAGAGTTTATGGAACAAAGAAAGAAAAGTCAGAATATGCTGACCGACAAAATAGGTCTACTGACATATATTTTTTATCCTTTAATACCACACCCCGGATTGGCCGAAGATTTTTTGTAACACAGGTCAAGGCTCCACTTTGTTTTCAGAAAAGTGGTAATAGAAGTGTCAGTGCCAGTAACTGTAATGCTACAGTAATATTGAATGGAACTAATTGGCCTACCATGATACCATCACAAAACTTGTATTTTGTTTGTGGTAATAATGCCTACACCTCCTTGGTACCCACCTGGACCGGCAAGTGTTACATTGCTTGGTTATTACCACCAACTTACACAGCTGGCCCTCAACACCACAGGTCTCGGAGAGGGGTAATATCTGCAGAAGATACCTCAGCACAAGAAGCATTGGACTACTTTAAAGGAGTCCTTCCATTTTGGGGCCCTATGATGAACAGTAGGATATCAGACATCTCACACGAGTCGTGGAAGCAACAATAAATGAAACAGCAGGAGCTCTGAGTAACATCACGTCAGAGCTCGCTGCTGACCGCCTTGTTATGGTTGAATGGTTCTTGACATCATCTTGGCGGACCGTGGTGGAGTTTGTACTTTGATCAGATCGAGCTGCTGCGTTTATATACCAGACAAAACCCCTTCAGTGTATAAAGCTATTCAAAGGTTGCATATGATAGCTTCCACAATACACCAAGACGAAGGAACATGGTCCTTAACCGACTGGGTTTGGGGTTTGATTTCCCAAGGGGGCTGGAAGATACTAATATTCCTTTTTGTGCTCGCTGCTGTATTCCTCACCTGTTGTCTTTGTGTACAGTGCCTACCTGCTTTGTGCGGTTGCTGTATGGCATCCCTTGCCCCCTGGCCTGTTCGCCCTCCTCAACACACGGCTATGCTGTCCCTTGAGCAGGAGATAAAAGACCTTATGTCCATTAACATAGACACTGAATGACGTTCAAACTTGCCTCACAATGGCAAAAGGAGGGATTGAGAAAATGGACATAAACTTAATCATACACCATAGCTGCTAGGCATCTGTTTATCTTTATTATGTTGCCATGTGCTCGACAAACCTCCTGAACTTTGATGATTGACCTTGTGTTCACAGCCTTGGGCTGCAATCTGCTTATCGATGTAATTTACTTGTTCTAACCGTAGTTCCGAGAATGTTTGTGCTTAATCAGTAACTGCCAGAACAGGTTCGTACAGGTCGTTGCCACCTCCTGCCAGCTGCATCTGTACCTTCTCCCACCACACGTGTATCCCTGAAATATTCTGAAGGCCACAGAGGACCTTGAATACGCTAGGGGTGGAGTTGTCCTCTGACTAAGCAGTTTTGTGTGTATATAAGGTTGGGTGCCCCAGAGTGAAGGGGCAGCCTCCGTAGGATAGTCACTTGACTGTCCTGGGACTCTGTATTAGCTCGAGCTATAATCCATGTAATAAACTTCTCTTTATTCCTCCAGTTGGTGACTCCGCTTGATTTGTGTACTCTCTGCTAAACGGACCCTGAGGACTAGGATGTCCCTCCACCGCTGGGAAGAAGGCCCCGGGTGGGGATTCTATCTTTCCTGGTTCCTCACCAGCCCAATTGAAAATGCTGGCTAATAATTGCATGGAGGGATTTGGCACCCATCCTCCGATTGTAACCCCTAGGGTGCTGAGGACGAGCTGGTCTCGCCCTCGGCAACGGTTGCCCGGTGCAGAGGACGAGACCAGCTCGTCCTGCTATGGGCCCACTGGGGGAGCACTAGCGCTCCCCCAGATGGCTAATCTCCCTCCTCCCCTGGGCAGAGATAAAAGGGGAATCGCTTCCTCTTCCACCCTGCCCCCGTCTCCCCATGGCATCTGATGACATCAGCGTGCTTTCGCGTGCTGACCTCATCAGAGGCCTGCCGATTGAAGGAGAAATGCAAAAGCATTTCTCCTCTGATCATGTGAAGAGGGCAGAGAGGCATGAAAGGAGAGGAAAGGCCTTTCCTCTCCTTTCATGGTTCTCTGAGCATTTCTGCTGTCTGAGCGTGATGCGATGGGGCAGCAGAAATGCCCTCTAGACACCAGGGATTTTTTTTGTTTTGTTTGTATTTCAATAAGGGGAGTGGCCCATAGGGCAAGGACCGCTCCCCGGGGGGGGGGGGAAATTATTTCTAGGCCATTTCTGCCCCTGGGGGCAGATTGACCTAATAATATAAGGCCTAATATTATTCGGCCGATCTGCCCCCAGGGGGGCAGAAAACCACTAGACACGAGGGATAATTTTATTTATTTATTTTTTTAACTTTTTTTATGTTTGGAGAGTGACCCCTTAGGCAAGGATCGCTCTTGGGGGGGCAAATTATTATTAGGCCATTTCTGCAACCCCTGGGGGCAGATCGGCCGTAAAGATCTGCCCCCAGGAGGGGCAGAAGCCACTAGACACCAGGGATTATTTTATTTTCCATACTTGCGCATGATGGGAGTAGCCACTCCCCAGGGGGGCAAATGTTTTTTTAGGCCATTTCTGCCCCCCTGGGGGCAGATAACCACTAGACACCAGGGATCATTTTTTTGTTTGTTTTTATTTTTTTATGTTTGGCAAGCGACCCCTTAGGCAAGGGTCACTCCCGGGGGGGGGGGGAATTATTATTAGGCCATTTCTGCCCCCGGGGGGGCAGAAACCACTAGACACCAGTGATTATTTATTTTTTCATACTTGCTCCTAAGGGGAGCGGCCCCTTGGGCAAGGGCTGCTCCCCAGGGGGGCAAATGATTTTTAGGCCATTTTTGGGGGCAGAAAACTACTAGACACCAGGGATAATTTTTCTTTGTTTATTTTTATTTTTTTATGTTTGGGGAGCGACCCTTTAGGCAAGGGTCGCACCGGGGAGGCAAATTATTTTTAGCCCATTTCTGCCTCTCCAGGGGAAGTTCGGCCTAATATAATTAGGCTGATCAGCCCCCGGGGGGCAGAAACCACAAGACACCAGGGAATTTTTATTTTTTTTATACTAATGCATAAGGGAAGCGGCCCCTTTGGCAAGGGCCACTCCCCAGGGGGGGCAAAATATTTTTAGGCCTTTTCTGCCCCCCCCCAGAGGCAGATCAGCCTAATATAATTAGGCGGATCTGCCCACGGGGGGGCAGAAACCTCTAGACACAAGGGATATATATATTTTTATTTACTTTATGTTTTTATTAATGGGGAGCGACCCCTTAGACAAGGGTCGCTCCCCTGGGGGGCAAATTGTATTTAGGCCATTTCTGCCCCTCTTGGGGGCAGATCAGCCTATTTTTGTTAGGCCACTCTGCCCCCAAGGAAGCAGAAACCTCTAGACACCATGGATTGGTGTGTGTGTATGTGTGTGCTTTGTTAGGGGGCAGCCCTTTGGGCAAAGGTCACTCCCCATGGGGGCACATTACGGTTGGCCATAACTGCCCACCTTGGGAGCAGATTGGCCTATTTTTGAAGGCCCATCTGCCACCAAATGGGGCAGAAAGACCACCAGAGACAAGGGAAGATTTTTTGTTCAAAATAAGAGGTTGGGGGTATGGCCATTCCCCCACCCTAAATAAATGGGGCCAAAGTTGTTCTGCCACCAGTGGGCAGATTGGGCAATTACCCCCGATCCATACCCCGGGGGGACAGAGCGTCCACTAGATGCCAGGGAATAAAAAAGTAAAGAAAATAGTGGAGTGGTGGATACCAACCAGTATGGGCCTGGTTATGCCCCCACCTGAACTGAAGGGGCTAAAAGTCTTTCAGCTCTCCCCCGCACACTAAAACATCTTATCCCATGGCAAGCAAGAGGACATTTGATTATTTTCGGTTTTTATTTTACATTTGGGCCAAGAGAGCTTGGTAACTCTCAAAATCGTCCCACTTGCAATGGTGAGGGCTGCACTTTTTTTTTTACTTTGGGACGCTGCCATGTAGAAAAATCCACACGACCTAGACACATCTGAAAACTAAACATCTAGTTGATTCCAGGATGTTCTGCATCAAATGCACCCTGCCTGCACCATTTCCTTACCCACAATGCCCTGCAAACCTGCAACTTTGCTGGAAAGCACACATTTTTCCCACATTTTTGTGGTGGAACCTTCCGGAATCTGCAGGAATCCACAAAATTCCAACCACCCAGCATTGTCTCATTTATACCAATGAAATTTCTGCTACACTTGTCAGCCTAATTTTTTTTTTTTCCAAACTTGCCTTTTGGGCACACTTTGGTTCCCCCTCAATTTCAATGTGTTTTTAGCACTTCCCTGTCACAATCACTTGGCCCACATACACAAGTGTCTTTAACAAAGCCGACAACATCATCGCCCCGCACCTCCAGACCGTCATCAACTCTTCTTTTTCTTCTGCTACCTTCCCCGAATGCTGGAAACACGCCGAAGTCAACGCCCTACTAAAGAAACCTACGGCTGACCCGAGCGACCTGAAAAACTTCCGCCCCATCTCCCTTCTGCCTTTCCCAGCCAAAGTAATAGAGAAGACCGTCAACAAACAGCTGACCACCTTCCTGGAAGACAAAAACCTGCTCGACCCCTCACAGACCGGATTCCGAACCAACCACAGCACTGAAACCGCCCTCATCTCAGTCACAGACGACATCAGAACCCTGATGGACAACGGTGAAACAGTCGCCCTCATTCTTCTCGACCTCTCGGCTGCCTTTGACACCGTCGGTCACCGTACCCTAATCACCTGCCTCCGCTCCACCGGGATCCAAGACCAGGCCCTGGATTGGATCGCCTCCTTCCTCGTAAACCGCTCCCAAAGAGTCTACCTCCCTCCGTTTCGCTCAGAACCCACTGAGATCATCTGCGGCGTACCTCAAGGCTCATCACTCAGCCCGACACTCTTCAATGTCTACATGAGCCCCCTCGCTAACATCGTACGCAAGCACGACATCATCATCACCTCCTACGCCGACGACACCCAACTTATACTCTCCCTCACCAAGGACCCCGCCAGCGCCAAGACCAACCTACAAGAGGGTATGAAGGACGTCGCAGATTGGATGAGGCTCAGCCGCCTAAAGCTGAACTCTGAAAAAACTGAAGTCCTCATCCTCGGCAACACCCCGTCCGCCTGGGACGACTCCTGGTGGCCCACGGCCCTCGGCACCGCACCGACCCCCGCAGACCACGCCCGCAACCTCGGCTTCATCTTGGACCCCCTTCTCACCATGACCAAGCAAGTCAACGCCGTGTCCTCCGCCTGCTTCCTCACCCTCCGCATGCTCCGCAAGATCTTCCGCTGGATCCCCGCCGACACCAGAAAAACCGTGACCCACGCCCTCGTCACGAGCCGCCTGGACTACGGCAACACCCTCTACGCTGGGACCACCGCCAAACTCCAAAATCGTCTGCAACGCATTCAAAACGCCTCAGCCCGCCTCATCCTCGACGTACCCCGCAACAGCCACATCTCCGCACACCTGAGACACCTGCATTGGCTCCCAGTCAGCAAAAGGATCACCTTCCGACTTCTCACCCGCGCACACAAAGCCCTCCACGACAAGGGACCGGAATACCTCAACAGACGGCTCAACTTCTACGTCCCCACCCGCCCCCTCCGCTCCTCTGGCCTCGCACTCGCCGCCGTCCCTCGCATCCGACGCTCCACGGCGGGTGGGAGATCTTTCTCCTTCCTGGCGGCCAAGACCTGGAACTCCCTCCCCACCAGCCTCAGGACCACCCAGGACCACTCCGCTTTCCGGAGACTCCCAAAGACCTGGCTGTTCGAGCAGCGATAACCACCCCCTTTGTCCCTAGCGCCTTGAGACCCGCACGGGTGAGTAGCGCGCTTTATAAATGCTAATGATTTGATTTGAAGTGAGGCACCATTTTTACCGGGAGACTGAGGGGAACGTTGGGTGGTAGGAAATTTGTCCCGGTGCTGTAATCCCACACAGAAATGTGAGAAAAATTAGATTTGTTAGCTAAATTTGAGGTTTGCAGAGGATTCTGGGTAAGAAAACATTGGAGGATCCACGCAAGTCACATCTCCCTGGACTCCCTCAGGTTCTAGTTTTCAGAAATGTCTGGGTTTGGTAGGTTTCCCTAGATGGCTGCTGAGCCCAGGACCAAAAACGCAAGTGCCACTCTGCAAAAACAGGTAGTTTTCTATATGATAATTTTGATGTGTCCAGATTGTGTTTTGGGGCATTTCCTGTTGTGAGCACAAGGCCTACCCCCACAAGTGAGGTACCATTTTTATTGGGAGAGTCGGGGGAACACTGGGTGGAAGGAAATTTGTGGCTTCTCTCAGATTTCAAAACTTTCTGTCACCGAAATGTGAGGAAAAAGTGTTTTTAGACAAGTTTGAGGTTTGCAAAGGATTCTGGGTAACGGAACCTGGTCAGAGCCCCACAAGTCACCCCATCTTGGATTCCCCTAGGTCTCTAGTTTTCAAAAACGCACAGGTTTGGTAGGTTTTCCTAGGTGCCGGCTGAGCTAGAGGCCAAAATCCACAGTTAGGCACTTTGCAAAAAACACCTCTGTTTTCTTTGAGAAAATGTGATGTGTCCACTTTGTGTTTTGGGGCATTTCCTGTCATGGGCACTAGGCCTACCCACACAAGTGAGGTACCATTTTTATCGGGAGACTGGGAGAATGCTGGGTGGAAGGAAATGTGTGGCTCCTCTCAGATTCCAGAGGTTCCTGTCACCAAAATGTGAGGAAAAAGTGTTTTTAGCCAATTTTTGGGGTTTGCAAAGGATTCTGGGTAACAGAACCTGGCGAGCACCCCACAAGTCACCCCATCTTGGATTCCCCTAGGTCTCTAGTTTTTAAAAATGCACAGGTTTGGTAGGTTTTCCTAGGTGCTGGCTGAGCTAGAGGCCAAAATCCACAGGTAGGCAACTTTGCAAAAAACACCTCTGTTTTCTTTGAGAAAATGTGATGTGTTCACTTTGTGTTTTGGGACATTTCCTGTTGCGGGCACTAGGCCTACCCACACAAGTGAGCTACCATTTTTATCGGGAGACTTGGGGGAGTGCTGGGTGGAAGGAAATTTGTGGCTCCTCTCAGATTCCAGAACTTTCTGTTACCGAAATGTGAGGAAAAGGTGTTTTCTTTGCCACTTTTTCAGGTTTCCAAAGGATTCTGTTTAACAGAACTTGGGGAGAGCCCCACAAGTCACCCCACCTTGGATTCCCCTAGGTCTCTAGTTTTCAAAAATGCACATGTTTGGTAGGTGTCCTTAGGTGCAGGCTGAGCTAGAGGCCAAAATCCACAGGTAGGCACTTTGCAAAAAACGCCTATGTTTTCTGTGGAAAAATGTGATGTGTCCACATTGTGTTTTGGGGCATTTCCTGTTGCGGGCACTAGGCCTACCAACACAAGTGAGGTATCATTCTTATCAGGGGACTTGAGGGAATGCTGGGTGGAAGGAAATGTGTGGCTCCTCTCAGATTCCCGAAATTTCTGTCACCGAAATGTGAGGAAAAAGTGTTTTTTTTGCCAAATTTTGAGGTTTCCAAAGGATTCTGGGTAACAGAACCTGGTGAGAGCCCCACTAGTCACCCCATCTTGGATTCCCCTAGGTCTCTAGTTTTTAAAAATGCACAGGTTTGGTAGGTTTCCCTAGGTGCCGGCTGAGCTAGAAGCCAAAATCCACAAGTAGGCACTTCGCAAAAAACACCTCTGTTTTCTTTGAGAAAATGTGATGTGTCCACTTTGAGTTTTGGGGCATTTCCTGTCACGGGCACTAGGCCTACCCACACAAGTAAGGTACCATTTGAATCGGGAGACTTGGGGGAATGCTGGGTGGAAGGAAATTTGTGGCTCCGCTCAGATTCCAGAACATTCTGTCACCGAAATGTGAGGAAAAAGTGTTTTTTTGCCAAATGTTGAGGTTTGCAAAGGATTCTGGGTAACAGAACCTGGTGAGAGCCCCACAAGTCATCCCATCTTGGATTCCCCTAGGTCTCTAGTTTTAAAAAATGCACAGGTTTGGTAGGTTCCCCTAGGTGCCGGCTGAGCTAGAGGCCAAAATCCACAGGTAGGCACTTTGCAAAAAACACCTCAGTTTTCTGTGGGAAAATGTGATCTGTCTACGTTGTGTTTTGGGGCATTTCCTGTTGCGGGCACTAGGCCTACCCACACAAGTGAGGTATCATTTTTATCGGGAGACTTGGGGGAATGCTGGGTGGAAGGACATTTTTGGCTCCTCTCAGATTCCGGAACTTTCTGTCACCAAAATGTGAGGAAAAAGTGTTTTGGGCCATATTTTGAGGTTTGCAAAGAATTCTGGGTAACAGAACCTGGTGAAAGCCCCACACGTCACCCCATCTTGGATTCCCCTGGTTCTCTGGTTTTCAAAAATGCACAGGTTTGGTTGGTTTCCCTAGGTGCCGGCTGAGCTAGATGCCAAAATCCACAGGTAGGCACTTTGCAAAAAACGCCTCTTTTTTCCGTGGAAAAATGTGATGTGCCCACGTTGTGGTTTGGGGCATTTCCTGTTGTGGGCACTAGGCCTACCCACACAGGTGAGGTATCATTTTTATCTGGAGACTTGGGGAATGCTGGGTGGAAGGAAATTTGTGGCTCCTCTCAGATTCCAGAACTTCTGTCACCGAAATGTGAGGAAAAAGTTTTTTTTTTGTCCGATTTTGAGGTTTGCAAAGGATTCTGAGCAACAGAACCTGGTGAGAGCCCCACAAGTCACCCCATCTTGGATTTCCCTACGTGTCTAGTTTTAAAAATTGCACAGGTATGGTAGGTTTCCCTAGGTGTCGGCTGAGCTGGGGGCCAAAATCCACAGGTAGGCATTTTGCAAAAAAAAACTATGTTTTCTTTGAGAAAATGTGATGTGTCCACTTTGTGTTTTCGGGTATTTCCTGTCATAGGCCCTAGGCCTACCCAAACAAGTGAGGTACCATTTTTATCGGAAGACTTGGGGGAATGCTGGGTGGACAGAAATTTGTGGCTCCTCTCGGATTCCAGAACTTTCTGTCACCAAAATGTGAGGAAAAAGTGTTTTTTTAGCCAAATGTTGAGATTTGCAAAGGATTTTGGGTAACAGAACCTGGTGAGAGCCCTACAATTCACCCCATCTTGGATTCCCCTAGGTCTTTCGTTTTAAAAAAAGCACAGGTTGGGTAGGTTTCCCTAGGTGCCGGCTGAGCTAGAGGCCAAAATCCAAAGGTAGGCACTTTGCAAAAAACACCTCTGTTTTCTGTGGAAAAATGTGATGTGTCCACGTTGTGTTTTGGGGCATTTCCTGTCGCGGGCACTAGGCCTACCCACACATGTGAGGTACCATTTTTATCGAGAGACTTGGGGGAACATAGAATAGCAAAACAAGTGTTGTTGCCCCTTGTCTTTCTCTACATTTGTTCCTTCCAAATATTAGACAGTGTGTAAAAAAGACGTCTTTTTGAGAAATTCCTTGTAATTCACATGCTAGTATGGGCATCCCAGAATTCTTGTTCCCATTTTGGAAATACAACGTTTTTCTTGATACCTATTTTTCACTCTTTATATTTCAGCAAATGAATTGCTGCATTCCTGGTATAGAATGACAACCCACTGCAAAGTGCAGCTCATTTATTGGCTCTAGGTACCTAGGGTTCTTGATGAACCTACAAGCCCTATATATCCCCGCAACCAGAAGAGTCCAGCAGACATGAGGGTATATTGCTTTAAAAAATCTGACATTGCAGGAAAAAGTTACAGACTAAAACGTAGAGAAAATTTCTGTTTTTTTACCTCAATTTCAATATTGTTTTATTTCAGTTGTCATTTTCTGTAGGAAACCCTTGTAGGATCTAAACAAATTACCCATTGCTGAATTCAGAATTTGTCTACTTTTTAGTAATGTTTAGGTTTCTGGGATCCAGCATTGGTTTCACACCCATTTCTGTCACTGACTGGAAGGAGGCTGAAAGCACAAAAAATCGTAAAAATTGGGTATGTCCCAGTAAAATGCCAAAATTGTGTTGAAAAATTGGGTTTTCTTATTCATGTCTGCCTGTTCCTGAAAGCTGGGAAGCTGGTGATGTTAGCACTGCAAACCCTTTGTTGATGCCAATTTCGGGGAAAAAACCACAAGCCCTCTTCTGCAGCCCTTTTTCCTATTTTTTGAAAAAAAAATGAAATTTTCACTGTATTTTGGCTAATTTCTTAGTCTCCTTCAGGGGAACCCACAAAGTCTGGGTACCTCTAGAATCCCTAGGATGTTGGAAAAAAAGGACTCAAATTTGGTGTGGGTAGCTTATGTGGACAAAAAGTTATGAGGGCCTAAGCGCACCCTGCCCCAAATAGCCAAAAAGGCCTGGCACCTGAGGGGAAAAAGGCCTGGCAGCAAAGGGGTTAAAACTGTTTAGAACTCATTTAAAATTATTCTCGTTTACAGTACCTCGTATGACAAAAGCATGAAAACAAGCTTCTGTCCTCACATGTTGCTTGCCGTACCGACCCATCTAACCCCATGGGCTACCATAAAACCAAATAATCTTTTTATAGTGATTGAATGAGTCCCACTTTTTTACGGTGCTGTGAGCGAAGCTACCCATGCATAATGAATCACTACTGCTAACATTCTGTTCATCTAGAGCAGCGGTTCCCAACCTTTTCACTTCTGTGGACCCCCATTTTATCAATACTGGAACCCAGGGACCCCCACTGAATCATTATTGGATCCGGGGGACCCCCACTGAGTCAATACTGATAGCTGGGACCTAATGTTATTATTACATTTTTTAAGCTGCCGCGGACCCCCTGACGAGGCTTCGCGGACCCCCAGTGGTCCCCGGCCCACAGGTTGGGAACCACTGATCTAGAGCTTGCAAACAATATGTGAGGTCGCAGCTGTAATCTCTGGCTACCCGTACATTACGGGCATAAGGGTGATAAATCCAAATGCTGATGGGTCCACTCAGCTTGTCATCTTTCTGAGGTTGGTAAAATGAGTAATGGTGTGAATAGTATCAATAAATCAATGAAAAAACAAGGGTGGTCATTACAACCCTGGCGGATGGTGTTAAAGCTGCGGTAAGACCGCCAACAGGCCGGCGGACAAAAAAAGGGAATTATGACCCTGGCAGGAGCCACCAACTAAGACAGCCACTTTAACACACCGCCCGCCACAGCGGTACAGACAAGCAGCGCGGCGGTCACCGCCAACAGACAGGCGGAACACAATGTACCGCCCATAGTATCACAACCCACCAATGCGCCACCTTTTCCGGGGCGGATTCACCGTGGATAAAAACACGGCGGAAACAGCTTTGGCAATGGGAAAACGCTCACCTGAACACATCCCACGAGGACCGAGGACTCCATGGACCCGGAACTCCAAATACTCCCTGCCCTTGTGTTCCTGCTCCTCTATGACCATCATCTACGTATGCGCCGAAGACAACGGTGAGTACTGCACCTACGACATGGGGGAGGCAAAAGTTAGGGGGACACCCACCAAACACCCCCAACCTCGCATTATACAACATACACACCAATGCATTCACAAAAATCACAGTAACAACCTGAAATCCCCCCGGAAGAATGAAAAGACAAAGCGAAATTCGGTCAAACATTGTAATGTGGCAATATACATGTCATACAAAAATATACAGATATATATGAAAATCAGTTATAATTATTTACAGTACGAGAAGCAGTGCAGATATGTACACAACAATGTCCGTGCACCAACAGTCCAAAAATGCATGGGCTCTGCCCACAAAGGATACCTGACCACAATCGGAGAGAACACTGCCGGGGCATCAGATAGAAATACTACAGGCACCTCAGGGGGAAGGGAAGGGGGGGCACCTCAGCCGGATGACTGCAAAGCCAGATCCACGATGGGGCTCCATGCCCATTTATGTATCCTGGGGAGTGCAAAGCCACAGTCTTTCAAGTCTCTACAGTGGGTGGCTTGCCCACTGTGCCATCCTGGGGAGTGCAAAGCCACAGTCTCTCAAGTCTCTACAGTGGGTGGCTTGCCCACTGTGCCATCCTGGGGAGTGCAAAGCCACAGTCTCTCAAGTCTCTACAGTGGGTGGCTAGCCCACTGTGCCATCCTGGGGAGTGCAAAGCCACATTCTCTCAAGTCTCTACAGTGGGTGGGGTGCCCACTGTGCCATCCTGGGGAGTGCAAAGCCACAGTCTCTCAAGTCTCTACAGTGGGTGGCTTGCCCACTGTGCCATCCTGGGGAGTGCAAAGCCACAGTCTCTCAAGTCTCTACAGTGGGTGGGGTGCCCACTGTGCCATCCTGGGGAGTGCAAAGCCACAGTCTCTCAAGTCTCTACAGTGGGTGGCTTGCCCACTTTGCCATCCTGGGGAGTGCAAAGCCACAGTCTCTCAAGTCTCTACAGTGGGTGGCTTGCCCACTGTGCCATCCTGGGGAGTGCAAAGCCACAGTCTCTCAAGTCTCTACAGTGGGTGGGGTGCCCACTGTGCCATCCTGGGGAGTGCAAAGCCACAGTCTCTCAAGTAGATGCAGGTCTCCACTGCATGGGGGGACTGGTGCCCAGAGTGCTTCCTCCTGTGCAGGACAGACAGAGTGGATGCAGGTCTCCACTGGTTCTGGAGGGTGCCTGGTGCCCAGACTGGATGAGTCTCCCCGTGAAAGTTCCTGTCCTGTCACTGTCCCAGCTGCACATGGGATAAGGAGGCCTGATGTGGCGGTCTATTCATTCCTACCTGGTGCTTGCACTGTTCAGCGCTGCTTTGCCATGGTGGTCTTTGCCCTGTTCAGCGGTTCTTCGACATGGCGGTCCAGGACTGTTCAGCGGTGCTTTGCCATGGTAGTCTTTGCCCTGTTCAGCGGTGCTTTGCCATGGCGGTCTTTGCCCTGTTCACCGGTGCTTCGACATGGCGGTTCAGGCCTGTTCAGCGGTGCTTTGCCATGGCGGTCTTTGCCCTGTTCAGCGGTGCTTCGACATGGCGGTTCAGGACTGTTCAGCGGTGCTTTGCCATGGCTGTCTTTGCCCTGTTCAGTGGTGCTTTGCCATGGCGGTCTTTGCCCTGTTCAGCAGTGCTTTGCCATGGCGGTCTTTGCCCTGTTCAGCGGTGCTTCGACATGGCGGTTCAGGACTGTTCAGCGGTGCTTTGCCATGGCGGTCTTTGCCCTGTTCAGCGGTGCTTCAACATGGCGGTTCAGGGCTGTTCAGCGGTGCTTTGCCATGGCGGTCTTTGCCCTGTTCAGCGGTGCTTTGCCATGGCGGTCTTTGCCCTGTTCAGCGGTGCTTCGACATGGTGGTCCAGGACTGTTCAGCGGTGCTTTGCCATGGCGGTCTTTGCCCTGTTCAGCGGTGCTTTGCCATGGCGGTCTTTGCCCTGTTCAGCGGTGCTTCGACATCGTGGTTCAGGACTGCTCAGCGGTGCTTTGCCATGGCGGTCTTTGCCCTGTTCAGCGGTGCTTCGACATGGCGGTTCAGGACTGTTCAGCGGTGCTTTGCCATGGCGGTTCTGGTACGGACATTGGTGTGTGGCATGATGTTCCCTACACTGGGCATTGGTGTGTGGCATGACGTTCCCTACACTGGGCATTGGTGTGTGGCATGACGTTCCATCATAGCCCACCTGGGCTGTGGCAGCCGAGGCCCTCCTGGGCTGTGACTCCGGCGGTGGTCTCCTGACCAGTGACAATACTTGTGCCCTCCTGGGCTGTGACTCCGGCGGTGGTCTCTGGACCAGTGACGATACTTGTGCCCTCCTGAGCAATGACTCCGGCGGTGGTATCCTGACCAGTGACGATACTTGTGCCCTCCTGGGCTGTGACTCCAGCGGTGGTCTCTGGACCAGTGACAATACTTGTGCCTTCCTGGGCTGTGACTCCGGCGGTGGTCTCTGGACCAGTGACGATACTTGTGCCCTCCTGGGCCGTGACTCCGGCGGTGGTCTCTGGACCAGTGACGATACTTGTGCCCTCCTGGGCTGTGACTCCGGCAGTGGTCTCTGGACCAGTGACAATACTTGTGCCCTCCTGGGCAATGACTCTGGCGGTGGTCTCTGGACCAGTGACGATACTTGTGCCCTCCTGGGCTGTGACTCTGGCGGTGGTCTCTGGACCAGTGACGACGGTGCTGGCGGTTGTGTCTTGACCGCCGGAAAAGATGGCGCACTTCTCCGCCGTGACACTCACAACAGGCTGGGCAGACTTCCTCTGGCCCTTCCCCACCTTTGGTGGAGTCACAGCTGACTCTCCAATCCCCTTGGAACCCATGTGAGTTGTTTTCCCACCAGGAGTCTTCACACTGTCTCGTCGTCCACTCTCCAATTTTAGAGCCTTTACAGGGGGTGGGCTGCCAGTGCCTTGGCTCCGGGTCATACTGCCTGCCCTGGTGGTTGGTGCACTCCACAAACCTTGAACAGGCACCACTGGTATTGGAGGCTTATTGGCTGAGGCGCTACGACGGGACTGATGATTTGGGAGGGGCATGGGGGCAAAAAGGTCAACTTAACAGAGGGACAGTTTCTGACGAACACTGGGATGGGTAGTTGGAGGGGGCCTGGGAGTGGAGTGGTGTCACTTTAGGTGTTTTGGGTGCAGGTGCAGGTACTGGAGGCTGTTGTGAGGGGGATGGATGTTGGGTGAGTGATTGCCGGCGTTTGTGTACTTTGGGAGGGAGCGTCACAGACACACTGGGAGAGGACACAGGGGACGTGTAAACGGGAGTGGAGGTGGTGAGTGCAGGTGAGCGGCTTGTGGTGCTGGGTCTCCTTGTGCGATTCATGGTGCCTGTAGATGTGGTGCATGCAGGTGTGTGTGTAGATGAGACTGGGATGGAGGAGGGAGAAGAGGAGGAGGGGGACACAGTGGAGGCAGTGGATGTTGCTGTGTCTGTACGTGGGTGAGGCTTGCGTGAGTGCCTGTCGGTTGTGTGGTGCCTATGTTTGCTTGAGCTACCTGTGTGTGCTGACTTGTGTGCATGCTGGTCTGTAGGTGTGCTTGGGATGGGCTGGGGTACAGGAGATTGGGTCTGGGTAGAGGAAGTTGGAGGGGGGAGGCTAGACACAGGGACAATGACTGCCATCAGTGCTGAGGCCAGAGATTGCAGGGTTCGCTGAAGGACAGCCTGACCCGAATGAATGCCCTCCAGGAATGCATTACTGTGTTGCAACTCTCGTTCTACACTCTGGATGGCATTCACAATGGTAGACTGTCCAACAGTGAGTGACCCGAGGAGGTCAATGGCCTCCTCACTGAGGGCAGCAGGGATGACTGGGGCAGGGACTGAGGTGCCTGGGGCGAAGGTGATGCCCACCCTCCTGGGTGAGCAGGCACGGGGCGAACGCTGAGGGGCTGCTGGGAGGGCGGTGCTGGTAGGGGAGGTGGCGGCTGTACCTGTAGAAGTGGGGCGCACAGATGGTGCCGCCACCACAAGGGAGCCCCCATCGGCTGACGAGTCCGTGTCGCTGCTTGGTGATCCGGTGGCCGACGTGAAGCTCCCCTCGCCCTCCGTCCCACTGGTGCATTCAGAGTCCGTGGTGTGGCCCTCCATGGCCATGTGGGATGCAGCTCCCTCGTGCTCCAGTGCCACTGTACCTCCGCCTGATGATGCTGATGTACAAAAGGACAGGGAAAGCAGAAAAAGGGGGGGAGACAGAAGAAAGAGAGTTTTAGTGCATGGCATACCGCTACTGTTGGCAGACAAGACAGACACAGCAGCCCCCTGCATTACGCCGTGCTCCTGCCCTCTGCACATTCAATTCCTGGGATATGGCCTACATGGCAATGGTGGACATCTGCGCACATGGATGCCACAGGGGCAACTATACCTCTACTTGGAACTCTGCTGAGGTGGGGTAGAGTGCCACATAACCTACATTACAGAGGGGCCTTGCCTACCGAACTCGCCCTGGCCTAGGGACACCCACAGCCCACCTCCCCCACCCAGACACCTCCACTGTGCGCAAAGTCCGCAGAATGAGAGTGCACTCACCCCCTTGTGTCTGCTGTGATGCCCTCAAGCGCCCATCCAACTCCGGGTAGGTCACCGCCAGGATCCGGAACATCAGGGGGGTCATGGTGCGACGGGCACCCCTCCCACGTTGGGAGGCCATCCCCAGCTGAGCCTCCGCCGTCTTCTTGCTGCAGCGGCGAATGTCCTCCCACCTCTTACGGCAGTGGGTGCCCCGTCTCTGGTTTGCCCCCAGGGTCCGGACCTTCTTGGCGATGGCACGGCAAATGTCCCTCTTCTGGTGGGCGCTGACCTACATGACATGCACAAGGAAAGAGGAACAGTCATTAACAACTGCACCGTCGTTGTGAGTGGCCCCCTCCCTACTCTGGCCATGTGTCCCATTCATTCCCATGCATTAATGTACTATGAAATCTGCCCCCTTCCCTCTTCCAACCAGCCCTCTCCACCCAGGCCTAGCCCACACCACGTGCTCCCTGTGTACTAACCTGTTGGTCTGGAGGACCGTAGAGTAGCGTGTACTGGGGGAGGACCCCGTCTACCAGTTTCTCCAACTCCTGTGCAGTGAAGGCAGGGGCCACAAAGACAGACAAAAAGCAACTAGGAAGAAGGTCATAGGCAATGGGCGCTCACAGTGAGTCCGTGTAGTAAAGTCCACTCATCAATTATGTCATGGTGCTCCTGGCAAGAGGATCTTCCTTACTCCTCCAATGTTTCAAGGGAAACTGACAGTACAACAGGCAGCTGTCAGGGCACTCACGAAAATAGATTTCGAAGTTGGTGATGTATCAGATCTTCAGTGTGGAAAGGCAATCACGCCAACAATGGTTCAGGATAAATTTATTTCTTGAAGCAAATAGTTCATTATAATAATTGAAAAATGTCCTTGAAATTCATATACAATTAGCCACCACAGCCAACACGTGTTTCGTCCAATGAGAGATCACTCTCACGGACTTCATCAGGGCTTGAATCAGGTACGTCCTGTGTTAAATAGTAATCTTTTCACGGCTTAGACAATCTCGTTTGATGAACAGATTTGTTTCTCAGATCAAAGCTAATAGTGCAGGATTCTTTATACGTAGTCTTTATTCAAAAGTGCCAGTATCATATACGGGAATAAAGAAACCGTGGTCAAATCATCTCACGGCGTTCCCAGTAACCGAGAACTGTTTAGTGAAGGCAGGGGCCCTTTCCCCAGACGCAGCAGCCATCGTCGCTTCCAGACCGAGATCACAGCAGCACTTGCAGTGTAGGGCCTCTCCTTTCGAAGGTCAGGTATCTAGTGATTGAACAGATAGAAAATAGCGGTGACGTCCGCGGCTGTGACGTCCGCGGCGGTGCGCATCATCACCGCCGGCGCACCTGTTCATTGGCTCCTGGGACCCATAGGGTCCAAAGTTAACCAATGCAGCATTGCGCCGCGGTCTATGACCGCCTACCGCGACGATGTGCAACGCCAGCGCAGTTACCCCACAATCCCATTGTCTCAGTTTAGAGGTCAGGCAGCCGCCATTTCAGGGGCCCACATGGCTTAATTTACCTCTGCGTCACACATAGCTAGGCCTACACTCAACACACATACAGGAAGAGTTCTGTGAGTGGTGTAGTCTTGTGTGTAACTGTGGGTACATACCTGGAGGAATAATGACTGATTCTTCGCTGTTGTCCTTCGTAGGCACCGCAGCTGGGACAGTTGAGAAGATGGCGGAATCCTCCGGTGTACCAACCGCTGGTGGACCTGTTGACAATGGAAGAGCGACATGTCATCATCACCTACCGGTTTGACCGTGCCACAATCCAGGAACTATGTACCAAGTTGGAGCCAGACCTGATGTCACCAATCCGCCATCCGACTGGAATCCCCCCTGACGTGCAGGTGCTGTCAGTGCTCCATTTCCTTGCAAGTGGGTCCTTTCAGACAACAGTGGCCATGACATCAGGGATGTCCCAGCCTATGTTTTCCAACATGTTGTCCAGAGTGCTGTCTGCCCTGCTGAAACACATTCGGAGATACATCATTTTCTCTGAGGTGGCAGATTTGCCTACAGTGAAAGGTGACTTCTATGCCCTTGGACATATCCCCAACGTCATAGGTGCCATTGATGGGACCCATGTAGCTCTGGTCCCCCCCCCACAGGAGTGAACAGGTGTATAGGAACAGGAAGAGTTATCATTCAATAAATGTCCAGATGGTATGTTTGGCAGACCAGTACATCTTGCAGGTAAATGCTATGTTCCCTGGCTCAGTGCATGACGCCTACATCCTGCGAAATAGCAGCATCCCTGATATGATGGGTCAACTCCAGAGGCACTGTGTATGGCTATTGGGGGAATCTGGTTACCCCAACCTTTCCTGGCTATTGACCCCAGTGAGGAATCCCAGGACCAGGGCAGAGGAACGCTACAATGATGCCCATGGGCGGACTAGGAGGGTGATCGAACGCACCTTCGGCCTCCTGAAGGCCAGGTTCAGGTGCCTCCATATGACAGGTGGATCCATATTCTACTCACCGAAGAAGGTGTGCGAGATCATCATCGCCTGCTCCATGCTCCATAATTTGGCTTTGCGACGCCAGGTGCCTTTTCTGCAGGAGGATGATCCAGATGACGGTGTTGTTGCAGCTGTGGAGCCTGTGGACAGTGATGAGGAGGAAGCTGAGGAAGAAGACAACGACAACAGGGAGTCAGTCATACAGCAATATTTCCAGTGACACACAGGTGAGAACCTTTTCATGTTTAACATAACATTAACTTTCACACGTCTACCTCTATCCGGTTTGTCGATTTCAAACACTATTTGGTAACTGAATTGTACCTTTCCATTACGGTTTCACAGGTGTGGTTACCAACGTGTCATCTGCTTGCATCCTTCAAGGACTTGTGATGTGTGACATGTGGTGGTGTGTTGGTCCTGTGGCGGGGTGTCTTGTCCACTAGCGCCGGCGGAGGTGTTGGGCAGTTCATCGTCCTGGCTAGTGTCAGGGGCCCCTTGGAGTGCCACGGTGTCCCTCATGGTGTTCTGTATGTCCTTCAGTACCCCTATGATGGTGCCCAAGGCGGAGATGATGGTCCTGAGCTCCTCCCTGAACCCCAAATACTGTTCCTCCTGCAGGCGCAGGGTCTCCTGAAACTTGGCCAGGACCGTCGCCATCGTCTCCTGGGAGTGGTGGTAGGCTCCCATGATGGAGGAGAGGGCCTCGTGGAGAGTGGGTTCCCTTGGCCTGTCCGCCCCCTGTCGCACAGCAGCCCTCCCAGTTCCCCTGTGTTCCTGTGCCTCTGTCTCCTGGACCGTGTGCCCACTACCACTGCCCCCAGGTCCCTGTTGTTGTTGGGGTGGTGAGTTATCCTGGGTTCCCTGTAGTGGTGGACACACCGCTGATTGACCTGTCCTGGGTAGGGAGGTTTGGGCCTGCTGGGTGGGTGATGTGCTGGTGTTACCAGAGGGTGGAAGGTCAGTGTTGGGCTGTGCCTGTGCAAGGGGAACCGACTGTCCCGAGGCCCACGATGGTCCGGGCTGGTCATCAGGATCCAGTAGTGCAGAGCTGCTATTGTCACTGTGGGCCTCTTCTGGGGGTGGAGTGGTGTTGTCTGGACCCTCTGGTGTGGTGACAGTCCTTCGGGTTCCTGCAGGGGCATAAGAGCATGATTATTGCATGTGTGTGTTATGGTGTGCAATGGGTGGGTGTCTGTGTACCCCAGTGCAAGCATTCCTGTGTGGGGGCTTGTGTGATGATGGTTAGGGGGTTGTTCTGGGTATGTGCAGTGAGCATGCTTTAGTGAGAGGTGACCATGCTTAGTTGTGTCATGCAGGGCTTGGTGTTGGGATGTATGGTTTGTGTTATTAGTACATTAGTGATGAGTTGGAGTGATAGGGGAGGGGGTGAGGGTGGGGGTGTGTGATAGCATGCAGGTAGGGTGGGGGATATGATAGTTAAGATTTGACTTACCAGTGTCCCATCCTCCACCGACTCCTCCGAGGCCTTCTGGATGCATGATGGTCAAGACTTGCTCCTCCCATGTTGTTAGTTGTGGGGGAGGAGGTGAGGGTCCGCCGCCAGTCCGCTGCACTGCGATGTTGTGCCTGGAGACCGCTGAACGCACCTTCCCCCGTAGGTCGTTCCACCTCTTCCTGATGTCCTCCCTATTTCTTGGGTGCTGTCCCACGGCGTTGACCCTGTCCACTATTCTGCGCCATAGCTCCATCTTCCTGGCTATTGATGTGTGCTGTACCTGTGAGCCAAAGAGCTGTGGCTCTACCCGGATGATTTCCTCCACCATGACCCTGAGCTCCTCCTCAGAGAAGCGGGGGTGTCTTTGACGTGACATGGGGTGGTGTGTGTGATGTGTGGGATGGTGTATGTGGTGATGAGTGTGGTGATGTGTAGTGTTGTGTGGTGTTTGGTGCGTGGATGTTGTGTGGGTGATGGTGTTGTGTGCCTCTGTGTGATGGGGTTGTCTATTCTGTGCTCTCTCTCTGGCCTTCGTTCGTGATTTTTCAGTTGTAGGGGTTTGCGGGTGATGTGGGTGTGTGTTTTATATAGTATTGGGTGTATGGGAGTGGTGTGTGTATGTGTATCAGGTGTGTGTATTTGGAATTGTCCAATGTGGCGGTGTTTTGGAGATGTGTGTGTATTTTGAGCACAGCGGTGTGTACCGCCAATGGAATACCGCGGTTGAAAGACCGCCGCGTGGATTCGAGGGTCGTAATAGCATGGGCGTGTTTCTGTTGGCGTGGAGGTGGAGGTTTTGTTTTCGCCAGTTTATCACTGACCTTTGGTGTGGCGGAGTTGTGTGGGTGTCTGTATTTCGGCAGATTCCGAGCTGTGTGTCATAATAGCTGTGGCGGAATTCCGCGGCCGCGGCGGTGTATTGGCAGTCTTCTGCACGGCGGTAAGCGCCTTTTACCGCCACTGTTGTAATGACCCCCAAGATTTCATGAAGAGTGTATGTGCGCTTTACACAAACTTTTGAGATAAATGTCCTACAGAGCCCACAAAGACTGAATATAAAATGGATTATTTTACAGCATTAGCTATTGGGCCGCTTCTTTTCTTGATCTGAGATATAACCATGTTTTAGTTAGAGATTTTTCTTCTGACACATTGCAGACTTTCTGAATATCGAGTGGTTTAAGAACAGGCTCTCCTGCTATTACATCAACCTTTCATTCTCCAAAGAGTAAAATGTTTGTTTCTGTCCCGTCTGTTTTCATTGAAGTTATTTCACCAAACCATATCCTTTGCGGAAGTGACATCACATGTTTTTTCAACTGAGTGATATCATAGCAAGTGACCTCAAGAATACGTATACTCACGCAGTGGGCCACTGAATTGTGTTTTACGCTCTCTTCATTGAAAATCTGAGGCGAGAATGTTAATAGTGATTGAAAACAGACTCAAACCATTATTATGAAATCAGAAGCCAAGTGCATAGTTTCTAAACAAATCAAAAGGATTTCAAAGCGTTCTCCTCGGTTGCAAGCAACAACTCAGACACCATTATTGTTACCGTGCGCCATCACTACATATGGCATCTGGCGATTTTACCTGCATAAGGGGAGCCTTTTGCTTCTCTGTATCAAACTGTATAAGAGCACCATACACGTGCTGTAGCAAACACCATACACGTGCTGTATCAAACTGTAAAAGAGCACCATACACGTGCTGTATCAAACTGTATAAGAGCACCATCCACGTAAATTGGGTAGGTATTTCGATGAAGAGCTGGAAGTTAAAATAGGATACGTTAATTATAACAGAAGTAGTAGCTCTACCCAGTCAGTCTCTGGGCACTACACAAAATCGAAAGCACGAAAAAAGATATTTCTTCGGTTTTAATTTGCACTTTTGCAGAGCTGCAAACTTTGGAATTGGAGATCCAGGTTCAAATCGCGGCCTCGGCTCATCATCTTGTAATCCTGGCAAAACACTTGTTAACACAAATATATTGATTAGAATGTTTTAATGAATGTTTATGTATTCTGAATAATGAAAAATGTAGAAAATGATTAACGTAAAAAAAAAATGTGCACGTTTGAAATTGTGCCCTCGTAGAGTGACCACCAAGACTCACGAATTATAATAAAAAGCAAATAACATGTGTGAATAGTATGTCATATTGAGAGATATAACTTATGTTTTGCATTATATTGTAGAGCCTAACTTAGCCAAAGCTGTGGCCTAGGTTCGCCAGGCCTCATGGAGAAGCTGAATGTTAATGTTCAATGTAAGCCACCAACGAGCTCAATGAACTGGATCCTTTGCGTAAACCCGACGGACAGGAGATGATGGAATCAAAATTCTAGCGAAAACTTTGTAAAGCATTCAGAGTGTACTTTCCCAGGACCCGAACAATAGAGACACTGACTGGAGAAGAAGATGCTACATTTTCGATATCTGACGAGCCGAATGATGAAGATCGTAAAGTGAACCAATCAACTACATGGGAACTCTGTAATGTTAAAATTAATAGATTTAGAAAACAAAGGTTATTGGGTAAAGGAAAATCATGTGATAAATTAACCTATTAGGAATTGGGGGATGGTCTGGGTAACTTTGATATAATGACATGACAAAGGAAGAAAACTTCAGATGGAGATAGATGTTAGGTGCAGATGTTAAGGGAGAGACTGCAAGATCGAAGAAGATTCGAGATTCTGTCACTGGGCTCATGCTCTTGAGAGCCTGATGAGAGGCTGATCAATTGATGACCTGACGACGAAGACTGACTGTTGCTGATCCATACCGCGGATAGGTAGTTATGACAACGTGACTGAATTACTTTTGTGCCTTTTCTTTCTAGGTACCAACTTCGCTCTCTAATAGTTTTTCTGTTAGATAGATGTTTTTACAAATTCATGTTCCAAACTGTTTTCGCATGAAGCAGCGCATGCTAATGCTAATCTGGGATAGATGAGGGTTCTATTCTAAAACGTTGATATATACAGTGACAAATGACTGACGGACTGATTTGCTGAACTCTACTACTCATGTTGACGTATTTACCTTTGATTCATATGTTGACTTATGCTAATGCTTTAGAATATATTCTGTCTCAAGTCTTCATTAGATTATGTTATTGGTGGTTATTAATGAATTAATCTTGATCTGATGTGAATAAAGTTTTGAAATAATCTCATGATTTAACATTGTAACTAACAGGGAAATAAAATTGTGAAAACGTATCTTGAGTTGTGGTTCTTATGACCAAAGGGTCGTGCTGTGGTGTTTTATTAACTGTTGGTTAATGACAGGATTAATGTTATTGAATTCTTGTGTATTGATTATTGAGAAACATTGATTACACCGTAGCTAGGATACTCCATGCGAATCAAAAGGTTCATCGACCTATACGTGTCCCCTTATAAGTTTACTTATTAAGGACTAGGTGCGCTAGCAGTTTTTGGCAGCATCTTGATGGTTAGTTTCCTTGGAGAACTAGTTATGTGGTAACCGATGGTTATGGTGGTAGTTTGGGGTAAGGTTAGTTGTTCATCATTATTATTGTGATTTGGATTTTGTTTTTTGTAATGGCAATTGTAGCAAGAATGATGTCCCCTTATGCCCAGAAATGACTTTCCCAGATCCTGGATCCTGTTAGTAGAGTTGGGCATGTTCTTGGTGTTCTAATGATAGTATGAAAGTGGTAGGATGCGCTTGCAGAGGCTTATACAAATTGGAGGTGAATTGTGACGTATGTGAGGGAAAATAGGGAGTCTGCATACTCCAGTTAAAGTTTAGTGGGAGTGTACGTACCCCGCAGAATAAGAGTAGGGAAGTCGTTGAACTTCACACGTGTGGCACTCTGGGCACATAAAATTGTCCACATGGTTGTTGGTGATGTACGGACCCTGCGTGGTCTAAGACTCCGGAGTATATTGACAAGTGTAGGAGACACTTGGTTATATGTTGTAATCTGTCTGGTTTAGTAGGTTGATTGGGCGTGGTCAACAAGTCAGTGTGTGTTAAGTGGGTAAGAGAAACTTTCGACTGAGATTTGGCGAGTCCTATGTGCACCAGGACAGACCCATTGATCAGTTGAGAGTGAAATTTGTGGGTCGAATTTTGCTTGCGAATGTCGGAGACTGAGAAAGAGGAATAGCTGCATGAGGGAAAGGGCCATCAGTGAAAATCCGTAAGGTCTCTAAAGTGATTGTGTACCTTCCTGTAGTAAACCAGCAGGTTTGTTTTTGGTTTGGTTTTTGGTTAGTGCTTGCAATAATTTGCATTAGTTTTGTGTGAGTCGAAGTTAGGAGGATGAGCCGCAAGACTTTGTCAGCCGCAGTGTGTGTGTGTGTGTGCGTGTGCAACATCATTTGAGCCACGCTGGGATTGGTTGGTTAGTGAGAAGAGTGGCAAGCGGATTGGCAGCCTTCTGTGAGAGGCAATTGGTTGAGAAAAGGGGTGAAGGGAATCTTGGGAGTAAAAGTCATTTCTTGATTTGATTCGAATACACAAAAAACACGGAAAGATGAGGTTTTTCAATGTGTTTAAAAGTGCCATGAAGGGTGATACATACATTAAAGGCAACAGTGGGGGAGCCTACCCCACCGGAAAATTCTCCAGCTTATATTGTGATGGAGGAGCGAGGTGTCGCGCTATGTCTTTGCATAAAGCAGTGGTGCAAATTGACAGAGAATGAGGGAGTTTTAGCGTTTCCTGAGCATCAATCGCTTAACTTGAGAGTTTTAGATCAGTTGCGGATGGCGTTGTATGATACAAAGCCTCTTCCAAGACCAGCACAGTTTGAGGCATTAGCAGTTTGGGAGCTGATAGAGAGATAGCAACAAGAGATAAAGTTTCAAAGGAGAATAAGAAAGGTGGAGAAATCTTTAGCAGAAGGGAGATGGGATTGGGAACAGAAAAAGTGGAGAACAGTGACACTGCAGGATGTTAAATTGTTTCCTGCCATCACAGAGGAAGATGAGTCAGAAGGGAAAGAGGATACTAGCAAAAGTGATAAGAGTTCATCAGGGAGCAAAAAGAAGAAAAAGCTTACATAGAAGAAGAAGATTCAGATATTGAGGATCCTATTACTCAGGTGCTGAGGGACCGACCTCCACCATATGCGGTGTATGAGGGGGGTCAGAGTACTAGCTCTGGTCCAACTGCCCCAGCACAAGTGTCAGGGACAGCAGGACCAGTGCAGGCAGACAATGGACAGGTACAAAGGGTAATGCAGAGTACGCCCAATGCAGTGACTACTTCGGTAGTCCAAGCGCAGATGCATCCACCACCGGTACAGAGAATTTATCCTGAGATACCAATTCTTGAGACAACTTCGAACTTAGTGGTTCTTTAGTGGTTCCTACGGAGCAAGTGGTTCCGAGGCCATAGTTAGTGGAGACTGAGCCAACTCCAATGTTGATGCCTCAGTCACAGCCGCAGGGTTCACCAAAATTTACCCCAATGACAGGGACACAGTCAGATGTAACTCCAGTGATGAATCAGAGCATGGGAGTAGCCCTTCCACAGAATGCAGGTGTCAGAGTGGCAGCAGATGCAATATTGCTGCCAATTACTGTTGGTCCAGCGGTACCATTATTTGCACAAAAGAATCCGACTACAGGAGAACAGGGTGAAATGTCACAAAGTCTCAAGAGTAGGGGGGTGAGAAAGCATGTGCAGGTAGTTTTATCTATGGGGCAGACCTTTGATGGATCCAGGCCATTAATGAATCTTAGTCCACTTGTTACACTTCTGGATGCCGTGAATGGCCCGAGTGTAAGCCAGAGCTTGAAGCTTTTGACACCACAAACTCCAGGTGCAGTAGTACAACAGGTGCCATTACCAAATGCAAGTAATGTATTATTACAAGGACTGACAGCACAGCAGTTAAATGAGTGGTTAGATAGTCTGAATACCCCACGGAATGCATCCAAGGGTGAAGAGCAGATTGATCGCATGAGGCTGGCCACAGAAATAACTGAACTAGTTGAGGGATCAATGGGAGTGAATAGGTTGGAATCCTATATTGAAAAAGAGCTGAGATACTTATGTCCGAGAATCACAAGAGAAGCAGAGGTTGGCAGATTTGGCACAGAAACATGACATAGACATTGGGAAAACAAAGCATTTGAAAAGAAGCTACAGGCTAGATTTTGAGGCAAAGGATTGTGAACACATGAGGTCAGCCGGAATGAAAGTGCATCTCAAAGAACTATTGCAAAGTGCTCAGATTTGGGGAGCATTAGAGAAGTGGGAAGGCAGATGGGCAAAGAAGAAGGATAAACAAAAACGAGATTGACAAGAAGGGTCCGAAAGTGTACAAAAAGAAAAGGATCCGGTGAAAATTTTACCAATGAGGGAAATTCCAGGAGGGCAATTTGTTCATGCTCCCTGGTACAGGAGTGATATTCTGTCATTCACAACTGATTATCCAAAGCTGAGGGAGAAACCGGTTGAGTGGTATCAGCAGACAGATAGATTTGTGAAGCTTTCAAAATGTCTGTGGGAAGACTTGAATACTCTGTTGGAGATAGTGGTTCCAGGTGATTTGCGGGTTGAATGCAAGAGGGCAGTAGATTGGCCAACAAGTGAAACAGAAAGGGATAGAGTTACAGGTGCACCATCCCCTGAAGTAATGAAACATTATTTATAAGATGATTGAGTTCCTGAAGACGAGGATTTTGTCTAAAAATATTGACTGGCAGAGAATTGACAGGACAGTACAGGAGGTAAAGGAGTCGATACATACATACTATGAGAGATTGTTGAAAGCATTCAAGGAGTACAGTGCTAAGGAAGCAATCGAGCCGAAAGACACATTGCATTTTGTGTTCAGGTTTGTGGAAGGATTGAGACCTGAAATAGGTCAGATGATTAAAAGTCATTTGATTTGTTGGCAAACAAAGCCGATTGCTGAGGTGTTGCAGTATGCGAAATGGTGTAGTGACAAGGTTGAGTTGAAGCAGAAAAAGCTGAAGGAGAAAGCAATGGTGATGCAGATTAGGGCAGCTCAAACAGGAGTACAGGTAGCTTTTGTGCAGCAAATACCGCAGCAGCAGGGAACTGTTATATTGCAATCTCAGGTGAGAGGTAGAGGACGTGGAGTCAATATGAATCGTGGAGCAGATTTGAGTCACCTTTGCTTAAACGTGGGACACTGGAAGTGAGGAGTGTCCGATGATGGTGCAGGATGGTGTTGTTCAGCAAAGTGGGGATGTCTAAACCTTGCAAAATGCGAAAGTCCCAAGAATGATAGGACTTAATCAGAATTTTCAGAATAACATGAATCAAGTGCAGAATTTTCAACCTATGCAGCAGGTGCAAATGCCTCGTGCAGAAATGACGCAGTTGCAACCAATGCAGCAGCAGGTTCCTATGGTACCTAGACAGCAATTGCAGATTCCTCAGACCTGATGGAACAGCAACAGATGATGATTACTCAGCAGGTCACCGGTGAGAGACAAGACGGAAGTAGTGCACAGTGCACCAATTCCCATTACATAGTGAGAATGAAATAAATGATGAATGGATGTGTGATAGTTCGGATGAGGCGCCATGTATGCTTGCTGTTTCACTAGAGGTGGATCAGTGAGGACCTTTTGTGAGAGGGAAGGTGATGGGTCATAGGGTCTAATTTCTAGTGGACGCAAGAGCTACATGCTCTACGGTGAGGAGTGCAGAAGTTCCGAATTTACCTCCTTCTGGCAGAACAGTTCAGGTTGTAGGGGTAGTGAATAAGCATTTGTTAATCCGATCACAGATCCAGTACAGGTTGAGATTGGCAACTTCCAGGGACTGCAAAAGTTTGTAGTCTGTGATTCAAGTCCAGTTTCTCTACTGGGAAGGGACTTATTGTGCAAGACCATATGTTCAATTAATTTTCAACTGCTGGAATAGAGATCCAGACGAATAGTGATGATGAGGAAGAACAAACTCCCGAAATTGAGAATGAAATCACCATTCTTTAATTTGTTTCCGATGTTTACTGTGAAAGAATTGCATGCAGACTTGCAGGGAACAGTGCAGGAAAATGTGTGGGACCTCACAGGTAAAGAAGTGGGTTTGATTAAGGGAGTAGAGCCGATTAAGGTCACTTTAAAGCCGAATGCAGTGTTTCAGCAGCTTCCACAGTATAACATGGCACAAGATGTTCTGATGAAAGTGGCACAAATAATTGAAGATTTCTTGAAACAAGGGGTTTTGAAAGAAGTGCTGAGTAGTCCATGTAATTCACCAATAATGGGCCCGAAGAAGCCTTGTGGGATAGTGTGAATTGTGCAGGACTTGCAAAAAGTGAATGACATGGTGGTTAAGTGTTCTCCTGTGGAGCCAAACCCAGCAGTACTAATGTTTCAGATTCCATGCGATGCATAATGGTTCACAGTGGCTGATTTGTCACAAGCTTTCTTCTCTTTGCCTCTTCATGAGGATAGTCAGTTTCTCTTTAGTTTCAAATTCCTAGACAGAGTCTACAGTTGGTGCAGGCTTCATCAAGGGTACACGGAGTCCCCGTCTTTGTTCAATCAAATTCTGAAAAAGAATTTGGAGTCATTGGAACTACCGTACAAATCAACTCTGGTGCAGTACATTGATGACTTATTGATTTCATCCAAAACAAGGGACGAGTGTAAGTACAACTTGATTGCGCTGTTAAACCACTTGGGAAAATTTGGACATAAAGTGTCACCTTTGAAATTGCAGTATGGTCAGAAGTCAGTGAAATATTTGGGATACCAAATTGAGCAAGGGTCAAGGAGGATTTCCAGAGGAAGGATTACAATTATATTTCAGAGAAGCCCTCCGACTTCACAGAGAAATGTCAGAATGTTCTTGGGAATGGTAGGGTATTGTCGTCAGTGGATTCGAAATTTTGCTGGGATTGCCAAACCATTACAGCAGCTGACACATAAGGATGTTACAGATACCATTACGCTAGACCAGGACCAGATGAAAGTGTTTACTGAGTTAAGAGAGAGTTTGTGCAAAGCTCCAGCGCTGGGAATGCCAGATTACACAAAGCCATTCACATTGTTTTGTCATGAGCATGATACTTGTTCTTTGTCTGTCTTGACACAGGTCCACGGAGGTGCTTATCGCCCAGTAGCTTGTTTTTCAGCTACCTTGGACCTAGTTGCAGCAGCCTTACGGGGCTGTGTGCATGCAGTTGCCGCAGTTGGTCAAAGCCTTTCACAATGTGAGGGAGTACTGATGGGATGCACTCTGACGGTAATGGTACCTCACTCAGTTGAGATTTTATTGACAAGGACGAAAACACAATATTTGACTAGTGCCAGACTGACAAGGTATGAGATGAGCATACTAGGTGCTCCAAATGTAACATTGAAAAGATGTATAGTGCTGAACCCAGCAACAATACTTCCAAGTGATACTGTTGAAATTGAAAAGGAAGGAGACAGTGAGCATCATTGCCTTGAGGTAACAGTGTTGTGCACAAAACCAAGACCTGATGTCAGAGATACACAATTAGAAGAAAATGACTAAATTGTCTTTGTTGATGGTTCATGTCCTAGAGATGGTACAGGAACATTGAGAGAAGGATATGCCATGTGCACAATTACAGGTACTCTAAAAACTTCTTGGCTATGAGGTGTATATCCCGCACAAGTAGCAGAATTGGTAGCTCTTACTAGAGCGTGCCATGTATCTGCTAGTTTGAGAGTTACTATCTACACAGATAGCCAATTTGGATTTGGAATTGTTTATGATTTTGGTCAATTGTGGTCGGAAAGAGGTTCCTGACCTCTACAGATTCACCAATAAGAAATGGCGACAGAATAAAAGAGTTGCTGTATGCAATACAGCTGCCTGAAGAAATTGCCATGGGGAAATGCAGTGCGCATTTAAAGTCACAGGATTATGCATCACTGGGAAATGGGTATGCGGATCAAGTCGTAAGGTTTTGCTCATTGAACTGTATATCGTTCAAGGACAAGTGGGAATTGATGTCGGAGGAAGACACTACATGCTCAGGGTTTGCATTGAGGGTGATTGACACAATGGAAGAGTTGAAAACATTGCAGAGTAATGTTGACAGGGAGGAAAATAAATCCTGGTTGAAAATGAAATGTATTCAAAGACAGGACGAGCTATGGGTATCAGAAGAGGGTCAAATGGTTTTGCCAAATAGTTTGCTGTCACAAAAGGCCAGGTATTACCATGGTCAGGCACACATTAGGAGGGATGCCATGGTTTGTTTGTTCAAAATTGATTGGTTTAATCCCAAGTTTAGACAGGCAGCAGAAGCAGAATGCCATTGTTGTATCATTTGTCAACAACTAAATGCGCGGAAGTGGACAGTGGTGAATTTGAGTCACATTGGAGGAGCAGGAGGTCCATTCAGCAGAATGCAACTAGATTTCATTGAGGTGCCTGCGTGTGGAGGTTTCAAATATGTGTTGGTGATTGTGTGAATTTGTAGTCACTGGATTGAAGCATACCCTACAAGAAGAAATGATAGCCTCACAGTAGTAAATTTGTTGCTTAGAGTGTTGATACCATATTTAGGATTTCCGATCTCTTTAGAATCAGAAAGCGGAACTGACTTCAATAACGAGGTTATTAAACTTTTGTGTGCAGCACTAAACATTGAGCAGAAGTTGCATTGTAGCTATCACTCTGAAGCATCAGGACTAGTGGAACAGATGAATGGTACCTTGAAATCAAGAACTGCAAAGATGTGTGCAGCTACGAATCTGAAATAGCCAGTTGCATTGCCTTTGGTGTTGATGTCAATGAGAAATACACCTGATAAGAAGACAGGGCTGTTGCCCCACGAGATCCTTATGGGCAGAGCAATGAGATTACCAGCAGTTCCAGCCAATGCCCTTGTAAATATTACAGATGATATGGTGTTGGACTACTACAAGGGTCTGGCTGATGTGGTTCGCTATTTTTCTGAGCAGGTGGAGGCCACTACCCTGCCACCGATACATGATCCAAGGCACAACCTGAGAGCTGGTGATTGGGTCTTTGTCCGAAAACATGTGTGCAAGACGTGTTTAGAACCACTTTGGAGAGGGCCTTACCAGGTGATTCTAACAACTACGACAGCTGTGAAGTGTGCAGGAGTTCCGAACTGGATTCACACGAGTCATACGAAGAAAGTGGCATGTCCACTAGATCATGAAGAAGCGTTGTTGAGAGCACCAACAATGGTAAAACAGGTTGCCGCACCTAAACCAGAAAAAGAACCAATGGAGCCTGAAATTGAACAAGAGTTTGTGGAAGATGGTTCAATTATCCATGTAAGAGACAAAAGAGGGTGCAGAAGAATCAATCTCAAAGGATACAGCAGGAGAGCCTAGCTCAGTATGGGTTCTCCCCAAAGCAGACAGTGCTGAGAAGCTGGCAGAGCAAGTGACAGACCAAGAAGGGGAAAGAGTTAAGACAGATCAAGGTCAAGGGCATCCGACTTCTCCTGAGCCTGTTGCAGGTCCATCAAGAGAAAACACCACAGAGAAAGAGAACGAGAAGAGTCCAATCCTGTCAAGAATATTGACAGTAGGATCAAGTAAAGGAGATAATTGGCCTGAATCACAAGTGGTGAAAAGGAAGGAAGTGGTCATAAATGAAACAATAGAGGAAGGAGTAGATACTACGAGAAACGAAGAATTGAGTGAAGGAGAACTAAGTGGTGATCGAAAGTTGAAAAGAAAGAGAATAGCAAGTTGATGATACGCCGGTCCTGAATGGGCGTATGCAAATACTAATGGATGGCAACATGAGTTTATGTCTTTTTGTTTTGATACAGAGGTTCCGAGACAGTATTTTGATGTAACCTGAAGGCAAACAAGGAGCTGAACTGTTGAACCAATCTGAAAATAATTTGAGAAAAGAGACTGTTGAAAGTAAACTAAAAGAGACATTGGTAACCTGATTTGACATTAAGCACCCAATGTGACACGCTGCTAATCGATTTTGATAAAGAAAAGGGGTTCCTGGATGCGAGACTGAACTGCGAGATAAGAATTTTTTCTATTTATGATTTTTGCTGCACTTTATAAGAATTACTTCTGCTTTCTGATTGTTTACAGGTCATGGCTGAGTTAAATAATCAAGTTAGGAATACTAGGCGCTGTAAATATATGAGCACTGGATTGGTCGATTATGTGTGGGATTTTGTTTATAGTGGTGGTTGTGGGAATGTCTGTTCTTGATGTGAAAGGAGCCAATCGTACTTTTGCTTCTGAGACTATTACACTAACGGCTTTGGAGAGGATTAAGTTAGGTGAGAAATATTTGCATGACTATACTAATGCTCAAGGAGAGCTTTCTTCTAATGTCTTCTATCGCTTATTGAGTGAGTATGTGAGACAATGGATGCAAGGGATTGTCTTGTGTGTACACAAATTCCTTTGTCAGTAGAGGAAAGAGTTACATACCACAGTCTTCCACTAACCTAAGGAAAAGCTGTAGCCTGCTACTAACAAGATTCTATGATCAAGAGTACATACAGTATTTTCACTCTAATTATGATGTGGTGTTTTCGTTTGTTCCTATTATTAGGTATCTGAGTAGAGTAGTTAAGGCTCATGATATAATATTAGTTAGAGGATTCTTTGAGCCTACAATAACGTTTGGTACCGCATATGCACACAGAAATAATCTCACATGCTTCCTTACATCTTTAGAGGAGAGTTTCATAGGTCATATTGATGACGGAAGAAAAGCATTAAAAAAAAAAAATTGAAAACGGCTTTGAGAAAAGGACTTACAAGAATGATTATGTTTACACTGCAATTAAAACGCAAGGGAAATTAGCTCTAGATGTATTACATGTAGGGAAGCTTTGTATATATAAGCCAAAATCACACACTGACACTTTATTTGTGGAAACGAGTGAATGTAGGCATGTGTTTTTGTTTCAGAGTAAGAGGACTTTTATGTTAAATGGTCAGGACCCTGCGATTCTGGGAATTTATTATATTTGTGGACTTTATGCT
Source organism: Pleurodeles waltl (assembly GCF_031143425.1). NCBI lineage: Eukaryota > Metazoa > Chordata > Amphibia > Caudata > Salamandridae > Pleurodeles > Pleurodeles waltl. Next base: position 625,343,297 of record NC_090438.1, on the reverse strand, counting down.
TCTTATCATCTTCCAAGAGGATGGTATGGGACATGTTATTTAGGTATAGTTTTCCCAAAGATTTATCAGATAGATGACTTGAAAAAGTTTCAGAAATTTACTGAATTACATCATAAGGGACAGAGGAGGGAATCCTCTTCTGCAGTTATGGGAGATATATTTGGTGCTGTGATTCCTTCACTGGGTCTCATCCTGAACGCAAACAAGATACAAAAGTTGTCTACTATTATGGATAACATGTTGACAAGTTTTACACGGGCAATACTCCTGATAGTTACTGAATTGGCTACGGATAGAGCTATGACTCTTCAAAATCATCTTGCTTTAGGCATCCTTCTAACGAAGGACGGCGGAGTCTGTAAAATGATTAATTCTAGGCATTGTTGTTTTTATATCCCTAACAATAGTAAAGAGATAAGAGATTTAATTACTAACCTGAGTAACTCAAGTAAGGATTTGAAAGAATTGAAGGAACCCGGTGTGAGGGAAAAGTTTGGAAAAGGATTTGTTTCAGTGGGAAATTGGCTTAGTAATATTTGGAATGGGGTATTTTAATGAATGTTTATGTATTCTGAATAATGAAAAATGTAGAAAATGATTAACGTAGAAAAATAATGTGCACGTTTGAAATTGTGCCCTCGGAGAGTGACCACCAAGACTCATGAATTATAATAAAAAGCAACTAAAGTGTGAAATATTGAAAATTTATTAAAATAATGTAGTAGTATGTCATATTGAGAGATATAACCTATGTTTCACATTATATTGTAGAGCTTAACTTAGCTAAAGCTGTGGCCCAGTTTTGTCAGGCCTAATGCAGAAGCTGAATGTTAACGTTCAATGTAAGCCACCGACGAGCTGAACTATCTGTGAACTGCTCATTGTTCAATCAGCTTAGCTAGGATCCTTTGCGTGAACCGACGGATAGGAGATGATGGAATCAAAATTGTAGGGAAAACTGTGTAAGGCATTCAGAGTGTACTTTCCCAGGACTCGAACAATAGAGACACTGACTGGAGAAGAAAATGCAACATTTTCGATATCTGACGAGCCGGATGATGAAGAACATCGTAAAGTGAACCAATCAACTACATCAAATCAAATCAAATCAAAAACATTTATAAAGCGCACTACTCACCCGTGAGGGTCTCAAGGCGCTGGGGGAGGGGGTTACTGCTGCTCGAAGAGCCAGGTTTTGAGCTACCTCCGGAATGCTGGGTGGTCCTGGGTGGTCCTGAGGTTGGCGGGGAGGGAGTTCCATGTCTTGGCTGCCAGGTAGGAGAAGGATTTCCCACCTGCTGTGGTGCGGCGGATGCGAGGGACAGCGGCGAGTGCGAGGTTGGCGGAGCGAAGTTGACGGGTGGGCGTGTAGAAACTGAGGCGACGGTTGAGGTATTCGGGTCCCTTGTTGTGGAGGGCTTTGTGTGCGTGGGTGAGGAGCCGGAAGGTGATCCTTTTGTTGATGGGAAGCCAGTGCAGGTGTCTCAGGTGGGCGGAGATGTGGCTGTTGCGGGGAATGTCGAGGACGAGGCAGGGGGAGGCGTTTTGTATTCGCTGCAGACGTTTCTGGAGTTTAGCGGTGGTTCCTGCATATAGGGTGTTTCCGTAGTCCAGGCGGCTTGTGACGAGGGCGTGGGTCACAGTTTTTCTGGTGTCGGCGGGGATCCAGCGGAAGATCTTTCGGAGCACGCAGAGAGTGAGGAAGCAGCAAGATGATACGGTGTTGACTTGTTTGGTCATGGTGAGAAGCGGGTCCAGGATGAATCCGAGGTTGCGTGCGTGGTCTGAGGGGGTTGGTGCGGTGCCTAGGGCCGTGGGCCACCAAGAGTCGTCCCAGGCGGACGGGGTGTTTCCGAGGATGAGGACTTCCGTTTTTTCTGAGTTCAGTTTCAGACGGCTGAGTTTCATCCATTCTGTGACGTCTTTCATTCCATCTTGCAGGTTGGTCTTGGCGCCATTGGGGTCCTTGGTGAGGGAAAGTATCAGCTGAGTGTGGTCAGCGTAGGGGGTGATGATAATGTTGTGTTTGCCTACGATGTTGGCGAGGGGGCTCATGTAGACATTGAAGAGAGTCGGGCTGAGTGAGGAGCCTTGTAGGACGCCGCAGATGATCTCGGTGGGGTCTGAGCGGAATGGAGGGAGGTAGACTCTTTGGGAGCGGTTGGAGAGGAAAGAGGTGATCCAGTCCAGGGCCAGTCCTTGGATACTGGTGGAGCGCAGGCGGGATGTTAGGGTTCGGTGGCAGACGGTGTCGAAGGCAGCCGAGAGGTCGAGGAGGATGAGGGCGACTGTTTCTCTGTTGTCCATCAGAGTTCGGATGTCGTCTGTGACTGAGATGAGGGCTGTTTCTGTGCTGTGATTGGCTCGGAATCCGGACTGAGAGGGGTTGAGTAGGTTGTTGTCTTCAAGGAAGTTGGTCAGTTGCTTGTTGATGGTCTTCTCGATGACTTTGGCAGGGAAGGGGAGGAGCGAGATGGGGCGGAAGTTCTTCAGGTCGCTGGGGTCCGCCGTAGGTTTCTTCAGTAGGGCGTTGACTTCCGTGTGTTTCCAGCTCTCGGGGAAGGTGGCAGAAGCAAACGAGCTGTTGATGATGGTCTGGAGATGCGGGCGATGATGTTGTCGGCTTTGTTGAAGATGAAGTGTGGGCAGGGGTCTGAGGGGGCACCGGAGTGGATGGAGTTCATGGTAGCTTTGGTCTCCTCCGCGCTGATGTGAGTCCAGGCGTTGAGGGTGATGGCTGGGGTTGTAGGTTCTGTGGTGGTTGGCTGGATCTGGTGTCCAAAGCTGTCGTGTAGGTCTGTGATCATACGATGGAAGAAGGTAGCGAGGGAGTTGCAGAGGTCTTGTGATGGCGTGATGGAGTTGGAGTTGGCGTTGGGATTGGAGAGCTCTTTGACGATGTTGAAGAGTTCTTTGCTGTTGTGAGTGTTCTTGTCCAGTCTGTCTGTGAAGGAAGTTCTTTTGGTGGCGCGGATCAGCTGATGGTGTTTGCGGGTGGCGTTTTTGAGGGCAGACATGTTTTCTGCAGTGTGGTCCTTGCAGCAGGCTTTCTCGAGGGTACGGCAGGTTTTTTGGGATTCCTTGAGGGTGTCTGTGAACCATTGAGGTTTCCTGGTGCTGGTCTGTCTTGGGGGGCGTCTGAGGGGTGCGAGGTTGTCCGCGCAGTTGGTGATCCAATGAGTGAGGCTGAGGGCTGCGTCGTTGGGGTCGGTGGAGAAGGTGGGTTGGTTGTCGCTGAGAGTGGAGAGAAGCTGTTCCGTTGGGATTTTGTTCCAATGTCTGCGTGGGATGGGTTGAGTGCGGAGGTGGAGAGTTTTGCGTCTGAAGGTGAAGTGGACATATCTGTGGTCGGTCCAGTGTATTACGGAGGAGTGGCTGAAGGATACGTGGTTGCTGGCAGAGAAGATGGGGTCGAGCGTCTGTCCTGCGATGTGGGTGGGTGTGTTCACCAGTTGCTTGAGACCGAGGTTGGCAAGGTTGTCGAGCAGGGTGGTGGTGTTGGGGTCGTTGTTCTGCTCCAGGGGGAAGTTGAGGTCACCGAGGAGGATGTAGTCTGGCGAGGCACGGGCGTACGGGGAGATGAAGTCAGCGATGGATTCGCTGAAGAGGGCGCGTAGTCCAGGGGGTCTGTAGATGAGAGTTCCTCTGAGGGTGGTCCTGGGGTCCATGGGAACTGTGTAATGTTAGAATTCATAGATTTGGAAAACAAAGGTTATTGGGTTAAGGAAAATCATGTGATTCATTGACCTATTAGGAATTGGGGGATAGTCTGGGTGACTTTGATATAATGACGTGACAAAGGGAGAAAATTTCAGATGGAGATAGATGTTAGGTGCAGATGTTAAGGGAGAGACTGCAAGATCGAAGAAGATTCGAGATTCTGTCATTGGGCTCATGCTCTTGAGAGCCTGATGAGAAGCTGATCAATTGATGACCTGACAACGAAGACTGACTGTTGCTGATCCATACCGAGGATAGGTAGCTATGACAATGTGACTGAATTACTTTTGTGCCTTTTCTTTCTAGGTACCAACTTCGCTCTCTAATAGTTTTTCTGTTAGATAGATGTTTTTACAAATTCATGTTCCAAACTGTTTTCACATGAAGCCCCGCATGCTAATGCTAATCTGGGTTAGATGAGGTTTCTATTCTCAGACGCTGACATATACAGTGACAAATGATTGACGGACTGTGTGCTGAACTCTGCTGCTCATGTTGACTTATTTGCCTTTGATTCATATGATGACCTATGCTAATGCTTTAGAAAGTATTTTGTCTCAAGTCTTGATTAGAATATGTTATTGGTGGTTTTTAATGAATTAGGTGGTCATTACAACCCTGGCGGACGGTGTTAAAGTGGCGGTAAGACCGCCAACAGGCCGCGGGAAAAAAAATTGAATCACGACCATGCCGGAAACCGCCAACATAGACAGCCTCTTTAACACTCCTACCGCCGCGGCGGTACAAACAAACAGCATGGCGTTCACCGCCAACAGAGAGGTGGAGGACAATGTACCGCCCAGAGTATCACAACCTACCAATCCGCCACCTTTTCCGGGACGGATTCACCGCGAACAAAAACACGGCGGAAACAGGACTTCGAAGTGAAAACGCTCACCTCTACACACCCCATGAGGAACCAGGACGCCATGGAACCAGAGTTGCACATTTTCCCTGCCCTTATCTTCTTGCTCCTCTACCAGGAGCACGAACGCCAGTGGCGAAGACCACGGTGAGTACTGCACCTACGACACAGGGAAGGTAAAAAACAGCGACACACACATGTAACACGCAACACCCCCACCCCCACCCTCACCCACTACAACACACACACTAATACAGCATGATACATTACAGTTACACCCCCCAAGCACCCTGGAAGAATGCAAAGACAAAAGGAAATGAGTGTAACCATTGTAATATATTAAAATCCAGTATGCACAAATATATATATACACTATGAACAAATATGTACACCAAGAATAGTAGTCCAGGTATTGCTCCATTGAAGTCCGTGGAACACTGGGCCCACACGGCATGGGCAAGGTCCACACCCAATACCCTAACATGACGAAGAGAACACTGCAGGGGCATCAGATAGAAATAAAACAGGCACCTCAGGGGGAAGGAAAAGGGGGGCACCTCAGCCAGTTGAGCGCACGACGCCAAATCCACGAGGGGGCCACATGCCCACTGTGCAATCCTGGGGAGTGCAAAGCCACAGTCTCTCAAGTCTCTACAGTGGGTGGTTTGCCCACTGTTCAATCCTGGGGAGTGCAAAGCCACAGTCTCTCAAGTCTCTACATTGGGTGGGTTGCCCACTGTTCAATCCTGGGGAGTGCAAAGCCATGTTCTCTCAAGTCTCTACAGTGGGTGGTTTGCCCACTGTTCAATCCTGGGGAGTGCAAAGCCACAGTATTTCAAGTGGATAACAGTCTCCACTCGTTCTGGAGGGGGCTTTGTGCCCAGAGTGCTTCATCCTGCCAAGGACTGAGGTAGTGGATGCCTTTCTCCACTGGTTCTGGAGGGGGCTTTGTGCCCAGAGTGCTACATCCTGCCAAGGACAGAGGTAGTGGATGCCTTTCTCCACTGGTTCTGGAGGGGGATTTGTGCCCAGAGTGCTGCATCCTGCCAAGGACAGAGGTATTGGATGCCTTTCTCCACTGGTTCTGGAGGGGGCTTTGTGCCCATAGTGCTTCATCCTGCCAAGGACAGAAGTAGTGGATGCCTTTCTCCACTGGTTCTGGAGGGGGCTTTGTGCCCAGAGTGCTACATCCTGCCAAGGATAGAAGTAGTGGATGCCTTTCTCCACTGGTTCTGTTGGGGGCTTAGTGCCTAGAGTGCTTCATCCTGCTCGTGGTGGACACAGTAGCGTCAGTGCCCTTGGCGCTCATGGGCAAGCGGTGCTTGTGGCGGCGGTGTCCTGTTCAGCGGTGCTTGTGGCGGCGGTTTCCTTGGCAGCGGTGCTTGTGACGGCGGTGTCCTGTTCAGCGGTGCTTGTTGTGGCGGGGTCCTTGGCAGCGACTCAGCTGCTGGCGGTCCTGTCTGGCCCAGCGACTCAGCTACCGGCGGTCCTGTCTGGCCCTGCGGGGCTGGTGCTGGCGGTCCTTTCTGGCCCTGCGGGGCTGGTGCTGGCCGTCCTGTCTGGCCCTGCGGGGCTGGTGCTGGCGGTCCTTTCTGGCCCTGCGGGGCTGGTGGTCCTTTCTGGCCCTGCGGGGCTGGTGCTGGCAGTCCTTTTTGGCCCTGCGGGGCTGGTGCTGGCGGTCCTGTCTGGGTCTGCGGGGCTGATGCTGGCAGTCCTGTCTGGCCCTGCGGGGCTGGTGCTGGCAGTCCTTTCTGGCCCTGCGGGGCTGGTGCTGGCGGTCCTTTCTGGCCATGCGGGGCTAGTGCTGGCGGTCCTCTCTAGCCCTGCGGGGCTGGTGCTGGCGGTCCTGTCTGGCTCAGCAGGGATGATGGCGGTGGCCTCCAGGGCAGCGGGGATGATGGCGGTCTTCTCCGCCATGCTGCTCTTCCCAGGCTTGCTGAGTTTCTTGTGCCTCTTCCCCACCTTGGAAGGTGTCGCAGCTGAATCCACACTCCCATCTGTACCCCTGGGAGCCGCTTTGGTGGCTGGAGTCTTCCACCTCTCCCGCCGGGCACTGGCCAACTTTTGATGCTTGACAGGTGGGGGACTGTCCGTGCTGTGGCTCCTTGCCACACTGACTGCCCTGCTGCCTGGTGCACTCCAGAATCTGGTGACTACTGGCACCACTGGTCCCGGAGATGTTGTGGCTGAGGTGCTAGGTTAGGACCTGGAGAGTCGGGACCTAGGAGACTGACGGGGTGGGGGAGGTGAGGGAAAGAGGTCAAGGGTGGACAGGAAAAGTTTTTTGGGAATACTGGGACGGGTAGCTGGAGGGGGTTTGGGAGTGGAGGAAGAGGTTGTGGTTGTAGGAGGTGTTCGTTTGGTGACTTTGGGTGAAGGTGCATGCGCTGGGGGCTGTCGTGAGGTGGATGGCTGTTGGGTGGGTGTGTGCCTGCGTTTGTGAATCTTGGTAGGGTGTGTCACAGACACACTGGGAGAGGACATACGGGACATGTGAATGGTAGTGGAGTGGTGACTGCACGTGAGCAGGGTGTGGTGGTGTGTGTGCTGGTGATGGAAGTAGTAGCTGTAGATGTAGTGCATGCAGGTGTGAGTGGAGACGAGACTGGGAGGGAGGAGGGAGACGAGGAGGATGGGGACACAGTGGAGGCAGTGGATGTTGGTGTGTCTGCATGTGTGTGATGCTTGCGTGAATGCCTGTGGGATGTGTGGTGCTTATGTTTGCCAGAGCTTCCCTTGTGTGTTGACGTGTGTGCATGCTGGTCTAATGGTGTGCTTGGGGTAGGCTGAGGTACAGGGGTGTGGGTCTGGGTGGATGTAGTTGGAGGGGGGAGGCTAGAAACAGGGACTATAGCTGCCATCAGTGCTGAGGCCAGAGTCTAAAAAGCTTGCTGAAGGGCTCCCCGCCGTGGAGCTCCCCTCGCCCTCCATCCCACTGGTGAATTTGGAGTCCGTAGTCTCACCCTCCAGGGCCATGTGGGATGCAGCTCCCTTCTGCTCCGGTGCCACTGCCCCTCCGCCTGATGATGTTAATGCACACAAGAACAGGGAGACCACAAAAAGGGGGACGACGACAGAAGAAAGACATGTTGAGTGCATGCATTACCACTACCGTTGGCAGACACGACAGACACAGAAGCCCCCTGCACTACGCTGCGCACTTGGGGTCCACTGTTCAATCCCTGGGACATGGCCTACAAGGCTAGGGCCAACATCTGCACACATGGATGTCACAGGAGCCTGACTAGGTGTAGTTGGCACTGTACACAGGTGGGGTGGGGTGCCACAAGGTCTGCCAGAAGAAGGGGACCTAACTAGCACACTCGCCCTGGCCTAGGGAAACCCACAGCCCACCTCCCCCACCCAGACACATCCACTGCACGCTGAATCAGCTGAATGAAGTGTACTCACTCCCTTGTGGCTGCTGTGATGCCCTGAAGCGCCCATCCAACTCCAGTTATGCCACCGCCAGGATCCTGAACATCAGGGGGGTCATGGTGCGACGGGCACCCCTCCCACGTTGGGAGGCCATCCCCAGCTGGGCCTCCGCCGTCTTCTTGCTCCAGCGGCGAATGTCCTCTCAACTCTTACGGCAGTGGGTGCTCCGTCTGTGATAGACCCCCAGGGTTCGGACGTCCTTGGCAATGGCACGCCAAACATCCTTCTTCTGGTGGGTGCTGTACAGGGGAAAAAGAAAAGTTATTACCAATTGCACAGTCACAGTCATTGGCCCCCATCCCTACCCTTGCCATGCGGCACATGCACTCACCGTCGTTTCATGCACGCCTCAATCTCCCCCCACAAATCTTTCATCCACCCCACTCCACACAGGCATAGCCCATACAGCATGCTCCCAGTGTACTAACCTGTTTGTCTGGAGGACCGTAGAGTGGCGTGTACTGGGGGAGGACCCCATCCACAAGTTTCTGCAACTCCTCCATGCTGAAGGCAGGGGCCCTTTCCCCAGACGCACGAGCCATTGTTTCTTCCAGACTGAGGTCACAGTAGCACTTGCAGTGCAGGTCCTCTCCTGTCAAAGATCAGGTATCGAGTGATTGAACAGATAGAAAATGGCGGTCACGTCCGCGGCGTTGTGTACATCGTCATTGGCTCCTGGGACCCATGGGGTCCAATGTTAACCAATGCAGAATTGCACCGCGGTCTTCGACTGCCTACCGCAACGGTGTACAATGCCAGCGCAGTTACCTCACATCATATTGTCCCACTTTACAGGTCAGGCAGCCGCTATTAAAGGGGCCCCCATGGCTTAATTTTTAACTGCGTCACACATACCTAGGCCTTGCCTCAACACTCATACATGCACATTTCAGATTATTAATCCTGTTCTGTGTAAGCTGTGTGTACGTACCTCTGAGTTGGTTGACTCTGTGTTCGCTGTTGTCCTTCATAGGCACCGTCCGCTGGGACATGTGAGGAGATGGCGGCATCCTCCGGTGTACAGACCGCTGGTGGACCTCTCGACAATAGAGGAAAGACATGTGATCATCACCTACAGGCTTGATCGTGCCACAATCCTGGAACTGTGTGCCCAGTTGGAGCCAGACCTGATGTCAGCTATACGCCACCCCACAGGAATCCCTCCTCTAGTGCAGGTGCTGACAGGACTCCATTTCCTTGCAAGTGGGTAATTTCAAACAACAGTGGCCATAGCATCAGGGATGCCCCAGCCTATGTTTTCCAGCGTGTTGTCCAGAGTGTTGTCTGCCCTGCGGAAACACATGCAGAGCTACATCATTTTCCCTCAGGTGAAGGATTTGCCTACATTGAAAGGTGATTTCTATGCCCTGGGACATATCCCCAACATCATAGGTACCATTGATGGGACACATGTGGCTTTGGTACCCCCCCCCCCACAGGAGTGAACAGGTGTACAGAAACCGGAAGAGTTATCATTCGATGAATGTGCAGATGGTGTGTTTGGCCGACCAGTACATCTCCCATGTTAATGCCAAATTCCCTGGCTCAGTGCATGACGCTTACATCCTGAGGAATAGAAGCATCCCGTATGTGATGGGGCAACTCCAGAGGCACCGTGTGTGGCTACTAGGTGAGGACAAGGACCCTATACAGTGTGAATAGTTGTCTGGGTCTGGGGTTGTCCCTAATGGTTAGTGTGTGTCTAACAGTTGTCCCTCGACATTTGCAGGTGACTCTGGCTACCCCAACCTATCATGGCTACTGACCCCAGTGAGGAATCCCAGGACAAGGGCAGAGGAACGCTACAATGAGGCCCATGGGTGAACTCAGAGGATTATAGTGCGGACCTTCGGCCTCCTGAAGGCCAGGTTCAGGTACCTCCATATGACAGGTGGATCTCTATTTTACTCACCAAAGAAGGTGTGTCAGATCATCGTGGTAAGCTTTGCGACAACAGGTGCCTTTTCTGCAGGAGGATGGTCCAGATGGAGGTGTTGTGGCAGCTGTGGAGCCTGTGGACAGTGAAGACGAGGAAGCAGAAGAAGAGGACATCAACAACAGGAACTCTGTGATCCTGCAATACTTCCAGTGAGACACAGGTAAGAATACAAACCTGCCTACTACATGTACTTTAACACTACTACTTCTCTACTGTCTGTCGTTTTCACCCAGTGTATGGTCACTGAGTTGTCACTTTCCCTTATGATTTCACAGATGTGGGTCCCACTGTGTGACATCTGCTTTGTTTCCTCATGGACTAGAGCTGTGTGACATAGGTATTTTGACATTACAATTGAAAGAGCATTTTGACACTGTAATTGCTAATACACTAATTTAAGGGTATTTATTTAAGTGCTAAATAGTGGAGGGGGTTGTAAAATGGTGAGGGGTGATGGTGGAGGAATGTCCATGGCAGAGTCCAGTCTATTAGTCTCACAGGTGCATTGTCCAAAGGGGCATAGGAAGTGGAGCTGGGGCAGTTTAAGGATGGACAGGGTGACAAGGTGGGACACAAAGGATGACAATCAGGGCGGTCTCATTTCTTGGCGGGGGTCTTGGCATCGTTCTCTGTCTTTGTCCTGGATCTAAGGGACCGTTTGCGGGGTGGTTCTCTGTCTGCAGGGGGTGGTGTGCTGGTCCTGTGGCGGTGCCTCCTGTCCACTGGCGCTGGCGGAGGTGGTGGGTAGTTCATCGTCCAGGCTAGTGTCAGGGGCCCCTTGTTGTGCCACAGTGTCCCTCCTGGTGTTGAGGACTTCCTTCAGCACCCCTACGATGGTGCCCAGGGTGGAGTTGATGGATCTGAGTTCCTCCCTGAAGCCCAAATACTGTTCCTCCTGCAGCCGCTGGTTCTCCTGAAACATGGCCAGTACCGTTGCCATGGTCTCCTGGGAATGATGGTAGGCTCCCATGATGTTGGAGAGGGCCTCGTGGAGAGTGGGTTCCCTGGGCCTGTCCTCCCCCTGTCGCACAGCAGCCCTCCCAGTTCCCCTGTGTTCCTGGGCCTCTGTCCCTTGGACCGTGTGCCTACTGCCACTGCCCCCAGGTCCCTGTTGTTGTTGGGGTGGTGGGTTAGCCTGGGTTCCCTGTAGTGGTGGACACACTGCTGATTGACGTGTCCTGGGGACAGAGGTATGGGCCTGCTGGGTAGGTGCTGTAAGGAAATACCTCCTTGGCACGGTTACCCCCTGACTTTTTGCCTTTGCTGATGCTATGTTTTGATTTAAAAGTGTGCTGAGGCCTGCTAACCAGGCCCCAGCACCAGTGTTCTTTCCCTAACCTGAACTTTTGTTTAGACAATTGGCACACCCTGGCATCCAGGTAAGTCCCTTGTAACTGGTACCCCTGGTACCAATGGCCCTGATGCCAGGGAAGGTCTCTAAGGGCTGCAGCATATCTTATGCCACCCTGGGGACCCCTCACTCAGCACAGACACACTGCTTGCCAGCTTGTGTGGGCTGGTGAGGACAAAACGAGTAAGTCGACATGGCACTCCCCTCAGGGTGCCATGCCATCCTCACACTGCCTATGCAGTATAGATAAGTCACCCCTCTAGCAGGCCTTACAGCCCTAAGGCAGGGTGCACTATACCATAGGTGAGGGCACTAGTGCATGAGCACTGTGCCCCTACAGTGTCTAAGCAAAACCTTAGACATTGTAAGTGCAGGGTAGCCATAAGAGTATAATGTCTGGGAGTCTGTCAAACACGAACTCCACAGCACCATAATGGCTACACTGAAAACTGGGAAGTTTGGTATCAAACTTCTCAGCACAATAAATGCACACTGATGCCCCAGAGGGCACCTTAGAGGTGCCCCCTGAAACCTTAACCAACTACCCGTGTAGGGTGACTGGTTTTAGCAGCCTGCCACACTCAAGACATGTTGCTGGCCACATGGGGAGAGTGCCTTTGTCACTCTGTGGCTAGTAACAAAGCCTGCACTGGGTGGAGATGCTTATCACCTCCCCCTGGCAGGAGCTGTAACACCTGGCGGTGAGCCTCAAAGGCTCACCCCCTTTGTTACAGCACCACAGGGCATTCCAGCTAGTGGAGTTGCCCGCCCCCTCCGGCCACGGCCCCACTTTTGGCGGCAAGGCCGGAGGAGATAATGAGAAAAACAAGGAGGAGTCACTGACCAGTCAGGACAGCCCCTAAGGCAACCTGAGCTGAAGTGACTCTGACTTTTAGGAATCCTCCATCTTGCAGATCCCCAATAGGGATAGGAATGTGACCCCCTCCCCTTGGGAGGAGGCACAAAGAGGGTGTAGCCACCCTCAGGGCTAGTAGCCATTGGCTACTGCCCTCCCTGATCTAAACACACCCCTAAATTCTGTATTTAGGGGCTCCCCAGAACCTAGGAACTCAGATTCCTGCAACCTAAGAAGAAGAGGACTGCTAAGCTGAAAAACCCTGCAGAGAAGATGGAGACACCAACTGCTTTGGCCCCAGCTCTACCGGCCTGTCTCCCCACTTCTAAAGACTGCTCCAGCGACGCTTTCCCCAGGGACCAGCGACCTCTGAATCCTCAGAGGACTGCGCTGCTCTAGAAGGACCAAGAAACTCCCGAGAACAGCGGCCCTGTTCACCCAAGACTGCAACTTTGTTTTCAAAGGAGCAACTTTCAAACAACTGCGTTTCCCGCCGGAAGCGTGAGACTTGCTACTCTGCACCCGACGCCCCCAGCTCGACTTGTGGAGAAACAACACTTCAGGGAGGACTCCCCGGCGACTACAAGACCGTGAGTAGCCAGAGTTGCCCCCCCCCCCAGCCCCTACAGCGACGCCTGCAGAGGGAATCCCGAGGCTCCCCCTGACCGCGACTGCCTGACTCCCAGATCCCGACGCCTGGAAAAGACTCTGCACCCGCAGCCCCCAGGACCTGAAAGATCGGAACTCCAGTGCAGGAGTGACCCCCAGGAGGCCCTCTCCCTTGCCTAGGTGGTGGCTACCCCGAGGAGCCCCCCCTTGCCTGCCTGCATCGCTGAAGAGACCCCTTGGTCTCCCATTGATTTACATTGGAAACCCGACGTGTGTTTGCACACTGCACCCGGCTGCCCCCGTGCTGCTGAGGGTGTACTTTCTGTGCTAACTTGTGTCCCCCCCGGTGCCCTACAAAAACCCCCTGGTCTGCCCTCCGAAGACGCGAGTACTTACCTGCTGGCATACTAGAACCGGGGCACCCCCTTCTCCATTGAAGCCTATGCGTTTTGGGCACCTCTTTGACCTCTGCACCTGCCCGGCCCTGAGCTGCTGGTGTGGTAACTTTGGGGTTGCTCTGAACCCCCAATGGTGGGCTACCTTGGACTCAAACCTGAACCCCGTAGGTGGTTTACTTACCTACAAAAACTAACAAATACTTACCTCCCCCAGGAACTGTTGAAAATTGCACTGTCTAGTTTTAAAATAGCTATATGTGATTTATTTGAAAAGTATATATGCTATTGTGATTATTCAAAGTTCCTAAAGTACTTACCTGCAATACCTTTCATTTGAAGTATTACATGTAAAATTTGAACCTGTGGTTTTTAAAATAAACTAAGAAAATATATTTTTCTATACAAAAACCTATTGGCCTGGAATTGCTCTGAGTGTGTGTTCCTCATTTATTGCCTGTGTGTGTACAACAAATGCTTAACACTCCTCCTTTGATAAGCCTACTGCTCAACCACACTACCACAAAATAGAGCATTAGTATTATCTCTTTTTGCCACTATCTTACCTCTAAGGGGAACCCTTGGACTCTGTGCATACTATTCCTTACTTTGAAATAGTGCATACAGAGCCAACTTCCTACAGGTGCTGTGCTGGTGTTTCCAGAGGGGGAAGCTCTGTGGTGGCCTGTGCCAGTGTGTGGGGAACCAACTGTCCCGAGGTCCTAGATGGACCGGGCTGGTCCTCTAGATCCAGTTGGACAGAGCTGCTGTCATCACTGTGGGACTCTTCTGTTGGTGGTGTGGACATGTGTGGACCGTCCTGTCCGGTGACGTTGGGAAGAGGTCCTTCAGGGGTATAAAAGGATGTTTATTGCATCTGTGTGTGCCATGGTGTGCAACGGGTGGGTGACTGTGTACCCCAGTGCTTTGATTCCTGTGTGGGACCTTGTGTGATGGTGGTTTAGGGGGGTGTATAGGTATGTGCAGTGGCCATGCATTGGTGATGGGTGTCCATGCTTTGGTGTTGCATGCAGGGCTTGGTGTTGGGATGTATGGTTTGTGATATTGGGATATTTGTGAGGAGTTGGAGTGATGGGGGTGAGGGCGAGGGTGGGGATATGTGATAACATGCAGGTAGGGTGGGGGATGTAATAGTTAAGATTTGACTTACCAGAGTCCATTCCGCCATCTACTCCTGAGAGGCCCTCAGAATGCAGAATCACCAAGACTTGCTCCTCCCATGTTGTTAGTTGTGGGGGAGGAGGTGGGGGTCCGCTGCCAGTCCGCTGAACCGCAAAGTGGTGTCTTGAGACCACGGAACGCACCTTCCCCCGTAGGTCGTTCCACCTCTTCCTGATGTCATCCCTATTTCTTGGGTGCTGTCCCACTGCGTTGACCCTGTCCACTATTCTTCGCCATACCTCCATCTTCCTAGCTATGGAGGTGTGCTGCACCTGTGATCCGAATAGATGTGGCTCTACCCGGATGATTTCCTCCACTATGACCCTGAGCTCCTCCTCAGAGAACCTGGGGTGTCTTTGCCGTGCCATGGGGTGGTGTGGGTGATGTGTGCGGTGGTGTGTGTAGTGATAAGTGGGGTGATATTTAGTGGTGTGTTGTGTTAAGTGCGTGGAAGTTATGTGGGTGATGGTATTGTGTGCCTGTGGATTCTTGGTAGTAGTTTGTAGTGTCTCTCTCTGTGCTTCTTTCTCAATTGTTGTCGTAGGGGTTTGTGGGTGATGTGGGTGTGTGTTTTATATTGTATTGGGTGTGTGGGAATGGTGTGTGTTTGTGTATCAGGTGTGTGTATTTCGATTTGTCCAATGTGGCAGTGTTTTGTATATGTGTGTGTATTTTGAGCGCGGCGGTGTGTACCGCCAATGGAATACCCCGGTTGAAAGACCGCCACGTGGATTCGTGGGTCGTGATAGTGTGGGCGTATTTCTGTTGGCGTGACAGTGGAGGTTTTGTTTTCGCCAGTTTATCACTGACCTTTGGTGTGGCGGACTTCTGTGGGTGTCTGAATTTTGGCGGATTCCGAACAGTGGGTCGTAATTGCTGTGGCGGAATTCCACGGCCGTGGCGGTGTGTTGGCAGTCTTCTGCACAGCGGTAAGCAGTTTTTACCGCTAATGTTGTAATGAGGTCCTAAATCTTGATCTGATGCAAATAAATTTTGAAATAATCTCATGACTTAGCACTGTAACTAACAGGGAAATAAAATTGCTAAAACGTATCTTGAGTTGTGGTTCTTATGACCAGAGGGTTCTGCTGTGGTGATTTGTTAACTGTTGGTTAATGACTAGATTAATGTTATTAAATTTTTGTGTATTGATTATTGAGAAACATTGGTTACACAGTAGCTAGGATACTCCATGTGAATCAAAAGGTTCATCGACCTATACGTGTCCCCTTATAAGTTTACTTATTAAGGACCAGATGCGCTAGCACACTTAACATCCCACTGCCTAAAGATTTTTTCTAAATGTGTAATGGAATCTGGAGTTCACGTAAACTGCTACGGTGCCCTTGGGCCGAGTTCATGCCATATAAACCTGCAAGTAAGTATTAAAATAAATTAATATAAAAAATGAAGTCAGGAGGATCCATCACATTCCCTAGTCTGTGAAAGGCACTGGAACTAATCAGTGCATTTACAGCAATCTTACTCCCAAAACACTCAGTCAGAAATGCACCAAAATGAATATTATAAGCAAGGTGTGGGAGCTAATGCCTACCTACCTAGATATCACAAGGAAGAATAAATCTAGTAGCATTGCATCAGACATCTAATAACCTGACTTTTGGAAAAGCTCTCAAGACGTTTCTTTTCAGGCTAGTGCAATGAGTTTGATTCAGGCTCCTTCTTACCTTTATGAATTGTCATTAGCAACACTGCATGGTATCTGCCTTGCTTTACAACAAACAAAGTATGCAATCAATCAAATAAGAGTTGGTGGAAAATATACTGCTAGGGACAACTTTTTACTAGCCTTTGGAATAAAGAGCTGCAATACATGGTAGAGATGCTGCTGGGAGTATCATAGAGAGGGCATATATCTAAGAAGTTAACAAGGAATAAAAGAGCTTGTTAGGCTGGAAGAGGGTAGGAGAGGTACTAAAGTGACCACAAGAGGTAATTGATTGGCGGAAAGCAAAGGCAAAGGTGAGCCAGAGGAAATGGCCTTAGAGGGGACAGTAAACATAAATATGGATGCATGAAGCGCATGAAGAATGGTGATTGAGTCCCTACCGTTTTTGTTGTCATGCATGAATTTGAGGTGTAGGGTACTTTATTAAAGGGAGGGACCTAGACCAGGGGATCCAAACCTTTTGACTTCTGTGGACAATCACTTTATCAGTACTGGAACCCAGGGACCCCTACTGAGTCATTATTGGAATTCGGGGACCCCCCACTGAGTCATTACATAAATCTGGGGACCTAATCTGTTAAGAATATTTAATTTTCTAAGCAGTCGTGGACCCCCTGAGGAGGCTTCTCAGACACCCAGGGGTCCCTGGATCACAGGATGGGAACCACTGACCTAGTCCATAAGCTTGTCATGGGGCATTATTTGGATTGCATGATTAAAGACGAAGGAAGTAGTAATACACATTGGCACCCAACTGAGCACATACAAGACTCCCACATGAAGTGTATAGGGATCATGGGTGATCTGTTCTTGTGCCATAGTCAAGACAATCAGCACCTCCCTCCAAACAGGGACAGCCTTCTCAGTCTAGTAGTTACTACATCTTTTGGCCAATGCAATACTTAAAATAAATGCATGTAAGTATTACACTTGTTCTTGGGTACATACAAATACAGAAGTGAAGAATTCAAATTGTCTTATGATGTTATTAATTAAAGTATTGTTTTTGATAAAAGCTAGTCCATCAATAATAATATAGAGAAAACGCACACTAAGGGGCTCTGGAGACCACAGCATCTTGGGGGCACCGTGACTCTACGTCCCTGGAGGCTGACAATCTCATTGGCTGCTGCTCCCTACTTGAAGGACTTCATTCCTTCACAGCATGGGACCCGCACTAAGGAGCTCTGGGAACAACAGCATCTAGGGGGCACTGCCAATCTGCTCACCTGGAAGTGGACAATCTCATTGGCTCCTGCTCCCTACTTCATTCTCCTGCAGCACGGGGCGCACGCAGATGTGCCTGGGCCTAGGGCAGGCCCGTTCAAGCCCATCAAAACCAGGATAAGGCAGGGCAGCACTAGCCCCCTTAATTCTGGCTCACTGTCTTTCCCCAAATCAACTTCATCTCCAATTAAGATTCTAAGATACATTGGCTACTCAAGGTACTGTAACTGTCAACCTTGTTTATTATTGCTAGCTAACAGTTGTAAGGCCAGCGTTCCATTTTACTGACATATTTGCATGCTCTTTGTTTGTTATGGGAAAAAGGAAAACTGTGACTACCCCAGGCACCCTGACCCCAACAAACCGCCCAAACAACAAAAGCACGCAGCTACGAACTGTGTCTCTAGTGCCATTGACTTACTAATTGAAGAAGTCGAATGTTTGTTGAACCTGGCCCTTTTTACGTGGTCATCCCCAAACGTTTTGCCTTCCTCCTCCTATTTGTCTGACCCTTTTTGTTGACGTTAGGACGTTGGATACTTCACCACTGCTGATCAGTGCTAAAAGTGCATGTGCTCTCCCTTCTAATCTTGGTATGATTGGCTTACACCTAATTGGCACATTTAATTTACCTGTACAGTGCTGTCTTCAAACACAGGGACTGTAACTTACATGTTACTAGTGGGCCTGAAGAACAGCTTGTGCCACCCACAAAAGAAGCCTTTTAAACCTGTCTCAGGCCTGCCACTGCAGGGCCTGCATACCCAGTTTACTGCCACAGGGACAAGGCATCTAAGTTTACTTACCAGGCCGAGAACTCTCCTTTTACTACATAAAAGTCACCCCTAATGTAGGCCCTAGTTAGCCCTATGGGCAGGGTGAAGTGTATATGAAAGGTAGGACATATTTCTTTCTGTACTACATGTTCTTGTAGTGACACAGAGTCTATTGGGTTTCTCACTACTGTGAGTGCTGCCTTTCTCATAGGACTGTATTGGAAATACCCTTACATATGTCTAGGTGATATTGTTTGATCTATGTGGGATGGCGTAGGCATGTTTGGTGTGGTTGGAATGGTAGTGAGGATTGCTGCTTACTGGTGTAGGTGGATTTGTTATTACCATTATAGAAATGCCACTTTTAGAAAGTGAGTATTTCTCTGTGATTATGGCTCTGGTATTTTTCAGCTTAACTCCAATCCACATCTGGGGCAGAGTGACAGCTGGGCTTTGTGCATACTTTTTAGAAAGCCTGTACACAGGGAGGGTTGGAGGTGTCACAAGAGTGCATCTGCACATTGAATGGTCTTCCAGTGCTGGGAGAGGTAGAGGTGGGGCACACCTGCGTTTGTGAAGGCTGTGTCCTGGCCTCACACAAAGGGCAGGTTTACTCCCTGCTGATGTCCAGAACCAATGCTGGAGGAAAGAGGGGAACTGGAACTGGTTAGTGCTGGTTGGACTCCTTCTCCCCTTTTTGTTGAGGCTGTGGAAAATTAATCTAAGTACAGGGGGTTCCCCCCCACATGGTTAGAGCACTTTTTGGAACTGGGACCAAACCTCTGCCAGAGGGGCTACTGGACTGCACAAATGACTCAACTGGACTGCCCTTCTGTTTGTTGCCCTGCTGCCTGGAGTCTGCTGGGTGGCCCCAGGGACTCATCAGGATTGCTTTTCTGCTTGTTGCGCTGATGTCAGCCTCTCCCTGACCCTGTTGTGTTTGTTGTGCAAGCGCTTTACACATGACCTCTGGGATTAGCCTGACTGCTCGTGCCAAGCTACCAAGAGGGTGAACAAGGGTTATCTTGGCTGTGTAAATCCCTCGCCCTGACTAGAGTGGTGAGTTCTACCTGGCTGAGGTGCACACCCTAGCCAACCAGAAACACCATTTCTAACAATGTTGAAAACTGATGCTTCCAAAATAAGCAGTGCTTTAAAAGAGGGAAACGTGGCAGATATATTCAAAAGAAAATATACAGCACATTCAACCCATTCTAGTCTGGATTCCCCCAATACTTTATTGCACTCCAAGGAGCCCCCAACTGTTCCTCATCAGTTAAGTATTTCTGAACCCACAGGTAATGCAGAGGGCAAGCCCCATCAAGACATTGCTAATCTTGAATGTGCAAATAGGTTTGAGATTCTTCAAACTGTGAACCCTGCAAACGTTCAACTTTAAACTAGTGCCATGCAGACTCCCAGCATTTGTCTTGCACCTGGATATGATCCCTTAAATATGGAAGATATTCTCACTCTCATCAATTTAATAAGGGCTGAAGTTAATGATTTGAAATGAGTAATCCTTGATTTAAAAAGCATGCTTGCAAAAATATTGTAAGCAAACACCTTTTCTCTGCCTATGCTGCTGTTAGGGCTCACGGGGTTTTCAACAACGACTCTGTGTCCTATGGCTTCTACCAGTGAACAGACAGTCCCTTGTAATGACTCGAGTGGCACAGAAGGAGCTGTTGAACATTTATCTACATACCCTGGCATTGGCCATGGGCAGCTTCGGCCATTGTTGTAGCAGCATTATGGAAATTATTCCCAAAGAGCTCCATTTGTTTACAAAGCCATGCCCCCTGCCCCCTTCCAGTTTCCTTATTCTGCGCAAAGGGTTGACACTCAGCTGGAAAATACTATAGCCATCCAGCAAAGGTTTTGCCATGATACCCATTTGAAGAGACTTTCCCCTACTTTACGCACCTTGGTGGCTCATACTGTTTTTATGATCAATGATGAAAGTGGGGAATTCCTTAGAAAACATATAAGGATGAGTTCTGCTGTACTCCAGATAGCTGACTGATCTGCGGCTCATGGCTTAAGAGCATGCAATGGACACTCTACATCAGATTTAGAGACTAAACAAACCTTTAGAAGGGGAGACTATAGAAGCAACATTGATTATGTATGACTGGACTTTAGGGCCTGGATTGAGATGGAAGATATGGAGGTTGCTGCCTGTAGAGTGATCCTTTCCCTCTTGTACTCACCCTAGCAGAGTCTTGATTGAAAGATCTCTCCCACCCTATGTTCCCCACTTCTACGGAAGCAGCCTAACTAATAACAGGTGCAATGTGATATGGGTGGATGTTTGTGATGTAAAATATTTCCCAAAATAAATCTATTCAAGAACAAGTGAATCTCTGGCAGTATTTATTGAATGTGATTGTACTCCCTCTCAGATACTAGCAGTACATAGTGATCTGTTCTGCAACTGGAAAAATGTTTTTTGAAAAAGAGACCAGACCCTATAAAATATCTTCAAAAACACTTGACTGGTTTAATCATCACTACAGCGTGGCAAAAATCAACTTGATGAAATATCTTAAAAGTAATATCAAGGCTGACATTACCACTGTGATAGCAGTGTTATCAAAATTATTAAGGCCAATTGGAAAGCCAGTACATGGAAAGATATGTTGGAAGCCATGATGGAGAAGGACAGCAGACTACTTTGGCACCTGGTGGTGCAAAGGGGATGTAGAGCCCATGCCCATCCTGAGTGCCACATATCTGAAGGGGACCTCAATTGTATTGACAATGAGCAGGGGTCCATAGTTGCAACCCCGAAAGTAGGAAGCGAGTCTGTGATCTTTACTCTGCAAGAAACCCTAGAAGTGCTTAGAGCACAAAAAGTGGAGAAGGCCCCCATCCTCAAAAGAATTCCTGCTGATATGTTTTGATTAGAACCATCAATATGGGGCCCTTACATTGACTGTCTATCAAATGCGATTGCAACAGGTACCCCATTGCAGTCTCCTGGAGAAGCGCAGAAATAATACACATTTTTGAAAGGGGAATGGGCAGGATCCAAGGAACTATGATCCCATAAAACTCATAGATAACGTTAAAAAAATCTATAGTAAGCAAATATTGACTAATCTTTGGAAATGGATAAGGTCTAACAATGTCTTGTCCCACTTCCAGACTGGGTTACAGTCTAACATAAGCACAGTGGACTAGGCTCTTTGTTTTTTTTACCATAAAGTGAAAAACGATAGGTATCGTTATTTGTCACTTTTGTCGATCCGCACAACCCTTTGACTTAATTCCAAGGGGCAAGCTGAGGGAGATCCTTGGGAAAATTTGGGTCCCACCCAGCCTATTATGCCTGATTCGAAAATTATACTCAGTGAATTTTGCTAGGGTCAGATGGGGCCCTGGTGGAGAAACAAGCACTGATATCCCTATTCGGAGAGGTGTTTGCCAGGGATGCGTACTGGTACCCACTTTCTTTTTGCTATTCATTGACGGGTGCACTTTTTACCTCAGAGATTGTCAGAATGAGTCCCCAAAAATGGGAGGGTCTAAAATGCGGGGCTGCTCTTTGCTGATGACACTCTTTTTCTTTCAGAAAACCTACGCTCTCCTGGGGAAGGTTTCCTTATTCTGTAAGGACCATGGTCTGAAAATAAACAACAATAAAACCAAGTTTATGGTATTTAATCATCAAAAGAGAAATATAGGAAACCTCGTCCTGGAGGGTGCTACATTAGAAAGGGTGGCTGAATTTGACCATCTGGGCATGAGACTGAGTGATTCCCACAAATGGTAAGCCAAGATTGAAAAAAAACTAGTTGATCCTCAAGCACAGAGCTGGGTCCATACTTAGAAATGCCAATAGGGCAGCTTCATATCCGAGACTGCGGGGTGGCATTATACAGGGCTGCCATTTGGGACTATAGCAATCTTGATCATCTGGATCATGGTGACAGTTTTTCCATTAAATCCTTGCTGAGGCTACTAAAAAGTGCCTCTAATACCTCGGAGGCTTGATTTACATCTCAGATATATTTCTGACATAGCCCGTGTGAAACATATATTGTATTGGATCAGACTATGGACCACGGAGGAACTGGCCCCGCACAGAGATTACCTCAGGGAGATAGTTGATAATTGCTTACCTTCTGCAATCCCTTGGAAAAATTTGGATGTTCAGATTGGGACTGTCTGATTATTGGATGAACCCCTCTTCCATAGCCAAACTTGCTCGGGAACTTGTCAAAACTAATGATTGGGGCACTGTTTCTGAGGCAAAATTGCAGCTGTGCCATCGGGCACCCTGACTGATCTTTATCTATTCTCCAAGTATGATTTTTACTTCCAAGAGGTTATGGATTATGTGAGTGCTTCTTTGATGAGATCCGTTTCTCCAAGTATGATTTTTACTTCCAAGAGTTTATGGATTATGTGAGTGCTCCTTTCATGAGATCCGTTTTCATTAAGTTTAGGTTGGCTACTTTCACTGCTACATGGAACAAATGTGTTGGGACACTCAACAGCTTAGACCCCAAGGGATGTCCGAGTGCTGTCCGAGTGCGGATAATGAAGAACATGTTTTGTTCTTTTGCAGTGCTTATGAAAAACAGCATGTTTGCTGGATTGCTGCCCCTTGTAGGCTTCTTCTTTTAGAAAATTGGCATATTACTCTTAACGCTGAATTTTACTATATTTTGAGTATTGAATTTGCATAGAAAATGAGTTAACGTAGAGAAATAATGCACGCATTTGAGGTTGCACCTACTTGAATGAATGCCAAGGTTCACAAAGTGTCCGTATTAATGGCTTATTAATGTAAAATGTTGAGTTCATGATTTGATTAATGTAGTAGTATGTCATATTAAGGGTTATGTTATGTATTATGTATTAGCTTTATTAATCTTAGGCCTTAACTTTAGCGAGGTGTTGGGCCTAGTTGCACAACCTCATGTCAAGCTGCATTTCTTAGATGAACTATGAAATGGATGCTTAGAGAATTGGATGCTTAAAGAATTAAATTGTGATTTTCCGCTGTGTTGACCAAATGCTCTTAGCTGAAATTCTTTCTCATGAGAACTGTTTACTAAAATATGCTGTACTAGCTAGGGATACAATGTATAACGTACTGTGTGTAAGAATGGCCTTCCCAGGAGAAGACAATGGATCCACTGACTGAGGTATAAGCTGCTACAATATGGAAACCTGAGGAGCCCAACAACGGGAACAGGAGAAGAGGAGCCAATCATCAGCATGTGAACCGTGTACTAGTAAAGCCTTAGATTTGGGGTTCTTCTTTTATTGGACTAAATGCGAACATGCAGGTCTTTGACCAATGACCACGTGGGAAGTAGTTTTAGGAAATCTAACTTAGCCAGACTGCACGAAGAGAAGATAGGCCATTAGCTCTATTTTCTCAAACTGTCCAGAGAGGCCATTGCGCGATATTATTCTTTTCCGAACTGCATGAAGGGACTTTAGTTTTCCTGAACTTTAATGTTGAATCCTGATGCCTTGCTGACCGAACTGATGTCCCATTGATGAAGACTGTCGCAGCTTGCTAAACCATACTGAGGCAAGGTATAAGATGATGTTACTTATTGTTATGTTTATTTGCTTTTGTCCCTAGGTACCAACCACTAATTTTGATAGAGCCATAGTTAGAAGTTTTTCCAAAATTGTGTTTACTAAATTGTTTTGCATGAAGTCCAAGCATGCTATTCTAATCTTAAATTTAGCTAGGGTACTCATTGATGTCTTTTCTTTGTTGAATCTAAATGTATATTATTTTTTTTGCACAGTTATTCTTGCTATTAGTTTGCACGGTAACCTTAGAATGTGTAGTGGCCCAAGCTTTGATTAGATTGCGATTCTTTAGGCGTTTTGGGCAGCCAGTATTGTTTCTGTGTGTTTATCATTTGATTTTGAGACTAAGGGGGTCATTTTGACCTTGGCGGACGGCGGAGGCCGTCCGCCAAGGTACCGCCACTGAATGACCGCACCGCGGTCAAAAGACCGCGGCGGCCATTCAGACATTTCCTCTGGGCCGGCGGGCGCTCTCCAAAAGAGCGCCCGCCGGCCCAGAGGAAATGCCCCTGCAACGAGGACGCCGGCTCAGAATTGAGCCGGCGCAGTTGCAGGGGTGCGACGGGTGCAGTTGCACCCGTCGCGTATTTCAGTGTCTGCTTAGCAGACACTGAAATACTTTGCGGGGCCCTCTTACGGGGGCCCCTGCAGTGCCCATGCCATGGGCACTGCAGGGGCCCCCAGGGGCCCCGCGGCACCCCCTACCGCCATCCTGTTCCTGGCGGGAGACCCGCCAGGAACACGATGGCGGTAGGGGGTGTCAGAATCCCCATGGCTGCGGAGCGCGCTCCGCAGCCATGGAGGATTCACAAGGGCAGTGGTAAACCGGCGGGAGACCGCCGGTTTACCCTTTCTGGCTGCGGCTGAACCGCCGCGGTCAGAATGCCCTCGGGAGCACCGCCAGCCTGTTGGCAGTGCTCCCGTGGTCGGTGACCCTGGCGGTCACCGGCCGCCAGGGTCAGAATGACCCCCTAAGTTACGTGACATTAGCATTGTCAATATAGGAAAATAAACTTTCTAACATTTACACAAAGGTGTGGTTATTCATGGCTGAAAAGTCATGGTGTGTGGAAATTACTGACTCCTCTTGATTGTTGATGTTATTGATTGTTACTGCTATTGATTTGTATTGGTACGGGTTACATGGTGGGAACTACTCAAAGCGCAGACAAAAGGTCCATCGACCTACAATGCGTCCCATTATAAGTTAACTTAATAAAGTCTGATGCGCTAACATTACCCTGAGGATCTGTAAGTCAGACAAAAGGTACTCCACTGTCTATTGAATGTAAAGCATTCCACGATCTATTTGGAATATTAGACTGAAGGTTGTTAGGGATAGTAGACCTTAGGAAGGTAATTTACTGAGGCTCTATAGCTTTATTAAAATACATTTTATTTCTTCTCTTTTCCTTTTTCCTTTTTAAGTATATTGTTACAATTTCTAATCCAGATTGTATCTCTAGATGCCTCAACAACATAGCAGACCATTCTATAGTTATTTTCGACTAAGGTTAGAGGTTTTTGTCTATCTGTAGTCCTAGTAGCGACTTGCCAGCCCGCTGACATATAAAAAACTTCCTGATTGTTGAAATGTGGGGGCTTGATAGGGTAACCTGTGGTCTTCTGAAATAAATGGGCAGCACATTAGTGCAGTAAGTCCTAACAACGTCTTAATATGGGATGATTAATTGTGATTTTATGTATTTTGTATTGATTTTGTCGAGAATTTTACCTTTATCAAATTGTTATTGCATTTTAATGTATATATTGTACTTTTATGGCTTTACAAGCCGAAATAAAGCTGTGCACCTGAATATAGAAAAGAAATCCTGATACAGCTTCATTCATTGATATGGAAAGAGCTCGTCAGGAGGCTACATTAATATAAGCTCACCCAAACCAATGCATCACATTGCTACTTGGAACTTGTTAGATAGTTGAAAAGATGGAGAAATGGCAGGAACATGACCAGAGCTGCTTGTTCCATTCTCAAACAGTTGCCCAGTCCATAGTCGAAGATGTGCTGAGGCAGAAGGAATTTTGGGGTGTGGGGAGAAGGTAATGTAGTGTGGAATGCTGTGCTCCTGCAAGCCCCTGAATTGTATGTTACTAGCTGAGCACACACCATCCCTACTCCTAAATTTGTAAACCAAAGATATTGAGATAATTTCAGTCTTATGCCATTTGCATGGTCAGTGTCCCAAGACCAATACCATAATTTCAGATCATTATCAAATATCTAACTTGTCAGCATTCCATGTCAGAGTGCTACCAAGGAAATACAAAAACACTGGAAGTGATGTTTCCACTGCTTGCGCCACTTGCGCTTACTGATGCAGATGGAAGACAGTATTTGATAGCTAAGTCAGACTGCATCTCAAGTCTGACTAGACTTGAATAAACACTGATGAATTCTATAAAGTCAGACACTTTCGAGACTAAAATTAGCTAAACAAAATGTAAAGCAAGGCAATTTCCATTTAGAATCATTAGCTCAGAAAAGAGCATGTCATAATCACGTGATCTCAGTAATGATCTCATTGTTGTTAAAATCATTGGTGATGTCATTGATGTCAAAGGAGATGTCGCCAGTGATCCCTTTTTATATTTCTAAAAATGTGTGTTGTTTCTGACATCTGCAATTAATAATGTGTTGAGAGTTCTTATAATCAGATCATTACAGAAAAAATCATCCTCTCGAATTGTTACATTTTAGGTCTATCTCAAATATGCCTTTTGTGAAAAACTTGTTATAGCACGTGTTATGAGGCAGCTAGAAATGCACATATAATAAATGACATTCAAGATAAAAAAGCCAAGTGTTGCCCCACATACTAGCACAGAGTTTGTAACCAAAGCCATTCCTGGATGGTTTAAAAGTCATAGACGATGAGAACGTTGTAGGGTTCTCTGATATTAATAGATATAGCTACAGCCTTAGACACTGTTGAGCAGAAAATCCCACATAGCATATTGGTACACTGTAGCACAAACTTCAATGTCAGGCTTGCAGATTTCACCTTTAGTTACCGCTCTTTGGAACTGGATGCTCTTCAATGGGCTGTGTCATTCCCTGTACTTTTGAACCCCTTACCTGCTGGGGCTCCCCCTTCTCCCCCCAAATGTGAGTCCTTTTTTGGCTATTTGGGGTAGTTTGTGCTCAGGGCTTTGTAACATTTTTTCCACACAAGGTATCCACAACAAATGTGTGCCCCATTTTTCCAACATCCTGGAGATTCTATCGTTTATGGATTCCCCTCAAGAGGGCAGAAAATTGTTTTTATTCCTAAAAATGGCATCAACAAATGGTTTGCTGTGCTAAAGTCACAATCTTCCCAGCTGACAAGAATATGCAGAGCTGAATAACATACATACATTTGGGAGGGACAAATGCAGCAAAGTCTAGTTGGTAATAACCAATGTTCTACTATTCTATGCTCCCACATGTCAGGTCAAAATGCACTAGGGATACACACATTTTTTTCACTCAATACTGACCCTGTTCTTGCAAAGGGGTAGCTATGGATTTTGGGCTATAGCTCAGGCGGCAACTAGGGAAACCTAGCAAACTTGACGGAAAACAGACAGGGAGGAGGAGAAGCGATGCACTAAACCCCAATCCCAGGAAGCCAGAGCCTCAGTTTGAGGAGTGGCAAGGTGCGGTGTGATGAGGCACGGGGAGCCAGGGGGCCTTCATGCACTGAGCTCCTGAGAACCTTGCACAAGCCTGCAGTTGGGAAATTGGTCCAGCTGAACTCCTGGAAGCCTTGTCCTTCACCTTGCCTACTGCCCCACCTAGGAAATGAGAGGAAGAGAGGAGCTCCAGTAATGGGGGAGGGAGGAAGAGGAAAGACAGACAGGGGGGTGCCATAGCTGTAGCAGACACAGTGGGCTAGGTTGCACTGTACTTGGATGAGCACTGGGCTGCCAAAGCAGCCCAACTAGGATCAAGGATAGTTTGCAGCCTGGGAGAGCTTCCCTCCCACACCACTGTTACGACTCTGTTGTCCCATTTCTAGGGGGCGCTGTAAGGGGACTGTCGGAAGCCTGGGAATCACCTTAAACACTTATCTAGAGTCCCTTGCTGACTCCTGTTTGTTTCACTTTTCACCATGGTACACTTGTATAGTACTACATTTGCTTCCTGGGACTGCAAATCCCATAATGCACAGCCTGGTAGTCAGTAAAGCCCAGATTCTGTTTCCCACTGTTTTCAATGGGAGAAGTCCAGTTGCTCCATTTCACCGGATCCTCTCCTCCAGGACTTGAAAGTGTCTGAAACTACACACACCTGAGACCTCTCCTGTGCAGCCCAGCTTGGAACTGCTTATAAGCAGCCATTTCCTCAAGATCCCTGTCGTGCATCGGAGTTCGATTCCTTTGTGTTACAGACCCTTTGTCAGATGGTGTTCCAGTTTTGTTCCTGTTCTGTTCCAGCTTGATCCAGTTTCCTGTTTCTCTGCCCTGCTCCTGATTGTTCCAGCCAGAGTCTGCTCCCTATCTCTTAGCATTGTACCTGTTTGTTTCTTCCAGAACCTTCTCCCTGTTTCTCTGCCCTGCTCCTGCCTTGTTTCAGCCTGAACCTTCTCTCTGTTTCCCAGTCCAGTTTACTGCTCATTTCCTACTCCCTGTTTTCCAGCCCTGTCCTTGCCTGTTCCAGCCAGAGCCTGCTCTCAGTTTCCCAGTCCTGTCTCTGTTTGTCCCAGCCAGAAGTTTGCGCCCTGTTTTCAAGTCCTAGTCCTGCCTTTGCTTCAGCCTGAGCATGTTCCTAGTTCTTTCCTCTGCCTCTTAGTTTGTTCCCTTCTGTGTCTGTTTCTTCTTGGTTATTTGTGTCTGGTAAGTGTTCTATCAGTCTTCACCAGTATATATGTGTCCTCCTTTGTTCTGGGGTTGGCTCCTGGTTTCCAGGAGGCAATTCCAGCCCCATCCTTGTCCAGTGTTATACGTTGTATTTCGTGCCTAACAGTGACAGTGTGCTATTGCTGTTTTCTCAGGAATCCCCACTGTGTTTCCAGCTGGACCCACAAGAGCGTGTCTTGTGTATGTAAGTACTTTTCTTGTCTGTGCTCTAGGGTCCAAAGACAGAATCACTTCTGCTGCCTCCTTTCTATGGCGGGGTGACTATCTGTAAGAGCAAACTGCACAGAGGCATTGACATTCCCTGTCACTGTGGGAGGTTCTGCGCCTTACTCTATGTACAACCCCAGCGTGTTTGTCCATTAGTAACTGTTTCCTGTTTGTTCACACAAGGGTTGCTCTGGTTTTACTTTCCTGTGCCTGTTCATTGCTGTCCTTTCCATGTATGCCTTTAGCTGCTCTTCTTCCCCAGTATACTACCTCTTTAGGATATTCGGTGACCTCAAGGGGTGTCCCAACCAGAGTCCTGATCAGATCCGCCCGAAACCGTGACAACCACTGCTTGCATCTCTCCCTCTGAATCCCGGTCACTGGACCCTAGACTCTGGTAACTTCTCTGGTGTCACCTGCCCTACGGCCCTTTCAGCCACATGAGGAATCTTCCACAGAACGAGAGACCATTCCCACTCCCACAGAAGTAGACTAGCTAGGGAGTTGCGGCGTGCTCCCAATTGTAACACTGTCTCTCCCATGTCATCCATTTTGCTCATTCATTATCCACCAACTAATAGTAACATCATAATAAGTGAGGAAAATTCTGAATTATAAAGGCAGAACAGGAATTAAGGAAATCTAAGGAAGGCAAAAGTGCTCATTGAGTGGCGAGGAGGAAGCTGAGCTGAAGACCTTGTATTCAGCACTGCTACTCCAACAGTGTACAGACTGCCTTCCAGATTCCATTTCCATTGAGCAACGAAAAGCAGTCAACACCATGTCAGGGAAAATAAGGGAAACCAAGGTCAGTGTCAAAGAAAACAGCTGAAAAGATCCAGGACCCCTGATACTGTTATAGAGATAAGCTGAAAAGAAAATGAAAGAAAGAAGACAAGAGAAAAACGTGACCAACCCAAAAGGGAAGTAAAAACAAGGTGACAAGACATGAGGAGCTCAAAATAACACATTTTCGGATTTTGAAAATACCCGAACAGGTAGACATTGTTAGCTCTGATGCATTAGAAACTTCACAGGAATACAACCATCAGCAGACAACTACCACACCTAAGGGGGAACCTTGATATGTTAGACCCCCTCGATATAAGCACAGGTACATGTTGTCAACTCAATGTCATTGATTCCACCTTTGAATCTATCAGGCCTCAGCAACTGGGTACCCCCACCAGTCATAGCCTCCAAGGACAGGGGACAGCAAGGCACAACATCAGTCAGTAGATAGACAGTCAAAAGCAACCCCTAATACAGCTCATCGAAAATTCACCTCCCTCCCAGTGGAAGTAGCAAGAACGACCCAGCAACAACCATCCTTAACTACAATTGGGACACATCAACTTCAAGTTACTTCCACAGTAAACCCGAGTCCTTTTTCCACTCGGGGACAAACCTCCAATCAAGGTCAAAGCCCCACACCAAACACCAAAACATTTTCCTATGAGATAATACCTATGTTAAATCCAATTACGCCTAATACAATCTGGATGACGATTAAATGGCAGGAAATATATACTGAACACTTAATTAGCAGCCCTAAAGACAAAGCTCAATACACATCACCATTTGAAAGGGGCCAACAAGAAAAAAATATTTCAAGTAAAGTAGAGGCAGCTAAGCAGCCAACCCACAATACTGCAGGCTCGGAGACCACATGCGCCCCCCGTAAAAAAAGAGTCAGTAGGGGACACATTGACGTCTTGTTTACACAAAATGGATGCAATTTCAACAGCAATTCGATATCAGGCCAGCAAACAATGAATTCAGATAGATCTCAGCTTGATAGTCTCAACACACTTGCAGTTTATATGGCAGCCATCAATTAGAAATTACAAGCATTGAAAGGCCTGATAAACAAGGCTCAAGTGAATTGCCATCTCCAGCAAGCTCCATGCCAATACACCCTTTTTCCAAACAGAATACAGTCATTACCAAGCATCTTGAAAGATTCTGTGGGAAGTGAAACCATTATCCAAAAATACACCCTGAAAGTCTGCAGGCATTAGAAGAGGAGCCAA
Organism: Pleurodeles waltl; assembly: GCF_031143425.1. NCBI lineage: Eukaryota > Metazoa > Chordata > Amphibia > Caudata > Salamandridae > Pleurodeles > Pleurodeles waltl. The sequence goes on along the minus strand of NC_090438.1, from coordinate 625,312,581 downwards.
AAGAACCAACGGGGCAACATAGGGCAAAAGTGTCAAAAGCCTCAACATCATATAAGGCAAAACAACAAACCAATAATATATCAGAAGTGGGGCGTGGGTGGCTGCCAAGAGAATTGGGTGCTCTTTCAGGTGACTCTGCGACAGATCCCAATGATTCCCCTAACATCGGTTACATTATCCGCCTACTGACCACAGTCACCTTGAGTTCGCCAATTGCTGGTCAGTGGGGACAACCGTGGATTTGCTACAGGCTCGATAATTGTGAGGTAAGAGAAACATCCTAGCGGACTACACTACGTGGCATCTCCCCGGCCTCGGGTAGTGTGTGAGATGTCTTCAGAGACGCTGCAGATGGGGGTGAAGCACTGGCGAGCACACCACCAACTGGCAAGACAAGCACCCAAACAGTGAATATCCTCAAGGCTTCTAAGGCTTCCTCCTGGTGATGGCAATCGGCCTCGGAGGAGTGGCGCTTGTCTCTCCTGTCTCTCCTCCGCCAGGGAGCTAGCATTGGCACTGGTGTGGGGGCAGAGGCACACAATGGCAAGAAGCACAGGCAAACGTCAACCACAACTCATGGCCTGGGGCCATGCAACGCAACACGTCTAGTGGGTGAAGACATGTAAAGTAAACGGCGGGGCCAGCAGCAGTGAAATCAGCACCTGCCTGAAATCAGGTAGGAGACACCGACAAAGGGGGCTGTCCCCAGGATTTCTGAAGTGGGTGCATTGATCTATGGTGGGATAGCAACCACCAAGGCAGCATACAGGTGGGCACCCATAGCAGCAGAGGGACTAGCTAAACACCCATGTGTCATCCATAAAAGGACAGATAGAGCCTCCACTCTTCCAAGGCCCCATGCACTACTATCCACAAACTGGATTGTCTAGGCCCCTTGCTGGGGGGACATATCTTGTGATATCGGTCCACCTGGGTACAACAGTGAGTCCACATCATCACTGAGTTGCACATAATCAGTGGAGGAGGCTGGCGACAAGACAGCTGGGATTCCAGTGCTGTTTTCCGGTGGAGGGAAACCTGACAGGCTGTGTGGCTCACTGTTTAGGGGCCTCTGGGAAGCAGGTGACCATGACAGGTGGCAAGGGAGTGAGGGGTAGTCAACAAATGAAATTTGACAAAATGTATGCTCACCAAACACACGGACATTACAGAAGGATCCCCGACACGTGCTTCTGCGCCCACCCAGCATGCTCCTGAGCGTGAAACCATGACACTCCAAGACATAATGGCGGCAATACAGCAGGTTTGTACTACCTTGGAGGGGTGCATTGACTCCATTTCCACGGAGATCTCACTGGTGAGAGCAGATCTTCGTAACATCAGGGCTAGGGTAAAGGACACAGCTACAGCCCTGGACCAGGATGTGGCTGCCCTTAAAACTGAGGTTAAAGACCTTCGCAGTACCAACTCCGATCTGGAAGCCAGCCTGGAGGACTATGAAGGAAAATCTAGGAGTAACAACATATGCATTCTGGGGGTCCCGAACAATCCGAGGGTCAGACAGTGGACCTCTTCATCGAGGAATTAATCCTCAAACAACTGCAGCCCTGGGGTTCATCAACATTTTTCTACGTGGAAATGGCATCCTAAGTCGGGGGCTCCCCCTCTGCCCATAATAGCCCGCATTTTCAACTTTCGGGACCATGATGTAATATTTCAGATGGCCGGCACTGCCCGAAAACTGACTTATGGCAATGCCACAATGACATTCTTTCCAGACTTCACACTAAAAGTTCAAAGACAACAACACAGTTTTCTGGATGTGAAGTGTGCCTTGTGTGATAAAGGGGTTGAATACTCAATGCTGTTTACAGCGAAAGTGAGGGTGGAATTGAAAGAAAAGACTTAGTTGCCAGACGAAACATGAGACTGGCTGGAAGACTGGCGGACCACATGCAGAGGGGGCCCCGGACAGAATCATGGACACCAACAGAAGAGACAACCTGGCATCCCCAATAACAAACATCACAGAGTTGCAGATCAAGATGGAGGAGACTGCTAACGAAGTGTAACCATATGATTTTTTGTATGGCATAACCTAACGATGCCACACTTGATGGGATGAAACAGCAGTCTCTCTATATGGCAACTGGTAAACTGTTCAGGGGCCTGCTGGTAAGACACGGGGGCTGGTGTTCTCCCTTTAGGGGTCCTCTGACAAGATGATCCGTTTGTGTTGGTAACTGTTTTTCTTGATAATGGGAATTTAGCAGTTATGTTACGAGCCGCCATAGTCTTCTTAAGTATTATACTGGGTTTGGGCAACAGACACTCTGCAGTGTTGGGGGTGGGCAGCTTTGAGTCCATATTGCAGGGGAGCAGGGAGGGCGTTGGGAAGTTTGTTAGTGGTTCATGTTGGTTTGATACTTAGTTTACACCATGACAGCCACTTAACATGCCATGCTCGTACAGACCACCAGAGGTACTGGGGTCCCCCTCTTCCCTTTTGGAGGGGCTGGGCTCCAGGTGACAGCTGCAGCACAGACCGTTCAAATGATAATCCATTCTCATGGGGAGTAAGATAATCACCTCATCTATTAAAGTCCAATCATGGAAGGTGAACGGCCTGGGGGAGAAAATTAAAAGAGAGTTGATCCTCCTGTACATAAAACTCACTTGTCTGATGTGGTCCTACTTCAAGTAACCCACCTAATGGGTAATACCTGCAAAGCTCTAAATCGCTGGGGCTACAAAATGGTGGTGAATGCAGAGTTCATATCTGGGTTCAGGGGAACAGGAATGTTACTCAGGAAACAACTCCCATCGCAATTATGCACCCCTGGTCAGATAAACTGGGGAGAATGGCAGGCTTAACCGGGATGTGGGAGGGCACACTTACCAACATCCTCTCAGTTTACATTCCTCCAACCCTGCAGAAAGACACCCTGTCTGATCTGTGAGCCTAACTAGTGATGCTTCTGGATAGTGACCTTATCGTGGAGGCTAATTTCAACATGACACTCGCACAGTACACTGGCGGGATTTGCCATGGCCCTGGGGTTGTTGGACGTATGACGCCCCCTAAACCCCACTCTGCAGCAATTCACCTTTCACTCCGGGCACACAGCAGTATGTCTTGCCTTGATTATATATTTACCCTGCTGGACTGTCTTTCTAATTTCAGTGAAGGTGCCTTGCGAGGGGCATTTCGTATCATTCGCCGCTCTGGATAGTTTATAGTCTAAATAATCAACGTGTCAGTAATGCAATTGTATTTAATCCATGGTACCTGATAAATCTAGACACTTGTGACAAAATAGAGATAACAGCCCAAAACTATTTTGTAGAAAACGAGAAATCAGTTGACTCCCCCTTGATTCTATGGGAAGCATATAAAACAGTGATCAGGGGACAGGAGCTCTCTCTCTCTTATGGTGGGACCTAAGAAAGAGAAGATGGCGGCAGTGGAGGGGGTAGGACAGAACATTCTAAACCTGGAGAAGGCATTGACTGCCCAGGGGGTGCAGACTTATGACATATTCTAGCTCTAAAATGTCAAGAGTATATAGACATGACTAACAAAGGATGACATAGGATTTAGGAAACTGGTGACAAAATGGGGAAATTTGTGGCATGGCTAGATATGCGTGACCAAGCGGCTCACTGGGTCACCAAAATACACACGGTGAATGGTGTTAGTGAGCGAGATCCCGAGGATATCACTGACACATTCACCACATACTGCTCCCATCTTTACTCCCTTGCAGTCTCCTGCTGTGGAGGACCCGCAAGACATTTAGAAAGATATTGCCCTACCGCTCCTAGCTGCAAACGATACTGAAATGATGGAGGGTGACTCCTCTGAGGAGGAAGTGGTCTGAGCGATCGGAGATCTCCACTCCAGCAAAGGTATGGGCCCAGATGGGTTGCTGATCGAATTATATAAACTGACTGCAAGCACTATTACACCCTACCTGCTCTGCTGCAAATGTATAAAAGCAGTAGAGCAATAGGCAATGTTCCCAGGAAGCAAAAAGGTGGCCACTATAGTAGTCCTCCGCAAAGAAGTCGAATAACTGAGCCTCAGATCCCCAATATCCTTACTCAATGCAGAGGTCAAGATATTGGTGAAACTTCTTGCCTCCTGCCTCATACAGATCATCATGAAATTAATCCACAAAGACCAATCTGGATTCATGCCAGGCCGCAACACTGCCCTTAACCAGCGGTGGCTCCACGGAGTACTAGAGTGGGTGCTTACTATCTGTGAAGATGCTATGGTCCTCTGATTGGATGCATGTAAGGCCTTCAACACGGTCGAATGGGCGAACCTTTTTGCTGCACTGGAGCGAATGGGCTGCAGCCCTAAATATCAGTCCTGGGTGAGGCTTCTCTATACGGAACCCCTAGCTCAAATACAAGTCAACAGCAGACTATCCAAAGTATTCCCACTGTGATGGGGAACCTGGCAGGGTTGCGCCCTATCTCTGCTCCTCTTTGTCCTAGTGCTGGAGCCTTTGGAAGCATGTGTGATGAATGACCCCCTGCTGCGTGGCCACCACTGGTTGGATGAGTGGGAAGATAGAATTTCATTATATGCGGACGACATTCTGCTCTATATTGCTAACCAACCCACCACACTGAGACTAATACAAATTTTTACCATATTTGGGCAACATTCTGGATATAATATCAATTGGTCCAAATCCATTTTATACATTCTGAGGGGTGGTGTCTCTTCCGTCTTCCGACATCATGCCAGTCACAAACAACAACATGGGTATTTACGTTACCACAGGTCGAGCGTTGTTCCACACCAAGAATCTTCAACCCCCCTTGATACATCTCAAGATGGATGTGCAATAATGGCCTTCATTACCACTTTAGTTGCTTGCACTTTCTCTATGTGTTGCACAATACACTGTTCCCTGTCCCTGATAATTACTTCCAAAGGGTTAAGGCCGAAGTCAAGAAGCTACTCTGGGATGGGGGACCTCCATGTATCTCTCTTGATACATCAACAGCAATATTGTTGGGTGGCGCAATTGGCAGTTATCAACCAATGGGCATTTGGCTGGGAGGATGAGCCATCGACGAGTATGGACCGCTATGCAATGCATCCAAGGGGAAACATGCGCACCCCTTACACAACAGCAAAACACCAAACTCTCAGTGAGCACACTGGACTGATGGTTCGACTCGGACATTCGGCTCTGGGAACACTGGAATGGAGGGGTAAGCTCACACATGCCAATCCATTGTGGGAGTCAGGAAAAACTGGGGCACCTGGGACAACATCAGGGTTTTGATAAGTGGGGCCTAATAGGACTCTCGAGGGTCGGAGATCTCTGGGTCCGGGGAAATATGGTACCTTTTTCAGAATTACAAAAAGACAACAAATTGTCATCTATGAAGATTTTCCGTTACCTTCATGTACAACATGCCCTGAGGCTGATGATCTCTAAGGCGCAGACTTTTCCCCAGTCGTCATCATTGGAGAACAGGTTACTTGATGAACACATGCCCAGAAAAGCGATCTCCCACACAAATCAAAATGTAATCAGTAATCGACCTGATACATTGCTTCGCCTACTGGAGGGCTGACTACGAGTGGTCTGGTCGATTTTAGGGGAAGATTTAGCCTAGTGCAATTGAAGATCTTGCATAGGGTGTATCGCTCCTGTACCGCACTCTACAAAATGGGTCAGAAGTCTGATGCGTACAGCCGCAGGGGTGTGGTAGTGAAGGCACTTTTTTCCAAATTATATGGGATTGTCCGTTGATACAAACCTATTGGGACTCTGTGGTGAGATGTATATCTACTGTCAATGAATGCAACCAGAAAAGTTCTGTCAAATGTTGTCTCCTCAATGTATGGGAAATGGTGGACATAGGCTGCATGGTACAGATATGGATCACACTGGGAATTATGGTGGCAAAAAGGAACTTCACCAGGCTCTGGGGGGACAAAATGAGTCCCTCAATTGAAGGAATGGAAGAGGAACTTGGAGTGGTATATGTTTGCAAAAAAGGTGATGTATGAAAGTCGGGGATGCCCAAGAAAATGGGACACAGTCTGGGGCAAATGGAACTCTTACCGTAGATCTCCCTGCTCATGCCCAGTTGGACTGGGTGAAAGGGGGGGACACTGTTGGCTCGGGGTCTGGTCCACCGTAACATGGGTAAGGTCTTGAGGAAATATACTATGACTGTGTTGATGATATTTGAAATAGTCTAATTCTAGGATGTATGGGATGCCTTGTGATGGTGTCTTGTTTTATTTGTTCACAGTTGTAATCACAATAAAAAAGATGTTTAAAAAAAATATATCAAAGGACTTAGATGCAAATATGGAGGACAACAGTACAAGACAAACAGAGGGCCAGCAAGAAAGTACAAACTCCGTATCAACCCAAGAAGAGACTATCAATGAAAGAACAACTTTAACAAAAAGGGAAGGAAAAAGACAAAGGAAAATGCAGAATAAACACAAAGCCATACATCAACGACATGAAGTATACCACATATTCACGTAAAAGGAGGCAGGAGCAAAGACTAGATCAACAACGATAAATCAAGTAGTTTCAGTAACCTTATTACCAGATACGGACACATTGCCAGACAGTAACGGTAGAAAGAAGCCAAACCTCCCTCACACAGGCCACGGTAAGAAACAGCCATGCTACCCAGACCAATAACTCATCAGAGTTAAGAGCAAATGCAAAAGTGTTTAACATAAGTACACATTAGAAGTCAAACCTGTGACTTCAAAGGAGCATCTCCAGCGCAGGGAGTTTAAAATAGAGGAACATTCTGCAAATCAGGGCTCTCGAACCAGGTTTGTGACAGTCCATTTACCAAGTGTCCCTAATGTGCCAACAACAAGTGCAATAAGCACAAACGCAGGGGTTTCTTACATCAATTTAATCCCAGATGAAACAGCCACAATGGTGAGCTGTGCGCTTCCAAAGGAGCATCACAAACCTTGTTTACCACATGCAAAAGCCCAAGACATGACCAGTATTATTGAGCCCAACAAAGAGGCCCTAACAAAATCAAATAAGAAGCATCAGGGGAAGCTATCCTGGGGGTTAAACCAGGAACAAAATCAGGAGCAATCTGCCATAAAACGTCTGCTGATCCTCAAGAATGGATGTAGAGAAGTCTTCGATACTTTAAATAAAAGTGCAGTCTTAAAATTATTAAAGGAAATTAGAACTTTGGAACACAACAATTCACAACACCTAACAATACAATTTCTACCACACCGATATCAAAAACATCATGAAGCAACATTATCAATATTGGCCACAGGTGAGATTGCAAGTCAATTGCTTAAGTGAGTGTTTCCAACAATGAGGGATCGAAATACGCAGGTCTGAAGCAGTACGATTTCTAGGCCACTGCTCCTAGTTAAGACCACTATTTTAAATAAAAAATCAAAGGAGCTTTATCAAAAAACCGATCTACATCTTTAAGGAGTACCCTGGGTCCTGAATTTCCATCTACCAACATTCAAAATCTAACGATCGTAAAAGCACCAGACAAAGAACAACAGAAAGGAGCAAACCCTATCCAAGAATGGGTCTGGCTCCCAAAAGCCTTAGATCCCACTTGGCCCTGATGAACAGAAAGTCTTTCCAATGCTAAACTGCATTAACATATGCTCATGGAACGTACATGGTTTGGGTAAGATACCCTATGACACCGACACAATGGATTTCCTTCGAAGGTTTGATATCATTTTACTTCAAGAGACATGGAATTTGAACCCTACCCCTGTAATAGATTACATGGAACATCACACTACAGAAGCAAGGACGTCAGGTTACGGTCACCTCAAGGGAGGTCTTTCTATTTTAACTTCAACAAAATACAGCTGGACACAAGAAAATATCGATTTAGGAGTAGAGTGACTGCAGGCAACGAAAATAATCATAAAAGGACAAAAAGTGCTATTTCTTTTAAACGTTTACATACACTCAAGCAAATCTAGGAAGGCTGAAAGAAGCACTATCATGGTAAATTTAATAAAATCATTACATATTTTTCGCCTGAACATGTACTTTGTAGTCTCAGGCGACTTCAATACCAAACTCATTCAAAAGTGTGGCAGTGTCCCCTCAACTGTTAGAAAAGAAAAACAATCAGTCAATCAAGTATCAAATTCAAATTCATACCTGCAACAGAAACTGGAACCCCAAGATGTAAAAATTATAAGCAGAGTGGTAAAGGAGGACAAGCCTGCATCCATAAATTACGCAAGTGGTAGGACATGCTCAACCATTGACCACACATTCACCAGCAGAGAGTCACTTTTGTTGGTCGAATCCTTCCAAATCAGCCCCTGAAATGAAAGCAACCATTTTGCGCAAACAATAAAAAATTATCTGAAGCCCCGAAAATTGACCAAAACTAAAGTATTAGGATTGCTGCCCATAGGTTGCAATACGAAGTTAACGCAGTGGTACACACTCAAGAAGAATACACAAAGGGGTCAAGCGTTGATGGAGAGCTACACAACTGGCTAGACTTAACGAGGCAGCTACTCAACAAACTCTTGATCAAACAAGCAGTTCACCCCAAGAAGGAAGGAGGCCCCATAAAGGCTAGACAAGCAGGGAAGAGCTGGTATATGATGGAGCTGTAAGACTTGAAAAAGCAAATAGCTAACGACGTAAGAACAATCGCCGCACAGACAATGTTGGAAAGCAAAATAGGTAAAGCAAGATGACTCATGCAATAAGTTATTACAGTCTAGCAAGACCAAAAAAAGTAGCAAATTATATGGGCTGATAAACATGCTAAACCGGGGCTCAGCCTGTCATTACAACACAGGTATCTCAGATGAAGACTTGCATGCCACAACACCAGAGGGAGAGAAAAAATACACAGATGCAAAGACAAGACTGGAGACCAGTCCTCAGGAGGACAAAGATAGCCTAGCAAATTATAAAAAGGCCGCTGACTACACAAATGCACAGACCAGACCATCTAAAAACAAAGATGCACCCCTAACTGATGACAAGCGTTTGGAAAAAATATGAAAGAAATTGAATAAAGATGGGGCGCCAGGCCCAAAATGGCCTTCCAAACACCATTTTTAAATACAACATAAACTTCTGGGCCAAATTCTTAACTAGATTGTTCAATCAAGTTTACAGTACAAACAAGAGCCCACATTACGGAAAGGGAGCATCTTTCTTCCCATATACAAAAATGGAAGCCGCATATCACTTCAAAATTACAGGCTAATTGCAATGATTGATAACGAATCCAAATTGAATGCCTCATGTCTACTTGAAGATCTCCAAGCCTGGGATGACAAGAACACATTAATTCCCAAAATTCAAACAGGTTTCAGAGCAGATATGGGGACAATCCCAAACTTATCAGTATTAAACATATTAACATAACAAGCCATACAACAAAAAAGTTGCCAAATTGCCTGCTTCATAGACCACAAAGCCCCCTTTGACAGAATGCCCTGCAGATGCCTTTGGACAAAACTGGCAGATGGGGTCTCTCAGGCAAATTGCTTAATACAATTATCAACCTACACAGTGAAACATGGGTATAGGTTAAGGTCGAAAATGGGAGACAAGTGACAGCAAAAATCCCTACAAGCCATGGACTGAAACAGGGTTGCAATGTAGCCCCCAACGTGTTCACCTTTAACCTGGCTGATCTGGAAAAAACATCTGGTAAAAATCAAGGGGTTTTATACAGGATTGGCAACAGAGAAAATTGGGTACCTACAATATGCAGATGATATAGGTATACTAAGTCAGTCACCCATTGGGCTTCAAAGGACAATAGATGCATTGGTCAAATATGTAGAACATGAGGGCTTAGAGATGAATTTAAACCACACAGAAATAGTCCGCTTAGCAGACAAAAAATTCAAATTATTCTCTTGGAGCACCAGTTCTCATTTAAACAACACTTAGCTTCCCAACATGCCAAGGTGCAGTCTCTAATCTATGTGTTTAAGTTGTTAAAAAAGAAGTCAATTGCTCTTCCCATAACCATCTTTTAAAAGTAATGGGAGACAAGCTTCTACTTGCTTCGGCATACGAAGCAGAAATCATGCATGGGAAGGCAGCAATAGTTTTGAATGCGATACAAACAAAAGTGTACAAAACTATCTTTTGCTTGCCCAAGTCAAGCTCAGTTGGAATTTGGTCTAAAATAGTTAACAAATACAAAATTGGAATGCTTGTGGTAAGCTCTGTTGGTCATTTTACATGGCAGTGAGTGGGTTTTTGACCAAACTATGCTGGTCAGAGATAGAGACTAGGCCTTGGCAGACCTCATGGAATTCTGCAGAACAGACCAAAAACTCTGAGAGACTCTGGGGAATTCCGCCAGGGGGCAGAATTCCTCAACATACCTGTTCACATTACTTTTTTGATGTTCAGGAGTGCAATGCAAGTGAAAACTGAAGACAGCACACAAACTGCTCCATGCAGTTTGCATGTGTGCAGCACTTTGTTTTCTTCAGTTTTTTCTGGGCATGGTGCTGGGCCTAACTTGGTTTACCCATAATCCTTTCAATCCCACCCTTATCTAATTCATTCACTCCTAATTTTCCTTTATTGTATCAATGTGTGTCTTTGTGTTTTACATTTTTAGTGTGTTTTTCATTACTTTTGATACTTTTTTTGCTTTTCCCTTTACTTCTTTATTTTTATGTTTCTTCCTTCCTTCCTTCTATTTCTTCCCCTTTTTGACACCTAGCGCCATGGCTTTGGAATATTCCACACTTCCACATGGGGCACATGCCTCCTGGAACAGTTTCTCCTTCCATCATAAATACCCCATCTGAACCTCCATTGCAGTTTGGGCCTCGTTCCAGTACTGCACAAGCATTTTCCCTGTACTCACCTCCTGGGTTGCCCAGAACTTCCAGTACTCTAGTTTTCCAAGCCTTCCAGATGATTTTGTGATCCTGGCTTACGCATAGCTTCAAGTGTCTTTCTTCCTGATCTACGATTCTGCCTCCTTGTGGGCTTCTTGCACCACAGCCTCTTGTCATCTTCGGATTCCAGTTAAAGTGCTAGAGAAGGCTAAGTACTTTACCTTAAGGTTTTTTGCACATTAATCCACAGTTTAGTAGTTAATTATTAGACTGATTCTCAGAAGGTGTGAGTTAGTCTTTAGACTTTGAACATTTTTGGAGTATTAACCCCAACAAGACCCAGTGCACTGGATTAGTCTCGTTTTGCTACCTCATTTCTTTACATGCTGCATCAAGTATTTTTAGAGAAATCTTTAGAGCTTGAAGTTATATCCAAGTTTTGATTTGAACATTGTATGTTACAGAGCGCCAGAAAGCTCCAGTTAATTCCTGAAATAGTGCCTGCTTTCTCTCTATGCAATATTTAAGAAGAGGTCTGTAAGTGTACATTATTGTGTAAACAATTCCTAAAACATTCTGAGTTGAGAACTGGTGGGTAACATTGCTTTTTATTTCTAGTGCTCCTCATCTGCATCAATGATAATGAGGTCCAGGGAGTTCCGACCCTACTAGGCAGTGATGCAAGACAGTAGAGCAGCCCCCCAGTGACACAAGTTAATCTTTTCTTGTGATATCCCATCCCCCCTTACCATCTGGGGGCGGTTGATGGAACTAGATTGTTTCTTGTTTTATTAAACTGCCCCAGCCAGGATTGGAGGTCCAGCATAGTTTCAGCATTTGCAACCAGGTGAGTATGTGACTCTATCTATCTATCTATCTATCTATCTATCTATCTATCTATCTATCTATCTATCTATCTATCTATCTATCTATCTATCTCTCTGTCGCTCTACATATATTCAATCTGCCAGTCACAAAATAAGGTTAGTGGGACCATAGTCCAATAAACCGTTTCAAATATTTTAAAAAGCATTGTAAAAAGTCTTTATAAGACTCCAATTTATCACATACGTGGTAAAAATCAACAATTGTTTCTTTGTACAAAGCACACTAAACCAAATAGCTTAATACTCAACATTTTTCTTTTCAATCACTTGCAAACATTTTGCAACTGTAATTCTTGCTTTTAGTGAATGTATAGTATATAAGAAACTCGGGCCCATATTTATACTCTGTTTGTGCTGGATTTGGTAAAAAAAATTTACGCAAATTCAGCGCAAACTTAACTCCATATTTATACTTTGGCGCTAGACCCATCCAGTGCCAAAGTTATGGAGTTTGAGTCATTGTTTGTACGTGAAAACCTACCTTGCTCTAATGACATGCAAGGTAGGCGTTCCTGTGCAAAAAATTACTCTAAGGCGTGTGCGCCTTATTTATCCTCCTGCGTCATTTTGACGCACGGGAGGAGGGGGGGGCCTTAAAAAATGGTGCCCAGATGGATGTGCGCTGTTTTTTAATGCCTGTGTCAGGGCAGTCGTTAAGGGACCTATGGGATCATTTGCAAGGTCTTCGACCGTGGAAGCAGTCCACAGGTGCCCTTCCCTGCCCCCAGGGACACCCCCTGCCACCCTCCCCCACCCCAGAAGGACACCCATGGATGGTGGGACCCATCTACGGTAAATAGAGGTAAGTTGAGGTAAGTCATTTTTTTTCATTTTTTTTTTAGGTGGCATGGGGGCCTAATATGGGCCCACCTACATGCCACTGTGCCCATTGGGCAGGGGGGCATGACTCTTGTCTTTGCTAAGCCAGGAGTCATTTCCTTGGGGGTTGTGCGTCAAAAAATGACGCTAGTCAGGTTAGAGTATTTTTTTTTTTACTCTAACCTGACTTGCACCATTCTTTGATGCACAACCCCCAGCCTTTCCTATGCCTCTGCTGCCCGGTTAGAGTCATTTATTTTGACGCTAACCAGGCCGCAGCACCGGCTACCGCCATTCCTTAAATATGACACCAGGCTGGCGCGTTGGAATGGCCGTAGCCGGCATTAAACGTTTTGACGCAAACCTGCATTGGCGCAGGTTTGCGTCAGAAAGTATAAATATGGGCCTCAGTGCTCTCTGACACTATCTTTTGTCAAACTTGATTAAAATAAGTTTTAAAAATATTTGCCTTTCCGCTATAGAAAATTGACAACTTAATAAAGAGTGTATACTTTTCATATTCATATCACAATTACAATATCTGCCTACTAGAGTCATGCCAGGCATTGATGGATTTATTCCACAGCCTAAATGTTAAATTTCTATACCACATACCATGATCTGGCAGGCTAGGGTCCCAATTCACAAAGGTAAGCTTAGACTTATTACGAGTTGTGATGCCAAACCTCCACAACTCCACCTGGCCCATCGGTGCAGTCACAGCGCCACGGCCAGCAGTGAGCACCTCCAATTCGGTGGCAGGCCCCAGCCTGTCGTATGGATTACGAGGCTGCAAACCACCAGGTTTTCCGTGGCGGTCAGCCCACCACAAAATCCCTGGCAGTCACGCACCCGGCGACACGAATCTTCATTCCTGTCACTGGCACACTCTCACACACACATCCACACACCCCTTCACGCATGCATGCATACACATACACACTCATTTAGCATATGCATACATGCACTCAGACACACCCACTCACTCCCATTCATCAACACAGACACCCCCATTCACACGCACATACATGCATGCATTCAGCACCCCCTTTGCAAACATGCACACACGCACCCAAACACACAGACCCCCTCTCCCTTCAGACGCCCACTTACCTCCTAAGTCGAGGGGGACGTCTGGGAGGGGATGGGTCTTGGCGGTCTTTCCCACTGCCACCACCATGCCAGCAGGACTCTACCACGCCAGCAGTATTCCGCCCGTCATATTACACGCCGCAATACCCACCTCTGGAGCGCCGACCGCCAGCACGACTGCTGGTTGCTTTCCGCCTTAATAATGGCGGAAAGCAGCCAGCACTCATAATATGGCTGTCGTCTGGCAGGTTGGGCTTTGACAGTCAGGGTAATTGACAACCAAAGTCCAAATTAGGGCCTTAGTTTATGACTTTCAGTATCCACAAAGGGCATTGTGAGTAGTATCTTTACGTCTGGACTCATTTGTGAATTCTCCACACTCGGGTGGAGTTTCTGTACTCGAAGTGGACAATCCACACTTGGGATGGAATCTATGCACTTGGGGTGGAGATTCCACACTCAGGCCAGAACACAAAAATGTTAAGATGTACAGCCAAAATAGCACATAATACATCATTGACAGTATAAAATAACAACACGTAGGCATTGGACAGTTAGATACGTGGATGTGTATGGTGTGTATTGCAGTGGTAAATGTTCTCACAAAACTACATAACATTGCAAGTAAGTTGAATAACTTCATAAATGCAAAACAACATCTCCTGTACAGTTTCACATGCAACCCATAGTCATGGGTCATGTAAAGTCTTCCACAAACAGTCAATTTGTGAATGTAATACGCATCTCTAATTCTATGAACAAACATCAGAATCCCATGTTTCTCCCAAACACACCACACACACACACACACACACCTGTGTCAACATTTACCATACCCCCACCCAGCTGGAAGCTGTTAGCCAATCACAGCCTAGCTGCCAACATAAAGGCTGAGCTGCCACACACAAACCCTTTCAGACCTTTCACATGTCCCTGCATGTGTTTGTTGGTTTGCCCTTGCCCCATGCGATAGAATGATCTGAGGAGAAGGAGAGCAGAGAGGATTTCCAGACAAAGGATTTAGGGCCAGATGTAGCAAAGGGTTTTTCCCATTCTGTGTCAATGGGAAAATGTGTTCGTACAAAAGGCCCTTACTTCTTTGGGATGTCTAGTCAAGATGTCAGCTCCAGCTCACTCTTATGTCATCTTGGAGATGGTTTCAGATTGGAAGCAGGATCTTGATTCTGTGACCTGTCACTCCCATGCCATCCTGCCTATGTCAAGCTTCTAGCAGCTCTCCGCCACTGGCTCATTCCAGAGACTATCCATGACATTGTTGCCATATCAAAGGCAAGCCAGTCCTGATACTTGCATCAGGTACTGCGCTACATAAATAGGAGAGTGCATGAGTACATACTTATGTCTCATTCACAAGTAGGAATGCAAAAGGTTGCCAGGGATCTTTATATCTTATCCCATTTCCCACCTGTGGTTGGTGCTAATGTGGCACTTCATCCACCTCGCCACAATGCCCACATCTTCTGTAACATACACTGCTGGAGCTCCATCAAAATGCAGAGTGTGTAAGATGCCAGTGGCAGCTTTACGGATGTGCATGCAGAGTTTCCTGGTAGTACACATGACAGCTATATAGTCAGCAGATCACCTCTGGCCTGGCAGCTGGCAGTGGGAGAATTTGGCAACATTTGTCTTCTGTCTAAGTACACAAACTACAGAGATGTTTGCATATATGTAATGTTGTTTTCATACACATCCATCACAATGTGACCGCTCTGACTCTGACCGCGCCACCTTCACAGCTGCCCTCAACAACTACCACCACCAGATCAAAGCCATAAAGAAGAATGCCCTAACAAGCTAAATCAACATCAGCCCCAACCAAACAAAGGAACTCTTCACCATCATCAATGAGTTCACCAACACGCGAGCCACTGTAAACTCGATCCCGCCCTCAAAGGAACTCTGCAATGCTCTTGCCGACCACCTCTACAACAAGTTAGAAACCATCCACAGAAACTTTGATCCCCAACCAACAGACCACCCTGCACCCATCCCATCCCAGTTGCTGACAACCCTTTCACCACTTGGAAACTGTTCACCACATCAAACACAAGCACGCTCATGAACTCCATCCAATCTGGAGCTCCCACTGACCACGCCCCCACAAACTTCAACCTAGCAAGTGACAACCTCAGCCTCCAGCTTACCACTATTCTCAACACATCCATCACCTCAAACACCTTACCAAATGCCTGGGAACATGCAGGCGTAAAACACCAAAACTATTATCCCATCACTCTACTACCATTCCCCATCAAAGTCCTGGAAAAGGCCATCAAGTTCAAGCGCACAGAAGTAGATCCCTCACAAACAGGTTTCAGAGTCAACCACAGCACCCAGACAGCCCTCATTGCTGCAACTGATGACATTTGCCCCCTGCTCGACAGAGAAGAATCTGCTGCCCTGTTTCTGCTCGACCTCTGCGCAGCCTTCAACACAGTCTCCCACTGCATACTCATCCACTGTCTGAGATCATTCAGAATCCCAGGAGACCCACTCCAATGGATAGCATCCTTTCTCTCTGGATGGTCCCAGAGAAGAGAATCCAGCTTCTCACTTCATTTTACTACCCAAGCACACAATCTGCAGCATCCCTCAAGGTTCCTTCCTCAGTCTCTTCAAAATATACATGACTCTACTTGCGGATATCATCAGAGCCCACGACATTATCATAGTCTCCTATGCTGACAACACCCAGCTCATCTTCTCTCTTTCAGTGGAACCCACCATGATGAAGACTAACTTCCACAACTGAAGAGTGTCTCAGTCGGGATGAAGAACCACTGCCTGAAGCTCAACGCAGACAAAACCAAAGTGCTGATCTTCGGTACGAACACCTCCCTCTAGAATGACTCCTGGTGGTCATTAGAACTCATACCCACACCTACTCATAAAGACCACGCCTGCAACATTGGCATCATTCTGGACAGTAAACTCTCCATGAAACGTCAGGTCAATGTAGTTGCCTCTTCCTGCTCCCACACCATCCACCTGCTCTGCAAAGTCTTTAGGTGGCTCCCAGTCAATATCAGGAAAATAGTGATGCAGGCTGTCATCACAAGCAGACATTACTACAGCAATGCCCTATATGCCGGCACCTCCACTGAACTCATGAAAAGATGATTCAGCATTCAGCAGCCAGACTCATCCTCAACCTGCCTGAGAAGACCCACATGACCCAACACCTCAAAGACCTCCACTGGCTCCCCATCGATAAAAGATGTCAATTTAAATTGCTGACACACATCTACAATCCCTCCACAACCAAGGACCCACCTACTTGTGCTACCGCCTGAGATTCCATATACCTCCAAAGAACCTCCAATCCACCCACTTAGCCCTCACCCAGCTCCCACGCATCAGACGCAGCCACACCAGAGGCCGTTCCTTCTCCGACCTCACCACCAGGACCTGTAACACCCTCCCTTCCACCTTTGCACATTACGCTCACTGACATAATTCAGGAAGGAGCTCAAAACTTGGCTCTTTGACCCGCGCAGCAGCACAGCGCCTGGATACCCAGATGGGTGACAAGGAACGCTGTAAAAATGCAATCTGATTGATTAATTGATTGAATGTCATTTTTTGCTACACATACCTGATGCCAACAGACACTGCATGTGCCATTTCACATCTAAGTTACCTAATAAATGCAACAGGGACATGCACCAAAATCTGTACTTTTCCTTCATTGGGTGATGCAGCATATGCATTTTACCCTCATCTCCACACGCCATACAGACATAAAATCACTGTAACTCAGCAGAGGTACAATAGGGCACACATATGGACACGAGCCACAATACAGAATACTTCGGATTCCTAAAGTTGCATTTCAGATGCTGCGACTGAACAGCATACAACCACACGCTGCTGTACTCCCCTGAAGCTGTGTACAAGATTACTGTAGCCTGTTGTGTTTTACACAACATTGCAGTACATCAGGGCTTACACATACTTCTGAACCCTTGCTTAGGACTGAATACAGCGGACAGGGCCATTCAGAGGAAAGGGTATGCAGGTGCATGACTTGCTGGTTACCACTTTTTTCTCTTGAGCTACTAGTTGTGTTATGGACTTTATGTGGTTGCCCAGTCTGTTGTCAATGATAATTGGTGGACATTTAACACTCTGTCCATAAATTCTGTACTAAGGGCTCTGTGTAGGCAAAACACATCGTTTTCAACAACAGATGTTTTCAAGAGTCAGAAGTCCTTGGTACAGATTTTGGGGCTCATTATGTACAAGAAGTCTGGGCCGCCATGCCGGCGGTGGCGGTAAATACCACCAACCGGCATGGTGGCCCAGACAGCCATATAATGAAAGGCCTAAAACCCCACAGCAGAAGACACTGCCACCGCCAGCGGTAATGCTGGTGGGGGCGGTGTATTCCTATCCGACAGGGCAGTGCTGCAAGCGTCGCTGCCCTCTGGATAATAATAACCAATCCGCTAGCCTTTTCCTGGTGGTTCACACCGCTAGGGAAAGGCTGGCGGAATGGATATCTTGGGGCGAATTGGGGGCCCCCAGGGGCCCATGCACTGCCCATGCACTTGGCATGGGCAGTGCAGGGGCCCCTGTGCAGTGCCCCATCACGCAGAAACAATGTTTTCGCCCGCCGGCCCAGCAGACTGTTCATTATGCGTCCGGCGGGGTCCCAGGGGTGCTGGCGGTCAGTGAAATGACCGCCAGCATGAACACGGCGGTAAACACCGCCTTGTTCATAATGAGGGCCTTTCTGTCCATGTCAGTGTGTAGTGTTGACAAAGTTGCAAATGACTCCAAGTACATGTCAATGTGTATGATCTTACTGAAAATGGAGATCTTAAACTTTCTCCACATCAAGGACTATATTCATGAGACCCTGGTAACACTGCAGCATCACCTTTTGAGACGCAACGGCAACGCAGACCTTGAAACCGTATTACTTTGAGTGGCTTTGAATGGCCACATAGATTTAGAGTAAGGCAAAGCAGCTCAAATTGCTGCTTTGCCGTACTCTGCACAAGGAAGGTGTTCCATGTTCCCACCAAACACCCATGGATTCAGATGCATTTCCAGATTTACAAGACCTTGTATACCTGGATATGCACCAAAACCTTATGTCTCCCCATGAGAAGGCGAGGGTGCAAAAAGGAGTAATATTTTGTCCTCCTCCTTTTTTCCACATTCTAGTTGTGCTGCATTATGTAGCACACATAAAGAGTGGGCAAAGCCTCCCACGATTGCTTTTGTGCAGGAAGGTGCCCCTTACTGCACAAAACAATTCTGCATGCAATTTAGACCACCTTGCACCCTGGTGCATGGGTTCTTGCATTGGAGCTAGGCAGCCCATTGCCCTCCACTGCTGGAGGAAGGATAGAAATGCACAGGATGCTATAGATACAGTACCATCCTGCCCTTTCACCATGATGCTGGCCAGAGCTGCAAGGTGACTAGCTGCACAGACCTTCGCCAAATCACCCAAAATATGCCGCCAAGTGTCACACTTAACGATACCTTTGCCTAGGTTCATTTACTTTTGGCACTGTGCACAAGAAGGAAAATTACAACTAGAATTAACACTGAAAATTGTACAAGTAAATGTAAACCTTAGATTTTTTTAATACAAACACTCCAAACAAGCACACCTTTCCCATTGTTTAGAGGTGGTTTGCTCTGTTTCAGACTGTAAGGATGAAAATGGTCATAATACACATGTGACATGGGGCTGTCAGGGTGTGTTTTGAGCTCGGGACATATTTACTAAAATGTGGTGCAATGCTTTGCAGCATGTCACCTTGCTGTGTGGCACTGCATCAATGGGAAATGTCAAGAAAGCAACATATCTAAGGCACATGGCAAATTCCTGGACTCTACCCCTGCACTGGTGTTAAATGGGGTGCCTATTGCCAATTCAGGGGTGCTTGCACCATGGTGCAGGGGTGCCTGTGTTGCATGCACAGCTGTATTTCAGCAGGAAGAAGCTCTTTCCTGCACAGAAACAAACCTGGGAGGATTACATTGGAAGATAACTGTTTTAATGTCCAGAAACTCACATCACATCAATGCTGAAGATGAGGGCTAGTAAATACTGAAGAGGATACAAAGCAAACTTGAGACAGATGTTATAGTGTGTGTAGTATCAGGACATTACAGTGAAACTACACATACTTTTAGGTTCTAAAACATTACATTGCCTAGTGAGATCAAAGAAGTACAGAGTCAGCACTTGCTTAATGTTGTCATGACCTTCTTTATGATTTGTAGTTCCACTACATAATTGTTTTCCTTCTATTTTAGTGGATCCGGATGTCCAAAAGACATCCATCCAGGACCAGGGGAAGGAGAGTAGGATCTTAGCTTGTTGGTGGGTATGACGATATCTATATCACCAGTGACGTGGAGAAGGAGGCATTTGAAGACCAAGGTAGTGGAAGTGCACCCACCTGGACCAAAGCTACAACAACATCATCAGCCCAAATGGAGGCTGCAGACAATGAAGGGGAGGATGCTGAAAAGGACACCACCAGCCGGGTGTTTGGGGGAGAATGTGGCTCTCCCTCTAGCCCAGAAGAAGAGGAGTTTGATGTGGTATCCCCAGGGCAGGCCCCATCACCATCTGTGCCTGCCACTGGGCCCTTCCTAACTACCATTCCATTAGGGCCTCCAGCTGCACCCCCTGCCACTACTCATCTTGCATGTGCCCACCCAGAAGAGCTGAGGGAGGCATCTGCCCATGACTCCCCACATGCTTGTTGTTCAACCCAGACCCCTGCATGTACTGTGATTCCTCGGGCTGTATCCCAGGAGCTTGTGTGGCTTCTGACGTTGTGTCCTTTTGGATCTTACAGGAGATCAGAGACATCCTACGTATGTTTCAAAAGGTACAATCTCAAGATATGGCTCACCTCAGTTCCTCCAACAATTCCTTGGGGGCAGTTCTATGGTCTGTGTTGGCCCAGTGCCTCTCCCAACCACTGTAGTCATGTCTCCCATTATTTCTTCCCTTTCTGTTTCCCGCACTAGCCCTTGTACTCCTCATGTTGCCCAATCCTGTGGGTGTCTGGTCCTGCACCAGCCACCCAAGAGGAGTCCACAGGAGCAAAGGACTTCAACATTGTTGTCAAGGACAATACGGATTGCCAAAGACTGAACATTGTTTAGACTGGAGACTGGTTCCCCTGATGCTTCCTGGTGTGTTATATTTATTTTACCTATCCCCTCTAAGTCCCCTTGCCTAATCTGACTTAAGATTCTATTTGATTTCCTTTCTCCCTTCATTTGCAAAGGACAGTATTTAATAATAATAACTATAATAAAAATATCATATAATAATGATAAAAGTTTAAAAATCTACACCTCTGTATTGTGTGTTGCATTATGTTTACTGTATTGCAACTACTGAATTTACATTGGTAGGAGTTTAGCTATGCTTTCAACATGATACATTTGTACACAGATGGTTCTGCTAATATATGTCTTATACACATTTATCAATACATTTATGGTTTACACTCAGATTAACCAATCAACCACCATCAACTATTACTCAACTCAATTGAAATGCAGAAGATATCTTTTATTTACAAAGTATAGTGAAAACTTATAGTACAGTGATCACCATTCACCATTGTAACTTTACCATTGTGGTGAATAGGATCTCTGTAAATGCGTTTAACATGTTGGTGCTGATGTGTGGGTGGGTTTGGTGCCTCTGCCTGTACAGATGAGCATTGCTGTACAGGTGTGGGAGGTGCCTGGACAGGGGGTGATGGTGGCTGTACAGGTAGGGGATGTGACTGGGAAACGGGGGACATGATTGTGCAGTGGTGGGCATGTGCAGAAAGGGGTGAAGGTCGAGGGGGTGCCTGTGAAAGTTGTGGTACCGGTGGCCAGGTGTGATGTTTTGGAGGTAGATGTGTTGGGTCCCCTCCATGTGTTGACCATGAAGGGAAACTTTGGATCAGTTTCAGAATGCCCTTCATCATCTTCATGGCCAAGGCATGGTGTCTTGTATTCTCTTCTCTATGGATAGTTATGATGTCATTTGTCTTCTTTGTCATATCTTGCCAAGCTGTATCTTTCCTGTCCAAGACGTGGGTCAGTCTGTCAACTATTTGAGCGAATTGCCACAAGTCCTTTAGTAAGTCTGAAATGTCAGACAGATTAGTTCCTATTGCATGAATGTCCTGCCTCAAATCAACCTGCTGTTGGAAAAAATCCTCCTCCCACGGACCACCATGACCATCCACCAGCCCCAGATACCACTGTCAGGTCCACCAGCGGGGGGTGGTAGGCTGTGGGCCAGAGATTGGTGCCTAAGGGATGCCTGCTCCTCACCAGGGGTGGTAGGTTCCTCAGATGGTGGAGAGAAGGCCTGGGTTGCACTGTGATGGGAGCAGTGTGTAGGGGAACCAACGCTTCTGACCTGGACATGAGGGCTGCGAGAGGCTGATGGTTGTGCTGGGGTTTGTGAATGCTGTGGCTAGTTGGCTGACTGCTGGGAATGGACAATCCTCAGGTGGAATGGGAGGCACTATGTTGGCCAGAGCAGGTGTGGACTTAAATCTTTTGACCAGTGGGCCAACAATAGTAGGCAAGGGATCAGCCTCATCATCACAGTGCCAGATCTTCTTCATCCTGCTCTACTTCCTCCTCCTCCTCCAATTTCTCCTTATGTGCATTGCTGGCAGCTGACAAGGCTGCTTCGAAGAGAAGTAGGTTCTCCCCTTAGATTGGTCGTTGGCCGCCACTGGTGGATGGTCCTTTGTTCAGAAGAGACTCATTGTCCTCAGCAACTGAAAGACAGAGGTTGCAACAGCTCAAGTATTTGCCTTAGAATATCATGTGGTGCAACACAAGGGTTGAGTAAAATGATACTTCCATGTACAGATGCTCTATGTGTGATCTGGCTTGTGTACACATACATGTCACACAATAGCACTGAGGTGTTCAATGCAGATGTTCAAAGCAAAAGCAAACTCACCAGCTCTAACCACAGCTCTGTGTGGTACTGAGATCCCCTTGATATCAGCTGCTGAGCCTGGCTTCTTGAGTCTGTAGCAGAAGATGTGGTCTTCGATCCAGCAGCTTCACAAGAAAGTGACACTTACTTAATATTTTGCATGAATTACATGTGAACATGCACAGTTGACACACACATCAATGATTATGATAGGAACATTGTATACACCAACTGCAGATGCTATACAAAAGTGGCTATATCTGCTGTTGTCTTTCCACAAGGATTTGGTTATTCTGAATGATTTGGGATTCAATAGTTTACAACACCATATGGTATGCTTACCTGATGAAATGGCGGTAGTGGATTTAACTCCGACAGCCAGGATGTTTTCCAAACCCCTGGTGGTGTTTTCTGGATCATTGAGGAGGTCATGACAGCAGCTGAAATGTGACATACATGTCCATTTTTAAGTGCAAGGGATGATGGTTATTATTTTACATGTATGTATCATAGGTGTAGACCATTGAACTTCAATTTACAGGTGGGGCCCCTTTGGCCCTTCTACCCTTTACATGCAGCCCCCTGGTCAACAGCAGCAGTGGTCAGTTGTTGACTCAACATGGCAATGACATCAAGAAGATATTATATTAACAGGCAAATGTGTATTTAAAGGTTACTGATAATTAAATGAAGGAAGTAACTAGCGTGTCCTGCACTGCCCACCTTTTGATACACCTTCATTTTTAGGGGCATCATGCATCTTAAGTATGATGTAGTCTCTTCAAAATTCTAAAGGAGTGTTCCTCAACTTGTAGACCAGTTTCACCTTTGCACATCATATCTTCTCACAGTGCTGTGCACTTTTTGTGTTGCCTATGTATATGTTAGACGTGAACAACACCATAGTCTATTTTACCTGACACTAGATAAGGTTTTGTGCAGCACACATCCTGAAATCATGTATAGCAAGGTTCACATATATGTGATTATGGAAGAAGAGGGGACAAAGTGAAAATAAACATTTGGCTAAGATCACACATTTTGGTCAAGTGCAGATGCTGGGATGATCCCCACCTTTACTGGTCTCACATTGTGCAGTCCAGTCACCAGATTTAAATGATTCAATTCCTCTCCACCCACCTTACCTGTAAACTTCCCCTCTCCAAATGCAACTCTGCTGGTATCAGCACCTCCCTCATACACATCAATTGCAATACATTTTGGGCCCTTAGATTTTGTTAGCAAATATTTATGTAATGGTCTTTCAAAGCAGTAGTTTCTACTCATCTTCATAAGTGACAGTATGAGCAATTAGGTAAGCTCTATACTCACTTAACCATACACTTTGATTCATCCCTTCATTAGGCAACATGTTATGAACTAGTATACTGTTATAAGTTATTTGTGAACGTATGGAGTCCACAGTGATATTAGACACACACCACATATAGTTGACATTTAGTTTGCCTTTTAGGATCATGAGAGTTATTATGTGTACTTACCAAAGACCAGAATCCACTCAGTTTGTGGTGCCTTACCAGATTTTTCATCTGTATGTGTAGCAGAGATAGCTCTGGGTTGTGGTTATCTGGACAACATCATAGGGCTTACAATAATATGTGTGTTTTCAGTTTACATTTGAGTTGACACGTATTACCTAGTTCAGTAGTGCAATGGATTAAATGAGACATGTGAGGGTCTGACTTACCATTCCATATACACATATTTGGGACAACATCCATAGTACATTTGTAGTGTAACACAGACAATTATCATTTAGTGTCACTGTTAGATTCATCACATTACCTTACACCACACTGAGGTCAACACTTAGAAGCAGCCCATGTAGCAGGTGGGGGTGGGTAGTCGTGAGGACATTCCTAGCAAGTGGAGTGTGAAGGAGACATGCCCCAGTTGGCTCAGCAGGGAGAGCTATGGCCACCTCTATCCTACTTTACTTCTACTTCACCCATCTCTTCCCATCCTTCCACTTTTTCTTCAGGTCTGTGACTGTATGAACATCTTCCCCCAATGCAGAGACTGCAATAGCCAAATGCTTCTTTCAGGGGTGTAGCTTGGTCAGTATGATTCTCAGGGTGTCAGCTTCAGATTTCCTGCCAATCACGCTGGCACATGATGTTAAAATACATTACACCACAAGCAAGGTGCACGAGTGGGGCTTAAAAGTGAAAAGAAAGAGGAATGTGGATTGGTAGGAGTACTAAGTGAGAAATACTGCATTATTTTGTGAAATAACTAACATTTTTTAGTTTTTTTTTAACAGAGAAAGGAAGAGAGTATGGCCCTCATTCTGACCTTGGCGGTCGGCGGAGAGGCGGCGGTCGGACCGCGAACAGACCGGCGGTCAGAAAAATGGCATTCTGACCGCGGCGGTCACCGCCGCGATCGACCGCCGCTTCCCCACTCCGACCGCCACGGCGGTCATGACCGCCGGGCTGGAGTTTGCGCACTCCGGCCCGGCGGTCGTCCCAAGACCGCCAACGGTATCATGACCCTGCCTACCGCCGCGGTTTCTGGCGGTCGGGAACCGCCATGCGAACCATGGCGGTAAGCACTATCGGGGCCAGGGAATTCCTTCCCTGGCACTGATAGGGGTCTCCCCCACCCCCCACTACCCACCCGAGTCCTCCCCCCACACCCTCCACCCCCCTGCCACCCCCCAGAGGTGGTACAAACCCCCTCCCCACCCCCACCCCGACATGCACATACATGCACCCCGACATGCACACACACCCAACATGCACATATACACACCCCCTACACACACATACACAACGGGGACACATACCCGCACACATACATGCAGACATGCGCACCTGCCGAACAGCACACATTACCCATAGACACAGCAGCACCCCCGCCCGCATACACGCACTCACACACCCCCTCTACACACTCACACGCACACCCCCATGCACGCCCACATCACACAACACCCCCCCTCCCCCTCCCCTCACGGACGGTCAACTTACCTTGTGCGTTGGTCCTCCGGGAGGCGACGGGAGCCATGGGGAGGTGACCGCCAACAGAACACCGCCAACAGAAGACCGCCACACAGATATGTGGGTCGTAATTCTGTGGGCGGTGTTCTGCTGGCGTGGCGGTGGAGGTTGACCAGTCTCCACTTTTCCGCCGACCGCCAGTGTGGCTGCTGGCGGTTTCCCGGCGGAACGCTCCCAGCGGTCGGAATGCGCACAGCGGCATACCGCCGCGGTCAGCGGTCTTCACCGCGGCGGTAACTCGGCGGTCTCACGAAAAGACCGCCAAGGTCAGAATGAGGGCCTATGTGTCTGTTTTTGCCTGGGTTTTTAAAAACTCCTGGTGAAATCTGCCAGACATCTCACCATACCCAACTGAAAGCACCTGCACCCAACTATTTATCACAGAATACATTTATTAAGGGGTGTAACACCCTCCAAAGCTATGCCCCTGGCTGCCATAGGGCTGCCTTATGTGTGGCACTGCTGCTGTGGTGGGTGGAGACCATGCCGTCTTTTGTAGTGCCTCACTATAAACTTGAGTATCAAGGTGGTTTCCTCCTCAGTATAATTCTTCTGTCTCATTTTCTCCTTAAAGGTAGCATGTTGTCAGATTTTCTGGGCACAGAGAAGGCAGGCACAGTGTTGGTGTGGAAAGACCAGAACCTTGACTGTGTACTGCTTTTATGTGGTTTGTAGTGCATGGTTGCAGGTGGTTTTAATTGTCATTCAGGTAATGAAATTACAATTACTCCACCCTAAGTGTGGAGATTCTGCCCCAAGTGAGGAGATTCTTCTCTGAGTGAGCAGACTTTATCCCCAGTGCAGAGAATCCGTTCAGAGTGCAGACGTAAAGATTCTGCTCATAAATGCCTTTTGTGAATATTGAATATTGTAAACTTAGACTTTTGGTTTAAGTTTAGATCAAAAGACTAAGTTCACATTTTTGAATGGGGTCCTAGAAGTTAAAAGATACACCTCCCCATTACACTACTTGTCAATCATAGGAAAACTGAGGACTTAGATCACACCTATTTTAAGCCATGATCTCTAAGCAATACCTCAGTTTTCATATTGCAATCAAGTCAAGAAATGTTCACGGGCAATACTAAGGTGGAAGAGTGTAGTGGCAGTGGGTCAACAGTTTTCTTCTGTATGATCTATTGTACTTGCAGCCCTCTTCAGCTCATCATTTAAAAGCTAATTTTCCCAAAGATAAGCAATTTTATCCTTGCAGCGAAAACTAATCCATTAAAAAATAGTAACATTTATTTCACTGAGGTGAAATTCCAGGAGGCCAATTTTATTTCTGTCCTTATGGCTCGTGCCATCAATAATTGAGGGATGTTCAAAGTGTTTTTAAGCAATTCTAGCTTGATCCAATCTTGAAATCTCATGTATACAATTTCCCTACCGTATAGATATTTTGGTTGCATTCATTTCCTTAAATGTTTGTAGAACTGGTAACAGGTTGGGTCCTCCATAATCCCTACAAAATATATGTAGGCCTGTTATACTTGACAGGCCCAAGATTTAACAATATCAATGTGGAACTTTCAGTTTAAATGTTCGACAGAGTACATTTCAAATTACCTATAGGATGCAGCGTATCCTGCCCTTTTTTGTCAATACCCCATTGGTACATTTCCTTTCTACTGCCAAATGCCATTGTTTTTGTCTTTTTTTCCATACTTATTATCAGTTTTTCCTTTCACTGTATTTAGAAAAAAAACGTAATTTCATTTGCAACCCTATTTGTGTTACATCCATAATCATCAAGTCATCTGCATATATAATGCAGGGTATATGCCTTCCTCCAATTTAGGGTGAAAAATACTGGACACTCAATAAGATTGAGGGAAGATCCATTATATCAAGGGTGAATAGAGTGGGAGCCAATACGCAACTCTGGCATAATCCATTCTTGATTGGAATTTTGTTAGACAACAAGACTTCCTGATTTAATTCAACTCTTGCTTAATTACCCCTGTGCAATTCCTTCACAATGTCTAATATGTCTTCTCAGGTTTTTAGGATTCTGTTTCTGCTCCCACAATATTTCATAATTCACCTAATCAAAGGCTGCTTTGAAATTAACTGAGCAGCTGGATAAATTGCCTATAGTTTCCATCAACCTCTGAGCTAGGAAGCATAATCTGAAGCAATGGTCTAAAGATGAATGACCCTTCTTAAAAATACATTGTATCCATTCTAGCCATTCCTGAACATAGCTAAGTAGAAGCTTTGAGAACACTTTTAAACTCACATCTCTAAGCCTAATAAGTCTACAATTCATGGGGTCAAGTGAAATACCCTTCATAAAAATGGATTTTAATATAGCCCCTTTCCAGCTTTCAGGTGTAACTCTAGTAGTCAAAATCTCTTTAATTGCTTTGTTGAAAGCATTGCCCACCAGTCACTAATTTTCTTAATAATAACTAATGTAAATTACCTGGACTTGCTGCTCTTGTAAGTCTTAGGGCCATAATTGCCTCTTTAATCTTCTTAACTGAGGTACCCTTCAAAATGTCCTCTCATATTTATACTACACTAAAGGCAATTCTCTATACCCTTTACTATATCTATCATCAAGAAATAATATAATAATATACTATCCTTCTTTTCTCAATTTAAAGAGCCTGTCCACAAAGTTTTTTATAGACGAGGCAAAGGAACCCAGCATTATCCTTATGCTGTTCCTCGACATATTTTGAAACATCCCTGTCCGCCTCCACAATTTGGTCCTTACACCCTTTTTCCAACATGTTGTTTCCATTGATTTGCACATACTCCCTTCTTTTTTGCACAATAGCTTGTTGGTTTTCCTTCTAGTACTGGACATTGTAATAGGCTCTCTATTTTATTTTTGAAATCCTCTATCTCTTACGGATATGTTCAGAGAGGAAAAGAAAATAAAAGTTCTACTTATCTCTTAAGGGTTGTTCCAGCACAAAAATAAAAGCCTGTATTGGTTTTAAATAGGGCTTACGTTTGGACTTTATTATTTAACCTTCACACATCTTTCACCAAGCCCAGCTGGCTCACCCCCATACATGTGAACACCACCCTTCCCGCATATCTCTCCTACTGTCACAACTCAGCTTCTAGATCTCCTTAACCCCTTCGCTGCCAGGCCTTTTCCCCCTCCTGTGCCAGGCCTTTTTTTGCCTATTTGGGGCAGTTCGCGCTTAGGCCCTCATAACTTTTTGTCCACATAAGCTAACCAAGCCAAAGTTGCGTCCTTTTTTTCCAACATCCTAGGGATTCTAGAGGTACCCAGACTTTGTGGGTTCCCCTGAAGGAGGGCAAGAAATTGGCCAAAATACAGGGAAATTTCGTTTTTTTCAAAAAAATTTGAAAAAGTGGCTGCAGTAGAAGGCTTGTGGTCTTTCCCCTGAAAATGGCATCAACAAAGGGTTTGCAGTGCTAAACTCAGCAGCTTCCCAGCTTTCAGGAAAAGGCAGAATTGAATCAGAAAACCCAATTTTCAACACAATTTTGGCATTTTACTGGGATATACCCCATTTTTGCAATTTTTTGTGCTTTCAGCCTCCTTCCAGTCAGTGACAGAAATGGGCATGAAACCAATGCTGGATCCCAGGAACCTAAACATTTCTGAAAAGTAGACAAAATTTTGAATTCAGCAAGGGGTCATTTGTGTAGATCCTACAAGGGTTTCCTACAGAAAATAACAACTGAAAAAGAAAAATATTGAAATTGAGGTGAAAAAAACATAAATGTTTCTCTACGTTTTACTCTGTAACTTTTCCCTGCAATGTCAGATTATCGAAAGCAATATACTGTTACATCTGCTGGAATCCTCTGGTTGCGGGGATATATAGGGCTTGTAGGTTCATCAAGAACCCAAGGAACCCAGAGCCAATAAATGAGCTGCAGCCTGATGTGCGCTTTCATTCTATACCGGGTATACAGCAATTCATTTGCTGAAATATAAAGAGTAAAAAATTGCTATCAAGAAAACCTTTGTATTTCCAAAAAGGGCACAAGATAAGGTGTTGAGGAGCAGTGGTTATTTGCACATATCTGAATTCCGGGGTGACCATACTAGCATGTGAATTACAGGGCATTTCTCAAATAGATGTCTTTTTTACACACTCTCCTATATTTGGAAGGAAAAAATGTAGAGAAAGACAAGGGGCAATAACACTTGTTTTGCTAATCTATGTTCCTCAAAGCCTCCCGATAAAAATGATACCTTACTTGTGTGGGTAGGCCTAGCGCCCGCGACAGGAAACGCCCCAAAGCGCAACGTGGACACATCCAAATTTTGGAGGTGTTTTTTGCGAAGTGCCTACCTGTAGATTTTGGCCTCTAGCTCAGCCGGCACCTAGGGAAACCTACCAAACCTGTGCATTTATGAAAACTAGAGACCTAGGGGAATCTAAGGAGGGGTGACTTGCGGGGCTCGGACCAGGTTCTGTTACCCAGAATCCTTTGCAAACCTCAAAATTTGGCTAAAAAAACACTTGTTCCTCACATTTCTTTGGCAGAAAGTTCTGGAATCTGAGAGGAGCCACAAATTTCCTTCCACCCAGCGTTCCCCCAAGTCTCTCGATAAAAATGATACCTCACTTGTGTGGGTAGGCCTAGCGCCCGCGACAGGAAACATCCCAAAGCGCAACGTGGACACATCCAAATTTTCGGAAGAAAACAGAGGTGTTTTTTGCGAAGTGCCTACCTGTAGATTTTGGCCTCTAGCTCAGCCGGCACCTAAGGAAACCTACCAAACCTGTGCATTTATGAAAACTAAAGACCTAGTGGAATCCAGGATGGGGTGACTTGCGGGGCTCGGACCAGGTTCTGTTACCCAGAATCCTTTGCAAACCTCAAAATTTGGCTAAAAAAACACATGTTCCTCACATTTCTGTGGCAGAAAGTTCTGGAATCTGAGAGTAGCCACAAATTTCCTTCCACCCAGCGTTTCCCCACGTCTCCCGATAAAAATGATACCTCACTTGTGTGGGTAGGCCTAGCGCCCGCGACAGGAAACGCCCCAAAGCGCAACGTGGACACTTCCAAATTTTTGAAGGAAAACAGAGGTGCTTTTTGCAAAGTGCCTACCTGTAGATTTTGGCCTGTAGCTCAGCCACCACGTAGGGAAACCTACCAAACCTGTGCATTTCTGAAAACTAGAGACCTAGGGGAATCCAAGATGGGGTGACTTGCGGGGCTCGGACCAGGTTCTGTTACCCAGAATCCTTTGCAAACCTCAAAATTTGGCTAAAAAAACACATGTTCCTCACATTTCTGTTTCTGAAGGTTCTGGAATCTGAGAGGAGCCACAAATTTCCTTCCACCCAGCGTTCCCCCAAATCTCCCGATAAAAATGATACCTCACTTGTGTGGGTAGGCCTAGCGCCCACGACAGGAAACGCCCCAAAGCGCAACGTGGACACATCCACATTTTTGGAAGGAAACAGAGGTGTTTTTTGCGAAGTGCCTACCTGTAGATTTTGGCCTCTAGCTCAGCCGGCACCTAGGGAAACCTGCCAAGCCTGTGCATTTCTGAAAACTAGAGACCTAGGGGAATCCAAGATGGGGTGACTTGCGGGGCTCTGACCAGGTTCTGTTACCCAGAATCCTTTGCAAACCTCAAAATTTGGCTAAAAAAACACATGTTCCTCACATTTCTTTGGCAGAAAGTTCTGGAATCTGAGAGGAGCCACAAATTTCTTTCCACCCAGCGTTCCCCCAAGTCTCCCGATAAAAATGATACCTCACTTGTGTGGGTAGGCCTAGCGCCCGCGAGAGGAAACACCCCAAAGCGCAACGTGGACACATCCACATTTTCGGAAGAAAACAGAGGTGTTTTTTGCGAAGTGCCTACATGTAGATTTTGGCCTCTAGCTCAGCCGCCACCTAAGGAAACCTACCAAACCTGTGCATTTCTGAAAACTAGAGACCTAGGGGAATCCAAGGAGGGGTGACTTGCGGGGCTCGGACCAGGTTCTGTTACCCAGAATCCTTTGCAAACCTCAAAATGTGGCTAAAGAAACACATGTTCCTCACATTTCTGTGGCAGAAAGTTCTGGAATCTGAGAGGAGCCACAAATTTCCTTCCACCCAGCGTTCCCCCAAGTCTCCCGTTAAAAATGATACCTCACTTGTGTGGGTAGGCCTAGCGCCCGCGACAGGAAACGCCCCAAAGCGCAACGTGGACACATCCAAATTTTTGGAAGAAAACAGAGGTGTTTTTTGCGAAGTGCCTACCTGTAGATTTTGGCCTCTAGCTCAGCCGGCACCTAGGGAAACCTACCAAACCTGTGCATTTCTGAAAACTAGAGACCTAGGGGAATCCAAGATGGGGCGACTTGCGGGGCTCGGACCAGGTTCTGTTACCCAGAATCCTTTGGAAACCTCAAAATTTGGCTAAAAGAACACATGTTCCTCACATTTCTGTGGCAGAAAGTTCAGGAATCTGAGAGGAGCCACAAATTTCCTTCCACCCAGCATTCCCCCAAGTCTCCCGATAAAAATGATACCTCACTTGTGTGGGTAGGCCTAGCGCCCGCGACAGGAAACACGCCAAAGCGCAACGTGGACACATCCAAATTTTTGGAAGAAAACAGAGGTGTTTTTTGCGAAGTGCCTACCTGTAGATTTTGGCCTCTAGCTCAGCCGGCACCTAGGGAAACCTGCCAAGCCTGTGCATTTCTGAAAACTAGAGACCTAGGGGAATCCACGATGGGGTGACTTGCGGGGCTCTGACCAGGTTCTGTTACCCAGAATCCTTTGCAAACCTCAAAATTTGGCTAAAAAAACACATGTTCCTCACATTTCTTTGGCAGAAAGTTCTGGAATCTTAGAGGAGCCACAAATTTCTTTCCACCCAGCGTTCCCCCAAGTCTCCCGATAAAAATGATACCTCACTTGTGTGGGTAGGCCTAGCGCCCGCGACAGGAAACACCCCAAAGCGCAACGTGGACACATCCACATTTTCGGAAGAAAACAGAGGTGTTTTTTGCGAAGTGCCTACATGTAGATTTTGGCCTCTAGCTCAGCCGCCACCTAAGGAAACCTACCAAACCTGTGCATTTCTGAAAACTAGAGACCTAGGGGAATCCAAGGAGGGGTGACTTGCGGGGCTCGGACCAGGTTCTGTTACCCAGAATCCTTTGCAAACCTCAAAATGTGGCTAAAGAAACACATGTTCCTCACATTTCTGTGGCAGAAAGTTCTGGAATCTGAGAGGAGCCACAAATTTCCTTCCACCCAGCGTTCCCCCAAGTCTCCCGATAAAAATGATACCTCACTTGTGTGGGTAGGCCTAGCGCCCGCGACAGGAAACGCCCCAAAGCGCAACGTGGACACATCCAAATTTTTGGAAGAAAACAGAGGTGTTTTTTGCGAAGTGCTACCTGTAGATTTTGGCCTCTAGCTCAGCCGGCACCTAGGGAAACCTACCAAACCTGTGCATTTCTGAAAACTAGAGACCTAGGGGAATCCAAGATGGGGCGACTTGCGGGGCTCGGACCAGGTTCTGTTACCCAGAATCCTTTGGAAACCTCAAAATTTGGCTAAAAGAACACATGTTCCTCACATTTCTGTGGCAGAAAGTTCAGGAATCTGAGAGGAGCCACAAATTTCCTTCCACCCAGCATTCCCCCAAGTCTCCCGATAAAAATGATACCTCACTTGTGTGGGTAGGCCTAGCGCCCGCGACAGGAAACACCCCAAAGCGCAACGTGGACACATCCAAATTTTTGGAAGAAAACAGAGGTGTTTTTTGCGAAGTGCCTACCTGTAGATTTTGGCCTCTAGCTCAGCCGGCACCTAGGGAAACCTACCAAACCTGTGCATTTCTGAAAACTAGAGCCCTAGGGGAATCCAAAATGGGATGACTTGCGGGGCTCGGACCAGGTTCTGTTACCCAGAATCCTTTGCAAACCTCAAAATTTGGCTAAAAAAACACATGTTACTCACATTTCTGTGGCAGAAAGTTCTGGAATCTGAGAGGAGCCACAAATTTCCTTCCACCCAGCGTTTCCCCACGTCTCCCGATAAAAATGATACCTCACTTGTGTGGGTAGGCCTAGCGCCCGCGACAGGAAACGCCCCAAAGCGCAACGTGGACACTTCCAAATTTTTGAAGGAAAACAGAGGTGCTTTTTGCAAAGTGCCTACCTGTAGATTTTGGCCTGTAGCTCAGCCACCACGTAGGGAAACCTACCAAACCTGTGCATTTCTGAAAACTAGAGACCTAGGGGAATCCAAGATGGGGTGACTTGCGGGGCTCGGACCAGGTTCTGTTACCCAGAATCCTTTGCAAACCTCAAAATTTGGCTAAAAAAACACATGTTCCTCACATTTCTGTTTCTGAAGGTTCTGGAATCTGAGAGGAGCCACAAATTTCCTTCCACCCAGCGTTCCCCCAAATCTCCCGATAAAAATGATACCTCACTTGTGTGGGTAGGCCTAGCGCCCACGACAGGAAACGCCCCAAAGCGCAACGTGGACACATCCACATTTTTGGAAGGAAACAGAGGTGTTTTTTGCGAAGTGCCTACCTGTAGATTTTGGCCTCTAGCTCAGCCGGCACCTAGGGAAACCTGCCAAGCCTGTGCATTTCTGAAAACTAGAGACCTAGGGGAATCCAAGATGGGGTGACTTGCGGGGCTCTGACCAGGTTCTGTTACCCAGAATCCTTTGCAAACCTCAAAATTTGGCTAAAAAAACACATGTTCCTCACATTTCTTTGGCAGAAAGTTCTGGAATCTGAGAGGAGCCACAAATTTCTTTCCACCCAGCGTTCCCCCAAGTCTCCCGATAAAAATGATACCTCACTTGTGTGGGTAGGCCTAGCGCCCGCGAGAGGAAACACCCCAAAGCGCAACGTGGACACATCCACATTTTCGGAAGAAAACAGAGGTGTTTTTTGCGAAGTGCCTACATGTAGATTTTGGCCTCTAGCTCAGCCGCCACCTAAGGAAACCTACCAAACCTGTGCATTTCTGAAAACTAGAGACCTAGGGGAATCCAAGGAGGGGTGACTTGCGGGGCTCGGACCAGGTTCTGTTACCCAGAATCCTTTGCAAACCTCAAAATGTGGCTAAAGAAACACATGTTCCTCACATTTCTGTGGCAGAAAGTTCTGGAATCTGAGAGGAGCCACAAATTTCCTTCCACCCAGCGTTCCCCCAAGTCTCCCGTTAAAAATGATACCTCACTTGTGTGGGTAGGCCTAGCGCCCGCGACAGGAAACGCCCCAAAGCGCAACGTGGACACATCCAAATTTTTGGAAGAAAACAGAGGTGTTTTTTGCGAAGTGCCTACCTGTAGATTTTGGCCTCTAGCTCAGCCGGCACCTAGGGAAACCTACCAAACCTGTGCATTTCTGAAAACTAGAGACCTAGGGGAATCCAAGGAGGGGTGACTTGCGGGGCTCGGACCAGGTTCTGTTACCCAGAATCCTTTGCAAACCTCAAAATGTGGCTAAAGAAACACATGTTCCTCACATTTCTGTGGCAGAAAGTTCTGGAATCTGAGAGGAGCCACAAATTTCCTTCCACCCAGCGTTCCCCCAAGTCTCCCGTTAAAAATGATACCTCACTTGTGTGGGTAGGCCTAGCGCCCGCGACAGGAAACGCCCCAAAGCGCAACGTGGACACATCCAAATTTTTGGAAGAAAACAGAGGTGT
The DNA here is from genome assembly GCF_031143425.1 of Pleurodeles waltl. Lineage (NCBI taxonomy): Eukaryota > Metazoa > Chordata > Amphibia > Caudata > Salamandridae > Pleurodeles > Pleurodeles waltl. Next base: position 625,277,335 of record NC_090438.1, on the reverse strand, counting down.
TTTTTGCGAAGTGCCTACCTGTAGATTTTGGCCTCTAGCTCAGCCGGCACCTAGGGAAACCTACCAAACCTGTGCATTTCTGAAAACTAGAGACCTAGGGGAATCCAAGATGGGGCGACTTGCGGGGCTCGGACCAGGTTCTGTTACCCAGAATCCTTTGGAAACCTCAAAATTTGGCTAAAAGAACACATGTTCCTCACATTTCTGTGGCAGAAAGTTCAGGAATCTGAGAGGAGCCACAAATTTCCTTCCACCCAGCATTCCCCCAAGTCTCCCGATAAAAATGATACCTCACTTGTGTGGGTAGGCCTAGCGCCCGCGACAGGAAACACGCCAAAGCGCAACGTGGACACATCCAAATTTTTGGAAGAAAACAGAGGTGTTTTTTGCGAAGTGCCTACCTGTAGATTTTGGCCTCTAGCTCAGCCGGCACCTAGGGAAACCTACCAAACCTGTGCATTTCTGAAAACTAGAGCCCTAGGGGAATCCAAGATGGGATGACTTGCGGGGCTCGGACCAGGTTCTGTTACCCAGAATCCTTTGCAAACCTCAAAATTTGGCTAAAAAAACACATGTTACTCACATTTCTGTGGCACAAAGTTCTGGAATCTGAGAGGAGCCACAAATTTCCTTCCACCCAGCGTTCCCCAAAGTCTCCCGATAAAAATGATACCTCACTTGTGTGGGTAGGCCTAGCGCCCACGACAGGAAACGCCCCAAAGCGCAACGTGGACACATCCACATTTTTGGAAGGAAACAGAGGTGTTTTTTGCGAAGTGCCTACCTGTAGATTTTGGCCTCTAGCTCAGCCGGCACCTAGGGAAACCTGCCAAGCCTGTGCATTTCTGAAAACTAGAGACCTAGGGGAATCCACGATGGGGTGACTTGCGGGGCTCTGACCAGGTTCTGTTACCCAGAATCCTTTGCAAACCTCAAAATTTGGCTAAAAAAACACATGTTCCTCACATTTCTTTGGCAGAAAGTTCTGGAATCTTAGAGGAGCCACAAATTTCTTTCCACCCAGCGTTCCCCCAAGTCTCCCGATAAAAATGATACCTCACTTGTGTGGGTAGGCCTAGCGCCCGCGACAGGAAACACCCCAAAGCGCAACGTGGACACATCCACATTTTCGGAAGAAAACAGAGGTGTTTTTTGCGAAGTGCCTACATGTAGATTTTGGCCTCTAGCTCAGCCGCCACCTAAGGAAACCTACCAAACCTGTGCATTTATGAAAACTAGAGACCTAGGGGAATCCAAGGAGGGGTGACTTGCGGGGCTCGGACCAGGTTCTGTTACCCAGAATCCTTTGCAAACCTCAAAATGTGGCTAAAGAAACACATGTTCCTCACATTTCTGTGGCAGAAAGTTCTGGAATCTGAGAGGAGCCACAAATTTCCTTCCACCCAGCGTTCCCCCAAGTCTCCCGATAAAAATGATACCTCACTTGTGTGGGTAGGCCTAGCGCCCGCGACAGGAAACGCCCCAAAGCGCAACGTGGACACATCCAAATTTTTGGAAGAAAACAGAGGTGTTTTTTGCGAAGTGCTACCTGTAGATTTTGGCCTCTAGCTCAGCCGGCACCTAGGGAAACCTACCAAACCTGTGCATTTCTGAAAACTAGAGACCTAGGGGAATCCAAGATGGGGCGACTTGCGGGGCTCGGACCAGGTTCTGTTACCCAGAATCCTTTGGAAACCTCAAAATTTGGCTAAAAGAACACATGTTCCTCACATTTCTGTGGCAGAAAGTTCAGGAATCTGAGAGGAGCCACAAATTTCCTTCCACCCAGCATTCCCCCAAGTCTCCCGATAAAAATGATACCTCACTTGTGTGGGTAGGCCTAGCGCCCGCGACAGGAAACACCCCAAAGCGCAACGTGGACACATCCAAATTTTTGGAAGAAAACAGAGGTGTTTTTTGCGAAGTGCCTACCTGTAGATTTTGGCCTCTAGCTCAGCCGGCACCTAGGGAAACCTACCAAACCTGTGCATTTCTGAAAACTAGAGCCCTAGGGGAATCCAAAATGGGATGACTTGCGGGGCTCGGACCAGGTTCTGTTACCCAGAATCCTTTGCAAACCTCAAAATTTGGCTAAAAAAACACATGTTACTCACATTTCTGTGGCAGAAAGTTCTGGAATCTGAGAGGAGCCACAAATTTCCTTCCACCCAGCGTTCCCCGAAGTCTCCCGATAAAAATTATACCTCACTTGTGTGGGTAGGCCCAGCGCCCGCGACAGGAAACGCCCCAAAGCGCAACGTGGACACATCCAAATTTTTGGAAGAAAACAGAGGAGTTTTTTGCGAAGTGCCTACCTGTAGATTTTGGCCTCTAGCTCAGCGGGCACCTAGGGAAACCTACCACACCTGTGCATTTCTGAAAACTAGAGACCTAGGGGAATCTAAGGAGGGGTGACTTGCGGGACTCGGACCAGGTTCTGTTACCCAGAATCCTTTGCAAACCTCAAAATTTGGCTAAAAAAACACATGTTCCTAACATTTCTGTGGCAGAAAGTTCTGGAATCTGAGAGGAGCCACAAATTTCCTTCCACCCAGCGTTCCCCCAAGTCTCCCGATAAAAATGATACCTCACTTGTGTGTGTAGGCCTAGTGCCCGTGACAGGAAACGCCCCAAAGCGCAACGTGGACACATCCAAATTTTTGGAAGAAAACATAGGTGTTTTTTGCGAAGTGCCTACCTGTAGATTTTGGCCTCTAGCTCAGCCGGCACCTAGGGAAACCTACCAAACCTGTGCATTTCTGAAAACTAGAGATGTAGGGGAATCCAAGGAGGGGTGACTTGCGGGGCTCGGACCAGGTTCTGTTACCCAGAATCCATTGCAAACCTCAAGATTTGGCTAAAAAAACACATGTTCCTCACATTTCTTTGGCAGAAAGTTCTGGAATCTGAGAGGAGCCACAAATTTCCTTCCACCCAGCGTTCCCCCACGTCTCTCGATAAAAATGATACCTCACTTGTGTGGGTAGGCCTAGCGCCCGCGACAGGAAACACCCCAAAGCGCAACGTGGACACATCCAAATTTTTGGAAGGAAACAGAGCTGTTTTTTGCGAAGTGCCTACCTGTAGATTTTGGCCTCTAGCTCAGCTGGCACCTAGGGAAACCTACCAAACCTGTGCATTTCTGAAAACTAGAGACCTAGGGGAATCCAAGATGGGGTGACTTGCGGGGCTCGGACCAGGTTCTGTTACCCAGAATCCTTTGCAAACCTCAAAATTTGGCTAAAAAAACACATGTTCCTAACATTTCTGTGGCAGAAAGTTCTGGAATCTGAGAGGAGCCACAAATTTCCTTCCACCCAGCGTTCCCCCAAGTCTCCCGATAAAAATGATACCTCACTTGTGTGTGTAGGCCTAGTGCCCGCGACAGGAAACGCCCCAAAGCGCAACGTGGACACATCCAAATTTTTGGAAGAAAACAGAGGTGTTTTTTGCGAAGTGCCTACCTGTAGATTTTGGCCTCTAGCTCAGCCGGCACCTAGGGAAACCTACCAAACCTGTGCATTTCTGAAAACTAGAGATGTAGGGGAATCCAAGGAGGGGTGACTTGCGGGGCTCGGACCAGGTTCTGTTACCCAGAATCCATTGCAAACCTCAAGATTTGGCTAAAAAAACACATGTTCCTCACATTTGTTTGGCAGAAAGTTCTGGAATCTGAGAGGAGCCACAAATTTCCTTCCACCCAGCGTTCCCCCAAGTCTCTCGATAAAAATGATACCTCACTTGTGTGGGTAGGCCTAGCGCCCGCGACAGGAAACACCCCAAAGCGCAACGTGGACACATCCAAATTTTTGGAAGGAAACAGAGGTGTTTTTTGCGAAGTGCCTACCTGTAGATTTTGGCCTCTAGCTCAGCTGGCACCTAGGGAAACCTACCAAACCTGTGCATTTCTGAAAACTAGAGACCTAGGGGAATCCAAGATGGGGTGACTTGCGGGGCTCGGACCAGGTTCTGTTACCCAGAATCCTTTGCAAACCTCAAAATTTGGCTAAAAAAACACATGTTACTCACATTTCTGTGGCAGAAAGTTCTGGAATCTGAGAGGAGCCACAAATTTCCTTCCACCCAGCATTCCCCCAAGTCTCCCGATAAAAATGATACCTCACTTGTGTGGGTAGGCCTAGCGCCCGCGACAGGAAACGCCCCAAAGCGCAACGTGGACACATCCAAATTTTTGGAAGAAAACAGAGGTGTTTTTTGCGAAGTGCCTACCTGTAGATTTTGGCCTCTAGCTCAGCCGGCACCTAGGGAAACCTACCATACCTGTGCATTTCTGAAAACTAGAGACCTAGGGGAATCCAGGATGGGGTGACTTGCGGGGCTCGGACCAGGTTCTTTTACCCAGAATCCTTTGCAAACCTCAAAATTTGGCTAAAAAAACACATGTTCCTCACATTTCTTTGGCAGAAAGTTCTGGAATCTGAGAGGAGCCACAAATTTCCTTCCACCCAGCGTTCCCCCACGTCTCTCGATAAAAATGATACCTCACTTGTGTGGGTAGGCCTAGCGCCCGCGACAGGAAACACCCCAAAGCGCAACGTGGACACATCCAAATTTTTGGAAGGAAACAGAGCTGTTTTTTGCGAAGTGCCTACCTGTAGATTTTGGCCTCTAGCTCAGCTGGCACCTAGGGAAACCTACCAAACCTGTGCATTTCTGAAAACTAGAGACCTAGGGGAATCCAAGATGGGGTGACTTGCGGGGCTCGGACCAGGTTCTGTTACCCAGAATCCTTTGCAAACCTCAAAATTTGGCTAAAAAAACACATGTTCCTAACATTTCTGTGGCAGAAAGTTCTGGAATCTGAGAGGAGCCACAAATTTCCTTCCACCCAGCGTTCCCCCAAGTCTCCCGATAAAAATGATACCTCACTTGTGTGTGTAGGCCTAGTGCCCGCGACAGGAAACGCCCCAAAGCGCAACGTGGACACATCCAAATTTTTGGAAGAAAACAGAGGTGTTTTTTGCGAAGTGCCTACCTGTAGATTTTGGCCTCTAGCTCAGCCGGCACCTAGGGAAACCTACCAAACCTGTGCATTTCTGAAAACTAGAGATGTAGGGGAATCCAAGGAGGGGTGACTTGCGGGGCTCGGACCAGGTTCTGTTACCCAGAATCCATTGCAAACCTCAAGATTTGGCTAAAAAAACACATGTTCCTCACATTTGTTTGGCAGAAAGTTCTGGAATCTGAGAGGAGCCACAAATTTCCTTCCACCCAGCGTTCCCCCAAGTCTCTCGATAAAAATGATACCTCACTTGTGTGGGTAGGCCTAGCGCCCGCGACAGGAAACACCCCAAAGCGCAACGTGGACACATCCAAATTTTTGGAAGGAAACAGAGGTGTTTTTTGCGAAGTGCCTACCTGTAGATTTTGGCCTCTAGCTCAGCTGGCACCTAGGGAAACCTACCAAACCTGTGCATTTCTGAAAACTAGAGACCTAGGGGAATCCAAGATGGGGTGACTTGCGGGGCTCGGACCAGGTTCTGTTACCCAGAATCCTTTGCAAACCTCAAAATTTGGCTAAAAAAACACATGTTACTCACATTTCTGTGGCAGAAAGTTCTGGAATCTGAGAGGAGCCACAAATTTCCTTCCACCCAGCATTCCCCCAAGTCTCCCGATAAAAATGATACCTCACTTGTGTGGGTAGGCCTAGCGCCCGCGACAGGAAACGCCCCAAAGCGCAACGTGGACACATCCAAATTTTTGGAAGAAAACAGAGGTGTTTTTTGCGAAGTGCCTACCTGTAGATTTTGGCCTCTAGCTCAGCCGGCACCTAGGGAAACCTACCATACCTGTGCATTTCTGAAAACTAGAGACCTAGGGGAATCCAGGATGGGGTGACTTGCGGGGCTCGGACCAGGTTCTTTTACCCAGAATCCTTTGCAAACCTCAAAATTTGGCTAAAAAAACACATGTTCCTCACATTTCTGTGGCGGGAAGTTCTGGAATCTGAGAGGAGCCACAAATTTCCTTCCACCCAGCGTTCCCCCAAGTCTCCCTATAAAAATGATACCTCACTTGTGTGGTTAGGCCTAGCGCCCGCGACAGGAAACGCCCCAAAGCGCAACGTGGACACATCCACATTTTTGGAAGGAAACAGAGGTGTTTTTTGCGAAGTGCCTACCTGTAGATTTTGGCCTCTAGCTCAGCCGGCACCTAGGGAAACCTACCAAACCTGTGCATTTCTGAAAACTAGAGCCCTAGGGGAATCCAAGATGGGGTGACTTGCGGGGCTCGGACCAGGTTCTGTTACCCAGAATCCTTTGCAAACCTCAAAATTTGGCTAAAAAAACACATGTTACTCACATTTCTGTGGCAGAAAGTTCTGGAATCTGAGAGGAGCCACAAATTTCCTTCCACCCAGCGTTCCCCGAAGTCTCCCGATAAAAATTATACCTCACTTGTGTGGGTAGGCCTAGCGCCCGCGGCAGGAAACGCCCCAAAGCGCAACGTGGACACATCCACATTTTTGGAAGAAAACAGAGGTGTTTTTTGCGAAGTGCCTACCTGTGGATTTTGGCCTCTAGCTCAGCCGGCACCTGGGGAAACCTACCACACCTGTGCATTTCTGAAAACTAGAGACCTAGGGGAATCTAAGGAGGGGTGACTTGCGGGACTCGGACCAGGTTCTGTTACCCAGAATCCTTTGCAAACCTCAAAATTTGGCTAAAAAAACACATGTTCCTAACATTTCTGTGGCAGAAAGTTCTGGAATCTGAGAGGAGCCACAAATTTCCTTCCACCCAGCGTTCCCCCAAGTCTCCCGATAAAAATGATACCTCACTTGTGTGTGTAGCCCTAGTGCCCGCGACAGGAAACGCCCCAAAGCGCAACGTGGACACATCCAAATTTTTGGAAGAAAACAGAGGTGTTTTTTGCGAAGTGCCTACCTGTAGATTTTGGCCTCTAGCTCAGCCGGCACCTAGGGAAACCTACCAAACCTGTACATTTCTGAAAACTAGAGATGTAGGGGAATCCAAGGAGGGGTGACTTGCGGGGCTCGGACCAGGTTCTGTTACCCAGAATCCATTGCAAACCTCAAGATTTGGCTAAAAAAACACATGTTCCTCACATTTCTTTGGCAGAAAGTTCTGGAATCTGAGAGGAGCCACAAATTTCCTTCCACCCAGCGTTCCCCCAAGTCTCTCGATAAAAATGATACCTCACTTGTGTGGGTAGGCCCAGCGCCCGCGACAGGAAACACCCCAAAGCGCAACGTGGACACATCCAAATTTTCGGAAGAAAACAGAGGTGTTTTTTGCGAAGTGCCTACCTGTAGATTTTGGCCTCTAGCTCAGCCGGCACCTAAGGAAACCTACCAAACCTGTGCATTTATGAAAACTAAAGACCTAGGGGAATCCAGGATGGGGTGACTTGCGGGGCTCGGACCAGGTTCTGTTACCCAGAATCCTTTGCAAACCTCAAAATTTGGCTTCAAAAACACATGTTACTCACATTTCTGTGGCAGAAAGTTCTGGAATCTGAGACGAGCCACAATTTTTTTTCCACCCACCAAGTCTCCCGATAAAAATGATACCTCACTTGTGTGGGTAGGCCTAGCGCCTGCGACAGAAAACGCCCCAAAGCGCAACATGGACACATCCAAATTTTTTGAAGAAAACAGAGGTGTTTTTTGTGAAGTGCCTACCTGTAGATTTTGGTCTCTAGCTCAGCCGGCACCTAAGGAAACCTACCAAACCTGTGCATTTCTGAAAACTAGAGACCTAGGGGAATCCAGGATGGGGTGACTTGCGGGGCTCGGACCAGGTTCTGTTACCCAGAATCCTTTGCAAACCTCAAAATTTGGCTACAAAAACACATGTTCCTCACATTTCTGTGGCAGAAAGTTCTGGAATTTGAGACGAGCCACAAATTTCTTTCCACCCCCCAAGTCTCCCGATAAAAATGATACCTCACTTGTGTGGGTAGGCCTAGAGCCCCCGACAGGAAACGCCCCAAAGCGCAACGTGGACACATCCAAATTTTTGGAAGAAAACAGAGGTGTTTTTTGCGAAGTGCCTACCTGTAGATTTTGGCCTCTAGCTCAGCTGGCACCTAGGGAAACCTACCAAACCTGTGCATTTTTGAAAACTAGAGACCTAGGGGAATCCAAGATGGGGTGACTTGTGGGGCTCGGACCAGGTTCTGTTACCCAGAATCCTTTGCAAACCTCAAAATTTGGCTCAAAAAACACATGTTACTCACATTTCTGTGGCAGAAAGTTCTGGAATCTGAGAGGAGCCACAAATGTCCTTCCACCCAGCGTTCCCCCAAGTCTCCCGATAAAAATGATACCTCACTTGTGTGGGTAGGCCTAGTGCCCGCGACAGGAAACGCCCCAAAGCGCAACATGGACACATCCAAATTTTTGGAAGAAAACAGAGGTGCTTTTTGTGAAGTGCCTACCTGTAGATTTGGGCCTCTAGCTCAGCCGGCACCTAGGGAAACCTACCAAACCTGTGCATTTCTGAAAACAAGAGACCTAGGGGAATCCAAGGAGGGGTGACTTGCGGGGCTCGGACCAGGTTCTGTTACCCAGAATCCTTTGCAAACCTCAAAATTTGGCTAAAAAAACACATGTTCCTCACATTTCTGTGGCAGAAAGTTCTGGAATCTGAGAGGAGCCACAAATTTCCTTCCACCCAGCGTTTCCCCACGTCCCCCGATAAAAATGATACCTCACTTGTGTGGGTAGGCCTAGCGCCCGCGACAGGAAACGCCCCAAAGCGCAACGTGGACACATCCAAATTTTTGAAGGCAAACAGAGGTGTTTTTTGCAAAGTGCCTACCTGTAGATTTTGGCCTGTAGCTCAGCCACCACGTAGGGAAACCTACCAAACCTGTGCATTTCTGAAAACTAGAGACCTAGGGGAATCCAAGATGGGGTGACTTGTGTGGCTCGGACCAGGTTCTGTTACCCAGAATCCTTTGCAAACCTCAAAATTTGGCTAACAAAACATATATTTTCCTCACATTTCTGTGGCAGAAAGTTCTGGAATCTGAGAGGAGCCACAAATTTCCTTCCACCCAGTGTTCCCCCAAGTCTCCCGATAAAAATGATACCTCACTTGTGTGGGTAGTCCTAGCGCCCGCGACAGGAAACGCCCCAAAGCGCAACGTGGACACATCCAAATTTTTGGAAGAAAACAGAGGTGTTTTTTGCGAAGTGCCTACCTGTAGATTTTGGCCTCTAGCTCAGCCGGCACCTAGGGAAACCTACCAAACCTGTGCATTTCTGAAAACTAGAGACCTAGGGGAATCCAAGATGGGGTGACTTGCGGGGCTCGGACCAGGTTCTGTTACCCAGAATCCTTTGGAAACCTCAAAATTTGGCTAAAAAAACACATGTTCCTCACATTTCTGTGTCAGAAAGTTCTGGAATCTGAGAGGAGCCACAAATTTCCTTCCACCCAGTGTTCCCCCAAGTCTCCCGATAAAAATGATACCTCACTTGTGTGGGTAGGCCTCGCGCCCGCGACAGGAAACGCCCCAAAGCGCAACGTGGACACATCCAAATTTTTGGAAGGAAACAGAGGTGTTTTTTGCGAAGTGCCTACCTGTAGATTTTGGCCTGTAGCTCAGCCGGCACCTAGGGAAACCTGCCAAGCCTGTGCATTTCTGAAAACTAGAGACCTAGGGGAATCCAAGATGGGGTGACTTGCGGGGCTCGGACCGGGTTCTGTTACCCAGAATCCTTTGCAAACCTCAAAATTTGGCTAAAAAAACACATGTTCCTCACATTTCTTTGGCAGAAAGTTCTGGAATCTGAGAGGAGCCACAAATTTCCTTCCACCCAGCGTTTTCCCACGTCTCCCGATAAAAATGATACCTCACTTGTGTGGGTAGGCCTAGCGCCCACGACAGGAAACGCCCCAAAGCGCAACGTGGACACATCCAAATTTTTGAAGGAAAACAGAGGTGTTTTTTGCAAAGTGCCTACCTGTAGATTTTGGCCTGTAGCTCAGCCACCACGTAGGGAAACCTACCAAACCTGTGCATTTCTGAAAACTAGAGACCTAGGGGAATCCAAGATGGGGTGACTTGTGTGGCTCGGACCAGGTTCTGTTACCCAGAATCCTTTGCAAACCTCAAAATTTGCCTAACAAAACATATATTTTCCTCACATTTCTGTGGCAGAAAGTTCTGGAATCTGAGAGGAGCCACAAATTTCCTTCCACCCAGCGTTCCCCCAAGTCTCCCGATAAAAATGATACCTCACTTGTGTGGGTAGTCCTAGCGCCCGCGACAGGAAACGCCCCAAAGCGCAACGTGGACACATCCAAATTTTTGGAAGAAAACAGAGGTGTTTTTTGCGAAGTGCCTACCTGTAGATTTTGGCCTCTAGCTCAGCCGGCACCTAGGGAAACCTACCAAACCTGTGCATTTCTGAAAACTAGAGACCTAGGGGAATCCAAGATGGGGTGACTTGCGGGGCTCGGACCAGGTTCTGTTACCCAGAATCCTTTGGAAACCTCAAAATTTGGCTAAAAAAACACATGTTCCTCACATTTCTGTGTCAGAAAGTTCTGGAATCTGAGAAGAGCTACAAATTTCCTTCCACCCAGCGTTCCCCCAAGTCTCCCAATAAAAATGATACCTCACTTGTGTGGGTAGGCCTAGCGCCCGCGACAGGAAACGCCCCAAAGCGCAACGTGGACACATCCAAATTTTTGGAAGGAAACAGAGGTGTTTTTTGCGAAGTGCCTACCTGTAGATTTTGGCCTCTAGCTCAGCCGGCACCTAGGGAAACCTGCCAAGCCTGTGCATTTCTGAAAACTAGAGACCTAGGGGAATCCAAGATGGGGTGACTTGCGGGGCTCGGACCAGGTTCTGTTACCCAGAATCCTTTGCAAACCTCAAAATTTGGCTAAAAAAACACATGTTCCTCACATTTCTTTGGCAGAAAGTTCTGGAATCTGAGAGGAGCCACAAATTTCCTTCCACCCAGCGTTCCCCCAAGTCTCCCGATAAAAATGATACCTCACTTGTGTGGGTAGGCCTAGCGCCCGCGACAGGAAACACCCCAAAGCGCAACGTGGACACATCCACATTTTCGGAAGAAAACAGAGGTGTTTTTTGCGAAGTGCCTACCTGTAGATTTTGGCCTCTAGCTCAGCCGGCACCTAAGGAAACCTACCAAACCTGTGCATTTCTGAAAACTAGAGACCTAGGGGAATCCAAGGAGGGTGACTTGCGGGGCTCAGACCAGGTTCTGTTACCCAGAATCCTTTGCAAACCTCAAAATTTGGTTAACAAAACATATATTTTCCTCACATTTCTGTGGCAGAAAGTTCTGGAATCTGAGAGGAGCCACAAATTTCCTTCCACCCAGCGTTCCCCCAAGTCTCCCGATAAAAATGATACCTTACTTGTGTGGGTAGGCCTAGCGCCCGCGACAGGAAACGCCCCAAAGCGCAACGTGGACACATCCAAATTTTGGAAGAAAACAGAGGTGTTTTTTGCTAAGTGCCTACCTGTAGATTTTGGCCTCTAGCTCAGCCGGCACCTAGGGAAACCTACCAAACCTGTGCATTTCTGAAAACTAGAGACCTAGGGGAATCCAAGATGGGGTGACTTGCGGGGCTCGGACCAGGTTCTGTTACCCAGAATCCTTTGGAAACCTCCAAATTTGGCTAAAAAAACACATGTTCCTCACATTTCTGTGTCAGAAAGTTCTGGAATCTGAGAGGAGCCACAAATTTCCTTCCACCCAGCGTTCCCCCAAGTCTCCCGATAAAAATGATACCTCACTTGTGTGGGTAGGCCTAGCGCCCACGACAGGAAAGCCCTAAAGCGCAACGTGGACACATCCAAATTTTTGGAAGGAAACAGAGGTGTTTTTTTGCGAAGTGCCTACCTGTAGATTTTGGCCTCTAGCTCAGCCGGCACCTAGGGAAACCTGCCAAGCCTGTGCATTTCTGAAAACTAGAGACCTAGGGGAATCCAAGATGGGGTGACTTGCGGGGCTCTGACCAGGTTCTGTTACCCAGAATCCTTTGCAAACCTCAAAATTTGGCTAAAAAAACACATGTTACTCACATTTCTGTGGCAAAAAGTTCTGGAATCTGAGAGGAGCCACAAATTTCCTTCCACCCAGCATTCCCCCAAGTCTCCCGATAAAAATGATACCTCACTTGTGTGGGTAGGCCTAGCGCCCGCGACAGGAAACGCCCCAAAGCGCAACGTGGACACATCCAAATTTTTGGAAGAAAACAGAGGTGTTTTTTGCGAAGTGCCTACCTGTAGCTTTTGGCCTCTAGCTCAGCCGGCACCTAGGGAAACCCACCATACCTGCGCATTTCTGAAAACTAGAGACCTAGGGGAATCCAGGATGGGGTGACTTGCGGGGCTCGGACCAGGTTCTGTTACCCAGAATCCTTTGCAAACCTCAAAATTTGGCTAAAAAAACACATGTTCCTCACATTTCTGTGGCGGGAAGTTCTGGAATCTGAGAGGAGCCACAAATTTCCTTCCACCCAGAGTTCCCCCAAGTCTCCCGATAAAAATGATACCTCACTTGTGTGGGTAGGCCTAGCGCCCGCGACAGGAAACGCCCCAAAGCGCAACATGGACACATCCAAATTTTTGGAAGGAAACAGAGGTGTTTTTTGCGAAGTGCCTACCTGTAGTTTTTGGCCTCTAGCTCAGCCGGCACCTAGGGAAACCTACCAAACCTGTGCATTTCTGAAAACTAGAGACCTAGGGGAATCCAAGATGGGGTGACTTGCGGGGCTCGGACCAGGTTCTGTTACCCAGAATCCTTTGCAAACCTCAAAATCTGGCTAAAAAAACACATGTTACTCACATTTCTGTGGCAGAAAGTTCTGGAATCTGAGAGGAGCCACAAATTTCCTTCCACCCAGCGTTCCCCGAAGTCTCCCGATAAAAATTATACCTCACTTGTGTGGGTAGGCCTAGCGCCCGCGACAGGAAACGCCCCAAAGCGCAACGTGGACACATCCAAATTTTTGGAAGAAAACAGAGGTGTTTTTTGCGAAGTGCCTACCTGTAGATTTTGGCCTCTAGCTCAGCCGGCACCTAGGGAAACCTACCAAACCTGTGCATTTCTGAAAACTAGAGACCTAGGGGAATCTAAGATGGGGCGACTTGCGGGGCTCGGACCAGGTTCTGTTACCCAGAATCCTTTGGAAACCTCAAAATTTGGCTAAAAGAACACATGTTCCTCACATTTCTGTGGCAGAAAGTTCTGGAATCTGAGAGGAGCCACAAATTTCCTTCCACCCAGCATTCCCCCAAGTCTCCCGATAAAAATGATACCTCACTTGTGTGGGTAGGACTAGCGCCCACCAAAGGAAAGGGCCCAAAACACAACGTGGACACATCAAATTTTTTTATAAAAAGCAGTGCCTACCTGTGGATTTTGGCCTGTAGCTCAGCCGGGACCTGGGGAAACCTAGCAAACCAGCGCATTTTTGAAAACTAGAAACCCAGGGGAATCCAAGATGGGGTGACTTGCGGGGCTCTGACCAGGTTATGTTACCCAGAATCCTTTGCAAACATCAAAATTTGGCCCAAAAAACACTTTTTCCTCTCATTTCGGTGACAGAAAGTTCTGGAATCTGAGAGGAGCCACAAATTTCCTTCCACCCAGCGTTCCCCTAAGTCTCTCGATAAAAATGGTGCCTCACTTCTGTGGGTAGGCCTAGCGCCCACGAAAGGAAATGGCCCAAAACACAACGTGGACAGAACATATTTTTTCACAGAAAACAGAGGTGTTTTTTGCAAGGTGCCTAGCTGTGGAGTTTGGCCTGTAGCTCACCCGGCCCCAGGGGGGGGGGGCAGAAATGCCCTAAAATAAATTTGCCCCCCCCACCCAGACCTCAACTCTGCCAATCTGCCCCCAGGGCAGAAATGGTCTAAATACAATTTGCCCCCCGGGGAGTGACCCTTGCCTGATGGGTCGCTCCCCATCTCTAAAAACACAAACAAACCAAAAAAAAAAAACACAACAAAAAAAATTTGCCCTGGCGCCTAGAGGTTTCTGCCCCCCCCCCTCCCGGGGGCAGATTGGCCTAATAATAGGCCGATCTGCCCCCAGGGGGGGCAGAAATGGCCTAAAATTAATTTCTCTCCCCCCGACCCCCCCCCTCCGGGAGTGACCCTTGCCTACGGGGTCGCTCCCCCTGCGTGATATTGGCGCCAAAAAACACAATCCCCGGTGCCTAGCGGTTTGACCTAAATACAATTTGCCCCCCAGGGGAGCGAACCTTGCCTGATGGGTCGCTCCCCATCTCTAAAAAAACAAACAAAAAAAAAAACACAAAAAAATAATTTCCCCTGGCGCCTAGAGGTTTCTGCCCCCCCGGGGGCATCTGCCCCCAGGGGGGGCAGACATGGCCTAAATATAATTTTCCCCCAAGGGGAGCGACCCTTGCCTAAGGGGTCGCTCCCCACCTAAAAAAATAAAATGAAACATAAAAAAAAAATAAAAAAAAATGGTCCCTGGTGCCTAGAGGTTTCTGCCCCCCCCTGGGGGCAGATCGGCCTAATAATAGGCCGATCTGCCCCCAGGGGGGGCAGAAAAGGCCTTCCCGAAAAAATGCCCCCCATGGGAGCGACCCTTGCTCAAGGGGTCACTCCCTTATGTGAATTTCAATAAAAATAAAAAAAATCCCTGGTGTCTAGTGGGGTTTCAAAAGCCTCGGGGAACTGTAGCCTTGGACGAGATAATCTCGTCTAAGGCACAGAACAGGTTAAGCCATTGCAACCTCCAGAGATCTCCAAAGTTACAGCCAGAATTCCTGCCAGGCACCTGTACCCTGGTTCATAGAGTCACTTACAAATCAATGAAAAACAACTGAAATTTTGCAAGCTATGGTTAGGATCGCAATCCCTAACTCACACAGCTATCTTGCATACCAGATTGAATGATCATGAACTCATATTTGATGTGACAGATGCAATCAAAAATGTCATATACTGTACAGTTTTCCAGATGTGATTGAATATAATTATTATTACCCTTATCACAAGGCAAGAGACATCTATGAACATATTATTTATTGCTTTCGGTATTTTTTTCTTAATTATTTGTTGTTTTTAAGTGGATTTTACATATTGGTATAAACATTGTGAAGTTATAAGCATTTCATTTTATGTACAAGTTATTGTATGAATAGCTGTTGTGCACAATATGGACTGTGGTCTTCACTATAGCTGACTAATTTTAGTGGGCATTTTGGTTTTAATTCACAGTGATAATTGTATTTTATCTGTGATTTTTTTCAAGTGAATTTATAAGGTTTTTCTTAAATATCTTAAGGTGTTACAGCAAAGGCTCAAAATAATTTTACTTGAACCTTTGTTTTTTCAGTGTTTTCAATCATGTGCTACATGTGACAGTTCCCTGCACCTTTCATGCAATGGGAGACAGCCTCTTTTGCGTATAGTGTAAAGGGCTTTGGTCACAAGGCCTGACCTATGGCAAGACCCTGTTTTTGTTTTTAAATGTTTTTATTGCTTCACTAACCTGTATTTGGAGTTGTAAACCATTTAATCCCTTGCACCATTGTAAGAAATGTCCAGGAGAAATTGTGGGGGTTCACAGACCATTGACCTGGATTCACAGTCCTCAAGGGTATATTTTTTATTTTTAACATGGAAGGAGTCACTATGGGCCTCTCCCCACCAAACCCCTAGGATGAGGATTTGTTCACGTGGCCCCATTATAGTCCTTTTCAATTTTTTCAAGACATGGGACCGAGACCTCATATCCTTTAATGATGGATTTAACTTTTTTGTCAGCCAGCCAAACAAAGAGCTTTGGCTCTGCAAACCCTACTTGGGATCACCAACCCAAAATGGATGATGGGAGAAAAAGTTATCTTGTCCATTTGTATAAAAGCTGTGTACAGCACAGTAAGCATCCTTGCTGTGCACAGCCAAAAGTTGTGCAAAGTGGGGATGGACAGCCAAGGAGGGTGGGGGGCATAGCCTTTCTTTCAACCAGATTATGCCCTCCCCCCTGCTGCAGTGTGAATCAGCTACTGAGGGTCAGAGGTAGGGTGTTGCCAGAGACAAGGCCTGTGGCTAAATGTTGCTACTTATGGGATTTAGGACACCCTAATTTTTTTCTGGCTATTTATAGGCTCCATGGAACCCCTTTGAAACTTAAAAGGAGGGGATGTTACCTTAGAACCGCATAAGATCCATGGTACTTATCAATTACAAAAATACGTTTTCATTAAAAAATATAATGCATTCACGAAGTAAAGATGGCTTAGAAAATAACATTTATGCTCATTTTGTGTTGTGTGCATACTCATAGACAGAACTGGATATATTATTTCAGGTAGCTGATAAAGATCCTATTTTTTTACCAGTATCGAAACTACTCCGTCTCTTCACAAAATTCCAGGCATGTCAGCTGAATGCCATAGTCCTGGAGGTATGCGGCACCCACTTCATTTACTTGCTTCCATGATTTGTCTATTTGGGGCACACAACTGATTGGGCCAGTTCCACTTTTGCATTTAACAGACTTTTGAATATACAAAGGCCGTGTGGGAGAAGGGATGCAATAACTTTCCAAAGGATTCTTTCATTTTGAATCATAAAAGAACACCATTAACTTTGCCCAAATCCTTCTCTCCATAATGCTCAATGATTTAATGCCACATTACGATCTGGGTGGAGGGGAATACTTTGTCATAAACGTGATGGATATCCTGTCTGCTATATTACGATCCATTTATAGCCCCTGGGATCGTAATACGATGGACAGGATATCTGTCATGTTTGTAACAGAGTATTCCATCCACCCAGATCTAAATCAGGCTGTTATTCTGCCTGCTCACAATTTAAAATGCTTTCCAGGAAAGGTAGAAGCTGATACCATTTCCTTCCACAAATGCCAATCCTTGTGTTGTACTCATTAGGCAGTCCGACATCCTTGTTAACGGCAGGAGAGTGAGCATACTCATGATCCCCGTGGACAAAAGAGTGACCAACAATCCGTGCAAAACCTATGCTACGGCAGTCCTTCTGAACCACAAACAAGGAGCTACAGAATGAGACCTCTTTACCAAAGAAGCAGTACTTTAAAAAGAAGAAAAATGATTGCCTTATGGTGTTTACATTGTGATTGACTGTTGTCGTGAAAAAGCACAAATGGTTAGGTTACAAATAAAGGTAGAATAAGAGGTTCCAAATTGAATGTGGCTCTCACAAAAACATTGCCTTCTTAGCTTTGTAAATAAACACCCTGCAGTACAAAGCCTGGTCTTTGCAAGTAATTTTTTTAACTCACAAAGGAGTAACACGAGCAGCCAATTATGTTAAAGTTGCAGACTTCTGAAGAACAATTTATGTGTGGGAAGCTTTGATTTGGCTAGGAATTGGAAACATGCTCTGATCAGGTAGGCAAGCTCTGGTGAACAGAAGAAAGGGACCTTTTATTATTGGATAAATAAATTAAGGTTATGCCAAGCTCAACCAATCTAATTGTTTGCAGCAAATACTTTAAAACTGCTTACCTCTAATTAAATATCACAGCCAGACCTTGGAGATTACTTCGAAGGTAACATTCCATAATAAAGATAAAAATGAATTCACAGGCTATATGGGGTGATCTGGGTAG
This sequence comes from Pleurodeles waltl, assembly GCF_031143425.1. NCBI lineage: Eukaryota > Metazoa > Chordata > Amphibia > Caudata > Salamandridae > Pleurodeles > Pleurodeles waltl. The sequence goes on along the minus strand of NC_090438.1, from coordinate 625,259,715 downwards.
GTAACCCTTTTTTTAATTATTCCATAGAAATAGTTCTGAGATGTACTGCGAAGGATTAGAGAATCTGCTGTATGAGAGAAATACTTATGTGTGATGATTCCTTTTGTTACATTACTGTCTGGGATATGTAATTTATTCTTTTGATTAAAGATCTTAAAGAGAAAAATAAATGAGATAAAAAATAAGGAAAAGTAGCCAAAGAGAAATTGCGTGATATATTTTCATAATAAAAAAACTAGTGTTGGACCACGAAGTGCCATTCAAAGTCAAAAATCTCTATCATCTTAAATCAATGTATTTCAAACAACCATTTAGCAAAATCTATTCTCAAAAATGAAATATTTTTAAATATAAAACAGTTTTAAAAATCCATAAAGGCTTTGCTTATAAGAACAAATCTGTTAGCTTATTAGAGCAGTGAACATCATTGCAATACTCTATGTATGTGTGCTATTTTGATAGCAAAAACCTAGCCAAAAGGAAGCAAGGGCCTGTATAGGGTCAGTAGACCATGGTGTCAATGAGTGGTAGGATGGGTAGCTGGTTTATGAACTAGTGCATTGTGATGTAGTGTTCTTCAAAGATATGTGTCATCAACTCTATTCTAAAACTGGAGCAACATTGAGGCACGGTTCTTGTTGATAAAGGGATGGTGTTCCAGATCCTGGACGTATAGATGGAAAAGGAGTGCTTCCTTGTTTTAACTTTTTTTACACTTCTTAGACCTTCATTATGAGCAGCTGGAATAATTGGCAAAATGTGCTGTAACTGTTGTTACGCAATTTTATTACAGTTTACACCACAGTTTTGAGATAAATATTGGCAAGTCTTATCAGAGCAAAAATGCCTAGTTTTGACTGCAACATGCACATTTTGGTGCAGGAAGCACAACAATCTGCTTGTTATTTCAAATCTGCTTGTTATTTCACCCAAAACAAGTACTTAGATAGTATATATTGCACCCGACAAATTACAACTCTCTGGAGTCCAATTCTATTGGGTCCAATTTCACCATATAGACAATATACTGTCAGGCTTGTAATGGGGACCTTAGTGTACAATGTGATGCCCTGGCAGCGGGTATGTCAAGAACAATATTGCATATATATCATTCTGTTACTTTCATCTTTGTACAATCCATTAACTCTTTCTCATCCAATATATTGTACATTTCAAAAACAGTAAATATTTGAAGTGTTCTACTAGTTCACCACACCTATTTCAGGACCATATAAAGCATAAATATCCATAGGATTCAAGCATATGTTTTCATCTCTCATTAGCACTTGGATATAAATAACAGATTCTAAAATGATAATGAAGCTGGAGTCCATTCTGAATGATATGATGTGAAGTGGGTACACTTGCCAAGTCGAATTGGCACTTTGAAACTGCACACACAGACACTGCAGTGGCAGGTCTGAGACATGATTACAGGGCTACTAATGTGGGTGGCACAACCAGTGCTGCAGGCCCACTAGTAGCATTTGATCTATAGGCCCTGGGCACCTCTAGTGCACTGTACTAGGGACTTACCAGTAAATCAAATATGCCAATCATGGAAATCCAATCAACAATACAATTTACACATAGAGCATATGCACTTTAGCACTGGTTAGCAGTGGTAAAGTGCTTAGAGTTCTAAAGCCAACAAAAAAAGGTCAGAAAAAATAGGAGGCAAAAAGATTGGGGATGACCCTCCATAAGGAAAAAAGTCCAACACCCATGAAGTGAGATTTGTGGTCAAATAAATGATAAAATAGATTGAAAGGGTGCACAAAAGAAGATTCGGTAAAATCAGCTGCAGATATAGTAAAAGAGGCAAGTTGATAGTAAGTAGTGAATTCTCTCTTTAGTGAGCATCATAAAAAACATATATGGGCATACTAATGCAACAATCTTTATAACTTGTGGTGTCTGAATCTGACTATCTAGATTTAAGGACTGGTAGCAGGTGCACAAAGTTATAAACTGACAGTGTTGATGCATGTAAGGGAATTAGACTAACCAAAACTGGTGGATGTAAAGAATGAAGAAGGTCAGACCTGCATAGTTTACAGTATATTTTTGATTAACTTTTAAAGTTTGAGGTGAATTCACATTTGTACATTCATGCATCCACCTAATGACTGATTGATTGAGAAGTTACAATAGCAAGTGTGGTTTGTGTGAATTCCAGATGCTTTATCCTGTTACATGTATGGTGGCAATTGAAATGACATAAGGTTAGCTCTTATAACTTAAGTAAGAAATAATTTGGAGGGAGTGGTTTGTAATTAATATGATTTAAAAAAAGCCTTTTTTGACTTCTAAGTTAAAGGTGATATTGTTTAATAAGATTATTAATATTATGAGCTGTGCAATGCAATGATATTTTGTGATTTAAATTCCACTTGTTCTTGTTTCCCCCATATTTATGCAATATAGTGTATTCCTGTTCTTTATCCCGGTGCTGGCGCTGATTCGGTGGCCAATGCAGGCACTCTTGTACCATGGTGCAAGGGAGCCTGTGTTGTTGGCAGGATTGTTTCTGCAAAGGAAGGGGCCCTTTCCTGTACAAAAAGAATCCTGAGAGGTGTTTTTCTCTTTTTATGTGTTCTGCACAATGCAGCACACATGGAAATAGGAAAATCAAGGAGACATAAAGTTATTTCTCATCATTACGCCTCACCTCTGGAGCTGAAAAGCTTTGAAGTATCCCCAGGTTTACATGGTTTTGAAAATCTAGGAAAGCTTTAAAATCCATGGGTGTTGCATGGGAACACACACCAAAATGCCAATAGAATGCCTCCTGAGTGTAGAGCAAGTCAACACAGCGATTTGCACTGCCTTGCCTTACTCCCTATCTATGAGGCCATTCAAAGCCACACAAAGTGGCTTTGAATGGCCTCATAGATCTAATTTTGCAGTTTGCGCCACCTGAGTGTCACAGAAAGTGATTCTCCAGCGGTGCAAGGGTCTCATAAATATGCTCCCCAATGTACAGGAAGAACAATCTTCTGCACATCAAAAAAATGAAGATGTGGTGGTGTTTGCAGCATTAAGAGCTTCTGCTGCACCTCAGCCAGAAAGAGACTATTTGAAGTGGCAAAGATTCACATAGCCTGCAGGGCTGAAAAAGTGAATGCTCACAAGGTTACTTGTAGCTTATGTCATGTTGTGCTACAAAGAAGGCATCCTAGGATATACTCAATTGGTATCAGGAGCATGAGGAAAGATCTAAGGGCCATGCACCAAAATAAGTTCCCCCATGCGAAGATGAAGAGGTGGTTAAAGGAAGCCCTGCCACAAGACATCCAGCAGCAAGTAAAAGAGGAAGCTCATAGATTTTTTTCTACATCTTACAAACCTCAATCAAAATTATCTGTGCAGGGCAGATGAATAAAAAGGTGATCTCCCTAACAATAAATGTCTGCCTCAAACAATATTTAATTTTTTTTACCAGAGTTATAAAAAATTAAGATCATAAGCATTGCATGACTGGGGCACAAGGTATGATTAGAGAATGCAATCATATCTGGTGAATTTCAGTAAATATTTGGTTTGGTTTTGTAACTATAACTGCACCTTAACTCATTTTTCAGTGTGTGTGTGTGTGTGTGTGTGTGTGGTGTAAGCAGGGACAGTACCCACTGTGTAGTTATGGCTCCTAAACACTTTCAATTAAAAAGATGTGTTTTTATTTGCTTATATCTTTTAAACACATTAACAGATGTGTACCATATTTAGCAGTCCCTTAGTGTGTTCAGCTAAGGTCTAGCATGACAATTAATGAGCATATCCATTCATGGAGAAAAACATTAAGGGGGTGAACACTAGACATGGGCAAAATATTAATTACACCTGTTCAATTGGCATAATTTTGGTAATTTTGGTTAGAAAAATGATGCACAATTACCAAGATTATGCCATACTCCACATCACATAATTTAGGGGAGAGATTTTAACAAGAGATGTGCAGTTCACGAAATGTGTTAATGCTAGAGGCATATCAGGTACATTTTTTACCCGAGCAGACCATTTGGGTAATCTTTGAGCACAAAACTACAAATCTGAACATGACAGCAGTATTTTAAACACAAGTAGAAGTTCATTTAACATGGGTGATCAGCAAACATTTCAGTTAGTTATTTTATCCGAACAGACCATTCAGATAACTTTTTAAGCTTTAAGCGCAAACCTACACATCTGAATACGAGTGGCAGTGTTTTAAATACGAGCAACCTAAATCAAATGGAAATTAATTGGAGCTGCAGTCATCCCCAAAAAAACTGTTCAGGTATTTCTTTAAGTGCCCATGCTTCTCGCATAATTCTGCGTAATTGTGCATGATTTTTGGTGATAACGCTGCCCCAAATTAAGATCACGCGTAGTGAAAACAATGTTTTTTTCTCTTTTTAGCTCCATCTGAAACTTTGCTTGCACCTACAACCCAAACCATTCGATGGATGCACATCAATCTTTGAATAAAAGCATTACCTTATTCAAAAAGCCAAATTTTGTGATTTGATGTAAATCTGTTCAGTTATTTTGAGACACAAATGTTTGAAAAGTTGCAAAGCAGACTTTAAAGGATTAACACATTTATAGAGTTTGACTTTTTCAATCACGAAGGAGTCACAGATCTGATCTGTGGATATTTGTATATCCACAAATGTATAAACCAAAGGACTCAAATTGCACAAGGGAGCCTTTTCTCATATTTTGCCTTCAGCTGCAGTCGGAAAGTTGGAAGTGGGGCTCCAAGTGATAGGAATGGCTTGCCATGAAAGATAAATTTCACTTGTAGCAGTCATCCAAAACGCAGAGCACAGTCCCACATCCTGAGCAAAAAGTAAGAAGGCCAAATAATGCAGAAAAACAAGCATGCACCCCTGATCCATATTGGAAGAACCCTTAAAGGGGTCTACCCTTGGTTTAAATGAAAAAAAATATTTAAGAGTTGTTGAGTCCACACATTCTTTTAGGGGCTCTCTGGACCTTGACACTTAAGATAGTGGCCGGTGCCTATGGAACCAAAACAGATGCTGGAGACACCATTGTAAGTGTGTGGGTACCAAGAAAAAGGCTCTGCAAATAAGGCAAGCTTTATGTCCAAACACCGCAAACCTAGGGCAAACTTCACCAAACGATGTGCTACCTTTTGGGGATTAGCAGTCATGAATTGGGAGCGAGTTATGTTTCTGGTTCAAACACACAAACCACTGAATACATCCTGACAACAAACACTATAACTTGTGCCACCTGCCATGCTCAAAATACCCCTACTAACAGCACAGAAGCGAAAAAAGAGTTCTTAAGAGAACAATATGTTGGACGGCATAAGTTGTGGCATTAGTTGTGTGTTGCTCACTATAACTAGCAAATTTCATTTTTTTGATGTTGGGTATTACAGCTGGAAACATGTTTTTTACGTGTTTTTCAGTCAATATGCATACAATTATATATATATATATATATCATTGAAGCCAAAGTTTATTCTTACCAAAGTGCATTATGTACACAAGTGTATCATAAGTAAAGGTTGAAATAATTGGTGGAGTTTGATTCTTCAGAATCACGCCGAATTACATTAAAATCCTGCGAGATTCGCTGGAATTCTGTGACAGGGCAGAGTGGGCATTTGGTTCTATTTTCATAGCACAAAATGCTTTCTCGCGTCCAAAAATAGATACCGCTTGGTGCCCCTGCATATGCTCCAGTGATTAAAACTTTTAATCACGGCGGATTATGCAAGGTCGCTGGCAAGTGGTATATGCAGTGTTTTTTAAACTTTAGCAAATACTGCATAATTTAATTCCACCGGCGGGTCAGCATAATTTTTTATTAATCAGTAATTCCACGTTACAAGAGTAACGCAGAATTACCAAAATTCCTAATTTTCCGCTGGCAGAATTGAAACTTACTCCTGGGCCTAACTATAACACATTTCCTGCGTTTCATTTTAAAGTAGCATCCATAGGAGCTTAAATGCAAGCCCTAAGTCATGGTGAGACATCAAAAGATTTAAAACAGACCCCTCTGAATAATTGACATCATGCATCTTTTATGCTGAAACTGGGGCGAAGAAGACATTTGACCTTCTCCTTAAGGTATTTCTGCATGACCTCACAGGCCTTTTCATACAAGGGTGAGTCAGGAGCACCACTGCTGCTGTTAGCTACGGGCTACCTGCCATCAGAGAGAGGTCTCTGAATCAATGGCCTTTCATCTGCTACGAGTGTGACGTTCATTGCATTCCGGTGACCTCTACATCAAGGTGACCATGAACAAAGCCCCCTCAACGTCACATTTGTATCAACTCCTTTACATAGTTTCTTATCCATCTCACACCTGCTCACACACAGCTTCATGCGGAATAACAAGATCATTGGCCATTTCTTTAATCTTTCTTACAGACCACAGCTGTTCGACTATGAACCACTTCCATAATGGTGAATTTTTGACGTACGTGGAAAACGACGCATGCAGTTACAGAACACCCGAGAGAAACCAATCCAGAGATCAACTGTGGGCGTTACGCTCATTCACTCCCGCTGGTTTGTTTTGCCACACAGGTCTCCCAAAGCAGGCAGCATGACCACACACGGTCGATGACGTAGCGCACACGTCTGTGTGTCAAGAAACCAAAGTCTGCTGCAAGCCACAATGGCAAAAGCCACCCTGAGTGAGATGCAGCCGTTCACAGGCATTCGCCATTGTTTGTAGCAACACCCACACGACGAATCCTATGTGGCGTCTGTGGATAAGGCTGCTGTTTGTGCACCAGTGAGTCACTCTATGCCGGATCCGCAAGAGCCAGATGTCACAACTGACCCAGACAAGGCACTCAGACAGATCCCACGCGTTTCGTGTGTCAGCCGCGTACCCATTCATAAAACGGCTCGCTCCCAAAATATGCCCTGAGAAAAGCTAAAGTGACTGTAATGCCAAGTCTGGGTTTATAGATTCCATTTTCTCCAGTCTGCTATATGTTTGATGTCGAAGGCCACGGAACGGGCGTCGATCACACCAGAGGCAAAGAAACGACACGAAAAGCATGGGCAGACGCCCTTGGAAACTCTAATATTTTTTCCTCCTATAAATGTTAAAGCGAGGCAAACAATCTTCTGGAAGTCGTGAAGCAGATGTTTTTTTGTTTTCTTTTTTGCTTAGTGGGGGCGATGTTCTCAGCGCAGCTGAAAAGCCTTTGGAAATAAACCTCTCTGGCGTTAGAAGCTTAAGGGGCTGAAAATGAGAAAGGTTTTCACTTTGACTTTCCCGTCAAATTTATAGCTGCATAAAAGATGGTACAGTATATCAGTTCTGGAACTTAAAGGTCTTTTCCGGTTCCCGGGAACCACACAGATCCTGAGAAAATGCAGCTGTCACGGGACACAAGCTGGCAGGAGTGTTTTCAGATGCATTCTTCAATGTGCAAACCCATACATGCCAGCAGACGTTTAGTTTCAGTGAACATCTTGGTGTGAGAGAGAGGAAGTAGGTGGTTATGGTATTAGTTGTGTGATATATTCACTTTCTCCATGCAGTTATAATCCCTGAAATTGTGCTACAGATGGAGGATTAAACCACGGTAGCGCATTTTCAACCAGATGCTTCCATACACAAAAGACTGCACACAATCCATGTGCCAATCTATTTGGGTAGACACGGAATACCTCACATAATTCTTCAGAAAAGCATAAAAATAGGACAGCCTTAGGGCCTCCATTCGATTCTGGAGTACCAACTGTCATCTGTCATTGTGCCGCCACCTTGATGAACAGTAGTCCATCCATGGGCGTAACAGAGGCCCCGGCAGCCCATGTGATGTGGGAGGCTTGCAGTCTTACCCATACTGGAGGGCCCCCCTCAGCCCTTACTGATGTGAGAATGGGGAGCCCCTTCAACCTATCTTGCAGGGGGTGGGGGGGATTAATTTCCTGTCACAGCATTGAGTCATCCCGTTTAAAGATGACCCACCGGTCAGTGGTCATCTCTATATGTTGAAAGAAACCGCCATTACATGAGCTCACTTCAAAGTGCAAAAAGTTTGGTGGATGGGTATTGGTTTTGACAGATCGGTTTTAACAGTCATCGAACCTAACTTTAACATTTTTTTGTTTTTGAAAACAGACTTTTGAAGCGGTGGTTTGTTTTTGAAAAACAAAAACGCAAATGACTCCCGCACTCTAAGAGTTTTCTGCTGGGTTAATTCATTTTTGTCACTTTCCTCTAAGATTTTCCTGGTGGCGATGGATAGGAAAAAAAAAACATCAGACTGTCCACTCTAAACAAAGTGGGCAGTGTGATGGCATTACTTTGACAGACCTTACTCCATCAGGTCATAGGAGGTGGTTTTCCATTGACTGAGCTATTAGGGGCTTCACTGATGAAAATCTGCTGTTCCACCTGTTTGATATGACAACCTTGGGTGGTAGCCCCCAAACATATTGCCTTTATCGTGCTTGTTTTGCTGAATTCATTTTAGCGGCTTTATGATTTTGTGCACTTTAGTGCTGCTAACCAGTGTTAACGTGTCTGTGCTCTCTCTCCCTAAAACATGGAACAATTGACGTATACCTAGCTGGCACATTTGATTCACTTGTAAGTCCCTAATAGATGGTAGTCCATGTACCCAGGGTTTGTAAAATGAATGCCGCTAGTGGGTCTTCAATACCCATTGTGCCACCCACCAAAGTAGCCTTTTAAAACAGGTTTCTGGCCTGCCACTGCAGCCTGCAGAGCAGTTTTAAGCTGCTATTTTGACCTGTCAAATTAAACCTTTTGCCAGACCCAAACCTTCCTTTTAAATGTATATAACTCACTCATAATGTAGGCCTTAAAGGCTCCTTGGGCAGGGTGCTTTGTCTTTAACAGACAGGCCATGTGGATTTAACGTTTACATGTCCTCATAGTGAAAAACCACTAAAATCTATTTTTTAGTATTGCAAGCCCTATCGCTCTCATTGGATAACATAGGGTTATCTATTACACTTAATAAGTGTAAACCTAAGTTTGGGAACAGGTGGGAAAATAATGGTTGCACACAAATAAATTGTACTTCCAAACTCTATAAGTTAGATCTTAACTCACAGTTCTGAAGTTGCCACTTTTAGAAAATTAACTTTTTCTAGTTCTGACCATATATGTGCCTTATGTCTGTGTCCTGGGTCACATGACTGTGAAATGTTGGCCTTTATCTATTCCTCCTAGATGGTGAGCCAAAGATGGACTAGGTGTTGGCACGATGGCAGGGGTGGAGCTGTTCCCTGCCCCATTTACATTGCAAAAGGGCTACCTAAACACACACACACACACACACACACACACACACATGCACACGTGCATACATAGGAACTTGACACTAGCCTATTGTCACTCCAGACTATTTGGAGCATGGGCAAGGGAAGGAATCAACTTTCCAGATCTAGGAGCTTCTTCCACGTCAAAGGCCGGCACCTGGTATAAATATTGGACCTCTTAAACCACTCACCAGAACACTTCTTGACCTGTGGAAGACTCAGAAGAAGTACTGCTCTGCTGCCCTTCTGCTGTAAGGACTGCCCTGCTACTTGAGGAAGGAAACCTGGACATGATCCTTGAGGGAAACAGCCTTTATTACAAAGGCTAAAGAACGAGAAGCCTTTACAATGAAGGCTTTATCATTTTATAATGACTTTTTTTTACAACAATTATGCATTTACATGAAGGCTAAAGAACGAGAAGCCTTTACAATGAAGGCTATATCATTTTAGAACTACATTTTTTGCAACAATAATGCATTTACAACAGATGCCTTTTACAACAAAAATCAGGGGAAATGTAAGACTATTGCAGTTAAGTAAACAGGGTTTAAATATATTCATGTCAGTGTGTGTATATATATATATATATATATCTATATATATATATATATATATATATAATAATATATTTATATTATTTTTAGGGTTAGAATGAGGTTTTGGGTGGCAAAACATTTTTTAGGGTTTAGGGTGGGAATAGGTTTTTTGGTGATAAGGGGATTTGTAGGTTTTAGGGTGGGTATAGATTTTTAGGTGATAAGGGGATTTTTAGGGTTTAGGGTGGCTATATGTTTTTGGGTGGTAAGGGGAATTTTAGGGTTTAAGATGGGTATGAGTTTTTGGGTTGTAAGCAAAATGTTAGGGTTTAGTTTGGGGTGGGTATGGGTTTTTGGGTGGTAGGGTAAATTTGAGGCTTTAGGGTGGGTATGAGTTTTTGAGTGGTAAGAGAATTTTTAGGTTTTAGGGTAGGTATAGGTTTTTGGGTGTTAAGAGGATTTTTAGGCTTTAAGGTGGGTATAGCTTTTTGGGTGGTAATGGAATTATTAGGGGCTTTAGAGCTGTTATGGGTTTTTGGGTGATAATGGAACTTTTAGGTTTAAGTGTCATTATGGGGTTTTGGGTGGTAAAGGAACGTTTAGGTTTTAGGGTGGTTATGGGTTTTTGGGTGGTTTGGGAACTTTTAGGCTGTGGGGTTGGTATGGTGGTAAGGGATCTTTTAGGGTTTGGAGTGGGTATAGATTTTTGCTCTGTAAGTGTCCTTTTACGTTATATATATATATATATATATATATATATATATATATATATATCAAGCTTACAACAAGTAAAAATAAACCCATTACTATATATATATATATAAAGCATATTTAATATATATTTATATGTGAAATAAAATATTTGTGTGTGTATATATGTGTGTGTATTTATATATATATATATATATATATATATATATATATATATATATATATATATATATATATATATATATATATATATATGGTTTATACTTATGTGTTAAATACTTACATTTTGTGGTAAAGGCTTTCATTCCAAAGGCATATTCATTGTAAAAAATCTCGTTGTAAAATCTTTCTGTTGCAAAGGCATTTTCATTGAAACATTTGTGTTATTACGCTAATCGTTCTAATGGAATTCAGTATTCTGCCATACATCCCCTACAAGCTCCAGAAGCCTCTGTGCAACTGCCCACCTGGCCTGCTGCAACTGGACCTGCCTGAACCCTGCTGGCCTCTGCTAGAGTGAGTTCCTGATTCCCAAGAGATGCCTCCCCAGATCCTGGACACTTGTCTGACATCAGAGTCCACTCATCTGCAATCCTCTGCCAAGAGTGGTACAATCTAGAAGTTTTGAGTTCTTCGGGACAGTGAACAAGCCTGTTCTCACTGAGACTCTGCCGCCCATGAAAACCGCTAAGGCGAAGCTCTGGCAAACTGGGCTGTTTGCACTGGACTTTAGGAAGATAACTTTCTCAGAGGGACTAAACTTTTCCCTGTATCGGGTCCATGCTTCATTGGGGTCGACCAGAACTTGCCTATTATGACCAGATGAGTGCAAGTGTATTTTGTGCTTTTAGGTGCTATGCTTACCTAAAACCTTGAAATAGCATACCTCTGGTTCTACTGATTGGATTTTTGTCATTCTAGTATTATTTCATTAATTTAAATGTACTCTTTGTTTCTAAATCAGTGCTGGATTTTTCTTGTGTTGTTTTTAAACTTGATTACTGATTGTGTGTTGCATAAATATTTAACACAGTGGCCCTCTTTACGAACATGGCAGTTAAGACCGCCATGTTGGCTGTGGCTGAAAATACCGGCATGGCGGCCTGAACCACCATATTCTGAACAAGGGAGGGCCGCCAAAGGTGGGCCTCCGCCACCGCCATGCTACCACCGACAGGCAGCCTGACGATGGCGGATTATTTTATCCGAAAGGGCAACCCTTGTTCCTCCAGCCTTTCCCTCTACTCCCCCATGCACTTGGCATGGTCAGTGCAGGGGGCCCTGTGCAGTGCCCCATTGCGCAGGTCACTGCCCCGTGATCTGCGTGACGGGTGCTGCTTCACCGACGACGGCTCCATGTGGAGCCGACGGCAATGTCCCGGCCCTGCGTTCTCCTGGGCCGGTCAGCGGAAACACTGTTTCTGCCAGCCGGCCCAGCTGAATGTATATTATTCGGCCAGCAGGGTCTCAAGGAGGCTGGCGGTCTGTTATAAGACCGCCAGCATGAACACGCCGGGTTTCCCGCCGTGTTCATAATGACCCCCAGTGCCTCTAAGATAAGCCTGTCTTCTTTTGTGCTAAGCTACCACAGGGTTAAGCACATGTTAATTTGCTGAACTTTGTGGTTCACCCTGGAATGGATTGTGGTTGTTGCTTGAGAAGGGCCCCTAGCTTCCTCTGTCAAAAACCCAATTTCCTACCCCATCCATCTCCAAAAGAGGCGGGCAGATAGGGTACTCTGTTGCATTTGTGGCAAAGTACCATGTCAGCTAAACTCTAAATCAGCCCATCAATTTTTACTTTGTTATGATCCTATTCATATGAACATTGTTAGCTTTAATATTTTAGGAAATTTACTGCATTCTACCTTTTATTAAAGGTCAGTGGTCGATAATATGTAACGGTTATCTCCCAGCTCTGTGGACCACAAATGTTTCAGAATGGGCAATACATGAGTAGAGTTTGGGCCTTTCATTGCAAACGTAGGTCCAGATGTACATAAAAGTGGTCATGAAAATATTGGTCACAAATTGAAACCAGTATTTGAGCGACCAGTAAAGAATTGTATGAACGATTTTTATGAATTTCAGAAAATCCCAAATCATGCTGGGTCATAATTTGAACTACTGTATGAACATTGAAGAGGTAGGTCATGATTCATCACTAACTACAATTTGAGGCCGTCACATGTATAGCAGCCAGTAAATATCAGCAGTCCACTATGTCTATGATGGCTTTTTGATAAAGTAAACATTTTTTAAATAAACACAAAAAAACACAGCAGTTGTCCTTAATGGAAACAGGACTGTGTTGAAAAAACAAAGATTTACTGTTTTTCTAAAGTTTGTTTGACAGTTGGTAGTGGTCCCCTTACCCACTGCCTAATCCCCAATACTTTTTTAATTAACAAAGGGAAAGAGGTGCTGAAAGAACCCTGTCCTTTTGCAAATTCATTACCACTCGTACTCTGGAGTCTGTAATTTTTCAATGTTTTGCAACTTGAATTTGGTCACAAAACATTGATGCATATACTGATTCATTATTTAAAAGGGATGCCTAAAACACACTATTATAAATGGCTTTTCGGTATGGGATCGCAATCCCATTTTAGGAGTTGGTAAAAGTCTTCAGGCTCCTAAAATGGGTTTAGCACATCGAGAAAAATACTTTGAAAGTCAGAAACACCAACACAGAGTGTTTGCGATAATTACAATGGTTAGTACATGTAGCACCTAGTTATTTCCATTAGGTCTGGGTTTAACTTGTATAGTTTTGCTCTGACGAATTCTGCGGAGTTCCCAAAAAACGTGGTGCAATTCCACAGAACTCCAGAAACAGGTAGAAGAATGCTCATCTGCCTGTTTGTGCTGTTTTTTCAGGCCAGTAGCACATTCTACACTGAAAAGTCAGCACAAACGGCACCACACAAACCGCATGGGTGCGGCCATTTTGCTTTACCTGCTTTCTGTTCCCTGCTGATGTGCAGCATGATTTTCCTATTCGTTTAAAATCTATTTCAATTCTCCCCCTGTCCCAAACATTCACTTCTCATTTACATTTTTTGTGTGTGTGTCTTTGTGTTTGTGTATCTTATGTTTTTGTCTTCTTTTGACTTTTTCCATTACTTTTTGCACTTTTAATGTTTCTTTTCTGCTCCATTAGTTCTTCCTTTCTGCTTCTTTTTCTTTCTTCCTAAGTTTTCCCACCCCAGTGCAATGTTGGAGGAGGAAAAGGCTTGTTGTGACTAGCACAAGCTACAGACTGTGTGGTCATCGCCAAGGGGTGCAGCCCGCCCCATTTTTTCAGAGGCAGAGGTGTCTGTGCTTGGTTTTTTTATGTGCAGCACCATCTCTGCACCATGCTGGCATCAGGGGCCAGACCTGGGAAGGGTATGTCTTGCAAGAGCATCAGCTGCTGTACGGGACAGTGTGCCGGTGAGTGCGGACTGGGGTTCAGCACACAATGCAGCAGCTGACGCACCACTGAGCCTACCACCTGGACAGGGAAAAGGACCTGCTCGACCTTTTAGCTGTCGAAGTTGCAGGGCTCAGTGAGTAATTATTCACTTTTTATTTTCTAAAATGCTAGCATGCTGCTCCGTCTCAAGGTAAGTTAAATTTACGTTACAAATATTATGTGATCCAGCTTGAGCTAGACAAGTGCTCAACGCTACCTAATTGCATTTGTCAGCTCTTGCTTGGGCTGATTATTTAAAAAGTCATGAAGGCTCCTCTGTCATGCCAAAAAGACAGTGGTAGTAATATCAGTGAGTTAGCATTATCTTTGCCTTTCTTTATGTAGCTCATACAATCCCATTGTCCCGGTGATGTGTATTATACATCTAAGCATTGAAAAGGGAGACAGGGTTTGCTCATCAAAGTAGGTTGATAAGCAAACATATTTTGTTGCAATGCACTAGTAGTTCCAAATGTAGTTTAGGTTTAGGAAATTAGGAATAGGGCTAAGGTTTAGGAAACTGAGGGCCTGATTTATGAAAAGATTGTGCTGCCTTTGCGCCAATTTTTTGACGGAAAAGTGGTGCAAATTGACAAAATACAATTATATTTTGTAAATTTGCACCATTTTTACATAAAAAATTTCGCAAAGGCAGCGCAAACTTTTCATAAATCAGGCCCTGAGAATGGATCAACTCAATAATACTTGTATTGTAGGTGATCCGGTTTAAAAAAGTACAATGCTACTGTGTTTGCCTATCAAAATATTTTTGGGGAGATTAACTGTACCACAAATCTATTTTTTTATCTTCTTTATTTCTTACATCAGTACCCAAGGCAGGAAGGCAGCTAAGGTGGGTAAAAGAAGGGCTGCCACCACAAGTGCCGTAGCTGGTGGAACCACCATAAGTGCCGCAGCTGTAGCCGTTGGTTCTGCTGACCCAAGTAAGCCCGTTATTGTTATTATTTCCCTAACTTTTACCTCTCCCCACTATTAGAATAATTTTAATTTTGCTTTGGTTTTGTTAGACTGCCTCCTTTTTACACCTCCTCTATCTAATGTTGTTAAATTCTTGTTTTCCCTGCATTATCCTTTTTTTCTATATTTTACGTTTCAGTAGCTGACTTCCTCCTGTCTAAACAAGTCTCTAACTTTCCTCTGCTTTGTTAGTAAGATTTCCCTATCCCTTTATTAATTGTGTGGTACTCTACTATAAAGATTGCAGGTCCAAGTAAGCTATTATTCACCAGACATTTTTTTTAGAAGGCTTTCTTTTTCTTGGCCCCCACCAAGTGTTGTGTTATCATTCATTTATACAGTATACCAACAGTTTCAATTTCAGTGCAGCATGGCAGGAATGTATGAGGTCCCATTGAATTTGCCAACCAAGATCATATGTCCTTCATTGACCATTGTTCCACCTCTTCATTGCACCTCAATGACTCAGAGGAGTATCTGGCATCTAAAATGTGTACATTATTTCTAACTGCACAGAGCACTAGTGCCGGGGCCAGCCAGAGCCAGTGCACCACAGGCAGCAGAGGAGGCGGTTGGAGGAGTAGTGGCAGCCACAGCAGGGACAGTTGGTAGCAAGTCACATGGCTTGCTTATTGACAAATTAAGTATACTCACAGTATTTGTTAAGTAAGGCAGATTTCTGACCCATGACCATTCATCACCTCCCTGCCCATGACATTTTGCCACCCATGAACTAACTGCAGCATGTTTCAATTCACCACTGCAGTATTGGTTGTGCAATGTGCATCTGTTTCAGTTAACACAACATTTGCAATCAATGCATTACAAACAGAAAACATGGTGTGTGTGTCATTGCCCAGTAAGTCACCTCCTCCTAGCAGCCCTTTATTATTTACTAAGTTCTGTCCCAGGCTACCAAAACAAATACAAAATCTATTCTTGGTGTGTGCCACTTTTTTCGGGCAAAGTGTTTTATGTACCTATATTTCATGGATTCTTCCATAACGGATTAACACCTGTTTTTCCCTTTAGTCATTCAGCAACTACAGTGACCAACAAAAGCTTAGCACATGATGATCAGTGACACCCCACTATTCTATAGCACAAACTCTACCTGCCCAAATCCCTCTAACTCACCCTGCAGTACAGTAAGTTTCCTTCCTAACAAGCAAACTATTTGATGAAACTAATTTGTGGTGGAGGGTGAGGCCAGGGAGTAAAGTTGGACTAAGTGCCTGAGTTAGAGTTTGGTGGATAGGGTACTCTGTGGCAAGCATCCCAAATAAAAACTCTATCCGATGCCAGAATATCCGTGTTTTATAATTGGCATGTGTGACATAGTATTATTATTATTCATCTGCCTCTTTCGAGTCAGGGTAGAATTGAAGAGCAGTCAGAGAAAAGCAGGGACATTGGAAATAAAGATAATAAATTGTGCCTTACAGATGCTGGAGCTGCAAATTTCAGAGAATAGCAAAGTATCTGGCATGCTAGCATGCCTTCATTAATTTACTACAACAAGAATACTATTAATAGTGGGGCTTAGTGCATAATGCCTTAGTTATTAATGAGAGCTAATTTATTTTTATTTTCACACACCAAGGACCTGATTACGACCTCGATGGATGGGATACGCCATCACAAATGTGACAAATATCCCGTCCGCCATATTACAAGTTCCATTATATCCTATTGAACTTGTAAAATGGCAGGTGGGGTATTCGTCATGTTTGTGACAGAGTATCCCATCCACCAAGGTCAAAATTAGGCCCAAAGTGTCAGTTTAATTTTTTTTCCCAGGAAGTACTTTTTTTTCCTTCTTAATATAGCTACTCCTACTGGTCCTACATCTCAGCAGGAGATGGCAGACCAGCTGTGATGGCACTGGATTGAGGTCATCCAGGCATAATATTGTTGGCATGTGATTCTAAATGAGGTGGAGGCATCTGCCCCCTCCACCGGTTCCTCTAGCCAGTCGCCATCACCTCCATCCCGGCCATAACATCAGCAGTGCCACTGGCAGCTGGGATCCTCTTGATCCACCATTCCTACCCCTCTTACCCAGACTGTTTCCAGCACCTCATGTTTCACAAGCTGGCACTGATTTGCCAGTAGGTGCAAGCCTTCACACTCACATTGATTATGCCCTCTGATGCCCTCTTTTATTTTTTACTTTCCTGGGAGGTACTTTTATTGTGGGTGGAAAGAGTGGGAATTGGGAAAGAAACAGGAAGTCGGACTTTGCTTTGGACATTCTTTTGGACAGGGTGATATTTGTTTGGGGAGAGGCATAAGCCTGTTGTGAGTGGAGAGACTGGGTTTTATTTGTTAAAAAAATGAAAGGGAAATTATTCTGTTAATTTATGCTTGAAATATTTTTTGGTGTTTTACTTTACATTGTTGCCATTTAGTGTAGCCTGTTTTTTTAATCCCCTTATCAAAGTGTTTACCAGTTAGTTATAGCCTTGCCGTAGTACCCTCTATAATTATATTGAGCACTAGTGGGTATGCCATTGCCTATCCCTAAATTGCCTACAATAACCTAGCTAAACAACTCTAGCAGAAGTTAGTTGCTAACTAAATTAGTTCACTTCACTCCATAATTCTCTTACCTGAATAGATGAAGCAATGGCTGCTACCTCTCTCAATCTTCCAAAACTTTACTGCATGGTTTCCCAAAGTGCCTTCTTAAAAGTGGTTGTAGTAGTGACAGGCTAGCACCCTAACAGGGAAGACATCGCAAGCACTGTGCCACCCGCCCTCCCCAGATGAACTCCAGCTGTAGGATTAATCAAGAGGATTATCCATCACAGGCAACTAGATTGAAAGAAAACAGAGTTAGTGGGTTAATTGTTTATATCATAGGTTTACAAAGACTGAGACCAGAGTACCACCTTGACACAAAGACTTCATATTATAACAAAAACTAGCAATAGTAACTTCTTCTGCACAATGGGGTTCTAGAATTTACTTAAACCTAAACTTACAAAATCTTCGAGTTAGAAGACGTGGACTCAGGAGTGGAGAAGGTTAAGCGTTTACACAACACAAGGCCTGAATGATGGTGTTGATGAATGATGTCACATATCTAAGTTACGGATCCCTTTTATGTGTGAGTGAGTAAGTGGGGTTGGTGTGTGCTAGTGCTCAGCTAATAAAAGGTCCATCAGTGAGATGGTGTTACTTTCACCACATCCACCTCATCGAGTGTGTGATCCATTTAAGGTGTATATTAAGTCACACCTCAATAAATAACATAGCCTGCAGGAAGAGGGTTAGGGGTCTGATGAACGAATGGGAAAGGAGAATTAGGAAAATGTGTGACAAAGACGAACACCAGCACATCATCATCATCAAATCTGCTGTGGGAGGAAATGAAGGAATGACAGTTCAATAAAATGCATTGCAATCAGTCTTTCAGCCCCAGAGACCCAAAGTGTTATATATCTAAGTGTTCTGTAATCTAGATTTGAAAAATGCTAATTATGGAGGAGTGAACCCACACAGTTCTAAAAATTATGTTAAAAGAAAAATTGTACTCTATTGGACGGTGCACCTGGATTCTTCTTGGAATGTCCATCTTAGGTGCCTGGCTGAACCGGTCTGGTAAGGTAAGCAGGAGTGTTATGGAGCTTTCGCCTTTCGTGCAGGAGAAGAGAAGGCCTGCAGATTGTAAAACAGAAACAATATTGTATAGTCAAGGAGAAGAACAGAAGTTAACCTTCATGAGAAGTGTACCAAGACTCAGAGGCAGAGCAAGTGCATAGGCAAATAACTGATACATGAGAGCAGTTTTACAGCCAATCATGGACAAGTAGCCTCATGTACCAGGCTTCTCAATCTCACAAATGGCATCATAACATTTAGAAGAGTACATGCATCATGTGATGATGTGACATCAACCTGTCTTCAGTTACAATACGTCCCCCTGACCACAACCACGTCATATTTGAGCCAACACAAACACTCATAAGCATTTCCCAATCAACACACCTCTCACCAGTCAACAGAGCTGAGTACACCACTAAGAGTCATCATCATGTTGGTTTTCCTTTGAAGTTGAAGTCAATAGCTTCTTTCTTCTAGTTGTTGAGGTAGTCACGCCCTGAGTCCTTCCATCCTGACTCTGAGTAAGGAATCAGCCTGACTCTGTTCCTGACCTAAATAAGAAAGATAGACTTGTAGTGCACTGTTGTTGATGAACAAGAAGAGTAAAAGAATGCATGCCTCTTCAGTGTATGCAACTACAACGTATGCCACTCCACTATATGCTATTCCAGTATATGCTATTCTACTCTAAACCATTCCACTGTATGCCTCTCTACTTAATGCTATTCCACTGTGTGCCACTCCACTGTACGCTACTCCACTCTACGCCACTCCACCACATGTTATTCCTGTCTCTGCCACTCTACTGTACACCACTCCAGTCTATGTTATTTCACTATACACTACTCCTCACTACACCACTCCAGTGTACACAACTCCACTCTTCCACACTGCATTCTGAGCTAGTCTATTTAGACGCCACTCCATTCTACGCCACTCCACTATATGCTATTTCACTGTACCCCACACCAATGTACACTTCTCCAATCTACACCACTCCAGTATATGCCACTCCACTCTGCTATTCTACTCTATGCTTCTCCACTGTACTCCACTCTATGCTATTCCACTATACGCCACTCCATTCTCCTCTTTTATGTGTTTACATTGTTTGTAACTTCAGTCTTTGCCCCTCTAATGTAAGGTAGTCCACTCTATACCACTTCCGTCTAAACCGCTTCACTATATGCCACTCCACTACATGCTACTACACGATACACTATTATACTTTACACCACTCCTCTGTACGCTACTACACTATACGCTATTACACTCTATGTCACTCCACTGTACACAACTCCAATCAACCCTTGTCCACTCTATGCTATTCTACTTTATGTAACTCCACTGTACACTATTCCACTCTATGCCACTCCAGTGTACTCTCCTCCACCCTATATAACTTTACTCTACAAAACTCTACTACACTCTATGCCACTCTGCTAAACTCAACTCCACTCTATCCGTGTAAACTGCACTGTCCAAATTTGTACTCAACTCTATGCCCATACACTGTATTGCACAGCATTATATTCCACTCTACAACAGTTTCCAAAACTGTATGACACAGCAATTCACTCTACTCTGTGATAGACTAATTCAGTTAATCACAGTTTTCAATACTCTAAGTTATGCTGTTTCACTGTATGCTACTTCACTCTACGCTAGTCCAATATACCTTACTCCACTCTATGCTATATCAGTGTATGCTATTCCACTTTACAGTAATCCACTCTACACCACAGTTTACTCCACCTCACTCTACGCCACTAAATTGTATGGCACTTTTCTCCACTCTGTATAACTCTACTCTATAAATTTCTACCACACTGCAAGGCACTCTACAACATTCTACCTCACTCTATCCCTGTACATTCCATTGTCCAACTCTATACCCAATTCTATGCCAGTGCACTCCAATGTACAATATTCTTTTCCACTATATGTTACGTTTCTATAGAGCACATCATTCCATGCTACTGTATGAGACCCCACTCCAGTTTATAACAGGTTACTACCTATGCTATGTCAGTACACTCTATTCCATGCCACTCTACTCTACTATAGTCTGCACCACTTTCCAGTAGAGTACAACCCCCACTATTCTGTACAATACTGTACTCCAGTGCAAGACACTTTACTCGACTGTATGCTATGCCACTCCATTCTCTTGCACTCCACACCACTAAAGTCTATGACATGCCACTCCACACTATGATATTTTACTACGCTCTATACAACCCCACTCCTGTGTACTCCGCTATACTCCACTCTTCTACACTTTATCCCACTCTATACCACTGTACTATACTCCACTCTATGGCCGCTCTACTCTCCAATATTCTCCTCCACTGTATGCACCTCCACTCTACAACACTGTCCTGCACTCTATGCCATGCTATGCTATTCTACTCCTCCCACTCTTGACCCCTGAACAAGGGGAAGCATCCTTGAAACGTGAGTTGATTGGTGGCTGTTGCTGTAATAAAATGGGAGCACTTTGCACACATGAGCTTCCGTCCAGTGTTCTTAGAAAGAGAACGGTGGTGGCGGAAGTATATATCTATATATATACATATATTTACACATTTATATAAATACAAACAAATATATACATGTCTGTGTGTCTATGAAGGTATATATTTATGTATAGTATTAAATATTAGTGAAATATGTTTACTTTACATTGCATTCAATTTATATATGAAAGTATGTGACCTCTATGTAAAAAAATGAAAATTGTCTATTTTTGGACGGTATTTGTGTCAACAATATTTTTTTTGATATTTTTGTACTTACCATTATAAGTACAAGAGCATGATATTGTGGTAAAGAATATTTTTACTCAATGTTTTTGTCAACAAGATTGTTTACCACTATATTGTGCCTGTTATCCATCGGCGACCCTACAAAAAAGAGCCACTCTCCATCTGATGATGTTGAGAAAATCTTTTCCATTCCTTCTCACAAGAACCAAATTGAAGTCTGTAGAGTTGCAGTTTTAGCGTGGGTGACCAACTATCACGTAGTGTAGAGTATGCTGATACAATGAAGAAGAAAATGAAATGTGGTGTCATGGCTAGAACTACAGACTTAGAAAGGAGGCACAGCATTTGAGCCCCAGCCTTGAATCAAAGCTGGGCAAATGATTCTGGGCAAATAACACTCCCTGTATCGAAAAATGTATAAGGTAATGTGGTTCTTATGTATGTCACTCTAATGCCATTTGGCCAAGTTTGCAGTACAAAAAACTACAAAAAAAGCAAAAAATCTAAAACCTTTAAGTTATGCATAATCAAGCTGCCAGGCTGTACCTAGGTTAGAGAAAATCAGATAGCACAACCCCATTTTTGAAGCACATCCATTGGTTCTCAGTGAAACAACAATTTATGTTCAAGGTTCTATGCATAGAAGAGGCTTTGCTAAAAAAAAGGATATATGAAAAAACTTAAAAGGTCAGTTGCAGGTTCTATGCACATGAACAATTTTAAGCAAAAGTAACATTGGGTAAATCTAACAAAGTGCTGATGCAGAGATTTTGGAATGATCTGAATCCTTCTCTTAAAAACCTGCCCAGTTTCAAAGCCTCCAAGAAAGGGTTAAAGCTAGGCCTGGGTGGTGACCTCTGCTCTGCTTGTGGAGTTTGTGGAGTTTTTCTCATTCCACGCTCTGCTTAGAGCACAGAGTTCTGAAAAACTCCACGTGGTGGAGCCAAGCAAGTTTTTTCTTGCTTGCCCTCATCAATGGTCAGTTGACGGGCGTGAGCAAGGAAAATCTTACTCGAGACCACCTCCCGGTAAGATTTCTCAATGCAGGCAGTCACAGATGGTTGCGACTGCTCACGTTGACAAACCTCCTGTTCGCATTGAGGTAGCTGCTGTTCAAGTAGAAAATCAACTTAAGCAGCAGAAAAGAAGCAGCACCCTCTTGTGCAGGAAGCCGTTCGTGCTGATGTTTCATCATGGGACAATTGGTGCTAAAAATCAGCACGAACTGCACAACCTACTGCACTCCGCCCTTGCAGAACTTTGCATAGCGCAGCAGAGTTTTTGGGGCATTTTGCGGAGCTCTGTGTACCGCAACTGCACAAACTCTGCCCAGGCCTAGTTAAAACCCCACCTGTTCACACTACACCTTCTTCTATTTGAGATTCAATGTCACCAACAATAGCTCAAGGCAAATACCAATAAACCATCTTCCAAACTCTTCATGATCTGTCTAAACTAACTGATGCTTCACCTTAAGTCTTTGACTTAAACTGTACCACCTAACATTTGAAAAATTGCCAAAGTGTGTTGAAGGTGATGTGCTGGTGATATACAGAAACAGTTCAATAAAAAATAAATGCATGGATTGGTTTTATTTGGGGGTGGGGGGGTACAGTAATGGATAATTACACCTTTCATGTCCTGCAACTACAATTAATTTAGAAACTACAACCTTGAATTTTCAGTAAGAATCTACTAAAAGTGCTGGAGGATCATGGTGTTCATTTTTTGATTGGCAATAATGGATCTCCTATTTTATCACCCTTTTCTGTTGTCTCGAGTTATACTGAAAGACTGTCTGAGCCTCCATGCCACATAGCCAGCTCTCTATTTTCAGTCATAAGAGCACTTAACGCTAATGGACTCTAAAACTTTGTCTGAACATCATTTCATTTCTTGTTTATATAATATCCAGGACTGCTTCTTTTCTGGATTTGATTGTACAGTCTTCGATCTACACTTTCATTAACTTCAAAGAATTCTCTAGGTTTTGTATAGAGTGGTCTTACCGCTGAGACAGAACAGAGTCAGCCTGTTTCTAACTACTTCCAATCATTTTTTTATTATTACTGTAAAAGTGGTTTGATTTAGTGAATGAAATAGTTCTAAGGTCTGCCCATTCAACATTAGTAGAGGTAAAATTTGGATTAATTTTTGATTTGAACACAAAATCAGGTCTGCGGTATGACTTGCCACATGAGTTTTGTTTCATAATAATTGCTTTATATCAAGAAAGTGAAGGCTGGTAACAAATTTATCAGAACAAGGTAGCCGAGGTGAATATATACAGACATAAAAATACATTAAAATAATAATTTTATGTTGTAAAAAGTCTAAGCTACCAGATGGGGCAATTTAAGAATTTTGCAACAGTAGCCTATTTATTAGCAAGAAGTTTTGTGGTGATCTGTGAACTGCAGCGGTACATTGAACTAACAAGAAGTCAACCTTGTATACCTGATTTGCTGACAGTTAATTGTAAACAGGTATCTTGAATATATAAGATCTTCACTTTCTGGAAATGTGGTAATTTAGTAGAGATTGGAATCCAAATGGAATCCAGTGACTGCATGACCAGAGTCTTTATGGAGCCACATATTTGTGAGGAACTAAGGGCCAGATGTAGCAAACGTTCGCGACTCGCAAACGGGCCGATTCGCAATTTGCGACAGTGCAAAATCGGAAATGGGATGCAAAAAGCCAATTTCCGACTCGCAAAAAGCGATGGGACCCGTTTGCGAGTCGCATCCGTTGCGACCCCCATTTTGCGACCCGCAAATTGCAAGTCTCAATTTGCGAGTCGTAAACCTTATGCAATTGCAACTCGCAAATTGCGACTAGTCGCAAAAAGCCCAGATTGCATGTCACATTTACCACTAACTCAGAGCAGGTGGTAACCATTACCAAAGTATAAAAGGGGACCCAGAAGGCATCTGGGTTACTCAAGATGGCGGAGATATACCTGATAGCAGTGAGGAGGAGAGTCTACGCAGCCCAGCAGAGGAGGAGGAGGGGCCACAGACAGGAGAAGATATATAGAACCAGGCAGACTCTTTTTAAGCAAACTGAAGAGGAGATCTATGACAAATACCGCCTTAGCAGCGCAGCCATTCTACAATTAATAGATTTACTGAAACCACAGCTAGAACACAAGACTCTGCGTGGCTGCGCCATCCCTACGCATGTGCAAGTGCTATGCGCACTGCACCTCTTGGCCTCAGGGAGCTATCAGGGGGTCATTGCCGTGGCAGGTGGGGTATCCCAAAGTGCAGTGTCAAGGTTCCTCAGGGCATTCCTAGATGCCTTAGTCACGCACATGTCTCACTTCATATACTTACCAAGGAATGAGGCAGAAATTAACAGCACCAAGCTGGACTTTTACCGCATTGTCCACTTTCCTCATGTCATAGGGTGTGTAGATGGGACACACATTCAAATATGCCCCCCTGCTAATCTGGAACACATTTTCTGCAACAGGAAGTGTACCCACTCACTCAACATACAGGTTGTTTGTGATGCCCATTATGTCATCACGGACATCGTAGCTAAGTTTCCTGGCAGTACCCATGACTCATACATTTTTAGGCATAGTGGGATACATCAACGCCTGGAACGTGGGGAATTTGGAGACGGTTACCTCCTAGGTAGAGCCACAGACACTTGCAGACATACACACAGGTCACTGTGCACGACAATCTGGACTTCCTAACCGTGTACTTTTGTGCCCAACAGGTGACAGTGCATATGCTCTCAGGCCTTGGATCATGACTCCGTTTTTAACACCCAGAACTGAATCAGAGAGGCAATACAACAGTGCGCATAAGAGGACCAGGAACCTGATCGAGCGCACCTTCGGACTGCTGAAGGCAAGATTCAGATGCCTCCACCGCAGTGGAGGTGCCCTCCAATACACCCCCATTACCGCTTTCAAAATTGTGGTCACATGCGCCATCCTCCACAACATAGCCACCCGACGTGGGCTACCTCTCACCCCTGCAGACCCAGATCCTGATGATGAAGAGCAAGAACAACCACATCGCCATCATGGGGATAGGAGTCTAGCTAATCAAGGCAGACTGAGACGGGACCGCATTGCAACGCAATATTTTGGACGGTACGTGTCAACTCCCACCATACTCACCTATTAACCATTTGTTAAGTGGAACAAAAATAACTGTTTTATTAATGTCATGAAGAAACTATATACAAGTTGAAATTGTCCATGGGCAGGAAAATGCCAACCAGTCATGTGGCACATTAACGCCATGTGCCACATGAATCTGTCCTGGCTGTTATCTATGATCTCCTGCCCCTCCTGCCAGCCTGGCTGGTCCCTGCTGCGTCCATGGTGCTGTGCCTACCACTCCTCAGCACCCTACTGTGAGTGGCAGAGACACTGCTCACTGTTGAGCCCTCCTCCCAGGTGTATTTGTTAACTTCCTGGCTGTGATGCCATCATCATGTGCCAGGAAGTGTTTCCAGAGTGTTCTGGTATGCTTTCTGGAGTGTTCTGCTGCATCTGCAAGTAATTTTGAAGGTATTCGCAATTTGCGACACCCACTCGCTAATTGCGAGTTCGTTTTTGCACACTCGCAAACAGCGACCTCGCAAACTGCGGACTCGCACACAGCGTTGCGAGTCCGGCTGCGAGTCGCAAAATCGGATCGCTTTTTTTTCTGGCATTCCAATTTGCGACTCGCATTTTGCGAGTCGCATCAACTCGCAAAATGCGAGTCGCAATTTTTATTTTTGCTACATCTGGCCCTAAGTATCTAGGAATTGCACATTTAATTTTGATGTTTAGTTGCTATTCTGATGCAGCACATCTATTTTTGCCACTGATCAGAGAGTAGCTATGATTCTCAGGACGTATCATTTGCATGTTGGGCATTGGACATACCTAGTATATAACCTGGAATGCATAGGGTTTTGAAGCAAAATGTTGGTAGAGTTAAGTTGATCATAGGTGTGTTGGTTAATGACCATGAAGTGTGACAAAAGCAACTGCAGTTTTTCCAAAGTGTAAGTTACATTTAAGACCCCTTCTTGGATTAACAACCTTTATGTTATTGTAAATAATATACCACCTTCTACACACCTTGCAACTCTGAATTGTTCAGTAAGTAGCTATTTAATATATTTAATTTCTATAGTACTTCATAGTCAGGATGAGGCCACCTAGCACTCTAACTTTTACTGGGCATCTGAGAACCCTTTGTGTGTATAGTTAAATGGGTACTGATGATAGTTGGGCCATAAGCTGGCTCAGACCTCCTTCACCGTGATTTTTGTCCACAACAAAAGTGGCCTGGCATGGTTCACAGCTGCGTAGTGCTACAGAAAGCACTCAGACTGCCTTTATTTTGCACATCTCTTTCAAATCTCCCCACCTTGCCCTAGGTGAAGGCAAAACAGGGCAGCGAACAGGAACCTGCACCTTTAAGCAAGGCAAGGGAGTGGAACAATGTTCAAACCACCCAAAGTGGAAGGGTAGTGAGGAAATACTCCCAACCTGGCATTCACAAAGTTTTTAAAAACCTTCTTCCTCACATTTGGGTAAAGCAAATGAGTGCAAACATTGCTGCGAAAGGTCAGGTGTTTAAAGGAATCTTCCTACACTTTGCCACATGGGCGAACTAAATGTTTCCGTTCTTTAGACTAAAGTTTGAAAAATTACACTTGGGCCAGTTGGGGAAGGGAGCATAATTATTCATTTGTGGCTCTTTTCCATGGTTGGAAAGCGATCATTGACCCCCACCCATGTGTATTTGTGGTGGCTACCTGAGCCCCCACCCTCACTTGGTTAATGTGAAGGTGGGGTGAATTTGGCAACAGGATAGCTGCTCAGAGATTTGTTTTTGTTTTAACATCTGCATCCCTGCCCATGTACAAAGGGGGAGAAAGATGGCAATGCCCCCAAATCCCTGAATTTGGGCAATGCGAGAGTGAGGCACTGGAGCTGCAGAGAGCTGCTCCAAATATTATTCCTTGGTTTTTTTTTTATTTACACCCCAGCCTGGAAATGCTGGGATACATCTGGTCCTAACCCCCCCAGAACCTGGCAAGGCCAATGGGAATCAGATGGAGGCTCCTTGTTTTACAGCTTCCTACATGGCCAGCATCTGGCTCGGGACTACTGGGTAGACTCTAAACCTTCTCAGGCATCATAATGTGGTCTATATAACTCCTATGTTCCCTTGGGCTCTGCCTTAGGATTGAAAGTTTGCAGTGCCATATGTAGACCCCAGGAAAAAGGGAATGGAAGACAAAAACACATGAGCTCTGTTCTCTCAGCTCAACTTAGGTCAGCTTGATAAAGTTGGATGATAGTTATTGCTGATATATACAAACATTCAGGACATCACCCTAAAGAATAAAGATTTATACTTCAAATGCAAGCATTTGGCATATTAAAACTAAGTAACACTTGTATATTCTATTCCTAGCAGCTTCATTAATGCACTTGCTATGATGAGCACAGGAAAGATCCCAAACCAGTATTAACCCCAACTAAAGACATTGGAAACCTGGAGGTGAAGACCAATAGTCATGAATCTGGGCTCAGCTCGCTGGCATCCCTGGCACAGAGCAGACAGACTTAAATTAGGCCACTGTGCAAAGTATTTATGCAGCATCAAAACAGTAATGAAGTTGAAACATCAATAAAAATCCCAAACTGAAATAAAATAATAAGGTAAACGTTTATGAAAAAAAAAAAAATAGCACCACAAAAATGACAAAAATCCGATAAGGGGAACTGGAGATACAGTTTTTGAAATGTTAAGTAAAAATAGCACCAAGACACCCTAAAACCCAATCGTAGCCTATATGAGTAGTAGACTGGGACCTTAGAATGATTTCAGACCAACTGCAATGGAGTGTGGGTTGGATATACCAGGTACATTCATCCCGGTCAAAACTTTTACCTTCTAACTTAGGGCATGATTTAGAGATTTGCGGAACGGTTACTCCATCACAACAGTGAAGGATATCCTGTCTGCCAAACTATAAATCCCATTATATACTATGGGATTTATATTTCAGTGGACGGGCTATCCGTCACCGTTGTGATGGAGTAACCCCTCTGCCAAACTCTAAATCGGGCCCTTAGTCTTTTTTTATGGAGCTCAAAATCCTCCCATGGTGCAAACCTGAAGCTGTATCTAATGAGCTTGAATCAAAATTGCACACCCTTGCTGTGAGGTCACCTGACGCTCTGGAGGTCTGAGAAATGCAAACGTTTTTTAAGTTTCAACTTTTTAGGGTTTGCAGAGCAGCTCCTCTTGGTCAGTTCTAAGATTCCCAGGACCTCAAGAACAGCAAATTAGGGCCAGGACTCACTCCAGCAGCGGCCATCAGCAGGGTCCAGTCTAGATCTAGTTGGTACTGTCCAACCAGTCACTTCAGGATGTTAGACAGCTGACCTTTGGAGTCCACTTCTTTGTCTTGGATACAGGAGGGAGCAGGTACATTATTCCAGGGCTCCTCTCACGTTATAGCAAGCAGGGTCCAGTACTCTTCTGATCTTCTACAGGTTCAGTAAGTGTTCTGAGGAGGGCTCCTTGAGGTGCCACATTTATAATTTGTTGTAGCTGGTGGCTTGGGGTGATTCCTCAACCACCTCCCTAAACAATGGGGTATCCCTACCCACTTTTTCAGCAGTTCTTGCTCTACTAGTCAGCAGTGGTTGCCCTACTGCAAACAATCCTACAGTGAACCTTGCTCCTAAAATCCAAAATGGGGGAGCCCTTTCTTCCTCGTGAAGAGTCCTCGTGTCCACCCGGAGGAAAGACCAGGGAAATGAGCAATCCCCTCCACTGTAAACACTCCAAACTAGTTCTGAAGTTGTTTTTCTCCCACTCGATTCAGAGCCAAACTGAGTAGTGTGGGCCTGGGGAACAAATACTTTCCACCTCCCAAGACTCTCCTTACCTTAAACTATGAATGTGTATCCTTCACCCCGTCCCTTTTCAGTTAGTGAAGTTCTTGGAACCCCTGTAGCTGCCTGTCTTGACCCAATAGGGATCACATGCTGCATATCCAGTCCATCCTGCACCAGGCCTAAGGCATTGACCTGCCCTGGGACCAGTTTTCACATCTCATTAAAGTCAAGCATTGGTTAGGCATCTGCTGGCAGGCTAATAGAAATTAATCTCCAGGAGTTTCAGGCAGGAAAAAGGTAACTTTCTATAGTTAGATTTCAATAAAATGTATTATAAAACCTAACCTCATCCAATGTATTTCTAATGAACATGAAAAGTGGACTCTGAACAATATTTTGGTTATTTCCTTTGAAAAAATTGCTGATTAAAACTTGCTACCTTGTGGGCAACAAGGTGTACTTGGGGTGAGTTATTCATACTTAAAAGCAAGGTATCTACATGTCAAAAAGTGTCATTTCAACTGTTTTGACCCAGAGATGCACAGTAAAGGCTGTACCTACTTAAAGGTGAAATATTTAAAAATTAATGGAGTTCGTTTTTTGAAGATACTACATCTACCATGATGCAATGGGGCAGATTAATTGCTGGGATGTCAGGCAGGTGCGCTCCTAACTGTTTGTGACTTTAAAGGCTCCCTTGAGCCATTGGGCTGACGAGCTCTGGAGCAGGCACCAGCAGGCCAGGGAAGAGGTACTGAAACCGGGTGATTTATGGCAGCATTCCCAGCACCCCGCAAATATGTTCTCTGCTGAAGAAGGGACTAACCCAGAAACACATGTGTCCAGAGATGCACAGTAAAGGCTGTACCTACTTAAAGGTGAAATATTTAAAAATTAATGGAGTTCGTTTTTTGAAGATACTACATCTACCATGATGCAATGGGGCAGATTAATTGCTGGGATGTCAGGCAGGTGCGCTCCTAACTGTTTGTGACTTTAAAGGCTCCCTTGAGCCATTGGGCTGACGAGCTCTGGAGCAGGCACCAGCAGGCCAGGGAAGAGGTACTGAAACCGGGTGATTTATGGCAGCATTCCCAGCACCCCGCAAATATGTTCTCTGCTGAAGAAGGGACTAACCCAGAAACACATGTGTCCAGAGATGCACAGTAAAGGCTGTACCTACTTAAAGGTGAAATATTTAAAAATTAATGGAGTTCGTTTTTTGAAGATACTACATCTACCATGATGCAATGGGGCAGATTAATTGCTGGGATGTCAGGCAGGTGCGCTCCTAACTGTTTGTGACTTTAAAGGCTCCCTTGAGCCATTGGGCTGACGAGCTCTGGAGCAGGCACCAGCAGGCCAGGGAAGAGGTACTGAAACCGGGTGATTTATGGCAGCATTCCCAGCACCCCGCAAATATGTTCTCTGCTGAAGAAGGGACTAACCCAGAAACACATGTGTCCAGAGATGTACAGTAAAGGCTGTACCTACTTAAAGGTGAAATATTTAAAAATTAATGGAGTTCGTTTTTTGAAGATACTACATCTACCATGATGCAATGGGGCAGATTAATTGCTGGGATGTCAGGCAGGTGCGCTCCTAACTGTTTGTGACTTTAAAGGCTCCCTTGAGCCATTGGGCTGACGAGCTCTGGAGCAGGCACCAGCAGGCCAGGGAAGAGGTACTGAAACCGGGTGATTTATGGCAGCATTCCCAGCACCCCGCAAATATGTTCTCTGCTGAAGAAGGGACTAACCCAGAAACACATGTGTCCAGAGATGCACAGTAAAGGCTGTACCTACTTAAAGGTGAAATATTTAAAAATTAATGGAGTTCGTTTTTTGAAGATACTACATCTACCATGATGCAATGGGGCAGATTAATTGCTGGGATGTCAGGCAGGTGCGCTCCTAACTGTTTGTGACCCATATATTTGACCCAGCTGTAGCAAGGGAACATAGGGTAGGCCTAAAGTCTTCTTTTACAATCTCTCTCAGTGGATGGCATATTGGTGCATTTTTGACACCCCATACTATGAACTTGTAGGCAAGCAAAATATCTTAATCAGGGATAAGCCAATTTACCCATGTTTAAAGGGAAGCACAGGCTTTTTAGTCATGTTTAGCAGGTTCCAAGTGCATAGAGTTCTAAATCTCACAAAAATAGGTTACAGAAAAAGGCAAAAAAAAGCTTGCTTGACTATGCAGAAAAGGCAGACTTACTAAAGTTCCCATACCAGAGAACTACAGATTGATGTCCCAGCACACTTCATAGTTCCTTAGGAGCAACTGATCAGTTTTGTTCACATTAATTTCATGAAAGTAGCACCCATCAACTGGTTGACCACTACCAAGCAATCCTTAATTTAGAAGCTGAGGAGAGAACTTTGTTGTCCAACCTAATATTTGTCGTGGTGATGTCAGGTTACCTCTGGATTGTCTATTAAAGCAGATAAAGGCTGAATGTAAGCATTGAACATACCAGACTTAGGGCTTCATCACATGTTTGGCGGTCCTCAGACCACCAAACTCCCGGTGGCAGCCAGAACCACAGCAATGGTGGTCTGACCTCCAGATTATGATACTGGTGGTCAGACTGTCAGGAGACCGCTGCCTCCACTTGGATCAGGGATCCGGATGTGTTGGCATTGGTGAAAGTCATGGTCAACCACAGTGGTGCTGAGTTCGGCACCGCTGTGCTGATCACAACTTTCCTTTTCACAAGCCTTTTTATGGCAGGGTCCCCGCAATGAAAAGGCTGTCAGAAATGCAGAGTTCGGGGCCCCCCTGTCAGCACCCTCGGAAAGCTCACAGTCTGCTGTGGCAGACAGTGCGCATTCAGAAGGTGTTGTGAGCGACGGCATAGGAGCTAAGGCCTCTGCCATCGCACTGCTTCTGCTGGGCTGACCAGCAGGAGAGTCGGAATATGACCTTTCTATCAGTCAGCCTAATGGAAAAATCGTAATAGGACGGTGGTGAGGCTGCCGGATTGGCAGCCACCTCACCACCACTGTATTAGAGTTTGGGCAGTTCAACCGCCAAACTCGTAATAAGCCCCTTACTTGACGTGAATAGATAGAATGCTAGACATTGAAAGCCTTTAATAAAAAAAGGTGGATCATTTCAGTACCATAATACTAAGGTCTATTTCCTGTGGTCACCACAAAAGTGGCTCATTGACCAATACATCAGTCATCAATCAGATCACTATTCTGTGCAATCATTAATTGTCTTTGAAGCTGGGGGCAATCAAACACAGGGATGCTGCTACTGCTGAGTCTTTTTACTCAGTGTGGACATTGCCTGGTAATGCTGAAGTTTATCACTCCAAAAGAGCCTTAATGCTCATTAGGTAATGAAGGATTCAAACTTATTAACTCACTGGTGTCAGATGAGGCTGTGTCAAGATGTTCTCCAACACCTACTGCTAGACTACCAATGCCCCTTTCTTTCAAAGCCCACCCTGAATGACCAGTCCAGGGTGAGTATGAGAGAGTTGTAGGCCTAGGAGAATTTTAATTGCACTGGTGATATTAATGTAATTCCTGAATATCACATTACATAAAATCCCAGAAATTGCAGGCAAGTTTCTGTAATTTTCACAACTGTGAGCACAGAAATTTTGTACTAATATTTTCCTCATATGTAATCATACTTATATTTCAATATAAAAATCATATGTTACATTTTATGTATCGAGCATAATGTGCTTGCCAAATTGTCCACCATCTAACGTGAGGCCTACAAGAAAATGAACTGTGAAAATCTAGCGAAATGTTAGGAGTCAAATTGTCTTCTGTAGAATTAATTTTCTAAAATAATACAAGTATTTCTTGTTCTCTGCTGGGCCTGAAGCTGAGCAAGGTCACGGGTAATGTTATCTGTATTAAATGTTTCTAATGTGCCCCACTTTTATCCACTGTTTGACTAGCTCGATTCATTTATCTAAAAACATGTTACTAACTCATGTTTTCTTTCGAGGATTCACAACATTTCATCCTGTTCCGACTGTTATTAAATGTTTGTAACAAAACCGGCAATGTCGAACAAAAGGAACTATTGAAACCGGACAAAAGAAACCTACGAGGACACTTTTGTATAAGTTTGGTAATATGTGAATGGAGAGGGGACCAACCAGAATCTTGTGAACGTCTAAATGAGAAACTTAGAATGTACTGTCGATATCTAATGGGTTTATAATTGGTTATTCTTTCTTCGCCTGAGTTTCTTGTCCAATAGAAAGTTTATTGTCTTTTAATATAGCAAGACTACACTGAGATTCTTTAGGCATTCTTTGGTCATTCTTTGGCCATTCCTGGAGGCATACTTTAACCATACTTGGCCATACTTTGGAGCTGTACTTTATCCAGATAGTCTAATGACGTCTTGGTATTTTATTATTTTCTGTGTTTAACTTACCTGTTGTATGATGAACTAATAGGCTGATGGTTTAGGTACATTATAGTCCAAACTTCTAAGCCATCGCTCCTTTTCCCTGTTCCTGTTCTGTTCCTGACGCTGCTGTCCCATTGATGAAGCTAATCTGTTGGCTGTTCCAATTAGGATAGGTAAATATGGTTATATCATACTGTCTTGTTCTTTGTCTCCTATCATTTACAAATGACTACCCCAGACTGAGGTAGAAACCAGTAGAATGGTATCAACAGACAGACAGGTTTGTGAAACTTGCAAATGCCTGTGGGAGGATTTAAATACCCATTTGGAGATAGTTGTTCTAGCAGGCTTGTGGACTGAGTGTAAGAGAAGTGTAGGTTGGACAACAAGTGAGCGCTGAGAGATCCAGTAACAGGTGCACCATCTCCTGAAATATTGAACTATTACTATAAAGTAATTGAGTGTCTGAAAACAAGAATTTCGCCCAAAAACATTGATTGGCAATGTATAGATAGGACAGTTCAGGAAGCAAAAGAATCAATTCATTCAAGGATTTAGACCAGAAATTAGCCAGATGATTAAGAGTTATTTGATTTGTTGGCAAGCGAAGCCGATTGATGAGGTGTTGGAGTATGCAAAATATTGTTTTGATGAGATTGAATTGAAACAGAAAAAGTTGAAGGAAAAGGCAATTGTGATGCAGATGAAGACAGCACAATCAGCAATTCAGGGAGGATTTCCAATTCAAAAGCAGCAGCAAGGGAGAGGTATGTTTCAGAATCAAGGCAGAGGTAGAGGACGTGGAAGAATGGCGATGGGAAATGTTAATTGCAGTATTGCCTTGAATTCCATAATGATACAGGGCGAGCCTCAGGGAAAGAAATGGTTTCCTTGCCATATTTGCAGAGGCGTCAGACATTGGAAAAGGCAGTGTGCGATGGCAAATCAGGGAGGTGTTGTCAACAGATGAATGGTGTCAATGCTTTTCAGAATATGAGAGGACCAAGAAAGAGAGGTCAAATTTCAACTTTCCAGAATAATGTAAATCCAATGCAGGGATATCATCCCTTACAACCCATGTAGCCTATGCAAACTATACAACCGCAAGTACAATAAGTACTATTACCCCAATTGCAACAGATGAAGCCACAAGTGCAGATGGTGCCTGTACAACAAATTCAAATGCCTAGACATTTACAGATACCACAATCTCCTATGTATCAGCAACAGGTAATGCTTTCTCAAGTGGTCAGAGGTCAGAAAGTAAACCAGAGTAATAATGCAGTTTATCAATCTCCTTTACACAGTGAGGAGGGAATAAACGATGTTTGGATGTCAGATAGTTCAGATGAGGAAGAATGTGTGTTGGCTGCTTCATTAGAGGTGGATCAGAAAGGTCCTTATGTTAAGGGAAAGGTGCACAGTCATAAAGTCTCTTTTGTAGTTGACACTGGAGCTACACACTCAACAATGAGATCTGCAGAAGTTCCAGATTTGCCTTTATCATGGAAAACAGTCCAGATTGTGGGAGTTGCAAACCAATATTTGACAAACCCAATTACAGAGCCTGTTGTGGTCAAAACTGGGAATTTTAGGGGTATGCACAAGTTTATGGTTTGTGATTCAAGTCCTGTGTCCTTACTGGGAAGGAATCTGTTGTGCAAAACAAGATGTTCAATTACTTATTCAGACGAGGGAATTGAAATTCGGACAAACAGTGATGACGGGGAGAATACAATAATTGCTGTTGATAAAGAGCCAGAGTTGGCAGAAGAGTTTCCATTGATTAGTTTTGTTGAGCCAGGAAAAAATGAGACAGAACTCAAAGAATCTCCTTTGATTAGTTTCTTTCCGGTTTTTGAAGTGAAAGAACTTTCCGTTGATTTAGAGAAAACTGTTAAGTCCAAAGTTTGGGATCTTTCAGGGAAAGACATTGGGTTAATAAAAGAAGTAGAGGCAGTTAAAGTCGCAACTAAGCCTAATGTAGTTTTCCCTCAGACTTCACAATATCCAATGTCAATTGATGAAATTGAGAGTGCGAAACCCTTAATAGAGCAGTTTGTGGAGAAAGGAATTTTAAAAAAAGTGTTGAGCAGTCCATGTAACTCACCACTAATGGGTCTGCGAAAACCATGTGGGAAACTTTGACTTGTCCAAGATTTGACAAAAATAAATTAAATAGTGGTCAAATGTTGTCCGGTTGTGCCAAATCCAGCTGTGATTATGTTTCAGATTCCGTGTGATGCCGGATGGTTTACTGTGATAGACCTATGTCAAGCATTTCGTGCCTCTTCACGACGACAGCAGATGTCTTTTTTTAAAATTTCTGAACAAGGTCTATTGTTGGTGTAGAAGTCCACAAGGGTTTTCTGAATCACCATCTATTTTCAATCAGACCCTGAAGAAGAATTTTGAATCATTAGTGATGCCTTGCAAGTCAACTTTGGTACAGTATATGGATGATTTATTATTTGTGTCCAAAACAAAAGAAAGGTGTAAATATGATACGATGTTTTTGTTGAATTTCCTGGGAGACAATGGGCATAAAATGTCCCCTGCTAAATTGCAACACTGTCAGAGAGAGGTGAAATATTTGGGACATCTGATTGAAAAGGGAACCAGAAAAAATTCTAGGGAGAGAGTAGCTACAATTGTACAAATGCAAGTACCAAATACACAAAAAGATGTGAGGATGTTTCTAGGAATGGTTGGCTACTGCCCCCAGTGGATTCTGAATTTTTCAGTTCTTTCAAAACCTTTACAGAAGCTGATTCATAAAGATGTTTCTGATTCTGTATCAATGGATGCAGCTTGTTTGAAAGCATTTAATGATCTGAAAGAGTGCTTGTGTCAAGCTCCAGCTTTAGGTATGCCTGACTATACTAAACCCTTTCTGTTGTTTTGTCATGAACGTGATGCATTTTCTTTGTCTGTCTTGACTAAGACTCATGGAGGTGTGAATTACCCAGTGGCATAGTTTTCAGCCACTTTGGATCCAGTTGCAGCAGCCTTACCAGGATATTTGTGTTCTGTTGTATCAGTTGAGCAGAGCCTCACTCAGTGTGAGAGCATAATGATGGGTTATCCTCTCACTATTATGGTCGTACACTCAATTGAGATTTTGCCTACCAGGTCTAAAACCCAGTATCTGACCAGCTCTAGGCTGACCAGATATGAGACTGCAATCTACTACAATTAAAAGGTGTACAGTGCTTAACCCAGCAACCTTACTCTAGATTGAAAACATTTCCACTGACAAATTGGATGATAGAGAACACGATTGTCTGGAAATTACAGAATTATGCACGAAACCCAGAGATGACATTAGTGGTATTTGTCTGGAAGAGAATGACCACATCATTCTTGTTGATGGTTCCTGTTTGAGAGCCAATATGGGTACATTCAGAGCAGGATATGCTGTGTGTACTATTACTGGTATGATGGAAGCTTCATGGCTTCAAGGAGTGTTTTCTGTACAAGTGGCGGAATTGGTAGCTCCTTGTAGAGCCTACCATATTTTAATTTGAATGAAAGTGACAATATACACAGTCAATATGGATTCGGTGTGTGCATGATTTCGGTCAAATACGGTCAATAAGGAATGATGTGAGAATTCATAAGTTGTTACAAGCCATCCAAATGCCCGAAACGGTTGCTGTGGTGAAATGCAGTGCACAGCAGAGATCACAAGATTATGGCCCTTATTAAAACCTTGGCGGTAAATGCCGCCTACCGCCGTGCTGATGGCCGCCAACATACAGTGACTGCGGCGGTATACCTCTACGGGTATTAAGACCCACACAGAGAAATCCGCCACTATACAGACACCGACACAAGTCCGCCACACCAAAGGTCAGTGATAAGCTGGCGGTACCAAAACCCACACCGTTACGCCAACAGGAATACGCCCACAGTATCAGGACCCACAAATCACTGTGGCAGTCTTTCACCCACGGTAAACCATTGGCGGTACACACCGCCGCGCTCAAAATACACACACTAACAAAACTACACCACATTGGACTATTCAAACTACACACACCTGACACACATACACCATTATAAAACACACACCCATATTACCCACAACCCTTTCAATGAAAAAAATGATTGCCAACAGAGAGAGACAAGCCTGGAGCACCCACTCAATTAGAGCCACAGAACACCATCACCCATACACCATCCACACACCTCACAGCACACACCACAACACATCACCCCATACATCACCCCACACATCCTCACACATACCACTCACATCACATCCATGGCACCCCAAAGACACCCCAGGTTTTCAGAGGAGGATCTAAGGGTCATGGTGGAGGAAAGCATCCGGGTAGAGCGACAGCTATTCAGATCACAGGTGCAGCAGACGTCCATTGCTAGGAAGATGAAGCTATGGTGGAGAGTTGTGGACAGGGTCAACGCCATGGGACAGGACCCCAGAACAAGGGATGACATCAGGAAGAGGTGGAACAACCTGCGGGGGAAGGTGGGTTCCGTGGTTGCAAGACACAAGGTAGCAGTACAGAGGACTGGTAGTGGACCCCTAGCTCCTCCACCACAACTAAGAACATGGGAGGAGCAAGTCTTGGCGATCATGCATCCTGAGGGCCTCGCAGGAGTAGAAGGAGGACTGGACTCTAGTAAGTCAAATCTTTACTACTATATCCCCCACCCTACCTGCATGTCAACACAAACTCCTACCCCTACCCTCACCCCCATCACTCCACCACCTCACATATATCCCACTATTACAACCCACCCATCCCAATACCAAGCCCTGCATTGCACACCAATGCATGGACCCCCATCACAGACCTGCATGGACACCCATCACAACAGCATGCCCATTAGAGAGAATCACCTAGCCCACAAAATCACCACGCACACAAAGCAAAGCTGACAGAACAATCACAACCATACAGGGAAACACACCCATGCACAAGATGGCACACGCAGGTACAATAACACTGCATTTTCATCCCCACAGGACCCCCACACAATGTCACCGGAGAGGAGGTGCCACCAATATCCAGTCCTCCCCCGAAGAGGCCCACAGTGATGACAGCTGCTCTGCACGCCTGGATCACGAGGACCAATCTGGCCCATCAGGGACCTCTGGACAGTCGGTTACCCTGCCATAGTTCCATACCACCACAGAGCCACCCCCCTCAGGAAACACCACCACAGCACCCACCCAGCGGGCCCATATGACTGTCCCCAGGACACGCCAATCAGCAGTGTGTCCACCACTACAGGGGACCCCAGGCAACCTCACAAACCCAAGAATATCAGGGACCTGGGGTCAGTGGCAGTGGGCACATGGTTCAGGGGACAGAGGCACAGGACAACAGGGAAGCTGGGAGGACTGCTGTGTGACAGGGTGAGGACAGGCCCAGGGATCCCACTCTCCATGAGGCACTTGCAGGGATCCTGGGAGCATACCACCATTCCCAGGAGACATTGGGCCAGACACTGGTCAAGTTGCAGGAGACCCAGTGGCTGCTGGAGGGACAGTACCTGAGGATCAGGGAGGACCTCAAACACATTCACACCATTGCAGGGGTGCTGGCTGACATGGCCAACACCATGAGGGAGGCATTGGCACCTGACACTGGCCACACTGATGAACAGCCCTCCACCTCTGCCGGCACTAGTGGACAGGAGGCCCCGCCACTGGAACAACAGGCCACCAGCACCCTACCCCATGCAGAAGGAGAACCACCCAGTAAACGGTCCCTCCGATCCAGGCAGAAGCAAGAGAACTTTGCCAAGACCCCCACCAGGAAATAAGACTCGCCTGATTGTCACCCTTGTGTCCCACTCTGTCACCCTGTCCAACTTGAACTGCCTTTGTTCCCTTTCCTATGTCCCACTGGACAATGCACCTGTGATACCAAGAGACTGGACTCTAACTGGACATTCCTCCATCATCACCCCTGCCCATAGTACATCCCCCTCTACTTATTAGCACTTATATAAACACCCTTGGAACAAATACCATTCTGGAGTCTGTCAATTGATTGAAATATGTATTAGTACAACATTCTGAAAACATTGTAATTCATGTGTACAGTGCTATATACATTGGTATGACCTGTAGTGTGCAGCAGTAAACATACCAGGAGTCATAGTGGGGCACAGAGATCTAAAATAGAGATGCCAAAGGATATAGTAAGTGGCCATAGACATAGGGAAATCATGCTGCCATGTACAATGTCCAACAGAAAACTGAAAAGTAAAGTGAAGTTACAGAGTCTTACCTGTGTGTCACTGGAAGTACTGCTGTATGATATTACTTCTGTTGTCCACATCTTCCTCCTCTGCCTCCTCTTCATCACTGTCCACAGGCTCCACGGCTGCCACAAGACCATTTTCAGGCTCATCCTCCTGCAGAAAAGGCACCTGGCGTATCAAGGCCAGGTTGTGCAACATGCAACAATGATCTGGCACACCTTCTTGGGTGAGTAGTACAGGGATCCACCTGTCAGATGGAGGCATTGGAATCTGGCCTTCAGGAGGCCAAATGTTCTCTCAATGATCCTCCTTGTTCGCCCATGTGCCTCATTGTGACGTTCCTCTGCCCTTGTCTTGGCATTCCTCACTGAGGTCAGTAGCCATGAGAGGTTGAAGTCATCAGAGTCACCTGCAAATATTCAAGGGATACCTGTTAGCCAAACACTCACCCTTAGGGCCACCCCCACACCCATATACTAACATCCACTGGGTGGGGACGATGGGCTCACCTATTAGCCACACCCTGTGCCTCTGGAGTTGAGACATCACATATGGAATGCTGCTATTCCTCAAGATAAAGGCATCATGCACAGACCCAGGAAACTTGGCATTGACATGGGAGATGTACTAGTCCGCCAAACACACCATCTGCACATTCAGAGAGTGATAGCTTTTTCTATTCCTGAACACCTGTTCATTTCTCTGTGGGGGGGCACAAATGCTACATGTGTACCATGGCACCAATGATGTTGGGGATATGTCCCAGGGCATAAAAGTCAGCTTTCACTGTGGCCAAATCCTCCACCTGGGGGAATACGATGTAGCTGCGCATGTGTTTCATCAGGGCAGACAACACTCTGGTCAACACGTTTGAGAACGTTGGCGGAGACATCCCTGATGTCATGGCCACTGTTGTTTGGAAGGAACCACTTGCCAGGAAATGGAGCACTGACAGGACCTGCGCTGGCGGATAGCTGACATCTGGTCTGGCTCCAATTGGGCACACAGTTCTTGGATTGTGGCCCGATTAAGTCAGTTGATGTGCCAATGTCTACTGTGACGCAGTTAGGTACCATCGCCTGTGCCCCCTTGAAATGGCGGCTGCCTGACCTGTGAGGAGGGACAAGTGGAAATGAGGTAATTCTGCTGGCGTTGTCTGCCATTGCGGTAGGCAGTCGCTGACCGCCGCGCAACTTCACCTTGGTTATCATTGGGCCCTATGGGTTCCAGGAGCTAATGGCGATGTACGCTGGCGGTGACGGTATGCACCGCCGCGGACGTGACCACCATTTTCTATCTATTCACTCACTTGCTACCTGACCTTCAACAGGAGAGGACCTACACTGCAAGTGCTGCTGTGACCTGTGTCTGGAAGCAACAATGGTTCATGTGTCTGGGGAAAGGGCCCCAGCTTTTACTGCGGAGGAGTTGGAGAGACTTGTGGATGGGGTCCTACCCCAGTACACTTTACTCTGTGGTACTCCAAACAAACTGGTGAGTACACTGTGAGCATGATGCATGGGCCATGAATGTATGGAGTGCTGTGTGTGTAAGCCACATGCGGGGGGCTGAGGTGTCCTGGGCAGAGTGCTGCAAGTATGGTGGTCGAAGTATGTGTGTTAGTGGATGGGAGGGATATTTTGGGCCATGAGTGTGACGGTCCGGGTGGTATTACTAATCCCTTTTCTGCTGTATTTTTCCTGCAGGTCAGCGCCCATCAGAAAAAGGGTATTTGGCTGCCATCGCCAAGGAGGTGCGGACCCTGGGGCTCTTTGACAGACGGAGCACCCACTGGCGCAAACGGTGGGAGGACCTGCGCTGCTGGGCAAGGAAGACGGCGGAGGCCCAGCTGGGGCTGGCCTCCCAACGAGGAAGGGGTAGCCGTCGTACCCTGACCCCCCTGATGTTCCGCATCCTGGCAGTGGCATATCCAGAGTTGGATGGGCACTTGAGGGCATCACAGCAGCCACAAGGGGGTGAGTACTAATTCAGATTCATGAGTTGGTGTGCGTTAAGATTTTTCCTGGGTGGGGGATGTGGACTGTGGGTTCCCCTAGGCCAGGGCGAACATGGCAGGGTAGGTCCATTGCTGGGCAGGCTCAGAGGCACTCCAACCCCAATGGTGTTAGTGGGCATGTACTACTGTGCAGGGTCCTATGGGTTACAGATGTGCAGCTGATAGCGTCATGCCATGTCCCCCATGGGCTGGTGATTAGCATTGTAACTGGTAGTGCATGGCCTAGTGCATAGGGCAGCTCCCTGTGTGTTGTGTACGCCAACAGTAGTGTTGTTTCTGGCATTGACCAAGTGTATCCTCTTTCTCTCCCCTCTCTTTTTGTTTTGTCACCCTGTCCTTGTGTGCATTAGCATCATCTGGTGGAGGAGCAGAGGCACCGGCGATGGAGGGAGCTGCATCCCACATGGGCCTGGAGGTCGAATCCACCGACAGTGAGGGCACCAGTGGGACGGAGGCTGAGGGGAGCACCACGACGGAGACAGGAGGTGACACTACAGACAGTGACTCCTCCTCTGATGGAAGCTCCCTGGCGGTGGCCGACACCTCTGTGCCCACCCCAACAACAGGTACAGTCGCCACCCCCCACAAGCACCATCCTCCCAGCAGCTCCTCAGCGTGTTTCCCGTGTCCGCTCACCCAAGAGGGTGGGCATATCCTTCGCCCCAGGCACCTCAGGCCCTGCCCCAGTCAGCCTTGCTGCCCTCAGTGAGGAGGCTATTG
Organism: Pleurodeles waltl; assembly: GCF_031143425.1. Taxonomy (NCBI): domain Eukaryota; kingdom Metazoa; phylum Chordata; class Amphibia; order Caudata; family Salamandridae; genus Pleurodeles; species Pleurodeles waltl. Next base: position 625,217,114 of record NC_090438.1, on the reverse strand, counting down.
ACCTCCTGAGATCCCTCACTGTTGGGGCGTCAACCATTCTGAATGCCATCCAGGGTGTCGAGTGGCATTTGCAACAAACAAATGCATACCCGGAGGGCATTCACTTTGGCATGGTGGCCCAACAGAGAGCATTTCAGGCTCTTGCCTCCGCACTGAGGGCAGCCATTGTCTCAAGCCTCCCCCTCCTACTTCCTCTACCCAGTCCCAATCCCCTCAACCCCAGCCTATCCCAAGCACACCTTCAGACCAGCATTCACCCAAATCAACACACAAAAGTGGCTCAGACAAACACAAGCACCACACTTCATCTCACAGGCACTTACACAAGCACCATCCCCATGCAGACACACCAACATCCACTGCCTCCACTGTGTCCCCCTCCTCCTCCTCGTCCACATCCCTCCCAGTTGTGTCTCCACTCACACCTGCATGCACTACATCCTCATCCACTACCTCCACCACCAGCACGCCCATTACCCCTCACCCCTCACCACCCCCACATCCATGCACATGTCCCCTGTGTCCTCTCCCACTGTGTCTGTGACCCCTCCTCCCAAAGTACACAAATGCAAGCACACACCCATCCAACAGCCATCCACCTCCCAACAGCATCCAGCTCATGCAACTGCACCCAAACACAGAAGACTGACACCTCCTACAACCACCACATCTTCCTCCACTCCCAAACCTTCACCCTCTTCCCGCCCCAATGTCCCTAAGAAGCTCTTCCTAGCAAACATTGACCTCTTCCCTAACCATCCCCCCGTCCTTCACCTCGGGCCAGGGTTGCCAAAACCCAGCCCAGCACCTCAGCCACCAAATCCATGTCCGCTATGTTGTCTGCAGCTGTCAGACACTCAAAGGGGTCACCCGTCAGCCCAGCCAGTTTGCCATCAACTCCTGCCAAGGACAAGAACATTCCACCACCTGGCAAGGTGAAGAAGGGGACAGCATCCAGCAAGGGGAAGGAACCACAACCACCCAGCAAGCCCACCTCAAAGACTCCAGCTGCCAGAACCAAGGTGACACCACCATCTGCCAAGGGCAGGAAGGGACACAAAACACCAGGCAAGCCACGTCATCCGTCTGAGCCTGCAGGTGAAGGCCTGGTGGCTATTAGCACAACCGCAAGCACCGCCACATGCACCGCCTCAAGCACTGTCGCAAGCACCACTACTGTCAGCAACAGCAGCCCTAGTGGGCAGCCATATGAGGCTGCAGGAGAAGGGCTGGAGCCTCCCCCCACCACTTGCAGCACCACCACCTGCACCACGGACAGCACCGCCAGCTAAACTGCCGCAAGCACCGCCGAAAGCACCGCCACCTGCACCGCTGACAGTAGCACCACTGCCAGCAGCAGCAGCCCCAGTGAGCAGCCGTCCGAGGCTGCAGGAGAAGGGCTGGAGCCTCCCCCCACCACTGGCAGCACCACCACCTGTTCCAGCACTACCAACAACATAGCTGCCGGCGGATTGACTGTAGCCCTCCCTCCATGGAATATCATGCATCCTGGTCACTGCAAATCTCGTGGCTCTGACACCCAGGTGAGGGACTGTGACCTGGCACCCCCCATATGCTGCATCACTGGGCACCAAGCCCCCTCCAGAACCAGTGGAGAAAGACATCCGCTCACCCTATCCTTGGCAGGATGAAGCACACTGGGCACCAAGCCCACTCCAGAACCAGTGGAACATGTCACCCACTTGAGAGACTGTGGCTTTGTACTCCCCAAGACCAAGCAGTGGGAAAACCACCCACTTGAGAGACTTGAGAGTCTGTAGCTTTGCACTCCCCAGGACCAAGCAGTGGGCAAACCACCCACTTGAGAGTCTTGAGAGACTGTGGCTTTGCACTCCCCAGGACCAAGCAGTGGGCACCCACCCACTTGAGAGACTTCAGAGAATGTGGCTTTGCACTCCCCAGGACCAAGCAGTGGGCACACCACCCACTTGAGAGACTTGGGAGACTGTGGCTTTGCACTCCCCAGGACCAAACAGTGGGCATGGAGCCCCCTCCAGGAGCAGTTGGGGGTGAGGGTGGGGATGTTGGGTGTTGCATGTGTGTGTCACTCTCTCTTTTTCCTCCCCCCCCCATGTGCTAGGTGCAGTACTCACCGTGGTCGTTGTCGCCGGCGTTGGTACTCCTGGTATATGAGAAGATACCCCAGCATGCGTAACACCTGTAGTTCGGGCTCCATGGCGTCCTGGTTCTTCCTTGAGTGTCAAGAGGTGAGTGGTTTCCCTTCTGTGTACTGTTTTCTCCGTGCTTTTGATGGCGTTGGTACCGCCCCAGAAAAGCTGGCGGATGGGCGGGTTGTAATGGGGTGGGCGGCACATTGTCTTTCACATGGCTGTTGGCGGTTACCGCTGCGCTGTTTGTTGGTACTGCCGAGGTGGTCAGAGTGTTAACCCCTTGGGTGCGGGCGTCCCCTGGTGCGGGTCACGACCAGTGGCCGACACCAGGGAGGGGGTTAATAAATCCTTGGGTGCGTCGCACCCGAGGATTATTTATTTTTTTTCTCTTCCCGGAAGACACAGAAGCTTTTTCGTGCCTCCCCCTGCCCCCCACCCGCCCCTTTGTGACGTCAGCGAGCCGCGATGACGTCACTTTGTGGATTTCCCCATCGGCGCAGGAAGCGGCATTGCGGCCGCTTCCTGCTCCGATGGGGAAAACGGCACCAAACGGCCTTCCCCACGTTCTGGAAGGCCTCGTAAGAAAGGGGAGACTCTCCCCTTTCTTACGAGGCCTTACGGAAAGTGTTTCCTGGCCCCCGATTGCAGCACAGCAGGAAACACCGCTAGACACCAGGGATTTCACTTGTGGGGGTCGGCCCCCTCGAAAAACGCCCCCCCCCCCCCGGGGCATATATCTATTTTTTTTTTTAAAGTAGATGTCCCCTGGGGGGGCGCGATCTCGAGTGATCGCGCCGCCCCTGGGGCTAAATTTTATTTAAAAAAAAAAAAGAAATGGATAGGGGGTCGCCCGTGGGCAGGGCGACCCCCTGTGGGGGCAATATTTTTTTTTTGTTGTTGTAGGGTTTCCCTGGGGGCCATTTTGGCCCCCAAGGAAACCATACAACAACTAAAAAATATATAGATTTATATATATATGTATATATATAATATATATATATATATATATATATATATATATATATATATATAGATCTATATACCTATGTAGATATATCTACATGGATATATCTATAGATAGATCTATATATCTATAGACTCCCTCCATACTTGTCAGAACCAACAGAGAGAGTATATACATAGATCACTTTTATATGTGGATTTGGTTTTCCTGGGGGCCGATCGCAGCCCCCAGGGAAACCAGACACGTATTGACAAAAGTGATTTATATGTATATATATATATATATTTGCCACCAGTTGTCTTGCAGTTGCAGCTTGCGTCTTCAAAGCAATGCACATACTTCAACTGACGCATTTCAACTGTAGCTTTTAGGCAGCAATAAAAAAGTCAAGTAAGTATTGTGATTATGTTTCTGCTACAAAAGGGTCAGACTTGTCTAGTGGCAGTTTTAGTGCCATAAAGAAGCGCAGAACGTTTATATGCCTACTGCAAAGAGCAAATCTGTATTTTATGTAAATAGCTGAGTACATTAGTAAAGTCAGCCATTACCTGCGCTATAATACAAATGAAATGTATGTGCGGGGTGGAGGGCGGCTATGGAGAGATGGAGGGCACTTTTGCTGGGTGGTAATGAGGGAATCCGTGAAGGAGGGAGTGGGAGCACCAATAATGACTGGACGCAGGAGGTGCTAAAGACTGTGACGAATGGTATGTGACAAGGTGTTTTTTGAGTGTCTTGAAAGAATGTGCTGATTGAGGGAAGAAGCGCAGGTAAGGTGGCCTCTACTGTTCCACGTACCTCACACACACCATTGATTTTGTGACTGTCTACGTAGGCTAGTGTTTTAGAACAACCGTTTAGCCAATAGTAGCGATGGCATCTTGATGGATGACTGCTGCCGTCACTCGGGTTATAGAGGACAGCTCTGACATAGGATCAGAGACTGAGACATCAGATACTGAGACAGCATCTGAGGGATAGGACAATGGCACAGACTCTGGGAGTGATTTTTCAGTCGGAGGAGTCCCATTCGATAACTCCTCTTCCCGTAAATTATGAGGGAGGTGATGAGGACAGTCTTGCTGTCCCTTCGCAAGCACAGTCTATGCAACGGGGTAATAGTGGGTTAGCCCAACCCAGAGAGCAGGTGAATGTGGCGGCAAGCAGAGAGAGTGCTCTCTTGGGAGCTCCCCAATTTAGTTCAGCCCCAAATTCCACCGCCTAAATCGTATTGTGGAGACATCAAAATTATCTATCGCAAAACAAACTGATTTTGTAAGGTAGGCACCTGTGTTTTTGGTCCTGGGTTCGGCGGCCATATACAGAAACACACTAAACCCAAACATTTCTGGAAACTAGACATTCTGGGGAGTCCACAGAGGTGTGATTTGTGTGGATTCCCCAACGTTTTCATACCCAGAATACCCTGCAAAGCTGAAATGTTGAATAAAAACTCTATTTTTCTCGCATTTCTGTCACACAAACTACAGGAATATGCTGGGATCCACAAAATTCCTACCATCCAGTGATTCCTCACCTGCCCACTTGAGTGCCTACACCTAGTGCCTGCGTCAGGGATGGATCACCCCAGGGTCAACAGCTGCCTCATGTAAGGACCAACATTGACCGTTGTGTGATCTATTCCTGTCGCGGGCACCAGCCTTACCCACACAAGTGAGGTACCATTTCTATCGGGAGACTTGGGGGAATGCTGGGTGGAAGGAAATTTGTGGCTCCTCTCAGATTCCAGAACTTTCTGTCACCCCATCTTGGATTCCCCTAGGTCTCTAGCTTTCAAAAATGCACAGGTTTGGTAGGTTTCCCTAGGTGCTGGCTGAGCTCGAGGCCAAAATCTACAGCTAGGCACTTTGCAAAAAACACGTCAGATTTCAATGTAAAGAAGTGATGTGTCCATGTTGCGTTTCCTGTCGCGAGCATTAGGCCTACCCACGCAAGTGAGGTACTACTTTTTATCGGGAGACTTGGGGGAACACAGAATAGCAAAACAAGTGTTATTGCCCCTTGTCTTTCTCTACATTTTTTCCTTCCAAATGTAAGACAGTGTGTAAAAAAGACATCTATTTGAGAAATGGCCTGTAATTCACATGCTAGTATGGGCACCCCGGAATTCAAAGATGTGCAAATAACCACTGCTTCTCAACACCTTATCTTATGCCCATTTTGGAAATACAAAGCTTTTCTTGATACCTATTTTTCACTCTTTATATTTCAGCAAATGAATTGATGTATACCTGGTATAGAATGAAAACCCATTGCATGGTGCACCTCATTTATTGGCTCTGGGTACCTAGGGATCTTGATGAACCTACAAGCCCTATATATCCCCGCAACCGGAAGAGTCCAGCACACGTAACGGTATATTGCTTTAAAAAATCTGACATTGCAGGCAAAAGTTACAGAGTAAAACGTGGAGAAAAATGGCTGTTTTTTTCAGCTCACTTTCAATATTCTTTTAATTCAGCTGTTATTTTCTGTAGGAAAACCTTGTAGTATCTACACAAATGACCCCTTGCTGAATTCAGAATTTTGTCTACTTTTCAGAAATGGTTAGCTTCCTGGGATCCATCATTGGTTTCACACCCATTCCTGTCACTAACTGGAAGGAGGCTGAAAGCACCAAAAATAATATAAATGGGGTATGTCCCAGTAAAATGCCAAAAATGTGTTGAAAAATGTGGTTTTCTGATTCAAGTGTGCCCGTTCCTGAAAGGTGGGAAGATGGTGATTTTAGCACCAGAAACCCTTTGTTGATGCCATTTTCAGGGAAAAAAAACACAAGCCTTCTTCGGCAGCCCTTTTTTCCCATTGTTTTGAAAAAAACGAAATTTTCACTGTATTTTGGCTAATTTCTTGGTCTCCTCCAGGGGAAACCACAAACTCTGGGTACCATTAGAATCCCTAGGATGTTGGAAAAAAAGGACACACATTTGGCGTGGATAGCTTATGTGGACAAAAACTTATGAAGGCCTAAGCGCAAACTACCCCAAATAGCCACAAAAGGGCTCAGCACACGGGGGGGGAGGGTCCCAGCAGCTAAGAGGTTAAAATGGCTGCATGTGTTGGCAGTTTCCGCCGTGGTCATGATTCCATTTCTGTTACCGCCAGCCTGTTGGCGATATTACTGCCGCTTTAAAACCGACCGCCAGGGCTGTAATGAGGGTCTATGTGTCAATGGGTAACACGTATGCAGACCAGGTCCCAAAATTCTGCACGCTGAATGGCATATCCTTCAAAGGAAACTGGGAATTGTTGTCTGAAAATGATGAACTCTATGCCAGTTTTACCATGCAGATTGTTGACTTAGAAGAGTCCAAGATAACGTTTCTAAAAAGGAACATGGGGATTGGCAGAAACTCAAGTGTGTCCAAAGGGACAACAATGTGTGGATCTCGGGAGAAGAGAAGGTAGTACTGCCCAATAGTCTACTGACTCAAATGGCTAGATACTATCATGGATGAGCTCACGTGGGTAGAGATGCAATAGTTCGTAGTTTTAAACAGCACTCGTTTAATCTAAAGTTTAGACAGGTTGGCGAAGCAATTTGCCATAGGTGCATTGTTTGTCAACAAAAGAATGTTGGCAAAGGGACAGTGGTCAATATGGGACATTTTGGCTTGGCTGGAAGACCATTTAGCAGAATGCAGATGGATTTTATTGAAATGCCTGCGTATGCTGGTCTGAAATATGTGTTGGTGATTGTGTGCATTTTCAGTCATTGAATTGAGGCGTAACCTACACAGAGGAATGATAGTCTCACAGTGGCGAAATTACTGCTTCATTAATTCCACAATTTGGTTGTCTGGTTTCTTTGGAGTCAGATAGGGGAAGTGATTAAATTTCTATGTTGACCTTTAAATATTTATCAGAAACTCCATTGTAGTTACCGCCCGAAGGATCAGGACTCGTAGAACAGATGAATGGCATTTTTAAATTGAATTTGGCAAAAATATGTGCATCCACGAATTTGAAATGGCAAGATGCTTTGCTGTTTGTTCTAATGTCAATGAGAAGCCCCCTGACAAGAAAACAGGACTGTCGCCTCATGAAATCCTCATGGGAAGAGCTATGAGATTGCCAGCTGTACCTGCAAATGCTCTTGTGAACAATACAGATGATATGGTGTTAGAATACTGCAATGGTCTAGCTGATGTGGTCCGATCTTTCTCTCATCAGGTGGAAGCTACCACACTTCAAGCACCTCAAGGCCAAGGACACAACCTGAAAGCTGGTGACTGGGTTCTGATCTGAAAGCACGTGAGAAAATCATCTTTGGAGCCTCGTGGAAAGGTGATACTGATCACTACTACAGCTGAAAAGTATGCAGGACATCCGAACTGGATCCATGCAAGTCACAATCGGAAAGTGAACAATCCAACAGAATAAGATGAAGAGCTGTTGAAATTACCAACATCTAAGCATGTTCCAGGTCAAGAAAGAGAAAGAGAAGAACTGGAGACTGTTCTTGAACATACTCCAGTCAATTTACCCACTCCTGTGCCAGACGAAGTGGAGGGTATCCTGGAAGATGAGGATGAATCATCTTCAAATGAAACAGTGAGAGAGCAAGAACCTCTTCAAACTAAACCTTCACAGAGGAGGGCATTGGTTGCAGATGGTAGTCTGGGCAACCAGACTAAATGAGTGACTGACCTCAATGGAAAAGGAGTTGAGACAGATCCTTGCCTAGAAGGTTTGACTCCTCCTGACCCAGTTGTAGGAACGTCAAAGAAGAAGAGTTTGTGTCCAATACTGAAGAGAGCATTGACAAAGATACCTCTGAATGTGACAACTGGCTAGAATCAAATTCAACGACAGGGAAGATTAACATGGTGCCATCAATTCAAGAAGAAGCCGACTTAACTAGAGAAGAAGATCTGAGTGAAGGAGAAATCAGCAGTGGTCGAAGATTGAAAATAAAAAGAGTTGTCAATAAAAGATTTTCTGGTCCTAAATGGGCATATGCAACTACCAACGAATGTCAAGAAGAATTTTTGAATTTTTGTTTTGACAGAGACATTCCTGTTTATATTTTGGTACATGAAGATAAATGAGACTTTAGTAGAAATTAATACATTTTAACTTGAAAGGAGATAAGAGACTTTGTTGAATTTTACCTGAAAAGGCTTAGATAATTTGATTTGACAAGCTGCAAAACTGATTTTGACAACTTCCACCGAACCTTGACAAAGGGCCCTGAAAGTGTGGATGCACTTTAAAAAATAAATAAATAAATTAGGAGGGATAGAAGATTGAAGATTGATGGCTGAAGATTGAAGAATTGAAAATGTTTGTCTTCTTTTGTAATTTTTTTTGTTTTGCTTTTTGCTGCATAACCATACTTTTGTATTTGCTTTTACTTTGTGATTCCTTACAGACCATGGCAGACTTTACCAAACCACACACTAAGAACGAATGCTGTAAATGTATAAATATTGGTTTGGCAATCGTTTGTGCAATTGTATGTTTGTTGTTGATTGGGAGTGTGATTGTCTTTGATTCAAATGGAGCCAACCATACATAGCTTTATATACCACTACTACACCTTTAGAATTATTTCTTACTCTTTCAGCAATAGATAGGTTTGGAATAGATGGAAAATACTTACACAAAGAGAGAGAACTTTCTTCTAATGTCTTCTATCGCTTATTGTGAGAGTATGTTGACACTATGGATGCGAGAAATTGCTATGTCTGTATGCAGCCTCTGTTGAGGAGGGCATTTCATGTCACAGTCTACAATTAACATATGGTATAACTTGCAGTCTTTTACTAACAAGGTTCTATAATCAAAGAAGTATAAAATATTTCTACTCAAATCACAACTTTGTGTTTTCCTTTTCCCCATAATTAGGTACTTGAGTAAAGTTGCCAAGGATAATGACAGGATTAGTAAGAGGGTTCTTTGACGTTCTGGTACGGTTTATGCACACCGTAATAATCTAACCTGCTTACTAGCACCTGCTGAAAAGAGTTTCTTAGAAAACACTGAGGAAAGAAGGAGAGCAATGAAGGCTAAGATAGACAAGGGAATTGTTCAGCGAAGCCCTGGAAGTCATCATGCTTACACTGATGTCACAAAACAAGGGAAGTCAGCTTTTGATGCACGACGTAGGCAAGCTTTGTATATATAGGCCACAATCTTATTTTGATAGAATATATGTGGGATAGAGTAGATGTAGGCATGTGTTTTTGTTTCAGTGTAAATGGACATTTATGTTAAATGGTCAGGATCCAGCAATGCCTCACATCTATTACATCTGTGGGAAAATGCTTCTTACCTTCTTCCTAGAGGATGGTATGGCACATGTCATTTGGGAATGGTCTTCCAAAAATGTACCAGATTGATGACTTGAGTAAATTTCCTAAATTGACAGAATTACAACCTGGACAAATGTGAGAATCAGTTTCTAGCATTGTGGAGCAATAATTCCTTCAGTGGGAGTTGTTCTGAATTCAATGAAAATACAAAGGTTGTCTACAGTAGTGGATAACATGTTAACAGATTTTTCAGGAGCTATTCTCCTCTTAGACACTGAAATGGCTGCGAAAAGAGCTATGACTCTTCAGAAGTGCCTTGCGTTAGACATTCTTTTGATGAAAGAAGGCAGAGTTTCTAAATTGCTAGGACCGCGTCACTGTTGTTCGTATATACCGAACAATAGCAAAGCAGTTAAAAGCATGAACCGGAACTCAAAGAATTAACCAAAACTACTATTTGGCGAAAGGCTGGATTCCAACCATCGTGTTTTGTTTAATTGGACTATAGAGAATCAGAGAACATTTCAGATGGAAAAATTGTATAGGGAAAATTCGAGGAGAATTTCTTTTTACAGAAAAGTGCAAGAAACTAGGTTTTAAGATATTTTAAACAGGATGAATATAAATTGATACAAGAAACCAAAATGGTCTTTTTGAATCTTGAGCGCCTTGTATTTCCTAGCCTTTTCACCCCATTAGTAAGTCTATTTTAATATAGGGGGCTGCTCGTTTCAGGACCTTAAATACACTTTTACTTGTAAAATGGATAGGACTAAGATAGCTGAAGAACTATTTGATAGTCTTGCTAGAGGCAACACATTCCTGAGAACTTGTCACAACAAATCACAGGTACGAAATGAAGGTTTAAAAAGTAAATTCATGAGACTGGAAAAATTAAAAAAGAATGAGCTATCCAAATGGTGGGATGGGACCACACTCAAACAATACAAAAAATTAAACCGCATACCCCGAGGGTTAAGATCACAGATTTTTCCTACCTATGATGACTTAGACACTGATTTACTAGCTATATGGTATGAAGAACTGACAACAAGCTCAATGAGACTCATGGACATTTTAATTACGAATGCAGAAAGGAAAGTGAGTAAGCTACAAGCTGAAATTAAAGAGCTAGAAAAAGAGATTGAAGACTTGAATTTAAAGGATGCAACGGATAGAAACTATAAAATTCTAGAAGAGGTCCTACTTAGATTCCAAGAAGACATCACACAGAGAAAGGCTTGTAAGCTCAAACGAGACGAAAAAGATTATATGACAGGAAGAGTCTTTACTTTTGCTAGTAAATATGACCAATTGATACATACTAATCCAATATCCAGTAAATCAAGCATGTCTAATGTTTCGGATACGACATCAAATAGCACTTCCTTGACAAGTGACAGCGAAACAGAAGGAGCAGCGGGTACGTTGATTCCTGATCGGGATACTCTGCATGAGAGCACTTTTTTACAAGAACTCATGAGAATGAGACGGGGCAAATTTATACAAAACAGAGGGTCAAGAAAACAAGGAGAGGCAATAGAGGAACAGGGAATAAGAACAAAAGAAATGGACGGAGTCCAAACGAGATCGAGGAACAAGAAAACTTAGACTGTGAAGAATCCTCCTCTATAGGGGTAATTAATCTTTCCAAAATGGATTTAAATCTAGGAGCTTTGAGCCTTTTAACCAAGGGACTTAACTTCTGTCCTAGTAATTTCGGTGATCCTTGTAGATCCAAAATAGATCTTTTTAAATTTGTTCGGAAACTCAAACTTAAAAGGTTTTTTCAACTACATCCGATGGATAATCCCTTAAATGACACAACCACTGCTTCTTTAAGTACTCTATCAATTGAAGAAGTGCGAGAACTGCAGTTATTGTATCTATAGCTGAGAGAGATCAGGACCTAGATGTGTTTTCTAAAGTCCTACATGAACTAGAAATTGACCCAAATAGGAGTATGTCAAGTGGGTTGAGAAACAAATCTGGTTGGACTCCAAGATCCTGGGCTCTGAACCCCTTTGACAAGTTTTTTGACTTGGTCTGTCAGGATTTTGATAAACATTTAATGAAAAACAAATATAGATTTACAAGCAAACAAAACTTGAATTCTGAAGAACTAACAGCACTCAAAATGCTTAAACAAAACAAGGACATTATCATTAGACAGGCTGATAAGGGTGGTAATGTCATTCTCATGGACAAGACAGATTACGACAATGAGATCTTGTCACAATTAAATGATACTATGTGCTATGAGAAGATCACTGGTAATCCCATTCCAAATCTAGTATATACTATTAATAGAAAGTTATTTGTGTGGAGAGATCAAGGGTTACTTAATAAAGATGAATTTCTATATTTGAAGGTGGATCATCCTAGATACCCATGTCTTTACACTTTACCGAAAGTACACAAAAATCTACCTTTTCCCCCGGGTAGACCAATTGTATCAGGTATATCAGGACCTACTGAGAGGCTCTCTGAATTTGTTGACTGTTTTTTTAAACCAATGGTGTGTAACCTTCCGTCTTTCATTAAAGACACCACACACATTTTGAGCATCTTAAACGACTTGGAATGGGACAGTAATATGCTATTGGTTACACTGGACGTAGTGGCCTTATATACTTGTATCAATCATGAGCTGGGACAAGAGGCTGTTCAGTTTTTTCTTAACAAAAGTTCAGCAAGTTTATGGGAGCACACATTGATGATAATGGACATGATTAATGTAATTCTAACAAACAATGTCTTTTTATTCAATGGTGACTGGTACCGACAAAAACAAGGCGTGGCAATGGGCTCCAAATTCTCCCCCTCCTACGCGAACCTTTTTATGGGGTGGTTTGAGCACAAATGGGTTTGGGGCCCTTTGTCTACCCAGTGGCAGACTTACATCCTGTTCTGGGGACGTTATATTGATGATTGTTTTTTAATTTGGACCGGTGGCGAACAGAAATTAATTGAATTTTGTACCTTTTTAAACTCCAATGCTATAAATGTACAATTTACATATCATTATAGTTCAGTTAGTATTGAATTTTTGGACGTAGAGGTATACATTGCTGACGGTAAGATCCAGAGTAGACTTTTTCGCAAAACGACCTCCTGTAACTCTGTACTTCATGCTGGGAGTGCTCACCCCAGACACCAAATAGTATCCATCCCTTATGCTGAACTAGTAAGGGCCCGGCGCAATTGTAGTATGGAGGAGGAATTCTTAAGTCAGGTGGACGATATGAGCAAGAGATTTCTGGCACGAGGTTACTCTAACAAAGTGGTAAAAGAAGCTCAGATCAGAGCCAAAAAGCTTGACAGAAGAGAAACTTTGAGAAACAAAGGCCCCATCAAAAGGACGGAACACGACAAAAAAGTTAGATTTATTACAGACTATAATGATGCATCCTTGTTAATGATAAAAGTTATGTCTAAACATTGGGGGATCTTGTCACATGATTCCTCATTAAAAGACTTTATACCTGAGAGAATCTTAACGACATATAGGAAAGGTAGGAATTTGCGTAATCTTTTGAGTCCTAGTTTCACCACTATTGGAGTGGATAAGACTTGGCTGTCTATTACAACACCGGGTTTCTACAAATGCGGTGGGAGTGGGGTGTGCCGTTGGGCTTGCCACAATATCAAAGAATATGTACAGGATAACAAACACTACACGATCAAGTCACTGATAAATTGTAATACCACTTTTGTGGTTTATATAATTCGATGCAAATGTTCTAAAATATATGTGGGTAGCACAATACGTGCACTTAAAATAAGAATAGGTGAACACGTTCGGGCCTTGAAGAACCTTGATATTAGATATCCTATTGTCTCGCATATTATGGATTGTAACTCACAGACGATGCAGAAATGTTTTGAATTTTTTGGATTGGAACATATTCTTAGAAACCCTAGGGGAGGCAATAGGGAGTTGGCCCTGCGAAAAAGAGAAGCATTATGGATTATGAGACTTAGAACTGTTGAGTGTGGCCTCAACTCTGATAGAGAACTTGAATTTTTCTTAGGGAAATAAATTTATGACTTAGAAGATTTGTTACGCAATATATGTAATACACTGTTTATTGTAATGACCATAACAACTAAAAATCCCCAACAAATTGAGTTATGGAATATAAGTATATCCTCAGGCTGCCAAATCTATTAATAAGTAGGAAAAGTTATAAATATTTGTAATATATAGACCGACTGACTCAAAACTGTTGTAGGATAGATGGCATTTCTATTCTGGCTGACAAAAAAAATGGAATTTTTCTTATGGTTATGAATTCATGACTGAAATAACTTGTCTATGTAATATGTTTAATACATTGTTTTTTTGCAATGATTACAACAACCAAAATTCTCCAACGGAATATATTTTGGAATATGAGTATATCCTTAGGTTGCTAATTTTATCAATAAGAAAGTGCAATTAATAATTATTCACATCATTTAGACTGATTGATTTATAACTGTTGTTGGACTAATAATACTTTTATTTGTGGCATATTGTAAAACGTGATGTGATCTGAAATATTTGGTGACAAGGAATAATCATTTGGGATGCCGTTTTCTTTTTGGGCTCTAACTTGGTCTGATATAATAGGAATTTTATTAACGAACCGATGCCTATTGAACACCCGTTGATAAGCTACATCGTAGTTTCTAAAACTGTCTGAAGCCAGTATTGAAACGAAATAAAGTTAATGCGTTTTTGCTCGGTGCAGTATGCGTACAAAGTGACGTTAATTTGAACATCACGGACATTACTGGTAGTCCGTTGTTTATTTTGATGGGTTAAATTCAACCCGGAAGTGTATTTAACTTCCGGGTTCGATAGACGCACTGTGCGTACTCGCAACACGACGCCGGTTCACTGTGGATGCCGGTTTGGGATCTTATCGGTGATTCCCAGGTAAATACATGATGGGAATTGCACTCATTTGTAGGTTTTTCAATTTGAGAGCAATACTAAGGACAAAACTTTTTTATACAGATTCGTTCGGGTTGATTGAATTGACACATCGTGTGTACTCGACACGTTGATGTCCTGCCTTATGGATTACTGATTTAAGCTATTCGCGTGCACTAGTCAGGTGAGCAATTGAGCCAGGACAGGTTATTTTAGTAACTACTGGTACTTTGGATGTCAACTAACGGTTATTATATATTTTACATTCAGAGTAACATTGGATTATTTCATGCACAAGCTGTGATGGAATCCTTTTTTTGATTGGAGGACTCAATTTAGGTATTAAATATTCTTTTCTGTGTAATTATTGTATTTAAGGAGTTGGATTGTAAGAGGTAGTCATTTCACTGGGACTTGTTTGTTCTCGTTTTAATAACAGAGACAAAATAATAAAGACAAGTGGTGAGTAGCTTTATTATTTTTTAAGATAGAAGCAGCTAATACGTTTGATGGGTTTGAACTAATGCATAATCAATTATTGGGAAAGTTGGCCTATTTGAGTGAACTCTTTTTTTTGGCATGCTACACAGAGGTGCATTTTAGACACAAAGGGATTTTCACGTATTACTCGGAAAAGATTATTGGGTGATATGTAACACAGTGGTATATCAATGCATGACGTCAGCAATAAATTCCCCTTTTCGGGGTTCTCTATGGGTGTTTTGGGGTTGGAAATGCCCCGTGGATATACAATTTTATATATTCTGCTATCTTTCACTTATCATATCATATCTATTTTTTGAGTTTAAGGTGGTCCTTGTTTGGATTTTACTAGATCCTGTTAACATCTCTCTATTTGAGACCTTTTTAAGACACTTTTTCAATTTGAGGTTGGAGCATTTTGGTTTCTTGTATCAATTTATATTCATCAGGTTTAAAAAATCTTTTCAGCCCTGAAGAAGTCGTTTGGGATTTAAGGAAACATTGTCCCGAGACGAAACACGTGTTGGCTGACTTAAATCATGGTTTGATCATATGAACATGACGGACAAATTACAATAAATTGATGGTTACAATTTGGCCTGACCTGTGAAAAGCTATAATAATCTATGATGTTTGCACAATAACTAATGATGGGATTTGTCAGATGAATTACAATGAATTGATTGGTTGATCTATAAAAAAGTTATAAGAGTATTTGCTATTTACAGCACAATAAACGTTTTGATTGTTTTGGGTGTTTGATAAAATTAACTCTGTATAGTTTGTGTAGCCAACAACTGAGAATAGATTTTTTATACAAATCTTTATAAGAGGTACCGCACATTATTATGAGTAGTTTTAAGGTTTCTTTGGAACCAGTTTGAGGGTTGGGTGATTACCCTCGTGCAGGCAGCCTCTTTTCTTGAGATCTTTGGTCTTTTTGAATCTTGAGCGCCTTGTATTTCCTAGCCTTTTCACCCCATTAGGTTTTAAGACATGCATTGAAGTAAAGAAGTGGGACCACTGCCTGCTCTGAAAAAATATTTTTGCTACTATTCACAAAGGGGAAGAGATTCTGTGGAGAACACTTCCCGTTTGGAATGGGTTAGCCCCAATTTGAAATTGGTGCTACCTATGATTGTTTTTGGACCCCATTCACAGTCATAAAACAATCATACATACCACTGGGACTCATAATTAGGAAGGAATGCCCTCGGGACATCCCTTCCAAATTGCGAGTCACAATTCCTATTTTGCGAGTGGGTAACTATGTACCAACTCACAAAATAGGGATGGTACATCGTACCTGACCATTTTGCGGTCGTAAATGGTGATTTTCGCTTTGAGTGACCGCAAAAAGGCATCGTACACCAGGACCTAATTGTTCTTGACTTTGACAAACCTTCACTCACCCAAGACAAGTTCTGTGAATGCAAATCTTCAGTTGCCAAAAAGGACGATTGCATACAGCTGCAAATTAAACAGTGACAAGACTGAAATTCTTCTACTTGGTTAACAACCCTTCTTTTAGTCACAGCTCTGGTGGCCTTCAGACCAAGGCCAGCTAACAATGATCTCTTGCACTAACAATAACGTAGGTATATGGTTGGATCATAACCTGCCTTTTAATCCCTAAATTTGCAAAGTTGTTACGATCTGCTTCACTCCTCTCCACAGAATCTCAGAAAAGCTTTTCCCACTGCTGGGTGTATATTCCATAAAAACAGTAGTTCATCCTCTGATTACATCCCATTTAGACTATGGCAACACTCTGTAACAGGGCTTACCAGGTAATTTACTTCTTCGCCCTCAGGTAGTTCAAAATTCTGTGGAGCGGCTCAGTCTTAAGCTACCCTTGCGCAAATCTATTTCAGCGCATCTGAATGTCTTATATTGCCTCCTGATAGGCATGCATTTTGCATCGTATTTAGGTGATTTCTGACAGTCTCCACTCGCATTCAAAAACTCTTCTCTCTCTAACACTTTACTCACTCACTGTGGTCTACAAGCAGCAATTCGACCAACGTGTATCAACGTATATCAAGTGGACTAGGCTGGGGGGTAGGTCCTTCGTCTATTTGGCTGCCAAACTTTGGAAAGCACTTTCCCTTGAGCTATGGCTCACATCCCCTGAATCTACTTTCAGGATGAAACTAAAAAACCTGACTCTTCAAACTAAAGGTAGATGTAAGCCTACCTGCACCCCTGCACACCCTCTATGTTAGGTCCAACAAATTTGGTAGAGAGAGAGAGAGAGAATACATAATGGGAAACTGTACATAATATGGACCTATATTACTGTTTTGCTACCGAGGGGTTCTGGTGACATTTACAAATGACGAGGCTGATGGATCAGTAGTTTATGAATGCCACCTAAGCCCAGAGAAATCCACAGTATTGTCTCCCACACAAGGGGTGGAAAGGGGTGTCACAGATTATGGTTTAGCTTGTAAATTTGTAAACACCCCCAGAGAGTACCTTTGTGGTCATTCGTTCCCAAACTTAAATCCTACCCATTCCAATCCAAGAAATGCTCAGAAAGTTACTGGTGTAAATTATTTCAGTATTGTTAGAAATGGGGTTTTTGGTTGGCAGTCAGGTTACCCCCTGTCCAAGCAAAAGCCCTCACTCTAGTCAGGGTAAGTCACACACAATCCAAGATTATCCTGTGCCCACCCTCTGGTAGCTTAGCACGAGCAGTCAGGCTTAACTTAGAAGGCAATGTGTAAAGTATTTGTGCAATAAATCATACAATACCACCATATAGCACCACAAAAATACACCACACAGTGTTTAGAAAAATATATAATATTTATCAGGATAATTGTAGGTCAAAAAGAATAAAGTTGCAATGGGAAATTGTAGAGATATCACTGAAAAGTGATATGAAAGTGTCTTAAGTCTTTAGAATATAAACAAAGTCTCTTTCAAGCACAAGTACCTGGTTTGGAGTGGAAAAATCTCCTCAGAGGGCCACAAAGGAAGAGGTGCGTGGAAAAAGGGTGTGTGCATCGATTTCTCCCCAGCACACACAGACTTGCGTCATTATTTTCCACGCGGGGAAGTCGTGCGTCGTTTTCCGGCGCGCGGACAGTCTCTTTCTGTGGATCGCGGGGATTACCAGATGTCCCGGGTCTGTGCGTGGATTTTCCTGCTTGTTCTCCGGCTGCGCATCGGTCTGCAGGGCTGCGCGTCGAAATTACGATCTTACGGCAGGCGTGGCGTTGATTTCTCCCCTAGACGTCAGTCTGCGGGGCTGCGTGTCGAAATTACGATCTCACGGCAGGCGTCGCGTCGATTTCTCCTCTAGAGGTCGGGCGGCGTTGTCCTTGCGAAGCCGTGCGTCGGATTTTCGGTCATCCCAAGAGCATTGCGTCGATCAGCGTCGGTGTGCAGCGTTTTTCTCACCGCGGAACAAGCTGTGCGTCAAATTTTTCGCCGCGCGGAGCGTCCAAGTGAAAAAGAGAAGTCTTTTTGGTCCTGAGACTTCAGGGAACAGAAGGCAAGCTCTATCCAAGCCCTTGGAGAGCACTTTCACAGCCAGACAAGTGTTCAGCAAGGCAGTAGGGCAACAGCAAGGCAGCAGTCCTTTGTAGAAAGCAGACAGGTGAGTCCTTTCAGCAGCCAGGCAGTTCTTCTTGGCAGGATGTAGTTTCTGGTTCAGGTTTCTTCTCCAGCAAGTGTCTGATGAGGTAGGGCAGAGGCCCTGTTTTATACCCAAATGTGCCTTTGAAGTGGGGGAGACTTCAAAGAGTGGCTAAGAAGTGCACCAGGTCCCCTTTCAGTTCAATCCTGTCTGCCAGGGTCCCAGTAGGGGGTGTGGCAGTCCTTTGTGTGAGAGCAGGCCCTCCACCCTCCCAGCCCAGGAAGACCCATTCAAAATGCAGATGTATGCAAATGAGGCTGAGTACCCTGTGTTTGGGGTGTGTCTGAGTGAATGCACAAGGAGCTGTCGACCAAGCCCAGCCAGACGTGGATTGTAAGGCACAGAAAGATTTAAGTGCAAAGAAATGCTCACTTTCGAAAAGTGGCATTTCTAGAATAGTAATATTAAATCCAACTTCACCAGTCAGCAGGATTTTATATTACCATTCTGGCCATACTAAATATGACCTTCCTACTCCTTTCAGATCAGCAGCTACCACTTCAATACTGTATGAGGGCAGCCCCAATGATAACCTATGAAGGGAGCAGGCCTCACAGTAGTGCAAAAACGAATTTAGGAGTTTTACACTACCAGGACATGTAAACTACACAGGTACATGTCCTGCCTTTCACCCACACAGCACCCTGCTATAGGGGTTACCTAGGGCACACATTAGAGGTGACTTATATGTGGAGAAAGGGGAGTTTTAGCCTTGGCAAGTACTTTTAAATGCCAAGTCGAGGTGACAGTGAAACTGCACACACAGGCCTTGCAATGGCAGGCCTGAGACAAGGAAAAAGGTGCTAGTTAAGTGGGTGGCACAACTAGTGCTGCAGGCCCACTAGTAGCATTTAATCTACCGGCCCTATGCACATAGAGTGCACATTTCTAGGGACTTATAAGTAAATTAATAGTCCAATCAGGTATGATTCAAGGTTACCATGTTTTAAGGGAGAGAGCATATGCACTTTAGCACTGATTAGCAGTGGTAAAGTGCGCAGAGTCTAAAAGCCAGCAAAAACAGTGTCCAAAAAGTGGAGGGAGGCAGGCAAAAAGTTAGGGGTGACTACCCTAAGGCTGTCAGGTCTAACATGTGTCCCCCCAAGCTGAAAGTGGGGAGAGCTACCCGACCTCCTGGGAGCTCTCATCGCTAAGGCGGAAGTACCTGGAGAGACTATCAGCATTGGCGTGGTCAACCCCTGGGCGATGTTCCACTGTAAAGTCCATCCCCTGTAGGGAAATGGACCACCTCAAGAGTTTTGGATTCTCACCCCTCATCTGCATGAGCCATCTGAGGGGCCTGTGGTCTGTCTGAACCCGGAAGTGAGTCCCAAACAGGTAGGGTCTTAGCTTCTTCAGTGCCCAGACCACAGCAAAAGCTTCTCTCTCAATAGCACTCCACCTCTGTTCCCGTGGTAATAGCCTTCTGCTAATAATGACTACCGGTTGGTCTAGGGCCTCCTCATTTAGCTGTGCTAGAACTGCCCCTATGCCATGCTCTGAAGCGTCTGTCTGCACGATAAATTCCTGGGAGTAGTCAGGGGCCTTGAGCACGGGGGCCGTGCACATGGCTTCCTTCAGGGCGTCAAAGGCTTTCTGACAAGCCTCTGTCCAATTCACCAACCTAGGTTGTTTCTTGGAAGTGAGTTCTGTCAAGGGGGACACAATGGTACCATAGCCCTTGACAAATCGGCGGTAGTATCCTGTGAGGCCTAAAAAGGCTCTCACCTCAGTCTGCGTTCGAGGTGGTTGCCAGGCCTTGATAGTTTCAATCTTGGCCTGGAGTGGCTGCACCTTGCCACCACCCACTAGGTGTCCCAAGTACACCACGGAACCCTGCCCAATCTGGCACTTACTAGCCTTGATGGTCAGGCCTGCCTGTTGCAGGGCCTGAAGCACCTCCTTGAGGTGAAGCAGGTGTTCGTCCCAGCTGGAACTGTAGACAGCTATGTCATCCAGGTAGGCTGCACAGAAGGCATCCTTGCCAGCTAGGACCCCGTTAACCAACCGTTGGAAGGTAGCGGGGGCATTTTTCAATCCAAACGGCATCACCCGGAACAGGTAATGGCCATCAGGGGTTGAAAATGCGGATCTTTCCTTAGCCCCCTCAGTCAGGGCGATCTGCCAGTACCCTGATGTAAGATCAAACGTACTCAGGAACTTGGCAGCGCCCAGCCTGTCAACGAGCTCATCAGCTCGGGGGATGGGGTGAGCATCAGTCCGTGTGACTGAGTTGAGACCCCGGCAGTCCACACAGAACCGGAGTTCTGGCTTCGCACCTGGGGCAGTAGCCTTAGGGACCAACACCACTGGGCTGGCCCAGGGGCTACTGGATTTCTCGATAACCCCTAGAGTCAACATCTTGGAGACCTCCTCCTTGATGCTAGCCTTCACCTTATCCGACAACCTGTACATTTTGTTCTTCACAGGGAGACTGTCATCGGTGTCAATATCATGTACACAGAGGTGGGTCAGTCCAGGAGAAAGGGAGAACAGGGGGGAGAACTGCTCCAACAGCTCATAGCAGTCTCCTTTCTGGTTTAGAGTCAGGGAGTCAGAAAGAATGACCCCGCTTACTGACCCATCACCTTCTTGGGCAGAGAGGAGGTCGGGGAGAGGTTCACTCTCCTCTTCCATTCCTTCATCTGTGACCAGAAGCATGTTGATCTCCGACCTCTCAAAATGAGCCTTTAGTCGGTTCACATGGAGCACCCTTAGGGGATTCCTAGGGGTTTGGAGGTCCACTAGGTAAGTGGCCTCCCCTTTCCGCTCCTTTATTTCAAATGAGCCAGACCAGCGGTCCTGGAGAGCTCTGGGCTCTACTGGCTCCATTACCCACACTTTGTCTCCAGGTTGAAACTCTACCAGGGTGGCCTTCTGGTCATACCAGTATTTCATTACCTCTTGACTGGCCTCAAGGTTACTTTGGGCCTCTTTCCAGAAGCAGGTCATCTGGTTGCGGAGGGCCAACATGTAGCTGACCACGTCCTGAGGGGGTGCCTTTGGAGCTTTCTCCAATCCCTCTTTGACAATGCTTAAGGGTCCCCTGACAGGGTACCCATAGAGAAGCTCAAAGGGACAGAACCCTACCCCCCTCTGGGGGACCTCTCTGTAAGCAAAGAGAAGGCATGGTAAGAGGACGTCCCACTTACGCCTCATGGCCTCAGGGAGGCCACCAATCATGCCTTTCAGGGTCTTGTTGAATCTCTCCACAAGACCATTAGACTGGGGGTGATAGGGTGTGGTGAACTTGTAGGTTACACCACACGCATCCCACAGAGACTTCATGTATGCAGACATGAAGTTAGTGCCTCTGTCAGACACTATCTCCTTGGGGAATCCCACACGGGTAAATATCCCTATCAGAGTTCTGGTCACCACCGGTGCAGTTACGGTCCTCAGAGGGATTGCCTCTGGGTAACGGGTGGCATGGTCCACCAAAACCAGGATGAACCTGTTGCCTAAGGCAGTTTTGGGGTCCAAGGGACCAACAATGTCGATGCCCACCCTTTCAAAGGGGGTGCCAACGACAGGAAGTGGAATCAGGGGGGTTTTAACCCTTTTTCCTGCTTTACCACTGGCCTGGCAGGTAGGACAAGATCTGCAGAACTTATCTGAGTGTGTCCTCATTTTGGGCCAATAAAAGTGGGTGACAAGCCTGTTAAAGGTCTTGCCTTGCCCCAAATGTCCTGCCAGGGGAATGTCGTGAGCCAGACCCAGTAGGAAGGTTCAGTAACATTGGGGGACCACCAGCGTATGTGCTGCCCCAAAGGCCGGAACCTTAAGCTCACTGTAGAGGAGATAATTCTCCCAATATAGGTGGTGATCGCCAGAGGCGTCACCTGCTGCCTGGTTTGAGGCTTGTTTCCTCAGACCTTCCAGAGTGGGACATTCTTTCTGCGCCTTGCAGAATTCCTCCCTGGTGGGTCCACCCTCAACTTGCCAGCCAGCAAGCTCAGGTAAGTCACCTAGGGTGGCAATGTCTTCCCCAGTTGGCTCGGGAGCCTCCTCCTCAGGAGCCCCGTCAGCCACTGCGGGTACTTCTGGGGCCGGTTTCCCGCGCCCCTTGTCCCTCCTCTTGGCAGCTCTCTGGGCCATCGTTCCAGGCTCCAGATGCCCTTGACTTCCCTCTCGGTCAGCCATGGACCGTGTGGTCATGCAGACCCACTCAGGTAACCCTAACATCTCCAGGTGAGACTTAAGCTCCACTTCTTTCCAAGCAGTATGCTCAAGATCATTGCCTAACAAACAATCTACAGGCATGGCAGGACTCACAGCTACTTTCAGAGTACCAGAGACCCCCCCTCAAAGGGAACCAGAGCCACCGGTAGGTGACTCTCGCGATTGTCAGCGACTATGACCTGGTGGAATGTATTAGGGACTATCTGCTCTGTTGACACCAGCTGACTCTTGATAGTAGTCATACTGGCTCCTGTGTCACGCAGAGCCTCCACCTTCTGCCCATCAATGGTGACCCACTGCCGGTACTTGGAAGTATTTTGGGGCATGTGGGCCTTGGGCACCATTTCTCCTTCTCCCAGGGACACTAGGGAAATCTCTACCTGTTCCCCAAAGCTATCTGGGTCCATCTCCCCCCCGAGCACTACACTAGTCAACCCAGGTGCCTGTCCGGTAGTGGACGGTGCCCTCTTGGGGCACTGGGGATCGCCTTTATAGTGACCATACTGGTAACACTCCATGCATTTGGGGTTAGATTTCCCTGACTTGTCATATGTCCCTGGCTTTTTCCCAAATCTGGAAAAGGAAGGGTTGCCACCCCCTCCCTGGGAATTCTTTTGGGGGCCTTTGGAGAGTTCCTTATCTGCAAGTTTATCTCCCCCCTCTTTCTTCTGTTGGGGACCCTGACCACCTTTGTGGGAGTCCCCCCCAGGTACCTTCTTGGACACTCTGGTGCTAACCCAGAGGTCCGCCTCCTCAGCAAGCTTCCTGGGATCAGTCAGCTTACTATCCACTAAGTGCTGGCGCAACTCTGTATAAGTAGTATTAAGCATATGCTCTCTCAGAATCAAGTCATATAAACCTTTATAATCAGCTACTTTGTTGCCCCGCACCCATCCATTCAGTGCCTTACTGGAGAAGTCAAAGAAATCTACCCATGTTTGTATGGTTTGTTTGGTGCTGTCCCTGAACCTCAGACGGTATCCCTCAGGGGTCAGCCCAAACTTGGCAAGTAAAGTGGCTTTCTGAAGTGGGTATGTGTTTTGATCAGGTTGATCCAATGTGAGGAGTGTATCCCTCCCCAATGGCAGTACATAACCCCACATAGCTACCCCCCATTGCCCTTCAGGAACCTCATGAGACCTTAGTGCAACTTCATAAGCAGCTAACCATTTATCTATGTCATCTCCCACCACAAAACTGGGCACCACATTTTTGGGTATACAAACCTTTTTTTCTCCAGCAGGTCCTGTCAGTATGCTGCCACCATTATTGCTGGATTCAGACTGTCTCACCTTGATCTCCAGCTCCTTGAGACTCAGTTCATGAGCCAACAATAGTTTCTCAGCCTCCACCTGTTTGGTTGCTCTCTCAGCTTCAGCTTGTTTGGCTTCTCTTTCAGCTTCAATTTGTTTGGCTGCTCTTTCAGCCTCAGCTTGCTTGGCTTCTCTTTCTGCCCTTCTCTCCTCCTGTTGAGCCTCAATTTTCAGTTTTGCCATTTGCAATTGGAACTCCCTTTCTTCTCTCCTTTCCTCTGCTGTCAGGCTTTGCACAGAGACACTGCTCCCTGGTCTGGAAGGGGGCACAATTGCAGTGGTAATACCATCCACAGATAGTGAAAATTCCTCTGAGGGGCCATTTTCTGGCTCCTCTTCCTCATCATCCTCTAAATGGGCTTCTGCCCAGGCCCTCAGCGCCACTTGAAAGTCCTCCTTTCTGGAGGCCCCTTGGGTGGGTACCCTCAATGCCTTGCAGAATCCTCTTAGTTGTTTGACCGTATATGTATCCAACTGGACTAGGTCAAAGTCCCCTGTCTGAGACCCAGTCAGAGACATGTTGAGTGAGGATTTCGTTTTTGAAAATTGTCAGGGAAAAAAAAAACGGATTTGCAAAAAGAGATAAAAACCAAGTTGACCTTCAACTGTGGGTAGGTAGTGAAATACTTAGCTACTGTATGTCACTGCACAAATACAAGTCCTATCCTCACCGCTGATCACCAATGTTAGAAATTGGGTTTTTGGTTGGCAGTCAGGTTACCCCCTGTCCAAGCAAAAGCCCTCACTCTAGTCAGGGTAAGTCACACACAATCCAAGATTATCCTGTGCCCACCCTCTGGTAGCTTGGCACGAGCAGTCAGGCTTAACTTAGAAGGCAATGTGTAAAGTATTTGTGCAATAAATCATACAATACCACCATATAGCACCACAAAAATACACCACACAGTGTTTAGAAAAATATATAATATTTATCAGGATAATTGTAGGTCAAAAAGAATAAAGTTGCAATGGGAAATTGTAGAGATATCACTGAAAAGTGATATGAAAGTGTCTTAAGTCTTTAGAATATAAACAAAGTATCTTTCAAGCACAAGTACCTGGTTTGGAGTGGAAAAATCTCCTCAGAGGGCCACAAAGGAAGAGGTGCGTGGAAAAAGGGTGTGTGCATCGATTTCTCCCCAGCACACACGGACTTGCGTCGTTATTTTCCACGCGGGGAAGTCGTGCGTCGTTTTCCGGCGCGCGGACAGTCTCTTTCTGTGGATCGCGGGGATTACCAGATGTCCCGGGTCTGTGCGTGGATTTTCCTGCTTGTTCTCCGGCTGCGCGTCGGTCTGCGGGGCTGCGCGTCGAAATTACGATCTCACGGCAGGCGTTGCATCGATTTCTCCCCTAGACGTCGGTCTGCGGGGCTATGCGTCGAAATTACGATCTCACGGCAGGTGTCGCGTCGATTTCTCCTCTAGAGGTCGGGCGGCGTTGTCCTTGCGAAGCCGTGCGTCGGATTTTCGGTCGTCCCAAGAGCGTTGCGTCGATCAGCGTCGGTGTGCGGCGTTTTTCTCGCCGCGAAACAAGCTGTGCGGCAAATTTTTCGCCGCACGGAGCGTCCAAGTGAAAAAGAGAAGTCTTTTTGGTCCTGAGACTTCAAGCCCTTGGAGAGCACTTTCACAGCCAGACAAGAGTTCAGCAAGGCAGTAGGGCAACAGCAAGGCAGCAGTCCTTTGTAGAAAGCAGACAGGTGAGTCCTTTCAGCAGCCAGGCAGTTCTTCTTGGCAGGATGTAGTTTCTGGTTCAGGTTTCTTCTCCAGAAAGTGTCTGATGAGGTAGAGCAGAGGCCCTGTTTTATACCCAAATGTGCCTTTGAAGGGGGGGAGACTTCAAAGAGTGGCTAAGAAGTGCACCAGGTCCCCTTTCAGTTCAATCCTGTCTGCCAGGGTCCCAGTAGGGGGTGTGGCAGTCCTTTGTGTGAGAGCAGGCCCTCCACCCTCCCAGCCCAGGAAGACCCATTCAAAATGCAGATGAATGCAAGTGAGGCTGAGTACCCTGTGTTTGGGGTGTGTCTGAGTGAATGCACAAGGAGCTGTCGACCAAGCCCAGCCAGACGTGGATTGTAAGGCACAGAAAGATTTAAGTGCAAAGAAATGCTCACTTTCTAAAAGTGGCATTTCTAGAATAGTAATATTAAATCCAACTTCACCAGTCAGCAGGATTTTATATTACCATTCTGGCCATACTAAATATGACCTTCCTACTCCTTTCAGATCAGCAGCTACCACTTCAATACTGTATGAGGGCAGCCCCAATGTTAACCTATGAAGGGAGCAGGCCTCACAGTAGTGCAAAAACGAATTTAGGAGTTTTACACTACCAGGACATGTAAACTACACAGGTACATGTCCTGCCTTTCACCCACACAGCACCCTGCTATAGGGGTTACCTAGGGCACACATGAGAGGTGACTTATATGTGGAGAAAGGGGAGTTTTAGGCTTGGCAAGTACTTTTAAATGCCAAGTCGAAGTGACAGTGAAACTGCACACACATGCCTTGCAATGGCAGGCCTGAGACAAGGAAAAAGGGGCTACTTAAGTGGGTGGCACAACTAGTGCTGCAGGCCCACTAGTAGCATTTAATCTACCGGCCCTATGCACATAGAGTGCACATTACTAGGGACTTATAAGTAAATTAATAGTCCAATCAGGTATGATTCAAGGTTACCATGTTTTAAGGGAGAGAGCATATGCACTTTAGCACTGGTTAGCAGTGGTAAAGTGCGCCGAGTCTAAAAGCCAGCAAAAACAGTGTCCAAAAAGTAGAGGGAGGCAGGCAAAAAGTTAGGGGTGACTACCCTAAGGCTGTCAGGTCTAACAAGTATGGCTGGAGTAACTTCGCTGCTAGAGTGGAAAGGGATCAACCCCTAATTTGCCAGGGACGCAGTAAAAGGACTTTCTCCAAAAGGAAGAAATCGTCCAGGGAAAAAGACCAAGGTGTAATTCCGCACAGACAAAATAGACAGCCAAACAAAAGTGGCATGATAGGTGCAATAGTGTGCCTGGAAACCTACCCCTGGCGTGGCATTCGTGCGTCCACACACCTTCAAAAGTACATCCAGGCTCTATCATATATCTGTCCCCATAACTGTACACATTTTGGTTGAATCTGGACCAATGTGTTGTATTTATACGTGTACCTATACGAAAATCCTCGCTTTGTAAAACGTTTTAAGTCAAGCAAAGACTGTTTCATATAAATGAAGCAGTAAAGCATTCTTTTCTTCATAGGTTAAAGTCTATCACCGAGAGTTTTCCATGCTTCCAGACTACAACGTTTCCTTTACTTTCTCTCCAAGAGACGTTTCCAAATATATCCTAATAACCTAGTCCCCGTGTCTGTTTACTTGACCCACAAGAAGTATATTTTCTTCTTTGAAGTACATTTCTAACCTATAGATTATATTTCCATTGCAGACTCCTCACATGTCTATAGGTTATTTGGGAACAGCTACAGTTCATGGAGGTATTGAGCTTGCAAACAGGATGGGCATATTTTGCACCTAGTCTGCCAGCATCATGCCGAGACATCTGCTTAAAGTTAGGAAACGTCTTACATAGATCCCAACAGGTCGTCAGTGCTGGTGACAGAAAGCAAAATGTAATCAAGTAAGTTTAAAACTGAAAGAGAATCCAACAAAGATTTTCTGCAAACCAATACCTTCCGGCCCGTGGACACATCATGGAAAGACACTAGTGTGGGAGGCGTCACCAGTAGAATTTCCTCAGTGTGTGTAGGTCCTGGGAGAGGTAGCCAGCCTATCTGAAACCCCTTGATCACAAGTCCGACACTCACGGCATGCGGTTTGAGAACCGCAGATGAAAGCTAAATCCATTAACTCAATGGTAAGACAAGATATGATCGCATAAGAAAAACAGATACAATAAACGTGTTGAACGCTCTGGGAGGCGCAGAGGAGTTTAAGTTGCCCAAGGAACAGCATGCTGCTCAATATTGATGAAAAGGAGAATTGAAAGACAAAGTATTTTAGGAAATCAGGAAGAAATCTGGATGTCGGACTTTCAGGAATAGCTGCAGAGAAAATATCCAAGTGTCCATGGTCGAGGGGAAGGAAGAGGCAGATCCTGTTCATTCCATTAAGTAATGCTGAATAATTAGACCACTAATATCCAGACCTCTCCCATGGATACGTCTCTTTCAGGACAGGATAGCAGACGTGGCGGATCATTGAGTTCCACAGCCCCATGACTGTGATGTGTTTCTAGAGTCACATCTCTCTGTCAGAGTCAAAGAACCAAGAATGTAAATTTGTGAACCAGTGCCTTGGGTAACAATTGGTGAACTGTCTGTGTTTCACGTTTTAGAACCCAAAACACACATTGAGCTTACTGGGGCAATGAATGTGTCCCGTTTTTCATGGACTACAGCTACTCAGTTCTGGAATTATTGTTTTTCATTTTATTATATAAAAAGAATACTTGCATTCATTAAATTCTGTCACTCCTTCCTCTTACACCCACTTATCCTCCAGACGTTAGCGAAAAATTGCTAGAATTTGTATAATTAAATAAACACCTAGGTCAGCACTTGGCATGGATGTGCAATGGTACATAGGAGTGCACCTTGTACCCGGAGACCACATAAACATATAAACTAATTACATGCAGTTACCTTTCACAAATATTATAAAATGAGACTGCAGGCTCAATATTTGTCCCTGACCCCTCACAGGATTTACTGTGGCATTTAAAAAACCAAAGGAAATAGAAAAGATACAACAAAACAGCACAATCGAGGTTATAATGCTGCATTGTGAAGGTCTGATTTATTCCTAAAGCAGAGCTACTTACACAGTAAGAGACAACCATCAAAGGGCCTGAATTGAAGCTCCGGGAATGGGGTTACTCCATCACAAATGTGACAGATATCCCGTCTGCTGTATTACGATCCCATTATATCCCATGGGAATAGTAATACGGTGGACAGGATATCCATAACCTTTGTGATGGATTAACCCATCCAGCAAACTATATCAGACCCAGAGGCCCTCATTACGAGTATGCCATAATCACTGGCAATAATTATCACACCAGATAATTTTAACACCGTGGTGTTTGATATTTATCAGGTATGATTATTGAGTAGTACACATTTTGGGAATACCGTGAGGATTTTAGAGCATGTTCCTGTATTTACTGGGCATTTTCCCCCACCCACCTACCTACCAATATTTAACACAAAGTTCACAATTCAAATATGCGCTGTAACAGGAATTACTACTAGTATCGGAATTTTTCAACCATCTCTTAATGTAGTCTGTTAGATAGCAAACATTATCAATAAAATATGAGTAAATAAATTGTATAATTAATGTGACTATTGACAAATAAAAACAGTTATTATTGACTGATAAAATAATGTACTAAATATATTTGAAATACATAATATTAATTAGGAGTCATGTAAAACTAATTATAAGACTTATATGGTTTTAATATAAAAAATATTGTATTCTTCGTGTATTAACATTAGCCAAAAGGCAAAGGCATTAGTATTTTTCCACACTACAGTGTTGATATGTTTTATGCTGAAGTTATTGAAATTCTTTTGCAAACATTGTTTATGAGCTGTCCCACTAAAAGCTCACAATGGAAATCTATTGCTTTTTCACTCTGCTCATATTGTACTTCCTTGTCATAACTATTGAACATTTTAACAATGTGCCTTAGTTTCCGGTATGAAGTAATGTTGGTAAAAATGTCATGTTCTGTGCTGTTTTCTACAATGTTATTATTCTGCCGAAACTTCCACTGGAGAGGAGTGTCTACATGGGCCTAATTTGAAGAAGAATGTAGAAAGTTACACACTGAAGAAGAGATGTAATTCAATTGGTTGCTCATTGTTTTTGGGACTTTAATTAAGCAAAATTCTAGCTGAAGAGTGGCAGATGTAAGTTAGTTCTGTCTAGTTCTGTTCCAGTTGACAGTAATAATGTCCAATTACTTATGATTTTAACAGTTCAGATACCTTAAACCCAATTTTACTGAACTATTGCCTTTTCAATGTTCCTGATGCCGAACATTGAAGATCTGCTGTTCCTGTGCTCTGCTGACAAAGTGTCTGCTAACTGCTGTCTCTTTCCAGAGAGGTATAACCAATGTGCATTTCTTTTTCTTTTACAGGTTTCCCCTTAGGAATCCAACCACATTTTTGTTAGCGCCATGGTTTTAGCAATGGATGTCTGACCCAATAATTGAATTGAATGTTTATTAAATGATTATGATTGATTCAACTGCATAATTAATGAAATCTGTTGCTTTATCTCAAATAATGTTGTTGTTATTCTGAATACTTCTTTTGGAGTGTTTAATGATAATTGTTTTTGTCATACTAAGATTCTTCAGACCTTTTGGACAACTTGTGTTGTATCTGTATTGCTCTTATCTGGTTTTGCATATTATTTACATGACTTTAGCATTGTTAATATGAGGGCAATAACAGTTGTAACTTTACTGAATTGGTCTAGTGATTCATGGCCACATAGGTCATGTTCCCATATTGTCATTGGAATTGGTTCCTATTGCTTGATTTAATTATCTTATTACTCCTGTCTAAGTCAAAAGATTTGAGTCAACCTTTGAGGGTAGTAGATGTCACAGCCCTATTACGTGTCACCTAAGCCTAATTTAGGAGGTCACATGCCCACAAGGCCTATGTCTTTTTTAAAGTAACTAAATGACCAATGGGATCTGATTCTTTCTGTTTTGGATTATTTGAAATGAATGAATCTGGAATACGACAATGCCATGGCCTACCATGGCACACTATTTGACTAGTTTTGACCAGCATAAATATTTGTCGTATATTATGATTGGTATTATGACAAGTTAGATAGGAGCGTACACGGAAAAGTATCACTAAAAGGCATATTTTCCTTCAGGTGACACAAATGAGACATCTCCACATCACTTGAAATCCATAGGTGAAAATATCTTTTGTTCATACCTACTAATGTACAGTGTTATAGTGTTCATGGCCTCTCATTCCCCATGTTGTCCTCTCAGAGCTGTTGATGTGGACGAATAAAGAACGTGTGGAAAGAGACGAGATTAAGAAACCGTATTTGACATGATAAAGTAAGTGTTGTTGTATGACTCCTACACCGACACTGACCAACCCCACCACAAGAATAATTATAGCCAAGGTTGGGCTGGCCGTACCGGGCATCAGGAATTTCCCCTATGAGGCTGGAAGGGTGGAGGGCTGCTTTTGTGACTGGGGACCAGTTTTGTAGCAGTGCAGCAGTTTTGAAAGCACTGCACAGCTCTTTGTATAGCCAATAGTTTTCAGGCAACAATAAAAGTGCCAAGATACCGCTGGTAATTAAGGTACCTGTAGCGCAGAGGGCTAATATGCCTGCTGCAAAGAACGAGGGAGAAAACCCCATGGCTCCATTGAAGTGATCCGGCTCTTTCACTATGAACCCTTATAGGGGATGGTCTGATAAAATTTGCCAGGGCTGCTTTGGGTTCCCAGTCTGGCTCTGATTATAGCCTGCTACTAATCTCCTGTACATCCTTTAACATGCTCCCTCACTGTTCTGAACTATGTATTAAAGCAAAATCTGACTTCCTACTACCCCCACATCCAAGAGTGTGCTCCCTTCACATATTCAAAAAAGTTAGTTTCCCTCACACCAGGGTACAATTAAATTGTTTATTTAGTGATGAAACGTCATATTACTTAATAAATTAGGTAATATCTGCTTGTAATGAGATTTGTCTACTTTTTATATTTCCGTCTAACTTGTTGCTTTCTTTGGAAACCTGGGTTTTTGTATTTTTCTGGAGTTTGGCTTGGCTCTTCTGTCGCAAAACCCTGATGAAGAAGACTCAGAGATGCTTGCACTCTCTTATAAGTTCCCCTTGACTTTCAGTAAAGATCCTATAAAATTGGACTGCATGGCCACATTTTGGCAGGTCACACAGTGCACAGAGCTGATAGGGAAAGCTCAAGAAAGTAAATTACTTTCACACTGTAAATTAATGATAGTAGTGTAGCTAAATACAAAAGTATCAGGTATGGTATAATTCAGCAGAGTACATTTCCCACTCAATGGAAAACATCAGATTATCATACATCCATGTATCCAGGATTGAAACATGGGAGAGGGGGTCAGTTCTCACAGGCCTTTACAAGCGTCTGGACACACGTAATTCACATTGGTGTAGGTATAGATCTATGCCTATGCCATCCTATTTCAGGAGCAGCTCGCGGTGGTAGCAGGGGGCAGGCGGCGCTTGGGGGGGTGTAATTAATAAATAAAAAATCTTACCCGAATCATTGAGGCCGCCTCCGTAACCACCGTACTTCTCCTCTCCTCCAGGCAGGCTGCAGGCACAGGCTCCCAGCCTGTCCTGCAGCCAGTCCTGATGCTGCTCAGAGCCTGGCAGGGCACTCCCAGGCAGATTGGGAGCCTGTGAAGGCTCTCTCCAGCCTAGACAGACCCTACTGCACATGTGTGTTCAGACAGCCGGCCACACATACATGCTCAGTGAGGGAGGTGCCGTGCACCCCCCCCTCAGAGCTTGTAGGAGCCTGTGGCCCGCCTCTTTTTCTAAAAATGATAATAAACACAGTTTATTATCATTTTTAGCAAAAGGTTTGCAGCAGCTGCTGCTGGCGGGGCAACACTCCTCCTCCCTTATGGAGGAGCTGTCCCTGTCCTATTTCTTAAGTGAGGAGTTCCCTTTGAGCATTCGTAGAAGCTCAAACAAGTAGTTCTATTTTATAGGTGTTAATGTAGATGTGCAAGGGTGGGAGTGACTTGAAAATGGGAAGTATCTGCTCCAAAGTAGGAGGAGTAAAATGTAAAGTAAGGATGGACACAGGAAGGGGCATACACATTTAAATACATATCTCAAAAGAATGAGTCACTTGCAATTCACAAATATTGCAGCCCAAACAGACCCAATTGTATTCCACAGAATTCTTGAAGTAAGTGATGCTTCATTGCTCAGAGCTACTGCAAGAAAATCGTAAAGAAATCAACAGAGGCTGGAAATGACACTACCAGCACAAAAAACAGCATCTAAAAAACGATTTAATTAAAATTAGACCGATAACGTTAGACTTTGCAGGCATCCATATAAATCACATTGTAAAAAAATGTTAAAAATGGGAAGAAACGAAAACTAAAATTATTTAAAACAAAGTTAGGTAACTTTAGTAATTGCAAACTCCCATACTACAGTAATAACTTTGGAAAAGAGTAGATGTAACAAGTGCATACTCCGAAAATTGCAAATACATATATTTTTAAACAATTAGGCATGGCTAATTTCATGTTTGACACTACTTATCAAAGACTCATCGACCCATCATAACACACTTTCTATGTCACAAACACAGACATACACACAGAGACACATACATAATGACAATTAATACAACATTAGCAGATGTTTGGCTGCACACCATATTGCAGCAGACAACTGCACAACATATTGCAGCAGAAGTGGAAGAGTCTAGTGTGTGGACTGTATTTATGTGCTCCCAATACTAATGTTTTTCAGGAGTGGGTTATTTTTTTCAAAGGATGATTGACTCCCTGTTCTTTTCAATTCATATTTCTAAATAGTGTAGGTGGCAGGCACGGCTCCTCCCTTAGAGCTAAGGAGCATCGCCCCCACCCCCTGCCAGCAGCAGCCACTGCAAATCACCTTTAACCATTTTTATCATAATTTTGTTTGTTAAAGGGGCGGGGCATTGAGGATGACGACAATGAGGGGAGTGCACTGTGCACATATATGTTTGGCCTGGCTGGACAGAGCATGCATATGATCCCAGTCTGACTGGGAGCACCCTGGCTGGGCGCTCACAGCCAATCCTATTGCTGCTCTGAGCAGCGTCAGGATTGGCTGCAGGACAGGCTGGGAGCCTGCAGAGGAGCAGTGCTTCGGCGGCAGAGAAGCAGGTAAGTTATTTTTTATTTATTTATTCGTATTAAGTCACACCCCTGTGCCCCAACCCCGTGCCCCCATGCCACCTGGCACTAGCAAAGCCCCGCGAGCTGCTTCTGGTCGGTGGAGATCTTTGTATATGCTACATAATAATGTGTACCTGTAAAGTAACTTGTAGTAACATAACATTTGTATTTTGACTCACATAGACCCCCACACATAATGTATTGGGCGCAATCTTATTACTAGGCGCAAATCTCTACTTGTGGAGATTTATGATCATGCACAAACATAAGTAAGGAGATCTTCGCACATAAATGTAACTTTGTGAATTGGGAAAAAAGTTCCAGTCATCTCTTAAAAAATGTAATGTGATTAATAGAATTGTTAATTTATTGATTGTGGAAGCCGGTGTGAAATGGACCACACACACATACAGAGTTCCAAACTGAGCCAAAACTACGAAACAGACTGTTTATATAGCTGTGCTTTCATATCAACTTTAAAGAAAGTACAGAGCAGCCCTGCAACGTAAAATGGAAACCGGATGCCATCTGCCAATGACCACTTCATCAATAAAGCCAGGATTAAATACCTCAATCTGGTTAAGCATTTGAAATTCTCTTTTAACAGTCATGGGGTATTTTTAGTGCGCTGAGAATGGAAACATTGAAGCACTGGGAGCTCTATAAAACTGAAAGCAAATCGACTATCTAGTTCGTGCTAAATTAAATACAAAATTACAACTGGAAAGCCTTTCCTAACTTGTCTGAAGTGGGCTATTTTTATCAACCCTATGTGTGCATGCTGGTGAGCCCCCAGCAAAAATGATAATTTACACTGCCAAGATGCAGTTGGCTGCCGGTAGTTAACGGCTTTCCAACATGCAACATGGAAATGTCAGAAACAGAATGACTCCAATTCTGCTTCTGTTTTGTGACCAATGTCCACCTCTGACTTGCAAGGTGGAATTATTCCACATTCCCAAGTAAAGAAGTATAGAAGGCACATGCTCAGATGTGAGACATACAGAATAATAGGATGTGGACAGTGGCTCAACAACCACAGTTTCAAGGTCAGAATACCCCGAGACAGATTACATTACAACTGCAGACTTTTGGAACCTAATAGCTTGATTTCTTGAGCTGTGAAATGCTTGGTTGTTCTCTGATTTGGAATTCCATAACACCTATTCCTTTTTTATATAACATTTTTCTCCTTGTACATTTGTCTTTAAATTTATGTTTAATGTTTGTAATATTCCCATTTCTGTCTCAGTCTTTTTTATATCATTTTTTCATTTTACTGAGAAATAGTCACCAACACACGTTTGAATTCTGTATAACATAACACTTGCCTTATTTCTTTGTGTTGTTTTTGCTTCATTTTCTTTGTTCTCTGTTTTAACCTGATAAGGCTTTAAATTAATCATGTTTAAGTCTTATCTGTTAATGTAGCGGCATTTTTAGTGCTTTTCCTCATGTCACCAGATCTTCTATATGTGACAGCTTACACACTATATTAATCATAGCAAAAAAGCACTAATAGCTTGAATGTAGGAAGGCCTTGTTAGTGTGCTTTTGTCTTGAACTACTTACTGAAATTTATGTGGTATTCAGAATAAATTACATGTTGGAAGGATTACACTGTCATTATGTTATATTTTAGAGTCTAAACTAATAGTCTGTTTTGAAATGATATTGAATTTCATATATAATAAATGTTTTAAAATATGTTGTCAAAACCAAGGAAATGTAGTTATGGGTCACATTGATTGAAATATATTAATATAATAATTGTGTTTAAAGTTATTGTAAATTGAATGCTAATGAAGAGTTATGAATGCAGAATTTATTAGTTTGTTTAAACTATGTTTTATTTGAATGTATTAATGTATTGTTCTGATATGGTTGTATTAGCCTAAGTCAGGGCTGTTAGGCCCTGCATTTTTGACTGTGCCAAAATGTCAAGTCATCTTGCAAGCATGTACCTTTCTTTTAGACTTTGTTCCAAGAGAAGGCTAGTTTGGTAATAGACGTCAATTGTTCTACACATAGAGAGTTGTGAGATTATGTCCTTGAAGAGTTAACATCCTTGCCTGTAGAGTGACAATTTAAAGATTTGTTTCAGTGTTGTGTGGAGCCATCTGGATGGACCCATTCTCATGACAAACCTGGGAAAGCATGTGGATGTTTCAAGTTGGAGTCGCATGATCCATTTCTATTGGATGCTGCCCCTTCAACGTCAAATTAACTGTTGCAGTGACGAATCAGCTTGCCTAATGAACTTTGAACTATTGATGATCAGATGATTTTTGGTCACAGTTGCTGGAGCTTCGAGAAGAATCCCTTTGCCCCGTATCATGAATGCTGAGCCTCTCGGGGAGATGTCTTACTCTCTGCCTTTGCCTCTTTGAAATGCCTTAATGAGACTTAGAGGTTTTTTCCCTAACCCTAAAGAAGCGTCTTGACCCAGCTTTTAAAATGCTGACACATTCCCTTTAACTTACTTTTTGTCAGTTGCCCGAGATTACCTTTTTCCAAATTCTTCTTGCCCCTTTTCTCTTCTGCCCATGTGTTTCTCACTGCACATGTTATTTCCTGATTTGCTAAACTGTACAGATTTTTCCCTTTGCCAACTAAATTGAACTTTGATGATTCGAAATGCATTGATGCTTATTAAAACTGAGCAATGCTTTTTTTCCAGACTTAAGTTCATTCTACTGATGTTTTATAGTGTCTTTGTTTAAAGTCTACTTCTTTTAATGTTAGTCCTCCTGAGCTTATTTAGTCGCCTTGGTGATTTTGTACCTTTATACCTTTGTCTTGAGAATTATCTAAATGACTCTGAGCTTAAGTTTGTAATAAAACTGTCGAAAGCTACTAAATAAAAACAAATCTGTATGCAACTATTCAAGTGACAATGTTGCCTCTCCTACAGGGAACCTTAATGGTTAACAATTTGATGGGGTAAAAAAGAGTTAGCCAAGTAAGTGTTTTGTTGACAGCAAATACTTAGTGATGCTCTTTCTGTTTGATCTATTTATGCCGAAGGCCCAGCTCAGACACCAGTGCTCTCACTGCACAGCATAAGACGATTCTCTTGGTTCTGGTAGTGGAATAGTTAAATATGGGATGGTCTTCATATCTGGAAATAGCTCTATCAATTTTGGATGTGTTCTTAGCAAAGGTCTCTGGTAGAGTTCCAGCCCCCAGACCCACAGCCTAAAATTCAAAAATTTTAAGTAAATGACAATGTGATTTGGTGCTGGAGTTTTTATTTGATTAAAAAGGAGTCCAAAAGAAACAGCAAGGTTTGTGTCTTTCATATAAATCTACAAGATACACTGACCCTTAGACTCACATTGGAACTTAAAAGAAAAAAGAAGATCTGCTCCAATAAGAACCTTTCAGGGTTACTCAAGGCAAACGCATGACTTTGACCCCTTGGTACATGAAGTCTACAGACTGTTGGAAGCATTGTAACTTGATTGCAGTGGTTAATACCTGAAAGATACATGTGCAATAATTTGAGGGGAGTGACCCAACAGAAGTGGTCTTTGCCAGTCCTTTGTGTCTCTTTCCCGGCTGACCAGTGGATGCTGGAGAAAACCTGGTATGTAGAAGTTGACTTGTTCGTTGAGGTAGGCCGGTCCAGTGTCGTAGAGGGCTTTGTGAGCGTGGACAAGGATTTAGAAAATGATCCTTTTGTTGATGGGCAGCTAGTGTAGGGATCTGAGGTGGGTGGGTATGTGTTCGTGGCAAGGGAGGTTGAGGATGAGACATGCGGCTGCGTTCTGGATTCGCTGGAGTTTCCTTTGAAGCTTGGCTGTGGTTCCTGTGTAGAGGTCGTTGCCGTAGTCCAGTCTGCTGCTTATGAGGGTGTGGGTGACTGTTTTTCTTGTTTCTAAAGGGATACATTTGAAAGACTTGCGTAGCATGCAAAGGCTGTTGAAGCAGGAGGATGATATGGCGTTGATTTGCTGGGTCATGGAGAGAGACAAGTCCAGTATGATGCAAAGGTTGCATGCGTGGGTGGTGGGTGTTGGGGGTGGTCCAAGGGTGGTCCGAGGGTGGTGGGCCACCACGAGTCGTCCCATGCTGTCTTGTTAGGCCCGAAGATGATGATCTCTGTGTTGTCTGAGTTCAATTTGAGGTGGCTAGCTGTCATCCATTTGGCGATGTCGAGGAGTCCAGTGTGCAGGTTATTCTTGGAGGTGGCTGGGTTCCTAGTGAGGGAGATGATGAGCTGGGTGTCATCAGCATATGAAATAATGGTGATGCCGTGGGGGCAGAGGATGTTGGTGAGAGGAGCCATGTAGATGTTGAAGAGGGTGGGGCTGATGGAGGAACCTTGGGGGACCCTACAGATGATCTTGGTGGCTGTAGACCGGAAAGGAGGGAGGCGAACTGTTTGTTTTTTTCCGGAGAGGAAGGAGGTGAGCCAGTCCAGGGCTTTGTGGCAAATTTCTAGCATCGAAAAGGTGTGCGCAGAGGGTTTGGTGGCATACAGTGTCAAAAGCTGCAGAGAGGTCTAGGAGGATGAGGGCGACGGTCTTGCCCTTGTCCACTCTGGTCCGGATGTCGTCTGTGCAGATGATGAGGGCGGTCTTAGTGCTGTGGTTCTTGCGGAATCCAGACTGGGAGACCTCGAGTATGTTGTTCTCTTCTAGGAAGCGAGACAGTTGTACTATCTTCTCAACGACCTTTGCGGAGAAGCGGAGAAGAGAAATGGGTCAGCAGTTTGTGAGGTCTTTAGGGTCTGCTTTGGGTTTTTTGATAAGAGCGTTGACTTCGGCATGCTTCCAAATATCTCACAACTACAAGCTTCCTACTCAAACTGAGGACTTCTATGCCACCAGGTGGTGCAATGTGTTTTGATTTTCAGCATTCCATCGCAAATAGTCAAGCTAAAAAATGTTCCACCACAGAAGGGCTCAAAGGTTCGAATGGGATTAAAACTGCTAATAAACCCCTCCAGTGTGCCTCGACAATTACCGGTTTCAACTGCCCACTTTAATTTAACAATCAGGAGATTCTAAAAAGTATAATCGGGAGAATGTATTTCCCCCATTGACTTCTATTGAAGGAGAGGCAATTTCAGTCAGGAAATAGCCAAAATAAAGCCACTTTTTCTTCATAAATCTGGAATCTCCCACCTAAATTAGCTCTGTTGGCATATGTGCTTTAATGTTTCAAATTGGGAAACATGCTCAACTCTTCCTTTAACCGGAGGGCAGCCTTACAGCTCATGATACATGGCCAATGCAGAATCACAGATAATTTGGAGAAAATCCTGTTTGTCTCTAGTGGCCTTTTATTTGGCTAGTCAGAGGGCATTCTATCAGATTATTATGTTTTTAATCAAACCCTACAGACATATTGCAGTCAGAATATTGACTATAGTGTAACTGACAGAGAAAATACAGCATGAGGGCTAAAGCAAAAGTGTGTTCCCCTTGTAGGGCGTACAGTAAATGGACATGCGCATTAGTTGTATTCAAACTCACATTATGTCACTCAAAGATTGACTGGAAACATTTAAAAACATCAGATATTCGACTGTGCTCATATCATACACAGGGTGAATGTACAACAGTTGGTCAGTTAAGAAAATGTGGTAAATTTGCTAAAGTGAAAAATGGGGACACTTGTTTGCTATATTTCTGCATTCTGAAAAAACGTTTTTAAATGCATGTCATTGACTATAGGAAACTGTATTGTTTTACTCACTTCGGGACACATTTATCAAGGCTTTGCAGCACTGCGAAGTTCCAAAAACTGACTCAATCCTGCTCAGTCTTAATAAACTATTTACTGTCCAACACAAAAAAACTTTTTGTTTTTTTCTCTAGAAATCATCTAAAAGTAATGCAAATAGTGCTTTGTACAACTTTGTCTCTAGGAAGAATTCCATAGGTGGTGCATGGGAATGCCCCTACGTATGTTTTTTTAAGCACAGCCCTATCTACTAACATTCGTAGACAGGGCAGAGTGCCAAAAATACCACTTCATTGTGTGCATACTGTAGAGCACAACTACAAAGTGTGAAAAAGTAAGTGTGACAAGTTATAAGGTATGTCTGTGCTTAGGATTTTGGACCTAATTATGAGTCTGGCAGTCACTAGACTGACAGATTGGGGTGGCGGTCTGGACCGCTGCTGCTGTGACAGTCTGACTGCTACATTACAACCCTGGCGGTCTGACCACCAGGGTACCGACGTCTCCGCCGGGGTCAGTGATTCTGGCAGGATGACATTGGGTGCAGGTTGCAATCAGCCAGGGCCATGAAAAGGCTAGTGGAGAACAGGCCCAAGGGACCACAGAGGGGACCCTTGACAGCCCATGCCCACGGCATGGGCAGTGCAGGGGTCCCCCTGCCCAGCACCCTTGTAACGTGCACTGTCTGCTGTGCAGGCAGTGCGCATTACAAGGGTTTAGGTGCCCTCTGCGGGCAGCAGCATTGCCTCCAGCTCGATCAATAGCCCGCGACAAAGCTGCCCCCACCTTCCTGCTGGTTTTCTGCCTGTCAGCCGAGCGGGAGAGTCCTAATGGGGAGGTCTCCACTACATTGGTGGCCACCCTGTTAGGAGTTTGGCAGACTGGTGTTCCCGTCTGCCAAACTTGTAATCAGGGCCTTAGTATGGGAAGGGTGCCCTTCCCACATAAAACCTATACTAGACATCACACATACATACACCTTTGCACTATGTTGCAAAGGTGTGTTAGGGGTATTAGAATACCTGAAAGTGCACCAGCAAAGTGGATGGTAAAAGCAGCAGAAAATTTCATACAGATATTTGGTGCTGTCCTGCTGTCTCCCTCTCATGCAACCATTGCAGCAACTATGGTTGCTAAACTGTGTTGTGTGAAAAACTAGCAAATTTTCTCCTTAAAGTTTAAGCTAAGAATGTACATTGTATTAAAAAGTTTTAAAACCTCACACCATCCTCCACATCTGCATTTTCTTGGATTATCTTCCAATTCCAAAGGTATTGGATCTGGTGTTGTTTAATGCTGGGCATCTCTTTTGTATAGGCTTCAGGAAATGCTTAACATTCTTAAGGTCTTATAAATGTTGGTTGTTCTGTGACATGTGACAAGGACTTTGTAAAACATATACCTCTACAATTTGTTGACAGTATACTGGCTGCAGCCCAACATGTGGAAACTAATCTGCCACAAACAAGAACCTCGCACTCCAGTTCACTACTACAGTGGCCTAAATTTGCATGCCTGTCTCTGTGACTTCCTTAATCTGCTTCT
This sequence comes from Pleurodeles waltl, assembly GCF_031143425.1. Classification (NCBI taxonomy): domain Eukaryota; kingdom Metazoa; phylum Chordata; class Amphibia; order Caudata; family Salamandridae; genus Pleurodeles; species Pleurodeles waltl. The sequence goes on along the minus strand of NC_090438.1, from coordinate 625,175,996 downwards.
TGTGGTGACAGCACCCTCTGTCCCGTCAATTTAAATGGAACACCCAGTGGAAATCTAGACAAATCCCATTGTTGCAGGAGCACACCTTATCTACTTAATTAGTAAAAAATATTTACCAGGGGATTCATTTCACATTGACTACTACAGAATAATGGGATTTCAAAATGCTTAATCTCTGGGCACTGCTTCATTTGGATCCACAAGTAAATTCCATTGCTTGATTAAGTTATTAATGCTGCCTTTACTTCTTGCAGTGGTAGGATTACCACAAACCTGACACTAAAATATCAATGAAAGGTATTACTCAAACGGATAAAGGAGCCATCCCACTGCTGCTTGCACACAAACCCACTCAGTTCTATGTACTTAAGTAGATTCTTATTTCATAGCTGGTCAGTTAGGGGATGCTGTAAATATGATAACAAAGTAAAACATCTTAGTGTGATGATATTTCGCTCTTACTCGAGGTGCTTTCAGCTGATTTTTTTGCTAGAGCTAATGTCATCAAACCAAACCAACATTCAGGGAAAGAACTCTGGTCAAGCCACTTCAGTAATCGGTTCATTTGGATCAGCTCTCAGGTGTCATTGCTCCAAGGCAGTGTCAGTCACATTTTGAGTCATGCCAGAAGAGTATTTCATATTAAGCTTTATGTAGTGCCTCATAGATTGCCTTGATAGAAAAGGCTTTTGGCATTGGTTACGCCCTCTGACAAACCATGGGTATAGAAGATTTGCACTGCAAGAGTCCTTGTTAAGCTCTGTTAGAATATGTAACATTTTGCTTTGCTAGCTGTAATTTTGTATACATTTGCAGTGTTTTGCCTGTATGCCTGATGGTTCCCTTGTGGGAAAGCTTACAGTCAAAACCATAGACCTGATTTAGCTATGGAGATAAACCAATGATAAAAGATATAGGGGGTCATTACAACATTGGCGGTAAAAGGCGCTTACCGCCGTGCAGAAGACCGCCAATACACCGCGGCGGCGGTGGCATTCCGCCACAGCTATTATGACACATATCTTGGAATCCGCCGAAATTCAGACACCCACACAACACCGCCACACCAAAGGTCAGTGATAAACTGGCGGAAACAAATCCTCCACCTCCACGCCAACAGAAACACGCCCATGCTATTACGACCCACGAATCCACGCGGCGGTCTTTCAACCGCGGTATTCCATTGGCGGTACACACCGCCGCGCTCAAAATACACACACATCTCCAAAACACCACCACATTGGACAATTACAAATACACACACCTGATACACATACACACACCACTCCCACACACCCAACACAATATAAAACACACACCCACATCACCCACAAACACCTACGACCAAAAATTAGACACGAAGGCGACAGAGAGAGAGCACAGAATAGACAACCCCACTACACAGAGGCACACAACACCATCACCCACACAACATCCTCGCACAAAACACCACACACCACTACACTCACCACACTCATCACCACATACACCACCCCACACATCAACCACACCACCCCATGGCACGCCAAAGACACCCCCGCTTCTCCGAGGAGGAGCTCAGGGTCATGGTGGAGGAAATTGTCCGGGTAGAGCCACAGCTATTTGGCTCACAGGTACAGCACACATCAATAGCCAGGAAGATGGAGTTATGGCGCAGAATAGTGGACAGGGTGAACGCCGTGGGACAGCACCCAAGAAATAGGGAGGACATCAGGAAGAGGTGGAACGACCTACGGGGGAAGGTGCGTTCAACGGTCTCCAGGCACAACATCGCGGTACAGCAGACTGGCGACGGACCCCCACCTCCTCCCCCACAACTAACAACATGGGAGGAGCAAGTCTTGACCATCTTGCATCCTGAGGGCCTCGCAGGATTCGGTGGAGGATGGGACACTGGTAAGTCAAATCTTAACTATCATATCCCCCACCCTACCTGCATGCTATCACACACTCCCTCCCTCCCTCATCCCCTCCCCTATCACTACAACTTCGCACTAATGTACCCATGAAACCAACCACCCATCCCAACACCAGCCCTGCATGACACTACTAAGCATGGACACCCCTCACTAAAGCATGCCCACTGCACATACCCAGTACACCCCCCCAACCATCACCACACAAACTCACACACAGGAATGCATGCACTGGGGTACACAAACACCCACCCATTGCACACCATTACACACACACACATGCAATAATCATGCTCTTATGCCCCTGCAGGAACCCGAAGGACCATCACCACACCAGAGGGTCCAGACAACACCACTCCACCCCCAGAAGAGGCCCACAGTGACGAGAGCAGCTCTGCCCTACTGGATCCTGATGACCAGCCCGGACCATCGTGGGCCTCGGGACAGTCAGTTCCCCTTGCACAGGCACAGCCCAACACCGACCTTCCACCCTCTGGTAACACCAGCACAGCACCCACCCAGCGGGCCCAAACCTCCCTACCCAGGACAGGTCAATCAGCGGTGTGTCCACCACTACAGGGCACCCAGGCTAACCCACCACCCCAACAACAACAGGGACCTGGGGGCAGTGGTAGTGGGCACATGGTCCAGGGGACGGAGGCACAGGAACACAGGGGAACTGGGAGGGCTGCTGTGCGACAGGGGGCGGACAGGCCAAGGGAACCCACCCTCCACGAGGCCCTCTCCTCCATCATGGGAGCATACCACCACTCCCAGGAGACGATGGCGATGGACAAGTTGCAGGAGACCCTGCGCCTGCAGGACCAACTGTATTTGGGGTTCAGGGAGGAGCTCAGGACCATCAGCTCCGCCCTGGGCACCATTGTAGGGGTGCTTAAGGACATACAGCAGACCTTGAGGGACACCGTGGCACTCCAAGGGGCCCATGACACTAGCCAGGACGATGAAATGTCCACCACCTCCGCCGGCGCTAGTGGACAGGACGCCCCGCCACAGGACCAACACACCAGCACCCCACCCCCTGCAGACGGACAACCACCACGCAAGAGTCCCTGAGATCCAGGAACAGGACAGAGCAAGATGGCAAGACCCCCGCCAGGAAATGAGACCACCCTGATTGTCCTCCCACTGTCCCACTTTGTTACCCTGTCCATACTTTAACTGCCCCAGCTCCTCTTCCTATGCCCAGATGGGCAGTGCACCTGTGAGACTAATAGACTGGACTCTGCCATGGACATTCCTTCACCATCACCCATCCTCATTTTACAACCCCCTCCCATTTTTGAGCACTTCAATAAACACCCTTGAAACACAAAACAATCTGGAGTCAGTCTGTGATTTAGTAAAAATGTATTATCAATGATAGTGTCATAATGGGTGTACCATTCTAAAGCTAACATACCTATGTCACAAATCACAAGCCCTTGAAGGATGCAAGCAGTTGACACGTAGGTAACCACACCTGTGAAACCATAATGGAAGGGTACAACTCAGTTACCAAATGTTGACTTAAATCGAAAAACAGGATAGAGGTAGATGTGTGAAAGTTAATGTAATGCTAAAAATGAAAATGTTCTCACCTGTGTGTCACTGGAAATATTGCTGTATGACTGACTCCCTGTTGTCATTGTCTTCTTCATCAGCTTCATCCTCATCACTGTCCACAGGCTCCACAGCTGCTACAACACCATCATCTGGATCATCCTCCTGCAGAAAAGGCACCTGGCGTCGCAATGCCAAATTATGGAGCATGGAGCAGGCGATGATGATGTCGCACACCTTCTTCGGTGAGTAGAATAGGGATCCACCTGTCATATGGAGGCACCTGAACGTGGCCTTCAGGAGGCCGAAGCTGCGTTCGATCACCCTCCTAGTCCGCCCATGGGCCTCATTGTAGCGTTCCTCTGCCCTGGTCCTGGGATTCCTCACTGGGGTCAATATCCACGAAAGGTTGGGGTAACCAGAGTCCCCCAAAAGCCATACACGGTGCCTCTGGAGTTGACCCATCATATCAGGGATGCTGCTATTCCGCAGGATGTAGGCATCATGCACTGAGCCAGGGAACATAGCATTTACCTGCGAGATGTACTGGTCTGCCAAACAGACCACCTGGACATTCATGGAATGATAACTCTTCCTGTTCCTGTACACCTGTTCACTCCTGTGGGGGGGGACTAGAGCTACATGGGTCCCATCAATAGCACCTATGACGTTGGGGATATGTCCAAGGGCATAGAAGTCACCTTTCACTGTAGGCAAATCCTCCACCTCAGGGAAAATGATGTATCTCCTTACGTGTTTCAGCAGGGCAGACAACACTCTGGACAGCACGTTGGAAAACATAGGCTGGGACATCCCTGATGCCATGGCCACTGTTGCCTGAAAAGACCCACTTGCAAGGAAATGGAGCACTGACAGCACCTGCACGTCAAGGGGGATTCCAGTTGGATGGCGGATTGGTGACATCAGGTCTGGCTCCAACTTTGTACATAGTTCCTGGATTGTGGCACGGTCAAACCGGTAGGTTACGATGACATGTCGCTCTTCCATTGTCAACAGGTCCACCAGCGGTCGGTACACCAGAGGATTCCGCCATCTTCTCATATGTCCCAGCAGACGGTGCCTACGAAGGACAACAGCGAAGAACCAGTCATTAGTCCTCCAGGTATGTATCCACAGTCACACACAAGACTACACCACTCACATAACCCTTCCTGTATGTGTGTTGAGTGTAGGCCTAGCTATGTGTGACGCAGTACGAAATGAAGCCATGTGGGCCCCTGAAATGGCGGCTGCCTGACCTCTAAACTGGGACAATGGCATTGTGGGGTAACTGCGCTGGCGTTACACACCGTCGCAGAAGGCGGTTGTAGACCGCGGCGCAATGCTGCATTGGTTAACATTGGACCCTATGGGTCCCAGGAGCCAATGAACAGGTGCGACGGCGGTGATGATGCGCACCGCTGCGGACGTCACCGCCATTTTCTATCTGTTCAATCACTACATACCTGACCTTCGACAGGAGAGTACCTACACTGCAAGTGCTGCTGTGACCTCGGTCTGGAAGCGACGATGGCTGCTGCATCTGGGGAAAGGGCCCCTGCCTTCACTGTACAGGAGTTGGAGAAACTGGTAGACGGGGTCCTCCCCCAGTACACGCTACTCTACGGTCCTCCAGACCAACAGGTTAGTACACAGGGAGCACGTTGTATGGGCTAGGCCTGGGTGGAGAGGGCTGGGCGGAAGAGGGAAGGGGGCAGAGTCCATAAAACATTAATGCATGGGAATGAATGGGCCACATGGCCAGAGTAGGGAGGGGGCCACTCACAATGACGGTGCAGTTGGTAATGACTGTTCCTCTTTCCTTGTGCATGTCATGTAGGTCAGCGCCCACCAGAAGAGGGACATTTGGCGTGCCATCGCCAAGAGGTCCGGACCCTGGGGGCCCACCAGAGACGGGGCACCCACTGCCGTAAGAGATGGGAGGACATTCGCCACTGCAGCAAGAAGACAGCGGAGGCTCAGCTGGGGATGGCCTCCCAACGTGGGAGGGGTGCCCGTCGCACCATGACCCCCCTGATGTTCCGGATCCTGGCGGTGGCCTACCCGGAGTTGGATGGGCGCTTGAGGGCATCACAGCAGACACAAGGGGGTGAGTACAACCTCATTCTGCGGACTTTGCGTGCAGTGGAGGTATCTGGGTGGGGGAGGTGGGCTGTGGGTGTCACTAGGCCAGGGCGAGTTAGGTAGGCAAGGCCCCTCCGTAATGTAGCCCATGTGGCACTCTACCCGACCTCAGCAGAGTGCCAAGTCGAGGTATAGTTGCCCCTGTGGCATCCATGTGCGCCGATGTCCACCATTGCCATATAGGCCATTTCCCAGAAATTGCATGTGCAGAGGGCAGGAGCACGGCGTAATGCAGGGGGCTGCTGCAGTTGTCTTGTCCACCAACGGTAGCGGTATGCCATGCGCTAAAACCCTCTTTCTTCTGTCTCCCCCCCTTTGTCTGCTCTCCCTTTCCTTTTGTACATCAGCATCAACAGGCGGAGGTACAGTGGCACCGGAGCACGAGGGAGCTGCATCCCACATGGCCATGGAGGGCCACACCACAGACTCTGAATGCACCAGTGGGACGGAGGACGAGGGGAGCTTCACGTCGGCCACTGGATCACCAAGCAGCGACACGGACTAGTTCGACGATGGGAGCTCCCTTGTGGTGGCGGCACCATCTGTGCCCCCCACCTCTACAGGTACAGCCGCCACCTCCCCTACCAGCACCGCCCTCCCAGCAGCCCCTCAGCGTTCGCCCCGTGCCCGCACACCCAGGAGGGTGGGCATCCCCTTCGCCCCAGGCACCTCAGGCCCTGCCCCAGTCACCCCTGCTGCCCTCAGTGAGGAGGCCATTGACCTCCTCAGGTCACTCACTGTTGGGCAGTCTACCATTGTGAATGCCATCCAGGGTGTAGAACGAGAGTTGCAACACGGTAATGCATTCCTGGAGGGCATTCATTCAGGTCAGGCTGTCCTTCAGCGAACCCTGCAATCTTTGGCCTCAGCACTGATGGCAGCAATTGTCCCAGTGTCTAGCCTCCCCCCTCCAACTTCCTCCACCCAGACCCAATCTCCTGTACCCCAGCCCATCCCAAGCACACCTACAGACCAGCATGCACACAAGTCAACACACACAAGTAGGTCAAGCAAACATAGGCACCACACACACCACAAGCACTCACGCAAGCCTCACCCACATACAGACACAACAACATCCACTGCCTCCACTGTGTCCCCCTCCTCCTCTTCTCCCTCCTCCCTCCCAGTGTTGTCTACACTCTGACCTGCATGCACTACATCTACAGCCACTAGGACTCGCACCAGTACACCCAGCACCACACCCCACTCACCTGCACTCACCACCTCCACTGCCATTTACACGTCCCCTGTGTCCTCTCCCAGTGTGTCTGTGACGCCCCCTCCCAAAGTACACAAACGCCGGCAATCACTCACCCAACATCCAACCACCTCATGACAGCCTCCAGTACCTGCACCTGCACCCAAAACAGCTAAAGTGACACCTCCGACAACCACCTCCTCTTCCTCCACTCCCAGACCCCCCCCAGCTACCCATCCCAGTGTTCATCAGAAATTGTCCCTCTGTAAAGTTGACCTTTTTTCCCCCACCCCACCCCCTCCAATTCATCAGTCCCGTCGTAGCGCCTCAGACAAAAAGCCTCCAATACCAGTGGTGCCTGTTCAAGGTTTTTGGAGTGCACCGGCCACCAGTGCAGGCAGTAGGACCCGGAGCCAGGCACTGGCAGCCCACCCCCTGTAAAGGCAATAAAATTGGAGAGTGGACGACGGGACCGTGTTAAGACTCCAGGTGGGAAAACAACTGACATGGGTTCCAAGGGGATTGGAGAGTCAGCTGTGACTCCACCAAAGGTGGTGAAGGGCCAGAGGAAGTCTGCCCAGCCTGTTGTGAGTGTCACGGCGGAGAAGTGCGCCATCATTTCCGGCGGTCGAGACACAACCGCCAGCACCGTCGTTACTGGTCCAGAGACCACCGCCAGAGTCACAGGCCAGGAGGGCCCAAGTATCGTCACTGGTCAGGAGACCACCGCCAGAGTCACAGGCCAGGAGGGCCCAAGTATCGTCACTGGTCAGGAGACCACCGCCAGAGTCACAGCCCAGGAGGGCCCCACTATCGTCACTGGTCAGGAGACCACCGCCAGAGTCACAGCCCAGGAGGGCCCCACTATTGTCACTGGTCAGGAGACCACCGCCAGAGTCACAGGCCAGGAGGGCCCAAGTATCGTCACTGGTCAGGAGACCACCGCCAGAGTCACAGCCCAGGAGGGCCCCACTATCGTCACTGGTCAGGAGACCACCGCCAGAGTCACAGCCCAGGAGGGCCCCACTATTGTCACTGGTCAGGAGACCACCGCCAGAGTCACAGGCCAGGAGGGCCCAAGTATCGTCACTGGTGAGGAGACCACCGCCAGAGTCACAGCCCAGGAGGGCCCAAGTATCGTCACTGGTCAGGAGACCACCGCCAGAGTCACAGCCCAGGAGGGCCCCACTATCGTCACTGGTCAGGATACCACCGCCAGAGTCACAGCCCAGGAGGGCCCAAGTATCGTCACTGGTCAGGAGACCACCGCCAGAGTCACAGCCCAGGAGGGCCCAAGTATCGTCACTGGTCAGGAGACCACCGCCAGAGTCACAGCCCAGGAAGGCCCCACTATCGTCACTGGTCAGGAGACCACCACCGGAGTCAGTGCCCTGGAGGGCTCCGGCTGCCACAGCCCCGCTGGGCAATGATGAAACGTCATGCCACACACCAATGTCCTTATCAGAACCGCCATGGCAAAGCACCGCTGAACAGGGCAAAGACCGCCATGTCAATGCACCGCTGAACAGGGCAAAGACCGCCATGGCAAAGCACCGCTGAACAGGGCAATGCACCGGGTAGGAATGAATGGCCCGCCACATCAGGCATCCTAACCCATGTGCAGCTGGGACAGTGACAGGACATGGCCTTTCATGGGGAGACTCATCCAGTCTGGGCACCAGTCCCCCCGAGTACCAGTAGAGACCTGCATCAACTTGAGAGACTGTGGCTTTGCACTCCCCAGGATGGCAGAGTGGGCAACCCAGCCACTGTAGAGACTTGAGAGACTGGCTTTGCACTCCCCAGGATGGCACAGTGGGCAACCCACCCACTGTAGAGACTTGAGAGACTGTGGCTTTGCACTCCCCAGGAGTGCATGAAGGGGCATGGAGCCCCGTCGTGGATCTGGCTTTGCAGTCATCCGGCTGAGGTGCCCCCCCTTCCCTTCCCTTCCCCCTGAGGTGCCTGTAGAATTTATATCTGATGCCCCGGCAGTGTTCTCTCCGATTGTGGTCAGGTATCGTTTGTGGGCCTCGCCCATGTATATTTGGACTGACCGTGCACGGACATTGTCATGTACATATCTGCACTACTTCTCGTCTTGTATATAATTCTGACTGATTTGCAAATATATATCTGTATATTTTTGTATGACATGTATATTGGCACATTACATTGTTTGACCGATTTTCACTTTGTGTATTCATTCTTTCGGGGGGATTGTGGGTTGTTACTGTGATTTTTGTGAATGCATTGGCGTGTATGTTGTAATATGCGAGGGTGGGGGTGGGGGTGTTTGGTGTGTGTCCCCCTAACTTTTGCCTCCCCCATGTCGTAGGTGCAGTACTCACCGTTGTCTGCGGCGCCTACGTAGCTGTTGGTCGTAGAAGAGCAGAAACACAAGGGCAGGGAGTATTTGGAGTTCCGGCCCCATGGATTCCTCGTTCCTCGTGTGATATGTTAAGGTGAGCGTTTTCCCATAGCAAAAGCTGTTTCCGCCGTGTTTTTATCCACGGTGAATCCGCCCCGGAAACGGTGGCGGATTGGCGGGTTGTAATAGTGTGGGCGGTACATTGTCTTCCGCCTGTCTGTTGGCGGTGACCGCCGAGCAGCTTTTCTGTACCGCCGTGGAGGGCGAAGTGTTAAAGTGGCTGTCTTTGTTGGCGGTTTCCGCCAGGGTCATAATTCACTTTTTTTGTCCTCCGGACTGTTTGCGGTATTTCCACTGCTTTAACACCGTCCACCAGGGTTGTAATGACCCCCATAGTCTTTATTAGTGTGCAGGGAAATATTTTGCCTGATGCCAAATGTCTGGACTATTTATTATGAAAATGTATGACAAAGACAGGAGGCCTTGCTTACTCATTGTAAAAAGCCTTGGTAAAACCAAAAGAAGTCTAACAGTGGATTATAAAGAGATTATATTGCATGCCAACAGGCATTTGGTTACAAGTAATCTCAGAGATTACCTTAGTATGTGTAGGAGGCTGGCCTGGCTTATAGTGGGTACCTTACACCTTGTGCCAGTTCCAGGTATCCCTTATTAGTAGATTAGTAGTGTTCTAGCAGCTTAGGCTGATAGCGGGAGCTATAGCAGAGCAGCTTAGGCTGAACTAGGAGACATGCAAAGCTCCTACTATACCACTTATATCATATAGCACTGTATCATAAGAATCACAATACTCAGAGTTACTAAAAATAAAGGTACTTTATTTTAGTGACAATGTGTCAGAAATATCTCAGAGGATATACTCCCTTAGGAGGTAAATAAAATACACAAAATACACACGCAAACCAAAATCAGGTAAGTAAACAGTTAGAAATGTGGTGCAAACACTGTGGAATACAATAAGATGCACTAGGCCTAGGGGCAACACAAACCATATACTCTAAAAGTGGAATGCAAACCACGAATGGACCCCAGGCCCAGTGTAGTGTGTAGAGGGTCGCTGGGAGTGTAAGAAAACACTAAGGGTGTCGAAGATACCCCACCCCAAGACCCTGAAAAGTAGGAGTAAAGTGACCCTACTTCCCCAGAAACACACTAAAGTCGTGATAGGAGATTTTGCAAAGGGAACAACTGACTGCAAAGCACTGAAGACGGATTCCTGGACCTGAGGACCTGTAAAGGAAGGGGACCAAGTCCAAGAGTTACGCAAGTGTCCGGGGGGAGGCAGGAGCCCACTAAACCCTGGATGAAGGTGCAAAAGGGCTGGCTCCAGGTGGAAGAAGCTAAAGATACTGCAACGGAAGATGCCAGGAACTTCTCCTTTGCACAGAAGATGTCCCACGGTGTACTGAAGGATGCAGAGTTCTTTTCACGCAGAAAGACCAAAAACAAGCCTTGCTAGCTGCAAGAGTCTCGGTTGAAGAAAATGGGTGCTGCCCGGGCCCAGTAAGGACCAGAAGGTCGCCCCTTGGAGGAAGAGACAGAGAAGACGCTCAGCAGCACAGAGAGCCCACGCAGAAGCAGGCAGCACCCACAAAAGCATTTGAACAGGCATTCAAGAAATCTGAGCATGGTAGTTATCTCAACACTACAAAAGAGGGTCCCACGAAGTCGGTGGTCAACTCAGCAAGTTGAGCAAGGAGGACGGAGTGCTGGGGACCTGGGCTATGCTTTGCACAAAGGATTCCTTGCAAAAGTGCACAGAAGCCCTAGCAGCTGCAGATCGCGCAGTACACAGGATTACTGTTTGGAGTGGGGAGGCAAGGACTGACCCTCACCATATTTGGACAGACGGACCACTGGACTGTCGGGGTCACTTGGATCGAGGTCCTGTGTTCCAGGGACCAGGCTCGTCAAGATGAGAGGGGACCCAGAGGACCAGTGATGCAGAAGTTTGGTGACTGTGTTAGCAGGGGGAAGATTCCGTCGACCCACAGGAGATTTCTTCTTAGCTTCCAGTGCAGGGTGACGGCAGACAGCCCTCAGGGCATTCACCACCAGGAAACAGTCGAGAAAGCCGGCAGGATTAGGCACTACAATGTTGCTGGTAGTCGTCTTGCTACTTTGTTGCGGTTTTGCAGGTGTTCTGGAGCAGTCAGCGGTCGATCCTTGGCAGTAGTTGAAGAGAGAGATGCAGAGCAACTCTGGTGAGCTCTTGCATTTGTTATCTGAAGATAAACCCACAGGAGAGACCCTAAATAGCCCTCAGAGGAGGATTGGCACCTAATCCAGGTAAGCACCCATCAGGAGGGGTCTCTGACATCACCTGCTGGCACTGGCCACTCAGAGGCCTCCATTGTGCCCTCACACCTCTGCATTCAAGATGGCAGAGGTCTGGGACGCACTGGCGGAGCTCTGGGCACCACCCTTTGGGTGGTGATGGAGAGGGGAGTGGTCACTCCCCTTTCCTTTGTCCAGTTTTGCTCCAGAGCAGGAGCTGGGGGATCCCTGAACCGGTGTAGACTGGCTTATGCAAGGAGGGCACCATCTGTGCCCTTCAAAGCATTTCCAGAGGCTGGGGGAGGCTACTCCTCCTCAGCACTTAACACCTATTTCCAAAGGGAGAGGGTGTAACACCCTCTCTCAGAGGAAATCCTTTGTTCTGCCTTCCTGGGACTTTCCGCCCAGACCCCAGGAGGGTAGAAGCCTGTCTGTGGGTTGGCAGCAGCGGTAGCTGCAGTGAAAACCCCAGAGAGCTAGTTTGGCAGTACCCGGGGACCATGCTGGAGCCCCGAGGACGCATGGGATTGGCACCCCAGTACCAGATTTGGCATGGGGGGGCAATTCCATGATCTCAGACATGTCCATGGCCATATTCGGAGTTAACATTGTTAAGCTACATATAGGTATTGACCTATATGTAGTGCACATGTGTAATGGTGTCCCCACACTCACAAAGTCTGGGGAAATTGCCCTGAACAATGTGGGGGCACCTTGGCTAGTGCCAGGGTGCCCTCACACTTAGTAACATTGCACCTGGCCTTCACCGAGTGAGGGTTAGACATATAGGTGACTTATAAGTTACTTAAGTGCAGTGTAAAATGGCTGTGAAATAATGTGGACTTTATTTCACTCAGGCTGCAGTGGCAGTCCTATGTAAGAATTGTCTGAGCTCCCTATGGGTGGTAAAAGAAATGCTGCAGCCCATAGGGATCTCCTGAAACCCCAATGCCCTGGGTACCTAGGTACCATATACAAGGGAATTATTAGGGTGTTCCAGTGGGCCAATCAGAATTGGTAAAAATGGTCACTAGCCTGCAGTAACAATGTTGAAAGCAGAGAGAGCATAAGCACTGAAATTCTGGTTAGCAGAGTCTCAGTGACACAGTTAGGCACCACATAGAGAACACATTTAGGCCACAAACTATGAGCACTGTGTCCTGGCTATCAGGATCCCTGTGAGACAGGCAAAAACAAACTGACACACAAGTAAAAATGGAGGTAACATGACAGGCAAGATGGTACTTTCCTACAGTATGCAAGGAGTTGCTGTTGCTCACCCTTTCTGACAAACCTTGGGAGTAGAATTTCACTGTGATGATACTTGTTAGGCCCTATCTTACAGTCAGCCCCTACCATTTTGGCTATCCTGTTAGAAGGGTGGCACAATCCACTGTGTCAAAAGCTACAAATATGTCTATCATGACTAGTAAACAGCATAACCCCTCAACCCTCATCCTGGGAGCATTGCCTCAGAGCCAGAGAAGTGTGGTTTCAGTTGTGTCTCTGTGTCAAGAGCTTGACTGAATGGCTGGATACATATCTATGGGTTCCTGAACCTCTTGTCCTACCTTTTTGTCCAGAATTACAGTGAACACAGTGGATAGAGGTTTGAAATGGGCCTGAAAATAGACATAATAGCGTGGTCAAAGTTACTTTTCTTAGGAGTGGGAAATGCTTTCTCTTTTGATGATAGTTTGGATGACACCCTCCTAGCTAGATCAGTTGATCAGATGACAGGTGCCTACTGGCCACAAAATGTCTTTAGGAGACAAGCTGGACAATGTTCACTGGGAAATCTGTGGGTTTAAGGGTATTCTTCAGAATTTCTTCTGCCGAAACAGCTAAAAGGCCCAACATGTTTTGGGTGTGGTAAAAGTACTAGATTTTATCAGACAGGTTCCTGATGGGGAAGTCACTTAACAATCATGGAAAAATCCTTTCCTCATGGTCTCAATTTTGTAAATGAAAACATTGCATATAACGACTGTGTAGGAGCGAGATTGGTACTCAGGGTGGCAGAGACTAACTTAAAGAGATCATGAAGTGTTTAATCATCAAATCATTACAATAATATCATTGGACTATAATATTCTTTTGAAAATATTGTCACCTCCGTAACGTCCTGGAAAATAATGTTGAAGGCAAACATATTGTTTTTTATACCCTGCAAAGGTACTGATGTTTGTCATACTGATAACACTGTATATAAGATTGTTTTTGAATTTTTCTGTTTTTTATTTAATGTGTATTTATTTGTATTTTTGAAAGTATATACACTGTTTGTGTTTTTAGGAATCATTTTATATGTTATCTTTTCTTAATATATTCACTTTTGTAATTTCTAAACTATATTAAAAGACTTTATTCAATATAATTTTGTTTTGCTCAATTGGTTGAAGGGTTACCAGGATGTGAGGCTTGTAGGGTGGTACGATGGGAAGAGTTATAATAACATAATGAATTAAATAGACATGTTAATAATTAGTTTATAATGATTTAGTATTTTGATTTGTAAATAATTTTAGTGATTTGTTGGATTTATGAGGAAATAGGGTAGGAAGTCTTTTAAATATTAAAATATATATATATATATATTGAAGATTTTAGATAAATAATTTAAAATGTATTCAATTAATTGATTTATATAATTAATAGAGGTAATATAAAATACAATAGAAAAAGTTTATTTTTATAATTCCATAATTTTAATTCATAAAATTGTTATGTATAAAATAAATAAGTTTTCAATGGGAAAAAAATGATCTGGTATAAAAACAGATTGTATGTATAAAGGCATTTAATTACATTTTAAATTATTATAAATAATATTTAATTAAACAGATAAATTATTTAAAAAATAAGGACAGTCGTTTTATAGCAAAATTATTCAAATTAAATGGAAAATATAAGGAATATTTTTCATGTTAAGAGTATATATTAGATGGTAAAATGGGAATAACAAATATTATAAAATGTTAATATATTAACTAAACTTAAAAAGAATATATTAAGATGTAAATGTAATTATTGAAAAAATGTATCATACAATTGTTACTTTTTGGTAGTTAAAAATTACTATTTCTTTCTCATCAGTTATCTGCACAGGAAGTGACACCAATGGCTTACTGCTAAATCCATGTTTGAAAAGAAGGCGGGCAAGAAGATTCCATTTCCCATCATCTACCTACACAGGAAGTGACAATATTGGTGTCCCACCAAAACTATCTTAACTGAAGAAGCCAAACTAAAAAATATAATTTCTCATCATCCATCACCAATGGAAGTAACATCACTTCCTGCCATTTTCTTTACTTTAACCCCATCGCTGCCAGGTCTTTTCCCCCTCCTGTGCCGAGCCTTTTTTTTGGCTATTTGGGGCAGTCCGCGCTTAGGCCCTCATAACATTTTGTTCACATAAGCTACCCATGCCAAATTTGCGTCCTTTTTTTCCAACATCCTGGGGATTCTAGAGGTACCCAGACTTTGTGGGTTCCCCAGAAGGAGGCAAAGAAATTAGCCAAAATACAGTGAAAATTTAGTTTTTTTTAAAAAAAAATGTGGGAAAAGGGGCTGCAGATGAAGGCTTGTGGTTGTTTCCCTGAAAATGGCATCAACAAAGGGTTTGCGGTGCTAAAATCACCAGCTTCCCAGCTTTCAGGAACAGGCAGACTTGAATCAGAAAACCCAATTTGTCAACACAAATTTTGCATTTTACTGGGACATACCCCATTTTTACAATTTTTTGTGCTTTCAGCCTCCTTCCAATTAGTGACCAAAATGGGGAAGAAACCAATGCTGGATCCCAGAAAGCTAAACATATCTGAAAAGTAGACAACATTCTGAATTCAGCAAGGGGTAATTTGTGTACATCCTACAAGTTTTTCCTACAGAAAATAACAGCTGAAATATAAAAAATATTGAAATTGAGGTGAAAAAAACAGCCATTTTTCTCCACGTTTTACTCTGTAACGTTTTCCTGCGATGTCAGATTTTTGAAATAAATATACTGTTACATCAGCTGGACTCTTCTGGTTGCGGGATATATAGGGCTTGTAGGTTCATCAAGAACTCTAGGTACCCAGAGCCAATAAATGAGCTGCAGCTTGCAATGGGTTTTTATTCTATACCGGGTATACAGCAATTAATTTGCTGAAATATAAAAAGTGAAAAATAGGTATCAAGAAAACCTTTGTATTTCCGAAATGGCCACAAGATAAGGTGTTGGGAAGCAGTGGTTAATTGCACATCGCTGAATTCCAGGGTGCCCATACTAGCATGTGAATTACAGGGCATTTCTCAAATAGACGTCTTTTTGACACACTGCCTTACTTTTGGAAGGAAAAAATGTAGAGAAAGACAAGGGGCAATAACACTTGTTTTGCTATTCTGTGTTCCCCTAAGTCTCCTGATAACAATGGTACCTCACTTGTGTGGGTAAGCCTAGCGCCCACGAAAGGAAATGGCTCAAAACACAATGTGGACACATCACATTTTTTGACAGAAAACAGAGGTGTTTTTTGCAAAGTGCCTACCTGTAGATTTTGGCCTCTAGCTCAGCCGGCACCTGGGGAAACCTAGCAAACCAGTGCATTTTTGAAAACTAGACACCTAGGGGAATCCAAGATGGGGTGACTTGTGGGGCTCTGACCAGGTTCTGTTACCCAGATTCCTTTGCAAACCTCAAAATTTGACCAAAAAAACACTTTTTCCTCTCATTTCGGTGTCAGAAAGTTCTGGAATCTAAGAGGAGCCACAAATTTCCTTCCACCCAGCGTTCCCCCAAGTCTCCCGATAAAAATGGTACCTCACTGGTATGGGTAGGCCTAGCGCCCACGAAAGGAAATGGCCCAAAACACAACGTGGACACATCACATTTGTTCACAGAAAACAGAGGTGTTTTTATACAAAGTGCCTGCCTGTAGATTTTGGCCTCCAGCTCAGCCGGCACCTAGGGAAACCTACCAAACCTGTGCATTTTTTAAAACTACAGACCTAGGGGAATCCAAGATGGGGTGACTTGTGGGGCTCTGACCAGGTTCTGTTACCCAGAATCCTTTGCAAACCTCAAAATTTGACCAAAAAAACACTTTTTCCTCTCATTTCGGTGACAGAAAGTTCTGGAATCTAAGAGGAGCCACAAATTTCCTTCCACCCAGCGTTCCCCCAAGTCTCCCGATAAAAATGGTACCTCACTGGTATGGGTAGGCCTAGCGCCCACGAAAGGAAATGGCCCAAAACACAACGTGGACACATCACATTTTTTCACAGAAAACAGAGGTGTTTTTATACAAAGTGCCTGCCTGTAGATTTTGGCCTCCAGCTCAGCCGGCACCTAGGGAAACCTACCAAACCTGTGCATTTTTGAAAACTACAGACCTAGGGGAATCCAAGATGGGGTGACTTGTGGGGCTCTGACCAGGTCCTGTTACCCAGAATCCTTTGCAAACCTCAAAATTTGGCTAAAAAAAACACATTTTCCTCACATTTCGGTGACAGAAAGTTCTGGAATCTGAGATGAGCCACAAATTTCCTTCCACCCAGCGTTCCCCCAAGTCTCCCAATAAAAATGGTACCTCACTTGTGTGGGTAGGCCTAGCGCCCACGAAAGGAAATGGCCCAAATTACAACGTGGACACATCACATTCTTTCACAGAAAACAGAGGTGTTTTTTACAAAGTGCCTACCTGTGGATTTTGGCCTCTAGCTCAGCCGGCCCCAGGGGGGGCAGAAATGGTCTAAATACAATTTGCCCCCCAGGGGAGCGACCCTTGCCTAATGAGTCGCTCCCCATCTCTAAAAAAACAAACAAACAAAAAAAAACACAAAAAACAAATTAGCCCTGGCGCCTAGAGGTCTCTGCCCCCCCCCGGGGGCAGATCGGCCTAATAACAATAGGCCGATCTGCCTCCAGGGGGGCGGAAATGGCCTAAAATAAGTTTGCCCCCCACTCCCCAACCCCCCCCCCGGGAGCAACCCTTGCCTACGGGGTCGCACCCTCTGCGTGACATTGGCGCAAAAAAAAAGATCCCTGGTGCCTAGTTGTTTCTGCCCTCCTTGGGGGCAGATTGACCCAAAACCTGCTGATCTACCCCCCGGGGGGGCAGAAATGGTCTAAATACAATTTTCCCCCCAGGGAGAGAGCCTTGCCTAATGGGTCGCTCCCCATCTCTAAAAAAACAAACAAACAAAAAATAAAACAACATTTTTTTTGCCCTGGCACCTAGAGGTTTCTGCCCCCCCCCCAGGGGCAGATCGGCCTAATAACAATAGGCCGATCTGGGGCAGAAATGGCCTAAAATCAATTTGCCCCCTGCAACCCCACCCCCCCAGGGACCGACCCTTGTCTATGGGGTCGCTCCCCTTACGTGACGTTGGCGCAAAAAAAAGATCCCCGGTGCCTAGTGGTTTCTGCCCCCCTTGGGGGCAGATTGACCTAAAATCGTCCGATCAGCCCCCTAAGGGGGGCGGAAACGGCCTAAAATAAATAAATACATTTATTAAATGATAAAAAAAAAAATACAAAACAAAACAAAAACAAAAAAAGAAAAAAAAATCCCTGGTGCCTAGAGGTTTCTGCCCCAGAAAAGGCCTTAAAAAAAAATGCCTCCCCTGGGAGCGACCCTTGCCTAAGGGGTCGCTCCCTCATGCCAATTTAATTAAAAAAAATAAAATCCCTGGTGTCTAGTGGGCGTTTTGACAGCCGGATTGCTTGCAATCCGGCTGCCAAAATGCTGAGAGAGACTTCAAAGGGAAGGAAATAACATTCCCTCCCTTTGAAGTCTCTTGGCCTCCTCCACGTGATCGGAAGAGAAATGCTTTTGCATTTTTCTTCCGATCGCGCTGGAAGCTGTGCTTCCAGCGCGATGGAGGAGGCCCTCTGTGACAATCAGCACGCAATCATGCGCTGAAATCACAGGGGGGGGGGCGGGGGTTCCCCTTCCATCCCTGCCTTGGGGGGTGGGAGGGAACCCCACAGAGGGAGCGCTAGCGCTCCCTCTGGGCTCTGTGCCCAGGACGTAATGGTTACGTCCCGGGCACACGAGCACTGTGCCTCAGGACGTAACCATTACGTCCTGGGCACAGAAGGGGTTAACTACCTGTTTAGGGTGTCTCATCCCCTGGGGCTTCTTTAGCAAAGGGTGGAGAAAAGACAATGGCTTCACAGGTTTGGGCTTGTCAGGATCTTGGGCCAGAATGCCTGTTAAACTGAAATTTACATGATAAGATACAATGATATGCCTTACCCAACAGCCAGCACTCCATACTGCCAATCCCCACATTCTCAACTAGACCAGACAACAAAAACCCTCAAATAGCAATTGCACAACATATAGAACTAATCTCATAAACATCTCACTAACCACCACACACCCTCAAATTACAGAACACACCTTCCAACTCACGTTCATTAACACATGCTCTGCAATACTTCTTGCAGCGGACATTGCAGACCTCATCTCTTTTCACAAGCTTGATGCCTTTTTTATCATAGAAACATATTTCACCACACATCGTAGACATCCTGCATCCTGCAGGCTGTAACATCCATCATGGAGATCACACCCACAAAAGAAAGAAGGAGGCCTTGCTGTCATGCATAAGTCCTCCCAGTTGTGCACCCTAGATAAGCAGGTAACACTGAACTCAAATGTGCTGCTGACATGCCATTTCCCACTCTTTGCAACTCAGTCCACTACTTTCCATTATATCCACAGGTCTCCTGGGTAGAACAAGGATTTCATTGCTGAATTCTCAGATCTCCTTGAAACCTTGTCCATCTGACATGCCCACACCCCCCATTGGGTGACTTAAACCTCCCAGACAGCACAGAATCAGAAAACACAAGTAACACCCTCTTCATCCTCATAAACACACTAACGGCCTCATGATGAGTTTGCCGATCTGATGGTAAGACCGCCGTAGTGGCGGTTGCCAAAAGCCATGTTGGCATAATCTGCCCACTGAATTAAGAGTTACACAGCTCAGCCCACCAAAAAACAGCCAAATTCCCAAAACCGCCAGGACTCTGGAGGGCGGAAAAAATCTGGTTTGACCACGAGCACCACCAGCGTGCCAAAAAGCATCCAATCAAATTATGATCCACAAAAGAGGTTCTGAATGGTGGAAAACTATTGGTAGTACAAACTGCGGTGGTCTGTTGTCAGATCAGTCAGAACACAACACCACATTGGATAGTTTGAATACCCCACACCTAACACACATCCACACACCCGACACACCTACTTACTGCACTGTGTAACACACCCCTAAACAACTCACAATACACAACAACCATCACCTACTCACATCACAGCACCCACACATCATCACTACAAATTTGCCAACACATTTCTTACTATCTCACCGTCTGTTTCACCACCAACCATGTCCCCACAAAAAAATCCACGTTCCACTGATGATGAGTTGAGGGTCATGGTGGATGAAATAATCAGAGTAGAGACATACTTTTTTGGAGCACAAGTCCAACAAACATCAATAGCCAGGAAATTGGAGTTGTGGCAAAGTACAGTCGACAGGGTGAGAACCCACCAATAGGGAGGACCTCAGGAAGAGGTGGAACGACCTCAGGGGGAAGGTACATTCCATGGGTGCCAGACACCAACTGGCAGTCTGCAAGTCTGGCAGTGGACCTCCACCTCCTCCCCCTACTTTCACATCATGGGAGGAGAAGGTCTTGGACATCCTGTATCCTGAGGGCCTGACAGGAATAGCTGGGGGAGTGGAATCTGGTAAGTCGCAACACCCTTCATGTCATTAAAACATTTTGTCTTTCAGGCTCACTTATCACCTTTCCCCACCTCAATGCCCAAATCACGCACCACCCTTGTGTACAAATGTCTAAATACTCATCTCTGGAATGCCACATGTCAACTAAACACCTGGGGCCACAGTGTTTGTGTAAGACATGTGGAGTACAGGGACTGACAGCACTACAACTCCTAGCAGGGACTGTTCCACCTGTAAGAAAACCAGAACAGTGTATTACATTTTAAAATGTCTTGCATGTGAAACTAACAATCAATGTAACCCCTCCTGAATGCACCACTGTCTTACAGTCCATAGCAATGACAGCAAATCGAAGGCCCACTTCCAGTACTATTACAAGACAAGCACAGGGCCTTTGAGAAAACCTTCCTAACAATATCATATACTCAACTGGGGAGAAGACTTAATGGGAAACGGGATGTACTTGCAGTACATCCATGCAGAGGCCCAGGTCAAATGGTAACTCCCATACTGTGTGCCAGCTCTGTCACCCTTGTGCATTGCCCAGCTGTCTGTTGAAACAATGATGCCATACACCTCATTAGGAAAGAAATATAGATTGTCATGTCTTTACTCAGACAAGATATCAGCAGTCATCTAAACACCAACAAACTCCAAGAGCCTGGAGCATGGTGTATGCAATTGCCAATCTCTGGGTCCCACATTGCTCTAACCCAGATTTGGAATCAGCTGTCATTGTCAGGGGATCACGTAAAGGCAGTGTGTGCATGTCACATAACATGTCTAGTTGTCAAAGTTAAACATCACTTAATGCATCACTTACAGCAACTGTGTGTTCTACTTCTCCTACCAGTAACCTTGCCATTCTCAACATGGAGAAAACACCCTGGATGTTTGGACACTGAGGACGAAGCTGGCACATCAGGGACACCTGGTCAGTCAACAACAGTGTCCCTCACCCTGCCCACATCGACTCCTCCCAGCCCTGTAGCATCCACATCACAGGAAACCATTGGCCCCCAAACTTTTGATCTAAGGACAGTATCTTCCATCATGTGCCCCCCAGTACAGGTACGCGAGTCTCCTGTTGTGACCGCTGACAATGATGGTTCTGCCACCAGTGGGAGGGGGCGCACTTTGCAGGGGTCATAGGTACGTGGGGATAGGGTGTGTGGGAGTGATGGTGTGGCCAAGAGGATGGGGTCTCCAAGGGACACAACTGACCAGGACTCTATCTCCCAAGTCTTGGGAGCCTACCAACATTCCCAAGGCACAATGAGCCAGGTACTGACCATGATGGGGGACATCCGACAGCTGCAGTGGGACAACCACCAGGAAGCCATACAGCAGTGCCAGATCCAAAATGCCATACTGGCTTCCATTGCTGGGGTGCTGAGGGACATGAATAGCACCCTGAGTAGATTTTGTACCCAACATCAGACCTCTTCCACTAACAATGAAACACCAGGCCCTTCTATGTTTGTGGTTGCTATTGGAATGGAGGCCCTGCCAGGTGAAGGGAATACCTGAGACACTCCACCCTCTGGAGTAGAAGAAACCTGCACAAATGTGGACAACCACCCAGACATCCAAGAGGAGCAGATGCCAAAACCAAACCCACTACCAGGAAATGAACCTCTACTGATTGGTTCCACTTGTGTAGCACAGATACACCCTGTTGACTGTTCTGAATCTGTCTCCATTTCCCATGGTGCAAGAACACTGGACTTATGTTTCCAAATGGTGAAGCAGCTACCCTGATGAATTCATCCACCATGATTAAACCCTTCACTGTTATGTTTCTGTTATTTTTGTTTCATATCAGTCATTTTGCTGTGCACTCCCCAATAAATACCACTTAACCACAGATCATGTGTTAGTGTGATTTATCAACCATATACAATTGTCATGTATGAAAGGCTTATATCAAAATGTTCCTCTCTAATGTAAAACATTTGTCATGGTCATTACACATGTTCTGTATAACCAGAATACGTATTGTTTTGACAATGCATTATATACATGACATAAATCAATTGTATTGACCATTCCAACATCGTTATTTGGAGAATGCCAATTACCACATAGTGAAGCACTGCTGTTACCTTGATTGTTGCAGCATAAGTGTCAAACACTACCAACCCACAGATCTCTGAGGTTAGGGACATTTCAGTCTTTTAGGGTCCCCGGAGGCAAACAGATTGGTTCATTGTATCATCAGCTAACGCCATATCACATACCCATACCACAGTTCCCAAATGACCATACCCCATGAAACAGACAGAGGTCAGTACTAATGTCCCCAGGCATGGAACCTCCCACTTCACACAGTCAGGTATCTGTAGGCTTGCCACTCACCTATGTTAGTCTTAAAACACATGCACATTGGTCTGCAAAGTGGAGCTCACATACAACACAAAAAAATAAGATGTTAGAGGGTCTGGATACCACATTATGACATGTCAGAGACAAATAAACACACATATGGCACCATTGGTCCCACCCAAATACCAAACAGGTCTTTAGTGTGGAAAAGGACACTACCATCCCAATAACTAACAGTCTAGACATAGAACTCACACACCACAAATCTCATGCCAGACAGTACCTGGTTTCCTTCACATGTCAGTCTACAAATCCCATCTGCCCGTGACACTGACTGATGTTGCCAAATAAGGATGAGCCAAACAGTCAATCTGCAATTGAAAAACATAAGGTATAGGTTTCATTTATGCATGTACATTCCACTGCCAAATCATATGTACATATGTTACTTCGATTGTGCATTGTGAAAACATTAGAATACGTACATAACAGTCCTGTACACAGCTCCAAGTAACAATCTGCATGCATCTCTGAGTCATGGGTTTTGGAGCCACTTATGACCCATCTAAGGGTCATATTAAGAGCATTATCTGACATTCCTAACCTCACCAATACCCCACTGAATCACTTTTATTGCATCACATCACATACCATGATTTGGTTGAACTACTGATTGATGAAATCAGCCCTGATGTCTCCAGCTTCATCTTCATCATGCTAATCCTCTCTTGGCAAATCTGCATTTTGACCCACAGGATTTGCTGGCTCCCTGTCTTTTGGTATGAATGGTATCTGACGTCCCAGAGTGAGGTTGTGGAGCATGCAGTATGCAACAACCTAACCTTGTTGGGTGAGTAGAGAAGGGCTCCTCCAAACGTGTCAATCCTGCGAAATCTTGCCTTCAGGAGCCTAAAAGTCAGTTCCATGATATGCCTCGTCCTTCTGTGGGCCTCATTGAAGCAGACTTCACCTGCGTGGTTGGGTACTTCACTGGTGTCAACAACTGAGGATGGGTTGGGTAGCCAGAGTCCCCTGCAAGGCATGATTACAACAGTTCAGATATTATTCTTGGACATCCACATATATGCTAGCAGATAAAAGGTACTGACACACATTACAAATAAGACTTACCAACCAGCAAGGCCTTCTTTGTGTATAGTTGTGCCATTAGCAGTTGGATATTACTGTTTCACATGATGAAGGAATCATTGACTTTGGGACCTGATCAACACCACCCGACCCGACATCGACTTCCTCACCGAGACCCGGACCAACCCCTCCTCGGGTCCAGACATCGCCATCACCATTCCTGATGGTTACTGCATCCTAAGGAGGGACCGCCCTCCTGCCCAGGTGGAGGACTCGCCATCGTACACAAGTCCTCACTACGTGTTAAGGCTGTCCAAGATCACTGCACCACCATGGAACACCTTCACTTCCTGGTCCACTCCAACCACAACTCCTCCATCTGTGGCACCCTGGTGTACAGGCCACCCGGCCCCTGCCCAGCTTTCATAGACGACGTTGTCGGCATCGCTACCCCCCCCCAAGGCCCTGGTGTCAGTCGACTACCTCCTCCTCAGCGACCTGAACTTCCACCTCATGGACCCCACCGACCCAAACACTACCACTGTACTCGACAACCTCGCCACCCTCGGCCTTAGACAGCTGGTCTCCGCACCCACACACATCGCAGGTCACACACTGGACCCCATCTTCACCTCAAGCAACCAGATCACCATCAAGACCATCTCCACCCCAGACTGGACCGACCACCGCTGCATACACTTCACAATCACTGCACCCAGCAGCCGCACCCGCACCTCCAGGCCCCCCCACAGGAAATGGAACAAAGTCACCAACAAGCAACTCACCTCATTGTTCGCTAAATCTCTCCCTACACCCTCTGACGACGCCAACACAGCAGCACGCAACCTCAACCCATGGATCACCGAATGCACCGACACTCTAGCCCCTCTCTGGCTGACATCGGCCAAACGCATGCCTAAGAAGGCCAGCCAGTTCACCACCAAACTCCAAGAATCAAAGCGTACCCACGGACATTTAGAGAAAAAATGGAGGAACAGCCAATCCAGCAAAGACCTCGCCCCATTCAAAACCGCAACCACCGCCCACTGACGAAAAATCAAGAACGCAAGGAAGGACGCACTCTGGAAGCACATCAACTCCTCTCAGTCATCAACGAGTTCATAGATCCCCCCTCCGAAACCACCAGCATCAACCCATCACAGGACCTCTGAGACAAACTCACCTCCATAGTCCACCACAAGATCCAGGACATCTACGACAGCTTTCTGTCACCTTGCACCGGAACCTGCAACCGACCCACCACCCCAGAACCAGCCCAGACTATCAACTACTAGTCCACACTCACCACAGAGGAAACAGTTAACATCATGAACAGCACCCACTCCGGAGCCCCCTCTAACCCGTGTCCACACCACATATACATCAGAACCAGCGCATCCATCGCCCCGAGCTTCGAGACACAATCAACTGCTCTGTCAGCACGGACACCTTCCCTGAGGACTGGAAACACACTGAAATACATCCCCTCTTGGAGAAACTTTCAGCCAAACCATCAGAACTAAAGAATTTCTGGCCCATCTTGCTGCTTCCCTACTCACCAAAGTACTAGAGAAAGCAATCAATGCACAACTACGGAATTTCATCAAGGCCAACAACTCCCTGGATAGCTCCCAATCTGGGTTCTGTGGCAATCACAGCATGGAGACAGTATTCCTGGCAGCCACGACGACATCCGATTACTCCTAGACCATGGCCACACCGCAGCACTCATACTCCTGGACCTCTCAGCAGTTCTCAACACGGTCACCCACAGTACTCTGCACACCAGACTCCATGACATAGGAATCCACGAAAGAGCCCTAGAATGGATGCACTCCTTCTTTTCTGGGAGGGCACAGAGGGTCAGGCTCTCCCCCTACACCTTCAGACCCACAGTAGTCAACTTTGGAGTCTGCCAAGGATCCTCACTGAGTCCCACACTGTTCAACGTATACATGGCTCCTCTTGCTGCCATCGTCAGAAGCCACGACATGAGCATCGTGTCATATGCCGATGGCACACAACTCATCATTTCCCTCACCGAAGACCCGGTCACGGCCAAAAGGAACTTTCACGCAAGAATGAAAGCCGTCTCCACCTGGATGAGAGAAAGCTGCCTCAAGTTCAACTCTGACAAGACGGGGTAAATCATCTTCGGAAACGCCATCTCAGCTTGGGACGACTCATGGTGGCCCACATCCCTCAGCGTTCCCCCCTGTGCCGACCAAGCATGCCCACAACTTAGGAATCATCCTCGACTCCTCCCTATCTATGACCCGCCAGGTAAACTCTGTCACCTCCTCCTGCTGGCACACACTCCACAAACTCCGGAAGATCTTCAGATGGATCCAAACAGACTGTCGCAGGACAGTCACCCACGCTGCTGCCAGACTCATTCTGGACCTCCCTCGCCGAGAACACATCTCCCAACACCTGTACAAGGATATACAGAATGCAGGACCAGCCTACTTCAACCACTCCGTCTCCTTCCACACCCCCACCAGATACCTCCGCTCCACCCAGATGGCCCTGCCCACCATCCCTCGCATCTGCAAAACCACCGCCGGAGGACGATTTTTTACCTACACTGTAGCAAAGAGCTGGAACAACCTCCCCCTGTACCTCAGATGAAGCCCGTCACTCACCGTCTTCAGGAAGAACCTCAAGACGTGGCTCTTCAGGTGAGGCTCCTCCCCTCCCCCAAAGCACCTTGAGAACCTCACGGATGAGTAGACGCACTTTGCAAATACTGATTGATTGATGACTGATTGATTGATTGACTGACCCAGGATACAAACCTGTGAAATATAGAGGTCAGCCAAGTAAACAACTTGGACGTTGATGGGGTGGAAGTTTTTTCTGTTCCTATATATCTGTTCATGGGGTCTCGGGGGAACTCAGGCGACATGGGTGCCATCTATGGCCAAAACCACATGTGGAATGTGTTTCAAATCATAAAAAGCAGCCTTCACAGGGGCCAAATACCCACATTGCTGAAATATGACATAGCTGTCCAGGTGTTTCAACAATGTAGAGATTACAGCCTTTAAAACCAGACTGAACAAGGGCTGAGACATACTGCAGTTAAGGTTGCTGTACTTTGAAAGGACCCAGTGGCCAGAAAGTGTAGCACTGATATGACTTGGACAATGGGAGGTATGCAATTGGGATTACAAATGGCAGGCATCAGATCGGGCTCCAACTGATGACTGACATCCTGATTGTCTGCCTATCGGGCTGGAAATTTGGATGACGTGTTGCTCTTCCATTGTGTGCAGGTCAGCTAGAGGGCAGTACACTGGAGGATGTCTTGCTCTTCTCATGCCAGGGTAACTATGTGGGACAACACCAGAAAGTATGTGTGTGGCTCAATCTATACATCATAAGTATGATTACATCAGCATCACTGATAACGCTACATTATCTCACATGAAACAGTGAAAACAATTGTACTCAGCACATACATAGGCAACATTTGCCTAAATACTGTAATGAGATCCCCTTTACCCTTAGCATGTTCTTTTAACGGAAATACATGTCACTGACTGTAAAATCAACTTACATAACATTACATGCTATTTGAATGGTAAGTGGCTACACAGCTATTGCCTTATTCATTGTGTTGTGGGCATGCTAAATAGGCCAAAGCATCTTATTAGCAGTTAAATTATTCACAGGCCAACATCATGTGTACATTGTAAGGTTCTGTCATCAATAAACATTTTATTGTATCATAGACATACTTTCTTTTGCTATATTGGATATGTTTTGTTTACTTTTAGTATGAACACCTATTGTTTACACTGATTACATTGTGGTGCAGGTGTTTCAGTTCACATTAAAATGTGGGCAGAATGGTAGTCAGTCATTTGGCTAGCCTCAAGGTGTATGTCTCTATCATGGTATCCTCAGATGAGGTTTCGTGTCATTGACAAATTCTGATACAGATGTAAGACTACTCATGTCTGAAGCGTGGATAGTGATGTTGCCATTTAAACATTGGGCTGTTGTTGTTGCCACTCATCATGATACGTTGTACTGTATGTGGCCTGCATGGACGTAACAGGTGTTCATTATATTTAACGAGTAGTTATGCTATCTATGGTTGTCTGTGGGTTAATTATATGGGCTAATTAGGCCCCTATGAGTGTTGAAAACATTGTTTACAGGTGGAGAATGACTAAGATGATTACTTCACTATTGGTACATGTGTTGTTGATGTATGTTTAGACTCTATCATACTCAAAATTAGAAAATGCCAAATATAGTGGTTGCATGTTTACAATTTTAATTTGTGAAGGAATGTGGATTCTGTGACCTGAAATGGTTTTGGCTTGTATGCAACATGCTGTCTTGTGTTTGGCATATGATAAGGTTCCTTTCCTGGTACTTGACATCAGGTAATAATGTAGATATGCATTGATTTTGTGTATGTGATATGTGGAATTGAATGTTACCACTATTTCCCATTGTTTAGTTGTTGGTTGACTATGTTGCTGTGGGTAAGGACCTAGAACCATGTTGCCATGTCAGGTTGTTATGGAATGGTTAGTGTAATAACTCTACTGATATGATGGTATAGTAGGTGTGTGAGAGGTGGCTTAGCTGGTGTGTGACATTGTTGTCATATAAGGGTGTGGATATTAGCTTTTTGTGACATGATGTTGGGACTAACCTGTTACTACCTGGGGATGTAATGTGAATGATGTGTACAGTGTGATGTTAGTGTCTGAAAAGAATGTGATGACCTTACCTCTTTTCCTATTTTCCAGCATCAGCAGACGAAGGATATAGGGCACAGGTGAGAGGGAAAGCTGCTGGCCACGGGACCTTAAGTGATGATACACCTACACAAAGGGACCCAGTGGCCCAGAGGGTGAGGGGAGGGCCACAGGGAGACTGGATCCACCTAATCATCTTTGGACTCCTCCTCCAGTTGACACTCCCTGTTGGGGGCAGGCCCATCTGGGCCCACCCCAGCACCATCTCTGTCTGCCAACCCCTTTCTACCACCACCTTCCCTGTAACTCCCCACCCAGTTGACCATGCCCACTCACCCAAGAAAGTGGGCATCTCCTTTGCTTCAGGCACCTCTACTCCAGCCCCTGTTAGCACTTCTGCCCTCAGTGAGGAGGCTAGTGACGTCCTGAGGTCCATCTCCATGGGCCAGCCAACCATTATGAATGCCATCCAGGGCCTGGCAACTCAAATCCAGCAGAGTAACGCTTTCCTGGAGGGCATTCACGGTGCACTGGCTGACCAACAGAGATCCTTTCAGGCTCTGGCCTCCACACTGATGGTAGCCAGTCACCCTCTGTGTACTGTCCCGCTCCACCTTCCTCTTCCCAATCCCAAATACCTCTTCCCTGACCCAGCCAAAGTGCACAACGAGACAGGTGCGCATCCACCTCAACATCCAAGGGTAGCTCAGCAAATCAAAGCACCACAGGACACACCACTGGCATACACACACACACAACATTCAGATGCATGCACAGCAACAGTCACAACCTGCCCTGTAACACCCATTACCCCCAGCATCACACCAGGCACACCTGCAGACACACACCAACATTCACATTTCCAGCCACTACACCTATCCTACCCACAGGCAGCACCACAGCAGACCATCAGACATCCACCCCAGTCACCACAACCTCAGACACTCCAACACTGACACTACTTCATGCAGCACATCTACCATACCCACAGTCACCACCCCAACAGACAGCCATGCACCCACCATGGCATCTCCCAGCACCTCCACACCACTCAGCCCAAAGAACATAAACACCCTCACTCACCTACCCAACAGACACCAACCACCCACAAGCAGAACTCCCACAAACACATGCCCAAGACATCCCCACCGACACCTCATACAACCACTCCCTCTCCCTCCACACCCAAACCATTTTGCTATGACCGTCCCAGTGTGTCTAAAAAGCTTTCCTTTCTGAGTTTGCTCTTTTCCCTACTCCTCTCCCATCTTGTGAAACCCCTAAATGTGCTGTTACCTTCTCCAAGTCCACCCCTTCCACCTCAAAGGCCTCTCCTACCCCCCTGCAAGTACCTATGCCCCTCCCCCTGCCAAGACGTCTACTCCTCCCATTAAGACCCACCCCTCCCCAAGCCTAAACCTAAACCCCCCTCCCAAGCCAAATCCTAAAAAAAACCTTGCAAACCTAAGCCCAACCCCGCCCTCTGCAACCACCCCCTAGATAATCCCTGAGACACCTGCCTGCCCCCTTGATGCCCCTACCTGTGGAGGTTACATGGCAGTCAGGAGTCAAGTTTGGGGCAACAATATGAGCCTCTGATGTACAAACTACACTGTATGGACTGGCCTATGGCCTTTGACTTTTAAATTATTTTTTACACTACATAATCAAACCAACCAGCCATTGGTTTCCTGGTTACATTTTTGTCCTGCATTTCTTTTCCAAGTTTAGAGTTGTTTCTGGCTGACATTGGTTGTGTGTCAGAATTTGTGTGTGTGCTGCTTGTGTTGCATGTATTGTTTGGGCATTATGTGACGGTGTGTGCAGTGCTTTTGTCCCCTACGGATAGGGTGTGTGTTGTGTGATGAGCATCTGTATGTAGGAAACATGTTATTGTCATGGTATTGAGTGGTATTTGTGCTGACATGTGTTTGTTGTTGTGGTATGTGGCTTTATGTCCTTTGACTATGTGAGTGTGTGTGTTTTGTGCATGTGATGACACGTACAATGTGCTGTGTGTGTGATGTGTGTCGACTGGTAAATTGTCTGATTGTGTAATTGTGTGTCTTTATTCCGTGTTGGTTTTCAGTTGTGTTGTATGTGTGATGTATCCCTAGGTAGTGTCTATTGTGAGTGCTTGCCAATGTGTTGACGATGTTGTGGTTATGGTGTTGTTGTGACGTGGTTAGTGTTGTGTGTTATTGTGAGAGACTGGGCCTGTGATGTGTTTCTGTGCGTAAGTGAGTCTTTTTGACGTGTGTGTGCTGGCTGTAGTGTGTCCTGTGTATGTGCAGTTGTCTGTGTGGCTGTATGTGAGTTTGCATGTCAGTGAACAGTTATGTGTGAGTGTCGCACCCACTCTCGATGGTATGTTGTGTAAGTGTACAAAAATTAACAAGATATAACAGTAACAGATAAGTGTGTGTACTTACGGTTGCTGTAGTCATTGTCGGTGAGGATTCCAAAGTCTTTCGCGAGCAAGAGTGTAGTGAATCCTAGTTTGTTTAATGGGAATAGGAGTTAGCTTAGCCTTTAGCTTGCAGACTCATGCCCGTCACCTAGTGACTTTTACCCTACTTAGCTTGCTCTGTTTTAGCACATTTATTTAATTATATCTTTTAAGATAGCTGCCTTGTTTCCAGTTAGGCCAATTTTTTAGTTTCACATTATCAGTGCCACTGCGCTCAGGCATCAATATCAAGCAATGTGTTCACATTAAGTACTTTCCCTCTTCACGCCTTCAAGGGAATTTTTTATATAAATTACCGTCCCAAGCATGTCTTTTTATCTATTGTTTGGGAACAGACCTACGTCAGGGGTCTGAGCAGATCTGTGTACATGCACCTTACTTAGAGAGTCAGAGGGATTCTGACCAGGTGCCATCACTCCTATCGATGCTGCACGTCACCTTGACGCTGACCCAGTCTTCGTGTCCCTATGGAGTCTGAGCTAGAGACCTCATTCCAAGGTAACAAGGGTTGGGGGGCTCTTCTCATGGACATGACATTGACAGATTAGGTTTAACACATTTAGCTCTCTTCTAGGTTAGAGATTAAGTACATAGTATTAGGATATTAGGACATATTTCCTATCTCATGTCATTTCATGTCATTGCAAGATGGTGGGGGTATTTGTATTAAAGACTCTTGTGTTTACCATTCTGTTTCTTGCATTATTCATTATCCTAATCATTGCAGCCCATTCAACTTATTGTAGATTGCAGTTGTGTTCAATAAAACCTATTTGAAACTTTACTGCATCTCTTTCATTGCCTGTGTTTGATTGAGGCATGTTGTTCATGTGAGAAAGGGGTAATCTCCATTTAACCACGACACTCCCTGAGATGTCACGCTCTTGAGTCCATGCGTAAAGGCTGCCACAAATCATCTTTTACTGTTTGGGTTTTTGGTGAGGTGCTGCTTGTGAGCCGGGAGGGTTGGGATGGCAGTTGCGACTTGTTGTAGAATAGGCATGGTCACCTACAAACAGAAGTACTGTCATCCTTAAACTAGCAGTCTTGCCTAGAGCAAGAGTCAAACTATGACAGGAGTAGCAAGATGACATCTAGTTCTTGTTTCATGACGACTCCGGACATTTATGGCTTCCTGAAGGTGAGGGTCTCCTTTTATAGAGGTCGTTTCCTCCAGGGTTTCCGTGGTGGTGCAACTACGGCAGAAATCTTGGCAGTGGGCAGCCTCGAAATATGTGTGACAGAAACATGGTCTCCGCCGGCCTGCAAGTGCCTTTAGTCGTCCGTTGTGGTGCCCATAGTGTTTTGGCTGAATTCCATGGGAATTACCGCCAAAGTCATAATTTGGCAGTCTTCTCCGCCAGCCTGGGACCGCCAAACTTGTACTGAGGCCTGAAATGTGGTACAGTATGTACAGTATGTCAAAAAAACAACACACTTAAAAGTCTAGCCTCAAACTCATCTCCTCAACATCAAAAACAATCCAATGCAATCCACCCATACCCCTCGATAGGACCGACCACTTTGCCATCCCTATCTCCCAGCACAGCATTCCACCAACAAACCAAGGTCAACACAATAGAGACAACCAATATTTTCAGATCCCTCAAAGATAGATCCATAGACAACTTAATGCTTGAATTCATCTATCTCTTTTTCAGCTCCACAGCTGATGATAACACTCTCTTAAACAACTTTCATACTTCTTTTCAAAACAATGGTACTGATTCACAAAGGTAAAGTACACTTTGGCCAGGTCCAAACCTTCCTTTTTAATACACATAAGCCACCCAAGGGTAGGCCCTGGGCCGCCTGGGGGGCAGGGTGCAATGTATTTGAAAAGTTGGACATGTACTTTTAGATTCTATATGTCCTGGTAGTGAAAAGCACTTACAATTATGATTCACTACTGTGAGGCCTATCTGTACCAAAGATTAATATTGGAGTTGCCTTATTACATTTTAGAAATGCAGTTTCCACATGGGAAGACGTAACCATTCATGTCTGGTGTCTTTGGAATTGGGGTGAAATGCCCTATGTTGTGGTGAAGTCAGGCATTTCAAAAATGCCACGTTTAGAATAGAAAGGTAATATTTTTATGCCCTTATCCCTTTTGTGGTTATGGCCTGGTCTTGGTTACTTGACTGGGGGTAACTGACAGTTCGACTTTGTGAATTCCTTCCAGACAGTCACACAATAGAAGGGTTAGGTGTGCCTGAGTTGGCCATATGCAGCCAGGATGGAGGGGTGGACTTCCTGTGTTCTACCTTCAAACTAAGCTTGAATCCAGAGCAGGGGAGGAAGAGAATTCCATGCACTTCTATGCCACCGTCTAGAAATTTCTCCCACCTTGCATAACCCGGGCACCAGTGTAAGAAAGGACCTCAGACACCACCACTTCAGTACACTTCTGGATGCGTAGATATTCTGACAAGAAAAAGGACTGCTGTGCCACTACAAGGACTGTCACTCTGCTGCCCTGCTGTGCTGATCTGCTGCGTAAAGCCCTCTTGTTTGAGGAAGAAGAACTGGACCTGTAACTCCATCTTGAACACAGCACCCACAGAGACTCCAAGGGCTAGTCTGCTGGCCGCCTGTTCTGAGACTCAAGGACAGAACAGGCTCCCAAAAAGCTCCTGTACCCCTCTTCAGTGGAATCCTGACACCCAAGAGGTGCCCCTCAGATCCTGGTCCCTTGGTGTAACTCTTGAACTCTTAATTCAAGCTAGTAGTCTCTATGCATCTGCAAATGGGACTGTTCGCACTAGAACCATGCTGGTCACACCAAAACACAGCACGAGCTGTTGCAAGTCTATCTGCTCGCAGAGCAGCATTGTGAGCCCATGTCTGCTGATGCGAAGCTTCAGCCTGCCCGCCTGCAACGCCTGGCCTGCTCTTCGCTCCACGCCTAGTGCCACATGTGACGATATCCTTGCTTCTAGCTACTCTCTTCAGTGCAAACTGGACTCTTTGCACAAAGCCTGAGAAGGTAAAACGTCTGTGTGACTAATCTGGGACTGTATCTGACCCACTCTCCAATGTGGTTGGATTGAACTTTTGACTTGGACCGGATCTGGCATGACCAGATAGACGTGGTTGGTGCTTTATGCTTTTAGGTACTATGGCCCTCTTTACAACCTCAGCGGTCTTTTAAAAAGACCACTGAGGCTGTGGGAGCCAGAATACCGCCAGTGCCGGCGGTATTTCTGGCTCCCTATTATGACTATTCCGCTGTACCAGCAGACGGTAACATTGTTACCGTCCGCTGGCTCAGTAGAAAAGTCACATCAACATTTCTGCCGGCTCGTAATAGAGCCGGCGGCAATGCTGATGTGAAGCGGGTGCAGTAGCACCTGTCGCACATTTCACTGCCCGAAATTCGGGCAGTGAAATGCGCAACAGGACTATGCCTGGGGGCCCCTGCACTGCCCATGCCATCCCATGCCAAGTGCATTGGAAGTGCAGGGGCCCCTGGGGGCACCCCAAGTCCTCCTTACCGCCAGCCTTTCCATGGCGGTGTTTACCACCGTGGCCAGGGTGGCAGTCAGGGACTCATAATCCCCAGGGCAGCGGTGCTTGGAGATTATGACCGCCAGTCGAAAGCCTAGTGGTATAGTGGAGGGGCCGTTGGTATGGCCGTGGCTATTGCCCCACGGTCATAATAGCTGGTGGAACACCACCAGCCTGTTGGCGGTGTTACCACCAGCTTACCGCCAGCCGCCAGGGTCGTAATGATGCCCTAAATGCAGTTTATTCTTTAAAAAATCATAACTGCGGTTCTACTGATTGGACTATTTTCATTATGGTCTTTTTTTTATATTTTGATCTATCTTTCTAACTTGGTGTGGGATCCTTGTTGTATGGTGTTTTCACTGTTTTACTCTTTGAAGTGTTGCACAAATACTTTATACATTGCCTCTAAATTAGGCCTGACAGCTATCTGCCAAAATACCAGGGGGTTGAGCAAAGGGTAATTTGGGTTTGCATGTGCCTTACCCTGATTAGGATTGTGGTTGCTGCTTTACCATGACGTACACACCAGTCAACCTATCACCCAATATTTTTAATAGTTTACTATTCACAATGGGATTTATGTATTTTTATGTACGGAGTCTCTGCACTCGTAAAGATACTACTTGTGAATCCTCTTGTAAATAGAAAACAATCATAAACTTCCACAAAAGTCCAGGTCCTTTGTGAACATCCATGCCCCAAATAAAACATACAAGTGCAAGTCAAAACCTTCTGAGCCCTTGTACTCTAATGCTGAGTTGGAAATTTATATATTTAAATTATACAATATGAGGCAGTAACGATAGCAGATCCTTTCAGACTATGATTCAATTCTCTCATATGCCATGGTTCAGCAAAACTACAGCTGACACATTGCGCTGGTAAATTTCTGTTTTTCATCAAAGCTCCATTGATCTAGTTTTGAGCGTCTTTCATTTCATGAAATATGATTCATAATATCTGAATAGTACAAAGTAAAATGCACACTATGGTAATAAAGAATGATTTCTAACAGATCAGTCACAGTAGTCCCGAGTAGAATCTATAATTGATGCCCATGTAAAGGAAAGAACCACTCGTGGGGCACTCATGCACAGTCCACACTGACAATAATAAAATCAAAGAATAAATAAATAAATTGACAGTGTAATATAAGCTTATTTTAAAACTGTGTGGGATATAAATATATTTGGTATAGTAAATGTTGTTCTTTGAAATATTAGACTTTTTGAGTGTGACATGTTCTTATAATCATTGTTCAATACTCCAGTATGTCAATGTAGGTGCTTCTGAGATTTGGAGAAATTGTTAAATTGTGACACCGGAGAGGGCCTGGTGCCATCAATTATGATGGATAATATGTTTTGTTATTTTATATTTCCTTTAATGTGTCCTAAATATTTTTTAAGATTTTGTTTTCAGTGTTGTTATATTTTCAATGTTTTGAATAATGACATTTTAGTAGTTGACTTTTTTTGTTATTTACACAGGCGTTTAAGAAAGTTGATATTATGGTTATCTATGCTTTTGTAACAATATTTTTTTAACATAATATGTTTTATAGTTGGTATTGAGTCATATAACTGGTTAAAATAGAAGCCATTAGGAAGTGATCACAAATATTAATTTTTGTCTGAGTTATGGTGGTTTTATATATTCTTGTAGCAGATCAGAGTAAGCGTTCATGTCTCATTGCCTCTAAGGTTTGCTCTTCTGGGATTCAGCTTGTCTTTTGGCTTGCTTTATGTGTTCAAGTGCCAAAGTGTATCAAGAAGCTAAACGCATTGCCTCCTTGAGATCCTCACATTACTTAAACTGGAAGAAAAACAAAGTAATAGATGTCTTGAAAACTGATGAAACTTCAATATGGGAAGTTCCTTTGTCAGCACAGAAGGATATAAGTAGGAAACGGTGTTGTTAGAAAGGCTCTTGAAGGTAAGGTAGATAGGATCTTTTTGATTGATGTTCATAGATGTTTGTAAGAAATTGGGCTATTAGTTGACTGGGGTGTGAGCCCAGATCAAGCAGCAACCACAATCCTTGTCAGGGAGCGGCACAAGCCACCCCTAACTTAACCTGTGTTCAACCTTCTGGTTGCTTGATACAGAGCAGTCAGGCTTAACTTAGAGGCAATGTGTAAAGTAGAGAGCACAAGCACCTTAGCACTGGCTCGCATAGGTAACATGAGCAGAGTCTTAAAAGCCTACAAAAATGGTTTAAAAGACAGGAGGCTAAAGGAAAAAGCATTGTGGATGACAGTGCAGAAAGGGCCAATTCCAACATGACCCCCTCAAGTCAAAAGCCAGAATAATCAATACCTTGATGGTCTTCCCTGCTTAGGCGAAGGCCCTCTAATGTTGTCAGTTCTATGCCTCTCTGAACTCAGTTGGATCCCTCTGTTTATACTCTTCTGATCCACTGAACTGGCCCATGGGGAACCCTTCTCATCTGTGGACCCCATCTGAGCAGCACCTAATCTAAACCTGCTCACATATTCATTCCAGTAGGCAGGCAGTACCACCTTGGGCAACAATGTAAAAAAACAATGTAACAAATTGGGTTGTTGATTGACTGAGGTGTGAGCCGTGGTCAAGAAGCAATGACAATCCTTTATCGGGGTGAGGCTCAAGCCAACCCTAAATAAACCTGTGCTTAGCTTTCTGGTACCTTGGCACAGGGCACTCAGGATTACTTTAGAGATATATGTAAAGTTGTTGCACACCACTTCAAACAGAAATAAAGTGAAAATACCACACAAACAGAATCTCACACCAGAAGAGGCAAATGTATTGAATAATACAAGAACAAAATGACAAAATTCCAATCAGTAGAAACAGAGATATGCAATTTTAAAGATTTTACTGAAAATAGCACCAAAAACTACAAAAGGCCATATGTGAATATCTGGAACATTGTCACAAGTTCAGACTGAACGCGATGGAGCATGACCCAGCTACAAGGACCAAATTACTGGGGTGGCACCACTTGGCATGGTAGACTCACAGATGGCACAATCCAGGTGCTGGGCCTGATGGTGTTGGAGCCTTCTGTCCCTGAGGCTTAAGTCATGAGGCCACCCAACTAGCCTTTGGAGTCGTTCTGGTGATCGTGGGGTCAATAGCTGCAGGCCAAGTCCTTCTCACCCTGGCAGGGGGTCAGCAGGTCAGCACAACAGGGCAGCCATCCTTCAGCACAGCAGTCCAGTAAAGTGGCAGTCCTCTCAGCAGCACAGAAGTCCTTCTCCTGGCAGAGTTTCCACAGGTACAGCAGTGTACTGAAGTGTTGGTGTCAGAGGTCCAGTATAAATACCCAGTGCCTATGTTCACGATGGAGATGCTTCTAGAGGTTTCCACAGGTCCAGCAGTGCACTGAAGTGTTGGTGTTTGAGGTCAAGTATGTAGACGAGAACCTATGTTCAAGTTGGAGAAGCTTCTAGTGGTTTCCACCCCCCTGAGGTGTCAGTCATCCCCTTCTTCTCTGTCCTGGCCCGGCTTGTTTGGGTCACACTAGCCTAGTGACAAGCCCTTTGACAGAGTGCACAGACATAAGCTTTGTGGTGGGCAAGTGTAGTAGTTGACTGCTC
The DNA here is from genome assembly GCF_031143425.1 of Pleurodeles waltl. Classification (NCBI taxonomy): domain Eukaryota; kingdom Metazoa; phylum Chordata; class Amphibia; order Caudata; family Salamandridae; genus Pleurodeles; species Pleurodeles waltl. Next base: position 625,138,050 of record NC_090438.1, on the reverse strand, counting down.
TTCCCCCTTGTTAACTCAGAGTGGCCCATCCTCCCAACACCTATTTTCCCTGTGTCTCACTGTCTGGGAACAATACACAAAGACCAGTTGACAGCTACACCTAGTAATGTGACCCAGGATCAGGTTGCAGGCACCAAATGATTAGGACAAGGAAATGCCAACTTTATAAAAGATGCATTTTCAGAATTGTGATTAAAAATCCAACTTTTCCAATACAGAGGAGTTTTAATTACAATACTTTGGCACCAAACTTGATCTGCTTGGTCCTGATTAGAAAGAACAGCTTATTAAATGTAATAAGGTAACTCCAATCATATCCTATAGGAGAGTTAGGCCTTGCAGTAGTACAAATGAATTTAATAGTTTTTCACTACCAGGACATATAATTCATAAAAAAGGCAAAAAGTTTGGAGATGACTCTGCAGAAAGGGCTAAGTCCAACAATGTCGAAGATGTAATCTTCAGACACAAGTTGCAGGTTAAACTTAATTAAATACCGGACTGACCAGATAATAGTATGACCATGACTGACATGACTAATGTCAACATTCATACTTTTAAAAGTTAACATAAAGTCTGCGGCCTTTGATATGTGTGTATCCACTGGTGTTATAAAATAAACTTGTCTCACAGTCTAAGGGAGAATGTAATATGGGAAAAGCAGTGATGGTTAATGACATTTTAAACATAATGGATATTCCACCACCTCTACCCTGGAGTTTATGGTGTTGTAAAAGACGAGAATGGTACATACAAAGGGGTGTATATTTACTAAGATTTTGTGCCATGTTTTCATCACAAATGTGAAGCAAATCAGCACAATCTTTTTCTTCAATTTAGTTTCCTGCACAAAAGTTCATACATTAGGCCTAAGGGGTGTTCTATGGGTAGTGCATGGGCATTCCTATGCAACCACCCATGGTTTGTGACGCAAAACCCTATCTACTAAAAAGTATACAAGAATTTGCATTAAAAAAATAATGCCCTTTTGAAATAGGGGCTATCAAGATGAAATACTTTTATTTCTCCTTTCTTCTCCAGGTTTGCATGTGTGCTGCACTGTGAAGTACACATACGCAGTAGGAAAAGTTTTACAGTTACTGTAGGCATAATATTTTGCACTGTAAGGGTACCCTTTCCGCAAAAAACCCATACTAGCCTGAAGTACACACCGTCGCACTAGGTGCTATGTGCCAGCGCTAGGTAGAGAGGAAGAAAGTGCCATAGTTTGGTAGACATGGCACTGCCCTGCTTGCTCCTTCTCATGCAATGCAGCACAGCAATTGTGGCGGCTTTTCTGTGTTGTGTGAGAAGTGAGTAAATAGACAGTAAGTTGAACGTTCCTGAGTTTACTAGATCAGACATTTTTTAGAAATATTACAACAGAACTCCAGTCCAACTGAAAAGGAAATTGAAGATTTAGAAGACTAAGTTAATATATTAATGCCAATCTCTAGTACTGAAAAGTTGACAGGTAAACATGAAGAATAAGATGGCTCGGAGGTGTGTCCATGTGTGCATAACAACTAGAATTCAAGCCCCAGATAATACAAGCCAGCACAATATGAGTAACAAATAAAAGAAAGTGGAGAATAAGAAAGATGTGGACCCACCCACAAATCCATGTGCTAACAAAAATAATCTGAAAGGAAATAGGTTTGAAGCCCCATGAGCTTTTGAGGAGCCAGCAGTAGTGAGGAAGACAGCGGTAGCGAGAACAGTTGGCAAGGTATGGAAACAGGAACCAAACAAAACTAAAAAATGTGATATTCCCCACTTCTGTTCTTTAGAGGATGAAACAATCAGTCCATTTCAAAATAGTGAAGAAAACGAACATACATTTCAAGTAGTACTGCAGAGAAGAGCTAAAACATGGCAAGGCAGCATAAGTAGCTGGAGTGTGTGATGTAATACAATAGAAATTCGAGCTAACTGGAGAGCCAGTTCAGAAATAAAATATACATACAAGACATTGCCACAAGGTGGGAGGCTTTATAATCACAACTTACTAAATTGGAAGAGTAGAAGAAAGAATACCAAAAACGTTTTACTGAATGTGGCATCAGATCTCAGTACCAAGCAGATCTGATTTTGGAAATACAGGATAAGTTTTAAGATTTAAAAAAACAGAAGCAGGAAATGCGTGAACAGTCTGAAGTGGATCCTGGAAGGTCTAGACGAAACAATGGATCAAAAGCAATGTATGACAGAATTATTTGAAGAACCTCTTTGATTCGAATGTGAAGAGGATGAAGAGTTCAACAGATACTTTTAACAATTTAACAATTGCAATCACTTTGTTTTCTTTAAAAATAACTGCAGGTCTTGAGTGGCTGAACCTCTTCTATGGAACCAACTACATCAATACATAATAACAACAATAAAAGTGGAAGGGGGTGATGCACCTCAGGCACAAACAATCACATACACAGAGGTGGAAATGTGGATGGACACATTTGTTCACAGAAAGTGTAAAAAAAGAAATTGTATTTATTTATGTATTTACTGTATTTACAGAGTGATACTAGAGGATATGCCGGCAATGGATCAAGAATTACATGGCCCTGTGCACAAGCTACTATAGGGGAAATAACCAAGGCCCTGATGTAGATGTTGGAGGTAACGGCTGACCATTGTTTTTCTGCCTGAAAACCTGTCTGCCCGCCTTGGCAGTCCACCCACCAGATCTAGATGTTGGCGGTCCTATAGTCCATAACCCGTCCGAGTCTCGCCAACTCTGAAAAGGTTTCCCATCTGCTGCCACCGCGCCAGAGGAAAGAGTGGCTGGTGGTGGGACTCGAGCCACACTTACTGCTATGCAGGTTTGGATGTGCCTTACTGCCAAACAAAAAGTGGTGGTCCGACCTCCAAGTCCGACTTGGTGGATTGGGGGGAAAAAGGGGGAAAAACATCACCTTTTTTCCTGATTACACTTCCGTTTCTGGCTGGACACGTATGGCAACATCCTGCATCACGGCTGCCACTGGGCCATGGAGTAAAATACAACTCCCTTGCTGCTGGACATGAAGGTAGGGAACATGCTTTGGCTATGTACATTGCGGGGTCACTGCACATCAACTCAGGACCACTGCAAACATATGCATGTCACAGTAATTTTTTAAGATTACTGTGACATACATATGTCGGAGACACAAATGGGTCAGACATGGGTGGGAACACACTGGTACACAACACATATCGCACACATGCACAACTGTCTTTATAGGATCAGTATTCATTGGCAAAAGAATTCTGGCACCACAATGACGGTACTGTCCCACTTGTCAACTGCGTCCATGTGTGAACATTGCAAGGGGACCTCTACCTGTCTTGTTGTGCTGTGAGTTGTGTATGTGAGTCAGTACATGCATGTATTTGTGCAATGCAATTGACTGGTGGAGCTGGAGAGAGGTATAGTGGGTACTGGTGTCAGTTGCATTAGGCATTGATGTTGTTGTGTGTGTTGTGTAGTGTGTTGTGTTGCTGCATACTACATACTGGTGAGTGTTGTTCTGTGGCAGTCGCTGTCATGATGTGTGTAGTAATGTTGTGTGAGTGTGTTTGTGTAGATGAGTGTGGCATTGTGTTGGTTGTTGTGTCTTTCTCATGTGTGGGTACAGCGTCACTAGTAGGTGAATGTTGTGGTATTGCTGCATGGCAATGCATGTTTGTGGCATGTACTTGTTGTGTTGTGATGCAAAGGCAATGGACAATGTTGTGTATGTAGTGTGTTGTGTCTTGTGTGATGCAGGGGACACATATGACAAAGGTAGAGTGTGTGTGTCTTAACTCTATTCCATAGCCGCCACCATTGTCCACTGTCCATTGGGCCTGCAATGTCCTACCTCCATCAGTGAACCGCCACGAGTACACTGCCAGCAGGACTGTAACATCTAAATACAGTGGGCGGAACACCGTTGACTTGAAGGTCTTCTCAGGTCTGCCACCACCCCGGTTTGGTGGTAACACCACTAAGATCTACATCAGGCCCCAAGTCTTCAACCTCTTTCAAAATGTAAAGAGGTCCGAGGTAAGGCTGAGATCAAGAAACATAAAATTCCAATGGATTGTTACTAGATTGTTTAAAGAAAGCCACACATCCTGGCTTTTTTAATGCGCATGGCCCTCATCATAACTAGATTAGCAGAGTGAAGTGCACGTGTGGGCTCATGGAAAGCAGCTCACTCATGCAGTATGACTGGCCCAGTATCATAGAGTGCCCTGTGAATGTAGCACAATACCTTTGGACCTTTTATGTACTTGGATCCAATTAAGTGAGTTTTAGCAAGCCAAGGCTGAGCTTCTTCCTGTACTTTTACAAATAAGTCTAGTTGCCATATTCTGAATGGATTTAAAGTGAGTAAAAAGGAAATCAGCCATTCCTAGATCTCTGTGACTGCATGTGAATATTTGCATTGTTCAGCATTCCGTCCATCATTTGTTCTTTTTGCATTTGTCACCCTAAGTGGGAATGGTACACCCAGACGTGGGTCCAATCCTCACTGCACCACTGGATTCAAGCTAGCCTGGCTGATGAAGGTGATACCCTGAAACCAGTCCCAGGATGCTTGTTTCTGGCCCAGGGAGGACTGGGCCTGGCAGTCCAGGCCGGACAGTTCCCATGGAGAACAGGGTCAAGACTGATCTGCATATGGTTGAGTCCAGCTGGTATGGTGGGCAAAAAAAAATGGATTAAACCCAGATCTCTGTGAATGGGGGTGAATGTTTGTAGTGTTCAGCATACCGTCCATCATTTGTTCTTTTTGCATTTGTCGCCCTAACTGGGAGGGGTATGCCCAGACGTTGGTTCCATGCTCACTGTGCCACTGGATTCAAGCTAGCCTGACTGATGAGGGGTGATATCCCAAAACTTGTCCCAGGATGCTTGTTCCCGGTCCAGGGAGGACCTGACCCGGCAGTTTGGGCTGGACTGTTCCCAATGGGAACAGGGTCAAGACTGATTTGCATATGGCTGGGTCAAAGCAGGGGTGGCGTAATGGGCAAAAAAACAATGAATTAAACTGATATCCCTGTGACCTGAGGTGAATGTTTGCATTGTTCAGCATTTCTTCATTCATTTGTTCTTTTTTTGCATTTGTCAGCCTCAGTGGGAAGGCAATGGCCAGATGTGCGTCCTGTGCTCACTCCACCACTATATTCAAGCTAGCTTGGCTGATGAGTTGTGATACCCTGAAGCTGGTCCCAGAATTCTTGTTTCTGATCAAGGGAGGACCTGGCCTGGCAGTTTGGGCTGGGCTGTTACCATGGGTGACAGGGTCAATACTGATTTGCATATGACTGTGCCCAAGTTGGGGTAGCAGGGTGGGCAAAAAAACAGTGGATTAAACCCAGATTTCTGTGACTGGGGGTGAATATTTGCATTGTTCAGCATCCCATCCATCATTTGTTCTTTTTGCATTTCTAGATCTAAGGCATTCTTGTAGTCCAGCCTACTCATAATTAATGCTTTAGTGACTGTTCTTCACCTACCTACCAGTACCCAACAAAAGAGCCTATGCAGCAAGCGGGGGTGACCAAATCTTTTAACAACATGTTGCATTTACCTTTGATCTTGCATAGAAAGAGTATTATTGATTCAGAAATCAAGATCCTTGGCTGCCCTCTTTGTTTAAGGCACATGACCCCGGAGTGATGGCCACCAGGAGTCATTCCATATATTACAGGCTCGACCAAAGAGCAGCACCCCTGTGTTCTCAGCTTTAAGTTTCAGGCAGTATGACTGCATCTACATGGTTACTACTGAGACACAACCTATGAGGTTTTCCCGTGTCTTTATGTGTCTCTCACTTATGGAGATAATAATCTGAGTATTGTCAGCATAGTAGAGGATCTCAAAGCCCCAAGTCTTTACAATACCCCTAAGGATAAAAAAATAGATATTGAACAAGGTGGAGCTAAGGGAAGAGCCCTGTGGGACCCAACGTTTGGACATTCCAAGGTTGGACCTGAAAGGGGCAACTGAACTGAGTTAGACTGATTAATCAAAAAGGATCCAAACCAGTGCAAAGCTTCTGAATACTATCCCAATTTCAGTTAATCTCTGTATTAATAGGCTGTGTGAGACTCAGTCAAAGGCTGCAGACAAGTCTGATAGGATCAGGGTGGCAGCCTTACCCTGGTCAACCTCCAATATGATACTATCCAAAACTGCCAATAAAGTGGACTCCATGCTGTTTCTGGCTCAAAAGCCCATTTGGGTAGGGTCCAGTAGGTTATTACTTTTTGTAAGTGTGTAAACTGGCATTAACTAGCCTTTCTAGCCCTTTAGACATATAGAGCAGTAAGGAGCTCAGAGAATGATTGGACAAGATGGGAGGATAAAGCCCCACTTTCTTTCCCAAAGGCAAGATCAGGGCATGCTTCCACATAGTAGGATACTCAGCCTTATTCAAAGAGAGCTTAAAAATCTGTGTAAAAATGGTCTTAAAATAGAAGCCAGAAGGAAAACGATGAAACAAGGACATGGGTCAAAAGGCAAACCAGATTTCACCTCTAGTGTAGCCTTTCCTACTACTTCTGGTTTAAAGTTTGAAAAGCTTCCTAAATGGGCAAAATCTCCCCCATGAGGGCTAAGATTCTTAACAAGTTCCTAACTAAGGGTGATTGTTCCTTAGAAGTCACATAGATCTTCTCGGTTTTATCATTGAAAGATGTAGGTAGCTCTTCACAGCACTGAGCTGATGCATCTGATGTCTCATTTAAACATTCACGGTGGGCCAGTTCCTTTACTATATTAAAAATCTCCCTTGAGGATCCGCTGTACTCATCCATCTTTTCATAAAACACTGGGGCATATTTTAGAAAAGTGAAGCTGCACACTTCTTGCGCCCTTTAGCGCCACCCTACCGCCACCATTTGTGCACTGTATTTAAATATGGCGCACCATGATGCAGGGTAGTGGGAAATAGCATCATTTTTTATGCTATTGATGTGCTCTGCAGGAGTAGCACCAAAATGTTGGCACTACTCCTGCAGAGTACATAGGGGCCCATTGTATTCAATGGCATACCCCTTTTAATGTCTGCTCAGAGCAGGCGTTAAAAGTGCCGGAAAAAATTACGCAAAGAACTCTCTTAGATTTCCTTGTGCCATTTTTTTTGCCCTCCCTAACGGGGGAATGCTCCCTTTGCATACATTGTGCCTGGCGAAGGCGTAATGTAGCACAAAGGGTTACAAAGTGACACAATACATGCTTTGTGCCACTTTATGAATATGGCAGGTGTTTTAGGCCTTCTAATGCCACATTAGCATAAAACATTACACTAATGTGGCATTCTAATGGCGCTAGAGGCTCTTAAATATAACCCACTGTTTTTTTGCTTGCCTGAGCATTTTGTGATAGGTTTTGAAAGTGGTTCTATATGCCATCATGTCTTTAGAGTTTAAGAGCTCTTGTAGCCACCTGAGGTTCTTCCTTGATCTACGTTCGTTGGAATACCATTATTCCAATGTGGATATTCCGGGGGGAGTTGCATCCAACACCTTGGTTATGGCTATATTTAAATCTTCTAAAAATGTTTCTAGAGAAGCTTCATCTGTAGTCGCTGGTGGGCTGAAATTACTAGTGAAGGACTAGGGATTGACCTTCCTCCAGACTCTCTTCTGACCAGAGGGACGGCCAGGGTTCCCTGGTAGACCACGTGACAAAATGAATGAAAAATTAAGAGAATGGGGTCAATATCGTAAATCTTAATCATGAGGATATTACAAAAATTGCAGGTCCAAAGTAAGTCCTGCTTATGCGTCGGGGCTTTTGATCCATTGTTTAACCAACAGGGACAACAGAGCAAATAGATTACCTGCCAGCTGAGAGCTATAACCAGGAGACCTTCAAAGAGTGGCCCCACCCAATATAACCCCAGTATTTTGAAAGAGCTGGGAGGATAGAATGTCACAGTTCCCTAAATGGGTGTTGTTAAATAGACAAAGATCCTTGTAAATAAATACGAGTCAATTTTGTCTATCCTCCCGATCACGTTTTAAATTCCTTTACACAGCTGGCACTGCAAGTGTTATGTTGTGCATCGAATGGCTATTAATACATGTTGCTGTGATAAATACCAGGTCTGGTTTGGCATTGTTAATAGTACCCTATATTTCCATGCAGTGTTTGGGTGGAGATCTGACATTAAAATACAAACATTTAAAATATGAAACATCAGAGATGATCTTGGTTCCAAGCCCTCCGGTACATGAACTGGAGTTAGGAGTGAGCAAGTTCATTGCCAAACCCTATAGACTCTTTAGGCCCTCCAAACTTTAATTTACTCCTCATCATTCTGACATTCCCATTTACAGCCAGCACAAGAAAATTAGCCAGCTGTAGTCTTTGGTGACCTTATGCCACACTTAGCCGTGTTCTGATTGTTGGGGGCCATAGCTACAAAGGCCTCTCGTGTATACTTGTGAATGGGCATCTCCACTCTACTGCAATGGACAGGGGTCCTGGCACCTGACAACAGTTGGGCGCGGACTGGCACAGACCATCTCACCTTCGGTGCATTTTTGACGTGACAGCTGCACACCCACTGCACATGTCCGCTCGAGGACGTGCAGCGCCTGCATTTAGATGTTTCCGGTCTTGCAACAAGACTGCTAAATCTCCTTCAGTCCGTCCCCCCTTCAAAATGGTGGGTGTTGAAAATACTGCAGCAGGGGCTAGCGTAGGACCAACCTCGTCTGACATGCCAGTGGTCTGTTGCCCTTGTCTCCTGGCACTGCCACCTAATAGGTGAAAAAGTCCCAAATATTCCCCCAGGTATAAACATGGAATTAAAATCTGCCCCCCAGTAAAACAGCCTAATGAGTATTAAAACATTAAAACGAATAAAATGCAATGTGCAATAGCAGTAAAGCATATTTTTATGACAAAGACCAAGTAACAAACAATATATATATTTAAATCTGGTTATTGCCATTTGTTTAAAAAATATCACATATAGTACAGAGTGCAATAAGACGTGTAATCTCAAAATATAAGATCGGATATGTTTTCCTTTGTTTGCAGGAATCATGTTCAGTCAGCAGATCACCCATTCAAGATGAGGGTATGTTGTATGTGAGATGGTCAGAATACTACCCCAAATTACCTTAGTGCATCCAATATTGCAGAGAAGTAGTCATGATGACCATCATATAATGCCAAGAACTAAATGAGAAACAAATAACAGAAATTCCTAACAGCTGATGTCGCCCCTCTGAGCCGCTGCAAAATAAAGTTCCTGGTCAAGGACCCCAAGTTCCCCCTCAAGCATGGGGCACTGGAGCATAGCATGAGAAGCGAGGTCTGTTTGGAGGCCCAGACCCCAGATGGGGGCGGACTCCAGATCTCATAGAGCATCAAAACAGGATTGCAGTGAGATCACCACTACAGTAGCAAAAAATTATAGGAGCCTTGGAAAAACAAGCCTTTTTGCTAGGGATGCTCTGCCTCTTGGTGAGAGGGGCAATCACATTCAAAAGTGGAGAGATTGGCAGAGTGACATCATGGTCTTGCTATAGTAGCCATCTAGCACGTCTTTATCCACATGATATATGTTTACCCCCAGGTAATGGAAGGTTTTGAAGTTCCATGGGAGCCACTCTCCCATCAATGCCACAAGCCTCTCGGGTTCAGTACAACATAGCAGAAAAATGCAGGCCTTGCTTCAGTTGATCATGAGGCCTGTCATATCACTGAAAAGGTCTAGCTGTTCATACTGTGCCAGTCTGTTCCAAACTTAATTCCACATGTTGGGCCCCTGGTGCGTAGCTGAGCATCCAACAGCTCCATAGCCGGGGTAAAAAGCACCCGGATAGGGAACATCACTGTCTGGTTCCCCTTCCTACGGAAAAAGAGCACAAGAGCGCTATGCCTTGCCAGCGAACAGTACATATTATCAAGACCCATCAACGGAAACCAGGGCCCATGCCAAATGCCTACAACACGTGCAGCAGATAAGACCAGCTGAGCATGTCGAACACTTTTTCAAAATCCAATGAAACCGCCTCCAGAAGGTCAGTTCCCCCGGCAGTAGCGTCCATAATATAGCAAAGACGTCTAATATTAGTGGATGTTGTCTGTTGCGGCACAACTCTTACTCAAGTACGCTTTGCAGCTGTTTGATAGGATCTGTTGGAGGTGGCGTGGCAATCAGCATGACCAGAATGGACTTTGGGGGTGGGGTTCTGGATGCTTTAGTACAAACCATGCCCAGTCTGCCACGGTTAGCATGATGCCCGGTGAAAGCAACTGACAGTTTGGCAACCTCACCAAGCGGGCAGCAACAATGGTACAGCCCAGGGGGGGCCATCTCTAAATTCCAATGTGGGGAGCGAGGCAATCACCCACCATATTATGCCACTGTGGGGTCAAGCAGTCCAGCAGCACATACCTCCAGAAGACGGCACAGCAATCACTTACTGCTGCAGAACAATCCCAGTGCCTTAATATGAAGTCATCCCATTGGGGGGCCCAGCAGACCTGAAATTAGCTCCAAATGGTCATAGGCCTGAGGCCATGAATAGTCTGAGATATATGGGTAAGCTTTGTTGCAGGAAAAGATGGGGTAGGGGGTTCCCCCAAGGCACTTGTGTACCTCCGTGAGTGCTCCTCCTTAACCCTGGGAAGGGCCTCCGTCTCTTACTTCAGTCACCACCCTATTCGTCATCACAGCAAGACATCAGCATGATAAGCAGGCCCAACATTAGCCAAAAGAGAACAGCTAGGCCCAACAACTTTAGGAGTATTACTGTATTAATCACCAATCATGCTTACTACATTGTTTGTGCCACCATCACAGCAGGCTCAAGGCAGTGGTAGTACTAAGGTAGTGAATGTCACCTGTTATATGTATTGTGCTGTGGGGAATGTTGTTGCTCTCCCTTAATAGTTGGGCAGTTCTGCTCTGTAGGGTAGGGTCTCTGTGCCTCCAGCAGGGACCAGGTGTCTACAGACCATGTGCTAGAGGACACCCCTTTACCAGATCGCGTTGCTCACATTTTGGAGATGGAGGAATGATTGTGCAGACTCACAATGGTGGCACAAGGTGATTCCCCAGATCAGTGTTGCCACCAGTCCTGCAGCACCAGACAGAGACTGATGTGTGCTGTGTTACCAATTCTCCCCTCGAGTCCAAGCAGCGAGGCGCCTGGGCATTCCCAGCAGCAGTGTCTTCATTGGGAGGTACAATCGGGTGAGTGAGGTGATGGGTAATGCTGGACCGTGAGGGCCCTGAATTCTCCCCTCGAGTCCAAGCAGCGCAGCGCTCGGCATTCCCAGCAGCAGTGTCTTCATTGGGAGGTACAATCAGGTGAGTGAGGTGATGGGTAATGCTGGACCGTGAGGGCCCTGGCCGAAGCGGTCCTGCCGCACTGTAAGCTTTCCTCACTCCTGGTATGTCTTTAAGGCATTTAAGGAGAGGGGCCAGAGCCACGGTAGGTGTCTTTCAAAAGCAGGTCCCTGGAGACGAGGTCCATGGCAGCACAGTGCTCTCTGGTGAGTTGACAGTTTTGCAAACCATGTCCTATGGCAATCTGGGTCTCCCCGGGGCAAGCGGGCACCAGGTGTGACATCAGATCTCTCCGTCCCCGAGGTGGGAAAGTAAATGGCTCCGATATAGGCCTGAGTTTGGGCTCGCTGTGACACCAACGCTCCGCAGCTGCAAATTCACCAACACCGACACCTCTCTTGATGAAAAACAGCAGCGCGTGGGTCCCGGACCAGGTGCTGCAAGCCTAGATTATTTTGGAGATACAAATACTGCAAGATAAGCAGGACAATGCAATAATATTTGGTGAGCCGGGTGGGGAGCTGAAAGTTAAGTGTCCGATGAGGCCGCCATCTTGTTCACACCCACACAAACAATGATTTATATCATCTTAAACCGTGATTTTATCATCTTAAATTATATACATTGGGTAAATATGCCAGGGGAATTTTGACATTAGAATGGCACTAGGGGATCTTAAATATGTCGCTTAGTCCCAGGAACACAGTGGCAGGTCAACCTTATGGATGTCAGTTAGGCTCCACTTTCTTTGTTTTATGTCAGTTTGTTTACAATAACAGTGAATAATAATGCCGGCCCCATTACATGTTTTCTGCTGGGTCAGCGGGCAGAAACAGAGCTTCCACCCATTGGCCCAGCAGAAAATGGCCTACAGCACTGTAACTGCTGTAATAGAGCCGGCGGCAATGCGTTAGTGCGTAGGGGATACCAGCACCCATCGCAAAGTTCACTGTCTGCAAACAGACAGTGAACTTTGCGACAGGGCTGGCCAGGGGGACCCCTGCACTGCCCATGCCAAGTGCTTGGGCAGTGCAGGGGCCCCCTGGGGTACCCTGCACCCGGTCTTCGCCAGCCTTTTTGCGGCGGGGTTTCCACCATGAAACCTCTGCAGGAGAGAGGGGTTGTAATCCCCAGGGTGGCGCTGTTTGCATCGCTGCCTTGGCAGATTAGGACCGCCAGCACCGCCAGACTATCTGTGGAGGAAAACTGGCGGTGCTGGTGGTCCGCCCGTTGTGCTACCACCACAGTTGTAATGGCGGTCAGACCACCACATTGGCGACGGTCCGAGCGCCACCGCGACTGCCAGGGTCGTAAAAAGGCCTTGAGCGTCATTAGCTAGATTATTCCCTTCAATAGGAGCTGAGGTAAGTAAAAGAAGGTTGAAATGTATGTTGTGTACATGCTTATGGGTGAGTGTGTATATGTGAGAGAATCTATGTAAGCGTGACTATGCGTATGTGTAAGTATGGGTGTGTGAGGGAAAGTGGAGGTCAAGGGGTAAGTGATATCACTTTCACTACCCCTGCCATTTCGGTGAATTGACATCCGTGCTATTGTAGGGGAAATATCTCACTGATTATTCCCAGTATGGCCCATATTTGGGTGATACCACAAGAAATAATGGTATTACTACTACTTCTGAGGAAGTGCTTTGATAGTACGAAATGCGTACAAATGATGTAGCCTTCAAGGGATAATATTTATAATATATAATATTTGGATTAAATAAGTATATAATAACAAATCATTTAAAAAATAATTCTGTACACATATTTGCCGAAAGTCTATAAAAAACAAGATACATTGAACTGTTGAACAAATACATTTTGAAGTTTGGCACAATGGAATAACACTAGTGCATTTTAAATTGTGAAGATTATTTCACAGCAAAGGAGTTCCGGTAGTGCTTAGCATCAAGGCATTTTATGTCGACATGCCACAAACAATGCAAAAATATAATTTACAGATTTACTGCTCACGGTGTGCGCGTTGAGAACTCCTTCCACAATATGCATTGTATTACTCAGACCATAAGTAGAGCAGCAGGGTTGGCCCTTCCATATATAACATCATTTTATAGTTAAGTGATACACATCATTTGGTCAGAGTTAGCAAGTGAGAGAAAAAGTGGCAGGACAAAAGACATTCCTGAAATACATGACACTATGGGGCAGATCTACCAACATTTTGTGCTGGGTTTGCATCATGAAAGTGTCACAAAACAATACAAAATGTTTTTTCTATTATTTACTTGATTTGCACTGGAAAATGACTAAAAGTAACACAAAGTAGTGTGAGGCGCTGCTTAGCATTACTTTGAGTCAAATGGGCGTTACTTGGGTGTTCCCATGCAACCAGCCACCCTTTTTGACACAAAACCCTATCTACCAAAAATGTGAGACAGGGTTTTGTGTCATAAATGAATGCTTTTTAAAGGCAGGCATTAAAAGGAGAAATGTCATTTTGTCTTTCTTGTCCTACTTTGCATGCGTGCTGCACTGTGCAGCATACAAAGTAGTTTTAGAAGTTGTCTAGGCCTAATATGTTGTACTGGAAGAGTATCCTTCCAGTACAAAAACTTATGCTAGACTCTCGCACAGACCCTTGCACTAAGGCGCAAAGGTGTGTGCATTGCACACGGCAGTTGGAATCAGCGCCAGTGCTAGGTAAAGAGTAGGAGAGAGCAATGTCTCTGTAGATATGGCACTCTCCTGCTCCCTCCTTCTCGCACAATGCAGCACAATTTTTTGGCTGCTGCACTACTTTGTCAGGAAGGATGGTATATCTGCCCATACATCAGCCTGAAAATAGTTAGGGACATATTTATACTTTTTGACGCAAAACTGCGCTAACGCAGTTTTGCGTTAAAAAAATTAGCGCCGGCTAACGCCATTCTGAAGCGCCATGTGGGCGCCGTATTTATTCAATGACGTTAGCCGGCGCTAGCCGCCGGCGCTGCCTGGTGTGCGTGAAAAAAAATGGCGTACACCAGGCAGCGCCGGCGTAGGGGAATATGGAGCTTAGGCGGCAAAAAATGGGGCAAGTCAGGCTGAGGCAAATTTTTTGCCTCAACCCGATTTGCGCCATTTTTTTCAACTCCCAACCCCCATTGAAATGACTCCTGTCTTAGCAATGACAGGAGTCATGCCCCCTTGCCCAATGGCCATGCCCAGGGGACTTCTGTCCCCTGGGCATGGTCATTGGGCATTAGGGCATGTAGGGGGGCACAAATCAGGCCCCCCTATGCCACAAAAAAAATAAAAAAAAATACTTACCTGAACTTACCTTAAGTTCCCTGGGATGGGTCCCTCCATCCTTGGGTGTCCTCCTGGGGTGGGGAAGGGTGGCAGGGGGTGTCCCTGGGGGCATGGGAGGGCACCTCTGGGCTCCTTCCGAGCCCACAGGTCCCTTAACGCCTGCCTTGTCCAGTCGCTAAAAAACAGCGCAAAAGCGGCTGGACGTCATTTTTTTTGACCCGCCCACTCCCGGGCGGGAATTTTGCCCGGGAGTGTAAATACGGCGCACATGCCTCGGAGTCACTTTTTTAGACGGGAACGCCTACCTTGCATATCATTAACGCAAAGTAGGTGTCCACTCTAAAAAATGACGCAAACTCCATGGACTTTGGCGCTAGACGCGTCTAACGCCAAAGTATAAATATGGAGTTAGTTTTGCGTCGGAATTGCGTCAAAAAAAACGACGCAATTCCGGCGCAAACAGAGTATAAATATGCCCCTTAGGGTTTTTTGAAAATGTGTGTGCTAAAAGCAACGGGTGAGGTTGCAGTTTTGGTTTCTTCCTCTTTCTTGCCGTTTGAGGACCTATACACGAGACACACTTTTTTTTTGCTTGTTTCTAGTCCAGGAAGGACCTGGCCTGGCAGTTCAGCCTGGACTGTTCTCATGGGGAGCAGGGTCAAGACTGATTTGCATATGGCTGGGTGCAAACGGGGGTGACATAGCGAGAAAAATAATGATGGATTAAACCCAGATCTGTGACTGGGGTTAAGTGTTTGAAAATTTCCATAACTCTGTCCATCATTTTATTTTGTGGTGTTGTTAAAGTATAAACCACCAGAATCAAATATCCATGGTCGTTCAGAGCAGAATTTTCCATAAAGAGAGGTTCCTGAAACTCAGTAGAGACTCTGAGAAGCACGGATTCAGACAATTACTCTAGGAACATACACCAGTATAAACATAGCAATCTAAACTTTTGCAACACGTTTCTTCTTCTTTTAGTCAGCCAATCAGCTCCCGATGTCTTCATAGGAACAGCAGGAGTAGGGGCCTTTGTAGAGAGGGAGGGGAAAGATAAGGGGGATAGGATAACGGAGAGAAAGGGAAGGAGTTAGATATGGGGTGGAAGAGGGTGAGGGAGGAGTGGGGGGACCGCTGCTGTGTAGTGCAATCAGTGGGGGAGGGCTGAAGAGGGGGTGGAGGAGTGGGCACATGAGGTGGGGAGTTTAGGGTTGGTGCACATCTTCATGGAGGAAGGGTGCCCAGGTTTGAAGAAAGACCTCAGTCCTATCTTGTAGGTTGTTCATGATGCATTCATGTGAGGCTGTCTGATACATAGCCATGAGGTACTGTGTGTAGGAGGCAGGCCTGCACACAAAATACGTCCAGGGTCCCTTCAGTGTCATGTAGAAAGATCAAGAGGCGAGGGAGGGGAATCAGGATTGGCAAGGTCTCTCTTATCTTGTTTCCCACTGCTTCCTACTAGGGCTGAATGGAGGGGCAGTCACATACAAAGTGCAAGAGATTGCAATGGGCATGGGGGAAAAGCCAACAGTTCATGTGGGACAACAGGCCCCAACCCACAGTTTCACAGACATTCAGTGCCAGACATGGAGGGTTTTAAAAATGCTGAATTTCATCTCCCTAGTTCTGCGGTCACAGGCCTCTAATAAATCTGACAAATGCTCCATTTTGTATTCAGCCTGTAGCCTTGTCTGCCATTTGACGCAAATGTTGTTTAATAGATGCAGGGAGAAGAGCTGACGGATCAGGAGTGTGTTAAAGCCTGACATCACTCTGCAAAGTGGGCCCAGGTCCTAAGATAGAAAACCACAGAAGGCTGTAGGGTCCAAGAGCATGCTCCCATGCTATGAGTAAGACAGTGCTGGAGTAGTAAATACCTCCAGGCCTGTTGCAGGGGATGCCGAACTCATCGCGGAGGCTTAAGGGTAGGGGTGGCATTGAACTCTGCTCCACTCGTGGAATTTGCAGAGTTTTTCACACTCTGTGCTCTGCTTAGAGCGAGGAGTTCTGAAAAACTCTGCGGAGTTGAGTGGAGTTTATTCCTGGCACACACTCGCCAAGGTTAAGCTTGCGAATGAGAGAGAGGAAAATCTCACTCCAGATCAACTGCCATTAAGATTTCCCAATGCAGATGGTCACTACCGCTCGCATTGAGAAACCTTCCGTTTGCGGTGCTAGCGCACCTGGTCCTTGGTAAGTAAACTTACAAGGGGACGCATATAGGCCTATGAACCTTTTGATTCGCATGGAGTATCCTAGTCATGTAGTAACCGCTGCTCATCAACAATCAATTCACAATTCAATAACCATTAAGCAAAGCATCAACAATTCTTGAATAACCAAGACTCAATATATGTTTTAACAATTTTATTTCCCTATTTGTTACAATTTTAATTCATGGAGTTAATTCAAACTTTATTCAATCAGCTCACAGTTAATTCATTAGTGACCACCAATAACATAATCTAATCAGAACTTGGAAAAACGTATGTTCTAATGCTTCAGCATAAGCCAACAAAGATGAATATGTCAACATTAATAGCAGAGTTCAGCAAACCAGTTCATCAATCATTTGTCACTGTCAGCGTCACCCCATAGAAACCTTACCTAACCCAGCATTAGCATGTGGGACTTCATGTGAAAACAATTTAGAACATGAATTTGGAAAAAACATCTAGCTAAGGGAACAACTATATTAACAGCACAGTTGGTATCTAGAAAGGAAAGGCACAAAAGTTAATCAGTCACATTGTCATAGCTACCTATCCACGGAATGAATCAGCAACAAAGTCAGTCTTCGTCTTCGGGTCAGCAATTGATTAGCAATGCATCAGGCTCTCAAGAGCATGAGGCCAATGACATTCTTGAATCTCTTCGAATATCCACGCCTAACCTCCGACATCTAACATACGTACCAGTTTTGTCCTGTTCTGTGGCTTTTCCCCCTTGTCACAACATTATATCAAAGTTACCCAGTCCATCCCCTAATTCCTAATTGGTCAATTAATCAACATTTATTACCATACCCAATGATTTGAATTTTACAAATCTATGAATTCTAATATTACGCCATTCTCAGGGTGTTGATTGGTTCACGGTACGATGTCCTCATCATACAGCTCATCAGGTATCAAAACTGTTGCATCTTCTTCTCCAGTCAGTGTCTCTATTGTTCGAGTCCTGGGAAAGTACATCTCATCTGCTCTACAAAGCATATGTTACAAGTTTGATTCCCTCATCTCCTATTCGCCGGTGCATTGCAGAAAATTCTAGCTAAGCAAACTTTAACAGTGAATAGTTCAGGGTCAGTTCAATACATTAGCTTCTCTACAGTGTGCTAGTAATTCAGCTTCTGCATGAGGCCTGGCAAAACTAGGCCACAACTTCGGCTAAGTTAGCACTACCACATAATGTAAAACATAAGTTATACATCTCATTATGACATATTAATATATTGTTATTACACATTTTCAACATTAAACATCATTTTAGCAATCTTTAGTATAATTTGTGCATTCTTGATGGCCACTCTTCGTGGGCACATTTTCAACATGTAAATAAATTTTTCTACGTTTGCTATTTCTATTATTTTCTTGTTAATCAAAATGCATAAACACTCATTAATGTTTCTAATTAACATATTGGCTTCAACAGTCCCTCCTCTGATGAATAAATATGTTGTCACACTACCCTTACTATCATTTCACAGTTCTATCTCTTGTGTATTTTGTCTCATTCTCCGATCTTCTCTATTGATTCTTTCCCTGTTTCGTTCTTCCCTCCTCTGATTATTTTTAGATCTTCTTAATTTAATCTTTTGACACAATTTAAATAAACCCCATAATCCTAATATGCAAGCGATCACAATTAATGTTCCCTGTATAATTTTTAATAATACCCGTTCCAAATGTTACTAAGCCAATTACCCACCAAAGCAAATCCCTTTTCAACCTTTTCACAAACACCTGGTTCTTTCAATTCTTTTAAATCCTTACTTGAGTTATTCAGGTTAGTGAGTAAGTCTCTTATCTCCTTACTATTATCAGGTATGTAAGAACAGCAATGCATAGAGTTAATCATTTTACAGACTCCACCGTCTTCCCTAAAAGGATATCTAAAGCACGGTGATTCTGAAGCATCATAGCTCCCTCCGCGGCTAATTCAGTATCTAGCAGGAGTATTGTTCCTGTAATATTTTTCACATGTTATCCACAATAGTAGACAACTTTCGTATCTTGATCGAACTCAGGATGACTCTCAGTGAAGGAATCACCGCACCAAAGATATCTCCCACAACTGCAGAAGAAGTTTCCCTCCTCTGTCGCTTATGATGTAATTCAGTCAATTTCGGAAACTCTTTAGGTCATCTATCTGATAAATCTTTGGGAAAACTATCCCCAAATAACATGTCCCATACCATCCTCTTGGAACACGGTAACAAGCATTAAGTCCACAAATATAATAGATCCCAGGAATAGCATGGTCCTGACCATTCAACATGAAGGCCCACTTACCCTGAAACATAAACACATGCTTACATTCACTCGTTCCCACAAATAAAGTGTCAGTGTGTGATTTTGGCCTATATATACACAAAGCTTCCCTACGTGTAATGCATCTAATGATAACTTCCCTTGCATTTTAATTGCAGTGTAAGCATCATCATCCATCATAAGTTCTTCTCTCTAAACCTTTTTCTAATTTTTCTTTTAATGCTTTTCTCCTATCATCAGTATGCCCTATGAAGCTCTTTTCTAAAGGTGTAAGCAAGCACGTGAGACTATTTCTGTGGGCATACGCGGTTCCAAATGTTAGTGGAGGCTCAAAGAATCCTCTAACTAATACTATAATATGCTCTATAACTACTCTACTCAAATACCTAATAATTGGAACAAACGAAAACACTAGATCATAATTGGAGTAAAAATACTGTATATACTCTTGATTATAGAACCTTGTTAGTAGCAAACTACAGCTTATTCCATAACTTAATGGTAAGTTGTGGTACTTAACTCCTTCCTCTACTGATGAAGGAATTTGCGTACACACAAGACAATCCCTTGCATCCATTGTCTCAACATACTCACTCAACAAGCGATAGAAAACATTATAAGAAAACTCTCCTTGAGTATTAGTATAGTCATGCAACTATTTCTCATCTAATTTAAACCTTTCTAAAGCTGTTAGTGTAGTAGTCTCAGGAGCAGAAGTATGATTAACTCCTCTCACATCAAGAACAGACATTCCCACAATCCCTACTATAAACAAAAGTCCACACCCAATTGCCAATCCTACACTCATATTTCTACACCGCCTAGCAATTCTATCTTAATTATTTAACTCAGCCATGATCTGTAATGAATCAGAAAGCAGAAGTAACTCTTATGTAAAGTGCAATAAAAATCAAAAATAAGGAAAAAATTCTTCTCTCACAGTTCAGTTTCACATCCAGGAACACTTTTCTTTCCTAAAATCAATTAGCAGCTTGTCACATCCGGTTTTGTGTCAAATCAGGTTATCAATGTCTCTTCCAGTTTAATTTTCAACAGTCTCTTAAAGGCTTTTCAGATTAGTTCAACAATCAATTCAGCTTCTTGATCACCTTCAGGTTACATCAAAGTACTGACTCGGAACCGCTCTATCAAAACAAAAAGACATAAACTTGTTTTGCCATTCATTTGTAGTTGCATATGCCCATTCAGGACCTGCTATTCTCTTCCTTTTCCAACTTTCGATCACCACTTAGTTCTCTTTCACTTAATTCTTCTTTTCTCGTAGTATCTACTTCTTCCTCTATTGTTTCATTTATGACAAATTCCTTTCTCTTCCCTATCTGTGATTCAGGCCAGTTATTTCCTTTCCTTGATCCTTCTGTTAATATTTTTCTCAGGATTGGACTATTCTCTTTCTCTTTTTCTAAGGTGTTTTCTCTTGATGGACCTGCAACAGGCTCAGGAGGAGTCGGATCACTTTGACTTTGATCCGTCTCAACTCTTTCCCCCTCTTGGTCTTGCGCTTGCTCTGTCTGTTTTTCAGCACCTTTTGCTTCTAGGAGAACCCCTACTGAGTTAGGCTCTCCTGCTGTATCCATTGAGATTGATTCTTCTGCACCCCCCTATAATTCTTCACCTTCGTCTCTTACAGGGGTAATAGAATCATCTTCCACAAGCTCTAGTTCAATTTTAGGCTCTCTTGACTCTTTTTCTGGTTTAGGTGCGGTAACCTGTTTTGCTGTTGTTGGTGCTCTCAACAACGCTTCTTCATGATCCTGTGGACATACCGCTTTCTTTGTATGACTCGCGTGTATCCAGTTCGGTAGTCCTACACACTTCACAGGTGTTGTTGTCTTTCAAACATGTTTTCAGACAATGACCCAGTCACCGGCTCTCAGATTGTGCCCTGGATCGTGGATGGGTGGCAGAGTGGTGGCCTGCACCTGCTGAGAGAATGAGCGAACCTCATCAGCCAGACCCTTACAGTAGTCCAACACCATATCATCTGTAATATTCACAAGTGTGTTGGCTGGAACTGCTGTTAATCTCATTCCTTCCTGTCAGGTGTATTTCTCTTCGACATCAACACCAAAGGCAATGCATCTGGCTATTTCAGATTCGTAGCTGCACACATCTTTGAAGTTCTTGATTTCAAGGTACCATTCATCTGTTCCACTAGTCCTGATGCTTCAGGGCGATAGCTACAATGCAACTTTTGCTTGATGTTTAATGCTGCACATAAGAGTTTAATCACCTCGTTGTTGAAGTGAATTCCCCTATCTGATTCTAAAGAGATTGGAAAACCAAAACGTGGTATCAACTCTCTAAGCAACAGCTTTGCTACTGTGAGACTGTCATTCCGTCTTGTGGGGTATGCTCCAATCCAGTGACAAAAAATGCACACAATCACCTACAAGTACTTCAAACCACCACACGCAGGTATCTCAATGAAATCCAATTGCATTCTGCTGAATGGACCTCCTGCTCTTCCAATGTTACTCAAATTCACCACTGTCCCTTTTCCCACGTTTAGCTGCTGACAAATTATACAGCAATGACATACTGCCTCTGCTGCCTGCCTAAACTTGGGATTAAACCAGTCGATCTTGAACAAATGAACCATAGCGTCCCTCCCAATGTGTGCCAGGCCATGATAATATCTGGCCATCTGCAACAATAAACTATTGGGCAGGACCATCTGACCCTCCTCAGAAACCCAAATTTAATCAGGTCTTTGGACACATTTTAGCTTAGACCAGAGTCATTTCTCTTCTTTGTCAACATTACTATGCAATGTTTTCAACTTTTCCAAAGTATTGATCACTTTCAAGGCAAAACTTGTACATGTATTGTCTTCATCTGACATCAGTTCCCACTTGTCTTTGAACGATATACAGTTCAATGCTCAGAACCTTGCGACTTGATCCGCATATCCATTTCCCAATGAGATGTAGTCCTGTGACTTTTGATGTGCACTGCATTTCACCACGGCAATTTCTTCAGGCAACTGTATTGCATACAGCAATTCTTTTATTCTGTTTCCATTTCTTACTGGTGAACCAGCAGAGGTCAGGAAACCTCTTTGCCAACACAATTGACCAAAATCATGAACAATTCCAAATCCATATTGACAATCTGTATAGATAGTGGCTCTCAGTCTAGCAGATACATGGCATGCTCTAGTAAGAGCTACCAATTCTGCTAAATGTGCAGACTATACACCTCGAAGCCAAGAAGCTTCTAACGTATCTGTAATTGGACACACAGCATATCCTGCTCTCAATGTTACTGTACCATCTCTGAGGCATGAGCCATCAACAAAGACAATTTGGTCATTTTCTTCCAATCGTGTATCTCTGATATCTGGTCTTGGTTTTGTACATAGCTCAGTTACTTTGAGCCAATCATGCTCAATGTCTTCCTCTTTTTCAGTTTCAACAGTATCACTTGGAAGTAATGTTGCCAGGTTCAGCATTGTACATCTTTTCAATGTTACATTTGGAGCACTTAGAATGCTCGTCTCATATCTTGTCAGTCTGGCACCAGTCAAATACTGTGTTTTTGTCCTTGTAAGTGAGTCTCAACAGAGTGAGGAACCATTACCGTTAGGGGGTATCCCATCACTTCTCCCTCACATTGAGAGAGACTTTGACCAACTGCGGCAACAGCACCCAAACAACCTGGTAAGGCTGCTGCGACTGGGTCCAAGGTATCTGAAAAATAGGCTACTGGGCGTTAAGCACCTCCATGGACCTGTGTCAAGACAGAAAAAGAACAAGCATAACGTTCATGACAAAACAATATGAATAGCTTTGTGTAATTAGGCACTCCCAACACTGTAGCTCTGCACAAACTCTCTCTCAACTCAGTGAATGCTTTCATCTGTTCTTCATCTAAGGCTATGGGATCAGTAACATCCCAATGTGTCAGCTGCTGTAATGGTTTGGCAATCTCAGCAAAATTTTGAATCCACTGACGACAATAGCCTACCATTCCCAGAAACAGTCCAACATCTCTCTGTGAAGTCAGGGGACTTCTCTGCAATATCATTGTAATCCTTTCTCTGGAAATCCTCCTTAACCCTTTCTCAATTTGGTGTCCCAAATATTTCACTGATTTCTGACAGTACTGCAATTTCAAAGGTGATACTTTAGGTCCCAATTTTCCCAAATGATTCAACAGGGCAATCAAGTCGTACTTACACTCGTCCCTCGTTTTGGAGGCAATCAGTAAGTCATCAATGTAATACACTAGAGTCAATTGGTACGGTAGTTCCAACGACTCTAGATTCTTTTTCAAGATCTGATTGAACAGAGATAGTGACTCAATGTACCCTTGAGGAAGCCTGCACCAGCTGTAGACTCTGTCTAGGAATTTGAAAATAAAGAGAAACTGACTATCCTCATGAAGAGGCACAGAAAAGAAAGCTTGGGACAAATCAACCTCTGTGAACCACTCTGCATCACATGGAATCTGAAACAATATTACTGCTGGGTTCGGCACTACAGGACAACACTTGACCAACATATCATTCACTTTTCGCAAGTCCTGCACAATGCGCACTTTCCCACAAGGCTTCTTTAAGACCATTATCGGTGAATTACATGGACCGCTCAACACTTCTTTCAAAACCCCTTGTTTCAGAAAATCTCCAATTATCTGCACCACATTCATCAGAACATCTTGTGCCATGTTATACTGTGGAAGCTGTGGGAACACTACGTTTGGTTTCAAGTGATCTTAATCGGTTCTGCTCCCTTGATCAGACCCACTTCTTTACCTGTCAGGTCCCACACATTTTCTTGTACTGTTCCCTACAAGTCTGCATATAATTCTTTCACAGTGAACATCAGGAAAAACTCAATCAACGGGTACTCTTCATTAATGGTTTTATTCTCAGTTTCAGGAGTTTGTTCTTCCTCGTCATCACTATTTGTCTGAACTGCTATTCCAGCAGTTGAACAACTAATCAAATATCTGGTCTTGTACAGTAAGGCCCATATTTATACTTTTTTAGCGCTGCATTTGTGTCATTTTTTGACGCAAAAGCAGCACAAACTTCCAAAATACAATTGTACTTTGTAAGTTTGTGCCACTTTTGCGTAAAAAAGCTCACAAATGCAGTGCTAAAACAGTGTAAATATGGGCTTAAGTCCCTTCCCAGGACGGATACTGGACTCGAGTCACAAACTACAAACTTGTGCAGTCCTTGGAAGTTGCCAGTCTCTACCTGCACTGGATCTGTGATCAGATTTATCAACTGTCTATTCGGTAAGTTTCTGCACTTCTGCACTTCTCTCTGTAGAGCGTGTAGCTCCTGTTGCCACTAGGAATGAAACTCTGTGACCCATCACCTTTCCTTTCACAAAGGGTCCACGCTGATCTACATCTAACGAGGCTGCAAGCATACATGGCTCTTCATCCGAAATATTACTCATCTATTCATTGTTTATTTCATTCTCACTATGTAATGGGAATTGGTGCACTGTGTCATTACTTCTGTCTTGTCTCTGACCTGCTGAGTAAGCATCATCGGTTGCTATTCCATCGGGGCTTGAGGTGTCTGCATTAGCTGTCTAGGTACCAAGGGATCCTGCTGCTGCATTGGTTGCAACTGTGTCGTTTGAACATGAGGCATTTGCACCTGCTGCATGGGTTGAACATTCTGCACTGGATTAATGTTATTCTGAAAAGTTGGATTACGTCCCCTCATTCTAGGGACTTTCACAGTTTGAAATGTATTGAAATCACCACTTTGCTGAACAACACTATCCTGCACCATCAATGGACACTCCTGCTTCCAGTGTCCCACTTTTCCGCAAAGATGACACAGTAACATCTTTTTCATCCCTTGCACATCATTCGGAACCACTACAGTACTCAAATCCGGACCATGATTCATATTGGCTCTACGACCCCTACCTCTCACCTGAGGTTGGAACATAATGGCTCCCTGCTGCTGCAGCACCTGTTTCACTAAAGCTCCCTACACTCCTGTTTGAGCTGCCTTAATTTGCATCACCATCGCCTTCTCCTTCAACATTTTCTGCTCCAACTCAATCTCATCACTACAGTATTTTGCAATCAGTTTCGCTTGCCAACAAATCAAATGACTCTTAATCATCTGACCTACTTCAGGTCTCAATCCTTCAACAAACCTGAATACAAAGTGCAACATGTCTTTCAGCTCAATCGCTTCCTTACCACTGTACTCTTTGAACGACTTCAGCAGTCTCTCATAGAAGGTATGTATCGACTCCTTTACTTACTGCACTGTTCTGTCAATTCTGTGCCAATCAATATTTTTAGGCAAAATCTTCGTCTTCAGGAACTCAATCACCTTATAATAATGTTTCATCAGTTCAGGTGATGGTGCACCTGTAACTCTATCCCTTTCCAGTTCACTCGTCGGCGGATCTACGGCACTATTGCACTCAACCCACAAAATAGCTGGAAACACTATCTCCAACAGAGTATTCAAGTCTTCACACAAAAATTTTGAAAGTTTCACAAATCTATCTATCTGCTGCTACCACTCAACCGGTTTCTCTCTCAGTTTTGGATAATCATTTGTGAATGACAAAATATCACTCCTGTGCCAGGGAACATGAACAAATTGCCCTCCTGGAATTTCCCTCATTGGTAACATTTTTACTGGATCTTTTTCTTTCTGAACACTTTCAGACACTTCTTGTGAATCACATTTCCGTTTATCCTTCTTCTTTGCCCATCTGCCTTCCCACTTATCTAATGCTCCCCAAATCTGAGCACTCTGCAATAACTCCTTGAGATGCGCTTTCATCCCTGCTGACCTCATGTGTTCAAAATCTTTTGACTCAAAGTCTAGCCTGTAACTCCTTTTCAATTGCTTTGTTTTCCCAATTTCTATGTCATGTTTACCTGCCAGATCTGCCAATTTCTGGTGTATCTTGCCCACTTCACTCCTAATTCTCAGACATAAATGTCTCAGCTCTTCTGTATAGGATTCTAATCTATTAACTCCCAGTGATCCTTCGACTAAGTCAGTTATTTCTGTAGCCAGTCTTACATGATTAATCTGCTCTTCACCCTTGGATGCATTTTGAGGGGTATTCAGACTGTCTAACCACTCATTTGACTGCTGTGCTGTTAATCCCTGCAATGAAAGGATACTTGCATTCGGTAATAGCACCTGTTGTACCACTGCACCTGGAGTCTGCGGAGTCAAAAGCTTCAAGCTCTGACTTACACTTGGGCCATTTACAGCATCTGGAAGCGCAACAAGTGGACTCAGATCTATTAATGGTCTAGATCCATCAAAGGTCTGCCCCATAGATAATATTACCTGCACATGATCTCTCACCACCCCTCACGAGGCTCTGTGACATTTCACCCTGTTCTCCTGTAATGGGCTTCTTTTGCGCAAACAATGGTACACTTGACCAACAGTAATTGGCAACAATATTGCATCTGGAGCCGCTCTGACACCTGCATTTTGTGGAAGGGCTGTTCCCATACTCTGATTCATTACTGGGGTCACATCTGACTGTGTACCTGTCATTGGTGTGAACTTCGGAAAACCCTGTGGCTGTGCCTGAGGCAACAGCATTGGAGTCGGCTCAGTCTGAAATAACATCGGTCTCAGAACCACTTGCTCCATAGGAACTACTAAGTTCAAAGATGTCTCATAAATTGATACTTCTGGATACATTCTCTGTATCAGTGGTGGGTGCATCTGCGCCTGGACCACCGAAGTAGTCACTGCATTAGGAGTACTCTGCACTACCCCTTGTACCTGTTCATTATCTGTCTGTACTGATCCCGCTGTCCCCGACACTTGAGCTGGGGCAGTTGGAGCTGAACTAGTACTTGTACCCCGTCATGTATTGCTTATGGTGGAGGTCAATCCCTCAGCACCTGAGTAATAAGATCCTGAGCATCTGAATCTTCTTCTTCTACTTAGGTCTTTTTCTTCTTCTTAGCCCCTGAGGAACTCTTATCACTCTTGCTAGTATCCTCTTTCTCTTCTGATTAATCTTCCTCTGCGATAGTAGGAACCAACTTAACAATGTGTAATATAGCCATTCTCCACTTCTTCTGTTCCTAATCCCATCTCGCCTCTGCTAAGGACTTCTCTACCTTCCTTTTTCTCTGGAATTTCACTTCCTGCTGCTGTCTTGCTATGAGCTCCCAAACCGCTAATGCCTCAAACTGTGCCAGTCTCGAATTTGGCTTTGTCTCATACAGTGTCATTCGCAACTGATCCAAAATTCTCAAATTAAACGTTCCATGCTCTGGAAACGCTAAAGCTCCCTGTTTCTCTGTCAATTTGCACCACTGCTTTAACCAAAGACATGGCACAACACCTCGCTCCTCCATCACAATAAACGCCGGAGAATTTTCCGGTGGGATAGGCTTCCCCACCGTCGCCTTAATGTATGTATCACCCTTCATGGCACTCCTAAACGCTTAGAATAACCTCATCTTTTCTATCTTTTGTGTATTTGATTCAATAAGGAAATTACTTGTACTCCCAAGATTCCCTTCACCCGCTTTCTCAACCAATTGTCTCTCACGGATGGCTGCCAATCCGCTTGTGACTCCTCTTGCTAACCAACCTATCCCAGTGCGGCTCACTCTGACATCACACTCACACACTGTGGCTGACAAAGTCTTGCGGCTTGTCCTCCTGTTCTTCAACTCACACAAAACTAATGAAAAAATATTGTGAGCACTAATCAAAAACCAAGAACCAAAAACAAACCTGCTGGTTTTCTACAGGAAGGTACACAATTGCTTCAGAGACCTTGCGGATTTTCACTGATGGGCCTTTCACTCATGCAGCTATTCCTCTTTCTCAGTCTCCCACATTCGCAAGCAAAATTCGACCCGTGAATTTCACTCTTAACTGATCAATGGGTCTGTCCTGGTGCACATAGGACTCGCCAAATCTCAGTCGAAATTTCTCTAACTCACTTAACTTATACACCGACTTGTTGACCACGCCCGATCAACCCACTAAACCAGACAGATTACAACATATAACCAAGTGTCTCCTACATTTGTCAATATACTATATAGTCTTAGACCACGCAGGGTCTGTACATCACCAACAACCACTTGGGCAATGGACAATGTTTGAGCACAGAGCGTCACACACATGTGAAGTTTGACAACTTCCCTACTCTCATACTGCGGAGTATGCACACTCCTACTAAACCTCAACTGGAGTACGCAGACTCCCTATTTTTCTCTCATATGTCACAATTCACCTGAGATTTGCATAAGTCTTTGCAAGAGCAATCTACCACTTTCACACTTTCACTAGAACGCCAAAAACATACCCAACTTTACTAGCAGGATCCAGGATCTGGGAAAGTCACTTCTGGGTTTAAGGGATCATCATGCTTGATACAATTTCCATTACGAAAAATAAAATCCAAATCACAAAAATAATGAACAACTAACCCTAACTACCACCATAACCATCAGTTACCACATAACCAGTTCTCCAAGGAAACTAACCATCAAGTTGCTATCAAAAACTGTTAAAGCACCTGGTCCTTAGTAAGCAAACTTACAAGGCGACACGTATAATCCGATGAACCTTTTGATTTGCATGGAGTATCCTAGTCATGTAGTAACTGATGCTCATCAACAATCAAATTCAATAACCATTAAGCAAAGCATCAACAATTCATGAATAACCAAGACTCAATATACATTTTAACGATTTTATTTCCCTATTTGTTAAAATTCTAATTCACTGAGTTAATTCAAACTTTATTCAATCAGCACACAGTTAATTCATTAATGACCACCAATAACATAATCTAATCAGAACTTGAAAAAACGTACGTTCTAATGCTTCAGCATGAGCCAACAAAGATGAATATGTCAACATTAATGGCAGAGTTCAGCAAATCAGTTTGTCAATCATTTGTCACTGTCAGTGTCACCCCATAGGAACCTTACCTAACCCAGATTAGCATTAGCATGTGGGACTTCATGCGAAAACAATTTAGAACATGAATTTGAAAAAAACATCTTGCTAAGAGAAAAACTATATAAATAGCGCAGTTGGCACCTAGAAAGGAAAGGCACAAAAGTTAATCAGTCACATTGTCGTAGCTACCTATCCACGGAATGGATCAGCAACAAAGTCAGTCTTCGTCTTCAGGTCATCAATCGATCAGCAACACATCAGGCTCTCAAGAGCATGAGCCCAATGACAGTCTCGAATATCCATGCCTAACCTCCGACATCTAACATACGTATCAGTTTTGTTCTGTTCTGTGGGTTTTCCATTTGTCACGACATTATATCAAAGTTACCCAGTCCATCCCCTAATTCCTAATTGGTCAATTAATCACCATTTCTTACCATACCCAATGATTTTTACTTTACAAATCTATTAATTCTAATATTACGCCGTTCTCAGGGTGTTGATTGGTTCACGGTATGATGTCCTCATTATCCGGCTCATTAGGTATCGAAACTGTTGCATCTTCTTCTCCAGCCAGTGTCTCTATTGTTTGAGTCCTTGGAAAGTACATCTCTTCTGCTCTACACCGCATATGTTGCAAGTTTGATTCCCTCATCTCCTGTTTGTCGGTACATTGCAGAAAATTCTAGCTAAGCAGACTTGGCCAGTTCAATACATTAGCTTCTCTACAGTGCGCTAGTAATTCAGCTTCTGCATGAGGCCTGGCAAAACTAGGCCACAACTTCGGCTACATTAGCTCTACCATATAATGTAAAACATATGTTATACATCTCATTATGACATATTACTACATCATTATTACACATTTTCAACATTTCACATAATTTTAGTAATCTTTAGTATAATTTGTGCATTCTTGATGGCCACTCTTCGTGGGCACATTTTCAACGTGAACATAGATTTTTCTACATTTATTATTTCTATTATTTTCTTGTTAATCAAAATGCATAAACACTCATTATTATTTCTGATTAACATATTGGCTTCAACAGCGGTAAGGAGCTGCTGCTCAAGTAGAAAATCTACTCGAGTGGCAGAAAAGAAGCAGCACCCTTTGGCGCTGCGCGTGGTGCAGTTTGTCTTGTTTTTACAAAGCGAGACAAACACCTGGTGCTAAAAATCAACACGGACGGTGCAAACACACTTTTTTGGTCACTTCAC
Source organism: Pleurodeles waltl (assembly GCF_031143425.1). Classification (NCBI taxonomy): domain Eukaryota; kingdom Metazoa; phylum Chordata; class Amphibia; order Caudata; family Salamandridae; genus Pleurodeles; species Pleurodeles waltl. The sequence goes on along the minus strand of NC_090438.1, from coordinate 625,107,857 downwards.
GGAGTTTCGCGTAGCAGAACTCTGGAAACTCTGCTCAGGGTTACTTAAAGTTACCGTTGCTCAGGACCTTGCCCAGGCGGATAATAATCGCCGAGCACCAACCTTTCCAGTCCAGCGTTTTTCCACAAAATCCGCAGTCTGTAATTGCCCCAGAGTGGAGCATGCTCATGGAGGTGGGGTCCACCCCAAACAGACGATGAGCTAGTCGCCAGGATTTCACCAGGGCCTGTACCATTGGGTTGGCAGGCCATAGCGTGGAACCTCCATCACCATAGAGAGGGCTCAGTCCCTAAGGAAACTGCAGTAATGTTCGTTCCGCCTGGACCAACAGTGGTGGGTCCCGGGTCTCCTTTGGAGCATGTAGGCAACTTGAGAAAGGTGGAGGGAAAATGCATAGTACTCCACGGAGGGTATGCCCAAGCTGCTGCAAAAGCGATGGGCCATCAGTTTGGCACAAGCTAGACATGGATGGAAAGACCCCCAAATGAAGGAACGGATGCTCTTATCCACAGAGAGTGAAAGGGGTAGTATTCCAAGGAAATATGTGTACTATGGAAGCGCATCACCATGCATGCTGCCTGTACTTTCCCCCTCATGGAGAGTGCCAGTGAGGACCATTTCTCAAAGTCTTTCTTTCTGTGTGTGAGCAGGCGGTCAAGAATGTCTGCAAGCATATGATCCGGGCCTCAGATGACATAGATCCCCAGGTATTTGAGATGAGACGGTATCCACCAGATGAGGAGGTCTGCTATAGCCACACTCATGGTCACACAGGAAAGGGGTAGCACCTTGCTGTTGTCCAAATTTACCTTCTAACCCGACAGCGCTGCAAAGTTGGCGAGGTTTTTGCACAATGTCAAGAGTGAGCATGGAAGTCTATGAGAGTAAGTAGGACATTGATCGCCGAAAGATAGATTGTGGACTTGCCACCTGGTATGGGGACTCCCGATATGAGTGGGGTGTGTCAGATGGAAGTCTCCAGCTGTTCTATAACCAGAAGGAACAGCACTGGGGAGAGCGAGCAGTCTTGTTGAATCTCACATCTAATGGGGAAAGGACAGGTAGCCTCTGCATTTCACCTGTGCCATAGGTGATTTGCAAAGCCAGTGGACTTTGCATATAAAGTCATCACCCACGCTGAAGCGTTGCAGAATCGGGAAAAGGTTCCACCATTCAATCCTCTCAAATGTCTTTCAGCATCCAGGGAGAGAGCAAGGGCTTGATCTTGTAAGTCTCTGGCCAACCATAGGGTTTGCGCAAGGATATGAAGATGATATCTAGATGAACGACTGGGTACGAATCCCACCTGCATGTGGTGTATGAGGATCACAATCACTTTCGTAGACGGGTCGCTAGGACCCCCACCAGGATCTTGATATCCCCATTGAGTAGAGAGATGGGTCTGTAGCTCCCATAGTGCATAGGATCCTTCTCCTGCTTAGGAAGAACTGCTATTGTTGCTCTGTTGGAGATGGAGCCTAAGGAGACCATGCATTCTGTTCCTTGAAAGGCCTTGTACAGGGAATCAAACACGTCCTCGCTCTCTCATTTATAGAATTCCGCAGGGAATCGGTCCTCCTCTGGTACCATATGATGGGGGCATCTAAAGATGGCCTGGGAGATCTCTGTTTTACTAATTTCGCCCTGTAATAAACTCTTACCATCTTCACTGAGTTTGGACAGTGAGTCGTGTGGGATCCTCTTCTCTCTCCAGGGTGTAAAGCGTCTGGTAAAAGTCTACAAATTTGCAGACAATATTTTGGGGGTGGGTAAGGATAGCATCATCAGCGGTTTTGATAGCTGGGACGGCTAGCGCAGCCACCTATTGTCACAGCTGCCTTCTCTCCTTCCTCATAATGGTGTCCCTTCAGCTGTTGAAGGGCGTATTTCACCTTAGAGGTGTAAAGGGTGTTTAGATTCATTTTGGCCCATTCGAGATGATGCTGGACAGGCAGGAGTTGTCTGTGGAGTGAAAGCAAGTGAGGGACGCAATCACACCCTCCAAGTCATTCTGCTGAGAGCACCACAGGGCATTTTACTTTGGCAAGGATGTAGCGACCATTCAGGTCTGACCAAGTCTTAAGTACAGTGAAGGGCAGTGATTGGCATAGAAGGATCACGCTCCTGCTTGTCTTGGACGGTCCAGAGACTGATGAGGAGTTCGCCGGGCACCTGCTATATAGTACCTGTCCCACCCAGTCACATTGCAGTTTCTAGGATTTCAGGTAGACATGGTTGCTCAGATTCTAGGTAGGAATGGTAGGCTTCCTGTAATTAGGTGACATCCACGCGTTTGGATTGCAATTACAACAGTACTTTCTTCCATTTAATATAATGGATGGGGCCATTCACATTCCAGAAGAAGGCACGTAGGGCAGAGGGGGCCTTGGGCGAGACATCTGGGCATTAGGCGGGGCAGACAATGGGGCTGTGTTTCATGGGCTGGGTGACAAGGGCAAAGTTGGCAAGGACCGAGGGATGAGGGAGGGAGTCGGTGCGGGAGGGAAAGGGAGAAAGAGGGTAGAGGCCCTATGTGGTAGGAATGCTTCTGCCGCAGTGGGAAGGGAAATGTCTGCTACTGTGAGTGATGCGGACAAAAGCAAAAGAGAGTGAAAGTGAGAAGGGGAAGAAAAGAGTAGAGAGAGGGGGAAGAGGAAGGAAGAAGATAACAGTGAGAAGGCTCTGAGCCAAGGAAGTGACCTAAGCAAAAGCTGGAAACTATAGACTGCGGGTCAAAACTTACATGACCCCTGGGCCCTCAGGGGAGGGACAGGCAGAGGAAAATGGGCAATGCAGAACCAGGTCTACAATGGAGCTGGAGGCAGCCAGGACTTGTTCTCGGGAGAGGGAACTGTAGGACATCCCAGGGTGTGCAAGTTGAGTGCACATGAGTGCACCAGGCCATGAGCAAGGGTTGCACAGTAATCCATCTGTACATTTGCATGAGTCAAAATTCTGAGGTGTTGAAAGATGGTGGGGTGGCGAGGACGGTGATGGGGCACAGTATGGCCAGTACGTGGGCCTGGCTCTCCCAATGTGGGAGGTGGAGGAATAAGGGGGGGAGTAAGGGGAGTGAGACAGTGGCTAGGGCTAACCAATCCTTTCTAAGCAATGGTCAACACAAGGTAATGAAACAACTGGTAAGTAATCTAACCAGCACTGGATACAGAGCGGTTGTGAGAGACCCCAACCATTTTGGTCAACAGGCCCCACAACAATACAGAAACATTGTGGTACAGGACCACATATAGTAGCATAGCCAGGAGACATGTAAACAGAACCAACAGCACTTTGTCATAAACTATCAGTCTTAGACATAACAGCAGAAACTACAAACTGCAATGGGGGAGCACTGTACTGGATAATAGGTACTAGCCCCCTATATGCACAAAGGTACACAGAGATGTAGTCAAACGTTGTACCATGGCTCAAAGGCAGGGCTGGCAGTGCCTGCCGTAGTCTGCCCTAAGAAAGACACAAGAGGGCTAAGCATTGAAACAGTATGGACTGCAGTGATGTAGGTACGTTGGATATACTTATCCATCTGCTGTGCGTGTGCCGGAGGACCCAACTGCTGGCATTTGATATGATAAGACAGTGTACACTGGTGATAGGCAAGTCTCATTCTCCTGTGTGGGGGGGGGTTCAGCGGGAATCTGGATTTGTCTATGCCTTTGTCCTGAATGAGGGCCGCCACCACTTGCAGAGCAATGTCTCTTCCATCTTCCGATCCAGGGAGTTGCACCTGGATCCTGGTTCCCACCAGAGCCCCAGTGACTGCTAAGGGCACGAAGAAGAGATAATGCATCTGGGTAGGGAGAGGCAGTCAGTGTGTCCAGTGGGGCATGTTCCATTGGCAGGACAAGCAGGCCTTCCAGGAATAGACACAGTGCTTCTGGATCATTATCCACATGCAAGCAGGTTCAAACAGACCGAATTTGAGGTCCAGTTTCTGCAGTTGTGGTAAGAGAGCCAGGAATGCCTTCCTTTTGTGTAACAGAAGAAGTAGGCAGTGATGTGCATTTCATGTCCCTCAAAGTCATATGGGCAGTGGGTATGGACAGCAGTCAGCAGCTGTCAAACCTGATCTGTCGGAGGAAGCAGGCTATTACAGGGGCGATCTTCTGTATGCATCTTTACGTGGGGGACCCATCCTGTGCACCCGCTGGAACTCTGGGAGGGGAGGAGAATGTGAGACCAGTAAGGGTGGGAAGGACATCTTTGAGTAAGGCCCTACCATCCATGCCCTCCACCCATTTTGGCATTCCAAAAACATTGATATTGTCTCTACAGCTTCTGTCCGTGAGGTCTGTTAGTTTGTTCCAGAGGTACAGCAGTTCCTGGTTCCTGGTCCCTGTCCAGTGCGGCATTGACTCTGTTCTCTACGGTCATGAGTAAGTGTTCCATCCTGTCACCCTGTCCTGGAATCCAGCAATGTCAGTTCGAGCAGATCTAGATTCTGCAGTGAGGTCCAAGATTTTGAAGTCCATGCATTCCATCTGCCTGCCAAATGCTTTGATTTCCTGCAGAATACGATGCATCGTAATATCTTGTCGTGGGCCTGCAGAGGTGTCTGGTGTGCTAGAGGCAGTTGGTGCCTGCAGGGAGGTCGCGGAGCGTTGTTGAGAGAGTGCCTCTGAGAAAAGCAACTGACGGGCTGGTTTTCTGGCGAACTTGCCTCCGGGCATTGCTGAACCAGCTTCCCGCAGTCAATGGAGGTTTGATCCTTTATAGAGGGGGGAAGCGAGGATGGTGTGATGGGCCACCCCAAGAATCAGGAGGGAGGGCCGCACCCCTCGTGGCAGTGGATAGCAGGAGACAGCAGTCTGGTGGGGCACAGACATGCACCCCAATGGCGTCATTCAGGCAATGGCACAGGGTCCAGGGTCCAGGTCACAGGGACGGTAGATGTCTGGACATGTGATCCCAGTGCGTATCTTCACAATGGGCCTCTTTTTGAAGAAGGCAATAAGGAGGCAGTGGGGCCAGGCAGGATATTGCAGGTCCTATAGTTTACTACGGTGCCCGTCTGCGCGGAAGCAAGGTAGAGGGTGATAGACACTTTGGGATCTATCACCCTATGGTGAAGACCTTAGCTGTTTTCACCTGATTGGTGAGGTACTGGGTTTTTCAGAACCGGTACTGATCCGGTAACCCAGCGGTGCCAGGGTACACCCAAAGACCTCGGGTACTTTCCTGATTCAGACCACAGAAACTCAGAGTCTTCCAGGTGAAGTCAAAGATCGAATTTATTGGCTGCAACCAAGTAACAAGCGTCCTAGAAGTACAACAGCACGGTTTGTATGTTCTCAGGAGACTGTGTGTCAATGCAAAATCAGGTTTCCTTATATACAGTTTTTTAAGCTTCAGGCAAACATTCTTGACATTTTGGTTGGTCATTCACATGTTTTCACTACAAAGGAAAAAACAGTGTCATGATGAAACCTCATATTTCATGTCATCCAACCCATAATAAATTACCCGGCAAGGCCTAGAATTTCACATCAGATAAGTGTGGACCCCCAATAAAACGGGCACCTCCCCCTCGTAAAGTAAGAAGAAGAAAAGAGCAGGTGCAGGTATGAGCAAGATTAGGCAGGGTGTGTTAGCGATAATAAGGGTTTTATGGCATGGTGTGCCTTGATGCTATCTGATTCGGCCACTGGGAGAGGGACTGGCCAAACAGGTTTGGCCTGAGGCAATGGTTCCAGCTTGCCCAGGTCAGAGAAAAGTCAATCAAGGTGTACGTGTCCTTGGAATCAAATCTGACTGTATTATAAGCCTATGTGAGGGCAACTTTTAAAATGGCTGCCGTGTATAAAATGGGAGCCACGAGTGCAGGACGAAAATGGCGATTTCGAGGTGAAAACGCTGCTGGAATTGAGCGAAAATGCTCATGCTTAGTGTACTAGTCATTATCGGTCTTTTGATACTAAAATCGTACTGCTGTGGCAAAGTAAATTACATGGGTCCAGAATTTTTAGAACCACAAACCCTCCTTTTGCCCTTACATAGGCAATAAACCTATTCTCATGCTAATCTGAGTCCAGGTCTATGTTTCTAAAGTCGTTGAGATGTTGCTGTAACATCATCCTAGTATTTAGCTCGTCTCTTGGTGCAGGTTTCCTTATGCATGATGTAACACAGAGGCCACATATCGCAGGAGCACACTGCACGCATAGACAGAACAGAAAAAGAATGGCCAAGATCATCCCAATGACCATCAGAATCTTCCATCCCCATGCTGATATCAGTTCCCAGAGCCATCCCATTAATGACCAATCTCCTTTATCTAAATGAATAGATTCAGAAATTCTATGCAGTTTGGAGATGGCCTGGTATATTGTTGGAGCGTTATCTGGGACAAAAACACAGCAACTCGATTGGATCAATGTACATACTCCACCCCGGTCTGCAAGTATGACATCTAATGCGACCCTGTTCTGAAGGGTCATAAGACGATCCGACTGGAGCTCAGCAGTCAAGTTACCAAGGGCACCAGCGGTTTCAGCCACGGTGGATTCAACCACTCTTATCAATTGCCTTATGCTCCTGCTGTTGCTTATTTGTCCCCAGAACGGCAGAAAACCCTTTACGAAGTCCCCAAATTCTTGTCCTGCAGTGTCTTCTTCACTGAAGACGCCTCTAACTATCCTTGTCTTGTGGTAATCTGCCGCTGCTGTGTAGGTAGGGGGCAACAGGAACGAAACGAAGCATGTGCCCGAAAAGTCAGGGGGCAACCATGTAAAGGCTCTATCATGGCAGATGAAATAGGTACCCTTAGCTGCCAAGAGCGGAGGGGAGGTCTGAGATGCGAAGACATATGTCTCAGTGCAGACACTTTCCCCTAGCTGAGCTCTGGGATTCTTGCCAGTACCTTGCAGACACAGGTGACCCTGATGGGGTACAACCCAAATCAGGGAAGATATCTTAGCTTGCTGTTTCTCACTCATTGTGGCTTCATATCCGGTCATGTTCCATCCTATATATGCCATTGTCTCATCTCTGGGGATAGTCTCGTAGAAGATATTGTCCTTCATCATGTCTATGATACCTTTAACTAAAGCATTTTTCTTAGGGTTGTCTTCCGCAAAACGTAGGGGGTAGTGTGCATAGATGAATATCGTTCTGAATGCCCACACGGAACCATTGTGGCTGAAAGGCAGGATCAGATAAGGGATACCTTTATCTGCTGTGTGAGGCATAAGGCCACACACCCAACAGTTAGTTGTATTTATCACTAGTTGGTGTTGATGCAAAAGCTGGATGAAGGAGTTATTAATGAACTCTAGTCTCCTAGCAGATTCATGTCTAGGGAGGAGTTGAAAAGAATGTGGGGAAACAGTGGAAGGAGGAGGTGTAGACGAGGTAGTGGGTGCCAATATCACGTTAAAACAGAATAAAATATATCCTATAAAAAACATAAGTATACTAAATAATATAAAAATGCACAGCAGCAAAAACCGTTTCCTGGTTATCGTTTCACATATTCTCTTCTTGAAATTCAGTCTTTCAACATGTTCTCCATTTTGGAAAGATTCCATCCTCTAACCGTTGCCGTTCGTGGCGGTTGGTTTACTTCACTTAGGAGTGTTCTGAATGTTCCAGGCCGCCCTAGAACAAACCAGACCTGTAGACCTTGTGTCCACAGGCTACCCCCCTAAGTCTTTTCAGCCACGATCCTACAGCTGAACCCGGATGGAGGTTCAAAAAAAACACAAAAAGCAAAAAGTCATTCAAAAATAATTTTCCATATTGGAGAACTTTGCTAAAGAGAAGAAAAGTAAACTGTTTTATTTGTCCTTTATTCTTGGTCGTAGATTATAACGGTTAGTCCCAGGTATCATGTGGTCCTGAAAAAGGAGTTCAGGTTCTGTAGTGTCCAATCGAACTGACGGTGATACTGCTGAATGTAAAATGTCGTCACTTTCTTTCTCAGTGAGTGTTCCTTTTATTCATGCATCGCTGAAAGGCAGAAAACGTGGCACGGTTTCAGTTTCTGAGTCGGCGACACCTTCCTGGACCCACCGGTCATATGGCAGAGGTAGGGGTACCCTTTTGCAATGGGTCCCATGGATCCAGTGTTTCTTCCCTTCTACTCGAACAGCTGAACTTGTGGAGAGAAGAACGAGGTGCGGTCCGGTCCACCTGGGCTGCTCGTTTTTGGTTCGCTGAAAGTTCTTTATTAAAACCCAGGATCCAGGCTCAATGGGATGACCTGGAGATTCAGAGACCGGAGGCAGGGTGTCGTGGACCTGTTGATGTAAGACACGCAATTTAGCCGTCAATTCATACAGATAGTCAAGCAAGACAGGATGCTCTATCTCGCTGAACTTCTTGGGCCTAGGCACTCCCCATATATTGGCCGGGCGGCCGAAGACTATTTCATAAGGACTAAGTTTCACTCGTGAATGCACAGTCATTCTGGTTGATAGGAGTGCTAAGGGTAGAGCGTCAGGCCATTTGAGACCAGAGCTCGCTTGTATCTTGGCCAATTTTAGCTTTAGAGTGCCATTATAGCACTCCACTAATCCAGCTGATTGGGGGTGATTTGCAGCGTGAAACTTTTGGTTTATGCCTAGCCCTTCGCATACTTTCTTCATCACTTGACCCACAAATTCACTTCCATTGTCACTCCAGATCATTCTCGGCATTCCGAATCTAGGGAAGAACTCTTTCACAAGGGCTTTGGCTGTGGATAGCGCAGTATGGTCTTTTAGGGGATAGGCTTCCACCCATCTTGAAAAGGCACAAACAACAACGAGTACGTATTTTAAGTTGTTGCACCTTTCCATGTGGATGAAATCTAGCTGCAAAACCGCAAACGGATACGTAGGAGGTGCAAAATGACCAGCTGGAGTTGGGGTTCCTCTACCAGGGTTGTGTTTCAGGCATACCATGCAATTTTTAATCGGGTAGCAACCATCTTTGATGTTCTGACAACTCGACCCAACAACCATTCGCATCCAATTTACCCGTACTTTCTCTCCACTCACTCAATTCTCTCTCTGTGGCTTCAGCTTGAATCGATTTCACGCTTTCTATCGTGTCTTCACACATTCCAACATCACCAATCCATCTTGCAGGGCCCGCGACATACATTCGGCTCATCACATTCCTTGCCGTTTCTTTTGCGACCTCGTCAGCAAATGCATTCCCACGACCAACATCATCAGTCACCTTTTTATGTGCGCTACACTTCACAATCGCCACTTGCAACGGTAAAGTAAGTGAATCAAGGAGCTCATTTACCAACTGACCATGCTGTATTTTAGTTCCATGCGAGGTCAGGAACCCACGTTCCTTCCACAAACGCCCAAAACTATGGGCCACACCAAACGCATATTGGCTATCGGTATAGATAGTCACTTTCATTCCTTTTGATACTGTACATGCTCTTGTTAGGGCTATTAACTCAGCTGCTGGGCTGAATTATGTGGGATACGTGCAGCTTCAACAATCGTACCCAAAGTTGTCACAGCATACGCCGCAGTCGTGTCACCATTCGGGAGCTTAAAGCATGAACCATCCACCCACAAAGTACCATCACTCTTTGCAATGGGAGTGTCCAGAAGGTCTATTCTCCCTTTCGTTTCTTCTTCTGTTCTATGGAGACAATCATGTTGTTCAGAAGTATCTAACTCCGTCACAATTGGCAATAACGTAGCTGGGTTAAGTGTAGTGCATCTTTTTATATGTACATGGCTTGCTAACAATGTCAACTCGTAACCTGACAATCGAGCACTAGTTAAATGCTGTGTCTTGGTTCTGTTTAACAACGTGTCCACTGCATGTGGAACCATTACGATTAATGTGTTATTCATCACTAAACCAGCAGACTGTCGAATAGAAACAGCAGCTGCCACTCTTAAGCAGCTCGGTAGTGCCTTAGCTACTGGGTCTAAGGTTGAAGAGAAATAGGCGCATGGACGCTCCATGTCTCCAAACTGTTGTGTCAAAACTGCTAACGCACAACCTTCTTTCTCATGGACATACAATGTAAAAGGCTTGCTGTAGTTGGGGGTACCCAACACAGGAGATGAACATAATGCATCACGTAATTCGACAAAACTTTTCTGACAATCTTCAGACCATGGGACGGGATTTGGTATATCTTTACAAGTTAATGCCACCAAGGGTTTGGCTATTAACGAAAAATTAGGTATCCATTGTCTGCAATATGATGTAATACCCAAGAAAGCACGCACTTCTCTTTGTGTTCTTGGCACACTCATTGCTGCAACAGCCCTGATTCTCTCTGGGGTCAGTTGCCTTCCCTCCTTCGAAAAGAGATGACCTAAATAGGTCACTTCTTTTTGACAATACTGTAACTTTGAAAGGGACACTTTGTGGTGTAAATCAGACAAATGACGCAATATTGACAATGTTGCTTCTTTGCAGATCTCCTTAGTATCTGCGGCAACTAGCAAATCATCTACATATTGAATGAGAGTGGCGCCATCAGGTAACATAAGAGTGTCAAGTTGTGCTTTCAAAGCCTGACTATAGATAGATGGACTTTCACAATAGCCTTGAGGAGCTCTCTTAAATCTGAAGCTTCGTCCTCCCAAATTGAAGCCAAAAATGTCCCTGCTCTCTTCTGCAATAGGGATGCTGAAGAAAGCATTTTTCAGGTCTATTACTGAAAACCAAGTGGCTGAAGCTGGAATCATTGTCAACAATGCAGTGATATCGGGGACGACTGGAAACTGTGGCACAACTATTTTGTTCACCTCTCTAAGATCAATTACAAACCATAAACAGGTGGCTGAGTAGGGTCAGTATGCTTCAAGACAGGCAAAACAGGACTATTGCAAACGTTGCCTCTTGTCTCCTCAATTACATCCTTCTCAATCAGATCACAAATAATTGCCAACAACGCTTTTTCCCCTTCACTAGAGATCTTGTATTGGGGAATACGTGGCATTTTAACATTGGCTTTTAATGTTATCACATATGGCTGAATTTCCAAAAGACCTACATCATTAGGTCCAGTAGCCCAAAGAGTATTAGGAAGAGACGAAAATTCTGGTGGAAATCTGTCCTTTGACAAATACATTGGTGAAACCACTTTCTTACCCAATGTGAGTTGCACTCCAGAAGGAGAGCAATACAATGTTGCATACAATCTCTTTAACAGATCTAATCCTAACAAGTTCTCGCCACAACCTGTCGTCAAAATAAGGGGTGTTTCAAATTTACAAGGTCCAACAGAAAGAGATATAGGATTAGAAATCGGATTTCTAACTGGGGCGCCGGAAAACCCTACTGATACATTTGTTTTGCCAGACAAAGGTGCGCCAGGGAGTTTTGAGTGCATAATAGAACTCTTGGTAGCACCAGTATCCAACAGAAAAGGTTCTGACACACCTGATGCAATCACCTTAACATAAGGCCCACTCTGATCTACTGGAACTGAAACAACTCCCTCTCTTTGTCTATGGCTGTCCTAGCAATCATTACTGTCCAAATGCTCATCCTCTGTATAGTAATCATCAGTATAGTACTGAGCCGTCCTACCAGATGCATTAACCTGTTGATCAAATCTGTTCATTGAGTTTTGAGGGAGGAGTGGGCGCGCGCTCTGGGGAACATATCCACGTCCTCTTCCTCTAGGTGCTTGTGGAACACCTCGACCTCTTAAACCAGAAGTACCATTTGCGCGCTGTAGCAAAGCAGGGCAACTATACTTGAAATGACCCTCTTCCTTGCAATATGAACACTGATTGGGACCTACTGGGATACGTGGTTGAGCATACTCGGTTCTTTGCGAGTTTCTCTGAAACGGTTGGGGCTGATAGTTATTCTGATAATTGTTCTGTGCACCACTATTCTGACCACCACGTGGCGGGTACGCTTGTTGTAACAGAACCTTCGTTTTCAATTCTTTTGTTCTCTTCTCTACTCTATCTCTCTCATCTTTATCTCTATTTTCGTAGTACTGTGCAGTAGCCAATATCTGTGCTGAAGAGGAAACTGCCCAAGAACTTTCTGAGTCTTTTAACTTTTTACACAACTCAGGAAGCAGATTATGCACAAATTTATCGACGAACAAACGTTGACCACCTTCCGTGCTCATATCTTGACCACTGTGGTCCACAAACGTTTCTTCAAACCTGGTGAAGAAATCTGATACCGTTTCTTCTTTCTTTTGCTTACATGCAGACAATTTATCCCAGTTTACACGCATCGCAGGCATTATAGTTTTCATGTAATCAATAATCCTACCAGGAAGCCCTGTCACTAAAGGCTCAGGTTTAGCACCACCAATTTGTCGGGCATCTGCAGCAGCAATATTAGCCCATGTGTCACCTAACTCTTGAGCATGGTCTGTATGGCGAATCTTTCCCCATAAAGGCTGTGGAACAAAATTCCCAAACAACATGTCTATGTCAGCTAAATTCATAATGCAAGACCCCGCAGTCTGTGACAATTCCTTGTAATACCCTGTAGGATTCTTACGGGGATCAGGCAATGTCTGCTTAAGGGCTAAAACTTCAGCTCGCTTCCATGGAACGTGTACCCATACACGCTGGAAATGAGGCAGGACAGGTGGATTAGCATTTGGGTCCCCTTCCCTCCACTGTGGGGGAACTTCCCTCATGGGGTACTGTTTCCCTTTCTTTTTAGCAGAAGAATCATATTTAAACAATAACCTGGAAACACCTTCAGTCCTAAACGACAATAACATCGCAACTGCTTTCTCGACATCTGAACCCACAATCAAACCTGTCGAAAAATCGAACCGTACACGACACAACTTAGGCGGATTGGGCTCCAAACCATTTTCCTCTAAATCCTCAGAAAGAAAAGTACACATTTTTTCAAAAACGTATCTCTGTTTCGGTTCTTCCCACTGATGGAAGACATCCATAACAGACTCTAGTTCATATCTCGCTGGTTCAGTAACCCATTTATGCGCCAAATAATTCAGTGTCTCTTTCTCCATACCATCAGGCAATTGGCTACGCAATTGTTTACGCTCTGAAACTGGGGTCGTAGCTAATGACCCAAAGAGAGGGGATAAAAGACTAGTCACAGTGTTTGTCATTCTCTGACGGATAGAGGGAGAGGTTGACAAATGAACAGGAGGAAAAACAGAATGAGACAAGGCAGAGACAGAAGCAGTGTCAGAAACAATACCAGGAGTGGTAGTCGCTATAGTAGTCAAAGTTGTAGGAAGTAAAGGCAGAGCAGATGTCAAAGCCGGTGGCCCTTGAGGAGGCTGCACCGGAGGAATAGGAACCAACTGAAGAATAGCTGGTGGGTGCTGGGGAGGAGCAGGAGGCAATGCAACCACTGGTTGTGCAACTAGAGGTTGCGGAGGTGCCGTGGCATTCTGCGTATAGGGTGGTGGCGAACTTAGCAAATGCGACATTAGGGGATCTTTTTCAGAGTCTTTTGCTGCATCTTGCTGAAGAGGCGGCAAACTGTATAGCAGCTTGCATAATCGAAATACCTTTTTCTCTCTTATTTTTCTTAGCTAATTTAATTTCCTTTTGCTTGGCTTCCTTACGCCATAAGCGGAAAGAATCAAACATTGCCGGCCGGGCTTTCTTCTTAAAAAGTCTAACTTCGAGGTTATCTAAGATTTCTGTGTCAAAGCTACCATTTTGGGGCCATTTTAAAACACCATCTTTTCTGGTGTAACGGATCCATACTTCATTATATGTGATGGGGCCTACTCCGTGCTTCACATATAGTTCATAGGTTGGAGTTCCAATCGGAGGAACCGGACATGAGTCCTCCAACCGGGAGTCCCTTTTACAACCAAGACAAAACAAATTTCCAAGTCTGCTAAGACCAGGAATCTTCGCTCACTGGTCTAGCTTCAAACTTCAAAGGATTATCGTTTACGATAGTCTCGTGAATACACGAGTCCTTCGGCTTTGGTACTTGCAAGTTCCAAATCAAAGTGATCCCGAAGGGATACCAAACCAAATGTCCAACTAAGGACCAAACCAAGTGTCCAACTAAGGACTGGGAGACGCTCCACTTATACTTAACTGAAAATATCGATGACGTCACCAGAAGACTCGTCTTATCGTTTCGCTCTACCAAACATCAAGGGTCCAAATCAGGGCGATAGCCAGGGCAGCAGTCCTTCGTATCCGTCGGGAAGCGGGGAACCTCGCAGCAAAGTCTTTCGGACCACGTCGACATGCAGGGGTCGATGAAGTGGCGGCCTTCCTCCAGAATTTTCACACGAAGCTCCTCACGGACCTCAGGCTTGGACTGGTACCGCTGGTATCGCCCCACGTTGGGCGCCAACTGAGGTACTGGGTTTTTCAGAACCGGTACTGATCCGGTAACCCAGCGGTGCCAGGGTACACCCAAAGACCTCGGGTACTTTCCTGATTCAGACCACAGAAACTCAGAGTCTTCCAGGTGAAGTCAAAGATCAAATTTATTGGCTGCAACCAAGTAACAAGCGTCCTAGAAGTACAACAGCACGGTTTGTATGTTCTCAGGAGACTGTGTGTCAATGCAAAATCAGGTTTCCTTATATACAGTTTTTTAAGCTTCAGGCAAACATTCTTGACATTTTGGTTGGTCATTCACATGTTTTCACTACAAAGGAAAAAACAGTGTCATGATGAAACCTCATATTTCATGTCATCCAACCCATAATAAATTACCCGGCAAGGCCTAGAATTTCACATCAGATAAGTGTGGACCCCCAATAAAACGGGCACCTCCCCCTCGTAAAGTAAGAAGAAGAAAAGAGCAGGTGCAGGTATGAGCAAGATTAGGCAGGGTGTGTTAGCGATAATAAGGGTTTTATGGCATGGTGTGCCTTGATGCTATCTGATTCGGCCACTGGGAGAGGGACTGGCCAAACAGGTTTGGCCTGAGGCAATGGTTCCAGCTTGCCCAGGTCAGAGAAAAGTCAATCAAGGTGTACGTGTCCTTGGAATCAAATCTGACTGTATTATAAGCCTATGTGAGGGCAACTTTTAAAATGGCTGCCGTGTATAAAATGGGAGCCACGAGTGCAGGACGAAAATGGCGATTTCGAGGTGAAAACGCTGCTGGAATTGAGCGAAAATGCTCATGCTTAGTGTACTAGTCATTATCGGTCTTTTGATACTAAAATCGTACTGCTGTGGCAAAGTAAATTACATGGGTCCAGAATTTTTAGAACCACATTGGGGGGTGGGTCCTCTTGCAGTATAGGGGAGCACATCACAGGATACTCCAGGAGTCACAATGGGAGGGAAGGACACACAAAGGCTTGTCCCCCGGGGGAAGTTGGCAAGCTCGGGCCCTACCCCTTCATCTGGGTCCAGATCACCATATGCGGAGGCAGAGGGGGGGAAGCTGGGTAGCAACCCTCCCCCTCAGGAGCAGGAAAGAGTGGGGAGGACCCCTGTGGTAGGCCCAGTTGCAGGGTTGCAGTGACAAGGCATGTGCCAGGCATGTGTCCAGCGCACTGGTGCAATGTCCGTGGAGGTGCCCAGGTGGATTGGGGGCCGAGCAGCAGGACATTTGAGTGTGATGGGGAGGGGCCCTGGATTCAGTGTACAAGGACAGGGCTCCCGGTCAAAGCCTATGGCAGTCCAATGCATCTTGCAGAGAAGAGGCCATGCTGGCTTTAGTTGGGCCTTCCCTCTGTGGCATGTACTGGCATCTGGAAAGAAGAGGTGGGGCCCCAGTGGCCCCCCAGGCATCCATTGTAGTGGGGGGTCAGGGATCCTGGCAGCCTCTGCAGCTCAGTAAGGCTGGCAGGGTGGTCAGGTCTCGGACTACTCCTGGGGTGTACAGCGGTGGGCATGAAGGTGCATCACAAATCGAGACTATGATTTTTCTCACCACCACAGGCCAGCTCCAAGATGCAGGCTGTGGCACAGGGGTCAGTATGGGTGTCCCAAAGCTCATCAGGCTCTGCCGCCACTCCTGAGTGCACCCCAAAATGTGGAGCACTATCAACAAGCAGCCACCTGCACTTGTGTCTAGATCAGGCCTAAGCAAATCATTTTTAGCAACTACTTTGTGTAAGTCTACAAGGGTTCCCATCATTTATTTGCCTTAAGTTGCGTTAGTTTTATGGTTATGCTTCTAGATCACATCACTAACCACAAGATATTTATTTATTCTCTATAATAAGAATGTGTATGTTTAGAAACATTTTTCAGAGTTAAACTAAAATAATTTACTACATTATTGTATTCTATAAAAAGTATGCCTATGGGAAGCTCAAAACTAACTTATTTTACAACATGTCACCTTGTCAGAAATAAAACATTTCACAATATAAACCTAAGTCAGGTTTACAGAAAATGCCGCTTCAGTTATTCAAGCCTATTATATATGTCAATGTGACAGTTTACTGCATTTACTTAAATTAATAAGCACTATTTTTCTTCAAAGGCCTACATGTGAATTCTGCACGTTATTGCATTAATGTTCAATGTATAAAAAATGCGTCAGCAACCCCCCCTTCTAATGGTTTCTAACCACCACGAATTCTTGACAAATGAATCATTAAATGTCACTCTCATTCACAGTTGAGTCTTCCTTTGTCTTCAATCTCTCAGATTCTCTCAGCTTTTTATATTCTCTATTGATCCTATCATTAAATTCTAGCTTTCTCTTTGTTTGTTTCTCTCTCTGCTCTTTCCCTTCGTAAGATAACATTTGATAGCTTTCTAAATTTCTAATGAGGTCAGGCAACAAACACCAAAAGTGAGTATTGGTATTAGCATTTGTTAGACCTAACAGCCTTAGGGTGGTCACCCCTAATTTTTGCCTGCCTCCCTCCACTTTTTAGATACTGTTTTTGCTGGTTTTAAGACTCTGCGCACTTTACCACTGCTAACCAGTGCTAAAGTGCATATGCTCTCGTCCTTTAAACATGGTAACATTGGATCATGCTCAATTGGATTATTTAATTTACTTATAAGTCCCTAGTAAAGTGCACTATATGTGCCCAGGGCCTGTAGATTAAATGCTACTAGAGGGCCTGCAGTACTGATTGTGCCAGCCACTTCAGTAGCCCCTTAGCCGTGTCTCAGGCCTGCCATTGCAAGGCCTGTGTGTGCAGTTTCACTGCTAATTCAACTTGGCATTTAAAAGTACTTGCCAAGCCTAACCCCCCCCTTTTCTATATATAAGACACCCCTAAGGTATGCTCTAGGTAACTCATATGGCATGGTGCTGTGTAGGCAAAAGTGGCATGTACCTATGTAGTTTACATGTCCTGGTAGTGTAAAACTCCTAAATTCACTTTTACACTGCCGTGAGGCCTGCTCCCTTCATAGGCTAACATTGGGGCTGCCCCCATACAATGTTTGAGTGGTAGCTGCTGATCTGAAAGGACTAGGAAGGTAATATTTAGTATGGCCAGAATGGTAATATAAAGTCCTGCTGACTGGTGAAGTTGGATTTAATATTACTATTTTAGAAATGCCACTTTTAGAAAGTGAGCATTTCTCTGCACTTAAATCTTTATGTGCCTTACAATCCACGTCTGGCTGGGTTCAGTTCACAGCTCCTTGTGCATTCACTCAGACACACCCCAAACACAGGATACTCAGCCTCACTAGCTTACATTTGCATTTTGAATGGGTCTTCCTGGGCTGGGAGGGTGGAGGGCCTGATCCCACACAAAGGACTGCCACACCCCCTACTGGGACCCTGGCAGACAGGATTGAACTGAAAGGGGACCTGGTGCACTTTTAAGCCACTCTTTGAAGTCTCCCCCACTTCAAAGGCACATTTGGGTATATAAACAGGGCCTCTGCCCCAACCAACTCAGACACTTCCTGCAGAAGAAACTGGAAACCAGAACCTGCATCCTGCCAAGAAGAACTGCCTGGCTGCCCAAAGGACTCACCTGTCTGCTTTCTGTGAAGGACTGCTGCCTTGCTGTTGCCCTGTTGCCTTGCTGTTCTCTGGCTGTGGAGAAGAAGTGCTCTCCAAGGGCTTGGATAGAGCTTGCCTCCTGTTCTCTGAAATCTCAGGACCAAAAAGACTACATCTCTTCAAGAAGGACTCCTTTAGCGGCGAAATTCGAAGCACAGATTGCCAGAAAGCATGCACAGCCTGCACCACGCCGAACCGGAACGAACCAGCCTGACTTCGCAACTAGAAGATCGACGCAGCGCCAGTGTAGCGACTGGAAATTCGACCAATGGGCCACCGAATCGCCACACAGCCGAGCCGGAATGACGCAGCCCGACTTCAAGAGAGGAATCGACACAGCACCAGCCATGCGGTAAAAAATGTGACACAATGCCCACCGGATCGATGCAGCTCCTGTGACTTTGTTCTGCCAGCGCAGGGAAATCCACGCGCTGTCCCCGGGGCGTCTGAAAACCCCACAACCCGAAGAGGATCCACGACCGCACCTGTGTGAAAACTAAACGACGCGTCCCTGTGTGCAGCCTGAGAAATCGACGCACACCACTTTGTTTTTACGCATCTCCTCCTCTGAGGTTCTTTGCACAGATTTTTCACGCAAACCAGGTACTTTGTTCTTGAAAGAGACTTTGTTTGCTTTTAAAAGATTTGAGACTCGTTATATCACTTTTCAGTGATATCTTAACCTTTACATATTGCATTTTAATCGTTTTTACCTGCATTTATCCAGATAAATATTATATATTTTTCTAAATACTGTGTGGTATATTTTTGTGGTGCTATATGGTGTTATTGTATGATTTATTGCACAAACACTTTACACATTGCCTTCTGAGTTAAGCCTGACTGCTCAGTACCAAGCTACCAGAGGGTGGGCACTGGATAATTTGGATTGTGTGTGACTTACCCTGACTAGAGTAAGGGTCCTTGCTTGGACAGGCAGCAACCTGACTGCCAGCCATAGACCCCATTTCTAACAGAATTGCTTCGAGAATTCCTACTCCAGCTGTTGTAAACTAACTGCCAATTGCAGTAATCCCTTTGCCTAAACTTTCTAAAACGCTAGTTTTTTCTAATGATTCTAATTCAGGTTTCGGGTAAGTAATGTTTTTCTTGTTCTCTAAAATGTTCCTACTGTTGTCTGAAATGTAAGTGCTGCAATGCTCAGTTTCAGCATCTTGTACACTTCACCTTTTTCTGGAAGTAAAATGTCTAATGCCAATCAATTTTGCAAAACTATTGATCTAATAGCCACTAATTCTGTGTTAACTACTACTAAAACTCCAGTAGAACCAGTTGCTAATTTGTCCACTAATGCTGAAAGCTCTCTAATCTCTACAGCTTTTTAAATCACTCCTACTGATGTAATATTTGCATTAAAAATATATTCCTTTAATTTTGTTCCATCACTAATACTACATCGGTGCATGTGTGCTGGTATCATTGTCAAAGCATCTATAGTATATATATGATACATCTTTGAAAAAAGCAAAGCTAAATAGCCAATATTCTCATGATTGGCAGGTAGTTTGAAAAAAGCATCTTGTCCACAAACTAAATAAACGCCTTTAAATGACAGGTTCATCAGCTTATAAAATATGCCATGAATCTCCTGATAATGTGAATGTGTATTCAAAGTTACTATTTCCTAATAGTCATTTTCTAAGTAGGTGTCTTCTTCTAAAAACACGTATGTTTCCCCTTTGTCTCCTGTCTGCTTTCAATTTAGGGTAAATCATTTTTATATATAATCACCTTCATTGTTCCAAACATTTTTCAAAACATCTTCAGCTTTATTTTTGCTGTGTGAATTGTGTGATCTTCTTTCTTCTAACATCATGATAAATGTATTTTCTAATGGTCTCATTAAAAATGTCAAATTGTTTTTGTATGTCTTAACAGTGTCTCTAGGAAGAAAAGGTCTAAAATAATGCCACACTGTTTCCATTCATTTTGCCTGTGGATGTAAGTTCATGCTGTTGTGGAAAGGTAATTTAGAAAGAATAATGTCAAAGATAGAATAATAGTATTCAAAGTGTTCTTGCCTATACACTAAGCTAAACAACATAGTACATTGACAAAGCATATGACAAAGGCATATGATGGTATGTCACCTCTTCCGTAGCTAATAAAGGTAAGTGCACTCAAAGGTAACATTCTTTTTCATCTAAAGCTTGTGTGTATTTTTGAACTATCCTAGAATGAACATTTCTTGTCTAATCTTCTTTCATGTAATCTATGAACAAAGCTTTTAGTTTCTCCCACATCCATGGTAGGTGCAGATGTCATAAATTAATGAAAATACAGATTTTGCTTTCCCTGGTATAAAGTTTAATGCTTAGAATAATGCTGTGACTGCTATTAATACTACTAAAAATGTAATACACATAATAATCCTACATCTAGCTTTGGCTAGGAAACACATGTTTGTCTGAAGTCAGATCTTTTTCAAATGTATTAATATTTTTTTTTCAAAGTTAATTATTGCATTAACAGTCTTTCAATTTTTCTTCTTTCCTATTAGTTCAGTTAGTCCTTTCAACTTTATTTACAACAATCTTCATATAGTCTACTTTAACCCTACTCTGGCTTCTTCTTAAATGTTATAGCTACTTTTCTACTGCAACTTTGGGCCTTGGGAAATTTTCTTGATTCTTTTAGTTTAGCAAAATATCAGTTTTTCAGACAACGTTTTGTTTCTTTAAGAAATGTTTTTCAGCAGCTTTTCTCAATTACAGACTCAATATGACATCGAGGTGGTTCAGGCAGCTCTATACTCAAATCAAGCAAATCTGATAGTGGGACATTTAGCACTTGGCTCACATAGTAAGTCCATTCAGGTGCAGAGTACCTCAGACAAGGAACACTCACTCTTTTTGATCTCCCGGATGTCTGTTGATCTTCCTTTTTTGTGCCACTTTTCCCGATTTACTCTGTCTCCTCATCAATTGTTGATGGCATGCATTCAACTGACACACTTGACCTTCATTTCTTTTGACCATATGTTCTTGGCCATTCAGTGAGTAAGTGACTCTCTTGATCAAGTACTTGTCCATTCATCTGGATCGTCTAGTTGCTCTGGTGATGACTCAACTGTAACTTCAGGTTGGACCATGGTTTAATTTTCTTCTTCATGAGAAATTCCAATGCCACTTTGGAGATCTTAGGAAACTGGATTGGTGCACCTGTCTGTGGTTCTTCACCCCTTTCTCCTCCCTGCTGTTGTGTTTTATTGCAGTATTGCTCCTTGTCTTTGTACAACTTGTGGTGGTACTGTCACCAATGCTCTCAGTTCTGGGTCAAAGAACACTAGTTCTTTGTTTGGATTTCAAGCCCTTTGGGTATGTGATGCATGCACCCAGATTGGTACTCTGGCATGTTTAACAGCAGTGTTTGTGATCAAAATCACCTGGTAGGGGCCTTTCCACCTAGGCTCAAGACAGGACCTCCTTACACGTTTCTTCATCAGTTCCCATGCACCAGGCTTGCGGTTGTGGCACTGCTCTGGATGTGGATTTGCAGTGATAGCAATCTGTTGAGAAACAGAGTGCAGCACATCAGCCAATCCTTTGCAGTAATTGGGTAACATGTCATCTATAATGTTCACAAGTGCATTCACAGTTACAGTAGGCAATCTCATTGCACATCCCATCAATATTTCATGTGGCGATAATACTGTTATAGACATCAACATTGAAAAGACAGTGTCTTCTTCAGATTCACCCGTGTATGTCCCATTAAATGTGCAGGCCTCAACTGCTCAATAACATGCATCGTCATCAGTGTGTCTGTTTTTGACACTGACATATCCATTGTCACTTCTGTGAGCTGCATATTTAAAAACCACAACTTCAGTTGGAAGCTGCAGTGCTTCTAGTAATCTCTTTACATGTTTGCCATTTCTTATAGGTGAGCCAGATGAAGACATGAAACCCCTTTGTGATCACAACTGTCCAAAATGATGGACCACACCAAAGCCATACTGACTATCTATAAATATAGTCACTCTCGTTTGAGCTTCTAGACTGCAAGCTCTGTTAAGGGCAATCAGTTCTGCAACTTCTGCTGGGGTAACACCTCAAAGCCATGAAACTTCTACAACTTCTTAAATTGTACAGACAGCATAAGCTGCTTTAAAGACACCTTCATTGGTTCTCAGACATGAGCTATCCACAAAGGCTACATAAGAAGACTCAATCAATGGTTCATCTTTTTATTTATGGACTTGGCGTGGTACATAAACCTGTGACATTTAGACAATCATTCTCAAAATCCTCACTATTTACTTCACTGTCTGGCAACGTGACCAAGTGGATTGGTTCAAAATATGGCATTGTTTTGAAATGATATTCTATGAAGCAAGGATTTGCTGTTCCTATTTTGTCAATCTGGAATTTGTCATGGACTGGGTTCTTGTTGTGATAGCAGAGTTTTCACAGAGTGTGGGTCCATAACAATTAAAGAATGTTCCGTGTTAGACCTATCAGCCTTAGGGTGCTAGCCTCACATGTTTGCATTACAGTTTATTTTTGCTGGATCTTTTTGTTGGCTTTTGGACTCTGAGCACTTTACCACTGCAGACCAGCACTAAAGTGCATGTTTTTCTACCGTAAACATGGTAAAATTGGTGTAGCCACAATTGGCATGTTTAATTTTCTTGTAATTCCCTTGTAAAGCAGTATACCATATGCCCAGGGACTGTAAATTAAATGCTACTAGTGGGCCTGCAGCACTGATTGTGCCACCCACACAAGTAACCTTTCAAACCTATCTCAGGTCTGCCATTGCAGAGCATGTGTGTGCAGTTTCCCTGCCACTTTGTCTTGTCAAGCCTTAAACTCCCCATTCATTGCATATAAGTCCTCCCTAAGGAGGTTGCCCATAAGGCAGGTTGCTATATAAGTAAAAGGCAGGACATGCACTTTTAAGTCTTACATGTTCTGGTAGTGAAACACTCCCAAAGTCATCTTTCACTACTGCGAGGCCTACTCCTTTCATAGGGCAGAATTGGGAATTTCTTAAAATACTTTAAAGTTGTTATTCCTGATCAGAAAGGAGAAGCTGCATCATGTTTCATAGCATTGGAATGGTAATGATAAATACTGGTTACTGACAAATTTGGATATATAATTTCTATTATAGAAATGCCAATTTAAGAAAGCGGACATTTCTCTGCTCTTACTGTTCTGTGTGCCGTGCAGCCTGACTTCAATATACATATGGGGTGGGTGACAGATACACTTTGTGCATTCCCTCTAGACCAGCTACAAACACAGAAAGGTTAGGTGTGCCTGAGCACTCATTTGCATTCATCTGTAATCTGATGGCTCTTCCTTAGCAGGAACGGTGGAGGGGAGATGACACACTTGAAAGGGGAGTGTCTCTCCTCACACAAAGAGCTGATTACTCCATACTGGTAGTCTGGAGCCACGGCTAGGAAGATGGGACCTCTGCGCACTTCAAAGACCCTTCTTTGAAGTCACCCAATTTTAAAGGCACATTTAGGTATAACAGCTGGGTCTCTGACCCCACCAAGTCAGTACAATACTAGACCTCAGAAGAATTCTGCCAGGAGTAAGGACTGCTGTGCCATAAGGAGGGCACACTGCTTGTCTGCTTTCCAAGAAGGACTGCTCTCTGCCTTGATGAGCCACACTTCTGCTTGCTGATCTTTGTCCTGCTGAGGAAGAACTGGACCCTCTCATCTGACCCAGAGTGACTCCAAGGGCTTGCTGGCTTGCCCCCTCTTCTCATGTAGCCTCAGGGACATCAAAGACTGCCTCCAACTCTGCTCCTGCTGCTGGACTCTGCCATCTGTGATTACTACCCTTGTATAAGGTGCCAATCCAGTCCTGGGTCTTAAAAGTGGGTTTTGCAGCTGTTTTTCTATGAGAATCAGCACATCTCAGCCATTGCACTGCTCAGAAAGTGATGCACTGCCCTTTTAATGCTGACACATTGCCAGTTCAATGATAACACAACAACCGACTGTGAGGTCCAACGACGAAGCAGCCCCAAATCCGAGGAAATCGCTGCTTGGCTTAATGATGACACATTGCATACATTGCAACAGAGCTCAAAGCAGGCATGGGTAATTTCCCAGTGGGCCCTCTGTGGATCCTGTAGCCGGCCTGCCCTCCATTGCTGTAGGCCTGAACATTGGAGTTACCCTGGTCTAGTGCAATCCCAAGTAACCTTTTAGTGCTAGTAACTGATAAGCTCTATTTTTGGTTTATTCTCAAGAAACTAAAATCTCAAATTCTGCTGATTGGAGCTTTCTCATTTGGTCTTGTTTTGCTCAGATAAATATTCTCTATTTTTCTAATCCTGTGTGGAGTCTTTTTGTGGTGTTTCCATTGTGTTACTGTGTGTGTGTTACACAGATATTTTACACATTGCCTCTTTAGATAAGCTTGCCTGCTCAGTGCCACGCTACTGTAGTGAATCCTAGTTTGTTTTAATGGGATTGCAGGAGTTAGCTTATCCTCTGGCTTGTAGACTTGTGCCCCCGTCACCTAGTGACTTTTAACCTACTTAGCTTGCTCTGTCTTAGCCCATTTAATTATTTATTTATTCTAAGATGGCTGCCTTGTTTATAGTTAGGCCACTTGTTACGAGTTACATTATCAGTGTCACCGTGCCCAGGCGTCAAGATCAAGCACCAAAGACAAAAAACCTGTAGGTGTTCACACTTAGGGATTTTCCCTCTCTATACTTTCGAGGGATTGTTGATATTAATTGCCGTCCCAAGCATGCCTGTTATCTATTGTTTAGGAATAAACCTACGTCAGGGGACCTTGTAGATCTGTATAAATACATCACACTTTAGACAGATAATCAGAGGGATTCCGACCAGAGGGCATCGCCACCATCGCTGATACCGATGCTGCAATCATCTTGACGCTGACCCAGTCTTCGTGTCCCTGCGGAGTCTGAGATAGAGACCTCATTCCAAGGTAACGAGGGTTGGGGGCTCCTCTCATGGACACGGCATTGGAAGATTAGGTTTAACAAACCCAGCTCTCCTTTAGGTAGGAGGTTAGGCCTTTTTCTTCGGATAGTAGGGAATCTTACATCTCATATATCTTTTATATGTATTGCAAAATGGTGGGGGTCTTCATAACAATGACTCTTGCGTTCACAATACTGTTACTTGCTATATTCATTATCCTAATCATTGCAGTCCATGCAACTTATCGCAAATTGCAGTTATGTTATATAAAAAGCTATTATAACTTTATTGCATCTGTGTCATTGCCTGTATTTTTATGAGACATAATATATCTGTGAGAAAAGGGTAATCTCCGTTTAACCACGACACTCCCTGGGATGTCTTATTTTTGAGTCCATGCGTAAACGGCTGCCATAAATCACCTTTTACTATTGTGTTTCTGGTGAGGTGCTGCTAGTGAGCCGGTAAGGTTGGGATAACAGTTGCGACTTGTTGTAGGAAAGATGCAGTCGCCTACAAACAAAAGTACTGTCATCCTTAAACCAGCAGTCTTGCCCAGCGCAAGAGTCCAAACTACGACATGGCGCCACCAACGATGGTGTTTAGGCACTAATTTACGGATACCCTGATTATCACTGTCTCACAGACAACAGGTACCCTAAGCACCGTTATACGGAGACGTCTGTGGTCCTTGGGAGATTCCTCCTCAGCTGAACAGGTAACACCTGATTAAGCTGTAGGTTGTTCGAGCTCGAACTCATAAAAAGGAAAAGACTTCCCCTATTTGGTGTTCCGTTTCTCTAAACAACTATGGCTAAAACCATAGACATTCCTGCAAATGCTAGACATGCACTTACACGACATTTATTAGCGCATGGCCTTACAGACGAGGGCGGGGATGTTACTCTGATAATAGAAGCAACTGAAGCATACCAAACAGAAACATTTTACTGTTGGGTCACCTTTCCTGAGGTTGACCAAAGAACGCACACATTTCACACATATGAAGTTGCGAACGTACCTGTACGGTACGAAGCATACCAGTATCATGAAATATCGCTCACATATCAAGAGCATCAGAACTGGTTTGAAGGCGCCCTACCACATGTACTACGAAGAGTGAGGTTAGGTCCCTTAAGTAATGAGGGACCTACCTGGCCTATGTTCGCCACATATACACCTCACCCAGGCTTACAGAATATGCTGATAGCAGATTTACGAGTTTTAAATAAAGAGTTAGTGGCATTATACAGACGATTGGTTCAGTTCGTAATGAGAACATTGAACACAACACCAGCGCGTCCAGCACCGCCAGTAGCTGGTGATTGTCAATTGGCTACTGGGATTAATCCACAAACAGTACATACTATTATGGGTAAAGTGCCCACGGAACGGGAAAAAATACCGTTCTGGATAGCCCAGAAAACTAATCAGCTGGAAGCTGTGTTTCCCCATATGGGACCACAGGAAAAACATAGATTGCTCACGATGTGCTTGCCGTTTGGGATGGTTCCCTCGGTGGATGACTGTGCCACATGTGGTACGGTCTTGGCTGCCGTTTATACTACCACACATGGTACCCCGACACTTGCCAATTTACCGGAAGTGTTAAAACAAATACAGAATGAGCATGGGGCTGCACCAGCCCTGGATCTGGGGATGAAGTTAATGCGTAACTTTGACGCCATATCCTCAATCATACTGAGTAAAATTAAAGGGGAAGCAGTAGCACTGGCAATTCGCCAGCGTCTCCAAGAAACTCCAAACCAGGAACAGGAGAGACAGCTACCGAAAATAATTTCCGATACCTATACTAGTATAGGACGGGATAGTTTGGGAGCCAAACCTAAAAAATTGGAGTTACAAAGTACCGCCCATAAGGAGGGTACGAAGCAAGCACAAGAGGGCTCTAAGAAGCGCTGGGACAAACAAAAAGATTTCAAAGAAAGAAGAAATAAGAGAGCTGATTTTCCACACCCGGAGAACTCCGAAAGGAGGTATAATCTCAGAAATAGGGAGCACATTAGAAGTCCAGACAGATATACTGATTCACGTCCCTCTCGTTCCTTTCAGGACGCACCGGATAGACGTAGCGAGAGAGGGGGCCGTCAAGATCGACGTCCGGAATACGTGAAAGAAAAGAAAGACTCACCACAGTCTACCATTAAAAAAGAAGAAAAGACTCCTCATTAAAAGCCACAGTTTAAAAAGAAGAAGGTGGCAGCACTGACACTTAAAAATGCCAGTAGTATTGAGAACACTGTTGAGGAACAAGAGGTGGGCAGTGACTCTGTTGGACAGCGCGGCAGAGGTCACGATATGTCGCCGGAGTCTGAAAGATCATCTGGATGCAACAGCAACTAGCGATTACATCGCGGTTGAAACAGCGGATGGCCGCGTTCTTCCCCCCAATAGGGTTTATGATTTAACCATTCAGATAGAGGGAGATGTGAAATGCACTATTAGTGTAATATTTTGGGATGAACTTACTAGTGATATCCTATTGGCCGAGAGAGACTGGCCACCTGAACACGTTCGCAAGCTCCCTCATGGGGAAGATGTCATTTTGCCTTCTTTCTCCGATCTTGTTCCGGAAGCAGCAAAATAAGCCTATGCTGCTGAATGGGCGTTAGCGCAGGCACCTGCACTATACCGTAATCATGTAGGTTGGGACAAGGAGTCTCCTTGTCATATTATTCCCGTTAAGTCTACACCCCAACCGCAGCCACAATACCCTGTTAAACATGAAGCAAAAGCTCTGGTTAAGGAGATACTATCACAACTTGAGTACCAGGGAGTAATTGAGCCCTGTACGTCTGCGATGAATAACCCATTATTCCCCGTTGCAAAGCCAGATCATTCATATAGAATAGTGGTTGATTATAGACACTTAAATAGTCATACACGCACATATGCTATACAAAACTCACACAGCACAGCACTGATAAACAATATAGTGCGTAAAAAATATAAAACTACATTGGATATATCTAATGGATTTATCTGCCAGAATTTAGCATATGAAAGTAGGGACCTAAGTGCATTTTCATTTGGCTCTCAGAACGCTTTTGTCGTTTACCTCAAGGCTATAAAAATAGCCCAGGCCTGTTTTCAGCCCGTGTAACATCAATTTTGCACGAGATTGATTCCGAGGCATTGTCCCATGTGGATGATATCTATCTCACTGACGACGCCCTCAACATTCATCTTGCGAGGGTCGATCGGATCATTTTGGGATTTGCAGACCTAGGTTATAAATGTAATTTTAAGAAAAGCAAGATAGCCTTTCTTAGTGTGTTGTTCCTGGGATATGAGCTATCAAACGAAGGGAAGAGCCTGGCCCGCACTTTCTAGAAAAGTGTGCTCAACTACAGCCTCCAAACACACTTAAGAAATTACAGTAATTACTGGGTATCTTCAATTTTGGCAGAACATACATTCCAGATTATGCAGAACGCATCAAGCCACTTTATGACTTAATTCAGCCCAATTTTTCTAGCAGACGATGGACGATTGAACACACACACACACATCCTTAGAGACATGCAACGGGACATGCTAGAAGCTAAACACTTACACACACGTGACAATAAAACAAATTTGGTGATCAGAATAATTGCTGGTGCCCTTGGATTTACTTATGTCACCTTTAATGAGGATGACAAAGTGCCGATAGCATATAAATCACATTTATATTCAAATGCTGAACAACGTTTGGCACCTACAGAAAAGATTCTGACAGCAGTTCAGATGACAGTCATAAAAGAGAGGCCACTTGCCCAGGGGAAACGCATTATTGTTGTCTCCCAGGTGCCGGCCTTAGAAGCTGTCACTAAAGCGAGCATTCCGAACGCTAAGGCATTACATCCACACTGGATTCAATGGGCAACGTCTGTGACCGCCACTGATGTCGATTATGTATTCGATCCAAGACTTTAGACATAAGAATTTCTCCAGTATGAACAGGAGTACCCCGCTCCTCTAAATATCTTGCCATTAGATAGTTATAATACTATCATTTATACTGACGGATCAGCACAACCGGCTGTAGGTACTAAACATCAATACTCGGCAGCTTGCGCAGCCATGTGAGGAGTGATGGAAGATGGAGTTTTCCACCCTCACAATACCTACACGCAGACCTTAGGGGACTGCACAGCCCAGTTGGCTGAGCTTAAAGCTCTTATTCTAGTGCTCGAACATACTGAGACAGGAAGCCAGACTTTGATAGTCTGTGATTCATATTACTGCGTCCAGTCATACAATGAATATCTAAATCATTGGAAGCTGAACGGGTTTAGGGATTCTAAAGGGAACACCATTAAACACAAAATATTGTGGGGAAGGGTGGCTGATCTAAAGGATAAGCTGTCATGTGTCCATGTAGTTCATATATTAGGACACCAACATGTACGAATACACGTTGCCGGTAATACGTTGGCTGATGAAGCGGCCCAAGCATCAGTAGCTATGGCTTCTGTGGCTGCAGTGACTCGTTCTAGGACGAGATTTGATAATGAAATACTGATTGCAGTTAAAGCTTCGGCTGCAGGCAAGACCCTTCCGAAAGGATACCCTACAAACTATACTTACCATATCAGTGCACAGAATGTTGCTTATACAATGATTCCTGGGGTTGGAGATCGAGTGATCCCCAATGAAGACCAGAGATTAGAGCTGATTACAGCCGCACATTTCTGCACATGCTGGTATACAGGCCACGATAACAATTCTACAGCAACGATACTGGTGGCCTGGTCTATGCAGACGAACTAAGCAGTATGTCCTTTGCTGTGACATGTGCCAGCAGATTAAGGGCTCTAATATCAAACGCCCTCCGCAGACATCCCTCTTAGTGTCAGACAAGCCACTTCAGTGTGTGTACCTAGACCACTGTGGTCCCTTACAGCCTGATGGTGCATACAAATACATTTTAGTGGCTGTGGATTCCTGTTCTAGATTCCTGTGGGTATGGCAACAGCGGTCAGCTGACGCCGGGACTGTTATAAAAGATTTGCTGATCTTTAACAGTACATATGCGGTTGCAGCATTCCATTCGGACCAGGGCCCTGCATTTGCCTCTAAAGCATTCAGGGACACTATGGGGACGATGGGTGTTGAACTCCATTGCTCCTCACCATACCATCCTGAGGGAAATTCGGTCATGGAGAAGCGGAATCGTGATCTAAAGCAGTCCTTAACAGCTTGAGTATTAGGTTCAGGCCGTAGTTGGTTACACCACCTATATAGGGGCCAGAGAGCACTGAATAATCTGCCAAGATGGTCCTTGGGGGGATGCTCTCCATGTGAGGTTCTCTTTGGGATACCTATGTATGTCCCAAATCTTGATGCCCCTGGTATGGTGGCAGCAGAAACACCATTTGACATAAAAGAACGTCTCACTGTTTTACAGGAGCTTCAACAATTTCGTGATGATAAATCATCTGCAAGTGCTGCCACCTTAGGAATAAGGGAATTGGCGAAAACTTCAACTGGCTGGATTCCTAACGTTGGGGATCTGGTTCGTGAGAAGATCGCTGTAAAGAAGGAGTTCGGTCCTTCATACAGAGCACTTGTGCCAGTCTTGGGAGAAAAAAGGCACTAGGACTGTCATCTTACCACCACTGTCTGGTTCTAAATCGAACAGATTAATCTCCATTGATGACATCAAATTACACCATGTGGCCGATCCTTCACAGTAGACCAGGAGGTCCCTTGGGTGGTTCCCGATCCCCTCTCACTACCCAACAGGGCATCCATCTACATAGTAGGATGAACATCACTACTGACTATGCAACTATGTCGAATGCTGTTCCAGACAATTCCTCGACCATGGGGAGGGCGGAAAATGAACTTTTGTTGGTTCCGGTCACATCTTCAGTGACCACCCCGCTTCAAGATTTGGCTGTATTTTACACAAACACTTCCACGACTAATGACGTTATCTATGAAGAGCCTCCACGTGCGGTGGATCAGAATGTACCGGCTCCTGTGTTTGCAGAGACTACCTCTGGCTATTTCGTTGACATTGATGATTTTTCTTCTGATTCATCCTCTACAGTGATTGACAAAATTTCAAAAAGTAGTAAGCTGTATCGATGACTTAAGAAGAACTATTTGATCTACCCATGGAACTATTTATGGTTCTGTTTGAAATTTATTGCATTATTTTTATGGATTGGTTTTGTGACTGTTTTCTTTTTGCTTCTAAATGGTCACTATATTCCTGATCGCTCCTCAGTGGAGCCTGTTGATGAAATTTTAACACCACATCATTCTTCACATAAGGTCCGGAGAGATTTGTCCCCTGTAAATATTACAGCAATACCAATTACTGATGGGATTGTGTGGGACAAAGTTCCATTCTATATATACGGGCCTACAGAGATTATTCAAATACCATACTTGTTCAAAATTTCAATGTCTGATGTTATTACACCTAATGTTGTCTCTGATGATTGGGATGTCCAAACAGTTGATTCCATGCTAGCTGAAATGAAGGACTATTCCGCTTTTGAAACTAATGATGTATATGATTATACAATGAATTATGGGGAAATGTTCTGCTATAACAATTGGGAACATCACTACCTACACTGTGCCACTAGATATAGGCCTCTCTTGAACTACACACAGTGGGAACACTGTTCAACACCACAGGTGGGGAGTCCAAAGTATTATAGTGATAAATTTACATACTTTTCTGGGCATGATCCAAAAAAAGCAGAGTCGTATTATTTTAAAATACCTCCGGCACAAATTAGGAAAATTTTGCTAACAGATTCAAAACGGATTTATTCAGATCCCTTTGTTTCCCGGCTCTCGATTGAGGGTTACGAATATTGGAAGAGCACTATTGACTTAAAAAGTGTATGGGGAACACAAGATTGGCAGATACAGGGTAGGGAAACTTTGTGTCGAGCATGCCTGATTCCTGTGCAAATTATTTTCTTAAATGATACTATTGAGCAGACATCTTGTCTGGGGTTAGCAAAAATTAAAGATCTAAATATGCCCAGTATCCCTACTCCGGTGAAATTTAAAGATTGGCAACACTTCCTTAATGTCACAGAGGACAGGCTAGATGCAATGGTTAAGGCTGGTACCTATAATTCTTCACTTTCCAGTCCTGGTGGGTGGTTGGTATGGCCCACCGACACTAATGAGTGTCAAAGGCGTTTCTTGAACTCTTCAGGGTTTTTTTCAATAAGCAGGCCTGACCCTCGCTTTATATCAGGTCAACATACAGGTATAGTTACAACATACAGTGTGGGCAAGCTGTGCCAGCAATGGGTGCAAACAAACACGTTAATAGCGGTTAAGAAACACCTGAACACTCTTTCTGAGAGTATAGACTTACAGGATTTTCTGCTAGGCCCTAGAAAACAGCGCTCGAAACGGTTTTTCTATGCTATGTACAATGAAATTTGGAAACTTTCCCAGATAGAGGCTGCTGCGCGTTTAAGGCAACTAGATAAGGAAAATTTGGAGAAAACATTAGCTGTTGTCGACAATGGCATGAACACGCTGTCCAACAGAATGTATTCACTATCGAATATAGTGCTGTCTGCTATTGATATCACTCAGACTGACTTGTCCCGGTTATATCATGGGCAAACACAGCTACGTTCCATCATGCAGCTGGGTTGGACATTGCAGACACTGAAAAGTGGCCACATTCCATGGAGATATATTAATGGGAGTGAATTCTTCACTGCTTTTAATTTTTCCAGGGAACAAGAGGCAATGGCTAAAAGGGAGGCTACTTTCACCCTGCTTCAAGTAGAGAAATTAGATAAGTTGCCCTTTACGGTAGCAGAGAGTCCTTCAACTATCTGGCTCCTACACTGCATTATTAATTTACTGATTTCGACCTTTCGTTTCTCGAGCTGCCTGAAACATCTTGCAGGGGGACGATATGAGCAGCTAGGAGATGGCTTTATTAAGGAAGAGTGGGAGTTGCCCTTTGATTATAGATGTCTGAACGGTGAAAGGGAGGTCTTTCTTAGCGGAAGTGAATGTGAGACTGATGTTCGTCATTCTATGATTTGCAAACAGGTGTCTCTTCACGGTCTTTGCAATGCGGGGGTCGCAAATTTGGCCTGTTTTCTGAAGGGTACTCCCGTCCCCTTGATTCGTCCAGTGTTTCATGTACTTTCCAATGGAAGTTATGTGGTACTGAACGATCAAAGCTGTTGTGGCATGCGACCTGGAATTGCCTACGCAATCTCGGTTACGAAGGTCGTTACGTGTTGTGGACATGTTTTGTTTCCCCCCACACAAGAGATAAAAGTATCTGACATGTGGCCCCACATAGATACTATTAATGTGAACTATGACAAGCTGAGTAGGCTAAAGGCACTATTGTTTCAAAAACAGGTCACCTTGACATCCGCAAAAGGGACGTATGCTCTCCAGATTGCGAGATCATCAGCCGAGATACAATCCCTTTTAAATACCAATTTCCCCAAACACTTTGGAGAGCTGGTATCCAGAATATTCAATACTTCAAGCACCACTGGGATTGTTCATTTCTTTAAGGCTGTCGGGTCTGGTTTCGTGTCCATCTTCCAGACTGTCTTCGGAGTCATCCCATCAGCCATCCATTCTCTCTTTTCAAGTGTCTTTGGTGGCTTTCCGATTATTTTGGCTTTAACCCCTTCGCTGCCAGGCCTTTTCCCCCTCCTGTGCCGAGACTTTTTTTGGCTATTAGGAGCAGTTCGCGCTTAGGCCCTCATAACTTTTTGTTCACATAAGCTACCCACGCCAAATTTGCGTCCTTTTTTTCCAACATCCTAGGGATTCTAGAGGTACCCAGACTTTGTGGGTTCCCCAGAAGGAGGCCAAGAAATTAGCCAAAAAACAGTGAAAATTTCATTTTTTTCAAACAAATGGGAAAAATGGGCTGCAGAAGAAGGCTTGTGGTTTTTTACCTGAAAAGGGCATCAACAAAGGGTTTGCGGTGATAAAATCACCAGCTTCCCAGCTTTCAGGAACAGGCAGACTTGAATCAGAAAACCCAATTTTTCAACACAATTTTGGCATTTTACTGGGACATACCCCATTTTTATGATTTTTTGTGCTTTCAGCCTCCTTCCAGTCAGTGACAGAAATGGGCATGAAACCAACGCTGGATCCCAGAAACCGCAACATTTTTGAAAAGTAGACAAAAATCTGAATTCAGCAAGGGGTAATTTGTGTAGATCCTACAAGTGTTTCCTACAGAAAATAACAACTGAAAAAGAAAAATATTGAAATTGAGGTGAAAAAAACATCAATTTTTCTCTACGTTTTACTCTGTAACTTATTCCAGCAATGTCAGATTTTCGAAAGCAATATACCGTTACGTCTGCTGGACTCTTCTGGTTGTGGGGATATATAGGGCTTATAGGTTCATCAAGAACTCTAGGTACCCAGAGCCAATAAATGACCTGCACCCTGCAGTGAGTTTTCAATCTATGCCGGTTATACAGCAATTAATTTGCTGAAATATCAAGAGTAAAAAATAGCTATCAAGAAAACCTTTGTATTTCCAAAATGGGCACAAGATAAGGTGTTGAGAAGCAGTGGTTATTTGCACATCTCTGAATTCCGGGGTGCCCATACTAGCATGTGAATTACAGGGCATTTCTCAAATAGACGTCTTTTTTACACACTGTCTTACATTTGGAAGGAAAAAATGTAGAGAAAGACAAGGGGCAATAACACTTGTTTTGCTATTCTATGTTCCCCCAAGTCTCCCGATAAAAATGATACCTCACTTGTGTGGGTAGGCCTAGCGCCCGCAACAGGATATGCCTCAAAACACAACGTGGACACATCACAGAAAACAGAGCTGTTTTTAGCAAAGTGCCTACCTGTAGATTTTTGCCTCTAGCTCAGCCGCCACCTAGGGAAACCTACCAAACCTGTACATTTCTGAAAACTAGAGACCTAGGGGAATCCAAGATGGGGTGACTTGTGTGGCTCGGACCAGGTTCTGTTACCCAGAATCCTTTGCAAACCTCAAAATTTGGCTAAAAAAACACATGTTCCTCATATTTCTGTGGCAGAAAGTTCTGGAATCTGAGAGGAGCCACAAATTTCCTTCCACCCAGCGTTCCCGCACGTCTCCCGATAAAAATGATACCTCACTTCTGTGGGTAGGCCTAGCGCCGGCGACAGAAAACGCCCCAAAGCGCAACGTGGACACATCCAAATTTGTGAAGGAAAACAGAGGTGTTTTTTGCAAAGTGCCTACCTGTAGATTTTGGCCTGTAGCTCAGCCACCACCTAGGGAAACCTACCAAACCTGTGCATTTCTGAAAACTAGAGCCCTAGGGGAATCCAAGATGGGGTGACTTGTGTGGCTCGGACCAGGTTCTGTTACCCAGAATCCATTGCAAACCTCAAAATTTGGCTAAAAAAACACATGTTCCTCACATTTCTGTGGCAGAAAGTTCTGGAATCTGAGAGGAGCCACAAATTTCCGCCTACCCAGAGTTCCCCCACGTCTCCCGACAAAAATGATACCTCACTTGTGTGGGTAGGCCTAGCGCCCGCGACAGGAAACGCCCCAAAGCGCAACATGGACACAGCCAAATTTTTGAAGGAAAACAGAGGTGTTTTTTGCAAAGTGCCTACCTGTAGATTTTGGCCTGTAGCTCAGCTGCCACCTAGGGAAACCTACCAAACCTGTGCATTCCTGAAAACTAGAGACATAGGGGAATCCAAGATGGGGTGACTTGTGTGGCTCGGACCAGGTTCTGTTACCCAGAATCCTTTGCAAACCTCAAAATTTGGCTAAAAAAACACACGTTCCTCACATTTCTGTGGCAGAAAGTTCTGGAATCTTAGAGGAGCCACGAATTTCCTTCCACCCAGCGTTCCCCCACGTCTCCCGATAAAAATGATACCTCACTTGTGTGGGTAGGCCTAGCGCCCGCGACAGGAAACACCCCAAAGCGCAACGTGGACACATCCAAATTTTTGAAGGAAAACAGAGGTGTTTTTTGCAAAGTGCCTACCTGTAGATTTTGACCTGTAGCTCTGCCGCCACCTAGGGAAACCTACCAAACCTGTGCATTTCTGAAAACTAGAGACCTAGGGGAATCCAAGATTGGGTGACTTGTGTGGCTCGGACCAGGTTCTGTTACCCAGAATCCTTTGCAAACCTCAAAATTTGGCTAAAAAAACACATGTTCCTAACATTTCTGTGGCAGAAAGTTCTGGAATCTGAGAGGAGCCACAAATTTCCTTCCACCCAGAGTTCCCCCACGTCTCCCGACAAAAATGATACCTCACTTGTGTGGGTAGGCCTAGCGCCCGCGACAGGAAACGCCCCAAAGCGCAACGTGGACACAGCCAAATTTTTGAAGGAAAACAGAGGTGTTTTTGGAAAGTGCCTACCTGTAGATTTTGGTCTGTAGCTCAGCCGCCACCTAGGGAAACCTACCAAACCTGTGCATTCCTGAAAAATAGAGACATAGGGGAATCCAAGATGGGGTGACTTGTGTGGCTCGGACCAGGTTCTGTTACCCAGAATCCTTTGCAAACCTCAAAATTTGGCTAAAAAAACACATGTTCCTCACATTTCTGTGGCAGAAAGTTCTGGAATCTTAGAGGAGCCACGAATTTCCTTCCACCCAGCGTTCCACCACGTCTCCCGATAAAAATGATACCTCACTTGTGTGGGTAGGCCTAGCGCCCGTGATAGGAAATGCCCCAAAGCGCAACGTGGACACAGCCAAATTTTTGAAGGAAAACAGAGGTGTTTTTTGCAAAGTGTCTATCTGTAGATTTTGGCCTGTAGCTCAGCCGCCACCTAGGAAAACCTACCAAACCTGGGCATTTCTGAAAACTAGAGACCTAGGGGAATCCAAGATGGGGTGACTTGTGTGGCTCGGACCAGGTTCTGTTACCCAGAATCCTTTGCAAACCTCAAAATTTGGCTAAAAAAACACATGTTCCTCACATTTCTGTGGCAGAACGTTCTGGAATCTGAGAGGAGCCACAAATTTCCTTCCACCCAGCGTTTCCCCACGTCTCCCGATAAAAATGATACCTCACTTGTGTGGGTAGGCCTAGCGCCCGCGACAGGAAACGCCCCAAAGCGCAACGTGGACACATCCAAATTTTTGAAGGAAAACAGAGGTGTTTTTTTGCAAAGTGCCTACCTGTAGATTTTGGCTTCTAGCTCAGCCGCCACCTAAGGAAACCTACCAAACCTGTGCATTTCTGAAAACTAGAGACCTACGGGAATCCAAGATGGGGTGACTTGTGTGGCTCAGGCCAGATTCTGTTACCCAGAATCCTTTGCAAACCTCAAAATTTGGCTAAAAAAACACATGTTCCTCACATTTCTGTGGCAGAAAGTTCTGGAATCTGAGAGGAGACACAAATTTCCTTCCACCCAGCGTTCCCCCACGTCTCCCGATAAAAATGATACCTCACTTGTGTGGGTAGGCCTAGCGCCCGCGACAGGAAACGCCCCAAAGTGCAACGTGGACACATCCAAATTTTTGAAGGAAAACAGAGGTGTTTTTTGCAAAGTGCCTACCTGTAGATTTTGGCTTGTAGCTCATCCGTCACCTAGGGAAACCTACCAAACCTGTGCATTTCTGAAAACTAGAGACCTAGGGGAATCCAAGATGGGGTGACTTGTGTGGCTCGGACCAGGTTCTGTTACCCAGAATCCTTTGCAAACCTCAAAATGTGGCTAAAAAAACACATGTTCCTCACATTTCTGTGGCAGAAAGTTCTGGAATCTGAGAGGAGCCACAAATTTCCTTTCACCCAGCGTTCCCCCACGTCTCCCGATAAAAATGATACCTCACTTGTGTGGGTAGGCCTAGCGCCCGCGACAGGAAACGCCCCAAAGCGCAACGTGGACACCGCCAAATTTTTGAAGGAAAACAGAGGTGTTTTTGGCAAAGTGCCTACCTGTAGATTTTGACCTGTAGCTCTGCCGCCACCTAGGGAAACCTACCAAACCTGTGCATTTCTGAAAACTAGAGACCTAGGGGAATCCAAGATGGGTCGACTTGTGTGGCTCGGACCAGGTTCTGTTACGCAGAATCCTTTGCAAACCTCAAACTTTGGCTAAAAAAACACATGTTCCTAACATTACTGTGGCAGAAAGTTCTGGAATCTGAGAGGAGCCACAAATTTCCTTCCACCCAGCGTTCCCCCACATCTCCCGATAAAAATGATACCTCACTTGTGTGGGTAGGCCTAGCGCCGGCGACAGAAAACGCCCCAAAGCACAACGTGGACACATCCAAATTTGTGAAGGAAAACAGAGGTGTTTTTTGCAAAGTGCCTACCTGTAGATTTTGGCCTGTAGCTCAGCCACCACCTATGGAATCCTACCAAACCTGTGCATTTCTGAAAACTAGAGCCCTAGGGGAATCCAAGATGGGGTGACTTGTGTGGCTCGGACCAGGTTCTGTTACCCAAAATCCATTGCAAACCTCAAAATTTGGCTAAAAAAACACATGTTCCTCACATTTCTGTGGCAGAAAGTTCTGGAATCTGAGAGGAGCCACAAATTTCCTTCCACCCAGAGTTCCCCCACGTCTCCCGATAAAAATGATACCTCACTTGTGTGGGTAGGCCTTGCGCCCGCGACAGGAAACGCCCCAAAGCGCAACGTGGACACAGCCAAATTTTTGAAGGAAAACAGAGGTGTTTTTTGCAAAGTGCCTACCTGTAGATTTTGGCCTGTAGCTCAGCCGCCACCTAGGGAAACCTACCAAACCTGTGCATTCCTGAAAACTAGAGACATAGGGGAATCCAAGATGGGGTGACTTGTGTGGCTCGGACCAGATTCTGTTACCCAGAATCCTTTGCAAACCTCAAAATTTGGCTAAAAAAACACATGTTCCTCACATTTCTGTGGCAGAAAGTTCTGGAATCTGAGAGGAGACACAAATTTCCTTCCACCCAGCGTTCCCCCACGTCTCCCGATAAAAATGATACCTCACTTGTGTGGGTAGGCCTAGCGCCCGCGACAGGAAACGCCCCAAAGCGCAACGTGGACACATCCAAATTTTTGAAGGAAAACAGAGGTGTTTTTTGCAAAGTGCCTACCTGTAGATTTTGGCTTGTAGCTCAGCCGCCACCTAGGGAAACCTACCAAACCTGTGCATTTCTGAAAACTAGAGCCCTAGGGGAATCCAAGATGGGGTGACTTGTGTGGCTCGGACCAGGTTCTGTTACCCAGAATCCATTGCAAACCTCAAAATTTGGCTAAAAAAACACATGTTCCTCACATTTCTGTGGCAGAAAGTTCTGGAATCTGAGAGGAGCCACAAATTTCCGCCTACCCAGAGTTCCCCCACGTCTCCCGACAAAAATGATACCTCACTTGTGTGGGTAGGCCTAGCGCCCGCGACAGGAAACGCCCCAAAGCGCAACATGGACACAGCCAAATTTTTGAAGGAAAACAGAGGTGTTTTTTGCAAAGTGCCTACCTGTAGATTTTGGCCTGTAGCTCAGCTGCCACCTAGGGAAACCTACCAAACCTGTGCATTCCTGAAAACTAGAGACATAGGGGAATCCAAGATGGGGTGACTTGTGTGGCTCGGACCAGGTTCTGTTACCCAGAATCCTTTGCAAACCTCAAAATTTGGCTAAAAAAACTCACGTTCCTCACATTTCTGTGGCAGAAAGTTCTGGAATCTTAGAGGAGCCACGAATTTCCTTCCACCCAGCGTTCCCCCACGTCTCCCGATAAAAATGATACCTCACTTGTGTGGGTAGGTCTAGCGCCCGCGACAGGAAACACCCCAAAGCGCAACGTGGACACATCCAAATTTTTGAAGGAAAACAGAGGTGTTTTTTGCAAAGTGCCTACCTGTAGATTTTGACCTGTAGCTCTGCCGCCACCTAGGGAAACCTACCAAACCTGTGCATTTCTGAAAACTAGAGACCTAGGGGAATCCAAGATTGGGTGACTTGTGTGGCTCGGACCAGGTTCTGTTACCCAGAATCCTTTGCAAACCTCAAAATTTGGCTAAAAAAACACATGTTCCTAACATTTCTGTGGCAGAAAGTTCTGGAATCTGAGAGGAGCCACAAATTTCCTTCCACCCAGAGTTCCCCCACGTCTCCCGACAAAAATGATACCTCACTTGTGTGGGTAGGCCTAGCGCCCGCGACAGGAAACGCCCCAAAGCGCAACGTGGACACAGCCAAATTTTTGAAGGAAAACAGAGGTGTTTTTGGAAAGTGCCTACCTGTAGATTTTGGTCTGTAGCTCAGCCGCCACCTAGGGAAACCTACCAAACCTGTGCATTCCTGAAAAC
Organism: Pleurodeles waltl; assembly: GCF_031143425.1. Taxonomy (NCBI): domain Eukaryota; kingdom Metazoa; phylum Chordata; class Amphibia; order Caudata; family Salamandridae; genus Pleurodeles; species Pleurodeles waltl. The sequence goes on along the minus strand of NC_090438.1, from coordinate 625,067,756 downwards.
TAGAGACATAGGGGAATCCAAGATGGGGTGACTTGTGTGGCTCGGACCAGGTTCTGTTACCCAGAATCCTTTGCAAACCTCAAAATTTGGCTAAAAAAACACATGTTCCTCACATTTCTGTGGCAGAAAGTTCTGGAATCTTAGAGGAGCCACGAATTTCCTTCCACCCAGCGTTCCACCACGTCTCCCGATAAAAATGATACCTCACTTGTGTGGGTAGGCCTAGCGCCCGTGATAGGAAATGCCCCAAAGCGCAACGTGGACACAGCCAAATTTTTGAAGGAAAACAGAGGTGTTTTTTGCAAAGTGTCTATCTGTAGATTTTGGCCTGTAGCTCAGCCGCCACCTAGGAAAACCTACCAAACCTGGGCATTTCTGAAAACTAGAGACCTAGGGGAATCCAAGATGGGGTGACTTGTGTGGCTCGGACCAGGTTCTGTTACCCAGAATCCTTTGCAAACCTCAAAATTTGGCTAAAAAAACACATGTTCCTCACATTTCTGTGGCAGAACGTTCTGGAATCTGAGAGGAGCCACAAATTTCCTTCCACCCAGCGTTTCCCCACGTCTCCCGATAAAAATGATACCTCACTTGTGTGGGTAGGCCTAGCGCCCGCGACAGGAAACGCCCCAAAGCGCAACGTGGACACATCCAAATTTTTGAAGGAAAACAGAGGTGTTTTTTTGCAAAGTGCCTACCTGTAGATTTTGGCTTCTAGCTTTGCCGCCACCTAAGGAAACCTACCAAACCTGTGCATTTCTGAAAACTAGAGACCTACGGGAATCCAAGATGGGGTGACTTGTGTGGCTCAGGCCAGATTCTGTTACCCAGAATCCTTTGCAAACCTCAAAATTTGGCTAAAAAAACACATGTTCCTCACATTTCTGTGGCAGAAAGTTCTGGAATCTGAGAGGAGACACAAATTTCCTTCCACCCAGCGTTCCCCCACGTCTCCCGATAAAAATGATACCTCACTTGTGTGGGTAGGCCTAGCGCCCGCGACAGGAAACGCCCCAAAGTGCAACGTGGACACATCCAAATTTTTGAAGGAAAACAGAGGTGTTTTTTGCAAAGTGCCTACCTGTAGATTTTGGCTTGTAGCTCATCCGTCACCTAGGGAAACCTACCAAACCTGTGCATTTCTGAAAACTAGAGACCTAGGGGAATCCAAGATGGGGTGACTTGTGTGGCTCGGACCAGGTTCTGTTACCCAGAATCCTTTGCAAACCTCAAAATGTGGCTAAAAAAACACATGTTCCTCACATTTCTGTGGCAGAAAGTTCTGGAATCTGAGAGGAGCCACAAATTTCCTTTCACCCAGCGTTCCCCCACGTCTCCCGATAAAAATGATACCTCACTTGTGTGGGTAGGCCTAGCGCCCGCGACAGGAAACGCCCCAAAGCGCAACGTGGACACCGCCAAATTTTTGAAGGAAAACAGAGGTGTTTTTGGCAAAGTGCCTACCTGTAGATTTTGACCTGTAGCTCTGCCGCCACCTAGGGAAACCTACCAAACCTGTGCATTTCTGAAAACTAGAGACCTAGGGGAATCCAAGATTGGGCCAATTTGTGTGGCTCGGACCAGGTTCTGTTACGCAGAATCCTTTGCAAACCTCAAACTTTGGCTAAAAAAACACATGTTCCTAACATTACTGTGGCAGAAAGTTCTGGAATCTGAGAGGAGCCACAAATTTCCTTCCACCCAGCGTTCCCCCACATCTCCCGATAAAAATGATACCTCACTTGTGTGGGTAGGCCTAGCGCCGGCGACAGAAAACGCCCCAAAGCACAACGTGGACACATCCAAATTTGTGAAGGAAAACAGAGGTGTTTTTTGCAAAGTGCCTACCTGTAGATTTTGGCCTGTAGCTCAGCCACCACCTAGGGAATCCTACCAAACCTGTGCATTTCTGAAAACTAGAGCCCTAGGGGAATCCAAGATGGGGTGACTTGTGTGGCTCGGACCAGGTTCTGTTACCCAAAATCCATTGCAAACCTCAAAATTTGGCTAAAAAAACACATGTTCCTCACATTTCTGTGGCAGAAAGTTCTGGAATCTGAGAGGAGCCACAAATTTCCTTCCACCCAGAGTTCCCCCACGTCTCCCGATAAAAATGATACCTCACTTGTGTGGGTAGGCCTTGCGCCCGCGACAGGAAACGCCCCAAAGCGCAACGTGGACACAGCCAAATTTTTGAAGGAAAACAGAGGTGTTTTTTGCAAAGTGCCTACCTGTAGATTTTGGCCTGTAGCTCAGCCGCCACCTAGGGAAACCTACCAAACCTGTGCATTCCTGAAAACTAGAGACATAGGGGAATCCAAGATGGGGTGACTTGTGTGGCTCGGACCAGATTCTGTTACCCAGAATCCTTTGCAAACCTCAAAATTTGGCTAAAAAAACACATGTTCCTCACATTTCTGTGGCAGAAAGTTCTGGAATCTGAGAGGAGACACAAATTTCCTTCCACCCAGCGTTCCCCCACGTCTCCCGATAAAAATGATACCTCACTTGTGTGGGTAGGCCTAGCGCCCGCGACAGGAAACGCCCCAAAGCGCAACGTGGACACATCCAAATTTTTGAAGGAAAACAGAGGTGTTTTTTGCAAAGTGCCTACCTGTAGATTTTGGCTTGTAGCTCAGCCGCCACCTAGGGAAACCTACCAAACCTGTGCATTTCTGAAAACTAGAGACCTAGGGGAATCCAAGATGGGGTGACTTGTGTGGCTCGGACCAGGTTCTGTTACCCAGAATCCTTTGCAAACCTCAAAATTTGGCTAAAAAAACACATGTTCCTAACATTTCTGTGGCAGAAAGTTCTGGAATCTGAGAGGAGCCACAAATTTCCTTCCACCCAGAGTTCCCCCACGTCTCCCGACAAAAATGATACCTCACTTGTGTGGGTAGGCCTAGCGCCCGCGACAGGAAACGCCCCAAAGCGCAACGTGGACACAGCCAAATTTTTGAAGGAAAACAGAGGTGTTTTTGGAAAGTGCCTACCTGTAGATTTTGGCCTGTAGCTCAGCCGCCACCTAGGGAAACCTACCAAACCTGTGCATTCCTGAAAACTAGAGACATAGGGGAATCCAAGATGGGGTGACTTGTGTGGCTCGGACCAGGTTCTGTTACCCAGAATCCTTTGCAAACCTCAAAATTTGGCTAAAAAAACACATGTTTCTCACATTTCTGTGGCAGAAAGTTCTGGAATCTTAGAGGAGCCACGAATTTCCTTCCACCCAGCGTTCCCCCACGTCTCCCGATAAAAATGATACCTCACTTGTGTGGGTAGGCCTAGCGCCCGTGATAGGAAATGCCCCAAAGCGCAACGTGGACACAGCCAAATTTTTGAAGGAAAACAGAGGTGTTTTTTGCAAAGTGTCTATCTGTAGATTTTGGCCTGTAGCTCAGCCGCCACCTAGGAAAATCTACCAAACCTGGGCATTTCTGAAAACTAGAGACCTAGGGGAATCCAAGATGGGGTGACTTGTGTGGCTCGGACCAGGTTCTGTTACCCAGAATCCTTTGCAAACCTCAAAATTTGGCTAAAAAAACACATGTTCCTCACATTTCTGTGGCAGAACGTTCTGGAATCTGAGAGGAGCCACAAATTTCCTTCCACCCAGCGTTCCCCCACGTCTCCCGATAAAAATGATACCTCACTTGTGTGGGTAGGCCTAGCGCCCGCGACAGGAAACGCCCCAAAGCGCAACGTGGACACATCCAAATTTTTGAAGGAAAACAGAGGTGTTTTTTTGCAAAGTGCCTACCTGTAGATTTTGGCTTCTAGCTCAGCCGCCACCTAAGGAAACCTACCAAACCTGTGCATTTCTGAAAACTAGAGACCTACGGGAATCCAAGATGGGGTGACTTGTGTGGCTCAGGCCAGATTCTGTTACCCAGAATCCTTTGCAAACCTCAAAATTTGGCTAAAAAAACACATGTTCCTCACATTTCTGTGGCAGAAAGTTCTGGAATCTGAGAGGAGACACAAATTTCCTTCCACCCAGCGTTCCCCCACGTCTCCCGATAAAAATGATACCTCACTTGTGTGGGTAGGCCTAGCGCCCGCGACAGGAAACGCCCCAAAGCGCAACGTGGACACATCCAAATTTTTGAAGGAAAACAGAGGTGTTTTTTGCAAAGTGCCTACCTGTAGATTTTGGCTTGTAGCTCATCCGTCACCTAGGGAAACCTACCAAACCTGTGCATTTCTGAAAACTAGAGACCTAGGGGAATCCAAGATGGGGTGACTTGTGTGGCTCGGACCAGGTTCTGTTACCCAGAATCCTTTGCAAACCTCAAAATGTGGCTAAAAAAACACATGTTCCTCACATTTCTTTGGCAGAAAGTTCTGGAATCTGAGAGGAGCCACAAATTTCCTTTCACCCAGCGTTCCCCCACGTCTCCCGATAAAAATGATACCTCACTTGTGTGGGTAGGCCTAGCGCCCGCGACAGGAAACGCCCCAAAGCGCAACGTGGACACCGCCAAATTTTTGAAGGAAAACAGAGGTGTTTTTGGCAAAGTGCCTACCTGTAGATTTTGACCTGTAGCTCTGCCGCCACCTAGGGAAACCTACCAAACCTGTGCATTTCTGAAAACTAGAGACCTAGGGGAATCCAAGATGGGTCGACTTGTGTGGCTCGGACCAGGTTCTGTTACGCAGAATCCTTTGCAAACCTCAAACTTTGGCTAAAAAAACACATGTTCCTAACATTACTGTGGCAGAAAGTTCTGGAATCTGAGAGGAGCCACAAATTTCCTTCCACCCAGCGTTCCCCCACATCTCCCGATAAAAATGATACCTCACTTGTGTGGGTAGGCCTAGCGCCGGCGACAGAAAACGCCCCAAAGCACAACGTGGACACATCCAAATTTGTGAAGGAAAACAGAGGTGTTTTTTGCAAAGTGCCTACCTGTAGATTTTGGCCTGTAGCTCAGCCACCACCTAGGGAATCCTACCAAACCTGTTCATTTCTGAAAACTAGAGCCCTAGGGGAATCCAAGATGGGGTGACTTGTGTGGCTCGGACCAGGTTCTGTTACCCAAAATCCATTGCAAACCTCAAAATTTGGCTAAAAAAACACATGTTCCTCACATTTCTGTGGCAGAAAGTTCTGGAATCTGAGAGGAGCCACAAATTTCCTTCCACCCAGAGTTCCCCCACGTCTCCCGATAAAAATGATACCTCACTTGTGTGGGTAGGCCTTGCGCCCGCGACAGGAAACGCCCCAAAGCGCAACGTGGACACAGCCAAATTTTTGAAGGAAAACAGAGGTGTTTTTTGCAAAGTGCCTACCTGTAGATTTTGGCTTGTAGCTCAGCCGCCACCTAGGGAAACCTACCAAACCTGTGCATTTCTGAAAACTAGAGACCTAGGGGAATCCAAGATGGGGTGACTTGTGTGGCTCGGACCAGGTTCTGTTACCCAGAATCCTTTGCAAACCTCAAAATGTGGCTAAAAAAACACATGTTCCTCACATTTCTGTGGCAGAAAGTCCTGGAATCTGAGAGGAGCCATACATTTCCTTTCACCCAGCGTTCCCCCACGTCTCCCGATAAAAATGATACCTCACTTGTGTGGGTAGGCCTAGCGCCCGCGACAGGAAACGCCCCAAAGCGCAACGTGGACACGGACAAATTTTTGAAGGAAAACAGAGGTGTTTTTGGCAAAGTGCCTACCTGTAGATTTTGGCCTGTAGCTCAGCCACCACCTAGGGAAACCTACCAAACCTGTGCATTTCTGAAAACTAGAGCCCTAGGGGAATCCAAGATGGGGTGACTTGTGTGGCTCGGACCAGGTTCTGTTACCCAGAATCCATTGCAAACCTCAAAATTTGGCTAAAAAAACACATGTTCCTCACATTTCTGTGGCAGAAAGTTCTGGAATCTGAGAGGAGCCACAAATTTCCTTCTACCCAGAGTTCCCCCACGTCTCCCGACAAAAATGATACCTCACTTGTGTGGGTAGGCCTAGCGCCCGCGACAGGAAACGCCCCAAAGCGCAACGTGGACACAGCCAAATTTTTGAAGGAAAACAGAGGTGTTTTTGGAAAGTGCCTACCTGTAGATTTTGGCCTGTAGCTCAGCCGCCACCTAGGGAAACCTACCAAACCTGTGCATTCCTGAAAACTAGAGACATAGGGGAATCCAAGATGGGGTGACTTGTGTGGCTCGGACCAGGTTCTGTTACCCAGAATCCTTTGCAAACCTCAAAATTTGGCTAAAAAAACACATGTTCCTCACATTTCTGTGGCAGAAAGTTCTGGAATCTTAGAGGAGCCACGAATTTCCTTCCACCCAGCGTTCCCCCACGTCTCCCGATAAAAATGATACCTCACTTGTGTGGGTAGGCCTAGCGCCCGTGATAGGAAATGCCCCAAAGCGCAACGTGGACACAGCCAAATTTTTGAAGGAAAACAGAGGTGTTTTTTGCAAAGTGTCTATCTGTAGATTTTGGCCTGTAGCTCAGCCGCCACCTAGGAAAACCTACCAAACCTGGGCATTTCTGAAAACTAGAGACCTAGGGGAATCCAAGATGGGGTGACTTGTGTGGCTCGGACCAGGTTCTGTTACCCAGAATCCTTTGCAAACCTCAAAATTTGGCTAAAAAAACACATGTTCCTCACATTTCTGTGGCAGAACGTTCTGGAATCTGAGAGGAGCCACAAATTTCCTTCCACCCAGCGTTCCCCCACGTCTCCCGATAAAAATGATACCTCACTTGTGTGGGTAGGCCTAGCGCCCGCGACAGGAAACGCCCCAAAGCGCAACGTGGACACATCCAAATTTTTGAAGGAAAACAGAGGTGTTTTTTTGCAAAGTGCCTACCTGTAGATTTTGGCTTCTAGCTCAGCCGCCACCTAAGGAAACCTACCAAACCTGTGCATTTCTGAAAACTAGAGACCTACGGGAATCCAAGATGGGGTGACTTGTGTGGCTCAGGCCAGATTCTGTTACCCAGAATCCTTTGCAAACCTCAAAATTTGGCTAAAAAAACACATGTTCCTCACATTTCTGTGGCAGAAAGTTCTGGAATCTGAGAGGAGACACAAATTTCCTTCCACCCAGCGTTCCCCCACGTCTCCCGATAAAAATGATACCTCACTTGTGTGGGTAGGCCTAGCGCCCGCGACAGGAAACGCCCCAAAGTGCAACGTGGACACATCCAAATTTTTGAAGGAAAACAGAGGTGTTTTTTGCAAAGTGCCTACCTGTAGATTTTGGCTTGTAGCTCATCCGTCACCTAGGGAAACCTACCAAACCTGTGCATTTCTGAAAACTAGAGACCTAGGGGAATCCAAGATGGGGTGACTTGTGTGGCTCGGACCAGGTTCTGTTACCCAGAATCCTTTGCAAACCTCAAAATGTGGCTAAAAAAACACATGTTCCTCACATTTCTGTGGCAGAAAGTTCTGGAATCTGAGAGGAGCCACAAATTTCCTTTCACCCAGCGTTCCCCCACGTCTCCCGATAAAAATGATACCTCACTTGTGTGGGTAGGCCTAGCGCCCGCGACAGGAAACGCCCCAAAGCGCAACGTGGACACCGCCAAATTTTTGAAGGAAAACAGAGGTGTTTTTGGCAAAGTGCCTACCTGTAGATTTTGACCTGTAGCTCTGCCGCCACCTAGGGAAACCTACCAAACCTGTGCATTTCTGAAAACTAGAGACCTAGGGGAATCCAAGATTGGGCCAATTTGTGTGGCTCGGACCAGGTTCTGTTACGCAGAATCCTTTGCAAACCTCAAACTTTGGCTAAAAAAACACATGTTCCTAACATTACTGTGGCAGAAAGTTCTGGAATCTGAGAGGAGCCACAAATTTCCTTCCACCCAGCGTTCCCCCACATCTCCCGATAAAAATGATACCTCACTTGTGTGGGTAGGCCTAGCGCCGGCGACAGAAAACGCCCCAAAGCACAACGTGGACACATCCAAATTTGTGAAGGAAAACAGAGGTGTTTTTTGCAAAGTGCCTACCTGTAGATTTTGGCCTGTAGCTCAGCCACCACCTAGGGAATCCTACCAAACCTGTGCATTTCTGAAAACTAGAGCCCTAGGGGAATCCAAGATGGGGTGACTTGTGTGGCTCGGACCAGGTTCTGTTACCCAAAATCCATTGCAAACCTCAAAATTTGGCTAAAAAAACACATGTTCCTCACATTTCTGTGGCAGAAAGTTCTGGAATCTGAGAGGAGCCACAAATTTCCTTCCACCCAGAGTTCCCCCACGTCTCCCGATAAAAATGATACCTCACTTGTGTGGGTAGGCCTTGCGCCCGCGACAGGAAACGCCCCAAAGCGCAACGTGGACACAGCCAAATTTTTGAAGGAAAACAGAGGTGTTTTTTGCAAAGTGCCTACCTGTAGATTTTGGCCTGTAGCTCAGCCGCCACCTAGGGAAACCTACCAAACCTGTGCATTCCTGAAAACTAGAGACATAGGGGAATCCAAGATGGGGTGACTTGTGTGGCTCGGACCAGATTCTGTTACCCAGAATCCTTAGCAAACCTCAAAATTTGGCTAAAAAAACACATGTTCCTCACATTTCTGTGGCAGAAAGTTCTGGAATCTGAGAGGAGACACAAATTTCCTTCCACCCAGCGTTCCCCCACGTCTCCCGATAAAAATGATACCTCACTTGTGTGGGTAGGCCTAGCGCCCGCGACAGGAAACGCCCCAAAGCGCAACGTGGACACATCCAAATTTTTGAAGGAAAACAGAGGTGTTTTTTGCAAAGTGCCTACCTGTAGATTTTGGCTTGTAGCTCAGCCGCCACCTAGGGAAACCTACCAAACCTGTGCATTTCTGAAAACTAGAGCCCTAGGGGAATCCAAGATGGGGTGACTTGTGTGGCTCGGACCAGGTTCTGTTACCCAGAATCCATTGCAAACCTCAAAATTTGGCTAAAAAAACACATGTTCCTCACATTTCTGTGGCAGAAAGTTCTGGAATCTGAGAGGAGCCACAAATTTCCGCCTACCCAGAGTTCCCCCACGTCTCCCGACAAAAATGATACCTCACTTGTGTGGGTAGGCCTAGCGCCCGCGACAGGAAACGCCCCAAAGCGCAACATGGACACAGCCAAATTTTTGAAGGAAAACAGAGGTGTTTTTTGCAAAGTGCCTACCTGTAGATTTTGGCCTGTAGCTCAGCTGCCACCTAGGGAAACCTACCAAACCTGTGCATTCCTGAAAACTAGAGACATAGGGGAATCCAAGATGGGGTGACTTGTGTGGCTCGGACCAGGTTCTGTTACCCAGAATCCTTTGCAAACCTCAAAATTTGGCTAAAAAAACACACGTTCCTCACATTTCTGTGGCAGAAAGTTCTGGAATCTTAGAGGAGCCACGAATTTCCTTCCACCCAGCGTTCCCCCACGTCTCCCGATAAAAATGATACCTCACTTGTGTGGGTAGGTCTAGCGCCCGCGACAGGAAACACCCCAAAGCGCAACGTGGACACATCCAAATTTTTGAAGGAAAACAGAGGTGTTTTTTGCAAAGTGCCTACCTGTAGATTTTGACCTGTAGCTCTGCCGCCACCTAGGGAAACCTACCAAACCTGTGCATTTCTGAAAACTAGAGACCTAGGGGAATCCAAGATTGGGTGACTTGTGTGGCTCGGACCAGGTTCTGTTACCCAGAATCCTTTGCAAACCTCAAAATTTGGCTAAAAAAACACATGTTCCTAACATTTCTGTGGCAGAAAGTTCTGGAATCTGAGAGGAGCCACAAATTTCCTTCCACCCAGAGTTCCCCCACGTCTCCCGACAAAAATGATACCTCACTTGTGTGGGTAGGCCTAGCGCCCGCGACAGGAAACGCCCCAAAGCGCAACGTGGACACAGCCAAATTTTTGAAGGAAAACAGAGGTGTTTTTGGAAAGTGCCTACCTGTAGATTTTGGTCTGTAGCTCAGCCGCCACCTAGGGAAACCTACCAAACCTGTGCATTCCTGAAAACTAGAGACATAGGGGAATCCAAGATGGGGTGACTTGTGTGGCTCGGACCAGGTTCTGTTACCCAGAATCCTTTGCAAACCTCAAAATTTGGCTAACAAAACACATGTTCCTCACATTTCTGTGGCAGAAAGTTCTGGAATCTTAGAGGAGCTACGAATTTCCTTCCACCCAGCGTTCCACCACGTCTCCCGATAAAAATGATACCTCACTTGTGTGGGTAGGCCTAGCGCCCGTGATAGGAAATGCCCCAAAGCGCAACGTGGACACAGCCAAATTTTTGAAGGAAAACAGAGGTGTTTTTTGCAAAGTGTCTATCTGTAGATTTTGGCCTGTAGCTCAGCCGCCACCTAGGAAAACCTACCAAACCTGGGCATTTCTGAAAACTAGAGACCTAGGGGAATCCAAGATGGGGTGACTTGTGTGGCTCGGACCAGGTTCTGTTACCCAGAATCCTTTGCAAACCTCAAAATTTGGCTAAAAAAACACATGTTCCTCACATTTCTGTGGCAGAACGTTCTGGAATCTGAGAGGAGCCACAAATTTCCTTCCACCCAGCGTTTCCCCACGTCTCCCGATAAAAATGATACCTCACTTGTGTGGGTAGGCCTAGCGCCCGCGACAGGAAACGCCCCAAAGCGCAACGTGGACACATCCAAATTTTTGAAGGAAAACAGAGGTGTTTTTTTGCAAAGTGCCTACCTGTAGATTTTGGCTTCTAGCTCAGCCGCCACCTAAGGAAACCTACCAAACCTGTGCATTTCTGAAAACTAGAGACCTACGGGAATCCAAGATGGGGTGACTTGTGTGGCTCAGGCCAGATTCTGTTACCCAGAATCCTTTGCAAACCTCAAAATTTGGCTAAAAAAACACATGTTCCTCACATTTCTGTGGCAGAAAGTTCTGGAATCTGAGAGGAGACACAAATTTCCTTCCACCCAGCGTTCCCCCACGTCTCCCGATAAAAATGATACCTCACTTGTGTGGGTAGGCCTAGCGCCCGCGACAGGAAACGCCCCAAAGTGCAACGTGGACACATCCAAATTTTTGAAGGAAAACAGAGGTGTTTTTTGCAAAGTGCCTACCTGTAGATTTTGGCTTGTAGCTCATCCGTCACCTAGGGAAACCTACCAAACCTGTGCATTTCTGAAAACTAGAGACCTAGGGGAATCCAAGATGGGGTGACTTGTGTGGCTCGGACCAGGTTCTGTTACCCAGAATCCTTTGCAAACCTCAAAATGTGGCTAAAAAAACACATGTTCCTCACATTTCTGTGGCAGAAAGTTCTGGAATCTGAGAGGAGCCACAAATTTCCTTTCACCCAGCGTTCCCCCACGTCTCCCGATAAAAATGATACCTCACTTGTGTGGGTAGGCCTAGCGCCCGCGACAGGAAACGCCCCAAAGCGCAACGTGGACACCGCCAAATTTTTGAAGGAAAACAGAGGTGTTTTTGGCAAAGTGCCTACCTGTAGATTTTGACCTGTAGCTCTGCCGCCACCTAGGGAAACCTACCAAACCTGTGCATTTCTGAAAACTAGAGACCTAGGGGAATCCAAGATTGGGCCAATTTGTGTGGCTCGGACCAGGTTCTGTTACGCAGAATCCTTTGCAAACCTCAAACTTTGGCTAAAAAAACACATGTTCCTAACATTACTGTGGCAGAAAGTTCTGGAATCTGAGAGGAGCCACAAATTTCCTTCCACCCAGCGTTCCCCCACATCTCCCGATAAAAATGATACCTCACTTGTGTGGGTAGGCCTAGCGCCGGCGACAGAAAACGCCCCAAAGCACAACGTGGACACATCCAAATTTGTGAAGGAAAACAGAGGTGTTTTTTGCAAAGTGCCTACCTGTAGATTTTGGCCTGTAGCTCAGCCACCACCTAGGGAATCCTACCAAACCTGTGCATTTCTGAAAACTAGAGCCCTAGGGGAATCCAAGATGGGGTGACTTGTGTGGCTCGGACCAGGTTCTGTTACCCAAAATCCATTGCAAACCTCAAAATTTGGCTAAAAAAACACATGTTCCTCACATTTCTGTGGCAGAAAGTTCTGGAATCTGAGAGGAGCCACAAATTTCCTTCCACCCAGAGTTCCCCCACGTCTCCCGATAAAAATGATACCTCACTTGTGTGGGTAGGCCTTGCGCCCGCGACAGGAAACGCCCCAAAGCGCAACGTGGACACAGCCAAATTTTTGAAGGAAAACAGAGGTGTTTTTTGCAAAGTGCCTACCTGTAGATTTTGGCCTGTAGCTCAGCCGCCACCTAGGGAAACCTACCAAACCTGTGCATTCCTGAAAACTAGAGACATAGGGGAATCCAAGATGGGGTGACTTGTGTGGCTCGGACCAGATTCTGTTACCCAGAATCCTTTGCAAACCTCAAAATTTGGCTAAAAAAACACATGTTCCTCACATTTCTGTGGCAGAAAGTTCTGGAATCTGAGAGGAGACACAAATTTCCTTCCACCCAGCGTTCCCCCACGTCTCCCGATAAAAATGATACCTCACTTGTGTGGGTAGGCCTAGCGCCCGCGACAGGAAACGCCCCAAAGCGCAACGTGGACACATCCAAATTTTTGAAGGAAAACAGAGGTGTTTTTTGCAAAGTGCCTACCTGTAGATTTTGGCTTGTAGCTCAGCCGCCACCTAGGGAAACCTACCAAACCTGTGCATTTCTGAAAACTAGAGACCTAGGGGAATCCAAGATGGGGTGACTTGTGTGGCTCGGACCAGGTTCTGTTACCCAGAATCCTTTGCAAACCTCAAAATTTGGCTAAAAAAACACATGTTCCTAACATTTCTGTGGCAGAAAGTTCTGGAATCTGAGAGGAGCCACAAATTTCCTTCCACCCAGAGTTCCCCCACGTCTCCCGACAAAAATGATACCTCACTTGTGTGGGTAGGCCTAGCGCCCGCGACAGGAAACGCCCCAAAGCGCAACGTGGACACAGCCAAATTTTTGAAGGAAAACAGAGGTGTTTTTGGAAAGTGCCTACCTGTAGATTTTGGCCTGTAGCTCAGCCGCCACCTAGGGAAACCTACCAAACCTGTGCATTCCTGAAAACTAGAGACATAGGGGAATCCAAGATGGGGTGACTTGTGTGGCTCGGACCAGGTTCTGTTACCCAGAATCCTTTGCAAACCTCAAAATTTGGCTAAAAAAACACATGTTTCTCACATTTCTGTGGCAGAAAGTTCTGGAATCTTAGAGGAGCCACGAATTTCCTTCCACCCAGCGTTCCCCCACGTCTCCCGATAAAAATGATACCTCACTTGTGTGGGTAGGCCTAGCGCCCGTGATAGGAAATGCCCCAAAGCGCAACGTGGACACAGCCAAATTTTTGAAGGAAAACAGAGGTGTTTTTTGCAAAGTGTCTATCTGTAGATTTTGGCCTGTAGCTCAGCCGCCACCTAGGAAAATCTACCAAACCTGGGCATTTCTGAAAACTAGAGACCTAGGGGAATCCAAGATGGGGTGACTTGTGTGGCTCGGACCAGGTTCTGTTACCCAGAATCCTTTGCAAACCTCAAAATTTGGCTAAAAAAACACATGTTCCTCACATTTCTGTGGCAGAACGTTCTGGAATCTGAGAGGAGCCACAAATTTCCTTCCACCCAGCGTTCCCCCACGTCTCCCGATAAAAATGATACCTCACTTGTGTGGGTAGGCCTAGCGCCCGCGACAGGAAACGCCCCAAAGCGCAACGTGGACACATCCAAATTTTTGAAGGAAAACAGAGGTGTTTTTTTGCAAAGTGCCTACCTGTAGATTTTGGCTTCTAGCTCAGCCGCCACCTAAGGAAACCTACCAAACCTGTGCATTTCTGAAAACTAGAGACCTACGGGAATCCAAGATGGGGTGACTTGTGTGGCTCAGGCCAGATTCTGTTACCCAGAATCCTTTGCAAACCTCAAAATTTGGCTAAAAAAACACATGTTCCTCACATTTCTGTGGCAGAAAGTTCTGGAATCTGAGAGGAGACACAAATTTCCTTCCACCCAGCGTTCCCCCACGTCTCCCGATAAAAATGATACCTCACTTGTGTGGGTAGGCCTAGCGCCCGCGACAGGAAACGCCCCAAAGCGCAACGTGGACACATCCAAATTTTTGAAGGAAAACAGAGGTGTTTTTTGCAAAGTGCCTACCTGTAGATTTTGGCTTGTAGCTCATCCGTCACCTAGGGAAACCTACCAAACCTGTGCATTTCTGAAAACTAGAGACCTAGGGGAATCCAAGATGGGGTGACTTGTGTGGCTCGGACCAGGTTCTGTTACCCAGAATCCTTTGCAAACCTCAAAATGTGGCTAAAAAAACACATGTTCCTCACATTTCTTTGGCAGAAAGTTCTGGAATCTGAGAGGAGCCACAAATTTCCTTTCACCCAGCGTTCCCCCACGTCTCCCGATAAAAATGATACCTCACTTGTGTGGGTAGGCCTAGCGCCCGCGACAGGAAACGCCCCAAAGCGCAACGTGGACACCGCCAAATTTTTGAAGGAAAACAGAGGTGTTTTTGGCAAAGTGCCTACCTGTAGATTTTGACCTGTAGCTCTGCCGCCACCTAGGGAAACCTACCAAACCTGTGCATTTCTGAAAACTAGAGACCTAGGGGAATCCAAGATGGGTCGACTTGTGTGGCTCGGACCAGGTTCTGTTACGCAGAATCCTTTGCAAACCTCAAACTTTGGCTAAAAAAACACATGTTCCTAACATTACTGTGGCAGAAAGTTCTGGAATCTGAGAGGAGCCACAAATTTCCTTCCACCCAGCGTTCCCCCACATCTCCCGATAAAAATGATACCTCACTTGTGTGGGTAGGCCTAGCGCCGGCGACAGAAAACGCCCCAAAGCACAACGTGGACACATCCAAATTTGTGAAGGAAAACAGAGGTGTTTTTTGCAAAGTGCCTACCTGTAGATTTTGGCCTGTAGCTCAGCCACCACCTAGGGAATCCTACCAAACCTGTTCATTTCTGAAAACTAGAGCCCTAGGGGAATCCAAGATGGGGTGACTTGTGTGGCTCGGACCAGGTTCTGTTACCCAAAATCCATTGCAAACCTCAAAATTTGGCTAAAAAAACACATGTTCCTCACATTTCTGTGGCAGAAAGTTCTGGAATCTGAGAGGAGCCACAAATTTCCTTCCACCCAGAGTTCCCCCACGTCTCCCGATAAAAATGATACCTCACTTGTGTGGGTAGGCCTTGCGCCCGCGACAGGAAACGCCCCAAAGCGCAACGTGGACACAGCCAAATTTTTGAAGGAAAACAGAGGTGTTTTTTGCAAAGTGCCTACCTGTAGATTTTGGCTTGTAGCTCAGCCGCCACCTAGGGAAACCTACCAAACCTGTGCATTTCTGAAAACTAGAGACCTAGGGGAATCCAAGATGGGGTGACTTGTGTGGCTCGGACCAGGTTCTGTTACCCAGAATCCTTTGCAAACCTCAAAATGTGGCTAAAAAAACACATGTTCCTCACATTTCTGTGGCAGAAAGTCCTGGAATCTGAGAGGAGCCATACATTTCCTTTCACCCAGCGTTCCCCCACGTCTCCCGATAAAAATGATACCTCACTTGTGTGGGTAGGCCTAGCGCCCGCGACAGGAAACGCCCCAAAGCGCAACGTGGACACGGACAAATTTTTGAAGGAAAACAGAGGTGTTTTTGGCAAAGTGCCTACCTGTAGATTTTGGCCTGTAGCTCAGCCACCACCTAGGGAAACCTACCAAACCTGTGCATTTCTGAAAACTAGAGCCCTAGGGGAATCCAAGATGGGGTGACTTGTGTGGCTCGGACCAGGTTCTGTTACCCAGAATCCATTGCAAACCTCAAAATTTGGCTAAAAAAACACATGTTCCTCACATTTCTGTGGCAGAAAGTTCTGGAATCTGAGAGGAGCCACAAATTTCCTTCTACCCAGAGTTCCCCCACGTCTCCCGACAAAAATGATACCTCACTTGTGTGGGTAGGCCTAGCGCCCGCGACAGGAAACGCCCCAAAGCGCAACGTGGACACAGCCAAATTTTTGAAGGAAAACAGAGGTGTTTTTGGAAAGTGCCTACCTGTAGATTTTGGCCTGTAGCTCAGCCGCCACCTAGGGAAACCTACCAAACCTGTGCATTCCTGAAAACTAGAGACATAGGGGAATCCAAGATGGGGTGACTTGTGTGGCTCGGACCAGGTTCTGTTACCCAGAATCCTTTGCAAACCTCAAAATTTGGCTAAAAAAACACATGTTCCTCACATTTCTGTGGCAGAAAGTTCTGGAATCTTAGAGGAGCCACGAATTTCCTTCCACCCAGCGTTCCCCCACGTCTCCCGATAAAAATGATACCTCACTTGTGTGGGTAGGCCTAGCGCCCGTGATAGGAAATGCCCCAAAGCGCAACGTGGACACAGCCAAATTTTTGAAGGAAAACAGAGGTGTTTTTTGCAAAGTGTCTATCTGTAGATTTTGGCCTGTAGCTCAGCCGCCACCTAGGAAAACCTACCAAACCTGGGCATTTCTGAAAACTAGAGACCTAGGGGAATCCAAGATGGGGTGACTTGTGTGGCTCGGACCAGGTTCTGTTACCCAGAATCCTTTGCAAACCTCAAAATTTGGCTAAAAAAACACATGTTCCTCACATTTCTGTGGCAGAACGTTCTGGAATCTGAGAGGAGCCACAAATTTCCTTCCACCCAGCGTTCCCCCACGTCTCCCGATAAAAATGATACCTCACTTGTGTGGGTAGGCCTAGCGCCCGCGACAGGAAACGCCCCAAAGCGCAACGTGGACACATCCAAATTTTTGAAGGAAAACAGAGGTGTTTTTTTGCAAAGTGCCTACCTGTAGATTTTGGCTTCTAGCTCAGCCGCCACCTAAGGAAACCTACCAAACCTGTGCATTTCTGAAAACTAGAGACCTACGGGAATCCAAGATGGGGTGACTTGTGTGGCTCAGGCCAGATTCTGTTACCCAGAATCCTTTGCAAACCTCAAAATTTGGCTAAAAAAACACATGTTCCTCACATTTCTGTGGCAGAAAGTTCTGGAATCTGAGAGGAGACACAAATTTCCTTCCACCCAGCGTTCCCCCACGTCTCCCGATAAAAATGATACCTCACTTGTGTGGGTAGGCCTAGCGCCCGCGACAGGAAACGCCCCAAAGCGCAACGTGGACACATCCAAATTTTTGAAGGAAAACAGAGGTGTTTTTTGCAAAGTGCCTACCTGTAGATTTTGGCTTGTAGCTCATCCGTCACCTAGGGAAACCTACCAAACCTGTGCATTTCTGAAAACTAGAGACCTAGGGGAATCCAAGATGGGGTGACTTGTGTGGCTCGGACCAGGTTCTGTTACCCAGAATCCTTTGCAAACCTCAAAATGTGGCTAAAAAAACACATGTTCCTCACATTTCTGTGGCAGAAAGTTCTGGAATCTGAGAGGAGCCACAAATTTCCTTTCACCCAGCGTTCCCCCACGTCTCCCGATAAAAATGATACCTCACTTGTGTGGGTAGGCCTAGCGCCCGCGACAGGAAACGCCCCAAAGCGCAACGTGGACACCGCCAAATTTTTGAAGGAAAACAGAGGTGTTTTTGGCAAAGTGCCTACCTGTAGATTTTGACCTGTAGCTCTGCCGCCACCTAGGGAAACCTACCAAACCTGTGCATTTCTGAAAACTAGAGACCTAGGGGAATCCAAGATGGGTCGACTTGTGTGGCTCGGACCAGGTTCTGTTACGCAGAATCCTTTGCAAACCTCAAACTTTGGCTAAAAAAACACATGTTCCTAACATTACTGTGGCAGAAAGTTCTGGAATCTGAGAGGAGCCACAAATTTCCTTCCACCCAGCGTTCCCCCACATCTCCCGATAAAAATGATACCTCACTTGTGTGGGTAGGCCTAGCGCCGGCGACAGAAAACGCCCCAAAGCACAACGTGGACACATCCAAATTTGTGAAGGAAAACAGAGGTGTTTTTTGCAAAGTGCCTACCTGTAGATTTTGGCCTGTAGCTCAGCCACCACCTAGGGAATCCTACCAAACCTGTGCATTTCTGAAAACTAGAGCCCTAGGGGAATCCAAGATGGGGTGACTTGTGTGGCTCGGACCAGGTTCTGTTACCCAAAATCCATTGCAAACCTCAAAATTTGGCTAAAAAAACACATGTTCCTCACATTTCTGTGGCAGAAAGTTCTGGAATCTGAGAGGAGCCACAAATTTCCTTCCACCCAGAGTTCCCCCACGTCTCCCGATAAAAATGATACCTCACTTGTGTGGGTAGGCCTTGCGCCCGCGACAGGAAACGCCCCAAAGCGCAACGTGGACACAGCCAAATTTTTGAAGGAAAACAGAGGTGTTTTTTGCAAAGTGCCTACCTGTAGATTTTGGCCTGTAGCTCAGCCGCCACCTAGGGAAACCTACCAAACCTGTGCATTCCTGAAAACTAGAGACATAGGGGAATCCAAGATGGGGTGACTTGTGTGGCTCGGACCAGATTCTGTTACCCAGAATCCTTTGCAAACCTCAAAATTTGGCTAAAAAAACACATGTTCCTCACATTTCTGTGGCAGAAAGTTCTGGAATCTGAGAGGAGACACAAATTTCCTTCCACCCAGCGTTCCCCCACGTCTCCCGATAAAAATGATACCTCACTTGTGTGGGTAGGCCTAGCGCCCGCGACAGGAAACGCCCCAAAGCGCAACGTGGACACATCCAAATTTTTGAAGGAAAACAGAGGTGTTTTTTGCAAAGTGCCTACCTGTAGATTTTGGCTTGTAGCTCAGCCGCCACCTAGGGAAACCTACCAAACCTGTGCATTTCTGAAAACTAGAGACCTAGGGGAATCCAAGATGGGGTGACTTGTGTGGCTCGGACCAGGTTCTGTTACCCAGAATCCTTTGCAAACCTCAAAATTTGGCTAAAAAAACACATGTTCCTAACATTTCTGTGGCAGAAAGTTCTGGAATCTGAGAGGAGCCACAAATTTCCTTCCACCCAGAGTTCCCCCACGTCTCCCGACAAAAATGATACCTCACTTGTGTGGGTAGGCCTAGCGCCCGCGACAGGAAACGCCCCAAAGCGCAACGTGGACACAGCCAAATTTTTGAAGGAAAACAGAGGTGTTTTTGGAAAGTGCCTACCTGTAGATTTTGGCCTGTAGCTCAGCCGCCACCTAGGGAAACCTACCAAACCTGTGCATTCCTGAAAACTAGAGACATAGGGGAATCCAAGATGGGGTGACTTGTGTGGCTCGGACCAGGTTCTGTTACCCAGAATCCTTTGCAAACCTCAAAATTTGGCTAAAAAAACACATGTTCCTCACATTTCTGTGGCAGAAAGTTCTGGAATCTTAGAGGAGCCACGAATTTCCTTCCACCCAGCGTTCCCCCACGTCTCCCGATAAAAATGATACCTCACTTGTGTGGGTAGGCCTAGCGCCCGTGATAGGAAATGCCCCAAAGCGCAACGTGGACACAGCCAAATTTTTGAAGGAAAACAGAGGTGTTTTTTGCAAAGTGTCTATCTGTAGATTTTGGCCTGTAGCTCAGCCGCCACCTAGGAAAACCTACCAAACCTGGGCATTTCTGAAAACTAGAGACCTAGGGGAATCCAAGATGGGGTGACTTGTGTGGCTCGGACCAGGTTCTGTTACCCAGAATCCTTTGCAAACCTCAAAATTTGGCTAAAAAAACACATGTTCCTCACATTTCTGTGGCAGAACGTTCTGGAATCTGAGAGGAGCCACAAATTTCCTTCCACCCAGCGTTCCCCCACGTCTCCCGATAAAAATGATACCTCACTTGTGTGGGTAGGCCTAGCGCCCGCGACAGGAAACGCCCCAAAGCGCAACGTGGACACATCCAAATTTTTGAAGGAAAACAGAGGTGTTTTTTTGCAAAGTGCCTACCTGTAGATTTTGGCTTCTAGCTCAGCCGCCACCTAAGGAAACCTACCAAACCTGTGCATTTCTGAAAACTAGAGACCTAGGGGAATCCAAGATGGGGTGACTTGTGTGGCTCGGACCAGGTTCTGTTACCCAGAATCCTTTGCAAACTTCAAAATGTGGCTAAAAAAACACATGTTCCTCACATTTCTGTGGCAGAAAGTTCTGGAATCTGAGAAGAGCCACAAATTTCCTTTCACCCAGCGTTCCCCCACGTCTCCCGATAAAAATGATACCTCACTTGTGTGGGTAGGCCTAGCGCCCGCGACAGGAAACGCCCCAAAGCGCAACGTGGACACCGCCAAATTTTTGAAGGAAAACAGAGGTGTTTTTGGCAAAGTGCCTACCTGTAGATTTTGACCTGTAGCTCTGCCGCCACCTAGGGAAACCTACCAAACCTGTGCATTTCTGAAAACTAGAGACCTAGGGGAATCCAAGATGGGTCGACTTGTGTGGCTCGGACCAGGTTCTGTTACGCAGAATCCTTTGCAAACCTCAAACTTTGGCTAAAAAAACACATGTTCCTAACATTACTGTGGCAGAAAGTTCTGGAATCTGAGAGGAGCCACAAATTTCCTTCCACCCAGCGTTCCCCCACATCTCCCGATAAAAATGATACCTCACTTGTGTGGGTAGGCCTAGCGCCGGCGACAGAAAACGCCCCAAAGCACAACGTGGACACATCCAAATTTGTGAAGGAAAACAGAGGTGTTTTTTGCAAAGTGCCTACCTGTAGATTTTGGCCTGTAGCTCAGCCACCACCTAGGGAATCCTACCAAACCTGTGCATTTCTGAAAACTAGAGCCCTAGGGGAATCCAAGATGGGGTGACTTGTGTGGCTCGGACCAGGTTCTGTTACCCAAAATCCATTGCAAACCTCAAAATTTGGCTAAAAAAACACATGTTCCTCACATTTCTGTGGCAGAAAGTTCTGGAATCTGAGAGGAGCCACAAATTTCCTTCCACCCAGAGTTCCCCCACGTCTCCCGATAAAAATGATACCTCACTTGTGTGGGTAGGCCTTGCGCCCGCGACAGGAAACGCCCCAAAGCGCAACGTGGACACAGCCAAATTTTTGAAGGAAAACAGAGGTGTTTTTTGCAAAGTGCCTACCTGTAGATTTTGGCCTGTAGCTCAGCCGCCACCTAGGGAAACCTACCAAACCTGTGCATTCCTGAAAACTAGAGACATAGGGGAATCCAAGATGGGGTGACTTGTGTGGCTCGGACCAGATTCTGTTACCCAGAATCCTTTGCAAACCTCAAAATTTGGCTAAAAAAACACATGTTCCTCACATTTCTGTGGCAGAAAGTTCTGGAATCTGAGAGGAGACACAAATTTCCTTCCACCCAGCGTTCCCCCACGTCTCCCGATAAAAATGATACCTCACTTGTGTGGGTAGGCCTAGCGCCCGCGACAGGAAACGCCCCAAAGCGCAACGTGGACACATCCAAATTTTTGAAGGAAAACAGAGGTGTTTTTTGCAAAGTGCCTACCTGTAGATTTTGGCTTGTAGCTCAGCCGCCACCTAGGGAAACCTACCAAACCTGTGCATTTCTGAAAACTAGAGACCTAGGGGAATCCAAGATGGGGTGACTTGTGTGGCTCGGACCAGGTTCTGTTACCCAGAATCCTTTGCAAACCTCAAAATGTGGCTAAAAAAACACATGTTCCTCACATTTCTGTGGCAGAAAGTCCTGGAATCTGAGAGGAGCCACAAATTTCCTTTCACCCAGCGTTCCCCCACGTCTCCCGATAAAAATGATACCTCACTTGTGTGGGTAGGCCTAGCGCCCGCGACAGGAAACGCCCCAAAGCGCAACGTGGACACGGACAAATTTTTGAAGGAAAACAGAGGTGTTTTTGGCAAAGTGCCTACCTGTAGATTTTGACCTGTAGCTCTGCCGCCACCTAGGGAAACCTACCAAACCTGTGCATTTCTGAAAACTAGAGACCTAGGGGAATCCAAGATGGGTCGACTTGTGTGGCTCGGGCCAGGTTCTGTTACGCAGAATCCTTTGCAAACCTCAAAATTTGGCTAAAAAAACACATGTTTCTAACATTACTGTGGCAGAAAGTTCTGGAATCTGAGAGGAGCCACAAATTTCCTTCCACCCAGCGTTCCCCCACATCTCCCGATAAAAATGATACCTCACTTGTGTGGGTAGGCCTAGAGCCGGCTACAGAAAACGCCCCAAAGCACAACGTGGACACATCCAAATTTGTGAAGGAAAACAGAGGTGTTTTTTGCAAAGTGCCTACCTGTAGATTTTGACCTGTAGCTCTGCCGCCACCTAGGGAAACCTACCAAACCTGTGCATTTCTGAAAACTAGAGCCCTAGGGGAATCCAAGATGGGGTGACTTGTGTGGCTCGGACCAGGTTCTGTTACCCAAAATCCATTGCAAACCTCAAAATGTGGCTAAAAAAACACATGTTCCTCACATTTCTGTGGCAGAAAGTTCTGGAATCTGAGAGGAGCCACAAATTTCCTTCCACCCAGAGTTCCCCCACGTCTCCCGATAAAAATGATACCTCACTTGTGTGGGTAGGCCTTGCGCCCGCGACAGGAAACGCCCCAAAGCGCAACGTGGACACAGCCAAATTTTTGAAGGAAAACAGAGGTGTTTTTTGCAAAGTGCCTACCTGTAGATTTTGGCCTGTAGCTCAGCCGCCACCTAGGGAAACCTACCAAACCTGTGCATTCCTGAAAACTAGAGAGATAGGGGAATCCAAGATGGGGTGACTTGTGTGGCTCGGACCAGGTTCTGTTACCCAGAATCCTTTGCAAACCTCAAAATTTGGCTAAAAAAACACATGTTCCTCACATTTCTGTGGCAGAAAGTTCTGGAATCTTAGAGGAGCCACGAATTTCCTTCCACCCAGCGTTCCCCCACGTCTCCCAATAAAAATGATACCTCACTTGTGTGGGTAGGCCTAGCGCCCGTGATAGGAAATGCCCCAAAGCGCAACGTGGACACAGCCAAATTTTTGAAGGAAAACAGAGGTGTTTTTTGCAAAGTGTCTATCTGTAGATTTTGGCCTGTAGCTCAGCCGCCACCTAGGGAAACCTACCAAACCTGTGCATTTCTGAAAACTAGAGACCTAGGGGAATCCAAGATGGGGTGACTTGTGTGGCTCGGACCAGGTTCTGTTACCCAGAATCCTTTGCAAACCTCAAAATTTGGATAGAAAAACACATGTTCCTCACATTTCTGTGGCAGAACGTTCTGGAATCTGAGAGGAGCCACAAATTTCCTTCCACCCAGCGTTCCCCCACGTCTCCCGATAAAAATGACACCTCACTTGTGTGGGTAGGCCTAGCGCCCGCGACAGGAAACGCCCCAAAGCGCAACGTGGACACATCCAAATCTTTGAAGGAAAACAGAGGTGTTTTTTTGCAAAGTGCCTACCTGTAGATTTTGGCTTGTAGCTCAGCCGCCACCTAGGGAAACCTACCAAACCTGTGCATTTCTGAAAACTAGAGACCTACGGGAATCCAAGATGGGGTGACTTGTGTGGCTCGGACCAGGTTCTGTTACCCAGAATCCTTTGCAAACCTCAAAATTTGGCTACAAAAACACATGTTCCTCACATTTCTGTGGCAGAAAGTTCTGGAATCTGAGAGGAGACACAAATTTCCTTCCACCCAGCGTTCCCCCACGTCTCCCGATAAAAATGATACCTCACTTGTGTGGGTAGGCCTAGCGCCCGCGACAGGAAACGCCCCAAAGCGCAACGTGGACACATCCAAATTTTTGAAGGAAAACAGAGGTGTTTTTTGCAAAGTGCCTACCTGTAGATTTTGACCTGTAGCTCTGCCGCCACCTAGGGAAACCTACCAAACCTGTGCATTTCTGAAAACTAGAGACCTAGGGGAATCCAAGATGGGGTGACTTGTGTGGCTCGGACCAGGTTCTGTTACCCAGAATCCTTTGCAAACCTCAAAATTTGGCTAAAAAAACACATGTTCCTAACATTTCTGTGGCAGAAAGTTCTGGAATCTGAGAGGAGCCACAAATTTCCTTCCACCCAGTGTTCCCCCACGTCTCCCGATAAAAATGATACCTCACTTGTGTGGGTAGGCCTAGCGCCGGCGACAGAAAACGCCCCAAAGCGCAACGTGGACACATTCAAATTTGTGAAGGAAAACAGAGGTGTTTTTTGCAAAGTGCCTACCTGTAGATTTTGGCCTGTAGCTCAGCCACCACCTAGGGAAACCTACCAAACCTGTGCATTTCTGAAAACTAGAGCCCTAGGGGAATCCAAGATGGGGTGACTTGTGTGGCTCGGACCAGGTTCTGTTACCCAGAATCCATTGCAAACCTCAAAATTTGGCTAAAAAAACACATGTTCCTCACATTTCTGTGGCAGAAAGTTCTGGAATCTGAGAGGAGCCACAAATTTCCTTCTACCCAGAGTTCCCCCACGTCTCCCGACAAAAATGATACCTCACTTGTGTGGGTAGGCCTAGCGCCCGCGACAGGAAACGCCCCAAAGCGCAACATGGACACAGCCAAATTTTTGAAGGAAAACAGAGGTGTTTTTTGCAAAGTGCCTACCTGTAGATTTTGGCCTGTAGCTCAGCTGCCACCTAGGGAAACCTACCAAACCTGTGCATTCCTGAAAACTAGAGACATAGGGGAATCCAAGATGGGGTGACTTGTGTGGCTCGGACCAGGTTCTGTTACCCAGAATCCTTTGCAAACCTCAAAATTTGGCTAAAAAAACACATGTTCCTCACATTTCTGTGGCAGAAAGTTCTGGAATCTTAGAGGAGCCACGAATTTCCTTCCACCCAGCGTTCCCCAACGTCTCCCGATAAAAATGATACCTCACTTGTGTGGGTAGGCCTAGCGCCCGCTACAGGAAACGCCCCAAAGCGCAACGTGGACACATCCAAATTTTTGAAGGAAAACAGAGGTGTTTTTTGCAAAGTGCCTACCTGTAGATTTTGACCTGTAGCTCTGCCGCTACCTAGGGAAACCTACCAAACCTGTGCATTTCTGAAAACTAGAGACCTAGGGGAATCCAAGATGGGGTGACTTGTGTGGCTCGGACCAGGTTCTGTTACCCAGAATCCTTTGCAAACCTCAAAATTTGGCTAAAAAAACACATGTTCCTAACATTTCTGTGGCAGAAAGTTCTGGAATCTGAGAGGAGCCACAAATTTCCTTCCACCCAGTGTTCCCCCACGTCTCCCGATAAAAATGATACCTCACTTGTGTGGGTAGGCCTAGCGCCGGCGACAGAAAACGCCCCAAAGCGCAACGTGGACACATCCAAATTTGTGAAGGAAAACAGAGGTGTTTTTTGCAAAGTGCCTACCTGTAGATTTTGGCCTGTAGCTCAGCCATCACCTAGGGAAACCTACCAAACCTGTGCATTTCTGAAAACTAGAGCCCTAGGGGAATCCAAGATGGGGTGACTTGTGTGGCTCGGACCAGGTTCTGTTACCCAGAATCCATTGCAAACCTCAAAATTTGGCTAAAAAAACACATGTTCTTCACATTTCTGTGGCAGAAAGTTCTGGAATCTGAGAGGAGCCACAAATTTCCTTTCACCCAGAGTTCCCCCACGTCTCCCGACAAAAATGATACCTCACTTGTGTGGGTAGGCCTAGCGCCCGCGACAGGAAACGCCCCAAAGCGCAACGTGGACACAGCCAAATTTTTGAAGGAAAACAGAGGTGTTTTTGGAAAGTGCCTACCTGTAGATTTTGGCCTGTAGCTCAGCCGCCACCTAGGGAAACCTAACAAACCTGTGCATTCCTGAAAACTAGAGACATAGGGGAATCCAAGATGGGGTGACTTGTGTGGCTCGGACCAGGTTCTGTTACCCAGAATCCTTTGCAAACCTCAAAATTTGGCTAAAAAAACACATGTTCCTCACATTTCTGTGGCAGAAAGTTCTGGAATCTTAGAGGAGCCACAAATTTCCTTCCACCCAGCGTTCCCCCACGTCTCCCGATAAAAATGATACCTCACTTGTGTGGGTAGGCCTAGCGCCCGTGATAGGAAATGCCCCAAAGCGCAACGTGGACACAGCCAAATTTTTGAAGGAAAACAGAGGTGTTTTTTGCAAAGTGTCTATCTGTAGATTTTGGCCTGTAGCTCAGCCGCCACCTAGGAAAACCTACCAAACCTGTGCATTTCTGAAAACTAGAGACCTAGGGGAATCCAAGATGGGGTGACTTGTGTGGCTCGGACCAGGTTCTGTTACCCAGAATCCTTTGCAAACCTCAAAATTTGGCTAAAAAAACACATGTTCCTCACATTTCTGTGGCAGAACGTTCTGGAATCTGAGAGGAGCCACAAATTTCCTTCCACCCAGCGTTCCCCCACGTCTCCCGATAAAAATGATACCTCACTTGTGTGGGTAGGCCTAGCGCCCGCGACAGGAAACGCCCCAAAGCGCAACGTGGACACATCCAAATTTTTGAAGGAAAACAGAGGTGTTTTTTTGCAAAGTGCCTACCTGTAGATTTTGGCTTGTAGCTCAGCCGCCACCTAAGGAAACCTACCAAACCTGTGCATTTCTGAAAACTAGAGACCTACGGGAATCCAAGATGGGGTGACTTGTGTGGCTGAGACCAGATTCTGTTACCCAGAATCCTTTGCAAACCTCAAAATTTGGCTAAAAAAACACATGTTCCTCACATTTCTGTGGCAGAAAGTTCTGGAATCTGAGAGGAGCCACAAATTTCCTTTCACCCAGCGTTCCCCCACGTCTCCCGATAAAAATGATACCTCACTTGTGTGTGTAGGCCTAGCGCCCGCGACAGGAAACGCCCCAAAGCGCAACGTGGACACATCCAAATTTTTGAAGGAAAACAGAGGTGTTTTTTGCAAAGTGCCTACCTGTAGATTTTGGCTTGGAGCTCATCCGTCACCTAGGGAAACCTACCAAACCTGTGCATTTCTGAAAACTAGAGACCTAGGGGAATCCAAGATGGGGTGACTTGTGTGGCTCGGACCAGGTTCTGTTACCCAGAATCCTTTGCAAACCTCAAAATGTGGCTAAAAAAACACATGTTCCTCACATTTCTGTGCAGAAAGTTCTGGAATCTGAGAGGAGCCACAAATTTCCTTTCACCCAGCGTTCCCCCACGTCTCCCGATAAAAATGATACCTCACTTGTGTGGGTAGGCCTAGCGCCCGCGACAGGAAACGCCCCAAAGCGCAACGTGGACACCGCCAAATTTTTGAAGGAAAACAGAGGTGTTTTTTGCAAAGTGCCTACCTGTAGATTTTGGCCTGTAGCTCAGCCGCCACCTAGGGAAACCTACCAAACCTGTGCATTCCTGAAAACTAGAGACATAGGGGAATCCAAGATGGGGTGACTTGTGTGGCTCGGACCAGGTTCTGTTACCCAGAATCCTTTGCAAACCTCAAAATGTGGCTAAAAAAACACATGTTCCTCACATTTCTGTGGCAGAAAGTTCTGGAATCTTAGAGGAGCCACGAATTTCCTTCCACCCAGCGTTCCCCCACGTCTCCCGATAAAAATGATACCTCACTTGTGTGGGTAGGCCTAGCGCCCGTGATAGGAAATGCCCCAAAGCGCAACGTGGACACAGCCAAATTTTTGAAGGAAAACAGAGGTGTTTTTTGCAAAGTGTCTATCTGTAGATTTTGGCCTGTAGCTCAGCCGCCACCTAGGAAAACCTATCAAACCTGTGCATTTCTGAAAACTAGAGACCTAGGGGAATCCAAGATGGGGTGACTTGTGTGGCTCGGACCAGGTTCTGTTACCCAGAATCCTTTGCAAACCTCAAAATTTGGCTAAAAAAACACATGTTCCTCACATTTCTGTGGCAGAACGTTCTGGAATCTGAGAGGAGCCACAAATTTCCTTCCACCCAGCGTTCCCCCACGTCTCCCGATAAAAATGATACCTCACTTGTGTGGGTAGGCCTAGCGCCCGCGACAGGAAACGCCCCAAAGCGCAACGTGGACACATCCAAATTTTTGAAGGAAAACAGAGGTGTTTTTTTGCAAAGTGCCTACCTGTAGATTTTGGCTTGTAGCTCAGCCGCCACCTAAGGAAACCTACCAAACCTGTGCATTTCTGAAAACTAGAGACCTACGGGAATCCAAGATGGGGTGACTTGTGTGGCTGAGACCAGATTCTGTTACCCAGAATCCTTTGCAAACCTCAAAATTTGGCTAAAAAAACACATGTTCCTCACATTTCTGTGGCAGAAAGTTCTGGAATCTGAGAGGAGACACAAATTTCCTTTCACCCAGCGTTCCCCCACGTCTCCCGATAAAAATGATACCTCACTTGTGTGGGTAGGCCTAGCGCCAGCGACAGGAAACGCCCCAAAGCGCAACGTGGACACATCCAAATTTTTGAAGGAAAACAGAGGTGTTTTTTGCAAAGTGCCTACCTATAGATTTTGGCTTGTAGCTCATCCGTCACCTAGGGAAACCTACCAAACCTGTGCATTTCTGAAAACTAGAGACCTAGGGGAATCCAAGATGGGGTGACTTGTGTGGCTCGGACCAGGTTCTGTTACCCAGAATCCTTTGCAAACCTCAAAATGTGGCTAAAAAAACACATGTTCCTCACATTTCTGTGGCAGAAAGTTCTGGAATCTGAGAGGAGCCACAAATTTCCTTTCACCCAGCGTTCCCCCACGTCTCCCGATAAAAATGATACCTCACTTGTGTGGGTAGGCCTAGCGCCCGCGACAGGAAACGCCCCAAAGCGCAACGTGGACACCGCCAAATTTTTGAAGGAAAACAGAGGTGTTTTTGGCAAAGTGCCTACCTGTAGATTTTGACCTGTAGCTCTGCCGCCACCTAGGGAAAACTACCAAACCTGTGCATTTCTGAAAACTAGAGACCTAGGGGAATCCAAGATGGGTCGACTTGTGTGGCTCGGACCAGGTTCTGTTACGCAGAATCCATTGCAAACCTCAAAATTTGGCTAAAAAAACACATGTTCCTCACATTTCTGTGGCAGAAAGTTCTGGAATCTGAGAGGAGCCACAAATTTCCTTCCACCCAGAGTTCCCCCACGTCTCCCGATAAAAATGATACCTCACTTGTGTGGGTAGGCCTTGCGCCCGCGACAGGAAACGCCCCAAAGCGCAACGTGGACACCGCCAAATTTTTGAAGGAAAACAGAGGTGTTTTTGGCAAAGTGCCTACCTGTAGATTTTGACCTGTAGCTCTGCCGCCACCTAGGGAAACCTACCAAACCTGTGCATTTCTGAAAACTAGAGCCCTAGGGGAATCCAAGATGGGGTGACTTGTGTGGCTCGGACCAGGTTCTGTTACCCAAAATCCATTGCAAACCTCAAAATTTGGCTAAAAAAACACATGTTCCTCACATTTCTGTGGCAGAAAGTTCTGGAATCTGAGAGGAGCCACAAATTTCCTTCCACCCAGAGTTCCCCCACGTCTCCCGATAAAAATGATACCTCACTTGTGTGGGTAAGCCTTGCGCCCGCGACAGGAAACGCCCCAAAGCGCAACGTGGACACAGCCAAATTTTTGAAGGAAAACAGAGGTGTTTTTTGCAAAGTGCCTACCTGTAGATTTTGGCTTGTAGCTCATCCGTCACCTAGGGAAACCTACCAAACCTGTGCATTTCTGAAAACTAGAGACCTAGGGGAATCCAAGATGGGGTGACTTGTGTGGCTCGGACCAGGTTCTGTTACCCAGAATCCTTTGCAAACCTCAAAATGTGGCTAAAAAAACACATGTTCCTCACATTTCTGTGGCAGAAAGATCTGGAATCTGAGAGGAGCCACAAATTTCCTTTCACCCAGCGTTCCCCCACGTCTCCCGATAAAAATGATACCTCACTTGTGTGCGTAGGCCTAGCGCCCGTGACAGGAAACGCCCCAAAGCGCAACGTGGACACCGCCAAATTTTTGAAGGAAAACAGAGGTGTTTTTGGCAAAGTGCCTACCTGTAGATTTTGACCTGTAGCTCTGCCTCCACCTAGGGAAACCTACCAAACCTGTGCATTTCTGAAAACTAGAGACCTAGGGGAATCCAAGATGGGTCGACTTGTGTGGCTCGGACCAGGTTCTGTTACGCAGAATCCTTTGCAAACCTCAAACTTTGGCTAAAAAAACACATGTTCCTAACATTACTGTGGCAGAAAGTTCTGGAATCTGAGAGGAGCCACAAATTTCCTTACACCCAGCGTTCCCCCACATCTCCCGATAAAAATGATACCTCACTTGTGTGGGTAGGCCTAGCGCCGGCGACAGAAAACGCCCCAAAGCACAACGTGGACACATCCAAATTTGTGAAGGAAAACAGAGGTGTTTTTTGCAAAGTGCCTACCTGTAGATTTTGGCCTGTAGCTCAGCCACCACCTAGGGAAACCTACCAAACCTGTGCATTTCTGAAAACCAGAGCCCTAGGGGAATCCAAGATGGGGTGACTTGTGTGGCTGGGACCAGGTTCTGTTACCCAAAATCCATTGCAAACCTCAAAATTTGGCTAAAAAAACACATGTTCCTCACATTTCTGTGGCAGAAAGTTCTGGAATCTGAGAGGAGCCACAAATTTCCTTCCACCCAGAGTTCCCCCACGTCTCCCGATAAAAATGATACCTCACTTGTGTGGGTAGGCCTTGCGCCCGCGACAGGAAACGCCCCAAAGCGCAACGTGGACACAGCCAAATTTTTGAAGGAAAACAGAGGTGTTTTTTGCAAAGTGCCTACCTGTAGATTTTGGCCTGTAGCTCAGCCGCCACCTAGGGAAACCTACCAAACCTGTGCATTCCTGAAAACTAGAGACATAGGGGAATCCAAGATGGGGTGACTTGTGTGGCTCGGACCAGATTCTGTTACCCAGAATCCTTTGCAAACCTCAAAATTTGGCTAAAAAAACACATGTTCCTCACATTTCTGTGGCAGAAAGTTCTAGAATCTGAGAGGAGACACAAATTTCCTTCCACCCAGCGTTCCCCCACGTCTCCCGATAAAAATGATACCTCACTTGTGTGGGTAGGCCTAGCGCCCGCGACAGGAAACGCCCCAAAGCGCAACGTGGACACATCCAAATTTTTGAAGGAAAACAGAGGTGTTTTTTGCAAAGTGCCTACCTGTAGATTTTGGCTTGTAGCTCAGCCGCCACCTAGGGAAACCTACCAAACCTGTGCATTTCTGAAAACTAGAGACCTAGGGGAATCCAAGATGGGGTGACTTGTGTGGCTCGGACCAGGTTCTGTTACCCAGAATCCTTTGCAAACCTCAAAATGTGGCTAAAAAAACACATGTTCCTCACATTTCTGTGGCAGAAAGTTCTGGAATCTGAGAGGAGCCACAAATTTCCTTTCACCCAGCGTTCCCCCACGTCTCCCGATAAAAATGATACCTCACTTGTGTGGGTAGGCCTAGCGCCCGCGACAGAAAACGCCCCAAAGCGCAACGTGGACACATCCAAATTTGTGAAGGAAAACAGAGGTGTTTTTTGCAAAGTGCCTACCTGTAGATTTTGGCCTGTAGCTCAGCCACCACCTAGGGAAACCTACCAAACCTGTGCATTTCTGAAAACTAGAGCCCTAGGGGAATCCAAGATGGGGTGACTTGTGTGGCTCGGACCAGGTTCTGTTACCCAGAATCCATTGCAAACCTCAAAATTTGGCTAAAAAAACACAAGTTCCTCACATTTCTGTGGCAGAAAGTTCTGGAATCTGAGAGGAGCCACAAATTTCCTTCCACCCAGAGTTCCCCCACGTCTCCCGATAAAAATGATACCTCACTTGTGTGGGTAGGCCTAGCGCCCGCGACAGGAAACGCCCCAAAGCGCAACGTGGACACAGCCAAATTTTTGAAGGAAAACAGAGGTGTTTTTTGCAAAGTGCCTACCTGTAGATTTTGGCCTGTAGCTCAGCCGCCACCTAGGAAAACCTACCAAACCTGTGCATTTCTGAAAACTAGAGACATAGGGGAATCCAAGATGGGGTGACTTGTGTGGCTCGGACCAGGTTCTGTTACCCAGAATCCTTTGCAAACCTCAAAATTTGGCTAAAAAAACACATGTTCCTCACATTTCTGTGGCAGAAAGTTCTGGAATCTTAGAGGAGCCACGAATTTCCTTCCACCCAGCGTTCCCCCACGTCTCCCGATAAAAATGATACCTCACTTGTGTGGGTAGGCCTAGCGCCCGTGATAGAAAATGCCCCAAAGCGCAACGTGGACACAGCCAAATTTTTGAAGGAAAACAGAGGTGTTTTTTGCAAAGTGTCTATCTGTAGATTTTGGCCTGTAGCTCAGCCGCCACCTAGGGAAACCTACCAAACCTGTGCATTTCTGAAAACTAGAGACCTAGGGGAATCCAAGATGGGGTGACTTGTGTGGCTCGGACCAGGTTCTGTTACCCAGAATCCTTTGCAAACCTCAAAATTTGGCTAGAAAAACACATGTTCCTCACATTTCTGTGGCAGAACGTTCTGCAAATCTGAGAGGAGCCACAAATTTCCTTCCACCCAGCGTTCCCCCACGTCTCCCGATAAAAATGATACCTCACTTGTGTGGGTAGGCCTAGCGCCCGCGACAGGAAACGCCCCAAAGCGCAACGTGGACACATCCAAATTTTTGAAGGAAAACAGAGGTGTTTTTTTGCTAAGTGCCTACATGTAGATTTTGGCTTGTAGCTCAGCCGCCACCTAGGGAAACCTACCAAACCTGTGCATTTCTGAAAACTAGAGACCTAGGGGAATCCAAGATGGGGTGACTTGTGTGGCTCGGACCAGGTTCTGTTACCCAGAATCCCTTGCAAACCTCAAAATTTAGCTTAAAAAAACACATGTTCCTCTCATTTCTGTGGCAGAAAGTTCTGGAATCTGAGAGGAGACACAAATTTCCTTCCACCCAGCGTTCCCCCACGTCTCCCGATAAAAATGATACCTCACTTGTGTGGGTAGGCCTAGCGCCCGCGACAGGAAACGCCCCAAAGCGCAACGTGGACACATCCAAATTTTTGAAGGAAAACAGAGGTGTTTTTTGCAAAGTGCCTACCTGTAGATTTTGGCTTGTAGCTCAGCCGCCACCTAGGGAAACCTACCAAACCTGTGCATTTCTGAAAACTAGAGACCTAGGGGAATCCAAGATGGGGTGACTTGTGTGGCTCGGACCAGGTTCTGTTACCCAGAATCCTTTGCAAACCTCAAAATGTGGCTAAAAAAACACATGTTCCTCACATTTCTGTGGCAGAAAGTTCTGGAATCTCAGAGGAGCCACAAATTTCCTTTCACCCAGCGTTCCCCCACGTCTCCCGATAAAAATGATACCTCACTTGTGTGGGTAGGCCTAGCGCCCGCGACAGGAAACGCCCCAAAGCGCAATGTGGACACGGCCAAATTTCTGAAGGAAAACAGAGGTGTTTTTGGCAAAGTGCCTACCTGTAGATTTTGACCTGTAGCTCTGCCGCCACCTAGGGAAACCTACCAAACCTGTGCATTTCTGAAAACTAGAGACCTAGGGGAATCCAAGATGGGTCGACTTGTGTGGCTCGGACCAGGTTCTGTTACCCAGAATCCATTGCAAACCTCAAAATTTGGCTAAAAAAACACATGTTCCTAACATTTCTGTGGCAGAAAGTTCTGGAATCTGAGAGGAGCCACAAATTTCCTTCCACCCAGCGTTCCCCCACGTCTCCCGATAAAAATGATGCCTCACTTGTGTGGGTAGGCCTAGCGCCGGCGACAGAAAACGCCCCAAAGCGCAACGTGGACACATCCAAATTTGTGAAGGAAAACAGAGGTGTTTTTTGCAAAGTGCCTACCTGTAGATTTTGGCCTGTAGCTCAGCCGCCACCTAGGGAAACCTACCAAACCTGTGCATTTCTGAAAACTAGAGCCCTCGGGGAATCCAAGATGGAGTGACTTGTGTGGCTCGGACCAGGTTCTGTTACCCAGAATCCATTGCAAACCTCAAAATTTGGCTAAAAAAACACATGTTCCTCACATTTCTGTGGCAGAAAGTTCTGGAATCTGAGAGGAGCCACAAATTTCCTTCCACCCAGAGTTCCCCCACGTCTCCCGATAAAAATGATACCTCACATGTGTGGGTAGGCCTAGCGCCCGCGACAAGAAACGCCCCAAAGCGCAACGTGGACACAGCCAAATTTTTGAAGGAAAACAGAGGTGTTTTTTGCAAACTGCCTACCTGTAGATTTTGGCCTGTAGCTCAGCCGCCACCTAGGGAAACCTACCAAACCTGTGCATTCCTGAAAACTAGAGACCTAGTGGAATCCAAGATGGGGTGACTTGTGTGGCTCGGACCAGGTTCTGTTACCTAGAATCCTTTGCAAACCTCAAAATTTGGCTAAAAAAACACATGTTCATCACATTTTTGGGGCAGAAAGTTCAGGAATCTTAGAGGAGCCACGAATTTCCTTCCACCCAGCGTTCCCCCACGTCTCCCGATAAAAATGATACCTCATTTGTGTGGGTAGTCCGAGCGCCCGTGACAGGAAATGCCCCAAAGCGCAATGTGGACACAGCCAAATTTTTGAAGGAAAACAGAGGTGTTTTTTGCAAAGTGCCTACCTGTAGATTTTGGCCTGTAGCTCAGCCACAACCTAGGGAAACCTACCAAACCTGTACATTTCTGAAAACTAGAGACCTAGGGGAATCCAAGATGGGGTGACTTGTGTGGCTCGGACCAGGTTCTGTTACCCAGAATCCTTTGCAAACCTCAAAATTTGGCTAAAAAAACACATGTTCCTCACATTTCTGTGGCAGAACGTTCTGGAATCTGAGAGGAGCCACAAATTTCCTTCCACCCAGCGTTCCCCCACGTCTCCCGATAAAAATGATACCTCACTTGTGTGGGTACACCTAGCGCCCGCGACAGGAAACGCCAAAAAGCGCAACGTGGACACATCCAAATTTTTGAAGGAAAACAGAGGTGTTTTTTGCAAAGTGCCTACCTGTAGATTTTGACCTGTAGCTCTGCCGCCACCTAGGAAAACCTACCAAACCTGTGCATTTCTGAAAACTAGAGACCTAGGGGAATCCAATATGGGTCGACTTGTGTGGCTCGGACCAGGTTCTGTTACCCAGAATCCTTTGCAAACCTCAAAATTTGGCTAAAAAAACACATGTTCCTAACATTTCTGTGGCAGAAAGTTCTGGAATCTGAGAGGAGCCACAAATTTCCTTCCACCCAGCGTTCCCCCACGTCTCCCGATAAAAATTATACCTCACTTGTGTGGGTAGGCCTAGCGCCGGCGACAGAAAACGCCCCAAAGCGCAACGTGGACACATCCAAATTTGTGAAGGAAAACAGAGGTGTTTTTTGCAAAGTGCCTACCTGTAGATTTTGGCCTGTAGCTCAGCCACCACCTAGGGAAACCTACCATACCTGTGCATTTCTGACAACTAGAGCCCTAGGGGAATCCAAGATGGGGTGACTTGTGTGGCTCGGACCAGGTTCTGTTACCCAGAATCCATTGCAAGCCTCAAAATTTGGCTAAAAAAACACATGATCCTCACATTTCTGTGGCAGAAAGTTCTGGAATCTGAGAGGAGCCACAAATTTCCTTCCACCCAGAGTTCCCCCACGTCTCCCGATAAAAATGATACCTCACTTGTGTGGGTAGGCCTAGCGCCCGCGACAGGAAACGCCCCAAAGCGCAACGTGGACACAGCCAAATTTTTGAAGGAAAACAGAGGTGTTTTTTGCAAAGTGCCTACCTGTAGATTTTGGCCTGTAGCTCAGCCGCCACCTAGGGAAACCTACCAAACCTGTGCATTCCTGAAAACTAGAGACATAGGGGAATCCAAGATGGGGTGACTTGTGTGGCTCGGACCAGGTTCTGTTACCCAGAATCCTTTGCAAACCTCAAAATTTGGCTAAAAAAACACATGTTCCTCACATTTCTGTGGCAGAAAGTTCTGGAGTCTTAGAGGAGCCACGAATTTCCTTCCACCCAGCGTTCCCCCACGTCTCCCGATAAAAATGATACCTCACTTGTGTGGGTAGGCCTAGCGCCCGTGATAGGAAATGCCCCAAAGCGCAACGTGGACACAGCCAAATTTTTGAAGGAAAACAGAGGTGTTTTTTGCAAAGTGTCCATCTGAAGATTTTGGCCTGTAGCTCAGCCGCCACCTAGGGAAACCTACCAAACCTGTACATTTCTGAAAACTAGAGACCTAGGGGAATCCAAGATGGGGTGAATTGTGTGGCTCGGACCAGGTTCTGTTATGCAGAATCCTTTGCAAACCTCAAAATTTGGCTGGAAAAACACATGTTCCTCACATTTCTGTGGCAGAACGTTCTGGAATCTCAGAGGAGCCACAAATTTCCTTCCACCCAGCGTTCCCCCACGTCTCCCGATAAAAATGATACCTCACTTGTGTGGGTGGGCCTAGCGCCCGCGACAGGAAACACCCCAAAGCGCAACGTGGACACAGCCAAATTTTTGAAGGAAAACAGAGGTGTTTTTTGCAAAGTGCCTACCTGTAGATTTTGGCCTGTAGCTCAGCCGCCACCTAGGGAAACCTACCAAACCTGTGCATTCCTGAAAAATAGAGACATAGGGGAATCCAAGATGGGGTGACTTGTGTGGCTCGGACCAGGTTCTGTTACCCAGAATCCTTTGCAAACCTCAAAATTTGGCTAAAAAAACACATGTTCCTCACATTTCTGTGGCAGAAAGTTCAGGAATCTTAGAGGAGCCACGAATTTCCTTCCACCCAGCGTTCCCCCACGTCTCCCGATAAAAATGATACCTCACT
The DNA here is from genome assembly GCF_031143425.1 of Pleurodeles waltl. Lineage (NCBI taxonomy): Eukaryota > Metazoa > Chordata > Amphibia > Caudata > Salamandridae > Pleurodeles > Pleurodeles waltl. The sequence goes on along the minus strand of NC_090438.1, from coordinate 625,031,154 downwards.
TGTGTGGGTAGGCCTAGCGCCCGTGATAGGAAATGCCCCAAAGCGCAACGTGGACACAGCCAAATTTTTTAAGGGAAACAGAGGTGTTTTTTGCAAAGTGTCTATCTGTAGATTTTGGCCTGTAGCTCATCCGCCACCTAGGGAAACCTACCAAACCTGTGCATTTCTGAAAATTAGAGACCTAGGGGAATCCAAGATGGGGTGACTTGTGTGGCTCGGACCAGGCTCTGTTACCCAGAATCCTTTGCAAACCTCAAAATGTGGCTAGAAAAACACATGTTCCTCACATTTCTGTGGCAGAACGTTCTGGAATCTGAGAGGAGCCACAAATTTCCTTCCACCCAGCGTTCCCCCACGTCTCCCGATAAAAATTATAGCTCACTTGTGTGGGTAGGCCTAGCGCCCGCGACAGGAAACGCCCCAAAGCGCAACGTGGACACAGCCAAATTTTTGAAGGAAAACAGAGGTGTTTTTTGCAAAGTGCCTACCTGTAGATTTTGGCCTGTAGCTCGGCCGCCACCTAGGGAAACCTACCAAACCTGTGCATTCCTGAAAACTAGAGACATAGGGGAATCCAAGATGGGGTGCCTTGTGTGGCTCGGACCAGGTTCTGTTACCCAGAATCCTTTGCAAACCTCAAAATTTGGCTAAAAAAACACATCTTCTTCACATTTCTGTGGCAGAAAGTTCTGGAATCTTAGAGGAGCCACGAATTTCCTTCCACCCAGCGTTCCCCCACGTCTCCCGATAAAAATGATACCTCACTTGTGTGGGTAGGGCTAGCGCCCGTGATAGGAAATGCCCCAAAGCGCAACGTGGACACAGCCAAATTTTTGAAGGCAAACAGAGGTGTTTTTTGCAAAGTGTCTATCTGTAGATTTTGGCCTGTAGCTCAGCCGCCACCTAGGGAAACCTACCAAACCTGTGCATTTCTGAAAACTAGAGACCTAGGGGAATCCAAGATGGGGTGACTTGTGTGGCTCGGACCAGGTTCTGTTACCCAGAATCCTTTGCAAACCTCAAAATTTGGCTAGAAAAACACATGTTCCTCACATTTCTGTGGCAGAAAGTTCTGGAATCTGAGAGGAGACACAAATTTCCTTCCACCCAGCGTTCCCCCACGTCTCCCGATAAAAATGATACCTCACTTGTGTGGGTAGGCCTAGCGCCCGCGACAGGAAACGCCCCAAAGCGCAATGTGGACACGGCCAAATTTCTGAAGGAAAACAGAGGTGTTTTTGGCAAAGTGCCTACCTGTAGATTTTGACCTGTAGCTCTGCCGCCACCTAGGGAAACCTACCAAACCTGTGCATTTCTGAAAACTAGAGACCTAGGGGAATCCAAGATGGGTCGACTTGTGTGGCTCGGACCAGGTTCTGTTACCCAGAATCCATTGCAAACCTCAAAATTTGGCTAAAAAAACACATGTTCCTAACATTTCTGTGGCAGAAAGTTCTGGAATCTGAGAGGAGCCACAAATTTCCTTCCACCCAGCGTTCCCCCACGTCTCCCGATAAAAATGATGCCTCACTTGTGTGGGTAGGCCTAGCGCCGGCGACAGAAAACGCCCCAAAGCGCAACGTGGACACATCCAAATTTGTGAAGGAAAACAGAGGTGTTTTTTGCAAAGTGCCTACCTGTAGATTTTGGCCTGTAGCTCAGCCGCCACCTAGGGAAACCTACCAAACCTGTGCATTTCTGAAAACTAGAGCCCTCGGGGAATCCAAGATGGAGTGACTTGTGTGGCTCGGACCAGGTTCTGTTACCCAGAATCCATTGCAAACCTCAAAATTTGGCTAAAAAAACACATGTTCCTCACATTTCTGTGGCAGAAAGTTCTGGAATCTGAGAGGAGCCACAAATTTCCTTCCACCCAGAGTTCCCCCACGTCTCCCGATAAAAATGATACCTCACATGTGTGGGTAGGCCTAGCGCCCGCGACAAGAAACGCCCCAAAGCGCAACGTGGACACAGCCAAATTTTTGAAGGAAAACAGAGGTGTTTTTTGCAAACTGCCTACCTGTAGATTTTGGCCTGTAGCTCAGCCGCCACCTAGGGAAACCTACCAAACCTGTGCATTCCTGAAAACTAGAGACCTAGTGGAATCCAAGATGGGGTGACTTGTGTGGCTCGGACCAGGTTCTGTTACCTAGAATCCTTTGCAAACCTCAAAATTTGGCTAAAAAAACACATGTTCATCACATTTTTGGGGCAGAAAGTTCAGGAATCTTAGAGGAGCCACGAATTTCCTTCCACCCAGCGTTCCCCCACGTCTCCCGATAAAAATGATACCTCATTTGTGTGGGTAGTCCGAGCGCCCGTGACAGGAAATGCCCCAAAGCGCAATGTGGACACAGCCAAATTTTTGAAGGAAAACAGAGGTGTTTTTTGCAAAGTGCCTACCTGTAGATTTTGGCCTGTAGCTCAGCCACAACCTAGGGAAACCTACCAAACCTGTACATTTCTGAAAACTAGAGACCTAGGGGAATCCAAGATGGGGTGACTTGTGTGGCTCGGACCAGGTTCTGTTACCCAGAATCCTTTGCAAACCTCAAAATTTGGCTAAAAAAACACATGTTCCTCACATTTCTGTGGCAGAACGTTCTGGAATCTGAGAGGAGCCACAAATTTCCTTCCACCCAGCGTTCCCCCACGTCTCCCGATAAAAATGATACCTCACTTGTGTGGGTACACCTAGCGCCCGCGACAGGAAACGCCAAAAAGCGCAACGTGGACACATCCAAATTTTTGAAGGAAAACAGAGGTGTTTTTTGCAAAGTGCCTACCTGTAGATTTTGACCTGTAGCTCTGCCGCCACCTAGGAAAACCTACCAAACCTGTGCATTTCTGAAAACTAGAGACCTAGGGGAATCCAATATGGGTCGACTTGTGTGGCTCGGACCAGGTTCTGTTACCCAGAATCCTTTGCAAACCTCAAAATTTGGCTAAAAAAACACATGTTCCTAACATTTCTGTGGCAGAAAGTTCTGGAATCTGAGAGGAGCCACAAATTTCCTTCCACCCAGCGTTCCCCCACGTCTCCCGATAAAAATTATACCTCACTTGTGTGGGTAGGCCTAGCGCCGGCGACAGAAAACGCCCCAAAGCGCAACGTGGACACATCCAAATTTGTGAAGGAAAACAGAGGTGTTTTTTGCAAAGTGCCTACCTGTAGATTTTGGCCTGTAGCTCAGCCACCACCTAGGGAAACCTACCATACCTGTGCATTTCTGACAACTAGAGCCCTAGGGGAATCCAAGATGGGGTGACTTGTGTGGCTCGGACCAGGTTCTGTTACCCAGAATCCATTGCAAGCCTCAAAATTTGGCTAAAAAAACACATGATCCTCACATTTCTGTGGCAGAAAGTTCTGGAATCTGAGAGGAGCCACAAATTTCCTTCCACCCAGAGTTCCCCCACGTCTCCCGATAAAAATGATACCTCACTTGTGTGGGTAGGCCTAGCGCCCGCGACAGGAAACGCCCCAAAGCGCAACGTGGACACAGCCAAATTTTTGAAGGAAAACAGAGGTGTTTTTTGCAAAGTGCCTACCTGTAGATTTTGGCCTGTAGCTCAGCCGCCACCTAGGGAAACCTACCAAACCTGTGCATTCCTGAAAACTAGAGACATAGGGGAATCCAAGATGGGGTGACTTGTGTGGCTCGGACCAGGTTCTGTTACCCAGAATCCTTTGCAAACCTCAAAATTTGGCTAAAAAAACACATGTTCCTCACATTTCTGTGGCAGAAAGTTCTGGAGTCTTAGAGGAGCCACGAATTTCCTTCCACCCAGCGTTCCCCCACGTCTCCCGATAAAAATGATACCTCACTTGTGTGGGTAGGCCTAGCGCCCGTGATAGGAAATGCCCCAAAGCGCAACGTGGACACAGCCAAATTTTTGAAGGAAAACAGAGGTGTTTTTTGCAAAGTGTCTATCTGAAGATTTTGGCCTGTAGCTCAGCCGCCACCTAGGGAAACCTACCAAACCTGTACATTTCTGAAAACTAGAGACCTAGGGGAATCCAAGATGGGGTGAATTGTGTGGCTCGGACCAGGTTCTGTTATGCAGAATCCTTTGCAAACCTCAAAATTTGGCTGGAAAAACACATGTTCCTCACATTTCTGTGGCAGAACGTTCTGGAATCTCAGAGGAGCCACAAATTTCCTTCCACCCAGCGTTCCCCCACGTCTCCCGATAAAAATGATACCTCACTTGTGTGGGTGGGCCTAGCGCCCGCGACAGGAAACACCCCAAAGCGCAACGTGGACACAGCCAAATTTTTGAAGGAAAACAGAGGTGTTTTTTGCAAAGTGCCTACCTGTAGATTTTGGCCTGTAGCTCAGCCGCCACCTAGGGAAACCTACCAAACCTGTGCATTCCTGAAAAATAGAGACATAGGGGAATCCAAGATGGGGTGACTTGTGTGGCTCGGACCAGGTTCTGTTACCCAGAATCCTTTGCAAACCTCAAAATTTGGCTAAAAAAACACATGTTCCTCACATTTCTGTGGCAGAAAGTTCAGGAATCTTAGAGGAGCCACGAATTTCCTTCCACCCAGCGTTCCCCCACGTCTCCCGATAAAAATGATACCTCACTTGTGTGGGTAGGCCTAGCGCCCGTGATAGGAAATGCCCCAAAGCGCAACGTGGACACAGCCAAATTTTTTAAGGGAAACAGAGGTGTTTTTTGCAAAGTGTCTATCTGTAGATTTTGGCCTGTAGCTCATCCGCCACCTAGGGAAACCTACCAAACCTGTGCATTTCTGAAAATTAGAGACCTAGGGGAATCCAAGATGGGGTGACTTGTGTGGCTCGGACCAGGCTCTGTTACCCAGAATCCTTTGCAAACCTCAAAATGTGGCTAGAAAAACACATGTTCCTCACATTTCTGTGGCAGAACGTTCTGGAATCTGAGAGGAGCCACAAATTTCCTTCCACCCAGCGTTCCCCCACGTCTCCCGATAAAAATTATAGCTCACTTGTGTGGGTAGGCCTAGCGCCCGCGACAGGAAACGCCCCAAAGCGCAACGTGGACACAGCCAAATTTTTGAAGGAAAACAGAGGTGTTTTTTGCAAAGTGCCTACCTGTAGATTTTGGCCTGTAGCTCGGCCGCCACCTAGGGAAACCTACCAAACCTGTGCATTCCTGAAAACTAGAGACATAGGGGAATCCAAGATGGGGTGCCTTGTGTGGCTCGGACCAGGTTCTGTTACCCAGAATCCTTTGCAAACCTCAAAATTTGGCTAAAAAAACACATCTTCTTCACATTTCTGTGGCAGAAAGTTCTGGAATCTTAGAGGAGCCACGAATTTCCTTCCACCCAGCGTTCCCCCACGTCTCCCGATAAAAATGATACCTCACTTGTGTGGGTAGGGCTAGCGCCCGTGATAGGAAATGCCCCAAAGCGCAACGTGGACACAGCCAAATTTTTGAAGGCAAACAGAGGTGTTTTTTGCAAAGTGTCTATCTGTAGATTTTGGCCTGTAGCTCAGCCGCCACCTAGGGAAACCTACCAAACCTGTGCATTTCTGAAAACTAGAGACCTAGGGGAATCCAAGATGGGGTGACTTGTGTGGCTCGGACCAGGTTCTGTTACCCAGAATCCTTTGCAAACCTCAAAATTTGGCTAGAAAAACACATGTTCCTCACATTTCTGTGGCAGAAAGTTCTGGAATCTGAGAGGAGACACAAATTTCCTTCCACCCAGCGTTCCCCCACGTCTCCCGATAAAAATGATACCTCACTTGTGTGGGTAGGCCTAGCGCCCGCGACAGGAAACGCCCCAAAGCGCAACGTGGACACATCCAAATTTTTGAAGGAAAACAGAGGTGTTTTTGGCAAAGTGCCTACCTGTAGATTTTGACCTGTAGCTCTGCCGCCACCTAGGGAAACCTACCAAACCTGTGCATTTCTGAAAACTAGAGACCTAGGGGAATCCAAGATGGGTCGACTTGTGTGGCTCGAACCAGGTTCTGTTACCCAGAATCCTTTGCAAACCTCAAAATTTGGCTAAAAAAATACATGTTCCTAACATTTCTGTGGCAGAAAGTTCTGGAATCTGAGAGGAGCCACAAATTTCCTTCCACCCAGCGTTCCCCCATGTCTGCCGATAAAAATGATACCTCACTTGTGTGGATAGGCCTAGCGCCGGTGACAGAAAACGCCCCAAAGCGCAACGTGGACACATCCAAATTTGTGAAGGAAAACAGAGGTGTTTTTTGCAAAGTGCCTACCTGTAGATTTTGGCCTGTAGCTCAGCCGCCACCTAGGGAAACCTACCAAACCTGTGCATTTCTGAAAACTAGAGACCTAGGGGAATCCAAGATGGGTCGACTTGTGTGGCTCGGACCAGGTTCTGTTACCCAGAATCCTTTGCAAACCTCAAAATTTGGCTAAAAAAATACATGTTCCTAACATTTCTGTGGCAGAAAGTTCTGGAATCTGAGAGGAGCCACAAATTTCCTTCCACCCAGCGTTCCCCCACGTCTGCCGATAAAAATGATACCTCACTTGTGTGGGTAAGCCTTGCGCCCGCGACAGGAAACGCCCCAAAGCGCAACGTGGACACAGCCAAATTTTTGAAGGAAAACAGAGGTGTTTTTTGCAAAGTGCCTACCTGTAGATTTTGGCTTGTAGCTCATCCGTCACCTAGGGAAACCTACCAAACCTGTGCATTTCTGAAAACTAGAGACCTAGGGGAATCCAAGATGGGGTGACTTGTGTGGCTCGGACCAGGTTCTGTTACCCAGAATCCTTTGCAAACCTCAAAATGTGGCTAAAAAAACACATGTTCCTCACATTTCTGTGGCAGAAAGATCTGGAATCTGAGAGGAGCCACAAATTTCCTTTCACCCAGCGTTCCCCCACGTCTCCCGATAAAAATGATACCTCACTTGTGTGCGTAGGCCTAGCGCCCGTGACAGGAAACGCCCCAAAGCGCAACGTGGACACCGCCAAATTTTTGAAGGAAAACAGAGGTGTTTTTGGCAAAGTGCCTACCTGTAGATTTTGACCTGTAGCTCTGCCTCCACCTAGGGAAACCTACCAAACCTGTGCATTTCTGAAAACTAGAGACCTAGGGGAATCCAAGATGGGTCGACTTGTGTGGCTCGGACCAGGTTCTGTTACGCAGAATCCTTTGCAAACCTCAAACTTTGGCTAAAAAAACACATGTTCCTAACATTACTGTGGCAGAAAGTTCTGGAATCTGAGAGGAGCCACAAATTTCCTTCCACCCAGCGTTCCCCCACATCTCCCGATAAAAATGATACCTCACTTGTGTGGGTAGGCCTAGCGCCGGCGACAGAAAACGCCCCAAAGCACAACGTGGACACATCCAAATTTGTGAAGGAAAACAGAGGTGTTTTTTGCAAAGTGCCTACCTGTAGATTTTGGCCTGTAGCTCAGCCACCACCTAGGGAAACCTACCAAACCTGTGCATTTCTGAAAACCAGAGCCCTAGGGGAATCCAAGATGGGGTGACTTGTGTGGCTGGGACCAGGTTCTGTTACCCAAAATCCATTGCAAACCTCAAAATTTGGCTAAAAAAACACATGTTCCTCACATTTCTGTGGCAGAAAGTTCTGGAATCTGAGAGGAGCCACAAATTTCCTTCCACCCAGAGTTCCCCCACGTCTCCCGATAAAAATGATACCTCACTTGTGTGGGTAGGCCTTGCGCCCGCGACAGGAAACGCCCCAAAGCGCAACGTGGACACAGCCAAATTTTTGAAGGAAAACAGAGGTGTTTTTTGCAAAGTGCCTACCTGTAGATTTTGGCCTGTAGCTCAGCCGCCACCTAGGGAAACCTACCAAACCTGTGCATTCCTGAAAACTAGAGACATAGGGGAATCCAAGATGGGGTGACTTGTGTGGCTCGGACCAGATTCTGTTACCCAGAATCCTTTGCAAACCTCAAAATTTGGCTAAAAAAACACATGTTCCTCACATTTCTGTGGCAGAAAGTTCTAGAATCTGAGAGGAGACACAAATTTCCTTCCACCCAGCGTTCCCCCACGTCTCCCGATAAAAATGATACCTCACTTGTGTGGGTAGGCCTAGCGCCCGCGACAGGAAACGCCCCAAAGCGCAACGTGGACACATCCAAATTTTTGAAGGAAAACAGAGGTGTTTTTTGCAAAGTGCCTACCTGTAGATTTTGGCTTGTAGCTCAGCCGCCACCTAGGGAAACCTACCAAACCTGTGCATTTCTGAAAACTAGAGACCTAGGGGAATCCAAGATGGGGTGACTTGTGTGGCTCGGACCAGGTTCTGTTACCCAGAATCCTTTGCAAACCTCAAAATGTGGCTAAAAAAACACATGTTCCTCACATTTCTGTGGCAGAAAGTTCTGGAATCTGAGAGGAGCCACAAATTTCCTTTCACCCAGCGTTCCCCCACGTCTCCCGATAAAAATGATACCTCACTTGTGTGGGTAGGCCTAGCGCCCGCGACAGAAAACGCCCCAAAGCGCAACGTGGACACATCCAAATTTGTGAAGGAAAACAGAGGTGTTTTTTGCAAAGTGCCTACCTGTAGATTTTGGCCTGTAGCTCAGCCACCACCTAGGGAAACCTACCAAACCTGTGCATTTCTGAAAACTAGAGCCCTAGGGGAATCCAAGATGGGGTGACTTGTGTGGCTCGGACCAGGTTCTGTTACCCAGAATCCATTGCAAACCTCAAAATTTGGCTAAAAAAACACAAGTTCCTCACATTTCTGTGGCAGAAAGTTCTGGAATCTGAGAGGAGCCACAAATTTCCTTCCACCCAGAGTTCCCCCACGTCTCCCGATAAAAATGATACCTCACTTGTGTGGGTAGGCCTAGCGCCCGCGACAGGAAACGCCCCAAAGCGCAACGTGGACACAGCCAAATTTTTGAAGGAAAACAGAGGTGTTTTTTGCAAAGTGCCTACCTGTAGATTTTGGCCTGTAGCTCAGCCGCCACCTAGGAAAACCTACCAAACCTGTGCATTTCTGAAAACTAGAGACATAGGGGAATCCAAGATGGGGTGACTTGTGTGGCTCGGACCAGGTTCTGTTACCCAGAATCCTTTGCAAACCTCAAAATTTGGCTAAAAAAACACATGTTCCTCACATTTCTGTGGCAGAAAGTTCTGGAATCTTAGAGGAGCCACGAATTTCCTTCCACCCAGCGTTCCCCCACGTCTCCCGATAAAAATGATACCTCACTTGTGTGGGTAGGCCTAGCGCCCGTGATAGAAAATGCCCCAAAGCGCAACGTGGACACAGCCAAATTTTTGAAGGAAAACAGAGGTGTTTTTTGCAAAGTGTCTATCTGTAGATTTTGGCCTGTAGCTCAGCCGCCACCTAGGGAAACCTACCAAACCTGTGCATTTCTGAAAACTAGAGACCTAGGGGAATCCAAGATGGGGTGACTTGTGTGGCTCGGACCAGGTTCTGTTACCCAGAATCCTTTGCAAACCTCAAAATTTGGCTAGAAAAACACATGTTCCTCACATTTCTGTGGCAGAACGTTCTGCAAATCTGAGAGGAGCCACAAATTTCCTTCCACCCAGCGTTCCCCCACGTCTCCCGATAAAAATGATACCTCACTTGTGTGGGTAGGCCTAGCGCCCGCGACAGGAAACGCCCCAAAGCGCAACGTGGACACATCCAAATTTTTGAAGGAAAACAGAGGTGTTTTTTTGCAAAGTGCCTACCTGTAGATTTTGGCTTGTAGCTCAGCCGCCACCTAGGGAAACCTACCAAACCTGTGCATTTCTGAAAACTAGAGACCTAGGGGAATCCAAGATGGGGTGACTTGTGTGGCTCGGACCAGGTTCTGTTACCCAGAATCCCTTGCAAACCTCAAAATTTAGCTTAAAAAAACACATGTTCCTCTCATTTCTGTGGCAGAAAGTTCTGGAATCTGAGAGGAGACACAAATTTCCTTCCACCCAGCGTTCCCCCACGTCTCCCGATAAAAATGATACCTCACTTGTGTGGGTAGGCCTAGCGCCCGCGACAGGAAACGCCCCAAAGCGCAACGTGGACACATCCAAATTTTTGAAGGAAAACAGAGGTGTTTTTTGCAAAGTGCCTACCTGTAGATTTTGGCTTGTAGCTCAGCCGCCACCTAGGGAAACCTACCAAACCTGTGCATTTCTGAAAACTAGAGACCTAGGGGAATCCAAGATGGGGTGACTTGTGTGGCTCGGACCAGGTTCTGTTACCCAGAATCCTTTGCAAACCTCAAAATGTGGCTAAAAAAACACATGTTCCTCACATTTCTGTGGCAGAAAGTTCTGGAATCTCAGAGGAGCCACAAATTTCCTTTCACCCAGCGTTCCCCCACGTCTCCCGATAAAAATGATACCTCACTTGTGTGGGTAGGCCTAGCGCCCGCGACAGGAAACGCCCCAAAGCGCAATGTGGACACGGCCAAATTTCTGAAGGAAAACAGAGGTGTTTTTGGCAAAGTGCCTACCTGTAGATTTTGACCTGTAGCTCTGCCGCCACCTAGGGAAACCTACCAAACCTGTGCATTTCTGAAAACTAGAGACCTAGGGGAATCCAAGATGGGTCGACTTGTGTGGCTCGGACCAGGTTCTGTTACCCAGAATCCATTGCAAACCTCAAAATTTGGCTAAAAAAACACATGTTCCTAACATTTCTGTGGCAGAAAGTTCTGGAATCTGAGAGGAGCCACAAATTTCCTTCCACCCAGCGTTCCCCCACGTCCTCCGATAAAAATGATGCCTCACTTGTGTGGGTAGGCCTAGCGCCGGCGACAGAAAACGCCCCAAAGCGCAACGTGGACACATCCAAATTTGTGAAGGAAAACAGAGGTGTTTTTTGCAAAGTGCCTACCTGTAGATTTTGGCCTGTAGCTCAGCCGCCACCTAGGGAAACCTACCAAACCTGTGCATTTCTGAAAACTAGAGCCTCGGGGAATCCAAGATGGAGTGACTTGTGTGGCTCGGACCAGGTTCTGTTACCCAGAATCCATTGCAAACCTCAAAATTTGGCTAAAAAAAACACATGTTCCTCACATTTCTGTGGCAGAAAGTTCTGGAATCTGAGAGGAGCCACAAATTTCTCTTCCACCCAGAGTTCCCCCACGTCTCCCGATAAAAATGATACTCACATGTGTGGGTAGGCCTAGCGCCCGCGACAAGAAACGCCCCAAAGCGCAACGTGGACACAGCCAAATTTTTGAAGGAAAACAGAGGTGTTTTTTGCAAACTGCCTACCTGTAGATTTTGGCCTGTAGCTCAGCCGCCACCTAGGGAAACCTACCAAACCTGTGCATTCCTGAAAACTAGAGACCTAGTGGAATCCAAGATGGGGTGACTTGTGTGGCTCGGACCAGGTTCTGTTACCTAGAATCCTTTGCAAACCTCAAAATTTGGCTAAAAAAACACATGTTCATCACATTTTTGGGGCAGAAAGTTCAGGAATCTTAGAGGAGCCACGAATTTCCTTCCACCCAGCGTTCCCCCACGTCTCCCGATAAAAATGATACCTCATTTGTGTGGGTAGTCCGAGCGCCCGTGACAGGAAATGCCCCAAAGCGCAATGTGGACACAGCCAAATTTTTGAAGGAAAACAGAGGTGTTTTTTGCAAAGTGCCTACCTGTAGATTTTGGCCTGTAGCTCAGCCACAACCTAGGGAAACCTACCAAACCTGTACATTTCTGAAAACTAGAGACCTAGGGGAATCCAAGATGGGGTGACTTGTGTGGCTCGGACCAGGTTCTGTTACCCAGAATCCTTTGCAAACCTCAAAATTTGGCTAAAAAAACACATGTTCCTCACATTTCTGTGGCAGAACGTTCTGGAATCTGAGAGGAGCCACAAATTTCCTTCCACCCAGCGTTCCACCACGTCTCCCGATAAAAATGATACCTCACTTGTGTGGGTACACCTAGCGCCCGCGACAGGAAACGACCCAAAGCGCAACGTGGACACATCCAAATTTTTGAAGGAAAACAGAGGTGTTTTTTGCAAAGTGCCTACCTGTAGATTTTGACCTGTAGCTCTGCCGCCACCTAGGAAAACCTACCAAACCTGTGCATTTCTGAAAACTAGAGACCTAGGGGAATCCAATATGGGTCGACTTGTGTGGCTCGGACCAGGTTCTGTTACCCAGAATCCTTTGCAAACCTCAAAATTTGGCTAAAAAAACACATGTTCCTAACATTTCTGTGGCAGAAAGTTCTGGAATCTGAGAGGAGCCACAAATTTCCTTCCACCCAGCGTTCCCCCACGTCTCCCGATAAAAATTATACCTCACTTGTGTGGGTAGGCCTAGCGCCGGCGACAGAAAACGCCCCAAAGCGCAACGTGGACACATCCAAATTTGTGAAGGAAAACAGAGGTGTTTTTTGCAAAGTGCCTACCTGTAGATTTTGGCCTGTAGCTCAGCCACCACCTAGGGAAACCTACCATACCTGTGCATTTCTGACAACTAGAGCCCTAGGGGAATCCAAGATGGGGTGACTTGTGTGGCTCGGACCAGGTTCTGTTACCCAGAATCCATTGCAAGCCTCAAAATTTGGCTAAAAAAACACATGATCCTCACATTTCTGTGGCAGAAAGTTCTGGAATCTGAGAGGAGCCACAAATTTCCTTCCACCCAGAGTTCCCCCACGTCTCCCGATAAAAATGATACCTCACTTGTGTGGGTAGGCCTAGCGCCCGCGACAGGAAACGCCCCAAAGCGCAACGTGGACACAGCCAAATTTTTGAAGGAAAACAGAGGTGTTTTTTGCAAAGTGCCTACCTGTAGATTTTGGCCTGTAGCTCAGCCGCCACCTAGGGAAACCTACCAAACCTGTGCATTCCTGAAAACTAGAGACATAGGGGAATCCAAGATGGGGTGACTTGTGTGGCTCGGACCAGGTTCTGTTACCCAGAATCCTTTGCAAACCTCAAAATTTGGCTAAAAAAACACATGTTCCTCACATTTCTGTGGCAGAAAGTTCTGGAGTCTTAGAGGAGCCACGAATTTCCTTCCACCCAGCGTTCCCCCACGTCTCCCGATAAAAATGATACCTCACTTGTGTGGGTAGGCCTAGCGCCCGTGATAGGAAATGCCCCAAAGCGCAACGTGGACACAGCCAAATTTTTGAAGGAAAACAGAGGTGTTTTTTGCAAAGTGTCTATCTGAAGATTTTGGCCTGTAGCTCAGCCGCCACCTAGGGAAACCTACCAAACCTGTACATTTCTGAAAACTAGAGACCTAGGGGAATCCAAGATGGGGTGAATTGTGTGGCTCGGACCAGGTTCTGTTATGCAGAATCCTTTGCAAACCTCAAAATTTGGCTGGAAAAACACATGTTCCTCACATTTCTGTGGCAGAACGTTCTGGAATCTCAGAGGAGCCACAAATTTCCTTCCACCCAGCGTTCCCCCACGTCTCCCGATAAAAATGATACCTCACTTGTGTGGGTGGGCCTAGCGCCCGCGACAGGAAACACCCCAAAGCGCAACGTGGACACAGCCAAATTTTTGAAGGAAAACAGAGGTGTTTTTTGCAAAGTGCCTACCTGTAGATTTTGGCCTGTAGCTCAGCCGCCACCTAGGGAAACCTACCAAACCTGTGCATTCCTGAAAAATAGAGACATAGGGGAATCCAAGATGGGGTGACTTGTGTGGCTCGGACCAGGTTCTGTTACCCAGAATCCTTTGCAAACCTCAAAATTTGGCTAAAAAAACACATGTTCCTCACATTTCTGTGGCAGAAAGTTCAGGAATCTTAGAGGAGCCACGAATTTCCTTCCACCCAGCGTTCCCCCACGTCTCCCGATAAAAATGATACCTCACTTGTGTGGGTAGGCCTAGCGCCCGTGATAGGAAATGCCCCAAAGCGCAACGTGGACACAGCCAAATTTTTTAAGGGAAACAGAGGTGTTTTTTGCAAAGTGTCTATCTGTAGATTTTGGCCTGTAGCTCATCCGCCACCTAGGGAAACCTACCAAACCTGTGCATTTCTGAAAATTAGAGACCTAGGGGAATCCAAGATGGGGTGACTTGTGTGGCTCGGACCAGGCTCTGTTACCCAGAATCCTTTGCAAACCTCAAAATGTGGCTAGAAAAACACATGTTCCTCACATTTCTGTGGCAGAACGTTCTGGAATCTGAGAGGAGCCACAAATTTCCTTCCACCCAGCGTTCCCCCACGTCTCCCGATAAAAATTATAGCTCACTTGTGTGGGTAGGCCTAGCGCCCGCGACAGGAAACGCCCCAAAGCGCAACGTGGACACAGCCAAATTTTTGAAGGAAAACAGAGGTGTTTTTTGCAAAGTGCCTACCTGTAGATTTTGGCCTGTAGCTCGGCCGCCACCTAGGGAAACCTACCAAACCTGTGCATTCCTGAAAACTAGAGACATAGGGGAATCCAAGATGGGGTGCCTTGTGTGGCTCGGACCAGGTTCTGTTACCCAGAATCCTTTGCAAACCTCAAAATTTGGCTAAAAAAACACATCTTCTTCACATTTCTGTGGCAGAAAGTTCTGGAATCTTAGAGGAGCCACGAATTTCCTTCCACCCAGCGTTCCCCCACGTCTCCCGATAAAAATGATACCTCACTTGTGTGGGTAGGGCTAGCGCCCGTGATAGGAAATGCCCCAAAGCGCAACGTGGACACAGCCAAATTTTTGAAGGCAAACAGAGGTGTTTTTTGCAAAGTGTCTATCTGTAGATTTTGGCCTGTAGCTCAGCCGCCACCTAGGGAAACCTACCAAACCTGTGCATTTCTGAAAACTAGAGACCTAGGGGAATCCAAGATGGGGTGACTTGTGTGGCTCGGACCAGGTTCTGTTACCCAGAATCCTTTGCAAACCTCAAAATTTGGCTGGAAAAACACATGTTCCTCACATTTCTGTGGCAGAAAGTTCTGGAATCTGAGAGGAGACACAAATTTCCTTCCACCCAGCGTTCCCCCACGTCTCCCGATAAAAATGATACCTCACTTGTGTGGGTAGGCCTAGCGCCCGCGACAGGAAACGCCCCAAAGCGCAACGTGGACACATCCAAATTTTTGAAGGAAAACAGAGGTATTTTTGGCAAAGTGCCTACCTGTAGATTTTGACCTGTAGCTCTGCCGCCACCTAGGGAAACCTACCAAACCTGTGCATTTCTGAAAACTAGAGACCTAGGGGAATCCAAGATGGGTCGACTTGTGTGGCTCGAACCAGGTTCTGTTACCCAGAATCCTTTGCAAACCTCAAAATTTGGCTAAAAAAATACATGTTCCTAACATTTCTGTGGCAGAAAGTTCTGGAATCTGAGAGGAGCCACAAATTTCCTTCCACCCAGCGTTCCCCCATGTCTGCCGATAAAAATGATACCTCACTTGTGTGGATAGGCCTAGCGCCGGTGACAGAAAACGCCTCAAAGCGCAACGTGGACACATCCAAATTTGTGAAGGAAAACAGAGGTGTTTTTTGCAAAGTGCCTACCTGTAGATTTTGGCCTGTAGCTCAGCCGCCACCTAGGGAAACCTACCAAACCTGTGCATTTCTGAAAACTAGAGACCTAGGGGAATCCAAGATGGGTCGACTTGTGTGGCTCGGACCAGGTTCTGTTACCCAGAATCCTTTGCAAACCTCAAAATTTGGCTAAAAAAATACATGTTCCTAACATTTCTGTGGCAGAAAGTTCTGGAATCTGAGAGGAGCCACAAATTTCCTTCCACCCAGCGTTCCCCCACGTCTGCCGATAAAAATGATACCTCACTTGTGTGGGTAGGCCTAGCGCCGGCGACAGAAAACGCCCCAAAGCGCAACGTGGACACATCCAAATTTGTGAAGGAAAACAGAGGTGTTTTTTGCAAAGTGCCTACCTGTAGATTTTGGCCTGTAGCTCAGCCGCCACCTAGGGAAACCTACCAAACCTGTGCATTTCTGCAAACTAGAGCCCTAGGGGAATCCAAGATGGGGTGACTTGTGTGGCTCGGACCAGGTTCTGTTACCCAGAATCCATTGCAAACCTCAAAATTTGGCTAAAAAAACTCATGTTCCTCACATTTCTGTGGCAGAAAGTTCTGGAATCTGAGAGGAGCCACAAATTTCCTTCCACCCAGCGTTCCCCCACGTCTCCCGATAAAAATGATACCTCACTTGTGTGGGTAGGCCTAGCGCCCGCGACAGGAAACGCCCCAAAGCGCAACGTGGACACAGCCAAATTTTTGAAGGAAAACAGAGGTGTTTTTTGCAAAGTGCCTACCTGTAGATTTTGGCCTGTAGCTCAGCCGCCACATAGGGAAACCTACCAAACCTGTGCATTCCTGAAAACTAGAGACCTAGGGGAATCCAAGATGGGGTGACTTGTGTGGCTCGGACCAGGTTCTGTTACCCAGAATCCTTTGCAAACCTCAAAATTTGGCTAAAAAAACACATGTTCCTCACATTTTTGTGGCAGAAAGTTCTGGAATCTTAGAGGAGCCACGAATTTCCTTCCACCCAGCGTTCCCCCACGTCTCCCGATAAAAATGATACCTCACTTGTGTGGGTAGGCCGAGCGCCCGTGACAGGAAATGCCCCAAAGCGCAATGTGGACACAGCCAAATTTTTGAATGAAAACAGAGGTATTTTTTGCACAGTGCCTACCTCTAGATTTTGGCCTGTAGCTCAGCCGCCACCTAGGGAAACCTACCAAACCTGTACATTTCTGAAAACTAGAGACCTAGGGGAATCCAAGATGGGGTGACTTGTGTGGCTCGGACCAGGTTCTGGTACCCAGAATCCTTTGCAAACCTCAAAATTTGGCTAAAAAAACACATGTTCCTCACATTTCTGTGGCAGAAAGTTCTGGAATCTGAGAGGAGCCACAAATTTCCTTCCACCCAGCGTTACCCCACGTCTCCCGATAAAAATGATACCTCACTTGTGTGGGTAGGCCTAGCGCCCGTGACAGGAAATGCCCCAAAGCGCAACGTGGACACAGCCAAATTTTTGAAGGAAAACAGAGGTGTTTTTTGCAAAGTGCCTACCTGTAGATTTTGGCTTGTAGCTCAGCCGCCACCTAGGGAAACCTACCAAACCTGTCCATTTCTGAAAACTAGAGACCTAAGGGAATCCAAGATGGCGTGACTTGTGTGGCTCGGACCAGGTTCTGTTACCCAGAATCCATTGCAAACCTCAAAATTTGGCTAAAAAAACACATGTTCCTCACATTTCTGTGGCAGAAAGTTCTGGAATCTTAGAGGAGCCACGAATTTCCTTCCACCCAGCGTTCCCCCACGTCTCCCGATAAAAATGATACCTCACTTGTGTGGGTAGGGCTAGCGCCCGTGATAGGAAATGCCCCAAAGCGCAACGTGGACACAGCCAAATTTTTGAAGGCAAACAGAGGTGTTTTTTGCAAAGTGTCTATCTGTAGATTTTGGCCTGTAGCTCAGCCGCCACCTAGGGAAACCTACCAAACCTGTGCATTTCTGAAAACTAGAGACCTAGGGGAATCCAAGATGGGGTGACTTGTGTGGCTCGGACCAGGTTCTGTTACCCAGAATCCTTTGCAAACCTCAAAATTTGGCTAGAAAAACACATGTTCCTCACATTTCTGTGGCAGAAAGTTCTGGAATCTGAGAGGAGACACAAATTTCCTTCCACCCAGCGTTCCCCCACGTCTCCCGATAAAAATGATACCTCACTTGTGTGGGTAGGCCTAGCGCCCGCGACAGGAAACGCCCCAAAGCGCAACGTGGACACATCCAAATTTTTGAAGGAAAACAGAGGTATTTTTGGCAAAGTGCCTACCTGTAGATTTTGACCTGTAGCTCTGCCGCCACCTAGGGAAACCTACCAAACCTGTGCATTTCTGAAAACTAGAGACCTAGGGGAATCCAAGATGGGTCGACTTGTGTGGCTCGAACCAGGTTCTGTTACCCAGAATCCTTTGCAAACCTCAAAATTTGGCTAAAAAAATACATGTTCCTAACATTTCTGTGGCAGAAAGTTCTGGAATCTGAGAGGAGCCACAAATTTCCTTCCACCCAGCGTTCCCCCATGTCTGCCGATAAAAATGATACCTCACTTGTGTGGATAGGCCTAGCGCCGGTGACAGAAAACGCCTCAAAGCGCAACGTGGACACATCCAAATTTGTGAAGGAAAACAGAGGTGTTTTTTGCAAAGTGCCTACCTGTAGATTTTGGCCTGTAGCTCAGCCGCCACCTAGGGAAACCTACCAAACCTGTGCATTTCTGAAAACTAGAGACCTAGGGGAATCCAAGATGGGTCGACTTGTGTGGCTCGGACCAGGTTCTGTTACCCAGAATCCTTTGCAAACCTCAAAATTTGGCTAAAAAAATACATGTTCCTAACATTTCTGTGGCAGAAAGTTCTGGAATCTGAGAGGAGCCACAAATTTCCTTCCACCCAGCGTTCCCCCACGTCTGCCGATAAAAATGATACCTCACTTGTGTGGGTAGGCCTAGCGCCGGCGACAGAAAACGCCCCAAAGCGCAACGTGGACACATCCAAATTTGTGAAGGAAAACAGAGGTGTTTTTTGCAAAGTGCCTACCTGTAGATTTTGGCCTGTAGCTCAGCCGCCACCTAGGGAAACCTACCAAACCTGTGCATTTCTGCAAACTAGAGCCCTAGGGGAATCCAAGATGGGGTGACTTGTGTGGCTCGGACCAGGTTCTGTTACCCAGAATCCATTGCAAACCTCAAAATTTGGCTAAAAAAACTCATGTTCCTCACATTTCTGTGGCAGAAAGTTCTGGAATCTGAGAGGAGCCACAAATTTCCTTCCACCCAGCGTTCCCCCACGTCTCCCGATAAAAATGATACCTCACTTGTGTGGGTAGGCCTAGCGCCCGCGACAGGAAACGCCCCAAAGCGCAACGTGGACACAGCCAAATTTTTGAAGGAAAACAGAGGTGTTTTTTGCAAAGTGCCTACCTGTAGATTTTGGCCTGTAGCTCAGCCGCCACATAGGGAAACCTACCAAACCTGTGCATTCCTGAAAACTAGAGACCTAGGGGAATCCAAGATGGGGTGACTTGTGTGGCTCGGACCAGGTTCTGTTACCCAGAATCCTTTGCAAACCTCAAAATTTGGCTAAAAAAACACATGTTCCTCACATTTTTGTGGCAGAAAGTTCTGGAATCTTAGAGGAGCCACGAATTTCCTTCCACCCAGCGTTCCCCCACGTCTCCCGATAAAAATGATACCTCACTTGTGTGGGTAGGCCGAGCGCCCGTGACAGGAAATGCCCCAAAGCGCAATGTGGACACAGCCAAATTTTTGAATGAAAACAGAGGTATTTTTTGCACAGTGCCTACCTCTAGATTTTGGCCTGTAGCTCAGCCGCCACCTAGGGAAACCTACCAAACCTGTACATTTCTGAAAACTAGAGACCTAGGGGAATCCAAGATGGGGTGACTTGTGTGGCTCGGACCAGGTTCTGGTACCCAGAATCCTTTGCAAACCTCAAAATTTGGCTAAAAAAACACATGTTCCTCACATTTCTGTGGCAGAAAGTTCTGGAATCTGAGAGGAGCCACAAATTTCCTTCCACCCAGCGTTACCCCACGTCTCCCGATAAAAATGATACCTCACTTGTGTGGGTAGGCCTAGCGCCCGTGACAGGAAATGCCCCAAAGCGCAACGTGGACACAGCCAAATTTTTGAAGGAAAACAGAGGTGTTTTTTGCAAAGTGCCTACCTGTAGATTTTGGCTTGTAGCTCAGCCGCCACCTAGGGAAACCTACCAAACCTGTCCATTTCTGAAAACTAGAGACCTAAGGGAATCCAAGATGGCGTGACTTGTGTGGCTCGGACCAGGTTCTGTTACCCAGAATCCATTGCAAACCTCAAAATTTGGCTAAAAAAACACATGTTCCTCACATTTCTGTGGCAGAAAGTTCTGGAATCTGAGAGGAGCCACAAATTTCCTTCCACCCAGCGTTCCCCCACGTCTCCCGATAAAAATGATACCTCACTTGTGTGGGTAGGCCTAGCGCCCGCGACAGGAAACGCCACAAAGCGCAACGTGGACACTTCCAAATTTTTGAAGGAAAACAGAGGTGTTTTTTGCAAAGTGCCTACCTGTAGATTTTGGCTTGTAGCTCAGCCGCCACCTAGGGAAACCTACCAAACCTGTGCATTTCTGAAAACTAGAGACCTAGGGGAATCCAAGATGGGGTTACTTGTGTGGCTCGGACCAGGTTCTGTTACCCAGAATCCTTTGCAAACCTCAAAATTTGGCTTAAAAAACACATGTTCCTCACATTTCTGTGGCAGAAAGTTCTGGAATCTGAGTGGAGCCACAAATTTCCTTCCACCCAGCGTTCCCCCAAGTCTCCCGATAAAAATGATACCTCACTTGTGTGGGTGGGCCAGGTGCCTGCAACAGAATAAGGCCCAAAACTTGTAGAGATAGAGGGGATAGCACAGCAAGTTTATAAGGACATATTCTTTTATACATCTTTAGACTGACTCTGCTTTGGGGACCCACATAAGTGAGGTGTCATTTTACTTGGGAGACTGAGGGGAACACTGGGGAGTAGGAATTTTGTGCTGGAGTGGTGATCCTACGAAGAAAATTGAGGAAAATATGCTTTTTTAAGCACATTTTGATATTTACAGAGGAGTCTGGGTAAGAAAATGTTGGGGGATCCACGCAAGCCACACCTCCCTGGACTCCTTGGGGTGTCTAGTTTTAAAAAATGTCTGGGTTTGGTAGGTTTCCCTAGATGAAGGCCGCACACAGTGTACACACGGAAACTATACACATATCCTGTCCTACTTTCAGACAGCATATACAATTTAATTCCATATCGTGCCCTTTTGCTAGGAATGTACTGCCTAAAAACCAAACGACCCTTGAAGAGGACCAAAGACTCGTCCACACTTAACTCTTTGCCTGGAACATAGACCTCTGAAAACCGATCTACAAAATGATCAAGGACAGGCCTAATCTTAAAAAGACGGTCAGAATCTGGGTGATCTCGTGGCAAGGCTAATGCATTGTCAACAAAATGCAGCATCCTAAGAAGAAGCAAATACCGATTACGACTCATGGTCGCTGGAAATATAGCTGTTGCCATCAAGGGACTAGTAGACCAATAAGAAGCCAGTGACGGCTTCCTTATCAACCCCATCAAAAAAGTCAAACCCAAAAACTTTTTTAACTCCTCCAAATTTGTGGGAATCCACTGGGCAGCTCTAGAGTGTGGCCTAAGTCTAGCAGCGTTGTCCCTCAAATGCTGCTCCACATACAAATTAGTCTGCTCAACAATCTCTTCCAAAAACATATCATCCATGAATAACTCAAAGAAATTGATAGGCATAAAGTTCTCTGTATTGGCGTTACACCCCGGGAGACCAGTAAAGGCAGGCAATTCTGGCTGCTCCATGTTTGGGGCAACCCAGACATCAGGTCTTATAACGGGAAACCTTTCAGCCCCAGGTTGCTGCACTATTGGCACATCAATGTCCTCCTCTAAAACAGGCCCTTCATCTGCACTGAGTGTGGCTTCATCATCAGAAGATTCCCCTCCAACAGAAACATCACTGCCAGAATCTCTGACTTCCTCCTCTGCCTCAGATGCAGAGTCCGTCTCATAGTCATGATCAGACTGTGACTCAAAAAGCATACCAACCACCTGCTGAGCAGTCATCCTGTGGCTAGCCATGATCTCTCCTGCTAAAATTAACTGGACAAATTCACCACCAACAACCAGCACTGTGTAAGACAAGTAACAAAGTGTAGCTTTGTTAGTAAGAGTTATAAACTCAAAAACTATACCGCTCACTTGCCTGAAAAAGCTTGATTCACCAGCAACTACACAGCAATCACCAATGATATCCCACTAAAAATAAAGAAAGAAAGGCAAATTAGAAATAAGACAAAACAAATATCATTGTGCACAAACCTAAGGACAATTTCACACACAATCCTGCATTTAGTACACCCCCTACAAACATGTCATTCATGCATGGCAACAATACTCCTTTGGAGTAAATTGTTTTTACTTACCTAAAACATGCAACTGTGCAAACTGCAGGTCAACCACCGCCAAAACCGCAAGGAACCACAGCAAATAAAGCAAAAGCTTTTAACTAGAACAAAAAGGAGGAAATTTTTTTTTATCACAAATGCAAAGACTTCTTCAGTTGACAAACACCCCACCATCAAACATTTAGAAATTGGTGCCTAAGTGGATTCTGCCATAGGGGCCGATGGGCCTACTACAAAAATAGGCCTGTCTGCCCCAAGGAAGCCAGAAAATACCTTTAGTAGTGTGTCCCCATGGAGAGCGACCTTTGCCAAAGGGGACAGCCCTCAAACAAAAAAAACAAAAACAAAACACACACAACACTATCCCTGGTGCCTAAGTGGCTTCTGCCCCCCTTGGGGGCAGGTGGGCCTAAGAAAATAGGCCCATCTGCCCCCAGGGGGTGTAGAAATGGCCAACAGGTCAATGCCCCCCTGGGGGGGGCACCCCGTGACCAAGGGGACACCCCCCCACAAAAATAAACAAATAAAAAAAAATCCCTGGCGTTCTAGTGGTTTCTGCCCCCCTTGGGGGCAGACCAGCCTAAAAATAATAGGCTGATCTGTCTCCAAGGGGTGCAGAAATGGCCTGGGTACATGTGCCCCCAAAGTGGGGGGCGACCCTTGCCCAAGGCCCCCCCCCCATCCACTAACACACACACACACACACACTATCCCTGGTGTTTAAGTGGCTTCTGCCCCCCTTGGGGGCAGAAATGGCCAACAGGTCAATGCCCCCCTTGGGGGGGTGCCCCGTGCCCAAGGGGATGCCCCCCCCCACAAAAATAAACACATAAAAAAAAATCCCTGGCATTCTAGTGGTTTCTTGGGGCAGATCAGCCTAAAAATAATAGGCTGATCTGCCCTCAAGGGGGGCAGAAATGGCCCTAAAAGACATGCCCCCCAAAGGGGAGCGACCCTTGCCCAAGGAGGCGCCCCCCCATCCACTACACACACAATCCCTGGTGCCTAAGTGGCTTCTGCCCCCCTTGGGGGCAGATGGACCTAAAAAAAATAGGCTGATTTTCCCCCAAGGGGGACAGAAAAGGCCAACAGTTATCTGCCCCCTTGGGGGGGGCGCCCCTTGCCCAAGGGGGCACCCCCCCCTCATAAATACACATAAAAATAAAAAACCCTGGTGATCTAGTGTTTTCTGCCCCCCTTGGGGGCAGATCTGGCTAAAAAGTAGCCAATCTGCCCTCAAGTGGGGCAGAAATGGCCCTAAAAGACATGCCCCCCAAAGGGGAGCGACCCTTCCCCAAGGGGGCGCCCCCCCATCCACTACACACACAATCCCTGGTGCCTAAGTGGCTTCTGCCCCCCTTGGGGGCAGATGTACCTAAAAAAAATAGTTGGGGGCAGAAAAGGCCAACAGTTCTCTGCCCCCTTGGGGGGGGAGCCCCTTGCCCAAGGGGGCACCCCCCCACACATAAATGCACATAAAAATATAAATCCCTGGTGATCTAGTGTTTTCTGCCCCCCTTGGGGGCAGATCTGGCTAAAAAGTAGCCAATCTGCCCCCAAGGGGGGCAGAAATGGCCGTAACGAATTGCCCCCCAAAGGGGAGTGACCCTTGCCCAAGGGGCCGCTCCCCGCCAACAAGAAACAGGAAAGTAAACAAAAAAAAGAAATCCTTGGTGTCTAGTGGGGGGAAGCACACAGAGGGAGCGAGAGCGCTCCCTCTGGGCTGTGTGCCGAGGACGTAGTGGTTACGTCCTCGGCACAGCAGCACTGTGCCGCAGGACGTAACCACTACGTCCGCGGCACAGAAGGGGTTAATTGGCGGACTACTACTGCTATTTCTTCTGATTCCCAGTGGTTGTTTCTTTCCAGCAACACAGAGCAATGGTGCCGCTCCCGCCAACTCCACTGTGCCGTGAGCGCATGGTTCGGATCTTCGGTGCACCTTTGCTGGTGGAACTGGAGCTTGACTGGTCGTTGTCATTTCAGCCACTTCTCTGGTGTGTACATCCAGTCTTCCGCTGCATATGGTGTCTCTTTGAACATCTGCCTATGGTCTGTCTTGCTGTTGCACCAACATCTCCTGTGGACCACGAACTGCTGATGTCCCCGATGAGGGTTCATACACGGTCATGCCCCTTGAGACTGAGGTTGCTCCGCGAGGCCACCTATGAGCCTTCCGTTGTGAGATCTACCATGGATGAGGACTCAATGCACCAGGTAATACGGCTCACTTCTGCTCTGTGCATCCGTTTGTCCGCCCAGCACTAGACTTAACTTCGGACGATGTTGACTCATTTTTTAGATCCTTGACTGGTGACTTCAATGACATTCTTCAAGATGATGCGTATAACACATAATTTGATGAATTGAATTGCCATTCCCGATTCCAAATTATGCAATTACATAGACATTTGCTGTTGCACGCTGTACTTGTCATAGTTGACATTAACATCTCTGTATGCATTTTTAAATAGATTTGTTTTAACATATTTTTAAAACATGCGAATGCTTTTTTGCTTTTTTTAGCATTTAGCTTTTAGTTCAGGAGCAGTTTTTTAGCTTTTGGGTTCCTGTGCCTTCATCATACCTGTTACGGCAATGGGGAGGGTGTAGTGAATCCTAGTTCGTTTTAATGGGATAGCAGGAGTTAGCTTAGTCTCTGGCTTGTAGACTCGTGCCCCTGTCACCTAGTGACTTTTAACCTACTTAGCTTGCTCTGTCTTAGCCCATTTAATTATTTATTTTTTCTAAGATGGCTGCCTTGTTTATAGTTAGGCCACTTGTTATGAGTTACATTATCAGTATCACCGTGCCCAGGCGTCAAGATCAAGCACCAAAGACAAACAAACAGTAGGAGTTCACACTTAGGGATTTTCCCTCTCTATACTTTCGAGGGATTGTTGATATTAATTGCCGTCCCAAGCATGCCTGTTATCTATTGTTTAGGAATACATCTACGTCAGGGGACCTTGTAGATCTGTATAAATACATCACACTTTAGACAGATAATCAGAGGGATTCCGACCAGAGGGCATCGCCACCATCGCTGATACCGATGCTGCAGTCATCTTGATGCTGACCCAGTCTTCGTGTCCCTGCGGAGTCTGAGATAGAGACCTCATTCCAAGGTAACGAGGGTTGGGGGCTCCTCTCATGGACACAGCATTGGCAGATTAGGTTTAACGAACCCAGCTCTCCTTTAGGTAGGAGGTCAGGCCTTTTTCTTAGGATAGTAGGGAATCTTACATCTCATATATCTTTTCTATGTATTGCAAAATGGTGGGGGTCTTCGTAACAATGACTCTTGTCTTCACAATACTGTTACTTGCTATATTCATTATCCTGATCATTGCAGTCCATGCAACTTATCGCAAATTGCAGTTATGCTAAATAAAAAGCTATTATAACTTTACTGCATCTGTGTCATTGCTTGTGTTTGTATGAGACATAATATATCTGTGAGAAAAGGGTAATCTCCGTTTAACCATGACACTCCCTGCGATGTCTTATTTTTGAGTCCATGCGTAAACGGCTGCCATAAATCACCTTTTACTATTGTGTTTCTGGGGAGGTGCTGCTAGTGAGCCGGTAAGGTTGGGATAACAGTTGCGACTTGTTGTAGGAAAGACGTAGTCGCCTACAAACAAAAGTACTGTCATCCTTAAACCAGCAGTCTTGCCCAGAGCAAGAGTCCAAACTACGACACTACCAGAGGGTGAACACGGGTTATTTCTAAGTGTGTATTTAGCTTACCCTGACTAGAAGTGGTGGGTCATGCTTGTACAGGGTGCATACTCTGAAAACCAGAAACCCCACTTCTAAAACCCATCACTATGCTTTCATACCTCTCTATTCTGACACCAACATCTGCCATGGATTTCAGACAACTGGGCAGCCTTGCACCTACGGGGCCAAGAGTAATAGAAACATATGCCACAGGCCTTCTTGAATCATCATGCATCTGAGTAAGCACTGAGAGAGCGTACCCCCTTCTTCTCACTGCAAAACAATGTGAAAATCATACTGCAATCTGGCATTCCTAGTGCTGGGGCATGATAGAGGTTTTCTCTCAGCTCTAGGAAAGCTTTCAAGCAATCATTGTCCCATGGAAGAGGATCAGGCACATCTTTACATGTCGAACTCAGTAAGGACTTAGCCACTACAGGAAAGTTCTGTATCCACTGTGTAGAGTAGCCAACCATTCCCAGGAACTTTCAGCTTCTCTCTGTGTTTTAGGTGGATTCATCCTCAAAATTGTCTCAGCTCTTTCCTGTGACACCTTTCTAATTCCTTTTCCAATGATACTGGACTTCCTTTTTACAGTATTGCAGTTTGCTCACAAACACTTTGGGCCTGATTCTAACTTTGGAGGACGGTGTTAAACCGTCCCAAAAGTGGCAGATATACCACCTACCGTATTACGAGTTCCATAGGATATAATGGACTCGTAATACGGTAGGTGGTATATCCGCCACTTTTGGGACGGTTTAACACCGTCCTCCAAAGTTAGAATCAGGCCCTTTATGTCTATTCTCAGCTAGGTGATTGAGAAAAGCAATGGCATCCTGTTTGGAATTTGTTCTAGTGCTCAATACCACAAGTAGGCCATTGTACAAGAACTGAATCAAAAGGCATTTACAGAAACTCAATATATTTCTTCAAAATTTGATGGAAAATAGAAGAGCACTTGTGGAACATAGCACAATGTCAAAACTCTCTCTCAAAACACAAAAGAGAACAAGAATTGTCTATCTTCATGCAATGGGATGGAGAACAAGGCTTGGCAAAGATCCATAGTGGTAAACCATACTGCAGTGCGCAGAATTTGAAAAAGAGTGGTGGCTGGATTCGGTACACGGAATAACATGGAACAACAATGTCAGATTTTTCTGAGATCTTGGACAATCTTCTACTTCCTGTCAGATTTCTGCAAGCCTGTGTTTAGTGTGTTACAGGGGCTCCTAATTATCTCCCTCACTATCCATTTTCTCAACATATCTTCAATTATTGGTGTTATCTCTGCCGCTGTCTCTGGGGTCCGATTGTATGGTGGTGTTCTCAGAAAAACTGCATTGGGCTTCCCTTTGATATGGACTGGTTCTACACCTCTGATTAGCTTGATGCCATTTCATGTAAAGTCCCACACTTCTGTGTTCACAGTCCCTCTAAAATTAGGGTGCAACTCATCTACTGTTCTCATTGGATACAGCCCTATAGCATCTTGTAGGACCAACTCAAATTCTACATCCTTATGATCTGTTTGAAATTACATCTGGTGTGCAATAGATTGTCCAGTTTAACTTGCACAACAAATCTCATCCTAGCAGATTTACAGTACTTGAATCACACACAATAAGCCTGTGCTTCTCTTTGAATGAACCTATTTTAACAGGAACTTCTTCTGAAGCTGGATTTGTAATGTGTTTAATTGCAACACCCACAACGTAAACCTTATTTCTCAAAATGGGTAGGTCTGGAACTTCTGCTGTTCTAACAGTGAAATGGGTAGCTCCGATATCAATGAGAAATGACATGTGGTGGTCATTTACCTCACTTTCTACAAATGGTCCACTCTAGTCTTCTTCTAAGACTGTGCCAAGTACACAATCTTCTTCACCCCACAGGCACCACCTTTGGGAATTGTCAGAGCCAAAAGCTCTCATTGTCCAAAAAGGGAGCTGTTGAAATAGATTCTAGGTCTGTAATTAATTTTTATTCACTCTTCCTATATTTAGTGAAGTTGTAGGGGCTTGCGGGACCTACATCATTTGAATCTGTGTCTACATTGGCAACTGTATCTGATTTTCCCCTTGCATTTGTTTATTACCACTCTTTCTATCTGGATTTAGCATACACTCCCTCTTTCAATGCCTGATCTTGTTACAAAAATGACAGCAAGTCATTCTAACCAGTTGGAACTCCTTAACCTCTACCCTGAGAAGCAGCCATACATCTTTGAACACCTTGGAGTCCAGCCTGAACCCCAATTACCTGCATTGATTCTGAAAACCACCACCTTGTATTGTACCGACATTTCCTGCAAATGACTGATTCTGAAAATCTTCTGTGCCATTTTTGTCTGGGCTAACATATACTTTTCCTTAAACTTCCTTTTCTTCATCTCCTGTTCATCGGTACAATACTTTGCATATTTCCTCCAACAAGTTTGTCTGCTGGCAAAGCACATTCTGTTCTGTATGCTTACTTATCTCTAGTGTCAAGCTAATAACAAACTGTGAGATAAAGAATCCCATATCACTTAGCCCAATGTGTGATTGACCAGTGTGCTGCTGGATTGCCTTCAACAAACATTCATAATATTCATGTATTGACACTTTCACCTTTAGCTGGATTCTAATTAGCCTCACATAATCCAAATCCTTTGGAGGCACTCTGCCTTTCAAGAAATGATAGGAGATACTGCATTAGTGTGGGCATTTATTGGTTGTTCTGAGCTTGGCCTATGTACAGCAATTTTGCAGTCAGCCCACAAATCATTTGGAAGAACAATGTTAAAGAATATATACAAATCCGTCCACAGCACTTTAGAAATGTTAACAAATCTTTCAACTTGCATGTACCACTGCATAGGATTCTCTCTCAACCTTGGAAAATTGTTCACAAATGCTGCAAGATCTCCCCTATACCATGACACATAAACATACTCTCCTCCTAGAAACTCTCGCAATGAATACGTCGATGCTTCACCTTCATCCAAGAGACCAAGAGGAAGCTTTCTTTTTACTTCAGTCGCCTCTGATTGTTTCTTTTTCTGTTCATGTTTCCTTGCCCATTTGCTCTGTAATTTCTCAAAATCACCCCATTTACAAATGCATTTTACTAATTCAGTAATGCGTAATTACATTTCTGAAGAACACACTGTCTCAATTGCTTCATCATCTAATTGCACCCTGAAATCTATCTTCAATGGAACACTTGAAAGATTGACTTCATATTTTCTGGCCGATTCAGTCAATTTATCTTGTGTAGCTGCTGCACACTTAGTAATTTCTTTGCTCAAACAGATCAGTTATTTTCTTGATATTGATTGACATGTTCAAGATCTAGACATCCTCTAATAATTTCTTCTAGTTCTAATTTTAATCTCTGGACATTTAATGGTCTTTCTTTTGCTGTACTCTGACTGGGACCTTGACTTCCTGTGTTCTCTGTCTTTGTATTATTCTCAACAGCTTCCTCAAACTATGGGGTGAAAATCCCATCTTCAAATACATTTGGCTCATCTTGTGTTGCTTGTGTCATGAAGGCAATCCGTCTCTTCTCGCTTAATGATTGCATAGTCTGTGATGGTGCCCATTAAAAAATCTGGGAATTCTGCAAAGTTGGAATAAACCCTGTCACAGGTGGTCCATCCAACAGCTCCTTGAGCTACAGCATTTAGGACAATATTAATTGGGGCAGGTCCTGTGCAAACCTTTACTGGTTGTGTTGTTATAACCCTAGCAATAGGTATTGGTATAGTCACTGTAGAAGCAGTAACACCTGGAGACATCACTGCCGGGGCAGTCTCAACTCTGAAAGGCACATTAGCACATTATTAGGTATAGCAAGTTGACAACAGACTGTGTCATCTGTAATGATCTCTCAATTTGAGTTGCATTCGGGTCAACAGCGGCTGTAGCCACTGTCACATTAGTAGTTATCATTCCCTCAGCATTTTTCACAAGAGCCACATAAGGTGGAGGATGTGCAGCTAATAAGTCCTTTAAAATTCCAACTCCTGAACCACTATCCGCATCTGATTTCTTTTCATCTTTTTCCCCTTCATTCCCCTTTACTTTTTACCTTTTCAGTTTCTCAGGTTCTTCAGTTCCTCATTAGTAGTTGCGGGAAATAATCTAGTTCCCTCCACTATAGCTTCCTCCATCTCTATTGTCACTCATCCAATTTATGAAAATGTTGTGCCGCCTTTGCATAATTCTTTTGATGCAAAAGTGATGCAAACTTACAAAATACAATCACCTTTCATCAATTTTCTAAAAGCTTTGAAAAGTTTCATATTTTTGAATTAAGTTAAAAAATAACAAACAATGTAATTCAAATATTCAATGTTTTCATTCTGTTTCATATATGTCAATTTTGCAGTAAACCCATCTCCCAATCTTGGTGTGGCTCCTCACACCAATCAACCAATTTCTATACGGCTCTTCAAACAGACCAATAAATCACTGCACGGCATTTCATACCAACCGGCCAACCTTAGCATGCTACACAATATGATGCAACAACTTGCTCCTTGTGGCAGCTCTCCCACCTTTACAATTCCTTCATACACACAGAATGTTACAATTCTACCACTCTATGAAACATAAAGTAACAGTCTTTGTCTGCTCAGCTAAAGAATACAAAATGAGCAATTCAACAACCAGAATATTAAGGTTTTTACACCCTCCAACTTTTCTCTCTTAAAAGATGAAATCTCGACCTATGGAAATCATATTACTCAATGCAGCATCACCTTTGCTCATTAGGTTCTACTAACATTAATCAACATTTGTACTTTCACCACATATTGTTACTGTCCCTATTTCAATTATACATGTTTATTCAGCACATTATTGTATTAACTTTCAATTATGAAAAATGTGTCAGCGCTACCAAAGTGTCACTTCAGTTGGCCCCAAAAAGGATTCATGCAAGGATGCATGCAACCTGCCCAGTCTACACTAGTCACACCCTTTCAAATGTTATTGAAGCATTAGGAACCTTTAAGGCCTCATTTAAAAGAATCTGATGCACTGGTTTTGATGCATCACATTTCTTGTGCTTCACTACGACCCGCTAACGAGGCCATGGATACACTGTATTTACAATACAGGGCTCCATGATGCATGTTTTCACAGAGGTGTCAGAAATTCTGATGCATCTGTGGCACTAAACAGATCTATTGCTGGACTAGCATCAAGCAATGCGAGGAACGCTCCCATAGAAAAAAGTCCTGTTTCAGATAATGCCTGCTCTGAGCAGGCTTTAAATTTCTTATGCTGTGAAGTTACAGAACAACACAGTGAAATGTTCTAAATTTCACTGTCTCAGTTCTGAGTGGCTTTTTCAGAGGGAAAGCCTCCCTTGCATACATTATACCTGACGCAGGTATAATAAGATGCAAGGCTTCACAAACTGACGCATTGGGCCTAATGTGTCAGTTTGTAAATATGGAGCAGTGTAAAGCACTGCTTACTCCACCGTTGCGTAAAAAAAATGACACGACGGTGGTGCAGAGGCCATGTAAATGAGGCCTTTAGTTTAGCAAAATGGCAACGTCTGCAAGTGCTCCACCGCCCTGTGACACCTTCCTGACAATGCCGGCGTCCGCAGGGTTAACCGAGTGCTTCTACCCTGGAATCAGCACCTGAGGAAGGCTCGATGAGCAGCTGCTAGCTTTTCTTACTGCCCTTAGTGCTGATCATTGTATGTTAATGCATCGCGAATGGTTCCTCAATACCATTTATACAAGCCTGAACGGGTTTGAATTTTCAATTTAAATGCCATTGCTGTTGATAGTTTATTCCCTATATGCTGCCTGTGAGAATACAACTAGGATTACATTTCCAGAAAGCTCACGATGCTGCGCAGCAGGAACATCTGGTAATGTGTTCTGTGGCCTGGGTGTATTACGGTTCTACAGCCCTCAAAAGCAGACCTCCAATAACCACGGTGACCGCTGTCACCCTGTTAGAATAGTAAGTTGCGAAGCAGGTGCGGTCGAAAGGTCAATGCACAGCAAAAGGTGGGTGTTTACTAAAAAAACTAAGTTAAGTAAAACTGGGAGAAATTGTGTGTTTTTTTTACAAACATTCTATGTAGCTCTGATGCTAAGAAGTGCAGGTTAGCCCCCATCAATTTATCATGGACTCACTGCAACCAATTTGGTCAGACTTGGAGGATCTGCTAATGGAAATAAAACAATGAACGTATGGAAGTGACGCAGAATATAATAACCTTCAGAGAATTGACAAGGCCTGGGTTTCTATTTAGTCCAACGGATCAAGAGCGGATTTGAAGACGACATTTTTAATTTTCTGTGAGTTTCACTTACGAGGCCGTTAGGCTTTAGAGTAAAGTTAGCAGGAAATGCCTGTAGCATGTGAATGCCTTATTAACATCTGCTGCCCTAATACCGTGATTCGGGACAACTGTCATTGTGATTCTAGGTCAGAAGGAAGTTTATTTTACAAAGACTCACTCTAAACACAGCTTCGCCCTTCTAGAGAATAATTCCATTAATTTCATAGTTCCACAAGACCTGAGTGGCCAAGCCATGTGCAAACCTGTTTCCCGAGAGGCTAGTTAGTGACAAAGCGCAACCTGTGATTCTCGATAGACTTTCTATGCTGATTGACTCATCTATTCACAGAAATGTAGGTGCTTGTCAATCAGAATACCTGTCCCTGTCCCTGGTTGAGAACCAGTAGCTGCAATATTCGCGCCCAACTCCTAATCTTTTACTGGGCGTACCAACATCAAGATGGTACTGAAAATCATTGAATTTTCAGTACCATCTACACAGGACAAACATACGTGTGACATGCTGTTATTGTGAGGTAGAATTTGATCGTAGGTAGCTTTGTATGCCCTGCCCAGAATTCAACATTCATTTTTTTGTGCACTTGAGGAGGTCTGGTGCTCTCCCTGTTAGTTGGCCTCAAAGCGTCTCTCAACATTGAACTTCATCTACAACCAGTCTTACCTTCAGAGTGAAAGGTAACAGGTCTCGATATGGAACGACTAAATTACAGCAACAAACAAGTCAAACTCCATTTTTAGAATATATGCCTGGCCTCGTGCACAAGTGCGGTGATTTTGTTCTATTCAATAAACCACGTAATAAATGGATATTCAAATGCATTTCCTCGTCGTGCCCTCAACCCCCAAAATGATTGTCATGTTGATCACACACAACTGCAGCAGCACTGTCTTTAGATCTTTCTGTGCCCCCATTCTACATTCCCACAACCTCGAGCACTGCCAAATCATCAGACAACAAAGAAACAGGCCAAGCTTGGAATCGCGCATGAGACCAATGGAGGACATTAGGGTGGATTGAGAATGCATTCTTATGTGTTTACGTCCACACATTTGTCTGAAGAATCCCTTAACGCCCACTCCCTGCACACATGGTTCTTATAGAGTCCAAAAAAAGTCATTTATTTTCCATTTTTGTTCTTATTGGTGAGTGTTTTCCGACTCTAGGGTATGACTTCGTCCTCTACCTACCTCTGCCCAAAGGTCACCCAAGTAAAGTAAGGGCTGCATAATAAGCAATCGTGTTGCTCTCACTTAACACCTGAAGGTATTTGCAGCTCAGGATGGTAGGGTGGAAAGGGCTTAGCTATGCCAAAAAGCCAAGGACAGGCAAGAGACAGGCCGAATAACTATTGCACCACTGCCATCGTCATGAATCTTGAAGTGGGACTCCAGAAATGTCAGACACTCAGATGCAGGCCTGGGTCACACAACCCTTTGCTGACATAGTAGTAATAAATTGTTTGGCCTTTCCCCCTTAGATGGACTGACGCCACCAATGGCGGAGCAATCTGTCGTTCACTCTTCCACCGACTCCGAACAACATAAGCAAGGGGTAGTTAACGATCATTATTAAAGCCAATAGTTCTGTCTTTAATTTGGTAATACATGCAAACACAGGTGTGCACAATTGTGCACGGTCAATATGTGCCATTTATCTGTACTACCTGCTGTCATGGTATGCACGTTGCTTCTCGCCGTTGGCTGGAGAACGTGAAAGAGCACCCGGTCTTCTGCTGGTTCTAGACTAACCAAGATAAGGGCGACCCTTTCCAGAAGCAACGGTGCTGCTTGACAGGAAATGCCTAAGCAGACCGTACCCTCCAGAAGGAGTCCCAGAGCGAAAAAAACAAAAATGTGGGAAAAACCTCTACACAGGAACTCCTGAAAAAGAGGAAAAACAAATAATGAAAAAAGTGAAAAAATTGAAATAATCTCCAATCAAGAGCCACAGGAACTGTAGAAAAATACGAAGAAACAGGAGCGAGGATCACCACCAAGCGGAAGTGTTTGCAACACAAAGAAGACCAGGAATGAAGGACTTATATACCAGGAGACAGGAAGTGACAAAACAGGAAGAAAGAGCGACACCATCATGGATTGGGAAAGGCCGAATAGAAAAGAATAGGAAAAAGGTAGCAGTATAAAAGAAAAAGGCATGCTGGGAAAAAGAACACCAAGAAGACAACATGGATACCAGGACAAGGAAAAAGCGAAGTGGAAAGAGAAGAAGAAAAGAAAAGACAAAAAAAGGAAGAAAAGAAAAGGAGTGCCCTCCCCCCCAGGTAAGGAAGGAAAAATATCAGGGAAGCAGGCCAGAATAGTGGCGTGACCCGGAGCAGGAAATGTGCTTTGTGGGCCATGCTGCCAGAAAAAAAATACAGAAACGCAGTCCACGGCGATGCCGGCGCTCTGATACTCGGAGCGGCGGCCTGGCCACGGTTTGGGAAAGGGACATCGTGGTAAAGTGTGGCGTCACACCTGCCTCTATCTGCCACTCTTGCACCTGTGTCTTATTTTCTATCCACCAAATATGCAACACTGCAAAGAGCATGCGCTGTAAGCTGAGGGAGTACAAAAAGAAACATCACATTGGTTTCACATCACATTTAGCTGGCATCACATTGAAGTGGAACATTAATGATTGGTGCATCATCAACGTAGCTTGGAAAACCTTTTAGAAGAACAAGTTACATCCATGTGTAAAATAACTTTCAAACATCTGACCCACATGTCATTGTCTATGACAATGTCATGCCACAATGTATGAAAATAACCTGCCACATTTTTAAATTTATCAATAGCACTTACTCTATAATACACAACATTTGTCACCATAACATTTGTCACAAGTATTTTAGCATGCTCTTCTGGGGCATACCAAGCATACCCACACAAGGACACCCTGGTGTGGGTATGTGGGGTATGCCTCAGAGGAGTTTTGTTACCCAATTATCACCATATAGACTCTGCACTTACACTGGCCAACATTCCTGATAACATTAACAGGCCACCCCTTTTAATACACGTCCTTCAGAAGAATAGAAAACAAGTACACTTAACCTATTCACAAAATGGACTCCTCAGAGATAGCACAAACACTTAACAGAGACTAACATTTGAATCACTAAAACCCCAGACAATGTCAGCCCCTCTGACAACCCTTAACCCTCATCCAACTATTCAAATGACCATTAGACCACAATTCAATAGGTCTAATCATCTATACTATACCCACAAAATAATGCACCAACATACTAAGCAATCCAGAACACATGTGAGGAAGCAGAACTCGGTATCCCAATATCTAAGACACCCACAAATTCAAATCACCCCAAAATTTACCTCAAACAGTTCTGCTACAAGTTGATCTTCCATAAAAGGCATCCTTTACAACATCAATTTACCAAAGTAATTGTAGAAAATTAGGTTACTGTTTGAGGAGGGTGAAACACTTCCCAAATAGCAACCAAAATTCCTGTCAAGGTGAATTATCAGGCAACTCCAAAGTAACCTGTGCTTAGCCCTCTGACATGTTTGGCACAAAATCAGTTGTGCGTAAGTTAGAGGAAGTCTGTAAAACATTTAAGAAGCACTTCAAACAGTAACAAAGTGAAAACACAACATAAGAACAATCTCACACCAATTTAGAAAAATAGAGCAAAATATAATAAATTATCTGAAATTACAAAAATGTAATCAGTAGTACTGTAGGTATTCAATTTAAGTGAAAAAAGTGCCTAAAAGCACAAAGATTCCATTGTGGCTATCTGGTGTCGCCAGACCGGAACAAAGTCACAAGCTCAGGTAAACTGTGGTGGAGTGTGGGCTGAATACGGGGACAAAGTTAGGACCTCTGAACAAAGTAACTTAAATCCTGGTTGCACAGCATTGTGAGATCCTGTGTTGAGGATCCATCATGCAACGGCAGCTCTGCTGAAACTGCAGGGCTGTGGTGCAAAGTCCTGTATAGAGGATGCATCATGCAGCAGCAGTTCAAAGTAGTTGCAAGCTGGGAGGAGATGCGCTGTGTTGTTGTTGAAGATGCAGTCGATGAGGGGCTTGTGATACGAAGTCCGGTGTTGAAGATGCTTCTCACATTGGCAGTTCTGAGGGGCTGCAGACTGGGCTGCAAGATCCTGTGTCAGGGATGCATCACTTAGAGGCAGTTCTGATGTGGAGATGTGCATAGATTTTTTGTGCTGCGTTGGTTCTCCCCACAGGACCACAACTGGACTTGCAGAACACCTTCAGAAGAATAGAAAACAAATACACTTAACCTATTCACAAAATGGACTCCTCCGAGATAGCACAAACACTTAACAGAGACTAACATTTGAATCACTAAAACCCCAGACAATGTCAGCCCCTCTGACAACCCTTAACCCTCATCCAACTATTCAAATGACCATCGCGATCATGTGCAGACGTCATCAGACGTCACTGTGGGGGGATCAGGGAGGTCAGGGGTTGAGAGGGAAGAGAGTCCCCTTCCAACCATGACGGGGTGTGGGTGGAAGGCCAACGGGGGAGCGCTAGCATTACCCCCATGTGCCGGGTGCAGGACGAGCTGGTCTCGTCTTCATCACATGATCACCATGGCTGAGGGCAAGACCAGCTCGTCCAAGGCACCCAAGGGATTAATAAAAAATATTAATGATTGTTCATGTATTCTGAATAATGGATTTGCATTCAAAATGCAATAACGATTGAAAAATAATGCACACATTTGAAAATGTTATCACGATGAGTGGCCAACAAGGCTCACGAATTTTACTTATTAATAATCTATTATTATGAAATGTTGACTACATTTGACTAATGTAGTAATGTGTCATATAAAGGGATACGTATTATGTATTAGCTTTATTAATTATAGGCCTTAACTTATCAGAAGTTTGACTTAGTTGCCAGGCCTCATGTTAAGCTGTATTTCTCAGCATATAATAAAATGGCAGTCCTAGAGAGTTAACTGTGATTTTCCATTGTATTGTGTAAATGTGTACATAGCTGAGAATATTTTCTCATGAGAACCGACTGTAATGTGTGTGAGACTGACTTTCTCAGGAGAAAAACAATGGAGGCACTGACGTGAGTAGAAGCTGCAACAATATTGTTACCTGACGAGCTGGATGATGAGGACATTGCAGGAGAAACCAATTGGTGACATGGGAACGGAGTAGTGGTAGAATTCATAGATTTGAAGTTTTAGTTTTATTGGACAAAGTGTGAACATGCGATCCCTTGACCAATAAGGACCTGGGAAGTAGTTTTAGGAAATCTAACTGAGCCAGACTGCACAGAGGAGAAGTTGTCATTGCGCTTTTGCCTTGGGCCACTCTCTTTATTCTTCTTGAGGGTTTACCTCTATTCTTTCGAGTTGCTTAACAACTTTGCATTTCTGAACTTTTCAGCTGAATCCTGATGCCTGCCTTGCTGACTGAACTGATGTCCTGATGATGAAGATTATCTTAGTTTGACGATCCAATTGAGAAGAGGTATTATTGTACACATGTGTTTGTTATGCCTATTTGCTTTTTCTTTCTAGGTACCAACCGCACTGTTTTGATAGAGCCATAGTTAGATGTTTTCCAAATTTGTGTTACTAAATTGTTTTGCATGAAGTCCAACATGCTGATGCTCATCTGATGTTAGTTAAGGATTCTCACTAATGAAAATCTGTCAATAGAGAATAACGTTTGATAAATTTCTCAGTTGAATCTAAATGTATGTGATATCATTTGCGCAATTGTTCTTGTTATTCATTTGCTCTGTAACCTTAGAACGTGTAATTGTTCAAGCTTCGATTAGACTGACATTCTTCCGTCGATTTGGACAGGCAGTATTGTTTCTATATGTGTATCATTTGATCTTGAGATTATTTTACGTGACTTTAGCATTGTTAATATAGGAAAAAAAATATTCAAACTTTTACTAAAAGGTATGGTTATTCATGACTGAAAGGTCATGGTGTGTGACAATTACTTACTCCAATGATTATTAATGTCATTGATTATTGTTGATTATTGATTGTTTACTGATTATTGATCTGCCTGTACAGGATTTATGGTGGGAACATCTTAATTGCGAGTCAAAAAGTTAATCGACCTATTAGCGCCCCCTTGTAAATTTACTTATTTAAGGTCAGATACGCTAACAGTGATGGTAGCAGAGACTGATGGTTCGTCTCACTAAGAGCCGTCATAGGTGTACCCAGTGATGGTAGTAGCTTGATTGATTTTGTCTTTTGAGAGTTCATTATTACTGAGATTTGGATTTTATTTTTCAATGCTGTTAATTGGAGAGAAAATGTTTCCCAAAGTCCAGAAATGACTTTCCCAGAATCTTGGAGCCTGCCAATGGTTGTTTGATGATGTTCTCGGCGTTCTAGTGACAGTGTGAATAAAGTAGGTTGCGCATGCACAGCTTATGCAAATCGCAGGTGAATTGTGATGTTTGTGAGTGTTTAGTGAGTTTGCATACTCCAAATGAGGCTGCAGAAGGAGTGTGCCTACACCGCAGTGTGAGAGTAGGGAAGTAGTCGAACTTTACATGTGTGTGGCGCTTTGTGCTTGAAAAAATTGTCTACATGGTTGTTGATGTACGGACCCTGCGTGGTATAAGGCTCTGGAGTTTATTGAAAAGTGTATGAGACACTTGTGGCCAGATTTATACTTTTGACGCAAAACTGCACTAACACAGATTTGTGTAAAAAATTTGACCACAGTCTAATGCCATTTCTTAGCGCCACTTGTGCGTCAAATTTATACTTTGATGCACGGTGGTGCTAAGAAGAGGTTTGAGTCTTTTTTTTTTACGCTAACCATTGCGCCTTGGCGTAAGGCAAAATGACGTTAACGCATGAAAAATTACTCTAATCCGGTTTGCGACGTGAAAAATGACGCAAAATGGATATGCGCCATTTTTCACCGCAATAGCGTCAAAAAGTGAAGCAAACAGTGCTAAGGGGCCACAAAATGGATCCCAGAACACAGGGAGACCTCAATCTACCAGGAACCAGCCTGGAGGACACTGACAAGACCCAGGGGAGACAAAAAGAAGAGGAATGCTCGCTTCAGACCAGAGGAGAATGGAATTCTGGTCAGAGAGGTGATGGAGCACCAGCATCAATTATTTATCACTTCTAAATTGCCAATTGGAAGGAGAGAGGCAATTAGGAAACAAATTGTGGCTAAGATTAACAGTGTGGCAGAGGTCAGGAGAACTGTCACCGAGTGTAAGAAACTCAGGCAGTAGAAAGGGCAAAGGGACACGGCATGGGTGCATAGGCTGTGCAGGGGCATCGATGGGCACAGCACAACACCAACAACCTTTGCATGGGGGTACACCACCATGTCAAGGCTTCTGAAAATGCTGAAGCAGACCAGGAGGGTAGGGTAGAACGTAAAACTGGGCTGCTGTCACAGGACAGCTGGTATTGTCAGAATGTAAACTAGAGGACAATGCCCAGTCTCAGGCCATTGGCTCAAGCCGCATTTACCATTGACAACACTTGTCACTACTACCTGTGCTGTGTGTGCTGGTCAATTAGGAAATGGCAGTTAGGCGCCCATGGCACAAACACACTCAAAATGAGGATTCAGTATGACTACGTG
The DNA here is from genome assembly GCF_031143425.1 of Pleurodeles waltl. Classification (NCBI taxonomy): domain Eukaryota; kingdom Metazoa; phylum Chordata; class Amphibia; order Caudata; family Salamandridae; genus Pleurodeles; species Pleurodeles waltl. The sequence goes on along the minus strand of NC_090438.1, from coordinate 624,991,552 downwards.
ATCAATCCCCTTCAATCCCTATCCAAGTGCAACTCCTGTCAACTGCTCATGTCCATAGACTCAATAAACATCAGGCACTGTCACATACATAATAAAGTACACAGCAGTAATCTCATACCCATGCTGCACATTCCAGGGTCTACCCCTGTGCCTGTGTCACAATTGCTGCAATGCCACCATGCAACATCTCAAGTGTCATGGTGCTAAGACAACTGCATTGAGGGGGAGGACATATGTGTGTAACTAGGGAAACACACCCTAGTCATAAGAGGAAATGGAACTCTGCCAGGCCTATCAGTGCAATACAATGTAGCAGACATACGCAAACATCAACATGAGAAGCTACCAATGGTGACACGTATCTTTTCATGGAAATACAATACATGGTATGGTGCTAGATCTCAGCAATGTATAGATGTATGTGAAAAATGATAGACTGACAGGGCCATAATGTTATGTGTGGTGCATGTGACATCAGCACACCAACAAGCAATGCAAGGCTTCACCATGCTAAGGGAAGCAGAGGGAGGGTTAATTAGGACAAGAGGGTGGCAAGCCACAATTTGGACAGAACCTACACCTAGAGGATGTGATGCAGACAATTCCTTAAACTGCCCACTCTACATGCGACATGCAGATGGGGTATAGGCCTGAGAGAATACAAACATGAATGACAGGAACAATGAACGGGAACCCAGATTACAATGTTCCACCAATAAGAAGTCAGTGACGTCACATAACAACTGCCACAACAAAGACACACTTATTGTACAATATCTCATTACAGAGCACGATGGCTCTCCTGTGGATCTGCCTGTCCTGGACTTCCCTGATGACATCAATGACGAGCTGACAACCATCAGCCAGGAAACCCTCCAAGATGTCCTGGGATCCCTCCAGACACCACCTCCAGTCGCAAGGAGGAGCACACATGTAGCAGCCATCACAGAGGACCCACCCACCACCCCAATAGTATGGCCTGCCAGCTCTACAACAGCGGAGGACTCTGATGACACTGGGACCACCTTTGAGAGGGCAGTTGTGGGAGTACAGCGGGAGCTGGCCAAGGAGGTGCGGGTGGGGATGCAAACTATGGCAGCTAGCCTTGACGGGATGTGCATGTGCATGATGACATCCGCAGAACAGTCAGCAGCCATGCGAGTATCACAATCACTACTGCAAGGCTCCAACAGTGTGTGAGGGACCTCACCACTGCTGTGAGGGAGTTGCCACGACACCTGGCCTCCCAATCTTGCAGCTGCATGCATGACAACAAGCTGGACTCCCTCAGGGCAGACATGGCTTCCTACCACAGGGAAGTTGCTGCCATACTCAATAATCAGCAGCTCCTCTTTGCTGCAGTTATGCCCTTAATGGTGCCACAGTTGGCAGCTGCCGGGAATTCAGAATCCACTTCTCCAACCACTGAAGTGTGTGTTGCCCCCTCAAACCCACCACTACCACCATCAGAGGATGAAGATGTGGAACAGATCACCTTCACCCGTAGGAGTACCCGGTGGCACCAGCCCATGCCAGATGGTCACCGTTTTTTCTTTGCCCTGTGCTTGACAACATGCCAGTCTTGCTATAGTTGGTGACATGCACTCTTCTCCACCACACTGTTAACCTTACCACTATGGACTGCAATTGTCACTCAATACCGAACTGGCAATTCATGTTCCTCTGCACTGAATGACACTCCATCGCAGCATGTCCAATGACATGTCCCTCAGCCGTGCACTTCTCTTGCCTCACAATAGAATGCTTCACACTAATGGACTCGCAAACCTGGACTATGTAAATATTGTAGTACAGCACTTTAAAATATCAGCACCTACAAAACCACTTTGTCTCTGTGTAATGTGACACATCTACTTTGTTGGAGATTTGTGATCCATGTAACATGTCAATGGTCACAGTATGTCAATAGAACAGCGCAGAAATAATGTGGGCAGATACCTATGCACAAGGGTCTGGATTTCGAAATCATCTGTGATGTTTGTGGCTAATTTCTGAAGTAAATGCAGCAAAACTCACAAAATATCATTATAATTTGTAGGTTTGTGCTGCTGTTGCGTTAAAAAATGAGTCAAATGCTGTGTAAAAATAGTATATGTCAGACACAAGGTACCTATAAGATTAAACTCAATGCTGGCCACATCCTCTACAAGACATTCATTGTGTATATGACATTTGACTAAAAACATACATGCCACAACCACAACATACAGCAGGAATGGCTGTGTAAGAGTGTTTGGCCAATAACGTCACCTGGGAGTACAATTTAAACCCATAGGCATGAATTTTGTATCCTTAATTCATAGGAAATTGACACCACTCAGTTTATAAGGGTTCACATGAACATCAGGCTGCAGGCAGACATCCCACAGTGCCGAAGATTCCAACACAGGGCCCAAACGATGACAGCTCAAAAATCACACCTACCTGTCCAGTACATGGGAACCATGTATTGATGAGTGGTGGGTACAATGGAAGGCAGATGCATAGAGATGTAGCTTTGTTGTAGCTGCCAATGTGACAGCTCAGTTTGGAAGTGGGAATTAACATGTCAAGAGTGGGATGTGGATGCAGGAAGGATTTTACAGGCCAACACAAATTTGGCACTGTACACTCATGCAAAGGCCCAGATCCCCCAGCATATGACACATGCAGTAAAGGAGTACCTACAACTTTATTAACTATGTCTAAAAGAGAACTTAAAACTATGTCACACACCTATACTAACTTAACCTATCCTAACTATACAATACCCACAACTGGCCTTAACTACCTTAGGCAAAACTTACTCACCACATGTAACTAAATACTCTAAACATTAACCCCCCACTACCCTTATATGACTGGACACATGTAGGACCACATATACTAACTTAAACAGATACTAATTAATACTAAACAAATATATATATTTTTTATTTTTTTTATTATTTTTTATTATAGAATACACAAAAAACAAAACATCAACACCCACCCACCCATAAACTAACATGTAATAATATAACCCCCACCCCCAAACCTACTTATCCTATCTAAGCTAATAGCCTACTCTAACCTATCACTAAATCCCCTAAACCCACTAATAAACAGGATAAGGAAAGAGGAACGAGGGGACGGAATTAGGGGTGAGGCAATGCAGGACATAGAGGTTTGCCCTCCTCAGAGTTTTCTTAATTGATCTGAGCCTTTGGCTATTCCATTCAACGTCCCACTGGAGACTGTCCATTTTCTTCAGGACCTTTCGCATGTCCCTCTGTAGCTGCCTGATTACAGCCATGTACAAAGCAGCTGCTGTGGAGGTCTTTGTCCCTGATGTTGTGGCAACTGCAGGTGCCATGGTCGGGGTGTTAGAACTGACGGTGCAGCAGGTGTTGTGGCTGTAGCTCCCGAGGTTGAGGGTGCAGCAGGTAGGGCTGATATACCTGTGGCCACTGTTCCACTGCCTGCAGTCGTGGTGGTGACGACACCTGTTGTGGCCAATGCCCGGACCCCTTGGGTTAAAGCATGCCATGCTCCTGTGTCATCATTTGAAAGCCAGACTCCACATCTAGGATTTGCCTGTATCTCACTGCCCACCTCTGGAACTCTCTAATCTCTGCGGCATTCATGTTGGCAGCTGTAAACAAGAGACAGGCAAACATTAGTGTCATCATTGTGTGATGCATGTACAGATGATAATCTAACACTCTCCCTCAAATTGCACATGCAGTCCAAATCACAGTACGGATTATTGATTGTCCCTGAGGAATGACATGGCAACATGGCCTATCATCAAGTATTTAACAGCACAGCAAAGCACAACAAGGTGTGTACCATATTAAATGATCTGTGCATTTATGTAGTGCAAGGAGTCACAATGCAAATGCAGAAAGTACTTAACATGTGCCCGGCCGACTATTCCCTATCATCTGGCTCAACTTCAAGGAACACAATACTTGTGATTTGTATATGTTATCGGCAGGATGGTATGCAGTTGCTAATCATTATGAGTCAGTGTTGTTTGGGACACATGCATGCCTGAATTAGATGTCTGTCATCTACACTGTGACCATCACACCTACCTACATATACATTCTCCCACTACCTTTGTGCCTCAGGGGGGATGGGCATGCAATACATCATCACAACCGTCAAGGACAACCACGAAGCCTTGTCCAGCTGTACATGGATTTTGTAAGTGTAACACATGTGAGGAGGCCTTCCAACTAGGAGTGAGGTATCCATTGGTCAATCACATCTACATTCATGTTTCCATTTGTGGAAAACCATCAACATCTGATCTGCCTGACCCCATTTCGTAAATCACCCACATTGATGCAAGTACACATCTGGCCTTCACATAAGTGCCACATAAATGGAGTACAACATTTGGGGTTAGATTCTGGGGGACAGTCACCCATACAGTCCTACATGTACATTACAATACAGGGATGTGCAATTTTGTGTGGAAAACTGATGCATCACTGTCTCATGTAAATTAGGGTATGACTTGCTGTCAATATTCTGACACTGGACCACCTCCAAATCAAATATGGGCCTACATGTGGCCACCAATCACCTTGTTCACCTGCTACTGCCTATTGCGCAGCACAAGACTTCCATGATATGACTCTCTGCCAGTGAATGTCCAACCCTCGCATGGAAAAGTATGTCAACCTCCAGTCATATATCAGATCAGGTGTCAGCTCATCATATCTTGCAATGAGTCCAACACACGAGAGTCAATCACACAACAGCTGCAATCACAACACAGGACAGACATTTTTACACTTACTGGATATGTCTGGGTCCGCAAATCGAGCCACTTCCCCAATGGTATAGGGGGATGGTCCACCTGTAAGACATGGAAAGGAGATATATGCTCAATATCTGATCACTGTACAAATGTGGGAACAACCCATCACAGTGTGTGACATTTTATATGATTGAGCTGCAGATCAGGCAAGTAGACACTCCAACAGACATACCACTGCAAACCTGCATTGACACTGACACTCCAGTGAGTGATAGACACGCATATGCACACATGCACTGGCCCTAACAATCATGTGGTGCTAAACCTGACTACAATGTTTTGTGTCAAATCCACTTCAGATGGTGCTCCATTTCATGATTTGTAATTTGGTGACAATTGCAATGGCACTTGCCTAGTGCACTGCAATACAAGTGACTCAGGTATTGTGGCTTGTCCATCAAGGGACAATGAGTAACTGTGTGATGGACATGTGGGTCAATTTTCAGTCTGCAATTATCATGCTTTCAGAGGTCCATAACAGATGTGGCACAGTTGTATGTAGGTAACAAATACCCCATTGGCAGTGTCCCCTAAGCGTGTATGCCTCCTATGACAACATGATGGCAGGGATCGTGTGTGTTTAATGATGACAATGTAGCACTAACCATGGGTTTCCCACTTTTCTGTGAAATATAGTATGCTGAAAGTGTCTTAGCTGATCATCATTGACAGAATGCATGGGCGCAGGTGTAGTCATTGCACCTGAAATGTGTCACTCAGGGCCATATGTACCTATATCACGTATTGTGATTCACACATTGCGAGACTTAGGGCCAGATGTAGCAAAGGTTTTTCCCCATTCTGTGTCTATGGGAAAAAGTGTTCGTACATATGGCCCTTAGCAACTAGCATTTAGCAAGTTGGATGATCAGAGGTAGAACACTCGAAATGACACTGTGTGTAATTCAAAAATGGGGTAGCAAATGACCTACCTCAGGGTTCTGCAAAGTCGGTCCTGGAGAGCTGGGTCCATGCCAAGTTTTTAGCATATCCACATTTAGAAAAATATAGATTTCTGAAACATCTTGTTTCTAAATGTGGATATGCTAAAAATCTGGCATGGACCCGGCTCTCCAGGACCGACTTCGCAGAACCCTGACCTACCTCTTGAATAATGATCAGGTAGGTCTCATTTTGCAAACCCCTTGGGAATGGCGGCACTCACAGGGATGCTGGCCTGCTGAGCTCAGCAGATCACCATGTCTGTGACTGCTTTCATATTGGGATGTAAATATTCAGTTAAATGCAGCATTATTTCAGCTGGGCTGAACAGAAAGTATTTTAAAAATCTATTTTATTACTGAAAGAAATTTTTGGAAGCAGTCAGCAGTCAGAGGCACAACTTCCTGTTTTGTGATTGTGCAATCTGATAGCAGAATGGCAAATTTTGGTTTGTGCATTTGAATGAATATTTGCCCTGATATAAACACAAAAATTCAGTAAAATAAGCTGTTAGTAAAAGTTATAAATAGCTTGGTACATATGGCTCTGAATATTAGTCGGACATGACTCACCGAAACTCTGAATTGCATTGTTAACATGTATTAACATGTGCAATACATCTCATTACTGGCACACTAACAATTTGTTCAACTTACATTTCACATGGCCACACACATTGCATGCAGCACGTCAAGACATCTGCTACTGTCACTCAGGAGCATTCTACTGTACACATTTGTCTATGTGATACTCACCAACAGGGCCACCGATCACCACACCCAGGTGGTCCAGCAGGTCCTGTTCTCGGGCCACCAGGTTAGCCCAGCGATGCTTCAGCTGGTGCTCGTTCCGGGAGGTGTTGAATGCTCATTAAAGGTGGAAGAGCACCTTTGCCCAACGCAGCCGTCTTGCCTCCGTGTGATACCCCTGTATCACATGGCCCCCTGCCTCCAGCATCATTGGAAGGAAGTGGCACACCAGCCACACACAACAACAAAAAGACACAAAAACACTTACACAGCTACAAAATACAATAAGGATACACCATAAGACAAAAGATAGACCACACAAGAGACAACATAAACAGTCCACAAGAGAGCAAGACCAACACACAGCCACACAGTTAAGAAAGAAAAATCACAGACTGCAAAGTGAAAGTGAAAGTACACCCACTGTACCATGTCTGTCAGGTTTCCTATTACATCACTTCCTGTCCCCTTTGCGCCCTGTTTTCCATCTTGCGTGTAATTGTTTTGACGCATACGTAGTTTGCATGAATATTTTTGACGCATCTGCTACATGTGATCAATGGACAATATATTTCCCTTGACAAACAGCACACAGGGAAGATCGAGGATGGCTGATGAGGGCTATGTCGGATATGTTACCCCTCACATATCATTAATTGTTGCCTACCACTTCATGGTTACTTGTGTCTAAACTACCCATAAGTCAGGCATTTGAACATGTTTGGTAGGTACAGTGTTTGCAACACAGAGGCTCAATTCCAATCATAAAAACTGTCATGTACACGTCAGTTTGACTAATGTAAATTACCTATGTTCCTCCTGTGGCTGTGGTGGACCTGCAGCCCATCTGCATGTGTTCACATATTTTCAGAGGTGCATTGCACAAACGTGTCCTGTTAAAGTGTGTGGCCATGTGTACAGTGTGTCAGTATTGCGCTCCATGGTGTTACGGTTTCGTGCAGGTCTAGTCAGGGGTCTGTTGGGGCAACCCTTAAGTTTACAGAGTATCTTGCAAAGGAGATTTGTCCTAAATCCGAAGATCAGCTAAAGGCATACAAGGGGATAGGGCAGCTGTGGTACGGCAGATAATACAGAAGAGTGAAGACATAGTAACCGTAGTGTGGACAAATATGTAACGGATCAGTAATGGACAAACACGCAGGGCTCATCACTACGTTTGTACACAGGGTAGGGCTCTGAACTTCCCACAGCAACAGGGAACGTTAGTGCTTCTGTGCAGATTAATTTCACAGCTGGTCACCACGCAAGCCCCATCGAAAGGTGGCCGTAGAAGTGAATCTTTGTCTGGACCCTCAGGGCACACACATTGATTGTCCTTATGTACACAAAACTAGCCCTTATTTGTTGGGCTGGAGACACAGTAACAAATGCAGGAATACAGCCATAGCACACTGTCACTGTTAGGCACTAATGAATACATGCAAAACTGGACAAAGGATGGGGTCTGGATTAGCCTCCTGGAACCCATGTGCCACTACAAATACAAAATTGAACAATTCTATACAGTTGAGGACTGATAGTACACTTATCAGACACCATATCCCAAGAGGAAACGGTGGGCAAGGGAACCAACTAGAAGGCAAATGCAGGCAAAGGCAACAGGCTCTGGTTGACGCAAGGACTGGAACAGGTCTGGCTAACAGGAAGCAGGCTCTGTCAGGAACCAACATGAACAAGGCTGAAAAATAGGGAGCAGAGTCTGACTGGAACAAGCAGGAACAACACTGTGGAAACAGAGAGCAGTTTCAGGGGTAATTAGGACTGTAACACAATACAACAAGGGCTCTGGTACACAAATGAATTGTACTCCAATGCACGACAAGGAGCTTCAGGGAATGGCAGCTTCTAAGCAGTTCCAGGCAGCAGCAAGGCCAGGGCAGAGCCAAATGGCTTGGCTGTATGAGGGAGCTCACAGGTGTGTGCAGCTTCAGTCTCTCACAAGTCCAGGAGGAGAGAATCCAGTATAAGTGGACAACCGGACTTTTCCCATGGGAAGCTATGGACGGAAGATTACAGGTCTTACCGACTAGCAGGCAGTGCATTATGGAGCCTGAAGTCCATGCAGGCCAATGTAGTTGTTCTATGGCATGTCATATAGAAAAGGGAAGCAGACAGGAGTCAGAATGGGAGTCTGGGTGAGTGTTGATGATGATTCCCAGGGTACAGATAGTCCATTTGCAGCGCTCCCTAGGGAAAGGAGGACAGAAACTTAAAACATGGCACTGGCAGGACTTATTACCAGGGATGGACTGCGCAGGGCATGTGTTGTGATCATTGCTTGTCATATCCTCCGATGTACCTCATTATAGGCACGCTTTGCTGCTGTGTTTGGGTTAGGGAATGGGGTCATGATCCATGGCTGGATCCCATAACCCTGATCAGCTGAAAAGGAAAATAGGAGTAAGTATTTTTTTGTTGCTTGCGCCAGGAATGTCACGTAGCATGGCAGTTGATATCTTGTGTCGTCTGTGACTCATATGCGTTTGTGGCATTGTTTGGGATCCTGGGCTTCTGTGAGGTTTTTTCTGCATTGGGTTGTTTGACTTGACAACTTGCGTTTGGCTCATTGACCTGATATCTATGGTTTAGTTTCCAAACTCCAGTTCAGTGTTTATCTTCCATGAGTTGTGTAGTGAGCAACATGTTATAGTGTGCGTTCACTTGAGGGCACATGATACTTCCACACACACAATAGATTCCAATATGGTGGTAACATGGTTGCACTACACAGCCTGGACATCCCATCCACTTGGACATATGTAATTGCAGATGAAAACCAGAAGTGAGGCCCTTTGATTGGATTTGGTGGTTTGGAGCACATCTCCCTAAGTTGTCAGCACAGAGGTGTTCAGTGTTGACAATGCACAATTGTCCCATGTATGACTTGGTTCTATGTAGACCTTTGTGGTTCCCTCTGCCAGTGGCTCATGTGCAACCGTGCACCTACACTACTGAACTTGCTCCTGGTAAGCTGGCTAACTGGCCTGTGGAGGTAGATGTATCTGTGCAGGAAGGGCTATCTCCCTGTACTTCTGTTATTTATATAGAGAATTTGCTCTTTCAGTATGTACAGCAGTGTGCAGATTGCATTAGTGTCACATCAATATATGTTCATAGCACAGTCCACTTCCTTATTGCTAGCTGGCAACGTCACCCCAGGAGTAATGTGTGATGTTGGTACTACCTCAGTATTTCCGTGTCACCTACATGTTAGTCAGCATCATCATGCTATGTGTCTCATGGTGTTTGACCTGCAGCAACACACATATTGCACACCCCTTCCACAGTATGTATTGCTTGGGAGGGTGTGAGATTGACTATGTGGCCTAGTAAATGGTTCATCTTCCAAGTTTTACTTCCAGTGCAGGCCATGTCATTGTCACTGTGCCCCCTGTAGCTCTGTAATTGGCAGCTGTCATTTGTCAATAGGTGTGTATCCCATTGTGTCAGGGTGTCCAACATAACTACCTGTGTCACACCTCAGTGTCTTCCTGGCCACATGTCAATGTAGTGGTGTATGTATTGTGTGTCCTACAGGGTTGCCGTGCCGTTTGTATATTGCTAGGTTTATGGACTTACAGACAAGAAGACCATTGCCATATCCTCCGTCCTGGAAGTGCCGATTGATGGTGCTGTGGCGAAAGTTGAAGGAATCATGTACACTCCCAGGATACTTGACCAAGGTGTTGGTGAACAATCCCTGGTGCTCAACAATGGCCTGCACATTTATGGAGAGGGTGTGCTTTCTGTTGCAGTATAGATGCTCTGTTGTAGCAGGTAGTACAATCCGGACATGGATGCAGAAAATAGCACCAAGCACATGCAGGAAGCCATGTATTTGGTAAAAGCCCTGTTTGGTCTCCTGCTTCTTCTGCTGTGTGTTGGGGAAGCTGATGTGGTGGGGTGTGAGGTAGATGATGGCATCAGGGACCTTGGGAAGGGAGGCAGAGAATGAGGTCTGTGATACCCCAGCAACCATCGCACCTGTAGTTTGAATGAGCCACTTGCCAACATGTGCAGGGCAGCTAGCAGCTTTGTCACCGGTGGAATATTGTGTGGTGTCTGCAGGCTGGCTGTTATCTGTGGCTCAATTTGGCACAGATGCTGCTGTATGGCTAGCCAGTTGATTCTATAGATCCGGATGATATCCTGTTCCCTGAGGCCCAGGAGGGTTGTCCTGGTCCTGAAGATCCTCTCCTGCTTTCTGCATTGCCTTTGAGGTCCACGTTGCTGTGGTGGTAGCTGCTGCTGTTGGTCCTATGCTCTGCGTCATCTGGCATGCTGCATGAGTAGCACCTCCATGTCGTCCTTCTTGAGCAATGATGTTGCTTGTGTGTGTTTTCCTTAAATAGTGGTGTGTTTGCTCCATTTCAACGCCTGCCCTGACCCAGGTGTTAAAATTGGTGCAAATCGGGCTTTACGTAGTTTTTCAGGTCCGCTTCCCAGCCGTGCGTAATTTTTGCCTGGATGGCTAAATATGACGCACAGCTGTTTGAGTCATTTTTTTGGCTAGAACGCCTACCTTGCATCTCATTGACGCAAGGCGGTTTCACGCATCCAGAAAATGATGCAAACTCAGATATTTTGACGCTAGACAGGTCTAGTGTCAAAATATAAATATGTTGTTAAGTTTGCGCCGTATTTGCGTTTAAAAAAATGACGCTAATCCGGCGCAAACAGACTATAAATAGGGGCCTTGGTTTTCTGTTGTAATCTGTCTGGTTTAATAGGTGGATCGGGCGTGGTTGACAAGTCAGAGTGTGAGTCAAAGTGAGTGAAAGAAAATTTCGACTGAGATCTGGTGAGTCCTATGTGCACCAGGAAAGATCCACTTTTCAGTTGAGAGTAAAATTTGTGGGTCAAAATTTTCTTGCAAATCTGGGAGACTGAGAAAGAAGGAGTAGCTGTAAGTGCGGAAAGAGCCGTCAGTGAAAAATCCGTAAAGTTTCCGAAGCGATTGTATTACTTTTCCTGTAGTAAACCAGCAGATTTGGTTTTTGGTTTTAATTAGTGCCCGCAATTTGTCATTAGTTTTGTGTGAATTGGAATTTGGGAGGACAAGCCGCAAGACTTTGTTAGCCGCAGTGCATGTGAGTGTGATGTCATTGGAGCCGCGCTAGGATAGGTCGGTTATTCAGAAGGGTTGAGCAGCCATCCCTGAGAGGCAATTGGTTGAGAAAGTATGTAAAGAGAATTCTGTGATTAAAAGTCACTTCCTGATTTGATTTTGAATAATAAATAGGTCGAAAAAATGAAATATTTCAAAGCTTTAAAGAGTGTTTGAAGGGGAGATATGTACATTACAGCGAGTATAGGTGAAGCTACACTACCAGAAGGTACACCAGATTACATTGTAATGGAAGAGAAGGGTGTCACACCATGTCTTTGGCTAAAGCAATGTTGCAAAGTGACAGACAAGGATGGGAACTTAGCATTTCCTGCAAATGGGACATTCAATTTGAGGGTTCTGGAGCATTTAAGGATGGTGCTATATGAATCAAAACCCCTTCAAAGACCAGCACAGTTTGAGGCATTAGCGATTTGGGAGGTAGTAGCCAGAAAGCAACAGCAACAGAAATTTGAGAGGAGAATGAGAAAGGCAGAAAAGACTTTAACAGAGGCTAGGTGGGACAGTGCGCAGAGAGTTTGGAGGAGGTAGACTTTACATGGAATTAAGTTGTTTCCAGCGATTACGCAGGACAATGAGAAGGAAGGAAGGAAAGCAACTAGAAAAACTAACAGAAGCCCGTCTGAAAATAAGGAGGCCAGAAAGTCTTCAACAGTGGAAGAAGAGTCAAATGATGATGAATTTATTTTATGGTTATGGAGAAATCGCCCACCACCATATGCAGAACATGAGAGTGGTGCGAGCACCAGTGCTGAACCGACAGCTCCGACATAGGTTAATGGGATAGTGAGTCCGGTCCAGGTTAATGCTAGCCAGACACAGAATAAGATACAGAGTGGTCTTAATGTGCCTGCTACCCCTGTAGTGCAAAATCATGTGCAGCCACCATAGGTTCAGAGAATTTACCCTGATATGCGCATTATGGAAATGACTTCAAATCTGATGGATTTCCCGAAACCAATGTTGGTTCAGACTGAACCAACTCCACTTTTACTGCCTCAAGTGCAGCTGCAGGACATGCCGAGATCCACTCCAGTAACAGGGACACAGTCACGGGTTACTTCAATGATGGATCAGAACATGAGAGTACTCTCCCACAGAAATTAAGTACCAGAACAACCCCAGATGCTATATCTTTACCTATTACCCCTCTTTGCACAAAAGAAACCTAGTATAGGTGAACAGGGTGTCATGACACAGGATGTAATGAGAGGAGGACATAACGACAGTGCTCGAGTAGTCTCTCCTGTGGGACAAACTTTTGACGGATCAAGATCACTGTTGCACCTTAGTCCATTCGGAGTACTTCCAGATACCATGGTAGGGTCAAACATTAGCCAGAGTTTGAAAGTGTTGACACCACAGTCCCCGAATGCAGTTACATAGCAGGTGCGACCAGTCCATGCCATTAACATTTCGTTACAAGGATTGACCGCTCAGCAGCTGACTGAATGGTTAGAAAAGCTGAATACCCCACAGAGTGCTCCTAAGGGAGAGGAGTGTTTGAATTATGCTTGGCTAAGCATGGAAGTGGGAGAGCTCATTGAAGAAGCTATAGGTGTAAATAGGTTAAAATCCTACACAGAAGTAGAATTGAGATATTTATGCCTGAAGATTACATGGGAAATGGGTAATGTGCATCAGAAGCTAGCAGACCTGTCAGAGAAGTACGGAATTAAAATAGAGAAAACCAAGCATTTGAAAAGGAGATACAGATTAGATTTTGAGACTAAAGATTTTGAACACATGAGATCTGCTGGAATGAAGGTGCACCTTAAGGAATTGCTTCAAAGTGCCCAGACTGGGGGAGCATTAGACAAATGGGAAGGCAGATGGGTAAAAAAAGAGACAAAAGGAAAAGGGATTCTCTGTAGCTGACTGCAAATGTGCAGCAAGGCCATGATACAGTAAAGATTTGACCAATGACAGAGATTCCAGGACGGAATTTTGTGCAGGTCCATTGGAGCAGAAGTGATATTCTATCATTTACGAATGATTATCCAAAATTGAGAAAGAAGCCAGTGGAGTGGTACCAGCACACTGACAGGTTTGTTAAACTTGAAAAGTGCCTGTGGGAGGACTTGAACACTTTATTACAAATAGTGGTTCCAGCTGATCTGTGGATAGAATGTAAGAGGAGCATAGATTGGCCAACAAGTGAACCATAGAGAGATAAGAATACAGGTGCACCGTCTCCTGAGGTAATGAAATATTACTATAAGGTGATTGAATTTTTGAAAATGAGAATTTCCTCCAAGTACATTGATTGGCAGAGAATTGACAGGACAGCTCAGGAAGCAAAGGAGTCGATACTTGCGTATTATGAGAGTTTGTTGTGAGTGTTCAAACATTACAGTGGTACAGAGATAATTGAGGCGAAGGACATGATTCATTTTGTGTTCAGATTTGTGAAAGGATTGAGACCTGAAATTAGCCAGATGATTAAGAGTCATGTGATTTGTTGGCAAGCAAAGCCGATTGATGAGGTATTGCAGAAGGCAAAGTACTGTAGTGATGAAATTGAGTTGAAGCAGAGAAAGCTGAAAGAAAAGGCGAGAGTGATGCAGATTAAAGCTGCGCAAACAGGCATGCAAGGAAATTTTCCACAACAGTTACCACAGCCGCAGCACGGAAAGATGATATTTCAGCCACAGATGAGAGGTAGAGGTCGCAGAGGTAATGTAAATCGCGGTTCTGATTGGGGTACTTGATTGATTCAGAATGATGTGCAGGGAATGAAGAAGTTATTGCCTTGTCACGTTTGCGGAGCTGTTGGACACTGGGAACAGGATTGTCCGATGATGCTGTAGGAAGGTGTTGTTCAGCAAAGAAATTACATCAATTTATTTCAGAATATGAGGGGACCGAGAGTGAGAGGTCCTAAACCAAACTTTCAAAATAATGTGAATCAAGTGCAGAATTTTCAACTCATGAAGCAGGTGCAAATACCACATGTACAAATAACACACTTGCAACTGATGCAGCAACAGGTTTTCATGGAACCTAGACAGCAAATTCAGATACCTCAAACCCCAATGGAGCAGCAGCAGACAATGCTTTCTCAACAGGTGACAGGTCAGAGGCTTAACCAAAGTAATAACACAGTACACCAATTCCCGTTACACAGTGAGACTGGAATAAATGATGATTGGATGAGTGAAAGTTCAGATGAGGAGCCATGAGTGCTTCCAACTTCCTTAGAAGTAGATCAAAGAGGTCCATATGTGAAGGGAAAAGTCATGGGTCACAAAGTTGAATTTTTGGTTCACACTGGAGCCACACACTCTACAGTGAGAAGTGCAGAAGTTCCAAACTTGCCCCTTTCAGATAAAACATTTCAGATTGTAGGTGTAGCAAATCAGTACTTGACTAACCCGATTACAGAACTGGTTCAGGTTAAAAGTGGTAACTTTCAGGGATTGCACAAATTCGTAGTCTGTGATTCAAGTCCATAATCCCTACTGGGAAGAGACTTGGGGCTAGATGTACAAATGGGTTTGCGACTCGCAATTTCTGAGTCGCAAACCCGGATGCTGGATGGGGTCCCTGACATCATCTGCGAATCAGAAGGGGGTCGCAAAGACCCACCTCATTAATATTGATGAGGTGGGTCGCAATTTGTGACCCCCTTCCGATTCGCAGCACTCACAGGGATGGTGGCCTGCTGGAGACAGCAGACCACCATGTCTGTGACTGCTTGTTAATAAAACAGATTTTTTTGTATTGCAGCCCGTTTTCCTTAAAAGAAAACGAGTTCCAATACACACGAAAAAATGAAACGTTTTTGTTTCATTTTTTCAGAGCAGGCAGTGGTACATAGGACGACTACCTGCTCTGAAAAAGAAAATTCAGAGCCATTCACAAAGGGGAAGGGGTCCCACAGGGACCCCTTCCCTTCTGCGAATAGGTTAGCACGCATTTGAAATGGGTGCTAACTGCGAATTGCTTTGCGACCGTGTTCGCAGCAAAAAAAAAGCAATTCTACATCGCATTGCGAATTGCAAATAGGAAGGGGAACACCCCTTCCTATTTGCGAGTCGCATTCCCATTTTGCGAGTCGGTAACCTGGTTACTGACTCGCAAAATGGGAATGGGCATCGCGATGTGCGTTTTGCATGGCGCAAACAACGAAATTCGCTGTTTGCACCATGAAAAACACTTTCTACATCTGGCCCCAGCTGTGTAAAACAAGATGCTCGATTACTTTGAGATTTAGACAAATAGTGATGATGAAGATGACCAAGCCCCGGAGACTAAATGCAAAACTACAAATGACGAATATCCTTTGATTTAATTTTTTCCAAGGTTCACAATAAAGGAGCTTCATCCTGATTTGCAGGGACCAGTTAAGGAGAAAGTGTGGGATTTGACAGGAAAAGAGATAGGTCTGATAAAGGGAGTTGAGCCAGTTAAATTTAATGTAAAACTGAATGCAGTTTTTCCTCAAATTCCCCAGTAACACATGCCACAAGATGTCCTTATGAAGGTAGCCCAGATAATTGTAGACTTTGTGAAACAAGGGGTTTTTGAAGGAAGTATTGAGCAGCCCATGTAATTCACTGATAATGGGTTTGCAAAAACCCTGTGGGAAAGTTTGAATTGTCCAAGATTTGAGAAAAATAAATGAGATTGTAGTCAAATGTTGCCTCGTGGTACCAAATCCAGCTGTGATAATGTTTCAGATTCCATGTGATGCTGAATGGTTCACTGTCATTGATTTGTCCCAACCCTTCTTTTCTGTACCTCTTCATGAGGACAGCCAATTTCTCTTTCATTTCAAGTTTTTGGACCGAGTATACAGTATGCAGAATTCTTCAAGGGTTTTCAGAGTCACCTTCCATATTCAATCAGATCTTGAAGGAGAATTTGGAGTCGTTCGAGGTACCTTTCCAATCGACTTTGGCACTGTACATTGATGATTTGCTGATTGTGTCCAAAACAAGGGACGAGTGCAAGTATGACACGATTGCCTTACTGAATCATTTGAGAAAGAATGGTCATAACGTGTTTATGCTTAAATTGCAATGCCACCAGAAAGAATTGAAATACTTGGGTCACCAGATTGAGAAGGGATCGAGAAAGATATCCAGAGAAAGGGTTCTGACCATATTGCAGATGAATCCCTTGACTACACAGAGAGATGTCAGGATGTTTTTAGGAATGGTAGGCTACTGTCGCCAATGGATACCCAATTTTTCATCATTTCGAGACCATTGCAGAAGCTGACTGATAAGTAAGTCACTGATAGTGTTAGACCAGGCTGGAATTAAAGTGTTCACTGAATTGAGAGAGAGTCTGTGCAAGGCTCCAGCTTTGGGTATGCCTGACTGCACAAAACCTTTCAAACTGCCCAGTAGCATATTTTTCAGCTACTTTGGACCCAGTTGCAGCAGCCTTACCAGGTTGTTTGTGTACAGTTGCAGTGGTTGGTCAAAGCCTTACACAGTGTGATGGGATATCCTTTGACTATAATGGTCCCTTACTCTATTGAGATTCTACATGCAAGGACGAAAGCCCAATATATGACCGGTGCAAGGTTGACCAGATATGAAACGTGTATTCTAGGGTCACAAAATGTGTAATTGAAGAGATGTACAGTGCTGAACCCGACAACCTTACTTCCTAATGAAAATGTTGAAATTGAAAAGGTGGAAGATGTTGAACATGATTGTCTTCAAGTAACTGACTTGGGCACAAAACCGAGACCTGACATTAGAAATACCCGATTGGAAGAGAATGACCAAATTATCTTTGTTGATGGTTCTTGTCTGAGAGACAATACAGGGACACTGAGAGCAGTATATGCCCTGTGCACAATTATTGGTATTTTAGAAGCCTCTTGGCTTTGAGGAGTGTATTCTGCCCAAGTAGCGGAACTGGTAGCCCTTACTAGAGCATGCCATGTTTCTGCTCAGCTGAAAGTTACAATCTATACGAATAGCCAGTATGGATTTGGAATAGTCCATGATTTTGGCCAGTTGTGGTCACAGAGAGGTTTCATGACCTCCTCTGGTTCACCAGTGAGAAATGGTGAGAGAATTAAAGAACTGTTACTTGCTATTCAAATGCCTGAGAAGATTGCCATGGTGAAATGCAGTGCACATCTGAAGTCGCAGGACTTCGCGTCATTGGGGAATGGATATGCAGATCAAAGTGCAAGGTTTTGCGCAGTGAACTGTATATCGTTCAAAGATAAGTTGGAACTGTTACCTGAAGAAGACGAAACATGTCCAACTTTTGCATTGAAAATAATTGACACCTTGGAGGAATTGAAAAAGTTGCAGAATAATGCTGACAAGGAGGAAAAAGGTTCATGGAGTAAAATGAAATGTGCGCAAAGACAAGAAGAGTTGTGGCTTTCAGAAGATGGTCAATTGGTTTTGCCAAACAGTCTGTTGTTTCAAATGGCTAGGTATTATCATGGTCAAGCACATGTTGGGTTGATTCGGTTGTTCAAACATGATTGGTTCAACCCAAGGTTTAGACAGGTTGCTGAAGCAGTTTGCCATCGTTGTGTCATTTGCCAGCAAATTAAATTAGGTAAAGGGACAATGGTTAGTTTCAGCCACATTTGAAGAGCAGGAGGTCCATTCAGCAGAATGCAGATGGATTTTATTGAGATGCCTGTGTGTGGAGGTTTGAGATATGTGTTAGTAATTGTGTGCATTTTTAATCACTGGATTGAAGCTTACCCCCACACAAAGAAATGACAGTCTCACAGTAGCAAAACTACTGCTTAGAGAACTGATACCACGTTTTGGGTTTCCGATCTCTTTAGAATCAGATAGAGGAAGTCACTTCAATAATTAAGTAATTTAATTACTGTGTGCAGGATTGAACATTGAGCAGAAGTTACATTGTAGTTACTGCCCTGAATCATCAGGACTAGTGGAACAAATGGATGGCACCTTGAAGTCAAGTTGCAAAGATGTGTGCGTCCATGAATCTGAAACCGCCTGACACATTGTCTTTAGTTTTGATGGCAATGAGAAATACAGCCGACAGGAAAACAGGATTGTCGCTGCATGAGATCCTTATGGGTCGAGCCATGAGGTTGCCAGCCGTACCTGCAAATGCACTTGTCAACATTACAGTTGATATGGTGTTGGACGACTGCAAAGGTCTGGCTGACGTGGTTCACTCTTTCTCTCAGCAGGTGAAAGCCACCACACTGCCACCGATACATGACCCAGGGCACAACCTGAGAGCCGGAGAGTGGGTTGTGGTCAGAAACACGTGAGGAAAACGTGTTTGGAGCCTCGTTAGAAAGGACCATTTCAGGTAGTTCTGAAAACTACCGCAGCTGTGAAGTGCACTGGAGTTCCGAGCTGGATCCATGCCAGTCACATGAAGAAAGTGGCATGTCCACTGGATCATGAAGAAGAGTTGTTCAGAGTACCACTCACAGCAAAACAAGACTCAGGGCCAGAAAGAGAACAAAGCGGAACTGAGACCGGGTCTGAGTTAATTGAGGACGGTTCAGTCACTCCTGTGAGAGACGAAGGAGAAGACCGCCAGGAGGGTGATGGAGATCCTATCTCAATTGAGGCAGCAGGAAAGCCGGGGCCGAGGAGGGCTTTCCCAGAAGCAGACAATTTTGAGAGACAAACAGAGCAATTGCCAGACCCTGAGGGGAAAGGAGTTGAGGCAGATCAAAGTCACTGTAGTCTGACTCATCCTGAACCTGTTGCAGGTCCGTCAAGAGAAAAAAAAAAGCAGAGCAAGGAGAAATTTAAAGTTCAAATGTGAAGAAAACACTGAAAAAAAGTCCTCTGAAAGGAGATAAGTAAGACAACAATCGAGGAAGAAATAGATAGAACAAGGAGAGAAGATCTAAGTGTAGGAGAATTAAATGGTGATTGACAGTTGAAAAGAAATAGAATAGCAAGTCGAAGATACGCAGGTCCTGAATGGGCGTACACATCTACCAGTGAATGACAGCCTACATTTTGGTCTTTTTGTTTTGATAGAGACATTCCTGGTCAATATTTTGGCACTTGAAAGAAGCTGATGAACTGAACTGTTGAAACAACCTGTGAGATAACCTGAGAAATATTTTAAGAAAGAGATTGTTGAAAATAACCAGGGAAGAAGTTGATAACCTGATTTTACTTTCTGAATCCTGATTTTGACAAGCTGCTACCGCTTTTCGGCAAGGGATCCTGGAAGTGAAACTGAGAGCTGTAAATAATGTCTGAAAGAAGATTTTGTTTTGATTTACTGCAGTTTTTCGAAATTTTCTTCTGCTTTCTGATTCTTTACAGATCATGAGTAACATTAGCCAGCAGGGTAGGAACCATAGCTGCTGTAAAAATATGAGTATTAGTTTGGCGATTATTTGCGGGATATTGTTTGTGATGTTGATTGTGGGTATGTCTGTTCTTGATAAAGGTGGAGCCAACCATACTTCTGCTTTTGAGGCAACTACTGTACTAACGGCAATAGAAAAGTTTAGGTTAGATGAGAAGTATCTGCATGAGGGTACCAATGCGCAAGGAGAACTTTCTTCTGATGTCTTCTATCGCTTGCTGAGTGAGTATGTTGAGACGATAAATGCGAGGAATTGTTATGTGTGTATGCAGATTCCTTCATCAGTTGAGGAAGGAGTTCATACCATAGTCTGCCTCTAACATATGGAATAAGTTGTAGTTTGTTACTAACAAGATTTTATAACCAGGAGTACATCCAGTACTTTTACTCAAACTTTGATGTTGTGTTTTCGTTTGTCCCTATAATTAGTTATTGGAGTAGAGTAGCTAGGGATCATGACATAGTAATAGTAAGAGGTTTCTTTGAGCCTACGTTGACATTTGGCACAGTTTACACACACCTCAATAATTTAACATGCTTGTTTACACCTTTAGAGAAGAGCTTCTTAGATCACACAGATGACAGGAGAAAGGCATTGAAGGAGAAGTTAGAAAAAGGCTTTGAGAAAAGGACTTAGAAGAATGATTATGTTTATAGTGCAATTAAAACACAAGGGAAATTAGCTCTAGATGCACGTTGGTAAACATTGTATATTCTTGCCTAAATCATGCTCTGATACTATGTTTGTTGGGACGAGTGAATGTAAACATGTGTTTTTGTTTCAGGGTAAATGGATGTTCATGTTGAATGGACAGGACCCGGCAATTCCTGGGATTTATTACATCTGTGGTCCTAATGCTTATAACCGTCTCCCAAGAGGATGGTATGGGACATGTTATTTGGGGATAGTTTTCCCAAAGATGTTTCAAATGAATGATTTGAAGAAGTTTCCGAAAGTGACTGAATTACATCATATGAGACAGAGGAGGGAGTCTCCTTCTGGTGTAGTGGGAGATATATTTGGAGTAATGACTCCTTCAGTAGGAGTTGTTCTGAATTCACTAAAGATTCAAAAGTTGTCTACTATTGTGGATAATATGCTGACAAAGTTTGTCAGGAGCCATACTCCTGATGGATACTGAATTAGCTGCTGAAAGAGCGATGACTCTTCAGAATCGCCTTGCTTTAGACATTCTTTTAGCAAAGGATGGCGGAGTTTGTAGAAGGATTAATTCTAGGCTTTGCTGTTCGTATATTCCTAATAATGGTAAATAAATTAAAGATTTAATTACTAATGTGACCAATGAAAGTGCTGATTTGAAAGAATTTAAAGAACCAGGTGTTTGGGAAAAGGTTGGAAAACGTTTTGCTTCAGCGGGAAATTGGCTCAGCAACATTTGGAATGGGATTCTATAGAAAATATTACAGGCGATATTAATTATCATTGTTTGCCTAATTGGAATATGGGTAATGCGTAAATTGTGCAAAAGGATTAAATTGAAGAATTTAAAGAATGATCTGAGAAGGGAAGAAAAGAAAAGGGAACAATTGTTTTGGGAAAATTCAAAAATGGAACAAACGTATGAAGGGATTGAATTGACAGAATTTTAGCTGATGCAAACATTTGTGGGTGATAGTTTAGTGTGATGCCACATTTAGTCATCAGAGGAGGGATTGCTAGCGCAGGTATTTTAATAAAAATTATTAATGATTGTTCATGTATTCTGAATATTGGATTTGCATAGAAAAGGTTATACTGATAGGAAAATAATGCATGCATTTGAAAATGTGATCATGATGAGTGGCCAGCAATGCTCACGAAGTATTCTCATTAATAGTCAGTTACTAAGAAATGTTGAGTGTATGTTTGACTAATGTAGTAATGTGTCATATACAGGGATACGTATTATGTATTAGCTTTATTAATTATAGGCCTTAACTTAGAGGAGGTTTTGGCTTAGTTGCCAGGCCTCATGTCAAGCTGTATTTCTCAGTGTATAATAAAATGGCTGTCCCAGAGAGTTAACTGTGATTTTCTATTGTACTGTGTAAATGTGTTCGTAGCTGAGAATCTTTTCTCATGAGAACCGAATGCTAAAATATGCTGTTCTTGTTAAATGTAACAATATGTATGTAATGTGTGTGAGAATTACTTTCTCAGGAAAGAACAATGCAGGCACTGACTGGAGTAGAAGCTGCAACAACATTGTTACCTGACTAGCTGGATGATGAGGACATTGCAGGAGAAACCACTCGGTGACATGTGAACAGAGTAGTGGTGGAATTCATAGATTTGAAGTTTTAGTTTTATTGGACAAAGTGAGAACATGCGATCCCTTGACCAATATGGACCTGGGAAGTAGTTTTAGGAAATCTAACTTAGCCGTACTGCACGGAGAAGAAGTTGTCATTGTGCTTTTGCCTTGGGCCATTCTCTCTATTCTTCTTAAGGGCTTACCTCTATTCTTTCAAGTTGCTTAAAGACTTTGCATTTCTGAACGTTGAAGCTGAATCCTGATGCCTTGCTGACTGAAATGGTGTCCTGATGACGAAGATTATTTTAGCTTGCCGATCCAATTCAGCAGAGGTATTATTGTACACATGTGTTTGATATGCCTATTTGCTTTTTCTTTCTAGGTACCAACCGCAATGTTTTGATGGAGCCATAGTTAGATGTTTTCCAAATTTGTGTTACTAAATTGCTTTGCATGAAGCAACATGCTGATGCTAATCTGATGTTAGTTCGGGATTCTCACTAATAATAATCTTTTAATAGGGAATAATGTTTGATGAATTTCTCTGCTGAATCTAAATGTATGTGATATAATTTGCGCAATTGTTCTTGTTATTAATTTGCACTGTAACCTTAGAATGTGTGGTAGTTCAAGCTTTGATTAGATTGAGGTTCTTCCGTCGATTTGGACAGCCAGTGTTGTCTCTATATGTGTATCATTTGATCTTGAGATTATCTAACGTGACTTTAGCATTGTTAATATAGGGAAATAAATAGTCTAACTTTTACCAAAAGGCGTGGTTATTCTTGACTGAAAGGTCATGGTGTTTGACAATTACTGACTCCAGTGATTATTAATGCCATTGATTATTGTTGATTATTGATGTTACTGATTGATTATTGATTATTGATCTGCCTGTACTGGATTTATGGTGGGAACATCCCAATTGCGAGTCAAAAGGTCCATCGACCTATTTGCGTCCCCTTGCAAGTTTACTTATTTAAGGACAGATGCGCTAACACACTCAAACCCGACCAGAGATTGCGCACTGGTCGCGGCTCTGAAGATGGACCGCACTGGTCAAGACTGTCCTGCCCCTCGATCTCAGCTATCAGGCTATCTCCCAGGCTGGACTGTGCTGTGCACCAGGAACAAAGATGGCGGCAGATTGTGCCTGGAAGAGCATGCCGCCACCCCGACAGAAGGAGAGGGACACGGGTGGTAAAGACCCAATGTTCCTTCCGATCACAGACCATGGAATGGCCGACTGCCACTGTAATGAAGTGCGAGCTACTGGCATTATGTGTCTATAGCACTCACCAGCTGCCCCCTTTTCCGCCAATACCCCCTGACTGCACTGTATAGTCCCTCCCGTATCCCCTTGTTCCTCATCCCAGCACTCTAGCTCTCAGCGCCGGGCAACAGCCACCATGAAACCAACGATCCCTGCTGCGAAGCAGGTGACAGAACCCCGGCGGTGACGTCACAGTGGAGTTATTTGACCTGCAAGGGACTGAAGGGGCCGCAAGCTTAGGCCTTGTGTCCCGCGAGAGCAAGCAGGCCGTTGCAAGATGGGATGTTCCACTAGAAGACGACAGGGGGCATTGTAGAGGAGAAGAAACAAAGGCACTGAGACAAAGGTGAAAACAAGCATTTGCAAACGAAAATCCCCTTGCAGTGAAAATTATCGGCAAAAGTGCAATTATCCACGTAACCGCAAAAGTTCAAATATCCATGTAATAGGGTCAATGTCATGGGCTTTATGTTTGCAAAGGGACCTGGTGGGGAGTAGGGACTGAACACGCACCCACGGTGTAAGACCTACAGGCAAATACTAAAATAAAAAGACCCCTACAGAAGAGATAAACAGGACATAGCCTAATTATAGAGTAGTTGAGGCTGCTCCCAAAGAGAAAAAGGCAGAACAAAGAAGTAGAACTGACCACTAGCAAGCAAGGATTTTTGAAGGATGCTGGAACCAACAAATAAAATCACAGGATTTAGTAATTAATTTAGTAATTAAGTATAAGTATACTTAAAAAGTATACAACATGTCGAACGCTACGCTCGACCTAAAAATATCGGTATTGCCCCGTACCCTGCGCCATGGTGCGCCATATTTTAAATATGGCGCCGGCATGGTGGCAGTAGGGAGGCGGTAAAGGGTGCAAGAAAAGTGGCACTGTACTGTGTGCGGTGCCACTTTTCTTAAATATGCCCCTTGATTCCTTGGTATGGCAGCTGAAGGACCCCGCTTTTTCCTACCAGATGTTTGTCTCTGGTGTTGTTGTGGTGTAGTCCCTGCTTCAAACTTGGTTTTGTTTTTAATTGTGGCTGGACACTGATGATTACCCTAGTCCACTCCCCTACATGCACAGAAACCTTAGAACTCAAATTTAGTGTGGTAGAAAACTTTTGTCATCTTTAAAATGCCAGGGCAAATGGCAATTTGCAGTAGAGCAACCAGGAACTACTGAAAATGTAGGTGAGCCAAGGCCTGGGAACAATTACTCTACTGGAGTGAGTAGGATAGAATGGGAATTCTACCAATCATGTAGGGGACAACCACAGAATTGTGAACACTGCAAAGCTGGACACTCACTCAGCCTTTCACAGAACCCAGCTGTTCTTGTAAAAGGATACCAGGTAGACGGAACCTGCTGCGCCTGATATCTGTGAGAATGACCAGAATTGAAGGACAGAAAGATCTCTTAGAATCGTAAGGCTAAACCGCTGAGTGGCTCCAAGAACATAGAAAAGCTGAAAAGGTCATCTTAAGAAATTCCAGCTGACCAATGACACTGGATCAGGACTGGACTTTGCTGGTGCCCTCTGCCTGATACCTGGAGGGTATCTTATTGTAGTCCTGTGGTTATTTGGGAACCAAAAAAGTTTGGAAATGTTTGCTAGAGACCCCCAGAGCTTCAAGGGGACCAAACACAAAAAGTATATAGTTGGCATTTTCATAACGTCGGAGTGAATTTCTGTTTTGTCCCACATCAAGAAGAGGTTTTCCTGAGGAAAATGGCAAAGTCCCTTTTCAGAGTGGAACTTCTTTTTTCAAACTTCCCGATTTCCAGGTACTAGTTGGGCAAATCAACGGGTGTATCGGACCCACGGAACATTGTAGTCAGCCTCAAATTACCATCTACCATGACCATTGACCACCAATGGCTATTTGTACTTTTTTCTGCTATTTTTACTTAAATCTTTAAAAATAATATCTTCAGTTACCCTTATTGGAATGTTGTCATTTTGGTGTAATTTCTCCTATTTTTTTTCTCTATGTTTGTAAATTGGATTGGGAGTTTGTTGCGTGATTTTGACTTGTTAACTGTTTTGGCTTTTCTAGGTGCTTTCCACATTTTCATTAATTTAAACCTTTTTGCCCTGTGCCATAGCTTCCAGGAGTTGAGCTCAGGTTTAAATTACCGAAAACTTTGACTGGAGATAACAAGATAGTGAATTTATTGCTTGTGGTGAACACCAATCTGCTTCAAATGATAAGCCACTTTCTTGCAAAATCCCCCTTGCCAGCTATGTTGTGTACATATCAGTTTTTCTCAAGAAATACAGGGGCTTGTAAATAAACTTTCAGAGACTGGCCCCAAGCGTATGCCAGTGGGGAAGCAGCCTTAACCACGAATCCCCAACGACTTCCTTGTTCGGTGCCTTAACCACTCATGTGCTGAACCACACACAGGCATGGTTGAGGCACTGAAGAAGGGATTCGGCTGAGGAAGACGACGTGATCAGGGAAGTGGGGCTGGGACTGGGGATGTTTTAGGGGCGGGTGGGGGTGTCGGGATATTTTTAGTTTTAGGGGCGGGGTGGGGGGTCGGGGTATTTTTAGTTTTAGGGGGTGGGGGTAGGGGTGGTTTAGGTTTAGGGGCGGGGCTGGGGGTTGGGATATTTTTAGTTTTAGGGGCAGGGATGGGGCATTGGGGTATTTTTCGTTTTAGTGGGCGGGGGTCGTAGTGATTTAGGTTTAGGAGTGGGGAGGGGGGTCGGGGTATTTTTTTGTTTTAGGAGGAGGGGTAGGTGGATGGGTTATTTTCAATTTTAGGGGTGGGGGATCAGGATGGTTTAGGTTTAGGAGCAGGGGGTTGGGGAATTTTTAGTTTTAGGGGCGGGGTGGGGGTCATATTATTTTTAGTTTTTGGGGGTGGAGGGGTCGGGGTGATTTAGGTTTAGGGGCGGGGGAGGGGTGGTCAAGGCATTTTTAGTTTTAAGGGTGGGGACGGGGGTAAGAGAATTTTTAGTTTTAGGGACTGGGGTGGGGGTTGCGGTATTTTTAGTTTTTTTGGGACAGGGTTGGGGCCTGGGGTATTTTTACTTTTTGGGGTGGGGGTTGGGGTGGTTTCGGTTTGGGGGCAGGGGTGGGGGATTGGGGTGTTTTTTGGGGGGTCATTTTAGGGATGGGGTAGGGAGTTGGGGTGGTTTTAGGGGCGGGAGGGGTGTTGGGGTGGTTTTAGGTTTTAGGGGCGGGGTGGATGATCAGGGTAATTTTAGGGGCAGGGGTGGGGAGCTGGGGTGGTTTTAGGTTTTAGGGGTGGGGTGGGAGATCGGGGTAGTTTTATGGGTGGGGTGGGGGTTGGAGATACTTTAGGTTTTAGGGGTGGGGTTGGGATGTTGGGGTAGTTTCGGTTTAGGGGGTTGGGGCAGTTTTAGTTTTACAGGCAGGGGTGGGGGATCAGGGTATTTTTACTTTTAGGCAGTGGGGGGTCGGTGGTTTAGGTTTGGGGCGGAGGAGGGGGGTCGGGCATTTTTAGTTTTAGGGGCAGGGGTGAGGGGGTTGGGGTCATTTTAGGGGCCTGGGTAGGGAGTTGGGGTGGTTTTAGGTGTTAGGGGTGGGTTGGGAGGATGGGGTAGTTTTAGGGGCAGGTGGGGGGTTGGGGTGGTTTTAGGTTTTAGGGGTGGGGGTGGGATTTTTGGGTAGTTTCGGTTTAGAGGGTTGTGGTATTTTTAGTTTTTGGGGGTGAGGGTTGGGGTGATTTAGGTTTAGGGACGGGGGGTCAGGGTATTTTTAGTTTTAGGGGCTGGGGTGGGGGTCAGTATATTTTTAGTTTTAGGGGTGGGATGGGGATTCAGGGGTATTTTTACTTTGTCATAGTTTGGACTCTTGCTCTATAGAGAGGGAAAGTCCCTAAGTGTGAACACCTACTGTTTGTTTGTCTTTGTCACTTGATCTTGACGCCTTAGCGCTGTGGCATTGATAATGCAAAGCATAACAAGTGGCCTAACTATAAACAAGGCAGCCATCTTAGATGAATTAAATAATTAAATGGGCTAAGACACAGCAAGCTAAGTAGTTTAAAAGTCACTAGGTGACGGGGGCACGAGTCTGCAAGCCAAAGGCTAAGCTAACTCCTGTTATCCCATTAAAACAAACTAGGATTCACTACAGGGGGGGTTGGGGTGTTTTAGGTTTTAGGGGCGGGGTGGGGGGTTGGGGTGGTTATAGGTTTTAGGGTTGGGTGGTTGCAGTAATTTTAGGGGTGAGGTGGGGGGTTGGGGTGGTTTTAGGGGCGGGGTGGGGTGGTTTTAGGTTTTAGGGGCGGGGTAGGGTTGGGGTAGTTTAGGTTTTTGGAGTGGGGTGGGGGGTTGGGGTGGTTTAGGGGTGGGGTGGGGAGTTGCTGTAATTTAGGGGCTGGGTGGGGGGTTGGGGTAGTTTTAGGGGCAGGGTGAAGGTCTCAGTAATTTTAGGGGCGGAAGGGTAGTTTTAGGGGCAGGGGTGGGGGGTTGGGGTGGTTTTCTTTTTTTAGGGTTGGGGGTGGGGGTTGAGATAATTTTTAGGGGTGGGGGCATGGGGGTCGCATGCTGGAACCATGCATGCCGTTCACTAATGCCTTTACTAGGAATGCCTTTACAGCATAAAATCGTTGTTAATGCATTTGTAGTAAACGCATTAGTGGTAACAACGCGGTTGTTGTTCCGACCGTGTTGTTCAGGCATGTGTGGTTCCAGCATGCGCTGTTCAGGCATACGTTCTATGCCAGTAGGTGAGATTATTTATTCCACCATGTTTTTACATGGACAGTGTGCTAGAGTGGCTGCGCTCAATGGAGGTTCTATAGCTATTTCATATGAGAATTTTTTGTGTCTCTTAAGCACATATAATGTGCATGGTTGACCAAGACACGAGTCTGCTTATCTGTAGTGTAGTGTGGAACCCCTGAGAGGGGGCAGAAAGTTCCCAAGTATGAAAGCAAGACTACACTTACGTTACGCAGCTGCGGCAGTTTTATGCATGTGAAGGAATACTGAAATACCGATTCCCATGTGGTACTTTTTCTCTGTGTATTACTGTAGCTTGATAAAACATTTTCATTGCTCAAAAGCCTATCGTGTTGAGATTGTCAATACTTGTTTTCTGTCTGCATCTCCACCATTATGGCTTCTAATGTGCAATCAATGGGTCTATTGAAGTTAAACACCAGCAACATGGCCTTTGCCTTCTCTTTCAGAACTTCAATGATGTCAGATCACATCATTGATAATAATAGTGGCATGATTCACTTTAGAGATCAAACATACAGATAATTACTGGTAGTAGTGTTCATTTTGTCTTGCCTAATTCCAACCAGGAAACTTGTATCAAATATAGAATGCCACCATGTAAACAAACACCGAAAATTGTTCAGTTGCTAAGAAATATTTTTCTGTTACGAATGCTGACATTTTCATCAATTATGTGTTGAGTATTTAAATTGTACAATTTTGGAGCAGAAGTATGCAAGAGTGGCTTGTACACATAGCTGAACTAGGGATTCACTTAATACAGCAAGTTAAGCGAAGCACCAATATTAGGAAAAAAACTTTTTTTAAAAAGTGCAAATAAATTGGGCGTTGCACATATGGTAAACCAAGAGCGCTGATTTCTAAAAATGCATGGGTCAGCCCTGGATCTTTAAGTTGTAAGTTTATAAATATCACGTTAGCCATTTTATAAAAAAATGAAATATTTTAAACACATTGTAAATCGAATTTTGTTAAAGGTTGCATTTCACTTGAACTTTCTTGGATTATGTTTTGTTGTCGGAAATAATTGTGCTAAGTGCTTATGCGTCCATCTGGGCAGACGTGTAAAGATTTCTCAATCCTATATTTTGTACCATTTTTTTTGTGAATATTAGGGGCCATATTTATCAATCTTTCACATGATTCAGGACAGCAAGCAAAGTTCCTGTGCTGCATTGCGTGAAAAGGAAAGCAGAAATGCTTCACATTTACGAAAATATGGAGTATTTCTGCTCTCCTTGCTCTGGCACACAATGTGCTGCCTAGCGCAAACATAGACACGCTTACACCATCGTGCAAGGGTGCCTGTGCTATGGGCAGAATTGGTTTTGATCTGGATGGGACATCTTCCTGCACAAAAAAGCAAACCATAGAGGGATTTTCATCTTTCTTTGTGTGATGTAGAAAACAGAAGAAATAATGAGACAAAATAAATATATTTTTCCATGTTACTGGGAATGGCATAGAACTTTAATGCATTCCCAGATTTGCTAGCTTTAGTAAATCAGGGAATACACCAAAATCCATAGGTGGATGCATGGGGAAGCCCATGCTCCACTCATAAAATGCCTTCCAGCTTGAAATTTAACATAAAGCAGCGAAAGCCGTGCTTTGCATTCATTTACTTTACAAAGCCACACACAGTTGTATGGTTTCGTAAATATTACTGAATCCTTTGCATTGCCCTTGCATCGCCCTGCATGACACACGACAATGCTAAGGTTTGGTAAATCTGGAATGCAGACTTTTCCCATTGGCAGTGATTTGTGCATTTGAGCGAAAAGCAGTAGAATTTTTCGTATATTTCACTTGGGTATAAGTCAATTTGCATGTATAGTTACATGTTGCGGGAGAGAAATCAGGGATCTTACCAACAAAGTAATGTCTAAGAGCAAATTATTTGGTAAGTATGTTGTGGAATCATTATGTCATAGAAACAACTAACGCTGCCAACACCAACCAGCTATAGTCGGCTGAGGATCTGTGATTCCAGTTGCAGAGTAAGTATTCCACAGGCTGAGATAGGTTATCACAAAATGTCTGGTTTCTCTGCCAATAGTATTTCACAGTTGCTTCTTGACACACTTCATTGCCAGGCACACACTTAAAGATACAGCAAGGCTAGACAGGTCGGTTAGTGGAAATGTTTGTCTCATAGTCTGCTTTACTGCAGAAGTTTAAATTTTTGGAAATAATTAGAGGGTGACGAAATGGACTGAGACTCCATGTTAACTACTCTTTCATTTCCACATTAAACGATTTGCCTAGTCGTAATAGCATGTACGTTTTTTTCTCCCCCCATCAAGATCACCATTAAAGAAACATAGCCCCACTACATCTCGATACTAAATACTGTGAGATAAACAACATAATACATTGCATAAAACATGAGCTCAAACGGCAATGTGGAGGCAGCTTAGGTTGAGGTTGAGTTGAGGTTGAGATTCACTTATTGATTTATAGGTTAAGTGCTACCTTTCGCTCCTTCTAAGTTGAGAATCTAAAAGCAGCCTTTGCAAAAAAAAATTCAAACCTGGGTAAATGTGGTGTCTGAACATTAATTGTGTTGTGCTGTAAGTCTTTCACCTCCATGTTAAAGCTCTGTGCAGACATGTCAGTGCTTAGTATGTGGTGGTGCTTCACCTGCACTTATTTTTAAACACCAGCACTTGTTTTAGGAAGTACACCACATGGTAGCACCCTCAGTAAATTTTTTATCAGAGCATGAAGGGTTAACCATCACAACTTGGGGTGACCTACAATAGTCCAAAACGTCAAACTTGCTTCAATGTGATGGGCAGTAGGTATTGTAGACATTGATTGAAGTGGCAGGAGCTGTGGGGTACCTTGGGCCCTGGCACATATATTTTTGTAAATTAATCACCAGGTGACCCCTTGTTGGCCCATGCAAATACTCTAAATGAGAAAGAGTTTCTTTCCAACTTCTGGTTGCTGTTCTCTGTTAGGATTAGGGTGGCCCATCTTCAAAAGTTACATAGTAGTTTGAAACCTACAGAAAAATGATTGTGTCTTTGAGGAGAGGCTCTCTCTCTCGCTCTGTTTCTCCCTACACATCATTAACATTCGAAAAGTGAAAAAATATTATTCTGTTGGTGATAGTGTAATAGCTCTCAGTCATGCCACTAGAAAATAGATGTTATTGTTGCACATTGCCAGTCCTATGTCATGGTGTGCCAAGGACTAACATATTGCACCATATTAGCAACATAGCTTGATGCTATTACTTTCTTTAAGAAATCATCGGTTACTTTGGAATCAAATGAGGAATATTACTCAAAGAGTCCATTTATTTGTTAAATTCAAGCACAAGACTGAACAGTGGTGAGTCTTACATGAAGTGATTTGATAATCCTGTCTCTAACCCCTCAAAAAAGAGGCAAGTTGTTCGCAGAGCAGATCTCTTGCAGAACAGAGCACACACTGAGGCCCTCATTATTACAATGGCAGTATAGACTGCCTACCACCACGGCGACGGCTACCAGCCATCTGCCATATTATAACTGTAGCTGAAATTCCGCCAGAGGGATGGTGGAATTCCGGCTGCGGCCATGGCGGCGGATGACGGTAAGGCAGCGCTGCTTCCAGTAGCAGCGCCACGCCAGTAGACTGCTGCAGACCGTATCATGATGCATGATACAGCCTGGTGGTGTTCTGTTGGTGGACGCTGCTGCTGGCAGCAGTGCCCCATCCCGTCTCCTGCCGGAGGACCCGCTGAAATCAGGTAAGTCGGGTGCTACGACAGGTTGAGGGTGTGGGGGGTGTTGTGTGTGTGTGTGTATGTTGGTGCGTACGTGTGTGCGGGTGTGAGGGTGTGTGGTGTGTGGAGTGTATGTGTGCATGTATGGTTGTGAGTAAGCGTGTATGTTGTGTTGTGTTAATGTATGTGTGCTTGTATGTCAGTGTGTGTGGAAGTGCGTGTGAATGGGTGTATGCATGCATGGGTGAATATGTGTATGTGTGTGAATGCGTGTGTTCGATGGTGCGTGCATGTGCATGTATGTCGTGGGGGGGTCTGGAGTGGGAGTAGGGGTGGGGGGAAACCTGTGGAGGAGGAGGGAGGTGGGGTATAGACCACTATCAGTGACAGGGAAGGGAACCCCTTCCCTGTCACTGATAGTGCCTACCGCCATGGTTTTTGTGGCTGTAAGGAAGCCACAAAAACCATGGCAGTAGGCGGGGTCATAATCCCACGGGTGGGACAGTGACGGCGGCCAGTCTCCAGTCCAGCGGCTGTTACCACCCTGGCGGACGGAGTGGTACATTGGCGGTTTGGCTTGAGCCAAACCGCCAATGTCATATTTTGGGGAAAGGTAGTGCCAGCCTGTTGACAGTACTTTTCTCCAAAATACCGCCATCTGCCAGGGTCCTAATGAGGGCCTGAGTAACACCTTCACCTAACTGCTTCCACTGTACCCTGCTTAGGGTCATGGGTAGTTCCTCAAATAGAGCGGAGGATTATCACCCTACTGAAATGCCCCCAGAGATAAAAAAATAAAATGGTAATGAAGTTAATTCATTACCATTTTATTTATTCTCGACCTGTCCCAAAACAAGTGTCAGGATAGGGAAGGGCCTGCAGAGAGGCAGCAGCAGCGGGGAGGAGTGGTGGGCTGCCTGTGTGCTGGTTTAAAGTGCGCATGTCTTATGATAGCCAGCCAGACATGCACACTTTAAACGTCTCTAGCCTAGCAGTCTTGAGACAGCTGGGTAAGAGAAAGCACAGGCCTCCAGCCCTCTTAAGAGTGCTGTGAGAGGCCTCTCCCTCCAATCCTGGCACTGCTTTCATGCTGATTTTCTGCATGAAAGCATTGCCAGGACCGGTTAGGTGTATTTGCTGGAGCCTGGGAGCCTGGAGGATCGAGAACAGAATGTGGACTGGAGCGGGATGTTGTGCAGCAAGCAAGTTAGGTGGCTATTTTTTGTTTTTACTGTCACCACTCTCATTGCATGCATGCACCCAACCACCACCCATTTCCTGCCCCTTGTGGTCTATCCACAATTAGTATATCTGATTTAGTTGTAAGTCCCTAGTACAGTGCAGAGTGTGTGCCACCCATTTGAGTAGCCCTGTAAGCATGACTCAGACCTGCCACTGCAGTAACTGTGTGTGCAGTTTGACCTGGAAAGTGCACTCACTTGCTAGGCCCAAACCTTCCCTTTCACTACATGTAGATCACCCCTAAGTAGGCAGCCCCATATTGAGAAGATGTACATAAACTTAATCATACACAATAGCTGCTAGGCATCTGTTTATCTTTATTATGTTGCCATGTGCTCGACAAACCTCCTGAACTTTGATGATTGACCTTGTGCTCGCAGCCTTGGGCTGCAATCTGCTTATCACTGTAATTTACTTGTTCTAACCGTAGTTCAGAGAATTTTTGTGCTTAATCAGTAACTGCCGGAACAGGTTTGTACAGGTCGTTGCCACCTCCTGCCAGCTGCATCTGTACCTTCTCCCACCACACGTGTATCCCTGAAATATTCTGAAGGCCGCAGAGGACCTTGAGTACGCTAGTGGTGGAGTTGTCCTCTGACTAAGCAGTTTTGTGTGTATATAAGGTTGGGTGCCCCAGAGTGAAGGGGCAGCCTCCGTAGAATAGTCACTTGACTGTCCTGGGACTCTGTATTAGCTCGAGCTATAATCCATGTAATAAACTTCTCTTTATTCCTCCAGTTGGTGACTCCGCTTGATTTGTGTACTCTCTGCTGAACTGACCCTGAGGACTAGGGTGTCCCTCCACCGCAGGGAAGGAGACCCCGGGTGGGGATTCTATCTTTCCTGGTTCCTCAGTTGGCGCCCGAACAGGGACCCGAGTCAGGCATCCAGGGGATCGACCGGGTGACGGAGGACTCACGATTGGACTTCCAAGGGAGGCGCCCCACACCAGATTCTGAGCTTCGTTCTCTGTCGTGGACCTGCGGATCTCCACTGTGTGTCTTCCAGCGGGCTCGACTTCTCCTGGCGCTGTCTGAATTCAGATCTCTGTTTTCCGTGAACTACTGGAGTCCCCAACTGTCGGACTATAACACAAGTGTCAGGTAAGGACGGGAGTTGAAAGGTTCCTGTCTAAAAATAGGTCTGTGAGTATTGTACGGTTTCTATCGCTCTTTGCAAAGATCGACATCAGTGGTAAGACTGACCTCAGTTGTCATTTAAGTACATAGGAAGCAAAGGGCATATTTGCCACTCATTTGGTGTATTCAAACCACTGGTGTAAGATTTTTTTTTTTTAAATACTGGAAGAATGCCAGCGTTCAGTTGTTTTAGGAAATTGTGTTGTTGTCTTTGCAGTACAGACTCCCGCCTGGAGGAAACATGCCCCGCTCCTCCGGCCGGGACTCTGAATCATGATATATATGTTAAATATGGCATAGGTCCGATTATCTGGTCTGATATATGGGGAAAAAGAAACAAAGGTAGTTCTGATTTACAATAGCCTATTCACGGGACATTAATAAAGATAAATTAGACTATTTACAGGAACGTTTGTTTGTGACAAAAAGTAGTCCAGGGATGTTTGATTCACTACGGACTTGTCAGAAAGAAGCAGATCAAAGATGTAGGAAGGCAGAGAAAGACTTACAGAGACATAAGAGCAGGACGGTGACTGAAAAGGTATATGACTCTGACGTAGCTGAACATCAACAGAAAATTTTAGAACATGACCGAAGGCTTCACTTACAAACTGATAAGTGTTACCCTTCCAGGACAGTAGTGGATAAGCCACGAGAGGAAGACCCCCTTTTAAACGATATGTTAGATAAACCCCCGTTATATACTCCACCAATATATCCTACACTACATCCTCAACCTGCACCAGGTGACCCTATTGTGCCACCCACGGTTACATCTCAGACGAGTGCTCCGCCACCCATCACCACCCGTCCTGTCACCAGACCTATAGGGGATACACCCTGCCCGACTGTACCCACCCCTCGACTGGCCCCCGTTTGGCCTACCCATGACTCCTGTTTAGACACCACACATACCCCCCGTCCCATGACCCCGCGAAAGCGCACCCTCCGCGGACACTTGTTCTATAATACACAAGAGGAAGATGTCATTGAAGAAATGACACGGAGGTGGATGACTAATTGGAATGACTATGGGGTCAGGGACATTGTCCACACTATGAAACAATGGGATAGTTTAGTTCAGTTACATGCAGCTACCCTTATGTGCAACATTATAATACAAGAATATGAGGATGATGGTTCCTCAGCTCCCGCGGGACTGGTGGACCTCCAAAAACACACCTCTACTGGACTGCCGTTTGGTTCTGGTCTACATGATTATGTTGTTACTCTTCTCGTATATAGGGACCGCCTGTGGACATGTAGCCCTTCTATAAGGGCATCCATGTTTCCCATGAGAGAGGTTCCGCCGGTTTGGCGAGAGCCGGTGATGGATAACGCTGGCCAAGTTATTACCGCAGGGCATTTTCAACAAATGTGGGTACACACCCCATGGAAAAGATCTGAAACATACACCCTAAAAGCCGCCTTACCTGACCCCCGTAAGAATCCTGCAGGATATTATAAAGAACTGCAACAAATTCTTGAATCCTGTACTATGACGTTGTCTGATATTGACATGTTAATGGCAGCAGTAGTCCCGCAGGAAGTATGGTCAAAAGTACGGAGGCACGACCATGCTGAACTAGGGGGCACGTGGGACCAAATGCAAGCAGCA
Source organism: Pleurodeles waltl (assembly GCF_031143425.1). Taxonomy (NCBI): domain Eukaryota; kingdom Metazoa; phylum Chordata; class Amphibia; order Caudata; family Salamandridae; genus Pleurodeles; species Pleurodeles waltl. The sequence continues at coordinate 624,955,617 of NC_090438.1, read as the reverse complement.
GAAAGGGACAGGGTTGGGGGAGCGAAACCAGACCCACTTATATTGGCTCTCCCACTGCGTATTTTGGATTTAATGAAGACCATACTTGCACCACACAGGATAAATTGGAATAAATTGGCCGCCTGTAAACAGAAAAAGGACGAGGGTGTTTCTGACTTTTATACAAGGTTTGAGGGTGTCTTTTCTGATTACAGCGGCCAAGACATGACTACTGAAGGGGGAGTAAGACTCTTTGTTGACAAATTCGTGGACAATTTATTACCAGACATAAAGGGAAAATTGAAATTGTGTGAAAGTAAGTGGCCAGTTTCTTCTGCCACTGGAATACTGACAATGACCCAATATTATGAGAACAGGGAGATAGAAGAACAAGAAAAAAACGAAGGAGTTGAAAACGAAGGTGTTATTTCAGCAGGCCTACCCTCAGCCCCGTCAACAGCAGTCCAGATCAAGGTCACAAGGACCTCCCAATGACAGAAGGCAGTCCCAACGCCCTCCCCGTTCTTCCCTCTCCTACAATCATTGCGCCTATTGCAAGCAGGAGGGCCACTGGAAGAATGACTGCCCCAATAAGGACAACTCCACAGGCCGCCCCATGCCCCCACCGCAACAGGACAACAGACCACGCGGTAGGTCTGTTCCTGCAGACAGACCCCGCCAGCAGGCCCCTTCACAGTCCCACATTACCCCCGCCCAATTATTTTGATGCTTCATCCCAGCGTCAATATTTTAATGACGACTAGGATGCGTATGAAGGTCAGGGGTCCTCCTTTGACTAAGACAGCCTTTGACAGAGGGGGGTGGGACCAGTTTCTATTCCTTTTAGGCAGAATGGCCCTCACGTTGAGGTACAATTAGACGGTGCTCCACATGATTTTTTGGTGGATACTGAGGCCACCAAAAGTTCTGTTAAACAGGAAGAGGTCCAAGGGGTCCCTCTGTCTGGCAATATTAACGTCTCTATGGGTTTTTCTGGTGTTCCGGTGGCTAACCCTGTCTCTCAGCCGCTGCATGTTGTTATTGGTCCTTACACCATTAGCTCCCCTCTCATTCTTACTTCGGCCTGTAGTGAGAATTTATTGGGTTTGGACCTATTAAAGAAATTGTACGCCACCATTTATTGCTCTCCGGATGGAGTTCATGTCACTTTAGGTCCAAATATTTCCCTGTCACAATTTTTGTCAAAACCACTTCCGAACTTCGAGATTTGCCAGACATTTTGTGGGCCACACATAAGGACGATGTTGGATGTCTGGACATACCACTGTATGTCATATGCTTGAAAGCCAATGCCAAATTACCTCGTCTTCCCCAACACAAATTATCCCAACACATTGAACAACAACTCAAAAATATTGTGACCCAGTTGATTGATTTGGGTGTCATTGAAGAAACGCGTGTTAATGATTGTAACAGTCCTGTCCTTCCTGTTCATAAAAATTTATCTGATGGCACCGCGTCTCCAGGACTCCGATTTGTTATTGATTTACGGGCGGTCAATAAGATTGTAATACCCCAGTTCCCTGTTGTTCCTGACATTACGACATTATTAACAATGATACCTGCCTCTGCTACTTGGTTCTCTGTTATCGATCTTAAAAATGCATTCTTTAGCATTCCCATTCATCCAGATAGCAGACACATCTTTGGGTTTTCACTGGGTGGTCGCAGTTTCCGGTTCTGTTGCGCTGCACAAGGCTATACTGAATCGCCTAGCATTTTTAGCCAGGCCCTCAAGGGTCAATTAGATACCCTTGTTTTTACTTGCTCCTCCACGCTGGTTCAATATGTGGATGACCTTTTAATAGCATTCACTTTAGAACAAAATTGTAAAACAGATACTGTATCCTTATTGAAACAATTTGCACACCATCACCATAAGATCTCCATCTCCAAATTGCAATATTGTAGACAGGAGGTTATATACCTAGGACACCTCCTGTCTAAGGAGGGACGTACGTTGACGACTGAGAGAATACAAGCTATACGAGACATACCGGTTCCAAGGACACAGAGAGAGGTTAGGGCCTTTATAGGTATTACCTCCTTCTGTCGTCAATGGATTCCTAATTATTCCCTTTTGATAAAACCGTTTTTGCATCTCAGCCACAAAGATTGTCCTGAAACAATTGAATGGAATGACAATTTTCAGTTTGGTTTTGATGAATTGAAAAATACACTCTGCACAGCACCTGTACTGGGTACGCCTGATTTATCGTAAAGATTTTCAGTTATATGTGAGCGAGAGAAATGGATGTTCACTATCAGTGTTAACCGAAGAGCATGGCGGCAAACAACGCCCCTGTGCTTATTTTTCGGCCCTACTGGATCCAGTGGCCCGTGCACTCCTGAGTTGTCTACGGGCAGTAGCCGCTGCAGCAGTCGCAGTGCGCCAGTCGGCCGGGATAGTCATGGACTCACCCCTCACCCTGTTGGTCCCACACACTGTTGACGCACTATTAAACAAAACAAAAACACAGCATCCTACTAATGCACGATTAACTACTTATGAACCGACACTTTTAGCTAGCCATATAACATTAAAAAGGTGCAACACGCTCAATCCTGCCACTTTATTGCCAATTACTGAAAAAATTGAAGATTCTTATGATGACATACATGACTGCATTCTCCGGACGGAGGATGAAACAAAAGGGAGAGTGAACTTACAGGACACTCCACTGAAAGACCCTGATGGCATATTATACGTAGATGGCTCATGCATCAAGCTACCCGATGGCACTACCTCTGCAGCCTATGCAGTTACAACAGCTACCACTGTAGTTGAAACAGCTAGAATACCACATAACTCTGCTCAGGCCGCAGAATTAATAGCTCTAACACGAGCCTGTGAGTTAAGTAAAGGACTTAATGTGAATGTTTACACGGACAGTCAGTATGCATTTGGCGTAGCACACAATTTTGGTCGCTTGTGGGAAGAACGAGGATTCCTCACCTCACATGGGACACGTATTCAACATGGGACCCTTATAACTAACTTACTTTCTGCCCTGGCATTGCCCAAAACAATGGCTATCATGAAGTGTAGTGCACGCAAAAAGATGACAGATGAAACTGGACGGGGCAACGCCTTAGCCGATCAGACAGCAAAAGATATAGCGTATGCAAAGACAGGACACATGTATGTGGTAGATAGTACAGAGAAGGTTTGTCCCCATGTAATATTTGGGAACACGGTAGAGAGTGTCAGGAAGATACAGGATGAGGCAACTGAACAGAAGAAAAAGGAATGGAAAGAAGGGAAGGTCAAGTTAGATGAAAATACGCTGTGCTGGACAGATCTGTCACAGAGGGAAAGATGGATGTTACCCAATGCATTCCTTCTGCCAGTAGCCATAGGCCCATGGTCCTGCACACCTTAGTGCGAAAAGCATCTGTGATTTGCTTGATCCGGTTTGGTCTAATAAAAATATCAGAAGAGTAGCTGACCAACTGGTTCAGTTCTGCATGATTTGTTTACAACATAACATAGGGAAGGGTGCCTCAGTCCCCGCTGGGCATTTTTCACCACCAACGTATCCCTTTGAAGTACTACAAATGGATTATATTGAGATGGAAAGGTGTAACATCTTGAAATATGTCCTAGTTGTGGTCTGTATGTTTAGTAAGTGGGTAGAAGCTTACCCTACTAAAGATAATACTACCGCAAAGGTATTTCTGAAGGAGTTCTTCCCATGGTTTGGGGTTCCAAGGTGTGTCTGGTCAGATAATGGGAGTCATTTTGTAGGGTAGGTGATGAAAAGGGTGTGTGAAGGGTTGGGCCTCCGCCAGAAGTTTCATGCAGCTAACCACCCCCAGTCAGCAGGACTAGTTGAAAAATATAATGGCACACTTAAATTGAAGATGTCAAAGATATGCGCAGAACGCGGTATACGGTGGCCGGACGCGTTGCACCTGGCTTTAATGTCTGTCAGGATGACGCCTCAATCTAGATCAGGGTTGTCACCCCATGAGATAGTGATGGGAAGGCCAGCAAATGTCTGGGGGGTCCCTTGACCTCACAAGTACTCAGAACTAGAACATCCTGTTTTGATGGACTATTTAAATGAACTCACAAATTCTTTGTGTTCTATTCACCAACAGGTGCGTGAAGCACTCCCATCTGTATCCACTGATCCAGGTCACAAGATACTATCTGGCAACTGGGTTCTCACAAAGAATTTCCAGCGGAAAAAGAGTCTCGAACCTCGATGGAAAGGTCCGCGACAGGTCCTTCTTGCTACTCGAACAGCAGTTAAAGTCGAGGGAGCTAAGAATGGGATACATGCATCCCACTGTAAAAAAAGTACCCCTACTCGTACCCTCTCATGAAATAAAAAGTGGTGACCACCCGACGACTGAGGACCATTTCAGCAACACTACGCGGAGTGATAAAAAACAGAACGACAGTGTGCTGCAGGAGGTTCCCTCAGATTTAGGTCACACTGAACAATTGTTTCCTGACCATACCATACCACAGTCCACAAGATACGGTTTCCGCCCACGAAAATAAGAAAATGAACAATGAACTGATTGCTTGTCCCCTGTACTAAGTCTGACGATAGCTGCAGGGCCGTGATTTTGTCTGTCGGGGCAGACCACAGTGTGTCAATAGGACTGCTGGTATCACCCCACAGTGAAGCAACCACCAGTCACGGGCAGCACTTAGGTCGGACTGAACTGCTAGTAGGACAAGCAATATAGAGAAATGGGTGTTATACAAGAAGACAAGAGGAAAAAGAAGAAAATAAGTAATTAGAAAGACTATTAGGCCCACGTATCGCTTGTCTCACCATAACAATACTATTTTTGGTACTTCTGTTCTGCATTGGGTGGGTAATACATGATTCTGATTCAGAGGTCTCACCAACTACGCCACCGCCTTCAGAACACAGCCATGTTTCCATACCACCCCATGAGGAAGGACGACGTAAGGAATATGAAAACAATACCTTCATATCTATGTTACATCAACATCAGCTGGCTGTAAATAGAACAAATTGTTGGATATGTGGCTTGCTACCAAGTTCCGTGCAAAGAAGGTTGCCATATATTTCATTCCCTTTTTCTTTTGATGGCTCCTGCAGCGCCTGGTATGAACTATCAGCCATTTGGGCTACCTCAATGGATGCTACTAATTCCGGACTAATGGTCACCCACCTATACCGGTTATGCTGGCCCACTGGAACGAGTGTTTATGAAACAAAGGAAGAAAAGTCAGAATATGCTGACCGACGAAATAGGTCTACTGACATATATTTTTTATCCTTTAATACCACACCCCGGATTGGCCGAAGATTTTTTGTAACACAGGTCAAGGCTCCACTTTGTTTTCAGAAAAGTGGTAATAGAAGTGTAGGTGCCAGTAACTGTAATGCTACAGTAATATTGAATGGAACTAATTGGCCTACCATGATACCATCACGAAACTCGTATTTTGTTTGTGGTAATAATGCCTACGCCTCCTTGGTACCCACCTGGACCGGCACGTGTTACATTGCTTGGTTACTACCACAAACTTACACAGCTGGCCCTCAACACCACAGGACTCGGAGAGGGGCAATATCTGCAGAAGATACCTCAGCACAAGAAGTATTGGACTACTTTAAAGGAGTCCTTCCATTTTGGGGTCCTATGATGAACAGTAGGGATATCAGACATCTCACACGAGTCGTGGAAGCAACAATAAATGAAACAGCAGGAGCTCTGAGTAACATCACTGCAGAGCTCGCTGCTGACCGCCTTGTTCTTGACATCATCTTGGCGGACCGTGGTGAAGTTTGTACTTTGATCGGATCGAGCTGCTGCGTTTATATTCCAGACAATGCCCCTTCAGTGTATAAAGCTATTCAAAGGTTGCATACGATAGCTTCCACAATACACCAAGACGAAGGAACATGGTCCTTGACCGACTGGTTTTGGGGCTTGATTTCCCAATGGGGCTGGAAGATACTAATATTCCTTTTTGTGCTCGCTACTGTATTCCTCACCTGTTGTCTTGTGTACAGTGCCTACCTGCTTTGTGCGGTTGCTGTATGGCATCCCTTGCCCCCTGGCCCGTTCGCCCTCCCCAACACACGGCTATGCTGTCCCTTGAGCAGGAGATAAAAGACCTTATGTCCATTAACATAGACACTGAATGACGTTCAAACTTGCCTCACAATGGCAAAAGGAGGGATTGAGAAAATGTACATAAACTTAATCACATACCATAGCTGCTAGGCATCTGTTTATCTTTATTATGTTGCCATGTGCTCGACAAACCTCCTGAACTTTGATGATTGACCTTGTGCTCGCAGCCTTGGGCTGCAATCTGCTTATCGCAGTAATTTACTTGTTCTAACCGTAGTTCCGAGAATTTTTGTGCTTAATCAGTAACTGCCAGAACAGGTTTATACAGGTCATTGCCACCTCCTGCCAGCTGCATCTGTACCTTCTCCCACCACACGTGTATCCCTGAAATTTTCTGAAGGCCGCAGAGGACCTTGAATACGCTAGGGGTGGAGATGTCCTCTGACTAAGCAGTTTTGTGTGTATATAAAGTTGGGTGCCCCAGAGTGAAGGGGCAGCCTCCGTAGGATAGTCACTTGACTGTCCTGGGACTCTGTATTAGCTCGAGCTATAATCCATGTAATAAACTTCTCTTTATTCCTCCAGTTGGTGACTCCGCTTGATTTGTGTACTCTCTGCTAAACTGACCCTGAGGACTAGGGTGTCCCTCCACCGCTGGGAAGGAGACCCCGGGTGGGGATTCTATCTTTCCTGGTTCCTCAGGCAGGGTGCATTGTTTTCGAAAGGTAGGACATGTACTGGTGTGTTTAATGTGTCCTGGTTTTTACATTTGGTTCTCAGTATTGCAAGGCATAGCTCTCCCTTAGGGTAACATAGAGATTGCCCTGAAACATCTTTTAAGCGTGCAGCTGCACCTCATACAGCCCCACCCACAGCCCAGATGGACACCTCAAGTGCTTACTCCTCAACACCGGCTCCCTAGCCAAACACTCAGTTGAAGTCTGGGACCTCCTCGACTTGGTCACCTCTGATGTTGCCTTCCTCACAGAGACCTGGATCACCCCCACCTCAGCCCTGGACATCACCACCGCCATACCAGAAGGCTACAAATCGTCCACAAAGACAGAGTCAATCAACCAGGAGTAGGCATCGCCATAGTCTACAGGAACACCCTCCACCTCTCAACCACCATCGAAACACTGAACCAGCCAACTACCACCTGACACCTACACTTCCAAATTCAGACCAACCCAAACACCTCCCTTTTTGGCATGCTCATCTACAGACCACCCAGACCCTGGCCCCATGTCAGCAAAACCTTCACCGACCTCATCGCCCCCCAAGCACTCGCCTCCACTGACTACATCCTACTCTGCGACCTCAACTTTCACCTTGAAAACCACAATGACCCTAACACCACATCCCTACTGGACAACCTTGCCACCCTCAGTCTCAAGCAACTAGTCAACCTCCCCACCCACTCAGCAGGCCACACCCGACCCCGTCTTATCAGCTGGAAACAACATCATCATCTTGCGCACCTCAGAACACCATTGGAAAACCCATTGATGCGTCCACTTCACCTTTAGGAAGTCCACCACACTCCACCATGCCCCCCGCATCCCAAGCAGAAATTGGAGCAAAGTCACTGAAGTCCAGCTCACCGTTGCCCTCAGCCACTCCCCACCACTGGATGCCACAATCACGCAACCTGCACCGCTGGATTACAGGATGTGCCAACACCATAGACCCCTTCAGAAAACCTGACGGAAATCAGCTCCGGAGGAAACCGATCTGGTTCACGACAGAACTCCAAAAATCCAAATGCAACTGCAGATTAATGGAACGAAAATGGAGTAACAGCCCAATAACTGCAGACGGCACAGCCTACAAAGACGCAGTCACTGCACACCACCAGCCCCTCAGAGCCTCCAAGAAAGCTGCCATTCAAGAATGCATCAGCACCAACTCACACAACAGCATTCACCATAGTCCATGAATTCACAATCCCTGGATCAGACACCTCAGACATCCCACCCCTCAAGATCTCTGTGATAACCTCACCACCTTTCTCCACCGGAAAATCCAAGACATATATGAAAGATTCAAGAACCAAAACCCACCCACCACCAGCTTCACCACGAACCCCACACCGCAGACTATGAACCACTGGACCCCTAGCTCAACAGAAGGCACCCGAAAGCTCATGAACTCCATCCATTCAGGGGAACTCTTGGACCCATACTCACATCACATCTTCAACCTGGCCAGCACCACCATCGCACCAGAGCTCAGCCGGACTATGAACCCTTCCATGGAAACTGCCACCTTCCCATCTGACTGGAAACACGCAGAGATCAACCCACTCCTAAAGAAATCATCCGCCAACCCAACGCAAATGATTAACTACAGACCCATCCCTCTGTGCCCCTTCTCAGCCAAGGTAACAGAAAAGGCCATCAACATGCAACTGACAGAGTCCTCAAGTCAAGCTGCATCCTAGACCCCTCACAGTCCGGTTTCAGGAACAATCACAGCACTGAGGCAGCCCTCCTCGCAGCCACTGACAAGGCCTCCCTCATCCTCCTCGACCTCTCCGTCATGTTCAACAATGTCTCCCACTCCACCCTCTCAACCGGACTCCACAACACCAGCATCTGCAGAAAAGTACTTGATTGGATTTGTTCCTTCCAAACTGGAAGAACCGAGAGTGTCAGACTCCCACCATACACTTCAGCGCCCAAAGAATCCTGCTGCAGAGTACCCCAGGGATCCTTACTAAGCCTGACCCTCTTCACCATCTACATAGCCCCGCTCACCAAAATCATCAGACAGCACGGACTAAACATTGTCTCCTGTTCTGATGATACTCTCCCTGACCGATGGCCTATCAACAGCCAAGAAAACTTCCCAATGGTATGAGTGCAGTCGCTGCCTGGAAGAAAGCCAGCTGCCTCAGGCTCAACTCAGACAAGACAGAGATCCTTGTACTCGGCTCCAGCTCCTCCACTTGGGATGCCTCCTGCCGTAGGAAACACCCCCACCGACCACACATGCAACCTTGGAATCATCCTGTACTCCACGCTTTCCATGACCGGTCAATGCTGTCTCATCAGCCTACTTCTATACCCTGTGTCTCCTTCGGAAGATCTTCAAGTGGATCCCCACAGAGACCAGAAGGATGGTCACCCATGCGCTGGTCAACAGCAAATTGGACTACAGCAATGCACTCTACGCCGGCATCACAAAGAAGCCACAAGCACGGCTACAAAAAATCTAGAACGCAGCAGCCAGACTCCTCCTAGACATCCCCCACCACAGCCACATCTCCGCCCACCTCAGAGACCTCCACTGGCTCCCAGTCGACAAACACATCACCTTCAAACTATTAACTCACACCTATAAGACACTTCACAACATTCGACCAGACTACCTCATTCACCGCCTAACCTTCTAAACCCCCAGCAGGCAGCTCCGAGCCTCCCACCTCGCTCTTGCTGCCATCCTTAGAATCAGGAGAAACACAGCTGGAGGCAGATCCTTCTCCTACCTCACAGCCTGAACATGAAATACTCTCCCACTCAACCTCAGACAAGAGGCATCACTGAAGCAATTCAGAAAGGATCTCAAGACATAGCTCTTCGAGTGATCAGCACACCCACAAGTGATAAGCCATGCACTACAAGTCCTGATTGATTGATTGATTGATTGAAGTGTAATTTCCCATTGGGAGCAGATAGAGATGTGGAGTTTGGGGTCTCTAAACTCACAATTTAAAAATATATCTTTTGGTGATGTTGGTTTTTCAACTGTAATTTTGAAAATTCCACTTTTAGAAAGTGGGCATTTTTTTGCTTAACCATTCTTTGCCTCTGCCTGTCTGTGGAATACATGTCTGGGTCAGGATGACAGTTGAGCTGGTTTGCGAATTCACTCTAGACAGTCACACAAAGGGAGCTGAGGTGTGCCCTGCTATCCTGATGGGTCTTCTTTGTTTAGAGTGGTGGAAGGAGCTGACACTTGCACCGGAATAGGGCTATGCCTGTCCTTACACAAAGGAATCAGTAAACCCCTGGAGCATGGCCAGAGCCAGGGCAGGTAAGCAAGGGTCTAGTGCACTACAAAGACTTTCCCTTGAAGTTTACCTACTTCAAAGGCAGAAATGTTATCTTTATGGACTGAGGACATTCTGCCAGGAAAAAGATCTAGATGCTGTAGGAGGGACTGCCACTCTGCCTGTTGCTTTGCTGTGCCGGCCTGCTGCTTGCTGCTTCTGTCTTGGGAGAGAAAGGACTGGACTTTGCTTTCTACATTCCTGCTTCCAAAGGTTCTCCAAGGGCTTGAACTGAGGTTCCTTTCTGTTACAAGTCTCAGGGACATCAAATACTTCATCTACCAACCCCTGGACTCTCTTGCTGAGAGTCCTGACTCACCAAGTGGTGCCAAATCCTAAGCCCTTTGGAGTGAGTTCTGGTGTAACCAAGAAAAAATCAAGTAGATCGACTCCAGAGCGACTACGGAACCAGCACCGCTGTCCGACTCTGTGCCGCTGCCTGCACCTGAGGCATGGTCCCCCCTGAGTGCAATGACCATGACCAACGCCGCTGCAGTGCTTCTGAAGTTCCGCCACAGCGAGTCCTGAGTGCCTTGTCCCTGATGTCCGAGACACCCAACTCATACTCCACTGCAGCACCTGCAGCCCTGTTGTGTGATCGCAACACCATGAAGTAGAAACCGAGCATCTTGACCTGCTGGATTCATTGACCCCGCCTGAACATAAGGAACCAGCAACTTGCCACCAACATTGCATCACCTCCCCTTCAACCGTAAGGAACCAATGCCTCATCTCCCCTGCCTAGCAGTAAGGAACCGACATCTCATCTCCGACGTAGCAGTAAGGACTTTTGTCATTTTGGTCTTGTTTTATTCAGAAAAATATTAGCTATTTTTCTAAACCAATGTGGAATACTTTTGTGGTGTTCTCACTGTGTTACTGTGTTACTCTGTGTGTGTGTGTGTGTGTGTACAAATATTTTACACATTGCCTTTGAGATAAGTCTGACTGCTCGTGCCAAGCTACTAAGGGGTAGAGCAGGGTTTATCTTAGCCATCTGACTCCCTTACCCTGACTGGAGTGAAGGTCCTGACTTGGACAGGGTGCAAACAACTGCCAAATAGAGATCCCATTTCTAACATTTCCCACCAATTAATTGGATCAAAACACTTGTAAAAACTCATACGATGCCAAATAAACAAAGCTGAATCAAAACATTCAAATCCTTAGCTTATTTGTAAGATACAGGTGCTCATGGAAGATCAAAATAGCAATCACAGAATTAATTACCTGTAGTCATAAAATAAACACATATAAATAGAACCAACATTTTAGGTTTCCTCTTTTCACTTCCTTTTGAGATATATATAAAATAGATTCTGGATTATTTTCTAAATCTTATAAAAAGGGAAAAACAGAAATTATTATGTTTTTATTAGCTCCTCTTACAAACAAAGGTCCTCATTACAAGTTTGTTGGTGATTGATGAGATATTTCCCCACTGTTGTGATCAATACCAACCAATATGAGTTTTTCTCTGATATTAAGGAATGACGTTGGGATTTCCAACGAGTGAAATCCAAGGGCCATACGTACAATGAATTGATGTAGGGCAGTGCCACAGCTTTTTTTGCTGTGCTGCTCTATGGCAATTCAAAAGGGCATAAATGCACTATATTTACAGCACACAGTGCATTTCTGTCCTTTCCCCCCTCCGCTGGCATACAATTTGCTGCCTAGCACCAATGCAGGCACCAATCCACCATGTTGCACCTTCCTACACGAAAACAATCCTGGGAGGCTTTTTCATCTATGAGTGCTGCAGAATACAGCACACAATGAAAGACGAAAGAATAAGGAGAAATAAATATATTTCTACTTGTTGCACCTGTCCTGGGGAGGCATACACTTTTGATATATTTCCAGCTTTACAGATCCTTGTAAATCTGGGAATGCATCAAAACCCATGGTTATTGCATGGGAAAACCTGCTTCAATGCCCAGGAAATGCCTTCCTTCACTAATGCAGTGTAAGGTGATGCAACAACTTGCACTGCGTTGTCTTACACCATATCTACATGAAAAAACACGCAAAGTGGCTTTGCATGGCCTCAAAGATGTGGGTCTGCACTCTGCACTATCACAGAGTCATAAAAAGTGAAGCACCGGAGGCACAAGGAGCCTGTAAATAAGCCCCCAAGTGTCTTGATGTTTACCAGCCATTTTTTCCAAATTCATTTCAGCAGGTTTCACCTGCTGAAATTCATCCAGGGGATGCAATTTTATTACAGTTTTCTAATTGGGACAGGAGTTACCACTCGTGTTAGAAATTAACAGCCAACCCGTTCTGAAGAGGAGCAAAGCCTTCTAGGGTGAAGGTTTTGCGGAATGACAAACTGAAAAAAACAAGCATGTCCCTGCATGTAGCCTTGTTCTCCCGTCATTCAGTGCTCCTCTCTCTTTGCCCTCCATTTGACTAATAACAACCTCAATTCCCGCTGAGCAGAAAAGATACTCCTTTTTGTTGGCAAATGAGGATACATTTAAAGTTATTTAAAAAAGTGAATACCTGCTTATAACTCTAAGAAAAACAAGATGAATCAGCACTTTTGCATAGGATAGCTATGCTGCATTCTCACCCCAGAGGGCAGGCGCTCTGCATTTTAGTATACTGGGAGACTTTGTGACTAGTCTTGTTCTATTTAGAGAAAGTCATTTCTCAATCAATGGGTTTAAAGGTCCAAAGAAACCACAAGTTTTAAGGACTCTATCATCACGCTGCATCATGTGTTCATGGTTTTTATTCATGAATGAATATATAATTAGCGAACATAGCTAATACTACTAGATGGGACAATATGCTGGAACTGCTGTGTTTTCTCTTTTCTTGCAGGACTGTTGTTTAGTGCTGGTGTTACCTAAGACCTTTCAATTTTTGTTAAAATATGTCTAATTTAGTTATTTATAGGGGCTTTCTGCCAGCCTCTTTATATGTTGGTCTGCTATTGGATCATTTACAATCTATGTCAACCAACTAAAACATACAGCGAGGGGCAATGGGTCATCTCACTGCAACCATCTGCTAACTTCACTGTGACTAATGGCATTCTGACCTTTCACAAGGAGCACATGCTCACAAAGTAGTTTGGCAAAGTGCATGGGTCTACATTGACAATGTGTGCTTTTGAGACCAAAAACATATTTTCTTATAGCCTCTCTTTTAATTTTTGTTAGATTAATGAAGGCTCTGCTGGTTCCCAAGAATAACGTTTTACAAAAACCATGTCAAAACAAAAAAGCATTGGCAAAGCCAAAAGTTTGACAGGCAGTGCTAGATCTATTGGATGTTTCCAATGCTTGTTTACTTTGTAACAGGCTCACTGCTATGGGGACTCCGCTTCAGCTTGTCAACCTGGGGCCCAATAAACCTTTGACATGCCTATTTGGAGGGCTTCACTACAGGGAAATTTCAAAAGGGCAATAACATTCAACCAGTCAATCTATCAATCAGGAATTATAAAGCGCAGCTAATCACCCAATAGGGTATCCAGGAGCTTACAGGTCCCGGAGGCTTATTTGAACAGCCAGATATTGAGGGCCATTTGAAATTCCATAAGTGAAGCGATGGTCCAGAGGTGCATGGGGAGGCTGTTCCAGGTTTTTGCTGCAATGTGAGAGAAGGTACGTCCTCCATTTCTGCTTCGGTGGGTGCGGACAGTATTGGAAAGTGAAAGGGAGGCAGAACATAGGCCCTCATTACAACCCTGGTGGTAAATACCGATTACCGCTGTGCTGACGGCCGCCAACAACTCGTGACCACGGCGGTATAGCACTACGGGTATTATGACCCACTCAGAGAAATCCGCCACTGTACAGACACCCACACAAGTCCAATGGTCAGTGATAAAGACCCACGAATCACCGCAGTGGTCTTTTAACCGTGGTAAACCATTGGCGGTACACACCGCTGCGCTCAAAATACACACACACACACTAGCAAAACAACACCACATTGGACAATTCAAAATACACACACCTGACACACATACACACACCTCACCCACACACTCAGACCACTATAAAACACACACACACATTACCCACAATCCTTTCAACGAAAAAAAGATTGATAACTGAGAGAGAGACAGACCAGGGGCACCCACTCAATCTGAGCCACAGAACACCATCACCCTTACACCATCCACGCACCTCACAGCACACACCCCAACACAGCACCCCACATACAGCACCCCACACAACCTCACACATACCACTCACACCACATCAATGGCACCCCAAAGATACCCCAGGTTTTCAGAAGAGAAGCTAAGGGTCATGGGGGATGAAATCATCTGGGTAGAGCCACAGCTATTGGGATCACAGGTGCAGCAGAAGTCCATTGCTAGGAAGGTGGAGCTATGTGGAGAGTCGTGGACAGGGTCAATGCCGTGGGACAGCACTCCAGAACAAGGGATGACTTCAGTAAGAGGTGGAACAACCTACAGGGAAGGTGCGTTCCATGGTTGCAAGACACCATACAGAGGACTGGCGGTGGACCCCACCTCCTCCCCCACAACTAACAACATGGGAGGAGCAAGTCTTGGCAATAATGCATCCTGAGGGCCTCGCTGGAGTAGCAGGAGGACTGGACTCTGGTAAGTCAAATCTTTACTATTATATTCCCCACCCTACCTGCATGCCATCACAAACTCCTACCCCTACCCTCACACCCATCACTCAACCACCTCACATATACCCCACTATCACAACCCACCCTTCCCAAAACCAAGCCCTGCATGCCTCACCAATGCATGGACACCCATCACAAACGTGCATGGACACCCACACTAAAGCTTGCACATTAGAGAGAATCACCTAGCCCACAAAATCACCACTCACACAAGGCAAAGCTGACAGGGCTGTCACAACCATACAGGGAAACACACCCATGCACAAGATGGCATACGCAGTTACAATAACACTGCATTTACATTTCCACAGCACCCCCACTCAATGTCACCGGACACGAGGTGCCACCAATATCCAGTCCCCCCCTAGAAGAGGCCCACAGTGATGACAGCAGCCCTGCACGCCTGGATCACGAGGACCAACCTGGCCCATCAGGGCAGTCAGTTACCCTGCCACAGTCCCATACCACCACAGAGCCTCCCCCCTCAGGAAACTCCAGCACAGCACCCACCCAGCGGGCCCATACCTCTGTCCCCAGGACATGTCAATCAGCAGTGTGTCCACCACTACAGGGACCCCAGGGAACCCCACAAACACAGCACGATCAGGAACCTGGGGTCAGTGGCATGGTTCCGAGGACGGAGGCACAGGACAACAGGGAAGCTGGGAGGACTGCTGTGTGACAGGGGGAGGACAGGCCCAAGGAAACCACTCTCCAAGAGGCACTTGCAGGGATCCTGGGAGCATACCAACATTCCTAGGAGACCTTGGGCCAGATACTGTACAATATGCAGGAGACCCAGCAGATGCAGGAGGGACAGTACCTGGGGATGAGGGAGAACCTCAAACACATCCACACCATCCTGGTCACCATTGCAGGGGTGCTGGCTGACATGGTCAACACCATGAGGGAGGCAGTGGCACACCAACAGGCCCCTGACACTAGCCACACCGATGAACAGCCCTCCACCTCCGCCGGTGCTAGTGGACAGGAGGCACCACCACAGGACCATCCGACCACCAGCACCCCACCCCCTGCAGAAGGAGAACCACCCCGCAAACTGTCCCTGCGATCCAGGCGGAAGCCAGAGAACATTGCCAAGATCCCTGCCAGGAAATAAGACTCTCCTGATTGTCACCCTTCTGTCCCACTCTGTTACCCTGTCCACCTTGAACTGCTATTGCTCCCATTCCTATGCCCCATTGGACAATGCACCTGTGATACCAATAGACTGGACACTACCATGGACTTTCCTCCATCAGTAACCCAGGCCATTGCAATACCCCCTCCACTTATTTGCACAAAAATAAACACCCTTAGAACTAATACAAGTATGGAGTCTGTCAATTGATTCCAATATGTATTTGTTTTACAAGCTGTAAACATTGCAATTCAACTGTACAGTCATGTAAACATAGGTATGACCTGTAGTGGGCAACAGGGAACACACCAGGAGCCAGAGTGGATCACATAGATCTGAAAATGGAGATGCCAAAGGGTACAGTAAGTGGGCATACAATATGGAAATTCAGGCTGACATGTACAATGTCCAATACAAAACTGCAGTGTAAAGTGAAGTTACAGTGTCTTACCTGTGTGTCACTGGAAGTAATGTTGAATGATTGATCTTCTGTTGTCCACATCTTTTTCCTCTGCCTCCTCTTCCTCACTGTCCACAGGCTCCACCGCTGCCACATGACCATCTCCAGGCTCATCTTCCTGCAGAAAAGACACCTGACGTCTCAATGCCAGGTTGTGCAACATGCAACATGCAACAATGATCTGGCACACCTTCTTGGGTGAGTAGTACAGGGATCCACCTGTCAGATGGAGGCACCGGAATCTGGCCTTCAGGAGGCCAAATGTTCTCTCAATGATCCTCCTTGTTCGCCCATGTGCTTCATTGTAACATTCCTCTGCCCTTGTCCTGGCATTCCTCGCTGGGGTCAGTAGACATGAGAGGTTGAAGTCACCAGAGTCACCTGCAAATATTCGAGGGATACCTGTTAGCCAGACACTCATCCTTAGGGCCAACCCCACACCCATATTCCAAGATGCACTTGGTGGGGACCATGGGCTCACCTATTAGCCACACCCTGTTCCTCTGGAGTTGGGACATCACATATGGAATGCTGCTACTCCTCAAGATAAAGGCATCATGCACAGAGCCAGGATACTTGGCATTCACATGGGAGATGTACTGGTCCGCCAAACACACCATCTGCACATTCAGTGAGTGATAGCTTTTTCTATTCCTGAACACTTGTTCATTCCTCCGGGGGGGGACATAAATGCTACATGTGTACCATCAATGGCACCAATGATGTTGGGGATATGTCCCAGGGCCTAGAAGTCAGCTTTCACTGTGGCCAAATCCTCCACCTGGGGGAATGCGATGTAGCTGTCCATGTGTTTCAGCAGGGCAGACAACACTCTGGTCAACACGTTGGAGAAAATAGGCTGTGACATCCCTGATGCCATGGCCACTGTCACTTGGAAGGAACCACTTGCCAGGAAATGGAGCACTGACAGGACCTGCACTAGAGGGGGGATACCTGTAGGCTGGCGGATAGCTGAAATCAGGTCTGGCTCCAATTGGGCACACAGTTCTTGGATTGTGGCCCTATCAAGTCTGTAGGTTAGGATAATGTGTCTGTCCTCCATTGTCACCAGGTCGACCAGGAGTCTGTACACAGGAGGATATCTCCATCTCATATTCATCCTCAGCGGTTGAAGTCTAGGGAGAAAAACGGTACGCAGAGGGTCATAATCACGTATCTATTGCAATAATGATGCATCTCTTCATTCACAGAACCAGTATGTGAATTCGATAGTCAGTTGATGGGCCAATGTCTGCTGTGACGCAGTTAGGTGCCATGGTCTGTGCTCCCCTGAAATGGCTGCTGCCTGACCTGTGAGGAGAGACAAATGGAAATGAGGTAATTCCGCTGCATTGTGCGCCGTAGCGGTCAGTGGTCGACGACCACTGCACAACTTTGCATTGGTTAACATTAGGCCCTAAGGGTTCCAGGAGCCAATGGTGATGTACGCCGGCAGTGACGGTATGCACCACTGGGGACGTGACCGCTATTTTCTAACTGTTCACTCACTTGCTACCTGACCTTCAACAGGAGAGGACCTACACTGCAAGTGCTGCTGTGACCTGTGTCTGGAAGCGACAATGGCTCATGTGTCTGGGGAAAGGGCCCCTGCCTTC
Source organism: Pleurodeles waltl (assembly GCF_031143425.1). Classification (NCBI taxonomy): domain Eukaryota; kingdom Metazoa; phylum Chordata; class Amphibia; order Caudata; family Salamandridae; genus Pleurodeles; species Pleurodeles waltl. Next base: position 624,937,645 of record NC_090438.1, on the reverse strand, counting down.
ATTTCAGAGGAGTTGGAGAGACTGGTGGATGAGGTCCTGACCCAGTACACTTTACTCTATGGTCCTCCAGACAAACAGGTGAATACACTGTGAGCATGATGCGTGGGCCATGAATGTATGGAGTGATTTGTGTGCAAGCCACATGTGGGGGGGCTGAGGGGTCCTGGGAAGTGTGCTGCATGTATGGTGGTCAATGTATGTGCGTAAGGGGATGGGAGGGATATGGTGGGCCCTGAGTATGACAGTCTGAACTGTATGACTAATCCCTTTTCTGCTGTTTTTTTCCTGCAGGTCAGTGCCCATCAGCAAAAGGGTATTTGGCGTGCCATCGCCAAGGAGGGGCAGACCCTGGGGCCTTTGACAGGTGGAGCACCCACTGCCGCAAACGGTGGGAGGACCTGCGCTGCTGGTCAAGGAAGAAGGTGGAGGCCCAGCTGGGGCTGGCCTCCCAACGAGGAAGGGATGCCTGTCATACCCTGACCCACCTGATGTTCCGCATCCTGTGCGCCCTATCCTGAGTTGGATGAGCGCTTGAGGGAATCACAGCAGCCACAAGGGGGTGAGTACAGATTCAGAATCATGACTTTGTGTGTCTTAAGGTTTTACCTGAGTGGAGGATGTGAATTGTGGGTGACCCTAGGCCAGGGCAAACATGGCAGGGTAGGTCCCTTGTTGGTCAGGCTCTGAAGCACTCCAAACCAATGGTGTTAGTGGGCATCTACTACTGGGCAGGGCCCTGTTTGTTTCAGGTGTGCAGCTGATGGCATTATGCTATGTACCCCATGGGCTGGTGACTATCTTTGTAACTGGTAGTGCATGGCCTAGTGCATAGGGCTGCTCCCTGTGTGTTGTGTATGCCAACTGTAGTGTTGTTGCTGGCATTGACAAGGTGTATCCTCTTTCTCTTCCCCCCTTTTTGTTTTGTCACCCTGTCCTTGTGTGCATTAGCATCATCTGGCAGAGGAGCAGAGGAGCAGAGGCACCGGCGATGGAGGCTGCTGCATCCCACATGGGCCTGCAGGCCGAATCCACAGAGGGTGAGAGCACCAGTAGGACAGAGGGCAAGGGGTGCACCACAACGGAGACAGGAGGGGACACTACAGAGAGCGACTCCTCCTCTGATGGAAGCTCCCTGGCGGTGGTGGACACCTCTGTGCCCACCCCAACAACAGGTACAGCCGCCACCCTGCCTACCAGCACCACCCTTCCAGCAGCCCCTCAGCGTGTTTCCCGTGCCTGCTCACCTAGGAGGATGGGCATCTCCTTTCCCCCGGGCTCCTTAGGCCCTACCCCAGTCAGCCCTGCTGCCCTCAGTGAGGAGGCTATTGACCTCCTGAGATCTCTCACTGTTGGGCAGTCAACCATACTGAATGCCATTTAGGGTGTCAAGAGCCATTTGCAACAAACAAATGCTTACCTGGAGGGCATTCACTCTGCTGTGGCGGCCCAACAGAGAGCATTTCAGGCTCTGGCCTCTGCACTGATGGCAGTCATTGTCCCTGTCTCCAGCCTCCCCTCTCCAACTTCCTCTACCCAGTCCCAATCCCCTAAACCCCAGACTATCCCAAGCACACCTTCAGACCAGCATTCACACAAATCAACAGACAGAAGTGTCTCAGGCAAACACAAGCACCACACTTCTTCTCACAGGCACTCACACAAGCACCATCCCCATTAAGACACACCAACATCCACTGCCTCCACTGTGTCCCCCTCCTCCTCTTCCTCCACCTTCCTCCCAGTAGCATTTCCACTCACACCTGCATGCACTACATCCTCATCCACTACCTCCATCACCAACACGACCATCACTACACACCCCTCACTGGCAGTCACCACCCCCACATCCATGCACACATCCCCTGTGTCCTCTCCCACTGTGTCTGTGACCTCTCCTCCCAAAGTACACAAGCACACACCCACCCAACAGCCATCCACTTCACAACAGCATCCAGCTTATGCACCTGCACCCAAACACAGCAGACTGACACCACCTACAACCACTCCCTCTTCCTCCACTCCCAAACCTTCACCCTCTTCCCGCCCTAATGTCCCTAAGAAGCTTTTCCTAGTCAACATTGAACTCTTCCCTACGTCGTCTTCCCCCGTCCTTCACCTCAGTCACGGTGGCCAGAACCCAGCCCAGCACCTCAGCCACCAAGTCCACGTCCGCTGTGGTTTCTGCAGCTGTCAGAGGCTCTAAGGGGGCACCAGTCAGCCCAGACAGTGTCCCACCAACCCCTGCCAAGGCCAAGAAGATTCCACCACCTGGCAAGATCAAGAAGGGGACAGCATCCAGCAAGGAGAAGGAGTCACAACCACCCAGCAAGGCCACGCCAAAGACTGCAGCTGCCAGACCCAAGGTGACACCACCATCTGCAAGGGCAGGAAGGGGCACAGAACACCAGCCAATGCACTTCTGCTGTCTGAGCTTGCAGGTGGAGGCCTGGTGGCTACCAGCACAACCGCCAGCACTGCAACCTGTACCACAGACAGCACCGCCGCAAGCACCGCCAAGTGCACCGCCACCTGCATCGCCGCAAGCACTACTACTGTCAGCAGCAGCAGCTCCAGCGGGCAGCCGTCCAAGGCTGCAGGCGGAGGGCTGGAGCCTCCCCCCACCACTGGTAGCACTGGCACCTGCACCGCGGCCAGCACCGCCACCTGCCCTGCCGCAAGCACCGCCACCTGAACCGCTGAAAGTGGCACCACTGCCAGCAGCAGCAGCCCCAGTGGGCAGCCGTCCGAGGCTGCAGGGGAAGGGCTGGATCCTCCCCCCACCACTGGCAGCACCCCCACCAGCACCGCCACTACCACCACTGTGCAGCCATAGCTGCCGGCAGATGGACTGTAGCCCTGCCTCCATGGAGTATCATGCATCCTGGCCACTGCAAATCTTGTGGCTCTGACACTCAGGTGAGGGACTGTGACCTGGCACCCCCCAAGTACTGCATCACTGGGCACAAAGCCCCCTCCAGAACCAGCAGAGAAGGCATCCACTCACCCTATCCTTGTCAGGATGAAGCACACTGGGCACAAAGCCCAACCGCTAGAGAGACTGTGGCTTTGCACTCCCCAGGACCAAGCAGTGGGCAAACCACCCACTTGTGAGACTTGAGAGACTGTGGCTTTGTGCTCCCCAGGACCAAGCAGTGGGCAAACCACCCACTTGAGAGACTGTGGCATTGCACTCCCCAGGACCAAGCAGTGGACATTTAGGGGGTCATTCCGACCCTGGCGGTCATGGACCGGCAGGGCCGGGGACCGCGGATGCACCGCCAACAGGCTGGCGGTGCATCCAAGCCAATTCTGACGCCGCGGTCAGAAAAGGGAAACCGGCGGTTTCCCGCCGGTTTTCCCCTGGCCTGAGGAATCCTCCATGGCGGCGCTGCAGGCAGCGCCGCCATGGGGATTCCGACCCCCTTACCGCCAGCCTGGTTCTGGCGGTTTTGACCGCCAGAACCTGGCTGGCGGTAACGGGTGTCGTGGGGCCCCTGTGGGTCCCTGCAGTGCCCATGCCAATGGCATGGGCACTGCAGGGGCCCCCTAACAGGGCCCCACCAAGATTTTCAGTGAAGCGTCGCACCCTTTCCACTCCACCGGCTCCATTCGGAGCTGGCATCCTCGTGGAAGGGCGTTTCCCGCTGGGCGGGCGGGCGGGCTTCTGGAGGTCGCCCGCCCGCCCAGCGGGAAACTCAGAATTACCGCGGCGGTCTTTTGACCGCGCAGCGGTATTCTGACGACGGTACTTTGGCGGGCAAGTCAGAATGACCCCCTTAGTCCCCTCCAGGAGCAGTGGCCTTGTACCATCTTCCGGCTGAGGTGCCCCCCTTCCCCGTCCCTCTGAGGTGCCTGTGTGTTTTTGACCTGATGCCCCTGCAGTGTTCTCTCCATTTTGAGGCAGGAGTCAAGTGTGGGCTTGGCCTAGGTGTTATGGCCCATTTATTTATGTACATATTTCTTCGGATTTCTAATATTACACTAATTTGACTCCATTCCTTTTGTCCTTGCAATATTCCTCAGGGTTACGGGATATATATGTAATGTAATTGCATCTGTTTGTGTGTATGGTGTTGAGGGTGAGGGTGTGGGTGGGGGTGGTGATGGTGTTGCGTGTTGCTTGTGTGTGTCACTCTCTTTTTCCTCTCCCTCTCCCCTCCCCTGTGTGCTAGGTGCAGTACTCACAGTGGTTGTCATCGTCGGCGTTGGTGCTCCTGGTATATAAGCAGATACACCAGCATGGGGAGGACCTGCAACTCGGGTTCCATGGCGTCCTGGTTTTTCCTTGAGTGTCGAGAGGTGAGTGGTTTCCTGTCAAAGTACTGTTTCCGTTGTGCTTTTGATGGCGTTGGTACCACCCCAGAAAAGCTGGCGGATGGGCAGGTTGTAATTCTGTGGGTGTTACATTGTCTTCCACCTGGCTGTTGGTGGTTACCGCTGCGGTGTTTCTTGCTACCGCCATGACAGTCGGAGTGTTAAAATGGCTGTCTGTGTTGGCGGTTTCCGCCGTGGTCATGATTCCATTTTTGTTGACGCCGGCCTGTTGGGAGTATTACCGCCGCTTTAACACTGACCGCCAGGGTTGTAATGAGGGCCATAGTCTTCTAATGGTTAGTGGAAGTTCAGGTGGTGGCCAATGTATGTGGGTCCTTGGTTGTGTAGATTCTTGTGTTAATGTGTCATCAGCTTGAATTGGCTTCTGTAGGGGGAGAGATTGTGTCTGAGATGGGGTGTGAATTGGGTTTGACAGGGAAAGCTGAGGATGAGTCTGGCTGCATTGTTCTGTATGGTCTAAAGTCTCTGTAGGAGGTGTGCTGTGATTCCTACAAAGAGGGCGCTGCCATAGTCCATTCAACTGGTGATGAGGGACTGTGTCACTGTGCGTCTCATGTGTAGGAGTAGCCACTTGAACATCTTATGTAGCATGAGCAAAGTGAGGAAGGAGGCGGAGGAGACAGCGTTGATCTGTGATTTCATGGTGAGCTTGTTGTCAATGATGATTCTGAGGATTCTGGCATGGTCAGAGGGAGCGGGTACGAGTCCTAGGTCTGAGGCCACTAGCAGTCCTTCCATGTGTTGCTGCTATTGCCAAAGATCAGTACTTCCGTCGTGTGTTCAGCTGCAGGCAGTTGTTCTTCATCTAGTTAGCGATGCTTGTCATGCATCTGTGGACGTTGGTTCTGGTGGTTGAGGGGTCGTCGGTGAGTGAGAGGGTGAGTTGGGTGTCGTCTGCGTATGAAATTATGTTGAGACCGTGGAATCTGATAATGTTGGCCAGCGGGGTCATATGCGCATTGAAGAGTGCAGGGCTCAGGGATGAGCCCTGGGGAATGCTGCAGGTGATCTCCTTGGGTTCAGAGGTGAAAGGTGGAAGGTGGATCCTCTGGGTTCTTCCAGTGAGGAAGCAGGAAATCAATCTGGAACACATCCCTGTGGATGCCAATGTGGTGGAGTCTTTCAATCAGCATGTTGTGGGATACCATGCTGAAGGCTGCTGAGAGGTCGAGAATGATGAACACTTCTGTTTTTCCTCGGTTGAGGAGGGTTTGGATGTTGTCAGTGGCTGTGATTAGGGCAGTTTCAGTGCTGTGACTGCTGTGGAAGCCAGATTGGGAGGCGTTGAGTGGCTGGTTCTGCTCCAGGTATGTCATGAGTTGCTTGTTGATGATCTTTTCCAGTACCTTCACTGGGACTGGGAGCAGGGAGATTGGGCAGGAGTGTTTGGATTTGCTGGGGTCGGCGGACGGTTTTTGAAGAGTGGTCTAACTTTGGCATCTTTTCAGGTGTCAGGAAATGTTGAGGTGGAGATAGAGGTGTTGAGTATGGTGGTGAGTTCTTGGCTGATCCTTTGGTTTCCAAGGTTGAAGATGTGGTGCGAGCATGAGTGTGTGGGAGCTCTCAAGTGGTTGGATTGCATAGTGGAAATGATGTCCTGGTTGGAGAGGATGTTCCAGGTCGTCAGTGTGTGGTTCAGGTAAATTATGGTGGTGGCGTAGCTGTGGCGGAAGTCCGTAGGTGTGAATTGGGGTTTGAAGTTTCTGTATAATGTTGTGATCTTGTCCTTGAAGAAGTGGGCGAGATTGTTGCACAGCTCCTGTGAGGGTGTGATGTTGTTTGTGCTGGCATCCGGGTTGGATAATTCCTTAACTATATTGAAAAGTTTCTTGGTGTTGTTGGTTCTGGTTTGAGGGAGGTCTTGAAGGCTGCTCTGCTGGAGGCATCCTTGTTGGCTCCCCATCTCCTCTCCGACTGTTTGCTGTCTTGTTTGCAAATGTTTCAATATTTTCAGGTTTTGGTGCTACAGAAATGCCTATAGGAATGTAATGAATCATTTTTAAAAAGCTTAAAAAATAATTTGTTGTCTTAATTGGCTGAAAGAACCCCATGTGTGTTTACATGCAAGTGTACATCTTAACGAAAATAAATGAGAAAAATTAGAACTTCATTTTGTCGCAGAATCAAAAATAAATTTGGATATACACAGAGTCAGAAAAATAAATACTGTTAAACTGAACGCCTTAACCATGAGTCTCATTAGTTTAACGATAATCATGACAGCAAGGGGTGTGGGATACTGCTCTGTAGTCAGAGAAGGTACCCTAATATGTCTTCAAAACTCTTTGTCTGTTCCCTTTATTTACTAATAGTTTTCTGCACTAGTTTCTAGAAGTTTTACACCACAGAAGTCACCAGATGTTTACCTTCCTTCAACCAAAGGCAAGGATGGTTTCAGAAAGGGGACAAGCAGAAATTGTAGACTCAATATTTTACATAAAAACAGGGTTTTTTTAGCAAACCCACTTGCCTGTGGGGGTTCGAAGGCCATAATTATAATATCAAACCATTCCAGACATGTATTTCTACTCTATATGATTGAGGGCCTTCATTGTGGGCTACAAACTATCCCATATGTTCTATTATGAGGATTTGAATGTTGTACTGTCACTAGGGAGTGTACTCTGGCATTGCCTGTGGAAAAAAAAAATTCCCACACCAATGCAACCACTTCTTAGGAACTATAAACAGTTGTAACAAAGCTGGTATCTGGGAATCCAATCATGAGAAGTTAGTCCTGGGCCGTCAATTAATCTATCAAAGCAGGGGTTCTATCAACATTGAAGATCATGCACAGTGGCAGCTAGATAACACAAGCACTGGCACGTGATCTTGCTTACCTTTATATAAGTAAGAATAATTGCTAATGCCAATGCTTGATTATAGCAGTCTTCAATGCCTGTAGAGACTGATATTTTATCATCCATATTTGTGCCACAGTTTTTCTACTGAACACTAGGTGGCACTGAAATTAAGCAAATTGTTGTTGTGTAAATGTAGACCTGTGTTCTTATATGCCATGCTGCGTTCGGAGCAGGGCAAATGATGAATATACTATTAGTGAAACCAAAAAGCTCCTTTTGGGTTTTTCAAAGACAGAAGGAAAGCCACAAAAAGAGGAAGGTAACGGAGAGTGATATGAAGGCCACGCAGTTGTGAGCAAGGATCGGCTCTGTGGAATATAGTATACAATGCTGTCTGAAAAAGACTGATGAAAAAATGAGCAAGTTGTTGAAATATCCAAAGGGGCAGTAAAAGCAATCCAGGAACTAATGCTTGTGAAGACTGTTAGGCATTCAAAATACATGGTTGTACACAACTGATTTGACTTTGACTGCTCCCACACATGAAAGCAAATATGGATAGAATATTCTAGTTTTTAATAACCGGTAGAAGGGTCAAACTATCTGCAAAAAATTGAGTACCATTAGTAATTTTTATTTTAGTTAGCTATCTAGACACTGAGGGGGTCATTACGAGTCTGGCGGTCGCATGACCACCAGTCTCGTGGTGGCGGCCCCACCGCCAACAGGCTGGCAGTGAGCCCGCCACATTATGACCATGGGGGATCCGCCACGTCAGACCACCAACACCACCAGGTTGCTGCAAGCTGGCAGCCTGGTGGTCCCGGTGGATTCACATCCTCCAGGGCAGAGTCGCCCTGGGGATTAGAAGACACCATCCGCTAGCCTTTCCATGGCAGTTCACAACACCATGGAAAAGTTGGCGGAATGGGGGACTCGGGAGGCCCCTAGGGTCCCCTGCACTGCTCATGAACTTGGCAAGGGCAGTGCAGGGGCCCCCATGCACAGCCCCATCATGCATCCACTGCCAGAATTACGGGCAGTGGAATATGTGATGGGTGCTGCTGCACCCAATGCACCACCACATTGGCGCAGGCTCCATTAGTAATGGAGCCGGTGTCAATTTTAAGGCCCTGCAGTGAGGTCCTATTAGGGCTGGCGGGGTTCAGGCCACACAGACAGTCTGATGGCAGGAAGAGTTTGGCGGGTGGCAGCTCCTCATGACCTCCTGAGCCTATAAGCTGCATGTTTTTCATTTGTTGCATTGGCTGTATTTTCAATATTAAGGACAATGGTAATTTTCGTAATCAACAACGCTTTATTGTTTTCACACCAACTCACAACTGACATCTCCAAACATCACTAAAACATATAAAATACAAGCAGGGATTGAATATTATAAAAAAAAGGAAATCCAAGGCACACACTTTTACAGTTCCTCCTTTTAACCCTTAACTGTTGTTAACCAAGCAGACCATATCTATACTGATACAACAAAATAGGTAGAACGCTGATCAATCGTCTAACAAAGTGACAGCGCATCTGTGGGGCATTAAATGATAAAGGTTTTAAATATCAGTCAGTTCTTATCTTAGTACACAATAGCATGAAATGAGCCACTGAATTCCTTTCAAATCCATGTGTTACTTGAAGCCAATGTTGTCTTTACAAAGAAGATAGCTGAATACTAGTGAGCCATGTACGGTTGTATTTATCACTTTGCTAAGTTTCTATGATCAATACTCTTGCTAATTATTTTTAATGTGTGACACTTAGGGGCTGGTTATGATCTTGGCGGATGGAATACCACATCTGCATATTAAAAGTTCCATAGGATATAATGGAATCGTAATTTGGAGGATGTGATATCCATCACGTTTGTGACGGAGTAACCCCATCTTCCAAGATCGGAATCAGGCCCTTAATCAGTACAGGCTTATCACACAGTTGGCCTAAACCCAGATCCTCGAGAATATTCTTTACACATGCCATCCAAAGATTTGCCAAAACAGTGCCCACCCAATCAATTGCACAATGGGCCGGGTAAATTTGAATCAACAACAAAGAAAAGGTATCCCTTGGCCAATGAGTTTTTTACCAACCCAAACGTCACTTTTTTCGAGTAACCTAACAGGAACTAAATCTCACTGCCTGTACATCACTGATATATCCACATGTAAAAGTAGGGGCAGTAGCAATATGTATACAAAAAACAGATATAGATGTTGCAGCTGTCATGAGAGAGACTCCTCTAATATATATGTCATATAACATATACATTATTAAAAACAAAGACAATGTAAGACAAGACAAACAACAGTAAAACAATATCAATTGTGTCCAAGGGAGAAACCTAATAGGTCATTTCCAGGGAAAACAGCCTCTTCGATGTTCAAGTCAAAGTTTTTTAACAAATCAGCAGGGCCGTCATCAGGACAAGATGTAACTGATAGATTCTTTCTATTACTTTTGCTGCTGGTGATCAACAATTGAAGTGGAATCATTCATAAACCCTCATGAGACTAAAAAAGTCATATATGAGCCAAAACATGAAAAGCCACAGTCATGTGTAAGACAAATCACCTCCAAATCAATACATTTAAAGTATGCACTGCCTAATCAGCGTCTAATCTGAAGATCTTAAAACACTGGGTAACAATCAATTGATTTAAAACTCAAGGAAACACTCAGGAAAGAGCCTGATTTACTATCAGTAGCCCTGTATTTAAGCGGGATGTGTCCCTGTCGACCGCCGTTTTCCAACTGTGGATTTTCTTCATTGTTTCAGAAAACCACAATATTATGTACTGTAGAATGGAACCTGCTTCCCATGAGCAGATTTTATGCGTATCATGTGCAAGTGGATTTCATGGTCAATTGTACTGATGACCTTCCTAAACTCAACGGCCCAGATTTAAGAGGGCCTTGCACCATTCTAACTTCATATTAGCGTAATTTTCTTTAAGCTAATGTGGTGTTAGAAGGCCAAAACCGCTGCGCCATATTTACAAAGTGACACAATGCATGCATTATTACACTTTGTAACCCCTTACACCACATTATGCCTGTGCCAGGCATAATGTATGCAAGGAGGGCGTTCCGGAGCTAGGGAGGGTGAAGAAATGGTGCAAATAGATTTCTTTGTGTTATTTTTATTGCCATTTTTAACACGTGCTAAGAGCAGGCATTAAATGGAGGCTGGCATTGTTTTCAGTGGGCCTCTGGGTGCTTTACAGGATGAGCTTCAAAACTGTGTACGCTAATTCTACAAAGCACTGGACTAGCATAAACAATTATGATGCTAGTACCCCTGACTACCACCATGGTGTGCATTTTAGATTCAGTGCACACATGGTGGCCTTACGGGGCTCTAAGGGGCGCAAGAAAAGTGACACTGCACTAGGTGTCACTTTCCATGCAAAACATCTCCTCCATATTTGAAACCAAGAGCCACCCTTCAACATTGATCAGGATATAATCAAGTAAACTAGAGCTCCTTCCAGATCTATTTATTTCTCGAGTGGAGTACGGTTGTTTAAAAACACAGGTCACCACCTAGCATCAGAGACACAAAACATTTGCCCTGCTTAATGTCCTTGCTTTAGCACAGTATCAGCTCAGGAATCTCCAATGCTATTTACTCCTCTTGGATTACATCAAGTAACAATACTATGGCAGGTGACACGTTATTGTTGCCAAATATAATTATAATATGAGAGACTCAATTACTTATAATATATGTAATAAGCTGAACTGAGTCATCTACAATTTTGAACGTAGACACATCATTGACTCTGTTGCCTGGAGAACATGTAAATATTGATGATAGTTAAACCTCTCTTTGCAGTGGTACACCCACCAGTCTAGCATGTAAAACATTTGAAGCAGCACACAAAATAGGTAGTTGGTCTCATGACACTGGATAAGGGCCGGCTTTAGGGCGGTGTGAGTGGTGCGGCTGCACCGGGTGCTGACCTGGGTTCTGGGGTGCTGTGTCTAGCAATAAGCTAGAAACTTGCAATCTAAAGGCACATGCTGAAAAGTTCCTTGTGCGTCCAGCCTTCAGGAAACAATTAAAATGTCAAGATACCTCTTGTGATTAATGTTCCTGTTAGGGAGCGAGATGGGAGTTTTGTCTAGGGTAGCTTTGACTTGCCATAAATTAGCGTAGAGGGTTAACATACCTGCTGCATAGAAAAGAGCTTTAATTTTTATGAGGATAGCTGAGTAGATTCGTAAAGTCAGTCTTTATAAGCGCTTTTAAACAAATCTATGTATGTGAGAAAGGGGGGGCTATGGAGAGATGAGGGGCACATTTTCCAGGTGGTAGTTAGGGAATCCCTAAAGCCGGCCCTGCGCTGGAAACTTTGTAGAGACTCACATTGCAACCCCTCCCCCACTCCTCGATCTGGTTAATGTTTTTGCTCTAGTAATATTCTGTAGAAGCATCCATCTCAATTTATGACATGACCCATATCTCCTCGTAGCAGCAAACGTCCTTTTGCATAAGGAAAGTTTGCCACACTGGGTCCTAGACTTTGCTACTCTGTCCTGAGATATTCTAGCTGAGGATAAAGAGATTGATGAGGGGCAGCCTCACTTTATTGCGTGCCCTTGGGAAGACTGCTCTGCTATAGTATCAGGCCTGAAAGTGTCTGCCCTCTTTTTATACTTTCTCTGTACTGGTGGGAACCAAGCTCAAAATGTTTCCGCAAAATGTTAATGGGGCGGATGTTCTTCATTCTCAGGTGGTTGCACTTTGATTAGTCTTGCTTATTTTATATTTACCATAATTAACCCTTCGCCTCAGTTGCAACGCTTTGTGGGACTTTAAATGGCCCAGTTGGGTCAGCAAGCAAAGTGCTTTTACATTCCTCTGCAACTAAAGGACTGATAGTCGATGTTGGACGGCAATGCCCATGACGTAGAGTTGATCGAAGCTCTCATTAAGCCTTTTTCCCTCTAAAATGATTTGAGTTTCACTTATGCGCCCATGGGGGTGGAGAGAATCCCTCTTAGCAGACAAAGGGGTCACCCAACATATGCCACATAAGTTTATTCAAACTCAGGCATGGGATAAGATTGCTAAGATTATGAAGCATCAGGGAAGAAGTTGACAAAATCAAAGTAGGGTGTGTTTAGTGGTCCGGCAAGTTTTTATGCAGTCAAAAAGGACACTCCTGCTTGCCCTGTAAAGCAAAAGTGGCTGCTAGTGGCTTGAGTAGTCATGTTGCAGTTGCATATGGTTCTGCAAGATGGTAAATACCTCTGAGCAGCACGCATCTAGAAAGATCAGCTATAGAGTCACTGTCAACACAGAGTTATCATTCTAAATTGACGGGTGCCCTTTCTTGCTATTACCTAAATTTATTTTTCTTATTATTCCTTGTGTCGACCAATGATTTCCTTGCGATTTTTTTGGGGGGGGCTTTGATAGTCATCATGTTTTTTTCTCTTTGCTAACTGATGTGTCTTTCTCACCTTGTAGGAATATATGCTAAAAGACCTAGTAGAACCTGCTCCCAGACACAGTTCAGGCTGAAAAGTGCCCTGCACCAGGTTCCATCAGGTCTTCTCTTGTAGCCTATATTCCTACTAGGTGAGCAAGACACAACAGCCAGTATTCAGCCCTGTAGGGGTTTGACTTTGCAAAGAATGTGCTTAAGGGACCCAAAACATCAGCCTCTTTTCTCTGCTCGGCCGGACGTAGTTCTGTGGCCACTTGAGGGAACGTCTGTACGGCAAATGAGCAGTGCTCAAAGTTGGTCGCCTTGGTTTCTGCGACCGCCTCCTCTGCTCTGCCCTTGATGGTTATGCCGGTACCATTATCTTGGACTATTTAAAAAAAATCTGTGAATTGTGTCAGTTTTCTAATACAATCGCGATCTGTCATTCACTTTCTGTACACCAGTGTAAATATGCACTCAAGGCAAGGGCGAGTTCGGAGAGCGTGCGGAAGACAATCTGCGTATGGATCCTGACACAGTCATATCGGCTGCTGTATCATGTCTGTCTCAGTGCATGTGTCATTATTATGACTATTTCTGTTCTCTGTTTTTGTCTTCTCCCCGTCATGGGTTCTTGTATTAGGCACAACAACCTCTCTATCTCTTGGAAGTTTAGAAAGCCAGTTATTACTGTGTCATTGCAACAAAAGCTTTTACATCTCTCAGTTATGTGTGTGATCACATGGTTCCTGCATTTCTACACAACTTTTACATTACATTTAAAGAGGTCTCGAATTCATTTAACATGTCCGTTATCACAAATATAATCATGAGCAAGACTGAGAAGCAGGTAAGTACATTCAGCAAGTTTCAAATCAAAAGTAAAGACAAATACTTTGTAAATTTCTGCATAATCAAGCTGCTTCACTTTTCTTCTTGTCTGAAGAATATTACTTTATTGAGGCTGAGCAGAATGCACACCATCAGGTAACTAGTGATAACAGTCTGTTTCCATCTCTGGGCTTTACAGGGCTCTTATGGGCGGATTTTACAGAGCTCTTATAGGCTGGTCTAATGTCTTTAAATATATGCACAACTCTAAGGGGCCAATGTGAAAAGCAATTATGCAGTTACAAAAGGCAAATTTCGCCATTTGCGACAGCAGAATGGCCTTGAACAATGTACCATCCCTATTTGGCAAGTCGGTAACCTTTTACCAACTTGCAAAATAAGAATTGCAACTCGCATTTAGGAAGGGGTGTTCCAAGGGAGTCCCTTCCTAATTGTGACTCGCAGGCTCATCTATCATTGCTTTGTGACCATGAATGCGGTCATAAAACAATCGCAGATAGCACCAATTTCAAATTGGTGTTAGCCCATTAGCCAACGGGAAGGAGTCCCCACAGGGCCCTTTCACCTTTGTGAACGGTAGCAAAAATGTTTTTTTTTGCCTGTTTTTTCAGAGCAGACAGTGGTCCCACAGACCAGTGTCTACTTTGAGAAAATGAAAAGAAAACTTTTCACTTTTGTTTTTGCTAAATGCATCCCATTTTCCTTTGAGGGAAACGGGATGCATTTCAAACAAAACAAGCATTTGAAATGCAATAGGTCTTGCATGTTCTTGAGTTAGAGCTATTGGCATTGTGAATTCATAACTGGACTTTTCTTGCCACATAAATTGGCCAAAGCTGCCTCATAATTTAATCTTATTCTGCCATATAATTCCAGTGGCCCAGCAATTAACTAATGCACTTCAATTTACCTTCTTCCTCTATCTTACAACATATACAATTATCATAAGAACCTTTATCAGAAATAAACTTTTGCCATTAGATTGTAATGCTCAAAAGACCATAACAAAAATATAATTTGCGATGGATTGGAGGGTGAAAGGAGAGAGGGAGTCAGGAGTAAAGATGGAAAGGACAAGTGGTGTAGTAACGGTGTCATGGGCCCTGGTGTAAGAAAGGAAAATGCTTGACTGCAATTTCAGTAGGGAAATACAGCAGTAATTAGTGTTGAGGGAGGTCCATTGGTGTCTGGGCCCAGGTGCCACTGCACCTGTTGCTCCATTGATTACCAGCCCTCAGGAGAGAAAGCGGATGGGGCAGAAAAAGAGAAGTGAAAGTAATACAACAGACAAAAGGAACAAAGAGAAGTGGTATCAAAGAAATAAAAAGAAAGAAGGGAAAGAAAGAATGAAAAAATGAAAACACAATGAAGAGAACAAATAGAGTAAACATGTGAGACACAAGAAAAAAGGGAAGGATGCTAGCGAACTAAAGATAAAGAGGAAAAAATAATGAAAGAAGTGCAAAAAGAAAGAGAAAAATGAACATTAGCCAAAAAAGAGACATGGTGAAAGATACAAAGAGCGAAAGAGCACGTATGTACTCAAGTATTTTCCACAGACACAGAATGGGAAATCCACTTTGACAATGATGACGCAGAAATGAAGGTTTTACATTTATTAGCGCTTAAACGTAGTGTTGAAATAATCATGTGTGACTTTAATCGAACTAATAAAGATTGTACGGGGACAAATGTGCCCTCAGAGTAGTTTGCCAACATTTATAAGCGTGCTTTATATAACGTGATGTATTAGAATTGCACTAATCCGACATAATCGTAAACGTGTGCTATGATTTGCTTGTTTGAAATGTTTTAGCTTAGCATAACTTTAGTGCAGGCTTCGGCCTAGTTGTCTGGTCCCACGATTTAGATGCTCGTATTTTTCCAATGTGCTAATAAACGTGTATTTCTGCTTGAAGCTGTACTTTTCCACTGAGATCGTTCACATGCTTATCTTAAGGTTTCGTGCCAGCCTGGCATCTTTTTTTCCTGCTCCAAGGTCAATCTGCAGGTGCGGACAATGGAAGCTCTGAAAGTGAGTTAATTGGTATAAAATGTTGCAACTTGCGTACCCGTCTCCAAGGATAATGTATGCTTAAGTAAAAGCTTGAGAACTGTTGTTTTTGATTGGACAATTTGAAGCCAACCTATGAACCCTCCAATGGAAGACCCTACTGGATTTGAACTGTTGCCTATTTAAACCAGGTGCACGAGAAGAAAGTAGCTATTACCCGACATCGCACCCATTGCTCCATTTTGCAGCTATTATGGCCCACCTTGCTGCGACGCCATTTTGAAGGAAACTTTGATGCTTTCTCTAATCGAGAGAAAGAGACTTAAATGATTCTTATCCTAGAGACTTTAACTTTGATTTGTCCCTTTGCATGAAGTAGTAGTTTTATCTTGCCGCCGTGAGGCAAATTGCCCCGTCCACCCCTGTCCCTTTGCCCCGTCCCATGCTGATTGAGAAACGGTACCTGTGAGACGAAGACTTCCTTGAATGCTGATTGAAATTGGTAAATATGAAAGGACATTGTAAAATTGCATTGTGTTTCTTTTAGGTAACCAACTGCTGATTTTTGATAAGAGCCCTAGTTAGGAGTTTTCCAAATGAATGTTGCTAAATTGTTTTTGCATGAAGTCCCACATGCCAATGCTAATTTGAGGTTAGATGAGGATTCCTTTTGTTGCACGATGCAATTTGAGACCTTGTTATGCTGACTAAATGTATGCAATTAGCTCATTACAGATTATAGTTTTAGTGATTTGCATTGCTATTATCGAATGCCTTGTTATTCAAATGCTGCATAGATTGCATCTTTTCCGCCGTTATGGACAGCTATTAATGTTCATTTACGTTTATCATTTGGTGTTGAGACACATCTATATTGTGCTAGCTTTGTTAATATAGGGAAATAAATTCATTAACTTTGAATAAACTGGTGTGGTTATTCATGACCGAAAGGTCATGGTTCGCCGAAATGTATTCTGGATTAATTGTTAAGTGTTATGTTGATCAGGGAATTGCTTATGTTCGTTATTGATTATTGATTACATTGAATTGACTGATCTCGGGTGAAGAGAGTCCCACTTAGCCAAAAGATTCATCGGCCTAAAGAGCGTCCAAGATACAGGTAAATTATTAGTACGGAACGCTCTATCAGTAGATGGTAGCAGAGGACGGTTCAGACTTTTGGGACCCCACTTGAGACATACATGGTGTTGAATTAACGGTTTAGACTTTTGGGACCCCACTCGAGACATACATGGTGTTGAATTAACGGTTTAGACTTTTAAGATCCCACTCGAGAAGTTGAATTAGATTTTTCTTGGGTAAAACAGATTGAGAAAATGATGATGGGCTAAGTCCACCGCGACTTTCCCGGGATCTCGGAGCTTGCGAATGGAGAGAATGGAGGTGTGGAATCAGCGTTGGTGGTACTAGTGACGGTATGAGTGAAGTTAGGATTTTGCGCTTGCACAGCTTATTGCCGCAGATTGTGTGAAAAGGTTGCGAGGATTTTAGAGGATAGCGGAGGTGCGACTCCGAGTGTAGAAGTAGGGAAGTCGTCGAACTTCATAGAAAATAGCGGAGGTGCCACTCCGAGTGTGAGAGTAGGGAAGTCGTCGAACTTCATGTGTATATGGCGCTTTGTGCAGAAAAAGGTCCACGTGGTTGTTGTTGTTGAGACGGGCCCTGCGAGGTCAAGAGACTCCGGAGTATGTTGAAAAGTGTATGAGACACTTGTTTTATGTTGTGGTCTGGTCGGTTTAATAGGTTGATCGGGTGTGGTCAACGAGTCGGTACGTGTGTTAAGGGAGTGAAAGAAATTCGACTTCGGGCTTTGACAAAATTCTAAGTGCACTAGAATAGATCATTGACAAGTTGAGAGCAGAGTCTGCAGGTCAGATTTGCTTGCGAAAGTGGGGACCGAGAAAGATGGAATAACTGCCGAGGCTAGTGAAAAATCCCTAAGGTCCTGAAGCGATTGTGTTACCCTTCCTGTAGTAAACCGACAGATCTGTTTTATTATTATTTTTTGGTAGCTCGCGATACATGCCAGAAGTTGTTACGAGAGGAGCTGAGTGAAGGAGGACTAGCCGCGAGGCTTTGTCAGCCGCAGTGTGTGAGTGTGACGTCACTAGGTGCCGCGCTGGGATAGTTTGGTTGCAAAGAAGGGTCGCGCACGGATTGGACGCAGTCCGTGGGGCTCGATTGGAAGGGGAAAGGCAAGTGAAGAGTATTCCGGGAATTAAAGTCACCTATTGATTACAAACTTTGTGAAATAAAAGACGAGAAAATGAAATTTTTTAAAGCATTAAAGAGTGCGATGAAGGGGGAGTCTTACATTAAAGCGAGCGTAGGAGAGGAGACGCCACCCGAAGGTACACCAGCTTACATTGTAATGGAGGAAAAAGGGGTAGCTCCGTGCCTTTGGCTAAAGCAATGGCACAAGCTGACAGAGAAACATGGGAGCGTAGCGTTCCCGGTCCATGGGACATTCAATATAAGGATCCTAGAGAATTTGAGATTCGCGATGTACGACATGAAGGTGCCTCCAAGGCCAGCACAGTTTGAGGCTCTAGCGATTTGGGAACTAATGGCTAGACAGCAACAGCAAAATAAGTTCGAGACCAGGATAAGAAAGGTAGAAAAGACACTAGCGGACGCTAGGTGGGATAATGCACAGAAGGTGTGGAGGTCAGATGTATTGCAGGGGATAAAATTGTTTCCCGCAATTACTAAGGAAGAAGAGGAGACAGGTAAGAAAGTTACCTGTAAGACAAACAGGAGGTGTTCCAAAGATAGAGAGGACGAGGAAAAGTTGAGAAGAGAAGAGGAATTAGAGGATGAGGAGTTAATAATGCAATTGCTGAACGATCGTCCACCACCTTATGCAGAGAGTGGACAAGGACCAAGTACCAGTTCTGCCCCTCCGGCACCGGTACAGAATAATGAAACTCCGAATTCAGAAACGTGATCGGGATCCAAGGACCCGAGTTTACTGTTCACCCCGCAGATACCGCAGGTTAGGAGAATATATCCAGATGTGCCCATATTGAAACAAGCAGAGAATTATCAGCCGCAGGTCCCAAGGTACTACAGCAGTGACAACAGTACGGGAATGATTCTAGATCCAACCATAATGGGAGGACAGAATGGTCGCAACTCAACATTGGCACAAGCTGAATCAACCCAGTTTTTGATGCCTCAAAAGCAGATGCAGGGGGGAACCGCACATGCTCAGATGACGGGGAGTCAGATGGGCATGCCGGCAATGATGACCCATAATATGGGAATGAACATGTCTCAGAACATGGGAAATGGACAGAACGCAGATGCGATATCCCTACCCATTACTGTAGGTCCACCGGTACCTTTGTACATTCAGCCTAACTCAGGTATGAGCAGTCAAGGATCAATGGTGCAGAGCGGGATGGAAAGGAGGTGCATACAAAACACTCCAGAGACAACTCCGATAGCGGCTCTGCCAACTGGATCTGGGTCCTTGATGGAGTTTAGTCCCATATGTGCTCAGTCAACACTGGTGAGGTCGAGTCCCCCACTGATGATACCGCTATCATCGAACACTGAAAAGTTGCCGCAACCATCAATGGCAGTCGATGTGAATGCTACACTGATGGGGTTGAATGCGCAACAGCTGACACAGTGGTTCAACAGTCTGAATTCCACACAAAGCTCAGCCAGTGGGAAGGGAGAAGACTATCTGAATAGGGTCAGGTTGAACATGGAAGCACAAGAATTGGTGGAAGGGACTATGGGTGTGAATAGGTTAGAGTCCTACTCGGAAGAAGAGCTGAGGTATCTATGTCCCAGGATTACGAAAGAAGTGAACAAGGTACATAGAAGGTTGCAAGAAATAGCAGACAAAAATGGGGTTGAGATAGACAAGACAAAACACTTGAGCAGGAGCTATAGATTGGATTTCGGGACCACAGACTTTGAACACATGAGGTCAGCAGGCATGAAGGCGCACCTTAGAGAATTGCTGCAGAGTGCACAAGTGTGGAGGTGCTTAGACAAATGGGAAAGCAGATGGGTAAAGAGAAAGGAAAAGAGGAAAGACAGTGTCCCAGAGCTCAACGAGAAAAGACCACAGAGTAGTGATGCAATAACAATATTACCAATGAGGGAGACAGCAGGGGGAAAATTAATACATGTACCATGGCACAGAAGCGACATTCAGTCTTTTACAGATGATTTTCCCAAACTGAGAGAGAAACCGATTGAATGGTATCAACAGACTGATAGGTTTGTGAAGCTTGCAAAATGTCTTTGGGAAGACCTGAACACTCTCTTTGAGATTGTGGTTCCGGCAGATTTGTGGGAGGATTGCAAAAGAGCTGTAGGTTGGCCGACAAGTGAACCAGAGAGAGACAGGGATACAGGTGCACCATCACCTATGGTGATGAGCTTGTACTATAAGGTGATTGAGCATTTAAAGACGAAGGTTGCCGCGAAAAATGTGGATTGGCAGAAGATCGATCGAACTGCCCAAGAGGCTAAAGAGTCGATTCATAGTTACTATGAGAGGTTGTTGAAGGCGTTCAAGAACTACAGTGGCACGGAAACAATAGAGGCGAAGGACATGCTTCATTTTGTATTTAGATTTGTGGAAGGGCTGAGACCAGAGATAAGTCAGATGATAAAGTCGCATTTGATTTGTTGGCAATCGAAACCGATTGATGAGGTGTTGAATTATGCGAAATACTGTAGCGACGAAATTGAAGTGAAACAGAAAAGGTTGAAGGAGAAAGTGATGATGATGCAACTTAAAGCAGCTCAGACAGGTCTGCAAGGTTTGCAAGGGTTGCAAGGGTTCCAACAGCAGGTACCGCAACCGCAGCCGCAGTTGCAGGGAAATATGATGTTTCAGCCACAGGCGAGAGGCAGAGGCAGAGGAGGTTTTGGGAATAATGGTCCGGATTTGAACACTGTTGTGACTCCGAATGGTGTGCAGGCATTGAAAAAGGGGATGCTGTGTCACGTGTGTGGAATTGTCGGACATTGGAAACGCGAGTGCCCGATGGTGGTGCAGGAAGGTGCAGGTGTTGGTCAGCAAAACAATGATGTCAATGCATTTCAGACAATGAGGGGACCGAAAATGAGAGGTCCAAACCCAAATTTTCAGACCATAAATCAGATGCAGGGATTACAGCCCATGCAGCCGCAGCAGATGCAGATGCCCCGTATGCAGATGACGCAAATGCAGCCAATGCAACAGCAGTTTCCCATGGTACCTAATCAGCAAATGCAAATACCTTTGGCACCAATGAGTCAGCAGCAAGTGATGGTTCCTCCACAGGTCTCGGGTCAGGTAATGAATACAAATGGCACCGTACAACAGTTCCCATTACACAGTGAGAGTGGAATAAACAATGTATGGGAGAGTGAAAGTTCAGGAGAGGAGGGAGATTGTGTGCTTGCAGCATCCTTGGAAGTTGATCAAAAGGGTCCGTACGTGGAGGGAAGAGTAATGGGTCATCGTGTCTCATTCTTGGTTGACACAGGAGCCACACGTTCAACTGTTAAGAGCATTGAAGTACCAAATTTGCCACTCTCAGGGAGAACAGTTCAAGTGGTGGGAGTAGCAAACAGGCACCTGACAAACCCAATCACAGATCCGGTACCAGTCAGCATTGGTAACTATCAAGGGTTACACAAATTTGTGGTATGTGACTCAAGCCCGATAGCACTGTTAGGGAGAGATCTATTGTGCAAATTGGGATGTTCGATTATGTGTTCGAACGAGGGAATTAAAATTCAGACGAGCAGTGATGGGGAAGAAGAGGACAGTGTAGAGGGGGATGAGATGGAAACTGTCGATGAAGAGTATCCTCTGATTTGTCTTTTCCCGATGATAACTGAAGAATATATTCCAGCCGAATTACGGGAAACAGTCGGGAAGGAAGTGTGGGATATGACAGGGAAAGAGGTGGGATTGATGAAAGGAGTGGAACCAGTGAAAGTGACTGTAAAGCCCAATGCAACCTTTCCCCAGACCCCACAATACCACATGGCACAAGACACCCTCATGAAAGTTGCCCAACTCATTGACGAATTTGTAAAGCAGGGAGTACTGAAAGAAGTGTTAAGCAGTCCATGTAATTCACCAATCATGGGACTAATAAAGCCGAGTGGAAAGGTCCGAATTGTACAGGACTTGAGGAAAATAAATGACATCATAATCAAATGCTGCCCTGTCGTACCAAATCCAGCTGTGATAATGTTTCAAGTCCCTTGCGATGCCGAGTGGTTCTCAGTCATCGACTTGTCACAAGCATTCTTCTCGGTGCCTCTTCATGAGGACAGCCAATTTCTCTTTTGTTTCAAATTCTTAGACAGAGTTTACAGTTGGTGTCGAATTCCTCAAGGGTTTTCTGAGTCACCGTCAATATTCAATCAGATTCTAAAGAAAGACTTGGAAGCGCTAGAATTGCCATTCGAGTCAACCCTAGTACAGTACATTGATGACTTACTGATTGCATCTAAGACAGAAAGTGGCTGCACAGCCGACACCATTGCTCTGTTGAACCATTTGGGAAGGAATGGACACAAGGTGTCTCCTTCAAAGTTGCAGTTCTGTCAGAAGAAAGTGAAATACTTGGGTCACCAGATAGAGAAAGGGTCACGAAGAATAATGAAGGAAAGAATAACAAGTGTACTTCAAATGAGTCCACCAAAGACAAGGAGGTAGGTGAGGAAGTTTTTGGGAATGGTAAGCTACTGTCGTCAGTGGATTCCCAACTTCTCGACTCTAGCAAAGCCTTTACTGAAACTGACCCAGAAGGATGCCTTGGATCACATTGAGCTGAAAGGAGATGAGATGGATGCTTTTATCGAATTGAAAGAATGCATGTGCAGGGCTCCAGCTTTAGGTATGCCTGATTACACAAAGCCTTTCACATTGTTTTGTCATGAACGTGATGCATGTTCTTTGTCTGTCTTGACTCAAGCCCATGATGGCATAAACAGACCAGTAGCGTATTTTTCAGCTACTTTGGATCCGGTCGCAGCAGCACTTCCAGGGTGTTTGCGCGCCGTAGCAGCAGTTGGTATCAGCCTCACTCAGAGTGAAGGAATAGTGATGGAACACCCGGTAACAGTCATGGTCCCTCACTCAGTTGAAATACTTTTGACCCGCTCCCGAACGCAACACATGACTGGAGCAAGACTCACAAGGTATGAGACAATAATTCTGGGCTCACCGAATGTGCAGCTGAAAAGGTGCACTACGTTGAATCCAGCAACCTTGCTTCCCGGCGAAAAACCTGAAATTGAGAACGCTGAAGACGGCGAGCATGACTGCCTTCAGGTGACTGAATTTTGCACAAAACCACGACCTGACATTAAGGATACTAAGCTTGATGAAAATGACCAAATTGTTTTTGTTGATGGTTCATGTCTAAGAGATGGGATGGGAATTTTGAAAGCAGGATATGCTGTATGTACTGTAACAGGTGTCTTGGAAGCATCGTGGCTCCAAGGAGTCTATTCTGCACAAGTAGCAGAGCTTGTAGCCCTTACAAGAGCATGCCAATTGTCTACATTGATGAAAGTTACCATTCACACTGATAGTCAGTACGGGTTTGGAATTGTGCACGACTTTGGGCAACTATGGTCGCAGAGAGGTTTCCTGACCTCTTCAGGGTCCCCAGTGAAAAACGGGGAGAGAATAAGGGAATTGTTACACGCCATTCAAATGCCAGCCGAAGTTGCAGTGGTAAAGTGTAGTGCTCATACAAAAGGACAGGACTATGTTTCTCTGGGAAATGCATATGCGGATCAAGTCGCAAGATTTTGTGCCTTGAACTGTATATTACTCAGGGATGAATGGAATTCGATAAGCGAACCAGAACTCGAACCAGCTGAAGCATTTGCCTTGAAGGTCGTAGATACAATGGATGAACTAAAAGCATTACAGAATAACGTCAGGGAGGATGAAAGAG
The DNA here is from genome assembly GCF_031143425.1 of Pleurodeles waltl. NCBI lineage: Eukaryota > Metazoa > Chordata > Amphibia > Caudata > Salamandridae > Pleurodeles > Pleurodeles waltl. Next base: position 624,914,235 of record NC_090438.1, on the reverse strand, counting down.
ATTCCTGGATTAAGTCACAATGTATGAAGAGACCAGATGAGTTATGGGTTTCAAATGAGGGAAAATTTGTTTTGCCAAATAGTCTCTTATCGCAGCTAGCGCAGTTCTATCATGGGCAGGCTCACCTAGGGAGAGATGCCATGATAAGATTGTTCAAAACTGATTGGTTTAACCCCAGATTCCGTCAAGCTGCAGAAGCAGTTTGCCATCGATGTGTCATTTGCCAGCAGATGAACCCAGGGAAGGGAACGGTTGTGAACGCGAGCCACATTGGTAGGGCGAGCGGCCCGTTCAGTAGAATGCAGATGGACTTCATTGAGATGCCTGTGCATGGAGGTCTGAAGTATGTGTTGGTGATTGTGTGCATTTTTAGTCACTGGATTGAAGCATACCCCACACGTAGAAATTACAGCCTTACAGTTGCAAAACTATTGTTGAGGGAGTTGATACCACGTTTCGGATTCACGATCTCTTTAAAATCAGATAGAGGAAGTCACTTCAATAACGAGGTGATAAAGTTACTTTGCGCAGCGCTGAACATTGAGCAAAAACTGCATTGTAGCTATCGCCCAGAAGCATCAGGACTGGTGGAGCAGATGAATGGTACACTGAAATCAAGAATGGCGAAAATATGTGCATCGACAAATTTGAAATGGCCTGACGCATTGCACCTTGGTGTTAATCTCAATGAGAAACACCCCTGACAGAAAGACTGGATTGTCCCCGCACGAAATTCTCATGGGCAGGGCCATGAGACTTCCTGCAGTTCCCGCAAACGCGCTTTTGAATATTACAGATGATATGGTGTTAGACTACTGCAAAGGTCTGGCTGACGTGGTTCGCTCTTTCTCTCACCAGGTGGAAGCGACCACCTTGCCACCGATCCAAGGTCCAGGACACACACTGAAAGCAGGTGACTGGGTCGTGATAAAGAAGCACGTGAGGAAGTCGTGTCTGGAACCCCGTTGGAAAGGCCCTTTCCAAGTGATCCTGACGACAACTACCGCTGTGAAGTGTGCGGGACTTCCCAACTGGATTCACGCCAGTCACACAAAGAAAGTGTTGTGTCCCACAGAAGAGGAAGTTGAAGCGCTGAAACTGCCAGTGCCTGATAAAACAGTGCTGAACGCTGAGACAGAGCAAAACCGAACTGAAAGCGAACAGGCAGAAACAGGAGAGAGAGAAATATTCTCTGAGGACGAAGCAACAAACTCACTTGGGGAAGACCAAGGAGAAACCTCAGACAGCGACGAAGCAGCTGAAGGTGACAAAGAGCCTGAAGCAGCTGAGGGTAGCAAAGAGCCTGAAGCAGCTGAAGGTGACAAAGAGCCTGAAGCAGCTGAAAGTGATAAAGAGCCTGACGAAAGTAACAGTGACGAAGTGCTCGAAAGAGGTGAAGAAGCAGGAGAGCCTGATCAGAGGAGGGCTTTCCCAGAAGCAGACGATACAGAAAAAGAAAAAGAGAACGTGATTGATTCCCCAGAAGGAGGGGACAAGGCAGAACAGAACGAAACTGTTCTAGCTTCCACAGAAAAGATCGCAGGACCATCAAGTGGACACGGTGCAAAGAGGAGACTAAGTATATCACCAATAAAACAAAGAACTAAAGAAAATTTGAACGAAAGAGAAAGGCCAAAGGTGAAAGAGAAAAGAAAGGAAGTGTCTGTCGTGGTACCAACCTCAAGTGAAGGAAAAGACTTGGCCAAAGAGGAAAGTACCAGTGAGGCAGAATCGAAAAGAGAAGCAAAATTGAAAAGGAAAAGGATACCAAACATGAGATATTCCGGTCCAGAATGGGCATATGTAGTCAATGACGATTGGACTGACGAATTTGTATCTCTAAGCCTCGAGAACGAAGAAGAAGAGATACCAATAGAAAAGAAAAGTTTTATGGACACTGTTGATTGAAAGGGTGATAAATGGCATTGCTTGCTATAATCTAACGTGATACAACCAGCTGAGACATTGCTAAACCGGATGAGACACTTGCTGAACTGATAAAAGACTGAGTTATTGCCGAATTGAGACAAATGCTGCTAACCGATAAGTGACTGGCCTCTTGAAGAAGACTGTGTGAACATTGCGCTCGTTCAGCTTTGTAACTGAATTGCTAAATAGTTTCTTTATAGGTGCTTCTAGCTCTCTGATTCTATACAGATCATGGCTACACAAAACAGTAGAGTGAAATATTGTAAATATGCGTGTATAGGCTTGATAATTGCATGTGTACTAATAATAATGGCAATAGTGCTTGCTACACGTGGAAAGAGTGAGAATGAGAGAATTGATGCTTCTACTTTTGCTCCTGTTACTGTCACTGAACTAACCGCATTGAAAAGACTAGAATTAGATGAGAGACACTTGCATGATAAGAAGGAGCTTTCGTATAATGTTTTCTATCGCTTGCTAACAGAATATGTTGAGACTATGGATGCGAAAGATTGTTATGTGTGTACACAGATACCGACATCAGTAAAGGAAGGGGTGACTTATCACCACATGCCTCTTACATACGGGATTACATGTAGTATAGTAACTTCTAGATTTTATGGTCAAACCAACATACAGTATTTTTACTCAAATTATGATGTTACCTTTGCATATGTTCCTATAATAGCGCAGCTAAGCCAGATTGCTAAAGATTGGGATGCTAAAATAATGAGGGAATTTTTCGAGCCAATGCAACCTTTTGAAACGGCTCACGCTCATAGGGAAAACCTTACCTGCTCGCTCTCTGCAGTAGAAATAAGCTTTTTAGATCGCACAGATGATGGAAGGGCACAAATGAATGCGAAATTAGAAAAAGAGCTAAGTAAGAGGTCTTCAGTAGATCATTATGATTTTGCCGCAATAAAAACACAAGGGAGAATAGCTTTAGAAGCTTGGCATGTAGGGAAATTTTGTATATATCGAGGTGAATCTTATTATGATAACATTTTCGTAGGAGCGAGTGAGTGTAAACATACGTTTATCTTTAAGGCCAAATGGACATTCATGATGAACGGACTTGACCCTGTCATTCCAGGTGTATATTACATTTGTGAGTATAATGCCTATTATCGTCTTCCAAAGGGATGGTGGGGGAGATGTTATTTGGGTATAGTGTTCCCAAAGGTTTATCAACTGGATGACCTATCGATGATTCCAAAGACGTCTGGATCCCATCGTATCCAGAAAAGACCGCAGCTGCTGTGGTAGGAGATATATTTGGAGCCATGATTCCTTCATTAGGAGTTGTGTTGAATTCCATCAAGATAAGAAAGTTGTCTACTATAGTGGATAACATGTTGACAAAGTTTTCAGGTGCTATAATCCTGATAGATGCTGAACTAGCAGCAGAAAGAGCTATGACTCTTCAAAATAGGCTTGCCTTAGACATTCTTTTAGCAAAGGATGGCGGCGTTTGCAAAATGCTTGGTGCACGCCACTGTTGCACGTATATTCCCGACAACAGTGTGAAAATTAAAACTATGCTTGCTAATCTAACAAAAGAGAGTGCAGACTTGAAGGAATTGAAAGAACCAGGAGTGTGGGAGAAGGTTGGAAAAGGAATTGCTTCAGTGGGAAATTGGCTTGGTGGAATTTGGAATGGAATATTACTAAAAATAATACAGGGAATATTAATAGTACTGATTTGTATCTTTGGAATTTGGGGAATAAAAAGGGGAATAATAATGATTATGGCAAGAATTAAGAGAAGAAAGGAAGAGAAAATGATGAAAAGAATGGCAGAAGAATAGAAAGCGAAAACTAGGGGAACTAAAAGGAAAAGAGAACTGACAGAATTTTAATGGAATAAAATTTGTGGGAATAGTTTGTGTGATGACAAGTAGTCATCAGAGGAGGGATTGATGACGCAGAAATGAAGGTTTTACATTTATTAGCGCTTAAACGTAGTGTTGAAATAATCATGTGTGACTTTAATCGAACTAATAAAGATTGTACGGGGACAAATGTGCCCTCAGAGTAGTTTGCCAACATTTATAAGCGTGCTTTATATAACGTGATGTATTAGAATTGCACTAATCCGACATAATCGTAAACGTGTGCTATGATTTGCTTGTTTGAAATGTTTTAGCTTAGCATAACTTTAGTGCAGGCTTCGGCCTAGTTGTCTGGTCTCACGATTTAGATGCTCGTATTTTTCCAATGTGCTAATAAACGTGTATTTCTGCTTGAAGCTGTACTTTTCCACTGAGATCGTTCACATGCTTATCTTAAGGTTTCGTGCCAGCCTGGCATCTTTTTTTCCTGCTCCAAGGTCCATCTGCAGGTGCGGACAATGGAAGCTCTGAAAGTGAGTTAATTGGTATAAAATGTTGCAACTTGCGTACCCGTCTCCAAGGATAATGTATGCTTAAGTAAAAGCTTGAGAACTGTTGTTTTTGATTGGACAATTTGAAGCCAACCTATGAACCCTCCAATGGAAGACCCTACTGGATTTGAACTGTTGTCTATTTAAACCAGGTGCACGAGAAGAAAGTAGCTATTACCCGACATCGCACCCATTGCGCCATTTTGCAGCTATTATGGCCCACCTTGCTGCGACGCCATTTTGAAGGAAACTTTGATGCTTTCTCTAATCGAGAGAAAGAGACTTAAATGATTCTTATCCTAGAGACTTTAACTTTGATTTGTCCCTTTGCATGAAGTAGTAGTTTTATCTTGCCGCCGTGAGGCAAATTGCCCCGTCCACCCCTGTCCCTTTGCCCCGTCCCATGCTGATTGAGAAACGGTACCTGTGAGACGAAGACTTCCTTGAATGCTGATTGAAATTGGTAAATATGAAAGGACATTGTAAAATTGCATTGTGTTTCTTTTAGGTAACCAACTGCTGATTTTTGATAAGAGCCCTAGTTAGGAGTTTTCCAAATTAATGTTGCTAAATTGTTTTTGCATGAAGTCCCACATGCCGATGCTAATTTGAGGTTAGATGAGGATTCCTTTTGTTGCACGATGCAATTTGAGACCTTGTTATGCTGACTAAATGTATGCAATTAGCTCATTACAGATTATAGTTTTAGTGATTTGCATTGCTATTATCGAATGCCTTGTTATTCAAATGCTGAATAGATTGCATCTTTTCCGCCGTTATGGACAGCTATTAATGTTCATTTACGTTTATCATTTGGTGTTGAGACACATCTATATTGTGCTAGCTTTGTTAATATAGGGAAATAAATTCATTAACTTTGAATAAACTGGTGTGGTTATTCATGACCGAAAGGTCATGGTTCGCCGAAATGTATTCTGGATTAATTGTTAAGTGTTATGTTGATCAGGGAATTGCTTATGTTCGTTATTGATTATTGATTACATTGAATTGACTGATCTCGGGTGAAGAGAGTCCCACTTAGCCAAAAGATTCATCGGCCTAAAGAGCGTCCAAGATACAGGTAAATTATTAGTACGGAACGCTCTATCAACACTTCGGGTCCCGACAAGTAACTTGTGACTTCCACACCCAGACAGGAAAAGGAGGGATTTATAGTAAAATGTGAATTGACAGATAGAGATTACAAAAAAAAACACCAGAGAAAGGAAGGAAGAAAGATTTTTAAAAAAAGTGAATGGACGCACACCAGGTCAAAGTAAAGAGCAAATAAAAAAGTGAAGAAAGAATGAAGAGAAGACAAAAAATAGTGAAAGAATGACTGCCAAATGAAGAAAAAAGAGAGGAACGAAACAAGGAAAGAAATAACCAACTTTTTGTGAGTTTGAAAGAAGAGGTAGCAAGAGGAACAGGAAAATAAAAAAAGGGAGAGGAGTAGAAATAAACACTTGAAAGAAAGAGCGAAACTGTTAACATGTGGATTTTTTAAGCTGGAAAGAGAAAAGGGGGGAGAAAGAAAACATTGAGAGTAAACTGAGTAAAGGAAAGAACGGAGTGAGACGTGAAACAGACCCTCCCAAATAAAGATGACAGCTAAGAATACATTTAATTGGCTCACTTATGTCCTCAAACAGAAGTCAGAGTGCGGAACAGCAGGGGGCACTGCAGAACAGCAGGAGATGCATTAGCAGAGCTGTATGTGAACCCCAATAGAGTAATATTGGGGCACTTCAGATCAGGATTGGGGGTATAGACAGAGCTGTGTCCCAGCCCAATGCTGGAAATACAGAAAGGCAGAGGAGGGGAGGAATACGAAATGGAGCCTGTGTAATTCCTGGGATTGGAATAATGGGGCACTGTAGGTTAGGGTGAGGTGCACTGCCAGAGTTGTATGAGGTGCAGAAGTGGAATATTAACAAGCACACAAGGTCAGAAGTGAGGTATGTTAATGGAGCTATATGTGGAACCTAGTATTGGCGCGCCAGTGTGGACGAGTGTTAGCCTGGAGGTACCCTAGTGAAGCTGCGAGTGTGGCCTAGTATGGGAGTGGCATTGCCGCTGAACCACAGAAGAGAGGACCCCGGAAGGGTGTGTGCGCAAGCTTTAGTACTGAGAAGAAAGGTGCACTGAATGTTAGAATTGATGGATTCTGGTAGAGCTGTGGTGGTTCCCATCAACATTGCTGTTGGATGTTAGACTTGAGGTACACTGGCTGAGCTGTGTTTTGTTCTTTCGGGTTCAGTATTGGCTTTGTAGTGGGACTGAATATTAGAATTGATCTGCTGTAATGGAACTGTATGTGAGCAGGGTCCCGATATAGGAAAGGAAGTGATCTTGCCAGGGTAGAACTGAGGTGCACTGATGGAGCTGCGCCCGAAGTCCTAGTACTGGAACAGCAGAGTATACTGACTCTAAGAACTGCGTTGCTCTGGCAACAGCGTGTGAGGGGTTCTGGCACGGGCATGGCTGAGGGCTTGGTGTGTGTGAACTGAGGTGCACTGATGTAGGTGCGCCCGAGGTCCCAGTACTGGAACAGCAGTGTGTGCTGACTGTAAGATCTGAGGTTCTCTGACAAACAGCGTGTATGGGGTTCTAGCACGCTGAGGGGCTTGAAGTGTGTGAACTGAGGTGCACTGATGGAGCTGTGCCCAAGGTCCCACTACTGGAACACCAGTGTGTTCTGATTGTAAGAACTGAGGTGCTCTTTCAGACAGAGTGTGTGCGAGTTCGGCACAGCTGAGGAGCTTGGAGTGTGTGAACTGAGGTGCACTAATGGAGCTGCACCCGAGGTCCCAGTACTGGAGTGTCAGAGTGTACTGACTGTAAGAACTGAGCTGCTCAGGCAGACAGTGTGTGTGGGGTTTCTGGCACTGGCACAGCTGAGGGCTTGGAGTGTGTGAACTGCAGTGCACTGATGGAGCTGCACCCGAGGTCCCACTACTGCAGCAGCAGTGTGTGCTGACTGCAAGAACTGAGGTGCTCTGGCAGACAGTGTGTCTGGGGTTCCTGGCACTGGCACAGCTGGGGCTTTTGAGTATGTGAACTGCTGTGCACTGACGGAGCTGCACCCGAGATCCCAGTACAGAAGCAGCAGAGTGTACTGACTGCAAGAACTGAGGTGCTCTGGCAGACAGCATGTGTGGGGTTCTTGGTGCTGGCACAGCTGAAGGCTTGGAGTATATGAACTGCTCTGCACTGATGGAGCTGCACCCGAGGTCCCAGTACTGAAGCAGCAGAGTGTACTGACTGAAAGAACTGAGGTGCTCTGGCAGACAGCGTGTGTGGGGTTCCTGGCACTGGTACAGCTGAGGCTTTTGAGTGTGTGATATGCAGTGCACTGATGGAGCTGCGCCTGAGGTCCCAGTACTGGAGCAGCATAGTGTACTGACTGCAAGAACTGAGGTACTCTGACAGACAGCATATGTGGGGTTCCTGGCACTGGCACAGCTGAGGGTTTGGAGTGTGTGAAATGTGGTGCACTGATGAAGCTGCACCTGAGGTCCCAGTACTGGAGCAGCAGAGTGTACTGACTGCAAGAACTGAGGTGCTCTGGCTGACAGTGTGTGTGGGGTTCCTGGCACTGGCACGGCTGAGGGCTTGGAGTGTGCACTGATGAAGCTGCGCCCGCATCAGCATGTACTGACTGCAAGAACTATAGTTCTCTGGCTGACAGCACGTGTGGGGTTCCTGGCACAGGTACGGCTGAGGGCTTGTAGTGCGTGAACTGCAGTGCACTGATGGAGCTGTAAGTGGGATCCCAGTATGGATCAGAAGTGGGTACTGTCTCTAAGGATTTGGGAGCCCTGGTAGAGCTGGTTGCCTACTCTATAAGCAATTACAAGCGATCCTCTGCCCTTACTCTCAGCACACAGGCAGGCACACTTGGCTATTGACCCCCTGAGAAACATTTCTGTGGGTCAGTCCACCATCGTGAATGCCATCCAGGGACTGCCTACCCAACTCCAGAAGACAAACATGTTCCTGGAGGGCATTCATGGTTCAATATCTGGCCTACAGAGATCTTTTTAGGCTCTTGCCTTCACACTGACGACAGCCAGTCACCCCTTGTCTTCCATCCCCCCTCTACCTTCCCGGTCCAAATGTCCCCTTCCCCGACCTACCCAAAGCACACAGACAGATTTCCATTCATCCACCTCAACAGACACTCAGAGAGTTCACAAACAGAAGCACCACAAGACACACCAGCATGCATACAAACGACATCCTCCCCAGATGCAAGAGTTACTACTTTCCCTGACACCCTCCCACCCCAGCATCACAGACATGAGATACCTACAGACACCACCACAACAGTAACCTACAGAGCCACCACACCCATCCTACCCAAAGACACCACCCCAGCAGACCCTCAGACATCCACCCTTATTGCCACACCTGTAGATACCACAACTACGGACACACCTACATGCACCACATTCAGCATACCTGCAGTCAACACCCCAACAGACACCCACCCACCAAGGCATTCCCCAGCACCTCCACCCCCCTCAGCCCAAGACACATACATACCCTTACTCACCCACCCAAAATATACCACCCCACCCAAGCATACCTCCCACAAGCATGTACCCAAGACATCCATTACTACATGTCAGAAAACCACTTCCTCAACTTCAAAATTCCAACCACATTCTGATGACCGTCCTGTGTGTCCAAAAAACCTTTCCTTTGTGACCTATACCTACCCCTGCCCTCCCCCGTACCTCACCCAAAAGGTCCGCAACCCTACCCATTTCCTGTGTGCATGTTGTTCGCGGGCCCTGTTTAACGTGATATGTGTCCCAGTGTTTCCTCCTTTCATGTATGTTCCTGATGTTCCCATCCCAACTGTGCAAGTGTTGTTGTCTCTCTGTGTTTTGTGCATGCCATTGTGTTTCCATTTTGATGTGTGTGTGATGTGTGTGTCTATTGCAGGGTTGTTTCACGGTGGTGTTGTATGTATTCCATACCACACCACTGGATATGTATGTTGTATGTGTGGATAGTTCCTAGCCAGTGGTTGGTGTGAGTTGTATGTGTATATGTGCAGTAGTTGTGCTGTTGTTGCTGTGTATCAGAATGTTGTGTGGCCTTCAGTGTCCCTGTGCCTCAGCTGTGTGGCTGCGTGTATTTGTGTAGTCTTGCAGTGCAGTGTGTGTGTGTGTGTGTGCTGACCAATATGTGTGTATTGTTAGTATGGGGGTTGGTGTTGATGTATGTTTGTGAGTGTATGTTGTGTGACACGTGTAGCTGCTGCCCGTCGGGTCCCCCCTATGATGTGTTTACTGGTACTATGTGCTGTTTTTATAGGTTTACGATACAGGTAGGTGTGTGTACTTACAGTTGCTGTCATCCACGCCGGCATTGATTTTGTTGTTTTTGGATGAGCAGGAGCAGCAGCATGATGTTTGCGAAGGCCTCCGTGGGGGCTCCGGACATATGAGGCTGCCTGCAGGTGAGTTTCTCCCGTTATAATGTCCCTTTCTGCCAGTTTGTGCATGTGGTTGGACCAACACAGTCATATTGGCGGTGTGCAACCTCGTAATGGGTTTGGGAGAAACACAGGCTCCGCTGGCCTGTTTGTGTTTCCAGGTGACCATTGCGGGTTGTACTGCCTGGGGGTGGTGGCAGACGGCTGACAGTCTTCAGTTTCTATGACTGCCAAACTCATAATATGGTGGTCTGCTCCACCAGACCATTGGCGGTTGGACCGCCACAGCCAAAATGGCGGCCCTTGGACCGCCAAACTCGTAATCAGACTATATGTAATTACCATATTCTTCTGGATGGCTGGCACTTTCATTAAGTTTCATTCCAATGAAACAGAAGTCTTGCAGGTAGGCGATGGCAACAATTCCACTGGGTCCAGGCTACTAGGATTTATGGAATCCCCAATGGCCCTGCTCCGTATTCCGATTATGAAGTGAGTATAAATAAACTTTCTTTCTGCATGTGGGTGCAGATTTGTTGGGGTGAAAGAAATGGAGATTATTGAGATGATCCCAAACCCTGGGGACATTTTGTGTTCATTGGTTATTTGGCTGAATAAAAACAGGTTCAGTTGAGCGTACAGAACACTGCAAAGAGAAGCATAGCCAAATCTGGGGCAAGACATGTCACAATGACACCTTAAAGTTATGTTATAATGGTGGCGTGGCATGAGAACTGTTGCCAGTAGCTTTTGCAACAGCATATTACTGTGGTCTGTCTTCGGTGTGCTATTGGATGGGTGTGTGTCGGTAATAAGTTGAAGAGCAATGACTGGAGAATTCTGCTTATTAGTTTATTTTGGTTCTTCCATTGATTTCCAGATTCTTCCTATTATATTTTTTTTTTCTTCCCTAATTATTCATTTCCAATCCAGTCTCTAAATCTGGGGTTTTAGGTAATCATTGTGAGAATGACTATTGAGCAATTATAGTACACAGGAATATGGCTGAAGCTTTACTATAAATGCTGCATGGTAGTTTCGCTTGTCGTTGGCTGCTATGATGATTAGATTACAAGAGAGTTTGGATGATCAGGGATCAGGTAGTTTACCACTGCTTGCACCAGTTAACCTATGATGTTGTCTAATTTTGTGAGTGGGGTGGGAGACTTTATTGCTTTTAACTCATGGTGTGTATGTCTTTACTCTGTACACATTTAGGGCCCGATATAGGAGCAATATGGATTGTGACTTGCAATTTGTATTTTTTGCGAGTCACAAATTGCAAGGCAAAATCTGTAATGTACAGCAGTGTCTAAGACACTGTTCGCAATTCCTAAATGAGTCGCAAAGGACCTGCCTCATTCATATTCATGAGGCAGATCACACTTTGCAACCCATTTGGGAATGGCTAAACTCACAGGGATCGTGGTCAGCAGACCACCATGTCTGTGACTGCTTTTTCAATAAAGCAATTTTTAGGTTGAGCATATGTGTATGACCTCCTGTATACTTTTAAGTATACTTCTTCTGTGGGCTTCCAGCTATTTCAATTGTTAGTTTCAGTGTTATTTAAAAATCCTTGCTTGCTAGTGGGCAATCATGCCTCTTTCTCCCTGCTTCTTCTGTGTGGGAGCAGGGACCAACTACTGTATAATTATGCTTGGTCCTGTTTATCTGGTCTGCAGGGGACTTTATTTTTACTTGTTTCCTCCTCCTGTCCAGGGAAGGTTCCTTATTTATTTGCAGAACATTCGCCCTCTGAGCTTAGCTGAAAACAAGGCTATAAATCAGGTTAGTATGGTCACATTTGGTCTTTCTGGGCTTTCTTCACCCTCTCTCAGCTGCCTAGGATCACTTGTAATAGCTTATAGAGTAGGCACCCAGCTCTACCAGGGCTCCGCAATCCTTAGAGACAGTGCCCACTTCTGCTCCATACTGGGATCCGACTTGCAGCTTCATCAGTGCACCACAGTTCACACACTTCAAGCCCTCAGCCGTGCCAGTGCCAGGAACTCCACACACACTATTCTGAACTGACGTGATGTACCAACAATATCAGCGGTTGCAAAGGAAATGCAGCTAACACAGGTACAAATCTGCAAAAACCTGGAGTAGGTGACATGGAAATGCCATTGTCACTATGGACACATCACAACAATGTACAGCTCCACAAGTGACACCTGTACAAAATGAGCCAAGGATGTAGTAGCAATGTCACTCAGACATGCCCCAACTGTGGCATTGTAAGGAACAACAATGAAGTAATTATCAAAATCTTATGGAGAGATTTCTCCAGAATACACACAACAATGGTTCTATAAGGCCCGGAATAGTTACTACCAGTCCCTGACACTCACTACAATGTTCACATCTGAGTGTGTTTGTAGTGAACAACTGTACCATGAAGGTTAGAGAGACACAGAACTTGCAATCACCAACAGAAGTACCCCAACTTGTTGTCCAATGAGAAGCGACATGACTACCCACAGCTGAGACATGGTAAGCATGGCATCTGTCTGTGGATGAATCACTGTCCCCAAACACATGTGATGCAAACACCACTGCACGTCACTCCATGATGCTTTCTAACATCAGGGCACAATCCCCAATCATCACACAGGCGCAATGCACTTCTCAACATGAATCCACATCAAGGGTACATATGAACATAAAGTGGATTCATACTCTGCCCCTACCTGTCATGTCCCTCCCTACTACTGCAGTTTAAAATGACTAATGATATGCTATGAGGCATGAAGGTATCTGTCAGATGACATATGATGATGACAAACTCCTGTCTGTGGCACCACAATAAATGGACCACATTGTAGATGTACCATTACAACAACAGTTCCCCATGCATGTGTGATCGACTACAGACATCATCCCATCAAAATGAGTAGCACTTGCATAAAACAGCAGCATAGATATGTATGCCAAGGAGAATTGAGTACATACTGCCAAGTAGGCAAAAGGACTGCTGGCTACAGTGATGACACATCAATCATGTCACTGCACATTCCCCTACTTCTCAAGGGAAAGTAGTTAGCTACAACTGCCAACAATTGGCCTTGTAAGTCATGTCACATGCATGATCGACACTTACACATCGCAGTCTGCTGTGAGGCACCAGCACCCATTATACACTGAAGGTAACTAGCTCCTGGGTGACAGATGTCAACCTACACATATTCCCAGACACACAGCAAAGGGTGGTGAGCCACATCCTACTTCCCTTTGGCCTGTAACATTTGGCAGGAGTGATCTGTTGGAGATAACTAACACCCACTAAAAGAACAAATAGTAAATATTTGTTCACTTCACACAGCCATACATGGTCCCTGCAAAGTAATAGGTCTGAGGATTCCCATACTTTTGTCCTAAGTCCCAGGTCCAAATGGAAAAGCACACCAGTTGGAAACACATGACCTGTCTACACAGATATGCTTCTATATGATCTGTGACACATGACATCCCTCGATGTCAGGGGGAGCAGTCAGTCCTTCACCCAATCACCTGGCAAAGGGACAAGCAGGAATTTGCCTTGTACTCATCCCCTTGTGGCTGCTCTGCTCCCCTCAAACGCCCATCCAACTCCGGGTAGGCCTTCGCCAAATTGCGGCCCATTAGGGGGGTCATTGTCCAATGGGCACCCTCCACTTTGAGAGGACAGCCCCAGTTGGGCTTCTGCGATCTTCCAGGCCCAGCATCTCAGGTCCTCCCACCTCTTCTGGTAGTGGGTACTCTGCTGGCTGTGGACCCCCACCTTCTTGGCTATGACTCTCCAAATCCCCTTCTTCTGATGGGTGTTGACCTACATGGATGCAAAAGACAAGAAATCAATTGAAAAAGTCCCATACAACATGGCTGAGTCAAATACATGTCAATGTGCAAAGCTACGATTATCCTGTCCTGCCCATGTGTGGCACACAACAGTCATTGGACACAAGGATATGACTGCAATCGCTCTGCAATATGCTGCCCTACCCACCGCCCAGCTCAGGCCCTGAACTGACTAGGAAGGTCAACTGTGACTTCTGCAGGACATGAGCTAGCAACCTGCCAAAGATCAGAAACACAATGAGACATATCACACCAAGTGGCTACTGACAGGTAAACCTCTCAGTCAGGAATGCACATAAACATCCACTAACCCAGATGATCAACTGCGTTATGCAGTCCCTATAGCCCACAGCCAGCCTAAAAACTCCACTATTACCCTTGGCTCACAATGAAGTGAGTGGCATGGTGGGCATACAGAGAGTCAAGCCTATCCATGTGTGGACATGTGCAGATACAGATGCAGACACATGACACTTCAGGGGGCGTGGTTCTGTGTGTCTCATCAACAACATAAAACACACTTCTGCACATGTGTGTTCATTTAACCTAGGGTACCTTTGGAAAGACATGGGCATGCATTGTACATATCCTGCTATGTGTCCAAACAACAGAGTCACATGTCATGGCTTATCAGTAAGCATCACACTGTTACCACTTATGCAATGACCTAAAGGCAGTGACCCTGCACAGGGCACATTTGACCTCGATGAAGGTGACAACAGGGCTGTTGGGTCAAGTGCCTGTCACACATTGACAAAAATGATAAAAGCACATCAGTCACAGATCACCAGCCTACCCCAATATCATTTCCATTTTAATCAGCAGACAGAGGCTCAATAAGCTGCACATTGGCACTCAGGCATGATTTGGCATCTGACCATGCTGTAGAGGGATACAGGGTGTGGGCACAGTGTCACACTTGCATAGCAAAAGGGATTCGATATCAGCCCAGATTACGACAGATACTGTGAGAAACACTGGACAGGTCCCAGTCTCTGCAGGCTGAGCATACAGACCTACATGAAATGCCATATCTGGCATGTACATGCATAACAGTACATCATGTTGCCAACAGCCAATTGACGTGGTGCTTATGTGTCGAGCTGAGGTCCATAGTAAGTCATGAACTGGCTTCCGAACAACAGCCTAACAAGGCTAGATGTGGTTTGAGATCACTGTTCTAACATACACAGAGGTCAACTTACAATCAAACAAAACACACAACATGCATTCTCCACTCTGCTGTCATGCAATCACATGTGATCACACATTAATAACATCTTTTGGTAAGAGATGCTTTAGGATGGCTGTCATGACTCCTTACCTAGTTATGTGCATCTAACACAGGCTGGGTCAGGGAACACTCTATACACACTCACCAGAATGTTTCAGAACTCAAAACGTGTCATTTGACACAGAAACATGCCCATTGACTCACCTACTGATACACACTCACAGCACCTAAAGGGCTATGACTACAAAATCTGGCAAACTGGGCCAAACTCTAGGCTGTCTAAAGATAAGATGTGTCGAAGTACAGAGAAAACTGTGCACATGGGGCACTTATCTGCTCCTCTACTGCACCATGTTCATACAGGGGTAGGACCTCCTCCACAAGCTTCTCCAGCTACTCCAGGAAGAAGGCAGGGGCCCTATCACCTGTTGGATGTGGTATGATTGTTTCCAGAGGCGGTACATAGCAGCTCAGGTAATGAAGATCTTGCTGACAGCAGTGTCAGGACTCATGTGAGGAATTTTGCAGAACATGGCAGTCGGCTTCGCTACATATGCGACCGTCACCGCTGGCAGACACAGCCATTGACCCAATACCTACACTGGCAACAACGTTAACCTATGGCACTGGCTGTGGTTGTAGCATCCACCTAAAACCATGATAACTTCCAGCAGCGGTGGCGAGCGGGTCCTAATGTCAGGCAGGTCAGGCAGCCACCATTTTAGAGGCATACTATACCATTGTTAGCTGTTTTAGATGCATCACAAATCTGAAAATGTTGTTCTGGTGAATTATGAGTGCTGGAATTGTCCTTTCATGTAGGTCAATCAAATTTGACATCATTTTGGTGTGACCCCAAGCACATGTGACAACATGATTAGGAGGACAGGCCCCCACACCCTCCCCCAGGGCAATGTTGGTTTTGGGGCATTAACTCATAGTCAGAGTGGCAAGTCCCATGCACTTGTTGCTGTCCAGACAGATGATGTGTACACATTTGTGGAAATGCAAGGGAGGAACGTGTCACTTCTGTGTAATTGGAAGTGGTGATTTGTACTGTGTCTCAAGTCCTCTACTACTAACATGCCTTGTCACTGTTCGTCTATGACATGCATTACGTATCTTGCAAGGAACACATTGAATGACGCCTATACTCTATTTTTGTCCTACATGGTTACCCTGGGAGAGGAAGGATCAGACAACCTCCTGTGTACTGTCCACTGGCTGATCTTCAGGCAATGGAGGACAGGCACATCATCCAGATATATTGCCTGAATATGCAGAAAATCATGGATCTTTTTCATCAGTTGGAGCCAAATCTGATTCCTGCTATCAGTTATCCAAATAGCATACCACACATCACTGAAGTCATGGCGGTGTTGCACTAACTGGTATTCCTTGCAAAATACAATGGCCCTATCTGCTGGGATGTCCCAGCCTATGTTCAGTCTGGTCTTGAAGAATGTACTCACAGCAATGTTGAAACACATGAACAGCTACATCTGGTTTGCTCAGCGTGAGGATTTTGCCCATGTGAAGGCTTACTTCTATGGTTTGGCACATATCCCACATTTGGTGGGAGCCATTGATAGTACACATCCACCGCTTGGCAATAAACAAGTCTATCGGAACAGTAAGAACTTCAATTGCATCAATATCAAAGTTGTTTGTTTGGTGGACCGTTACATTTCTCAGGCCTGTGAGCATTATCCAGGTTCAGTTCATGATGCCTTCACCATGCAGAATAGCTGATGACACAACTGTGCCCAGAGAGGGCCTGGCTGGTTGGTAAGTCACATATGTCCTGTTTGTTTGTATGCTATGTCTGATGCTAGAGAGACGATGCTTGGGACTCATGGTTGCACATATGTGACATTCCCTCACATGTGAGACTGCATACCCAACCCATCCATGGTTGTTGACACTGGTGAGGAACCCAACTATGCCAGGGGAAGTCTGCTTCAACAAGGCTCACGGAAGGACACGGCATGTCATGGAGCAGGCTTTTGGGCTCCTGAAAGCCAGTTTTTGTTTTATGGGCAAGATGGGTCGAGTCCTCTTCTACTCACCCAGAAAAGTGTGTAAGATCATTGTGGCCTGCTGCATCCTCCACAACATTTCCCTGAGGAGAACTATCCCATGTATTCCAGATGTGCCCGAGATAACAGTGCTACCGGGTGAACTTTCTGAAATGCCAAGTTAGGATGACAGTGATTAGGATGAAGGTGGGGATAAGGGGGCAGATCTCATCAATTATTACTTGAGTGTAAGTATGTGATGTTAAGTGATTACTGTGATTGTTGGGGGAACTGTAGGGGTCAGGATGTGTTGAGAAGGGTATCTCTTTTTCCAAGAGAGAGGGCATCTCATGCTATGCGTTATACAGACAAGGTTTGCTAGATAAGTCAGACTTTAACATATGACTACCTTGATGATTTGGCATTTGCTTGTCTTTTTCTCATTGCATTGTCAGTGGATCAACTGAAATTTGATATCATAATTGGGTCCTATGTATGCCTTTACCTGCCTGAACTCCTTGTATTTTATTCCTTCTTCCAGGTGTCTTCTCTATGCCTTCCTCGTGTGGGCATTTCAGAGTTGTGTCTTTGGCAGGTACCTGTTGCTGGTCTGACATGTGAAGTGGATATGGATTGATCCAGGTAATGTTGGTCACAGATTTGGGGTTTGTGAGTCCTGTGTGCAAGCAGCCTAGACAGTGGGTGGGTAGGAATCTGAAATACACAATATACTTGTTTGCTGTGGTATGTTGGTCCAGTGTTCTTATGTGTGTGATCATGTGCCCTTACAACATGTCATTCTGTGCAATCAATACATTCTACCTTCACACTGTGATGGCATTGAACATGTAAGATCTTTTTGTGGTTGTTGATGTGTTTCCTCATTGCAGGCCAATGTGCCTGTGATAAAAACACTGACACAGGTTTGTGACATTCTCCCAGATGTTTGCTCATTGTAATGGGAAGGATTTAGGATCAAGGAATGTCATTCTGCCCTCTGTCTGTACCATGGAGTATGCTAAGGTGACAGACCTGGGTTTGGTATGTGATAAGGCTCAAGCTGGTGGGAACATCCACTACTCTGTTAGCCTAATGTATGGAGCAAGGTCTGACAAAGCCCTTTCCTGTGTAGTCTGGGGACATATCTGACCTGACTCAATATGGCTCAGACATTCTTGGCTATGACTTTCCAGACATTTTAGCAGCCTATGTTCAGTACAGTCCAATTAAATACTTGGTGTGACCAGACACTTGTGACATCGTGTTGATAGTCATCCTCAGCATGACACTACCTGAGACATCTCCCTCCTTCCATTACCTTCTTATGTCTTACTCATGTGCTTCACATGTGATTGCCATTCAACATTTCAGAAAGTTAAAAGAAGAGGTAGTAGGCAGTGGTTTAGTGCTAGGTGTGTTTATTTACATATATACATACAATAATTGTGGTACTGGAAAACAAGAAGTACGGTGAAGGGATCAGTCATGCTTGACATAATCAATAAAGTATAGGCCTCAACATTTGAAGTCCAAAGTCCAGTGTCCCACTAGCATGGGAAATGGAAAGTGTTTAAGGAACAGTCAACAGAGTCAATCTGTGGCTATGAGAAAACAGGACTTATTGTAGAGACCCCCTAACGTTTTGTCCTCATTTTTCACTTTTTGCTGGTGTTTTCCTGACTCTGATGGTGCCCTGGGTACTGCTAACCAGTCCCAGGGCCTGTGCTCTGTGTAAAATGAGTATGCAAATTGGGCTAATTATAATTGGCTATGTCAACCTACCTATAAGACCCTAGTATGTGGTAGGCCATGTAGGTTTAGGGACCCCAGCATAGGTAGTGCACCCCTAGGTGCACTGCTGATGTGCCCAGGGTCATTTTAAAGTCAGGCCTGCCTTGATGACTGCTTTTAAATTAAAGTTAAATGCAAATTCGACTTTGGAATTAAAAGTGCATCCAAAGTCTTAAACAACCTTATTTTTAAATATAGGTCACCCCTAAGGTGTGCCCTATGTGCCCCTAGGGTTGGGTGCCATGTAAATATAAGCAGGGACCTTATGAAAATAGTTTTATAAGCCTGGTGAGGTAAAACAGCCAAATTTGTTTTTTCCTCACTGTAGTGAATGCCCTCCATAGGCTAAAATGGGGAAACGTTATTATAATTAACAAAGTCTCCCTAAGTGTCAGATACCTCGAGTTGGGTATCAAATCAATTGTTATAATACATCCTACAACTTACAATTGTTGGATTTAGTATAACTAGTTCAGGTAAAGAGTTTTAAACTCTACCTGAAAAGTTGCCAACTTCAGTTCTGTAGTGCCCTTCTCTGATTGGCCAGCTTCTGGCAGCCTGGCCAGGCTGCCTCGATGAGGTGTGAAGTGGCCTGGTGTTGGAAAATGGGTTATTGGTAGGGCAGGTAAGTACCTACACCTAGCAACAAGCCACTAACCTCCACATAGGTACAGTTAGGTCTCAGTAAATTAATCCCAGCTCAACCCTTGGTAGCTTGGCAACGAGCGTCAAGGCTTAACTTAGGAGACAAAGTGTAAAGCATTCAAATATCACAAAACAGTAATTAAATAAAACACAGGAAACAGTTTAAAAATCCAAAACCAATTTATAAAAATAGTTTATATTTTTATCTTTAAAATGACACAAAAACGATTAAAATCGGTTCAGGGGAACCGGAGATATGAATTTTTAAAGAATTATTACTTTTCTAGCGCTTAGAAACAAAAAGCGCCAATCGGGTCATCTGGTTGCACCTCGACCGGGGCAAAGTCAAACTTTCAGGCTGACCGCGATGGAGCCCTGCTCGGCTACAGGTCGCGGGAGGCCTCGGTTAAAAAGTTACCTTCTGACTTAGTCTTTATTTTGAAGTTTTTCTTCACCGGGACGAACCTGCCAGTTGAATCCGACCTCCTGGAGCCCTTGTCCGGATACGCGATGTGGGTTTCCTCGGTGGAGACTTTTACCTTCGGACGTAGTCGTTTTTTCGAGATGAAAATCCTTCGACCGGGGTAAACCTGGATCTTGATCCGACGTCCATGGAGCCCTTCTCGGATACGATGGCTGGGAGGTCCCGGTCAACTTTTTACGTTCGGACTTAGTCTCTTTTTTGGATGTTTTTCTTTACCGGGACGAACCACGAAGTCAGGCCGGGTCGCGGTTGAGGCAAGCCGGCTAGAATTTCCGCGGCGGGTCGGTCCCTCTCTGGAGCTTTTTTCCAAAAATTCTCAAATCTTTTACAAACTTCTGGGGCTTCACCCAGATGTTCTTTTAAGGTTCTTTTGGGGTCCACAGCTCACCCCAAGGGTCCAGAAGTTCTGTGATGGTCCTTGGGGGGTGCGGACTTCAACTCCCAGAATGCACCTGGCGCAAACTCCTTTTTGGCCACTGGACAGTGGTCAGCTGGTCGCTTTCTTCAGGAGTTGGTGCAGGGGACTCTGGTTTAGCAATTTTTCACCTGTAGCAAACAGGGAGTCCCTCCTTGAACCAGTTGAAGCCAGGCAAAGTCCTTCTTGTGGTGAAGCCCAAGTGTGCAGCTGGTGCAGTCCTTCTGAGTGCAGGGTCCAGGTGCAGGCCAGGGGTCCAGCAGGGCAGTCCTTCTTCTTCTTTAGTTCCTTTCTTGTTGATTTCTGGAGGGGATCTGAGGCGTGGGTGCAGGTCTGCCAGTTTTATCCTTGCTCCTGGGTGAAAAGCAGGGGGGCCCTGGTTCTCCAATCAGAGACAGGGTCGTCCCCCTGTGATGACCACTTCCTGGGAAGTGTGGCAAAAATCCATCCCAGAAGGCAACAGTCTCTAAAAATCCAAAATGGATGAATCTGATTTTTGGAGGAGAGATCTGGCTGAGCCCACCCACTGGTGTGGCTAAAAATCATAAACACACCCCTCTCCTGCCCTCTCCTAATCTAATCAAGGGGGCACCTAGCTGTCTGGGGTTGCAGGATGTGGGGGTGTTGCTGGGTGCTCCAGATGTCCTTCTCTGCCTTTGAAGACCAGTTTGGCAGCCCTCCCCCTTCCTGCCTCACCATCTGCTGAGGGGAGATTCTCTCCCCCAAGCACATTCCTTTGTGTGAAGCCAGGCCACTTCACACCTCATTAAAGTAGCCTGGCAGAAGCTGCTGCAGGCTGGCCAATCAGAGCACAGCAGCAAAAACAATGCAGAGCTGAAATTGGCAACTTTTTAGGTAAAGTCTAAACTTTTTACCTGCACTAGTTATATTAAATCCAACAACTGGAAGTTGTGGGATTTATTATAACAATCAATTTGATACCAAATTCTTGGTATGTAACATTTTAGGGTACTTTAAAATTTAAAATAAAGTCTGCCCATTCTAGCCTATGAAGGCCATTTACTTCAATGAGGGAAAAACGAATTTGGCTGTTTTTACCTCACCAGGGCTTATAAATCTATTTTTATAAAGTCCCTGCTTATAGTTACATGGCACCCAGCCCTAGGGGCACATAGGGCACACCTTAGGGGTGACTTATATGTAAAAATAAGGTAGTTTAAGACTTTGGAAGTACCTTTAATTCCAAAGTCGAATTTGCATATAACTTTAATTTAAAAGCAGCCAGCAAGGCAGGCTTGCTTTTAAAATGACACTGGGCACCTCAGCAATGCACCTAGGTGTGCACCACCTATGCTGTGGTCCCTAAACCTACATGCCCTACCATATACTAGGGACTTATAGGTAGGTTAACTTAGCCAATTATAATTAGCCTAATTTGCATATCCATTTTACACAGAGCACAGGCCCTGGGACTGGTTAGCAGTACCCAGGGCACCATCAGAGTCAGGAAAACACCAGCATAAAGTGGAAAATGGGGGCAAAAAGTTATGGGGCCTCTGCAATCAGCCCTAGTTTCTCACACCAGGGCTGAACACAAAAGATGTGCGTGGGGGAGGAGATCTGCCTCAGCAGATGGGGAATCAGAAAGAATGGAGGGCTGCCAAACTTGTTTTCAAAGACAGAGAAGGACATTCTGAGAAACCCAGCACCTCCCTCACATCCTGCAACCCCAGATAATTAAGTGCTGTCTTGATTAGATTATGAGAGGGGTGTATTTAAGATTTTTAGCCTCACCAGTGGGTGGGCTCAGCCAGATGTAACCTCCAAAAATCAGTTTCAGCCATGATGGACTTTTGAAGAATGTTGCTCTGTGGGACTTATTTTTGCCACACTTCCCAGGAAGTGGTCATCACAGGGGGAAGGACCCTGCATCTGATTATAGAACCATGACCCCCCTGTTTTTCACCCAAGAGCAAGAATAAATATGTCAGAGCTGCACCCACACTTCAGATCCCTACATGATCCCTACAAGGAAGAATATTAGGAGAAGAAGGACTGCCCTGCCGAACCCTTGGGCTTCAACACAAGAAGGACTTTGCCTGGCTTCAACTGGTTCAAGGAGGGACTCCCTGTTTGCTACAGGTGAAAAATAGCTAACCAGAGTCCCCTGCATAAAATCCTGAAGAAACTGATCAGCTAACCACTGTCAAGTGTCCGTTTTGGAGTCTGAGCCAGGTGCATTCTGAGAGTTGTAGTCCGCACCCTCAAGGAATAACTCAGAGCTTCTGAAACCTTGGGATGAGCTGTGGATTCCAAAAGAACCTTAAAAGACCTCTTGAAGACAATCCAAAAGTTTGGAGAAGATTGAAGAACTGTTTGAGAAAAGCTCCATAAAGGGTCCGATCCCCCGCTGCAAATCTAGCCAGCTTGCCTCAACTGTGACCCGGCCAGACTTGCAGGTTCTTCCCGCCAAAGAAAATCTCAGAAAAACTAAGTCTGAACGTATAAAGTTGACTGGGACCTCGCAAGCAGTGTATCTGAAGAGGGCTCCAGGGATGTTGGATCAAGATTCAGGTTCGGCCTGGTTGAAGGATATTAATCTCGAAAACATTGTCTAAGTCCGAACAGAGACATCTTAACCGAGGGCTCCTGCCACGCGTACCCTAGGAAGGGCTCCAGGTAGTTTCGAATCAGACTGGCGACTTCGTCCCGCTGAAGAAAATCTTAAAGAAAACGTCTACCTCCAAAGGTAAACTTTTGACCAAGGCCTCGCGCTGGCTGTAGCCGAGCAGTGCCCCATCGCAGTCAGTCTTAAACTTTGACTTTGCACCGGTCGAGGTGCGACCAGATCAGCACTTTTTTGTTTCTAGGTAATAAAAAACACTAACGTCCAGATGTATCAAAGTATTTTGCATTTGCAAACAGAGCGAATCGGTAAATTCCACGTTTGTGTATGCAAAATCGCCTTTCACGATGTATGAAATGCATTTGCAGTGCATTTTTAAGGAATCAGTAAAATAGAGATTCCTTAAAATTGCAACTAGATTTTGCGAATGCAGTCTGAGATTCGCAGTTAACAAATCGCAAATTTCGATTAGTCACAAAATAGGATTTTGCATGTGCAATTTACCACGAATTGAAATCAGGTGGAAAACGGGTGCAACCTATATAAAGAGGCCCAGAATGCATCAGCCCTTTTCAACAATGGCTGCATTCTACATCATGGCGAGGAGGACGAGGATCCTGGCAGGTTTGAGGAGAGAGAGGGGGAGACAGGAGCGCATTTTCAAAGTGTGCATTACCTTATTTGATAAGACAGAGGAGGAGATTTATGACAAGTTCAGGTTGAACTCTGCCATTATAGTTGATTTATTAGCTGATATCAAACCTCTACTGCAGCGACACACACACAGAACCAATGCTTTAACCACTCATTTCCAGGTATTATGCTCCCTGCAGCTCTTAGCCTCAGGAAGCTATCAAGGAGTCATAGCAGCAGCTGGAGGTATATCTCAAAGTGTGCTTTCAAGCTTCTTTAAAGCATTCCTAAATGCTATGTTAACAAAACTTCATCTGCACATACAATTCCTCAACACCAACAGGATTTGCAAAAAACGAAATTTGATTTTTACTAGGAAGCCCAATTTCCACATGTCATTGGCTGCATTGATGGGACACATGTAGCAATCTGTCCACCATCTGCAACAGAGTATGTATATAAGAATAGGAAAAGTACACATTCTATGAACATACAGGTCATATGCAATGCTTCCAACATAATAACTGATCTTGTTGCCAGATACCCTGGTAGCTCACTTGATTCACACATCTTCAGGCACAGTGGAATAAACACAAGACGTCTTGCTGGCGAGTTTGGTGACTTATACCTACTGGGTAATGTAACAGTGAACAATGCTGCATAATATATATGTGATGTCACATATAACAATAATTAATTGGCACTCCCATCATTCTAGGAGACAGTGCATATGCAGTGCGCTCCTTCAACCTGACACCGTACCTCAATCCTACCATGCCAAGTGAAGGGAGATACACTGTGACACACAGGAGGACAGTAAGGGTGATTGAGAGGACCTTCGACCTGCTGAAGAGTCATTTCCGATGCCTGCAGAAGAGTGGGAGCGCACTGCAATACAGTCCGGAAACCACCTGCAAGATCGTGGCCTCATGTGCAATGTTGCATAACATCACAATAACAAAAGGCTTACCAGTCAAACCCACAGAGACAGACTCCAATGAGGATGACGATCCCTTGCAACCCCTTCACCCAGCACACAGAACCAGGGCAGCAGAGGACAGGCAAAGATGTGCTGAGAAAATGCACAACTATTTCTGATGTAAGTAATGACAACACTATGGGCCTGATTCTGACCCTGGCGGTTCCTTACCGCCGGGGCCAGGGTCGGCGGGAGCACCGCCAACAGGCTGGCGGTGCCCCGCAGGGCATTCTGACCGCAGCGGTTTTGCCGCGGTCAGAAGTGGAAAACCGGCGGTCTCCCGCCG
The DNA here is from genome assembly GCF_031143425.1 of Pleurodeles waltl. Lineage (NCBI taxonomy): Eukaryota > Metazoa > Chordata > Amphibia > Caudata > Salamandridae > Pleurodeles > Pleurodeles waltl. The sequence goes on along the minus strand of NC_090438.1, from coordinate 624,889,556 downwards.
GTTTTTCGCTGCCCTGGGAATCCCCCATGGCGGCGCAGCTTGCTGCGCCGCCATGGGGGATTCTGACAGCCCATACCGCCATCCTGTTCCTGGCGGTTCTCCCGCCAGGAACAGGATGGCGGTATGGGTTGTCGTGGGGCCCCTGGGGGCCCCTGCAGTGCCCATGCCAATGGCATGGGCACTGCAGGGGCCCCCGTAAGAGGGCCCCACATTGTATATCAGTGTCTGCATTGCAGACACTGAAATACGCAATGGGTGCCACTGCACCCGTCGCACCTTCCCACTCCGCCGGCTCAATTCTGAGCCGGCGTCCTCGTGGGAAGGCTCTTTTGCACTGGGCTGGCGGGCGGCCTTTTGGCGGCCGCCCGCCAGCCCAGTGCAAAAGCCAGAATCACCGCAGCGGTCTTATGACCGCGGAGCGGTGTTCTGGAGGGGGGAACTCTGGCGGGCGGCCTCCGCCGCCCGTCAGGGTTAGAATCACCCCCTATGTCTACTTTCATTTTTTGCTGCTGGTATAACATTTATTGCCTTGACTTCAGGACATATATGTGTGAAGAGGACATAGGTATTTAAAAGACGCAATCAGGTCCCAATTACAGTGTGATACTATTGACATCATAGTGTCAATGCATTGCTACCTGATATACAAGGCCCTGAACTTCTCAACATTACTTTTTAGGTCCATACACTCAACTTGAACGCTCAGTAGGCTCAGTGGCACCTCTTTTTGCAGGTTCAGAGACATAACTGTGTCTGGGACTGCAACGCCTAGGATCCATCACAGGGGCTGTGACAAAGGCTGAGGCTAGAGAGCTCCTCACTATCCCTACCACCCTGATCATTGTTTGCAGCACTCCGGGCCGTCTGCATGTTGTCTCCAATACATTGGTGACTTGCACCAATCCTCGTGCAATGTCCTGACTGCAATGTGTCATTTCCACTTGCATGCCCACAGCATTTCATGACAGGAAAGCAGTTGTATTAGTGAGTCGATTGACAGATTTGCTGAACCCATCCAACCTACCCATCAATTGGTGATGGCGTCTACAGTAGGTGACATGCTCCTGCTGCATTACAGTGCAGAGATCCTTAATGGCATTTGTCATCTCTACGTGTTTAGCTGTAACTTGCTGTCCCTCATGCAGCTTGCACGTGTTGTGATTGAGAGACACCCACTGCCTGTACATTGATCTCATATGTTTACATTGCACGCGCTGCACTTTCAGCGTGGATGCCTCAAGACCACCGAACAGTGATGGGCCCTCACCTTCTTCTGTGCTCTTTTTGCCGTCTTCACAACACCTCCTGAGGGGAGTAGACTGACTCTGGAACAGGGACTGCTGTCTGTGGGTGCTTCTACCCTCTAAAGGTGGTGTGGGTACATCTTCCTGCAATTCATCGGAGTCCAGAGTAAACTCAGGGAGGGGTTCCACTGTTGTCCTGTGTCTGGTTGGTGCTAGTATGATGGACTCCCTGGTGTTTGAATCTGGCTATGGCTGACTTTCGTCATTCGCCCCTTTTCCACTTTCTGCTGCATCAGGGCCCAGAACATCTGCAACAACAATGCACAGCATGTCATTCATAATGTTCACCTTGCATTTGTAATCTTACAGTTACTTTCATTATAAACGTTTCCCCTGGCATAGTGTCTCTAATTGTCTTTTGTGTTGTTTTTCTGTTTGGTTTTATACAATATTGTTATTTATGTAGTAGATGCACTTTTGGGGTATGGACTACCACTCCCATAAGGCATTGTTGTGTTGAATAGAATATGTGGCATGGACTAGTTATCACAGTGCATAGTGCCATTGCTAATTTTCTAAGGGACACTTGTACATGTACATATGGTGATTCAAATCTTTACTGCCCTTACCTTTGCGGGTGCCAGGTGTGCCTGAGGTGTCTATGTCAGTGACACCACCTACTGCTTAAGGCAGCAGTGTTGACTCCACCATGTCTTCCAAGGGGGTGGACGGTGTCTGGATGGGTGGTGCACCACCAGTGCTCCTTGCTTTCTTCAGCCTGATTGCTACCCTCTCCTTGGCACGTGACCTCAAGTCGTACCAACGCTTGTATTTCTCCTCAATTGAACGCTGCAGAACACCCACCCCCCAAATTTTGGCCTGGATGTCAGTCCACATTTTCTTCTTCTCACTTTCTGGGAGCTGTAGTGAGTGTTTGCCAAATAACTGGTCATGGTTCCTGACCACCTCTTCTGTGACCACCTCCAATTCCTGCTCACTGATTTTGAGTTTTCTTTTTCTCCCTCCTGTGTCCTTGCCATTTCCATCAGTGGCCATTGTGTTCTCCTGGTCCTGGCTGACTCTCCTGAGTGCCTCCCTGGTGCTGTGCGGGGTCTGTCTGCCTGCTCCTTTGGCTCAGGCTTCTGGACACAACATGCACTGACTCACTTTCTGTTTGTGATGTCATCAAGTTGCTCCAGAATACAAAAATCAGCATTTACAATTTCCAAATACCGATTCGCTATTTTACCGAATCGCTATTTGGTACTTGCTATTTGCGATTACAAATAATAAGAAATCGCAAAAAAATCTGTGATGCTGTTGTTACATCGCTTTTTTTTGCGATTCTGTAAAAATAGCTATTTGGCATTCACAAATGCGAACCTTCATACATCTGGCCCTGATTCTTTAAAAATTCATATCTCCGGGTCCTCTTATCCGATTTTAATTGTATTGATGTCGTTTTATTTTAAAGATAAAAATATACTCTATTTTTATAAATTGGTGTTGGATTTTTTATTTTGTTTTGTGCTTTACTTATTTACTGTTTTGTGATTTTTAAATGCTTTACGCACTTGTCTCCTAAGTTAAGCCTTGTCGCTTGTTGCCAAGCTACCAAGGATTGAGCTGGGTTTAATTTATTGAGACCTAAGTGGACCTAAGTGGAGGTTAGTGGCCTATTGCTAAGTATAGGTACTTACCTGCCCTTACCAATAATCCACTTTCCAAAAGTGGCACACAAAGGACTGACATCAGGAAGTGGTCCCTTGCTGGCAGTGGTGGTGTCTTGACACCCACAACTCCTGGAGTCTTGGGTAGACCTCCCCGCTTGGGGGGGCAGGTGCAGTAACTACAGAGGAAAGGGTGTCTGAGGTGGGTGCTTACCCTGGGATGGCCTCACTTCCAGTGGCTGGCACTGATGAAGGTCCTGGTGTAGATGCACCAGAGGAAGGGGTGGGAGGTTGTTGTTGATCTCTGCTCAGGCTCTTGTTGATGTCCCTCAGCACCCCTGTTAGGGAGGCATGTTGGTATTGTGGGCCTCCCACTGTTCATGCATTTCTCAGTGGAAGTCCCTCTGCAGCTCTGTGATATCCCAGAGTTTGGTTAGTACCTAGCCCAACATACTTTGGGAATGTTGGTAGGCTCCCAAGACCTGGATGATAGTGCCCTAGCCATGGGCATCACTTGCCACTGGGCCACACCATCCCTCCCACGGCCCTACCCCCATGTGCCTGCACCCTTGGTACAGCCTGCCTCCATACACTGGTTCCAGGTCCTTCATTGTCGGAGTTGGCTGGCTGCGGTTCAGGAACCTGGACTGAGGGGCACAAGATGTCTGGGACTGTCCTCCGGAGACAGGTTTGGGTCTGATTGGCTACATGAGATGTAGAGGCCACGGGGCTGGGAGGAGTCGGTGTGGTCAGGCTGAGGCTCACTGGTGTCATCTGACCAGGTTGCCCAGATGGACCAGAACAGTCCTCAACTTCCACTAATCCAGCAGTGGTATCCTCACTGAGGGCTTCTGTTAGGGTTTGTACACAGCAAAGAGCATGTCCCCTCTCACTGCACTAGTGGGTTCTGTAATAGCTCCCTTTTAAACTTACTATTGAAAGCCTTTCTTGTTATCTCACCTTCCCCCCCCTAGGCTTCTGTGTATGTTGTTTAATGTGCTGTTTTGTTTACACATTGGGCCTTGCTTTTACCAAGGCTTCTTTAAAACACTCCTCCCTAGCCCATGTGTTAATCCAACTCATTTGCATAATAACTGAAACTCTGCACACCTTTCAAGAACATGTGCAGCATGTGAGGACCACACCCAGCTCTTCAAACCACACCCAGCTCTGCACACCTTCCAAGAACATGTGCAGCATGTGAGGACCACACCCAGCCCTTCAAACCACACCCAGCCCTGTCTATAAAAGGCATCCCCCGAGCCTCACCCAGTGCTTGTGCTCGTCTACCTCCCGCTTACCTGAGAACAGATCCCTCGGCGCTGGCACTCCTGCTCTTTACAGACTTTCATTGACTTCAATGGGCGCAGCTTCTGGCTCTTCCTTCTTCCGGTTTCCGGTTCCTCCTTGCTTCAGCCTCTCTCCTATGAGTAACCTGCAAAAGAGAAAGAAGACAAGGTTAGACTGATCAGTATCTCTTGCCAGCAACAAGTAAGTGGAAAACCTTTTATTACCTGAAAGAACTTTGACATCAATTTCTGGATTCGTGTATAGACAATTTGAAACGAAATACCTTCCACGAACATTGTGATTCAAACTCTTTGTTACAAGAATATTTTGCAGAACTTTGTGAAGCAAACATTGTTTTTTCTCATGGAACTTTTAAGAATCGAACAGTGGAAACCATTAACAGCAAGGCAAACAGTAAATCAAGGACTTGCACAAATTACATGCTGTATTTTGATGTAAAAGTACAGTATTTGTTTTATAAAAGATTCTGGAAATATGGGAAAAAAGTTTTACAGTAATAGAAAACACATCCCAGAGCAGTAACACATTCCAAACCTGGAAACTAGAGACCAGGATCCAAGAGGTACTTTTAGAAGAGAATTTCTAATAAATAAAGGGATAGTCAGGAACCCATTTAGGAATAGGTTGCACTTATCTGTTCTTTGTTTATGTTTCATTAGGCACCAGTTTCTACAGAAGTCAGAAAGGGCCGCAGATTTGTGCAGCACTTCAACAGTGGAAACGCAAGAACGGTGTTGTCTCTCTTTTTTTTATTTTATCCACTTCCCCCCTTCCCTTGAGCTTCTGTTCTTAGTGCACTGTTTTAAAAACTAGTGTGCTGGAACAAGCAGTTTCAGGGTGGGGTCGGATTGTCTTCAACCTCCATCAGAACTGAACAAGAACTCAGGTGAGCTGGGCTTTGACAGAAGCACAAGCCTTTAAAAAATTTCAGTTCTGGTGGACGATGAATACCGGGGAAGAAATAGAGGGCATTGTCGTCACGGATATGGCGCAGGCCCTAAATGAGGACTTGGCTCATAATGAATCAGTGTCTGGCATCTTGCAACATATGCAAGAGGAAATAGAGAGATTAAAGATGGAGAATACCTCTTTAAAACAGGATTTAAGCAGGTATAAATTTAGGGGATCTCAGTGGAACACAGCTTCTACGCCTTTGTTTAAAACCTCCTCAGAGACAGGGGCGCCATCAAAACATACAACTTTGCCTTCCCCAGTTGAGGTTACTGTTAATGTTCCTAATGTTGTGCCCTTAGCAGCACCTGAACGTTTTCATGGAGATAGTAACAAATTCCATGTTTTTATCAATCAATGTCAATTACACTTCATTTGTAAGCCACAACAGTTCCCTACTGATGATATGAAAGTGGCATTCGTCTTGTCTTATTTGGGTGGCACAGCAGCCAATTGGTCAATTCCTTTCGTGGATAGAGATGATCCCATCCTCCATAATTGGAATCAATTTAAACGTACCATGACCAGCCTTTTTGCAAAACACACTTTCATGCAGGCAAGTGATAATGAGCTTTTAAATCTTAAACAAGGTAACAAGGATTTATTGACCTATCTCACTAGTTTTAATTGTTTACTCACCGAGACACAGTGGCCAGAAGAAAAGCGTGTCTCCCTTTTTTATAAAGGTTTGAGAGACGAGTTAAAAGACGCGCTGGCTCATATCGTTGATTTGCCAAAAGACTATTCGGACTTTGTAGATTTAGTTGTAAAATTAGAACATAGACTAGGAGAAAGAAAGGGAGATAAATACAAACTGGAATCACGGTTAACTTTTATTAGACACGAGAAGAAAGACACAGATAATAAACTTCCTGAACCAGAGCCTATGCAAATAGGGACACTCAGAGGTCCACTCACATCAGAGGAAAAAGAAAGAAGGAGAAAATTTCAATTATGTTTATATTGTGGCAGGGCAGGTCACTTTGCCAGAGAATGTCCAGTAAAGCCTAAAACTCCACGAAAGGGTGCTGTTTCCTCCACCTCCTCAACTGAATCGGGAAACGATTAAGCTCGACAAGGGGAGAGGTTACTTGTTCGAGAAAACATCTTAATCAAACCTCTAATGCTGCAGCCTTCAGGGTACCGCACTTACCTAGACATTTCATAATTCAGGTCGTTTTAATTGTTACTACCCAAGTGAGGCATTCTCTCCCTGTCCTACTGGACTCAGGCGCGTCAGGAAATTTTGTGGATAATAAGTTAGCTGAAATCTTAGGACTTCCTATGTGCCTAAAGCCTTGTCCAGAAGCAGTATGTGCAGTGGATGGGTCAGAATTGACCTCTGGATTAATCACAAAACAAACAAGTCCACTTGTTATGGTCTGTCAGAACGGGCACACAGAGGTGATTAGCTTTGATCTGATAGATACTCCTAATTTTGGTTTGATTCTCGGGGTACCCTGGTTAACAACTCATAACCCAAAAATTGATTGGGTGAATAGAACTGTAACTTTGGATTCCTCTTTCTGTAGAACCAATTGCTATCAAGAAGCAGGTACAGAACAGAGCACAGTATTACACTGTGCTAGTGTTACACAAGATGAACCAAGTCTCCCTCCTGAATATTCTGACTTTAAAGACGTCTTTGATCCAGTAAAGGCTAGTGTGCTGCCCCCACATCGGTCTTATGACTGCCGTATAGATCTTATCCCAGGGGCCCCTTTACCTAATAACAGAGTATATGCTTTGACTGACGAAGAAACCAAATACTTAAGAACCTACCTAGATCACCTACTACAGTCTGGGTTCATCCGTCATTCCACATCTCCGGTGTCATCTCCACTCTTTTTTATCCCGAAGCCGGATAAATCCCTGCGCGCGTGTATCGATTATAGAGGACTAAATAAGGCTACAATAAAGAATAAATATCCTCTTCCTCTAATACCTGTGTTGTTGGATCAATTAAGACATTCTACTGTATACACTAAACTAGATCTGCGGGGAGCTTACCACCTGGTCCGAGTAAAAGAGGGGGATGAGTGGAAGACAGCTTTCAAGACAAAGTTTGGTTTATTTGAGTACACAGTAATGCCCTTTGGGTTATGTAATGCCCCTGCGGCCTTTCAGTTCTTTATAAATGAGGTCCTACACGAATTCCTGGACGTTTGTGTCATAGTATACATAGACGACATCCTCATTTACTCTAAGAACTCAGAAGAACATACCCAACATGTTCGTGCAGTATTATCAAAGTTAAAAGAAAATCATCTTTTTGCTAAGTTAGAAAAGTGTACTTTTAATGTCAACAAGGTGGACTTTTTAGGATACTGCCTGTCACCTCAAGGAATAACTATGGATGTAAAGAAAATCAGTGCTATTGGTGATTGGCCAGAACTATCCTCTGTAAAAGATATTCAGAAATTTCTGGGTTTCGCCAATTTTTATAGGAGGTTTATTGCACATTTTGCAGACATTGCGGCCCCAATAACTACCTTGTTGCGGAAAGGGCAACGATTTCTTTGGACTGATAAGGCGGCACACACCTTTCAACTCCTAAAGCAAAAGTTCACTTCAGCCCCAATTCTGAAACATCCTGATCCTGACTTGCCCTTTTTTGTTGAAGCGGATGCTTCACAAGTAGCTTTAGGAGGAGTTCTCTCTCAACGAGATGCAGTAGATGGCCAGTTACATCCTATAGCCTTCTATTCCAAAAAGTTATTGCCAGCTGAACAAAATTACACTGTGGCTGAAAGGGAACTACTAGCTATCAAAGTAGCCTTTTCAGAATGAAGGCACCATTTAATGGGAGCCAAGTACCCAGTTACAATCTTTTCTGACCATAAGAACCTACAGTTTTTTGGATCACTTAAAGCACTAACACCACGTCAGATGCGCTGGTTAATTTTTTTTAGCACATTTGACTTTGTTATAACCTATAGACCAGGTACACAACAAATTCAATCTGATGTGTTATCTAGATACGGACATACCTCAGACATGAAACAAGATAAAATAGGAGAACCCATTATTCCTCCCCAAAAGTTGTTGGCACCAGTACAACAGAAGGATTTCATCACAGATCTATATAATGCACACATGCAAATAGCACCTCAGGATTGGTTAAAGGATTCCCATAACACAATACAACGAGGTTTATTGTATCACGACAACATGCTGTTAGTGCCCACCTCTGAATTACAAACACAGGTGATAATTTGGCATCACGCCTCACTCTTGGCAGGTCATCCTGGTTGGGTAAAAACCCTGGAAAATGTGCAAAAACACTTTTGGTGGGACACTATAAGAAAGGACATTAAGCAATTTGTCACTACCTGTCCAATTTGTGCAAGACATAAATCTTCTCAAAAGGCTCCTGACAGCTTGTTAATACCAATGCCAACACCCAAACAACCTTGGCACACTGTGAGCGTAGACTTTATTGTAGGTTTACCACCTGTAAAATCCTTCACAACAGTGTTGGTTATAGTGGATTTTTTATCTAAAATGGCACATTTTGTACCATTACGGAAATTACCCACGGCGGCAGAATTTGCCGATATTTTTATAAGGGAAATTGTGCGTTTACATGGTTTGCCAAGCAAAGTGGTTTCAGACCGAGGGAGCCAGTTCAACTCCAGATTTTGGAAAAAATTATGTGAAAAACTGAAAATAGATGTGGCCTTATCCACTGCTTTCCACCCAGAGATAGATGGACAGACTGAACGACTGAACCAAACCTTACTTCAAACGCTACGTTGTTTATTGGCTGATTATTCTAGTGAATGGTTGGAAGCTCTCCCTGTAGCAGAGTTTGTTTATAATAATACTGAGCATTCAGCTCTACTTTGCTCACCATTCTATTTCTTGCAGGGGTATCATCCAAGAGCTATACCCATTTTGTTAGAAGATTCCCTGTTGCCTACAGTAACGGATAGACTAACGAGGTTAGGTGACATACAAGACAAAGCCAGGAAACATTTATTAAAGTACAAGGAAAGCATGAAAAGACAAGCAGACAAACACAGGTCTGAGGCCCCAATGTATAAAATTGGTGACAAGGTATGGCTCTCCACAAAGAACCTAAACATAGAGGGATCCCGAAAGCTGCAACCACGTTTCATTGGACCCTTTAGTATAACTGCCATAGTAAACCCGGTAACAGTAAAATTAGATTTACCAAAAGAATATCCAGTACATACTACATTCCATGTGTCCTTGCTTAAGCCGTACAACTCAAAAACCCGACCTGAACCACCACCTCCACCCATACCAATTAAGGGAAATCTGGAATATGAAGTGAAAAGCATAAAAGACTCAAAAATAATTAGTGAACGTCTGTTTTATTTAGTAGAATGGAAAGGATATGATGAATCTGAGAATTCATGGGAACCAGCATCATATGTACATGCCCCACAGCTGATTAGACGGTTTTATTTAAAAAATCCAGGAAAACCCCGTCCTGTAGGAGGGCCTTTGAGGGGGGCAACTGTAAGGGTTTGTACACAGCAAAGAGCATGTCCCCTCTCACTGCACTAGTGGGTTCTGTAATAGCTCCCTTTTAAACTTACTATTGAAAGCCTTTCTTGTTATCTCACCTTCCCCCCCCCAGGCTTCTGTGTATGTTGTTTAATGTGCTGTTTTGTTTACACATTGGGCCTTGCTTTTACCAAGGCTTCTTTAAAACACTCCTCCCTAGGCCATGTGTTAATCCAACTCATTTGCATAATAACTGAAACTCTGCACACCTTTCAAGAACATGTGCAGCATGTGAGGACCACACCCAGCTCTTCAAACCACACCTAGCTCTGCACACCTTCCAAGAACATGTGCAGCATGTGAGGACCACACCCAGCCCTTCAAACCAAACCCAGCCCTGTCTATAAAAGGCATCCCCCGAGCCTCACCCAGTGCTTGTGCTCGTCTACCTCCCGCTTACCTGAGAACAGATCCCTCGGCGCTGGCACTCCTGCTCTTTACAGACTTTCATTGACTTCAATGAGCGCAGCTTCTGGCTCTTCCTTCTTCCGGTTTCCGGTTCCTCCTTGCTTCAGCCTCTCTCCTATGAGTAACCTGCAAAAGAGAAAGAAGACAAGGTTAGACTGATCAGTATCTCTTGCCAGCAACAAGTAAGTGCAAAACCTTTTATTACCTGAAAGAACTTTGACAACAATTTCTGGATTCGTGTATAGACAATTTGAAACGAAATACCTTCCACGAACATTGTGATTCAAACTCTTTGTTACAAGAATATTTTGCAGAACTTTGTGAAGCAAACATTGTTTTTTCTCATGGAACTTTTAAGAATCGAACAGTGGAAACCATTAACAGCAAGGCAAACAGTAAATCAAGGACTTGCACAAATTACATGCTGTATTTTGATGTAAAAGTACAGTATTTGTTTTATAAAAGATTCTGGAAATATGGGAAAAAAGTTTCACAGTAATAGAAAACACATCCCAGAGCAGTAACACATTCCAAACCTGGAAACTAGAGACCAGGATCCAAGAGGTACTTTTAGAAGAGAATTTCTAATAAATAAAGGGATAGTCAGGAACCCATTTAGGAATAGGTTGCACTTATCTGTTCTTTGTTTATGTTTCATTAGGCACCAGTTTCTACAGAAGTCAGAAAGGGCTGCAGATTTGTGCAGCACTTCAACAGTGGAAATGCAAGAACGGTGTTGTCTCTCTTTTTTTTATTTTATCCACTTCCCCCCTTCCCTTGAGCTTCTGTTCTTAGTGCACTGTTTTAAAAACTAGTGTGCTGGAACAAGCAGTTTCAGGGTGGGGTCGGATTGTCTTCAACCTCCATCAGAACTGAACAAGAACTCAGGTGAGCTGGGCTTTGACAGAAGCACAAGCCTTTAAAAAATTTCAGTTCTGGTGGACGATGAATACCGGGGAAGAAATAGAGGGCATTGTCGTCACGGATATGGCGCAGGCCCTAAATGAGAACTTGGCTCATAATGAATCAGTGTCTGGCATCTATCAACATATGCAAGAGGAAATAGAGAGATTAAAGATGGAGAATACCTCTTTAAAACAGGATTTAAGCAGGTATAAATTTAGGGGATCTCAGTGGAACACAGCTTCTACGCCTTTGTTTAAAACCTCCTCAGAGACAGGGGCGCCATCAAAACATACAACTTTGCCTTCCCCAGTTGAGGTTACTGTTAATGTTCCTAATGTTGTGCCCTTAGCAGCACCTGAACGTTTTCATGGAGATAGTAACAAATTCCATGTTTTTATCAATCAATGTCAATTACACTTCATTTGTAAGCCACAACAGTTCCCTACTGATGATATGAAAGTGGCATTCGTCTTGTCTTATTTGGGTGGCACAGCAGCCAATTGGTCAATTCCTTTCGTGGATAGAGATGATCCCATCCTCCATAATTGGAATCAATTTAAACGTACCATGACCAGCCTTTTTGCAAAACACACTTTCATGCAGGCAAGTGATAATGAGCTTTTAAATCTTAAACAAGGTAACAAGGATTTATTGACCTATCTCACTAGTTTTAATTGTTTACTCACCGAGACACAGTGGCCAGAAGAAAAGCGTGTCTCCCTTTTTTATAAAGGTTTGAGAGACGAGTTAAAAGACGCGCTGGCTCATATCGTTGATTTGCCAAAAGACTATTCGGACTTTGTAGATTTAGTTGTAAAATTAGAACATAGACTAGGAGAAAGAAAGGGAGATAAATACAAACTGGAATCACGGTTAACTTTTATTAGACATGAGAAGAAAGACACAGATAATAAACTCCCTGAACCAGAGCCTATGCAAATAGGGACACTCAGAGGTCCACTCACATCAGAGGAAAAAGAAAGAAGGAGAAAATTTCAATTATGTTTATATTGTGGCAGGGCAGGTCACTTTGCCAGAGAATGTCCAGTAAAGCCTAAAACTCCACGAAAGGGTGCTGTTTCCTCCACCTCCTCAACTGAATCGGGAAACGATTAAGCTCGACAAGGGGAGAGGTTACTTGTTCGAGAAAACATCTTAATCAAACCTCTAATGCTGCAGCCTTCAGGGTACCGCACTTACCTAGACATTTCATAATTCAGGTCGTTTTAATTGTTACTACCCAAGTGAGGCATTCTCTCCCTGTCCTACTGGACTCAGGCGCGTCAGGAAATTTTGTGGATAATAAGTTAGCTGAAATCTTAGGACTTCCTATGTGCCTAAAGCCTTGTCCAGAAGCAGTATGTGCAGTGGATGGGTCAGAATTGACCTCTGGATTAATCACAAAACAAACAAGTCCACTTGTTATGGTCTGTCAGAACGGGCACACAGAGGTGATTAGCTTTGATCTGATAGATACTCCTAATTTTGGTTTGATTCTCGGGGTACCCTGGTTAACAACTCATAACCCAAAAATTGATTGGGTGAATAGAACTGTAACTTTGGATTCCTCTTTCTGTAGAACCAATTGCTATCAAGAAGCAGGTACAGAACAGAGCACAGTATTACACTGTGCTAGTGTTACACAAGATGAACCAAGTCTCCCTCCTGAATATTCTGACTTTAAAGACGTCTTTGATCCAGTAAAGGCTAGTGTGCTGCCCCCACATCGGTCTTATGACTGCCGTATAGATCTTATCCCAGGGGCCCCTTTACCTAATAACAGAGTATATGCTTTGACTGACGAAGAAACCAAATACTTAAGAACCTACCTAGATCACCTACTACAGTCTGGGTTCATCCGTCATTCCACATCTCCGGTGTCATCTCCACTCTTTTTTATCCCGAAGCCGGATAAATCCCTGCGCGCGTGTATCGATTATAGAGGACTAAATAAGGCTACAATAAAGAATAAATATCCTCTTCCTCTAATACCTGTGTTGTTGGATCAATTAAGACATTCTACTGTATACACTAAACTAGATCTGCGGGGAGCTTACCACCTGGTCCGAGTAAAAGAGGGGGATGAGTGGAAGACAGCTTTCAAGACAAAGTTTGGTTTATTTGAGTACACAGTAATGCCCTTTGGGTTATGTAATGCCCCTGCGGCCTTTCAGTTCTTTATAAATGAGGTCCTACACGAATTCCTGGACGTTTGTGTCATAGTATACATAGACGACATCCTCATTTACTCTAAGAACTCAGAAGAACATACCCAACATGTTCGTGCAGTATTATCAAAGTTAAAAGAAAATCATCTTTTTGCTAAGTTAGAAAAGTGTACTTTTAATGTCAACAAGGTGGACTTTTTAGGATACTGCCTGTCACCTCAAGGAATAACTATGGATGTAAAGAAAATCAGTGCTATTGCTGATTGGCCAGAACTATCCTCTGTAAAAGATATTCAGAAATTTCTGGGTTTCGCCAATTTTTATAGGAGGTTTATTGCACATTTTGCAGACATTGCGGCCCCAATAACTACCTTGTTGCGGAAAGGGCAACGATTTCTTTGGACTGATAAGGCGGCACACGCCTTTCAACTCCTAAAGCAAAAGTTCACTTCAGCCCCAATTCTGAAACATCCTGATCCTGACTTGCCCTTTTTTGTTGAAGCGGATGCTTCACAAGTAGCTTTAGGAGGAGTTCTCTCTCAACGAGATGCAGTAGATGGCCAGTTACATCCTATAGCCTTCTATTCCAAAAAGTTATTGCCAGCTGAACAAAATTACACTGTGGCTGAAAGGGAACTACTAGCTATCAAAGTAGCCTTTTCAGAATGAAGGCACCATTTAATGGGAGCCAAGTACCCAGTTACAATCTTTTCTGACCATAAGAACCTACAGTTTTTTGGATCACTTAAAGCACTAACACCACGTCAGATGCGCTGGTTAATTTTTTTTAGCACATTTGACTTTGTTATAACCTATAGACCAGGTACACAACAAATTCAATCTGATGTGTTATCTAGAAACGGACATACCTCAGACATGAAACAAGATAAAATAGGAGAACCCATTATTCCTCCCCAAAAGTTGTTGGCACCAGTACAACAGAAGGATTTCATCACAGATCTATATAATGCACACATGCAAATAGCACCTCAGGATTGGTTAAAGGATTCCCATAACACAATACAACGAGGTTTATTGTATCACGACAACATGCTGTTAGTGCCCACCTCTGAATTACAAACACAGGTGATAATTTGGCATCACGCCTCACTCTTGGCTGGTCATCCTGGTTGGGTAAAAACCCTGGAAAATGTGCAAAAACACTTTTGGTGGGACACTATAAGAAAGGACATTAAGCAATTTGTCACTACCTGTCCAATTTGTGCAAGACATAAATCTTCTCAAAAGGCTCCTGACGGCTTGTTAATACCAATGCCAACACCCAAACAACCTTGGCACACTGTGAGCGTAGACTTTATTGTAGGTTTACCACCTGTAAAATCCTTCACAACAGTGTTGGTTATAGTGGATTTTTTATCTAAAATGGCACATTTTGTACCATTACGGAAATTACCCACGGCGGCAGAATTTGCCGATATTTTTATAAGGGAAATTGTGCGTTTACATGGTTTGCCAAGCAAAGTGGTTTCAGACCGAGGGAGCCAGTTCAACTCCAGATTTTGGAAAAAATTATGTGAAAAACTGAAAATAGATGTGGCCTTATCCACTGCTTTCCACCCAGAGACAGATGGACAGACTGAACAACTGAACCAAACCTTACTTCAAACGCTACGTTGTTTATTGGCTGATTATTCTAGTGAATGGTTGGAAGCTCTCCCTGTAGCAGAGTTTGTTTATAATAATACTGAGCATTCAGCTCTACTTTGCTCACCATTCTATTTCTTGCAGGGGTATCATCCAAGAGCTATACCCATTTTGTTAGAAGATTCCCTGTTGCCTACAGTAACGGATAGACTAACGAGGTTAGGTGACATACAAGACAAAGCCAGGAAACATTTATTAAAGTACAAGGAAAGCATGAAAAGACAAGCAGACAAACACAGGTCTGAGGCCCCAATGTATAAAATTGGTGACAAGGTATGGCTCTCCACAAAGAACCTAAACATAGAGGGATCCCGAAAGCTGCAACCACGTTTCATTGGACCCTTTAGTATAACTGCCATAGTAAACCCGGTAACAGTAAAATTAGATTTACCAAAAGAATATCCAGTACATACTACATTCCATGTGTCCTTGCTTAAGCCGTACAACTCAAAAACCCGACCTGAACCACCACCTCCACCCATACCAATTAAGGGAAATCTGGAATATGAAGTGAAAAGCATAAAAGACTCAAAAATAATTAGTGAACGTCTGTTTTATTTAGTAGAATGGAAAGGATATGATGAATCTGAGAATTCATGGGAACCAGCATCATATGTACATGCCCCACAGCTGATTAGACGGTTTTATTTAAAAAATCCAGGAAAACCCCGTCCTGTAGGAGGGCCTTTGAGGGGGGCAACTGTTAGGGTTTGTACACAGCAAAGAGCATGTCCCCTCTCACTGCACTAGTGGGTTCTGTAATAGCTCCCTTTTAAACTTACTATTGAAAGCCTTTCTTGTTATCTCACCTTCCCCCCCCCAGGCTTTTGTGTATGTTGTTTAATGTGCTGTTTTGTTTACACATTGGGCCTTGCTTTTACCAAGGCTTCTTTAAAACACTCCTCCCTAGGCCATGTGTTAATCCAACTCATTTGCATAATAACTGAAACTCTGCACACCTTTCAAGAACATGTGCAGCATGTGAGGACCACACCCAGCTCTTCAAACCACACCCAGCTCTGCACACCTTCCAAGAACATGTGCAGCATGTGAGGACCACACCCAGCCCTTCAAACCACACCCAGCCCTGTCTATAAAAGGCATCCCCCGAGCCTCACCCAGTGCTTGTGCTCATCTACCTCCCGCTTACCTGAGAACAGATCCCTCGGCGCTGGCACTCCTGCTCTTTACAGACTTTCATTGACTTCAATGAGCGCAGCTTCTGGCTCTTCCTTCTTCCGGTTTCCGGTTCCTCCTCGCTTCAGCCTCTCTCCTATGAGTAACCTGCAAAAGAGAAAGAAGACAAGGTTAGACTGATCAGTATCTCTTGCCAGCAACAAGTAAGTGCAAAACCTTTTATTACCTGAAAGAACTTTGACAACAATTTCTGGATTCGTGTATAGACAATTTGAAACGAAATACCTTCCACGAACATTGTGATTCAAACTCTTTGTTACAAGAATATTTTGCAGAACTTTGTGAAGCAAACATTGTTTTTTCTCATGGAACTTTTAAGAATCGAACAGTGGAAACCATTAACAGCAAGGCAAACAGTAAATCAAGGACTTGCACAAATTACATGCTGTATTTTGATGTAAAAGTACAGTATTTGTTTTATAAAAGATTCTGGAAATATGGGAAAAAAGTTTTACAGTAATAGAAAACACATCCCAGAGCAGTAACACATTCCAAACCTGGAAACTAGAGACCAGGATCCAAGAGGTACTTTTAGAAGAGAATTTCTAATAAATAAAGGGATAGTCAGGAACCCATTTAGGAATAGGTTGCACTTATCTGTTCTTTGTTTATGTTTCATTAGGCACCAGTTTCTACAGAAGTCAGAAAGGGCCGCAGATTTGTGCAGCACTTCAACAGTGGAAACGCAAGAATGGTGTTGTCTCTCTTTTTTTTATTTTATCCACTTCCCCCCTTCCCTTGAGCTTCTGTTCTTAGTGCACTGTTTTAAAAACTAGTGTGCTGGAACAAGCAGTTTCAGGGTGGGGTCGGATTGTCTTCAACCTCCATCAGAACTGAACAAGAACTCAGGTGAGCTGGGCTTTGACAGAAGCACAAGCCTTTAAAAAATTTCAGTTCTGGTGGACGATGAATACCGGGGAAGAAATAGAGGGCATTGTCGTCACGGATATGGTGCAGGCCCTAAATGAGGACTTGGCTCTTAATGAATCAGTGTCTGGCATCTTGCAACATATGAAAGAGGAAATAGAGAGATTAAAGATGGAGAATACCTCTTTAAAACAGGATTTAAGCAGGTATAAATGTAGGGGATCTCAGTGG
Organism: Pleurodeles waltl; assembly: GCF_031143425.1. Taxonomy (NCBI): domain Eukaryota; kingdom Metazoa; phylum Chordata; class Amphibia; order Caudata; family Salamandridae; genus Pleurodeles; species Pleurodeles waltl. The sequence continues at coordinate 624,872,402 of NC_090438.1, read as the reverse complement.
AACACAGCTTCTACGCCTTTGTTTAAAACCTTCTCAGAGACAGGGGCGCCATCAAAACATACAACTTTGTCTTCCCCAATTGAGGTTACTGTTAATGTTCCTAATGTTGTGCCCTTAGCAGCACCTGAACGTTTTCATGGAGATAGTAACAAATTCCATGTTTTTATCAATCAATGTCAATTACACTTCATTTGTAAGCCACAACATTTCCCTACTGATGATACGAAAGTGGCATTCGTCTTGTCTTATTTGGGTGGCACAGCAGCCAATTGGTCAATTCCTTTCGTGGATAGAGATGATCCCATCCTCCATAATTGGAATCAATTTAAACGTACCATGACCAGCCTTTTTGCAAAACACACTTTCATGCAGGCAAGTGATAATGAGCTTTTAAATCTTAAACAAGGTAACAAGGATTTATTGACCTATCTCACTAGTTTTAATCGTTTACTCACTGAGACACAGTGGCCAGAAGAAAAGCGTGTCTCCCTTTTTTATAAAGGTTTGAGAGACGAGTTAAAAGACGCGCTGGCTCATATCGTTGATTTGCCAAAAGACTATTCGGACTTTGTAGATTTAGTTGTAAAATTAGAACATAGACTAGGAGAAAGAAAGGGAGATAAATACAAACTGGAATCACGGTTAACTTTTATTAGACACGAGAAGAAAGACACAGATAATAAACTCCCTGAACCAGAGCCTATGCAAATAGGGACACTCAGAGGTCCACTCACATCAGAGGAAAAAGAAAGAAGGAGAACATTTCAATTATGTTTATATTGTGGCAGGGCAGGTCACTTTGCCAGAGAATGTCCAGTAAAGCCTAAAACTCCACGAAAGGGTGCTGTTTCCTCCACCTCCTCAACTGAATCGGGAAACGATTAAGCTCGACAAGGGGAGAGGTTACTTGTTCGAGAAAACATCTTAATCAAACCTCTAATGCTGCAGCCTTCAGGGTACCGCACTTACCTAGACATTTCATAATTCAGGTCGTTTTAATTGTTACTACCCAAGTGAGGCATTCTCTCCCTGTCCTACTGGACTCAGGCGTGTCAGGAAATTTTGTGGATAATAAGTTAGCTGAAATCTTAGGACTTCCTATGTGCCTAAAGCCTTGTCCAGAAGCAGTATGTGCAGTGGATGGGTCAGAATTGACCTCTGGATTAATCACAAAACAAACAAGTCCACTTGTTATGGTCTGTCAGAACTGGCACACAGAGGTGATTAGCTTTGATCTGATAGATACTCCTAATTTTGGTTTGATTCTCGGGGTACCCTGGTTAACAACTCATAACCCAAAAATTGATTGGGTGAATAGAACTGTAACTTTGGATTCCTCTTTCTGTAGAACCAATTGCTATCAAGAAGCAGGTACAGAACAGAGCACAGTATTACACTGTGCTAGTGTTACACAAGATGAACCAAGTCTCCCTCCTGAATATTCTGACTTTAAAGACGTCTTTGATCCAGTAAAGGCTAGTGTGCTGCCCCCACATCGGTCTTATGACTGCTGTATAGATCTTATCCCAGGGGCCCCTTTACCTAATAACAGAGTATATGCTTTAACTGACGAAGAAACCAAATACTTAAGAACCTACCTAGATCACCTACTACAGTCTGGGTTCATCCGTCATTCCACATCTCCGGTGTCATCTCCACTCTTTTTTATCCCGAAGCCGGATAAATCCCTACGCGCGTGTATCGATTATAGAGGACTAAATAAGGCTACAATAAAGAATAAATATCCTCTTCCTCTAATACCTGTGTTGTTGGATCAATTAAGACATTCTACTGTATACACTAAACTAGATCTGTGGGGAGCTTACCACCTGGTCCGAGTAAAAGAGGGGGATGAGTGGAAGACAGCTTTCAAGACAAAGTTTGGTTTATTTGAGTACACAGTAATGCCCTTTGGGTTATGTAATGCCCCTGCGGCCTTTCAGTTCTTTATAAATGAGGTCCTACACGAATTCCTGGACGTTTTTGTCATAGTATACATAGACGACATCCTCATTTACTCTAAGAACTCAGAAGAACATACCCAACATGTTCGTGCAGTATTATCAAAGTTAAAAGAAAATCATCTTTTTGCTAAGTTAGAAAAGTGTACTTTTAATGTCAACAAGGTGGACTTTTTAGGATACTGCCTGTCACCTCAAGGAATAACTATGGATGTAAAGAAAATCAGTGCTATTGCTGATTGGCCAGAACCATCCTCTGTAAAAGATATTCAGAAATTTCTGGGTTTCGCCAATTTTTATAGGAGGTTTATTGCACATTTTGCAGACATTGCGGCCCCAATAACTACCTTGTTGCGGAAAGGGCAACGATTTCTTTGGACTGATAAGGCGGCACACGCCTTTCAACTCCTAAAGCAAAAGTTCACTTCAGCCCCAATTCTGAAACATCCTGATCCTGACTTGCCCTTTTTTGTTGAAGCGGATGCTTCACAAGTAGCTTTAGGAGGAGTTCTCTCTCAACGAGATGCAGTAGATGGCCAGTTACATCCTATAGCCTTCTATTCCAAAAAGTTATTGCCAGCTGAACAAAATTACACTGTGGCTAAAAGGGAACTACTAGCTATCAAAGTAGCCTTTTCAGAATGAAGGCACCATTTAATGGGAGCCAAGTACCCAGTTACAATCTTTTCTGACCATAAGAACCTACAGTTTTTTGCATCACTTAAAGCACTAACACCACGTCAGATGCGCTGGTTAATTTTTTTTAGCACATTTGACTTTGTTATAACCTATAGACCAGGTACACAACAAATTCAATCTGATGTGTTATCTAGATACGGACATACCTCAGACATGAAACAAGATAAAATAGGAGAACCCATTATTCCTCCCCAAAAGTTGTTGGCACCAGTACAACAGAAGGATTTCATCACAGATCTATATAATGCACACATGCAAATAGCACCTCAGGATTGGTTAAAGGATTCCCATAACACAATACAACAAGGTTTATTGTATCACGACAACATGCTGTTAGTGCCCACCTCTGAATTACAAACACAGGTGATAATTTGGCATCACGCCTCACCCTTGGCAGGTCATCTTGGTTGGGTAAAAACCCTGGAAAATGTGCAAAAACACTTTTGGTGGGACACTATAAGAAAGGACATTAAGCAATTTGTCACTACCTGTCCAATTTGTGCAAGACATAAATCTTCTCAAAAGGCTCCTGACGGCTTGTTAATACCAATGCCAACACCCAAACAACCTTGGCCCACTGTGAGCGTAGACTTTATTGTAGGTTTACCACCTGTAAAATCCTTCACAACAGTGTTGGTTATAGTGGATTTTTTATCTAAAATGGCACATTTTGTACCATTACGCAAATTACCCACGGCGGCAGAATTTGCCGATATTTTTATAAGGGAAATTGTGCGTTTACATGGTTTGCCAAGCAAAGTGGTTTCAGACCGAGGGAGCCAGTTCAACTCCAGATTTTGGAAAAAATTATGTGAAAAACTGAAAATAGATGTGGCCTTATCCACTGCTTTCCACCCAGAGACAGATGGACAGACTGAACGACTGAACCAAACCTTACTTCAAACGCTACGTTGTTTATTGGCTGATTATTCTAGTGAATGGTTGGAAGCTCTCCCTGTAGCAGAGTTTGTTTATAATAATACTGAGCATTCAGCTCTACTTTGCTCACCATTCTATTTCTTGCAGGGGTATCATCCAAGAGCTATACCCATTTTGTTAGAAGATTCCCTGTTGCCTACAGTAACGGATAGACTAACAAGGTTAGGTGACATACAAGACAAAGCCAGGAAACATTTATTAAAGTACAAGGAAAGCATGAAAAGACAAGCAGACAAACACAGGTCTGAGGCCCCAATGTATAAAATTGGTGACAAGGTATGGCTCTCCACAAAGAACCTAAACATAGAGGGATCCCGAAAGCTGCAACCACGTTTCATTGGACCCTTTAGTATAACTGCCATAGTAAACCCGGTAACAGTAAAATTAGATTTACCAAAAGAATATCCAGTACATACTACATTCCATGTGTCCTTGCTTAAGCCGTACAACTCAAAAACCCAACCTGAACCACCACCTCCACCCATACCAATTAAGGGAAATCTGGAATATGAGGTGAAAAGCATAAAAGACTCAAAAAGAATTAGTGAACGTATGTTTTATTTAGTAGAATGGAAAGGATATGATGAATCTGAGAATTCATGGGAACCAGCATCATATGTACATGCCCCACAGCTGATTAGACGGTTTTATTTAAAAAATCCAGGAAAACCCCGTCCTGTAGGAGGGCCTTTGAGGGGGGCAACTGTTAGGGTTTGTACACAGCAAAGAGCATGTCCCCTCTCACTGCACTAGTGGGTTCTGTAATAGCTCCCTTTTAAACTTACTATTGAAAGCCTTTCTTGTTATCTCACCTTCCCCCCCCCAGGCTTCTGTGTATGTTGTTTAATGTGCTGTTTTGTTTACACATTGGGCCTTGCTTTTACCAAGGCTTCTTTAAAACACTCCTCCCTAGGCCATGTGTTAATCCAACTCATTTGCATAATAACTGAAACTCTGCACACCTTTCAAGAACATGTGCAGCATGTGAGGACCACACCCAGCTCTTCAAACCACACCCAGCTCTGCACACCTTCCAAGAACATGTGCAGCATGTGAGGACCACACCCAGCCCTTCAAACCACACCCAGCCCTGTCTATAAAAGGCATCCCCGAGCCTCACCCAGTGCTTGTGCTCGTCTACCTCCCGCTTACCTGAGAACAGATCCCTCGGCGCTGGCACTCCTGCTCTTTACAGACTTTCATTGACTTCAATGGGCGCAGCTTCTGGCTCTTCCTTCTTCCGGTTTCCGGTTCCTCCTTGCTTCAGCCTCTCTCCTATGAGTAACCTGCAAAAGAGAAAGAAGACAAGGTTAGACTGATCAGTATCTCTTGCCAGCAACAAGTAAGTGCAAAACCTTTTATTACCTGAAAGAACTTTGACAACAATTTCTGGATTCGTGTATAGACAATTTGAAACGAAATACCTTCCACGAACATTGTGATTCAAACTCTTTGTTACAAGAATATTTTGCAGAACTTTGTGAAGCAAACATTGTTTTTTCTCATGGAACTTTTAAGAATCGAACAGTGGAAACCATTAACAGCAAGGCAAACAGTAAATCAAGGACTTGCACAAATTACATGCTGTATTTTGATGTAAAAGTACAGTATTTGTTTTATAAAAGACTCTGGAAATATGGGAAAAAAGTTTTACAGTAATAGAAAACACATCCCAGAGCAGTAACACATTCCAAACCTGGAAACTAGAGACAAGGATCCAAGAGGTACTTTTAGAAGAGAATTTCTAATAAATAAAGGGATAGTCAGGAACCCATTTAGGAATAGGTTGCACTTATCTGTTCTTTGTTTATGTTTCATTAGGCACCAGTTTCTACAGAAGTCAGAAAGGGCCGCAGATTTGCGCAGCACTTCAACAGTGGAAACGCAAGAATGGTGTTGTCTCTCTTTTTTTTATTTTATCCACTTCCCCCCTTCCCTTGAGCTTCTGTTCTTAGTGCACTGTTTTAAAAACTAGTGTGCTGGAACAAGCAGTTTCAGGGTGGGGTCGGATTGTCTTCAACCTCCATCAGAACTGAACAAGAACTCAGGTGAGCTGGGCTTTGACAGCTTCATTCATGGGTGTAGTGGCAGTCTATACTGCATTCAGTATTTACAGTGGCTGCAAGATCTGTTGATGTGAGAGATACAATGTTAAAGGTTGTATTGTGACAGCTACCTCCAATAGTTGACATTGACATTCTGGTAGGAGCAGGTTCCCATTGGATTTGCTGATTTGCCTTCTGTGACAGGTACACATATTATCATTTGCATCGCCCTGACATTGGAGTTACATACCAATTCCATTTCAATAAACTAGCTTCTGACTGTCTGGATTTTGTGGCTGTTGGAGGGATGGTCATGGACTCATATCTTGACAGCAGTGCAGGCAAAACAGTGGCTCGGAAGGATGCTGTTTGGGCCATCATGAGACCTAGTTGTCCTTTATGCAGGCACTGGCAGTCCCTTGGATGATATGTGATAGTTGTCATCCTGTGGTAAGTGCAATGTGGATTTGACTGCTGCCAATGGCATTCGGATGACACACATTGGAGTCTTAGATCTGTCTTGGATGTTGTTTCCAAACATTTTGAACTGTCCTTTCTGTCAAAACTATTTTCATGGAGATGGATCTGGGTGTGTTGTCACACCACAGGGTGTACCATGACCTGTATTCTTGTCACGGACAGTGGCATAATATCATATGGACACTAGGCTGGTGTTTGAGGTTGCATGGCCTGGCCCTCCTGGGATTTACAGTGATTTTACTCAAAACACTATTTACTGTTTACATTTTTAATCCTCTGAGGTGAGTAGGTTTCCATTGCGAATATACCAACACGGATATTTGAACATGTGCAGAGTGGACTGGATCATTCGATTGGGTAGACAGAGCCTCCTGGCATTAGCAGTCATGTGACTCCCTGTACTACATGCAATTGTAATTCCCCCGGGTGTGTGTGCTTCATGTATAAATTGCCAAGAAATTGTATTTTGGCAGGTATACAGTGGACTGATGATTGGTGTGATAGTAAGGGATCCTCCAATGAGTTCTAGCAATTTCACTCCCTGTATCCCACACAATGTACAGTTGCCCTCCTCTCATGTGAGCGCAGTTCAATGGGTGGGTAGATGGAGAAGGGTATTTTGTATCTGAGTACTCTGTGTTGTCTGAGGGGGTAACACTACTGTTGTCTTCCGGCATTGACATACCTGTCAGTACCTGTTCTACTCCCACACAGTGTACAATTGTCCTCCTCTCAGGTGAGTGCAGTTTAATGGGTGAATAGAAGGAGAAGGATGTTTTGTGTCTGGGTACACTATGTTGGCTGGAGGATAACACTACTATTGCCCCCTGGCCATGGCATTATTGTCAGTGTCTGTCCTGCTCCTACACGCTGTACAGTTGTCCTCCTCTCAAGTGAATACAGTTCCATGGGTGAGTAGGTGGAGAAGGGTGCTTTATATCTGGGTACACAGTGTTGGCTGGGGGGTAACACTACTATTGTCCCCTGGCATTGGTATTCCTGACAGTGCCTACCCTACTCCTACACACTGTACAGTTGTCCTCCTCTCAGGTAAGTAATTTTCAGTTTTGAGTGTGGTACACTGTTCTGGTGCCTGCTGAGAATTGCAGTGCTATACTATATATATATATATCTATATATATAAATATATATATATATATATATATATATATATATATATATATATATATATATGTATATATATGTATATATATATATATGTATATATATATATATATCTATATATATATTTATATATATTTATATATATAGATATATATATATACATACATAAATATACATATATACATATGTATATATATATATATATATATATATACATACATATACATATATATATATGTATATATATATATATATATATATATATATATACATATCCACAGAAGACCTTCATAAACACGACCCGATACCCAACGGGGTGGAGCGTGTCTTGGAGGAGCACAGCGGCAAGAAAATTTGTAAGTCCAAAATGAAAATAACATGATCATTCAGAATGCAGTGGATGAAGTGTGTACTCCGCACACAGACATGTTTCGTCCATAACAGCGATGTTGATTACTTACAGATGATTGGTGTACACATTGAATCAAAGGTGTGAACAAACCAAAATAGAAAAAAGACAAATACAGATGGAAGTATACATCAACAGTGTGGAGGCCATATTGGAGTGGTCAAAGTTCCAAGTAATGTTAATTAATACATAGTAACGTATACAAATTCACTGTATGTTTCTGTGGATGGCATCATATGTTATTCTGTCTCACATACCTGGGAGAAATAATGAATCCAAATTGTACAGACAACGTATCGAGTGTAGTGGCAATCTCTTCCTAAACACATGATGTCCTGGTGCCATCATCATCATGGTACAGTGCCGGTAGACAGACTGTCTCTCAATAAAGAAGCCTATGTACTGGTGCCTAAGTTCATGCCCCCTTCCGGTCTGCAGAATCAATGTTTTAATCTCACAGGAATGGAGGTGAACATGATGTGGCATCGTCAGACATACCCGCCCTTAAAAACACGTGGGGAAAATTAATAAAAACATATGATATAAATTAAACGAAACATACAGTACATCATGGAAATAATTTAAAATATATATAAAAAATATATAGGAAAAGGGAGTCATGCCTGTAAATAGGTGACATGGTTCTAATTAAGGTAAAATTCACACAAAATCCAACCAAGTGGGCAAAGCTCCCTGTGCGATTAAAAAGTTGATTTTGCAGACCGGCAGGGGACATGAATTTGGGCACCAGGCACAGCAATGTAATTTGAAACGTCATAAGTAAGGTGATAAGTGATGTCATAGAACATGTCATGAGTGTTATCATATGTGAGATCATAAGCAGTGTATGGCAGGGCGCAAGTTATAGTTAACTCTAGTCACTGTGGCCCTAATTACAAATTTGGCGGATGGAAACACCTGCCCACCAAACTCCCAACAGAGTGGCCGCTACTGTCATTGGACCTCCCCGCTGGATCTATTATGACTTTCCCGCGTGGCTGATGTGCAGAAACCAAGGTTTTATGCCAACAAGAGTTCATTAGGGGCAGCCGGAACAAGCAATATTCCTTGAGTACTTATAGGCATGTGGTAGCATTTGAGAGCTATGTACCCTGACCACCTTGCTTGGGCTGAGTTAACCCATGCTGCAGAGTTTGACAACTCATCAGGGCGTCCACATATTTTCTACTTGGTAACACTGTGCTTGCACATATGCTTATCACTCAAGCAGATAACAACCCTGCATATCTGAACAAAGCCCTTTTTTGGCACTTATGCAAGGAGAATATTGATTTTTCTGAGACAGGCAGAGTTGCATAGGACAGACTTGTCCAGGATCATAAATGTCCACCTCACCTAGGCACTAGTTTTTTAACACTTTTTTCTTTATTTTTATTCTCTTTGTTTTGAAGGAGATTTTTTTTTTTACTTCCAGTTTCTTGTTTTTGTTCTACCACTTTTAAAAAAAAATACAAAAAAGGGTCAAGTGTATATGGAGAGACTGGCCTCTCCAGTGAGACCACTCTCTTGGAAGATGGGTGTGCATGGAAGGGTGTGAGTAGAGACTGAGTCTTCCCTTGGACCTCTATCTTACATAAAAGGTATGAGTAGTAGGGTGTCTGCATGGACTGCCTTCTCTTTCGACATCTTTTTCTTAGATATTGAGAGTTCGCAATAAGGTGTGTAGATGGACTCCCCTCTTCTTCCAGGCCGACGGGCTTGCGTAGTAGGATGTATGGAGAAAGTCTGCCTTTCCACTAAGTCCTCTTTCTCAGATGAGAGGTGTATGTATAAGCGTGTGTACGTGGACTGGCCTGTTCTGTCAGATCTCTGTCTCTGAGATGACTGTGTGTATTAGGGTGTACATGGACTACCCTTTACTTCCAGACCTCTCTCTGAGATGACACGTGTGTGTAGTAGGTGGTGTGGTGAAAGACTGGCCTCTCCTGTGAGACTTTTATCTCAGATGATGGCTGTGCATAGTAGTATGTACATGGAGTAGCCCCTCCTGTCAGAACCCTCTCTCACATGACAGTGTTAGGCTGTTTCATTAACTTCTATCACAACTCTGAATTACATGACAGGTGCACATAGTAGGGTGTTTGTTCAGAAACTGGCCTTTCTGATGAGACCTCTCTCTTTGATGACAGGTGTGCATAGCATGATCTGTCCAGGGACTGTTTTTCCTGCCAACGTTTGCTCTCTGATAATGCATGTGCATAGTAGAGTGTGGGAAGAGACTTTAACCTACTCACAACTCTTACAAAGCTGACAGGCATAAATATTATACTCGGACAAACACCATCTCCAGTAAAACTCCTTCCTACAGTAACAAGTGTACATACTGCAGTCTATTCAAGATTAACAACTCCTTTCTACTGTTCATGGTCCCCCCAAAGTCTTGCAAGATCTTAACTTTTGTAAAAAATAGGAATTATCCATCTACTCATCACAGTACTAATTTCTTATACACCTCCTCTTAAAAACAATAACCACAATAGGCTTTCCTACCAATAAAGTGTACTCCAAACTCATCTCCCCCTTGTTATGATTCACAATCCTTCAGGAGTCCAGCAAGATCATAACAACTAGTTGAAAACAATACACATTTATTTTTATCCCCGTAGTTATCGCTTAGACACTTCCTTTCTAAATCTGGAGGAAAAGCATGCCTTTCCACTGGCCCTTATATCGCGTTGTTACTTCATTTCCACAAAACCTCAATATTTTCACAGTAAATGGTAACTACCGCCATTTTATTGCTAACATTCAAACAGCAAGCCAATCATAGTGCTCTCAGGACTCATTGGAGCCTCTCACTCCTACAAGATCATGAAGGCTCACAGAAAATATGGGCCTCTTAACCAATCAAATAGCTTCATTCGTAAGTTTGTGCTCTCATGGTAGGTCCGTTGGACTCTCTCGAGCCCAGCTGCCCAAATATACAATTATTTTTGACTGTTCATCTCTCAAAAACCACTAAATTATCACAAAAAAGATCAATCTTCAGGCCAAGATTCATCTTCCTGCTGAATTTGGTATAATTCCGTTCAGCAGTTTTTGCTGTAGCCGTGTCTAAAGAAGTCTATGGAAAATGCATGGGGATTTTATATTTACAGACCCCCTTTTCTCTCAGCGCTCACTTGATGAATCACCCCAAAACTTTCCAGGAAGAAGGTGAGGGGAATGAACTCTTCTTTTGGAAAGTTTTGTGAAGATTTGGCAAACAGAACGAAAGTTATTAGCAAACCATAAAACACTCCGTCTATGGAAAAGCAGACCTAACTATAACAACCAACTTGCGACTGTAAGTATATATATATATATATATATATATATATATATATATATATATATATACATTTATTTATATATATATATATATAGATATATATATACAGATAGATAGATAGATAGATAGATAGATAGATAGATAGATAGATAGATAGATAGATAGATAGATAGATAGATAGATAGATAGACCAAAAAGCCAGTATTCCAAGTACGAGCATGGCGGTCTGAGCAAGGGTCTAGCAGGCCGTATATAGTAGCACACAATGTTCTAGGATTACAGATATGCTTAGTGTTAGAAATGGGGTCTTTGGTTGGCAGTCAGGTTACCCACACCACTGATTGTGCCAGCCACATAAGTAGCTCCTTAACCACGTCCCAGGCCTGCCATTGCAAGGCCTGTGTGTGCAGTTTCACTGCCAATTTGACTTGGCATTTAAAAGTACTTGCCAAGCCTTAAAATCCCCTTTTGCTACATACAAGTCACCCCTAAGGTTGGCCCAAGGAAACCCATAGGGCAGGGTGCTTTTTAGGGAAAAGGCAGGACATGTACCTGTGAAGTTTATGGCAGTGGTAGTGTAAAACTCATTTTACACTGCTGTGAGGCCTGCTCCTTTCATAGGCTAACATTAGGGCTACCCTCACATACTGTTTGAGTGGTAAATTCTGATCTGAAAGGAGTAACAAGGTCATATTTAGTATGGTCAGAATGGTGATACAAAATCCTGCTGACTGGTGAAGTTGGATTTAATATTACTATTTTCGAAATGCCACTTTTAGAAAGTGAGCATTTCTTTGCACTTACATCCTTCTGAGCCTTACAAGCCACGTCTGTCTGAGTTATTTGACAGCTCCCTTGTGCATTCCACTCAGTCAAACCCCAAAAACAGGATGCTCAGTCACACTTGCACACATCTGCATATTGAATGGATCTTCCTAGGTTGGGAGGGTGGAGGGCCTGACACTTTCATGTCAAAGGACAGTAGCCTGCCCTCACACAAAGGACTGCCACACCCCCTATTGGGACCATGGCAGACAAGATGAAACTAAAAGGGGACCTTGTGCACTTCTAAGCCACTCTTTGAAGTCTCCCCCACTTCAAAGGCACATTTGGGTATCTAAGCAGGGTCTCTGACCCTACCAACTCAGACACTAATGGACAAGATACCACTGGTGAAGAATCTCTGAACCAGAACGTGAAACCTGCTAAGAAGAACGGCCTGGCTTCCCAAAGGACTCACCTGGACTGCTTTTCTGAGAAGGACTGCTGCCTTGCTGTTGCCCTGCTTCCTTGCTGCTCTCTGGCTGTGCTAAAAAGTGCTCTCGCAGGGCTTGGATAGAGCTTGCCTCCTGTTCCCTGAAGTCTCAGGACCAACAAGACTTCATTCCTGCAAAATAACTCCTTGTGCAGCAAAAATCGAGGCACAGCCTGAAAGAAACGACACACAACCTGCATGGCAATGAGAAAATCACTGCATGCCGAACCGGATCGACGCAGCCCGATTGCATGAAGAGGAGAACAATGCAGCGCTAGCATTGCGACCGGAAATTCGATGCACGGCCCACTGGATCGATGCAAAGCCGAGCCAGAATGACGCAGCCGACTTCCTGAGAGGAATTGACGAAGCGCCTGCCGTGTGGCAGAAATTTCCATGCAACGCCCACCGTATCGACGCAGCCCCTGTGACTGTGTCCTGCACACCCAGGATTACAATGCATCGTCCCGGGGTGTCCAAAAACCCCGCAACCCGAAGGGCATTCCAGTCTCTGCACCAGAAATTGAAGCAAAGCCTGCCCTGCGTGAAAACTCAATGACGCATCATCATCTGCTGGAAAAATCAACACACACCTCCCCGTTTTCCACACACCTCCTCCTCTGAAGTCCCTTGCAGAGAATTTGAACGCAAACCAGGTATGTTGTGCTTGCAAGAGACATTTGTTGCTTTTTAGGAACTAAATAATCTTTATATCATTTTCTAAGTGACATTTAACCTTGTACTTATTGAATCTTAATTGTTTTGACCTGCATTTAACCAGATAAATATTATATTTTTCTAAACACAGTGTGGTGTATTTTATGTGGTGTTATACTGTGTTATTGCATGATTTATTGCACAAATACTTTACACAATGCCTTCTAAGATAAGCCTGACTGCTCAGTGCCAAGCTACCAGAGGGTGGGCACAGGATAATTTGGATTGTTTGTGACTTACTCTGAATAGAGTGAGGGTCCTTGCTTAGACAGGGGGTAACCTGACTGACTACCAAAAAACAATTTCTAACATTGGTGATCAGCGGTGAGGATAGGACTTGTGTTTGTGCAGTGACGTGCAATAGCTAAGTGTTTACTACCTACCCACAGTTGAAGGTCAACTTGATTTTTTATCTTTTTTCTGCAATTTTATTCTCTGTCTGATTTTTAACTAAATCCTCATTCAACATGTCTCTGGCTGGGTCTCAAGCAGGAGCTGAAGATTTGTACCTAGCCAAGCTGTAGCCATTCACTATCAAACAGCTGAAGAGGTTCTGCAAAAGGTTCGGAGTACCCACCCAGGGTGCCTCCAAGAAGGAGGAGTACCAAATGGAGCTAAAGGCCTTGGCAGAAGCCCATTCTGAGGAGGATGTTGAGGAGGAGGAGTAAGAGGATGGCCCCTCAGAGGACTTCTTGTCAGTAGTGGGGGATGTTACTCCTAGATCTGTGCCCCCTAGTAGACCAAGGAGCAGTGTCTCTAGCCATGGTCTGACCTCAGAGGAAAGGAGGGATGAGAGAGAATTCCAACTACAAATGGCAAAGTTAAACCTGGAAGCAGAGGAGAGGAAAGCAGATAGAGAGGCTGAGAGAGCAGCCAAACACGCTGATGCTGAGAGAGCTGAGGCTGCAGCTGAGAAAGCATAGGCTGAAAAGAAACTTTTGTTGGCTCATGAACTGAGTCTCAAGGAGTTGGATATTAAGGCGAGACAGTCTAAGTCCAGCAGTGATAGTGGCAGCATACATGCAGGACCTGCTGGGGAAAGGAAGCTTTGCATACCCAGAAATGTAGTGCCAAGTTAGGTGTTGGGAGATGACATTGACAAGTGGTTGGCTGCTTATGAAGTTGCACTAAGGGCTCATGGGGTCTCTGAAGAGCAATGGGGGGCGGCCTTGTGGTGGTATGTGCCAGTAGTGGGGAGGGACACACTCCTTGCATTAGATTCTAAGGATCAAAACAGATATGCACCCATGAAAAGCTGTTTTGCTTGCCAAGTTTGGGCTGACACCTGATAAGTACCGTCAGGGGTTCACAGACAGCACCAAACTCTCCACACAGAACTGGGTAGACTTTTTTGATTTCTCCAGCAAGGCACTGAATGGATGGGTGGGGGCAATCAAGTAGATCACTATTTGGAGTTATTTAATTTAATAATGAAAGAGCATATGTTCAGTGTTTGCTTTACAGAATTACGGCAGCACCTAGTTGACAGCGAGCTGACTGATCCAAGAAAGCTTGCTGAGGAGGCGGACCTCTGGGTTAGCACCCAGAGTGTCCAAAAAGGTACCGGGGGGGCACCCACAAAGGCGGTCAGGGTTCCCAACAGAAGAAAGAGGGGGGAGATAAACTTGCAGATAAGGAACTCTACAAAGGCCCCCAAAAGAATTCCAGGGAGGGGGTGGCAACCCTTCCTTTTCCAAATTTGGGAAAAAGCCACAAATAAAAACTTACAAATAATTAGTTCTCAAAAGGCCCCCAAAACAATTCCATAGCGGTGGGGGGGTGATAACCAGTCCCCACCTGACACTGACAGGAAGCCAGGGTACTTTGACAAGAAGAAAGGGAAGTTTATCTGCAGATGCTTAGAGTGCTTCAAGTTGGGAAACTCCAAGGGCGACTCCCAGTGTCCCAAGAGGGCATAAACCCCCACTGGAGGGCAGACACCCGGGTTAGCTCGTGTAGCGCTTGGGGGGAGACAGTCCCTGTTTGCTTTGGGGAGCAGATAGAGGTGTCACTAGTATCCCTGGGAGATAAGGAAATGGTGCTAAAAACCCACATGCTTGCCAATACTTCCAAGTATAGCCAGTGGGTCACCATTGATGGGCAAAGTGTGGAGGCTCTGCGTGACACAGGAGCCAGTATGACTACTGTCAGGGGTGAGCTAGTGTCAGCAGAGCAAATCATCCCTAATACATTCCACGAGGTCTTAGTCGCTGACAATCGTGAGAGTCACCTACCGGTGGCTCTGGTTCACTTTGAGTGTGGGGGGTCTCAGGTACTCTAAAAGTAGCTGTGAGTCCTGCCATGCCTGTAGATTGTCTGTTAGGCAATGATCTTGAGCATACTGTCTGGAAGGAGGTAGAGCCCACATCCCACCTGGAGATGTTAGGTTTGCCTAAGTGGGTCTGCATGACCACAAGGTCATTGGTTGCCCGGGAAGGGAATCAAGGGTGTTTGGAACCTGGAACAATGGCCCAGGCAGCTGCACAGAGGAAGGGCAAGGGGCGTGGGAAACCAGCGCCCAGATATTCCGACAGTGGTGGACGGGGTCTCAGAGGAGGAGGACCCTGAGCCAACTGGGAGGATATTGTCGACCTGGGTAACATGCCTGAACTTGCTGGCTGGCAAGTTGCGGGTGGGCCAACCAGGGAGGAATTCTGCAAAGCACTGAAGGAGTACCCCACTCTTGAGGGTCTGAGGCAACAGGCCTCAGCCCAAGCAGCAGGTGAAGCCTTTGGTGATCACCACATATATTAGGAGAATGATCTCCTATTTAGTGACCACTGGGGCAACACGTGTGCTGGTGGTCCCCCAATGTTACTGGGCCTTCCTACTGGGTCTGGCTCACAACATCTCACTGGTAGGACATCTGGGACAAGACAAGACCTTTGCCAGGATTGTCACCCACTTCCACTGGCCTAAAATGCGGGTAGCCTCAGATAATTTATGTAGGGCCTGCCCAACCTGCCAGGCTAGTGGGAAGACAGGCAAAAGGCTGAAGGCCCCCCTGATCCCACTCCCCATCATTGGCACCCCCTTTGAAAGGGTGGGCATTGACGTCATTGTTCCCTTGGACCCCAAAACCGCCTTAGGCAACAGGTTTATCCTGGTTTTGGTGGACCATTCCACCCGCTATCCAGAGGCAATTCCCCTAAGGACAGTGACTGCACCAGTGTTGACCAAAGCTCTGATGTGAATATTTACTCGTGTGGGTTTCCAAAAGGGGTTGTGTCTGACAGAGGCACAAACTTCATGTCAGGGTACATGAAGTCCATGTGGGGTGAGTGTGGGGTAACCTACTGGTTTACCACCCTTTACCATCCTCAAACCATAGGGCTTGTTGAGAGATTCAACAAGACCCTAAAAGGCATGATTATTGGCCTACCTGAGGACATGAGGTGTATGTTAGACGTCCTCTTGCCATGCCTTCTCTTTGCTTATAGAGAGGTGCCCCAGAAAGGTGTGGGATTCAGCCCCTTTGAACTTCTCTATGGTCACCCTGTATTGGGACAATTAAGCATAGTCAAAGAGGGGTGGGAGAAAGCTCCCAAGAAACCTCCCCAGGATGTGGTCAGTTACATGTTGGCCCTCTGCAACCCGACCCAGCGTTTCTAGATACAGGACAAGAGTAACCTTGAGGCCAGTCAAGAGGTGATGAAGGAGTGGTATGACCAGAAGGAACCTCTGGTAGAATTCTCACATGGCGACAAAGTATGGGTGATGGAGCCAGCAGAGCCTGGAGCTCTCCGGGACCGCTGGACTGGCCCATACAAAGTGAAGGAGGGAAAGAGGAAGGCCACTTACCTACTGGACCTCAAGACCCCTAGAACCCCCTGACGGTTGAAGCCTCATTTTGAGAGGTGTGACGTCAGTATGCTTCTTGTGAAAGATGAGGGCATGGAAGGGGAGAGTGAGCCTCTTCCCAACCTCCTCTCTGCCAAGGAAGGTGATGGGTCCATGGTGTTAATCTATCTGACTCCCTGACTCTAGATCAGAGGGGAGAACTCTAGATCAGAGGGGAGACTGGTACGAGTTGTTGGAGCAGTTCTCTTCCCTGTTCTCCCTCACTCCTGGGCTCACACACTAGTGTGTCCACGATATTGACTCAGGAAACAGTCCACCTGCAAAGAATAAAATGTACAGGGTGTCATATAAAGTGAGGTCCAGCATCAAGGATAAAGTTGCCAAGATGCTGGCTTTTGGGGTGATAGAGAAGTCCAGCAGTCCCTGGTCCAGCCCGGTGGTGTTGGTTCCCTGGGCTTTTGCTCCCGGTCCCAAGCCAGAACTTAGGTTCTGTGTGGACTACCGGGGTCTCAACTCTGTCACAAAGACAGATGCTCACCCCATCCCGAGCAGATATGACATAGACAGGCAAGGTGCTGCCAAGTTCCTTAGTATATTAGACCTCACATCAGGGTACTGGAAGATCGCCTTGACTAAAGGGGATCAGGAGGGATCCGCTTTTTCTACTCCTAAGGGCCATTACCAGTTCAGAGTAATACCCTTTGGATTGAAAAATGCCCCCACTACCTTCCAACAGTTGGCTAACGGGGTCCTAGCTAGCAAGGATGCCTTCTGCGCAGCCTACCTAGATGGCATTGCCGTCTATAGTTCCAGCTGGGAGAAACACCTGCTCCACCTCCAGGAGGTGCTTCAGGCCCTGCAACAGGTAGGCCTGACCATCAAGGCCAGTAAGTGCCAGATTGGGCTGGGTTCGGCGGCGTACTTGAGACACCTAATAGGTGGTGGCAAGGTGCAGTCCGTCCAGGACAAGATTGAAACCGTCAAGGCCTGGCAACCACAGAGAACTGAAACCAAGGTGAGGGCCTTTTTAGGCCTCACCGGATATTACCACTGATTCGTTAAGGGATATGACACCATAGTAGCCCCCTTAACAGAACTGACATCCAAGAAACAACCTAGGCTGGTGAATTGGACAGAGGTTGGTCAGAAAGCCTTTGACTCCCTGAAGGAAGTCATGTGCATGGCCCTCATGCTCAAGGCACCTGACTACTCCAGAGAATTAATCATGCAGACAGAGGCTTCAGAGCATGGCATAGGGGCGGTCCAAGTACAGCTGAATGAGGAGGGCCTAGACCAATCAGTAGTCTTTATTGGCAGAAGACTACAACCACAGGAACAGAGGTCGAGTGCTATTGAGAGAGAACCATTTGCTCTGGTCTGGGCACTGAAGAAGCTGAGAACATACCTGTTTGAGACTCACTTCCGGGTTCAGGCAGACCACAGGCCCCTCAGATGGCTCATGCAGAAGAGGGGTGAAAATCCTTTTCCTACAGGGGATGGACTTTACGGTGGAGCATTGCCTGGGGATTGACTATGCCACCTCTGATGGTGTCTCCAGGTACTTCTGCTTTAGCGATGAGAGCTCCCAGGAGGTTGGGCACTCTCTGCCCATTTTCCGCTGGGGGGGCACATGTTAGACCTGACAGCCTTAGGGTGGTCACCCTCAACCTTTTGCCTGCCTCCCTTCACTTTTTGACACTGTTTTTGCTGGTTTTAGGTCTCTGCGCACTTTACCACTTCTAACCAGTGCTAGAGTGCACCTGCTCTCTCCCTTAAAACATCTGCGTCGATCTCCACTCGGGAAGCCGGGCTGCATCGTTCTGGTTCAGCGTGCGTTGATTTTCTCATTTCTGGCAGGCTGTGCATCGAAGTTTCACCACACAAGGAGTTCCTTGCAGGGATGAAGTCTTTTTGGCCCTGAGACTTCAGAAAACAGGAGACAAGCTAAATTCAGGCCCATGGAGAACACTTCTCAGCAGAGCCTGAGGGCAGCAAGGCAGTAGGGCAACAGCAGGGCAGCAGTCCTTTGCAGAAAAGCAGTCAGGTGAATCCTTTGGGCAGCCAGGCAGTTCCTCTTGACAGGTTGCAGGTTCAGGTCCAGAAGTGTCTGAGTTGGTCTTGTCAGAGGCCCTGTTTAAATACCCAAATGTGCCTTTGACGTTGGGGTGGCTTAGTGCACAAGGTCCCCTTTCAGTCACATCCTGTCTGCCAGGCTCCTCGTAGGGGGTTTGGCAGTCCATTGTGTGAGGGCAGGCCACTGTAATTTGACATGTAAGTGTCAGGCCCTCCACCCTTTCAGCCCAGGAAGACCAATTCAGTATGCAGATGTGTGCAAGTGTGACTGAGCATCCTGTGTCTGGTGTTGTCTGAGTGAAATGCACAAGGGGGCTGTCATCTAACTCAGCCAGACGTGGTTTGTAAGGCACAGAAGGATTTAAGTGCATTTCCAGAGGCTCTGGGAGGCTACCCCTCCCAAGCCTGTAACACCTATTTCCAAAGGGAGAGGGTGTAACACCCTCCTCCCAAAGGAAATGCATTGTTCTGCCTTCCCGGGACTGAGCTGCTCAGACCCCAGGAGGGCAGAAACCTCTCTGTGAGGTGGCAGCAGCTGGAGCTGCAGTGCAAGCCTCAGAGAGCTGGTTTGGCAGTACTGGGGGTCCATAGTGGAGTCCCCAGAATGCATGGGATTGGCTCCCCAATACCAGATTTGGAATGGGGGACAATTCCATGATCTTAGACACCTCACATGGCCATATTCGGAGTTACCATTGTGAAGCTATATATAGGTATTGACCTATATGTAGTGCACGTGTGTAATGGTATCCCTGCACTCACGAAGTCCGGGGAATTGGCCCTGGACAGTGTGGGGGCACCTTTGCTAGTGCAATGGTGCCCTGACACTCAGTAACTTTGCACCTAGCCTTCAGTTAATGAAGGTTAGACATATAGGTGACTTAAGTGTAGTGAAAATGGCTGTGAAATAGTGTGTGCACTATTTCACTCAGGCTGCAGTGGCAGTCCTAAAGAAAGGTTTGTCTGAGCTCCTTATGGGTGAGAAAAGAAATGCTGAAGCCCACAAGGATCCTCTGGAACCCCAATGCCCTGGGTACCTAAGTACCATTTGCTAGGGACTTATAAGGGGGGTCCAGTCTGCCAATTGGAATTGGAATATGAAGTCACTAAACTATAGTGACTAATTCGGAAGCAGAGAGAGCTTAAGCACTGGAGTTCTGGTTAGAAGAACTTCATTGTCACAGTTATGCACTACTGAGAACACACATATGGTTTTAACTATGAGCACTGGGGTCCTGGCTAGCAGGATCCAATGGGACAGGGACAACACATGGACAAATAGGGTTTAACTATGAGCACTGGGGTCCTGGCTTGCAGGATCCAGTTAAGACAGTCAAAACACACTGACACACACTCACAAACAGGCCAAAAGTGGGGTTAACCATGCCAGAAAGAAGCTACTTTCTCACAATTCATCAATGATATCAAAATCCCCATGGTGTCACAAAATTATCAAACCCCCACTTATGGGATAATGTTTAATAACTATGCCCTCCCCACATCATGCAATAGGCAAAATTGATGTACAACAATACAAATTAAAATGTCACTGTATCGCCCCATGTGACGACATCCATGGTTAGGAATGATTGAATTTGTCTTACTCATGTGGGCTCGTCAAGCATTCAAAACTACGTGCAACCTTCTAAGCTCACGACATTACCACATGCCTCAACCCTTCGTGAAGACCTGTAAAAGAATAAAAAACAAAATAATACTCAAAGAAACCAAAAGGGGTTAAAAATTGCAAAGCTATCAACTGAACAGACATGAGCCTAACAGAAAAACAACTTAGTATCATTACATCCTACTGTTAATGTATCATCATTTCTGCACCATGGTTTAATTCCCGGGGAGCCAAAGTGTCGAAGTCCAAGACACATCTTGACTCCAACTTCTGTAATGCCTTCAATCTATCACCATCCCTCATATTAAGTTGAATAATATCCCTTACAAAGACCCTAAGTAGGTGAATGTTGCTGTATTGCATATCTGCAAAAGTGCTGAGTGAACTGTTGTGACTATTTGTTCTCAAGTACTAAGTACCTGTTTCTTAGCCTTGTGGATGGTACTCCCCCCATATATCAGGTTGCATGAACATAGAAGACAATCGATGCAAAAATCAGTGATGCAGGCGATAAACTTCCGAATCACTAATTTCCTAGCAGCATTTGGAATGGTGAACTCTGTCACATCAAAACTATTGCTGCAGGCAAGAGAAAAAGGTGGCACCCAAAACAAACAAAAAATTAAACAAAAATGCATAAAAAGTAATCTTTTTTACATTTTCTGACATCCATAAATCAACCCACGGACTCACAAAGGAGGGCCACGCTAAGCCCCACGGATGGATCTGCGGATTTAAAAAAACATCAAAAAATAAATAAAATGTTAGCACACACACTTAGGCATTCATGAAGATACTCTCAGGCCTAGTCACACACCTACAGAGACACTGTCACACTCGCTCCCACACCAGGCAAACACTGTCACACCCACTCTCCCACCCAGAGAGACACTCTCACACCCACTCACAAACCTAGACATACACTGTCACACCTACTCTCGAGCAGACACTCTCACACCCACTCTCACTCACAGACACTCTCACACCTAGACAGACACTCTTACACATCTCACACCCAAACAGACACTGCCACACCCAGACACACAATCTCACACCCACTCTCACACATAGACAGACACTATCACACCCACTCACATACGCAGAGAGACACTGTCACACTCCCTCTCACACACACAGACACTTTCACACCCACTCAAACACCCATTCACTGTCACACCCACTCTCAGACACTCACACCCACTCTTGCTCTCAGACAGACTCTGTCACACCCACTGTCACACCTTGACTGACATTCTCACACTCAGACACTGTCACGCCCAGACACACATTCTCTTATCCACTCTCACAGCCAGCCAGACAGTCTCAAACCTACTCTCACACCAAAACAGACACTCTCACACCCACTCACACACCCAGAGAGACACTGTCACACTCAGTCTCACAACCAGTCACACACTCAGACAGACACTATTGCACCCACTTTCAGACACTCTAACACCCACCGTCACTCTGACAGACTCTCTTGCACCTACTCTCTCACCTAGACAGACACTCTCATGCCCACTCTCACACCCAAACAGACACTGTTAAACCCAGACACACATTCTCACATCCACTCTCATAGCCAGACAGACACTATCACACCCACTCACATACCCAGAGAGACACTGTCACACTCACTCTCACACACACAGACACTTTCACACCCACTCAAACACCCATACACTGTCACATCCACTCTCAGACACTCACACCCACTCTTGCTCTCAGACAGACTCTGTCACACCCACTGTCACACCTTGACTGACATTCTCACACTCAGACACTGTCACGCCCAGACACATATTCTCTTATCCACTCTCACAGCCAGCCAGCCAGTCTCAAACCTACTCTCACACCAAAACAGACACTCTCACACCCACTCACACACCCAGAATGACACTGTCACACTCAGTCTCACAACCAGTCACACACTCAGACAGACGCTATTGCACCCACTTTCAGACAATCTGACACCCACTGTCACTCTGACAGACTCTCTTGCACCTACTCTCTCACCTAGACAGACACTCTCATGCCCACTCTCACACCCAAACAGACACTGTTAAACCCAGACACACATTCTCACATCCACTCTCATAGCCAGACAGACACTCTCACACCCACTCTCACATCCAGACATCTACTCACATACCCACTTTCTTAATAGCAGGATATGTCCTCTCATAGTCACACTCACACACAGAGAGACACTTTCACACTCACTCTCTCTCACACACACACACTCACACCCTCTCTCACTCGAAGACAGACTCTCACACCCACTCTCGCAACCAGGGACACTCTCCCACCCTCTCTCACACAAAGAGAGACACTCACACCCACTCTCACAACCAGCGACTCTCTCACACCCATCACATCCACTCTCACAGCAAAACAGACACTCTCACACCCACTGTCACACCCACTATCAAACTAAGATAGACTTTGTCACACATGGTCAAATCCACAGAGACACTCTTACTCCTAATCAGACACTCTTACACCCAGACAGACACTCTTACTCCCACTCTCACACTAAGCTAGACACTCATTTCTAGTCACATCCACAGAGACACTCTCAAACCCACTTGCACACTCAAACAGGCACACCCACTCTCATGCCCACCCTCTCACAGCCACTTTCAGATCTACACAGTCAGTCTCACACACTGTCTCACACCAAGGTAGACACCCTGACACCCAGTCATGCACCCAGACAGAAACTGTTGTGCCCACTTTCAAACAGACGCTCTCACACCCACTGTCACTCTGACAGACTCTCTTGCACCTCTCTCACCTAGACACACTCTCACACCCACTCTCACACCCAAACATACACTGTCAAACCCAGACACACATTCTCACACCCACTCTCACATCCAGACATACACTCTCACATGCAGTTTCACATCAACAGAGACATTGCCATATCCACTTTTCTAGCAAGATAGGCCCTCTCATACTTACTCTCACACAAAGACAGACACTTTCACAGTCATTCATACACATACACTCTCACAAAATCTCTCACACCAAGACATACCCTCACACCCCCTCTCTCATCTAGAGAGACATTTCATGTTCACTTGCACTCAACAGAGATGCTCTCACATCCACTCTCACAGTAAGATATACACTCTGACACTCACTCTCATACTAAAAGAAACACTCTCACTCCCATTCTCACACCTAATCAGGCACTCTCGCACCCACTCTCACACCCAGACAGACCCTCTTTCAGCCACTGTTGCATTAAAACAGACACTCTCACACCCACTCTCAGATCCAGAGTGACACTTTCACACACTTGCACACCCAGACAAACACTCTTACACCCATTCTCTCACACAGACACACACCCTCTCACACCCAGACACTCTCCCATCCACCCTCAGACACACTCACACCCACAGACACACTTCTCCAGGCAATCTTAAATCCTGAGACACTTTCCCACAACCATAGTTGAAAATGGAAGGTTCTAGTTGAAACTTGAAACAACATTGTTTTTATTAGTTGTCATAAATATGTTGGTACATACATATAGTTAGTGATATTGTGAGAACAGAAAATAGATGTGGGACTGACTTTTGAGAAAGCAGAAAAACCGTTGCTGTTTGTGGTATGTGTATTATTGGAAAAAGTCAACCACACCTTCTATTTTTCATTTAAAAGTAAGCATGGTGCTTGCAGAAACTGCTATGAACTTGTAACCTAGTGCTGCAAGAAAATGTTACGAACTACGTTACCATATGAGTGCAGCTAGAGGAGCATAGGGGGAAGGCTATAAAAAAGACAAGATTGTGAATTGGCAGTTAGAGTGCTACTGGAAAGAAAGTGCTTAAAAGTGTGTTTAGGTGACAATGAATTTGTTTATTGAAACAGGACTATATATAGTCCATTATAGTTGAAATACTAAAAATAAATGTAATCTTCCCACGTGGATCCAAGGATCAACCCTTGGATTTACAGGAGGGCCGCACTGAGCTCTGCAGTGGATCTGCAGATCTGGTGAAAACTGGTATGGAATTGAGGCTTAACTATAACAACCAGTGACAAGATGTATAGCATAACTTACATGTGAAAGAGAGATTCTGCATGGCTTTGTGGTTGAGTAACCTTGAAAGCAAAGTTGAAAAGGTTACCAATAATGGTTCTCTAACTTGAGAGTGGTGTGCCTTTCTTCTGCTTGGTTTTTGTGTAGTTTAAGTGAGAAGAAATTTAAACTATCTCTGAGAGATGAATATGCAGAGCAAGGAAGATACTTAAGTGGTATGTGTCATATTATATATTTTAAATTAAAATGTGTTCGAACAGGGATACTTATATATCAGATGTATGAGAATGAGTAGTATTTTCACAAGCATTAAAAAGGAATTTGAATATTATCTATGTGATAACAATTAAGAAAGGTGTAGTAATTAGGAAAGAAAGATTATAGTTACTTTATACCACAGAAGAGTCAATCCTTATATAGGGTATAGGTAGGCTACGTAGCAAGGTAGTTTGCTATTAAGATATTAAACATGTTGTTCTAAGTTTAACTGAGTTATATGTGGTCTTGCAGAACATTATACTCACATATGTATTAACTCTGATGTAGAAACTACAACTCATATTACTGTACACAGAGGGATAGAGCTAGTGATATAACACTTACATACTTACAGGGGTGCCTAAATATTCATGAGTAGTTATGTTTGCTGCAGTGTTGGAGCCAGTTGTGCAGATAGTTAGATACCCCTGTACTCAGCATATTTATTTTATCATCTGATGGGGCATTCATAGACATACTTGGACAGTCAGACAGATATGTAGCTAAATAGTGACACAGCCTACTCACCTACTGCTAGAAACTCTAAGTGTGCAAATTTACTGTCAGCTTCAGTAGCCATTAGAAAGGGTGATTGAGAATTTTCAAACTGCAGTTTTACACATTAAATTGAGCACTCAGTTAATCTGGAGGTAGGTGGAAGGGGATGGTGCTTTGTGGTTAAAACATTGAACATGTACGTCTAAGTTTTAGTGAGTTAAACATGCCCTTCCACACTCCTATTCTCACTTGTATAATCAGTGTCCCACCCATAGTTCAACTCATACATCTGGTAAGAAAAGGATATAGCCACTACCACAGCTATGCAGACTTGCAGAATATAATAAGGCTGCTTTCGGGTGTATATTCATATGGAGGTAGCAGTTATGTTTCCAAAAGACAGTGAGTCAGTTGCACACGCAGATACATATGTCTATACTTGCCGTATTTATTGAGACATCTGGTGGGACACTTATAGGGGTCCCATACACTCAGTCAGATAACTGCACTGACCTCCTGGTCAGCGTCTACTGCCCTTCCCAGCTCCTCTGGCTGCTGCTGCTGCTGCCTCTGCCTTTTGCCTGGGATGAACTCAGAGCCTCCTGACTCTCAGTTCGAGGCCCTCCTCCACCCGCAGGCTCATCCCTGTGCTTCATCCCTGGTGGTCTAGTGGCCATCGCAAGTAAGTATTTCACTCTTGCTTTTTATGCCTTTTTCCACTAGTTTTTCCTTTTATTTTCCTTTCTCCCATCCTTTCCTTTGCCCCCTCCCCCCATGAAGTACCTTTCCTGCCCTTCCGCCTCCCAGCTGACTGCTCCCCCCTCCCCTTATTAATGGGGGCCGCGCAGAGCAGGGACACCGCTGGCGTGCCAAAGGCAAGCCCGTCTGCGCCCATCTGAGCCCGGACCACGCCCTACGCCAGGAACCCTGGATCTCTGTTAAACCACCCCCTGGCCTGCCTCTATTACGACTAAAAGACCTTACTTCGCCTCAACACCGGACGTCTCAGCAACTGCTGCATCATCTCCCCCAAGGACAGCCACAGAACTTTCACCTATAGGAGCTGCAACTTCAGCACCAGCCTCTAACAGCTGAAGGTACTCTTCATACACAAAGATACCAACAACCTCCACAACCCCATTAACCGCTTGCTCCTGAACATCGTCTCCTTCCACAAATAGGCCACTGAACTCTGGGATTTGATTGACATCGCCTTTCTTACAGAGACCTGGACCAACCCAACCTTGGGAACAAAAATCGCCATCGCCATTCCTGATGGATACAGCATCCTAAGGAGGGACCGGCCCTCCCGCCCGGGTGGAGGACTCACCATCGTGCATAAGTCCAATCCAGTTAGGAGATTTTAATGTTTAAAAAGTCAAGCTTTATGTTTAGGAGATTTGAATATAGATCTGTTATATGATAGTGTGGTAGAGGTTGAGAAAGTTTCAGAAGATATTCAATTCTGTTTCTTTGGGCCCCTAAGAAGATATTAGAGAAAGTTAGGAGGAAGTGCTAAGAGCTGTAGATGAAGTGGATAGCAGATAAGTACTGAACATTACAGGAGGTAGAAAAGTTCAATACAGTGTGTTCTGAGAAACAGGAGTTTGTATGCATCTGTTGTCGCCATACCCATTACAAAAGCTAAACCTGTAATGTAGTTCTATTTTCTAAACCTGAAAAAAACAGCAATTATGAGTGGAAGGAATTTGGTACAAATCTATTTCTAGAAGAAGAGTTTAATTTAGACACAAAAGAAACAATATATAGGTATTGCTATAACAAATCTGAGAATGATATAAAACCAGCTATAGCAATTCATAATAGATTAGAGTTAGTGCCAATTCTAGAAAAACTTAATGAATTAAATGTGTATGAATCAATTCTAGTACAAACTGTGCACCCATTTCAAACCACTATTTGAATGGAGCCAAAAATAGGGAAACTACCATCAACAGAACTGCAGAAAGGGCTTAAAGGAAGAGTTGTTTACTTATGTCTAGATTTTTTAAAAATGTTGATACTGTTGATGTTGAAAAAATACAGATGAACCACTCATTATTCTAGTAAATGGAGTACCTACCAAAAGTAAACAAAATCTGGCATGAATAAGTGAATGTGAATACAGTAAAAGAAGCTATAATGTACTTGAAAGAATATAGTGTGGATATTACTGGAGTAGTAAGTTGTACTGATGATGAAGCACTGCAATTAAGTGAACAAATACAACAAGTGGATAAGCAAAAATCAGAACAAATATAGGAGCACTATACTGTTCCTCCACTACATTCAAAAGAAATTGTTGGGGATGCTATTTTTCTGTTTCAAGTGAAACAAGGTAGAGGAGTTCCAATGAGTATCTGGGGAAAAAAATGTAGAAGCTCGCTGTTTTCCATACCTATTTCTGACAGGAGTAGGTGGCACTATGTTGAGAAATCTATACAAATACCAGAAGCTGAATATAGGTCAACAAGACTACATTCAGAGGACCCTAGGTTTCGACAATCCATTCCCTACAGATACATTTATTATTTGAAACTGAGTCGTCAGCACTCTCTTATGCTGTGAATCACATTCTTAAGACCGGAGTCAATACGCAAAATCTTTCTGCAAGGGGGTTTGTTGATAAAATACAAAGTAAGGAAGAAAATCTACAGTACAACTTAATTAGTTTGATGGCATGTCTACGTTGGACTAAGGAATAACAGTACTGTCCTCATGGAGAACTCAAGTCTATGCTCCGCAACTTAGGTCCACCTACTTGGTTTGTAACGCTTAGTTGCGCAGAGTGTGCATGGGATGATTTGCTACAATTTCTAAGAGAAGCAAACTCTAATATTGAGGATATATATTTGAAGACAGCAGGAGAACTTTGCTCTTGGGATCCTTCTAATGGATGTAGGTATTTCAATCACACATTTCAAGTGATGATGAGTTTTATATGCAATCTGAAGTCACAGATTTTTTGGGGAGAAAGGAGTACCAGACAAGAGGTGTTCCTCATATACACATGCTCTTATGGACAAAGGATGCACCAACATTTGGAATTGATACTGATGAGTGTGTACTGTCTTTCATAGAGCAGTATGTTACATGCAGCATCCCAGATGAGAAAAAAACAAAACACTATGACAGCAAGTTGTACTCTGGATTGCCATGGCCTATCATTTCAAAAGGAAGAATACAAAGTTTTTTATCTGCAGTAAGGCACACATTGACAAGAAAATCACCCAAAAATACATATAATCTGAAAATATCAGAAGCCTCCAAATATATTAGCAATTATAACCCTGTCATCCTAAAACTATGGAATGCAAACATGGATATACAGTTTGTTGCTGACAATGCCATTGCTGTAGCTCCCTATGTCAGAGATAGAGATAAAGGAAACATGGGAGTAAATGTATGCAGAAAAATCTCTATTGAAGAAATTATATAGTTTCATCTTGAAAATGCTGTCACATAGAGAGATAAGCTCTTTTGAGTGCTGTGGTAGGTTGAGTTCAGCTAGTTTGTTCTTAAAGTCTACAGGAATTGTTTGGGTTAGTCTAGGCCTTGCCAACATGTGAAACAGAGTCTTGAAATCTTATCGAGAAATTCAGGACTTAGCAGAGTTTGATCTGGAGAGTACAGATTTTGTAAAAACAATTATGGATACTTACTATCCAAGAAGGAGTCAACACTTAGAAAACGTGGGGCATATTCAACAGCTCCTAGTACCTCCTTGTGCCACATTGGCGTCATTTATTTTTTACGTGAATGTGGCCCAACGAGGCCAAAATCGCTGTGCCAAATTTGCAAAGTGGTGCAATGCTTGCATTGTGCCACTTTGTAACCCCTTGAGTCACATTATGCTTGCTCCAGGCATAATGTATGCAAGGGGGGGTTCCCTCATTAGGGGGGGGGCAAAAAATGGCACAAAGAAATCTAGAAGATTTCTCTGTGTCATTTTTTTCAGCATTTTTAACACCTGCTCGGAGCAGGAGTTAAAAGGGGGCATGCCATTGTTTTCAATGGGCCCCTATGTACTGTTCAGGGTTAGCACCAACATTTTGGTGCAAACCTCAAACAGTACATCAATAGCATCAAAAAGTCTGATGCTATTGCCCCCTACCCTGCACACTGCATCGATGAGATGAGCATGGTCTCAAATGTAATACTCACCTTTGTACAATTAAGAATACAACAAGTATTGAAGACAGAGTTTGATGTCCTTTTATGGTGGAAAACATGTAAATGGTTTTGGTGATTTGTTACAACTCACTCCAGTAAAAGGACAGCCTGTATTCAAGACACTGATTAAAAACATGTGTCAAGCATCTGCTATGCAATGTGGAACTAATCTGAAGGACATCAGAGTAGGAATACTATCATAAGAAGTGAAACATTGCTTGGAAACCTAAATTATAAAGAACATACTTCCTTCAAAAACATCTACAGCACAGTTCATGTTTAAATTAATTCAACAAGAAAAACCCTTTGTGTGTCTAATGTCTAGTCTTAAAGGATGTATTTCTTTCAATGAAGAATTACTACAACTGGAGAAAGAACAAATATTGTGATAATATCAATTGATAAAATTGGACACCAAGAAGTGACAATACTGTTGAGTGAAAAACTACAATCAAAACTCAACTCTTTGGAAAAGTCTGTTGTCAGAACTGCAGGATTAGAAAAGTGTTTCTGTGCTTGTAACAACTGTAGGGTGATTTTGCAGCATACTTTAAATGTTGACTAGTTAATAGAGCCATGTGAAAAATAATAGATTTCATTTTGTATCCAAACAGAAATGAGGTTCAATATCTAGCAATGCAATGTGATGACCTTAAAGGTGTAAAACAGATAGCAAGGTCTGTTGCACATTTCTTACTTGTGAAAGACTGGTATGTTCTCAGAAAGCAGTTTCCAATATCTCTAGCCTTTGCTCTGATAAGACATAAGTCTCAAAGTTTAAGTGTCAATGCAGCATGTATTAATGTTGGCAGTTCTGTGTTCAAAGAAGGTATGTCTTATGTAGCATTGTCTCTAGTTAGAACTTTGTCTGGTTTCTATCTGATAGAGTTTGATGAGGCTAAAGTAAGTTCTGATCCCACTTGTGTACTGGAGTACAACCGTTTGAGAAGCCTGTATACTCCACATCTAGGACAGTACTGAGTTTACAAAAAGCCTACCATCTTACCAAAATGAAAGATTTCAGAGGATCAAACTGATGTTCCTGAGAAAAAAAGAAGAAATAAATTAAAGTAGTATTGGAGAAAAACAATACTAAACGTGATGCTGATATTGTTGGTTACCAATTCTCATATATCTCTGGAGTTAACTGCTCTGCTAATGTAGTTCTTAATGCACAATTCTGTTTACGTATTCTGGCTTATGAAGTTAAACAGAAAAAGGAAAAATGATTATGCTCCGCCCTCTTGAGCTTTTTAGAACACTTGTGCAGTGATACAGTGATGAAACAAAAATATGCTCTGCAAATCTGTGCACTGGATCAGTACATTTCACTCAAAACACTCAAGAAGATGCACAATAATTTTTGATGGTCCTAATGGGTATTTTAGAAGATGAAATGGTACCTATTGAAGAACAATTTGGACTAAGTTATTCATGGCAAGCATAATTGTGAAAATTGTTCCTTTCCTTCAAAAACAGAAATAGACTCAGAACCATGTATCTACCTAACTCTACCAGACTGTAAAATTGTCAGGTTTGATAAACTGTTTAAAGATGCATCAGAGAATAATACTTGTGCAAAGTGTAACTCTGATCTTCTATCACCTCTGAACCTCAGAAGAAGTGGCAAGTATATCATCTCAATGCTACAATGATGCAAAGCAGGTGGAATTAAATTAGAAACTCAAATTGCCAATTTTAAAGATGGGCAAATCTCTATTTCTAGAAAATTTTATACCTGTACAGCCATTATTTTCCATGAAGGAGTCAGTGTTACTTCTGATCGTTGCACTATCTATGTAAAAATACAACTAGGTGGACAGAGTGAAACTATAGCAAACTGTCATTTAAGCTGAGATTACCCTATAAATTACCAAATATGTACCTTCTATCCCTTGAACCAAACTTCTAAGAAGATTAATACTGGAGAAATGGAATAGCACATGTGGGACTTTCCATAAAACAAAATAAGACATCATAGGGCATAACAGGGGTGATGTCTGTCTAAGAAATTTTAAATTTTCACATCTCTTACTCTTGGAAGGAAACCACATACATTCTGCCAAACTGGGAACAGAGAACTAGGACTAACATCTACAGAAGATAAAAACAAAATCATCTATTTCAAGAACAGCTGGAAAATAAAAACAACACTGATATACTGTACTCTTGTTCAGTGGATTAGCAGACTTTATGACATCATATGGCCTACCAAGGGTGATGTCTTTTTATACTTTGTTAACTAATACTATGATTCATACACATTAAATATATTCTGAAGCTATAATATAATGTATATTATTTAACAAGTATAGGCAAAATAATTTGGTAAATATTGGTGGTGAGTGTCATACACAGTAATATTAATGTGAAATAACATGCTATGGAGGTATGGCTTTTTTACAGCCTACACGACTTTTCCCCCCCACTGTTTAAGGTTGACTACCTTTATGCACTTCATCTATAGTGTAAAAGTATAGAAGCTGAGAACAGTTGACCAGGGAATGTAACATGCTTAAACAAGAATTTGTGATTGCCATACACTAATTTAAAATTTGTTGTATCTTGTAATTAACCATGTCATTTTTATTACCGATTGTGAACTTTTAATCGATAAATAAATAATATGAAAGTTTAGCTTTTATTCATGTTTTATCTCTTTTACACGGATTGAAGGACCTATTTACTACAGTAATGTAGGTAACTAATTACATATTTGTTCATTGAGACACCATCTGTAAATGTAGTCAAGTACACACAGTTAGTTATACTGATACACCAACAAAGTGTTGTCATTACATCTATGGATACAATTAAACATAAATTAACACACTCAGGAAACACTGATTCATGAAATAATATGACTAGACAAACACTAATACATACACTAACACACACAGACACACACTGATGCATACACTGACACACGCATGCACTCATTGATGCACACAGTGGCACACCCAGGCACATACTGATGCATACACTGACACATCCAGGTACACACTGATACATACACTGACACTCCCAGGGACACACTAATGCATACACTGATTCATACAGGTATATATCACTGACCTACTGATGTATAGACTAAGATACGAGGCATACACTAATGCATATACTAACACACAAACACTCACAGTGATAAACGCACTAACACACCGAGACAGACATTTATATATACACTGGCAAACCCAGGTACACAATGATGCAGATACTAATACATGCAGGCATGTACTAATGCAGACACTCACATACCGAGACATACACTGATGCATACACTGACACACCCAGACAAACACTGATGCACACACTGACATACCCAGGCAAAAAGTGATGCATATACTAACATACCCAGGCACACCCTGACATGTATGCTGACTTACCCAGACAGACATTGATACATACACTGACATACCCAGGCACTAAGGCATACACCAAAAACCAGGTACACATTCATCCAGGCACTCATACATCCACACACTCACTGACGTATAGACTAACACACCCAGGCAGACACTGATGCATACACTAACACACCCAGACAAACAGTGACACATGCAGTAAGACACTCAGGTACACACTGATGCATACACTGACACACCCAGGCACACACCAATATATACCATCACATACTAAGTGATACACTGCTCTATACACTGATACATGCTGGCATATATTATGCAGAGACTGACACACCCGCGTAGACATTGATGCATACACAGGCACAACCAGACAAACACTGATGCACACACTTACACACTCAGGCAAACAGTAATGCATACACTAACATACCCAGGCACATCCTAACATGTATGCAGACATACCCAGACACACACCGATACATACACGAACATTTCCAGGCAAACACTGATACATACACTAACATAGCCACGTACACACTCAGACATACACTCATATGTCCAAGCACACATTGACACATAGACTAACACACACACAGAGACACTAATTCTTACACTAACACACCCAGGCAAACACTGGCACATACAGTAAGACCCCAAGGCACATGCTGATGCATACACTGACATACCCAACCACTCACCGAAATATACCATGACACACCCAGGGATACATTGCTCCATACACTGATACATGCCAGCACATACTATGCAGACAATGACACACCCATATAGACAGTGATACGTACACGGACACATCCAGACAAACACTGATGCACACACTGACACATCGAGGCAAACAGTAATGCATACACTAACATACCCAGGCACAGCCTGACATGTATGCAGATGTACCCAGACAGACACTGATACATACACTGACATTCCTAGGCAAACACTGATACATACACTAACGTAGCCAGGTACACACTCATACTTCCAAGCACACACTGACACATAGACTAATACACACAGGCAGACACTAATGTATAAACTAACACACCCAGGCAGTCACTCATGCATATAGACACACACCTAGGCACACACTGATGCATACACGAACACACCTAGGTACACAGTAATGCATACACTGACACAGCGAGGCACACAGTGTTGCACACAGTGACACAGTGAGGCACACACTGATGCTCACACAGAGACACCCAAACACACAGTTATGCATACACTCAGACACCTAGGCACACAATTATGCACACACTGACACACCCAAGCATACACTAATGCCAACACTCACACACCTAGGGACACACTGATGTATAGAGTGGTACACCTGGGCACACACTGATGCTCACACTGACACAGCTAGACATACACTGATATATATACTCTGAAACACACTCATACATCAACACAAACACTAACATATACTGTACTTTATCCACTCAAAAATAGAAACATGGAATTTGGTTTTTTTTAACCATTTTTTCATTTGTTTTTTCCTTTTTTTTAAAATGATTTAAAAAAAGAATGTCTATAAACAATAAGACTGTATGCAAAACTGTTGCATATTCAAAAAACCTTTTTGAACTGCAAAATAAACAAAACAAAATTAATAGTGGTGGCTCTTAATTTTGTTGCTATTGAAATTATTTCGTAATGTTTTTAACAACAACTCACTGGCACTTGCTGCAATGCACAACCATGCCCTTTAGCTCATTGCATATTGCTGCAATAGATATACTTTGTACTGGTGCAGCAGCAGAAGAAGTAGATGGTCCTTGCACAGAAGGATCAGTAGATCTCTCCCTGATGAAACTGAGGTGTGTAAGCTCATGGTAACTTTTAATATGTTTCCACATAGTGAAAGTACCATAGCTGTACTTTTTCTCAGTGCCTCTAGACAGTTTATTTCCACAAAGAGTACAATCTGCAAACCTTGCAGAGGCTTTCTTTCCAGCAGTGGGAATAGTGTACTATCTCCACACATACCTTTCTTTGCTAGCAGCTGCATCCTAATGTCCCTCCTGTTCTTCCAATCCTGCAGAGGTACCATGATCTTTATTTTCTGCTATTTTGATTCCCAAATGGCAAAATACAGCCTTCTTCACCAAGAGACAATAGAAAAATGACTCTGTTGGGTGTAATTTCTTTCAAAAGTTGGGTGTGGTTCTTACGAACCAATGGAAAGGCAGATTTTTTTTTTACATTTGCCAAATCCGTGGATTTTACGAAAAAATGTGTGCGTTTGTCATATTCTCAAAATACCTTATTTCTACAGAAATAAATACCACAATCATTTAACAGCTCTGGAATGTGTCTATTATTATAGTACAATTTATTTTACAAGCTTTTATATACATAAAATATTTATAAAATAATTGGCCGAATCGGCGGCCAACTAACACATGATAGGAGAAAAAACCATAGAGTTCACTCACACAACAATTTGCAGATCTGCAGAAAATCCACAGAGCCCATGTTTTTTTTTTAATTACTTAATATGAAACAAACATCTTTTATATTATACTACTATGTAGTCACATTACACATCACTCTTTGTAATTCATAAAAATAAATGTGTAAAAAAATCAAAATACGTTCCCTTAATAAACCATGGAAATTCACTGAAAAAAAAACAAAGGTTACTCAGACGTTATACTTAGAAAATAGAGGGCCTCATTCTAAGTCTGGCGGGCGGCGGAGGCCGCCCGCCAGACTTCCCCCCTCCAGAATACCGCACCGCGGTCGGAAGACCGCTGCGGCTATTCTGTGTTTTACACTGGGCTGGCGCGCGACCGCCAAAAGGCCGCCCGCCAGCCCAGTGTAAAACTCCCTTCCCACGAGGACGCCGGCTCAGAATTGAGCCGGCGGAGTGGGAAGGTGCGACGGGTGCAGTTGCACCCGTCGCGAATTTCACTGTCTGCAATGCAGACAGTGAAATTCTTTGTAGGGCCCTCTTA
The DNA here is from genome assembly GCF_031143425.1 of Pleurodeles waltl. NCBI lineage: Eukaryota > Metazoa > Chordata > Amphibia > Caudata > Salamandridae > Pleurodeles > Pleurodeles waltl. The sequence continues at coordinate 624,836,650 of NC_090438.1, read as the reverse complement.
CGGGGGCCCCTGCAGTGCCCATGCCATTGGCATGGGCACTGCAGGGGCCCCCAGTGGCCCCACAACAACCCATACCGCCATCCTGTTCCTGGCGGGAGAACCGCCAGGAACAGGATGGCGGTATGGGCTGTCAGAATCCCCATGGCGGCGCAGCTAATGGGCAGCTAATGGGCAGCGGAAAACCGGCGGGAGACCGCCGGTTTTCCACTTCTGACCGCGGCAAAACCGCCGCGGTCAGAATGCCCTGCGGGGCACCGCCAGCCTGTTGGCGGTGCTCCCGCCGACCCTGGCCCTGGCGGTTCCTTACCGCCGGGGTCAGAATCAGGCCCAGAATTTGAAAAAAACTTATAAATTCACTGAAAACCCCAAAGGATACATGGGTGTTATAGTTAGGAAATATATATAAAAAAAAACATAGAAATTCACGGAAAAGGACAAGGGTTACAGGGACATTATTGTTAGGCTGACATTTCACACGTGCAAAACCAGTGGAATTCAGCAGTTATAGTTACCTCAGCTAACTATAACTTGCACCCCCCGTAATGCACTGCTTATGACCTCACATATTACATCACTCATGACATGGTCAGTGACATCACTGATGACATCATACAGTGAATGCAAATAGTTGTATGGATGTTTGAGTGGAACTGTGAGTGGTTGTACAGGTGAGTGGGTGTGTATGTGCGATTATATGGGAGAATGACGGAGTGTGTTTGTGGCATCTCAAATTACATCACTGATGACATCACTAATGACATCAACCACAAAAAAGCTCAGACACCAACTCATACCCCATACAAGCACCTTTACATCCACATACACAACTACTCACACTCATTCATACACCCTTTAGACTACTGACACAGACACACACACACACACACACTCACTCACTCACACAGTCACTAACACAACTCACTCATCGATACATTACTAAGTCAGCTATTGATACACTTACACACTCAATCACACAACCATGTAGCCACTCAGACACCAACTCATACACTTGTACAACTACTCACAAAAGTAAATAACATACCCACACATCCACTAATATACCCACTCACTCACCCATACAAGCAGTCACACACCAAGACACTCAGCTATCTAGTCACAGACACAGCCACTCACTCCCCGATACAGACACTTACACACAAAGTAACTCACCTGTACAACAACTTCCACAATCAGTCACTCACCCGGGAAACCACTGACAGACCCAGTCACTCACACATGCAGACACCAGCAGACCAGTTCACTTTCTGATAGAGCTACTCCTAAATCCACTTACTCTCCCATTAAGTCACTGATACAGCCTGTCACTTACGTATACAGTCACTCATACACCTAATCAGCAACTCATACAGTCACGTACTCCCCCACTTACTCACCAATACAGTCATTATCACACCCACTTACTCATCCATACAAAGCACTCACACACCCACTCACTCACCCATGCAGCAACTCATACACCCACTCACTCATCAATACAGACACTCACACACCCAGTGACCAACCAATACAGCTATTCATACATCCACTCACTGTCCCATAAAGTTACTGACACAGCCACACACTTATGCCTTAACCCACTGTTACATCCTCTCACTCACCTGTACACTCACTGATGCAGTCACAAACACACTTCTTCACTCTCCCATACAAACCCACACACACACACACTCACCTGTACAGCCACTCACACTCCTACTCCCACTCATACATCCATACAGCATTTACATTCACTGGATGATATCATCATTTAAGATGGCATCAGCGATGTCATTAGTGATGTCACTGACAATGTCACGAGTGACATAATGTGGGAGAATGTAAGCAGTGCATTATGGGGTCACAAGTTATAGTTAGCTGAGGTAATTATAACTGCTGAATTTCACTGGATTTGAATGTGTGAAATGTGAACCTAATTATAACATCCCTGTAACCTTTGTTTCTTTGTTTTTTTCAGAGAATATATATATATATATATATATATATATTTAATACCTAACTAGGTAGTAATAGTGAGGTCTCCGGAAGTCCAAGGAGTCGCGCACTCCGGTTTGAGATAAAGTTCACTCCAATTTAGAACAGCAGTTTATTATGGTTTATCTAAGGTGATCAGCTGTGATCAAGGCATGGTTATGCCAAAACACATGGAGCTGTATTTAGTGTGCTTGCACCGTACTGAACTGCTGTTCAAGCTGTATATTATCATGGACTTTATCTCAAACTGGGGTGCGCATCACAGGCCTCTCACCTATTTGCATACTGTTGCTGGCTAGGGTCCCAGCAGTGAGGCACTGTGGGAGGTATATATATATATATATATATATATATATATATATATATATATATATATATATATATATATATGTGTGTGTGTGTATATACACACACATGTATACATCTATATATATATATTTATATATATATATATATAAATTACCTAGCGGCGGTTGCTGCTAGGTAGTTATAGTTGCAACATAGTTTCTGTATAAAAAGCATTTTTTTACTTGCTCATATCTTTGGAGCCGCTTGACGATTCTTCACGATACGTTTGCCAGTCCTGTCAGTTGCTGCCTGAAAAGTTTCAGGGTGCTCCATCCACGGGTGGGGGTGAGTAAAAAGAGGGGTCCCAAAACACGTTTTCTCTCTTAATTTTTCCATAGGGATTTTGAACAGCGATAGCGTATAAACTACTGGACTGAATTACACCATATTCGGTAGGAAGGTAGGTCCTGGTCCAGAATGAGTGCTTGTTTTGGTGTAATTCTGTTCAGTAGTATTTGAGAAATTAAGGGGAAAACAAATTTATATATCTAGGGACGCAAAGGATTTGAGACCCCTAATGATCTTGTGTGAGATCTGGTTGGCTGATAAAACTTCAACAACAGAAGCTGTTAAAGTGTTGTTCACCATCTTGGGACTCGGCTGCAGCTGAGTCCCAAAAAAAAGTAAAAAAAAAAAAAAAAGGGGCAAGGGTAGGAACACCCTGACCCTTTAGCTCACCATGCACTGCAAATTAGCCCACAAATTGCAGCAATCATGCCATCTTTCATAGTATCATTGATAATATCAATGTAATATTTGCAGTCAAATTTTGGCAAAAAAACTGTGCAATGTATAGTTTACCTTCGGGCATGAGTAATATTTACTTGAGGTAACTATAACTATAACTGGTGAATTTCTATGGTTTTGTACGTTTAAAATGTGAGCTTACCTAAACTTTCCTGTAATTTTGGTTTTTTTTGTGAATTTCTATGTTTTTTTTTAAATTCTATTTTGTAACTATAATTTCCCTGTAACCTTTGTTTTTTTAGTGAATTCACTGAAGAGCCAAACGTTACAGGGACGTCATAGTTAGGTTCAGATTTTACCCGCACAAAACCAGATAAATTCAGCAGTTATTATCCATTTATCTAAGTTTGTGCCCTTGACCTTAACTTCCCCACAGTATTCTAATGAAAAACTAGATTGCTAACATTCTCTCTTTGTTACAATCAATCAATCACAGTATTTGTAAAGCGCAATACATACCCGTTAGGGTTTGAAGGCGCTGAGGGAGAGGGGGTGCTGCTACTGGTCAAAGAGCCAGGTCTTAAGAAGTCTCCTGAAGGCGTGTAGGTCCTGGGTCTGTCGCAGGTAGGTAGGGAGGGTGTTCCAGGTCTCGGCGGCGAGGAAGGAGAAGGACCTGCCACCGGCGGTCTTGCGCTCAATGCAGGGAACGCTGGTGAGGGCGAGGTTGGCAGAGCGGAGTTGGCGGGTGGGGGTGTAGAAGTTGAGTCTGTTGTTCAGGCAGGCTGGACCGGCGTTGTGGAGTGCCTTGTGAGCGTGGGTGAGGAGCTTGAAGGTGATCCTCTTGTCCACGGGGAGCCAGTGGATGTCTCTTAGGTGATGGGAGATGTGGCAGCGGCGGGGCACATTGAGGACCAGTCGGGCGGAGGAGTTTTGAATGCGTTGGAGGCGTCGTATGTTTTTTGTTGAGATGCCTGTGGAGAGTGGGTTGCCGTAGTCTAGCCTGCTGCTGACGAGGGCCTGGGTAACCGTTCTTCTTGTTTCTGTTAGGATCCATTTGTAGATTTTATGGAGCATGCGGAGGGTGTGGTAGCAGGAGGAAGAAACTGCGTTGACCTGTTTGGACATGGAGAGGGTGGAGTCGAGGATGAAGCCGAGGTTGCGAGCGTGGTCGGTGGGTGTTGGCGGGGCTCCCAGAGAGGTGGGCCACCAGGAATCGTCCCAAGCGGAGGGGGTGCGTCCGAGGATGAGGACCTCCGTCTTGTCAGAGTTCAACTTCAGGCGGCTGTATCTCATCCATTCGGCGATGGACTTCATTCCCTCATGGAGGTTGGCCTTGGCAGTGTGTGGGTCTTTGGTGAGGGAGAGGATGAGCTGGGTGTCGTCAGCGTGAGAGAGAATGTTGAGGTTGTGCTGACGGGCCAGTTGTGCGAGGGGGGCCATGTAGACGTTGAACAGCGTTGGGCTGAGAGAGGAGCCCTGGGGGACGCCGCAGATGATGTTGGTGGCTTCGGAGTGGAAGGGTGGGAGGCGGACTTTCTGAGTTTTGCCGGAGAGGAAAGAGGAGATCCAGTTATGGGCCTTTTCCTGTATTCCGGCTTCGTGGAGGCGTGTTTTATTAAGGTGCAGTGGCAGACCGTGTCGATGGCGGCGGATAGGTCCAGGAGGATGAGGGCTGATGTTTTGCCGTTGTCCATTTGCTGTCTGACATCGTCTGTGGTGGCGAGAAGGGCAGTCTCGGTGCTGTGGTTCCGTCTGACATACCCAACCACTCAGACTGGGAGGGATCCAGGATGGAGTTGATCTCGAGGTGGTGGGTTAGCTGAGCGTTTACGATCTTCTCAGTGACCTTCGCTGGGACAGGGAGCAGGAAGATTGGTCGGAAGTTTTTTAGGTTGTTGGGGTCTGCTTTGGGCTTCTTAAGGAGGGCGTGGATTTCGGCCTGCTTCCAGTTTTCCGGGAAAGTCGCAGTCTTGAAGAATAGGTTTATGACCTTTCGAAGTTGGGGGGCGATGGAAGAGTCGGCTTTGTTGTAGACGTGGTGGGGGCATGGGTCTGATGGAGATCCTGAGTGGATGGAATTCATGATCTTGCGTGTTTCTGAGTCGTCTACGTTGGTCCAGGCGATCATGCGGTTGGAGCAGGAGGACTTTTCGGGGTGGGGTCCGTCTTGGGCGTGGTGTTGAGGCTGTCATGGATGTCGATGATCTTTTGATAGAAAAAGGTGGACAGGGCGTCGCAGAATACTTGGGATGGTGTGATGTCGTTGACGTTGGAGCTGGGGTTGGAGAGCTCTTTCACAATGCAGAAGAGTTCTTTGCTGTTGTGTGCGTTCTGTGAAGTGTGATCGCTTGGCTAGTCTGATTAGCTGGTGATGCTTGTGAGTGGCCTCCTTGTGGGCTGTGAGGCTGTCAGATGTGTGTTCGAGGAGCCATTTCTTTTTTAGTTTCTGGCAGATCCGTTTGGAGGTGAGGAGTTTGTATGTGAACCAGGCGGCTTTTTTTCTTTCTTGGTTGGCGGTGGGTCTCTTGAGTGGTGCAAGGGTGTTGGCGCAGTCGTAGATCCACCGTCGGAGGTTGAGTGCGGCGGTGTCTGGCTCGGTGGAGTCGGTGGGTGGGTTCTGGGCAAGGGTGCTGGTCAGCTGGTCTTTGGTGACTTTGCTCTAGTAACGGGGGGTTGTTGGGTGCGGTGGTGCTTGAAATTCTTCTTGAAGGTGAAGTGGACACAGTGGTGGTCGGTCCAGTGCAGTTCGGTGGTGTGGTTGAAGGTGACATTGGTGCTTGCGGAGAAGATCGGGTCAAGCGTGTGTCCGGTGATGTGGGTGGGTGTGGTGACGAGTTGTCTGAGGCCGAGGTTGGAGAGGTTGTCAATCAGAGATGCGGTATTGGTGTCGTTGTTGTTCTCCAAGTGGAAATTGAGGTCTCCAAGGAGGATGTAGTCCATCGTGGGGAGCGCGTGGGTGCTGGTCAGGTCGGCGATGGAGTCGCTGAAGGGTGCTCGTGGCCCGGGGGGCCTGTAGATGAGCGTTCCTCTGAGAGTAGTGTTGGGGTCTGTGTGGATTCGGAAGTGCAGGTGTTCGGCGGTCTTGAGGGTGTCGTCCGTGTGGGTGTGGATTTTGAGGGTGGATTTGTGGGGGATGGCTATTCCTCCTCCGATTCCGTTGGCGCGATCTCTTCTGGTGATCTTGTAGCCGTCCGGCATGGCTATGGCGATGTCAGGTGCTGAGGCGTCGTCCCACCAGGTTTCGGTCAGGAAAGCTACATCTGGGGCGATGGTGTCGAGCAGGTCCCAGAGTTCAATGGCGTGCTTGCGTGCGGAGCGTGTGTTGAGGAGTATGCAGTGGAGGTGGTTAGTACCGGTTGTTGCAGGTTTCCTCGTTCTGTCGCAGGTAAAGTTGCAGGCGCGGCTGGGGGAAGGGTCCTTTGGTGTTCCTCGGAGAGGCTTGGAAGCAGGTTGTGAAGCGGCCGGGGTTGAGGGCGTTGAGCTGGTTGGCTGTGTAGAGGCGTCTGGTCGTGCAGGGGTCGTGTGGACATAGGGGGGTAGCGCTGGGCGCGGTCAAGGCGCGGACAGGCACAGACGGGCTTGCCTCTGGCGCGCCTCCGCCATTAAGAAGGGAGGGGTGAGGGGGGAGGGAGCAGCAGCTGGGAGGCGGGAGGGATCGGCGAATGGGGGCACGAGGGGGCAGGCCGCGGGGAGGCAGCAGCGGGGAAACGCGGCTCAGAGGGTCCATTTATAACAAGGAAGTGGTTAATGCTATATTGTCGCACATCTGAAACCAATCAATTTAAAGTCGCGTAGCCTGTATTTGTGCGCGGTGCAAACCTGGTCGTAGAAACCCAACCACAAAGGGTTTCAAAATTGCACAGGTTTCGTAGATGGAACCCCAGAGGGGACCACCCATGGACTGTGCTGTGAGATACAAGTTGAGAAGGAAACAGGGACCAGGGCACTCTGAGTCTCTAAAATAAATATATAGTCCAAAAAGAGTAGAGTTGCATGGAGTGTTTAATCCAAGAACAGACAACAGCCAACACGTGTTTCGTCCTAAAGGACTTTTTCAAGGCTCATAGATTCAAACTTGTATGAAGAATAGTTTCACTAGGGTTGCTGTAGCCCCTAAAATATAGCATTGGTTCCAATGTAAATAGTGAGTCTTGCCATATTTTATGGCTAGTGCTCCTGTCTTTGGCACTATGCGGCTTGCCGTACTTGTAAGTATTGGTCAAATAGTATATCCGTGATTACATACGGTGATAGACACGGGGTCCCTCTGGGCCCAACCTTATTTCCTTTAGTCGCTGTATGTTTGGTCATGCGTCCAATAGTTCGAAGAGCTCAAGAAACAGCGCATGATAACGCTGTCTTGTTGCCGGTGTAATCTCCGTCGGGGGAGCACACAAGGGGCAAGAATACAGTCGCAAAAGCAAGAAAAGGCACAAAATGTAAACTATGGCACAATAAAACACAGTGAAACAAGGCACTGAAAACAGTCACAAAATTAGAAAAAACGGCACAATGCACACGAGTCTAGCGACGCTTACCAGAAGCCCACTAGACACTAGGAATGAGGCGCAGGCGGGTGCCTGCGGGTGGAGGAGGGCCTCGAACACGCGAGTAGCACCCTAGGCGGGGGACAGGGACACGGACACAGCAAGGTGGTGCTGCGGTCGTGGGGGGGGGCGAGTTCCTGACCAAAGGCAGGTCAGAGGTCGCTCACCTCCGACGCGCAGCGCCTGCCATTAAGAAGGGAGGGGGGAGGGAGGAGCAGCTGGCAGGCGGGAGGGATCGGCGAATGGGGGCATGAGGGGGGCGGGGCCGCGGGGAGGCAGCGGTGGGGAAACGCGGCTCTGAGGGCCGCGGGGGAGCGCACAAGGGGCAAGAACACAGTTGCAAAAGCAAGAAAAGGCACAAAATGTAAACAATGGTACAATAAAACACTGTGAAACAAGGCACTGAAAACAGTCACAAAATTAGAAAAAACTGCAGAATGCACACGAGTCTAGCGACGCTTACCAGAAGCCCACTAGACACCAGGGATGAGGCGCAGACGGGTGCCTGCGGGTGGAGGAGGGCCTCGAACACGCGAGTAGCAGCGTGAGCGGGGGTCAGGGACACGGACACAGCAAGGTGGTGCTGCAGTCGTGGGGGAGCGAGTTCCTGACCGAAGGCAGGTCAGAGGTCTCACACCTCTGACGCGCAGCGCCCGCCATTAAGAAGGGAGGGGGGAGGGAGGAGCAGCTGGGAGGAGGGAGGGATCGGCGAATGGGGGCACAAAAGTGTGGCACACTAGATGTCATCATCTTGATGCAATCAAAACTCTCATACCTTTAGAAAGTATAACAATGAGAGGGTCTTATTCCCATAGAAATGTTGATTAGTGCTCTAAAAATCTAAAATGATGACATATTTTCTCTAGTCTCACACAGCAACAAAGCACTTTCAAATTATTTGCTATCTTTATGTTTATTTATCCAGTTGGTCACTTGATTAGATGTTATACTCAGCCGATGGGATGTGAAGTTATGGCCAGAGCTGCAAGCTTGGAAACTGGGAAACCATAGTATATCATACTTATTTAGTCTCACCACATAACGGGCCTCATTACAACATTTGGGGGCGGCAAGCGCCGCCCGCCAAGTTGTAACCGCTGTGTGGCTGCCAATGCGGCCGCACTCCCGCGGTGCCCATTTCCACATCCCCGCTGGGCCGGCAGGCGGTAACCGAGTTTCCACCCGCCGGCCCAGCGGGGATGTGGGCCGCAACATGGGAGCCGGCTTCAAATGGAGCCGGCGGTGTTGCGGCTGTGCGACTGGTGCAGTTGCACCTGTCGCGCTTTTGGGCCCTGTCAGGGGGCCCCTGCACTGCCCATGCCAGTGGCATGGACACTGCAGGGGCCCCACGACTCCCCGTACCGCCAGCCTTTTCCTGGCGGTTCAAACCACCAGGAAAAGGCTGGCGGTCGGGGACTCGTAATCCCCTGGGCAGCGCTGCTAGCCATTGTGCTGGAAAACCGCCGGCCCCGGCGGTGCAACCGCGGTCGTAATGACCCAGGAAGCACCGCCAGCCTGTTGGCGGTGCTTCCGTCATTTTAGCCCTGGTGGTCCTCTACCGCCAGGGTCACAATGACCCCCTAAATCCCATAATCAAAATGAAATAAAAAGGGGTTAACAGAATCCACTGGTCTGTTTGTCCTAATATACCACCCATATTCAACCATATAGTCAATCATGCTCAGACATGAAAGATATAGAGTCTCTATAAGAGGAATAAGGTAAAGAATATGATCAGATCAGATAGGATCAGAGTGTGCCTACAGACTTCAAACCTAGATCTAACTTTACACCAATGCTTGGCTTTGACATGTTAGATACCTTTCAGGAAAAGGTAATTTTAGATCTCAGAAAGTTACAGAAATCAAAAAGAGGAATTAACAGAAACATATCATGGTCACAGAAAAAAGGTATTGAATCGCTGGCAAGAGACAATACATTGTAATTAGACCTGCAGATGAGGGGAGGAATGTGGTCATCATGCCCAGTGATAGGTATGTAATTGAAGCAAGAAGAGAGTTGAATAACAAAAACTGTTATGGGTTTATAACCATGGCTGAGTATGGAGAGACTATAACTGAATGTGGGGAGAAACTAGGAAAGTGGAAAAATAGGGGCACAATAGAGATTGAAGAGTATCAATTTCTGAAGAATTTACACCCCAAGATAGCCATGTTATATATTTTTCTCCCAATTACACTTGCTGTTAAAGCATTATACCCCAGCATAAGCCATTGTGATGGCATAAAGGTATGTGAACATTTTCTGAGAGCTAGACCATTGAGTCAGATTTTACATACACAGATTCTCCTTGAAATGATGACATTCTGCCTGAGTAACAACATTTTTGGGTTTGATAAAACTCTGTAGAGACAGACACAAGGAACAGCGATGAGCACTTGCTTCACCTACAGCTCTGCAAATCTTCTTATGGGCTGGTGCGAGGAGCAGGTGTTCACTGCGCCAGAATTCACTCAGGATATGGAAAAAGTGATATAATGGCTTTGCTTCATTGATGACCTTTTTTGATCTGGCAAGGCAATTTGAAAGAGGCTGCAGTGTTTTCTGAGCACTTGAACAAGAATAGCTGGAATTTAGAATTAACAGCCAACAATAGCAAGAAGAGCATAATGTTTATGGATGTGGAAGTAACTGTAAAAGAGAATAAGGTGACCACAAAAGTACATTGTAAATCCAGGCAGGAAACAGTCTCCTTAATGCAGAAATTAGTCATCTCAGTCAACTTAAATGGAGTATTCCATTCGAGGAATTGATTCGAGCCAAAATAAATTGCAGTGAAACTGTAACCTTTGAGACAGAGAAAAAAAAACATGCTGTAATGCTTTGCTCAGTGTGGTTACCCAAAGTGGATGTTGGACAAGGTGGTACGGAAAGTAGATGCACATACCAGACCTGAAATCCTTTTTAGCCCTAAGCAAAGGGATACTAATATTGACATCACGGAAGAAGGGGCCAGTACAAGAATCATTGCCATGTATTATGCGAAATCTGGCGATGTACGTGAAATCTTACAACAAAATTGGGGTCTTTAACAATGTGATCCCATAATAGGGGGTATTATGCAAGACAGACCCAGAATAACATACCAGAAAACAAGATCCCTGAGCGATATGTTGATGAAAACAGATGTGTATATTGAGACTGCAAGACAGAATGCACTGGGTGGACCACTATGTGATTTTAATGTATGTGGCAAGTGCAAACCATGTGAACATTCTGTTAGCAGCAAGTGAATAAGAACTCTTACAAAAAAATGAAGAACATTGTAAAGTTTATTACCTGCAGTATCCCTTGTGGGGGATATGTTTTTGAATGCCCCTGCGGCTTAAGATATGCGGGCAGCACAGTACATCCAGTACGTAAGAGAGTATTAGAACATGCAAGAGCTATAGCTAAGAAAGATGAAAACTATTGGGTGGCAAGGCATTTTGAAACACACCATTTCAGTGACAGGAACTTACTGAGGTAGATAGGCATTGATCATGTTCCACTGAGCCCACGAGGAGGGGACTGGATAAGTACGCTATGCAGACAGGAATCCAAATGGATCATTGAGTACCGCATGGGTTGAACTCCGATGAGGAATTGTGTATGCATCTGGATTGATTGTGAGGCATCTAAAAAATCAGCTTACTAAACAAAATACACTTGGAGATAAAGGCCACCTGATTCCTATGGTTAAATACTCTCCCAGCTGCTGTTTTGTATTTCAGTGTTCCCCCAACCTTAGTTCAAATTCCCCTTTCTGCTCTCATTAAAGAACAGATTTCATAACTCCTTTCCACAAAACCTTTTTTAGTTCATCAAGATGATAATATAATGTTTGTTGTTAACTACAATTTTGTCGTGCTCTGACCATCTCATTATAGAGAATGCTGTTAATAGATTTCAGAAAGGCAGTAGAAACATAATACATTATTACATGCAGACTTCTTCCTGTTCATTGTGATGTGTATTCTACCATCCTGCACATAAAATCTGAGGTCTTAAAATTCAATGTTCTCTGTACTATGGTTTTCTGACAATGTTACATTGACTGGGTTGTCTTTTAAAAACTGAAAAATTCCGTCCCCTCGCCAAAGCATGATAATATCGTCAATGTACTTCTCTCAGAACAAGATGTACTTCATGCAGGTGGAGGCACGTTGGACCCAGGCATGCTCCCTCTCATGTCAACCCACTAACAAGCAGGCATAGGTTGGAGCAAACTGGGAACCCCTGTCGTAGGTGTAACCATTGTCCCTCATGTCAAAACAAAATTGCTCAAAATTATATTTATCATTCCCATAATCATGCAAGTATGGTCATATTTGTACATTAGCAGTGTGTTAAGCAAGGACTCCTCCTCCATCATACCAAATTGCATTTTAATGATTGTGTATAAACTGGTCACATCCTTTGTAAAAAATATTATATCCTCCGACCAGGTTATATTGCTAAATGTATTCGAAATAACCTTTCCATCTTGTATATAAATTGTGTATAAACCTCTGTGATCATTTATCCACATATTGTGATGTATTGTATTGTAATTGTATTGTAATCGTATTTATATAGCGCTTACTACCCCTGACGAGGCGTCGAAGCGCTTTTCGATGAGTAGCACGCTACTCTGGAACCCAACAAGAATTAGTGATGGATTAGTATTGTTAAATAATGAGTAAAGTTTTAGTATTATTATGCGTTAATTTGAGCCTCGGATATGAGAGTTTGTTAGTTAGATTGACTGGAGTAATGGAGGGGTGGAGGAGGAAAGAAATCCAGAAATGTTAATTGGGAGTATATCCTTCATTTACTCAACCCAAAGGCTTGGGATGAGTAAAAGGGGGCAGAGGGGGAAGAGTATGTGGAAGGGTTAGGGAGAGCATAGTAGCAGGGTGAGATAAATGCAGGAGAATTTAGTAGGGTTGTGTGGGAGGTCACAGTAGTAGAGTGAGGTTTGGTGAGTTAGATGTGGAAGCGGAGGGAAGAGCTTAGGCAGAGATATTTAGGAGATGAAAGTGGTAGAAGGGATTTAGGATGAGTCAGAGTGAGAATGGAGGATAGTTTGATAGAGACATGACATAAGAGTGATGAGTAGATAAGTGTGATAAGATGAGAGCAAGAATTCATAGATATCTATTATAACAACCCACCCAGGAGCCATGCAATGATCTATGAACAAGCACAGAAACAACATATACACATACATACATATATATATATTTATATATTTACACACACACATATATATGAACACACACACATATGCACATACAATACATAATTAGAACCATGGGTAAAAAATACTTAGTCAAACAGGTTTAAAGAGTGTGTGTGTATTTTATTGTTATGGCATAGTAGCAACACATATTTTCTAAAGAAACTATAAATACATAGAAATAGACATATAATCTGAAAAAATATTTATCAACATAGGCATATGCAGTTCATAGTTGTTTGAATGAGGTGGTTATGAAGGAAAGAGCCAACTCTTGAGTAGTTTTCTGAAGACAAGAAAGTTGTCTGTAGCTCTTATAGTTGGGGGTAATGAATTCCATAGTTTGGCTGCTTGGAAGGAGAAAGATATACCACCTATAGTCTTTTTCTTGTATGGTGATGTTCTAAGGTGGGGTGCCAATCTTGAGCGGAGGGTTCTTTGTTGGATGTATTTGGTAATTTTCTTTCTGATAAAAAGCGGTCCTGTTCCATGTATAGCTTTGTGGGTGATACAAAGCAGCTTGAAAGTGCATCTTCTGGCAATGGGTAACCAGTGTAGTGCTCTCAAGGCAGGGGAGATGTGGGCTTGCGGCTTTATATGTAATAGTAGCCTGGCTGCAGAATTCTGGATACGTTGTAGTTTTTTCATAACAGATAGAGATGATCCATGGTAGAGGCTATTGGCATAATCCAGTTTGGATAGTACAAGTGAGATAGTAGCTTGCACCTTGTGTGGAAATCCGAGGTGGGGGAAGATGCGTCGTAAAGTCTTTAAGGTGATGAAGCTTGTGCGTGCTAATTTGCCACTTGGGCATTCATAGTTAACTTGGAATCCAAGGTTTTTAACTTCCTTGGATAATTGAGGAGGTGGTCCGAGATCATCAGGCCAGACGCACAGAGGGTCAAATTTTTCCAGTCACCACATATGAGTATTTCTGTTTTGGAGGTATTTAGTTTGAAATGGCTCCAGGTCATCCACTGATCAACGTCTGTGAGGCAACTGAAGATTTGTGAGTTTTCAATGTTTTTGGGGCATTCTAATTTAAGTAGTATTTGTGTGTCATCTGCATAGTTGTAGCATGTGAGATGGAAATCATTGATCAGTTCTGATAAAGATATCATGTAGATGTTGAAAAGCAAAGGTGAGATGATTGACCCTTGGGGGACCCCTGCTTTTGTGGGTAGGGCTCAGACGAGAAGGGGGGCGAGTGGATGATATTCGATCTTTTTTGAAGATAGGAAGTAGTCCAGTTGAGAGCAATCCCTTGTATGCCGGCTTTGAGTTAGGGTGTCATGGTCAACCGTATCAAAGGCAGCTGAGAGGTCCAAGAGAAGTAGTGCAGCAACTCCATTTTGGTCGACTGTGTTTTTAAGATCGTCCCAGATTGCCATGAGTGCCGATTCAGTGCTTCTTCCTGGGCGGAATCCAGTTTGGAAGTCTGAAAGTATAGAATTGTCTTCAATGAATTGTGACATCTGGGCGAATGCTGCTCTTTCTATCAATTTTCCCAGGAAAGGTCCATTTGTGATTGGTCTGTAATTGTTTGGGTCTTGCGGGTCTAGGTTTGTTTTCTTCAATAAAGGTTGTATGTATGCCTCTTTCAGGTCTGCAGGAAAAGTCCCTGAAGTTAAAGAGTTGTTGATGACTCTTCTTACAGGTGTGGCAGCAGAAGTAGATAGAAGGATGTTCTTGAAGATTTGTGGTGGGCAAGGGTCAGAAGGGCAACCAGAAGGTCTGCTTGCTTTGACCAAATCCATAAATTCATCCTGGGATATTTGTTTGAAGGACTGTAGATGTTGGGATGGTTTATTCTTAAAGGGTATTTTAGGAAAGGGGTTGGTGCTTATAGTTTTCTTCTGTTTTAAATAGGAGTCCAATGTGTCTGCCTTGGTTGTGTAGTGAGTTGCCATTTTGTTTGTGAAATCTTGAGTAGTGGGATGACTTCCTTCCATGCATGTAGGTTTTCAAAATTAATTGAGAATTTTGGATTGAGCATTTTGAATTCTGTCTGATTAGTATCTTTTTTTTAGCTTTTTTGATTGATGATTTGTATATCCTGTTAAGTTTGTGTAGCTGCAGTTTGTCTTAACTGTTGTTTGTTTTGTGGCAGGTCTGCTGCAACTTTCTGATTTGTTGCTTTATCTTTTTAAGTTCTGTGTTTCTCCAAGGTGTTGGTTTTCTTTTTTGTGTTTAGTTTTTCTGAGTGGTATTAGGACATCAAAAGCTTCCTGTAGCCACTCATACAGTTTTGGTACAGAATTAATTGTATCTAGATCTGTGTTTGCTGTTAGTTGTGTTTATAAGTGATCCAAATTGAGTTTGCTCCATGGTCGATAGGTGTATGTATGTAAGTAGTTGTGGGGTGTGTTGATTTGTGGAGTTGCATGTCGGAAAGTTATCATATGGTGGTCTGACCAGGTGATTGGCGTGATGCTATGAAAGGTAACTAGTTCAGGCTTAGCAAAAATGACATTTAGGATGTGACCAGTGATGTGTGTGGGATTGTGTACAATCTGATGTAGGTTCAATGCGAGTAGGCCAGTGGTGATAGCTTTTGGATGGGGCATATTGGGTTTGTCAAACCAAATGTTTAGATCCCCAAGAATGCATAGATTGGAGTATAGTGTAATAAGGTTTGAGAATGTGTCTAGAAAAACATCTGGGAAAGTGGAGTTGTTAGGTGGAGGTCTGTAAAAGAGGAGAAAGTTACAGGAGGAAGTTGGAGTAGGGTGGCATCTGGTAAGGAGGGCTTCACAACCTTGTATGGAAATGTTGTCTGTTTTACTGCGGTTCATTGCCTGTTTGAATATAATAGCTAGTCCACCTCCTCTCTTGCCTATACGGTTTTGAGTGATGCTTTGATAGCCTGGAGGAACGGCTTCGTGCAACACTTATGCCATGTCATCTCCCAACCAGGATTCAGTAATGAATAGTAAGTCAGGTTGTGTGTCTGTGAGCAGGTCGTAGATGTGGTGCTTGTTTTTAGAGAGTGATCGAGCATTTATGAGCTGGCAGTTTAGAAGAGGTGTGTTAGTGGTAGTGTTGTTTTGTTTAGTAGAAGGGTAAGTAGTGTAATGTGAGCTTGAAGCAGGAGTGTTGCTAGCTGTGATAACTGTTTGAGGGTCACAATAGTCTTGCTTTTCAACATTGTGTTCCTCTTCCAGCAGGTTAAGGAGGCATTTTGTTGGGTCTGTGTGTGTGGGTGGTGGACTTGGTGGCTGAGAGAGCCATGAGGAGTGTAGTGTTTTTTGTAGGGTAGTTTTATTATGTAACAGACAAGGGGATGCGAGGTTGCTATGAGTGGCATGTTTTTTATTTTGTTTGCGTTTGTTTAGTGTGTTTGGAGTATGAGTTAGGGGTGGCGGAGGAGCATGTAGATCATGATGTAAGGCTCTAAATTGTGCAATGGAGGAGAGGCGAGTGAATGAAAGTTTCTGGGTTGGGGTGCTTGTGGTAGGTGTTTGTGAAGATTGGGGGGGTATGGGTGGGGATAGGATGAAATTTGTATTCTTTGTGTAGTCCTGGGGGTGGGAGTGGGTATGATGATGAGTGTAATGTAAGTTTGTGTTGCTTTGATGTGCTGATGTTTGTGGTTGGTATTGTTTTTGTGGAATAATGAGAGGCGATATTGGTGTAGTTGTTTTTGGTGAGGGATCTGTATGTGAGTTAGTGCTGCTAAGTGGAATATGAGTGTTAGATGGGGTGTTGATGTGTTTTGGAGGTGAATGTTTGAGGTGTGTAAGAGGTGATGGGTGTGTGTCAGGGGAGTTAGTATTATTTGCGATGCCTGGAAGAGGTAATAAGTGTGGTGGAGTGAAATGTTGGGATTGTATGGTTGTGTGTAATTGGTGAAGAGAGTGGAAGAATGTTTCTAGATGATGTGTTTGAAGGCAGGGTTTGGGCATTGTTATGACGACAGGTGGTCTGTGTGGAGCGAACAGCGGATAGTGTTGTTGGTTAGTATGAGCAGTGCGTGTGTATCTGGAAGGCTGAGACTGAGAGAAATGCATACTGTAGTTTTGTGTTGTGTGGGTGATGGCAGGTTGTGTTAGTGGGAGTGGACAGAGTAGTGATTGCTGTGAGAATGAAGGAATTTGACTGTAGTAGTTGTGGGGGGTATGTGTATATGTGTTTTATGTAGGGTATTGTGTGGGGTGATGGATCACTGCAATATGTCTGTGGTCAGTTTGTGATGCATGAGTTGGATGTCTTTGTAGAATGTGTGTTTGTATGTTGAGGGATGTGTAGGGGCTGAAAACATTCATGGTCATATTTGAATTGGGCAGCATTTCTGGCCCTAGTCCCTACCTGTCCCGAACAGGCCCAAACAGACAACTGCCCTTGTCCTCTCCGCCCTTAGTCTCGATGCCCGTGCTGAGACGCCCTGAATCCTAGCCTTTTATAGCCCTACTGGCCTATAAGAAGCCAGTCCTAACCCTAGCCAATCCAATTTCAAACCCTGATTCAGCCAACTAATGGGAGACCCAGCCCTAATCACCAGTCATAGCCCTATTACTGACCACCAATCACAGCCCCAGCCCTAAAACCAGCAACCAATCAGAATCCCAGCCCTATCCACCAATCACAGCCCTAGAACCAACAGCCAATCAGAATCTCAGCCCTATCCACCAATCACAGCCCTAGAACCAACAGCCAATCAGAATCTCAGCCCTATCCACCAATCACAGCCCTAGATCCAACAGTCAATCAGAATCTCAGCCCTATCCACCAATCACAGCCCTAGATCCAACAGCCAATCAGAATCTCAGCCCTATCCACCAATCATAACTGCATCCCTGGAGCTAGCAACCAATGAAACACCGTCTCCCAACAACCTATCACAACAGCATATGCAACAACCAAAAGGAACTTATATAAGGAGCAAGTTAACTGAACTCCAGTCCCTGAGGGCAAGGGGTAAGGAAACTGCTGCTCTATTCAGAATCTCCTTGGATACAGACAGGCTGAATCCACACTTCCAAGCTAGCAGAGTCTACTTTCCAGGTAAGGGGGAGATTGTTTAAGAGACAAACACTGCAATAGTGCTGGGCGCACACTCTAAAATCGGGCTTTTTTAAAGGCAAAAATACAGGGGGGCAGACAGTTTTTAAGCACAATTTAAATCACACAAACAGATTAAAACAGTCTCCTAAAACCACACTCTGCAAGATGTATGTAGCCTTTTTAATTAGAAGAGGGGACAAAAAGGGGGGGTGGAGTGCCACAAACTAGCAAGGGAATTCACACAGTCACGGCAAAAACATTTTTTTAAAAAAACACTACTTTAAAAGAGGCCAGGCTGCCTGAAACACAGAGAGTCCACAGTAAAACAAACACTTTTGAACAAATGTGCGAACAGCCTGGGGGTCAATTTCTAATATGGTTGGCTTGCTGTGAGGGACATGTGATTTCTTGTGCATTGTTGGCAAGATATACATGCAGGAACACCTAGGTTCATTAACCAATATGTAATTGTGTTCTTCTGCTGAAATTAGACAATTCTCTTTCCAATCTGAGAGTTTCATTTTATTTAAAGCTGTGATGCCGTTCTTAGAATTAAAAGAGTCTTCTCATGGCATGCAGCGTTATCTAGCTGTCTATCAATATAGTCCACTCTATTCATCACAACTATGTTTTCACACTTGTCGGCCGCCCTTATGATGATGGCTATATCTTCTCCAAGTTTATTCAAAACTTGATTCTCCTCATAAATTAGATTGATGTTTAATAGTTTTCTTACTCAGACCATAGAGGTTATGGATTACCCTTTCAGTAAAGGTGGCCATATTGTTAGAGTATGTACAGGGTAGGTACAATTAAAAATGTTTGTGCAGGCCACTGACCAAACTCACATTTTCAACTATGTTGAACATGTTCAAAAACGATTCAGTACTGATGGTTTCATCATTTTCAAATTAGAGTAATAACTGCATATCATGGATGGGTGGCGGCAATTTGGGAAAATGCAAAACAGGCTTCTTAATACTTCTTTGGGTTGCATACGGAGTGCTACCTTGTCAACTTTCTTATGTTTTTTATTTAGTTGATTCAGCTTCTAGCAGCATCACCCTTGCAGCTGGTACTGTTAAGGTTGTGCATCCGTCTTTAATGGGATGCGGATTGTAAGTCGTTCATTTCTACCTAGATGCTTTGAGAATTGTAGTTTTCTATCCACACTAGGTTTCAGTGGTCTGTGCCCAATTAAATACTATAGCAATCCATAGATCACTTGTTGTTTCTGGGTATCGAGTGGTTTTAGACAAACTATAAAAAATGTATGTCTGTCTCCATGAGCAAAATGTGAATGTTTGTGACTAGGCCTTCAATGAATTAAGTCGTTGATGTAAACAATGTTACAAACTTCTCATTCTAACTATATTGATTTTCTTTGAGAAAAGGTTTTGTCTAGTTTTTAGTGGCATCTAGTTTTCGCATATTTGGCTTTCTGAGTTCATTCATGGAGGTCCTTAGTTATTTTTTCCTCAAGCTGGAAGCATGTAAAAACACCATATCTAGTTTTCAGAGATTTTGCTTTCGGAGTTCCTTCACGGGATTCTCAATCATTTCCCCACAAGTTGGAAGCACGTCAAACAGCAAAAAAAAGGAACTACTGAGCACTGCTTAAAATATTCCTAAATATGACTAAAAATAAATGATATTTTCCTCCCAACCCAATATAGAACGGGAGAAAAGGTCAAATTTTGGAATGCAAACCTTTTCACTGAACTTTTGGGGAATCGAAATACACGCAGGCATGCAGGGAAACTTTCGCTTTTACTTAAGAAAACAAAACAAAATGTCACATTTTGGTTGATTTCCTCAGACTGCTCAAGGGCAGAACACAATCCAATCCAAGGTAACGTTTCAATCGCCAATAAATGGAATAACAAAAAATGTAGACTGAATACCAAATGAGGGAAAAACCCAGCGGCAGCTCCTCCGGCTAAAGCGTAGGAGGGTCGCTCGTCTACATTCAGTGAAAGGAAAAATAAAATACCAATAACCCTATCTTATTATCATTTTACTTTTTCTGGAAGGCAGGTTGAGGTGAGGGCTGGGCTGGAGGGGATTGGAGAAGGGCTGGAGGAGGGGTGATATGTGCAACATAAGACCTCACATCTGCTTGGCCGGCCATGTTGGGCCTGTCAAACAGACTTGCACACTTTGCATTTCTCCACCTGGCAGTATTGCACAGCCGGGAGGAGAAAGTGCATAGGCCTTCACTCCATGTGTGAGCGTCGAACCAGGCTGCTGACACCAACCACGACGCTGCTGTCATGCTGGTGACAGCAGCGTGGTGATAGGTTGGGAGCCCGTGTGCTGCCGTGAGGAGGACGAGGACAGAGGAGAGATGAACATGTCTTCCAAAGGAGCAGGTAAGTGTTCTTTTATTTATTTATTTTTTAGCCCACCCGCCACACCCTGTTCCGTGGCAGCCACCAATAGAAACATCTATGGAGGTTTAACAATGGAATGTTCCAAATGTCAAAAAGGTACACCATTTGAGGGCTATGGGATGGAACTTTACCATTTAAGCATTGAAATCACATCAATTTCAAATTTTTTTTTCTTTGCCCACGGTATGATCACTGATATTAAAAAAGAGACACAAATTCTGTTTTTTTTTACAATTTACAGCACAACAACAATAAGCTCATTTAACTGCAGACAACCAGGCAATATACATTATTCCTACAATGAATAATAAATAAACTGTGATGTAGAACAATATTATCTTCATCAGAAAAATTAAACAAAAGATTGAAGTAACGGGCAGCCTATAATTATTTAACTACTGCTGTACATGAGATGATGGCTTTAACACTTAAATGTCTATAGCAGTATGGGAGCGGGTCCAGCACACCCACCTAAGTTTGGCACAAATAGTTACTGCCCATCCTGGTGGGTTTCATGAAAAAGATACCTTCTGTCACTATCACAGCTGGGTATTCCATGCTTCATGTAGATGCACTGTCTGATCTATTCTCCAGCCTTAAGCAGCTTTGCTATGTTAGCAACATTAGGGATAAAATTTAGCTTTTTAGTTATGATGTGTCCCGCTAATTGATGAATCCATATTTTATGTTTGCTTTCCATAACTTGGAAGACCTGACAGAGTGCCTAGGAAAAGATGAAAGAACTTAATTCAGGTACAGGGTTTTGATGCCTCTTTCTCATAGTTTTAATTATGGCTTCGGGCTCTGTCTTTCCTCCTATCTCTACTTCCCCTTGAACCCAGTGCTAAAAGCAAACTAATGGGGTTACCAGTCACTTCTTCGCCAGATTGAACCTAACATAAGTGAGTTTAGAGTGCTGCGGGCGCACACCCACTGAGCCCAGGATGGTGCGCCTAAACTACAGATCATGACGTACCAATATCACACTCCATTTTCATCACGAAAGCAACACCCAGAGCATAAGTCCGTGATAAGATGCAGATCCCTCCACCCCTTCAATTTATTTTCCAAAAGGCAGGTAATGTCTTTAAGGGGATGCCATTCAACTTGGCATTGGAAGTTGTATCTGAAAGTTGTTTATCAGTCTCAGCTATGTAATGACATCTATTTATAATGACTGTTGCCCCCTATGTACGCCTCCTTGGTTGCCTGTTCATTGAGGAATACATATGCATTCCTCTACTTATTTTTTTTGTTTGCACTGAGTTTACTTGATGCTTTCTAAGTGACCTTTTTACATATTATGCTCCGGGTGTTGCTCACTTGATGTTGATGTGGGTTTTTCTCACACTGCCTACAGCACTAATTTGGTAGCATAGTGCTTTCACCTGTAGAGTGGATACATTTTACCTATTGCAATCTACAGAGTTTAATTAATTGGGAGGTGCAACATCCGTCACAACACTGCTACCAACTCTCTGTGTATTAAAAACTCAATTTTCAGACGGTTAGCTTTCAAATTCGCTGTTGTAAATCTTCTTCTCTGAGTACGTCTGCTTTACCATTAATTATTAACATTGGGTTTAAGTGTCCCACAATATTTAAATGCTGAATAAATATATAACTAGAGAGCAGCTGTGACTGTAATTTAAACAAGGCTATTGAACAACACAAACAGCAAATGACTTTTGTTAATACATGAATCTACTTGGGGGGTCAGTGTGAGATCAAATTCATAATTTGTGCAAAATTTGTTTACATTTCCGACTAAGTGCATGAATTCAAAAGGAGTATCATAGAAAGCACTTTTTGCACTTCATTCTTCTCCGCTACTGGTTTGTCATGCTACTTAAACACATAGGGGGTGATTCTAACTTCGGCGGGCGGCGGAGGCCGCCCGCCGAAGTTCCCCCACCAAAATACCGCTCCGCGGTCGAAAGACCGCTGAGGGTATTTTGGGATTTGCCCTGGGCTGGCGGGCGGCCGCCAAAAGGCCGCCCGCCAGCCCAGGGCAAATCAGCCTTCCCACGAGGACGCCGGCTCAGAATTGAGTCGGCGTAGTGGGAAGGTGCGACGGGTGCTGTGGCACCCGTCGCGTATTTCAGTGTCTGCATAGCAGACACTGAAATACTTTGTGGGGCCCTCTTACGGGGGCCCCTGCAGTGCCCATGCCACTGGCATGGGCACTGCAGGGGCCCCCAGGGGCCCTGCAGCACCCCCTACCGCCATCCTGTTCCTGGCGGGAGTCCCGCCAGGAACAGGATGGTGGTAGGGGGTGTCAGAATCCCCATGGCGGCGGAGCGCGCTCCGCCGCCATGGAGGATTCTGCTGGGCAGCGGGAAACCGGCGGGAGACCGCCGGTTTCCCGAATCTGACCGCGGCCGAACCGCCGCGGTCAGAATGCCCTGCGGGGCACCGCCGGTCTGTCGGCGGTACTCCCGCCGACCAGAGACCGCCAGGGTCAGAATGACCCCCATAATGCCAACCAAAGCTATTTGTGCTATTACCTAATAATGTATGTTCAATCAAGCTGCCTTGTATGCCTTTGTCCATTCTGCACCCAAGCTATCTCATACTTCAACTCAAAAGGTGTCTGTACATTCATCAGGCGGCAACACATTGCAATTACACAGCAAAGCAGGGATTTAGAAACATTTTCACCTAAGGAGCCGAAATGAGAGTTATAGTACCAGTGATCTTTGCTTTTTCTCTTTATCCATCCCTATTATTTTTCATATATTCATTTATTGTGAGTGCATGTTTCCTCATTCGTAAATGTGAATTGCATTTAGTGTTGTTTGCACATGTATAACCTGTGACATTTGCTTTATTACATGTGGATAAAGTACCCCATGCCGTACATTAAAAGGATATTGCAAGTCACCAAGGAGTTCAGTACCAATATAGAGGAATGAGCCTGAAGGCCAAGTTCCTTTCCAGATCATGGAATTCCAAGGGAGTTGCTCTAGCCTTACAATGTATGGTATGGGGTACTTTGGGCCATGTGTACGAACACTTTTTCCTATAGACACAGAATGGGTAAAAACCTTTGCTACATCTGGCCCTTTATTCTTTATAATATAAGGAATACCATCATCCTTCCCACAAATGCCTTAAATCATTTGTGTATTCCTCTTTCATATGAAAGAGATATTACTTTTGGAGACACAAAAAATAAAAGTGGAATCTGAAAGTCCAAACGTAAACAGATCAAACACTAGTTATATATCAGTTGCAAAACTATATTAAAATCAGCTTAATGAAAGTAATGTTATGTGTTTTTGAAAATCACAGTATCATCGCAAGGGTATCCTGGTGCTGAGCAGGTGTGTGTTTGTTTGTCTAGTCCTGCCTACAGTAGATTGATTAATTGAAAAGTCTGGTATTCAGCTTTTCATAGAATTTGAGAAGAGAGGTGGAGGAGGCTCTAATGTGGAGTGGAAGGTTGTTCCACCCTTTAGAAGCACTGTATGAGAACTCCTGTTCTCCTGATCTGTTTTCTGAAGGTGAGGTGGCTCTGTGGTTGGTGGAAGGAGATGCAACTGTTCAGGTAGGGAAGTCCTGAGTTGTGCAGTGCCTTAAATATATGTGTGAGGAGTTTGAACTAAATGCATTTGTGTATCAGCAGCCAATGTAATTCCCTGAAGTGTCTTGTGATCTGAGGTCTGTTTGGAAGATAGATGAGTCTTGCTGCCAAGTACCAGATGGTTTGTAGTCTTCTAGTGAGTCGCTTGTTGATCCCGGCATAGAGGGTGTTCCCATAGTTCAACTTGCTGGTGACTAGGGCATGAGTGACAGTTTTGTATGAGGGGGTGGAGCCTCCTACAACATGTCTCAGGAGTGTAGAATATGGCTTGTAACTTTTCACCTGTTTGTGGAGATCCCTGATGTCAAATTAAGTGTGTTTTAAATAATGAAACAACTTAAATACATTTCTTTTTAATAAATGTTAACTTTAAACAATAAACATATTTCTTTTTAACTAATTGCTTTAAAAAAAAAAGAAAACGTTCACCTAGAGGTGGAGATCTCCAATCTCAATTTAAATGTGTATTAAAAGGTAAAACAACTATAATATATATATTTTTAAACTATAATTGAAACGATTATCCACTCTATCTAATATTTTTCTTTTTAATTATTTTTGATAAAACTCGGTTAAAATTATGTATTGGTATTTCAAATACTTGTTACAATTTTGGAAAAAAATAATTTATGTTTGTTAATTTAAAATATCTAACTAATTTAAGTAATTGTAACATTAGCGCCTTCGAAGTGGTATTTCAATCCCTTCCCTCCTGTGTATCTATTGAAGTGTGTGGCAGTACCAGTGGTTGGCAATGTGCAGTGCTTGACTTACTCAAAGGGTGGGCTGTTAACTACTAACACATGTTTTGATTTTATAAGTTTATTTGGTGAATTACAGTGATCTTTCTCCTTTAAGGGTGTTGATTTGTATTAGATTTACACATGAAAGATAGGAAAGATGGAGGTTTGTGGCTATAGGTTTAAGAATGACATTTTCTTGTATGTGACTACTACTACTGTACTACTGCTTTGCATACTAAAATATAGTTTGCGAATCGGGCCCATTATTTGTTAAAAAGAGTCAAAAAACTGTTTGAACTGTCTTTATTTTCATCTCAAGATAACCATGGGAATACCGCAATAGAAATGTGTATGTGGCCATGAGAACACACTGTGTGAATTACACACATTGTAAGGCACACCGTATACCAATGTATACTATTGATTGTTAATAAAGCATGTCATATTTCTTTGCATATATATCAACCGTGCAAGTATAAAAACATGAACCATCAATATTTTCATAATGTGAAACAAGTAACAACCGTCCCACCACCAATATTCGCTTAACTTAAAAGGGAGCAAGGGTGAATGGTAATAGGTGATTTTCTATGAGAAAAAGCAGTAAAAACATAACAACATGGTTGTATAACAGAACAATGCATGGCAGAATCAAGGATGGCTTAACAACGCAGTTGGAACCACAACTGAGTTTTTACCATGCATGCCTTTACCACACGTCTTTACAACAAATCTTGTTGTAAAAGCATGCCTATCAAAGGTAGATGTGGTAAGGTCATGCATGGTTGTGTGATACAACCCCCTGACCACCTCGCCCCCACTCTAAACACTAAAACCTACCCTGTCCCAAAAATGACCCCAACCTCTCCTAAAAACTACCCTGACCCCCTCATTAAACCCAAAAACCTACCCTGCCTTTTCCTAAAAACTACCACGACCCCCCGCTCTAAACTCCAAAAGCTACCCTGCCCTGTCCTAAAACCTACCCTAACCCCACCTCCACCCTGAACCCTAAAGCCTACGCTGTCCTAAAAACTATCCTACCCTGTCCTGAAAACTACCCTGACCCCCACCCCTCTCTAAACCCTAAAACCTACCCTGTTTTAAAAAATAGCCACCCTGTCCTAAAAGCTACCCCAACCCCGCTCAAAAGCTACCCTACCCTGTCCTAAAAGCTACCCAACCCCTGCACCCTAAAACCTACCCTGTCTTAAAAACTACATCACCCTCTCCTACAAACTACCCCAACCTCCCACCCTGGACCCTAAAACCTACCCTGTCCTAAAAACTACCACACCCTATCCTAAAAACTACCAGACCCCCTGCCCTAAACCTTAAAACCTACCCTGTACTGAAAACTACCCCACCCTGTCCTTAAAACTACCCCTACCCCCACCCTAAACCCTAAAACCTATCATGCCCTGTCCTGAAAACTACCCTGACCCCTGCCCTAAGCCCTAAAACCTACCCCACCCTGTCCTAAAAACTACCCAGATCCCACGCCCTGCCATGAAACCTAAAACCTACACTGTCCTGTCCTAAAAACTACCCTGACCCCCTGCCCTGAACCCTAAAACCTACCCTGTCATACAAACTCCCCCTCCCTGTCTTAAAAACTACCCTGATCCCACCCTTTCCTAAAAACTACCACGCCCTGTCCTTAAAACTACAACCCCCACCCTGAACTCTAAAACCTACCCCGCCGTGTCCTTAAAAATCCCCCAACCCCCACCTCACTTACCCAGCCACCACTTTCCTCTCCCATCTGTTCCTGTTGTGTGCCTGAGCATTGCTCAGGCCACGTAGAAAAGGCTGTTTCCCTAACAGCATACTTAGCCAAAAACATCTCACATGGATCCCTTCTGGTTTGGCCTGTAGGTTGCTGCTCACACCCATTCAATGTAACCATCCTTGAATAAAGGAGTGTGTGGTACACTGAGCTAGTGTTTTTGGCTCTTTAAGGCTGACACATATGCTAATGGTGTGTGTGTTGCTGAAAATGGGGACCATAGCAGAGTACACTCTTATTTTGCCATCATAGTTTGTACCTCTCTGGGTCCTTTCCTGAGGAGCGCAGTGACCTACATGGTCTTTATTTCAACTAGGTGGACTGGAATTTAAAAGAGCATAATTGTATGGCAATATGTAATTTATATTAAGGGCCTGATTTAGATACTGGTGGCAGGATTATTCCGTCATAAACATGACAGATATCCCATTCGCAGTATTATGATCTCCATTGAATGTTATGAGATTGTAATACGGTGGACGGGATGGAAGTCACGTTTGTGATGGAGTATTCCCCTCCACCAAAATCTAAATCAGGTCCCAAGTGACGATGTGGAAATTGAACCTTAGTTTAAGTCTGAAAGATCAATAACAAGTTAATTAGTAGCCACGGAACATGCAAATTTCTCTAGGTAGATATAAGCAGAACCTCTGGTAGGTTGCCTGATTAAGAATCATATTAATAATATTTGCAGGGAATACTTGAATAATACACAGGTTTTTATTTGATGCCCTCTCGTTGCCTAATCTGGTATTTAACCTTGTATTTTTTTCTCTTGCCATAATATTTAGTAGGGGTGTCATACCCCTGTGTCAAATAGATTCTGCTTTGCCATGGCACAAGTGTTCCTCAGTGGTGCATGCAGCTTTTCTATCAGGCACCCCTTCTTCTTAGGGCCAATTTCTGGTGTGTGTGGAAATGATGTTGCATGCTACTGGCCAGAAATGAAAGCATGGAATATTTCAGTGAATCCTATTGATATATTTCCTTTAGAGACTTGACTCCAATGGACATAAAACAGAACTGTCTGTCAGTGACACTGTGGAAATGGGACATTATCTTTATGTAAACATTGACAAATAGCCAGATATACAAAGCTCAATGTATTTCATCTGTTTCCTATTATGTCACCAGAGAAGGCTGAGAAGGAAGTTGGAGAAAGAAATGGAAAGCTCAACAAATTCAGTTGAGTTGGAAGTAGTCACTGAAGAATGTGTGGCTGACTATGATGATCTTTTGAGAATGAATGAGGGTGTTGTATAAAGTGCACGGATACCCATCAGAGTGTCCCAGCCAGTATTACAGGAACTAGGGGTGGGGACTGTGCTACAACAACCCCATAAAACTAGAAAGAGTTTAAGTGTATAGTGAGCACTAAAAGGAACCCTAAAGGTTTTTGTTATGGTACCATTTTTTGTGTTTGATTAGTGTCAAATCACACATCAACTTTTAGTGAGGTGGCTTTATTTAACAGCATCCCCACTCCAAAAATAATTTCACCACCACTGGTCCCTGTGCTAATTATTGCAAAACCAAAACAGGCCCCTCCCCAGTTAGCAAAGTGGATATCAGTCATGCCTTCAGTTTCTGCAAGATAAAGGCTTAGAGCCATAGAAGGAGGCTGACTCCATCTTTTGACTGCCAAGAGAGAAGAAGAGCCAAGAATTGCCTGAACAAAGAGCTCTTGGAGGTTGACAGAGCTGAAAACTTCCAGAAAGATACCAGGGACAAAAGGCTAAATAACCTGATGGACCAGGACCAAGGATGTAAAGAGGATCCTCTTCGTAACTGGCAGCCAGTGAAGAGATCTAAGATTAATAGAAACTGATGCTCGCCAAGGTGTTTCAATATTAGGCAAACTGTGCTCTTATGGACCACTTGCAACCTTCTAACAAGGGAGTCCAAGATAGGGAGCATTAGTGTGATTCAGTTTAGAGGTTACCAATGCATGAACCACTGTCTTCCCAGATTGCATTTGGAGCAAAAAATAAATTTTTTGAGGGTGTGGAGAAGGCAAAACAGGACCCTACCACTACAGACACCCGAGGTTGGAAGGAAAGTTGGCTATTAATTTGACTCCAAGCTTTTCGGCAACTGTGGGGGGCATCAGAGGGGGATGGTAAAGTTGCTGTCCAGCTCAACTTCCACCAATTTGTGCTTTGGAACCCAAGCAAAGGAATGACAGTCTCATCTGAATTGCTGTTTAGATGACTCATGTTCATCCAGTTAAATACTACATGTTAACAGGCTTAAAAAAATATCCCAACAGTTGTCAAACTACTTTCAAAAGAAACAAGCATCTGGATATCATCGGCATAAGAGATGATTCTAAACCCAGATGACTCAACCAGGGAATTCAGTGGAGCCATGTATATATTAAGTAGAGAAAGGTTCAAGGAAGAGCCCTGTGCACCCCTTGGGTTTAAATACTCGATGAAAATGGAGCCAACCAGACTACTTGTCCCCTGGAGTCCAAAAAGATCTCACTCAGTCCAGTTCCTGACCTCCAACCCCCAGATTGGCAAAACGTTGCAAGAGAATAGAATGAGAGATGGTATTGAATGCTGCTGAAAAATCAAAGTGGCATTCTTTCCTTAATCGAGTGGCAGCTTTACAAAATCCAACAATTCTAACAGGGCAGACTCAGTACTATGTCACGAGCCACATTGACTGGGTTGCAAAATCTTGCCGTGCTCTAAAGAATTTGGGAGCTGTGTATTAAGAAGCTTTTCAAGCATTTTGGATAATGCAGGAAGGAAGAAAATGGGCCAGAAGTTGGGCAGCATGCTGGGGTTAGGTGAAGGTGCTTTTAACAATGGAACAATCTGAGCCTGCTTCCAGGGTGATGGCACTGTGACCATAGATAATGAAGCATTGAAAACCTTACATATAACTGGGTTGATCAACTTGGCCACAAGCACCAAGATAGAAAGTGGGCAGGGATAAGCTGGTGAACCTGATAGGCAGTTCAGTATTGTAATTTCAGACTCCTCAAGAGAGATAGGACTGAACTTAAAAGGATTACATGCACACACATTGGCCACCAGCTTTTCCTCCAGCCAAAGAGAGGGCTTGTGCAAATTTCTCTGAACTGTATTATCGTGTCTTCAAAGTAATCTGCAAGTCTGCTACACTGGTCCCGGAAGAAGTGGTATGCCTATTACAAGTCTTGGGTGCCCGGAAGGGGTTAGCAATCTGAAAAATTTCGCGAGGCCCATTTATTTGAAATACAAAATAAGAAGCCTGAGGTGTTTTGGTAGTGTCATAATGGGTAGTTAGAGCTTCCTCATAGATGGCCTTACTTGGCAGAGAGTAGCTCTTGCGCCACCCGCTCTCCAGTTTCTTACAAGCCCTTCTTTCCAAGGCAAGAGATGGATAAAACCAGGGGTCAGAGAAGCTGCATTTGTGTTCCTTCCTCTACTGGAATGGGGCCAGAGACTCAGAGGTTGCCTGAAGCCAACCGTTAACTGCGTTGGCATCATGATCAATGGTGACTGAAAGAGAAGGAGCTAAGTAAGCTCCTTAGCCCATATTTGATTCAAAGTTCAAGTGTTTTATCTATTAGCGTGCTGGCCTTTTGAGGATTGTCTCCAAGTGACCACCCAAAATAAATGAGAAAATGGTCTAAACAAATATAACCACCTGGGGTTCTTCAACCAACATCAGGAGTTTGAAAAATATCAGATCAATTGTATGTCCAGCTTGGTTGGTGCAGACAGTTACTATTTTTCACAATTGAGGGACTCAGCTCATAAACCAGGGCACATTTTGGTTGATTTCCTCAGACTGCTCAAGGGCAGAGCACAATCCAATCCAAGGTAACGTTTCAATCGCCAATAAATGGAATAACAAAAAATGTAGACTGAATACCAAATGAGGGAAAAACCCAGCGGCAGCTCCTCCGGCTAAAGCGTAGGAGGGTCGCTCGTCTACATTCAGTGAAAGGAAAAATAAAATACCAATAACCCTATCTTATTATCATTTTACTTTTTCTGGGAGGCAGGTTGAGGTGAGGGCTGGGCTGGAGGGGGTTGGAGAAGGGCTGGAGGAGGGGTGATATGTGCAACATAAGACCTCACATCTGCTTGGCCGGCCATGTTGGGCCTGTCAAACAGACTTGCACACTTTGCATTTCTCCACCTGGCAGTATTGCACAGCCGGGAGGAGAAAGTGCATAGGCCTTCACTCCATGTGTGAGCGTCGAACCAAGCTGCTGACACCAACCACGACGCTGCTGTCATGCTGGTGACAGCAGCGTGGTGATAGGTTGGGAGCCCATGTGCTGCCGTGAGGAGGACGAGGACAGAGGAGAGATGAACATGTCTTCCAAAGGAGCAGGTAAGTGTTCTTTTATTTATTAATTTTTTAGCCCACCCGCCACACCCTGTTCCGTGGCAGCCACCACTAGAAACATCTATGGAGGTTTAACAATGGAATGTTCCAAATGCCAAAAAGGTACACCATTTGAGGGCTATGGGATGGAACTTTACCATTTAAGCATTGAAATCACATCAATTTCAATTTTTTTTTTCTTTGCCCACGGTATGATCACTGATA
This sequence comes from Pleurodeles waltl, assembly GCF_031143425.1. Classification (NCBI taxonomy): domain Eukaryota; kingdom Metazoa; phylum Chordata; class Amphibia; order Caudata; family Salamandridae; genus Pleurodeles; species Pleurodeles waltl. The sequence continues at coordinate 624,805,783 of NC_090438.1, read as the reverse complement.
TTAACAAAGAGACACAAATTCTGTTTTTTTTTTACAATTTACAGCACAACAACAATAAGCTCATTTAACTGCAGACAACCAGGCAATATACATTATTCCTACAATGAATAATAAATAAACTGTGATGTAGAACAATATTATCTTCATCAGAAAAATGAAACAAAAGATTGAAGTAACGGGCAGCCTATAATTATTTAACTACTGCTGTACATGAGATGATGGCTTTAACACTTAAATGTCTATAGCAGTATGGGAGCGGGTCCAGCACACCCACCTAAGTTTGGCACAAATAGTTACTGCCCATCCTGGTGGGTTTCATGAAAAAGATACCTTCTGTCACTATCACAGCTGGGTATTCCATGCTTCATGTAGATGCACTGTCTGATCTATTCTCCAGCCTTAAGCAGCTTTGCTATGTTAGCAACATTAGGGATAAAATTTAGCTTTTTAGTTATGATGTGTCCCGCTAATTGATGAATCCATATTTTATGTTTGCTTTCCATAACTTGGAAGACCTGACAGAGTGCCTAGGAAAAGATGAAAGAACTTAATTCAGGTACAGGGTTTTGATGCCTCTTTCTCATAGTTTTAATTATGGCTTCGGGCTCTGTCTTTCCTCCTATCTCTACTTCCCCTTGAACCCAGTGCTAAAAGCAAACTAATGGGGTTACCAGTCACTTCTTCGCCAGATTGAACCTAACATAAGTGAGTTTAGAGTGCTGCGGGCGCACACCCACTGAGCCCAGGATGGTGCGCCTAAACTACAGATCATGACGTACCCATATCACACTCCATTTTCATCACGAAAGCAACACCCAGAGCATAAGTCCGTGATAAGATGCAGATCCCTCCACCCCTTCAATTTATTTTCCAAAAGGCAGGTAATGTCTTTAAGGGGATGCCATTCAACTTGGCATTGGAAGTTGTATCTGAAAGTTGTTTATCAGTCTCAGCTATGTAATGACATCTATTTATAATGACTGTTGCCCCCTATGTCCGCCTCCTTGGTTGCCTGTTCATTGAGGAATACATATGCATTCCTCTACTTATTTTTTTTGTTTGCACTGAGTTTACTTGATGCTTTCTAAGTGACCTTTTTACATATTATGCTCCGGGTGTTGCTCACTTGATGTTGATGTGGGTTTTTCTCACACTGCCTACAGCACTAATTTGGTAGCATAGTGCTTTCACCTGTAGAGTGGATACATTTTACCTATTGCAATCTACAGAGTTTAATTAATTGGGAGGTGCAACATCCGTCACAACACTGCTACCAACTCTCTGTGTATTAAAAACTAAATTTTCAGACGGTTAGCTTTCAAATTCGCTGTTGTAAATCTTCTTCTCTGAGTACGTCTGCTTTACCATTAATTATTAACATTGGGTTTAAGTGTCCCACAATATTTAAATGCTGAATAAATATATAACTAGAGAGCAGCTGTGACTGTAATTTAAACAAGGCTATTGAACAACACAAACAGCAAATGACTTTTGTTAATACATGAATCTACTTGGGGGGTCAGTGTGAGATCAAATTCATAATTTGTGCAAAATTTGTTTACATTTCCGACTAAGTGCATGAATTCAAAAGGAGTATCATAGAAAGCACTTTTTGCACTTCATTCTTCTCCGCTACTGGTTTGTCATGCTACTTAAACACATAGCGGGTGATTCTAACTTCGGCGGGCGGCGGAGGCCGCCCGCCGAAGTTCCCCCACCAAAATACCGCTCCGCGGTCGAAAGACCGCTGAGGGTATTTTGGGATTTGCCCTGGGCTGGCGGGCGGCCGCCAAAAGGCCGCCCGCCAGCCCAGGGCAAATCAGCCTTCCCACGAGGACGCCGGCTCAGAATTGAGCCGGCGTAGTGGGAAGGTGCGACGGGTGCAGTGGCACCCGTCGCGTATTTCAGTGTCTGCATAGCAGACACTGAAATACTTTGTGGGGCCCTCTTACGGGGGCCCCTACAGTGCCCATGCCATTGGCATGGGCACTGCAGGGGCCCCCAGGGGCCCCGCGGCACCCCCTACCGCCATCCTGTTCCTGGCGGGAATCCCGCCAGGAACAGGATGGCGGTAGGGGGTGTCAGAATCCCCATGGCGGCGGAGCGCGCTCCGCCGCCATGGAGGATTCTGCTGGGCAGCGGGAAACCGGCGGGAGACCACCGGTTTCCCGAATCTGACCGCGGCCGAACCACCGCGGTCAGAATGCCCTGCGGGGCACCGCCGGTCTGGCCAACCAAAGCTATTTGTGCTATTACCTAATAATGTATGTTCAATCAAGCTGCCTTGTATGCCTTTGTCCATTCTGCACCCAAGCTATCTCATACTTCAACTCAAAAGGTGTCTGTACATTCATCAGGCGGCAACACATTGCAATTACACAGCAAAGCAGGGATTTAGAAACATTTTCACCTAAGGAGCCGAAATGAGAGTTATAGTACCAGTGATCTTTGCTTTTTCTCTTTATCCATCCCTATTATTTTTCATATATTCATTTATTGTGAGTGCATATTTCCTCATTCGTAAATGTGAATTGCATTTAGTGTTGTTTGCACATGTATAACCTGTGACATTTGCTTTATTACATGTGGATAAAGTACCCCATGCCGTACATTAAAAGGATATTGCAAGTCACCAAGGAGTTCAGTACCAATATAGAGGAATGAGCCTGAAGGCCAAGTTCCTTTCCAGATCATGGAATTCCAAGGTGAGTTGCTCTAGCCTTACAATGTATGGTATGGGGTACTTTGGGCCATGTGTATGAACACTTTTTCCTATAGACACAGAATGGGTAAAAACCTTTGCTACATCTGGCCCTTTATTCTTTATAATACAGTATAAGGAATACCATCATCCTTCCCACAAATGCCTTAAATCATTTGTGTATTCCTCTTTCATATGAAAGAGATATTACTTTTGGAGACACAAAAAATAAAAGTGGAATCTGAAAGTCCAAACGTAAACAGATCAAACACTAGTTATATATCAGTTGCAAAACTATATTAAAATCAGCTTAATGAAAGTAATGTTATGTGTTTTTGAAAATCACAGTATCATCGCGAGGGTATCCTGGTGCTGAGCAGGTGTGTGTTTGTTTGTCTAGTCCTGCCTACAGTAGATTGATTAATTGAAAAGTCTGGTATTCAGCTTTTCATAGAATTTGAGAAGAGAGGTGGAGGAGGCTCTAATGTGGAGTGGAAGGTTGTTCCACCCTTTAGAAGCACTGTATGAGGACTCCTGTTCTCCTGATCTGTCTTCTGAAGGTGAGGTGGCTCTGTGGTTGGTGGAAGGAGATGCAACTGTTCAGGTAGGGAAGTCCTGAGTTGTGCAGTGCCTTAAATATATGTGTGAGGAGTTTGAACTAAATGCATTTGTGTATCAGCAGCCAATGTAATTCCCTGAAGTGTCTTGTGATCTGAGGTCTGTTTGGAAGATAGATGAGTCTTGCTGCCAAGTACCAGATGGTTTGTAGTCTTCTAGTGAGTCGCTTGTTGATCCCGGCATAGAGGGTGTTCCCATAGTTCAACTTGCTGGTGACTAGGGCATGAGTGACAGTTTTGTATGAGGGGGTGGAGCCTCCTACAACATGTCTCAGGAATGTAGAATATGGCTTGTAACTTTTCACCTGTTTGTGGAGATCCCTGATGTCAAATTAAGTGTGTTTTAAATAATGAAACAACTTAAATACATTTATTTTTAATAAATGTTAACTTTAAACAATAAACATATTTCTTTTTAACTAATTGCTTTAAAAAAAAAAGAAAACGTTCACCTAGAGGTGGAGATCTCCAATCTCAATTTAAATGTGTATTAAAAGGTAAAACAACTATAATATATATATTTTTAAACTATAATTGAAACGATTATCCACTCTAATATTTTTCTTTTTAATTATGTTTGATAAAACTTGGTTAAAATTCTGTATTGGTATTTCAAAAATAATTTATGTTTGTTAATTTAAAATATCTATCTAATTTAAGTAATTGTAACATTAGCGCCTTCGAAGTGGTATTTCAATCCCTTCCCTCCTGTGTATCTATTGAAGTGTGTGGCAGTACCAGTGGTTGGCAATGTGCAGTGCTTGACTTACTCAAAGGGTGGGCTGTTAACTACTAACACATGTTTTGATTTTATAAGTTTATTTGGTGAATTACAGTGATCTTTCTCCTTTAAGGGTGTTGATTTGTATTAGATTTACACATGAAAGATAGGAAAGATGGAGGTTTGTGGCTATAGGTTTAAGAATGACATTTTCTTGTATGTGACTACTACTACTGTACTACTGCTTTGCATACTAAAATATAGTTTGCGAATCGGGCCCATTATTTGTTAAAAAGAGTCAAAAAACTGTTTGAACTGTCTTTATTTTCATCTCAAGATAACCATGGGAATACCGCAATAGAAATGTGTATGTGGCCATGAGAACACACTGTGTGAATTACACACATTGTAAGGCACACCGTATACCAATGTATACTATTGATTGTTAATAAAGCATGTCATATTTCTTTGCATATATATCAACCGTGCAAGTATAAAAACATGAACCATCAATATTTTCATAATGTGAAACAAGTAACAACCGTCCCACCACCAATATTCGCTTAACTTAAAAGGGAGCAAGGGTGAATGGTTATAGGTGATTTTCTATGAGAAAAAGCAGTAAAAACATAACAACATGGTTGTATGACAGAACCATGCATGGCAGAATCAAGGATGGCTTAACAACGCAGTTGGAACCACAACTGAGTTTTTACCATGAATGCCTTTACCACATGTCTTTACAACAAATCTTGTTGTAAAAGCATGCCTATCAAAGGTAGATGTGGTAAGGTCATGCATGGTTGTGTGATACAACCCCCTGACCACCTCGCCCCCACTCTAAACCCTAAAACCTACCCTGTCCCAAAAATGACCCCAACCTCTCCTAAAAACTACCCTGACCCCCTCATTAAACCCCAAAACCTACCCTGCCTTTTCCTAAAAACTACCACGACCCCCCGCTCTAAACTCCAAAAGCTACCCTGCCCTGTCCTAAAACCTACCCTAACCCCACCTCCACCCTGAACCCTAAAGCCTACGCTGTCCTAAAAACTATCCTACCCTGTCCTGAAAACTACCCTGACCCCCACCCCACTCTAAACCCTAAAACCTACCCTGTTTTAAAAAATAGCCACCCTGTCCTAAAAGCTACCCCAACCCCGCTCAAAAGCTACCCTACCCTGTCCTAAAAGCTACCCAACCCCTGCACCCTAAAACCTACCCTGTCTTAAAAACTACATCACCCTGTCCTACAAACTACCCCAACCTCCCACCCTGGACCCTAAAACCTACCCTGTCCTAAAAACTACCACACCCTATCCTAAAAACTACCAGACCCCCTGCCCTAAACCTTAAAACCTACCCTGTACTGAAAACTACCCCACCCTGTCCTTAAAACTACCCCTACCCCCACCCTAAACCCTAAAACCTATCATGCCCTGTCCTAAAAACTACCCTGACCCCTGCCCTAAGCCCTAAAACCTACCCCACCGTGTCCTAAAAACTACCCAGATCCCACGCCCTGCCATGAAACCTAAAACCTACACTGCCCTGTCCTAAAAACTACCCTGACCCCCTGCCCTGAACCCTAAAACCTACCCTGTCATACAAACTCCCCCTCCCTGTCTTAAAAACTACCCTGACCCCCACCCTAAACCCTACCCCACCCTTTCCTAAAAACTACCACGCCCTGTCCTTAAAACTACAACCCCCACCCTGAACTCTAAAACCTACCCCGCCGTGTCCTTAAAAATCCCCCAACCCCCACCTCACTTACCCAGCCACCACTTTCCTCTCCCATCTGTTCCTGTTGTGTGCCTGAGCATTGCTCAGGCCACGTAGAAAAGGCTGTTTCCCTAACAGCATACTTAGCCAAAAACATCTCACATGGATCCCTTCTGGTTTGGCCTGTAGGTTGCTGCTCACACCCATTCAATGTAACCATCCTTGAATAAAGGAGTGTGTGGTACACTGAGCTAGTGTTTGTGGCTCTTTAAGGCTGACACATATGCTAATGGTGTGTGTGTTGCTGAAAATGGGGACCACAGCAGAGTACACTCTTATTTTGCCATCATAGTTTGTACCTCTCTGGGTCCTTTCCTGAGGAGCGCAGTGACCTACATGGTCTTTATTTCAACTAGGTGGACTGGAATTTAAAAGAGCATAATTGTATGGCAATATGTAATTTATATTAAGGGCCTGATTTAGATACTGGTGGCAGGATTATTCCGTCATAAACATGACAGATATCCCATTCGCAGTATTATGATCTCCATTGAATGTTATGAGATTGTAATACGGTGGACGGGATGGAAGTCACGTTTGTGATGGAGTATTCCCCTCCACCAAAATCTAAATCAGGTCCCAAGTGACGATGTGGAAATTGAACCTTAGTTTAAGTCTGAAAGATCAATAACAAGTTAATTAGTAGCCACGGAACATGCTAATTTCTCTAGGTAGATATAAGCAGAACCACTGGTAGGTTGCCTGATTAAGAATCATATTAATATTATTTGCAGGGAATACTTGAATAATACACAGGTTTTTATTTGATGCCCTCTCGTTGCCTAATCTGGTATTTAACCTTGTATTTTTTTCTCTTGCCATAATATTTAGTAGGGGTGTCATACCCCTGTGTCAAATAGATTCTGCTTTGTCATGGCACAAGTGTTCCTCAGTGGTGCATGCAGGTTTTCTATCAGGCACCCCTTCTTCTTAGGGCCAATTTCTGGTGTGTGTGGAAATGATGTTGCATGCTACTGGCCAGAAATGAAAGCATGGAATATTTCAGTGAATCCTATTGATATATTTCCTTTAGAGACTTGACTCCAATGGACATAAAACAGAACTGTCTGTCAGTGACACTGTGGAAATGGGACATTATCTTTATGTAAACATTGAGAAATAGCCAGATATACAAAGCTCAATGTATTTCATCTGTTTACTATTATGTCACAAGAGAAGGCTGAGAAGGAAGTTGGAGGAAGAAATGGAAAGCTCAACAAATTCAGTTGAGTTGGAAGTAGTCACTGAAGAATGTGTGGCTGACTATGATGATCTTTTGAGAATGAATGAGGGTGTTGTATAAAGTGCATGGATACCCATCAGAGTGTCCCAGCCAGTATTACAGGAACTAGGGGTGGGGACTGTGCTACAACAACCCCATAAAACTAGGAAGAGTTTAAGTGTATAGTGAGCACTAAAAGGAACCCTAAAGGTTTTTGTTATGGTACCATTTTTTGTGTTTGATTAGTGTCAAATCACACATCAACTTTTAGTGAGGTGGCTTTATTTAACAGCATCCCCACTCCAAAAATCATTTCACCACCACTGGTCCCTGTGCTAATTATTGCAAAACCAAAACAGGCCCCTCCCCAGTTAGCAAAGTGGATATCAGTCATGCCTTCAGTTTCTGCAAGATAAAGGCTTAGAGCCATAGAAGGAGGCTGACTCCATCTTTTGACTGCCAAGAGAGAAGAAGAGCCAAGAATTGCCTGAACAAAGAGCTCTTGGAGGTTGACAGAGCTGAAAACTTTCAGAAAGATACCAGGGACAAAAGGCTAAATAACCTGATGGACCAGGACCAAGGATGTAAAGAGGATCCTCTTTGTAACTGGCAGCCAGTGAAGAGATCTAAGATTAATAGAAACTGATGCTCGCCAAGGTGTTTCAATATTAGGCAAACTGTGCTCTTATGGACCACTTGCAACCTTCTAACAAGGGAGTCCAAGATAGGGAGCATTAGTGTGATCCAGTTTAGAGGTTACCAATGCATGAACCACTGTCTTCCCAGATTGCATTTGGAGCAAAAAATAAAAATTTTGAGGGTGTGGAGAAGGCAAAACAGGACCCTACCACTACAGACACCCGAGGTTGGAAGGAAAGTTGGCTATTAATTTGACTCCAAGCTTTTCGGCAACTGTGGGGGGCATCAGAGGGGGATGGTAAAGTTGCTGTCCAGCTCAACTTCCACCAATTTGTGCTTTGGAACCCAAGCAAAGGAATGACAGTCTCATCTGAATTGCTGTTTGGATGACTCATGTTCATCCAGTTAAATACTACATGTTAACAGGCTTAAAAAAATATCCCAACAGTTGTCAAACTACTTTCAAAAGAAACAAGCATCTGGATATCATCGGCATAAGAGATGATTCTAAACCCAGATGACTCAACCAGGGAATTCAGTGGAGCCATGTATATATTAAGTAGAGAAAGGTTCAAGGAAGAGCCCTGTGCACCCCTTGGGTTTAAATACTCGATGAAAATGGAGCCAACCAGACTACTTGTCCCCTGGAGTCCAAAAAGATCTCACTCAGTCCAGTTCCTGACCTCCAACCCCCAGATTGGCAAAACGTTGCAAGAGAATAGAATGAGAGATGGTATTGAATGCTGCTGAAAAATCAAAGTGGCATTCTTTCCTTAATCGAGTGGCAACTTTACAAAACCCAACAATTCTAACAGGGCAGACTCAGTACTATGTCACGAGCCACATTGACTGGGTTGCAAAATCTTGCCGTGCTCTAAAAAATCTGGGAGCTGTGTATTAAGAAGCTTTTCAAACATTTTGGATAATGCAGGAAGGAAGAAAATGGGCCAGAAGTTGGGCAGCATGCTGGGGTCAGGTGAAGGTGCTTTTAACAATGGAACAATCTGAGCCTGCTTCCAGGGTGATGGCACTGTGACCATAGATAATGAAGCATTGAAAACCTTACATATAACTGGGTTGATCAACTTGGCCACAAGCACCAAGATAGAAAGTGGGCAGGGATAAGCTGGTGAACCTGATAGGCAGTTCAGTATTGTAATTTCAGACTCCTCAAGAGAGATAGGACTGAACTTAAAAGGATTACATGCACACACATTGGCCACCAGCTTTTCCTCCAGCCAAAGAGAGGGCTTGTGCAAATTTCTCTGAACTGTATTATCGTGTCTTCAAAGTAATCTGCAAGTCTGCTACACTGGTCCCGGAAGAAGTGGTATGCCTATTACAAGTCTTGGGTGCCCGGAAGGGGTTAGCAATCTGAAAAATTTCGCGAGGCCCATTTATTTGAAATACAAAATAAGAAGCCTGAGGTGTTTTGGTAGTGTCATAATGGGTAGTTAGAGCTTCCTCATAGATGGCCTTACTTGGCAGAGAGTAGCTCTTGCGCCACCCACTCTCCAGTTTCTTACAAGCCCTTCTTTCCAAGGCAAGAGATGGATAAAACCAGGGGTCAGAGAAGCTGCATTTGTGTTCCTTCCTCTACTGGAATGGGGCCAGAGACTCAGAGGTTGCCTGAAGCCAACCGTTAACTGCGTTGGCATCATGATCAATGGTGACTGAAAGAGAAGGAGCTAAGTAAGCTCCTTAGCCCATATTTGATTCAAAGTTCAAGTGTTTTATCTATTAGCGTGCTGGCTTTTTGAGGATTGTCTCCAAGGGACCACCCAAAATGAATGAGAAAATGGTCTAAACAAATATAACCACCTGGGGTTCTTCAACCAACATCAGGAGTTTGAAAAATATCAGATCAATTGTATGTTCAGCTTGGTTGGTGCAGACAGTTACTATTTTTCACAATTGAGGGACTCAGCTCATAAACCAGGGCACAGGCAAGTCTGTCTGCAGAGTTATCCATCTGTAGATTAACATACCCTAGCAGTGTGAAATTAGCATATTGAAGAGTTGAGTCTGCCAAAACTCCATCCTGTGTATTAATATACTCCCTGAGTAGATACTGTAAGACAAAAACCAAGACCCACAGCTTCCAATAGTTTAGGCAGAAGACAGGAGGTACAGTACACCACCTGCTTATAAGCAATCACTGACCTCCACCTTTTCTGTTGACCCTGTCCAACTGCAGCAAAGAATAACCTTCAGGAATGACAGTTGCTGTGTCCGGAGCAGCTGAATCATTCATTCATGTTTCAGTTATAAAGAGAAAATCAGGTATTAACACACTTAAAAGACTATGCCCCACATTATGACCCTGGCGGACAGCGGTATTTTGGAGAAAAGGCTGCCAACAGGCTGGAGGTACTCTTTCCTCAAGCCAAACCGCCAATTTACCAGTCCGTCTGCCTGGGTGGTAACAGCACCCGGGCTGGAGACTTCAGTCTCCAGCCAGGCAGCCGTCACTGTCCCACCCACAGGATTATGACCCCGTCTACCGTCATGGTTTTCGTGGCTTCCTGACCGCCATGAAAACCATGGTGGTAGGCACTATCAGTGCCAGGGAATTCCTTCCCTGTCACTGATAGATCCCTGCCACTGATAGAGGTCTCCCCTGCCCCCTACCCCTCCCAAGAACCCTCTACCACCCTCCACCTCCCACTACAGACCCCCAACGACATACACGCACATTCACGCACCAACATACACAAGCATAAACACACTCACACTCACATGTACCCACGCATGCATACATCCATTCACACACACGTCCACACACACTGACATACATACAAACACACACGCATTCACACAACACAGCATACACGCACACTCACACTCACACCCATTCATGCACACCCACATTCCACACACCCGCATGCACGCACACAGAAACATACACCCACACCCCCCACACACACACAACACCCCCCCACCCTCCTCCCCTGTTGGAGCACCCGACTTACCTGCTTGCAGGGGGTCCACCGGCAGGAGACGAGATGTGGCGCCACTGGCAGCAGCAGCGTCTACCAGCAGAACCCTGCCAGGCCGTATCATGGGTCATGATACAGTCTGCAGCGGTCTACTGCTGTGGCACTGCTGCAGGCAACAGCACCACCTTACCGCCGTCTGCCGCCATGTCCGCAGCCAGAATCCCACCAGCTTTCTGGTGGAATTCCGACTACGGTCATAATATGGCAAACGCTAGGTAGCTGTGGCGATGGTGCTTTGGCGGCCATCGGCGTGGCGGTAGGCGGTTGTTAGAAATGGGGTTTTTGGTTGGCAGTCAGGTTACCCCCTGTCCAAGCAAAAGCCCTCACTCTAGTCAGGGTAAGTCACACACAATCCAAGATTATCCTGTGCCCACCCTCTGGTAGCTTGGCAGGAGCAGTCAGGCTTAACTTAGAAGGCAATGTGTAAAGTATTTGTGCAATAAATCATACAATACCACCATATAGCACCACACAAATACACCACACAGTGTTTAGAAAAATATATAATATTTATCAGGATAATTGTAGGTCAAAAAGAATAAAGTTGCAATGGAAAATTGTAGAAATATCACGGAAAAGTGGTATAAAGTGTCTTAAGTCTTTAGAATATAAACAAAGTCTCTTTCAAGCACAAGTACCTGGTTGGGAGTGGAAAAATCTCCTCAGAGGGCCACAAGAGAAGAGGTGCGTGGAAAAAGGGTGTGTGCGTCGATTTCTCCCCAGCACACACGGACTTGCGTCGTTATTTTCCACGCGGGGAAGTCAGCGTCGTTTTCCGGCGCGCGGACAGTCTCTTTCTGTGGATCGCGGGGATTACCACATGTCCCGGGTCTGTGCGTGGATTTTCCTGCTTGTTGTCCGGCTGCGCGTCGGTCTGCGGGGCTGCTCGTCGAAATTACGATCTCACGGCAGGCGTCGCGTCGATTTCTCCTCTAGACTTCGATCTGCGGGGCTGCGCGTTGAAATTACGATCTCACGGCAGGCGTCGTGTCGATTTCTCTTCTAGAGGTCGAGCGGCGTTGTCCTTGCGAGGCCGTGCGTCGGATCTTCGATCGTCCCAAGAGCGTCGCGTCGATCAGCGTCGGAGTGCGGCATTTTTCTCGCCGCGAAACAAGCTGTGCGTCGAAATTTTCGGCGCACGGAGCGTCCAAGTAAAAGAGAGAAGTCTTTTTGGTCCTGAGACTTCAAGGAACAGGAGGCAAGCTCTATCCAAGCCCTTGGAGAGTACTTTCACAGCCAGACAAGAGTTCAGCAAGGCAGCAGGGCAACAGCAAGGCAGCAGTCCTTTGTAGAAAGCAGACAGGTGAGTCCTTTGAGCAGCCCGGCAGTTCTTCTGGGCAGGATGTAGTTTCTGGTTCAGGTTTCTTCTCCAGCAAGTGTCTGATGAGGTAGGGCAGAGGCCCTGTTTTATACCCAAATGTGCCTTTGAAGTGGGGGAGACTTCAAAGAGTGGCTAAGAAGTGCACCAGGTCCCCTTTCAGTTCAATCCTGTCTGCCAGGGTCCCAGTAGGGGGTGTGGCAGTCCTTTGTGTGAGGGCAGGCCCTCCACCCTCCCAGCCCAGGAAGACCCATTCAAAATGCAGATGTATGCAAGTGAGGCTGAGTACCCTGTGTTTGGGGTGTGTCTGAGTGAATGCACAAGGGGCTGTCAACCAAGCCCAGCCAGACGTGGATTGTAAGGCACAGAAGGATTTAAGTGCAAAGAAATGCTCACTTTCTAAAAGTGGCATTTCTAGAATAGTAATATTAAATCCGACTTCACCAGTCAGTAGGATTTTGTATTACCATTCTGGCCATACTAAATATGACCTTCCTGCTCCTTTCAGATCAGCAGCTGCCACTTCAACAGTGTATAAGGGCAGCCCCAATGTTAGCCTATGAAGGGAGCAGGCCTCACAGTAGTGTGAAAACGAATTTAGGAGTTTTACACTACCAGGACATATAACTACACAGGTGCATGTCCTGCCTTTTACCTACACAGCACCCTGCCTTAGGGGTTACCTAGGGTGCACATTAAGGGTGACTTATATGTAGAAAAAGGGGAGTCCTAGGCTTGGCAAGAATTTTTAAATGGCAAGTCGATGTGGCAGTGAAACTGCACACACAGGCCTTGCAATGGCAGGCCTGAGACAAGGAAAAGGGGCTACTTAAGTGGGTGGCACAACCAGTGCTGCTGGCCCACTAGTAGCATTTTATTTACCAGCCCTATGCACATAAAGTGCACCTTACTAGGGACTTATAAGTAAATTAATAGTCCAATCAGGTATGATTCCAGGTTACCATGTTTTAGGGGAGAGAGCATATGCACTTTAGCCCTGGTTAGCAGGGGTAAAGTGTGCAGAGTCTATAAACCAGCAAAAACAGTGTCCAAAAAGTGGAGGGAGGCAGGCAAAAAGTTAGGGGTGACTACCCTAAGGCTGTCAGGTCTAACATGTGTCCCCCCCAGCTGAAAGTGGGGAGAGATACCCGACCTCCTGGGAGCTCATATCGCTAAGGCGGAAGTACCTGGAGAGACCATCAGCATTGGCGTGGTCAACCCCTGGGCGATGTTCCACCGTAAAGTCCATCCCCTGTAGGGAAATGGACCACCTCAAGAGTTTTGGATTCTCACCCCTCATCTGCATGAGCCATCTGAGGGGCCTGTGGTCTGTCTGAACCCGGAAGTGAGTCCCAAACAGGTAGGGTCTTAGCTTCTTCAGTGCCCAGACCACAGCAAAAGCTTCTCTCTCAATAGCACTCCACCTCTGTTCCCGTGGTAATAGCCTTCTGCTAATAAAGACTACCGGTTGATCTCTGCCCTCCTCATTCAGCTGTGCTAGGACTGCCCCTATGCCATGCTCTGAAGCGTCTGTCTGCATGATAAATTCCTGGGAGTAGTCAGGGGCCATGAGCACGGGGGCCGTGCACATGGCTTCCTTCAGGGCGTCAAAGGCTTTCTGACAAGCCTCTGTCCAATTCACCAACCTAGGTTGTTTCTTGGAAGTGAGTTCTGTCAAGGGTGTTACAATGGTACCATAGCCCTTGACAAATCTGCGGTAGTATCCTGTGAGGCCTAGAAAGGCTCTCACCTCAGTCTGCGTTCGCGGTGGTTGCCAGGCCTTGATAGTTTCAATCTTGGCCTGGAGTGGCTGCACCTTGCCACCACCCACTAGGTGTCCCAAGTACACCACGGAACCCTGCCCAATCTGGCACTTACTAGCCTTGATGGTCAGGCCTGCCTGTTGCAGGGCCTGAAGCACCTCCTTGAGGTGAAGCAGGTGTTCCTCCCAGCTGGAACTGTAGACAGCTATGTCATCCAGTGAGGTACTGGGTTTTTCAGAACCGGTACTGATCCGGTAACCCAGTGGTGCCAGGGTACACCCAAAGACCTCGGGTACTTTCCTGATTCAGACCACAGAAACTCAGAGTCTTCTAGGTGAAGTCAAAGATCGAATTTATTGGCTGCAACCAAGTGACAAGCATCCTAGAAGTACAACAGCACGGTTTGTATGTTCTCAGGAGACTGTGGCGGTCATTCTGACCCTGGCGGTCTTTGACCGCCAGGGCGGAGGACCGCGGGAGCACCGCCGACAGGCCGGCGGTGCTCCAATGGGGATTCCGACCGCGGCGGTAAAGCCGCGGTCGGACCGGCACCACTGGCGGGCTCCCGCCAGTGTACCGCCGCCCCATTGAATCCTCCACGGCGGCGCAGCTTGCTGCACCGCCGCGGGGATTCCGACCCCCCCTACCGCCATCCAGATCCCGGCGGTCCGACCGCCGGGGTCCGGATGGCGGTAGGGGGGGTCGCGGGGCCCCTGGGGGGCCCTGCAGTGCCCATGCCACTGGCATGGGCATTGCAGGGGCCCCCGTAAGAGGGCCCCTACATGTATTTCACTGTCTGCTGCGCAGACAGTGAAATACGCGACGGGTGCAACTGCACCCGTCGCACAGCTTCCACTCCGCCGGCTCGATTCCGAGCCGGCTTCATCGTGGAAGCCTCTTTCCCGCTGGGCTGGCGGGCGGTCTGAAGGCGACCGCCCGCCAGCCCAGCGGGAAAGTCAGAATTACCGCCGCGGTCTTTCGACCGCGGAACGGTAATCTGACGGAGGGACTTTGGCGGGCGGCCTCCGCCGCCCGCCAAGGTCAGAATGAGGGCCTGTGTCTCAATGCAAAGTCAGGTTTCCTTATATACAGTTTTTTAAGCTTCAGGCAAACATTCTTGACATTTTGGTTGGTCATTCACATGTTTTCACTACAAAGGAAAAAACAGTGTCATGATGAAACCTCATATTTCATGTCATCCAACCCATAATAAATTACCCGGCAAGGCCTAGTATTTTACATCAGATAAGTGTGGACCCCCAATAAAAACGGGCACCTCCCCCTCGTAAAGTAAGAAGAAGAAAAGAGCAGGTGCAGGTGTGAGCAAGATTAGGCAGGGTGTGTGAGCGATAATAAGGGTTTTATGGCATGGTGTGCCTTGATGCTATCTGATTCGGCCACTGGGAGAGGGACTGACCAAACAGGTTTGGCCTGAGGCAATGGTTCCAGCTTGCCCAGGTCAGAGAAAAGTCAATCAAGGTGTACGTGTCCTTGGAATCAAATCTGACTGTATTATACGCCTATGTGAGGGCAACTTTTAAAAATGGCTGCCTTTTATAAAATGGGAGCCACGAGTGCAGGACGAAAATGGCGATTTCGAGGTGAAAACGCTGCTGGAATTGAGAGAAAATGCTCATGCTTAGTGTACTAGTCATTATCGGTCTTTTGATACTAAAATCATACTGCTGTGGCAAAGTAAATTACATGGGTCCAGAATTTCTAGAACCACACCAGGTAGGCTGCACAGAAGGCCTCCTTGCCAGCTAGGACCCCGTTAACCAACCGTTGGAAGGTAGCGGGGGCATTTTTCAACCCAAACGGCATCACCCGGAACTGGTAATGGCCATCAGGGGTTGAAAATGCGGATCTTTCCTTAGCCCCCTCAGTCAGGGCGATCTGCCAGTACCCTGAAGAAGATCAAACGTACTCAGGAACTTGGCAGCGCCTAGCCTGTCCACGAGCTCATCAGCTCGGGGTATGGGGTGAGCATCAGTCCGTGTGACTGAGTTGAGACCCCGGTAGTCCACACAGAACCGGAGTTCTGGCTTCGCACCTGGGGCAGTAGCCTTAGGGACCAACACCACTGGGCTGGCCCAGGGACTACTGGATTTCTCGATAACCCCTAGAGTCAACATCTTGGAGACCTCCTCCTTGATGCTGGCCTTCACCTTATCCGACAACCTGTAAATTTTGTTCTTCACAGGGAGACTGTCACCAGTGTCAATATCATGAACACAGAGGTGGGTCAGTCCAGGAGTAAGGGAGAACAGGGGGGAGAACTGCTCCAACAGCTCATAGCAGTCTCCTTTCTGGTTTAGAGTCAGGGAGTCAGACAGAATGACCCCGCTTACTGACCCATCACCTTCTTGGGCAGAGAGGAGGTCGGGGAGAGGTTCACTCTCCTCTTCCATTCCTTCATCTGTGACCAGAAGCATGTTGATCTCCGACCTCTCAAAATGAGCTTTTAGTCGGTTCACATGGAGCACCCTTAGGGGATTCCTAGGGGTTTGGAGGTCCACTAGGTAAGTGCCCTCTCGTTTCCGCTCCTTTATTTCAAATGGGCCAGACCAGCGGTCCTGGAGAGCTCTGGGCTCTACTGGCTCCATTACCCACACTTTGTCTCCAGGTTGAAACTCTACCAGGGTGGCCTTCTGGTCATACCAGTGTTTCATTACCTCTTGACTGGCCTCAAGGTTACTTTGGGCCTCTTTCCAGAAGCGGGTCATCTGGTTGCGCAGGGCCAACATGTAGCTGACCACATCCTGAGGGGGTGTCTTTGGAGCTTTCTCCAATCCCTCCTTGACAATGCTTAAGGGTCCCCTGACAGGGTACCCATAGAGAAGCTCAAAGGGACTGAACCCTACCCCCCTCTGGGGGACCTCTCTGTAAGCAAAGAGAAGGCATGGTAAGAGGACATCCCACTTACGCCTCATGGCCTCAGGGAGCCCACCAATCATGCCTTTCAGGGGCTTGTTGAATCTCTCCACAAGACCATTAGACTGGGGGTGATAGGGTGTGGTGAACTTGTAGGTTACACCACACGCATCCCATAGAGACTTCATGTATGCAGACATGAAGTTAGTGCCTCTGTCAGACACTATCTCCTTGGGGAACCCCACACGGGTAAATATCCCCATCAGAGTTCTGGTCACCACCGGTGCGGTTACGGTCCTCAGAGGGATTGCCTCTGGGTAACGGGTGGCATGGTCCACCAAAACCAGGATGAACCTGTTGCCTAAGGCAGTTTTGGGGTCCAAGGGACCAACAATGTCGATGGCCACCCTTTCAAAGGGGGTGCCAACGACAGGAAGTGGAATCAGGGGGGTTTTAACCCTTTTTCCTGCTTTACCACTGGCCTGGCAGGTAGGACAAGATCTGCAGAACTTATCTAAGTGTGTCCTCATTTTGGGCCAATAAAAGTGGGTGACAAGCCTGTTAAAGGTCTTGCCCTGCCCCAAATGTCTTGCCAGGGGAATGTCGTGAGCCAGGCCCAGTAGGAAGGTTCGGTAACATTGGGGGACCACCAGCATACGTGCTGCCCCAAAGGCCAGAACCTTAGGCTCACTGTAGAGGAGATTATTCTCCCAATATAGGTGGTGATCGCCAGAGGCGTCACCTGTTGCCTGGTTTGAGGCTTGTTTCCTCAAACCTTCCAGAGTGGGACATTCTTTCTGCGCCTTGCAGAATTCCTCCCTGGTGGGTCCACCCTCAACTTGCCAGCCAGCAAGCTCAGGTAAGTCACCTAGGGTGGCAATGTCTTCCCCAGTTGGCTCGGGAGCCTCCTCCTCAGGAGCCCCGTCAGCCACTGCGGGAACTTCTGGAGCCGGTTTCCCGCGCCCCTGGTCCCTCCTCCTGGCAGCTCTCTGGGCCATTGTTCCAGGCTCCAGATGCCCTTGACTTCCCTCTCGGTCAGCCATGGACCGTGTGGTCATGCAGACCCACTCAGGTAACCCTAACATCTCCAGGTGAGACCTGAGCTCCACTTCTTTCCAAGCAGTGTGCTCAAGATCATTGCCTAACAGACAATCTACAGGCATGGCAGGACTCACAGCTACTTTCAGAGTACCAGAGCCCCCCCCCCCACTCAAAGGGAACCAGAGCCACCGGTAGGTGACTCTCGCGATTGTCAGCGACTATGACCTGGTGGAATGTATTAGGGACTATCTGCTCTGTTGACACCAGCTGACTCTTGATAGTAGTCATACTGGCTCCTGTGTCACGCTGAGCCTCCACCTTCTGCCCATCAATGGTGACCCACTGCCGGTACTTGGAAGTATTTTTGGGCATGTGGGCCTTGGGCACCATTTCTCCTTCTCCCAGGGACACTAGGGAAATCTCTACCTGCTCCCCAAAGCTACTTGGGTCCATCTCCCCCCCGAGCGCTACACTAGTCAACCCAGGTGCCTGTCCGGTAGTGGACGGTGCCCTCTTGGGGCACTGTGGATCGCCTTTGTAGTGACCATACTGGTAACACTCCATGCATTTGGGGCTAGATTTCCCTGACCTGTCATATGTCCCTGGCTTTTTCCCAAATTTGGAAAAAGAAGGGTTGCCACCCCCTCCCTGGAATTCTTTTGGGGGCCTTTGTAGAGTTCCTTATCTGCAAGTTTATCTCCCCCCTCTTTCTTCTGTTGGGAACCCTGACCACCTTTGTGGGAGTCCCCCCAGGTACCTTCTTGGACACTCTGGTGCTAACCCAGAGGTCAGCCTCCTCAGCAAGCTTCCTGGGATCAGTCAGCTTACTATCCACTAGGTGCTGGCGCAACTCTGTATAAGTAGTATTAAGCATATGCTCTCTCAGAATCAAGTCATATAAACCTTTATAATCTGCTACTTTGTTGCCCCGCACCCATCCATTCAGTGCCTTACTGGAGAAATCAAAGAAATCTACCCATGTTTGTGTGGTTTGTTTGGAGCTGTCCCTGAACCTCTGACGGTATCCCTCAGGGGTCAGCCCAAACTTGGCAAGTAAAGTGGCTTTCTGAAGTGGGTATGTGTTTTGATCAGGTTGATCCAATGTGAGAAGTGTGTCCCTCCCCAATGGCGGCACATAACCCCACATAGCTACCCCCCATTGCCCTTCAGGAACCTCATGAGCCCTTAGTGCAACTTCATAAGCAGCTAACCATTTATCTATGTCATCTCCCACCACAAAACTGGGCACCACATTTTTGGGTATACAAACCTTCTTTTCTCCAGCAGGTCCTGTCTGTATGCTGCCACCATTATTGCTGGATTCAGACTGTCTTGCCTTGATCTCCAGCTCCTTTAGACTCAGTTCATGAGCCAACAATAGTTTCTTTTCAGCCAAAGCTCTTTCAGCTTCCACCTGTTTGGCTGCTCTTTCAGCTTCCGCTTGTTTGGCTGCCCTTTCAGCTTCTGCTTGAATCTGTTTGGCTGTTCTTTCAGCTTCAATCTGTTTGGCTGCTCTTTCAGCCTCAGCTTGTTTGCCTTCTCTCTCTGCCCTCCTCTCCTCCTGTTGAGCCTCAATTTTCAGTTTTGCCATTTGCAATTGGAACTCCCTTTCCTATCTCCTTTCCTCTGCGGTCAGGCTTTGCATAGAGACACTGCTCCCTGGTCTGGAAGGGGGCACAATTGCAGTGGTAACACCATCCACAGATAGTGAAAATTCCTCTGAGGGGCCATGTTCTGGCTCCTCTTCCTCATCATCCTCTAAATGGGCTTCTGCCCAGGCCCTCAGCGCCACTTGAAAGTCCTCCTTTCTGGAGGCCCCTTGGGTGGGTACCCTCAATGCCCTGCAGAATCCTCTTAGTTGTTTGACCGTATGTGCATCCAACTGGACTAGGTCAAAGTCCCCTGTCTGAGACCCAGTCAGAGACATGTTGAGTGAGGATTTAGTTTTTGAAAATTGTCAGGAAAAAAATCGGGTTTTCAAAAAGAGATAAAAACCAAGTTGACCTTCAACTGTGGGTAGGTAGTGAAATACTTAGCTACTGTATGTCACTGCACAAATACAAGTCCTATCCTCACCGCTGATCACCAATGTTAGAAATGGGGTTTTTGGTTGGCAGTCAGGTTACCCCCTGTCCAAGCAAAAGCCCTCTCTCTAGTCAGGGTAAGTCACACACAATCCAAGATTATCCTGTGCCCACCCTCTGGTAGCTTGGCACGAGCAGTCAGGCTTAACTTAGAAGGCAATGTGTAAAGTATTTGTGCAATAAATCATACAATACCACCATATAGCACCACAAAAATACACCACACAGTGTTTAGAAAAATATATAATATTTATCAGGATAATTGTTGGTCAAAAAGAATAAAGTTGCAATGGAAAATTGTAGAAATATCACGGAAAAGTGATATAAAGTGTCTTAAGTCTGTAGAATATAAACAAAGTCTCTTTCAAGCACAAGTACCTGGTTGGGAGTGGAAAAATCTCCTCAGAGGGCCGCAAGAGAAGAGGTGCGTGGAAAAAGGGTGTGTGCGTCGATTTCTCCCCAGCACACACGGACTTGCGTCGTTATTTTCCACGCGGGGAAGTCGGCGTCGTTTTCCGGTGCGCGGACAGTCTCTTTCTGTGGATCGCGGAGATTACCAGATGTACCGGGTCTGTGCGTGGATTTTCTTGCTTGTTCTCCGGCTGCGCGTCGGCCTGCGGGGCTGCGCGTAAAAAATTACGATCTCACGGCAGGCGTCGCGTCGATTTCTCCTCTAGACTTCGATCTGCGGGGCTGCGCGTTGAAATTACGATCTCACGGCAGGCGTCGCGTCGATTTCTCCTCTAGAGGTCGGGCGGCGTTGTCCTTGCGAGGCCGTGCGTCGGATCTTCGATCGTCCCAAGAGCGTCCCGTCGATCAGCGTCGGAGTGCGGCGTTTTTCTCGCCGCGAAACAAGCTGTGCGTCGAAATTTTCGGCGCATGGAGCGTCCAAGTAAAAGAGAGAAGTCTTTTTGGTCCTGAGACTTCAAGGAACAGGAGGCAAGCTCTATCCAAGCCCTTGGAGAGCACTTTCACAGCCAGACAAGAGTTCAGCAAGGCAGCAGGGCAACAGCAAGGCAGCAGTCCTTTGTAGAAAGCAGACAGGTGAGTCCTTTGAGCAGGCAGGCAGTTCTTCTTGGCAGGATGTAGTTTCTGGTTCAGGTTTCTTCTCCAGCAAGTGTCTGATGAGGTAGGGCAGAGGCCCTGTTTTATACCCAAATGTGGGGGAGACTTCAAAGAGTGGCTAAGAAGTGCACCAGGTCCCCTTTCAGTTCAATCCTGTCTGCCAGGGTCCCAGTAGGGGGTGTGGCAGTCCTTTGTGTGAGGGCAGGCCCTCCACCCTCCCAGCCCAGGAAGACCCATTCAAAATGCAGATGTATGCAAGTGAGGCTGAGTACCCTGTGTTTGGGGTGTGTCTGAGTGAATGCACAAGGGGCTGTCAACCAAGCCCAGCCAGACGTGGATTGTAAGGCACAGAAGGATTTAAGTGCAAAGAAATGCTCACTTTCTAAAAGTGGCATTTCTAGAATAGTAATATTAAATCCGACTCCACCAGTCAGTAGGATTTTGTATTACCATTCTGGCCATACTAAATATGACCTTCCTGCTCCTTTCAGATCAGCAGCTGCCACTTCAACAGTGTATGAGGGCAGCCCCAATGTTAGCCTATGAAGGGAGCAGGCCTCACAGTAGTGTGAAAACGAATTTAGGAGTTTTACACTACCAGGACATATAACTACACAGGTACATGTCCTGCCTTTTACCTACACAGCACCCTGCCTTAGGGGTTACCTAGGGCACACATTAAGGGTGACTTATATGTAGAAAAAGGGGAGTTCTAGGCTTGGCAAGAATTTTTAAATGCCAAGTCGATGTGGCAGTGAAACTGCACACACAGGCCTTGCAATGGCAGGCCTGAGACAAGGAAAAGGGGCTACTTAAGTGGGTGGCACAACCAGTGCTGCTGGCCCACTAGTAGCATTTAATTTACCAGCCCTATGCACATAAAGTGCACCTTACTAGGGACTTATAAGTATATTAATAGTCCAATCAGGTATGATTCCAGGTTACCATGTTTTAGGGGAGAGAGCATATGCACTTTAGCCCTGGTTAGCAGGGGTAAAGTGCGCAGAGTCTATAAACCAGCAAAAACAGTGTCCAAAAAGTGGAGGGAGGCAGGCAAAAAGTTAGGGGTGACTACCCTAAGGCTGTCAGGTCTAACAGCGGTCATTACCACCATTGACATAATGAGAACCTATATATATGCAAACCATTTGTGTTTAAGGTGAGCTGCATGGAGGTAGGTGGTGGGTTAAAGTGCTGGACTTCCCGATCCATCCCTCACTCCTACCTGTTCTTGGAAGGGATCGCATGAATGTGTCTATAAGTGAACTCCCCAAAACAATTATTAACAGCCAGCTTACCAGAATATACCATAGGGTCCAGAATCTCCTTTGAGGTGTATGTGTAGCAGGATACCTAATCTGGGCATGGGCAGCACGGCTGATGCTGGCAGCAGAATGGACATGGATGAGCACAGACGCACTGCTGTCCTCCTTAAGTAAGGAGAGTTTATCAGACTCCTCTTGTGACTAGAGTACAAATGGTTGCCTCACTTCTGGAAAAAAGAGAACAGACCGGAGAGCCTCTACCCCCAAAGCACTGTTAAAAGTTCCACTAGGGGAACTCACACTCATCCCCACAAATAATACAGATTCCCCTCACTAATTTCCCTCTGATGACAAAATGTGAAGACAAGAATGATAGCTTAAAATTATTAATACTATACAATCTAGTGCACAAAAAACATAAACAACATTAAAACAGCAAAGTCTGAAAAAAAAAGCAATGTTTAAAAACAGAAAAATGACATGCGACAAATCAGATGCAGCAAATATTTTTTTTAAAATACTGCAGTCCAAGCCACGTCTGTGCTACTCTGCTCCTCAAGTACACAAAGTTCATCAGACTCCTCAGGCAATCAGAGTGCTAACTTAACAAAAATGGCAATTCTCACCACCCACAAGGAAGAAAAATGACTGCCTCACATCTCCTCTCATAGGGCAACAAGAGAATGAACCAGAGAGACCCTGTAGCAAGGTAAAAATCCCTACCACAGGAAGAAACACTCAACCTCACTAATAATACAGATTCCTCCTACAGCATAAATTTCTCTGCTTTGATAAACATGCTAGTGCAAAAATTACATCTAAAAATGTATTATATAAAAATAGGTTACTAAAACCATAATAACCATAGAAAGAGCAACACCTGAACAAAAAGTAGTGTTTGAAAACTAAAAACCAGTGGGAGTGACACAGTATACCATCAAGGATTGGTATGATTAGCATTCCAGAACCAAGGAATGACAAATCGTCTGGTCTGTCAGAAGCAAGTGAAACTAGTGGTGAAACCCCAACTGTGCCACCACTTCCAACACCATTTGAGGATCTTGTTGCATCCACTTTTCAGCCAGAACAGAAAACTTTGTGAGCCTGACTGGCATTGTTACATCTACACCACCCAGTCCTTCTAAAGGTAAGTGTTAAATAATAATGCTACATTTAAACCTTCAAGGTAATAATGAATAACATAGTTAGCTGACTATCAATAGATATTCGCCTCTAGAATAATGCTTACTTTATACATACTGTTGTGCTATGGGAGATTTAGTACCAACGCTTCCATTTACTTACACAAATACAATTAATTTTCAAGGCAGCTACATAGACATTTACAAATGTTAAATAAAACTCTGTATAAGTGTATTTGGTAATTAAAGCAAAATTGATTATAAATTTTTTTAACAAAAATACATTTTTTCCAAAGTTAAGCAAAGTAAAATATATTTCTATACAACACAGATGTTCCATTACAGAGAGGGCAAGAATCCAAACAATAGGCACCTCAAGACAGTCCATCAGAGATGGATGAAGTGAATGTTCCCCCAGCCACTAAAACACCACATTTGCCATCATGACACAGGCCACAAGTCTCGCCATTGCCAGATTTCATGGAATATGCAGAGGAGCCTAGAAGAGCCAAGGAGGCACCAGAACCTGCTGTAAGGGACAGACATATAAGCAGGAGGGTCACATTAGACTTACTGATGGAAGAGATACATTGGACATGTTTAGTGAGTTAGTGGCCTCTGTGTTGGCAGTGCAATGCCCATAGAAATTAAAACATAAAAGCTACTGAGACTGTTATTGAAAATGAATAAACACACTTCTAACATCAAAGATGGCACAGATAAGCTCACAAACACAGTTGAGTGCCAAAAAGTTATTGCCGACAAATTTGATCAACTAACTGAGGGTGTTACCACTTTATGTACGTTTTACAGCAAGAAATTGTTACACATAGTTGCAGATATCATCAGCTTATGACACAGATAGATGGTTTAATCAAGCCTGTTAACATCTGGTACAAGCTACTAGCACTTTATTAACCCCTTCCATGCTGAGGACAAAATAGAGCTGTGCTCAGTCATGATGCTAATGTGCTGAGGACAGCTCTGTTTCGTCCTCTGCATACAAGCAGGAAATCTCTCTGGTGCGGGCAGCAGAGGGATTTCCTTGTGATATTTTCAGCCTTGGTTGCTGGAGAAGAGCTTCTCCAGCAACTAAGGCTTAAAATATCCCCTCTATTTTTAAATCTTGTTATTGGTTTTACCCATTAATTGATTCAATACATACATGAGCAGGAATGCACATTGTGTAACTCAATATAATACCACAATAATATATAACATTCCAATTTCCACTGCCTGGCTGAAGTCCCCCTTTTATTCGCTGGCCACACCAATTGGTCTTTAGACTGATCTTCCTCCTTCCCAGATGTTTTGATTTTTTTAACAGTGCCTCCACCCTTTGGTCGTTCATTTTTTTTTGTGTTGAACTTGTCGCATTTTGTGTAGCCACCTCTCATAGAAAAGAAGTTCAGTAGTTTTCCAAAGTTGTAAAATTAATGATTTTGCCACTGATGATGCAATAAAAAAACATTGCCTTATTGTTAGCCTGGATTCAACACTAATTCCAAACAAGGCTCCAAAGGAGTCAGGGGCCACTCAAAACTTTTCCACAGAACCCGGCCAATTCTGGACAAGTTAAGCTTACATGTAACCAGTCTCCCTCGCAATGCCTACATCTAAAACAAGTTTCTGTGGCAGAGGAAAACATTTTATTTAATTTCACTGGGGTATAGTAGAGCATCGACTTACAAACACCTCCATTCTTTTGAAGTTATCCCCTCGTATTGCCTTGCCTGCCCCTACATTATATTGTTTCCACAGACAATGCTCAGTCTTACTTCCTGGAACTTTTTCTATCCTTGCCAGAATTGTAGAGACTAGCTTTAATAGTAGTACCAGCAAAAGTAGACGATACCAATTACCAACCCCTACTAAACCTCTTTTATAAATAGCTTGGGAAATGGCAGTAGCCAGGTTGTCCTCTGGTAGAGGAACTGATTGTAACAAATGGTGAATTTGGAGATAAGAATAAAAAAGCTTAGGCGGGATTGCTGCTCCCATGATCTAACCTCCCCAGAGGAGAGAAAATTGCTGAATCGTGTGATTCTTAGCGTCTCCCAGCTCTTAACCTTCCCTGTGCTTACTTCTAAGCCCACTACTTGTGCATTGAACCAATGTCATAGCAAAATGGAAACTGGGAAAGTGAAACATTTCCTGAAGCTGCTTGAATCTGACACTATATTTGGTATACACTTGGGCAACGTGGGGATTTTCAGACAGTGGGGGAGCCTAAAACTGCTTTCCCGAAGCTTTATCTTAACATAGAAATTGTTATGCATACGAAGTGGGAAAGATGCCACAATCAGCCAATGCAAGTAGACAGCCTGGCAGTATTTTTTAACAAGTTGTTGAATTTTGAGGAGACAAATATACCTAGGTATCTAATTGAGCATTTTTTCCCACAATTAAAGAGCATATCTACAGGTAAAACCTGGTGAAAGCAATTGAATAAACGTGCATCCAACTGTGCATGGTTAATTCTATATCCGCCTAGATCTGAAAAATGTTGCATTTTTTCAAATGCCCAAGTAATATTTTGATTGTCACCCGCTAAATAAAGAATCATGTCATCAGCAAAAAAGTTTCATCTCGGGGTCATCAAGCAACAGTGCCTTAATCAGGTGAACTTGACATAAGGCCACAGCCAAAAGCTCGATGAATACCGTGGATACCACTGGAGAGATGGGGCAGCCTTGACAAGTGCTGAGGCACATAGGCTCATGGTGATGTTGCCTGCCATAGACAAATTAACTATGATTTTTGCTTTTGCCTTATCAAATAATCTCTGCAATACACGAAAAAGCTTCTCTGGAAACCTAAAATACCGGAGTATAGAGAAAATAACTTTCACTGAACTAGGTCAAATGCCTTTTTGGCATCAAGCATTATTATATCTGTCTTGGTCTGATTATTCTTGAAGTAGTCAGTTGCTTGTACCAGAAAATGTGTATTTGTGGAAATGTGCCTGCCCGGAAGAAACCCACATTGAAACATGTAAACGACTGGTTTAACTAACGGGGTCATTCTTAATGCCATTATCCTGGCAAATAACTTATAGTCATTATTTAGAAGGCTAATAGACCTGTAGGAGCCTCGTCTGTCGTCTGGTTTGTCCTTTTTCAAGAAGCTGACTATAACGGCCTCCACAAACTCTTTTGGTATTGCACAGCCATTTAATATGTCATTGAACAGTGTGGTGAGGACCTCACCCAACTAATCGGCCAACAGCTTGTAATTCTCTGCTGGTAGACCATTGCTCTTGCACACTTTACCATTCAGCGAATTAGAAATTGCACTGGTAACGTCAGCCAATGAAATGGGGGCTTCCGCTAGCACCCTTTTATCATTTGTGACCATGAGCAACTGAACTGCACCTAAATACATATTGATTCTTACAGGGTATACACAGGAAGCAGAGGTATATAAGTTTCCATAAGGAGTCAGAAAGACTCTGTTGATATCCACTGTTTGATTAACCAGACAATTGTTGGCCTCCTCAAAAACAGAAATGATCACTGCATTATTGTGCCTTTTCTTGATGGACAATGCCAACTGCTGCCCAGCATGCTCACTATCCTCATAGTATTTGTGAAAAGATGAGTTTTGGTGCAAGATTTCTTTGGGTATAAAAAACTCATAAAACTTCACTTTAGCTGCCTCTAAAGGCCCCTCCATTGCGTAAATCAATGCCTATTTTTTGCTGCTATGACTGTACTTATTCGTTCTTTATTTTTGAAATCTTAGCCTGATATGCAATGGCCTCTCCCCTTATAAACTCCTTACAGGCCCCCCAAATAGAGAAGGTTGTCACAGTACCCTGATTCCTGGTTAGAAACTCTGAGACACCTGCCTGATGGGTGGTTACGCAGCCTGGATCGGTCAGCAAGGATTTGTCTAACACCCACATAGGTCTTCTACTATGATCTATATGCAAGTGTAATTGAATAATCGGAAACAAGTGATCCAAGAAGGGGTTCGCAAAGATATAAAAGTACTTCCTTGACCATGCATAGGAAATTAGAAAGTAGTCAATCCTTCAAGCGGTGTTGAATTGCTTTGAGAAATATGTAAATTCAGGACTGGCAGGATGATATGATCTCCATGGATCGATGAAAGTTAAATCCTGAATCATTTTGGTTAGAGCAGCAAAAGACCTTGGCTCATTCAGAAATCTATCAGAGTCGCATCTATCTTCAAATTCGGAATAAAATTAAAGTTGCCACCTGTAACAAGATCGCCTGTTGATGACATAAGGACTCTGTACAAGCCTTCTAGTGATGAGGGATCATCCTCTATGGGGCAGTAATAGCTGTCAACCTGAAGTATTCTGCCCAAAATTGACAGGGTAACTGGGGTCCACCTGGCTTGTATGTCTCTATAAACCCGACATGCTTCGCATGAAAAACCTTGAGCTAAAACAACTGCTATCCCTCAAATTGCAACGTTAGCAGATGCGTTATAGGATTGGGAAAAGTACATTGGTAATTTATTTGGTTTTGCATGGGTTTTGAGATGTGTTGCTTGTATTAAGATTACTTGTACTTGGGAAGCCACTGGAATAGAGCTTGACATTCGATCTGGTTCTTGAGCCCATTACCATTACAGGAAGCAAATGTAATCAGTCTCATGGCCAAGGTATTATATAATACTGAAATAGGGCCTGGCTCTTCTACTGTTGTGGACTCATTCCCCTCATTGTTAAGCTTCTAAAATCCCAGTTAGTAGTTCTACACATAAGCCAAACTGCCTCCACCATCTCTTGACAGGTCTATGAATTGGCCCATTTAGCAATCCCTCCACACCTCAAAGTGCACCTCCTGACATCGCCCCTCATGGACCCCACCCATCTTGCTGTCTCCTCCCCCACAGTAGTTCCCCACCAACGTGCTCTTTCTACCCCCCCACCCTAGATGGTCAGAGTGCCAAGATATGGCACTCCTGACCCCACTTCAGAGGGGCAAGCAGCAGATGGCCTTCAAGATATAAATCCAATCAAATACATGCAAGGATGTTGTATCAATACATGCCCGCACTCCGATAGCATGACCCGCTAGATAACCAACACCAAATGGGACAGCCACTAATAACCCCCTCTCGGGGAGGGTTATCTTCAATTCACTCCTGGTCCCATTCTAATTAGAGGATTCCTCAGTCTGTATCCAATTCATACCCGGTTACTAATATTGTTGCAGTTTGTTAGGGAGCCTGTTGGAGGGGAGTTCCTCCATCCTTCTAGTAAATTAGTGCATTCAGCACCTCTTTTATTGCCTTAAGAAAGTCCTTTGCAGGGGCAACAGAGTGAAAAATAAGGACAAGTCCTTTATACATACCTTTAAGCTTTGATTGCTGGGTGATTCCCACTTGTGTCCCTTAACTCTTGAAATCGCAAATTAGTCCCTGGAACTCCTTCCAGTGATGGGCTGCTATAGTGGATAAGTCTGAAAAAAAACAGAAAAAACTGTTTTTCTCCTAAAAATTGTAACATTTGGCTTTGATGGCGTGCAAGAGAATTTGTTCTCCGATTCTGAAGTCCCCAAAATTTACCAAAGCAGTACGATGGAATCTGCCATCAGAGGACCTGACTGCAGGGACCCAGTAGACCTGCATGACTGATGAGTCAAAACTTTGGGGTGTTTTTATCTGGGAAAATATGCTGAAAAAACTGGTCTGAGATGATTTGAGTAACTGTTGTTACCCTTTCAAGATCTTCAGGAGTTCCCAAAAATTGCAAATTAGAGAGCCAGGATCTACTTTCTATATCATCCATTTTGATCTTGAGCTCCTCAAGATCAGACTGGAGTCTCATTATACTTGTTATTCAAATCTGTTACTATTTGTTCTACCTGGGTCGCTCTCAACTCTGCCTGGGTCACCTAGGCAGAGCGCTCCTGGATGCTAGTCTTTTTTTCACCTACCATCTCATTGGTCCTCCTGTGAGCCTCTTCCTGTGAGATTTTGAAATCCCGAAGTTCCCTCAGGATCTGGTTCGGTATTGCTTCCACTGTTGGCTTCTAAAATGTTGACTCAGTGGAAGCATGGAAGCTGGAGCAGTTGGAATATTTACTAAGCCCTGTGAGGGCACCGGAAATGGAATACCTGATGTTGTGGACACCATGAAAATTGATTCAGAGCTGGCGGTTTGTATTTGTATTTGCGGTAGGAGATCTAGAGAGGGATTTGCGTTTGTACTTGTTGTCTGATCTGCCGATTGAAAGTGCTGTTCTGAAACACCATCCTCCCTCGTGGGGCTTTTTAAGTTACTCACTGTGAACAAGGGATAGGCTGGTACTCTCTAGGGGTTCATGAAGCTCAAAAGGGTGGAGGTCTCAGGAGACGTCTGATGGTCCTCTGGCATCATATTGAGGCAGGCTTGTTGTAACTCTAGTCCAGATACTGACTGGGATATAAACTGGTGGTGAGCAGCCTAGCTTCTAATTGAAGGGAGTCCTGCTCCCCAGGCTTGCCTGTATAGAGTGCTCCCAACTTCAATGAAAGGCCCCGTCGAAAGGGGACTCCTCTGAGAAGGCAGCCTGCCTAGCGGGGGCCTTTGCTCCTTGGGAGGGTCCGGGTGATTTATTGCTTCTGGGTTTCAAGGCTTTGCTAACAACATGTGGTTTGGGGGTTGTCACAAGCCATATGCCTCATTGCACTTAACCTCACCCTCTGGCACTGGAGGGCACTCAATGGGTCACCATGGGGTTGCAAGCCGCACCTGCACCAAGCGGGCTGCTTCTGCCACACATCTGGTGCTCCTCACCCTGCGGGGAGGCCTACTGCCTGCCTGCTGGGTGCTTCAACCCAGCAGACAGGCAGTAGGCCTCCCTGCAGGGTGAGGAGGCCTACTGCTTTCTGCCATTTTAAGTCCGACCCTGTTGTAGATCGGTTCGATGATCTGGCTGCATGTAACTGGCCTTGCAAGATCCCTGGTCATAAGAAGGAGCCTGAGAGCCAGCTTGGGTGGGGGGGGGGAGAGGAGGGGAGGCAGCCACAGTAATTCTCCTACCCCACTTACTGCTTCTAGGAGCGGGGCTGCCAGCCTCTACTATTAGAAAGTGTGGCCAGTATCACAAACCTCCCCACAGGTGTTCAAGGGTGTTCAAATTAAATTGAAGGTTGCTCCCAG
Organism: Pleurodeles waltl; assembly: GCF_031143425.1. Taxonomy (NCBI): domain Eukaryota; kingdom Metazoa; phylum Chordata; class Amphibia; order Caudata; family Salamandridae; genus Pleurodeles; species Pleurodeles waltl. The sequence goes on along the minus strand of NC_090438.1, from coordinate 624,775,424 downwards.
TCCTACAGAGGTAGCTTGAAGTGATACTTCAAAGTGCTGGCCTGCCCTCTGTTGGTTTTGGCAGTGTCCAGTCACACACTTACCCCCTTTGATGTCAAACCGCCAGACCCCAATGCAAGAGAACTCAGTTAAAAGTTAAAAATGGTTGTAAAACATTTCTGACACCTCTTCTCTTCTTGTCTTGTCTTGCCACCGCTTACCGCCAGATTTTCAGTCTTCACAGGCTGCCCGAGACGTTCTCTGGGAGCCTTCTGTACCTTCTTTGCCACAAACTGCCAGCGCACCACTCCTCCCATGTGGGGATGCCGTTGCTCGTGGCCTCCTGCATTTCCACACACAGGCTGAAGCAGAGTTGAGGTGGTGCGGATGGCAAATATCCCCTTGCTGGCCCCTGACCCATTGTCAGCCCTCTCTTTCGCCTGCTACGATAACATTGACCTTTATGCCTCTAACAGCACCGTTGCCAGAGAGTCGTGCCTGCCTCCCTCATACTGCTGCTCCTCTGTCTTCGGCTTAACTCAGAGCATGATGGGATCTCACATGGTCCTGTTTTTCTCTTCCTCTAAAAATATCCCCTCCATCTAATGAAGATCAGCACACCGTGCACTTCGACATTATTCCAGGGAAAATTAAAGTAAAATGAGCTGATCTGCTTATTCACTTCCATATCCATTGGTTGGAAAAGGGAGAATCTCCCTACTTGGGGATTGCCGCAAGAGGGCGATCCCCAAGCAGGCATCCACCACTAGACAACAGGGAGGGGAGAGAGGTCCCTCGACAAGGGCTTTTGCTCCCCATGAATATTTGTTTTATTAAGATTGGGCAATAGCCAGGAACACTAGACACTATTTTTTTAATTAGGAAAGGGTGGGGGCTGCCCAGAATGGGCATGGCAAAGCCCCATCCCTAAAAATGGGCACAGTGTTTCTGCCCCCTGGGGGACAGATGGGGTTATTCACCCCATTAGCCCCGGGGGGGGTAAGAAATCCCACTAGACACCAGGGATTTATTTTATAAGAGAGGGGTAGGGACAGCTCACAATGAGCATGGCCATGCCCCCCACCTCAAATAAACAGGGGCCAAAGTCTTTATGTCACCTCCAGGGTCAGGTGAGGCAATAGCCTGCTATCTGCCACCGGGAGGTAGAAAGCCAACTAGGCACCAGGGATTTTTTTAAAGAAAAATCCAAGGCGTGGGTGCTGCCCCCCCAAAAAAGGGCACAATCTTTATGCCACCACCCCTGGGAGGGTACATAGGGTAATTACCCCAGATCTGCCTGCCCTGGGGGCTGAAAGACCACTAGGCATCAGGAAATATATATGTATATATTTTAAAAGTGTGGGGGCTGCCCTCCATGGTTATAGCCATGCCGCCAACTCAAATAAATGGGGACATAGGGCCTCATTGTGAGACCGGTGGGCTGACTGTCGACAAGCCAGCCCTGTGGGGAGGAGACTGCAGCGGAAATGGCCCCCACTCCCCTCTCCCGGCCCAATTCTTATGTTTCCACTGGGCTGAATGGCAGAAATCTCCGTATTAGGAGGTTTCTGCCGGTCAGCCCACTTGAAACAGTGCGGGTGCACTGGCCTCGGCCCCTCATGGAGCCAAGGCCAATACCATCGCACAGAGGGTGTGCCCGGCACCCTCGGAATGCACACTGTTTGCTGTACAGTGCGCATTCCGAGGGTGTTGGGCAGGAGGACCCCTGCACTGCCTACGACTTGGTTGTGGGCAGTGCACAGGCCCCCCTTTGTCCCCCAGCACTGCCTTTCCACCAGCCTTTTCATGGCAGGGACCCCGCCATGAAAAGACTGTTGGAAAGGGGACTCGTGATCATCATGGTTGTGCTGCACTCAGCACCGCAATGGTTGACCACGACTCTGGCTGTTGCCACCCCGTCAGGTTCATTGATCCTGGCGGTGCCAGCAGTCTCTTGGCAGTCCGACCACCAGGGTTGTAATCTGGCAGTCAGACCGCCAGGAGTGCACCAGTCTGACTGTCACCACAGGTACAGCAGTCTAATGGACTTCCATACTCATAATGAGGCCCAAAGTCTTTCTGTCCCCAGTGGGGGGAAGATGGGGGTATTTACCCCATCTGTCGACTGAGTGTAGAAAGCCCACTATGAATAAATGGATGACAGAAATTTGTAGAGCGCAACAACACCCAAAGGTGTCAAGATGCTAAGTGATGATCCAGAGAAAACCCATTCCATAACCCAAACTCCTTAAAAAAAAGCAGAGCCAGACATCGCAGGCTTTCCAAAGCAATATGTATTTGAGTCTAGGCTAAGTACCCCTGTTCCAAAGATGGACCATTACAAAGGGAAAATACATGTTTTTAAGGCTTACCTAAAAACAGATGCAGCTTAATCCCAGCAAGGAGACTGGGTAGGGAGCTCCAGATTTTAGCAGATGCCACTGAAAACACCCTTTCTTTTCATCTCTTACTACAAACTTTAGGGATTACAACAAAGTTCTGAGTTGCCGGTCTGAGAAGTCTGCATGTGGAGTACCACTGAAACATCATTTTAATTCCCCCTGGACTGGCAACATACAGTGCTTTATTCCCAATACACATAGCCTTAAATGTCACACTCTTCTGTATTGGAAGCCAGTGATGTTCAAACACTAGATGCCAGGGAATAATTTTTTTAAGCAAAAGAGGGGTGGGGTCTGCCCACCATGGGCAAGGCCATGCCCTCACCCCAAATAAATGGGGGCACAGTGTTTCTGTCCCCCTGGGGGGCAGATGGAGGTAAGTACCCTTGATTCGCCCCCTCCACTAGGGGGGGGGCAGATCGCCCACCAGAGCAACACCAGGGAATTGATAAAAAAGGGGGGTGGGGGCTGCTCAACACCATGGTCATGGTTATGCCACCACCCCAACTGAAGGGGGCAACAGTCTTTCTGCTCCCCTTTGTGGACTAAAGCATCTCATCCCAATGGCAAGTGCTTACACGCCACAGAATCCTAGCTAATATCAGTACTGAATAGTGGATTCAGCGCTAGAGGATGATGGATCAAAGCAACATAGGTTTGAGGGGATGTCACCAATGGGAGGTGTGAGGACCATCAATAACAGTAACCTTTAATAATATTAAAGCTTCAGTCAATTACTACACCAGTTTAGTAGTAATAAGTCATGGATTTATTTCCCTAAAATAACAATGCTAATGTCACGAAAATAACTCTCAAACACAAATGATAAGCATATAGGATCAACAAAGGTTGGTTAAAATAACGTATACATCTCAATTTGATTAATATAATCAAACAAATTATCTCCAAAAGAATCACACTTATTAATAATACAAAAACAGGTAATAATGGCAGAGTATACATTAGTTCAGCATCAAATGATCTCAAAACAAACCATGAGCATATCAAGATTAATTCCCTAACTAACCGCAAATTAACATTAACATGTTGGGCTTCATGTGAAAATAATTTAGTAACACAAATTTAGAAAAACCCCTAACTTGATTATGATATATAAAAAACTATTAATGTGCAGCAATAAAACCATTAGTTGCAGCTGGTACCTGGAAAGCAACAGAGACACAATTCACATTTAATAACATACATTACCACAAAGGTAGTACCAGCGAATGAACTGCTTCAGCTTGAGGACACCATCAGTTGTCATCAGGAGATCTGGGCCTAACGACAGCTAGTCTCGAACCATCAGACTCAAACCTCATCTGCTCTCCAAGAATAAACGCTAGAGGAAAAGGGGAATCTCACCTCCTAATCACTCTACCCAGGTTGTTATACTAAATTCTAATTAACTCCTGATTGGTCAGTCTATGGGGTGGTTTCATTTCAGCCAATCAACAGCTAAATTGAAACTTAACAAACCTACGCTAACTTTAACATTTTCTTTCACTGTATCCTTGCTTCTTCCGTCTCGTCTATAACTCCATTGTCTTATCCGCCTCCCGTGTATCTTGTTCTCAGGAAGAAACTTTTACAGTTTCTTTTTACTTCCATCCTCGAGGAAAGACCAGATATTAGAAACATTTCCAAACAATAGTACATTTCAACTTATGCAATGCTTTGGTTAATACGCAACCTTGTAAAACACAACGCTGCAACCCACTAGTGGTAGCTGCGGGTATGTCTACACAAGCTTCCAAAACACTTATTATGAAAGCTGTGAGTGAACGAAAATAACCACAGCGTCTGAATATAATTTTTCTTAGCCAAGAACAGAAAAATAGGCATTTTAAAAGTTACTCGTTTTACACGTTAGTTCATTACACATTTTTAATATGAAAATCATTAATAAACATAGCTAACTCCAAAATAATCCCACTTTCAGTGGTAAGTGACTGCATATTTTGGGCTTGGCTAGGCTGCCACCTGGAAAAGCCTACCAGACTAAGACACTTCTGAAAGCTAGACATCGGGGGGAGTCCAGGGTGGTGTGCTTCACATGCACCCCATACCATTTTCTTACCCACAATGCCCTGCAACTTCCCGCTTTGTCTGAAGTCAAAATTTGCCTAAAATGTCTGTGATGGAAGCTCCTGGAATCCACAAAATTCCTACCACCTAGGAGTGTCCCAACTGTACCAATAAAAACTCAGCCCCACTTGTGTGTTGGAGCATAGAATAGTAGAGCATGTGTTATTAGCAATTGCATTTCACTGCCTTTGTGCCTTTCAAATGCAAGCCAGTGCATAAGGAAGATGACATTTTGAAAAATAACCTCCAAATCGTATGCTAGTATGGCTACTCACAAATTCAGAAATGTAGAAATAACCACTGCTCCTAAACTCTATATCTTGTGCCCATTTTCAGAAATACATAGGTTTCCTTGATGCCCATTTTTCATTCTGCCTATTTTGCTATAAGAATTGATCTATACTCGGTACTGAATGAAAAACCCTTTAAAAGTGCAGCTCAGTTTGCTCTGGGTACATTGGGTCCTTGAAGAACATACAAACCCTATATATCCCCACAACAAGAAGGGCCTAGCGGACGTAATGGTATCTTGGTTCTGTCAATCGACCATTGTGACAAAAAGTTACAGATGAAACTCTTATCACAAATGTCCATTTTATCCTACTCATTTTCAATATTTCTTTATTTGACAGTTATTTTCCTTGGGAAAACCTTGAAGGATCTACACAATGACCACTTGCTGAATTTGGAACTGTGTCTTCTTTTCAGAAATCTAAAGCTTTTTCAGATCACCCATAGGTTTCACACTGGTTTCCACTACAAATCTGGAAGTAGGTTGAGAGCACGAAAATTAGGCAAAATAGGCTACCTCTTAGACAACTCCCAAAACTGTGTTTGTAAACTTTTTTTTTTTTTTATTTATCTCTGCATGTTCCTGAAAGGTGTGAAGATGGTGACTTTAGTACAGTAAACTATTTGTGGAAACCATTTTTAAGGGAAAAATCAGACAGTTTTGTCTGGAGCATTTTTTCCATATGTTTCTCAAAAAACTCAAACTTTTGCTATATTTTGCCTATTTTCTCAGTCGTTCCTACGGGGATCCACAAAGTCTGGGCCATTTTAGAATCCCCAGGATGATGAAGAAGGAGGACTCAATATTGGCATAGATAACTTATGCCAACACAAAGTTATGGAGGCCTAAGTGAAAAGTACCCCAGACAACCAAAAAAGCTTAGCACTTGGGAGAAAAGACTTAGCAGTGAAAGGCTTAAGGTACACAGTAAACATGCTGGTACAGATGGGATTGCATAGTGGGGATGGTGCAGGTGGCCTTGTGCAAGTAACCAGTGCTTTGGATATTTCAAATACATCATGTACTGCTGACGTTTCTGCAACTTCTAATTTTTTAAGTACAGAAAAGGGAAGTGCCGAGAGGAGATGGAAGCATTAGCAATCATTTGTTTCCATTTACCTGGCTTTCTGTGCCCTTTGTTACGAACAACAATGCCAAGTATGTAAAAAAATTGCTGCCTTTTTTTTAGAAACCAAAAGCATTTCATTACTAAAAAGCCTGAATAAGAGGTATATTTGTTTTAATTTATTAGCAAAACTGTTGTCTTGCGTTTTGCTATAACAAATTTCTTACTACTTGTCTAAGAATTAATGGGGAGTCCTGCTTGCATGGTGTGCTGTGTCTTCTGCAGCTGGAGATGCACCTGTGGGTAGATGGGGGTAGGTGATTGGCCTCCTCCGTGTAGGATTCTGAATCTGGTTCTACAGTGGAGAGTCCCTTTCATGTCGCTATATTATCTAGCATGGCACAGGTTGCTATGACCTTGCAGCATGTGTCAGAGCTACATTGGAGAGCACGCCCACTATTGAAAAGGTCAAAGGTTCTCTCTGCAACAGAGTGTGTACACATGTGATCAGTGTTGTACTGTTACTCAAGTCTAGTGGTTGGGTTTAGATATGGCGTCGAAATCCATGTACGTAAAGCATAAGGACTGCTTCTATACAAAAACATTTTTATATTAGTGCTTACCATAATGCACCCACACTGCATATGTGCGAAAAATTTTAAACTTACTTATCAAATACACATCACTAAATCGCCTCTAGATAACTGATTACGTTACGTATCTCACTATCACAAAACCTCTATTAACTGTTTGCGATGCTTGCAAAACGTGCAACAAGGTATTTAATATTAAACGATGCATCACACAAAACCTGTATGTTTAATGAGTGAGCTTTTTTTCCTGTTACAAATGTAAAAATCATTTGCAGATGGCGGTATATTCCTACACAAACCCAATCTACACATCCCAAAAAGATGTCAAAATTGGGCAAAACTTCACAAAAAATATTTTGTCTCCTGTAAGTCCTGTTGTGTGTTAGGATTTGTTTTTGCTGAATATTTTTCCCAACATAACGTGAGACAACCCATAGAAAACTAGATAAGGCGCTTTGGAATATACCACCTGCTACTCTAATTAATCCGCATTAACTTCCAGATGCTAACAGGTGAAGAGAACAGAGTACCTAAACAAGAGTTGGTATAGCATTGCTTCTCTCTGTATTTCTTCTTAAGAGGGGTTTAAACTCAGCTACTAAGTATTAACAAACCTGACTACTAAGCCTATGTTTATCAAAAATCTCCTCCGTTTTTTCAAAAAGGGTAATCCTGAGCCTATACTTTTTTATCTCATCCTCTTTTGCACTTTGCATTTTAAAGCTGTTTATAGAAGCTGCCCTCATTAGCACTTCATTACTGCTGGTTCAGAATTACACATGCAAAATCATCATTCTGGCACTACTCTCAATCTGTGGATGTTTCATACATAAAAATACTGAATTGTTAGTAGGAAATCCCCCGTACCGAATCACTACTTGAAATTGCAAAATTTGTAATGTTGGCTTCTTCCACTATGCAAACTCTAGCAACAAAAAGGCCCCTCATACTTATGAAATACATATTTTGGTGGTTGTAACTAGTTTGTGAATGGTCACCGCATCACTAAAGATTTGTGCATCTAGCCCAAAGAAAAGTAAGCAAAGTCTCATTGGAGTCTTTAGATTCAAATTCTAATTTCAGCAGTGATCAAGACATCATGAGCTCATAGCCCAGTAATGTCATCTCACCTTTTTTAAATTACGCGGATGGCAAACAATAATAAAATGAAACTGAGCAATAATATCACCTTTAGTTCACTTTAGTGTACAGTACTATATTAAATATATTATTATTGCCTTTAAGAACAGTTAATAGATTAGTACCTGCATTGCCTGAGACAGGTCTGTTTGATTAGTGTTCTTTTGGATCCCTGTCCATCGGTGACCCAGTCACCTGGTTAATGAAGGGATGGTTGAGGTGATAGTAATTATCAGTGGCTGAGAATAATTCATGGTTTACACCCATCACTTTTTGTGAGACGTACTAAGGGGCCGATTTATGGAAAGTGGCACTACACTGAGTGAATATTTAAAATACGGTGCACCATGGCGCAGGGTAGAGGGCAATAGCGTCATTTCTCATGCATACATTATGTCTGGCGCAGGCATAGTGTAGCGCAAAGGGTTGCAGAGTGGCACAATGCATGCATTGCACCACTCTGTAAAAAGGGCGTGGGGATTTCGGCCTCATTGGGCCACATTATCGTAAAAAATAATGCCGTGAATGTGGTGCAAGGTGGCGCTAGGGCATTATCAATATGCCCCTAAGTGACTAGTATGTTGCGACAAAATATCAAATTCAAAATATCTAGATGTAGAAATATTGAGTTTTTAATGTGATCCACAAATATCATGATGCAGGATCATCCTTGACAAGAATGTCGTTTTTAAGAAAAGGTATATTGGTGTTAAAACTATCTGTGTTGTTATTATCCTTTGCAAAAGTATCTATGTTGTTAATATCGATGTTAATTAACTTCCAAGCCTCTACATGTAAGTGCTCGATAAGCCACCTTGATAAACACATGGGACACGGGAAACTTCAAGTGAATAAAAGAACATTTCTTGCTGCAATAAGATTGATCACTGTTCTGTACATTTTGATCAATTACATACGTGGAGGAAAAAACAATTTTACAAATTGCTTTCTAAGTACACCAGAGCTGGCATTTTTTGGGAACACTCTTTTACTTGTTCCAGAAGGCAGCACCGTAAAGGCGTACAGTAACCCTGCCTTATAAGTTTATGGCATCGACGGCATATCACTAATAATTAGTTCAGGCAGCAGAAAAAAAACACCTGGGGATTTATTCGGTGAGAAGTTCCTCTCACGCATGGAGGTGCTTAGGGGAAAAACTCCCTATTTCCTGCATTTGTTTATTCAAGGCTGTTTCGAAGCATATGGAAACAGAGGAAAATTGCAGCAACTTACTACACCTTCAAAGCACTTGGCTTTGTAATCTACTCAAACGAGTAGAAAGGAAAAGGTTTCGCGCCAGAAATAATATAATTTGGGTTGAGGAATCCCTCTGGCTTTAAGCTTACAGGACTGAATATGCGTTTTTTCATGAGGAAGTTTTCATGGTGAAAATATACAGACCTATCTAAACCCATGTACTGTTGCAAAGAAGAACTAGGTGTGTGTGAAATCTTAGGAGATATTTATGTTTTGGCTTTAGAAAATAATTCAAAAATCATATGTGTAACTCTTATGCATATCAGCAAGACTGTTTTCTATTTGCGAGCAGTTCTACATTGTAGAACATGAGAAATATTAGTTATTTCAATAGAAATTTTATCTTGTACAAATAAAATTGATTTCCACATAATGGCCCAGATTTACAAAAAAGTGGCGCAGCGCAGCACTGCGCCCCCTTTTGAAATGCAGGAATGCACCGCATTTTCAAAAAAGGGAGCACCCCTGTGTTTCTGCCTGCGCCAGTGCTAAAATTAGCTGCCAGGGACAGAGCAGGCATCCTTGCACCATAGTACAAGGGTGTCTGCTTTGAGGAGTGTGATTGTTTGTGTGCAGGAAGGTAACCCTTCCTACACATAAACAAGCTTTCATGGCCTTTTTCAGAATGCAGCACACATAGAAAAACAAAAAACGAGGAGGAAAAAAGCACCCCTGGGTTGGTATTAGTTTTTGGTGCTGTCACAGCATCAAAAGCAATGGGTGTTGTGGTGAAAGGCGCCCAGCAACACCCATTGCACACCCCTCTGGTGCTGAAAAATGCAGCGGAGGGGCCCATATTCACAAGGAGACATTAAGCAACAAAATGTTCCTTAACGCCCCTGGTAAATATGGTGCAGTGAAGAGCGCCACTGGAGCTCCACTAAAAGTAATGCCTTGTAATGTGGCCCAATGTGTTTACTCCCTATAACCATTAACATTGAATGAGGGGTGTATGAGTCTGAGATTTGCAAATAATCACTGCTGTGCAGACAAGAAATAAATAAAAATGTCAGAGAAGCCGGGAGATGAGGAAAATTAGGAGGCAGGATAGTAGAGAGAAGTGTTCTGGGTGCCCCTGGGAATTAGGGAGTTATTATTGAAAGTAAATATCGTTATTGTCATTAATAATGTGTAGAACCATACGTCAAAGCATAAGTAATATATTAGCCAGTTAATACCACTAGGTAATAGCCTAAACCCGACTTTTGAGCCTAAACCACTGATAGTTGCTCTTAAGAAGCGCATGCGACAATTAGTAGCATTATTGTTGGTACCGTCATGGGTAACACCGTTAACACATGAATTTGTTACCCACTTCGCTCACCTTTACCTATAAATATTCAGCTGACGGCTAAGGTTTACAGCAGATATTCTGCATTGGAAACTATGGGCTGCATTATAAGGAATCTAATTTGCTGTCACACTTCCACCATACTAATAAAAACGCTGCTACCTGTTATTCCAAAGTGCTTTAAAACCAAACACTTTGCATTAGTAGAAACTGGGGTAAATCAGCAATATTCGATTCACAAATTAAATATGTTAAGTGTATTCACAAAGTCCCCCTCTTTTCTCTTACATCAAATGTCCTGGATAATTTACTTAGCTCCCACAAAATATGCATTCATTATCGATTCCCCGCTGAGATAGCCACAAACCTCTCAGGGCCTGATTCACAAAGGTAAACTTACATTTTTGTGAACATTTACCCTTTTTAGGTATTCACAAACTTTGATCTAGTAGTACCTTTACAACTGCAGAGGCTCCACAATCAGGGCAGATACATCTGCACAAAAAAGCTAGGAATGTTGGGCAGAGAACTCTGCAACAAAAAAGATAGGACAGGTCTATCTTTTTATGTGCGGAGTTCTATGACCCGACTACAGAGTCTCCGCAGTCATTAAGTAACTATTAAATTGCAGTTTGTGAATACTAAAAAAGAGTAAATATACACAGAAGTGTTGCTTCACCTTTGTGAATCAGGCCCTCAGAAGGCACCTCCAGTCGCATGTAAATAATGCAAGTAATGGGGTAAAGAAAACCTGTGGAAAGTAAAATGAGTAAAAAATGAGAAGTTAAGAATAGGACAACGAGGGACAGCTACTATACGACAATAGTCACAAGACGGTTCTTATTTTATAGTTAAAGGTGACCAAATTGGGAAAGTACTGTGTGCGTAGTAGATAAATTGTGTAACAAAAACACATATGCCTATAAGGGAAGTGCCCTCAATGAAATAAATATGCCAGTGCATGGCATGTATTGCTGCTGATTTATTTATGGCTAGGTATAACTGGCAGTTGGTCTTTGTGTATTGCTCCCAGACAGTGAGACAGAGGTGGGAATAGGTGTTGGCAGGATGGGCCTTCTCTGACTTGATGGGGAGTAGACCTGTCATCTATCACACTTGCCCATCATGAAGCCTCTGCCTGAGCACACTCACAAATGGTTTGACAATAGTCTTTCGGGACCCCAGACAAGCTGAGGCCAGGGCAAGGAGGCAGGAAATGTCCTAACACCTCTGGGGTGGAAATCTCCAGAACCTTCTCCTACTTCAAAGCTGACACCAAGTATAAATACTGAACCCTCAGGCCCAACTGTTTAGTACACCTCTGGAAGAATTGCAAGAACTGCTGTGCAGCTCTGCAGCAAAGGACTGCTACTCTACTGCCCTGCTGACCTTATGCCCTGTTATCCTGCTGCCTGGCTAAGAAGGACTGGACCAGCATCTTAAACCCAGGGCCACCAGAGAGACCCCAAGTGCTATTTGGCTAGCCTCCTGCTCAGAGCCTCAGGGATGTAAAAGGCTCCAACCAACTTGAACCCAGCACATGGACTCTGCCTGCTGTGAGTCTTTCCCCCCAAAGTGGTGTCACCCCAGTCATGGACACGTGGAAGCAGGTTGAAGGTGCTCTGCCAGCATAGCTGTGGTCCTAGACGACCCAATGCAGTGTGATGCTTTGTCCTGCAGCCCATCAGAACTGATGCTGCATGATGCATCTCAACATATCAGAGACAGGACCCCGCATCACACCCCTGCAGTTCCTTGGAACTGCTGTTGCATGACCTATTTTGAAGCAGGATCTCACATTTCAGCCCTGCAGCCTGATGCATCTTCTATGTGGGATCTCACAATGCTCCGCTAGGATTTAAGGTACTTTGTTCAGAGGATCTAACTTGGTCCCTGTGTCCCGCCGAAGGTCCACCATGGCAGACCAGAACCTGTGACTTTGTCCTGGTTTGGTGCAACCAGATAACCACAGTTGGAGCTTTGTGCTTCTAGGCGCTATTTATACTTAAGTCTTTAAAATTTCATATCTCTGATTCGGCTGATTGTTTTTTTTGGTTTCAAATAATTCATTCCATTTAATCTATTTTTTTAAATTGGTGTGGGATGTTTCTTCTGCTTTGTTTTCACTTTATCCCTTCATAAATACTTTACACATTGCCTCTCAGTTAGTACTGACTGGTTGATGCCAAGCTGCCAGATGTTTAAACACAGGTTCATTTGGGTTTTACTTCTGGCTTCACTGTAACAGTTACTGCAGTTGCTGCTTGAGTATGGTTTCACCCCTCTACTCAGTAACCCAATTTCCGACATTATTGAATAAATGATGTTTCAAAATGAGATTACCCTAATGAAGAATCATTATAACGAAATATCACTCATTGAATGAAAATAATTAAGAATTATTTCTCCAAAGAAGACCCAAATATAAACACATAGAAATTCACAAATTACAGTTAGCTACCCAATCCAATACTCACATAACAGCCATGCAAATAAAAACTCTCACACCAAATGCAATGCTCATGACCTCACAATGAATGTGGAAGATGCAATCACATATGTCATATCACCCAAAACACGTTTAAATAAAAAGATATATTTTGATTAGTTAGTAACTTTGGCACTATTTCATGAATGCGCACAAAGGTTTACAATAAAAAAGTTAATTCAATCTGGGTATGACATGGCACGTTTCATGCAGATACAACAAGGTAAGAGGAAAACAAAAAGGAAGGGGTTCTCAGAAAGTGACTTATTTTAATTCACATATGAATCTCTCTAACACAGAAAAACACTGAATGAAATTACACAAACTTGGCATGAACGTAGAACTTTCCAGAAAGAAGTGCCTTTGCTTGGTTCGGTAGAAATACAATCAGTAATCTTCAATAAATTAGTATTTAAAACCTTTTTGGGTGGGTTCAAAAGGACTAAAACCTTCAAAATATTCAAATTGGGAGGTCTTGGACTGTCCTGGAATATGGACATAAGGACAGTGCACAGACTAAATGAAAAAATTAACAAACGCTTTTGGAAGAGGAAGCTTTTTCTCCTGTCATCCATTTTGGGTCCATGGACCCAAAATACAGACCACTCACCAAAGACTCTGATTGGTTGGCCACAAAAAAATATTCTTGCAGCCACATTACTTGACTCAAGGCATGGTCCATGAGCCCATAGAAACAATTAAAAGCAGCATAAGAAGTCACGGTTAGTACCTCTTGGCCCCAGCTCAGGCCTTAGTGTGGAGGCCAGGAATCAAGGGCCTAGAAAACCACCACCACCATTCCCTCTCATTCATGTACAATAATCCTTGGTCTCAGTACAGATGGGGAACTCAGTACTGACTTGGATCTCAGCACTTGACCATACAGTTTGCAATCTCATCATCAAGGCAGCAGATACGCATATCCCAAAAAGCCCATGCCCATGATTAAGAAAGTGACAACTATATAGACAAATGCTGTGTCCACTTTTAATAATCCATAGTCTCATTACTAACATAAAAAACATGGGGTCCTTGCACCTTTGAGGGGCCTCAGTCTTGTTAACAAGGCATAGCTGCCTGTAAAGGGTTGGGTACATGACATGGCCCTGCACCAAGCCCTGAGACCATACCCCCATTGTGTCCTGTCAAAGCTCATGTGCAGCGGGGTATGATATAGCTTGATTGACATTTGGAAACAGTGTAGAATGAAAAACTCATTGAAGTTACCAACGTTAAAGAGGAGTTATGGTTAGGTAGCATTATAACACCTTAACATATATTAAAAAAAACTCAGAAACTCAGCTGTGGTTACAAAATATAGGCAGAAATCACTGAAATTGTTAACATATTATTAGCTCTGTTGTCACCAATATGTAACAGTACCAGAAAGCTCAAAGTAATTGAAATGTACATACCATATAATAATAATAATAATAATAATATCAATATTAATACATTTGTTGTCACCTCTTTCATATTTTTAAGAGTCAGTCAGTCAGTCGAATAACTTTATTCGGCAGTTGCCATAAAAGTACAAACCAAAACACATTTACCGATCTATAAATAGTAAAAATAAATAAAACTTAATACCATTGCTGAAAACACCACATAAGCATCCAATCTAAAACCCCTTGACATACATAGATAAATATACAAGACATAATTAAAAATCACAAAGTCAGAAAAGTACAAATATTAGCTTTAAAATGATATACTATAGGTGCATACATTTTTTAAAAAGGAGTAGGCCTTTTCCTAATACTTAAGGAAGCTGTGACAAAGTCTAATACATGATGACAAATTTGAATATCAGGCAATCTCTGAAGATATAGTAGGGCTTCCTTAAAATGAATGGGTCTAAGAAGACGTAGCGTAGGTAAAATAAAAGCCCCTCTAGGAGTAGCGTATAAAGGGCAAAAAAGAAAAAAGTGCAAAGTGCTCTGAGTTGATTTGGAGTCACAGGGACAAAGTGGTAAATCCTTTTTCCAGAAACATGGTTCGGGGAAAGCTACCTTAAAATGAATTAGATTAAGTCTAAAAAGTGTTAAAAAGGAAATTGTTCTAAAACTCGAAAACCAAGTCAAATAGGGTTCAAGGCATGGAACAGTCACGATCCGAGAGTAGGAATCAAAAGATTTCAATTTCAGGGAACTATGAAATCTCAGCTCTGATATATGCTTGGAGTAAGTAGACTTCAAGACAGACCTAGAGTTTATAGTTAACAAATGAGGGTCATCAAACATGTATCTAAGCCCTAGGTTCTCAAAGGAGTTTTGCAAAAACATAAGCCAGGGAATCCTATTTGAATTTTCCAAATGTAGACAATCAGAGATACAGTCTTGGACCAAACTTGCCGTAGGGTTTGACCAACATCTGATCCAGAGCAATAGTGGGGCCATAAAGACCCTGTCCTCCAAAAAGCACTGACCAAGTTCTTCATGGCAGATGATATTTGCGGTGCATTTTGGAACCAACAATAATCTGCGCAGGAATTTATTTTCAACACTCTGAAGAGATGGTATTTTATTATAGCCCCAGACGCCTGCCCCGTAAAGGACTGATGCAGTGCATTTGGAATTGTAAAGAGTTTTCAACTGTGCAGGGGGTCTGTGACCTAATTTATTTGAAAAGCGAAAAATTGCTTCGTTGTTCCTTATCAACTGTTGGAGCTTAAAATTAATGTGTGTCTTCCAGGACAAAGAGGAACTCATGTACATGCCTAGATAACAAAATTCTTTGACCTTAGTAAGGGTGTGCCCTCCCATAGTAAATTGTTTAGACTTTGTATTGCGTGGGCCACAAGTCATAACAAAAGTCTTGGGGTAATTTACTTTCAGATCAAGGTTCAACATAAAATCATAAAATACATCCAATAGTCCCTGTAAACCGTTTGCAGTACGAGCAATTAAAACTGCATCGTCTGCATATAATAAAACTGGAAGTTGTCTCTGGCCCATCTTCGGTATATCCTTTGCATATTTTAACAGTGAATCATAGAGCCCATTAATGTAAATCAGAAAAAGAAAAGGGGCTAAGGTACATCCCTGCCTTACACCCCTAGTTGACGGGATGGGGGAGGTTCTCTGCCCGTGTGAGCCGGCCTGGACAGAAATCGTTAGGTCTGTGTGTAGGCGTTTAATAAGTTCCAATAGTGGCGGATCGCAGCCTAAGGCTTCCAAAATTTGCCATAACTTTGACCTATTAAACATATCGAAGGCACTGGTTAGATCAATGAAAGCCATGTGAATCGACTCTTTTTTGACTGTCACGTATTTGCTGAGTATCAGCTGCAAGTTTAAGACTTGCTCAACTGTGCCTACACCAGGTCTGAAACCAAATTGAATAGGAGATAAAATCTGGGCCTCGGACACCCAATCTTCCAAACGGGACAGGATCACGCTACCTAAAATCTTTGCCGTCGAATCGATAAGAGAAATTGGTCTGTAACAAGAAGGATCTTGTCTATTTCCTTTTTTAAAGATAGGAACAATAATAGCCGATTTCCATGAGAGGGGCACGTTACTATTTACCACACTATTCAACACATTGGTAACTAACGGACCCCAAAGATCAATTTCTGATTTAAAAAGATCAGCGGGAACCCCATCGGGGCCAGGAGCTTTTCCCTGCCTTGATCTATCAATGGCATTTTTGACCTCATAGAGGTAAAAAATGATGTTTGGGGCCTTAGTTTTGGAGTCTAAAATAAAAGGTGCAGAGGAATTTACATACAAATTCTCATAAGTTTCTGAACAGAAGACTTTCCTGAAATGAGTTAGCCAGACATCCTCAGCAATAAGACATTCATTGGCCAAAGAGTGGTTATCAGAAAAGTAAGAGTGATTTATCACTCTCCAGAATTTAGAAGTATCCTTCTGCTCAGATGCAGCCAAAAGTTCGCCCCAGGCCCTAGACCTAATTTCTGATTTCCGTTTGTCAATGGCAGCCTTATAATCGGCTCTTGCTATTTTGACTAATTGACGGGAGAAAGGAACTGCTTTAAGTGCAACTTTGAGTTTTTTATGAGCGGATGAAAACGCAGAATTGAACCATCTGTGGGCCACCGGCCCCTTCGTGGGCCTGTCTGCCGCCAGGGCGCGTGAGATATCAATGCTTAAAGATTCAAATTCACGCACTATGCGGTCAGAATCTAACTGCTGGGACAGACACATATGAATCGAGTCAGACCTACTTCTTACAATTTCCTGGTTAAACATTTTTGGATCTATTTTGTCCCATTTTAGACGTATGCCACAATTTGGATTATAAACAGTAGCAGTGCTCAGGCTTTTAATCTTGGGTGCCTGGAAATTTTTTAGGTCCAATATAATGCTAAGGGGGTTATGATCGCTTGCACAATGAGGCGTAATCTTAAATTCTTGAATTACATATAAATCAGAGGAGCTAATAAGTATGAAGTCGATAGTGCTCCCCCTCAAATTCCCTGTAAAAGTTGGTGTATTACAGGCGTCGGGGGCCAATTTCTCGGTGACATGAACCAGATCAAATTTAGAAGTAAAAAGGTTTAAGGCATCTCCTTCAGATGTATGGTTAAAATGAATTACTGACTCTCTGCCCTCGGCAGGAAAGGCACACAGATCCATGTGTTCTTTGCTGCACAGAGGAGTATTGAAATCGCCCACCCAGATAGTAATTAGATCACTATTCTGCAAAACATGTGAAGAATCTATGAGATCCGATACCTCTTCCAGATGACCCATAAGGAGGCCCTGAGGGATGTTATTGTAAAAATTTAAAATTAGGATATCCTTTAGGCCACTAATAGAGACCAAGACAACCATAAAATAAAGAGAAGACCAAATTAAAGACACATTTAAAAGCGGAAGATGTACGGAGACAAGAACTAAAAGGCCGCCACTAGCTCTCCCCATTTGGGAGGTTAGTGCTGGCTGACACAGAGGTGAAACCATTCAGGAGGAACGTATCTTTGGACCAGGTCTCCAGTAGACAGATTACTGTATATCGTAGGAAGAATTAAAACTCTTCCAGTCCGAATTGTCAGATTTGGATCGCAGCCCTGCTATATTCCAGCTAAGCAGAGTTAATGGTCTAGACACAGGGCATGACATTAGAACTTTAATTTTTAAGAGTCATATGATATGGAATCTTTTCTGTAATATTATTTATTGCATGTTGTAGTAAAGTGGAGTATTATGTGGTGTTGGGGTTAGTCCTCACCAGGTAATACTCTCACAATTGCCCAAAGATGGTCCTTGAATTCACACTAATAAAACCTTAGCTCAGTCCCGGTAGTGTGGCAAAGAGCATGCAAGCTTTACTAGAGGAGCATGTGATAAGGATTTCAGAGCACCAATATGGGCGATTAGTAATTGAAATGACTCAAAAGATATCTGACACCAATTTATTTTTGTGTTGTAATTCTTTATTCAAAATCAGCGACACTGTACAAAAATCAGTCCAATGCAACACAGGTACAGAGCGCACAGTGAATTCTAACATAATCGTACAGAAAACGTCAAACATACAGGAAGGAAAAGATATTCTGAGAGGCATCATTGTCCAACAGGACTAAATAACAATTGGTATGGTTCAAAAGTATAATGCAACCATTGATGTAGAACAGGTGGACTGGCCATTGTGCGGAATATCACCTGCGTTCTTGCCCGTGCCCCAGCTGCAGTGTATGTAAAGGCCCAGTCGTCTGGGCATAACCCCGCTAATTGTCTTTCCCCCAGATCTCCCAGACCCCAGTATCCACCACCGGGGTTGCAGGTGAAGAAGGGAGCATGAGGATGTTTCAAGTGAATAAACATTCAGGGAGATTGGGCAGTTCCTCGGGCCCACGGAAGCGAAAGACACAGGCTGGTGGCAGGGAGAGAGGGTCAGGATGGTGGGGAGGGGTGAGTGACGTACGAACCAAAGAGAAGAGATAGAGAGAAATGCAGGAGGGATGGGAGAAAGAGGGAGGGAGGGGGAGAAATGAAGGGATGCACGCAATACAACACAGCGGGGGGCAGAAATGGTGGAAATGAGCAGTAGTATGGAGCAGAACGCAATGCAAACACAATAAATACCGAATACCTGAGGACAGGAAGGTGTGTGCTAAACAAGGGATACTGGGCGTATCTGCTACCAGGTGTGTCAAAGGTACTCAGTGGAGGGTATCTCGGGTCTTCGGGCAGCAGAAAAAGAAGAGAAGTGCAGTAACAGGGCATTATTTATGGTGGAAAGGCAGGTAAAAGAAGAAGGAAGAATGAGAGCGAAGGTAAGAGAGAGGAGAGAGTAGAAGTGTAAGCGGTAAGTAGGCAGGAGTGACAGTGATCAAGGGGGGTGAGTGGGAAGGTCAGAAGAGGGGGTGGAGTTGAGGGGAAATGATCGAGGAGAGGTAGCGGAGCTAATGAGAGGAGAGGTGGGGGTAAAGAGGGAGGAGAGGGTAGAGAGGGACAGCCAACCCTGGGTAAATCATAGATAAGCTCAAACGGGGGCACGCGCCCACGTTCAACCAGAGCCAAGCGGGAAGGAAGGGTAACGTGCTGGTGTGTGGTAATTGGGGTCCCAGACAGGGATGTCATCGCCTGGTATCTTGAATCAGAACACCTACAGGCAGCTCTCAGCCCTCCAGCACTGAGAGAAAGGGGGCCCACGTTTGGAGGAACATATCCATCTTATCCTGGAAGGCCATAAATGAGCCATTCATGGGAGGCAGCCTGATACATGGCAGTGATCCATTCCCCATGAGAGGGGACAGTTTCTGCGTGCCAGTGCCTGAGGATACACACTTTGGCAGTAGCCAGTGCTGTGTGTAATAAGCATTGCTGCGGTCGGGAGAGGTCGTATAGATCTCTGGTGTCATGCAACAGTAAGATAGAGGGGGTGAGAGAAGGCGGTAGGGGTAACACTTCCCTAAGGGTACACCCCACCGTCCGCCAGAAAGGTCGTATGACTGTGCAGTCATGCAAGATATGTGGTAAATCACAGAGGGTGCGGGGGCATCTCCAACAGGAGGCGTGTGCTAATAGCCCTGCAGAGTGTTATTTCTGGGGGGGTCCAGTACCACTCGTGTAACGTCTCGAAAAGACTGAATTTTAAGAGAGCCTCCCAGCTCCACGGTCTCGGGCCGCTATCAATTTTGCCCAGTCCTCTAGTTCATATTCGGTCTGGAGGTCTGCTTGCCACTGAACTTTAAGGGAGATCAGGAGTGGGAGGAAAAAGAGGTGGCAATTCAGCAGTGTGTGTAGTCCGGATATGACTCCTCGCTGGGTCCCCAAGTTTCCAAATAGTGAAGTATCGGGGATTGAGAGAGTCGCCAGGGGGGATTCCCCAAGCACCTCTCCAGACAGTGTTTGAGCTGTATAAATCACCATGAGTGGTGTGCCAGAAGATCAAATTCCCCCCTAAATTCTGTGAATGACTTCAGTCTGCCCCGGTTAGAAGTTGATCAAGGAGTAGAAGGCCCTTCAAACGCCACTCCTCCCAAAAGATAGCTTGTCTCCCTATGAGAAAACCCCCATTGGGTCCAATTTAGCAGTGTGCCTGCCACCAGGAGTGTCGCATGGCTCTGATCATGGGATTGGCGATACAGAGGGGAGCAGGTCCTCTACTATAGAGCATATGAAATCCCGGTGGGGAATGTGAGAGTGTCCTTTCCTCCTCCACCCAAAGTGGTGGGTCCCTCACTCCCAGTAGCAGGTAGGCTAGCTCTGAGAGGTGTAACACTAGTGTGTAATGTTCCACGGAGGGGAGACCCAGCACCCTGTTCTCGTGTCTGGCGAGTAATGCGGCTCTGGGCAGCCGTGGGTGCAACAACCCCCAAACGAAGGCTCGGATACGATGGTCTATCTCTCGAAGAAGAGGCAGGGGAATCTGTAAAGGTATCATACTCAGGACATACAGGAATCACGGCAGAGTCACCATATGTACTGCCTGTGCTTTGCCCCACATAGAAAGGCCATTTATCAAAATCTCGTTTCATACTAGTTAGCAGTGGGTCCAGATTGTCAGCCACCATTTTTTCCAATCCTCTATTGATGTAGATGTCCAGGTATTGTAGACATGACTGTTTCCATTTCACTGAGAAGCCCTGAATGGACGCGCTCATCGTTACCAAGGATAGTGGTAATGCCTCACTTTTATCCCAATTGATTCGGTAGCCCGAGAGAAGTTCAAATTCAGATAGTATGGCACGGAGAGCCGGCAAGGAGTTAGGTAGATCGGTGAGGGTGAGCAGGATATCATCGGTTTATAAATTAATGGTGGAACAGCCATCAGTGATAGATATTTCAGAGATGAGACTGGAGCCACAGATCATTGCCGCCAACGGTTCGACAGCCAGTAGAAATAGAAATGGTGACAGGGGACAGCCCTGACGGGTCCCCCTATGTACAGAAAAGGTGTCGGAAAGGAGCCCACTGCAGCTGACCTGTGCTGTCGGGAGTCATACAACAAACACACCCTATTGATAAAACTAGTCCAGAGACCAAAGTGTTTTAGTGTTTCGAAGAGGTACCACCACTCTATTCGATCAAATGCCTTCTCGGCATCCAGGGAGAGAGCAAGGGTCTCCTCTCGCGAGTCCCGTGCTTCCCAGAGAGCGAGGAGTAGCGTAGAATGGCCAGGTACAAAGCCGACCTGTGTATGATGGACCAGGGAGGGTATGACCGTTTTGAGACGAGCCGCTAGAATCCCGGCCAGGATTTTGACATCTCCGTTGAAGAGGGATATGGGACAGTTACTACCACAAAGGAGAGGATCCTTACCTGGTTTGTGTAATACTATTATAGAGGCTTTGTTGGATAGGGGATGTAAAGAACCTGTCTGGTCAGCCCAGCAGAAGGCCTCATAGAAGGCATCCACTGTGTCCGCCCCCCGTCCACGTATAAAATTCTATCGGGTATCCATCCTCACCATGGGAGGTTGGCAATAGCCTGCTGAATCTCCTCCTTACTGATGTCTCCCTCTAGAAGGGCCCGAGAGACAGGGAAAATTTGCCTTCTCAAGAAAGGTGGACAACCTGTCCTGGTCCTCTACCATTACCAGACTGTAGAGGGTCAGGTAGAAGCGACCAAACTCATCTGCGATTGCCTGGGGATGCGTGATAAACGAGCCTGTGGCACTGTGTAAGGCCATCTCACATTGATGAAGTAGGGCAGCCAGCAGTCGACCGGCCTTCTCTCCATGCTCGTAGTGACGATCTCTCAGTCGCTGTAATGCATATTCTGCGCAAGATGTAAAGAGGGTGTTGAGCTCCATTTTGGCCTGTTCCAGGCAGGGGGTTAGGGTGTAGTCATGGGTAGTCAGGGCTATACAGTCTGCCAGAGCTCTCTGTTGGTCACGTCTCCGGGTGTTGGCAATGGCAGAATCCCTCATGAGCTGTCCTCTGATCGTCGCCTTCGCCGCAGCCCACAGTAACTGAGGCGAAGATACTGAGCCCTTGCTGTCTTGGAGATAGGTGGCAACATTGGATCTGAGCTGCTCCTTCCCCTTTGGGATTCGGTATCGGGAAGTTTGGAGACGGCAAGGCTTACGACCAGGGGAGGCCAGCCCCAATGCCAGGGCCAGTAAAACTGGAGAGTGATCAGACAAAGCAGCCGGTAGGATCGTAGACTCCCTAATCGTCTGCAATAGCCGATGAGTGACGAGGAAGTAATCTAGTCTAGATTGGGTCCCAGGGACTGGGGAAACAAAGGTGTATTCGCGGTCAGATGGTTGGGAAAGGCGCCAGTGGTCCAGCAGACCGTGATCCAACAGGACGTCTCCTAGGAGGGCCTGGTCTGCATTATTGCCCACATCAAGACCACTCGATCTATCCAGAATGCCGTCTGGTGCTAGATTCCAGTCCCCCCTTAGTATATACTGAGAGGCTCTGATCTCTGTCAGCAGTCGATTAAGAGAAAGAAAAAAAGAACATTTGGAGCCCATGGGAGCGTATATAGAGCCAACACAACCTGTGGAGGATCCCGGTACAAGCTTGGCGAGGACATAGCATCCCTCTGGATCACACCACGTCTTGAGGAGCCTAAACTGCAAGGATCAGTGGATGAGTATCACCACCCCACACCTCCGCCCGAGCCCTGTGCAACACCGTGCACTGACAGCGCCCTGCTGAAGAGTGCTCTGCCCACCCAGTCCCTGTGCAGTTTCTCTGATTCCGATCGGGAGAGATGTGTTTCCTGTAAGAGGGCAATATCTGCTCGTTTGGATCGTAGGTAAGATAGGACTTTTTGCCGTTTGATGAAGTGCGTCATGCCATGGACGTTCCAAGAGAGGACGGTTAGCAGGGCCATCAATCCCATTAGGGGACGGAGTTGATCCTGATTCGGGGAGTGGATGACCTACGGTGTGGTAGTACACAAAATGAGGGGTTATTGCGGGAAGAGCAAACCTCAGAGCATGCGTGTGCAGAAAAAGGGTAGGTGATAAGGGGGGGATCTATGAGGGAACCCTCGGTCGAAGAACTGGAGAGAACCAGACAGACAGAAGAAGAGGGGAAAAGAAAGGGAAGAGTAGAAAAAGACAGAACTTATACTTGGGAGGTGGGGAAAGAGTGCAAGCGTGCAAACACAAAGCACAAAGGGTGAAAGACTGTGTACAGAAAGCGGAGGGATAGTTACAAGGGAAGACGGAGAAGAGAGGAATAAGAATCTTGAGATACAAGAAAAACTAAAAGAAACACAGACCTAGGTCTGTAGCAGGTGTGGCAGTTCCTCACTACTGGGAGCCCTGTTGAACTGCGGGTCAGAACCTGTATGGTCCGCGCGGCGGGTGAGCGCGGGGGGGGGAGAGGAAGGGTGAGGAAAGGTGCATGGAGCCCAAAGGGCTACCAGCAAATATCCAGGGACAAGCAATGCTGGGCGGTATGTATAGGTGTGGAAGGAGTGAAGCATGCTGAGGAGCAGGACGTGACAGGGGACATGGTTGAGAGAGGGTAGAAAGGGGACTCAAAACAGGGCTAATAACCAAGATAGGTGGGTGTTACCTAGTACATTTCAGGTTAAAGGGAAAGGGGCAACCATCGTACCAGGGCTGGCGACTTCAGAGATAGGCCTCGGGGACCACCGCGGGAATGGCAGTAGCCAGCCCAGCGAAGAGTACTAAGGAGGTGGGTCGAAGGCCCCAAAACTGCTGACTGAGAATTGTGAAGGCAACACGGCAGGGGAGACGCGCCGGGTGAGTAGGGTGGACCAAAGGAAGTCGGATTAGATTAGAACAGGGAGAGGGGGTAGGCAAGGGTGAGGGGCAAGAATCCCACAGTGCACAACACCCGTGTAGCTCCCCAGGGTGACGAGTGATGATGGGTAGAGGTGAGGGACAGTGGCGGATCGCACATTGATTGGAGTCAGGCAGCAAATAAGTTGAGGTTCTCCTAAGATCAGGCCCCGTAGCGGCCCACGGTGATCGTGGACCAATAGGATAAGCAGAGAGAAGGAGCTCAAGAGAGGGAGATATCAAAGGCGCCTTGAGTCGAGTCCGATTCCACGTCTCTAACTCCGGGCAGATCAAAGGTGAGGGCAAGTCATGTTACATAGTACGGGTAATGTGGATGGGGAAAAAAGTAACCAGGGTAAGCTGTAACCGGGAACACATGAGAGAGACATGGGTCAGACTGATTGATTGATCACGCCTCTACCCGGAGGCCCCATCCAAGGCGAGACTCCCGGAAAGGTTGAGTGCACCCTGTGAGGCAGGTGAGGGAACAGACCCATGTGTGGGTGCAGATAACACCAACAGCAGCACCAGAACAAGGGCTATAACACTGACCCCTCCCACCCTCATTCCATCAACAAAGGAAAACAGTAGAGGCACATGAGTATGACACTTAGCTGTCCGGTGTAGAGGTACCCACTGCAGGTCACGGTACAAAAGGTTCCCAGCATTATGGGTGTTTCACGGGTGGAGGCTTTGGAGGGAATCGAGATTTGTCTCTGCCCTGGTCCTGCTTGGAGAGCATGTTAGACGGCTTCATGAGATTTGAGCGAGAGGTCGTAGGTTCTACCCCTCTTCTGCGAAGCGGTGTGAAGTTGGGACAAGGAAGAAGAGACGGATGGGGGGTCACCCATAGCAGGGGAATCAGGTCTCAAGAGTGCCGGTGTGTAGTCCCTAGGGTGTTTTATGCGGTCATCCAGAAAGGAACCAAGATCCACAGGTTCAGTGAAGTCTCTTAATTTGCCATTTTGTGTTATCCACATACAGGCCAGCTTGAAAAGACCAAATTTAATGTTCAGTTCCCTGAGTTGCGGTCTAAGGGCCAAGAATACTTTTTGCTTCTCATTCGTTATCCTGGAGAAGTCCGCTGCTACTCTGACCTCATGCCCCTCCAGGGAGTACGGACCTTGAGACCAGGCCATTGATATAACCAGGTGAGACTGATCATGGCGGAGGAAACATGCGATGATGGGACGGGGTTGTCCAGAGGTTGCCTTATGTAGAGGGCCGATCCTATGGACTCTTTGGAATGCCAGTGGCAGTGAGAAGACCAGGCCAGTGAGCTCGGGAAGAACGCTTTTAAGAAAGGCTTTGATGTCGGAGCCTTCCTTGTGTTCCGGTATGCTAAGGAAATGAACATTGTCCCTCCAGCTCCTGTCCTCTAGGTCTGTGATCTTTGCTCGCAGGGACCGCAACTCTGCGTCTTGTTCCAGCAACGTTGTGAGGTCAGAAATCTTTAAGTCCATTGCCTCCAAACGCCGCCCTACTGCAGTAGTCTCCTGTAGTATGCGGTCTGTGGCATCGACCGCTCGGGGTTCGGCTGGTGAGGTTACGGGACCGGAAAGGGCCAACTGTGCAGCCATGAATTTAGGTTGTGCAATGGCCTCAGAGAATAGTAGTTGAAGGGAGTGTTTGCCTGAAGATTTCCCGCTTGGCATCGCCTCCGGGGATGAGGGTCCCTGGAAGAGTCAGAGAGGGTGCTCTTGGCAACGAGTCTGTGTCTCAACCGTGTGAACCAAAGTGTCTTCCTAGCGACAGCCAGGGTCCCCAGCGCTATGGCCACTGATGCGCGTTCAACAAAGTAGAGCAAGTTCTAAAAGAAGATATCACCAAGGATGGAGGAATTGTGGGACCCCCAGAGCAGCTGATGACTGCACTCCCCGTACTGACTTCAGCATGACTGGCTGGTAGTAGCCTCTCCGCACTGACCTTCTGTGGCCCTTCTATGCTAAGTCTCGACCCAGAGTGAGTCTCCAGTCCTGTCCGTGGGAGGGGGTGTGAAGCGTGCTGGGGCAGCTCTATTGTAGAAATGGGCTGGCTATAGCGACCCCAAGTCATGCCTGATTGGAGTCCAGGTTGCTATTTGAAAGGATCCAGGCTGCAGAAGCACACCCTCAACAACACCTCAATGAAGGCGTCTGTCGTCCTATAGTGTTAGGCTCCGACCTACCGTGCCCCCTAGGTTCAGGGGGGTCTCTCTATTAGAATGAGGTTGCGTTCTGAGGTCCCCTCGTGGTGGTGAAGGGGCATGCATGCCCAGTGGTGGAGAACACCTCCTCTCCCCAGGTCTCCCGACGGGCCGCCAAGAGTGTGCAGTGCCGTCCGCCTTGGTAATGCCCTCCATATTCTTACCGGGTGCAGTGTCCACCCTAGTGTGCAACGCAAACTGCAGAAGTGAACCAGTCCCCCTCTTTCACCCCTTCGACCTCTCCTGGTGTCCGGGCACCGGAGGGGTGCCGTAATCCAGGCGCTGAGGGTCCAGTAGCCGGAGCGGGCCTCAAAGCAGCCCACGCGGTCCCTTTTTGGGAGCCCTCAGGGAGCCGTAGGTCATGTTTTGACGTGCAGCAGGAGTTTGCATTTTCTCAGCGGCACTCCCCCAATGCAGTGGAGAGAAGCTGCTTCGCCCGCTCTCACCACCCGAGCCAGCAAGAAGCTAGAAACTCGGATGGGTCCCAATTCGCCTCACACGATCGGGGACAGTCCCCACCCCGGCACTCAGGTAAAAATATAGGCCACGGCTGGGTGCGCCGCTATAGGCTGCAGCGTCTCAGCGGTCCTTCTGTTGCCAGCTGTCAGAGACCGGTATCTTCGTGGCTCCGCCACTCGTGCTGGAATAAAGTGTGAAGCAGGGGCAGTCCCTCTGGCTGCTTGGAACTGAGGACTGCAATAAGTCGGCCATGCTCTGCGGCAGCCAGACCACGCCCCATCTGACACCAATTTAAAAGACAGAGTTTATTTTGATCTTAATTTAAACACCAAAATGAATGGAACTGCATCATTTCAACAGGAGTTATAGATTTTAGAATAAAAATGTAATCATAGCAAATATGGGCTTTTAAGCATTACGTTGAAGTCAATAGAGAAAAATCACTAGTGACAAACTACCACTTCAAGGTCAAGTTACGTGGAACCCTTGCAGGGTTCAGGTGGTGTGGACAAGGCCACAACAGTCAGTTCAATTTTACCTGGCCCATGCCATGCGGGTGCACAGTTATCCTGGCTGTCCGTGGTGCTGAGCAGGATTTTCGCACTACATGACGTTGCAGAAAACAAGATGCAAACACTCAGCAGGGGCTGGGATGTCAATGTCGGATGCAGGCTACTCAGGCTGCCCTGCAGTTGGAGTGTCAAGTGTGGAGGTCTGTTAACAGGCTGGTAACAAATAAGCCTTGGCAGCGGTAACAATGAAGGAAAGCTTTGGGAACTTCACAGAGTCCGGGGTACTACCATGTCTTGGTCAGGCGAGACTACAACTTCCAGAGGACACTGGACCACCTGGATCTAGGTGCTCCCACGGAGGGCTGATGGCCGGTGAATCTTCAGATCCTGCAAGTGATTTTACCTGTATTTTGCAGGGGACTAGTGCCACTAGTCTAAGAGAGACTGAGGGTGCTTCTGGCATCCACAAAGGTCCCTCTGGTCAGGAGTGCTGAGTTTGAGGCAAGGGCATGAACCTTTCACGCAGTTCAAATTCTATTGCCTAAGGGACAGAGTATCCCTCTTTTTCTTTTTTGCAGTGGGAAAAGTCCAGATGTCAGCAACACAGGGCTCCTCCTGGTCCTTCTTTGAAGTCAGATGTTCAGATCTGAGGTTCTGGTGTCAGAGGTCTCCCTTAAATCCTGGGTTTAGGACATGTAGGGGCATGGAGGCTAGTGGCCAATGGGAAGCATGCTCCTGCAGCTAATCTTCCCCCGAGGTGACCACGCCCAATGGAGTGGGTCACTATTTGCTACGCAGAACCCTCTAGTCTGCTACTCCGAAGATGTCAGAAACCAAAATTTAGTGCACAGACCAGGCTACACACCCTAGAGTTGTGGTCAGCCTTCTGGGGGTGCGCACTGCCCTGTATATCTAATTTCCCACCTGACCATGAGGAAATATGCCTGGGGCAAGGGGAGGGCTGTGACCTCCTCTGGGGGACTACACAGATGCCTATCAGGGGTGGTGAAGTCTTTAAAGCTCACTGCCTTGAAGTGCCAATTTATTTGTCTGACTGGGGCGATGGGAGGTGTGACTTCCTTCCTACCTCTGCATTTGTTTCTGGCAAACAGATAGGTAATCTCTAAAGTGCCACCTGAGTACATGCCAGTTGTTCCACGGCACCAGATTCATGTCAAAGGAAAGAAGGCACTTAATTTGACATCAAACTCAACATATCTAGGCGATACCTTAATGGAGCTAGAAACCCGGGTTTGCCCGGGTGCAAGTCCCATGTTATCCTATGGACCGGATATTATTTACAGTGTACTTTGATGGACATGACACTATAGAAACATAGAAGCTTGCACTTACATGCCTGCACCTTAAATATAATGCACTGTGCCTCCCAGGCTGAAAAGGCCTCCCTTAGGGGTGTCTCACAGATATGTAAGGAAGTGCATTCGACTGTGCCACACATGGTGAGGGCACAGTCGAACTCGAGCACTTTGCACTACTCCTGCAGTCTGTAATGGTAGGTCTGCTCTCAGTAGTTTGCTTGGGCCACTCAGTGTGGTGCAACCAGTGTTTCAGGCCCTGGTGACCCCTTTAGCACCCATGCCGTGGTTACCCCTGGTACCAAATACTAGAGACTTACAAGAGAGTTAAGGTACATGCCAATTGTTAGTACCAATTCATGTTTACCAATTAAGGGAGAGAACAGGGGCACAGGGGCCTTGTTACCAGGTTCCAGTAAACTGTCACATTTGAAAAAACAGCATCTAGTAGTCCAAAAGGGGGGCAAAAAGCTGGAGGACCATCTGCAAAAAGCCTGGTTTTCCTACTCATGTGTAATTGAGTTTGTCACATCAAGGGTGAGGTTATGAGCACTGCATTTGATATGTGAGTTATAGTTTGCATCTATAGCATCAAAATGTAAGCATAAGGTCTGTTGATAATAGTTTAAATTCTGAGATTCTAGTATGGGTGTGCCAGAGTCAGCTGTTAGCCTTGCATGTGTCAGAGAGAGGCGATTCATTCCTGGTTGGGCAGCAACATTTATTTTTTATTTTTTAAGAACTTGTGAATATTTTGGCAAAATGTACATGTAATAAACTGATTTTGTTGCTAGAGGTATCATTAAGCCCCCACTTGAGCTTGGGTAAAGGGGATCTCCATCCTGTATGCCCTATGTGTTTATTTTTTATTTATATTTTTCTCAAAACAGTGCTCAGTGCACTGTGTTAATTACTGGTAGCTGCAACAGAAATTATGCTGTGATGAACAGGCAGTCATAGCACATGCATTCTGAGATCTGACATAAGATCTGCAATTGATGATAGTCAAAAGGCTCCCTCTTTCAGTTGTGTGTTTGAAATTACTGATCAGCATTTCTCTGCAATATAACCTTTGAAGCCCACTCAATGCCTTTTTGCAATGCTAAGTTCTCAAAAACTACTGACAGTATTGACACCAAACCATACAATGGAACATTTCTCAGTAAAGTTCTAATTTCACGCCAAGGTAGGTGTAATTCAGTTCAGGGATTTTTACTACAGCAGAAACCAAAATTCCCTATGAGAGTTAAAATGATAAATGCTTAGTTGTTGACCCTCTTTTACTTGGCATACCAATACTTAGGGCTTGATTTAGATGTTAATATATCAAAAAATGTTTTGGTCCCTCTGGGGGAAGGATATGAATTAACCTCCACGACAGTGGTTGTACCACAAAGAACTTTCTGTACTTTTGAGGTTTGTGAGTAATATATCACATTTATTGGAAACTTAAATTCAACAATTTAAAGTAAAGTAAACTCCTGTATAACGGATCAGTGTGAATTATGTGTTAGCATAAGTGTTGCAGTGCTATTTACATGAAAACTAAGACCAAACAGTGGTTAAAAGTATCAGGTCTCAAATAAGCACCTATAACCATAGGTACTGTGAGCCTGTTGAATTTTTCAAAGTCAACCATAATTTCTAATACAATGTCGACGTTTCGACCCCAATCACAGAAATTAATTCAGGAAGGTCACAATCAGGACAGAACATTGAAATAGGAAGCACCTAGAATACAGTACACAAAGCATATATCAGTACTTTGCCCTCCATCTGGTCAGCATCTGTTAATTCAACAGTACAACATATTGTATGGTTATCTTATCAAAGCCATATTTTACATGAGGTCACTACTTCTTTAAGTGATAGTCAGTCGACCTCTTAAGAGGAAATTCAAAATTGTGGATATATTTCTCACAAACCTCATCGGTACAGAAAGTTCTTTATGGTACAACCACTGTCGTGGAGGTTGATTCATATCCTTCCCCCAGAGGGACCAACATTTTTTTGATATATTCTTCACTTACCCAGGTCCCAGGGTACTAGGTTGCCCCATTTTTTTCAAAATAAACTGATTTAGATGTTGGCGGTAATGGTCCCGCCGTCTACTTTTTGACAGAAAACCTGTCCGCATCTGTGGCGATCCGCCTGTCGTATTTAAATGTTGGTGGTCCATTGACAAAATCCTGGATTTGAACCACCGTCACCACCAAGAAATACCACCTGCTTCGATGGTGGGAGAGGGAAAAGTAGATGCCAGCAGGACCCTTCCTGCTGTGCAAATTTTAATGTGCCTTACCACCAAGAAAAAAGTGGCGGTCAGAAGTTCACTTCTGAGTTGGCAAATTGGTAGGGTGGAAGGGGTGAAAACTCACCTTTTTCCCCCATTCCAACTCTGTCTTCGACTGAACAACACCTGCTATCACTGCTGCCATCGACCCATACAGAAACCACAATCCCCCCATCGCTGGACTTGAAGGTAGGGACTCCACATTGCCAGGGTATGTTGGGTGGACACTGCACGGGAGGTCGGAACCACTGCAGGCATATTCATGGCACAGTAATTTTACTAAACTACTGTGACATGTATATTTTGGGGAGACAATTGTGACACACATGGCTTGTGGCACACTTGAACAACACGTATATTGCACACATACACAGTTGTCATTGTGGTGTCATCATTCATTACAAAATTATTTCTGGCTTGACAATGATGGTTCATCACACTGGACAACGGTGTCCATGTATGTGCATTGCAAGGGGACTTGTACGAGTAGGTTTGTGCTATTGGTTGTGTATGTGAGTCAGTACGTGCATGCGTGTGTCTGTGTGGATTGGCTGGTTGAGCTGGAGAGAGCTGGAGTGTGTGATGTGGAACCACTGGAGCCTACCTTCCATCTTGGAAGGACTCAACTGTGTTCCCTCTGAAAAAGAAACCTGATGGAGCAAGACATGATCTGAGCAACTTACAACCTATTTCTTTGCTTCCCTTTCAGGCGAAGATTTTTGAAAAACATCTCAATAAGGAATTAGCCAATTTTCTAATTACCGCAGGAAGATTAGACTCTTCCAACATGGTTTCAGGCAGGCACATAGCACTGAATCAGCGCTTATCACCACTTCGGACATGATCCGCAGGTTGGTGAATGAGGGACAACGAGCCATATTAGTCCTATTGGACCTATCTGCAGCATTTGATACTATTTCACCTCAGATTATGATATCCCACCTCCATCATGCTGGGATAAGGTACATTGCCTTGAAGATTCTTGAATCTTTCTTAAAATATAGATCAATTACGGTGAGTTGCGGAGACTTTAAGTCACCAGCATATTCCTTACCATGTGGTGTCCCCCAGGACTCCTCACTCAGCTCCACATTATTCAATTTGTATGTCGCACCCTTACGAAGACTAATTCGAACATTTGGTTTTACACCTACCTCCTATGCTGATGACACTCAATTGATCATCCCTGTCTCTGAGAACTAGGAGGAAGTGGCAGACCGCTTTAAGAACTGTATGCGAGAAGTACATCGGTGGATGGGCCTAAACTGGCTTAAACTAAATGGCGACAAAACTGAAATGTTGTGCTTTGGTTCCGGCAAAGAACTATGGAATTCATGCTGGTGGCCGTCAGGAGTGTGGAGTTCCTCCTCGGCATATTGTGGCCACTAGAAATCTAGGGGTCATCTTTGACAACTGTCTCTCTTTTAAGTCGCAGGTTAATCATGTTGTTAAAACCTGCTTCTGGACCCTGAGAAGGCTGAATAAGATCTTTCCTTATCTAACAAGGGAGTGGAGAGTCACAGTTATTTTTGCATTGGTAATACCTAAATTGGATTATTGTAATGCCTTGATGCTCAATTTGGACAATGCTTCAATTATGAAGCTCCAGCTTATTCAGAACATAGCTCCCCGTTTCATACTAAACCTCCCTTATTCAGCTTCTGCCAGTGGCAGTTTGAAACAATTGCATTGCCTATCAGCAGAAAAGCGCATAAGGTTTAAAACTTTATGTTTAACCTACAAAGCTGTGCATGGAAGAGGATTTGAATATTTATCCTTGAGATTACACTGGTACAGACCCAGCTGACAACTTAGATCTATGGAGGACTTTCGAATTCAGGTCCCACACACTTACAGGGTTAGGTGGGGGGACAAGGCTTTCATGGTAGCTGCTGCCAAATGCTGGAACTCACTCCCTCTGTCTATAAGGGAGCAACAAAACTTCTTGGCTTTTAGGAAGTTAGTCCAAACTTTGCTCTTCCTGCGTTAATCCAGTCTAATACATTTTATATTTGCGGTAAGTCACTCATTCCGCTACTTTTTGAGCGCTTCGATGCTTTGGTCGGAATGAGCTTTATAAATACCAAATACATACATACATACATACATGTGGTTATATCTGTATGTGTGTTTCTTGCATGTGAAATTGTTGTAGTTGTGTATGTTGTGTTGCCATGTGACACATTCAGGTGTGTTGTGTGGCAGACGTTGTTGTGATGTGTGTAGTCGTGCTCATGTGTGAGTGTGTTTGTGTAGATGAGTGTGTACTTGTGTTGGTTGCTATGTGTTGTGTCATGTGTGGGTGCAATGTCAATGGTGTGTGTTGTGTCATGGATGGATGTCAATTTGTGTTTTCAGCATGTACTGTTTGGGTTGTGTTGGAATTGTCATTGATGATGGTGTGTATGTGGTGTGTTGTGTAGTGCAGGGGCACACATATGTGTAAGGAACAGTGTGTGTGTGTCACTTACATCTATTCCATAGCTTCTGCCATTGTACAAGTCCATTGAATCCCGCCACCGTCTCCGTCCGTCAGCCATCCATCTTCAGTCCTCCACTTACAGAGCTGTAACATCTAAACACGGTGGGTGGAACACCGTCCACTTGACGGTCTTCTCGGGTCCACTGCCAATGAGGCTTGGCAGTAACACCACCAAGATCTAAATCAGGCCCTTAGCCACTTTCTTTATTTGATTTGAAAGGTACTGCTATTTTCTGGAGATATGCTCAGAGAATTCACATAAAACATATGTGTAATACAGACGTTCATCTCTTTTAGCATGGAATAATAGTTTTTTCTTGTTTCCCAACTTAATGGCACTCATGTTATCATTCTTGGAGGAATGAAAGGCTGACTAGGCCCACCAAGACTCAAACCTGTGGCCATGGGGCAATACACAGTTTTCTGAAATGAATACATTAATCTTCTGAAAAAACAGACTTTTCAAAAGAATTGTTTATATGAATTATGTTATAAGGTACAGGTGAATGATGTGGCTTTAACGTTATAGCTCCACTCTGCAAACTAATTCCAATATGTGCTTCCATTGTTCCTATTTTTAAGTTATTCAGAGTTAGTCAAATGGGAAACTTTGCAGAACAGAGTTTGGGATACACAGAACAAAACAACAAGAATCAGAATGGTTCAAAAAAGGAAACTTCAAACTGCAAGGAAATACAACAACTTGTCAGATATAGTAGAGTTATGTATAAAGGAAACAATAAACACTCTAGCGGGAAAACAGCATTTGTGGTCCCTTAAGTTTTAGTTTAACATTATATGAAAAACTTGATGTTAATATAGTGATGTTTTACTTCTGAACGAATGCTTTTTTACCTTTATTCTTAAATTGTGGTGATTATCTATTTCTTAAGCCAGTAAGTGATTTGCCACAGTGAATCATTCATGGATCAGTTGAGTCGCTCACTTTGACTAATATCAGGGTGGCCCTTCCTCCCTGCCAACTCAGCTAATCAAGCACTTCTGTGCCAGGACTGAAGTACAAGAAATAAAAGTGAAGCATGTCCTTACACTGCCAAATCATAATAGCTATGCCAGCAACAGCATGGGAATATTAATAGAAGTAACTGGACTGCAATTTCTGGCCTCTGTTTATTTCAGATGTCTGAATACTGCTCAGAATTAAAGGCAGTACTAAAAGTAGCAAAGGCCTCTGTGCCCTAAGTAATAAACCTGTTTATTTTAAAGAAACTGACTCCGATATGCAACCAGTATTTTTGCAACCAGCAAAGTACTTTAAGAACCAACCGAAAGGAGCTACAAACTGCAATTTGTAGTATGTTTAGTAATACTATAATAGTACTATTCACATACTGCAAAATGCTATTCACTAATCTATATGTGCAGTACTCTGTCACTGCTGCTCCTATCTTTCCTAAACAGAATCCTCCCCGGTGAGGATATCTTAACATATGTACGCATGGATTTTTTGAATGGGGAATAATTAGTATAACCTGGGATGAATTTAGGGCGGGGTGAAGAGGGGTTTGGGAAATAATTCAGCCCATGGCTACTCACAAACTGCATTTCAAAAGTCATTACAAGAAAAAGAGTATTGTGTATTCCTTGTCAGCCTTGGAGTAAGTCTAGCACCACACATGTCCAACCATTGGTAGGGAACATTGTGTAGCCTTACCTTAGTTTCCAACAACTATATGTTTTTAACCCAAAAATATATTTAAATTCATACAGTTGGTAAAAATGTTTCTACAAAGTTTACACAACAAACAAATAAAGTTACATAATAATTTAGAATATTTTCCCTTGAAACAATGCACTAAAATCTTAGATATGCAATGTGTTGAAGATGTTACATAGCATCATTTAAAAATTACATTTCACAAACCTTTCTCATTATTTGAATGCTCGATTTCAACTATTTTTCTCAATTTCAATTACTATAACTATTAAAAATGAGTACATAGGCACTGGGCTTCTACATGTTTGGTGAAGACTGCACAGTGTCAGCTCTTGTGTTTAGGGATATAGGTGGTCATTCCAACCTCGGCGGTAAAAGGCGCTTACCGCCAGACAGAAGACCGCCATAACACCGCCGCGGTCGCAGTAAACCGCCACGGTCATTCTGACCCACACTAGGCAAACCGCCAAAATACCGCCATCCACAAAAGTCCGCCACACCAAAGGTCAGCGATAAACTGGCGATGACCAAACCTCCACCGTCACGCCAACAGAAATACGCCCATGCCATTACGACCCACGAATCCACGCAGCGGTCTTTCAACCGCGGTATTCTATTGGCGGTACACACCGCCGCGGTCGAAATACACATACACCTACAAAACACTACCACATTGGACAATTCGAAATACACACACCTGATACACATACACACACCACTCCCACACACACAATACAATATAAAACACACCCCCACATCACCCACAAACCCCTACGGCCAAACATTTCGAACGAAGACCAGAGAGTGACACCACAGTCAACTACCAAGCATCCACAGGCACACAATACCAATACCCACAGAACTTCCACGCACCTCACACAACACACCCCTAAATAGCACCCCACCTATCACTACACACTCCACCCCACACATCATCCACACCACCCCATGGCACCTCAAAGACACCCCAGGTTCTCAGATGCTGAACTCAGGGTCATGGTGGAGGAAATCCTACAAGTCGAGCCCAGCTGTTCGGGACACAGGTGCAGCACACCACCATTGCCAGGAAGATGGAGCTATGGAGCAGAATAGTGGACAGGGTCAACGCTGTGGGACAGCACCCAAGAAATCAGGATGACATCAGGAAGAGGTGGAACGACCTACGGGGGAAGGTGCGTTCCATGGTATCAAGGCACAACATCGCGGTACAGCGGACTGGCGGCGGACCCCCACCTCCTCCCCCCGAATTTACAACATGGGAGGAGCAAGTCTTGAACATCCTGCATCCTGAGGGCCTCGCTGGAGTATCTGGAGGAATGGACTCTGGTAAGTCTCATCTTCACTACTTCATCCCCCCCACCCCACCTGCATGCCAACTCATACCCCCATCCCTCACCCCTTCACAACTACCCCTTGCAAATGTCTCACCATCACAACCCACCCATCCCAAAACTTAGCTCTGCATGCGGCCCCAAAGTATGGACACCCATCACCAAAGCATGCCCAATGCACATACCCATCACCCCCCCACCCCCAAAACACCGTCACAACAGCCCCCACAAAGGAATGCCAGCACTGGGGTACACGGGCACCCACCCATTGCACGCCATTGGCACACACAGAAGCAATAACCATACTTTTATACCCCTGCAGGACCCGAACGCCAGGTCACCGCGCAGGAGGGTCCACAAATGTCCCCTCCACCCCCAGAAGAGACCCACAGTGAGGACAGCAGCTCTGTCTCCCTGGATCTAGATGACCAGCCCATCGGGGACCTCTGGACAGTCGGTTCCCCTCAGACAGGCACAGGCCACAGCAGACCTACCCCCCTCTGGGAACACCAGCACAGCACCCACCCAGCGGGCCCATACCTCTGTCCCCAGGACACGTCAATCAGCGGTGTGTCCACCACTACAGGGAACCCAGGCTAACCCACCACCCCAACAACAACAGGGACCTGGGGGCAGTGGTAGTGGGCACACGGTCCAGGGGACGGAGGCCCAAGGAAACAGGGGAACTGGGGGGGCAGCTGTGCGACAGGGGGGGGACAGGCCAAGGGAACCTACTCTCCACGAGGCCCTCTCCTCCATCATGGGAGCATACCACCACTCCCAGGAGACGATGGCGACGGTCCTGGCCAGGTTCCAGGAAATCCAGCTTCTGCAGGAACAACAGTATATGGGGTTCAGGGAGGAACTGAGAAACATCAGTACCGCCATGGGTACCATCGTAGTGGCCTTGAATGAGTTAATCTCCACATTGCGGACCACTCTGGCACCTCAAAGGGCCCCTGACACTAGCATAGACCAAGAACTGGCTACCACCTCCACCGGTGCTAGTGGACAGGAGGACCCGACAGAAGACCAACAGGCCACCAGAACCCCACCCCCTGCAGAAGGAGAACCACCCTGCAAGCGGGCCCTGAGATCCAGGAAGAAGACAGAGTAACATGTCAAGACCCCCGCCAGCAAAGGATACCGCCCTGATTGTCATCCCACTGTCCCACATTGTCACCCTGTCCAACCTTAAACTGCCCCTGCTCCACTTCCCACAGGCATTTGGACAATGCACCTGTGAACCTGATAGTCTGGACTCTGCCATGGACAATCCTCCACCATCACCCCTCACCGATTTGCAACCACCCATCCAAATTAGAGCACTTGAATAAACACACTTATTGCACATAAACAATCTGGAGTCTGTCTGTGATTTTAACAAATGTATTAGACATGACAGTGCCAAAATTGTTATTCACATTGTTATGCCAACAAACCGCTGTCACACATCTGTAGTCCATGGGGAAACTAAGCAGATGTCACGCAGTGGGGCCCACAGCTCTGAAAACGGAAGGGAAAGTCACAACACAGTTACCATACACTGGGGGAAAAAGTCAGACAGTAGAGAGGTAGGAGTCTTTAAGTAAATGTAATATGCCGGTGTCTACTCTTACCTGTGTGTCACTGAAAGTATTGTTCTATTACTGTGTTCCTGATGTCTATGTCGTCCTCTTCGGCTTCCTCTTCTTCACTCTCCACAGGCTCCACAGCTGCTACAACACCACCATCTGGACCATCCTCCTGCAGAAAAGGCACCTGGCGGCGCAAAGCCAGGTTGTGAAGCATACAGCAGGCCACGACGATCTGGCACACCTTCTTTGGTGAGTACATTAGGGATCCACCTGTCATATGGAGGCACCTGAACCTGGCCTTCAGGAGGCCAAAGGCGCGTTCGATCACCCTCCTAGTCCGCCCATGGGCCTCATTGTACCGTTCCTCTGCCCTGGTCCTGGGATTCCTCACTGGGGTCAATAGCCAGGAAAGGTTGGGGTAACCAGAGTCCCCTAATAGCCACACACGGTGCCTCTGGAGTTGACCCATCACATACGGGATGCTGCTATTCCGCAGGATGTAAGCGTCATGCACAGAGCCAGGGAACTTGGCATTAACATGGGAGATGTACTGGTCTGCCAAACAGACCATCTGTACATTTATTGAATGATAACTTTTCCTGTTCCTGTACACCTGTTCACTTTCTCTGGGGGGTACCAAAGCCACATGGGTCCCATCAATGGCACCTATGATGTTGGGGATATGTCCAAGGGCATAGAAGTCACCCTTCACTGTAGGCAAATCCCCCACCTCAGGGAAAACGATGTAGCTCCGCATGTGTTTGAGCAGGGCAGACAACTCTGGACAACACCTTGGAAAACATAGGTTGAGACATCCCTGATGATATGGCCACTGTTGTTTGAAATGACCCACTTGCTAAGAAATGGAGTACTGACAGCACCTGCACTAGAGGGGGGATCACTGTGGGTTGGCGGATGGGTGACATCAGGTCTGCCTCCAGCTGGGCACACAGTTCATGTATAGTGGCTCGGTCAAGCCTGTATGTCAGAATGACATGTCGTTCCTCCATTGTCGACAGGTCCACTAGCGGTCTGTACACGGGAGGATTCCTCCATCTCCTCGCATTGCCAAGCGGACGGTGCCTAGGAAGGACAACAGCGAGCACAGAGTCAATCAACCCACAGGTACGTTCCCACAGCTTGCACACAACACGATTCACTATACATGGAATGGTGTGTATGAGTGTTGAGGAAAGGCCTAGGTATGTGTGACGCAGTAGAAATTAAGCCATGTGGGCCCTTGAAATGGCGGCTGCCTGACCTGTGAAGTGTGACAATGGGATGTGAGGTCAATGCGCTGGCATGGCACACCGTGGCGGTAGGCGGTCGAAGACCGCGGCGCAAAGCCGCATTGGTTAACATTGAAACCTATGGGTTCAGGAGCCAATGACGATGTGCGCCGGCGGTCGCGGTACGCACCGCCGCGGTACGCACCGCCGCGGGCGTGACCGCCATTTTCTATCAGCTTAATCACTCGATACCTGATCTTCCACAGGAGAGGACCTACACTGCAAGTGCTGCTGTGACCTCGGTCTGGAAGAGACAATGGCTGCTGCGACTGGGGAAAGGGCCCCTGCCTTCACTTCTGAAGAATTGGAGAAACTCATGGATGGGGTCCTCCCCCAGTATGCTCTACTCTACGGTCCTCCAGACCAACAGGTAAGTACACTGGGAGCATGGTTTGTGGGCAATGCCTGGGTTGAGTCGGGTGGATGAAAGATGGTGGGGAGGGGAGCGATTCAGTCATGCATCAGACGACAGATGAGAGCATGTGCCACATGGCAAGGGTGGGGATCGGGGGCCACTCACATCGAGCATGCAGAAGGTGATGACATTTTTTCTCTCCCTGTACATGTCACATAGGTCAGCGCCCACCAGAAAATCGCGATTTGGCGTGCCATCGCCAAGGACGTCCGGACCCTGGGGGTCCACAACAGACGGGGCACCCACTGCCGGAAGAGGTGGGAGGACATCCGCCGCGGGAGCAGGAAGACGGCGGAGGCTCTGCTGGAGATGGCCTCCCAATGTAGGAGGGGTGCCAGTCGTCAATTGACCCCCCTGATGTCCCGGATCCTGGCAGTGGCCTACCCCGATTTGGATGGGGGCGTGAGGACATCACAGCAGACACAAGGGGGTGAGTACACTCTCATTCTGGTGACTTTGCGTGCAGTGGAGGTGTCTGGGTGGGGGAGGAGGGCTGTGGGTCTCCCTAGGCCAGGGCGAATTCTGTAGGCTAGGCCCCTCCGTAAGGCATGGCCCTGTGCCCCCGCCCCCCACCTCCGTAGGGTGCCAAGTTCAGGTATCCATGGCCCTGTGTCATCTATGTGTGCAGTTGTCGTCGATAGGCTTGTAGGCCATGTCCCACGGAT
The DNA here is from genome assembly GCF_031143425.1 of Pleurodeles waltl. Lineage (NCBI taxonomy): Eukaryota > Metazoa > Chordata > Amphibia > Caudata > Salamandridae > Pleurodeles > Pleurodeles waltl. The sequence continues at coordinate 624,735,439 of NC_090438.1, read as the reverse complement.
TGCGTAGTGGACCCCAAGTGCGCGGCGTAGTGCAGGGGGCTTCTGTGTCTGTCTAGCGGTAATCCATGCACTCAACATGTCTTTATTTCTCCCCCCCCTTTTTTGTGGTCTTCCTGTTCATGTGTGCATCAGCATCATCAGGCGGAGGAGAAGTGGCATCGGAGCATGAGGGAGCTGTATCTCACATGGCCATGGCGGGCCATGCAACTGACTCGGATTTCACCAGTGAGACGGAGGGCGAGGGGAGCTCCACAGCGGGGACTCGTGCTGATGTCAGTGGCAGCGACTCGTCCTCTGAAGGGAGCTCCAATGTGGTGGCGGCAACATCCATGCCCCCTGCAACAACAGGTACAGCCACCACCCAGCGCACCAGCACCGCCCTCCCAGCAGCCCCTCAGCCTTCGCCTCGTGCCCGCTCACCCAGGAAGGTGGGCATCTCCTTCGCCCCAGGCATCTCAGGCCCTGCCCCAGTCAGCCCTGCTACCCTCAGCGAGGAGGTCATTGACCTCCTGAGATCCCTCACTGTTGGGCAGTCTATCATTCTGAATGCCATCCAGGGTGTAGAGAGGCAGTTGCAACAGATAAATGCATACCTGGAGGGCATTCATTCTGGCCAGGCAGCCAAACAGCAAGCATTTCAGGCTCTGGCCTCTGCACTGATGGCAGCCATTGTCCCTGTGTCTAGCCTCCCCCTCCAACTTCCTCCACCCAGACCCAATCCCCAGCACCTCAGCCTATCCCAAGCACACCATCAGACCAGCATACACACACTTCAACACTCAAGGGTGGCTCTGGCAAACATAAGCACCACACATCACACAAGCACTCACACAAGCATCATACCCATGCACACATACCAACATCCACTGCCTCCACTGTGTGCCCCTCCTCCATGTCTCCCTCCTCCCTCCCCGTCTTGTCTCCACTCACACCTGCATGCACTACATCTTCAGCCACTACCTCCATCACCAGCACGCCCATCACCACACACCGTTCACGTGCACTCACCACCCCCACTACCATTCACACAACCCCTGTGTCCTCTCCCAGTGTGTCTGTGAGCCCTCCTCCCAAACTACACAAACGCAGTCACACACCCACCCAACAGCCATCCACCTCACGACAGCCTCCAGCCCATGCACCTTCACCCAAAGTCAGCATACGAACACCTCCTACAACCACTACCTCTTCCTCCACTCCCAAACTTCTCCATATACCCGTCCCAGTGTTTCAATAAAGCTTTTCCTCTCAAATGTTGACCTCTTCCCTACACCTCCCCCCGTCCATCCCCTAGGGCCTACCTTTCCAGTTCCCAACCCAGCACCTCAGCCACCACATCACTGGGCACAGTGGTGCCAGCAATATCCGAATTCTGGAGTGCGCCAAGCAACAGGGCTGCCAGTGTCCCAAGGAACGAGTACAAGGACATTCCCCCACCTCCAAAACAGAAGAAGTTGCCCACATCCCAGAGGGAGAAGGCTAAAACACCTTCCACCAAGGGCTCAGCCAAGACAATATTTGGGAGTGGCAAGACAGCTGTGCCACCATCCAATGTGGGCTATGCCCTGAAAAAGAAAGACAAGTCAAAGTCTCCACAAACCTGCACGGCGGACAAGACCGCCACCAGCACCGCCACATGCACCTCCACCACGGACACCGCAGCCAGCACTCCAGATACTGAGCCCTTCACCAGCACCGCAGACACTGTGCCCTTCAGCAGCACCGCAGTCAGTGAGCCTGCCACCAGCACCGCTGCTACTCACACCGCAGCCAGCACCGCAGTCTGTGTGCCAGCCACCAGCACCGCCGCTACTGACCCCGCCACCAGCATGGCAGTCAGTGAGCCAGCCACCAGCACGGCAGTCAGTGAGCCAGCCACCTGCACCGCCAGCCCCGCCGCCCCAATGACCGCCGCAAGCACCGCCGCTACTGACCCCGCCGCAAGCACCGCCAGGGGCCGTGCGACATCCTGAACCAGTGGCACCACCGCAGACATGGCTGCCATCCCCAGTGGTAATTCGTACAAGGCTGGTGGTCAGTTCCAGGGGCCTAGGCAGCTTTGATGTTGCCCCACCGTCAGTGGAGTGTCACATCCACTACTTCTGTCCTTGGCAGGATGAAGCACTTTGGGCACAAAGCCCCCTCCAGAACCAGTGGAGACTCACATCCACTACCTCAGTCCTTGGCAGGATGAAGCACTCTGGCCACAAAGCCCCCTCCAGAACCAGTGGAGATTCACATTCACTACTTCAGTCCTTGGCAGGATGAAGCACTCTGGGCACAAAACCCCCTCCAGAACCAGTGGAGAAAGGCATCCACTACCTCAGTCCTTGGCAGGATGAAGCACTATGGGCACAAAGCCCCCTCCAGAACCAGTGGAGAAAGGCATCCACTACCTCAGTCCTTGGCAGGATGAAGCACTCTGGGCACAAAGCCCTCTCCAGAACCAGTGGAGAAAGGCATCCACTTGTGATACTGTGGCTTTGCACTCCCCAGGGATAAAGCAGTGGGCAAACCACCCACTGGAGAGACTTGAGAGACTGTGGCTTTGCACTCCCCAGGATAAAGCAGTGGACAAACCACCCACTGGAGAGCCTTGAGAGACTGTGGCTTTTCACTCCCCAGGATACAGCAGTGGGCAAACCACCCACTGGAGAGACTTGAGAGACTGTGGCTTTGCACTCCCCAGGATACATCAATGGGCATGGAGCCCCCTCGTGGAGCTGGCGTCGTGCACTCATCCGGCTGAGGTGCCCCCTCTTCCCTTCCCCCTGAGGTGCCTGTTTTATTTCGATCTGATGCCCCTGCAGTGTTCTCTCCATTTCGATCGGGTATCGAGTGTGGGCCTCGCCCCCATGCATTTTGGGCCAAGTGGTCCACGGACTATATAGGTGCAGTACCTGGACTTGAATTCTTGGTGTACATATTTGTTTATAGTGTGTATACATTTTTGACTAATGGATGTTTATTGATTACAATGGTTACAATCATTTCCTTTTGTCCTTGCGTTCTTCCAGGGTGGGTTGGGGGTGTAAATGTAATATTTCAGAATGTATTGGTGTGTGTGTTGTTGTGGGTGAGGGTGGGGGTGGGGGTGTTGCGTGATGCGTGTGTGTTTCACTCTCTTTTCCATCCCCCCTTCCCTGTGTTGTAGGTGCAGTACTCACAGTGGACATTGCCGCCGTCGGTCATGCTCCTGGTAGAGGAGCAGGAAGACTATCGCAGGGAGTATTTGGAGTTCAGGTTCCATGGTGTCCTGGTTCCTCGTGGGCTGTGTAGAGATGGGTGTTTTCCCTTCCAAGTCCTGTTTCCGCCGTGTTTTTGTTCACGTTGAATCTATCCCGGAAAAGGTGGTGGATTGGTGTGTCATAATAGTGTGGGCGGTACATTGTCTTCCGCCTGTCTGTTGGCGGCTACTGCATTATTGTCTTTTTTGATTTTTCACAATATTTGCAGATTACTGCATTTTATACCATCCAAAAGAAATATTTTGTTTTTAAGACAATGCTTTGAATGTGTTCAGAATCCAGAACACAACTAATTTAGGACTTACTACGTCCATGTTTTACAGTCAGGATACCATGAAGGTGACATCAGATGCACCATCACTAAGAAATCTTAATTTTTGTGTGCCCCCATATAGATCCAATTTTCTCTTTCTGAACGAACAATGTTAGGTCTTCAAAATGAAAATTCAACATAAGGGATTAAAAGATGACATACTTTGGTTTTCATTACAAGAATGATATCCTTAAACGTGCAATACTAATATTCTATGCCTCTTTTTTAGCACTCACGACACAATGTGGATCATCCTATTCTGTATGGATGTTACTTCGTTTTTAATGACAATAAGGCACGTACATGTTTAGCCTTTCACTAATTACATTTGCTTCTGATTATTTTTCTTCTCAAATATTCCTGGTAGTATCGCATTCGTTAATAACAGGCTAATTTGGGGTTTACTTCTGACCTCACCCTCACAGGAATTTCAGTTACTGCTTGAGAAGGGTTTCACCCACCTCAACCACTACCTAATTTACTACAAAATATGCATAACAAATCATGCCAAGATAGAGGGTGTCAGTTACTGTCATGGATGATCACTTTGTTTACTAAATTGGACAAGCTCAACAAGGGTGGACCGACATAATCAGCTGATGCACTGTTATGTTCAGTGTTTCAAAGTTATGGAGAATATGAGAACAAACGTGGATGGCTGAATGCATCAGGCCGCGAGGAAACTGCAGTTTCTCTTTTAAGTCCAGTGTTTTTCACTCCTTGAAAACAAAGCTCTTGCCAATCCTTCTATGAAAATACTAGCTGCAATGTAAATTGAATGGCTTATTGTGCCATTTGTCACGATATGTAGCCTATACACATATTTCCGTGATTGGGAATCAGGCACAATGCTCCAAACTCAAACATCCTACATAAAAATCAAGGAAGGCAAAGACAGAGGTGTACTATGAAGGTTGGCGCACTTTGAGAAAGGCTTCAGTACTGTAGAGGATGCACTATGCAAGGTGACTGGGTGTAATTCTAGACACTACATCTCCCTTGAAGCAATAGATCTCTTACAATGTCTGCAAATTGCAGCAGTCATTTTGAGGTTATTGAGCACAGGTTTGCTTGTTGTACTGACTGCCCTTCCAAGGCAATTGAGATACTTTGTTGTTGAGGTCACGATCTTGTTACCAGATCTTGGGGGAAAAACTCTTGAAGGCTGTTTTTCTTTTGGAAGCATGTCTTAAGTCAGTGCAAAATATCAAGAAGTAATCTTATGAATTAATTTACATTTTTGGAGGAAACAAACTTCAATAGTTAAAAGTACTGTTTCAGAGATCATCAACTGTATAAACTCATGCTTGTTTTTCCAAACGTGAATAGTAAGGTGCATGAGGAATCAGAAGCATCCTCAACTACTCTGAAGACTCTTGATATTTTCAAGACATATTTATTGCATTTAATGTAGCAGTGTGTACTTAGTAAAGCACCTTAAATGGTGAATATGTGTTATATTAGATATTTAACATTTACTCTGCAGACTACTCCACATGACACCCCACAGTCTTAAGAATGAAGACATCATGCAGGTAAATGATTACCTATGGGTTTCTACATTTACCACACACCTTTTCCCACGTGGTATTCTATTCCACACATAAAGGTGAAGGTAGAGGTAAAAGAGGGATAACAGTTATTTAAGGGTAAGTGTTCATTTTACGAGTTAAAATTGTGCATAGGTAAAGAAAATAAAGGTAGAGGTGCTGAGGATATATTTAGGGTAAAGGCATAGGTAGTGGTAAAGGGGTTAGAGGTGATTTTAGGGTTTAAGGAATGGGTGGTAGCACAGGTGTTTCATGAGAATTTGGGGTAAACGGGTGGGTATTGGTAAAGAGGAAAAGGATGACTTCAATCAATCAATCAATCAATCAGGAATTTGTAAATTGCAGTACTCACCCATGAGGGTCTCAAGGTGCTGAGGAGGGAAAGGGGAGAAGGGGGGGCGATGGTGCTGCTACTGCTCGAATAGCCAGGTCTTGAGAAGTTTCCTGAAGGTAAAGAGGTCTTTGGTCTGGCGCAGGTGGGTGGGAAGAGTGTTCCACATTTTGGCGCCGAGGTGCAAGAATTATCTACAGCTGATTGTAGTTCTGCGGACGGGTGGGACGGTTGCGAGGATGAGGTCAGCGGAGCAGAGATGACGAGTCGGGTGTAGAAGGACAGTCGTCTGTTGAGGTATTCTGGTCCGGTGTTGTGCAGTGCTTTGTGGCTCAGGAAATCTCCAAAATCTGAAGAGGGCATTTAACATGTTACTCAATGGGACGGCACATCTCTGTACCTTAGATAGGATTAAAATGCATGGCACAGCACTCTCTAGCCTTCCACTTAATCATGTATCACAATCTGTGTCCTTATTTTGATGGAGGTTTGAAGACACGCGTATGAGGGTACTGCCAACTGCTCCTCCTGTTTGAAGTGGCTGTTAAGTATCTCTGAGTGTGACCTCCTAAAAGTTTGTGTAGATCCTTATAGGTGTTTATTTAATTATCATTAACCATAATGATTTAGAGCCAAAAATGTGTGTTCCAGGGCATTTTATTGTCCCATAAACAATTCTTTTTGATGCAAACAGGTGGTATCTCCACATGATGTTTCAGTAATTGATTAATCCAGTGCGAGAGATAACATCATAGCGTATCATAGTCCATCATAATATAACGTACTCAACACGTGTTTCACCCTATCCTGGCCTGCGGGCCCAGAGCTTCCTCAAGGCTATACAGGACAAAGTGAAAATTGACTTTCAGCATTGCATTACAATGTTTATACTGCTGAATGCAAAAGGGGTGTATGTGTAACCAAAAGAAAAAAACTATAACACTGAAGAAAAACCACAGAAAACATACCTTGTGAAAAGGAAAAATTATTGAATAATATTTGAAGAAGTAAACGAGAACGAAAAAAAAATGAAAAATTTTTTTTTTAAACTTGTTTGGTGTAAAAAAACGGGATTATGTCTAGAGAGGAATAACCGTTGTTATTGGTTCACCAATTTCAGAGAAATTGCACCTTCTCAGGCCTAGAAATACAGAAGAAAAATCCTAGTGGTGGGGATTGAGAACCGGCCTTATAGGACGTCAAAAGGGGGCTAAATAGTGATATGGAACTGTGCTCTTGGCTGTTGTAAGTTTGGATGGACATATGGGAGGGAGAAAGATGTGCTCAGGGCACAGGATTTCCAATATGAGCTATTGTTGCACTCCGACTGTCATTGTTTTCTCTAAGAGTATATATTAGGGATTGACGGTGGTAGCATAGGGTATGCATAGAGCGTAAACATAAAAACTGTACGCACAGGAACAACACCTGCACCCGGATTTATATGGCCCAGGACCAGTGGGGATCTTTTATTTGTTATCAAGCAAGTGCAATGTTCAATTGACACCTTGGTGGAAAAACCAAAACCATAATTAATATCCTAAAATAATGACGTGTATTAAGACATAATGATCTTTATTTAGGAATACTTTGGTTTATACTAGGATGTGCCTCTAGGATGTGAGTAATGCATAAATGTCCCCAGCACAGGGAATACGGATACTCCTCACTCAAAAGGCCTAACTCCCCCAAGTTAGCACAGACTAAATTAGTAGTCATGGGGGGTTTCATTCAATCACAGTTTCTTTAGTTAAAGCATAGTATGCCACATAGAGAGGGGTGATATTAATTGTTAACATAGGGGATATGTAACAAGCCACTTTTGGGAGAATGACACTGCATCACACTGAGTCAGGTCGAAGGTAAAATTAGCTGAGGTATAGTATGCTACGTACATGCGGTTTGTATGGCAAATGCGGGAGAAACATAACTCTAAATATACCTGTAACCCATTAAAGGCATACTCAGGGACCATTGTGGATCAACGGACTGTCCCTAAAAGAAATTTTGGATCAATGACGATACTGTATAATATATTTCTTAATTACTTGGATAATTGTTATCTAAGACAACCATCAAATACATATCTTTATCTTTTCACACTTTTATTATGAAGATAACCTTTGTTTATCCACAATTTGCCCACTTCAATATGACGAGTTAGAAATTCCATACTAACAGGGACCGCAGGTACAGTATTTTTTAAAGAAAGGAATGGAGCATTTTAGGGGTTTCTCATGATAAGGAAAAAAAACACTTACTAAAATGATCAATGACGGTATTCTATAATTTATCTTCACTATTTTGAAATTACATTATCTAAGCCACTGACACTTTTTATTAAAAATCTGTCCATTCTAATATGACGGGGACCAAATTCAACTCGTTGGTATGTGAGGAAGGACAAGCTCTGTAAGGATGAGGCCTTTTAACCATGGCCCCAGAATGAACTCCATCAGTGCCCAGATTAACAGGGACGGCAGGGACCGCTGGTTTCAGGAATGGTTTAAACCTGGTAAGGAGGAGATTGGGTGTGTATCAGGATTTGAAAATCCATACTTACTGAAATGAGACCTTGTATTTTGATATAGCGAGTAAATAATTTGTAAATACATTAGGGTAAATTACAGCCTTAGCATATGGATTGGCCTTCATAATCTAAGAGCGTCTCCTGTTCTATTTCGTGACCTAACGGCTAGAGATAGGTAGCATTATGAGAGTACCAATTCCAGTAAGAAGTAGATTTGGGGTCCCTTTTGATCTGGCAATTCCCACTGACCTCCTATATTGCTATCGCAAGTAATTAGTTTAGGCAATACATTTGGGTAAATTATAACCTTAGTATATGGATCACCCTTTATAATCTATCAGTGTCTCCAGTTGTATTTGGCGACCGCACTGCTAGAGACTGCATTATGAGTGTATTGATCACAGTGTCACAGTCTCATGTGTAACTGTCGATCTAGGGTCTCCTAAAAACTTCTAACAGGAAAGTTGGCAAAAAATATATAATTTTGATTTCCTTTTAACAATGTACAGATCAGATGAAATTATGGGCCTGTTTTGTAATTTTCTTTTCAGAGATTTTGTTGTTAATGAACATCTCGCTACTGACCTATTTGGAATGACAAACATTTCTCTACACATGTATACAGAGGTAAAACTACTTTAAGAGTCAGCTAGGGCTTCTGATAATACTTCGCCTTTGGTTGCAAATTAAGGGTCATTTTTATAATGCCCTAGCGCCACCTTGCTCCACATTAACGTCATTATTTTTTACGTTAATGTGGTCCAACGAGGCTGAAATCCCCGTGCAGCATTTGCAGAGTGGCACAATGCAGGCATTGCGCCACTCTGTAACCCTTTGCGCTACATTATCTCTGCTCCAGGCATAATGTATGTAAAGGGGGCATCCCCCCATTAGGGGAGCTGGAAAAATGGCGTAAGGAAATCTATGAGATTTCCTTGTGCCATTGTTTATGGCACTTTTAACGCCTGCTCAAGAGCAGCCATTAAAAGGGGGCTTCCACTCTCTGCGGAGTAGCGCCAATATTTTAGCACTACTCCTGCAGAGTACATCAATAGTGTCATGAGAAACAATGCTATTGCCCCTACCCTGCACCATGGTGCGCTGTATTTTAAATACAGCGCACACATGGTGGTGGTAGGGGGGCTAAAGGGTGCAGGGAAAGTGGCACCACTTTCCATAAGTCTGCCCATAAATGCACAATATGAATGAGACTAACCTTCGGGTAGTAACAACCTCTCCATAGTTTTCCCAATACTACAAGAAAATGTCTCTTACCTTTATATTAATCAATGTAACACTGGGGCCTCTATTAAAATTCTGGACTTTGGTGTTACTAACACACAAGCCAGTTGCTGATATTTTAAGGGTTATATCTTTCTAGATATAATCCTCGTTTTATATAAAGAACACGTTTTTAATAACAATTTTTTTCTTTTTTTGTCATTTCCATTAACTTTTTCAAATACAATTCAATTATTTTTTCTTTTCACGAGGTGTGTTTTCTCCAGTCTTCAGTTTTATGGTATAGTTCTTTGAGTTGCACACACAACCCGTTTGCATGCAGCAGTATGAACATAAAAATACAGTGCTGAAAGTCATTTTTAGGTCATGGATAGCGTTCAACGTATTGTATACTTTTTAAGTATACTTTTACTGTGGGTTCCAGTGATTTCATTTGTTAGTTCCACTGTCATTCAAAAATCCTTGCTTGCTAGTGGTCACTTCTGCCTCTTTGTCCTGCCTTTTTCTCTTTGGGAGCACCACAAACTACTGTATAATTACTCTATGTCCTGTTTATCTCTTCTGAATGGGACTTTTTCTTTTAGTATTGGCCTGTTTGTCTTACACTGTGGGTGTATAATCATCCCCTTCTCCCCACCAGCTCCCTCTGTAAACATAAACCAACAGCGTAGTTCCTTGCTTGGCTGCACAATCTTCTGGATGGATGTGTACAATGGCCCTTGCAGCGCACGCGTTGACAGATTTTATATGTTAAACTACAGCAGGCCGTCGATCTTTTCCGCAGTGGCGTCCGACTTCACACGCGTGCCGCGCTTATCTCGTGGTTTGCTTGTCATACGTCACCGGCCTGCAGCATCTGCCTCGTGTTTTTGAGTTCGGGGCTGCGCTGTGATTGACATTTGTGGGAAATGCGTTTATCCTCGGTTATGTTCCGTATGTTAATTCCGATCCTGCTAGATGAAGGGCTTTCCACCAGCCCCAGGAAAACGTCATTTTTCTGTGAAACACAGATCAGAACAAAGGCCACTGCGTGTCTCCCTTGGTTATAGCTTTTCGTCTAACCTGCTACTGGAAAAAAACATGTCATTATGTGTGTTCTTTTTACAATAAACAATTGAATAAGACTTAGGTCGAAAATTAACATGGGCATAATTACATAAAGAGATCATGTGGGTATTTTGTAAGAACCCCAAAAAGCACACCAGCCACTTTCCATGGTGTTCTTCTTTTATTTTGCAGTGAAACATCGTTTTTTTTATTTTTATTGGGGCTCACCTAGGTTGAGTACAAGCAACAAAGGTTGTGTGAAATTCATGTCTGCCGACTCACTCTACACTAGCTTGGTAAAAGCAATGCTTAATTTGTAAATATATGCTAGTGATAATGAATGTACCAGAATTACATGTGATTTAGAGCAACTGCTTTTAATCAGCCATTCAATTGTTTATCACTAAAATGCAAAGGTCAAATTTGAGCTTAATGTCACAGTACAACAACATTGACAAGAAGAAAACATTGTCCACTGTGTCAGAGATTGCACATAATCACTTCCCACAGGACAACAACTCTCTGAATAGTTAGTCTCTTCAATTTGAATTTTACCATACAGCACACAGTCAACTCCTTGCGTCCTGGTTTTAGTTGAATGCCTCTTGCTAAAAGAAGTACACAGGAAAAAATACCATAGCATAAACCACATAAGCAGATGAGAGGAGGGGCATCATGACTCATGTGAGTCATGGCCCATCCTCACACTTAACAATCGTAATGAGCAGCATATTACACTTATTACATGTATGCCTATGTATATAGTGTATATGTGGCTGTTTTATTTAGGAGCCAGGTGTATTGAATGTGGGGCTTGCCACACACCAAGGCTACCGCATTGTGATTCCGCCTTTCTTCTTCACCCTTCACTTTGTCTCTTCATCTCACTGTTGCAGATTTTTTCATACCATCTTTCTCACTTTGTCAATCTTTTCCTATCTTTTTCTTCCTTCTTTCCCCCTTTTCTACATTCTTATTTCTTGTTCTGGATCTAATCATAATAAATAAGCCCCGGTCCTCAAAAACTAGTTCAGATGCCCTGCACTCACAACCACTGGCACAAATTAAGCACTTATGAGTACCTTCATTTCAGAGAACCTCCTTTTTTTATGTTTCGCCTGCAGCTCTCATGCACTTTGAGCGAAAGCCATTGCTCTTAAAAGCTTAAAAGGGGCTGAGAGCCTGCTAATTACTTACCTTTACTTGTCATTGGGTGGTTCCCACATAAATCTTGTTTCCTTGCTTGCTATTGGATGGCACCTCCTCCTTGACCCCAGTTTTCCTATGGGCTTAAGCTTTCGTCCATCGTATCACTGCTGTGGGGCATGAAGCAAGAACTGCTTCCTGTAGCCTGTATCCTTCCACTGGCCACAGGCTCCTTAAGGTTCTCTCTCGCTCTCTCTTTTTTTAATTTACTTTTTGGCACACCCATCGTTCTCTTTAACCCACTCATGCTCTTATTTCCCACACTCCTCCCTTTTGTTGCTTTAAAAAAAAACAATTTTGCAAGTTTATAGTGCAAACCGGACCTAAAGGTTTTGGAGTGCTATCCACATACATTTTATTTTACACAAGGACATATTAACTTTTTTACATTTTTTGACCCAGGGAGTTTCAGTGATTTGCCCAGAATCACAGGATGTTGAGTCCATGCTGAGACATAAACCTGGTTCCCAGTTCAACAGGCGGCAGTTCTGGTTCCATTACATACCACCCCTTCCCTCCTGCAATATGATTTTTTTCCTCAATTGCCTCCTATTTTGCCTGTACACCATTTTCCCTCCCACCCCAAAAATTGCTTTCTCGGCCATGCCCTCTTTTTGTAGCAATTCTGCCTTTTTCCCGCTGATGGACATAGCATTTGTTCCATTTACTTTTGCCTTTCTGTGACCCTTGTCTCCTTTTACCCTGTTGTTTTAAATGTTTCAGACTGAATTTCTCAATCTATCTTTATACCCCACATTCCTCCCCACATTTCTGCCACATCCTTGCTTGTTATTCATCTTCTTTGTTTAAACATTCTCCTTTTTATGGCAAGCACAAAGCGCTCCGTCCCATTCTGTAATCTCTCTTTGGGATTCCAACCACGCCCATGTCACGTCAGTCACTTACATTGGTTCGTGGGCTTGCCTTTTAAAATCCGCTTGCTTTCATTTGTGAAAGGCACGCATACGTCATGCCTTTTCCGGTGTTTAGCCCAACTACACAGCACCGGTAAAGTACTAAAAACATACGAGGCTCGATGTTTTCAGCATGGTGTCTGGACTACTTAATCTGTTTATTTTCCACGCAGCGCGATCACGCTGCATTTTACATAGTGCGATTGCGCTGCATTTTTTTTTTTCTTTACAATGCTAATAGCTCTAACTCGAGCAAATGTGAGACCCGTTGCAATGAAAATGTTTGTTTTCTTTGTTCTGTATAGCCGTGAAAAAGCCCTAGACGATGGACTATAATATGCTATGATGTTATTTCTCGCATTGGATTAGTCAATTACTGAAACATCATGTGGAGATACCACCTGCTTCCAGCAAAAATTTTTGTTTATGGGACAATAAAATAGCTCTGAAACACACATTTATGGCTCTAAGGGGGTCATTACAACATTGGCGGTAAAAGCTGCATACCGCCGTGCAGAAGACTGCCAACACACCGCCGTGGCCGCGGAAATCCGCCACAGCTATTATGACCCACATCCCTAAATCCGACAAAATTCAGACACCCACACAAGTCCGCCACACCAAAGGTCAGTGATAAACTGGCAAAAACAAAACCTCCACTGTCATGCCAACAGAAATACACCCATGCTATCACGACCCACGAATCCACGTGGTGGACTTTCAACCGCGGTATTCCATTGGCGGTACACACCGCCGCGCTCAAAATACACACACATCTCCAAAACACCACCACATTGGACAATTCGAAAGACACACACCTGATACACATACACACACCACTCCCACACACTCAATACTATATAAAACACACACCCACATCACCCACAAACCCCCACGACAAAAAAATCTGAAAGAAGGCCAGAGAGAGACACCACCATCCACAAACTAGCCGCCACAGGCACTCAACACCATCACCCACACTACTTCCACGCACAAAACACCACACACCACTACATATCACCACACTTATCACAACATACACCACCCCACACATCACCTACACCACCCCATGGCACGGCAAAGACACCCCAGGTTCTCGGAGGAGGAGCTCAGGGTCATGGTGGAGGAAATAGTAAGGGTAGAGCAACAGCTATTTGGCTCAAAGGTGCAGCACACCTCCATTGCTAGGAAGATGGAGCTATGGAGAAGAATAGTCAACAGGGTCAACGCAGTGGGACAGCACCCAAGAAATAGGGACGACATCAGGAAGAGGTGGAACGACCTACGGGGGAAGGTGCGTTCCGTGGTCTCCAGACACAACATCGCGGTACAGCGGACTGGCGGCGGACCCCCACCTCCTCCCCCACAACTAACAACATGGGAGGAGCAGGTCTTGACAATAATGCATCCTGAGGGCCTCGCAGGAGTCGGTGGAGGAATGGACTCTGGTAAGTCAAATCTTAACTATCATATCCCCCACCCTACCTGCATGCTATCACAGATCCCCACCCTCGCCCCCACCCCTATCACTCCAACTCCTCACAAATGTACCAATATCACAAACCACCCACCCCAACACCAAGCCCTGCATGCAAAAACAAAGCATGGACACCCATCACTAAAGCATGCCCACTGCGCATACCCATAACACCCCCCTCAACCATCATCACAAAAGCCCACACACAGGAATGCCAGCACTGGGGTACCCGATCACCCACCCATTGCACACCATGAAACACACAGATGCAATAATCATGCCTTTCCACCCCTGCAGGACCACTACCCAACGTCACCAGACAGGAGGGTCCAGACATCTCCACCCCACCCACAGAAGAGGCCTACAGTGATGACAACAGCTCTGTCCAACTGGACCAAGATGACCAGCCCAGACCATCGTGGGCCTCGGTTCCCCTCACACAGGCACAGCCCACCACAGACCTTCCACCTTCTGGTAACACCAGCACAGCACCCACCCAGCGGGCCCATACCTCTGTCCCCAGGACATGTCAATCAGCTGTGTGTCCACCACCACAGGGAACCCAGGATAACCCACCACCCCAACAACAACTGGGACCTGGGGGCAGTGGTAGTGGGCACACGGTCCAGGGGACGGAGGCACAGGAACACAGGGGAACTGGGAGGGCTGCCGTGCGACAGGGGGCGGACAGGCCTAGGGAACCCACTCTCCACGAGGCCCTCTCCTCCATCATGGGAGCATACCACCACTCCCAGGAGACGATGGCAACGGTCCTGGCCAAGTTTCTGGAGACCCAGCGCCTGCAGGAGGAACAGTATATGGGCTTCAGGGAGGAACTCAGAACCATCAGCACCTCCCTGGGCACCATCGTAGGGGTGCGGAAGGAGATACTCAACACCAGGAGGGACACTGTGGCACTCCAAGGGGCCCCTTACACTAGCCAGGACGATGAACTGCCCACCACCTCCACCGGCGCTGGTGGACAGGAGGCACTGCCACAGGACCACCACACCAGCACCGCACCCCCTGCAGACGGAGAACCACCCCGCAAGCGGTCCCTGAGAACCAGGAACAAGACAGAGCACGATGGCAAGACCCCCGCCAAGAAATAAGACCACCCTGATTGTCATCCTACTGTCCCACTTTGTAACCCTGTCCATATTGGAACTGCCCCAGCTCCACTTCCTATGCCCATATGGGCAATGCACCTGTGAGACTCATAGACTGGACTCTGCAATATGATTTTTTTCCTCAATTGCCTCCTATTTTGCCTGTACACCATTTTCCCTCCCACCCCAAAAATTGCTTTCTCGGCCATGCCCTCTTTTTGTAGCAATTCTGCCTTTTTCCCGCTGATGGACATAGCATTTGTTCCATTTACTTTTGCCTTTCTGTGACCCTTGTCTCCTTTTACCCTGTTGTTTTAAATGTTTCAGACTGAATTTCTCAATCTATCTTTATACCCCACATTCCTCCCCACATTTCTGCCACATCCTTGCTTGTTATTCATCTTCTTTGTTTAAACATTCTCCTTTTTATGGCAAGCACAAAGCGCTCCGTCCCATTCTGTAATCTCTCTTTGGGATTCCAACCACGCCCATGTCACGTCAGTCACTTACATTGGTTCGTGGGCTTGCCTTTTAAAATCCGCTTGCTTTCATTTGTGAAAGGCACGCATACGTCATGCCTTTTCCGGTGTTTAGCCCAACTACACAGCACCGGTAAAGTACTAAAAACATACGAGGCTCGATGTTTTCAGCATGGTGTCTGGACTACTTAATCTGTTTATTTTCCACGCAGCGCGATCACGCTGCATTTTACATAGTGCGATTGCGCTGCATTTTTTTTTTTCTTTACAATGCTAATAGCTCTAACTCGAGCAAATGTGAGACCCGTTGCAATGAAAATGTTTGTTTTCTTTGTTCTGTATAGCCGTGAAAAAGCCCTAGACGATGGACTATAATATGCTATGATGTTATTTCTCGCATTGGATTAGTCAATTACTGAAACATCATGTGGAGATACCACCTGCTTCCAGCAAAAATTTTTGTTTATGGGACAATAAAATAGCTCTGAAACACACATTTATGGCTCTAAGGGGGTCATTACAACATTGGCGGTAAAAGCTGCATACCGCCGTGCAGAAGACTGCCAACACACCGCCGTGGCCGCGGAAATCCGCCACAGCTATTATGACCCACATCCCTAAATCCGACAAAATTCAGACACCCACACAAGTCCGCCACACCAAAGGTCAGTGATAAACTGGCAAAAACAAAACCTCCACTGTCATGCCAACAGAAATACACCCATGCTATCACGACCCACGAATCCACGTGGTGGACTTTCAACCGCGGTATTCCATTGGCGGTACACACCGCCGCGCTCAAAATACACACACATCTCCAAAACACCACCACATTGGACAATTCGAAAGACACACACCTGATACACATACACACACCACTCCCACACACTCAATACTATATAAAACACACACCCACATCACCCACAAACCCCCATGACAAAAAAATCTGAAAGAAGGCCAGAGAGAGACACCACCATCCACAAACTAGCAGCCACAGGCACTCAACACCATCACCCACACTACTTCCACGCACAAAACACCACACACCACTACATATCACCACACTTATCACAACATACACCACCCCACACATCACCTACACCACCCCATGGCACGGCAAAGACACCCCAGGTTCTCGGAGGAGGAGCTCAGGGTCATGGTGGAGGAAATAGTAAGGGTAGAGCAACAGCTATTTGGCTCAAAGGTGCAGCACACCTCCATTGCTAGGAAGATGGAGCTATGGAGAAGAATAGTCAACAGGGTCAACGCAGTGGGACAGCACCCAAGAAATAGGGACGACATCAGGAAGAGGTGGAACGACCTACGGGGGAAGGTGCGTTCCGTGGTCTCGAGACACAACATCGCGGTACAGCGGACTGGCGGCGGACCCCCACCTCCTCCCCCACAACTAACAACATGGGAGGAGCAGGTCTTGACAATAATGCATCCTGAGGGCCTCGCAGGAGTCGGTGGAGGAATGGACTCTGGTAAGTCAAATCTTAACTATCATATCCCCCACCCTACCTGCATGCTATCACAGATCCCCACCCTCGCTCCCACCCCTATCACTCCAACTCCTCACAAATGTACCAATATCACAAACCACCCACCCCAACACCAAGCCCTGCATGCAAAAACAAAGCATGGACACCCATCACTAAAGCATGCCCACTGCGCATACCCATAACACCCCCCTCAACCATCATCACAAAAGCCCACACACAGGAATGCCAGCACTGGGGTACACGATCACCCACCCATTGCACACCATGAAACACACAGATGCAATAATCATGCCTTTCCACCCCTGCAGGACCACTACCCAACGTCACCAGACAGGAGGGTCCAGACATCTCCACCCCACCCACAGAAGAGGCCTACAGTGATGACAACAGCTCTGTCCAACTGGACCAAGATGACCAGCCCAGACCATCGTGGGCCTCGGTTCCCCTCACACAGGCACAGCCCACCACAGACCTTCCACCTTCTGGTAACACCAGCACAGCACCCACCCAGCGGGCCCATACCTCCGTCCCCAGGACATGTCAATCAGCTGTGTGTCCACCACCACAGGGAACCCAGGATAACCCACCACCCCAACAACAACTGGGACCTGGGGGCAGTGGTAGTGGGCACACGGTCCAGGGGACGGAGGCACAGGAACACAGGGGAACTGGGAGGGCTGCCGTGCGACAGGGGGCGGACAGGCCTAGGGAACCCACTCTCCACGAGGCCCTCTCCTCCATCATGGGAGCATACCACCACTCCCAGGAGACGATGGCAACGGTCCTGGCCAAGTTTCTGGAGACCCAGCGCCTGCAGGAGGAACAGTATATGGGCTTCAGGGAGGAACTCAGAACCATCAGCACCTCCCTGGGCACCATCGTAGGGGTGCGGAAGGAGATACTCAACACCAGGAGGGACACTGTGGCACTCCAAGGGGCCCCTTACACTAGCCAGGACGATGAACTGCCCACCACCTCCACCGGCGCTGGTGGACAGGAGGCACTGCCACAGGACCACCACACCAGCACCGCACCCCCTGCAGACGGAGAACCACCCCGCAAGCGGTCCCTGAGAACCAGGAACAAGACAGAGCACGATGGCAAGACCCCCGCCAAGAAATAAGACCACCCTGATTGTCATCCTACTGTCCCACTTTGTAACCCTGTCCATATTGGAACTGCCCCAGCTCCACTTCCTATGCCCATATGGGCAATGCACCTGTGAGACTCATAGACTGGACTCTGCCATGGACAGTCCTCCACCATCACCCCTCACCATTTTACAACCCCCCTCCAATATTTAGCACTTAAATAAACACCCTTGAAGCACAAAACAACTTGGAGTCAGTCTGTGATTTAGAAAATGTATTATAGCAATGACAGTGACAAAATGCGTTCTCAAATGTAATGTCAACATACCTATGTCACACATCTCAAGTCCATGAGGAATCTAAGCAGATGACACACATTGGAAACCACACCTGTGAAACCGTAATGGAAATGTACAACTCAGTTACCATATACTGGTTGAAATCGACAGACAGGATAGAGGTAGAAGTGTGAAAGTACTTCTAGTAGGCAGGAATGTATTCTCACCTGTGTGTCACTGGAAATATTGCTGGATAACTGAGTCCCTGTTGTCAATGTCTTCTTCCTCTGCTTCCTCCTCATCACTGTCCACAGGCTCCACAGCTGCCACAACACCGTCATCTGGACCATCCTCCTGCAGAAAAGGGACCTGGCGTCGCAAAGCCAAATTGTGTAGCATACAGCAGGCCACGATGATCTGGCACACCTTCCTTGGTGAGTAGAATAGGGAACCCCCTGTCATATGGAGGCACCTGAATCTGGCCTTCAGGAGGCCGAAGGTGCGTTCTATCACCCTCCTAGTCCGCCCATGGGCCTCATTGTAGCGTTCCTCTGCTCTGGTCCTGGGATTCCTCACTGGGGTCAGTAGCCACGACAGGTTGGGGTAACCAGAGTCCCCTAATAGCCACACCCGGTGCCTCTGGAGTTGACCCATCACATAAGGGATGCTGCTATTCCGCAGGATGTAGGCGTCATGCACTGAGCCAGGGAACATAGCATTTACCTGGGAGATGTACTGGTCTGCCAAACATACCATCTGTACATTCATGGAATGATAACTCTTCCGGTTCCTGTACACCTGTTCACTCCTGTGGAGGGGGGACCAGAGCTACATGGCACCTATGATGTTAGGGATATGTCCCAGGGCATAGAAGTCACCTTTCACTGTAGGAAAATCCTCCACCTGTGGGAAAACGATGTAGCTCCGCACGTGTTTCAGCAGGGCAGACAACACTCTGGACAACACGTTTGAAAACATGGGCTGGGACATCCCTGATGCCATGGCCACTGTTGTTTGAAATGACCCACTTGCAAGGAAATGGAGCACTGATAGCACCTGCACTTGAGGCGGGATTCCTGTGGTATGGCGGTCAGGCTCCAACTGGGTACACAGTTCCTGGATTGTGGCACGGTCAAACCTGTAGGTGATGATTAAATGTCGCTCCTCCATTGTCAACAGGTCCACCACCGGTCGGTACACCGGAGGATTCCACCATCTCCTCACATGTCCCAGCGGACGGTGCCTAGGAAGGACAACAGCGACCACAGAGTCAAACAACTCAGAGGTATGTACCCACAGTCTACACAGAACACGAAATATAATCCAAAAAGTTGCCTGTATGTGTGTTGAGTCTAGGCCTAGGTATGGGTGACGCAGTTGAAAATGAAGCCATGTGGGCCCCTGAAATGCCGGCTGCCTGACCTCTAAACTGTGACGATGGGATGTGAGGTAACTGCGCTGGCGTTGTACACCGTCGCGGTAGGCGGTCGAAGACCGCGGCGCAATGCTGCATTGGTTAACATTGGACCCTATGGGTCCCAGGAGCCAATCACTCGATACCTGATCTTCGACAGGAGAGGACCTACACTGCAAGTGCTGCTGTGACCTCGGTCTGGAAGAGACAATGGCTCGTGCGTCTGGGGAAAGGGCCCCTGCCTTTACTGCACAGGAGTTGGAGAAGCTCGTGGACGGGGTCCTCCCCCAGTACACGCTACTCTACGGTCCTCCAGACCAACAGGTAAGTACACAGGGAGCATGTTGTATGGGCTATGCCTGAGTGGAGAGGGCTGGTTGTAAGAAGGAAGGGGCCACGGCTCTGCGTGCCTGATGGACTGTGAATGCATGTGCCACATGGGAAGGGTAGGGATGTGGGCCACTCACTTCGACGGTGCAGTTGCTAATGACTTCTCTTCTTCCCCTGTACATTTCATTTAGGTCAGCGCCCACCAGAAGAAGGATATTTGGCATGCCATCACCAAGGATGTCCGGACCCTGGGGGTCCACCACAGACGGAGCACCCACTGCCGTAAAAGATGGGAGGACATTTTCCGCTGGAGCAAGAAGACGGCGGAGGCTCAGCTGGGGATAGCCTCCCAACGTGGGAGGGGTGCCCGTCGCACCATGACCCCCCTGATGTTCCGGATCCTGGCGGTGGCCTACCCTGAGTTGGATGGGCACTTGAGGGCATCACAGCAGACACAAGGGGGTGAGTACAACATCATTGTGTGGACTTTGCGCGCAGTGAAGGTGTCTGGGTGGGGGAGGAGGGCTGTGGGTTCCCCTAGGCCAGGGCGAGTTCCGTAGGCTAGGTCCCTCCGTAATGCAGGCCATGTGGCACTCCAACCCACCTCTGTAGAGTGCCAAGTACAGGTATACATGCCTCTGTGTCATCTATGTGTGCAGATGTCGACCATAGCCATGTAGGCCATATCCCAGGAACTGCATCTGTAGAGCCCAACAGCGTGGCGTAGTGCAGGGGGCTGCTGTGTCTGTATTGTCCACCAATGGTAGCGGTAAGCCATGCACTCAACCTGTCTTTCTTCTGTCCCCCCCCCTTTTTGTGGTCTCCCTGTTCTTGTGTGCATCAGCATCATCAGGCGGAGGTACAGTAGCACCGGAGCATGAGGGAGCTGCATCCCACATGGCCATGGAGGGCCACACCACGGACTCAGAAAACACCAGTGGGACGGAGGGCGAGGGGAGCTTCACGGCGGTCACAGGATCTGCAACCAGCGACACAGACTCGTCCTCGATGGGAGCTCCCTTGTGGTGGTGGCAAAATCTGTGCCCCCCACTTCTACAGGTACAGCTGCCACTCCCCTACCAGCACCGCCCTCCCAGCAGCCCCTCAGCCTTCGCCCCGTGCCCACTCACCCAGGAGGGTGGGCATCACCTTTGCCCCAGGCACCTTAGCCCCTGCCCCTGTCACCTCTGCTGCCCTCAGTGAGGATGCCATTTACCTCCTCAGGTCACTCACTGTTGGTCAGTCTACCATTTTGAATGCCATCCAGGGTGTAGAAAGGGAATTGCAACACACAAATGCATTCCTGGAGGGCATTCATTCTGGTCAGGCTGCCCTTCATCGAACCCTGCAAACTCTGGCCTCAGCACTGATGGCAGCCATTGTCCCTGTCTCTAGACTCCCCCCTCCAACTTCCTCCACCCAGACCCAATCCCCTGTACCCCAGCCTATCCCAAGCACACCATCAGACCAGAATGCACACACCTCACCACACAAGGGAAGCTCAGGCAAACATAAGCACCACACATCCCACAGGCACTCACGCAAGCATCACACACATACAGACACACCAACATCCACTGCCTCCACTGTGTCCCCCTCCTCGTTGTCTCCCTCCTCCCTCCCAGTGTCGTCTACACTCTCACCTGCATGCACTACCACTACAGCCACTAGGTCCCGCACCAGCACACCCACCACCACACCCCGCTCACGTACACTCACCACCCCCACTACCATTTACACATCCCCTGTGTCCTCTCCCAGTGTGTCTGTGACGCCCCCTGCCAAAGTACACAAACGCAGGCACACATCCACCCAACATACATCCACCTCACGACAGCCTCCAGCGCATGCACCTGCACCCAAAGCCACAAAAGTTACACCTCCTACAACCACCTCCTCTTCCTTCACTCCCAGATCCCCTCCAGCTACCCGTCCCAGTGTTCCTAAGAAACTTTTCCTGACCAAGCTTGACCTTTTCCCCCCCCCCCCTCCAATTCATAGGTCCCGTACTAGCACCTCAGCCAAAAAATCTCCGGGACCAGTGGTGCCTGTTGTTAGAGGTATATGGAGTGCACCTGGCACCAGGTCAGCCAGTGTGGCACGGAGCCACAGCACAGCCAGTGCCCCCCCTGTGAAGCACCAGAAGTTGGACAGTGCCCGGCGGGAGTGGGGGAAGACTCCAGCCAGCAAAGCCGCTCACAAGGGTCACGGGGGAGTGTCCACTCAGCGGGGACTCCTCCCAAGGTGGGGAAGGGGCAGAAGAAATCACCAAAGTCTGGGAAGAGCAGCACGGTGGAGTAGACCGCCATCATCCCCGCTGCCCAGGAGGCCAACGTCAGCCCAATCGTCATTGGCCAGGAGGCCACCGCCAGAGTCAGTGCCCAGGAGGGCAGCCTGATCGTCACTGGCCAGGTGGCCACCGCCAGAGTCAGTGCCCAGGAGGGCAGCCTGATCGTCAGTGGCCAGGAGGCCACCGCCAGAGTCAGTGCCCAGGAGGGCAGCCCAATCGTCACAGGCCAGGAGGCCACCGCCAGCCACAGCCCAGCTGCCCAGGAGGCCCCTGGCAGCCACAGCCCAGCTGCCCAATGAAGGACCGCCAGCCCCAGCCCAGCTGGGCAATGAAGGACCGCCATGGCAAGCACCGCTGAACAGGGCAAGGACTGCTGAACAGGGCAAAGACCGCCATGGCAAGCACCGCTGAACAGGGCAAGCACCTCTGAACAGGGCAAAGACCGTCATGGCAAGCACCGCTGAACAGGGCAAGCACCGCTGAATAGGGTAGGCACCGCTGAACAGGGCAAAGACCGCCATGGAAAGCACCGCTGAACAGGGCAAGCACCACTGAACAGGGCAAAGACCGCCATGGCAAGCACCGCTGAACAGGGCAAGCACCGCTGAACAGGGCAAGGACCGCCAACTAAAGCACCGCTAGCCCATGAGCGGCAGGGGCGGGGACGCAACTGGGACCGTCACGGGGAGAGTGATGCACTCTGGGCACCAGTCCCCCTCCAGAACCAGTGGAGAAAGGCATCCACTCAGTCTTTCCTTGGCAGGATGAAGCACTCTGGGCACCAGTCCCCCTCCAGAACCAGTGGAGACATGCATTCACTACCCCTGTCCTGGACAGGATGACGTACTCTGGGCACCAGTCCCCCTCCAGAACCAGTGGAGACATGCATCCACTCAGTCTGTCCTTGGCAGGATGAAGCACTCTGGGCACCAGTCCCCCTCCAGAACCAGTGGAGAAAGGCATCCACTTGAGAGACTGTGGCTTTGCACTCCCCAGGATTGAACAGTGGGCAAACCACCCACTGTAGAGACTTGAGAGACTGTAGCTTTGCACTCCCGAGGATTGAACAGTGGGTAAACCACCCACTGTAGAGACTTGAGAGACTGTGGCTTTGCACTCCCCAGGATACATCAATGAGCATGGAGCCCCCTCGTGGATCTGGCGTGGTGAACTCATCTGGCTGAGGTGCCCCCCCTTCCCTTCCCCCTGAGGTGCCTGTTGTATTTGTATCTGATGCCCCAGCAGTGTTCTCTCCGTTTTGATCAGGTATCTTGTGTGGGCCTCGCCCATGCATTTTGGGCCCAGTGGTCCACGGACAATGACTTGTGCATTACCTGCACTACTAATCGTGGTGTATATTTTGTTTAATGTGTGTATATACATATATATATATGTATATATTTGGTTACTGTATTTTGATATATTACAATGGTTCCACTCATTTCTTTTTGTCTTTGCATTCTTCCGGGGGGGGGTTGGGGGTTGTTACTGTAATGTTTGGATATGCATTGGTGTGTGTGTTGTAGTGGGTGAGGGTCGGGGTGGGGGTGGGGGTGTTGCGTGTGTGTGTCCCTGTCTTTTGCCTCCCCCTCCCCTATGTCGTAGGTGCAGTACTCACCGTTGTCTTCGCCGCCGGCGTTGATGATCGTCGTACAGGAGCAGGAAGACTAGTGCAGGAAGGATATGGAGTTCAGGCTCCATGGTGTCGTCGTTCCTCGTGGAGTGTGTAGAGGTGAGCGTTTTCCCTTTGAAATGGCTGTTTCCGCCGTGTTTTTATACGCAGTGAATCCGCCCCGGAAAAGGTGGCGGATTGGTAGGTTGCGATACTGTGGGTGGTACATTGTCTTCCGCCTGTCTGTTGGTGGTGACCCCAGCGCTGTTTGTTTGTACCGCCGTGGCGGTCGGAGTGTTAAAGTGGCTGTTTTTGTTGGCGGTTTCCGCCACGGTCATAATTCTAATTTTTTTACCGCCGGCCTGTTGCCGGTCTTACCGCCGCTTTAACACCGTCCGCCAGGGTTGTAATGACCCCTGAAATCTTTATGGGTAATGATAATTAAATAAACACCTATAAGGAAAAATTCTAACTTTTAGGAGGTCACACTCAGAGATACTTAACAGTCACATCTCTGTACCTTTATGTCATGCAAACACAGATTCCATTGGATTACTGAGTGTACACACTCACATATGGTTCAACATTTCTGCATGTCACTCCCTGATGCATGACAACTGTCAAGTAATGAAGCTTTATCAACTGACATGCAAAGCACTTAGCCAAATGATTCAGCATCAATGGCATGGAAATGCACATTGTGAGTAAGCACCGTAGGTCTACCTGTCATGTCCTTCATTGCTTCTGCAATTGTTCATGATAAATGACATGGAGTAACAGGTTAAGGTATGTGTGACACAACAGTGTTGACACACTTCTGTCTGTGGTACCACATGAACTGTAAACCCATCATTTGAAACTTTTTAACAAGAAAGTTTGGCATGCACGCATATGTGATGGAATCATAAATCATCCCATGAAGGCAGGTAAATCATGTATGAAACAATAGTGGAAATGATAGCACAAAAATGCAAGGTGCACCTGCTAACATTTAGGCACAAATACTGATGCCAAAGTCATGTTACCCAAGTCATTTAACTTTACATTCCCTACTTACCAGTGGAGAGTATTGCTCAGTGACTGCACACAAAGGGCAATGTCTGCTTTGTCACATGTATGATGGCCACCACCGCATGAGAGACAGTAGTGAGACACCTGCCTTCTTGACACACTGAATACAAGTGGCCTGTTGGATATAGATGCCAGTATACTCTATTGAGCAGACACATGGAAGTGTACAGTGATCTATTACCTCATGTTGGGTGATGTTGGGACTGACATACCGAATACAAGTGGACTGTTGGGTACAAATGAGATCCACAACATGAACCAACATGAGACGATTGATCAGTGCACTCAGCCATGTGTCTGTTCAAGGGAGTATATTGTTAGTGGACTGTACTATATTGTTTCCCTGTTCACTAGGACAAGAGTCAGAGCACATCAACATCCACCATCTACCATACCTATACCAAACAATAACTCATCTTGTTTACCGCATATTGGCCATCTCCAGTATTCATGGGGAGATGGCTGCCTCTAACACATCAACCTGGCAATGTAATAGGTATAAATCTGCCCAGGGGGGCAGGGTCCAGGGTGCACCCCACCCACATTGGGAGGACAGCCCCAGCTGAACCTCCATGATCTTCCAGGCCCAACATCTCAGGTCCTCCCACCTTTTTTGACAGTGGACCCTCTGCCAGCGATTGACCCTCAGGGTCCACACCTTCTGGGCGATGGCTCCACAAATCCCTTGCTCCTGTATCCATGCAATAGACAAATGAAGAGGTCACTATTGCACTGTTTTTGGAGAAACTGGTTGTGTAACACACATTTTTAAAACACCTAGCACAAGCATTTTGTAAATTTCAACACACATGTGTAAAGCAAACATGGTGATAAGTACAGGGCATAAATACACACTTTTCGAGTCATCTGCTGACTATCCACAAACCTAGTCATGGCCTACATTTACTAAGCAAGGCCACTAACATATTATAGCCCAGGGCCAAGCAGCATGTTCAGTGATGTGAGCCATTAGGAAACCCAACACACCATTGTGACCTTCTGAAAGGTAAACTACTTGTGCATGACTGTCCTGACACCTTTACATCCATGCACATTGAATCACTGCATAGGGTCCACACAGGCAAATACCATGTTCAGACTACACCGTAAGACTTAAGTGACAATAAAAAGGGATGGCATGGGTGTCGCTGAAAGCTTCATCTCTGTGGATGTGTGGAAATGTGGTCTACTTAATGGAATCTCACCCATTCTGAGTAGGTTTGTGTAGTATAATCTGGTGTCACAGGAAACACCTATTATCATGTGTTACACTCCTACAGAGATGGCATTCAACATAGTTAGGCATGTTTGGTCTGAATGGTTGCAAGTAACAAAGCTGGTGATTCACACGCCATGATTACCCCTGCATCAACCAACTATCGGCACTGTGGGTTTTTCACTTGTGCAATAGGCCTGTACTGTACAAACATGACTTCTGGAAACTTGACAACAGATATGTGGGAGTAAGGGATCTGTCATTAGGCAATGACACACATTGACAACCAGTGTCAATGGAAATAAGTACCAGGTCAGGTGGTTACCTCAGTACCCATTCCTAATATAGTCAATTTAAAAGCATGCAGGCTAAATCTTCCTTCAGAAGAGTTTTTTTGGCCACATAAAAGGATCAGAAGGTCTACAGGGAGTGGGCCCAGTGCCTCAGTTGCATAGCCACAGTTACTGTGTACCAGCCTGGGCTACGTCCCATACTGTGGAAAGGCTTTGACCAGCCTTGCTTTCTGCAGACTGAACATACAGAACATCCATGAACAGCACATTACTATAACTTCCATGCATGACAGTAAGGGCCAGATGTAGCAAACGGTTAGCGAGTCGCAAATGGCGAAAATCGCCGTTTGCGAGTCGCAAACCTGAGTTTGCTATGCAGAAATGCATTTTGCGAGTCAGGACCGACTCGCAAAATGCATTTCAGAGTCACAAATAGGAAGGGGTGTTCCCTTCATTTTTGCGAGTCGGAGTGGTATGCAACTCCATTTGCGACCGTGTACGCAGTTACCATCCACTTGAAGTGGATGGTAACCCACTCGCAAACGGGAAGGGGTCCCCATGGGACCCCTTCCCCTTTGTGACTGGACCCCAAATTATTTTTCAGGGCAGGTAGTGGTCCAACTACCTGCCCTAAAAAAATTCCGAAACAAAAGTTTTTATTTTTTTTTAAAGTGCAGCTCGTTTTCCTTTAAGGAAAACGGGCTACACTTGAAAAAAAAAACTGCTTTATTTAAAAGCAGTCACGAAAATGGAGGTCTGCTGACTACAGCAGGCCTCCATATCCGTGAGTGCCCATAGTCGCTAAGGGGCCGCAATTTGCGACCCACCTCATTAATATTAATGAGGTGGGTCTTTGCGACCCCATAGCGACTTGCAAGTCGCAATTTGCAAAGTTGGTACATCTGGCCCTTAATCCTGTAGCCATCCTATATTTAAGTACGGGGTTGTGTGGCACTCTGAAGGGCTCAGTGAGTTTTACATGGGTCTCATACCACAGTTTGCCAATGCCTGACCTGGGCTTAGTGATTTGTGGGACTTTACACTTTGCTAACAACATCCTCAACTGACTATACAAACACAGCTCATGCTGGAATAAAAATACATACTATGTTATTTAACATCATCAATCAAGTCATTGGTTGACTGTAAAGTTTACTTGCATAGATATTTGAATACACCAGAAGCAGGATCTAGATGGTCTTATCACACAACACAAAACACAATGGTCATTTGAAATACTCAGAGTACAGGGCTCAAGAATTCACAACCTGCACATCCTATTTTTGGACCACAGATTGTGAGAACAGGCACCCAAATGACTCACTGGGACTCAGAGGCACATTTTAGTCTGTGAGGAAGGAAAAGATGGTTTTGAACATAATCAAATATGTATGTGACATATTTACCTGTTCCTCTGGTGAGCCACAGAGCTCACTATACAGGGGAAGGGCCTCTTAAACAAGTTTCTTCGGTCCCTTTGGAAAGAAGGCAGGGGCCCTTTCACCTGCTTGGTCTGGCATTATTGATCCTAGATGCGGCACTCAGCAGCTAAAGAGGTGGAGGTGTTGATGGCATCAGTGCTCAGGGTTGTATGGATATTCCTCAGCACCCCTATTGGGAGACCATGTTGGAGTTATTGGCCTCCATATGTTGCCTCATCTCCTTCTGAAGCTTCTTGATTTCCTGGACTTTGGTTAGCACCTGGCCTATCATGCCTTGGTACTCATGATAGACCCCCAAGACTTGGCTGCTGGTATCCTGGTCATGAGAGGCCCCATTGGCCTCACTCTAGTACCCCACAACATCCCTCCCATGGACCCTCCCCCCATGAGCCTGTCCCCTTAGCACAGGGTGCCCTCTCCAACTGGGTCCTGGACCCTCAGTGTCAGGATTGTTGATTTGCACCTCAGGATTCAGGTCTGGGGGCAAATGATGGTAGCACAGGTTTGGGGGAAAGTTGTTTCTGTGATGTTGAAGCAACTTGGTTAGGAGGTGTTTTTGTTGGCACAGTGAGACTCACTGTTGCCATCTAACCAGGCTGCCCAGATGGGCCAGCACCGTCATCCATGTCCAGATGTCCAGGAGTGTCATCATCACTGAGGGCTCCATCTAGAGGTGGGTTATGCATGATGTGTAGATTTTTACTCCCATGTGGGTGTACATTATTTGAGAAATGACACAGAGGAGTATTTGGACAAGTGCAGAAAGGCCTATTGTTTAGAGGTACAAAAACAGGGCCTCCTGGTTGTTGCAGTCATGTCATTTGCTGCCTCCCCACACTACACAAATATTGAACTCCCAGGGGAGGGTACATCATTTGAGAGATGGCACACAAGTGTATTTGGACAATCGCAGGAAGGCCTAATGGTTAGAGGGACAGGAACAGGCATGCTGGTAGTTGTAGTCATGTCAATTGCTGCTTCCCCATGCTAAACTCCAAGTTGTGGTACATCATTTGAAAGATGGCACACAGGTGTATTTGGATAGGTTCAGTTAGTCATGTTGGTTACAGGTACAGAAACAGGGCTTCCTGGTAGTTGTAGTCATGTCACTTGCTGAGTCCCCACACTACACAAATGGTAAGCTCCCAGGGGAGGGTGCATCATTTGAGAGATGGCACACAGGTGAATTTGGACAAGTGCAGGAAGGCCTGTTGTTTATAGGTACAGAAACAGGGCCTCCTGGTAGTTGTAGTCACGTCACTCTCTGTACTTCCCAAACACTCGACAAATGTTTAGTCTAACATATTTGTTGCCACACTGCAGTTAGGTTGGCCCATACATTTACATGTTGATACACACAATTGGTCCTGGGATGATCTTTTGACGTTGAAACACTTACAGAACCCATTCCAACACATGGCATGTAATGGGGATTGATACATGTGATGTTATGTACGAGAATGCACATTAACACGCTTAGATCTTTGCAACTCTGTGTATTTCATGTTGAGAATGTAGATGAACAACACAGTGGCAAAAGGTGAGATGTGAGCATGCAGGACTTTGAAGATTTGTGACAGTTTTTGTGTTGCACCTTACAAGACTCCACTCCCCCAGCTACTCCTGTAGCTGAACATAATCAAATATGTATGTGACATATTTACCTGTTCATCTGGTGAGCCACAGAGCTCACCATACAGGGGAAGGGCCTCTTAAACAAGTTTCTTCAGTCCCTTAGGAAAGAAGGCAGGGGCCCTTTCACCTGCTTGGTCTGGCATGATTGATCCTAGATGCCGCACACAGCAGCTAAAGATGTGGAGGTGTTGATGGCAGCAGTGCTCAGGGTTGTATGGATATTC
This sequence comes from Pleurodeles waltl, assembly GCF_031143425.1. Classification (NCBI taxonomy): domain Eukaryota; kingdom Metazoa; phylum Chordata; class Amphibia; order Caudata; family Salamandridae; genus Pleurodeles; species Pleurodeles waltl. The sequence goes on along the minus strand of NC_090438.1, from coordinate 624,705,592 downwards.
CTCAGCACCCCTATTGGGTGACCATGTTGGAGTTATTGGCCTCCATATGTTGGCTCATGTCCTTCTGCAGCTTCTTGATTTCCTGGACTTTGGTTAGCACCTGGCCTATCATGCCTTGGTACTCATGATAGACCCCCAAGATTTGGCTGCTGGTATCCTGGTCATGAGAGGCCTCAGTGGCCTCACTCTAGTATCCCACAACATCCGTTCCATGGACCCTACCCACATGAGCCTGTCCCCTTGTCACAGGGTGCCCTCTCCAACTGGGTCCTGGACCCTCAGTGTCAGGATTGTTGATTTGCACCTCAGGATTCAGGTCTGGGGGCAAATGATGGTAGCACAGGTTTGGGGGGAAAGTTGTTTCTGTGATGTTGAAGCAACTTGGGTAGGAGGTGTTTTTGTTGGCACAGTGAGACTCATTTTTGCCATCTAACTAGGCTGCCCAGATGGGCCAGCACCGTCATCCATGTCCACATGTCCAGGAGTGTCATCATCACTGAGGGCTCCATCTAGAGGTGGGTTATGCATGATGTGTAGATTTTGAATCCCATTGCGGGTGTACATTATTTGAGAGATGACACATAGGAGTATTTGGACAAGTGCAGAAAGGCCTGTTGTTTAGATGTACAAAAACAGGGCCTCCAGGTAGTTGCAGTCATGTCATTTGCTGCCTCCCCACACTACACAAATGCTGAAATCCCAGGGGAGGGTACATCATTTGAGAGATTGCACACAAGTGTATTTGGACAATCGCAGGAAGGCCTAATGGTTAGAGGGACAGGAACAGGCATGCTGGTAGTTGTAGTCATGTCAATTGCTGCTTCCCCATGCTAAACTCCAAGTGGTGGTACATCATTTGAAAGATGGCACACAGGTGTATTTGGATAGGTGCAGTAAGTCATGTTGGTTACAGGTACAGAAACAGGGCCTCCTGGTAGTTGTAGTCATGTCACTTGCTGAGTCCCCACACTACACAAATGTTAAGCTCCCAGGGGAGGGTACATCATTTGAGAGATGGCACACAGGTGAATTTGGACAAGTGCAGGAAGGCTTGTTGTTTACGGGTACAGAAACAGGGCCTCCTGGTAGTTGTAGTCACGTCACTCTCTGTACTTCCCAAACACTTGACAAATGTTTAGTCTCACATATCTGTTGCCACACTGCAGTTAGGTTGGCCCATACATTTACATGTTGATACACACAATTGGTCCTGGGATGATCTTTTGATGTTGAAACTCTTACAGAACCCATTCCAACATATGGCATGTAATGGGGATTGATACATGTGATGTTATGTACGAGAATGCACATTAACAAGCTTACATCTTTGCAACTCTGTGTATTGTATGTTGAGAATGTAGATGAACAACAAAGTGGCAAAAGGTGAGATGGGAGCATGCAGGACATTGAAGAATTATGACAGTTTTTGTGTTGTACCTTACAAGACTCCACTCCCCCAGCTACTCCTGTATCTGAACATAATCAAATATGTATGTGATATATTTACCTGTTCCTCTGGTGAGCCACAGAGCTCACCATACAGGGGAAGGGCCTCTTAAACAAGTTTCTTCAGTCCCTTTGGAAAGAAGGCAGGGGCCCTTTCACCTGCTTGGTCTGGCATTATTGATCCTAAATGCGGCACACAGCAGCTAAAGAGGTGGAGGTGTTGATGGCAGCAGTGCTCAGGGTTGTATGGATATTCCTCAGCACCCCTATTGGGTGACCATGTTGGAGTTATTGGCCTCCATATGTTGGCTCATGTCCTTCTGAAGCTTCTTGATTTCCTGGACTTTGGTTAGCACCTGGCCTATCATGCCTTGGTACTCATGATAGACCCCCAAGACTTGGCTGCTGGTATCCTGGTCATGAGAAGCCCCAGTGGCCTCACTCTAGCATTCCACAACATCCCTCCCATGGACCCTACCCCATGAGCCTGTCCCCTTGGCACAGGGTGCCCTCTCCAACTGAGTCCTGGACCCTCAGTGTCAGGATTGTTGATTTGCACCTCAGGATTCAGGTCTGGGATCAAATGATGGTAGCACAGGTTTGGGGGGAAAGTTGTTTCTGTGATGTTGAAGCAACTTGGGTAGGAGGTGTTTTTGTTGGCACAGTGAGACCCATTGTTGCCATCTAACCCGGCTGCCCAGATGGGCCAGCACCATCATCCATGTCCACATGTCCAGGAGTGTCATCATCACTGAGGGCTCCATCTACAGGTGGATTATGCATGATGTGTAGATTTTTACTCCCATGTGGGTGTACATTATTTGAGAGATGACACAGAGGAGTATTTGGACAAGTGCAGAAAGGCCTATTGTTAGAGGTACAAAAACAGGGCCTCCTGGTAGTTGCAGTCATGTCATTTGCTGCCTCCCCACTCTACACAAATGCTGAACTCCCAGGGGAGGGTACATCATTTGAGAGATGGCACACAAGTGTATTTGTACAATCGCAGGAAGGCCTAATGGTTATAGGGACAGGAACAGGCATGCTGGTAGTTGTAGTCATGTCAATTGCTGCTTCCCCATGCTAAACTCCACGTGGTGGTACATCATTTGAAAGATGGCACACAGGTGTGTTTGGATAGGTGCAGTAAGTCATGTTGGTTACAGGTACAGAAACAGGGCCTCCTGGTAGTTGTAAACATGTCACTTGCTGAGTCCCCACACTACACAATTGGTAAGCTCCCAGGGGAGGGTACATCATTTGAGAGATGGCACACAGGTGAATTTGGACAAGTGCAGGAAGGCCTGTTGTTTACGGGTACAGAAACAGGGCCTCCTGGTAGTTGTAGTCACGTCACTCTCTGTACTTCCCAAACACTTGACAAATGTTTAGTCTCACATAAGTGTTGCCACACTGCAGTTAGGTTGGCCCATACATTTACATGTTGATACACACAATTGGTCCTGGGATGATCTTTTGATGTCGAAACACTTACAGAACCCATTCCAACATATGGCATGTAATGGGGATTGATACATGTGATGTTATGTACGAGAATGCACATTAACAAGTTTACATCTTTGCAACTCTGTGTTTTGCGTGTCGAGAATGTAGATGAACAACACAGTGGCAAAAGGTGAGATGTGAGCATGCAGGACATTGAAGATTTGTGACAGTTTTTGTGTTGTACCATACAAGACTCCACTCCCCCAGCTACTCCTGTCAAGCCCTTAGGGTGCAGGACGGCCAAGACCTTTTCATCCTAGGGAAAGAGTTGGGAAGACCACCACCAGTCTTATTGGCCACCATGTATTGCCTGGAGACCAGGGAACGCACCTTTCCCCTGAGGTCATTCCACCTCTTCCTAATGTCCTCCTTTGTGCAGAAGGTGGTGCCCACAGTATTCACTCTGTTGACTATCCTTTGTCACATTTCTATTTTCCTACTGAGAGCAGCATGCTGGACTTGGCTCCAAACAAGTGTGACTTTACTCTTATGATTTTACCCACCATAACTCTCAACTCATCTTCAGAGAAATGGGATTTTAGGATGTGACATGGACGTAAAATGAATTTGGTGGCAGGGACTTACTTAAAAAAGTGATATAGGGAGTAAATGGACAAAAGGTGTTGAATGGGAAGGTGAAAAGGGGTGCCTTATCTGTCATTGATGTGAAAAACGTAGGGCTCTGCTCTTTTTCTTGCAGTGGAGAGACAAAGGATCATGGTCTGGGAAGAGGTGTGTTTTATGGTGTGTTTCACATGTGTGTCCACTGGGCCAATATATGTCAGCTATGTTATTTTGTAATCCATCCAATGGGCACTTGTCTATTGCTTTGCTGAAAGCATACCACAGTGGCTGACTCCCATCCTCTGCCAGCCGAAGGAGACCACCACATCGACTTTTTGTAATGGGCTCACCATTCCACGTGGCCATGCTGTTGATGGAGTGTGCACCACTAAGATTGCAGGCCGCCGCACAGCAGGCGGGGAGACATTCGTTTTGCCGGTTGGCAGTTCGGCCTACATAGATCGTAATATGGAGGTCTTGAGACCGCATATGCAGAAGTCTTTTTGGGACTAACGCCTTGGCGGTCTGGTGGCACAACAGCCAAACTCATAATCAGGCCATTAGAAAGTGTGTCCTATCACTAATACAGACCCTGGTGTTCAGACAGCATTTGCTACTCTGAAGCACATTGTAGCCAAGACTCAGAGTTCCCACAAGAAGAATGATTGTTTTCCGCTAACATGTGGTCTGCTAAAAAAGCAGGGATTCAAATAAAATTTTACACATTGCTTTGAGTCCATGTTCTAAAGACCAATCTGGCCAGTAGCCACAGCATTATACAAAAAACCTTGAATACTTCCTTACCCAAACATAAAGTTTACCTTTGGGGCCCCCGTTAACTGTTGCATTAAACACAGTGGACCAGCACTGTATTCTGATTCCTGGTTAAAATCTTCCATAACTCATAATTTCTATTTTCAAGAAGGATGCTTGGAAAAACCCTAGGTGTTAACATCCAATTTCTTTGACAAGTTCCTTAGTCAAGGTTGTTGAAAGGCTTTTTATATCACATTGTTGAGACTGGATAGAAGAGAGAGGAATATTGTCAAAAACACAATACAGTTTTAGACATGGAGGGCCACTGCAAAAGAGTAATTTATACCTTCTAGCGTAAAATAAGTTCACAGAGGCAATTTACATCTGGCATTCATGGGGTTAACCACAGTTTTCAATTAGGTCGATTGGGCAAACTGGGAAATAATGATAGACATGGGGACTGATTCTGCATTGATTAAACATATTCAATATATACTTGACAATCTGACCACTACAATTCATTGTAGTCTCTTAGAACGATAGACGTGATCTTTTGTCTCCATGAGAGGAGTAGATCATTAGTGTGTTCTGGCTCTTTAAATTTCTATCCTCCAACAAATCATCTGGAATATTTCCTAAAAAATAGAGGGCAGAACACAACTATTTTGGGTAGAAAATATATACCTGCGATCTAAGAGCTGATTAAGTTATGTGTTTTATGTGATGAATTTCGGCAAAAATATGATAAATCTATACGACTATGTACTTTTAAAATATGAATATTAATTCCATAAAGGTATTCCAGTACACTATCTCTACATAATTGTTAACTCTGAAGTGAATTCAAATTACCTTTTATATTGACAGGAAAAATATTTTATGTAAACCCGATTTTTGGGCAGGGATTTTAGTATGTGGCAGAAAATACATTGCTTAGATGTGTTTCAAGGTAAACAACCTTTATGCCTTAACCACGCATGTCCTGAACAACGAACATGCATGGTTAAGGTACAAACAAGGGAGTCGGCTGAGGAGGACGACGCAGATGACAAGGTGACGAATCAGGTAAGTGGGGGGTTTTTGGTTTTGGGGAGGGGGTGGGGGGTCGGGGGTTTTAGGTTTTGGGGTGGGGTTGGGGGGGTGGGGCGTTTTTGGTTTTGGGGAGGGGGTGGGGGGTTGGAGGTTTTAGGTTTTAGGGTGGGGTTGGGGGGGTGGGGCGTTTTTGGTTTTGGGGAGAGGGTGGGGGGTCAGGGAGTTTTAGGTTTTAGGGTGGGGTTGGGGGGTGGGGCGTTTTTGGTTTTGGGGAGTGGGTGGGGGGGTCAGGGGGTTTTAGGTTTTAGGGTGGGTTTGGGTGGTGGGGCGTTTTTGGTTTTGGGGAGTGGGTGGGGGGTCAGGGGGTTTTAGGTTTTAGGGTGGGGTTGGGCGTTTTTGGTTTTGGGGAGTGGGTTGGGGGTCAGGGGGTTTTAGGTTTTGGGGTGGGGTTGGGGGGGTGGGGTGAGGGATGTAGGGTGAATGGTGCCTATTGCTAATGATTTTATCAGGAATGCCTTTACAACGAAATATCGTTGTTAAGGCATTCGTGGTAAAATCATTAGTAGTAAAGACGAGGTTGGTGTTCCGACCTCGTTAAGGTTAGTAGTAGTTTCGGTGTTCCATCATATAACCGTGTTTCAAGATTACGTCAAGCCACATCATTCTCTATGCACAAGGATCTAGGTCTGCAGTAAAGTGAGAATTGCAGAAACCTGGCACCCACATTGCTATGATTATCCTCCTGGTATGTCCCATCTGGGAGCCTACGCAGGGAAATCATAGGACTGGGCCTTATCTGCTTGGTATTCACCTCAATACTCAACCTCTCACTCCCAAACGCTAACTTTGGCTGACTCGACAAATAAAACTAACGGCAGGTCCATCTCTTTGACCATACCCTGCCAAAGTCCTGGAAAAACTGGTCAGCACTTGCCTTGCTTGCACCTTGAAACCAACCTCCTCTTCAGCTCCTCTCATTCAGGACTCAGAGACAACCACAGCACTGTGATGGTCCTCATCACGGCTACAGATGACATACGCCTCATCTCCAACAAGGAGACATGGAAGTGCACATCCTCTTGGACATCTTGAAAACCTTCAACACCGTTTCCCACCCTGTTGTCATCCAGAGACTCCTCAGCGCTTGAATCTGGGACCCTGCCTCTATTGGATCAACTTCTTCATCATTGATGCCTTCAAGTCCTCATCCTCACCCCTTTCCAGTTAGACAATACCAAATTGGTCTGCAGAGCCCCACCTTCCTCAATGTCTACACAACTTCCTTAGTCACAAGGCCTGAGCAGCATTGCATACACAGACACACAGCTCATATTCTCCCTCTCAGAAGATGCACCAACCACACAATCCAACTTCTTATTATGCGTGTACAACGTAGACGACTGGATTAAAAGAAATGTCCTTATGCTGAACAATGACAAACTGAAGAGGTACTGTTCGGCAATCACACCTCCCCAAGGAACCCAGCCTGGTGGGATATTACACCAAGACCTGTGCCCATCCCAGCCAAAGCTGCCAGGAACAGAATATCATAATTGGTAGCCAAATATCCATGGCCAGTCAAGTCAACATGGTACCTGAATCCTGCTTCCACACTCTATTCTCTAGATACTCAGAAAAATCTTCAAATCGCTCTCACTGGACACTCACAGGACAGTCACAAAGCACGTATTGCTAGCAGATTAACTCATTGAAATGCACTTTATGTAAGTATCACTGCCAAGTTCATCAACAAACATCAAGTGCTTCCAACTCACCTGCCAGATGCACAGTCCAACTCCCTTCATGAACACACATTTCAAGACTATTCAGAGACCTCTACTGATTCCCCAACCTGAAACGTGCTACCTTCAAACTCCTTTATCTCAGCTGGAAAGTACTCCACAACATAGACTACATCTCTAAAAGGCATCTCAGAATGGCTGAGCAACTCTTTGCTCATATCCCCCTAACTTGCGCATTAGAATGGGAGGTCTCGCCTTCTCATACATTACCCCACCACCATAGCCGAACTCCCAAACCCTAAAAGATATGCCACCTCCCAAATTGAATTCAGAAGGAAATTGAAAACTTGACATTTTAACTAGATTCCTTTCAGACAGTGCAACTCTTGCCTTTAAGCATAGCGATACTCTCCAGAGTATTTTGCGCTCCATGCAAATCCAATTAACATAACATAATAATCTGAAGAGGTTGGTTAAAAATATGTTTGATTGGATGTTATTCCTTAACCCCTCGGTGACATGGACGTAACGGTTACATCCTGGGCAGCACCGCTCGAGTGCCCAGGACGTAACCATTATGTCCAGCTAGGGGCCCACAGGGGAAGCGCTAGCGCTCACCCCGGGGGCCTGGCACCCCCTCCCCTGGGCAGGGATGGAAGGGGAATCGCTTCCCCTTTCACCCCTGCCCCCCCCGACCTCCCTGTGGCGTCTGATGATATCAGCAAGCGATCGCGCACTGACCTCATCAGAGACCTGCCCCTCCGCGCTGGAAGCTCAGCTTCCAACGTCGATCGGTAGAGAAATGCTTTTACATTTCTCCTCCTATCACTGGAGGGGTCGAGAAAAGCATCAAAGGAAATTAAGGGTCTTTCCTTTCCTTTGACGTTTTTCTCAGCATTTCTGCTGCCCAATCGTGATGCGATCGAGCAGCAGAAATGCCAACTAGACACCAGTGATTTGCTTTTGTGATTGAATGAGGGGAGTGGCCCCTTGGGCAAGGGCCGCTCCCCAAGGGGGCAATTTATTTTTAGACCATTTCTGCCTCCCCTGTGGGCATATCGGCCTATTATAATTAGGCCGATCTGCCCTTGGGGTGGCAGAAACTGCTAGACACCAGGGATAATTTTTTTGTTTCTTTTTTATGTATGTGGGGAGCGACCCCTTAGGCATGGGTCACTCCCTTGGGGGTAAATGTACTTTTAGGCCATTTCTGCTGGCCTATTTTTATTAGGCCAATCTGCCCTCTAAGGGAGCAGAAACCACTAGACACCAGGGAATTTAGTTTTTTATTTATGTTTATACATAAAGGGAAGGGACCCTTCGGCGAGGGCCACTTCCCAGGGGGGCAAAATATTTTTAGACCGTTTCTGTCCCCCCGGGGGCAGATCAGCCTATTATAATTAGCCCGATCTGCCCCAAGGGGGGGCAGAAACCCCTAGACACCAGGGATATATATTTTGTATGTTTACTTTTTTTTAATATATGGACAGCGACCCCTTACGCAAAGGTCGCTCCCCTGGGGGGCAAATTGTATTTAGGCCATGTCTGTCCCCCTTGGGGGTAGATCAGCCTTTTTTTATTAGGCCAATCTGCCCCCAAGGGTGGCAGAAACCACTAGACACCAGGGATTTTTTTTTCTCAGTTTCACGTGAGGGCTGCGACCCCTTAGGCAAGGGTATCTCCCCTGGGGGGGGGGGAATTTGTTGTAGGCCATTTATGCCCCCCTTGGGGCAGATCAGCCTATTGTAATTAGGCTGACCTGCCCCTGTGGGTGCAGAAAACCCATGATACCAGGTTGTTTTTAAATTGTTTATTTTATTTTTTATATGGGGAGCAACCTCTTAGGCAAAGGTCGCTCCCCTTTGAGCGCAAATTGTGTTTAGCTCATTTCTGCGCCACTTGGGGGCAGATCGGCCTATTTTTGTTAGCCCAATCTGCCCTCAAGGGGGGCAAAAACCACTAGACACCAGGGATTTTTATTTTTGTGTGTCAATTTCATGCAAGGGGAACGACCCTCTAAGCAAGGGTCGTTCCCTTGGGAGGCAAATTTATTTTAAGCCATTTTGGGCAGATCGGCCTATTTTTATTAAACCGATCTACCAACCACTAGGCACCAGGGATTTTATTGTACCAATTTGACGCAAGGGGAGCATCCTCTTAGGCAAGGGTCGCTCCCCTGGGGGGGAGGGAATTTATTTTAGGCCATTTCTGCTCCCCTTGGGGGCAGATCAGCCTATTTCTATACGGCTGATCTGCCCTCAGAGCGGGCAGAAACCACTTAGGCACCAGGGATTGGTGTGTGTGTGTGTTTTGTTTGAGGGGCAGCCTGTTGGACAAGGGTCACTCCCCATGGAGGCACATTACTGTTTGCCATATATGCCCCCCTTGGGGGCAGATCAGCCTATTTTTGGAAGGCCCATCTGTCCCCAAGGGGGCAGAAAGCCCACCAGGGAAGATTTTTTTTCCCCAAAATAAGAATGTGGGGGTATGGCCATACCCCCACCCCACATAAATGGGGCCAAAGTTGTTCTGCCCACTGGTGGGAAGATGGGGCAATTACCCCCAATCCACACCCCGGGGGCAGAAAGTCTACTAGATGCCAGGAAATTAAAAAAAAACAAAAAATAGTGGGGTGGTGGCTACCAACCAGTATGGGCCTGGTTATGCCCCCACCCCAAGTGAAGGGGGTAACAGTCTTTCAGCTCACCCTCCATGCACACTAAAACATCTTATCCTACGGCAAGCAAGAGGACATTTGATTATTTTGGGTTTTGGTTTTACATTTGGACCATGAAAGCTTGGCTAACTCTCAAAATCGTCCCACTTGGAATAGTGAGGGGTGCACTTTTTGGACTTTGGGACAAGGCCATGTAGAAAAATCCACAAGACCTAGACAGATCTGAAAACTAAACTTCTGGGTGATTCCAGGGTGCTGTGCTTTGCATGCACCCCACACCATCTTCTTACCCACAAGGCCCTGCAAACCTTCAACTTTGCTGGAAATCCCACATTGTTCCCACATTTTTGTGATGGAACCTTCTGGAATCTGCAGGAATCCACAAAATTCCTACCACCAACATTGTCTCATCTATACCAATAAAAATTCTGCTGCACTTGTCAGCCTAAAAATGTGTTTTTTCAAAACGTTTTCAAAACTTGTGGACCCTCTTTGGTTCCCCCTCAATTTCAACAAGTTTTTGGCTCTTCCCTGTCACAGGCACTTAGCCCACCTACACAAGTGAGGTATAATTTTTACCAGAAGACTGAGGGGAACATTGGGTGGTAGGAAATTTGTCCCAGTGCGGACATCCAACACAGAAATGTGGGAAAATGTGATTTTTTTTAGCTAAATTTGAGGTTTACTGAGGATTCTGGGTAAGAAAACATTGGGGGATCCACGCAAGTCACACCTCCCTGGACTCCCTCGGGTATCTAGTTTTCAGAAATGTCTGGGTTTGGTAGGTTTCCCTAGATGGCTGCTGAGCCCAGGACCAAAAACGCAGGCCCCCCCCCGCAAAAACAGGTAGTTTTGTATTTGATAATTTTGATGTGTCCAGATAGTGTTTTGGGGCATTTCCTTTTGCGGGCACTAGGCCTACCCAGACAAGGAGACTTGGGGGGACACTGGGTGGAAGGAAATGTGTGCCTCCTATCAGATTCCAGAACTTTCTGTCACCGAAATGTGAGGAAAAAGTGTTTTTTGGCCACATTTTGAGGTCTGCAAAGGAATCTGGGTAACAGAACCTGGTGAGAGCCCCACAAGTCACCCCATCTTGGATTCCCCTAGGTATCTAGTTTTCAAAAATATGCAGGTTTGGTAGGTTTCCCAAGGTGCCGGTTGAGCTAGAGGCCAAATTCCACAGCTAGGCACTTTGCAAAAAAAAATGTTCTGTTTTCTTTGGGAGAATGTGATGTATCCATGTTGTGTTTTGGGGCATTTCCTGTCGTGGGCACTAGGCCTACCCAGACAAGTGAGGTACCATTTGTATCGGGAGACTTGGGGGAATGCTGGGTGGAAGGAAATTTGTGGCTCCTCTCAAATTTCAGAACTTTCTGTCACCGAAATGTAAGGAAAAAGTGTTTTTGTTGGCCAAATTTTGAGGTTTGCAAATGATTCTGGGTAACAGAACATGGTGAGAGCCCCACAAGTCACCCCATCTTGGATTCCCCTAGGTGTCTAGTTTTAAAAAATGCACAGGTTTAATAGGTGAGCTAGAGGCCAAAATCTACAGCTAGGCTCGTTGCAAAAAACACGTCAGATTTCAATGTAAAAATGTGATGTGTTCAGGTTGCGTTTTTCTGTTGTGGGCAATGAGCCTACCCACACAAGTGAGGTACCATTTCTATCGGGAGACTTGGGGAAACACAGAATAGAAAAACAAGTGTTATTGCCCCTTGTCTTTCTCTACTTTTTTTCCTTCCAAATGTAAGACAGTGTGTAAAAAAGACATCTATTTGGGAAATGCCCTGCAATTCACATGTAGTATGGGCACCCCGGAATTCAGAGATGTGCAAATAACCACTGCTTCTCAACATCTTATCTTGTGCCCATTTCGGAAATACAAAGGTTTTCTTGATACCTATTTTTCACTCCTTATATTTCAGCAAATGAATTGCTGTATACCCGGTGTAGAATGAAAACCCTTTGCCAAGTGCAGCTCATTTATTGGCTCTTGGTAGTTAGGGTACCTGATGAATCTTCAAGCCCTATATGTCCCCACAACCAGAAGAGTCCAGCCGACGTAACAGTATATTGCTTTCAAAAATCAGACATGGGAGGAAATGTTAGAGTAAAACATGGAGAAAAATGGCTGTTTTTTTGCACCTCAATTTCAATTCTTTTTTATTTCAGCTGTTATCTTTTGTAGGAAACCCTTGTAGGATCTACACAAATTACCTCTTGCTGAATTCAGAATTTTGTCTACCTTGCAGAAATGTTTAGCTTTCTGGGATCCAGCATTGGTTTCACACACATTTCTGTCACTAACTGGAAGTAGGCTGAAAGCACAAAAAATAGTAAAAATGGGGTATGTCCAAGTAAAATGCCAAAATTGTGTTGAAAAATTGGTTTTTTTGATTCAAGTCTGCCTGTTCCTAAAAGCGGGGAAGATGTTGATTTTATCCCTGGAAACCCTTTGTTGATGACATTTTCAGGGGAAAAACCACAAGCCTTCTTCTGCAGCCCTTTTCCCCCATTTTCTTGAGAACATTTTTATTTTCGCTGTATTTTGGCTAATTTCTTGGTCTCCTTCAGGAAATCCACAAAGTCTGGGTACCTCTAGAATCCCTAGGATGTTAGAAAAAAGGACGCAAATTTGGCGTGGGTAGCTTATGTGGACAAAACGTTATGAGGGCCTAAGTACAAACTGCCCCAAATAGCCAAAAAAAGGCCTGGCAGAAAAGGGGTTAAAACCAATACAAAACAATGTAATTGCCTATATTGAAATAGCCAAATAACGTTTGTGGAGTTTAACTCACAATTGTCTATAAAACATAAGTAAGAGCATTGTAAACCCACAAAACAAATGCATATTGTTTGTTCAAAATCTTAGTTAATGACAATGATTTTTCTCAAAGAAAGTAAGAAGCACCTCATGCCCACAATTAGATGAAGGAAGTGTATATTCATTAAAACATCAAATGAAAGAAGGACATGTCAAAGCAGCAGTGCATATACAATAATCCTCATCATTCCTTATTTTTCCACACAGAAAGAGAATTGCCATGAATGGATTAAGGCCTATTCTTATTTTTAAAATTTCCAAACAGGTCCAGCAAGTAATAGACATATGAACATATGTCAGAGTAGCTCATGGAAAATGCTGACATTTGGATTGAAGATTTCTGAGTAGTCATTATCTTTCTTCCAAGACAAAATCTAGGCTGCTTTTTGGAGTAATTTCCTATATGCAAATCTCCCACTTGCAAAAACCTCCGCAATTAACATATGCACCTTAAGGCCCTGATCCATTATGGGCCCTTGCACTTGTGGAGGAGGACATGTAGTTGTCCGGGAGTCGGAGCAGAATCTCAGAGATGAGAATTCTCATTGCAGAGATTCCACTCTGAGTACGGAGACTCCTGCGTGACTGCGGTGCCTTTTCCACAAGTGCAGAGACTGTCTGTGATTCAGGTTGAGTTTTTGGACATTCCTCTTGAGTGCCCGAGCCAGTTAGTTCACTTCATTGAGGCTCAATTCAGCATACCTGAACTAGTCTTTATTGGTTATCCAGCTGAGTAAAGTTATTTTTAAAAAATGCATTTTTGTCATTTATACCCAATAAAGCACCTTTACTTCACATCTATTACTCTGCCCTCCCAGCTGCTCTGGTTGCTGCTGCTGCTGTCTCTGCCTTGCCTAGGAATGAACTGAGAGTCTGTCTGACTCTCAGTTCGAGGCCCTCCTCCACCGCAGCCTCCTGCCTGTGCCTCATCCCTGGTGGTCTAGCAGCCATCACAAGTAAATGTCTCTCTCTCCTTTACTCCTGCTTCTTTACTTATGCCCTTTCTTTTTCTTTCTCTTTTTTTTTGCTTTTTGTCTTCTTCCCCCTTTTTCTGTCCTGACCCTCTCACTCCCGCGCCGCTCCTGAGGCACCACCCCTCAGCAAAGAGCCTTTCCCGCCCACCTGACTGGACCCCCGCCCTCTCCCCTTCTTAATGGCGGCCTCAGCGTGGGGAGAGGGCAACTACACTGACCACCTGGTCAGCTTCTGCTGCCCTCCCCAGCTGCTCTGTCTGCTGCTGCCTCTGCCTTGCCTGGGAACTAACAGAGAGCCTGCCTGAATCTCACTTTGAGGCCCTCCTCAACCCACAAGCTCCTGGCTGTGCCTCATCTCTGGTGGTCTAGTGGCCATCACAATTAAGTATCTCTCTCACTCCTTTACTCCTACTTCTTTCCTTCTGCGTTTTCTTTTCACTCGTTATTTACGTTTTGGCTTATTCTCCTCTTCTTCACTTTTTTTCTGTGCTTTCCTTTACCCTCTCCCTCCCACGCCGCTTCTGCCCCTGCGGCCCTGCCCCCCTCACCCTTGAAAAGTGCCTTTACTGCCCTTCCGCCTCCCAGCTGACCAGGCCCCCGGTCTCACTCCCCTTCTTAATGGCAGCCCATCCACGCATGGACTGCACCCAGTGCCAGGAACCCTGGATCTCCATCAAGCCATCCCCTGGCCAGCATCCATTACGATGCCGTGACCCTCCACTGCCTTAACACCGGACTGTAAGCAACTGCTGCACTTCTACCCCCAAAGACAACCACTGACCTTTTTCATGCAGAAACTGCAACTTCAGTGCAACAAGCAGAAGGCACACCCCACACCCGGAAACACCAACACCCGCCACAACCCCATCAACTGCCTCCTCCTGAACATCTACTCCCTCCACAAGGACACCACCGAACTCTGGGATTTGATTGACACCGCCCAACAGGACATCCCCTTCCTTACCAAGAACTGGACCAACCCCACCTCAGGACCAGACATTGCCATCCTGGATGAATACAGCATCCTAAGGAGAGACCGGTCCTGCCCCCTGGGTGGAAGACTCACACAAGTCCTCACTACATATCAAGACCAATTCAGAAGAACAGTGCACCACCATGAAACGCCTTCACCTCCTGGTTCATACCGATCACAACTCCGCCATCCGCGGCACCCTGGTCTACAGACTACCCGACCCCTCCTAGCATTCATCACTGACATTATAGACATTGCAACTCCCTAGGCCCTGGCGTCCAACGAATACCTCCTCCTCAGTGACCTGAACTTCCACCTTGAGGTCTGCAATGATCCAAACTCCACCGCTCTACTCAACCTCCTCGTTCTCAGACAGCTTATCACCACGTCTACGCACATCGCAGGACACACACTGGTCCCCATCTTGACCTCAAGCAACCGGATTACCATCAAGACCATCTCCACACTACACCAGATTGGACCGACCACCGCTGCCTACACTTCACCATCACAGCACCCAGTAACCACATCCGCACCCCCAGAACCCCCCACTGGTAATGGAACAAAATAACCAACAAGCAACTCACCACAACTCTCGCCAGATCCCTCCTGCCTCACTCCGATGAAGCCAACACTACAGAGCTCAATCTCAACGCATGGATCACCGAATGCACCGCCACTCTAGACCCCCTCTGTCTGACATCGGACAAGTCCATACCAAAGAAAGCCAGCTGGTTCAACACCAAACTCCAAGAATCCAAACGCACCCGTGCCTAGAGAATAAATGGAGGAATAGCCAAACCAGCGAAGACCTCGTCTCTTTCAGAGCCGCATTCGCTATCCACAGCCGACATATCAAGAAGGCAAAAAAAAAACACACTCCGGGAATGTATCAACTCCTCCACACACAGCACAAAGGAACTTTTCTCAGTCATCAACGAGTTCACAAATCCCCCATCCGAAGCCACCAGCACCCCCCATTGCAAGACCTCTGTGACAAACTTGCCACCTTCTTCCATCGTAAGATCCAAGACATCTACAACAGCTTCCTCCTGGAAAACCAACCCAACACCAGAATCTATGACCGAACCACCCCCCCAGAAGCCACCCAGACCATTCACAGCTGTTCCATGCTTACCACAGAGGAAACAGAAAGTATCATGAGCAGCACCCACTCTGGAGCCCCACTGACCCACACCAAATCTACCTCATACAGCACATCCATCGCCCCGAGCTCCGGAACACGATAATCACTCCATTAACACTGGCACCTTCCCCGAGGACCGGAAACATGTTGAAGTACACCCCCTCCTGAAGAAACCCTCAGCCAACCCATCATAATCAAATAACCTCTGGCCCATCTTGATGCTTCGCTACCTGGCCAAAGTACTGGAGAAAGCCATCAATACACAACTACGGAATTTCATTGAGGTTAACAACTCTTTGGACAGCTCACAGTCCATAGCACCCAGAGCACAGAGACACCTCTTCTTGCATCCACCAACGACATCCAATCAGTTCTAGACCACGGCAACACCACAGCACTCATACTCCTCGACCTCTCAGTATCCTTCGACAATGTCTCCCACAGCACACTGTGCACCAGTCTCCACGATGTAAGAATCCGTAGAACAGCCCTGAAATGGATCCACTCCTTCCTCTCCGGAAGGACTCAGAGGGTCAGGCTCCCTCCCTACACATCTAAACCCACAGGAGTCAGTTGAGGAGTTCCCCAAGGATCCTCTCTGAGTCCAACTGTTTTCAACATATACATGACTCCACTCGCAGCCATCGTCAGAAGCCACAGAATGAACATTGTGTCATACGCAGATGACACACAACTCATCATTTCCCTCACCGAAGACACTGACATGGCCAAAAGGAATTTCCGGTCAGGAATGGAAGCTGTCGTCACCTGGATGAGAGAAAGCTTCCTCAAACTCAGCTCTGACAAGCTCATCATCTTCGGAAACGCCACTTCAGGATGGCATGACTCCTGGTGGCCCACATCTCTCAGCACCCTGCCTTCACCGACTAAGCACACCCGCAGCCTAAGCATCATCCTTATCTCCTCCCTATCTATGACCCGACAGGTAAACTCAGTCACCTCCTCCTGCTGGCACAACCTCCGCCAACTATGGAAAATTTTCAAATGGATCCCAGCAGACTGCCACAGGACAGTCACTCACAGTACAGTAGCTCAACTATAGCAACGCTCTCTACGCCAGCACCATGATCAGAAACAGCAAAAAGCTGCAACTCATCCAAAACCACGCTGCCAGACTTGTCCTTAACCTCACACTCCAAGAACATATCTTCCAGCAGCTGAGCACCCTCCACTGGCTCCCGATAGAAAAACAAATCACCTTCAAGCTACTCACATACAAAGTCATACACAACGTCGGACCAGCATACCTGAACCACTATGTTTCCTTCCACACCCCCTCCAGATCCCTCTGCTCTGCTCAACTGGCTCTGGCCACTATGCTTGGCATTCGAAAACCCACCGCCGGAGAATGACCTTTCAGCGACATTGCAGCAAAGAGTTGGAAAAACCTACCCCTAGCCCTCAGTCAAAGCCCATCACTCACCATCTTCAGCAACAACCTCAAGACGTGGCTCTTCAGATGAGGTTCCACCCTAAACCCCCCGCCACCTTGAGACCCTCATGGGTGAGTAGCCACTCTTTATAAAAACTGATTGATTGATAGATATCATGTGTCAGTTTAGAAGACTTAAAACATATTTGTTTGCATGCACTTTCTAATGGCTCTAAAATATCCCCTCTAACTATACATAGTATTGCAGACCCATAAAGAGCTAAGGGTGGGAACTTATGCAAACATGCCTTTAAAAGTGAAGTAAGTGACAGACCCCCATACATGTCATTAAACTTCACAAGGAAGCCCACATGAAACAATACCCTCGGTCTCATATCCTGTAAATGTTCATTCCAATTCAGCTAGGCATTAAAAGACATCCCCAAATAATGATAGGATGTAAACTTTTCTATTTTTGTGTTGTTAATATACCAAATAAAAATGGGGAACTTTTTTCCAAAGATTAGAACCTTTGTCATGTCTAAGTTAATTCTCAAGTGATTTGATTTACAGTATGCTGTCATTGGATCTAGTTTTATCAGGAGAACTCTTGAAGTGTAATCTAAAATGATGAGTTCATCCACATACATCAAACAGGGAATAAGAATTGTTCCCATTTTATGGGAAAAATAATTTGTTTTGCTCAGGCATTTGAGGGGATTAGCTACATAAAGACTTAAAAGGATCTGGGCTAACACACTCTTGATGAAGGTCATTATTAATTTTCAATTTTTTAGTTAGTCTGCCCGAACCATCCATCTCCACCTGCATCTGATTGTGGTATACAACTTCTTAATTAGTGGCAACAGGTCCCTCTGGGCCATCCAATTATGGCGTTTGTCTCATAATTTTCTCCTGTCCACTGTATCCGAGGCCGTGCAGAAGTCAACCAAGCAACTGCACAATCTTTGGTTTATATCTATGCACTTTTTAACCAAGGCTCATAATGCAAAACAGTGGTCCGTGGTCGAATGCTCTAAACACAAAACACTTTGGCCCTCATTATGACTTTGGAGGCCAGGTGGCCGCCACACCGGAAATGGCGGTAGTAGCATCGCCAGGCCGGCGGTAATGACCGCCAAGTAATGACCATGGCGGTGATCCCTCCTATATACAGCCAATGTATCACACCAACTGCCAGCCCGGTACGACCACTGAACACGGCGGTAGACACCTACAGGCAGACAGAAGACAAGGATCCGCCCAACATATTATGATATAGCATACCACCAGGATTTCCAAGGCAGTAGCAACACCACCAAAAGCCTGGCGGAAACACAAAATATAAAAGGAGACACTCACCTCCAGGGACACAGAGGAGTCTGCGGCCTCTGTGGAACCTGAACTGTAAGTTATCCAGATGCTGTACCATGCCATGACCGTCCTGGAGCACCAACGTCGCCGATGATGGTGAGTACATCCTAGCACACAAAGGAGGGAGGGAAGGAGGGGAGAGTGACACTCACACTCACAACTCACAGCATACACCCACACCACACACCCAGAACAATCTGCCAAGTAAATCGACAGCAAAAGAACCCATGAGCAAAGAAAGCTAGGACATACCTCTGGTTCAACCACTGTAATCATGATGGATAACAAGCGTAAATATAAATAATGTCAAAGTACATATTTGCAAGCAGGCCCATTGGCCAGTCCAAAGTACACAAATGGCCACAGGGCAATGTCCAAGGGCCCAACTTGACTCCTGACAACATTGGCACTCCACTAGACAGGAGCATCATGGAGATGGCAGGCAGGCACCACAGGAAAGGGGGTGGGGAGGTAGAGGGGCTACTCATTGGGAGGGGGCTCCTTGGCCTCTGGTTCTGGAGGGGGTTCCTTGCCCTCTGGTTCTGGAGGGGGCTCCTTGACCTCTGGTTCTGGATGGGCCTCCTTGACCTTAGTTTTGGGAGGGGCCTCCATGGCCTTAGTTTTGGGAGTGGCCTCCTTGGCCTTAGTTTTGAGAGGGGTCCCCTTGGCCTTTGTTTTGGGAGGGGTCTCCTTGCCCTTTGGTTTTGGAGGTGGCTCCATGGTTTTGGTTGTTTGTATCGAAGGGGGTGGCACTTTATCCCTCCATTTTCAGGGTAGAGGAGTGTCCTTGGTGCGGGGAGCTGGTGTCACACTAGTGTGCCCCTTAGTGTCAGCTGGAGACTTTGGGAGTGGAACAGGGTCACACTGGGTGCAGGAGGTACTGGGGTAGGCGGGGTGGGACCTTCCTCTTTTGGGCAGGACAGGGGGAGGGAGAGGGAAGAGGTGAAGGCGGGAAAGGAGAAGCTTCTTAGGGCCAATCAGGTGGGATGTGGAAGGAGGTATGGGAGTGGAGGTAGAGGGAGTGGTTGTAGGAGGAAGAGGTGTGCTGGACTTGGGTGCAGGTGCATGGACTGTGTGCGTTTGTGAGGTGGATGGCTGTTGGGGGTCTGAGTGTGAGCGTTTGTGTGTCTTTGGAGGGGGGCAGACAGGATGGGGAGGTGGAACAGAACACGTGGATAGATGTTGTGGTGATGTCTGCAAGTGAGGTGGGTGTACTGCATGAGGTGGTGATGGTGGTGATTGCACATGTGGTGTGTGGGGTGCATATCTGCGGGTCTGATGTTGTGGAGACTGTGGGCAAGGCTGTGCAGGTGGCAGGTTCAGGGACTGCTGATGCAGTGCATGCAGGTGTGAGTGTGGATGTGATTGTGAGGGAGGAAGAGGAGGGGGAGTTAGTGGAAGCAAGGGATGATGTTGTGTATTCATCTGTGTGTTGACTGTGTGAGTGCTTGTGGACTGAAGTATGCTGCCTGTGTTTGCCTATGCGAGTCTTGTGTGATGTTTTGTGTGCATGCTTGTCAGAATGTGTGTGTGGGATGGGTTCATGGTGAGGAGACTGGGAATAGGAAGTGGTAGTTGGAGGAGGGACGGAAGAAACAGGGACACTGGCTGCCGTCAGTGAAGAGGCCAGAGTCTTAAACGATTTTTGTAGGGTGACCAAGCCACTGTGAATGCCCTCCAGGAATGCATTGCATTGCTGCATCTGGAATGCCAGCCCCTGGATGGCATTCTCTATGGTTGACTGCCCTACAGAGATGGATCTCAGGAGGTCAATAGCCTCCTCACTGAGGGCATCAGGGCTGACTGGGGCAGGGCCTGAGGTGCCTGTGGCAAATGAAATGGCCCACCCTCCTGGTTGAGCAGGCACGGGCAGCTCAGTGGGGGACTACTGGGAGGGCGGTGCTGGTACAGGGGTGGCGGAAGAACCTGTAGCTTGGGTGGTCCCAGATGGGTCTGCCACCAACAGGGAGCTCCCATCGGCTGAGGAATCAGAGTCAATGGTATCAGCGCCTGTCTTCGCAAAAGTGCTCCCCTCGTCCTCCGTCCTACTGGTCCCCTCTGCATCAGTGTACTCGGCCTCCTGGGTCCCGTGGGCTACAGCTCCCTCACTCGCCAGTGCCCCTGCTCCTTCAACAGGTGATGCTAATGCACACATGGACAGGATGACAAAAAGAGAGAGGGGGGGAGAAAGAAATTGAACACATGGTCAATCACAACAATAACAGCACAGTGGCATACACATCACTGTCACACACTGAGACTGATAATGGGCAGTATGGACCATACTAGCATACCATTGCCTAAGTACCACACCAGGTAGGAGCCAAACACTGCCATCTGCACACCAACTGGGAAAAACTAAGCCCTGTCTGCCATGGAAAGCCAGCTACCTAGCTATCAAAAACATGCATTTCACCCAATTAACCTAAGCTGGACCAGGCAGCAATGTCTAAAGTGGCATAATGGGGTATCCACTGACTACTACCATGCAGCCAAATCCCATGCTAGGCAACAGAGATGGTTGTCAAACACACCGTACTCACCCCCTTGGGGCTGCTTTGATGCCCTCAAGTGCCCATCCAGCTCTGGGTAGGCCACCACCAGTATGCGGGCCATCAGTGGGGTCAGGTTCCAATGGGCACCCCTCCCACCATTTCATTTTCATGCAGCGGGTGCTCCGCCTACAATAGGTGTGCACGTCCTTGGCGATCGCATGGCACAACTCCTTATTCTGATGGGTGCTAACTTGCAGATGAAGCACAAACGGAGGGACAACATCAACCAGACATCCAGCCTGTCACACAAATGGCCTACAAACTGCATTTTCCCCTCATCAGGCACACACATGACCCGTAGCTCTGCATTAATACTGCCACCAGTCATACCCCCAAATTACACACTGCCAGCACACACACACATCTACATGCAGCCTTGTCGCTTGCAACGTACCCATGGTGTGCTCACCTTTGAATCTGGAGGCCCATACAATGGCCATACAGGGGTAGGACCCCACCCACGAGCCTCTCCAACTCCTCTGACGTGAAGGCTGGGGCCCTTTCCCCTGTTGCATGGGCCATGGCAAGTTCCAGACATAGGTCACAGCAGCACATGCAGTGGAGATGTCGTCCTGTGGAAAGTCAGGAATCAAGTGAAGTGGTAGAAATAAAATGGCGGTAACGTCTGCGTCGGTGAACACCGTCATCACCGGCACTGATCATCATTGGTTCCCATACTCCATAGAGAGCCATGTTAGCCAATCAGGAATTGCACAGTGGTGCAGACCGCCTCCCGCCATGAGGCAAACGCCTGCGGAGTGAGGTCACTTTCACCTGTCCCTGCATACAGGACAGGCAGTTGCCATTTTCTACTGCTAGTACACATGAACAGATTTAAAAGTGCGTCATGGTAGTGGAATGTGCTCACCTAGACAATTCCAGTGTCCAACATACAAGCATGCTCTGTATACTCTGCTGTAGTGTGTTTATAGTTCCTGTTGTCACTCCCTTCTTACTTTTGGGTCCCTTAGGTACCAAGCACTGCGGAAGAATAGGAGGAGGAGGCAAGAACCCATGTACAGGCCCCTTGTGGACTTGGCTACACTGGAGGACAGGAACATCACACTCACCTATCGTCTAGACAGGCCAACAATCACAGAGCTGTGTGCACAATTGGAGCCTGATCTCCTACCTGCTATCTGTTGCACAACAGTAATACCCCCTCTTGTGCAGGTATTCAATGCTCCATTTCCTGGCAACTGTCTCTTTCCAGGTGACAGTGGGCTTGGCTGCAGGAATGTCACAACCAATGTTCTCTATTGTGCTTGCATGGTTTTGGCAGCCTTGCTCAAACACATGTGCAGCTACATCGCATTCCGTTAAGTAGATGAATTTCCCACTGTGAAGGTTGGATTCTATACAATGGGACAAATACCACATGATATTGGGGCCATTTACGGGACCCATATTGCCTTAGTTCCCCCCCAGGGCCAATGAACAAGTGTACAGGAATCGGAAGAGTTTCCACTCACTCAATGTCCAGATGGTGGGCCTTGCTGACCAGTACGTCTCCCACATCACTGGCAAGTACCCTGGGTCGGTGCATGATGCCTTTGTCCTGAGGAATAGCAGCGTCCCACAGCTGATGGCACAACTACAGAGGCACAGAGTGTGGCTTATAGGTGAGCCTGAGTCCCCACCTAATATATGTCAGTGTATGCCTTCAGGAGTCATACCCCATGCCACCACTGTGCAGGGCTAATGTGTGTCCCTCATTTCTTGCAGGTGATTCCAGATACTGAAACCTGTCCTGGCTCCTGACCCCTTTTCGGAATCCGAGTACAACGGCTGAGAATAGGTACAATGATGCTCATGGGAGTACCAGGAAGATTGTTGAAAGGACCTTTGGTCTCTTGAAGGCCAGGTTCAGGTGCCTCTATCTGACAGGTGGATCCCTATGTGACTCCCCTGAGAAGGTCTGCAGGATTTTTGTTATGTGCTGCATGTTGCACAACCTGGCCCTTAGACGCTATGGGGGTCATTCTGACCCCGGCGGTCTAAGACCGCCGGGGCCAGGGTCGGCGGGAGCACCGCCGACAGGCCGGCGGTGCCCCGCAGGGCATTCTGACCGCGGCGGTAAAGCCGCGGTCGGACCGGCAACACTGGCGGTCTCCCGCCAGTGTACCGCCGCCCTTTGGAATCCTCCAAGGCGGCGCAGCTAGCTGCGCCGCCGAGGGGATTCCGACCCCCCCTACCGCCATCCAGTTCCCGGCGGACCGCCCGCCGGGAACCGGATGGCGGTAGGGGGTTTCGCGGGGCCCCTGGGGGCCCCTGCAGTGCCCATGCCACTGGCATGGGCACTGCAGGAGCCCCCGTAAGAGGGCCCCTACAAGTATTTCACTGTCTGCTTGGCAGACAGTGAAATACGCGACGGGTGCAACAGCACCCGTCGCACCTTCCCACTCCGCCGGCTCGATTACGAGCCGGCATCCTCGTGGGAAGGGAGTTTTTCCCTGGGCTGGCGGGCGGTCTTTTGGCGACCGCCCGCCAGCCCAGGGAAAAACTTAGAATACCCTCCGCGGTCTACTGACCGCGGTGCGGTATTTCGGAGTGGGGAACTCTGGCGGGCGGCCTCCGCCGCCCGCCAGAGTTAGAATGACCCCCTATGTGCCCTATCTGTAGGAGGAGGGGAGGTGACAATACAGCTGTGACATCAGTGGGCATTGAGGACAGTAAGGAGGAGAAAGAGGAGGAGGATGTGGACTACATGACACATATGATACTGTAGTACTTCCAATGACGCTCAGGTAAGACTGCTGAACTATACATTTATACATCTAAGTGTTGTGCTGTGTGGATGTAGCATAATGCCAGTGATTACCTTTGCATCCCACCTGACTGTCTCCTATGCCTTCCCTTATTGCAGATGTTGCTGTGGTTACAACAGTATAATGCTGTGATGTGTACAGACTGCTGAGACACATTTGTAGGATGGATCAACATATTACTGGACATTTGCACAGGATCAAGCAGTTCATTACAGTTTAATACATTGTACATTACCTTCAGATAAAGCACTAGTACTCAAGTTGTGTCCAAGGGGAGCAACAACAGTTCTAAGTGGACAAGGTGACACAGCGTGACACAAGGGGGACATTCAAGAGGGGCTGATTTTCTAGCAGTGGTCTTGGCTTCTGTCTCCGGGTTTCTGTCTGGGTCGCAGGGACCGTTTGCGGGGTGGTTCACCTTCTGCAGTGGGAGGGGTGCTGGTGGCCTGTGGGTCCTGTAGCAGGGCCTCCTGTCCACCAACCGCCACAGATTTGGAGTGCTGGTCAGTACACTGGCTAGTGTAAGGGCCCCCCTCGTGTGCTGTGTAGTGCCTCATGATGTTGCCCATGTCACCCAGCAACCCTGCAATGAAGACCATGATGGTATTCAGGGCCTGCAATTCTTGCTTGATCTCCTGGTGGGGTTCCCCCTGCAGCCGCCGGTTCTCCTGCACAATGTTTAACAACGGACCCATCTTGCCCTGGGATTGTTGATAAGCCCCCAGGACATTAGTGAGTGCCTCCTGGGCAGTTGGTTTCCTGGGACTGAGCTCCCCCTGGGGCACAGATGTCCTCTGACCATCCTTGGCCCCATGTGCCTGTGTCCCCTGAACGGTGTGCCTATTCCTTCTGACCCCAGGACCCTCATTCTCTTGCTTGTGAGGTGTGGACAGGGGTCCCTGTACAGGTGGGCACACCACCGATTTATGGGACAGAGGTCTGGGGACATTGGG
Organism: Pleurodeles waltl; assembly: GCF_031143425.1. Taxonomy (NCBI): domain Eukaryota; kingdom Metazoa; phylum Chordata; class Amphibia; order Caudata; family Salamandridae; genus Pleurodeles; species Pleurodeles waltl. Next base: position 624,680,905 of record NC_090438.1, on the reverse strand, counting down.
TGGCTGCTGCGGTGTTGGATTCAGAGGGGGGAGGCTCTGTAGTGGACTGGGTGTGGGATGGGGTAGCCGACAGAACAGTGGTCCGTGATGGGCCAGGGAGTTCATCCAGATCCAGATCTCCAGAGTTGCTGTCATCACTGGGGGCATCTTCTGTTGGGGGGATGGGTAGCCATGGCACCTCCTCGCTGCTGAGATTGGCTGGGGCACCTGTGGGGATGTAAGTGGTGTATTATGCTACATGTCTGTGACATATTCTGCATCACTAGCTTCCCCTGTATTATTGCTGTTGCCCTGCCACCTTTGGTTGTGTTTGGTGATGGACTGTGGGATTGGTAGTTCTCCATGCTGTGCATGCTTTGATGGTGGGTGTAAATGCAGTCCTGGAAGAAATGTGCATGCAGTGGGTATTGAATTCGGGGCTTGACATTTCATTTTGGTAATTGTGGTGGTGTACTGTGTGGGCTGGAGTGGGGTGATGGGTGTCAGGGTGAGGGGTCGTGGTGGCATGCTGTTACTGGGGGTTGATAGGTAGTAAATGTTGACTCACCAGTGTCCAGTCCTCCGGCTCACCCAGTGAGTCCATCAGGATGCAGGACTGCCAAGACTTGCTCCTCCCATACTGTCAGCTGTGGGGGAGGAGGTGGGGGTCCACCACCAGTCCTCCTGATGGCGAGCTGGTGCCTTGCTGCAATGGAACGTAGGTCATTCCACCTCTTCCTTATGTCGTCCCTTGTGCATGGATGTAGACCCATGGTGTTCCCTCTGTCCACAATCCTCCTCCATAGCTCCATCTTCCTGGCAATGGATATCTGCTGGACCTGTTCTCCCCAACAGCTGTGGCTCTACTCTGACTATTTTCTCAACCATGGCCCACAACTCCTCATCTGTGAAAAGGGGTAGCCTTTGTGGGGTCAAGGGTGTTGTGTGGTGTGGGTACGTTGTGCAGAAGGTGATGTGTGATGTGGTGGTGTGTGTGAGGTGCATGTCAGATGAATAGGCAGTTGTATTATGTGTGTGCAGTTCTCTTTTGGATTGGCGTCGCAGAGTGTAGCCGTCTTCTCGTGTTAGCAAAGGATTGTGGGTGATGTGGGTGTGTGCTTTATAGCGCTTTTGGTGGGTGTGTGGATTTGTGTCAGGTGTGTGTTTTTTGTTCTAGCCAATGTTGTCTTGTTTTGTATTTGGGTGGCCATTTCAGCTGCTGTGGTGTTCACCGCTAATGGTTTAAGCCCGTTGAATGTCTGCTGTGGTGATTCATGGGTCATTATTTGGTTGGCATAGTATTGATGGCGTAACAGTATGGGTGGTAGTAATGACAATTTATCATGTTCAGTGGGTCTGGTGGATTTGAGGTTGTGGCTGTTTTGTGTCGGTTTTGTATGTATGTATCACAATCTGGCAGATGGATGTCCGCCTCCGCGGTGGTATTCTGGCGGCAGTCAGCACTGCGGTTTTTGGTATTTACCGCCAAGGTCATAATGAGGGCCTTCGTTCTATAGGTAGGACTTTGTTTTCTATAACCTATTCTTCTGAACTTTGTGAGCAAAATTTAGAGAATAATTTTGCTGTCACATGTAAAAGACTGAATAGACTATAGTTTGCTGTAATTCTATCATACCATTTCTTTAGTAGTTGTTTAATCACAGAGACCCTCCAGGACTCTGGGATAATTCATGTTTCGGCTATCCATTGGTATGTATTTATCAGATTCTCTGCTCACTAGTTAGTGTTTTTTTCTGGTCCTGCAGTCCTACTTAAGTTAAACCTGGTTATTGTTTTATAACCTGTTTTTAGGTCATAGTTTTAGTACCTCTGAATCAGTGCATAGGCTTTGCCCAGATCATTTACATTTGGTGGGCCATACATTTTGTTAATATGTAATAAGCAATCATCTCCAACAATCATATATGTGGGGGACATGGCGTGTGTGTCTGCTGCATTATTCACCAAACCCCAAAGATTTATTTTATCCCTTGCTTGTATGACCACTGACATTTCACTCTTTTTTATCATAAAAACCTCATAATATATTTTTTAGGACCTTATATTGCCTTTGCAACAATCTAACATTGGAGGTTGTTCCTCTGATTGACATCTCCTAGAGACTATACATTTCTTAACTATTTCTTATCATCTTCATCAAACTAGCCTCCTACTTATTTTGTTACATGATTAATCCTAGTATTACCCTCAAATTCTAAAAAGATACAAACGTATCCAACAGCTATGTTTCATTAAGGATTCAAACCACTCTAGTTTACTAGGATTTTTTTTTAAATTAGTGTCAGGTGAAAATGCAATTTGGAACTTACTAAGGTATTTGCAACTGTCTAGGACACCGTCAGATACTTAGGGGGTCATTCCAACCCTGGCGGTCAATGACCGCCGGGTTGGAGGACCGCGGGAGCACCGCCGACAGGCCGGCGGTGCTCCCAAGGGCATTCCGACCGCGGCGGTAAAGCCACGGTCGGACCGGCAACACTGGCGGTCTCCCGCCAGTGTACCGCCACCCTTTGGAATCCTCCAAGGCGGCGCAGCTAGCTGCGCCGCCGAGGGGATTCCGACCCCCCCTACCGCCATCCAGTTCCCGGCGGTCCGCCCGCCGGGAACCGGATGGCGGTAGGGGGGGTCGCAGGGCCCCTGGGGGCCCCTGCAGTGCCCATGCCACTGGCATGGGCACTGCAGGGGCCCCCGTAAGAGGGCCCCTACAAGTATTTCACTGTCTGCTTGGCAGACAGTGAAATACGCGACGGGTGCAACAGCACCCGTCGCACCTTCCCACTCCGCCGGCTCGATTACGAGCCGGCATCCTCGTGGGAAGGGAGTTTTTCCCTGGGCTGGCGGGCGGTCTTTTGGCGACCGCCCGCCAGCCCAGGGAAAAACTTAGAATACCCTCTGCGGTCTTTCGACCGCGGAGCGGTATTTCGGAGGGGGGGACTCTGGCGGGCGGCCTCCGCCGCCCGTCAGGGTCAGAATGACCCCCTTAGTCTACAAGGATAACCCATCCCTAAAGGTAGAACTTTTTCAATTGAAATGGCTTTACTTAATGCTAAATCCCACTTTGAGCCCCAGTGGCTCCTTCATGATGTAATATCCCAAAATCTGTATACAGCCTAAACTTATTGAAGGGGAAAAATTTAATCAACTGGAGAGAGCTAAGAGCCAAACCTAAAAGTACCACCTGGTGGATTATCCAAATTTGATCATCCATTCAAGCTTATTAGACCATTTCTGCTCAGCCAGTCGCCAATAACTTTCAAGCCACTCCCTGTCATCCCTTTTAGAAAATTTGCCTCAGGCACATTATACAGCTCCAGAATTTCATGCAACAATCTATCTATGATCCTTTTTTGCGGTAAAGTCCCTTGTTATAATCGCAACACCCTCACTAAATTCTGTCGAGATCAATAATACTGCTGCTTGTACATTTTCCAAAAATCCATACAAATTAGATTTGATCTTATGCAGATAAACATTTACTAAAATCAATATTTAAAATTTTTTTGTTCCGCCTGGATTTCAATGACTGAGATATGTGCCCAAGTATTTATGGATTCTGTTTTTCCTACATTATTTTGAATTCTAGTGGGAACTAATCTGAAAAGACCCTCACCCAATCTGCCCTCACTCCTTGCATGACCTGTTATACCTGTTGACACAAAACCATTTACATCTGTGAGCTCTTGGAGCCACGCCTCCCGCAGAAGGATATTATGATACTCTTCTAAAACAGGTTATAGATTACCTGACCTTACACACTGATCATAGCCATGTATATTCCAACTGCAGAATTTTATGCTTCTTGGGAATCCAGTATCCTATGCGTGTAGACTCTGCCTTATTTCGGGAATAGTTTAAACACAATGGCTTGTTGGCTAAGGGAAGAGAAACAATTGCTTACATCTATGGGGCTGGGTCTCATTTTTATATCTATTGGTGACTACTATCCTCAGATTCCCTATAACTGTATTAGCATGACTTGGCCTGCAAAGACTCACATTGCTAAAATGAGTGTCAGGGGAAATCTCATCTAGGTTAAAACAAACTTGATTGCCTACCAGCCCACCATATCCCCTTAGTGTTCCTACTGGCTGTTCACTTTGGGCCTCATTCTAACCCTGGCGGTCTATGACCGCCAGGGTGGAGGCCGGCTGAAGCACCGCCAACAGGCTGGCGGTGCTTCATTTAGTATTCTGAAAGCCGCGGTCGCCCAGCCGGGTCCGGCGGTTTTCCACCGGATTTCCCCCGGCCGACCCCCTTCCCGCCAGCCTGTTTCTGGCGGTTTTCACCGCCAGAAACAGGATGGCGGGAACGGGTGTCGTGGGGCCCCTGGGGGCCCCTGCACTGCCCATGCCACTAACAGGGCCCCATACAGATTTTCACTGTCTGCTTAGCAGACAGTGAAAATCGCGACGGGTGCAACAGCACCCGTCGCACCCCTGCAACTCCGCCGGCTCCATCCATTCGGAGCCGGCTTCCTTGTTGCAGGGCCTTTCCCGCTGGGCCGGCGGGCGCTCTTTTGGCGGTCGCCCGCCGGCCCAGCGGGAAAGCCAGAATGGCATCTGCGGTCTTCTGACCGCGGAGCGGCCATTTGGCGGTTCCCGCCAGGCGGGCGGCTCCCGCCGCCCGCCAGGGTCAGAATGACCCTCTTTGTGTATTTATTACCAGGCCCAGTGACGCTGAAAGATCCAAAGAGGGATAAAATCAACTTTAGCTACTTCTCTACCATCATTGTTGGACAGAAACCCCCACAGCTTTAAAATCAGTGGATCTTATAACTGGTAATTCAGGTATTTGGCTAAACAGGGAAAGGAGCCTTGCTGTTTTTAAAGGTTACAGTTTTGTTGCTTATTTCTGTTTGAAAAGAATATAGAGAAACAAAGGATAATGTCCATGATCCTCCTGAATTGTCTTCAAATTTTGGGCAGGTAAGATCTTGTGTAATATTCACCAATTCCGGCTTTAATTCCATACCTTTCTTTTTGTGATTATGGACAGGTTGGTGTCAGGAATAAGGCTGTGCGCGGTCCAGGTCCGGCACAAAACTCCGCTGCGCAGATTTGCGATGCTTTATGCGCACCACTTGTCATCCCCGCTTGTTCCAAAAGTGGCCATCAGCGTCGTCTGCCTTGTGGTAAAGCTCATGTAGCTGCAGGTTCAGGACATTGGTGGACAAGATGCACTTATCAGGGCTATCCTATGAAGGGACTACAATTCCCATGTTTTTAGAGGCAGCAGCCATCTTGGGGTGTGGCAGGCCTATAAAGCCCAGCCACACCCAAGCACGTTGCTCACTATTTTGAAGACTTCGATGCAGCCAGACCTCGTGGGGGTTTCTCTGGAGAAGAGCAGAGTTCCTGAATGGCAGAGTGTCATCCAACCGAAGTACCCTTGTTTCCATGACGCATTCAAAAACGAGTAGGTCGTACTCGTAGCGGTAAGGCCTTGCTGAATCCAAGTTTGAAGGAAGTCGTTACTTCCAAAAGGCAAAGCACCCCTTAGCATAACGAGCAAAGCGTTTCAGGACACACTGGTAAAGCCCCGGGCACGACATTTAAAGCGCTTCAGTTCACAGGAGTAAAGCGCACTTGGCATAGTATTCAAAGTGCTTCAGTTCACAGGAGTAAAGCGCACTTGGCACGGCATTTAACATGCTTCAGTTCACAGGAGTAAAGCGCCCTTGGCACAACATTCAAAGCGCTTCAGTTGACAGGAAGTAAAGCGCCCTTAGCACAGTATTCAAAGCGCTTCAGTTCACAGGAGTAAAGCGCACTTGGCACGGCATTCGAAGCGCTTCAGTTCACAGGAGTAAAGTGCACTTGCCACGGCATTCAAAGCGCTTCAGTTCACAGGAGTAAAACGCCCTTGGCACAGCATTCAAAGCGCTTCAGTTCACAGGAGTAAAGCGCCCTTGACACATCAATAGAGGCACTTCAGTTCACAGGAGTCAAACTTTCAGGCCTAGGTGGCAAATGTGAAAACATTTCGAAGATAAGCAAATCATAGTTTCATTGTTTTTGGAAGCATAATATGTGAGATACATATTTAAGTCTTTGATAATATGTGAGATACATATTTAACTCTTTGCAAATTTCTAGGCTGAGACCAAATGTTTTATGTTTATGAATGCATAGTAGTTGCATGATTGATGTTCAGAGTATGTCCATGGTCCAAGCTCTTGCCTTCTCAAGGTTCAGAGGTCTCAGTTCGTTCTTGTTCCATGATTCAGAGAAGGGCCACCCCCAGTTTTGTCTAAGGTTCATGATTTTCTGAAATATCATGATTTTACTAATTGTTCTTGTTCCATGATTCAGAGAAGGGCCATGCCCAGTTTTGTCTAATGCTCATGACATCCTGAAGTATCATAATTCTACTAATTGTTCTTGTTCCATGATTCTGAGAAGGGCCATGCCCAGTTTTGTCTAATGCTCATGACATCCTGAAGTATAATGATTCTACCAAAGCTTGCATACATGGAGACGCCTTTGTCTATTCCATAAGGGTCTCAACTCTTGCACCCACGGAGACGCCTTTGTCTATTCCATACGGGTCTCAACTCTTGCATCCACGGAGACGCCTTTGTTTATTCCATAAGGGTCTCAACACTTGCATCCACGGAGACGCCTTTGTCTATTCCATAAGGGTCTCAACACTTGCATTCACGGAGAGGCCTTTGTCTATTCCATAAGGGTCTCAACTCTTGCATCCATGGAGAGCCTTTGTTTATTCCATGAGGGTCTCAACACTTGCATCCAGGGAGACGCCTTTGTTTATTCCATAAGGGTCTCAACACTTTCATTCATGGAGACGCCTTTGTCTATTCCATAAGGGTATCAACTCTTGTATCCATGGAGATGCCTTTGTCTGTTCCATAAGGGTCTCAACACTTGCATTCACGGTGACGCCTTTGTCTATTCCATAAGGGTCTTAACTCTTGAATCCATAGAGACGCCATTGTCTATTCCATAAGGGTCTCAACACTTTCATTCATAGAGACGCCATTGTCTATTCCATAAGGGTCTCAACTCTTGTATCCACGGAGCTGCCTTTGTCTGTTCCATAAGGGTCTCAACACTTGCATCCATGGAGATGCTTTTGTCTGTTCCATAAGGGTCTCAACACTTTCATTCACGGAGACGCCTTTGTCTGTTCCATAAGGGTCTCAACACTTGCATTCACGGAGACGCTTTTGTCTATTCCAAAAGGGTCTTAACTCTAGCATCCACAGAGACGCCTTTGTCTGTTCCAAAGGTGTCTCAACACTTGCATTCACGGAGACGCTTTTGTCAAAGTGTATAATTGAATGTTAATGCTGTTATGAACAAGTACATACATAAATGCTTAAACATTTTTCCTTTTCAGATCTCTCTCCCTGCTGTCCCCTGCCCTAATTCCCTTCCCCTTGACTGGCTTCACCATAACTCTGTGCTATAATAGCTTTCTGAGTTGGTGACGCCAGAAGATGGGCCTTTTGTTCGGCAGCTTGCAGATCCTGAGGAAAGGACACTGTGACAGTTGGGTTACATCTTTCAACATGTTCTTTTTACAGGAAGGTTTTAGAGCATCCAGAATTGTACCTTCCCCTTTTGCTGATGCCCAGTCATGAGAGGAAATTCTGTTACTGAATTTCTCTAACGGTGGTTTGTTTGCCATCTTTGTCTTTCTATCTATTACGTCACCTGTCTTGGCAGTGATTTTTTCCTTTAATCTGTTATGCTTATTTTGCTGTAATTCCTTCTGCCTTCTGATACTGGACAAACAATTTCGGTACCCACCAATATAAACTCTACGTCTAATCAGTATGGGCTGATAAGAACTATATAAGGACCTTTGTCCTCTTCAAGAAAATCAGGGACTCCCTTTTGGACTGCTATGTCTTCTTCAATCACAGATATTGGCACTCCCAATTGTGTCAAATATGCAAAGAGCAGCATCAAAAATTTCTATCAAAATTGTCTCAACAGTCCAAACCTATATGAAGTATGCTTGAAATTTACCTTGAAGTTCATTGTCATGGATATTTTGTTGTGTAATGCTACGTAACTTTCAATGCCTTTACTAGGAATCGAAGTCTTGAGACAGGCCAGAAACTGATAGCATATCCATCATTGGCTGAGAGTTTCTTCAACAGGGACTCAACCTACCCAGTTTTAAGGCAGACTTGCAAAACACTTGCATAAGACCTAAGTACAACAGATTATCACATTAAGTTAAAAGCAGACATCTCATGTTTGTTGTAATATTCACCAGAATCAGGTCTGTGAAATGTTTTGGTTAAGCTTAGCAATGTTTTGCAATTTGAAATGTCTTTAATGTGTTGCCAATGCACCATAGATGTACATTAAAGTATCAGGGTTTTGCATAGATATGGAGGTTGTGAAAATGTAAAGCAACTTAACCTACCATCCAAAAAATTTGGAAATTCTTCAGATTTGGCACCAGGATAACTGGTAGTGAAATAAGGTGAATTATTATTTAGAATGTATTCTTATGAATGGTTTTAAGATTTATATTTATCAATGCCATGAAAGATTTTCCTTAAAATATTGAGCTCAAAAAGGCAGAGACAACTACTACTGCAGGTACTAACAATACATCAGATGAGAATCCAACAGTATATTTTAGATTTTCACCTACCGTGCAGGAAAAGGACTTGGTTCAACTTCAAACATCAATATAACAGCCCCCTGGTGTTCTCTTTGCCCCTTATAGCCCGAGGTTGAATACAAGGTGCTCAATATAGATGTTCAATTAAAACTACTAGAGAGTAGCTGTGATCCTACCTAGTATAAACCTTAGAAACAGTTCATTGAGTAAAGAAAAGGAATAATAGCTGGAGCTGAAGTCAGACCACCCTTCTAGTGTACAGTGAGCAATGATAGTTTTCATCCTCAAGAGATCTTATTGAATAATAGTGGAATAGCACTCCCTTTTATATCAACTTAGTCTATGGCCCTCGTTACAACCCTGACGGTCGGTGATAAAGCGGCGGTAATACCGCCAACAGGCCGGCGGTAAAAAAAATTGAATCATGCCCACGGCGGAAACCGCCAACAGATACAGCCACTTTAACATAACGACCGCCACGGCGGTAGCAACAAACACCCCGGGGGTAACCGCCAACAGCCAGGCGGAAGACAATGTACAGCCCACTGCATGACAACCCACCCATCCACCACCTTTTCCGGGGCGGTACCAACGCCATCAAAAGCACGGTGGAAACAGAACACAGAAGGGAAACGACTCACCTCTCAACACTACAGGAAGAACCAGGACACCATGGAGCCTGAGCTGCAGGTGTTCCCCATGCTGGTGTATCTTCTCATACACCAGGAACATGAACGCCGGCGTCGATGTCCATGGTGAGTACTGCACCTAGCACACAGGGGAGGAGGGAAGGAAAAAGAGAGTGACACGCAACACGCAACACCCCCACCCTCACCCCCAACACTATACACACAAACACATGCAACAACATTACATATAAACCCCGTAACCCTCTGGAATAATGCAAGGACAAAAGGAATGGAGTAAAATGAGTGTAATATCAGTAATTTTAAGAGATACGTTCATAAAGAAAAAAACAGTATGTACAATATATATAATATATACAAAAGGAGGGACAATGCCCACTCAAATATTGTCCGTGGCCCACTGGGCCAAAACACATAGGTCAAGGCCACACTTGACTCCTGCCTCAATACGGAGAGAACACTGCAGGGGCATCAGGTCAAAAACACACAGGCACCTCAGGGGGATTGGGAATGGGGAGGCACCTCAGCCGGAAGATGGTACAACGCCATTGCTCCTGGAGGAGGCTCCATGCCCACTGCTTGGTCCTGGGGAGTGCAAAGCTACAGTCTCTCAAGTGGGTGGTTTGCCCACTGCTTGGTCCTGGGGAGTACAAAGCCACAGTCTCTCAAGTGGGTGGTTTGCCCCCTGCTTGGTCCTGGGGAGTTCAAAGCCACAGTCTCTCTAGTGGATGGCTTCTTCCACTGGTTCTGAAGGGGCCTTGTGCCCATTCTGCTTCATCCTGGCAAGGTGGGGCTGGGTGGATGTCTTCTTCCACTGGTTCTGGAGGGGGCATTGTGCACAGTCTGCTTCATCCTGGCAAGGAGGGGCTGAGTAGCTGCCTTCTTCCACTGGTTCTGGAGGGGGCATTGTGCCCAGGTTACTTCATCCTGGCAAGGAGGGGCTGAGTGGATGCCTTCTTGCACTGGTTCTGGAGGGGGCATTGCGCCCTCTGATGCAGATGTTTTGGAGTGCAAGGTCACAGTATCTCACCTGGGTGTCACAACAACAGCTTTTGCAGGGGCCAGGATGCACTGCAGCCCATGTAGTCACCACTACACACTGCTCTCCGGCAGTGATGGCTGGTCCGTGTATGCCAGTTGCGCTGCAGGTGGCGGTGCAGGCAGTGGTGGTCGTAGCCTCCAGGCTTTCACCTGCAGCCTGGGATGACTGCCCACTGGGGCTGCTGCTGCTGGCAGTGGTGCTGCTGGCGGGAGTTCAGGTGGCAGTGCTGCCCATGGTGCAGGTGGCAGTGCTGCCAGTGCTGGTGGTAGCCTCCAGGCCTTCACCTGCAGCCTCGGACGGCTGCCCACTGGGGCTGCTGCTGCTGGCAGTGGTGCTGCTGGCAGTGGTGCTGCTGGTGGCGGTGCAGGTGGCGGTGCTGGCTGAGGTGCAGGTGGCGGTGCTGGCTGCGGTGCAGGTGGCGGTGCTGGCAGTTGTGGTGGTAGCCTCCAGGTCTTCACCTGCAGCCTCGGACAGCTGAAGTCCCATGGCTGGTGTTCTGTGCCCCTTCCTGCCCTTGGCAGATGGTGGTGCCTCCTTGCTTCTGCCAGCTGGGGTCTTTGACTTGGCCTTGCTGGCTGTTTGTGCCTCCTTCCCCTTGCTGGCTGCTGTCCCCTTCTTGCCCTTGCCAGGTGGCGGACCCTTCTTGGCCTTGGCAGGTGTTGGTGGCACACTGGCTGGGTTGACGTGTGCCTCCTTGGAGCCTCTCACAGCTGCAGAAACCACAGTGGCTGTGGACTGGGTGGCTGAGGTGCCGGGCTGTTTTTTTCGCCACCCTGGGCCGAGGTGAAGGACGGGGGGGTTGGAGGGGTAGAGAATAGGTCAAGGGTGGCGAGGAAAAGCTTGTTAGGGATATTGGGGTGGTAAGAGGGTGAAGGTTTGGGAGTGCAGGAAGAGGGAGTGGTTGTAGGAGGTGTCAGTCTGCTGTGTTTGGGTGCAGGTCCATGGGCTGGATGCTGTTGTGAGGTGGATGCCTGTTGGGTGTGTGTGTGCTTACGTTTGTGTACTTTGGGAGGAGGGGTCACAGACACAGTGGGAGAGGACACAGGGGACGTGTATATGGATCTGGGGGTGGTGACTGCCAGTGAGGGGCGTGTAGTGATAGGCATGCTGGTGATGGAGGTAGTGGATGCAGATGTAGTGCAAGCAGGTGTGAGCGGAGACGCTACTTGGATGGGGTGGATGAGGTGGAGGAGGGGGACACAGTGAAGGCAGTGGATGTTGGTGTGTCTGCATGGGGATGGTGCTTGTGTGAGTGCCTGTGAGATGAAGTGTGGTGCTTGTGTTCGCCTGAGCCACTTCTGTGTGTTGATTAGGGTGATTGCTGGTCTGAAGGTGTGCTTGGGATAGGCTGGGGTTGAGGGGATTGGGACTGGGTAGAGGAAGTTGGAGGGTGGAGGCTTTAGACAGGGACAATGGCTGCCATCAGTGCGGAGGCCAGAGCCTGGAATGCTCTCTGTTGGGCCGCCACACCAGAGTGAATGCCCTCCAGGTATGCATTTGTTTGTTGCAAATGCCCTACTACACCCTGGATGGCATTAAGTATGATTGGCTGCCCAACAGAGAGGGATCTCAAGAAGTCAATAGCCTCCTCACTGAGGGCAGCAGGGCTGACTGGGGCAGGGCCTGGGTGAGTGGGCATGAGAAACACACTGAGGGGCTGCTAGAAGGGTGGGGCTGGTACAGGGTGTGGCGGTTGTATCTGTTGTTGGGATGGGCATAGAGGTGTCTGCCACCGCCAGGGAGCATCCATCAGAGGAGGAGTCACTGTTGGTAGTGTCTCCCCCTGTCTCCGTCGTGGTGCTCCCTTCGCCCTCCGTCCCACTGGTGCCTTCACCGTCGGTGGATTCAGCCTCCAGGCCCATGTGGGATGCAACTCCCTCCATCACCGGTGCCTCTGCTCCTCCGCCAGATGATGCTAATGCACACAAGGACAGGGTGACAAAAAAAGAAGGGGGGAAAGACAAAGGATAAACTTAATCAATGCCAGCAACAACACTACCGTTGGTGTACACAACACACAGGGATCAGCCCTATGCACTAGGCCAGGCACTACCAGTTACAATGCTAGTCACCAGCCCATGGGGTACAATGCCTAATGCCATTAGCTACACACCTGAAACTCACAGGACCCTGCCCAGTAGTAGATGCCCACTAACACTATTGGGGTTGGAGTGCATCTGATCTTGCCCATTATTGAACATACCCTGCCATGGTCGCCCTGGCCTAGGGGCACCCAGAGCCACATCCCCCACCCAGGTAAAACCTTAACAGGCACAAAGTCTTGATTATGATTCTGTAGTCACCCCCTTGTGGCCGCTGGGATGCCCTCAAGTGCCCATCCAACTCCGGATAGGCCACCGCCAGGATGCAGAACATCAGGGGGTCAGGGTACAACGGGCACCCCTTCCTCGTTGGGAGGCCAGCCCCAGCTGGGCCTCTGCGGTCTTCCTTGCCCAGCGGTGCAGGTCCTCCCACTGTTTGCGGCAGTGGGTGCTCCGCCTGTCAAAGACACCCAGTGTCAGCACCTCCTTGGCAATAGCACGCCAAATACCCTTTTTCTGATGGATGCTGACCTACAGACAAAATACAGCTGACCTACAGACAATTCCCCACCAGACATGCAGCACTCTGGCCAGGACCCCTCACACTTCCCCCCCACATGGGTCTTAAACACATAGAAATCCATACATTCATGGCCCATGCATCATGCTCACAGTGTACTCACCTGTTTGTCTGGAGGACCATAGAGTAAAGTGTACTGGGGTAGGACCCCATCCACTAGTCTCTCCAACTCCTCCGAAGTGAAGGCGGGGCCCTTTCCCCAGACACTTGAGCAATTGTCGCTTCCAGACACAGGTCACAGCAGCACTTGCGGTATAGGTCCTCTCCTTTTGAAGGTCAGGTAGCAAGTGAGTGAACAGATAGAAAATGGTGGTAACGTCCGCGGCGGTGCGTACCGCCACCGCCGGCGTACATCACCATTGGCTCCTGGAACCCATAGGGCCCAAGGATAACCAATGCGATGTTAAGCAGCGGTCATCGACGGCTGACCGCAACGGCGCACAATGCCGGCGGAAAGACCGCATTTCCACTTGTTCCTCCTCACAGGTCAGGCAGCTGCCATTTCAGGGGGGCACAGACCATGGCACCTAACTGCGTCACAGCAGACATTGGCACATCAAATAACTCTCGAGTTCACATACTGTTTCGGTAAATGAAGAAATGCATATTAATATTGACATATGTGTGAATGTGACCCTCTGCTCACCATTTTTCACCCTAGAGTTCGACCACTGAGGATGAATAGGAGATGGAGACATCCACCGTGTACAGACCCCTGGTGGACCTGGTGACAATGGAGGACAGGCACATAATCCTAACCTACAGACTTAATAGGGCCACAATCCAAGAGCTGTGTGCTCAATTGGAGCCAGACCTGATTTCAGCTATCTGCCAGCCCACAGGTATCCCCCTCTAGTGCAGGTCCTGTCAGTGCTCCATTTCCTGGCAAGTGGTTCCTTCCAAGCGACAGTGGCCATGGCATCAGGGATGTCTCAGCCAATGTTCTTAAACGTGCTGACCAGAGTGCTGTCTGCCCTGCTGAAACACATGCGCAGCTACAACATATTCCCCCAGGTGGAGGGTTTGGCCACAGTAAAGGCTGACTTTTATGCATTGGGACATATCCCCAACATCACTGGTGCCATTGATGGTATTGCATTTGTTCCCCCCCCGGAGAAATGAACAAGTGTTCAGAAATAGGAAAAGCTTTCACTCTCTGAATGTGCAGATGGTGTGTTTGGTGGACCAGTACAGCTCCCATGTCAATGCCAAGTATCCTGGCTCTGTACATGATGCCTTTATTTTGAGGAATAGCAGCATTCCATATGTGATGTCTCAACTCCAGAGGCACAGGGTGTGGCTAATAGGTGAGCCCATGGTCCCTACCCAGTTGATGTATGTATATGGGTGTGGGGTTGGCCCTAAGGGTGAGTGTCTGGCTAACAGGTATCCCTCGAACATTTGCAGGTGACTCTGGTTACATCAACCTCTCATGGCTACTGACCCTAGTGAGGAATGCCAGGACAAGGGCAGAGGAACATTACAATGAGGCACAAGGGCGAACAAAGAGGATCAGTGAGAGAACCTTTGGCCTCCTGAAGGCCATATTCCGGTGCCTCCATCTGACAAGTGGATCCCTGTACTACTCACCCAAGAAGGTGTGTCAGATCCTCATTGAGACACCAGGTGCCTTTTCTACCGGAGGATGAGCCTGGGGATGGTCGTGTGGCAGCAGTAGAGCCTGTGGACAGTGACGAAGAGGAGGCAGAGGAAGAAGATGTGGACAACAGAAGTACACTCATTCAACAGTACTTCTAGTGACAGACAGGTAAGACACTGTAACTTCACCTTCCATTGCAGTTTTGTGTTTGATATTGAACATAGCAGCCTTATTTCCCTATTTTGGTCACTTACTGTACCCTTTGGCATCTCTATTTTCAGATCTCTGTGCCCCACTCTGGCTCCTGGTGTGTTTAATTCTACCCACAGCAGGTCATACCTATGTAAATATTACAGTACATTTCATTTGCAATGTTTACACTTTGTGAAGGTAATACATTTGTCATAGAATTCACAGACTTAATACTTGAATTTGTTCCAAGGGCGTTTATTTATGTGCTTAGAAGTGTAGGGGGTATTGAAATGGGCTGGGTTGCTGATGGAGGAAAATCCAGGGTAGAGTCCATTCTACTTGTATCGCAGGTGCATTGTCCAAGGGGCTTAGGAAATGGAGCAATGGCAGTTCAAGGTGAACAGGGTGACAGAGTGAGACAGAGGGTGACAATCAGTAGAGTTTTATTTCCTGGTGGGGTTTTGACAATGTTCTCTGGCTTCTGCCTGGATCGCAGGGACCGTTTGCGGGGTGGTTCCCCTTCTGCAGGGGGGTGGGGTGCTGGTGGCCTGTTGTTCCTGTGGTGGGGCGTCCTGTCTACTAGCGCTGGCAGAGGTGGAGGGCTGTTCTTCGGTTTGGCTAGTGTCAGGGGCCCTTTGGTGTGCCACTGCCTCCCTCGTGGTGTTGGCCATGTCAACTAGCCCCCTGCAATGGTGACCAGGTGACCAGGGTGGTGTGGATGTCCTTCAGGTCCTCCCTGATCCCCAGGTACTGTCCCTCCTGCAGCCGCTGGGTCTCCTGCAGCTTGGCCAGTATCTGGCCCATGGTCTCCTGGGAATGGTGGTATGCTCCCAGGATGTTGGTGAGTATCTCATGGAGAGTTGGTTCCCTGGGCCTATCCTCCCCCTGTCGCACAGCAGTCCTCCCAGCTTCCCTCTTGTCCTGTGCCTCTGTCCCCTGAACCGTGTGCCCACCGCCACTGACCCCAGGTCCCTGATTGTCCTGTGTTTGTGGGGTTGCCTGGGATCCCTGTAGTGGTAGACACACTGCTGATTTACGTGTCCTAGGGACAGAGGGATGGGCCCACTGGGTGGGTGCTGTGCTGGTGTTTCCTGAGGGGGTAGGCTCTGTGGTGGGTTGGGACTGTGGCTGGATAACCGAATGTTCAGGTCGTAAAGGATTGTGAGTAATGTGGATGTGTGTTTTATATTGGTGTGGGTGTGTGGGTGTGTGGGTGTGGTGTGTGTATGTGTGTCAAGTGTGTGTATTTTGAATTGTCCAATATGGTGTTGTTTTGTATGTGTATGTGTATTTTGAGTGCTGCAGTGTGTACCGCCAATGGTTTACCGCAGTTGAATGACCGGCGTGGTGATTCGTGGGTCATGATGCTGTGGGCATATTTCTGTTGCCGTAACGGTGTGGGTTTTGGTACCGCCAGTTTATCACTGACCTTTGGTCTGGCGGACTTGTGTGGGTGTCTGTATAGTGGTGTATTTCTGTGTGTGGGTTATAATACCCGTAGCGGTATACCGTCGCGGTCACGGTATGTTGGAGGCAGTCAGCATGGCGAAAGGCGGCACTTACCGCCAGAGTTGTAATGAGGTCCTATACATTACAATGCTGACAATATTCAGTTCACAAATTCAGTCAAAAGCATCCTTGGAAGACACAGCAAGCAATTTATTTATCATATCTAAGTAAATCTTTAGATATGTCAATTTAAGAAATTTCACAACCCGACTCAACTTTTCTCCCACCTTGGGAACTTTTAGTTTGTATATAGAAAAACAGTCTGAAGAATTTAGCTTTAGTCCACTTGCTCACTTCTTTTAATTTTGTGCTCTTCTTACCTTCTAGGAAGAGGCAGCACCATGGGTCAGTCCCGGACTGTCCCTCCAGCAGAACTCCTTAAAAGGAAACAACAAATTTTAGGCAGTAGGGGAAAGTCATAATTACAAAGCAACTTCCTATTGTCAGGTTTAAGTATGGGAAATCAAGACCCTTGTATTTACGCTTTCTTTGGGCAATGTGTGTCATCGGCTCCTTTAAAATAACATACAACCACCCCGTGCTGTGATCCTCCTGGATTGTGTCGGGGTTGGCAACCTCTGTGGGGATGCTGGTTCACTCCCTTTTCTAGCACCTCTCTTTTCTAGATGATGGGCAATCATCCTGAGTGCTGGCGTGACTGCTTCCTGGGTAGTGGAAGGGCCAAGTGCCCTTGTCCTTCAGTCCCTCTGAACAGTCCCTACAGAGGTAATGATCCAAGCTGGCCTCATCAAAGATTACAGTCTCTCTCTGTCTCTATCTTTCTAGTTGTATATATATATATATATATACATTAGGAACAATGCGTCATCAGTGCTACTCCATCGGCTTAGTTCTCAGGATCCTGGTGGGGCTGAGCAAACAGTTCTTCTGTTTTTACCACCTGTCATTCTCATTATTGTCTCTAGCTCTTCCAGAGCACATTGATCAGTAAGCCACATTCTCTGAAAAGTACATAGATCCTCTCTCAAATCTGTGTTTTTTTCCAAAAGACTTTACAATGTCATTCATATTTAAGTACACGCCTGACCCCTGTCCTATCTGGAACGTACTGACATTGATAATCAGGCTGGTCCTCCCAGCTGCTACTGAAGACAGCTAGGTTCATCCAGATAAGCAGCAGAGAAGGCCCTCCAAACCAGCAAGGACATGGTTCACCAGCATCTGGAAGGTAGCAGGGGCATTTGTTAAACCAAAGAACTTCACTCTGAACTGGTAGTGGCACTCTGGGGGGAGAAGGCTGACCTCACTTTGACTCCTTCAGTTAGGGTGATCTGCCTATACCCTGATGTAAGATCAAAGTTACTTAAGAACTTGGCGGCCTGTCAATCAGCCCATCCACCAAGGGGATGGGATGAGCATTAGTCTTGCCCACAGAATTTAGCCCTCTATGATCCACACAGAACCTCAAGTCAGGTATAGTGTCCAGTGAGCGGCTTTTGGTATCAAGACCACAGGACTGGAAACAGGGGCTACCGGAGAGTTCTGTCACCCACAAATCCAGCATCTGAGCAACCTCACTCTTGATGCTGGCCCTCACCTTATCCAAAAACCTGTGAGATTTGTTCTTGACAGGGAGGTTGTCCCCTGTGCCCATATCATGTATACAAAGGTGGGTAATCCCAAGAGTAAAGGAGAAAAGAGAAGAGAACTGTTCCAACACTTGGCAACAGTCCCTCTGCTGTTCAGGAGTCAGAGTACGGCAAGGGATCACTCCTTCCACAGACAACATCCTTCTCCTTGGAGGCCTAGAGCTCAAACAGAGGTTCACTCTCCTCATCAGCTCTATTAGTCACCAACAGCATAGTGACCTCAGATCCCTCAAAGTGTGGTTTGAGGCGACTGATATGAGGCACCCTGTGTGGATGCCTGGGCATCTTAAGGTCCACTACATAGGTTGCCTTACCCTTTTTTGAATAACCTCAAAGGGCCCTGTCCAGAAGTCCTGAAGGGCCCTGGGTTCCACAAGTCCATCGCCCACACTGCCTAGACTGGAACTCCACAGTGGTAGAATTCTGGTCATCTTATCCGCCATTGCTGTCTGGCTGGCTTCTAAGTTGTCAGAAGCGTGCTTCCACCACTTAGCCAGTTGGCTTATGAAGGCCTACAAGTAGCTTACTATGTCCTTCGGGCCTTTATTAGGAGCTTGCTCCTAACCCTCCTTCACCTCTCCAAGAGGTCCTCTGACAGGGTTCCCATATAGAAGCTTAAAGGAGAAGAGACCTACTTCCTTCTGCGGTACCTCCCTGCAGGCAAACAACAAACAGGGCAAGAGGATATCACACTTTTTCTTCAGGAAGACTTCTGACCATGCCTTTCAGGGTCTTGTTGAACCTTTCAACAAACCCATTGGTTTGGGGGTGGAAAGCGGTGGATAACTTGTAGGTTGCTCCACACTCTTTCCACATAGACTGCATATAGGCATAGATGAAGTTGGCGCCCCTGTAAGACACCACTTCCTTGAAGAAATCCACTCTGTGGTCCTGAGAGGGATGGCCTCTGGGTCCTGTGTGGCATGATCCACCAGAACCAGGATAAACCTGTGACCAGAAGAAGTCTGGCGAACCATAGGCCCAATAATGTTGATGCCCACCTGTTCAAAGGGGGTGCTAATAATGGGCAGTGGGTCAAGGGGAGCTTTTAGCTTTTCCAAAACATGTCTGAGGAAGTCCTAATGTTAGGCCAATAAAAGTAGGGGACAAGTCTTGCAAAGGACTTGTCTTGACCCAAGTGTCCTGCCTGGGGAATCTCTTGAGCTAGCTCCAGTAGGAAGGCCCTGTAGCATTGGGGGACCACCAGGGCCCTTGTTGTCCCATGCACAGGACCCTTAGGCTTACTGTAAAGGAGGCTGCCCTTCAAGTAAATGTGATACCTCCCAGAGAAATCACCTGCTGCTTAGTATTCAGCTTGTTGCCTCATGCCCTCCAGGGTTGTTTACTCCCTCTGTGTCCTTCAGAACTCCTCCTTGGTGGATCCTCCTTTCATGTGCCAGTCAGCAGGTGTAGGCAGGTCACCAAGGGAAGCAGTGCCCTCCTCAGTGGACTCCGGGGCGGCCACCATAGGTGCCCCATCCATCTCACTTGGGGTGCACTGAGGGGCTGGTTTACCACCCCCTCTGCCCCACCTCCTTTTGGCAGCTAGCTAGGCAATTGTTCTAGGCTCCATCCCTTTTTGAGTCCCCTCCTAGGCAGTCATGGACCTTGTAGTAGCACAGATCCAATCAGGTAAACCCAGCATCTCCAGATGAGCCTTGAGTTCCGCCTCCTTCCAGGCAGAGGACTCAAGATCATTAACTAACAAACAGTCCACAGGCATGGAAGGGCTCATGGCAACCTTCAGAGAGCCTGACCCCGCCTGCACTCAAATAAAACAAGGGCCATGGAATGGTGACCCTCTCTGTAGCCGGCAGCCACCAAAACTTGATGGAATGCATGGGAAATCGCCCGTTCTGGGGTCACGAGCTGACTCCTAACCATGGGCATGCTGGCACCTGTGTCACACCAGCGGGGCCCCTGCCACTAGCCAGTCATCTGAACAGCCTTCCACTTCTGCTGCCACTAGCGGGCAGGAGCACTGCCACAGGACCCACAGGACACCAGCACTCCTCCCCTTGCAGAAGGTGAACCACTCCGTAAACGTTCCCTGCGATCCAGACAGAAGCCAAAGACACTTGCCAAGACCCCCTCCAGGAAATGAGACTCTCCTGATTGTCCCACTTGTGTCCCACTTAGTCAACCTGTCCACCTTGAACTGCCATTTCTCCGCTTCCTATGTCCCATTGGACAATGCACCTGTGCTACGAACAGACTGGAGCAAGATCCTGGACTTTCCTCATAATCACCCCACCCCATTGCAGTTTCCCCTTTGTATATTAGCACTACAATAAACACCCTTTGATATTAATCGATTTCGAGTATGTCATGTATTTCAAATATGTATTGATTGAAACAGGTACAACCATTGCAAATGAACTTTACATACAATGAGCATAGAATCAATGACCTGTAGCTGGCTGTTGTGATCACAGCAGGAGTATTTGTCAAATCACGAACATCTGCAAAACGAATAGCCAGAGGTAACAGTAAGTGGGCATAGAAGTAGGAAATATGAGCATGCCAATGCCACACAGAATACAACTAAAGACATAGAAATGTAAAGTTGTACTGTCTCACCTGTGTGTCATTGGAAATACTGATGGATCATAGATGTTCTGTTGTTCACATCCTCATCCTCTGCCTCCTCATCCTCACTTTCCACAGGGTCCACTGCTGCCACAGTGGGATCTCTACTCTCCTCCTCCTGCAGAAAAGGCACATGTCGTCTGAGGGCCACGTTGTGCAACATGCAGCATGCCACTACTATCTGGCAGACCTTTTTGGGTGAGTAGCACAGGGATCCACCTGTTAGATGGAGGCACCGGAACCTGGCCTTCAGGAGGCCAAAGGTCCTTTCAATGATCCTTCTGGTTCGCCCATGTGCCTCATTATAACGTTCTTCTGCTCTTGTCCTGGCATTCCTCAGAGGGGTCAGCAGCCATGATAGGTTTGGGTAATCAGAGTCACCTGCAAATATTGAGGGATGACATTTAGCCACACTCTATCCTATATGGCCTACACTATAGGCATACACCAACATATACTGGGTCAGAACCAGGGCTCACCTATTAGCCACACCCTGTGACTCTGTAGTTGGGCCATCACATTTGGGATGCTGCTATTCCTTAGGATAAAGGCATCATGCACCAACCCAAGATACTTAGCATTGACGTGGAAGATGTACTCGTCCACCAAGCACACCATATGCACATTCATGGAGTGGAAACTCTTACGATTCCTGAACACCTGTTCATTCTGGCTGGGGGGACAAATGCTATATGTGTTCCTTCAAGCACCCCAGTTATTTAGGGGATATGTCCCATTGCATAAAACCCGACTTTCACAGTGGCCAAATCCTCAACCTGGGGGAATGCAATGTAGGTGCACATGTGTTTTATGAGGGCAGACAACACTCTTGTCAGCACTATTGAGAACATTGGCTGTGACATTCCTGCTGCCAAGCCCACTGTCACTTGGAATGAACCAGTAGCCAGGAAATGGAGAACTGATAGCACTTGCAGAAGAGGGGGGGATCCCAGTGGGATGGCGGATAGCAGATATCAGGTCAGGCTCCAATTGGGCACACAGCTCTGTGATTGTGGCCCTGTCCAGTCTGTAGGTGAGGATAATCTGCCTGTCCTCCAGTGTAGCCAGGTCCACCAGGGGTCTGAACATGGGGGTATGCCTCCATCTCCTATTCATCCGCAGTGGTAGGTATCTAAGGGACAAAAGAGTGAGGAGTTTGTCACAAACTGAACAATGGAGCCACAACTGTAGTCTGCAATCTGTAAACATGAAATGGGCCGGTGTAATTTGTCATGTATGTGTCTATTTATCCTGTGACGCAGCATTATTCCATATGCCTGTTCCCCCCCCCCGAAATGGCATCGACCTGTCCTGTGTGGAGGGACAGGTGCATGTGAGGTATTGCCTCTGACGTGCACCGTGGCGGTAGGCGGTCGGGAACCATTGTGCAACTCCTCATTGGTTATTATTGGGCCCTATGGGGTACAGTAGCCAATGGTGACCTATGCCATTGGTGACGGTATGCACCGCCACGGACGTGACCACCATTTTCTATCATATTCCTCACTTGTTTCCTGACCTTCCATAGGAGAGGACCTACACTGTATGTGCTGCTGTGACCTGTGCCTGGAACCTACCATGGCCCGTGTGACCGGGGAAAGGGCCCCAGCCTTCACTTCTGAGGAGTAGGAGTGACTGGTGGATGGGGTCCTACCCCAGTCAGGACTGCTGTATGGGCCTCCAGACCAACAGGTGAGTACACAGTGGGCACGATGCATGTGGCATGAATGCATGGAGTTGTGTGTGAAGGCATCGTGTAAGGGGGGATGTCCTCTTGGCTGGGTACACGTGTGCTGGGCTATGTGTGTGCCAATGGTGATAGAAGCAGGTATGGTGGGCCATTCTTGTTACTGGCTGGACTGTTTGTCTAATGGTGTTCTGCTGTCTGTATTGCCTCTTCAGGTCAGCGCCCATCAAAAGAAGGGTATTTGGAGTGCCATCGCCAAGGAGGCATGGACCCTGGGGGTCTATGGCAGGCAGAGCACCCACTGTCACAAACGGTGGGAGAACCTGAGACGCTGGGCACAGAAGACCACAAAGGCCCAGTTGGGGATGGCCTCCCAACGAGGAAGGTGAGCCCATCGGACCCTGACCCCCCTGATGGCCCGCATACTGACCAGAGCTGGATGGGAACTTCAGGGAATCACAGCAGCCACAAGGGGGTGAGTACAGTGACCATCTTTGAAGCTCACAGCTGGAGAGGTGGTATCCGGGTGGTGATTGTGTGTCAGTGGGTGCCCCTATGCCAAGTCAGACATAGCAGCATAGGTCCTCTGGTGGCTAAGGCTCTTAAGGGGAAGTACTGCCTCCCTAGCTTGTTAGCATCCACTACTGGTCAGGGTTGCGTGGGTCCCAGGTGTGCTGCAGTTGGTGGTGTGTGCTCCTCCTCATGCCTTGGTGGCTAGCAATATCACTGGTAGTGCAATGCATAGTGGGTAGGCCCTGTGTGTGAGGGTGCTGTGTAAGCCAACTGTGGCGTTGGTGCAGTCATTGACCCAGTGTATCCTTTGTCTCTCTCCCCCCATTCTTGTTTTGTCATCCTGTCCTTATGTGCGTTAGCATCATCTCGTGGAGAAGCAGAGGCACCAGTGACAGAGGGAGCTGCAACCCACAGGACCATGGTGGGAGAGTCCACCAACGCTGAGGGCACCAGTCGGACGGGGGGTGAGGGGAGTACCACGGCGGAGACTGGAGGGGACAATACAGATTCCAATAACTCCTCCGATGGGAGCTCCATGGTGGTGGCAGACACTTCTGTGACCACCCCATCCACAGGTACAGCCAACACCCTCCTTACCAGCACCGCCCTCCCAGCAGCCCCTCAGCGAGTTGCCTGTGCCCGCTCACCAAGGAGGGTGGGCATCTCCACGCCCCAGGCAACTCAGGCCCTGCCCCAGTGAGCCCTGCTGCCCTGAGTGAGGAGGCTTTTGACCTCCTGAGACCCATCTCTATAGGGCAGTCAACCATTGTGAATGTCATCCAGGGGCTGGCAGCCCAGATGCAGCAATCTAATGCATTCCAGGAGGGCATCCACAATGGATTAGTGGCCCAACAGAGATTGATTCAGGCTCTGGCCTCACTCTGATGCCAGCCGTTGTCCCTGTTTCTACCATCCCCCCTCCAACTATCACTTCCCAGTCCCATTCTTCTCAACCCCAACCCATCCCAAGCACACAGGCAGATGAGCATGCACACAAGACAACACCCAAGAGTGGCACAGGCAAACACAAGCACCACACTTCATCCCACAGGCACTCACACAAACACCATCCAGTTCCACACACAACAACATCCACTATTTCCACTGTCTCCCCCTCCTCCTTCTCCTCCACCTCCCTGCCACTCACACCTGGATGCACTACATCATCATCCACTACCAGCATCATCACCACACCAAGTAGAACACACACCTCACTGGCAGATACCTCCACAACATCCATGCACACGTCTCCTGTGTCCTCTCCCACTGTGTCTGTTGCCTTCCTCTAAAGTACACAAAGGCAAGCACTCAGACACCCAACAGCCATCCACCTCACAACAGCATACAACCCATGCACCTGCTACCAAATCCAGCAGACAAACACCTCCAACAACCACTCCCTCATCCTCCACTCCCATTAATCCTCCCTTTTCCCACCCCAATGTCCCTAAAAAGTTTTTCCTTTCCCAGATTGACCTCTTCCCTACCCATACCCCCGTCCTGCACCTATGGCCAGGGTATCAGGGACACAGCCAAGCACCTCAGCCAAACAGTTCACGGGCCCAGTTTTAGCAGCACTTACTCATGGTGGAAAGGATTCCAGGCCACAAATACTGAAGGGGAAGGAGCCTGCGCCAGCCACCATGAAGGGGAAGGTGACTGCACCAGCCACCAGGAAGGGGAAGGAGCCTGCACCAGCCACCAAGAGGGGGAAGGAGCCTGCACCAACCTCCAAGAAGGGGAAAAAGCCTGCACCACCCACCAGGAAGAGGAAGGAGCATGCACCAACCACCAAGAAGGGGAAGGAGCCTGCACCAGCCACCAAGAAGGGGAAGGAGCCTTCACCAGCCACCAAGAAGGGGAAGAAGCCTGCACCAGCAGCTGTCACAGAGCTCCCACTACCAGCCGTGGTTTTGCAGCCATCAAAGAATGCAGGGGCTGAGCAGGAGCCTCCCACAACCACCACCACAGTGCAGCCATCGGAGGGTGCAGTGGCTGAGCAGGATCCTCCCACAACCACCACCACAGTGTAGCCATCGGAGGGGACTGGGGCTGAGCAGGAAGCTCCCACAACCACCACCACAGTGCAGCCATCACCGCCGGTGGACGCCATCTAGCCCAGCCTTCATGGGCTGCTGTGAGGCCTGCCCCCACCAGAACCAGTGGGCAAGTCACCCACCTGAGAAACTGTGGCCTGGCACTCCCCAGGACAAAGATCACAGGACATGTTGCCACCTCCAGAACAATTCAGGCAAGTCACCCACCTGAGAAACTGTGGCCTTGCACTCCCCCGGACAAAGAGCACAGGGCATGTTGCTCCCTCCTGAACCAGTGGGAAAGACACCCACTCCAGAGACTGTGGCCTTGCACTCCCCAAGACAAAGAGCACAGGGCATGCTGCCCCCTCCAGAACCAGTGGGCAAGTCTCCCACTCTAGAGACTGTGGCCTTGCACTCCCCGGGACAAAGCAATGGGCATGTTGCCCCCTCCAGAACCAGTGGGCAAGTCACCCACTCCAGAGTCTGTGGCCTTGCACTCCTCAGGACAAAGCAATGGGCATGTTGCCCCCTCCAGAACCAGAGGGCAAGTCATCCACCTGAGAAACTGTGGCCTTGCACTCCACAGGACAAAGAGCACAGAGCATGTTGCCCCCTCCAGAACCAGTGGGAAAGACACCCACTCCAGAGACTGTGGCCTTGCATTCCCCAGGACAAAGAGCACATGGCATGTTGCCCCTTCCACAAACAGTGGACTTGTTTCCGCATCTGGCTGAGGTGTCCCCCCGAGGTGCCTGCCTATTTGCCAACCGATGCCCCTGCAGTGTTCTCTCCATATTGGTGCAGGACTAGAGTGGGGGCTTGGACTTTGCCCTGTGGCTATGTGGCCCTTGTGAACTATGAACTAGGCAGTGTCCCTTTTTTGCACATTTGTGCACATGTTTAGCATTCCCACATTGATTTATGATTTTGATGTTGATCTTATTACAATCACTGTAGTTAATTCCTGCTGTTCTTGCATTATTTTGCCGATTATCGTGGCCAAATTGATTATCCTGTGCAGCTGAATGTGTGTATGTGTGGGGTGTGTGTGTCAATCTTGTTTCCTCCCCACTCCCTTGTGTGCTAGGCGGCTGTACTCACCGTCGTCGTCTTTGCTGGCGTTGGTGTTCGTGGTGGAGCATGACGTAGAAGATTATCGGGAAAACATGCAGTTCGGGTTCCATGGCGGCGTGGTTCTTCCTGTGTCTCCAATGGTGAGTCCTTTGACTTTTGTGCTCTGTTTCTGCCAGGCTTTTGATGGCATTGGTACCGCCCCGGAATAGGAGGCAGTTTCCTGTCATAATATGGTGGGTGGAACTTTGTCTTCCGCCTGGCTGTAGGCAGCTACCACGGTGGTGACTGTTGTTTTCGCACTGGTGATTGGTGTGGTACATTGGCTGTCTTTCGGAGATATCACCGCCATGGTGATAATTTGGCGGTAGTTACCGCCAGCGTTTTGGCAGTATTACCTCGCCTTTATCACCTACCGCCAGGGTCATAATGGGGGCCTAAGACTTTTATGAAATGCACAAGGGAGCTGTCAGCCAGCTCAGCCCAGACGTGGATTGGAGACAGGCTATAAGGCACAGAAGGATTTAAGTGCAGTGAAATTCTTACTTTCTAAAAGTAGTATTTCTTAAATAGTAATATTAAATGCAACCTCACCAGTCAGCAGGATTTTGTATTACAATTCTGGCCATACTAAATACGACCTGTTTACCCCTTTCTGATCAGAATCTACCACTCAAACAGTTTATGAGGGTTGCCCTAATGATAGCCTATGAAAGGAGCATGCCTCACAGCAGTGGAAAACGAAAGTAGGAGTTTTCCACTACCAGGACATATAAAACACACAGATGTATTTCCTGTGTTTTACCTACACAGAACCCTGCCCTCAGGGTTACCTAGGGCCTACCTTAGGGGTGACTTATATGTAGAAAAAGGGGAGTTTAAGGCAAGTACTTTTAAATGCCAAGTCGAAGTGGCAGTGAAACAGCACACCCAGGCCTTGCAATGGGGTTACGGGGCTACTTATGTGGGTAACACCACTAGTGCTGCAGGCCCACTAGTAGCATTTAATTTACAGGCCCTTGGCACATGTAGTGCATTTTACTAGGGACCTACAAGTAAATTAAATATGCCAATTTTGTATGAGCCCATGTCACCTTGTTTTAAGGGAGAAAGCATATGCACTTTAGCACTGGTTGGCAGTGGTAAAGTACACAGAGTCCTAAAACCAACAAAAACAGTGTCAAAAAGTGAAGAGAGGCAGGCAAAAAGTTGGGGGTGACCACCCTATAACTGTCAGGTCTAACACCCACTTTCTAAAAGTGACATTTCTAAAATAGTAATTCTAAATCGGACTTTACTAGTAAAGAAGGTTTCTCATTGCCATTCTAATGATACCAAACATCCTGCAGCTATTCTTTTCTGGTCAGGAATTACAACTTACACGTATTTTAAGGAATTCCCAATGCTGGCCTATGAGAGGAGCAGGCCTCACAGTAATGAAAAAAGACTTTGAGTGATGTTCATTACCAGGACAAGTAAAAGCTAAAAATACATGTTCTGCCTTTTACTTACATGGCATCCTGTCTTATGGCCAGCCTGTGGCCTATCTCAGGGGTGACTTGTTTGTAAGAAAGGTGGAGTTTAAGGCTTGGCCAGAAGTTTTAAATGCAAGTCGAAATGGCACTGAACCGCACACACAGGCTCTGCAGTGGCTGGCCTGAGACATGTTTACAGGGCTACTTACTTGGGTGGCACAGTCAGTGCTGCAGGCCCACTAGTAGCATTTAATTTACAGGTCCTGGCTGTAAGATGTACCACTTTACAAGGGACTTATAAGTAAATGACACATGCCAATTGTGGATACACAAGGGACGTATAGGTAAATGAAATATGCCAATTGTTGATACACAAATATGATCATGTTTAGGGGAGAAGCTCGTGCACTTTAGCACTGATTAGCAGTGGTAAACTACTCAGAGTCCAAGGCCCAACAAAAAGATACAGCAACAAAACAGGAAGTAATAGACAAAAAGTCTGTGGTAAGACCACCCTAAGGATGCCATGTCTAGCATCTTCTTCATTGTTTCTTCATTGAAATTTCCTAAATGTGTAACTTAGCACTGCTAATTCAGTTTTTTATGAAAAAGAGCACACTCTTGTTTGCTTTTATAAAACTTAACAATGGTGTATTTTAAAGACAAAACTGGGGAACAGTGATATATTATTAGAAGTTCATGCTCTGCTATGAGCTTTCAACATCTAAATAAACAGGTTTTTTGCCCTCATCAGTGATAAGTCACACTCTACAAGCCGACTGATTGATTGATTGATTTATTCACCTCGGCCAGCGTCTGAGCCCACTACTTGGTCCACTAAGGGACTGGGGCCCCTCATTACAAAAATCTCCTTACTAGCTTGGCATATTCAAAACCTGAGTTCACAACCCCTCACAGAAGTGGCTATGGATTCTAGGTCACGGAAAAGGAGTTATCCTATCTATGACTCCCTTTCTCCCCTTTCTCCTGTACAGAATGCATCTATTTCTTACTTATGAAGCTTGTGGCAAAAAGGAAGGAGCTAACTTAAGATTGTCAACATGGATGTAGAAACAAGAGCTGGATAATTCTGTTGATAGTGGTACACAGGGAGTCCTATATAGGTGTCTTTAAGAAGTCATGTAAAACTTCAAAATTTCCAAAAGTTCCAAAGATGCATTCAGCCAGTGTAGGTCCAGAAACCTGTATGTCCCCATTATAATCATGAGTTTTTGTAATTTCAGGCATTCTTATTCTGAAAAATTGAGCCAGAGCAGATGTAATGTCCATAGTAAATACTGTATTGTAACAAAGAAGAACTGTAACTAAATGTGGTGTGCCCAGTAAAAATAATGCCTCATGAATACTTCTCTTCAACATAATAAAACCTATTGCTGTTACATAAAATGTAGCTCTGCACACATAGATAAATACCAAAATGTTGTTTATGATATTAAACAAATATTTGTGTCACATCACAGGCTTGGCATCCAGAGGCCCTAGATTCCTGTGCCACATTCACAGGATATCATGAATAGGATCATGAAAAGATACATTCTGGTAAAAGCGCATTGTGCCTATTTTTGTGCACACTTTTGCACCAAAACACTTCTTTAATTGTTGTTTTGTAGCTGCTTTTGCACTGTTAGGGGCATTTTTATCAAGGTTTTGTGTCACGCTTGCATCCCCTTGCATTCTGCAGCACACTTAGAAAGAGGATCATGCCTCTGAGGATTGTTTTTATGCTGGAAGGTGTATCTTCCTGCACAAAAGCAATCCTGCCTGCAACGCAAGTATGCATGCACCATGGTGTAAGAGCGCCTGCGTTGCTGGTAGGGTGCCAAAAGTGTGCTGTTGCTAGGAAAGGACATGAATGCGCCTTATATTAATTAATAATTATTTATGAAGATGGCCTTTAGTTTGCTTTGTTTTGTTTGCATTTGCCAGCACACCTTTTAGCACATGCTTATTACTTTGTAGTGATGCTGCTCCGTGGATATTCTATCAAAATGAGTATGGCAAGCTCTAATGTTGCAGATCATTTTTCACTGTGCACATCTGTAAATGGCTTAATGTGTCTGAATGAACAAATTAAATATCATTATGGGTAAAATACACTTTAAAAACATATTAGGGCCCTCATTACGAGTGTGGTGGTCTTAAACCGCCACAGTCGCGTTGGCAGTCAGACTGCAACCGCCACATTATGACCGTGGCAGAGCCGCCACGGTCCGATTGCCGGCACTGCCAGGTTGCCACCAGTCGACACCCTGACGGTCTCTGAGGTCTTAATCCATCAGGGCTGCCCTCCGGATTGTGAGTCCCCTTTCCGCCAGCCTTTGCATGGCAGACTGCATAGACCCCAGGGTTGTTTCTGAGCAGCAGTCCAAATTGCTTTCATGCCAAGATTGCATGGGGAGCCTGTGCTGGTGTCCCAGCAGTGAATGCTGTGACACCACAAGAGGAGCGACGAGCGAGGCGGCATGAACAGAGGCATCCAGGTAAGTGTGTTTTATTTTATTTGTATTTATTTTCACCTTATCTCCGTAACCCCCGCCCCTCATGTAACACCTGATATCCTGAAGGAATGAGGTATAATGAAAACAGTTCAAACTTACATAATAAACAGAAATACAAAAATGTTTAGAGGACAGGAAAAATGAACCAAATAGTTCGAGCAAATATAGCAAGTATGTAGCTTTTCAGATCCTGTGCGTGGTAATTTGGAAATCATTGTTGTCCCTGACGCTCATTACTGTGTTTACCCAGAAGCAAAAGGCTATCTCAGACTTCTCTTAAGGTGCCGGAAGAAGACATGGGAATAAACGTGGTACTACTGTTCCAACTCGTTGTAAATTCCAGAGATATTTTAATCATGCAGAGGAAAAAATGGATGCAGTACCACGGGTACTTGACACTATACCACGTCCACCCACTTTAGGATGTCCTTCTAAATCGTGAAGTAAAGACGCTCTGCTGGGGCTTCCTTTTCATTTCAGCATTATCTTGTGAGTACAAATACAGCATGGAAAACAGGATCACTGCTAGTGCTTCCTTTTGGACGTTTCTACCTGTGCAGCTACCACACCATTTTCCTGCTCTTAATGGGGCATGCTTTGTATGTCTCTGAAGCTGTGGAACAGCATCACATAAGACGTTTTCCAATTAAGCTCATATTGTTGGCAGTCACTAATATGTTTGAAAATCAAATTCAGTACATATTAAAATGTGCCAATATGTAAGAAGTAAAACAAATGCCATTATACAACAATAATACTTTGGGACATTTGACTGGAAAGTCAAAAGAGACAGATTTTTTTGTTTTGTATTTGCCTCAATCGTAAAATGAAAGAAGGACATGTTAAGGTGTTAAGAGCAGGGCTCTGAGGCAGCCTATGCTCTGATCCCTTCAAGTCGTGGCTTGAAGTTTTATCTTATGCATGTTTCAAATAGCCATCGATGTCGTATTTTAACTTGTTTTCCTCTTGGTAGAATCCATTTTATGGTAGCACATCTCACATTAGGTCAGTGACTTAACGGTAATAAGATCGTGCTCGTGTTATGGAGCATCTGCAACAAGTACTTCGCGTTTAGTTTAGTTTTTTCTGAACGTTGAATAAAATGCATAGAGTCCATTTTCAAAACAACTTATAGTGCATTTTAAACCGAGTAGGCCTTTTATAATTACAATCTCTTTAATCTATGCCTATTGGTTTTGCTGTACTAAGTTTTGTAAATAGTGCTGTGAGGATTTGGAAATCTTTACCTGATGAGCACAGATTTTATCTGATTTTGTATCTTTAATAGGTTTCTTTTATTTATTGTTTTATGTCATCTTTTATGATTATGAAATACTAACTGAATAAAGAATAAAGTTTATTTAATTGAGAGAAGCACATATTTAAAATAATAATGAGCTAAAACATCAGAGCAGTTCAACATTTTATGAATCACACAAATTTGGAATGGAAGCTTTCCTACTCCAGGAGGATTCTGCATCTGTATGATGTAATTGCTGGAATAGAATGTAATGGATATTTGCTTAAGAATGTGGGAATTCGCAGGTGCATGCAGAGGAAGAAAGAGTGATTTACAGCTCTGCCTGTGGCCTAGTCATTCAGTGGGTACCAGGCTGGGGAAGATGCTACAACTGGCGACGAGATAGGGGATAAGTAACCTGAAGAAGGAAGTTCTCTCTTGGAGTTTGCCTTAGTGCAAGCAAGCTGCTTGTGCATGCCATGTGTGCCTTTGTTGAAGTTCTGAGTCATTAGTTGGCATATGTGGAGACAAAGTGCAACTCCAGCTGGTGTAAAAGACCTTCACAGAAAAGTCTACGCATCGTTGGCCAAGAAGCCACAGCCAAGATCTTAGAAAAGGGTACTGCACTTCCAAGCAAGATACACGTATACAATATATGGAGCATTAATGCTGAAGGCATATTCAACCAGATTTACAAAGCACAGTAAATGACCATTACCAGACAATAAATAGCGCTACCAGGCAGAGAACAACTAGGTGTGAGACAATACACACTGAACTGAGAAAAATAATAAACTAAATAACTTACCTAGCCTGCTAAAGAGAGTCATTGTGTCACAGCAGTCACTGAAGTGGCTCAAGGAGAAGTGCTCTGGGTTGTGCTTACAAAGCTCTCTGTACCAGACCCGTCCAACCAGTACATCCCAAAAAATCACATTATCACACATCCATGACATAACATACACACACCATTAACACTGCAACCACATACCACACAACAAACAATACAAATAAACACTTGACTACACAAAAATACTCCTGCACCTCACCCTGCCAATCGCATTGCATACACACATGCAAGTACTGACTTACACACACCACTTGCAGCACAACATGACAGGTACATTTTCCCTGCCAATGTGCACACATAGACACACTTGATGTTAGGACTCGCACTCACACACACACTCTTCTTGCTGCTCCCTCACAAAATAAATCAGCATATATGGAAAAAGATGAAACATGTCATGAATGTGTTTACAGCACAGCACTTCCCTGTAACTTGTGAGGAAAATGATCCTCCATCTGAAGACCGAACATTACATTGCATGTTTGTTTAAAATGATAAAAGCAAGTGTTGTCCCATTTGTGAACTGTGTGCCAAGTGGTTTATGGAGACATCAAATTCCTTCATGTGAATCATCAGAAGTGTTTGATGACTCATCACCAGCATGTGTCTGATGACTCATCACCAGCACAGCATCCACACCCCTCATGAGTGATGACTCATCACCAGCATGTGTCTGATGACTCATGACCAGCACACCAATCTATAAATAGAACCTCCAAGGTGTTTCCTGTGCTTGGCTTCAAGTCTTCCTTTGTTCGCAGGTGTTCCCGGTTCAGCTAGAGTTCCGTGATTCTTTCAGGAGTCGTCTTTTCAGTGCTAGGCTTCATCGGAGCTTCCTTCTCTGGAGCGGATTACTTTTGCAGTGGCTGGAGAATCCAGGAGCAGTATTCTATTTTCCTCATAAATCAAAACATTCCAGGAGAAGTTGGTTTGTGAGTAATTCCCCTCTCGTCTCCCTGTTTTCAGCCTTTTTGACCGTTTGGTGTATTATGAAAGACATTCATCGATACTGAGAAACCTGTGATGCATGACTATTTACCAAAGACAGCTTGCAAAGTATTTTTAAAAGCAACATTGAAGTTAAGTGTTGTGAACTCCTGAAAAGCATCGATATGTGAACTTAAGCATGTATTCTGATTGTTTTGGAGCGAGTCTATTGTGTCAAAATTAATAACAAAAGACATATTCATAAGTTTGATTTTATAACGATTTTGTTGTGAGTTACAAAAGTGTGCTTAATAGTTGAGCAATTGAGCACTAATAATTATTGTTACTTTGCTGAAAGACTCAGTGATTGCCCAATTGAATGATAATAATTATTGTTATTTTGCTGAAAGACTCTGTGATATTTGTAGTTCTTTTGTTTTTGATTTGTTTTTGGTCTTAGAATTCCTGCACCAAGCCCTGAGGCAACTTTCTTAGAACAACAGTGATGCTCCTTTGTGAACAAGTGTTTTGTTTCTCTTCCCTTCCCAAATCCTTGTTCCCTATCCCTTTCCCCATGAGGCTATTCACTTGTTCCCTGTTCATTTCAGATACATGAAAATAGTGTTTAGGAGTGAGGGTTTTATTCTCTCCGCTCCCGCGGAGTGGACATGGTCTTGTCACTTGACAGGTGTGAATGTACCACCAGTGTAGTGCCAGCATTCATTTGCCAATGAATACCTGTACCATAATGACAGCTGTGTATATGGGCAATAAATGTTGTGTACCTGTGTGTCCCCACTTGTGTCTGATTCACTTGTGTCCCTGACATACATGCCACAGTGATTAAAAAAATTACTGTGACATGTATATGTCTCCAGTGGTCCCCACCTCCCATGCAATGCCAACCCAACATACCCTGGCAATGCAGCGTCCCTACCTTGTAGTCTGTCTAAAGGGGGTTGTGTTTTCTCTGTGGGTCAGTGGCAACAGTGAGGGTAGGTATTGTCCAGTCCTGGCCATTCAATGATGGGGGAGTGGTAAAAAGGTGAGTTTTCACCCCCTTTTACCTCCACTTTTACGTTATCTCTAAGGGACATCTAAATCTACATGGAGGGAAAGCTAGCTGTGGTCCCACCGGCATCCACTTTTATCTTTCCTGCCATCATCGCTGCTGATGTTTCTTGGTGACGATGGCAGTTTGAATGCAGTCTGTTGTCTGTTGGACCACCAACTCAATATGACGTCAGATCGTAATGAAGACAAGCAAGTTTATAGTCAAAATGTCAACAGCGCGACCATTACCGCCACCGTCTTAATCAGGCCCGTAATTACACATTAGTTGTGGAACAAACATAGTTGAAATCTTAGTAATGATGATGAATATCAAAGGTACAAGAATGCCAAAGATGAACTGTCCATAACTTAGGAAGGAGTTGTATTGAGAGGATTGAACATCCTGATTCCGGAGAGTCTACAACAAACGGTGATAGAGGTAGCTGATGAAGGACTTTGTGGTATCATTGCTACCAAGAGAGCTCCCTGAGACAGAGTTTAGTTTTAATACCTAAATGAAAGAGTCAAAAAGAAACTCACTGCCTGTCACATATGCAATTGCCTATCAACCAAAGTCACTCACCATACTAAAAACTTGTCAGAATTTGCTAAACATGCCTGGGAGACAATAGCTACCAATTTCTTCAGTCCTTTTGATAATGGACATCATTTAATGATGACTGTATATGAATGTTCACATTTTCCTTTAGTTGAAGATCTCTCATCCATGACACAAGTGAGTAACTGAAAAACCTGATGGCATTTAAAATGCAACATGGGGTGTGCCAGCCATTGTGAAGTTTGACAATGCACACCCTTTCACAGCAAAGGCTTTGAAGAATTTCTAGAACATCTGAAAATAAATAATCAAGAGATCACGCCTTGTGGGCACATGCCAATGGACATGTTGAGCATTTTATGAGTACACTAAAGAAAGATGTACAGCGTGCAACTCTTGAGAAGCTCATAATAAAAATTATACTAAACTCTACTTTACAAGCTCATCGTTCGACACCCCATTTGACCTCAGGTGAAAGTCCTGCGACTTTGATGTTTGGGAGAGCAATGGCAACCACTACACCCCAATGAACCATAGAAAGAAAAAGTAATAAAAACCTGATTTGCAGAAGGGACTTTTTTCAAAAACATCAAATGAAAATGTATGTGGACAAGAGGCAACATGTAAAAAAACTCTTGTTCCGAAAAGGAGATTTTGTAATCGGTCAGTAGTTACAGAAAAGAAAAATCTGATGCCCCATATGATGCTGAACATTTTCAAGTACTGTCTATCAAAGGACATATGGTGACTGCCCAATGACCTGGAAAGTCCCTTATCAGAGGCTCTTCTCACCTCATGCCTGTGTTTCTTTGGTCTTCAACTGGAGATAGTGAAAGAGAGCTTGGTTCTGAAACCCCAATGACTGTAGCTAATTCCTTACTATTTTTGGTAATCTCTGACATTGAAGACAATTGTTTGCAGCTTCCAATAACCAGATCAAGGCACCAGGAAAATTAATTGAAGAGTTATAGTTGTACATGTTGTTATATATGTAGATATTGTGTCTGTCTCATGATTTTCTAATTTTTTTCATTCAACAGAGGAGGAGATATAGGATGACATTTACGTATATTTGGAATTGTGATACCCTAATTGCAATTCCATGCCAATCGCAATTATGGAATCACAATTCCAAATGTAAGAAACTCCATTGAGTTTCTTTTGCGATAACTGGTGGGTCGCAAATAGACCTGCCTCTTTAATATTAATGAGGTAGGTCATAATTTGCGACCCACCGGTAATCGCACAAATCCCCGGGATGGTGGTCTGCTGGTGTCAGCATACCACCATGACTTAGAAAGCAAATGAACTTTTCAGTTTCATTTTTGAAGAGTAGGCAGTGGTCCGTTTTTGCATGCATTCACAAAGGGGAATGGGTCCCCATTCCCCTTTGCGAAAGGGTTAGCTCCATTTTGAAATTGGTGCTAAATGAACTTGTTTTGTGACACATTCACGGTCACAAAACAATCATACAAACCATTTTGGTTCGGTATTAGAAAGGGACCAGTAGATCATGGCCCTTCCTAATACCCAATTGCAAAACCCAAATTGTGATTCGGTAACAAGTTTCCGATTCGCAGTTTGGGCTTTGTACATCCCAATTCATTTTTCGAGTCGCAAACGGACCAATTCTGCGAATTTGCCCATTGCGACTAGGGAAACTTTGTACATGTGGCCTATTGTGTTCTGCATGATTTGGAATGGACCGTTTTTGGATAAGATTCTTCTACTAAACAGTCGCCATGTAACTAGTCAATTCAGCTAACTAAAAGTGGTGGAGGCAGGGTTGTTTCATAGGCATAGCATTCACCGTTTGATGAGAAAACCACATTAGTACCAGTGGAGAATGGAAGTACGGTGTAATTGAGAGAGTAAGACAGAATGAGAGAGAGAGAGGTACAGAAGGAAAGGGAGAGAGGGAGAGGGAGAGCCCTGAGTCGAAAGAAATATGTCTCTTCTCTGGCAATGTTCATCAGATTGATCAAAATGTCTGTTCTATCCTGTAATGAAATATAATGATAATCAACTAAACAAATATCCCCAAACTAGTGGATGTTATAAATGAAAGACAGGAAAAGTGGACATATCTACTGAAAGTGAAAAGGCAGTTGCCTCCATATGTTCTGGAAGCCCCTATCTTTGGAGGCATTTGTCAAGTTAAAAGAAACGGACTGTCCCTTGCCCTTATAAGACAAGCCGATGCACGGAGCCCCTCTAGAGATTAATTTTAGACATTTTTACCACATACGTTTTTACCTTAAGGCGAATATCTGTATTGCTTTTAGTTGCTGATTAATGCTGTCAATTGTGTAAATTTGCTCTGTGCCTTTATTGTATTTTACTTGCAAGGCTTTAATATTAACAATTTGTTGTTGAATCTTTTCTGATTTATTCAGAGGGTTGTGATTGTGAATATATTTGACTTGTCATATTTTTTAATTAACAGCTTGTTGTTTGATCTGCTCTGATGTATTTGGTGGTTGCGATGGAAATTGTATTCACTTTATTTCTAGCTTGGCTTGAGTAGGGATGGGTGTTGTGGGACGTTCTGTACCTCTTTCTACGACTTTTCTTTCCTGGTGAGCCGTTCCATAGATGTTTCTCCTTTTGTCCTGCAAGCCGCCACCTTTGCAGACACTGGTCTAGTCATTAGAAAGCAGATGTTGCTTCCCCTTATAAGACGAGCTGATGTGCGAACGCCCTCAAAGGATTAGTTTTACACATTTTTTACCACATTTGTTTTTACCTTAAGTCATATATCTACATAGCCTGTTGATGCAACACAATGCTGTCAATTGTATGAATTTGCTCGGTGCTTTAATTATATTTTTCTTGCCAGACTCTTAAATTAACAATTTGTTGCTGAACTTGTTCTGATTTATTTGGGGTGTTGTGATTGAAATCGTATTTACTTTACCGCTTGCTGGACCTGAAGGGGTCAGATGTTGTGAGACATGAGGTACCTCTTTCTACAACTTTTCTTTCCCATTTAGCTGCTCCAAAAACTTTTAGCCGCCATCTTTGCATGCAGTGGTCTAGTCATCAGAAAGGGGATGTCCCTTTTCTTTACAAGATGAACCGATACGCGGCAGTGCTGCTGGCGCACCAAAGGCCTACTTAAGGCGAGCCCATCTACGCCCATCCTCGCTTGGCCTGCACTCAGTGCCTGCCATGCTGTCCATTTCTGCACGGCTAAAAGTTTGCTAATCACCTACTCCTGCCAAGAACTCTGCTGTTTCAGTCCTGGGACTCACTGCAGAGGTCTGTGTATGGAGTTGTGTGATATTATGCCTGGTGTTTGTGACCACTGTGCAGCCACCCTCCCAGGGATATAAAGGGCTGGCATAAGTCTCCATGTTCAGTCCTCACATAAGAAATAGATGGTGGGTTTGGGACATATAGGCAGCTCCTGTAAGTGTGCGGTCATTACGTAAAATTGGATTTTATATATTTGATTTACTTAAAGAGTAAGAACTGTGCATTCTATTTCCGAAAGAGACCTAGATGACAGATCTCTCCATTTCTGATGTAGCGCTTGCAATACCAGGGGGCTTACTATGCTAGACTACGACAGAGTAGTGAAAAGAGGAGGGGTGTGGCTATTGTTTTTTAAAAGGGTTTCAAATGTGTGTCATTTGATCTGACTAAACTACAGGAGGCAGAAGCCCTTGGCTTTTGTCTCTCTGAATCAGCTAAAGATTCATTGGCTGGAGCACTGTTTTATCAGCCCTGGTACATGCAGAAGAGTCCCTCAACTCTCCGGGTGAAATCTTGTCTAAATACCTTCTTCAGTTTTCTAATTTGATGGCACTGGTTGACCTGAACATACATCTCGACAGGGCTACTGACCCTGAAGACAGATTATTACTGGAAAAAAATGTCCTCCTGGAATATGAAGCAACTTATTAAACAGCCTACCCGCTCAGCAAGTCACATTTTAGATCCTATTTTTTCTAATTGTCAAGTGGATGTGACAGACCTTAAAATCATTGGCTGGTCCAACCACCTCATAATACATTTTAGTAGTGGTGTTATATATTGTTTTTCACAGAGATGGCCCAAACTTTCCATCTCATACACGATTGAGGCTGGTGCCATGGCTGTTAATTCCTGGCTTTTAAACCTGGCAACCACCCCAGTCCAAGTGAAAGTGAAGAAGTCAGTTAACTCTTCCTGAATACTCTCATCAGCACCTTAATTTAACAGCGAACTAAGAGATTTGCAGGATCACTGTAAAAATTAGGAAGGGCCTGGAGAAGGTTCTATCACCCTGAAGACAAGGAATATCACAAAAAAAGCTCTGAATACATATCATTGTATCATCAAGAAATTCAAAGTAGCTATTTTTTGCCGACCAAATTGCAGGTTCCAACAACAAACCTTGAGACATTTTCAAAATAGTAAAACATTTTTCTCACCCCAATGCCCTTTCATACTCCTTACATGCATCTAGCATGTTATGCAAGAAGCTGTCTGATCTCCTTGAGGGCAAGATCACTGGTGTTGAAGAACTTAAGAATACAACTGATGACTGAAACCATTGAGGTTACTAAAACTTCCAGCTAAGATCTGGCCTAGCTCCCTTTTGCACTTTGCTACTGTTTCTCTGTATAAAACAGAACAGGCTATTAGCGTGATCCATGTCCCCCTTGAATTTTGACCACTAGCCTGAAGGTCATCAACCCTTTTTTAAACCATCTTTTTGACAGTTCAATTCAGTCAGCTATGGTACCTAACTACTGGAAGCAGGCTAGATGTGTGCCCCTATTAAAAACGCCCCCAGATTTAGATCCACACAGAGAAATGTCAGGCCCATCTCTCTCTGCTAATAGCTTTATCAAAGATGCTGGAAAAGCTCATTAATGGACAGCAATCTAGATATTGAGAACACAGCCCGTTGTTTCACCAGTCCCAGTCAGGCTTCCACCCTCGCGTCAGTACTAAGCTAGCTTTAGTGGAGATCAGTGATTCCATCAAGGTGGCTGTGGACCTATGGAAACAGACTGCCTTGATATTACTTGACTTATCTGCAAACTTTGAAATGGTGTCTCATTTCATGCTTCTCCAGTGTTTGGAAAATATAAGAGCCAGCGGCTCCACGATGGCCTGGATTAGCTCTTTCTTGCTGATAGAGACAAATCAATCTGGATGCCACCATTTACATCTTACCCTAAGCTGATAAAGTTCATAGTCCCGCAGGGCTCCGTCATTAGCCCTACTCTTTTTGATATCTATATGACCCCCTGCCTCATTGGTGGAGTCCTTTGGTGTCCAAATAGCTTCATATGCTGATGACACACAGCTCCTTCTTACTATGGACAGTAACTCACCGGATACTTTTGGCAGACTTAAGAACTGTCTGATGGTTGTCTTTCAGTGGATGTGGACTAGCAATTTCTTATGTAATGCTAATAAAACAGAGACTTTGCTATTTGACTCCACCCCCATCCCCCCATTTGGGATGGCGATTGCTGGCCTAGCTATATTCCTCTTCCCTGCACCCTCTCTACAGTAGTAGATAACTTAGGGGTTAAGATCAATGGTAAACTATTCTTTGGTCCACAGGTGGAACCTGTGGTGGGCTCCTGTTTTGGACTACTAAAGTCGATAAAATATTTTTTGCATCCGCTAATTATACAATGGTCCTACATATCCTTATTACTTTGCATCTTGATTATGCTAAAGCGCTCTATTTAGGACTTCCTGCCTATCTGCTAAGGAGGCTGAAGCTGGTCTAAAATGCAGCTGCATGCTTACTACTAAATGTTCCTAAGCAGTCACACATTCGCCCTTATCTGAAGGAACTTCACTGGCTGACCATCAAGGAGAGAATTCTGTTTAAAGGTCTCACTCTAGCCCGTCAATCCTTCTACCAGATGGATCCTAGGTACTTGTCTGCTAGGTTCATGCATTATCACCCGATAAGAACCCTCAGCTCCCCTGGAGCAGAGCTGGCCACTGTACCAACTATTAGGAGAAAGTGATGGGATGGTATGTCTTTCTCCTGTCTTGGGGTCCAGGCTTGGAATACCCTTCCTCTAGACTTGCAGACCAAAGGGCCGAGGGAAGAAAAGTGCTTTAGGCGCAACCTCAAAACCTGGCTTTCCCAGCCTATTTTTTAATAATGATCTGTGCATTAGCTTGTCTAACCTGTCCTAGTGCCAGGATACTCTTTGAGTAGTCATGCGCTTTATAAATCCTGATTGATTGATTGCTTGATTGATTGAATAAGGCCTGCTGTACTGCTGGAAGGACTGCCACTCTGCTGGACTACAGACCTTAAGGACTCTTCCCTGCTGCCCTTACCTGCTGCTCTGCTGCCCTCTTGCCTGGTCAGGAGGACTGGACCTGCGACCTGGAACCTGGACCACCAGAATGATTAGGGTTAGTCTCTTGCAACCAGCTCCTGGACTCTGCAACTAAGAGTACTATGCTGCCAAGTGGTGCCACCCCAGTCCTGGACCCTTTGAAGTGAGCCGGAAGGTGCTCTGCCATCCCATCTTTGGAACCAGAAGAACCAACACATCTCCCCTGCTGTATAACAGAACCCCAAGCAGAACCAAGGCATCACCTCTGCTGCATGGATTTTCCTGGCACCACGACTTCACATAACAACTTGCAGCCTCATCAAAACCGCTGCTGTACAATGCATCTCCGATGCTGACCCCTGCATCATAAGCCCTCATCAACAGCAGCCTCAATGGCGATGCAAAACTTTGCATCCCCGCTCCAGAACTTTTGGGAACCAGCCAGTGCTCTAAACATCCTTGACACAGGCTTTCTCATCACAACCCCCCCTTGTAAATGGCATCGTTGATGATTCAGGACATCTCATTGCAGCATCACAGCTTCTCAGAACCGACGCTGCACAATGCATCTCTGACCCGGACCTTGCATTGCCTCAGCTGTACTACAGATCCACTATGCATGACTTCACATTGCTACGCAACCAGGATTTAAGGTACTCTTGTCCAAATTGGGTCCCTGCAGTTGGCCCAATCTCCATTGCATGTGTCCTGAACTTTTGACTTTGTCCCGGTTAGAAACAACCAGATAACCACTTTTGATAACTTTGTACTTTTTGGCAGTATTTTCACTTAAAGCTTTAAAATTGCATATCTCTGGTTCAGCTGTTGTTCTGGTATTTTTTCATTTATTAAAAAATACTCAATTTTTTACACTGGTGTAGGCTCCTTCCTGTGTGGTGTTCTAATTTTATTACTGTTTGAAGTGTTGCACAAATACTTTACACCTTTCCTCTAATTGAAACCCGACTTTTGTGTGCCATGCTCCCAGAGGAGTGAGCACAGGTTAATTTAGGGCTTGCTTGTGACTTCACCCTGGCAAGGATTGTGGTTACTGCTTGAGTAGGGTTTCAACCGTCTCAATCAGTAACCCAATTTCACTGGTGCCAGAGGAGGGATTTGGATGTGTGTTTTTTCAGTGCCATACAGTACTTCTGTGTTACGCTATTATCCCAGATAAATAATTTAAGACCAATATGAGTTTTTTTTAATTGTCCTGGATTGGATCTTTTGCTTTTTCCAATTGAACTCTCAATACTATCTGACTGTCTGTGACCATACCTGCGGTGATTGTCTTCAAGCTGGCCAATTTAGAAAATTACACTGTGGTTGAGCTCAAATACTTCTGCAAGGAAAGGG
The DNA here is from genome assembly GCF_031143425.1 of Pleurodeles waltl. Lineage (NCBI taxonomy): Eukaryota > Metazoa > Chordata > Amphibia > Caudata > Salamandridae > Pleurodeles > Pleurodeles waltl. The sequence goes on along the minus strand of NC_090438.1, from coordinate 624,638,893 downwards.
AAATCCCCACCGAGAAAGGTACCAAGAAGTTGGATTTTGAGGAAGCCCTGAGGAAGGGCCTGGTGGGAGGTTCACCAGTCACTAACAGCAACAGAGGACTGGAATGAGAAGGATGAGATGGATGAGCAAGATCAGAACTTGGACATCAGCCCTAAATTACGGCTTTCATGGGGGGATGACTCCTCTCCTGAGTTGGAACTCCATGGCAGAACTAGGAGTGGGTTAGAGGACAGGAAGGCAGAGAGGGCGCTCAGGTTACAAATGGTCAAGCACAAGTTTGTACCTGAGGAGAAGACAATAGGTCATAAAAAGAGCCTTAGAGAACTGGTGTCCAGCACCAATGGAGGCAGCATAGGCACAATGTCCAAAGGAGACAAGAAAGTCTGCATCCCTAAAGATCTGGTGCCCATTTCTGTGAAGGGAGATGACATATTTAGGTGGCTTTCTGCTTATGAGCTGCCCTAAGGTTATACTAGATTCCAAAGGAGCATTGGAGGATGGTGGCATGTGGAAACATATGCCTCCAGTTGAGAAGGGCACACTTCTTAAAATAGAAGTAGAGGACTAAACCAGGTACACCCCCATGAAACTCATAATTATCTCAAAATTTGGATTGAACTCTGAGAAGTACAATCATAGGTTCAGGGCCACAAAGTTCCAAATCAGTCTTGGGTGGATTTCTGGGACTATTCTAGCAAGGTACTGACTGGCTGGGTGAACAACAGCAAGGGTAATGATTGCAGTGAGCTATACAACTTGATTCACAGGGGGTCACATTCTAATATATGTTTTACAGAGTTGACAGCAAGCTTACTGACCCCAGGAAGATCATTGAGGAGAGGCCCTCTGAACCAACATCAAGGTGTCAAAAAAGGCATGTGTGGAGAACTCCCAAAAGGGAGGCCAGAAGGGGGAAAAACTTAAAAATAAGAAGTTGTCAAAAGCCCCCCAAAATACTTATTAAGGGAATAGCAGTAAGAGCTCAAACTGGGGCAAAGAAGAAAGAGTTATTTTATAAACAGAAGAGGAAGATTTCTCACTCAGTGGACTGAGTACTACAAGTGTAGGTACTCCAAGAGAAACACCAAATGTCCCAAGGGAACACAGCCTCTCACTGGTAGGTAGACACCTGGGTTGGCAAGTGTAGCACTTGGTGAGGAGGTGCTCCCAGTTAACCTTGGAGAACAGAGGTTACCCTAGTGTCCCTGGGCAACAAAGAAATAATGCCAAATGTCCATATGCCTCCAAATACTTCTAAGTTTAGGCAGTGGGTCACTATATATGGGCAATTGAGGGAGGCTCGATGGGACCAGCATGACTATCGTGAGGTGCACAGTTGTGTCCTCAGGGAAGTTCCTTCTTAACACATTTCACAGAATCAGAGTTTCAGATAACAGAGAGAGTTACCTACTAGTGGCTTCCGTCCCCTTTGAGTGGGAGGGAGAGTAAAGGTTCAGCCCTGTTGTGTGCTTGTTGATCCCGTTATCTTCAATGAATACTAGGGCACAACGTGTGTTGCCATGTTGATCAGCGCCACTCTTTGGTGGAGTAAGGTAACTCTCTGTACATGGTGTATGCCCCTTCATGTGCGACGTCTACCTTCCACAGTGCTGCCCCGTCCAGTTTCATCATTCATAGTATGAGACCGTGGGAGTTAAAGAGAAGACACTATGGGGGTCATTCCGACCCTGGCGGTTGACTACCGCCAGGGCAGGGGACCGCGGATGCACCGCCAACAGGCTGGCGGTGCATCCATGGGCAACCGCCGCGGTCAGAAACGGGAAACCGGCGGTGCCCCGCCAGTTTCCCGCTGCCCTGGGGAATCCTCCATGGCGGCGCTGCAGGCAGCGCCGCCATGGGGATTCCGACCCCATTACCGCCAGCCTGGTTCTGGCGGGTTTGACCGCCAGAACCTGGCTGGCGGTAACGGGTGTCATGGGGCCCCCTAACAGGGCCCCACCAAGATTTTCAGTGTCTGCCAAGCAGACACTCAAAATCGCGACGGGTCCAACTGCACCCGTCGCACCCCTTCCACTCCGCCGGCTCCATTCGGAGCCAGCATCCTCGTGGAAGAGGGTTTCCCGCTGGGCTGGCGGGCGGCCTTCTGGCGGTCGCACGCCAGCCCAGCGGGAAACTCAGAATTACCGCGGCGGTCTTTTGACTGCGCAGCGGTATTCTGACAGCGGGACTTTGGCGGGCGGCCTCCGCCGCCCGCCAAAGTCAGAATAACTGCCTATATGCACTGAAGAAAGCAGAGGCACAAGGTGAGGCACATGAACACATTTCAGATGTGCACTGAGAACAAACACACATAAAGGTGAAACACATACATGCGGAGCAGGCTGCATGGGTGGCAGCACAAATTAGACCACATGATTGAGTATTGTAATTGTGATGTACGGGGGAGCATGCTGGTAAATTCTGCTCCATCGGCGGGGAGGATGGAGTTTTTGCCGAACTCAGCGCTCCAAGCAGAGCAGCGGAGTGGCAAAACTCTGTGAACTCCGTTGATGGAGTGGAGTTTGCCACTCACCCCTACTGGGCTCACACATTTGTGTAGCCATGACATAGATACTGGAGACAGCACACCTGTCAACAACAACATTTACAGGCTGTCTGATACAGTGAGGAACAATATCAAGGAGGATGTCTCCAAGATGCTGGCATTTGGGGTGATTGAGCCCCCCAACATTAATTGTTCATCCCTGTGGTTCTCACACCCAAGGCTACTTGCAGGCACCACTTTAGAATTCAGGTTCTGTTTAAACTATAGAGTACTAAAGTCTGTCACTAAGACTGATGCAAACCCCCATCCCCTGAGTTCATAGACAGGCTGGATGCTGCCACTTTTCTCAGTTGTTTTAGTTTTACATAAGGTTCTGGGCAAACTGCTCTGACTGATGGGACACAAGAAAGGTCTGTATTCATCCCAGGGGGGCATTTGTAGGTTAGGGTGATGCCATTTGGCTTAAAGAAAGCACCTGCCACCTATCACAGGTTGGTCAACAGGGCCCTAAGTGTGACAGATGCATTCTGTACCGCCTTTCATGACAACAAAGCTGTATTCAGCCCTAGCCAGGAGGAACATCTGTACTACCTCCAGGAGGTGCTTAAAGCCCTGCAGCAGACAGGCATGATGGTGAAAACCAGTAGGTGTTATATCTGGCAGGTTCCATGATTAATCTGCCTCATATGGTGGACAGGGGCAAGGTGCAGCCTCTCCAGGCCAAGATTGAGACTACCCTGGGCAAGCAACCTCCTAAAACACAGACTGAAGTGAGTGCATTTCTGGGCCTCACAGGGCATTATCAGATGTTTGTTAAGGGCTATGGCACCATTGTTGCCCACTTAACAGAGGTGACTTCTAAGAAGTGGTCCAGAGAGGTGATCTGGACAGATGCTTGTCAGAAAGCCTTTGACACCCTTAAGGATGCCATGTTTACTGCACCTGTACTCAGGGCTCCTGACTTCTCTAAGGAGTTTATTGTGCAGAAAGATGCTTCAGGGCATAGCATGGGAGATGACTTAACACATTTAAATGAGGAGGCCAAGACCAACCATTAGCCTTCATTAGCAGGAGTTTACTTCTCTGGGAACAGAGGTGGAGTGTTATTTAAAGGAAGGCCTTTGCTGTGGTCTGGGAACTGATGAAGCTGAGACTATACCTTTTTGGGATTTACTTCTGGGTTCAGACAGACCACAGGCCCCTCAAATTTCTCAAGCAAATGAGGGGTGAAAAACCCAAACCATTCAGGTGGTCCGTCTCCCTACAGGGAATGGACCTTATGGAGGAACACCGTTCTGGGTCAGACCATGGCAAGGCTGATGGTCTATCTGTATTTTTCCTCTTTGGTGATGAGAACTCCCATGGGGTTGGATAGCTCTTCCTACTTTCAGCTGGGGAGGGACACATGTTAGCCATGACAGCCTGAAGGTGAACTTCCCCCCAACCTTTTGCCTGACAACTCAATTTTTCTGACATCTTTGTTGCTGATATTATGACTCATAACCATTGCTAAAGTGCTTGTGCTCTTTCCCGTAAACATGGTAATATTGATTTATCCCCAATTGGAATATTGAATTTACATTTAAGTCCCTAGTAAAGTAGTACTACATATACCCACAGTCTGTAAACGAAATGCAGCACTAATTGTGGCACCCACCTAAGTAGCTCTTTAAACCTTTCTCAGGCCTGCTATTGCAGCCTCTGTGTGTGCAGTTTTAAACTGCCATTTCAACCTCACATAATAAACCCTTTGCCAGGCCCAATCCTTACTTTTTAATATGTATGTCACGACGATGGAAGGTCCCAAACAGTTCACAGGCCAGGGTGCAATATATTTAAAACGTAGGATATGCACTTTTAAGTTTTACAGTCCTGATAGTGAAAGCCTCTTACATTTGTTTTTCACTATTGAAAGGCCCACTTCACCAATAGGATAACAATGGATTTACTTTATTACATTGAATAAGGATATCTTCCAAATGGGAATAGGTAAACAGTTAATTTTCAGTGTCTTTGGAAGTGCAATGAAAAAATCTCTTTTATGGTAAAGTTGGATTTTGCATTACAATTTTGAAAACGTCACTTTTAGAAAATTTGCATTTTCCTGCCTTAGCCATTTAGGCCCTCATCATGACATTGGCGGTAAATCCTGCTTACCACCTTTTACCGCCATGCTGACTGCCACCAACATAACGCCGCCACGGTGAATAATCGCCAAGCATATTATGGCACACACATACCAATCTGTCACTATACAACCACACACACAAGTCCGCCAGCACAAAGGTCAGTGATAAACTGGCGGTACCCAAACCCTCAATGTTCTCACTTGTGCTGACCACAGTGTTGTCTACCCTGATTAGATACATGCGCAGCTACATCGTTTTCCCCCAGGTGGAGGATTTGGCCTCCTGCGATCCATCTCTGTTGGGCAGTCAACCATTGTGAATGCCATCCAGGGGCTGGCAGCCTAAATGCAACAGACAAATGCATTCCTGGAGGGCATTCACACTGGCACAGCGGCCCATCATAGATCAAACCGGGCTCTGGCCTCCTCTCTGACGGCAGCCATTGTCCCTGTTTCCAGCCTCTCCCCTCCAACTACCTCTACCCAGTCACATTTCCCTCAACCCCAACCTATCCCAAGCACACAGTCAGACAAGCATGTACCCAGGACAACACACAAGAGTGGACATGGCAAACACAAGCCCCACACTTCATCACACAGGCACTCACACAAACACCATCCAGATGCAGACATAACAACATCCACTGCCTCCACTTTGGCCCCCTCCTCCTCATCGTCCACCTCCCTTCCAGTTTCGTCTACACTCACACCTGCTTGCACTACATCCTCATCCACTACCCCCATCACCAGCACACCTAACAACACACGCCACTCACTGGCAGTCACCACCCCCACTTCCATGCACACGTCCCCTGTGTCCTCTCCCACTGTGTCTGTGCCCCCTCCTCCCAAAGTATACAAACGCAAGCACTGAGACACCCAACAGCCATCCACCTCACAACAGCATCTAGCCCATGCACCTGCACCCAAATACAGCAGACTGACACCTCCCACAACCACTCCCTCTTCCTCCACTCTCATACCATCTCTATTACCGCCCCAATGTCCCTAAGAAGCTTTTCCTCACCAACATTGACCTCTTCCCTAGCCCCCCCATTCCTCACGTCAGGCCAGGGTGGTCAAAACCTAGGCAAGCACCTCAGTCACCCAGTCCAGGGGCACAGTAGTGTCCACAGCAACACCAGGTGGGAGAGGGTCCCGGGCACCAGGCAGCCACACTGATAGGTTGCCTGCACCAAGTGCTGCAAGGAAGGGCAAGGAGGCACCCCCAACTACAAAAAGAAAGGGCAAGGAGGCACCCCCAGCTTCTGCAGGGAAGGGCAAGGAGGCACCCCAGCTGGTAAAAGGGAGGGCAGGGGGAAATCCCCAGCTGCTGAGAGTAAGGGCAAGGAGCAGTACCCAGCTGCTGCCAAAAGGAGCAAGGAGCCATCCCCAGCTGCTGGCAGGAAGGGCAAGGGGCCTGCACCAGCAGGCAAAAAGGACAAGAGGCCTGGAGCTGGGACTCAACCATGGTGGTTTAGCCATCCGAGGCTGCAGGGGATGGGCTGGAGCTTCCCCTCACCACTGCCAGCTCGGCCACCAGCACCACTGCCAGCAGCAGCAGCCCCAGTGGGCAGCTGTCCGAGGCTGCAGGGGAAGGACTGGAGCATCCCCCACCACTGCTAGCACAGCCACCAGCACCACTGCCAGGAGCAGCAGCCTAAGTGGACAGCCGTCCGAGGCTGCAGGGGAAGGACTGGATCCTACCCCCACCACTGCCAGCACCGCCACCAGCACCACTGCCAGCAGCAGCAGCCCCAGTTTGCAGCCGTCCGAGGCTGCATGGGAAGGGCTGGGACCTACCCCCACCACTGCCAGCACCGCCAACAGCACCACTGCCAGCAGCAGCAGCCCCAGTGGGCAGCCGTCTGAGGCTGCAGGGGAGGGCTAGAGCCTACCCCCACTACTGCCAGCACCGCTACCAGCACCAACACTGCCACCACTGAGCAGCCGTTACCGTCGGCAGATAGTGTGTAGTCCTGCGTCCATGGGCCAGAGCGCGGCCTGACCCCAGCAAATCCTGTGGGTCTGACACCCAGGTGAGAGACTGTGACCTTGCAATCCCTAAGATCTGCATCGCGGGGCATGTTGCCCCCTCCAGACAGTGGAAGAAGCCATCCACTCACCCCATCCTTCACAGGATGAAGCTCACTGGGCACAATGCCCCCTCCAGAACCGGTGGAAGAAGCCATCCACTCACCCCATCCTTCCCAGGATGAAGATCACTGGGCACAATGCCCCCTCCAGAACAAGTGGACAAATCACCCACTTTGTGGCCTTGCACTCCCCAAGACCAAGCAGTGGGCAAAGCACCCACTTGAGAGACTGTGGCCTTGCACTCCCCAGTACCAAGCAGTGGGCAAATCACCCACTTGAGTGACTGTGGCCTTACACTTCCCAGGACCAAGCAGTGGGCAAATCACCCACTTGAGAGACTGTGGACTTGCACTCCTCAGGACCAGGCAGTGGGCAAATCACCCACTTGAGAGACTGTGGCCTTGCACTCCCCAGGACCAAGCACAGGGCATGTTACCCCCTCCAGGCCCTTTGGTGGTGTACCATCTTCCGGCTGAGGTGCATCCCCATCCCCCTTCCCCCTGAGGTGCCTGTGTATTTTCAACCTGATGCCCCTGCAGTGTTCTCCCCGTGTTGTTGCAGGAGTGAGGTTGGGCCTTGGACTTTGTGATGTGGCCCTGTGGCCCACGGACATTGAGGACTGGGCAGTGTTCCTTGCATTGTAAATATGTATATACTTTTTGATTTGGATGCCCATATTTCACCTACATTTATCTTATTACAGCCTTTTTACACTATAGTAGTTGTCCTTGCATTATTCCTGAGGGGTACGGGTGTATATATAATGTTACTGCATCTGGTTGTGTGTGTGGTGTTGGGGGTGGGGGTGTTGCGTGTTGTGTGTGTGTGTGCCCCTCTCTTTACCTTTCCCCCTCCTCTGTGTGCTAGGCGGCAGTACTTACCGTGCTCGTCTTCGCCGGCATTGTTGTTCGTAATGGAGCAGAAGGTAGAAGAGCATGGGGAAGACATTCAGCTCGGGCTCCATGGTGGCGTGGTTCTTCCCTGAGTGTCCAGAGGTGAGTCGTTTCCCTTCTGTGCAGTGTTTCTGCCAGGCTTTTGATGTCATTGGTACCACCCCGGAAAAGGTGTTGGATAGGTGTATCATATTACTGTGGGCGGTTCATTGGCTTCCGTCTGGCTGTTGGCGGTTACCGCCATGGTGCCTGTTGATCTCGCCCTGGTGGTCGGTGTGTTAAAGTGGCTGTCTGTCTGAGCGGTTTCCGGCTGTGGTCATAATTTCATATTTATTACCGCCGGCCTGTTGGCGGTATTTCCGCTGCTTTATCACCAACCGCCAGGGTTGTGATGATGGCCTTAGTGCTTGCAGAGTGCCTCCGGGTCACATGATTTGGTATAGTTGGCATCAGTTGATCTTTGTGTATTCACCTAGACAGACAAACACAACAGAAAGCTTAGGTGTGCCTGATTGGGTCATCACTGGTAGGATGGCAGGGCAGAGTTGGGCACATCCCTACTTACAGATGAATAGGCTGTGCCCTTCCTTCACACAGAGGAGTGTACACCCACAGTAGTTATTATCGATCCAGGGCAGGGCAGATAGGATATTTGAGCACTTCAATGGGAACCCTCCAGATATTTCTCCCACTTCAAAGAATGCAACAGGTATAAATATTGGACCTCAGACACCAACTCTTCAGTACACTTCTGGACCTGTGGATACTCCTCCAGGAGGAAGGACTATTGTGTTGCTGAAAGGACTGACACTCTGCTGGACTGCTGCCCCGAAGGGCTGCTGTGCTGAACTGCTGCCTTGCTGCCCTCTTTGGGTGAGAAGGATTGGCCCTACATCATGTATGCAAGACCTCCAGAATCACTTTAACGGCTGGTCTCTTGTAACAAGAACCTCAGCATTGCAATTGTGATTCCTACCCTGCCAAGTGGTGCCACCTCAGTATTGTACCTCACCTGGACTCCGCAACTGTGAGTCCTACCCTGTTAAGTGGTACCACCCCAATTGCATACTTCTGGAAGCGGGCCTGAAGGTGCTCTGCCAGTCCATCAGTGGAACCAGCAGAATCAATGACTCTCCTCTGTTGTGCAGCGCAACCCTGAGCAGAACCAATGGTTTGCCTCTGCTGTGTGGACTTTCCCAGTGCCAGGGATTAGCATTGCAGCCTGCAGCATCATTGGAAATACTGCTGCCTGATGCATCTTGAATGCAGGCCCTCATATTGTAAGCCCCTAACCAATGGCAACCTTGACGACAATGTAAAAAATTCGTATAGCAAGCCCCACAGCTTCTTCAGAACCAGCCCTTGCACGATGCATCCTCAATGCAGGACTTCACATCATAAGCCCCCCTCATTGACGTCCTCCTGGATGACGATGCAGGACATCACATTGCATCCTCATAGCTCTCCGGACCGACACTGTGTGATGCATCTCCAACCTGGACTTCGCATCACCTCTGCCCCTTGACACATCCTTGATGAGGGACCTCTCAATGCTCCACAACCAGGATTTAAAGTACTCTAGTTCAGCAGGTCTAATTGGGTCCTTGTAGCCAGTCTGCACTCCATCACAGTCAGCCTGAACTTGTGACTTTGTGCCATTCCTGGGTAACCAGATAACCACAGTTGGTGCTTTGTTCTTTTTGGCACTATTTTAACTTAAATCTTACACATCTCTGGTTCTACTGATAGGATGTTTGTCATTCTGGTTTTGTTTCTTGTTCTAATCTGGTGTGAGATCCTTCTTGTGTGGTGTTTTCAATTTAATACTGTTTGTAGTCTTGTGCAAATATTTTACACATTGCTTCTAAGTTAAGCCTTGCTGCTCCATACCAAGTAGAGCACAGGTTAATTTATGGTGTGCTTGTGACTTCACCCATATCAGTCAGTATCCCAATTTCTTACAAAACTCCTCACCCACACTCCCAAGGCACTACGTGGCACAGGTCCAGCATACTTCAACAATTGCATCTGCTTTTACAAAGCTCATAGACACCTCCTCTTATCTGGACTCCTACTTACACACATCCCAAGCACACAGATACCCAGATCTAGTGGTCTAACCTTCTCCTTCATTACTCTTAACTCCTGGAATGACCTGCAACTACACATAAGAGCTTCCGCCTAACTTTTTGAATTCTGCAGGAAGACCTCGCTTTTTGAGCAGTCTCATTAGGCCCTAGGTTTGGCTAAGCACAGGCCTGCTCAGTGTCAAGATACCATCCTGGGCAATAGTGTGCTCTGCAAATCAACAGAACATAACATAAAATGACAGTAACTTACATATTTGTGGACATAAACAAATTTCCTATGTAAACCACAATTTAATCCGGACACTCCCCAGCCTTATGTGTGGTTTACTCCTGTGTACACAGTCATGGTATACAATTACTCAATAGTAAATGCTGGTATCACCTTGTGGATACTTGACAGGAACAAATTGTGACATTTTGCCCACAAACGTACAGGGTGGCTCCTCCATATGGGTGGAGGAGCGTCACCCCCAGCCAGCAGCAGAAGCTGCAAAACTTTCAGAACGAAAGGAGAATAAACTATGTTAATTATCCTCAGGGCCAGCTTTAGGATTGGTGGTGCCCTATGCAACAGTTTATTGTGCCCCTCCATGACCTCCTCCTCGGTTTCTCTCACTACCACCCGTCAAATGTGCCCCTCATCTCTCTATCGATCCCCTTTCACATATATTCATGTGTTTTAAAGCACTTGTAAAGGCTGGCTTTACTAATCCACTCAGCTAGCCACATAAAATATAGGGGCATATTTTAGAGCCCCTAGCGCTGTTCTAACACCACATTAGCGTCATTGTTTTACGCTAATGTTGCCTTAGAAGGCCAAAAACGCTGTGCCATATTTACAAAGTGGCGCAGTGCATGCAATGCGCCACTTTGCATCCGTTTGTGCTACATTATGCCTGCGCCAGGCATAATGTATGCAAAGGTGGCATTCCCCAGTTAGGGAGGGCCAAAAAAAAAAAATACCGCAAACAAATCTGACAGATTTCCTTGCGTCATTTTTTTCTGGCTCTTTTAACGTCTGCTCAGAGCAGGCAATAAAAGGAGGCATCTGTTGGTTACAATGGGCCTCTGGGTGCTTTGCAGGATTAGCATCAACATTTTTTATGCTAATCCTGCAAAGCACCGTCAAGCGCAAAATATTCAGACACTAGTCATCTAACTATTGCCATGTTGCTCCATATTTTAAATACAGGACACACATGGTGGGGTTAGGGACGGGATAAGGGGCGTAAGAAAAGTGGTGCAGCACTGTGTGGGAATATTTAAGAGCCCCTAGTGCCATTCGAATGCCACATTAGTGTAATTTTGTTTAAGCAAATGTGGCGATAGAAGGCCAAAAACGCTGCACCATACTTACAAAGTGGCTATTGTGCCACTTTGTAACCCTTTGCGCTACATTATGCCTGCACCAGGCATAATGTATGCAAAGGGGGCACCCCCGTTAGGGTGGGCAAAAGAATGGTACAAATAAATCTGACAGATTTCTTTGTGTCAATTTTTTCTGGCACTTTTAACGTCTGCTCAGAGCAGGCATTAAAAGGAGGCTTCCATTGGTTACAATGGGCCTCTAGGTGCTTTGCAGTATTGGCGTCAACATTTTTTATGCTAATCCTGCAAAGCGCTGCACTAGCATAAAAAATTCTGACGCTAGTCCCCTAACTACTGCCATGGTGCACCGCATTTGAAATATGATGCACACATGGTGGCATTAGGGGGGGTGCTATAGGGCGCAAGAAAAGTGACTCATCACTGTGTGCAGCTCCACGTTTTTCAAATTTGCCCCATACGGCAGTGCTTAATTTGTAAATAAATAGGTGCCTTAAATATGCGGCTGCTGCAAATAAATGTGTGAACATGGAATACAGAGGCAGTGTAATCTTGAAGCCATCTTGGTCCTTTTCAATCCATTTACAGGTACTCCCTGCCCCTTCAAATCACTCTTGCGGACTTCTCTTTTTCCCATTGTGAGGCTTTTTCGTTTTTCTCTTCCTCCGTCTTCCCCAAATGTGTCTTTGTCTCGCAGTAAATGCTTGAGGCAGAAAAATATGTGCCGGTGTTCCGCACAGGAAACAACAAGCACAAATTAGGCATTGCCATACGGGAATATTTAGAAGCCCCTAGTGGCATTCTAACACCACATTAGTAATTTTTTTTACACTAATGTGGTGTTAGGCAATAATGTTGTGCCATATTTAAAAAGCGGTGCAATGCATGAATTGTGCAACTTTGTAAACCTTTGTGCTAAATTATGCCTGTGCCAGGCATAATGTATGCAAAGGGGGTATCCCCCTTCTTAGGGGGGGCCGAAAAATGAAGCAAAGAAATCTGTTAGATTTCTTTGCGTCATGTTTTTTACTGCACTTTTAACGCCTGTTCAGAGCAGGCATTAAAACAAGGCTTCCATTGGTTACAATGGGCCTCTGTATGCTTTGCAAGATTAGTGTCAACATTTTTTATGCTAATCCTGCAAAGCGCTGAACTTGCATAAAGAATTCTGACGCTAGTCCCCTAACTACCGCCATGGCACCGTATATTCAATATGACGCACACATGGTGGCGTTAGGGGACACTAAGGGGTGCAAGAAAAGTGGCACTGCACTACGTGCAGTGCCACTTTTCTTAAATATGCCCCATAGTTCTGTCTTTGCAGCAGGCATATTAACCCTCTGTGCTACTTTATGTTGAGTCAAAGCTGCCAATGGGAAAAACTCCCATCTCTCTCCCTATCAGGAACATTAATCACAAGAGGTATCTTGACATTTTAATTGTTTCTTGAAGGCTAAACGCCCAAGGAACTTTTCAGCGGGTGCTTTTAAACAGCAAGTTTCGGAAGGTATTGCTAAAAGCAGCGCCCCCCTGAGGTCAGCGCCCGGTGCGGTCGTACCGCTCGCACAGCCCAAATGCCGGCCCTGATTATCCTTTCGAAAGGATAAGAAATTGTGTTTATTATCCTTTTGTTCTGAAAGGGGTGAGGCCATGGGAGTGATGTTCACTGAGGGAGAGTGCTCACCACTTTCCCTCAGACCACATGTGTGTTTGGCCCGTGATCTTGAGTGGGCCAAACACACATGCGCAGTAGGCTGTCTCCAGCCTGGCAACATAGTTGCCAGGCTGGAGCTAGCCTGCACAGGCTACCATTCTGGGTGGGAACACCCTGGCTGGGCACTCCCAGCCAATCCTGACGTTGCTTTATGCAGCGTCGAGATTGGCGCAGGGCAGGCTGGGAGCCTGTACCTGCGACCGAAGAGCGTCATGCGGCGAGTTAAGGTAAGTTTACATTTTTATTTTATTTTATAATAATGTATCCCCCCTCTGCTCCCACCTCCTGCTGCCCCCCCCCCCCTGCCCCACCCTGCCACGCCGCACCCTCCCGGCCCCTTTTAAAAGGTGTGAGTTCCGACTCCAACCGTATATTTATGGCCGGAAATGGGTTTGTGAATTGAGCCCCTAATCTTTGACCGAAATTACCATAGTTACAGTTTGCAGGTGCTGTGCACGGACACTCTATGCTTTACACCCAAACATTATTGATGCATTTAGATTCATGAAGGTTTCTGGCAACTTGTTAAATTATTAAATGTGCACTTCACTGTATACAGTGCCTGGTGACAGCAGGCTGGCATGATTTGAAACGCAAAGGCAGGAGTACAACAACAGGTGTAACAGTAATTCTCAAAAGCATTTATTAATCCAACTAAAATACATAAACGAAGATGTATTAGCAAATTCACTATATGACTAAATCCATCAGCAAATTCGATATGCTATAAACATTTTAAAAGCAAAAGTGCGCCTGAACTTTGTGAAAAAAGTAAGCATTTCGCCCGTTCCCCCGCCCAAAAAAAAATATTTTCGGTTATGATTGTTAGAAACGATGCGCCTGATATTACCACTTTTAGAATGTGTGACCCGTGGAGAAAAGGTCAAATCCCGGTGCCGAAACTTTGTTGTCAAGTAATTTGTTGTTTTAGAAGTACAAGTCCAATTGTTAATTGCAAACTTAATTGGTTATGAAAAAATGTTGATGTAAAGAAGAGGCTGACTGAAATAAGAATTCTAGTGGCAGTTATTAATTGGGAATTTAGGGCCATATTTATACTCCGTTTGCGCCGAAATTGCGTCGTTTTTTTTGACGCAATTTCGACGCAAAACTAACGCCAACTAACGCCATATTTATACTATGGCGTTAGAGGCGAATAGCGCCAAAGTTCCCGGAATGTGCGTCATTTTTTAGCGTGAACCCCTTCCTTGCGTTAATGATATGCAAGGGAGGCGTTCCCGTCTAAAAAATGACTCCCAGGCCTTTACGTGGTATTTATACTCCCGGGCAAAAGCGACGCCCGGGAGTGGGCGTGGCTAAAAACGGCGCATTTGCGCCGCTTTTTAACGCCTGGGTCAGGCATGGCGTTAAGGGACAAGTGGGCTCAAAATGAGCCCACAGTGCCCTCCCCTGCCCCCAGGGACCCCCCCTGCCACCCTTGCCCACCCCAGGAGGACACCCAAGGCTGGAGGGACCCACCCCAGGGACATTCAGGTAAGTTCAGGTAATTTTTTTTTTTTTTTTTTTTAATAATATTTTGTGGCATAGGGGGGCCTGATTTGTGCCCCCCTACATGCCACTATGCCCAATGACCATGCCCAGGGGACAGAAGTCCCCTGGGCATGGCCATTGGGCAAGGGGGCATGACTCCTATCTTTACAATGATAGGAGTCATGTTGATGGGGGATGGGCGTCGTTAAAAAATGGCGCAAGTCGGGTTAAGACGATTTTTTCGACGTAACCTGACTTGCCCCATTTTAAGACGCCCATGCGCCATTTTCCCCCTACGCCGGCGCTGTCTGGTCTACGTGGTTTTTTCCCACGCAAACCAGGCAGCGCCGGTCTGATTGCGCCGTCTAACGCCATTCCATAAATACGGCGCCCGCATGGCGCTTCAGAATGGCGTTAGACGGCGCAAAACTTTTTGACGCTAAACTGCGTTAGCGCAGTTTAGCGTCAAAAAGTATAAATATGGGCCTTAGTTTTGGAGGGTTTATTGTAAAGAATTATTTCCTCAGACGTGTAAATCATGATGTTTTGTACTTTTCCTATAGTAAATGCATGACGTTTTCTTATTTTGTTAAGATTTATTGTATAACTCGTTTACGTTACGAACTCATCTATTATCATACGCGTTTATGTTTTTTATTCCAAGGCATATGTTTTGTAAATGGAATAGAATAATCAGAATATAAAGTCAGTTTTGTAAATAATTTGTTGTGTTTTGAAGGTGGACCTTCCCCAAACAGTCTCCACATATAATTTCTGTCTCCACAGTAGCACATGATCCATCTCCTCCTTCCCTTTGTTAAATCCCCCAGCAGAAATTCCCTCCTACGGGCTGGAGGCATTTCCCCAAAGTTTCTCGAAAGCTCAGTCCAATGACAATGCCAGCAGTGCAATGTTCACAATGCAGCATTGAACCAACATCACTTCTGCTTTTCCATGATCAATAGGCACCCGTATATCAAGTCCCAGTCCATCACTGCTCCCGAAAGATTATTGCAACAATATCACTTTACCTGTACCAATAATACCCCCAAAAGAAGGGAGTCCTGGAAAGGAGTAAGTTTCCCCCATGTCATGTAAGTCATTATGATGGAAGTGCGTCACAATGAGTGAAAGCCCTGGTGGAGAAAGGGTGAACGTGTCAGAGAATGAGGGAAAAACAAATGTAAAGGCATAGTTGGAATGCCCTGACACCAAAATCACAGTTTGGTAAAACCCTGGGAAAATTCATGAGAATCTCATGGTCTTAACCCAGTCCTCCCTGGGATAGCAGAAAAGGTTCCTACATCTGTGCAAAGATATTCAGTTGATCATTAATCCTATAAATGATTTGCTCACAGTCTGTGGTTTTGCTAGTACCAAACGTCAATCTATGCCACTGGAAACTGTAGTTTTTCACTAATGATGGAGAATGCAGAGCTTGGCAGTAGCCAATCCTATCACCATCCACTGTTTCTGATGTTTGGTAGGGATATCACTATCAGACATTTCATGTAGAAGAGCCAGTAAGGCAGAGGGATTAAGCTGGACATCCTCCAGTTCACCAAATATTAATCATAAATCCGACCAGTAACCAACTGTTTTGGTACAGTTCGACAGATCATGCAGCATATCTCAGTTGATCATCCCGCACCACAAACATTTGTGCTGCGGTAACAGATCAGCTCTGTGCAGCTTAACTGGGGACCAGTGCCAATTGTGCAGCAGTTTGAATTATGAGAGCTTTAACCTAGCCTCATGGAGTGCAGAAAATGGGTATGTAGCAAAAAGGAGTAGGATTTGGGTGAGTATGTGTATCTTACGACCCCTGTCTGAAAATTCTGGTCGCTTCCAGTGTGGGCAGTGAGAAGTAACCACACTGGAGAGTCCTTAATCGCTACTCACCAGTACGCCATTTGTGATAAGTGTTTGGCCAAGTGGTAGGTTCTCGTATTATAACAACAATAGTCCTTCTGTCTCCATGTGTGGCTTTGTTGAGCATTCCTGCTTGAGAGGTCTCTCCAAGGGCTTGGACTGTGCTTGCTCCCTATTCTTCTGAGACTCATACCCTTCCAAATGGTGCCTAATCCAGTCCCTGGGACCTTGAAAGGAGATGTTGGTGAAAAACCAAGAAGAACCAAGGGCACTGACTCCGGGCGACTCTAGATTGACGCCGCTGCTGCATCCTGTGGTGCCGACTGCAACTGAAGCTGTGGTCCTCATTAGAGTGCAATGACCCCGCATGTCCGATGCCGCCGCAGCCTTGTTGTAGTCCATGGCTTGGTGAGTCCCGAAGTGCCATGTCACCGTTGTCGGTGACACCAAACATTGCCGCTCCATGCAGTGACCACTGGATATCGACCCCACCAAATGTGCACATATCCAACGCTTCACACTCGACGCCTCGTCAGGGGTAGTAAGCGCTATATAAATACGATTACACTGACGGTGCCTCACCTCTACAGCTCTGCAGCAAGGTCTTGACACTTCACACCTACGCCTCCACTCTGCAGCTCCGGAACCAACGCCGCACCAAATCCGGCAACACCTTGATCCCCCACTCCGTGCACTGGCTTGTTTCCTCATTCACACAAGGTACTGTACATGGGGGTCCGTTTGACTCCGTGACCGGTGCTGTTAGTGCCAGATTGTTGGGAACGACTCCGTCATGACATTGCGATATAACCAAACAGAAGCTATATTGAAGTTTAATCTTTAAACATTCATAACTTTGCTTGTGTATGTTGGATTTCTGTCATTTGGGTCTTGTTTTACTCAGATAAATATTGGCTATTTTCCTAACCTGATGTTGAGTTCTTTTGTGATACTTTCACTGTGTTGCTTTGTGCGTTGGTACAAATACTTTATACATTGCCTCTGAGTTAAGCCTAACTGCTTGTACCAAGTTACCAAGGGGGTGAGCAGGGGTCATCTTTGGTGTATATCTTCCTTACCCTGACTAGAGTGAGGGTCCCTGCTTGGACAGAGTGCAAATCAGAGATGAAGATGGAGTATGAGGCGAGAATCAGTAGCTTTCCAATTATATAATTAAATCATGTAGTCGTCACCATCTTCACTGTTAGTGCTACTTCATACCTTTTGAGACCCACCACATTCCTACTCACTTTGACACGTCTGGGTCATGAACATGGATATTGTCACAGCCTCACACTTCCCCCAGATCACCCAGTATCAAGTGATCGCTGGGAAAATGTTCAGCAGGGCCACCATTGCTGGGATGGAGGTCTGCTGTTTGGATATCGTCATCAATAGGGCATCCTCTTAAAAGAAAGGCTTAATGTGTGATGTACTAGTTGGGATGTCTTAGATGTTCTAATGATGGTTGCCAGGTGCTCGAGAGCAAGAAGAAAGAATAAAAAGGACAGCGTGCAATCCTGGCAGTTGCCTCTTGGTAGCCATCTTTTTAATTAGCACAGTGCCTTGAGTGTGATTTTACATCAAATTAACTTCTTGCATCCTGGTTTTGATTAAATACCTTTCTGCTCAAAAACACATGAAGAAATATAATAACTTTTAGACCTGACAGCCTTAGGGTGGTCACCCCTAACTTTTTGCCTGCCTCCCTCCACTTTTTGGATACTGTTTTTGCTGGTTTTAAAACTCTGTGCAATTTACCACTGCGAACCACTGCTAAGGTGCATATGCTATCTCCCTTTAATCATGATAACATTGGATCATACCCTGTTAGATTATTTCATTTACTTATAAGTCCCTATTAAAGTGCACTATATGTGCCCAGGGCCTGCAGATTAAATGCTACTAGTGGGCCTGCAGCACTAATTGTGCCACCCACTTAAGTACCCCCTTAACCATGTCTCAGGCCTGCCATTGCAAGGCCTGTGTGTGCAGTTTCACTGCCAATTTGATTTGGCACTTAAAAGTACTTGCCAAGCCTAAAACCCACCCTTTTCTAAATATAGGTCACACCTAAGGGAGGCCCTAGGTAATCCATAAGGCAGGGTGTTGTGTAGACAAAAGGCAGGACATGTACCTGTGTAGTTTACATGTCCTGGTAGTGTAAAACTCCAAAATTCGTTTTTGCACTAATGTGAGGCCTGCTCCTTCATAGGCTAACATCAGGGCCACCCTCATATACTCTATGAGTGGTAGCTGCTGATCTGAAAGGAGTAGGAAGGTCATATTTAATATGTCCATAATGGTGATACAAAATCCTGCTGACTGGTGAAGTTGAAAATAATGTTACTATTTTAGAAATGTCACTTTTAGAAAGTGAGCCTTTCTCTGCACTTAAATCCTTCTGTGCCTTACAATCCACGTCTGGCTAGGTTCAGTTGACAGATCCCTTGTTCATTCACTCAGACAAACCCCAACCACAGGATGCTCAGCCTCACTTGCGTACATCTGCATTTTGAATGGGTCTTCCTGGGCTGGGAGGGTGGAGGGGCTGACACTTACATGTCAGAGGACAGTAGCCTGCCCTCACACAAAGGACTGCCACACCCCCTACTGGGACCCCGGCAGACAGGATTGAACTGAAAGGGGACTTTGTGCACTTCCAAGCCATTTTTTGAATTCTCCCCCACTTCAAAGGCACATTTGGGTATTTAAACAGTGCCTCTGCCCCTACCAACTCAGACACTTCCCTGGAGAAGAGAACCTGAACCAGACCCTGCAACCTGCCAAGAAGAACTGCCTGGCTGCCTAAAGGACTCACCTGACTTTTTTCTGTGAAGGACTGCTGCCTTGCTGTTGCCCTGCTGCCTTGCTGCTCTCTGGCTGTGCTGAGAAGTGCTCTCCAAGGGCTTGGATAGAGCTTGCCTCCTTTTCCCTGAAGTCTCAGGACCAAAAAGACTTTATCTCCACAAGAAGAATTCCTTGTGCGGTGAAAATCGATACACAGCCTGCCAGAAACAATGTATGCCGAACCGGAATGACGCAGAGCGACTTTGCAACGTGAAGATCGACGCAGCGCCAGCGTAGCGACCGGAAATTCAATGCACGGCCCACTGGATCGACACACAGCTGAGCCGGAACACCGCAGCCCGACTTCCAGAGAGGAATCGATGCAGAGCCTGCAGTGCGGTAGAAATTTCCACGCAACACCCACCGGATCGACGCAGCCCCTGTAACTTCGTCCTCTCAGCGCCGGATTTCAATGCATCGTATCCGGGGCTTTCGAAAACCCCCCAAACCTGAAGTGGATCCATGAGAGAGTGCCGGAAATCAACGCAGAGCTGTCCCTGTGTGGAAAATAAATGACGCATCGCTGTGTATGGCCCAAGAAATCGACGCACACCTCCCTGATTTCCACGCATCTCCTTCTCTGCGGAGAATTTGAACGCAAACCAAGTACTTTGTGCTTGCAAGAGACATTTATTGCTTATGAGAGACTAAAGACACTTTATATAATTTTTACCGTGATATTCCAAAATATACTTATTGCATTTTAATCATTTTGACCTGCATTTATCCAGATAAATATTATAGATTTTTCTAAACACTGTGTGGTGTATTTTTGTGGCGCTATTCTGTGTTATTGCATGATTTATTGCACAAATGCTTTACACATTGGATTCTATGTTAAGCCTGACTGTTCAGTGCCTAGCTAACAGAGAGTGGGCACAGGATAACTTGGATTGTGTGTGACTTACCCTGACTACAGTGAGGGTCCTTGCTTGGACAGGGGGTAACCTGACTGCAAACCAAAGACCCCAGTTCTAACAATGACATAACCATGTATGCAAATGCTCAATGTGTTATGTGTTATGTAGTGTCACGGGAAGAGAGGGGCATCCTAATTATTTCGAAGCCTCACTCCTCCTTCAACTAAAGAACCTAGACATTGACCAGTTATGGACAACTGAGCAAACTATGACTTGGATCCCCGCCATGCAAACCATCACTCACATAACAACACATGCAGTGCTCATGACCTCCCCTTTTATGAGATCAGACGGCATCACAAATGCCATTAATGACATCACTCATGATGATACATATCACCTTAACATTAACATTATAAATTACATAACCTATAGAAATGGTATTATGTCTTTTTTGGATAAATATTGTTATTTACTGATATCGGCATGTTAAGTCCTGTTATATATTGTCTAAATATTGTGAGGTCATTAGCATTGCATTTGTGGTATGCATTTTATGTTCTGAATACATTCTGTGTATTAACCAAAATGGAGACTTTGGGCCTTATTAGGACCTGAGCAACATGTGATTCCACATTGGGACTGGGGTGAGAACACCCTTATGCTTGATTGGATAAATGGAAAACAGTACCTCCATGAGGAGAAATTGCCCAAGTCCAGGGGAATTCGGAATGGGGCCATCATTTAGGAGCTCAAACAGGGCAGAGGCATGCTATTAGGAGTGTGAGTGAGTTTATAGTGGGCAAAATGCTAGTGGTTTGGGGGATAGCACTATGTATTAATAGTTACTACTGTAACACGAAGCTTGTGTGACCAGAACAGCTGCCCTGTACCCTGAATATGTCTCTGGAGCCAAACTGTGGATTACAACTCGCATATATTTAGATATTTTATCAGATTGTTCACACATCAATAGTAGTGAAAAATCAAGGAACGTAAGAGGACTTTATAAACATTACGGTGAAAACAATTTCAGCAAAAACACATCTCTTAGCAGACGAGATGACAAATGGTGATGAAAACGACTTTTCCGCCTCTCATGATATAGGGTGGTTGAGCTGGTATTTTCCCTAGGCTTTTACACGTGATAACGCCTCAGTAGTGTAATTAACAGTCTGCCTTAATGTTTTTACTTGTCCTGGATAACATTAATAGCACATATTAAGAAGGGGATGTATGTTGATAATTATATTTTCGTCCGCCCATATTTTCGTCCGTGAACTGTACAAGTGAACTGCAAGTAGGATTGGTCATACTGTCTGTTATACCCCTGCAGACCAAAACCGTGTTTAATCAAATAAAGTATTATCAGACCACACATTCTCCAGCTGAAATTTTGGAGTCTCTTATTCTGTGGCCAACCCTAGTCGACTCCAGTAGATGTTTTTTCTGGAGGGAGCAGCGTTGCAATAGTTGCCGCTGGCGCCCAGTAGACACATTGATAAATACTAATTCTGTCTTGCCTACAATTTAGAAAGGATCGAAACATGACAAGCAGACTGTATCGTCAGCCAAGCCCTCTTTATAAAATAAACTACATTTTCCCAAGCAGTTTATATGAAAAGTGTTGATCTTGTACAACTAAATACAAGCCAGAGGTAAAGCTATAATGCAGACAGCACACTTCAAAATATACATTTAACGAAAACGTTACATGCAATAGAACTTAGATGATCTCTGAGGCTCGCTGAGCCTGTTATTTGTGCTGTGCAGGTGCAGGGGGTGTTTATGCCCTTGTTTTTACCAAATTCGCTCTGTCAACAGAGCATACTTTAATTCAGAAAATCTCAGTATGAAACCATGGGCTGCAGACATCAAAACTCGGAACATAGAGTCTTGATTAGCTTTTTTGTGTTCTGAGCTATGCTGGGTGTAGTTTATGAACATACCCATGGATTTCGTTTGTCTACAGTGAACACACCACCTCGGAAAATCTGAGTTACAGCATTAGCTAAAGGCATCGAATCTTGGAAGCTCAATAAGCGTCAGCAATAGTGTTCAGTGTTTGGAGAATGGGACTCCCCAAATCACAACAGATACAATCTGGTTACTCTAGGTTCAGATTTTTTTGCTGCAACAAATACTCTATATGCCGAGAATTTTCGATTCAGTAAATGCTGGGATTTTCTCTCCTGTTAAATCTTGCCAGGTTTGACTTGCTGAAATTTAATGGGTGGTGTTGTAGACTTTATTATACTTTGTGCTTATCTGGTGTGATAAGTATGAAAATCTTAGAATTCCAATCAATTTGTGTTGTGCAAGGCTCAGAGTTTCTTAGGCCACTCCTAATCAGGACCAGAGCTGTGATTGCTGCTCTGTATTCTGAGCTGTTCTGTCTGCAGTTCATACACCTATTCATATTTTTTTCAAGTTAATGTATGCACTGTAGACCGTGTGTCTTCAGGGTCATCTTCCAAACTTTTGCCTTCACCCTCCTGTTTTCTGAACCCATTTGTGTTGGCTTTTCAGACTCTGCACACTTTGTCACTGCTGAACAGTGTGAGTGTGCTTGTGTTCTCTCTTGAAAACATTGTGACATTGGCTTACACTCAAATGGAACATTTAATTTACTTATAAGTTCCTTGTAAATTGGTACTAAATTTACAGAGGGCCCGTAAATTAAAAACTACTAGTGGGCCTACAGAACTAATTGTGCCGTCCACTTAAGTAGTCCTTTTAAACTTGTCTGAGGACTGTCATTGTAGCCTTTGTGTGCAGTTTTAAACTGTCATTTCAACCTGATAAAATAAATATTTTATTCCAGGCCTAAACGTTCCTTTTTAAAACATATAACACTCCTAGGGTAAGCCCTACATAGCCCACAGGGCAAGCTGTGGTGTATTGAAAATGTTGGGCATGCAATTTTAACTTTTACATGTCCTTGTAGCCAAAAACTCTTAAACTTGCAAGGCCTGACTCTACAATAGGAAAACATTGAGTTACCTTATTTAATAAGTGATGACTTTCAACTGAGAACTGGTAGGAATGTCTAGTTTGGTGTCTAAAGAATTTCAATTTAAACCATCTTTAATTCTAAAGTTGAATATTAAGTCACAATTCTGAAAATGCCACTTTTAGAAAATTGGCATTTTGTTGTCCTAACCATATGGTGCCTGAAACGTGTATCCTGGGACACTTGACTAGGTGTAGCTGGTAGACGGTCTATGTGTATTGCTCTAGACAGTAAGGTAAGGAAGGGGTAGGCGTTAGCAGGATGGCTCTTGTTTGAGTTGATGAGGGGGAGGAGCTATCACCTACCACACTTGCACATCACAAAGCCTCTGATTGCATTCACAAAAGGTTGACACTAGTTGTTTGCACCCCCAGACAGCTGGGGTCATGGCAGGGAGGCAGGAAATTCCAAACACCTCTGGAGGTGGAAACCTCCTGTACCTTCTTGTACTTCAAAGCTGGCACCAAGTATAAATATTGGTCCCTCAGACCAAAACCCTCAGTACATCTCTGGGCTTTTGGAAGACTCAGAAGGACTGCTGTGCTTCTTTGGAAGAAGGGATACTCTGTTGTCCTGCTTCCTGAGTGAGAAGGACTGGACCTGCATCTTGAACCAAGGAAAACCTGAGTTGCACCAAGGGCTAGTTGGCTCACCTCCTGATCAGAGCCCTTGAAGAAAGAAAAGGCCCCAACCAATTTGAACCCTGCACCTGAAATCTGCCTGTTGTGAGTTTTGCCTTCCCCTACCTGTCCCACCCCAGACCTGGATCTTTGGAAGTGAGCCTGAAGGTGCTGTGCCAGTCCAGTTGTGGTCCCCGCACAACCAACGCATTGCTTCTGCAGATACTCGGAACCACCACGGATACATCTCGACGTAGGAGCTCACATTGCAGCCATGCAGTTCCTTTGAACCGCTGCTGTGTGACACATCTCAACACAGAACCTTGCATCGCAGCCCCACAGCTCAGCCGAACTGCAGCTGTGTGATGCATCCTCACACAGGACCTCTTATCAAAGACGTGCAGTCAATCGCCACTGCGCAACGCATCCTCTGTGCCAGACCTCACAATATTCCACATCTCAACCTGAACTTGCGACTTTGCACTGGTCTGGTGCAACCAGATAAGTGCAGCTGGTGCTTTGTGCTTCTAAACACTCTTTTCACTTAAATATTTAAAACTGCACATCTCTGGTTCTGCTAATTTGATTTTTGTTGTTTTAGTTTCAAATAATGTATTCAATGTTATTCTATTTTTCTAAATTTGTGTAGGATTGTTCTTTAGTTGTGTTTAGTTTGAAGTGCAGCATAAATACTTTACACATTGCCATTAAGTTAAGCCTGACTGCTTTTGTACCATGTTACAAGAAGTTTAAGCACAGGTTAATTTGGGTGTTGCGTGTGGTTCACACTGACAAAAATTGTGATTGCTGCTTGAGAAGGGTTTCACCATCCTCAACCAGTAACCGAGTTTCCTACAGACTGCAACTTTGAAAAAAGCACACAAAGGTGTAGGTAGACCTGTTCTGCGCATGTGTAGAACTAAAAACAAACTCATAATATGCCTCGTTGTCTGCACTGACAAGAACAAGAAGCAGGACGACGTCTTTGTCTTGTAAAATCATCTGTTGCCATTTAAACTTTTGATAATATGTTTGCTACCATTAGTTTTATTTCAGCCGTTTGTTTTCCAAACACAACTGTTATGATCTATTTTATGGTCCAGAGAGCCCTCATTTTTAGTGGTTGAACTTGCATGTATAGTCGGAGTGCACTTTTACGATTTCTTCCATCCAACACTTACTGAATCACACAAAGTTAAGAAGGCGAAGACATATTCATAAGAGGCAGTTTTCGTTTCCAAATCTTGGCAACAGCTTATGCATGCTCTCCCGCTGCCCATACTATTTGTTTTATTTTCTCCTTACCTCCTTGTGAGTGATTGCAATCAGTTGATTTATATTCCAGGAACTGTTCAATAAAAACGATTCCATAAACAGATTGAATGACAGAGTTCATCCCAGGAAAGTTCAACAGCATAAAAGAGGAGAGGCAGCAGGCCAACCAGAATTTTTCTCAAGCATTTCTGAGTACTCTTTTTAACCAATATCTACTCTCTGCGCGAATCAATCTTTCATTAACTTTTCTGACATAGGTGTGAATAAATACGAAATATAAAGTAAAGTGAAATAAAGTACACTTGGCGTGTGCTGAACAAAGAGTCAATGAGAAGATTACTGTGAATTCTTAGATCCATCACCTATATCTGGATTGAATTAAATCTCTGTCACCTACTTTCATAATTTGAACAAATCAATATTGAGAATTAACATTAAGCAAATGACTTTCAGTTACATTGTCAGGTCATATACTAAATTGCACAAGAGCAGACAAAGTCATTTTAAGTAAAGCATGTCACGTTCTAGACTTTTATCAGGCTGGGGTTCAAGCAAGTGTTAATGTACAAAGAACATTGTCAATAGCTGGCTATTTGCTGCCTTCTGGCCCAGGGAGGAGTTGAATCGGTGGAGCATGGGTCTTTCCATGCATCCACCCATGGAATTTGGTGCATTGCAAGGTTTACCAAGACTGGTAAA
Source organism: Pleurodeles waltl (assembly GCF_031143425.1). Classification (NCBI taxonomy): domain Eukaryota; kingdom Metazoa; phylum Chordata; class Amphibia; order Caudata; family Salamandridae; genus Pleurodeles; species Pleurodeles waltl. Next base: position 624,613,459 of record NC_090438.1, on the reverse strand, counting down.
CCTGAGAATGCATTAAAATACTACACCTTCCCATGGAAGGTGTAACAGGGAGAAATATCTTTATTTCTCCTCGTTTTTTCATTCTACAGTACAAGTAGAAAGAGGAAAAAGCCTCAGAGGATTGTTTTTGTGCAGGGAGGTGCCACTTCCTGCACAAAAAAAATCCTGTCTGCAACTCAGGCACCCTTACACAATAGTGTAAGGGTGCCTGCGTTGGTGCTAGGCAGCAGTTTGTGTGCCATGGCAGGCAGAGAGCAAGAAAGTGCAATACCATGATAGATATAGCATATTGCCGCCCTCTCCCTTTCATGCAATGCAGCACAGCAAGGTATCTTGCTGTGTTGTGTTGCATGAAATAATGATAAATATGGGCCTAAATTATTTCCTGCGTGATGATGTTCTTGGACGGGAGATCACAGAGCAGGACATGAAAAAAGGAAAGCTATTCTACTACAACTTCCTGCGATCATGGTTATGTGTTGTGTCGGTCTGTCACTTCTGTGATGGGGAGAGGCAGAGGGATTTAAGGGGACACTAGGGGCAACAGTTGAATGGTGTTAGGATTGACATGAAGAATTCTGAAGGGCATATGCAGGTTAGCTGGTAATTTTCATGGGTGGGTTTTTGGATGATTGGTGGGTCTTGTATGTGGTGTCTAGGTCCAGTGACTCTGCAATGACTGTTCTGGGGCTTCAAACAGGGGATAGGGTAGCTCACTGTCATTCATTGCCCTGAGAACCCCATAATATTAGTTTATAGACTATGGGATCTACACACTTTGCATATTTCCCCTAGGTGCAAAAAGTCGTGTCCTGTGAGACTACACACTTCACTGAGGTGACAGGCTTTTGATGACCTCCAATTTCAGATATTTCCAGATAATCCAAAGCATTGAAATCAACTGAATGGACCCATGACTCATCACATGCTACTATCAAAAACCATACCTTTTTTCTGCCTTTTTCCTGCAACCCTAATGAAGGGTCCACATCACCATGTGGGACCTGTTGAGAGCTGCTTCCAAGAGCTGACTGCTCTTGAGCACACTTACATGATGGTGCCAGATGCTAATCCATTATCTTATGTCATGCACTTCTGCTGACCACTATTCTCCTTTGAGAAGTATCCTTGCTGCTGACATTGATCTAGTGATTATCATCCCCCAGCGCTGGCTACTACATCAACATGTTTATACTTCACACATTATTTGATTCTTGTCTGCTAATATGGGCCCCGCCATGGACAAACGTATGTCTGAGACAGTTTGTGAGCAAGACACACTTTATACAGAAATCTCCTGTAACATAGCCCCACCCACAAAGCAACCTGTTCATTTACAAAGACTGCTGGGACAAAAAAATGCTAGGTGCTATGAAATCAGTAGACTGATAAGAAAAGAAAAAGTGTGTAAAACACCAGATGACAAGGAGACCTTCAAACAAGATGAAACAACATGGGGGGAAATGTTTACTACACCTGTTGATAAGGGGAAGAGTTAGACATTGACAAACCATGAAAGCAGGGCCTACTAGAAGGGGTTCTATTGTGCAAGAACAGACAAAATAAATGGTGAGCTAATGACTTGAGGATGCATGCCAGTGGTGCTAACAAACAAGCAGTCACAGTGGCTTTATCAGAATAGGAGATACCTGAGGGAGATAAACTTTATTACAAAAGGAGAAAATAAGAGTGGGTCAAGACAAACAAGGAGACACATTAGTCTTGAGGCGATTACCCCAGAAGTCATAAGAAGTTTGGGCCTCTTTCTACATGAAAGATCTATTATAAAAAGAGACACAGTGAGTCAGGGAGGTCTCTTTAAAAAACACATGCTCTAGAAGCAAAGGAGTCTGTTAAAAACAAGTCATAGATGTCTCTCACATAAGGAGATGCACATATTGGAGTAGTCAGACCTAATACTCAAGTTCCTAACAACAGGACAGTGAGGTTTCTTATGCAAGGATGTGCATCAAGAATTCTGGCTCATATGAAGACAGACAGGAGGATATATTGCACATGCAGTTACAATCCATGGGGCAGAAAATGTGTTAAGCATGGGCACACAGTGGGATGGAAAGATCTGAAGTGTAATGACACAGTGAGAAGGGGATGTCTATTACAGAATGGCACAGTTTGTCAGACAGGTCTTTCTCACATGAACAGGCATTGTGACAAAGAGGTCTGCTACGCTTGAGAGCACATCGGAGCCTGAAACAAAACAACAGTCTCAGTGGATGCACAAAGATGCATTGCCCATTAAACAAAGATGTGCACACAGTGTGGTTGGGAGGGCTGTTATACAAAAAAGGGTCTAGCTGAAAGTTAATTCATAATGTAATAGATCATTGCTCAACTGAAAGAGACCAAAAAAGTGCAGGCAGGAGTTTTCCTAGCTTTAGTTAGCTACATTGCCATGCATTATGGTAAAAGGATTGCCAGCACCTGGTTGTGCACAGGAGTCATCCCTCAAAATGTATTGAGACTTATAAAACAAGATCGCAGAGGCCACATGTCAATGTAGTGCATCAAGCAAATTGTAGATCTCTGGGATTTTGGGAGCCTAATTTAGTAGCATGTTACTTAGACTGTATTTAAAGTTATCTATTGAAGCTAAAATGCAGATATTATACAGCAGACAGGGCACGTCCCTAAGCGACTACCCTGCCGGGAGGGATTGCTACCTAATCTGACAGGTGACGTGGTGCACCACTTATTTGACCCTGATAGTGGGTCACCTAAGCGAGTGGCGGAGGATTCGGAAGGGGACACTTTCTCTGTGGAAGAGCAAGACTCCGGTTGTCCATGGCGCCCGGGAGCCACTGCACCAGATCCGCTGGAGACTGAAGATTCCGGCTCCGAGATGTTCAAACCCGAGGGCATCTACCACCCTCGGTCCTCCGAATGGCGACCGGAGCAAAAGGTGACTGATTATGTAGCCAGTAAGATTAGACAACCTCTGGACAAAGAGGTTAGAGCCCGTCTTAAGGCAGAATGCTCACGCCCTACCTTACCGGATAAGGTAGCAGCTACTCTGAACTTGGATCCGAAGCTCTGCACCTTTTTCGCTAAATACACAAGGACCCTAAAAAGGGCATTGACTGGTCCTGGAGGGCTTGCGAGGACAAGCTCCTGGATGTGTTTGGACCCCTAACACAAATTATACAGCTGGCTGAGCACGCCAGGCGCACGGACACCCCTCTGCTTACTGATATCGTGGCAAGTTGGGCCCTGAGGGCCATTTGCTTTTTGGGAAATGCCAATTGTGCAATTTCGGCTGAAAGACGGCACTCTTTACTTCTAAAGATTGAACCCAAGTTGGGGGAGTTGTCCAATTTGGATGTTAAAGAATTGGGCAAATTCGTCGCCACCTTTTCGGTGTTAGATACAGCCCAATCTTCTATCAAAAAGATTTTTCCGGCCAAGGTTTTTGCCAGGGCTGGAAGAGGTAGGGGGTGGCTTCTCTGGCCACCTCTCCCAGCAAGACCCATCTCAAACTATGGATTCAGGAACAACGGCTGGTGGGATGGTCGCCAAGACGCTTTCTTCCCTAATCGGGGGGAAGGAGGTCTAGATCCAACAGGAACACCCGCAGAGGGGTGAATGCCTCAGGAGGCCCTTTGGTTAAGGCTTACCCCTTCCTCCCCTCATGGTATAGGAGGGAGACTTCGGTTTTTCAGGCACAATTGGGCTCGCATCACTTCAGACTCTTGGGTTTTACAAACCGTATCAGGGTTCCACATAGAATTCTGGGGAACACCAACCCAGGAAAGAGCACCGAGACCCCAGACTTTTTCAGCATCGGAGTCTGCTCTCATTGATACAGAGGTGCACAACTTTCTTCAGAAAAGGGCCATCTATCGGTCTGTCCTTCATCCCAAGGGATTCCTAAGCAATCTCTTTCTAGTCCAGAAGAAGGACAAAGGGTTCTGCCCAGTCATCAACCTCAGGGAATTCAACGAATGGGTGGTCTACAGGCACTTCAAGATGGAAGGTATTCATATGCTCAGAGACCTTTTTCTTCAGGGCGATTGGATGGTCCGTCTGGACCTCAAGGATGCTTACTTGACGGCCCCGATTTTTGCCCCCATCGCAGGTGTCTTCAATTCGCGTGGAGGGGTCAAGTATTCGAGTTTACGTCCCTCCCGTTTGGTCTCTCCTCTGCACCGTGGTTGTTTCACCAAACTACTCAAGCCAGTGGTGGAATACCTGCGGTCTCAGGGGATTTGTTTAATAATTTACCTGGACGACGTCCTGCTCATGGATCAATCTCGATCACAACTCTTATCCAACGCGAGCATGACTATTGCGCTTCTGCAGGATCTGGGGTTTGTGATAAACCAACAGAAATCGGAACTTCTTGCGCAAGCGATGATCTTTCTGGGTTTTCGCATAGATTTCAAGTCAGCTTCTCTCAGCCTCCCATCCTTAAAGATCTCAAAGATCAAGAAGGAACTGTTGAGGGTTCTGAAGTGTGACAAGATCTCTCTCAGGCAACTAGCCCGAGTAGTGGGTCTTCTCTCTTCCTCGATCCAGGAATTTTTTTTAGGCCCTCTTCATTACCGAGCGCTGCAATGTTTGAAGGCACATCACCTCCGTCGGGGTCTCACGGAGCTCCATTGGTGGTTGGAGCACATGAAAGCGTGGAAAGGCAGGGCCATCTTCGGTGCCTCAGTGGACCTTGTCATAGAGATGGATGCCAGTCATCAAGGTTGGGGAGCCCGTAGTGGAGATGTCTCTTTCGGGGGACGTTGGACACCGCAGTAGCTCAATCTGCACATCAATTGCCTAGAGCTCCTGGTGGGCTCGTTTGCAATTCACTCTTTGACTTGGGTCAGGGTTTCTTGCATTGTTCTTCTGAGGATGGACAATGTATCAGCAGTACAGTACATAAATCACCTAGGGGGCAAGTGTTCGAAGGCCCTCGCAGAATTGGCGAAAGAGTTTTGGCAGTTTTGCCTTCAGTATCAGATCTCAGTGATGGCAGAGTATCTTCCGGATTCTCAGAATGTTCTAGCAAACTGGAATTCCAGGTTTCTGGGAGATTTCAGTGACTGGCAACTGGACAGAGCTGTTTTTCAGGTGCTGATGGAGCGATGGGGTCCATGCTCAGTGGACCTCTTCGCGTCCAGGTGGAAGGCTCAGATACCGATGTACTTCAGTTGGTGCCCGGATTCGGGTGCAACAGCAGTGGATGCGTTCCTGCAGGATTGGGGGACTTATTTGGAGTACGCATTTCCCCTGTTCCTTCTAATCCCGAGGGTCTCAGCCCAGGTACGTTGTCAGAGAGCTATGGTGGTTCTGATAACCACACTTTGGAGATCACAGGTGTGGTGTTAATAGAATTGAAACTGTCCTTCTCGATAGCTAGGAAATTTCTCACTCTTACCACGTTAGCCACTCACACCATGCCACATTGCTACACTTAGAACTTCCAGGGAAGAACTTCATAGCTCCGCAGTTAGCTGATATACTTATGTCGCAATGTTGACATAGTTTCTACAAATAGGCAGTATTTATTGTTTTCCTTATTACTATTTTCCATTTCATTCTTAATAGATTACAGATTTATACAGCACTGCTCTTTTTGGAATCTTAGATGCATGAATACCACTTTTGAGGTGGGTTTCCTTGACTTTATGTCTCATCAATCACTTTTATTTCTCTGTTTGAAAGTCCTATTTTGACCAGTCAATTTGTTTTATTCCTACAATTGGAGATAGGGTTCGGGTTTCCTCTGTGCAATCCATTTAGCATATGATTGGAAAATAATCTTTTTGGTGTCTTGTGTGGTTTAGCCCATACTTTGTAGTTGGATGATGACAGAACTAGTCTGCATCATTCTTTATACAGTTTGTCTTCTTATTTTTTCTATTTATTTGGGCTATTATTGTGATGTACCTTTGAGCATTGGACATCATTTTTTGCTACTATTTTGGATCGCACTGTGGACACTCTGCTCTTGATTACAGGACCACCAGGAACATTGGCGGCCTTTGGGGGGGGTTTATATTTTTCCTGTTAGAAGCTAGGTTCCCCTGAGGGATATAGTACTGTACGCTTCAAGTCTTATACTTGTTTTATTCCCCACATTTCCTTTATGACTGCAGGGATGATTAATCAAAGGCAGAACACATTTGGAGACAGACACTAGGGATTCCTAACTCAGACCTGGACTGTATGTGTTGTAATTTTTCGTTTAGGTTGGGTGCTCGGTTTTAACATAATGTATGCCTACTGTTTCTTTGGCAATTTTTAATTTCTCCTCTTTTTTCAACTCTCTACTGGCATATTTTCATCAATTTACCTAGGTGATGGTATCATACTGACTCTCTGGGGCATCCACTATGCAATAAAGTATCAGTAACACGTGTTCATCCTCTCCTCGGAATTTCTCTTGGGGTTGAATCTTTTCTTTTCTATCATCTCTTGCATGTAATCCTATGATCACTCAGAATTTGGCTTTGCCCTACCTTTGGAAACATGGATGGAATTTGTGTTTTTAACACATGTATCCCTGCAACATAACATTTGAATATTTTCAAAGTATTTTGTACAGCCTTGAGAAAGTCACAGAAGTGACGAAACACATGTCAGCAGTAGAGAATTTACATTATAAACCAATAAAAGGATCAGAATATCACCTGCTTCTCTACGTATCCTTGCTGCAAAGGGACTTTGAACTGAGAAACCTTTTGCATCTCAAAAGTGTTCAGACCGTATTTTGTGATATATACCAATAAGGTTGGGATGAGCCATTACACTTCTTGTTTTTTTCTCTATGTAAGTCATACTCCTAAATTAATAAGTATGAATTTACTATAGTATTTACATTTAACTGAATATTTTGTTTATATCCTTGCAAAAATATTATGCACATAGGCCTGCTTTCAAGGACTTTCACTGTAGCTGACAGCGAATTTGTAGTAATTCAACACTCTGGCCCTCATTATGAACATGGCGGTCGGAACCGCCGTGTTCATGCTGGCGGTCAAACTACCCACTGCCAGCGTCCCCGGATTTCCGCCAGCCGCATAAAGAACATTCCTATGGGCCGGCAGGCGGAAACATTGTTTCCGCCCACCGGCCCACAGGAATGCCTGGCCCGGACATTGACGGTAGCTCCACATGGAGCCACCGCCAATGCCTCTGTGCGGCGGGTGCAGCTGCACCCATCGCACAGATCACTTCCCGAAAATGAGGCAGTGACCTGCGTGACGGGGCACTGCACCGGGCCCCTGCACTGCCCATGCCAAGCACATGGGCAGTGCAGGGGCCATCAGGGGTGCCCCGGTGCACCCCTTGTGCCTGCCTTTCCCTGGCAGGGAAACCCGCCAGGGAAAGGCTGGTGGCTGCAGAATCATTATCCAAGGGGCAGCACTGCTGCCCTGTCGGATAATGATTACGACCGCCTGGCGGTGAATGAGGGCTGCTGATGGCGGCCCTCATGGGGTTCTTTCTGTGGCGGTGTGGCCCGCCATGCCCGCTGACGGGTTTACTCGCCATCGCCGGCATGGCGGGCCACACCGCCATGTACATAATGACCACCTCTGTCTTGGATTCTGCCTCTCTCCTGCTGGTCGATGTGGGGATAGTGCATGGAGAAAGAGTCTTTTTTTTGGAGGAAAAATGTATTCTTGTGCCTAACAATTCCCTCAGTTTCTGTCTTCTGTCCATGTAGGCCAGTCAACACCATTTTCTGTGAGCCTGGAAATTGAAAGACAGAGGTTGATGGTACTCGGCTGTTCCTGGGATACAGCAGCCTCTATTCAACACTCAAGAAGGCACAGAACACTGAAAATCTATGAAAGTCACTAGAACAATGTTAATTCCTGCTGTATTTTAAGAAATTATGTTCCTCTACTTCCATTGGTTAAACTATTTTAAAATTCCTTCGTGATGTTTTTCTAATTTGTCTGGCTGTCTCTACCATCCGTAGCCAATGGTAAGCCATAAGAGCTCTTAATGGTCCTCATCTGGTTTCCTTGAACTCCATTCCAAAATGCATCCTAAAAAGTTTCTCTTTAACGTAACCGGTGGAACCATATTCCTGCCTTGTAACTGCCTCTAGAACTACATTTGTAAGACCTAGTCCTTAGGAAACTCAGAAGTCAGTCCCAATTCCTTATGTACAAGGTATTTTTCTTCATGGCTATATCCTCCAGGCAGAGGCAGACAGAAATTAGCGCTTTGTTATCCCAAGAGCCCTTTATACGATTTTGTGAAGATTAGGGGGTTCTAAAACTGGACTCCTTTTTTCTACCTAAGGTAGCATCCTCTTTTCATTTGTCTCTAGATCTGACCCTTCCACACAGTGTTAATTTGTGTGTACATTGCTATTTGAAATCTCAAAATGTTTATTAAGTTTGGGTATACTCTCACCTGGAGAAGATAGGGATAAAGGAGACCGATGATGAGGTAATGCTTGGAAAGCTTACCGATAAGCTTCATTATGTTATGTTAAAGGGTGATTGAACTTTGGTATTTAAGTAAGTGTAATTGTTTGCCCCGCTTTTATAGGTATTCACATAGGAAGCACTTGTGTCAGCAATATTAGTAGATGTGAATCTTGTTTTACTAATACCGGATAAGGCTGTTGAGGAAGAGATTACCATTCACCTGGTGAAAACTGTGACAAGGAACTCTATGACTCTGAGTAATGAAGCATACTGGTAAGTATTTCAACCATTTGTGTTGTATGTTCTTTCCCCATGGAGCTGCTCTCCCTTCCTAAACACCATGCTCCCTCTTGAAAAATATCTTTCCCCGCCTTGCAACCTGTGCTTCTCTTCTTTGCATGCTTCACCATCATGCTATACTTCATGCTATTCCTTGTTGTAAACTGTGCTACCACCTTGCCTACGGTACTACCACTTTGTCTACTGTACCACCCCATTGAGTTACCCACTCCCCTCATTATAGTGGCAATCATTATATCTTTGCATAACTGTGCAAGCTTTCCTAACAAACATAACACACTAAATAATACAGGTGGCAGAACTATATATATACTATCTCTCTTACACACAACAAGCAACAGGTACAACATGATACTAACAGTGTTAGATCTACTGTGAGTGCGCAATAAGCATCTATTACTCTTGCTCATGTACTTTCTCTACTGTGTATTACTCACTCAAGCTTACAAACATTATTTCAAAGTAAAAACGCCAACAGAATTGATATTTGTAGTGCTTGTTTAAATAACTGTGGTATAAAGGAGTTTGTCTTGCCTAGAGAAATGAGGGAGTATATGGAACAAGTGAACAGACAGCTAGAGGAAGACACCAAGAAGGCCTTTACCTGTGGGTCTTGCTGCATATCAGCACTGCCTACATGTATGTCTGCTGTGTGTCCTGACATCTAGGACTTCTCCAAGCAGGCTTGACTATAGCAGAGCACAAGGGTCATGGCTTAAAGGTAGGTACCCTGGTAACACAAGTGTGAGAGGAGACCTGCAGGACACAATCACAAATTGTGAGGTCAGGCAAGTGAATTAAAATAGAAGTTCCACATGGCACAGGTCTCAGCACTTGTGATAGAGAGTGTGCGGCATGCCACGTGTGGCATGTTTGTTAGCATATTGCCACTTGCCCTAGGCTTGCAATGTAGACAAATGTCATCTGTTTTCCTAATACACAAATTGAGAGTTACCAAGTGCATGATTGTGTCAGAATTATTAATTTAAAAATGCAGGTGATACTAATCCAAATTGGTCTGTCTTTTGCAATGTTGGAGTGGCAAGTATACGTTTTCTAGAAATGTGGAACATGGTTCTGACTAAATGAGTAACATAAATATATAATTGTTCTATGTTCTTGCTGCATTGCTTAGTTCTTTCGAAATAAGCACAACGTATTTTTGATGTGATTAAACATTTAGGACCTGCTTTAGAGTTCAGCAGATGGGTTACTCCGTCACAAATGTGAGGACTATAACATTCGCCCTATTATAAGTGCCAGTCCGTGGCACTCTTAATCAGTCCCTTAATCCTTATCTACAAAACACTGGTCACAAAATATTGTTTGCAAATTTGCACAACGTTTTTTAGTGTGGAATTTTGCAAACTGACCTACTAAGGTCAGTACACAAAATTCCTGTTTGGAATGATCAGTTTGCAAAATTCCCATTCACAGCAGTCACATTCTGACCTAAATTATAAAAATTAATAAAGTTGGTCACAAATTGCAACTTACTCTGACTGGATAAATTTACAGGAATGGTAGCCTGGTGTGTTCAGTATTCAGGGAAGTAAACCATTTTTAAATACAGTCCGTTTTACTTAAAGAAAATAGGGCTGCATTCCAAAGAGAAAGTGTACTATTTTTTTAAAAGTTTGTTTGAGATTTAAAACTGCTATTCGCATCAAACTTCTTTAATTCTTAGTACACAACGAGGAAGTTGTACCATTGTGGACCCATTTTCTTTTATGAATGGTTTACCACCCCAAATGAGGAGCCAGTAGATTTTTAATTGAATACGATCAGATTTTGGTTGCAAAACATTAATGCATTCCTTAAAGAATCGCTATTTGGAATCAACGTCCACATAATGCCCCTTCCAAAAAAGCATTTCCATATGGAGTTGCACATCGATTTTAGGGGTCAGTAATACTTTCATGGCTTCTAAAAAAGGGTTTTTACATATTAAAAACAGTTTTTACAGTTGCACACATTCTGAATAACTGTTTGCTACCGTAAAATCATTTGGTACATCAGGTCATTTATTTTCACACTATAGACTCAAGCGCATTTAGGGGCATATTTATACTCCGTTTGCGCCGAATTTGCGTCGTTTTTTTCGACGCAAATTCGACGCAAAACTAACTCCATATTTATACTTTGGCGTTAGACGCGTCTAGCGCCAAAGTCCATGGAGTTAGCGTCATTTTTTGGCATGAACACCTTCCTTGCGTTAATGATATGCAAGGTAGGCGTTCCCGTCTTAAAAAATGACTCCGATGCATATGCGTCGTATTTATACTCCCGGGCAAAAATGACGCCCGGGAGTGGGCGGGTCTAAAAAACCCGCATTAGCGCCGGATTTTAGCGCCTGGGTCAGGGCAGGCGTTAAGGGACCTGTGGGCTCAGAATGAGCCCAGAGGTGCCCTCCCCTGCCCCCAGGGACACCCCCTGCCACCCTTGCCCACCCCAGGAGGACACCCAAGGATGGAGGGACCCACCCCAGGGACATTAAGGTAAGTTCAGGTAAGTATATATTTTTTTTTTTTTGTGGCATAGGGGGGCCTGATTTGTGCCCCCCTACATGCCACTATGCCCAATGACCATGCCCAGGGGACAGAAGTCCCCTGGGCATGGCCATTGGGCAAGGGGGCATGACTCCTGTTTTTGCTAAGACAGGAGTCATTTCAATGGGGGATGGGCGTCGTAAAAAAATGGCGCAAATCGGGTTGAGGCGATTTTTTTACCTCAGCCTGACTTGCACCATTTGTGGACGCCCATACGCCATTTTCCCCCTACGCCGGCGCTGCCTGGTGTACGTCGTTTTTTTTAACGCACACCAGACAGCGCCGGCGGCTAACGCCGGCTAACGTCATTCAATAAATACGGCGCCCGCATGGCGCTTCAGAATGGCGTTAGCCGGCGCTAATTTTTTTGGCGCAAAACTGCGTTAGCGCAGTTTTGCGTCAAAAAGTATAAATATGGGCCTAAGTTCTATATACCACCCTGTTTATTCAATCTGATGCTGGAATCCTTGCCCCACAAACAATCATCCATTTTGTATGATGCAGACTGTGACTAGAACAATACCTATTACACAGGTGCATAGAAGATGTAAATGAATAAGTGACTGGTGGATTCATATCAGACTCTATCCAAGTTGCAGTGTTAACTCTTGTCTGTGAATAGGTGCCCAAGATGAAATTTGGAAGGTCATTGTCTCAACTCTAACATTTACCACACACCCAGTTAGAGTGTAGGCTATCAGCCCATCTTACTCCACTTGCACCAGGAATTTCTGGGATATGTGAGTTTGGTAAGGTCGAAAGCCAGGATGTGGGGGAACCAATCAAAGAGTAAGTTATGTAAAATATGTAAGTTCGCTGAAATTAAATGTTGAGCATGAGAATATACCACTTGCCTCGTGTTAGCATGAGTTATAGTCACCCTAGTGCACAAGTTAAAGTTACTTGAAAGACATCTAACTACAACTGCTGAATTTCTATGGTTTTGTACAAGTAAATTCTGAACCTAACTATAATGTTACCGTAACCTTTGTTTTTTTCAGTGAATTTCTATGTTTTTTTTTAACATAAAGTAATTTTGATTACTATATATTATTCCAACCCCTGTCACGTACTGTACAGGTTGGCCACAGGGCCTGCCTCTCACAGTGAATCTGTGAGTGAGTGCGTGAGTATTTGAGTGGGTCTGAAAGAGGGTGTGTGAGTCTATGAGTGGGTCTGAGTGGGTGCATGAGTGTCTTAGTGCATGTATGAGTGAATGAATCAGTGTATGAATGAGTCAGTGTTTTTTTCCAATTTTTTCACATTTGCGAATATTTAGCGAATAATTTTGCAAAAATTCTGGCATTTTCATGAATACTGTACAAGCTGGTGCAAAATGATTTTAAACCTATAATTTGCCCCTAGGACACACGTATATCACAGCCCTGGGGTCAGGGTACCTTCACCTGCACCCCTTATGCCACTTTTAATGAGGATTTTAACCCCGGGGGACTGTGTCCCGTTAAGTAACATGGTGGCTGCAACATTCTAGTCAGGTTGCGGTCAGCCAATTACAACAGTTTTGCACACGCATTCATGAAAATTCAAACTACTGAATGGATTCACACCAAATTAGCGAAAGCACAATCTGCGTACCGATAGCTTTTTTTCTGACAAATTTGCTGTAATTCCATCCAGTGGTTTAGGCTGTAGTCATGTTTGAAGGTCCTATGATAATTAACCTGGGAAAACCCGGGTTTTTTACCCCCCCCCCCATTTTCTCTGTCCCCACTTGACGGATTACCCCAAAAACTTCCATGCGCAACAAGAATCACAGAACACTTTTTTTAAAAATGTTGTGAAGATTTCTCCCCAAGACACTCACTCAGACACTCATGCGCCCACTCAGTCATTTGCACCCACTCACAGACCCACTCACACCCACCTACACACTCAAGCACCCACTCACAAACCCAGTCAGACACTCACTCACCCACTCACAGGCCAACTCACGCACCCACTTACGGACCCACTCAGAGACTCAGTCACCCACACACCGACCCACTCATTCACCCACTCACAGACCCACTCAGACTCACACACTCAAAGACCCACTTAGACACTCATGCACCCTCTCAGAAACCCACTCAGACATTCACGCACCTACTCACAGACCCACTCTGACTCTCACACATAAACTCACACAGGTACTCGCACCCACTCACAGAGACACTCACACACACTATCACACCCAGAGACACTGTCTTACACCTACTCTTACAGCCAGGCAGACACTTTCACACCCACTCTTACATCACATAGACCCTCTCATACCCACTCTCACTTCTATACAGACACTCTCCCACCCTCACACCCAAAGTCACCCTCTCAAACCTATTCTCACAGCCAGAGAGACAGGCCTTGTGACTAACTCCCACCGCACACGGCCGAAGGCCATGCACAGTGCAGGGTTGGGAGATTGGCCGCAGGCCAGGCCCTTTGGCCAACCCCTGCAGCACATGGCCAAATGCCATGTGCAGCACGGGGTTTGCAGCCAGGCCCTTCAGCCAACCCCCTCCAGCAGTGGTTGGATTAACGTGTAGTGACAATTACTTTACATTAAAAAACATAGAAATTCACTGATCGAAACAAAGGTTACAGGGACATTATAGTTAGGAAATAGAATTAAAAAACATAGAAATTCACTTAAGCTAGGTTCTGAATTTACTAGTACAGAACAGGGTAAATTCAGCAGTTATAGATAGTTATTTCAAATAACTATAACTCGCGGCCTAAATTAACTATAACTCATGCCAACGCCATGTACTGCTTATTACCCCAGATATTATAGCACTTAGACAACTTTTAAAATGTCAATCAAAATTTCAATGATGTATTAGAAGTCCAATTATTGCAGTGAAAACTGTGCACGGTGGGGGCACGAGTTATAGTTACCTTAGGCCGCTAGTTATAGTTACTTAAAATAACTCTAACAGCTGAATATAGGTAGGATTGCTTCTCCTTTGTGCTTTTGTGCAGACATTGGGTCCAGGCTTAGAATATGTGATGCAGCAGATGGTTTTACCAAGTTAACCACTGAGTGTAAACAGCAAACGAAAGGGAAACCCCCATCTTTAAGGTATTGTTTTCATTCATCAAGTAGGAGCTTGTTGCCTCCAATCCTTTTCACTTTTTGTGCCGACATAAGCTATCCTCTTTTGAAGTTGCTGAAGTACATATCTCTTCAGGTATTGAGTACAGAAAGTGGACCTGAGGTTTACACAGAAGAAATACTCCACATTTGTAAAAGTTCACCTGGGAATTCAGTTATGTTTCCAGCAATCATTCACACAATGTTTGTTAAATTAAACGTTATCAGAGTCTGTTCGGCTATTTGGAGGGCAAATGCATCTGCATGGTGCTGTTTTCTGGAACAGGAAGCTGTGGGCGTCAATTCACCAAAATGCCAGGGATAATGAAAGTGACCTCTCATAATCTTTTACCTTAATGAGGTCACACGAAGTGACATAATATGACCCTGGAATATTTCGACCTTGGCGGACAAAGGTGATGTTTATCCTGCTCAATGTATTACAAGTTCCATTATATCCTATGGGATATCAGTTTGTGACAGAGTAATCCCCTCCGCCAAGGTTGTAATCAGGCCCTATGTCTCATTCGTGCAGCTGTCTGCAAAGTCCTACTGTTACCCCTTCCTTGAAATATACTTAGAACAAGCTTAGTGTCCACCTACAAATGTGTTTTTTATCACCACATGCCATTAGCCATTTCCTGCTTCATTGCACTCTCTACAAAGTGTTTTTCATTATAAAGCACTAGGAATCTTAAAAGTGCATTAGCACTGAAAAGTATGCTAAACCATCAGTGTCTGTAATGTCAAGTTCCTTAGTTCCTATGTACGTTATATGCAGAAAGCCATTCTTTGTTCAGAAGGACTAGCTTTAATGTGCTAAAAAGCATTTGTATATGCAACACATGCAGAAAGCATTTCTTGATGTTCATGAAACCCAGGCTTTATGCTGATAGCTACTTTTGAAGGCACGTCTGCCCTTTGCCTGCCCCCATTGAACTTCTTCCCCCTCCCATGAAAAAAAAACAAAAGTTGCTGGAGCTGCAGCCAGTCTTTCAATGGCAATTGGCTGCTTGCAGCCTCCAAAGCGGAGCTGGAACTCCTCCCGCAGACACAAAGCACATGGTTACCACCTTGGCAGAGAGGATTGCTCCATCACAAACAAGACAGATATCCTGCCCTTCGTATTACAAGTTCCATTATATCCTATGGAACTTGTAGTATGGTGGACGGGACAGCCCTCACGTTTGGGGCGGAGGGATCTCCTCCGCCAAGATTGTAATCAGGCCAGATTTTCCAGAAGAGAAGAGAGGCGGCAGGAGCATTTTTCTGCCACTGGAGGTCACCAGGCCATTTGTTTTGCCAGTATGTTCCCATTTCCATTTATAAATACAGACAAACGAAAAAACGTTTTCTGTCTGTATTTAAATGTAAAAATCCATTTAAATGGACCACTAGGATCCTTAATTACAACAAACTTAAATAAAAAAAATGATACAAAATCATGAATTCAAAAAAATATGTTTTCATATACTATTGAATATATAAATAATTTAATTGTAAGTATATACACCAAACAAAATAATATAAATAATTTAAATTTTTTACAGCAGACTTAGAAACAAAACTAAATATGGAAGCACATATCAATTGCATTATGTTTAATCAAATATGTGAACTTTATGAATACAACTTAATCAATGAAAAAGATATAAATTATAAATTAATACAATTAAAAAAATAAATTACTACATAATAAAATAAATAAATACAAATTAGGATTAAACCGTAAATCTGAATTTCAACCAAAATATAACACAATTTCACACTATAAATACAAATTTGGTAAAAAATATCAATTAAAACCAAACATTCACATAAAATGTTTTTTAAATGCTACATATCATTTGTTTCAAAATGATTAAGTAAATATTCAATAAATGAAAAAAGAATATTACAAAACAAAATATGGGCACAAAGAAGGTTCATTAAATTTTAACAAAACTTTCTCACACATTATAAGATATTAAATTTAAAATTACAACAATATTGCACTGTCATTCAAACAGCAAATTCTGGGAAACAAAATAATACAACCATAATTCAATAATACCCCACCCTTTTCCTGTATAAACCAATCATCCCATTCCTATAAATTAATACAATTTATAAGATTAAAAAAGTATTCTAACTAATACTCAATGCATTAATTATAATGTTTATAAAATACATTCATAAATTAAAATTAAAAATTAACACAGAAATAACAAATATCACCAATCAAGCACTACAAAAAAAATAATTTAAAATACAAAATCTATTACATACAAATATCATTTAGAATTTTTACAATAATATTAAAACACTTAAAACAGTATTGTTACCTTCCCTATTTCTGACTACAATATGTTTGACACCACAATATTTTTTCCACAATATTTTTATCTCTCTCTCTCATTCCTCCCAATAGCCATAACTTTCAGTTTTTCCTGATTTGTGCTTTAAATTCTTATCACTATGTGCCTTGTTTCTAAAAATATCTTTGTAATAGCCACTTTTGTTGTCAACTTAAACATTGCTGCTAGTCTCAGTAGAGAGACCAAATAATTAAAGAACATGGAGTCTGTACTCACCTCTCTCTTGTGGTTATCGATTTAGACTGCTGGGTTCTATATGAAGCTTGTACTGCTGCAGAGGAGTTAAGATTCATGACAATACCTGTTGTAATGCTCTATACAAAATCCTAAAATCTACATTGCAGACAGTGTAAAGCGCGACGGGTGCTGTTGCATACTGTGCACTGCGACATTGCCGCCGGCTCAGTTATGAGCCAGCATCAATGTTATGGTGGTTTCCTGCTGGGCCAGCGTGCTGAAACACAGTTTCAAACAGGAACAACCATGAACAAACTCTGCATTTCCAAGTGGGGTGCATGCTCCAAGTGAGCTGATGTGTCAAAGAATGGTGGTGAATTTCTCTCTCGTTTAATTTCTGACTGCCTGAGGAAAGGTGAACTTCTCGCAGTAGCCACAGTGCCACTCTACACAGAACTATACCCATGAAAGGTGTCAAGCATCTCCTTAAGATGGTCCCATTTAGGAGGAAAAGCTGCAAAAGTTGAAAAATGCTCCTTGGCAGTTTAAGTAATTCTTGATTAAAGTTTTCAGTTAATGTTGAGTTAAAAAAACATGGTTGAAAAGCAAGGCACCAAAACCATTCTGAAATCAAAGTTGAGGAAAAGCCCAGCATAAAGACTTTCAGAAGAGAGAATCCAAGAAAAAGAGAGGTAACAGTCAGGGACAAAAAGGTAGCTAAGTGGCTGATGAACATGAATTAAAAAAATAGGGAATCAATCAATTGCAACGCATCCTTCACATCCTAAGCTGCCATATATATATATATGGTATAGGTAGGAAACTATATCAGAGTTAAAAAGGCTGGCACCATTTTTTTGTGAACTTCAGGCAGCAAATACTGGAGAGGTAACCATCTTCGATAGGCCTAGGTATAAGGCTACTCATACCTACTCTCCAGAAGAATGGTGTATCCCGAAGGGGCAGACGAAGGAAGAAGAACCCCATATTTGACATCCCTCATATCAGTACTCCACAACACCCATGCAACAATCTCCCCAGTGGCCACAACTGTGGAGATACCAACACTTACCATGCAAAGTGAGGGGAGCCTCCCACCATCAACTGGGAGCAAGAATCAATGATGCGAGGTTCTGGGTTTACTGAAGTGATGCTGGAAAAATATTGAACCAACAAGGGGGCAAAGACTGAAGAAGCATCAGTCTAATAGTATTCACTAGATGCATAACCTTTCCAATGTACTAATGGATACAATGATATGAATCAGAAATACATTGTTTCAATTGAGGTTCATGAAAGAAAGGATGAATTCACCAAATGTGAAGTAGCTCTAGATGAAAAGTAGGTCTGGACCAAATTTTAATAATGCCAGGGTAATCAGTAAAGTTTTGGTAATTTTGCTCATCAAAATATATGTAAAATTACCAAGATTATGGGCCTGATTATGACTTTGGAGGTCGGAAAACCCAGCCGCCAGACCTATTACAACTTTCCCACTGGGGCTGATGGGCCAGTGGGAATTCGGTCAATTCAGGTTAAAATAAACTCAAAAAAAGTCATTTCAAGTGAGCTTCCAGTTGTTCATGTAAAACAGTGCTTCTCTTGTTCGAATTTGTAGTTCTCCTTTATATAAAAAGCATGCCAGAAAAGTTCACTCCAATAAAGTATCTACCTTAAATGTTTGTTCATTTCCCACACTAAAGGAACTGCTGCTCACTTTCAAAGCACTGCTTCTTGGGTTCGGATCTGTAGTTTTGCACTTAAAAATTAACTAAACAGTCCGCTCCAGTAAAATGTCTACCTGAAATGCTATTTGAATTAAAACATTACTTGAACTGTGCATTTTGCATTAAAATTTGTTCCTGAAATCATTCAATGTGGTGTAATGACATAAAATAATTATAATGAGGCTGGCGGTCCAAAGAATGCCAGTCTTGCGTTGGCAGTTGGACCACAATGGCTGTGGCAGTCCAACCGCCACATTATGAGGTTGGCAGGCAGTCCCACCAACCTACCGCCGTCCTCACCAGGATCAGTGACCTTGAAGGGCTGACAGCAGTCCTGGTTGTAATCAGCCAAGGCATTGTGGAACTTAGCGCCACCCTGCTGATTACAACCTTGTTCTCCACCAGCCTTTTCATGGTGGTTTGACCACCATGAAAAGGCTGGCAGAGAGCAAGTTCAGTGAGCCACGGGGAGGCCATGGCATGGGCAGTGCAGGGGTCCCCATGCCCAGCACCCTTGAAATGCACACTGCCCGCAGACAGTGTGCATTTCAAGAGTGCTGGTGAACCCTGCATGCAGCAGCATTGCCACCAGCTCAGTTATGAGCTGGGAACAATGCTGATGCACTTTTCCCATTGGGCTGACATGACCCTAGCAGCACTAAGGGTTGTGTTGTATTCAGATTAACCTACTGGCAGGGGCACTGGAATTATATGATTGTACGGGTGCAGCGATTTTCGCATGATTGCAGATTTGCCACACTTGGCACATAATCCATCATATGCCGTGTAATTTGCAGATTTTAACAAACAATGTGCTTCTAGCGCAAACGGTTCAAAAGTTAGTAAAAATAGAGCAGTACGTGTTTTCTTGCAGTGAATGGCCCTTTGGAAAATTTGACTTCTCTCTTTTCTGTAGCTTTTTGCTATATTTTGGAGTTAAGTTAAACTGCTGTTAATGAAGTGCAACTAATGTCCAAACAGTGTTAACAAAATGACAAAATAGTGAAGTAATGCTATCACAAAATGTGCCGCATAGTGCTGCATAATTTACCTTTTCTTGATGCTTAAATTATTCATTCTTGCAGCATCATTGACCCTGCCCTGCTGCATAATTCCAGTGGCCCTGCATATTGGCAATTTGTCGTACAGTGATCTTGAATGGTATTACAATTAGACCAAGACATTGTTTCAAACGTTGATTAGTTTATTCTGTTTGACCTTGGGTTTGAGGGTGACAGGTAGAAGACATAACCTGATCGATTGAATAAAATTGGAAAGACCTTTCCAAAAACATTAAAGATATTGCATTCCTCCATCAGAAATCATTGATATAGCAAGCCGTAAAGACAAATACATTGAATCATTTTTCAGCTGCAGGTAGCTTTTGCAAAGCAGAAAAATGAAACTAGACATTTTTGAAATAATGTCAACTGCAACAATCATGAGAAGGCAGAAGATCAGTAATGAAATCAGCAGAATTGTACGCTGGTTTCAGGAGCCCCGCTAAAGGCTGTAAATATCTAAAAGTTTTGAAATACAAAGAGCTATTTTATGCACAATGGGACAAGAAATTAGATAATCCTGAGCATAGATCGAGAAACATACTCCAATTTAAACTTCTTTATCATCTGAAATAGCAGATCTGTGGCACCTGCATAACTTTCAGATGTAATATGTAATTAAAATAGCTTTTTTACAAAAACACAAATCATCATTTTATGTCAGTGGATCATTATGGTGAAGATTCTCTTCGTTCCTAAAATCCAGTGGTTCTTGGGCTTATTTTACCTCTTCCAAAGAAACTGAACACTTCCTACCACCCGAAGAGGAGCAATTTTAGGTTAATCAAATGCTAAAGTTGACTCTGGATAACACCAAGATAGAGCATCGGCCAAAATGCTTTTTGGTCCTGGCTAATAGTGTATGACAAAGTCATACTGTGGAAAGAAAAATGTGCATTTAGCTTGGTGACTGTTCTTACAGTGTAGATTTCGTAAACTTTGAAACCTGAATTTCGAAATATTCTCTATTTCCCAACCATAAATGTTTTCATTCAGTACAAGCCTTCTTCCTTTCTTATTATCTTTGAGTGACTGAATAGTTTCATTGACTACCTGATAGATTTTGGGAAATACAAAAACAGAATGCTGTCGTCCATCACTTTCCATACCACTGCAACATAAAGCCCCGATCACTTTTTCAGAAGCATTAGGCTCTACAGTGAAGTTTCTTAGAGGGGCAAGTATGGCACAGAATTGGAGCTTCTATCTTTTTGAGCGCATTAAATGGCATTTCAGCTTCCCAACGAAAACCACTTTTAATGTGCTCTTCTTTAACTCAAGAGTACTGTCACTAGTTATATCTGCAATGAGTTGAAGATAACATTTTGCACAACAAAAGAAACTATGGAGTGCAATGACATTTGTGGGAAAAGACTATTCAAGGATTGCTGATACTTTCTTTGGGCCCAATGATAAACCAGAAGTATTTAATTTAAATCCAAGATGTGCAACTTCCTCCTTTTCAAATTCAAATTTTTCAGGGTTTAAGGTGGAATTATCTTGTTGAGTCCTGAACAGGCTCTCGATGCCCATAAAAAGTCTTAGAAAAAAATCAGAATACTATCCTAATAAATCAATACACAATGATTTAGGACATCAGAAAATAATGAATACATGAAGAGCTAGAAAATAGCGGGGGCATTGCTCTACCCTAAATGCCCAAACGGAGTGCAGTAGGCAGTTTTTTCTCTTGGCACCTTCGCCTCTACACAAAAGGCAATGAGCTCCTTGCAAATAAAGTTTAGTGAATGCGTGCCATCTTTATACCGATTCTAAGACATCTATAATAAGAGGTAAAGAAGACGGATCTTGGATTGTCGTGTAATTTAATCCTATAAAATCATTCTTCTGTACAAAATACAAAGGTGCCCCTGTTGGAAAGGATGGCTGTACAATCAATCCATTTTACAAATTCTCCTAAAACTGGGGCTTAAGTATCTACTGCACATTTTCCTACAGGGAATATACAAATTCAAACAGTAGTACGGGCTGCAGCACTAGGTTCAATGTAAATGGCACATTCCTACTGCCTTTGAGGGGAAAGAGAGAATACGAATGGACATAGATTGTTCGGAAGAGGCACAATAGAAAGATTAACCACAATTAGACTGGAAAACGAAGTGCAAACTCTTGTCTCTTCAGTAGGGGAACAAAATTGCCAGATGTATAACAGAAGTCAACCCAAATTGCAATGACAATATTATTGTTCTAGGAGACTAAGGCGGTCATTCTGACCGCGCCGCCCGCCATGCGGTTACCGCCGAATGACCGCGGTCAAAAGACCGCAGCGGTCATTCCAACTTTCCCGCTGGGCCGGCGGGCGACCGCCAAAAGGCCGTCCGCCGGCCCAGCGGGAAAGCCCCTGCAACGAGGAAGCCGGCTCGGAATGGAGCAGGCGGAGTTGCAGGGGTGCGACGGGTGCAGTGGCACCCATCGCGATTTTCACTGTCTGCAAAGCAGACAGTGAAAATCTTTGTGGGGCCCTGTTAGGGGGCCCCTGTACTGCCCATGCCAGTGGCATGGGCAGTGCAGGGGCCCCTAGGGGCCCCATGGCACCCGTTCCCGCCATCCTGGTTCTGGTGGTGGACACCGCCAGAAACAGGCTGGCGGGAAGGGGGTCGGAATCCCCATGGCGGTGCTGCAAGCAGCGCCGCCATGGCGGATTCCCTGGGCCAGGGGAAAACCGTCGGGAAACCGCCGGTTCCCCTTTTCTGACCGCGGCTTTACCGCCGCGGTCAGAATAGCCCAGGAAGCACCGCCAGCCTGTTGGCGGTGCTTCCGCCGCCCTCCGCCATGGCGGTCATGGACCGCCAGGGTCAGAATGACCCCCTAAGTGTGGATTGTGCATTTTTAACGAACGGATTGAAAATATCACAGCATAATCAGGATGCATAGGGCAGATATGGCTCATGTGCCCAGAATCTTAACTGCATTAACAGAATCCGACAGTGGTTTTCCCCATAAAGAAAGGACACACCGTGATACCCTCCTATATTGGTGTCAGGTTTGTCAAGAACATATTTGTCTGTCAGAAACATTTCTATGAAGTACGTTTTTGCTGACTAATGTAGAACACGAATAAGTTAATTCACTGAACTCTCGGCCACTTACCTTTATCTCACTCATCGAAGGGTTTGCATCCATCTCATCACTTTCGATTTTGAATACCTTTTTACTTACTCTTTCCTCTAAACATTGTATTTATTTTACTTGTTTTGTGTTGGTTTCCCTGTGTACCTGGGATATACGTCCTCTTTTTTCACATTCCCTGCATACAGATATTCTTCCAGCACAATGCGAACTATTCACAAGGAGACCATAATGCCATAAAAGAAACATTTACGTTTTGAATTCTCAAAGTTTTTTTTTTATTGAATTATAGTTTGTGTTTCAGTTGCCTGAGTTACATCTTCATTTATTTTTTGATACACTAATTTGTGTTCATAAGACACTCTCATTTATTTGGCAGAGTATGCTGTGGGCTCGGTCCACTCAGCTATAGCAACTACCTATCTTAAATCATGTTTTTTTAAAGTAGTTTCTCCTATACATGAGGTGTGATAGTTCCTCTAATTAGTAGATCGATAATTAGGCATTCACATCTGAAAGTAGATAATCATGCAAAACCACAATGCAACTTCAAACTTTCATTTTAGCTTAAACTTTGTTAAAAATATGGCTTTCAACTTTATTTTATATGATCAAATTTTTGAATAGCAATTTGAAACCTCATCCCTTGTTCCTCTGCCACCGCTTCTTCTTGTGTAAGGCTTTCAAAAACGTTCTTTACGTACACTCCATAATTATTTTCCAAAATATGTTGTTTCCCTTAAAGAGACAATTTCTTCCTAACTGTAGATATTAAATATGATTCAAATGTTTCACCCACTGTTTCCATGGTAAATTTGTCTCCAAAAATGGTGAGGGGGAGTGAGATATTAAGGGGCATATTTAAACTTTTTGGTGCAAAACTGCGCTAAAGCAGTTTTGCACAAAAAAGTTTACCGCCTACTTGCACCATTCCTGCGCGCCAGCTGGATGCCATATTTATGGAATGGCGCAAGCTGGCACTAAGCTTGGGCTAGCGTCAACAAAAATTACGCTAGCCAGATGGGGGTGGCGGTATGGGAATAGGAGGTTGTGTGTCAAAAATGAAGTTACGCTGTTAGCGGCAAAAAAATGCAGCTAACCTGCCTTGCATCATTTCTAGGCGCACAACCATCCTAAAACATGACTCCTGTCTTAGAAAAGACAGGAGTCATGCCCACCAATCCAATAGCCAGCACAGGGGACCAGTGTCCCCTGGCTTTGGCCATTGCACCCAGTGCTATGCAGGGGGGCCCTTGTTGGGCCCCCAAAGGCACTTAAAAAGAAATGAACAAAAATACCCTACTTACCTGGGATGGGATCCCCCATCCTCTGGTGTTCCTCTGGTGTGGGTAGGGGTGTTCTTGGGACTTGGAGTGAGCACCTGTGGACCCATTCCATGGTGTTTAACCATGGAAATGTGTCTACAGGTCCCCTAACGCTTGGTCTGACCCTGGCGTTAAATAATGGCGCTAAGCAAGATCAACGCCATTATTGGGTCCATCTCCCACCCATGCGTCATTTTAGCATGGGGGGATAAATATGGCGCTATGGGGATATCATCATTTTTTTGGATGGGAACTTCTACCTTGCGTCTTATTGACGCAAGGTGGGTTCACGCATTCCAAAAAATGATGCAAACGCCAATATTTTGACATTAGACGGGTTGCTCAGGTGGCAACACATGGGCCTAACCTCAACTTGGCTGGGCTATTATCTCACACACTGCTCCTTATCAGTATATCTTCTAGCACTCTATCACCTTTAAGTGAACTGGCAACAGCCGATTTCAGCTGGAAAGTCTTCTTGACCAATCAGGAAAACTATTTCACAACCACCAGGGAAACAAACGGTGTGGTCAAAATGTCTCTTTTATTCCATTGTGAAGTAAAGGAGGTTTTCAAACTCTTTTACAATTTACTAAACATGGGGTATAGAATTAACTATGGTACAGCTGTGGTGGTGTTTGGAACCCATTTTAATGCACAACTGAATCCTGATGATAAACACTGTTGGCCCTATTCACAAAGGTAAACTTAAATCAAAAGCCTAAGTTTACTTTTGGTATTCACAAAGGTAAGTTATGGGTAGCATCTTTACACCTGCACATGAGGCAGAATCTCCACACTCTGGGCATAATCTCCAGACTCAGGGCGGTGACTCCGCCCTCGGGCAGAACACAAAAAAGTCTAGATGTACAACTAAAATAGAACAAAATCACTGAAAATATCAAATAACTACATGTAGGCACTGGACAAATACCTATTCATATGTGTAGTGTGAGAATTGCAGTGATAAATGTTCTGACAAAAACACACATCACTACAAGAGTGTTGGAAAATGTCACAAGGTAAAAAAATACATCTTTTCACATTTAACCCCCTGTCATGGGTCATGTAATGACTTCCACAAAGTCAAATTGTGAATGTAATATTCCACTCTAAAACTATGAACAAACATCGGATACCTAGGTTTCTCCCAAACACATCACACACAACTGTGTCAGTAGTTATCATCCCCTCACACAGCTCCAGCTGGAAGTCATTAGCTAATCACAGGCTTGCTGCAGACATAAATTCTGAGATGCCACACACAAACCCTTTCAGACATTACAACTTGTCACTGAATATGTTTGTTGGGTTCCCCCTTGCCATGCAACAGAATGATGTGAGGAGGAGAAGGAGGAGAGCAGAGAGGATCTTCAAACAAAGGATTTACCTCTTTGGGATGTCCAGCGAAGATGTCAGGTCCATCTTCCCCCATATGTCATCTTGGAGATGGTTTCTGAGTGGCAGCAGGATCTTGACTCTGTGACCTGCCACTCCCACACCATCCCAGCCTACGACAAGAACCTAGCAGCTCTCCATTTCCTTGACATTGGGTCATTCCACAGGGTGTCCAGGGACATTGTGGCCATTTATCAGGCAACACACAACAGCAAAACACAACACATAAGTCCACTCAATTTTGTAGGGCTGGGGAGGAGAGAGATCTTCAGGGCAAACATTCATGCTCTCCCCTACAACGATCAAGCACCAAAAAATGAACATACCCTCATCAAAACAGCCCGACCTCTGGGCTGTACTACCCTGCCATATGAGGGATTACCTCTTATTGCAGGTGAATCAAATATCATAGTGTTCCTCCGATGGAACTCAACAGGTATATGTTTAAAAAGAATGGGTTGGCCTCACACATAACCCTGGTGTCATGCTTCTTCATCGGTCATTCCGCGCTCGCCAAAGTATCAGCTAAAAGTGAGTGGACCCTTGTCAGCAGACTGAGGGAAGGAATAGGGAGAGCCAGAGAGATCCAGTAAAAATTCCTGTCACCTACCAAAAAGACACTCTAGATTTATTGAAACATGGTGGAGGAATTGTTAATATATGATAGGTCATATGAGATCTATTTATGCCACTCATGTCCTGCTTAGGGTAACTTGTTTCAGCTCTTTATTTGGCCCACCAAGGGGTCTGAGGCTTTATTCAGGACCAAACAACTCTATGTGACCCAACTCTATTAGTTCCCTAATCAGCAATGGTCATACATTCATTCTGTGTACACTCATACAATACCAGATTACTAATCTCTAGTTACTGCAATCAGGAAGCTTTTCCTTCTTAGTGAAGAGTCCTATGAGAGAAACATAACAAGACACATACATTTATTGACATCACTAATGTCAGGAATCCCCAAGGTGCCTCCTGCGTTATCTGTCAGCATCCTCAGGGATTAGGGTTAAATCATATCTCAGTTCTTGGTTAAACCTTCATGTTTCTAAGTAAACATAATGTGTTGTGTTACACAATTGACTTTATCAATGCTTGTTTTACCTATGCTTGTTTGCTAATGGGAGCAGGTTTAGACATGTGCTTCTAATTGGGTGTGGTACAGACAAGTGCTTCTAATTGAGTGTGGCGACTCATCCACATGTGGAATCTCAACTGCTTTCCTGATTGGCTATAAATAGCAGAGTGAAGCATGCCTCCGTGCTTGGCTTTGTTTTGCCTCCTGATCTCAGCATCTGATTTGGCAGTCCAGTCCCTGCTGTCATCCTCCTATTCAGGACTTTTGAGGCAATTCTTTTCTTCGTTCCTGTACCAGCTGACCCCAGGCATTCCTCCAGCACTCCGGAAAAGACTGCAGCTAAGTGACAAGTATTCTCCAAGGCGTTTGTTCTTTGAGCACTGCGCTTTCCTAGAACAGCTAATGTATTTCAGACCTCGTATTTTGGCAGAGTGCTTATCTTGAAGAGACAAATGCATTTCTGAACATTCTACATTATTATTTTCGTTACTTGCCTAAATGTGCTTCAGGAAATCTGCTTGAGCTCAAGTACTACAAACTGTGACAGTGCAGTTTTAAAAGAGCATTTACATGACTTTTCTTTCTCTGATAGCATAACTCTTGGATTTAAATTGTGCTATTCATTCCTGTGTTTCAGGTTTGAGGAATTTGCTTTTGAAGGGTTTTTCACACAGACAGTGAAACCAAACCAAACTGTGCCACCCTAACTGTTTGAACCCAGAGTGGCCATTTGTATTTCTTGGATTGTTTTGTTCCTTTTAGTTTAACCCTATGCATGCAGGAAAGTTAAACGTGATATAATTAATGCCCTTGTTGTCTTTCTTGTGCATGGTAAGTGCAACCACAGTTCTAATTGTAGAGTGCAACAGTGAATCTCTGTGAAACCAGCCCTGGTGTTGCAGTACTTATTGTTATGGCTCTCAGTTTGGGTTTTTGGTAATGCAGTGTTAGTAATTGTGCCAACAGTTATTATTATCCAAGAAAAGTCCTGGAGCATCCCGGTGTTCTTCTACAGCTCCCGTGCCCATATCATAAAGAGAGATTCAGTTTCAAGGAAGTTGAGTGCACTAACTCTACTATCACTCTGTCAACAACGACCTGCCCCCCCCTAAGATACAGGGTGCCTTGCTGGATCGGCAAGACATGGCAGTGTTTTGTCTCTTTCTCTTCCACTCCCCCTTTCCTTTTGGGACACCTGCCGGGGTTTCTTTGTCCACCAGGAAGTGCCAAGAGGTGTTCCAGGAGGTCAGGGGGGCATACCATTGCCCCTGCAGACATCCTGCTTTTCAGGTGAGTGGCCCCATCTCGACAACTAATGCACATAAATGATAAGTACTAAAACAATAATGAAGAGACTAACAATAACATAAATGTATGGTTGCCAGGATAACTTTGGACACATTATAAAAACTGAGTGCAGGCCATGCTAAGCCTGTCCTGTGTGACAATATTGTGCCGCTCCAGTGTTCACAGCCCACTGTACAAATCTGAAAATGTAAATTCTCCTCACCCTAACTATGGGATTCTAACACTTCATGGAAGAGTGGAGTGTGCGAGCCTTGTAGTCACACACTGCAATCTGGCACAAAGACAGAAAGCAATAATCAGGTCATGTGCCCCGGAAACTGCTTAGAGTCTTTTGGTGGTACTCCAAACCAAACTTACTTTGTCAAAGGTCAGCCCCTACTGGATTTCTTATGTCATTGCTCCACTCTACTCCCAACGCTGCCACAACTAATAGCAGCCTGGGTTTTTGAAGAGTCTCGCTGACAGTGACGTTAATTGGTCGTGCTTGTGGCGTGGCTGAGGGGAAATGTAGTTCAAGATACTATTGCCACTACTCAGAGACTAACACGTGCATTTGAGTGTCATTCAGTAGAGAGTACAAGCCACAGTATGTGAAGAACCCCTCCAGCATCTCTTTGTGGGTGGGGACGTGTCTATTGTGATTCCAGGAGAAAAGTAATCTTGGTTGAAAAAATCTGAACTGCGACATTGACACTCACTGGTTGCACCTGCGGTGTGGCTGATGGGAAAGGAAGTTAAAGATGGTGTTGCCACAACTCAGAGGATTCTGTGAACACACCTTACATCTCTAAGTGGGTGGGGATATTTCCATTTTGATTCCATGTGAAAAGTAAGTATGTTCAGAAAAAACAGAACAGTGGCATCCGCTGTCCACATGATGCAAACTGTAGTTTCACTCTACTGCCGCATCTCAATGGGGGACACGTATATTTGAGTGCCAGTCATAGGGAAGTACCCAAAACAAAAGCTGAAATGTAAACCCAAGCCAGGGATATATGTGAGCAGGGGCAGAGCAGGTACATTTCCAGGGGAAATTCGTGACTCAGAAAAAACGGATCACTGAAAAGATAAAGAATGAACACCCTATACTTATTTCTGAAATGCCCATGGCTGGTAAAATGATGTGGACCTTACTCCTATAACCAGTGGGCTCACTGCTGATAGTTCTTGCTAATGTGTCAGACCACTGCAGATGTCTAAGGAGTTGGTCAATAATATTCAATAAATTAAGGTGTATACATGTGCTAGTATAGGGGTACAACAAACCAGGGTGGTATCCATTCATGCTCACAGTCTGTTGTCAATGAGGATTGGTGGACATTTAACAGTCTTTCCAGCAGTTCCATCCTGAGACTACCCGGTAACCCTCACATAATACATGTAAACCACAGATGCTTTCCAGAATCAAAATTTAGCCCATGCTACTGATTTTGTGCCCATGTCAGTAATTAGTGTTGACAAAGTCACAAAGGACTCCATTGCCTAAGAGGAGTACATGTCACTGCATTTGTGTGATCTTCCTGGACAATGGACCTCTGAAACGTTGTCAACACCAAGTTTCACAAGGATTGATGCCTATGCAGAGAGTCAGTGAGGTTTGACACTGTGTACAAGAAGGAAGCCTTCAGGTATATGTGAAACAAAACATTTTACAAGTAAATGTCAACATTAGATATTTTGAGATACTCACCTTGCTGTGATGCACTGCATCACTGGGAAGGGGTAGGAATGCACCACACCTAAGGCATACAGTGCAATCCTGCGTTTCCTCCATTGCTGGTACAGAATGAACAGCACAGCGCAAATGCAGGCACCCTTGCATCATGGTGCAAGGGTGCCTGCATTGCATGCAGGATTGTTTTAGTGCAGGAATGGATACCTTCCTGAACAAAAACAGTCCCCTGAGGCTTTTTCCTCTTTCAATGTGGGCTGCAAAGATAGAAAGAAGAAACACTAGGAGAAATAACAATATTTCTCCTTGTTCCACCTCCTCCGGGGAAGTGTAAGGTTTTAGCACATCCCCACGCAATACCTATAAATTTTGAAACATCCCCAGATTTACATGACCATGGCTTTGGTGTTTTGCCCTGTGGTCCAACAATGCAATCCTGAGAATCCTCCTCCTTGACCAGCACCAGGTTGTTCCCTTCATCCTCCTTTATTCTATTGCGGTGGTGGTAGCAGACGGAGCTGCTTGGAGGAGGATTGGGTTCTCTCCTTGATTGCCCACCCCCCTCCACTGGGTGATTCAACTTCCTCAAGAGACTCATCGTCCTCAGCACCTGAAACGTAGAGGGTGCAACAGACTAAGGGGCATATTTGAACTCTGTTTGCGCTGGATTTGCGCCATTTTTTTATGCAAATCCAGCTCAAACTTAATTCCATATTTATATTTTGACACTAGACCTGTCTAGCGTCAAAATATTGGGGTTAACATCATTTTTTGGATGCGGAAAACTACCTTGCATCAATGAGATGCAAGGTAGGCGTTCCCGGGCAAAAAACGACTCCAAGGCCTTTGCACCTTATTTATCCTCCCATGCAAAAATCATTCACGGGGAGGAGGATGGCCTTAAATAATGGCACTAAGCCTGTTTAGCGCCATTATTTAACAACTGGGTCAAGGCAGGCGTTAGGGTACATGTGGGCCATTTTCCATGGTCACAGGCCATGGAAACAGCCCACAGGTGCCCTTGCCTGCACCCAGGGACACCCCACCCACCCTCACCCACATCTGGAGCATACCTAAGAATGGGGGGACCCATCCCAGGTAAGACTAGGTAAGTTTTTTTTTGTGTTAAAGTGCCATAGCGGGGCCTAACTTGCCCTCCCCCACATGGCACTGTGCCCAATGGCCATGCCCAGGGAACATAAGTCCCCTGGATCATGTCCATGGGGGTTGTGTGTCAAAAAATGATGCTAGTCAGGTTAGAGTCATTTTTCTGACTCTAATCTGAGTAGCGCCATTCTTCGATGCACAACCTTCTGTTTCCCCTAAGCCTCCCCCACCAAGTTAGCGTTATTTATTTTGACGCTAATTGGGCCTTACCGCCAGCTAGTGTAATTCCCTAAATATGACGCCCGGCTGGCATCCATGAATGGCGCTTGCCGGCAGTAAACTTTTTGACACAAACCTGCGCTAACGCACGTTTGTGTCAAAAAGTATAAATCAGGGCCCAATTATTTGCCTTAATAAATCAAGTGCTACAAAAGAAGGGTTGTGTGAAACAATCTTTGCATCTATCTGATGTGCCACATGTGACCTTATTGTGTAAACCTACATGTGACAACTCACACTGTAGCACTCACCGGCTCCAGCCACAGCTCTGTGTGGTATTGAGCTTCCCCGTGGTGTCAGCTGCTGAACCTGACTCCTTCAGTGTATTGCAGAAGATGTGGCCCTCATTCCAGCTGCTTCAGAACAGAAGGAATTGACACCAACATTTATGTTCAGCATGATTTATATATGAAATCACAGACATTATTGTTCATTTTTGGGAAAACATTACTCGTCAGCTTTGAATACTAATAAAAAAGTGGCAAAATCTGCTTATACCCTTTCAAAAGGAGTTGGTTTATGGGCACAATTTGAGAATCAATAGTTTACAACACTGTATGGCACACTTATCTGTAAGGCGGATGGTAGTGGGTCTGAATGTTGCAGGTATGATGTCTTCTAAACCCCTGGATGCTGTTGTCTGGATCACAGATGAGGTCCTGACAGCAGCTATAATGTGCCATTCATACCCATATTTCAACACTATGGATGATGGTAATCATTTTATCTGTATATGTCATAGATATAGACCAGTGACACTCAAAGTATGGCCCAGGGAACACAAGCGGCCCTCCTGACCTTTACATGCAGCCGCCCTAGTCTGCTGTCAGCACAATGCAGCATGGAAATTGGAAAGATGTGAAATTAAAAGGCAAACATCCATTTGAATGTAAACTTAGGGTAAAGAAAGGACAAAACTGGGGTGTCCTGCATCACTTAATGTTACAAACACCTTCAATTGTAAATACATCTTGCAGCATATGTTCAAAACTATGATAATATATCTTCGATATTCTAACAGGTAATTCCATTAACATGCTGAACTTTTTCAGCTTTGTACATCAGAGAATATCAGGGCATTGTAGAATAGATTTAAAAGGGATAGTTTTCTGAGATTAATTTGGTTCAACTCCCCCTGCCCCCAACAACTATGCCAATAGTGATCTAGTTGGTAAATCAGTTGTAATGTGCACTCTTTGGGTGGCAAGTTTTCCTAGTAAACATAAAAAACATAATTGTTTTTAATATTCTTGGGGTCAACAACGCAATCCGTGGGACATGGCCTACAAGCCTATGGGCGACCTCTGCTCACATACATGACACAGGGCAATGAATAGCTGTACTTGGCACCCTACAGAGGTGGGGGGCGGGGGCACAGGGCCATGCCTTACGGAGGGGCCTAGCCTACAGATATCGCCCTGGCCTAGGGATAGCCACAGCCCCCCACCCACCCAGACACCTCCACTGCACGCAAAGTAACCAGGATTTGACTGTACTCATCCCCTTGTGTCTGCTGTGATGTCCTCACGCGCCCATCCAACTACATCAGAGGGGTCAAAGTACGAGGTGCACCCCTCCCACGTTGGGAGGCCATCCCCAGCTGAGCCTCCGCCGTCTTCCTGCTCCAGCATCGGATGTCCTCTCATCTCTTCCTGCAGTGGGTGCCCCGTCTCTGGTGGACCCTAGGGTCCGGACGTCCTTGGCGATGGCACACCAAATACCGATTTTCTGGTGGGCGCTGACCTATGTGACATGTACAGGGAGAGAAGAATAATCATCACCTTCTGCATGCTCGATGTGAGTGGCCCCCCCATCCCCACCCTTGCCATGTGGCACATGCTCTCCTCTGTCGTTTGATGCATGCCTCAATCGCTCCCCTCCCAACCATCTTTCATCCACCCGACTCAACACAGGCATTGCCCACAAAGCATGGTCCCAGTGTACTTACCTGTTGGTCTGGAGGACCGTAGAGTAGCGCATACTGGGGGAGGACCCCATCCACGAGTTTCTCCAACTCCTGAGCAGTGAAGGCAGGGGCCCTTTCCCCAGTCGCATGAGCCATTGTCTCTTCCAGACCGTGGTCACAGCAGCACTTGCAGTGTAGGTCCTCTCCTGTGGAAGATCAGGTATCGAGTGATTAAGCTGATAGAAAATGGCGGTCACGCCCGCGGCGGTGCGTACCGCGGCGGTGCGTACTGCGTCGCTGGCGCACATCATCATTGGCTCCTGAGACCCATAGGGTTCAATGTTAACCAATGCAGCTTTGCGCCGCGGTCTTTGACCGCCTACCGCCACGGTGTCCGACGCCAGCGCATTGACCTCACATCCCATTGTCGCACTTCACAGGTCAGGCAGCTGCCATTTCAAGGGCCCACATCCCTTATTTTCTACTGCGTCACACATACCTAGGCCTTGCATCGACACTCATACAAGCCATTCAATACATTGGGAATCGTGTTATGTGCAAGCTGTAGTTACGTACCTGTGGGTTGATTGACTCTGTGCTCGCTGTTGTCCTTCATAGGCACCGTCCACTGGAACATGCGAGGAGATGGAGAAATCTTCCCGTGTACAGACCGCTGGTGGACCTGTCGACAATGGAGGAAAGACATGTCATACTGACATACAGGCTTGACCGAGCCACTATACAGGAACTGTGTACCCAGTTGGAGCCAGACCTGATGTCACCAATCCGCCAACCCACAGGGATCCCCCCTCTAGTGCAGGTGCTGTCAGTACTCCATTTCCTTGCAAGTGAGTCATTTCAAACAACAGTGGCCATATCATCAGGGATGTCCCAGCCCATGTTTTCCAAGGTGTTGTCCAGAGTGTTGTCTGCCCTGCTGAAACACATGCGGAGCTACATCGTATTCCCTGAGGTGGGGGATTTGGCTACAGTGAAGGCTGATTTCTATGCCCTTGGACATATCCCCAACATCATTGGTGCCATTGATGGGACACATGTTGCTTTGGTCCCCCCCAGCAGGGGTGAACAGGTGTACAGGAACAGGAAGAGTTATCATTCCATGAATGTACAGATGGTGTGTTTGGCTGACCAGTACATCTCCCATGTTAATGCCAAGTTCCCTGGGTCAGTGCATGACGCGTACATCATGCGGAATAGCAGCATCCCTTACGTGATGGGTCAACTCCAGAGGCACCGTGTGTGGCTATTAGGAGACTCTGGTTACCCCAACCTGTCCTGGCTACTGACCCCAGTGAGGAATCCCAGGACAAGGGCAGAGGAACGCTACAATGAGGCCCATGGGAGAACTAGGAGCGTGATCGAGCGGACCTTCGGCCTCCTGAAGGCCAGGTTTAGGTGCCTCCATATGACTGGTGGATCCCTAATGTACTCACCAAAGAAGGTGTGCCAGATCATCGTGGCCTGCTGTATGCTTCACAACCTGGCTTTGCAACGCCAGGTGCCTTTTCTGCAGGAGGATGGTCCAGATGGTGGTGTTGTAGCAGCTGTGGAGCCTGTGGAGAGTGAAGAGGAGGAAGGCGAAGAGGACGACATAGAGAACAGGAACATAGTAATACAGCAGTATTTTCAATGACACACAGGTAAGAATCCACACCGGCATATTACATATACGTAACTCCTACTACCTCTCTACTGTTTGTCCTTTTCCCCCAGTGTATTATAACTGAGTTGTGACTTTCCCTTCCAATTTCAGAGATGTGGGCCCCACTGCGTGACATCTGCTTTATTTCCCCATGGACTACAGCTGTGTGACATTGGTATGTTGGCATCACAATGTGAATATGCCATTTGGCACAGTAATGTCTAATACATTTGTACATAAGCACAGCCAGACCCCAGATTCTTTTATGCAATAAGTGTGTTTATTACAGTGCTCTAAATTGGTGGGTTGTTGCAAATCATTGAGGTGTGATGGTGGAGGATTGTCCATGGCAGAGTCCAGACTATCAGTATCACAGGTGCATTGTCCAGATGCCTGTGGAAAGTGGAGCAGGGGCAGTGTAAGAATGGACAGGGTGTCAATGTGGGACAGTTGGATGACAATCAGGGAGGTATCCTTTGCTGGCGGGGGTCTTGGCATCTTACTCTGTCTTCTTCCTGGATCTCAGGGCCCGCTTGCGGGGTGGTTCACCTTCTGCAGGGGGTGGGGTTCTGGTGGCCTGTTGGTCTTGTGTCAGGGCCTCCTGTCCACTAGCGCCGGCAGAGGTGGTAGGCAGTTCTTGGTCCATGCTAGTGTCAGGGGCCCTTTGTGGTGCAACAGTGTCCCGCACTGTGGTGACTACCTCATTCAGAGCCACTACGATGGTGCCCATGGCGGTACTGATGTTTCTTAGTTCTTCCCTGAACCCCATATACTGTTGCTCCTGCAGAAGCTGGATCTCCTGAAACCTGGCCAGGACCGTCGCCATCGTCTCCTGGGAGTGGTGGTATGCTCCCATGATGTAGGAGAGGGCCTCGTGGAGGGTGGGTTCCCTGGGCCTGTCCCCCCCCTGTCGCACAACAGCCCTCCCAGTTCCCCTGTTTTCCTGGGCCTCTGTCCCCTGGACCGTGTGCCCACTACCACTGCCCCCAGGTCCCTGTTGTTGTTGGGGTGGTGGGTTAACCTGGGTGCCCTGTAGTGGTGGACACACCGCTGATTGACGTGTCCTGGGGACAGAGATATGGGCCCACTGGGTGGGTGCTGTGCTGGTGTTCCCAGAGGGGGGAAGGTCTGCTGTGGCCTGTGGCTGTCTGAGGGGAACCGACTGTCCAGAGGTCCCCGATGGGCCGGGCTGGTCATCTAGATCCAGGGAGACAGAGGTGCTGTCATCACTGTGGGCCTCTTCTGGGGGTGGAGTGGACATTTGTGGACCCTCCTGCGCGGTGACGTGGCGTTCGGGTCCTGCAGGGGAATAATAGTATGATTATTGCTTCTGTGTGTGCCATAGTGTGCAATGGGTGGGTGCCCATGTACCCCTGTGCTTGCATTCCTGTGTGGGGGCTTTTGTGAGGGTGGTTTGGGGGGGGATGGGTATGTGCAGTGGGCAGGCTTAGGTGATGAGTGTCCATGCTTAGTGGTCGCATGCAGGGCTTGGTGTTGGGATGGGTGGGTTGTGAGGGTGAGACATTTGCAAGGAGTAGGTGTGATGGGGGTGGGGGTGAGGGTGGAGGTATGAGTTGGCATGCTGGTGGGGTTGGGGGGATGTAGTAATTAAGATATGACTTACCAGAGTCCATTCCTCCGCCTACTCCTGCGAGGCCCTCAGGACGCAGGATCGCCAAGACCTGCTCCTCCCATGTTGTAAATTCTGGGGGAGGAGGTGGGGGTCCGCCGCCAGTCCGCTGCACCGCGATGTTGTGCCTGGATACCATGGAACGCACCTTCCCCCGTAGGTCGTTCCACCGCTTCCTGATGTCGTCCCAATTTCTTGGGTGCTGTCCCACAACGTTGACCCTGTCCACTATTCTGCTCCATAGCTCCATCTTCCTGGCAATGGTGGTGTGCTGCACCTGTGTCCCGAGGAGATGTGGCTCTACCCGTACTATTTCCTCCACCATGACCCTGAGTTCAGCGTCAGAAAACCTGGGGTGTCTTTGCGGTGCCATGGGGTGGTTTGGGTGATGTGTGGGGTGGATTGTGTGGTGCTAAGTGTGGTGATGTGTATTGGTGTGTATTTTGACGTGCGTGGTAGATATGCTGGGTGACAGTGAATTGCGCGTCTGTGTGCTCGGGTCTCTTATCTCTGTGCGTGTTCACTAATCTCTAGGAGTAGGGGTTTGTGGGCGATGTGGGTGTGTGTTTTATATTGTGTTGGGTGTGTGGGAGTGGTGTGTGTATGTGTATCAGGTGTGTGTATTTCTAATTGTCCAATGTGGCTGTGTTTTGTATATGTGTGTGTATTTTGAGGCCGGCGGTGTGTACCGCCAATGGAATACCGCAGTTGAAAGACCGCTGCGTGGATTCGTGTGTCGTGATAGTGTGGGTGTATTTCTGTTGGCGTGATGGTGGAGGTTTGGTCATCGCCAGTTTCTCGCTGCCCTTTGGTGTGGCGGACTTTTGTGGATGTCTGTATTTTGGCGGTTTGCCTGTTGTAGGTCAGAATGACCGTGGCGGTTTACCGCGGCCGCGGCGGTGTTATGGCGGTCTTCTGCACGGCGGTAAGTGCCTTTTACCGCCGAGGTTGGAATGACCACCATAGGGCCTGATTACAACTTTGGAGGAGGTGTTAATCCGTCCCAAAAGTGACGGTAAAGTGACGGATATACCACCAGCCGTATTACGAGTTCCATAGGATATAATGGACTCGTAATATGGCTGGTGGTATATCCGTCACTTTACCGTCACTTTTGGGACGGATTAACACCTCCTCCAAAGTTGTAATCAGGCCCATAATGTGCAGTAACAAGTAGGTGAAAGACCCCAGCTGTGTCCAGGAAATTGGTAATCATTAAAACATTTGCATATATCACTCTTACTTTTTTAAATCCATTAACTGTCCTGTAAACCAGACAAGGTCCTGTCAGAGTGAATGTAACAGGTAACAAGATGTGAGAGAGGCTAATGTAATATGAATGTAAGTGAAAGTGCATGACACAGACGTTCTATGATTAAAACAGCTTAACGTAAGTCTATTGGACGGACTACTAATGGAAATTCACTACATACCCTGCACTACTTCTCCTTTAAATTAAATATGTGCTTTATAACAATCGCTGCAAAAAACAACATTTTGTAAACACTTGAAAAACAAAGGCCCTCACTATGAACTTGGCGGTAAACTCAGCCGACCGCCGTGCTGACAGCCAACAAGAGACCGCCAGAGGGGTGGATGGCATACCGCCATAGAAAGATGCCAAAAATGCAAATCACCCAAAAACATTCAACCCCCACCCAACGTCAGGGCCAACGAAGGTGGAAATGCACAGCACCTAACCATGCCACTGCCATGTATACAAAACCCTCCGCTCACCAAATAATGATGCACAAATCAGCTTGCCCGACAGTGAAAGCAGAACGACCATTGGCGGTACCGACTGCTGCAGTCAGCGATGGGAACCGCCAACAACAAAAGCACACATGGGCCGATTTGAAAAAAATACACCTGACACACATCCACACCACTATAAAACACACATATACACACCCCACAATCCTTTTCTACACGACACATATTGACAACACACATACACTGAACAAACCATCACATAAGTCACACACACAAAATCACCACTAAAACACATACACTGCACACCCACCATCACAAACCACACAACAGCACCGTCACCAACTCACCTACAACACACCACACACAACACACACCATGGCACCCCGTAAGCACCCCTGCTTCACAGATAGGGAGCTAAGGACCATGGTGGATGAGATACTCCGGGTTGAGCCATAGCTTTCGGGGCACAGGTGCAGCAGACGCCCTTGTCCAGGAAGATGGAGCTATGGCAGAGGATCGTTAACAAGGTCAACACAGTGGGAACTCATCCACGCACAAGGGATGAAATCAAGAAGAGATGGAATGACCTGCGGGGGAAGGTGCACTCCATGGCATCACGATACAACATCGCGGTAGAGAAGACTGGCAGTGATCCTCTACCGCCACCCCCCGAATACACCGACTGGGAGGAGAAGGTCTTGGCTATCCTGCACCCGGAGAGCCTCACTGGACTCCCTGGAGGACTGGACAAAGGTAAGTCAATGAGAATACCCTGACAGTCACCACACCTGTAATGCAGGTATTACCACTTCCACCTCACTACCACCATGCCCCCAACCCCTACCCAGCCCACAACACCCAGACACTCCTATCCATGTTTCCAGCGTACCCATACCCGCCATACAAGTCACTATCCAGTCCCCTGTGCACAGCCACCAACCCATGCATGTAATGTCAGGAGCACTACAACACCCAGAATGCACCACCACCCCTCACTAAATGCATCAAAAAGAACACAAAGGGACCCGGCCTGCTATTACATGGGAATGTAACAACCAATTACTGCTGACAAGTACTGTAAGGGACAAGAAAGTGCAGGACACCTACATCTCTATTCTCTCACACACAGGTACTACCACCCATGCCCCCCAGACAGAGACATCAAGAAGTGCCCATCCTCCAACTGAAGATGAAGCCCCACTCAGGAGAATGCAGAGGGGTGTCATCTGGACACATAGGAAACCCCTGGCCCATCCCACAGTCTTGGACAGTCACCTTCCAGAAGCCCTACCCAGGACACCACTGACACCCCTGCCACTCAGCCACCACCAACAGCTCTGGCCCAACGTTCCCACACCAGTGTCTGCAGGCCAAGGACTGGCTACCCACATGTACAGAGGCCTGAGTCTCCACCCAACACCAGGCAGGATGATGAAGGGCCCAATGCAAGTGGGACTGTCGGACCTGTGCAGGGGACATAGGCACAGGGGGCTAGGGCCAGTGGGAGGTTGTCAGTGGCCCGGGGGGGGGGCCAAGGAGG
Source organism: Pleurodeles waltl (assembly GCF_031143425.1). Classification (NCBI taxonomy): domain Eukaryota; kingdom Metazoa; phylum Chordata; class Amphibia; order Caudata; family Salamandridae; genus Pleurodeles; species Pleurodeles waltl. The sequence goes on along the minus strand of NC_090438.1, from coordinate 624,574,089 downwards.
AACGCTGCTGCCCAGGTGGTCATTGCTGAGGTCCTGGGTGCATACCACAGTTTCTAGGACATGATGGGCCAGATCCTGGCAATGTTGGAGCATAATCAGAAGCAGTAGGTAGCACACCAACAGGAGGCCATGGAGCAATGGAAACAGATCAGTGCCACCATGGCCTCTATTGCAGGGGTGCTGCAGCACAAGACCAACATCCAGTCTGAGTCCACCACCCACCTGCAGGCCCCTTCCACTAGCCAGGACACTGCCTTGCTTTCAACATCTGCAGCAGCTATTGGAGTGGTGGCACTGCCAGAGGACTCACAGGACACCAGCACACCTTCCCCTGCAGCCGAGGTTCCCCCTTGCAAATGTGGCTTTTGACCCAGGCATCCCAGTGAAACACCAGCCAAAACTAAGCCCACCGCCAGGAAGTGACTCTGCCCTGAACTGTATCCCTTGTGTGCCACTGAGCTACCTTGTTAAAATGCCACTGCCATTTCACAATCTTCCAATGGGCCCATGAACTCTGCCCCTGTGCTACCAACAGCTGTGGAAATGTACCTGAGGATATTGCTCACCTTGTGCCCACTTCCTTCCACTGTCCCATCAGTCATGTATGTTTGATCTTCAAATATATTCACTTGTAAATACAAAAAATCTGGCCTCATTTAATGTCAACAAGCAAATGTTAATGTGCATGTATTAGCCAGTTTCCATTATAATGCCACTTTAATTGCGGGAGGGGGTCTGATAGACTGTTGTGTTTGAAGTATGTCACATTGTGCATTACATTGCTGTAACACACATCTGTTTCATCGTTCATAAATTTGCAACATCCCTGGTAGGGAACACCACAGCACTTAGTACATAAGTCTCCCAGAAACAATGCAGGACACCCATTTTCAGAATAGGAAATGCACCTCAGAATCACTGGAAATATAGCCGGATTTGCTGGGTTCTGAGGTGATGTCTTCCCCCTCTTCTTTATCACTCACATCCATCCTCTGAGGTGGCAGGGGTGGTTGGACAGTATCCTCCTCTTCCAGAGGTGGGATAGCTTTCCTCAAAGTCAGGTTGTGTAGCATGCAGCAGGCCACCACTATCTGACACACCTTGTCAGGGCCATAGCACAGGGACCCTCCAGAGAGATGCAGGCAACAAAATCTTGCCTTCAGGAGTCTTATGGTCCGCTCTATCACCCTCCTAGTGCGACCATGTGATTCATTATAATGAAGTTCAGCATCTGTCCTGGGATTTCCCACAGGTGTCAGGAGCCATTGCATGTTTGGGTAGCCAGAATCCCCGGGAGAAGTGAGTGAAAGAAGGTTAATACACACACTTAATACTTGCATGCAGCCTGCCTGTCGGGTATGTCACCAGTACAGTGTCATATACACTCACCTATGAGTCAAGCTCTGTCCCCCTGTAGTTGTCTCATCACGTGTGGCACACTGCTGTTTCTCGGGACATAGCAATCATGGACTTTTCCTAGGAACATTGCATTGACATGAGAAATGTACTGATCAGCAGAACCCACCAAATGGACATTCATGGAGTGAACGTTTTTCCGATTTCTGAACACCTGTTCATTTACCCTTGGGGGTATGAAGGCTATATGGGTACCATCAATGGCACCTACCACATGGGGAATATTTGCAAAAGCATACAATCCTGATTTGATGGTGGTGAGATCAGCCCTTTGGGGTTACTGGACATAACTTAGCAGGTGTTGCACAAATTCATTCAAAAAGTTGGACCGGATGTGGCTAAACATTGGCTGAGAAATGCCAGCTGCCATGCCCACTGTCACATGGAATGAGCCTGTGGCTAAAACATGTAGCACAGATATTAACTGCACAGTTGTAGGTATGGCATGGGGATTCTTATTCGCTGGCCCCATTTGTGCCCAGAGTTCCAGGATTGTGGCTGGATTCAGGCGGTAAGTGAGGATGATGTAATGTTCCTCACAGGTGGCCATATCTTCCAGGGGTATGTAAACAGATGGGGCCCTCCCTCGCCACATAGGTCTGTACCTATGGTGGAGGAAGAGAGACACGTTGAGTTGAGACATACACTTCCAGAACAAGGTCCCATTATTCAAGTTGTACATGCTACACAATTGTCCCTCACACAGATACATAGAACGTTTTAATCCTGTCAGGGCAATGTATGGTGTAGGTTTTATTGCATCACAGTGTATGCACAATTCCCAACATGATTCCATGAGGAAGGCCAGTCATCATAACAGTACTCGATGAAGGGGAAATGGAATTGAGCCATGGACTAGGACCCCAGCTAGACTACGAGGGTGTGGCGGATGCAAAAATGCAGCCACCTGCTCTACAGGTAGTGTACTGAAGGAAGTCACCTTTTTTGCACTGGCGTTGGTCGTCATGGCAGTAGGCGGTTGTTAGAAATGGGGTCTTTGGTTTACAGTCAGGTTACCCCCTATCCAAGCAAGGACCGTCACTCTAGTCAGAGTAAAAGAGAATCACCAAATAATCGACAACAGAAAACCCTAACACAAGGCCTCACTTTCCTATGATACAGAGTGTGATGATGGTGCTCAATACATTCTAAACATGCCTGTTGTCAAACATGTATTGCGGGGCAAGAGAACTTGAGCCATCAGACTGTAGCGGGAATAAGAATGGAGCACACTGAGAATTGTTAATTACATGTGATAGCTAAGTCCATGGATCCTTTACTTCTACTAAAACTTCTAAGAATGGATGTAGTATAATCCAAGTAAGTATCAATTATGTGTAGTGGCTTCAAGACTACATTACTGAAATCACAAATTTAATACAAAACCAAAAATAACAATGTAACACAAATGTGTACATAAAAATTACTAGAAACAGAACAACATATATATCACAACACTATTAAATTACAAGTATAAATGACACAAATCTAACACAAATCATCTAATTAAATGACAAACAATTCAACTCCAAAGACTCTGAGTCCACACACACAGGTCCAGTTGGTCCATAGAGCGAGTGTGCACTATCCAATGTGTTTGACTTGAGGCAATGAAGGTTCTGTCATCCAATGCAAGAAATTAATTGCAAACTCCAAACCAGATTCAGCCGACACGTGTTTCGTCCCTTGAGGGACTTTATCAAGGCTGACAAAACAAATTATGCAAGCTCTTGTTATAACTTAATGTCCCATTACTCATTCAATAAATATCTATTATAATCTAAAAACATACAACAACACACATCTTCATAAAAACCACTGCATGCGTGTCAGGTTCCTAAAACTATGGACATTGTGAACAAAAAAAACACTACACCAAAGTCTCATAATCATAAAATCCAGTCTATGTGACCCGCAAATATATGAGAACCAGTCCACTGTATCTTGTCCAGTGATGTCTCTAATATTATGCTTTGAAAAAGTGATGTGCAATTTCAGTTACCATACGGATAAACAGCAGGTATGTTGTTTCCATGCTGGTTAGTACTAATCATATCACCGAAGGGAGTGAAAAAGAAAAATCCTTAAGTGACTGAAAGGTAAAAATAGTCACTAATATCATCTACGATTATGTCTTAGTTGACACCTCAGTGCCACAGTTCTGTACCTTGTCCTCCTATATTTAATATGCACTGCTCAGGCTACATTCGTCCAATGGGGTGCAGGGGCACTGTCTATCTGTAAAATAAAAAGGCAGTGTCCCATATCCAATCAAAACACCCACAGTGTTAGACTAAAAATATCTGCCTGGGGTTCAACCAACCTGTGCTGATTTGACTCCAATGGAAGAATCCCGAATGAAATAAGCTTAATTGGCATGACCAAAGCATCCTAAAGTTCTCAGAGATTGCTCCCAAACCCAGACACTGTATAGTCTGAAACAAATATAGAAATACAATGGTATGGTAGCATTATCAGCAGTATTGTTAATACATTGCCATACAACGAAAGTGAGTAAAATATGAAAGTCCCCACTAGTTTCAAAAGTCTCCAAAATACCAATTATAAAGCGTGTCTAACATTAAATATGCATATCCATGATGAAAAAAGCCCCATCCCTTTAACTATTGGAACTTCCACTCCTATCTTGTAAGTAGCGACCTCATCGTAGAAAAATGTCCTTCCATGTACACAGCGCGAAACCGACTACCTATCGAGTACAACTTTATATAGTTTATCGGAATGGAGGTAGGACTCATTATTAAAATGCTTGTTTGTTGTCTCACCCCAAACGCTATCTTGCCGTAGCACTAAATTGACCGCCATCTTTGAGTTGTATATTGACCCTGTCAAAAGTGCCGATTATAAAGAGCGACCAGTTGAAACATGGCCCAATCACCAGTTTACAACATCCCAATAAGGTCCACATACCTCCCTCACTGCTGCCGTCCGGTGTCCGCATTATTGGCAAGGACAATCTGATATTAAAGTCCGCGCCTGCGCCCATATGCGCAGAATACATCCGATTCCGGGTGCCATCTTCAGTGAACACGCAATGCATTTAAAAGTGTACTTATCTCCAAAGTACAGAGAACACCCTATCCCGTTTGGGAGCAGGTGATCGATCTGGTTTCCATAGATGGCGGATTACTAAATCACATCAAAACAAACTTTTCACAAAATCCCATTTGTTGGGTAAGACACCATCTTGGAATGGTTACCTGCCAGAATCGATCTAATTTCCATAAATGGCAGGTTGTTGATCCACATCCAAACAAACTTTTCACAAAATCTCATATGTCGTTTAAAAACACCAACTGGCAATAGTTCTCTGCCAGAAACAGTCTGATTTCAATCAATGGCAGATTGGTAATCCATATCCAAACAAACTTTTCAAGAGACCATATATATTGTTCAAAATACCATCTTGAAATGGTTGTCTGCCAGAAAAGGAGAATCAAAGCTGCAACGAATGAACCAAAAACTGAATACACATATCCACAGCATGTGACACGATATGAGCTCTACTAAAATCCATTATGAGTATATCCTCTCCCTAATTCATCAATTGGTGTCAACAATATCCAAGCCACCAACTGGTTAGTCTGGATCATAGTCTACTAAAATCAGTAACTGTGGATGCTTGGCTATTTTTATTTGGTACATTCACTTGGATTGTATCCAAGAAACTTCTTTTATCCGTCTAACAAATGTGGCCATTCCCACCAGTAAACTTATTGTAAAATGATGTTAATATCTGGGCAAGTCATGTTGAAAATGTGTTAGTTAGTAGATGTGACCATGTGTCATGCAAGATTTTAGTGTGCCATGCTTGATCGTGTGGTTATCTTGCTCAACCCTTGCTAAACTGACATAATGACAGCATTTATCCAACAAGCCACACATGGTACATAAAAAAGGTACCGCCATTAGGGATTTAATATGTAAGAGCTTTTTACCACCACTTATCGACAAATCATTAACTTGGTTACCTGAAAAACCTAGGGGTTTCTTCAATTGCAGCAGATGTAACATATGCCATTTGGCGCTACACAAGACTTTCACTTTTCATTTCAATGGCAGTAAATTGTATAAGATCCAAGACTTTATCAACTGTAACACTAGATATGTGGTTTATGTTTTGATATGTGAATGTACAAAGATCTATGTAGGGAGTACTATTCGACCTCTGAAGGAGAGGATCCAAGAACATGTACGGGCCTTGAGAAATAATGATGTATTTTCTCCAGTAGTACGGCATGTGATGGAGGAACACTCCACATTGGAGATCCCTATGTTAAAATACATGGGCATCAGTCAAACAAGAGCACATCCGAGAGGGGGGAATCATGAGTTAGAACTTAGAAGAAATGAGTCAAAATGGATACTTAGATTGAAGAGTAAACAACTGGGCATTAATTTAGACCATGAAATGCACCATTTCTTATGATTATATATGTTCCCACAGAAAGTTGTGTCATTACAGAATGTTTATGCTCTTTATGCTAACTTTAAATGCTGTCATTATGTCAGTTTAGCAAGGGTTGAGCAAGATAACCACTCGATCAAGCATGGCACACCAAAATCTTGCATGACACATGGTCACATCTACTAACTAACACATTTGCAACATGACTTGCCCAGATATTAACATCATTTTACACTAAGTTTACTGGTGGGAATGGCCACATTTGTTAGACAGATAAAAGAAGTTTCTTGGATACAATCCAAGTGAATGTACCAAATAAAAATAGCCAAGCATCCACAGTTACTGATTTTAGTAGACTATGATCCAGACTAACCAGGTGGTGGCTTGGATATTGTTGATACCAATTGATGAATTAGGGAGAGGATATACTCATAATGGATTTTAGTAGAGCTCATATCGTGTCACATGTTGTGGATATGTGTATTCAGTTTTTGGCTCATTCGTTGCAGCTTTGATTCTCCTTTTCTGGCAGACAACCATTTCAAGATATTATTTTGAACGATATATATGGTCTCTTGAAAAGTTTGTTTGGATATGGATTAACAATCTGTCATTGTTTGAAATCAGACTGTTTCTGGCAGAGAACTATTGCCAGTTGGTGCTTTTAAACGACATATGAGATTTTGTGAAAAGTTTGTTTGGATGTGGATCAACAACCTGCCATTTATGGAAATTAGATCGATTCTGGCAGGTAACCATTCCAAGATGGTGTCTTACACAACAAATGGGATTTTGTGAAAAGTTTGTTTTGATGTGATTTAGTAATCCGCCATCTATGGAAACCAGATCGATCACCTGCTCCCAAACGGGATAGGGTGTTCTCTGTACTTTGGAGATAAGTACACTTTTAAATGCATTGCGAGTTCCCTCAAGATGGCGCCCGGAATCGGATGTAGTCTGCACGTATGGGCGCAGGCGCGGACTTTAATATCAGATTGTCCTTGCCAATAATGCGGGCACCGGACGGCAGCAGTGAGGGAGGTATGTGGACCTTATTGGGATGTTGTAAACTGGTGATTGGGCCATGTTTCAATTGGTCGCTCTTTATAATCTGCACTTTTGACAGGGTCAATATACAACTCAAAGATGGCGGTCAATTTAGTGCTACGGCAAGATAGCGTTTGGGGTGAGACAACAAACAAGCATTTTAATAATGAGTCCTACCTCCATTCCGATAAACGATATAAAGTTGTACTCGATAGGTAGTCGGTTTCGCGCTGTGTACACGGAAGGACGTTTTTCTGCGATGAGGTCGCTACTTAGAAGTTAGGAGTGGAAGTTCCAATAGTTAAAGGGATGGGGCTTTTTTCATCATGGATATGCATATTGAATGTTAGACACGCTTTATAATTGGTATTTTGGAGACTTTTGAAACTAGTGGGGAGTTTCATATTTTACTCACTTTCGTTGTATGGCAATGTATTAACAATACTGCTGATAATGCTACCATACCTTTGTATTTCTATATTTGTTTCAGACTATACAGTGTCTGGGTTTGGGAGCAATCTCTGAGAACTTTAGGATGCTTTGGTCATGCCAATTAAGCTTATTTCATTCTGAATTCTTCCATTGGAGTCAAATCAGCACAGGTTGGTTGAATCCCTGGCAGATATTTTTAGTCTAACACTGTGGGTGTTTTGATTGGATATGGGACACTGCCTTTTTATTTTACAGATGGACAGTGCCCCTGCACCCCATTGGACGAATGTGGACTGAGCAGTGCATATTAAATATAGGAGGACAAGGTACAGAACTGTGGCACTGAGGTGTCAACTAAGACATAATCATAGATGATATTAGTGACTATTTTGACCTTTCAGTCACTTAAGGATTTTTCTTTTTCACTCCCTTCGGTGATATGATTAGTACTAACCAGCATGGAAACAACATACCTGGTGTTTATCCGTATGGTAACTAAAATTGCACATCACTTTTTCAAAGCATAATATTAGAGACATCACTGGATAAGATACAGTGGACTGGTTCTCATATATTTGCGGGTCACATAGACTGGATTTTATGATTATGAGACTTTGGTGTAGTGGTTTTTTGTTCTCAATGTCCATAGTTTTAGGAATCTGACACGCATGCAGTGGTTTTTATGAAGATGTGTGTTGTTGTATGTTTTTAGATTATAATAGATATTTATTGAATGAGTAATAGGACATTAAGTTATAACAAGAGCTTGCATAATTTGTTTTGTCAGCCTTGATAAAGTCCCTCAAGGGACGAAACACGTGTCGGCTGAATCTGGTTTGGAGTTTGCAATTAATTTCTTGCATTGGATGACAGAACCTTCATTGCCTCAAGTCAAACACATTGGATAGTGCACACTCGCTCTATGGACCAACTGGACCTGTGTGCGTGGACTCAGAGTCTTTGTAGTTGAATTGTTTGTCATTTAATTAGATGATTTGTGTTAGATTTGTGTCATTTATACTTGTAATGTAATAGTGTTGTGATATATATGTTGTTCTTTTTCTAGTCATTTTTATGTACACACTTGTGTTATTTTGTTATTTTTGGTTTTGTATTATATTCGTGATTTCAGTAATGTAGTCTTGAAGCCACTACACATAATTGATACTTACTTGGATTATACTACATCCATTCTTAGAAGTTTTAGTAGAAGTAAAGGATCCATGGACTTAGCTATCACATGTAATTAACTATTCTCAGTGTGCTCCATTCTTATTCCCGCTAAAAGAGAATCACCCTCAGCTAACCCCTGCTAACCCTCTTGGTAGCTTGGCACGAGCAGTAAGCTTAACTTCAGAGTGCTAGGTGTAAAGTATTTGTACCAAGACACACAGGGGGTCATTCTGACCCGGGCGGGCGGCAGTTGCCGCCCGCCTGGCGGGAACCGCCATTTGACCGCTCCACGGTCAAAAGACCGCTGCGGCATTCCGACCTTCCCGCTGGGCCAGCGGGCGCTAACAATGTTAGCGCCCGCCGGCCCAGCGGGAAGGGGGCCTGCAACATTGAAGCCGGCTCCGAATGGAGCCGGTGGTGTTGCAGGTGTGCGACGGGTGCAGTTGCACCCATCACGCTTTTCACTGTCTGCTAGGCAGACAGTGAAAAGCAGGCTGGGGCCCTGTTAGGGGGCCCCTGCACTGCCCATGCCAGTGGCATGGGCAGTGCAGGGGCCCCCAGGGGCCCAGGACACCCGTTCCCGCCAGCCTCTTCCTGGCAGTGTAAACCGCCAGAAACCGGCTGGCGGGAAGGGGGTCAGAATCCCCTGGGCAGCGCTGCCCTGGCGGATTTGCCCAGCCGGGGGAAATCTGGCGGGAAACCGCCGGACCCGGTTTTCTGACCGCGGCTTTACCGCCGCGGTCAGAATGGGCAGGGAAGCACCGCCAGCCTGTTGGCGGTGCTTCCTCCATTCGCGGCCCTGGCGGTCTTTGACCGCCAGGGTCGGAATGACCCCCACAGTAACTTAATGAAAACACTACAAAATGACAACACAGGTTGAGAAAAATAGAAAATATTTATCTAAACAAAACAAGACCAAAACGACAAAAATCCACAATACAAAAGTCAAGTTATCAATTAAAAAGCAAAAAGAGTCTTCATGTAGTTTTAAACACACACTAATACTGTTAGCGTGAAAATGTACCTTGGGTGCGTCAAAAATAACCCCACACGGGCAAGTGTCCATCAAAAAGGGCTTGCGATACGTCGATTCCACTCACGAGCGAGACCTTGGTTCATTTCTCCTTTCGTCGGGTCGGAGCTCGTTGTTTCTTCTCTCCGTAGGAGAGCGATGCGTCGATCCGTTCAGCACTTTCAGGTCCGGGCAGGCCTTGCATTGTTTTTACATGCCCAGCGGTACTTGCGTCGGAAATCCAGCCGCACGATGATCCGAAAATCATGCAGCGTGGGTTGCAATCTCACCAGCCTCCGTCAGCAATGCTGTGTGTTGTTTCTCCAGCCCTGGGCATCGATCTTCTGGTCGCTTTGCAGGCGAGTGTCGATTTTCAGCCGCGAAGCTGGCAGCGCATTGCTTTTTCAGCCGCATATCGGAGTCGTGTCGATCTTTTCCTTGCATGGCGTTCTCTGCATGGATTTCTTCCTCTTAGGTTGCCAGCTTCTCATTTCAGGGTACCAGGACTGGATTGGCACCCTTTAGCAGAGTAGGAGTCCCTCCAGAGACTCCAGGTGCTGGCAGAGAGAAGTCTTTGCTGTCCCTGAGACTTCAAACAACAGGAGGCAAGCTCTAAATCAAGCCCTTGGAGATCTTCACAAGAAGGAAGGCAACACAATGTCCAGTCTTTGCCCTCTCACTCTTGCAGAAGTAGCAACTGCAGGAGAGCTCCACAAAGCACAGTCACATGCAGGGCAGTTCTTCTTCCTCAGCTCCTCAGCTCTTCTCCAGGCAGAGGTTCCTCTTGGTTTCCAAAATTGTTCTAAACTCTGTAGGTTTGGGTGCACTTCTTATACCCATTTTGCCCTTTGAAGTAGGCTTACTTCAAAGGAAAGTCTCTCTTGATTGTGAAATCCTGCCTTGCCCAGGCCAGGACCCAGACACTCACTAGGGGGTTGGAATTCATTGTGTGAGGGCAGGCACAGCCCTTTCAGGTGTGAGTGACCACTCCCCCCCTCTCATAGCACAGATGGCTCATCAGGAAATGCAGACTACAAACCAGCTCCCTTTGTGTCACTGTCTAGTGAGAGGTGCAGCCAGCCCAACTGTCAAACTGACCCAGACAGGGAATCCACAAACAGGCAGAGTCATAGAAATGATATAAGCAAGAAAATGTTCACTTTCTAAAAGTGGCATTTTCAAACACACAATCTTAAAATCAACTATACTAAAAGATGTATTTTTAAATTGTAAGCTCAGAGACCCCAAACTCCGCACGTCTATCCACTCCCAAAGGGAATCTATACTTTAATCATATTTAAAGGTAGCCCCCATGTTAACCTCTGAGAGGGACAGGCCTTGCAACAGTGAAAAACGAATTTAGCAATATTTCACTGTCAGGACATATAAAACACATTACTATGGGGGTCATTCCAACCCGGAAGCGCCTGCCCATTCTGACCGCGGCGGTAAAGCCGCGGTCAGAAAAGGGGATCCGGCGGTTTCCCGGCGGATTTCCCCTGTCTGGGCTGAATCTCCATGGCGGCGCTGCAAGCAGCGCCGCCATGGAGATTCCGACCACCTTCCCGCCACCCTGTTTCTGGCGGTTTTTACCGCCAGGAACAGGATGGCGGGAACGGGTGTCGTGGGGCCCCTGGGGTCCCCTGCACTGCCCATGCCACTGGCATGGGCCCCCTAACAGGGCCCCAACATGATTTTGCTTAGCAGACAGTGAAAATCGCGACGGGTGCAACTGCACCCGTCGCACCCCTGCAACACCGCCGGCTCCATTCGGAGCCGGCTTCTGGGTTGCAGGGCCTTTCCCGCTGGGCCGGCGGGTGCTCCCTTGGAGGGCGCCCACCGGCCCAGCGGGAAAGCCAGAATGGCCTCCGCGGTCTTTTGACCGCAGAGCAGCCAAATGGCGGTGACCGCATGGCGGGCGGCTAACGCCGCCCGCCGCGGTCAGAATGACCGCCTATATGTCCTACCTTAACCATACACTGCCCCCTTCCCTTGGGGCTATCTAGGGCCTACCTTAGGGGTGCCTTACATTTAAGAAAAGGGAAGGTTTAGGCCTGGCAAGTGGGTACACTTGCCAAGTCAAATTTACAATTTAAAACTGCACACAAACACTGCAGTGGCAGGTCTGAGACATGATTATAGAGCTACTTATGTGGGTGGCACAACCAGTGCTCCATGCCCACTAGTAGCATTTGATTTACAGACCCTGGGCACCTCTAGTGCACTGTACTAGGGTCTTACTAATAAATCAAATATGTCAAGCATGGATAAGCCAATTACATACACATTTTGTAACGGAGCACTTGCACTTTAGCACTGATTAGCAGTGGCAAAGTGCCCAGAGTAACAAAAACAGCAAAAACCGAGTCCAGCACATTAGCAACCTGGGAAACAGAGGCTAAAAGTTAAGGGAGACCACGCCAAGGATGAAAAGTCTAATAGTGGTGTACACCGCCATGCACCTGATCATTGGATAACATTGTTATCAATGGGGAAGCAGGGACAATCATGATCACCACAGGCGGTGACGGTGTACACAGCTGCGGTATATACCACCTTTTTTCCCATTGCTTGCCACTTGACTCCTGCACCTTGAGTAGGGAAGAACTCCACTGCCTGTGCTGCTGTGTCCTGACTCTGGTCCTTAACGTGGCACATGCTACAGTGGAACGGGCTCCAGCCTTCATCATGGAGGAGCTGGAGAAACAGGTGGATGGGTCCTACTGCAAAGCTGTATGGGCGACCAGAGGAACAGGTGATTAAATATATGTCCTTCTTGAAACTGTGTGAATGTGGCGGATGCTTGTAGGCATTTTTGTTGGCTGTGTGAATGCTTACCCGTTGTGTGTCTGGCAGTTTGGACTTGGCTATTGTCTCTATGTATGTCTCCATGGGCTATGTCAGGTTGGACTGGCATGGCATTTGTGTATGGGGCACCCACACTGACACCTGTTTCTTTACTCTGTCCGATCCAGGTCAGCACCCATCAGAAGAAAGGATTGTGGCAAGCCATCGCCAAGGAAGTGTGGACCGTGGGGGTATACAACCGGCGGATCACCCACTGCAGGTAGCGGTGGGAGGACCTGCGGCACTGGGCCTGGAAGACCAGAGAGGCCCAGCTGGGGACAGCCTCCCAACGTGGGAGAGGTGCCCGGCGGACCCTGACCCTCCTAATGGTCTGCCTACTGGTGGTGGCCTATCTGGATTTGGATGGGCACTTGAAGGCAGCATTGGAGCCACAAGGGGGTGAGTAACAACACTTTTGATGAATGTAGATGGGTGCTATGGGGTGCATGCATTTTAGTGCGAGGCCCATAGACAGGTGTGTCCCTGCAGTCCTGCCCCCCTCTACATCCATGGGATAGTGTCCTTAGGTAGCTATGGCTGAGAATGTAGGCATGTGAGGGGCCCCCTGTTTGGGCTATTGGTTTAATGTGGCCTCATGGATTTGCAGATTTGTTTTCTTGACATCATCTCTCATTGTTTCCCATTGCAAAGTATAACAGAATAGAGGGCCAGGATGGTAGTATGGTGTGCTGTGGGATCATACCTACCAGTCAGGGGCACATTCCTATCATATATTGTGTCTGCTGAGAGTTGGTACCTGAGATGGATGGGAGGTTATGTGCTCCAACATGAATACTTTTAATGGAAATGACATACTTCTTTCTTCTTTTGTCACCCCCTTGTGTCCTTGTGTGATTTAGCATCATATGGCGAGGGAGCTGAGGCACCAGCGAGTCTGGATGCTGCAGCCCATGGGAACCAGGAGCTAGAATCCACCGACGCTAAGGGGATCAGTGGGTTGGAAGGTGAGGGGAGTACCACGGGGGAGGCGACTACCACTGAAGGTAGTGACTCCGACACCTCTTCCAATTCCAGCTCCCTAGTGGTGGTGGACCCTACTGGGCCCACCCATTCTTTGCCATCTTCTGCCACCCCCATACCCTCACCGCCCTCCCAGTAGCTCTCCACCGAGTAGCCCGTGCCCGTTCACCCAGGAGGATGGGCGTCTACTTTGCCCCAGGCACCTCTTCTCCTGCCCCAGTCAGCCCTGTTGCCCTCAATGAGGAGGCTATTGACCTCCTGTGAACCATGTCTGTAGGGCAGACAACCATTGTGAATGCCATCCAGTGGCTGGCATCCGAGATGTAGCAATGCAATGCATTCCTGGAAGGCATTCACAGTGCCATGTCTGGCCTACAGAGATCTTTTCAGGCTCTGGCCTCCTCTTTTATGGCAGCCATTGTCCCTGGTCTTTCTGTCCACCCTCCCACCACCTCTACCCTGTCCAGCACGCACTCCCTTCACCCATCCCAAGCACACATACAGACAGCCATGAACCCAAATCAACACAGATGAAGTACATTTTGGTAGAAGTGGTGGTAGGGGGTGGGAGTGCATTGCGGTGTTGGTGCGGTGGGTGCTTGTGTAATTGTGCCTTTCTTCCCATGTGTGCTAGGCTGCGGTACTTGCCATTGTCATCTTCGCCGGCGGTCACGGTCCTGGAGAAATATGGTAAGGAGAAGCACTGGCATTATTTCCAACTCTCGCTCCATGTTGGCGTGTTCTGTGGGACTTAGGTGAGTATTTCCCTTTATAGGGGCCAATTCTGCCAGGCTTTGAGTGGCGGTGGCTCCCACCTCGGAACTGATGGCGGCATGTGGTTCACAATATGGTGGCTGTGTACGGCCTTTCCGCCTGCCTGAACATGGCCTCCACTCACGTCGGTGGTGCTCCCAAAATGGCAGTGAGTGGATGGGCAGCCAGCCTGCGTTGTGGTCTTTACCGCCAAGTTCAAAATGACCACCAAAGACTTTTTCTATTTTGGTAGTTAGGCAACCTAACTGTGGATAGGTCATACCCTCCCTGTTCCACAGGCTCCCACTACCCACAATGCTAAAAGCTTGCCTCATTGGTTGACGTACTGGTCACTACTAGATGTGTGGAGTCAACAAAATCTTGGTATAAAAGTTTACTCATATTATTCAGGCCCTCATGAGGTGTTTGTCTGGATTGCATACTCTGCACTGACTCCCTTAAACTTCTCATAGTGCATGCTGCATACCTTGACACAGTGACCTCAGACCATAACCCCTTATTAGTGGACACTAAGGTAAGAAAAAACATTATTTCTCCCTGTTTTTTTCCTTTTTCTATGTGTCCTGTATTCTGCAGTGCACATAGAAAGAGGAAGGTGCCCCTTCTGCAAATAAACAATCATCCCTGCAATGCAGGCACCCTTGCACCATGGTGCAAGGGTGCCTGCATTTGTGCTAGGCAGTAGTTTGTGTGCCAGTACATAGGAAAATACAGGGATGCATTGTGTTTCTGTAAATACGATGCATCCTTGCATTTTCAAAATGACACAGAGTGGCACAGCAAGCTGGCTTGCAGCTCCACGCTGTGTCATTTCCTTGTAAATGAGGCGTTGTGTTCTTTGGAAGAAGGTGGCTGATAACATTAGTAACTATTCTAAGGAGAACCACTTCTTCAGGGGGGGTTAGTGTGGAAGACATTTAAAGTTGTGGCCGTGGGACTCCACATCCAGACTGTGGTGAGTGCCCACAGAGAGTTAGAGACAAAAACCTATGAACTCTAAAGCATTCTCGCATATCTTGAATGGCAACTGATCCAGTGTCCCAAGTGGATACAAGGTCTTGAAAGCACACGGCTGAAGCACCCACAGTTGCTTGGATGCTTACTCTGTCTTGGCTACCTGTCTTACACTGTGTGTTCTCGCAAGGGGATACAGTTAGGAGGTTGTTAGCATGGCTCAGGCAAGAGCAAACAATGACCCCAATCATTTCAATTTGATTCAAGATTGGTACCACCACCTATTCACAACAAGAAATACTTGATGCCTTCTTGAATTACTCTCCTTCTTTATACAAAGGCCCCTACCAAGCCCAGGGTAATTCTGCTATGGCCTTTCTTTCTTCCCTGATATTACCATGGATCCCCAGGGAACTGGTAGAGGAGCTGAATGCCTAGATCACAGATGAGGAAAAGAAAGGAGCAATCCATAGCCCATAGAGTGGAAAGACTCCTTGGTCTAATATAATCTCTTTGAAATTCTACGAGGCATTTGCTGATCTGTAAATCCCACATTAGACTGCACTTTATTCAACAGTCTCTGAGAACGCATTGTGCCGCCCTCGCTTAGGGAAGACTTTTTGTTCTCAATTGCTAAGCTAGACCAGGACTCGTGGTATTTGTCATCCTATAAACCTGAGGCAATTCTGGGCACAGACTATAACATTTTTAGTAAAATCCTGTCCGACAATATTTGCAGGTACTTCCTGACCTCGTACTCCCAGGTCAGAATGGCTTAATCCCCAGAAGAAACACAACATTCAATATCCATAGGCTTCATCATGTCATGAAAAGGCTTCCCTTTACGTCTTTATTCAGCTTTCATAGTATCAGATTTAGAGAAAGCATTTGATGCTCTCAATTAGCACTACCTAGTTAAGGTTCTCATAGATTTCGGTTTGGTGGAAAACTACTTGCTCTCACCCAATTGCTCTACACTTCCACTACCTCCAGGATCTGTAGAGGAAAACGTATATCAGTGCTCTATGTGGTGGGCAGAGTTACAAGGCAGGATTGCCCCCCCTTCAGTGCAGTGTGTGCTTGCATTGGAGTCAATAGCTGCATGTATGCAACAGGAGGTTTGATGCAGCAGCAAGATTTTAGGGTGCATTGGAACAAGCTGTGTATCTTTCCTCTCTACCAAGAAGCGGCTGCAGTGAAAACAGATCTTGGTGAAGGCACTAACCCCTGGGAGGAATCCAGTTACTTAGGAGTCAGAATTTACCACTCTGCACTGAAGAGGTACAAAGGTTACAAGGGTGCTTCACACTCAAGTCACCTTCTGGAAACGACTCCCATTGGTGAACATGGGCTGCATAGCATAGTCAAAAATGAGTATGCTTTCCCCTCCTTTTATTTTACTTTGCAAATCTTCCTATCTTTCCTCCCTGGAAGTTGGAGAGTATGTTGAGTGACATAGGCCCTCATTACAACCCTGGCGGTAAATCCCGCTTACCGCCGGGCCGACGGCCGACAACATACCGTGACCGCGGCGTTATTCCGCTACGGGTATTATGACCCACACTGAGAAATCCGCCACTACACAGACAGCCACACAAATCCGCCACAACAAAGGTCAGTGATGAACTGGTGATAGCAAAACCCACACCATCACACCAACAGGAATACGCCCACAGTACCCACGAATCACTGTGGCGGTCTTACAACTGCAGTAAACCATTGGCGGTACACACCACTGCTCTCAAAATACACATACATATACAAAACACAACCACATTGCATAATTCAGACCTGACACACATACACACACCACACCATCATCACTATAAAACACATACCCACATTACCCACAGCCCTTTCAATAAACAAATTAGAACAAACAGAGAGAGAAAAGCAAAGACCACACCTTCACCCAGAGACACAGAACACCATCACACATACACCATCCACGCACATCAAGTAATACATTACAACACAGCACCCCTCACATCACCTCACACATCACTCACACCACATCGTGGCACCTCAAAGACACCCCAGGTTTTGTGAGGAGGAGCTAAGGGTCATGGTGGAGGAAATCATCTGGGTAGAGCCACAGCTATTCGGATCACAGGTGCAGCAGACCTACATTGCAAGGAAGATGGAGCCGTGGCGGAAAATCATCGACAGGGTCAATGCCGTGAGACAGCATCCAAGAACCAGGGATGACAGCAGGAAGAGGTGGAGCGAACTATGGGGGAAGGTTCGTTCCGTGGTTTTAAGACACCAGATTGCTGTACAGAGGACTGGCGGTGGAACCCACCTCCTCCCCTACAACTAACAACATGGGAGGAGCATGTCTTGGCCATCATGCATCCTGAGGGCCTCGCAGGAGTAGCAGGAGGACTGGACTGTGCTAAGTCAAATCTTTACTACTTTATCCCCCACCCTACCTGCATGCCATCACAAACTCCTACCCCTACCCTCACCCCCATCACTCCGACACCTCACATATACCCCACTATCACAACCCAACCATCCCAATACCAAGCCCTGCATGCAACACCAATGCATGGACATCCATCACAGACCTGCATGGACACCCATCACCACAGCATGCACACTAGATAGACTCACCCAGCCCACCTAATCAGCAATCACACAAGGCCAAGGCGACAATGCAAGCACTTTTATACAGGGAAACACACCCATTGCACAAGATGGCACACACAGATACAATAACAATGCATTTGCATCCCAACAGGACCCCTACCCAACGTCACTGGACAGGAGGTGCCAGCTATATCCAGTCCCCCCACAGAAGAGGCCCACAGTGATGACAGCAGCTCTGCACGCCTGGATCATGATGACCAGCTTGGCCTATCTGGACAGTCGTTTCCCCTGCCACAGTCCCAAGCCACCACAGAACCTCTCCCTCAGGAAACACCACCACAGCACCCACCCAGCGGTCCCATGCCACGTCAATCAGCAGTGTGTCCACCACTACATGGACCCCAGGCAACGCCACTAAACCAGGACGATCAGGGACCTGGGGTCAGTGGCAGTGGGCACACGGTTCAGGGGACAGAGGCACAGGACAACAGGGAAGCTGGGAGGACTGCTATGCAACAGGGGGAGGACAGGTCCAGGGAACCCACGCTCCACAAGGCACTCTCCAACATCATGGGAGCATACCACCATTCCCCGGAGACCATGGGCACGGTACTGGCTACGTGTCAGGAGACCCAGCGGCTGCAGGAGGGACACTACATGGGGATCAGGGATGACCTCACCAAAATATACACCATCCTGGTCACCATAGCAGGAGTGCTGGCTGATATGGGCATGACCATGAGGGAGGCAGTGGCTCAACAAAGGGCCCCTGACACTAGCCAAACCTCCACCGGCGCTAGTGGGCAGGAGGCCCCACCACAGGACCAACAGGCCACCAGCACCCCACCCCCTGCAGAAGGAGAATCACCCTGCACACGGTCCCTGCGATCCAGGAAGAAGACAGAGAACATTGCCAAGACCCCCACCAGGAAATAGGACCCTCCTGATTGTCACTCTTCTGGCCTGCTATGTCACCCGATCCACCTTGAACTGCCATTGATCCCTTTCCTATGCCCCATTGGACAATGCGCCTCTGATACCAAGAGACTGGACTCTACCATGGACCTTCCTCCACCATCACCCCAGCCCCTTGCACATACCCCTATCCCCATTAGCACCTAAATAAACACCCTTTAATCAAAACCAATCTGGAGTCAGTATGATCTTTCACAAATGTATTATCACAACATTAGCAACAAATTGCAATGCAAATGTTCATTTACTCATACCAATGTATGATAGTTGTTGGGCAGCAGTACAGATAGCAGAAGGCAGAATGGGGTACCCAGATCTGCAAAAAGTAAATCCAAAGGGAACAGTCATTGTCCATAGACAGAGATTAAGAGGCTGCCATGTACAATGTCCTAAAGTATACTGAAAAGTGAAGAGGAGTTACAGTCTCTTATCTGTGTGTCACTGGAAGTACTGCATGATGATGTCCGTTCTGTTGTCAATATCTTCTTCCTCTGCCTCCTCTTCCTCACTGTCCACAGGCTTCACCGCTGCCACAAGACCATCACCAGGTTCATCTTCCAGCAGAAAAGGCACCTGGCGTCTCAATGCCAGGTTGTGCAACATACAGCATGCCACCATTCTCTGGCACACCTTCTTCGGTGAGTAGTGAAGGGAGCCAACAGTTAGATGGTGGCACTGGAATCTGGCCTTCAGGAGGCCGAACGTCCTCTCAATAATACACCTAGTTCGCCCATGTGCCTCATTGTAGCGTTCCTCTGCCCTTGTCCTGGCATTCCTCACTGGGGTCAGTAGCCATGAGAGGTTGGGGTAACCAGAGTCACCTGCAAATTTCGAGGGATACCTGTTAGACACACACTTAGGGACTACCCCATACCCAGACACCTACTCAAGCTTTGTGGGGACCTTGGGCTCACCTATTAGCCACAGACGATGCCTCTGGAGTTGGCCCATCACATAAGGGATACTGCTATTCCTCAAGATATAGGCGTCATGCACAGACCCAGGATACTTGGCATTCACATGGGAGATGTACTGGTCCACCAAACACGCCATGTGCACATTCATCAAATGGTAGCTTTTTCTATTTCTGTACACTTGTTCATTTCTGCAGGGGGGGACAAATGCCACATGTGTACCATCAATGGCACCAATGATGCTGGGGATATGTCCCAGGGCATAGAAGTCAGCTTTCACTGTGGCCAACTCATCCACCTGGGGGACCACGATGTAGCTGCGCATGTGTTTCAGCAGGGCAGACAACACCCTGCTCAACACATTAGAAAACATTGGCTGAGACATTCCAAATGCCATGGCCACTGTAGTTTGGAAGGAGCCACTTGCCAGGAAATGGAGCATTGGCAGGACCTGCACTAGAGGGGGTATACCTGTGGGCTGGCGGATAGCTGACATCAGGTCTGGCTCCAATTGGGCACACAGGTCTTGGATTGTAGCATGATAACATCTGTATGTGATTATGATGTGTCTGTCTTCCATTGTTGACAGGTCCACCAGGGGTCTGTACACAGGAGGATGCCGCCATCTCATCATCTGTCCCAGCGGTTGTAGCCTATGGAGGAGAACGGTGAGCAGAGGGTCATTTACCACATAGGTAGCACAACTGTGCCTGAAGTAATGTTAGAGAATCCGTTTGTGAAATCGTGAGTCTGTATATGTGCCAATATGTGCTGTGACACAGTTAGGTGCCATGCCATGTGCACCCCTGAAATGGCGGCTGCCTGACTTGTGAGGAGGGACAAGGGGAAATGAGGTAACTGCGCTGGCATTGTGCAGCATCACGGTAGGTTGTCAAAAACCGCAGCGCAACTCCGCATTGGTTATCATTGGGCCCTATGGGTTCCAGGAGCCAATGGTGATGTACGCCGGCGGACATAACTGCAATTTTCTATCTGTTCACTCTCTTGATACCTGACCATCCACAGGAGAGGGCCCACACTGAAAGTGCTGCTGTGACCTGTCTGGAAGCGACAATGGCTACAGTGTTTAGGGAAAGTGCCCCTGCCTTCATGGTGGAGGAGTTGGACAAACTGGTGGAAGTACACGCTAATCTACGGTCCTTCAGACAAACAGGTGAGTACACTGTGAGCATGATGCGTGGTCAATGCCTGTTTGGAGTGGTGTGGATGTAAAGCACATGTTGGGGGGTGGGCTGAGTGCTGCATGTGAGGATGGTCAGTGTATGTGCGTCAGGGCATGCGTGGGAACTGGTGGGCAATGGGTATGACGGTCTGGATGGGTGAGTAATTTCCTTTCCTCCTGTACTTTCCTTCTAGGTCAGCACCCACCAGAAGAAGGGTATTTGGAGTGCCATCTTCAAGGAAGTGCGGACCCTGGGGGTCTATCACAGACGGAGAACCCACTGCCACAAGAGATGGGAGGACCAGCGCAGCTGGAGCAAGAAGATGGCGGAGGCCCAACTAGGGCTGGCCTCCCAACATGGAAGGGGTGCCGGTAGCACCATGACCCCCCTGATGTTCCGCATCCTGGCGGCGGCCTATTCGGAGTTGGATGGGCGCTTGAGGGAATCACAGCAGCCACAAGGGGGTGAGTTCAGTGTCATAAAGCTGTCTCTGTGAGGTTTAGGAACTAGCTGGGTGGGGGGTGTGGGCTGTGGGTGCCCCTAGGCCAGGGAGGTCATGCCAGGGTATGTCCCTTGTTTGCAGGCTCAGAGGCACCCGTACCCCAATGGTACAATTGGGCAGCTACTAGTGTGCAGGGTCCTGTGGGTGTCAGGTGTGCATGTGCTGGCGTTAGGCATTGTACCCCTTCGGCTGATGACTACCATAGTGACTGGTTGGACAAGGCCTAGTGCAAAGGGCAGCTCAGTGTGTGTTGTGTCCGCCAACGGTAGTGGTGTTGCTGGCATTGACCATGTGTGTCCTCTGTCTTTCCCCCCTTCGTGTTTTGTCACCCTTTCGTTGTGTGCATTAGCATTATCTGGCGGAGGAGCAGAGTCACCGGCGACGGAGGGAGCTGCATCCCACATGGCCCATGAGGGTGAATCCACAGGGGGTGATATCAACAGTGGGACGGAGGGCGAGGGGAGCTCCACGACCGGGACAGGAGGGGATACCAGCGACAGCGACTTCTCCTCTGATGGAAGCTCCCTGGTGGTGCCGGACACCTCTGTGCCCACCCCAACAACAGGTACAGCCGCCACCCCCCCTACCAGCACCGCCCTCCCAGCAGCCCCTCAGCGTGTTTCCCGTGCCCGCTCACCCAGGAGGGTGGGCATCACCCTCACCTCAGGCACCTCAGGCCCTGCCCCAGTCAGCCCTGCTGCCCCAGTGAAGAGGCTATTGACCTCCTGAGATCCCTCACTGTTGGGTAGTCAACTATTCTGAATGCGATCCA
Organism: Pleurodeles waltl; assembly: GCF_031143425.1. Taxonomy (NCBI): domain Eukaryota; kingdom Metazoa; phylum Chordata; class Amphibia; order Caudata; family Salamandridae; genus Pleurodeles; species Pleurodeles waltl. The sequence continues at coordinate 624,552,085 of NC_090438.1, read as the reverse complement.
GGGTGTCGAGAGGCATTTGCAGCAAACAAATGCATACATGGAGGGCATTAATTCTGGCGTGGCGGCCCAACAGAGAGCATTTCAGGCTCTGGCCTAGGCACTGATGGCAGCCATTGTCCCTGTGACCAGCCTCCCCCTCTAACTTCCACTACCCCGACCCAATCCCCCTACCTCAGCCTATCCCAAGCACAACTTCAGACCAGCATGCACACACATTAACAGACAAAAGTGGCTCAGGAAAACATAAGCACCACACATCACACAGGCACTCACACAAGCACCATACCCATGCACCCATACCAACATCCACTTCCTCCACTGTGTCCCCCTCCTCCACACCCTCCACCTTCCTTCCAGTCTCATCTCCACTCACACCTGCATGCACTACATCATCAGCCACTGCCTCCATCACCAGCACGCCTTCACAACACAGCGCTCACGTGCAATCACAACCCCCACTACCATTCACACGTCCCCTGTGTCCTCTCCCAGTGTGTCTGGGAGCTCTCCTCCCAAAGTACACAAATGCAGGCACAAACCCACTCAACAGCCATCCACCTCACAACAGCCTCCAGCCCATGCACCTTCATCCAAACTCAGCAGACGTACACCTCCTACAGCCACTACCTCTTCCTCCACTCCTACACCCCCTCCATCTTCCCATCCCAGTGTGTCCAGAAAACTTTTCCTAGCTACCTTTAACCTCTTCCCTACACCTCCCCTCGTCCGTTCCCTAGGGCCAGGATGTCTAGATCCCAGCCCAGCACCTCAGCCACCACATCTGCGTCTGCTGTGAACCGTGCAAGTCCGGGTGGATCGAAGGGAGTGCCCGTCAGAGCTGCCAGTGTGCCACCTACAGATGTGAAGGACCACCCGATTCCCACCCGATTCCACCATCTGGCAAGGTAAAAAAGGGGCCAGCTTCCACCAGGGGAAAGTCGCACCACCCACTCAGCAAGGCCTCACCCAAACACAGAGAAGAAAGTACCAAGGTCCTAGCAGTGACTGCTAAGGTGGGGAAGGTACACAAGACAAAAGGCAAGTCACCTCAGGGCACAATGTCTACTGGTGAGGGGCTGGTGACCACCATTTCCACAAGGATGGCAGCGACCTGTACCACAGTCACCACCGCCGCAACAAAAGCCACCTGCACCGCTGCTGCCACAACATCAGTCTGCAGCATCCTCCCCAAGGATCAGCCATCCGAGGCTGCCGGAGACGGTATGGTGTCTCCCTCCACCACAACAGACACCTGTACCACAGCCAGCACCGGCAGCATCTCAGCCGCAGTCACCGCCGCAGCCACCGCCACCTGCACCACCATCTGCACCGCCAGGTGCCCAGCCAGTACCACTATACCAGACGTCAGCAGCATCACCAGTGGGCAGCCGTCCGAGGCTGCAGGTGGGTCCTGGACCCTGGACACGCCACTTGAGACACCACCACCAGCACTGGCACGACCAGCAGATGGCAGCCTAAGTCACGTCAGGATGGAGTGTGGCTCTGCCTCCATGGAGTATCATGCTACCTGTTCCATGTACATCTTGTGGCTCAGAAACCCAGGTGACAGGAGGTTAACTGCCATACCCCAGGTGCAGCATCACTGGGCACAATGCCCTCACCAGAACCAGTGGAGAGATGCATCCACTCCCCCTATCCTTGGCAGGATCAAGCACTCTGGGCTCAATGCCCCCTCCAGAACCAGTGGAGCGATGCATCCACTCCCCCTATCCTTGGCAGGATCGAACACTCTGGGCACAATGCCCCCCCCAGAACCAGTGGAGAGATGCATCCACTCCCCCTATCCTTGGCAGTATCAAGCACTCTGGGCACAATGCCCCCTCCAGAACCAGTGGAGCATGTCACCAACTTGAGAGACTGTGGCTTTGCACTCCACAGGACCAAGCAGTGGGCAAACCACCCACTTGAGAGACTGTGGCTTTGCACTCCCCAGGACCAAGCAGTGGGCATGGAGGCCCCTCGAGGGGCAGTGACGTCGTACCATCTTCTGGCTGAGGTGCCCCCCTCCCCTTCCCCCCAAGGTGCCTCTGTTTTTATCGACCTGATGCCCCGGCAGTGTTCTCTCCGTTTTGAGGCAAGTGTCATGTATGGGCTTCGCCCATGCTTTTTGGGACCACTGGTCCATGGACATTTACAAGGGACAGTGTACGGCCTTGTGTATATAATGTGAACTTTTGTATATACTGATTATTTGATTTTCTCTTGCCATATCTGAATGTTCCAATATAACACTGGTTAGACTCATTTCCTTTTGTCCTTGCATTCTTCCAGGGGTTGACGGGGTGTATCAGAATTGTTGTTGGATGTGTTTGTGTGTATGTTGTTGTGGGTGAGGGTGGGGGTGTTGCCTGCCGCATGTGTGTGTCACTCTCTTTTCCCTCCTCCCCTCCCCTGTGTGCTAGGTGCAGTACTCACCATAATCGCCGCCGCCGCCTTCTTTCTAATTCCTGGTGTATGAGAAGATACACCAACATGGGGAGGATCTGTAATTCGGGCTCCATGGCGTCCTGGTTCTTCGTGGAGTATCTAAAGGTGAGTGGTTCCCTTTCGATGTACTGTTTCCGCTGTGCTTTTGATGTCGTCGGTACCGCACCGGAAAAGCTGGCGGATTGGCCTCTCATAATAGTGTGGGCAGTACATTGTCTTCCGCCTGTCTATTGGCGGTGACCGCCGCGGTGTTTGTTGCTACTGCCGTGGCGGTCGGAGTGTTAAAGTGGCTGTCTATGTTGCCAGTTTCCGCCGTGGTTGAGATCTCATTTTTTTTACCACCAGCCTGCTGCCGGTGTTGCCGCCACTTTAACACCGACCGCCAGGGTTGTAATGAAGGCCATAATTTGCAATAAAATGCAACACAGAATTGCACTGATCACGCTTCAGCTACCTGTTGGAGATACCTCATTTGAATAATACTATTTTGCTTCCAAGGTCCAATGGCTTCTCGCTAGATCTTTGGTCAATTTCTTAACAAAACTTGTAGGGGGAAAGGCCCCCTCTTGCCTGAGGCACAGATACATCTACTAAGGCTGAGGTCAGTGGTGAACTACCCCACCTTGTAAAGTTTGCACAAAATTGACCATTAATGGAATGCAACTTGACTAAACATATTGTAGCATATTCTAGCATATGCTCTTCCCATTGGTCTGCCCAAACACCAAGGCGATTTTACTAGTTTGGATTTGCAGCACTGGAATAAACCAAGCACACACACATTAGTGGTCCTACTTTATGATGAATGTTTTCTCACATTTGGAAAACTCTTAGCTCTGTTTGGTATTCATTAAGACCAATTCCTTCCCTATAGAGAGATAATTAACACTTGTCATAAGTACTGGAATAACACAAATGATGGACCACAGGCACATGCTTTACTGCAGGGACTCCTTATAATGGGTTTGGGCCACCACATTGTTACCTGGCTATACCGGACACTAAGGGAACATGCTCAGGTATCCCTGCACACACTTCGGGAGACTTGGCAAACAGACATAGTCAGGGCATTACTTGTTTTAGAATATATGTGTATATCAAGGAAGTAAGAGCAGAAAAGTGACTGACGGTGAGATCACCACCAGAACTCCGCCTTCCCAATCATGATGTAGCTCTTTATTGGCATTCCCCTGGTAGCCAAACCACCACATCTAGCTGACTTTTTAAAATGGATGAAAGGAGGAAGCTACCTTTACCAACCTTTTGTACTTTTTAGTCACAATGAACGTGATGCTGCATCGTGCTGCATACCTGAACTTGGATAGTTAGTGCACCTAAATGTATATTATCTTAAAATATCCATTATCGTGCAGTACACATGTGCAACGTATTCTGGTGATAGTATGGAAAATCTTAACCTCAACTTTCAAAAATTATGTTTGAACTGTGATTTCTGCCAAAATAATAGCATTTTAATATTGAACTGAAACCTGAATAAAATTAAATGTATATATGATTTGACACATTTTGTACACATATAAACTCCACCAAATTGTGTACATGGTGTCATTGTCCATCATTATAATGGATGCTCAGAAAAATATTTACTTTAGATTATAACATGTCATTACTATGAAGTGAATAATGAAAGCAAAGTGTCTCCAACAACTGTGAGACACTTACACTTTTAAGTGTGTGTCATAGACCTCTAATTTAAAAGTTTCATAATCTACTATCTAATCAGAAAAAATATACTAAATGTAGGCACACATATGTAACAGTGTACTACAGTATTATTCATGTTATATACTGTTTTTTGTTTATTTTTAAATTTTGCCATGTCAGAAGGGTGACCCCAATACATGTTCCTCCTCACTTTTCCTGTTATCTGAAAGTGTCTGGCATATTTCATTGAGATGATTCCTTTACCTATCTAATTAGAAAACAACATGCTACCCTCATTTGACTTACACCTATTTGCAAGACCACATTGACACTAAAATGTTGAGGAAACTGTAAATCAAAGTAGCCAGGCCCTGTGCATCAGATGTAACGTGTATCCTAACACAACATATTGTGGGAACTACTGAAGTTGTGGTAAATTAAAGGTCTTTTGTATGCCATTGCAGGATATATGCAGTCAATTTATGAAATGTGTAAGATTAGAGGTGTCGACAAATAATGTACTGTTAACCACATAGGAAAATATTTGTAAAAGGAGAATAACAAAGTTCAACTTAGATGCCAAAATATATTAAGTGTGTACTACACTTTCAAACAATTGAAAAACAAACACATCTTGAACAATATGTACACCAGAAGAAAAAACACGTTTGTCATCAAGAACCCAATTTATTACTGAATTAAATACTTCGGTCAAATCAAAATTAATTGAATAATATTCATCATAAATCCAACAATATAAACCAAACAATAATGCAAAATATATGTCCAGGATTACAATTTCCTGTATAACTCTTGCCTTTATAGTAAATGGCATCCAAAGTACTTCCTCGCAAAAGGGCATATGTCACTACATGAATATACAGGTGGATGCCAGGAGCCTCAATTTATCAATTGTATTCAGGGGTGGGCTTTTTCTTCAGGGGTTTGGGAGGGGTGGAGATAATTTCAAAGGGAGGAGGTAGGGTGGATAGGATGTGTGTAGGTGGTATGCGGGACGTAGAAAGTGTAGGAGCCCTTACAGTGATGATGGGTGTTTATGTGTTGTTGTGCAGCTGAGTATATGTCAGAATTGTCAGTGTGATGTGTGGTAGTGCTTTTTGGCGTGTGTACTCTTGCATGTCGTAATGTGGGTGGCTGATTGGGATGAATGTGACTGTTTTGTGGATGTAGTTGTTTTGGGTATGTGTTTCTGTGGTGTTTGTTAGGTTGAGAGTGTATGCTTGTCTGAAGGTTTGTGTTTCTGTGCCTTTTTTAGGTGATGATGTGTGTTTGAGGGTTTGTGTTTCTGTGGTGTTTGGGTGATGGTGTGCACTAGTCCGAGGGTCTGTGTCTCTGTGGTGTTTTTTGGGTGATGGTTTGTGCTTGTCTGAGGGTCTATGTTTCAATGGTGAGTATTGTTTTGCTGAGGTTGGGTGTTTGGATGAGGTTGTACATTTTGATGAGGTTGTGGCAATGGTTGAGGTTGTGCTGGTGGTTGTAAGTGTGGTGCTGTGTTTGAGGGTGTGGTGGTAGTTGAGAGTGTGGTGTGGTTGTGGATATGGTGGTGGTTGTGAGTGTGGTGGTTGAGAGTGGGGGAGTGGTTGTGAGTATGGTGGTAGTTGTGGTGGTAGTGTTTGTGCCTGTATGTGGCAGTTGTCACTCTGTAGTTTTAGTTAGGTTTACCAGAGAAAGGAATTCCCCAGATTTGTGACCCTTGATAACTTTGTGCATGTTTGACAAATTGCCACAAATCTTTTCAGACCTATTCTTCCTTTCCATTGGCGGATGATGGAAAGTTTTGCAGAGATTGGTCAAGGGGGTGCGAAGAAAAAAGAGGGGTCCCAAAACAGGTCTTGACAATGCACCAAAACAATATGGCTGCCTGTTAATTATCTAAAAACAGCCATTACCCAATTATATATTGGCTTGTTATCGCCATGTTTCACGGTATACTGCAAAGTTACTGGGGTATAACATGGCCCAAAATATAACTAAGGCTAAGCTGTATTATTGTATTGTAGTACTGTTGCATCATGCATGGTGTCTCATGGGCAATGCAATACTTAAGTCCACTCTATACCTCTTGAGTGTACATCATGCCATGTGTTCCCACTCCACTATAAGCTACTCTACTTTATGCTATTCCACTTTATGCCCTTCCACTCTATGCCCTTCCACTCTATGCCACTCCACGTTATGCTTCCACTGTCTCCCACTCCAATGTACGCTATTTCACTGTATGCAAGTACACTGCGTACTACTCCACTCTATGCCACCCTATGTATGCTACTCCACTCTACACCACTCCATTGTATGTTATTCCATTGGATGCCCCTCTACTGTATAACACCTCATTGTAAGCCACTCTACTGCATGCTATTACACTCTACCCCTCTCCAGTGTACAACTCTCCAGTCTATACCACTTCACTGTGTTACACTCCACTGTACACTACTCCGCTATATGCTGTCATTCTACACCACTTCAATCTATGCAGCTCCGCTCTATGCTATTCTACTGTATGCCATTCCACTATACACTACTCTACTCTGCACCACTCCATTGTATACTAGTACACTCTACACCACTCCATTGGACACCACTCCACTGTACACCACTCCACTGTACGCTACTCCACTGTATGCTATTACACTCTACCCCACTCTAGTGTACAACACTCCAGTCTACACCATTTCACTCTATGCCACGACACTGTATACTACTCCACTATACGCTAATATACTCTACACAACTTCACTCAATGTTTTTGCATTGTATGCCACTCTATGCTATTCCTCTGTAATCCACTCTTTACTACTCAACTCTGCACCAGTCCAAGATATGCCATTGCACTCTATGCCACTCCATTCTACCCCAGTCTGTTAAACAGCAGTCCACTATATGCTACTCCATTGTATGCTATTCCATTCTACCCCATTCTGCTGCACGACACTCCAGTTTACACCACTCCGTTGTATGCCACTTCACTGTACACTATTTTACTCTATGCAACTCCGATGTACTCCACACTATGCTATTCCACTGAACGCCAATCCATTCTATCTACTCCCCTGTACGCTATTACACTGTGTGAAACTTCAATCTTCGTCACTCTACTGTATGGTATTCCACTCTACAATACTCCATAGTACACAACTCCATTCTATGCTATTCCACTGGACATCACTCCACTGTGTACCACTCCACTCTATACAATTACACTCTACCCCCTCCACTATATGCCACTCCAGTCTACACCACTCCAGTCTACACCACTCCATTGTATGCCACTCCACTGTCTGCTACTACACTATACGCTATTACACTGTCTTTCACTTCACTGTACAACAGTCCACTGTACACCACTCCACTGTATGCCAGTCCAGTCTATGATACTCTATTCTATGCCACTCCACTGTACGCTGTTCCACCATGTGCCACTCTACAACAGTTCAATGTATGCTGTTCCACTGTATGCCACTCAGCTGCATGCTACTGCACTCTACGTCACACCAGTGTCCTCTCTTCCACTCTGTACAACCCACTCTACAAAACTCTACTCTACTCTATTAGACTCTAATCCACTCTATCCAAGTACAGTCTACTGCCAAATATTACTCAATGCTATTCCACTCTTTGCCACTCCACTCTACCCCACCCAGTGTATGCCATTCCAAGGTATGCCACTCCATTGTACGCCAGTCTACTCTGCGGTATTCCAATTCACACCATTACACTGTACCTCACTCCACTCTATGTCAGTTCACTTTATAACACTCCACTGAACTCCACTCCACTCTATGCCACTCTCTCCACATATGCCACTCTACTCTTTGATATGCCATAGTAAGCCACTCCACTCTAACACACTCCACTGTATGCCACTGCATTGTACGCCACTATACTGTATGCTATTACACTATACGCTGCTTAACTATAGGGCACTCCAGTATATGGCACTCCACTGCATGCTACTACACTCTAAACTATTCCATTGTACGCAACTCCACTGTGCGACACACCTCTCTATGCTATTCTACACTATGCCACTCTACTCTATGCCACCCAGGAGTTTGCCACTCCAATATATGCTATTCCAATGTATACCACTCCACTCTAGGACACTCTACTCTACCAAACTATACTCTGCGCCAATCCACTCTGCGACTACACTATGCCACTCCACTGTATACTACTCCACTTCATGCCACTCAACTCTATGTCCATCCACTCTACCCTACTATACTCTACCTTATTCCACTGTACCACACTCCATTCTGCACTACTCTATTCTGTGCTATACCACCATATGCCACTCTGCTGTATGCCACTATAATGTAAATCAGTAACACTTAACGTTATTCCACTCTACACAACTTCCCTGTATGCTACTCCACTGAATGCAACTCCAATCTATGCCACTCCATACCTCTACACTCTATGCTATTACACTGTATGCCACTTCACTCTACACCACTCCACAGCGCACTTTTACACTGTACACCACTAGAATCTACTCCACTCTATGCTATTTCACTCTATAACAGTCCACTCCATGCACTGTATGCCACCCCACTCTCTGTCAATCCAGTCTATGCTATTCCACTGTACACCACTACATTGTACTTCATTTCATTCTATGGCACTCTGCTGTACATTACTCCACTATACACTACTCCACTCTAAGCTGTTCTACTCTACGCTACTCCACTGTACCCCACTCCAGTGTACATTATTCCACTGTATACCACTCTAGTGTACGCCACTCCAGTGTACACCACTCCACTTTACACTCTGCACTTTACCCCCACTCCACTCTGCACCAGTCCATTCTAGAACACTCCACTGTTTTCCACTCCACTTTATGCCATTCCACTGTATGCCACTCCACTCTACACTACTACATAGTACGCCACTTCACTCTAACATGTGTTGCTCAACTCCATGTCAATCTGGTCTATGCCACTCTACTGTACACCACTACCACTATGTCTATTCACTGCACACTATTCAACTCTACGCCACTATTCCTCTATGCTATCCCATTTTATGTTATTACATTGTATACAGCTCCACTGTACACTACTCTAATATATGGTATTCTACTGTACACCACTCCATTCTACTTTATTCTACACTACCCCTCCAATCTAAGCCAGTCCACTCTACGCAATTTAACTTCACTCTACGCTAGTCCCCTCTACACTATTCCCCTCTATGCTGTTCCAGTATATGCAACTCCTATCTCACTGCTAAACTCTAAGCTATTCCACTCTGTGCCCCTCCACTCTAAGGCACTCCACTTTATGCCACTATCACAGTATTCCACTAAGCACTACTACACTGTAGGATACTCCACTGTATTACACTCAACACTTTTATCCACTCTATGATACTCTACTGTGCCCCTCCACTCTAAGGCACTCCACTTTATGCCACTATCACAGTATTCCACTAAGCACCACTACACTGTAGGATACTGCACTGTATGACATTCTGCTCTATGACACTCTACTTTATGCTGTTGCACTGTATGCCACTCCCCTGAACTTCACTCCACTCTACACCACTCCACTCTTCGCCACTCCACTGTATGCTGTTCTACTGTACACCACTCCACTCTGTGCTACTCCACTCTACAACACTCCACTCCACACTATTCCACTCTATGCCACATCACCCCACACCACTCTGTCGCGTGGGCTCTCATTATTCTAAATGAGTCTACTGGATTTCTGGGTAGCAGGATCTATAACGGTGTGGGGGACTGAGTCTTACCCACGTGTAAAGAACTCTGTCACCCTAAATCCGGTTTTTGCTCCGGCTAACTAGCAGTGCCTCATTTCTCCCATGTGGAAGGAATGATTTGGCAGCCGAACGCATGACATCTTTGGAACTTCTCAGGGAAGTCGTGGTTACTCAGATCCAAACCAACTCTCTTATTTCCAATATGATCTCATATACAAATGACAAAGACAGTATAAGTTTTATATATTGTTTTAATAAAACAACTGTATTTTAGATATTAAGGCGTGAGCCGCAATAACCAGAACGATACAACACAGTAGGATTGAAATAGTCACTAGGAGAGTAAAACATAAGAACAAAGCTATCATATTGTCTAACAGTTTCTACTCTCCCTGTGCTTGTTCTATTTAGAGCACAGCATGTTAAGCTTCTAGCTTGCCTATTAGAATCACTGTGGAGACATCAGCCCTCATACCTGAGCAAAGACCTGTGATCTTGGTTCAGCATCTGCAACGAGGCAGTCAGCGTCTAGTTGTGGTTCCCTGGTCGGAATTTCCCTCTCACGTGTATTGGGACAAGGAAGTGATTTTATAACTAACATGTCATCGTGATCACAAAATGTCCCTACGCAGGAATGCCAAGTCTAAACTCTTACCACGTCTATCGGCAATGTACCAGACTGTATCCTTGACTGAAGCACAGAGAAAATATGTTATGGAGAACTCCAGTGCTGAAGTAGGCAAAACAGTGTGATATGAATAAAAAACAACACCGTAGAACTGGCTATTTGAAAAATAACAGTACGAAGCCTAATAAAAAGCATGTAGAGCAAAGTGCACAGAGGCTCTAAGCTGTCAGCAAATGAATAAAATATATTGAGGGCAAAGTGCACAAAGGCCTAAAGCCTGAAGCTAAAGCGCAATGAATACGTAAAACTAACCACACTACACCCTCCCCTTGTCGGTAGCAAGTGGTTCCAATAATATAAAAGGATGCCCCAAATATAAACAATACCTAAAACAATTATTTCGACAAAGTGAGAAGACAACAAAGTCATAAATTTAGGTAACATGTGACCATAAAGCCAAATTCAATATAGTGTCAATTTCGTAAAAATCCAATCGTCAGATAGAAGCAACAGAACGCAGGAGTTCCTCCACTTCGATATATGTCAATACCGGAAGATGCACGCCACAAAGTACCATGGAGCAGGTGTGATCCAAAGCCCCAAAACCATTCAGGGCGACACCCCGTGCAGGGCCTATGAAAGAGACAATACCATCTTCCTCCAGGAAGGGAATCTCATAAACTGCCTCATGAAGCAAGCGCATCCGTAGTGCACAAGTCTGGGAATGAGCCCTAATCGGGAACATCAACAGATCAGTATCGACCATTGGAGGGCGCTGAAATGAGAGACAGAGAGACAGTGCATGTTCAAACGAGCACCAAAGGCACCGAAACACGGGTTGCACACAATCCAAAACCGGTCTGAATGACAGAGACCAGTCACACTCCAAATGTCCCAGGAGTGTCGCTCCAAAATGCTGCATCATGCGTTCACGACACAGCTGTGCTGACGGGAGCAGCAATACAGGATCTCGTTGTGACGGGACAGCCATTGCGAAAAAATAGCAACAACAGCAAAACTACAGCCAATAAAGCCAAAGTAATCGGGAAACCACCAAAAATGCTTCCGAAAATAGAATGTATAGCTGAAGGTATCAAACCGAATATGGAAGAGAAGGTGTGAGCGAAACCAACACCAACAACTTTGAAAAAATGTGCAATACCAGCAGTGCTGGATGCATTAAATATACGTCCCACAAGTTCACCGAAGTGATTCGGAAAGTTAGTATTCAAAAGGGACTTTATCTCCGCCGATGACCTTGCCACCTGAAGTGCGTAGGTCTCGCTAGCAGATGTAAGGGCCACATGCTTTTGAAACAATAAAGCTTTTAGCCGACTCAATTTGTCAAAATCAGCCTTGGAAGTAGCAATATGAGGCCAGATGTCCGCTACTTCCCTAATTTGAGTGGGGGGAAACAACACATTCCAGCAACACGTAACGGCCTTGTTGACAACGACGATGTAAACTATTCCGGCACGCATGCCACAGCAGCGCTCGCTGTTAAGGACAATGTAACTGCCGTTAGAAAGCACCTGGAAAGTGTTTTTAATAACCGGGACTGGAACTCCCTTCAGATAACAAGCTAAGTTAGCAATCGAAGCGTTACACGCCCCGTGCAAGGACAGCTGTTTACAAACCATTGAATGGCTGACAGAAGCTTCGCATTCGCTGCCGCTAAGAAAAACCTCCTTCAAACCATTAACACATCTGTACTGAAAGGGAAGGTCCCACACCTCGTGTATGTAACTGTCTCCCAATAGTTCATATCTTCCCACCGGAATGTGTTTCAAACACGAAGTAAATTGCAAAGTAGAGATAGGCAAATTAATAACCCCATGAATCAACCATTCAGCTGACGGAATCTCAGCTACCGTGAAAGGCATTTTCTCCAATTTCTCAATATTTAACATAACATATGTCGCTTCCTTTTTAGCCATCAGTTGTTGTTGACGAGTCAAATTAAAAGAGATAAAGATCTCTCTGGCACGAACGTGCTGCCATGGAACGCGACCCGCCTTCAAGGTCTGAAGAGTCCAACCCAGCTGCATGATGGACCGCGTCTGACTCTGCCCATGATATAAAGAAGACATGTACGATTTAATAATGTCAATGGCAGAGGAAACAATGCTGTCAATCGTGTAAACACGGTCAGAAAGGGTATGCATGCCATTATCAACAACAGACAAAGTCTGCATCAGATTTTCTTGATCAATCTGCCTCAACCGGGCTCCAGCCTCCTGTTGTGAAAGCTTCCAAATCTCATTATAAACCTCGTATAAGAACCTTTTCTTTCGTGGTACTTTGGGACCTGACAAAAAATCTTGTAAATCAGTATCATTAGACAATAACGTGAGATGTGACTTAACTGCATCCAGCGTGGATGACTTCAACCATTGCTGACAAAGCTTCCCCACACTGTATGTAGTTATAATATCAGCATGTTCTGGTGAAACGTAACGAGGGTCTGCCCTACTAGTCCTGAACCCCCCTGAAGAGGTGACAAAACGTTGATGACACATATTAGTGTCCACAGGCCATAATAACCACCCGCCTGGATGTAACGATGAAGTGTTAAGCGTACCATTCTGGACCCAATGTGTAAAGTCACTAAAAGTAGCATTCACATAGTGCTGCCAATTTTTTAATTTAGAAGGGACAGGTATACTAGCCAAAGTCAACTCCCTAATTGTCGCTAAGCCCAAACAGCTAGTCTGTTGTACTGTGTCATTGAGGAAAATCATCTGCACAGGGATAATGCATGCTCTAATTAGCGTGTCCCTGCCTTGCATGTGCCAATTTTTCGAACCCCAAACACTTTTCAAGTCAACAGTTTTATACCAGTATTCATATCCCTCGACCGAAAGTTTAGATACAAACAAATTGGAATACAGTAATTTAGTATCGGTCAATAACATTTGCTTATTAGAATACGGTGCAACTTTAAAATAGTAGGACTTAGCATTTCGTTGATCATGCCCAGAAAAATATGCAAATTTATCATAATACGTTTTCGAACTCCCTTGTGGAGGAGTCGAGCAATGTTCCCATTGCACATAATGAAACATGGGCTTAGGGCTACTAGCTTTATGAATAAAGTGGTGTCCATAATAGTTGTAACAAAACATGTCACCAGGATTATCTCTAAACTGGTAAGCATCTTCACCGTCATAGACAGTATAATATTGCAAATCCGTTAGCATAGAATCTACTGTCTTCACATCCCAATCATCAGAAACAATGCCAGGTATAACAATATCATTCATTGATAATTTGAGGACATGCAGTATTTGAATCAATTCAGTGGGACCATATATATCAAACATTACTTTATCCCACACAATTCCATCCGGAACTGGTAGAGCAGAAATGTTTACTGTGGACAAGTCTCTTCGAACCATATGAGACGAAAAATGTGGTTTTAACACAGTCTCCACGTGCTCAATGTCAGATCGATCAGGAAGAAAATGACCATGTATGATCAGAAAAAAAGTAACCACAAATCCCAACCATAATAAAATAGTCATTACGGCCTAAAACAGACAAAAATAGTTCCAAGGAAACACAAAATATGTGCGTTTAAGCCAACCCAGCAGCCGTCGTGGACCGTGGACAGAAGACATCAAGGACGAGGAGCCGGACCCATCATTATCAGCGTCGTTGAAGCAGCCAGAAGCAGTTCTAGCAAAAGGTGCAACTGTGAACGAAGAAGCAGATGGAGGCTCTCGCCGTGGCACGCTATAAACCACATGTTCAGAAACGTCAGTAGAACGTACAGCAATTTGATCACAAGATTCCATATTAATCGCCGTCGGTGGAACAATCGCAAGATCATCATCCACCCTCCCCAAGCTCGGAGAGGAAACAGTGTCGGTGAAAATCACCTGCAGCGGGACTTCCTCCCCAGTAGTGAGAGGGATTCCGGAACTACTGGGTGTCCCTCTTGGTCTGCTGTGCAGAATCGGCCACATGTTGTAACTTGACATTATCAATGGAAACAAAGCGATTTCCTTTGGCCCCTCGCAGCGGCGGTAAAATCACAGTTCTCGTGCCGCTCACCCCCAACACAGGGACAGGTTCTCGATAAGAAGGACCAAATTCTTTTTTAACTGCGACCTTTTCACGCACTAGATCCCCAATCCTGGGTATCCAACCAGTAGGTGTTACTGGCTCATCTTTAATTCCTGAGGAGGCAGCACTGGCAGAAGAGTTATCTTCACGGAATTGTTGTAAATCCTGCAAAACAGTGACACAATCATTTATGTCAAAGGGCGTATCTGCCGCCTCCACACCAGGACCATCTAGATCAGGAACATACATTCATGTTCCAAACAGGCACTCATATGAAGTACGACCCCCCAGTGACCTTCTAGGCAAGTTATTAAGTGCTCTCTGTACTCCATATAGGTGGGCTAGCCAACCACGACCCGTACCTATAACTCTGGCCGTTAAGGACTGCTTTAAATCACGATTTAAACGCTCCACGACAGAATTTCCCTCGGGATGAAATGGAGACGAGAATTGGAGCTGGACCCCCAACAAAGCCATTGTGTCCCTGAATGCCTTAGAGGCAAAAGCAGGGCCCTGGTCCGAATGGAAAGCCGCAACTGCAAATATATCGACAAAGATGCGCAAATCTTTAATAACAGTTCGAGCGTCAGCCGAGCGTTGTGGCCATACCCATACAAATCTGGAGCACGAATCTACAGCAACCAACATATATTTGTATGCACTATCTGGTGTCAGCGGACCACAATGATCCAAGTACACAAACTGTAATGGTTTATTTGAAATCAGAAGGGGCGTCTGCTGCGGGCGTCTAGCCGACGATGCTTTAATTTGATGACAAACGTCACAACAAAGGACATCTTGCTTCGTCTCTTTATAGAGACCAGGCCACCAGTAACGAGCCTGTAAAAGTGAAATCGTGGCAGCCACCCCAGCATGTGCAGAAGCCACCCCCTCATGTGCTGCAGAAATCAATCGAGGTCTCTCCATTTTATTGGGAATTTCACGTACACAAATACCTGGAATTGTAACAGTAGCATTCAGCGCACCTTTCAAGCAGTAACTATATTTTGAAGGAAATCCTTTAGGAAAGGGCGTGCCAGCAGCCGTAGCCTTTATGGCTGCCGAAATTTCTGTGTCTGGTTTGGAACTCGAACGAGTAACTGCAGCCACAGTGGCGACAGCCACTGCCGATTTCGCTGCTTCATCAGCCAAAGTATTCCCAGCAACGTGTATCCTAACGCGCTGGTGTCCAAGTGTATGCACAACATGGACGTAAGGAAGCGTTTCCTTCAGATCCGCAACCTTACCCCACAACATTTTATGTTTAATGGTGTTGCCTTTAGAATCTCTGAACCCATTCATCTTCCAATAGTGTAGATATTCGTTGAAAGACTGCACACAGTAGTAGGAGTCACAGACCAGCAAGGTTAAAAGCGCCGGATCCGCGTGCTCCAACGCTAACAATAGAGCTTTGAGCTCAGCCAGCTGTGCCGTGCAATCTCCCAAGGTTTTAGTATAAGTATGTCGGGGGCAGAACACTTCCCCCTCCATAGTGCCGCTCACCACCGCACATGCAGCAGAATACTGTTGTTTAGTTCCAACCGCTGGTTGCGCAGAGCCATCGGTGTACATGACCACTTGATATTGGTCAATAGGCAACGTACCAGCAGGAACAGGGTATTCCATTTCATATTGAAGAAATTCTTGAATCTGCAGTTTAGGGTCAAATACATAATCTACATCAGTGGCTGTCAAAGACGTAGCCCATTGTATCCATCGCGGAAGTAAAGCTTTCGAATTAGGAACACTCGCTTTTGTAACAGCCTCTAAGGCCGGAATCGGAGAAACGACAACGATGCGTTGACCCTGGGCCAGCGGTCTTTCTTTAATAACAGCCATCTGTACTGCAGTGAGAATTTTCTCAGTTTGTGCAAAACGTTGCTCTGCAGCAGAATATAAGTGAGACTTGTATGCAATCGGGACTGTCTCCCCTTCATTAAAGGTGACATAAGTAAACCCAACAGCCCCAGGTATCACCCTGATGACTAAATGTGTCTTATTGTCCCGTGTATGTAAGTGTTTAACTGCTAAGAGATCACTCTGTAACTCTCGCAGTATGTGTGTGTGTTCAATCGTCCCAAAATCTACTCGAAAAATTCGGGCGAATCAACTCGTATAAGGGCTTTATACGCGTTGCATATTCAGGAATGTAAGTTCTGCCAAAATTCAGAAACCCCAACAATGACTGGAGCTTCCGAACCGTATTAGGAGGCTGCAATAAAGCACATTTCTCCAAAAAATGTGGCGCTAGGCTCTTGCCCTCACTCGACAACTCATATCCCAGGAAAATGACGCCGAGGAAGGCAATCTTTGATTTCTTAAAATTAAACTTATAGCCAATATCAGCAAACCCCACAACAATGCGCGATACACGCCTCAGATGTTGCAGAATCTCATCATCTGTCAGATATATGTCATCAACATATGATAACGCTTCAGGGTCGAACTCATGCAGCACTTCAGTTACACGAGCCGAAAACAGTCCTGGGCTATTCTTATACCCCTGAGGCAAACAACAAAAAATTTTCTGGGAGCCAAACGCACTGAAACAGGTATAGTCCCGACTCTCGGGCGCTATATTCTGGCAGAAAAATCCATTCGAGATATCCAATGTTGTCTTGTATTTTTTACGCACTATATTATTCATAAGCGCTGCGCTGTGTGAATTTTGTATTGCATATGTGCGTGTATGACTATTCAAATGTCGGTAATCCACCACTATCCTATAGGAATGGTCCGGTTTAGCAACCGGAAACAAGGGATTATTCATCGGCGAGACACAGGGCTCAATTACACCCTGGTATTCCAATTGTGTAAGAATTTTCCTAACCGATGCCCTTGCTTCAAATTTGATAGGATACTGCGGTTGTGGCTGAGGTTCGCCCTTTATCGGAATTATATGATAAGGTGATTGTCTGTCCCACCCCACGTTATTTCTATACAAGGCGGGAGCCTGTGCTAGAGCCCATGATTTACTATAGGACTCCGCTAGTTCTCTCGGAACAAGTGGTGAGAAGGAAGGAGCAATAACCTCCTCCCCACCCGGACAGTCGCGAACAAAGTCAGGTGGCCAATCTTGTTCGGCCAGCAGAACATCATATGATTTTACCACATGGTCCCAAAAAATGGCGTTTATAATACGGTCAATGTCCCCTTCCAATCGCAGAGTCACTTCATATACTCTATCAGGATCAGAGACTCGCATATCCGCCGTCTCGACTTGTATGAAGTCATCAGTTGCTTTCACCTCCAGATGCTCTAGAAGCCTCCGGCGAACTATTGTGACCTCTGCCGCGCTGTCTAACAGTGCTAATGCCCATGTCTTGTTCGTCAAGAGAACTCTCTTCTTGAGCGGCATGTCTGACTGAGACTGCTGCCACTTTCTTCTTTTTAAATTGCTGTTTTTGTTGCAGCGGTTTCTCTTCTTGTTTAATAGAAACCTCCGCTGAGCGTTGTGAATCCTGTCTCGGTTTCACGTACTCCGTCCTCCGCTCTGACTGCCCACCTCTCTCACATCTCTTTTCCGAGGAGTCCTGAAAGGAACGAGATTGGCGTGTATCAGTATATTGATATCTATCAGGCGTCTTCAAAGTATCCCTATTCCTGAGATTATACTTATTCTGTGGGGTCTCCGGTTGCGGAGACTGCCCACCATCTTTCTTAGGTGTTTGCTGTTTCTTTTCCCAGCGCTTTTTTGAACCCTCAGGTTGTTGCTGTTTAGCATTATCTTTATTATTTTTACCCTGTAACTGGGGTTTTTGTGGCCTAGCCCCCAGGCTATCACGACCAATACTAGAATACGTTTCCGCTATTATTCTCGGAAGCTCTCGCTCCTGATTAAGCAGCGGAACATCCCGAAGACGCATTCGCACTGCTAGTGCTACTGCCTCTCCCTTGAGATTACTCAAAATAATAGAAGAAACTGTGGCAAAATTGCCCAGCAACTGCATGCCCAAATCCAAGGCAGGGGCAGCCCCATATTCATCCTGAATCTGTTTAAGTACGTCCGGTAAATTAGCTAATGTCGGTGTACCGTGTGCCGTAGTGTAGAGCGCGGCAAATACCGTGCCCCAGGTATTACAAAGGTCCACCGGAGGAACCATCCCGTACGGAAAACACATCGTCAAAATTCTATGTTTATCCTGAGGTCCCGTATGGGGAAATACTGCTTCCAGCGTATTCATTTTTTGCACCAGCCAAAATGGAGTCTCCTCCCGTTTAGCCGGCACTTTACCCATTACTGAATGCACAGTGGCCGGATTAATACCCGGAACCACAGCCTGTGGGTGCGCTGGAGCAGCACGCGCTGCATTCGTATTTAGTATCTGCATGACAAACTGAACTAATCGTCTATATGTATCCGTTAATTCTGTGTATAAACGACGAACTTCAACCACTGCCAATTGAGCAACCGCAGGATGTGGCGTATATGTAGCCAATAAAGGCCAGGTAGGACCATCATTACTCAGTGGACCTAACCTAACTTGTGCTACTGTGTGTGGGAGGGCGCCATCAAGCCAATTATGGTGTTCTTGATAAGATAGAGGTATTTCTAAATAAGCGTAAGCCCTGTATTGTCCAGGGACATTCGCAACTGTGTATTCGTGAAAAGTATTTGTCCCCCCATCCACTGCTGGAAATCCGACCCAAGAATAAAAAAGTTCCGTTCTATAGGCTGCATGGGCGTCCACCACAAAAGTGACTGGACCCCCCTGGACTGTCAGTCCATGTGTCAACAGATGTCCCGTGAGCGAGTGATGCATATTAATTGCTATATTCACTATATTAGGATTCGCCATTTTATCAAAAACGGCTTCAGGTCAGAGAAGGCACACCAATATCGGGGTTTTTCCTTTTCAAAGTTCAAGCTTGAACAACCAACCACTAAGCAATAGGAAGCACCTATGCCGTGGCGGCGGAAACCCTCAGCCCCACGGACGTCTCCGTATACGGAACCGAGGAGTCAAAATATATATGAGACCAAGAGAGTCAGTCGGACCTAATCATTAGAGCTAGACCAAACGTTGGCGGCGCCATGTCGCGTGGGCTCTCATTATTCTAAATGAGACTACTGGATTTCTGGGTAGCAGGATCTATAACGGTGTGGGGGACTGAGTCTTACCCACGTGTAAAGAACTCTGTCACCCTAAATCCGGTTTTTGCTCCGGCTAACTAGCAGTGCCTCATTTCTCCCATGTGGAAGGAATGATTTGGCAGCCGAACGCATGACATCTTTGGAACTTCTCAGGGAAGTCGTGGTTACTCAGATCCAAACCAACTCTCTTATTTCCAATATGATCTCATATACAAATGACAAAGACAGTATAAGTTTTATATATTGTTTTAATAAAACAACTGTATTTTAGATATTAAGGCGTGAGCCGCAATAACTAGAACGATACAACACAGTAGGATTGAAATAGTCACTAGGAGAGTAAAACATAAGAACAAAGCTATCATATTGTCTAACAGTTTCTACTCTCCCTGTGCTTGTTCTATTTAGAGCACAGCATGTTAAGCTTCTAGCTTGCCTATTAGAATCACTGTGGAGACATCAGCCCTCATACCTGAGCAAAGACCTGTGATCTTGGTTCAGCATCTGCAACGAGGCAGTCAGCGTCTAGTTGTGGTTCCCTGGTCAGAATCTCCCTCTCTCGTGTATTGGGACAAGGAAGTGATTTTATAACTAACATGTCATCGTGATCACAAAATGTCCCTACGCAGGAATGCCAAGTCTAAACTCTTACCACGTCTATCGGCAATGTACCAGACTGTATCCTTGACTGAAGCACAGAGAAAATATGTTATGGAGAACTCCAGTGCTGAAGTAGGCAAAACAGTGTGATATGAATAAAAAACAACACCGTAGAACTGGCTATTTGAAAAATAACAGTACGAAGCCTAATAAAAAGCATGTAGAGCAAAGTGCACAGAGGCTCTAAGCTGTCAGCAAATGAATAAAATATATTCAGGGCAAAGTGCACAAAGGCCTAAAGCCTGAAGCTAAAGCGCAATGAATACGTAAAACTAACCACACTACAACTCCATTGTACCCCACTCCACTCTACATCACTCTATTATAACCTTTAACACTGTATGCAACTACACTCTATGCCACTGAACGCTTCCCTATTAAACTCTATGCCACTCCACTCTACCACACTCCACTGTATGCCACTTTAGTATTACACTATTCTACTGTAAGCTACTCCGCTAAACCCCACTGCACTCTACGCCACCCACTGAACACCACTCTGTTCTATGCCATTGTACTCTATGCTATTCCAATCTATGCCACTCTACTCTATGGCACTCTAGTGTACACCACTCCACTGTATGCCACTCCACTCTACCACACTCCACTGTATGCCACTACAGTATTACACTATTCATTTGTAAGCTACTCCACTATACCCCACTGCACTCTATGCCACCCACTGAATACCACTCTGCTCTATGCCATTATACTCTATGCTATTCAAATCTGGGCCACTCAACTCTATGGCACTCCAGTGCACGCCATTCCACTGTATGTCACTCCACTCAACTTCGCTCCCTTCAGATATCTCCTCTGTATGGTATTCCATTGTATACCACTCGACTTTACCCTGCTCCACTCTACCCCAATTCATTCTATGCCACGCTACTGTAAGCCAATTCCATGTATGCCACTCCACTCTTTCGCTATTCCAGTGTACACCACTCCACTCTATTGCACTTCACTCCATGACAATCAACTCTATAGCACTCCACTGTACTCTGTTCCACTGTATGCCACTACACTCTATGCCACTGCAGTCAATGACACTCCACAGTACGCCATTCCACTCTACGATGCTGTACTTTTAGGTATTCCCCTGTACATTACTCCACTTTACCCCACTTCACTGTTTGCTTTTCCTCTCAGTGCCACTTTACTCTAGGACACTCCCCTGTATGCCACTCCACTGTATGCTACTAAACTGTACAGCACTCCACTCTATGCCATGCCACTCTACAGTGCTCCACTGTACCCAACTCCACTCCAGGCACTCCACTATGCTCTGCTCAACAACAGTAAATGCCCTTCCACTGTACCACACTATTGTCCACTGAATAGCACTACACTGTACAACAATGTACTCTCAAAGCCACTGTACAACACCCTAGTTGAACTTTGTAACACTTTATTTCACTCTATAACACTCTACGCAGTTCCCTCAATGCCACTCCCCAGTTTATCAGACACTGCTTCACTGTACTCCACTGTAGTCCACTACTGCACTCTACAAAATTTCATTGTATGCTACTCAATGCCACTCGACTTGTGCATTAGTCTAACCCACACCACTCTACCATACTGTATTGTACTCTTCCCCACACCACTGCACTGTACAACACTTTTATCCACTCTATGATACTCTACTCCACTCTACAACACTTTTCGACACTCTACAACACAGCAGTCCAGTCCATGTTACCACACACCACTCTACTCTACAACACTTTATTCTACTGCATACTACGCAACTCTACTCTAATCAATTTAATTACAATGCACTCTAGATCATGTTACTACACTCTATGCTACATAACTCCACTGGACTACACTTTACTGTACTCCACTGCACGATACTCCAGCCCATTCTATGACACTTCACAACATTATACTCTACACCACCTCACTGTACTACACTGTACTCTGCTCTATGTAGCTCCACTCTACAAGACTCTACTATGCTCTGTTCCACCATAAAACAATGTACTCCACTCTATGCTCCTCACTATGCTGTATAACCCTCAACTCCACTCGATGTCCCTACACCCCAATGTACAACACTCTACTCCACTCTTCCACATTTTCTAACACTCTTTAACACACCCCTGCATTGTACTGTACAAGGCGCAACCCCAATTTAGAACAATTTACCCAACTCTACACTACACCTGTCCACTTTAGTGCTGTCCATGCCACTGTACTATAAAACATGTCACCTCACTATACAACAATATAAAATAATAAGCAATGCTGCGACCTGCTCAGAAGACTGTGTGATTCCATATCAACTCCCAACAACACCAATACAGGTCTTAACACAATTCTGAGTCTGAAGGTATTAGCGATAGTATCACACACATTATTCCAAAACTCACTGATAGGTCACAAACATATGCTCGACGTTCGCTTTTAGGTGACCACATCTTTTACAACTTGGTATGAGATCTCTCACAAATCTTGCAGTCCTCTGAGGTGTCCAGTACGGTCTATTTATGGTGACAAAAAATGTTCTTTTTTAAATTGGCTGGCTTGACTATGGACTACAGCAATTAAAAAAAAGAAATCCACAACCGGGGGAGTACAGCATCTGGGATCATTCCCCTTCATGCTCTATACAGTGCCACCAGGCTTTCATCCTCTGCCTCCAGAAGCTTCCAATATCATAAAGAAACCTCCTTACTTATGGGCTGCATTTCTCTTAAAAGTGCTTCAACCTTCCAAGCACCGAAAACCTCCGAATAGGCACTCCCATGTGAAGGTAAGAACTGTACATGTTTGAACCTAGAGAGGGAACCCCCAGTCTTTAGCCTATGAACCTCCCAAGGTAAGAGCCCTTGTACTGTAAAGAGATCACCCCAGTGTAATATCCCGAATCCCTCAAAGGCTGGCACAACCTATCCAGGAGACGCCCTGTGGTAGCAGGAGAATCCCACACTGGGGCAAAATCTGAATAATATTAGATTCCCAAGATCAGCCTAAACCTGTACCAAAGACTGAGTGCAGCCTTTAGTACCTTCAAGCAGACCTTTCTGAAGAACTTACGGCTCCCAAATGTATATAGAAAACCCATACGTCCCATCCCTGTCAACATCTCCAATAAGATCCAACCCCAGGTTGAACTGTCAGGCTTACCAAGCAGCATCCTACAATTCTTAAATTGAAAAGACATACAGTAGAGTTTTAAGTCCGGAAGTGCAAGGCCCCTTTTCATCATCCTCCTCCTCAGTTTTTTCCAGGCCAACCTGACATCCCCAGAAGCCCAAATACAGCCAGTAGTTTCCCCTTGCAACTTTCCCAGCTCCTTTTTAGGAAATGTAAGGGGACAAACGTTGAAAAGATAGGTCAGCTGAGGTAAAATTGACATATTAATCAAATTCACTCTACCATATATTGACAATGGCAAGTTTCTCCACCTGATGACAAGCTTATCAATCTCTTTAGCCACCCTCCCTAAATTATGTGCTGGAACCATCCCCAGCTAATGTACAATTGAGATGCACCAGTATTTAAACTCAGTCACCTTCTGATCCCTGTTAGTAATATTCCAACACATAATCTCCGACTTGAATGTATTCACTGAATATGCCAACAGTGCCCAGAATCTGCTGCTAACATTTCCATCCTCGGGGTAATACAATGGGAATCTGATGTGTATATATGATGAGGTAGTCATCATAAAGCACTATCTTGTTCCTGAATTGTTGCAAAGAGAATGGAACTACCCAGGGATCTCTTATAAGTAGCTGATCAAATGGTTCGATATCAATATAAAATAAAAGAGGGGAAAGTGGGAACCCCTGCCACCTGCTCTGAGTGGTTAAAAAACTCCCTGTCAAAGCTCCATTAAACAGGATACAAGAAGATGAGTCATTGTATCTTCCATGAAGAGTCAAGATGAAACATGAGCTAAACCCCATTACTACTAAGACCTCCCACAAATACGTCCAACAGACCCTATCAAAGGCCTTGGCTGCGTCTATTGTAGCAACACCCAGTGGGATCTTACAGGTTGTAGCCAGGTTAATACATCTTATTAATTGCTAGGTGAGACTGTGTATCTGACGCTTAGGGACAAATCCTTTCTGATCAGAGTGAATCACCTGGGGAGGAAACTTAACAACCCTTCCTGCCAAAATGCTGGCAAAGATCTTATAGTCAGCATTTAAGAGTGAGATTGGCCAATGTGAATCTGCCTGCTTAGGATCTTTAGCAGGTTTCAGGATCAGCACTAATGTGGCTTCCTGCCATGACTGTGGTATCTGAGCATCTTCAAAATAGATAGAATTAAACCATTTCTCCCAGAACTTAACCACCACCTTTTTTAGCTTTTTATAGACTTCGTGTGGGATAGCATTGGGCCCAGTGGCCTTCCCATTGTTGGCCTGGCTCTAGTGGTCCCAAACTTCAGCCTCTGTGATTTGTGCTTCAAGAAGCTCCTTACCTGATTCTGAAAGCCTCGGATGATCCCTATGCTACAGCCACCCCTTGAGATCATTGAGGTCAGGGTTAATCTCTTTAGTATATAGTGCAGAGGAAAGGGAGACCAAATGATCCTGCATCTCCCCGGCATTTCTAGAAATATCCCCACAAGTTAATTATTAACTCCTTAATATTATTCAGTGACCTCTCTGATCACGCTTTCCAAGATAGAACCTGGTCTCTCCCTGTACTCAAAAAGATTCATACTCATACACCTAGCTCTACGCTTCTTTTCTATCTTAAGCTTAAAGCTTAACTGGGCCTCTACTAGTTTCTTACGCACTTGGGGCCAGTTTATACTTTTTCATGCAAAAAAGTGCAGTTTTGCATGAAAAAGATTAGCGCCGGCTAGCGCCATTCCAAGATGCCAGCAGGGCTCCATGTTTATCGAATGACGCTAGCCGGCGCTAATGCACTGGGACACTAACAGGGGGAGGCATAGGGGAAACCGGGGCTTGTGTGCCAAATTATGGTGCTACACTGTCTAGAGGCAGAAAAATTGCCTCTAAGCAGTGTAGCACCATTTTCTGGTGCACAACCCCCCATGGACATGGCTCCTGTCTTAATAAAGACAGGAGCCATGCCCACCACCCCAATGGCCATGCCCCGGGGACAATTGTCCCCTGGGCATGGCCATTGGGGTCAGTGCCATGCAGGGGGCCCCAAGTCAGGGCCCCCGAGAGGGGTAATAGAAAATAAATATATACTTACAGCTACTTACCTGGGATGGGTCCCCCATCCTGTGGTATCCCACTGGTGTGGGTGGGGGTGGGTGGGGTTGTCCCTTGGGCCAGGGAAGGGCACCTGTGGGCACTTTCCATGGTCTCTGACCATTGAAATATGCCTACAGGTCCCCTAACGCCTGCCTATACCCAGGTGTTAAATAATGGCGCTAGCAAGCTTAGAACCATTATTTAAGGCCCCCATTCCCCTGTCCTGGATTTAAGCATGGCAGTATAAATATGGTTCAAAGGTCATATTGTTCTTTTCTGGACGAGAACGCCTACCTTGCATCTCATTGATGCAAGGTAGGTTTTCACGTCCAGAAAACAACTTTAACTCCATAACTTTTGCGCTAGACGTGTCTAGCGGCAAAATATAAATATGGAGTTAGCTTTGCGCGGAATTAGCGTAAAAACAATTACGCTAATTCAGCGCAAACGAGAATAAATATAGGCCTTGGTCCGCATCCTGAGGAGATTTTTGCACCTGCAAGGCGTCCTCCAAAATCCCTATTTCCTATTCCAAGGCATTGTACTTTGCTTTCTCTGCTCTACTCTTAGCGTTCGCCAAGTTTCGTAAGATCCCTCAAATAAAGGCTTTGAATGTATCCCAGACTATGATAGTAGAGACAGACCATGTGTTGTTGGCAAATAAATCACTACTAACATTTTCCAGGACCAAGATGGCTTCTTCATCTAAGAGAAGGTAATGGTTAACCATCGACCTAGAAATTGACCTAAGGGACGGGCACTGGAGGACCACAGTAACCGCTGAATGGTCTGGCAGGTGGTTAACTTCTTTAACCCTCTCTAACAATATGTTATCAATTAAGAAATAATCAAGCCTAGAAAAGTGGCTGTGTTACTGTTACTGTGTTACTTACTATAGAATGTATATCCCTTTGTCAGACCCATTTGATGATGCCACATGCCCACCAATCCCAAGTCTTTGGGCATGTTCCTCAGTGCCTGTCTAGTTTTAGGCGTACAATTGCAGTCCCTCCTAGTACATCTATCGAGAGTAGGAATGAGAAGAGTGTTAAAATCACCTTCCCAAGACAATCGGTGACATGGCCTCCATCAAGTTCCACTCCAAAGTAGAGAGGTGGGAGGGATCATCGGCATTAGGAACGTAAAATCCCCCACAAATAAATGAGTAACTAGAGCATTTCACACCTGCCAAAACGGATCTACCTGTACTATCTGTTTGGGATGGCAACATCTCCACATGTGCTCCTTTTCACAAGAGAATAGCTACTCCCTTACAAAACTCTGCCTGGTCAGTAACTGCATAACTCTCATTCCACCTGCATTTGAAGAAAATTACTCTCCTCTCAATTGCTGTAAGATGAGTCTCCTGCAGAATCATTACATGGACCCAACTCTTTTCTAGATACTGAGGTATCAATCTCTGCTGCCCCATGATCTAAGGCTGTTGACATTCCAGGTTAAGTAACAGATCTCATTACCAACCTCCATTCACTTTTTTTAAGGAGCCTCCAACTCCTCTTTCTAAGACGCGAAACAGATATATACACATAATGCAGCTACCTGGTGAACTTGAGGACACATTTTATTTATTGTTTCCCAACTGCTCCCCACCTAGTACCCTTTCCGATATTGTCCGCACCCTCCCGTGAGGAACCCTTCCTCTACTATATGGCATTTGAAGTGGCTATGGGCTTTCTCCAGAGAGGGGGTTCAACTCACACAGACCTGATGTGCCAATCACAAAGTACTCCCCCCTGCACAATCCCCACCTACAGCAGATACCTCTGTGGTTCATGCATTCATGTGTTTTTCATATATGCAATCAATCCATTCACATCTTGTGAATCACAGTAGTTGTACATTTGGCTATTCCACATAATGCGCATTATGGCCGGAACTTAATATGCACTTTAGCACCCAGTTTATGAAGCTCTTCCAGCCTCTTGCCCTGCTCCCACCTCTGCTGGTCAGTGGCTTTTTAAATATCCAACTTAATTGTAAAAAAATAATCTTTAGTTCAGAATTTCCCGCTTTTCAAAGCTATGCCCAATATGACCTCCTTCGCCATATAAGTAAGAAAATTAACCAAGATCTTCCTAGGTTTTTGTAGGTTTGGAATCCTTTTAAAAGGCTCCCTATGCACTCTCTGGATCTCAAGATCTAGATTGATGTCTGGTCTATCTTTTAGTACAGTATTGCACAATAATGCGACCACAAAGGATATCACGCAATAATGCGACAACAAAGGATTTAATGTCGGCCCCTTCCTCCATCTCTGGAACATTCTAGATCCAGAGGTTTTTCCTTCTGGAATGGTATTCAATCCTTTCTAGACTCTCCCTCAGACCTTGCTTTTGTTTCATCAACAGAAAGATTTTGCTTTTATTTTTTCGCACATCCTGTTTAGCCTTCACAACTTCTTCCTCCAGGACTTTGGTCCTCACAGTAGCTTCATCCAGTTTTTTATGAAAGGCTAGGCAGGAAGCTTCAATCCTGGATTGGTTGGCCTCGGAGACCTCAAATCTGTTTTTAATCTCAGCCCTGAGAGTCAGTAAAATGGACGCTACTGAATCGTTCTCATGTGCATCCTTCTGTACTTCCAGGACCTCAGCCCCAATTCAGGAGTCGTCTGATGAGACCAGTACACTTTCCACTGTGTGACACTCCAATGTACCACATTCCACTCTACTCCACTCTACAACATTATACTCTGACAGTACACTATACAACACTCTCCTCTAATCTACTGTACCACACTCCACTTAATAGCTCTCAGAGCTGTCTAATAATTGTAATATGTTTAACGGGAATTTAAAAGCACTAACAATTCTGCAGCAGGGTTCCCTCTGCCGCACAGCACTGTTAGACTGAGGGGATAACTAGTAAGGGTAAGCTTTGGGCTATCAACAGTTGGCTGGGCCTGTATCAACACATTCAACGAGCTCTTGCCAGTGGCTCATCTTCATAGATGCTGATTGTATGCCCACAGCAGTCATCATAGGCATCTAGAACTTCCTCTGAAGGTATGAGGCCGATAAAAGCAGATGTTATTGGAATTTCCTACATAATGGATTATATTTGCGGGCTGCATAATATGCGTAACCAGACTTGTTTGATTTTTTTTTTTATTGCAGTGTTTTTACCTAATCACACAAATAAAGATTATTACTTTTACTATTATTATTACTATTTTGCCACCCCGGTCCAGCCCTGCCAAGTTTCGCAGGTCCATGTGTGATGTGCTGTCCTAGTCAAGGGATTACCCCTCAATACAGGATTTCATTTATCCCTTCACAAAAGAGGACAACAAGTTACAGAATGCAAAGTACAAAACCTGGAATGGAGTAGAACATCATGCATGGACCTGGGAAACTTGGCAGATATGCCAGTGTCAGTGCAGGCACCTTTGCACCATCACAGAATTGTGCTTCTGTTGGGGCCAGGTAGCTCAAAGTGTACTGTAATGTAAAATAAGTAATTGTGTCTTTGTAGGAGGCAATGTGTCACCCAAGAGGGTCTCAAGTGCTGATGAGGTGTATGCACTGCTAGTAGTATCACTCAAATAGCCATATGTACAGTTATTACAATAAATCCATATTTGATGTAGCTGACCTGATGTGTTGGGGGAGGTTGTCCCAGGTGTAGCATGTCACATCTGAAAATACCCTATTCCCAGGCATCATTGTTAGAAATTTGGTCTTTGGTTGGCAGTCAAGTTACCCCATGTCCAAGCGAGGACCCTCACTCTAGTCAGGGTAAAAGAGAATCACCCTCAACTAACCCCCCACTCACCCCCTTGGTAGCTTGGCACAAGCAGCAGGCTTAACTTAAGAGTGCTAGGTGTAAAGAATTTGTGCCATCACACACAGTAACTTAATTAAAACACTACAAAATGACACAACACAGGTTTAGAAAAATAGTGAATATTTATCTAAACAAAACAAGACCAAAACAACAAAAATCCCCAATACAAAAGTCAAGTTATCAATTAAAAAACAAAAAGAGTCTTCATGTAATTTTAAACACAATGCTAACGCTGTTAGCGTGGAAATGTACCTGAGTGCGTCAAACCTAATCCCACACGGGTGAGTGTGCGTTAAAAAGGGCTTGCGATGTGTCGATATCAGTAACAAGCGAGACTGTGCGTTGTTTCTCCTTCGGTCGAGTTGGCGTGCGTCGTTTCTTCTCTCCGCAGGAGAGCGATGTGTCGATTTGAACCTCACTCTCTGGTCCGAGCAGGCCTTGCGTCGTTTTTACATGCCCAGGGATGTTTGTATCCGAAATCCTGCTGCACGATGATCCGAAAACCACTAAGCGTGGGTTGCGATCTCACCAGCCTCCGTCAGCGATGCTGTGCATCGTTTCTCCATCCGTGTGCGTGGATCATTCAGCTGATGATCGGAGTTGCGTCAATCTTTTCCCCGCACGGCGGTTGGTGCGTGGATTTCTCACTCTTGGTCTGTCAGCTTCTCCTTTCACGGTCCCAGGAACTGGATGGACACCACTTGGCAGAGTAGGAGTCTCAGCAGAGACTCCAGGTGCTGGCAGAGTTGCTGTCCCTGAGACTTCAAACAACAGGAGGCAAGCTCTAAATCAAGCCCTTGGAGAGTTCTTCACAAGAAGGAAGGCACACAAAGTCCAGTCTTTGTCCTCTTGCACAGGCAAAAGCAGCAACTGCAGGATATCTCCACAAAGCACAGTCATAGGCAAGGCAGGTCTTCTTCCTCAGCTCTTCTCCAGGCAGAGGTTCCTCTTGGTTTCCAGAAGTGTTCTAAAGTCTGTGGTTTTGGGTGCCCTTCTTACACCTATTTTGCCCTTTGAAGTAGGTTTACCTCAAAGAAAAGTCTTTCTTGTTTCTGAAATCCTGCCTTGCCCAGGCCAGGCCCCAGACACACACCATGGGGTTGGAGACTGCATTGTGTGAGGGCAGGCACAGCCCTTTCAGGTGTGAGTGAACACTCCTTCCCTCCATCCTAGCATGGATGGCTCTTCAGGAAATGCAGAATACATCCCAGCTCCCTTTGTGTCACTGTCTAGTGAGAAGTGCAACCAGCCCAACTGTCAAACTGACCCCGACAGGGAATCCACAAAAGGGCAGAGACACAGAAATAGGTTAAGCAAGAAAATGCTCACTTTCTAAAAGTGGCATTTCCAAACACACAATCTTAAAATCAACTTTACTAAAAGATGTATTTTTAAATTGTGAGCTCAGAGACCCCAAACTCCACATGTCTATCTGCTCCCAAAGGGAATCTACACTTTAATTATATTCAAAGGTAGCCCCCATGTTAACCTATCAGAGGGACAGGTCTTGCAACAGTGACAAATGAATTTAGCAGTATTTCACTGTCAGGACACATAAAACACATTACTATATGTCGTACCTTATCCATACACTGCACCCTGCCCTTGGGGCTAAATAGGGCCTACCTTAGGGGTGCCTTACATGTAAGAAAAGGGAAGGTTTAGGCCTGGCAAGTGGGTACACTTGCCAAGTTGAATTTACAGTTTATAACTGCACACACAGACACTGCAGTGGCAGGTCTGGGCCATGTTTACAGAGCTACTAATATGGGTGGCACAACCAGTGCTGCAGGCCCACTAGTAGCATTTGATTTACAGGCCCTGGTCACCTCTAGTTCACTGTACTAGAGACTTACCAGTAAATCAAATATGCCAATCATGGATGAACCAATTCCATACACATTTTGTATAGGAGCACTTGCACTTTAGCACTGGTTAGCAGTGGTAAAGTGCCCAGAGTAACAAAAACAGCAAAAACCGAGTCCAGCACACATCAACAACCTGGGAAACAGAGGCAAAAAGTTAAGGAAGACCATGCCAAGGATGAAAAGTCTAACAATCATCATATGGATATTTGGGGTGTAGGTGAGTGCAAGTGGCACACAGTGGAAGTTCATGATTTGTTGGTTGAAGCATAGATGGTATCTGAGCTATGTGGACTCCTGGTAGTATAGCACCTTGTAGGTGTGTGGCTAAGTATCTTGAACAGCCAGTGGATCTGAATAGTGAGGCAATGTGATTTTCCGAGGTGATGTGTTATGTGTGTGCCACAAGGTAGGCTAAATAATAGTCTGGCAGTGGTGCATTGGATGTTTTGTCTCCTGTGTAGCAGGTTGCAGAGATGGAAGCTATTGGTGTATTACAGTCAACACATGGTGACAAAGGTGTCAGGAAGAAGCCATATGTGCAAATGTCTGACAATGTACATAAAGTGAAAGAAGGTGGAGGCGACTGCTAATTTGATATATCATGGTGAGATAGGTATCCAGGATGATGGAAAGGTTAAAGGTTTCTGTGGTGGTTGACGGGTGAGGGTTTTGGACCTAGTCATGTCGGGCAGCCACAGTGTGTACAAGTTGCAGAATGTCAACACTTCTATCCTGTCATGTTGCGTATGAGCAACTACTCTCACATACAGGTAGCCATGCTGATCAATGGCACGTATCAACTACTGTTGGTGGTGTTGGTGTCACATAAGATCTCATAAGCATTAGTGTATGACTTGAGTGTCTTTAGTGTAAGAAATTAAATACAGTACCTGCATCTGAATTATGATTGCCAGAAATGACATCTATATTTCCAAGAGAGTGGGGCAGAGTGAAGCGATTTGATGGACTCTGGAGATGAATCCCTTGGGTTCTGAGGGAATGAAGTGAGCATGAACTGTTGCATACTACCCAACATAAATGAGGCTATCAGCTTCAGAGATGTTTCTTAGGTCTTAGTGTTGTGGAGTTGACTGTGTGTGGTAGAAAACTACAGCATTCTCCAATCAAATTTGGATTAAGGACTTGTACCAGACCTATCCCTTAGAAGCAGTGCAGCAAGGTGGCTTGATACGTAGTTTTGTGAGGATGTTTCTGAAAGATGAACCCTAGGATCCAATAATGCACAATTGGCATGCAAGGCTGTACAACAAGACAGCTTGGTGTGTAGAACTGTGTGAATGGTAGCGTGCAGGATAGTGTGAGATGAAATAACAATTGATTTGTCTTTGTCAGAGCTGCCCTGCAAACAGATGGCTAGAGTAAATGCAGGCACCCTTGCTACATGGTGGAATGGTCTCTGCAGTAGCACTAAGAAGCCAGTTTTGCAATAGTGCAAGCAGATAGCACAAGCATGTAAAATGTGAACCATACTTACACCCAGTCACTCATTCAGGCAGGGCAGCAAGCTGGTAAACTGTGTTGGGTTGTGTGATATCTACACAAATAGCGCCTCTAGTGAATATTGAGGTAGTGTGAAGAAGGTACTTGTTTAACCATGTGAAAAACAACCATAGTACAACATTGCCATATGCACTTGTTGAACCATATGTTCCACACATCCCTGTGTACTTGAAAGTGTAGAAAATGCTGTCTGAATGTTAACTATATCACTGATATCATAATCATTTCTGGATTTTTCTAAACATATTCATATATCTTTCCAGAGGGACAACAATGCCTCCCGGAGCTCAGCCTGTCCGTGATGCTCAACCTGTTGAGGACACCACAATGCCCCCATGGATGATGACACCATCCAGCAGCTCCTGGACATCATGCCACTCTCTTGTGAACCCAGGGCAGTACTCTTGGTTTTTGTTAGCATGTTTTTGCCCACTTGTACCCATATATCCAAAGCAACACCTCCTAATGGCAATGTTCTCCTCCTCACTGGACTCATGACACCAATGTAAATCTTTTATTCCATGGGTAAACTTAACTGTAAATGGAACCAATAATTGTCTTTTTAACTATGTGCATATTCTACCTTATGAGGCCAAACCTACTCACATGATGTAACATGAGGTTAGGAACCTCTACAAGATAATACGTTTGTTGTTTTTTCTGAAACGTATTGAGTTTTGTATGGTTGTGCCCCAAAGGTCTACAAACATTTTGGAAATAGAAACACTATTATGACTTTTGTAAATTTAAAGAAGATTGAGCTAAATTCTATTGAACATAATTCCTTTGTACGTGCACATATACCAATTTCACCCACTCCAATGTCCTGATTAGCAATGTGTACTTTAGCAATGTCATGTCAGAATGTGTCAACAAGATGGAGTTTCTTGACACACAGTGGGAACCTACTGACAAACTAAATACAATATTTACATGGGATATGTGAGGCATGTGAGGTATAAACAGTGTAACGAATGTCAATAATAATGTTGCAATCTGAAGAGTACTATATTTTTTAACAATGTGTAAACATCACTGGGTTCCTAAATCATACTAAACAACAACAAAGTCTTGACTTTGTCTAGATTGTACCTGTACTAGCCAGATAGCTATGCGATGGTTGAAGGATGTGCAAGGGCAAGCCAATACTGTAAATGACTTTGCTTAATAAATGCAAGTGAACCTTGTCTCACCTTTGTATGCTGTTAAGTGCAGAATAACTCAAATCAGGCTCAACTAAATGTATATTGATACATTGCCATAGAGAGGCCTTACATATTATGAGTGTGAGTGCATCCACATAGCAAAACGTCGGTGGGACACTAATGAGCTTGTATAAATGTTGCACCTCCCTAGGGGAGGGGTAAATGGTAGACATATGGTGAGGAAGGCATTTGGGTTTCCAAATGATAAAAGAGATGATTGATGTGGCACACAAAGCAATAAGACTTATGAGGGACATTGTCCAGACATGTGTTACTTCCTGAACACTGAAAATCCGAACTACAAAGCAGAGTTCCTTGCACAATGGTGTAAGCAGTGCTAAATTTGAGCCAGTGGTTTCCGGTGCGGGCACTAACACTTATTTTTGAGGGGCGGCACTTATTTTTCTGCCTCAAGCATTTACTGCGAGCAAAAGACACGTTTGGAAAAGACTGAGGAAGGGAAAACGAAAAAGCGTCACACAGACAGAAAGCAGACCCCTGCAAGAGTAAGCTGAAGGGGCAGGGAGTGACTGTAAAAGGATTAAAAAGGCCCGAGATGGCTTCAGGATTACGCTGCCTTGATATTCTGTGCTCACACATTAAATTGCAGCAGCTGTGTGTTTCAGAGGAGTGCTATGGGCAACGCACGTTTTCATTTACAAATTAAGCAATGGGTGTAAGGGTGCTACTGTAAGTGCTATGCAGCACCTTATGCCGTAATGCAGGCAGGGAGGGGCATTGTGAATGAAATATACCAATTAAACTTGTACCTTCCTTCACAAAGGGTGTTCTTTAGGTGAATACTTGTGGTGTGCTGTTTGTCAGATCAATTATGGAGTCTTATTTATTGTGTCTTAACAATGGAAATGGTTTCCTAAAGATGTCAAATCAGAGGAAGACTTGCAGCTGTCCATAGGCCTCTGACAAAGCCACATATACCTACAAAGACCTCAGGTCAATTGGCACATCATGTACCCAACTCACCGAACATAATGGTACCAACTCTTACCAATTAGATGATAACTGTTAGAATTGGGGCCTTTGGTTGGCAGTCAGGTTACCCCCTGTCCAAACAAGGACCCTCACTCTAGTCAGGGTAAGTCACACACAATCCAAATTATCCTGTGCCCACTCTCTGGTAGCTTGGCACTGAGCAGTCAGGCTTAACTTAGAAGGCAATGTATAAAGTATGTGTGCAATAAATCATGCAATAGCACAGTAGAACACCACAAAAATACACAACACAGTCTTTAGAAAAATATATATAACATTTATCTGATAAGATGCAGGTCAAAACAATTAAAATGCAATAAGCATATTTTGGAATATCACTGTAAAAATTAGATAAAGGGCCTGATTCTAACTTTGGAGGATGGTGTTAAACCGTCCCAAAAGTGGCGGATATACCACCTACCGTATTACGAGTTCCATAGGATATAATGGACTCGTAATACGGTAGGTGGTATATCCGCCACTTTTGGTACGGTTTAACACCGTCCTCCAAAGTTAGAATCAGGCCCAAAGTGTCTTTAGTCTCTTAAAAGCAATAAATGTCTCTTGCAAACACAAAGTACCTGGTTTGCGTTCAAAATCTCCGCAAAGAACCACAGAGGAGGAGATGCATGGAAAACAGGGAGGTATTAGTCGATTTCTCGGGCTGCAAATGGAGATGAATCGTTTATTTTTCACACAGGGAAGGCTTTGCCTCGATTTGTGGCGCTCGGTCTTGGATCCTCTTGCAGGGCTTTCGGACACCCTGGGGATGATGCATGGAATTCCGGCACTGACAGGATGAAGTCACAGGGGCTGCGTCTATCCGGTGGGCGGTGCGTGGAAATTTCTACTGCACGACAGGAGTTGCGTTAATGTTAATTCCTTTCATGAAGTCACGCTGCGGCGTTCCGGCTGTGCGTCAAACCAGTGGGCCATGCGTCAAAATTCTGGTCTCTACATTGGCGGTGCATCGATCTTATTGTTACGAAGTCAGGCTGCGCCATTCCAGTTCGGCGCGCAGTGAATTTTTCACAGCAATGCAGGCTGCGTCGCGGCAGGTGGTGCATCGATTTTCGCCACACCGGAAGTTCTTCTTGCAGGAATGAAGCCTTTTTGGTCCTGAGACTTCAGGGAACAGGAGGCAAGCTCTATCCAAGCCCTTGGAGAGCACTTCTTCACCACAGCCAGAGAGCAGCAAGGCAGCAGGGCAACAGCAAAGCAGCAGTCCTTCACAGAAAGCAGTCAGGTAAGTCCTTTGGGCAGCCAGGCAGTTCTTCTTGGCAGGTTGCAGGTTCTGGTTCAGGTTTCTTCTCCAGGAAGTGTCTGTGTCAAGAGTGTCTTGTCAAGAAGTGTCTAACTTCAGAAGTGTCTGAGTTGGTAGGGTCAGAGACCCTGCTTAAGTACCCAAATATGCCTTTGAAGTGGGGGAGTCTTCAAAGAGTGGCTTAGAAGTGCACAAGGTCCCCTTTCAATTCCATCCTGTCTGCCAGGGTCCCAGTACCGGGTGTGGCAGTCCTTTGTGTGAGGGCAGGCTACTGTCCTTTGACATGTAAGTGTCAGGCCCTCCACCCTCCCAGCCCAGGAAGACCCATTCAATATGCAGATGTATGCAAGTGTGACTGAGCATCCTGTGTTTGGGGTTGTCTGAGTGAATACACAAGGGAGCTGTCAACTAAACCTAGCCAGATGTGGATTGTAAGGCACAGAAGGATTTGAGTGCAGAGAAATGCTCACTTTCTAAAAGTATAATTTCTAAAACAGTAATGTAAAATCCAACTTCATCATTAAGCATGATTTTGTATCACCATTCTGGCCATACTAAATATGACCTGGTTACTCCTTTCAGATCAGGATCTCCCACTTAAACAGTATATAGATAAATATTTGTATATATATTTTTATTAGCATTTTTTCAACAAACAAGCATTAATCAACTTGCCCCGCATTTCCCTCCCCTAATCCCGTTTCTCTTTATCAGCTCCTTCCATGTACACTGTCCCACTTGGATATTGTTATTCTGGGTTACTGGTGCCAGGTGCGTGGCACAGCTCATGTCTTTTCTGTTCTAGTGCCTCCGCTCTTCGATTGCATCTGACTCCTCTGATGATGTGTCTTGATCCCGGGCTTCAGTTTTTGGGTCCTTAAGGCGATCAAGCTGGTGGTCCCACTGCTGTGCCTGTCTACACTCCCAGCCCCTTTTGCTACTTCTTGGTGCAGGGCCCTTCCATCAGCTTCAGCCCATCTGACTAGTGTGTCCCACCATCTTGATGTATGTGGACCTCTGGGATCCTTCCAGTGTATTGTGATCTCCCTTTTTGCCAGGATCAGTGCTAAATCTATATATTTGGGTGTGATTCTCTTTGAGTGGGAGCTGGGGAATACTCCCAGCAGTGCTACCACTGGGGAAGACCAGAGCCTCCTGTTCGTCACTATTGTAATACTATGTAGGACCTCATCCCAGTATTGTTTCAGAGCCCTATACTTCCATAGCATATGTTCCAGTCCAGCCTCCTGCTCCGAGCACCGAGGGCATGCACTGTTTGCATTGTTATACATCGATGCTATCTTTCCAGGGCTGAGGTATGCTCTGTGGTATATGTATAAATTTATCAACTTGAAGTGGGCATTTCTGGATACCTTATATATGTGTGATGTGATTCGTCCCCATTGTGCGTCATCTATGGGCTCCTCAATGTCCTCCTGCCAGTGGGTCCTCAATCTTTCTAGGGGGAACAGTGTGTCTCTTTGTAAAGTTTAGTAGAGTTTAGATACCACTTTCCTCTCTCCCCCTATTGTGCTGAGGGCGTGCCAACCAGCGTGTGTAGGAGGTTCCCTTGATCCCTGCTTCCAGTGTCGCTGTATTTGTGCAATGAGTGATCTATGCATTAGGAACATTCCCGGTGGGACTCCAGAGTGTGCCATCAGATCTTCCTATGACATCAACTCCCCGTCCCTAAAGAGGTCCCCTATCATAGTGATGCCAAATGTTCCTAACTTTGTAATTCCTGCAATGGTATTTCCCCCTAGAAGCGTGGTCAGGCCAGCCAGTGGTAGGTTCGGTGAGTATGGGGATGTGGTTCTGGTGCGCTGTAAGCTGCGTTTCCAACAGTCGCTCATGACCTGGAGGTCCAGCTAACCTGTTACCCGTTTCCCCCCAGGAGCTAGGAGTATTCCCACGAGAGCTGCGGCTGTGCATCCCTTTGGGTGCCCTCTGGTTGTTACCAAGAGTGCTGCATGCCACACTTTAGCCAGCCATTGAAGTTGGGCTGCTAGATAATATAACTCAGTGTCTGATGCTGCCAACCCCGCCTCCGTTATGGGTCTCTGTAGTTTATGCCAAGCAAATCTGTGACGTCCTGGCCCCCAAATAAGACTAGTGAGAATAGAGTCAATCTCCCTGAAGGTTAGGCGGGGATCAGTATGGGCAAAGTCGAGAAGCCGTACAGCAATCTCGGCTGGGCCACTATCTTCCCTAGGGCCACACGGCCTGCCACCGACAAGGGTAAAGTCCTCCAGAACTGGGCATCTGTTCTCAGTTTCCGGATCGCATTATTCACGTTGCCCTCTAGGAAGTCTTCTAGCTCGTGGTATATGTTGACGCCTAAGTAGCGGAAGGTGGTCGAGGACCATCCCAGACTGCGGTTATTTATAATTTGGGGCGCTCCTTTTTGAAGTGGGTAAATTAGAGATTTCTGCCAGAGTATGCAGAGCCCACATTTTTCTAATAAGTTCATGGCACCTGATAGTTCGCTGTTCGGATCTTTCAGGAATATTAACATGTCATACGCATGGAGTGCGATTTGGTGAGTCTGGTCCCCAACTGTCAGTCCCTCATAGTGCTTACCGGTTCTGGCCATCTGTGCCAGTGGCTCCATTGCGATGGCAAATAGCAACGGCGATAGCGAGCATCCCTGTCTGTTGCCCCTGCCTATTTTATACAAACTCGAAATTGTTTGGCCCGTGCAAACCCGTGCTGTGGGGGTTGAGTATAGCAGCTTCACCCACTTTAGGAACCCAGGACCCAGGCACAACAGTTTCATTACCGTCTCCAGATAGTCCTATCTGAGACTATTGAATGCTTTTTCAATATCTACTACTATAATTGCTGCTGTGCTGACATTTGGAGAACCCGATTGCAGAATCTTAACCAATCTCCATATATTAAGGGCGGTATTGCGATTTAGGATAAACCCCGTCTGGTCGGGGTGGATCAGTTTTTCCATATGGGGTAGTAATCTTGTGGCTAGGATGCAACTGAGTATTTTGTAATCCATGTTAAGCGTGGATAGAGGGCGATATGAACGTATATCTGTGGGTGGGCAACCCTGTTTTGGCAGTGGGGCCACAATGGCTTCATTTGTGGATGGGGGAGACTTCCAGACTGCAGCGCCTCTGTGTAGAGAGTGCTTAACTGTGGCACCATGAGGTCCAAGTACGTGCTATAAAATTCCGCGGGCAGTCCGTCTGCTCCGGGTACTTTCCCTCTGGCCATCGTCCCCACCGCCACCGTCACATCTCGAGGGGTTATCACCTCCCCCAGTGCCTGTTGTTCGTCCTCTCCCAGGGCTGGAAGCCGAATGCCCTCCAAGCATCTCAACTATTAGGGTTCCAGGGTTGCTGCTGGGGGGGCATAAAGCATTGAGTAGTACTCAGTGAAGCTAGCATTAATTTTGCTTTGTCCGTATATTCTTTTCCCTGTCGGATCCACTATTTTCATCACCAGGGACTGCTGTCTCGGTGGAGCCGAGAGTCAGGCCAGCAATGCCCCTGCTCTGTCTCCTTCTGCATGCTGTCTAGCAGTATATTTCTTATAGTCAAAGCATCTAAGCTTTTCCAGAGCTGCTGCAACTTTGTTCTTAGTTTCGGATATTCTTGGGGCTAGATCTGGGTCTTCTGGTCTGTTACGTTCCAGGGTTCTCAATTCTTTCTTGTTTCTATCAATTTCTCCCTCCAGGGACCTCCTGACCCCCATTACCCCGGACATGCAATGGCCCCTAATACTCATCTTAAACGCTTCCCACTCTAGAGCCCGGGAGGATGCTGAGCCCTGGTTTTGTGTGAAATATTCTTTAATTTTATCCCTAATGGTATGTCGGAAGGCACTGTCTTCCAGTGTTTCTATGTTGAGTCGTTCTCTTCTCCAGTCCAGTGTGAGCAGAAGCGGGTTGTGATCAGATACTGTGCGGCAGAGGTATTCTGCGCTTCGTACTGTCCAATTCATATCGGGGGTGTCAGGAACACGTCCAAACGGACATGTAGGTCATGCATGGGCGAGTAGAAAGGGTAGTCTCTCTCTCGCGGATGAAGATGTCTTCAGGAGTCCGTAAGGCCCCAGTCCCTTTGCCAGTCAATGAAACTTTTACCTGCCCTGACTACGGGGGAGTGTCCCAGGGGCAGATGAGATCTATCCCATTCAGTATTTGCAATACAGTTGAATTTGCCCCCCACTATTGTTGCCTGAGTTAGATGTGGTCCCCACTTGTGTGAGACTGCGTTCAGAAAGGTGCCCTGGTCATGATTAGGAGCATGAATATCTCCCAGTGTGACGTCCCGTCCCCCAAGCAGACCGGTCACTAGCACATAGCGTCCCTCTTTATCTATAAGTGCTTTCATGTTTTGGAATGGGATCCCTGACCGCACCCACATCAGGACCCCTCTTGTGTATGCCGAATATTCTGTCGCATATACCTGCCCTCTCCATCGTTTCGATATCGCTGTGACCTCCTTCCCTGTGAGGTGTGTTTAGTGTAGTATTGCTATATGTACTCCTCGCCTTTTGAGCTGATTATAAACTTTGTATCGCTTATCCATGCTGTTCAATCCCCTGACGTTCCAGGTGATGAGTTTGTAGTCTAGCGGTCTATCCATAGTCTGTGTGAGTGTGTGGCTTGTTGGCACGTTCGCCCTCATTTGCCCATTTCGTGTGTGAAACCATGAATCTAACCAAGAGGATGTGTGACATGGAGCTGATATCCCTACTATAAACCCATTAACTTCAAACATAATGGTTCTCTTCTTGTCCAAACGCTCTCTCCCCAGGACCGGTGTTGTAACTATCCCCGTCCAAACACTCCCCAACTTGGTAAACATTGTGTGTGAGGGCCGAGGCAGGCTTTGTGTGCTTAACCCTTAGACCTCCTCCCACACCTAAGTCACAATGTCGTGCTCTTCTACCCGGCTCCCCGATAGTACTTGCCGTTATTGTGGGGTGGCGAAGAGCTGAGGCAGCGCAGTCTGATGTGTGCAGACCCCGAATGCAGGTGCTCCTGGGGTCCCATTTTGCACCACAGTCCCACCGTGGCCCCGACTTCCGAAGTTGTTTCCTCC
Organism: Pleurodeles waltl; assembly: GCF_031143425.1. Classification (NCBI taxonomy): domain Eukaryota; kingdom Metazoa; phylum Chordata; class Amphibia; order Caudata; family Salamandridae; genus Pleurodeles; species Pleurodeles waltl. The sequence goes on along the minus strand of NC_090438.1, from coordinate 624,510,860 downwards.
ATGGGCCAAGCCTCTGCGTTTGTTGATTCCGAGCGTGGCGTAGGCGCTGCTGTTCCTCAGATGATCTCGTCGGATGTCCCTGGGGTGATTCTTGGTGGGTTGTCGGGTACGTCAGATGATGAACAGGAGGCGCCGCCTGTAGTGCTTTCCTCTTAGCTAGTTTCTAAGCACTAACATAACACACTAGAAATGCACTTCTGAGGTCAAAGAAGACTTTTATTGTTGTTAATTCTTAATATTTATGAATGACGAATTAGTAGCTTTCAAGTCCGCGTTAATCAAACAAAATATATCAGTTTGCAATATACACAGCAGGTTATATTTATAAGATATTGAATGCAAAGCAAAACAAATACTTCACCGTGTAGGAACTATTTACAGCTACATCTTTCTAAGGTCTGCAAGCTGATGACCCCTGTCAGCCGCGAGAAAGAGTTTCATCTACCCACACGGGATGCTGGCAGCTGGCGCCAAGCTCCAGCACGAGGTCCGGCAGATTCGAATCTGACTCTCTGCAGCCTGTTACATTCGTTACAAAGGTGTGCCCCCTCCTCTCAGACCTGGGAAACTGAGCAAGCCTTTTGGAGACTGGCCAGGTCTCCAAGACTACTCCTGTTCCCAAGCTCAAGCAGAGAGAAAAACAACACCCATGTACCCTCTCTTATCAGGTCTAGTCTACTGTGAGAGCAAAACATCTTGGTTCATCTGGTGCAAAAACACAGCTTGGAAAAATACAGCTTGGGTTCTCAACTGCAATGTCTAACTCCACGTTAAAGGCAATGGGCAGCTAACCTAGATATCAAATGCAATGTCATGTTAAAGGCAATAGGGAGCTAACCTAAATATCAAATGCAATGTCTAGTGTCATGTCAAAGCCAATAGGCATCTAAGCTGAATACAAAATGCAATGTATAATATCATGTCAAAGCCCATAGGCAGCTGAGCTGAATATAAAATGCAATGTATAATATCATGTCAAAGCCAATAGGCAGCCAAGCTGAATAATATATGATATCATGTCAAAGCCAATAGGCAGAATATCTAATAGCATGTCAAAGTCAATAGGCAGCTAAACTGAATACATCATGTCAAAGTCAATAGGAATGCAATGTCAAAGCCAATAGGCGGCTAGACTGGATACAGCATGTCAAAGCCAATAGGCAGAATACAGAATGTAATGGCTAATGCAATGTCAAAGCCCATAGGCGGCTCAACTGAATAAAACATACCATGTGCTACTGGTGAACATTGAGCAACTAATATGCGCAGTGGTGAAACACAAAGTCATTGGTCAAAACAAACTTTATCAAATGGCAGTACATTCCGCCCTTTGACCAATGAATTTCTGTTTCACATATCTCTTGTTTCAAACAAAAACAAAAAACATCGGCACAAAAAAAAAACATTATGATCAAAGCAATCCCTGTAAAGCAATAGAAGTGAATTAACACATTGATCTCATAACCTTTCACATCAGATACATCTACATAAAAAAGACTGGGCAATTTTTATACTCTGAATGAGTCTCTAATTCAACAGTGTTAGCAATTTGATGTGACATGAGTTCTGCTCATGTAAAGAGGCACGGTCCACCTGAAAGGTTTGCTGGAAGATAAGCAAAAGTCAGAGTTCCATACGAGAGGGAAAAAAAAAAAAAAGACACAGCAAACAAGTTGAACTTGAACTGAAGGCGCAGTTTGCGCAAAATGGATCCATGGTGCTGGCACTTTACTCAGCCAGGTTCAGGTTGGGGATTCGGTCCCTTCCCCGACCCCACACGCCCACACCGGAAGGGGGACCACACAGCACACTCAGGGACAGTGGCGAAACGTGGTAGGATCTGCAAAAGAAACAAGTATGACTTTTCTTGCAAGTAACATTTTTCATTTAAACTGCACCCTTCCTCTTTCTTTCCCTGTTTTATAATCAGCAGGACGTTTTTGAGGCCCTTTGTTATATTTTCTGCAGGTTCTGGAGGATCACTTGGGGCTTCAGCCCACACATCAGTACTGAGGTTTTTATCTGCTGCACCACAGCTTCCCTTTTCTTGCACTGTCAGAAGGGCTGGGGCAGACTCATTCTTTACCAAACCTCCATTCACTGCATTTTTGCCAAGTTGGGCCATTCTGTCTCCAATTTGTATGAATGAATCAGATTCTTTTCTAGGTATCAGCATAATTTCGATTTTTCCTTGGTAATTTGCAGCAATCACTCTCCCTAAAACCTGATCAACTTTCCATTTCTGTCCTGGTAACTTTCCTCTCCCCAACTGCTCTGTGACTGCTTGCATGACAAATTGCTTTTGTGCGTGCTGCACAGTTTTTATCAAATCTAGGGGAATGTGCATCTCTCTCATCTCTGCCCACCTGTAAGTGGCTTTTTCTCTCAGCTGTTCACATTTCTGGGGCACCCACTTAGCCATCCCCACTAAGGCAGAATTCTGGGTGAACACTTCTCTCTCTGAATTTTTCTCATTAACATCTGCAAGGTAATTGAACCAGTTAGGTGCTAAAACATTAGCAATGAACCAAAAATCAGCATAAAAATGACACATCTCACGTAGCTCTTGCTTTAAAATCTGACACACATTATACAACTCTGTTCCTTCTCCTGTGCCAGAAAACAACATTTCGGTCAATGAATCATTAGTAAAACAAACATGCTTTTTATCTTCAGTGGACACGAATTCAAATGGTGCACACAATTTCATTGGTAATTCTTTTACCTGTGGTACTCTAGCCCTGTCTTGCAAGTACCAGATCCATTGTATGATTCTAGCTAGGGGCACTATTTTCTTTCCTTGTTCTTCATTTAAATGTACATAAGTATTTCCTTCTTGCACTGCGCAGAAACCTAAAGTCTGCATTATTTCATTTGCCAAATCACACGCGCGCAGCTGCATATTATTTTTCACAGTGACCATATACAAAAGTGTTAGGATTTCTCTCAAATGAGGGCTATTCTTTTTCCAAAAATCAAACAAGCTAATGAAAGTCGGCTCTTGCTCTAAAATCTTTCGTTTTACTTGTGCATTTTGCAACGGTAACTCGTAAATCACATTCTGGTCTCTCTCGTCCCTGTTATCAGTTAAGGAATGCATTTTGTCTGCCAAAAACCCTGGCTCACACGAAAACTCAAAGCAGCTCGGAGCTGTCTTAACCCCCTCATTACTGGAATGGGACAAGAAAGATTCTTCATTTTTATAACTTTCAGCATTATTTTGAATTATTGTATCCTAGCTAATTTGCTCACGTAAATTCCTATTTTCATGTTCCAACTTCCTACATTTCTCCTGCATTTCTCTGTAAGCAGATAAAGGTATCCAGACCTTTCTGTCATCATTACTTCCAAAAGACACGTTTTCTACATATATACAACAGGAATTATTTCTCAAAACATTATCAGGCCTTTTAGCTACACATGCATTTTCTTCTGTAATTCCCCAAACAGAAAACAATTCACAGTTTTTCTTAGCACCATCAGGCAGTTTATCAACACATGAATTCTCAGACATGGTCTGCCGTGCTACTGTGATTCCCCAAACAACAAAACAATTTCTGTAATTCTCAAAACAACAAGAAAACAATTACACTTTTAAAGTGTGCACTTAGAAATCTACTAACTCGTCAAACCCCTTTTAATCACCTCTTAATGACCGACCCCACTCCTGGTACCAATTGTAGTGCTTTCCTCTTAGCTAGTTTCTAAGCACTAACATAACACACTAGAAATGCACTTCTGAGGTCAAAGAAGCCTTTTATTGTTGTTAATTCCTAATATTTATGAATGACGAATTAGTAGCTTTCAAGTCCGCGTTAATCAAACAAAATATATCAGTTTGCAATATACACAGCAGGTTATATTTATAAGATATTGAATGCAAAGCAAAACAAATACTTCACCGTGTAGGAACTATTTACAGCTACATCTTTCTAAGGTCTGCAAGCTGATGACCCCTGTCAGCCGCGAGAAAGAGTTTCATCTACCCACACGGGATGCTGGCAGCTGGCGCCAAGCTCCAGCACGAGGTCCGGCAGATTCGAATCTGACTCTCTGCAGCCTGTTACATTTGTTACAAAGGTGTGCCCCCTCCTCTCAGACCTGGGAAACTGAGCAAGCCTTTTGGAGACTGGCCAGGTCTCCAAGACTACTCCTGTTCCCAAGCTCAAGCAGAGAGAAAAACAACACCCATGTACCCTCTCTTATCAGGTCTAGTCTACTGTGAGAGCAAAACATCTTGGTTCATCTGGTGCAAAAACACAGCTTGGAAAAATACAGCTTGGGTTCTCAACTGCAATGTCTAACTCCACGTTAAAGGCAATGGGCAGCTAACCTAGATATCAAATGCAATGTCATGTTAAAGGCAATAGGCAGCTAACCTAAATATCAAATGCAATGTCTAGTGTCATGTCAAAGCCAATAGGCATCTAAGCTGAATACAAAATGCAATGTATAATATCATGTCAAAGCCCATAGGCAGCTGAGCTGAATATAAAATGCAATGTATAATATCATGTCAAAGCCAATAGGCAGCCAAGCTGAATAATATATGATATCATGTCAAAGCCAATAGGCAGAATATCTAATAGCATGTCAAAGTCAATAGGCAGCTAAACTGAATACATCATGTCAAAGTCAATAGGAATGCAATGTCAAAGCCAATAGGCGGCTAGACTGGATACAGCATGTCAAAGCCAATAGGCAGAATACAGAATGTAATGGCTAATGCAATGTCAAAGCCCATAGGCGGCTCAACTGAACAAAACATACCATGTGCTACTGGTGAACATTGAGCAACTAATATGTGCAGTGGTGAAACACAAAGTCATTGGTCAAAACAAACTTTATCAAATGGCAGTACACCGCCAGACAGGGATTCCTGGTCTGATTGAGTCTCAGATGGGCACGGGGAGACCGACCTCCTCTTCCCCAGGGGCGCCACTGCTTTCACCGCTTCTCACCGTTTCTGTAGCGCCTGGTTACGCAGTGGGGCTGCGCCCGTTAGACGTCTCCCCTTGCTCCTGCGAGGTTCCCTGTGTGACCTCACCGCCCCCTCCTGGTTCTCACCCATGGTCGTCCCCACCGTGTCCAGCCATTCCTGTGCCTGCTGCGGTGACGTGAAGAAAATCGTATCTTTATTCGTGATGATCTTTAGTTTGGCCGGGAACAGCATGGCATATCGGATGCCTCGTTCTCTAAGTCTTCGCTTAACCTCCAGGAAGGGGGCTCTTTGTCTCTGGGTGTCCCTTGTGAAGAACGAGAAGATCATTATCCGCTGGTCATCCACTACGATCTCCCCTTTCTTTCTTTCCTGTGATATTATGAAGTCCCTATCTTTGAAATGGAGCAGCTTCGCTATAATCGGGCGCGGTCTGGCAACCGGAGGGGAAGATCTCACTGGTACTCGCTGTATTCCCGTTCTATTGCAAAGTATTACGACAGGCCCTCCGGAGCCACCTCACTGCGTATCCACTGCTCCAGGTATGTTTCCATCTCAGGTGCCTTCAGTTCTGCCTTCTCAGGGGAAACCAACCAGATGTAGGTTACTTCTCCGTGCTCTGTTTTTGGCATCTTCTGCACGTGCTTCTAGTGTTTTAATCCGCGACGTCAGTTCGGTCACTGTTTTGGTGATCTTCCGGCATTCCGGGGTGAGTTGCTCCAGGGTCTTTTCATTGGTGACCACTCTGTCAGTTAATAGTCTGTTGTCGTCTCTGAGGAGCGTCAGGTCCACAGATAAAGTATCTATTTTAAGTTCTAGTGCGTCTCTGGATGCCTGTATGGCCTGTAATATGGTGTTGAGCGTGGTTTCCTGGTGCAAAGTCTTATCAGGTTCACTGGTTCCTCCTTCTTTCTGGGAACCACTATCATCCCCAGGGCCATCTCATTTCTTTGGTTTGCCCATGTTTTGCAGTTTTCTCCTGGCCTGGGGCCCCCTTTGTTTCTGCCCCAGTTGCTCCGCTGCCCCTGGTTGCACTCACCACTTTTGATAGGATCTTCTTTGAGTTGTTTCCCTGGTTTGTCTGTGCAGTTTGTTGTTGCGGTGGCTCATCTTTATTTAAATCTTCATGTTAGTGCCCTTCGCGCCTGTTCCGCTGCCCAGCCTCCACCCGGGTCCCTCTGCGCTTCCCGCGCCAGCTCAGCCTTGTCTCCCAAGGCCCAGGCTCCAGGCCACAAGGCTAGATTTCTTGTCCCCATCCTCACAGGGGGCACAGTTAGTGTCCTACCCTCAGGGATCACCGGCTGCCTCGCTGTCGCTCCCCGGTTACTGCGTGGGGATGCCCCTCTTTCCAGGTCTCAGTGGAGGCCACCGCCCTTCGGCTCTCCCTTAATTGTCGTGCGCAGGTTTCAACGCAGGCCCCGAGAACGGAGTCCGCCGCCAGGCCCACGGTCCAGGCCCAGCCCACCCTACCCCCGCGGGGCAAGGGTCAGGGAGATGCCCCATGGCCCCTGGGTCCCACCGCGGTGCTGGAGCGATGCTGCAGGGGCAGCGCCTCTCACCCACAGGGGTGCGCGCCCGCTCTTCCATCCGCAGCCGTCCGCCGAGCCTCAGCAGGTCTGGTGCAGGCACCGCCCGGCCCTCCCGCTCCACCAGCAGTCCTCAGCAGCGCGATAGCGGGACGGGCTCCGGTCCTCCGGTCCACACCCCGGGCTCACCTGCAACTTCCTCCGGGCGCCGCCATCTTGTCCGACGGCCCTCCCTCGTGGCCCGGATCGTCTGTCCGCCTGGTGGTGTCCGGGCCCTCCGTTGCTCGGTCCGAATTGTGCCTTATGGGTTCCGCCACCCACGCCAGATCATTTCTGACAATGACCGGGGGCCGGAGAGACAGGATTAATGTCGGATGGTCGGAGGCGTGCTGCTCCATCGGCCTCAAGCCACACCCCCACCACTTAAACAGTATTTCAGGGTAGCCCTAATGCTATCCTATGAAAGGAGCAGGCCTCACAGCAGTGTAAAAACTAATTTAGGCATTTTACACTTCCAGGACATATAGAACACGCATGTTCATGTCCTACCTTTTACCTACATAGCACCCTACCCTATGGGCTACCTAGAGCCTACATTAGGGGTGACATATCTGTAGAAAAAGGGGAGTTTGAGGCTTGGCAAGTACTTTTAAATGCCAAGTCGAATTGGCAGTGAAACTGCACATACAGGCACTGCAGAGGCAGGCCTGAGACATGGTTAGGGGGCTACTCATGTGGTTGGCACAACCAGTGCTGCAGCCCACTAGTAGCATTTAATTTACAGGCCCTGGGCACATGTAGTGCACTTGACTAGGGACTTACAAGTAAATTAAATAAGCCAATTGGGTATGAGCCAATGTCACCATGTTTTGAGGAGAGAGGATATGCACTTTAGCACTGATTAGCAGTGGTAAAGTGTGCAGAGTCCTAAAGCCAGCAAAAATGAGGTCAGAAAAAGAGGAGGAGGAAGGCAAAAGGTTTGGGGGTGACCCTGCAGAAAGGCCATTTTCAATAATAACCAACTAGAGAATGGAGAAACTTTATTAAATGTATAAAATTATTAACTATTAAAACTACCTACACCTACCTAGCCTACACTAACTAACCTCAACACTAGCCTCTAAATCTTAACTTGTCCTAATCTATCTTAAGCACCATAAACACACATGACAATTTAATCATCAACCACACACCCCTTAATACACATAGCTCAGTACAATACAAACATCAACTACATCCTAAACATATACTAACTACACATATAATCCTAAACAAATATGCATAGTGGTCCCATCTGACCTCAAAGTTCCTTGTCATGTCCGTGTTCAAATTATCTAGGGAGCTCAAGGAAACACATATTATCTCAAGTTGCAAATGTATATGACGCTTCCCTAAATTTGGCTGACATTGTCATGCAATCCTAAGTGCCAGTCGACACATACATAGCATTTTGAGATAGAGATATGGACAATATAATTTCAGTACAAAGACATCTAATATGGGGATGGAGGACGTAGCCGCGTAGGAGCTCCCGTCATGCTCTGCGGCTGAACACCGGCTAGGAAGAATGCACGCTTGCAGGCAGACGTGTTTATGCCAGAGCTGTGTTATTGAAACACAGAAAAGACAGTTTGGATTCCTCCCCCCCCTGCTGTTCGCTGCTTGCCGTTTTTGAGGCGTTTTCTGCACAAATTTCCCTCGGGTTCTTCTGGCTGTCAGGGGAATCCGTTTGCAGTCCCGAAGAGGCCTGAGACTGCATGCTCGGAGTTTCGTTTTCAGGAGAGGAGGACTGGAAACAGAGGTGAGGTGGGGGCTATGGAGGGCATTACTTTTTTCCACTGAGGGAAGTTTTCCCTCTCTTACTTAAACTGGACATCAAATAAGTCACTTTGCTGTGAGCATTGTCTGGTGTTGGTGCAGTACATTTGTGTACATTTTTTGCACATTTATGCATTCTGAGTGCTGGAAAGTGGCTGGTTAAAAGGACACTGCCCCCTGAGGCTAGTGTTCTTTTTCCAAAGCCTGCTGCGCTGGTGGGGAGAGGAAGGAGGCTGCAGGGCGCTTGAAAGGGCAAGGAGCAGCACTGTATAATGCCCTGATCTCTGCACTATCTTCAGGGAAAAGGACGCCCTGCTTCTAGAGCTCCTAAAGCTGCCCACACTGTTAAAACAAAGCGCCCAGCCACATCCGACAATCACCTGAATATGTTCTTGTCTTCAAATACCGTCCCTCCACCAACTGTCGTTTTAGCTTCTAGCGACACTTCTCCTCGCAGCTTTCTGCCCTCTACGACTAGCTTGCAAAATCCTGGTTCTGACTCTCCACTGGCAGAGGCTAGGAGCTCGGACTTGGGCTTGGATCTAAATTCACAATCAATGAATAAGGTTAGCCCACCTCTGAATCAATCAGCCTTGAGTTGTAGCGCCGAAGCTTCATACAGCCGGGCTCCAAAATGATCTTTCCTCTGTTCTCTGGACTTGTGAAGGGCCAAAAGGGCGATGCTCCCGCATTGACTACTAACTCTGCCTCTGCTCCTCAAGCGAACAGCTCTCTACTTGATCTCTCTCGCGAGTCGAGTCAGTTTCTGCGTCAGGGATAAGCACTACAGGTGGGCCCCCCCCCCAAACCCCTCCATTAATGGACCTCCTGAATCGGTCCAGGATCAGCTGAACACTCAAATGGGCTTGCTCTCTCACGCACCTAGAGACAAGGCAAGCTACAATATTCTTTCGGAAAATCTGCTACTTCAGATCTTGAGTTAAAAGCCTTGAAAATCTCACAAAACAAGACAAATCCAAGGACGGAATCACAACTGAATTTAATTTCGAGTAATATACAGTAACTTAACTCACGCATCAAGGAGATTGAACAGCGAGTATCCAACCTGGAGGATGCTGGCGTCTCTGAGGAACCATCAGTGGCAAAATGTCAAGCTGATTTGTTAGACTTACAGATCCGGCTAGATGATGCTGAGAATCACTCACGCAGATCAAACTTGAGATATACAGGAATCCCTGAAGGGCGTGAAAACGGACAGACTGTTACAAACTTAATCACGGACCTTATTCTGCAGCATGTTCTCTCTGAACCAGTCGATAAACATTTGGATCTTACGATCATGTGGGCAAAGTATCCTCAAACTATCCTAGTTAATTTTGGTGATTTTCGGATCAAGGAACGCATTCTCCAACAAGCAATTAGGAGTAAAATACATCAGGTTCCTGGCGATTTCGCCTTTAAACGTTTTTCAGATATGTCTGTGGCAGCTGTACATTGAAGGAGAGAATTGAAAGGGATGATTTCGGCTTTCCAAAAATCTGGTGCCACGGCAGAACTCGTACAGCAATCTAAACTTAAAGTGTTTTTTCAGGGACATTCTAATTTAATTCATACAGTTGATGCTGCTTAGACTTTGTTGCATTCTATTCAGAAGCAGTCGGGGCAGAAGGGAGAGGGACGGGGGGAATATGATTAAGAGAGTGGGGGAAGGAGGATGGACCTGGCACTGGGAAGGGAATTGCTCCTTCAGAAAGATGGATTTCATAGAGTGTAAATCAAATGCGTCTTTATGGTACTTACACTCCAGTCCTTTCCAAGTCTAGGGTGTAGGGGGCCATGTCAAGGCACCCGATTAAAGAAGGGTGGGGTTTGGGGGTGGGGGGTTGCCTCGGATCGCTCAGGCGGGAGGGCCCCAGGCTCTGGCCACCCAAAGGTGGGGGTGTGGCTTGGGGTTGGGTGTCGGGAGGTTTGGTAGGGGGCACAGGATCCTGGTTTTTCACACTAAATAGGAGCTATGTGTATTTCAGAATGGATAAGGTTATAGAGGGGGTGATGTTAATTGGACCAGGTTTAGATCATTTATTTCCTTGGTGATTTTCTTTGAGAACTCAATGGCAAGGTTGAATCTTTCATTAAGAATAGTTTCCTGGAATGTCAACGGGTTAAATAATCGGAGGAAAAGGTCTGTAGTCGAAGAAAGGGTAGCAGCCCTAAATCCCTCGGTTATTCTTTTACCGGAAACTCAAATCCCAGTAAAAACAATTGCGGGCTTCCATATGTTTAAAGAAATGGCCGATTTCAAGGTGGTTGCCGCAGCATCAGCAGCCCATAGAGGCGTTGTGGTCTTTCTAGCCAGAGATCTTAATGCACGGCCGCTTGACTTTCTTTGCGATCCCGAAGGACGATGGTGTTGGGTGCAATGTTTATTTGCCAAAGAAAGATTTTTTTTCGTTATTTTTTACGCACCCTTGTTAGATGATCCAGCTCCCTATGTAGGATTGTTCCAGTCCCTTTTGCAATTATCAGGTAAAATTATTATTGGAGGGGATTTTAACTTTCTTCAGGGTCCAATTTTGGATACAACTGTTAGGGGCAAGAAACAATAGAGGCCTAGAGTTGCCAAAATCTTTAAAGACTATGTCAAAGTGTTGATGCTTTGTGATCCGTGAAGAATGAATGCCCCCCATGAGAGAGAGTATACGTGTATCTCAACCTGGTTCAAAAGCGCCTCTCGCATTGATTTTTTTCTCATATCTAAAACATTGCGCTTTAAGGCTCAGTCGGTGCAGCACTCTGGCTTTTCTGACCATGCCTCCCTGGTGCTAGAAGTGTCTCTTTATTCAGAAGTCCCCAAGTTTCAGACTAGAAGGTGGGTCTTTAACCAGCAGCTTCTTCAAGATGAAGGATGGGTGCAGATCTCTAAGAATTAAATTAGTGAGTTTTTCCAACGTAATCAGGGATCTTCAACTCCGGCTATAATTTGGGATTCGTTTAAGGCCTTCTTCAGGGGCTTGGTAATCGCCAAGGAGGCAGCAGACAAATCTTCTCAGAGACAACAAACCAGGGCCCTGGAAGAGGCAGTGCAAAAGTGTTTAATTGCTTATCTACACGCTCCTTCGGAAAACAATAGTCAGTCTTTTGAATTATCTAAAAAGACACTGGCCGACAATTTTCTCAAGAAGGTTCATATAGGATATCAGACTTATAAACAAAGGTATGTGAGGAGAGTAATTTCACAGGCACATTTTTGGCATGGCAGGCTAGGGATCAAATTGCTGGTAATATCATACATGCCCTGAGATGCCGTATCACTGGGGTTAGACATACTGACCCCAGAGCTGTGGATGAAATTATGCTAGAGCATTATAAGATGATTTACAGCCATGCTCTGGATATTGACCCTAGGTCTATTAAGGAATTCTTGGGGAAACTGGATATTCCTAGTCTTACAGAAGATGACAGCAACGCTCTAATACAGCGGCTTACGAAGTTAGAACTCATTGAGGTTGTCAAGAACCTCCCTACGGGGGAAGACTTGTGGACCTGATGGCTTTCCGGCTGAATTTTATAAAGCTGATGATTTTCTCTCTTTAATTAATGGCCTACTCAGGGGCAAACAGATTCCCAATTCTTGGCACTCAGGGAATGTGGTTAGTTTTCCCAAAAATAATAAGGACAGGGAAGATCCTAATGCTTATCGTCCAATCTCTTTGCTAAATACAGATTATAAAATTATTACGAAACTTTTGGCTAATAGGCTCAATGGGGTTGTCAATAAACTGGTGCAGCCCGATCAAAACGGGTTCATAGCTGGTCGGCAACTTGCAACTAATACGCATTTTTTGGCTGAGGCTCTGAACTATTTCGCCTCTAATGAGATTTCTGCCATCGTTCTTTTATTAGATGCGGAAAAAGCATTTGATTTGGTTGTATGGGATACACTCTTCGCAGTATTGGCTAGCTACAAGGTGCCCTCTCAGGTCTCTGCACTAATTCAAAGGTTGTATTCAAACTCTGAAGCTAATATGATTATTAATTCTGTGTGTGTTGGTCAACTTCAAGTACAACGAGGGACTCAGCAGGGTTGCCCTTTATCTCCTATACTTTTTGCTCTTTTCATTGAGCCTTTAGCCATTAAAATTAGACAAAATAGTCAGATTCAACCCCCTTTAAAATCAATGGGAAAGATTAAACTCTACGTTGACGATATTATTATGTTTTTGGATGAAGAAAGTACTTCGCAGGAAGCGGCTTTTAGTGTTTTTGCGGAATTTTAGCAAATTGGTGGCTACAAGATTAACATGAGTAAGACCGATATTATTATGTGTGGCACCTCCTCTATTAAACTGCTCCCCGAATTAAGACATTGCGTGAATACTAGGCCAAAGAGATACCTTGGGATTTATTTTTCAGCCGATATTGAAGACCTGTATGACCTTAATTATGCCCGCTGCTCTCGAAAACTCAGGCTTTGCTTGCCCGATGGGGGTCTCTCCCCCTTTCTATACTAGGTCGAATTGAATTGATCAAAATGACAGTTTTACCATTATTTAATTTTCTATTCTCGGCCATCCCGTGTGTTTTAACACAAAACTTTTAAAAAAATCTGGAGTCTATGTTTCGTCCTTTTATTTGGCAAAATCATTAAGCTCGAGCCGCATTAAGCACATTACATGTGGATAAAGAAAAGGGGGGGTTAGCTTTGCCCAATTTTAAAGATTATTACTTTGCCTTTTTTGCGCATATCTCACTAATTTTATAGCAGAACAATCAGTCGGTTCTACATTCTCTAATGACTTTTGTGAGTTAATATGTAGAGAGCACGATATTCAGAGTCCAGCACTTTTGGCGAAATCTCCCAAAAAAGTTTGCTATAAGATTCTTAAATGGCTCTTTAAGAGAAAGTCAGAATTTTTTAGAAAATATTCAATCCCATATCTGCATTTCAACACCCCCCTTACACAGTTCATGTTACTCTCTGGTGCTCAGCTCAATGCAGACTTAGTAAGGAGGTGGGGGCATGCAGGATTTATTAAAATCAGGGATTTTCACATCAATGACAACTGGGAAACTCCCTTAAACATCCAGATGGTTGTCAAAAATGACTTTCTTTTGGTGGGATCCTATAATACTATGCTATGCAGTCTAAGGGATCTGGACATCAACTTAATCATTAATGCCCAGGCGTTAGTCTCAGAATTGGTGGATCCTCCTGGAATAAGGAGCGCCGGGTCATGAAGAAGGTTATTGGTGGACAGGGATAAGGTTGATCTTGAGGCAAAGGCACAAAAAAAATGGGGTCGTCAGGAGGACTTTGATCTTTCAAGTGAGTGCTGGGAGAGAATTAATCATCTACATTTCTCAGTTCTCAGAGGCACGAATTGGCATTGAATTATATTTTTCAGTAAATGGCTATTATATCGAACCCCGCAAGCCTTATCCTGTGTGGTGCCCTGATCTCTGTTTTCTCTGTAAGGCAGTAGAGGTAGCAGGTGCGATACATGTGATTGGAACATGTGAAGGTATACAGGAGTACTGGGAGGGACTTTTCAAGATGCTAACAACTATGGCTCAGGTTATTATAACTCCCAGTATCCGGTTGTTGTGCCTAGGCTTCGACCTCGAGGCAAGGCTCCGTTCCAGGTGGGAGAAACTCGTTTTTATCGCCACTGTGGTTGCCAGATCTCTCTTGTTAAGAAACTGGCGTTCTGAGTTATCTCCCACCCCTCAAGAATGGCGGAGCAAAATGGTGCAAGTCAGAAATCAGGAAATGAGATATGCTAGTAGAAAAAATTTGCCACGATTTGGGGCAAATTCTTTTTAGACAATCATGGATAAATCTGTTCATGAGTCACCTATTGAATGAATTTGCGTAGCTACCTAATCTTAGTGTTTCTGTTGAGAGCTTTTTCTCTGGGAACCACTGGGGAAATTATTTAAGACAAAGTTTGGAATTGCAATTTTTTTTTTGTTTTGTTATCATGGTGGATCCTTATAAAAACTCAATAGAAAAAAGAAAAAAAAAAGACATCTAATACAACATGACAAACTGACCCAAGTGAGGTCAGTGTAGTCACAATATGATAACAATCATATCGCTCACAACAGTAATTCTCACTCATTATCTTGTGTCAATATGAAATTGTAGACATGGTCCAGTTATATACACTTTCGGTGTTTGTCTTGCATCATGCAAGGAGGGTAAAGTTGGTCAAAAACATATTTGAGCAGTGATAAGATAAGGTAGTACAGCTTGTGTGACTCTGCATTGGATCACTCATCTAGAGTTACACAAGGCAGCACATATTGCTGATTTAGTTTATTCTGCGTTAGGTAGCCACTACATAGATGGAGTGGGGGTGTCTCACTCCCGTAAGACTTTACTTTTGAACAAGTTACCAATTTAGCATCAATTAAAACATTGAATGCTGACGTAAAGCATCTGGTATACCTGTGTACCTAAACCATGAGAACCTTTATGTTTTCACTTTTCTGTACACTCATTTTCCTTGGGCTGCATTCATCAGCACACAAATAAAAAGGTGAATGCATCTAAGGAGATTGTGTATGTATGTATGTAGGAGTATTCATTTAGACAAGAACTATGTTGTGTATAATGTAGTTCCCCTTCAACCATGATGCAAGTGTGCCTGCATTGGTGCCAGCCAGGCAAAATTACCCCACCAGTAGGTAAGCACTGTAATGCACCATATCCTGCTAACACTGTGCATTCCAGCTTTTTAACTTTTACACAGAGCTGTAACTTGACTTCCCACATTGCATTATATGAATGCCTAACAGAAATGGCAAATAGGGGAGATGGGGAGATACAGGGCATTATACTGGCATTTCACATCCAATCCATGTGCATACTAGTGCGTTTGTACAGCTACCCACACGTGTGCCGGTAACACTGTATCCATGCACTAAGGCCTACTGGAGCAGCATAGTTTTAACAACTATGAAATTTGGACACAGTGCTAAAACAATACACTTTTCACTGAGATAGGCAGACTGACATCCAGGTTACAGCTACTAAGCAATAGGGCCAGAACTCTGCCATGTGGTCATCTACTCTCACAATGTGCAACAGTCAGGCAGAGAGGCAATGATATGTACAACACCATGGATCAATAGAGTAGCACTCGTTCATCCCTGCAGCTTCCAGGTTATCAGTGTAATAGGCCCTCGGTCACTCCATTTCACATAAGTATGATATGGACTTCTCCGAGGGAGGCTCAGACACCCCTGAGGCACGATTACAACAGCTATACCTCAGATACATTTTGAAACAGAAGAATTATCCATATTTCATTAAATATATTCACACCCTTACAATAATACATATTGAGATGTAATTTCTACCCTTTTATGGGTCTACATTGTCACATTCCAAGCATCTATCAGTAGTAATATATTTGGAATGTGATGGCTACCATGCTAACACTGTCTTCCATGTTTTTATATTTTGCCTTCAGATTTGACACACAGGCACATGAACAGGTAGGAGACCCCCATATTTCAATTGTAGATTGGCAGGATTCTTTACTGACACTTATATTCAAAATTATGTTGCAGGAGAGGTCAATGCTATTCAGCAGGTTTGGATATAGTATGCTGCAAGATAAGGCAACATATGCACCAGAATGATTCACATTTTGTATTTTTTTTACTATTCCATCATGTTTAAACTTGTTACCACTGTCTGGGGATTGCTTGCACCTCATTAGTACCAGTTCATAGTCAAATATAGCAATATGCAACAGAAACATAACCAGACCAGTTTTTTGTAATTGAGGTTTATTCTAATGTCACACATGCCACACTAACACATCTTAATAGTCATCCTTTGCACATGGCAACAGCATTTGAATACAATTGTTAAGAGCTGTTTACCCTGCTAGCATTGGAGCATCACAAGCCCACATCAGTCGCATGAATGACTGGCGTGACATTAGCATTTCTTTCCCTCACACCTCTTCCAGGTTTCTTCCCGCCCTCTACCCCCCCACTCACAAGACAATAATTGAAGAATTATCTAGCATTTCACAGGGGCATTCAACAATACAACGGTACAATCACAGTAAACATTAGTAATGGCCGGCCAAGCACTTGCTGACAGATTGTCAAGCGGATAGTGAAGCAAGTAAGACTCTAAAGGCCACCAAATGTCACTAGCTCTTGAAGTCAGCAGTAACAGTTTAGCATAAATTTCCAGCAGGTCATTGCAATATATTAAATCACATATTCGCTCTTTGAATTTGGGTGCATGGCCTACAACCCACCTATACGTTATTCTTCTTTCAGCCAGTAGTAGACCAAGGGTGGTGTAGCTACGATATCCCGCCTCCAAGTCTTAAGTGTATCCTAACAAAGCCATCGGTGGGGTTAGTGTAAGCAGTGTGGAAACCATGAGGAACAGGGCGGACTCAACCTCTCCCCAGAAACGTAGAACCTGGGGGCATGCACATGCAAAGTGTAAAAGTCTGCATGTTCTGCAACGCAGCATGGACAGCAATCACCTGCTCGTGGGCCGTATTTGTGAAGGCACACAGGCGTATAATATAGTATATGCTGGAAAGTATAGTGGATAATGTGCAATCTACTGCATCAGGTAATCCTACCTGTTTGCTGGCAGCAATATGCCTACTGTTTGTCTGTCAGCAGCGCCTGTAGTTCCCTATCCCACCCCTCTCTAGACATAGTTCTCAAGGCTGACTGTTCTTGTTGTGCAGCTTGGTATAGGAGTGACACTAAATGCCAAGGATCTTCCAAATTAGGCAGTGGATGAAATGTGTTAACCATGGGGAGTTCCTGGGGAAAATCTTGTGTCCTGTTTAAGGTGAATAAATAGAAAAATATCCAATGGCGTCCATGTGAAGTTGGGCAGAATTGTATAGCTGTCTTGGAATTGACCTTCTCTGTATAGATTCCCTTATGTACGAACATCAGCTCTCGTCAACAGTTTTCTGCCTGCTGTCTCACAACAAACCGGGATAGCAGTCTGATGATGAAGGGGCATGGCCAGTGAGTGTAGTAACCGCTTACCTATTTGCCTGGTTAGCCTATTCCAAGCCGCCTGTGTATAAGCCACAGTGGTGTCCGGGGGTGCCAAGCCGCGCAGCCCAGGTCCCAGGTAAGCAGAGGAGGGAGTCGGAGCCATATATCCCTGTGCAGTAGCTGAGTGTGGTATGTTTAGAGGTGGATGGTACTAGTATATTGCAAAGTGTGTTTGCGCACTGGTATGTTAAAGTTCTACATCAGGGGCTTCACAGCCCCCCCCCGAGAAAACGGCTAGGTCAGAACTTCTCATTTCAAAGGTGGCTGCATACCAGCCCATGCCAATCGAATTAGCCATGTTTTACGCATAATAAAGTAGTGACAGCCCAGTGAATATGGTATGTTAACGAATAGATAAAGTGGTTTGGGTAATGTAACCATTTCATAAGGGAGATTTGGCCAGTGTGCGCGATAGGGGCAAAGAAATCCAGCGAGCAACACTGGACGTGATGCTTTGCAATGCAGTGCCAAAATTTGCACGCATAAGTTCAGCCCTGTTTTGGGACACCTCACTGCCTAAGTACCGAAGGCCAGAGTCACATCAATGTAGGGGGTAGTCCAGGTGGAAAAGTTGTGTATGTGCATCAGTGGAAAAATATGTGATTTCCCCCAATTAATTTGAATACCGGATAATCGACTGAATTGGATGCATTCCCACCATACCGCATTGAGGCTCTACGCAGGGTCTCTAAGATAAAGGGGGTGATTCTAACCCTGGCGGTCGGTGTTAAAGCGGCGGCCAACCCGCCAACAGGCTGGCGGTAAAAAAAATGGGATTCTGAGCCTGGCGGGAACCGCCAACACAGACAGCCACCTTAACACTCCGACCGCCACGGCGGTACAAACAAACAGCGCGGCGGTCACCGCCAAGAGACAGGCGGCAGACAATGTACCGCCCACACTATTACAACTCACCAATACGCCACCTTTTCCGGGGCGGGAGCACCGCTGATAAAAACACGGCGGAAACAGACTACGGACGGGAAAACGCTCACCACTACGCACTCCAGGAGGAAGGAGGACAGCATGGAACCCGAATTAAACATCCTACCTGCTCTCGTCTACCTTCTCATCTACCACGAGTACGAAGTCCGGCGCAGACGACAACGGTGAGTACTGCACCTACGACACACGGGAGGGGGAGGACGAAAGGTTACGGGCACACACATATGCGACCCCCCCCCCCCAACTATGTACTCACCAATGCAGAGCACCAAGTCACAGTGACACCACCCAAACACCCCTGAAAAATGCTAGGACATAATCATATTTGGAATAAATATTTATGTACCAAAAAGCTCCAGAAAATTATCGTACAACCATGAAAGATATTCACAACAAAACTAATGACATACACATCAGTGTATAACTGAAGTACCAAGTCCTGCACATCCTACGAATTCAGCATGTCCGTGGGCCAAAGTCTTGAGAAATAAGGGCAAAGCCCACACAGGAGACCTGAGTCCTTTGGAGAGAACACTGCAGGGGCATCAGATGTAAAAATTACAGGTACCTCAGGGGGAAGGGAAGGGGGGGGCACCACAGCCACATGAGTCCACGACGCCAGATCCACGAGGAGCCACCATGCCCACTGGACCATCCTGGGGAGTGCAAAGCCACAGTCTCTCAATGTCTCTACAGTGGGTGGGCTGCCCACTGGACCATCCTGGGGAGTGCAAAGCCACAGTCTCTCAATGTCTCTACAGTGGATGGGCTGCCCACTGGACCATCCTGGGGAGTGCAAAGCCACAGTCTCTCAATGTCTCTACAGTGGGTGGGCTGCCCACTGGACCATCCTGGGGAGTGCAAAGCCACAGTCCATCAGGTGGATGACAGTCTCCACTGGTCAAGGAGGAGGCATGGTGGGCACAGTGAACCATAAACGGTGCTTGAGACGGCGGTGCCCAGCGGAGCGGTGCTTGAGACGGCGGTGCCCAGCGGAGCGGTGCTTGAGACGGCGGTGCCCAGCGGAGCAGTGCTTGAGAGGAAGGGCCCAGCGGAGCATGCTTGAGACGCCGGTGCCCAGCGGAGCGGTGCCTGAGACGCCGGTGCCCAGCGGAGCGGTGCTTGAGAGGAAGGGCCCAGCGGAGCGGTGCTTCAGAGGAAGGGCCCAGCGGAGCGGTGCTTGAGACGGCGGTGCCCAGCGGAGCGGTGTTTGAGAGGAAGGGCCCAGCGGAGCGGTGCTTGAGAGGAAGGGCCCAGCGGAGCGGTGCTTGAGACGGCGGTGCCCAGCGGAGCGGTGCTTGAGAGGAAGGGCCCAGCGGAGCGGTGCTTGAGACGCCGGTGCCCAGCGGAGCGGTGCTTGAGACGCCGGTGCCCAGCGGAGCGGTGCTTGAGACGCCGGTGCCCAGCGGAGCGGTGCTTGAGAGGAAGGGCCCAGCGGAGCGGTGCTTGAGAGGAAGGGCCCAGCGGAGCGGTGCTTGAGAGGAAGGGCCCAGCGGAGCGGTGCTTGAGAGGGAGGCTGGAAACAGGGACAATGGCTGCCGTCAGTGCTGAGGCCAGAGCAGTGAACGCTCGTTGATGGGCAGCCTGACCCGAATGAATGCCCTCCAGGTACGCATTGCTCTGTTGCACCTCCCTTTGCACACCCTGATGGCATTCAAAAGGGTCGTCTGCCCAACAATGAGCGTCCTTACCAGGTCAATGAGCTCCGCACTGAGGGCAGCAGGGGCAACAGGGGCAGGGGCTGAGGTGCCTGGGGCGAAGGAGACGCGCGCCTTCCTGGGCGAACCGGCACGGAGCGAAGACTGAGGGGCTGCTGGGAGGGCGGGGCTGGTGCGCTGGGTGGCGGCTGTACCTGTAGAGGCGGGGGGCATGGATGTTGCCGCCACCCCTAGGGAGCTCCCATCCGAGGACGTGTCGCTTTCGCTGCTCTCACCAGCGGTCCCCATCATGGTGGTCCCCTCGCCCTCCGGATCACTGGTGCCCTCGGTGTCTGTTCCTGGGCCCACCGGGGCCTTGTGTCCTGCAGCTCCCTCGTGCTCCGATGCCAAATCTCCTCCGCCTGATGATGCTAATGCACACATACACAAGAAGATGAAGAGAAAGGGTGGGGGGAGAAAAAAGAAGACCAGGTTGAGTGCATGCAATGTCAACACCGTTGGCGGAGAGGACAGACACAGGTGCCTAATGCACTAAGCCGCGCATTCGGGGTACACTACTCAGTACTACTGACTAAGACAACAGGCCAAGAGACATCAAACGCGCACATGGGAGATGCTGGACCTTCAATGGCTGTACTTGTCACCCTACCGAGGTGGGGGCCGGGGGCACAGGGCCATGCCTAAGGGAGAGGACTACACTACAGAAAGCGCCCTGGCCTAATGTCACCCACAGCCCTCCTCCCCCTCCCAGACGCCTCCACTGCGCAGAAAGATAGGAGAATGTGCTGATACTCACCCCCTTGTGTCTGCTGTGATGTCTTAAAGCGCCCATCCAATTCAGGGTAGGCCACCGCCAGGATCCGGGACATCAGGGGGGTCATGGTGCGACTGGCACCCCTCCTAGGTTGGGAGGCCATCCCCAGCAGTGTTTCTGCGGTCTTCCTTGTTCCGCGGCGGATGTCCTCCCACCTCTTGCGGCAGTGGGTGCCCCGTCTGTTGTGGACCCCCAAGTTCCGGACTTCCTTGGTGATGGCACGCCAAATCTCGATCTTCTGATGGGCGCTGACCTATTTGACATGTACAGGGTGGAAAGGAGGAAATCATCAATGACCTGCATGTTAGATGTAATTGGCCCCCCCACCCACTTTGCCATATGGCACATGCTCTCATCTGTCGGGCGTTGCACTCCTCATTCGCCCCCCACCCCACAAACTTACATCCACCCCAATCCACACAGGCATAGCCCATTCCATGTGCACCCGGTGTACTGACTTGTTGGTCTGGAGGACCGTAGAGTAGCGCATACTGGGGGAGGACCCCATCCACGAGCTTCTCCAACTCTTCAGACGTGAAGGCAGGGGCCCTTTCCCCAGTCGCAGCAGCCATTCTATCTTCCAGACCGAGGTCACAGCAGCACTTGCAGTATAGGTCCTCTCCTGTGGATGATCAGGTCTCGAGTGATTAAGCAGATAGAAAATGGCGGTCAAGCCCGCGGCGGTGCGTACCGCGTCGGTGCGTACCGCGGCGGTGCGTACCGAGACCGCCGGCGCACTTCGTAATTGGCTCCTGAAACCCATAGGCTTCAATGTTAACCAATGCGGCTTTGCGCCGCGGTCTTCGACCGCCTACCGCCACGGTGTGCCCCGCCAGCGCATTGACCTCACATCCCATTGTCCCACTTCACAGGTCAGGCAGCCGCCATTTCAAGGGCCTACATGGCTTAATTTTGACTGCGACACACAGGCCTAGGTCTTGCATTGCCACACATACACGCCTTTCAACCCATTGCCATTCTTTAACTGTGCAAGCTGTCTGTACGTACCTGTGGTTTGGCTGACTCTGTGCTCCATGTTGTCCTTCCTAGGCACCGTCCGCTGGGACTTGCGATGAGAAGGAGGAATCCTCGCGTGTACCGACCGCTGGTGGACCTGTCGACAATGGAAGAACGCCATATAATACTTCGATACAGACTTGACCGTGCCACTATCCATGAACTGTGTGCCCAGCTGGAGCCAGCCCTGATGTCCCCCATCCGCCAACCCACAGGGATTCCCCCTCTGGTGCAGGTTTTGTCAGTCCTCCATTTTTTGGCCAGTGGGTCATTCCAGACCACAGTGGCCATGTCATCTGGAATGTCTCAGCCTATGTTTTCTAAGATTTTGAGCAGAGTGTTGTCTGCCCTGATGAAACTCATGCGGAGCTACATCATTTTCCCCGAGGAGGGTGACTTGCCTACAGTGAAGGGTGATTTCTATGCCCTTGGACATATCCCCAACATCATTGGTGCCATTGATGGGACCCATGTGGCTTTGGTACCCCCAAAAGACGATGAGCAGGTGTACCGAAACAGAAAAAATTATCATTCGATGAATGTCCAGGTGGTCTGTTTGGCTGACCAGTACATCTCCCATGTAAATGCCAAGTTCCCAGGGTCAGTGCATGACGCGTATGTGATGCGAAATAGCAGCATCCCCTATGTGATGGAGCAGCTACAGAGACAACGTGTGTGGCTAATAGGTGACTCTGGTTACCCCAACCTGCCGTGGCTACTGACCCCAGTGAGGAATCCCCGGACAAGGGCAGAGGAACGCTACAATGAGGCCCATGGGCGTACTAGGAGGGTGATTGAGCGAACCTTTGGCCTCCTGAAGGCCAGGTTTAGGTGCCTGCATATGACAGGTGGATCCCTAATGTACTCACCAAAGAAGGTGTGCCATATCATCGTGGCGTGCTGTATGCTTCACAACCTGGCTTTGCGACGCCAGGTGCCTTTCCTGCAGGAGGATGGTCCAGATGGTGGTGTTGTAGAAGCCGTGGAGCCTGTGGAGAGTGAAGAGGAGGAAGACTCAGAGGACGACACAGACAATAGGGACAGAGTGATACAACAGTATTTCCAGTAACACCCAGGTAAGAATCACCCACGCCATTTCCCAATTGCTTCTAGCCTCCTGCATCTGTACTTTCTGTAGTTCCCACCAGATATTTTTGGGTAATTTTTGATTTTCCCTTCCCTTCTCAGTGCTGTATGACGCAGTGCCTGACTTCTGCTTGGTTTGCCCATGAACTACAGCGTATTGACATTGCTATGTTGTCATCACTAATTGACAGAACAGATATTGAACAGTAATATGTAATACATTTGCTAATAATACAGCATGACTCCAAACTGATTTGTGTGCAATATGTGATTTATTTACAGGGCTAGATATTGGTACATGTGATTATAAGGGTGATGGGTGGGGGTGGAGTAATGTCCATGGCAGAGTCCAGTTCTCAGTCTCACAGGTGCATTGTCCTTTTGCCTGTGGAAGGATGGAGCAGAGGCAGTTCATGGTTGGACAGGGTGGCAATGTGGGACAGTGGGAAGAGTTCAGGGGGTATGTCCTGCTGGCGGGGGTCTTGACATCCTACTCTGTCTTTTTTTTGGATCTCAGGCTCCTCTTACGGGGTGGTTGTTCTTCAGCAGGAGGTGGGGTTCTGGTGGCCTGCCGTGGTGTTGGGGCCTCCTGTTCACTAGCGCCGGTGGAGGTGGTAGGCTGTTCCTGGTCCGGGCTAGTGACAGGGGCCCTGTGTGGTGCCACATGGTCCCGCAATGCGTCTTCTATCCTGTTGAGGGCCAGGACGATGGTCCCCATTGCGGTCCCGATGATTCTCAGCTCCTCCCTGAACCCCATGTAGCGTTCCTCCTGCTGTGCCTGGATCTCCGTGAACCTGGCCAGTACCGTCGCCATCGTCTCTTGGGAGTGGTGGTAGGCCCCCATGATGGTGGTGAGGGCCTCTTGGAGAGTGGGTTCCCTGGGCCTCTCCTCCCCCCCTGTCGCACAGCAGCCCTCCGAGCTGCCCGGTTTCCCCCGGCCTCTGTCCCCTGGACGGTGTGCCCGCTACCACTGCCCCCAGGTCCCTGTTGTTGTTGGGGTGTTGGGTTAGCCTGGGTGCCCTGTAGTGGCAGACACACCGCTGATTGAGCTGTCCTAGAGACGAAGGCATGGGCCCGCTGGGTGGGAGCTGTGCTGGTGTTGGCAGAGGGGGTCGGGTCTGGTGTGGCCTGTGGCTGCCTGAGGGGAACCGACTGCCCAGAGGTCCCCGATGGTCCGGGCTGGTCATCAGGTTCACTGTCGACAGAGCTGCTATCCTCAGTGTGGGCCTGTTCCGGTGGTGGGATGGACACTTCTGGACCCTCCTGGCTGGTGTGTTGTCGTTCGGGTCCTGCATGGGGTAAGAGAGTTTGGTTATTGTTTCTGTGTGTGCAATAGCGTGCGTGTTATGGGTGCCCTTGTCCCCCAATGCAGGCATTCCCTTGAGGGAGGTGTTGGGAGGGTAGTTAGTGGGGGGGGGGGTTAGTGCAGTGGTCATGCTTAGGTGATGGGTGCCCATGATTTGTGTTGGCATGCAGGAGTTGGTGTTGGGATGGGTGGGTTGTGCTGGTGAGACATTGTCAGGGAGGATGTGTGCTGGGGGGTTGGGGGTGAGGGTGGGGGTGTGGGTTGGCATGCTGGTGGGGTGGGGGGGATATAGTAGTTGAGATGGGACTTACCAGAGTCCATTCCTCCGGCTACTCCAGCGAGGCCCTGAGGATGCAGGATGGTCAAGACCTCTTGCTCCCACGATGTAAATTCGGGAGGGGTGGGTGGGGGTCCGCCGCCAGTCTTCTGGACCGCGATGTTGTGCCTGGAGACCATCGATCGGACCTTCCCCCGTAGGTCGTTCCATCTTTTGCGGATGTCCTCCCTATTCCTGGGATGCTGTCCCACCGCGTTGACCCTGTCCACGATCCGCTGCCATAGCTCCGCCTTCCTGGCTATACTGGTGTGCTGCACCTGCGAGCCGAAGAGCTGGGGTTCCACTCTTAGGATTTCCTCCACCATGACCCGGAGTTCTTGGTCCGAAAAGCGTGGGTGCCTTTGGGGTGCCATGGGGTGGTGTGGGTGAGGTGTGGGGTGGTGTATGTGATGAGGAGTATGTTAGTGAGTGGTGCTTTGTGCTACTATGTGGTGTGTGTGATGGTGTAGTGTGCCTCAGTGTGTCTTGCTATGGATTGTCTGCTGTGTCTCTCTCTCCTTCTCTCAGTAATTATGGTCGCAGGGGTTTGTGGGTGATGTGGGTGTGTGTTTTATAGTTGGTTGATTGTGTGGGAGTGGTGTGTGTATGTGTATCAGGTGTGTATATTTCAAATTGTCCAATGTGGCTGTGTTTTGGTGATGTGTGTGTATTCTGACCGCGGCGGTGTGTAGCGCCAATGGAATACCGCGTTTGAATGACCGCCGTGTGGATTCGTCGGTCGTAATGGCATGGGCGTATTTCTGTTGGCGTGACGGTGGAGGTTTGGTCATCTCCAGTTTATCGCTGCCCGCAGATGTGGCGGGCTGCAGTGGAGGACGGATTTTTGGAGGTTTGGCCGTTGTGGGTCAGAATGACAGTGGCGGTTGGCCGCGGCGCTGTTATGGCGGTCTTATGACTGGCGGTAAGGGCATTTTACCGCCGAGGTCAGAATGACCCCCAAAGTGTTACATCATCAGTGTATAGCAAAATTAGAATGTGCCTGCTGGGTGTCCGTATCACATACTCACTGCGATATTGGTGCAGCTTGGCAGTCAGGGGCTTCAACGCAAGTGCAAAAAGCAGGGGCAACAGAAGGCACCCATGCCTTGTCCCCGGGAAATGGAGAAGGTCACAGAACATATGTCATTTATTTGAACCCAAACCTAGGGGCTGGCATAAAGGAGTGTAATCCAGGACGTGAATGCCAGTGGAAAGCCCATGCGCCATAGTATAACCATTAGGTAGTCCCAATCGAGTGAGTCAAATGCCTTTCTGGCTTCTAAAAAAACAGCTGCTTCTGAGAGGTTGGGGTCAATACTTTGCAGTACTGCAAAAAACATGTGTTGATTGTGCGAGGTGGCTCTGCTCTACAATAAATAGCTTCAAGAAGGAAGCTACACTAAAGAGGGTAGTGAGGAGGCATTCAACATATTGTTCCATGCAGCCTGTTTCAGTGGATTCTGGAATTCCCACTATCCACAGATTGTTCCTCCTAGATCTAACTTCAAGATCTTCATTTTTGGCAGCTAAAATCTTCAAGACTTTTAAGACTTGTAACAGCTGCTCGCTCTTAGTGTGCCAGTCTCTTCCCCAACTGAAATCGTTCGTTCAGCCTCAGTTGTTCCCCTGGCCTGTTTTCCAGTTTAGAGGTGAGTGAATCCAACCTGGCACACATGTTGTCCATATTGCTGTCAATGGAGAACAAGCTGCTTTGCATGGCAAGCAGAGGGTACTTCATGTTGCCTGTGTCTGTGGTTTCCACTATGGTCTTTTGTTCTTGGGACTCCTGGTCCAGACTGTTGCACTGCAATCTGCCTGACTTCTTTGCCTGAAAATGTAGTTTTGTCTGCTTTCCATCAGATTTCCCCATTGCGGTCTACCATGGCAGCGGGGCAGCTGACAACTGTGTGCAAGCCTGTGGAGCGATAGAGGTCCCTGGGCGTCAAGCCAGGCCCAGTTGTGGCCACCACAGGGGGTGAAGCTTGGCACACAATGGTGCATGATGCCTGGAAGCGCAGAGCTGCACAAACAGTCCCGGGTATGGCAGGCAAATTAGGAGTGAGTCTGTTGGTGGTCTCCACACCTTGCAGAAACTGAGCTGCCACCAGCAGCTGCCCTCCAGGCACAGTAGCCACGCGGCCGAGAGCTGTCCAGTCCGGCCAGCGCGGCGTGCTCCAGCAGAGCCACAGGTAGCCTCACAGCCACGGTCTTGGTCCTCCCTGCTCCGATGCGGGCACCACTGCAGCATGTACCCCATCCCAGCAGGGTCTCATGTGCCTCATAGATCCTACCAGGGCCTCACCTCTCTCCTGGCCCTGCCCCCCGATCTCCATAGCAGGCCACTCCGCAGGCTGTCTCGTCTCGACTGCCACTCAGGTGTGCACCCCATGGGGGCTCCCACCGCCTCTGCGCTCCCAGTCTGTTATGCAGGCAGGTAGGAGTCCTCAGCAGGTTTGTCGGTTCCAACCTGACAAATAAACAGGTCCTCGCTCGCTGGTGAGTAGGGACGGTCACTCCGTGGCCTGCATTGCCACCGTCGTTGATTGCGCTGTTGCTGGCGTTTGGAACAGGCCTCACAGCCAAATGAATCTAAATCTAAATAGATTGCATTTTTTTGGCAGCATCTCATGGCAGCGAGCCTCCATTTATGCAGGATGATGTAGAGGTGAAATTGTGGGTTTTCAGCTAGCCCCTGAGCAGGATTATGTTGGATAATTCTCCCGGGCCGTGGAAGCCTCACAGAGATGCTTCCATCTTGCTCACAGGCTCTCTGGCGCCCCCCACCAGGCCAGCTTTGCTAAGGTCATTCCACTTTGAAACAATACCGGTTGAAGCATTTTTTGTCACTTTTGAACCCTTAGAGGTAGGACCAAATTTGTTAGTGGTGAACATCTGCAGACTAAGCGCCAAATGATGAATCATGTGCCAAATCCATCAAAGCTATAAATGTGAAAACCTCACTACAGATGCATGAATGCATAAATCTAATGGCTCTGCTTATAGAGCCCATAGATTTCACAATAACATTCCTCTTTGTCAATTCTCAATGCATCTGTGGACATGTTTTGCTGTGTTGGCACACTGACTGTCATTTTTTTACAAGTGATGAATATCTCCCTATCCAGATCACACTGTTACAGTTATCATGGAGCACACACAGATGTCACAGATCTACAACCATGTACTCATTATATGTACTTGTCGTATTAGGATCCCTGAAGCTGTCCACTTCTACCTAAATGAAAGGCAGATGTCCACCTACAAGACAATGATTTAGACAATGCATCGTAAATAGTGCTACGACAGACAGTTAAATATAAAAAAAAACACTATGACATCCCATTGCTTTTCCAAATCTCAACACTCCTAACACATGTGTATATTTTGTATGGATATGAAACGGAGGTCGTCACCTAGCTGACCTGGTTGGAGTTAAAAGGTCAGAGATATCTAACATCACATGCCTAAAGCATGATTCAGGCTTGTGATGTCTTAAGTACTGCTGGCCAGAATCATCTCAGTCCCTCTTGCACCATGACACAAGGGTGAAATCATTGGCACTAAGTAGACAAACGTTGTCCTGTGATGGGAAAGACAGGAATGCAACATACATTTTAAAGACAATGCATTCCTGCCCTTTCACTTTGATAACTTGCTGTGCTGTGCTGTTCGGTGTGTTCTGATGATAAAAGTGTCACTTGGTACATAAGTACTAGCCTTGCCACACATACAAACCTGATGCCATGTGCAGTATTGATGATGATATCTGATGTGAATTTAGCCAAAGGCTGAATTTGCCTGATACAGAGTGCAGTTTCAGTGTCAGCTGAGTAGTCAATAACAGCAATACATACTATTTCTCTTTACATTGCTATGCAAATACATTAATCAGGGCATGTCCTTGTTAATTAGTGTACATCAATTGAATGAAGGCATTCTTACCATTACTTGTGCCTATGAGTGCTTTCTCCATATGGCACAAGTGAATATATGGCAGAGGTGCTGCTTAGTGTGACCCTTTGATACTTCTGCCACTTGGTGTCACTCTCTCCTGACTAGTGTGTCACAAGGCATACACACATAGCACCTACATTTTGGGACACATTTACTAAGACGTCATGCAGTGCTGCCCAGCAAGTCATCTTTCTGTGCAGTGCTGCATGACAGGGAAAGGTCAGGAATGCACCATATTTAACACTGCATGGACCATTTCTGCCTTTTCTCAGTGCTAGTGCACAAAGTGCTGCCTACTGGCAATGCAGGCACCCTTGTAAGCTAGTTTGTTTTTGTATAGGAGGGGGCACTTTCTTGCACAAAAACAATTGCCTGAGGCATTTTCCTCTTTCTATGTGTGCTGCAGAATGCACTGCACTGCTTAAGAGTGGGAGGATATCTAGATATGTGGCAATCCTGCCCTGTACACTTCATGCAGTGCACTGCATCACATTGGCTTGCTGTCTTGATTTTGTCTTAGTTGGAGTCATGGCTCCATGTTCATCAACAGCTCATACATGTTGAGGCCTACATCTAAGGTCCTTGTAGTTTCTTTTTAGGTGGGGTGAAGCAGCAGGGGGCATAAATTGCACGTGTGTATTCAATTGCATCAAGAATGTTTGGAAATCCAGCTACGGTGTAGAATCCTTGCTTAGTATCCAGTTGTTGTTGGGTAGTTTTGGGGAACGGAAGGTACTGGGGTGTGAGTTTTTTGATGGCATCCAAAAAAGGTGGGAGGAAGGCAGAAAACGCTCCCTGTGAAAAAACCTGGCAGTCTGGCTGTTGTGATTTGGAAGGAACCTGATGCCAGCATATGGAGGACAGTCATCAATTTGTCATGTGGTGGGATGTTATTGGGCCTTGTGGTTGGTGGCTGGAGAGTTGACCCAATCTTCTCCAGCAATTTTGCGATGGACTCCCTCTTGAGTCTGTAGAACTGTGTGACATCCTCCTCCCTGAGGTAAATGAGGGCTATACGCTGCCAGAAAACACGCTCCCTCTACCTTTGCTGCCTAAGTGTTGTTGGTGTTCCCCTATCTTCTCCCAGTTTCAGTATGATGACCTTCATGGTGTAGTGGAGTTTACCAAAGTGGTCTGCGATGTTGAGGATTTTATACTACAGCCACTGTGTCATTCCGTATGCCTGGTTTCCAGCTGTGCACAATTTTGCCAGATTTCTAGCTTTGCATTGCGCTACCACACGATGTGTGACACAGTGCGACACCCATAAATACCACTGCATTACAGTTGCATCAGATGTTGTATTGGAACACATACATTGCATATATGAAATAATGCGTGACCAGCTGAATACAGCGTAGCCTTCGCCCCACATAACCTTAAAAACATTGCATTTTTGAAGAAGTGCCATTTTTTAAATATGACTTACTGCTTGCATTGTCCTCGTGTCACACTACATGATGCAAGGCTGGTGCAAGCCTCTCATAAATATGCCCTCAAATATTGTAAGTCTACTAGTTCCCACAATCAAACAGATGGTCAAACAGGACACCTTAATTAGTCCTTTGGGCAATAATTTAGTTGTTTTGGAATGAACCATCTGAATGTCTGGAGAAGATGCATTGGTCTTGCAGACTTTGCTTACAACAATGCTATTCACTGCAAGTTTCCTTAGCATAAACTCCTTTCTACTAAACTTGGGGATACACTCTCCATGTGTGGCCTGCCATTCTACTAATTTAGATAGTCTCTTCAGTTAGCAGTCACAAACACCTTCAGACTGTCCAAAGGGCACCTTAACAACATCAATTGCTAGCAAAATACAACACAGGCATTTTTCAGACTGTCGCAAGTAAGCTGCGTTGACATTTCAGAAAGGGGGTACGGTATGAGTGTCAACTAAACATCTGAGAGTTGCAGGTCCTTACCTCAAAATCACTCTTCATTTTGAAGCCCTCTGTGAGATTAATGGTCAAATAGGGACCTCTGAATTCTGCTCGATGCAGCCTTCACACTGTTACATCCACCCATGATTCTGGGGGACATACTTACTTTGGCGGGCGGCGGAAGCCGCCCGCCAAAGTAACCCCGTCAGAACACCGCACCGCGGTCGAAAGACCGCTGCGGTGATTCTGAGATTTGCCCTGGGCTGGCGGACGGCCGCCAAAAGGCCGCCCGCCAGCCCAGGGCAAATCAACCTTCCCACGAGGACGCCGGCTCAGAATTGAGCCGGCGTAGTGGGAAGGTGCGACGGGTGCAGTGGCACCCGTCGCGTATTTCAGTGTCTGCATAGCAGACACTGAAATACTTTGCGGGGCCCTCTTACGGGGGCCCCTGCAGTGCCCATGCCATTGGCATGGGCACTGCAGGGGCCCCCAGGGGACCCGCGGCACCCCCTACCGCCATCCTGTTCATGGCGGGTTTCCCGCCATGAACAGGATGGCGGTAGGGGGTGTCTGAATCCCCATGGCGGCGGAGCGCGCTCCGCCGCCATGGAGGATTCAGAAGGGCAGCGGTAAACCGGCGGGTGACCGCCGGTTTACCCTTTCTGACCGCGGCTGAACCGCCGCGGTCAGAATGCCCTTCGGAGCAGCGCCAGCCTGTCGGCGGTGCTCCCGTGGCCGGTGACCCTGGCGGTCACCGGCCGCCAGGGTCAGAATCAGGCCCTCTGTGTCTTGAGCTTCAAGAAACCCTCCACAAATACACCATACACTTCCTCCCTTATTAATAAATAGTTTCCCAGAATACAGGTATAGGCTATAGTTGGCTGCCGGGTGTACTGAGGAAAATGGCAGTACCTAAATGCTTGAAAGGGGTATGAATTTTACTCAAGATAATGTTCATGGCCCCATATTTGTATTGATGTTTCAGTAACATTTCCTACAAAAAAGGGGTTTTCAGAGGTTCTGACTTCTGTGAACCTGACACAGATACATTTTGCATCATTTTGTTTCTTCCATAAAAAGAAATTTATTTTAGTCCAGTCCTACTTATATAAAGAAGCTAGAGACAGAACACAGTTGAAGCAAATGGATTGTGAAGCTACTAAAAACATATGTTGCACAGATAGCTTGTAAATCATTTTACTCTCATGGAACTGTTTTGTTTTAGAAAATTGTAAAGGAATAAATAACCTTTTCTTCCAAAAAAAGCATACTTATTTTGCACGTTTAGCTGCCCCACTAGCTTAATCTTAATTTATATAAGTGGAGAAGATGCATTTGTTCAGTTGCTTATTACATGATCATAACAAGAATCAAGCATTGGCAAGACCAGTGGGTCTGAATTTTGGTTGCATGATGGAACAACGCATGCACTTACAACGCATGCCTTTACAACGTGGTAAGTAAAATGCATGGTCATTACCACGCATGCAGTTACCCAAATATTTTTCACAATGCATATGCTTTTACCACAAATGTCTTTACCATGAACATTTTGCAGTAAAGGCACAGTTGGTAAAGGCATTTTCATGGTAAAAACTAGAGGTAAGTATAACATACTAAATATATATATATATATATATATATATATATATATATATATGTACACACACACAAACACACCTTTCCACCCAAAAACCCTACCTACCCTACCTGCCATAAACCCTAAAATTTACCATACCACCCCAAGACCAGTACCCACCCTAAAACCTAAACACCCCTTACTACTCCAAACCCCATACTCACCCTAAAACCTAAAAAAAAACTACCACCCCAAAAACCATACCCACCCTAAAACCTAAAGATGCCCTTACCACCCCAAAACCCATACCCACCCTAAAACCTAAAAATGCCCTTACCACTCCAAAACCCATACCCACCCTAAAAACTCAAATTAACCTTAACATCCCCAAACTTATGCACACCCTAAAACCTAAAAATGCCCTTAACACCCCAAAACCCATACCCACCCTAAAACCTAAAAATGCCCTTATCACCCCAAAACCCATACCCACCCTAAAGCCTAAACATCCCTTACCACCCCAAAACCCATGCCCACCCTAAAACCTAAAAATGCCCTTACCACCCAAAACCCAAACCCACCCTAAAACCTAAAAATGCCCTTATCACCCCAAAACCCATACCCACCCTAAAACCTAAAAATGCCCTTACCACCCCAATACCCATACCCATCATAAAACCTAAAAATAACCTTACTACCCAAAACCCATGCACACCCTAAAAACTAAAAATGTCCTTACCACCCCAAAACCCATACCCACCCTAAAAACTAAACACCCCTTACCACCCCAAATCCCATACCCACCCTACAACCTAAAGATGCCCTTACCACCCCAAAACCCATACCCACCCTAAAACCTAAAGATGCCCTTACCACCCCAAAACCCATACCCACCCTAAAACCTAAAAATGCCCTTACCACTCCAAAACCCATACCCACCCTAAAAACTAAAATTAACCTTAACACCCCCAAACCTATGCACACCCTAAAACCTAAAAATGCCCTTAACACCCCAAAACCCATACCCACCCTAAAACCTAAAAATGCCCTTATCACCCCAAAACCCATACCCACCCTAAAACCTAGACACCCCTTACCACCCCAAAACCCATGCCCACCCTAAAACCTAAAAATGCCCTTACCACACCAAAACCCAAACCCACCCTAAAACCTAAAAATGGCCTTATCACCCCAAAACCCATACCCACCCTAAAACCTAAAAATGCCCTTACCACCCCAAAACCCATACCCACCATAAAACCTAAAAATAACCTTACTACCCAAAACCCATGCACACCCTAAAAACTAAAAATGTCCTTACCACCCCAAAACCCATACCCACCCTAAAAACTAAACACCCTTTACCACCCCAAAACCCATAACCACCCTAAAACCTAAAAATGCCCTTACCACCCCAAAACCCATACCGACCCTAAAACCTAAACACCCCTTACCACCTCAAACACCATACCCAGCCTAAAACCTAAAAATACCCTTACCACCCCAAAACCCATGGCCACCCTAAAACCTAAAAAACCCTTACCACCCCAAAACCCATACCCACCCTAAAACCTAAAAATACCCTTACCACCCCAAAACCCATACCCACCCTAAAATCTAAAAATGCCCATATATATATATATATATATATAGATAGGTGTGTATATATATATATATATATATATATATATATATATATATATATATATATGTCATTGGACCCACTTAATACGTACCTGTACTTACCTTTAAAACCTTTACCACGCATACCACTTTACCATTCATGCCTTTACAATGAAATTCGTTGTAAAGGCATGCGTAGTAAAGGTATATTCGTGGTAAAGGCATGCGTGGTAAAGCCGTGCGTGGTAAACGCATATGCGTTGTGAATGCATCGTGGTAAATGCATTTCGTTGCATTCACCGAGATGTTAGTGATGTTACCCCTGAATTTTATGTTGCAAAGCATCAAGCATTAGCATGCTGAAATGAAGCAGTGATAGTAATGGTGCTGGTAAAAGTCGTGTAAGTGATGGTAGTGGTAATAGTTTTGGTGGCAATGCGGGTGAGAATAATCATTGTAGTAATGCTGTGGTTATGATAATGGAAGTGGTGGTGGTAATGATGACGGCGTTAACTGTAGTGTCATTTCTAATAACCCCGGTGACCGTAATGGCTTACACTGCTGTCCTTAAAGAACACATTTTTTAAAAATCTACTGCATTAAAAAAAAAGAAAAACGGATTGCTTTCTTAATTCTTTGGCTGTCCGATGACGCATGCAAAGCCAGTAGCAAGAGGTGAGAGGGTTGTAGTCATCTGACTTTGGCCATAGACATGCTACATATACTTTAAACAATTGATAAAAATACATCTAGCAAACAGCAGCACTATCAACCCAGATCTAAAAAAACTGAACGAAAGAGGAAACACTGGACAGCAGCACTCTAAAATTGAAATTCGCAGTCTTTGCTTCTCAGGCCAGTTCACTATTTCTACATGCCCCTTTTGAGGCTTGATGTTCTTTTTCTTTGGCACTGCAACAATGCCATGGCCCCAAACAAATACAAAAGGACTTTTATTTCGGCAAACGCGTGTGCTTTATGGAATAAAAAGGTGTGGAATGCCTGTGGTTTTCCCTTGTCAAACTCATTAGAGTGTTTCAGGAAATATGCACATCATGGCCTATTTGGCAATTATGCATCAAAGGTTTCTCTTGATTCAAATGTACTACAGTCTTTAACGCCAAGGGGCATATTTATACTCCGTTTGCGCCAAATTTGCGTCATTTTTTTCGACGCAAATTCGGCGCAAAACTAACGCCATATTTATACTTTGGCGTTAGACGCGTCTAGCGCCAAAGTATGAGGAAAGAGCGCCATTTTTTTGCGTGAACGCCTTCCTTGCGTTAATGAGATGCAAGGTAGGCGTTCCCGTCTAAAAAAATGACTGCGACGCAAATGCGTCGTATTTATACTCCCGGGCAAAAATCACGCCCGGGAGTGGGCGGGGCAAAAAACCCCGCATTTGCGCCTCTTTTTAACGCCTGGGTCAGGGCAGGCGTTAAGGGACCTGTGGGCTCAAAATGAGCCCACAGCTGCCCTCCCATGCCCCCAGGGACCCCCCTTGCCACCCTTGCCCACCCCAGGAGGACACCCAAGGATGGAGGGACCCATCCCAGGGACATTCAGGTAAGTTCAGGTAAGTATAATTTTTTTTATTTTTTATATTTGTTTTTGGCATAGGGGGGCCTGATTTGTGCCCCCCTCCATGCCACAATGCCCAATGACCATGCCCAGGGGACAGAAGTCCCCTGGGCAGGGCCATTGGGCAAGGGGGCATGACTCCTGTCTTTACTGAGACAGGAGTCATGTAAATGGCGTCTGGGCGTCGTTAAAAATGGCGCAAATCGGGTGGAGGCGATTTTTTTGCGTCAACCTGACTTGCACCATTTTAAGACGCCCTAACGCCATTTTTCCCTACGCCGGCGCTGCCTGGTGTACGTGGTTTTTTCCACGCACACCAGGCAGCGCCGGTCTGCTAGCGCCGGCTAACGCCATTCAATAAATACGGCGCCCGCATGGCGCTTCAGAATGGCGTTAGCCGGCGCTAAACTTTTTGACGCTAAACTGCGTTAGCGCAGTTTAGCGTCAAAAAGTATAAATACGGGCCCAAATTCTTCTCTGTGTGGTGCATATCAGTAATTGGAAAGCAAATCAGTGAGTGGATAAAACAATTAACAGTTGCACGGTGGGTTAGAGAACTGTCTAATTCCTGGACAGCAATGCGGAGATCTGTATAAACGAAAAGAATAGGGATTTTTGCTTGAATTTTGATAAATCTTCCGCCTATTTTGACCAAATATCGTGTTAGTGTGGCATTTGTTTTGCTGCAGTCGTCTGCGCACACCCTGCAGGTGAATCACCCATCCTAATTCCTGCCTTGTTACTAGTGAAGGGATGCCTCTTGCTTTCACAGGTGCCCTGTTGTTTGTACACTCTGGGATGTACACTGACAAATGGAAAGGAACGGATGGACCTAATTAGTACACGACAAGTGTCTCAGTGAAGATCTTTAAAGTGGTCCCTTTCAAAGGCAATTATGGCCTCCCTCTCTCCCGATGGACAATACACTATGATAACAGCAACATCAATAAATTGGCTATAAACAGTTTGGTGAGGCTTGGGGTGTTCAATCCACCATGTATCGGAGATTCCTTTCTTCACAGCCAAGGCAGGACTGAGAGAGATGGACAAGAAAGCCTATTTGTTTGAGGAATGATCCATGCATATAGAGTGACTGCTGCCTTTCAGGCAACATTCTGGACAATGACTTACAGAATTTGGGACATAATGGTGAGTTTAGTGATGTAATCCTAAAGCACTAATTATATAAAACTATGAAAATGAATAGATGAAAACAAGTGTCTGTGTTAAGCATGTGTGTAATGTAATCTGTGTCTCGCTCCTGATTTTGTAATCCACAGTCAGACATGGATTAAGGATAGGTAGAGAGGGTGGAGAAGGGCTACTTGGCTACAATTGTAGCGACTGGGGTCCTTTCCTTCGGGGGTCCTTGCATCCATTCTACTATGGACCTGTCAACTGGGTTAAGTGCACCACTACCACATTTTACTCAAAAGGTAACAAGAACAAGAAGCCCAAAGGAATTCAGTAGGGTAGTACGAGGGTAGAGACTGAGAACTCAAGCAATAAAACAGACACAATAAGTAAATGTCCAGCCCAGCACTTTCGCTCAAGAAAAGGATCAGTACTTGAATCACACCACAACTCAATACTATACATCAGTAATATGGAACACTATAGGGAATGCATTCTACAGATGCTATAGGCAGACCTGCACAGAGAAACAGAAGCTTTAGATTTAAGCACAGGTGCAGGCTCACAATGGGGATGAGTATTGGCTTTCCTCAGGTCTGCCACATGTAGGTCAGTCTATATGCATTTACTAGACAGCTTTCTTAAGGCGCTTGCAATAACATCAACAAAGTCTCACCAAAATCTGTTATCCAAGTTCTCAGTCAATGTTTTTTTTACAGGAATTAGCATTACCTGAGTCAAAGTGCACTTAAGATCTCAAAGCACGGGTTAGCAGTCTGCAACCACATAGAGTGAGCAATCGCACTCATAGAGGTTTTTTCAGGTGGTCCAGCTTCATCCCTCAGCGTCAACCCAATGGAAGTCACAGCAGCAGCATAGGTAAAGTACTTCAATTAGGCAGGTAGAGCACCTATGTCAGAGATGAAGAGTTGCAGTCCTTGGGATGCAAGAAATACAGAGTCAGCACAGGTCATGTGGTATGCCTCTGTGTCAGTCACTAAGGTGGGCATGTTCATGTTCACTTATCTTTGGTACACAGAGAAACCAAGAGATCCTTGGGCACATTTGGATAAACCTCAGTCATACTCCTACAGGAGTCAATTTCTCCTGGGTTTCTCTACTGTCTTGACTTAAGGGTAGATTTATCAAGGTTGTGGGTCGCTCTTGTGCCACCCAAGGGGGGGCAAGGGTGATGCAAAACCTAAATGGATCTTATCAAGCCATGCAAGGCCATGTTGTGTGACCCTAAGTGGCTTCTTAAATCTAGAGCACGTAAGGCAGCCCAAATCGCAGCCTTGTGTTACTCTGCAGCAGGAAGGCATTCCATGGCTGGAGAGTGGGTTTTCTCACACATCCACTCATGGACTCTGACACATTCCCAGGTTTGTCAACATAGGGAGACCTGGAAATGAGTCAGAATTGTAGGCCTCCACACCAGAGGTGTAACAAGGAGAAATATCCTTTTTTCTCCTTGTTGTTTCAACTTTCTAAGTGTGCTGCATCCTGCAGCAAACATAGAAAGAGGAAAATGCCTCTAAGAATTGTTTTTCTGGAGGACGGTGCCTCTTCCTGCAAAAAAACAATCCTACCCACCAAGCAGGCAACATTGAAATATGACGCAAGGGTGCCTGTGTTGGGGTTAGGCAGACAAAAGTGCACCAGTGCTAGGAAAGGACAGGAATGTGCCATTTAATCATCTTTCAGTGGGCCAGCAGGCTCCCAGCTCTCAGGTAGAGGAGGATTGGCCATCAGAGATACTAGTTCTGGGATCACAGCAGCTCACAGAGCATTCTGGGGTGTCTCTCAGTTCTTAGTCAGTGAAGAAGCTTAGACGAAGAACAGAGCTGAAATGTTTGTTTCCAACTAACATGCATGTTTTCCCTAAAGAAGATAAGAATCCACTGTCTAAAGTCCAGAATCTAGTTTGAGGCAGTTCTTTTTCACAATTCTTTTTCTAGTTGCAGAGCACACACAGTTTTTGGGTAAGGTGACGGCTCTCCCATCAGACAGTGATGAGTCTGGCTCCAGAGTCTGAAGCTCTGGCTGTCATGAGCCTCCCTGGAATAGCCACTCAGGGGGAAGTGAAATAGACCAGGCTCTGTTCAGAAACTTTTTTCCGCTATAGCAATGGAATCTGATGGCTCTTTTCCGTTCGCCCACCATTAACCATATATCAGTGATCAGGAAGGGTTAATCAGAAATCCTCTGCGACAAAGGTTACCAGCCAATTTCTAGACATAGGCCTGTTCCCATCCCTCCTTACTTCATTGTCTAGGGTCACACACTCCCGGTCAAGAATGCAGGCAATGCACGTCCACAATATGTGAGGCTGTATCACAACTGGCATCTTGTGACATCTCAAACCAGGGGCACTTCACAATGGATTCCACTGGCTTCAACACGCTCACAGTCACTAACAACGTAGAGTCCAGCTACCATCCCCCATACATACAAACATTCATCAAGCATACAAGCAAGCATGTTGGTGCAGGGTCTGGTAATGACATGTGAGACTTTAAATAAATGGGCCTGTAGGTACTGCACTCTCTCTTTGAACAGGTAGTATGGTCTAGCCAATACAAGAAATTTAAAAACAGTATGTGTGAGAAATCAGGTTGTTGTTTGAAGGAGGTGAAACCTACTAAGACAGTAGCCACAAACCTTTCCAAGGTGAACCACAAAAAAAGTCACTACATTAATCTGCACTTAACCGTTTGGTAGCTTGGCACAAAAGCAGTCAGGGTTAATTTAGTAGCAATGTACAAAGTATTTATACAGCACTTCAACAGTGATTAAGTGAAAATACAGCACAAGAAAAAGCTCAAACCAATTTAGAAAAATAGAGTTAAATTTAATCAATTATTTGACACAGAAATTATAACTATCCAAACAGTAGAACTGGAGATGTACAATTTCAAAATATCTAAGTAGGTATAGCACCTAAAAGCACAAAGCACCACTCAAGGTCATCTGGTCAGCTAGAATAAAGGAAAGTCACAAGCTCTGGGAGACTGTGATGGAGGCTGGATCGGATACAGGGACCAGGTCAGTCTAGCTGAAAAAGTTACCTTCTTAATGTCTGGTGCAAAGAGGCTAATTCACAGTGAAGAAGGATGTGAAGAGCAAGGAAAGTGCTGTGGGTGGTCATTGCTGTAGTGATAAAAGAAGGCCAGCCATTGTGGATGGTCATTGCTGTAGCACAAAGATTCTGTTGGGCATTACAGATGGTCATTGCAGGAGCTTTATGATGGAAGACACCACAGGTGGTCGATAAAGTAGTGCAAAGTGCAGATCTCCTATTGTCGGTCATCGCTGGTGGTTGCTCTAGCACAAAGAGTTGGGTCAACCAGATCTTCGCACTGGCAGTCATCGTGGGGTGCAAGATCTCGGCACAAATGGGCCCTTCATAGTGGCAAGGAGCCCTAAACATCAGGACCTCTTTATTGTGTTTAGTGAAG
Organism: Pleurodeles waltl; assembly: GCF_031143425.1. Classification (NCBI taxonomy): domain Eukaryota; kingdom Metazoa; phylum Chordata; class Amphibia; order Caudata; family Salamandridae; genus Pleurodeles; species Pleurodeles waltl. The sequence goes on along the minus strand of NC_090438.1, from coordinate 624,471,199 downwards.
TGCACTCTGATGCCAATCAAGGGTCTAGACCTAGGAAAGTGCTTCTTGGTGATCAGGGTATCACTCTTGCAGAGGCCAGTAGCGCTCGGGAAGGTCCAGTTGCAGGTCCAGGCAGGTCCATTTGCAGCAGGTCAGCTTGGCAGTTGTAGGGATTCCTCTGGAGTTTGGTATGTCCCTGTAGCTCTGAACAAGAGGTAGATCAGCTGACCCTTCGAGTCACTTCAGGTAGCCAGGGATGGACCAAGTCCAGTATTCCTTCTCTGAGGGCAGGCCTCAAGCAGTATGGCAGTCCTCTGGCAGCAGTACAGTATTTTATCTGTAGTATCCTCAGGTCCAGGAGTGTACTGAAGAGTGGGTCTGAGGGTCCAATATTTATTTCTGCTGCCAGCCTTGAAGTATGAGACATTTCTAGATCTCTCCCCCACATCTGGTTCTGGAAATTCTTTCCTCAATGCCTTGGTCCCTGCATGTCTGGGGCCACAAAAGGCTACTGTATTGTCATTGTGTGTGTGTTGAGGCACCTCCTTTGAATTGCAGGTGTGATAGGTTACAGCTCTGCCCCCATCAGGTCAGGAAAGCCCATCCTGACAATACCCAGTACTAATTTGGGTTACTGTCTGTAGGAATACACAAAAGCCAAATGCCAACTGCAAATAGTCATATGATACAGGAAATAAGCTGCAGGCACCAAATGGTTAGGACAAGAAAGTGCCAGCTTTATAAAAGTGGCATTTCCTGGATTGTGACTTAAAATCTGACTTTACCCTTAAACAGGGTTTTAAACCACAATTCCTTAGACATCAAACATCAAACATGATATTTCTACCTGCTCCTAAACAAAAGTCATTGCTTATTGAAATGAAATAAAGTAACTCAATAGTATTCCATTCACAGCAGTAAAAAACAAGTTTGTGAGCTTTTCACTACCACAACATGTAGAACTTAAATGTACATGTCCAGCTTTTTAAGTACAAAGCACCATGTCCTGCCGGGTGTTTAGGTAATGACATATGTAATAGAAAGGACTTGTAGGCTTGGCAAAATGTTTATTTTGCCAAGTCGAATTAACAGTTTAAAACTGCACTCAGAGTGTATATTATGTACTATAGGGGTACATAAGTGGGTGGTACAATAGATGATGCAGGCCCATTTGTAGAATTTTGTAGAATTTATTTACAGGGCTTGGTTACATGTTGTACCCCTTTACTAGGGGCTTATAAATAAATTAAATTTGCAACTGGGTGTAAGCCAATTTTACCATTTTATAGGAGAGAGCACAAGCACTCTAGCAAAGGTTAGCAGTGGTAAAGTGCACAGAGTCCTAAAAGCCACCATAAAGGGGTTCAAACAACAGTGTGCTTGCAGTAAGCAAGCAGAGAATCCCCTAAGAAAGCAGCTGGTTTAGTTAATACAGGTCTAACTAATTCCAAATGTTAAACTTGGTATCCCCTAACTTTTTGCCTCTGTTTCCCAGGTTGGTGATGTGTGCTTCACTCTGTTTTTGCTGTTTTGTAACTCTCAGCACTTTACCAGTGCTATCCAGGGCTAAAGTGCAAGTGCTCCTGTGTAAAATGTATGTGTAATTGGCTTTCCATGATTGGCATATTTGAATTACTGGTAAGTCCTAGTACAGTGCACTAGAGGTGCCCAGAGCCTGTAAATCAAATGCTACTAGTGAGCCTGCAGCACTGGTTGTGCCATCCACCTCAGTAGGTCTGTAAACATGGCTCAGACCTGCCACTGCAGTGTCTGTGGTTGCAAGTTTAACTGCCAATTCGACTTGGCAAGTGTACTATTTGCCAGGCCTAAAACCATCCATTTTCTTACATGTAAGACACCCCTAAGGTAGGCCCTAGGTAGCCCCATGGGCAGGGTGCAAATACTACAAAATTCAGTTTTCACCTTGGCAAGGCCTATCTCTCTCATTGGTTAACATGGGGGCTGCCTTTAAATATGATTAAAGCATATATTCCCTTTGGGAGCAGATAGACATGTGGAATTTGGGGTCTCCGAACTCACAATTTAAAAATACATCTTTTATTAAAGTTGGTTTTGAGATAGTGTGTTTGAAAATTCCATTTTTAGAAAATAGGCATTTTCTTGCTTAAACCATTCTGTGACTCTGCCTGTTTTTGGATTCCCTGTCTGGGATAGTTTGACAGTTGGGCTGTTTGCACCTCTGGCTACACAGTGACACAAAAGGAGCTGGGGTGTATCCTGCATATCATGATGAGCCATCTGTGCTAGGAGGGAGGGGAGGAGTGGTCACTTACACCTGAAAAGGCTGTGCCTACCCTCACACAATGCAGTCTCCAAACCCCTGGTGTGTGTCTGGGGTCTGGCCTGGGCAAAGCAGGATCTCACAAACAAGATAGACTTTACTTTGATTTAGGCCTACTTCAAAGGCAGAAAGGGGTTTAAGAAGAGAACCCAACCCCCTGAAAATTGGATCACTTCTGGAATCAAGAGGAACCTCTGCCAAGGAAAAGAGCTGAGGAGAAGTGCTGCCCTGCCTGTGACTGTGCTTTGTGGTGCTATCCTACAGTTGCTGCTTCTGCCTGTGAAAGGGGACAAAGGCTGGAATTTGTTGTGCATTCCTGCATGTGAAGAATCTCCAAGGGCTTGAACTGAGCTTGCCTTCTGTTGTTGAAGTCTCAGGGCCATCAAAGATTTCCCCTGCCAGCACCTGGACTCTCTGCTGAGACTCCTGCCCTGCCAAGTGGTGCCCTATCCAGTTCCTGGGCCCTTGAAAGGTGAAGCTGGCAGACCAAGAATGAAAATCCGCGCACAGAACGCTGTGCGCGGACATTTTCGACGCACCTTCCGTGACGTGGCTGATAAAAGACATGCTGCCGGCTTTGTGGCTGAAATCAACTCTCCACATGCATCGCAGCTGGAAGATCGATGCAACACGGCTGGAGAAACGACGCGTAACACCCGCTAATGAAGGCTGATAACGACGCAAACCCCATGCAGTGTGGATTTCAGATACCGTGTGACTGGATTTTCAATGCAACATCGCTAGGTGCGGAAAAACAAAACAAAGCCTGCCCGGACCCGAGGTGCCTGTCCGGATTGATGTATCGCACCAAAGAAAAGACGCACATTGTCCCGGGCTGAGGCGGAACGGCTCGCGGTCTGGCTTGCGAGTGAGAAATCAACGCATCGCTGGCCTTTTCCAATGCACACTCACCCATTGTCAGAGTCACCAGATCCTCGGGGTCTGTGCACTTACCCAACACGTCCACCACTGAACAGCTCCAAGACTCTGATAGATAAATCACAGAGACTGAGAGAGTCCAAGAGGGGAAGAGGGGATTAGGAAGGGAACAGCTGGGAAGGAGATCTGTAGTAAGAAAAAGGTTAGAACACACAATATGAAAATTATATCTCCTGAAATCAATACTAGACTATGATTCTAAGCCTAGTCACTCTGAAAACATGAACAATCTAAGAGTTAAGTTTAAAATGACTAAGTTTCAAGATGGCTGGATACCTGTAGGGGAATCAAGATGAATTAAATGAAAACTTTCTTATTCAAGTACTTTCCTTTACATGAGAATCAGAAAAAACATTCTGACTAAATTTTAAACCAGTCATATAAATCCTGTTTTGAGAATGTATACTAGGACCATACAATATTGCATCTAGAAACTCTGGCCTTCTGTGTACTCTTAAAATGTTTCAACACAAATTGTGCATATTGCAGATATATATATATATATATATATATATATATATATATAGTAAACACCATAAAAGGATTGTGCACCATGAATAACACAATATGGATTCGGGAAACAAATCACATAACTTGTCAACTCGAATATTACATAATAAATATCTTAGAATAGTAGCATACAATAAACAACATGAATTAAACTCGAGGAGAGAATCGTGCGTCTAGCCAATTCGAGTGTTACCATGTAAAATACCAAAAAATGGTAGCACGCAATGAATATCAAAGTCAAATCATCATTAATCGAATCGCGCGTCTTGCCGATTCGTAAAACACAATGTAAATGTCAAGGAATAACAGCTCACAATAAATAACAAGATCAAAGTACAATTAAACGAATCGCGCTTCTTTTGCCGATTCTTAAGCCACCATGTATAATGTCAAGAAATGGTAGCGCGCAATGAACAACAAAGTTAAATGCTCATGAAACGAGTTGTGCGTCTTGCCAATTAGTAAAACATCATGTAAATGTCAAGAAATAGTAGCGCGCAATGGACAACAATGTTTAAACACCATAAAACGAATTGCGTGTCTTGCCTATTCTTAAGCCACCATGTAAATGTCAAGAAATGGTAGCGCACAATGAATAACAAAGTCAAACCTTTATGAAATAAATCGCGCGTCTTGCCTATTTGTAAACTACCATATAAATGTCAAGAAATGGTAGCGCACAAGTAATCTGTTACTCATTTAAGAATTTAAACCAAGAATATGAAAATTCTAAATAACGGTGTTGGGACAGTCCAACCACTGTCTTATCACCTGGAACAATGATCACCAATGAAGGATTAGGGCAGAAGACTGGAAGATCCAAATAGGCCGGCGGGACAGGAGCTCAGGAAGAAGCTGCTGCTCTGCACCGGGACCTCTGAAGAGTGAGCACTGGGAGTTGGGCTGGCTCTCTTTTATAGAGTCTTGGCCCAGCCCAGAACCACGCCCAGGCATGTTGCAGGGAAAGTCTCTGGAAGGCCCTGGAAAGGGGCCACACCCTAACACAATCTGAAAACCTGCAGCAATACATTGCAAAGGAACAGTATTTGTAAGCATATTAAAAATACGTTTTCAGGATTGAACTCTGTAATGCAAAAGGTTAAACCACAACATATCAGCACAATGCATAAATTACTTTGTTTTGAGAGTGCTGGGTTTTTGCATTATTGTCGCCAATAGAGCGCGTATTGCTCTGATGTTGACAGTACTCCCCTCTCCCAGACGCGCTCTAGGGCCTGGTTTGCTTGGATTAAGACAATGAAAGCGTCTCACAAGTACTGGAGCATGAACATCAGATGCGGAAATCCATGAGTTACTTTCAGGACCATAACCTTTCCATGAGATTAAGTACCATAGATTACGCCCTCTCAGTTTAGAATCCAACACTTTCTTGACTTTGTATTCTTCTTCCCCTTGTACTAGAACAGGAGCTGGATGAGGGTGGACCTTTTGGACTGCCTTTTTCAAGAGGGAAGTGTGGAACACTGGATGAATCCGTAAGGATCTGGGCAATTGTAGTTTATAGGTCACCGGATTGATTTGCTGAAGGACAGTATAAGGACCTATGAATTTAGGGTTAAACATGTGCTTCTTCTTGAAGTCTATATGTTTTGTGGAAAGCCACCCTTTGTCACCTGGTTGATATTGCGGTCCCTCACAATGTTTCTTGTCATAATGCCTTTTATATTTTTGTTTGGCTTTTTCTAAATGCTGTTGAATCAGTTTCTGGGTTTGATGTAAATGCTGAATGGTTTCTGACACAGCTGGAGTAAGAGAACTTTCTTGAGGAATTGTGATGGGCAAGGTGTCAGGATGATAGCCAAATAAACCAAAACAGGGTGTAATGCCAATAGAAGTGTGGAATGAGTTATTGTAGGCTTACTCAGCTAACCAGAGCATAGATGTCCAAGAATGAAGTGCCTTTTCAGCTTAGGCACGTAGGTATTGTTTCAAAGTCTGATTTAGTCTCTCCGTTTGACCATCTGTTTGAGGATGGTGACTAGTAGATAGCGTAGATGTCACTTGGAGTGTCTTACACCATTTCTTTTAGAAACTGGAGGGAAATTGTGACCTCCGATTGAAGGGGATAACCTTTGGCAGTCCATGATAACGAACCACTCTGTTCAGTAAAATAGTTGCCAATTCACTAGAACTGGGGAATTTTTCACAGGTGACGATGAAATGTCCATATTTCGTGAGACTATCTACTACCACCAGAATTGCTGAATGCTGTTGAACCACTGGCAGACCGGTAATAAAGTCTAAAGAAATGTGCTCCCATGGACGACTTGGGGTTGGAAGTGGATGTAACAACCCTTTTGGTTTTGAAGGACTTGTTTTAATGCGAGCACAAACTTCACAGTTGTTTACCATTGCTTTTACATCTTTTGTTAGGGTAGGCCACCAAAAATAGCTTTGGATCAGTTCAAGAGTTTTAGGAGTACCTGGGTGACCTGCCGTAGGTATAACATGCAACCAATGAAACACTATCTTGCGAAGTTTGGTAGTGGGTACGAACAAACGAGCATCATGAAAGGGTAAACCTTGCTTGATTGACCTTTTGGGATCTGCTTGGGCCCATGTTTGCCATTTTTCAACAGTGAAAGAGTTGCGAATTTCTTCAAAGAAATCTTCAGTTTTTATGATACATAGAACCTTGTCAGGAGCAATGATAGCTCTGGAGGCTTGAAATGCAGGCAACGTGGTAGACTCTTGACGGGACAAGGCGTCAGCCTTGCGATTATCTTTACCAGGCTGGAAGGTTACTACAAAATCAAATTCGGCAAAAAAAAGCATCCAGCGTAATTGCCGAGGGGTCAAAAGTCTGGCGGAACTCATGAATTGAAGATTACGATGATCAGTATATACTGTAACAGTGTATTTGGCACCCAACAAATGATGTCTCCATTCTTTAAAGGCATCATGAATCGCCAGAAGCTCTTTTTCAGCAATGACATAGTTCTGTTCGGCTTCGTTCAATTTCCGAGACATATAAGCTACAGGATGATGTTGACCAGTGTCTTTATTTTGTTGTGATAAGACAGCTCCTATTGCTACATCTGAAGCATCAGCTTCCACTATGAAAGGTTGATTCGCATCAGGATGAGTCAAGACTGGGGCGGTGGAGAAAGCTTCCTTCAAAGTTGAGAAGGCTTGATCAGCTTCTGGGGACCATACAAACTTTTCTTTCTTTCTTAGTAGCTTAGTGATTGGAGCCACTGTCTGGGAGAAATGATTTATGAACCTCCAGTAAAAATTTGCAAACCCCAGGAAACATTGTACATCATGAACAGTCTTTGGGGTGGGCCAATCAGATACAGCTTTTACTTTCTTTTCTGCCATCACCATACCTTGAGGGGAAGAATAACCCCTAAAAACTCAACTGTGGTAACATGAAACTCACACTTGGTTAGTTTGCAATATAAATGGTGTTTTCGAAGGGCTGCAAGAATTTTCTTGACATGTTGGACATGTTCGTTTTCATTGTCTGAGTAGATCAAAATCTCATAGATGTAGACTATGGCAAATATGTTGAGGTACTACCTAAGAAAAATTGAAATGCTGCTGGAGCATTACACAGACCAAAAGGCATGACGGTGTATTAAAAAAGGCCATATCTTGTCTTGAACGCTGTTTTCCATTCGTCACCCTCTCTCATTATGACCAAATGATAAGCACCTCGAAGGTCAAGCTTCGTGTAGATTTTTGCTTTCTTTACTTGTTCCAATAAAACAGGACTTAGGGGCAAAGGATATTTATTCTTGATGGTGACTTTGTTCAAACCCCTATAGTCGATGCAATATCGAAGTTCTCCATTAGCTTTTGTAACAAAAAACAAAGGCGAAGCTGCAGGAGACTTATAGGGGCGAATGAAGCCATTCTCCAAAAATTGATCTAGGTATTTTCGTAAATGTTGATTTTCATGTTCTGACAGGGCATATACACGACAGTTGGGAAGTATCGCACCTGGGGCTAGATCAATTTGACAGTCATAAGATCTATGAGGAGGTAGAGTCTCTGCTCCTTTCTCTTCAAATACATCTTTGTAAGATGAATACTGTTTGGGCAGCTGAAATTCTTTCTCCGCCGCAGTAGCTATGTAAGAGTTGCAAACTTTTGGTAATTGAATCTTTTGGAGACATTGTTCATTACATTGCGCAGATGAGAACACGATTTTTCGTTCTGCCCAATTGATCTCCGGATTGTGATGAGTTAACCATGGCAAGCCAAGGATAATCCCATACTGGGGAGCATGGGTCACGTCAAAGATGATTTTCTCTTTATGTTTCTTTCTTTGAATCTTATCTTCACAAATCATCGACAAGGGGATAGTCTGAAGAGTTACCGGACCTCCAGTCAAGAGTTTTCCATTGACTGCCTGGATGATTTCTGGGGTCTTCTTTTCAATACATGGGATCCCCCATGCACAAACCAATTGGACATCAACAAATTTCCCAGTAGCCACAGAATCGACTAGAGCTTTTTTGAAATAGATCTTTTTCTTGACCTGAACTCTTATTTCCAGTTTAAGATGTCTAGATTGTGAAGGGTCCACGGTGACACCCACGAGCAACCCTTCTCTGCATCTCGGGTGTTTTAGTTTTCCAACTCGACTTGTGCATTGGCTGCGACTTTCTGAACTAGAACTTGCTTGTTCTTTGGTTTGATTGGACAATCTTTGGCAAAATGACCTTTTCGCCCACAATAAAGACATTGTCCATTTTTTCTGCGTAGGTCCTTTTCATCTTTGGTCAAAGGTCTTCTGAGGGTTCCAATTTCCATCGGTTCCGGCATTCTTTCTTTCGTAGTTCTTGAGTCTCTGTTATCATGAACGCGCCATGAATATATTTTTCAATCTTCGTGCGCGTTCCTTTACGTTCTGCTAAACGATGATCAAGTCTCAAGACAAGATTTATTAATTCTTGACAGTCTGTAGGTTGTGGATCTATTTGCGCTAAGATATCTTTTAATTCCTCTTTGAGTCCCTTGTAAAACAAGACCGCTTGTTTTTCTTCAGGCCAGGATGTCTCGGCAACCAGCCGGTTAAAGTTGGCTAAATACGACACTAGGTCTTTCCTTGGTGTAAATCTAATAATTCATGATCTGCTGACTGTGTTACAGTTCTACGATCAAAAACTCTCTCAAATTCACGAACAAAATTTCTCCAGTTATACAACAAGGGACTATTTTTACGCACAAGTAGCTGCATCCCCAGACAGATATGATAACAAAAAAGCTACTTTGGGCTGGGCATCGGGAAAAGTATTTGGTCTGCAGGTGAAGTGTAGTTCCACTTGAACCAGGAAAGATTGCGCTTTCAAAGGGTCACCTGGGAAAAGTTCTGGGGGAGCTAAAGGAATTGCAGAAGGAACATTTAGGGAAATCGGATTACTTCCAGAAGCCTGAGTAGAAGTACCTGGCCAAGACACACCTGTGGGATTTTGTTCCTTCTTCTCTACCTTATCTTGCAACTGACTCACTCTCTCTGCTAAGCTAGTTGTCAATTCTTTGGATGATACCACCTCTGCTTGGAGCTGGGTGATAGCCTTGACTAACTCGTCTAGCGTGGCCATGCTGAGAACATACACAAGCCAGGAGGATAATAATTAGTGGGCTCACTATTCTGTCAGAGTCACCAGATCCTCGGGGTCTGTGCACGTTCCCAACACGTCCACCACTGAACAGCTCCAAGACTCTGATAGATAAATCACAGAGACTGAAGGTGTCCCTTCCCGCACATAAACAATCATTTCAAAATGACGCTTTGGCTACTGTGTGTGCTGCATTTTGTAGCACACACAGAAGTGCCTAATCCCCATTAGTGATTGCTTATGTGCAGGAAGGGACACCTTACCACTCATAAACAATTGAAACCCTCAACGCAGACATCCTTGCACAATGGTGCAAGAATGCCTGCATTGATGCTAGGCAGCTCAATTTAGCACCAGCACAGGGGGAAACGCAGGGGTGCGCCGCAGCGCAGAGCTGCCAATTTTTTTGCAGCACTGTGCTGTGTCACTTTTTAATAAATCTGGCCCTTACTTTCTTGGCAATGTATGAAGCACACATAGCATAACTCAAAACATGGGGACTCAGTTTGAAAACTGCGATAGGAAAGCTGTTTGGGTCCAGTGCCCTTCACTTTAACATTTTGATTTTTTTATGACTGCCACAATCCAAATTATCTTTTAACTACCAGTGGGTACAGGGGCTATGGCTGTGCTAGTGTATTTAGCTTCTTAATTATCATGCTGGTGTTCCATGCTAATATTACAACCAAGGCCTCTCCTTCTGCCACCGAAATGTTGACTCTCAAGTGCCTAATTGGATTTTTGACAAATGCCTTCGTACTAGTGTTCACTACACTTTTTATCTTCGTATGCTATTCGTAACTCCAAGGTTGTTGTTCACTGTGACTGTTTTTAGTGTTTGGCTACCAGCAGCTTTTGCTATCTCAGTGTGTGCTAATGACATTGGCACTAATGTAATGTGACATTCCTGACTGTCCCATCCATGCATCATGTCACTTGTGATACAGCTGCAGTCATCTTCTACCTCAGAACTTGCATGTATGGAATAGTGTTACCACCCTGTTTCTTCCCGTGTGTATAACAGGCAAGTCAGATGCCATGGCTTTGCTAATGCTTGTTTAAATTGCAGGCTGTTGCCCTGTGTGCTAGGAAAGGTCTAGCAAGCACATGTGAAGCACATTGGCAAATATTGTTTCACAATGGAAACACCTCTTCACTAAGTATGCCCTCTTTTGGGATGAATTAGCTTATTAAGGTCTAGTGCTAAGTAAACAAATCACTTTTCACACAATTTCGGGATGTCACATTTTCACCTCATCCAATTTTGTTTTTCCTTAGTTTTATGGTTGCCAGCTGCAGCTCATATTTTAGGAATGACCTTGCAAAAAATCACACACTGTCAACCTTAAGTGAGATTATCACTTTAAAATCTGAAAAAATGGAGGTTAGGTCAAATTATACTCCAGGAGCTAGTTTGTGCTCTAATGCATTATTGGTACCTGAGGGGGAAATATGGATAGCTTGAGAAGTGAGTCATTAGCCATCACCTACTGTTCTTCACTAGTCTGAAAAGATGACTTTTAGGAGCCCTCATTGCTATCAAGGAAGAAATTCATCTAGTTTTACCATTACACACTAATTACTATTTGTCTTAATAAGAGAGCCTTTACATGTGCAGGCTGTGGTTATTAGTAATACTAACTCATCTTTGCCTCTGCCATAAGTAGATTTAAAAGCTCCTGTTAACGCTGAGTTTTTAATGAAATTAATTATGATTATTCATGTATTCTGAGTGTTGAAATTGCGTAGAAATGCACACATTTGAAGGTGCAACTACCTGAGTGGTCACCAATGTTCACAAAGTATGCTTATTAATGGCTTATTAATATGAATGTTTTATTAATGTAGTAATATGTCATATTAAGGGTTATGCATTATGTATTAGCTTTATTAATCATAGGCCTTAAATTAGCGGAGGTCTTGGCCTAGGTGCACGGCCTCATGTCAAGCTGCATTTCTTAGGCGTTTAATACATTGTCTGCTTAGAGAATTAAATTGTGAGTTTCCATTGTACTATCCATGTGCTTGTAGCTAAAAGTCTTTCTCATGAGAAACTACTTGCTAGGAGATGCTGTACTAGCTAATGCAACAATGTTTTATGTAATGTGTGTAACACTGACTTTCCCAGGAAAATACAATGGAGACTCTGACTAGAGTATAAGCTGCAACAATATTGTTACCTGATGAACCGAAATACTGAAGCGGGACAAGAGGAGCCAATCATCGACATGTGAACCATGTACTAGTAGAAATGTAGATTTTAAATTTTAGTCTTATTGGACAAAGTGTGAACATGCAATTTGTGACCCAATTACGATGTGGGAAGTCGTTTTAGGAAATCTAACTTAGCCAGACTGCACAGAGAGGAGAGACTCCCATTACTTTCTTGACTGTCTTGAGAAGAGACATGCTTAACTTTATTACTTAAAAGACTTTACCTTTTCCGAACCTTGATGCTGTATCCTGATGCCTTGTTGACCAGACTGATGTCCTGAGAATGAAGACTGTAACAGCTTGCTGATCCGAACTGAGGCTAGGTATATTGACTACGATATTGTTTGCTATGTCTAGTTGCTTTTGTTTCTAGGTACCAACCGCTATTTTAATAAAGCTATAGTTAGATGTTTTCCCAAATTTGTGTTGACTAAATTGTTTTGGATGAAGCCCAACATGCTAATTTTAATCTGATGTTGGTTAGGGAGCTCACTGTTGAAGTTCGCTATATGAAATAACAGCTGATGTCTTTTCTTTGATGAATCTAAATGTATTTAATATAGTTTGCGCAGTTACTCTCGTTATTAATTTTCATTGTAACTTTAGAATGTGTAGTAGCTCGAGCTTTGATTAGATTGTGATTCTTTTGCCACTTTGGACAGCCAGTGGTGTTTCTGTATGTTTATTCAATTGATCTTGAGATTATCTTACGTGACATTAGCTTTCTTAACATAGGGAAATAAATATTTTAACTTTTATCTGAAAGAGTGGTTATTCATGACTGCAATGTCATGGTATGTGACAATTACTGACTCTTACTGATTACTAATATTATTGTTTGTTATTGATTATTGCTCTGCATGTACTGGATATATGGTGAGAAACCTTGAAGCAAGTCTAAAGGTTCATCGACATATTCGCGTCTCCATGGTAAATTTACTTATTAAGGTCTGACGCGCTAACACTTCTTTTGGTATACATTGCAAAACCGTTTACCTCAGCTTCTTGCACATTCCAAGACTGTCAGGCGCAGATGATATCTGCATTGTACAAAAAATCTTTAACGTCTTCTTTCTTCTTATTGTGGTTTATTCCAGTGGTGTTCCAGTAAATATTGTAATAAAATGATTTCGTTTGTGTAGCTGGTGAAGAATGATGCATTTGTTTTGATAATGGAGAAATCTTGTACAGAGAATAGCTAAGCCAATCCGATTCTTAATAGTTAGTAATAGCTTTAATCTGCACTATTCCTTAACAATTTTTGTTCCTTAATAGTTTAACATTTGTCATGGGCTGAAGCTTTGATATGGAGCAAGATTTCATTTTTGCTATCTTAGTATGTACAATGCTCTATGTTTAATTCCTTAGAACTCGATGGACATTTAAAGGTAAGGCAGTGCTTTTGTGTGACAGGTCTCTTTCTCAGTATTCAGGGCTAGCCTGCGTAGACGGGGTTGGGGGCATACATTTATGTTGCTAATTTAAGGAATTCCTCCTTAGCTTCAATCAATGACTTAAACACCTTACCATCTCTAAATGTTATGTTTTGTTATGTGTATTTGTAAGGCACACTATCACCCGCAAGGGTATATTAAACTGAGCTGGTACCTGTGTCTAGCCCTCTCTAGGTAGGTTGGTTAATTGAAAATCCAGATCTTTAGCTTCTTATAGTATTCAAAAAGAGAGGAGGAGTCTGTTCAATGCTTTAGGAGCGATGTAAGAGAAAACCCGTCCTCCTGATCTGGTTCTGTGTATGTGTGGGGTGTGTGCATTATTTTACTGTACTACTACACTAATCTTTGCCCCTTCATTTGTAGAGACTAGAAATCTTGCTTGGTTGTTCAGGTTTGTTTCACATGTGCCAAGCCAGGGTTCACTTTTTTCAGGCATCTGCTGATTTATTTGGCCACAGTTAGTCTCTTTTACTATAGGATGGCTATGTTTTGCATTGAGTCAGACACACTATACTCATGCATTCAATAACAGGGTGGCGAAGCAGGCACAAAAACCCCAGAGCCACTATGCTGGCCATTCTTTTTTCCATAATCCACATTGTTTATCTCCAACCAATTACCAAGAGGATGGTGTGGTGAAGAGTGTTGTCTACATTAGCATGGCTCAGATCAGAACAATGAACTTCCTCAGTCATTTTGCTCCGCCATTCAACCTAAAAGAGATCAGGCACACATTGGTATCTCACATTTCAGGCAGAATACTGGCTCCCAAGTTAAATAAACCGTGTAGTGCGAACACTGGACATTATGTCTCGGTTTGAGACTGATATAACTTACTAACATTGGGACATAGATTTATAAAAAATATCGCGGTGAGTAGCAAAGCCACTGGACTCTGGGCTCAAATGCAGGTATCTTAACACTCACTCATGTAGACAATTTTACTACACATTCTGAAGCTGATCTGGCATTGCTGAGTCTTGAATCTGCAGGCCCCAAATCCTAGAGCAATGAAACTCAGGGCAAGTGTACAACAGTGTGAGTCCTGAATCTGTGTTAAATGGTTTAAGAAAATATTTAATGTTTGGTCATTGTCTTTCAGAAAGTATAAAATTTAGTCTGTGTTTGTAGTGAATGGACAGTCAGTATCAGTCACTGAAATAGTCTGATAAAAGCTACCCATGGTTGCTGAAGGCCAATGCTTGCATTTTGTGGGCTGGCTCTCAAAGATGCATCACTGCTCCTTACACCATTGACACAAAATTCATTTTCTTGATCTGGCTAATGTGCACAGCAGCTACATGCTTTCTTGCCTCAAAGCAAGGCCAAAGGACAACAGAACCTCGGGAGAAGGGAAATATGTGTGCAATTGTTAAAAGTTGGGTTTTTGATTGACTTGGGGGTAAACCTTAGGCAAGCAACAGGGTAAGTGGTCAGGCAAACCCTAAATTAACCTGTGCTCACCCTCTTGCAGCTTTGCACAATGCAGTCAGGCTTAACTTAGAGGAAAGGTGTACTATATTTGTGGAACACTTCAAACAGTAAAACAATGAAAACACCACACAAAGGAAATCCACACCAGGTAAGAAAAATAGATCTGACTTTAAGAAATAAAACAAGACCAAAATGACAAAAAAACAATAAGCAGAATTTTAGTTATGCATTTGTAAAGATTAACCTGTAAAGCAGCCCTTATAATCGTCAAGCAGGGGTATCTGGTTGCAGCAGACCGGGACAAAGTCAAAAGTTCAGGCTAACCTCAATGGAGCACAGGCTGGCTATTGGGGCCGAGTTGAGCCAGCTGAACAAAAGTACCTCAAATCTTAGTTGCGGAGCAATGTGTTGATTCCGAGATGTGTCACTTTCCCCGCTCAGCAGCAAAAATGCATCAGTTCCGGGGTGCAATTACTTTGCAGTGCAAGTTCCTACTGTATTGACGTTAAGGATCTGATTTGAAGTAGAAACGGTACAGCGGTTCTGAGAAGCACAGAGGCTGTGATGCAGACCTTTTGTTACTGTGGTGGCCTTCGATGGGGATGTGAGGACCTTACGCTGAGAAAAACACGTAAGTGTTAGCTCCAAGGGTGATGGTCTGGTTTTGAGAAGCAAGGCACAGTGGCAATGAGATCCTGGTTGCGCCGGCTCCGACCCACGCATTAGAGGTGATGCATCGATTTTTTTCATGCACCAACAGCAATGCGTTGTTTGTGTTCCTGCTGCACAGGATGCTTTGGTCTTGCTGAAGTAAGCAGCTAAGGCCCACTTCCAAGGGTCCAGAGCTGGGGTGGCACCACTTGGCAGGACAGACTCACAGATGGCAGAGTTCAGGTGCAGGAGCAGGGTGACTGGAAGCCCATTATGACCCTGAGACTTCAGATCAGGAGGCCAGTGAATTGCCCTTGGAGTCACTCCGGGTTCAAGTGATTCAAGCCAGTACTTTACACTTGAAGGGGAACAGCAGGCAGCAGGACAGGAATGCAGGAGTCCAGCAAAATAAAACTCTACCCGTGTGGCAGTCCTTCAGCAGCACAGCAGTCCTTCTTCATGGCAGAGTAGCCACAGGTCCAGAAGTGTTCTGAGTTGTAGTATGTGTACCCAGTTGGGCCTTTAAAGTGGGGGAGACTTCTAAAACAGGCCTTTTGATTTGCACAGAGGTCCTACCCTTCCTGCCCTGGCTCATGACTCACTACAGCGGGTTATTCAGCCTTTTTTTGTGGGGACAGGACACAGTCTATTCAGGTGAAAGTGAGGTTATGGCCATCTCCTCCCTCCCTCCCTTCCTGCCAGTATGACACATCATAGCCCATCAAGTCATACTTAAGCTCTCATTGTGTGTGGCTGTCCAGGGAGAATACACAAAGCCCAGCTGTAACCAACCCCAGACAAATGATCAGAGGCAGGCAGCTGGCACCAAATGGCTAAAGTAAGAAAACACCAATTTTCTAAAAGTGTACTTTTCAGAATTGCAGTTTAAAAACCGACTCCACCATAAGTTGTGATTTTAAATTGTGATTCCAGAGACACCAAACCAAAAAAGCTTATCTCTTCCAGATTGCGTATTCTCCTTAAACAATGAAATTCTACGGGAAAGATAGGCCTTGCTGTAGTGAAAAACGACTTTGTGAGTTTGTCACTACCAATGCATGCAACACTGAAAATGAATGCCCTCATTACAACCTTGGCGGAGGCCTATGCGGCCGCAATCCTGCCGGCCGCATTACGACATCGCCGCTGGGCCAGTGGGCAGAAACAGAATTTCCATCCGCCGGCCCAGCGGGGATGTCGCCCGTAACATTGGAGCCAGCTCCTAATGGAGCCGACGGTGTTGCGGCCGTGCGATGGGCGCAGCTGCACCCGTCGCGCTTTTCACTGTCTGCTATGCAGACAGTGAAAAGCTGGGTGGGGCTGTGCCTGGGGGCCCCTGCACTGTCCATGCCAAGTGCATGGGCAGTGCAGGGGCCATCAACTCCCCTTCCCGCCAGCCTTTCCTTGGCGGTCTCTACCGCCATGGAAAGGCTGGCGGGAAGGGGAGTCGTAATCCCCTGGGCAGCGCTGCCCTGGAGGATTAAAACCGCCGGGACAACCATGGCGGGAAACAGCCGGTCCCGGCGGTGTGACCGCGGTGCTACCGCCGCGGTCATAATACGGCACATTGGACTGCCAGCCTGTTGGCGGTACAATCGCCAAAACAGCCCTGGCGGTCTTTGACCGCCAGGGTTATAAGGAGGCCCTAAATGTCCTGCCTTTCAATTACATTGCACACTGCTCTCTGGGTTGTCCAGGGCCCAAATTAGGGGTGACTTATATTTATCAAAGGGAAGGTGAGAACCTTGCAAACGGTTTACTTGGCCAGATTGACATGGCAGTGTAAAATTGCACACACAGGCTCTGCAAAGGCAGGCCTGTTACGTGATTAAAAGGCTACCTAAGTGGGTGGCACAATCAGTGTGGCAGGACCACAAGTAACACTTTACCAAGGACTTATAAGTAAAGTAAATGTGTCATTTGGGGATAAATCAATGTTGTCATGTTTAGGAAGGGGGGCACAAGCACTTTGGCACTGGATAGCAGTGGTAAAGTGCACAGCGTCATAATATCAGCAAAAACAATGTCAGAAAAGTAAAGTGGAGGAGGTAGGCAAAGGTTTGGGGGAAGGATGATCACCCCAAGGCTGTCAGGTCTAACACTAATTATGTGCCAAACCTGAACGGAAATTTCAACTACAGGGCCTCTAGCCCCTGCCTCTAGAATTCCAATCATTCATTCCTGAGGGCATAAATAATTTCAAAATGCTAATTTCAAAGAGGCCAACATCAGAGAACAAACATCTACAAGTCAGTCATTCTGATCCTTCACAGTCTTGAACACTGGAGTCTATTCTTACCTTAAAAACCTGACTAGTCCACGAAGGGCTCCAAGTGCTACAGCTGCCGCTGGTAGGTAATAGGTAGCAGCTGGCACCAGAGATGTCTATAAGGTAGTTGGTAGGAATACTCTTTGAAGATCTTCGTGGTTTGTTAAAACTAGGCAAGACTTCAAAAGTTCCATCACACATTGTGTCTCTCGCAAATGGAGAAATTCAAGAGATGGGGCCTGGAGGTGAAGCAGCAGAGAGTGGAACAGCTGAAAGAACTGTTCCATATTGTGTTTAAATCAATGATTGACAAATGTAAGTAGATGACACCAGCTCTACTCAAGGAAGGAAGCTAATAAGGAAGATAGAGGTCCAAAGGCCCCCAAAAACTTACCTCAACTAGGATGCTCTTTGTAGAGCAAATAACTGGCAAGAAACGGTCCTGTAGCAGCTCTACTTAATAGCACAGGAGGAATTGTTTTCAGTTCTTCCTCCTTGAGGTAATAGTAAATAATGAAAATTCTGGGTATCCACCCCCAGCCTAAACAATCTATAAAATGGGGAATCAAAATTAAAACTTTGCAGTAGGAGATGTCCCCAGGCCTGCCATACCCAAAATTGCCATTTTAAAGATCCTCCTGTATATTGTTTATCTCTTTAATCCCTAACTTTTAACTTGTTCCTGGCATGAGCTTTTGGTAATATTGCTCAAAATATGACAAGCTTTTAAGCAATGCAAATACCTCCCACTTCAAACTCTCTCTATTTACTCAGTTAGAATTTTCATCATTTCATTCTGGGACACCTGTTATCTTTTCGATTTGCACATCTGGTGGAAATTGCACAAAGATCTTAATTTGCAAGTGTAAATTTGCAAAACGTATATAAAATTACACTTGTATGGAGTTATTTTTTAGGTCAGGCCTATAGATTTAGCTTTAGCTGTCTAGCCAGCTTCATTTAACTAAAAATAATAATAAAACAAAATAACCATACTAATACATAGAGTGGCAGTTGGTCAGCTAGCTTCATCGATTAGTTTATCCAGCTATCATTCACATTTTAGACCTGAAATTTTACTAATGAATATTCATGTATTCTGAATGTTAAATCTGCATAGAAAAGAAGTTAATATAGAAAAATAATACACAAGTTTGAAAATGTACCTACCTAAGTGACCACCAATGATCACAGTGTACTTATTAACAGCTTATTAATGTAAAGTGTTGAGCTCATGTTTGGATTAATGTAGTAGTATGTCATATTAATGGTCCTGTATTATGTATTTGCTTTACTAATCATAGGTCTTAATTTAGCAAGGTCTTGGGCCTAGTTGCACGCCTTCTGTCAAGTTGCACTGCTTAGACGAATCATAAAATGGCTGCTTAGTGAATTAAATTGTCAATTTCCATTGCGTTGACCAAATGCTTATTGCTGACATCTTTTCCCATGAGAACTGCTTGCTAGAATATGTTGTACTAGCTAAGGATACTTTGTAAAATTTAGTGTGTGTAAAGGCGATGGTCCCGGGAAATAATAATGGATGCACTGACTGGATGCACTGACTCGAGTATAAGCTGATAAAAATGTGTTACCTGACGAGCCCAATGACGGGAACAGGAGAAAAGGAGCCAATCATCGACATGTGAACAACGGTTTAGTAAATTCTTAGCTTTGATGTTCTACTTTCATTTAACTAAATCTAAAGGTACAATTCAATGACCAATAGTAACATGGGAAGTAGTTTTTGGGAATCTAGCTTAGCCAGACTGCACCAAGAGGAGAGAGACCAATTTTTTCCTAACAGTCTCGAGAGCAGATGCACTATTAGCCACTATTCTTTCCGAACTGCATGAAGAGACATTTCTGTCTTGAACTTTATTGCTGAATTCCAATGCTTTGCTGACCGAACAGATGTCCATTTGGCAAAGACAGCCGCAGCTTGCTGAACCATACTGAGGCAAGGTATAAGACGATCTTACTGATTGCTATGTCTATTTGCTTTTGTCCTTGGGTACCAATCGCTTATTTTGATAGAGCCATAGTTAGATGTTTTCTAAATTTGTGTTGACTAAATTGTTTTGCATGAAACCCAAACATGCCATTCTAATCAGAAGGTTAGT
This sequence comes from Pleurodeles waltl, assembly GCF_031143425.1. Lineage (NCBI taxonomy): Eukaryota > Metazoa > Chordata > Amphibia > Caudata > Salamandridae > Pleurodeles > Pleurodeles waltl. Next base: position 624,451,733 of record NC_090438.1, on the reverse strand, counting down.
TAGGATACTCACTAATTGATGTCTGCTAAAAAAATACAACAGTTGATGTCTTTTCTTTGCTGAATCTAAATGTATCCCATTTCTATTGTGCAGATATTCTTGCTATTGATTTGTACTGTAACTTTAGAATGTGTAGAGATTCAAGCTTTGATTAAATTGAGATTCCTTAGAAGATTCGGTCAACCAGTATTGTTCTGTATGCTTATCATTTGATTTTGAGACTAAGTTATGTGATATTAGCATTGTTAATATAGGGAAATAAACATTCTAACTTTTGAATAAAGGTGTGGTTATTCATGGCCAAGGGGTCATGGTGCATGGAAATTACTGACTCCCAAGATTATTGATGCTATTGATTGGTACTAGTATTGATTTGTTTTGGACTGAGTCTTATGGAAGGAACTACTCTAAGCGCCCCTTATAAACTAATGATAAATAACCAAATAAGGTCTGATGCGCTAACACACCCACCCATTAAATCATATAGTCAGTCACTGGTTCTCTGTATTTTGAGTGACTGTGTTCTTCCTGATTTCAAGTGCACTGCTACCTAAAAAGTAGCCACTTCAGTGCTAGAGTTGGTGGACTAATACAGTACATTCCCAATGCATTTTTCTTTCCATTATGTGTCATTTCTAACTTTTTTTTCACACTTGTGTGTTTATACTATATCTTCAGATTGCAGTAATCCAAATCCATTAGTATCTTCTCTTTGCTCCATGGAGAATAATATTTGAAAGTGATGAACGTTACAACTAAAAAGGGTTGCTAATTACTATACCTGTTTTAATTACACCTACCTGCTAGGAAGCACATGTGCTGTTAATCTATTTTTATGTAAAATTTAAAAATGTAGAATAAAATTGTTAAAATGTTATTATAAATATAATGCTGCTATATTTAGACGGTGGAGGAAATATTTCCCTTTTTCTTCTCATATTTTTGTGAAGTATGCCTTAATTACAAATTAGGCAGTGCCCCAGCTCGTCAAGACCAGACATATGTGCTTTCCCCGTGGTTGTTTTCTATGTTCTACGGATATCTAATGTATTTCATATTATGATGTTTGGTATTTTTAATGACCTGATTAACCACAAGCCTCCGGCTGAATTGCGGTTTAATACCATTTAAATCGTTGCTGCTTGAGTCATCGGTCTATGTCTGGCAATTTAGTCTGCCAAAAAACTATCATCGTCATTCAGCCAGTTTTTCTTGGTGGGCTATTATGGCAAAATTATGGCAGCCATTTTTAAAACTCAAAAAGTGTTTGTTGACCCAGTCTGGCAATCATGGACCATGGTTCAATGCACCACGAAGATTTGATTATGTAAAACATAATATACTCAACCAATTTAGATTGTCTACAGAAACAAAGATGCCCTTTGGTTTAAAAAATCGTGTGTCGGAACCAATGAAAAGGAAGAGACGTTTCTAACTTTGCTACCCTTTTCAGAGTTGGCTAATACATTTTGGTAAGACCAGCTGTCCCTTGCAATAAGGGTATTAAGTTTCTATACCGGTATGGTAACACAGAACCCAGCCCATTTTCAGCCAATCATCATACTATGTGGAGGTGTTCAGCAAACATAATTGGCTGGTGTCTCTGTGTCAGAGGTGTCGGTGACACCAGTGCATGACCACTTGTGTCAGAGGCGTGGGTATCCTTGACTGGTACGGCAGTCATGGCATACTGTCACTTGCAGCATTTAAATTTCTAACCCAAAAATGTTTTAAAAATCGTGACCCAGATGTTTTAAAAATTATACAAACTGGTGCAAAGTGTTGATTTGGGATTTACTTTCCAGTACTAAACTTGTTTTGTCCTGCACATTTTAGTTCACAAAAAGTGTAGTACTACATAAATAGTTTAAGAAAAAGAACTACATTTGTTTTTTCAGAAACATTTGATGAAAAATCCTCTTCATATGGCAAGCAGTTGTTGATTCCCATTATAATTGGACAGTTACTTACACCGATTGAGCACAAAGATGAGTTTCTGAACCTGTTCCTCAAATCTACTCTTCCAAACTATTACAATAAATGTAAAGCACATTAAAGAGTTTATATTAAATGTTTAGGGATAGTGCATCAAACACGTTGTGTGTCTTCGTTAAGTATTAACTCCGGGCCTTCACCTTTCTCAAGTTTAATAAGGAACAGTTGTAGATATTATTAAATCTAATGGCGTCAGAAAGCTATGACATACTGTCCCTTTCAAACAGTAAGAAAAGTGCTCTTCTTACTCATTGAAGTGCTTTGTCCATTTTTATTTTTTAATAAAAAAGTGAGTTTTGTTTTTATAAGGAATCCAAATTGCTTTTCTGTTCTGCTTGTTACAAAATCACTGCTTTATAGAATAAAGGCTTAACCCTTATGTTTTTTTCACAGTCTGAAACAATTCACTGTAGTCAGGCTGATCTACTTACTTACGTGTACATACGCACGCAAAGACGCGGGAGAGACGACTGCAATCGTGAAACAGCCTTAATAGCTCAGGGAATGACAGATGCCTTAGTGTCTTGTCTTTTGTAAAGGTCATTGTACAATGCCGGTCTGTTGTCTGCCCCTGAATCAGACCTTCCAGGCGGGATGTACTTCATCTGGAGTAGTTTAGTGGTTAGACGAGGTGGAATCATGGATTCTCGTTTATTGCTCACTGAATCTATGCCACCTGTGACAAGTGACTGTGCTTCGCATTCTGTTATCAGAAAAAAGCGAAATTAACTTAAATTTATCACTTTTAAAACGGCAGATTTTTACTCATTTAAAAAAAAAAAATGAAGAGTGCTGAAAATATAATTGTAATCGCATTACACCAACATATAAAGTGATATTAAGGCGGTTCATGCGGTCACCGCCATTTGGCCGCTCTGCGGTCAAAAGACCGCGGAGGCCATTCTGGCTTTCCTGCTGGGCCGGCGGGCGCCCGCCAAAGGAGCGCCCGCCGGCCCAGCGGGAAAGGCCCTGCAACATAGAAGCCGGCTCCGAATGGAGCCGGCGATGTTGCAGGGGTGCGACGGGTGCAGTTGCACCCGTCGCGATTTTCACTGTCTGCTAAGCAGACAGTGAAAATCATGCTGGGGCCCTGTTAGGGGGCCCCTGCACTGCCCATGCCAGTGGCATGGGCAGTGCAGGGGCCCCCAGGGGCCCCACGACACCCGTTCCTGCCATCCTGTTCCTGGCAGTAAAAACCGCCAGAAACAGGGTGGCGGGAAGGGGGTCGGAATCTCCATGGTGGCGCTGCTTGCAGCGCCGCCATGGAGATTCAGCCCAGACTGGGGAAATCCGGCGGGAAACCGCCGGATCCCCTTTTCTTACCGCAGCTTTACCGCCGCGGTCAGAATGGGCAGGGAAGCACCGCCAGCCTGTTGGCGGTGCTTCCGTGGTCATCCGCAGGGTTGGAATGACCCCCTAAATGTATTAAATTCTACTCTTTCGTATCCCCAAACCACAATTATCAGAAATAAACGAATATGCCAATTAATAAATAAGTTATCTTGTTTAACGCAGAAATGCCAGCTACCTTGCCTCAAAATGATTGTGGCTTGCCCAGGACCTGAAACCATTTTACTCCCTCCCCCCCCACGCACATTTGTGAACAAAAGGCAAACATACGATATAGGTTCACAGCTTCCGTCAAAACCACAGAAAAAGCAAGCTCTGCAGAAAATACAACCTGACAGATAGACACCAAGGGGGCAGACTGCAAACAATATGGACATGGACTGATAGGCCTGCTGGCTCCCTAGCTCTATTAAATATCCTGTTGGATATCCTATTTTACACAACGGCATCTGAATGTAAAATTACCTTGAAAAGGAAGAATAATTGCTCCTCAACATGGTAAAGCACTATATTCAGGGTGAAAGACCTCACTTGTCCCGTGCCTCTGTGTTGATTGGATGTGTTGGCTGGAATGCCTCTCCACCAGACAGTCACTCTGAAGAGAGTATGTAGGCGTTATGGGTAGGCATTGCTTTTAAAGAGGCTCCCTCTTGAAGTGTTGGCTCCAGTGCTTCATGAAAGGAAGGGGTTTCTCAGCCCCCCAGAGGGCTGGCTGATGAACACATGCGGAAAGTGGGGACACCTGCGATAAGCAGTCCAGGCTTTGCATGAAGCACCAAAGCAATGAATGGAGTTGGTGCCCTTTTCTGAGCTGTGTCCACCCTTTGACCTGTGCCTGGCCATGTAGCTGAAGAGCTTGATGCAGGCACCCTTTCCTAAAGAAGGGGGCAATCTGCAGTTCATTCCAGAAGAGGGTTCCCCTCTAAAAACTAGCTCTATCTGAGCAGTCTGGTTTACAAAATTGGTTATGGAGCCCCTGGATTCACAGAATATCTGAATCTGCGGGAAAGCAACTGAATATAATTTTCCATGAGGTAAATAAACAAAAGGTACGCCAGCATGCTTGTAATGAAGTGCCTGATATTGCCTTTCACCACAATAAAAAGGAAAACTACTGACCTAATTCCTATCCCTGTAGATAGTAGTTTCATTCACTGCATTTCAACAGGGAGCTGCCTACTTAACAAAATTATTTAAGCAAATTGCTTGCATACATGAGACTTTATTACCTTAATTCTGGTATCTACACCTTTAACAAATGACTGAATTACAATATTGTCAAAAAGAGTTGATGTTAAGGCTAACATTTTACTAATGAATATTCATGTGTTCTGAATGTTACATCTGCATAGAAAATGAGTTAATGTAGAAAAATGATACACAAGTTTGAAAAAGTGCCTATTTGAGTGACCACCAATAATCACAAAGTATTCTTATTAACAGCTTATTCATGTAAAATGTTGAGCTCATGTTTGGTTTAATGCAGTAGTATGTTATATTAATGGTTACGTATTATGTGTTTGCTTTATTAATAATAGGCCTTAATTTAGCAAGGTTTTGGGTCTAGTTGAACAGCCTCATGTCAAGTTGTATTCCTGAAACGAATCAGAAGATGGCTGCTTAGAGAATTAAATTGTAATTTTCCATTGCGTTGACTGAATGTTAGTAGCTAGAATCTTTTCCCATGAGAACTGCTCGCTAGAATATGTTGTGCTAGCTATAATTACTTTTTATAACTTAGTGTGTGTAAAGGCAATGTTCCCAGAAGTTAACAATGAATGTACTGACTGGAGTATAAGCTGATACAAATGTGATACCTGATGAGCCCAACGACGGGAACAGAAGAGGAGCCAATTATTGACATGTGAACAACTGTTTAGTAAATTCTTAGAATTGAGGTTTTACTTTCATTGGACTAAACGTAAACGTACGGTTCTTTGACCAATAGTAATGTGGAAAGTAGTTTTAGGGAATCTAACATAGCCAGACTGCACCAAGAAGAGAGAAGCCATTCGCCCTATTCTTTCCTAACCGTCCCGACAGGTTATAGTAATTATTCTTTCCGAACTGCATGATGAGACATTTCCTATCTTGAAGCTTAATGCTGAATTCTGATGCTTTGCTGACTGAACAGATGCCCAATTGACGAAGAGAGTCGCAGCTTGCTGAAGCATACTGAGGCAAGGTATAAGACAATGTTACTGTTTACTATGTCAATTTGCTTTTGTCCTTAGGTACCAACCACATATTTTGATAGAGCCATAGTTAGATGTTTTCCAAATTTGTATTGACTACATTGTTTTGCATGAAGCCCAAACATGCCATTCTAATCAGAAGGTTAGTTAGGATACTCACTGATTGATGCCTCCTAAATATTAACAACAGTTGATGTATTTTCTTTGCTGAATCCAAATGTATCCCATTTCTATTCTGCAGTTATTCTTGCAATTGATTTGTACTATAACTCTAGAATGTGTAGTGATCCATGCTTTGATTAAATTGAGATTCTTTAGAATATTTGGTCAACCAGTATTGTTTCTGTATGCTTACCATTTGATTTTGAGATTAAGTTACATGATTTTAGCATTGTTAATATAGGGAAATAAACATTCTAACCTTTACCTAAAGGTGTGGTTATTCATGGCCAAGGGGTCATGGTGCGTGGAAATTATTGACTCCCAAGATTATTGATGTTATTGATTGTTATTGGTATTGATACTGAGTCTTATGGTGTGAACTACTCTAAGCGCAGTCAAAAGGTCCATCGAACCTTTAAGGCGTCCCCTTATAATTAGTGATACAGAACCCAATAAGGTCTGACACGCTAACAGTGATGGTAGCATAGTATGATGGTTAGTCTCCTTAAGAGCCCATCATAAGGCCCGGTACATGGTTAGTGCCCTAAAGAGAAAATAATTTGCAGAAAGTTTGGATTTTCAGATTTGATGATACAAAATGGAGAGAAACTGTATCCCTAGGTACTTAGAATTACTTTCCCAGAACCGTGGAGCATGCCAATGATTGTTTGAGGATGTTCTCGGCATTCTAGTGACAGTGTGAATAGAATAGGTTTTGCGCTTGCACAGCTTATACAAATCGCAGGTGAATTGTGATGTTTGTGCGGGTTTAGGGAGTTTGCGTACTCCAAAGGAAGTCGTTGAAGGAGTTTGCATACTCCGAAGTGTGAGAGTAGGGATGTCGTCGAACTTCACATGTGTGTGGCGCTTTGTGCTCAAACATTGTCCATGTGGTTGTTGGTATACTGGCCCTGCGAGGTCTAAGACTCCGGAGTATATTGAAAAGTGTATGAGACACTTGGTTTTTGTTGTAGTTTGTCTGGTTTAATATGTCGATCTGGCATAGTCGACAAGTCAAAGTGTGAGTCAAAGTGAGTGAAATAACTTTTCGACTGAGATCTGGCAAGACTTATGTGCACCAGGACAGACCCAGTGATCAGTTGAGAGTAAAGTTTGTGGGTCAAATTGTATTTGCGAATCAGGGAAACTGAGAAAGAAGGAGTAGCTGCTACAGTGAAACACTGTCAGTGAAAAATCACTAAGGTTTCTGAAGTGATTGTGTTACCCTTCCTGTATTAAACGGACAAAATGTGTTTTTTTTTCTGTCTAGTGATGGCAATAATTTTTCATCAGTCTAGTGTGAATCTGAGTTAGGAGGACAAGCCACAAGACTTTTTCAGCTGTTGTACATGTGAGTGTGACATCATTGGAGCTGCGCTGGGATAGGCTGGTTATTCAGAAGGGTCGATGCGGAGCGCAAATGGTTGAAAAGGTCAGTGAAAAGGATTCTGGAATTGAAAGTCACTTCCTGATTTGATTTAGAATAATATAAAGGTCTCAGAGATGAAATTTTTCAAAGCTTTAAGGAGTGCTTTAAGGGGAAATACGTATATTACAACGTGTATAGGAGACATTGCACTGCCATAAGGTACACCGGCTTACATTGTAATCAAGGAAAAGGGTGCTGTGCCATGTTTTTGGCTGAAACAATGATGCAAAGTGACAGAGAAAGATGGGAGGTTTCTGCCCATGGAACATTTAATTTAAGGAGCTTAGAGAACTTGAGGAGGGTGCTATATGATTTGAAACCTCCTCCGAGACCAGCACAGTTCGACGGATTAGCAATCTGGAATTAGTAGCTACACAGCAACAGCAAAAGAAGTTTGAGAGGAGAATGAGAAAGGCAGTAAAGACACTAGTGGAGGTTAGATGGGGGAGCAATCAGACATTTTTGAGAACCGAGACTTTACAGGGAATTAAGTTGTTTCCTGCAATTACACTGGACAGAGAGAGAGAAGAAAGGAAAGCTACCAGAAAGACAAACAGAAGTCCCTCCGAGAGTAGGGAGCGGAAAGCAAAAGAGTCCAGGAGATATTTAACACTTGAGGAAGAGTCAGAAGACGATGAGTTCATTTTACAGTTACTGAGAAATTGACCCCCACCACATATAGCACAAGAGAGCGGTCCAAGCACTAGTGTAAACCCTTCAGCACTGACACCGGTTAACATGACGACGAGTCCAGTACAGATGAATCCTAGCATGATACAGAGCCTCATGCAGAGCAGTTCTATCCTGCCTAATGCATTGACAGCTCAAACTCCGATGCCACAGCTGAATGTCCCAAGAATTTACCCTGATGTACCCATTGTGGAAAATGCCACAAACCTAATAGTGCCAACGGGACAGGTTTTCCCAAAACCGACATTGGTTTAGACACAGTCAACACCACTCTTACTGCCTCAAGTGCAGTCACAAGCAATGCCAAAGTACACTCCTATAACAGGGACACAGACAGATATGTATGTACTGATGAGTCAGAATACAGGATTTATGCAGCCACAGAACCCAAATGCTAGACCAAGTTCAGACGTTGTGTCTGTACTTGTTACCATTGGTCCAGTTATACCCTTGTTTGCCCAGGGAAATAACAGTACAAATGGACAGCGAGTCTTGGATCAGAATTCAATGAGGGGAGGACTCAATGACAGTGCCAGAGTAGTCTCTCCTGCGGATAAGAGCTTTGATGGAACAGGATCATTGTTAGACCTTAGTCCTGTCGGAGTTCCTCCGAATACTGGAACAGGGTCAAACATCAGTTATAGCCTGAAGTTACTGACACCGCAATCTCCGAAACTAACTGTACAACCATTGCCAAATACCCAGCCCAACAACATTTTACTTCAAAGGTTTGACTGCCCAACAGCTGACAGAATTGTTAGATAAGCTGAATACCCCGCAGTGTGCTCCTAGGGGAAAGGAGTACTTGAACTATACTAGACTAGGAATGGAAGCAGGTGAACTTATCGAAGGAACTATGGGTATGAACAGACTCAAATCCTACACTGTAGCAGAATTGAGATACTTGGGCCCAAAAATTACAAGAGGAGCAAGTGAGGTGCGCCAAAAGCTAGCAGACTTAGCAGAGAAATACAGCATATAAATAGAAAAAACAAAACACTTGAAGAGGAATTACAGGTTAGATTTTGATTTAAAGATTTTGAACACATGCGATCTGCAGGAATGAAGGCACACTTTAGGGAATTACTCCAAAGCGTACAAACATGGGCAGCATTACACAAGTGGGAAGGCAGATTGGTGAAGAAGAGAGATAAGAAGAAAAGGGATTCTGCAAATCTTCCTGCGAATGTGCAGCAGGTTGAGGATCTGGTAAAAATGTTACCAATGAGAAAGATTCCAGGAGTGAATTTTGTCCATGTCCCTTGCAGTAGAAGTGACATTCTGTCCTTTCATGATTATCCCAGGTTGAGAGAGAAACCAGTTGAATGATACCAGCAGACAGACAGGTTTGTGAAACTTGCAAAATGCCTGTGGGAAGATTTGAATACCCTACTAGAGATAGTAGTTTCAGCAGACGTATGGGTTGAGTGCAAGAAGAGAGAAATCCGATTACAGATGCACCATCTCCAGAGGTGAAATGCTACTATAAAGTGATTTAATTTTGAAAACGAGAATTTCATCCAAAAACATTGACTGGCAAAGAATAGACAGAACAGCCTAGGAAGCAAAAGAATCAACACATGCCTATTATGAGAGATTTTTGCAGGCATTTAAGCATTACAGTAGTACAGAAACAATTGAGCAGAAAGACATGATTCATTTTGTGTTCAGATTTGAGGAAGGATTGAGACCTGAAATTAGCCAGATTATTAAGAATAATTTGATTTGCTGGCAAGAAAAGCCGATTGATGAGATACTGCAGTACTGTAGTGACGAGATTGAGTTGAAGCAAAGAAAGTTAAAAGAAAAGCTGATGGTGATGCAGATTAGAGCGGCACAAACAAGGATGCAGGACATTTTCCACAGCAACAACAGCAAGGACATGTGATATTTCAAAATCAGTTGAGAGGTAGAGGTCGTAGAGGAATGAGAAACAGAAACCGAAGTCCCGATTTCGGTCCTCTAGTGGTTCAGAATGATGTGCAGAGAATGAAGAGATTGTTGCCTTGCCATGCTTGCGGAGGGATCATACATTGGAAGCGGGAGTGTCGGATGATGGTACAGAAAAGTGTTGTTCAGCAAACAAGTGACTTCAATTTGTTCCAAACTATGAGAGGACCAAGAATGAGAGGTTGTTAGAAATGGGGTCTTTGGTTGACAGTCAGGATACCCCCTGTTCAAGCAAGGACCTTCACTCTAGTCAGGGTAAAAGAGAGTCACCCTCAGCTAACCCCTGCTTTGGTAGCTTCGCAGAGCAGTAGGCTTAACTTCAGAGTGCTAGGTGTAAAGTATTTGTACCAACACACACAATAACTTAATGAAAATACTACAAAATGGCACAACACAGGTTTAGAAAAATAGGAAATATTTATCTAAACAAAACAAGACCAAAATTACAAAAATCCACAACACATAAGTCAAATTATTAATTAAAAAGCAAAAAGAGTCTTTATGTGTTTCAAAACACAGACTAACACTGTTAGCGTGAAAATGTACCTTGGGTGCATATAAAATAACCCTGCACGGGCGAGTGTGCGTCAAAAAGGGCTTGCGGTGCGTCGATTCCACTCACGAGCAGGACCTTGTGTCGTTTCTCCTTTCGGCGGGTCAGGCATATTGTTTCTTCTCTTTGCCGCAGAGCGGTGCATCAAGGTCAGCACTCTTGCGTCCGGGCAGGCCTTGCGTTGTTTTTACACGGCCAGTAGTACTTGAGTCGGAAATCCAGCTGCACGATGATTCAAAAACCACGCAGCACAGGTTTCGATCTCCGAGTATCCATCCGCGACGTTTCTCCAGCTCCGTGCCTCGATTCTTTGGTCACGTTTCCTGCGAGCGTCGATTTTCAGCCGCAGAGCCAGTGGTGCGTTGTTTTTTCAACCGCAGATCTGAGTTGCGGCAATCTTTTCCCCGCACAACGCTCTGTGTGTGGATTTCCTCCTCTTAGGCTGCCAGCTTCTCCTTTCAGGGTCCCAGGAACTGGATGGACACCACAGGGCAGAGTAGGAGTCTCTCTAGAGACTCGAGGTGCTGGCAGAGAGAAGTCTTTGCTGTCCCTGAGACTTCAAACAACAGGAGGCAAGCTCTAAATTAAGCCCTTGGAGATTTCTTATCAAGATGGAAGGCACACAAAGTCCAGTCTTTGCCCTCTTACTCTGGCAGAAGCAGCAATTGCAGGATAGGTCCATGAAGCACAGTCACAGGCAGGGCAGCTCTTCTTCCTCAGCTCTTCAGCTCTTCTCCAGGCAGAGGTTCCTCTTGTTTCCAGATGTGTTCTAAAGTCTGTGGTTTTGGGTGCCCTTCTTATACCTAATTTCTCCTTTGAAGTAGGCCTACTTCAAAGCAAAGTCTCTCTTGAATGTGAAATCCTGCCTTGCCCAGGCCAGGCCCCAGACACTCACCAGAGAGCAACCAGCCAAACTGTCAAACTCACCCAGACAGGGAATCCGCAAACAGGCAGAGTCACAGAAATGGCATAAGTAAGAGTGGCATTTCCAAACACACAATCTTAAAATCAACTTTACTAAAAGATGTATTTTTAAATTGTGAGCCCAGAGACCCCACACTCCACATGCCCATCCGGTCCCAAAGGGAATCTACACTTTAATCAGATTTAAAGGTAGTCCCCATGTTAACCTTTGAGAGGGACAGGCCTTGCAACAGTGAAAAAGGAATTTAGCAATATTTCACTGTAAGGACATATAAAACACATTACTTTGGGTGTGATTCTGACCTCGGCGGTAAAATGCCCTTACCGCCGGTCAGAAGACCGCCATAACACCGCCGCGGCCGCGGTCAACCGCCACGGTCATTCTGACCCACAGCGGCCAAACCTCCAAAAATCCGTCCTCCACTGCAGCCCGCCACATCGGCGGGCAGCGATAAACTGGAGATGACCAAACCTCCACCGTCACGCCAACAGAAATACGCCCATGCCATTACGACCCACGAATCCACACGGCGGTCATTCAAACGCGGTATTCCATTGGCGCTACACACCGCCGCGGTCAGAATACACACACAGCACCAAAACACAGCCACATTGGACAATTTGAAAAACACACACCTGATACACATACACACACCACTCCCACACAATCAACCAACTATAAAACACACACCCACATCACCCACAAACCCCTGCGACCCCAATTAATGAGAGAAGGAGAGAGAGACACAGCAGACAATCCAAAGCAACACACACTGAGGCACACTACACCTTCACACACACCACATAGTAGCACAAAGCACCACCCACCAACACACTCCTCATCACATACACCACCCCACACCTCACCCACACCACCCCATGGCACCCCAAAGGCATCCACGATTTTCGGACCAAGAACTCCGGGTCATGGTGGAGGAAATCCTAAGAGTGGAACCCCAGCTCTTCGGCTCGCAGGTGCAGCACACCAGTATAGCCAGGAAGGCGGAGCTATGGCAGCGGATCGTGGACAGGGTCAACGCGGTGGGACAGCATCCCAGGAATAGGGAGGACATCCGCAAAAGATGGAACGACCTACGGGGGAAGGTCCAATCGATGGTCTCCAGGCACAACATCGCGGTCCAGAAGACTGGCGGCGGACCCCCACCCACCCCTCCCGAATTTACATCGTGGGAGCAAGAGGTCTTGACCATCCTGCATCCTCAGGGCCTCGCAGGAGTAGCCGGAGGAATGGACTCTGGTAAGTCCCATCTCAACTACTATATCCCCCACACCCCACCAGCATGCCAACCCACACCCCCACCCTCACCCCCAACCCCCCAGCACACATCCTTCCTGACAATGTCTCACCAGCACAACCCACCCATCCCAACACCAACTCCTGCATGCCAACACAAACCATGGGCACCCATCACCTAAGCATGACCACTGCACTAACCCCTCCCCCCCACTAAATACCCTCACAACACCTCCCTCCAGGGAATGCCTGCACTGGGGGACAAGGGCACCCACAACACGCATGCTATTGCACACACAGAAACAATAACCAAACTCTCTTACCCCATGCAGGACCCGAACGACAACACACCAGCCAGGAGGGTCCAGAAGTGTCCATCCCACCACCGGAACAGGCCCACACTGAGGATAGCAGCTCTGTCGACAGTGAACCTGATGACCAGCCCGGACCATCGGGGACCTCTGGGCAGTCGGTTCCCCTCACCCAGACACAGGCCACACCAGACCCGACCCCCTCTGCCGACACCAGCACAGCTCCCACCCAGCGGGCCCATGCCTCTGTCTCTAGGACAGCTCAATCAGCGGTGTGTCTGCCACTACAGGGCACCCAGGCTAACCCGACACCCCAACAACAACAGGGACCTGGGGGCAGTGGGAGCGGGCACACCGGCCAGGGGACAGAGGCCGGGGGAAACCGGGCAGCTCGGAGGGCTGCTGTGCGACAGGGGGGGGAGGAGAGGCCCAGGGAATCCACTCTCCAAGAGGCCCTCACCACCATCATGGGGGCATACCACCACTCCCAAGAAACGATGGCGACGGTACTGGCCAGGTTCACTGAGATCCAGGCACAGCAGGAAGAACGCTACATGGGGTTCAGGGAGGAGCTGAGAATCATCGGGACCGCAATGGGGACCATCGTCCTGGCCCTCCACAGGATAGAGGACGCGTTGCGGGACCATGGTGCACCACACAGGGCCCCTGTCACTAGGCCGGACCAGGAACAGCCTACCACCTCCGCCGGCGCTAGTGGACAGGAGGTCCCAACACCTCGACAGCCCCCCAGAACCCCACCTCCTGCTGAAGAACAACCACCCCGTAAGAGGAGCCTGAGACCAAAGAAAAAGACAGAGTAGGATGTCAAGACCCCCGCCAGCAGGACATACCCCCTGAAGTCTTCCCACTGTCCCACATTGCCACCCTGTCCAACCATGAACAGCCTATGCTCCATCCTTCCACAGGCAAAAGAACAATGCACCTGTGAGACTGAGAACTGGACTCTGCCATGGATATTCCTCCGCCCCCACCCATCACCCTTAGAATCACATGTACCGGTATCTAGCACTGTAAATAAATCACATTTTGCACACAAACCTGTTTTGAGTCATGCTGTATTATTAACAAAGGGATAACATATTACTGTTCAATTTCTGTCCTGTCAATTAGTCATGACAACATACCAATGTCAATACGCTGTATTTCATGGGAGAACCAAGCAGAAGTCAGGTACTGAGTCAGACAGCACTGAGAAGGGAAGGGAAAGGCATAAATTAATAAAAAACATCTGTGGGGAACTACAGAAAGTATAGATGCAGGAGGCTAGAAGAAATTGTGAAATGGCGTGGGTGATTCTTACCTGGGTGTTACTGGAAATACTGTTGTATCACTCTGTCCCTATTGTCTGTGTCGTCCTCAGAGTCTTCCTCCTCTTCACTCTCCACAGGCTCCACGGGTTCTACAACACCACCATCTGGACCATCCTCCTGCAGGAAAGGCACCTGGCGTCGCAAAGCCAGGTTGTGAAGCATACAGCACGCCACGATGATATGGCACACCTTCTTTGGTGAGTACATTAGGGATCCACCAGTCATATGCAGGCACCTAAACCTGGCCTTCAGGAGGCCAAAGGTTCGCTCAATCACCCTCCTTGTACGCCCATGGGCCTCATTGTAGCGTTCCTCTGCCCTTGTGCGGGGATTCCTTACTGGGGTCAGTAGCCACGGCAGGTTGGGGTAACCAGAGTCACCTATTAGCCACACACGTTGTCTCTGTAGCTGCTCCATCACATAGGGGATGCTGCTATTTCGCATCACATACGCGTCATGCACTGACCCTGGGAACTTGGCATTTACATGGGAGATGTACTGGTCAGCCAAACAGACCACCTGGACATTCATCGAATGATAATTCTTTCTGTTTCGGTACACCTGCTCATCGTCTTTTGGGGGTACCAAAGCCACATGGGTCCCATCAATGGCACCAATGATGTTGGGGATATGTCCAAGGGCATAGAAATCACCCTTCACTGTGGGCAAGTCACCCTCCTCGGGGAAAATGATGTAGCTCCGCATGAGTTTCATCAGGGCAGACAACACTCTGCTCAAAATCTTAGAAAACATAGGCTGAGACATTCCAGATGACATGGCCACTGTGGTCTGGAATGACCCACTGGCCAAAAAATGGAGGACTGACAAAACCTGCACCAGAGGGGGAATCCCTGTGGGTTGGCGGATGGGGGACATCAGGGCTGGCTCCAGCTGGGCACACAGTTCATGGATAGTGGCACGGTCAAGTCGGTATCGAAGGATTATATGGCGTTCTTCCATTGTCGACAGGTCCACCAGCGGTCGGTACACGCGAGGATTCCTCCTTCTCATCCCAAGTCCCAGCGGACGGTGCCTAGGAAGGACAACATGGAGCACAGAGTCAGCCAAACCACAGGTACCTACAGACAGCTTGCACAGTTAAAGAATGGCAATGGGTTGAAAGGCGTGTATGTGTGGCAATGCAAGGCCTAGGCCTGTGTGTCGCAGTCAAAATTAAGCCATGTGGGCCCTTGAAATGGCGGCTGCCTGACCTGTGAAGTGGGACAATGGGATGTGAGGTCACTGCGCTGGCAGGGCACACCGTGGCGGTAGGCGGTCGAAGACCGCGGCGCAAAGCCGCATTGGTTAACATTGAAGCCTATGGTTTCAGGAGCCAATAACGAAGTGCGCCGGCGGTCGCGGTACGCGCCGCCGCGGTACGCACCGCCGCGGACGTGACCGCCATTTTCTATCTGCTTAATCACTCGAGACCTGATCATCCACAGGAGAGGACCTATACTGCAAGTGCTGCTGTGACCTCGGTCTGGAAGATACAATGGCTGCTACGACTGGGGAAAGGGCCCCTGCCTTCACGTCTGAAGAATTGGACAAGCTCGTGGATGGGGTCCTCCCCCAGTATGCGCTACTCTACGGTCCTCCAGACCAACAAGTGAGTACCCCGGGTGCTAATGGAATGGGCTATGCCTGTGTGGATTGGGGTGGATGTAAGTTGGTGGGGTGGGGGGCGAATGAGGAGTGCAACGCCCGACAGATGAGAGCATGTGCCATATGGCAAAGTGGGTGGGGGGGGGGGGCAATTACATCTAACATGCAGGCCATTGATGATTTCCTCCTTTCCACCCTGTACATGTCTAATAGGTCAGCGCCCATCAGAAGATCGATATTTGGCGTGCCATCGCCAAGGAAGTCCGGACCTTGGGGGTCCACAACAGACGGGGCACCCACTGCCGCAAGAGGTGGGAGGACATCCGCCGCGGAACAAGGAAGACCGCAGAAACACTGCTGGGGATGGCCTCCCAACCTAGGAGGGGTGCCAGTCGTACCATGACCCCCCTGATGTCCCGGATCCTGGCGGTGGCCTACCCTGATTTGGATGGGCGCTTTAAGACATCACAGCAGACACAAGGGGGTGAGTATCAGCACATTCTCCTATCTTTCTGCGCAGTGGAGGCGTCTGGGTGGGGGAGGAGGGCTGTGGGTGACATTAGGCCAGGGCGCTTCCTGTAGTGTAGTCCTCTCTCATAGGCATGGCCCTGTGCCCCCGGCCCCCACCTCTGTAGGGTGACAAGTACAGCCATTGAAGGTCCAGCATCTCCCATGTGCGCGTTTGACGTCTCTTGGCCTGTTGTCTTAGTCAGTAGTACTGAGTAGTGTACCCCGAATGCGCGGCTTAGTGCATTAGGCACCTGTGTCTGTCCTCTCCGCCAACGGTGTTGACATTGCATGCACTCAACCTGGTCTTCTTTTTTCTCCCCCCACCCTTTCTCTTCATCTTCTTGTGCATGTGTGCATTAGCATCATCAGGCGGAGGAGATATGGCATCGGAGCACGAGGGAGCTGCAGGACACAAGGCCCCGGTGGGCCCAGGAACAGACACCGAGGGCACCAGTGATCCGGAGGGCGAGGGGAGCACCACGACGGGGACCGCTGGTGAGAGCAGCGAAAGCGACACGTCCTCGGATGGGAGCTCCCTAGGGGTGGCGGCAACATCCGTGCCCCCCGCCTCTACAGGTACAGCCGCCACCCAGCGCACCAGCCCCGCCCTCCCAGCAGCCCCTTAGTCTTCGCTCCGTGCCGCTTCGCCCAGGAAGGCGCGCGTCTCCTTCGCCCCAGGCACCTCAGCCCCTGCCCCTGTTGCCCCTGCTGCCCTCAGTGCGGAGCTCATTGACCTGGTAAGGACGCTCATTGTTGGGCAGACGACCCTTCTGAATGCCATCCAGGGTGTGCAAAGGGAGGTGCAACAGAGCAATGCGTACCTGGAGGGCATTCATTCGGGTCAGGCTGCCCATCAACGAGCCTTCACTGCTCTGGCCTCAGCACTGACGGCAGCCATTGTCCCTGTTTCCAGCCTCCCTCTTCTGACTGCCTCCAGCCTGTCTCTGTCTCCTGTTCCTCAGCCTATCCCATCCACACCATCAGACCAGCCTGCACACACCTCAACACCCAAGAGCAGCTCATCCAAACACAAGCACCACAGATCCCGCAAACACTCACCCGAGCAACACCCAGATGCAGACATGCCAACAGCCACTGCCACCCCTGTGTCCCCCTCCTCCTCGTCTCCCTCCTCCCTCCCTGTGACGTCTACACTCACACCTGCATGCACCCCAACATCAACCAGTGCTTCCATCACCACCTCACCCTCCAGTACAGTCCACACTCGTGCAGTCACCACCCCCACTGCCATGTACACGTCCCCTGTGTCCTCTCCCACTGTGTCTGTCACCCCCTCTTCCAAGACACACAAACGCAGGCAGCCACCCACCCAACAGCCATCCACCTCACGACAGCCTACAGCACCAGCACCTTCACCCAATGACAGCACACCTGACTCTCCTACAACCACCTCCTCTACCTCCACTTCCATCTCCACTTCTCCTACCCTTTACCTTGGCCCTAAAAAACTTTTCCTGGCTAACCTTAACCTCTTTCCCCCCGATGACCTCCCCCATCCATCTTCAAAGAGTCCCAAGAGCACCGCAGCCACCACCAGCCCAGCTTCGGGTGTCACTGTTGTGCCTGGGTTCTGGAGCCCACCCTTTGCCAGCAGTGACACATCGATCAGCAGCAAGGACACGTCCAGCCCCCCCCCCCGGCAAGAGGACCCGCAAAACCAAGGACCGCCGTGCGAGGACCGACAGGGCTGCCCCCAAGGAGCAATGTGCGGCCACTTCACCACCCACACCATCTGGGGGAGGCAAGGGCCCGAGAGCCCCATCAAAGGAGCGGAAGGGCAGCAGGAGCGCGGAGAAGGTGGACCCCACATGCCACATCCCAGCTGGGAAGGAGGACACTAAGGAGGCCAGGAGTCCGTCCCCGAAGGGTCCAGAAACGTCACGGTCCGAGGGCGACTGAACAGGGAGTCCAGGCCAGGTCTGGCTCCCTTGACCTGCTGGATGAGCACCGCTGAACAGGGCCCCGCCGTGGAGATAGGCACCGCTGAACAGGGCCCGCGGTGCAGAAGAGCAGCGCTGAACAGGGCCCCGCCGTGGAGATAGGCACCGCTGAACAGGGCCCGCGGTGCAGAAGAGCACCGCTGAACAGGGCCCCGCCGTGGAGATAGGCACCGCTGAACAGGGCCCGCGGTGCAGAAGAGCACCGCTGAACAGGGCCCCGCCGTGGAGATAGGCACCGCTGAACAGGGCCCGCGGTGCAGAAGAGCACCGCTGAACAGGGCCCCGCCGTGGAGATAGGCACCGCTGAACAGGGCCCGCGGTGCAGAAGAGTACCGCTGAACAGGGCCCCGCCGTGGAGATAGGCACCGCTGAACAGGGCCCCGCCGTCTCAAGCACCGCTCCGCTGGGCCCTTCCTGTCAAGCACCGCTCCGCTGGGCCCCGCCGTCTCAAGCACCGCTCCGCTGGGCCCTTCCTGTCAAGCACCGCTCCGCTGGGCCCCGCCGTCTCAAGCACCGCTCCGCTGGGCCCTTCCTGTCAAGCACCGCTCCGCTGGGCCCTTCCTCTCAAGCACCGCTCCGCTGGGCCCCGCCGTCTCAAGCACCGCTCCGCTGGGCCCTTCCTCTCAAGCACCGCTCCGCTGGGCCCCGCCGTCTCAAGCACCGCTCCGCTGGGCCCTTCCTGTCAAGCACCGCTCCGCTGGGCCCTTCCTCTCAAGCACCGCTCCGCTGGGCCCCGCCGTCTCAAGCACCGCTCCGCTGGGCCCTTCCTGTCAAGCACCGCTCCGCTGGGCCCCGCCGTCTCAAGCACCGCTCCGCTGGGCCCTTCCTGTCAAGCACCGCTCCGCTGGGCCCCGCCGTCTCAAGCACCGCTCTGCTGGGCCCTTCCTCTCAAGCACCGCTCCGCTGGGCCCCGCCGTCTCAAGCACCGCTCCGCTGGGCCCTTCCTGTCAAGCACCGCTCCGCTGGGCCCTTCCTCTCAAGCACCGCTCCGCTGGGCCCCGCCGTCTCAAGCACCGCTCCGCTGGGCCCTTCCTCTCAAGCACCGCTCCGCTGGGCCCCGCCGTCTCAAGCACCGCTCCGCTGGGCCCTTCCTGTCAAGCACCGCTCCGCTGGGCCCTTCCTCTCAAGCACCGCTCCGCTGGGCCCCGCCGTCTCAAGCACCGCTCCGCTGGGCCCTTCCTGTCAAGCACCGCTCCGCTGGGCCCCGCCGTCTCAAGCACCGCTCCGCTGGGCCCTTCCTGTCAAGCACCGCTCCGCTGGGCCCCGCCGTCTCAAGCACCGCTCCGCTGGGCCCTTCCTGTCAAGCACCGCTCCGCTGGGCCCCGCCGTCTCAAGCACCGCTCCGCTGGGCCCTTCCTCTCAAGCACCGCTCCGCTGGGCCCCGCCGTCTCAAGCACCGCTCCGCTGGGCCCTTCCTCTCAAGCACCGCTCCTCTGGGCCCCGCCGTCTCAAGCACCACTCCGATGGGCCCTTCCTGTCAAGCACCGCTCCGCTGGGCCCTTCCTCTCAAGCACCGCTCCGCTGGGCCCCGCCGTCTCAAGCACCGCTCCGCTGGGCCCTTCCTGTCAAGCACCGCTCCGCTGGGCCCCGCCGTCTCAAGCACCGCTCTGCTGGGCCCTTCCTGTCAAGCACCGCTCCGCTGGGCCCCGCCGTCTCAAGCACCGCTCCGCTGGGCCCTTCCTGTCAAGCACCGCTCCGCTGGGCCCCGCCGTCTCAAGCACCGCTCCGCTGGGCCCTTCCTCTCAAGCACCGCTCCGCTGGGCCCTTCCTGTCAAGCACCGCTCCGCTGGGCCCCGCCGTCTCAAGCACCGCTCCGCTGGGCCCTTCCTCTCAAGCACCGCTCTGCTGGGCCCGCCGTCTCAAGCACCGCTGAACAGGGCACCGCCGTCTCAAGCACCGTTGATGGTTCACTGTGCCCACCATGCCTCCTCCTTGACCAGTGGAGACTGTCATCCACCTGATGGACTGTGGCTTTGAACTCCCCAGGATGGTCCAGTGGGCAGCCCACCCACTGTAGAGACATTGAGAGACTGTGGCTTTGCACTCCCCAGGATGGTCCAGTGGGCAGCCCACCCACTGTAGAGACATTGAGAGACTGTGGCTTTGCACTCCCCAGGATGGTCCAGTGGGCAATCCACCCACTGCAGAGACTTGAGAGACTGTGGCTTTGCACTCCCCAGGATGGCCCAGTGGGCAGCCCACCCACTGTAGAGACATTGAGAGACTGTGGCTTTGCACTCCCCAGGATGGTCCAGTGGGCAGCCCACCCACTATAGAGACATTGAGAGACTGTGGCTTTGCACTCCCCAGGATGGTCCAGTGGGCAATCCACCCACTGCAGAGACTTGAGAGACTGTGGCTTTGCACTCCCCAGGATGGTCCAGTGGGCAATCCACCCACTGTAGGGACATTGAGAGACTGTGGCTTTGCACTCCCCAGGATGGTGCCGTGGGCATGGTGGCTCCTCGTGGATCTGGTGTCGTGGACTCATGTGGCTGTGGTGCCCCCCCCTTCCCTTCCCCCTGAGGTGCCTGTAGTTTTTACATCTGATTCCCCTGCAGTGTTCTCTCCAAAGGACTCAGGTCTCCTGTGTGGGCTTTGCCCTTGTTTCTCAAGACTTTGGCCCACGGACATGCTGAATTCGTAGGATGTGCAGGACTTGGTACTTCAGTTATACACTGATGTGTATGTCATTTGTTTTGTTGTGGATATCTTTCATGGTTGTACGCTAATTTTCTGGAGCTTTTTGGTACATAAATATTTATTCCAAATATGATTATGTCCTAGCATTTTTCAGGGGTGTTTGGGTGGTGTCACTGTGACTTGGTGCTCTGCATTGGTGAGTACATGATTGGGGGGGGGTCGCATATGTGTGTGCCCGTAACCTTTCGTCCTCCCCCTCCCGTGTGTCGTAGGTGCAGTACTCACCGTTGTCGTCTGCGCCGGACTTCGTACTCGTGGTAGATGAGAAGGTAGACGAGAGCAGGTAGGATGTTTAATTCGGGTTCCATGCTGTCCTCCGTACTCGTGGAGTGTGTTTTGGTGAGCGTTTTCCCGTTCGTAGTCTGTTTCCGCCGTGTTTTTATCGGCGGTGCTCCCGCCCCGGAAAAGGTGGCGGATTGGTGAGTTATGATAGTGAGGGCGGTACATTGTCTGTCGCCTGCCTGTTGGCGGTGACCGCCGCGCTGTTTGTCTGTACCGCCGCGGCGGTCGGAGTGTTAAGTTGGCGGGCTGTGTTGGCGGTTCCCGCCAGGGTCAGAATTCCATTTTTTGGACCGCCAGCCTGTTGGCGGGTTGGCCGCCGCTTTAACACCGACCGCCAGGGTTAGAATCACCCCCTATATGTCCTCCCTTAACCATACACTGCACCCTGCCCTTGGGGCTACCTCGGGCCTACCTTAGGGGTGTCTAACATGTAAGAAAAAGGATGGTTTGCGCCTGGCAAGTGGGTATACTTGCCAAGTCGAATTTACAGTTAAAACTGCACACACAGACACTGCAGTGGCATGTCAGAGACATGATTACAGAGCTGCTTATGTGGGTAGCACAACCAGTGCTGCAGGCCCACTAGTAGCATTTGATTTACAGGCCCTGGCATCTCTAGTGCACTTTACTAGGGACTTACTAGTAAATCAAATATGCCAATCATGGATAAACCAATCAACAATACAATTTACACAGAGAGCATATGCACTTTAGCACTGGTTAGCAGTGGTAAAGTTCAAAAGCCAACAGCAACAGGTCAGAAAAAATAGGAGGCAAAAACATTGGGGACGGCCCTGCACAATCAAAAAAGTCCAACAGAGGTC
This sequence comes from Pleurodeles waltl, assembly GCF_031143425.1. Lineage (NCBI taxonomy): Eukaryota > Metazoa > Chordata > Amphibia > Caudata > Salamandridae > Pleurodeles > Pleurodeles waltl. The sequence continues at coordinate 624,429,703 of NC_090438.1, read as the reverse complement.
ATAATCTAAGTCTTCAAAGCAGTGTGAATCAGATGCAAAATGTTCAACCCATGCAGTAGGTGCTTTTGCCACGTGTGCAGATGGCACAGTTATAGCCAATGCAACAGCAGGTTCAAATGGTGCCTAGACAGCAAATCCAAATACCTCAAGCCCTAATGGAGCAGCAGCAGGTGGTGCTTCCTTAACAGGTCACAGATCAGAAGTGTAAACAGAGTAATAACACAGTACACCAATTCCCGTTACACAGTGAGAATGGAATAAATAATGATTGGGTGAGCAAGAGTTCGGACAAAGAGGAATGTGTGCTTGCAGTTTCCTTTGAGGTAGATCAGAAAAGTCCATATGTGAAGGGAAACGTAATTGGTCACAAAGGTTCATTTTTGCTCAACACAGAAGTCACTCGCTATACAGTGAGAACTGCAGAAGTTCAAAATTTCCCACTTTCAGGAAAAAGAATCCAGATTGTAAGAGTAGCGAATCAGTATTTGACCAACCCAATTACGGAACCAGTTCAGGTTAAAATTAGTAACTTTGATGGATTACACAAATTTGCAGTTTGTGACTCAAGTCCGGTATCCTTACTGGGAAGCGGCTTGCTGTGTAAAACAAGATGTTTGATTACTTGCTCAAATGATGGAAATGAGATACAGACGGACAGTGATGATGAGAATGACCAAGCCCCAGAGACAGAGTGTGAGATAGTAAATGAGGAATACCCACTGATTTGTTTCTTTCCTTCTGACTTACAAGGAACAGTTAAGGAGAAAGTGTGGGATTTGACAGGGAAAGACATTGGCCTGATAAAGGGAGTTGAGGCAGTTAAGGTTCCAGTAAAGCCAAACACAATTTTTCCCCAGAAAATTACATTGTGATCAAATGTTGTCCTGTAGTATCAAATCCAGCAGTGCTTCTGTTTCAGATTCCATGCAATGCTGAATGGTTCACCGTTATAGACTTGTCACAAGCATTCTTTTCTGTGCCTCTTCATGAGGATAGTCAATTGCTCTTCTATTTCACATTTTTAGATTGAGTTTACTGCTGGTGTAGAATTCCTCAAGGGTTTTCAGAATCACCTTCTATTTTCAAACAGATTTTGAACAAGAACCTGGAGTCGTTGGAAACGCCTTTCCTATCGACATTGGTACAGTACATTGATGATTTGTTGATTGAGCCCAAAACAAAGGAAGAGTGCAAACATGACACGATTGCCTTATTGGACCATTTGGGAAAGAATGGTCATAAAGTGTCTCCACTTAAATACAATGCTGTCAGAAAGAGGTGAAATATTTGGGTCACCAGAATGAGAAAGGAGTAAGGAAAATATCTAGAGAAAGGTTCACAATCATATTGCAGATGAGTCCCCCAGCCACACAGAGAGATGTCAGGATGTTTTTGTTCATGGTAGGATACTATCGCCAGTGGATTCACAACTTTTCAGTCATTACAAAGCCATTGCAGAAGATGACCCACAAAGAAGTCACTGATATCCTAGTGTTAGATCAGGCCTGTATGAAAGTATCTTCTGAATTGAGAAAGAGTTTGTGCAAAGCCCTGGCTTTGGGAATGCCTGACTACACAAAACCCTTCATGTTGTTCTGTCATGAGTGTGATGCATGTTACTTGCCTGCCTTGACTCAAGTTCATGGAGGTGTGAACCACCCAGTAGCATATTTTTCAGCTTCATTGGACCCAGTTGCAGCAGCTTTACCAGGCTGTCTGTGTTCAGTCGCTGCGAATGGACAGAGCCTCTCACAGTGTGAGGGCATTGTGATGGGACATCCCCTGACTATTGTGGTCCCTCATTTCATTGAAGTTTTACTTACACAAACAAAGACGCAGTACCTAACAGGTGCCAAGGCTGACTCGCTATGAAAAGAACATCCTGGGGTCCCCAAACGTGTCATTGAAAATATGTACAGTGCTTAATCTGGCAAACTTACTCCCAAATGAGAATGTTTAAATTGAAAAAAATTGGAAGATATTGAGCATGATTGTTTTGAAGTGACTGATCTGTGCACAAAACTGAGACCCGCTATTAGAGATACCCGATTGGAAGAAAATGATCAAATTATTTTTGTTGACGGTTCCTGTCTAAGGGAAAATATAGGAATTCTGGGAGCAGGATATGCTGTATCCACAATTTCTGGTATACTTGAAGCGTCCTGGCTTCGAGGAGTGTTCCCTGCACAAGTAGCGGAACTGCTAGCCCTTACTAGAGCATGCCATGTTTCTGCAGAACTTAAAGTTACTATCTATATGGATAGCCAGTATGGATTCGGAATAGTGCATGGTTTTGGTCTCAGAGAGGTTTCCTGACCTCTTCTGGCTCACCAATGAGAAATGGTAAGAGAATTCAAAAGTTGTTTCAAGCTATCCAAATTCCTGAAAAGATTGCCATGGTGAAATGCAGTGCACATCTGAAATTGCAAAATTGCAAAATTGCAAAATTTTGTGTCAATGGGAAATGGATATGTGGATCAAGTCGCAAGGTTTTGCGCATTGAACTGTATATCGTTAACGGATAAGTGGGAACAACGACCTGAGGAAGATGAGACATTTCTAAGTTATGCATTACATGGTATAGACACCTTGGAAGAGTTGAAAACACTGCAAAGTAATGTTGATAGGGAGGAAAAACAGTCATGGGTCAAAATGAAATGTGTACAATGTCAGGATGAACTGTGGATTTCAGAAGAAGGTTAATTGGTACTGCCGAACAGTTTGTTGACTCAAATGGCTAGATATTATCATGGTCAAGTACATGTTGGGAGGAATGCAATTATTCGACTGTTTAAGCAGAATTGGTTCAATCCAAAGTTTAGACAGGTTGCTGAAGCAGTTTGCCATTGCTGCATTATTTTCTAACAAATTAACATGGGTTAAGGGACAGCGGTCAATTTGAGCCACATTGGAAGAGCAGGAGGTTCATTCAGAAGAATGCAGATAGATTTTTATTGAGATGCCTGTGTGAGGATTATTGAGATAAGTGTTGGTGATTGTCTGCATCTTTAGACATTGAACTGAAGCTTACCCTACACGAAGAAATGACAGCCTCACAGTAGCGAAATTGCTGCTTAAGGACCTGATACCACATTTTGGGGTTCCAATCTCTTTAGAAACAGATAGAGGAAGTCACTTCAACAATGAAGTAATTAAATTAATATGTGCAGCCTTAAACATTGAGCAGAAGTTGCAATGTAGTTATCACCCTGAAGCATCAGGTCTTGTGGAACAGATGAATGGTACCCTGAAATCAAGAATGGCGAAAATGTGTGTGTCCGTTATTTCTGATGACAATGAGAAACACACCTGACACGAAGACAGGATTGTCACTGCATGAGATCCTCATGGGCAGAGCAATGAGGTTGCCAGCGGTTCCAGCAAATACTCTTGTGAACATAAGAGATGATATCGTGTTGGACTAGTGCACGGGTCTGGCTGATGTGGTTTACTCTTTCTCTCATCAGGTGGAAGCCACCATACTGCAACCGTCTTGAGATCAAGGACACGACCTGAGAGCAGGTGACTGGGTTGTGATCAGAAAGCAGTGAGGAAGACGTGTTTGGAGCCTCAGTGGAAAGGCACTTTCAAAGTAGTTTTGCTCACTACTATAGCTGTGAAGTGCGCTGGAGTTCCAAACTGGATCCACGCAAGCCATATGAAAAATGTGGCATGTCCTTTGGACACTGAAGAAGAGTTGTTGAGAGTACAAACAACGATCAGGCCAACCTCAGAGCCAGAAAGAGGAGAGAGAGGAACTGATATTGGATCCGAGCAAATCAAGAACAGTTCAGCCACTCCTGTGAGAGATGAATGAGAAGACCTACAGGAAAGTGAAAGCGAATGTATCTCAAATGAGGCAGCAGGAGAGTCTAGTCAGAGGAGGGCTCCCTTGAAGTAAATGATTTTGAGAGACAAACAAAGCAAACGAAAGACACCTAGAGGAAAGGAGTTGAGGCGGATCAAAGCCACTGTGGTCTGACTCCTCCTGAACCAGTTGCAGGTCCATCAAGAGAAAGTCCTGCAGAGCAAGAACAAGTTACAAGTTTGATACTGCAAAGAGCATTAACGAGAGGTCCACTGAAAGCAGATAAGTGGCTGTAGTCACAAATAAAGAGAAAAGAAGTAATTGTAGTGACAACCATTGAGGAGGAAGTTAATATGACAAGAAGAGAAGATCTGAGAAAAGGAGGGTTGGATAGAGATCGAAAATTAAGAAGAAAGAGAATTGCAAGTCAAAGGTACGCTGGTCCAGAATGGGCGTATGTAACAACAAGTAAATGGCAAACACACGTTTTGCCTTTTTGTTTTGATCAAGACATTCCAGGTCAATATTTTGGCACTTGAAGTAAACCGATAAACTGAACTGTTGAAACTAGAAGCTGAGAAAAGTGCAAGGAAGAAAAAGAGACTGTTGAAAGTAACCGGAAAAGGCTTTTTGAGAACCTGAATTGACAAAATAACCTGTTTTGACAAGCTGCTAAACTAATTTTGACAACTTGCTGATTTTGACAAAAGGATCCTGAAAGTAAGACTGAAAGCTGTAAATAATTGCTGAAAGCAGATTGAAGATTTCTTTTTTGATTTTTGTTGCATAGTTATTAATATTCTTCTCTTCTACTTTCTGATTCTTTAGAGATCATGAATAACCTTAGCCAGCAGGGTAGAAAGAATAGCTGCTATAAATACTTGAGTATTGGTTTGGCAATTGTATGCATGATATTGTGCCTGGTATTGATTGTGGGAATAACTCTTCTTGACAAGAGTAGAGCCAACCATACTTCAGCTTCAGAGACAACACTTCACTCACAGAAAAAGAGAAGTTTAGGTTAGAAGAGAAGTATTTGCACGTAGATAATGCACAAGGAGAACATTCTCCTAATGTTTTCTATCGCTTGTTGAGTGAGTATGTTGAGACGATGGATGCGAGAGATTGCTGTGTTTGCACGCAGATTCCTTCATGGGTCAAGGAAGAAGTTACCTATCACAGTTTGCCCCTCACTTATGGGATAAGTTGTGGTCTGTTGCTAATAAGATTTTATAATCAGGAGTACATCCAGTATTTCTATTCCAATTATGATGTTGTGTTTATCCCCATAATTAAGCACCTGAGTAGAGTAGCTAAGCAGAACACTATAGAATTAGTTAGAGGATTCATTGAGCCTACATTGACCTTTGGCACTGGATGTGCACATGGAAACAATCTGACATGCTTGCTCACACCACTGGAACAGAGCTTCTTAGATCAGACAGACAACATGAGAAAGGCATTAAAGGAGGAGTTAGAAAAAGGCTTAGAGAAAATGACTTTCAGAAATGATTATGCATTTAGTGAAATAAAAACGCAAGGGAGGTTCGCTTAAGATGCGCAACATGTAGGAAATCTTTGTATATTCAAGCCTAAATCTATTACTCTTATGTTGTTTGTGGGAATGAGTGAATGTAGACATGTGTTTTCGTTTCAGAGTAAATGGATAATCATGTTGAATTGACAGGATCCAGCGATTCCTGGAATTTATTTCATCTGTGGGCCGAATGCTTTTTACCGTCTTAATTTGTTCAGTAGGAGTTGTTCTGAATTCTATAAAGATTCAAACATAGACTACTATTGTGGACAACATGTTGATAAATTTTTCAGGAGCCCTGATCCTAATGTATACAGGAGTGGCTGCGGTAAGATTTATGATTCTTCAGAACAGTCTTGCATTAGACATTATTTTAGCAAAAGATGGCGCAGTTTGCAAAATGCTGAATTCGAAGCCTTGTTGTTCATATATTCCCCGAAAATAGCAAATACATTAGAAGTTTACTTACAAATCTGACTAATGACAGTGCTGATATGAAAGAACTAGGTGTTTGGAAGAAAGTTGGTAAACAATTTGCATCAGTGGGAAATTGGCTCAGCAACATTGGGAAAGGGATAGTATTGAAAATAATACACAATGGACATTGATTATTGTGGTTTGTATAATTGGTGCATGGGCAATATGTAAATTGTATCATGTGATTAAATTAAGGATAATGAAAAATGATCAGAGGAGGAAAGAGATAAAAATTTATAATTTGTTTAGGGGAAATTCAAGGAGGGAACGAAGATTAAAAGGGATAGAAATGACAAATTTTAGCTGAAGCAAAAAAGTTGTGTGGGAATATGTAAGTGTGATGACATATTTAGTCATCAGAGGAGGGATTGTTAATGCTGAAATTTTACTAATGAATATTCAAGAAAATATTAGATCATAGAAAAATGATACACAAGTTTGAAAATGTGCCTACTTGAGTGACCATCAATAATCACAAAGTGTACCTAATAACAGCTTATTAATGTAAAATGTTGAGCTCAGGTCTGGATTAATGTAGAAGCATGTCATATTATGGTTATGTATTATGTATTTGCTTTATTAATAATAGGCCTTAATTTAGCAAGGTATTGGGCCTAGTTACACAGCCTCATGTCAAGTTGCATTGCTTAGACGAATCGTAAAATGGCTGCTTAGAGAATTATATTGTAATTTTCCATTGCATTGACCGAATGTTAGTAAGCTAGAATATTTTCCCATGAGAACTGCTTGCTGGAATATGTTGTACTAGCTAAGGATACGTTGTATAACTTAGTGTGTGTAAAGACAATGTTTCCAAGAGCTAACAATGAATGTACTGACTGGAATATAAGCTGATACAAATTTGTTACCTGACGAGCCCAACAACGGGAACAGGAGCCAATCATCAACATGTGAACAACTATTTAGTAAATTCATAGATAGAAACGTACAATTCTTTGACCAATAGTAACATGGGGAGTAGTTTTAGGGAATCTATCTTAGCCAGACTGCACCGGTAGGAGAGAAGCCATTCGCCCCATTCTTTCCTAACTGTCCTGAGAGGATATAGTCACTATTCTTTCCAAACTGCATGAAGAGACATTTCCTATCTTGAACTTTAATGCTGAATTCTGATGCTTTGCTGACCGAACAGATGTCCAATTAACAAAGACAGTCGCAGCTAGCTGAACCATACTAAGGAAAGGTATAAGACAATGTTATTGTTTGCTATGTCTATTTGCTTTTGACCCTAGGTACCAAACACTAATTTGATAGAGCCATAGTTAGATGTTTTCCAAATTTTTGTTGCCTAAATTGTTTTGCATGAAGCCCAAACATGCCTTTCTAATTGAAAGTTAGTTAGGATACTCACTGATTGATGCCTGCTAAATATTAACAACAGTTGATGTCTTTTCTTTGCTGAATCTAAATGTATGCCATTTCTATTGTGTAGTTATTCTTGCTATTGATTTGTACTGTAACTCTAGAATGTGTAGTGATCCAAGCTTTGATTACATTGAGATTCTTTAGAAGATTCGGTCAACCAATATTGTTTCTGTATGCTTACCATTTGATTTTGAGACTAAGGCGGTCATTATGAACATGGCGGGAAACACCGCAGAATGCTGTGGCGATGGTGAACAGAAGTCCACCGTTGGCGGTGAATGGAAACCCACCATATAATGAAAGAAAATCCCAACCCTGCCAAAAAATCACCAGACCACCACTCCCGCCATGACCCTGTTGGAGGGAATCTCGGACCTCCCCACCCTCCCACCGCCGAGCACACCCACATCCCGCCCTCCAAATAATGATGCACAAATCACCTTGGCAGACAGTGGAGGCCGGGTGACCATTGGCAGTTCCGACCTCCACGGTTGGCAAGTGGACTCAACAACAAGAAGTGCACACATTGGATAAGCGTGCAACCCACACACCTGACACACATCCATAAACCCATAAAACACCCCTCGACATACCCCACAATCCTTTGCAATGAAACCAGGCCAAGAAGATGGAGAGCACCAGTGGCAGACACCAAACGCCACCATAGACGAGACGCACACCGACCCACAGAAGAGCATCTTCACTGAGTTCCCAGCCCCGACACCCTTCACCACACTCACCATGCCACCCCCCAAACATCCACGCTTCATCAAAAGGGAATTAAGGACCATGGTGGATGAGATCCTGAAGGTAGAGCCACAAATATTTGGTGCCGAGGTGCAGCACACACCCATCACAAGGAAGATGGAGCTATGGTAGACCATTGTGAACAATGTAATGCAGTGGGTCACCATCCACGCACCCGGGACGACATCCAGAAGAGATGGAATGACCTGCGGGGGAAGGTCAGGGGCATGGCATCAAGGCACCACATTGCAGTCCAGAAGACTGGGGAAGGACCGCTACCAACACCACCAGAATACACAGACTGGGAGGAAAAGGTACTGGCCATCCTGCACCCTGAGGGACTCACTGGACTCACTGGAGGAATTGACTCAGGTAAGTCATCAACATATACGCCATATACACCATACCTGTAATGCATGCACCACCCCACCCCACCCACACCCACCAGGACCAATACCCTACCCAGGCAACAGCCACTAAATCCACCACACTGCATGACTACAAACCCACTAACAGGCCCACATCCCTCCCCCTGTGCACAGCCATCTACCCCTGCAAGTACCCACAATGGAACAAGACCCCCCACCACAATGCAACCCCACAGTCAAAGCTAAATGCAGTGTCATCCTCACAAAGGCACCCTGTAAGGCCTCTGAAAGTAACCCCAGTACATAATAGGCCAGTCCTGTACACCTCAAACGTCCATGCAGCTGTAACAGACATGTCTAAGTCCCCCAACAGGCACCACCACCCATGCTACCCTAACGGATGGGACAAGGAGTGCCAGTGCCCCCCAGGGAGACAGAGGCACCTCACAGGATACTGGTGAAGGATCCCTGGACACTGATGAGCAGGCAGGCCCCTCACACAGTCCTGGAATCTCACCATGCAGCAGCCCCATCCAGGAAGCCACTGTTACCCCTACCACCCAGTCAAGACCAGCCGCCCAGGGCAAGCGTCCCCACATCAATGTATCCAGGCCACAGACTGGTAGAACACAGGTAGAGAGGCCACAGTCTCCCACTCCAAACATGCAAGAAGGCAAGTGCCCCAGTACTAGTGGTACTGCCACACCTGTGCAGGGGACACAGGCACAGGGGGCTAGAGAAAGTGCAAGAGTGTCAGTGGGCCGGGGGGGAGGGCACAGGATGTATGCAGCAGCCCAGGACGTGATATCAGAGGTATTGGGGGCCTACCAGCATAACCATGACAGGTTGGCACAGATAGTATCCACCCTGGAGCACAGTCAGAGGATTCAGCAGGAATACCACCAACAGGCCATGGAGCAGTTGAAACAGCACAACACCACAATGGGCACCATAGCAGGAGCACTGCGGCAGCTGGTACAAACCCAGTCTGAGACGCACACAGGACAGGAGGCCCCCACTACAGCACCGGACACCCACCATGAGATTACACCATCAGCAGAAACATCCCAGGAACTTCCCTCACAGGAGACCCAAGGGCCTACCATGTCATCCCCTCAAGATCAACAGCAGGCACCCAAACGGACCCTCAGGCCAAGGTATGGCACTGGAACCCCAGCAAAGAACAATGCCCCCTTCAAGAAGTAACTCAGCAACAATCTGTACAGCAACCATTCCACTCAATCAGTCACCACACATTGCTAAGAGGCAATATGAACGAATGTAAGAAAAGATGGACCCATCAATACCACCAACAAGGCTGCCACCATGTTGGCTTTTACGACACCCACCCCTTACGACTTGCCATCACTGTTAATAGCACTATTCACTGCCTGCAACCAATAAAACACATATCACACCTGCAACACTGTCCCCTGTGTTAAATTGTGAACACAGTGAAGTATGGCTGCAACTGGCTGATAACTACTTCATGGCCAAATCTTTGCATGACTGGAGTCCTGTGTGCCTAAATGTGGGCCCTAAGTAAATGCAGAAAATATCAATCTGTACCGTGCAGAAATGGACCATGTTTCACCTATATTATCAACCCCCCCCCATATGACTGAGCACACTGACAGTATGTGTCAGAAACCCCAATGTCAGCCCAAAGTCCCACACAGTTACTGGAAGTAGAGTTGTATCAGTTGGGTCCTGGAATTGGCATCTTTCCCTTCCTCATCATCACCATCACTCTCCTCCCCTCTCTGAGGTACCTGGTCAGGACATACAGCACTCTCCACCTTCAAGAGGGGGATAGAATGTCTCACTGCCACATTGTGCAGAATGCAGCAGGCCACCACTATTCTACACACCTTTTCAGGCCCATAGACCAGGGAACCCCCAGAGATATGTAGACAACGTAATCTAGCCTTCAGGAGACCTATTGTGCGCTCTATCACCCTCCTAGTACGTCCATGGGCCTCATTATAATTCCTCTATGCATCCGTCCTAGGATTCCTCAGTGGTGTCAGGAGCCTTAGCAAGTTTGGATAGCCAGATTCACATAGAAAAAGGTGCAATACAGAGTAGTCATTGTTAAGACCCTTAGTCAGACAGCCTGGCTGACTACTATGTGTCAGTTAGTGACAGACACACTTACCTATGATCCACCCTCTGTCCTCTTATAATTGTTCCATCCTCTGTGGCACACTACTGTTCCTCAACACAAAGGAATCATGGACTGAACCTGGGAACATGGCATTCACATGTGAGATGTACTGGGCTGCAGTACATACCAATTGGATGTTCATGAAATGAAAGTTCTGTTTCTGTGCACCTGTTTACTGACTCTTGGGGGGATGATCGGTATGTGGGTGTCATCGATGGCACCTATCACATGGGGTATGTTGGCAAAGGCATAGAATTCAGACTTGATGGCAGGGAGGTCAGTACTTTGGGGAAACCTCACATAGGACTGCAGGTGTCGTACAAATGCATTTAGAAATCTTGTCAGTGCCATGCTGAACATTGGCTGTGTAAATCCAGCACCCATGCCCACTGTCACTTGAAATGAGCCTGTGGCCAGGAAATGGAGTGCGGAGAGCACCTGCACTTCAGTAGGGATGGCATGCTGATTATGATTTCCCATAGTTAATGCAGGATCCAGTAAGGCAAAAAGTTCCTGAATTGTTGCACGTGTCAGTCTGTAATTGATTATGATCCGATGCTCCACCATGGTCCTCATATCCACAAGTGGTCTGTACACCGATGGTGCCCTTCCTCGCCACAAGGGTCGGTACCTACGTGGGGTATCAAAAAGGTGTGATGAACACACATATATAGGCACACATTGTCATCCATTGTGCACTGCATATTTCATTGTAGTGACTCAAAAGTAACAAGTTCTTGACAGAACTACATCTACACCTCAATGAGGGAACTGTGTTTTTCATGTGTGGTATATTACGGAATGGTCACATGCATAGGTGCTTCATGTGGCTAGTAGGGCCTGCATTGTGCACATTTTTATTTATAGACGCGTAGTTACTGCCAAAATGTCTGCCCACTGTAATCCAGACCTTTCGTTGTGGAAGTGACCTCATACCGCTAGCAGTTGACGTCACAGCGTAAGGCGGTGTTTACCAGCATTCGCACCGTCATTGGTTAACATGGATGCCAATGGGGAATCCTGGTGTATCATGATCGCCGCTGTCGGTAACGGTGCACACTCCTGTGGTACGTACGCAATTTCGTCATCTATTATTTACTTGACTCCCTAATCTCGTGTGGACAGGTACTCCACTGTGTGTACTGCTGTGGCCTGCCTCTGGCAATGGATGTGGCTCGTGTTGCAGGGGAAAGGGCCCTGGCCTTCACCAAGGAGGAACTGGAGAGGCTAGTGGACGGGGTCCTGCCCCTGTACGCAAAACTGTACAGACAGCTAGAGGTACAGGTGAGCCTGGGTTTGGGGGGCACTGTTTGGGTGTAATAGATGGTGTTGAATGGACATATGTGTGCACCTCTGAGCCTGCATGGGCCGTGGTGCATGGCATGCTGCGTGCGTATGGCCTGTAAGTCTGAGAGTACTGTCCATCTCATAGTGGGCAATTAGCCAGCTGTACCTATCTTTGAAGTGCCTGACCTCTGTGTTCCATATCTGTGTCACCCTTTTAGGTCAGCGCCCACCAGAAGAGGGTACTTTGGCATGCCATCGCCAAGGAGGTGCAGACCCTGGGGGTCTACAACCGACGGAGCACCCGCTGCAGAAAGAGGTGGGATGACCTGCGGTGCTGGGCGCGTAAGATCTGTGAAGCCCACCTGGGGAAATCCTCCCAATGTGGAAGGGGAGTCTGTCGGGCACTGACCCTCTTCATGCGACGTATCCTGGCGGTGGCTTACCCAGACCTGGATGGGCACTTGAAGGCTGCACAGCAGTCACAAGGGGGTGATTACTCATGTCACAAACTTCAGTCTGGAAGGATGTCTGTGTGTGCATTAGGGTTCATGCTGTTTAGAGGCAGAGACTCTGTCTGATGTCCATGTACATTATGGTCCCCAAAGGGTGTAGGGGTGTCTTTGTCAGGTCTCCCACACGTCGCCTCCTTAGGTAGTCCAGGGGATGGGTGTAGAGCAGTATTCCTGTCAATAGTCAGGGGCATGGCCATGTGCATAGTAAACAGTGCTGCCTGTTGGGTGTGTCTTCTGGGTGGGTGTATGTCTGGTCATTATGTACCTCCATTCAGCTATTTACAAGTGTCTCTCCTGTTTTGTCTCCCCATCCTTGTTCACTTGTGTTGGTTTAGTACAGCAGCAACATCTTGTGAGGGAGCTGAGGCACCGGCAAGTGGGGAAGCAGCGGCCCACAGATCCTCGGAGGCAGAGACATCCGACGCCCAGGGGACCAGTGGGTGGGAGGGCGAGGGGAGTTCCACGGGGGAGGCAACTATCACTGAAGGTAGTGACTCTGAGACCTCCTCTGATAGGGGCTCCCCAGCAGTGGCGGACACTAGAGGCCACACCACTACAGTGACATTTTCCACCACCCCCCTTTCCATCACCGCCCCCCTTCTGCTCCCCACCGAGTTGCCCGTGCCCACTCACCCAGAAATAGTGGGCTTCTCTTTCACCCCAGGCATCTCCTCCCCTGTCCCAATCAGCCCTGCTGCCCTCACAGAGGAGGCTATTGACCTCCTGAGAACCATCTCTGTAGAGCAGACAACCATTGTCAATGCCATCCAGGGGCTAGAATCAGAGGTGCAGCAGACAAATGCCTATCTGGATGGCATTCACAGTGCCGTGTCTGCCCTACAGAGATCTTTTCAGGCTCTGGCCTCCTCTTGGACGTCAGCCAGTTTCCCTGGCCATTCCGCCCCCCCTCCAACCTCCTCTACCTCTTCCAGCACCCCACTCCCTTCACCCATCCAAAGCACACATTCAGACACGCAGTCAAGCACATCAACACACAAGAAGCACACTTCTAAACACAAGCACCACACCTCCCACCACAAGCATTCACACTGCCAACAGACACATGCACACACAACAACATCCACTTGCCCCAGTGTGCCCACCTCTTCCGCCTCTCTGTCTGTTACCTCTATATCCACACCCTCATGCACTGCACCTTCAGTCACTGTTGCTGCTCCTCTTACTGCACTCACCGCAATAGCAGACATTCATACATGCACCCCATACACCACACCTGCACTCACCACAACTACTGTAGTTGACACATGCAACACACTCGCCAGACTTGCAGACACCCACACAATATATACATCCACTCTAGCTGCCTGTCTTCTCTACTGTGTCTACCCCCCTCCTCCAAAATCACACAAATGCACCAAGACACCCACCCATCACACATCCGCCACACCACAGCATACTATCTAGTCACCTGCACCTACTACATGCACCCCTACACCACATACATCCACTGCCTCCACTCCCACGCTCTCATCCAGGACCACCCCAATTACTCCAAAGAAACTTTTTCTCTCCCATGCTGACCTCTTCCAACCCACTGACCCACCCCTTCTTGTCCCTAAGCGGGCTCACCTCTTTGCCCTTTCCACTCCTTCCAATCACAGTCCACCCCTGTCCACCCTTCACATTCCTGTGCCACTTCCCCAGAGAAAAAAAAGGCCTGGGCAGAGCCTAGTCCATCTAGCTCCACCGCTCAAAACACCCTCCCCCACCTTCAAAGGACAAGCCCACCCCCTCCACCTTCCAAACGAAAGACCAAGGCCCACCCCGTTGCAAATCCCCACCACCCCCTACCCCCGTCCCGTGAGGTGCTTGGATGCCCCTTTGTTGCCCCATTAGGTGGAGTACCATGCACTTTTGGGAGACAGGTTGGGTCCGTTGTGGCCCATGGCACTTGTAGCCGTACGGACTGGCCATTGTCCCTGTTGGGAGTATTTGGCTCTGTGAGCTTTAATAAAATATTTCTGTGTGTCCTGTGTTTTGGCGGCACACTGTTGAACCCTGGTCTTTTGTTTCATTGTTTATGGGTGTGGGGCATTTGTATGTACTATGGTCAAGTTGGATTTGCCTTTTGTCAGGTAAGTACCTCTTGGTGTGGGGTGTATGACTTGTGCTGCTGTGAAGGGTTGGGGGGGCGTTGCAGGGTGGGTGGAGTGGGTGGATATGTAACTGTGCCCTTTCCTCCCTTGTTTCTTAGGTTGCGCTACTTACCGTCGTCGTCTTCGTCAGCGGTCTCGGTCTTGGAGGTATATGGCAAGGAGCAGGGCTGGCATGATCTGCAGCTCTCTATCCATGTCTGCTTCGGCGCGTTGTGAGGGCCTCCAGTGAGTGTTTCATTGGATTTGGTTAATTTCCGCCTGGCTTTGCGTGCCGATGGTTCCCGCCCCAGAACTGGCGGCGGACTGGTGCTCCATTATTTGATGGGTGGGTTGGTCCTTTCCGTCGGCCTGTGGGCGGACTCTGCAGTCGTCATTGGCGCTCCTCTACTGGCAGTGGGTGGTTTTCTGGATGCCTGTGTTTCATTTAGTTCATTATTTGGCAGTCCGGCCTGCTCCTCTGTTGGCGGTTTTTCCCACGGCGGCGCGTTACGGACTGCCGTGTTCATAATGAGGGCCTAAGTTACCTGATGTTAGCATTGTTAATATAGGGAAATAAACATTCTAACTTTTACATAAAGTTGTGGTTATTCAGGGCCAAGGGGTCATGGTGTGTGGAGATTATTAACTGCGAAGATTATTGATGTTATTGATTAGTATTGGTATTGATTGTTATTGATAATGAGTCTTATGGTGGGAACTACTCTAAGTGCTGTCAAAAGTGCCATCAAACCTCTAGTGCATCCCCTTATAACTAGTGATAAATAACCCAATAAGGTCTGACGCGCTAACAAGTACTTGGGACATCAAATAGAGAAAGGTGCAAGGAAAGTTTGGAGAGAAAGGGTTACAGCTATATTGCAAATGAAAACTCCTGTTACTCAAAGAGATGTCAGGATGTTTTTGGGAACGATGAGTTACTGTCGCCATTGGATTCCCAATTTGTATTTTATTTCCAAGACTTTGCAATGGTTGACACACACAGACATTACTGATCCAGTTTCTTTTGATGAAGCTTGTTTGAAAGCTTTTACTGAGTTGAGGGAGAGTCTGTGCTGAGCACCAGCTCTGGGAATGCCTGACCACGCTAAACCATTTTCTCAGTTTTGTCATGAAAGTGATTGTTGTGCTCTTTCTGTCCTGACACGGGTACAAGGTGACATAAATTGGCCTGTAGCATACTTTTCAGCTACATTGGATATGGTTGTTGCTGCTTTACTGGGGAAGAGTTTTCAGAAGATGAAAAAAAAATTGATAAAGTTGGGTTGTAATCAAAGAGAAATTGGTGAAATTTGGGTTTCAAATGAAGGGCAGGTAGTCTTGCCAACCTGTCTACTGGCACAAATTGCTAGATACTATCACAGTCAAACTCACGTTGGGAGAGATGAAATGATTTGCACATTTAAGCAATCTTGGTTCAATCCAAAATTTAGACAGATTGCTCATGCAATTTTTCACAGATGTATTACATGCCAGCAAATCAACATGGGAAAGAGAACTGTTAGCAGTGTGAGTCACATTGGAAGATCAGGTGTTCCATTTAACAGAATGCAGGTTGATTCCATTAAGATGCCTGTGTGTTTTGGTTTGAGATACATGTTGGTGATTTTCTGTATATTTAGTCATTGGATTGAAGCCTACCCTACACATAGAAATTATATCCTCACAGTAGCAAAGCTGTTACTTAGGGAGCTGATACCAAGATTCCGTTTTCCGGCCTCTTTAGAATTACATATACGAAGTCACTTCAATAATGAGGTGATAAAAATGCTATGTTCAGCCTTAAACATTGAGCAGAAGCGAAACTACAATTACCGACCTAATTCTTCTGAATTAGTAGATCAAATGAATGGCACGCTGAAAGCTTGATTGGCAAGAATATGTGCATCTTCAAATCTGAAATGGCCTGACGCTTTACCTTTGTTTCTGATGAGCATGTGAAGTACACCCGACAGAAAGACTTGTCTCTTGCCCCATGAGATATTGATGGGAAGAGCCATGAGGTTGCCAGATGTTCCAGGAAATGTGCTTGTACGCATAACAGATGACTTGGTGCTGGATTACTGCAAGAGTCTAGCTGAAGTGGTTCACTCTTAGTCTCACCAAGTGAAAGCAACAGCCATGCCACCATCCCAAGACCAGTGTCATGGTCTGTGGGCTGGTGAGTGGGTAGTGATCAAGAAGCACATGCAGAAGACTTTCTTGGAACCTAGGTGGAAATGACATTTCCAGGTTATATTTGTGACAATAACTGCTGTGAAGTGTGCTGGAAATCCACACTGGATTCATGCAAGTCACACTTGTAAAGTGCCATATCCTTTGGAAGAGGAAGTTCCAGTGTTCCTGAAAGCACCAGCAGAAACTGTACAGTCTCAAGAAGAGCAAGTGACAAAAACAAAGCAAGAGACTGCAGAAGTATAGACAGTGCATACTGGTGAAGATTCAGATTAGGGTACTCCTCTGAAAGCTGAAATTGAGGACAATCATGATACTCCTCTATCAGCAGAAGTGGAAGTGGATGTAGCAGGAGAGTCAAGTCTAAGGAGGACTTTCCCAGAATCAGACGATTGGGAAAAAGAGAAAAGGCAAATATTGTTTCCTGAAGTAGCTATAAATGGAATTTAGTTGAATAGAAATCACACAGATGTGACTCCTCCTGAAGTGGCTATTGGTGCAGGTGAAGCAAATCAAAGTCAAAGAAGAATTTGTCAGATTCCTGCTAAACCAAGAAGGGTGGTAAGTCTAGATGTGCCATCACTGTCTAGAAAAACTGTGAAAGAAGATAAGTGGCCTTTTTTGCATGTAACTGAAAATGTTTCTGATGTGTTGTCGAGCATAAATGAGGAAGCAGAAGCAACAGAAGGAAGAGATCTGAGTGAAGGAGAAATAAGTGCAAGTCGAAAATCGAAAAGGAAAAGAGTTGCAAGTCAAAGATACTCCAGTCCTGATTTGGCTTACCTTGTAACTGATGAGTGGGAACACAAGTTTATGTCCTTTTGTTTTGACTGTGAGAATCCAGTTCAGCATTTTGAAACTTGAAATCATAATTAAGCCGATTTTTGAAATTACATTGACAAATGATCAAGTGAGACATTATAAACTGGAAGTAATAGTCAGTGAACAGCAGATTGTGATCTACTAAAAGACATTTGAAACTGATTTTGACAAACTTGCTAGACCGATTTTTGATGACTTCTGGAGAGCTGTAGGTAATCACAAAGAAAAAGTGAAGATTATTTTTTATTTTTGTTGAGGCTGCATAGTTAAGTCTATATTTTTCTTTTCCTTCCACTTTTGATTCTTTACAGGCCATGAATATGAATTGCAACAGAAACAATTGGTGTACATATGTGTGTGTTGGATTGGCAATTCTATGTGTGTTGTTAAGTTTACTGTTGATTATAAGCATGAGTGTTTCTGATAAAAATGACAGTACTCACACACTTTCTTCAATTCAAGCGACTGCTACAATTTCTGAATTAGAAAAGTTTTATAAAGATGAGAGTTATTTACACTTAGACAATTCACAAGGACATTTTTCTAATGTGTACTATCTTTTGCTGTGTGAATATGTTGAGACTATGGATGTGAGAGGATGTTATGTGTGTACACAAATTCCTTCCTCAGTGCAAGAAGGCATTACAAATAATAGCTTACCATTAATTTATGGGATCAGTTGTAGTCTTTTAGTAACATGGCTTTATAATGAAGGAAACATTCAATATTTTTATTCAATTTTTGACTTAGGCCCTGATTAGGACCTTGGTGGCAAATGCTGCCTACTGCCACGTTGGCGGCTGCCAACATATCGTCACCGTGGCTACCGACCGTCCATGGCATTATGACCGTAGATTGAATACAGCCAGAAGGCTGGTGGTATTCTGTCTACGGTCATGGTGGCGGATGGGGGTAAGGTGCCGCTGCTGCCAGCAGCAGCTCCACACCAGCAAAACACTACCTACCACATCATGGGCCATGATACGGCCTGGCAGTGTTTTGCTGGCGGACTCTGCTTCTGGCAGCAGTGCTGCATCCTGTCTCCTGCTAGAGGACCCCCTACAAGCAGGTAAGTCAGGTTCTCCGACAGGGGAGGTGTGGGGGGTCTTGTGTGCGTGTGTGAGAGTATGTGTGACTGTGTGAATGCGCGCATGCGTGTGTAATGCGTGTGTGCATGAGTGGGTGTGAGTGTACGTGCATGTTGTGTCGTGAGGTTGCGTGTGTGCCTGGATGTATGTTCGTGAGTGTTGCTGTGAGTGTGTATGAATGTATGAATGCGTGGGTGAATGTGTGTATGGGTGTGTGTATGGGTGTGTATGTATGTGCGTGTATGTGTGTAAATGTGCGGGGGTTTGGGAGAGGAGGGTGGGGAAGGATTCTGGGGAGGGGGCGGGCGGGGGCGACCCCTATCAGTGCCAGTAGTGCCTACCGCCATGGTTTCAGTGGCGGTACCAAAACCACTGCAACTATGGCGGTGGGCGGGGTCATAATGTCATGTTACCGCTGTGGCGGTCGGTGTGGTACATTGGCAGTTTGGCTTTGACCAAACCGCCAATGTCATAATAGTGGAGGTAGCGGCTGGCGGTAATACCTCCACTATACCACCAACCGCCCATTGCCGGCAATGCCCATTGAAACTTTTATTTCTAGCTCAGCACCAGGAGCTAAATTCTCAGCAAGCTGATCCAAGCTCCCCGTCAAACTAGCATTCACAATTTCAATAAGATATTGCCTTCTTGAACGAGAGATCCACTCAAATTATCTTTGCAGCCACCCACATTCACTTCCCTTAACTTATAACCTTCCACTAACTGCCAAACCATTTGAGCTCAGAATACAGAGTGTGCAATGTACTTTTCTGTCTTTCAGAACCCCAAAAGTGTCAACATACACAAGAACATGAGGGCTAGTGGAAAAAGGCAATAAGATGTGTGTGAAAACATAGACACAGGACTTCACCGCTCTGACTTGCCACCTCTCTTGGTCAAACATGCCTGCAGGGTATACTGGCTAGCTAAATGACAAAAAAGTATCGATTGTAACTTGCCAGAAAAGGTTCTTTGCTTAGCTGTAATAGTAAAGAGGTACAGATTAGCAACAACTCTGTGTAACCACCTCCCTGTACTTTGATGTAACATTGCTGACTCCTGGAAATAATAATGCAAAGAATGAGTTTCTGAAATATGTACTCCAACACTTTTCCGTATGATTTAAATACCTCCCTTAAACTTAGTATGAAACGAGACATTCAACACCAAATGTAAGTAATTAAAAGTGGAGCTTTATTGCCAAAATACCTCAGCCTTGGCCAGTCAGGGCAAATTTTTGTCCAACTGACAGGACACTCCTACCTCAACATTCCAATGCCCAGGGTTCAACCCCAAGATACTGCACTCTTCCTCCTCTTCAAAAAGAACCCCACTAAGCACAGTGGTAAGCATTAATGAAACTGAAGATAACATCACCTAACTGGAAGACAGGGAATTCAAGAGGAGGAAAAGAAGAATATAAGAACATGGCATGAAGAAAATTATTGGATAAAGTGGAAGGAAAAACATGAACAATTAGGTTCTTGTTTGTAAAGACATTCATGCTCTAGGCAAAAGTAACACAGAAATCAACCTTGGAAGTGTATATGAGTGCTGAATCATTTTCAGGAAAAGTTACACATCGACCTTTAGGTGTCCTTGTGTCCTTGTCACTCTCAAACTCATCCTGTAGTCCCTTGGTTCAAGATGATGGGTGGATGACTATTACTTGCACAAGAACACTTCCATGTTCTTACACAAGGATGTCTGTCGTGCCCTCCCTATCTTTCTGACAGGTTCTATTTGGGAGCACTGGATATGAGGACAACCAACTTTGTTCCATATCATTTCTGTTGATGGTTTTATTGACATTCTTAAACACTTTCACTATTCTAATAGGTTTAATCAAACTTTAAGATTGTATCCCTTTTGCAGCACTCACACACATTCAGGTGTAAATATCCACAATATAATATCCAACCCTGTCCACCAAAAGTCTTGTTTTACCCACTACTTGGTTTGACTTGTACCATGGTTTCCAATATGTCCTGATTGAACCAGTGTTTACCTCAAAACCCTGGGTGGAATCAACTTGGTGCCTGTGAAGGGTAAATCATCCTTTTAACACAGTTCATCCCTCACTCACAGACACGGGTTCAGTTCAGAATTCTTCTCCTTTTGTGTGCTATTACTGAGTCTCAATTTAACAACACTTCCTGCAAATAAGCATCCTTATTCAGTTGTTTTTTCCATTCCTCCTCTGTAATTATACCATCTGT
Organism: Pleurodeles waltl; assembly: GCF_031143425.1. NCBI lineage: Eukaryota > Metazoa > Chordata > Amphibia > Caudata > Salamandridae > Pleurodeles > Pleurodeles waltl. The sequence continues at coordinate 624,408,996 of NC_090438.1, read as the reverse complement.
GGTAGTGCACCCACACACACACACATGCACACACACACACACACACTTTCACCATCAACAATGTCTGACTCACACTCCTCTGCAATATGGCAATGTCCATGCTTAGATAGGAAATCTGCTGCTGCACTTCAGCGTCCTGGAAGTTATTTCACCACAACATTGAACTCCAGAAGTTTAATCACCCATCGTTAGATCTTAGAAGCTACCACAGCAAAAACATTATTTATTAAAGGTTTATGGTTGTTCCTCACATAAATATATTTTCTTACAGCAAAGTTTTGCATTTGTTCAAGGCTCATTACACAGGAAGTGCCTCTGACCCTCTAAGTGACCTTGATGCATAGTGAATTGACTCTTCTTCTTTCTCTCTCTTCTGAACCGCTTCCTTGTGAGCACTACAGTATCTCTTCTTGGGACAAATGTCTGCAGATCTGGAGCATTCCTCAGATGCTCCTTTACACTATTGAACTCATTAACGCACTCTGACATTCATCTTAAAATAGCTCTTCTCTTCAGGACGCTCCTCTCTTCTGCTAGATCTTTCACAAATGGGCCACAGAACTCCAACAAGAGAGAGACAGCATTTCCTCCTTCTTCATGTAACTAATACTATCTAATAGTTCTTTTTTTGGTCATACCCTTTTGCTGAAATCTGGTGTCTCAGCTAGATCTTTTTTACCAAAGCTGCACTTATCCGCTTTTAAAGACAGACCTTTCTCCCTAAACTTCCAGCAACCTCACATTCCGTTCTTCCGTCTGTAGTTTTTCCAGAAAGAAACACATAGGTCCTCATTACAACCCTGGCGGTAAATCCCACTTACCGCCTTGCTGACGGCCGTCAAGATACCGTGGGCGTGGCGGAAATGCACTACAGGTATTACGACCCACATCTCGTAATCCACCACATTACAATACAAGTCCAGCACACCAAAGGTCAGTGATAAACTGGCGATAGCTAAACCCACACCATCACGCCAACAAGAATACGCCAACACTATCATGACCCATGAATCAACGTGGCGGTCATTCAACCGCGGTAAACCATTGGCAGCACACACCGCTGCACTCAAAATACACACACATTTACAAAACACAACCACATTGGACAATTCAAAATACACACACCTGATATACAAACACCCACCACACCCACACACTCACACCACTATAAAACACACACCCACAGTACCCACAACCCCTTACAACAACATTTTTGGAAGAAGCACAGAGAGAGAGAATAGCAAACACAACACTAGCGTCCACAGGCACACAACACCATCACTCATACAGCATCCACGCATCTCAAAGAACACACACTAACACAACACATCACACAGCATAACAAACATCACCTCACACATCACCCATACCACATTATGGCACCTCAAAGACACCCCAGGTTTTCTGAGAAGGAGCTCAGGGTCATGGTGGAGGAAATCATCCGGGTAGAGCCACAGCTATTCGGATCACAGGTGCAGCAGACATCATTTGCAAAGGAAGATGGAGCTATGGGGGAGAATTGTCGACAGGGTCAACGGAGTGGGACAGCACCCCAGAACACGGGATGACATCAGGAAGAGGTGGAAGACCTACGGGGGAAGGTGGGTTCCGTAGTATCCAGACACCAGGTAGATGTGCAAAGGACTGGCGCTGGACCCCCACCTCCTCCCCCACAACTAACAACATGAGAGGAGCAAGTCTTGGCAATCATGCATCCTCAGGGCCTCGCAGGAGTAGCAGGAGGACTGGACTCTGGTAAGTCAAATCTTTACTACTTTATCCCCCCCACCCTACCTGCATGCCATCACAAACTCCTACCCCTACCCTCACACCCAACACCCCACAGATAGCTCACTATCACAGCCCACACATCCCAATACCAAGCCCTGCATGTAACACCAATGCATGGACACCCATCACCAAAGCATGTCCAGTCGAGAGACTCACCCAGGCCACAAAATCACCAATCACACAAGGGCCAAGCCAATAATGCAAGCACAGGAGAAGAGGGTAACTCACCCATTGCACAAGATGGCACACACAGATACAATAACTATGCATTAACACCCCAACAGGACCCCTACTCAACATCACCGGACAGGAGGTGCCAGCCACATCCAGTCCCCCCACAGAAGAGGCCTACAGTGATGACAGCAGCTCTGCACGCCTGGATCACGATGACCAGCCCGGCTCATCAGGGACCTCAGGACAGTCGGTTCCCCTGCCACAGTCACAAACCACGACTGAATCTCCCCCCTCAGGAAATACCACCACAGCACCCACCCTGCGGGCCCATCCCTCTGTCCCCAGGACACGACAATCAGCAGTGTGTCCACCACTACAGAGACCCAGGCAACCCCACTATCCCAAGACAATCAGGGACCTGTGGTCATTGGCAGAGGGCACCCGGTTCAGAGGACCGAGGCACAGGATAACAGGGAAGCTGGGAGGACTGATGTGCCACAGGGGGAGGACAGGTCCAGGTAACCCACTCTCCACGAGGCACTCTCCAACATCATGGGTGCATACCATCATTTCCAGGAGACCATGGGCACTGTACTGGCCAAGCTGCAGGAGACCCAGCGGCTGCAGGAGGAACAGTACCTGGGGATCAGGAAGGACTTGAAGTCCATTAATACCACCCTGGTCACCATTGCAGGGGTGCTGGCAGACATGGCCAACACCATGAGGGAGGCAGTGGCACACCAACGAGCCCCTGACACTAGCCTGAACAATGAACAGCCCTCCACGTCCGCCGGCGCTAGTGGACAGGAGGTCCTGCCACAGGACCAACAGGACACCAGCACCCTACCCCCTGCAGAAGGAGAACCACCCCGCAAACGGGAAAACGATGTAGCTGCGCATGTGTTTCAGCAGGGCAGACAACACTCTGGACAACACGTTAGAGAACATTGGCTGTGACATCCCTGATGCCATGGCCACTGTTGTTTGAAAGGACCCACTGGCCAGGCAATGGAGTACTGACAGTACCTTCACTAGAGAGGGGATTCCTGTGGGATGGTGGATAGCTGACATCAGGTCTGGCTCCAATTGGGCGCACAGTTCGTGGATTGTGGCACGAACAAGTCTGTAGGTGATAATGATGTGTCTGTCTTCCATTGTCGGAAGGTCCACCAGGGGTCTGTATACCGGAGGATGACGCCATCTCATCATCTGCCCCAACGGATGTGCCCTATGGAGGAGAAGGGTGAGCAGAGGCTTAGACACCACATAGCTTCCACAAGGGTGTTTTGAACAATTGTGATGTAATTGGTGTGTGGGGCTGTCTGTCCATATTCCTGCCTGACAGTGCTGTGACGCAGTTAGTTGCCCTGCCATGTGGCCCCCCGAAATGGCGGCTGCCTGACCTCTAAGGAGGGACAAGGGGAAATGTGGTAACTGCGCTGGCGTTGTGCAGCATCGCGGTAGGTGGACGAAGACCGCGGCGCAATTCAGCATTGGTTATCATTGGGCCCTATGGGTTCCAGGAGCCAATGATGATGTACGCCGGCGGTGACAGTACGCACCGCCGCGGACATAACCACCATTTTCTACCTCTTCACTCACTTGATACCTGACCTTCAACAGGAGAGGACCCACACTGCAAGTGATGCTGTAACCTGCGTCTGGAAGCGACAATGGCTACAGTGTCTGGGGAAAGGGCCCTTCACTGCGGAGGAGTTGGACAACCTGGTGGCTGGGGTCCTCCCCCAATACACGCTACTCTACGGTCCTCCAGACAAACAGGTGAGTACACTGTGAGCATGATGAATGGGACATGAATGGATGGAGTGGGGTGGATGGAAGATGCGAGGTGGGCTGAGGCCAGCATGTGAGGATGGTCAGTGTATGTGTTTCTGGGTCAGGGTGAGAAGTTGTGGCCAAAGAGTAAGAAGAACCAGACGGGGGAGTAAAACCCATTCTTACTTCACTTTTCCTCTAGGTCAGCACCCACCAGAAGAAGGGTATTTGGCGTGCCATTGCCAAGGAATTGCGGATCCTGGGGGTCTACCATAGCCGGAGCACCCACTGCCGCAAAAGATGGGAGGACTTGCACCGCTGGACCAAGAAGATGGCGGAGGCCTAGCTGGGGATGGCCTCTCAACGTGGAAGGGGTGCCCGTCACACCATGACCCCCCTGATGTACCGGATCCTGGCGGTGGCATATCCTGGGTTGGATGGGCGCTTGAGGGATCACAGCAGCCACAAGGGGGTGAGTATAGTCACATTCAGCTGACTCTGCGTGCTGTATGAGGTGTCTGGGTGGGGGAAGTGGGCTGTGGGCTCCCGTAGGCCAGGGCAAACTTGCTAGGGTAGGTCCATTGTTAGGCACGCTCTGTGACACTCCAACCCCAAAAGAGGTAGTGGCCATCTATACCTAGTCAGGCTCCTGTGGATTCCAGGTGTCCATCAAGTGGGCTTAGGCACAGTCACTCATGGGCATGTGATTTTCCCAAGTACAGTTAGTGCATGGCCTAGTGCATAGGGCTGCTTCCTGTGTGTTGTGTCCGCCAACAGTTGTGTTGTTTCTGGCATTGATCATGTGTCTCCTCTGTCTTCCCCCCCCCCCCTTTTTGTTTTGTCACCCTGTCCTTGTGTGCATTAGCATCATCTGGCGGAGGAGCATTGGCACCGGAGCAGGAGGGAGCTGCAACCCACATGGCCCAGGAGGGTGAATGTACGGAGTCTGAAGGCACCAGTGAGACAGAGGGCGAGGGGAGCTCCACGACGGGGACAGGAGGAGACACCAGTGACAGCGACTCCTCCTCTGATGGGAGATCCTTCACAGTGGCGGGCACCTCTGTGCCCACCGCAACAACAGGTACAGCCGCCACCCCCCCTACCAGCACCGCCCTCCCAGCAGCCCCTCAGCGTGTTTCCCGTGCCCATTCACCCAGGAGGATGGGCATCTCCTTCACCTCAGGCCCTGCCCCAGTCAGCCCTGCTGCCCTCAGTGAGGAGGCTATTGACCTTCTGAGATCCCTCACTGTTGGGCAGTCAACCATTTTGAATGCCATCCAGGGTGTTGAGAGGCATTTGCAGCAAACAAACGCATACCTGGAGGGCATTCCTCCTGCCGTGGCAGCCCAACAGAGAGCGTTTCAGGCTTTAGCCTCCGGACTGATGGCAGCCACTGTCCCTGTGTCCAGCCTCCCCCTCCCCCTCCAACTTCACTACCCAGACCCAATCCCCTCTACCTCAGCCTATCCCAAGCACACCATCAGACCAGCATGCACACTCATCAACACACAAAAGTGGCTCAGGCAAACATAAGCACCACACATCCCACAGGCACTCACACAAGCACCATACCCATGCAGACACACCAACATCCACTGCCTCCACTGTGTCTCCCTCCTCCATGTCCTCCACCTCCCTCCCAGTCTCGTCTCCACTCACACCTGGATGCACTACATCCTCAGCCACTACCTCCATCACTAGCACGCCCATCACTACACACCGCTCACGTGCAATCACCACCCCCACTACCATGCACATTCCCCTGTGTCCTCTCCCAGTGTGTCTGTGAGCCCTCCTCCCAAATTACACAAACGCACGCACACACCCACTCAACAGCCATCCACCTCACAACAGCCTCCAGCCCATGCACCCTCACCCAAACTCAGCAGATGTACACCTCCTACAACCACTACCTCTTCCTCCACTCCCAAACTCCCTCCATCTTCCCGTCCCAGTGTGTCAAAGAAACTTTTCCTGGCTAACATTGACCTCTTCCCTACAACTCCCCCCCGTCCTTCCCCTAGGGCCAGGATGTCCAGATCCCAGCCCAGTACCTCAGCCACAAAATCCTCGAGCACTGTGGTCCCTGCAAGTCCAGTAACATCGCAGGCGGCACCCATCAGGGCTGCCAGTGTGCCACCTGGTGAGGCCAGGGATCACCCTATTCTGCCACCTGCCAAGGTGAAGAAGGGGCCCACATGCCAGAGGGAAAAGCCGCACCAACCACCCAGCAAGGCCTCCTCCAGGACAAAAGAGTACATTGCCAAGGTCCAAGCAGCGACTTCCAAGGTGGAGAAGGGACACAAGGCCAAAGGGAAGTCAGCTCAGGGCACGTAGCCTCTAGGTGAGGGACTAGTGTCACCCATTCTGCAAGACAGAACAGCAACCTGTATGGCGGTGGCCACCGCCACCTGCACCGCCACCTTCATGTCTGCTGCCTCTGCTACAGTCCCCAGCATCATCCCCAGCGGGCAGCCGTCCGAGGCTGCAGGAGACGTCCTGCTGTCTCCCTCCACAGGTGCTGCCACCAGCACCACCGGCAGCATCTCGGCCGCCAGTGCCACCACAGCTGACATCAGCATCATCCCCAGTGGGCAGTCTTCCGAGGCTGCAGGAGACATCCTGGACCCTGCACACACTACATGAGGCAACACAACCAGCACTGGCAGTACCAGCAGTTAGCAGGGTAATTCGCCGCTGGGAGGAGTGTGTCTCTGCCGCCATAGAGTATCATGCTACCTGTTCCCAGAAAGTCTCATGGCTCAGACACCCAGGTGAGGGAATAGGAACTGCCACACCCCAGATGCAGCATTCTGGGCACAAATCCCCCTCCGGAACCAGTGGAGAACAGCATCCACTCACCCAGTCCTTGGCAGGATGAAGCACTCTGGGCACCAGGCCCCCTCCAGAACCAGTGGAGAACAGCATCCACTACCCCAGTCCTTGGCAGGATGAAGCACTCTGGGAACAAAGCCCACTCCAGAACCAGTGGAGAACAGCATCCACTCACCCAGTCCTTGGCAGGATGAAGCACTCTGGGCACAAAGCCCCCTCCAGAACCAGTGGAGAACAGCATCCACTCACCCAGTCCTTGTCAGGATGAAGCACTTTGGGCACAAAGCCCCCTCCAGAACCAGTGGAGAACAGCATCCACTTGAGAGACTGTGGCCTTGCACTCCCCAGGACCAATGCGTAGGCAAACCACCCACTTGAGAGACTTGAGAGACTGTGGCTTTGCACTCCCCAGGATAAAGCAGTGGTCAAGCCACCCACTTGAGAGACTTAAGAGACTGTGGCTTTGCACTCCCCAGGATAAAGCAGTGGGCAAACCACCCACTTGAGAGACTTGAGAAACTGTGGCCTTGCACTCCCCAGGATAAAGCAGTGCACAAACCACCCAATTGAGAGACTTGAGAGACCTTGGCTTTGCACTCCCCAGGACCAAGCAGTGGGGAACAGTGGCATCGTCCCATCATCCGGCTGAGGTGCCCTCCCTCCCCTTCCCCCTGAGGTGCCTGGTTTTTTTTCCGACCTGATGCCCCAGCAGTATTCTCTCAGTTTTCAGGCAGGTGTCATGTGTGGGCTTTGCCCATGCTTTTTGGGACCACTGGTCCACGGACATGTAATGGAACAGTATCCGGACTTGTGTACTTGCCGTAAATATTTCTATATACTGATCTTTTAAATTTATGTTGGCCTTTCTGGAATTTCAATGATTACAATCGCTACAATCATTTCATTTGGCCCTTGCGTTCTTCCAGGGGGTTACGGGGTGTAACTGTAATGTTGCTGCATGTGTTTATGTTTATGTTGTTGGGGGTTGGGGTGTTGTGTATTGCGTGTATGTGTCACTCTCTTTTTCCTCCCCCCTCCCCTGTGTGCTAGGGGCAGTACTCACCGTGGTCGTCGCCGCCGTCTTTGATGTTCCTGGTAGAAGAGGAGGTAAACTAACATTGGTAACACCTGTAGCTCGGGCTCCATGGCGTCCTGGTTCCTCGTTGGTTGTCGAGAGGTGAGTGGTTTCCATTCCAAGTACTGTTTCCAAAGTGCTTTTGATGGCATTGGTACCACCCCGGAAAAGCGGGCAGATTGGTGCCTTGTAATAGTGTGGGCAGTACATTGTCTTCGCCTGTCTGTTGAAGGTTACCGCCGCAGTGTTTGTTGCTACCACCGTGGTGGTCGGAATGTTAAAGTGGCTGTCTGTGTTGGCGGTTTCCGCCATGGTCGTGATTCCAATTTTTTTACCACTGGCCTGTTGGCAGTATTATCACCGCTTTATCACCGACCTCCAGGGTTGTAGTGAGGGCCATAGGCCCATATTTCTGCTTTTTGCTGCAAAATTGCACTAACGCAGTTTTACAGCAAAAAGTTCAGCACAGGCATGCATAATTTAACAATGCCAGCCGGGTGCCAAATTTATTGAATGGTACAAGCCAGTGCTAAACTTGGTCTAACCTCTTAAAAAAGACGCTAGCCGGGCGGGGGTCGCGGTACGGAAGGAGGGGGTTGTGCGTCAAAAAAATAACGCAACCCTGGTTAGAGGCAAAAAAAATGCCTCTAACCAGACTAGCGCCATTTCCTGGCACACAACCACCAAAAACATGACTCCTATCTTAGTAAATACAGGAGCCATGACTACCACCCCTATGGCCAACACAGGGGATAAGTGTCACCTGGGCATGGCCATTGCACCTGTGCTGTGCAGGGGGCTCCAAGTTAAGGCTCTCGATGGACAAAAAAATAAATACTTACCTAGACTTACCTGGGATGAGGTCACCCATCCTCCGGTGTCCCTCTGGTGGCACTGGGGGTGTTCTTGGGGTTTGGGGAGGTCACCTGTGGACCCATTCTATGCTATTTAACCATGGAAATGTGCCCACAGATCCCCTAACGCCTGGCCTTATCCAGGCATTAAATAATGGTGGGAAGCAAGCTGAGCACCCTTATTTAGCCCCTCCTCCAACCCGTACGTCATTTTAGCACAGGGGGATAAATATGGGGCTATGGGGATAGCACCATTTTTAGATGGGAACACCTACCTTGCATTTCATTGACACAAGGTAGGTGCACACATCCAAAAAATGATGCAAACTCCTATATTTTGACGTTAGACATGTCTAACATCAAAATAGAAATATGGAGTTAGGTTTGCACCGAATTTGAGTAAAAAAAAATTACGCACCACTTTTAGAATGTTGACATTTACTTGTCCTAACTATTCAGCACCTGCAGGCTATTCTTGGGTCACACCACTAGGTGTAGTTGTTAGTTTGTCTTTGTGTATTACTCCCACACAATTTCACAGTAGAGGGTATGGGTGATGGTTGGATGGGTCATCTCTAGCAAGATGGGGGTGGAGCTGTGACCTACCATACTTGCCCTTCAAAGGCATTGGGCCAGCTCACACTACCCTACTCTGCTCCAACACAGGCTGGGACCAGGGCAGGGAGGCAGGAAATTCGAGACACCTCTTAGGCACCGTGTACATAAAGGAGACCCTCAGACCCACTCTTTAGATCTTTTCTGGACCTGCGGAAGACTCTGAAGAAGGAGTGCCTTGTACCCTGCACTCTGATGCAGAAAGGGTTGCCCAGATGCTCTGCTGCCCTGCTACTCTGCTGCCCGAAGGACTGTTGTGCTAACCTGCTGCTCACAGTACTTCTCTGCTGACCTGCTACGTGAGGAAGAAGTGCTGCACCTGCACCTTGAACCCAGAACACCAAAGTGACTCCAAGGACTAGTAGACTGGCTCCTGTTCTGCACTACAGGGACAAAACAAACTCCAACACTTTTGATTTTGGCACCTGGACTCTGCCTGCTATGAACCCTATCACCCCTAGTGGTTTCCACCCCAGCTGTGGACCCTTGGAGGTAGGGATAAATGTGCTCTGCCATCCCAGCTGTGGTCCCTATCGGAACAGACACAGTGGGGTGCAAATCGATGCAGCCCTCACAGCTCCTCATTGTAATGGATGCAGCGCAATGATGCTGGATGCAGGCCTTACATCACAGCCCTTGCAGTTGCTCATCAGAAGCAACGCAGCATGACACAACTCAACACGGACCTCACCTAACAGCCCTCATAGCTCCTAAATAACCCAATGCAGTCCGATGCAACTTGAAGTAGGACCTCTCATCGCTCGTTGGAACCAATGCTGCACATCTCGATGCAGGACTCCACATCGCTCCTCTGAACAGCCTGTGTGCAGCGCAAATCCCTGCATCAAGGACATAAGGTCGGATTCTCAGTAGGCCTAACCTGGTCTCTATCTCCGGCCCGTGTGCCATCATGGTCGGCCTGAACTTGTAACTTTGTCTCGGTGTGCAACCAGATAACCAAAATTGGCACTATGTGCTTTTAAGCACTATTTTTATCTAAATGTTTAAAATTACATATCCCTGATTCCATTAATTGCATTTTTGTTGTTTGGTGTCAATTTATTACATTGTACTCTATTTTTCAAAATTGTTGTGAGATGTTTCTTGTGTTGTTTTTTCATAATAGTACTGTAATTGCTGGATAAATACTTTTCACATTGCCTCTAAGTTAAACCTGACTGCTTTTGTGCCAAACTACCAGAAGGTTAAGCATAGGTTAGTTTAGTGAGTTTTTGTGGTTCACCCTTCCAAAAATTGTGGCTGTTGCTTCAGTAGGGCTTCACCCCCATAACCAACAACCCAATTTCTCACAAGCTTTAATACCAAAGGACTTCAGCCTCTGTAAGATAGGGCTAACTGTTCACTAACCAACAAATCAAGAACACTCCTATCCCAACAAGCCAGTGCTAAAGGTTCCACCCAAAGACACCACACTTTTTATCTGCACTGTCCACTGGAAAATGACATTGTTTCAATTTGTCTTTCTGTAGAACTGCCGAAGCCAGGTGTAAGGATTTGATCTGTCACATTAGAACATGATTACAGGTGTAGGAAGCAGATTATTGGGATGTAATTGTAAAGTAAGAACAGGATCAGGAAAGTGTAAGCAGTGGAGCATGGCTCTGAGAAAAGGCTGGGGCACAGGTTAATGGTGGAGCTCTGGAGACATAGTTCAAGCAGGCGATAGTGAGGGAACGTTATGGGACTATGAAGGCAGAATTAGCCCAAAACAACTTCCCTAGCAATTTTTTTATGTTGTATGGATCTCGCTTCACATACTAGTTTGTACTTAGCTTTGGTTTCTCACATTGTCCCCTTGGTTACCTCATATTAGTTAGAGTTTTGTGTTTGCTTTTCCTTTTCCCTTCTCCCTTTCCCCTTTTATTACTGCAGTGCTAATTTCTGCTTCTCCCCCGTTTGAAAGTTGCATTTTGTTACCCTTGGGCTTATCATTGCCTTGTGTTTTGGAGAAGCAGTATAGGGCCTGCCGACATTATCTCATTCTGAGATGACGCCTAAACTATCCATCATATATCTGTGGCAGTGATATTCATATTCTGGAGTCAGTTGAGTCCAGTGTGGATATTCTGTTCTCAACCTACCCCATAGCTTCCCTTTGAGTATGTTCTAGGGAATGGTTTCCCACTTACCTTTCTAAGGTACATTTTGGGAGATGTTTGGAATAGGCATTAGCTCATCGTGGTACTACATAAAAAAAGGTTCAACCCTAAAATTACTAAATGGATCAGACTGTTGTATGGCAACCATCATTGCCAGAGTTAGGAGTGGAAAGGTAATTTCTGCACAAGTTCTGATTATGAGATTTACATGCTAAGGCTGGCCTTTTCCTCCATTCTTTTCATCCTAGCAATGGAACCATTGGTGGTGATTTTTAGACAGATGGTCCACATGCATGGAGTACAGATAGGCTGAAGATTACCCTATGCAGCTACAGTAACATTGTACTTTTGTGATGTAGAAACCTAGTAAATGCCCCATGAGCCCTGAAGAATTTCAGGGCAGTCTCAGCCAATACATAAATAATACTAAGCCCTGTCTGTTTCCACCAAAGGCAGCTTATGATTGAGGGCTTGATCAGCTAACCGAGCTGCCCTCGAAAAGGAAACATATTACTTTTACAAACTAACTTGGGGATCAGGGTTTATTGTCAGAAATGTAATTTTACTAACGGTCTAAACTAAAGTTTGTTCCTCTGTCATGACAGTTCTGATCCATCCATCTGGCCAGTGGTTATCTTTTCTCCTTCGTTAGCGCGTGGCCTCATTGACCACCATTTTTCATGAAGGTAGGAAGGTTTGTCAGTTGTTCTATAGTCTATCATTGTTCCCCCCATCCCCTGTCATTGGACAGCATATTATTAATGTTGGTATGTCAGACATCCTTCTACCATATTTAGATTTTTTCTGCTTTCAGAGTAGAAAAGTGGGTCCCTTACAACAGAGGAAATAGCATATCAGGTTTTCTATGGTGCCTGTATACTTCAACATTGATGGACATGTTCATTAATACACACATGCAGTTCCTACTGCAAAAGACACTCCTGAAACCACACAGACAACTTACCACTCACAACAGTCAGCAGCAGAGCTTTGCACTAAAAATCTAAAATATGGATGTGAGAAGTGACCCCAGATTCTCAGAAAATGAGTTAACTGTGAAGGTAGAAGAGATATTTAGGGTTGATTCCCAGTGTGTGGAGCACTGATCCACACAACAACCATAAGCTAGAGAAGGGAAATATGAGCCAGAATAGTGGATAAGGTAAATGGGGTCTCCAATACTAGATGCTCACAGGAGGGACTCCATACGTGATAGGACAATATGTAATGGATATATAATGGAGAATCCATTCCTTTTCTTACAGGGCACACCAAGAGACCCTAGCAGTTGGTGGTGGGTCTCCTCAACCTTATGTTCTAGTAGGAGAAGGTATTGCCCATATTCCATACTCAAGGAATTGTGTGAAATCCAGGTGGAGTGATGACTAGTAAGTACACACACTAGCTCTTTCCCACTAACAAATTCTCCCTTTCACCACTATGGAACCCTCACTACTGACAACCTATTCATTTGCATATGCTACCTGATGTCTGTCAAAACTCACTACATTCACTCAGTAATCACAATCTACAATGTTCTTATTCTCTCATCTTCTCCTTAACACAACTCCTACTGGAAACACAGCTAAACTGATGTGATATTGTGACCACAAATCATATCTTCCTCTTTGTAATACCAACATATATCAAGTTACAACCTCCACTGTAAGGTGCACCTATTCTAATTATATTGAGATAGCACAATCTAACTCTCCGGAGCCACTACAATGTTAAATAAAAATAGCCAGGTATTTAAGGGTGACCAGATGAGTTCATGTCACAGGAAATAAACTGTTCCAGTTCTTGGTTTTGTTTGAACATATCACTTCATTGTGGGAGTTGAACAATGACTATTTTATTGTCCCTATTAAACTAACACACATGCTTTTAATGATACATAAAATAAAAGTCAGGGAATGGAAAAATAGAGTCATGGTGAAACTGAGCCATTTTTACAACTAAGTAACACACTACTGTGACCCACAGTTTCCTCATACATAACATCAAGTAGGGTAGGCCTTGAAAAGTTAAAGAACTACTCATTTTTATTTTAAAAGCAAGCTCTCATCCATAGGTTGTTCTATATTGATGTTGAAATGAAGTGATGCATATATAAATCACTTGTGACCACTGCAAGTAGCATGTGCCAGCTGAACAGACAGAGTGGTTCAGTTGTCTCACTCAAATATGGTACAAATTACCTCTGCTAACAAGAGATTGTCAGTGGATGAGACACCATGCCAGCTAATTTCTGGAAACTGTTTATAAGTCTTATGAAAAATATAATGTAGATAGTGTGTACAAAGTATGGGGTAGTGCTACATATGCACTGTGGACCTAGCTAATGTACCACACCCTTAAAAATGTCAGTTGAGTTAGAAGGGAATCAGCAACCCTAGATGTCTTTGCCTCACACCTGAAAATTACCTATTAGAAAATTATAGTTCTATTGGTTTGTAGTATTACTGTATAGGATATATTTTTTTTTTTCTAAAGGCCAAAGGCATCATTGTGCCTGAGGTAACGTTTTCAAAATGCACTGTAGCCTGTATGTTGCAATATGAGCATGCTGTATGCACACACTAACCTCCCTAAAACAGTGCACAATTGTTCAACATTAATATTGCATTATTAATACTGGCACTTAAGTGTTATAGGGTTTCCACTTCACACAGTGTTGCATACATCACAGTACACTGGACCCTGAGACAGGAGAGACAAACAACCTGGGTTCCATGGCTGACACATAGTAGGCCAGCCCTGCGCTGTGAAACCACACATTCACTTCACTCCGTATCAATATTTCAGACTATATGGCCCCTCAATTCTATCAGTACCAAAATCATTGAAGAGCAGTGTGACATTATAAACATCAATAAATGACAACGATTCAACAGCATAACATTGCAATTCATATGGTAACAACTAGCAGGTCAAAATAAATAAAAAATTTTTTATTTTGTTTCTTCATGGTGATGCAGGAAGATTACAGTCATCAGTCTCAACTGTGTTGTCCATTCTGCCTCAGAAAACTAGAATGCAAGCTTTCAATTGGAGCAGCATGCCTTTTGATGATAATGATCATGAAGACCAGGTTGACCCGTAAGGTTTTTGTGATCAGCGCCCTGTGTCTCTCCCTCACCCTAAGGGCACATCAACAATATCAAAAAGAGACCTATGCACATTTCCTACACCGTTGCTCCCTTGCGGCCCTAGACACCAACAACTGTGGCCACCTTTGTACTGGCCCTTTTGAAAACCACAGTCGTAATAACATCTGCTGTACAGCCAGAATACACTACACCTTTGGCTGCCTAGTGAATGCCACAGAATGGTTTGCAAAGGGTTGGGGCACAACCTTTTGCAGGGAGAAAGGCTTAGTGTGGGGTTATCAATGGAAACACCATGAGTAGAATCCTGATGGGTGTCAATGAGTGGCAAGAAGATCAGATTATTTACCCCCCCCTATTGTGGTTTTCTTAAAAAATGATTTTAATATGTCTTTACTGATTTATCTGTTATTAATTAAGTGAGTACATACCAAATATGCTGTGAAACTGTTCACAGTGATACATGTTCAGATAAAAAGTTTGAGGCAAAAACATATCGGTGTACAGTCAGTACAAATATCCATGTCAGACCCCTTGCAATAATAGAGGATATATAATATCAAGAATACTGCAGCGTTGCAGAGCCGAAAATTTATAATCAATAAGAACATGGTTTTAAATAAAACATAAGGAATTTAACTGTGGTGTGTGCTTTTTCGCATTCAGCTGTGTGTCTGTTTGGCAGTGTGGTACAAGGGAGGAGGGGAGAGGAAAGAGAGGTAGGGCCAGGGTTCCTAATGTTGGGCAATGCAAGGCTAGATTCAGTGTGGATCTGTACCAGGGTAGCCGTAGGGCCCTTTTGGATCTATTCACCTCTGTGTGCGCAGTGGTATGGATCTGTGTAGAGGTGAGAGTGTGCGTACCTTGTCAAGTGTACCTTGATCTCATGGGTGGTAGAGCAACTATCAAGGTGGTCTGTAGTTGGATTTGGCCTCCTCTTGCTCCAGGTAATGCTAATATTCAGGGGGTTGGGTCAGGCCAGGCCTCTTGACCTAGTTGCTGTTAATTCCCGCTGTTCTGCCAAGATGCTTGACTGTGCTCAGAGAGCAATAGAGGTACGTGATAGACTTACCCTCCCCCTGTGTGTCAACATCACCTGGAAGGTTAAGGATGTCTGAGACTCATTGTGTGTTCTTCACCAAAAAGCATGCAGGCTGCGTGTAAGAGCATCATAGATAAGGAATGGGGCTGGTGGTATCCCATAGTCATCCACTAAGTTTTCAAAAGTGTCTAGGATGTTAACTGTGAAGAGGTCACCCCACATGGTGAGTCCTGCCTTGGTTCTCAGGGCAGAGTCAGGGCACCATTGCATGTTGATGCATCCCGGTAAAGCCCAGAGGGAGAGTTAAGGAGCGTATGGGGCATGCTCAATTCTGGGTAACATACGTCTTCTAAAAAACTTTGGCCACCCACATGAGGGTGTTGCCACCTCTCGTTGCTACTTCCATTTTGGAATCAAACAGCCATTGCAGCATCGAGGCCGAAGTCAGCTTGCAAACCAGTGTCGCAGTTCAGACAAGTTAGTGCGCGCTGGCCAGCCATTAAATTTGAAGGCAGCATAATAATGCTAGTATTTAGGGACACCAAGTCCTCCCTGCTCCAGTGCAGCATATAGTTTGGAGCGAGCTACCCACCATCTACCCCTGCCCCATATCAATGTGGTCAGCAGGGAGTGCAGCTTTATAAATATTTTGTGGGGCAATAAGTAGGGATAGGTGAAAAAAGTATAATAGCCTAGGGAGTATCAACATTTTGGAAAGAGCAAATCTACCCGCCAAAGAAAGTGGTAGGCCCGTCCAAAATGTGAGTGTCGCCCTTGCCCTAGTAAGGGGTTTGCCCACATTGCCATAGATGAGATCTTTATCAGAGTGATACACTCAAATACCTAGATATCTGAAGGAATCGCATGTCCAGGGAAGCCGAGTCTGCAGGAGTGCACTCCGCTGTTCTGCTATCAAGCCATAAGGGGAACAAGTGGAATTTATCCCATTTCACTGGTAGGCCACTTCCCCAAATTGTTGTAGAAGCTCCAACAAGCCTGCGAGCACCGTAGCATCATCCCAAAGGTACACCAAGGCATCACTGGCACATAGAGAAACTATGGGGCATATTTATACTCTGTTTGCGCTGTTTCTGCATAATTTATTTTGACCCAAAAACGGCACAAACTTAACTCCTTATTTATATTTTGATGTTAGACCCATCTAGTACCAAAATCTAGGAGTTAATGTCATTTTTTGGATGCGTGCACCCACCTTGCATCAATGAGATGCAAGGTAGGAGTTCCCATCCAAAAAATGACGCTATCCGTATTGCACCATATTTATCTCCTGACGCAAAAACAACGCAAACATAGGAAGCGGACCAAAAAAATGACATTAACCCCGTTTTGCTTCAAATTTTAATGCCTGGATCTGACCAGGCATTTAAATGAGGCCCTTACACCACTACTTAAGGATAACTCACAGAAGGAACATTTGCTACCTCAGGACAACATTGAAGTCATACTGCTCCAGCAAGGTACACGCCGCAGACGTCCGCAACAACAGCAGCTTCATCCATCAGAACTACAGCAACCCCAAACACCACCACAGCACCCAAAAAGGCAACTCAGAAGGCAGGAGAGGATATTTTGGCAGACGACAACTCTCCTTGACCTCAAGGAGCAAGATATCATCAGGACTTACTGTCTCACCCAGCAGTCCATTCTACACCTGCTGAACCACATTGCGCCAGATATCACAGCCAGGCTGCAAACTCCCAATAACAGACCACCTATCACAAAGCTCCTGACTGTTCTGCACATGCTGGGGTCTCGATCCTTTCAGACAACAGGGGCACTAGTGGCTGGGGTCTATCAGCCATCAATATCAGTGTTTCTGCCTTAGGTCCCAGATGCCATCATCTGCCTCACTCCCCCCCCCCACATCTGCTTCCCAAGCAACTGCAGCAGGAGACCAATCAAGGTTTCTCTCTAATTGCTGGGTTTCCACATGTGCTGGGTGCAATGGACTGCACCCATGTATAACTGGTACCACCTGCTGAAATAGAAGATCTCTACAGGAACTGCAAGCACACCCATTAGAATAATGTGTAGGCCATTGTGGACCACCTTTGGCTCTTCACAAACATCTCAGTTGAGTATCCTGGCAGCGTCTATGATGTATTCATATTCCGAGACTCCACCATCAACAAGCGGTTCCAGAATGGACAATATGGCAATGGCCTACTTGTCGGTAAGACAACCAACCAATCAAAACACACACAACACACCACCCTGTAGGACAAACAACATATACACCACAACAAATACTCATGGGCATAGGACCACAGATGTACTGGCAACAACACATATGCAACATGCCACAGTACTCAGCAATGATTGCACATCATGAACACAGACACTCACATTTACCTAACACAGCCAAAAACTGACAGCCACACCATGTGAAGGGCAGGTGGAGCTATGTCCCTTTTGCGTACAGAAGAAGACCACAAACCACTACAAGTGTCCACTGGTTGACTACTAAATATACTTCACACACATTAGACCAAACTAGCAATAGTTCTGCTATGTCAATGGCATATGGCATGACCATGTAAATTAAGTCACACCTAGGCACAGCCCCACCTCATTCATGGTGTGCACGACTCTGGAACAATCTACATCAAATGTCACCCAAGTGATGCCAAGACAACTACATCTCATCTACGCAAACCCGACACACCTGTACTCTGCACATACATCTGTCTAATGCATTGTACTGCACACATGGGAAGATTAATGTACCTGCCATTAAAGACTATGGGGCAGAATCATGAGAAATTGTGCCACAACTACTTTACTGATACCTCACATTCCCCACTTAGCACCCCCTAACACCATCATGCCTGTTCTGTAGACTATCAATTGTTCACCATGGTGCTGAGTCACTGTTAAACTGTTATGAACATGGGTGCCATAGTAGGCCCCTATAGGAACATGGAGGACATGACTGCCCATACATGCACTGCACTAAGTGACACTTTAGAAAATTAGCTGGGCCCCCTCACAAAATCTGCACTGTGCCTGTGTAGTAAGTCTGGCTGAAAATCCAATTTCTTAGAAGCTAGGACATACACCTGTACCAAATGTGATCATCATACTAATATGTGATATACACCCTTGGACACTTGGGCCCTCATTATGAGTTTGGCGGGTGGCCGCTGTTAGACCGCCATTGCGGTCTAAACACCGCTGGCCCTATTAGGAGTTCACCGCTGGGCCAGTGGAAAGAGGCCTTAACATTGTGGCGTTGCAGCGGGTGCAGCAGCACCGGTTGTGCTTTTGATTGCCTGTAATTTGGGCAGTGGAAAACGCAACAAGGCTGTCCATGGGGGTCCCTGCACTGCCCATACCAAGTGCAGGGGCAGTTGTAATATGAAGGATTTAAACTGCTGGGACTGCCAGGCTGCCGGCTGGCAGCAACCTGGCGGTGTTGGTGGTCCAACCATGGCGGCTCCACCACGGTTATATTGTGGCTGTTGTACGGCCATGACCGCTGCGGTACAACCGCCACCCTTAAGACCGCCAGATTTGTAATGAGGGCCAAGATGGCTGACACAACCATCATCTGCCACTAAGGCCCAATAAGTGTTGCACTGCATGCGTAATGCCACATGGCAACATCAAAAGAGTAGTCTGGCCTTGTAGGCTGGCTCCACATCTGACACCATTGTGCTGCAAGGAGGTGGTAGCCTCCATCTAACATTAGATCACTACTACTAATATAGACTGCTGTTAGAAATGGGGTTTCTAGTTGGCTAGGGTATGCACCTAAGCCAGGCAGAACCCACCCACTCTAGACAGAGTAAGGGAGTTACACGTCCAAGATAACACCTGCTCACCCCCTTGGTAGCTTGGCACGAGCTATCAGGCCTAACCCTGAGGCAATCGGTAAAGCGTTTGCTCAACACACACCACACACGTGACGCACTATCCACACCACAAAGGAAACAACACCAAGTTATATGAAAATATACTGTATTGTACACAACTCAATTAGTAGAATCCTTCTACGGTTAGCAGTTGTCAGAATGTGACACATTAGTTACTCTGCAGAACCAGCAGTAGTCACATTTAACACACAGATTACTTAGTATTCTGTAACAAAAGTAGTGGTCAGGAATCACATTCCTAAATAAAAGCACTTGTCATGAAAGCATCATAAATGCCTGTACCAAGAGAATTATAAAACATATGGCAACTCAAGAAAACATATAAGCATGACATGCCCCTAAAAGGAACACCAGCACATATGTACACATCATGCTTAAAACAAATCACCATAAGAATCATTAATGTCCATATAAGGAATTGTGAGACATATATGTCCTTTAAAAGTACCTGGTTTTCATGATGAAGCACTTCCAGTGCCAGGAGAACAAAAGGAGGCCCCTGGCGCTCCTGTCTGCAAAAATGGGTGCTGTTTATGTCAGAGGTAGGGGGGTGGCACACACCCCCTCTGTTTCCTTAATATTGGGCCCATCCTGGGGTCTACGATCTCAGAGGGCCCCCCCTGGGCCTCAACTAGCCCTTCAGAGGGAGGCCAAAGCCACAGAAATGATTGGGACCACCGATGGGGGGCCTCACCTGACTCTCATGAGGGCCCCCAAAACACAAGGGAGACCTGCAAGGCAGGGAGCCTCTGGCGAGGCTTCCGCCCCACCCGCGGTCTCTGTAAAAGATTGGGGCCTCCGTTGGGGTAGGGGGAGCCTCCGATGAGGCTTTCTCCCCCCCCTGCCAATTCGCCAGACAAGTAGGGGCTCCAGTGGGGCGGGGAGCCTCTGATGAGGCTTCCTTCCCCGCCCGTCTTCTGGAACACACAGCAGGACCCTCCTGGGCCTGTGGCGGTGATCGGTCCCAAGTTAGTGCCTTCTGGTGCCCCGGGGGTGTACCTCAGAGTGAACCTCACCCCAGGGGCACCAATAGGAGCACACTTGCTCCAGTTTTCTTTCCTTCGGGTTTTCTTCGTGCCCCGGGGGCACAGCAGCGTCGCGTCACTCATGCTTCAGTGATTTACCACACCCGGGTCACAGCTGTGATTCCAAAGTCAGCAAAGCGCTTCCAAAGCGCCAAGGGCACAAAAGGAAAGCATCCACAAGGCGCCTGGGGAATGCCAGCACAGCGCTCTCCAGGCGACACATCCACTAGGAAAAAGCGTTCCCAAGACGCTACAAGCTGCAGAAAGGAAGCACTCCTCCCGTGCTTCCAACAGTTACAGGGGTCACGGGCCACAGCACCCTACCTCTGGGAGACAACAGTCCAAGAAAAAAGGAGCACAGGTGGCAGGGCCCAGCAGCAGGCCAGCACAAAGGGTTTCAGGCAGTTGGCAGTTCCTCACAGTGACCAAGCAGGTCTCAGGTCAGCACAGCAGCAACAGTCCATGGTGGTTCCTTGTGAGTTCCTCCAGCATTCTGTGTCCAGTTTCAAGGTGTCACCAAAATGTCTCCAAGAGTTCCCCAATTGTAGGAAAATTACCCTGTATTTATACTCAATTTTACAGTGTGTTACAAAGGAAGGGGAGAGGAGGTTCCAACCAGTTACAACTGGTTCTGGGAGTACCCCCTCTCTCCTCCAGCACAAGCACCAAACATCAGTTGGGGGTGAAAAACCCTATTGTGTGAGGCCAGGGTACAGCCTTCACAAATGTAGGTGTGCCCCGCCTCTCCCTTCTCTCAGCCCAGGAACACTATTCAGCATGCAGATGCACCTCTGTGACACCTCCAACCTCCCTGTATGCAGGCTGTCTGAAAAGTATGCACAAAGCCCAACTGTCACTCTGCCTAAAAGTGGCTTGGAGTCAAGCTGCAAAACACCAGAATCATAAGCACAGAGAAATGCTCACTGTATAGAAGTGACATTTCTGTAATAGTAATTAAAAATCCACTTACACCAGTAAGCAGCATTTCTCATCACCATTACAACCATACCAAACATGCCTACGCTACCCCTCATAAATTAGACAATATACCCTACACATAAGGCAGGGCATTTCTAATGCAATCCTATGAGAAGGCAGCACTCACAGCAGTGAGACACCAAGTTAGGCTGTTTGTCACTACCAGGAGAGGCCACGCAGCCTGGCACATGTCCTGCCTTCTACATGCATAGCACCATGCCCATAGGGCTAGATAAGGCCTACCTTAGGGTTGACTTACATGTAGTAAAAGGGGAGTACTGGGCCTGGCAAGTAAATTTAGATGCCAGGTCCCTGTGCCAGAAAACTGCGCACACAGGCCCTGCACTAGCAGGCCTGAGACAGATTTGAATGGCTACTTCAGTGGGTGGTGCAAGCAGCACTGCAGGCCCACTAGTAGCATTTAATTTACAGACCCTGGGTATAGAGATACCACTGTACAAGGGACTTACAGGTAAATTAAATATGACAATTAAGTATAAGCCAATCATACCAACTTTAGAAGGGAGAGCACCTGCACTGTAGCACTGATCAACAGTGATAAAGTGCTCAGAGTCCTAAAGCCAACAGCGAGAAGTCAGAAAAATTAGGAGGGAGGAGGCAAAAAGTCAGGGGATGAGCCTTCCACAAGGGCCAGGTCCAACAACTACACAAAACATGTTACATACATGATGAGCATAAGTAAAGGAATCCAGATGGTCATACAGTTCCTTGGGTCAGTACCCGAGATTGTCATGTACATCAACGTAGTCAAATTAAACCAAATCACAAGACCAGGAACATACACAATACCACAATCACCTCTGATTCACCACTCAAACTGCAACCAACTACTGACATGGTATATTCCATATCCTTCTCAAGTCTCTACTACAATGTCACCCTCTTTTCTTTGCAGCTGATCAAGGTTATGGCATTCAGCCGTGGGTCATGACACCATTTGCATGCCTAAAAAAAAGGACACAGGAAAACATGCAATGTGGTGGAGAGGACATTTGGCCTTCTCAAATCCAGTTTCAGGTGCCTGGGCATGACAGGAGGAAGCCTTCTGTATGCTCCCTCGATGGTATGCAAAATAATACTGGCATGTGCTATCCTGCACAACATTTGTGGTAAAAACAATGTCCCCTGGGATGGACAAGTTGATGTCCACAATTAGGAAGAGGAGGATGATGGGGCTGAGAACCTTGAGGGGGAACAACCAAACACAGCAGCAGGAGTTCGCAGAAGACTGACCATTGTTGAGAACTTTATACCTAGTCACCAAAAACATTTTTTGTAAATACTTCATTTGTTTAACCACATTCTCCTTGGTCTACCAATTGTCCAATATATTTATACCATCGGAATGTGACTCTAACCTCAGGGAGTTTGTCAGAAACACAAAAATGACAAGTATGGTACAAACATCCTTGGTGATGTAGGAGGTTCTAGAGACTCCATGACACATGTCAGTGAAACGCAAATCACAGGCATGTGACTTCTGAAGGCCTAGATCCATGCACCACTACATATATTGTGTCATCTAATGGGCAAGGTGCAATTTCAATTCACCATCACAACACCATGCCTAACATGATGTATGCAAGGGGGCCACACACAAGGTAGGGGCTGTCAAGAGATGGAGGTTAGGTAATGTTAGAACTGAACACTGTCACTACTCTGATTGTAGCTTTGCCTGCACAGTACATATGTGTCAATGGGTAACTATGCTTCTTCAGTAATTGTCCATGGATTGTAATCAATGTTGGAAGTTGAGCCTGCACAATGTATCCAAGTGAATATGTTCTGGCACTGCCATTGGGCACAACCCTGACACATGGTGGACTGTAATTCATGTATGGCACATACACATTGGCTGGGGAATGGGCAATGGATTGGCAGAGAAATCAAGCAGCTAAGGGTGTTGAATACATATACAAACACATAACAGATTGTATGGATCGATTAGTTTTAATGGGAGAATGTATCAGCCAAATGATAGTCTGGCTGGAATGTATGCAGAGTGTGTAACACTTCCTATCTACATAAGATGCACACCAGTCACACATATTGGCTTTCTTCACACATGCCTACTGCTAATACTGATAAATATGTGAAGACACATGCATGGATGTCTGCCCTAGGTAGCAACGGGTACGCCATTATCCACAATGATTGACCTGTGTGCATTACACAGCACATAGCAATACAAGGTACTCATTGTCACTTACATACAGATTATTGCATGGTACCAAATGTTACTAAATAGCTCTTACATGTTTTGGCCTCCAATACCACAATCAGGTGTGGCATTCGCTAACATGTGCAGCATTGTTCTATACTGTCAGAGACACTGCATCACACTGAGTGGGAGTAGACATAGCCATATCGGTAGCTTCTAGCAAAGGATAAACACAGCACTAAGATGATGTCACACCTCAACATCTTTCAGTCATGGAAAAAGTCAGCTAGATTGTGGCATGCAGGAAGAATTGCATTACCATGTTCAACGGAGGATGGATAGGTCTGAGATAGCCACACATACTTGCAAATACAACATGCCATGTCACTTGGAGACTACTCAAGTGCTGTGGCGTGTGTAATGTCATGTGTACCTGGCACTCATTACATCTCACTAATACTGCCAATGGGACATTAACTTCCAAGTGGACAGTTGTAGGAGAAGGGAATATCTCCACATTACACGTCACATGTTGGATCCTGTCCCTATATCACCAGACAATGTTGCTGTAGAAGATGTGTTCAAAGTGCTAGCAGACAAAAGACTGGGAGCACTGGAGGACACAATACATACCCTACCAGTAATGGCTGAAAAAAAGGATAATGAACAGACATACACAAACATAAACACTGTAAGACACCAATGTCTACATGTCAAACTTTAACAGATGTACAGAGAGGGTGGCCACATTTGTACATGACCCAGATATGTTTGCCGCTACCATACCATGGTATTTGGCCTTCGCATGGTACCAGAAGAGGAGACAGTCACATACAACACCATCTGTATCATGTCATTTGTTCAACCTTTTCATTACATCAGTCATACAACCCCTAACAAGCTGAACATGGACACACCTTTGGACTCCAAAAAGTTATACATGTCCTGCAGGTGCAAGCACACAACTTCTGTACCAGAGAGGGGAAGGCTGACATCAAGTACTACACTGGAAATCATAACATCCAGGTCTGTATGACCACATTTGTGCATGTCGCCATCTACTAGGGAGTGTGCACAGACTGCAAATTAGCTATCATAAATAGTAGAGATCCCAGCTCAATGAAACAACCCACTACTGCTCTAACTACATCAACGTATGAAAATGTCAGATGCTTGATGCATGTGCACAGGGGGCAGAGTAAAGTGGAGCACCATTAGCCTGCACCTTCACATGCAACCATGGGTCACTACACAAGCTCACACAGTGATGGAGATGGGTAGGTCTGCCATCTTTGCCATACTGCAACACTGCAACACAGTGGAACTGCATTGTATGTGACAGTCATGACTAACATGATGTTGACAAATCATAATGTCTATTTGGAGACAGGCACACATATACCAAAGATCTCTGCACACATGTACCACCATAATGGGCCAGGCATGGTAATGTGTATGGTTTCTGTACAAAAGCTAACCTAGCACAAACATGATGGCATAGATATCACAAAACCTGGGAGAGTCAAAAGTTTTTTGTCATTTGTGTTTTGACATACAGAAATATAGGTGCCAGTGATGTGACTACACAAGCAATAGTAAAAAGCCAACTTCTGTCTGTGCCGGAAGATATCAATGTGAACTTGCACATCTCCTTGACACAACAATGTTGTGATGTGTTACACAAATGAGACAACACATGTCTATACAGACACATGGCATTTAGCATAGTTCACCAACACACTTGTCCATGCTATCAGCAGCAATTAAGATGCATGGGAAACCACATGACACATGTATACCTGATCTATAACAAGAAAAATATGATAATTAACAAGTGAGTAGACACACATGCACACGTAACTTGACAGGAGATATGTGTTATCAATGCAGTCCAAGTCCACTGCATACTCTGAGTACAAAATGTGATGGCTGACACATGCCTTAGCATGTGTTTAAGACAGGCCCTAAATACATATTCCTTTGTAGGTATGTATACAGATATTGCCTCAGATATAACTATGTACTCCACCTACTACTTTCTGTTCCCACACATATGTACTCACATAGCACACATGTGCCAACATTTATGTGCACACAGTGTAGGTACCCATGCACATATGCACAAAGTATGAGTGAGTGCCCGCAGCTGACACATGAATACATTTATTGGTTGAACATACCAATGACACCTTAATGACATTACTGCATAGACTTGCACATGTAACCAAAACATATATACCACATAGTAGCACAGCTCGTGTAACATGTTAAATGAATCAGTGTGCATTCGAGGCCTATAATGAAAAAAATGACGCAATTCCGATATGCGTCCAAAAAATTACGCAAATGCATCAACACCATGCTGCAATATTGGGAAAAGGACGCCTGGGCCCTGAGCGGCAATTCAATGTTCTCCCTACTCTCAGTACACCATGCAGAAAAATTGACGCATGACGTCATGTGTCAATTTTTTCCACTTATACGGGTAAGCCGTACAACTCTGAATGTAAAAATACACCCAGAGCCTGGAAGTCTATCGCACTTCCCCAGGCATTTCTTCACGACGCATGACTCTCATGCATCAAAAAACAAACATGCATGATGCAAAAAAAGTGACACACACACCCAGAAAGTGATGTACCAGGACATCCTGCAGGCAACCACAGTATAGTGAGTGTAGTTTCACTTTCACTTCACAGTCTGTTCCCCTGTCATTGTGTGTGGTTGTGTTTTGGAGGTGCTGGTGGATTTGTGGTGTGTTTGGAGGCTTTGTTGTGTCCCTTGAGCTGTGTCCTGTGTTTTTAGTGTCTAAATTGTCAATTGACTTGTATATTGTATAGAAAGTGTATTGTTTTTGTCATTGTATTGTGGGTTGTTTGTCTGGAGTAGTTTAGTTGTTGGGGTAGTTTGGGGTAGTTGCTAGGGTTAAGTTTTCTTTTCTTATTTTATTTTGGGTGACGTCCTTCCTTTCCCCATTGGGAATGTCTGGGAAGGGTAGGATGGGAAGGATGCCTGCTGATGAACTGGGGGGAGGGGTCAACTGGTTGGTGGCCCACTGATGCTGCAACTGGGTGGCTGGTAATCCTCAGCTACCCCACAGAGGCCAGGCAGCTGGGTGGGGAAAGGTGGTCCATCAACTCACACACATATTCAAGACGGGACGCAATGAGCACCAGCTGAAGCATCAGTGGGAGAGCTGGTGGCAAAGCAACAGGATCTGCTGGACCATTTGTGCATCGAAATCAACGGAACTGTTGGTAAGTCTCTGATTGCCATACAATTGCCTGCATTTAGCATTTGACTGACAGTTGCATATAAGTCTGAGTATTGCATGCAATGGTTGTGAACCTGTTGTATGCAACCTGTATGAAGAGTCTCTGCACTACTTGAGGCCTGCAGTTCAAATGTACAATTCAGCCAATGCAGGACACATGTATGATAAACCCTGAATAACCATCATAAAGGGGCATATTTAAGAGCCCCTGGCGCAACCTTTGCTGCCATAGTGTTATTTTATTGACGGTAAGCCAGTGCAAATGTGCCATTTTCCCCACAATATCTTTACAAAAGTGTCGCAATGCATGCATTACACCACTTTGGAAAGGCTTGCCACACATTATGGCTGTGCCAGCCACAATGTATGCAAAGGGGCCGTTCTGGGGTAAAGGGGGCCTTCAAAATTGCGCAGAGGATTTAATGAGATTGCTGCACCCCAGACTACTGGCAAACCTTTTGATGCTAGTCCCCCTAACTACCACCATTGTGTGCAATCTATTGAATACGGTGAACACATGTTGGTGTTAGGAGTGCGCTAGGGCCCACACTAAAATGGACGCTGCACTAAGTACTGTGCCACTTTCATATATATGGCCCAAAGTGTAGTGAGACATGCATAATTAAACTTTTAAATGAACAGGTAGGAATGGCGCCTGTGCCATTCAACAGGCGTTAAAGGGTTTGTACAAAAAAAAAAAAAAATGAGGGCAAACTCCAATCCTCAGGGTCACAATATATTTTCCTATGTATGAATTCCTAACACTCTGTAGGTCTGCTGATACAACGTGTGATATGTGGGCATATATATGTATGAGAAGGGCCCCTATCTACTCAGCAGAAGTTTCTGTGATCTGTAGCATCTCTTGCTGAGTGCATCATTGACCTTCACATGAATACATCGTGTTGGACCACACCACCATCATGCTGTGATTTATATCTGACCACGCACAGACATGGCTGTGATTAAGGGGTGCACTAAGGCGCATAAAGACAGTATAGCTGCAATTGGTGCTGCACCACTGTAGTCCTATAGGCCTCTTGGTGTCATAATGCAAGGCCATGTAAGGGAGCTTGACCCTGCACTGGGTCCAGACTACTGGCAGTTCCATTTGTCCTATATACTGTGTATCATAGAAAGCCTATATGATCTCCATGACCACACACATGGGCTGAGTCTGTTCCACTGGCCTCCTGCTCCTCACTGACAGTATGGGAATGTACTGCTTCAGCTCCATCACTGACACGTCACTCACTAACCTGTAACACCAGATGCACCATCTGACCACTGAGCAAGTGTGTCTGTGTTGAGCCATATTCCTATGCCCATGTACTTATCCCTCACTGGATTAACAATGGTATCCCACAGCAACAATGGCAGGGCACACACCATTGGCAATACATCCATGTTTTAATTCAGTCAATATGCAGGTAGGTACAACTATCTTCACATGAGTCCACTGCCATTACAATGTTTAAAGAGTGTCTGCCTTGTGATGGCAAGCACATTTCACTTACTTCCCTGAAGGATGTATAATGTCTTTGGAATACCCACACAACCCTAGGGTAGCAGTGTGTCAGTTAGCTATGATAATGATATAGATGTATACTACATCTGATGCAGGCTAAAATGCTATGGTTCTGATATTGGTCCTGCCACTGCAACAACCACAGCATACCCCTCAGGTGGAAATACAAGATCAAGCTGTCCCATATGGTCATGGAGGTGTTGTGCTAACAGACAGCTGCATGACAATGCCATCTATAAATATAGCTGTGAAATGCACAACAGGAGTGTCATGGACAGTGATGGTTTGTAGCTGTGTGGGTCTTCCTCAGTATGTGTGATTGAGTGATCATAGTTGTTTGTCAGTTTCACTGATCTTCCACTAGGATGACTTCCTCACTCAGCCTAACAAGTTTACACTGAACTATGTTACAGGTGGACCAGCCACATACACCATAGGAGAGGAGGTGAGATTCGAAGGCCTCAATGCATCCAGTAAGTGTCATACTGTGCATCTTGTAAGCTAATCCAGTGTTTGTTGTGGGTCAGTCAGAAGTGTGGAATGTAATGAGAGATGGTTTTGCCAGAACAATGAATGGAAATCATAGAAGGATGGATAGTGACATCATGAGGTATATGTAAGAGGCCCAAGCATCACCGGAGCTTCATTTTTTGTGAGGCTCCGGGGGTGCTATCCCCTGCACCATGTATACAAGCTGGGGTTAAGACACATTTTGTGGCTTCACATTACCTTGTAAATATGGTCCCTCCACACGTAGAACTTTGTGTGGAAGGAGCGTGCAATGGGTGTTGCTGTGGCTCTGCCACAGCAACACCCATAACAATTAGACACTGCCCCAGATTAAGAAATGTTCTTACACCAGAGGCAGTGCCAAATTCAGAAAACACACCAAAGAGTGGCATTAGCAGGGCACAATAAGGTAAAATATATGTTTTTGTACCCCCCTTTTTTGCTATTTCGATAAGTGCTGCATTTTGCAGCACACATTGAAAGTGCAATGACCCTTTGAACATTATGGGGGTCATTATGATCCCCAGCAGTTCAGACCGCCATGCCGGCAGCGGGGGCAAAGACCTTCACCAGCATGGCGATCTGAACCACCATATTATGGACACAATGAGCGCCGCCTATGGTGGCCCTCCTCCACTGCCAGGCTGCCGCCGACAGGCAGCCTGATGGTGGAGGGAATCATTTTTCGACAGGCCAGCGCTGCAAGCAGACCTGCCCCTCGGATAATGACCCCTTCTGCCACCAGCCTTTTGCTGGCAGGTTCCCCTGCCAGAAAAAGGCTGGCGGAAGGGGTGCTCTGGGGCCCCTGTGCGGTGCCCCATCGTGCAGATCACTGCACGATTTACGGGCAGTGATATGCGCGATGGGTACAGCTGCACCCACCGCACACCAACATTGGTGGCGGCTTCATTTGGAGCCGCTGTCAATGTTACGCCCCTTTTCCCCACTGGGCCAGTGGGCGGAAACACTGTTTCTGCTCGCCGGCCCAGCGGGGAAATCATTGTGCGGCCGGTGGGGGGGTAGTCGTGCTGGCTGTTATCAATTGACTGCCAGCCCGGATCTCGGAGTTTCAACCGCCGAGATCGTAATGAGGGCCTATGTTTGTTTAGGAAGGTGTCCCTTCCTGCAAAAAAACAATCTCCCTCTCAACACAGCCAGCTACGCACCATGGGTCAATGGTGGCTGGGTTGAAGGTTGCAAGTAAAATTAGAGCCGGCGTAGGTGAGAACACAGTGATGCCCTGTATTCTTTTCCATACGGCGCATCCCTGCATTGTGAAAATGGCGGAGTGCTGCAC
Source organism: Pleurodeles waltl (assembly GCF_031143425.1). Classification (NCBI taxonomy): domain Eukaryota; kingdom Metazoa; phylum Chordata; class Amphibia; order Caudata; family Salamandridae; genus Pleurodeles; species Pleurodeles waltl. Next base: position 624,378,914 of record NC_090438.1, on the reverse strand, counting down.
TGCCAATTGTCTAGCAGCATGGTGCTCCATCATTTTCCCTTGAGGTATGTTGTGTGGTTGTGCAATAAAATTGGATTGCATGTAGTTCTAGGGCCAACGTGTGCTGGCATGGAATTGTGTGTTAAAGGAATAATAATAGCTGACCACAAATTCATGGATGTCTACCATTATAGGTCACAGGCCAGCTGTATATGTACATAGCATGCCTGTTGAACAGAACCTTGTCACAGCACCATTTTCAGCAATGCATGCCACACATAGCTTACACTTGTTGACAAGATGGCACAGATGTAGGGTTCTAACTGCAGTAGTCTTTAGGGGGATTATGTAGGAGACAGACACACACCAAAGGTGCCTCAGTACCCTCCAGAGATAATGAGGTAGTAGTATAGCAAGAGTCATAATGTGCAAAACTGCAGTCATTAGTGTACACAATGGCCCTCATTACAACATTGGCGGTAAATCCCGCTTATCACCGTGCAGAAGACCGCCAACACACCGCTGCGGCTCTGGAAATCCGCTACAGCTATTACGACCCACAGGCCGGAATCCGCCAAAATCTAGACACCCACACAAGTCCGACACACCAAAGGTCAGTGATAAACTGGCGATAACAAAACCGACACCATCACGCCAACAGGAATACGCCCACACTATCACGACCCATGAATCCACGCAGCGGTCTTTCAACTGCGCTATTCGATTGGCGGTACACACCGCCGTGCTCAAAATACACACACATTTACAAAACACAACCACATTGGACAAATCAAAATACACATACCTGATACACATACACACACCACTCCCACACACCCAAATCAATATATAACACACACCCACATCACCCACAAACCCCTACGGCAAAAATTGAGAAAGAAGCACACAGCGAGACACCACCATCAACAAACTAGCATCCACAGGCACACAACACCATCACTCACACAACATCCACGCACCTCACACAACACACACAAACACATCACAACACACACCACCTCACACATCACCCACACCACACCATGGCACCGCAAAGACTCCCCAGGTTCTCTGAGGAGGAGCTCAGGGTCATGGTGGAGGAAATCGTCCGGTTAGAGCCACAGTATTCGGATCACAGGTGCAGCACACCTCTATTGCTAGGAAGATGGAGCTATGGCGCAGAATCGTAGACAGGGTCAACGCAGTGGGACAGCATCCAAGAACACGGGATGACATCAGGGAGAGGTGGAACTACCTACGGGGGAAGGTGCGTTCCATGGTCTCAAAACACCAGATTGCAGTTCAGAGGACTGGCGGCGGACCCTCACCTCCTCCCCGACAACTAACAACATGGGAGGAGCAGGTCTTGGCTATACTGCATCCTGAGGGCCTCGCAGGAGTAGCAGGAGGAATGGACTCTAGTAAGTCAAATCTTAACTATTACATCCCCCACCCTACCTGCATGCTATCACATACCCCCACACTCACCCCCATCACTCCAACACCTCACATATGTCCCACTGTCACAAACCACCCATCCCAACACCAAGCCCTGCATGCAACACCAAAGCATGGACACCCATCACCAAAGCATGTCCTCTACTGCAGGTCTTGGCTATACTGCATCCTGAGGGCCTCGCAGGAGTAGCAGGAGGAATGGACTCTGGTAAGTCAAATCTTAACTTCTACATCCCCCACCCTACCTGCATGCTATCACATACCCCCACCCTCACCCTCACCCCATCACTCCAACACCTCACATATCTCCCACTGTCACAAACCACCCATCCCAACACCAAGCCCTGCATGCAACACCAAAGCATGGACACCCATCACCAAAGCATGTCCACTACAGATACCCACACAGATCCCCAAACCAAATATCTCACAAGGTCCTAGACAAGAATGTAAGAACCGCGGTACAGGGTCACCCACCCATTGCACATGATGGCGCACACAGATGCAATAATCATGCCTTTACACCCCTGTAGGACCCCTACCCAACATCACTGGACAGGAGGTTCCAGACATGTCCAACCCCCACAGAAGAGACTCACAGTGATGACAGCAGCTCTGTCCAACTGGATCTAGATGACCAGCCCGGCCCATCTGGGACCTCGGGAAAGTCGGTTTCCCACACACTGGCACATGCTACCTCAGAGCCTCCCCCTTCAGGAAACACCAGCACAGCACCCACCCAGCGGGCCCCCAGGACACATCAATCAGCAGTGTGTCCACCACTACAGGGAACCCAGGCAAACCCACAAACCCAAGAACATCAGGGACCTGGGGGCAGTGGCAGTGGGCACACGGTTCAGGGGGCAGAGGAACAAGAAAACAGGGGAACTGGGAGGACTGCTGTGCGACAGGGGGAGGACAGGCCCAAGGAATCCACTCTCCACAAGGCCCTCTCCAACATCATGGGAGCGTATCATCATTCCCAGGAGACGATGGCAACTGTACTGGGCAAGTTTCAGGAGACCCAGCGGCTGTAGGAGAAACAGTATTTGGAGATCAGGGAGGAACTCAAGTCCATCAACACCACCCTGGTCACCATTGTAGGGATGCTGAAAGACCTTGTGAACACTAGGAGGGACACTGTGGCACAACAAGGGGCCCCTGACACTAGCCTCGATGATGAACAGCCCACCACCTCCGCCGGCGCTAGTGGACAGGAGGCACCGCCACAGGACCACGACACCAGCACCCCACCCCCTACAGATGGAGAACCACCCCGCAAACGGTCCCTGAGATCCAGGACAAAGACAGAGAACAATGCCAAGACACCCGCCAAGAAATGAGACCACCCTGAATGTCATCCTTCTGTCCCACTTCGTCACCTTGTCCATCCTTAAACTGCCCTAGCTCCACTTCCTATGCCCCTTTGAACAATGCACCTGTGAGATAAATAAGTGGACTCTGCCATGGACATTCCTCCACCATCACCCCTGACCATTTTCCAACCCCCTCCACTAATTTGCACTTAAATAAACACCCTTGATTTACAAAACAATCTTGAGTCAGTCTGTGCTTTCCCAAATGTGTATTTGCTATAACTAAGGAAAATAGCAATGTCCATTGTATTGTCAACATACCTATGTCACACAGCTCTAGTCCATGAGGTAATATAGCAGAGGTCACACAGTGGGACCTGCACTAGAGGGGGGGATTCCTGTTGGATGGCGGATAGCTGAAATCAGGTCTGGCTCCAATTGGGCACACAGTTCCTGGATTGTGGCACGATCAAGTCTGTAAGTGATAATGATGTGTCTGTCTTCCATTGTCGACAGGTCCACCAGCGGTCCGTACACCAGAAGATGGCGTAATCTCCTCACCTGCCCCAGCGGACATGCCCTATGGACGAGAACAGCGAGCACAGGGTCAGCCAACACTGAGGTAGTAAAAAAAGAATTTATTGCACTCATTTGTCAGTCCGAAATGTGCCTGTCAATGTGTGTATGCAAGGCCTAGATAGGTGTGATGCATTTAAAAATAATGCCATGTGGCCACCTGAAATGGCGGCTGCCTGACCTGTAATGTGGGACAAGGGGATATGAGGTAACTGCGCTGGCGTTGTACACCATCGCGGTAGGCGGTCGAAGACCGCGGCTCAATCCTGCATTGGTTAACATTGGGCCCTATGGGTCTCAGGAGCCAATGGCGATGTACACCGGCAGTGACGGTACGCACCGCCATGGACGTGACCGCCATTTTCTGTCTGTTCACTCACTTGATACCTGACCTTCGACAGGAGAGGACCTACACTGCAAGTGCTGCTGTGACCTCAGTCAGAAAGGGACGATGGCTCATGTGTCTGGGGAAAGGGCCCCTGCCTTCACTTCGGAGGAGTTGGAGAAGTTAGTGGATGAGGACCTCCCCCAGTACACGCTACTCTACGGTCCTCCAGACAAACAGGTGAGTACACTGTGAGCATGCTGTATGGGAAATGCCTGTTTGGAGTGGTGTGGATGGAAGATACGGGGTGGACTGAGGCCTGCATGAGCGGACGGTGAGTGTATGTGCGTCAGGGCAAGGGTTAGAACGTGGGCCAATGTTTGTGACGGTCCGCATGATTAAAGATCATCCTTTTCCCCTGTACTATACCTCTAGGTCAGCCCCCACCAGAAGAAGGATATTTGGCGTGCCATCACCAAGGACGTCCGGACCCTGGGGGTCCACCACAGACGGGCACCCACTGCCGGAAAAGATGGGAGGACATTCGCCGCTGGAGCAAGAAGATGGCGGAGGCCCAGCTGGGGATGGCCTCCCAACGTGGGAGGGGTGCCCGTCGCACCATGACCCCCCTGATGTTCCGGATCCTGGCGGTGGCGTATCCGGAGTTGGATGGGCACTTGAGGGCATCACAGCAGCCACAAGGGGGTGAGTACCGTCACATCCATCTGACTCTGCACGCATTACTAGGTGTCTGGGTGGGGGTGGTGGGCAGTGGGTTACCCTAGGCCAGGGCGAGCTTTGTAGGCAAGGACCCTATGTGAGGCATGCTATGTGGCACCCCAACCCCACCAGTGGTAAGAGCCATCTACACCTAGTCAGGCTCCTGTGACTTCCATGTGTGCAGCAATTGGGCATAGGCCTTGTACCCCATGTCCCTGTGATTAATTAGGGAACTCTAAGTGCATGGCGTAGTGCAGAGGGCTGCTGTGTCTGTAGTATCCGCCCACGGTAGCGGTATTGCATGCACTGAACATGTCTTTCTTCTTTCTTCCCCCCCTTTTTGTGGTCTCCCTCTTCTTGTGTGCATTAGCATCATCAGGCGGCGGAGCAGTGCCACCGGAGCAGGAGGGAGCTGCATCCCACAGGGCCCTGGAGGGCGAGACAACGGAGTCTGAAGTCACCAGTGGGACGGAGGGCGAGGGGAGCTCCACAGCGGGGACAGGAGAAGAGACCAGCGACACCGACTCCTCCTCTGATGGGAGCTCCCTTGCGGTGGCGGGCCGCTCTGTGCCCACCGCATCTACAGGTACAGACGCCATCCCCCATACCAGCACCGCCCTCCCAGCAGCCCCTCAGTGTGTGTCCCGTGGCCGCCACACCTCAGGGCCTGCCCCAGTCAGCACTGCTGCCTTTAGTGAGGAGGCTATTGACCTCCTGAGATCCCTCACTGTTGGGCAGTCTACCTTTCTTAATGCCATCCAGGGTGTAGAGAGGCAGTTGCAACAAACAAATGCATACCTGGAGGGCATTCATTCTGGCCAGGCAGCCCAACAGCAAGCATTTCAGGCTCTGGCCTCTGCACTGATGGCAGCCATTGTCCCTGTGGCCAGCCTCCCCCCTCCAACCTCCTCCACCCAGACCCAATCCCCTGCACCTTAGCCTATCCCAAGCACACCATCAGACCAGCATGCACACACCTCAACACACAAGTGTGGCTCAGGCAAACATAAGCACCACACATCCCACAGGCACTCACACAAGCATCATACCCATGCAGACATACCAACATCCACTGCCTCCACTGTGTCCCCCTGCTCCACGTCTCCCTCCTCTCTCCCTGTCTCGTCTCAACTCACACCTGCATGCACTACATCTTCAGCCACTACCTCCATCAGCAGCACGCCCATCACCACACAGCGCTCACGTGCAGTCACCACCCCCACTACCATTCACAGATCCCCTGTTTCCTCTCCCAGTGTGTCAGTGAGCCCTCCTCCCAAAGTCCACAAATGCAGTCACACACCCACCCAACAGCCATCCACCTCACAATAGCCTCTAGCCCATGCACCTTCACCCAAAGTCAGCAAACGTACACCTCCTACATCCACCACGACATCCTGAGCCAGTGGCACCACTGCAGACATGGCTGCCATCCCCAATGGTCAGTTATACGAGGCTGGTGGTCAGTTCCAGGAGCCTGGCCAGCTTGCATGTTGCACCACCGTCAGTGGAGTGTCACAAAGCCCCCTCCAGAACCAGTGGAGAACGGCATCCACTACCTCAGTTCTTGGCAGGATCATGCACTCTGGGCACATAGCCACCTCCAGAACCAGTGGAGAAAGGCATCCACTACCTCAGCCCTTGGCAGGATGAAGCACTCTGGACACCAAGCCCCCTCCAGAACCAGTGGAGAAAGACATCCAGGGGCATATTTATACTCCGTTTGCGCCGAATGTGCGTCGTTTTTTTCGACGCAAATTCGGCGCAAAACTAACGCCATATTTATACTTTGGCGTTAGACGCGTCTTGCGCCAAAGTATGGGCAAATAGCGTCATTTTTTAGCGTGAACGCCTTCCTTGCGTTAATGAGGTGCAAGGAAGGCGTTCCCGTCTAAAAAAATGACGGCGACGCAAATGCGTCGTATTTATACTCCCGGGCAAAAATCACGCCCGGGAGTTGGCGGGGCCGAAAACCCCGCATTTGCGCCACTTTTTAACGCCTGAGTCAGGGCAGGCGTTAAGGGACCTGTGGGCTCAAAATGAGCCCACAGCTGCCCTCCCATGCCCCCAGGGACCCCCCCTGCCACCCTTGCCCATCCCAGGAGGACACCCAAGGATGGAGGGACCCACCCCAGGGACATTCAGGTAAGTTCAGGTAAGTATAATTTTTTTTTTTATATATATTTTTTTTGGCATAGGGGGGCCTGATTTGTGCCCCCCTACATGCCACAATGCCCAATGACCATGCCCAGGGGACAGAAGTCCCCTGGGCATGGCCATTGGGCAAGGGGGCATGACTCCTGTCTTTACTAAGACAGGAGTCATGTAAATGGCGTCTGGGCGTCGTTTAAAATGGCGCAAATCGGGTTAAGACGATTTTTTAGCGTCAACCTGACTTGCGCCATTTTTAAGACACCCTAACGCCATTTTTCCCTACGCCGGCGCTGCCTGGTGTACGTGGTTTTTTTCCACGCACACCAGGCAGCGCCGGTCTGCTTGCGCCGGCTAACGCCATTCAATAAATACGGCGCCCGCATGGCGCTTCAGAATGGCGTTAGCCGGGGCAAAATTTGTTGACGCTAAACTGCGTTAGCGCAGTTTAGCGTCAAAAAGTATAAATACGGGCCCCACTACCTCAGTCCTTGGCAGGATGAAGCACTCTGGGCACAAAGCCCTCTCCAGAACCAGTGGAGAAAGACATTCACTACCTCAGTCCTTGGCAGGATGAAGCACTCTGGGCACAAATCCCCCTCCAGAACCAGTGGAGAAAGGCACCCACTTGAGAGACTGTGGCTTTGCACTCCCCAGGATAAAGCAGTGGGTAACCCACCCACTGGAGAGACTTGAGAGACTGTGGCTTTGTGCTCCCCAGGATAAAGCAGTGGGCAAACCACCCACTAAAAAGACTTGAGAGACTGTGGCTTGCTCTCCCCAGGATAAAGCAGTGGGCAAACCACCCACTGAAAAGACTTGAGACTGTGGCTTTACACTCACCAGGATAAAGCAGTGGGCAAACCACCCACTGGAGAGACTTGAGAGGACATGGAGCCCCCTCGTGGAGCTGGCGTTGTGCACTCATCCGGCCTCGCCCATGCATTTTGCGCCCAGTGGTCCACGGACTATGAATGGTGCACTATCCGGACTTGTATAGTTGGTGTACAAAATTGTTTATACTGTATTCCAAGTTTTGACTAATGGATTTTTATTGATTACAATCATTGCAATCATTTCCTTTTGTCATTGCATTCTTCCAGGGAGGTTTCGGGGGTGTAAATCTAATGTTGCAGCATGTATTGGTGTGTGTGTTGTTGTGGGTGAGGATGGGGGTGGGGATGTTGCGTGTGTGTGTCACTCTCTTTTCCCTCCACCCTCCCCTATGTTGTAGGTGCAGTACTCACCATGGTCGTCGCCGCCGTCGTTCGTTCTCCTGGTAGAGGAGCAGGAAAACTATCGCAGGGAGGCTTTGGAGTTCTGGCTCCATGGCGTCCTGGTTCCTCGTGGTTGTGTAGAGGTGAGTGTTTCCCCTTCCAAGTCCTGTTTCCCCTGTGTTTTTGTTCGCGTTGGTTCCACCCCGGAAAAAAGATGGCGGATTGGCCTCTCATAATAGTGTGGGCGGTACATTGTCTTCCGCCTGTCTGATGGCAGTGACCGCCATGCTGTTTGTTTGTACCGCTGTGGCGGTCAGAGTGTTAAAGTGGCTGTCTATGTTGGCGGTTTCCGCCATGGTCGTGATTCCATTTTTTTTACCGCCGGCCTGTTGGCGGTCTTACCGCTGCTTTAACACTGACCCTCAGGGTTGTAATGAGGGCCAATGTGTGGACATCTCCACTCCAGGTGTTTCAAGTAAAAGTGTATTCATCTCCTAATACCATATGTCTGCAGTTTTCCCAATATGGTATAGCCACCATGAGAACTGTGAATGATGTAGGTCACATCACAGATGCATAAGAAGGGAATGCTGTGTGTGTAGCTGGTGCTATGAGGATGTCTGACTTACATCTGCTAATGTTGTAAGACGTTTATGGATTCAGCTGCAACACCCAAAGCTGTGCCACAATCACTGTAGGCTTAAGGGCATCCATACAGCCAATGTGTGCTATTTAACACACGTAGGACTACGTAACACAGGGTAGGGGGCTTCAGTGTGGTAATGTCTTGACAACAGTGATGTGCAGCTCAGGTTTGCCTAACCTTTCTCATGGCAAGATAGCATCAGTTGTACATGTGGCTACAGCATGGAAATTGCTGCTGGACCCTTGTAAATCAGGCTCAGGTCAGGTTTTACACTTGAATGTAGATGTAATAAACCATAGAATACCAGCTTTGTAGTAAGCAGCCCCACTAACAAATGAGCCACACCTTCACTCCATGATGAGAGCTCAGGCCTTGGTGTATCACCAGGGGTGTTGAGCTGATGGATTGCATGCCCAAACCCACTTATGTTAAGGGAGACAGGAAATCCAAACTTGTAAAGACATGTGATGCTCACAGTGTAGATGAGAGTGATGTTGAGCAGGCTAGTATTAGTTCCTATCAGCTCTGGCCCCTTTTGAATTACAATGGATTGTCATCATCCCACTGACCTGTACAAGGTACTGGTGATGTATGTGTGGATATAGACACAGATGAGGTGCAAGTCATTATTTGAGGAATGTGTGTAGGACTGTGTGTGTAATTAGCTGTAGCAGTGTAAGTTACAAATATGTACATACTCCACCCAATGCTGATAGTGATGGTTGCTTGTCCTCATATTACAGCTGCCAACATGACAAATGAACAGAGGGGTGAATGGTACTACTAGCTCCTAGAAGTGGATTCATGATACCCCTGCACACCATGCTGTTTTAGAGCCGAAAGAGTGTCAGGGAAATGGCAGGCATTTCCACACAGGGGACCCACACAGCCACCCAAGACGAAGCATGGAGCAAGCTCCTCTACGATGCAGGGGCTCCCAGCGGCACCCACCCCATCCACATCTGTTGCACCAGCCCCCACACAGACACCAATCTTGTCACCACCAGCCGCTGGGCTATCTCAGTTTGAACTGGATCTGGATAGGGACTTGAACCTAATCCTCAGTCGCTTGGATAAGTTGGAGGAGGAATTGGTGGAAGAATGCAAAATCTTGAAATATATTAAGAACAAGGTGAAGAAGTCCAAAAAATAACTTGACAAGTTATGGACTCCCTCCCTTTTAAAGTTGTAGTATATTTTAGTTTGGGTTTTATGTAGTTAGTGTTAGGTTACTGTCCGGTAGCCATTAGGTAGGAGAAGCATAGTTGGGAGGTGGGTTTAAATTCTTATGTTTTTATTGGTGGGTTGTTGGGTGGGGGTCATGTCGGGGTATATCTGTGTTTAAAAAAAAACAAATATATATATATATATATATATAGTGCAAAATATATATATTTGTTTAGGCCATTGGATAAGATAAGTACATGTGTAGTTATAGTAATTGTAGTCCTACCTGTATCTTGTTTCGTAAGGGAGTTGGGTGCCAATGTTTAGAGTATGGTCATGCGTATGTTAAGTTTAGCACAGGTTAGATATATGAAGTTGTTTGATGAGTATAGTTAGTATAGGTTAGTTTACAATAGGGTAGGTTTTAGTTGTTTTTAAGTACATTGGTTTTAGAGTAAATATCTTGTTATAATTACATACATTTTGTGTATTTAGTTTAAGTCTCAGGGTCTTCCCATGAGTGCACTGGGCAAATTGGGGGAATAGTCTAGGAAATGTGTCCTGCCTCCAAATCCCTCATTTACCATGTGTGTCACCTATTGACAATGGACTTGTCAAATTGGCTGCAACATCACATCTACTAGTCCATGCATCTGCCATCTAGTGTACCCACCATTCATAATGTCTATGCATTCTTTGTGTTGGACAGGTAAGTCTGGTAGTTCAGCTGTCATTTTTGGGGTCGGGTACTCCCAGCTGACTATATTGCCCTTGACTTGCTTTTCAGCCATACCTACCATATATGATGAGGAAGCTGTATATGTATCCTTAATGTTTAACATACTCAATGAATTGCTTCTATGAGATAACACCATCATACACATTTGTCATGTTAGGATCCTTGTGTGCAGCTTTGTGCCCCACAGTCCTGCAGTCATGTACTAATAGTCTGTAACCATTGACATGGATTCACACAATACAATCAGGTAGCTGAGTAGATGGATCACTGAAGACGTAGAAATGCTAAATGTATACAAAACATTTATTTTAAGGTGGAAGTGTGAAAGTGAAATATTTACAATGTCCAATGGCAATCTGACCACCGCCAACAGGTGGCATTGCCAGCTAATGGACTGGCAATGCCACCTGTTTTATAACACCAACCCAGCACTGTAGTCAGCGCTACTCTCCAGATTATGAGTCCCCTTTTCCACCAGCCTTTGCATGGCGGTCCAACTGCCATGCAAAGGTTGGTGATAATGGGGTTTGGTGTGCCCCTGGGTGCCGCTGCACTGCCCATGGACCTATCATGGGCAGTTCAGGGACCCCCATGGCCAGGCCCTTTGCGCTTTCCACTGCCTGATTTGTGGTGAAAAGTGCAGAGTGTGCTGTCACATCTAATGCACCCCAAGATTGGTGCTGGCTCTATTTGACCCAGCAACAATGTTGTGGCGACTTCCCCACAAAGCTGACATGAGGAGACATGGTTTCCACCCACCATCCCAGTGTGAAACTCGTAATGCCTACCACGGAGGGAAGACTGCACTGCCAGTCTTACCAACGCTGAACTTGCTCATGCAGCATCCACTGCCCGTCAATGTGATAATATGCAACATAATGTTCACAGATATACACCATATATTTGTGTGATTGTTTCCCCATTCCTATGTGGCTCATATGGTTATGTCAGAGTTGTTGTCGGTTCACCCTGTCTGTGTTGTGTTCTACAGTTTGCAATCTTTAGTGCAAATGTTTCTCTAGTGGCATGGTTTTGATCAGCATCACTATGTGTAGCTCAGCACTGCGCCAGGTTAGATACACAGGGAAGTGCCATGTTTACTGTGATATGAGACCATCCTGCAATTCCCCGGGAGCTGCACAGCTTAATTCTCCGTGCACTGAGACAGGCATTGATGCAGCATGATGAAGAAGTGTCTGCCTTGAGGTGATGTAATGTATATGTGCGGGGCAGTGTCCCTTCCTGTGCATTTACAAGTAATGTTACCTAAGGTGCCATTTCAATGTGAGCTGTAAGATGCAGCACACATGTTTAGGCAATGGGACATGGGAGCAGAGAAGTATTACTGCACAAGACACTACCATGATCTGACCACAGGAATGGTATTCACTTTCTTCCCAATCTCTGATGTCTTAGTTGTGTAGGTAAAGTAGGTTTAACTATATGCAAGGGGTGTTATGAGGACACAGCCACAGGCACAGTAATTAGACGTGGCTTCCATCCAAAGTGCTGCATATGTGCATGTTGGTGTATAGCCCTGGTGATTAACGTATATCAAGGTTGTGTATGCGTTGTGGTGCATGGCACAACCAAGGCGTGTGTACATGTGAGTCTTATGTGTGGATAGTCCATCTTGATTATTGGGCAATGTGTCCCGCTGCAATCCTTTAGCATGCATTGAGTGTGTCCTATATTCCTCCCCCTTCTGGCATTTGTAAAATCAGCAGTTATTTTCCCCATGCTACTTAACCTGCATTTGTGGTGGTTGTTGGAAGTCTGCGCTGTCCTGTCCTTGTATTCCTGTGACCAGCTCTTCCGGGATGACCGCTGCAATCATTTCCTCCATCTCATCCAGGTCCTCCAGTGGTGCTGGACTTCCACCTCCAGTCTGCAGGGCAGCCTGTCTGTTCCTGCCCATTTTCTCCTTAGTTCTGTGCTTGCAAACATGCCAGCACTTCTTTCACTCAGTGACAGTTTGCTTCACCTCTGCCACCCTGTTGATTTTGTCCACTATTTGCTGCCATGTAGCCTTTCTCTTACCAATTTGCAATTTGGAGGTGACGAAGAGCTGGTGTTGGTGCTCCGTCACCTCTGTGACAAGGATGTCGTGCTCCTCCTCACTAAACCAACACTTTGGGGGTCATTACAACATCGGCGGTCTTTTTTGAAGACCGCTGAGGTACCGCCGTGCGGAAGACGCTCGGCCTATTATGACCGTTGGCAGCTCTCCGTCCTTTTACTGATGGTGAGCCGCCAACAGCCATACTGGCGGGCGGCGGGGAAGTGGAGGTTGCTCCACCGCCACGCCAACAGAACACGGCCCAGCGAATCACGCCTGTTGGCGGTCTTACCGCCGGTTTAACACCGACCGCCAGGGTTGTAATGACCCCCTTTATCTTTTTCTTTTCCTTCTCCTGGGACTTCTCTGTATCCTCCTGGCTGGTGCCTGGGCATATGGGGTCACCCTGGGGTCTCTCCTGGCCTGCTACTTCCATCTTCCCTTTAAATTGCACTCTTCCCTGCTTGTGCCTTTAAAGTTAATGATAATGCAGTGTTAAAATGGGGCAAATCCATTTGCCACTTGTTTACATGCCGCAAAACAGGCTTGAGTCACTTTTGCAGCATTAACGTCATTTTGCCTTACAACAGGACGCAAGGGTTGGTGTCATGGTTTTTTACATTAACCATTCCTTAGAGCCGGCAGTAAACTTTTTGACTCAAAACTGGGTTTGTGCAGTTTTGCGTCAAAAAGTATAAATATGGGCCTATGTGCCAAAGGTCACCAGTCCTGAGTCCCCAGTCTGTCACTTGTGGTCGAAGCATGCGCACTAGTGGCTTCATGGCCAATGCAAATATTATAGAGGACAGGGGGCATCCTTGATGGGTGCCACGTTCAATGTTAAATGTGTCAGATATAACATTTCCTGTTTTAACCCCGGTGAGTGATATATTGTACAATATGTCAATCCATCTGAGGAAACGGGGGCCAAAGCCCATTCTCATGAGGACTTCCTTAGGATATTCCCATCCTAGCATATTGAATGGCTTTTCAATATCTAGAGTCATGACCAAAGGATTCACATCTGCGGATCATGTCCAATCCATTATCATGAACAGGTGATGGAGGTTCAGGAAAGTCTTCCTGTCGGGTATTTGCCCATTTTGATCTGGGTGTATCACATATTGTGCAATGAGGATCAGGCGATTAGCCTCACCTTGCCCAGTTTTTTATAATTAGAATTTAACAAGGAGAGAGGGCGGTAAGAGCCCATCAATAAGAGGTCCCTATGGGGTTTAGGTGGGACCCAGCTAAACAGGCGGAGTTGAATACTTTCAATAAATGAAGGGTCCGTGTAGATTGAAAGTTGGCATAAAATTCAATTGGCCAGCCATCTGTTTCAAGTCTTACCATGTGCCATCAGTTTTTTCACATCCCTGATTTCGCTATCAGATAGAGGTGCCTCAAGACCCACCTGCTGAGCTGCCTGTATGTGTTGCAGACATGTGGTGTTTAGGAACAATCCAATTTGAGCTACACCTGCTGTTCTCAGGGCTGCCTACAAATTAGTGTAATAAGAACAGAAAGCATCATTAATGGCATCTTGGGTGTTGTGTGTTATGCCTGGCTTGCCACAAATAGTGGTGATGAGGACCTTGAGGGAGTCGCCCTCCACAAGCTTTCGTATTAGACAGTCATTATAATCTAATTTGCCCAGTTGGTTGAGGGTCGTCTTGTGGGCAAGCCTTGCCCACTCCAAGGGGGTAGCCATTGACCTTTCACTTATTAGCAGCCTTTCGTAACTCTGAACATCCATTGCCAGGCTGTGAAATTCTCTGTGCAGCACCAGCTTGGTGCCAAAGACATCTTTATTGCATGGCCATGTAGGATTACTTTGAACGAGTCCCATTCTATACAGGCATCGGAGGCACTGCCTTTGCTTTCATTGAAATACATGGTAATGTGTTCAGGTAATGTAGCGTGGAAGGCCCCACCATACAGGGCCTCAGCAGAAGGCCTCCATGTGGGTATTCAAGAGCTCACCCGCCCCAGCCAAGATGAAGTTGCAATGGGCAGTGGTCAGAGGAAGTGCGCCCCACAAATTTGGCACATGTGACTTTCACTAGTGCCTCTGGGCTGCAATAAAAGAGATCAATTCTGGTGTGTAAGTCATGTAACCCGGAGTGATCAGAGTATTTGTGTGTTGTGGGATGTGTGCTACACCAGGTGTCGAGCTCCTGTGTGTGGGAAGTCCAATATTTGAGCTGGTGTGCGAACGACTGAGATTGTGCACCAGGTACAGGGGGCGTGAGTGATCTAAATCTAGTTTGAAGAAACAGTTATAGTAACCTCCCCAGTAGCAGGGTGCCAGGGCATTGTGTAGTAGTGCAGGAATGGAGTGAGGGATCACGGAAAAAGGGTCTGATTAGTGCTGGGAACATAAATGAGTCTATCATTATAGTGTCACGGGGAGCCATCTAAGACTCCCTTCATAACCACAAATCTCCCTATTTGGTTCATCTTAGTGTGCGGTACTTCCAGCTGGACCCCAGGTGTGACCCATATAAGGGCACAGCTAGCATATCGAGAGTAGGAGATCCCCACCACTGTACCTCACCATCGTCTGCGCACATTCTCCAGGTCCGGGGCAGTGAGATGGGTCTGTTGGAGCAGTGCTATCTGAATTTTGTGATTGCCTAAATATTGGTGCACAAGATAATGTTTTACATATCTCGCTAGTCCCCTGACATTACAGGTCAATATGCATTGTCATTCGTGAGATAATAAAGGCAAGAGCACGGCAGCTGCAACGTCCCCCACAAATTCCCTCCCTCAGCAACCCAACTTACCCCTATGCACCACAGACCACGCATCTAATTAAACAATGAAACAATGAAGTAGGAAAAACTAGAAGAGGGAAAACATGCATAAACAATCTTATATGAACTCATGATTGGCATTCAACGCCACCTCCCAGGCTGGAACATCAACAGTTGTCCAGCCAATAGCACTATGATGCTGCAAAGAACAAAGTTCCAAAGCAGTCTATTACTGAGTCGCTAATCGCAGTTTGAGTGGTAGTAAGAAGGCAGTGATGCTATCAGTAAGCATGAGGTATGCAACTCTGGACAAAAACACCAGTAGAACATCTTGTTTGCCACGCACTTCCCCTCACAGCACACTGGAGAACGTTCAGCTAGACTAGGGGCCAGATGTAGCAAGCGTTTTGCATGGTGCAAACAGCGAATTTCGCTGTTTGCGCCATGCAAAATGCACATCGCGATGCTCATTCCCATTTTGCAAGTCGGTAACCTGGTTACGACTCACAAAATGAGAATGTGACTCGCAAATAGGAAGGGGTGTTCCCCTTCCTATTTGCGATTTGCATCGCGATGTAGAATTTCTTTGTGACCGCTAACGCAGTTGCAAAGCAATTCGCAGTTAGCACCCATTTCAAATGGGTGCTATCCCATTCACAAAGGGGAAGGGGTCCCTAAGGGACCCCTTCCCCTTTGTGAATGGCCCTGAAAACATTTTTTCAGAGCAGGCAGTGGTCCTATGGACCACTGCCTGCTCTGAAAAAATGAAACACAAACGTTTCATTTTTTCGTTTGTGTTGCAACTCGTTTTCCTTTAAGGAAAACGGGCTGCAATACAAAAAAAAAAAAAATGCTTTATTAAAAAGCAGTCACAGACATGGTAGTCTGCTGTCTCCAGCAGGCCACCATCCCTGTGTGTGCTGTGAATCGTAAGGGGGTCACATTAATATTAATTGGGTGGGTCTTTGCGTCCCTCTTCCGATTCGCAGATAGTGTCAGGAACACCATCCAGCATCCAAATTTGGCGACTCTCAAATTGCGAGTCGCAAAATCATTTTTTCCTACATCTAGCCCTAGGTCTTTCCCTTGTGCAAGCGTAGCCCTGAATTACTTTCTCAGCCATCTGAGGAATCACTACTGGGCAACCTCCAAGTAGAGTGTCTACCAGGTTCAGGGTCATGTCGGGTGTCTCATCTTCATGGCTCCCTGCATCTGAACCAACCAGGGAGGGGGAAGCTGTGCACTGCCCCTCCTCCACAACCAGCTGTGCCCTTTCTTTGTCAGCCTGTTCTTTTGCTGGGCCAATTGAATAGTGTTTGCTGCAGGGTCTAAAACATTGCTGTACCTTTCACTCTGCAAGAGAATCAGCTGACTCCAGTGATAGGACTGTGAAGCCATTTATCTCAAGGCAGGACCTTGCATACTCAGGGCAGGTGTAAAAAGTAGCACTGTTACCATGCATGATCCAGAACATTGCAGGGTTTTAAAGGGCATCTTTGATGCCATTGTCTTGGAGGCAGAAAGGAAGACCCACTCCTCTGCACCTCTAGGGTGTAGTCTGGTAGGAGATTAACTTGTGAGTTCTCTTCCTTCCATGGGCCTCTGGCATGGGTGACCTGCAACATGTGATCTCTGTCTCTGTATTTGAAGAGGGATTCAACTACTGTGCATAGAGGGGCCTCTGGAGGGAGTAGTCTTCCCAGAACCCTATGAGTGCACTCAACAGAGAAGAAAGTAGAGTGTTTGCCCTGTAAGATGGTGGTAGAAAACCATTCCTCAAGATAGAGCTCCATGCTGAATCCCTCTACATGCTCTGGTAGGCCCTCAATCTGTATGTTGTTGCGACATGATCTGTCCTCCTGTTCGTCTGCGCATTTTCGCTGAAATGCTACTTCTTCCTGAAGGGCTTTGATATGTGCACCAGCATCAGATATAGGCAGGGCAAAGGATGCCAGAGCAGATTCTGTGGACTCCACTAGTTCCTTTAGGTTCATGTGGTCCTCCCTCATGAGGCCCATGTTGAGTCACAGAGTGTTGATCTTGGGTTGCAGGGTGTTTTTGATATCCAGCACTGCTATTAGGATTTCGTTGAATCTGCTATGGCTGCCTCAAGAAGTCACTAGTTGAGGAAGCAGGTGCTGTCTGTTTAGGTAGGGCAGTAGAGGGAAGAGCACATGAAGGGGGGGCACCGGCCTGCAACTGTCACAGTCTGCCATGGGAGAGAAGGAAACTGGGGTGGAGGAAGTGTCAAAGGCTGAAGCTCAGGGCCTGCTGCACAACACTCACCGGGGCAGAAACGGCTAGGAAGGGCAGCGTGTCTCGGCCTCAATGTGAGGACCATGCTGCTTGATGTGAGATAAGGGACACTGGGGGTCATTCTGACCCTGGCGGCCGGTGGCCGCCAGGGCCACCGACCACGGGAGCACCGCCAACAGGCTGGCGGTGCTCCTACGAGCATTCTGACCGCGGCGGTTCAGCCGCGGTCAGAAGCGGCAAGTCGGCGGGCTCCCGCCGACTTACCGCTGCTCGGGGGAATCCTTCATGGCGGCGGAGCGCGCTCCGCCGCCATGAGGATTCTGACCCCCCCTACCGCCATCCTGTTCATGGCGGGAAAGCCGCCATGAACAGGATGGCGGTAGGGGGGGTTGCGGGGCCACTGGGGGCCCCTGCCGTGCCCATGCCAATGGCATGGGCACGGCAGGGGCCCCCGTAAGAGGGCCCCGCAAAGTATTTCAGTGTCTGCCTTGCAGACACTGAAATACGCGACGGGTGCCACTGCACCCGTCGCACCTTCCCACTCCGCCGGCTCGATTACGAGCCGGCATCCTCGTGGGAAGGGAGTTTTTCCCTGGGCTGGCGGGCGGTCTTTTGGAGACCGCCCACCAGCCCAGGGAAAAACTCATAATACCCTCCGCGGTCAGAAGACCGCGGAGCGGTATAATGGGGGCGGAATTCTGGCGGGCGGCCTCCGCCGCCCGCCAGAATCAGAATCACCCCCACTGTGTAGATCCGTATGGCATTTTGGCGATGTTGGAAGTGGAAAGATGGCTTCCTTGCCTTATAAAAGGGAGGTTCTCCATGTGCGTATGGGTGATGAAAGGGCCCTCCCTTGGTTAGGGCCCTTGAGCACGGCTCCAACATCCCAGCCTGAGGCATCATGGTTCGATTAGCCCACCACCATTGGACCCACTTCTTCATGCCGCAGGCTACTCCTCACGATCTCAAGGCCCCCACAGCCAGATAAATCACAGTGGGCACACCAGAGGTTTTCAGGGGTTGCTAGCGCAATTCAGTGGGAGCTGGTGATTGTGCATGCAGCCGGGAGAATAGCAGTGATAGTGCGGGCTATTTGCACAGGGGCTGAGGGCCGCAGAGCTCCTTTCTATACAACCAGCATGGTCACCATCTTGGTCATGCCTCCCCTTCTAAAATTACACTTTAATATAAAAATATAAGACATCCATATTCCCATTAAGGGAGAAGGACATGTCAACAATCTATACAAACGCTTACTTCATGCAGACCATCCACAGCAACTAGGCCTAGACAAAATTGAAACTACGATGGCTGTAATTTCTGTAATTTCAGGAATGTCAAGGTATGCTTGTTACACAAAAGTTCCCAAAATTATGCTGTTACACCCCTTTGTGTATTTACGTGCCATTCACTTTAAAAAGTCACTTTAAAAATTCATAGTAAATGCTGCCATTCAAGGTAACATTTTACTACAAATGCTCAGAACTACAGAACAAATGAGAGATTTGCATTTCATTTAATTCCACATAATTTTGCCACCAATTTGTGTGATTATGCAAAAGCAAATTGCATGAGTTTTGCACATCGCTAAAAAGGCATACAATTTTGAAGTGCACACCAAAATAGAAAAAGTTGGATCAGGAATAGTGGTAACTAAAATTTGAATATTTCAATGCAAGGTTTATAATTACTCCACCTATTGTGAAACTCTAAACTAAGTGCTACATCTCATTACAAACTGCTCCTAAATGTAATACAAATGGTAGTCTTTAGCCACTCATTGAACTGTCCTAATGCTTCACAGACACATTATGCTCAGTTACAGTCAAAAACTACCCCAGATTTCCCCAATGGGCAAAAGTTGATAACATCAAGTCCGAGTTCTAGATATTGACACTCACACACCGTATATGTGCCAAGTGCCCCTCTTGAAACTCAAAGACCAGTCTGATAGAGCTCTCTACAGGGAAAAGGTTTTGCATAGTATAGTTTCCTGAGGGTATCACCTATTCACAAACCCCTTTGTGAAGGACAAAGACTGTACCTGGTAGGGTTTGAAGTGGGACTAGTCTTTCCACCAAATCCTCTGTACAGGGCGTAGGCTCTGTGTCTTAATACTGTCTGTACAAGATGCAATATCACAAAATAAGGACGTACCATATTAAGGCCCTCATTATGAACATGGTGGTCTGTTCCGCACCGCTGGCGGTAGAAACCGCCAACAGAGGAGCGGTCCGGACTGCCAAATAATGAACCAAACGAAACTCATGCATCCCGCGCACCACCCACCGCCAGGAAAGGAGTGCCGCTGACGACGGCAGAGTCCGCCCACAGGCCATCGGAACCGCCCAACCTGCCCATCAAATTATGAACCACCATTCCGCCGCCAGTCTCGGGGCGGGAACCAACGCCACACAAAGCCAGGCAGAAAAGAAACAAAAAGAAGGAAACACTCACCGTAGGTCAACAAAACGTGCAGCAGCAGCCATGAACACAGAGCTGCAGATCATGCCAGCCTTACTCCTTGCCATATATCTACACGACGGAGAGCGCTGACGAAGACGGCGACGGTAAGTACTGCAACCTATGACACAAGGGAGGAAAGGGCAAACTTACATACCCACCCACTCCACCTACACCGCAAAGCCCCCAACCCTTCCCAGCAGCAATAGTCAGACACCCCACACCAAGAGGGATGTACCCGACAGAAGGCCACTGCAACTTGGCCATAGTACATACAATAGCATCACAGCCATAAATTATTTAAACAAACACCAGGGTGGAACTGCGTGCAGCCCAAACACAGGCCACACAGAAACTTTATTCTGGAGCTCAGTGAGCTAAACGATGCTAACAGGGCCAATGGCCAGTCCATAAAAAGTCAATTGTCCTTGGCCACAACTGGCCACACCTGACTCCCACAAGTGCTGGGTACTCCACTCAACAGGGCACCATAGGGGGATCCAGGCACCTCACAGAATGGGGGCGGGGTGGGGATTTATGACGGGGTGGGACTTTGACTTGCGTGAGGAGGTTGGGGGGGGTGGGCTTCTCCTTTGAAGGGGGTGGGGGCTGTTTGGCTCTGGCGGAGAAGGATGCCTTAGGCTCTGAGCGGGCCTTCTTCTTAACTGGAGAAGAGGAACGGGAATGGGAAGGCTGTACCGGGGTGGGCTGTGATGTGGAAGGAGCAGAAAGGGCAAGGAGGTGGGCACGTTTCGGGACAAGACGGGGTGGGCCAGTGGGTTCGAACAGGTCTGCACGGGAGAGGAAACGTTTCTTGGGAGCAATTGGGGTGGGCGTGGATGAGGGCGTGGGAGTGGAGGCAGAGGGAGTTGATGTATGGGGTGTAGGTGTGCGTGTAGTGGGTGCCGGTGACTGCTCAGTATGCTGTGGTGTGGTGGATGTCTGATGGGTGGGTGTCTTGGTGCGTTTGAGTGCTTTGGGAGGTGGGGGGTGGACACAGTGGCAGAAGACAGACAGCTAGTGTGGATGTATGTTGGGTGGGTGTCTGCAAGTCGGGTGAGTGTGCTGCATGTATCAACTACAGTGGAGGTGGTGAGTGCAGCTGTGGTGTATGGGGTGCATATATGGCTGTCTGCAATTATGGTGAGTGCAGGAAGAGGAGCAGTAATAGTGAGTGAAGGTGCACTGTATGAGGATGTGCATGTAGAGGGGACAGACAGGGAGGCGGAAGAGGCGGGCACACAGGGGGAAGTGGACGTTGTTGTGTGTGCAGGTGTCTGTTGGCTGTGTGAATGCTTGTGGTGGGATGTGTGGTGCTTGTGTTTGGAAGTGTGTTTCTTGAGTGTTGATGTGTTTGATTGCATGTCTGAATGTGTGCCTTGGACGGGTGAAGGGAGTGGGGTGCTGGAAGGGGTAGAGGAGGTTGGAGGGGGGATGGAATGGCCAGGGAAACTGGCTGACATCCAAGAGGAGGCCAGAGCCTGAAAAGATCTCTCTAGGGCAGACACGGCACTGCAAATGCCATCCAGATAGGCATTAGTCTGCTGTACCTTTGATGCTAGCCCCTGGATGGCATTGACGATGGTTGTCTGCCCTACAGAGATGGTTCTCAGGAGGTCAATAGCCTCCTCTGTGAGGGCAGCAGGGCTGACTTGGGCAGGGGAGGAGGTGCCTGGGGCAAAGGAGACGCCCACCTTTCTGGGTGGGCGGGCACGGGCAACTCGGTGGGGAGCAGAAGGGAGGGCGCTGATGGTATGGGGGTGGCGGTAGATCTCAACATCGTGATTTGCCCACTAGTGTCCGCCACTGTTGGAGGAGCCCCATCTGAGGAGGTTTCTGATTCACTACCTCCTGTGGTAGTAGCCTCCCCCGTGGAAGTCCCCTCGCCCTCCCACCCACTGGTCCCCAGGGCATCCGTTGTCTCTGCCTCGGAGGATCCTGGTGCCGCTGTCTTCCCACTTGCCGGTGCCTCAGCTCCCTCGCCTGATGTTGATGCTGTATCAGACACACAAAATAGAACAGGGATGGGGAGACAAAACAGGAGAGACACTTGTAAGTAGCTGAATGCTGATACACAATGGCCAGACATACACCTACCCAGCAGACACACCCAACAGGCAGCACCATGCACTAGGCCAATGACCATGGCCCTGACTACTGAGCAGTATACTGACCTACACCCATATCCTGTCATTGTATTGGAGCTGAGGTAGGTGAAACCTGACAGGGACACCCCTACATCCTTTGGGGAGCAGACAGTAGCTGGACACCAGTCAAAGACCCTGCTCTAAGCACCATGAGCCCTATCGCACACACAGTCATCCTTCCAGGGTGAAGTATGGTCTGTGAGTACTCACCCCCTTGTGACTGCTGTGCAGCCTTCAAGCGCCTATCCAGGTCTGGGTACGCCACCGCCAGGATCCTTCGCATGAGGGGGGTCAGTGCCCGACGGGCACCCCTACCACGTTGGGAGGACTTCCCCAGCTGGGCCTCACTGATATACCGTGCCCAGCACTGCAGGTCCTCCCACCTCTTACGACAGTGGGTGCTCCGCCGGTTGTAGACCCCCAGGGTCCGTGTCTCCTTGGCGAAGGCATGCCAATGTTCCCTCTTCTGGTAGGCGCTGACTTAGCAGGGAGACACAGAGGTCAGGCACCTGCACGATGGCAACAGCTGGCTGATTGTCAGACATAGGACAGACACTACTCCCAGACAGGCAGGACAGTGGCACGCAGCATTCCATGCACCAAGCCCCATCCTGGCTCGCAGGAGCACACATCTGAGCAATCCACTCCATCCATTACACACACAGTGCCCCCCAAACCCGGACTCACCTGTACCTCTGGCCAGCCGTAGAGTCTGCCGTACAGGGGCAGGACCCCTTCCACCAGTTTCTCCAGTTCTTCCTGGGTGAAGGCCGGGGCCCTTTCCCCTGCACCACGTGGAACATCCATAGCCAGAGGCAGGCCACAACAGTACACAGAGTGGAGTACTTGTCCGCACAGGATCAGGGAGCCAAGTCATCAAACGATGACGAACGCACACATTCCGCAGCGGAATGCACCGTCACTGCCGGTGGCGATCGAGGTGCGAACAGCGGTCAACACCACTGTACGCTGTGACGTCAACCGCTAGCGGTCTTATGTCACTTCCACAATGAAGGGGCTGAACCACATTGGGCAGACATTTTGCCATCACCTACGCATCTTGAAATTCAATTTACTCACAATGCTGGGCCTACTAGCCATATGAAGCACCTATGTCTCTATCCATAGAGTATATAATCACACATGAATTACTCCGTTCCCTCTTAGTGATGTAAATGTACATCTGTCAGGTTGCAGTTATTGTACAGACACTACTATGAAGAATGCAGTGAATGATTTCAGAAAATATGCCAGTGTATGTGTGCACATGACTCCTTGTTCTTACCCCTCACAGGTACCGACCCTTGTGGTGAGAAAGGGCCCCATCAGTGTACACACCACTTGTGGATATGGGGACCATGGTGGAGCGTCAGATCATTATCACTTACAGACTCACAAGTGCAACTATTCAGGACCTATGTGCATTACTGGATCCTGCACTGGCTCCCGGAAATCGTAATCAGCATGCCATTCCAACTGAGGCGCAGGTGCTCTCCGCACTACATTTCCTAGCCACAGGCTCTTTTCAAGTGACAGTGGGCATGGGTGCTGGTTTCTCACAGCCAATGTTCAGCCAGGTACTGACAAGATTTCTGAATGCATTTGTACAACATCTGTAATCCTATGTGCGATTCCCCCAAAGTGCTAACCTCCCTGCCCTCAAGTCTGACTTCTATGCCTTTGCAAACATTCCCCATGTTATTGGTGCCATCAATGGAACCCACATACCCATCATCCCTCCAAGAGTGAGTGAACAGGTGTACAGAAACAGGAAGAACTTTCACTCCATGAACATCCAATTGGTATGTACTGCAGACCAGTACATATCCCATGTGAATGCCATGTTTCCAGGTTCTGTCCATGATTCATTTGTTTTGAGGGACAGTAGTGTGCCACAAAAGATGGAACTACTACAAGAGGACAGAGGGTGGATCATAGGTAAGTGTGCCTGTCACTAACTGACACATTGCAGAAGACCAACCTGGCTGACTAAGGACATTCCAATGATGACTTTGTATTGACCATTTCTCTATGTGACTCTGGCTATCCAAACTTGCGTTGGCTCCTGACACCAGTGAGGAATCCCAGGACAGATGCAGGGAGGAAATACAATGAGGTCCATGGATGTACTAGGAGGGTGATAGAGCATACTATAGTTCCCCTGAAGGCTAGATTCCGGTGCCTACATATCTCTGGGGGTTCCCTGGCCTATGGGCCTTATAAGGTGTGTAGAATAGTGGCAGTGAGACATTCAATCCCCCTTTTGGAGGTGGAGGGTGCTATAGGTCCTGATCTGTTACCTCAGAGAGGTGAGGAGAGTGATGGTGGGGATGAGGAAGGGGAAGATGTCAATTCCAGAAACCAACTGATACAACTCTACTTCAAATAACTGTGTGAGACTTCAGCCTGTATATGTGGTTAGTGGTTGACACTGTAAGTGTGCCATGTCAACTAGGGGGAATTGGTCTTGATATGCGAGTCATGGACCTCTTCAGCATGGGACAGACATACAATATATGCATTTCCTTCTTGACTATTTTGAAACACACTTTACCACCACCATGCACAATTTGACAATAAAGTTGATCCCTGTCTGTTGCATTATTACTGCACTTTGTTCAACATTGAAGACAGGGGACAGTGTTACAGGTGAGATATGTTGTTTATTGGTGGAATACGGTGAAATGTGCTATGTATAGTGATGGAAGTCATAATGGTTGGGTGTCCTCAAAACCGACTTGGTGGCAGGCCTGTTTGATATCATAGGTGGGTCCTATTTGTAGTTTTGTACTTTAATTAGTCCTCAGCTAAGTGCAGTTAGTGAATGGGAGGGATGGTTGCTTGGCAGTAGTTGCAGTGTCAATTGTTGGAGGGGGGCTTGTTCTTAGCTGGGTTTCTAGTGCCATATCTTGGCCTGAGACTATGGGGGTCATTCTGACCCTGGCGGCCGGTGGCCGCCAGGGCCACCGACCACGGGAGCACCGCCAACAGGCTGGCGGTGCTCCCGAGGGCATTCTGACCGCGGCGGTTCAGCCGCGGTCAGAAAGGGTAAACCGGCGGTCTCCCGCCAGTTTACCACTGCCCTTCAGAATCCTCCATGGCTGCGGAGCGCGCTCCGCAGCCATGGGGATTCTGACACCCCCTACCGCCATCCTGTTCCTGGCGGGTCTCCCGCCAGGAACAGGATGGCGGTAGGGGGTGCCGCGGGGCCCCTGGGGGCCCCTGCAGTGCCCATGCCCATGGCATGGGCACTGCAGGGGCCCCCGTAAGAGGGCCCCGCAAAGTATTTCAGTGTCTGCTAAGCAGACACTGAAATACGCGACGGGTGCAACTGCACCCGTCGCACCCCTGCAACTACGCCGGCTCAATTCTGAGCCGGCGTCCTCGTTGCAGGGGCATTTCCTCTGGGCCGGCGGGCGCTCTTTTGGAGAGCGCCCGCCGGCCCAGAGGAAATGTCTGAATGGCCGCCGCGGTCTTTTGACCGCGGTGCGGTCATTCAGCGGCGGTACCTTGGCGGACGGCCTCCGCCGTCCGCCAAGGTCAAAATGACCCCCTATGTTTGGGCGCCTGCTGTGGAGCTACTTGGGGTGGCATGGTTGGCCCTTGTGATTCCTGGGAGGGTATTTCCTGTGCTGTTTCAGCTGCTTGGGTCATCTGTTGCTGGTTGTCCAGGGCTGTTGTGGGGGCCTCTTATCAGGTGTGGGTGTCTGAGGGTTTGTTGACCAACTGCAATGGTGGCCATTGTGGCATTGTGTTCTTTCCACTGCTCCATGGCCTGTTGGTGTTGTTTCAGCTGCATCCTCTGACTTTGCTCCAGGGTGGATACAATCTGTCTTGGGTATGTTGGTATGCCCCCAATACCTCTGCAATGATGTCCTGGGCTGCTGCATCTATCCGTGCCCTACCCCATGACCCACTGGGGCACTTGACCTTGCCCTGGCCCCCTGTGCCTGTGTCCCCTGCCCGGTTCTTGACGTGCCACTAGTACTGGGGCCCTCGTCTTCCTGCATGTTGGGGGTGGGAGACTATGACCTCTGTTGCTGTGTTCCACCTGTTTGTGCCCTGGGTCCACTGGTGTGGGCACGCCTCCCCTGGCCTGCTGGTCTTGACTGGGTGTTAGGGGTGACAGTGTTTTCCTGTGTGGGGCTGCTGCATGGTGACCATCCAGGGCTGTGTGAGGGGCCTGCCTGCTCATCAGTGTCCTGTGATGTGCCTCTGTCTCTCTGGAATGCTGTGGCACTCCTTGTCCCCTCCATTAGGGTTGCATGGGTGGTGGTGCCTGTTGGGAGACATAGAAATGTATGTTATATAGGCATGAGGGTTTGAGATGGACTGAACTGTGCAATTTTGTGCTATTGTGCCTTTCCGTAGCCTCCAGGGGTGTCTTTGTGAGGTGGACATTGCATTTAGTGTCAGTGGTGGGTTTACATTGTGGTGGGGGTTATTATTCCATTGTGGGTACGTGTAGGGGTGGGTGGTTGTGCACAGCAGGAGTGATGTGGGCCTGGTAGTGAGTTGTGGGTGATGCACGGTGGTGGATGTGGTGGGTAATGGCTGGCTGGGGTGTGGGTCTAGGTGGGTGTGGGTGGGGTGGGGTGGTGCATGCATTACAGGTCTGGTGTATATGGGGTAAATGTAGACGACTTACCCGAGTCCATTCCTCCAGTGAGTCCAGTGAGTCCCTCTGGATGCAGGATGGCGAGTACCTGGATGCCATGGCCCGGACCTTCTCCCGCAGGTCGTTCCATCTCTTGCGGATGTCGTCCCTGGTGGGTGGATGGTGTCCCACTGCATTCACCCTGTTGACAATGGTCTGCCACAGCTCCATTTTCCGGGCGATGGGTTTGTGCTGCATCTCAGACCCGAATATTTGTGGCTCCACTTTTAGGATCTCGTCCACCATGGTCCTTAGCTCCCTTTCGGTAAAGCGTGGATTTTTTGGGGGGACATGGTGAGGGTGGTGGATGGCGTCGGGACTGGGGACAGTGTTTGGGTGCTCCTGTGTGGGTCACTATGCGTGTCCTGTCTGCTGGCATTCTCTGTCTGGCTCTGGTGCTCTCTGTCTCCTGGTTTCCTTGCAAGGGATTGTGGGGTGTGTCTAGGGGTGTTTTATGGTGCTCTGGATGTGTGTCAGGTGTGTGGGTGCGAAGCCTAGCCAATGTGTGCACTGGTTGCTTTTGGGTCCACTTGCCACCCGTGGCGGTTGCAGCTGCCTATGGTCGTCCGGCCTCCACTGTCCGCTGAGGTGGTTTGTGCATCATTATTTGGAGGGCGGGATGTGGGTGTGCTTGGCGGTGGCGGGGTGGGGTGGGCCGGTATTCCCGCCGACAGGGTCCTAGCAGGGAGTGGTGGTGTAGGAATGTTTGGCGGGTTTGTGTTTTTTGTTCATGATATGGCAGCTTTCCATTGGCTGCCGCTGGCGGGATTCTGTTCACCACCGCCATGGCGGTCAGCAGTCTTTCCCGCCATGTTCATGATGAGCGCCTAAATAAGGTAGGCCTATTGGCTTTGTTAAGGATTCATAGCATCAAAATATAAAAGTCAAGCCTGTTGGCTTTGTCAAGAGGTGACCACATCAATATGCAAGCATGCCTATTGGCTTGGTCATGAGGTCACCACAATAATATATAAAAGCCTATTAGCTGTGTCACAGATCACTACCTTAGTAAAACAGTAATCACATGTTAGGATTCAACAATAAAACCTTTAGAATCCAAAAACACATACAAAGATATTCATTATTAATGAGAAGCATTACAATCTTGATCACCGAAGATTTAAATAAAGCATTTGTTTAAAACAATATTTAACAAGTGCCAGACTCCTACTTTTACACTCCTCAGGCCATGTAATGCAACCTTCAGACCAACTACAATAGGTTCCTGCAGTCCGCAGCTGAATCGCAAAAGCTCCCAGCTGTGATAATGCTTGAGAACAACATAAACCGTTCCTGTGGTCATTGCTCAATTCCCTTCAGTACAAGCCCCAGAGTGCTGTAATGGCTGCCACAATACTTCTGCGTGGTCAGCCAGTCACAGCATTCGCTCCACCAAAGTCCCTCATCCAATCAGAAGGCTTGAGTTCTTGGATTTTAGCTCAGCTGTCAACATATCTATAAATTTGTACCTTTAAATTCTCAAAAATTAATGAATAGATTTACCACAAATCACCAAAAGAATGCTGTCTGGGTAAGGATTTAATTTTCTGCCGAGTCTGGTATAATTTAATTCACCTATTTTGACTGTAGTGCTGTCTAAAATCCCCTATGGACATTATATGGGGAAATTGCATTTAAGGATCCCCTCTCCTCTTTTTCTCAGTCCCAGCTTGACAGGTCACCCTGAAACTTTCCAGGAAGGAGCTGAGGTGGATGATTTTTTTTATTCTTGTGAAGATTCGTCAAAAGGTGCTGAAGTTATTAGTAAAAAAATACACTCTTCTTATGGATGGTAAAGGGACACTATTAAAATGAATAATAAATGAGCCGCAGGCAATTCTTATTTACTTCTCCTGCAAGGGATTCCCCATAATGCCCTGCAAGTGCTTTTTCAACTTATAGTTTTCTTGCTGGTGGTGCACTAGTAAAGACAGGGACACCACTAACCAGTTTTTTGGTGTTGTGAAGGGCTGCACCCCCCAGCAGCAATAAAACAAGCACAATATGTCTATTGGATCTTCGAATCCATGACTCCGGGAGCGCTTACCATATTTTGTTAAGCACTGTTAGCTGGAGATGTATATTCATCAGCTGGAGTGCAGACCACGCTAGTGGTTGATAGATGACTTTGTGGCTTGAGAAATGTTAAACAAGACTCAGGCATGCTTCATGCTTTTTTCAGTGCTTTATTGAAATTATTTTGAGACCATCACTAGTATTACACATTGCACTGTGTGAATTTATGGAATATACATTTTATTATAGTTGGTGGCTTTTTGACAAAGCCAATAGGTCTACTTTATATTTGTTGATGTGCTAACCCATGGGGTTTGACCTCAGGACCTGTATACAGGCCAGGCTTTGGCCTAATTTTACCTACTCCGCACATGGCAAAAGGCCATGTACGGCGAGAGGTTGGGTTTCCATGGGAGCTTGGGTGTAGGTTCTGACTGCAGACAAGGTCCTGTGTCCAAACTCACACTACACGTTGCGCTGTGATGGACATCTTATTTTCTGTTAAAAAATATAGATATTCACTGGAAAAACAAAGGTTAAAGAACAGTTCCAGTCAGGAATTGTAATATAATGTTACTTTACATTAAACAGCAACATAAATTCACTGAAAAAACAAAGGTTAAAAGAACTTTATAGTTAGTTGAAAGCCTCAGTTAAAACATACTGTTTTAAATGAACAAATCACCAAAATTCACCGGCCATTCTTATCTCAAGCAACCGTAGCTTGTGTACTAAAGTAACTATAACTCTCACCCCTGCCATGCACTTCTCAGTGATAACTTCACAGGCCTGTGGCTAGGCCTTGCAACCAAGCCCCTATAACCACCCAACCCAGTGCCATGCACAGCTTTCAGGCTACAAATTAAATTTTAGGAAAGCTAAAATAGCCTTTCTCAGTGTATTGTTCCTGGGATACGAGCTATCAAATGGGGGCAAGAGTCTGACCCTGCACTTTTTAGAAAAATGTACTTAAATCCAACCACAAAATACTATCAAGAAACTGCAGTATTTGCTTGGTTTCTTTAACTTTGGCAGAACTTAAATGCCTGACTATGCACAATGCATTAAGCCACCTTCTGATTTAATTTGCCCAGATTTCTCAAACAGACTGGACAATTGAACACACGCGTATTCTTAGAGGATTGCAGCAAGACATACTAGAAGAAAAACACTTACACACACCTGACAACACAAATTTGGTCATCTCAATAATTGCTGGTGCCATTGGGTTCACCTAAGTCACCTTTAATGAGGGTGACATGGTGCCCACAGCATATAAATCACATTTATACTCCAATGCAGAACAATGCTTTGCACCCACAGAAAAAATTCTGACTGATGTACAGATGGCTGTCATCAAGGAGCGGACACTTGCCCAAGGGAAACTCATTATTGTTGCTACCCCAGTGCCCGCTCTAGAGGCCGTCACCAAAGTAACTGTTCCTACTGCTAAAGCATTACATCAACGGTGGATTCAATGGTCAACCTCCCTGACTGCCACTGATGTTGATTACATCTTTGGTCCAAAACTTCAGACACAAGATTTTCTCCAATACAAACAGGAGTACGCTGCACCTCTTAACATCTTGCCACTTCACAGACACCAAACTGTCTTTTTCACTGATGGTTGACCGCAACCAGCTGTAGGTACAAAACATCAATACTCAGCCACTTGCACAGCCGTGAGTGGAGTGATGAAGGATAGTGTATTCCACCGTCAACATACCTACACGCAGACCCTGGGGGACTCCACAGCTCACCTGGCTGAACTTAAGGCTCTTATCTCACCAAAGTAAGTGTTCCTACTGCTAAAGCATTACATCAACCGTGGATTCAATGGTCAACCTCCCTGACTGCCACTGATGTTGATTACATCTTTGGTCCAAAACTTCAGACACAAGATTTTCTCCAATACAAACAGGAGTACGCTGCACCTCTTAACATCTTGCCACTTCACAGACACCAAACTGTCTTTTTCACTGATGGTTGACCGCAACCAGCTGTAGGTACAAAACATCAATACTCAGCCACTTGCACAGCCGTGAGTGGAGTGATGAAGGATAGTGTATTCCACCATCAACATACCTACACGCAGACCCTGGGGGACTCCACAGCTCACCTGGCTGAACTTAAGGCTCTTATCTTAGTGCTACAACAAATGGATCCAGGACAGTTAACATTGATTGTGTGTGATTAGTATTATTGTGTCCAGTCCCACAATGATTATCTTAATCATTGGCGGTTGAACGGGTTCAGAGGTTCAAAGTGGAACACTATAAAACAGAACTCTGTGGGGGAGAGTGGCTGATCTTAAGGACAAGCTACCAGAGGTTCTTGTAGTCCACACATTGGCCACCAACGTGTTGTGGTACACATTATTCAAAACACCTTGGCTGATGAAGCAGCCAAATCTACAGTAGCTACGGCTTCTGTTGCTGCAGTCACACAAGATTGGATAATGGAATGGTGGCATCTGTGAAAGCTTTGGCTGAAGGTAAGACTCTCCCAGAAGCATTCGCTACAAAGTATTCTTACCACATCAGTGCACAGAATGTTGCCTTTGCAACAATTCCTGGGGATGGAGATCGAGTGATCCCCAACCAAGACTTGAGGTTAGATCTCATTAAAGCAGTGCATGAGAGTGCCACACCTGCTCATGGTGGTATAACGGCCACAATAACAATATTACAGAATGCTTTTGGTGGTCTGATGTATACAAACAGACAATGTTCTTTGCTGTGACATTTGCCAGCAAATAAAGGGCTCAAACATTAAACGCCCACTGCAGACAGCTCTCTTAGTGTCCAACAGACCACTACAATGTGTGTGCCTGGACCATTGTAATCCTTTGCAACCTGATGGTGCATACAAATACATCTTAGTCACAATGGATTCTTGTTCTAGATTCCTGTGGGTATGGCCACAGCAGTCGGCTGATGCTCAAACTGTTATAAAGGACTTGCTGATCTCTATTGGTGCATATGTGTTTGCAACAGGTCATTCAGGGACACTATGAGGACGATGAGTGCTGAACTCCATTACTCCTCACCTACCATCCCAAGGGTGATTCGGTCATGGAGAGGAGGAATCGATATCTAAAGCAGTCCTTAACAGCCAGAGTATTAGGTTCAGGCCGCAGCTGGCTTCATCACCAAATGGGGTCCCGAGAGCACTCAATAATCTGCCAAGACAGTTCTTGGGAGGAAGAACTCCTCATGAGGTCCTCTTTGGGATAGCTATGTATGTCCCAGATCTAGATGTCTTTGTTATGGTGGCAGCTGACACACCTTTTCACATAAATGAACGTATCACTGTCTTACAGGATCTTCAGCAATTTTATGATGATAATTCATCTGCTAGTGCTGCCCCCTTAGGAATAAGGGATTTACCAACAACTTCTACTGGCTGGATTCCTAAAGTTAGGAATCTGGTTTGTGAGAAGGTTGCTGTGATGAAGGAATTCGGCCCATCCTACAGAGCACCGGTTCCATTTCAGGGGATACACGCAGGAGCCCTTAAATTTTAAATTGCGCTCCCGCCTCGCGGGGTACGCACAGCTGATCCGGGGGGCCGAGGAGGCACAGAGACTCGCACGCCACGGGCAGGAGCCCTTTAAATTTGAAATTGCGCTCCCGCCTCGCAGGATACGCACAGCTGATCCGGGGGGCCGAGGAGGCACAGAGACTCGCACGCCACGGGCAGGAGCCCTTTAAATTTGAAATTGCGCTCCCGCCTTGCGGGACGTGCGCGGGCACGCCCGGGCGAAGACCGGGCCAAGACGGGCCCGTCTACGCCCGTCTTCGACCGACAGAGGCCGGGCTGGGCCCTGTCTCTTTACTCCTTCATCCAGATCCTGGAGCCTGATTCGGCCTAAGCCACAGCTTGCCTGCTAGAAGGAGTGTGTCGTTGCCAAGAGCCCGGATTCGCCCACAGTTTCCCGGCTTCTACTTAGAGGCGCACGGGTCGGGACAGGCCTAGTCCCTTAAAGGAAGTCACTAAGTAAGGTTATATCTTCCTGTTACTTTTATTCTCGGAATATGGGGAAAAGAAAGGCTGTTGGCCCGCCGGTACCATTGGAAGGTATAAAAAAGCAGAAAAAGCGACCCAGGAAATTAACTATTAAGCCTATCCAAGGGGAACCGGAATCTCTTGATGAGATTGACCTACTATTTGAGGGGGTGGAGGCTATACTTAATAGCGAACTAGGTACTCGTGGCCTCTTGCCCCCGAAGAAGCCTCCACTCCAACCTAAAAAGATCCAGGAGTTTTTCACCAAGAACAGAAAAGTTCGATCAACTATCTCTGGGGGTTTAATAGATTGCGTAGGGAAGTCACCTCCTGCTAATGCCACTGTTCCCTCTCTTCAACAGGGCATCGTGGCTTGTAGCGGTACCGCTAATCCTTCACAAACTCAGGGGATTTCGCACGTGGAGGAAATAGAATGTATACCCCTACCATTGAGTCCTGAGATAAGGTTGGCCCCTAATATTCCATGTAAAAACCGCTTTGAGCTTATGGCTGAGGGAAGCGATCTGATTGAGGCCCACGACCCCTGTACGGCTGTTATAGCTACTGAAGCTGCCACTTCCCCTTCTACCACTATTGCTATGTGTTCTCATCCGTCTGCCAGTGTAGTCAATCTGCCTCTAATTCTTCAGAGAGTGGATGAAGTCAAAAAACTAGTATTGCAGCTAACTAAACTGCTCCAGGGGAATATGGCTCAACAATTGGGATGCAAATGTCATAAATCAGAGGCAGAAGGGGCAGGCGGATTTTTGATAGTCGACTCTGCTACCCCTAATGCTAATATATGCGAGGGGCCAATTTACCACGCCCAGGGATCTGGATCATATAGGAGGGCCGCAGAGGGCAATATATCTTCTCACATTATCCATCCTTAAAATAAACACACTGGGGGCAACAGTATCCCCCTTGGTGGAGACAAGACAAGGGACGGGGAAGACCCTGTTGGTAGCTTCTTTGCCCCATCGAACTGTTATTCTACTACGAGGCAAAATCCTACTATCAATATACCAAAGAATAGGGACAGCCCTTTCCTCACTAATAGAAAGATACTTGCTAACCCTCTAACTAAGGATCCAGCTTGCTTTTTTTCTTCTCGAAGGATGAATAGTGCTTTAGATGTGTCTTCAAATAGTATTGGTCCTAGGTACAGAGCCAATACTCTTTTCCTAACTAATGTCCCAAAGTTGTCACCTAGGTCTGTTGAGGACCAAGAGTCTAGACTTAATAAGGGTATTCACTGGCTACGCAATCGCCAGGGATGCCTTTCAGTTATACGTTCGGACATTCTAAAAACTGAAAGATGGAGCCCCTCTGGGTCAAATCTTGATGTAATTACGATTGTGTTTTCGGACAAATTCTTGGCAGACCAACTTATTGACTCTGTTGCACGCAAGGGACAGCATAAGGGGCTAAAAGGAGGAGGCATTAGGCTAGTTTCCAATCTAACTGACTCAAAACAGGTTCCTGTGTCTGGTCCCATTGGCCATGTTAATGAGAGAGGCTCTAGGGAGGAAGGCGTATCTTTGCATCTTGGCCCTGTATGACTGTCTTCCGCCCAGAAAGCCGTCAATCAGGATAATTTAGTGGCATCCACAATAGCCAAATCAGATAAGTCCTTAGTCAATGAATTGAATTATAAGGATGCTCTACCCTCAAACAATGGGACTGCAACGGGAACTAATGGGTTATCCATTATGACTTGGAATCTTGCTGGCCTTGCTAGGAAACTGGATGATGTGGACTGGGTTGCCTACATAAAGTCTCAAGATGTGTGTCTTTTCCAAGAAACCTGGGTTGAGGGCCAATCCAGTATGGATGGGTTTCTCTCCTTTAATATCCCTGCACAGCCATCAGAGAAAGCAACCGGTCGTGCAAAAGGGGGACTTTTAATCCTTTTAAATTTAAAGCTCCAATGTGACTATAAGGTTTTAGAATTTGATTGTCCCGACTTGATGGGCTTACAAATTTCTTTTCAACAAAATTTTAACATAACTCTTATCAATGTTTATGCCCGTTCTGTTGCACGTGGTTCAGAATCACATATTTTAACTCTACTTTCTGACTTTTTAGACACCATACAAACTAATTCTTACTTAATTATTGCCGGGGATGTAAATTGCACTTTCGAACCCTCTGCATTTCTTAGTGATTTAACTGTGGAAGAGGACGAATTATGGGGGATTGCACAATTGGATGGTGATAGTCATCGTCCACGTTCTCGTGTCGCAGCACAGCTTGCTATATTATGTTTAAAGTTTGGCCTAAGGGCTTGCAATGGTCGAACCCCCCCCCGTTTACCCTTATCCCCCCTTTCTTCTGAGAGGGACCCTGCCCACCCTTGGCATGGTCTCCCCCATACCTCTTTTGGACCCTGGTACTCTCTCAGCAGTACGCTTCCTGCACAAGCTTCCTGGGATCAGTCGTCTTGCTGTCAATCAGGTGCTGGAGCAGCTCAGGAAAACATAAACTGTACAAGTGCTCCCAAGCAATCGGATTGTAAAACACCTCATATTTTTGTTACCTTACTGCCCTTCTCCCAACCATCGAGTGACCTGCAAAAAGAATCAACACATTCCAACCTTGTTTGAGATTACTTCTTCTTATAGGACCTAAACTTATCCTTATTCTTATAGGACCCCTGACTTATCCTCAGGGGTGAGACCATACCTTGTGAGTAGGGCATCTTTTGTGATAGTGTAGGTGAGATTCTGGGCATCCCCTCAGTCTGTCAGTGTATCCCTCCCCTCTACCTCAAAGTGCTTCCACAGACCCGCCCCCCAATGAGCTTCAGGGACCAGATTCATGTGGAGAGCAGACTCATTCCCCTTGAACCACAAGTATATGTCATCCTCCCTTTTGTAATCCTTCACAAGGTCTTCAGGAATGTGCACCCTGCTCTCAGGCTGCACTGTGCTGTTGCTGCCATCATCTCTACTAGACTGGCTCCTCTGATCTAACTCTTTTAAGCTAAGCTCATGAGCCAGCAGTATCTTCCTTTCCTCAATGGCCATCCTTATCTCTTCCATCTCTAGACTGAGCTTATTCAACTCCAATTGATAGACTCTCTCTGCCTGTCTGTCATGTAACTCTTCAGGAGTCAGACCCTTGGATGACACACTGCTACCTGCCCTGGACACTCACTCCCTGGACATAACAGGCCCACCCACTATACTATTATGAATGAATTGCACCTCCTCCTCCTCCTCATCCTCCTCTTCCTCATCTGGGTGCCCCTCGGCTTGTTTGACTGTCACCCAGGCCCCCAGCGCCTTTTGCAGCCTCTCCTCCTTCGATGATCTCTTAATGGGACAGTCAAAATCCTTACAGAACTGCTTCGACTGAGCCACTCTGTAGCTCTCCAATTTCTCTATGTCAAAAGAGGCTCTAGCTGATGCATCTCCAGATTGAGACATGATGAAGAGTTAAAAACAAGTGCAAAGGTCCAAAGGCAGAAAAACAAGTTCCCAAATGAAGTTTAAAAAAAGTAAATCCAGAGATCATCAAGAAGTAGAACAAAAAGAAGTCCTAAAGAGATAGCAAAAATCACAAGACAAGCAGTATGTGGTCACGTAGTGGTCTGAACTCAAAACAGTAATGTACACTTGATCACTGTATGTCAAGTACAAATACTAGTCCAATCCCAACCGCTGAGCACCAATAGTAGAAATGGGGTATTGATTTGGCAGTCAGGTTATCCCCCTCCAAGCAAGGACCCTCCCTCTAGTCATGGTAAAAGAGAATCACCCTCAGCTATCCTTCACTCACCCCCTTGGTAGCTTGGCACGAGCAGTAGGCTTAACTTCAAAGTGCTAGGAGTAAAGTATTTATATCAACACACACACTAACTCAATGAAAACACTACAAAATGACACAACACAGGTTTAGAAAAATAGAGAATATTTATCTAAACAAAACAAGACCAAAATGACAAAAATCCACAATACAGTTCAAGTTATCAATTACAAACCAAAAAGAGTTTTCATGTCATTTTAAACACAACGCTAACACTGTTAGCATGGAAATATACCTGGGTGCATCAAAAATAACCCCTCACGGGCAAGTGTGTGTCAAAAAGGGCTTGAGATGTGTTGATTTCACTCACGAGCGAGACCGTGCGTTGTTTCTCCTTCAGTCGAGTCGGCGTGCGTTGTTTCTCGAGATGGCGTGCGTCGTTTCTTCTCTCCGCAGGAGAGAGATGCGTCAATTCGAACTACACTCTCGGGTCCTGGCAGGCCTTGCAGCACTTTTACATGCCCAGTGATATTTGCATCGGAAATCCTGCTGCATGATGATCCGCAAACCTTGCAGTGCAGGTTGCGATCTCACCAGCCTCCGTCAGCGATGCTGCGCATCGTTTCTCCAGCTGTGTGCATTGATCTTCTAGCTGTGCTGCAGGCGAGCATCGATTTTCAGTGGTGAAGCCAGTGGCACGTTGATTTTTCAGCCACAAACAGGAGCTGTGTCAATCTTTTCCCCGCACGGGTGGTCGGTGCGTGGATTTCTCACTCTTGGGCTGCCAGCTTCTTCTTTCAGGGTCTCAGGAACTGGCAATAATCAAATCTTCCAAAAGAATGCAGCAAGCTCATAAATTGTGCACCTATGCCAATGTATCTCCAGTGACGTCAATAAATATATATTATGTTGTTCCCTGTGTGCACGTAAACCAAACACCCTCTGCCAGGGTTCACCCCTTTTTATAGAAAAAAAAGGGGGGGGGAAACATTATCATAAAAATAATGGTTGTGCACCACTTTTTGGATAAACAGATCTTTTACAACAAAATTCAGTCCATTTGAAGTTCATAGAGTATTTAATCTTCTCTTTATTTAATTTTTCCTCTTTGTCTCAATGATGTATAAAAAGAAAATGACCACAGCCAACACGTTTTGTCCTCCAACATAGGACTTCTTCAGGGCTAATCCATTTCTGACTGGTTCATCATCTCTTAATTGTCCTCATATTCATCGGCTCAGCCATAGCACATCGGCTGAGATCTCCCAGAGCTAGATAAATAGTGCAGTGACTCCCATCTTCGATAAAATTTCCGGGTACTCTCGCACGTTGAATCGTGTAACGAGCCAAGGAACTGGATGGGCACCACAGGGCAGAGTAGGAGTCTCTCCAGAGACTCCAGGTGCTGGCAGAGAGAAGTCTTTGCTGTCCCTGAGACTTCAAACAACAGGAGGCAAGCTCTAAATCAAGCCCTTGGAGATTTCTTCTCAAGATGGAAGGCACACAAAGTCCAGTCTTTGCCCTCTTACTCTGGCAGAAGTAGCAATTGCAGGATAGCTCTATAAAGCACAGTCACAGGCCGGGCAGCTCTTATTCCTCAGCTCTTCAGCTCTTCTCCAGGCAGAGGTTCCTCTTGTTTCCAGAAGGGTTTCTTAAGTCTGTGATTTTGGGTGCCCTTCTTATACCCAATTACTCCTTTGAAGTAGGCCTACTTCAAAGTAAAGTCTCTTATGAATGTGAAATCCTGCCTTACCCAGGCCAGGCCCCAGACACTCACCAGGGGGTTGGATACTACATTGTGTGAGGGCAGGCACAGCCCTTCCAGGTGTGAGTGACCACTCCTCCCCTCCCTCCTAGCACAGATGGCTCATCAGGATATGTAGGCTACACCCCAGCTCCCTTTGTGTCACTGTCTAGTGTGAGGTGCAACCAGCCCAACTGTCAAACTGACCCAGACAGGGAATCCACAAACAGGCAGAGTCACAGAAATGGTAAAAGCAAGAAAATGCTAACTTTCTAAAAGTGGCATTTTCAAACACACAATCTTAAAAACAACTTTACTAAAAGATGTATTTTTAAATTGTGAGCTCGGATACCCCAAATTCCACATGTCCACCCGCTCCCAAAGGGAATCTACTCTTTAATCAGATTTAAAGGTAGCCCCCATGTTAACCTATGAGAGGGACAGGCCTTGCAACAGTGAAAAACGAATTTAGCAATATTTCACTGTCAGGACATATAAAACACATTACTATGAGGGTCATTCTGACCCTGGCGGCCGGTGGCCGCCAGGGCCACCGACCACAGGAGCACCGCCAACAGGCTGGCGGTGCTCCAACGAGCATTCTGACCGCGGCGGTTCAGCCGCGGTCAGAAGCGGAAAGTCAGCGGTCTCCCGCCGACTTTCCGCTGCTCGTGTGAATCCTCCATGGCTGCGGAGCGCGCTCCGCAGCCATGAGGATTCCGACCCCCCCTACCGCCATCCTGTTCATGGCGGGAAAGCCGCCATGAACAGGATGGCGGTAGGGGGGGTCGCGGGGCCCCTGGGGGCCCCTGCCGTGCCCATGCCAGTGGCATGGGCACGGCAGGGGCCCCCGCAAGAGGGCCCCGCAAAGTATTTCAGTGTCTGCCTTGCAGACACTGAAATACGCGACGGGTGCCACTGCACCCGTCGCACCTTCCCACTCCGCCGGCTCGATTACGAGCCGGCATCCTCGTGGGAAGGTCGTTTTCCCCTGGGCTGGCGGGCGGTTTTTCAGCAACCGCCCGCCAGCCCAGGGGAAAACTTGTAATACCCGCCGCGGTCTTTTGACCGCGGCGCGGTATTTCGGATGGGGGAATTCTGGCGGGCGGCCTCCGCCGCCCGCCAACATTGGAATGACCCCCTATATGTCCTACCTTAACCATACACTGCATCCTGCCCTTGGGGCTACCTAGGGCCTACCTTAGGGGTGTTGAACATGTAAGAAAAGGGAAGGTTTAGGCTTAGCAAGTGGGTTCACTTGCCAAGTCGAATTTACAGTTAAAACTGCACACACAGACACTGCAGTGGCAGGTCTGAGACATGATTACAGAGCTACGTATGTGGGTGCACAACCAGTGCTGCAGGCCCACTAGTAGCATTGATGGACAGGCCTTGGGTACCTCTAGTGCACTGTACTAGGGAATTACTAATAAATCAAATATGCCAATCATGGATATCCAATTACATACACATCTTGTAAAGGATCACTTGCACTTTAGCACTGGTTAGCAGTGGTAAAGCGCCCAGAGTAACAAAAACAGCAAAATCAGAGTCCAGCACACATCAACAACCTCGGGAACAGAGGCAAAAAGTTAAGGGAGACAACACCAAGGATGAAAAGTCTAACAGTAACTTTCAAGTGCAAAATACTTTTTTGCACTGGAAAGTGAATACCCTTTTAAGAGACTGCAACACTTTGCACCAATAGTAGTAAATATGTCGATGGGTCTCATTAAATAACTTGGATCTAGTGCGAAAATTCCGTAATTCTCGATCCCAGGATCAGCTGCCATTTTGTCTCTTTCATATTTACTCCTGAGGCAATCTGTCAGCAGGACCCATTTTCAGCTGTACTAATGTTCCAACCAGCGTCGGGACAGGCTTTATCAGGAGCAGTTTTCAAAACGTTTTCAAACAGCCATAAGCTCGTGCTTTTGGAGGTATTCACAAGTATTGGTGTTCTGTGCTCTCCTTGCACAGTTACTCCTGCAAAAAATGGGGTAAGAAAAGAAGAGGCACCCCCACGCCATGTATTCACCGGGTGATGTGAAAAGAGTTTCTCTCTTTGGTAGAATTCTTTACATGGAGAAGAAACTAGCACATAAAAGATGCCTTTTACCGTTTATGCACTGTACTGCAGCGGATCGTTGGGTCATTCACTCGTGTGGGCCATGACATATGCAGTTGTTTTTAATCATCCTGGCATTGGTTTTAAGTAAACTGGGTCACGTTAGGCCGGGGTCAGAACAAACAATTGCTACTTTAATGACAGAATAATTACTTTTTATGGGCTTTGGTTATTATTAGAATTACAGTTCATTTGGAAAAAATGCCATATAACCCACCGCTAAATTGACTCCTGCTGGCAAAGACTACTTTGTTCATGGACCACATCCACAAACAATTTCACAACAATCACCACTTAAAGCGAGAATACGACACTACTACTATCTGAAAAATGGCCAGATAGTGACACGGGTTCCTAATTTTCAGTTAGAGGTTCACAATCCTAGCTGAATAGATCCTATTCACTAATTTAAGCATTGCAATAAAATGATAAGCATTGACAATGGCAATAGGCCTGGTTTTACAAGAATGTTGTAAGGCAATGTAAATAATTACAAGTAAATAGCTTGGGAATAAATATGTATTTTTTGTGGATTCAAACAAATGTGGAATAATATTGGTGTAGGCTAAATGGTCAGGTGACATTCATAAAGGTTAATGACTGCCCTCCTTCCATCTGTACTCCTGTCAGAGAAAAACAACATTAATTATTTTGTTATCTGAGACACTTTCATAGCATTACAATGTCATGGGTGTGCCCCTCAAAGTTCAATCTGAGGCTGATGGGTAAATGAACAAAATGATCACAGCTGTGTGGAAGGCAAGTATGTTTTTGTGGACACAACTTCTGTCCAATCAAAACATGTACTCCTGGCTCCGAACATGTGGGTGGAACCAGAGGCCCTCTCTAATAATCCTCACACAATTGTCTGGGGACAGCTGCACTGTCAATACAGACCATAAAAAAGGAGGTTGTTCCCTGAATAGACATGCAATGCACTTATGTCCTAAATAACTTTTAATGCTTGCTACCAAATAGGTGTCACCAATGCTTTTCTATGTGAGTTCCAAGCAATAAACCAGTTAACACAAAATGAGTGAGACCACATGCATTTAAATGTACACAGCGTGCACAGATTGCTGCAGGTGAGACCTGGGGCCCTGTCACAAAATATTTTTGACTGCCAGTATCTCACGTCTTTGGTGGTAAGTTAGGGCAAGGCTTGCTCCAAACACCTTTTACCACCATACTATGAAAATATGATTCTGGCAGTGGTAAGAATTTTGAGCACATTTGTTATGTGAAATTGTGTTGCAGCGAAACTGTGTTCTGTTGTTTTGTCTTTGTGCTACTTTTGAGCGCTGGATTATTGCAACAAGATTTTCTTGTGTTGTATTGCAATTGTTGTGTTATGCTCTGTGTTGACTATTTTTGTGCTAATCTATGTTATGTTTTGATGGTTTGTTATGTTGCTTTGTGAATTTTTTGTTGTTGTGCGCCAGCGATGCATAGGCTTGTAAATATGCCCCCAAGTGTGCAATGTCTGGCCCAAAAAAATAACAGCACAGGTGCCAAAGTGGAGACGGACAGTGCAGAGTCATCAAAATGCCCCTTGATCTGTGAGGAGAGCATTATAAAAGGAAAACAGAGCAAGATCTTGTAGGGGAGATGTATGGGGACCGGGGAAGCAGGCCATGGCTCTTAG
Source organism: Pleurodeles waltl (assembly GCF_031143425.1). Taxonomy (NCBI): domain Eukaryota; kingdom Metazoa; phylum Chordata; class Amphibia; order Caudata; family Salamandridae; genus Pleurodeles; species Pleurodeles waltl. The sequence goes on along the minus strand of NC_090438.1, from coordinate 624,336,988 downwards.
AGAAGGAACACTGTGCAGGTACACTAACCTGAAATCCTGACCCATGTTGAATATTTTACCACACTCCTTAAGGCCCCACAAACCAGCTGCTGGCTCAAGGTACATCAAAGGGAATGGGGTAATGGGATAAAATAATAAAGACTTGGTTTTTCATTTCATGATATCATCCTCATCACACTCACATCTCTAACGTAGCTTCTTGGATTGTGTTTCTGAGGATTTATTGAGTGCTGCAGGATAACAAGAGTAACATTGAGCAAGTTTCATCACATTGCTCTCTATCAACTTTCACTGCACTGTCTTCATCATTCAATCTCATATACCTATAAAAATGACCAGTTTCTCACTGAACACTGCATAAAGAGATGATTTTGTAGGCAATCGCCTTGTGATTGTGTCTGTACTAGGTAGCTCCAATTGCCAAGTCTTTGGGCTTCCATTTTTAAGCGTTAACCATCTTCTGCACTGGTTGAGTTCCTGTTTGGTTCGGCGGGTCTTTTTTCTCAGTTTCTTGAGGGGGTGTCAACTACGTTCCTGTACTGGTCAGGCATGAAGTTGTTAGTGAGTGCACTGATTCGTCAGTTTGATGAGGAGCTAAATTGATGATGCAAGTTCTTAGATGGCTGGACACTAAATACAGTTCCGGGAATGAGCACAATCACGCTGATCACAGTTTCAGGGTTAAATGTGATCTCTGCTAGTTTAGTGTGTGACGCCTAACTGTTTGTTACTCACTCTCCTTTCTTCTTTTATAGGTTTCCAGTTTTTTCTGAGCACCTCCAGCATAAGTGATAGTGAGCGGCCCAGGAATCGGTCAAGAAGGTAGCCCAGGATCGTGGTAGCATTGTGGGAATTGGTAGCCAATTTAGGTGAGTGTTCTCTGCTTAATGTCTTGATTGCCTAGCAATGAGGTGTGGTCTGAGTGTGGCTTATATAGGGACAAATCCAAAGTGGCCCCAAGATGTACAAACCTTGCGAGGCTTTATGCATCTTGATTGATTGTGCAGACTCCTGAAGGTGACTTAATGCATGTGCTCACATCAGTCCAGTCATCATAGCATACGTGCCTAATAGGTGACTCAACGTGCATGCTCACATCAATCCATTAATAAGAACACGCATGCCTAATAAGTATCTCAAATCTGCCATGGCCCAACTAATCTTATGCCTCCACCCAGTCTCGCCAGTCCTCGAGACATTTGGTGCTGGTTTTCTCACTCCTGCACCTACAAGCACTCACTAAACATGTCCAGGACTGGGTCTTTGGTGTATTGTATATTGCAGTATGTGCTGCATGTTGCATTATGTTTGTGCTCATAACAAATGAGGTTGCAGCATAGGACTTACGGTAGTTGCTTTGCATCCAGGGGAGCAGCCAAGGGTATAGGGGAAATGGCAGGAGAGCAATAACGTGAGCAAGGAGAGTAGTGCTGAGTCCAGTGAGGGCAGCAATGAGGATAGTAGAGCAGGGGCATGTTTGCAGGTTAAAAACACAGTAAAAGTGACAGGGAAATAATGATCCCACACTCTTTACATTTAACATGTTTCGCGCCTAAGACTTGTCCAACAGGATCTCACAGCACTTCATCAGGACTAAAAAGATAATCATTCTCCAGAGTATCACATAAATGAATAAAATTCTGTTCACACAAAAAAGAGAAGCAAAGGCAATCTAGTAATCTGTAAAAACAAAAACAAAAATACAGAACACGTACGTGTGCCAAGGAAATTATCAGTCACTTGGAAGACAATAAAGCATGATGTAAATATCGTTGGATTTTTTTGTCACTTTTACTGTGTTTTTAACCTTGACCGGGTCCTCGCTTTATTATTAAATAATCTCTCACATTGATGAGGCACCCAAGCCAATTTTAATTCTTTCTCTCCAGCTATTTTCTCAGTAACCTTAAAATTTTGGTACTGAGACACAAATATACACTCAATGGCTTATTGGTCCCACGTAGGACCCCGTCAGACATTGCAGTGCCAGTCTGGCGTGGAGCAGAGCCCGATGATGATGCATGAGGGCCATTGCTTCTGGGAATGTGTGCCTATGAGAGAGGTTGAACATTCCCCCCGTTGATTGTAACAGTGCACCTATTGACATTGGCACTGATATGACTACAGAGCCATTTAACAATGTCCAACACATGTCCATGCAGGAAGAAAGATTTGTGAGGTTTCATATCCCATGAACACACCCCTGTGGCATTGTTTACACATATGACACTACACATGTATTTCCACACACACCAACCTTCATTGTCACATGTGAGTACACCATCTTCTGCATCATAGATGCTTGGGGAACCATATATTACATGTGTAGCATAGCATCATGAAACCTGAACCGTACAACACACCACAGTGTGGACACACATGCATTCACATTGCCGTGGGTTACGTGTTCATGGGTTACATGAAATCGACCCAGCTGTATTCCACTGCATCCTCTGATTATGATTTGTCAAGGGTATCACATGCATGACCATGTATTGGACATAGCCCATCACATCTATTGTGTTGTTCTAAAACATACATTTGGAAATCAGACATGACAATTTGGTAGACTGACAAATAGGTGTTACATCATATATGTACACTCGTAGTACACATGTGGTAACATGTGTGTGGATAAAGTCTACCAACGCATGCACATATGCAAACAGTTTCAATCATCGCAGGCATCACACACACATGCAAACACATGGAACCACATTCCGATGTTACTGTTACAATAAGAACACATATGCACACACAGGTAGCCATACCATACTGACTGCATACATGCATAACCCTGTAACATGGTATGTGAATCTGGATGCACTGTAAGCCTTTTCAACAAAATCCATGCATTCCTGTTGTGTGCCAAAATGTTTGACACAAACGCCAATATTCCATACTACGCTATTCCAAAAACAATTATGCCTGGCCCCTGTACGTCAATCACAAGTCAATAGGCCTTGTAAGCCTCAGTGGGAACAAATTGACGCATGACTGTCATGCCTCAAAAAAATGACACACATCAGAAAACGTGACACACACGCCAAGGAGGTGATGGAACAGGACTTCCTTGCTGCATACATCGTACGGTGATTTCACTTTCACTTTTACTGTACAGTTTTTTTGTCTGTGATAGTGAGAGAGTGTATGGAGCTTGTGCTGATCAAGGAGTGGCGGTTTGGAGAGTTTTGTGCCGTGTCCTGTTGTTGTTCTGGGCTTTGTGTCTTTTTCCTCAGTCTTGTGTATTGTTTTTGTCCTGTTATTGGTATTGTATTGTGGGGTGTTTGTCTTGGGGTAGCTTAGTCTGTTGGGGTATTTGGGGTTAGGTTGGGTAGTTTAATATAATTTTTGGGGCTCTTTCATTAAGTGAAACTGCACAATGTATGGAGAAGGGAGAGCAACTAAGATGAGTGGAGATGAACTCGGAGGGTTCATCTGGCTAGTGAGACATTACCTCCCCATGATGTTAACTTTGGGTGGCCGGGTCATACAGGGCCACCAAACAGAGGCAAAGAAGCTACGGTGGGGGAAGGTGCTCCAACACCTATGCAGGATTTTCGGAGTATGGGCAGACCACATAGAACGGGAGCAAGATCTACTCGATCACCCGGGGATTCAGATTGGTGGACCAGCTGGTAATTACCGTATTTTCACTACAACATTATAATTTGCATGTGCATGACAGGCGGACATAAGGATGACAGCAGCATGTTTCGACAAGGGTCAAGGCAGGGTTTTGGGGCTGATTTAAGAGCCCCTAGTGACACCTTATCACCTCCATAGCAAAATAAATTTTGATACTAAGGCAGTGCTAAGGTGGCAATTTCCCCACGCCATATTTACAAAGTGGGCAATGCATGCATTGTGCCACTTTGTTAACCCTTGCACAACATTATGACTGCACTGGGCATAATGTAATCAAGGGGGGCATTCCCCCATTGGGCTAGTGGGGTCAAAAAAGTGGTGCAGGGAAATCTTAAAGATTTCCTAGCACCATTTTTCTGTATTTTTAATGCTTGCTCCGAGTAGGAGTAAAAGGGAGCATACCATTATATATACCCCTATGTACTCTGCAGGAGTTGTGCCAAAATTGTGGTGCTACATCAACAGAGTCAAAATAAAATGATGCTATTGCCCTCTACCCTGCGCCATGGTGCGCCGTATTTTAAATACGGTGCACACATGGTAAGGCGGCACAAAGAGGCGCAAGGAAAGTAGCGCTGCACTAGGTGCTCCGCCACTTTTCTTAAATCTGCCCCATTGTGTCTTTCGTCAACGGTATTTAAGGGAGCTTAGCTATGCACCAGGTCGTGACTACTTGCACATTTCTCTTTGGGTACATTGTGTATCACATACACACCATAAAACGTCAAATATCAGGCATCCGTGCTGATTCTGTACCACAGGCCTGCCCCATATTACAAAGAGTATGGGGCAGGTCTGCATTTGCGCCAGCACTGGCACATTGCTTAGCAGCCTGCACCAACTCAGGCATACTTGGACTACAGTGCAAGTGTGCCTGTGTTGAAGGGAGTGTCTATGTGTAGGTGGGTATCCCTTCCTCGACATATACACTCAACAATGGTGACATTGGCTGCCCATATAGTAGTGGCAAGACATATGTAATGTTATTCTGTCATTGTGCGGGAAGGGAGAACTACGTGCACATAAAGAAACATCCATGGCATTTTATCTCAACTATGTGTGCCTTCAAATAACACACACATATAAGAAGCAAGAAATAAAGATGTATCAATGCATTCCTCAACACTTTGCTATGCTCACACCACCCCTGGGCACTAGTTAGTCTTTTGGAGCTGATAATGAGCCTCAAAAGCAATGGGTGTTGCGATGGGACCGCCACTTCAACAACCATTGCATGCCCCTCTGATGCAGAATGCTGTCATGCTACCTCATATGTACATGGAGGTGTAACGCTACAAAAAGCTGCATGACAAATCCATATACAGATGGTGCAGTGAAATGCACCACAAGAGCATCCGGGAAAGTGCCACATTGGTGCTGCCAGGGCCTTCATTATCTGTCCCTTTGTCTTACAGACATAATTTTAATGTTTGCCATTTGTCCTGCCCTATCACTAAGTTGACTTGCTTACTCAGCTTACCAAGTTGAATGTGCAACAGTTGTCCATGCACAGAAATGTTCAAAAATCATTAAGCTATGTGTTCCTCTCATGGTTTACAGGTGGGTCTCAACCCTATGCTACTGGAGAAGTGTCCCTATTTGAAAACCCTGATGCAGCCAGTATGCATCAGCTTGTGCGTCACATGTGTCATTCCAGGGTTTTGTGTGAAAGAGTATGATGTGTGCAGTGGAATGATGAAATGTAATGTGTGACCAATGAGATGTCTTCTGAGTTAAGATATGGACGTCATGTCTGATGCTATGTTGAGGATGAAGAATGAGTTGATTTGAGCACAAGTGCCAACGTGTGCTGCTACAGAATTGAGGGTGTTACGAAAATGAAAGCATGCGCTCATACATAGTGATGTCAGTCAAGATATGTGTCAGAGGTGCTGTTTATATTTGTCACAGGACTTTTTTACGGCACTACATGCCACACACAGCTTTCAGTCTTTTGACTACACAATGAGAATACAACTCTGCTCCAGATGGATGTGGGACATGTCTACAGATTGTAGCAAACTAGATGTATGCAGATTTACCAACATGATTTACCCATCATGATATTTGTGAGTGATCTTGGTCACATCACATCTGCATAGAATGTGAATGTTGAGTGTATACCTGGTACTGAGGAGATTTTTGACATGCATGTGTACAGGGTGTTCAATAGGTGGGAATACTGTAGCTGCACCCAGTGCAGTGCAAATCTTCCTGTGCCCCTTAGGGCACCCACATAGCTACCATGTGTACACCGTATTACACATTTTGCACACCATACCACAGGGTAGGTGGCTATTGGTACAAAATCTGTAGACAATATAGATGTACAGTTCAGGCTTAGGACAAACTATGTGGGCACTAACCCTGAACTGTACATAGAGGCCCATTGTAAGCAATGGTGTGCCCCCTTGTAATGCGTGCTCTGAGCAGGTGTTAACCCAAGGACACATGAATGATGCATTGGCAAACCTCAGAAATGCCAGTGCCAATTATCCTGCCCCTTACCAGGTGTCCCCCACCATGCATCCATGATGCCTGGCCAAGGCTTGATGTAGCACTAGGGGTGGAAAAGTGGTGAGTTGCATACATTGTGAGGCTTATTCATTATGGCCCAGGGATTGGGACTTGTTGGGCTACTTGTTCCTCACTAGTATGATGACACAAATGTTGTGCAAGGATGCAGTAGTCCAATTTACCTCTGGGCCCTGATGGTCAACAATGGATAGTCGTTAACCCAGTGACATGAACATGATACCGTACATGTCTGGTAGGAAGCTTAAACTTGATTTGGAGATTCACATTGTTGTGGAATGTGTGATGGGCAGCATGTGTCATCTGATGATGCTGTGTAAATTGCATATTTGTTCTACCTTTACCCAGTGCTGTATTTGATGCCATAGCCACCTCATGTTTTAGCTGCCACTATGACCACAGCACAGAAATGTGCATTTAAAAAGATGGCAGAACATTACTGCCACATCATGGAGGCACAGGCCAAAAAGTATCGGCGAGAGAAATGTAGTGGGGCTTGGCTTGCCTTTCCACATGGGGGACCTAAACTATAGGCCACAACTGTGCAGGCCAGATTGGGCAAACCTCTGAGGTAAGTGGGACCTCTGCTGGACCTACCTTCTCCACATCATCTGCACCTCTCTGCACTTGGGCACCGCAACAGCCATCTGCAACAGCCACATCCTCTACCTTTGAGGCGGACTAAGAAGGGACATGGCAGCCATGATGGCAAGGTTGGACCATTTGAAGAAGGACAATGCCAGAAAATACAAGTTATTAAAGTACTGCAAGAAGAAGCTAAAGACGATGTAACCATGTTGTTGCAGAGCCTCCCAGTTGCTTCCCTTTTCCTGTTTTCTATTGTTATCTGTTTTAGTGGGTTTTAGGTGGGTAGTGATAGGTAAGTTAAATAGTTTAGCTTAGTTGTAGGTTAGTGTAAGTATAGTTGGGGGTGGCTTTTAGTATTTTTTTTATTTTGGGGGTTGGGTGGGGGTTATATATGGGATTTTATGTTTAGAAGCTAGAAAAATATATATATTTGTTTAGAATATAGCTTTGGTTAGTATATGTGTAGCCTTAGTTTATGTTGTCCTACTTGCATCTTGTCTCCTCAGGGGGTTGGGGTACAATGTTTAGTGTGTGACGTTAAATGTTTAAGATAAATTCAGATTAGGATAGATAGCTATAGGGGTAAGTTAAGATAAGTTAGTATGGGTTAGTATAGTGTAGGGTAGTGTATAGGTTTGATTTTAATAAGGTGTTCTTTTAATGTTTAAATAAATCCAGTTAGTTTTAGACAATTATGTCCCCATGTCGATTGAGTGTCTAGGTATTCTCTTGTGCATTGGGCAAGTTAGAGGAATGCCTTAGGGTATGTTTTTTGTATTGATTTACATGTATGACAATGTGTATCCCTTATGACCAAGGAGCTGTCAGATAGGCTGCGATATGACCTCAGCTACTCAAGCATTTATCATCCCCCATTCCAAACATTCACATTGTGTATGTATTCGGAATCTTTGACAGGTAAGTATGGAACTTCAACAGTCATCGCAGAGGTCTGTCAGAAATAATGTTGGAAATTGTGGCACATATTACATCAACTAATTTAGGGTATGTATCCTGGCACACTGACAGCTGCCCATCACTGATGAAATTTACCTCTTCTGTTCCACACATATTAGTCATACTGATGCTCTCATCTGGGAAAATTCCTGACACTTGGTTCTGACCCAAACATGCCATATGTCAACCTACATGGATATCTGTTCAATACATGTTTTAAGGCTCTGAAAGTTGGTCTTAGCCCAAAACACCATCAGTCACCTTTTGCATGTTACAGTCCTAGTGTGTGGCTTTCTGTCTGACAGTAAGCCACACATGTAAATAGGTTCTGTTCTCATTGACATAGCTTCGCACAATGCTTATATTTAGATGAGTGAATCGATCACAGTAAAAGTTGACATGATACATAAGAGTATGGTGATTTATTTACATGTGCAAGTATGTATTCCTATGCAATACAATGTCCAGTTCTCATACCCCATGAGAGATCCTGAGCCATTAGTTGTACATTCAGAGTCCAAGGGTGAGGGACATGTCGTGAGACATAATTAGGAGAAGTGTGCATTAGTAAGCAGGTGACCAAATTGCCAATAGGTAGGAATTGAGACAATGACGGTCCATAGCAGAAATGTCAACAGTGGTTAAGTGAAGAGGTCACAACACTGGCATGATCTAAAGAACAGAACCAAGGAGATACTGTCCATGTGGCACAGACTGGTACTACTGGGTGGCTTTCAATGTGAATGTTGTCCCTTCCACATCTTCATCCTGTGATGTGTGTGGTGCCTCCTGTGCCGTTGGTGGCGGTGTTGTTGAGGTTGAGGGGGCCACAGACACATCAGGGGATAGAGATGAGGAGTCAAAGGTTCCGGCAGCTGTCATTTGTGGGAACACATAAGGCATAACTGCAGAAAGGAGGAACTGCTGATTTCTTCTCACTGCAGCAAAATCACGGTGGTAGGCAGCCATGTTTTCCCTGAGGGAGGCCACTTCCTGCTGTTTGGACTCCAGAGTATTCTGTATAACCCCCAGCCTGTGATCTATTATGCTGCTGCCACTTTGGGAGGGCAATTGTTGAAGCCTTTGCCTCATGACAACAGCTATGTCAGCCAGGGACTGCTGGAGTCCACGTAGCAGGAGTGGGTGTCTCTGATGGCAGCTGAGTTGTCCTTATTTGGACTGAGGTACCTTTGTACTGCCTCTAGGTTGCCCACCATGATCTGCATCCCCACCTGCACCTACTTGGCCAGCTCCCGCTGGACTCCTACCACTGTCCTCTGAAAAGTGATATCTGGGTCCTCGGAGTGCAGGGTTGTGGCAAGACTGGTTGGTGCTCCGTGCTGGTAGCTGGGTGGTTCAAGTGGAGACCCCGCAATGCTGTGTGTCCTCCCTGCGACTAGAGGTGGTGTCTGGAGGGAACCTAGGACATTCTGCAGAGTCTCTTCATTGATGGTCGATGGCTGGTCATCCATGTTATCTGTAAAATCCAGGACAGGCAGGTCGGCAGGAGGTAAGGCATCACCCTTTGTAATGAGATAGTGAAATGTCAATCTTTGACTGTGGTGGCTGTTAACATGGCTCATTTACTTGCTACTGGAGACTCAGTGACATGTAACAGACCCCAAGTTGTAGTTGTAAAAGTATGGGTTGGATCAACCTTTCAAGGTATTTTGTGTATTGATCCCACACCACCAACTTCCTTGTAGGCTCCTTGCCCCACCACTGACACCATGGTGGCATGTCATTTACCTTCCTATTCTTCATGGTGGACATTCCCACAGTAGTGTAATGTGTACTGTCACTCTTTTGGTGCTATAATGCATAGGCGCCATGAATGATGACTCTAGAGCAGCAAAGCACAGGTAGGTCCATTGCTCACAATGCTCGTGTCATCTGCCTTTAGCAGGCTCTGCAAATGTGCTAATTGGATGGTCAGTGCAACCATTATGGATTGTCTTCCCCATTAGTTTGTCTCTCCCTACATTTGGGACATTTTCTTGCATACAGACTATGGGCCTGATTCTAACTTTGGAGGACGGTGTTAAACCGTCCCAAAAGTGGCGGATATACCACCTTCCGTATTACGAGTTCCATAGGATATAATGGACTCGGAATACGGTAGGTGGTATATCCGCCAATTTTGGGACGGTTTAACACCGTCCTCCAAAGTTAGAATCAGGCCCTATCTGCCAAAGGCATATGTTGGTGTATGGATGTAGAATGTGGATCAATGTATGCAGTTTGAGACTTTGTTGATGTGGCACAAGGCAAATGTGCAGCTTGGATCCACATGGGCAACTATTTGTATGATGGTACAGTTGCATTACGAGCTAGTGACATTGTGCCAGTAGTGCAACTTTGATGCCATTTGTGCCAGTTCTCATGCATGTAGGTGACCCATAATGCAGAACACCAACTATTCACACAACACAGACAACCTTGGTACATGGTGGTATTGGAGCTACTTGTACAGCAGCACAAATGATGGTCACAGGCATGCCAGATGTGTTTTATGAGTTCACTTTTGTGTCCATTCCCAAATGGTGCATGGAAGTGTGTGGTTCACCCTGTGTGGTTTGCGTTCCACAGGTTGCACACGTAAGCCCAGTGCAGCAGCAATATTAGCTGCATGGTGCTGCATCATTTTTGAAACGCAGAGATGCACTATGGCCCGTATTTATACTTTTTGACGCTAAACTGCGCTAACGCAGTTTAGCGTCAAAAAATTTTGCGCCGGCTAACGCCATTCTGAAGCGCCTTGCGGGCGCCGTATTTATTGAATGGCGTTAGCCGGCGCAAGCAGACCGGCGCTGCCTGGTGTGCGTGGAAAAAAACCACGTACACCAGGCAGCGCCGGCGTTGGGAAAAATGGCGCTAGGGCGTCTTAAAAATGGTGCAAGTCAGGTTGACGCAAAAAATCGCCTCCACCCGATTTGCGCCATTTTTAACGACGCCCAGACGCCATTTACATGACTCCTGTCTTAGTAAAGACAGGAGTCATGCCCCCTTGCCCAATGGCCATGCCCAGGGGACTTATGTCCCCTGGGCATGGTCATTGGGCATTGAGGCATGTAGGGGGGCACAAATCAGGCCCCCCTATGCCAAAAAAAATATAAAAAAATAAAAAATTATACTTACCTGAACTTACCTGAATGTCCCTGGGGTGGGTCCCTCCAGCCTTGGGTGTCCTCCTGGGGTGGGCAAGGGTGGCAGGGGGGGTCCCTGGGGGCATGGGAGGGCAGCTGTGGGCTCATTCTGAGCCCAAAGGTCCCTCAACGCCTGCCCTGACCCAGGCGCTAAAATCCGGCGCAAATGCGGGGTTTTTTGGCCCGCCCACTCCCGGCCGTCATTTTTGCCCGGGAGTATAAATACGACGCATTTGCGTCGCAGTCAGTTTTTTGGACGGGAACGCCTACCATGCATATCATTAACACAAGGAAGGCGTTCACGCAAAAAAATGACGCTCTTTACTCATAGTTTGGCGCTAGACGCGTCTAACGCCAAAGTATAAATATGGCGTTAGTTTTGCGCTGAATTTGCGTCGAAAAAAACGACGCAAATTTGGCGCAAACGGAGTATAAATATGCCCCTATGTTTACTAGAATATGGCACACCCCTGCATTTCCCCCAGCACCTGTGCAAACTTGTTCTCCCTGCACCAACGCAGGCATCCTTGCACTATAGTGAAGGGGTGCCTGCATTGAGGGGATAGATTGTTTGTTTGTAATCTATTATGGCAAGGTGGCATTTCTATGTCCTGCAGTGCACATGAGAAGGACAATGACACATGGAGGAAGGAAAGCATGTTGCCTTGTTGCACCATCATGACACCACCTCTGTGATGGTGTTGACTTCAGTCACAATCTCTGATGAACATGAGTGCATTGCGCCACCAGAGCGTCACTACAAGTGTGGCTTGGGTGGCAATGGGGCATTTTGATTCAGGGCCTATGTGTCCCGATGCGATCCTTTAGCATGGATTGAGTGTGTCCTATGTGTCTCTCCCTTCTGCCATTTTTGAGATTCCACATAGCCACCCCCCTGCAACTTACCCTGCATTTGCGATAGTTCTTGGTAGTCCGTGTTGTCCTATCCTGCAATTCCAGGGACCAGCTCCTCCGGGGTGACTGCTGCCACCAGCTCCTCTAGCTCATCCAGGTCCACCTGGGGTGCAGGACTTCCACCTCCAGTCTGCAGTGCTGACTTTTGGTTCCTGGCCAGTTTCTCCTTAGTTCTGTGCTTGCAATTGCACCAGCGCTTCCTGCAGTCAGTGACAGTCCTCTTCACTTCTGCCATGCTCTTGACTTTATCTACCATTGCTTGCAATATGGTCTCTCTCCTATTGGCAATTTGGAGGTAACGAAGAGCTGGTGTTGGTGTTCCATCACCTCTCTGACCAAAATGCTATGCTCCTCCTCACTAAAGCTTCCTCTTCTCCTTTTCCTGAGACTTTTCTGGACCCTCCTGGCTGGTACTTGGCTGATAGGGTTCTTCCTGGGTTCTCTCCTGGCCTGTATTCTCCATCTTGTCTTCCCAAATGTTTTTTTCTTGCTCGCGTTTTGTTTACGCTAATGCAGTTAAATATGGCGCTAACCCGTTTTGCATCAAGAAACGTGCTGCAAAACGATCTAATGCCACTTTTGCAGCATTAGTGTAATTTTTTCTTATGGCATGTCAGAGTGATTAGCAATATTTTTTTATGCTAACCATTCTTTAGAGCCATCGTGCATAATTTTTTAAATATGGCGCTCAGAGAATGGCATTAGCTTGCAGTACATTTTTTGACGCACAATTGCGCTACCGCAGTTGTGCATCATTTTTGTTAAATCTGGGCCTTACTGTCTTCTGTGAATTTGTCAGGCAGTGACAGATTAAGAAATCTAGGGCCTAGGAAAAGTCGCACTAACTCTCATTAGCTAAAACTTTTAACACCTGGCCAGACCAGGCATTAAAATGACGCTTAGGCACTGGTATACAAGGAGAATAAATCCAAAACACTCCAGCAACCTGGAGTACACAATGGATCTACTTTTGCTACAACTTGAACCACCAAGGTGACCATAGCTACCCCCACCATTACCGCCACATCCACCAGCACCACCACAGTCACCACTACCCACACTACAGAGGCAGCGCAGGAGAAAAGAGCGCATCTACTGCACGCGGCCATCCCTGATTGCCCAAAGGGCGGACGAGGTTATCACCTTCTACCGACAGCGCAGGGAGTACATCATACAACTGCTCCACCTCATTGCGCCCCAACTACAGGTAATGATTATGAGGGACACCACCATCCCACCACTGACTCAGCTCCTAGCTGTGCTTCATCTGCTTGCGTCTGGATTCTTTTAGACCACTGTAGCATGAGTGGCTGGAGTATCACAGTCATCCCTGTCTGTATTCCTGCTCTCTACCTTGGATGCAATCATCTGCCTCACACCCTGCCACATCCTCTTCACCAACACCTAGCAATTGCAGCAGGAAATTAAACAGGGCTTTTATGCCATTGCTGGGTTTCCCCATGTGCTTGGAGCCATGGACTGCACACATGTGCAACTTGTACCTCCTGCTTGAATGGAACATGTATATCACAACACACCCACTCGATGAATGTGCAGGTCATCGTGGACCACTGTACATTGTTGATCAATGTGCTGGCTAAATACCCAGGCAGCGTCCAAGATACTTATATTTTCCGCCAGTCCGTCATCAACCAAAAATTTAAGGACGGACAATATGTGAATGGCCTGCTTGCAGGTAAGTAAACAACAAGTAACTAACACACACACTAACAAATAGATCTGGGGGACACAATACACAGACAACTGTCTGCATGCACAGATAGAGGCTGCACGATGAGGCCTGCCACACAAACATCCATCATGCTTATGTGCACATATCAAGTACAAATCATCCTGACATACAGGTGAACGCATTTCAAGCCACTATTGCACACCTTGCATGATTTAAAGGCACTCAGTCATGCATGGCAGACAGGAAATCTGCTCTTCATTTCTGTGGGCAAGGAAGGTGTAACATCTATACTGGGGGAAGGTCACATACAACACACATGGGACATCAGCTGTGTCATGGCCCATACATCACAGACTAGGAGCCTCAGTTACCAGGCCCTTGTGACACTCTGTGCCACCAGACCAAAATATTACTGATGCTCCACTGGCACAGTGTGCCACTCCACATTTACAAGTCAATGCAAAGCCACCTTGTGTGGCTTTTCATGGCCTTGCAAATATGGACAACTTACACACATGACATTGTGTCAATGGGGTTTTCCAGAGGTGTGGCTTGGGGGATACCCAGGCAACACCCAAGGAAGTTGAAGATATCTGACATACCTACAGATTTACCAGGCTGTGAATGTAGCACAAGTTTACGCTATCTCAGAGCAATGCACTGGGGAGAAATAGCGTTATCACTCACCGTAACTTCCCCTACCCATGTTTGTTGCATTCTGCAGCACACATAGTAAGACGGAAACACCTCTTGTGATGCTTATTTTGTGCAGGAAGGTGTCCTTCCTGCACAAAAACAATCATTCTCACAATGCAGGCATCCTAGCGCCATGGTGCAAGGCTGACTGCATTGGCTCTAGGCAGCAATGTGTGCGTAAGTGCAGGAGGAGAGGACAGAAAAGTGCCATATGTGATAGTCATGGCACTTTCCTGCCATTACCTGGTGGTGCATGGCAGCACACCTACGCAGTTGCTGCAGAGCTCTGTGCCAGGGCCCCATAAATGAGGCCCTGGGTGCTAACTGATAAACTACAAACCTTGGGCAGGTGACATGTAACTATACAAATGTTCAATGCTATGTCACAAAACTCACATCTCACATGTGTGAAGTGTAATGCTACATACAGGCATCACTCACCCTTGCCTACGGGGTCGCTCCCCTTGCGTGACATTTACGCAAAAAAAAATCCCCTGTGCCTAGTTGTTTCTGCCCCCCTTGGGGGCAGATTGACCTAAAATCGTCCGATCTGCCCCCAAGGGGGTCAGAAATGGTCTAAATACAATTTGCCCCCCAGGGGAGCGACCCTTGCCTAATGACAGCAACTCTGGAGGTCTCGATCTGGATGAACTCCCTGGCCCATCTGGGACCACTGGTCAGTCAGTTACCACATCCCACAGCCAGTTCACCACAGGGCCCCACCAGACACCATAGCAGCCAGCCAACATCCCCAAACCTCTGTCCCCAGGACACGTCAATCAGTTGTGTGCCCACCTGTACATGGACACAAGTCAACACCACACAGGCAAGACGATGAGGGTCCTGGTGTAAGTGGGTGTGGGCACACTGTTCAGGGAACACAGAGGGCCAGGGACACTCAGAGGACAGCTGTGCACCAGGGGGAGGACAGACCCAGGGGAACCGACTGCCCAGGAAGCACTCACAAATGTCCTGGGGGCATGCCAACAATCCCAGGACAGGATGGGTCAAGAGTTAAACATCATGCAGGAGAACCAGAGGCTGCAGGGGGAACACCACCAGGAGGTCATGCAACAATTGCAGTCCTTGAATACCACCATGGTCTCCATTGCAGGGGAGCTGATTGACATGGCAAACATCATGTGGGAGTACACAGCACACCAGCTGCCCCCTACCACTAACCAGTGTACTGATCAGCCCTCCACAACTGCTGCAGCTAGTGGACAGGAGGCCCTGCAACAGGACCCACAGACCACCAGCCCCATCCCCCTGCAGAAGGTGAACCACCCCACAAACCTTCCCTGCACCCCAGACAGACACCAGAGACAGTTGCCAAGACCAAGACAACTGCCAGGAAATGTGCCCCTCCAGAATGTCCCCCTTGTGTCCCAATGAGTCACCTTGTTCACTTTGGACTGCTATTGCTCCTGTACCTATAGCCCCTTGGACACTGGGCCTGTGCTACAAACAGACTGTCCCACTACACAATGGACTATCCCCAACCATCACCCTACTCTTTTGCACCATCCATTGTTAGTTTTGGTATTCAAATAAATACCCTTGAACACAATTTGAGTAATAGTGCTTTAGCAGAAAGAAATATGCATGTAGTGAACTGTATTGAACTGCATGATCTTGTGCAAATGTCCTGTATTGTGTTTATCCATCCAACAAATGTGTCTCAGCAGTCTGTAGTCATCACACCAGTACACTGTTGTAACCACACCAACATCTGCAATAAGGGAAGGCATAGGTGACAGTCATTTGGGATACAGAGGTAGTGACTGGCATAATATTACAGCCACAAAGCACATTACTTAAATGGAGATATGTATAGATCAACAGACTTACCTGAGTGTCATTGGAAGTATTACTGAAGGATATGTGTCCTGTTGTCCACATCCTCCTCCTCTTCCTCCTCCTCACTGTCCTCAGTGTTCACTGCTGCCATAGGTGCATTGTCACCCCCATCCTCCTGCAAATAGGGCGCATGGCATCTGAGGGCTAAATTGTGCAGCATGCAGCACAACACCAAGTGGAGGCACCTAAACCTGGCTTTCAGGAGACCAAAGGTATGTTCCACAACTCTCCTGGTACGGCCATGAGCATCGTTGTACCGATTTTCAGCCCCTGTTCTCGGATTCCTGACAGGGGTCAACAACCAGGACAGGTTTGAGTAGCCGGAGTCACGTGGAAGAAGTGAGGGACACACATTAGCCATGTACAATGGCATGGGGTATGACTCTAGTAGGCATACACTGACATACATTTGGTGGGGACTCAAGCTCACCTATGAGCCACACTTTGTGCCTCTGTAGTCACGCCATCACCTGTGGGACGCTGCTACTCCTCAAGACAAATGCATCATGCACAGATCCAGGTTACTTGGCAGTGACTTGGGAGATGTACGGGTCTGCAAGGCACACCATCTGGACATTGAGAGAGTGGAAACTCTTCCTATTCCTGTACACCTGTTAATTTGCCATGGAAGAGACTAAGGCAATATGGGTCCCGTCAATGGCCCCGATTACATGTGGTATGAATCCCATTGTGTAGAATCCAGCCTTCACAGTGGGGAAATCATTAACCGGGGGAAATGCGATGTAGCTGCACATGTGTTTGAGCAAGGCAGCCAAAACTCTTGCAAGCACATTCGAGGACAGTGACATTCCTGCAGCCAAGTCCACAGTCACCTGGAAGGAACCCGTTGCCAGGAAATGGAGCACTGACAGTTTCTGCACAAGAGGGGGGATTACAGTTGTGCAACGGATAGCACATCAGGCTCCAATTGTGCACACACCTCTGTGATTGTGGCCCTGTCCAGTTGATAGGTGAGTATGATATGCCTGTCCTCCCATGTAGCCAAGTCCACAAGGGGTCTGTACACGGGTGCATGCCTCCTCCTCCTTATCCTCCGCAGTGGTTGTTACCTAAGTGAGCCATAAGTAAAATGGATGTGATGACAGGACCTATGGTCACACAACATCAGAGTGCTCAGAACACGTATGTATGTAGGACACTAGAATTGTCTAGGTATGAAGAGTCGACACGTTAATGCAATACATGAGTATTAGCAGTAGGAAATGGCAACCGCCTGCCCTGTATGCAGGGACCAGTGAAAGAGACCTCACTCTGCCGTGTTAGGCATCATGGCGGAAGGCTGTGTGCACCGCCGTGCAATTCCTCATTGGCTAACATGGGGCTCTATGGAGTGAGGGAACCAATGATGGTCAACGCTGGCGGTGACGGTGTTCACCTCCTCAGCCGTGACCGCCATTTTCTTTCTACCACTTCACTTGATTCCTGGCTTTCCACGGTGATAGATCTCCACTGCATGTGCTGCTGTGACCTGTGTATGGAACCTGCAATGGCCGTGCAACAGGGAAAAGGGCCCCAGCCTTCACGTTGGAGGATTTGGAGAGGCTTGTGGATGGGATCCTACCCCTGTATGGGCAGTTGTATGGCCCAGGTGAGTATATCTTGGGTATGTTGCATGGGACATGGCTGCATGTAGATGAATGTGTGTTCTGGCAGTGTGTAATTTGGGGGGTATGGCTGCAGGCAATGTGAATGCAGAGGTACGGGTCATGTGTGCTGGATCAGGGGCAAATGCAGAATGTAAGACATTTGTTTCACAGGCTGGATTGTATGGTTCATGGTGTCCTTCTGTCTGTGTTTCCTGTGCAGGTCAGCGCCCATCAGAAGAAGGGGTTGTGGCATGCCATTGTCAAGGACATACATACCCTGGGGGTCCATATCCGGTGGAGCACCCACTGCAGGAAACGGTGGTAGGACCTGAGATGCTGGTCCTGGAAGACTGTGGAGGCCCAGCTGAGGGTGGCCACCAAATGAGGGATTGGTGGCCGTCGGAGCCTGACCACCCCCTAATGGCCCCCATACTGGCAGTGGCCAATCTTGAGTTGGATGGGCGCTTGAGGGCAGCACAGCAGCCGCAAGGGGGTGAGTACAGTGTGTGTGGTATTCATTATTTGTTGCCTGGCATGGGGCGTAGGTCCAGGGTTCTAGTCAGTTGATGCCCCAATATGCCTGTTTGGCCATTCCTGCGTGGTCCTGCTAAGCTATGTAGAGTGGTAAGCCTTTCTGATATTGCTAGGTAGCTACCTTGCCAGGGCTGACAAGGCTTAGTTGTTCCTAGTGGCTGTGCATATGGTAGTGTTTGGGTTACTACCTACTGTAGTGCCTAGGCAATGATTTGCACTGTGGTCCATGCTGCCAAATCTCAGTCCCAGGGGGTGATTGTGATGTGTATGCATCTGTGCAGCTGGTGTGTGATTAACCCTGTGCTCCCTTTCTTTCTCCTTCACCCTCTCTCCTTCTGTCATCCTGTCCATGTGTGCATTAGCATCATCTGGCGAAGGGGCAGGGGCACCAGCGAGTGAGGGAGTTGCAGCCCTTTGGACCCAGGAGACAGAGTCCACCGAAGCCGAGGGGACCAGTGGGTTGGAGGGCGAGTAGAGCACCACAGGGGAGACTGGAGCTGAAACAACTTAATGACTCCATCTCCGATGGAAGCTCCCTGGTGGTGGCAGACCCCTCAGGGACCACCCCAGCTACATCATCTTCTGCCACCACTGTACCAGCACCGCCCTTCCAGTAGCCCCCCACCCAGTTGCCCAGGCCCGCTTACCCATGAGGCTGGGCGTCTCCTTCGCCCCAGGCACCTCAAGCCCTGCCACAGTAAGCCCTGCTGCCCTCAGTGAGGAGGCTATTGACCTCCTGAGATCCATCTCTGTATGGTAGCCAACCATAGTGAATGCCATCCAGCGGCTGGCATCCCAGATGCAGCAATGCAATGCCTTCCTGGAGGGCATTCACGCTGGCTTGGTGGCTCTACAGAGATCGTTTCAGGCTCTGCCTCCTCTCTGATGGCAGCCAGTGTCCCTGTTCCTTTGTCCCCCATCCAACTACCTCTTCCCAGTCCCTGTATCCTCTCCCCCAACCCATCCCATGCACACATTCTGACAAGCAAGCACCCAAAACAACACACAGGACTCATACAGACAAACACAGGCACCGCACTTCAGTCCATAAGCACACACACAGCCAACACATAGATGTACATACAACAACAACAGCCAATGCCTCCACTGTCTCCCCCTCCTCCTCCTCCCACATAGTCACATCAGTACTCACACCTGCATGCACAGCACCAACAGTCCCAGATCCTGCCATCTATTTAGCCTTGCCCACAGTCACCACAACAGCTTACCCGCAAACATGCACCCCACACACCACAAGCGCAGCCACTACTACCTCTTGCAGCACACCCACCTCACTTGCAGACACCACCACAACATTCATCCACACGTCCTGTATGTCCTCCCCTTCCCTGTCAACCCCCCTCCAAAGACACACAAATGCTCCCACTCAGACTCCAACAGCCATCCACCTCACACACGCACATTGTCCATGCACCTGCACCCAAGTCTAGCACTCCTCCTCATACAACCACTCCCTCTACCTCCACTCCCATACCTCCTCCCACACCCCACCCCATTGGTCCCAAGAAGCTTTTCCTTTCACGCCTTGATCTCTTCACTCCCCTTCCCCTGTCCTGCCAGTCGGAGAAAAGTCCCACACCCCCAGCCCAGTACCTCCAGCACAAAATCGAGCCCTGTTCCTCCCCCTAAAATTTCAGCTGCCACTAAGGGACCCAAGAGTGGCACTCCAGCCCCCTGCCCTGAGCCCACTCCTCAGCCCCCTAAACGGAAGGGTAAGGACCCGCTCCCTCCCAAACCCAAGCACAAGGACCCCCCTCCCAAGAAGAAGAACTCCCACTCTCTACCCCCTCGCCCGAGATGCCTGCCTATTTCTGACATGATGCCCCTGCCCAGTGGAATGCCGATGTTGCCAGGAGTCAAGTTGGGCCTTGGACGTTGCCCTGTGGCCATTTACAAACTTTGGACTGACCAATGGCCCTGCCTGTAAATATATATATTTGATTTATTAGGATTTGAGCTCTTCATCCAACATGATTACAGTGGTTGGACTAGAGGTATGTGCCCTAGCTTTTTTGCTCCTGGGTTCTGTTCCTGTTGATTTACTTTGCAGATAGTTCTGGGTGTGTGGTGTGTGTTTATGGTGTGTGTTGTGTGTGTGTGTGTCACTCTCTCCTTCCTCCCTGGTACGCTAGGGAGCTGTACTCACTGCCATTATCTTCATCGGCGTTGGTGCTCCTGGATGGCCACGTGTGTGACAGCCGCGGGAATACGTCCAGTTCTGCTTCCACGGCGGCCACAGATTCCTCTGAGTCCCTGGAGGTGAGTGTCTCCTTTCATATGATGTGTTTCCACAAAGGCTTTTGGTGGCATTGCTACCTCTCCGGAAATCCTGGTGGTCTGCTATGTCATAATATGGTGGGAGGATCCTTGTCTTCGGCCTGCGTGAAGAGGTCTACCGCCTTGTTCAGTGGTCATACCACGCCGGTGTGGCAGTCAGCTGTCCGCCAATGTCACAATGACTACCATAGTCTATTACTGTGGGTCACTACTTCTCACAAACTCACCCACATGGAAGCCCAGCAGATCAACATCATGGCCTAAATAGGACCAGCTACATTGTGGAGGGAACTATCAGAGTACACCAGTATCACTCCTGGAGTCAGGATAGGGTTTGGGAAGTTTTAACCTACTCCCACCAATAGCAATTAAACCAATACTACTGTGCTGCACATTACAGAACACATGTCCAAGCCATAATCTCCCATGGCCCATTGACAATGATAAGCAAGAAGAGCTGGGTGATGTACATGTGGACGATGGGAAGCAAGCACAAAATGGAACATTAATGGCATCACAATTGCTGAAGTTACAAAAACTAGTTGTGTGTGGTACATGCGTGAGTGACTCACACAATGTTAGAAGAACGTGAGAAAAAGAAAGAGTGTACCTATGTAAGATAACATATTGCTTCATAACCAGTGTTTAGCCAACTTGACTGCTCGGTCACAGTGTGAAAAAGTCATCCAATCTGCATATACTACAAAATATGAGTCATAGAAAATGGTGTTGAATGACCCTGGTTGTATTGGGTGTCTGCTAAACAGGCCAAGGACCACTACTCAGAATAAAAGGCATAGGCTACATTGGCACAAGCACGATTCCCGATGACAGACTCCTGTAAGTCCCTAGTAGATAATAGGGCATGGTGGAATCAAAATACCTTTAAGTCTCTAGTAGATAATAGGACAAGGCTGACACAAACAACCTGTAAGTCCCTAGTAGTTAGTAGGGCAGGGTAGTTTAGATGTAGAGTAGGATTCCTGCACTTGACTGTGCACTGCTGTGTTGGCTGGCATACCTGCCTGACAGCAGCCCTGCCATGCAGATTGTGTGCTAAAAGTAAAGTATGTACCAAACTAAATGGTGAGGAATTGTCCATACAAAGTGTAGGTTCAAAGAACATTGACACAAGTTTCACCGTTAATGTCCCCCCTAGGTGCCCCATGGTTTGTGTGGCACGTACCTTTGAGCAGGGACAAATACAAAGATGCATCATAGAGCCTGTGTATGGAAAACTCCACCTCTAAACATTTAGATACCATAAAAATGTACCTACATAGAGTAACATGTGAATCATGGATGTAAGTTAATACATTGCTCTGAAGGAGCACTATGAGTCATGAAAGGATTTGAAAGATGGTTGAAGTGATATGCCAAAACACGCCACTGTGGTAGGCAGAACAAATCACACATGAAGAACACATACCACTCATTTCATGTCACACAAAACACATCCACGACAAATAACTGTCCAGCACATCCCAATACTTGCCTGCATGGGGAACTGTAAGTCACCCATGTTGCATGACAGCCTGATGTCTACCCCTTGGGACACAACTTAGATTGTCACACACATGCACTGTCATAGGGGGTGGGTGAGTTGATAACATACCAGGCCAAGTCACCAGCATCCCTGTGTGTTCACTTAGCAAGGGTATCATGTCCAAAAACATGTTTCGCACATGAGGCAGCTATCCTAAGCTGTGTGGTTGAACAAACAGAAGAAATGTGCCATCTGCATTTTGTGATTCCCACTAATGCATTTACCCTCACATATGTACACTCACAGAACACACATTGTACACATAGGAAGACAGGAAGGTGATAAACACAACTGTTCATATTCACAATTGCAAGCCATATGGCTCCTTCCATGCATCCCACTTAACAACATACAGTAAGACACACATTTCACTCCTTGCATCAAACAAGATGCATTCGGTCATTTTTAGTCACTGTGTAAGTACAAAAAATGAAGCATAGCACCCGTGCATCAAAATTTCATCACTGTGCCTTTGCCTCCTGCCATTATAAAATACACGCATGCCTGTCATGCATTAAAAAAAACAACGCATTGCATCAAAAGATGAAGCATATGACCAGGAAGTGATGCAATTGTGCATCCTTTCTGCAAACCAAGAAATGTGAAGTTGCTTTCACTTTCTCTTCAATTCACAGTCCTTTAGTCTCTGCATGAGAGAGGTTGTGTGGTGCTGGTACTGTTGTGGTGTTTGTGAGTCATTTGTGCTGTCTGCTGTCTGTGTTGTGTTCCTAAAGTCTTTCTTGTTTTTTTGTTGTTGTTGTTGTTAGAGGTACAGTGGGTGTAGGTCAGGACATGTCGGGGAAGAGAAGGATCCATCCTCTGAGTGCAGATGAGTTGGGCGGATTCATCTGACTAATGACACACTACCTCCCTAATATGGTGGCCATGGGGGGCCGAGTAATCATGGGGTACAAGACGGAGACCTCATCACCCGGGAACGGGACCTTCTTGAGCCCCGGGAAATTGAGGTCGGTAAGACTGTGGGTAAGTACACCATCTATGTGGCCGACTCCTGTTTTGCATTTGCTATTACCTGTCTGTTGGCCACAGGGCCTCCTTTACCAAGTTATGGCGCAAGGCTGCAAGTAGTGTGTCTGCCCCAACAAGCATCCATGACGAGAGCCACAAGGCACTATCAATAAGACAAATGGCATATATTCTTGTCCTTGTCCCCTGTGCTTAGCCACACAATTCTGATGTCCACTAGTGCCGACACACTTTTGTCATGGTCCAAGGGTACATAGTTACCAGGGACAAGTGTCCATGTCCATTAAGGGTCTGACTACTGTTGTATTTGCATAGTCATGTACATGTGATGATAAAAGTGATGCAGGAGTAAAGGGAGTCATGGCTGAGTGTGATCTGTGAGTCTTGTATGTGCAAGGTGCCATTACAATCAGTTATGCTTGAAAAATATTTCAGTAGAATGTCATCTGCAAAGCCTGAACAATGCAGCTAAGACATATATGTATGCTTCCAGCATGCCAGCCTGGCCTACCAATGTATGTCACTGAGACATGTCTGATGACCTATATGAGTACTCACCAACCTAAGTCCTCTATGTCCATTAGCAAATCATGGGCAGTGTGTAATAGTTGTCCATAGTGTTCATTGTTCAACATTCACAGTGCTATGTCTCATGTTATTTCTTGCAGGTGGACCCAAGCCTTATACCATTGCAGAGGTGGAAAGCTTTGCTGACCCCGATACTACGAGTTTCATCCTGTATGTGTAATGTGTAGTGCATGTATTGTGTGTGATCTTGTATGCTACGTGCAATGCCATGTACCAAGTGCATGTATGCCAATTCAGAGACCATACGCTATACATGGATATGGACAGTATGGTTGATGTTGTGTCCAGGATGTGTATCCCAAAAAAATGATGCGCTGGCGGCAACATGTGCTGGAAGGGCCTTGTAAATGTTGGACATGTTGTATGAGTCCAAAAACAGTGATGCCAGTAAGGACATTTACAGCGTCCTACACATGCATGCAGGGTGGCAATATGTTGTTTACAAAACATGTTACTGCTCTGTGTGCCACAGGTAGTACACAGTAACTCAGGTCATGTTAGGATTAATGACCGTGTGACAAGGTCCCTTAGATTAGCAGGACAGTGGTCAACACACCACACTTGAAAATGCAGTTGAATTGTCCACCCATGTGGTGTAATTCCCCATACTCTGTGTCGTATGTAGCAAGATTGCCAACCCATGTTATCCTCACAGATCTTGACATGTTTGTTTGACCAGAGGGATGTCCATAAAACATTGTCATATGACATGCCATTACTCCAAACATCTTCAGATAGTGCTAGTCCTGATAGTGTCCATGATGTCATGCAAACAGCTTCACATGATAAACAGCATTAGCCAGTTCTCTTTCAAGATCCCTGCACAGATAACATGTAGGGCACGCATGCACCCACATGTGAAATGACGATGCTGTGTGCTGTTGTGCAACATGCCTACCAGATATTTGGACACATACAGAAATTAGGCAGCATAGTGGGACATATCTAGTTACTCTGGGACCATGCATGAAGTCATGGCACCATCCACCTTGTAGTGACCTGAGTGGATATGGAAGTAGCTTTATGCATCTCTGTGTCACATGAGTGAGTGATATGCCCTCCATTCTGACATAGGATGCCTGTCACATGTATATTCCATGTAGCAGTGTGTCCAGACATCTTTCCTTGCCATATCAGGCACAAACCGTTGTGA
The DNA here is from genome assembly GCF_031143425.1 of Pleurodeles waltl. Taxonomy (NCBI): domain Eukaryota; kingdom Metazoa; phylum Chordata; class Amphibia; order Caudata; family Salamandridae; genus Pleurodeles; species Pleurodeles waltl. The sequence continues at coordinate 624,312,237 of NC_090438.1, read as the reverse complement.
GACTAAATTGAACTTGCAGTCCTTGCTCAGATGAGTGGGGTACATCCAATGGTGCAACGGCATATGCAGAAGGGACAATGATGAGCAATCCAACATGATGAGTGTGACCTACCATGGTGATATAACTGATGTCTATGATGCGCATAGTCAATGGTGACATGGTCTTTTGAAGATGTTCCAAGATGGTTCAGCCTTGATACTTTGGACATAAGCAATATAGACATGATGGTTGTTGTGCAGGTGTGTGTTAACCATGCCCTTCAACACGTCATTGTGATTTGTGCTAGCCAACATGTGACTTCTGCAGATGGTGTTTACATTTGTTGTTCATGTGCCTAATGTACATTTAGATGACATGTCTCATTCATGTTTTAGCTGCCAACATGACCCCATCCCAGAAGTGGGATTTTGAGAAGTGGGCAGTACGCTACCACCACATCCAACAGGTACAGAAGGGCTTCCAGAGGATGGGACTGCTCTTTGAAAGGGAGTGTGCATCGGGCTCCTGGAGTGCCTTTCCACATGGGAGATCAACCAAGTGACCATCCACCTCCAGGAGCACACATCAGGCAAGTTTCGTGCCACAGACAGGGTTGGGTCTGCAGGTGCTGGACCATCGGCATCAGCTGCCACAACAAGTGCTGCATTAATGTCTCAGGCTGTACATCCAGTCAGTGGGCCAGACTTTGTGCAGGAACTGAGAACAGAAATAGCGGACCTGAAATTTCGAATTGCAAAACTGGAGCATAAGACAGACGAGAAGCTGTTTTTTCTTAGAGACATTAAGTCAGCAGTGACCAGGCGGTGATCATGACAATGGACCTGATGGACACTACTTCCCTTCCCCTTTGTATATAGTTTTATTCATAGTAGGGGTATTTACATAGTGAAGGTTAGATAAGTTATTGTAGTGTAGATTATTTTTAGTACATATTATTTTTTCTTAGGTGGTGGCTTTTTCCATTTCTCTTTTTTCTTTGGTGTTTCTAGGGGGATGGGTGATGTTGTGGGTATGTGTGTTGCTATAAAAAATTTAAAACAAAAAAGTATACAATTTTAGAAAAATCCAAAAATATATGTTTGTTTAATCTATACGTTTAGTTAGTTAATGTTTAGCTGTAGTTATTGTTGTTCTTGTCACTAATGTGTTTTAAGGCGGGTGATGTTTGTCATGTGACGTTAAATGTATAGGATAAGTTAAGATAAGCTAAGATAGTTGCAGGTATAAGTTAGGATAAGATAGTGTAGGTTAGGTTAGTATAGGTAGGTTAGTTAGTTTAGGGAATTTAGGCTGGAATTTATAGTTTCATTAAATCATGTTGTTTCCTACTGTAATGTCTCCATCATGATTTACTGTCTAGGTGGTAGCATGTCTGCACAGTTCATGTTAGGCACATGCCTTTGGCTTTGCAAGCCTTAATTTGAAACATGTGTGACTATGTGTATTCCCTATGGTCAAGTACCTGTTAGGTTGGCAATGGTGTCCCCTCAGCTATTTCCAGAAATCATTCAGCAATGTGCGTGACAATCAGGATGTGCATGGATACACATCGTAAAACAGTTATGCCACCATCATTGCTTAGCCCAGCCACTTGTGTTGTGATTTCCAAAGTTGTCCCAATTCATGCATGCTACCTGTTGCATGACATGCTTGGGAGCCTTAGAAACAGCTTGCTAGTCAACATAGATATCAGTCACCTCACTTATGTTTTAGTCAGTGTTTATGGCTTTGTGTTTGTCATAAATCCACACATATCTCTTTGGCAAGTACTCAGTGTATTGGCTTCACACAATGCAAAAGGTTCCAAGCATTGCTTGCTTAGAAACACACTCAACACAAAAGATGTAGTAAGTTATATGTTTTTACCTGTGCAATGTATGTGATATACTTATGTACATTTTCACAAGACAATAATTCCATTATATATATCAAGCAATTGGATGTCCAGATACAATCCAAGAGGTGGGGGATATGTCCTGGGACATGTGTGGGAGAGGAGTGCTTCATTGAGGAGGTTGACCACATTGCGGTTGGGGAAGATTGGCCACAATGACAGTCCACATTGTGAGCAGTCAACAGTGGGAGGTTCCAATTGAGGAGGGTGCAAGGTGTTTTTACACTGGCATGATCTTTGGTACAGAGCAAAGGAGAAAGGGGCCATTTCCCACGGAGAAAAGTTACCAGGCAGTTTTCCTGGTGAAAGGTGTACCATCCACATCGTCATCCTATGATGTATGTGGTGCCTCCCGTGACTGGGGTGTTGTAGGTGCTGAAGTAGAGGGAGGCACACACACATCAGGGGCTGAAGATGTGGATGCTGTGTCCACAGCATCTCTCATCTGTGGGCTCATGACACCAGTGATGTCAGCCAGAGACTGCTGGAGGCCAGGGAGTGGAGAGTCGATGCCTCATATGGAAGACAAGCTGTCCTCATTTGTACACAGTGACCTAAAAGCTGCCTCTAGGGCACCCGCCACAGTCTCCCCACTCCACTTGCACCATATCAGCCAGCTCACACTGGACCTCTACTGCACATTTTTGAAATGTAAGTTGTGGGTCTTGAGAGTCCGGGCTGTGATTGAGCCAGCAAGTGGTGCATGCTGGCTGTTGGGTGGATCATCTGAAGACCCTGCAACATTGTCTGTCCTCCCCACAACCGGAGATGGTGTCTGTATGGCACCTAGGATTTCCTGGAGGGTATTCCGATGTATGGTTTGCAGCTGGTCATCCACATCATCGGAAAAGTTCAGGACATGCATCTGGCCAGGAGGTATAGGATCATCCTCTGCAATGAGATGGTGATATGGTAATGTTGATTAGTGCTAGCTGTTGACATGAGTCATCTGGTTGACAATCATGGTGCCTGATTTACATATTACATGGTGCAGAGCCACGCATCAGGGCCTCATTTATGAGCCCCTAGTGGCACACTGCACCACTGGAGCATCATTTGTTTTAACGCTCCGATGGCACCATATGCCAGGCCACATTTACAAGTCCCTGCAAAGCCATCTTGTGTGGCTTATCATGAGCTCATCAAAATGACCCCTTTCATGCATCCTACAGCGTGCTTGTGGCATTCCATGGGTGTTGTTTGGGGTGTTCCCACGCAACACCCATGGAAGTGTAGAGAGTCTGTCACATTGCCAGATTTTCATTTTTGGGAATGTGTCAGGTTCCTATGCCACACCATGTTTGATGTGATTGTCATGCAAGGGTATTACTCCTCTATGTTCACTTTTGTTATGTGTGCTGTATCATGCAGCATACATAGATGGAAACACATTTTGTATCTGTGTTTGTGTTTGTGCATGAAAGTCTCTTCCTACTCAAAATGACTCAGCTCTGCAGCACAGGCACCCTGGCACCCATGGTCTGTGTTTCGAGGATGACACCTTTATGCACAGACACAATCACAAAATGTGTTTCCATCAATCTATGTGTGCTGCATGATATGGGACACATAGCAAGAGTGTACTAGGAGGAGGTATGTGGGCAGTTCTCCCCCTTGCATCACACTCACACCACACATGGGGTGGCATAGGAATCTAACACATTCCCAAAACTGCAAATGTGGGAAGGCATCAGATTGCTACCCCACTTCAGGGGTGGCATTGTAGTGGTAAGACAAATGGATACAAAGTTTTGCAACATATTTTTACATCTTTCAATGTGCGTTGCATTCAGCAGCTCACACTGGAAGTGGTAGACGGCCTTCCTGATTGTTCATGTTGAAAGATGTGTCCCTTCCAGCAAAATTGCAATCATGCCTGCAATACAGGCACTCCTACACCATAGTGCAGTTGTGTCTGCATTGGCACATGGCAGCACATTGTGCACCAGTGCAGAGGTAAAGGTCAGAAATGCCCCATATCTTGTGTGTATGTTGCATTTCTGCCCTTTCCCAGTGATGCAGGGAGCATATGCTGTGACTTGCTGTCCCACTCTGCACAACAGGCCTAATACATGATGCCCAATGAGAATTAAACATGGAAAGATGCTACAGTTGACAGAGTGAAGAGAGTGGGGTGGTGGTTGTGGACTGGTCTGTGCATGTAGTAGGGCATCAGTGCCCATTACATGTGTTTGGTGTTTACTCATTAGTGTGCCCACATGCAAGCCTTTAGCATGCATAAAGTGCAATTTGTCCCTGTGACGTAGGTGCCTCCCCCTTGTGGTAATCGTTAGTTACCACATAGCCCCCACTGCAACTTACCCTGTGTTTGTTGTTGTTTGTTGTATGCCGGACTATCCTGTCCCTGGACTCCTGCCACCAACTACTCAGGGATGACGGCTGCCACCATCTTTTCCAGGTCATCTAGCTCCTCCTGGGGAGCTGTGCTTCCACCTCTGATCTGTAATGCTGCCTTGTGGTTGCTGGCCAGTTTCTCCTTTGTTATGCGCTTGCAATCATGCCAGCACTTTTTAAAATCTATGACGGTCCTCTGGACTGCTGCCACACTGTTGACTTTATTCAAAATGGACTGTCAAATGGCCTCTTTCCTCCCTAATAGCAATTTTTTAGGTGACAAGGAGCAGGTGTTGATGCTCCGTCACCTCAGTGATCAGGATCTGGTTCTCCTCCTCACTGAACCTGCACTTCCTCTTTCTCATCCTCATCTCCTGGGAGTCTGACTGGACATCCTGGCTGGTATTGGGGTTATGGGGGTCCTCCAGGGATCTTTCCTGTTCTAGATTCTCCAGTTTTTCATGCAATGTTTCCTGTTCTTTTTTTTGGTCTGTTTGTTTTGTGTTTTGGGGCTTTTTTTATGCTCTTAGGCACAAAAGTGACACTAGCACTGCTAGCGTCAAAATGCATGCGGCTCGTCAGACTACCGCCCCTTTTGCTGCACTACCATCAATTATTTTTGTGACATGTCGCAAAGGATTGAGTCACTTGTTTAGATGCTAGCCAGTTTCTACTGCCATGATGCACCATTTTGTAAATACGACACACACATGGCAGTAAGAATTGACTTAGTGCAGTGTTAATTGTTTTGATGCACAACTGCGCTAGTGAAGTTATGCATCATTTCTTGTAAAGGGGGCCCCTAGGTGCAAGGGTGCCTGCTTTGCAGGGAATGATTGTTTATGTGAGCAGGAAGGTGACCCTTCCTGCACATAATCAATAATGGTGATTTGTTACTTCTATGTGTGCTGCAGAATGCAGCACACATAGAATTAGCAAATAATCATTATTTAATGGTTGTTTAGGTGCTGGAAGGCACACCTTCCTGCACATAAATAATCTTTAATGGCGTTTTGCTATTTCTATGTGTGCAGCAGAATGCATTAAAAACAAACCCCACGCCCTCCAGACTGATTTTTTGAACTTAACAAAAAAGTTGTGGGACCCAAGCATGGAACAGATCCTTTAGGTTATGCAGGGGGAAGCTATTACCAGTCCTATCATATGGAAGCAAAATCATGGGAAATTATGTTAAGCTGGCAGATGAGTTGATGATAAGAATTTATGAATATGTCTTCTGTTTACCAAAATCAGCCTGTTTGGAATTCGAACTTACATTCACATGCATAACTTTCTTTTATGTTAGGTCCACAAGAGTACTGCAATATCTTCCTCATATATTTTTTGTTTGGATGATCAGGTTCTTATTGATGTTACCTATTATGTAGCCCCTTCTCTTTAATTCCATTCTCTACTAGTGTTTTCACAATCTCACACGGACCTAGCAGGGTCACCAAACCCCTTTTCAGTCCCTTTCTTGGACTTTCTTGGGATACCATGCTGAATGGTAGCGGCACACATTCTGTGTACCCAAGTGAGCTGTGTAAAAGAGTTGTTGAGCAGGATTTTTGGTGGACTACACATGCCTTTTGGTTTAGCAGCCTGTAAATGTAAGGTTTGTTGGAGTCTAACAGTGTATGGCTTAGAAGGGGGAGTGCTGTCATTGAGTGTCAGTCATTGAGAGCAACATGAGGTCAATGCTGGTGTACATCACTCAGAGATAGCTGCCATCTGGAAATATGCAGCTCTTGAGCTTGCATTTCCTTGGGGGTGTAAAGGTTAGGGAATCTTGGGAAAGGGGCACCAAAGATTACGTGGCACAGAGAGGAGTCAGTGCTTAAGGGTGGACTGACGGCTCATCGCCACTTCTTTGTGGAATGCATTTTCACATTTGCAGACCTTTTTCATGCAGATGATCACAAGCCTAGTACCTGATGTTCTAGGCTGTGATACAAAGGGTATGGGGACCTTGCCTGCTCCGGCCATGGAAGGTTGAGCATTCACCTGGTTCTTTTTGTGTTGTTTTGTCAGCAATTGGCCTACCTGATGTATTCACTCTAGGTGCAGCTTGTCTCCAGAGGGTGCAGTACATCACACTGGAACTCTTTCTCATAACACAGCACGAGGACATGCTAGGGCAACACCCTGCTTATAAAAATTCAAAAATCAAAAAAATCAACTGACAGACTGTCCTCTAGAAGGAAGGGCAAGTGCTTGTTGTAGTGTGAGAGGAGAGGATGAGGTTGAAAGAATAGGATGTCCAACCTATCGAGGGACAATGGCAGTTCCCAACTACTATATCCCTAAATATGGAAGAAAATCAAGGGGCTGGAATGTACCTTATTACCTAATTCTGCTATAATTATTAGAAAGCCCCTTTTCTGAGGTTATCTTACCAATCAATGAGTCTGAAGAAACCACCACCGCACCAACTCTATGCTTCCACTGTTCATGAAGACATCCTCCATTTACCCTTTTCATTCTATTTTCTTTACTGGAGAAACTGCTTTATTCTTTTGACAAACATGCATTGCTTGAACTCCATCACCTTTAGATTTTCCCTAAGCCACACATGTCTTAATGGTTATTGGCAATTCTACTGCAGCCAGCTGCTTACATTCAATTTTTTGGGGGAAAGTTGTTAAACCTCTTTCATTGAAACTATATTCGGATGCTTGAGAAAGTTTTCTCATCTCTTTTGTCATGGCACCCATTTGTTTTTTTTGAAGTTTTAAACAAGTTTCCACAAAGAAGAAGGGGAACTTCCAAAGATAGGGGATTTCGCAAACTCATACTCCATGCAAACCGTATAACTTGCTTTATGTCACACTTAAACTCTGCATCCCTACTTCCACTCAAAAGCTCAATTTCTGTTTTTCTGCCAAAAGACGAGCTATGTGTTTCTGCTTCCACAGCGAATGACAATGGAAGAACCCAAGAATATTTTGTTAGGATTAGAAGGAAATAATGATCCCCCACCCTACAGCCACCTAACTGCTCTATCATATTGATTGCTTAAGTGCAGAAACAATTCTAGCCAGCAACAAATCTGAAAAACGATCATTTGATGACTGTAAGGCTTCCAAGGAGGAATCATCTGCAATTGAAAAATTGATCGAACATTTAAATAATTAGCTGCCAAATATGAAAACATTATTTGATTAAAATGTGTTTACTCAGCGGCTTTAAAAAAATGTATGAAACCATCACTCTTTGACTATTATTCTTAATAGTTGCTCTCCAATACACCATGTTGTTTATTTTCTAAAAGGATGTTTTACCACGAGGGTACAGGAAGGAAACCCCAAACATCCAAAAATACCTTTGACCAAGCAATACCAATTTAAAAAAACACTATATTAAAACATGCATGAAATTAATATCCGCAAAACACTTAAATCTTCAAACCGTCTTACCTGAATGGGATGACTGTAGCTGAAGCACACTAATAACATGGCAAACATTACCATGGACCAGATGTATCAAAGTGTTTTACCCATTCTGTGTCTATGGGAAAATGCTTTTGTACATATGGCCCCATAATCGCTGCTGCATTTGGCCTGAGGCATGACAGCAACTTTGACACTTCACGTTGAATCACTGTTGTTCAGCCCTCTCACAATGGAACTATTTGTATAGCTGCATGTGGCCAAAAAGAGAGACCACTTTTAAGAAGATCACCCTCAATTTTCAAAAACCTGTTCCCACTGGTTTTGGTGAGAGGAGTGGGAAACAAACAATCAAGCATTCATCACAAGAGAACTGGAGCAAAGTTGACCTCCAATAAGCAGAAAATGAATCACAGCTTTTGAGGACTCCTATGGCTAGTTAGGGAATAGTGCATACCACTTTCTGAAAGGTAAGCTGTGGCTTAAAATCCCCAGCATACACAGTGCTTTCGGTTAAAGGCCCTGGACTGGCTGAAGGTTTTAGATGTGTTATGAAGCCACTTATAAGCTGTTAGTACCTTATATCAAAACTAGCTAGTCACGCATGTGCTTGAGAGGCAGTAAAGGGCCATTTCACCAACATAAAAACAGTGCTTGAATAATGAAAATAATAAAAGATAAGGTTTATTCAGCTACATGATCGGTTAAGAAATATTAAGCTACTTACAACTGGGTGCTACAAGTGAGCATATAGTGATCAGCTCAGAGTGGAAAAATAAGTTTTATGACTGCTGCATTCACCAAGGGCCAGATGTACAACAGGTTTTTGCATTTGTAAATTGACCAAATCGCTATTTCAGGCCATTTACCTATGCAAAAGCCCCTTCCTGTATGTACGAATGACAATTTGGTTGGTCGAAATTGTGATTCCTTCTGCTTGAAATTTGCAATAATAAGGATTCGTAAATAAGGATTTCCACATTGCGATTCAAAAATAGTATGCATGGAGCATTTCTTAATTGTGACTAGAAGCAATATGCAATTTTAAGAAATGCATTTACCACCAAATCAAATCAGGTGTTGCTCATGTGCAACAAACACAGTAGTTGAAAATGCATCAGACCCTTTCACAATGGTGGCTTTGTATGTTCTGGTAAGGAGGATAAGGATTTTGGTATGTATGCAAAGAACGAAACGGGAGAGGATTTTTAGGGTTAGATTAAGGCGTTTTGATCAAAGTTATGAGGAGATATAAGAGAAGTACAGTCAAGTCATTCTGAATTTAATAGCTGATTTACATCAACAGCAACACATCCCCATAGAAGGAAGCAATGCTAGAACACCACAAGTGCAGGTACTGTGTTGTCTACACCTTTTAGAATCCAGGAGTTATCAGGGAGCAATAGCGGTAGCAGGGGGAGTGCCTCAAAGTGCATTGTCATGTTTTCTCATAGGGTTCTTGACATCATGTTGACCAAAAGTAATAATTATATTTATTTTTCCACAACTCAGTAGGACTTACAACATTTCAAAGTGTTTTTTTAGTGCATGGCACATTTCTCTAGTGTCATTGGATGTGGTGATGGTACACAAATTGCCAACTGCCCAACATCTGCAAATGGATTCTTTAGAAACTGCAAAAATAGTCACTCCCTCAATAGAAAGTTTATGTGTAATGCATCTTGTATAATTATAGACCTCGTTGCGCAATTTCCAGGCAGCGCACATGAATCCTGTATGTTTCACCACAGTGGGATATATCATAGACTGTCTTGAAGTGATTTTGGAGACAGCGTTCTACTTGGTAAACCCACAGAAATGATTTTACACACTACCATACAAAGCAATAATATCTACTAATGTAAGCTTCCTTGTTTTTGTATGAGGCAGAGCATATTCATTACATCTTTGACTCTTGACACCATATATGAACCCAAGGACAAGGAGTGAGCAGTGATACAACTATGCTCATAAAACCACATGCTATGTTATAGAGAGGGCCTTTGGAGCACTGATATCATGGTTCTGTGTCTGCACAGGAGTGGTGGAGTCCAAGTAGCACCTCAGACATAGTTTTCAAAATCATTGCTACATCTTTTACTCTTGTGAGCTAGCTCAAATAAGCTTTTCGTACCAAAGCTGCTCAACCCAAAGTTTTCAATTAAATCATGGTCAGGCATAGTCACTGGCCTTCTTAAACAATGGCAATTCAACCCAAACGATCTATCAACGAGAATAAGATGCCTTAATCATTAATTCATATTTTACTTTCTATTTACACTTTAAATTATTAGTAGTTATCTTCTTGTGAGTGTTGTACAAATGTATTCATTTTTTCACACGTCTTCTTCTCTGAATCTTTGTTATTGCCGGAATTTCAATATTTCTTACTGTATAACAGTGCTACTGTCAATTACTCAATGAAATGCTCCATTGTATTTTCTGGCAAAATGCTTTCGAACCCCCATTGTGACTTAACCAACTCTTGACAGTTTGGGTTTTATACAAAAATCTTTCAACATCACAAAGCCAAAAATATGCAGAATATAACACACTGGAAATACACATCAGAAAGCATTATAGCTCTTTGTTGGCACCAAATAACCAGGAGTTTAATCAAATTCGTATGGTGGTCACAAATGATTTCATAGTGACATTTTCTCTAGTCTTTCCTCCACATTTCAATGTTAGCAGGCATTCTAGAAACTCAAATGTGAGGACCAATTAGTTTTCTTTTACATTACAATGATAGATGGGTGCAGCATAATAGAACTGTCGCACACAACCCGTTGGAACTATTTAAGATGTACGAAAAATCTTATTAAGATCCAAATTCAGTTTAAATGTTTCACTTTCAGTCATCCATCACCCATTAATCATTGCCCTACTTTAAGTTATCCTCACTCAGTAGAGAATAAACACACTAAGTGAATCTGCATCACTAACGAACAGGGCTGGTGATACACCAAACTTTTCTAGGCAGCCACCCAGGACTCCAACAGTCAATGGAAGGGGTGGCAAACAGTCACGTTGTCATGGCTGTCAAAATACCATTATCTTTTTGTGACACAAGCTAAGTGCATTCATTAGGCCAGCTTGTAGAGATAAATGTGTGCATGTAGTATCCATCATAGACATTTTGAATGCTGTTTTCAATTTAAACCACAAACAGTGTGGGCAATCCACCACACCTTATACACAATTCAATGCTATTTCTCTGAATAAACATGACCTTGTGCACCACCCTAATGCCTTCATAATGGAATAAATTGAAACAAACACATCTCAAGACCTATCCTATGATGTTATTTGAGATGTATACAAAGTGATACTGAGAGGAGAGAGCATTGTATCTGATAAGAAGTGGAGAAGAGAAAAGCCCTGAAAAGAATCCAAGAAACTGCCTACCAACAACAAATACATCCATCCTGAAGCTAAAGTTTGATTTAAACAAAAGACACATTCTAGCAACTGATCATATTCTCCTACATATCAAGACAAATGGCAGGTGGATTAAAATACAGGCAGTAAGTTGTTTTTTAACTAACTTCCTCAAAGCTAGGAAAAAGAAATCTAAAATGCCTTTAATCAAGGTTGTTGGAAAGTAGGTTATTGCTAAAGGCAGGGAGGTACCTATACTTAGCAATAGGCCACAATCCCCCACTATGCTGAGTCAGGGGCTCAATAAATTAAACCTTGCTCAAAGTTTGATCGTTTTTCTCACAAGCAGTTAGGCCTAACTTAGAAGACAGGTGTGTAAATCATTTAATATCATCAAAACAGTAAATAAGTAAAACACAACACACAATAAAAATCAGACTCCAATTTATAAAAATAGCAAATATTTTTATCTTTAAACTTAAGTCAAAACAAGAAAAATCAACACATAGCAATTTTTAAAGATTAAGGTGGTCATTACAACCCTGGCGGATGGTGTTAAAGCGGCGCTAAGACCGGCACCAGGCCGGCGGTAAAAAAATTGCAATTACGACTGTGGCGGAAACCACCAACAAAGACAGCCACTTTAACACTCTGACCGCCACGGTTGTACAAACAAACAGCGCAGCGGTCATCGGCAACAGACAGGCGGGAGACAATGTACCGCCCACACTATTATGACAGGCCAATCCGCCACCTTTTCCGGGGCGGATTCACCGCGGATAAAAACACGGCGGAAACAGGAATCCCGAAGGAAAAACGCTGACCTCTACATACCCCACGAGGAACGAGGACACCATGGAACCGGAACTCCAAATTCTACCTGCGATAGTTTTCCTGCTCCTCTACCAGGAGCACGAAAGCCAGCGGCGAAGACCACGGTGAGTACTGCACCTACGACACAGGGGAGGGGGAGGGAAAAAACAGAGACACACACACGCAACACCCCCACCCCCACCCACCACAACACACACACTAATACATGTTGACACATTACAGTTACACCCCCCACACCCCCTGGAAGAATGCAAAGACAAAAGGAAATTATTGTAACGATTGTAATCTATTAAAATCCAGTACTCCAAAATATATATACACCATAAACAAATATATACACCAATAATACAAGTCCAGGTATTGCACCATTTATAGACAGTGGACCACTGGGCCCAAAATGCATGGGTGAGGCCCACACTCGATACCCGATCAAAAAAGAGAGAACACTGCAGGGGCATCAGATAGAAATACAACAGGCACCTCAGGGGGAAGTGAAGGGGGGGCACCTCAGCCGGATGAGTGTACGACGCCAGATCCACGAGGGGGCTCAATGCCCACTGTTCAATCCTGGGGAGTGCAAAGCCACAGTCTCTCAAGTCTCTACAGTGGGTGGGTTGCCCACTGTTCAATCCTGGGGAGTGCAAAGCCACAGTCTCTCAAGTCCTTAAAGTGGGTGGGTTGCCTACTGTTCAATCCTGGGGAGTGCAAAGCCACAGTCTCTCAAGTCTCTACAGTGGGTGGTTTGCCCACTGTTCTATCCTGGGGAGTGCAAAGCCACAGTCTCTCAAGTCTCTACAGTGGGTGGTTTGCCCACTGTTCAATCCTGGGGAGTGCAAAGCCACAGTCTCTCAAGTCTCTACAGTGGGTGGGTTGCCCACTGCCATATCCTGGGGAGTGCAAAGCCACAGTCTCTCAAGTGGATAACAGTCTCCACTGGTTCTGGAGGGGGACTGGTGCCCAGGATGCTTCATCCTGCCAAGGACTGAGGTAGTGGATGGATGTCTCCACTGGTTCTGGAGGGGGACTGGTGCCCAGAGGGCTTCATCCTGTGAAGGACAGAGGTAGTGGATGGATCTCTCAACTGGTTCTGGAGGGGGACTGGTGCCCAGAGTGCTTCATCCTGTGAAGAACAGAGGTAGTGGATGGATGTCTCCACTGGTTCTGGAGGGGGACTGGTGCCCAGAGTGCTTCATCCTGTGAAGGACAGAGGTAGTGGATGGATCCCTCCACTGGTTCTGGAAGGGGACTGGTGCCCAGAGTGCTTCATCCTGTGAAGGACAGAGGTAGTGGATGGATCTCTCCACTGGTTCTGGAGGGGGACTGGTGCCCAGAGTACATCACTCACCTCGTGACGGACCCAGTTGCGTCAGTGCCCCTGCCGCTCATGGGCTAGCGGTGCTTGAGTTGGCGGTCCTTCATGGCCCAGCGGTGCATGTGCTGGCGGTCCTTCATGGCCCATAGGTGCTTGAGTTGGCGGTCCTTCATGGCCCAGCGGTGCATGTGCTGGCAGTCCTTCATGGCCCAGCGGTGCTTGAGTTGGTGGTCCTTCATGGCCCAGCGGGGCTTGTGCTGGCGGTGCCCTGTTCAGCTGTGCTTGAGTTGGCGGTCCTTCATGGCCCAGCGGGGCTTGTGCTGGTGGTGCCCTGTTCAGCGGTGCTTGAGTTGGCGGTCCTTCATGGCCCAGCGGTGCTTGAGTTGGCGGTCCTTCATGGCCCAGCGGGGCTTGTGCTGGTGGTGCCCTCTTCAGCGGTGCTTGAGTTGGCGGTCCTTCATGGCCCAGCGGTGCTTGTGCTGGCGGTGCACTGTTCAGCGGTGCTTGTGCTGGCGGTCCTTCATGGATCAGCTGGGCTGGGGCTGGCGGTGGCCTCCTGGGCAGCTGGGCTGGGGCTGGCGGTGCCCTCCTGGGCAGCTGGGCAGGGGCTGGCGGTGGCCTCCTGGGCAGCTGTGCTGGGGCTGGCGGTGGCCTCCTGGGCAGCTGGGCTGGTGCTGGCAGTGGCCTCCTGGGCAGCTGGGCTGGCGGTGGCCTCCTGGGCAGCTGGGCTGGGGCTGGCGGTGGCCTCCTGGGCAGCTGGGCTGTGGCTGGCGGTGCCCTCCTGGGCAGCTGGGCTGGGGCTGGCGGTGGCCTCCTGGGCAGCTGGGCTGGGGCTGGCAGTTGCCTCCTGGGTAGCTGGGGCTGGCAGTGGCCTCCTGGGCAGCTGGGCTGGGGCTGGTGGTGGCCTCCTGGACAGCGGGGATGATGGCGGTCTTCTCCGCCGTGCAGCTCTTCCCAGACTTGCCGGGTTTCTTGTGGCCCTTCCCCACCTTGGGAGGTGTCACAGCTGACTCCACACTCCCACCGGGACCCCTCGGAGCGGCTTTGGTGGCTGGAGCCTTCCCCCTCTCCCGCCAGGCACTGGCCAACTTCTGATGCTTCACAGGTGGGGGACTGGCTGTGCTGTGGCTCCGTGCCACACTGGCTGTCCTGGTGGCCGGTGCACTCCACATACCGGTGACTTCAGGCACCACTGGTCCCGGAGATGTTGTGGCTGAGGTGCTACTTCGGGACCTATGAGATGGACGGGGTGGGGGAGGTGTGGGAAAGAGGTCAAGGGTGGACAGGAAAAGTTGCTTGGACACACTGGGACGGGTAGCTGGAGGTGGTTTGGGAGTGGAGGAAGAGGTGGTGGTAGTAGGAGGTGTACGTTTGGTGACTTTGGGTGCAGGTGCAGGTGCATGCGCTGGAGGCTGTCGTGAGGTGGATGGCTGTTGGGTGGGTGTGTGGCTGTGTTTGTGTACCTTGGGAGGGGGCGTCACAGACACACTGGGAGAGGACACAGGGGACGTGTGAATGGTAGTGGTGGTGGTGACTGCACGTGAGCGGGGTGTGCTGGTGGGTGTGCTGGTAAGGGACGTAGTGGCTGTAGAGGTAGTGCATGCAGATGTGAGTGTAGACGAGACTGGGAGGGAGGAGGGAGACGACGAGGAGGGGGACACAGTGGAGGCAGTGGATGTTGGTGTGTCTGCATGTGTGTGTTGCTTGCGTGAGTGCCTGTGGGATGTGTGGTGCTTATGTTTGCCTGAGCTTCCCTTGTGTGTTGAGGTGTGTGCAGACTGGTCTGATGGTGTGCTTGGGATAGGCAGAGGTACAGGGGATTGGGTCTGGGTGGAGGAAGTTGGAGGGGGGAGGCTAGAGACAGGGACAATGGCTGCCATCAGTGCTGAGGCCAGAGTTTGAAAAGCTCGGTGAAGGGCCGCCTGACCAGAATGAATGCCCTCCAGGAATGCATTAGTTTGTTGCAACTGCCTTTCTACACCCTGGATGGCATTCAAAATGGTAGACTGCCCAATAGTGAGGGACCTGAGGAGGTCAATGGCCTCCTCACTGGAGGCAGCAGGGGTGACAGGGGCAGGGTCTGAGGTGCCTGGGGCGAAGGTGATGCCCACCCTCCTGGGTGAAAAGGCACGGGGCGAAGGCAGAGGAGCTGCTGGGAGGGCGGTGCTGGTGGGGGGGTGGCGGCTGTACCTGTAGATGCAGGGGTCACAGATGTTGCTGCCACCACAAGGGAGCTCCAATCAGAGGACGTGTCCGTGTCGCTGGTGTCAGCTCCTGTCCCTGCCGTGAAGCTCCCCTCGCCCTCCGTCCCACTGGTAAATTCCGAGTCCGTAGTCTCACCCTCCAGGGCCATGTGGGATGCAGCTCCCTCGTGCTCCGGCGCCACTGCTCCTCCACCTGATGATGCTAATGCACACAAGAACAGGGAGAACACAAAAAGGGGGGGGGGACAGAAGAAAGACATGCTGAGTGCATGTATTACCGCTACCATTGGCGGACAAGACAGACAAAGAAGCCGCCTGCACTACGACGCACTCTTGGGCTCCACTGTTCAATTACTGGGAAATGGCCTACAAGCCTATGGACGACATCTGCACACATAGATGACACAGGGGCATGACTAGGTATACTTGGCACTCTATAGAGGTGGGGTGGGGTGCCACATGGCCTGCCTTACGGAGGGGCCTTGCCTACGGAACTCACCCTGGCCTAGGGAAACCCACAGCCCTCCTCCCCCACCCAGACAACTCCACTGCGCGCAAAGTCAGCAGAATGAGAGTGTACTCACCCCCTTGTGTCTGCTGTGATGCCCTCAAGTGCCCATCCAACTCCGGGTAGGCCACCGCCAGGATCCTGAACATCAGGGGGTTCATGGTGCAATGGGCACCCCTCCCACGTTGGGAGGCCATCCCCAGCTGAGCCTCTGCTGTCTTCTTGCTCCAGCGGTGAATGTCCTCCCATCTTTTCCGGCAGTGGGTGCTCCGTCTGCGGAAGACCCCCAGTGTCCGGACCTCCTTGGCGATGGCACGCCATATATCTTTCTTCTGGTGGGTGCTGACCTACATGAAATGTACAGGGGAAGAAGAGAAGTCATTACCAACTGCACCGTCAAAGTGATTGGCCCCCATCCCTACCCTTGCCATGTGGCACATGCATTCATCGTCTTTCATGCATGCAGCACTCTGCGCCCCTCCTTCTTACACCCTGCCCTCTCCACACAGGCATAGCCCATACAACATGCTCCCTATGTACTTACATGTTTGTCTGGAGGACCGCAGAGTAGTGTGTACTGGGGGAGGACCCCATCCACGAGCTTCTCCAACTCCTCCGATCTGAAGACAGGGGCCCTTTCCCCAGACGCACAAACCATTGACTCTTCCAGACCGAGGTCACAGCAGCCTTTGCAGTGTAGGTCCTCTCCTGTCGAAGATCAGGTATCGAGT
Source organism: Pleurodeles waltl (assembly GCF_031143425.1). NCBI lineage: Eukaryota > Metazoa > Chordata > Amphibia > Caudata > Salamandridae > Pleurodeles > Pleurodeles waltl. The sequence continues at coordinate 624,295,628 of NC_090438.1, read as the reverse complement.
GATTGAACAGATAGAAAATGGCGGTCACGTCCGTGGCAGTCACGTCCACGGTGGTGCGTACCATCACCGCCGGCGTACATCGTCATTGGCTCCTGGGACCCATAGGGTCCAATGTTAACCAATGCAGCATTGCGCCGCGGTCTCCGACTGCCTACCGTGATGGTGTACAACGCCAGCGGTGTTACCTCACATCCCATTGTCCCACTTTAGAGGTCAGGCAGCCACCATTTCAGGGGCCCACATGGCCTCATTTTCAACTGCGTCACACATACCTAGGCCTAGTCTCAACACACATACAGGCCACCTTTTGTGTATGATTGGTGTTCTGTGTAAACTGTGGGTACGTACCTCTGAGTTGTTTGACTCTGTGCTCGCTGTTGTCTTTCATAGGCACCGTCCCCTGGGACATGTGAGGAGATAGCGGCATCCTCCGGTGTACCGACCGTTGGTGGACCTGTCGACAATGGAGGAGCGACATTTTATAATCACCTACAGGTTTGACCGTGCCACAATCCAGGAACTGTGTACCCAGCTGGAGCCAGACCTGATGTCAGCAATCCGCCATCCCACAGGAATCCCCCCTCAAGTGCAGGTGCTGTCAGTGCTCCATTTCCTTGCAAGTGGGTCTTTTCAAACAACTGTGGCCATGGCATCAGGGATGTCCCAGCCTATGTTTTCCAACTTATTGTCCAGAGTGTTGTCTGCCCTTCTGAAACACATGCAGAGCTACATCGTTTTCCCTCAGGTGGAGGATTTGCCTACAGTGAAAGGTGATTTCTATGCCCTGAGACATATCCCCAACATCATAGGCGCCATTGATGGGACCCATGTGGCTTTGGTCCCCGCCCACAGGAGTGAACAGGTGTACAGAAGCCGGAAGAGTTATCATTCTATGAATATACAGATGGTATGTTTGGCAGACCAGTACATCTCCCATGTGAATGCCATGTTCCCTGGCTCTGTGCATGACGCCTACATCCTGCGTAATAGCAGCATCCCTTACGTGATGGGTCAACTCCAGAGGCACCGTGTGTGGCTATTAGGTGAGCACCTGGAAGCAAGACAGTGGGAATGGTTGTCTGGGTATATCCCTACAGGTTAGTGTGTTTCTAACAGTTGTCCCTCGCCATTTGCAGGTGACACTGGTTACCCCAACCTGTCATGGCTACTGACCCCAGTGAGGAATTCCAGGACCAGGGCAGAGGAACGCTACAATGAGGCCCATGGGTGAACTAGGAGGGTGATCAAGCAGACATTTGGCCTCCTGAAGGCCAGGTTCAGGTGCCTCCACATGACAGGTGGATCCCTATTCTACTCACCAAAGAAGGTGTGCCAGATCATAGTGGCCTGCTGTATGCTTCACAACTTGGCTTTGCGATGACAGGTGCCTTTTCTGCAGGATGATGGTCCAGATGGCGGTGTTGTGGCAGCTGTGGAGCCTGTGGACAGTGATGAGGATGAAGCAGAGGAAGAAGACATGCAGAACAAGGACTCAGTGATCCAGCAATATTTCCAGTGAAACAGAGGTAAGAATACAATCCTGCCTACTACATGTACTTTTACACTACTACCTCTCTCCTGTCTGTCGTTTTCATCCAGTGTATGGTCACTGAGTTGTCACTTTCCCTTACGGTTTCACAGATGAGGGTCCACTGTGTGACATCTACTTAAATTCCTCATGGACTAGAGCTGTGTGACACAGGTATGTTGACATTACTATTTCAAAAACATTTTGTCACTGTAATTGCAAATACACTATTTTGAAATCACAGACAGACTCCAGATCATTTTGTGCTTTAGGTGTGTTTATTTAACTGCAAAATATTGGAGGGGGAAGTTAAATGGTGAGGGGTGATGGCGGAGGAGTGTCCATGGCAGAGTCCAGTCTATTAGTCTCACAGGTGCATTGCCCACATGGGAATAGGAAGTGGAGCTGGGGCAGTTTAATTATTGACAGGGTGACAAAGTGGGACAGTTGGATGACAATCAGGGTGGTCTCATTTCTTGGCGGGGGTCTTGGCATCGTTCTCTGTCTTGTTCCTGGATCTCAGGGACCGTTTGCGGGGTGGTTCTCCATCTGCAGGGGGTGGGGTGCTGGTGTGGTCGTCCTGTGGCGGGGCGTCCTGTCCACTAGCACTGGCAGAGGTGGTGGGCAGTTCATCGTCCATGCTAGTGTCCGGGGCCCCTTGTAGAGCCACAGTGTCCCTCCTGGTGTTGAGTACTTCCTTCAGTACCCCTACGATGGTGCCCAGGGTGGAGCTGATGGTTCTGAGTTCCTCCCTAAAGCCCATGTACTGTTCCTCCTGCATGCGCTGGGTCTCCTGAAACTTGGCCAGTACCGTTGCCATCGTCTCCTGGGAGTGGTGGTATGCTCCCATGATGGAGGAGAGGGCCTCGTGGAGACTGGGTTCCCTTGGCCTGTCTGCCCCCTGTCGCACGGCAGCCCACCCAGTTCCCCTGTGTTCCTGGGCCTCCGTCCCCTGGACCATGTGCCCACTGCCACTGCCCCCAGGTCCCTGTTGTTGTTGGGGTGGTGGGTTATCCTGGGTTCCCTGTAGTGGTGGACACACAGCTGATTGACTGGGGACGGAGGTATGGGCCCGCTGGGTGGGTGCTGTGCTGGTGTTTCCAGAGGGGGGAAGGTCTGTGATGGCCTGTGCCTGTGTGAGGGGAACCGACTGTCCAGAGGTCCCCGATGGTCCGGGCTGGTCATCTAGATCCAGTTGGACAGAGCTGCTGTCATCACTGTGGGACTCTTCTGTGGGTGGAGTGGACATGTCTGGACCCTCCTGTCTGGTGACGTTGGGTAGGGGTCCTGCAGGGGTGGAAAGGCATGATTATTGCATCTGTGTGTGCCATGGTGTGCAATGGGTGGGTCACCCTGTACCCCAGTGCTTCCATTCTTGTGTGGGACCTTCTGTGATAATGGTTTAGGGGGGTGTATGGCTATGAGCAGTGGGCATGCTTTGGTGATGGGTGTCCATGCTTTGGTGTTGCATGCAGGGCTTGGTGTTGGGATGGGTGGTTTGTGATATTGGGACATTTGTGAGAAGTTGGAGTGATGGGGGTGAGGGTGGGGGTATGTGATAACATGCAGGTAGGGTGGGGGATGTAATAGTAAAGCTTTGACTTACCAGAGTCCATTCCTCCACCTACTCCTGCGAGGCCCTCAGGATGCAGAATCACCAAGACCTGCTCCTCCTATGTTGTTAGTTGTGGGGGAGGAGGTGGGGGTCCGCCGCCAGTCCGCTGAACCGCCAGGTGGTGTCTTGAGACCACGGAATGCTCCTTCCCCCATAGGTCGTTCCACCTTTTCCTGATGTCCTCCTGATTTCTTAGGTGTTGTCCCACTGCGTTGACCCTGTCCACTATTCTTCGCCATAGCTCCATCTTCCTTGCAATTGAGGTGTGCTGCACCTGTGCTCTGAATAGCTGTGGCTCTACCCGTACAATTTCCTCCACCATGACCCTGAGCTCCTCCTCCGAGAACCTGGGGTGTCTTTGACGTGCCATGGGGTGGTGTAGGTGATGTGTGGGGTGGAGAGTGTGGTGATAAGTGTGGTGATATGTAGTGGTGTGTTGTGTGAGGTGCGTGGAAGTTGTGTGGGTGATGGTGTTATGTGCCTGTGGATGCTGTTGTACTTGCTGGTGGTGTCTCTCTCTGGCCTTCTTTCTGAATTTTTTGTCGTGGGGGATTGTGGGCGATGTAGGTGTGTGTTTTATATTGTAATGGGTGTGTGGGAGTGGTGTGTGTATGTGTATCAGGTGTGTGTATTTCGAATTGTCCAATGTGGCTGTGTTTTGTATATGTGTGTGTATTTTGAGCGCAGCTGTATGTACCGCCAATGTAATACCGCGGTTGAAAGACCGCCGCGTGTATTCGTGTGTCGTGATAGTGTGGGTGTATTTCTGTTGGCGTGACGGTGGAGGTTTTGTTTTCGCCAGTTTATCACTGACCTTTGGTGTGGCGGAGTTGTGTGGGTGTCTGAATTTTGGCGGGTTCCGAGATGTGGGTCATAATAGCTGTGGCAGAATTCCGCGGCTGCGGCGGTGTGTTGGCGGTCTTCTGCACGGCGGTAAGTGGCTTTTACCGCCAATGTTGTAATGACAGCCTAAATGTAAACAAATGTTTTCTAGCACCTAAAATCAAAAAGCGTCAACCGGGGACATCTGATCGAGCTTGACCGGGGCAAAGTTAAAAGTGCAGGCTGAACACAGTGGAGCCCTGCTTGGATACAGTGAAAGGGAGGCCTTGGTCAAAGTTTTACCTTCATGCTTAGAAATTGTTCTGGAGCTTTTTCTCTCGTCGTCGGACGAGGCTCCTCTTTGGGCCAGCTTGTGATGCAACATCGTCGGCTTGGCTCGGTGTAAGGTCCCTGTCAACTCCTGGAAGTCATGTTAACAGGGAAAAGCTTCGGAGCTTCAGTGGGACGAACCTGAAATTCAGGCCGGGTCACTCTTCTATGGCTGTTTTACAAAGTTGCTTTAAACTTCTCCAAACTTCTGGATCTTTTTCCAGAAGTCCTTTTTGGGTCCTTGAAGTGTCCACAAGCCTGATGCAAGGTTCCAGGAGCTGTAAGTTGCTCCATAGAAATTGGGTCTACAGTTCCCACAATGCACCTGGTCAGGATCCTCAAATGGCCACTGGACGCTAGTCAGCTGGTCTCTTCCTGCAAGGCTTGAATCAGGGGACTCTGGTCAACTAATTTTCACCTGTAGCTTACAGGGAGTCCACTCCTGGAGTTGCAGAAGCAAGGCAAATTCCTTTTTATCATGAAGCCCATAGTGTAAAGCTGGTGCAGTCCTTGTGGGTACAGTCCTTCAGGTGCAGACCAGGGGTTCTGCAGGGCAGTCCTTCTTCTCCTGCAGCTTCTTGCAGTAATGATCTAAATTGTTAGGCAGCCTTGCCAAAGTTATCCTTGCTCCTGGGTTTGATAAAGAAGGGGGTGCCCCTGACCAATGGGATGCAGGAAATGCAGGAAGCCACCCTCTGGAATGACTACTTACTACGAAGTATGGCAAAAGTCCATCCCAGAAAGCAACATTCTTTAATAATTCAACATGGAGAAAATCTCTCCTTGAAGGTCACATCTGGCTGAGCCCACGTACTGGTGTGGCTAGGTTTCCCTAACACACCCTTTCCAGACCCTCTCCTATTATAATTACTGAGGCTCCCATCTGGCTGGGGGAACAGGACATGAGGGAGGTCCCGTTTCTGCATCTGGTGGCTTTACCTCCTTTGAAAACCAGTTTGGCCACTCTACCCCCACCCTGCTGTGCCATCTGCTGCAGCAGTTTTCCTGCCACCAGATGTTCCTCTGTTTCAACCCATGACACTTCACACCTCATTAAGCTAGCCTGGCTTAGGCTGCCAAAGACCGACCTATCTGAAAAAGGCACTACAGGGCTGATTTTGATAACCTTCAGAAAGAGTTCTAAAACTCTTTTATCTGTTCTGTAATAGTTATAATAAGTCCAACCTGCCAGGTTGTTGGATTATGCTAACTTTTAATGCTATACCAAACTTAAAAGATTTAGCTCTTTTCTAGTGGAAATAATTATTTTTTTAAAAAGCCTCCCAATGTTACCCTATGGAGCTAATGTATTTCAATAGAGAAAAACAAATTTAATAGCAGGCTGCAAGGCAGGCCTCTTTTTATAATGACACCAGAGACCACAGCAGTGCACCCTGGGGTGCCCTATCTACACTGGGGTCCTTAAACTTACCTGCCCTACCATATACTTGGGACTTAAAGGTATGTTGTCAGAGGCAATTATAATTATGCCTAGTTTGCAAATACAATTTTAAGCTAAGCACTGACCCTATGACTGGTTAGCAGGGCACAATCAGATTCATAAAACATCAGTATCAGCTAAAATGGTGGAAAAAAGTAAGGCAGCTTCTGCAATCAGCCCAGTTTTCTCACCCCCTCCCACCCCAGCCAACACACCCAGGAGACTAAGCCCAACCCTGGGACAGTCTTCCAGGCTTGTAAAGCGAGGAAGACAGTGAAGAGAAATGGCTGTACTTTGCAGGGCCTACTCTGCCTTGCAATCTCCAGTCAGGGTCACATCCTCTGGGTAGTTGACGCATCTCATAGTCACTGGGTCAATTCTATCTTGAAACCTCTCTCTAGGGATGTCTTCTTCCTTTTCCTCTGCTACTTTGGGTAGTGAGGTGCCCACATCCTTTATCCCTAACTTTGCTAGGGCAACAACAAGCTTACCTACAGAATTTACCCGGCACTTGAGTAACCCCACCATGATCAACATGGTAATTTGGCCTACTTTGCTTTTGGCTATTGAGTCTGCCTGCCATGGCAAGTGCAGTGCTGTCCTGAAGGCAAGCATACAGCAGAGGCTACTGACAGCTTTCAAAATCCAGAACCACACCTTAAACTTTCTAATGACGGGTGTGGGTGAGTGGCGTTAGGGGCAACTATGGGATCCTAGTACCTCTCTCACTGCTCAGAGTGGGGAGCTACCACATTTTGGGGCAGGCACCATTTCTTCACTCTCCATTCTGTCAGTGCAGGGGTAGCACCCTGCAGCTGAACAGCTGCCTGACTACTCAGGACTTCCTGGGGGTCAGGTGAAACCTTTCCAGTGCCAACTCTGGGCTTTCTCCTTACTGGATCAGAAGGCCCTTGGCTCAATGGACCTCTCTTTAAGAGTGACCTACCTTTCCACTTCTTTTTCCCTTTTCTTGAGGACCCCTGTCTCCTAACGGTAGGGACTGGCTTCACAGGATTTTTAGTTGGGAGGGCACACTGGACTACTGCTCCATCTAGGATCCCACCAACCTCTGGGATCAATGCCCAGGATACAATCTAAGGGGAGGTCAGCACTGACCACCACCTTATACCAGCCAATGGTACCCTTCCTCTCTAGGGGCACTATGTTGATAGGTTCGGTTGTGACCTCACCTTGGGCTACACTTACTCTCCTGGTTTCTCCTGGAACATACATGTCTGAGGGCACTAACCTGTCACTCACTACTGGTGTGGCTGGCACATGTGTCTCTCAGGTCACTGGTAGGGATCCTGTTCCCCTGAATGGAGTGAAATTGCCTCCTCTCACACCTAGGGATCACCAGCTGTCTCCCAGCACAATGCTGTGGGGACCTCATCATCTGAGGGTTCCTCCTCTATGGCTACACTGGGCAGCCCAGTGCTAACCACCTTCTTGGGACAGGCTGCATCACCTCTGAATTGTCCTGTCTGCTGACAGTCAAATCAGGCCCTGTTGTCCAAGATCATTTTTAACTCTGGGTCTGCCTGCTTCTGCTTGGCAGAGTGGGAGCCAGATCTACCCTCTTCCTTTTTAGAGTTCTTAGGCTTTTGTGGACCTGCCCCTCCACTTACTGTCTTCCCCTGGTGCTTGGTGAATACTCTGGTTCTCAACCACTCATCAGCTGCCTCTCCCAGGTCCCTGGGACTAGACAGCTTAGAGTCCACTTCTCTGAGATACAATTAGTCAAGATGTCCTCCTTCATGATCAAATTGATTAGCCACTCATAAGTACTTACTTTGTTACCCTGTATTCAGCCTTCTAGTGCCTTAATGGAGGTGTCTACAAAGACAACCCAAGACTGGGTATTGACCTTCTGGGTGTTTCTAAACTTTACCCTATACTGCTCTGGGGCGAGACTAAACTTCGTGATGAGGCATCTCTTCATATTAGGATAGGACTCTCTCGTCCTCCCCAAGGATTAGAAGCCTAGCACCCTCATATACTGGGATCAGTTCCCATAGAAGTGAACCCCAGTACTGAGGTCTAACTTTTCTCAGTTTGAGAGTCCTTTCAAAGGCTGTCAGACACTTGTCAAAGTCACCACCCTCCTGGTAGTTAGGGGCAATCCCCTTAGGTAGGCTCGGGCAAAACACTCACCCCTGGACACCTCCACATCTACTTCGCTGCCACAATTTCTCTGTTCTTTTCTTGACACCATCTCCTTCTCCAGGGCCTACTTCTCTGCCTCTAAAGCTGTCTAGGTTAACTGGTCATCATGTTCTCTCTCCCTGAGGACCAGTTCTGCTTATTCTTGGGTAGATACTACAGACTATCCCATTCCACTAGTTTGGTACTTGGCACTGCTCTCTAAAGTAAGGAACAGGGGATCATCATTCTACTCCTGGAGGTTGGAGGGGCCATCTTCCCCTCCCCTTCTATCCCTGAAGCTTCCTCTGTTTCTCCTAGTTCTGCCCAGGCTTCATGGGACCTAACAATGTCAGCCTTCCTAAGGTTGTTAGCAGAAGGTAACAGACTAGCCAGGTCAAGCTCCATGGTATCCTTAGTTTTGGGTAACTAAAAAATGTGGTACCAATTGATCAGAACAATTTGGAAAACATCGAAAATGAAGTAATTAAAAGTACTTAGTCCAAATTTGAAAAATCAAAAATTATTTTGCTCTAAGTCAGTTTGGAAGATGTTTACTTTGCTTCACTTAAACACTCTATGATGATATTAAACAGAAGTACTGGATCCCACCACTGCGCACAGAATATGTTGGAAAGTGGGTTATTGGTAAGAGCAGATAGGTACCTACACTTAGCAATAGGCCACAATCTCCCAATAGGTCCAGTCAAGGTCTCAACAAATTAATCTTTGCTCAACCCTTGACAGCTTGGCCCATGAGAAACTAGGCTTAATTTCGGAGACAGGGGTGCAAAGCATTTAATATCAATAAACCGGTAAATAATTAAAACATAACAAACAGTAAAAATCAGACTCCACTTTATAACGATAGGAAATATTTGTATCTTCAAAATGACATAAAAACAACAACAATCCAATGTAGGGAACCAGAGATATGAGTTTTTAAATATTAATTGTAAAAAAATGCTTACTAGTACCTCAAAACAAAAAGCACCAACCAGGGACATCTGGTCGAGCTTGACTGGGGCAAAGTCAAAAGTTTAGGTCGACTGCGATAGAACCGTGCTCAGATACACAAATATACTATTTTTCTGGAGCTTTTTCTCTCGTCGTCGGATGAGGCTCCTCTTCAGGCCAGCTTGTGATGCAACATCATTGGCTGGGCTCAGCGCATGGTCCTGGTCATCTCCTAGAAGTCATGTTGACGGGGAAAGTTCTGGAGCTTCAGCGGAACTAACCTGAAATTCAGGCTGGGTTGCTGTTCCATGGCGCCGACTTGACTCTCATCAAACGGTTGGTCACCTTATGGAACTTTTTTGAGCCCTTAAAGTGTCCAAAAACTTGATCCAAGTTTCCAGAAGCTCTGAGTTGCTCCTTGGATATTGGGACTACAGTTCCCAGAATGCACCTGGCCAGAGTCCTCAAATGCCCACTGGACACTAGTCAGCTGGGCTCTTCTTGCAGGACTTCATGCCAGGGACTTTGGTCGACTCCTTTGTACCTGTAGCTTATAGGGAGTCCACTCTTGGATTTGCAGAAGCAAGGCAAAGTCCTTTTCTTGGTGAAGCACAGAGTGTGTAGCTGGTGCAGTCCTTGTGGGTGCAGTCCTTCAGGTGCAGACCAGGGGTTCTGCAGGGCAGTCCTTCTTCTCCAGTATATTCTTCCAGCAGGGATCTGAATTGCTGGGCAACTCTGGTGGCAAGGTGGATCCCAGAAGGAAAAGGTGACCCTGGACACATTCATTCAGCTGGACATGGTGTCTGTTCTTTGGGGTTGCTCTTCAGGTTCAGGCGGATGAAGGGGGTGGCACCTTCAAAACCAGACATTAAATGAGTGACAAACCTGGCACTGAATATACTAATGGTTACTGCAATGTGTCTTTATTAATTGCCTTGTTATATTTTTTAAGTTGTATATAGTTTATGATGCATATAATTTGCATAAAATCCAATACTTTACAGTTTAGTATTTAATATGGTGTAGTGGTTATGTAAAAGAGGCTCTTATTTGTCACACTGTACTTCCTTCTTTTACTGTGAGAAGTATCTTTGAACCTGTTCTTTCAACATGTTCATATCCACAAATTGCATGAAAAAATTCTCAACCTGTTATAACCCTTAAAATCCTGAATTTAAAACTGACCTTCCATCACTTTTCTAAATCAACCTCTGCTTCTTTCTACCTTCAGGCTCCCTCATCTGTATACAAGTTCCTCTAAAAATCTCATGCCTATCTGTCTTAAAGCTCTTTGTAAACCATAACAATATTAATTCCAGCTAGCAATAGCGGTTCACCTAGCCCTCTCTCATAATCACGTCTATGTCTCCAATTATCACAAAGAAATTGGCTGCAATGCATGGAATGAGCATGCAAAACTAACCCTAATAACCAATGGACTGACCAGTAACTAGGCTATGGGAAGTGTGCTAATCACTGTAAAGTGCTACAATGCCTAATCAGTGGTAGTAAGCACTATACATATACAAATAATTATATTTATCCTTGCCCCAAGGTTGGTAAGGAGGAGGCTGCCCCTGACCAATGGGATGCAGGATGCCACCCTCTGGTGTGGCCACTTCATGCAAAGTGTGGCAAACATCAATCCCAGAAAGCAACATTCTTTAAAAATCCAACATGGAGAAAATCTCTCCATGAAGGTTGCCGCTGGCTGATCCCACCCACTGGTGTGGGCAAGTTTCCCTAACATACCTCTTCCAGCCCCTCTCCTAATCTAATTACTGGGGCTCCCACCTGACTACGGGAACAGGAAATGGGGGAGGTCCAGTTTCTGTCCCAGGTGGCTTTCCCTCGTTTGAAAACTAGTTGGCCCACTCTAACCCCATCCTGCTCTGCCATCTGCTGCAGCTGGCCTTCTTCCACCAGATGCTTCCTTTGTTACAGCCCAGGCCACTTCACACCTGATTAAGGTAGCCTGGCTCAGGCTGCCGTAGACTGACCAATCAGGAAAGAGCATAACAGGGCTGATTTTGGTAACTTTCAAAAATAGTTCTAAAACGCTATCTCTGTATTAGTTCTAATGAATCCAACCTTGACAAGTGAAAGGATTTATTGTAACTTTTAATTTGATACCAAACGTGACACATTTGGCTCTTTCCAATGGAAACAAGACTTCATTATTTTATAATACAGCCTCCCAATGTTCGCCTATGGAGCTGATGTACTACACTGGGGAAAACCAATTTTTTTAAGTCCGTGCTTATATTCACACTGCACCCATCCCTTGGGGCACCCAGGGCAGACCTTAGGGGTGATTTATATGTAAAGAAATAAGGTGGTTTAGGACTTTGGAAGTACTTTCTAATTCCAAGGTCAAATTTGGGGTTATCTTTAATTTGAAATCATCCTTTTACAATGACATCAGAGACCACAACAGTGCACCCAGTGCTAACTACACTCGGATCCCTAAACCTACATGCCCTATCATATACTAGGGACTTATAGGTACCCTGTCAGATCCAATTATAATTATGCCTAGTTACCATATACCATTTTAAGTAGAGCACTGGCCCTGAGACTGGATTGCAGTGCCCAGGGCACAATCAGAGACAGATAACACCATTAGCAGTTCAACATGAGGGCAAATAGTGAGGGGGCTTCTGCGATCAGCCCAGTTTATTCACAAAGGTCCAATGAGAAGAGGTTACAATAAATTATTTAAATGGCCCACCTAGAAGATGATATCATGGAGCTGAAAATAAACAACTGTATATAAACTCTTAAGAGAAAGAAAGTTGTTCACATTGATAGTTTCCTTTTGAAATGTTATCAGTGACTCTTAGGTTCCCTGGATCATTATTTCCCATTCCTATTTAACTACTTCACTGGCATTCAAAATCCTCACAGCACATTCACAGATGCCACTATTGTCCTCATCTGCAAACATAACAAACACCATCATCTAGCAAGGAACTATAGTTCCATCTCTCTCATCTAGTAAATGTAGACTGTAGAGGTTAAGCAACAAAATTCCACATAGTTCTTGACTCTGTACTTCCATAGTTGATTCACCTGGATCAGTTGGCTTAGTTTAAGGCAGGTTATCTGCTTCTTAGCCCCTAGACCACAATATCACATTGGTGGAAGAAGGGAAGAAATGATATGGTATAACATTGCTCTAGATGCAGAGAAATCCCTTGACAGAGTGGGCAAGGCTTATCTCTTCAGATCGTTGGAGTACCTGGGGCTACCCAAACAATTATCATTAACCCCAAATTCCTCAATGCAAACAAAAATCATTTACCCCAAATTCCTATATGCAAACTCTCAGGCATCCATGCTTACAAACGTATCCTTTAATCTAAATTTAGACTCCAAAGGATGCCTGTTTTTCCCCTACTATTCATCCTGGCCCTTACTCAGATCCTCAGAAACAAACAACTGATTAATAGCTTCAAACTGGAAGCTGTCTACAAATTCAAACCTTGAGTGTATGCCGATGATTTGTTCCTGAGTGTCATAAATCTTAAGCAATTAATGCTCATGTTATTACAGGAATTACATCTGTATAGTTATATGGCTAATAAATTGAATTACATAAATATTGTAACCTAAATATCGTTTGCAGATATATAGTCGTCTTTGGTGTAGAATTTCCAATATTATACTCCAATGAGGTGATATTCTTGTAAACAATATGGAGGACACAATATTTTTGTCAAGCGATATTATATGGTACCACAATATTCTTGTACCAGACCGGATTTGTTTAGGATAGAAACAACAGTGTCAAAACAAACTTTTATGACAAGACCGGAGGCTCATATTATGCGTTTCTTTTCTCACTTTAATAAATAGCAGCAGTCAAGAAACATACTACAATTCCCAGAAGGCCAGAGAACCAGAGCCAATGGGAATAAAAACGTAGTCCAAATACTGTACACCAATCATATTATGAACATATGGATTGTGACGTCACTTGACTGCGAACAGCCCTCTTTTCTTGCTGCTCGCAGTCAAGTTAAGTACCCTTTTTCACTTCTCCATACATTTATTTGTCGTATTTAGACTATAGATATATTTTATTATTGTCTATAATTGTAGTTATTTGTTTAATGTGTTTTACGCACTGCTCGCGTGCTTTATTTGCTTATTCCAGTCGGCAAGTTGCTGCATCGGGTTGGCGCGTGGCGCCTCGCGCGCTTCGTTACAACCGTCTAACGTTCTGGCGGTTGGTCCGAAGCGCGCATCCGTTAACGCTCCTAATTGCCAAATACCTTGCTCATGTTTGTTTTCGCTCACCTCGGAGCCTCCTATTACATGTCCGGCTGTGTCCTCTGCTCCGCACTCAGATAAGGCTGGGATTTCCTGGTTTCCTCTATCGGCGACGCCCATAGGCAGGGCCTTAGCTCCTTGATAGTTTTTCTTTCCTATTAACTCCATAATTGCCAGTTCCTTTTTTGCTTTAACTATGGAAACAGACAACTCCCCCCATTTACAAGATGCTGATGATATTAGGCAGGAGCTCTCTGCCTTTATAAAATCTTCTGTCAAACAGGCAGTAAATTCCTCCTTACAAAAAATTACAAAAAATGTCGAATTTTCATTTTCAGATATGATTTCTAAATCCATGTCGGCCCAGGCTGCGTGGGAATTCAGTCAGCGCCTCTCTCCATCAAAAAATTGCAAAAAACAGCGCAAAAGAGAAGTGAGGCTTCCTCACATGTGACAGAGGATGCAGTTCCTCAAAAGGCTCCCTCCAAGGAGTATAAAAATTTGAACGTTGGGAAATCAAGTTTGAAACATAAATCCAAATCAAAAAATATTATTACCCCTTTGTATATTTCGTCCATCCCTGACACGGATGATGATGTATCAGATTTGGACTCTGACTCCAAAGTTTCGGACGTTGGGGACGACGTTTCTGTCTCCCCTCCTCCATCAAAGAAATCTAAATTGACCTCTCTCCATTCTTCCACCTCTATTTCCCTTCTCGACCCTGAAGGTTTCCCAATGTTTGACCCTTCAAATATCCTTCATCTCAACTCTACTGCGTGGGTTCCCGCGGATCACGTTGCCCAATATGTTTCCGCAAACTTTTTCTGTCCATTAGACAAACAAACTAGAGCCAAATTAAAATCTGAATGTCCCCGTCCCTCCCTAGACCAACACCTTTCGGTCACCCCTTCTATAGATCAGCTCCTCCTCACATTTTTTACCAAAATGGGCAAGGATCCACGCAAGGGAGTGTATAAGGCGTGGGCCTCCTGCCAAGATAAATTGATGGACGTTTTGGGTCCCTTAACTCGTATTTTCGACATTGCAGAGGCAGCCAGGATTGATGGCTCGTTCATTGACCCTGAAGAGCTTACCCTTTGGGTGCAATATACCTTTTGCCTTCTGGGTAACGCGAATTCTGCTCTCACCCACGAGAGACGAAAAGGCTTACTTCTAAAGCTCGATCCGAAGTTGGTTAGCCTGGCATCGGTCCAGCCCAACGTCCACACTGATGGCGCACTATTTGGTGAATCCTTTATCAAAGACTTAAGCAAATACGTAGCAACCTTTAAGTCACTGGATAAAGCTCAGCAATCGCTAAAAAGATGTTTTCCCAACGGGTTTTTGCAAGGGCCGGCAGAGGCAGGAACCGCTTTGCCGGCCGCTACTATCCAAACCAAGGTTCCAGAGGATATCATAACACCTCCTACCAGGAGTATAGGCCGCAGTTCTATCCTCAAAGAGGCAGAGGTTTCCGCTCCAGAGGCTTCAGGAACGCAAGATCTTCTACCCAACCAAGTAAGTCCTTTATCTCCTTCTATTCCCATAGGGGGCGTCTCTGTTTTTTCCTAACAAAATGGGAGGAAATCACGGCAGACCCCTGGGTTCTCAACACTATTCAGGGTTACGCCATAGAGCTCTATTCAACCCCAGTCAAAACCTTCTCCCCTCCTCTTCCTCGTTTTTCCTCAGATATGGCTCTCCTTATTTCTTCCAAAGTACAGTCCCTGTTGCAAAAACAGGCCATATCTCCCACCTTTCCTGACCCATCAGGTTTCACCAGCTCCATCTCAAAGGTTTCAATCATTTTGTAGTATATCATCACTTCAAAATGGAAACCATCCTCCATCTAAGAGACACCCTGCTTCAGCGAGATGGATAATCCGATTGGATGTTCAAGATACGTATCTAGGCGTTCCAATCCATCCTCATTTCAGAAAGTTCCTCCAATTCCAATGGGCAAACCAGTATTTTCATTTTACCTCTCTTCTCTTCGGGCTATCATCAGCTCCATGGTGTTTCACAAAGCTCATGAAACCGGTAGTGGCCTTTCTCAGGGCTCAAGGAATCAGACTCATCATTTACCTCGACGACATTTTGTTAATGAGCCAATCTCCACATTCTCTCTTGACTCATCTATCCATAACATGCTCCCTTCTTTCAGAGCGAGGTTTCATCACAAACAAGGAAAAATCCATTCTAACACGTTCTCAAACTATAGAATTCTTAGGTTTTCAGATAAATTCAGTTTCGGCCATTCTCATGCTTCCCTCTGCAAAGATCAAAACCATAAAGTCGGAGATTCTTCAAGTCTTGCGCAGTTCTCTGATCTCTCTCAGAACGTTAGCGCGGATTGTAGGTCTCCTCTCTTCATCAATTCAGGCTATCTTTCTGGGTCCCCTGCATTACAGGGCCCTTCCGAGATTATAAATTCGACATTTACGGAAAGGCCTTTCCTATTCAGACGTCATTCCCTTAGACGTAGATGCACGCACAGAACTCCAATGGTGGATAGACCATTTAGATGCTTGGAACAGAAGAACTATCTTCGCATCAGCCCCAGATCTAGTATTAGAATCAGATGCAAGACGAACCGGCTGGGGGGACCGGTGTGGACCAATCTCGACTGGAGGTACATGGTCATCAGAGGAGTCCAAAATGCATATCAACTGTTTAGAGATGCTTGCCGGCTCCTTTGCAATCAAAAGCCTTGAAAAAAACAGAGTTTGTTGTGCCATCCTTCTCAGAATGGAAAACATCTCTGCAGTTCGATATATCAGTCATCTCGGAGGCACAAAATCCAAACCTCTGGCAGAATTAGCCAAGGGCTTTTGGGAATATTGCCTTTTAAACCACATTTCGGTTCATGCAGAGTATCTTCCGGGATCTCTGAATTCAGTTTCAGACTGGCATTCCCGCCATCTTCAAGATTCAAGGGACTGGAAACTCCACTCTTCTGTTTTCCAAAACCTTCAATACGTTTGTGGTCCTCTTGTAATCGATCTTTTCGCATCCCGTCTCAATTCTCAGCTTCCCCAATTCTACAGTTGGCGCCCAGATCCACTGGCTTTAGCTTCCGATGCCTTTTACAAGACTGGTCTCATACCCTCAATTACGCCTTTCCTCATGATCAGCAGGGTATTGGCTCAGGTCAGACGCCCACAAGCCTCTCTAGTGCTCATAGCTCTGTTTTGGCAATTACAAGCTTGGTTTCCAACCCTCTTAGAGTTGTCGATAGATTTCCCTCCGTTGATTCCTTCCTTTCCGAATCTGCTGTTAGACCCCTTGGGCCGTCCTCATCCTCTCATTCTGGACAATGTGTTGACACTCTCCGCATGGAAAATATTGGGCAATCCCGTTTTTTCCCTTGCATTTCGACAGAGGCTTCAAAATACATCTCTCAGTCCTGGGCCCCAGGCAAAAAGAAAGCTTATCAATCAGCCTGGTCTATTTGGGACAGCTGGTGTCTGGGAAAACACATTGATCCCATTTCAGCAGATGTAATCTTTATAGTGAATTTCCTAGCGGCGGAGGCAAGCAAAGGTAAGGCTTTCCGTACTATCAATTTGTACAGATCAGCTCTTTCCTCCAACCATTCTTTCGTTAATGGAAAACCAATTGGAGAACACCCTCTCATTTGCCGTTTACTAAAGGGAGTAAAGTTTTCCAATCCTCCTCTTCC
This sequence comes from Pleurodeles waltl, assembly GCF_031143425.1. NCBI lineage: Eukaryota > Metazoa > Chordata > Amphibia > Caudata > Salamandridae > Pleurodeles > Pleurodeles waltl. Next base: position 624,278,833 of record NC_090438.1, on the reverse strand, counting down.
TAAATACAGTCAATTATGGGATGTTAATATTGTTTTGAAATTTCTATTGTCATGGCCTGATAATCTTATGCTTTCTCTAAAAATGCTATCTGCGAAATTAACCATGCTATTGTGCCTTGTTTCTATCAAACACCTCTCAGATATCAAAGCGCTAGATATTTCCAATCGCCACTTTACTCCATCTGGAGTTTTGTTTACCATGGTTCACCGAACCAAAACCAATTTATCTTCTGTTTTTTTCCCATATTTTCCTGATCATCCCAAGCTATGTGTCGGACAATGTTTAAAAGCGTATGAACTAATGACTGCAGATTTGAGAACTCCCTTTCATTCTCAATTACTAATTTCCTTCAGGAAACCTCACAATCCTGTTTCGGCTGCTACATTAGCCCGGTGGGTCAAATGGCTAATGTCTTTGGCTGGTATAGATACTTCCATGTTTGGAGCCCACTCCTCCAGGGGTGCCACGGCTTCCAAAGCCTTTTGGGTGGGTTCCCTTTTAGAGGATATTCTCAAGTCTGCAGATTGGTCTAATGACAATGTATTTAAAGTTTTTTACTGTAAACCTGTCGATAATGTTTCATTGAATGTAATAAATATGCTTTAAACTTGCATAATATGTAGATTTTCCTATTTCTATGACGGAAAGTCTTAATTTTATTAAAGACACGGAGGCGAGTATTATCCCTCCACTTATTTTAACTTTGTTTATTTCCCCCCCCTTCTAGAGCACCATTGGCCATCACTCAACCTTCTACCTAGGACTTCGGCTTATGCTTGGCTTTCTACTTGTTCTACTAACAAGACGCCACTCACCGCTCCTTTTTCTGTGGATCGAACTTTCCAGGATCTTTCGTGGTTATCCCAAACTTTGAACTTTTGTTCTGATGTTCTATCTTTCCTTATGGCAATTCTTATTTTATTTACCATATTTCCATTGTTTAATGCCAATTGACTCTCTCGCAAGAAAAGAGGGCTGTTCGCAGTCAAGTGACGTCACAATGCATATGTTCATAATATGATTGGTGTACAGTATTTGGACTACGTTTTTATTCCCTTTGGCTCTGGTTCTCTGGCCTTCTGGGAATTGTAATAGGTTTCTTGACTGCTGCTATTTATTAAAGTGAGAAAAGAAACGCATAATACTCGCCTCTGTGTCTTTAATAAAATTAAGACTTTCCGTCATAGAAATAGGAAAATCTACATTCTTCCGTCCCACCAGAGTATGCCTGAGACAACATTTTCTCAAATGATAAATGAAATGGAAACACCGCTCATATTCATTACATAGCAATTAGATTCTCCAAACAAATTGATACAAACTAACACCAATAAAACCCTATATTATGTCAATATTTCCACTTGCCTTACTTTTAGCCTTCGTTAGGAAACTCAACAGAACTCCAATTCAAACCCACCATCTCATAGTCACCAAGAATTTAATTAGCACTTATAACAAATTGAGGGGCTTCTGGGCACCACCAAGAATCAATGGCTCAGTAAATCTATTTGGCAAACAAACATTTAAAAATGACCATGCCTACCTGAAAAGGCAGGCTTTAAATCATTGAATCATTAACTTGTGCCTATCCAGTTTGTCTATAAATCCCAGCGAAAGAGCAGCACTACTGATGAGTGAATTGTACCCTCCAGAAGATTACATGAAGACAATTGCACTCCAGTGAGCTATTTTCCACTGTCATTAGTCAAACTAATTTGGATGTTTGGTAAGTTAACTATTTTTTGTGCTGTCAAAATGAATGTTCCTTAATGGAGAATATGATGTTTAGTTTTCACTTTGGATAACTCTTATATTGGACAGCAACAAGACAAAGCACAAGGTATACTACAAGACCTGAGAAAGTATTATAGAGATGGATATGACAAGGGGATGATGAGAATGCATAGAAGTGTCATTATGGGTTTAGGATACATCTCCATGAGTGCCCTATTCACATAGGTATATTTGATTATAGATATAAATTTACAGCTAAATTTACCTGACTTCGGCCAGAAAATCACAAAAGAATAACTGAAAGGCATAAGCCCTGTTATACTAGTGGAGCTCTCCACCACAAGAGTGGAATTCTCTGCACCTGTAAATCACACTCGAGGGGTCAGAAAATGGGTGTTCCAAAGGGTAGTTAGGCTTGGAGGTTTGTGAAAGCCCACAAACGTATACACTTGTGGACATTCTCAAACTTCTCTCCTTAGTCTTTTCACCCTAGAAAGGGTTGGATAGTGACTCAGGGAGGGAAACTGAATAAATCACCTCCAGATTTAATGGAAATGTAGGAAGAAGGGGTTTCTCCATAGACAAAAGAATATTTTCCTGTAAGAGAAAAGAAAATGCATTGCTACAGTAGGTCCTGTTCCCCCTGTTTGGAGTTCTACTCTATGGAGACCTCTGCATAGCAGGAATACAGCCCTATTGGTTTTATGTTTTTTGGACTTTTTCTACCAAAACACAGCCTGGAAATGGCTTTTCTAGACCCTCTGGCACTAAGGACTTTATCAATGTGACAACCCAAGACTACAAATCCTATGGACTGTAACCACCCCGCAACCCATTGAGCATTACTTGAGTGTGATGCATTCTAGATAATGATAAATCCTGCGAAATATCCCAGAAATGGTTAGTGATACCCAAACCCTCTTTCATCATGGAATGTCACAATCAAGAACAATGAGAGACCAGCAATATATTTGTAAGACTTTTTTATGAATCAAACCCCTCACCTAGTACATACAATCTGAATCGTAACTGTGATAAAACCTAACAAAATAGTGACAGCACTAATTTTTTTTAAAACCTTTATTTGTCATTTTATAAATGACTGACAAGATACAACAAAGCAGCGCCACTATCAAAGGTTACATTACAATAGCATCAGAGCCAATCTTAGTCCATATCATGGTAGCTATTACAGTTAGGGAGCACAACAGGGAATGCAGGAGTTGTATCCAAGCACAGAACATAACCAATTTATTCATAGCCATCACCCGCTCTTACCCATACGCTGCTACTCTATAGTTGTACCTCAATGTCCATTGAGTCATCCGCCAAGGTTTCTCCCTCCAGACAAAAAAACATTTGACATAATATGCCCCAGGCTTCCATGTCAACTGGTATTTTAGCATCTGAGCAGGTACGTCACATTTGAGTTCCCTCTGTCACTGACTACTGAGAGATATCATGGACCCATATCCCATCAGAGGGAGTCCTAACCCCTATTCATGTGACGGCCACCCACCCCATTGCCAACTGCAGAAACCAGCATGTCCTTTTGCGCATCTTGGGGTGCACTAGGCTGTCCAGCAGACAAGGCTGTGGTGTGATTACACAATAGTAGTCCAATTTAACCTGATTATCTGCTTCCAGAAGTCTCTGATCTGCGGGCAGCTCCACGCCAAGTGCTTAAAGTCTGCTTCTCCAGTTCCACAATAGAGACATGCAGAAGTGCACTCTGGGTTGATTCTGTGCATGCCAGCGGGGGTCATACAAGTATGGTACACAAAATTAAATTGAATCACTTTGAACTGGGCGATGCTGGACATGAACTTCATCAACACACAAATGCTGGCCTTGTCCACATGCGAGAACGGATTCCCAAGATCGGCCTCCTAAACACTCCACACTCCCAGAGGCTCATTTATTGTATCCTTCAGCAGCACCTTATAAATTAACAATTTAGGGTGTCGCCCAGGCCCAAGTGTCAATATTGCTTTAAGTGTAGCCAACACAGGCAGTAGCACAGGATAAGACATCCAGACAGTCCTAACCATGTCCGTCACACCCGCATAGCGCAAAGATTTCCCAGCTCCCAGCCCGAATCGAATCCACTCTTCCTCACAGGATACAGGGATACAAGCCACCAACCAACTTGCAACCTCTCTCATGCCAAGGTTGAAACGACATGACCTCCTCCATCTGGCAGAATTATTCTTAGATCCATAGCTGCAAACTCCCTATGAAACTGATCACCACCATCACCAATCTCTGCCACACCGAAGCAGTCTGACACACACATAAGGCTCCATAGAACCCTCCATCAGCAATACCGGGAGTTCAGTACCCTCCACCCTACCCACCAGGATATCCTTCTCCCAGCTATTTCCTTTCTCCATACATTTTACAGGGTGTTGCATGTGGGAGGCATACTAATAATATCCCCAATTCGAGACCCCGACTCCACCATCCTCATAAACCCTTATTAATATCTGAGCCACCTGACTCCACTTCCCTGCCCAAATAAGGGAGGTGAAGAGGCTATTCAGCTGACAGAAGACACTCTCAAGAAGGAGGCACAATGTATTCTGGATCACATACAGGCAGCAGGGCAGAAACACTAAATTAGACACTGCTATGTTTCCCGCGAGTGATACCGGTAAGGTGTTCCAGAACTGCAAAGATGCCTGCAAGGACCCTATCACCCACTCAATATTGTACTGCAATTACTTTTTGTGTGAGTGTGTCACCATCATACCCAGGTATGGAAAACTATCAGTCTCTCATCTGGCAAATGCTTCCTAGGCATCCTAGCCAACTCCATCAGCGAGAACAATAAGGACTTCCTGCTATTAATGTTGAGGCCTGACACTTTCTCAGACTCTCTCAGTAGTTCCCCTAAGACTGTCACAGACGTCCTGGGCACCCTAAGGTGAAATGAAGCATTGTCTGTGTCGAGTGAGATAGTGTGCCTCGTGTGACCCATCTCTAGCTTCCATTCCTTGAGAACCTGACATACCTGTATTTCCTGTCGCTCCACTACCAGGGCAAACATAAGGGCAACAGTGAGCATCCCTGTCATGTGCTACATTCTATGTCCCACCGCTTCGATCTACATTGTTCTGTCTAATTTGAGGCCCAAACCCCATGTGCTTCATCACCTCTAATGGATAACCCTATTCCAATGTATCAAATGTCTTTTCAATTTTAATTGAGGCCAACACCATGTCCCTCTTCCTGTTTTCTACCTCATGCAGCACAGGCCGCCTCAGGTTCAAGGTCATACTGTGACCTTGAATAAGGCCACATTGGCCTATGTGAACCAGTCCATTCGTCACCGGACTCAGGCGATTGGCCGAGCGTTTACAAAAGATTTTAATGTTGGAGTTTATCATCATAAGGGGTCGATAATTCACAATGATAGTTCTCAGGACAGTAAATAATAAAAAATATTGTAACACTGTGATTATATCATAAAGTTTCTTTACTTTGCTATTTCCCTCCCTACTTTACTTTCAGCTAAGTCCTTAGTAGCAAAAGCTGTCTACTTTGAGATTCAGAAATGGTTCACACCGACATTCCTCTTCTGAACAATAGAACTGGTGCTGAGCAAAATAACAGCCTCCTATTCTCATCTGCATTGGCAGGCTGGCATGTGTGTTCTCTGTAGCTTTCATCAAAGGAAGGTGATTGTAGCTCTGTCTGACCCTCAGCCTTGAGTCACTAATGTGTGAAGTTCCTCTCCATCTCAATAAACTTGGTTCCTAATTTAGATATTCTATCTGAAAATTGTTGATCATTTTCATATTAAACAATTAGCAGTAAGGTCCTGGCAGCCTTTCACTTACATTCTGTGAAACCTTGCCTATTACCAGGGCCATTGGAAATATGTATGTATGTATGCCATATTTATAAAGTGCATTCCGGCCAAGGCATCGAAGCGCTAAGCAACAGGAGTGAGAGAACTAAGAAAAACAGAAACAGAGAGAGGAAATTAGCCACCGCTACTGTGGGAAAAGCCAAGTTTTTAGTTTCTTTCTAAAGGCCAAGAAATTGTGTTCTTTCCTCATCAGGAGAGGAAGCATATTCCAGTGTTTAGATGCGGACACCGTAAAAGCCTTATCACCCCATCTATCCCTACAGGTCCGTGGCACATGAGCCAAATAGGAGCCTGCAGATCTAAGCTGACGGCTTTGGGTGTACCAGAGAAGCCCCGATGTCAGATGTTCAGGGCTACTGTTATATAAAGCTTTATGAGTTAAACATATTGTCTTAAAGACAATACGTTTCTTCACAGGTAACCAGTGTAGTTGCCTCAAACTAGCACTGGCTGAAACGGTACGAGGACGATTAATTATTAGACGAGCAGCAGTATTCTGGATAAGTTGAAGTTTACTAAGTGAAAACTTAGAAATATTAAGCAATAAGGCGTTACAGTAATCTATTTTAGAGATTACCAAGGCAAGAGACACCATAATTCTAAGCTTCTCTTGTAAGTAAGGAAATATTGTTTTCAGTGTTTCAAATAGTCAGAAGCAAGTTTTAGTAGTAGAATTCATTTGTGGCTTAAAGGATAGGGCAGTGTCAAAAATCACCCCCAAATTCTTAGTAGAGCTAATGAGGACAGGTAGGTCTCCACACACAGATGGCCACCATCGAGAGCTCCATAACTTTCTACTAGAGCCAAAGTACAATTCTTTTTTTATTGCCGTTCATTTTAAGCCAGTTCAGGCCCATCCATCTATTAACCTCACACATACATTGATGGAATCAGTCAGCGGTTTCTTCCCAATTTGTATGTACTGGGATGACTAATTGAGTATCATCTACATAAGAGGTGGCCAAGAAGCCAAAAGAAAGAATCAATCTGGCCAGAGGAGCCATGTACAAATTAAAAAGGGTGGGACTAAGCGAGGAGCTCTGAGGTACACCGCATGGTAACTGATATACGGGTGCCTTAAAAGCTCCACAAGTTATCATAGTGGATCTGTCTTCTAAGAAGGACTTCAAAATGTCCAGAGCTGTGCCTCTGACGCCTGCCTGATGCAGGTGATGTGTCATAATTTGAGGGGAGATGGTATCAAAAGCTGCTGACAAGTCTAAAAGCACTAAAATAGTACCAACTCCCTCATCAATTAATCTCCGGATACTATCCGAAGTAGTTATGAGGGCTCATTCTGTACTCTGGTTCTTTCGGATACCGTGTTGAGTAGGGTCTAGACTACCTGAGTCTTGAAAAAACTTGGCCAATTCTTCATTAATATGTTTTTCGAAGATCTTAGATTCGAAAGGCAACAAAGCAATAGGCCACAAGTTTTTAAAATCATTAGATTTACCATCTAATTTCTTTTTCAGGGGAATCACCGTTGCTTCCTTCCATTGGGAAGGAAACGCACCCGCAGTCAGGACCTCATGAAATGTGGAAGCAAGAGCTGTATTCAGGACAAGCTGTAAAATATGAGGTGGACAAGGGTCGCTGGGGGAGACAGATTTAATAGTTGTCATGAGCTTTTTGATCCTCTCTAAACCTAGTGGCTGGAAATTCGTCAGTTTAGAGCCATCGTCCTTTAATGAGACTGTTCAAGGATTCATATAAATTACCTGTTTTTACGGATTGTGGAAAGTTTGCCTGAATATGCAGAATTCTGCTTTCAAAGAAGGTCGCCACCTTATTGCAAACATCTTGAGAATTCTCAATATCTGTGGGCATGTCAGAAATTGTAGGAGAGCGTACTACTCTAAAATGTTCTCTAGGTGTATTATTAGCTTAAATATTCAGCAAGGGAGGGACAAATTATGCTACAAATTATGTGGCAATATGGGGCACATTTTGTGATAGTAATACTTCATTATTTTTGCTTTTTTTTACTCTTGTTAGCAATATTTGGGCATACGCTGCACTTCATTAGTAGAAGGTTAACACCCAAATATAGTAAGATGCAACAGAAAGGTGATCAGTCAACCCTTGCAAAGAGCCTTCCACTGCGCGGCAGCATGTGTCACTGCATTTTTTGTAACTTTTCAAACGTTTGAGATAAAAAAAAAAATTGCTAAGGTCTACAGATTATGCAGCAGATGATGGATTATGTGGCAGCTATGTCAAATCCATAGTTATGCAAAGAATAGCACGACCACACAATCACATAATTTCACTGGGTCTGTCTATTACTTAAAAGCAATGAGAGAGAAGTGAAGTTATCGACTTCTTTGAAAGTTTGTTCTTTATTTAAAATGAACTACTGTACACTGAATACTGAACACATTACAATGAATAACAATATGAATATATGTGCATTTATAATTCAAACCTAAACTTAAATTAACAACATATATAATTTGGGAAGTGGGATATGTAGTAGAGAAATTGTATGATAATTCTAACACTGGGACTATCATATCACCTTCCTAGGACTACGCATGGAAAACTGCACATTATGGCGCTGTACATTTAGATTTCTGGGAATGCTTCTGAATTCTTGAAGATAATGTATAGCTGTCAGTACACATTTACTGCTTTCTATGTGAATATTGGACATAGATGTATATAAAATTACATTGCAAAAGACCATAAGTTATCACTGTCCAGCATACGCCATTTGAAACAGGTGAATTGGAAATTCCACTGCAGTCTTTACAATATCTCTTTTGTTGGACTATGGGTCTGATTTCGATCTTGGCGGAGGGGAACACTCCATTACAAACTTGATGGATATCCTGTTCGCCATACTACGATCCTATTAAATCCTAGGGAGATTGTAATATTATGGACATGAAATCCGTCACATTTATGATGGAGTATTCCCTCTGCAAGATCTCAACCAGGCCTTATTTCTTAATATGATTTCAAACTGAGTTGGTCACAGGATTACTCCATGTCAGTGAAACATAATTTTCTAACCCTGTGCATTACCTTTCCAGAAAATGTGTGCAGGCTTGTTTACTGTAATTGACACAATTGAAGAGAATCAAGACCACATCTCCCAGAAATACACTGATTTCTTAAATAAAATACAAGCACTGCAATTAAGGTATGTAGATGACATGGATTCTTCTGGTAACTTTGCTATTGTGATGGCCAATACATATGTTTTTAACAGCCACAGATGTATTCAGAAGATAACCTAACATGACTTCAAATTTTTTATTCTAGGTGATTTTTCTCATGGAAAGGTAAGCTGACCGAGTCGTTTTGAGACCCACACTGGTGTTATCTCCTCACCTTTCAGAAATTGCACATTAGCTGCAATCTCAATGATTGCTGATATTTCCTATTGCTAAAATGTTTTGGAAAATTGCTAAAAAAAAAGAACAAGGCAGTGATGAGGCAATAACAAGCATTTGCAATGAAATGGGTCTCGTGTTTTCTTGAGTTTAGCATTGTGAACTCCCAACCGGACTTTTCTTGACACATAAACTGAAAACGAAAAGTAAAACAGTTTCACATAAGCGAGCCAACGGCAACCATGAGTGCAAAGCACACACACAGAAAAGGAAACAGAAGTTTGTTCAAAGTGAAACGTATCGGCAGAAGTGCAATTATCCATGTAACCGGCAAAAGTGCAATTATCCATGTAACAGGGTGATGTCAAGAAAAGCACTTGATTACTGCCTAGCAAGATTGTGCTGCCTACAAATTAAAAAGAAAAAGTAGTCCAGAAACCATATAGAAAACACAGTAGTTGGCCGGTGCGCTTGAGGTGGGCTAAACACAAGAAAAGACATGACGTATGCATGCCTTTCACTAATTAAATGAAGCAAATTTTAAAAAGCAAGCAAGCGAACCAACCAAACTGATCGGCATGCTGTGGGCGTGGTTAAAAGCCCACAGAGAGATTACACTAGGTACAGAGCGCTTTGTGCTCAACCCTAAAAAGCAAAACAGGGATTTCCAATTGTGATGATATTCGGTTCTATACATTTCATTCGACAGCTGAACCACTAACCTTTGTTTACCACCCCCTATCTCAGCAAAGCCACAATAATTGTGTAGTTACAGACAATAAAAGAAAATATTTCCCTGCAAACATATATTTTTCACTATGGTGGAGAAATATCCAGCAGCTTCTTATACATGTAATTTGGAACCATGGGTATTAGAAGAGGATATAGAGTATAGGACTACTTTGCTTTTTCTAACAATGAGTTAAGAATATACGGTATAACAATAAGATAAAGTTTCAGTAGTCAACACCGTAGTTACAGATCAGAATCACTACCTAATCTGGTCAGTCAACAAGGTAAACTAACTGTATTTGAAAGGGCACAGTAGAAATTTGAAAATAAAATTGAAAAAAGAGTTTCACTTGGCCCTGCATTTTTTCTAGAAGATCCCCGAATTTGCCCAACACAAGCGTAAATAATTCATTCAGTCACAGCAGTTGGATATCCAATATGCATGAAATCAAGTTGCAAGGAGTTGGGTTTCCCGCTGTCACCAGATTAGCACGAGGAGTGTAGAAGCACAGTAGATAATTTGAATAGGTTGATGCAGCTAATGCAGCTCTGTACATTTGGTTCATGTCGCTAGAGCCACAGCATAGCATTGCCTTTTTGCTTGCTGTCTATATTTCACAGACTGGGCAGGGTGATGTGCTGCATTTAGTTAATAAGGTACCACAGCTCTTGCACAGGATGGAGCTGTAAAATCACATTTGTGAAGTATTTCAGAATGAAGATAGTTGCAAGAAAATCCACTGCAGCAAAGTACCTTGACATTAGTAAGAACTACATACACGCTTCACCATGTTACATCCCAGTCCTTGTTGAGGATCATATGTGGTTGTCTTGACGCCTCCTGGCTTCTCTTTGTCCACCATTACAAAGATTGTGACCCTCCCATTATTGCCCTCTTCATGCTTCTCTTCCTCGTTCATCTTAGAAAATGGCACTTAATGCGAGCAAAAAACACATTTGAGAAAGCGGAGGAAGAAAAGAAACGAAAATGTATCACAAAGGGAGAAAGCAGAAAGCTGTAAATGTAATCTGAAGGGGCAGGGAGTGGGTGTTAGGGGCTCGAGATGACTTCAGGATTACACTGTCTCAGTATTACATGCTCGCACATTTAATTGTAGCAGCCGCGTGTTTCGGAGGGTAGCTGTGGGCACCGGCATGTTTTTATTTACAAATTAAGCACTGTGATGGGAAGCCAGGTGAAAAAGGTAATGTTACTGCGTAATTTAAGTGGAATTACCATTTTCTGCAGCGATTTGCCATTTCTAATACTACGGTAAGAGTTCCGCTCAGAATATCTGAGTATTCTCATCTGCAAGCACTGCCCATGCTAGCTGTATGGGTAATCCTGGGTGTACGAATACCGCACTAATAATGTCGTCCCAGAAACGACGACGCCCTAAAGTCACTTAACCGGAGCGGTTTCATACAACCTGAGCGCTGTGGGATTGAGAAAGAAATTGCGGAACAAAATTCAAAGCATGAAGTATCTTTTTAAACAGACACAAATCTGTGCCAGTGCCATTGAATTAGATAACCAAAGCAAATCGAATCATATTAAATAACGGGTAAATAACCAGAAAATATGACACCCTTTTCCAGTGGCTACACGTGGCTGCAGAAAACCGGCTGCGGCCTGTCCACGTTCAAATGATTCCACAAAAAGTTCTTTGCTGTTGGACAGACGGGATTTCACGAGCTTTTCGTGAAATGGGAACAATGTCTTTGTGTTATCTACGGTATTTCCTCCCGCGCATCCGAGGTAGAAGGGGAAGCGTGAGGCGCTCTTTGCTGTGTAGTGAAAACAACGTATTCGCGTTTATTCTGTACTATATGGGCATATTGCTGCCTGTCGCCAAAAACCCCAGTTACAAACTGCCACTTAGCATGAGACGGGGCAGAGGATTTCCTGTAACCTTCATGTTTTCGACGTCATATTATAGTCAATCCATATGTCACTGTAATATTCTTTACCCCGAACTTCAAGTAAGAGGCCTCGATGAATCCCCAGCTGCTTTAAAGTGAGTCAGGCAAGTGTTGTGGTAACAACCGTGTTTGCCTTGGTGTGACTAAACTAGGACTTGAAGGAGAATCAAAACCGTTCAAAGCTTTTGGTCGGTGACCAACTGACCACAGCTAGTCACTTGCTTACCACACGAAGCAATTCACTGGGCGGACTGACTATTCAGACTAGAAGGTGAAATAACTGCTCGGGAAAGTTGTGGTTACATCTTTTTCTTTGAGAGTGGTTGTATGTGGGTTTGTAATGGGGTTCTCGTTTGCATTCACCCGGCCCCACAAGGCCGCATCCTGTTCGAAAATATTTGAATTTAGTGACCCAAGTAGTCACATCGAAAGAGTGAAAAAGCCATCGCTTAGTCAAAGAAAGTGAACAGAAAAGGCAAGATGGAGTGTACAGGATGAGGTTTACCACACAAACAACAAGAAAACATAAAAGAGCATCTGGAGAATTTCCTTGCATCCCTCTAGGTAAACTAGAGTCGTTTTGCTTGTGCCAAGACAATAAGGTAGCCAGAAGCCCAACGAATCGAGATAAAGTGAATGTAGTTAAACTTGGCCCATTCTCTCAGCTTTCACCCTGCCTCAATTCAAGAACACCACCAACACTCTACTTGCATTTCTACCCACTAGTACCAATGCCACCATCCCATGTCAACTACCAATTAAGTGGCGAGGACAATGTGACAGCTACATTACATGTTCGCAGGTCAGGCAACTGCAGGTGGTTAATTAAGTTATAGCTTTGGAAGGAAATTGCATATGGTGCACCTCCTCCCTCCCCCCCATAACTGCCTACTTTAAATCTCATGTTTTGGGTATAAAGGGTATACATTTATCCAGTGGTAAAAAAAGTCGGTTAGGAGGGATAAATTAGAGAAATCAGTGCTAAAGTGCATATGCTCTCTCCCTTTAAACATGGTGACTTTGGATCATACCCAATTGGCTTATTTAATTTACTTATAAGTCCCTAGTAAAGTGCACTATATGTGCCCAGGGCCTGTAGATTAAATGCTACTGGTGGCCCTGAAGCACTGATTGTGCCACCCACTTAAAGTAGCCACTTAACCATGACTCAGGCCTGCCATTGCAAGGCCCGTGCGTGCAGTTTCCCTGCCAATTCAACTTGTCATTTAAAAGTACTTGCTAAGCCTAAAACTCCCCTTTTTCTACATATGTCATCCCCCTAAGGTAGGCCCTAGGTAACCCAAAGGGCAGGGTGCTGTATAGGCAAAAGGCAGGACATGTACCTGTGTAGTTTACACGTCCTGGTAGTGTAAAACTCCTAAATTCACTTTGCACTGCTGTGAGGCCTGCTCCTTTCATAAGCGAACATTAGGGCTCCTCTCATTTACTGTTTGAGTGGTAGCTTCTGATCTGAAAGGAGTAACAAGGTGATATTTAGTACGGCCAGAATGGTAATACAAAATCTTGCTGACTGGTGAAGTTGGATTTATTATGACTATTTTGGAAATGCCACTTTTAGAAAGTGAGCATTTCTCTGCACTTAAATCCTCTGTGCCTTACAATCCACGTCTGGCTAGGTTTAGTTGACAGCTCCTTTGTGCATTCACTCAGACAAACCCCAAACACAGGATGGTCAGTCACACTTGCATACATCTGTATATTGAATGGGTCTTCCTGGGCTAGGAAGGTGGAGGTCCTGACACTTACATGTCAAAGGACAGTAGCCTGCCCACACACAAAGGACTGCCACACCCCCTACTGGGACCCTGGCAGACAGGCTGGAACTAAAAGGGGACCTTGTGCACTTCTAACCCACTCTTTGAAGTCTCCCCCACTTCAAAGGCACGTTTGGGTATTTAAACAGGGCCTCTGCCCCTATCAACTCAGACACTTCCTGGAGAAGAACCTGAACCAGAACCTGCAACCTGCCAAGAAGAACTGCCTTGCTGCCCAAAGGACTCACCTGACTGCTTTCTGAGAAGGACTGCTGCTTTGCTGTTGCCCTGCTGGCTTGCTGCTCTCTGGCTGTGCTGAGAAGTGCTCTCCAAGGGTTTGTATAGAGCTTGCCTCCTGTTCCCTGAAGTCTCAGGACCAAAAAGACTTCATTCCTGCAAGAAGAAATCCCGGTGCAGTGAAAATCGATGAACCACCTGCCAGAAACGACACACAGCCTGCACTGTGGTGACAAAATCACTGCACGCCGAACCGGAATGACGCAGCCCGACTTCGCAAGGAGAAGATGGATGCAGTGCCAGCGTAGCGACCGAAATTCGATGTACAGCTCACTAGATCGACGCTCAGCTGAGCTGGAATGACACATCCCGACTTCCTGAGAGGAATCGACGAAGCACCTGCTGTGCAGTAGAATTTTCAACCCAACGCCCATGGATCGATGCAGCCCCTGTGAATTCGTCCTGCCAGTGCCGGATTTCAACGCATCGTCCCCGGGGCATCCGAAAACCCTGCAACCTGAAGAGGATCCAAGTCCGAGCACCGGAAATCGACGCAAAGCCTTCCCTGTGTGAAAAAAAAATGATGCATCAGTGTGTGTGTCAAGAGAAATTGACACACACCACCCTGTTTTCCACGCCTCTCCTCCGCTGTGGTTCCTTGCGGAGACTGTGCACAAAAACCAGGTACTTTGTGCTTGCAAGAGACTAAAGACACTTATATAATTTTTACAGTGATATTTCAAAATATACTTATTGCATCTTAATCGTTTTGACCTGCATCTTACCAGATAAATATTATATATTTTTCTAAACACTGTGTGGTGTATTTTTGTGGTGTACTACTGTGTTATTGCATGATTTAGTGCACAAATACTTCACACATTGCCTTCCAAGTTAAGCCTGACTGCTCAGTGCCAACCTACCAGAGGGTGGGCACAGGATAATTTGGATTGTGTGTGACTTACCCTGACTAGAAGGAGGGTCCTTGATTGGATAAGGGGTAACCTGACTGCCAACCAAAGACCCCATTTCTAACAACCATCAAACAATGGGACATTCTGGCAAACTTTCTACAGGCGATTGGTGATTACCTTTCATTAAATCAGTGATAAACAAAACTTGTTTATCTTTGCTGTGATGCTTCTGAGGAGAACACATAAATGATGTAATTTCAGATGTCATCCGTAAGGCTATCAATGAAATCCAAGAACATGTCATGAATGATGCACTGTTAAAGGAATAAAGCAGTGCATTTCAAATGCACAAGTTAAAGTTACCTATAACTGATGTCAGTGTTTCTTTTAGTTTAAAGTGGTATTTAACTGACATTTTCCTCTACCTATAGCACCACTTTAATCTTTGTTTTTTCAGTAAATTTTTCAGTTTTATTTTTTTTAATGTAAATTAAGGGATTACTTTGCCTAACTATAACATCACTTTAAGCTTCGTTTTTTACAGTACGTTTCCATGGTTTTTTTTTAACGTGAATTATGATTTTATTACCAGACCTAAATATCCCTATCTTCTGCCGGGCTCAGCCTTTTGCTATGTGCAGTAGGATGTTGGGCACCCTCTGCCCACGGGTGAGCAATTCCCACTGCAGATAACCTTAAGTCATGCACGGTATTGGTTAGGTGCAGGTCCTGGCCTAGCCTGCTCCCAACCCCCTACTGGTGGCCAGCCGCCCATTTCTGATCAACTCCCCATGGTGGTGCAACACCAACGGACACACACTCAACTTTTTTGGTTTTGTGTTTTGAGCCCCTAAATGTAAATGTAAATTTTGCACTTGTATAGCGCACTACTCACCCGTTAGGGTCTCAAGGCGCTGTACTCATACCGCTATGGAACCCCTCCTGGCTTTTCCCTGTGAGGTGCCCACTCCTGGGCACCCCCAGGGTGAAGCCAGGCATCCAAGCACTGTTGGGGCCGTTGTGGAGATTAAGCAAGCTATTGCCCAGAGTTGCAGAGTGGGACCCATGAATTAGATTAGGCACTGAGGCGAGAATTATCTGGTCAAAGGGAATTGAGCCCAACACCTGCCGAAGCGGGACTTGAACCCTGGTCTTGAACCAGATCTCTGCTTCCGGGTCTGCCGCTCTAACCATTGAGCCACACTTCTCCATCTCGCTGTCATTCTGTGGTACTCCAGCACATTTTCTGGTAGGGACATGCTGCAACAAAAAACATCTTTGTTTGCCCTTTGACCAGTATGTTGTTTTATTTTAATATTCAGGACACGAGTACAGATTTCCCAGATCTAAGATGGTAGCCACAACATTTTTCTTCATGTTGTGGCCAGCCAATCACAGCACTTGGTCTCGTGGGACGCGTCCTTGTCCTCTGGGATTTGCCAATCAGAATGCTTCAATGTCATTTTTCCTCTTGGTATTCCCTTGATAGCCCTGCATTGCAAGATGTCTATAAGTTTTGAAGCCTAATTTCTCTCAAAATTCTGAATACATTTTCACCAAATCACCAAAACATGCCTTAGATTTCTGCCATAATTGGTGTAATTCTCAGCCCTTTGGGCTGTAGAATTGTCTAAAGCTCCTATGGGAAATTGCTTGGGGAAAACATGTTGTGGGACCCCCCTTTTCCTGGCCTCCTCTTGACAGATCAATACAACACTTTCATGGAAGGAACTGAGGTTGATGAACATTTTTTTAGGATTGTTTTGTGAAGATTTGTCAAATGGCACTAAAGTTATAGCAAAACCAAAAATTCATTTCCTGTGGAAACCTGGTCCTAACTATAAATACTCAGTGACAATCACCCTGTGTAAAATCATATCTATGTAAAGATATATATGTATCTGTATGGAAAGAGATACAAGTCAGAGAAGTACTCAGCAGTTATTTCTATGCAGAATCATACATTATGCATGACACTTTGAGAGTCAGATCCTTAGGGAATAAGAATTTGCTACAAAAGATCAACATTCAGCTCATTCTTGAGTACAGCTATACCTCTGGTAGGGTTAGTGTCACTTATTTGAATATTTTTTATTAGAAAGGTAAAAATTACCTCAATGTAGTTTTTAAAAACTGATCCACATGCAGACTCAATTTGCAATGGGGACAATAATTTGAAAATGTAGTGAAAACTTCAAGCTAAATGTTCTAAATCATTTTAGGATGTTTTTTCAAACTCTTGAAATAATTACAACATTTATTTGAAATTGTTCAAAAATAATTCTAAAATCAATTTAGGATAGTTTAAAAATGTTTGACACATTTGTATTTCTTTTTGAGGAAAAAATAGAATATGGTGATTATGAAAATCAATTTTAAAACATTTGCACAAGCAAAAGTGAGAAGAGTCCCTCAGATCAGCTCATGCACCAGAAGTGTAATCATATACTCTGGTACAAGTTTAGTGGCCATCTCTGAAGGGTGGGGCCCAGTTGTCAGCCAGAGTAACTCTCCTAAAAAAATGACAAGAAGCCCTATTGCGGAATAGGTATAGATCCATAATATAGACAACCTCAAAAACATTATGAACATAGCAACAGGAGAGGTATGTCAACTTGTGTTAAAATATTATCAGCTGATCCCTCAACACCACAAGAATCACTTAGATCACTCATCCCATGGAAGGAAGTTCCCCAAAATGGAAGTCAAATTCACTTAAAAAGAATCATTCCCCTCCCTTCCCTGGAGACATTTTGCCACTGTCTAAAGTTATGCTGGGAAGAGAAGGGTTTATATAGCTCTGAATATAGAACCCATCACTTTCTGTGTTCCTATGCATCAAAGGAGAGGTGAGGTTACACTACCCAGCTGCTTGACCCTTGGCCTAACCTTTCAGTCTAGAAGATGAAGGTTAACTGGGAGAGTTGGCTCCCCCTGGAATTACAATCGGATTACAGCTACAACACTTTATTCAGATGAGTGACCTAGAGTTTCACTCTACCTTCCATACTGAGCTTTGCATGCTGCCCTCTGGTCCAGCCAGCATAAAGTGCAAATCATTAGGACCTGTAAGAATGTATGATTAATTTTCTTTTGCTCTCTAAGGAGGTTTGAAAGAGAACTGTTTTGCCTCTCACACTTGGGGGTTAGGGCCTTCGACCATTAAAGGTATCCCCAGATCAAAGTCAATGCCAAACTGCTGGTTTCACAGAGAACATTACTTGAAATGCCACTATCTTTTAGTACAATTCCACTACATTTCCTCACACTCTGATATGTGTTTGCTGCACGAATGCTGCCTGCATTCTACTCTCATCATTTTGCAGTAGCCAGCCCACTGATTCTTCCCACTCTATAGGTTGAGGCCACAGTTATTTGGATATTTATCACTTCCAGAAGCGAGCATCCTCACTACTTTCCCACTTGGAACTAGGGGAACCTCAAGTCCTACAACGTTGATCAGCTTTGTACATGGCAAATCTTTTACCTCATGTCTTACAGCCCCACAGCTCTGAAGATGGCAAATTGTTTACCAAGTACTCCACATGCCTACTTTCATCCCTATTGTGGTGAATTAAAACACCAGAGCATAACTACAGGGCTCCACAGTAACCACAACTTGCCACCTGGCACTAAGCAGTACATTAGCGAATAAACAAAGACATGTTGCTTACAGTTTTACAGTTTTGGTCTCCGAGGTTTAAATACCTCCTTGTTATTCCCCAGAAGGCCTACACCTTTACATAAGACATACTCAGGAAAGTACACTCACCTACTCTTAGCTACCCCAAGGAAGGGACCTCTACAGATAGTCCCTTGAAGATGCTTGTAATCTCTCCTGTTTATTCCCACTGCTCAACTCATGTCACCCATGTTTCTTTTGATTAGTGACTGTAAGTGAGGGCATTGAGCAAGATTTCCTGTTATGCCCACATTTTCCTGCGAATGCCCAAAACACTCATCCTTTCTTTTTGAGATGCAGCTGACATTTCACATCACTAATGAAAGGCAATTTTGACTAGTAATACCTTACATTAAGATACCTGCAAGTGGGTGTAAGACCAGAAACAGCTTCATTGTGGGAAGTTTCGATATCTGCATCCCAAGACTAATTTGTTCAAAGATCATGTGGGGCTGGCCTCAGAGATCAGAACCCTGGTACTCAGGAGACGCAGGAAGAACAATGTCACCATTTCACTTTCTACCATACAGTAATGAATCCAGCCGAGGTCTCCAGCCCAGTACATGGAGTATATGAATGCATATTAAGACCTACAGTTTGCTTCACAAATGTTGACTACTTTAGTCAAGGCTGATCAGATTGGGGATAACCCTCTTGACCTCAGTAGCTGATAAATTGTATAAAATGGATGCCACCACAGTTCTATAAGTAGAAAAAGCACAGTCATCACCATTCTTAGCCTCAAACACCACTGAAGAGGCACAAGCCCAAGAATATATGGTAAATTATGCAAAGTTACTCTGACTCTCTGGGACAGACCTCTCACAAAATGAGAAGATATTTTTCACAACTATCTCAATCTGGCTGGTCTACTGGGAGGAGAGACAAACTGCCTACAGAGGCATAACACAGAGAGAGAGAGAAGAGGTTGAGTACCATCAAGTCCCTAAGAAGCCACTCTGAGAAGCATATTGCGAGCCTGAAACAATGATGTTACATTGCGTAAGAAGGGTTCACCACCCTGAAAGTCCATTATGGGAATAAAACATCACAGAAGGAGGTCCTGAGCTACTATCTAATCAGCCAGGAGTTGAAAGGGGAAAATCAATCCATGCGACTGACCCACAGTAAAGAGCTATTTTAATTAGATCTTCATGAGAAGAGAGTTGCAATGCCTGTTTCCAGCTCCCCTAAAAAGGGGTTCACAGGTATTGTTCTAGAGATGTCCAGCAGTGCTTTAGGAGCCATGAAAAAAAAGATAATCAAGGAGAAAGAGTTTACCTAAGTAAAGTGAGTTCTTCTTTTCTTGATAGAAATATGAAGATAAGCACCCTATAAATCAGTGAACCAACCCAGTGAGTCTGGAGCATGTAGGGGGCGCAAAATATACATTCCCTAGAAGTAGAAGTTACTGTTATATCTTAGATACTATACAAGTAGGTCTGCATTAAGATAATGCTAGAACCACTGTAAACGGCCACTCTTTGTGCTGTGAGAGATTTGAGGCCTGCAGCTACAGAGTGAGATTGAAGGAGTAAGCAAATACCTGATTATGGGCCCCGGTCTGTTCATTCACAGGAAGTTAGAAGAGATCAAATACATCATGAGGAGAAACTCAGCCATGTTCAGAGCACTTGCCAACGTGTTTCAATCTGTGCCAAACTCTGTCTTTGTCTAATTGGGTCCTAAGTGGCAAGTATACCTATGGGAAAAGGCAGAGAGGAAAGCAGCCATCTCATAATAGGTGGGTAAATTCATACTATCCAGCGGACATGAATTCCTGCAGCAGTGTAGCAAATGGTGAAAGGCAGTGCTCCATTAATAGCTCACCTGCAGGAGGCCGGTTCTTATCGAAGCCCCACATGGTTGATTCTAGTAAGGTTGTGTCTTGGTCAAATCCCTGGTTGCTGTGGTGTTCGATCTCGTCAATGTACCAAATGTCAACATTTTGAAACAACTGATTAACCTGTCGTCTAGACAGGGTAACCTGGCTTAGCGTGGTCCATCTAGGACCATGCTAAGCCAGGTTACCCTCCCACAATAGTGGCCCAGATCACTGTGTCTACATGATATGCCTAAATATTGGTCTAGAGAGAGATGCAATTTGGAGACTCTCCGATGCAAGAGTCTCTCAAGGAGAAGGTAAGGAAAAAGTTGATCTCTCTAGATATGAGCGTAATATGGGACAGCTAAACATAACATACTCCCAGAGAATGACACACGTCCCGGAGACATGCAGTGTCATCTGGAGATCCCCTAACCCACAGGGATTCTTAAAAAAAATCTCTTAGTCTCCATGTCTCTCTGATTGTCTTCAAACAGCTCATAAAAGGACAATGTGTTGCCATAAATATGTGTCAGAAGGCTGCAGGCTTTCCTCATCTAGTGGAAACATTGGACTACTAGTCCCCCTGCCTCAGACTGGAAAATGGTATTGAAGACAGAAAACTGTAGAAGCCATTGACACTAATTGATAGATGAATGCATTAATTAATGTCTCCAATTCTTCAATTACCAATGCTTGGACAATTCGTGGACACTCCCTTCACACTTCGGCTGTGCATGTGCAAATTGGGTCCTTTTTATGATCCATTCCTGAGTACAATAACTTTTTTACAACTATTTCGAATTTATGCTTACTTAAAGTATGCAGTTCCGGTGGACTTTTACACACTTACCCCCATACATGACTTTTACAAATATATATGTGCTCTTTAAGCGTGCTCACATTAAGACTATTTGGTAACCGTGTGTTCATTCAGAAGCAACTTCTTCGTATGTAGATTGCCACGTTGGAGGGCAATAATATAAACCAGGAAGGTGAATTGAACTAAAAATATATGCTAATGTTTTGAAAAAAAACGCTAATTACAAAACGAACGTGACATGGACTAACAAAACGAAACGAAATTCAAAGTATTTTTTTTAAAACACGAGCACGTGGAGTAATATAACGAGAGCATGTCTCAGCCTAGAGCTGACCAAGTTATGTTGTGGTCAGCATCCAAAAAACACAAACGCCTGTGTGTACTTAGGTAAAGAAAAACATGACACTTAAAAGTAGATAGACTTATGAGGTACTCATGAGTAAGTCGTTTTTTCTTCAAGTGAGCAAAATGTAGTTTTGATTCAAAGGGGATTTCCTCTGTACATTTGGGTAACCCGAAAGGGACTGTAGAATACTTGTGATTGATTTTATTATATCACAATTTATCGATTTATTCTAGACTTGGATAGAACCCATTTTTATTTCTGGACATATCACTCTTGCCGCAGAACACATATTTTCGTAAGACAATACTAATAAGGTTCTTATTCCTTTCCTGTTTTCCAGGGCATTTCGTCTTCACATATGTCACTATGGAAGTCCCCCAGACTGCAAGCAAAAGGCCACTTTGAGTCTCCAGACACTGCTAAGTGAGTCAGGTAGGTGTTATCTTAACAAACGTGTTTGCATTGGCTTCAGTGTAGAAGGAGTTATGGGAATCTCAAAGCCCCGACAACTTTGAGTTGCTGACCTGTTGTCCAGCGCTAGTGACTTGGTTACCACATGAAGCAGCTGACCGCAGACAGATGATTCAACCTTCAGAGGAGCCCGCACTGGCCAAGAAAATCTTGGTTTCTTCTTCCTTTATTTGGAGACTGACTGTGTGTGGTTTTATATTCGTTTCTTCAATGCATACCATCAAATCCCGCAAGGCCATATCCTTTGCCTGTGCATTTGGAGAGAGGGGTTTCCCTGGTAAGACAAGAGAGAAATAGCGTCTCAGGCATAATATCTAAAAACAAAAGAAAGTGAAAGGAAAAGAAAATCAGTGGTGGCCTGCCCATGTAAGCGTTTGTTTGTTGCTTTATGACATATAATCCATCTCACTCTTGGGGCCAGGAAATGTGCAGACCTACAGCTCCAGGCCCTCGGAGTAACAAAGAATAACATATTGTGACGAGCTGATTGGTCAAATTGCCCATTACGCATGCAGTTTTTGTTGTTCTTGTGTGCGGTGGCACTTGCTCTGTATTAGAGAGTAAGGGCCTCAAATCACAGTCATTATTCACTGAGCAGAGTATTGCAGAGTCAAGCTCCAAGGAAGTGGCAAGCCCTGCACAGATTCTCACAGTGTAACTGACAGAGTCGGGTAGTAACACTGACAATCAGCATGCAGCTTAAGCTACGTGTCAATAGCTGTATTAGTGTTGTAGTAATCCACCTTTTCGTGTGGCCCTCCTAATAGTTTTTCTTTTTTATGGACCTACCTTTATGACATTTTTAGACTTCTGGGTGGTGAGAGAGTGCTAAATCCCCGTCACAGCATGTGATTTTCCCCTGAAACCTGGGGCATGGTTGGCTATATGACCTTACACCACCTACATGCAGGGCTTTACACACGTGACAGAAGGACTGAAAAGCAGCCCTGTGGCATTGTATGCAGGCTACTGTGTTAATGCCGGGAAACCCTGTTGGGATAGCTGTCGCACTATATAAGCTCTTAAACTCTTAAGCTCTTAACATTAACACTAACATGTCAAATTAAACGGGTTGGCATGTTTAAGCCTCCATTTGATATTAAATATCACCTGTAAAGTATACCTTGAAGCCTAGTTGCATAATGTCTGGAAATAAAACCTGCAAGTTAGGTTAATTCACATGCTTTTGCAGTAACTGTGAACACAATTGGTAGTTACATCATAGGCCTGTAGCCCCTTTCTAGAGACAAAGCTGCAAGTATATTTGAACAACACATTTGTTTATCTCTAATAGGAATAAGATACATATTTTATTCTACAACAGTGGAAGTTAGGTACACCAGTCACTCCTTCTGCAAAGGCTCCAGCCAAGGAGCAGCCCTACAGACTTACTCGCTCTTCGTCCAAGATGTTCTTGTTCCTTTAAATTCCTGTGAATTTTCAAGAGGACAGATTGCCTGACCCAGGAGAATGGGTCTCGGCTTTGGAAGTTTAAAAGGAGGCAGAATTTTCCACAGTCCTGCCTCAGAGGACAGGAATACACATTCCAGTGTTCCTTCTGCTCTTCATCAGGTTCAGTCAGAATTCTGATGTACTGGTGATGGTCAGCCTTCGTTACAGAAAAAGTCAATAGTGATTGTGGTATTCCAAAGCCTATTACGATGACTTCCCCAAGCAGTTCCCAGGTCCACTTTTCAAGACCCCGTTTGCTGCATGGCTATACTATCCTCAACTGCACTAACTTGAAGTGGCCAGTGGAGGTGTACACCTCCACATCTGCTTGGGTTCCTGGTCCTGCCCTTGGGTTTGCCCATTTTAAGCATGTGGTATTCTCTCCTCATCAAACAGAAGGGACCTAAATCTATTTAAGGTATCCATGCTTTTTCCTCGAGGTAAGCAGCTAGTAGGTCTGTGGGAAGGCCTGCATCAATGTTTTTTTTCTCGTTATGTCAAATGCCAGCCAGGTGGCTTTTTTCATTTATGCAGAACAGCTGTCCCCAGACTCCAAGCCCTGTTATAAGTACCTGATTTTTAGCGAGGTAAGGTTAAATCTTGTGTTCCCATGGCAAGACCCTGGAGCCCTGCGGTTAGACCTGGCATCTTTTGGCATGTTTCCACTGTCTTTTTGCCTTCTGACCTCCTTTTGTTTATGGTACGCTAGACTCTGTTTTTGCTGCTTTATTGTCTCTGTACACTTTACCACTGCTGATCAGTGCTAATGTGCAAGAGCTCCCTATATAAATTGTACTGGTGATTGGTTTTCCATGATTGGCATATTTGATTTACTAGTAAGTCTCTAGTAAAATGCACCATGTATGACCAGGGCCTGTACATCAAATGCTACTATTGGACCTGCAGCACTAGTGTGCCACCCACATGAGTAGTCCTGTAACCATATCTCAGACCTGCCACTGTAGTGTCTGTGTGTGTAGTCTTGCACTGCCAATTCGACCTGGCAAGTGTACCCACTTGCCAGGCCCAAACTACCCCTTTTTGTGATGTAAGGCACCGTTAAGGTCGGCCCTAGGTAGCCCCTTAGACAGGATGCAGTGTATTAAAAAGGTAGGACATGTACTGGTGTGTTTTACATGTCCTGACAGTGAAATACTGGCAAATATGGTTTTCACTGGTACAAGGCCTATCACTCTCATAAGTTATGGGGACTGCCTTTAAATATCTTTTAAGTGCAGTTTCCCATTGGGAGCAGATAGAACAGATAGATATGTGGAGTTTGGGGTCTCTGGACTCACAATTTAAAAATACACCTTTTGGTAAAGTTGTTTTTTAGATTGTCTGCTTGAAAATACATTTTTTAGAAAGTGGGCATATTTTTTGCTTAAACCCTTCTGTGCCTCTGCCTGCTTGTGTATTCCATGCCTGAGTCAGACTGGCAGTTGAACTGTTGTGAATTCCCTCTAGACAGTGACACAGCTGGAGCTGGGGTGTAGCCTGCATATCCTGATGAGTCTCCTGGACTAGAGTGGGGAGGGAGGAGCTGACACTTACACCTGAAATGGCTGTGCCTGTCCCTACAAATTGCAGTCTCCAACCCCATGGAGTGTGTCTGGGCCCAGGTCTGGGCAAGGCAGGATCTTGTGAACAAGAGAGAGTTTCCTTAGAAGTTTGCCTACTTCAAAGGCCAGAACTGGTATAAGTAGTGGACCCAAAACCTCAGACTTTGAGAACACTTATGGATCAAGAGGAACCACTGCCAAGGAGAAGAGCTGAAGAGCTGGAGAAGGAGTACTGCCCCTTTGCTGTGTGTGCTTTGCTGGGTTGGCCTGCAATTGCTGTTTCTGACTTAAAAAGAGCACAGACTGAACTTTGCTGCGTATCCTGCTTATGAAGTTTCTCTAAGGGCTTCAATTAGAGCTTGCCTCCTGTTCAAAGTCGCAGGGATATCAAATACTTCAGCTTCATCGGCCTACAGCACTGGAAACTGCATGTTTTGTGCTGCAACAACAGAAAAACCACCACAACGCCATCGACAACGCCACTGCTTGCACCATGACCTGACAACACCACATGGAACAATGTCCCATATCGCACTGCAACCCTGGACTCACCGATGACGTCACCTGACACTGTCACCATTGCTGCTGCTTGCATCGTGACCTGTCGGTCCCGTACTGTGTGTTGCCTTGGTATCCCGATGATGCCACTCTATGCTGACACCGACAATGCTGTCTGCACCATGGCTTGAGGACACTGCTTGTGAGGCACACAGAGCACCGTCCCATCCCACACCACAGCCCCTGTCCGACAACACCAGCTCCATCGACTCTAGTGTTGTCAACAGATGCCCCTGTCTGCACTGTGAACCGTGGGCATCGCAGGGAGCCTGCCCTGCATCCTATTGCCACCATTGGCCTACCAACAACAGCAATTTAGCAGCGACTACACTGCTGCCTGCACTGTGACCTGTGGGCACCACACGTCGCATCATCCTGCTTCACACCTTAGTCCCAACGCCATCCACGCCAGCACTCCTGACATAGTCCTCAGCCCGGAGTTTGATCTTCAAAGCGTGTACTTCAGGGGCCCGACAACCCCCTCACCGACCTCCGGAACCAACACCTGTGACGGGAGCGACACTGCACTCTGGATCTCATTACTAGGATCATGACGCCCTACATGTCTAAGGGACTGTTTGCAGGTCTTCCCAACACTGCAGCTGGCCTGCGAAGCCTCGGCTGGCCTGAACTGTTGGATTTGTTGTTTACAACATTGTGATAGCCCCAGAGGGAGCTATCGTCTTCAAGGAACTGTTTTTTATGTTATTTCATGCACAATTCATAACTTTAGTATTGTTTGTTGGATTTTTCTTGTTTTGGTCTTGTTTTACATAGATAAATATTGGCTATTTTTCTAAAACTGGTGTGGTGTCCATTTGTAGTGTTTTCACTGTATTACTCAGTGTTATGTGCAAACGCTTTACACATTGCTTCTGAGATAAGCCTGACTGCTCATGCCAAGTTACCAAGGGAGTGAGCAGGGGTTATATGAGCTGAGTATCTCCCTTATCCTGACTAGAGTGAGGGTCCCTACTTGGACAGAGTGCAAACTGACTGCGAACTAGAGACGCCATTTCTAACACCTGCCAAATCAATAATATGCAAAAGCTGGGACAATACATGTCTACAGTCCTGTGAGCAAATTTCCCACATCATGTGGCAGAACCATAGGGAAGCTTATCTGCACATTAGAACAAAAGGAGAACAGACACCTAGAGTCCAAGGGGGAAGGTATGTTTCTTGTTAATCTAAAAAGAAGAATGCATGGGACCTGCCTATTATTTCTTGATAGGGAATTAGTTTCTCGGTAGGTAGTTATTGTTAGGACCTATTTTCCATAGGAAAAGCATTTTTTTGTTTTGCACTCACAGACCCACACAGGCACTCACAAATCATGTCCCACAATCACATAGCTACATACACACCCATACAGCCACGTATACACCCAATCACAGACCCATATAAGCACTTACACACCCACTCACACACCCATTCAGCACAATTGGATCTGTGGAGCCACCGTTGATCCTCTCACAATATTACAGGCTGACCCTTTATTTGGTTTGATATCTGTAGCGGATCCGAGTGGGAATTTAAAGAAAAGGATTTGTAAAACAAAAAGAACCAGTGTTAGGGAAAAGGGTTGGGTCTGAAAAAATCCTTTGCATTTATGATGTGTAGATGATAATTACACATAGAACAGGATAAAGGCCCTCATTTCAACCCTGGCGGTCGGTGTTAAAGCAGCGGTAACGCCGCCAATAGGCAGGTGGTAAAAAAAATTGAATCACGACCACGGTGGTAACCACCAACATAGACAGCCACTTTAACACTCCGACCGCCAGGGCGGTAGCAACAAACACCGCATCGTCACCGCCAACAGACAGGCGGAAGACAATGTACTGCCCACCCTATTATGGGAGGCCAATCCACCACCTTTTCCGGGGTGGTACCAACGACATCAAAAGCATGGCGAAAACAGTACACTGAAGGGGAACCACTCACCTTCCGACACTCCACGAAGAACCAGGACACCATGGAGCCCGAACTGCAGGTCCTCCCCATGTTGGTGTATCTACTAATACACCAGGAAGTAGAAAGAAGGAGGCGGCGACGACGACGGTGAGTACTGCACCTAGCACACAGGGGAGGAGGGGAGGTAAAGGAGTGTGACACACAAGCAGCACGCGGCACGCAACACCCCCACCCTCACCCACAACACCATACACACTAACACATCCAACAACATTACAGATACACCCCGTCACCCCCTGGAAGAACGCAAGGACAAAAGGAAATGAGTTTAACCAGTGATATTTTGGAACATTCAGATATAGCAATCGAATAAAAAACAAATCAGTATATACAAATATTTACATTATGTACAGAAGGCCGTATACTGTCCCTTGTAAATGTCCGTGATCCAGTGTTCCCAAAATCATGGGCGAAGCCCACACGTGACACCTGCCTCAAAACGGAGAGAACACTGCAGGGGCATCAGGTCGAAAAACACAGGCACCTCAGGGGGAAGTGGGGGCACCTCAGCCGGAAGATGGTACTACTCCACTGCTCCTCAAGGGGGCTCCATGCCCACTGCTTAGTCCTGGGGAGTGCAAAGCCACAGTCTCTCAAGTGGGTGGTTTCTCCACTGGTTCTGGAGGGGGCATTGTGCCCAGTCTGCTTCATCCTGCCAAGGATTAGGGGAGGATGCATCTCTCCACTAGTTCCGGAGAGGGCATTGTGCCCAGTCTGCTTCATCCTGCCAAGGACTGGGGGAGTGGATGCATCTCTCCACTGGTTCTGGAGGGGGCATTGTGCCCAGTCTGCTTCATCCTGCCAAGGACTGGGGGAGTGGATGCATCTCTCTACTGGTTCTGGAGGGGGCATTGTGCCCAGTGAAGCTGCACCTGGGGTGTGGCAGGTCCCATTCCCTCACCTGGATGTCTGAGCGACTAGATGTGCAGGGAACAGGTAACATGATACTCCATGGAGGCAGAGCCACACTCCATCCTGAGGTGACTTGGGCTGTAAACTGCTGGTAGTGCCAGTGCTGGTGGTGGTACCTCATGTGGTGTGTGCTGGGTCCAGGACATCTCCTGCAGCCTCGGAAGGCTGCCCACTGGGGATGCTGCTGATGTCCAATGTAGTGGCACCGTCTGGGCACGTGATGGTACAGATGGCGGTGCAGGTGGTGGTGGCTGCAGCGGTGTCTGTGGCAGAGATGCTGCCTGTGGTGCAGGTGTCTGTAGTAGTGGAGGGAGATACCATACCATCTCCGGCAGCTTCGGCGGCTGATCACTGTGGAGAATGCTGGTGACTGTCATTGTGGGAGCGGCGGTGCAGGGTGTGGTGCAGATGGCGGTACAGGTGGCGGTTGTTGTGGCAGTGCTGACCGTGGTACAGGTTGCTGGCCTGTCTGGAGAAATGGTGGTCACCAGCCCCTCACCAGGAGGCTTCGTGCCCTGAGGTGACTTGCCCTTGATTTTGTGTCCCTTCCCCACCTTGGTAGTCGCCACTGTCCTCTTTGTTTTTGGATGAGGCCTTGCTGGGTGGGTGGTGCGTCTTTTCCCTGCTGCATGCCGGCCCCTCCTTAACCTTGGCAGGTGGTGTAATCAGGTGGTCTTTACCATCTGTAGGTGGCACACTGGCAGCCCTGACGGGTGCCCCCTTTGATCCTCTCGGTCTTGCAGGGACCACAGCAGATGCTGATTTGGTGTCTGAGGTGCTGGCCTGGGATCTAGACATCCTGGCCCTAGGGGAAGGACGGCGGGAGGTGTAGGGAAGAGGTCAACGTTAGCTAGGAAAAGTTTTTGGGACACACTGGGATAGGAAGATGGAGGGGATGTGGGAGTGGAGGAAGAGGTAGTGGTTGTGGGAGGTGTACGTTTGCTGAGTTTGGGTGAAGGTGCATGGGCTGGAGCCTGTTGTGAGGTGGGTGGCTGTTAAGTGGGTGTGTGCCTGTGGTTGTGTAGTTTGGGAGGAGGGCTCACAGACACACTGGGAGAGGACACAGGGGACGTGTGAATGGTTGTGGGGTGGTGATTGCTTGTGAGGGGTGTGTTGTGATGGGCGTGCTGGCATGCAGGTGATGGTGGAGACACTACTGGGAGGGAGGTGGAGGAAGATGATGAGGGGGACACAGTGGAGGTAGTGGATGTTGATATGTCTGCATGGGTATGGTGCTTGTGTGAGTGCCTGTGTGATGATGTGTGCTGCTTATGTTTTCCTGAGCCACTTTTGTGTGTTGATGTGTATGCATGCTGGTCTGCAGGTGTGCTTGGGATAGGCTGAGGTAGAGGGGATTGGGTCTGGGCAGTAGAAGTCGGAGGGGGTAGACTGGACACAGGGACAATGGCCATCAGTGCTGAGGCCAGAGCCTGAAATGCTCTCTGTTGGGCTGCAACGCCAGAATGAATGCCCTCCAGGTATGCATTTGTTTGCTGCAAATGCCTCTCGACACCCTGGGTGGCATTCAGAATGGTTGACTGCCCAACAGTGATGGATCTCAGTAGGTCAATTGCCTCCTCACTGAGGGCAGCAGGGCTGACTGGGGCAGGGCCTGAGGTGCCTGGGGCGAAGGAGATGCCCACCTTCCTTGGTGAGTGGGCATGGGAAACACGCTGAGGGGCTGCTGGGAGGGTGGTGCAGGTAGGGGGGGGTGGCGGCTGTACCTGTTGTTGGGGTGGGCACAGAGGTGTCTGCCACTGCCAGGGAGCTTCCATCAGAGGAGGAGTTGCTGTCACTGATATCCCCTCCTGTCCCCGTCGTGGAGCTCCCCTTGCCCTCCGTCCCACTGGTGGCTTCACCCTCCGTGGATTCACCCTCATGGGCCATGTGGGATGCAGCTCCCTCCGTCGCCTCTGCTCCTAAGCCAGATGATGCTAATGCACACAAGGACAGGATGACAAAACAAGAAGGGGGATGGGCAGAGGACACACATGGTCAATGCGAGCAACACCACTATCATTGGCGTACACAACACACACTGAGCTGCCCTATGCACTAAGCCATGCTCAACCACTCACTAAGGTAGTCACCAGCCCATGGGGTACAATGCCTAACGCCAGCACCTGCACACCTGACACCCACAGGATCCTCCCCAGTAGTAGTTGGCCACTTGTACCATTAGGGTAGGGGTGATTCAGAGCCTGCAAACAAGGGACCTTCCCTGGCATGATCACCCTGGCCTAGGGGAACCCAAAGCCCACATCACCCACCCAGCTAGTTCCTAAGGCGCACAAAGTCAGCTTTCTGAAACTGTACTCACCCCCTTGTGGCTGCTGTGATGCCCTCAAGCGCCCATCCAACTCTGGATAGGCCACCGCCAGGAAGCGGAACATCAGGGGGGTCATGGTGCGACGGGCACCCCTTCCACTCTGGGAGGCCAGCCCCAGCTGGGCCTCTTCCATCTTCTTGGTCCAGCAGTACAGGTCCTGCCATCTCTTGTTTCAGTGGGTGCTCTGCCTGTGATGGACCCCCAGCGTCCACATCTCCTTGGCGATGGCATGCCAAATCCCCTTCTTCTGGTGGGCGCTGACCTGAGGGTAATGATAGCGGAAAATGTAATTACTCACCCGTCCAGACCATCATACTCATTGCCCACCAGTTCCAACCCATGCCCTGACGCACATATACTGACCACCTCTCATGCAGCAGTCAGGCCAGGACGCCTTAGCACCCCCCCAACATGTGGCTTACATCCAGGCATTGCCCACGCATCATGCTCACCGTGTACTCACCTGGTTGTCTGGAGGACTGTAGAGTAGAGTAGAGTGTATTGGGGGAGGACCCCATCCACCAGTTTCTCCAACACCTTCACAGTGAAGGCAGGGGCCCTTTCCCCAGACACATGAGCCATTGTCGCTTCCAGACTCAGGTCACAGCAGCACTTGCAGTGTAGGGCCTCTCCTGTTGATGGTCAGGTATCAAGTGAGTGAATGGGTAGAAAATGGTGGTGACGTCCCGGCAGTACATACCGTCACTGCCGGGTTACATCGCCATTGGCTCCTGGAACCGATAGGGCCTAATGATAACCAATGCGGAGTTGCACGGCGGTCTTCGACCGCCTACCATGATGCTCCACAACGCCAGCGCAGTTACCTCATCTCCCCTTGTCCCTCCTCACAGGTCAGGCAGCTGCCATTTCAGGGGGCTACATGGCATGGCACCTAACTTCATCACAGCACATATTGGTACATATACTGACTCTCAATTTCACACACGGCTTCTGTAACATTAAGTCAGACACAGTTGTGCTATCTATGTGGTAATAGACCTGCTCACCATCCTCCTCCATAGGCTACAATCGCTGAGGCAGATGATGAGATGGCGGCATCCTCCGGTGTACAGACCCCTGGTGAACTTGTCGACAATGGAGGACAGATACATTATAATCACATACAGACTTGATTGTGCCACAATCCAAGAACTGTGTGCCCAATTAGAGCCAGACCTGATGTCAGCTATCCGCCAACCCACCGGTATCCCCCCTCTAATGCAGGTCCTGTCAGTGCTCCATTTCCTGGCAAGTGGCTCCTTTCAAACTACAGTGGCCATGGCATCAGGGATGACTTAGCCAATGTTCTCAAACGTGTTGACCAGGGTGTTGTCTGCCCTGCTGAAACATATGCGCAGCTACATCGTGTCCCCCCAGGTGGAAGATTTGGCCACAGTGAAAAATGACTTCTATGCCCTGGGACATATCCCCAACATCATTGGTGCCATTGATGGGACACATGTGGCATTTGTTCCCCCCCGCAGAAATGAACAGGTGTACAGGAATAGAAAAAGCTATCATTTGATGAATGTGCAAATGGTGTGTTTGGCGGGCCAGTACATCTCCCATGTGAATGCCAAATATCCTTGCTCTGTGCATGACGCCTATATCTTGAGAAATAGCAGTATCCCTTATGTGATGGCTCAAATACAGAGGCACCGGGTGTCGCTAATAGGTGAGCCCAAGGTCCCCACACAGTAGGAGTAGGTGTCTGGGTATGGGGTTGTCCCTAAGGGTTAGTGTGTGTCTCACAATTGTCCCTCGATATTTGCAGGTGACTCTGGTTACCCCAATCTGTCATTGCTACTGACCCCAGTGAGAAATCCCAGGACAAGGGCAGAGGAACGTTACAATGAGACATGTGGGCGAACTAGGAGCATAATTGAGAGGACATTTGGCCTCCTGAAGGCCAGATACTGGTGCCTCCATCTGACAGGTGGATCCCTGTACTACTCACCCAAGAAGGTGTGCCAGATCATTGTGGCATGCTGTATGTTGCACAACCTGGCATTGAGACGCCAGGTGCCTTTTCTGCTGGAGGATGAGCCTGGTGATGGTCTTGTGGCAGCAGTGGAGCCTGTGGACAGTGAGGAAGAGGAAGCGGAGGAAGAAATGTTGACAACAGAACAAACATTATCCTGCAGTACTTGCAGTGACACACAGGTAAGAGACTGTAATTCCTCTTCACATTTCAGTATACTTTAGGACATTGTACATGGCAGCCTCTTACCCTCTGTCTATGGACACTGACTGTTCCCTTTGGGTTTCCTTTTTTCAGATCTGTGTACCCCATTCTGGCTTCTGCTATGTGTACTGCTTCCCAACAACTGTCATGCATTGGTATGAGTAAATGAACTTATACGTTGCAATGCTTTGATAATGTTGTACTAATACATTTGTGAATCATCAGACTGACTCCAGATTGGTATTTGTTTCAGGGGGGTTTATTTAGGTGCTAATAAGTATAGGGGTATGTGCAAGGGGCTGGGGTGATGGTGGAGGAAGGTCCATGGCAGAGTCCAGTCTCATGGCATCACAGGTGCATTGTCCAAGGGGGCATAGAAAGGGGAGCAATGGCAGTTCAAGGTGGACTGGGTAACAGAGTGGGACAGAAGGGTGACAATCAGGAGGGTCCTATTTCCTGGCAGAGGTCTTGGCAATGTTCTCTGTCTTCTGACTGGATCACAGGGACCATTTGCGGGGTGGTTCTCCTTCTGCAGGGGGTGGGGTGCTGGTGGCCTGTTGGTCCTGTGGCAGGGCCTTCTGTCCACTAGCGCCAGCGGAGGTGGAATGCTGTTCATCGGTTTGGCTAGTGTCAGGGGCCCTTTGTTGTGCCACTCGCTCCCTCATGGTCTTGCCCATATCAGCCAGCACCCCTGCTATGGTGACCAGGATGGTGTAGATTTTTGTGAGGTCCTCCTTGATCCCCAAGTACTGTCCCTCCTGCAGCCGCTGGGTCTCCTGAAACTTGGCCAGCACCGTGCCCATGGTCTTCTGGGAATGGTGGTATGCTCCCATGATGTTTGAGAGTGCCTCTTGGAGGGGCGGTTCCCTGGGCCTGTCCTCCCCCTTTCGCACAGCAGTCCTCCCAGCTTCCCTGTTGTCCTGTGCCTCTGTCTCCTGAACCGTGTGCCCACTGCCACTGACCCCAGGTCCCTGATCGTCCTGGATTTGTGGGTTTGCCTGGGGTCCCTGTAGTGGTGGTCACATGGCTGATTGACGTGTCCTGGGGACAGTGGCATGGGCCCGCTGGGTAGGTGCTGTGGTGGTGTTTCCTGAGGGGGGAGGCTCTGTGGTGGGTTGTGTAGGAGGCTGGCCTGGCTTGTAGTGGGTACCAGAGGTACTTACACCTTGTGCCAGGTCCAGTTATCCCTTATTAGTGTAGAAGAGGTGTTTCTAGCAGCTAAGGCTGATAGAAGGTAGCTATGGCAAAGCAGCTTAGGCTGAACTAGGAGACTTGTAAAGCTCCTACTTTACCACTGGTGTCATATGCACAATATCATAAGAAAACACAATACTCAGAAGTACTAAAAATAAAGGTACTTTATTTTTATGACAATATGCCAAAAGTATGTCAGTGAGTACCCTCAGTATGAGGATAAGATATATACACAAGATATATGTACACAAACCAAAATTATGCAGGTAACAGCATAAGGAAGTAACGCAAGCAATGTAAAATTACAGTAGATTGCAATGGGAGCACACAGGTATAGGGGCAACACAAACCATATACTCCAAAAGTGGAATGCGAACCACGAATGGACCCCAAACCTATGTGAGCTTGTAGAGGGTCGCTGAAACTGTAAGAAAACAGTGAGGGTTAGAAAAATAGCCCACCCCAAGACCCTGAAAGGTAGGTGTAAAGTGCACCTACTACCCCCAGAGAGCACAGAAGTCGTGATAGGGGGATTCTGCAGGAAGAACAAACACCAGCAATGCAACAACAGTGGATTTCTGGACCTGAGTACCTGTAAGACAAGGGGACCAAGTCCACTAGTCGCAACAGTGTCGAGAGTGGGCAGGAGCCCAGGAAATGCCAGCTGAGGGTGCAAGGAAGCTGCCACCTGTTGGAAGAAGCTTGGAGTTCTGCAAGAAAGAAGAGGACTAGGAACTTCCCCTTCGGAAGATGGATGTCCCACATCGTGAAGAAGCTTGCAGAGGTGTTCCCACACAGAAAGACCACAAATGAGCCTTGCTAGCTGCAAGGGTCGCAGTTAGGGTTTTTGGATGCTGCAGTGGCCCAGGAGGGACCAGGATGTTTCCACTTGGATGAGGAGACAGAGGGGGCGCCCAGCAAGTCAGGGAGCCCTCACAAAAGCAAGCAGCACCCGCAGAAGTACCTGAACAGGCACTTAGAAGAAAAGTGAACTGGAGTCTACCCAAAGTCACAAAAGAGAGTCCCACGATGCCGCAGGGCAACTCAGGAGGTTGTGCACTGCAGGTTAGAGTGTCGGGGACCCAGGCTTGGCTGTGCATGAAAGAAATCCTGGAAGAGTGCACAGGAGCCGGAGCATCTGCAAATCATGCAGTACACAGCAATGCAGTCTAGCGTGGGGAGGCAAGGACTTACCTCCACCAACCTTGGACTGAAGAGTCGCTGGACTGTGGGAGTCACTTGGATAGAGTTGCTGAGTTCCAGGGACCACGCTCGTTGTGCTGAGAGGGGACCCAGAGGACCGGTGATGCAGTCTTTTGTTGCCTGCGGTTGTAGGGGGAAGATTCTGTCAACCCACTGGAGATTTCTTCAGAGCTCCTGGTGCAGAGAGGAGGCAGGCTACCCCCGGAGCATGCACCACCTGGAAACAGTTGAGAAAGTCGTCAGGATGAAGCGATACAAGGTTTCTAGTAGTCGTCTTGCTACTTTGTTGCGGTTTTGCAGCGTCCTGAGTAGTCAGCGGTCGATCCTTTGGCAGAAGGTGAAGAGGGAGATGCAGAGGAACTCTGGTGAGCTCTTGCATTCGTTATCTGGTGAGATCCCCAAAGCAGAGACCCTAAATAGCCAGAAAAGGAGGTTTGGCTACCTAGGAAGGAGGATTGGCCACCAAGAGAGGTAAGAGCCTATCAGAAGGAGCCTCTGACTTCACCTGCTGGCACTGGCCACTCAGAGCAGTCCAGTGTGCCACAGACACCTCTGTTTCCAAGATAGCAAAGGTCTGGGACACACTGGAGGAGCTCTGGGCACCTCCCCTGGGAGGTGCAGGTCAGGGGAGTGGTCACTCCCCTTTCCTTTGTCCAGTTTCACGCCAGAGCAGGGCTGGGGGATCCCTAAACCGGTGTAGACTGTCTTATGCAGAGATGGACACCATCTGTGCCCATCAAACCATTTCCAGAGGCTGGGGGAGGCTACTCCTCCCCAGCCCATCACATCTATTTCCAAAGGGAGAGGGTGTAACACCCTCTCTCAGAGAAAATCCTTTGTTCTGCCTTCCTGGGCCAGGGCTGCCTGGACCCCAGGGGGGCAGAAACCTGTCTCAGGGGTTGGCAGCAGCAGCAGCTGCAGTGCAAACGCTGAAAAGGCAGTTTGGCAGTACCCGGGTTCTGTGCTAGAGACCCGGGGGATCATGTTACATGGCCATGTTCGGAGTTACCATTGTGACGCTGTACATAGGTAGTGACCTATGTACAGTGCACGCGTGTAATGGTGTCCCCGCACTCACAAAGTCCGGGGAATTAGCTCTGAACGATGTGGGGGCACCTTGGCTAGTGCCAGGGTGCCCACACACTAAGTAACTTTGCACCCAACCTTCACCAGGTGAAGGTTAGACATATAGGTGACTTATAAGTTACTTAAGTGCAGTGGTAAATGGCTGTGAAATAACGTGGACGTTATTTCACGCAGGCTGCAGTGGCAGGCCTGTGTAAGAATTGTCAGAGCTCCCTATGAGTGGCAAAAGAAATGCTGTAGCCCATAGGGATCTCCTGGAACCCCAATACCCTGGGTACCTCAGTACCATATACTAGGGATTTATATGGGTGTACCAGTATGCCAATGTGAATTGGTAAATTTAGTCACTAGCCTGTTAGTGACAAATTTGGAAAGCAGAGAGAGCATAACCACTGAGGTTCTGGTTAGCAGAGCCTCAGTGAGACAGTTAGGCATCACACAGGGAACACATACATATAGGCCACAAACTTATGAGCACTGGGGTCCTGGCTAGCAGGGTCCCAGTGACACATAACAAACATACTGACAACATGGGGTTTTCACTATGAGCACTGGGCCCTGGCTAGCAGGATCCCAGTGAGACAGTGAAAACACCCTGACATATACTCACAAACAGGCCAAAAGTGGGGGTAACAAGGCTAGAAAGAGGCTACTTTCTCACAGGTTGGGACTGTGGCAGGGTAACTGACTGTCCAGAGGTCCCTGATGGGCCAGGTTGGTCATCGTGATCCAGGCGTGCAGAGCTGCTGTCATCACTGTGGGCCCCTTCTAGAGGGGGACTGGATGTAGCTGGCACCTCCTGTCCGGTGACGTTGGGTAGGGGTCCTGTTGGGATGCAAATGCATTGTTATTGTATCTGTGTGTGCCATCTTGTGCAATGGGTGTGTTTCCCTCATAGAAGTGTGCTTTCCCTGTCGCCTAGGCCTTGTGTGATTGCTGATTGTGTGGGCTGGGTGAGTCTCTCTACTGGGCATGCTGTGGTAATGGGTGTCCATGCAGGGCTGTGATGGGTGTCCATGCATTGTTGTTGCATGCAGGGCTTGGTATTGGGATGTGTGGGTTGTGATGGTGGGGTATATGTGAGGTGATGGAGTGATGGGAGTGAGGGTACGGGTGGGGGTACGTGATGGCATGCAGGTAGGGCTGGGGATATAATGGTAAAAATTTGACTTACCAGAGTCCAGTCCTCCTGCTACTCCTGCGAGGCCCTCAGGATGCCTGATCGCCAAGACTTGCTCCTCCCATGTTGTTAGTTGTGGGGGAGGAGGTGTGGGTCCACCGCCAGTCCTCTGTACTGCTATCTGGTGTCTTGATACGATGGAACACACCTTCCCCCGTAGGTCGTTCCACCTCTTCCTGATGTCATCCCTGGTTCTTGGATGCTGTCCCACGGCGTTGACCCTGTCGACGATTCTCCGCCATAGCTCCATCTTCCTTGCAATGGACTTCTGCTGCATCTGTGATCCGAATAGCTGTGGCTCTACCCGGATGATTTCCTCCACCATGACCCCTAGCTCCTCCTAGAAATCCTGGGGTGTCTTTGAGGTGCCATGATGTGGTGTGAGTGATATCTGTGAGGTGATGTGTAGGGTGTTGTGTTGGGATGTATAATGTGATGTGCGTGGATGGTGTATGAGTGATGGTGTTCTGTGCCTCTGATTGGGTGTGTGCTCTCTGATTGTCTCTCTGTGCTTGGTCTCTTTTTTTTGGTTGTAAGGGGTTGTGGGTATTTTGGGAGTGTGATTTATAATGGTGTGAGTGTGTGGGTGTGGTGTGTGTATGTGTGCCAGGTGTGTGTATTTTGAATTGTCCAATGTGGTGTAGTTTTGTAAATGTGTGTATTTTGAGCGCAGCGGTGTGTACCGCCCATGGTTTACTGCGGTTGAAAGACCGCCGCGTTGATTCGTGGGTCGTGATACTGTGGGCGTATTCCTGTTGGCATGACGGTGTGAGTTTTGCTGTCACCAGTTTATCACTGACGTTTGGTGTGGCGGACTTGTGTTGGTGTCTATATTGTGACGGTATTCTCTGTGTGGGTCATAATAAGCATGGCAGATTGTCACCACGGTCACGGTATGTCAGCGGCAGTCGGCACGGCGGTAAGTGGGATTTACCGCCAGGGTTGTAATGAGGACCAAAGTCTTTTAAGTTGTTGAGGGACACACTTTTGCTTCTGTCTGTGAAATGATCTCCGTCTTTTCAATATATTCCATCCATATTGAAGCGTACATTGTTATGGTATATAGATCCCATATTGTGGTATTGGAGAAATGCTGAAACAGTTCTCCTGACATGTTTCCTAGATTTCTCTATCTGCAAACAAAATATAATTGACCACTTCCTTGAGGTCTGGATGTTGGCATTGCACAATGCTTTCAACCACTTTAAGCCTCTCTGGCTAACCTGAGTAGTGTGTACATTAGGGAAACCTAGATCTCTATCAATGCTACTCTTTCTAGATCTCTCTGGCCCAAAACACAAAACAATGAACAGCATGGATGTTTGAAAGTAAACTCAAACTGAATGACAATAAAACAGAGCTGATGTTCTTTGGACAACAAACAAAGCCTATTATGAATCCGTCATTGGCTGTTGGAACAGGTTTCCTACCCCCACCGAAAGTTTCATTAAAAGTCTGGGGGTTTGGCTCGATCCACAATTGTCTATGGCCCATCAAGCAAATAAAGTAGCTGCGTCCTCCTTTGGACTTCTGAGGCTGTTGAGGAGGGTCTTTACCATCCTACAGTTCACAGCCAAAGGTACCCGTATTGACTATGGAAATGCATTGTTTATGGGCTCACCCATATGTTATTAAAAGACTGCAGAGAGTCCAAAACGCCGCGGCATGCCTGGTACTGAATATCCCCAAGCCGGAATCCATCAAAACTGGAATTGCATCATTACATTGGCTCCCAGTGGATAAGAGGATTCAGTTTAAAACACTATGGGGGTCATTACAACCCTGGCGGACGGTGTTAAAGGTGCGGCAATACCGCAAACAGGGCGGCAGACCAAAAAAGGGAATTATGACCCTGGTGGAAACCGCCAACAAAGACAGCCACTTTAACACACCACCCGCCACGGCGGTACAGACAAGCAGCGCGGCGGTCACCGCCAACAGACAGGCGGAAGACAATGTACCACCCATAGTATCACAACCCGCCAATCTGCCACCTTTTCCGGGGCGGATTCACCGTGGATAAAAACACGGCGGAAACAGTTACTGCAATGGGAAAACGCTCACCTCAACACATCCCACGAGGAACGAGGACTCCATGGAGCCTGAATTACACATTCTTCTGGCCCTTGTATTCCTACTCATCTATGAAGACCAACAGCGGCGCGGCCGAAGACAACGGTGAGTACAGCACCTACGACATGGGGGAGGGGGGAGGCAAAAGTTAGGGGGACACCCACGAAACACTCCCAACCCCACCCTCACATATTACAACATACACACCAATGCATCCAAAAAAATCACAGTAACAACCCACAATCCCCCCGGAAGAATGCAAAGACAAAGCGTAATCTGATCAAACATTGTAATGTATCAATAGACATGTCTGTCAAAAATATACAGATATATAAGAAAATCAGCCAGAAATATATACATTACGAGAAGTAGTGCAGATATGCACATAGCAATGTCCGTGCACCACTAGTCCAAAAATGCATGGGCGAGGCCCACAAAAAATTCCCGTCCTCAAACGGAGAGAACACTGCCGGGGCATCAGATAGAAATACTACAGGCACCTCAGGGGGAAGGGAAGGGGGGGCACCTCAGCCGGATGACTGCAAAGCCAGATCCACGACGGGGCTCCATGCCCATTGATGTATCCTGGGGAGTGCAAAGCCACAGTCTCTCAAGTCTCACAAGTGGGTGGCTTGCCCACTGATCAATCCTGGAGAGTGCAAAGCCACAGTCTCTCAAGTCTCTACAGTGGGTGGGTTGCCCACTGTACCATCCTGGGGAGTGCAAAGCCACAGTCTCTCAAGTAGATAACATCCGCCAGTGGCTCTGGAGGGGGACTGGTGGCCAGACTGGATCAGTCTCCCCGTGAAAGTTCCTGTCCCGTCACTGTCCCAGATGCACATGGGATAAGGATGCTTGATGTGGCGGTCTTTACATTCTTAGCCGGTGCATGCACTGTTCAGCGGTGCTTTGCCATGGCGGTCTCTGGACTGTTCAGCGGTGCTTTGCCATGGTGGTTCTGGACTGTTCAGCGGTGCTTTGCCATGGCGGTGCTTGCCCTGTTTAGCGGTGCTTTGCCATGGCGGTTCTGGACTGTTCAGCGGTGCTTTGCCATGCCGGTGCTTGCCCTGTTCAGCGGTGCTTTGCCATGGCGGTCTCTGTACTGTTCAGCTGTGCTTTGCCATGGCGGTCTCTGGACTGTTCAGCGGTGCTTTGCCATGGCGGTTCTGGACTGTTCAGCGGTGCTTTGCCATGGCGGTGCTTGCCCTGTTCAGCAGTGCTTTGCCATGGCAGTTCTGGACTGTTCAGCGGTGCTTTGCCATGGTGGTGCTTGCCCTGTTCAGCGGTGCTTTGCCATGGCAGTCTCTGGACTGTTCAGCGGTACTTTGCCATGGCGGTCTCTGGACTGTTCGGCGGTGCTTTGCCATGGCGGTTCTGGACTGTTCAGCGGTGCTTTGCCATGGCGGTGCTTGCCCTGTTCAGCGGTGCTTTGCCATGGCGGTTCTGGACTGTTCAACGGTGCTTTGCCATGGCGGTGCTTGCCCTGTTCAGCGGTGCTTTGCCATGGCGGTCTCTGGACTGTTCAGCGGTGCTTTGCCATGGCGGTCTGTGGACTGTTCAGCGGTGCTTTGCCATGGCGGTCTCTGGACTGTTCAGCGGTGCTTTGCCATGGCGGTTCTGGACTGTTCAGCGGTGCTTTGCCATGGCGGTCTCTGGAACGGGCATTGGTGTGTGGCATGACGATCCCTAGACTGGGCATTGGTGTGTGGCATGACGTTCCATGGACTGGGCATTGGTGTGTGGCATGACGATACCCAGACTGGGCATTGGTGTGTGGCATGACGTTCCCTCATAGCGCACAAGGGCTGTGGCAGCCGGGTCCCTCCTGGGCACTGACTCCGGCGGTGGTCTCCTGACCAGTGATGATACTTGGGCCCTCCTGGGCACTGACTCCGGCGGTGGTCTCCTGACCAGTGATGATACTTGGGCCCTACTGGGCACTGACTTCGGCGGTGGTCTCCTGACCAGTGATGATACTTGGGCCCTCCTGGGCACTGACTCCGGCGGTGGCGGTGGTCTCCTGACCAGTGACGATACTTGGGCCCTCCTGGGCTCTGACTCCGGCGCTGGTCTCCTGACCAGTGACGATACTTGGGCCCTCCTGGGCACTGACTCCGGCGGTGGCCTCCTGACCAGTGACGATACTTGGGCCCTCCTGGGCACTGACTCCGGCGGTGGTCTCCTGACCAGTGACGATACTTGGGCTCTCCTGGGCACTGACTCCGGCAGTGGCGGTGGTCTCCTGACCAGTGACGATACTTGGGCCCTCCTGGGCACTTACTCCGGCGGTGGCGGTGGTCTCCTGACCAGTGACGATACTTGGGCCCTCCTGAGCACTGACTCCGGCGGTGGTCTCCTGACCAGTGACGATACTTGGGCCCTCCTGGGCACCGACTCCGGCGGTGGCGGTGGTCTCCTGACCAGTGACGACGGTGCTGGTGGTGGCGTCTCGACTGCCGGGAATGATGCCGCCCTTCTCCGCCGTGAGACTCACAACAGGCTGGGCAGACTTCCTCTGGCCCTTCCCCACCTTTGGTGGAGTCACAGCTGACTCTCCAATCCCCTTGGGACCCCTGTGAGTTGTTTTCAAACCAGGAGTCTTCACATGGTCCCGTCGTCCACTTTCCAATTTCAGAGCCTTTACAGGGGGTGGGCTGCCAGTGCCTTGGCTCCGGGTCATACTGCCTGCCCTTGTGGCCGGTGCACTCCACATACCTTGAACAGGCACCACTGGTATTGGAGGCTTTTTGGCTGAGGCGCTACGACAGGACTGATGAATTGGAGGGGGGGGTGGGGGCAAAAAGGTCAACTTTACACAGGGACAGTTTCTGACGAACACTGGGATGGGTAGTTGGAGGGGGTCTGGGAGTGGAGGAAGAGGAGGTGGTTGTAGGAGGTGTCACTTTAGGTGTTTTGGGTGCAGGTGCAGGTACTGGAGGCTGTCGTGAGGTGGATGGATGTTGGGTGTGTGGGTGCCCGCATTTGTGTACTTTGGGAGGGGGCGTCACAGACACACTGGGAGAGGACACAGGGGACGTGTAAATGGCAGTGGAGGTGGTGAGTGCAGGTGAGCGGCTTGTGGTGCTGGGTGTCCTGGTGCGATTCCTGGTGCCTGTAGATGTGGTGCATGCAGGTATGTGTGTAGACGAGACTGGGAGGGAGGAGGGAGACGAGGAGGAGGGGGACACAGTGGAGGCAGTGGATGTTGCTGTGTCTGTATGTGTGTGATGCTTGCGTGAGTGCCTGTGGGTTGTGTGGTGCCTATGTTTGCTTGAGCTACTTGTGTGTGCTGACTTGTGTGCATGCTGGTCTGTAGGTGTGCTTGGGATGGGCTGGGGTACAGGGGATTGGGTCTGGGTGGAGGAGGTTGGAGGGGGGAGGCTTGACACAGGGACAATGGCTGCCCTCAGTGCTGAGGCCAGAGATTGCAGGGTTCGCTGAAGGACAGCCTGACCAGAATGAATGCCCTCCAGGAATGCATTACCATGTTGCAACTCTTCTTCTACACCCTGGATGGCATTCACAATGGTAGACTGCCCAACAGTGAGTGACCTGAGGAGGTCAATGGCCTCCTCACTGAGGGCAGCAGGGGTGACTGGGGCCGTGCCTGAGGTGCCTGGGGCGAAGGTGATGCCCACCCTCCTGGGCAAACGCTGAGGGGCTGCTGGGAGGGCGGTGCTGGTAGGGGAGGTGGCGGCTGTACCTGTAGTAGTGGGGCGCACAGATGGTGCCGCCACCACAAGGGAGCTCCCATCGGCGGACGAGTCCGTGTCGCCGGTTGGTGATCTGGTGGCCGACGTGAAGCTCCCCTTGCCCTCCGTCCCACTGATGCATTCTGAGTCCATGGTTTGGCCCTCCATGGCCATGTGGGATGCAGCTCCCTCGTGCTCCGATGCCACTGTACCTCCGCCTGATGATGCTGATGCACAAACGAACATGGAGACCACAAAAAGGGGGGGAAAGACAGAAGATGCACAGGTTGAGTGCATGGCATACCGCTACCGTTGGCGGACAAGACAGACACAGCAGCCCCCTGCATTACACCTTGCTCCTGGCCTCTGCATATGCAATTCCTGGGATATGGCCTACATCGCTATGGTGGACATCTGCACACATGGATGCCACAGGGGCAACTATACCTGTACTTGGCACTGTACTGAGGTGGGGTAGAGTGCCACTTGGGCTGCATTACAAAGGGGCCTAGTCTACGCATTTCTGGCTGGCCTAGGTACACCCATAGCCCTCCTCCCCCACCCAGACCCCTCTACTGCGCGCAAAGTCTGCAGAATGAGGTTGTACTCACCCCCTTGTGTCTGCTGTGATGCCCTCAAGCGCCCATCCAACTCCGGGTAGGCCACCGCCAGGATCCAGAACATCAGGGGGGTCATAGTGCGACGGGCACCCCTCCCACATTGGGAGGCCATCGCCAGCTGAGCCTCCGCCTTCTTCTTGCTGCAGCGGCGAATGTCCTCCCATCTTTTCCGGCAGTGGGTGCCCCGTATCTGGTGGACCCCCAGGGTCCGGACGTCCTTGGCGATGGCACGCCAAATGTCCCTCTTCTGATGGGCGCTGACCCAGATGACATGCGCAAGGGAAGAAGTCATTACCAACTGCACCGTCGATGTGAGTGGCCCCCCTCCCTACTCTAGCCATGTGGCCCATTCATTGACATGCATTAATTTTCCCTGAACTCTGCCCCCTTCCCTCTTCCACCCAGCCCTCTCCACCCAGGCCTAGCCCATACAACATGCTCCCTGTGTACTAACCTGTTGGTCTGAAGGACAGTAGAGTAGCGTGTACTGGGGGAGGACCCCGTCTACAAGTTTCTCCAACTCCTGAGCAGTGAAGGCAGGGGCCCTTTCCCCAGACGCAGCAGCCATCGTCGCTTCCAGACCGAGATCACAGCAGCACTTGCAGTGTAGGTCCTCTCCTGTCGAAGGTCAGGTATCTAGTGATTGAACAGATAGAAAATGGTGGTGACGTCCGCGGCGGTGACGTCCGCGGCGGTGCGTATCATCACCGCCGGCGCACCTGTTCATTGGCTCCTGGGACCCATAGGGTCCTATGTGAACCAATGCAGCATTGCGCCGCGGTCTACGACCGCCTACCGCGACGGTGTGCAACGCCAGCACAGTTACCCACAATCCCATTGTCCCAGTGTAGAGGTCAGGCCGCCGCCATTTCAGGGGCCCACATGGCTTCATTTAATTCTGCGTCACACATAGCTAGGCCTACACTCAACACACATAGAGGAAGGGTTTTGTGTGTGGTGTCGTGTTCTGTGTAACTGTGGGTACATACCTGGATAAAAATTGACTTTATCGTTGCTCTTGTCCTTCGTAGGCGCCGTCAGCTGGGACATGTGAGAAGATGGCGGAATCCTCCGGTGTACTGACCGCTGGTGGACCTGTTGACAATGGAAGAGTGACAT
The DNA here is from genome assembly GCF_031143425.1 of Pleurodeles waltl. Lineage (NCBI taxonomy): Eukaryota > Metazoa > Chordata > Amphibia > Caudata > Salamandridae > Pleurodeles > Pleurodeles waltl. Next base: position 624,234,013 of record NC_090438.1, on the reverse strand, counting down.
GTCATCGTCACCTACAGGTTTGACCGTGCCACAATCCAGGAACTATGTACCCAGTTGGAGCCAGACCTGATGTCACCAATCCGCCATCCCACAGGAATCCCCCCTGACGTGCAGGTGCTGTCAGTGCTCCATTTCCTTGCAAGTGGGTCTTTTCAGACAACAGTGGCCATGGCATCAGGGATGTCCCAGCCTATGTTTTCCAACTTCTTGTCCAGAGTGTTGTCTGCCCTGCTGAAACACGTAAGGAGATACATCATTTTCCATGAGGTGGAGGATTTGCCTACAGTTAAAGGTGACTTCATATCCCCAACGTCATAGGTGCCATTGATGGACCCATGTAGCTCTGGTCCCCCCCACAGGAGTGAACAGGTGTACAGAAACAGGAAGAGTTATTCTATGAATGTACAGATGGTCTGTTTGGCAGACCAGTACATCTCCCAGGTTAATGCTATGTTCCCTGGCTCTGTGCATGACGCCTACATCCTGCGGAATAGCAGCATCCCTGATATGATGGGTCAACTCCAGAAGCACCGTGTATGGCTATTAGGGGACTCTGGTTACCCCAACCTTTCCTGGCTACTGACCCCAGTGAGGAATCCCAGGACCAGGGCAGAGGAACGCTACAATGAGGCCCATGGGCGGACTAGGAGGGTGATCGAACGCACCTTCGGCCTCCTTAAGGCCAGGTTCAGGTGCCTCCATATGACAGGTGGTTCCCTATTCTAATCACCGAAGAAGGTGTGCCAGATCATCATCGCCTGCTCAATGCTTCATAATTTGGCTTTACGATGCCAGGTGCCTTTTCTGCAGGAGGATGGTCCAGATGACGGTGTTGCGGCAGCTGAAGAGCCTGTGGAGCCTGGGGACAGTGATGAGGAGGAAGCTGAGGAAGAAGACAATGACAACAGGGAGTCAGTCATACAGCAATATTTCCAGTGACACAATCTGATTTTACATTCCATTCACTGTCACACGTCTTCCTCAATCCTGTGTGTAATTACTTGTGATTATTTGGTAATTGAGTTGTTTCTTTCCATTACGGTTTCACAGATGTGGTTACCAGCGTGTGTCATCTACTTGCATCCTTCAAGGACTTTTGATGTGTGACATTGGTATGTTGCTTTTACATCTCACAAGGCATTTTCACACTGTCATTCATGTTACATTTTAACAAATCATAGACTGACTCCAGATTGTTTTGTGTTTCAAGGGTGTTTATTGCAGTGCTCAGAATTGGGAGGGGGTTGTTAAATGGTGATGGGTGATGGCGGAGGAATGTCCATGGCAGAGTCCAGTCTATTTGTCTCACAGGTGCACTGCCCATCTGGGCATAGGAAGAGGAGCTGGGGCAGTTCAAGTATGGACAGGGTAAAAAATGGGGCAGTGGGGGACAACCAGGGTGGTCTCATTTCCTGGCGGGGGTCTTGCCATCTTGCTCTTTCCTGTTCCTGGATCTCAGGGACCGCTTGCGGGATGGTTGTCAGTCTGCAGGGGGTGGGGTGCTGGTGTGGTGGTCCTGTGGCGGGGCGTCCTGTCCACTAGCGCCGGCGGAGGTGGTGGGCAGTTCATCGTCCATGCTATTGTCAGAGACCCCTTGGGGTGCCACGGTGTCCCTCAGGGTCTGCTGTAAGTCCTTCAGCACCCCTACGATGGTGCCCAGGGCGGAGCTGATGGTCCTGAGCTCCTCCCTGAACCCCAAATACTGGTCCTCCTGCCGGCGATGGGTCTCCTGAAACTTGACCAGGACCGTGTCCATCGTCTCCTGGGAGTGGTGGTGTGCTCCCATGATGGAAGTGAGGGCCTCGTGGAGAGTGGGTTCCCTTGGCCTGTCCGCCCCCTGTCGCACAGCAGCCCTCCCAGTTCCCCTGTGTTCCTGTGCCTCCGTCCCCTGGACCGTGTGCCCACTACCACTGCCCCAGGTCCCTGTTGTTGTTGGGGTGGTGGGTTTGCCTGGGTTCCCTGTAGTGGTGGACACACCGCTGATTGACCTGTCATGGGTAGGGAGGTTTGGGCCCGCTGGGTGCTGTGCTGTGCTGGTGTTAACAGAGGGTGGAAGGTCAGTGTTGGGCTGTGCCTGTGCGAGGGGAACCGACTGTACTGAGGCCCACGATGGTCCGGGCTGGTCATCAGGCTCCATTAGGGCAGAGCTGCTATCGTCACTGTGGGCCTCTTCTGGGGGTGGAGTGGTGTTGTCTGGACGCTCTGGTGTGGTGACGGTTCTTCGTGTTCCTGCAGGGGCATAAGAGCATGATTATTGCATGTGTATGTGTCATGGTGTGCAATGGGTAGGTGAGCGTGTACCCCAGTGCTAGCATTCCTGTGTGGGGGCTTGTGTGATGATGGTTAGGGGGTTGTTCTGGGTATGTGCAGTGGGCATGCTTAAGTGATACGTGTCCATGCTTCGTTGTGTCATGCAGGGCTCGGTGTTGGGATGTGTAGTTTGTGTTATTAGTACATTAGTGAGGATTTGGGGTGATAGGGGAGGGTGTGAGGCTGGGGGTGTGTGATAGCATGCAGGTAGGGTGGGGATATGTTAGTTAAGATTTGACTTACCAGTGTCCCATCCTCCACCGACTCCTCTGAGGCCCTCTGGATGCATGATGGTCAAGACTTGCTCCTCCCATGTTGTTAGTTGTGGGGGAGGAGGTGGGGGTCCGCCGTCAGTCCGCTGAACCACGATGTTGTGCCTGGAGACCGTTGAACGCACCTTCCCCCGTAGGTCATTCCACCTCTTCCTGAGGTCCTCCCTATTTCTTGGGTGCTGTCCCACAGCGTTGACCCTGTCCACTATTCTTCGCCATAGCTCCATCTTCCTGGCTATTGATGTGTGCTGTACCTGTGAGCCAAATAGCTGTGGCTCTACCCGGACAATTTCCTCCACCATGACTCGGAGCTCCTCCTCAGAAAAGCAGGGGTGTCTTTGGCGTGCCATGGGGTGGTGTGTGTGATGTGTGGGGCGGTGTGAGTGTTGATGTGTGTGGTGATTTGTCGTGGTGTGTGGTGTTTTGTGCATGGATGTTGTGTTGGTGATGGTGTTGTGTGCCTCTGCGTGCTGGGATTGCCTGATCTGTGCTGTGTCTCTGGCCTTCGTGATAGATTTGTGGTCGTAGGGGTTTGTGGGTGAAGTGGGTGTGTGTTTTATATTGTGTTGGGTGTGTGGGAGTGTTGTTTGTATGTTTGTCAGGTGTGTGTATTTTGAATTGTCCAATGTGGCGGTGTTGTGGAGATGTGTGTGTATTTTGAGCGCAGCGATGTGTACCGCCAATGGAATACCGCGGTTGAAAGACCGCCGCCTGGATTCGTGGGTCGTAATAGCATGGGAGTGTTTCTGTTGGCGTGGAGGTGGAGGTTTTGTTTTCGCCAGTTTATCACTGACCTTTGGTGTGGCGGACTTGTGTGTGCGTCATAATAGCTGTGGCGGAATTCCGCGGCCGGGGCGGTGTATTGGCGGTCTTCTGCAGCGCGGTAAGCGCCTTTTACCGCCAATGTTGTAATGACCCCCTATGTCATATGCAGAGAGCTCTGCATAAGCGAGGCCCGGAAATGCTGAGGTGATTAGCTTCTTTCTATATCCCAAGCAGATCACTTAGATCTGCATCAGCATACCTGGTAACTGTTCCCAAAGTAAAGAAGGCCAGATGGGGAGGTAATGCTCTGGCGTATAAAGGAGCTAAGCTGTGGAACTCGTCACCGATTGGCATAAGAGCAATGAACCTTGAATTACCCTTTCGTAAGGCCTTGAAGACCTGGCATTTTAGGATGTAATCTTCAATTAGTGTTCAGGCTGGATGTTTTTGTTTCAGGTTTTTGCAAGTGCTGCGAGGCCTCTGGGTAGTTCAAGCACTATACAAGTCCAAATAACATAACAAATAACATAACATATGCTTGGAATTGCAAATTGTCAACCACAACTGCTACACTTAATGTGAAGCTGTTGAGAGAAAGTATTGTGAACATTTGACCTACAGGTAGACAAAGACTACTGGAATCATGGTTACTATGGAAACAGAGCTAAAAGAGTGTGGGGTGAAGGGAAGAACAGAGACAGCAGTGTGAAACTGAAAAGCGGACTGATGTACAAAAACTATTTAGTAGGGAGTGTATGTCTCGTAGTTGGCAATATTTCACAAAGTAAAATATACATTAAAAGCATTGACAGCAGATTGTTGAATGCTTTTAAGTGCTTTCGTGTGGATCCGCAGATCCATTGCGGGAAACAAGGGGGGCCTTGCTGTGCCCTGTGGTGGATCTGCAGAAAAACCTAACGAATTGGGCTTCTTTACAGAAAACATATTAAGGGTTAACAAACAAACAGTGACTATTTAGAAGTGGTTAAACAAAAATAAAAGATGAAAGGATGTCTGTGATTTACTAAGTACGGCAGTATAAGTGAGAGCACAGTGAGAAGGGTAGCCATTATTGATAATTTTCTACTGCGAGTGGAGAAGGATTACCATGTTTCTGACATGAGATGTGCAGTGGAAAACAGACATTAACATAAATGTTGGACAAAAGGAAAGACATATATGACACTCAGTCTTATGCCCATAAAACCATTCACACACCCCTTTAGTCACTTATACATCCATGTACATAGACATTTACCCACCCATACAGGCACTGTCACACCCATTTGCACACCTATACAGCCATTTGGTACCCAGCACTCAGAAAGTCAATTACACATGCGCTTACACACCTATGTACACTTTTATACACCCAGTCACTACCTATACAACTACTCACATATCTATCTACAACTTCATATAGCCACTCACACACCCAGTCAGACAGTGACAGAGGCACTTACATATCTACTCACATACCCACACAGCACTTATGTATCCACCACTAACAGAGCCACTTGCATAGTTGCACACTCAAACACCCACTACCATAGCCAGTTACCTATTCATACAACCACTTACATGCCTATTTAGACACTCATACCGGCTCTAACACACCCAGTCATACACCCACACAGCTATTTACACATCCATTGACATACCCATAGATACACTGATGCAGTCATTCACATATCAACTGAAATACTGACACACTCAGCCACTCACCCATACACCTACTCATGTACCCATTTAAACACTACTCAGACACTTACACAGCCTCTTATACATTGACATAACCACTTATGTAGCTCCTCACCTGCTTATAGTATATAATGGAATAGCATGTAATGTAAAGGTAATTGTATTCTATATTTGCTTTTCAGATATCTACTTGTGTTCAAAGAGGAATGGAAGATGGAACAGTGATGTAAAAAAATAGCAATTATGCTTGTTGACAACATATGATATTTTTAGTGCAACTGGCATATGGCATTTGCTACAATGAGTGACCATGTCTTCCAATTTTGGTGAAAGAGCAGGAATTGTAATCATCTGGTCAAGAGGTAAGGGTGAGACAGATGATCCAGCTGTTGATGATGATGCACCACCTTCCCTCTCTCTTATAATGTTCTTATGTGTCCTTCTATGTATGGTTTTCGGGTGTTTCCAAATGGAGGATGTGCTATGTGGGTACTTCTTCACCATATCTCTTGACAGTGTTTTTTTTTCTACATATATTGCGCTGAATTTTTTTTAGGAAGAACTTTCTTTTCTCCTGAAGAGATGGAGAATTATTTTTAAATGTTGGAATAATTCTTTCAAAGTTGTAAGTCTTCTTCTTCTTCTTCTTCTTCTTCTTCTTCTTCTCCTTCTTCTTCTTCTTCTTCGCCCTGCTCTTCCCCTTCTCTGCTATTTTTAGCAGAAGACATCTTAACTTTGAAACTCTCTTCTTTTTAAGGAATGCAAGGAAAATGTTGGAGCTGTGGTTTTGAGTCTGTCTCCAGATAGATGTGAAACCCAAATAAATGATTTAGGGTATGGTTTGCAATGTGGATGGGTGCAGATTGAGGGACCTATTTATGAGCCCATTTGTGGTGCGCTTGCGCAATGTCGTACACGTGCAACACAACTGTAAAATGAGATTTATGAAGCCACACAAGGCCACTTTGTGTGGCCCTGAGTGGTTTCAGAAATCTGTAGTAAAGCAATGCAACACAAATCACTGTGTTGCCTTACTTTGCATTTGGAAGGAATTCCATGAGTATTGCATAGGTGTTCCCACTCAACTCTCTTGGTTTTTAACACATTCCCAGATTTACCAGAACTGGTAGACCTGGCAATGGACCAATAGATACACCTTCTCAGGGGAGGAGTAATGAAGAGAAATATATTTCTTTCTTTCATTTCTTCCTCTTTCTATGTGTGCTTCATTCTGCTGCACAAACAGTTAGAGGAATATGCCTCTCAGGACTGTTTTTATGCAGGGAGGTGTCCCTTTTTGCACTAAAACAATCCTGAATGCAATGCAGACACCCTTGCAGCATAGTGTTGAGACACAATGTTGACCATGTTGCTTATTCCCAGTTCCTCCTAGATGTTCCATGCCTCCCACTTCAATGCACATGATTGGCATCGGAACACCCCAAGGGAAAGGGGATGGATAAAAGAGAGAGAGACACTGGTGCCACAGGTCCAGATCTGAATGACTGGTGATGATCCTTGAAGAGCTGCGATTTCCTATGAGAAATTACATCTCAGTCAAACAGCTCATAATTCGTAACCATATGTATACTAGTCTTTGACTATTATGTGCAAGCTAGGTGTGCCTGTTAGGTTCCCATTTCCCGTTTTAGATGGCTCTCCCTCTCTCCAGGAATTATCAGGAAAAGATGTGGATTACTGGAATTATATAAAACGAACCTTGAACCTGCTCTAATATCTATGACTACTCCCACTGCGACCCCAGATTAATCCCACATCACCTTAATTAATGGCTACCTAAATGTACTAGAAGTTCTGTGGATATCTTGTTTGATGACCTTGCTGAGATTTCCTAAGATGCTGACTCACTCAACTCCATAGATATTTAAATAGGTAACAAATAATGACAACAAGTTCTCAGATAATTAGGTTTGCATACATTCATGGGTTAATTTACGCACTGTACTTAGAATTCCAAGGAACACACATTCTGTGTCTTTTGATCACACTGAAAACATGGGGTTCATATCAAAGATTAATGTGCAAAGTTTTCATCACTCTGGAAGCACAGGTTTAATACCAAAAGGTCACAGTGCAGTGTTTGCGCCACTCTGGGAACATAGGGTTAATATCAAATGATCACAGTGCAATGTTTGCGCCACTCTGGGAACATAGGGTCAATATCAAAAGATTACAGTGTAATGTTTGAAACACTCTGGGAACATAGGGTTAATATCAATAACAGAAGTGATCGGTTTTATCACTGTTGCATCACATCGTAAGTTGAGCATAGCTATTAAACTTTCAGGCCATTCACAGAATGTTCCGTATCACCAGCACCAATTTTGCAAATGTCATATTAAACTTAGCGATAACAAACGTATTCACAATACATTGTTTTTAAGATAATTGCATGAAAGAATTTCCTTTCTGCAATATATAGCAAGCAACAACGATAAGCGTTATTACACGATTAGCAGAGAGCATCCCAGTGACCCTAAACACCAATGTGCCTTCTTACCCAGGATACAGGACTGAACACGAAGATCAAACATGGAGAATCAGAGACTCATTCCTTGCAAACCAGCTGGTGACCTTTACATCAAGCAATTCACTCAGGCTGGGTGTGGTTTAAATACCTGCTGTATCCAGCCACAACCAGTCTGAGTCATAAGGAGCCACACCCAGTCTGCGTCATAGGGATGCTGGAGACTTGAGCAACACGTGTCCTAAACAAGCATCGGCTCCAACAAGTATTGGTCTTTGTAAACAAGCATTGGTATCTGTAAACCATTCTTATGGGATTACAAAAAACAACAAATGTTGGTCCCTGCAAAGCCAGATGATTGGTTTAGGAGTTCTTTACTGGAGCACATCCAGGTTTGCAGGCCCAACACTGTGTTGGTACTAGGCAGGAAAGGACAGGAATGCGCTAAAGCCATTAGCGTGTGTGATCAGTCAAGGCATGCAGACTCTGGTGCCATTGCTCCGAGAATACATCTGCTTTGAACATTAATCTGGCCTGGGAGTATACTAGGCAAAATCGGTTGTGCTCACCCTGACCCTCATCACCCAACCACACAAATTAGAGTGCCCATTAGAATGGAGCTCAGACCCTATCAAATACTTGGAGGTTTGGATCCACAGAGACCTAGAACTGGTGATATGTGAGAATTATGGGAGAGCATCGTCAAAGTTGGAGGAGCAGGTGGCAAGATGATCCAAGATGCCACTGTCACTAGTGGATAGGGTGGGGATCATGAAAATGATCGTGCCATCTCTGTTTCTCTTCCTTTTTAATAATATTCTCATTGTACGGCCATCACCTCTCCTTGACATGCTTCGCATATATATGATAACACTGGCATGGACGGGGAAGCAATTGCGAATCAGCTGGAACATCATGGCCCTCCCTTATGCGCATGGAGGATTCAGCACGCTAGATCTACACTTATGCTACCTGTGAGTTCAAGTATGATTCACATATTACTGGTACAATCCCCATACACCCCCACCCCTTGGCAGTTAAGGCAGATGATGGGCACTCTATCCCACTCAGGGCTATTCTGCCGCAGAAATAGACCGACATTCCTCGAATGGAAATTAACACCATACATTGCACCGTAACAGCCTGGCAGACACTAGGAGCGCAAGCCTCAAAAGCTGCCTCTATATGCCTTCAAGCTGCCCCTAGACCTCCCATCCAGCCATATCGGTCACTCAGGAGGTAGGTACACTAGCTCTTCTCAGGACAGCAGGGATGAGGATAATTAGAGACATGTATCCTGAAGGGAAATTTCTTAGTCTTGCCGACATGAAGTTCCTGCAGCAGGAGACAACATTTCTGACATTTACAAACTATCACCTTTGAGCCGCTGTTAGCGAACTACACCCCTCATTCCCAGATGAACCCCCTACACTCAGCGCCCTTCAAATCTTTCCTTGTAGTCCCACACGCAGACAGTTAGTCGCCAGATTATACAACACAATTCAGGAAGAGAGTTTGATAGCCTCAAATCCAGCACTGGACCGCTGGAACAAAGCACTTGATACACTACTAATGCTGGAAGACTGGCAAGTCTGTTTCACACTGACGGAGAAGCTCACACCTAACTGCAATCTGTAAATAATTCACTTCAAATACTTGTAGAAAATGTATTATACTCCCACTAGATTAGACAGATATGGGCTATGGGGAGATGCCCATTGCTTGCACTGCGGAGCATTAAATGCAGACTTTATACACCTAGCTTGGGCATGTACCCCTGCCTAACAATTCTGGACACATGTCAAAAGACCTGTCTTTTATAATACTAGAGCAAGTGGCCTGTACTCCCCAGATGTGCTTGCCAGGACTAGTCAAGAGGCTACAAACCTCACACCAAAGGTTTGCGGTGGTAGCTTTGTTGCTAACTAAACAACGAGTGCCGTACACTGGGGCAAGCGCTCTGTACCCAAATGCAAACAATGGCTACTTGACATGACCTTTTGTAAGGAACAATTAGAGACCTTTGCAGAGGAGTTCCAATGTCATTGTGACCCAGAGACATTTGGGGTCCACTTACAGCCTATCCACTGTTGAATCCTGATACAGGATAATATACTGCATGACATGGGGATGATGTTTGATGGGGTGGAAAAATGTAACAAAAAAGCATTGGCACTACCATCAATGTACTACAATTGCTCTGTGTATTCTACAGAGACATTTCATTGTACTCTGTTTTATATACTGAAAACCCCATTAAAAAAAGAAAAAAGGTTGTTTGGATGGTAAGTGTATTTTTTGTGTCTAGGGTGGGTAAGGGTATTTGGGTGGTAGGGGTATATTAGGGTTTAGGAGTGAGCAAGGGTATTTAGGTGGTAAGGATATTTTTAGGTTTGTGGTGGGAAAGATTATTGGGTAGTAAAAGTATTTTTAGGCTTTAGGGCGGGTAAGGGTGTTTGGATGGTAGGGATATTTGTAGAATTTAGTGGTGGGTAAAGGTATTTGGTTGGTAAGGGTATTTTTAGGGTTTAGGGTTGGGTGAGGTTGGGGTTAGAGTTGGATGAATAAATATATATATAGTCATCAAACTCTAACCCCAATGTGTGTGTGTGTGTGTGTTATATATATATATATATATATATATATATATATATATATATATATATATACACACACACATTAACACACACACATACTTATGTGTATGTATGTGTGGAAATATATATATATATATATATATATATATATATATATATATATATATATATAATTGAAATAAAAGGAAGCTTGAAACCTACAGAGTTGTGCTGCCTACTGCTTAAGCCGTGAGCTGGATGGAAATCGTGCTGAGAATCTGGTTTGGACATAAGTGGCTGGAACCTGGATATATGTTGTGATGTAGCGGTCTTGACATGGGAACAGGAATCCCATAAACATGCTGCACGTATTTTCTTTCCAATGTAAAGAAAAGTCAAGACACAAGTGAACAGTTGCAAAATGTATTAACAAAACAGAAAAGGTCTTCCTCCCAATGCGTTTCAGCCGTAGCCTTGTTCACAGATGGGAGAAAGTTACATTCATCAAAATTAAATACCCACACCTGAACATAAAAGAAGGACTCAGTAACACACAGTACATGTATTAGTTTGGAAAACGGTGGGTGCCATCTTGTAATGGGTTGTGGAGTGGTTATCACTTGGACCTCATGATAAACAGACATTATCACTATTGAACTATAATTAATTTTAAATATCCTATATAATATTAATATATATTTTGTATTTTTAGAAAGTTCAATAGAGATTAGATTGATTATGAGTGTGGGCAAATATACACTTTTTCTAAAAAGTTTGATAGCCTAAGGAGAAAGAAAATGGAGAGTAGAGAGCAATGAAGGGGCGACCCACACCAAGTCACAGAAGTACATGCATGAGTGCAAGCTTGGATACCAATGTGAATGAGATGGAAAGAACTAGTGCACATACCTCCCTCCAGGATGAGTTTGATTTGTACGCCAGGATCAACAAACAAACCACAAGCCGTGGCAGGGCAAAACAAGAGGAAAAGGCAGAGACAAGGACAGAAGAGAAGAGGAGGTCAAGGCAAAAGAATCTGTCAAAGAAAATCAAGACAACCAGGAGGAACAGGCAGTATTGACTGTGTACAGTACGGTATTACATTTATCCAATTTGGCTTTGATGGATTAATATATGAAGCAGTTAGCACTAGGCTTGACATATTGTAGTAAAAATTTGTTCAACTTTGTGCAGGGCCATGTAGACCTATTTTTGTTTATTAGGAAACTTAAATTGTTGAAATATCATAAGTTGGTCAAAAAAGGAGAATAAGAAGTGGTGAAAGAAGGTGGACCAGCAGATAATTTGTTAATTGATGATGTTTATATCTTAGTTGGCTTAGAAGCCAATCGACTCAATGACATAACTGAGAGTGAGATCATTGACAGACTTGAGGAGGAGGGCATGTGGCTTGGGGAAGAAAAAGGGACCTCGTTCAGACCAAAATCAAAATGTATTCCACAAGGCATGGGGGACATTATAGATGTGTTGACGGAGGCAGTGACTAAAGATCGTAAGAACTTAAGAATGTCTTCTTTTAAACCATGTCAAAAGAACAAAAAGGAATATTGGGACATGATTAAGAAAATCAAAGATAACCCTGATAGTGGTGCTTAGTGCAGACAAGAGAAGAAATATTGTCATCTGGCCCTTGGAGGAGTATATGAATAAAGCCTATTCACAGTTATATGACAAATAATGTTGCACATTGGTGGATTTAACTCATTACAACACTGTGATGAAGGAAGTTACCATATTACTGATGGGGTGGAAAGTTAGTGGCCTGTTAAGCTGGGGGGAGTATAGGCTCAAATTTGTGGTCTTTTACGCCATTTTAACATTATTTTATTTGACGTTAAAACAGCACAATCTTAACTCTATATTTATATTTTGACGCTAGAATCGTCTAGCGTCAAAATATTGGAGTTAGTGTCGTGTTGTGAATGCAGCAAACTACCTTGCACTAATTAGATGCAACGTAGGCATTCCCATCCATAACATGACACTAAACCCTAGCACCATATCTATGCTGTGGCGCAGAAACGACACGCACGGAAGAGGCTGACCCAAATAATGGTGCTAAGCCTGCTCAGTGCCATTATTTAATGCCTCTGTCAGACCAGACATTAGGGTGCCTGTGGACCCATTTACATGGCCAAACACCATGGAATAGGCCCACAGAAGCCCACCCCAAGGCCCAGCAACACCCCCACCCACACCAGAGGGACAATATAGGATGGGGGACCCCATCCTGGGTAAGTAGAGGTAAGTATATTTTTTATTTTTTAAAGTGCCATTGGAGACCCTTACATTTGGCCCCCTGCCGGGCACTGGGTCTTGTGGCCTTGCTCAGGGGACACTGGTCACCTGTGGTAGCTACTGGGGTGGTGAGCATGACCCCTGTCTTTACTAAGACAGGAGACATTTTTGAGTGCTAGTGCGCCAAAAATGATGCTAGGCTGGTTAGCGGCATATTTATTGCCGCTAACCAGCCTAGTGTTATTTCTGTCCCACTAGAGCCTTTTTCCCTACCGCCATCCCCCCAGCTAGCACCTTTTTCTTAGACGCTAGCCATTCCTTAGTGCCTGTGTGCACCATTCCATAGATATGGTGCCTGGGTGCCAGTATCGACTGGTGCTAGCAGGCACTAAGGATTTTGACACAAAACTGCATTAGCACAGTTTTGCGCCAAAAAGCATAAAAAAGCACCATAGTTTTCAGAGGAATGATACACTTAAACTTCCAGTCTTTTATCTAATACCAAAGATGCATAAGAATGCCACTAAACACCGTGTAGACTCATCATTACTGCCCAGGGAAGTTTTTAAAAAAAAGTTATCACAATATATAGATTATTTTCTAAGGCCATTTATACAAAGTCTACCATTATATCTAAAGGACAGTGCTGATTTTATCAAACTCATATTTAACATTCCTTGGGAAGAGGGTTTTCTCCTATTCACTTTAGATGTGACCTTGTTATGTACGAGTATTAGACACAAAGATGGATTAAGAGCTAAAAACTGTGAGATGTTGTTACAATGATGCAATAGTGTTTTGAACACAATATTTTCTTCTTCAGATGTATGAACAGGTTAAAGGTATGGCTATGAGGACTCGCTTCGCCCCAAGCTATGCAAATTTGTATATGGGAAGGTGAGAGGAGCAGGTCTTTAATAGCCCACCCTTAGGTGTGTGACAGTCCTATATAATATTATAGCTCTGATATATCAATGCTATCTTTGCAATTTGGAGAGGAAATAGAACAAGTGTAGAGAAATGTGTATCAGATGTGAACCAGAATGATTTAAACCATAAGTTCACCAGTAGTCTACGTGAACAAGAGATGGAATTCCTAGATGTAAAGGTTGTGTTAGTTGATCAGAAGTTGGAGACAGTTTTGCATAGAAAGCCTGCAGCTTAGAACAGCACCTTACATGCCTCCAGTTTTCACCCTGGATCGTTAATTAACAGTATCCCATATGGGGAACTTGTGAGAACAAGAAGGATATGTAGTACGCAGATGAGTTGTGAAGAAGAAGAAAATAAAGTGTTAAGGAGATTGAGGACTAGAGGTTACCAAGATAGAGTTTTGGAAACAGTATGTAAGAAGATTAATAAACCAAAGAAGAAGATGGACAAAGAACATAAGTATAGGTTTGTCACTACAAATACTGTAGCACATCAAAGGTTTAGAGATATTCTTAACAAACACTAGAAAATTCTTGCCAACGATCCAGAGATAGGTAATGATATTTTGTGCAAAGCACTGGTCACCTCCAAAAAAGGAATCTCTATGAGGGATTTGCTGGTCAGAAGTGCTATACGAAGGAGCAAGAAAGAGAAATGGCTAGGCCAAAGTAAGGGTTTTCGGAGATGCAGTCGATGTAAAGCTTGCCGAAATGGGGAGAATGCTAAACAAATAGTGATAGATGGCAAAGTGGTTCATAGAATAAGGGGCATCTTCAATTGTAAAAGTGATCATGTGGTTTATATGTTTAAATGCACTTGTCCGAAGATCTATGTAGGAAGCAAAACGTTAGAAGTGCACAAGAGAGTGTTAAGGCATATCCAAGCTATTAAAAGTAAGGGCATGACATATGCAGTAGTGAGACACATCAATGAAAAACATTTAGGAAATATGAAGGATATAAAATATCTAGTGATTGATGGGGTCAGGAAATGTGTTAGAGGAGGCAACAGGGAGAAGATTCTGAGATCTTTTGAGTCCAGGTATATAATTTTATTTGACAGCAAGGAGCAAGTGTCGGTAAACGTAAGAGAGGAGATGCATGGACATATTTAAGGCCAGAAGTATTGTGGTACTATGACAAGCTTTAGCTGTTGAGAGATAGGTGTTAGATATTACATGGTATGATATATTATGTTTTTATTGCTTTTTAATTGTTTTTTATGGTGTCTTTAGTTTTTTGCAGGATATTAAGAACGGACAGTGTTCTTAAAGAAGCGAAGGAGCTATGAGATCTTGCCCACTTGGGCTGAATAAGTATTCAAGGAAACCGATTACCCATTATGGGCATTATTCTTGTTTTAAATGAGGCTGTTTTTGTGTGTTTTTAAGAACTATATGCATGGAGGCTGCTATCGTATGTAAACATTCACAACGGCCTTTGCTTAAGGCATGATATTGAGCTATATGTGGAAAATAGGCAAGATACTATCCAGACTGCTGTTTTCCCTAGGGAAGACATTTATTCACGCAGACTATAAACAAAATGCATACATGATTGACGTTAGGAGCCTCGTTAGTTTCTGCTGAAGGGATAAAATTGCTCCACTAGAAACATCTAAGCATGAAAATACATAGCATAACCACATTTCCTAGTGAAAATATGCTGTATGTTTGGCTCGTTTTTGTAATATTATGTGCTACACATAGAACTTAGGTGGTCATTACGCGACCGCCAGGGGTAATGTAGCGTCCGTACCGCCAACAGGCTGGCGGTACGGAGGCCCTCATTACGACCGCGGCGGTAGCGCCGCGGTCACACCGCCGGGGCCGGCGGTTTCCCGCCATTTTAGCCCCGGCAGTGATAATCCGCCAGGGCAGCGCTGCAAGCCACGCTGCCCTGGGGATTATGACATCCCTACCGCCAGCCTGTTTCTGGCGGTTTGCACTGCCAGGATGAGGCTGGCAGTAAGGGGTGTCCTGGGGCCCCTGGGGGCCCCTGCACTGCCCATGCCACTGGCATGGGCAGTGCAGGGGCCCCCTAACAGGGCCCCGGCCAGCTTTTCACTGTCTGCATAGCAGACAGTGAAAAGCACGATGGGTGCAACTGCACCCGTCGCACGGGCGCAACACCGCCGTCTCCATTAGGAGCCGGCTCCTATGTTGCGGCCTCATCCATGCTGGGCCGGCGGGCGCAAACTTGGGTTGCGCCCGCCGGCTCAGCGGGAATGTCATAATGGGGGCCGCGCGAGTGCGCCGCATTGGCGGCCGCACAGCGGTTACCGCCTGGCGGGCGGCGGTAGCCGCCATACTTGCAAACATGGACACAGAAACACAAGTGATAATTGGGTGATGTTATGTCTGGTTGGGATGTAAATAGAGAGAGGCAACATGGCGTCTCTTCCTGTATATACATGTAACCATGGACACAATAACGTAAATGGTAGTTGGCGGATGTTATGTCACATGGGGGGTGTGAATAGAGGGAGGAAACATGGCGCCTCTCAGGTTGACAAAGGCACAGGAGTGTCGAAAAGCGTACCTCTTTGTTTGTACATTAAAGGATTTAAATTACTGTTGGGAGTGTTGTCTTCTTTGCTAATATAAAGAGAAAGTGTGGATTTGAAGCCGGGTTGGCGAGGCTTCTCATTAGCACCACTGGTCGTAAGGAGCATCGCAGCAGAAGTGCTTTATATATATACATATTCACTGAAAAAATGGTTACATGGGCATTATAGTTATGTTCTGAATTTACCCATACAAAACCATAGAAATTCAGCAGTTATAGTTACATGAGTCCAAGATGACTGACAACACTTCAACAGCTTCTGTTGTTGAAGTGTTATCAGCCAATCATATCTCAGCACGAGATCATCAGGGGTTGCGAATCCTTCGCATCCCTAGATATAAAAAAAAATTCTCAATCCTTCCTGGAGAAGATCTCCCTGAAACTTTCTAGACCGCGGCTGCCAGAACTGGCAAATATTTTGGGAAAGTTTCATGAAGATTCGTCAAGCAGTGCCAAAGATATAGGCAAGTAAAAAACGTTTTTGTATAGAAATGTGGTCCAACCTATAACTACCTAGTGACGACCACCACCCGAAACCTACCACTTTGAGCTCCACATTCATTCTTTCGTTAAGGTCCACATGGGAAGGCTGATTCCTGCAGACAACACCTGTGAACTTTTAAATTTAATGCAAACTGATGTTTGCAATGCAATCTGTTTTAAAAAAAATCAATGGAACATTTTTGCAAAACAAATATTTTTCTTACCCGTGTTATAAACCTTTTGAGTACAAAACATTAACAGGAACATCCCTGGTAAAGTACCTGGTATACATTCAAAACCTTGAGCCAAGATGTCCAAGTGAACACATCATGATGAATTTAGGGTTGGATGCACTATTGTGGAGAACATAACCAATTCATTAAAACAGCCCCGATTTGGCTTGAGCCTGTAATGTATATTGATTGTAGGTACAACTTGATGCCTAAAGATTACCCATTCACCATTGATATGTGGTCTTGAAATTTCCACTATACTCCATCCATGGAATACACCCTGCCCTTGAAAGGTCCTAATCTAAAATCAACCATTTTCCTTTTTTTCATTTTGCTCCTGTCTATCAAAATCTTTAATTTCAGGAGCCAACATTTGTAAAGTACCATACAACCTCATCAGCTCTACATTGCAATAGACTGTGAGAAAGATTTAGCATCCTTAGTACAGGATCCTAGCCTCAGGCCTCTCACTTCAGTGGAATAAAGTGTTTAAAATACAATTAATGTAAACATTGAGCTGCAAAATGGCCTCTGAGTATTGTCAGATCTACCAAATTGGTGTCTGTCACATTAGGGACTCAGATCCCTTACTTGGGGAGGCATAACGTGCTTCAAAGTAAAGTGCAAAAATATGTAATCACCGGACTGTAAAAATTGCAAAGAAATACAGAAAATGCCCTCTCTTTGCATTCTCAAAATCCATCACATTGGGATGAAAATTGGGGAGTAAAGAGTACCATAATTCTTACATCGTGGTTCATGCCGTCAGTGTTCCTCCTGAAAACCCATTTGCTTCCATGACGGTCTGCCCGCCCTATTTAGAATGTGGCAGTCCCATAAACTTTAGCTCGCCCGAATCCTACCTATTCTGCCGGCAATCCCAACCGCCGTGACAGCACCATAGGAAATAGTGGCTGACGGCAGGACTCCAGCTGCACTTACCGCCAAGCAGATTTGGATGTGCCTTACAGCCAAGCAAAAAGCCTCTGCTTCTGACTTTGCGGACTGGAGGGAAAAAAGATGATAAGTTGCATTTTCTCCCAATTCTACTTCTGTTTCCGGGTGAACATGAATGTACAAGACCTTCCAGCACTGCTACCACAGAGAAAACACAACCCCTCATCACTGGACACGAAGGTAGTGAACCCACATTTGCAGTGTATGTTGGGAGGGTCGCTGCACATCAGCTCGGGACCACTGCAGACATATACATGTCACAGTAACCCTTTTAAATTACTGTGACATGCATATGTCTGCGACACGAGGGGGCAGATATGGATAGGGACACACTGTTGCACAACATATATCAATCCATACTGTCGTTATGACATCAGTGTTCATTGCCAAATGAGTGCTGGCACCACAATGATGGTACAATCCCACATGTCAATTGTGTCCATGTATGCACATTACAAAGGGATCTGTATCTGTCATGTTGTGCATCGAGTTCTGTGTGACTCAGTACGTCTATGTCTGTGTGATGTGATTGCCTGGGTGAGGTGTAGGGAGATGTATTGGGTGATGTGGTTTTGTCAGCATGTGTGCCACTTGCATATGGCGTGGATGTTGTCCTGTATTTTGCGTTGTGTTTTGTGTTGCTGCGTGCAACATTCAGGTGAGTGTTGTTGTGTGGCAGTCATTGTTGTGATGTATGTAGTTCTGCTTGTGTGTGTGTTTGTGTAGATTAGAGTGTAGTTATGTTGATTGTTTTGTGTGTTGGTGGAGCATCAGTAGTGTGAGTATGTTGTGCTTGCGGGATGTATGTGTAGTGTTGTGCTATGATGGCAATGGATAATGGAGTGTATGTGGTGTGTTGTGTCTTGTGTGATGCAGGGCGACACATATGTCAAGGGCAGAGTGTGTGTGTGTGTGTGTGTGTGACTTACCTGTGTTCCACGGCCACTGCCTTTGGTGGATGCCCATTGGGTCCAACAATGTCCTCCCTCTGGCATTACACCACCTACAGGAGTGGTTCCTAACATTTTGACTTCTGTAGACCCCCAACAAATCATTATTGGAATCCGAGGACCCCCCACTGAGTCAGTACTGAAACCCTGGGGACTTAGGGGGTAATTCTGACCCTGGCGGTAAATACCGCCAGGGCAGGGGTCGGCGGTAGCACCGGCAACAGGCTGGCGGTGCTCCGCCGGGCATTCTGACCGCGGCGGTACAGCCGCGGCCAGAAGCGGAAAGCCGGCGGTGTACCGCCGACTTTCCGCTGCCCATGGGAATCCGCCATGGCGGCGCAGCTTGCTGCGCCGCCATGGGGATTCTGACAGCCCATACCGCCATCCTGTTCCTGGCGGTTCACCCGCCAGGAACAGGATGGCGGTATGGGGTGTCGTGGGGCCCCTGGGGGCCCCTGCAGTGCCCATGCCAATGGCATGGGCACTGCAGGGGCCCCCGTAAGAGGGCCCCACAAAGAATTTCAGTGTCTGCTTTGCAGACACTGAAATTCGCGACGGGTGCTACTGCACCCGTCGCACCTTCCCACTCCGCCGGCTCCATTCTGAGCCGGCTTCCTCGTGGGAAGGGTGTTTCCCGCTGGGCTGGCGGGCGGCCTTTTGGCGGTCACCCGCCAGCCCAGTGGGAAACCCAGAATGACCGCCGCGGTCTTTTGACCGCGGTACGGTCTTCTGGCGGTTCCCGCTTGGCGGGCGGCTCCCGCCGCCCGCCAAGCTTAGAATCAGGGCCTTAATCTGTTAATAATATAACATTTTCTAAACAGTCGCTCACCCCATGAGGAGGCTTCACGGACCACCAGGGTTCCCTGTACCACCCGTTGGGAACCACTGGCCTACAGAACTGTTACATCTAAATATGGACAGTGGGAAGCTGACTGGCTGACGGCTAGGAAGAGCAGTCCGTCATGGTGGTTGGCGGCTCTGCCTCAATACATCTAAATACCGTAGGTAGGACACCATCAACTTTTCGGGCCTGCCGCTGCAGTGGTTTGGAGGTAACACCCCTAAGACCTAAATGAGACCCTAAGTGTACAAGTTGATGTAAAGTAAACAATGAATTATCCTTCATTTAAGAGCCCGATTTGATGATTTCATAGTTCTGTTCTGTCTAAGAAACTATATCTTGGGTAGAACTGTCTTCCTGGCTATGACTTATTAACAATTTCAAAAGCCCTAAGGTACCCAGGGCAACTAGACTCTGAACAATATGCTGAAAGCAGTGGAGTGGTCTGTGAGAGGTAAATAATACCCTTCCCTCTCCACCTCTGTGCCCAGAAATGAATTGACCACTGATGACGCAGAAAAAGAGGGTCTAACATATATCTACGTATCATGTATCCAAAATTGTATAATGTAGTGTGATTTTAGTAAAAGAAAAATAATGTACGGGGGAAATTGTGCCCTAGAAGTAGTTCGCCAATATTATAAACGTGCTTTATAATCATGAAGAATTGGAAAATGTAGTAATCCGTCATAATTGCAAATGTGTGCTATGATTTATTAATGAAACTGTATGTGCTTAGCTTAAATTTAGTGGAGGCTTTGGCCTAGTTGCCTGGTCTCAAATTCTAACTGCGTGGCTTTTCCTTGAACTAATGTAACATATATTCACGTTTAAAAGTTGTATTTTTCCAGTAGAAGATGACTAATACACTTATCTCCAAGGTTTCGTACTAGGCCAGTTTCATCCCCTTTGAAGCGAGGTCAGTCTCTGCAGGTGCGGACAAAGGAGGTACAGATACCAAAATAATTGGCAAGCCATGTTGCAACTTGTGTTCCAAGGCTCCAAGGACAATGTATGGATAAATGAGTACTGGTAGAAAGCCATTTTTCATTGGTTAATTTGAAGCCACCTTATGAACCCTCCAATTGAAGACCCTGCAGAATTTGGAATGTTTCTTACTTAAACCCACTGGACAAAGTGAAGTCAGCCATTTTCCTTGATGCCATCTTTGAAGCCGAATGCCAGACGCCATCTTAGACAACATCCTGATGCCCTTTTCTCTATTATTGAGAAAGAGACTTTGAGAATTCTCACCCTAGAGACTTTAACTTTAAATTGCCCCGTCTTGCCTATGCAGTAACTTTGCCCATTCTCCTTGCTGCTGCAAGGAAACCTGCCCTAACTTTGCCCCTTTGAAATTCTGCTCCATGCTGACCGAACCGGTACCTGAAGGACGAAGATATTCTTGAATGCTGATTGTAATTGGTAAATATGAAAGGATAATTGTATTATGCATTGTGTTTTTCCCTCTAGGTACCAACTGCTATTTTGATAGGGCCCAAGCTAGAAGTTTTCCAAATTTGTGTTGACTAAATTCGTTTTGCATGAAGCCCACACATGCCAATGCCAATTAGAGGTCAGTTAAGGTATGCAATTGATGCATCATGTTGAATTGAAATCTTGTTATGATGACCAATGTACGAGATTAGTCAAATACAGTTACTCATATTAGTGATTTGCATTGCCATAACTCAATGCACTATTATTCAGATATTTCGTAGACTGCGTTTCTTCCGCCGTTATGGACAGCTAGTAATGTTCGTATACATATATCATTTGGTTTTGAGACTTATATACATTGTGCTAGCTTTGTTAATATAGGGAAATAAATTCACTAACTTTTAATAAACTGGTGTGGTTATTCATGACTGAAAGGTCATGGTGCGTCGAATTACCAACTGTTATTGATTCCTAATGTGTTATTTAGATCTGCTAATTGAGTATTGGCTATCGCGTACTACAGTCATTGATTATTGATTTAAATAACCCGACTATTCGAGGATGAGGAGAGCCCAACTCGGCTAAAAGATTCACCGACCTCCAACGTGTCCAGGTACAGGTAATTTATAAGGGCTGGACGCGTTATCAGTAGATGGTAGCAGAGATTGATGGTTTCGCTCTCTGGGACCCCATCCGAGCAATAGACGGAATTAAGTTAGAATTTCTTTGACAAAACAAGTTGAAGAGATGATGATGCCCTAAGTCCCCAATGACTATCCCAGGATCTTGGAGCTTGCGAATGGAGGACATGCAGGTGTAAGAATGTTTTTGGCGTTTCTAGTGACGGTATGAGTGAAGTTAGGGTTTTGCGCTTGCACAGCTTATTGCTGCAGATGAATTGAGAAGTTTGTGAGGATTTTAGGGGGGTTACGAACTCCAGTTGAAGTTTTGAGAGGAGTGTGACTCCAAAAGTGTGAGAGTAGGGAAGTCGTCGAACTTCACATGTGTGTAGCGCTTTGTGCAGAAAAATTGTCCACGTGGTTGTTGATGTTGAGACGGGCCCTGCGAGGTCAAGAGACTCCGGAGTATGTTGAAAAGTGTATGAGACACTTGATTGATGTTGTAATCTGTTCGGTTTAGAAGGTTGATCGGGCGTGGTCAACAAGTTGGTATGAATATCGAGGTATGAAAGAAAATTTAGACTTTGAGATTTGACGAATTCTAAAGCGTGCTAGAATAGTTCATTGATCAGTTGAGAGTAAAGTTTGCGGGTCAAATTTTACTTGCGAAAGTGGGAGACCGAGAAAGATGGAATAACTGCAGAGGTTAGTGAAAAATCCCTAAGGTTTCTGAAGCGATTGTATTACCCTTCCTGTAGTAAACCGACAGATTTGTTTTCTTCTTTTTGGTTAGTGCTCGCGATATATTGCAGAAATTAGTTTTGAGTGAAGCTGAATGAAGTAGGACAAGCCGCGGGACTTTGTCAGCCGCAGTGTGTGAGTGTGACGTCACTAGGAGCCGCGCTGGGATAGGTTGGTTGGCGAGAAGGGTCGCGCACGGATTGGACGCAGTCCATGAAGCGCAATTGGTGGGGAAAGGCAAGCGAAGAGTATTCCGGGAATTAAAGTCACTTATTGATCACTTATTTGAGAAAAATAAAAGACGGAAGGATGACATTTTTCAAAGCATTTAAGAGTGCCATTAAGGCAAATGTAGGAGAGGAAACACCGCCTGAGGGTACACCAGCTTACATTGTGATTGAGGAGAAGGGTGTAGCGCCATGCCTTTGGCTAAAGCAATGGTGCAAATGAACAGAGAAGCATGGAAGTGTAGCGTTACCTATTCATGGGTCGTTTAATCTAAGGGTTTTGGAGAATTTAAGATTCGCGCTATACGACATGAAAGTACCTCCAAGGCCAGCGCAGTTTGAGGCGCTAGCAATTTGGGAGCTCATAGCTAGAAACCAACAACAAAAGAAATTTGAGACAAGAATAAGAAAAGTAGAAAAGACACTAGCGGATGCTAGATGGGATACCACACAGAAGGTTTGGAGATCAGACGTACTACAGGGAATTAAATTGTTTCCAGCAATCACTGATGAAACAGAGACGGAGGGAAAGAAAGCTACCTATAAAACAAACAGGAGTCAGTCCAGAGAAAGAGAGAACAACAGAAACTCGAAAAGGTCAGACGAGTCAGACGATGAGGATTTTATTATACAATTGCTGAATGATCGCCCGCCACCATATGTGGAAAGCGAAAAAGGATCAAGCATTAGTACTGCCCCTCCAGAACCAGTACAGGGTAATGTGACACCGAATTTGAGAACATCACAAAGACAGAGCAGTCCTGATATGCCTTTTTCACCACAAATACCACAAGTTCAGAGAATATATCCCGACGTGCCTCTATTGAAACCTGTCGATAATTATCAGCCGCAGATTCAAAGACACTGCTGTGATGAGCATAACTTGGGAACAACTTCTGGCTTAGGGGCTCAGGGAGGACAGAGTTACAAAGACCGACATTGATCCAAGCCGAATCAACACAATTCTTGATGCCTCAAAAGCAGGTACAAGAAGTGCCGAGGCACACTCGAGTAACAGAGGGTCAGTTAGGTTTGCCAGCAATGATGAATCATAACGTGGGGATTAACATGCCACAGAATTCAGGGAACAGACAGAATCCAGATGCAATATCTCTGCCTATTACTGTGGGTCCACCAGTACCACTATATATACAGGCAAACTCAAACGTATGCGACCAAGGGGTAGTGACACAAAGTGAGACAGGGGGAAGATGCATAGAAATTACTCCAGAAATTACTCCGATAGCAACACTGCCAAATGGATCTGGGTCCTTGTCGGGATTTAGTCCAATTCCAATTTGTGCTCCATCGACAGTGGTAAGGTCGAATCCACCACTATTGATACCGTTAACTTCAAAAACTGAAAAGTTACCGCAACCATCAGTAGCAGTTGATGTAAGTGCTACATTGATGGGACTGAACGCACAACAGCTAACACAATGGTTCAACAACCTGAACTCCCCTCAGAGTACATCCAGCGGAAAGGGAGAAGAATACCTGAATAAAATAAGATTGGGCATGGAAGCAGATGAACTAGTAGAGGGAACAATGGGTCTGAACAGGTTAGAGTCATACACAGAAGAAGAGTTGAGATACATGTGCCCTAGGGTTACAAGAGAAGTGAGCAACATACATAAGAAGTTACAAGAGATTGCAGACAGAAACGGGATCGATATAGGTAAGACTAAACACTTGAGCAGAAGTTACAGGCTAGACTTTGAGACAAAAGACTTTGAACACATGAGATCTGCAGGGATGAAAACGCACCTTAAAGAGATACTGCAGAGCGCACAGGTCTGGAGATGTCTAGATAAATGGGAAAGTAGATGGGTTAAGAAAAAGGACAAAAAGAAAGAAAGTACCCCAGATCGGAATGAAAAGACACAACAAAATGACGACCTGATAACCATGTTGCCAATGAGAGAGACAGCAGGGGGAAAACTTGTACATGTGCCATGGCACAGGTGCGACATTCAATCCTTTATGGATGATTTCCCCAAATTGAGAGAGAAACCGATTGAATGGTATCAACAGACAGATAGATTTGTGAAACTCGCAAAATGTCTATGGGAAGACCTGAATACCTTATTTGAAATTGTGGTTCCGGAATTGTCGGGCATTGGAAACAGGAGTGCCCAATGATGGTGCAGGAAGGTGTAGGTCAGCAAAACAATGATGTCAATGCATTGCAGAATATGAGAGGACCAAAATTGAGGGGTCCAAATCCAAATTTTCAGAATAATATGAATCAGATGCAGGGTTTACAACCCATACAACCGCAACAGGTGCAAATGCCCCGTGCGCAAATGGCGCAGTTGCAGTCAATGCAACAGCAGTTTCCCATGATACCTAATCAGCAAATGCAAATACCCTTAGCACCAATGAATCAGCAACAAGTAATGCTTCCTCAATTGCTCACGGGTCAAGTAATGAACCAAAATGACACAGTACACCAATTCCCTTTACACAGTGAAGATGAAATAAACGATATATGGGAGAGTGAAAGTTCAGATGAGGAGGGAAATTGTATGCTTGCAGCATCTTTGGAGGTTGATCAAAAGGGTCCGCATGTGGAAGGAAGAGTTATGGGTCATCGTGTTTCATTCTTGGTTGACACCGGAGCTACACGCTCCACTGTTAGAAGCATTGAAGTACCAAATTTGCCACTTTCAGGGAGGACAGTTCAAGTAGTGGGAGTAGCAAATAGGTACCTGACAAACCCAATCACTGACCCAGTTCAAGTCAGAATTGGTAACTATCAAGGGTCACATAAATTTGTGGTGTGTGACTCAAGCCCGATATCACTGTTAGGGAGAGACCTATTATGCAAATTGGGATGTTCGATTATGTGTTCAAATGATGGAATTAAAATCCAGACAAACAGTGATGGGGAAGAAGAGGACAGTGTAGGAGGGGACGAAGCGGAAACTGTCGATGAAGAATATCCCCTGATTACTCTTTACCCAATGCTCACTGAAGCAGATATTCCTGCTGAGTTACAGGAAACAGTCGGAAAGGAAGTGTGGGATATGGCACGGAAAGAGGTAGGATTGGTCAAAGGAGCAGAACCAGTGAAAGTGACTGTAAAGCCCAATGTAACTTTTCCTCAGACCCCACAATACCATATGGCGCAAGATACCCTAATGAAAGTCGCTCAACTCATTGATGAGTTTGTAAAACAGGGAGTACTAAAAGAAGTGTTAAGCAGTCCATGTAATTCACCAATTATGGGACTGATAAAGCCGAGTGGAAAGGTTCGGATTGTTCAGGATTTGAGGAAGATAAATGACATAATAGTCAAATGTTGTCCCGTAGTACCAAATCCAGCTGTAATAATGTTTCAAGTTCCCTGTGACGCTGAGTGGTTCTCAGTCATCGACTTGTCACAAGCGTTCTTTTCTGTGCCTCTTCATGAGGACAGCCAATTTCTCTTTTGTTTCAAATTCCTAGACAGGGTCTACAGTTGGTGTCGAATTCCTCAAGGGTTTTCGGAGTCACCATCAATTTTCAATCAGATTCTAAAGAAAGATTTGGAATCGTTGGAATTACCGTTTGAATCAGCCTTTGGTACAATACATTGACGATCTGCTAATCGCATCTAAGACAGAAAGTGACTGTACAGCAGACACCATTGCCCTACTGAATCATTTGGGAAGGAACAGACACAAAGGGGGTGATTCTAACTTTGGCGGGCGGCGGAGGCCGCCCGCCAAAGTTCCCCCAACAGAATACCGCTACGTGGTCAGAAGACCGCCGCGGTTATTCTGTGTTTCCCGCTGGGCAGGCGGGCGACCGCCAGAAGGCCGCCCGCCAGCCCAGCGGGAAACCCCTTCCCACGAGGAAGCCGGCTCTGAATGGAGCCGGCGGAGTGGGAAGGGTGCGACGGGTGCAGTAGCACCCGTCGCGATTTTCAGTGTCTGCATGGCAGACACTGAAAATCTTTCAGGGGCCCTCTTACGGGGGCCCCTGCAGTGCCCATGCCATTGGCATGGGCACTGCAGGGGCCCCCAGGGGCCCCACGACACCCCTCACCACCATCCTGTTCCGCCAGGAACAGGATGGCGGTGAGGGGGTCGGAATCCCCATGGCGGCGCAGCAAGCTGCGCAGCCATGGAGGATTCCTCAGGGCAGCAGAAAACCGGCGGGAGACCGCCGGTTTTCCATTTCTGACCGCGGCCATACCGCTGCGGTCAGAATGCCCTTGGGAGCACCGCCAGCCTGTTGGCGGTGCTCCCGCAGTCATTGACCCTGGCGGTCAATGACCGCCAGGGTCAGAATGACCCCCAAAGTGTCCCCTTCAAAATTACAATACTGCCACAAGAAGGTGAAATATTTGGGTCACCAAATAGAGAAAGGGTCACGAAGAATTATGAAAGAAAGGATAACAAGTGTACTCCAGATGAGTCCACCGAAGACGAGAAGAGAAGTGAGAAAGTTTTTGGGAATGGTGAGCTACTGTCGCCAATGGATTCCCAATTTTTCGACTCTAGCAAAACCTTTACTGAAACTGACCCAGAAAGATGCGCTGGATGAAATAGAGTTGCAAGGAGATGAGATGGATGCTTTTATTGAGTTAAAGGAATGCATGTGCAGGGCTCCGGCTTTAGGTATGCCTGATTACACGAAGCCTTTCACATTGTTTTGTCATGAACGTGATGCATGTTCCTTGTCTGTCTTGACTCAAGCCCATGGTGGCGTTAACAGACCAGTAGCACATTTTTCGGCTACTTTGGATCCGGTCGCAGCAGCACTGCCAGGTTGCTTGCGTGCCATAGCAGCAGTTGGTATCAGCCTAACCCAGAGTGAAGGAATAGTGATGGGACATCCTTTAACAGTCATGGTCCCTCACTCAGTCGAGATACTTTTGACACGTTCCCGAACACAGCACATGACTGGTGCTAGGTTTACAAGGTATGAGACAATAATTCTGGGATCAACGAATGTGCAGCTGAAAAGGTGCACTACGTTGAATCCAGCAACATTGTTTCCCAGTGAAAATGTCGAAATTGAGAACGCTGAAGACGTTGAGCACGACTGTCTTCAGGTGACTGAATTTTGTACAAAACCAAGACCTGACATCAAAGACACCCGATTGGAAGACAATGATCAAATCCTCTTTGTTGATGGTTCATGTTTAAGAGATGCACTGGGGATATTGAAAGCAGGATATGCTGTATGTATGATAACAGGTGTTCTGGAAGGATCCTGGCTTCAAGGAGTTTACTCTGCACAAGTAGCGGAATTGGTAGCACTTACCAGAGCTTGCCAACTTTCCGCATTGATGAAAGTCACCATTTATACTGACAGTCAGTACGGATTTGGAATAGTGCATGACTTTGGACAATTGTGGTCACAAAGAGGCTTCATGACCTCTTCAGGATCACCAGTGAAAAATGGTGAAAGAATAAGAGAGTTGTTACATGCCATTCAGTTGCCAGGAGAAGTTGCAGTGGTAAAATGCAGTGCACATTCAAAGTCACAAGACTATGGTGCCGCCCGCCAGACGGGAACCGCCATTTGGCCGCTACACGGTCAGAAGACTGCTGCCGGCATTCTGACCTTCCCGCTGGGCATGCGGGCGCTAACTATGTTAGCGCCCGCCGGCCCAGCGGGAAGGAGTGCTGCAACACAGAAGCCGGCTCCGAATGGAGCCGGCGGTGTTGCGGCCGTGTTGCGGCTGCGTGACGTCCATTTAGGTTGAAACAAAAACGTATGTTTACATTCACTCGTTCCCACAAAGACTGTGTCATAATACGATTTATGTCTATGTATACAGAATCTCCCTACGTGTAATGTATCTAAAGCTATTTTCCCTTGTGTCTTTATTGCGGCAAAAGCATAGTTATCTACAGATGTCCTTTTGTGTAATTCCCTTTCTAATTCCTTCATTTCTTTCCTCCTGTCATCAGTGCGGTCTAAGAAGTTTATTTCCACCGGTGAAAGCAAGCATGTAAGGTTCTCTCTGTTTGCGTGAGCTGTGTGAAAAGGTGACAACGGCTCAAAGAAGCCTCTCATCAATTTTATATAATAATCTCTGGCCACTTTGCTCAGGTACTCGATTATGGGGACATATGCAAATGTAACATCATAATTAGAGTAAAAATAATGAATGTACGTCTGACCATAAAATCTGGACATTATTATACTACATGTAATTCCATACGTAAGAGGCATGCTATGATACGTCACCCCTTCCACTACTGAGGTAGGTATTTGTGTGCACACATAACAATCTTTCGCATCCATGGTCTCAACATACTCACTCAGCAAGTGATAGAAAACATTAGACGAAAGTTCCTTCTTATCATGCAGATGTCTTTCATCTTGTTCGAGTCTCTTTAAAGCTGTTAGTTCAGTAATAATAGTAGGTTTAGAAGTAAAAGCGTCATTCGTCCCTTTCTCATCCTTCCCATGCATTCCTAGAACTATTGCTACAATGATTAGTACACATGCAGTTATTAGACCTATACACACGTATTTACAACACTTCATTTTATGCCCCTGTGTAGTGTAGCCTGTCATGATCTGTATAGAATCAGAAAGTTGAAGACACTTTATCAAATCGGATTTGCAGATATATGTACAAAGCTGAACGAGTTCAATGTTCACACAGTTTTCTTTAGCAGCTTAGACTCTCATCGGTTAGCAGCTTTGTCTTAAAATCGGTTTCAGAGTCAATCAAGTTTAGCAATGTCTTAGCCGGTTTAAAAGTCAATCAGGTTATCAAAGTCTTATTCGGTAAAGTTCATGGGGTTTCACTTCTCAAGTGCCAAAGTGAAGTTCTGCCTCTTCGTTCTCGAGACTGAGAGATAAGAATTCGTCTGACCAATCATTAGCGGCTATGTATGCCCACTCCGGACCAGAATACCTTCTGCTCGGTATTCTTTTTCTTTTCAATTTTGCATCTCCCTTTGATTCTCTCCCACGGGTGCTTTCTTCCTTGGTCAGGTCTTTCTCTTCACTTGGTGTTGCTATTGCGACAGACACTTCCTTTCTTTTCTCTTTCAACTTTGGTTCTTCATTCTCATTTGGTATTTCTTTAATCCTTAGTTTCACTGGTGATATACTTTGCCTCCGTTTCGCACTGTTTTCACTCGAGGGACCTGCAACCGGTTCCGGAAGGGATTGAGCGATTTCACTTTGTCCCTCTTCTTTTTCTTCCTCCCGGAGGTCGATCTGATTTTCCTTTTCCTTTCCTGTATCGTCTGCTTCTGGGAAAGCCCTCCTCTGATCAGGCTCTCCTGCTTCTGCACTTGTTGCAGGCTCTTTGTCACCCTCAGGGTCTCCGTCGCTTTCTGATGTCTCTCCTCCGTTCTCCTCAAATGGATCGTCTGTTTCTTCCTCGGAGAGTATCTCTCCCTCCTCTAATTCTGTTTATTCACCTCCAGGCTCTCGCTGCTTTGTCTCGGTGCCTGGTACTTTCTTGTCAGTCACTGGTGATTTCAGTGCTTCAACTTCCTCTTTAGTGGGGCACGTCACCCTTTTCGTGTGACTGGCGTGAATCCAGTTGGGAACTCCTGCACATTTCACAGCGGTAGTAGTCGTCAGAATCACTTGGAAAGGCCCTTTCCAACGAGGTTCCAGACACGACTTCCTCACGTGCTTCTTTATCACGACCCAGTCGCCTGCTTTCAGGGCGTGTCCTGGACCTTGGATCGGTGGCAGGGTGGTTGCCTCCACCTGGTGAGAAAAAGAGCGTACCACATCAGCTAGACCTTTGCAGTAGTCCAACACCATATCATCTGTAATATTCAAAAGAGCATTTGCAGGAACTGCTGGAAGTCTCATAGCCCTGCCCATGAGGATCTTGTGCGGGGACAGTCCAGTTTTCCTATCAGGGGTGTTTCTCATAGACATTAATACCATGGGCAATGCGTCAGACCATTTCAAGTTTGTTGATGCACATATTTTCGCCATCCTTGACTTCAATGTGCCGTTCATTTGCTCCACTAAACCTGAGGCTTCAGGGCGGTAGCTACAATGCAACTTTTGCTCAATGTTCAGCGCTGCACACAGTAATTTTATTACTTCGTTATTGAAGTGTCTTCCCCTATCTGATTCTAAAGAGATCGGGAATCCGAAACGTGGTATTAGTTCCCTCAAGAGTAGTTTGGCAACTGTGAGACTGTCATTTCTACGTGTGGGGTATGCTTCAATCCAGTGACAAAAAATACACACAATCACCAACACATACTTCAAGCCTCCATGCACAGGCATTTCAATAAAATCCATTTGCATCCTGCTGAAAGGACCTCCAGCTCTCCCAATGTGGTTCAAATTTACTACTGTTCCTTTCCCCGCGTTCATTTGTTGACAAATGACGCAACAGTGGCAAACTGCTTCAGCAACTTGACGGAATTTGGGGTTAAACCAATCAGTTTTGAATAGTCTGACCATGGCGTCCCTTCCAAGATGAGCCTGTCCATGGTAGAATCTGGCCAATTGTGTCAATAGACTATTAGGCAGAACCAATTTCCATTCACTTGAAACCCACAAATCATCTGGTTTCTTTACACATTGTAATTTGCTCCATGCGAGTTTCTCTTCCTCACTAACATCGTTCTGTAAAGACTTCAATTCATCTATTGTATCTACAACTTTTAGAGCAAAGGCTTCGCTTGGTTCAATTTCTGGCTCATTTATCAAGTTCCATTCGTCTCTGAGCAATATACAGTTCAATGTGCTAAACCTTGCGACTTGATCTGCATGCCCGTTTCCCAAAGAAACATAAGGGGTCATTCTGACCCTGGCGGTCAAAGCGAATGACGGAAGCACCGCCAACAGGCTGGCGGTGCTTCCATGCCCATTCTGACCGCGGCGGAAAAGCCGCGGTCAGAAAACCGGGACCGGCGGTTTCCCGCCGGTTTTCCCCCGGCTGGGTGAATCCGCCATGGCAGCGCTGCAAGCAGCGCTGCCATGGGGATTCTGACCCCCTTCCTGCCAGCCTGTTTCTGGCGGTTGTCACCGCCAGGAAGAGGCTGGCGGGAACGGGAGTCTTGGGGCCCCTGGGGGGCCCTGCACTGCCCATGCCACTGGCATGGGCAGTGCAGGGGCCCCCTAACAGGGCCCCGGCCGGCTTTTCACTGTCTGCCTAGCATGAAGAGAGAAACAGCTTCTGGTGTGGTAGGAGATATATTTGGAGCTTTGATTCCTTCAGTGGGAGTCATTTTGAACTCAATTAAGATACGAAAGTTGTCTACTATTGTGGATAACATGCTGACAAAATTCTCAGGAGCTATAATCCTGATGGATGCTGAACTCGCTGCAGAAAGAGCTATGACTCTTAAAAATCGGCTTGCCTTAGACATTCTTTTAGCAAAGGATGGTGGCGTTTGCAAAATGCTTGGTACGCGGCACTGTTGTACATATATACCGGACAGCAGTGGGCGTATTAGAAAAATGCTTACAAACTTAACTAATGAAAGTACAGATTTGAAGGAATTGAAAGAACCAGGAGTATGGGAGAAGGTTGGAAAAGGATTTGCTTCTGTGGGAAATTGGCTCAGCAACGTTTGGAACGGATTATTATTGAAAATAATAAAGGGAGTATTAATAATATTGATTTGTGTATTAGGCATTTGGGGAATATGGAAAGCTATCAAAATGTTAAAAGCAAGG
This sequence comes from Pleurodeles waltl, assembly GCF_031143425.1. NCBI lineage: Eukaryota > Metazoa > Chordata > Amphibia > Caudata > Salamandridae > Pleurodeles > Pleurodeles waltl. The sequence continues at coordinate 624,202,032 of NC_090438.1, read as the reverse complement.
AACAAAAGGAAAAGAGAAGAGAAAATAGAGAACAAAATAGTAGAAATATACAGAGAAAATCAAAGGGAACCAAAAGAAAGAGGGAATTGACTGACATACCAAATTACTAGGACAGAATTTTAATGGAATAAAATTTGTGGGAAGATTTGACGTGATGACATAATTAGTCATCAGAGGAGGGATTGATGACGCAGAAAAAGAGGGTCTAACATATATCTACGTATCATGTAACCAAAATTGTATAATGTAGTGTGATTTTAGTAAAAGAAAAATAATGTACGGGGGAAATTATGCCATCGGAGTAGTTCGCCAATATTATAAACATGCTTTATAATCATGAAGAATTGGAAAATGTAGTAATCTGTCATAATTGCAAATGTGTGCCATGATTTCTTATTGAAACTGTATGTGCTTAGCTTAAATTTAGTGGAGTCTTTGGCCTAGTTGCCTGGTCTCAAATTCTAACTGCATGGCTTTTCCTTGAACTAAAGTAACATATATTCACGTTTAAAAGTTGTATTTTTCCAGTAGAAGATGACTAATACACTTATCTCCAAGGTTTCGTACTAGGCCAGTTTCATCCCCTTTGAAGCAAGGTCAGTCTCTGCAGGTGCGGACAAAGGAGGTACAGATACCAAAATAATTGGCAAGCCATGTTGCAACTTGTGTTCCAAGGCTCCAAGGACAATGTATGCATGAATGAGTACTAGTAGAAAGCCATTTTTCATTGGTTAATTTGAAGCCACCTTATGAACCTTCCAATGGAAGACCCTGCAGAATTTGGAATGTTTCTTACTTAAACCCACTGGACAAAGAGAAGTCAGCCATTTTCCTTGATGCCATCTTTGAAGCCGAATGCCAGACGCCATCTTAGATGACATCCTGATGCCCTTTTCTCTATTATTGAGAAAGAGACTTTGAGAATTCTCACCCTAGAGACTTTAACTTTAAATTGCCCCGTCTTGCCTATGCAGTAACTTTGCCCATTCTCCTTGCTGCTGCAAGGAAACCTGCCCTAACTTTGCCCCTTTTAAATTCTGCTCCATGCTGACCGAACCGGTACCTGAAGGACGAAGATATTCTTGAATGCTGATTGTAATTGGTAAATATGAAAGGATAATTGTATTATGCATTGTGTTTTTCCCTCTAGGTACCAACTGCTATTTTGATAGGGCCCAAGCTAGAAGTGTTCCAAATTTGTGTTGACTAAATTCGTTTTGCATGAAGCTCACACATGCCAATGCCAATTAGAGGTTAGTTAAGGTATGCAATTGATGCATCATGTTGAATTGAAATCTTGTTATGCTGACCAATGTACAAGATTAGTAAAATACAGTTACTCATATTAGTTATTTGCATTGCCATAACTGAATGCACTATTATTCAGATATTTCGTAGACTGCGTTTCTTCCGCCGTTATGGACAGCTAGTAATGTTCGTATACATATATCATTTGGTTTTGAGACTTATATACATTGTGCTAGCTTTGTTAATATAGGGAAATAAATTCACTAACTTTTAATAAACTGGTGTGGTTATTCATGACTGAAAGGTCATGGTGCGTCGAATTACCAACTGTTATTGATTCCTAATGTGTTATTTAGATCTGCTAATTGAGTACTGGCTATCGCGTACTACAGTCATTGATTATTGATTTAAATAACCCGACTATTCGAGGATGAGGAGAGCCCAACTCGGCTAAAAGATTCACTGACCTCCAACGTGTCCAGGTACAGGTAATTTATAAGGGCTGGATGCGTTATCACCACTTGCAAAAAACAATGCGTAAGCACCATGTGGGATTCTGCTCCTCATTAAAGCAATAAACCAGCATGCATTGTTACTTGCACTTGCTGGAAGCCTCAAAATTGGTCCATGGAAGTTTATAAAATTCTAAGCCTAATGCAGCTGCTACGCATTGAACATCTTATGACATTACTCATAATTGTCATTTTTTGCCATGACCATGTTCTATTTCAATGTAGTCTTACCGAGCATGTGTATCCCGCATTCAGCAAATGCTGATACTTCTCCGTTTATTTGTTTTTCTTTAAACAATCACAAATCTCTAGGACTGTTTGACAACTAACTTGTTTTTCACTTATAACTCTGAATTTTCACAGGTTTTTAAATGACCACTTACTTCTTGAAATAGTGGGGGTCATTACAACCCTGGCGGACGGTGTTAAAGGTGCGGTAATACCGCAAACAGACCGGCGGACAAAAAAAGGGAATTATGACCCTGGTGGAAACCGCCAACAAAGACAGCCACTTTAACACACCGCTCGCCACGGCGGTACAGACAAGCGGCGCGGCGGTCACCGCCTACAGACAGGCAGAAGACAATGTACCGCCCATAGTATCACAACCTACCAATCCGCCACCTTTTCCGGGGCAGATTCACCGTGGATAAAAACACGGCGGAAACAGTTACTGCAATGGGAAAACGCTCCCCTGAACACATCCCACGAGGAAGGAGGATTCCATGGAGCCAGAATTACAAATCCTACCGGCCCTTGTATTCCTACTCATCTACGAAGAGCAACGCCGGCGCGGGCGAAGACAGCGGTGAGTACTGCACCTACGACATAGGGGAGGGGGGAGGCAAAAGTTAGGGGGACACACACGAAACACCCCCACCCCCTCCCCCACCCTCGCATATTACAACACACACACCAATGCATTCACATAAATCACAGTAACAGCCCACAACCCCCCGGAAGAATGCAAAGACAAAACGAAATCAGTTCAAACATTGTAATGTATCAATTTACATGTTTCAAAAATATTCAGATATATTATAAAATCATTCAAAAATATATACATTACGAGAAGTAGTGCAGATATGCACATATCAATGTCCGTGCACCACTAGTCCAAAAATGCATGGGCGAGGCCCACAATCGGAGAGAACAATGCCGGGGCATCAGATAGAAATACAACAGGCACCTCAGGGGGAAGGGAAGGGGGGGGCACCTCACCGGATGAGTGCAAAGCCAGATCCACGACAGGGCTTCATGCCCATTGATGTATCCTGGGGAGTGCAAAGCCACAGTCTCACAAGTCTATACAGTGGGTGGGTTGCCCACTGTACCATCCTGGGGAGTGCAAAGCCACAGTCTCTCAAGTCTCTACAGTGGGTGGGTTGCCCACTGTACCATCCTGGGGAGTGCAAAGCCACAGTCTCTCAAGTCTCTACAGTGGGTGGTTTGCCCACTGGACCATCCTGGGGAGTGAAAAGCCACAGTCTCTCAAGTCTCTACAGTGGGTGGTTTGCCCACTGGACCATCCTGGGGAGTGAAAAGCCACAGTCTCTCAAGTCTCTACAGTGGGTGGTTGCCCACTGGACCATCCTGGGGAGTGCAAAGCCACAGTCTCTCAAGTCTCTACAGTGGGTGGGTTGCCCACTGGTCCATCCTGGGGAGTGCAAAGCCACAGTCTCACAAGTCTATACAGTGGGTTGGTTGCCCACTGTACCATCCTGGGGAGTGCAAAGCCACAGTTTCACAAGTAGATAACATCCTCCACTGGCTCTGGAGGGGGACTGGTGCCCAGACTGGATTAGTCTCCCCGTGAAAGTTTCTGTCCCGTCACTGTCCCAGCTGCACATGGGATAACGATGCTTGATGTGGCGGCCTTTTCATTCTTCCCCGGAGCATGCCCTGTTCAGCGGTGCTTTGCCATGGCGGTTCTGGACTGTTCAGCGGTGCTTTGCCATGGCGGTTCTGGACTGTTCAGCGGTGCTTTGCCATGGCGGTTCTGGACTGTTCAGCGGTGCTTTGCCATGGCGGTTCTGGACTGGGCATTGGTGTGTGGCATGACGTTCCCTGGACTGGGCATTGGTGTGTGGCATGACGTTCCCTCATTGCCCAGCGCGGCTGTGGCAGCCGGGGCCCTCCTGGGCACTGACTCCGGCGGTGGCGGTGGTCTCCTGACCAGTGACGATACTTGGGCCCTCCTGGGCACTGACTCCGGCGGTGGCGGTGATGGTCTCCTGACCAGTGACGATACTTGGGCCCTCCTGGGCACTGACTCCGGCGGTGGTCTCCGGAACAGTGACGATACTTGGGCCCTCCTGGACACTGACTCCGGCGGTGGCCTCCTGACCAGTGACGATACTTGGACCCCCCTGGGCAATGACTCTGGCGGTGGTCTTCGGACCAGTGACGATACTTGGGCCCTCCTGGGCAATGACTCTGGCGGTGGTCTCCGGACCAGTGACGACGGTGCTGGCGGTGGTGTCCCGACCGCCGGGAAGGATGACGCCCTTCTCCGCCGTGATGCTCACACCAGGCTGTGCAGACTTCCTCTGGCCCTTACCCACCTTTGGAGGAGTCACAGCTGACTCTGCAATCCCCCTGGGGCCCCTGTGAGTTGTTTTGCCTTCAGGAGTCTTCACAGGGTCCTGTCGGCCACTTTCCAATTTCAGAGCCTTTACAGGTGGTGGGCTGCCAGTGCCTTGGCACCGGGTCACACTGCCTGCCCTGGTGGCCGGTGCACTCCACACACCTTGAACAGTCACCACTGGTATTGGAGGCTTTTTGGCTGAGGCGCTACGACGGAATTGATGAATTGGAGTGGGGGGTGGAGGCAAAAAGGTCAACTTTACAGAGGGACAGTTTCTGACGAACACTGGGATGAGTAGTTTGAGGGGGCCTGGGAGTGGAGGCAGAGGAGGTGGTTGTAGGAGGTGTCACTTTAGGTGTTTTGGGTGCAGGTGCAGGTACTGGAGGCTGTCGTGAGGTGGATGGATGTTGGGTGTGTGGGTGCCCGCGTTTGTGTACTTTGGGAGGGGGCATCACAGACACACTGGGAGAGGACACAGGGGACGTGTAAATGGGAGTGGAGGTGGTGAGTGCAGGTGAGCGGGGTGTGGTGCTGGGTGTTCTGGTGCAACTCCTGGTGCCTGTAGATGTAGTGCATGCAGGTGAGAGTGTAGACGAGACTGGGAGGGAGGAGGGAGACGACGAGGAGGGGGACACAGTGGAGGCAGAGGATGTTGCTGTGTCTGCATGTGGGTGATGCTTGTGTGTGTGCCTGTGGGTTGTGTGGTGCCTATGTTTGCCTGAGCTTCCCTTGTGTGTTGACTTGTGTGCATGCTGGTCTGTAGGTGTGCTTGGGATGGGCTGGCGTACAGGGGATTGGGTCTGGGTGGAGGAGGTTAGAGGGGGGAGGCTAGACACAGGGACAATGGCTGCCATCAGTGCTGAGGCCAGAGATTGCAGGGTTCGCTGAAGGACAGCCTGACCAGAATGAATGCCCTCCAGGAATGCATTACCGTGTTGCAACTCCCTTTCTACACCCTGGATGGCATTCACAATGGTAGACTGCTCAACAGTGAGTGACCTGAGGAGGTCAATGGCCTCCTCACTGAGGGCAACAGGGGTGACTGGGGCAGGGCCTGAGGTGCCTGGGGCAAAGGTGATGCCCACCCTCCTGGGTGAGCGGGCATGGGGCGAACGCAGAGGGGCTGCTGGGAGGGCGGTGCTGGTAGGGGAGGTGGCGGCTGTACCTGTAGAAGTGGGGCGCACAGATGGTGCCGCCACCACAAGGGAGCTCCCATCGGCAGACGAGTCCGTGTTGCTGCTTGGTGATCCGGTGGCCAACGTGAAGCTCCCCTCACCCTCCGTCCCACTGGTGCATTCAGAGTCCGTGGTGTGGCCCTCCATGGCCATGTGGGATGCATCTCCCTCGTGCTCCGGTGCCACTGTACCTCCGCCTGATGATGCTGATGCACAAAAGAACAGGGAGACCACAAAAAGGGAGGGGGAATACAGAAGAAAGACAGGTTGAGTGCATGGCATACTGCTACCGTTGGCGGAAAATACAGACACAGCAGCCCCCTGCACTACGCCGTGCTCCTGGCCTCTGCTGATGCAATTTCTGGGATCTGGCCTACATGGCTATGGTGGACATCTGCACACATGGATGCCACAGGGGCATGTATACCTGTACTTGTACTCTACTGCGGTGGGGTGGAGTGCCACATGGCCTGCATTACGGAGGGGCCTTGTCTACGTTTTTCTGCCTGGCCTAGGTACACCCACAGGCCTCCTCCCCCACCCAGACCCCTCCACTGCGTGCAAAGTCCACAGATTGAGAGAGTACTCACCCCCTTGTGTCTGCTGTGATGCCCTCAAGCGCCCATCCAACTCAGGGTAGGCCATCGCTAGGATCCTGAACATCAGGGGGGTCATGGGGCGACGGGCACCCCTCCCACGTTGAGCCTCTGCCGTCTTCTTGCTCCAGCGGCGAATGTCCTCCCATCTTTTACGGCAGTGGGTGCCCCGTCTCTGGTGGACCCCCAGGGTGCGGACGTCCTTGGCGATGGCACGCCAAATGTCCTTCTTCTGGTGGGCGCTGACCTACATGACATGCACAAGGGAAGAAGAGAAGTCATTACCAACTGCACCGTCGATGTGAGTGGCCCCCCTCCCTTCCCTAGCCATGTGGCCCATTCATTCACATGCATTCATGGTCCCTGAACTGTGCCCCCTTCCCTCTTACAACCAGCCCTCTCCACCCAGGCCTAGCCCATACAACGTGCTCCCTGTGTACTAACCTGTTGGTCTGGAGGACCGTAGAGTAGCGTGTACTGGGGGAGGACCCCGTCTACCAGTTTCTCCAACTCCTGAGCAGTGAAGGAAGGGGCCCTTTCCCCAGACGCAGCAGCCATTGTCTCTTCCAGACCGAGGTCACAGCAGCACTTGCAGTGTAGGTCCTCTCCTATCGAAGATCAGGTATCTAGTGATTGAACCGGTAGAAAATGGCGGTGACGTCCGCGGCGGTGACGTCCACGGTGGTGCGTATCATCACCGCCGGCGCACCTGTTCATTGGCTCCTGGGACCCATAGGGTCCTATGTTAACCAATGCAGCATTGCGCTGCGGTCTACGACCGCCTACCGCGACGGTGTGCAACGGCAACGCAGTTACCCCACAATCCCATTGTCCCAGTTTAGAGGTCAGGCAGCCGCCATTTCAGGGGCCCACATGGCTTCATTTACTTCTGCATCACACATAGCTAGGCCTACACTCAACACACATACAAGAAGGGTTTTGTGTGTGGTGTCGTCTTCTGTGTAACTGTGGGTACATACCTGGAAAAAAATTGACTCGATCGTCGCTGTTGTCCTTCCTAGGCGCCGTCAGCTGGGGACATTTGAGAAGATGGCAGAATCCTCTGGTGTACCGACCGCTGGTGGACCTGTTGACAATTGAGGAGCGACATTTAATCGTCACCTACAGGTTTGACCGTGCCACAATCCAGGACCTATGTACCCAGTTGGAGCCAGACCTGATGTCACCAATCCGCCATCCCACAGGAATCCCCCCTGACGTGCAGGTGCTGTCAGTGCTTCATTTCCTTGCAAGTGGGTCTTTTCAGACAACAGTGGCCATGGCATCAGGGATGTCCCAGCCTATGTTTTCCAACGTGTTGTCCAGAGTGTTGTCTGCCCTGCTGAAACATGTAAGGAGATACATCATTTTCCCTGAGGTGGAAGATTTGGCTACAGTGAAAGGTGACTTCTATGCCCTTGGAAATATCCCCAACATCATAGGTGCTATTGATGGGACCCATGTAGCTCTGGTCCCCCCCCACAGGAGTGAACAGGTGTACAGGAACAAGAAGAGTTATCATTCCATGAATGTACAGAGTGTATATTTGGCAGACCAGTACATCTCCCAGGTTAATGCTATTTTCCCTGGCTCAGTGCGTGATGCCTACATCCTGCGGAATAGCAGCATCCCTGATATGATGGGTCAACTCCAGAGGCACCGTGTGTGGTTATTAGGGGACTCTGGTTACCCCAACCTGTCCTGGCTATTGACCCCAGTGAGGAATCCCAGGAACAGGGCAGAGGAATGAGGCCCATGGGCGGACTAGGAGGGTGATCGAACGCTCCTTCGGCCTCCTTAAGGCCAGGTTCAGGTGCCTCCATATGACAGGTGGTTCCCTATTCTACTCACTGAAGAAGGTGTGCCAGATCATCATCGCCTGCTCGATGCTTCACAATCTTGCTTTGCGATGCCAGGTGCCTTTTCTGCAGGAGGATTGTCCAGATGACGGTGTTGTGGCAGCTGTGGAGCCTGTGGACAGTGATGAGGAGGAAGCTGAGGAAGAAGACAACGACAACAGGGAGTCAGTCATACAGCAATATTTCCAGTGACACACAGGTGAGAACATTTTCATTTTTACCATTACATTCACTGTCACACGTCTTCCTCTATCCTGTGTGTAATTTCATGGGATTATTCGGTAACTGAGTTGTTTCTTTCCATTACTTTTTTCACAGGTGTGGTTACCAACGTGTGTCATCTGCATGCATCCTTCAAGGACTTGTGATGTGTGACATTGATATGTTGCCTTTACAACTAACAACGCATTTTGACACTGTCATTGATAATACATTTTACCAAATCATAGACTGACTCCAGATTGTTTTGTGGTTCAAGGGTGTTTATTTAAGTGCTCAAAAATGGAGGTGGGTTGTAAAATGGTGATGGGTGATGGCGGAGGAATGTCAATGGCAGAGTCCAGTCTATTAGTCTCACAGGTGCACTGCCCATATGGGCATAGGAAGTGGAGCTGGGGCAGTTTAAGTATGAACAGGGTAACAAAGTGGGACAGTGGGGGGACAATCAGGGTGGTCTCATTTCCTGGCGGGGGTCTTGCCATCTTGCTCTGTCCTGTTCCTGGATCTCAGGGACCACTTGCGTGGTGGTTGTCCGTCTGCAGGGGATGGGGTGCTGGTGTGGTGGTCCTGTGATGGGGCGTCCTGTCCACTAGCGCCGGCGGAGGTGGTGGGCAGTTCATCGTCCATGCTAGTGTCAGGGGCCCCTGTGAGTGCCACGGTGTCCCTCATGGTCTGCTGTATGTCCTTCAGCACCCCTACGATGGTGCCCAAGGCGGAGCTGATGGTCCTGAGCTCCTCCCTCAACCCCAAATACTGTTCCTCCTGCAGGAGCTGGGTCTCCTGAAACTTGACCAGGACTATCGCCATCGTCTCCTGGGAGTGGTGGTATGCTCCCATGATGGAGGATAGGGCCTCGTGGAGAGTAGGTTCCCTTGGCCTGTCCGCCCCTTGTCACACAGCAGCCTTCCCAGTTCCGCTGTGTTCCTGTGCCTCCGTCCCCTGGACCGTGTGCCCACTACCACTGCCCCCAGGTCCCTGTTGTTGTTGGGGTGGTGGGTTATCCTGGGTTCCCTGTAGTGGTGGACACACAGCTGATTGACCTGTCCTGGGTACGGAGGTTTGGGCCCGCTGGGTGGGTGCTGTACTGGTGTTACCAGAGGGTGGAAGGTCAGTGTTGGGCTGTGCCTGTGCAAGGGGAATCGATTGTCCAGAGGCCCACGATGGTCCGGGCTGGTCATCAGGTTCCAGTAGGGCAGAGCTGCTATCGTCACTGTGGGCCTCTTCTGTGGGTGGAGTGGAATTGTCTGGACCCTCCGGTGTGGTGACGGTCCTTCGTGATCCTGCAGGGGCATAAGAGCATGATTATTGCATGTGTGTGTGTGATGGTGTGCAATGGGTGGGTGTGTGTGTACCCCAGTGCAAGCATTCCTGTGTGGGGGCTTGTGTGATGATGGTTAGGGGGTTGTTATGGGTATGTGCAGTGGCCATGCTTTCGTGATGGGTGTCCATGCTTAGTTGTGTCATGCAGGGCTTGGTGTTGGGATGTGTGGTTTGTGTTATTAGTACATAAGTGAGGAGTTGGAGTGATAGGGGAGGGGGTGAGGGTGGGGGTGTGTGATAGCATGCAGGTAGGGTGGGGGATATGATAGTTAAGATATGACTTACCAGTGTCCATTCCTCCACCGACTCCTGCGAGGCCCTCTGGATGCATGATGGTCAAGACTTGCTCCTCCCATGTTGTTTTTTGTTTTGTTTTTGTTTTTCATATATTTTTTATTGGTTTTATATAGCAGATATACAGTACATGCGTTGGTCAGAGATACTACAGGATCACATTTATCTGGTTAATGTTTCGTTTAAACAACCAAACCCCCCCCCGTTAACACACTTAACTAGAAATTTATTACATACAGTATTAATTTTCCTGCTGCGTAGCTCATAGTGTTGCACTTATGCTAGATATCAGAGAGGCTCCCTTTATGGTTGCTATGAGACACCTACTATTTATGATCGCACCCCTATGGGGGCTATAGGTGTAATTTCTTGCCTTTATTGAAGGTAGGTAGTGGGTGTACCTGATTTCCCTGGTATCCTTACTAATGCTCCTATGACAGTGTGCTCTCTCGGAATGGCCCCATTTGAGGGGTGTGAGGATATGCACCCCTACAGCCGTTTTCTTGTCTTGGTCGTGATCTGTGCTGTTGTGACTGGGTAGGTTTCTGATGGGTGCAGTTTAAGTGTTATATAGTTCCCTTCATGGAGGTTTGTCGTCATTTTTTGCTTTGACTTTGGATACCATTGTTCCCCAGGTGTTGCACCCCGTGTGTGTCTGACCTTCTCGTGTCAATTTTATAAGCACCTGATGTTCTGTGCGGGCCCACCGCAGTGTGAGGGTGTGCCAGGATTTCTGGTCCGGGGCGTTGGGTGCTTTCCAGTGCATTGCTATCAGCCTTTTATACATCGCGAAGGCTAGGTCTACAAATTTGTGTAAATGTCTGTGCTTTTTTGTTCTTGTCCTCACTCCCAATAAGCAAGATCTAGGGTCCACTTCGAATTCTAGTCCTGTCCAGTCTGATAGCTCCTTCACCACCCTGTTCCATTCTATTTGCACCCGGGGGCATTCCCAGACCATATGATAAAAGTGGGCAGCTGGTTCCATGCATCTAGGGCATGTCGGCGCTGTGTCGGGGAACATACGTTTTAGCCTGGCCAGAGACAGATACGTCTGGTGTATAAAGTTGAACTGGGTGTAGCGGAATCTGGGGTTCCTTGATACCCCCCGGACGTGTGACAATACTTTCGGCCAGTCTTCTTGGAGGATCGGGATGGGGAGGACAGTGTTCCACCTCTCCCTAGCTCTTTCTAAGTGGGGTTCTGAAGGCTTGCTAAGTGTTTTGTATAGGTTAGAGATTGCTTTAGTTTGGGCGTCGTCCTGTAGTATGTGGTGTATTATGGGGGACGTCTCTGGCTCTAGGGCTCCCATTCCCCATGCTTTCTTAATTACGTGGCATATAGTGTGATACGATAAGAATTGACCAGTGTTCACATCTGTGAGGGCCTGGATGGCCTCAAATGGCATTAGTTTACCATCTTCAAAACAGTCACCCACCAGTCGTATTCCCACCTCCGACCTCGCTAAAGACGCGTGCGGCGCGATCCTCTGTTGCTCAAGGAGACACTCCAGCGGAACGTGCGGGGTGTATGGAACTGTTCCATGTCCCTTCTGGACATACCTCCCCCAGCATGCGTGTGCCACAGCTAGTAATGGATTGATAGGTTCACTTTTGGGGTATTTGTTTGACAGCCATGTTAACAAGTGGTCTCCTTTTAACTGAGTCTGCATCCATACAGCCTCAGCTGACAACAGCCTGTGGAACCAAAGCTGCAGCCATTGTAATTGTGCCGCTGCGTAATAAAGCTCGAAGTTGGGGGCCCCCAGTCCACCCGAGTCCACTGGTCGCTGCAGTGTGGATAATGCCACCCGTGCTCTGCCTCCCCCCCATATGAGCTGTAGCAGCATTGTGTTCAGATTACTAAAAAAGCTACGTGGGAGGAAAATTGGCAGTGCCGTGAAGTAATATAGTAGCCTGGGCCAGATCAGCATGTTTGCGATCGCTACCCTGCCCGGTGGGGAGAGCGGTAGTTTGTTCCAGAAGCGTAAAGAACCTTTCATGGAGGTTAGTGCTCTCCCCAGATTACCGTCTCTGAGGTCTTCTGTGCTGTGGTAAATATGGACCCCCAAGTATTTAAATGTTTCAAAGCACCATTTCAGGCGCCCGCATGGTGCCACCTCCTGTCTTCCTGGTGGCCATCTAGTCAGTGGGAACACACACGATTTGTCCCAATTTACTGCTAGGCCAGATATCCTACCGAACTCCGCTAGGAGTGTCATTATGGAGGGTATCGACTCCGCACCTTTCCGAGTGTATATAAGTGTGTCATCTGCATATAGCGAGATTACGTGGTGTGTTTCGTTCCTAATTAGTCCCCATTTGTCTGCCATGGAGCGCACTTTAGTTGCTAGTGGCTCCATTGCAATCGCAAACAATAGTGGGGAGAGGGGACATCCCTGTCTCATACCCCTTGTTATAGGGAAACTGTCAGAGATCACTGCACCCGTCTTCACTCTGGCTTGTGGTTTTGAGTATAGTGTACGGACCCAACGCACATAGTTAGGACCTATTCCCATCTGCCTCATTGTAGTCAAGAGGAAATCCCAAACGCCTTTTCGATATCTAGTGACAGCACCATTTTGTCATTTGCGTCGGAGGGGGTATCCCCCATTACACTCAGGAGTCTGCGGATATTTAAAAAGGTGTTTCTCTTTGGGATGAAGCCCTCCTCCCATGTTGTTAGTTGTGGGGGAGGAGGTGGGGGTCCGCCGCCAGTCCGCTGAACCGCGATGTTGTGCCTGGAGACCGTTGAACGCACCTTCCCCCGTAGGTCGTTCCACCTCTTCCTGATGTCCTCCCGATTTCTTGGGTGCTGTCCCACAGCGTTGACCAGGATGTGTGCTGCACCTGTGAGCCAAATAGCTGTGGCTCTACCCGGACGATTTCCTCCACCATGACCCTGAGCTCCTCCTCGGAAAAGCGGGGGTGTCTTTGGTGTGCCATGGGGTGGTGTGTGTGATGTGTGGGGCGGTGTGAGTGTTGATGTGTGTTGTGATGTGTAGTGGTGTGTGGTGTTTTGTGCATGGATGTTGTGTGGGTGATGGTGTTGTGTGCCTCTGTGTGGTGGGATTGTCTAATCAGTGCTGTCTCTCTGGCCTTCGTGACTAATTTTTGGTCGTAGGGGTTTGTGGGTGATGTGGGTGTGTGTTTTATATTGTAATGGGTGTGTGGGAGTGTTGTTTGTATGTGTATCAGGTGTGTGTATTTTTAATTGTCCAATGTGGCGGTGTTTTGGAGATGTGTGTGTATTTTGAGCGCGGCGGTGTGTACCGCCAATGGAATACCGTGGTTGAAAGACTGCCGCGTGGATTCGTGGGTCGTAATAGCATGGGCGTGTTTCTGTGGCGTGGAGGTGGAGGATTTGTTTTCGCCAGTTTAACACTGACCTTTGGTGTGGCGGACTTGTGTGGGTGTCTGAATTTCGGCAGATTCCGAGATGTGGGTCATAATAGCTGTGGCGGAATTCCGCGGCCGCGGCGGTGTATTGGCGGTCTTCTGCACGGCAGTAAGCGCCTTTTACCGCCAATGTTGTAATGACCCCCATTGTCTTTGTTTTGTTCTGAACCTTTATAAAATATTGATACATTTCACTTTTGGGCCTGATTTAGAGTTTGGCGGATGGGTGCTCCATCACAAACATGATATAATGCTATAATCCACTTGTTTTAGGCGGACAGGATGGTTGTCACATTTGTGATGGAGTACTAGTCCATCAAACTGTAAATCGGGCACTAACTCTTCCACTTGTCCAATGTTGTGGGTGGAAGAGGGTGACTCGCTGCAGGGGAAGCATGCGTATCCAAGAAAGAAAAAAAAACAGATATAGTAAAGCATGGCTAATTCCAACCCTGCCTGACTTTCGCCTTGCGTTGACATTGAGGGCCTCAATGCAAGTGTAGCATATAGTGGTGTTGTTGTCACACTTCCCGAAATTACTGATACCAAGGGCAATAATAACACCCAAGAGGGTGAGATACAATGGAACTCTGAGCTGGATCCTTAGACTCTTAAAGTGCTGGGTGCGTTTTTCCTCCCACAGAGCCCAGAACGTGCATCATGGCAGTCCTAAACATGTGTGAGAGGCAACGGCGGCCACCGCACGTCAAGAAGAGTCTGTGGGGGGGGCGACGAGGAAGAGGGTGAAACACAAATAATAATTTAAAAAACCTTAGCATTTCGCCGCTGCCTTCCACCCTTCAAATCAGAGCATCATGTCAAAATTAGAAGCAAAATCATCTGAATGTATTTTTTATTTATTTTCACGAGCATTGTTAGCAGTATGCGGAAAAAGGTGTGTGAGGCATAGGCTTCCTGATGAATTACTGGGAATGTCATATGACAAAGCCCATGGACTTCTATTCACCTTGTGTGGAAAACTACATAGTGTCAATTGTAGCACTGATGGTACAAAGCTCGCTGTGGAAAGACACATTTTTTCTCCATGAGTAAAACATTTTTCTTCATTGAAAAAAAGCAAGGGGGTACTGAAGCAGATGTCTTAATTAGAAATTATTAATGGGTGTTTATGTATTTTGAATAATGACTTATGTAGAAAATGAATGAGGTAGAGAAAAATAATGTGCATGTTTGAAATTGTGACCTCAAAGAATGGCCACCAGTGTTCACGAAATGTACTAAATTATTATTAATACTTATGAAATATAAAAAATATATTAGATTTATGTAGTAAATTGTCATATTAAGGGTTATGAAGTATGTTCTAGCTTATTAATTGTAGGCCTTAATTTAGCGAGTGTCTTGGCCTAGTTTTGCGAGGCCTCATGCAGAAGCTTTATTTTTTAGCGTTTAATAAAAATGCTGACAGAGTGAACTAACTGTGAAATGCTCATTGTCTTGCTAAAATGCTTAGCAGAAGCTTTCCATGAGAACTGACTAACAGGAGACAGTGTCCTTAAATGTATCGAGACGTCTGTAATGTGTGCAAGAGGTTCTTTCCCAGGAAGCGAACAACGAAGACACTGACTGAAGAAGAAGATGCAACAAATTCGATACCTGACGAGCCGGATGATGAGAACATGGTAAAGCAGACCAATCAACGACGTGTGAAGTGTGAAAATTAGAATTCATAGATTTGGTATAGAAATTTCACTGGACAGAGTAATAGCGTACGATTAATTTGACCAATTGGAAAGTAGGTGATAGTTTGGGTGACTTTGATATAACAGAGGGAAAAGAGTTCAGATCTTACCTGAACATGTAAAGTCTTTACTTGGTTTGCGCTCGATAACTTTGGCGCTGATAGCTACTGTTTCACCATAATACTGCCTCATACCACGTGTTTATGACCTGGCTATTGACTGTTCGCTGGTATGATGTTCAAAATGATCCACCAATAATTTCTGGAGCAAATGAGTGACACTTATATTTTGAGCCCTGAAGAAGTCCTTCATCAAGGACGAAACGCGTTGGCTGTTTTGTTTTTACATCTAAGGACACTTTAATAAAGAAAAATCACTTTCATTACAATATGGACCAAATTAATTTGATTATTTTTTGTGGTGCACGTTCAAGAATTTCTTAGTTTCAAAATCCTCTGGAGTCAGTACCTTGGCAGCAGGTACTTTGTTCAGTGCACACGCTCCATCCTTTGATTATAGAAACAATATACAAGCTGGTGATAGGAATAGGTGCATCTCTTCTTCTTCATTTCCGAACCCGCTGCTTGTTTTTGTCTAATTTGTTTTTTGCGCTGTCTTAATTGTTTTTCCTTAGTTAGATTTTTTTTTCTAAATTTGTGTTTTAAATTGTTTTGCATGAAGCCGCACATGCTGATGCTAATCTGGGTTAGTTGAGGCTATTCACATGACGACTGACAAATTGCAGGGACAAATGGTTGACGAGCTATCTTGCTGAATTCGATGTATGTGATTACTTCATCGCAACTGACTTTGCTATTGATCTGTTCCGTTGCCTTAGAATGTATTGTGATTCAAGCCTTGATTAGATTGTGTTTCTTTCGTCGCTTTGGTCAACCAGTGCTGGTTTTTCATTTGTTTCATTTGATTTTGAGATTAGTCTACATGACTTTAGCATTGTTAATATAAGGGAAATAAAATTACTAAACTTTTACTAAAGGAGTGGTTATTTGTGTCTGAAAGGCCATGAGGCGTGTCAATTACTGACTCTATTGATTATAGATTGACAAATGATTATTGATTATTGCGTATTGACTATTGTTTCTGTTCTGGAGCTATGATAAGAACATCCTGAACGAGTCAAAAGGTTCATCGACCTATACACGCCCCCTTGTAAGTTTACTTATTAAGGTCTGAGCACTAACAGGGGTGGCCATTTCCCCTTCCCATCCTGGGACTAACTCAACCACTGATTTGGCTGGAGTAAATTCCTGACCAATTCCAAGTTAGAAAGAGGTCAGCTTGGAGTCTGTGAGCAGCCACAAAGGTATGCTTGTGGGTGTTGACCAATTTAAAAGCTAAAAGAACTTACAAAACTCACTTGTGACTCTTGCATAGGATTTACCATTGTGTATTTCTCTACACTCGTGGTGGAATCCTATTGTGTGCTCTCGACTGGTGTAAATGAAAGCACTTCACGCTGTAAATATACATTTGGATCCAAACAAATACTGTTGCAAAGTAAGCCCAATATGCTTAAGAAAGTGGTAAAGTAATGAAAGTGCAAATAGAAATTAATGTACATGTCTCATTGACAACTCTGATGCTGCTATACATACGTCAGTAAAGGCTGTCCACTGTGTTAACTAGTTCCGTGCAAACATTCGTAGTTAGTGTCAGACATACTCTTAGAGCAACACATATAAAGGTTTTAGAAATGATGAAAACAAACTATTTTATTACACTTCAGCAGGTACATATTCTCATAACCTATGCAATTACCCAAATGTTTTTTTCGGCCAAATGTGGATCTGACCCACATACACACAGTCTTACCACGTGAGGTAATACAATTAGACTACATTAATGTATAGACCATCAAATAATGTAGTATTTGCATTTTGCTTCATGCTAGCAGCTTCCGTCTCTTTGAGGTGGCTTGCACATTGTACCACTCTGATGCTCCTGAACTTGCATGTCTTCAGGAGCAGAAAAAATGGAGAGGTGCACAGAGTGTGGGAACAATCTGGATAGAAACCTTGCATCTCAGCATGATGCACTGAGTTTAAAGATATCTTTAATGACAAGAAGGACTACATGCCATGAGGAAGCTGCCAAATGCTTAGAGTATAAATTCATTGTAGGCCTTAGCGTCCTTGCTAAGTAATCAAGATACACAGTTGCTGCAGCCTGGACTTGCTGTTGAAAATTACTACAAACCTCGAGAAGTCAACAAAATACATTTTCGTACCATATTCGCAAATGATATAGAGGGGCACTTTCTTCATTCAGTAATTGATTAGGATTATGTACTCTATTTGTAGCTTTTTTAATGTCATCAAGCATCATCCATCAGGATTATGAACCCTATGTTGCACCTTGTTTATTTTCACCAGGGATCATCCATTACAATGACAAATGTATTTCACTTGTTTAGTCCACAAAGAATCATCCATTTGGATTTCAAAATATGCCTTGTGTTCTATTATTTCCAAATGCAGATTTCCACTTCGATTGAGAACGTGATAATCAAAGCAATGATTTGGTAGGAAAATATAGTGGAATCATGTTGGAACAGAAATGTTGTTGTTAGACAGGTACGGTACGAAAATATTGATAATAGCCAAGGATTCAGGTTAATTATATGACATTAATGAATGACGTTCCTATTCCAGGTATCAACATGTTATTTTGAATTCAAATAGAACTACATACAGAAATATATTGCCTAATAGGAAGGTAGCTCTCTTTAGCAGCTTAGTAATTGAGAGTTTTATACACAGTTATTATCTCAAACTTAAAAAACATTTCAGCTTGGAAGACATATAGGCCCTCATTCTGACCTTGGCGGTCTTTTCGCAAGACCGCTGAGTTACCGCCGCGGTGAAGACCGCCGACCGCGGCGGTGTGCCGCTGTGCGCATTCTGACCGCTGGGAGCGTTCCGCCGGAAAACCGCCAGCAGCCACACTGGCGGTCGGCGGGAAAGTGGAGACTGGTCAACCTCCACCGCCACGCCAGCAGAACACCGCCCACAGAATTACGACCCACATTTCTGTGTGGCGGTCTTCTGTTGGAGGTCTTCTGTTGGCGGTCACGTCCCTATGGCTCCCGTCGCATCCCGGAGGACCAACGCACAAGGTAAGTTGATCGTCCGTGAGGGGAGGGGGTGGGGGGGTGTTGTGTGATGTGGGCGTGCATGGGGGTGTGCGTGTGAGTGTGTAGAGTGGGTGTGTGAGTGCGTGTATGCGGGCGGGGGGTGCTGCTGTGTCTATGGGTAATGTGTGCTGTTCGGCAGGTGCGCATGTCGGCATGTATGTGTGCGGGTATGTGTCCCCGTTGTGTATGTGTGTGTAGGGGGCGTGTATATGTGCATGTTGGGGGTGTGTGCATGTCGGGGTACATGTATGTGCATGTCGGGGTGGGGGTGGGGAGGGGGTTCGTACCACCTCTGGGGGGTGGCAGGGGGGTGGAGGGTGTGGGGGGAGGACTCGGGTGGGTAGTGGGGGGTGGGGGAGACCCCTATCAGTGCCAGGGAAGGAATTCCCTGGCCCCGATAGTGCTTACCGCCATGGTTCGCACGGCGGTTCCCGCCCGCAAGAAACCGCGGCGGTAGGCAGGGTCATAATACCCTTGGCGGTCTTGGGACGACCGCCGGGCCGGAGTGCGCAAACTCCAGCCCCGCGGTCATGACCGCCGCGGCGGTCGGAGTGGAGAAGTAGCGGTCGGTCGCGGCGGGGACCGCCGCGGTCAGAATGCCATTTTTAATACCGCCGGTCTGTTCGCGGTCCGACCGCCGCCTCTCCGCCGACCGCCAGGGTCAGAATGAGGGCCATAGTGACCAGAAGTACTAAGTTGTTTGTGTTTTGAAACAGGCCCATTTGTGACGGTAAAAAAGTAATTTGGTGTGTATGAAACCCAAACTGTGATTCAGTAACTCGTTTACGAAGCGAATTGGGTTTGTGACCAAATACAAGTTCCACATTTGGAAGGAGCGTGTTTAGGGAGTTCCTTCCAAATACCGAATTAGACTGTTATGAATTAATGTTTTGCAACCAAATTAGGGTTGCAAAACATGAATACTTTCCTGACTACAAATATGTAGTAATAACCCACTGGCAAATGGTAAGGGGATTTCCTAGGATCTCTTGTGAATGTAAAAAAAAAAAAGTTTAACAAAAAACCCAGAAACTTTTCTTTTTAAACACAGCCACAGTCCTGTTTCCTTGAAGGGAAAAGTGCTGCTTTAAAAAAATAAAGATTGTTTTATGCTTTATTAAAAAGCAATCTCAGACATGGTGATTTGCAAACCTCAGACGTCCACCATTCAGTGGATGGGTGTGATTCATAGTGGATTGCAAGTTGCAACCTACCTTGTTAATCTTTCTGAGGTAGGTTGAAGTCCAACCCACTACCAATTGATCATTTGCGAACTGGCCTAATAGTATATCTGTGGTACACAAATTACCACACTGGTCACAAATTGATTAAGTTTTCTGTCATTATGTCTAAGAAGCTCTGAACGTAGAAGGAATGTGCTTCAGACAACCTGAATTTGTTCAGCCATTACACATTGACTTCTCGACTCCTCCACTTGTGTCCAACAAGGCTAAATTGAAAGATTCAGCAAATCTACCCCTCTTAGAAGAAAGTATGACAAAGCTGTACTTTGGCATCGGTCTTTTTTATTTGTTGATTAACTCCTCAACCCCTTCTTGAAAGAAGTAACTATGTATTTCCTAAAAAAGAAATTATTACGGTCCCTCTTTTTACTCTGTCACAAAGATGCTCTTTATATTGATGAAGAGAAAAGCCTTGTCAAGCTCAGTTTGCAACATTTTTTGTTACCAATAGCTTAAATAAACCACCAAAAAGTAACATTCAACCCCTTTGCATAAAGTGTTAATTCTGAATCAATGGCTGTACAACTAGAGCAAGTTCTCCATTTTGATTACCTTGGGGTGCCTTATTCAGGTACTGGAAAATTTTCTGTAAAAATGAGTAAATTGAACACTACACTGGTATTCACAATAAGGAGGCTATGAACTTCTAATAATGGAGATGTGCTGTCTCTAAATTTCTACGTGTATAATCTGCAAAGGTGTTTACAGGCAGTACACTTTGTGGCATTCTGTACCTATTAAACACTTTAATTCAACACTAAGTTAATGCATGCTAGAGGAACTAGGTATTGGGAGTAGTATGTGTTAGACTTTTTCATCCTTGGCGTGGTCTTCCTAACTTTTTGCCTCTGTTCCCCAGGTTGTTGATGTGTGCTCGACTCTGATTTTGCTGTTTTTGTTACTCTGGGCACTTTACCTCTGTTAACCAGTGCTAAAGTGCAAGTGCTCCTTTACAAAATGTGTATGTAATTGGCTTATCCATGATTAGCATATTTAGTTTACTAGTAAGTCCCTAGTAAAGTGCACCAGAGGTGCCAGGGCCTGTAAATCAAATGCTACTAGTGGGCTTGCAGCACTGGTTGTGCCACCCACATGAGTAGCTCTGTAATCATGTCTCAGACCTGCCACTGCAGTGTCTGTGTGTGCAGTTTTAACTGTAAATTCGACTTGGCAAGTGTACCCACTTGCCAGGCCCAAACCTTCCCTTTTCTTAGTTGTAAGGCACCCCTAAGGTAGGCCCCAGGTAGGCCCCAGGTAGCCCCAAGGGCAGGGTGCAGTGTATGGTTAAGGTAGGACATATAGGCCCTCATTCTGACCCTGGCGGTCTTTGACCGCCAGGGCGGAGGACCGCGGGAGCACCGCCGACAAGCCGGCGGTGCTTCAATGGGGATTCCGACCGCGGCGGTAAAGCCGCGGTCGGACCGGCACCACTGGCGGGGTCCCGCCAGTGTACCGCGGCCCCATTGAATCCTCCGCGGCGGCGCAGCTTGCTGC
This sequence comes from Pleurodeles waltl, assembly GCF_031143425.1. NCBI lineage: Eukaryota > Metazoa > Chordata > Amphibia > Caudata > Salamandridae > Pleurodeles > Pleurodeles waltl. The sequence continues at coordinate 624,181,232 of NC_090438.1, read as the reverse complement.
ACCGCCGCGGGGATTCTGACCCCCCCTACCGCCATCCAGATCCCGGCGGTCGGACCGCCGAGATCCGGATGGCGGTAGGGGGGGTCGCGGGGCCCCTGGGGGCCCCTGCAGTGCCCATGCCACTGGCATGGGCATTGCAGGGGCCCCCGTAAGAGGGCCCCTAAATGTATTTCACTGTCTGCTGCGCAGACAGTGAAATACGCGACGGGTGCAACTGCACCCGTCGCACAGCTTCCACTCCGCCGGCTCGATTCCGAGCCGGCTTCATCGTGGAAGCCTCTTTCCCGCTGGGCTGGCTGGCGGTCTGAAGGAGACCGCCCGCCAGCCCAGCGGGAAAGTCAGAATTACCGCCGCGGTCTTTCGACCGCGGAACGGTAACCTGACGGCGGGACTTTGGCGGGCGGCCTCCGCCGCCCGCCAAGGTCAGAATGAGGGCCATAGTAATGTGTTTTATATGTCCTGACAGTGAAATATTGCTAAATTCATTTTTCACTGTTGGAAGTCCTGTCCCTCTCATAGGTTAACATGGGGGCTTCCTTTAAATCTGATTAAAGTGTAGATTTCCTTTGGGAGCGGATGGACACGTGGAGTTTGAGGTCTCTGAGCTCACAATTTAAAAATACATCTTTTAGTAAAGTTGATTTTAAGATTGTGCGTTTGAAAATGCCACTTTTAGAAAGTGAGCATTTTTCTTGCTTAAACCATTTCTGTGACTCTGCCTGTTTGGGGATTCCCTGTCTGTGTCAGTTTGACAGTTGGGCTGGTTGCACCTCACACTAGACAGTGACACAAAAGGAGCTGGGGTGTAGTCTGCATTTTCTGATGAGCTATCTGTGCTAGGAGGGAGGTGAGCAGTGGTCACTTACACCTGAAAGGGCTGTGCCTGTCCTCACACAATACAGTCTCCGACCCCCTGGTGAGTGTCTGGGGCCTGGCCTGGGCAAGGCAGGATTTCACATTCAGAGGAGACTTTACTTTGAAGTAGGCCTACTTCAAAGGGGAAATTGGGTATAAGAAGGGCACCCAGAACACAGACTGTAGAACACTTCTGGAAAGAAGAGGAACCTCTGCCTGGAGAAGAGCTGAAGAGCTGACGAAGAAAAGCTGTCCTGCCTGTGACTGTGCTTCGTGGAGCTATCCTGCAGTTGCTGCTTCTGCCAGAGTAAGAGGGCAAAGACTGGACTTTGTGTGCCTTCCATCTTGTGAAGAAATCTCCAAGGGCTTGATTTAGAGCTTGCCTCCTGTTGTTTGAAGTCTCAGGGACAGCAAAGACTTGTCTCTGCCAGCACCTGGAGTCTCTGGAGAGACTCCTGCTTTGACAAGTGGTGCCCTATCCAGTCCCTGGGCCCTTGAAAGGAAAGCTGGTGGAATTCCAAGAAAATCGTCATCGGATGACTTTGGACCGATGCCGCTGCTGAATCCAGTGACGTCGCCTGCAACCGACTCCGTGATCTTCGCTGGAACGCGACAACCTTCACAGGCCTGACGCTGCTGCAGCCCCACTGAAGTCCGCAACTCTGTGGAAGTTGCCACACCACGTCGTGACCGATGCTGCTCGAAGTGTGCGGATTCAACATTTCGCAAAGACGCTGCGATCCCGACTTCGCGCATCGACTTGTTTTCACTCTTCACCAAAGGTACTGTACTTGGGAGTCTATGCGACTCTGTGTCCAGTGCCGCTGGTGTCGGCTTGTTGGGAACGACTCCATCACAACGCCATGTTAACACCTCATTGAAGCATTTTGGGGCATATTTATACTCCATTTGCGCCGAATTTGCGTCGTTTTTTTCGACGCAAATTCGGCGCAAAACTAACGCCATATTTATACTTTGGCGTTAGACGCGTCTAGCGCCAAAGTATGAGCAAAGAGCGTCATTTTTTTGCGTGAACGCCTTCCTTGCGTTAATGAGATGCAAGGTAGGCGTTCCCGTCTAAAAAAATTACTGCGCCGCAAATGCGTCGTATTTATACTCCCGGGCAAAAATGACGCCCGGGAGTGGGCGGGGCAAAAAAACCCGCATTTGCGCCGGATTTTAGCGCTTGGGTCAGGGCAGGCGTTAAGGGACCTGTGGGCTCAAAATGAGCCCACAGCTGCCCTCCCATGCCCCCAGGAACCCCCCCTGCCACCCTTGCCCACCCCAGGAGGACACCCAAGGCTGGAGGGACCCACCCCAGGGACATTCAGGTAAGTTCAGGTAAGTCAAATTTTTTTTTTTTAATATTTTTTTTTGGCATAGGGGGGCCTGATTTGTGCCCCCCTACATGCCTCAATGCCCAATGACCATGCCCAGGGGACATAAGTCCCCTGGGCATGGCCATTGGGCAAGGGGGCATGACTCCTGTCTTTACTAAGACAGGAGTCATGTAAATGGCGTCTGGGCGTCGTTAAAAATGGCGCAAATCGGGTGGAGGCGATTTTTTCCGTCAACCTGACTTGCACCATTTTTAAGACGCCCTAGCGCCATTTTTCCCAACGCCGGCGCGGCCTGGTGTACGTGGTTTTTTTCCACGCACACCAGGCAGCGCCGGTCTGCTTGCGCCGGCTAACGGCATTCAATAAATACGGCGCCCGCATGGCGCTTCAGAATGGCGTTAGCCGGCGCAAAATCTTTTGACGCTAAACTGCGTTAGCGCAGTTTAGCGTCAAAAAGTATAAATACGGGCCTTTGTGTTTCTAAGCGCTATTTTTGAGTTTAATCTTTAAAAATTCATAACTTGACTTGTGTATGTCGGATTTTTGTCATTTTGGTCCTGTTTTGTTTAGATAAATATTTCCTATGATTTTAAATTGGTGTTGTGTCATTTTGTCGTATTTTCATTAAGTTACTGTGTGTGTTGGTACAAATACTTTACACCTAGCACTCTGAAGTTAAGCCTACTGCTCTGCCAAGCTACCAAGGGGATAAGCAGGGGTTAGTTGAGGATGATTCTCTTTTACCCTGACTAGCAGGTGGTAACCTGACTGTCAACCAAAGACCCCATTTCTAATATTATGTTTCAAACAACTACTTGCTTTTCTATATTTGATACTTTACTGACCAACCAGAATGGTGCACGAGATTTTCTTACCTGGACTGGTTCATGTAAATAATCTTCCAACAAATTGATATCAAGCAGTCACATGGTGACTGTTCAACAGCATTGTGAAGCGAGATGCTGAGATAGTCAGAGATTGGGCAACACTTTAGGGTCATAAGCACTGACAGTTTGTGCATGTGATATTCAGAAATTAATATCTGTACGGAGTTGTCCTTGTTAGGCAACAAATTATTCAGCAGAAAGGTGCCACTTCCACACCTAGTTGGGATTTGTATGATAATAGGGCAGTAGACATTTTAGTTTTTTTTTATTCCCATGCCCCAAAGTAAAAACTTTGTGCAAAATGGTGTTTCTTATTAATGAGACTGTATGGCATTAGCACTGTTTCGCTGCTATCAGGAAGACCACCAGGATGTGACTTATTCTAGTTACTGTTTGCTTGCATTAACACTGAAATATAATATTCCTTTAGTTTGATTCGGACATGTGTATTTAATTTATTCAAAGCCCAGGTGGTTCTTAGCTGGAAATGAAGAGTGGAGGCGTGCTGCACTGCTTAATTAGTCACTGTTGGCTAGTCACTGGTTTCTCGTTTTCAAACTTTGTAGTTCATTTCTGTGATTATCAGTGGTGTAATGTATTGAATTTCAGACCAAACTAGTTTGCAGAAGATGATAACCAGAACTCTGGAAGCTGGATATACTCGAATGTATTAATTAAACCTGGCACATCACAGAGATCATAGAGAACAGAAGGAAAAGTCACCCAAGCGGAAAATCTATTTTTTCATTGCGGGACTTTAATACATGTATTTAACTATTCAAAACCACAAGTCTCTCATTAAGGGGCCATGATAAACTGCGGTTGCTGAGCCCAATCCTAAATCTGACCCTACGACTTTGAAAAGTGTTTATGGAACTCGGAAGTGTAGATGTTTGGACTTCGATAAGACATTGAAGACCCTAATTCCTGTAGAATTTGAACCATGAGATTAAACATGGCCACAGGAGGTAGAGTAAGAGAATGTAACCTCAAGGAATTAAAACATAATGTACTCTACACAGTTAGAGGATGCAGAAAGTATCGGAAATCAAGTCATTTGGGCGGTACGGCAAAAAACAAGCCAATCTGTGCAGTACCACTGGCAGACTCCACGACATGAATATTGATTTGTAACAGAGAAAGTGTGGCATCATCGGCCACACTAAACAACATGAATCATCAGCTCAATAGAAGAAAGAACACAGTCTTATGTTCTGGTGACGATTTGCTCCCGAATCAGCAAATTAGTAATGAGAGTGTATTCCAGCCAAGAGTAATACAAGTAGCGATCATTCATCCATTCACAACCTCAACAGCAGGAACTGGGAAGCTAATGGATAATGTAATAAGAGTCTGCTAACAAGGAAAACTAATTGTATGTGTGCACCAGAAAAATACATATGACTGCTGTGTATGAGAACCAACACTATGGGGCTCATTACAAGTTTTGCAGTCCGTGGACCGCTGTGATGGCGTTGGTGGGCTAACCGCTGTCGGGTTAGTGGTTGGACCGCCATATCACGAATCATGCGGGCCTATGGACCTAGACCACCATGGTCTTGCTTGCACTGTCAAGCAGCACAGACCTCCAGGGTCACAAGGCAGCACAAACAGGCTGGCACAGACAGTGTTTCTGCAGGACACCTTGTGAGGTTACACATCACCAATGTGACTGTGGCGGTCCAACCACCACGTCTCAGCAGACAGAAACTAGCATAAAGGGAGACACTCACCTGGCAGCCTCACATGCCCGGTGCCGTCATGGAGTCTGTCATCTACGTACTGTTGCTGCTCATGCTCATCGAAGGTGAACAAAATCCACTCCACCGTGGATGCAACCGACTGTAAGTACACACTCCTACCTATGTCATTATGCTTAGCTACAGATCATTACGCCGTCATCCACATGATAAGGGGGGGTCAAGCTACAGGCACCAAGTACACTTGTCATTGTGTTTCTGGTCGGAATCATGCACAAAGAATTACACATTCACAGTCACCAAATGCCCCATTTGGGCAGATCAATCACAATGCACAGCAACACTACACAAAACACATGTCTGACCATCTCAAGCACAGGGACAGTGAAGGGTACACAACATTGTGTCACACAACACAACAACACAGCAACATCACATCTACAAATACAACTCACACACTCACATTGCACACATGCCACGGACTGTCACCAAATTCAACACACATATGTATGGATGTGTCATGAACTCAAGCACCACTCCCGTTAAACAGCCCTGCAATGGACGCACACATCATCCACATTGCAACATAATGACAGGACAATTGGATGCACAATAGACAGAGAGACAGATATGCAAAGCTCACTGTGCAAACAATATCTGAATAATAAGGATGGCAGCATCAGGAACACACAGGGAAGGAGGCTGCCCTGGACAAATTACACTTTACACATGCCCCTTAATGGAAGTTTGCACAGGAACTGACCCTTCAGGTGTCACAGGGACAACAAATACTAGACTCAAGTGACATACCAATCTGCACAACGTGGAAATGCAAGTCAACAAAGCAAGTACAACTTCAACTGCATGGGACATGTATCTACAAAAAGTAGTTACAAAGTACACAGAGCTAAATGGACACATGCACAGTCCAATGCAAAGGAAGCTAGCACAATTGAAAACCCTCCATTTCAGTACAAACAAAACTCAAGCTGCCACACATTAGATGAATGTATAATCCATATCAATAGGAAAAGTCTAACACCATACATGCTCACATTGGACAACAGAAAATGAAATACTTACCATACCAAACATAACACAATGGTATGACACCACAGTTGCATTTACACCCACGTATCTACACAGTCAACATCTACCATCTACCCTTGTATTGGGAGGCACCAGTGCTGCCCACAAAGTCAGATACTGCAAACAACACAAGTGGATCAGCAATTCGGATGAAAAACACACAACTGTAGGCAGACAACACAAGTTACTCAGGAACAACATAATCGTTGAAAAGGAATTGAAGGACAAATGTGTACCCAAAAAACAACAATTTGGGTTTATTTTTAACCAAATTGGAAAAGTCCAAGGCCACTGGCTAGTCCATATGGGACTGTCCCTGCACATCACAGTGCTCTCACTTGACTCCTTTACTGTCAGGGAAACTCCACAGGAAGGGGCTTTAAGTGGGCAGGCAGGCACATCAGGGATCATCTTTGGGAGGCCAGATTTGGGATGGTTGGGTTTGGGAGGGGTGGACTGCCTCTTATTAGGGGTGGGGGTCTTCTTGGGGGAAGGGGTGTGGGTGCTTGCAGGGGGTCAGGTGTGACAGGGAGGACTTGGAGGTGAAAGGGATGGGTTGGGAGGTGGGTCCGGGCCTCTTGGGTTTGGGAGGGGGTGGAGATAATAGGGGAAGAGCAAGCTCAAACAAAAAGTCTTTCTTAGGAACACAGGGATGCTCAGCAGAAGGGGGTGAGGATTTGGAGGTCAAGGGAGTGGTTGTCTGCTTTGTCAGTGTGGATGTCTTGGGTGTGTGTGTGAGGTATGCTTATGTTTGAGTGGTGTCTGTTGCATGTGTGAGTGAGGGTGTTTGAGTGTTTTGGGGGACTTGGAGGTCGAGATGCAGGTGCTAGGTGTTGTGGGAGTGGTGGATGTTTGTGTCTGTTGGGATGGTGTTTGCAGGTATGTTTGTAGAGGTGGATGTATGTGTCTGTTGGGGTGCAAGTATGGTGGGTGTGTCACTGCCTGTTTTAGTGGTGCCTGTGGGTATGCTTGATGTGGTGTGTGGGCCGGTAGGGGTAGTGAGGGTGTCTGGAAAGGTGGTGGCTGATGTGTGTGGGTGTATGTTGAGAGGTTGCATGCCAGTGTGTTTTGTGGTGTTTGTGTTTATGTGTGCTGCACTTGTGTGTTGAGGTGGGTGCATGCAGATAAGTCTACGTGCTTGGGATAGGTAGGAGAATGGGGTATATGGATTGGGAAGAGGAGGTGGTTGGGGGATGGAAGGTGGGAGGTGACTGCCCATCGTCAGTGTGGAGGCCAGAGCCTGAAAAGATCTCTCTAGGCCAGACATTGCACTAGGAATGCCTTCTAGGAATGCATTTGTCTGCCGCAGTTGGGTGGACAACCCCTGGATGACATTCACAATGGCTGTCTGTCCCCCACATAGATACTCCTCAGGAGGTCAAAAGCCTCCTCAGTGAGGGCAGCAAGGGTAACAGAGGCTGGGGTGAACGTGCCTGCGGCAAAGGAGAGGCCCTCCCTCTTGGGTGAGCGGGTACAGCCAACAGGTTGGAGAGCAACAGGGATGGTGGCAATAGACCTAGGGGTGGTGGGACAAAGCTGGTACAGAGGTATGTTCCAATGGGTCCGCCACCTCTAGGAAGTGACCATTGGAGGAAGAATCTGATGATGACTAGGATGTAGATTTGGTCTTCCCCGTGGCCCTCCCCTCACCTTCTGGGCCACTGGATCCCTCTGTGTCGTTGGTATCTTGACCCAAGGTCCCATGGCCAGATGCTTCCCCACTCAGCTGTGTCTTGTCTCCTTCGCTTCCCTGGGCTGGTGTTGCAAAGACAAAGAGAAATAGGGTGATCACATGTCCATGATCACACTTGAAAAACAGTTGTGGTTACCATGTTGTCAAGCAGGCCCTAGCAACAAACTCCACCTACGTGGCCCATACATGTACCATATGATATGCATGCATGCAATCTGAACTGTCAACTGTTGCCAGCAGGAAAATCAGGATCTCAGACAACTACAATTTCATGGCTGAAGTTGGTCAATATCGGTAACCAATGAACAAGTAGGAGACCTCATCACCTTCAATGCTTTACCTTATGGAGCATACATCACTTACCTGTTGTCATACAACGTTAGGCCAATGCCAGCTCCATTACACAGATCCCACACAAGGTAATGCACATATATATTTGTCACATACACAATGACACAAAAATAATAAATGATGATCCTAGAACATGCCATGTTGCTGACAACAGTACAGTAGCCTGGAGAAGAGGACATGGAAACACTTATGTCACACTGTAAACAGTTCCACAATGCACACTTCACCAAGTGATATTTGTCCCAATGGAGTCATGGAGGTAGTACCAATGTTGCCCAGATAAGCCACACATTTGGCACGGAAATGTAAACTGTAGACAATTTGTGCAAAATATCAGGGACATTCGTCTCTAAATTCCACAACACAAGGAATCAGCAAGTTCCAGGGAAATAACCACTGACGTATGGTGCCCCTTACAATGATATGCTCTGAGTGCATCAGTAGACACCATTAGTCTCTTTGATGTTGGAGAGGCACAGAGATTTGCAAGTACTTATAGGAGGCCCTCAGAATGTTGCTAAATTGGAAGCTACATCATTGTCTCCATTTTGGTCATGCAAACCCAGTTGTCTGTGGATGAATGCTCATACCCAAACACATGTTTCACCCATAACTGCAAGCCATTCCATGATGCATGCTAACATTCAGGCTACAAAACTCCTCAATTTCACATGTGCAAAGCACTTTGATACATGATTCTACATCACTGGCACGGAAATGTACATTGTGGGTAAAGCGTTTAAGCCTACCCATCATGTCCCTCATTGCTACTGCAGTTGTACATGCAAAATTACATGCTATGAGGGGTGAGGGCATGTGTCGGCCAATAATAAATGGCGACACATTCCTGTCTGTGGCACAACATAAAATGTACCCCATTGGAAATGTCCTATTCCACTCACATTTTGGCATGTATGTTTATGTGAGGGAATACAGACATTATCCCCTCAAGACAGGTAGACCATGAATGAAACAGAAGCTTACATATGTTTTTCATAAGAAAAAGTGACAAATGTTGACATATAGGAACACAGAATGTTGGCAACAGTGATTGCACATAAATCATGTCATTGGATATTCCCTACTTACCAAGGGGAAGTTTTGATCTGAAGCTGCACCACTAAAAACGTGTATGCACTGTCACATGTGTAATGACCATCTTCACATTGCAGACAGTAGTGAGGCACCAGCACCCATCATAATCTGAAGATAAGTAGCCTCTGGGTGGCAGAGGCAAAAATTCTCATTTCACCAGACATATGGCTGAGGACAAAGATCCATCACTACCTTTCTTTTGGCCTGTAACACCGAGGAGTAGTAGTCTGTTGCAAATAAATTATACCCACTACAACAACCAACAGCACTTGATTGATCACTGTACACAGCCATATGTTGTCCCTGGAGAGCAAATTGTTTGTGGATAGTACACAGTTGTGTCCTAGGTCCCTCGGCCAATAGGCAAGGCACATCAGAATGCAACACATGAATTGTCTACACAAACAATCACTCATCTACTGTGTAACCAATGCCTCATGCCTAATGGTCAGGGGGAGAAGTCAGAATCTAACACATTCACTTGGAAATGTGACAGGAAGGAATATGCCCTGTATTCACACATTTCTTGCTGCTTTTCTGTCCTCAAGTGTCCATCAAGGTCTCCGTAGGTCACCGCTAGAATGCAGGCCATTAGGGGGTCACGGTCCGACAGGCACCCCATCTATGTTGGGAGGACATCCCCAGCTGGACCTATGTGATCTTCCCGGCCCAACGTCTTAGGTCCTCTCACCTTTTCTGACAGTGGGCGCTCCGCCAGCTGTGCCCCCCCCCCACGGTCCACACCTTTTGGCGATGGCTCTCCTTTACTCCTTTTTCATAATGGTATTGACCTGCATGGATGCAAAAGACAAATTGAGAGATTACAATCACAAGTTTTGACACAAATGGTTGAGTCACATACATGTCAGAAACAACAAGCTAGAACTTTTCAATTTGTTAACACTCTACAAATGTGAAACACACAAGCTCATAAGTACAGTGACATGACTACAGACATATGTATTTGCAGACTAACTGACAACCCTGCTCATGGGCTACAATGACCAAGCAAGCTTACTGGCCATAGGCAGGCCATGGTCCAGCAACTTGTACTGTGATTTGAGCTACAATGAAACACTGTGGGGGTTATTCTAACTTTGGAGGAGGTGTTAATCCGTCCCAAAAGTGACGGAAAAGTGACGGATTTACCACCAGCCGTATTACGAGTCCATTATATCCTATGGAACTCGTAATACGGCTGGTGGTATATCCGTCACTTTACCGTCACTTTTGGGACGGATTAACACTCCTCCAAAGTTAGAATAACCCCCTATGTGACACACCTATGTGACTTCTGAAGGGTAAACTCCTTAGGCCTGAATGGAACAGGACATTCACACTCTGTGAGATTGCTTCAATGCAAGTCCCTACAGGCAACTGCCATAGTACAAACTTCACCCTTACACTTGAGTGACACTGCAGGAGGTTGTGTGGTAGGTACAGTAAAGAAAGTGTCTTCTTTGTCTGTGTGGACGTGTGGATGTGTGGACTAGCAAATGCAGATTCAGGCCACTTCAGGCGGTGGGTTCTGTGGTATGTACCGTTACCACATAACAGTCCTTTGGGCATATGTGCCTATCCTATGGAGATGGCATTCAACATACAAAGGCATGCATTGTTCCTGCTACGTGACCAAGCTACTGAGTCACATATCATGGCCTACCAGGAATCAACACACTGTCTGCACTGTGGGACTGTCATTCATGCAAAAAGCCACCACATCACAAATATTCCTGTGTGAAGGTGACAACAGAGCTGTGGGAGTAAGGGACTTGTCATGAGTCTAAGAATCACATTGACAATGATGCAAAATGCACATATGGACTAGAGGATTGATTCACCACTAGAGCATCATATTGGCCCCATGCCAGAATCTGCTGGGGTACAGAGAGTGGGCACAGTGCCACAGTTGCATAGCCATACCAACACTCCTACAGCCTTGACTAGGTCCCATACTGGGAGATACATTTGACAGGCCCTGATCTCTGCAGGCTGAGCATATGGAACTTACATGACACTCCATTCCCATCACTTCCATGCATGACAGTATATCATGTGGCCATCAGCAATTTGGCATGTGGTGTGTGTGGCAACCTGAAGGGCACAGTGAGTCATTATATGCCTTCCACTAAACAATTTAGCAAGGCCAGATGTGGTTTGACAGATCTGTGTCACTATATACATTACTCACATGTTTCTCAAATGACTCATACAATATACGTACACAGCACAGCTCATGCTTTATATGTTGTCCAACATTTACAGCAATCATGAGGAAAGAGATGTCATTGGATGGCAGCAATGTCTCCTTACTTAGTTATGTGCATCCAACACAAGGATGATCTAGGACCCAAAAAACCTCACAAAACACAATGGAACTGAACATAACATATGGTAATGGCCACAAATAACTGTACATTCTACATCCCATTGATGCCACACAGACTACAACAACAGGCACACAAGAAGTCAAACTGGCACACAGGGGCACATTGTACCCTGAAAGGAGAAAAAGGATGGTGAAGTACAGAGAGAATTGTGCACATGAGGCACTTACCTGCTCCTCTGGTGAGCCACAGAGCTGTTCATAGAGGGGTAGGACCTCATTAACTAGCCTCTCCAGCTCTTCTGGAAAGAAGGCAGGGGTCCTATCACCTACTTTCACCTGGTGGAAGTGGCATGATTGCTCCCAGAGGTGGCACACAGCAACTCAGGTCATAGAGGTGTTGCTGGGAGCAGTGGCAGAACATGGCAGTCACATCTGCCAAGTATTAGGTCATCACCGTCGGCAGACACAGCCATTGGGCAGCGACCACCCCTGGCAACAAAGTTAGCCTATGGCGGTGTCCACCGTGATTACAACTGCCTACCTCCATGGTGCATTCTACCTGCGGTCACAGGCGGTACCTAATGTCCAGTGGACTAGGTCAGGCATCTGCCATTTTGGTGGCCTAAAATGCTGTATTGTGCCTTAGAAACAGCGTCTCACTTACAAAACATGTTTTATTACCTCACAAACATGCTTGTCCTGTCTTGTCATGTAGACCCTACTACTCAACCACCATTGTAGTATGTAGCAGGGCACAGATGGCATTTAACAGTGGGGCAGAGTCCACCACCAGCAAGGGTCAATTTGGCAGTGGGGATATACAGTTAAATTTCAAGAGGCAATGGAGTTGCTGTGGACACATGTTGAAAACTATGGGTTTCACATGTGACCCTTGTGTAGTTGGCAGCTGTGATGTGTAGCGTCTGTTGTCTATACACTCAGAAATGCTTTGTCACATTAAAACATTGACATGCATCATGTAATGTTGCTGTGGACACACTGACTAAAGTTACAAATCATGTCTTGTCACACATCGGTACCCCAGGAGAAGGAGGATGCAACAACCTCTGGTCTACCATCCACTGTCAAACCTTCAGACCATGGAGCAAAGGCACATCTTCATGTACTGCCACCTGAATAGGCAAACAATAGCGGACTTATGCTGTGAGTTGAAGCCAGATCTGATGCCAGCTATTAGTTATCCAACCAGCATACCCCCCATTGTACAAGTCATGTCAGTATTGTACTTCCTAGTCAGAGGGTCCTTCCAACATACAGTTGCCCTATCAGATGGTATGTCCCAGGCTATGTTCAGTCTAGTGTTGAAGGATGTCTTCTCATCAGTGTAGAAACACCTTGACAGATATATCCCGATTTCCCAACGTGAGGATTTAGCCAATGTGAAGGGTGACGTTTATTGGTTTTTCATTCTCCCACATGTGGTAGGAGCCATTGATGGCACACATGTTGGCTTGGTGCCACTGCATGCCAATGAACAAGTTTATCATAATGGAAAGAACTTCCATTCCATCAACATGCAAGTTGTCTGTTTGGTGGATCTCTACATTTCACATGTCTGTGTCCATTATCTGGGTTCAGACCATGATTCCATCATAATGCAGAACAGCACCATACCCCAGATCATGTCACAATGGCACCCAGAAAAGACCTGGCTGGTCAGTAAGTCACAACTGTCCTAATCTGATTGGGTGTATGCAATGTCACGTGCCACAATCATGAAGTGAGTGACTCATTGTTGTATAAAGGGCCCATTCCTTAACAGGAGACTCCGCATATCTGAACCATACATGGTTGTTGACGCAAGGAATATAATTAAACCAGGGAAAGCCCGCTTCAGTGAGTTCCATGGAAGAGCACTGCAGGTAGTGAAGCAGGCTTTTGGTCTCCTGAAGGCCAAATTTAGATGTCTGAACCAGAATAGTAGAGCCCTCCTCTACTCTCCTGGAAACGTGTATCAGCTCACTGTGGCATGCTGCATGCTCCACAACATCGCCTTGCAGAGAAATATCCTGTATATCTCAGAGAAGGAGGAGCCTACAGTGCCACCGGGTGGGACTCCTGAACATGTTGGTCTGGAGGTCTGACCGCCAAACTCATAATGAGGCCCTTTGTATTATATGTAAAAGATGTGAAGAGAACCATACACAGTTCATTCAAGGGAAAGCATCACCGTGAACTATTCCTGCAAAATCCACAAACAAACACATTTGGAAGAAACTTTCCAACATTTTTTACTTTTTAAAATTGTAAGAAGACTGGGTGTTAGAACAAATTGTATGCAAGACTCTGTTCTCTCAAACTTAAAAAAAACTGAGGTCGCATATTTACAAGCCGCATGCACCACCGGTGCATCACTTTTTTTGATGCATCCGTGGAGCATAATACTGTCCCATATCTACAAGGTTTTGCGTGGCTTTTAATTGCCTTGTAAAGATGATGGAAGGCAATGCAATGCAAGTCACTGTGTTGCCTTACACTGCATCAGGGAGGCGCTCCATGGGCGTTGCAGTGGGTGTTCTCACACAGCACCAATGAGTTTTCACACATTCCAAGATTTACAAAACTCTGTAAACCTGGGAATTTATCAAATTCTTACGTCTCCCAACGGGGGGTGCAACAAGGAGAAATATCTTTATTTCTCCTAGTTTGTTTTTCATTTTCTCTGTGTGCTGCATTGTGCAGCACACAGAGAAAGAGGAAAAAGCCTCTGTGGATTGTTGTGTGCAGGAAGGCATCCCTTCCTGCACAGAAACAATCCTGTCTGCAATGCAGGCATCCTTGCACCATTGTGCAAGTGTTCCTTCGTCAGCACTAGGCAACCCATTGTGCACTAGCACAAGGGTAGAGGACAGGAATGCACTGCTTCTTGTATTTACAGAGAATTTCTGTCCTTTCCCTATGGCGCAGAGCAGTGCAGCAAGGTCACTTGCTGTGCTGCCCTATGCCACAGGGCTGCCAAATAAGCCCCTGTATTTCGAATGCAAGACTTTATTAGGCAAAGAGAATCTTGGGTAAGGTATTTCTAGTTTGAGACTATTTTCTGTGCTAAGCATTTTTTCACAAACAATGTGAATTATGCGTCTACTTGATGTCAGATATGAAGATTATTAGCATATGTGTTATCGATATAGTATATGTTTTTTCCATCTTGTAGACCTTACGGTCATGTGGATATTTCTGAGCTTGTTTCCCTCAGATTACCCATAAAATTGATTTTTTAAATCTTTTTTTGTGCTGTTTCTTTGGTATTTCACATTTCAGTGTAACTTTGACTTCACAGATTGTTTTTTGCTGATTTGTGCTTCTGTGCTGCTCCAAATAAGATTGCGACCTTATCCATGGTACATACATCTGTAGATTTGCCTTGGCAAGGAACCCACCATCTTTCAGTCTTGTCTAAACAAGGTACTTTGTCCTCCATTTATGCTGAGATCAATCAATCAAACAAGATTTATAGCATGCAGCTAATCACCCGCAAGAGTATCCAGGCATTGCAAATATAGCTGCAAAGGGGTTCAGTTGAACAGCCAGATCTTGAGTCCTTTCCTGAATTTCAGAAGAGAGGATGAGATATGTAGGCGAAGGGCAAGGTGATTTTAGGATTTTGCAGAGAGGTAGGAGAAGGAATGTCCTCTGCTGTTGCTACGAAGGATGGGAGGGTGTTGGAAAGGGAGAGGGAAGCAGAGCACAGGTATCTAGAGGGTTGGTGAAAGTTCAGGCAGTTGTTTATGTACGCTGGTTCTTGATTGTGAAGGGCCTTGCAGGTGTGAATTAGCATTTTAAATTGACATCTCTTCTGAATGGGGAGCTAGTGGATGCTGTAGGTCCATTTGAAAAGGTTGAAGATGAGTCTGGCCACTGAATTCTGTATGGTCTGTACTCTCTTCAGGGGGTGTGTAGTGATTCCTAAGTAGAGTGTGCTGCCATAGTCCAACTGGCTGGCGACTAGGGCTGGAGTGATGGTTCATCTAGTGTTGATGAGGAGCCATTTGAAGCTCTTACAGAGCATGCAAAGAGTGAGGAAGCAGGTGGAGAAGACTGCTCCGATTTGTTTTTTCAGTGAGCTTGCTGTCCAGGGTGATGTCAAGTTTGCAAGCGTGGGCTGTTGGAGTAGGTGCTGGTCCTAGTTCGGTAGGCCACCAGGAGTCATGCCAAGTGGAAGTGTTGTTCCTGAAGATCAGCACTTCAGTTTTCTTTGTGTTGAGTTTTAGGCATTTGTTATTCATCGAGTTGGCGATGCTTGTCATGCACTTGTGGAAGTTGGGCTTCATAGTGGAGGGGTCTTCTGATGATGCCTATTGATAAGGGTGTGATGAGATACAGTTCTGAATGCTGCTGAAAGGTCGAGGAGGATCTGGAACTCCATTTCTCCCCCCCAACGAGGGTTCAAATGTCATCAGTGGCAGCGATCAGGGCAGTTTCAGTGCTTGGTTTGTGCATAATCTGGATTGCGAGGGGTCCAGAAGATTGCAGATCTCTAGGTGCTCTGTGAGTTTTCTGTTGATGGCCTTGACAGGAGAAGGGAGCAGAGAGATCAGATGGTAGTTCTTGAGTTTTCTGGGGTCGGTGGAAGTTTTCTTGAGAAGGGGTTTGACTTCTGCATGTTTCTATACTTCGGGTAAGGTGGATATGGTTATGGATGAGTTTAAGATGACGGTCAGCTCTCTGCTGATCATCTTGCTCCCAAAGTTGAAATTGTGGTGGGATCAGGAGTCAGTGTATGCTACTGAGCGGGCAGAGTTCATGATGTTGTTATTTTTTGTGTGGTGAGTTGGTCCCAGGTGGTGAGAAGGTGGTCGGAGATAGCACTAGTGTTTGCATCAATGGGAGCGGGAAGGCTGAGGCTATTAATGCCGGTGGGTTGGAGGTTCAAAGTTTTTGAAGATGGTGGAGATCTTGTTGGGGAAGAAGTCCACCAGGGTGTTGCAGATTTCCTAAGAAGGGATGATGATGTTATTGGTGGCTGAGGGGTTGGAGAACTCTCTGATGATGTTGAAGAGATGTTTGCTGTGAATAGAGCTGGTTTTGATGCAATTGTCCAGGGAGCGCCTCTTCGTCTTGGACTGTGGGCTCCTTGCTGGTGCACCATTTACTTTCTTGACACTTACGTTTGCATTTCACGGTTATCAGTTCTGTTGTGTACCAATTGGCCTGTTTGGTCAGTCTCTAGAATTTGGTGGGCTTGACGGAGGTGACTCTGTCGGTGCAATCGGAGTTCCAGGCAGGGAAGTTCTTGACAACCTGTTCTGGGTTAGTTGTGGAGTCAGGGTGGGAGGTGTAAAGGCCATCGGTCCACTGGCTGTTTGATACTTTTTTCCAGCTGCGGTTGTGTGAGGTGCTGGGAGGCTTGGCTATTGTGCCGGGGGATCCTGCAATCGTGATGTGGACAATGGCGTGGTCTGTCCAGGTGAGCTCGATGACATGGATGTACTTGACTCTGTCACTGGCCATGAAAATGGGGTCAAACATGTGTCCTGGGTAGTGTAGGGTTGCTAACTAGTTGGGTGAGGCCGATATTGTTCATGCTTTCAAGGAGGTTGGCGGTGTTGGCATCATTGAGGTCATCGAAGTGAAAATTGAGGTCTCAGAGGAAGATGTCGTGTTTTGAGACAATGGAAAGCGGGGCAAGGAATTCAGGAATGGCATCAGAGAAACTGTGGCGTGGTCCTGGAGGTCTGTCAGTGAGGGTGCCTCTGAGGGTGGTTTTGCTATCAAGTTGGAGTTGGAAATTTAGGTGTTCCATGATCATAATGGTGTCGTCTGCAGGGGTGGTGCAGTGGATGGTTTCTTTGTGGATGATGATGGTTCCACCTCCATGTTTGTTGATGCAGTCCTGGTGTGCTATCTTGTGTGGGGTTCAGCCAGGTCTCGGTAAGGAAGATGATGTCAGGGGTGAGGGATGTGATGGTGTCTGAGATCTGGGGGCATACTTGCAGAGTGAATATGCATTGAGCATGCAGCAGTGGAGTTGTTCCAAAGCGGCTGTGGTTGGTGCAGTGGTAGTAGTTGTGCATGCAAGTGCTCCAGTGCTGCAGGAGAAGAGACAGTGCCATTAGGTAAAAGGTCACACAGTTGATTCTGGATGGTGCGCGGCTCCCAAGTGAAAGTGTGTACAACAGTATACCTTAAACCAAATTTGGAGAAAATCTTCTTTTTGCAAGACATTTGCCCCTCTTAAATATTTGTCTATGTTCTTTTCTGAGGTGACATTACACTTGCTGAGTGGCAAGGTGGAATTTCGGATCATGCTGCCAATATCAGTGATAGGCAAAAATAGCAGTCTCAAAAGTGGCAATGCTGCCGCGCCTTCTGTAGTTTTTTTGTCAGCCTCCCCATATTGATTGCTAAAACCTTTTTTCAGACATGGATATCTTATTGTCCCACCAGATCCATCACATGAGTAGATAATCAGTCACACTCAATAAACTAAAACTACCAGCCACGGAAAGGGAACTGGGAGCACCAATTTTCGAGCATGATTTTCTGGCACTTCAACAACGAGATCAGTGACATAATTTTGTTGCATAAAAAATCAAAACACGATCATATCATAAACCACAAATATCTAAAACACAAATATTGTTGATAACAATATTTATTTTTACTTCAATCGAAAACACAAATATCAGAAACAAAAATGTAAAAATAATACATTGCTAAAAGTATATATAGATTGCACTGCATAATAAAGCAAGTAACATAGTACAATATAACAACATATCGAGACATTACTAAAACAGTGTGTGAAAACACAAACCTACACGCTAGTGAAAAACACTACAAATAATATAACTAAGGGCCTCATTATGAGTTCACAGATGGCCAGACCCGTCTGCCAAACTTCCAACAGGGAGATTGGTGCCTTACTGGCAACCTCCCTGCTGGCTGTATAATGACTCTCCCGCTGGGTTGACGGACTGAAACCAAGATTTCTTTCCACATGTCAGCCCAGCGGGAAAGTGGCGGCAGCACTGTCACCAGCTCGTAATCGAGCCGACAGCAATGCTGCTGCCCACAAGGGGCACCAGCACCCTCATAATGTGCACTGTCTGCACAGCAGACAGCGTGCATTATAAAGGTGCTGGGCAGGGGGACCTCTGCACTGCCCATGCTATTGGGAATGGGCAGTGCAGGGGCCCTGTGTGGCCCCCTGCACCTGTTCTATACCAGCCTTTTCATGGTGGTGAAAAGGCTGATTGAGAAGCAGGTGATAATCAGCAGGGCAGCCCACCATCAGCCTGTCAGGAAAATTGTTCTCAGTGTAGACGTCGGCCATTTGGCACTCCGAACACCATATCGGTGGCAGACATGACCGCCACCGTGAATTTGGTGGTCTGTTGACCACCAGACTCGTTATGAAGCCCTGAATGTATTAAAACTCACAACCAACAATAAAACTAACCTCTAGACCTCCACCTGAATCTACCCAACCCTTGAAACAATAAAAAAACCTATAACAAGGGCTTACTTGTTCCAACAAACAGCAACATCTTACTGCAGCCTGGTTCCTGGAAACTAGAAAAAAATGACACAAATAGACTACAAAATAGAGATTAGCAGTAAAAAAGACATAATTACTAAGTGAAACAAAAAAAATTACCACATCCGTTATAAACAAATGTTCAATGAGTAAAAGAGTTCACTGTATAAATTTTTTTATAAATTGTTAAACATGAAAACCCTTAAAAAAATGTTGTAAAAATGTTAATAAAATTGTCAAGAATAAATAAAAGGTGTACAAAAATAAACAATTGCTTAATATATACAGAAAATACTTATGTTAAAATTAGTTTGAATAAATATATATGAAACAATTTAAGAATATATTAAAAAAGTTAATAGAAAAAAAAAACTCGCAAATATACAACATGCAATACTATTTAAATATGATTTACATTGTTTATTTAAAAAATAAAAATGTATTAACATTGTTTTAATTAGCCCTATATAAATATTTATTTTCAAGTAAAATATGTACATATATTAAGAAATGTAAAAATATTCTTTAAGAAACTTTGACAAAATAAATAAAAATTGAAAACTGTGTTATGTCTTTATTCTATGAAAATATATAATTAATAATATTATTTATTGCAAATATACAACTAACTACTTTTAAAATATCTTTCTAAACTCCAACAAAATTTATTAACATAAACTGCTCATGCTACGAGGAAATACAATGTTAAAAAGATTTACACACTAAAATGATTGAATGAAATAATCACACTTCAACATGAACCATTTTAAAGTAAGTTTTAGACACTGAACAGGTATCATTTACTATTCTCACTCCAACATAAACCATATTGAAGAAAGTGGTGGGTGCTAAAAGGGTGACATTTACTATTCCTATTCTACATTCTAAAAATAATATGGGGAACGTTCTGATCATTAAAGGGGTGACATTTACAACTCCTACTCCAATCTAAACCAATTTAGTGAACTTGTCCGACACTAAAGAGGTGACATTCACTATTCCCGCTCCAACACAAACCATTTTGAAGAAAGTGTTGGACACTAAAGGGGTGACATTTACTATTCCCACTCCAATCTAAACCAATTTGGGGACATGTTGGATACGAAAGGGTGACATTTTCTATTCCTACTTCAATCTAAACCATTTTGAAGAAGCACGATTGACACGAAAGAGGCGACATTTAGAATCGAATGTTATTTCTGGAAGTTGTTGGACACTAAAGAGGTGACATTCATGAACCTGATATAAGAAGACCTTTCTGCTGAACAGTGTTTAGTCTATGACACTATAACAAAAAACGCTGCAAAACAAATGAGAGGCTGGTGACATTGAACCCCAGACACATTCTCTGATTCAGACACTGTACTCACTGGGATGAAGTCATAGACAGATTACCTTGATATATAAGACCATAAGAACCATCACACAAATTAGTCTGAATAATGTAAAATGTGAACAGAAACTAGAGTTAGGTGTTGAGATAGAAGATGCTAAGTGGAAGACAGTCCTAGATCACACCCATAAAGTGTCCAGGAATATAAGCCTTAAATATATTCAGTGTAAATACACACATGAGACTTACTTGACATGCATCCCTCAAATCCTCATTGTACGATGTACGTTTTGCGGTTAATATGTGGTACTGTGCATATGTGGTACTGTGCAGAAGATACTAGAAAGGTGACTACTGATCCTCTCTGGGAGAAACTAAATAGAGGGGGCCTTGTGTGCCTAAACAATGCATGCCAGGTCTGTTTTATCACCCACATCCTAAAAAAATAGAAAATAGATTATTGGATCTGGCTCTGCTGCTGGCCAACAGAACCACAGCAAAGACATGGAAGTCAACAGACCAATACTGGGCTGAGGGCAGAAAGCAGGTCAAGAAAAATGCACTTAGTAAAGAATTGCCTTGCATGGCGAGCAGAGAAGAGGCATTCACAGACATCAAATAGCACTCCAGTGGGATGAAATGCTTACAGAATTCCTGACACTTTCAACATGGGCTGAATTCCAAACACTACACTATAATATACTAAGGCAGGAATAAATGAGTGCAACACCCAACACGCAACATATAGCTGTAACCCACCCCCGCCTTACTGCCGTGTAACAATCCTCACACTGCAATAAATAATGTAACCACTCTCACAATGGAAGGTGAGTGGAATCTCGTCTGTGTGTGTTACTCAGAAGCATACATATAAAAGCACTGTATTATTGCTACCGCTAGAGTATACACAGTAAAGTGATGTATATTGATAGTCTTCCGACTGACGTCAATTAATTTAGTGTTAGTTGAAGTGTTAAATGGAAACACAGACAATATCCTAGCACTGAGGGCGAACAGATGATGCACGCACCGGAATGTTTTAATTCATCAAATTATATGTAACTTTGATTATTAATATACTGCTACCTTTGTATTATATATGCGCAAAATGTTCATTTCTGATCTGACCATGGAAAATCTATGAAAATGTTGAAATTCTCTGTGGCAACGGTGTAGCTAGTTTGTTTAATTGATTAGGTGCCACCGGGGTCTTCTCATAGCAGGCGGATAATGCCTGCAGAGGACACATTATGGTGCAACATACTATAGGGTTGTGCCGTTAATACGTCCCTAGACTACTGTAGGGCAAAATAAGTGATGGAACGGGCATATACACCATTGGGTTGGAGTGAATAATGAGTTAGACAGCTATTTTGATTACTTTGTAGTTCCACTCTCTACTTTGTAACCCAATTTGCAATGTGGTAGAGTCATACAAACATGGGACAATGAGAAGAGCTCAGACCTGCAATTCTGTTGGGGGGCACGTAGGGAAACAAGAGGCCAGGACCATGGGTGAGCCTGCAAAATGAAAAACAACTTGTAAGAAAGCAATGGCTAACAGAAATCAGCAATGCAACAAACATTTCTAACATGCCAATGTACTCTTATTGCTAAAACTACTCCTCACACCATGTATTAATACTTTAAATTATATGTTAAAAGAGTGAAGCTATTTCACTTTAGGAAAACAGTAGAAAATACATCAATAGTGCAATTGCCATGCATGCAGTGTCATCTTAAGGATTTTGGGGGCCCCAGACTAATCATTTCGTGGAGACCCCTGAACGGAATAACTTTGAATTTTGTTACCCATTTCCTGTTACTTAAATCCATGATGTCAGAAAATACTAAACTATGATAATCTATTACAGGTTCACACAAAAAGAGTTGAAATATTTCTTGTCCAGGACCACAAAAATCCTTCAGACGACATTACATAAACAGAGTCAGAGGTATTGGTGAGCAGAGAGGGAGAGAGGTTGTCTTTGAAAAATAGATTAGGCATAGGTCCAATAGAGAGGTGTTTCACTTTCCCAGGGAACCCGTGGAAGGTGGGGGTCCTGGGTAATTGCTCACTTTGCCCATGCCTTAAAACGCCTCTGCATGCATGCATTTGGGCACCTTGCACTTTCAAAGCTCAATTGATATATTCCAGGCAAAAGGCTGTCTCTAGCTAGTACTGCCCCTGCAATGGAAGCTTCTGATAAGGAAAAACACCACAAGAGCCTGTGGGTGCAGCAGACGTAGACAGCCAAGTCACATGATTAAGAGGGCTAATGGGAAATGCCAGGCCCTTCGCTCCGATTGGGATACAGGTGGGGTGAACAAGGGGCAAAAAGATTGTGCTTGGCTGCAAGTCTCGAGTTGGAGATACCAGGACTCATGCATCAACACCCTCTCTCCAAAGAAAAATCATTTCCACAGATGTTGGAGGCTTGTCCATCCTTTTAGCAGGGCCACCTTGTGGACGGACTCAGATCACATAGGCCACACTGCCTGTCCTCAGACAAATGTGATGTATACTCCCACTTTTCGCAATTAGAACGTGTTGCTCAAATGCAACTGTAAACTATTTCTGCACATTTCTGAAAAGTGTCAGACCTTTTGGGATTTGGATATTATTTTCCCTTAACCAACCATTAATATTCCCCTCAAATGTACAATTAAGTTATTTTTATAGGTGTTCGTTAATATACCATATGTGCAAAAGAGGCGATTAGTTAATGTGATACATTTAGTACACATTATTTGAGATTCTTCCTTCAGTTCCATCACCAACGCTTGTCATAACATTTATGAAAGCAATAAAAGTCTAAGGGCATACAATTTTCAAAGAACATGGTTCCGTCATGTGTATAATAAAAGAGCTAAATCATGGGCCTATAACAGTAAATCAGAGATGTTTTGCTCAAGCTAATCTGATATGATGAGGAATCCAGAGACTGAACAAATATTATGCAAACATTAAGTGGCCCTCCAGGACCAAACAGCACAGGACACCCATGCAGATGTCTGATGTATGTTAATGACAAAGGAAGACGTGTGACGTGACGTGGGGCTACAGGCCCAACCACAATTTAGATTGTTTGGGCCTGATTCACAAAATGCACTTTCAAATACGTTTACACTTTTGAGTAATTTAAAAAATGTTTTGGTATTGACAAACTGCATATTTGCAGTAGATCCAAAACTACATGTGGACAACCACTGGCACTGCAACACCCTCCCAAAGAAAATACTGGAGGTTGGGGCTTACCACACCGGAAATAATGTTAAATTAAATAAAATAAAATGTTTAAAAATACAAATAAATATAATGTAATGCTTGGAAACGCCCTTGTTCTACCCATGATATGCCCTCTTGATGCAAAGTAATGCAAATTGCCACTTTGCATGGCTTTGAATGGTCTCATAGATATGGAGTAAGACAAAGCAGCGCAAGTCGCCTTATTCTGCATGGCTGTTGTGGTGGGTTTACCCATGACAGCACCAAAATCTTAAGCCTCCCCAGAACAGGCGTAACGAGGAGAAATATTTTCTGCAGCAGACATAGAAAGAGGAAAATGACTCTCTGGATTGTTTTTTTTTTGTGCAGGTAGGTGCTCCTTCCTGTAAAAAAAACATTTCTGCATGAAATGCAAACACCCTTGCACCATGGTGCAAGAGTACCTGCATTGGCGCTAGGCAGCCAATTGTGTGTCAAATTAGGAGGAAAGGACATTAATGCACCAGATTGCATAAACATTCCTGCACCTTCACATTGGTGAATGGCATCACAGCAAGTAGACTTGTGGCATTGCCCTATGCCAATTCCCTATATATAAGCCCCAAAGTGTTGAAAAACCTTCCCTAAACTGTGGCAGGCCACAAAAACCCATCCAAGTGAAAGGCATTGGTTTTGAATTACTTCCCACCGATCTATTACAAAACATTCTCACTGGTGTTAGAGGACTACTTCCACCTAATAACGTTTGTCACTTCAGAGGCAAAAAAGCCTGCCATGGTATAATGCAGAACAGCATTGTTTGCTAAGCCTTCCAAACCCTGTTAGCGCGTCAGAGCCTTAATAAGTAAACTTACAAGGAGACGCGTTTAGGTTGACAAACCTGTGGACCATGTTTGGGGACTTCCCAGCAAGAAATATCTTCTTGACATCACCAATCAATAAATCAATAAACAATCAATAATAACAATCGCTAATCAATAAACATTTAATAAGAATTAATCATTGAACTCACCATGACTTCTTAGTCACGAATAATCACACCAGTTTAGTCAAAAGTTAAGATATTTATTTCTCTATTAGATACAATCTAATATCATGCCTGATAATCTCATTAACAATAAACCTAATTAGAAACACTCCTAATCAGCAATCAGAGCACAAATTAATCAATGCATAGAATATTCATTCAGTATTTAGGCACATCATTAATATGGATCACCTTAGCAGAGTCTCATTAGTACAGGATTCAACAAAGCAAGAACTCAGTTATTTGCCTATTTGCATAAGATTAGTGACACCTTAACTAACCTCAAATTAGCAATAGCATGTTGGGCTTCATGCAAACCATTTTAGCAAACAAGAATTTAGAAAACAGCTATACTAAGGCCTCTATCAAAATAGCAGTTGGTACCTAAAAAGAAAAGGCAAATAGACAATCACAATTTGCATCAGATAGTTACCAATCCAACAGATCAGCAAGCAGCGTCAGTCTTCTTCCTCAGGACATCAGTTCATCGACATCAGCAAGGATAGGACGGGGCAAAGACTCAAGATAGCATAGCTAAGGACCATTACTTCCCTCAGATAGAGGAGAAGTTATCATCGAAAAAAAATGGGGTAGAGGATGGTTTAAAATATCAGGGCAAGGCGCTGAAAGAATAATAGCTCGAAGAAGTGGGTCAGTAGCTCAAAAAGGGTAATATGGAATGGCGAAGTGGTGAAGTGGCAAGTGTCCTGTGGAAGTGTCCTTGTTTCTTCTTGGGTCACGCCGTTAAATCAAAAATGTATGACTAGTTCCAAATTTCTCATTGGATAAAGTTTGGTGCATCGTTATCTCTGTCCAATAATTTGGTAAGCCCCTTGCTAGACTTTTCCACAATTCACAGTTCTCATGTCACAGATTGGTCCATGTTATTGACGTCTTCAACGGTTAGAATGTCAGGTAGAAAATGTTACACTTTACGCTCTAGTCAGTATCTTCATTGTCTTCTCCTAGTACGGTTAACCTTGCACCTGTTACGCATTACACTTTTGCAGCTAGCAAGAACATCGCTTTGAGCAAGCCGGTTCTCATTAGAAGGAATTTACTAAGGCTACACACATAAAGCCCCTGGAAAAGTACAGCTTCGTGTCCTTCAGAAAAACAGCACACTACACATTAGAAAATACAATTCAATATGAGGGCAGGCAGCTAGGCCCAAGCTCCCGCTAAGCTAAGGCTCTTCGTTTTAATAAAGCAAACTCTTAACACATAAACCTAATTATGATATACTATTACAAATTCAAACATTTTTGCATAATCATTCAGAATTAATAAGCCTTTCATTAGTCTTCGTACACATTGGTAGCCACTCCCCGTGGGCACATTTCAAACGTGTGCATTATTTTCTATGTTAACACATTTTCTATGCAGCTTCATTACACAATATATTGCGAGATTACGTATTAATATTGCTTTTAAAAGACACACTCCAACAACCCCTTTAAACTGCATTTAGTGCCACCCCATAGCACTGCTTTAATAGCAAAATACTACCACAAAAGCAGCCTGGTAATTACCATTAAAATTCCGGAATGTGGCCACCTTCCATTGAGAATGGTGCTGGAAGTGCTGTGCCTCCTGCCAGACTCGCAAGGCTCTAAGGTTTACCTCTAAACTGACCCACTGAGATATGTGTTTCTGTGTGATAGATTTTTACATGTTCCCCTTGCATGCACTCACAACGTTTGAGTTCCTTATCTATGAGCATCAAGAAACGCGCGAGCCTGGCCCTAGATTGTTAAAATGGATTGTATTAAGGGTATCATGCCGTAATTAACCTATCCATAAATTTGAATACTGTCTTCCTCTCCCTGAGAAAGGAATGTATGGACTAAATAACCAACACCGATTTCCTTGAGAAAGCCCCATTTAGAATTAAACGTGTCACTGTGGATGTCCAATGTTTCATGAATAAATAAGAGAAATAAAACCTTGGAACTAAACCACTTCAGGACTTTTGTAATTGTTCGCCTTTGTGAACTGCTTTCAGAACTAAATGATTTTTGTGGTTATGAAACTATTGTGTGCACACTAATTGAACACTGTATATATTCTGTAATGTGGGCGGGGTTGGGTCCTGTAGTACACCGACCCATAGTGTTTGCATCAATCTAGCACTATGGAGAACGAATACTGAGGGCAGTTCTGCATATGAGTAATAGCTACTACTGTAAATTAATTACATGCACTCACACCTTTCAGGCTCTGTTATCACCTGGAGATTCTGGGACGGTTTCCACTTTTGAGGTTCTCCTGTTCTATCCTAAGACATGCTAAAGCTGTCAATAGGCTTGCATATTTGCCCGTATTTATGTAATGTATGACTATGATGCACTATAGTGTCACAAATGTACGTAAAGTCGCTGACTGCTTCCACAATGGCATGCGCTATTCATATGCTGATCTATGATGTGTTGTGTGCAATTAATGAAACATATATAGTTGTAGAGTCGCAGAGTCAACCACAGAAACGATCTCCGGTCGCTAGTGTAGCTCTGCTGCCCGGTGCTACTGGAAGCACATTCTTACCTGTCAGAGGACACAATGATAGTCTGACTTGGGTCTGTGAATAGGAGACAGCTGTTAGCTGCTAGACGGACTAGTTGTCTTTTTAACAGAGCCCCACAGCGTCTTCTCCTACCAATAAAAACCCAGCAGAGGCTGGAAGCCAGCAAGGCCAGTGTCTTGTGTCATCTGTGGACTCAAGTGACTGGGGATTGAGAACACAATTAATTCTTGAAGGGAAAGTGAAAACCAGTGGCAAGGAACATAGAACTCAGGAACTAGAGCACTGGTTGTGATATAGCAAACCAGATGTTACCCAGCAACGCCACCTGTACCCAGCCCATGCCTTATAGAAACAGAATAACAATCAGAGTGCATTGTTGTCAGGCCTGCAGAACCTTCGTCTGCTGATGCCACACAAGAAAGACAGGAGCCAGCAATCAGAACACTGTGTGCCTTTTATTGATTCATTGAGATCACATCAGTTAATTATGAAGCTGAAGTCGAAAACTGATATTAAGGATCATGAACTCTGGGGATCTGTCTGACAGGAGCACATGCTTGCACTTGACCTCAACCTGACATTTCATAGGCGCTATCAGAGCACGTTGGTGCTCAGGACTTGCCAGATACCTTGTAACATGGACACAAGCCAGCAACCTATTGAACTCCACCATGATCATTGTTTCTTGGACAATTCAATAAAGCTAAGGGCGAAGCTTGAACCTCTGCACCAATTTAGAGCTATTTCAAACTGCACATGGTGTGCCAATGTGCCATCTAACATACACTCTATTTACAAAGCATTCCCAGCCTGGGAAAGGCAACTTGTCTAGGCCCTCTACAGCATTCCTTCAGCTTACAGTGCTTTCTGAGAATACTATTACCCTTGTCTGTGGTCTGTTTTTCTGAGTGCTTCTGGACCAGAGCACTCTAATCTGTGGATCTCTCAAGAGAGCAAATAGATATACATTGTTGGTGCTACATGGCTTCTTTGAAACTGGTCAGGCAGTTCCTTTTCTCAGAGGTAATCATGGGGTGGGACTGAAGCAGGCATCCAAACCACCGCCTCTTCCAGAGTATGTTGGACCAGACTCACATCCAAAGGCTTTAAAATTGGTTTAATGGAGAATTCCATAGCTGCAAAGTCCTTTCAAGTCAAATCTATGTGCCAAGATCTGAATTCCTTTCACCAAACAATTGAGGGAATGAAATACTGACTAACAGCCATGAAGGATACTTTAGTAAAAAGCTCAGATTGTGGTATAAAATTATAGTTTCTGAAAAAGCAAGTGATGGACCTCGATAACTGCTCATGACAGGAAACCATTGGAATCATGGAATCCCAGAAAGAAGTAAAATGTTTGCCTTCCCCTGAGACCTTCTCTACAGTGTACTCAATATACAGTTCTGAGAACGTATGAAATTTCACATAACCACTGCATGTGACCCAAATCATAAAACAACTGAGCTAGATGTGGTAATATGATCACGTATCTCTTTTGACATTATTATACATGCACCATTATTCATGCAGTTAAACAGAATATGGGACTGTTCGTCATGGAGGATCAGTAAATTCATTTATCATCCAAATTCTCTTCGATAATAGTAAAAAAAATGTTTGTAACCCTATATACACATTTGAGGAAATCAGACATAGGTAATGGCTTGCTGTACATAGTTGCGATGATCATAACAATGGAAAACTAATCAAGGAAATTCGTTGGCCCAGATCCTTGGAGGACTTGATGGTCCCCCTTGATACTACTAGAATGGAGGTTACTCCTGACCACTCGAAAGTTCAAGAGACAGTGACACTTTGTTAGACCTGACATCCTTAGGGTGTTCTTACCTCAGACTTTTTGCCTTTCACCTACTGTTTGCCTTTAACCTCCTATTTTTAGTTCTTTTTCTTGGCCTTACAACTCTGAGCACTTTAACACTGCTAACCCATGCTAAAGTGCATGTTCTTCTCCCCTAAAACATGGTAACATTTGTGTATCCACAATTGCCAAATTGAATTTACTGTGAAGTCCTTTGTAAAGTGGTATACCATATACCCAGGGCCTGTAAATTGAACGCTACTAGTGGGTTGCAGCACTGATTTTGCTACCCACTTAAGTAGCCTGTAAACATAGATCAGGCCTGCCACTGCAAAGTCTGTGTGAGCAGTTTCACTTCCACTTTGACTTGGCATTTAAAACCTCTTTCCACGCCTTAAACTCCCCTTTTCTTACATACAAGTCACTGCTAAGGTAGGCCAGGAAAAACTCGCAAAGTCATTAATAATTACTGTGAGGCCTGCTAATTTCATAGGCCAGCATTGGGAAGTCCTTTATATACTTTTAAGCTGTAATTCCTGAACAGAGAGGAGTAGCTGCATCATGTTTCATATAACTGGAATGGTAATGATAAATCATCTTTACTGGTAAATTCGGATATACATTATTACTATTTAAAAAATATCATTTTTAGAAATACACAAAGGACTGATTAACTCCCACAGATAGTCTGGAACCCGGGCTCAGTTAAAAGGGGGAGCAGTGCACTTCAGAGAGATCCTTTGAAGTCACTTCCCACATCAAAGGCACTTTTGGGTATAAGTACTGGATCTTTGACCCACTGAATCAGATCACTACTGAACTTGGGAAGAAATCTGCTGGATTAAAGACTGCTGCACTCTAAGGAGTGTGAATCTGCCTGGACTGACTGTTCCAAGGAACTGCTTTCTACATTGCTGAGCTGCTCTTGTGCCTGCTGATCTCTGCCCTGCTGAGGACAAGGACTGGACCTATCTTGCTGAACTAGAGTGCCTCCAAAGGCTTTCTGGCTTGCCTCCTATTCTATTACAGTCTCAGGGACATCACAGACTGCTTGCTTGCAACTCTCATGGTGCTGCTGGGCTCTGCCATCTGGGAGTCCTACCCATTCCTGAGATTCCCCTTCCAGTCCTAGGCCTCAGAAGTGGGTTTTGAGAGCTACAATCTCCAAAAAGCAATGCATTGCCCTGAGTACAGCAGAAAAATCAATGCATCGCATGCCCGCTGGTGACACAGTGGCTGCCCGATGACAACGGATTCACAGGCTGCATGACCCGATGAAGACTCTCTGGCGGTCATTCTGACCCTGGCGGTCAAAGACCGCCAGGGCGGAGGACCGCGGGAGCACCGCCGACAGGCCGGCGGTGCTCCAATGGGGATTCCGACCGCGGCGGTAAAGCCGCGGTCGGACCGGCACCACTGCCGGGCTCCCGCCAGTGTACCGCCGCCCCATTGAATCCTCCACGGCGGCGCAGCTTGCTGCGCCGCCGAGGGGATTCCGACCCCCCCTACCGCCATCCAGGACCGCCGGGATCCGGATGGCGGTAGGGGGGGTCGCGGGGCCCCTGGTTGCCCCTGCAGTGCCCATGCCACTGGCATGGGCATTGCAGGGGCCCCCGTAAGAGGGCCCCTAAATGTATTTCACTGCTGCTGACAGTGAAATACGCGACGGGTGCAACTGCACCCGTCGCACAGCTTCCACTCCGCCGGCTCCATTCCGAGCCGGCTTCATCGTGGAAGCCTCTTTCCCGCTGGGCTGGCGGGCGGCCTGAAGGCGACCGCCCGCCAGCCCAGCGGGAAAGTCAGAATTACCGCCGCGGTCTTTCGACCGCGGAACGGTAAGCTGACGGCGGGAGGGCCTCTATGTGGCCGGCCGACGATGCATCACATCCACTTTCGTCCTCAAGTAACCTTTTGACTGCTATTGACTTCTAAGCACTGTTTTAACATTTAGGGCCTCATTATGAGTTTGGTGGTCTGACTGCCAGACCGATGCGGTCGGCACCAAGAAACCACTAGGCTGGCGGTCATACAGATTGCTGCATTACAAGTTACATAGCCAGGCTCACCAAAAGTCAGCCAAAATCCCGACACTACCAGTACTCTGAAGGGTGGGAAAGAGGCGGTCCAATCACTGGCACTGCCAGCCTGTCAACCATCCACCGAACCTATTTCATCTGTTTATATGGCGGTATTCCAATGGCGGTGTGAACTGCGACTGTTAGCAGTCCCCAAAGTAATACACAATACCACCTTGGATAGATTTGAAAACTACACAGCTGACACACCTACACACACTCAATACACCTATCAGCCACACTATAAGACACACCACAATCTTTTGAACCTCCCACGCCAAGCACAGAAGCCAGAGCAACATCAGAGTAAACCAAATCATAGATTAGGCACCCCACCATCTCCCACAAAGCACATATCACACATCCTCACAACACCCCAACACACATATTTGCACCATATCACACTATTTACTCCTTGTCACCCCCTCATCAACAGCACCACAATTAATTTTACTTTTTCCCAACTTCTTTACCACCACCACGTTACCACAAAAACATCCCCTTTTGTCAGATGACCAGTTAAGAGTCATGGTGGATGAAAACATCAGAGTAGAGTCACATCTATTTGGAGCCCAACTCCAACAGACAGCTATCGCTAGCAAAATGGAAATGTGGCAAAGAATAGTTGACAGAGAGAATTATGTAGGCAGCTACCTGCGCACAAGGGACGACATCAGGAAGAGGTGGAACGACCTCAGGGGGAAGGTCCTTTCCATGGCTGCCAGGTGCCATTCTGCAACCTGAGGGCCTGACAGGAATACCTGGGGGAGTGGAATCGGGTAAGACACAACAACAAAATCAGCTCAATAAAATGTACTGGCATGCATGCTCACTGATCACCTTTCCCCATCTACAATGTCACCTCACTCAACAGTCCAGTGTCCACCTCTCTATAAACCCTGTCTGGCCTCCAACATGTCAATTACACCCACATGGGGGGACAACATCTCTATATAGTGGGTGTAGTACAAGGATTGTCAACATTACAACTCCCAGCAGGCAGTATTCTACTATCACCAATACTAGAACAGTGTGCCCAATCAAAATTACCTCCTTTGCCAACTCCACATTAGATTGTACCCATCTGAGGGGAATTAAACTGTACAGTGTGTGGATAGGGGCAATGGCAGCAATGATAGGTCAGTAGGCACTGATAATGTCACTCCACTCAGCCAATACTGTGTTCTCTGCTGCTAGGACCATTCTCCCTTTATTCAGCCTTTGCCATGTACTCACCTATGGGGATATCAACTGTACAGTGTGTGGGTAGGACAGGCAAAGAGAGCAATGCCAAGGTTAGCAGGCACCGGTAATATCACTGAACTCAGCCAATATTGTGTTCTTTGCTACTAGGACCATTCTCCCTAGCCCCCAAACCTGTGTCCCAAGGACAGAATCAACAATTTTGTGTCGCCCAATCTAAGTACCTAAGCCACAGCAAAACACCTCTGACAATGATGGACCTGGACCCAGTGGAAGGGGCCAAACTGTGTCAAGGGAGCAGGCATGTCGGGGTTGAGTGTGTGGGAGGGATGGTGTGGGCCAGCGGCATGAGGCCGCTGGGGATGGGTCTGGCCAGGACGCCATCACCCAAATATTGGGAGGCTACCAACAATCCCAGGCCAGATACTCACCGAACTCAGGGAGATCAAGCAGCTGCAGAGGGATTACCACCATGAAATATTGCAACAGTGGGAGGCCCACAATCCCACTGTGGCCTCCCTAACAGGGGTGCTGAGGGACATCAACACCACCCTGAGCAGGGATCGAGAACAACACCAGACCCCTTCCATTGGCCTAGTAACATCAGCCCCTTCGACCTATGTGACAGCCAGTAAAAGGGAGACCCTGCCAAGGGAAGGACCTCCCTCAGACACCCCTGTCTCTGTAGCTGGAGAACACCACCCACAGGTGGGAATATCCACCTAAACATCCAAGAAGTGCAGATGCTAAGACCTCAACCACTGCCAGGAAGTGATCTCTTGCTGATGGAGCCCCTTTGTGTGCTACAGAATCACTCTGTTGACTGTTCTTCAAACACTATCCATTTTCCATGATAGTAGAACACTGGACTTTGGACTTCAAATGTTGTGGCAGCTACTCTAATGATTACATCCACTATGTCTGACCCCTTCACTTTTTGGTGTTTTTTAACTTAATTTCCACCTTTATGTGCAGAACACATGTGAATACACACAACAAGTACACAATCAATGCCTAATAGTGAATTTTCCTCAATGTAGGATGTACAATGTGAAATTCATGTGATGCAAATAAGGTACTCTTAAGAAGGTAATGTAAGGAGGGATATGTCACAGACAGTGTCAGGCTGAGGATTCCTACCAAAAGAACAAAACAAGTGGTCATTCACGCCAAAATATTTATTTACACTGTACAGCCCACAGGCTGAAAAAAGTATTGACTGTCATGGCCAAGAATGAGAAAACATTGTTGCATCTCGCTAGGTACCTCAAAGTACCACCCCCCTTGCCACAGAAGAAAGGGCTATGTCAGACCCTGTCCCATAGCATAGCCAAACATATTGGTGGATGTTGTCACCAGATTGACCCTTATCACAGAACAAAACCAGGCCCATCCAACTTAAAATACCCCATGACACAGACATAGGGTGGTACAACAGTCCTTAGTCAGAGCCCCATCCTATCACAATGGTTAGGCATCTAGTGGCATGTTACACACCTATATTGGTGTTGTAGCGCAGGCACTAAGGCCTGCAATGAGGAAACACACCAACAGCTACATACAGGGTGTTAGAAATGGGGTCTTTGTGTGGCAGTCAGGTTACCCCTTGTCCAAGCAAGGACCCTCACTCTAGTCAGGGTGAAGGACAATCATCCTCACTTAACCCCTGCTCACCCCCTTTGCAGCTTGGCACGAGCAGTCACGCTTAACTTCAGAAGCCAGGTGTAAAGTATTTGTACCAACACACACAGTAACCCAGTGAACCCACCACAAAAGGACACAACACAGGTTTAGAAAAATAGTTAATATTTATCTAAACAAAACAAGACCAACACAATAAAAATCCAACATACACAAGTCAAGATATGAATTTTAAAAGAAAAAGAGTCTTAAATCCTTAGAAAACAGTGAGAACACTGTTATTGCACAAAAGTACCAGGGTAGTTTAAAAATTAACCGCACGGGCGAGTGTGCGTCGGGAAAGACCAGCGAGTGTCGATTTCTCACTCGCAAGCGACACTGTGCATCGTTCCTCCTCCAGTCGGGTTGGTGTGTGTCATTTCTTCTATCCCATTAGAGAGTGATTTGTCGATTCCGGATGGGCACCTCGAGTCCGGGCAGGCTTTGCATTGATTTTCAACACCCACTGATGTTGCGTTGAAATCCGTTCGCACAGTGTCAAGAAACCGTGCTCCGTGGGGGCTTGTGTCATTAACAGCAGCCGCTGCGGGTGCTTGGCATCATTTCACCAGCTGTGTTGCGTCGATCTCCCAACTGCGATGCAGGCGGAGCATCAATTTTAACTGCAAAGGTGGTGGCATGTCGTTTAGCAGCTGTGAGGCGGGTGGTGTATCAAAAGTTTCCCTGCACGGTGGTCTTTGCGTGGATATCTGTCATTTTTCGCCAGCTGCACCTTTCAAGGGCCAGAGACAGGTTAAGGCGCAACTTGGCAGGCAGGACTCTCAGCAGAAAGCCCGAGTGCTGGCAGAGAGAAGTCTTCAAAAACAGGAGCCAAGCTCAGTTCAAGCCCTTGGAGATTCTTCATCAGTGGGAAATCACACAAACGCCCATCTTTGTCATCTCTCAGGCAGAAGCAGCTACTGCCGGCCAACCCACCAAAGCACAGTCACAGGCAAAGGGGCAGCACTCCTCCTCTCCAGTTCTTCTCCCAGGCAGAGGTTCCTCTTGGTTCCAGAAGTAATCTGATTTTCAGGGGATTTGGGTGCCCTTCTTAGACCCCTTTCTGTCTTTGAAGCAGGCCTACTTCAAAGAGAAGTCTTTGTTGTTTTCAAAATCCTGCCTACCCCAGGCCAGCCCCCAGACACACACCCGGGGGGTTGGAGACTACATTGTATGAGGGCAGGCACAGCCCTTTCAGGTGTAAGTGACCACTCCTCTCCTTCCCTCAGCTCAGATGGCCTATCAGGATATGCAAGCTACACCCCAGCTCCCTTTGTGCCACTGTCTGGAGGAGAGGTGCAACAGCCCAACTGTCAAACTGACCCAGATAGGGAATCCACAAACAGTCAGAGTCATAGAATGGTTTAAGCAAGAAAATGCCTACTTTCTAAAAGTGGCATTTTCAAACAATCTAAAAACCAACTTCAGTAAAAGAGGTATTTTTAAATTGTGAGTTCCGAGACCTGGAACTTCACATTTCTATCTGCTCCCAAAAGGAATCTGCACGTTAATCACATTTAAAGGCATCCCTCATGTTAAGCTATGAGAAAGATAGGCCTTGCAACAGTGAAAACTGAATTTGGCAGTATTTCACTGTCAGGACATATAAAACACATAAGTACATGTCCAACCTTTAACATACACTGCACCCTGCCCATGGGGCTACCGAGGGTCTACCTTAGGGGTGCCTTACATGTATAAAAAGAGAAGGTTTAGGACTGGCAAGTGGGTACACTTGCCAAGTCAAATTGGCATTTTAAAACTACACTCACAGACACTGCAGTGGCAGGTCTGAGCCATGTTTACAGGGCTACTAATGTGGGTGGCACAACCAGTCCTTCAGGCCCACTAGTAGCATTCGATTTACAGGCTCTGGGCACTTCTAGTGCACTTTACTAGGGACTTACTAGTAAATCAAATATGCCAAAAAATGGATAAGCCAATGTACACATATAAATTATACAGGGAACACTTACACTTTATCACTGATCAGCAGTGTTAAAGTGTCCAGAGCAAACAAAACAGCAAAACAGAGTCCAGCAACCTGGGAAGTAGAGGCAAAAGGTTAGGGGAGACCATGCCAATGATGTCAAGTCCTACATAGGGCATACAGGATCATTATATACACGATGTGAAGGGAGAAAGGATGGATTGCACATAATGACATGTTACAAGGACAAATTATCAGACACATGAAACCAGTGGACCAACATACCAGGGCAAATAGGTCTATTCTGTAGCTCAGATAACTGCCCTCCCACTGTCCACCATCCTGGACATGGAACTCATTCAACCGAAATTTACGACAAACATTACCTGGTTCAGTTCCATGTCCCCTTCACATGTCAGACCAGCTACAGCCACTTTCCAATGACACTACTCTGAAATGCCCACATATGAATAGCATGGTGTAGAGACCTGGAAGGTAAAAGTGACATACAAGTGTTGCATAGGTTCTCATTATGCTAATGAGGCTACTGGATTTGGAGACAAGATCACGTGGATTGTGGGTACTAAGTATGATTCCACATGACATGACGTCTGCCAACCTAATCCAGGTTCTCCGGCTAACTAGCAGCACCTCATCTCTGGCCAGGATAATTGTGGCAATTGAGCACATGACAAGAAAGACTCCTCAGGGGAATCGTGGTCGATCAGATCTCATCCCTTTCTCTTGGTCACTAAAAAGTCTCATACAGGCAAGGACAACACAGGCAGACTATAGTTCAATAAGGATTTATTGAAGTAACTGCATCTTAGATAAAAAGGAATGTATTGCAATAACTAGGATGATAAAACACAATAAAAACAAACAGGTGACTAACAGAGTAAAACACAAGAACAGTCCTACCATACTATCACTAGGAGTGATATATATTTATCCCTCCTATACTATCTTTGAGCACAGCGTAATAAGCCTAATCTGACATTCAGGTTTCCCCCCTGGAGGTATGTCATTCGACATACCTGGAGGAAGAAGCCTGTAGTCTAGAGAGACCCCGTTCCCATGAGGATCAGGGATCCAGCTGTCTAAGCAAGTGCCTGCAGCAAAGCAATCAGCATAGAGTTGCAGTCATTTGGCTGGAATCTCCCTCTAACGTTTCTAGGACAAAGGGGTGTTTTTATAATAAAACAGCTGACATTGTAAGAAATAGTCCTCACATATGTGTTTTCTGTGAATGTTGGAGACACTGCATACCACATTTGATAGCTACCTGATCTTACTGTACACTTAGAGTAAGCACAAAGTGAAATAAATGTCCTACTAAGAACCTGATGCTTTCCTAGGCGAAAGTACAATGACATCAAATAAAACAGCACCACAAATGTGGCTATTGCTAGAAAAATAAAGCAATGCTGAATAAAATGTAACTGGATTAAAGTGCACATCGGCAGGCCTAGTTACCTCAAAACAACTTGTCTAAAAACATGGCTAAAATAGTTAAACAACACAAGGAGTTTAGGCAGGCAAAGGCATACATGAGACACAAAAGTAATTTTAAACTTCTTTTGTTTCTCTAACAGTGCAATGTGACTGCCACAAACAAAGGAGATCCTCAAAAGAGGCACACCTTCAAGTCTAATGTAGCCAGCAAACCTGGCCTGTATGATACATTGCATGAGATGACCTGCCACATGTTGACAAAGATACCTTTCTCCACAAATCCTGACCCCTACAGTACTTCATGCAGTCACAGTAATCACAGAACCACATACTTACACTCAAGTGAATTACTGATTGATGAGATCTTCCCGCATTACTCCACCTTCATCCTCATCACTGTCATCCTCACTCGGCATTTCCAGAGCCTCATCAGGGACTCACGTGAAGTACTGATTGATGAGATCTGCCCGCATGACTCCATCATCATCCTCATCACTGTCATCCTCACTTGGCATTTCCAGAGCCTCACCCTGTGGCACTGCTAGGTCCCCCTCATCAGGAACGTATGGGATGTTTCTCCTCAGGACAAATGTTATGGAGTGTGCAGTAGGACACCATGATCTTACAAGCTTTTGTAGGTGAATAGAAGAATGCTCGACCTGATTTGTCTATGCTCCTGAATCTTGCCTTCAGGAGCCCAAAAGTCGACTCCACGACACAGTGTGTTCTTCCATTTGCCTCACTGAAGCAGATTTCCCCTGGCATAGTTGGGTTCCTCACTGATGTCAATAACCAGGGACAATTTGGGTAGGCAGAATCATCTGTAAAGAAATGTGACATATGGGCAACCATTAGTCAAGAACATCTCACTAGCAGCAGACATAGCATACAAACACATGCCATGTGTTGCTTACCAACCAGCCAGGCCCTCTCTGGGTCATCAGGTGGGGAACTGCACTGTTCCACATGATGAAGGCATCATGGACTGAACCCAGATGCCGGGCACAGACTTGGGAAATGTAGAGGACTGCCAAGCACACTACTTGGACATTGATGGAATGTAAGTTCTTCCTGTTCTGATAGACCTGTTCATTGCCATGGAAACCATGGGTATCATCAATGGCTCCCACAACATGTGGGATATGTGCCAAACCATAGAAATCTGCTTTAACATAGGCAAAATCCTCACATTGAGGAAACCGTATGTAGCTGTCCAAGGGTTTCACCATTGCTGAGAGAACATCCTTTAACACTAAACTAAACCTAGGCTGGGACATACCAGCAGATAGGGCCACTGTGTTTTGGAAGGAATCTGTGGCCAGGAAGTGCAACACTGATATGACTTGTACTATGGGTGGTATGCTATTTGGATGATGTATGGCTGGCATCAGATCTGGCTCCAGCTGATGATATAGATCCTTGATTGTTTGCCTATCCAGGCAGTAGAAGTGAATGATATGTCTGTTCTCCATGGTCTCCAAGTGTGCTAGTGAATGGTACACAGGACAGTGTCTGATCCTTCTCCTCACAGGGTGACTATGTGGTCCAAAATGAAAAAAGCAGTCACTCAGTGTGTCCCTTGCAATTTGCATACTACATGTCAGATATGAAATGTGTCATGTCATGTGAGTCACTGTAAACATGATACACAACACACACCAGGGCTAACACTTGCACATTTATTAAATGTTAACGCCTTGCTTATCTACATATGTGTACAAAACCTCTATCTGGACTTCTACCTCATGTCCAAATTACTCCATAAGCTGTCTGTGATTCAATGCCCCACATCCTGGATTACACTTGGGGGAGAAGGTGGTGGCTATACCGCAATAATGTTGTCACATCTGCAGGGCCACATGCCTACCTGATAACTGAAACGATTGACCTACATAACAGGACAAGGACAGCGATACATATTCGCCAGAGTATCATTTTTATGATTGTGACACATCAAAATATATCATGTAATTGCATTTCATGCCTCTAAATGGCAGCTGCCTGACCCAGTCCACTGGACATTAGGAACCACCCACGACTGCAGGCGGAGTCGTGTTGACAGTAGGTAGATTCTACTGCACAGATACTGCCATAGAGCCCTGTAGGTGCTGTCAGTGTGCATTAATAGTTGAGACAGTGGACATGTATATATGTAAAATGCCAGGTTTGTAGTCCTGAAACAATGTGGTGAGTGTGCATTGAGTGTTCCCTGAACCAACTTGCATTTGATGCACATGGCTAAGCGAGGAGGTCATGGTGTATTGTGTAGGTATGTCTACTCAGCCTGCAAAGAAGGGGGCCTGTGTATTGTCATTCACTCCAAACCTGGACATCTGGGCTGTTACTGATTCACTTTTCCACTACAAGTGTGTATTGTGCCCACTCCCTGTATCCCTGGATAGCATGTAATGGTGCCAAATCATGCCTCACTGCCAATATGCAGCTTCTTGGACCCATGTCCACTGATTACTATGGGAATTGCTTTGGGGACAGGGCCATAATCTGTGACTGATGTGCTCATTTCATCTCTGAAAATGTGTGTCACATAGCCTAAGCAGATCCATTGATCCCACAGCCCTATTGTCTCTTTTATCCAGCCCTGATGTGTCCAGTGCAGGCGCCTTCTATTTTGGACATTGCACATTTGCAGGCAGCGTTCTGTTGGGTGATGTGCCATGATATTCAAATATGTGGTTATCATAATGAAGCGGAACATATACAATGCATGGCCAGGTTACACTTTCAGTACTATAGGCTTTGTGAACACACATGTGTGGATATGTGTACCTTAAGGTTGATGTGACACACAGACCACCATCACCAGAAGTAGTAGGTGCCTCCATCTGAATCTGCACATGGCCACACATGGACAGGCTTGCTTCTTTGTGTGCTCAACATGTCCCTCCCTTCAATGTGCTTGAAACACAATGAGTCTGTATGTAGGCTTGCTGTGACATGTCAGAGCTGTATGCAGCGGGTGACATTTAGAGGTAGTGGATGTGGTTGTGCATTGTTTGCAGTGTGCGTTACCTGTCACTTGCCACTTTGTGAGATGTATTCCATCATGTTACTGGTCAGTGTCATGTGATTAGCTCATGTCCCCAAAAGTCACAGATTTTCTACTTGGTCAGTGCAGGGCCATGAGCTGGGGTGTGTGTAGTGCACTCTATTGGGGAGTGTTTGCAGGCATGTCCCTGTGTCAAATGCATGCTTTGTGCCACAGGTGGACAGGATGGTCAGGACAGGATCTCATTAGCTAGGTGTACTGACATGTATGTGACTCAGACATTTTGTATGGGACTTGTTGACATAATATTCTGTCTTGTCATTTGCATCCATGCAGGTCAATCCCCATCAGAGAAGGGGATTTGGAGAGACATCACCAAAAAGGTGCAGACCTTGGGGGACCACAGCCGGTGGAGTTCCCACTGTTGGAAGAGATGGGAAGGACCTGAGACACTAGGCCCGGAGAACGCAGCAGCCCAGCTGGGGATGTCCTCCCAATGAGGATGGGGTGACCGTTGGACCATGACTCCCCTGATGGCCTGCATTTTGGCGGTTGCTTATTTGGCCTTGGATGGGCATTTGAGGGCAGCACAGCAGCCACAAGGGTTTGAGAACATGGAACAATTATGCTTCAACCTTTAGCAGGTGATTGAGCGAGGAATAGACTGCTCCCCCTTGCAATATGGCATGGGCCATGTGCAATATATATCTTACGGGATCAAATTGGTGTAGAGAGGCCATGGTTTTTCATCTGGCGTGTTAGTTTCCACCAACAGATCACTCCTGACAAATGATACAGTTCAAAGGTAAGTAGCATATGGGTCACTATTCTCTGTCATGTGTTTGGGGATATATGTAGGTTGACCAGGTGCACGTTTTCTCCATTGTATTTTGTGTGCTGGTGCTCAGAGCAGTCTGTGATGCATGTCTGTCCATCATACATGTGAAATGACTTACATGGCAAAATCTTGGCAGCTATAGCAAACAACTTGCCCTTGGTAAGTGGGGAATGTGAATTGTCATGGGTGATGTGTCATCAGTGTAGCAAACATACTTTGTGCCCAGGTGTCTGCAGATGCTAAATTCCCACTAGTATATATATCTATGCAGTAAATGTAGGCATGTGATAGCCAAGCAGATGGGATGATGTTGAAAAACATTTACATATTTGTTCATGGGGTCCTGTTATCATTATGATCCATCTACAATTGTCATCCAGTTACTGTGATGCCCCAGACAGGACTGTGTCACCATCATATGTCATCAGACAGAAACATTCATGGTTCATAGTAAGTCATTAGTCATGTGTAACTGTAACTGCAGTAGCTATGATGGACATGACAGGTAGAGGCCACTTGCTGATGAATTGTACCCTTGATGTGGTATGATGGTTGTAGGTCCACAGCACCTGTGTGCTGTTTGGGAATTGTGTCCTGACTGTATGGATGCATCATGGATTGACTTGCAGTGGTGTTTGCATGACTCATGTTTGGAGTCAGGAATTCATCCACAGACATATGCCTTGCTT
Source organism: Pleurodeles waltl (assembly GCF_031143425.1). NCBI lineage: Eukaryota > Metazoa > Chordata > Amphibia > Caudata > Salamandridae > Pleurodeles > Pleurodeles waltl. Next base: position 624,139,580 of record NC_090438.1, on the reverse strand, counting down.
GTCATGTCTGAAATGTGGGTAGTGATGTTGCTTCTCATTGTACAACAATTTGGTATCCACCTGATAGTGATTGCCAGGTTTGTGCCCATCCTTTCTGCATGGTGCAGTTGTCTACTTCTACCACACTCAGAAGTAAACACGGAAATGGGTGTGAGACATGGGTGGGGATATCCTGGTATCCTGGGCCTAACAGGAACATTCATGTGCATATTCTGGAGACATCTATCCATGAGTTGGAGAACTGAATTCAGTATTGTTCCATGCAAAACCACATGTGGTACACATCTGGGTGACCTTGCTACTAACTTCTTGATTCATTTTGGAAAGGTGTGACTTGTGGAGCTATACATTGCTGTGAGGTGTCCATAGTGACATGGATGTTTCCATGTCACCTAATCTAGGTATGGCATGTTTGAACCAGTGTTGTCTGCCTTTCCTTAGCAACATCAATTATTGTTAAGACATCATATTGGTGCAGGTTAGATGTGTGCATAGGCTTGTGTCAGGGTAATTGGCAGGGTACCTTACAATGATATCCAATTGTTGGCTGCTGGTTCTCTGTGGTGGGCTGTATGTGGAACAAGTTTGATGTGGAGTGGTCACCTAGTTGTTTTATAGTTAGTGTGATAGCTAAACTTCATTCAGGCTATTGTAGTTATCTGAGACCATGATTTAATGGTCATGATGGTGACACTTTGCTGTCACTTCATGCGGTGGGCCACTAAACATGATGGTGTGTTTTGTCTCTCAAAGTTGTGATTGATGTGTCATCATGTACAGGTTATGACCTTACTTCACATTCTTTTTGCTGCATCACCACTGGCAGGTAAAGGAGATGGGGCCAAGCCAAGTGAGGAACCAACTGGCCATAGGTCCTCAGGTCACAAGACCACCGACAGCAGGGGACCCAGTAGACTGGAGAGTGAAGGGGGGGTCAAGGGAGAGACCGGTTCCTGCTCTACATCATCGGATTCCTCCTCCAGTGGCCACTCCCTAGTGGTGGCAGACCCATCGGGGACCCCCCAGTTCCATCTTTGTCTGCCACCCCCATTCTATCACTGCCCTCACTGTTGCACCCCACCCAGTTGGCCGTACCCGCTCACCCAAGAGGGTGGTCATCTCCTGTGCCACAGACACCTCTGCCCCAGCCCATTACTCCTGCTTCCCTCAGTGAGGAGATTTTTGACCTCCTGAAGTCGATCTCTGCGGGTCAGACAGCCATTGTGAATGCCATCCAGGGACTAGCAACCCAAGTCCAGCAAACCAATGCGTTCCTGGAGGGCATTCAGGGTGCAATCTCTGCCCTACAGAGATCTTTTCAGGATCGGGCTTCCACACTGACAGCATCCAGTCACCCCTTATCTTCTGTTCCCCCTCCACCATCCTCTTCACAGTCCAAATCCCACCCTTCCTGGAACCACCCAAAGCACATAGACAGGTTTGCATGCATCTACCTCAACACAAAAGGATAGCTCACACAAACATAAGCACCACAAGACACACCACCGGCATGCACAAAAGCAACATCCACCTGTAGACTCAGCAACAGTCATGACTTCCTGTGACACCACCCCACCCCTATCATCACACGCATGACATATGGCACACCTACAGATGCTGCCTCAACAGTCACTGATCCAGCCCCCACACCTATCCTACCCACAGGCACCACCCCAGCAGACCCTCAGACCTGAGTCACCTCACCCGGAGACACCAGAACCACAGACACACCTCCATACAGCACATCCACCATACTTGCAGTCACCACCCCAACAGACAAACACCCACTCACAATGGCATTCCCCAGCACCTCCACGCCCCCTCAGCTCCAAACACATAAACACCCTCATTCACCCACCCAACAGACACCCACCACACACAAACACACCTCCCACAAACACACACCCAGAACATTTACACCAACTTGTCAGACAACCACTCCCTCAACCTCCAAATCCCGGTCCCCTTCTGAAGACCGTCCACGTGTGTCAAAGACATTTTTTCTCTGTTAGGTTGACCTTACCCCGTTCCCACACGTGCCACCCCCAAAAGGCCAGTTTCCCTCCCCAAGACCATCCCTTCCACCCCAAGGCCTCACCTGCTCCCTCCTGACAGCACCCAGGCCCCTCCCCCTGCCAAGAAGAAGTCGACCCCTGCTGAGATTATTCCCCACTCCCAAGCCCAACCCCCCAACCCAATGCAATCCTGTTCCGCCGCCACCCCACATAATCCCTGAGGTGCCTGCCTGCCCCCTTGATGCCCCTGCCTGTGGAGGTCACTTGGTAGTCAGAAGTTGAGTTAGGGGCCAAGGACTGTGCCTTTTGACCCTTATTTATTATTGACTGGCAAATGCCCTTGGACTTGACTTTTTTAACACATTCATTTACTAAAACTCAACCAGTTGTTGGTGTTTTGGAGACACCTTTGTCCTGCATTCCTTCCCTACGTTTCTGTTCTTCCTGGCTGACATTGATTGTGTGCCTGTTGCTGTGTGTGTTTGTGCTGCTTGCTGCTCCATGTGGTGTTTTTTTAAGTATTTGAGTTTGTGTTTAGTTCTGTTGTCCCACAAGGGCAAGGGTGTGTATTTTGTAATGGGTATGCATATATAGATTAAATGTTGGTGTCATTGCACTGTGTTGTGTTTGTAGTGGTATTGGTTTCTTTTTTGTGATATGGGCATGTATGGTGTATTAATTGTCCCCTGATATGGCTACTGCCTACATGTGGTGTGTGTGCTCTTGAGTTTTGTCAGTATAGCCTTTTAGTGTTTTTAGTTGTGGTATCTTGCCTTACATTTGAGTGTGCATGTGTCTATTTAGGTGTCTGTCCTTCGCAGCTACTTGGTGTAGGGTGATGTCCCATGGAGTGTGAGTTGTGTGTGATTTGTTGGATTGCCCTTCCCCCATTTCGTAACAGTGCATGACAATTGATATTGGTATTGTTTGTCCCTGAGGTCCAATTGTGGCCAACTGCTGTTTGCATGTTGTTTGGGGCCTTGTTCAACATGATATATGTCCTAATGTAGCCTTTTTCCAAGTATGGGACCGCTGCTCCCATTGCAGTTGTGCAGGTGTTGTTGTGGTGATGCACTCTGTGTCTTTTGTCTATTTGTCACTGTGTGCATTGAGCATTGCATTGTTGGTCCATTGTGCTATGAGTGTGTGTGATGTGTGTCAATTGCAGTGCTGCTTGATGGTGGTGTTGTGTGTATGTCATGGCAGGTGGGTGTATATGTGTGTTGTATGTGTGGCTAGACCATGGCCAGTGTTGGGTGTGAGTTTGTGAAATGTATTTGTATATGTGGAGTAATTGTGTTGTTGCTGCTGTGTGTGTGTATGTTGTGTGGCCTTTAGTGTCCCTGATCCTGTGTTGTGTAGCTGTGCATACAGTATATGTGTGGTATTGCTGTGCAGTGTGTGTGTGTGCTGGCTGAAGTGTGCTTGTTGTGGACGTGGGGGTGTCTATGTTGCAGTATGTGAGTTTGTGTGTCTTGTATGATAGGTGTAGCTGCTGGCCTTGGCACCCACCTAATGTGTTTGATAGCGGTATATTTTTGCTATACATATTCATTATACAGGTACGTGTATGTACTTATGTTTGGTGTCGTCCACGTCAGCGTTGAATTTGTTGTCTTGTGGCAAGTAGGAGCAGCGTCATGATGTTTAGGATTGGCTCCGCTCCATAGTGGCTCCAGACGTGTATTGCTGCGTGCCTGTGAGTATCTCCATATAAACTGCTTTTTTCCACCTGCTGATCCGTAGTGGTTAGACCGCGACGGTCACATTGGCGGTGTCAACCTCGTAATAGGTCCAGCAGAAACATGGTCTCCACCAGCCTGTTTATGCCTCCAGTGGACCACTGCGGTCTGTGCTGCCTAGCGGTAGCAGTGGACCACTGGCGCTCTTCTATTTCCTTGATGTCAGACTCATAATACAGTGATCCGCTCCACCAAACTATTGGTGGTTAGACTGCCACCACCAACATGGCAGTCAGAGGACCACCAAACACTTAATCAGCCCCTTAATTTTTATAAATTCATATCTCGACTTCTCCTTATCGGATTTTTGGTCTTTTTGATCTTGTTTTACTCAGATGAATATTCTCTATTTTCCTAAACTTATGTGAAGTCTTTTTGTGTTTTTTTTCCCATTGGGTTACTGTAATTTAGGTGTGTTGCACAAGTCCTTTACACATTGCCTCTTAAGTTGAGCCTGACTGCTCTGTGCGGAGCTACCAGACGGTGAGCAAACTTGCCGAACAAAATGTTCCTAGTACTTACATGGCATGCTGGGGCACAACTTGCTGCCAAAGTATTTTTGTTTTGTAACATTTTATTCACTGGTGCCACAAATGCAGGCTGGGATTTACAAATCCATGTTAGGCAGCATTTCAGATCATTTTCAGGCACTCTCAACTGGCCACCCAGACAGGTTTTTTAATTTTGGTCCATATCGTCATTTATTCTCGGCAGTCTTCATTTTTGGTGAATTTCTCGAAAAACGTTTAATAGTATTTTACCATTTTACAATAAATTCCAGAAAATTAAGTAAGTTCTGACTGTACAACATTACATTAAGTTAGAACTCTTACTGTGCAACATTTCTCCATAATTAATTATTATCAATTTGTTTGTCAGACATTTTTGTGCCAATTGTAAAGGGCCTGCAGGTGGGCACAGAGAAGACTGAACACGCTTTGGTACCATCGATTAGTGCAGTCTTTTGGTATCTACAAATCAGGTCAAAAGTGCTGGGGAAAACCATAATATCTACAAATCAGGTCAAAAGTGCTGGGGAAAACCATAACCCGTGACTTGACTATGATTCCAGAGTTGTAGATATAGGGTGGGCATGCGTATTAGCTAAGGCATTAACATTTGTATGGCATGTGTAAACACCGAAGGACTCCACGCAAACACAAATCCGTGAAAGCTTGGTGCGCAGGTAACTTTACAATGAAAACTCAGTGGCGACCTTAACTAGAAATTGCGGCCTTCAATTCACTAATACAGAAATATATTATTGCTTTATAGTCAATTCGTGTATTGAACGTCTCAGTATCAAATCTCAAATGTAATATTGTTTTTAAGAGATATTGAAGTGCATAAAAAGTATGCTATTTTAAATTGGTTGTATAACGTGTTAGTTTCCGAAAATGTTCTATGGTGGATTGGGACGGTATATGGATATGGACAGTAAAAACGATTTTTTAAATTATTAGTATGTAATCTAAATTCCGCAGTTGATATCTGTTGAGCGAGGAGGTATTTTCTCACGTATAGATTTTCAGCAGCACTGCTTCTAGAAGAAGAAAGAGCCTGGGAGTGAGACTGCGGCACTGTCACTATAGGGTCACAAGAAACCTATGAGAGAGTGGTGCCTTGACAGCAACGATCGGATCCTTGTACTCTGAATGGACAAGAAGCATCTTCTGCTCAATAAAACATATGTTGTCACCGTCCCAAGCCTTTGTGCTAAAATGTAATCTGGAAAGCAGCCGTAAAGAGCATTGTTCTGAAGAGCATAATCCTGAAGCACTTATGGAAAGAAATGTAACTCCTCTCACATCTGATAATGTAATATTACTAAAAATGTAATCTCCCTGAAAAGAACAAAGCCCTTGTAAAGATTGCAAGATCATTAATCACAATGCATTCCACATGGTATATGCTGGCAAGTTGTGTCTCACAGCAGCAAATGGATTTCCATGGGCTTCACGCCCACATGATTTGCCAGCGGATGAAGGTTTTTCACTGAAATGCATGTGTAACAAGGTTGAAGAGGATCCAATTTTCCAACCTATTTTGTAGTTAAATGTGGACAAAAACTTTTGCAGGATAAAGTTGGAGTGGCATGTAATTGGTCTTGTTTCCTCAGATCCATCCACATCTTCCCACAGTTGATTTCGGATCCATTATGTAAGCCCTGGGGCCCTATATCGATTCAATACAATGCTTATGGACCACCATAGAATCACTTGTGCTGATGTTTTTCGTCAAATTGCGATGTCTACAACTCACATGCTAACTTGACAACTCTTCAAGTCTTTGCATGAACAGTATCTCGCACAACTTGGAAACACGAAACAGTGATTGCTGCAGCATCAGTGTGTTGAGAGGCACAGTTTGGTTTTCTGAGAGGCACAGTTTGGTTTGCCATGTCACAAAAGAAATGTATTGTGTCTGCCCTGGGAAAATCTCGAGGGGCCGTGTATGACTTTATCCATCTGCAAAGGATGTCCGAGGGAAATCCCTGGCACCCTGGCACTTACACAATGGTGCCATGGGAGGTGCACTAATCTTCCACCACTTCCTATGTGGTGCACAGTTAGTGTGCCTCCCTACCGCCTATGCCCCCTCTATTGGTAACGTGGCATTGGTTTAGGGATAAAGATGCTCCCTCACATGCAAGAGGAATCAACCGTGTCATAATTGGGAAACGTCACTGGGAAATGATGCAGACAAAAAAATCACCCTTGTAATCTGTATTACAGAAGGGTTAGAACAAATATTTACATTACTCCTGTAATAGGGATTTGCCCTGGAGTAGTAATAAATGAGTGCAAACACCGGAGGCAACCTTGGGGCACCTTAAGGCCTATAATGTTGCGGGATTCCAGAGGGAACATGGTTTTCCTTCTTATGATTACTCATTTTTCCTTGTGAAAATCTGATTGCTCTATTTTGTTTTAGAACATATGACATGGGGCCACTTTGATAAGGGGCCACTTGATGGCTATGGTACCATTCTCAAGTCTGTAAATAAGGACTGGTGTTGTGCGTTCTAGAGCGTAAACAGCTCTGCAAGTACGTAGGAATCTCTGAAAACTCCATGCCACCACCCCGCAATGCCATGGAGACCCCAAATTATCGTAATGGGTTGGTTTAAGCGCCTCAGCGACTGAACACCCTTGATGCTGCATCCAAAATGTGATTGGCCAGGTGAAGCGATGATATCGATTCCGGAGACCTTTGAAACTTGTGTTTCCCTCCAGTGGTGCTTTTGCACACAGATGAAGCACGCGCATTCAGTTTAGGACTGCACCCTCTCCTTCCCACCTTCCTGCCACCATTAGAGTGTGGTTTTGAGTTTGTACGAGACAGCCGATTTTGATTATGAGAAAGCGTGTGTGAGTTGTTGGGATGTGTTCTACTGTCAATAAGGTATGATAGTTAAAGCATGAATGTGATTGATAGTGTTTTCCTTCAATCATTTTTTTTTCTGAAAATCTTTGCTGCTGTTGTCTACTCCATATCAACAAGTTCGAAGAGAAAACTCTGTAAAGGTAGGAAACAGACTACAATTTTAGGTAGGAAGTTTTCGATTTTTTTTGGCCACATATTACCCTTAATTCAAGAATTATTTTATTGCCTGCATTATTTCCAGCTTTTAAATTGTCAAGCAGTCTATATCCACTGGTGAAACATCGCAAAAACACCTTACGTCTCTGCACATTGGGAGGGCTGAAACACTCCTCGATGAACTCACAGCTTTTGTTCGACTCACGATACGTTTACGGGTTTATGTTCCTTTATTACTAAAAATAACATACCAACTGAAATTTCGTGAGTTAAATTTGAGACCTATTGAGGACCGAGCATTCAACTGAAAGTGGTAAAACAGTTGACACTGTATTCTAATATTCTTTGAACAGTGAAATCCGAGGTACAATTTGGGAAGGGGCTAGAGAAATGGGACGCTAGACTTCTAAAGCATAATGTGTTTTGCAGTACTGCAACAATATGTATGAGGTCGATTAGCGCCTAGGGCTTTGTTAAAATAAACTGTTCTGATTTAAAAGCAGTAGATGTGCATGGTATATTGTCTGATGTCGAGACTAACTGGGCAGAGTAGGGAGAGGAATTGTGAACTGAGTCATGTTTGCGTGAGGAGTACCCACTATTTGTTATAAACTCGAGTAGATATGGGAAACAGCGCTATGTTTCATGTGCCTAGCAAACGTCAGCTGCTTGATGACCAACATATTGCTGAAGTTAAACAACTTTTAACGTGAGAAACTGATAGAAAGGATGCACCTAAGGCAATACAGCAGATGTGCAATATTCAAAATATACCTTAAATGGTAACATTTGTGCAATTACCTAGTAGAAGAGGAATTTGTGGGTCGGAGTACATAATCATCTTGTAAAAGGTATTATCGGAAGTAGTGGCTCTGAAAAAAAACTGCTGTGGTTCACTGAGGGGATAACTCATTTTTGCATAGGTAAAAATAAAATACAACCATGAAGGTTGCCTGTGGTAAGAAGAGCAAATGTATTACTAGCTGAGTTTTGCTTAAAACACAGACGGCAGTGACATACACAGAAGCGTAACCCGAAATTATAGCACCCCATCGCAGGGTGTAATGAGAGCCCCGAGTCTCCCATTTCACAGAGATATTCACTGGTCTTGGGCTGAATGGGAGACCCCTTATGGGGTAGGACCACCCTGCTTTCCACAGGCTGAAGAGCCTGAGATACTCCTGCTGAGCGCCCTTGATTTGACTGCAACATTGATCAGTATTTTGTGGCTGTATCAGAGAAAACGAGACTTGTAAAACAATGTAGTCTGGGATCACTTGGGCCCAAAGCATGCTGCTGCTGTCCTCCTACATACTAGTGCTCTAAAATATTGCCTTGCCTCTCAAAGATTTTCATATTGAAAATTACTTGAGGAAAACCTCAAATAGGATGTGCTGAACGAAATGCAATATGGTGTATTAGGGTGTGTGTGTAGGCCAGTCAATGATGTCATTTGGGATGTCACCAGTGATGTCATGGATGATGCCATAGAACATGTTGTTAGTGATGTTAGAAAGTAGGGGGCATATTTACGAGAGCCTTGCATCATGTTTGCAAAATATAAAATGGTACATACATGACCCAGGGCTTTCAGTCAAATTTATGAAGCCACACAAAGCCACTGTGTGTGGTTTTGAGTAGCCTCATAAATCTGTGTTGAGCTACTCTGACCTGGGTAAGCCTTCCATGGACGTGTGGGGGGTTTTCTCAAGCAAGTCACATGGATTTTGATTTATCACCAAATTTACAACACCTTGTAAACTTGGGGATGCACCAAAACCTTACGCCTCCCCAGGGGAGGCGTAACAAGGAGAAATATCACTATTTCTCCTCATTTTTCCTCTTTCTACGCATGCTTCATTATGCAGCACATATAGAAAGAGAAGAAAGCCTACCAGGATTGTTTTTGTGCAGGAAGCTGCTCCTTCTTGTACAAAAACAATCCTGCAATCAACACATGTACCCTTGCACTTTGGTGCAAGGCCGCCTGCATTGGTGCTAGACAGCCCTTTGTGCGCCAGTGCAGCAGACAAGGAGAGGAATGTACCATATGCCTTAAATATGGCACAATTCCGCCCTTTCCCAGTGATGCAGCACAGCAAGGTGACTTGCTGCACTCCGCCTCTTTCCCATAAATATTGACCTGGGTCTCTATTTGGCAAAGGTATGCACCTTGTCCAAGTAGGGACCACAATCCTATTCAGGGTAAGTCACTTACACACCATTAAATAACCTGTGCTAACCCTCTGGTAGCTTGTTACAGAGCAGACAGGTTTAACTTAGGATGCAATGTGTAAAGTATTTGTGCAACACTTAAAACTGTAAAACAGTAAAAATATTACACAAGAGCCTAATTTAATGAACATAACAAGACCAAAAAAACAAAAATTCAATAAGTAGAAGTCGAGATATGAAAGATTAAAATGCAATATAGTGCTTAAAAGTATAAAGCGACAACCAAGGATATCTGGTCGCACTAGACTGGGTGAAATCTGAAAAGTTCGGCTGACCGCGATGGAGCTTGGGCCAGATACAGGGACCATCATTGTCCCACTGAAAAAGTACCTTGTTGCGCCATCGTCTGGGCTGGATGTGTGGAGAAGATTAGGGGATGGCCGGATGTAGGCCATTCAACAGTTCAAAGCTGCACAATCCAAGATGCGTTGTTCCTTAGTAATGAAGGTGATGCATCGTCATTAAACTGCACAGCCAGTAATGCAATGTCTTTGTCATCAGTGGCAGCAGCGATGCATCGGCGTCGAGGGGAAATGCGCCGATTCACCTAACTATAACGTTACTTTAACCTTAGTTTCTTTCAGTGAATTTCTTAGGTTGTTTTTAAATGAAAACAGATCTTTTTATCACACCTAACTATAACACTACATTAGCATTCGTTTTTCAGTGAATAGCTAGGATTTTTTTTCCGTAATATAATACTTAATTACCATACGTACATGCATCCCCCAGGGCACAAGGCCAAAAGCTGTGTGCTTCTGTAGGTTGGATGCAAGGCTTGGCCTGCTACCAGGCCTTCCAGCCACCCCCACCTCCCATATAGACAGCTCCACGCTATCCTTGCCCTTGGGCTGTGAGCAGCGGGAGTTGGCCATAGGGCTTGGCCCTGGCGACCCCATCCCTCAGGCCCTTTGTGTTTTTTAATTAAAGGGACAGGTGTGCGTGGCCTCGCTCCCTCCCGAAGTCTTGTTAGGTCCTGTGGACCATATCCCCGCAGGGCCATTTCTAAAAATAAAGGGGAGGTTCAGCACAGAGCAGTCCCCTCCCCAAGCCTTTTAGGACCTGGGGACCCCAACCCCAGGCTATGTATATTTCAAAGGGGAGAGAGACCAGGCAACTATCCCCACCAGAGCTGTTGTCAGCCTCAGCAATGCATCCCATGGGCCATTTATTCAAATAGAGGGGAGTGTGGCTGCATGGCCCCCACCCTGAGCCTTGTTAGGCCCTGGGCACGCCAACCCTCAGGGCCACTATTTTACATCAAGGGGAGGCAGACATTTGTGGCCCCATACCCAGGATGATTTCTGCCTCAGGACCCATCCTCATAGGACATATCCTGGGGCATGGCAGCATTTTAAAGGGAAAGGTAGCCCGTGGCCCCGTCCCTATGCCAGTTATGGCCCCAGGGACCCCATCTGCATTTTCAAGGGGGAGCGGGCGCACACCCTGTGCCAATTTCAACCCCCCAGAACCAAACCTCCAGGGCCCAGGAAACAAAAAGGTGGGGGTCCTGGTGCCCGCCCAGGGCACCACCATATTGTCATAGGGGGCCTCGAGTGGAGCTTTAAGGCCCCTAGGCCCCAGCCGGCTCCCCGCACACAGTGGAAGCCAGCATTGCTTCCACGCGCAGGGAGCAGGTCATAATGTTGCTTCCTGCAGGCAATGTTTTCATCTGTTTCCCTGCTCACTTCATTTCAGTGTAGGCAGGGAAACAGATGAAAAGTCCGCTCCCACGGGCCAGAGCATTTTTGAAGCTCCTTCCCATTGAGGGTGGACTTGGTGTTTACTCCACTTCACAGGAAATTTTAAAAATGCCCCTGCCAAGCAAGAGCAAACAGAGGTTTCCCTGCCCATGCCCCTACAGGCAGGGAAAGTGTCATGTCCCAGAGTTGGGCTCCACGAGACATAGCTTGCATCTTGACCACAGTGGTGGGCTGACTGGGCCCCTCATAGGATAGGGGACAGGGCTACATGACACCCTTCCCCATTTTCTTACATTTTGCCCTGGGTGTGGGCTCATCTGGGGCCTCTCGAGGTTCAGTGATGGGAAATGCACGGCCCCTCCCCTTAAAATTAATGTCAGCACCAGAGGTCAGCTCCCCAGGGTCTCTAATGGCTCAAAGAGGGGGGCTGTGTGTCCCCCCTCCCCATAAAAATGTAATGGAGAAATTGTAGAGCTACTTGGGCCACCAAATCCATACCAGGACAGCTCCATTCCAACTGCCAACTTAGAAATAAATACTTACTGTTGGCCTTTGTGAGATCCCCAACATTCTATATGCAAAGTAATTGCTAATACAAAACGATGTTGATTTTACAAGCACAGAAGTGTAAACACAATAGTACATCTTGGTGAATAGATTTTAAACTTTCTTGAAAGGGACATCAATTTTGCTAAAGGACTTAGAAGACTGCAAAATTATCAAAGACTAAATATTTTGGGCAAAGTACAATAGATGTTCCCACTCAAATCAATAAAGCCATTTGTATTGGAATTATGTTTTGCTAAGACTACTATTCAAACTACCAATATCACCATTTCGTATATGCCCATTCATAATACTTATCAAAACATTACATTTTATCTTCTCATTTTGCTTATGTGAGCCCCCAGTTTGAGAGCTCAGAGTTATTTTTTAGTACGTTAGTGACATCGACCTAGAGTTCAGCAAATAAATCATTCACAATGCACTTCATCATCTGTCACATCTGAGCAAAGCATAGAAAGTGAAAGCTCAAAAACATTGCCACAGAAATTATAAAGTCCCAAAAGGAGAAACCTTTCTCCTGGGAATCAGAGGCACCACATAAATGTTCTGGAACATCCTATTCAAATGTGTAACAGATAATGATCAGTGGCAGTAGCTGTGGATCCAGTTGAAACTGTTTTAGTGAGCAATAGCAAACCCACTATGTCTTGCCTTTTGACTACCGATACAAACCTATTGGTTTTGTAAACACCTTTTTATGAAAATTTGATTATTTGGAGTGGATGATAGTCTAATGTCACTATTCCTTTTAAGTCCAATAAAGGTTTCAGTATTTTAAACATGAGCTCAGCCCATGGTAGCTACGGCACAGAGCAGACAGGCGTAACTTAAGAAAATGTGTAAAGTATTTTGAAGTGCTAAAACAGTTGAAGAATGAAAAACACAACACAATAAAAATCTCACTTCAGTTTACAAGTATAGAGAATAATTTAATGACCAAAATGACACCAAAATAACAAAACCCCAATAAGGGGAACCAAAAATATGATTATTTAAAGTTTTAAATAAAAATAGTGCCAAAAAGGACAAAGCAACTGGTTATGCTTGATCCGTACAAGGGTAATGTTTAAGGTAAACCACAGTGTAGTGCAGGTCAGGTACACAGGTTGGATTTGTACTGGTCAGAAAGCTACCTTCACACTTACGAAAAACTCTGTGAGGTATAGTCTTCTGCGGGGCAAGGATGATGGGTTGATGAAAGAAAAGGTCTTGGTGAAGCCGCTGACAATGGTGAGAAAGCTCTAAGTGGGAAAAGTTAATGTTCAGATGCTGCTTGGTACTGGGCCCTGTGAAGCTTCCTACATTTGGACTTAGGGTCTGATTTAAATATTGGCGGATGGGTTACTCCATCATAACGGTGACAGATATCCCATCCGCCAAAATCTAAATCCCATAGGAAATAATGGAATTTAGATTTCGGCAGATTGGATATCCATCACTGTTGTGACAGAGTAACTGATCCGCCAATATTTAAATCAGGCGCTTAGACTCTTTTCTGGAAGTCATTTTGTCTTAGCTGGGCAAAGCTGCAGGTTGTAGCTGAGAAGGGTTTGATGTCGTAGGATACAGGTCAGTGTCAGTCCTGCTGAAATGGATTTTCTCCTGCTCAGAAAAAAAGTAATGGGAGCTGTGACAAGGTCAGGCCTAGCTGCGATGCCCACACCGCAGATCACCTGGCTATGTGGTCCCACTCCCTCAACAGCTCTCCAGGCAAAGCCTTTACCAAAGACACATCCATGTTTAGGAGTGCATTCTGACTTCTGCCAAGGGCTCTAGGACCTTGAGAACAGCACTTGGGGGTTGACACTCACTCCAGCATAAGCCACTAGCAAGTCCAATATAAACTGGTAATCCATGTTCCCTGTAGGATAACAGTAGATTAGCCAATTGCTCATTGGATTACACTTTGTCACGAGTACAACCATGCTCAAGTCCAGTCCCTAGGATTCACCTCACAGTTCTCAATAGTAGGTGCAGGACTTTTTCTGTCTTCCACAGTTTGAGTAGTATTCAGAAGAGGGTGGCCAGTTGTGCCACATTCATGCCTGGTTCAAACCTGTGGTAGAAGCAACTCCTGGCCCCTCCCTAGCCAACAAGTACACCGTGGTAACCCTGCCCATGCTTGCAGAAATTCCTATGAGTCCTCCTGCGAACAAGCCCACAGTGTCCCACTCTATGTAAATCCAACATAGCAGAATCTTTCTGCCCATCTGCAGTGCTACAGTACCCACCCCAGAGATGTGGCCAGGGAAATTAACAACCCTGCCTCTGTGGTCACTCAAAACCGTTTTTGGAGGCAGCTCCTCTCTCACTGGAATGGGTGCCAGGCTGGCTTTACAGAAAATGGAGGGGACAAGCCCAGATATTAGCTTCATCTGTCTCTGACGTCATAGGCCTCTTTAAAGTTATGTTCATGGGCACTGCCCAGATGGTCATCCTGTCGGAGAAACAAAACACCTCCCACACCCAAGGCCTTTGTCTGAGATCTGGAAACAAGTTCACAACTCACCTTTTCAGCTCTTGGGTGACCATTATTTGATTGTAATGTTAAATCCTCATACTTTTTTATGAAACAGCTAACTCTGCTACAGTACAAATTGCTTTTGGGCTGTTGTCGCTGTAATGACATGTTTTACCTTAAGGTTTCAGCCTGTCAGAAAGGGTTATTTTGACATATTGAATTTGCAGTAGTAGGCATGTAGTTATGTTTTGCACTGGGTACACTAAGTACAACATAGTAGAGACTTACAGGTAAATTAGATATGCCGATTTGGAGTTTAGCCAATTTCAACATCTTTTAGGGGTCAGAGCACATGCTTTGGGGATTGGTTGGTAGAGTACCAGTGCAGAGTCTTGAAAAAACAGCAGCATGAGTCCAGTAAAAGAGGTGTGATCATTGAAAAAGAGGCATTTCCGTACACTTTTGCTGATAGTCTTGTGCAGCAGAAAAAAGAGAATAAAAATGCTATTTATTGAAGCTGTGTAGCATTGGTCAAAAACCGAAAAAAATGAGATGATGCATATGTGTGCATATGCATCTTAGCATGGCATCCATTTTGTATTTTGGTTTAATTTACTGTTCCAAAATGCCCATCTTGAAATCATAAATTTAAAAAATAACAAGTGCATCAAAGCACTTATTGTTTAAAGGAGCAGCCGGGCAGTACATTTTAGTGTTGGCCCTCCAAAAAACAAAAAGAACATTTTTAAGAAAAGATCAAGACTTGGGTCACCTGTCTGGGAGCAGTGGTATGGTTGGCTGGGGGAAAGAAGATGATGTAAAGGCCAATGAATGAAAGGAGCATTAGATCGAGCAATGATGGAGGTATAAAATAGAAAAGCAAATCAAGATCAAATGAAACGAGAGAAGGGTGGGGTAGACACAGACAAGCTAGGTGTTGGGTGAGCAACACAGAAAGCTTGGGGGTATGAGTGGGGAAGCAGAACAAAAAAGGAGACAGCAAGGAAATTCAGGCACTCATTTGGAATGCTCAGAGAAAATGGTTGGCTGAATGTAAGCAGTGGAGGGATTCAAGTCATCCAGTCAAAAGGATTGTAAGGGAACTATCTTCAAAAGTAGGTGCAAACAAAATAATATCACAAAATGCCTTTGAATAAAAAGTAAGCAAGTGAGATTGACAAGAAGCTCAACCAATGTTAAGCCATGGTGTTGGGAAGTAAAGCCTCATACACAACTTGTTGGGATAAGTTGTTTATTCCTCCATAAGTCACATCAACCATCCAGGGCAGCAGAAAGGCTCCAACTGAACTCTGCAGAACACCCCTGAAGGCAATGATCTATATTACACATTCACATTCTGAAACCCAAAACCAAAGTATGGAAAATCCCCACAGCACATGGGCTAACAGAAGCCCACTGTAAGTAAGCACCTGATACCTAGAAATGCAAGTTTCAGAGTCAAAGCAAACAATTGTCCAAGCCATTATGATCTCCTTCAATTAACATCGAGACTGGGATATAGCACTCAATAATGCAGCTGTTGCAGTGGCACTATGATTTAGGGGTGTGAAAGACTTCTCTAGCACAAATATATGTATTCTTTACTAAAAACTAAATGGATGAGGACCCATGTTTCTTGCTTTCCCTAGGGCCCATGACAATCTTGCTATCCCACCGTGTACAAAATTGGATATAGAACCTCTCTAAGTAATTTCTTGTGCATACTAATCCAACAATTGTGCAAGTAGTATTCTTTCAACTAAAGTATGACAGAAACTTAAAATTCTCATCTTCAGAAACTTGAAAGCAAAGTGAAGTCTTGTTATTGACAATTAGGAGACTGTTTGAGTACTTGTCTTGTATTTATCTCATCCACAAAATCAAAACAGTAAGGGCCAGATTTACTAAAGTTTCCCACAATGAAATGCAGCAAAGGAACTTGCTGCACTGTGTTCTGTCAAATAGAGAGAGAAGAAATATGCCATATCTACTAAGATATTTTGCACATCTGCTCTTTTGCTCCCTCCTTGTACAGGCACACTGGGTGCTGCCTAGTATTAATCCAGGCACCCTGGTGCAAAGGTGCCTGCATGACAAGCAGTATGTATTTTCTCCTAGAAGGGATTCCTTCCTGCACAAAACCAATCCTAAGTGTAAGATGCAATTCCCGCTTTCTATATATGATGCGGAATTCATCACACATAGGAAGATGAAGTAAAGTGGAGAAAGAAGCATATTTTTTGCGCCATTTTGGCGCAATCCCACGCTAATGGTAACACCCATGCTCCACCCGTCGAACTGCTACAACTACAAAATGTAACACAATACAGCACAAACTGCTGCGTTGTGTTACATTTCTTTACAAAGTCACACAAGGTGACACAAATCATCCCTTGCATGGCTGAGCAAATATAATTATGGAATTGCATTACCTTGCGCCAACTTGTGTGATGTGATGCAAGGACAATGCACGTCCCTAGTAAATCTGGGCATAAAATCCATAGCAATGGATCCCATCTCAAGTTTAGTTGCAGTATAAATATTCAGGGCCATATTTATACTTTTTGACGCAAAACTGCGCTAACGCAGTTTTGCGCCAAAAAAATTAGCGCCGGCTTACGCCATTCTGAAGCGCCATGCGGGCGCCGTATTTATTCAATGACGTTAGCCTGCGTTAGCCGCCGGCGCTGTCTGGTGTGCGTTGAAAAAAACGACGTACACCAGGCAGCACCGGCGTAGGGGGAAAATGGCGTATGGGCGTCCACAAATGGTGCAAGTCAGGCTGAGGCAAAAAAATCGCCACAACCCGATTTGCGCCATTTTTTTACGACGCCCATCCCCCATTGAAATGACTCCTGTCTTAGCAAAGACAGGAGTCATGCCCCCTTGCCCAATGGCCATGCCCAGGGGACTTCTGTCCCCTGGGCATGGTCATTGGGCATAGTGGCATGTAGGGGGGCACAAATCAGGCCCCCCTATGCCACAAAAAAAAAAAAAAAAATACTTACCTGGACTTACCTTAATGTCCCTGGGGTGGGTCCCTCCATCCTTGGGTGTCCTCCTGGGGTGGGCAAGGGTGGCAGGGGGTGTCCCTGGGGGCAGGGGAGGGCACCTCTGGGCTCATTCTGAGCCCACAGGTCCCTTAACGCCTGCCCTGACCCAGGCGCTAAAATCCGGCGCTAATGCGGGTTTTTTAGACCCGGCCACTCCCGGGCGTCATTTTTGCCCGGGAGTATAAATACGACGCATATGCATCGGAGTCATTTTTTAAGACGGGAACGCCTACCTTGCATATCATTAACGCAAGGAAGGTGTTCACGCAAAAAAATGACGCTAACTCCATGAACTTTGGCGCTAGACGCGTCTAACGCCAAAGTATAAATATGGAGTTAGTTTTGCGTCGAATTTGCGTCGAAAAAATGACGCAAATTCGGCGCAAACGGAGTATAAATATGCCCCTCAGTTTCTACTCTGAACTAATGTCTTCTAGTGCCAATAACCAACAAGCAATTGTGAACACTGAACATATAAGCAATCAACATTTAACATGCAATTCTATTAAGAGTATTTTGTATCTTGTGTGCTGCAGCAGAAAACATACAACTACCATGAAAAAAAGACCACATCACACATTCAATCAGGAGGGGAAAGGCAACATGCACAGTTTTATCAACACATTGATCATCAAATGGAAGAATTCAGTCTCATTCATAGCAGCTTACAGCTTTGCTTCCATTCCAAATCTGTTCAGTTTGCTTGTGGGATTATTTTCAACTTTTTCTAGGTACACATCTGTCTCTCGCAATGGCTATATTGATATTCTTGTGCTGAATTAGAACAGCATGATTGGAGGTAGTGGTCCACTGTTGTCTCATGATGCATCCACCCATTCGTGGGTTAGAACTGCACATTTTTATTCCAGTACCAACTGGAAAAATTACTGGTTGTAGCCTTCTGGGGAAGACCAATCCAAGGCCAGCACACTTGCCAACCTTCTCTTCCCTGCAGCAATGGGCTTGCAAGAAAGTCTATCATAGTAATGCAGGTGTTCCCACCAGCAGATGGGGCAACATAGTGCTAGGGATGTCCCTGCAAGGGTGTCTATAGTGTATAGGGACGCAACGTGAAACGCATACGCTAAATGTTGCCATCAAGGAGGTTATGGTGACATCAAAAATCACTAAATTGAAGGCTGAGTGGTTTGTGAATGGCACCTGATCCATACCCTCCACCAGATATCAATCGAGGATCAAATTGCATGTTACCTGTTAGGTATTTTTTATATTACATGCTTATTTTGTGGTAAAATGAAAACATTTTTTTAAACAACAAAATGTTGTCACCAAAATCCCTGCCTTACAGCAACAGTGCTACCTCCCAGCATCTCTGCAACAACCTATACAACTTCTCCACAGCAAAATCACAAACATCTACAGCAACTTCATACACCACCCTAACCCCAGAGAACTCATTGCTAACATACCCACCACCAACCAAGACGGCCACCTGACCAAATGGACAACCTTCAGCAGAAACACACCCACAGCAGCAATCATGCGGACCATCCCCAGAGGGGCCCCAACAAACCCATGCCCCTATCACATCTGCAACCTGGGACCATCACCAATCAACACCACCCTTACTCACATCATCAACATCTTCATCATGTCTGCCACTTTCCCGGATGAATAGAAACTTGCAGAAGTCAACACCCTCCTCAAGAAGCACATAACTGACCTGGATCAACTGAGCAACTTCCAACCCATCTCCCTGCTTCCCTATTCAGCCAAAGTAATTTTGATTGAGAAGGCTATCAGCAAGCAACTCACAACCCACCTTGAACTTCACCATCTTCTAGACAACACTCAATCTGAATTCAGAATGAACCGCAGCACTGAAACAGCACTCATTGAGGCCACCAGTGCCATTCAAATCATTGTGGATAAAGGAGAAACAGTAGCCCTCATCGTACTCAACCTCTCTGCAGCCTTCAACACTGTGTCCCATAACACCCTCATCAGAAGACTCCAAAAGATTGGCATACAAGGTCCACTCTAAAATGGATCTGTTCCTTCCTCACAGGAAGAACCCAAAGGGTCAGGCTGCTTCCCTTCACATCAAAGACCAAGAAATTGATATGTGGAGTCCTAATGGGATCTTCCCTCATCCCCATCCCTTTAAAAATATACATGAAACTGCTCCCCAACATCATTCGATCACAAGACATCACTGTCAACTCCTAAGCCTATGACACCCAACTCATCCTCTCCCTGACTGACAAAACAACCACCGCCAGAACCAACTTCACCAACTGCATGACCATGGTAGCAGACTGAATGTGAACTCCGACAAGTTGGAAGTACTGGTCTTCCGCAACAATACCTCATCATGGGTCTTCACCTGGTGGACATCAGAGCTAGGATCAGCACCCACACCTACAGACCACACATGAAATCCAGGGATTACCCTAGACGACAAGCTCAAGTCAATGCAGTGTGCACCACCTGCTTCCACATCCTATGGTAGGAAAAATCTTCAATTGCTTGCCTCAAAACACCAGACGGACCATCATGAAAGCACTCATCACAAGCAGGCTGGACTACGGCAACACTCTCTACACCTGAATCTCCAAACAACTGCGAAACAGACTCTACACCATCCAGAACACCACTGCAAGACTCATACTCGACCTTCCATGCAGCACCCACACCACATCGCACCTCAAAAAGCTTTACTGGCTCCCTACTCACAAGCGCCGCCAATCCAAACTTCTCTTGCACACATACAAAGCCCTACACACTACAGGACCAAATCACCCGAACAACCACATACACTTTCACCAACTCACTAGACACCTACCCTCTGCCTCATTCTCACTCACACACACATTCCCCACATCCACAAAAGCAAAACTGGAGGTTGCTCATTCTCCTACATCACCCAAGAGACATGGAATGACCTCCATCAACATATCAGAGCCTCCTCCTCCTCTCTTCTTGAGTTTGGCAAGAAGCTGAAGACCTGGCTCTTCCTGTAAGCTCCTTGAGGACCACAAACCTACACACTTGCCCAAGAGCATGGATATCCACTCGGGTGATTAGTGCTCTATACAAATCAAGATGAAGAAACACAATTACGCTGTTGAGATACATTTCCTGTCTGCAGAAGGAAGAGATTATCAAAGCTATTGTTTTAAAGATGTAGATATCAATACGCACATATAACAATTAGAATGTTTTGGTTTTGTAAAACTTTAATGAATAGATTTTTGATTAAACAATGGACGTTGTTAAGGGCCAATAAATTATGTGATTCTGTGGTGGTTGCTTTTAATGTATAAAAATAGATTTTCTGCATTGCCACATAATTTTCTGCCTAATTTGCTAGCCACAGTTCAATGACAATGGGTAATGCACATGGAGGGTAGGGTAAAGGTTCTGGTATTAGGCCTCGCCCTGAGCCCAGCCTCTGCAGCACAAGTTAAACAGGAAAAAAATCGGAGTGCAAATATACATTTAAAAAACCATGCACATTGTGCACTGTACACCATGGGGCTGAATCATGACCTAGATAGGGTTGGCCACCCCGTATTGGTGGGCACATAGCCAGTGCCAGTTAATAATTGTGACTTCTGCTGCAAGATGATGAGGGTAGTAGTTACGTGCAAAAAATAACATTTTAAAAAGGAAGGTCATGTCCAAAAAACATTCACAAACAAAAATCACAAAAAACGAATGTGTCCTGCTATATCTGGCAACAGGGCCGGCTTTAGGGCGGTACGAGGGGTACCAAGGCCCCCACCTTCCGAAGGACCCCCTGGAAAAGTGATCTATATCTTTGTCTCACTTCTGTTTATTTCTGTATGTCAGCCCTTGTCCTCTCTGCCTGCTTATACTTGAACTCTCCCTTTGTTTGCCTATGATCATATTAAGGTTTTTTGGGGTCCGAGGCAACGTATAATTCGCTTTGTTTTTATAAACACTTTTTATTGTTTATCGTGTTGGCCAATTGGAATAGTAAGCATTTTCTTCAATGTGAGGCCAGGCATATTTCTACTGTTTATAGTACCCACATTGCTGCACGTTTGCTTGGCATCATGCATACTTGAATTAGAAGGAAATGGGTAATACAATTCTAGGTTGTTCCTAACGGGGGCTCGCAACTTATACCATTATATAATTTATAAAATTATGCCAACAGCACTAAAAATTCCTTTTTCCTCGTTCACCCATTAATCATTTTTCTTTCTTTCTTCAATGTCACCCACTTCCTTTCCATTTCTAATCTCTCCTCTTGTATTTTTTCTACTCCACAACTTCATTTCTATTTTAATATGTATCTCCTTTGCATGGTTGCCATATTTTACCTCCCTGGTGTCTTCAAGACATACCTTGCACCGCCTGCAATACTCACCCTTTCTTCACTCTTCCACTGCTACATTTGCATGTCCCCTACTGTCCCGCCCTCTCTCGGTCTTATTCACTGCTACTCTTGCCTTTACTATCTCCCCCTTCAAACACCTCTCTGCCTACCCCTCTGTCCTACCCCACAAGCATCTCTCTGTCTTATCCTTGCATCTTCTCTCCGCACTCAGCCACTTTACAGATCTCCCCTTAACGTGCTCCTCTTTCTAGTGCTTTCGTGGTCCCACTTATTTCCTCTCTTTGCTTTGCCCCTTCCCTATATATATATATTATATATATATATATATATATATATATATATATATATATATATATATATATATATATATATAATATATTTTCTCTCTCTCTCTCTCTCTCTCTCTATATATATATATATATATATATATATATATATATATATATATATACCATGCTTCTCTCTGTATTACATACTGTCCCACTTCGCTCCAGTCTCTGCTTTCCTTTCCCTCTCTTATACACACCTTTCATTATCCTAATTCTGATTTACACGCCTCCCCTTCTCTCCTATCTCTACTATCCTTTCCAGACTATTTAAACATTTCACAATATCGTGCTTCTCTCTGCCTTACAAACAATATCCCCTTCTCTCCTATTTGCTATCCCTTCCCTTACACATTCCCCAGCAGCCTGCTCCTCTGTCCTACACTTTGTCCTCTTTTCAGTCCTGTGCTATCCTTTCAATCCCCGTTAAATGTCTCTATCACTGCCATGCTCCTTTCTCTGCCTTACACATGCCCCTACTGTCTGCTCTCCTTCCCACGGGATACACGCCACCACTACATTGTTTATCTACTAATTAACTTCCTCCTTCCTCATCACCCATTGATCACTCATGCCATCAAAAGCAGCTTAGGGTGCAAACTCATAAATATTTCTCAGATCTGATCTAAGACTATGCCTACTGCAGGGCACTCTGTGATGTTGTTTTTTGGTATAGAGTCCATATTCTCATTAAAAACACAGTTGGGTCCAAAACAACGGCCATTCCAAAAAGTACGAAACTAGGAATATTAATGGCATATTGATGATCCTCCTCAAGGAAACGTTTCACAGGCGAGAAGGCATTCATCATGTATAGTGTAGCAAAGGGCACAAGAAATAATTAATTAACTGATAGTCTTTAGTCATACTTGGCATTGAAGGAGTCAGAAGGTGACACACTGGAAACACTGCCGTGTAAACTCTGCTTACCACTGTTATTAGGAGAGCAGACGGGGCAGATGAATGAGCTCCTGCAGGAGGCATTTGTAGTAAATAAAGACTTGCAGATACCCTTTAAACCACAGGAAGAGGTGAACGCAGCTGTGTTTGGTGAGAAGGATAAGACTATTGATGTGGGATTGTTAGAAGCAGTACAGCAACAGGCAAATTGGAGGCTGCTGGGGAGCATTAAGGGCAGGCAAGATGCTCTGATTGGTGATCTAAAAGGTTGACTATGAAAACAGTGAACATATGCTGAACATGTTTTGACAGCGGAGCAGCATGTAAAGTACTCTTCAGTGAGCAGGTGCTAAATCAGCCAGATTTAAAAAACTCCAGTAGCCTTGACTAGCAGTGACTCCCAGTGAAGGAAGGAAAATCAGAATTTACATTGGATGTTTCCTATAGTAACACAGCTGTGCGCAGCTTTTTGTTACTTTGCAAGGGGGTGGTCCATAGGTGGCTCAAAGGTACTCCTAGGCAACCACCCATGGGTTTTGACACAAATCGCTACATTTAAAGTTAGGGATATGAGCCAAAACCCTTCACCTTCTTGAGGCAGGCATAAAAGTAGAAATGTATTACATTTTCCTCATTTTTCGTACTTTGAATACATGCTGTATTGTAAAGCACACAAACCCTTCCAGTACAAAAACTATTCCTTACAAAATCCAGACAACCTTGCAGTATGGCACAAGGGTGATGCATTTGTGCATTGCAGCCTAAAGGGTGTCAGTGTATGAAAATAGGAAAACTGCACCATAATTTAGTATATATTGCTGTGTTCTGTGTTCTGCTCTCTTCCTTTCAAACAACACAGCACAGGTACTCAGGGAAGGAACTGAGAGACTACACAAGTGTTAGAGAAAGGATTAAGGGCCATATGTACGAAGCATTGCTGTGGTTGAAAATGGCTGATTGGGCCACTTCGAAATTGCTTTTAGGTATATACAAAATACAGTCTACAATTCGGTAGCATGTTACTGAATCACAATTTAGGTTTACAACTTCGTATTTGGAAGGCGAGTTTTACGGCGTCCCTTCCAAATACCAAACCTGAATAGAATGTATGAATGTTTTACAAATGCAAAACATTCAGGTGGTAACCCATTCGCAAATGGGGACGTGTCCCCAGGGCAACCCATCCCCTTTGACTAAGGAAAGCAAATAATTTTTTAAGAGCAGGCAGTGATCCCACCAACCACTACCTACTCTTAAAAAATGAAACTTCAAGGTTTCATTTGTTTATTTTTAAATGTATTCCGTTTTCCTGTAGGGAAAATGGGTTCCATTTAAAAAACAAAGATTGCTTTATCAAAAAATGGTCTGATTACCTCTGCAGGCCACCATCCCTGTGATTGCTGTGATTCCTAATGGGTCACAAATTGTGATATTCCTCATTATTATTCATGAGGTAGGTCTAGTTGCGACCCATTAGGAATCACTAAAGAAACTCAAAAGAGTTTCATGCATTTCCTAATTGTAATTTCAAGAGAATTCCAATTAGTAAATCGGTATTCCTAATGTTACTACATCTGGCCCTAAATTCCTTGATATGTGAACGCTACAGGATACCAAGGATACCTTTAAAATCGCTTGTGATTAGTCGAACAGCTTCAGAACATATTATTTTAAAAAATAAGGTCATCAAGATGTTTTAGTGAGTTATTCACTTGCTGCTGGTATCTATTGATCTGCAAGAAACAGTCCTGAATCCTCATAAGGCCAACAAAAGCCTCTTCTCCACCCAAGTACTGTAAATTGTGTATCATTAAATTGTGTAATCTGTAGCACGTTATTTCCTGTGCTTGGAAATGGCAGAAGTGTAGTAGGAAATAGTAGACGTATGATCTAAGGTGGCATTGATTTAATCAATCTATTGAGATATTAAATGTCTGCTTACAGCTTCGACTATTACTAATTAGATTATTTTCATTGCCTTAGAATTTGTTGCTGTAAACTGATGCCTGTGTTCCAGTATTCCAGGCTGCGTCATAGGACTATATCTTCCTGGTTGGATCCATATACTCAAAAGGGCCAATTTACAAAATGCAGTAAATAGTATGTTTAGTAATATTACAATAGTGTTACCAGCATCCTGCAAAATGCTCTTCTCTAACATACACTGGAGATTCTACATCTTTGCCACTCCTTTCTTTTATCTGCAGAAATCTCAGTTAAAAATGTGGAGTTCTCCACAAATGCAGGTATAAGTTTTAATAGTGAATAAATAAGAGGGGTTTATCAAGAAAAACAGGAAAGGTAATGGAAGGCTTAGAGAGGATCACAAAATAAAATGATGGAAGGAGTGTTGAAACTTTTCCAACACTTACCCCCAGTCACAGATCTGGAATTAATCCATCGTTATTTTGCTTGCCACGTCACCTGAGTTCAGACCCATCTATATGCAAATCAGTCTTGACCCTGCTTAGGGGGGAACCTGCAACCACCCACAAAAGAGGAACTTAATTAGTTAATACAGCCAAGGAAATTCCTGAAACAGTAGCAAAAGTATCCCAGCTCAGAGTTTAAATAAGTCCAGCAACACCCACGACCAACCATTGCTACTGCAACAACCCTCCACAGAAAATAATGGGTGCAGGGACTTAAAAGCCCAGTGTTTGTAGTGTCCAACCCAACTGCATAATGGACCTTTGCTGGCTCTGTCCATGTTGTAAAAAAGATTTGTCACTTTGCACAATGTCTATTGCAGAATAAAAAATGTTACTTAAAGTGTATATGTGGTCTGATAAGGTGTTAATTCCATTATCTGCAATGGCTAGATTTCATGATTTATTTGCCCTTACTGAGCAGCAGCTACTTGTTGAGAAAGTTTCCAAATTTCCTTATAAACTGCATATAAGAATCACTTTTTACGTTGTCTTCTGGGGCCTCAGAGGAAATCCTGCAAATCTGTCTTGTTAGTCAGGAGACTGAGGTGTTCTTAAACAGCATCTAGTGAAGAAGTTTATGAACAAAATTTCCCTACACTGTATGTTGTTATAAAACCCAAATGTTTTGATGACACATAGAGAGGTTTTGGCCTAATCGTTCTAAAACCCCCATGTGGAATTTACAAAACATGCATGACAAGCATTTGTGTCCACTAGCCACAATAACCACCCGCCAGGACATGAAAGTAATGTGTTAAATGTTCCCTTTTTGACCCACTCATCGAGTTGATCTTCTGTTGCATTAAGATATTTTTGCCATTTATAAAATTTATCAGGGGCAGGGAGACTGGGTGCATTCAAGCCCTTGATGTTTGCCACGCGTAAACAACTTGTCTGTTGTACAATTTCATTAAAAAATATAATTTGAACAGGTCTCAGGCATGTGCTAAATAAAACTTAGTTTCCCCTTTTTTGGCAATTTTTAGTTCCCCATACACTTTTTAAGTCAATTGACTTCAGCCAATATTCATAGACTTCTATAGCCAACTGGGAAACAAAGGAATCAGAATAAATCAATTTGGTGTCAGTTAATAAGATATGTTGCGTTTCCATCACTGGCAATTTAAAACAATACGACTCAACATTTTTAACATTGTGCCCAGAAAAATATGCAAACTTCTCAGAATATGTTTTGGAACTCCCCACTGGAGGAGCTGGGCAATGTTCCCATTGTGTGTAATCAAAAATAGTCTTAGGCATATTTGCTCTGTGAATGTAATAATGTCCATAATATTTATAACAGAATATATCTCAATCATTTTCTTTTGATCGTTAAACATCTTCCCTTTCAAATACAGTAAAATATTCCAATTCAGATAGCATAGAATTGACTATTTTTACATCCCAATCATCAGAAACAACTTCAGGTGTTATTATATAGTTCATTGACAATTTAAATACATATGGAATTTTAATAACCTCCATCGAGCCATGTATATCAAAGGGTACTTTATCCCGAACAATCCCAGCAGGAATTGGGATGGCTGAAATGGACAAGTCTCTGTGGACCTTATGGCAGGAAAAATGTGGGTATCGGACCTCATCCACTATTTCAACTGTAGAGCATTCAGGAAAGTATTGACCATGTATTAGTAGAAAAAAGACGAAGACAAACCCAGTCCAAAGAAGGAAGGCAAGAACAGTCACTAAGAGCTGCAGATAGTTCCATGGAAGAATAAAATAGTTACATTTGAACCAAATTATCAGCTTATGTGCTCTTGACAGTCTTGTTGAAGAAGAGGCAGATGAGTCAGTGACAGTGTCATTGACGTTGGCAAAGTATCCAGAAGGAGTTTGTGCAAAAACTGAGCTGTGTTTTGAAGGGGAGAGCTGGCAGAAGTCTCCCTTGGTGGTTCATAGAAGACTATTCCATCAGTTTGTGTAGATTTTGAGTAGAATTGCTCAATATTGTTGACATTGCTTGTTGCAGGAGAAGTTAATGGAACTAATGAAAGATCATTTTCCACCCTCCCCAAACTTGGAGAGGTGTCAGCGTAGCTGCTTAAAACCTGTAGAGGAACATCCTGGTCTGTACTGAGAGGGATTTGGGTACTACCCAGGAGTCCTCTAGGTCTGCTGTGCAGGATCGGCCATATGGTGTAGCTTGACATTGTCGATGGAGAAAAAGCAATTTTCTTTACAACCAGGCAGCAGTGGTAGAATTATAGTTCTGGAACCGGGTATTCCCAGGACTGGAAAAGGTGCATGATAGGAAGGACCAAACTCCTTTTTCACAGCAATCTTTTCATGCACTAGATCCCCAACTTTTGGAATCCAGCCAGTAGATGTTATTGGTGAATCCCCTATTTCAAAGAAGGCAGCACTGGCAGATGCATTGTCATCATAGAACTGTTCTAAGTCCTGCAAGACAGTGACACATTAATTTATGTCAAAAGGGCTATCTGCCACCTCCACGCCAGGACCATCAAGGTCTGGAACATACATTTGTGTTCCATACAGGCATTTGTATGGGGAATGCCCTCTCAGGGACCTTCTGGCCAGAATATTAAGTGCTCTCTGGACTTCATACAGGTGATTAAGCCAACTACGACCTGAGCATAACACTCTGGCTGTTAAGAATTGATTTAAATCATAGTTTCTTTGCCCCATAACACTATTTCCCTCTGGATGGTTGGATGGTATGTAGACAAATAATACAGTTGGATCCCTAATGAAGCCATGCTGTCCCTAAATGCCCTTGAGGCAAAAGCAGGGCCCTTGTCTGAATGGAAAGCCGCAACTGCATATGTGCCTATAAAGTCTTGCAAATCTTTAATAACAGTTTGAGCATCAGCCAAGCATTGTGGCCAAACCCATAGAACTCTTGAGCATGAGTCAACAGCGACTAAGATGTATTTGTATGCTCTATCAGGTGTCAGGGGACCACGATGGTCCAGGTACACACACTGTAAAGGTTTTTTGGAAATAAAGAGGGGTGTCTGCAGTGGGCGTTTGAGGGTGGACCCTTTTATTTGCTGACAGATGTCACAACAAAGACATACTTCTTGGTCTGTTTGTATAGACCTGCCACCAGTAGCATGTTTGTAATCATGAAATAGTAGCCACCACACCAACATGGGCAGAGGCAACTCCCCCATGTGCTGCTTTAATCAACTCTGGTCTTTGATCTTTGTTGGGGATCACACAATCACCCACCCCTAGTATTGTTACTAGGGCAGTATTGAGGATAGATATGCAGTAGGAATATTTGGCAGGATCTGCCTTCGGAATGGGCTTGCCTTCAGCCGAAGCTTTCACGGCAGCCAGTGTTTCATCATCCAACCTCATAGGTGAACAAGTTACTGCAGCAATAGAAGCCTTAGCTACTGCTGACTTTGCAGCTTCATCAGCCAAGGTATTGCCAGTAATGTGTATTCCAACACGTTGATCTCCCAATGTATGTACTACATGTGCATTGGGTGGCGTTTCCTTCAGATCCGCTACTTTCCCCACAGGAGTCTATGTTTAATGTTGTTGCCTTTTGAATCTCTGATCCCATTCTGGCACCAGTAATGCAGATATTCATTGAATGACTGGACACAGTAATAAGAAATCCCAGGCAATTAATGTTAACTGTTCTGGATCTGTGTGTTCTAGTGCCATCACCAGAGCCTTGAGCTCTGCTAACTGTGCAGCACAGTCCCCTAAGGTATGCGTGTAAGTGTGTTGTGGATGGAATTCACCATCTTTCATGTAGCCACTCACAACCGTGCAATTGGCGGAGTATTGATGTTTAGTGCCTACTGCTGGCTGGGCTGAGCCATCAGTGTACATAATCATTTTATATTGTTCAACAGGCAATGTGTTTGCTGGGACACAGTATTCAAGTTCATATTGTACACATTCTTGAGTTTATACATTTGGGTAAAAAAAAAGTCAACAACAGTGGACATCAAAGACATTTCCCATTGAATCCAACGTGGATGTAATGCCTTAGCGTTAAGTACATTGGCTTTGGTGACAATCTCAAGGGCTGGGTTCGGAGCTACAACAGTGATGTGTTTACCCTGGGTCAGTGGTCTCTCTTTAATGATAGCCATCTTAACATCAGTCAGAATTTTTTCTGTGGGAGTAAAGTGTTGTTCAGCTGTGGAATACAGGTGTGATTTGTGTGCTATCGGGACAGTATCACCTTCATTGAATGTTACATAGGTGAAACTACTCTGATGACCAAATGTGCTTTGTTGTCTCTTGTGCGTGAGTGTTTAGCTGCAAGCATGTCTTGTTGTAAAGCTCTGAGAATACATGTATGTTTGACTGTCCAATATTTGCCTGAAACGTCAGGACGTATTAAGTCAAATAATGGTTTAATGTGTTGTGCATAGTCTGGAATGTATGTTCTGTCAAAGTTTAAAAAGCCCAACAGTGACTGGAGCTTTTTGATAGCGATTGGTGGTTGTAGTTGTGCACATTTGTCTAGAAATTGGAGCACTAGGCTCTTTCCTTCCTCTGATAATTAAAATCCCAAAAACAGGACACTAAGGATGGCTATTTTTTTTAAAATGAAATTTGTAGCCTAATTTAGCGAATCCCACAACAATGTGGGCCACCCATCTTACATGTTGTATGGGATCAGAATCAGTAAAGTAGATATCATCTACGTAGGACAATGCCTCAGGGTCAAAGTCGTGTAAAATTGAATTAACATGAGCTGAAAACAATCCTGGACTGTTTTATACCCTTGTGGCAGACGGCAACATTTTTCTGAGAGCCTAAAGTGCTTAAACTTGTTAAGTTCTTACTTTCAGGTGCTATATTTTGGCAGAAAACAAGTTGTAAACATCCAGAATTGTTTTATGTTTTTTGCACACTATATTGTTAATCAGTGCATGGTGTGTGCATTTTGTATGACAAATGTGTGTGTGTGTGCGTGTGTGTGCATGTGACTAATTGTATGTCTGTAGTGTAAGACTATTCAATATGAATGGTCTGGTTTAGCTACGGGGAACAATGTATTGTTCATTGGTGAGACACAGGTTTCAATTCCTCCCTGGTACTCTAGTTGTGTGAGTATTTCCCTCACAGGTGCCTTAGCTTCATGCTTTATTGCATATTGGGGTTGAGGTTGGGATCTAATTGGTATTATATGGTAGGGGGAATCTTTATCCCACCCTATATGGTTGCAATATAAAGCAGGTGCCTGCGCCAGTGCCCAATCAATGGCAGAAGCTTCCCTAAATTCTCTGGGAACGAGGGGTGAGAAAGAGAGTTCAATTACCTCTTCCCCATATGGTAGATGATGGACAAATTCGGGGGGCCAATCCTTTTCGGCCAGTAAGATATCATAAATGGTAACAGCGCAATCTCAAAAGATGGCACCTATTATGCGCTCAATGTCCCCTTCTAATTGTAATTTTAGTTTATACACCCTATCATGTGTGGAGATGCGCATGTCCGCAGTCTCAACTTCTAAGAAGTCATCAGTTGCTTTCACCTCTAGATGTTCCTGAAGATACCGTCAAACTATTGTGACCACTGCTGCGCTGTCTTGCAGTGTCAGTGCCCAATTCTTGTTCTTCTGTAAAGCTTTCATCCTGAGTGGCATTTTGTATAGAAATTCTGCCACTTTTTTTCTTCTTGAATTGGGTTTTTTGTTGAGGAAGTTGGTCTTCTTTTTTAACAGAAATGTCTGACGAGCGTTGAGAGTACCTTCTCGGTTTCATGTACTCAGGTCATTACTCTGATCGCCCACCTCTATAACTGTGTTTAGCCTGTGAGTCCTGAAAGGAACAAGATTGTCATGTATCAGTATATTGATATTTATCAGGCATTTTTACATTATCTCTATTTCTAAGATTATAGCGATTTTGAGGGGTCTCCAAATGCGAAGATTCTCCTCTTTTTTTTTTAAAGTGTTTGTTTATCCCAGCGTTTTTCTGAACCCTCAGGTACTTGCTTGGTAGAATCCGTAATGGATTTACCCTGTAAATGTGGTTTAGTAGGTCTGTCTCCCAGACTATCTGGACCAATACTAGAATAGGTCTCTGTGATAATCTTTGGCAGCTCGCGTTCTTGATCATGGGCAGGAACATCCCGCAGCCGCATGCGCACTGCTAGTGCAACTGCTTTCCCTTTAAGGTTACTTAGTATTATTGAAGATACAGTGGCAAAATCGCTCATTAATTGCACCCCTAAATCCAGGGACGAGGCAGTCCTGTATCCATCTTAAATTTGTTTTAACATGTCCGGAAGATTGGCAAGTGCTGGTGTACCATATGTGGTAGTAAAGAGCGTGGTGAATACCATGCCCCAAGTATTGCAGTTATCTACTGTGGGAACCATACCAAATGGCAAACACCTAGTGAGTAATCTATGTTTATCCTGAGGTCCTGCCTGGGGAAAAACGGTTTCTAGCACATTTATTTTTTGAGCTAGCCAAAACAGAATCTCTTCCCATTTGGCGGGTACTTTACCCGTGATCGAATGTACAGTCGCAGGGTTAATGCCTGGCGTGACTGCATGTGGTTGCTCTGGGGCAGCACGTGCTGGGTTAGTATTTAATGTCTGTATTGTGAACTGTACTAACAGTCTATATATTGTTGTAAGGTCAGCATATAAGCAGCGAGCCTCAGCTACTGCCAAGGTTGTTGCATCAGGATACAGTGTATATGTGGCCAAAAACACCAGGTATGACCATCATTGCTCAGAGGATTTAACCTAATGTGGAGTATTGTGTGTGGTAGTGTACCATCAAACCGGTTATTATGATCTTGAAAAGATAAAGGTATCTCTAATTATTCATAAGCTCTGTGTTGTGCAGGTATGTTAGCAGGTGTGTAGTGATGAAATATATTAGTGTTTCCATCAACTGCTAGAAAGGTGACCCAAGAGTAGAATATTTCTATTCTGTAGGCTGGATGAGCCCCAACCACATGTTACAGGACCCCCATGGGCTGTGAGGCCATATACTAGCAAATGAACAGTGAGGGGAGGTTGCATGTTTACTGCAATTACCACCTGATGTGGCTTTACCATGATGGATATACCTGTTCAGAGATAAGGACTAAATGGGGATAGAACCTTTTAAGGTTCAACCTTGAACAACCTACAGCATCTGATAGGTACTACCTACCTAGCTGAGGAGGAAATTCTCAATACCAAGGACATCTACGTTTATAGTATTAAGGTACCTTTAGCACATAGTGAAAGAGAGATACTCAGGAGGATCTGAAAATCAGTGCCTGACCAAACGTTGGTGGTGCCATGTCACGTGGGCTCCCATTATCCTAATGAGGCTGCTGGATTCGGGCAGCAGTATCACCTCAATTGTGGGGAACTGAGTCTAATCCCACACTATGTGACAACTGTCAGCCTAATCCATGTCCAGCCAACTAGGAGCACCTCATCTCTGCCCAGGGGCTGGGATGATTTGTGGCAACTGGGCGCATAACAAGAATGACTTCTCTGGGAACTTGTGGTGTATTAGATCTCATTCTTTTCTCTCAGTTACATTAGTCTCACACATGCAAAAACAAAAAGAGGCAGAAAATGATTTAATAAGATTTATTGAAGCAACTGCGTCTTAGATAAAATGGCATGAATTGCAATAATTAGAATGATGAAACATGCTAGAAGCAAAATGGATACAAGAAAAGTGAGTCACCAGAAACGTCCCACCATACTGTGACTATGGTTTAAATATGCTGTTCCTAGATAAGCTATGTTGGAGCACAGCGTGATGAGTCCGAATCCACCCTTCAGGATTTCCCCCTGAGAACACAACATCCCCCATACCTGAGCAAGGAAGCCTGTTGTCTAGAGAGACACCATCCCCGCGCAGGCCAAGGAACCGGCAGCATCAGCAAGCAGCTGTAGCAAAGTCAATCAGCATGCAGTTGTTTGTCATCTGGTTGGAATCTTCCTCTAACATGCATAGGACAGAGAAGTGTTTTTATAATAATACAACTGATGTTCTGAGAAAATTTCCCCACGTAAGGAAGTGTATGTTTCTGTGAATGTTGGTGATGCAGTGTACCACTTTGCTGGCAAACCTATCTCACTGCAGACTTTAGAAAAGTACAAAGTGAAAAGAATGTCTTGCTAAGAAACGCAATGCTTTCCTAAGTGAAAGAACAAATAGATAAAGAAAATAAAACAGCACCATTTATTTTGTCCTATGTTGAAATAATGAAAATGAAGCAAAATAAAATGTAACTGGGCTAAAGGGCACTAGCGGCATGCTTAGATGCTAAAATAAAGTGCAGAGAGACATCACTAAAATGGCTATAGAACAATACAAAGCATCACCCATGCTCAAAACATCTGTTAATTAGATAACCATAGAGATGGTGGTAGAGTTGTACTCACCATATGCCATTTTTATGGAAGTTAATCCTCTACACCTTTACCTTGATGTTGGTATGAAGGGACAGTGCCAGAAAATGAGGTAGCCAGATTCCCCCCATGGCGAAGGATGGCTTGGTGTATGGGGCCAGATAAATCTTTACCCTCGGGCAGAGTATATGTACACTTTTTTAAAGTTTAAAAGTGACATGTATGGAAAGGTGTAATAGGGTTAACCCACGAGGTGTTTGGGGCAGACGTGTGGCATAGTGTCTTGAGCATGATTTTTTGTGTGTCTTTGATCCTGTGCATATGAATTCCTTTCTTCATTACTGATCAGTGTTAACCCCTACCTGATAACATTAGTAGGGTCAAATGAAGCAACACTTCTCTTGTTTTACATGAAAACAAAACCCAATAAAATATTTGAAAAGATAATAAAACAATGATTTAAATGTGGTGGAATTTGGATGCTGAATAAAAAATGTTCTGTGTAGAATACAATACCAAATAACAAGGAGAGATAGACTACAATTAAAATGTGTTGTAGGGAGTTTACTGATGGTGACAGTATTGTTTTAGGTGATGTGCTGTTATGGGAAAATAATTTGAGAGATGTTGAAATGGCTATTGTGCAAACAGACAACAATGTCTGCGTCCAGAGATCTATGCATCTACCTCTAGGCTGAGATCTCGGCTGGATGGTGTGAACTAATTCTGCATGGAAATCTCTACCTAATAGCAGTATTTATGAGTCTCCACCTCTTAACAGGAGGTGGTGAAGATTCATGCACAAAAATAGCAACTGTGTAAATGGTACCTGTATCTTTGTAATTGAATTTCAAATCTACACCTATTGTCTGCAATCACCACAAAGAAGGATGATATCTCAACTATCACTATGGAAACCTGTGAAGAAAAATTAAAGACAAATAAAATTCAGTGGACCACAATCACACACCTTAAACTCTCAGTGAAAACAAATTTAACCTGCACCCTGCATTCTTTCCTCTTCTCCTTGCACTCCAGGATGAAGACAACCAAAATTAAGAGGAATTTAAATAAGGGCAAAGCAGAACTTTTAATTACCATTACTGTAGAATTACATGGTCTGTGTAGGAAATTACTATCTTTAGTGCAATGTCCTACCAGTATTTTGGCCTAACGGTCTTGTGGTTTTCCATTGCAAGCCAAAGGTAAATTACCTGTCTTTCCCCAATAAACATGGTTGATTTGGCATATTCATCATTGGTAAATTTAAATTGCCTATAGGTCCCTGGTAAAATGTACTCAGGGACTGAAACTTAAATGTCACTAGTGGACTGTAGCGCCTGTTGTGTGATCCATTATAGTGGCAGTGCAAACATGGCTTCATGCCTACCACTGTAGCCCTACTGTAACAATTCACAGATGCACTGCAATCTGTTAAAATAAACCGTTTTGTAAAACATTCAGTGTTAAATAATAATGTCACCCCATGTATTCCTTGGAGTCCACAAGGTAGTGTGCATGGCATTTAAAAGTAGGACATATAGAAATTTAAAGTTAAGATGCCCTTACATTGACTAACACCCAAAAACTATATTCACTGTTGGAAGGATGGCTAGTCCATAGATAAACACTGGAAAGCAATATACAAATAGTTCTGCTGTCTCATGGTAGGGACCAGCTAGAGATATGGTTGTACTTCTATTAATATTTATTAAAAGCCCAACCTAAAGCTGACGTCAAGTTTTTAATACATATTAAGGAGAAGTAACTTTAAAAAAGTTACATTTTGCCTTCTAGAATTTCCTGAAGGATAATTTACATTGAAATTCCCCATGTTATAGCAGCTAGTGAATGACCCTGAATGAGGTGTGAAACTGCTCCCGGAGTAGAGACAAAGGCCCAGATTGGAAAGGTATATTTGTTCCTCTAGCAGGAAGACCAGTTGCTCTGAGCCCAGGAAATTAATTTACCTCAAAGAGGCCTCCCATGTCACATGCAGATGTCTGATAACACCTGGACAGCCCCCTTCTTTTGTCCTCACACTCAGGCAGGAACCAAACCCTGAGTGTTTTCCCAGAACTAGCTTGGAGCGACCACAAAGGAGGGTCTGTTCATTACCGTGGCCACAGGCTCTGCTCAAGGGGAGAAGGGTATTCACATTTTGGACTTTTGGAATGAGGGGCACTGTGGGATAGTTTGCAGTAGGGCAGACAGAAACTGCTACAAATATGAGTGGGGTTACCCCTGAGAACATTTATCACATTAATAGGAAGGGGTCAGAAATCATCCCCTCTCACAAGCTAGGGCTTGTTCTGTTGCCAAATGTGCCCCCCAGTCATATACTCAAGACACTGCTGTGCTTGAGTAAGAACAGAAGAGTACTGGATCTGCTGTCTGTGTCCTGAGAAGATCTCTCAATGACTGAGTCAGCCACCTTGTGTACCCATGACAAAGAGTGGACTCTAAGGGTCAGTTGGCTGACCCCTTGTTTTTCTGAAAAGCCGCAAAAGGTTATTTCCTGCAACTCCCAGCTGACCAGTAACAGCTCGACCTGACCTGGAAGCTGCTGTTGGCCTCTTCTGAAACAAGTCCTGATGTCCTGTTGTTCCTTAGTTCCTGTAACCCTGGGTTGCATCTTTACGCACGTCTCCTAGCACCCATGCAAACCTTGAACTTAGAAACTTCTGGACTCTTCCTGAGGACTGGAATAAACCTGCCAAGCCAATCTGCCCAAGGTGCATTGCTGCTGGACTGAGCAAACAGGTTTCTTCTGCTCGGAGCTTCTCCACAGCAGCAAATCCAATTCAGTGGTACCTTTGCTAGACAGTGTCCGGGCTCATGGAGCACTCATCATATGCAGCCCATGGCCCTGTCCCATTGGATGATTCTATTTTTGAAAGAGAGACTAAGGGCCTGATTTAGAGTTTGGAGAATGGGATTACTCCATCACAAATGTGACAGATACCCTGTTCCACTGTATTATGATGTCCATAGGATATAATTAAATTGTAACACAGCAGATGGGATATCTGTCAGGTTTGTGACGGAGTAAACGCTTCCTCCAAATTCTAAATCAGGCCTCAAGTCCAAACACAGAAGTTTTGACCTTGTAAGTTCACTAACAGTATCTAACTGGCAAGAGTACGTCCCTGGGTGGAAAATTCTAATTCCCTCTCTGAATATTTCCCATCTAAACCAATGATTTCATTGTGATCTCATCCAATAGTATCCAATTTCTTGGAGCCCTCCTCAGACGCAATCTGTTGCCTTCCCCTGCTGAAAGATTTTGACTGTAATGTTTCAGACAAAGGGCCTGATTTAGAGGTTGGCAGATGGGGTTAATCTGTTACAAACGTGATGGGTATCACAATTCTCTTATAGCCTATGTGAAATATAATACAGCGGATGGGATACTCCATCACATTTGTGATGGAGTATCGCATCTGCCAAACTCTAAATCAGGCCCTAAGCCTCAAGGTAAAATCTCTTAGCGGCCAAATCCGGTTTGTGTATCTCACGCTTGCTCCAATGCGGTTGGCCTAAAATCATGCCTAGGTCACAGTTTACCTCCAATAGTTAACCCGCATTGGAGCTTGGCAATTTTTGATTCTATTTTTATTCTTAGTTTTTAAAATACATATGTTCAGTTCGCCTATTTGATTTTTGTAGTTTTTATGTCATTTTATTTATTACAATAATTTTTCTAAATTAGTTAGGGATTTTCTATTGCTTAGTGTTTTGTCTTATTTTACCTTATACTTTCACTAAATACATCCTACTATTTTTCTGTTGTATTGGTAAGTATGTGTTTGCTTTATTACCCTCTCTAGACATCCAATCCACACTGCATTTAATGTTTTTTAAATTTCATGTAAGCTGTATCCATTTGTGCCCACTAATCCATCACTTAGGTTAGAATATGACAGTATGATGATGATAAATGGGGTTTAATATGTCAGGTCTTTGACGAGAGGAGGGCTGGACTCTGGTAAGTCAACTTTCAACAATTATCACCCCCCTACCTGCATGCCAGCACATACCCTCACCCTCACTCCCATCACTCCACTCCACAATCACATCATACTAATCCCAATGCCAAGCCCTGCATGATGTACCAATGCATGGACACCCCTCCCAGCTCTGCATGGACACCCATAACAAAAGCATTCATAGCATAGGGAAACTAACATTCCTTCAATACAACACCACACACAAGCAAAATGTGGCAGGGCAACACCAACCATAGAGGGGAAGCCAGGGATGTACAATATATCATACACATGAAGCATAACACATCACTTACATCCCCACAGGTGCACCAGCCAATGTCAGTGGAAAGGAGGTGCCAGGACTATCCAGTCCCCCAACAGAAGATGCCCCCAGTGATGACAGTAACTCTGGACTACAGGATCTGGATGACCTACCTGGCCCATCAGAGACCACTGGACAGCCGGTTACTCAAACCCACTCGCGGATCACCACAGACCCTCCCTCATCAGGATCCAACACCACAGCACCCACCCAGCATACCCATGCCTCTGTCTCAGCAGTGTGACCACCTGTACTGGGACCCCAGGCCACAACTCATACCCAAGACAATCAGGGACCTGGGGTCAGTGGCAGTAGGCACAATGTTCAGGGGACAAAGGGCACAGGCCAACAGGGACACTGGGAGGACTGCTGTGCACCAGGGGAGGACAGGACCAGGGAACCGACTCTCCAGGAGGCACTCTCAGAGATCCTGGGAGCCTAACAACATTCCCAGGCCAGAATGGGCCAGATCCTTGACAAAGTGCAGGAGAACAGGCTGCTGCAGGAGGGTCAGTATCATGGGATCAGGGAGGACTTGCAGGCCATCAACACCACCCTGATCCCCATAGCAGGGGTGCTGGCAGACATGGCCAACATCATGAGGGAGGCAACAGTACACCAGTGGGTCCCTACCACTAGCCAGTCAACTGAACAGCCCTCCACTTCTGCTGCTGCCAGTGGCCAGGAGGCCCACCACAGGGCCCACAGGCCACCAGCACCCCTCCTCATGCAGAAGGTGAACCACCCTGCAAACGTTCCCTGTGACACAGACAGAAGCCAGAAACACTTGCCAATGCCACCACCAGGAAATGAGACTCTCCTGATTGTCCCCCTTGTTTCTCACCCTGTCACCTTGTCCACCTTGAACTGCTTTTGCTCCCCTTCTTATGGCCACTTGGACACTGCACCTGTGCTGCAAACAGACTGGAACAATACCCTGGACTTTCCTCCATCATCACCCCATTCCACTGCACTTTTCCCTCAATTTCTTAGCACTAAAATAAACACCCTTGAACACAATTCAAATACTTGTTTGTCATGTGTTGAAGCAGTGTAATAATGGAAACAGTTACATCTGTTGTAAATTAACTGTGCAGTGTGAGAGCATAGAAATAATGACCTGTAGCTGGCTGTAGTCAGCACGTCAGTACTCAGTTGTCAATGCACCATTATCTGTAAAATGATAATCCATTTATGGCAGTAAGTAGAGGTAAAACGTGGGTAATGCCATCAATCAACAGCCACACAGAATACAACAATAGTCATAGAAATGTGAAGTTACACTCTCTCACCTGTGTGTCATTGGAAGTACTAACGGATAACTGTGGTTCTGTTGTCCTCATACTCATCTTCAGCCTCTTCATCCTCACTGTCATCAGGGTCTACTGCAGCTACAGGGGCATCTCCAGTCTCATCCTCCTGCAGAAAAGGTACATGGCGCCAGAGGGCCAAGTTGGGCACCATGAAGCATGCCACTATTATCTGGCAGACCTTCTCAGGTGAGTAGCACAGGGATCCACCTGTCAGATGGAGGCACCTGAACCTGGCCTTCAGGAGGCCAAGGGGTCTCTCGATGATCCGTCTGGTTTGCCCATGTGCCTCATTATCACGTTCTTCAGCCCTTGTTCTGGCATTCCTCACAGTAGTCAGCAGCCATGATAGGTTTGAGTAGCCAGAGTCACCTGCAGATATTGAGGGACAACATTTAGCCACACACTATCCTATGAGGTTAACACCAGAGGCATACACTAACATACACTGGGTGGGGACCAAGTCTCACCTATTAGCCACACCCTGTGCTCTGTAGTTGGACCATCACATTTGGGACACTGCTATTCTTCACGACCAAAGCATAAGGCACTTACCCAGGATACTTAGCTTTGACATGGGAGATGTACTGCTCCGCCAGGCACACCATCTGCACATTCATGGAGTGGAAACTCTTACAATTCCTGTACACCTGTTCATTCTGGCGGGGGGCCAAACGCAATATCTGGCCCGTCAATTACCACAATAATATTGGGGATATGTCCCATTCCATAGAATCCAGCCTTCACAGTGGCCAAATCTTCTACCTGGGGGAAAGCTATGTAGCTGCACATGTGTTTTACCAGAGCAGACAACACCCTTGCCAGCACGATTGAGAACATTGGCTGTGACATTCCTGCTGCCAATCCCACTGTCACTTAGAAAGAACCTGTCGCCAGGAAATGGGGCATTGATAGCCCTTGCACAAGAGGGGGGATCCCAGTCGGATGACGGATAGATGAGATCAGGTCAGGCTCCAACTGGGCACACAGCTCTGTGATTGTGGTCCTGTCCAGCCTACAGGTGAGTATAATGTGCCTGTCCTCCAGTGTAGCTAAGTCCACCATGGGTCTGTACACAGGGGTATGTCTCTACCTCCTATTCATCCGCAGCAGTAGGTATCGAAAGGACACAAGAGTGAGTAGGCTGTCACAATTTGAACAACTAAACCACAACATCAGTCCACATGGTGCACTTATGTAATGGGACAGTGTCAATGGCGAGGTATGTGCTAATCTAGGCTGTGACACAGTTAATGTCGATATGCCTGTTCCCCCCCTGAAATGGCAACCGCCTGTCCTGTATGTAGGGACAGGTGGAAGTGAGGTAACTCCACCAACATTGGGCGTTGTGGCGGAAGGCGGTCTCACACTGCCGTGCAATTCATCATTGGATAATATGGGACTCTATGGACTACAGTGGTCAATGGGGATCTACGTGGGCAATGAGGGTGTACACCGCCGCGGATGTGACCACCATTTTCAGACTCAATCCTCACTTGTTTCCTGACCTTCAACAGGGGAAGACCTACACTGCGTGTGCTGCTGTGACCTGTGTCTGGAACCTACCATGGCCCATGTGACCGGGGAAAGGGCCCCTGCCTTCACTTCAGAGGAGTTAAAGCGACTGGTACGGACAGCTGTATGGGCCTCCAGACCAACAGGTGAGTACACTTTGGTCACAATGCATGTGGCAAGGATGCATGGAGATGTGTGTGCGGGGTGGGGGGATTGTCTGTTGGCGGTGTACATGTTGTGCGCTGGGCTATGTGTGTGCCAATGATGATGGAAACAGGTATGATGGGCCATTTGTGAGACAGAATGGACAGTTTGTCTGATGGTGTTTTCCTGTCTGTATTGCCTCTGCAGGTGTCAGAGTCACCAGATCCTCGGGGTCTGTGCACGTTCCCAACACTTCCACCACAAGACAGCTCCAATACTCTGATTAGATTTGTCACAGAGTCTAAGAGAGTCCAAGTGGGGAAAAGGGGATTAGGAAGGGAACATCTGAGAAGGAGAACTGTAGGAAGCAAAAAGGTTAAACCACACAACATCAAAATTACATCTGATGAAATCAGTACTTGGCTATGACTCTAAGCATCATCATTCTGAAAACATGAACAACCTAAAAATAGACTTGAAATGAATAGGCTTCAAAATGACTAAATACCTGTGCGGGAATCAAGAGAGGTTAAATGAAACTTTCAAATTCAAGTACTTTCTTTTGCATGAGAATCAGGAAACAATCTGAATAAGTTCTGAACCATCATTTGATTTTTTTTTAAAGAATACATATCAGGAACACACAACATTCCATCTAGAACTCTGACCTTTTTTGTTCTCTCAAAATATTGGAACATGAATTGCGCACATTGCAGATTTTCACATAGGTAGTTAACACCATAGAAGGATTGTGCACCATGAATAACACCACTTAGATTCAAGGAATAAATCACGCAACTTGTCAACTCGAGTACTACCAAGTAAATGCCTTAGGAATGGTAGCGTACAATGAATAACATGAATTACGCACGAGGAAAGAATCGCGCATCTTGCCGATTCGAATACCACCATGTAACTGCCAAGGAATAGTAGCGCACAATGAATAACATGAATTAAGCACGAGGAGAGAATCGCTCATCTTGCCAATTCGAATGCCACCATGTAACTGCCAAGGAATGGTAGCGCACAATGATGAACATGAATTAAACACGAGGAAAGAATTGCACGTCTTGCCGATTCGAATGCCATCATGTAACTGCCAAGGAACGGTAGCGCACAATGAATATCAAGGGTTAAATCACTAGAAAGCGAATCGCGCGTCTTGCCGATTCGAATGCCACCATGTAACTGCCAAGGAATGGTAGCGCACAAAGAATATCAAGTGTTAAATCACTAGAAAGCGAATCGCGCGTCTTGCTGATTCGAGTAACAGCATGCAAAAGTCATGAAACGTCCAAGCGCACATTCACACGCGCAAAAGAAATTGTTTGCCATGTAAGAATAAGGCCCAAGAATTTGAGCGTACTCGATAACGGGGTCGGGGGCCCAGCCCAACCTCCGTCTTACCGCCCTGCTTAAGAATCACCAATGTAGTATGAAGGGCAGAGGCCTGGAAGATCAAAGTAGGCCACCGGAACAGGAGCTCAGGAAGTTGCTGCTGCTCTGCACCGGGACCTCTTAATAGTGAGCACGTGGAGCTGGCTCCCTTTTATAGAGTCTTGGCCCAGCCCACAACCACACCCAGGCATGCTGCACGGAAATCTTCTAGAAGACCCTGGAAAGGGACCACACCCTGACACACTCTGAAAGCCTGCAGCAGTACATTGCAAATGAACAGTATTTATAAGCACATTAAAAATAAGTCTTCAGGATTGAACTCTGCAATGCAAAAGGTTAAACAACAACATATCAGCACAATGCATAACTTACGTTGTCTTGAGAGTGCTGGGTTTTTGCATTCTAGTCGCCCGTAGAGCGCACACTGCCCTGGTGTTGACAGCAGGTTAGCGCCCATCAAAAGAAGGGAATATGGCGTGCCATCACTAAGGACATGCATACGCTGGGAATCTATGGGAGGCGGAGCAGCCACTGTCGGCAACGGTGAGAGGACCTGAGACGCTGGGCACAGAAGACTGCAGAGGCCCAGTTGGGGATGGCCTCCCCATGAGGAAGGTGTGCATGTCGGACCCTCACCCCCCTGATGGCCCACATACTGGCAGTGGCCTACCCTGAGCTGCATGGGTGCTTGAGGGCATCACAGCAGCCAGAAGGGAGTGAGTACAGAGGGTATCAATATATATTTTGGCTGGTGGAATGATATCTGGGTGGCAGATGTGTGTCAGTGGATGCCTCTAAGGCCAGGCCAGACATTGTAGCATGTGTCATCTGAAGGGTAATGGGTGTATGGCTAATACAGGTAACCTAGCTTGTCAGCAATCCATTTCAGGCAGGGCATCATGGGTCCCAGGAGTGCTGCAGTTGGCGGTCTGTTCACTCATCTTGCTTTAGAGACTAGCCATATCCCTGGGAGTGCAATGCATAGTACTTAAGCCTGTTCCCTGTGTGTGACGACGATGTGTATGCCAACTGTGGTTTGGTGCAGTCATTGACCCAGTGTATCCTTTGTCTCTTTCTCCCCCCTTTTTTGTTTTGTCCTGCCCTTGTGTGCATTAGCATCATCTGACAGGGGAGCAGGGGTACAGGCAACAGAGGGAGCTGCACCCCACATGACCCAGGAGACAGAATCCACATACGCCGAGGGAACCAGTGGGATGGAGGGTGAGGGGAGCACTACGGCAGAGACTGGAGGAGACAACACAGACTCAGATACTTCCTTCGATGGTAGCTCCCTGGTGGTGGTGGACACCTCTGTGACCATGCCAGCTGCAGGTACATCCGCCACTCCATACCAGCACCACCCTCCCAGCAGCCCCTCAGTGAGTTTCCTGTGCCTGCTCACCGAAAAGGGTGGGCATCTCCTTTGCCCCAGGCACCTCAGGCTCTGCCCCAGTGAGCCCTGCTGCCCTGAGTGAGAGGTTATTGATCTCCTGAGATACATCTCTGTAGGGCAATCAACCATTGTGAATGCCATCCAGGGGCTGGCATCCCAGATGCAGCAATGCAATGTATTCCTAGAGGGCATCCAAAGTGGATTGACAGCCCAACAGAGATCAATTCAAGTTCTGGCCTCTTCCCTGACGGCAGCCATTGTCCCTGTTTCTACCATCCCCCCTCCAAATCCCACTTCCCAGTCCCATTCTTCTCAACCCCAACCCATCCCAAGCAGACATACATGCATGCACACAAGATAACACCCAAGAGTGTCGCAGGCAAAACACAACCACCACACTTCATCCCACAAGCACTCACACAAACACCATACAGTTTCAGACATGATAACTTCCACTACCTCCACTGCCTCCCCCTCCTCCTCCTCTACCTTCCTCCCAGTCATGTCCACACTCACACCTGCATGGACTACATCAACATCCACTAACAGCATCACCACACCAAGCAGGACACACACTTCATTAGCAGATACCTCCACAACAGCCATGTATGCATCCCCTCTGTCCTCTCCCACAGTGTCCCCCCCAAAAGACACAAACGCAAGCACTCACCCAACAGCCATCCACCTCACATCAGCATACTGCCCATGCACCTTCACCAAAGTCCAGCAGACATACACCTCCAACAACCACTACCTTAACATCCACTCCCATTATTCCTCCCTCCTCCCGCTCCAACATCCCTAAAAAGCTTTTCCTTCCCCAAATGTACTTCTTCCCTACCCTTCCCCCGTCCTGCCCGTATAAGCAGGGTACCATGGACACAGCCCAGCACCTCAGCCACACAGTCCATGGTGACAGTGTTAGCACCACCTATTCATGGTGATAAGGATACCACTCCTCATCGAAGAAGGGGAAGGAGCCAGCACCACCAGGCAAGAAGGGGAAGGGCCCTGCACCTCCAGTAAAGAAGGGGAAGGAACCTGCACAATTAGGAAAGAAGGGGAAGGAGCCTGCACCACCAGGAAAGAAGGGGAAAAGCCCATGCACCCCTGCCAGGAAGGGTAAGGGATCCATGCCCCATGTACTGGAGGAGACGAAGCACTATACTCCAGCGAGGAGGCTGTCAGGGTAACAACTCCACTACCACCAGCTGTCATGAAGCCCCCACCACCAGCTAATG
The DNA here is from genome assembly GCF_031143425.1 of Pleurodeles waltl. Lineage (NCBI taxonomy): Eukaryota > Metazoa > Chordata > Amphibia > Caudata > Salamandridae > Pleurodeles > Pleurodeles waltl. Next base: position 624,094,627 of record NC_090438.1, on the reverse strand, counting down.
AATTGCAGCCATCAGACAGTCCAGAGGCTGCTGAGGAGGCTCCTCCAACCACCAGCAAATTGCAGCCATCAGACAGTGCAGAGACTTACTAGGAGGCTCCTCCATTCACGGCCAGCAGACGCCATGTAGGCCACCCTCCAGGGCTGCTGTGTGAGTTTCCCCCTCCAGAACAAGTGGGCAAGTCACCCACCTGAGAGACTGTGGCCTTGTTCTCCCCAGGACAGAGCAATGGGCACGTTGCCCCCTCCAGAACCATTGGGCTTGTTCCTGCATCCAGCAGAGGTGCCCCCCCTCCCCCTGAGGTGCCTGCCTATTTGCAAACTGATGCCCCTGCAATGTTCTATCCGGATGTGGTCAGGATTCGAGTTGGGCCTTAGGCTGTGCCCTGTGGCCATGTGGACCCTTTGAACATTGGACTGGGCAGTGTCCCTTTGTGTACATGTGTACATATCTGTTTCATTGACAAATCAAATTATTGATTTTGAATTTGATCTGATCACAATCACTTTCGTCCATTCCTGTTGTCCTTGCATTATTCTTCCATTTCTCAGGGACAAATTGTTTTTTGTGTGCAGCTAGTTGTGTGTGTGTCGGGTGTGTGTCATGCATGTGTGTCAGTCTTGTTTTCCTCCCACCCCCCCTTGTGTGCTAGGTGGCTGTACTCACCGCAGTCGTCTTTGTCAGCGTTGGTGTTCCAGGTGGAGCATAACATAGAATATTATTATGAAAACTTTCAGGTTCCATGCAGCATTCTTCTTCCCTGTGTCTCCATAGGTGAGTCCTTTCTCTTCTGTGCTGTGTTTCTGCCAGGCTTTTGATGGCGTTGGTACCGCCCCGGAAAAGGTGACGGATTGCAGTGTCTTATTATGGTGGGCTGTACTTTGACATCCGCCTGGCTGTTGGTGGCTACCGTCATGGTGAGGGTTGTTTCTGCCCTGGTGGTTGGTGTGGTAGATTGGCTGTCTATGGGAGTTTTCAGCCACATGGTCATAATTTGGCAGTACTTACCGCCAACCTGTTGGCAGTATTACCGCCACTTTATCACTCACTGCCAGGGTCATAATGAGGGCCTCAATCTCTAGTGTGTAAATGATTAAAATGTCCTTTACTGTTAGCTTCTGGGAGTAAGGACCTCATGATGATGTTTTACTATCCCCAAGCGGGGTGGCATGGAATTGTATACTCATCCAAGTTGCCATGACTGTAGCCCCCACAGCTCAAGAGGAGAAAGAGGAGGAGGAAATTGTTGGGTCCACCCAGGATAACATCTCAAAGAAGAACACATGGCTAGGACTCTCTCTAATAGATAATTCAACAGATTGCAAATATCTAGGCAATAACTACTAATGCGCATGTGTTATTTATGATTTTCCCCAACCTTCATCTAGCCCAATTAATTCCCCTGCTCCTCCCTCCAAAACAATTGAAACTCCAGTCTTCTATTAATTAACTGAGGAACACAATACCCTTAGTGAGAAGGAACTCTGCTTTATTCAACAATATCCCTCCCTAATCTCCAGGTGTCAATGCTTAATTGACGGATAGCCTGCTGAAATCGTTAAGTAGCCGCCCATGTGGAGAGGGGGTGCTGGAATGGACAAACCCTGTCCACTGGGAAGATTGTAGCATTCCTCTGTAAGGAAGAGTATTCAACAAATGAGGGAGACACTGTGTAACATCAAAGCTCACCATGTGGATATACTGAGGTTGGTGGAGAGACTAATCTATGTCTTGAAATACATGGCAAAGTTGCACTGGGGACAATCTGGTTTGTTGCAGGAAGAGGATGTATAGTGACATACCCTGACCATGCTGATCATTTAGGGCATATCACAGAGGTGCCTCTGTCCATCTCCAGAGACAACACAAATAGCTCCGTCAACTAGTGCACACCACAAACCTGTAAGGTCCTATCCCTACAAACCTTCCAATATCACCCACAAAACTTACCAGCTCCCATTCACAGCCACAGCCTCAACCTAAGTAGGCCCAGTATTGTGTAGCCAGAGCTGTGGACAACCTCTCCTCCCATACACGAAGACGATACCCTCCAACTCAATAAACATTTAAACCAAACACCTCACTGACTCATCATAACACAATATAACATACCATTTTAATCCACTAATCACTAACCTTATGATGTAGTAGTATAGCTTTTGTGCACCTTTGAAAATAAACATCAATTTCACCTTCTATTTACTGTATATTATACATATGTTCATAGCACTTAGAAAGTTTGCATGAGAAACATTTTAATGGCGTGCTAAAGATGACATTTTCAAGTACTGCCATCAAACATCAATATGGATGCCCTCTGATTCTGAAAGAATGGAAACACTTCCAGTTTAGGGTTTAAAAAAAATCGTATAATAATGTTTTAAAGAAAATAGTTTGCAACCTTTGCTTTTCATAAAATAGACAGTCCCTGGTAATGGACAATTTAAAAACATAATTCCTGGTTTAGATCTTGGCAAATGGAATACTCAGTCACAAAAGTGATAGATATCCTGCTCGCCGTATAGCGATCCCAATAGCAAATGATGGGATACTAACCCCATGGACGGTATATCTATCACGTTTGTGACAGAGTATTTCCCTCCACCAAGATCTAAATCAGGCCCACAGAACCTTAGTAAAGAAAAGAAAAGTCAACTTAAAGGAGGTGGACAATGGAAGAAAAACATTGGGAACATCACAGGGCAAGTCTATTTACAATGTTCAAAGTGGAACATAGAAAACAAAATCTAAATGTCCAGCTCAAATAGTCCAAATACTAGTACAAAAATACTAAAGAAGGGAAGTCTGAAAGTAGACTGAATTCTAAAGTCAGTCCCCAACCCAGATAATGTGTCCAAGAAGCTGCTCTGTGCTAAAGGTAACATTCCTAGAAAGCTTCAGACTCTGATTTTCCATCTACAATTGAACCTCCTCAGCCACAGACAGTTGGTCTTCCATGGCAGGACCAAATATCCCATGGAGTACTCTACACACTGAGATAGTGTGGAACTGCTGGGGGAGATATATTTGGGGATACAACAACAGGAGGTGGGAAGGGGTGGGTTTCAAGAGGAGACTAAGGGCATGATTTAAATCTTGGTGAGATTCCTGTTGTCCCTCAGCGACAGAGTTTACAAGTACTCCATCAAGATGACAGCATTCCGACCGCTGTATTTAAAAGTGAGGTGGCTGAATTTCAGTCTGCATCGACAGAGTGTATTCCATCATGTAAATGGTTTCCCGCTGCTGACAGCACGGACTAAGAAGCTATAAAGCATTACTTTAGATATCCCAGTTGTGCTGGCATTATTCTAGTGGTAGATCCCTGATGACAGGATTCCGTTGCGGGACATGTTCAACAGCATACTATGCCTGTGGCTATTGGATGGATGCTACCAGTGAACACCTGATGCAGTTTGGCTGATTGATAACTCTTGTATACCACACTATAAAACACACTCCATTTCTGACCATGATCCTTTGCCGTTCCCTTGCACAGCACCATTTTGCAGCAGGAATTGCCACACATATGTTAGGTTTTCCTTTTAATTTTCCCACTGTTTATTTTTCATTTGTTTTTTTAATTCCTTGAATTGTGTTAATTTTCTATACTCATAATGTCAGAGAGTAGAAATCCCCATTTGACAAAGGGAGAATTTATAGTCATGGTGGATGAAATCATTAGAGTAGAGCTACAATTGTTTGGAGCTCAAGTCCAAAACAAAACCACGTCTGAGAAAAGGCAAATGTGGGCCAGAATAGTTGAAAGAATGGATGTTGTAACAAACAACCTATACACAGAGGAGGAAATTAGGAAGAGGTGGAATGACCTGCAGGGGAGAGTGTGTTCTGTGGCCTCCAAGCATCACCTGGAGGATCAGAGGCCAGGTGGTGGTTCTTCCAGGCCCCCCTTGTAATTTTGTTCCCTGGGAGAAGAAGGTGAAGGCTTGACAGGAATCCCAGATGGAATGGAGACTGGTAAGTTACACTTTTGAATATCTCCCTAAACATAAATGTTTTTTCTTACAATTTACCTGTTGATAATGTGTTTCCACTATTTAGAAATATATATTTCAAAATACAATTTATTAATTTGGCTTTCTAAACAACGTTGTAGCATCATTTTTGTTTAACTCGTTTAACTAATATTTCAAATGTTTTTGTAAATATGTGAATGTGGTCTCCATTTCACACAATTATTTTTCCCTTGTTTGTTTGATTGGATGAATGTATGGTATTCTGTATAAATTCAGATTACAGGTGTCAATCGCCATCAGTGTTTAAAATATGTCATGGTGTTTCTAGATCTCTGAAACATTACTGATGTGTTCCATATATGCAAATTCAGTTTACTTCTACTGTATATTTTTATAAGGTATGTTACACGCCCACATTTACAAGTGTTGTCAAAGTTTATTTGATATGGCCACACTATCTTGATACCTTTTTTTGATGGTTACTAATATTTTTGCAAATATTTCATAAGCAATCTGTCTCATCTTACATATATTTACATTTTTCAAAGTGTTATGTATTTACTATATTATGGAATCTTGTGAAATGTGAAGTGGTATAGGTTATTATGTTCAAATTTACATGATATTTAATTGATTTGATGGTTTCAGTCTCACAAACCAAATTTTATAATCTACAAATGTCTAGTGTATATCAGTATACAGGATGAATATAAGATCTTTAGTTATGTAACGCAAGCCTGGCTATGTTCATAGGAAGACTAATGCTATAATTACCACAAAGTTGTTCAAAGGTCAGATCATTACCTGGCTAATCCCTTGAATGGTAAACTCATATTTCTCTACTGCATTGTGTTGTGTAGAAAGTTTGGTAAATGTCATGTCTATGTTGTTTCCCAATATTTCAGAACAATATTTTACTTGCTATTCTGGAGAGATTCTGTGTGTATAATAAACTCTTGATCAAACAACTGAAAGGCACAGTAATAATATCAGGTGTCTCCCACCTTTTCGGTTGCTTCATTTTTTAACTCAAAAACATTTCATGGTAAATCAAGACATCTAGAATAATATTCCTGTTCAAATTATCATAGATCCATCATCAAGAGCACATGGACCACCATCTGGGTCAACAGCAAAGTATAACTCCACTCCACACTAGGAGAAACTCTTCAGTGAGGATACTACTTCTACAAGTTGTGATGAGGAGCAGTCTGGTTTAACTGGTTTGCCTGGTCAGACATCTGCAGTGAGTTTCACTCGGCCACACCTAGACCTCCCACCCTAGTTGTTACCACACCTCAGCCTGAGCATACCTCCACTTCCTGTGTCCCAAGGGCCACAACACCAATCCTGTGCCCCTAATTCTGGTTGGTGTTGAGCCAACACCACCGCCAACACATCCTGTTCAGCCAAGACCCAGTGGGATGGGGCACACTGGCTCAAGGGCACAGGGGAGTGGGGGCAGGGTCCATGGGAGGGAATCTGTGGACCAGCAAAATGAGGCCACTGGCTTCACTGTCACCCAGGTCACCATCAAACAAATCTTGGGAGCTATCACTCAGTCTAGGACATAATGAGCTAGGTCCTCACTGAGCTCTGGGAGATGAAGCAGTTACAGAGGGAGCATAATTACCAGATGGAAAATATTAAGGCCCTCATTACAACTCTGGCGGTCAGTGTTAAAGCGGCGGTAACACCACCAAAAGGCCGGCAGTAAGAAAAATCATGAATCACGGTGGAAACCACCAACACATACAGCCACTTTAACACTCTTACCGCCACAGCGGTAGCAACAAACACCGTGGTGGTAACGGGCCAAAAGCCAGGCGGAAGACAATGTACCGCCCACAGAATTAAAACCCACCCATCCGCCAGCTTTTCCGGGGTGGTACCAATACCATCCAAAGCTCGGCGGAAACAGTACTCTGAAGGGAAACCACTCACCTCTTGACACTCAATGAAGAACCAGGACACCATGGAGCCCGAGTTGCAGGTTTTACCCATGCTGGTGTATCTTCTCATATACCAGGCACATGAACGCCGGCGACGATGACCACAGTGAGTACTGCACCTAGCACACATAGGAGGGAGGGAGGAAAAAGAGAGTGACACACACACGCAACACGCAACCCCCCCACCCCAACCCCCAACACCATACACACAAACATATGCTGCAACATCACATATAGACCCCGTAACCCTCAGGAATAAAGCAAGGACAAAAGGAATGGAGTCAAATGAGTGTAATATTAGTAATACTTAGAAATATGTTCAGAAAGCAAAAACAGCATGTACAATACATACAATATATACAAAATGCGGAACAATGCCCACTCCAAAATTGGCCGTGGCCCACTGGGCCAAAACACATAGGTCAAGCCCACACTTGACTCCTGCCTCAATACGGAGAGAACACTGCAGGGGCATCAGGTCGAAAACACACAGGCAGCTCAGGGGGACGGGGAATGGGTGGGCACCTCAGCCGAAAGATGGTATAATGCCACTGCTCCTGGAGGGGGCTCCATCCCCACTGCGCAGTCCTGGGGAGTGCAAGGCCACAGTCTCTCAAGTGGATGGTCTGCCCACTGCTTGCTCCTGGGGAGTGCAAGGCCACAGTCTCTCTAGTTGGTGGTTTGCCCACTGCTTGGTCCTGGGAAGTGCAAAGCCACAGTCTCTCTAGTGGATGCCTTCTTCCACTGGCTTAGGAGGGGGCCTTGTGCCCAGTGTGCTTCATCCTGGCAAGGAGGGGCTGAGTGGATGCCTTTTTCCACTGGTTCTGGAGAGGGCCTTGTGCCTAGTGTGCTTCATCCTGGCAAGGGGGGGCTGAGTGGATGCCTTCTTCCACTGGTTCTGGAGGGGACCTTGTGCCCAGTGAGCTTCATCCTGACAAGGAGGGGCTGAGTGGATGCCTTCTTCCACTGGTTCTGGAGGGGACCTTGTGCCCAGTGTGCTTCATCCTGACAAGGAGGGGCTGAGTGGATGCCTTATTCCACTGGTTCTGGAGGGGACCTTGTGCCCAGTGTGATTCATCCTGTCAAGGAGGGGCTGGGTGGATGCCTTCTTCCACTGGATCTGGAGGGGGCCTTGTGCCCAGTGTGCTTCATCCTGGCAAGGAGGGGCTGAGTGGATGCCTTCTTCACTGGTTCTGGAGGGGGCTTTGTGCCCTGTGATGCAGATATTTTGAAGTGCAAGGTCACAGTCTCTCACCTGCATGTCACAACAACAGCCTTTGCAGGGGCCAGGACACACTGCAGCCCATGCAGTCACCACTACACACTGCTCTCCGGCGGTGATGGCTGCTCAGTGGATGGCAGTTGCGCTTCCAGTGGCTGTGCTGTCAGTGGTGGTGGTAGGCCCTCACCTGCAACATCGGACGGCTGCCCACTGGGGCTGCTGCTGCTGGCAGTGGTGCTGCTTGCGGTGGTGCAGGTGGCAGTGCTGGCTGCGGTGCAGATGGCAGTGCTGGCGGTTGTGGTGGTAGCCTCCAGGCCCTCACCGCAGCCTCGGACGGCTGCCCACTGGGGCTGCTGCTGGCAGTGGTGCTGCTTGCGGCGGTGCAGGTGTTGGTGCTGGCCGCGGTGCAGGTGGCGGTGCTGGCCGCATTGCAGGAGGCGGTGCTGGCCGTTGTGCTGGCCACGGTGCAGGTGGCGGTGCTGGCGTTTGTGGTGGTAGCCTCCATGCCTTCACCTGAAGCCTCGGAAGGCTGAAGTGCCACAGCGGACGTGAACTGGGTGCCTGAGGTGCTGGGCTGAGTTCTGGACATTCTGGCCTGAGGTGATGGACGGGGGAGGGTAGGGAAGAGGTAAATGGTGGAGAGGAAAAGCTTCTTAGAGACACTGGGACAGGAAGAGGGTGAAGGTTTGGGAGTGGAGGAAGAGGGAGTGGTTGTAGGAGGTGTCAGTCTGCTGTGATTGGGTGCAGGTCAATGGGCTGGATGCTGTTGTGTGGTGGATGGCTGTTGGGTGGGTGTGTGCTTGCGTTTGTGTTCTTTGGGAGGAGGGGTCACAGACACAGTGGGAGAGGACACAGGGGATGTGTGCATGGATTTGGGGGTGGTTACTGCCAGTAAGGCGCGTGTAATGATAGGTGTGTTGGTGATGGAGGTAGTGGATGAGGATGTAGTGCATGCAGGTGTGAGTGGAGACCCTACTGGGAGGGAGGTGGACAAGGAGGAGGAGGGGGACACAGTGGAGGCCGTAGATGTTGGTGAGTCTGCATGGGGATGGTACCTGTGTGAGTGCCTGTGAGATGAAGTGTGGTGCTTGAGTTTGCCTGAGCCACTTCTGTGTGTTGATTTGAGTGATTGCTGGTCTGACGGTGTGCTTGGGATTGGTTGGGGTTGAGGGGATTGGGACTGGGTAGAGGAAGTTGGAGGGGGGAGGCTGGAGACAGGAACAATGGCTGCCATCAGTGCGGACGCCAGAGCCTGTAATGCTCTCTGTTAGACCGCCACACCAGAGTGAATGCCCTCCAGGTATGCATTTGTTTGTTGCAAATGCCTTTCGACACCCTGGATGACATTCAGTATGGTTGACTGCCCAACAGTGAAGGATCTCAGGAGGTTAATAGCCTCCTCAATGAGGGCAGCAGGGCTGACTGGGGCAGGGCCTGAGGTGCCTGGGATGAAGGAGATGCTCACCCTCCTGGGTGAGCGGGCACAGGAAACACGCTGAGGGGCTGCTGGGAAGGCGGTGCTGGTACGGGGGTGGCAGCTTTACCTGTTGTTGGGGTGGGGACAGAGGTGTCTGCCACTGCCAGGGAGCGTCCATAGGAGGAGGAGTCGCTGTCAATTGTCTCCCCTCTTGTCTCCGTCGTGATGCTCCCCTCGCCCTCCGTCCCACTGGTGCCCTCACCGTCAGTGGATTTGGCCTCCACGCCCATGTGGGATGCAGCTCCCTCTGTCGCTGGTGCCTCTGCTCCTCCGCCAGATGATGCTAATGCACACAAGGACAGGGAGTCAAAACAAAGAGGGGGGGCGAGACAGAGGATACACTTGGTCACTGACAGCAACAACACTACAGTTGGCGTACACAACACACAGGGATCAGCCCCATGTGCTAGGCCATGCACTACCAGTTACAATATCAGTCACCAGCCCATGGGGTCCATTGCCTAACGCCATTAGCTGCACACCTGAAACCAACAGGACCCTGCCCAGTAGTAGATGGCCACTAACACTATTGGGGTTGTAGTGCTACAGAACCTGCCCAACAAGGGACCTACCCTGCCTGGCCTAGGGGCACCCACAGCCCACAGCCCCCCCCCCGAGGTAACACCTTAACGCGCGCAATGTCATGATTCTGAATCTGTACTTACCCCCTTGTGGCCGCTGTGATGCCTTCAAGTGCCCATCCACTCCGAATAGGCTGTCACCAGGATGTGGAACATCAGGGGAGTCAGGGTACGACGGACACCCCTTCCTCGTTGGGAGGCCAGCACCAGCTGGGCCTCCACAGTCTTCCTTGCACAGCGGCGCAGGTCCTCCCACCGTTTGCGGCAGTGGGTGCTCTGCCTGTCAAAGACCCCCAGGGTCCGCACATCCTTGGCGATGGGACACTAAATACCCTTTTTCTGATGAGCGCTGACCTGCAGAAAAAAATACAGCAGAAAAGAGATTATTCATATTGTCCGGACTGTTACACTTATGGCCCACAATATCCCTCCCATCCCCTTATGCACAGACATTGACCACCAGACATGCAACACCCTGCCCAGGACCCCTCAGCCCCCCCTTCATGAGGCTTACACACACAGCAATCCCTACATTCATGGCCCACGCATCATGCTCACAGTATACTCATATATTTGCCTGGAGGACCATAGAGTAAAGTGTACTGGGGTGGGACCCCATCCACCAGTCCCTCCAACTTCTCCGAAGTGAAGGCGTGGGCCCTTTCCCCAGACACTTGAGCCACTGTCGCTTCCAGACACAGGTCACAGCAGCACTTGCAGTATAGGTGCTCTCCTATTGAAGGTCAGGTAGCAAGTGAGTGAACAGATAGAAAATGGCGGTCACGTCCGCGGCGGTGCGTACCGTCACTGCCGGCATACATCGCCATTGGCTCCTGGAACCCATAGGGCCCAATTGTCAGCGAGACCGGATCCTCAGGGTTTGCACCTGTTCCCAATATGTCCACCTCTTGGTAGCTCCAAACTCTACTAGCCGTTATAGCACAGAGTTAAAGCTGGGAAGGAGACCTGTGGAAGCAAGAGTTAAGAACTAAATAGCAAGGTCATTCACATTAATCTTTATGAACTTTGTTTTAACTCTTTATGCTCTAATAACATTAGAAATCAAGAACATTTCAATAACGTGACCTTTTTATAATCATATACTCTGAACATTGAACTTTCTCAAGTTAATCCTTAGAATATCAATTACATCACAACAAGAGTCAATGAGTACATTCGTTCCCAAAGAATTAACTGCTATACGATTCATGAATTATACCATGGAATAGGCAAACTGACTAAACTTGTTTTGTCTAAAAAGATCACACTCTGTTTGATTTAAGTTTCAAGATGCAATTGCCCAGAAATTATTGCGCATCTTTTTGCCAGACTGCGCATCAAGACTCAAGTACCTGGAATGATTGCGTGCTCTGCCGATCTGAACTGCAAGGGTTAATTGCCAAGAATGAATCGCACACACTATTGCCGATTCAACCATCAAGATTCAAAAGCCTTGAAATGATTGCGCACTCTGCCGATCTGAACTACAAGGGTTAATTGCCAAGAATGAATCACGCACACTGTTGCCGATTCAACCATCAAGATTCAAATGCCTTGAAATGATCACTCACTCTCCCGATCTGAACTGCAAGGGTTAATTGCCAAGAATGAATCGCGCACACTGTTGCCGATTCAACCATCAAGATTCAAATGCCTTGAAATGATTGCGCACTCTGCCGATCAGAACTGCAAAGGTTAATTGCCAAGAATGAATCCCTCACACTGTTGCCGATTCAACCATCAAGATTCAAATGCCTTGAAATGATTGCGCACTCTGCCGATCTGAACTGCAAGGGTTAATTGCCAAAAATGAATCGCGCTCACTGTTGCCGATTGAACCATCAAGATTTAAATGCCTCAAAATGATCGTGCACCATGCCGATCCGAACTGCAAGGGTTAAGTGCCAAGAATAAATTGCGCACACTGTAAATCACAAAGCCAAAAACTCAAATGTTTCTAGAAAACGGAGTCGAGGTTTATCCCGAACTCCGTCTTAACGCCTTGCTTGAAGATCAGCAAGATAATGAGGACAGGGCCAGGAAATGTCCAAGTAGGCCTCCGGAACAGGGGCTCTGGAAAATGCTGCTGCTCTGCACCTTGACCTCTGAATAGTGAGAACATGGAGCTGGGCTGGGTTCCTTAAATAGACTCAAGCCCCGCCCACCTGCCACACCCAGCCACACCCAGCCAGGCTGCAGGAAAGGCTTGAAAATGAACAATACATTGCAAACCGTATTAAAGACATTTCAAGATAAATACCTGCAATGCAAAAAGTTAATATGCAATATCAGCACACAATGAATGAATTATTACATTGCATAAGGTTTGTCATTTTGCATTATGTTGCCGGTAGAGCGCGCACTGTCCTGGTGTTGACACCAATAATAACCAATGCGAAGTTGCACGGCGGTCATCGACGGCCGACCACAACGGCGCACAACGCCAACAGAATTACTTCACTTCCACTTGTCTCTCTTTACAGGTCAGGCAGCCGCCATTTTAGGGGGGCACAGGCCATGGCACCTAACTGCGTCATCAGCAGACATTGCCACATCAACTGACTCTCGAATTCACATACTGTTTCTGTAAAGGAAGAAATGCGTTTTATTATAACATACGTGTGAATATGATCCTCTGCTCACATTTTTTTCTCCCTAGACTTCAACCGCTGAGGATGAATAGGAGATGGAGACATCCCCTCGTGTACAGACCCCTGGTGGACCTGGCGACAATGGAGGGCAGGCACATTATCATGACCTACAGACTTGATCGGGCCACAATCCAAGAACTGTGTGCCCAATTGGAGCCAGACCTGATTTCAGCTATCTGTCAGCCCACAGGTATCCCCGCTCTAGCGCAGGTCCTGTCAGTGCTCCATTTCCTGGCAAGTGGTTCCTTCCAAGCAACCGTGGCCATGGCATCAGTGATGTCTCAGCCAATGTTCTCCAACGTGCTGACCAGGGTGTTGTCTGCCCTGCTGAAACACATGCGTAGCTACATCGTATTTCCCCAGGTGGATGATTTGGCCACCGTGAAGGCTGACTTTTCTGCCCTGGGACATATCCCCAATATCATTGGTGCCATTGATGGTACACATATTGCATTTGCCACCCCACAGAGAAATGAACAAGTTTTCAGGAATAGAAAAAGATTTCACTGTCTGAATGTGCAGATGATGTGTGGCAGACCAGTACATCGCCCATGTGAATGTCAAGTATCCTGGCTCTGTGCATGATGCCTTTATCTTGAGGAATAGCAGCATTACATACGTGATGTCGCAACTCCAGAGGCACCAGGTGTGGCTAATAGGTGATCTCATGGGCCCCACCCAGTTGATGTAGTATATGGGTGTGGTTTTGGCCCTAAGGGTGAATGTCTAGCTAACATGTATCCCTCGATATTTGCAGGTGACTCTGGTTACCCCAACCTCTCATGGCTACTGACCCCAGTGCGGAATGCCAGGACAAGGGCAGAGCAACGTTACAACGAGGCACATGGGTGAACAAGGAGGATAATTGAAAAAATGGGCAGTTGAGAGCCCAACAGCAGCATCAAAGGGGTAAGTTCTTTTTCAAGTTTTTCTTGTTACAGCAACAAATTATAGCATCAATGTAAAGGTTGACACATGTCTAATGCACAAGAAAAGTTCTGGAAGTTTTGCACAAGATCATGATACCCCGATATTTATGATCACTAGCAAAGGATTGTTTTGAGCAGACACATGCCTGACTAATAAAAAAGAGGTACATGAGTTTGCTGGATGTTATATGGGGCAGTTGTACCGAACAGGCCACAATTTTTGATTGTGTCAGGTGTGATGCTCCATTACAATTTTGAAGAAGGTTATGCTGGCCCAATTACAGGTGACATTGCATAAAATGTACTTATGATACAGTGGATGTTCCAAACATCACATTGGTGAGCTGGTATTGTAAACAAACAACAATGAGCATGTGAGTCAAAATGACTACAAAACTGAGATCATTGTAAATAGTTTTTAATAAAAGCATATTTCGAATGTTTTTTTCACTAAACAATTAAGGTCAGTTTATGTTAAAAGTTACAGATTGGCATGATCCCTTACTCCATCACAAGTATAGATGAAAGCCAGTCTGTTTTCAATAACATGATTTTGAAAGGCATCCATTTTTTAATAAAACAGACAGGAATGTGTACACATTGTTGACAGAGTAACACATACCCAAGACCAATTTTTTTAATGTACTTTGTTAAGTCAAGATGATAAATCAATAATGAACAAAAAGAGATTACACTTACCTAAACACCAAACATCTGCTAGATCACACACATGCAAACATACATCAGACATGCATGCAGCTGCCCCACATGCAGACACAATCACATCAACCATCTCAACAGCACACTCATCCAAACAAACACACTCAAAACTGACTGAAACGCTCTGCCAAGATGTAAATCAGGCCATAAATGTCTGCTGTTCAGGAGGCTGCAATGTACTTAATGTTGGATCAGCCCTCACCAATCTGGATGCCGGCAACTTCCTTATCATCACTTTCATAACCCAAGAGAGCACCTGTTCACCAAGCACCCACGTCAAAGTCTCCTAGAAAGTAGCCATGACAACATATACAGGGATTCCTTGGCCTTGCCCTTGGCAGCTTGTGCAGGCACACTGCCAGTGCTGATGGGTGTCTCTTTGGAGCCTCTCACACCTGTAGTAGCTGCCAAAACTACAGTGGCCATGGACTGGGTGGCTGAGGTGCTGACCTGGGTTCTGCCCACCCTGGCCTGAAGTGAAGGACGGGGAGGGGTAGGGAAGAGGTCAAGGGTGGAGAGGAAAAGCTTCTTAGGGAAACTGGGATGGGAAGAGGGTGAAGGTTTGGGAGTAGAGGAAGAGGGAGTGGTTGTAGACGGTGTCTGTCTGCTGTGTTTGGGTGCAGGTGCATGGGCTGGATGCTGTTGTGAGGTGGATGGCTGTTGGGTGTCTGAGTGCTTGCGTTTGTGTACTTTGGGAGGTGGGGGCAGACACAGTGGGAGAGGACACAGAGGGCGTGTGCATGGATGTGGGGGCGGTGACTGCCAGTGAGGGGCGTGTAGTGATAGGTGTGATGGTGATGGAGGTAGTGAATAATGCTACTGGGAGGGAGGTGGACGAGGAGAAGGAGGAGGAGGAAGACACAGTGGAGGCAGTGGATGTTGATGTGTCTGCTTCTGGATGATGTTTGTGTGAGTGCCTGTGGGATGATGTGTGGTGCTTGTGCTTGTCTGAGCCACTCCTGTGTTTTGTCTTGGGTGCATGTTGGTCTGATTGTGCGCTTGGGATAGGTTGGGGTTCAGGGGAATGGGACTGGGTAGAGGAAGTTGGAGGGGGAGGCTAGAGACAGTGACAATGGCTGCCATCAGGGAGGAGGCCAGAGCCTGGAATGATCTATGTTGGGCTGCCACACCAGAGTGAATGCCCTCCAGGAATGCATTTGTATGTTGCAAATGCCCTGCCAGCCCCTGGATGGCATTCACTATGGTTGACTGCCCAACGGAGATGGATCTCAGGAGGTCAATAGCCTCCTCACTCAGGGCAGCAGGGCTAACTGGGGCAGGGCCTGAGGTGAAGGAGATGCCCACCCTCTTGAGTGAGGGGGCACGGGAAACTCGCTGAGGGGCTCATGGGAGAGTGGTGCTGGTACAGGGGGTGGCGGCTGTACCTGTAGTTGAGGTGGCCACAGAGGTGTCCACCACCAGCAGAGAGCTTCCATCGGAGGAGGTATTACCGTCAGAACTGTCCCCTCGTGTCTCCGCCTTGGTGCTCCCCTCGCCCTCCATCCCAGTGGTGCTCTCACGGTCGGTATATTCGGTCTCCAGGGCCGTGTGGGATGCAGCTCCCCTGTCGCCAGTGCCTCTGCTCCTCCGCCAGATGATGCTAATACACATAAGGATAGGGTGGCAAAATTAAAAGAGGGGGAAGAGACAGAGGATATAGTTGGTCAATGCCAGCAACAACACCACCATTGGCGTACACAACACATAGGGGACAGCCCTACACACTAGGCGATGCACTACCACTCACAATGCTAGTCACCAGACCATGGACAGTAATACCTAACACCAGTTGCAGCATACCTGAGACCCACAGATCTCTGCCCAGTAGTAGATGCCGACTAGCATGTTTGGGGGTGGAGTGCATCAGCCCCTGCCCAACATGGAACCTACCCTGCAATGTCCGGCCTGGTATATGGGCACCCACAGGCCCACATCCCCCACCCAGAAACCACTCCACCATGCGCAATTTGCAGATTTGGAAACTGTACTCATCCTCTTGTGGCTGCTGTGATGCCCTCAAGCGCCCATCCAGCTCCAGATGGGCCACCGCCAGTATGCAGGACATCAGGGGGGGTCAGGGTTTGACGGGCACCCCTTCCTCATTGGGAGGCCATCCCCATATGGGCCTCCGCCATCTTCCTTGCCCTGCGTCTCAGGTTCTCCCACCATTTGCAGCAGTGGGTGGTCCGCCTGCCGTAGACCCCCAGGGCCTGCACGTCCTTGGCGAGGGTACGCCATATACCCTTTTTCTGATGGGCGCTGACCTGCAGAAAAATGGAAAAAGGAATCAGTCATACCGTCCGACCTGTTACACCCATGGCCCACCATATCCCTCCCCTCCCCTTACGGCCCCTCCACTACCCCCCCTTACACAAGGTCTTCACACACATCACACCATGCATTCATGCCCCATGCATCATGCCTACAGTGTACTCACCTGTTAGTCTGGAGGACCATAAAGCAATTGGTACTGGGGTAGGACCCCATCCACCAGCTTCTCCAACTCTGCAGCGGTGAAGGCAGGGGCCCTTTCCCCAGTGACCCGAGCCATAGTTGCTTCCAGACACAGGTCACAGCAGCACTTGCAGTGTAGGTCCTCTCCTGTTGAAGGTCAGGTAGCAAGTGTGTGAACAGATAGAAAATGGTAGTCAGGTCCGTGGCGGTGAGTACCATCACCGCCGGTGTACATCACCATTGGCTACTGTGACCCAATGGGCCCAATGATAACCAATGAGGAGTTGCGCGTCAGTACTCAACTGCCTCCTGCAACGGCGCACAACGTCAGGGGAATTACCTCATTTTCACCTGTCCCCCCACACAGGACAGGGGTCCGCCATTTCTAGGGGGTGCAGGCCATGGCACCTAACTTCGTCACAGCCGACATAAGCACATTTTGGGAATAAACATAAACATACTGTTTCTGTCACAACATGCAAAGCATTGTACATTGAGGAAATGTTGAAAACTGACCAGATGCTCACTGTTTCCCCCCCTAAAGTACAACCGCTGAGGATGAATAGGAGATGGAGCCATCTCCCGTGTACAGGCCCCTGGTGGACTTGGCAACAATGGAGGACAGGCACATTATCCTCACCTATAGACTTGATAGGGCCACAATCCAAGAGCTGTGTTCCCAATTGGAGCCAGACCTGATCTCAGCTATCCGAAAGCCCACTGGGATCCCCCACTTGTGCAAGTCCTATCTGTGCTCCATTTCTTGGCAAGTTGTTCCTTCCAAGTGACTGTGGCCATGGCAGGAGGAATGTCCCAGCCAATGTTTTAAATGTGCTGACCAGAGTGTAGTCTGCTCAGATGAAACACATTTGCAGCTACATTGTTTTCCCCCAGGTGGAGGATGTGGCCACAGTGAAAGATGACTTCTATGCAATGGGACATATCCCCAACATTGTTGGGGCAATTGATGGTACGGTACACATATTGCCTTTGCCCCCCCCCAGGAGAAATGAACAGGTGTTCAGAAATCCATGAATGGACAGATAATGTGACTGGCGGACCAGTACATCCCCCATGTCAATGCAAAGTATCCTGGGTCTGTGCATGATGCCTATATCCTGAGGAATAGCAGCATCCCATATGTGATGGCTCAACTCCAGAGGCACAGACTGTGGCTAATGGGTGAGCCCATGGTCCCTACCAGTGTATGTTGGTATATGGGTGTGGGGTTGGCCCTAAGGTTGAGTGTCTGGATAACAGGTATCCCTTGATATTTACAGGTGACTCTGGTTACCCCAACCTCTCATGGCTACTGACCCGTGTGAGGAATCCCAGGGCAAGGGCAGTGGAATGTTACAATGAGGACCATGGGCGAACAAGACAAATTATAGAGTGAACCTTTGGCCTCCTGAAGACCAGGTTTCGGTGCCTCCATCTAACAGGTGGATCCCTGTGATACTCACCCAAGAAGGTGTGCCAGATCATCGTGACATGTTGCATGTTGCACAACCTTGCCTTGAGACGCCAGGTGCCTTTTCTACAGGAGGATGAGGCTGGAGATGGGCGTGTGGCAGCGGTAGAGCCTGTGGACAGTGACGAAGAGGAGGCAGAGGATGAGGACGTGGACAACAGAACATCTATCATTTGACTTTCAGAGACACACAGGTAAGACACTGTAACTGCACCTTACATTGCAGTTTTGAGTTGTAAAGTTTCATTGGCAGGCTGCTGTTCCCACTACTATTGTCACTTACTGTACCCTTTGACATGTTATTCACAGATATTTGTGCTCTACTCTGGCTCCTGGTGTATTGACTGCAGCACAATAGAGGTCATACCTATATATACATTAGTGTACAGTCTACTTGCAATGTCTACAGATTGTTAAAGGAATACATACTTAAATCATTTGACATACTACATTCTTGTATTTTTTAAAAGGGTGTTTATTTAATTGCTGAAAATGTAATGGGGATGTGTAGTGAGCTTGGGTGATGGTGACGAAGAAGGTCCAGTCTCTTTGTATCACAGGCGCATTGGGTGGCAATCAGGAGAGTCTTATTTCCTGGTGGGGGTCTTGGCAATGTTCTCTGGCTTCTGCCTGCATCGCAGGGACTGTTTGCGGGGTGGTTTTCCTTCTGCAGGGGGAGGGGTGCTGTTGGCCTGTTGGTCCTGTCGTGTTACAAGTGTGAATGTAAAAGTTTGACCGAGGCCTCCCATGCAGTGTATCCGAGAAGGGCTCCATTGCTGTTGGCCTCAATGCTTGACTTTGCCCCAGTTGAAGAAAATCTCTAAGAAATGTTCTAAGAGTGAGGGTAAAACCTTTTTAACTCAGGCTTCTGACTCAGTGTATCCGAGCAGGGCTCTATCGTGGTCAGCCTCAAAATTTGACTTTGCCCCGGTCAAGTGCAACCAGATGTCCCCAGTTGGCGCTTTTGGTTTTTAGGTGCTAGAAAGCAGTTTTTTAAATGTAATCTTTAAAAATTCAAATATCCGGTTCCCTCCATAGGGTTTTTGTCATTTTCTTGTCATTTTGAAGATAAAAGTAGTTTCTATTTTCATAAATTGGTGTTGGATTTTTATTGTGAATTGAGTTTTACTTATTTACTGTTTTGTTGATATTAAATGCTTTACACACCTGTCTCTTAATTGAAGCCTAACTGCTCATGGGCCAAGCTACCAAGGGTTGAGCAAGGATTAATTTATTGAGACCTTGACTGGATCTAGTATAGGTTTGTGGCCTATTCGTAAGTGTAGGTACCTAGCTGACCTTTCCAATCACCCACTTTACAACTGTAGATGGCCTTTGGAAGGTGCTGATGAGATTGGAAGATAAGGCATATCTGGCACCACCCACTACATATATTTATGCCTAGGTATATATTTACAATGTTTCCACTGACTAAACTAAGAAGATGCAGCACCCTATAACAGCATTTAATTGTAAAGTTACTGCTAGTAGCTTTGCACATGTAGGTGATCTCCCTATGGAGAAATTCACAAAAGATAGGAGGGGCAGAAGTCTCTGGCTTTTGAATTGCATGTTGTAGTGTGTGAGTAGTACTACTGCAGTACTGCATCAGATACTGCAGCATGTAATTTGTTGATCCGGTCCATTATTAATGTCAGAGTTCTGTACTGTGTTGGGGGAAGTAATGACTATGTTTGTGATTACATTGTCCAGATACCCATGGAGTGCCAGCATGAGTTAGTAACAATTACCTAGTAGCCACATGTCACCAAAACCCCCAGTGAAGAACTGACCTGCAAGAGGCGACAGAACATGTAGCTGTTATGTGTGCTTCCAAAAAGGCAGCAAAATAGCCTGTGACATTGTAGACAGCTTACACGTTGATGGAGTACCTCCTAGGTTTGTCGCAGAAATTGTGATCCCTATGTTGGGATGGATACATTGCCACATGAGTGTAATCAATGTGACCTGCTACCCAAGGGAAGTGTGCAATGGCATAAAATTGCCTTGTTCCCAGTGAGTGTAGCATGGCGAAAGACTGATGCATTCATATGGTGATGCATATCCATATAGGATGTTTGTTCTGCCAGTGAGATACCCACAGTGTCCCTACTGAGTCACTGGAAAGATCCAGTAGCCATGAAGTGGCCAGTATTTGGGTTGTGCACAGATGTTCAAAAGAAGGCTGTTAGTTAAATTCAGCTACTGCTCCCAGTCTGCAACTATGTTAATAATCACATCAGGTGAGATGCGGTATCTAGCAATGACTGCTTCCATGAACATACCAAAAATGTTCATCCTCCAACTGTAAACCCTGTCTTTCATCTCCAAAATAATTGTTCCTCTAAATGTGGGCCAAGAAAGATATTCATCAATATAGTAAAACAATTTTATTTTTTATGTGTGCCTTTCTTTCTTTTGCAGACAGGGTGTGTGTCACTGATTGCTGTTGTAGTGAGTTTCACCTGTTGAAGGATGCAGTGACATTTTAACTGCTCACCTCTTTGCATTGGTAGATGTGTTGCATGTAAAATATGGACTAATTGAGCTTGTTTTGTCGGTAGTGCTATTGTAATAGATGTAGTTGTACCTTTTGTGAGCAGCAATTGTCTTACTCTTTTGCAGTTGTGTTTTAGTATTACCTGGCCTTCCCTGTAGTATTGAATAGTTTCTGCATTTTTATTGGTTGTGAAGGGTTTTTCTCCATCGTCCATCCCAGTACTCTGGGACCAGCATGGTCCTGAGGTACTGAGCCATCTGATTGGTTGTCCACAACATTGAGAGAAATGTTGCACCCACCATTACAGGACAGGGTGACCCAGTCTCTGAGTAAAAATAGGATGAAAGGGGGAAGGCTAGGAGTATCTGACCCCCTGACCCTTGTGGGAATCTCAGAGAGATCCTCCCTGAGGTTAAAATAAAAATGTCTGTCCCTCTGGACCTGCAGTACTCTTGTGGAACCCACCAGTGAGGTCCTGCGGGACCTCACAGGACACAGTGGGACTACCCCATATACTCTCATAGGATTTCTACTGGATTACCGCAAGAGTACCACAGGACTTGACAAAAAATCCCAAACAAATCTTTGCCCTGCTCCCAACCTCGCTCCATGCATGTCTGAAGGCCATGCAAGGAAGTGATTGGCTACAGCCAGAGCTGAGAACACAGCTTGCTCACAGGACAGGGCCTGCAGCCAACCCCCTACTGCCATGGCTGAAATCAATGTATGGCAGGGCATTGGGAATCTGCTGAACCTGCTGGAAGTTGAGCCAGTACTTTTCACCAGACACTGCTTCCAACTATCTACTATGCATAGTAAAAAGTTATGTTCAATGAGGAAGTTGAGTAAATATGATTGAAAAAAAACCATAAAATCACTGAAAAGACCCCAAAGTTAACACCATGTTACAGTTAGGTTAAGTAATAAGATCTAACTTTACTTTAAAAAAACTAGAATTCACTGAATCAATCAATCAATCAGAAATTATAAAGTGCACTACTCGCCCTTAAGAGCCTCAAGGCACAGTGGGGGGTCGGTCCTCTATGTTTCAGTCAAAGAGCCAGGTCTTACGGTCCTTTATGATTTGAGGTAATGATAGTGACTGCCTGGGGTGAAGAGACAAGGTGTTTCTGCTCTTTGCCCCAAAGTAGGCGAATGATCTTCCTCCAGCCGAGGTCTTCCATATGCAGGTATGGTGGCTAGTGCCTGTTGAGCAGAGGAGAAAGGTCTGGCGGGGAAGTAGGTGATGCGTTGGTTGACGTAGGTAGGTCCTAGATTGTGGAGAGCCTTGCATGCATGGACAAGGAGTTTGAAGTTGATCCTTTTCTTGACGGGGAGCTAGTGGAGGTCTCTGAGGTGTTTCGTGATGTTTTTTTGGTGGGCGATGAGTCAGCATGAGTCAGGAAGAGGTGTTCTGGATGTGCTGCAGTTTCTTCAAATTCTTCTAAGTGGTGCTGGATTAGAGGGTGTTGCCATAGTCAAACCTGCTGGTGTCCAGGGCGTGGGTTACAGTCTTGCAGCAGTCATTTGGGATCCATTTGAAGATTTGCCCCGAGGTAGGCGAAGGATCTTCCTCCAGCCGAGGTCTTCCGTATGTGGGATATGGTGGCTAGTGCCTGTTGAGCAGAGCGGAAAGGTCTTGCAGGGAAGTAGAATGTGAAGCGGTGGTTGAGGTAGGTAGGCCCTAGGTTGTGGAGAGCCTTGAATGCATGGACGAGGAGTTTGAAGTTCATCCTTTTCTCGACGGGGAGCTAGGGGAGGTCTCTGAGGTGTTTGGTGATCTGTTCGTAGCAGGGATGCTCAGGATGAGTCTGGCAGAGGCATTCTGGATGTGCTCTTGTTTCTTCATATTCTTATGGGTGGTGCTGGCATACAGGGCATTGCCATAGTCGAGCCTGCCGGTGTCCAGGGCATGGGTCATGGTCTTGCAGCAATCATTTGGGATCCATTTGAAGATTCTCCAGAGAGGTCAGAGAGCGGGAAACAGGAGGATGCAACAGAGTTGACCTAACGGGTATTGGCAAAATATGAATCCAGGATTAAGCAGAGGTTGTATGCGTGATTCATTGGGGTCAGGGGTGCAGAGTGCTGCGGGTCACTGGGAGTCGCCAGGCAGATGTGGAGGGTCTAGGGATGAGGATCTCCATCTTGTCTGAGTTGAGCTTGAGGCAGCTCTCCTTCATCCAGGTGGCAATGGCTTCCAACCCGTTGTGGAAGTTCTTCTTGGCAGTTGTTGAGTTTTCGGTCAGTGAGATGATCAGCTGGGTGTCGTCGGCATAGAAGACGATGTTTAGTCCATGGCTTCTGATGATGGACGTGAGCGGGGCCATGTAGATGTTTCATAGTGTGGGGCTGAGTTAGGAGCCGTGGGGCACTATGCAACTGGTATCTGTAGGTTCCAACAGGTATGGTGGGAGTCTGACTCTCTGTGCTCTGCCAGTCAGGAAGGAGCATATCTGCTGTAGGGCTTTGCCGCAGATGCCAGCTGCATGGAGTCTGGAGCAGAGGATATGATGGCAGACCATGTTGAAGGCGGACGATAGGTCCAGTAGGATGAGGGCTGCTGTTTGGTCACGGTCGAGGAATGAGAGCTTGTCATCTGTGGCAGTGAGGAGGGCAGTCTCTGTGCTGTGGTTGCTCCTGAAGTCTGATTGGGAGATGTCCAAGAGGTTGTTATCCTCGATGTGTTTGTGGGGCTGTGCGTTGATGTCCTTTTTGAAGACCTTGGCTGGGAAAGGCACCAGAGAAATGGGGCTGTGGTTCTTGAGATCCAGGGGGTTGGCCATGGGTTTCTTCAGTAACGGGTGCATTTCAGTGTGCTTCTAGTCCTCAGGAAAGTTAGCTGTCTCCATGTAGCAGTTGAAAGTGTGGTGGAGCTCGGGTGCAATGGAGTCGTTGGCTTTGTTGAAAATTTGGTAGGAACAGGGATCAGTCGGGGCTCTGGAGTGGATGCTTCTCATGATGGAGCGAGCCTTGTCCATGGTGAGGGTGGTCCAGCAGTGCAGGATCTGTGAAGGGTCAGAGGATCCAAGCTGGTGGGTTGTTGGTGGGCTCAGAGGGTCTTGAGGTCCGAAACTATCATAGATGTCCTTGGTTTTTTGATGGAAGAAGGGGGATAGTCTGTCACAGAGGTCCTGAGATGGAGGGATTTTTTCAGCTTCCAATTGGGGTTTGGCGAACTCTTTAACCACAACAAAGAGATCTTTAGTATTGTGTGTGGGGGCACACACTTAAAAAAACAAAGGTTAACGCAAAGTTGTAATTAGATCCAGCAATAATATCTGGGTTTACATTGAAAATCTGAGAAATTCACTGAAAAAACATTTAAGGTAAAATTATAGGTAGGTAAAGTACTTAGGGTGATATGTACAAAAATTAGGAATAGAGATGTCCAAATTGTGGTTCTTCCAAAATCGCAATTTGGTAAACACCGTTCCTAATGTACTAAAGAATATATTATAAAATGATTGCTAGTGGGGGTCACAACTCAATCTACTTCATGAATGTTAACCCCTCCCATGCCCGCGACGAGCTGGTCCTACACCGGGCCCATGGAGGAAGCGCTAGAGCTCCCCCCCGTGGGCCCTCCACCCCCACACCTCCATCAGGAATGAAAGGAGAATCGCTTCACCTTTCACCCCCTCCACCCCAGTGACATCTGATTACATCAACGCGCAAATCGCTTGCTGACCTCATCAGAGGTCACCTCGGATCGCGCCGGAAGCTTGCTACCAGCGTGATCCCGGAAGAGAAATGCAAAAGCATTTCTCTTCCGACCGGGAGGTGGGGCGGGAGGGACAAGAAAGGAAAGGAAAGACCTTTCCTTTCCTTTCGTGTCTCAAACAGCATTTCTGCTGCCCAATCGCGATGTGATCGGGCAGCATGAATGCCCACTAGACACCAAGGATTTTTTTTTGTCAATTTCAGCAAGGGGAGCGGCCCCTTGGGCAAGCGCCGCTCCCCAGGGGGGCAAATGATTTCTAGGCCATTTCTGCCCCCCCCGGGCCAGATCGGCCTAATATTATTAGGTTGATCTGCCCCCAGGGGGGGCAGAAAACCACTAGACACCAGGGATAATTTTTTTGTTGTTTATTTTTATTTTTTTATGTGCGTGGAGCGACCCCTTAGGCAACGGTTGCTCCCAGGGGCCAAATTATTTTTAGACCATTTCTGCCCCCCCGGGGGCAGATCCCACAAGACACCAGGGATTTTTTTTTTATACTAACACATAAGGGGAGTGTCCCTTTTGGCAAGGGCCATTCCCCGGAGGGGCACAATATTTTTGGCCTTTTGGGGCACAATATTTTTGGCCTTTTCTGCCCCCCCGGAGGCAGATCGGCCTAATATGATTAGGCAGATCTAAACTTCTAGACACCAGGGATATCTATATATTTTTATTTACTTTATGTTTTTATGTATGGGAAGCGACCCCTTAAACAAGGGTCACTCCCCTGGGGGGCAAATTGTATCTAGGCCATTTCTGCCTGCCTTAGGGGCAGATTTGCCTATTTTTTATGGGGGCAGAAACCTCTAGACACCATGGATTGGTGTGTGTGTATGTGTGTGTTTTGTTTGGGGGGGCAGCCCATTGGGCAAGGTTCGCTTCCCATGGGGGCACAATGCTGTTGGCCATAACTGCCCCCCTTGGGGGCAGATTGGCCTACTTTTGGAAAGCCCATCTGCCCCCAAGGGGGGCAGAAAGCTCACCAGAGGCCAGGGAAGATTTCTTTTTTCAAAATAAGAGGTTGGGGGTATGGCCATACCCCCACCCCAAATAAATGGGGAAAAAGTTGTTCTGCCCACCAGTGGGCAGATTGGGCAATTACCCCCGATCCACACCCCGGGGGGACAGAAAGTCTACTAGATGCCAGGGAATAAAAAAAAAAGTGGGGTGGTGGCTAACAACCAGTATGGACCTGGAGATGCCCCCACCTGAACTGAAGGGGCTAACAGTCTTTCAGCTCTCCACCACACACTAAAACATCTTATCCCATGGCAAGCAAGAGGAATGGTGAGGGCTGCACTTTTTTTTACTTTGGGACGCTGCCATGTAGAAAAATCCACAAGACCTAGACACATCTGAAACTAAACATCTGGTTGATTCCAGGGTGGTGTGCTTCACATACACCCCACACCATTTCCTTACCCACAAATCCCTGCAAACCTCCAACTTTGCTGCTGGAAAGCACACATTTTTCCCACATTTTTGTGATGGAACCTTCCGGAATCTGCAGGAATCCACAAAATTCCTAACACCCAGCATTGTCTCATCTATACCGATAAAAATTCTGCTGCACTTGTCAGCCTAAAAATGTTTTTCTTCAAACTGCCCTTTTGGACCCACTTAGGTTCCCCCTCAATTTCAACATGTTTTTGGCTCTTCCCTGTCACAAGCACTTGGCCCACCCACACAAGTGAGGTATCATTTTTACTGGGAGACTGAGGGGAATGTTGGGTGGTAGGAAATTTGTCCTGGTGTGGTGATCCCACACAGAGATGTGGGAAAAATGTGATTTTTTTAGCTAAATCTGAGGTTTGCTGAGGATTCTGGGTAAGAAAACATTGGGGGATCCATGCAAGTCACACCTCCCTCGACTCCCTCGGGTGTCTAGTTTTCAGAAATGTCTGGGTTTGGTAGGTTTCCCCAGATGGCTGCTGAGCCCAGGACCAAAACGCAGATGGCCCCAGCAAAAACAGGTTGTTTGTATTTGATAATTTTGATGTGTCCAGATAGTGTTTTAGGGCATTTCCTGTTGCGAGCACAAGACCTACCCACACAAGTGAGGTACCATTTTTATTTGTGGCTCCTCTCAGATTCCAGAACTTTCTGTCATCGAAACGTGAGGAAAAAGTGATTTTTTGCCAAATAGTAAGTTTCGCAAAGGTTGCTGGGTAACAGAACCTGGTGAGAGCCCCACAAGTCACCCCATCTTAGATTCCCCTAGGTGTCTAGCTTTAAAAAATGCATAGGTTTGGTAGGTTTCCCTAATTGTTGACTGAGCTAGAGACCAAAATCCACAGGTAGGCACTTTGCAAAAAACACCTCTGTTTTCTTTGGGAAAATTTGATATGTCCACTTTGTCTTTTGGGGCATTTCCTGTCACGGGCACTAGGCCTACCCACACAGGTGAGGTATCATTTCTATTGGGAGACCCGGGGGAATGTTGGGTGGAAGAAAATTTGTGGCTCCTCTCAGATTCCAGAACTTTCTGTCACCAAAATGTGAGGAAACAGGGTTTTTTTGGTCAAGTTTTGAGGTTTGCAAAGGATTCTGGGTAACAGAACCTGGTGAGAGCCCCACAAGTCACCTCATCTTGGATTCCCCTAGGTGTCTAGTTTTAAAAAATGCATAGGTTTGGTAGGTTTCCCTAGGTGCCGGCTGAGCTTGAGGCCAAAATCCACAGGTAGGCACTTTGCTAAAAACACCTCTGTTTCTTTTGGGAAAATGTGATGCGTCCACGTTGTGTTTTGGGGCTTTTCCTGTTGCAGGCGCTAGGCCCACCCACACAAGTGAGGTACCATTTTTATTGGGAGACTTGGGGGAATATAGAAAAACAAAACAAGTCTTATTTCCCCCTGTCTTTCTCTACATTTCTTCCTTCCAAATGTAAGACAGTGTGTAAAAAGACGTCTATTTGAGAAATGCCCTGTAATTCACATGCTAGTATGGGCACCCATGAATTCAGAAATGTGCAAATAACCACTGCTCCTCAACACCTTATCTTGTGCCTATTTGGAAATACAAAGGTTTTCTTGTTACCTATTTTTCACTCTTTATATTTCAGCAGATGAATTGCTGTATACCCGATATAGAATGAAAACCCACTGCAAGGTGCAGCTCATTTATTGGCTCAGGGCACCTAGGGTTCTTGATGAACCTACAAGCCCTATATATCCCCGCAACCAGAAGAGTCCAGAAGACGTAACGGTATATTGCTTTCTAAAATCTGACATTGCAGGAAAAAGTTACAGAGTAAAACGTAGAGCAAAATTGCTGTTTTTTTCACCACAATTTCAATATTTTTATATTTCAGTTGTTATTTTCTGTAGAAAACCCTTGTAGGATCTACATAAATTACTCATTGCTGAAATCAAAATTTTGCCTACTTTTCAGAAATGTTTAGTTTTCTGGGATCCAGCATTGGTTTCACACCCATTTCTGTCACTGACTGGAAGGAGGATAAAGCACAAAAATTGTAAAAATGGGGAATGTCCCAGTAAAATGTAAAAATTGTGTTGAAAAATTGGGTTTTCTGATTCAAGTCTGTCTTTTCCTGAAAGCTGGCAAGCTGGTGATTTTAGCACCGCAAACCCTTTGTTGATGCCGTTTTCAGGGAAAAAAACACAAGCCTTCTTCTGCACCTCTTTTTTCCCATTTAAAAAAAAATAACTAAAATCTTTTCACTGTATTTTGGCTAATTTCTTGGTCTCCTTCAGGGGAAGCCACACAGTCTGGGTACCTCTAGAATCCCTAGGATGTTGTAAAGAAATGACACCAATTTGGCGTGGGTAGCTTATGTGGACAAAAAGTTATGACAGCCTAAGCGCACCCTGCCCCAAATAGCCAAAAAAAGGCCTGGCACATGAGGGGGAAAAGGCATGGCAACGAAGAGGTTAATGAGGTAGGTCGCACTTTGTGACCCACTAGGAATTACAACAATAACAGGGATGGTGGCCTGTTGGGGTCAGCAAACCATCATGTTTGTGTTTGCCTTTTAATAAAGCAATGTTTTCAAAATGCAGGCAGTTTTCCTTAAAGGACAACATGATGCATTTCAAAAGAAAAATGAAACTTTAAAGTTTGTTTTCCATTTCATTTTTTAAAAGTAGCCAGTGATCCCTCGGACTACTGCTTACTCTTTAAAAATTATTTTTTTCAACTTCTCGAAGAGCAATGTGTCTGATGTGGATTTCTTTCAACTTGTGAATGGCACTAGCTTTCAGTACTCA
Organism: Pleurodeles waltl; assembly: GCF_031143425.1. Taxonomy (NCBI): domain Eukaryota; kingdom Metazoa; phylum Chordata; class Amphibia; order Caudata; family Salamandridae; genus Pleurodeles; species Pleurodeles waltl. The sequence goes on along the minus strand of NC_090438.1, from coordinate 624,066,743 downwards.
GTAAAAAAACGTATGTTTTGTGAGTGTAATTCAGTTGCTAAACATTATTATATATTACTGAGAATCAATATTTGGAAGAACACACTAAACAACCCCCTACAACATACCGAATCGCAGACGCAAATTGCAATTCTGAATACTGAATCACAATTTGGCTTTTGCACTTTTTTTTTTTTTTTGCGGTCACAATGGGCCCGATTCTGCGGATCAAGCTGTTTGTGACCTCCAAAAATGCCTTTTGCATATGGCCCTTACAATTCAGGTTATATTAAAAAAAAAAAAAAAAAAATCACCTGAAAAAATCATAAGATAAAGATATGTCATAGTTAGGTCTTAAACAAGATTAAAAACTAACATTTAAAAACAAAAAAATACTGGAATTCACCAGTTATAGTATATAGAGCTAACACTAACTTGCACCTCACATATTACATCACTCAATACATGTTAAATTACATCTTTGATGATATCACTGATAAAATCTAAAATTACATCACTGATAACCACTGAAAACATCATAGTTATATACAGCACAAAATTACTGAATGTACACACGTGGGTAAGGAGAGTGCACAAGGTTTATAGGCAACTGGAATTGCTCATGTCTACAATTATATGGTGCACTGCTTACAAATTTAGGATGCAAGTATTACTCCATGTTAACCAAGTTAAAGGCTAAGAACGCCGGATTTGGGTTGCAGAGGTATGTTGGAAATTAAATTGCAGCTTAAAGTCAAACCTGTTCCAAATAATTTCCAGAGGTGGGACTCCAAATAATTTGTAATAAAGGCCAAAGTTCTGCTAATAATAGATTATCAACCAGTGGATAGCTGGGCACGTCCCAAAAAAATATAACACCAGAACACTCTCCAATAATGATAGCAAAGAATAAACAATCCAAGAAATGCTTGTCTTCCTCCAGGTTTTATTCTTCTAGGTTTCCAGTTTTCAGCAATTTTCATAGAATGATTAGCTAGCATGTGTTTCGTCAGATACAGACTGTTGCCAGGCTGTAATAAATGTAAAATACATGATATTAATAGACCTGGATTATATCACAATGTTTCTAAACCATTCCACGGAGCTCTTCGAGTCCAGAACAGAAGGAAGGAAACACTGAATATTGTGCAAACCTCAAGTAGAAAAGAGGTGCATGTGTACAGACTGTATTTTCCCAGTAAGAGGCAAGTGGTAGACACCTAACACCACATCTAAATTAATCATTCTAGTCATTCCAGTATCCAGCGCTGTGTAATGTCACCAGGGGGTTCATGTTAGTTATAAAGGAGTCATGAATAAGAGAGAAAAATATATAGGCCCTCATAAAAACCCTGGTGGTAAATGCCGCTTACCGCCGTGCAGAAGACCACCAACATACCGCTGCGGCCGCAGAATTCCGCTACAACTATTACGACCCACAGCTCGGAATCCACCATAAACCAGACACCCACACAAGTCTGCCACACCAAAGGTCAGTGATAAACTGGCGATAACAAAACCTCCACTGTCACGCCACCAGGAATACGCCCACTCTATCACGACCCACAAATCCACACAGTGGTCTTTCAACCACGGTATTCCATTGGCGGTACACACCGCTGCGCTCAAAATACACACACATTTACAAAACACAACCACACAATTCAAAATACACACACCTGACACACATACACACACCACACCCACACACCAATCCAATATAAAGCACACACCCACATCACCCACAAACCCTTACTACCAGAATTCTGAAACCACGCCAGAGAGAGACACCACCATAAACAACACCAGAATCCACGGACACACAACACCATCACTTACACAACATCCACGCACCTCAAACAACACACAACAACACATCCCCTCACACATCACAACACACATCACCTCACACATCACCCACACCACATCATGGCACCTCAACGACACCCCAGGTTCTCAGAGGAGGAGCTCAGGGTCATAGTGGAGGAAATCGTCTGAGTAGAGCCACAGCTATTCGGATCACAAGTGCAGCACACCTCCATTGCAAGGAAGATGGAGCTATGGGCAGAATTGTCGACAGGGTCAATGCAGTGGGACAGCATCCCAGAACTAGGGATGACATCAGGAAGAGGTGGAACGACCTACGGGGGAAGCGGACTGGCGGTGGACCCCTACCTCCTCTCCCACAACTAACAACATGGGAGGAGCAGGTCTTGGCAATACTGCATCCTGAGGGCCTCGCAGGAGTAGCAGGAGGACTGGACTCTGGTAAGTCATATCTTTACTACCTCATCCCCCCACCCTACCTGCATGCCATCACATACTCCCACCCTCACCCTCACCCCTATCACTCCAACACCTCACATCACAGCCCAACCACCCCAATACCATGCCCTGCATGCAACACCAAAGCATGGACACCCATCATCAAAGCATGTCCACTACAGATACCCACACAGACCCCAAACCAAATATCACACAAAGACCAAGGCAAGAATGCAAGCACTGGAGTACAGGGTCACTCACCTATTGCACACAATGGCACACACAGATGCAATAATCATGCCTTTACACCCCTGCAGGACCCCAACCCAACGTCACCGGACAGGAGGTACCAGACATATCCAGTCCCCCCACAGAAGAGACCCACAGTGATGACAGCAGCTCTGCACAACTGGATCAAGAGGACCACCCCGGCCCATCAGGGACCTCGGGACAGTCAGTTCCCCTGACACTGGCACAAGCTACCACAGACCCTCTCCCCTCAGGAAACACCACCACAGCACCCACCCAGCGGGCCCATCCCTCTGTCCCAAGGACACGTCAATCAGCAGTGTGTCTACCACTACAGGGAACCCAGGCAAACTCACCAACCCAAGAAAATCAGGGACCTGGGGGCAGTGGCAGTGGGCACACGGTTCAGGGGACAGAGGCTCAGGAAAACAAGAAAGCTGGGAGGACTGCTGTGCGACAGGGGGAGGACAGGCCCAGGGTACCCACTCTCCACGAGGCCCTCTCCAACATCATGGGAGCTTACCATCATTCACAGGAGACCCTGGCAACGGTACTGGCCACTTTTCAGGAGACCCAGCGGTTGCAGGAGGAACACTATCTGGGGATCAGGGAGGACCTAAACAACACCCTGGTCACCATTGCAGGGGTGCTGCAAGACCTTGTCAACACCAGGAGGGGCACTGTGGCACAACAAGGGTCCCTGACACTAGCCTGGACGATGAACAGCCTTCCACGTCTGCCGGCGTTAGTGGACAGGAGGCACCGCCACAGGAACACAACACCAGCACCCCACCCCCTGCAGATGGAGAACCATCTCGCAAATGGTCCCTGAGATCCAGGAACAAGACAGAGAACATTGCCAAGACCCCTGCCAGGAAATGAGAACCCCCTGAATGTCACCCTTCTGTCCCACTTTGTCACCCTGTCCATCCTTAAACTGCCTTTGCTCCACTTCCTATGCCCCTTTGGACAATGCACCTGTGAAACAAATAGACTGGACTCTGCCATGGACATTCCTCCACTATCCCTCAGCCCATTTTACAACCCCCTCCACTTATTTGCACAGGAATAAACAAACTTCAATCAGTAAACAATCTGGAGTTAGTCTGTGCTTTCACAAACGTGTAATTGCAATAACCATGGAATATAGCAATGTCAATTTACTTGTGCACGTACCTGCTGTAGAGCTGGAGGAAATATAGCAGAGGGCACAAAGTGGGACCCACATCTGTGAAACGGAGAGGCAAAGTGACAAGTCAGGGTCCATACACTGAGTGAAAATGACAGACTAATGCTAGCTCCAATAATAGTATGAGATATGGGAGGCAGTGACATCTTCTTACCTGTGTCTCACTGGAAGTATTGCATGATTATGTTGTTTCTGTTGTCGATATCCTCTTCTTCTGCCTCCTCTTCTTCACTGTCCACAGGCTCCACAGCTGCCACAAGACCAACAGATGGCCCATCCTCCTGCAGAAAAGGCACCTGGCGTCGCAAAGCCAGGTTGTGCAGCATACAGCAGGCCACAATGATCTGGCACACCTTCTTCAGTAAGTAGCAGAGAGAACCACCTGTCATATGGAGGCACCAGAATCTGGCCTTCAGGAGGCCGAAGGTGCGTTCAATCACCCTCCTAGTTCGCCCATGTGCCCCATTGTAGCGTTCCTCTGCCCTTGTCCTGGGATTTCTCACTGGGGTCAGTAGCCATGACATGTTGGGGTAACCAGAGTCACCTGCAAATATGGATGGACAACTGTTAGACACACACTAACCCGTAGGGACAACCCCATACCCAGACACCTATTCACACTGTATAGAGTTTTTGTCCTCACCTATTAGCCACACACGGTGCCTCTGGAGTTGCCCCAACACATAAGGGATGCTGCTATTCCTCAAAATGTAAGCGTCATGCACTGAGCCAGGAAATTTGGCATTCACATCGGAGATGTACTGGTCTGCCAAACACACCATTTGCACATTCATAGAATGGTAGCTCTTCCGGTTTCTGTACACCTGTTCACTCCTGCAGGGGGGTACCAAGGCCACATGTGTCCCATCAATGGCACCAGTGATGTTGGAGATATGTCCCAGGGCATAGAAGTCACCTTTCACTGAGGGCAAATCCTCCACCTGAGGGAACACGATGTAGCTGTGCATGTGTTTCAGCAGGGTAGACAACACTCTGGACAACACGTTAGAGAACATTGGCTGGGACATCCCTGATGCAATGGCTACTGTTGTTTGTAAAGAACCACTTGCCAGGAAATGGAGTACTGACAGGACCTGCACTAGAGGGGGGATTCCTGTGAGATGGCGGATAGCTGACATCAGGTCTGGCTCCAACTGGGCACACAGTTCATGGATTGTTGCACGATCAAGTCTGTAGGTGACAATTATGTGTCTCTCTTCCATTGTTGACAGGTCCACCAGCGGTCTGTACACCGGAGGATGCCGCCATCTCATCACCTGCCCCAGCAGACGTGCCCTATGGACGGGAAGAGCGAGCAGAGTGTCAGCCAACACTGAGGTATCACAAAATGTCATTTGCACACATTTATTAATCCACAACATGCCTGTAACTGTGTGTATTCAAGGCCTACATTGGTGTGACGCAGTTAATATTAATGCCATGTGGCCCCCTGAAATGGCGGCTGCATGACCTATAAGGTGGGACAAGGAGATATGAGGTAACTGCGCTGGCATTGTACACTGTCGCTGTGGGTGGTTGAAGACCGCAGCGCAATCCAGCATTGGTTAACATTTGACCCTGTGACGATACGCACCGCTGCGGACGTGACAGCCATTTTCTGTCTTTTCACTCACTTGATACCTGACCTTCAACAGGAGAGGACCTACACTGCAAGTGCTGCTGTGACCTATGTCTGGAAGCGACGATGGCTCATGTGTCTGGGGAATGGGCCCCTACATTCACTTCGGAGGAGTTGGAGAAACTAGTGGATGGGGTCCTCCCCCAGTAAACACAACTGTACGGTCCTCCAGACAAACAGGTGAGTACACTGTGAGTATGATGCATGGGCAATGCCTGTTTTGAGTGGTGTGGATGGAAGGTAAATGGGAGCGGCTGAGGCCTGCATATGCGGACGGTGAGTGTATGTGCGTCAGGGGAAGGGTGGGAACGTGGGCCAATGAGTATGACGGTCCGGACGGGCAATGATTTTTCTTTCCCCCTGTACTATTACTCTAGGTCAGCACCCACCAGAAGAAGGCTATTTGGCGTGCCTTCGCCAAGGACGTCCGGACCCTGGGGGTCCACCACAGACGGAGCACCCACTGCTGTAAAAGATGGGAGGACCTGCGCTGCTGGAGCAAGAAGACGGCAGAGGCCCAGCTGGGGATGGCCTCCCAACGTGGGAGGGGTGCCCGTCACACCATGACCCTCCTGAAGTTCCGGATCCTGGCAGTGGCGTATACGGAATTGGATGGGCGCTTGATGGCATCACAGCATCTACAAGGGGTGAGTACACTCTCATTCAGCTGACTCTGCGCGCTTTACGAGGTGTCTGGGTGGGGGAGGTGGGCAGTGGGTTCCCATAGGCCAGGGTGATCTTGGTAGGCAAGGTCCCTTGTGAGGCAGGCTCTGTGGCACCCCAACTCCACTACTGGTTAGTGCCATCTACACCTAGTCAGGCTCCTGTGACTTCCAAGTGTGCAGCAATCAGGCTTAGGCCTTGTACCCCATGGGCATGTAATTAATCTAGGAATTATACGTGCATGGCATAGTGCAGAGGGCTGCTGTGTCTGTTGTGTCCGCCAACGGTAGTGGTGTTGCATGCACTGAACATGTCTTTCTCATGTTCCCCCCCCCCCCCCTTTTGTGGTCTCCCTGTTCTTGTGTGCAATAGCATCATCAGGCAGAGGAGAATTGGCACCAGAGCAGGAGGGAGCTGCATCCCACTTGGCCTTGGAGGGCAAAACAACGGAGTCTGAAGCCACCAGTGGGACAGAGGGCGAGGGGAGCTCCACGGCGGGGACAGGAGCAGAGACCAGCGACAGCGACTCCTCCTCTGATGAGACCTCTCTTGCAGTGGCGGGCATCTCTGTGCCCACCGCATCAACAGGTAGAGCCGCCACCCCCCCTACCAGCACCGCCCTCCCAGCAGCCCCTCAGTGTGTGTCCCGTACCCGCTCACCCAGGAGGGTGGGCATCTCCTTCGCCCCAGGCACCTCAGGCCCTGCCCCAGTCAGCCCTGCTGCCCTCAGTGAGGAGGCTAGTGACCTCCTGAGATACCTCACTGTTGGGCAGTCTACCATTGTGAATGCCATCCAGGGTGTTGAGAGGCATTTGCAACAAACAAATGCATACCTGTAGGGCATTCATTCTGGGCAGGCGGCCCAACAGACAGCATTTCAGGCTCTGGCCTCAGCACTGATGGCAGCCATTGTCCCTGTGTCCAGCCTCCCCCCTCCAACTTCCTCCACCCAGACCCAATCCCCTGTACCTCAGCCAATCCCAAGGACACCATCAGACCATCATGCACACATATCAACACACAAGAGTGGCTCAGGCAAACATAAGCACCACACATCTCACACAAGCATCATACCCATGCACACATACCAACATCCACTGCCTCCACTGTGTCCCCTCCTCCACGTCTCCCTCCTCCCTCCCAGTCTCGTCTCCACTCACACCTGCATGCACTACATCCTCAGCCACTACCTCCATCACCAGCACGCACATCACCATACACTGCTCACGTGCACTCACCACCCCCACTACCATTCACACATCCCCAGTGTCCTCTACCAGTGTGTCTGTGAGCCCTCCTCCCAAAGTAAAAAAACACAGGCACACACCCACCCAACAGCCATCCACCTCACAACAGCCTCCAGCCCATGGACCTTCAACCAAATTCAGCAGACGTACACCTCCTACAACCACTACCTCTACCTCCACTCCCAAACCCCCTCCATCTACCCGTTCCAGTGTGTCTAAAAAACATTTCCTGGCTAACATTGACTTCTTCCCTTCACCTCCTCCCCGTCCTTCCCCTAGGGCCAGGCTTTCCAGGTCCCAGCCCAGCACCTCAGCCACCACATCCCCAGGCACAGTGGTGCCAGCAACTGCGGGTTCATGAGGTGCGCCAACCATCAGGGCTGTCAGTGTGCCATGGAGCGAGGGCAAAGACATTCCGCCACCTGCCAAGGTGAAAAAGGTGCCCACATCCCGGAGGGAGAAGCCAAAAACACCTGCCACCATGGGGTCAGGGAAAATGAAAGGGGATAGTGGCAAGACAGCTGCGCCACCATCAAAGGTGGGGAACGGTCAAAAACTGAAGGGCAGGTCAGGAGAGGGCATGGTGGCACCGACTGAGAGACCAGTGTCACCCCTTCTGTCCATGTCGACGCCAACCTGTACGGTGGAGAACACCACCACCTGCACCACCACCTGCAGCACCACAGACCCCGCAGCCAGCACTGCCGCCACAGATCCCGCAGCCAGCACCGCCACCACAGGCCCCTCAGCCAGCACCACCGCCACAGACCCAGCAGCCAGCACCGCCGCCAGAGACCCCGCAGTCAGCACCGCCACCACAGACCCCTCAGCCAGCACCACCGCCACAGACCCCGCAGCCAGCACCACCGCCAGAGACCCTGCCGCAAGCACCGCCGTGATTGACACCGCTGCAAGCACAACCAGCAGCCCCGCAACATCCTCAGACAGTGGCACCACGCAGACATGGCTACCATCCCCAGTGGTCAGTCGTCCAAGGCTGGTGGTGAGTTCCAGGACCCTGGGCAGCTTCCATGAAGCATCACTGTCATCACAGTTGTCACCTGCACATGGAATGCGAAGCCTCAGCAGTGTGGGGTATGTCTGTGCCGCCATGGCGTATCAAGCTACCTGTACCTCGGCAATCTTGTGACACACATACCCAGGCGAGTGTATTGTTCCGGCCACACTGCACGTAGAGCACTCTGGGCACCAAGCCCCCTCCAGAACCAGTGGAGTATCACATCCACTACCTCAGACCTTGACAGGATGAAGCACTCTGGGCACCATGCCCCCTCCAGAACCAGTGGAGAAAGGCATCCACTACCTCAGTCCTTGGCAGGATGAAGCACTCAAGGCACCATGCCCCCTCCAGAACCAGTGGAGACTGTTATCCACTAGAGAGACTGTGGCTTTGCACTCCCCAGGATAAAGCAGTGGGCAAACCATCCATTGGAAAGACTTGAGAAACTGTGGCTTTGCACTCCCCAGGACCAAACTGTGGGCATGGAGCCCCCTCGTGCAGCAGTGGCGTTATGCGTTCATAAGGCTGAGGTGCCTCCCCTCCCCCTGAGGTGCCTGTATATTTTCTTTGTGATGCCCCTCCAGTGTTCTCTCTATTTGGAGTCAGGTATCTAGTGTGGGCCTCGCCCATGCATTTTGGGCCCAGTGGTCCACGGACAATGATTGGTGCACTATCCGGACTTGTGTAGTTGGTATACATAATTGTATATACTGGATTTCGCTTTTTGATAATGATATTTCCCATGATTACATTCATTCAAATCATTTCCTTTTGTCCTTGCGTTCTTCCAGGGGGGTGGGGTGGTTTATATGTAATGTTGCAGCATGTATTTCTGTGTATGGTGTTGTGGGTGAGGGTGGGCGTGTTGCGTGTTGCGTGTGTGTGTCATTCTCTTTTCCCTCCCCCCTCCCCTGTGTTGTGGGTGCAGTACTCACCATGGTCATCGCCGTCGTCGTTTGAGCTCCGGATAGAGGAGCAGGAAGACCATCGCCGGCAGTATCTGCAATTCGGGCTCCATGGCGTCCTGGTTCCTCGTGGGGTGTGGAGAAGTGAGTGTTTTCCCTTCTGTGTACTGTTTCCGCTGTGTTTTTATTCACGTTGGTTCCGCCCCGGAAAAGGTGGCGGATAGGCCTGTTGTGATAGGGTGGGTGGTACATTGTCTCCTGCCTGTCTGTTGGCGGTGTCCGCCGCACTGTTTGTACCGACGTGGCGGTTGGAGTGTTAAAGTGGCAGTCTATGTTGGCGGTTTGCGCCACTGTCGTAATCCCATTTTTTTTTTCCGCCGGCCTGTTGGCAGTATTACCGCCGCTTTAACACCGACTGCCAGGGTTGTAATGAGGGCCATAATATTTAAAACAGAACATCTACCAAAATTCCAGCCTATGTGAAAGTAGTGAAATGTTATTTCGAAATTTTCAGTAGTGAACCATCAAATAACAACTCTGTAAATTAAGTGAATTCCAAAAAACATGTTGGTTAGTATTAACAGTATAGTATCTGTTAAGCATAAATTAAGCTTTATATTTGTTATGGCTTAACCAGTATCGCGCTAAGAATAGGCCAAACAGCTCGCAATCCAAAAGTCATTTCTCATGGTTACATGCCTATCCAATTGTGGGCAACACTATATACTTAGCGGATTTTTTATAAGACACTAAGGGGCATATTTATACTCCGTTTGCGCCGAATTTGCGTCGTTTTTTTCGACGCAAATTAGACGCAAAACTAACTCCATATTTATACTTTGGCGTTAGACGCATCTAGCGCCAAAGTTCATGGAGTTAGCGTCATTTTTTGGCGTGAACACCTTCCTTGCGTTAATGATATGCAAGGTAGGCGTTCCCGTCTTAAAAAATGACTGCGATGCATATGCGTCGTATTTATACTCCCGGGCAAAAATGACGCCCGGGAGTGGGCGGGACTAAAAAACCCGCATTTGCGCCGGATTTTAGCGCCTGGGTCAGGGCAGGCGTTAAGGGACCTGTGGGCACAGAATGAGCCCAGAGGTGCCCTCCCAAGCCCCCAGGGACACCCCCTGCCACCCTTGCCCACCCCAGGAGGACACCCAAGGATGGAGGGACCCATCCCAGGGAAGAAAAGGTAAGTTGTGGTAAGTATTTTTTTAAATTTTTTTTTGTGGCATAGGGGGGCCTGATTTGTGCCCCCCTACATGCTACTATGCCCAATGACCATGCCCAGGGGACAGAAGTCCCCTGGGCATGGCCATTGGGCAAGGGGGCATGACTCCTGTCTTTGCTAAGACAGGAGTCATGTTAATGGGGTGTGGGCGCCAAAAAAAAATGGCGCAAATCGGGTTAAGACGATTTTTTTGCCTCAGCCTGACTTGCCCCATTTTTGGACGCCCAAACGCCATTTTTCCCTACTCCGGCGCTTACTGGTGTACGTGGTTTTTTTTCACGCACACCAGGCAGCGCCGGTCGGCTAACGCCGGCTAACGCCATTCAATAAATACGGCGCCCGCATGGCGCTTCAGAATGGCGTTAGCCGGCGCTAATTTTTTTGTTAGCGCAGTTTTGCGTCAAAAAGTATAAATATGGCCCTTATGCCGCCGATGCGTCACTTTTTATAAGGGAAAAAGTGATGCACCAGCAACCCAAATCCCCTTAATTCTATGTTGAAAGTACATCCAATGCCATTTTAAGCTAAAAACAAGGATTTGGAATGCAATGGGTCTCGCATTTTCTCGAGTTAGAGCTTTTAGTGTTGTGAACTCCTAACCGGACTTTTTTTCCACATAAATTGAAAATGAAAAATAAAACAGTTTCACATAAGCGAGCCGATGGACGCCATGAGAATGAGCCTGAAAGAGATACACAAATGGAAAAAGAAGTTCGCTCGCTGTCAAACTTATGGGCAAAAGTGCAATCATCCATGTAACAGGGTGGATGTCCAAAGCGGTAACCAAACGTGACAAACGTAAAGCATTTCCCGATGATAACACAACATTTTTGAAGGGTAGGCCCATGAATGAGAGATTGTGATGGGCATGTGGTGTACGCTGTTAAGAGCCCAAATAGATAACACGTCAGAAAAGCAGCGCTTGCGCACTGCTATGCTCGACCTAATAAACCAGACTGCATTCAATAGAGGTGTTGGTAATATCTACCAGCAGAAAGAAGCTTTCTAGAAAGAGAGCTCAGGCTTTCTGGTGACTACGGAGCTGTACAAAAAGGATAAACAGACATCCACCATCACCCATGTATGTGGTCCAGTGGATATATCAGTACAACAAGTGTGTTTGTGGTGAGCCCTCTGTGTCCTTGACACCCTGTGTGCCCCTCATGCCCACAAATGAACCTCAAGGCCACCCATTCCTGCTTTCGGACCTGAATGTGTATCGCTGGGATTTCTAATCAATGCTTTCTTTGAAAGAGCACTGCTACTTGCTAAAAACCCACCACTATTGAACTCCTGCTTTACCAGTGTTGTGCTTTGTGATGCCACTTCCCCATCTCTCATTGGGAAGGGATCCTCTTTCGTGGAGGCTTTTCTGTTCAGTTTCAGCAGGAAGTTGTCCCAGGGCCAAAGGAAAATGGGACAGCAGTGGAGAAGCATTTACCCGAGGTTGCAGCTAGTGCGCAGCCTCCCAGTGTGTGCCATCACCGAGAGGCAGCCTCCCTGTGTTCAGCAGTTACCTCTAACTTTGAGCATGTGGCTGTTGTGCCTTTGAACTATGCACATATGCACACTGAATGCTATTAGACACTGAAAATGAAAAGTTTTTTTTCTAGTGAGTTGACTTTGAAGCAGTTTTCCTCATGACTCTAAAACCAGGAGTATTTTAGTATTTTTTCTCGCCAACTCATAAATGGAATGAAAATCCAGATAACAACATGAAATCCGCTAGTAGAAAACTTCTCAAACGGTAGGTATAATCATAGTATATGCCAGTATAACAGAATGTTTGTGAGAGTTAAACTTCGCAATTTTACATACCCCTACGATAAGCTCTAAACAGAAATCTGCATTACGTCTGATCCGGCCCTCCCCAACCTCTAAAAGGTTGGTTAGGAATTCCGTCTGTTTGGTAACATTCAGCAGAATCTCTTCACAGACTCGGCATTTGCATTTTGTCCGCTCACTACAGTTGTCAGAGAAGCTACCTTTCTAAATTTGATTTGGAATATCCTTCATTGTGTTTTAGTCACATTATCAAGCTGTTCCTGAGTGTTGACAGGTTGTGGAATCGTGTAGTTGTGGCGTACTGTCTCACTTCGACTTTCCATAGCGTTGTGAGTGGTAGATATTCGGAAAGCACTGGTCGACAATGAAGCAACCGCAATTGATTGGCCAGTGGCGTAAGCATATGCGGGAATATAGCAGGTCGAGTAACATAGCAAATTTGTTCATTAAGTTGAACAGTCTCAGCTAACATCTATGTGTGGCCACTAAGGGCCATATTTATACTTTTTGGCGCAAAACTGCGCCGACGCAGTTTTGCGTCAAAAAGTTTAATGCCGGCTAACGCCATTTCTTTGCGCCACCCGGGTGTCAAATTTATACTTTGACACTCTGTTGCGCAAACCATGGGTTAGAGTCATTTTTTTTTTTTTTACTCTAACCATTGCGCCACATACTAAAGAAAAACTATGTTAACGCGGCGAAAATTACTTTAATCCGGTTTACAACACCGCAAACCGGATATGCGCCATTTTTCCCCACAATAGTGTCAAAAAGCTGCGCAAACACAGCAAAATGTGCACAGGAGCCACAAAATGGATCCCAGAAGCCATGAGAGACACCAGGAAGACTCCAACCGACCAGGAACCAACCAGGAGGACCCAGACAAGACCCAGGAGAGGGAGAAGAAGAAAAGGAAGTGTCAGGTCAGTGCAGAGGAGCAGGAAATACTGGTGAAAGAGGTGATGGAACACCAGCATCAACTTTTTGTCACCTCAAAATTGCCAATTGGGAGAAGAGAGGCAATTTGGCAACAAATTGTCAACAAGATCAACAGTGTGGCAGAAGTACAGAGAACAGTCACTGACTGCAAGAAACGCTGGCATGCGCAGGACCAAGGAAAAGATGGCAAGGAACAGGAAGGCAGCACTGCAGACTGGAGGTGGGAGTCCAGCACCGCAGGATGCCCAGAACCACATGGAGGAGATGGTTGCAGCCGTCATCCCAGGGGAGATCGTCACAGGGATTCAAGGACAGGACAGCGCAGACTAGCAGGAAACAACACAGATGCAGGGTAAGTTGCATGGGTGACACAAATGCCTAAATGTTAACTGTAAACAGGGGGGGACATACCTACCACACAATGCATGTCAGCCATGAAAATCAGGTAGTGGTAAGGGCAAAGGGGCATGGCACGAGTGCATGGGCTGTGCAGGGGAAACCAGGGGCACAGCACAACACTACACCAACAACCTTTGCATGGGGGTACTCTGCCATGCCAAGGATGTTGGAAAGGCAAAGGCAGTCCAGGAGGGTAGGGTACAACGTAAAACTGGCCTGCTGTCACACGACAGCTGGTATTATCACTACATGAACTAGGGCTCAATTTCCAGTCTCAGGCCATATCCGCAAGTGGTATTTACCATTGACAACAGTTGCCACTACCATCTGTGCTGTGTGTGCAGGTGAAGTAGCTAATGGCAGTTACGTGCCCATGGATCAAACACAACCAAAATAGAGGGTTCAGGATGACGACGTTATCAATCCCCTGTAATTCCTAACAAAGTGCAAATCCTATCAAATGCTCATGTCTATAGGCGCTATAAACATCAGGTAATGTTACTTACATTATGAAGTGCACAGCAGTACTATCATACCCATGCTGCACATTTCAGGGTCTACCCTGTGTCTGTGTTACAATAGCTGCAATGCCACCTTGCAACATCCCAACTGTCATACTGCTAAGACTACAGCATTGAGGGGGAGGACATATCTGTCTAGTTAGTTAAACACACCCGCACCGTCATAAGAGGAAATAGAACTTTGCCAGGACCATCACTGCAAGCCAATGTAGCACACATTCCCCAACATCAACATTACACACTACAAATGCTGACACACGTATCATGCCATGCCAATGCTATACATAGTAAATTCTAGGTCTCAACAACATATAGGTGTATGTGAAATATCTGAGACTGGGTCAGTTCCATATTGTTAAGTGTGGTGCAAGTGGCATCAGAACACCCACAGCCATTTCAAGGCCTCACCATTCTAATGGAAGTAGACGGAGGGTTGAGTAGGACAAGAAGGTGGCAACATAAAATTTGGACAGAACCTACACCTAGAGGATGTGATGCAGACAAATCCCCAAACTGTCCACACTACATGTAACATGCAGGTGGGGCATAGGCCTGGGAGAAAGCGAATATTCATGACATTAACAACAAACAGGAACCAAGATGACAATGTTCCACTAATAGGAAGTCAGTGACGTCACATTACAACTGGCACAACACAGACACACTAATTGTACAATATCTCAATGCAGAGGACGATGGCTCTCCTCGGGATATGCCTGTCCTAGACTTCCCTGATGACACGAATGATGAGCTGACAAACATTAGCCAGCAGACCCTCCAAGATGTCCTTGGAACCCTCCAGACCACACCTTCAGTCGCAAGGAGGAGTACAGATACAGCAGCCATCACAGAATAACCACCCACCACCTCAATAGTACGAGCTGCCAGCTCCAACCCAGCTGAGGACTCTGAGGACATTGGTACTACCTTTCAGAGGACATTAGTGGGAGCACTGCGGGAGCTGGCCAAGGAGGTATGGGTGGGGATGCAAAATATGGCATACAGCCTTGAGGGGATGCGCACCTGCATGATGTCATCTGCAGAACAGGCAGCAGCCATGCAAGTGCTACCATCCATCTTGCAAGGACTAGAACAATGTGTAAGGGAATTCACCACAGCAGTTAGGGAGTTGCCACAACACCTGACATCCCAAACCTTTCACTGCGTGCACAAATGCAATCATGACCCCTTCAGGGCCGACCTGGCTGCCTACCACAGTGATGTAGCTGCTATACTCAAGAACCAGCAGCTCCTCCTTGCTGCTGTAATGCCCTTAATAGCCCCACAGTTGGCAGCTACAGGGAATTCTAACTCCACATCTTCAAACACTGAAGTGTGTGTTGACCCTTCAATCCCACCACCACCAAGGACAGAGAGGATGACACACACATCAGAAGATGAAGACCTGGAACAGATCACCATCACCTGTAGGAGTACCCGGTAGCACAATTCCAGGCCACATGGGCACTGATACCCTAGGTCCTGTGCTTGTTGGCATGCCAGTCTTACTACAGTTGGTCACACGCACTGTTCTCCAGCACACTGTTTACCTTGACACTATGCTTTGTAATTGTCTATCACTACCTCATTGGCAATTCATGTTCCTCTGCACTGTATGACACTTCACCCCAGCATGTCCAATGACATGTCCCATTGCACTTGTGTTGCATCACAATAGAAGGCGTCACACTAATGGACTCACAATCCTGGACTATGTAAATATTGCACTACAGTACTTTAACATAAATAGCACTTACACAACCACTTTGTCTCTGTGTAATGTGACACATCAACTGTGTAGGAGATTAGTGATATATGTCACATATCAATGGCCATACAATGTCAATACAACAGCGTAGAAATAATGTGGGCTGATAACTTTGCACTGGGGTCTGGATTTTATCATCATCTGTACTTCCTTAGGCTTCTTTCTGAAGTGAAATGAAAACAAACAGTATAATGCTGTGTAGGACAGAAAAAGTCAGCGTCAAGGTGTGTATAAGCTGAAACTCAATGTGGCTAACATTCCCTTCAAGACAATCTTTATGTATGTGACATCTGACTATAAACTTTCATAACACACACACCATACAGCAGGAATTAATGTGTATGAGTGTATGGACAAATATGTAAACTGGGAGTATAATGTGAGAAATGATAGGTGTGATTTATGTATACATTACTATATAGGATTATAATATCTCTCAGCTTACCAGGGTTCACATGAACATCAGGCTGCAGGCAGACGTCCCACAGTGCCCAAGATTCTAAATCAGGACTCAAACGATGACAGATTGAAAAACACATCCAACCTTCACAACACATTGGGAACCATAGTAACCTTGAGTAGTGGGTGCAATGGATGGCAGATGCATAGAGAAGTAGCTTTGGTGTAGCTGCCAAAGTGACAGCTCATTAGGAATTGGGAATAACCATGTAAATAATGGGATTATGATGCAGGATGGAACAGAAATGCAAATACTAAATTGACATTGTACACCAAAGCCAAGGCCCTGATCCCCAAGCATATGACACATACTGTAATGGAGTACCTAAAATTTATTTCACAGTAATAAAGGAAACTTAAACTAGGGGAAACACCTTAACTAACCTAACCTAACCTATCCTAACTACACATTACCCACAACTAGCCCTAACTACCCTAAGCTAAACTTACTTATCACATTTAACTAAACACTCTAAACATCAGCCCCCACCCCCCTTATATGACGGGACACATGTAGGACAACATATACTAACCTAAACATATACTAACTTATCCTAAACAAATATATTTTGGGGGTATTTATATATATATATATATATATATATATATATTTTTTTATACACATGAACACCAACACCATCCCCCACCCATGCACCCACATTTTTTTTTAAATAATATAACCCCCTCCACCCACCAACCCACTTATACTAACTAAACAAATAGCCTACTCTAACCTAACACTAAGCCCCCTAAACCCACTAAAAATAAGAACCAGGAAAGAGGAGGGAGGGGAGGGAATCATGGTTGAGGATCTAAAAGTCAAAAATTGGCCCTCCGCAGGATCTTCTTAATACCCCGCAGTCTCCTGCTATTGCGGGACACTGTCAACACCAGGACAGTGCGCGCTCTACGGGCATCTAGAATGCAAAAACCCAACACTCGCAAGATAATGTAATTTATGCATTGTGATGATATGTTATTGTTTAACCTTTTGCATTGCAGAATTCCATCCAAAAGATTAATTTTAAGGTGCTTATAAATACTGTACATTTGTAATGTATTGGTGCAACATTCAGAGTGTGTTAGGGTGTGGTCCCTTTCCAGGGCCTTCTAGAGACTTTCCCTGCAACATGCCTGGGCGTGGTTCAAGGCTGGGCCAAGACTCCATAAAAGAGAGGCAGCCCAACTTCCAGTGCTCACTATTCAGAGGTCCTGGTGCAGAGCAGCAGCTTCTTCCTGAGCTCCTGTCCAGGCGGCCTATTTGGATTTTCCAGTCTTCTGCACTCATCTCTCATTGGTGATCACTGTTTCCAGGCGGTAAGACGGTTTTGGACATTTCCCAACACCGTAATTGAGAATTTTCATATTCTTGATTTTAATTCTTAAATGAATAACAGATTACTTGTGTGCTGCCATTTTTTGACATTTGTATGGTGGTTTGCAAATAGGGAGGACGCGCAATTTATTCCATAAAGATTTGACTTCGTTATTACATTGTTGTTCATTGCGTGCTACGATTTTCTGGCATTTACATGGTGGCATTCGAATCGGCAACACGCGCGATTCTTTCCTTGAGTGTTTTTTCATGTTATTCATTGTGCGCTACCATTTCTTGGCATTTGCATGGTGGCATTTGAATCGGCAGGACGCGCAATTCTTTTCTTGTGTATAAATAATGTAAAATACTGTGCGCTACTATTCTAAGACATTTTCTTGGTAGCATTTCAAGTTGACATGTTGCGTGATTTATTCCTTGAATCTACGTTGTGTGATTTCATGGTGCACAATCCTTTATGGTGTTTAATACTCATATAAAAATCCGCAATGTGCACAATTCACTTCCCAATGTTTTTTCTGAGATGAACACAACAATACCAGAGTTCTAGATGTAATGTTGTGTGTTCCTGATATATATTCTTAAAAGGAGATTCATATGGTTGTTTAGAAATTACTCAGAGTGTTTCCTGATTCTCATGCTAAAGAAAGTACTCAAATCTGAAAGTCCTATTTAACTTTTCCTGTTTCCTCCTCAGACATTCGGTCATCTAAAAACTAGTCAGTTTTAAGACTATTCTAGGGTTGTTCATGTTTTTCGGAAAAGACGAAGCTTAGAGTTGTAGGATGGTACTGATTTCATGAGATGTAATTTTGATGTTGTGTTTTAACCTTTTGCTTCCTACAGGTCTCCTTCCCAGCTGTTCCCGTCCTAATCCCCTTTTCCCAACTTGGACTGTCTTAGACTCTGTGATAAATCTAATCAGAGTATTGGAGATGTCTTGTGGTGGAAGTGTTGGGAACGTGCACAGAACCAGAGGATCTGGTGACTCTGACAGAATAGTGAGCCCACAAATTATTATCCTCCTGGTTTGTGTATGTTCTCAGCATGGCCACACTGGACGAGCTAGTCAAGGCTATCACCCAGCTCCAGTCAGAAGTGGTATCATCAAAGGATTTGACAAATAGTCTAGCTGAGAGGGTGAGTCAGTTACAGAATAAGGTTGAGAAGAAAGAACAAAGTCCCACAGGTGTGTCTTGGCCAGGTACTTCTTCTCAGACTTCTGGAGGTAATTCGACTAACATTTCCCTCAATGTTCCTTCAGCCATTCCTTTAGCTCCCCCAGAACGCTTCTCAGGTGATCCCTTGAAAGCGCAATCTTTTCTGGTTCAAGTGGAACTTCACTTCACCTGCAGACCACATACTTTCCCCGAGGCCCAGTCTAAAGTAGCTTTCTTGTTGTCATATCTGTCTGGAGATGCAGCTACCTGGGCTATTCCTCTTGTGCGTAAAAATAGTCCCCTGTTGTACAACTGGAAAAATGTTGTTCGTGAATTTGAGAGAGTTTTCGATCGTAGAACTGTAACACAGTCAGCAGATCGTGAATTATTAGACTTACGCCAAGGGAATCAGGACTTAGGGGGATATTCCAATATTGGCCGGCGGTGGGCACCGCCCGCCAAGCTGAAACCGCCAATTGGCCGCTCCGCGGTCAAAAGACCGCGGAGGCCATTCAGACTTTCCCGCTGGGCCGGCGGGCGCCCGCCAAGGGAGCGCCCGCCGGCCCAGCTGGAAAGGCCCTGCAACACAGAAGCCGGCTCCGAATGGAGCCGGCGGTGTTGCAGGGGTGCGACGGGTGCAGTTGTACCCGTCGCGATTTTCACTGTCTGCTGTGCAGACAGTGAAAATCATGCTGGGGCCCTGCTAGGGGGCCCCTGCACTGCCCATGCCAGCGGCATGAGCAGTGCAGGGGCCCCCAGGGGCCTCAAGACACCCGTTCTCGCCATCCTGTTTCTGGTGGTGAAAACCACCAGAAACAGGCTGGCGGGAAGGGGTTCGGAATCCCCATGGCGGCGCTGCTTGCAGCGCCGCTATGGAGGATTCTCCCAGCCGGGTCTAATCCGGCCGGAAACCGCCAGACCCGGCTGGGCGACCGCGGCTTTACAGCCGCGGTCGGAATTCCAATGAAGCACCGCCAGCTTGTTGGCGGTGCTTCCGTGGACAGCCACCCTGGCGGTCTACGACCGCCAGGTTTGGAATGAGGCCCTTAGTGAAATATTTAGCCAAATTTAATTGGCTGGTCGCTGAGACATCCTGGCCTGAAGAAAAACAAGTGCCCTTGTTTTACAGGGCACTCAAAGAGGAGCTAAAAGACATCTTAGCGCATATCGACCCACAACCTGCAAACTGTCAAGATTTAATAAACCTTGTCTTGAGGCTTGATCATAGTTTAAACGAACGAAAAGGAACGCGTAAAAAGACTGAAAAACATTCTAGGCATGCTCATGATAACAAAGACTCAAGAACTCCAAGAGAAAGAACGCCGGAACCGATGGAAATTGGAACCATCAGGATACCTTTGACCAAAGATGAAAAGGACCTATGCAGAAAAAATGGGCAATATCTCTATTGTGGGCAGAAAGGTCATTTTGCCAAAGATTGTCCAATCAAAACAAAGAGCAAGTGAGGCCCAGTTCAGAAAGTTGCAACCAATGCATCAGTCGAGTCAGAAAATCTAAAGCACCCAAGTTGCAAGGAAGGGTTGCTCTTGGGTGTCACCGTGGATCCTTCACAATCCAAACATCTAAAATTGGGAATAAGAGTTCAGGTCAAGAAAAATACCTATTTCAAGAAGGCTCTAGTCGACACTGGGGCTACCAGAAACTTTGTTGACGCCCAATTGGTTCGTGCGTGGGGGATCCCATGTATTGAAAAGAAGATCCCAGAAACCATCCAGGCAGTTGATGGAAAACTCTTGACTGGAGGTCCGATAACTCTTCAGACTGTCCACTTGACAATAATTTGTGAAGGTAAAAATCAAAGGAAGAAACATAAAGAGGAACTCATCCTTGACGTGATCCATGCTCCCCAGTATGGGATCATCCTTGGCTTGCCATGGTTAACTCATCACAATCCAGAGATTAATTGGGCAGAACGAAAGATCGTGTTCTCATCAGTGCTATGTAAAGAACATTGTTTCCAAAGGACTCAAGAATCGGAAGTTCGGCATTCTTACATAGCTACCGCTGCAGAGAAAGAAGTTCAGTTGCCCAAACAGTATTTGTCTTATGAAGATGTATTTGATGAGAAGGAAGCAGAGAACTTACCTCCTCATAGATCTTATGACTGTCAAATTGATCTAGTCCCAGGGGGGATACTTCCCAACTGTCGTGTGTATGCCCTGTCAGAACATGAAAATCAACATTTACAAAAATACTTGGATCAATTCTTAGAGAATGGTTTAATCCGCCCCTCTAAGTCTCCCACAGCTTCTCCTTTGTTTTTTGTTTCAAAAGCGAACGGAGAGCTTCGAACTTGTATCGACTATAGGGGCCTGAATAAAATCACCATCAAAAACAAATATCCTTTGCCTCTAATTCCGGTCTTACTGGAACAAGTAAAGAAAGCAAAAATCTACACGAAGCTTGATCTTCGAGGTGCTTACCATTTGGTCAGAATGAGAGAGGGTGACGAATGGAAAACGGCATTCAAAACAAGATATGGCCTTTTTGAATACACTGTCATGCCTTTTGATCTGTGAAATGCTCCAGCAGCATTTCGATTTTTCTTAAATGACGTTCTTAGAGAGTACCTCAATATCTTTGCCATAGTTTACATTGATGACATTTTGATCTACTCAGACAATGAGAATGAACATGTTCAACATGTCAAGAAAATTTTGGCAGCCCTTCGTAAACACCATTTATATTGCAAGCTAACCAAGTGTGAGTTTCATGTCACCACAGTTGAGTTTTTAGGGGTTATCCTTACCCCTCATGGTATGGTGATGGCAGAAAGGAAAGTAAAAGGCCTATCTGAATGGCCTATCCCAAAGACTGTTCGTGATGTACAATGTTTCCTGGGCTTTGCAAATTTTTACCAGAGGTTCATCAATCATTTCTCCCAGACAGTGGCTCCAATTACTAAGTTATTAAGAAAGAAAGAAAAATTTGTATGGTCCCCAGAAGCAGACCAAGCCTTTTCAACTTTGAAAGAAGCTTTCTCCACTGCCCCAGTCTTGACTCATCCAGATGCGGATCGACCTTTCTTAGTGGAAGCTGATGCTTCAGATGTGGCGATAGGAGCAGTCTTGTCACAACGAAACAAAGACACTGGTCAGCTTCATCCTGTAGCTTACATGTCTCGGAAGTTGAACGAAGCCGAACAGAACTATGTCATTGCTGAAAAAGAGCTTCTGGCAATTCGTGACGCCTTTAAAGAATGGAGACATCATTTGTTGGGAGCTAAATATACTGTCACAGTATATACTGATCATCGCAATCTTCAATTCATGAGTTCTGCCAGACTTTTGACTCCTCTGCAATTACGCTGGATGCTTTTTTTTGCTGAGTTTGATTTTGTGGTAACCTTCCGGCCTGGTAAAGATAATCACAAAGCTGACGCCTTGTCCCGCCAAGAGTCTACCACATTACCTGCAGTTCAAACCTCCAGAGCTATCATTGCTCCTGACAAGGTCCTATGTATCATAAAAACAGAAGATTTCTTTGAAGACATCCGCAATTCATTCACTGTTGAAAAATGGCAGGCGTGGGCCCAAGCAGATCCGAAAAGATCAATCAAGCAAGGATTACCGTTTCACGATGCTCGTTTGTTCATGCCCACTACCAAACTTCGCAAGATAGTGTTTCATTGATTGCATGTTATACCTACAGCAGGTCACCCTGGTACTCCTAAAACTCTTGAATTAATCCAACGCTATTTTTGGTGGCCTACCTTAACAAAGGATGTAAAAACAATGGTAAACAACTGCGAAGTCTGTGCTCGCACTAAAACAAGTCATTCAAAACCGAAAGGGTTGTTACACCCACTCCCAACCCCAAGTCGTCCGTGGGAACACATCTCTTTAGACTTTATTACAGGTCTGCCAGTGGTTCAACAGCATTCAGTAATTCTGGTGGTAGTAGATAGTCTCACGAAATATGGACATTTCATTGCCTGTAAGAAATTACCCACCTCTAGTGAACTGGCAACTATCTTACTGAATAGAGTGGTTTGTTATCATGGACTGCCAAAAGTGATCCTCTCCGATCGGGGATCGCAATTTGCCTCCAACTTCTGGAAGACATGGTGTAAAACACTCCAAGTGACATCTACCCTATCTACTAGCCACCATCCTCAAACAGATGGTCAAACGGAGAGACTAAATCAGACTTTGAAGCAATACCTACGTGCTTACGCTGAAAAAGCACTTAATTCATGGATATCAATGCTCTCGTTAGCTGAGTTAGCCTACAACAACTCCTTCCACACGTCTACTGGCGTTACACCCTTCTTTGGTTTGTTTGGCTATCATCCTGACACCTTGCCCATCACAATTCCTCAAGAAAGTTCTCTCACTCCAGCTGTGTCAGAAATCATTCAACATTTGCATCAAACTCAGAAATCGATTCAACAACATTTAGAAAAAAACAAAAAAAAATACAAAAAGCATTATGACAAGAAACATTGTGAGGGACCGCAGTATCAACCTGGTGACAAAGTGTGGCTTTCCACAAAACATATAGACTTCAAGAAGAAGCACATGTTCAACCCCAAATTTATAGGTCCTTACACTGTTCTTCAGCAAATCAATCCTGTGACCTATAAACTACAATTGCCAAAATCATTACGGATTCATCCAGTGTTCCATACTTCCCTCTTAAAAAATGCAGTCCAAAAGGTCCACCCTCATCCAGCTCCAGTTCTAGTACAGGGGGAAGAAGAATATGAAGTCAAGAAAGTGTTGGACTCCAAACAGAGAGGGCGTAACCTATGGTACTTAATCTCATGGAAAGGTTATGGCCCTGAAAGTAATTCATGGGTTTCCGCATCTGATGTTCATGCTCCAGTACTTGTGAGATGCTTTCATCGTCTCAATCCAGATAAACCAGGCCCTAGAGCACGCCTGGGAGAGGGGAGTACTGTCAACACCAGGACAGTGCGCGCTCTACGGGCATCTAGAATGCAAAAACCCAACACTCGCAAGATAATGTAATTTATGCATTGTGATGATATGTTATTGTTTAACCTTTTGCATTGCAGAATTCCATCCAAAAGATTCATTTTTAAGGTGCTTATAAATACTGTACATTTGCAATGTATTGCTGCAACATTCAGAGTGTGCTAGGGTGTGGTCCCTTTCCAGGGCCTTCTAGAGACTTTCCCTGCAACATGCCTGGGCATGGTTCTAGGCTGGGCCAAGACTCTATAAAAGAGAGTCAGCCCAACTTCCAGTGCTCACTATTCAGAGGTCCCGGTGCAGAGCAGCAGATTCTTCCTGAGCTCCTGTCCCGGCGGCCCATTTGGATTTTTCAGTCTTCTGCACTCATCTCTCATTGGTGATCACTGTTTCCCGGCGGTAAGACGGTGTTTGAACATTTCCCAACACCGTAATTGAGAATTTTCATATTCTTGATTTTAATTCTTAAATGAATAACAGATTACTTGTGTGCTGCCATTTTTTGACATTTGTATGGTGGTTTGCAAATAGGGAGGACACGCAATTTATTCCATAAAGATTTGACTTCGTTATTACATTGTTGTTCATTGCGCGCTGATATTTCTTGACATTTACATGATGTTTTACGAGTTGGCAAGACGTGCAACTCGTTTCATAAGCATTTAACTTTGTTGTTCATTGCGCGCTACCATTTTATGGCATTTACATGGTGGCATTCGAATCGGCAACACGCGCAATTCTTTCCTTGAGTGTTTTTTCATGTTATTCATTATGCGCTACAATTTCTTGGCATTTGCATGGTGGCATTTGAATTGGCAAGACGCGCAATTCTTTCCCTGAGTGCTTTTCATGTTGTTCATTGTGCGCTACCATTTCTTGGCATTTGTATGGTGGCATTTGAATCGGCAAGACGCGCAATTCTTTCCTTTTGTATAAATAATGTAAATTACTGTGCGCTACTATTCTAAGACATTTTCTTGGTAGCATTTCAAGTTGACACGTTGCGTGATTTATTCCTTGAATCTACGTTGTGTGATTTCATGGTGCACAATCCTTTATGGTGTTTAATACTCATATAAAAATCTGCAATGTGCGCAATTCACTTCCCAATGTTTTTTTCTGAGATTAACACAACAATACCAGAGTTCTAGATGTAATGCTGTGTGTGCCTGATATATATTCTTAAAAGGAGATTCATATGGTTGTTTAGAAATTGCTCAGAGTGTTTCCTGATTCTCATGCTAAAGAAAGTACTCAAATCTGAAAGTCCTATTGAACTTTTCCTGTTTCCTCCTCAGGCATTCGGTCATCTAAAACCTAGTCAGTTTTAGGACTATTCTAGGGTTGTTCATGTTTTTCGGAAAAGACGAAGCTTAGAGTTGTAGCATGGTACTGATTTCATGAGATGTAATTTTGATGTTGTGTTTTAACCTTTTGCTTCCTACAGGTCTCCTTCCCAGCTGTTCCCGTCCTAATCCCCTTTTCCCCACTTGGACTCTCTTAGACTCTGTGATAAATCTAATCAGAGTATTGGAGCTGTCTTGTGGTGGAAGTGTTGGGAACGTGCACAGACCCCGAGGATCTGGTGACTCTGACAGACACCTCCTGCTGCAGCCTGTCCATCCTGGTAAAACATCCGTTGCATGTCACGTCTCATTGTCTGAAACTCCACATTGTCTATCACAGCAGCTGGGGCTGTTTGTGTGCCACTTGTTGATGTCACTGCTGGTGCCGGTGCCATGGTTGGAGGGGGAGGTGCAGGAGGTGCTGCTTGTGGGCCTGGAGCAGATGAGGTTCAGGGACCTGCTACAGTGGCTGTCATCCTCCGGCTGACTGTGGTCTGAGCTGTAGTGGTGGTGGTAGGTGTTGTAGGCAAGGCTGCCCCCCCTTGGGCAAATGCCCTCCAGACCCCTGTGGTTCTCTTGTTGGGATAACGGCATGCCATATTGCGGAACCCAGCCTCCACATCTAGTATGTAGCGGCAACGCATTGCCCGCCTCTGGAATTCCCTGATCTCATGGGCATTCATGTTGGCAGCTGTCAAAATAGAGAAACCCAAGCATTAGTGACATCATTGTGTGATACATCTACAGATGATGTTCTAACACTTCCTCAAATATAGCACATACAGTCCAAATCACAGTACAGATCATAGAATGTCCCTGAGGAATAACATGTCAACGCAGCCTACACATCTACTATCTAACAGCACAGCAATGCACAACAAGGTGTGTACCTAATTAAATGATCTGTGCACCAATGTACTGCTATTAGTCACATAAACAAATTCCGCAAGTACTGCACATGTGTCAGGGCAACTAATGACTATCTTCTGGATAACAATCAAGATCCACAAGACCTGTGATTTGTAAATGGAATTGCCTGGACAGTATGCAGTTGCTAATCATGATGGTGCATCGTAGGTTGGAACAAATGAATGTTTGAATTACATGTCTGTCTTCTACACTGGGTTCCTCACACCTAGGTACACATGTTTCCTAACCCTAACCCTGTGACTCAGGGGGTGATGGACATGCAACACATACTTTCAAACATCAAGGACAGCTAGGAAGCCTTAGACAGCTGTCCATGGGTTTAGTCATTCCACCACAGGTAAGGAGGGCTGGCAACTAGGATTGACTCAAACATTGGACAATCACAACCACATTTATGTTTCTATATGCGGACAATTGTCAACATCATTAGATCTCACTGATACCTTTCCAAAAACAAGCACATTGATGCAAGCACCCATCTGGCCTTGACCTGCATGCATGCCTATGACATTTCACTCAAGTGCCACATAAACGGAGCACAACATGTGGAGCTAGATGCTGCTAAGAAGTCAAACATACAGTCCTACATGTTCATTAGTTAACAGGAATGCTCAAGTCTGTGGGTAAGACTTCACATCACTGGTCTGTGTGAATCAGGGTATGACTTGCTGACTAAATCATGAAACTGGCCAAATCCAAATCAATCATTGGCATACATGTAGCCAAAAATCACCATGTTCACCTGCCCATGCCTATAGCGCAGCCCTCCACTCCCAATATATGACTCTCCGCCACAGAACGTCCAACTCAAACATGGAACAAAATGTTAACCTCCAGTCAATTCACTTATCAGATCACGTGCCAGCACATCATAACTTGCAATGAGTCCAAAACACAGGAGTCAATCACACAACAGCTGCAAACACAACACAGGACAAACATTTCAACACTTACTAGATACGTCTGGGTCTGCAAATCGAGCCACTTCACCAATTGTATATGGGGCAGGTCCACCTGTAAAACATGGAAGGGTGAAATGTGCTCAATGTCTGCTCCCAGTACAAAACCTGGATCAACAAATTACTGTGTGTGACATTTTATATGATAGAGCAGCACATCAGGCATGTAGACACCCCAACAGACATACTACTGCAAACATGCATTGACACTGTCACTCTAGTGAGTGATAGACACGCATATGCACACATGCACTGGCCATGACAATCATGTGGTGCCAAACATGATTACTCAATTTTGTGCTGAATTATTTCTAGAGGGTACTCCATTTCATCATTTGTTATTATGAGAGACATGCAAAGCCACATTCTTGGTGCACTGAAATACCAGTGACTCATGTATTGTGGCTTGTGCATCAAGGGACAATGAGTTACTGTGTGATGCTCATGTGGGTTGAGTTTTGTTCAGGAATTAGTGTGTTTTCAATGGTCCATTATATGTGT
The DNA here is from genome assembly GCF_031143425.1 of Pleurodeles waltl. Classification (NCBI taxonomy): domain Eukaryota; kingdom Metazoa; phylum Chordata; class Amphibia; order Caudata; family Salamandridae; genus Pleurodeles; species Pleurodeles waltl. The sequence continues at coordinate 624,039,291 of NC_090438.1, read as the reverse complement.
TCCTGTGTTGTATGTAGGTTACATATGCCACATTGGCAGTGTACCCAGAGCCGTATATTCCCCCTATGACACCACGATGGCAGGGATTCTGTGTATTACTTGATGACAATGTTACGCTAAACATGGATTGACCATTTATCTAACTCAAAACAAAAAATATATATATGCTGACAGTGTCTAATTTGTTCATCCATGACAGAATGCATGGGCACTGGTGTAGTCATTGCACCTGAAATGTGTTCCTCTGGGCCCTGTGTACCTATATCAGGTATTGTAGATCACAGTTTGCCACATTCATTAGCTGGCATTTGCCAAGTTGGGTGATCTGTGGTTATACAACCAAACTGACACTGTCCGCTAATTGAAACATGGTTTAGCAAATATCCTACTTCTGTAATCTTGATGAGGTAGGTCTCTATTTGTAACCACCTTGGGAATGGCGGCGCTCACAGGAATGCTGGCCTGCTGATCTTAGCATACCACCATGTCTGTGATAGCCTTCATGCTGAGAAGTTAACAATTCTACATATGCTGCACTAGATCAGCAGGGGTGTACCAAACGTAAACTAGCAAACTATTTTGTCACTTTAAATGTATGATGGAAGCAGTCAGTGGTCCCTTGCACAACATCATGCAAATAAATAATTTGTGACCATGCATTCACAAAGTTCAAGGATCCCATGATGACCCATTAACTGTAGAAAATTGTTTGGCTATAAAGTGACACAGATGGCAAATGCACCATCTCTGTACCAGCAATTGTGCCCAAGGCAAAGATTTTGTTGGGCCATGCTACTCAATGATAGGATTTCTACGCCTTCTCAGAAAAAACAAAAAATAAACCTGTGCACTGCTACTGCAATCTGGCAGAATCCAGGCACAATTACGTTTGGCCATGTGAAAGATTATCAGTCCAGACATAAACACACAGAAACAATGAACTTAGGGCCAGATGTTCTTTTTTTTATGTGTAGCATTTGCTTCATTTGTTTACGCTACAGCTATGGAAAGTAGCACAAACATTTTTTATATAATTAAGTGTATATTACATTGGCATCCATAATTAATATAAATGCTGCACAAACCAAGTCAAAATATCAGCCTAAGATATTACCAGAGGTTAGGAAGATCTTTGTATGTACGGCCGTGAATACTGTGCAGACATGTTTTAAAAATTTGGGGACTACTTTGGTTACTTGCATTGGCATGTAAAATACATCTAATTGCTGGTACACTCACAGGCCCTGAATAATCCTTTTTTTGTGGCGCACTACCATCATCTATTGATGTCAAAGCAGCACTAATTTACAAGATAAAGTTGTCTTTTGTAAGTTTGCGCAGCTTTTCCGTCAACAAATTACGGTAATGCGTAGCAAAAACAGTATAAATCAGGGCCACTGTTTGTTCAACTTGCATTCCACATGTCCACAAACATTGCATGCAGCATGTCACAAAATCTGCTACTGTCACTACAGAGCATTTAACTGTACACATTAGTCTAATGTGTACTCACCAACAGGGCCACCAATCACCACACCCAGGTGGTCCAGCAGATCCTGCTCTCAGGCCACCAGGTCAGCCCAGCGATGTTTCAGTTAGTGGTCGTTGTGCTGGCTGTTGAACAGTCTTTTTAGGTGGAACAGCACCTTTGCCCACCTGAGCCTCCGAGCCTCCGTGTGATACCCCTGCATCACCCTGCCACCAGCCTCCAACATCAGGGGAGGAAGTGGCACACCAGCCACACAAAGGCCCCAGCTCCTCCTCACCCATTCTCCCCAGATGTAGCCTACCCAACATATCCAAAAAAATAGGTTAGGAAAGGGTAAAGAGGGAAAAACAGGGAGAGGAGGTATGCAAAGGAAACTTAAAGAACCCACAAACAGCCCAACAATACCCCAAATAACAATACCCACTAACACTCCCAACAGTACAAAGACAAATCAAATCTCAAAAAATGACAAAAAGACACTTACACTGATTGACACAGACACTTACAAAAACAACAGATGACAATAGCAATAGCACACAGGAGAGAAAAGCACAATATTCACAGACACAACTCCATACACAGCCACACAGTCTAGAAGAATCACAGACTGCAAAGTGAAAGTGAAAGTACACCCACTGTCCAATTTCTGTAAACAGGATATCCTTGTTATATCACTTCATGTCTCAAATGCGGTGCGTTTTTATTATAATGCGTGAAAGTTGATGACGCTTACGGGCTTTGCGTCAATATTCTTTTACGCATATGCTTACAAATTCCCCTGCATTCAAGGATCAATACATTTTTTATGGATAACCGATTTCATGGGGTGCAGTGTTGGAATTAACGTTAGGGACCAATCAATGGATTATGGGTGTGAGCATCATTTTTTAACGCATAGGTGTCATATTTTGACGTATATGCGTCTTTTTTTTACGTTTTTGCATCAAAAAATCTGTCTATATCTATGTTTGTGTCATTTTTCTGTTTTTAACATACACGAAGGCTATAACTATACAAAGATAGGATGTTACGATCTGCTGTGTGTGTTCTAGTGGCAGACCACACTACTGCTGACTATAATACTCATGTTGTTGTGCCGGGTTAGCTCTCTTAATTGACTCAACATCAACAAAATCTTTTGAAATAAAATTAGTATTTCCTAGTTTGAGCAGGTGTTGCATAACTAAAAAAATACTCTCATGGCCTTTGTGTTTATGTCTGCGAATTGGCTATTTTAATTGTTATTGTGCCTCTGTGTGAACATCACAAGAAGTGTTTTGCATAATGTGCTTGTATGAATGTGTTGTGATTGTGGATAACCATCAGATGCCATTCATTGAGGTACATCAGTCATGATATGTGTTTATTTTATCTGTTGCGTCTTATGCTGTGTGACCTTCCATGACTTTGGGGACAAAACATCTCCCATGACAAACTATACACAGGATAGATAGAGGACGGTTGATAATGGCAATGTCAGAAATGTTACCGATCACATGTAATGAATTGTTGGATACCACTTCATGGTCACTTGTGTGTATACTACCCATGAGCCAGGCATTTGAACATGCTAGGTAGGTACAGTGTTTGTGACACAGAGTCTCAAATCCAATCCAAAAATGTTTTGGTACACCGCAGCTTGAGTCAGGTACATGGCCTATGTTTCTCCTGTGGCTGTGGAGGACCAGCAGACCATGCTGCATGTGTTCACATATTTTCAGTGGTTAAATGCACAAAGGTGTCCAGTTCAGGTGTGTGGCCATGTGTACCCTGTATCAATATTGGCCTCCATGTTGTCATAGTTACGTGCAGGTATAGTCATGAGTCTGTGGAGCCATTCCCTCAATTAACCTTCAAAGCAGATTTGACTTAAAGCCAAAGATCAACTATTGACACACATGGTGATAATCCAGCTATGGCACTGCAGAACTTTAATAAGGCTGACAACAGGGCAACCTTGGTGTGCTCAAAAACTTTATGGATGAGTAATAGGTAACAAGCAGCTTTCATCACAACATGTGTACACAGGATGGTCTTGAAAATTCCCACTGCAACAGGGAACATCAGTGCCTCTGTGCTAATTAATCTCACAGCTAGTCACCACACAAGCACCATCAAAATGTGGCAGCAGAAGTGATTCTGTGTGTGGACCATCAGGGCACAAACATATTTTGTCTTCACATACACATTGGCAAGCCTTGTTTGTTGTGCTGGAGGCACCGTACCGAATCCATGCATGCAGCCATAGCACACTGTCAGTGTTTGACAAAAATAATTACATGCAAAACCAGACAAGGGATGGGGGCTGGGTTAGGCCATTTGAATACATGTCCCAGAACTGATTACGATGAGTAACATGATTAAAATATACTATCTATTTGAGGATTCATTGTAGATCTACCACACACAATAACCCATGAGGCAAGAGAGGGCATGGAAAGCAACTATGAGACAAATGTAGCCACAGGGAACCTCTATGTTTAAAGCAAAGACTGGAACCAGTCTTGCTAACAGGATGCAGGCTCTGCAAGGAACAAACATGAATACAGCAAATACACAGTGAGCAGACTCTGACTGGGACAAGCAGGAACAACACAGTGGGAACTAAACACAGTTTGTGCTGTCGTCTGCAACGTTACACAATCCCCCAAGGGCTCTGGTACACAAGTGAGTTGTACGCCAATGCACAAGGAAATTCTGAAAATGGCAGCTTCTAAGCAGTTTCAGGCAGCAGCAGGGCAGGTTCAAATGGCCGGTCTGCATGGTAGTGCTCACAGGTGTGTGCAGCTTCAGTCTCTCACAAATCCTGGAGTTGAGATTAAAGTTCAAAGGGCCAAGTGGACCTTTCACAAGGGAAGCAATGGACAGCTGATTACAGGTCTTACTGACTTCCAGGCAGGGCAATATTAACCTGAAGTCCATGCAGACTGATGAACTATGACTATGGCATGCCATCCTGAAGTGGGAAGCACACAGGAGTCAGAATGGGAGTCTGGGTGTGTGTCGCTGAAGAATCTCAGGGTACAGATAGTCCATTTACATGGCCCCCTAGAGAAGGGGGGGGGAGAGACTTAAAACATGGCAGTGGCAGGACTTATTACCTGGGATGGACTGTGCAGGGCATGTTTTGTGAGCAATGCTTGTCATACCTGGGGCACTTGTGCTATCCATTTTCAGCTTAGATGGACTTCTTGTCACACATGCTCCTTGCAGAGATAGCTGATGTCACACTTACTGCTGTCAAGGGTCTGGTTATACATTCCTGTTACTAATACAATAGCACATCCACTGCCTCATGTATGAGACACTTTGTTTCCTTATGATTGATGGTGTCTTAGTTGTGTGTCATGTGCTGCAAAGGACCATGTTGGCAACATGGATGTTTCTCATAGCTGTGGTCCTCTGATATTGTCCTTCACATGTGAAATAGACAGGATATATGTCATTTACACTGTGTGTGATGTTGGTTGTACATTCATACCCATGAAATGTGATGTGGCTTTTCAGTATCCTAATCTGTATTTCTTTAATGCTCCATGAGGCTAAACTCTGATTATGATTCCTAGGGATCATGTGAAGCATGCAAAATTACCCAGAGCATGACTGAGTGATGAAGTTAGGTGTTTAATGACATATGATAACAAAGTGGTGATGGTGACTATAGTTAGAAGAAGTTTTGTATGATGTGTTGTCTGGAACGCCATCCTGCAGCAGTGTTTGGATTTTCCCTCTCATTATCACAGACACCATCCTCCTCTTCCTCATCTTCAGGCATTTGTGGGTCTGGTTCATAGAAGGGAATGTTCCTCCTTACACAAATGTTGTGCAGGGTGACACAGGTCAAAATGATCATGCAGACCATTTCAGGTGAATATAGGAGGCTGCCTCCGGTGATGTCTAGGCACCTGAATCTGGACTTCAGGATGCCAAGAGTCCTCTCTACTATGGTTCGTGCCCTTCGGTGTGCCTCATTATAGGCACGCTCTGCTGCGGTGCTTGGTTGGCAAATGGGGTCATGATCCATGGCTAGATCCCGTAACCCTGATGAGCTGAAAGAGAAAATGAGGGTGAATATTTGGTTGTTGGTTGCACCTTGATTATCACTTTGCATGGCAGTTGTTATCTTGTGTCATCTGTGACTCATCTGTGTTTGTGGTATTGTGTGGGATCCTAGGCTTCTAAGATGTTCTTTCTGCATTGGGTTATTTAACTATCAAAACTGGTGTTTGGCTGATTGAACTCATATCAGCGGTACATTTCTAAACTTGCAGTTCAGTGTGTATCTCCCATGCATTATGTAATGTGAAAGAAGTGTCCGTGTGCCTTCACTGGAGGTGACATGATACTCCCACACACACAATCGATTCCACTGTGGTGGTAACACGGTTGCACTCTATGGGCTGAACATCCCATCAATTTTGACATATGTAATTGCAGGTGAAATGCAACAGTGGGGCCCTATGATTTGGGTAGGTGACAAAGTACAACACATCTCCATAAGTTGGCAGCACTGAAGTGTTCACAATTGACAATGCACAACTATCCCCATGTGTGACAAGTTCTATGCAAACCTATTTTTGTGCCCTCACCGAGTTGCCTCATGTGCAAACATGTACCTACACCACTGAATTTGCTCCAGGTAAGCTGGCTAATTTGGTTGTGGGGGTGAAGGTTTTAGTGTCCGAAGGTCCATGTGCCTGTACATCTGTTATGTATATGGGGAATTGTCTCATCCCGTGTGTGTAGCAGTGTGCACTTTGCAGTAGTGTCACATCCACATGTTTTCAAAGCACAGTCCACTTCCTTATTGTTAGCAGGCAATAGTGGAGAAGTGTGGCACAATGGTTAGAGCGGCAGACCCTGAAGCAGAGATCTGGCTCAAGACCAGGGTTCAAGTCCCGCTTCGGCAGGTCTTGGGCTCAATTCCCTTGGACCAGACAATTCTCGCCTCGGTGCCTAATCTAATTAATGAGTCCCACTCTGCAACTCTGGGCAATAGCTTGCTTAATCTCCACAAGGGCCCCAACAGTGCTTGGATGCCTGGCTTCACCCTGGGGGTGCCCAGGAGTGGGCACCTCACAGGGAAAAGCCAGGAGGGGTTCCATAGCGGTATGAGTACAGCGCCTTGAGATCCTAACGGGTGAGTAGTGTGCTATACAAGTGCAAAGTTTACAGTTTACAATGTCACCCCAGGAGTGATGTGAGATGTTGGAACTGCCTCAATGATTCCATGGCACCTTTATCAGAGTGAGCATCATCCTTCTATGTGTCTCATGGTGTTTGACCTGCATCAAGACACATTACACACCCCTTGCACAGTACGTATTGCTTGGAAGGGTGTGTGATTGAGTGTTATTGATGTGATATTGAAAGATTCATCTTCCAAGTTGTACTGCCAGTTAAGGCCATGTCATTGTCACTGTGTGGTTTTAAATTGGTCCCTTGTGGGTCTGGAGTGGCATCTCTTGTTATTTGCATCTGTCACTTGTCCATAGGTGTGTATCCCATTCGGTCAGGATATCAAATATGACTAGCAGTGTCACAACCTCAGTGTCTTCATGGCCACGTGTCAATGTAGTGGTGTATGTGTTGTGTGCCCTACAGGGTTGTTGTGCTGTGTGTATATAACTAGGTTTCTGTACTTACCAACAAGAAGGCCATTGCCACATCGTCCATCCTGGAAGTGCTGATTGATGGTGCTGTGACGGAATATGAATGAATCATGTACACTCCCAGGATACTTTGCCACGATGTTGGTTATCAATCCACGGTGATCCACAATGTCCTGCACATTGTGCGTGCTTCCTGTTGCAGCAGGTGGCACACTCCGTACATGTGTTCAGTCAATGGCACCAAGCACGTGTGGGAAGCTATTGATTTGATAGAACCCCTGTTTGATCTCCTGCTGCTTCTGCTGTGTGTTGGGGAAGCTGATGTGACGGGTGTGAGGAGACAATGGCACCAAGTACCTTGGGAAGGAAGGCAGAGTATGAGGGCTGTGAGATCATAGCAACCAAGGCACCAGTGGTTTAAAAAGAGCCACTTGCCAACATGTTCAGAACAGCTAGCAGCTTGGTCTCTGGTGGAATGATGTGGGGTGTCAGCAAGCTGGGTGCCAACTGTGGCTCAATGTGGCGCAGCAGCTGCTGTGTGGCTTGCCAGTTTAGTCTGTACCTCTGGATGATGTCATGTTCCCTGAGGCCCTGAAGGGTTGTCCTAGTCCTGAATATCTTCTCCTGCCTTCTGCGTTGCCTTTGGGGTCCCTGTTAGTGTGGTGGAAGCTGCTGCTGTTGCTCCTGTGCTCTGCGTCTTTGTGCATGCTGGATGAATAGCACCTCCATGTCTTCCTTTGTAGGCTCTGATGTTGCTTGTGTGAGCTTTCCTTAAGTACTTGTGTGTTTGCCCAATTTTAATGCCTGCCCTGACCCAGGCATGAAATTTTGTAACACATCAGGCTTTGCGCCATTTTCCAGCTCCGCCTCCAAGCCGTGCACCATTTTTGCGCCGTTGGATAAATATAGCGCACGGGTGTTTAAGTCATTTTTTAGATGGGAACGCCTACCTTGCATCTCACTGACGCAAGGCGGTTTCACGCATCCAGAAAATGACGCACACTCAGATATTTTTACGTTAGACGGGTCTAGCATCAAAGTATAAATATGGTGTTAGCTTTGTGCCTAATTTGCGCTAAATAAATGGCGCAAATCCGGGCCAAACAGAGTATTAATATGGGCCTATGCCTCGAAATCGGTTAATTGAGGGCAGAGTCAGCTCGGCCTACCAAGCTTCAATGCTCATTATTAACTTGCTTACCATTAAGTTGAGCAAGAGTATTACACATTCTTTACAGGTACCAGAAGGAAAAGACATGCAGTTTATGTAAAATGCTAGTTACCTTTGTACGGTAGGGTGCCTAACCGGCGCTGTCACAACTTGCAGGAACATCAACTTCTTCTCGTATACTTTTGGCTTGTAGATGATTCTTTGGTCGAGTTTCTAGTTTTGGGGCACCAGAATAAGTACAGTGGTGGATTGCCGGGGTCGTGGAGGTGAGGCTTGGCTCTGCTCTGCCTGCTTGACCCAGGACAATTTAGCTCTATCAGTATTCTTGCTTTGTGAGGACTGCGCGCCAGACGTGGCACACTGTCCCAATCCCACCACACACTGTACGTCACCAGGCTGAGGCATAGGTCATTGCAGATGCTGGCCACATAGTTTTTTTTTTTAAAAAAGAAAAAAAATGATTATGCTGTGTAAAACCTTGAATTCGCGAAGGAGTGCTAGGATAAACAATAGAATTCAACTGGTAGTCAAGAAAAGCGCTTTATTACTGCCCAGCGAGAAATTGCTGAGTACAAAATAAAAATAAAAAGTAGGCCAGAAACCATGCAGAAAACAAGGAGCCTCGTATGTTTTCAGTAGTTGGCAGGTGCACTCGAGGAGGGCTAAACACCGGAAAAGATATGACGTATGCATGCCTTTCACAAATGAAATCAAGCAAATTTTAAAAGGCAAGCCCAAAAACCAACAAAAGTGATGTGCATGACTCAGGCACGGTTAGAAGCCCACAGAGAGATTTCAACAGGGACAGAGCGCTTGTGCGCTTGACCCTAATGTAAGGCGGAGAGCCCCACCTCATCAATATTGCAGATTTTTTACGCATTTTCTAGAGCTATGCAGTAGTCCATTTTCTATTTTTGAGGCCCATGACATTTTGGCATCCTCTCGCACCGCACACAGAACAACAATACAAATTGGAGACTGCATTACTTTGTAGAGGTCAGCCATCACTTGATTTTTATGGCACTGTTATGCTTTTTGGTAATAGAGAGAGTCCGCGTAGCTAAGCACAGCTCTCTGCTTTTCATATTTATCTTGTGATGGCTTCACTGTATGAAGTTTGTTGAAAATTGGAAACCTAAAGGCTATTTGTTAGATATACTTGCTGAGAATTGGAAATGGAAAATAATAAAACGTGGAAGAAGACAAGTATGTTCTTGGACTACTTATTCTAAAAAAAATAGAGCAATATACTTTGAAATTATTATTGGAATGTGATCTTTTAGTTGGATTTTGGCTGTAACCTATTGTTGGCAATGACATATGTGAAGCCTACTGAGTAGCAGTTTGTCCAACGCTTTCTGCAGCACTCAATAACTACAATGAGCTATATAATCAATGTTGTATTGACTTACTTTTCTTGAATTTCATTAAAGGGATGTGTGATTGATGTAGGCCACTTTTACATTTGCATATTGCTTATTGTTTTTTATCTGGGTATGTGCCCATGTTAAATAGTTTGCAATACAGTTGTATAGACAAATTCTACTTGTTGCAGGCCACTATTGTAGCTGCTTCTGAAGCTGGTATTGAATCAAAGTTCCAGGAACCCTCAGCCTAAAGGAGGAGGGACCATAACACTCATCTCCTGCACTGCTGTGCTACAAAGCGCCTCTCTAGCTCCCATGGAGTGGGACACTTTACTTGTTGTAGGCCACTGCTGTTGCTTCTGGTGAAGCTGATGGGCACTCAAACCCCCAAGAGCCATCAGCCAGAAATAGGAGGGGCCACGACCAGTGCAACCAAGTTACAAAGTGCCTTGCTATCTACTGTGGCACAGTAAGTGCCGGGTCAAGGGCAGGCCAATTTTGAGCCTTCTTCACATGGCGGAGGCTAGGCTGAGCCACCCCTCTGACAACGGAAAGGCTGGAAGGTATTTGTTGGCCCACTGTACACTTTTGATCTAAACTTGTGAACTCAGCTCATTTGCCATAGTTTGCCTACAAGAGAGGTGGGTTGTAGAGGGTTCTTTCTTTGCTGGAAGGCTAAAAAGTATATGCTATGCCCTCAACTGGGGGACACCCAAAGGGAGGTCTGTTGACCTTTGTCTCTCTCTCCCTAAACTGTAAAAATAAGTATATGGCAATTAGCTCAGCCAATTTGGAAGCAATTCTGTTACTTGCCTGTGGTTGGTGGTTTTGTTTTTTAAATTGTTTACAATGTAACCACTGGTTCTACCTTTTGTGACATGTTCTCCTCTCTCAGGGATCAAATGCAGAACATTAATACCTAGTAAATATTTGGACATTGTTAACCCCTCCATCATTTATTAACAGTGGAGCCTATACCTCTGCTATTTTCCTCACATATCCTTCCTGAGAAGTGTATTGAGCACTTTGAGGGGATCTAAATCTCTCTGGATAGTAGTGTTAATCATGAGCCATCCTTGCTAACCACCCACCAATGTAATTTAACACTTAATGTCGATGAGGTCATGTTAGCTATAGGATATAAGACTGGTCATAAGGCCCTTGGTCCTGATGGGGTACCGGACAATTTTTTTAAGATGTCACCTGAATTGTTGGCCCGGATCTTAACTGGTATGTTTAGTTTGGAAGTACAAACTATTGGTCTCAGTCCATCATTATCCCAGTATATAAAAAGGGATCCAGATACCTGCTGACTTGTTATAGCCCCATCTCTCTGACAGACTCCGTAGTCGAGGTGATGGGCAGGGTCATTCTGAAGAGGGCTATGTCTTCGGAGGAAAACAGTTCCATTCTCTCAGATCTACAGTTTGGGTTTCATCCACACGTGATCAATGTCTGAATCCTTCCCTATTAATTAACAAGTACACTGTAGTGAAACTGGGGTCTCTGTTTATTGCATTCAATGATCTGTCCTCTGCCCTTGACAGAAGGAACAGATCCGAGTTTGGGCCATTTTCCTGGATACAGGAACGGACTGAGATATCATCTATTTTCTCAGTGAATCACACAGGGAAATGGAGTCTGATATAATTTGGATGGGTCCTGTACTAGCTCCTTCTGTTTAAAGAGTGGAGAAAGTCATGGATGTATAATGGTTCCTTTTTTATTGTAAGTGATTGACCTAGGGGCCAGGTTGTTAGACAGGCAGGTGAACTATCCTCAAACAGCTGCTCAACAGATCCCCCCATTACTAAATATGCAGACAAACCCGTTTTACTGGCGAGGACTGCCATCGGCCTTAAGACACTGCTTGATGATTTTGTCATGTGCATGGGTAGTCCTGACCTTTTGACCAACTACGGTAAATTTCAGGTGAAGGTTGTGGGTTCCAGGAGGACAAATCAAGATCCTTTCATGTTCAGGGCCAGAAGTTGAGCAAATTTCAGATCTATACGTGGTTTGGTGTAGATTTTGATGATCAACCCACCTGGGCCCGTTTATTATGTGAATTATGATTCACCACATAATAATCTGAAAGCAGACATACTTTAGACACGGCACACCTTCCTGTTATGAAGGAGAGTAGAGAGAGAGGATGTAGAACTCAAGAAGCCCTTGGTGCGAGGACAGGCACAGATCCTAATAGGACCAGCTCTTTAAACCTAATTGCTTAATGTGTCCAATGGCCACCATTGGTTTCTTCTTACTAGATTCCGGTTAACCAATTTAATCTGTTGTTGGCCTTTCCTAAGCCTAGTACTTGGAGCCTGCTGCTGTTGTTGCCTTGCATATGTGATAACTTTTCTGCCCAGGGCCTTGTCCACTTTATATTTGTGGTTTTTATGATGTTCCTCATAGGTCTATCTTATTACCCTTGGGGAAATCTTTGAATTTTGTCCGGTTTAAGCCAGCTCACCTTCAGCTACTACCGGATGTTTGTACCATACGTTTGTACAGGTTATGTTGTTGCTTGCTTTCTGGCCACATCATTGAAGCTGCGGAAAACCTTTGATATGGGTCCAGGGATGGCCTTATTCTATGTCCTATATCGTACTTATCTAATGTAGTATGCACTTTATTGCTGCTTGCTTTCTAAGTAAAGTTCACATTTTTTTAACAGTTTGGTTTAATTCTTTTTGGCCATTTGTTTATCATAAAGCACTTTGGAAAGTTTTTAAAACCAAAGCTATTAGCAAAACCAAAAACTTTCTTCTATGGAAACTCTGGTATCTAACCATAAGTACACAGTAGCAAGTACCACGGTGCAATATATATATTTAAGTCTATTTATAATGTCTTTCTTATCTGGAGGCAAACAATAGTACATATTGATTACACGTTTACAATTTTGTGCATTTGAGCAAAACGCTTGTGTGGAAAACAATGAGGCCCTCATTACAACCCTGGTGGTCAATGATAAAGTGGCGGTAATACCACCAACAGGCCGGCGGTAATAACTGTAAAATTATGACCATGGCGGGAACAGCTCAGACAAACAGCCACTTTAGCACACCGACTGCCAGGGCGGAATCAACAGGCACCACGGCGGTAACCGCCTACAGCCAGGCGAAAGGCAATGTTCCGCCCACTGTAATATGAGATAGGAAACTGGCATCTTTTCTGGGGCGGTACCAACGACATCAAAAGCCTGGCAGAAACACTGCACAGAAGGGAAACTACTCACCTGTGGAGACTCTGGGCAGAACCATGCCACCATGGAGCCTGAGTTGCATGTCTTCCCCATGCTCTTCTACGTGCTGCTCCACTACGAACACCAACGACGGCGAAGACAACAACGGTGAGTACTGTCTCCTAGCACACAGGGGAAGGGGGGAGAAAAAAGAAAGTGAAACACACAAGCAACACGCAACACCCCCACCCCCAACACCATACACACAAGCAGATGCACTAACATAACATATTGACCCCGTACCCCGCAGGAATAATGCAAGGAAAACTACAATAGAGAAAAAAGAGTGTAATAAGAAAAATAGCAGTAATACCTGCATCCAAATCAAAAAGTATATACATTTTACAAATCGAGGGACATTGCCCAGTCCTCAATGTTCTTGGGCCACAGGGCCACATCACAAAGTCCAAGGCCCCACCTCACTCCTGCAGCAACACGGAGAGAACACTACAGGGGCATCAGGTCGAAAATAGCCAGGCATCTCAGGGGGATGGGTAACGGGAAGTACCTCAGCCGGAAGATGGTACAATGCCACTGGTCCTGGAGGGGGCAATATGCCCATCACTCTGTCCTGGGGAGTGCAAGGCCACAGTCTCTCAAGTGGGTGACTTGCCTACTGGCTCTGGAGGGGGCAACATGCTCTATGCTTGGTCCTGGTGAGTGCAAGGCCACAGTCTCTCAACTGCGTGATTTGCCAACATGCTCTGGAGGGGGCAACATGCCCTGTGGCGGGCCTGGTGAGTGCAAGGCCACAGTCTCTCAAGTGGATGATTTGCCCACGTGCTCTGGAGGGGGTAACATGCCCTGTGCTTGGTCCTGGGGAGTGCAAGGCCATAGTCTCTCAAGTGGGTGACTGGCCCACATGCGCTGGAGGGGTCATCATGCCCAGTGAGCTTCATCCTGTGGAGGATAGGGTGAGTGGATGTCTTCTCAACTGGTTCTGGAGGGGGCATTGTGCCCAGTGAGCTTCATCCTGTGAAGGATAGGGTGAGTGGATGTCTTCTCCACTGGTTCTGAAGGGGGCATCATCCTGTGAAGGATGGGATGAGTGGATGTCTTCTCCACTGGTTCTGGAGGGGATATCGTGCCCAGTGAGCTTCATCCTGTGGAGGATGGGGTGAGTGAGCTTCATGCTATGGAGGATGGAGTGAGTGGATGCCTTCCCCACTGGTTCTAGAGGGGGCAGCGTGCCCAGTGAGCTTCATGCTGTGGAGGATGGGGTGAGTGGATGGCTTCTCCACAGGTTCTGGAGGGGGCATCGTGCCCAGTGAGCTTCATGCTGTGGAGGATGGCTTCTCCACTGGTTCTGGAGGGGGCATCGTGCCCAGCGAGCTTCATCCTGTGGAGGATTGGGTGAGGGATGTCTTCTCCACTGGTTCTGGAGGGGGCATTGTGCCCAGTGAGCTTCATGCTGTGAAGGATGGGGTGAGTGGAGGGCTTCTCCACTGGTTCTGGTGGGGGCATTGTGCCCTGTGCTCTTGATCTGGGGAGATTGGGTGAGTGGATGTCTTCTCCACTGGTTCTGGAGGGGGCCTCGTGCCCAGTGAGCTTCATCCTTTGGAGGATAGGGTGAGTGGATATCTTCTCCACTGTGGAGGATGGGGTTAGTGGATGTCTTCTTTACTGGTTCTGGAGGGGGTATCGTGCCCACTGAGCTTCTTCCTGTGGAGGATGGGGTGAGTGAGCTTCATGCTATGGAGGATGGAGTGAGCGGATGGCTTCTCCGCTGGTTCTAGAGGGGGCCTTCTGCCCAGTGAGCTTCATCCTGTGGAGGATAGGGTGAGTGGATGGCTTCCCCACTGGTTCTAGAGGGGGCAGCGTGCCCAGTGAGCTTCATGCTGTGGAGGATGGGGTGAGTGGATGGCTTCTCCACAGGTTTTGGAGGGGGCATCGTGCCAAGTGAGCTTCATGCTCTGGAGGATGGCTTCTCCACTGGTTCTGGAGGGGGCATCGTGCCCAGTGAGCTTCATCCTGTGGAGGATTGGGTGAGGAATGTCTTCTCCACTGGTTCTGGAGGGGGCATTGTGCCCAGTGAGCTTCATGCTGTGGAGGATGGGGTGAGTGGATGGCTTCACCACTGGTTCTGCAGGGGGCATCATGCCCTGTGCTCTTGATCTGGGAGACTGGGGTGAGTGGATGTCTTCTCCACTGGTTATGGAGGGGGCATCGTGCCCAGTGAGCTTCATCCTGGGGAGGATGGCATGGGTGATGGCTTCGCCACTGGTTCTGGAGGGGGCATCATGCCCTCTGCTCTTGATCTGGGGAGACTGGGGTGAGTGGATGTGTTACCCACTGGTTCTGGAGGTGGCATCATGCCCAGTGAGCTTCATCCTGTGGAGGATAGGGTGAGTGGATGTCTTCTCCACTGTGGAGAATGGGGTGAGTGGTTGGCTTCTCCACAGGTTCTGGAGGGGGTTTCGTGCCCAGTGAGCTTCATGCTGTGGAGGATGACTTCTCCACTGGTTCTGGAGGGGGCATCGTGCCCAGTGAGCTTCATCCTGTAGAGGATGGGGTGAGGGATGTCTTCTCCACTGGTTCTGGAGGGGGCAATGTGCCCAGTGAGCTTCATCCTGTGGAGGATAGGGTGATATCTTCTCCACTGTGGAGGATGGGGTTAGTGAATCTCTTCTCCACTGGTTCTGGAGGGGGTATCATGCCCAGTGAGCTTCATCCTGTGGAGGATCGGGTGAGTGAGCTTCATGCTATGGAGGATGGAGTGAGTGGATGGCTTCTCCGCTGGGTCTAGAGGGGGCCTTATGCCCAGTGAGCTTCATCCTGTGGAGGATAGGGTGAGTGGATAGCTTCCCCACTGGTTCTAGAGCGGGCAGCGTACCCAGTGAGCTTCATGCTGTGGAGGATGGGGTGAGTGGATGGCTTCTCCACAGGTTCTGGAGGGGGCTTCGTGCCCAGTGAGCTTCATGCTGTGGAGGATGGCTTCTCCACTGGTTCTGGAGGGGGCATTGTGCCCAGTGAGCTTCATCCTGTGGAGGATGGGGTGAGGAATGTCTTCTCCACTGGTTCTGGAGGGGGCATTGTGCCCAGTGAGCTTCATGCTGTAGAGGATGGGGTGAGTGGATGGCATCTCCACTGGTTCTGGAGGGGGCATCGTGCCCTGTGCTCTTGATCTGGGGAGACTGGGGTGAGTGGATGTCTTCTCCACTGGTTCTGGAGGGGGCATTGTGCCCAGTGAGCTTCATCCTGGGGAGGATGGCGTGAGTGGATGGCTTCTCCACTGGTTCTGGAGGGGGCATCATGCCCTCTGCTCTTGATCTGGGGAGACTGGGGTTAGTGGATGTCTTACCCACTGGTTCTGGAGGCGGCATCATACCCAGTGAGCTTCATCCTGTGGAGGATAGGGTGAGTGGATGTCTTCTCCACGGTGGAGGATGGGGTGAGTGGATGGCTTCTCCACAGGTTCTGGAGGGGGCATCGTGCGCAGTGAGCTTCATGCTGTGGAGGATGGCTTCTCCACTGGTTCTGGAGGGGGCATCGTGCCCAGTGAGCTTCATCCTGTGGAGGATGGGGTGAGGGATGTCTTCTCCACTGGTTCTGGAGAGGGCATTGTGCCCAGTGAGCTTCATGCTGTAGAGGATGGGGTGAGTGGATGGCTTCTCCACTGGTTCTGGAGGGGGCATCGTGCCCTGTGCTCTTGATCTGGGAAGACTGGTGTGAGTGGATGTCTTACCCACTGGTTCTGGAGGCGGCATCAAGCCCAGTGAGCTTGATCCTGTGGAGGGTAGGGTGAGTGGATGTCTTCTCCACTGTGGAGGATGGGATTAGTGGATGTCTTTTCCTCTGGTTCTAGAGAGGGCATCGTGCCCAGTGAGCTTCATCCTGTGAAGGATGAGGTGAGTGGATGGCTTCTCCACTGGTTCTGGAGGGGGCATCGTGCCCAGTGAGATTCATCCTGTGGAAGATGGGGTGAGTGGATGTCTTCTCCACTGGTTCTGGAGGGGGCATTGTACCCAGTGAGCTTCATGCTCTGGAGGATGGGGTGAGTGGATGGCTTCTCCACTGGTTCTGGAGAGGGCATCGTGCCCTGTGCTCTTGATCTGGGGAGACCGGGGTGAGTGGATGTCTTCTCCACTGTTTCTGGAGGGGGCATCGTGCCCAGTGAGATTCATCCTGTGGAGGATGGGGTGAGTGGATGTCTTCTCCACTGGTTCTGGAGGGGGCATTGTGCCCAGTGAGCTTCATGCTCTGGAGGATGGGGTGAGTGGATGGCTTCTCCACTGGTTCTGGAGGGGGCATCGTGCCCTGTGCTCTTGATCTGGGGAGACGGGGGTGAGTGGATGTCTTCTCCACTGGTTCTGGAAGGGCATCATGCCCAGTGAGGTTCATCCTGGGAAGGATGGCATGAGTGGATGGCTTCTCCACTGGTTCTGGAGGGGGCATTGTGCCCTGTGCTCTTGATCTGGGGAGGCTGGGGTTTGTGGGTGTCTAATCCACTGGTTCTGGAGGCAGCATCATGCCCTGTGATGCAGATCTTGGGGAGTGCAAGATCACTGTCTCTCAGCTGGGTGTCATACGCACAGGATTTGCATGGGCCAGGCCGCACAACAGCCCATGGACGCAGGACTACACACTGTCCACCGGCGGTGACAGCTGTTCAGTAGTGGCAGTGGTGGTGGTGCTGCTGCTGCTGGTAGTAGCGGGGGAGGCTCCAGCCCATCCCCTGCAGCCTCAGATGGCTGCCCACTGGGGCTGCTGCTTCTGCTGGTAGTGGTGGGGGGAGGCTCCAGCCCATCCCCTGCAGCCTCGGACGGCTGCCCACTGGGGAAGGTGGCAGTGCTGGTGGCGGTGCTGCTGGTGGAGCTGGTAGTGGTGGGGAAAACTCCAGCCCATTCCCTGCACCCCCAGACGGCTGCCCACTGGGGCTGCTGCTGCTGGTGGAGCTGGTGGTGGGGGGGAGGCTCCATCCCATCCCCTCCAACCTCAGACGGCTGCCCACTGGGGCTGCTGCTGCTGGTGGAGCTGGTAGTGGTGGGGGGAGGCTTCAGCCCATCTCCTGCAGCCTCGGACAGCTGCACCACCATGGTTGGTGGTGGTGGCTCCGACTGAGTCCCAGCACCAGACCCCTTGTCTCTTCTGCCTGCTTTTGCAGGTCCCTTGCCCTTCTTTCCTGCAGCTGGGGCTGGCTCCTTGCCCTTCCTTCCTGCAGCTGAGGCTGGCGCCTTGCCCTTCCTTCCTACAGCTTGGGCCGGCTCCATGTGCTTCCTTCCTGCAGCTGGGGCTGGCTCCTTGCCCTTCCTTGAAGCACTTGGGGCAGGGACCCTTTCCATCTCGGTGGCTGCTGGCCGGGATCCTTTCCCACCTGGAGTTGCTGGGGACACTACTGTGTCCCTGGGCTGGGTGGCTGAGGTGCTTGCCTGGGTTTTGACCACCCTGGCCTGACGTGAGGGATGAGGGGGTAGGGCTAGGGAAGAGGTAATTGGTGGCGAGGAAAAGCTTCTTAGGGACATTGTGGTGGGAAGAGGGAGATGGTTTGGGAGTGGAGGAAGAGGGAGTGGTGGTAGAAGGTGTCAGTCTGCTGTGTTTGGGTGCAGGTGCACGGGCTGGATGCTGTTGTGAGGTGGGTGGCTGTTGGGTGTCTGAGTGCTTGTGTTTGTGTACTTTGGGAGTAGGAGACACAGACACAGTGAGCGAGCACACAGGGGTCTTGTGTATGGATGTGGGGTGGTGACTGCCATGCAGGTGTGAGTGGAGACGCTACTGGGATGGAGGTGGACAAGGAGGAGATGAGGCCACAGTTGAGGCAGTAGATGTTGTTATGTCTGCTTCTGGATGGTGTTTGTGTGAATGACTGCGGGGTGAAGTGTGGTGCTTGTGTTTGCCATGTCCACTCTTGTGTGTTGTCCTGGGTGTCTGCTCGTCTGACTGTGTGCTTGGGATAGGTTGGGGTTGAGGGGAATGGGATAGGGAAGAGGAAGTTGGAGGGTGGAAACAGGGACAATGGCTGCATCAGAGAGTATGCCAGAGCCTGGATTGGTCTCTGTTGGGCGGCCAAGCAAGTGTGAATGCCCTCCAGAAATGCATTGGACTGTTGCATTTGGGCTGCCAGCCCCTGGATGGCATTCACAATGGTTGACTGCCCAACAGAGATGGATCGCAGGAGGTCAATATCCTTCTCACTCAGGGCAGCAGGGCTAATTGAGGCAGGGTCTGAGGTGCCTGGGGAGAAGGAGATGCCCACCATCCTGGGCGAGCGGGCATGGTAAACCTGCTGAGGGGCTGCTGGGAGGGTGGTGCTGGTAAAGGGGCTGGCGTCTGTACCTGTAGCTGGGGTGAGCACAGAGGTGTCCACCACCACCAGGGAGCTTTCATCGGAGGAGGTATCTGTGTCTGAACTGTCCCCTCCAATCTCTGCTGTGGTGATCCCCTCACCCTCCGTCCCACTAGTGCCCTCACCGTTGGTGGATTCGGCCTCCTGGGTCCTGTGGGATGCAACTCCCTCCATCGCCGGTGCCTCTGCTCCTCCGCCAGATGATGCTAATGCACATAAGGACAGGGTGACAAAACAAAAAGGGGGGGTAGAGACAAAGGATACACTTGGTCAATGGTGGCACAAACACCATCGTTGGCCATCAGGGGGGTCACGGTTTAACGGGCACCCCTTCCTCATTGGGAGGCCACCCCCAGCTGGGCCTCCGCCATCTTCCATGCCCAGCATCTCAGGTTCTCACACCGTTTCGACAGTGAGTGCTCCACTTGCCGTAGACCCCCAAAGTCCTCAAGTCCTTGGTGATGGCACGCCATATGCCCTTCTTTTGATGGGCGCTGACCTGCAGGGCAATAGACACAGGGAAAGGTATCCGACCTTCCTGCCTGTTACACTTATGGCCCACCATGCCCCTTCCTATGCCCATTAGCACAGACATGGCCCAGCATACATGCTGCATGCTGCCCATGTCCCATCCACCAACCCCCCCCACATGAGGCCTTCACACACAGCATTCCATGCATTCACGCCCCATGCATCGTACTCACTGTGTACTTACCTGTTGGTCTGGAGGCCCATACATCAGTTGGTACTGTGGTAGGACCCCATCCACCAGTCACTCCAAGTACGCCAAGGTGAAGGCAGAGGCCCTTTCCCTAGTAACACGAGCCATGGTTGGTTTCAGATACAGATCACAGCAGCACATGTAGTGTAGGTCCACTCCTGTTGAAGGCCAGGTAGTAAGTGAGTTAACAGATAGAAAATGGCAGTCATGTCCGCAGCGGTGCGTATCATCATGACCGGCGTACATCACCATTGCGCACTGTACCCCATAGAGCCTAATGATAGCCAATGAGGAGTTGCACGATGGTTCTCGACCGCCTCCAGCAACGGCGCACAACGTCAGAGGCATTACCTCATTTCCACCTGTCCCTCCATTCAGGACAGGCGGACGCCATTTCAGGGGTGGTTGTAGGCATGGATCCTAACTGCGTCACAGTACACAAATGTACCTTCTGTACATATCCCACCAAAATAATCTTACAGTCACAACATGCATTGAACTGTAGTGGTTAGAATGTACAGATAATGACCAGCTGCTCACTCTTTTGCCCCATAGATTGCAACCTCTGCAGATGAATAGGAGATGGAGACATCCCCCGTGTACAGACCCCTGGTGGATTTGGGAACAATGGAGGACAGGCACAATATCCTCACCTATAGAGTTGACAGGGCGAGAATCACAGAGCTGTGTGCCCAATTGGAGCCTGACCTAATATTTGCTATCCGTCACCCCACCAGGATCCCCCTTCTTGTGCAAGTCCTATCAGTGTTCCATTTCCTGGCAACTGGTTCTTTCAAAGTGACAGTGGGCTTGGCAGCAGGAATGTCACAGCCAATGTTCTCAATAGTGCTGCCCAGAGTGTTGTCTGCCCTGATTAAACACCTGTGCAGCTACATCGTTTTCCCCCAGGTGGAGGATTGGGTCACAGTGAAAACCTGCATTCTATGCAATGGGTCATATCCCCAACATCACTGGGGCAATAGATGGAACACATATTGCATTTGTCCCCCACCCCCCCCGGCGAAATGAACAGGTGTTCAGAAATCAAAAGAGTTTTCACTCCATAAATGTCCAGATGGTGTGCCTGGCGGACCAGTACATCTCCCACGTCAATGCCAAGTATACTGGGTCTGTGCATGATGCCTTTATATTGAGGAATAGCAGCATGCCTAATGTGATAGCCCAACTCCAGAGGCACAGGGTGTGGCTAATAGGTGAGCCCTGGATCCTACCAAGTGGATGTTCGTGTATGGGTATGTTGTAGGCCCTAAGGGTGAGTGTGTGGCTAACAGTTGTCCCTCGATATTTGCAGGTGACTCTGGTTACCCCAACCTCTATTGGCTACTGACCCCTGTGAGGAATGCCAGGACAAGGGCAGAGGAACGTTACAATGAGGCACATGGGCGAAAAAGAAGAATTATAGAAAGGACCTTCGGCCTCCTGAAGGCCAGGTTTCGATGCCCCTATCTAACAGGTGGATCCCTGTGCTACTGACCCAAGAAGGTCTGCCAGATCGTTGTGGCATGCTATATGCTGCACAACCTTGCCATGCGCCGCCATGTGCCTTTTTTGCAGGAGGAGGAGGCTGTAGATGGCCGTGTGGTAGCAGTGGACCCTGTGGACAGTAAAGATGAGGAGGCAGAGGATGAGGACAACAGAAGTGCAGTTATTCATCAATACTTCCAATGAAACACAGGTAAGACAGTGTTATTTCACATGTATTCGACAGTTTGATGTGTGTCACTGGCAGGCTGTGAATTCCTACTTCTATGCCCACTCACTGTACCCTTTGGCATCTGTTTTTGCAGATGTTGGTGCCCCACTATTGCTCCTGGTGTGTTCAGTGCAGCCAGCCACAGGTCTTACCTATCTAAACATTACTGTACAGTTGAATTGCAATGTTTGAACCTGGTTAAAAGAATACATTTTGAAAACATTTGACATACACCATTCTTGTATTTTATCAAAGTGTGTTTATTGCAGTGCTCTGAAGAAGAGGGGTGGTGCAATGGGCTGGGGTGATGATGGAAGAAAGTCCAGGCTAGGGTCCAATCTATCTGTATCACAGGTGCAGTGTCCAAGGGGACATAGGAAGGGGAGCAATGGCAGTTCAAGGTGGACAGGTTGACAGAGTAGGACACAAAGGTGGCAATCAAGAGAGTCTTATTTCCGGGCGGGGGTCTTGGCAATAGTCTCTGGCTTCTGCCTGGATCACAGGGAACATTTGCGGGTTGGTTCTCCTTCTGCATGGGGAGGGGTGCTAGTGGTCTGTTGGTCGTGTCGCGCGCCTCCTGTCCACTAGCAGCAGCGGAGGTGGGGGGCTGTTCAGTAGTCTGGCTAGTGGCAGGGGCTCGCTAGTGTGCCACTGCCTCCTTCATACTGTTGGCCATGTCTGCCAACACCCCTGTAATGGAGACCAGGGTGGTGTTAATGGCCTTCAAGTCCTCCCTGATCCCCAGGTACTGTCCCTCCTGCGGCTGCATGTTCTCCAGCATCTTGTCCATGCTCTGGCCCTGATTGACATGTCCTGGGGACAGAGGTATGGGCCCGCTGGGTGGGTACTGTGGTGATGTTTCCTGAGGGGGGAGGCTCTGTGGTGGTGTGAGACTGTGGCTGGGTAACTGACTGTCCGGAGGTCCCTGATGGGCCAGGTTGGTCATCCAGATCCTTCAGGATGCATGATTGCCAAGACTTGTTCCTCCCTTGTTGTTAGTTGTGGGTGAGGAGATGGGGGTCCACCGCCAGTCCTCTGTACAGCAAGTTGGAGTCTTGCTGCTATGGAACGCACCTTCTCCCATAGGTCGTTCCACCTCTTCCTGATGTCATGCCTTGTTCTGGGGTGCTGTCCCACGGCATTGACCCTGTCAATGATTCTCCGCCATAGCTCCATCTTCCTGGCAATGGATATCTGCTGCACCTGTGAACCAAATATCTGTGGCTCTACACAGATGATTTCCTCCACCATGACCCTTAGCTCCTCCTCTGAGAACCTGGGGTGTCTTTGTGGTGCCATGAGTGTGGAGTGAGTGGTGTAGGTGAGGTTTTGTAGGGTGATGTGTTGGGGTGTGTGATGTGGGGTGCATGGGTGGTGTATAGGTATGGCTGTGGTCTTCTCTGTGGTGTCTGGCTTGTGCCAATGGTTTGTATTCGTAAAGGGTTGTGAATGATGTGAGTGTGGTGGTGTAGGTTTGGGTGTGGTGTGTGTATGTGTGTATGTGTGTCAGGTGTATGTGTAGTTTGAAAAGTCCAATGTGATGTTGTTTTGTTAGTGGGTGTGTATTTTGAGCGCCGCGGGACGTACCGCCAATGGTTTACAGCCATTGAATGTCCGCCGTGGTGATTCGTAGGTCATAATGTTGTGGGAGTAGTTCTGTTGGCATAACGGTGTGGGTTTTGATACCTTCAGTTTATCACTGACCTTTGGGCTAGCGGACTTGTGTGTGTGGCTGTATAGTGACGGACTGGTATGCGTATGTCATAATATATTTAGCGGATATCCGCAGCGGCGGTGATATGTTGGCGGCAGTCGGCATGGCGGTGTGTAGAATTCACCGCCATTGTCATAATGAGGGCCTAACTTTGTAAACTAACGCTTCAGTGCTATGAAACAGTGGAAAGAGGTATGCCCCAGGAGCTTTAAATGTTTGTACTGACGTAGGCTTGCCCGCAGCACACAACATTTCATGTTAAATTGAAATAACCCAATTTAAGGAACAAATAAACACTGTGTGTGACAATTCCTTACAGATAAACAACATGAGGAACATACCTAACACAAGGGATTGACACCTTGCAATTATCGTATACTTTTGATTTAAATGCTCGTGGGTTTAATAAACTTTAAATGCCATAAATAAATGTGTTACAGTTATCAAACAAGGCATGCTTTGGGGGAGTTAACTACTTAAATCGAGGTTGAATTACCGACAATACACCACGAGTTGTATAAAGTTGCAGTATAATTTACATGAACAAATACATTGCATGTTATTACCTGGCAAATAACAACAGGACAAAATTCATTAAATATAAGGAACTGACACTTTGCAATTGTCGTGAAAAGGAGAAAAATTTTACTGCCTAACAATATAGATTCAATTGATTAATTTAAGTGGTCTGAGTTGGTGGTGAGGCAAACACACACATGAAATGCATTTGAATTTACCTTTCCTCCCTTTAAACTAAGATGTTATTCTCTCAGGAGCAATTAAAAGGCAACAAGGACACAAGCCCGGGAGAACTGAAACTATTACTTCCAGTTCGATGTGTTGACAGTATGTGTTAATCTTTCTCTAAAATGTCCATATATTTTGCTTTGGAACTTATAAATACACTGGGTTACCTCTTGTTGGGATGAATAGTGTGGCAAATGCTTGTACCAGAATTGATATAAGTACAAGTCACGTTTAAGGAGAACAGTTTGTATTTGCCCTGTGAAATAATTCAAACATTTCACACACGTGCAACCACTGGTGTCAGTAATCCGCATTAGCATTGTTAGAGTTTCATATGGTATACTTACCATATAGGTACTGGAATGTCCCAGCAAACTGGGAATAATCCTCAAACACCATAGAAAATTGCAATTCAGCTCACCTAGTGAAATACTATTTGAGGAAGCACATGTAGATATCCCTTCACATTTGCATTGTCATAATTCATGCTCTGTGATACATTAAGGATTGGATATATGGTAACCCTTTAAGTCATTATATTGAACTTATAATAAGGAATTTAAACAAAAAAATGGAAATTGTTCGATGCAGCCCAGCAACAATTAATGATGGGTAGTTTCTCCTACAGTTGAGACTCCATTATATTGCCACCAAATTGCTGTTGTTCCTGTCAAATACATTTTTATTTGTATTTTTTTTGGGAAAATGGAGGCAAGAATGGCAAAAAAAGAATGGTAATGATAACAGTCAAAATACCTTATAGTCATCTAATAATACCTCTATCTTATAACAATTATTTTTCCAATTTGAGAGACTGTACCGAAAAGAAATCATTAAAAGTTGGGAAATTAGTACTTTGGAAAAATATATTGAAGTAGGGAGGGTACCTCATGGATTGCTTACCCTCACTGTGCCTAATCATCCTGACGCACTGTCACAAATGCTCATAGAATGGAGCAAAAACAATACGATGTGCTCTAAGAATATGGTGTTAATTTTGATCAAATATGCAAAACAAAATGTGGAAGAACTCATTAATAGCATCCAACTGACTTGAGGGAAAATAGCAACAAATGCTCAAAAAGATGATTGCCAGAAACTGAGGAAAAAATTGAATGAAAGTTGGAGTAACATTGAAATGAGAAAACAGAGGAAATGTATTAGAGATTAACAAGATTACCAAAATGGTACAGAATACAGTTTTGCTAGGCATTTTGATGTGTTAAAAAACAATACGCTATATACCGCAGAATTCAGGATCAAGGGCCAGATGTAGCAAAGTATTTGCACGTCGCAAACGGCGAAAATCGCCGTTTGCGAGGTGCAAATGCCTCTTTGCTAAGCAGAAATGCATATTGCGAGTCGGTACCGACTCGCAATATGCATTTCCGACTCGCAAATAAGAAGGGGTGTTCCCTTCCTATTTGCGAGTCTGAGTGGTATGCAATACCATTTGCGACCGGGTACGCGGTCGCGAATGGCATCGCAGTTACCATCCACTTGAAGTGGATGGTAACCCACTCGCAAATTGGAAGGGGTCCCCATGGGACCCCTTCCAGTTTGTGACTGGACCCACAAATATTTTTTCAGGGCAGGGAGTGGTCCAAGGGACCACTCCCTGCCCTGAAAAAATACCGAAACTAAAGGTTTCGGTTTTTTTTTAAGTGCAGCTCGTTTTCCTGTAAGGAAAACGGGCTACACTTAAAAAAAAAAACTGCTTTATTTAAAAGCAGTCACGAACATGGAGGTCTGCTGACGGCAGCAGGCCTCCATGTTTGCGAGTGCCTATACTCGCTATGGGGCCGCAATTTGTGACCCACCTCATGAATATTCATGAGGTGGGTCATTGCGACCCCATAGCGAGTTGCAGTTGGTGTCTGAGACACCGTACTGCATACCAATTTGCAAGGTGCAAAGTGCGAGTCGCATGGACTCGCACTTTGCACCTCGCAAATTTTAAATTTGCTACATCTGGCCCCAAGTTCCCTATGATGTCAGAAAGTATCAGTGAATCTGACAAAGATGCAAGTGAAGGAGAAACTCTTAGAGAGGAAAGAACTAAGAACATAATCCTGGAGGAAATGAAATTTATATTTTTAGACCAGCAAACATAAAAAATCAGGGGCAGAGGACATGATATTGGCGGAGGCCATGCAACAGCAAAAAATCCCGGCGAAACAGAAAAAGATGCAGGGGAGGGCGTGGGAAAAGATAGTATCCTCTACACAACAGACAGAGGAAGAAGAATCTTCAAATTTGTACAATAAACTGGTGGTACTAAAGGTATTAAACAAAGGTTTGTCATTTTGCCATTTTGTCCTCAACAACATCATAATATGACACAAACAAAAATTGATGCCTACAAATTTATTAGAAATGTCAAACTTGCCAAGCATTTTGCCAATGTGACAGAAAAGAACCCCAGTAAAACAACAATTAGTGCAGATAGAGTTTGCCATCTAAATATTGAACAGAAGAGTGATATGAAAACAATGTTCGATATCGTGCACAATTTGGATGGTGATGAGTTAGAGTCACAAATAATGGAACATCTAGGCATTGATACAAATGATCATGAATATAGCACATTCAAGCCCAAGTCTACATTCTGTACTGGACTACTGCCTGGTAATAAAGTAGATGTATTCTATAAATTTGTCACAAGTCTTTGGTCATGATGCCTAATAAACAAAATGGAAATACTGCTGAGAACTTGACAAAGCAAGAACGTGATGCTCTCAATATTCTTATGTCCAATGGCTCACTTATATTTAAACCATCCGACAGAGGGGGTAACATTGTGATTTAAAATAAATCAGACTATTTGGATGAAGTTTATAGATAACTGAGAGACACAAAGAGCTACAAAAAGTCATTGTATAATCCCATAAAGCTAATTACAGAGAATCTCAACAAAAAATTCAAGAATGCCACGATCTACAACTACTAAATTAGGACAAAGTACAATTCCTCTCACCTACACATCCAGTCATGCCAGCAGTTTTCTTTCTGCCTAAGATTCATAAGACACTACAAAAATCTGTCCAACCTATTGTGTCAGGGTTTGGTCCAGTTTTAAAAAATTTGTCGATTTATGTGGATCATTACATTTCTTCAATAGTTTGAACATCATCATTTTATATTAAAGATTCAGGTGATTTTTTTGAGAATTATATCTGACATTGAATGGCAAGAGAATTCATGTTGGTTATGACTGATTGTGTTTCTCCCTATACATCTATTAGACATGACATCAGTCTAAATGTTGTCAACTATTTCTTGAGACAGAGGAAACTGAAAAAATCCAAACACTATTGCATGCTGCTTGAAATGATTGAAATATGTTTGTTAATAATATATTTTTGCTCAATCATGAAGCATACCAACAGATATGTGTGACAGCAATGGGAATTTCCTTTTCTCCCAGCTATGCTAATCCTACAAAGGGCTGGTGGGAAAGGGAAGTTGCATGGCATGAGAAATACAAAGTTATCCGATGTTAATATTTGGGTGAGATATATTGATGGCCTAATCGTAATTTGGAAAGGCCCACAAGATTTGTTTCTGGCATATTTTGAAGAACTTGACAATAATGATGGTGGTTTAAAATTGACTTACAACATCAACAAACAACAAATTGATTTTTTGCATATTCTTGTTTTTGTGCAAAATAACAAACTTGAAACAACATTATATAGAAAACCAACAGCCACGAACAGTGTCTTACATGGTTCAAGTTTCACCCCAGAGCTCTTATTAAAAGTATTCCATATGGTGAATTCATCCGCACCAAAAGGAATTGTTCCTTGGTTTCAGACATGGATACATTTACAATGCTGTTTAACAGTCAGAGAGGAAAGAATCAGAGACAACAATACTATCTTCTCACAACTGAGAAACAAAAGGGGCAAAATGCAGAAAAAGCAGTGAAAGAACGAAGAGCTGCTGGTAGGAGAACAAAGACATTTCTTAAAATAGCATGTGGTCAACTTGAAAGATAGCAAAATGAAGTACATAAGAAACAAAGTTTGACATCAACTAAGAAAGGAGTAAAAGTTCATGTTATGCCAAGTAAAGAATCCTATAAAGAAACACAGAGCTTAACCAGAAGGCAGAACCAGTTCATGGAAATAAGAGTTAGAATGTTCCATTGTAGAGTAATCCAGAACCTAATGAGAAGTATGAAAAAATATAAAAGAAGGGAGAAGCTGTCAAACAAAAGGAACATGATGAGGGTATAATTGATAAGGCCTTTGCTCGGAAAAGGAAGCTACTTATTTTGATTGTAAACATGATGAAAAAATGAGATTATCTGTTATGAGATCAAAGATGGTTCTCCTATGAAAAAGAGGTAATGATGCATGGAAATGTAGAGGAAGTTATTGCTGAAGAGGTATAGGGAAGGTGTAGGCAGGCCCCTGCACATAAGTGGAATTGTAGCAGTATTTGTAGTGTTCACTAGCAAACAAATGACTTACTGAAAAAGTGTGTATGTGTCTTTCTATGCAAAATTCACTGCCATTTTGCAAGGATTAGATCCATGCAAAGTAAGAAAATATACCAATCTACAGGGACATTAATTAGCATGTTTATCAAAGAAAGTATGCCGAAAGTTAGTTTCATCATCTTACCATGTTAGCTGTTCACCACTCGCAAATAGGAACTTTAGTTATGAGGCTTTGCCATGTTAAGAGTCCTGCACTATGTTTAGGAGAAATGAATAGACATCTTTTGAATGGAACAGTGACAGGGGTAGAAAAAGGTTTGTGATGATGTGCAGTTTCATTTCTTTGGACATGAAGAGGAGTGCAGAGAAAATGAACACTAGGAATCTATTGGTGTAGCCGAACAGGAGAAAGGTATTACTGTTGATAACTTTCATGAAGAGATTAAAAAGTTTAAAAGAGTCTGTACAGAGAAATCGGACTGTGTTTGTATATGTTGTTGACCCACTTACTACCAAAGTCAAACTTGTTATGTTATTGTGTCTTTGAAACTGAAGAAGACAAGAGAGAGAAGTGGCAAGAATTTGCAGCTTCTTTATTTGTAGAGGAATGTTTTGATTGCTCCACACAACAAATTATATGCCAGTATTGTGATAATAAATTAAAGGACAATAAAATGCCAGCTAGAGCAGTGTACAATAAGTTAGAACTAGTTTCTATTCCACAAGAACTTCAAGATTTGAATTTTCATTAATCTTTACTTACACAATGTACACATACATTTCAAGCTATAGTCCATTTAGAGCATAAGACCAGAAAGTTACATATAACTGAGCTCCAGATTGTAATTAAAGTAAAATAAAAAGACAACATTAAATCTGGTACAAAATAACATTTACTATAGAAATGTAAATGTTCTTCAAGATATAACGCATATGGAGGATGACTCACCACCATCAAGATGTCAGATTAAAAAGGTGGATAGATCCAGGAATGAAAGAAAATGATGCACACTACAATATTCATCTTCTACATTCTAAAGAGATTATTGGAGATGCTATTGATCTATTTCAAATGAAAGTGGGAAAAAAGCTTAGAAGCTCAATGTTTCCCACATCTGTTTCATAATAGGGTAGGTGGTAGGTATGATGATCAGCCTGTACAAATACCAGCAGCCAAATACAGATCAACTAGACTTTATTGAGATGACCCTAGATTTCACTAGTGTATTGCTTGAATATTTCGCCTACTATTTGAGCATGACTTGTTCTGAATTTCTAATGCAGTAAATCACATTCTCAAAACAGGGTTAAATCTGCAGAATCTGTCAGAAAGAGAACGTGTTGCCAAAATTCATGGAAAAGATGAAAACCTGGAATACAACTTGATTAATTAGATGGCATGTCAATGTGGTACAAATGAATATTGGTATTGTTGTCATGGTGAGTTCAAATGTATGTTGAGAAACCTTGGATCACCTACTTGGTTTCTGAGACTCAGTTGTGCTGTGTATGCATGAGAAGCAAACTCCAACATAAAAGATACCAATCTGAAGATACCAAGATATCTGTTTATTGGTACCTGCAAATGTTTGCAGATATTTTAACCACAGGTTTCAAGCAATGATGACTTTCATCTGCAACAAAAAAGATCCTCCTCCTGGCGAAGTGAGTGATTTCTTTTGGCAGAAACAGTATCAAGCTAGAGGTCCTGCACCATTTCAGATGTCCTTATGGTGAAAAGATGCCCCACAGTTTGGAACAGACAGTGATGAGTCTGTCTTGTCTTTCATAGAACAATATGTTATGTGTGCCATCCCAAAAGAAACTTCTGTCAAGGAATTGAGACAAGTTCTATGATTTCCAAATCATATGTTTGGTGCATACTGTAATTGAAAATACAATTCAAATGCAAAATTTTACACAAGATGTCATTTTGGATTCCCACAATCTGTCATCTCAGAAAGAAGAGTGAACAGTTTTGATTTGTCTGCAGTGAGACACACACTGACACAAAAATCACCAAAAAATACATACAACCTCAGAAGAGCAGAAGCTTTGACATATACTAATAGCTACAATCCTATTATTCTGAAGATGTGGGATGCAAATTTGGATATACAGTTTGTTGCAGATAACTCCATCACTGTAGCCTGCTACATAGCTTCTTACATAACAAAGTCAGGGAAGACAGAGATGAAAGAGATGTGGGAGGATACTTCAGCAAAAAAAAGTATTTCCAAGAAATTATACAGTTTATTTTGAGAATGCTTTCACACACAGAAATTGGATCCTATAAATGTGCAGATATGTGGAGCTCAGCAAGTTTTTCCCAAAGTCTGGAGGAATCAAATGGTAAGCTTGGGTCTCGCAAGCAATCGTAATAGTGTATTGAACTCTTTCCCAGAAATACAGTACCTTGCAGAATTTGATCCTGAGAACACAGACATTCTAAAGTCTAACATGTTGGATACATACTACCTGAGGAGGAGATCACATCTTGAAAACAAATGCCTTTATGAAATACTTCAGCATTATGCATATAGAACTAATGCAGCTGAAAACAAAGAAGAAGGATATTTTGCAGTCATTGGATGTGATGGTTGTTTGGTAAGACACAATAAAGGAAATCTAATTAATCACAGGGCGCTTAGTTGCTCCAGACAAAAGAGAGTTTTTCTACTTGGCACTTTTGCAACTGCTCAAACCATTGTGAGCTGAAAGAGATCTACTTGGACACTATGGGGGTGATTCTGATTCTGGCGGGCGGCGGAGGCTGCCCGCCAGAATTCCGCCCCCATTATACCGCTCCGCGGTCAGAAGACCGCGGAGGGTATTATGAGTTTTTCCCTGGGCTGGCGGGCGGTCTCCAAAAGACCGCCCGCCAGCCCAGGGAAAAACTCCCTTCCCACGAGGATGCCGGCTCGTAATCGAGCCGGCGGAGTGGGAAGGTGCGACGGGTGCAGTGGCACCCGTCGCGTATTTCAGTGTCTGCAAGGCAGACACTGAAATACTTTGTGGGCCCTCTTACGGGGGCCCCTGCGACCCCCCCTACCGCCATCCTGTTCATGGCGGCTTTCCCGCCATGAACAGGATGGCGGTAGGGGGGGTCAGAATCCCCTCGGCGGCGCAGCGAGCTGCGCCGCCATGGGGGATTCCAAGGGCAGCGGAAAACCGGCGGGAGACCGCCGGTTTTCCTGCACTGACCGCGGCCAAAGCGCCGCGGTCAGAATGCCCTGCGGGGCACCGCCGGCCTGTCGGCGGTGCTCCCGCCGACCCTGGCCCCGGCAGTCTAAGACCGCCGGGGTCAGAATCACCCCCATTGACTGTTATAAAGACTCATTCAATGCTGTAAAATACAGTATTCAGTGTTCTGTCTTTCCAACATACTTGCAGATGTTAAAGTATGAGATTTAATAGGAAGAAGCCATCACTGCTGAGATAGCCAGGGAGAGTTCACAAAATAGCCAAGGTTCTGGACTAGCAAGTCAGGATCCTCTTGGACAACCAGTAACTCAAAATGAGGTAGCTATAGTTATAAATGAGGTGGAGAAAACTGTGGATTTTGAACAGTTAGTGGAACAACTGAACAATGAACATAGAGAAATTTATAATGAAGTTAAAGATAAAATAGAGTATGGAATTCTCCACGAGAAGAAACAATTTGAATATTCTTCTTATAAACCAATATTACTATACATCAGTGGACATGCTGGGACTGGGAAAAGATTCAAGTTTGTCAAGTGTAATAGCAGCACAATAGGATTGGCTGCACTCATAAAACATCGAGGAATTACTCTGCATTAACTACTAATGCTACTTGTGGAACATGACAATAAGTGTGAATATTAGAAATTATCTGGTGATACTTGCCATGAAGTATCAAGAGAATTGAAAACAATGAAGCTACTAATCATTGATGAAGTGAGCATGGTATCATACATAATGCTTGACTTCATGCACCTAAGCATGCAGCAGAGCAAACTATGATGTATTCCTTGGAGGAAAGTATTTATTTGTCTTTGGTGTCCTTCTGTAACTTACACCTGTAAAAGGACAACCTGTTTTAAAAACACTTTTATGTAATAAAAAAAGAAATTCTCTAGGAAGCATTGGCAAGGGGAACATTTGGTCAAACTTTGAATGCAAAGAATTAGTGAAGAACATACGGCAAGCATCTGATATGGAATACAGAGATATACTAAAAGATATCAGAGTGGGAATCCTGAAGGAACAGGGGAAATATATATATCAAGAGTATATTCCCATCCAACATTACAGCACCAGAAGTAATGTTCAATCTCATTAAAAAAGAGAAATCTATAGTTTGTTTAATGCCAACACTTTAAGAGTGCTCCAACTTCAATGAAAAATTACTAAAACTGGAGAAAAAATATATTTTGGAAATTACAGCTATTTATAGAATGGAACACCAGGGGTGTCATAATACTACTAATAGATAAACTATAATCAAAATTGGATTCTTTGGGAAAATCAGCATCTAAGACAGCAGGATTAGAAAAGCATTTACGTACCTGCAAAAAATGTTGAGCTTTTTTGCGACATAATTTAAATGTTAAGGAAGGCTTAGTAAATGGTGCAATGGGTAAAGTTTTGGATTTCATTAATTTTCTAAATACAGACGAGGTAGACTATTTGGCTATAAAATTTGATCAGATAGATCATGTGAAGCAGATTGGCGGACATATTGTACGTTTTTTGCTTGGGGAAGACTTATAAGTCCAACTGCAACATTTTCCTCTTTCTTTAGCATACGCTGTAACCATCCACAAATCACATGGTTTAAGTGTAAATGCAGCTTAGAACATTAGAACATTATCAGGTTTGTTTCTGATTGACTTTAATGAAAAACTAATATTGTGGTGAAGTAAGCTGTGTAAGAGAGTACAGTTGGTTAAGAAGCCTATATGCTCCTAATTTAGACCAGTACCTTGTTTATGAGAAACTCATTCTCTGTCTGAAGCAGAAGATTACAAAACATTCTATGGACTTTCAAGAAAAGAAAGGACAAAAGGACAGCACAGAGAGTCCTAAGAACAGCAAACTAGAAAATGACGGTGAAACTGTAGGTTACCATTTGGAAAACAGTTCAGCTGCCAACTGCTATGCAAATGTTATTCTCAGTATACTGTTCCAGTTATCCCATGTATTAAGCCAAATTGAGCAAACCTCAGATAAGAGAATTTTTTCTGTACTATATAATTTGCTATAACATTTAATAAGTGACAGAACTATAGTACATTCTGCTTCTGGCATCCAAGACCTTTTAGATATATGTACAGGATCAATAATATTTATTCTCACCACACAACAAGATGCACAAGAGTTTATTATGGTCATCCTTGGAGTCTTAGAACAGGAAAAAGTAAATATTGATGATCTATTTGGACTCAAAGGCTATTCTTTTAGATCTAGAACTCAAATTAATTGTGAACGATTTCTTTACTTAACAATACCAGATTCTAAAACTATTCTTTTTGACAAATTGTACAGAAATGCTAACCAAAATATGACCTCCCCAAACTGCAGATCTGACCCTATTTCTACATTTTGTTTTACAAAGAACTGGAAAATATCTTATAGTATTGCTACAACGATGCAGACCGGATGGTTGCAAATTGGAAACTCAAATACAAACTTTAAAACTGGACAAATATCACTTTCAGGAAGAACCTTTACTACTATGGATATCATCTTTTGTGAAGGAGTTACCTCTGGACACTATACTGTAATTTTAAAAAGCAAAACTGGATAGATAGAATTGAATGACATCAATTTGAAATGCAAACCAATACTTCCCTTCAAGCTACCAAATTCATACATTCTCTTTCTTCAACAAAAGGTTTAAGGAAAAAATATGGTTAAAAAAGTGACATGTAGTGTTTTCCCTATGTGGTTCATGTGTTTTCTAGATAATATTTGGCCTATTAAGGGTAATGTCTTTAAAAAGATCCCCAAATGTCAAGAGTCCTTTTAATGTTCCAGAAAGGAGTTATTATTTCAAGTCTATACCACGCTCTCTCATTAAAGTCTGAAACTGGAAGAACAGACTCCTATTACAACACCCTGACCTTGAAAGAATAAAATTCCTTCAAAACTGATAAATAAGTCCCCTTTTGTTTCTCCAACCAAACTTTCACATCTTAATTGAGAAAAAAAACTACTATGTGGGATTTTGAGTACATGGATTATCGCTCTTTAGACATCATTTGGCCTACCAGGAATAATGTTTATCATAAAGATCTCTAAAATTGACAAGCAGTTCACATTTATTTCTGATATTGTACCAGATATAATTATTCAAGAAAAACTTTAAAATTTTCCTTCATTACTGTAGTAACTATAGAGAAAGCCAATAATTAATTAATTATAGTCAGTGCAATGCATAGTATCACTCATTTGTAGTGAGCAACTGCGCGGTTTGGGTTTTATTTTTACAATCCATTGATTGTTTTTCCCTACTGTTTGAAGATGATGCTTTATACAGACCATCAAATCAAATCAAATCAAATCAAATCATTAACATTTATAAAGCGCGCTACTCACCCGTGCGGGTCTCAAGGCGCTAGGGGAAAAGGGGGGGTTATCGCTGCTCGAACAGCCAGGTCTTTAGGAGTCTCTGGAAAGCGGAGTGGTCCTGGGTGGTCCTGAGGCTGGTGGGGAGGGAGTTCCAGGTCTTGGCCGCCAGAAAGGAGAAAGATCTCCCACCCGCCGTGGAGCGGCGGATGCGAGGGACAGCAGCGAGTGCGAGGCCAGAAGAGCGGAGGAGGCGGGTGGGGACGTAGAAGTTGAGGCGTCTGTTGAGGTATTCCGGTCCCTTGTCGTGGAGGGCTTTGTGTGCGTGGGTGAGAAGTCGGAAGGTGATCCTTTTGCTGACTGGGAGCCAATGCAGGTGTCTCAGGTGTGCGGAGATGTGGCTGCTGCGGGGTACGTCGAGGATGAGGCGGGCCGAGGCGTTCTGAATGCGTTGCAGGTGATTTTGGAGTTTGGCTGTGGTCCCGGCGTAGAGGGTGTTGCCGTAGTCCAGGCAGCTCGTGACGAGGGCGTGGGTCACGGTTTTTCTGGTGTCGGCGGGGATCCTGCGGAAGATCTTGCAGAGCATGCGGAGGGTGAGGAAGCAGGCGGAGGACACGGCGTTGACTTGCTTGGTCATGGTGAGAAGAGGGTCCAAGATGAAGCCGAGGTTGCGGGCGTGGTCTGTGGGGGTCGGTGCGGTCCCGAGGGCCGTGGGCCACCAGGAGTCGTCCCAGGCGGACGGGGTGTTGCCGAGGATGAGGACTTCCATTTTTTCAGAGTTCAGCTTTAGGCGGCTGAGCCTCATCCAATCTGCGACGTCCTTCATACCCTCTTGTAGGTTGGTCTTGGCGCTGGCGGGGTCCTTGGTGAGGGAGAGTATAAATTGGGTGTCGTCGGCGTAGGAGGTGATGATGATGTCGTGCTTGCGTACGATGTTGGCGAGGGGGCTCATGTAGACATTGAAGAGTGTCGGGCTGAGTGATGAGCCTTGAGGTACGCCGCAGATGATCTCGGTGGGTTCTGAGCGAAACGGAGGGAGGTAAACTCTTTGGGAGCGGTTTGCGAGGAAGGAGGCGATCCAGTCCGGGGCCTGGCCTTGGATCCCGGTGGAGCGGAGGCGGGTGATTAGGGTGCGGTGACAGACGGTGTCAAAGGCAGCCGAGAGGTCGAGAAGAATGAGGGCGACTGTTTCACCGTTGTCCATCAGGGTTCTGATGTCGTCTGTGACTGAGATGAGAGCGGTTTCAGTGCTGTGGTTGGTTCGGAATCCGGTTTGTGAGGGGTCGAGCAGGTTGTTGTCTTCCAGGAAGGTGGTCAGCTGTTTGTTGACGGTCTTCTCTATTACTTTGGCTGGGAAAGGCAGAAGAGAGATGGGGCGGAAGTTTTTCAGGTCGCTCGGGTCAGCCGTAGGTTTCTTTAGTAGGGCGTTGACTTCGGCGTGTTTCCAGCATTCGGGGAAGGTAGCAGAAGAAAAAGAAGAGTTGATGACGGTCTGGAGGTGCGGGGCGATGATGTCGTCGGCTTTGTTAAAGATGAAGTGCGGGCAGGGGTCCGAAGGGTCGCCGGAGTGGATAGAGTTCATGACGGATTTGGTTTCTTCCGTGTTGATGTGGGTCCAGTTGTTGAGGGTGATGGCCGGGGATGCGGGTTGGGTGGTGTTTGGTTGGGTCTGGTGTCCGAAGCTGTCGTGGAGGTCGCTGATCTTGCGATGGAAGAAAGTGGCGACGGATTCGCACAAATCCTGAGAGGGCGTGACGGCGTTGGCGTTGGCGCTGGGGTTGGAGAACTCCTTGACGATGCTGAAGAGTTCTCTGCTGTCGTGGCTGTTTTTGTCCAGTCTGTCGGTGAAAAAGTTCCTTTTGGCAGCGCGGATCAGGTGGTGGTGCTCGCGGGTAGCGTTCTTGAGGGCGGTCATGTTGTCAGCGGTGTGGTCCTTGCGCCAGGCTTTCTCAAGGGCGCGACAAGTTTTCTTTGATTCTTTGAGGGTGTCAGAGAACCAGAGAGGTTTTTTGGTGTTGGTCTGTCGATGCGTGCGTTTGAGGGGAGCAAGGTTGTCTGCGCAGTTGGAGATCCAGTTTGTGAGGTTGAGGGCTGCGTCGTTGGGGTCGGTGGTGAGGGTGGGTTGGTTGGCGGCGAGTGCGGAGAAGAGTTGCTCTGTAGGGATCTTGTTCCACTGTCGACGAGGGATGGGTTGAGTGCGGAGGTGGCGGGTCTCACGTCGGAATGTGAAGTGGATGCAGCTGTGGTCGGTCCAGTGTAGGGCGGAGGCGTGGCTGAAGAAGACGTGTTTGCTGGCGGAGAAGATATGGTTGAGCGTGTGTCCGGCGATGTGGGTGGCGGTGTTCACCAGTTGGTTGAGGCCGAGGTTGGCGAGGTTGTCGAGCAGGGTGGTGGTGTTGGGGTCGTTGTTTTGTTCCAGATGGAAGTTGAGGTCGCCTAGGAGGATGTAGTCCGGTGAGGCGAGGGCGTGCGGGGAGATGAAGTCAGCGATGGCGTCGCTGAAAGGGGCGCGTTGTCCGGGAGGACGGTAGACGAGGGATCCTCTGAGGGTGGTCCTCGGGTCGGTGCGAATCTGAAAATGCAGGTGTTCAGCGGCGAGAGGGGTGTCTTCGGTGGAGGTGGTGACGCTGATGGAGTCTTTGAAGACGATGGCGATACCTCCTCCTGCTTGGTTGGTGCGGTCTTTTCTGGAGATCTTGTAGCCTTCGGGGATGGCGGTGGCGATGTCTGGAGCAGAGGAGGCGTTCATCCAGGTCTCCGTGATGAAGGCGACGTCCGGTGCTGTGGAGTCCAGGAGGTCCCAGAGTTCAACGGCGTGTTTGTGGATGGAGCGAGCGTTGACTAGGATGCACTTGAGGTGGTTGATGGCGCGTGGGCTTGTGGTCGTGGTAGTTGCGTGGTGGAAGATGCGTTTGCAGGAGTTGCAGGCGAAGGGTCCATGGGTGCTTTTGGGGTGAGCTTGGAAGCAGGTGTTGGAGCGTCCTGGGTTGAGGGCATGGAGGGTGGTGGGGTCGTAGCGGATCAGCGGGGCTTGGGAGAGCTGGGGACCAGGGGTCGTGGCGCTGGGCGCGGGCCAGGCGCAGACGGGCGCAGACGGGCTTGCCTCTGGCGCGCCAGTGGCGCGCCCGCTGCACAGTCCTGCAGCGGCCGCCATATGAGGTAGGAGGGGGGAGGGGTCAGCTGGGGGCGAATGGGAGCTGGGGGTCGGGGGCGTGCAGGAGGTCGCGGCGGGAAAGCGCAAGGGAGGGGGGACAGGTAGAGTGAGAAGAGCTGGGGGAGGGGGGTTTAAGGGTGAGGGGGGTGAGTGTTAGGAGGTTTAGGAGATTAGGGAGAAAGATAGGAGTAGGGTTGTGAAGATAGGGGAGGGGGGGTTGTAGAGGTGGGTGAGGGTGAGAGGTAGAGTGAGAGGATAGGAAGATAGGTAATAGAGGGGGTGGCGGGAGGGGGGGAGAGATAGAGAAATAGATAGAGAAAATAGGTAGATAGAGAAATAGATAGAGAGATAGGAAGATAGGAGGAGGTGGAGAGTGAGGGAGTTAGTTAGTGGGATAGAGAGATAGAGAGATAGGTAGATAGGAGAAGTGAGGGAGGTAGATAGTGAACGGGTTAGATAGGGGAGATAGAGGGGGGGATGCGAGTGAGGGAGGGGGATGAGGCAGGAGCAGGAGGGCAGGCGCGGGGAAAAGAAGACGGAGGAGGCAGAAGAGCCGAAGGCAGAAGATAGAAGACAGAAGACGAGAAGAACAGAAGAACAGAAGAACAGAAGAACAGAAGAACCGAAGAACAGAAGACCGGAAGAACAGAAGAACAGAAGACCGGAAGAACAGAAGAAAGGAAGACCGGAAGACCGGAAGAACAGAAGAAACACAGAAGAACAGAGAAGAACAGAGAAGAACACAGAAGAACACAGAAGAACACAGAGGAACACAGAAGAACACAGAGGAACACAGAAGAACACAGAAGAACACAGAAGAAGATACAGAAAACGAAGAACAGAGGGCAGAAGACCACAGAAGAAGATGAGGAAGAAGAGAAGAAGAGGGAAGACGGGGAAAAGAAGAGTACAGAAGAAGATTACAGACGAGGAGCGAGGAGGAAGAACAGAGAAGAAGAAAAGAAGAAAAGAAGCAGGAGCAGGAGAGAGGGTGAGTAGCGCGGGGCAGAGCGAGGGGCTGGGAGGTGGGGGGTACTTACTATGAGGTGGGTCTCAGGAACCTGGAGGAGCTGGAGGAGCTGCAGCGGCAGGGGGAGCGACCTACCCTTGGGTCAAGGGTCGCTACCACTGTCGCGCAGCGGCCGCCATATGAGGTAGGAGGGGGGGAGGGGTCAGCTGGGGGCGAATGGGAGCTGTGGGGCGGGGCGTGCAGGAGGTCGCAGCGGGAAAGCGCGAGGGAGGGGGGACAGGTAGAGTGAGAAGAGCTGGGGGAGGGGGATTTAAGGGTGGAGGGGGTGAGTGTTAGGAGGTTTAGGAGATTAGGGAGAAAGATAGGAGTAGGGTTGTGAAGATAGGGGAGGGGGGGTTGTAGAGGTGGGTGAGGGTGAGAGGTAGAGTGAGAGGATAGGAAGATAGGTAATAGAGGGGGTGGCGGGAGGGGGGGAGAGATAGAGAAATAGATAGAGAAAATAGGTAGATAGAGAAATAGATAGAGAGATAGGAAGATAGGAGGAGGTGGAGAGTGAGGGAGTTAGTTAGTGGGATAGAGAAATATAGAGATAGGTAGATAGGAGGAGTGAGGGAGGTAGATAGTGAACGGGTTAGATAGGGGAGATAGAGGGGGGGATGCGAGTGAGGGAGGGGGATGAGGCAGGAGCAGGAGGGCAGGCGCGGGGAGAAGAAGACAGAGGACGCAGAAGAGCCGAAGGCAGAAGAAAGAAGACAGAAGACGAGAAGAACAGAAGAACAGAAGAACAGAAGAACAGAAGAACAGAAGAACAGAAGAACAGAAGAACCGAAGAACGGAAGACCGGAAGAACAGAAGAACAGAAGACCGGAAGAACAGAAGAAAGGAAGACCGGAAGACCGGAAGAACAGAAGAAACACAGAAGAACAGAGAAGAACAGAGAAGAACACAGAAGAACACAGAAGAACACAGAGGAACACAGAAGAACACAGAGCAACACAGAAGAACACAGAAGAACACAGAAGAAGATACAGAAA
Source organism: Pleurodeles waltl (assembly GCF_031143425.1). Lineage (NCBI taxonomy): Eukaryota > Metazoa > Chordata > Amphibia > Caudata > Salamandridae > Pleurodeles > Pleurodeles waltl. The sequence continues at coordinate 623,999,084 of NC_090438.1, read as the reverse complement.
ACGAAGAACAGAGGGCAGAAGACCACAGAAGAAGATGAGGAAGAAGAGAAGAAGAGGGAAGAAGGGGAAAAGAAGAGTACAGAAGAAGATTACAGACGAGGAGCGAGGAGGAAGAACAGAGAGGAAGAAAAGAAGAAAAGAAGAAAAGAAGCAGGAGCAGGAGAGAGGGTGAGTAGCGCGGGGCAGAGCGAGGGGCTGGGAGGTGGGGGGTACTTACTGTGAGGTGGGTCTCAGGAACTCAGGAACCTGGAGGAGCTGGAGGAGCTGCAGCGGCAGGGGGAGCGACCTACCCTTGGTTCGTTTCTGATGAAGAAGTATAATAACTGAGAACAGTGAGAAATGTAAATTATATTTCTGCTACATTGTAATAGTCTTACAGTATAACCAATCTGTGTTATGTTTGTGTAACTTTCAAGATTAAATACTAACATATTTCTTTTTTCTTTTTCAATAGTGGCTGGAGATAAACAGTGTTAGATATCTCAAAAGACTTCTTGAACCACAGGTATACTAGTTAGAGATATTCATGGACCGTGTTTTTAATCATACAGTGGTCTGGCCAAAGTTTACTTTTAATCTCTGATGCCTGTTTCCCACTTAAAATGTAAGTGTAATACAATACTTTTTAAGATAGTCACACAGTAACTTATTCAGTCATTCAAGTACGTATTTATACAGTCAGTCACGCAACTAATCACTTTCCTCACCAACCTCTCTCAGAAGCAGTCACTTAGTGATACTATTTCACTCATAGACTAGATCACACCACCACTCGTTAACTAAAAGAACCACGGACAAACCCATTAACTCACCTACAATTCAGTAACAAACTCCCTCAGTCACTGATACAGACTGTCACACATCTAGTTATTCACATATACACTCACTCTAACAGCCAATCACTCATCCATACACCCAATGACATACCAGGTTATTCACCGATATAGGAAATTACACAACTAGTTAATGGCTGAATCATCTACTGATATATTCACTTGCAAATCCATTCTTGTACTTATATAGCCACTAATTAATTCATACAGCAAGTCATAGTACACACTTATTCACCCATATTCCGTCTCACACTAGTATTCACTCACCCATACACTGAAGTACACAGGCATTCACTGCCTCACTTACATATCATCTCATACACGTATTCAGCCACCCATATCCAGCTCATACACTTGTTTACTAACCCATATATAAACTCATACACCACTCATGCACTCAATCAGTTACCCATACATGCACTCACGTACTCACTCAGTCACCCATACACCACCCATGCAGTTACTTACTTACTGATCCATGAACTTATGTACTCTATTAATAAACCATACACCACTCATGCACTTACTTATCAATATATACACATGCAAGCACTCAATCTATCACCCATATATCACTCATTCACTCATTTATTTACCCATACACTACTCATGACCTCAATTAGTCACCCATACATGAACTCATGCACACACTCACTTCCTATTACGTATACTGATATGGTCAGTCAATCACACATACACTACTGTTCCAGTCACTCACTCACCCATGCATGCACTCATGCACTTAGTAAATCACACATATACAACTCATGTACCCAGTGAGTTACCTACACCCACTTAGCCACTTATTCACTCACACATACATGCTCTCTTGCACTCAGTCAATCACTGATACACCACCCATGCACTCAGTCAATCACCTATTCACCACAGATGCATTCACTCAGACACTCATGCACTCATACACACACTCATGTACTCATGCATTCATGCACTCACATGGCTATGCATGTACTAATACACTCATTCAGTCACTCACACATCACGGATGCACTCACTCAGCCATATAAACACTCAAACACTCAGTAAATCATCCATACAGAACTTATGCCCTCAGCCAACCAATCATAGATGCAGTCATGTACTCACTCACGCACCCATTTATGTACTCATACACTGATTCAATCACCCATACACAACTCATGCAGCCAGTGAATCACCCATGCACCACATATCCACTCACTCACCCATAGGTACTCTCCCGCACTCAGTCCATTGCCCATAAACCACCCATGCACTCAGTCAATCACCCAATCACTACAGGTGCACTCACTGAGGCACTCATTCAAACACTCATACATTCACTCATTCACCCATTCACATACACTCATGCACTCATTTACTCATACACTACTCATACACTCACTCACTTATATGTGCAGTCATGTACTCAATCACTCACCCATTCGTGTACTCACTCACCTATACATGCACTAATACACTCATTCACTCATCCATGCACCACTGATGCACTCAATCACCCATACATGTACCCATACACACATTTACCCATACACCACTCATACATTCAGTCACTCACCTGAACATGCACTCACTCATCTATGCATATACTAATACACTCATTCATTCACCCATGCACCACTAATACACTCAGTCACTCACCCATACACACACCCATACACTCACTCAATCACCAATAGAATGCCCAGGCCCTCAGTAAATCACTCATAGATGCAGGCATACAGTCACTCACTCACCTTCACATGCACTCATCAACTCAATCATCCATACACCACTTGTGCACTCAGTCACTCACTCATACATGAATTGATAGACTCAGGCAATCACCCATACACAACTCATGCACCCACTAAATAACCTATGCACCACTTATCCACTCACTCACCCTTATATATTATCTTGCACTCAATCACACATACACCACCCATGCAGTGAATCACCTTTTCACTACTGATGTGCTCAGTCAGACACTCATTCATGCACTCATACACTCAGTCATTCACCCATACACACACACTCATGCACTGATTTACCCATACACCACTGATACACTCATTCACTCACTCAAACATGCACACATATACTCACCCTCCCATTCATGTACTCACTCACTCACCTATGCATGTCCTAATACACTCAGTCACCCATGCACAATTTAAAAATTCACTCACCCATGCACACACTTATGTAATCAGTCACTCACCAATACATGCCATCACTCACCTATGCATGCACTAATACAGTAATTCATTCATCCATGCACCACTGATGCACTCACTCACTCACTCATACATGCACTCATACACTCATGTATTCATACATCACTCAAATATTCACTCACTCACCCATACAGGCTCGTTTGCACTACATCAGTCACCCATACACCACTCATTCACTCAGTGAATCATTCACACACTATTGATGTACTCAGTCAGTCACTCATATACCACTCATACATTCACTCACTCACCCATAAATACAACCATGCACTCAATCATCCATAAATGCATTCATTTGATCACCCATTAACTACTCATGCACTCACTCTTGTTTGCATGCACTTATGTTATCACTCACTCTCCTGAAGATGCACTCACTCACTCACCTATGCATGAACTAATACACTCATTCAGTCACCCATGCACCACTGATACACTCAGTCACTCACCCATACACACACTCATACACTCACTCAATCACCCATTCAGTACTCAAGCACTCAGCCAATCACCCATAGATGCAGTCATACAGTCACTCGCTCACCCTCACATGCAGTCATCAACTCAATCACTCATACATCACTCATGCACTCAGTCACTCACCCATAAATGCACTGATAGATTCAGTCAATCACCCATATACAACTCATGCAAACACTAAATACCCCATACACTCCCTCACTCCTGCATACTCTCTTACACTCAGTCAATCACCATTACACCACCCATGCAGTCAGTCAATCACCCATTCACTACTGATGTGCTCAGTCAGACACTCATTCATGCACTCTCAGTCATTTACCCATACACATACTCATGCCCTCATTTACTCATACACCACTGATACATTCATTCAGTCATCCATGCACCACTGATGTACTCACTCACTCTTACATGCAATCATATACTCATTTACCCATATACCATTCATACACTCACTCACTGTTGCAAGCCACTCGCCTGAACTCCAGGTGGTTCCGATAGGGTGACTCTAATCCCCGAGTCCTAATGAGAACTGACAGGGTAGCAATGAAGGACACACTGCAACCCTAGGAGTTTCCAAGGGGGGATGGGATGAGACAGAAATAGAGAAATACCAGGACTTCTGCGTATTCAGATTTCTCTACTCCGGGCACTTCTGGGATCAAGGACATCTGGATTCTATATTAAGGATACTGGCAATCAGGATTATTCATATACAAGAATCTGGACTCAGATTTCCCTGAAATGAAACTACACCTTAAAACAGGAAAAACTAAACAGATATTTGGCACTAACTAATGTAAAATCAACATAACAATAATTCACACTAGAACCACTCCCCAGTGTGATTTTAGAATTATCTAGGAATTATTATGAACTGGAGTTATCATATACAGGTATTTCACTGAAAGAAAATAACTTGGTTAATCACAACAAAACTACTTTAAATTCTTCAGAGTAATACAGTGAACACACAAAAAAATGGACACCTCACCAGATTAGAAAAAATAGGCAATATTTATCTAAATCAAAGAAGACCAAAATGACAAAAATCCACCATACAGAAGTCAAGATATGAATTTTCTAAAGAATAAAAGTATTAATCCATAGAAAACAGAGACATCGCTGTTGTTACACAAAGTACCTGGTTTGAGTAAAAAAAAAAAGCCACAGGGGCGAGCGTGCATCGCAAAAGTCAGTGATGTGTCTGTTCCTTACTCACAAGTGAGGCCATGCATCTTTCTCTTCTGGTCACCTCAGCGATGTGTAATTTTTCTCCCTTGCAAGAGAGTGATGTGTTGATTTCTGGACAGGCACCTCGAGTCAGGGCAGGCTTTGTGTCGATTTTTCACGCCCAGTGATGTTGCATTCAAAATCCAGTCACACTGTGTTAGAAAACCACACTGTATCTTTATCAGCTGCTGCAAGTGGGTTTTGCGCGTTGTTTCTCCAGACGCGTTACGTTGATCTTCCAACCAAGATGCAGACCGTCCGTTGATTTCAGCCGCAAAGCAGGTGGCGTGTCATTTAACAGCCACATTGTGGATGGTGCATCAAACTTTTTCCAGCACAGCCGTCTTTGCTTGGATTTCAGCCCTTTTCCACCAGCTTCACCTTTCAAGGGTCCAGGAACTGGATACTTGGCAGAGCAGGAGTCTCACCAGAGAGTTCAGGTGCTGGCAGAGTTAGGCTTTGATGGCCCTGAGACTTCAAAAGAGGAGACAAGCTCAGTTCAAGCCCTTTGAGATCCTTCTCAAGCAGGAATGCACAACAAATCCAGTCTTTGTCTCCTTTCACAAGCAGAAGCAGCAACTGCAGGATAGCCCAACAAAGCACAGGCAGGGGCAGCACTTCTCCTCAGATCTTCAGCTCTTCTCCTTGGCAGAGGTTCCCTTTGAATCCTTGAAGAAATCTGATTTTCAGGAGTTTTGCGTCCAATACTTATACACCTTTCTGCCTTGAAGTTGGCAAACTTCAAAGGAAAGTCTCTGTTGTCCACAAGATCCTGCCTTGCCCAGGCCAGGCTCCAGGCTCATACCAGGGGGTTAGAGACTGCATTGTGAGAGGGCAGGCACAGCCCATTCAGGTATAAGTGACCACTCCTCCATCCGCTCTAGCTCAGATGGCCCATGAGGATATACAGGCTACTCCCAGGCTCCCTTTGTGTCACTGTCTAGAGGGGTCTCACAAACAGCCCAACTGTCAGTCTGACTAAGACAGGCAATCCACAAACAGGCAGAGTCACATAATGGTTTAAGCAAGAAAATTCCCACTTTCTAAAAGTCTCACTTAAAAATGCTCCTAGAGGAATTGTTTAGATATAATATGTGTACATATGATCCAGTCTTCAATTAATGAATAAGACAACTCCTTACTGTTAAAATCTAATATGTTACTCAATAGGATTCAGGAAGTTCCAAAAAATTTACAACAAATCCAATGAATGTCCATCCCATAAACAACAACACTGTAAATAACCTCCCTAGATCACAAGATTAAATCCCAACAGAAGATCCAGGAAGGGGTTATAACCCTCCTCATGACACAGTCCTGCACAATAATGCCTAGTTTTCAGTCCCAGTTCAAGCAATATCATGGACTTTCAATTCAGTGTGTCAAATGAGAAGGTAATGTTGACGTTTCGGCTTGTGGTTACAGTCAAAGGTCCGTCAGACCATCATCAGGACTCAGTGTTGTTAAATAATACCTACACATAAGGAAAACTATTTACAAAACAGTACATGCAATCTATCAAATCACACGATGTGTACCACCTGTTGAACTCAAGAAAACACCATAAACACAGGTGTGGATACTGGTATAAGCGACCACCTTTATGACAAGAAAAGCTCACAAAATACTTTAAAAACATAGCAAACGTGAACCACAAACTACACTGTGTCAGACTCCAAACCAGAATAGCTATATTCTGCTACTTACAACAGATTGCGAAAATAGACTCTGTAGCAACACACAAGGGGTCTTCAACCTACAAGCCCAAGTAAACAAATCCACAAAGATTAAAATATTTCAATTGCTTAACCATCATACAACATAAACTCTAGAAAATGCTGCCTCCATTGAAGCGTAATCATACTTATTTAAAATGGGACCACTAGTGTCTGTCTCCATCCGCATCCGCTCAACACATGAGAGTCAGAATCAAAGATTTAAAAAAAAATCAGTTGATGAGGGTGAGCTGTATGTAGGCCTATATACTAAACCCACTGCCGGAACTACTCTTCTGAGATATAATAGCCATCACCCCAGGAATTTAAGGGCCAATTTACTATTTGGGCAATTCTTAACGATTAAATGTTTTTACACCAAGAAAGACAACTATTTTTTGGAAGCCAAGCCTCTAATGTCCAAATTAATTTAAAAAAAGCTCTCCATATAGGCTGGTTAAAAGATCCCTAAAACGTGCCTGGTATTATGATCGACAAGCCTTACTTCAGGTCAAAGAGAAAGCTGTTCATTCTCGTATGACTTATGTTACAACTTTTTGGTTCAGAGTCAAATGGAATTAAAAAGATTATTTTAAAAAATTGGCATTTATTAGCCTCTCTTGATATTCCACTCAAGAAACCATTGTTTGCCTTCAAAAGGGGAAATAACTTGAGAGAGAGTCTAGTGAGGGCCTACATTGAACCAGAACCATGCACACTGAGTAACATCTGGGGGTTAACACCAAGGGTTGGACATTACTTGTATGGGAACTGCATGCATGTGCTTCTACTAAAATTGTAAAAACCTATTGTCTAAATGAAAGAACTTGGCAGCTGAAACATTTTTCTAATTGTGGTTCTAAAAATGTTATTTATTGTATACCATTCCCATGTTCATTGTTTTACATTGGTAAAAACAACTCAGGATGTCAGAAAACGGATTATTCAACATCAATCACGAATACAGTGTAATGTTGTGAATAAACCTATGGTTGAACATTACAATCTTATGAAGCAGACCCCCAACGATATGCACTGATTTGTATTTGATGTTGTAAAACCCTTGAAAAGACATGTAAATGTGGATTGCCTGTTGACCATTACAAAGAACCAATGGATTTGGCTTGCCGATACAGTTAAAATGGGTCTGAATCAACAAATGGAATAGCAAATATTGGCAACGTCGTAGATAGGCAATTTTGAATGGAACAGTTAATGTGATGTATTCCATTGTCTGTACCCAGTTCCTAGAGGAATACTGGGTTGCCTCTAAGTGTGTTCACATTCTAAAAGTGTCATTTTCAAACTGATAATTTAAAAAACAACTTCACCGAAAGACGTATTTTTAAATTGTGAGTTCAGACACAATAAACTCCATATTTCAATCTGTTCCCAAAGAAAATCTGTGCTTAAAAGTCATTTAAAGGCAGCCCGTGTTAACATATGAGAGATATCGGCCTTAATTTGGCATTACTTCACTGTTAGGACATGTGAAACACATCAGTACTTTTCCCACCTTTAACATACACTGCACCCTGCCCATGGGGCTTCCTAGGGCCTACCTTAGGGGTGCCTTACATGTTGAAAAAGGGATGGTTTAGGCCTGGCAAGTGTGTGCACTTGCCAGGTCAAATTGGCAGTTTAAAACTGCAAACACAGACACTGTAGTGGAAGGTCTAAGCATGTTAATAGGGCTACTCATGTGGGTGGCACAACCAGTGCTGCAGACCCACTAGTAGCATTTGATTTACAGGCCCTGGGCACCTCTAGTACACTTTACTAGGGACTTACTTGTAAATGAAATATGCCAATCAGGAATAGGCCAATTACCCATATAGGGCCTGATTACAACTTTGGAGGAGGGTGTTAATCCGTCCCAAATGTGACAGATATACCTCCCACCGTATTACGAGTCCATTATATCCTATGGAACTCGTAATACGGTGGGTAGGATATCCGTCACATTTGGGACGGATTAACACCCTCCTCCAAAGTTGTAATCAGGCCCATAATTTACTCAGGAGCACACACTCAAAAAATGGGAAGCAGAGGCAAAAAAAACAGGGGAGACCACGCCATATGTATATAAGTGTGTATATATATATATATATATATATATATATATATATTTATTTATATAGGGTTACAGGGTTACAGGGACATTATAGTTAGGTTCAGATTTCACTCACACAAAACCATAGAAGTTCGGCAGTTATAGTGATGGGTATCTCAAGTAACTATAACTGATGCCCTACGGTAACTATAACTCGCGCCCCCACCATTCAGAGTTTTCTCCTCAATAATTGTACTACAAACATTAAATTGATATTATCAATGATGTTATGAAAAATGTCATGAGTGTTGTAATATGTGTGGTAATTTGCAGTGCATGGGAGGGGGCAGTATGGATCCCCCTCCTTTGGGTTCAAAGAGCCCTAGGGACCACCTCCTCGCTAGGGCTAAATTTACAATTAAGTAGAGGAGCTGTGGGAACCCCCAGGTTTGAGGATCACTGCCTCCCCAGACCAATTTTGGCCCCCAGAGCCCGGCAATGTCCACCTGGTTGCCCTGGGCACCCAGTTTTCAAACATGGGAACCACGGGGGAGCCTCAAGGACCCCGCCTACACAGCCAACTCACCGCCTCCTGCTCGATATCTCTGCTCCCACATGCAGGGAACTGCTAAACATGCAGCTCCCTGCATTAGGGAACAATCTTTCATCTTCAGATGAAAATTCCACTCCTAGTAAGCAGGAACAGTTTTCATGCTCCTGCTTGCTGGGAGTGGAGTTATGTTTGCTCTCGTTTGGGGGCAGCTGTCACAGCTCCCCCTAAGCAAAATGAAACAGCTATCTCCCTAGGCACTTCGGAGACAGCAGTAGCAGGCCCTGGGATTTACAACAAAATATCAAAAAGCATGCTTTCTGGACCAAGACCGACCTTTATTCCAAAGTTGGTTAATTCTATCCAGCCGCTTAGGCTGTAGTCATGCTTAAATTCCTTATGGAAATCAACATGGGAAGCAAACTTTTCTAGAAAATTTCATGAAGATTTATCAAATGGTGGCAAAGATACAGCCAAGTCAAAAAATGCTTTTGCTATGGAAACTAGATCCTAACTATAACTACCTAATGTCGACTGCTTTTAGGTAAAACACACACACATACATATATATATATATATATGTTCTTTCACGGTATTGAGTGTGAAGACATTTTGGGGGTCATTCTGACTCCCGCCGGCGGCGGTAACCAGGGGTCATTCTGAGTTTCCCGCTGGGCTGGCGGGCGACCGCCAGAAGGCCGCCCGCCCGCCCAGCAGGAAACCCCCTTCCACGAGGATGCCGGCTCCGAATGGAGCCGGCGGAGTGGAAGGGGTGCGACGGGTGCAGTTGCACCCGTCGTGATTTTCAGTGTCTGCCACGCAGACACTGAAAATCTATGTGGGGCCCTGTTAGGGGGCCCCTGCAGTGCCCATGCCAGTGGCATGGGCACTGCAGGGGCCCCCAGGGGCCCCACAACACCCGTTCCCGCCAGCCAAGACCGCCAGAACCAGGCTGGCGGAAAGGGGGTCGGAATCCCCATGGAGGATTCCCTGGGGCAGCGGGAAACCGGCGGGACACCGCCGGTTTCCCGTTTCTGACCGCGGCTGTCCCGCTTTGGTCAGAATGCCCATGGAAGCACCGCCAGCCTGTTGGCGGTGCTTCCGCGGTCGTTGGCCCTGGCGGTCCATGACCGCCAGGGTCAGATTGACCCCCTTTGTGTTATGTTCACGGAGTCTGCATCCGGAGCCGAGCACCGCCCACGCAGGCGGTAGAAGTCAGCTGCTGCAGGACGTCTTTGGTAATATATATATAGAGAGAGAGAGATATATATTTATAGAGATATATATATATATATACATATATTTATATATATATATGTATGTATATATATATATATGTATATATATATATATATATATATATATATATATGTATATATATATATATATATATATATATGTATACATACATATATATATATATATATATATATATATATATATATATATATATATATTATGCAGTCAGTTATGGTGATGCCGAAATTCCCCTTGAGAAGGTGAGATTTTGCTCTGTATAAGACTTTGGAGCAGTTTGGCAACACTGAATGCAACTTTTAAATCAAATATCAGAAAAGGCTTTATTTTGGCACATGACGTTTCATGCAAATACTTCAGAGGAAAGATAAAAGCAGGTGAAAAAGAGTATTTCTCATTTTATCTCCCATAGGAAACTTTGCAGAATTGCACCATGATTCACATGAAAAATAACTTGCATTTGCTTAATTTGGTGTAAACCTATTTAGCTGTTTTTGAGAAAATAGTGTTACAAAAATATGGTGGATGAGTTTTGTATGGCTGAATTAAAGAACTCTTTATGCCATTAGTTTATTGGCAGGTTATGAACCTAAGTTCAAGGACTTTTTTCATAGCCAGACTTAAAAAATAAGGTTCCCTCGATTAACAAAAAATATTTCTCTTCTGTTGTCCTTTTCGGGTCTGCAACTTTAAAGCCAAATACATGGACCAGAATGCTCTTATTGGCTGACTGCTACAAAATGTGATTTGTTGTGGCAGCCATTGTACAGTACAGTGCACAATTCCCATGTGCTTAAAAAACATGAAGGCCACAAAAGGAGAACAGGTGAGCACACCCTGAACCGCCTTGAGTTAAAAAAAAAGACATTTACTAAGTCTGCTCAGAGTTAATAAATTCAAGGTATGTAGGGGCCCTCAACTTTGTGTACTTGGCTTGAAGTTGGTGAGTGTTGTCACGGCTTTGCAGTCTATGAGTCCACAGTGACCATTTTTTAAAACATTTTGGGCCATATTTATACTTTTTAACGCAAAACTGCGCAAACGCAGTTTTGCGCCAAAAAAATTAGCGCCGGCTAACGCCATTCTGAAGCACCATGCGGGCGCCGTATTTATTCAATGACGTTACCGGCGTTAGCCGCCGGCGCTGTCTGGTGTGCGTTAAAAAAAACGACGTACACCAGGCAGCTCCGGCGTAGGGGGAAAATGGCGTATGGGCATCCACAAATGGTGCAAGTCAGGCTGAGGCAAAAAAATTGCCTCAACCCGATTTGTGCCATTTTTTTTCCGACGCCCAACCCCCATTGAAATGACTCCTGTCTTTGCAAAGACAGGAGTCATGCCCCCTTGCCCAATGGCCATGCCCAGGGGACTTCTGTCCCCTGGGCAAGGTCATTGGGCATAGTGGCATGTAGGGGGGCACAAATCAGGCCCCCCTATGCCACAAAAAAAAAAAAAAAATACTTACCTGAACTTACCTTAATGTCCCTGGGGTGGGTCCCTCCATCCTTGGGTGTCCTCCTGGGGTGGGCAAGGGTGGCAGGGGGTGTCCCTGGGGGCAGGGGAGGGCACCTCTGGGCTCATTCTGAGCCCACAGGTCCCTTAACGCCTGCCCTGACCCAGGCGCCAATGCAGGTTTTTTAGACCCGCCCACTCCCGGGCTTCATTTTTGCCCGGGAGTATAAATACGACGCATATGCATCGGAGTCATTTTTTAAGACGGGAACGCCTACCTTGCAAATCATTAACGCAAGGAAGGTGTTCACGCGAAAAAATTACGCTAACTCCATGAACTTTGGCGCTAGACGCGTCTAACGCCAAAGTATAAATATGGAGTTAGTTTTGCGTCGAATTTGCGTCGAAAAAAACGACGCAAATTCGGCGCAAACGGAGTATAAATATGCCCCTTTATTTTAGTTCTATAAATCTCATTCACATCAAAGGATTGATAATAATAAAAAAACACCCTGAAAGACTTTTGCCACATATAAGTGAAATGGGAAATGGTCAAAAATACATTTTAGGCTAGGCATTTTCCAAGAGCCTAACAGGTCTGAGTCATGAGGCGAATGTGGACAAAAAGGAGAAGAAGAAGGGGGACAGGAAGGGAATGCGACGGCAAAATAGGCCTTCTCATACACAGTAATGCAAGGTCTGGAGTCAGCAGTGGAAGGATACCTCTACCAGACAGTGTGAGACAAAATGGACACAAGAATTGGCAGTAAAGACATTGTATCAGAAGCAGGAAAGTGAATTAGACAACAAAGTCATCCAGTCATGAGCAAGGGACTGACCCAAAGCACACTCAAAATATATATATAATGAATTGAAACCAGTGTACCAGATGTCAGTTGGCCTACGGACCTCATATTACACCGAGTGAAGTAATTATCTTACAAGGGTCTGGTGGTACTGCAACAGACTACGGGGTGATTCCGACCCCGGCGGTCCTTGACCGCCAGGGCCGGGGTCGGCGGGAGCACCGCCAACAGGCTAGCGGTGCTCCTAAGGGCATTCTGACCGCGGCGGTATGGCCGCGGTCAGAACCGGAAAACCGGCGGTGTCCCGCCGGTTTTCCGCTGCCCTGAGGAATCCCCAAGCTGCGCCGCCATGGGGGATTCCGACCCCCTCACCGCCATCCTGTTCCTGGCGGTTTCGACCGCCAGGAACAGGATGGCGGTGAGGGGTGTCGTGGGGCCCCTGGGGGCCCCTGCAGTGCCCATGCCAATGTCATGGGCACTGCAGGGGCCCCCGTAAGAGGGCCCCACTTTGAATTTCAGTGTCTGCTTAGCAGACACTGAAATTCGCGACAGGTGCTACTGCACCCGTCGCACACCTTCCACTCCGCCAGATCCATTCGGAGCCGGCTTCCTCGTAGAAGGGTGTTTCCCACTGGGCTGGCGGGCGGCCTTTTGGCGATCGCCCGCCAGCCCAGTGGGAAACCCAGAATGACCGCTGCGGTCTTTTGACCGCGGTACGGTCTTCTTGCGGTTCCCGCTTGGCGGGCGGCTCCCGCCGCCCGCCAAGCTTGGAATGACCCCCTACGTCTTTTGAAATCCTCATGTAAACTAATGAACTCCAAAACAATGTATTGTACTAATTTTTTTATTAGCCAAATTAAGTAAATAATTTAATAGACAAGCTTAGGTGAATACATTAAATAAAATTAGTAAGACATTATTTTCATATATGGAACCAAAAAACATATTTTTGCCTGTCACAAACATAACATATGCCACACAGGATTAATATCAAAATTATTTAGTAATTTTGAGAACAGACTACATTTCTGGTGTAGGGAGGTAGGGATTTAGAGAGCTGATCTGAGGCGAAAAATATTTCAATAATGAATGTGATTTTCTATGCACAATGACTTATCTAAATGCTTTTGAAAGTACTGCTTTGGCAAAGGAGTCTGAATTTTCACTGAAAAAACGAAGGTTAAAGTGAGATTATCATTAGGTCTTTTAGAAGCAGTCTAGCTTTTGACATGGTGCACAGTTACATAAAACCAGGTCAATCAAAATCGGTTCTGGTGGCAGCTTTTCTCTCACTCGGCCTGGTGCCTGGTGGGTTAAGAGTACAAACAAGGGGGGCATGCCAAGGAGTTAGCTACATTTGCCTGTGTCTCGGTCGGCCCCTTTAAAGTTAATTAAGGTCCTCAGTACAGCCCAGAAGGTCATCCTAGCAGAGACACAGAGCACCCCCCACAGTCAAGACCTTTGTCTCAGCTCTGGGAGCAAGTTCCTACCTCGTCAGGGGTTCTATTCAGCTCCTGGGTGACAGTTAAAAGATCATGCAAATGGGAATCTAGAGGCTTTAGGCATGCATTACATTTTGAGGCCTTTTGTGTAATGACGCTGATCCAAGGCACACAAGTTGAGTAGTGTTTTTATCTGGAGATAGTATGTTAACGCAGAATAATATAATGATTGTAATCATGAATTGAATTTCTCTCCATTTTTGGCTTCTAAATGTAAGCCAGCATACAAGAAAGAGCACATTTTGCATATTTCCCTCCCAGTCACATGACAACAGTGAAAATTCAAAATTCAGAGATTTACAAATAACCACTACTCCTAAAGTCAGTATCTTGTGATTATGTCAGTACTGTATAGGTTTCCTTCTTAACCATTTTCTATTATTAGATTTTACTCTATGAATTGCTGCATGATCAGTACACAATAAAAAATCATTACAAGTTGCGTCTTAGTTGTTGGCGTTTTATAGTGTGTGCATTTTGACAACTGGCAAGCACCATATATTCCTGTGACCAGAATGCCTGACTGACTTAACAGTATGCTACTTTCGTAAATCAGCCACTGATGTAAAAAGTTATAAATGAAAACATAACCAATTGCTATTTTTTACTACATATTTTCATTATATTTTTCCTTCAATAATTAGTTTAGTTTGAAAACCATGACCAATCTACACAAATCACTCCTTTCTGACTCTGGAATTATGTCTAGTTCCTAGTAATGCACTGATTTCTGGGTTCACCCATGAGATTTTTACCTGTTTCCTCCACAATCTGCAGGTAGGCCCAAACCAGAAAAATAAGAAAAATGGGCCAACAGTTAGAAATTTGCAAAAACATGTGCTAAAACATGATTTTCTTTTGCAACTCTGCTTGGTCCTGAAAGCTGGGATTACGATGATTTTATCACAGTGTACCTTTTGTTGATACAAATATTTGGAAAAAATATATGCTTTCCTGCACAGCACATTTCCCATTTAAAAAAATAGCTATAAATTGGCTACTTTTGTGGTTCCCTCTTCGGGAGGCCATAACCACTGGGTAAATTTAGAGTTATGAGGTTGTGAGGTAAAAAAGGGTGAAGATTTGGCCTGGATGCGTTTTGTAGAAAACATTATTATGAATACCTACTCACAAAGTGGCCCAAACATCAAACTAAGGGCTCAGAAGTGGGGTGGAAAAGTCTCAGCAACTAAGGACAACTAAGGGGTTAATGTGTGTGGCAAGGTGCATTGTCTGTTTGTTCCTTCTGTGTCACCTCTTGGCATGTTCAGTAGGCATGGTGATGGTGCGTGGGGGCGGGGAGGGTGCCAGGACAAATAGAGCTCGGGCACAGGCCCACTCCGGCTCCCCTCTAGAGACACCAGTGTCCTTTGGACCTGGCTATTCTACAGATGCCAAGATAGAGGAAAGCACATCTTGTGTGACGCAGGTCCCTCTGCAGGGGCACACGTGGTTAAAGTATTCTGCAAAACATATTCCAAATAGAAATAGAAAATATAAAAATATTGCTTATTCTGAGTACTTTGATTATTTTGTTACCGCACAGTATTCCCTAGTTCATCAAAATAAGAGTAAGATTGTGTATTACCTTCTGAACAATGACAAACATGGAGAGGCTGGTGAGCAACACAGAAAAACTGAAAGGAACCTGGTAAAGAAGTCAAAGCAGTAAAGTCATATAGAAGTGAACATGACAAGAAAAAAAAAGTAGGAGATGAGCAAAATGGTAGGAACTGTTCATATACATACAGCTGAAAATCACACAAAAGTTAAAAAAAACATTGACAAAGCTAATGGGTCTGACCTATGCACACTACTGGAGCAGAACGAATTATTTGGTTATGGACATTTTGAGCCTGATGTACCAAGTCGTTTAGGAGTCAAACGTTGTGATGTGACTTGCAAAATCACCAGGGATGCGACCACAAAATGGCTTTTTGTTATGTATTAAAGACATTTTACGCGTAGGCTATATTTCTGACTCGCAAAATGGGTTTACTGATCAATAATGAACCGCAGTTAGGAAAAGACGTCCCTTCCTAATAGCCATCCGGAATGGTATCAATGGTTTCTGACTGCAACTGTTGTCACAAACTGTTAAGCGGTTACTGACTCCCACCCCACCCAAGATGTTCCCAAATTGTAAACATGTATTTTTTATAAGCAGCACAGGTTCCATCAATGAACACAGCTGAATAAAAAAAAAAGTTTTCAGTTTGGCAATGCAGATTCAAGGAATGGTGGTCTATTGTTTCCTGCGGTCCATCATCCTTGTGGTTGTAGGCGATGACCTGACTAATTAATATTTTTTAGGCAGGTAATTTTTTGACCTCCTGTGTCTGAAGAGTTGGTAATTTAACCTATTAGTACGTATAGCGTCACCAAATAAATAGTGGCAGCGAAAAGGTTAGTGCAGAAATTGCAACTACTTTTTGCAATAAGCCTCTTGAGGACTTCAGCCCCTAGTAATATAAACACATTAGCATGCATTTGAAGCAGGGGAGAGTTATTTGTGTTCATTAATTGTCTAGAAAATGGCAACAAAAAAGACTTGAAAGTAACAATGGTGAAGGGGAAATGTATTTTGTGGTCATATGTTGTTTAGCATTTACTGATTTTCATGGGTCTCATTCATTTAATAAAAATGATGTCTGGAAGGCAACAGGGCTACCTGGAAATGGCCATTTAAGAACGGAGATGCTGATTCCGCAATTAATTCGTTTTACACCCTGACGTTTACTTTCATCAGAGTTTGGACAACACTATGGCCCTCATTCTGACCTTGGCGGTCTTTTCGCAAGACCGCCGAGTTACCGCCGCGGTAAAGACCGCCGACCGCGGCGGTATGCAGCTGCGCGTATTCCGACCACTGGGAGCGTTCTGCCGGAAAACCGCCAGCAGCCACACTGGCGGTCGGCGGGAAAGTGGAGACTGGTCAACCTCCACCGCCACGCCAGCAGAACACCGCCCCCAGAATTACGACCCACATTTCTGTGTGGCGGTCTTCTGTTGGCGGTCTTCTGTTGGCGGTCACGTCCCTATGGCTCCCGTCGCCTCCCGGAGGACCAACGCACAAGGTAAGTTGATCGTCCGTGAGGGGAGGAGTGGGGGGGTGTTGTGTGATGTGTGCGTGCATGGGGGTGTGTAGAGGGGGTATGTGAGTGCGTGCATGCGGGCGGGGGGGTGCTGCTGTGCCTATGGGCAATGTGTGTAGTTCGGCGGGTGCGCATGTTGGCATGTATGTGTGCGGGTATGTGCCCCCGTTGTGTATGTGTGTGTGTAGGGGGAGTGCATATGTGCATGTTGGGGGTGCGTGCAGTGAGTTGACCTTTTTTATCTTCAATTGAATTTTGGAAGAAGTGCAGCTTTAAAGTAAAATCAGTTGCATTGGGAGGGGTAGAGATTGGACTGTGCGCTCTTTTGGGCTGTATTTGGTTGCCTCCATGCAAGGAAGAGGATCTCGAAACACCCACGGGAGAGGGGGTTAGGAAGGATCAGTTAGACAGAATTCTCGGAGCTCAGGGAAATATACTGATGAGATACAATGATGTGATGTTCAGACCTGAAGACCTGATCAGTAGACACTGCTGGCATACTGCAGGGAACCAACTGGGAACTGATAGTGCTGTCCCTGCTGTGCTTTTCTGGGCTACGGTGAGTAATGTCTATTCATGTACACACTGATTTAACCAGGTCAGGGTCCATCCATCCCCAGGGCTGGACTGGTATATATGTCATTCAGGCAGTGCCCGATGGGCTGGTCCAATAGACCAGTGTGTTAGCCGGTTTTTTAGCACTAGTGGGCTGGTTTTATAGCCAGGTGGATCAGTTTTTACAGTTGATTTCCTCGATATTACCACTTTTTAGCTAGCTGCCTTGCTAATAAGGGTCACTTTTACTTTGGTGCCCATTTTTTGACCCAGTCTTTCCCTGGTCCACCTTTTCGCATAATGGACAAATAAGCTTAATTCTTTTCACAGTTCACACAGTACTGATTCACCTGCTCGAACCTGTTTTTGAAGTGGCCAATTGTGTTATTGGAGAACATGTAAGGCTGTAAACAGAGGTATTTTACATTGGGAGCGAACAGAGATGGGTTAGATTTCTCACTTTTGCTGTCTATTTGGACCAACAATGCTTCACCTTAGGGCAGTGGTTTTCAAACTTCTTTATGTCATGCCCCCCCAGTTGAAAAAAAAAAATCACTGGCCCCCCTCAGAACTTTTCACAATTATTTTATTAAGATGGAAATGTTGAAATATGCCCACACTATACATTGCAGTTAAGTACTGTCACCTTTTTAAAAATGTGATAACGGGGGCGTGGCCGGGCCACGAAACAAGATGGCCGCTTAGAGCGAGAGCTCCGCGCCGAGGCGGTCCCGGAGGGGCGACGGGGGCGAGAAGACAGCCGGACAACACACCGGGTTTGGTGCCCCTCCACCCCTACAACAGCGGCGACACGGAACCATGTCCGGGGACCCCGTAGGAGCGGGACGCAAGGCAGGAAACTCGCGATTCGCCCCAGGCCGATAAGGCCTGGAAAAAGGGGGCGGAGTCGCGTCTTCGGAAGACCGCGGACGGCATGCCCGTAGCAGCAAGGAGCAAGCTGAACAGGCCGCAGGGACTGCGGGAGTCGTGACGACCCGCATCCATCTCCCTACAACGCCAACAAACACCCGTGGACCTTCCCCCCCCCCCACAGGGAGATGGGAAGACACAGCAAAGGGGTGCGGCCCCTTCGACAGCCGGGAGAGAAACCCAAAGAGAGGTAGGATCGAATCTCTTCAAAATAAGAACGGCATCGCCGGAGGCAGAGGCACGACTTCTCCCCTCTTTTCCATCACAGAGGGACAACAAAAACCCTCCCGCTGAGATAATAAACTTTCTCCCCCCCCTCCAGACAACTAATACTGAGGAGGGCAGAGGGGCACGACGGGAGGCACGTGGAGGCGAGGGGACGAGAGGGGTGAGCGACTGGGGGGGCACCGGGGATGAGGAGAGCCAGAGGGAGCCAAGAGAACAGAGATACAGGAGAAGGGAGTGGACTGACACCAGTGTAAGCCACCGAACATCTATATCCTTATCGGAATCTACGGAGGGAATCTCGGGCCCCACGTGGTCAGACTCTGTAGACAATTGAGGCGATGCCCGGCAACAAACCGAACCATAAACCTGTCAGCAAGCCTGCACGACAACTATTATTCTCAGAAGCGCTACAACACAAACGCCTAACCCCCACGAAGATAAACCCTCAAACATCGCCACCTTTAAACGAGTTCACCACGATGCCTGATAAAGATCAATCCACGACTATGGACAGGATACTACAAGAGATCACCACCGTCAGCCGCCGCATAGAGGGGATGGACGCCTCTATAACTTCATTGACACTAGAAACCAAATCCATGCGATCTGACATTGCCGGCTTCCAATCTAGAGTGACAGGGCTAGAACAACGCATGGGATCACTAGAGACGCAGATCAACACGTCTCAGGTGCGAGAACAAGACTTCATCTACCTCAGGAGCAAACTAACGGACATGGAGGACAGGAGCCGGAGAGACAATATCCGCATACTTGGGATCCCGGAAAACGAAGAAGGCTCGGATATGCAGACTTTTCTGACCTCCAGTCTTCCAAAAATGATTTCATTGGACTTTGACCCGCCGCTAGAATTCCAGCGGGCACACAGGATAGGCCCAAAACGCTCTGACAACTCCTCAAGGCCCTGCCCAATCATCGCATGCTTGCTGCGGCATAATCAAACCCGACAAATACTCCAAGTAGCACGCAACCACGGCCCTTTCCGAATAGACCAGCACGAGATCTGAATAACCGCCGATTACTCCAAGGAAACCAACAAACGTAGAAAGGCTTTCCTAGCCCTACGACCCCGGCTTCGCAAACTAGAGATGAAATATGGTCTCTTTGACCCTGCAAGAATGTGGGTTACAAAAAATGGAGTATCCAAGGACTTTTATAACCCCGACGAATTGAGACTCTTCCTTGACTCTTTCCAATCCCAGCCTATGGACTCTTACAACACAGACAGTGAGCATGACATTGTAGGAGGCAGTGATAGGGCCGAAACCCCCCACTCGGGAATAGAAAAGGTGAAGACGGCTCTACACGACACCGGAGCCAGTCATAGAGGTAGAGACATGGAGAGACTAACTAGATCATATGATGACAGGGGTCAGATTTTACACGCAGTAGTAACCCACACCCAATTATCGGAAAGAGACAAATCCCGCTCCCCTTTAAAGCCTACAACTGGGTCTTCTTGAGAAGGTAACGCGACAAGACGACTTATGGGACTATCGCCAGAGAGTCGAAAATAACAACTATAGACTCCGCGGAAGGATGAGTACCTTTCCAGATCATATGTGTATTACTATTGTAATTGTCTAAGACTGCTAGTATCAATGTTAAAACCAGATACATGAAAAATATATGCTCTTTATGACTAGAGCCGAGGCCCTATAATGGAAACTACCAGTAAATCGTTATTTGCCCTCAGTACACAACAGATGATGATTACTAGAACAGGGATCAGACCCCACCAACTCACTGTATGTTTAATAAGGGCCCGGTCCCGACCCTATAACCCTATAACAAGGTAACAAGGTAACAGGGGCATTAAACAGATAACAAAAATAAACACTAATTAACTATCATGGAACTTACCTTACATTCCACACACTACAAAGTATCTCATGGTAGTAAACAACAAAGTATGTGAAACTTTCCTAATACACACCACACTCGACCAGCGCCGACATTAGAACCGTTTAGCCCCCATTATCACCCCAAGGGATGGGACTAGACAACGTAAAGATAAATTAATCCCAATTCAGGGACACACAATACGATATAACCTGAAACATATCAAAGCTCCCACTACTTGACTTTACCTTATTCTACAATAAGAAACTGGGGAAAAAAATAGAACACGAGGACATAATACAACATAATACCGCATAACAAAGCGAAATATTATGACATTCTATACTGCCACTCCACACCACATTATAACATCACAATGTAAATTATAAACTATTAGCTATTCTTTTCCCCAGATGTTCGTACCTACCCTCATCCTAATCATCATTACTATCTTAAACTATCACCAACAACAGAACGACTATGATGGTGGCACATACCAAGTAAGACCTTAGTAGGTCAGTATTATGATGTAATAATACACGGCAAGGAGTTAGTAATAGGATGAGATACGCACTATCCTCGCGTAACCCGGGGCTCAGCTACACTCATTACCTATCCTATGATTAATAGAGAGACGTTTGGCATAATGGCTCCTAACATGATAATGTGATAAGATGCCAGGATATGTTATGTTGATCAACCTAATATGTCATTGAACAGTTGTAAGGCGAGATGAGACGAGGCAGTGTTATAGTTGAAAAGAAATGCTCAGGAAGTATTATATTATACTGTATATTGATATCTTTATGTACCCATGCATACGCGAGAACTATAATACTCTGTTTGAGCTCTCTCCCCCCCCTCCTCTGCCCTGCCCCCCCCCCCTCCCCTCGCCAGCCGGTCTCGGTCTTTCTGTCTGCCCAGTCCCTACTTTAATTTACGACCCTATCTTATGAACTCCTAAACACCCTACGATACCATACAACATCAAGTACTAGGCACAACATCCTAAACACCATACCCCATCAACACCAGACACCCCCTCCCTCCTCTCCAGCGCCGCTCAGGTACTATAGTTATTAACCGATCATTACTTCTGCCAATATACACTTTAGTTATATAACTAATACACTAGCCACTAACCACCGATGAACAGACCCACTTCCCGATACATAAACATAAGCACTGCTGTGTGCCCCCCCCCCACCCCTCCTTATCACCGACATATCGATAACTGGCTGTCTGCTGTTTCCCCCCTTTGCCCCCCCCGATCGAGACCGCCCGACGGCACGAGAGCTCCGAGAGAAATCGGTCCCGCCGTTTACAGACCTAACGAACGAAGGAGGTTGGACTCCTAACCTCCCTCATCCCTACCCTTCTCCACTTCTTCCCCCAAATTGCACGCTCTCTTGCTATACTCTCAATCTCAACTTCAGCACACGCATCCATCCCTTCCCCCCCTTCTCCCTCTTTTCTTCTCCCTCTCATTTCTCCTTGCCTTCTTTTTCCCTCATATTTCCCCTCCATCTGGCTCTCGTCCTACTTATATTACCTCTCTTCCTTCACCCTCTCCTCTCTCTTCTCTTTCTTCTCCAGAGGATTCCCTTGGCCTCCACCAGCTACTAACCCCCGTATAATATAAAATAAAATAAAATAAAACACCGTATCATATCGAAACACAACTCCCACTCTAACTACTAAGTCAATATCTCCCACAGGGTGCTTACTTACTCACAATTATCCAATATGTCGAAGCCCCACCCTCAAGCGACGCGACCATTACGCATACTCTCTTGGAATGTACACGGCATGACGAGCTATGGTAAGCGGAAAAAGATACTGTCCTATTTTCAATCCAAAAAAACAGATATAGCTCTGATTCAAGAGACACACCTTGACACTCTGGAATCCAGTAAACTTAAACGGGATTGGGTAGGGAGGGTTGCCTTCAGCTGCCGTCCAACGAGTCAGGAATCTGGAAGTAACGGACCCCGCAAATGTGGAGTGGCGATACTAGTGCGTAAATCCCTCCCGGTCACTATCATTAAAACCTGGAATGATACGGAAGGAAGGTATATATTTGCTAAATTAAAACTAGGGGACACTGTTTTATGCGTGGGATCCGTTTACGCACCAACCGGCCCAAAACGCCCATTCCTTCTACAGCTAAATCGCCTCCTGACAGAAATCGGAACTACTCGATACATAATCGGGGGAGATTGGAATCTCGTCCAAGACGCCATAATGGATAGGACAGGCCCTGTCGATGTATGTAACAATCACGACAGAGCGCTTCTGACAGACCTGACCACTGACGTCGGTCTGGTGGACTGCTGGAGAATACAACACCCGAAAGATAAGGAATATACTTTCTTATCCACCGTCCATGGCACCCAATCGCGTCTGGATTATTTCTTAGTATCACACACTGTAATCCCTCATATACAAGACACCTGTATCCTAGACAGTGGGCTCTCAGATCACTCCCCAATACTAATCCGGATCCAGGTGGGACTCTCCTTCTCTGGTCGTAAACCATGGCGATTGGCTGTACACAGATATCGCTCTCCACAAGGGAAGGAACAATTAAAAGCTCATGTAACCACATACATGGCCGAGAATTCAGGCACTGTATCCTCAAAAAGGATCCTATGGGCGGCAGCAAAAGCAACCCTAAGAGGGAATATGATGCGAGATGCAGCACTGGCCAACAAAGACAGAATAGCCCGCCAAACCACCTTAGAGACCACGATACGGGACCTCACTAAACAATATACCGCCCAACCATCCCCTAGGCTGCGACACGCCTTAGAACAGGCCCGCATGGCACACAATGAACTCTATACATCTCAGGCGGAATACGCACTGCAAAAATTGCGAGGCCGCCATTACGAACAAGGGGAAAAAGCAGGTCGCCTCCTAGCGGCGCAGCTCCGACAAAGAGAGGCAGCCTCTGCCATTGCGGCCATAACATCTTCTTCAGGAGCAGTGCTAACTCGCCCACAAGACATTGTAAACGAGTTTGCCAAGTACTACCGACATTTGTACACTCCTGAAACAACGACAGATCAAACACAAATGGAGACATTCCTTGCCGCGGCCAATCTACCCCGTCTGTCTGAGGCAGGCAGGGCCCTCTTGGACGGTAACATAAGCAAAGAAGAGATAACCCAAGTTATAACAAGCCTCCCCTACCATAAATCACCAGGAGAGGACGGATTCCCTGCGGAATTCTATAAATGGGCTGGGGAGGAGGCAATAACCGCAGTACATGAAGCACTGACGGAAGCATGTCAAGAAGTCTCCCTGGGCGCTCTATCCAATAAAGCCACGATTGTCATCTTGCCTAAGCCAGGGAGAGACCCCCTTCTTTGCGGCAGTTACCGTCCTATCTCCCTTTTGAATGGGGATGTCAAACTCCTAGCCAGTGTTCTAGCAGCGCGGCTCCGCAAGGTGATACCATCGTTGATTCACAATACCCAAGTAGGATTTGTACCAGGCCGTACCTCCAGAAATCATATGCGAACTCTTTGCCATACACTGTTAGAATCCATACAATTACCTGACGAAGCCCTAGCCCTGTCCCTAGACGCGGAGAAAGCATTCGACCGCATTGAGTGGCCCTACCTATTCACAACCATGAAGCATTTTGGCCTGGGGGAACAATTTATCTCTAAAGTACGTTTATTATATGACCACCCCACAGCACAGGTTAACTGTGGGGGCATCATGTCAGACCCATTCCCTATCGGAAGGGGCACACGCCAGGGATGCCCCTTGTCGCCACTTCTATTTTTATTGGCCATGGAACCCCTAGCTGCCACCATACGAAATTCTCACCAAATAAAAGGGATCCATATCACCGGGGGCATATCCAAAATATATCTCTACGCAGACGACATTCTGTTAACAATGTCCGATCTAGAAACCTCGCTCCCAGCACTACTTTCCACTATAGAAGACTTTGCATCTCTATCCGGATATCGGGTAAACTGGGATAAAAGTGAGGCACTACCATTATCCCGCATAACGATGAGGGCAGCGATACATGGCCTTCAATTCAAATGGACCCCGACCCGCCTTAAATATTTAGGAACGTTTATTAACAGAGGTCTAGAACATATGGTCAGGGACAACATAGACCCCCTTATATCTAAAATGAAACAAGACTTTGCCAAATGGTCCCTACTAGGCCTGTCCATGTGGGGCAGGACACAGGCGGTCAGAATGGTCACCTTACCACGCTTCACATACGTATTAGGCATGCTTCCCCTACAGATACCTCTTTCCTCACTCCGATTAATAGACGCATCCATAAGGGCCTTCGTCTGGGGCTCCTCACGCCCAAGACTGAAACCTGCAATAATACTGGCACGACGGCTCTACGGAGGATTAGGACTACCCTCGGTAGAACAATACTCTCTGGCCCTACAACTCTCACAGCTAATATATACGCTTCCGGATACAGCCGATCCACCGCAATGGGTGATCACAGAGAAACTCCTATATGGACAGTATACGGAGATGGGAGGAACATACGCCGACCACGTTCCCTTAACTAACCCCATCCTCAAGGCTACAAACACAGCGTGGTGCAGAGCCCATCGACTACTAGGAGTACACCCCTCCCTGCATACTCAGGCTCCCATAGCAGGGAATAAAAGCATTAAAATAGGAGGGACTATTCTCAGATGGCCCCAATGGTCCGACGCAGGTATCCACAATATATCTCACATAATAGATGGAGATAGCTTCCGCACATTCGCCTCCCTCCAGGAAGAATTCGGTATCCAAAGTAACCAGGAGTGGCGATATCTACAGCTCAAACACTGTATGCGGAGAACATTAGGAACCCCCCCGTGGCTGCTCAAAACCTCACCCATCGTCACCTATCTTCAGAAATGGGGCCGACAAAAAGGCGTCTTGGCTGGCCTCTATGCCGAATTAACTAACCACCTTTACTCTCAGCCTTTACTTGAACGACTACGCTTAAAGTGGCAGGACATACTAGAGATAACCTACACGGACGAAGAATGGCCAGACATACTAGAAGCCCTCGACAGGGGCGTACGTGAAGCACGCCTGAAATTTTGCCTATTTAAAATCCTTCAGGGATGGTACTGGACCCCCGTTAAACTCTTCAGGGCAGGGTTGATACCTCACGCGAACTGTTGGAGATGCACAGAGCCATATTGCGACCAACTTCATATTTTATGCCACTGCCCCACGGTACAGTCACTATGGGACGCGGTACGCCTCGCCTTATCGGACTTCATACAGATACCAAAACCGACCCCACCAGCATTTATCATTCTACATGACATTCGCCCGTATCCCTCCCTATCGCGGGCACATAAACGATTAATCCACACGGCGCTAGCCACGGCCAAAATATGCATACTCCGGCACTGGAGATCTAGCATTGCCCCCACACCCATGGAATGGATGACGGTCATGTATCAAACGGCTACCCATGAACGAGTGATTTATAACCTACAGGACCAAGCAGAACAGTTTGAGGAGGTCTGGCGCCCATTCTTGAAGAGACCATGAAGCGGCTGGTGGATGACCAACGGATGATCAATGTTCAATGATCAATGATTAGGGAATATTAATTACCAATCACCCTCTGAGAATCCTAGACTCCGGAAACACATTTAATCTCCTATTGCCCCCTCTCTCTCTCCCTAGCTACGCTATCCTCTCTTCTCTCTCTCTTTTTTCTCTCTCTCTATCAATCCACAGGCCTCTAATTTTGTCACATGCCCGAGACCCTGAACTACCCAACATAGTAATACAAGTCGCTTCCTAACACAAACAAGGACTGAGAAATCAACTCATATAAGACGTAGACACTCTCTAACCGACCTTACCATACCTATCATACATATTATCTACTCCTAGATAATAACTTGCTACAGACGGAGAAGTACAGAACGATCTACTCTTAGGCCTGAACAAGCTAGTCTCAGGATACAAAGACCCCCTGCCTACCTCGAGTCTCTTCATTCTACATTCCCCCGCGATTACCCTTCCTCTTTCTCCCTCTTTCTTTCCCTTCTCTCCCCCTCCCCATTTCATATGACTATTTTGTCTCTCCCCTATACCAAGACCAACCCCTCCTACACAACCCTATCCTCGCTCCCCCTCCCCCTACCACCCCCCCCCCACCTGTTTTCCACTCTTCTTCAAAATAAGGGTACACAACTCAACTATGCAACTGGGAATTTTTACTTACCTGACAGTACATGTATATATGCTTACAATGGAAATAATTGTGGTAAACGAACAAAAACAATGTTTTGAAAGCTAAACAGTTTGTTTATATGCTGTATGTACCGCCTTATATATTCTTAATAAAACTTTTGAAACTTAAAAAAAAAAAAAAAAAAAAAAACAATAACAAAAAAATGTATGTCATGTTCTCAGCGAAATGGCATTAATTAAATCTCTTGTTATGTCCTTACAATCCTTTAAATTACAGCACTATAAATATTTAAAAAAAAAAAAAAAAAAAAAAAAATGTGATAACATGTTTCTGCTTAAAACAAAGCACTGTTATCTGTATAATGCTTATTTTGGCCAAAACCTGGGGAGCCCCCATCCCCCCACCCTGTGATCACTTGAGGCCCCTCCTGGGGCCCCACCCCCCAGTTTGAAGACCCCTGCCTTAAGGCAATATGGTCCACCCCAAACACAAACGAATATGTACTATGGTCCAAACCACTATTCAGGCCAAATATCTGTCTGTCCTGATTTATTATATTTTCTCTTTGAGCCCAACTCACAAAGATTTGGATATAAGTAGCTCTGACTAGCTCGTGCAGGTGTCATGAACTTTCTCCTGAAGCCCTTTGTTTGTCTTTCTGTAAGAGCCAATGACTAGAAAGACCATTTTCTTGGAAAACAAGCGAAAATTCTAAGGGTGTGGCTGACTCCAGTTTGTTAGATGTCCCATAAAATACAGCGAGTAACTTAGCTTTGATCAAGGGCAGTCATGCTCATAGTTTTGATTAAGCCTAGGACGCTGTTGTGCAATATTAAAGAATACTTTTGCTGTAGTCTAACAGTGCTTATAGTTATGGTAATGTAACTAACTCTATTTTCCACCTGTTTCTTTAATATTATTTCTGCAACTGCGTAAACAAAGGTTAAGAACATTCTTTGAAGGAACGTATGGCTTGAGAAAGTGCTATAGTAAAACAGTAACCAAAAAGAAATACATATGAAAGTAAACAGTAACAGACTAGTTCATTAGGCTGCAGTTTAGTGAGATTTTCACTGTTGTAGCACAAACATAGGTTTCTCCTCTGTCACATATATTTATGGGCTGTGTGACTACATAGCTCAGAAGAGTGACATGAGTAGAAATCATGTTAGTCGAAGGAGATACAGGTGCTTCCCTGCTGCCTACTCGTGTAGAGTAGTGCTAACACGCCTGGTCCTTAATAAGTAAACTTACAAGGGGGCGCGTATAGGCTGATGAACCTTTTGGATTGCATGGAATATCCTAGTCATGTAATGATCAGTGACATTAGTAATCAATATAATCAATCAATAACCAACATTTCATGAATAAACACAACACAACAAAGCTCTAACACATTTTATTTCCCTATTAATTACAATTCTAATGCATTTGATCAATTCAAACTTTGTTCAATCAGCGCAAAATTTGTTTATTAGCGACCACCAATAACACAATCTAATCAGAACTTGAGAAAACATATGATCAAAAGCTTTAGCGTAAGCCAACAAAAATGAATATAACAACATTAATATCAGAGTTCAGCAATCAATTCATTAATCATTTGTCACTGTCAACGTCACCCAAAAAGAAACCTACCTAACCCAGATTAGCATCAGCATGTGGGATTTAATGCAAAAACAATTTAGAAAATTTTTTTTAATTTGGAAAACATCTAGCTAGAAGGGAAAACTATAAAACAGCGCAGTTGGTATCAAGAAGAAAAGACACAAAGTTAGTCAGTCACATTGTCATAGCTACCTATCCACAAAATGGATCCGCAACAAAGTCAGTCTTCATCTTCAGGTCAGGTTATCAATAGATCAGCAACGCATCAGGCTCTCAAGAGTATAAGCCCAATGACGGAACCTCGAACCGCGTCTCCTGACATCATTAGCATTCACCCCTCGCATCTGAAGTTTTAGCCCCTTGTCATGACTTTTTATGAGAGTTTTCCAGTCCATCCCCCTAATTTCTAATTGGTCAGCAAATCGGCAGCTATACCTCTAACCTACAATATTCATTTTACAAATCTTTGAGTTCTAATATTTCTCCATCCCCAATTAGTTGATTGGTTCGATGTATGATGCCCTCATCATCCGGCTCATCAGGTATCAAAAATGTTGCATCTTCTTCTCCAGTCAGTGCTTCTATTGTTCGAGTCCTGGGAAAGTACATTGAGTCTGTCTTACATCAAACTTGTTACATTTCCTAGTCCCTCATCTCCTGTTTGTCAGTACATTGCAGAAAATTCTAGCTAAGCACACGGTTCATGGACAGTTCGCAGGCACCAGTAACTTCTGTATGCTTATTAATTCTGCTTCTGTATGAGGCCTGGCAAGTAGGCCAAGACTTCAGCTAAGTTAGCTTCTACGATATAATGCAGAACATAGGTTATACATCTCAATATGACATAATACTACATTATTCTTATACATTTTCATTATTTCACACATTTGTAGTTATTTTAGTACATCTTTCGTATAAGTGGCTGCCATTTTCCGTGGGCACATTTTCAAACATGCACATTATTTTCTCTACAATTAATTTCTTAATGAGCTTTTGTTAATCAAAACACATAAACATTCATTAATAATTTCTAATTAGCATATCTACATCAACAGTAGGCATGCCGATTAATTCTTAGGCCCAGCTAGAGATGCATTATAAAGAGTATGATTTGCAAGTTTTCCATATAGGCTTCCAAGCGTTTTTTCTTTAAAACAACATCCTAATGTCACACAACTGGATTGTATTGTAGGTGATCGGGTCATGTGAAACAGATGTAAACATTTTGATTAAGGTATATTGTCATCCTCGTGATTTGTCAGTGCCTTTCCAAATGACAAAGTATATGTGACCTTTCCTGAAAAAATATCGTGTTGTTTTTTGGACGATGAGGTACCCTCTGCTCGTTGCTGACTGTCTTTCTTCCCTACCAAAGGGTCACATGGTGGTACTCTGCCAAAGGACTTTTATAAAATGAGTCTTGGGCAAGCCCTGCTGGCAGTCAGTCCTCACAGTGATGGAGATGAATCAGACTTTGAAAAGCTTGGGCCCAGACTAACTTGACTTTTGCATGGGCGTTAGCTTCAGGTTAGGCGGCACCAATTGGTAGAGACAGTAGCTACAATCAACTTTCATTAAAAATAAATATTTTATGCCAAATGTTAACACGACTGTAGAGGCAAAATCATTTTCCAACATGGAACGTCAAACCTTCTAAAGTGGTGGGAAAAGCTAAAGACCCTTAGATTTGGTGCATATTAAAATAGTGTGACCTTGTTTTGCATTAAATGCTAGTGTCAGATAAAACAGGAGCAAGCAGAATGTTGCTTGAAAACCCAAAGCATGGCGTGTAATTTTCGAAAGGTTTATCCAGCTTATCATTGAACGGATGCTATCATACTAGAACTAATAGTGGAAGGAATACTTCAAGTAGATATCTCATGCAATACAGCAGGCCCGCCTCTACGGTGTAGCATATACAGGGAGTGCAGAATTATTAGGCAAATGAGTATTTTGACCACATCATCCTCTTTATGCATGTTGTCTTACTCCAAGCTGTATAGGCTCGAAAGCCTACTACCAATTAAGCATATTAGGTGATGTGCATCTCTGTAATGAGAAGGGGTGTGGTCTAATGACATCAACACCCTATATCAGGTGTGCATAATTATTAGGCAACTTCCTTTCCTTTGGCAAAATGGGTCAAAAGAAGGACTTGACAGGCTCCGAAAAGTCAAAAATAGTGAGATATCTTGCAGAGGGATGCAGCACTCTTAAAATTGCAAAGCTTCTGAAGCGTGATCATCGAACAATCAAGCGTTTCATTCAAAATAGTCAACAGGGTCGCAAGAAGCGTGTGGAAAAACCAAGGCGCAAAATAACTGCCCATGAACTGAGAAAAGTCAAGCGTGCAGCTGCCACGATGCCACTTGCCACCAGTTTGGCCATATTTCAGAGCTGCAACATCACTGGAGTGCCCAAAAGCACAAGGTGTGCAATACTCAGAGACATGGCCAAGGTAAGAAAGGCTGAAAGACGACCACCACTCAACAAGACACACAAGCTGAAACGTCAAGACTGGGCCAATAAATATCTCAAGACTGATTTTTCTAAGGTTTTATGGACTGATGAAATGAGAGTGAGTCTTGATGGGCCAGATGGATGGGCCCGTGGCTGGATTGGTAAAGGGCAGAGAGCTCCAGTCCGACTCAGATGCCAGCAAGGTGGAGGTGGAGTACTGGTTTGGGCTGGTATCATCAAAGATGAGCTTGTGGGGCCTTTTCGGGTTGAGGATGGAGTCAAGCTCAACTCCCAGTCCTACTGCCAGTTCCTGGAAGACACCTTCTTCAAGCAGTGGTACAGGCAGAAGTCTGCATCCTTCAAGAAAAACATGATTTTCATGCAGGACAATGCTCCATCACACGCGTCCAAGTACTCCACAGCGTGGCTGGCAAGAAAGGGTATAAAAGAAGGAAATCTAATGACATGGCCTCCTTGTTCACCTGATCTGAACCCCATTGAGAACCTGTGGTCCATCATCAAATGTGAGATTTACAAGGAGGGAAAACAGTACACCTCTCTGAACAGTGTCTGGGAGGCTGTGGTTGCTGCTGCACGCAATGTTGATGGTGAACAGATCAAAACACTGACAGAATCCATGGATGGCAGGCTTTTGAGTGTCCTTGCAAAGAAAGGTGGCTATATTGGTCACTGATTTGTTTTTGTTTTGTTTTTGAATGTCAGAAATGTATATTTGTGAATGTTGAGATGTTATATTGGTTTCACTGGTAATAATCAATAATTGAAATGGGTATATATTTTTTTTTGTTAAGTTGCCTAATAATTATGCACAGTAATAGTCACCTGCACACACAGATATCCCCCTAACATAGCTAAAACTAAAAACTAACTAAAAACTACTTCCAAAAATATTCAGCTTTGATATTAATGAGTTTTTTGGGTTCATTGAGAACATGGTTGTTGTTCAATAATAACATTAATCCTCAAAAATACAACTTGCCTAATAATTCTGCACTCCCTGTACACAGTTTTCAGAGCGTGTGCACTGACAATGAGATCATCGGCGTGCAACTCTTTTATGGTATTAATGTGGTAATCCACATTTTTTTTACTATATCTGCACTGCTACAATTGTTCATGCTGTGTGAAGTTGACTAACTCTTGGCCCTGGTATTGCATTTGAGGACATAAAGCGCGAAAGGGCTTCACGTGAAGCTGATATTTTCACAGCACAGAATGCACATGGCACTTTTCAACTTGTTGCTATTATATGTTTAAAAAAGTGGCATAATTACTTTAGTAAGACCTGCCCACCTTAATCTGTTTCATTGCCATACGCCATAAAAGTATGAGTCAAGCTTTCCAGGAGTTTACTCTGTGCCCTTTAGGGTCGTAGTTCACTAGCCGCTAAATCATCATCGTGAGGCATCATATCTTAGGTGCAGGGCTTCTGACATGCAGCATGAAACATTTTATTTGCACGTTTCCGAAGAGTTTCCCACTGTAACAGCTTTGCAGACACATCATTTTCAAAGGCACAAAATGTTTCCAAATTGTCATAAGGCAGACAGTGCTCCAGGCAAAGACTAACATCCCCGGTCAAGTTCCTGGAACTCATTTGTCAATACTTTGGAAGGGCTTCATAAGGGTCATTGGCCAAAGCGATTACATTTGAGTGCTAATGCACAAGCTCTAAATGTTCCATTGTCTGGTTCCAATGCATACTGCAGTGCTCATTCAAAAATAATTTAAATGAGTACTTCCAGCTTTAAAACGCTAATAGCAAGCCACGATCAAATGGGGTTTCGAGAAAAAAACTCGGCAACCATTTGAGGTACTAGGGGCTGTTGTGTGCGGTAGGCTCGTGGCAGCAGATAGAGTCTGCATGCCGCAGCACGTGGAGTAATGAAGGGCGGTGGGGGCAGCTGCGCAGCTCAAAGACACAAGGACACTTACTTGTGGGTTACAGACCCCAAGGTAAAGTTCCGGGGTTCCTTTATTAACTTGGGTTAATCACGTGATGGCAGGGTGACCACCTGGCATTGAGGCAAATTCTGGACACAATTGTTAAAAATTCAGGACAAAGGGTCAAAATTCAGGGAAAGAGATCAAGAACAAAGGTCAGTTTTACAGACACACTCAGGAGAGGCCATGACTCACTATGTTGTCAGTGCATTTATTTACTCTTTTTAACATAGCCCTACTTATTCACTGTGGTCGTTTTGTGATTGCCTTCTGGTATGCTATGTTCAGGTGTCACATTATGTCCTTGTTCAGTAGTAAATTAATGCCCTTCAGCACTGTGTCAAGGCCATCACTCTTACCCAAATCTACCCAATCTTTCTTAACCCCTTCGCTGCCAGGCCTTTTCCCCCTCCTGTGCCGAGCCTTTTTTTGGCTATTTGGAGCAGTTCGCGCTTAGGCCCTCATAACTTTTTGTTCACATAAGCTACCCACGCCAAATTTGCGTCCTTTTTTTCCAACATCCTAGGGATTCTAGAGGTACCCAGACTTTGTGGGTTCCCCAGAAGGAGGCCAAGAAATTAGCCAAAAAACAGTGAAAATTTCGTTTTTTTCAAACAAATGGGAAAAATGGGCTGCAGAAGAAGGCTTGTGGTTTTTTCCCTGAAAAGGGCATCAACAAAGGGTTTGCTGTGATAAAATCACCAGCTTCCCAACTTTCAGGAACAGGCAGACTTGAATCAGAAAACCCAATTTTTCAACACAATTTTGGCATTTTACTGGGACATACCCCATTTTTATGATTTTTTGTGCTTTCAGCCTCCTTCCAGTCAGTGACAGAAATGGGCATGAAACCAATGCTGGATCCCAGAAACCGCAACATTTTTGAAAAGTAGACAAAACTCTGAATTCAGCAAGGGGTAATTTGTGTAGATCCTACAAGGGTTTCCTACAGAAAATAACAACTGAAAAAGAAAAATATTGAAATTGAGGTGAAAAAACATCAATTTTTCTCTACGTTTTAATCTGTAACTTTTTCCAGCAATGTCAGATTTTCTAAAGCAATATACCGTTACGTCTGCTGGACTCTTCTGGTTGCGGGGATATATAGGGCTTATAGGTTCATAAAGAACTCTAGGTACCCAGAGCCAATAAATGATCTGCACCCTGCAGTGGGTTTTCAATCTATGCCGGGTATACAGCAATTCATTTGCTGAAATATAAAGAGTAAAAAATAGCTATCAAGAAAACCTTTGTATTTCCAAAATGGGCACAAGATAAGGTGTTGAGAAGCAGTGGTTATTTGCACATCTCTGAATTCCGGGGTGCCCATACTAGCATGTGAATTACAGGGCATTTCTCAAATAGATATCTTTTTTACACACTGTCTTACATTTGGAAGGAAAAAATATAGAGAAAGACAAGGGGCAATAACACTTGTTTTGCTATTCTATGTTCCCCCAAGTCTCCCGATAAAAATGATACCTCACTTGTGTGGGTAGGCCTAGCGCCAGCAACAGGATATGCCCCAAAACACAACGTGGACACATCACAGAAAACAGAGCTGTTTTTAGCAAATTGCCTACCTGTAGATTTTGGCCTCTAGCTCAGCCGCCACCTAGGGAAACCTACCAAACCTGCGCATTTCTGAAAACTAGAGACCTAGGGGAATCCAAGATGGGGTGACTTGTGTGGCTCGGACCAGGTTCTGTTACCCAGAATCCTTTGCAAACCTCAAAATTTGGCTAAAAAAACACATGTTCCTCATATTTCTGTGGCAGAAAGTTCTGGAATCTGAGAGGAGCCACAAATTTCCTTCCACCCAGCGTTCCCCCACGTCTCCTGATAAAAATGATACCTCACTTGTGTGGGTAGGCCTAGCGCCCGCGACAGAAAACGCCCCAAAGCGCAACGTGGACACATCCAAATTTGTGAAGGAAAACAGAGGTGGGTTTTGCAAAGTGCCTACCTGTAGATTTTGTCTTGTAGCTCAGCCGCCACCTAGGGAAACCTACCAAACCTGTGCATTTCTGAAAACTAGAGACCTACGGGAATCCAAGATGGGGTGACTTGTGTGGCTCGGACCAGGTTCTGTTACCCAGAATCCTTTGCAAATCTCAAAATTTGGGTAAAAAAACACATGTTCCTCACATTTCTGTGGCAGAAATTTCTGGAATCTGAGAGGAGCCACGAATTTCCTTCCACCCAGCGTTCCCCCACGTCTCCCGATAAAAATGATACCTCACTTGTGTGGGTAGGCCTAGCGCCCGCGACAGGAAACGCCCCAAAGCACAACGTAGACACAGCCAAATTTTTTACGGAAAACAGAGGTGTTTTTTGCAAAGTGCCTACCTGTAGATTTTGGCTTGTAGCTCAGCCGCCACCTAGGGAAACCTACCAAACCTGTGCATTTCTGAAAACTAGAGACCTAAGGGAATCCAAGTTGGGGTGACTTGTGTGGCTCGGACCAGGTTCTGTTACCCAGAATCCTTTGCAAACCTCAAAATTTGGCTAAAAAAACACATCTTCCTAACATTTCTGTGGCAGAAAGTTCTGGAATCTGAGAGGAGCCACAAATTTTCTTCCACCCAGCGTTCCCCCACGTCTCCCGATAAAAATGATACCTCACTTGTGTGGGTAGGCCTAGCACCCGCGACAGAAAACGCCCCAAAGCGCAACGTGGACACATCCAAATTTGTGAAGGAAAACAGAGGTGTTTTTTGCAAAGTGCCTACCTGTAGATTATGGCTTGTAGCTCATCCGCCACCTAGGTAAACCTACCAAACCTGTGCATTTCTGAAAACTAGAGACCTAGGGGAATCCAAGATGGGGTGACTTGTGTGGCTCGGACCAGGTTCTGTTACCCAGAATCCTTTGCAAACCTCAAAATTTGGCTAAAAAAACACATGTTCCTCACATTTCTGTGGCAGAAATTTCTGGAATCTAAGAGGAGCCACGAATTTCCTTCCACCCAGCGTTCCCCCACGTCTCCCGATAAAAATGATACCTCACTTGTGTGGGTAGGCCTAGCGCCCGCGACAGGAAACGCCGCAAAGCACAACGTAGACACAGCCAAATTTTTGACGGAAAACAGAGGTGTTTTTTGCAAAGTGCCTACCTGTAGATTTTGGCTTGTAGCTCAGCCGCCACCTAGGGAAACCTACCAAACCTGTGCATTTCTGAAAACTAGAGACCTATGGGAATCCAAGTTGGGGTGACTTGTGTGGCTCGGACCAGGTTCTGTTACCCAGAATCCTTTGCAAACCTCAAAATTTGGCTAAAAAAACACATGTTCCTAACATTTCTGTGGCAGAAAGTTCTGGAATCTGAGTGGAGCCACGAATTTCCTTCCAGCCAGCGTTCACCCACGTCTCCCGATAAAAATGATACCTCACTTGTGTGGGTAGGCCTAGCACCCGCGACAGAAAACGCCCCAAAGCGCAACGTGGACACATCCAAATTTGTGAAGGAAAACAGAGGTGTTTTTTGCAAAGTGCCTACCTGTAGATTATGGCTTGTAGCTCAGCCGCCACCTAGGGAAACCTACCAAACCTGTGCATTTCTGAAAACTAGAGACCTAGGGGAATCCAAGATGGGGTGACTTGAGTGGCTCGGACCAGGTTCTGTTACCCAGAATCCTTTGCAAACCTTAAAATTTGGCTAAAAAAACACATGTTCCTCACATTTCTGTGGCAGAAAGTTCTGGAATCTGAGAGGAGCCACAAATTTCCTTCCACCCAGCGTTCCCCCACGTCTCCCGATAAAAATGATACCTCACTTGTGTGGGTAGGCCTAGCGCCTGTGACAGGAAATGCCCCAAAGCGCAACGTGGACACAGCCAAATTTTTAAAGGAAAACAGAGGTGTTTTTTGAAAAGTGCCTACCTGTAGATTTTGGCCTGTAGCTCAGCCGCCACCTAGGGAAACCTACCAAACCTGTGCATTTCTGAAAACTAGAGACCTAGGGGAATCCAAGATGGGGTGACTTGTGTGGCTCGGACCAGGTTCTGTTACCCAGAATCCTTTGCAAACCTAAACATTTGGCTAAAAAAACACATGTTCCTAATATTTCTGTGGCAGAAAGTTCTGGAATCTGAGAGGAGCCACAAATTTCCTTCCACCCAGCGTTCCCCCACGTCTCCCGATAAAAATGATACCTCACTTGTGTGGGTAGGCTTAGCGCCCGCGACAGGAAAAGCCCCAAAGCGCAACGTGGACACATCCAAATTTGTGAAGGAAAACAGAGGTGTTTTTTGCAAAGTGCCTACCTGCAGATTTTGGCTTGTAGCTCAGCCGCCACCTAAGGAAACCTACCAAACCTGTGCATTTCTGAAAACTAGAGACCGAGGGGAATCCAAGATGGGGTGACTTGTGTGGCTCGGACCAGGTTCTGTTACCCAGAATCCTTTGCAAAACTCAAAATTTGGCTAAAAAAACACATGTTCCTCATATTTCTGTGGCAGAAAGTTCTGGAATCTGAGAGGAGCCACGAATTTCCTTCCACCCAGCGTTCCCCCACGTCACCCGATAAAAATGATACCTCACTTGTGTGGGTAGGCCTAGCGCCCGCGACAGGAAACGCCCCAAAGCGCAACGTGGACACATCCAAATTTGTGAAGGAAAACAGAGGTGTTTTTTGCAAAGTGCCTACCTGCAGATTTTGGCTTGTAGCTCAGCCGCCACCTAGGGAAACCTACCAAACCTGTGCATTTCTGAAAACTAGAGACCTAGGGGAATCCAAGATGGGGTGACTTGTGTGGCTCGGACCAGGTTCTGTTACCCAGAATCCTTTGCAAAACTCAAAATGTGGCTAAAAAAACACATGTTCCTCACATTTCTGTGGCAGAAAGTTCTGGAATCTGAGAGGAGCCACGAATTTCCTTCCACCCAGCGTTCCCCCACGTCTCCCAATAAAAATGATACCTCACTTGTGTGGGTAGGCCTAGCGCCCGCGACAGGAAACGCCCCAAAGCACAACGTAGACACAGCCAAATTTTTTACGGAAAACAGAGGTGTTTTTTGCAAAGTGCCTACCTGTAGATTTTGGCTTGTAGCTCAGCCGCCACCTAGGGAAACCTACCACACCTGTGCATTTCTGAAAACTAGAGACCTTAGGGAATCCAAGTTGGGGTGACTTGTGTGGCTCGGACCAGGTTCTGTTACCCAGAATCCTTTGCAAACCTCAAAATTAGGCTAAAAAAACACATGTTCCTAACATTTCTGTGGCAGAAAGTTCTGCAATCTGAGAGGAGCCACAAATTCCCTTCCACCCAGCGTTCCCCCACGTCTCCCGATAAAAATGATACCTCACTTGTGTGGGTAGGCCTAGCACCCGCGACAGAAAACGCCCCAAAGCGCAACGTGGACACATCCAAATTTGTGAAGGAAAACAGAGGTGTTTTTTGCAAAGTGCCTACCTGTAGATTATGGCTTGTAGCTCAGCCGCCACCTAGGGAAACCTACCAAACCTGTGCATTTCTGAAAACTAGAGACCTGGGGGAATCCAAGATGGGGTGACTTGTGTGGCTCGGACCAGGTTCTGTTACCCAGAATCCTTTGCAAACCTCAAAATTTGGCTAAAAAAACACATGTTCCTCACATTTCTGTGGCAGAAATTTCTGGAATCTGAGAGGAGCCACGAATTTCCTTCCACCCAGCGTTCCCCCACGTCTCCCAATAAAAATGATACCTCACTTGTGTGGATAGGCCTAGCGCCCGCGACAGGAAACGCCCCAAAGCGCAACGTAGATACAGCCAAATTTTTGAAGGAAAACAGAGGTGTTTTTTGCAAAGTGCCTACCTGTAGATTTTGGCTTGTAGCTCAGCCGCCACCTAGGGAAACCTACCAAACCTGTGCATTTCTGAAAACTAGAGACCTAGGGGAATCCAAGATGGGGTGACTTGTGTGGCTCGGACCAGGTTCTGTTACCCAGAATCCGTTGCAAACCTCAAAATTTGGCTAAAAAAACACATGTTCCTAACATTTCTGTGGCAGAAAGTTCTGGAATCTGAGAGGAGCCACAAATTTCCTTCCACCCAGCGTTCCCCCACGTCTCCCGATAAAAATGATACCTCACTTGTGTGGGTAGGCCTAGCACCTGCGACAGAAAACGCCCCAAAGCGCAACGTGGACACATCCAAATTTGTGAAGGAAAACAGAGGTGTTTTTTGCAAAGTGCCTACCTGTAGATTATGGCTTGTAGCTCAGCCGCCACCTAGGGAAACCTACCAAACCTGTGCATTTCTGAAAACTAGAGACCTAGGGGAATCCAAGATGGGGTGACTTGTGTGGCTCGGACCAGGTTCTGTTACCCAGAATCCTTTGCAAACCTTAAAATTTGGCTAAACAAACACATGTTCCTCACATTTCTGTGGCAGAAAGTTCTGGAATCTGAGAGGAGCCACGAATTTCCTTCCACCCAGCGTTCCCCCACGTCTCCCGATAAAAATGATACCTCACTTGTGTGGGTAGGCCTAGCGCCTGTGACAGGAAATGCCCCAAAGCGCAACGTGGACACAGCCAAATTTTTGAAGGAAAACAGAGGTGTTTTTTGAAAAGTGCCTACCTGTAGATTTTGGCCTGTAGCTCAGCCGCCACCTAGGGAAACCTACCAAACCTGTGCATTTCTGAAAACTAGAGACCGAGGGGAATCCAAGGAGGGGTGACTTGCGGTGCTCGGACCAGGTTCTGTTACCCAGAATCCTTTGCAAACCTAAACATTTGGCTAAAAAAACACATGTTCCTAACATTTCTGTGGCAGAAAGTTCTGGAATCTGAGAGGAGCCTCAAATTTCCTTCCTCCCAGCGTTCCCCCACGTCTCCCGATAAAAATGATACCTCACTTGTGTGGGTAGGCCTAGCGCCCGCGACAGGAAACGCCCCAAAGCGCAACGTGGACACATCCAAATTTGTGAAGGAAAACAGAGGTGTTTTTTGCAAAGTGCCTACCTGCAGATTTTGGCTTGTAGCTCAGCCGCCACCTAGGGAAACCTACCAAACCTGTGCATTTCTGAAAACTAGAGACCGAGGGGAATCCAAGATGGGGTGACTTGTGTGGCTCGGACCAGGTTCTGTTACCCAGAATCCTTTGCAAAACTCAAAATTTGGCTAAAAAAACACATGTTCCTCATATTTCTGTGGCAGAAAGTTCTGGAATCTGAGAGGAGCCACGAATTTCCTTCCACCCAGCGTTCCCCCACGTCACCCGATAAAAATGATACCTCACTTGTGTGGGTAGGCCTAGCGCCCGCGACAGGAAACGCCCCAAAGCGCAACGTGGACACATCCAAATTTGTGAAGGAAAACAGAGGTGTTTTTTGCAAAGTGCCTACCTGCAGATTTTGGCTTGTAGCTCAGCCGCCACCT
Source organism: Pleurodeles waltl (assembly GCF_031143425.1). Lineage (NCBI taxonomy): Eukaryota > Metazoa > Chordata > Amphibia > Caudata > Salamandridae > Pleurodeles > Pleurodeles waltl. The sequence goes on along the minus strand of NC_090438.1, from coordinate 623,958,710 downwards.
AGGGAAACCTACCAAACCTGTGCATTTCTGAAAACTAGAGACCTAGGGGAATCCAAGATGGGGTGACTTGTGTGGCTCGGACCAGGTTCTGTTACCCAGAATCCGTTGCAAACCTCAAAATTTGGCTAAAAAAACACATGTTCCTCACATTTCTGTGGCAGAAAGTTCTGGAATCTGAGAGGAGCCACAAATTTCCTTCCACCCAGCGTTCCCCCACGTCTCCCGATAAAAATGATACCTCACTTGTGTGGGTAGGCCTAGCGCCCGCGACAGGAAACGCCCCAAAGCGCAACGTAGACACAGCCAAATTTTTGAAGGAAAACAGAGGTGTTTTTTGCAAAGTGCCTACCTGTAGATTTTGGCCTGTAGCTCAGCCGCCACCTAGGGAAACCTACCAAACCTGTGCATTTCTGAAAACTAGAGACCTAGGGGAATCCAAGATGGGGTGACTTGTGTGGCTCGGACCAGGTTCTGTTACCCAGAATCCATTGCAAACCTCAAAATTTGGCTAAAAAAACACATGTTCCTCAAATTTCTGTGGCAGAAAGTTCTGGAATCTGAGAGGAGCCACAAATTTCCTTCCACCCAGCGTTCCCCCACGTCTCCCGATAAAAATGATACCTCACTTGTGTGGGTAGGCGTAGCGCCCGCGACAGGAAACGCCCCAAAGCGCAACGTAGACACAGCCAAATTTTTGAAGGAAAACAGTGGTGTTTTTTGCAAAGTGCCTACCTGTAGATTTTGGCCTGTAGCTCTGTCGCCACCTAGGGAAACCTACCAAACCTGTGCATTTCTGAAAACTAGAGACCTAGGGGAATCCAAGATGGGGTGACTTGTGTGGCTCGGACCAGGTTCTGTTACCCAGAATCCATTGTAAAGCTCAAAATTTGGCTAAAAAAACACATGTTCCTCACATTTCTGTGGCAGAAAGTTCTGGAATCTGAGAGGAGCCACAAATTTCCTTCCACCCAGCGTTCCCCCACGTCTCCCGATAAAAATGATACCTCACTTGTGTGGATGGGCCTAGCGCCCGCGACAGGAAACGCCCCAAAGCGCAACGTAGACACAGCCAAATTTTTGAAGGAAAACGGAGGTGTTTTTTGCAAAGTGCCTACCTGTAGATTTTGGCTTGTAGCTCAGCCGCCACCTAGGGAATCCTACCAAACCTGTGCATTTCTGAAAACTAGAGACCTAGGGGAATCCAAGATGGGGTGACTTGTGTGGCTCGGACCAGGTTCTGTTACCCAGAATCCCTTGCAAACCTCAAAATTTGGCTAAAAAAACACATGTGCCTAACATTTCTGTGGCAGAAAGTTCTGGAATCTGAGAGGAGCCACAAAGTTCCTTCCACCCAGCGTTCCCCCACGTCTCCCGATAAAAATGATACCTCACTTGTGTGGGTAGGCCTAGCGCCCGCGACAGATGACGCCCCAAAGCGCAACGTGGACACATCCAAATTTGTGAAGGAAAAAAGAGGTGTTTTTTGCAAAGTGCCTACCTGTAGATTTTGGCTTGTAGCTCAGCCGCCACCTAGGGAAACCTACCAAACCTGTGCATTTCTGAAAACTAGAGACCTAGGGGAATCCAAGATGGAGTGACTTGTGTGGCTCGGACCAGGTTCTGTTACCCAGAATCCTTTGCAAACCTCAAAATTTGGCTAAAAAAACACATGTTCCTCACATTTCTGTGGCAGAAAGTTCTGGAATCTGAGAGGAGCCACAAATTTCCTTCCACCCAGCGTTCCCCCACGTCTCCCGATAAAAATGATACCTCACTTGTGTGGGTAGGCCTAGCGCCCGCGACAGGAAACGCCCCAAAGCGCAACGTAGACACAGCCAAATTTTTGAAGGAAAACAGAGGTGTTTTTTGCAAAGTGCCTACCTGTAGATTTTGGCCTGTACCTCAGCCGCCACCTAGGGAAACCTACCAAACCTGTGCATTTCTGAAAACTAGAGACCTAGGGGAATCCAAGATGGGATGACTTGTGTGGCTCGGACCAGGTTCTGTTACCCAGAATCCATTGCAAAGCTCAAAATTTGGCTAAAAAAACACATGTTCCTCACATTTCTGTGGCAGAAAGTTCTGGAATCTGAGAGGAGCCACAAATTTCCTTCCACCCAGCGTTCCCCCACGTCTCCCGATAAAAATGATACCTCACTTGTGTGGATGGGCCTAGCGCCCGCGACAGGAAACGCCTCAAAGCGCAACGTAGACACAGCCAAATTTTTGAAGGAAAACGGAGGTGTTTTTTGCTAAGTGCCTACCTGTAGATTTTGGCTTGTAGCTCAGCCGCCACCTAGGGAAACCTACCAAACCTGTGCATTTCTGAAAACTAGAGACCTAGGGGAATCCAAGATGGGGTGACTTGTGTGGCTCGGACCAGGTTCTGTTACCCAGAATCCCTTGCAAACCTCAAAATTTGGCTTAAAAAACACATGTTCCTAACATTTCTGTGGCAGAAAGTTCTGGAATCTGAGAGGAGCCACAAATTTCCTTCCACCCAGCGTTCCCCCACGTCTCCCGATAAAAATGATACCTCACTTGTGTGGGTAGGCCTAGCGCCCGCGACAGATGACGCCCCAAAGCGCAACGTGGACACATCCAAATTTGTGATGGAAAAAAGAGGTGTTTTTTGCAAAGTGCCTACCTGTAGATTTTGGCTTGTAGCTCAGCCGCCACCTAGGGAAACCTACCAAACCTGTGCATTTCTGAAAACTAGAGACCTAGGGGAATCCAAGATGGGGTGACTTGTGTGGCTCGGACCAGGTTCTGTTACCCAGAATCCTTTGCAAACCTCAAAATTTGGCTAAAAAAACACATGTTCCTCACATTTCTGTGGCAGAAAGTTCTGGAATCTGAGTGGAGCCACGAATTTCCTTCCACCCAGCGTTCCCCCACGTCTCCCGATAAAAATGATACCTCACTTGTGTGGGTAGACCTAGCGCCCGTGACAGGAAATGCCCCAAAGCGCAACGTGGACACAGCCAAATTTTTGAAGGAAAACAGAGGTGTTTTTTGCAAAGTGCCTACCTGTAGATTTTGGCCTGTAGCTCAGCCGCCACCTAGGGAAACCTACCAAACCTGTGCATTTCTGAAAACTAGAGACCTAGGGGAATCCAAGATGGGGTGACTTGTGTGGCTCGGACCAGGTTCTGTTACCCAGAATCCTTTGCAAACCTCAAAATTTGGCTAAAAAAACACATGTTCCTCACATTTCTGTGGCAGAAAGTTCTGGAAATGAGTGGAGCCACGAATTTCCTTCCACCCAGCGTTCCCCCACGTCTCCCGATAAAAATGATACCTCACTTGTGTGGGTAGGCCTAGCGCCCGCGACAGGAAACGCCCCAAAGCGCAAAGTGGACACATCCAAATTTTTGAAGAAAAACAGAGGTGTTTTTTGCAAAGTGCCTACCTATAGATTTTGGCTTGTAGCTCAGCCGCCACCTAGGGAAACCTACCAAACCTGTGCATTTCTGAAAACTAGAGACCTAGGGGAATCCAAGATGGGGTGACTTGTGTGGCTCGGACCAGGTTCTGTTACCCAGAATGCTTTGCAAAACTCAAAATTTGGCTAAAAAAACACATGTTCCTCACATTTCTGTGGCAGAAAGTTCTGGAATCTGAGAGGAGCCACGAATTTCCTTCCACCCAGCGTTCCCCCACGTCTCCCGATAAAAATGATACCTCACTTGTGTGGGTAGGCCTAGCGCCCGCGACAGGAAACGCCCCAAAGCGCAACGTGGACACATTCACATTTGTGAAGGAAAACAGAGGTGTTTTTTGCAAAGTGCCTACCTGTAGATTTTGGCTTGTAGCTCAGCCACCACCTAGGGAAACCTACCAAACCTGTGCATTTCGGAAAACTAGAGACCTAGGGGAATCCAAGATGGGGTGACTTGTGTGGCTCGGACCAGGTTCTGTTACCCAGAATCCTTTGCAAAACTCAAAATTTGGCTAAAAAAACACATGTTCCTCACATTTCTGTGGCAGAAAGTTCTGGAATCTGAGCGAAGCCACGAATTTCCTTCCACCCAGCGCTCCCCCACGTCTCCCGATAAAAATGATACCTCACTTGTGTGGGTAGGCCTAGCGCCCGCGACAGGAAACGCCCCAAAGCGCAACGTAGACACAGCCAAATTTTTTAAGGAAAACAGAGGTGTTTTTTGCAAAGTGCCTACCTGTAGATTTTGGCCTGTAGCTCAGCCGCCACCTAGGGAAACCTACCAAACCTGTGCATTTCTGAAAACTAGAGACCTAGGGGAATCCAAGATGGGGTGACTTGTGTGGCTCGGACCAGGTTCTGTTACCCACAATCCTTTGCAAAACTCAAAATTTGGCTAAAAAAACACATGTTCCTCACATTTCTGTGGCAGAAAGTTCTGGAATCTGAGCGAAGCCACGAATTTCCTTCCACCCAGCGTTCCCCCACGTCTCCCGATAAAAATGATACCTCACTTGTGTGGGTAGGCCTAGCGCCCGCGACAGATGACGCCCCAAAGCGCAACGTGGACACATCCAAATTTTTGAAGGAAAACAGAGGTGTTTTTTGCAAAGTGCCTACCTGTAGATTTTGGCTTGTAGCTCAGCCGCCACCTAGGGAAACCTACCAAACCTGTGCATTTCTGAAAACTAGAGACCTAGGGGAATCCAAGATGGGGTGACTTGTGTGGCTCGGACCAGGTTCTGTTACCCAGAATCCTTTGCAAACCTCAAAATTTGGCTAATAAAACACATGTTCCTCACATTTCTGTGGCAGAAAGTTCTGGAATCTGAGTGGAGCCACGAATTTCCTTCCACCCAGCGTTCCCCCACGTCTCCCGATAAAAATGATACCTCACTTGTGTGGGTAGACCTAGCGCCCGTGACAGAAAATGCCCCAAAGCGCAACGTGGACACAGCCAAATTTTTGAAGGAAAACAGAGGTGTTTTTTGCAAAGTGCCTACCTGTAGATTTTGGCCTGTAGCTCAGCCGCCACCTAGGGAAACCTACCAAACCTGTGCATTTCTGAAAACTAGAGACCTAGGGGAATCCAAGATGGGGTGACTTGTGTGGCTCGGACCAGGTTCTGTTACCCACAATCCTTTGCAAACCTCAAAATTTGGCTAAAAAAACACATGTTACTAACATTTCTGTGGCAGAAAGTTCTGGAATCTGAGAGGAGCCACAAATTTCCTTCCACCCAGCGTTCCCCCACGTCTCCCGATAAAAATGATACCTCACTTGTGTGGGTAGGCCTAGCGCCCGCGACAGGAAACGCCCCAAAGCGCAAAGTGGACACATCCAAATTTTTGAAGAAAAACAGAGGTGTTTTTTGCAAAGTGCCTACCTATAGATTTTGGCTTGTAGCTCAGCCGCCACCTAGGGAAACCTACCAAACCTGTGCATTTCTGAAAACTAGAGACCTAGGGGAATCCAAGATGGGGTGACTTGTGTGGCTCGGACCAGGTTCTGTTACCCAGAATGCTTTGCAAAACTCAAAATTTGGCTAAAAAAACACATGTTCCTCACATTTCTGTGCAGAAAGTTCTGGAATCTGAGAGGAGCCACGAATTTCCTTCCACCCAGCGTTCCCCCACGTCTCCCGATAAAAATGATACCTCACTTGTGTGGGTAGGCCTAGCGCCCGCGACAGGAAACGCCCCAAAGCGCAACGTGGACACATTCACATTTGTGAAGGAAAACAGAGGTGTTTTTTGCAAAGTGCCTACCTGTAGATTTTGGCTTGTAGCTCAGCCGCCACCTAGGGAAACCTACCAAACCTGTGCATTTCTGAAAACTAGAGACCTAGGGGAATCCAAGATGGGGTGACTTGTGTGGCTCGGACCAGGTTCTGTTACCCAGAATCCTTTGCAAAACTCAAAATTTGGCTAAAAAAACACATGTTCCTCACATTTCTGTGGCAGAAAGTTCTGGAATCTGAGCGAAGCCACGAATTTCCTTCCACCCAGCGCTCCCCCACGTCTCCCGATAAAAATGATACCTCACTTGTGTGGGTAGGCCTAGCGCCCGCGACAGGAAACGCCCCAAAGCGCAACGTAGACACAGCCAAATTTTTTAAGGAAAACAGAGGTGTTTTTTGCAAAGTGCCTACCTGTAGATTTTGGCCTGTAGCTCAGCCGCCACCTAGGGAAACCTACCAAACCTGTGCATTTCTGAAAACTAGAGACCTAGGGGAATCCAAGATGGGGTGACTTGTGTGGCTCGGACCAGGTTCTGTTACCCACAATCCTTTGCAAAACTCAAAATTTGGCTAAAAAAACACATGTTCCTCACATTTCTGTGGCAGAAAGTTCTGGAATCTGAGCGAAGCCACGAATTTCCTTCCACCCAGCGTTCCCCCACGTCTCCCGATAAAAATGATACCTCACTTGTGTGGGTAGGCCTAGCGCCCGCGACAGGAAACGCCCCAAAGCGCAACGTAGACACAGCCAAATTTTTGAAGGAAAACAGAGGTGTTTTTTGCAAAGTGCCTACCTGTAGATTTTGGCCTGTAGCTCAGCCGCCACCTAGGGAAACCTACCAAACCTGTGCATTTCTGAAAACTAGAGACCTAGGGGAATCCAAGATGGGGTGACTTGTGTGGCTCGGACCAGGTTCTGTTACCCAGAATCCATTGCAAAGCTCAAAATTTGGCTAAAAAAACACATGTTCCTCACATTTCTGTGGCAGAAAGTTCTGGAATCTGAGAGGAGCCACAAATTTCCTTCCACCCAGCGTTCCCCCACGTCTCCCGATAAAAATGATACCTCACTTGTGTGGATGGGCCTAGCGCCCGCGACAGGAAACGCCCCAAAGCGCAACGTAGACACAGCCAAATTTTTGAAGGAAAACGGAGGTGTTTTTTGCAAAGTGCCTACCTGTAGATTTTGGCTTGTAGCTCAGCCGCCACCTAGGGAATCCTACCAAACCTGTGCATTTCTGAAAACTAGAGACCTAGGGGAATCCAAGATGGGGTGACTTGTGTGGCTCGGACCAGGTTCTGTTACCCAGAATCCCTTGCAAACCTCAAAATTTGGCTAAAAAAACACATGTTCCTAACATTTCTGTGGCAGAAAGTTCTGGAATCTGAGAGGAGCCACAAAGTTCCTTCCACCCAGCGTTCCCCCACGTCTCCCGATAAAAATGATACCTCACTTGTGTGGGTAGGCCTAGCGCCCGCGACAGATGACGCCCCAAAGCGCAACGTGAACACATCCAAATTTGTGAAGGAAAAAAGAGGTGTTTTTTGCAAAGTGCCTACCTGTAGATTTTGGCTTGTAGCTCAGCCGCCACCTAGGGAAACCTACCAAACCTGTGCATTTCTGAAAACTAGAGACCTAGGGGAATCCAAGATGGAGTGACTTGTGTGGCTCGGACCAGGTTCTGTTACCCAGAATCCTTTGCAAACCTCAAAATTTGGCTAAAAAAACACATGTTCCTCACATTTCTGTGGCAGAAAGTTCTGGAATCTGAGAGGAGCCACAAATTTCCTTCCACCCAGCGTTCCCCCACGTCTCCCGATAAAAATGATACCTCACTTGTGTGGGTAGGCCTAGCTCCCGCGACAGGAAACGCCCCAAAGCGCAACGTAGACACAGCCAAATTTTTGAAGGAAAACAGAGGTGTTTTTTGCAAAGTGCCTACCTGTAGATTTTGGCCTGTACCTCAGCCGCCACCTAGGGAAACCTACCAAACCTGTGCATTTCTGAAAACTAGAGACCTAGGGGAATCCAAGATGGGATGACTTGTGTGGCTCGGACCAGGTTCTGTTACCCAGAATCCATTGCAAAGCTCAAAATTTGGCTAAAAAAACACATGTTCCTCACATTTCTGTGGCAGAAAGTTCTGGAATCTGAGAGGAGCCACAAATTTCCTTCCACCCAGCGTTCCCCCACGTCTCCCGATAAAAATGATACCTCACTTGTGTGGATGGGCCTAGCGCCCGCGACAGGAAACGCCCCAAAGCGCAACGTAGACACAGCCAAATTTTTGAAGGAAAACGGAGGTGTTTTTTGCTAAGTGCCTACCTGTAGATTTTGGCTTGTAGCTCAGCCGCCACCTAGGGAAACCTACCAAACCTGTGCATTTCTGAAAACTAGAGACCTAGGGGAATCCAAGATGGGGTGACTTGTGTGGCTCGGACCAGGTTCTGTTACCCAGAATCCCTTGCAAACCTCAAAATTTGGCTTAAAAAACACATGTTCCTAACATTTCTGTGGCAGAAAGTTCTGGAATCTGAGAGGAGCCACAAATTTCCTTCCACCCAGCGTTCCCCCACGTCTCCCGATAAAAATGATACCTCACTTGTGTGGGTAGGCCTAGCGCCCGCGACAGATGACGCCCCAAAGCGCAACGTGGACACATCCAAATTTGTGAAGGAAAAAAGAGGTGTTTTTTGCAAAGTGCCTACCTGTAGATTTTGGCTTGTAGCTCAGCCGCCACCTAGGGAAACCTACCAAACCTGTGCATTTCTGAAAACTAGAGACCTAGGGGAATCCAAGATGGGGTGACTTGTGTGGCTCGGACCAGGTTCTGTTACCCAGAATCCTTTGCAAACCTCAAAATTTGGCTAAAAAAACACATGTTCCTCACATTTCTGTGGCAGACAGTTCTGGAATCTGAGTGGAGCCACGAATTTCCTTCCACCCAGCGTTCCCCCACGTCTCCCGATAAAAATGATACCTCACTTGTGTGGGTAGACCTAGCGCCCGTGACAGGAAATGCCCCAAAGCGCAACGTGGACACAGCCAAATTTTTGAAGGAAAACAGAGGTGTTTTTTGCAAAGTGCCTACCTGTAGATTTTGGCCTGTAGCTCAGCCGCCACCTAGGGAAACCTACCAAACCTGTGCATTTCTGAAAACTAGAGACCTAGGGGAATCCAAGATGGGGTGACTTGTGTGGCTCGGACCAGGTTCTGTTACCCACAATCCTTTGCAAACCTCAAAATTTGGCTAAAAAAACACATGTTCCTAACATTTCTGTGGCAGAAAGTTCTGGAATCTGAGAGGAGCCACAAAGTTCCTTCCACCCAGCGTTCCCCCACGTCTCCCGATAAAAATGATACCTCACTTGTGTGGGTAGGCCTAGCGCCCACGACAGGAAACGCCCCAAAGCGCAAAGTGGACACATCCAAATTTTTGAAGAAAAACAGAGGTGTTTTTTGCAAAGTGCCTACCTATAGATTTTGGCTTGTAGCTCAGCCGCCACCTAGGGAAACCTACCAAACCTGTGCATTTCTGAAAACTAGAGACCTAGGGGAATCCAAGATGGGGTGACTTGTGTGGCTCGGACCAGGTTCTGTTACCCAGAATGCTTTGCAAAACTCAAAATTTGGCTAAAAAAACACATGTTCCTCACATTTCTGTGGCAGAAAGTTCTGGAATCTGAGAGGAGCCACGAATTTCCTTCCACCCAGCGTTCCCCCACGTCTCCCGATAAAAATGATACCTCACTTGTGTGGGTAGGCCTAGCGCCCGCGACAGGAAACGCCCCAAAGCGCAACGTGGACACATTCACATTTGTGAAGGAAAACAGAGGTGTTTTTTGCAAAGTGCCTACCTGTAGATTTTGGCTTGTAGCTCAGCCGCCACCTAGGGAAACCTACCAAACCTGTGCATTTCTGAAAACTAGAGACCTAGGGGAATCCAAGATGGGGTGACTTGTGTGGCTCGGACCAGGTTCTGTTACCCAGAATCCTTTGCAAAACTCAAAATTTGGCTAAAAAAACACATGTTCCTCACATTTCTGTGGCAGAAAGTTCTGGAATCTGAGCGAAGCCACGAATTTCCTTCCACCCAGCGTTCCCCCACGTCTCCCGATAAAAATGATACCTCACTTGTGTGGGTAGGCCTAGCGCCCGCGACAGGAAACGCCCCAAAGCGCAACGTAGACACAGCCAAATTTTTGAAGGAAAACAGAGGTGTTTTTTGCAAAGTGCCTACCTGTAGATTTTGGCCTGTAGCTCAGCCGCCACCTAGGGAAACCTACCAAACCTGTGCATTTCTGAAAACTAGAGACCTAGGGGAATCCAAGATGGGGTGACTTGTGTGGCTCGGACCAGGTTCTGTTACCCACAATGCTTTGCAAAACTCAAAATTTGGCTAAAAAAACACATGTTCCTCACATTTCTGTGGCAGAAAGTTCTGGAATCAAAGAGGAGCCACAAATTTCCTTCCTCCCAGCGTTCCCCCACGTCTCCCGATAAAAATGATACCTCACTTGTGTGGGTGGGCCTAGCGCCCGCGACAGGAAACGCCCCAAAGCGCAACGTGGACACATTCAAATTTGTGAAGGAAAACAGAGGTGTTTTTTGCAAAGTGCCTACCTGTAGATTTTGGCTTGTAGCTCAGCTGCCACCTAGGGAAACCTACCAAACCTGTGCATTTCTGAAAACTAGAGACCTAGGGGAATCCAAGATGGGGTGACTTGTGTGGCTCGGACCAGGTTCTGTTACCCAGAATCCTTTGCAAAACTCAAAATTTGGCTAAAAAAACACATGTTCCTCACATTTCTGTGGCAGAAAGTTCTGGAATCTGAGCGAAGCCACGAATTTCCTTCCACCCAGCGTTCCCCCACGTCTCCCGATAAAAATGATACCTTACTTGTGTGGGTAGGCCTAGCGCCCGCGACAGGAAACGCCCCAAAGCACAACGTAGACACAGCCAAATTTTTTAAGGAAAACAGAGGTGTTTTTTGCAAAGTGCCTACCTGTAGATTTTGGCCTGTAGCTCAGCCGCCACCTAGGGAAACCTACCAAACCTGTGCATTTCTGAAAACTAGAGACCTAGGGGAATCCAAGATGGGGTGACTTGTGTGGCTCGGACCAGGTTCTGTTACCCAGAATCCTTTGCAAACCTCAAATTCTGTCTAAAAAAACGCATTTTCCACACATTTCGGTGACAGAAAGTTCTGGAATCTGAGTGGACCCACAAATTTCCTTCCACCCAGCGTTGCTCCACGTCTCCCGATAAAAATGATACCTCACTTGTGTGGGTAGGCCTAGCGCCCGCGACAGGAGACACCCCAAAACGCAACGTGGACACATCCAAATTTGTGAAGGAAAACAGAGGTGTTTTTTGCAAAGTGCCTACCTGTAGATTTTGGCTTGTAGCTCAGCCGCCACCTAGGGAAACCTACCAAACCTGTGCATTTCTGAAAACTAGAGACCTAGGGGAATCCAAGATGGGGTGACTTGTGTGGCTCGGACCAGGTTCTGTTACCCAGAATCCTTTGCAAACCTCAAAATTTGGCTAAAAAAACACATGTTCCTCACATTTCTGTGGCAGAAAGTTCTGGAATCTGAGTGGAGCCACGAATTTCCTTCCACCCAGCGTTCCCCCACGTCTCCCGATAAAAATGATACCTCACTTGTGTGGGTAGACCTAGCGCCCGTGACAGGAAATGCCCCAAAGCGCAACGTGGACACAGCCAAATTTTTGAAGGAAAACAGAGGTGTTTTTTGCAAAGTGCCTTCCTGTAGATTTTGGCCTGTAGCTCAGCCGCCACCTAGGGAAACCTACCAAACCTGTGCATTTCTGAAAACTAGAGACCTAGGGGAATCTAAGATGGGGTGACTTGTGTGGCTCAGACCAGGTTCTGTTACCCACAATCCTTTGCAAACCTCAAAATTTGGCTAAAAAACCACATGTTCCTAATATTTCTGTGGCAGAAAATTCTGGAATCTGAGAGGAGACACAAATTTCCTTCCACCCAGCGTTCCCCCACGTCTCCCGATAAAAATGATACCTCACTTGTGTGGGTAGGCCTAGCGCCCGCGACAGGAAACGCCCCAAAGCGCAACGTGGACACATCCAAATTTTTGAAGGAAAACAGAGGTGTTTTTTGCAACGTGCCTACCTGTAGATTTTGGGTTGTAGCTCAGCCGCCACCTAGGGAAACCTACCAAACCTGTGCATTTCTGAAAACTAGAGACCTAGGGGAATCCAAGATGGGGTGACTTGTGTGGCTCGGACCCGGTTCTGTTACCCAGAATGCTTTGCAAAACTCAAAATTTGGCTAAAAAAACACATGTTCCTCACATTTCTGTGGCAGAAAGTTCTGGAATCTGAGAGGAGCCACGAATTTCCTTCCTCCCAGCGTTCCCCCACGTCTCCCGATAAAAATGATACCTCACTTGTGTGGGTAGGCCTAGCGCCCGCGACAGGAAACGCCCCAAAGCGCAACGTGGACACATCCAAATTTGTGAAGGAAAACAGAGGTGTTTTTTGCAAAGTGCCTACCTGTAGATTTTGGCTTGTAGCTCAGCCGCCACCTAGGGAAACCTACCAAACCTGTGCATTTCTGAAAACTAGAGACCTAGGGGAATCCAAGATGGGGTGACTTGTGTGGCTCGGACCAGGTTCTGTTACCCAGAATCCTTTGCAAAACTCAAAATTTGGCTAAAAAAAACACATGTTCCTCACATTTCTGTGGCAGAAAGTTCTGGAATCTGAGCGAAGCCACGAATTTCCTTCCACCCAGCGTTCCCCCACGTCTCCCGATAAAAATGATACCTCACTTGTGTGGGTAGGCCTAGCGCCCGCGACAGGAAACGCCCCAAAGCGCAACGTAGACACAGCCAAATTTTTGAAGGAAAACAGAGGTGTTTTTTGCAAAGTGCCTACCTGTAGATTTTGGCCTGTAGCTCAGCCGCCACCTAGGGAAACCTACTAAACCTGTGCATTTCTGAAAACTAGAGACCTAGGGGAATCCAAGATGGGGTGACTTGTGTGGCTCGGACCAGGTTCTGTTACCCAGAATCCTTTGCAAACCTCAAATTCTGTCTAAAAAAACGCATTTTCCACACATTTCGGTGACAGAAAGTTCTGGAATCTGAGTGGACCCACAAATTTCCTTCCACCCAGCGTTGCTCCATGTCTCCCGATAAAAATGATACCTCACTTGTGTGGGTAGGCCTAGCGCCCGCGACAGGATACACCCCAAAACGCAACGTGGACACATCCAAATTTGTGAAGGAAAACAGGGGTGTTTTTTGCAAAGTGCCTACCTGTAGATTTTGGCATGTAGCTCAGCCGCCACCTAGGGAAACCTACCAAACCTGTGCATTTCTGAAAACTAGAGACCTAGGGGAATCCAAGATGGGGTGACTTGTGTGGCTCGGACCAGGTTCTGTTACCCAGAATCCATTGCAAAGCTCAAAATTTGGCTAAAAAAACACATGTTCCTCACATTTCTGTGGCAGAAAGTTCTGGAATCTGAGAGGAGCCACAAATTTCCTTCCACCCAGCGTTCCCCCACGTCTCCCGATAAAAATGATACCTCACTTGTGTGGATAGGCCTAGCGCCCGCGACAGGAAATGCCCCAAAGCGCAACGTAGACACAGCCAAATATTTGAAGGAAAACAGAGGTGTTTTTTGCAAAGTGCCTACCTGTAGATTTTGGCCTGTAGCTCAGCCGCCACCTAGGGAAACCTACCAAACCTGTGCATTTCTGAAAACTAGAGACCTAGGGGAATCCAAGATGGGGTGACTTGTGTGGCTCGGACCAGGTTCTGTTACCCAGAATCCTTTGCAAACCTCAAAATTTGGCTAAAAAAACACATGTTCCTAACATTTCTGTGGCAGAAAGTTCTGGAATCTGAGAGGAGCCACAAATTTCCTTCCACCCAGCGTTCCCCCACGTCTCCCGATAAAAATGGTACCTCACTTGTGTGGGTAGGCCTAGCACCCGCGACAGAAAACGCCCCAAAGCGCAACGTGGACACATCCAAATTTGTGAAGGAAAACAGAGGTGTTTTTTGCAAAGTGCCTACCTGTAGATTTTGGCTTGTAGCTCAGCCGCCACCTAGGGAAACCTACCAAACCTGTGCATTTCTGAAAACTAGAGACCTAGGGGAATCCAAGATGGGGTGACTTTTGTGGCTCGGACCCGGTTCTGTTACCCAGAATCCTTTGCAAACCTCAAAATTTGGCTAAAAAAACACATGTTCCTCACATTTCTGTGGCAGAAAGTTCTGGAATCTGAGTGGAGCCACGAATTTCCTTCCACCCAGCGTTCCCCCACGTCTCCCGATAAAAATGATACCTCACTTGTGTGGGTAGACCTAGCGCCCGTGACAGGAAATGCCCCAAAGCGCAACGTGGACACAGCCAAATTTTTGAAGGAAAACAGAGGTGTTTTTTTCAAAGTGCCTACCTGTAGATTTTGGCCTGTAGCTCAGCCGCCACCTAGGGAAACCTACCAAACCTGTGCATTTCTGAAAACTAGAGACCTAGGGGAATCCAAGATGGGGTGACTTGTGTGGCTCGGACCAGGTTCTGTTACCCAGAATCCTTTGCAAACCTCAAAATTTGGCTAAAAAAACACATGTTCCTAACATTTCTGTGGCAGAAAGTTCTGGAATCTGAGAGGAGCCACAAATTTCCTTCCACCCAGCGTTCCCCCACGTCTCCCAATAAAAATGATACCTCACTTGTGTGGGTAGGCCTAGCGCCCGCGACAGGAAACGCCCCAAAGCGCAATGTGGACACATCCAAATTTTTGAAGGAAAACAGAGGTGTTTTTTGCAAAGTGCCTACCTGTAGATTTTGGCTTGTAGCTCAGCCGCCACCTAGGGAAACCTACCAAACCTGTGCATTTCTGAAAACTAGAGACCTAGGGGAATCCAAGATGGGGTGACTTGTGTGGCTCGGACCAGGTTCTGTTACCCAGAATGCTTTGCAAAACTCAAAATTTGGCTTAAAAAACACATGTTCCTCACATTTCTGTGGCAGAAAGTTCTGGAATCTGAGAGGAGCCACGAATTTCCTTCCACCCAGCGTTCCCCCACGTCTCCCGATAAAAATGATACCTCACTTGTGTGGGTAGGCCTAGCGCCCGCGACAGGAAACGCCCCAAAGCGCAATGTGGACACATCCAAATTTGTGAAGGAAAACAGAGGTGTTTTTTGCAAAGTGCCTACCTGTAGATTTTGGCTTGTAGCTCAGCCGCCACCTAGGGAAACCTACCAAACCTGTGCATTTCTGAAAACTAGAGACCTAGGGGAATCCAAGATGGGGTGACTTGTGTGGCTCGGACCAGGTTCTGTTACCCAGAATCCTTTGCAAACCTCAAATTCTGTCTAAAAAAACGCATTTTCCACACATTTCGGTGACAGAAAGTTCTGGAATCTGAGTGGAGCCACAAATTTCCTTCCACCTGGCTCGGACCAGGTTCTGTTACCCAGAATCCTTTGCAAACGTCAAAATTTGGCTAAAAATACACATGTTCCTCACATTTCTGTGGCAGAAAGTTCTGGAATCTGAGTGGAGCCACGAATTTCCTTCCACCCAGCGTTCCCCACGTCTCCCGATAAAAATGATACCTCACTTGTGTGGGTAGACCTTGCGCCCGTGACAGGAAATGCCCCAAAGCGCAACGTGGACACAGCCAAATTTTTGAAGGAAAACAGAGGTGTTTTTTGCAAAGTGCCTACCTGTAGATTTTGGCCTGTAGCTCAGCCGCCACCTAGGGAAACCTACCAAACCTGTGCATTTCTGAAAACTAGAGACCTACGGGAATCCAAGATGGGGTGACTTGTGTGGCTCAGACCAGGTTCTGTAACCCACAATCCTTTGCAAACCTCAAAATTTGGCTTAAAAAACACATGTTCCTCACATTTCTGTGGCAGAAATTTCTGGAATCTGAGAGGAGCCACGAATTTCCTTCCACCCAGCGTTCCCCCACGTCTCCCGATAAAAATGATACCTCACTTGTGTGGGTAGGCCTAGCGCCCGCGACAGGAAACGCCCCAAAGCGCAATGTGGACACATCCAAATTTGTGAAGGAAAACAGAGGTGTTTTTTGCAAAGTGCCTACCTGTAGATTTTGGCTTGTAGCTCAGCCGCCACCTAGGGAAACCTACCAAACCTGTGCATTTCTGAAAACTAGAGACCTAGGGGAATCCAAGATGGGGTGACTTGTGTGGCTCGGACCAGGTTCTGTTACCCAGAATCCTTTGCAAACCTCAAATTCTGTCTAAAAAAACGCATTTTCCACACATTTCGGTGACAGAAAGTTCTGGAATCTGAGTGGAGCCACAAATTTCCTTCCACCTGGCTCGGACCAGGTTCTGTTACCCAGAATCCTTTGCAAACGTCAAAATTTGGCTAAAAATACACATGTTCCTCACATTTCTGTGGCAGAAAGTTCTGGAATCTGAGTGGAGCCACGAATTTCCTTCCACCCAGCGTTCCCCACGTCTCCCGATAAAAATGATACCTCACTTGTGTGGGTAGACCTTGCGCCCGTGACAGGAAATGCCCCAAAGCGCAACGTGGACACAGCCAAATTTTTGAAGGAAAACAGAGGTGTTTTTTGCAAAGTGCCTACCTGTAGATTTTGGCCTGTAGCTCAGCCGCCACCTAGGGAAACCTACCAAACCTGTGCATTTCTGAAAACTAGAGACCTACGGGAATCCAAGATGGGGTGACTTGTGTGGCTCGGACCAGGTTCTGTTACCCAGAATCCTTTGCAAACCTCAAATTCTGTCTAAAAAAACGCATTTTCCACACATTTCGGTGACAGAAAGTTCTGGAATCTGAGTGGAGCCACAAATTTCCTTCCACCTGGCTCGGACCAGGTTCTGTTACCCAGAATCCTTTGCAAACGTCAAAATTTGGCTAAAAATACACATGTTCCTCACATTTCTGTGGCAGAAAGTTCTGGAATCTGAGTGGAGCCACGAATTTCCTTCCACCCAGCGTTCCCCACGTCTCCCGATAAAAATTATACCTCACTTGTGTGGGTAGACCTTGCGCCCGTGACAGGAAATGCCCCAAAGCGCAACGTGGACACAGCCAAATTTTTGAAGGAAAACAGAGGTGTTTTTTGCAAAGTGCCTACCTGTAGATTTTGGCCTGTAGCTCAGCCGCCACCTAGGGAAACCTACCAAACCTGTGCATTTCTGAAAACTAGAGACCTACGGGAATCCAAGATGGGGTGACTTGTGTGGCTCAGACCAGGTTCTGTAACCCACAATCCTTTGCAAACCTCAAAATTTGGCTTAAAAAACACATGTTCCTCACATTTCTGTGGCAGAAATTTCTGGAATCTGAGAGGAGCCACGAATTTCCTTCCACCCAGCGTTCCCCCACGTCTCCCGATAAAAATGATACCTCACTTGTGTGGGTAGGCCTAGCGCCCGCGACAGGAAACGCCCCAAAGCGCAATGTGGACACATCCAAATTTGTGAAGGAAAACAGAGGTGTTTTTTGCAAAGTGCCTACCTGTAGATTTTGGCTTGTAGCTCAGCCGCCACCTAGGGAAACCTACCAAACCTGTGCATTTCTGAAAACTAGAGACCTAGGGGAATCCAAGATGGGGTGACTTGTGTGGCTCGGACCAGGTTCTGTTACCCAGAATCCTTTGCAAACCTCAAATTCTGTCTAAAAAAACGCATTTTCCACACATTTCGGTGACAGAAAGTTCTGGAATCTGAGTGGAGCCACAAATTTCCTTCCACCTGGCTCGGACCAGGTTCTGTTACCCAGAATCCTTTGCAAACGTCAAAATTTGGCTAAAAATACACATGTTCCTCACATTTCTGTGGCAGAAAGTTCTGGAATCTGAGTGGAGCCACGAATTTCCTTCCACCCAGCGTTCCCCACGTCTCCCGATAAAAATGATACCTCACTTGTGTGGGTAGACCTTGCGCCCGTGACAGGAAATGCCCCAAAGCGCAACGTGGACACAGCCAAATTTTTGAAGGAAAACAGAGGTGTTTTTTGCAAAGTGCCTACCTGTAGATTTTGGCCTGTAGCTCAGCCGCCACCTAGGGAAACCTACCAAACCTGTGCATTTCTGAAAACTAGAGACCTACGGGAATCCAAGATGGGGTGACTTGTGTGGCTCAGACCAGGTTCTGTAACCCACAATCCTTTGCAAACCTCAAAATTTGGCTTAAAAAACACATGTTCCTCACATTTCTGTGGCAGAAAGTTCTGGAATCTGAGAGGAGCCACGAATTTCCTTCCACCCAGCGTTCCCCCACGTCTCCCGATAAAAATGATACCTCACTTGTGTGGGTAGGCCTAGCTAGCGCCCGCGACAGGAAACGCCCCAAAGCGCAATGTGGACACATCCAAATTTGTGAAGGAAAACAGAGGTGTTTTTTGCAAAGTGCCTACCTGTAGATTTTGGCTTGTAGCTCAGCCGCCACCTAGGGAAACCTACCAAACCTGTGCATTTCTGAAAACTAGAGACCTAGGGGAATCCAAGATGGGGTGACTTGTGTGGCTCGGACCAGGTTCTGTTACCCAGAATCCTTTGCAAACCTCAAATTCTGTCTAAAAAAACGCATTTTCCACACATTTCGGTGACAGAAAGTTCTGGAATCTGAGTGGAGCCACAAATTTCCTTCCACCTGGCTCGGACCAGGTTCTGTTACCCAGAATCCTTTGCAAACGTCAAAATTTGGCTAAAAAAACACATGTTCCTCACATTTCTGTGGCAGAAATTTCTGGAATCTGAGTGGAGCCACGAATTTCCTTCCACCCAGCGTTCCCCCACGTCTCCCGATAAAAATGATACCTCACTTGTGTGGGTAGACCTTGCCCCGTGACAGGAAATGCCCCAAAGCGCAACGTGGACACAGCCAAATTTTTGAAGGAAAACAGAGGTGTTTTTTGCAAAGTGCCTACCTGTAGATTTTGGCCTGTAGCTCAGCCGCCACCTAGGGAAACCTACCAAACCTGTGCATTTCTGAAAACTAGAGACCTACGGGAATCCAAGATGGGGTGACTTGTGTGGCTCAGACCAGGTTCTGTTACCCACAATCCTTTGCAAACCTCAAAATTTGGCTAAAAAAACACATGTTCCTCACATTTCTGTGGCAGAAAGTTCTGGAATCTGAGCGAAGCCACGAATTTCCTTCCACCCAGCGTTCCCCCACGTCTCCCGATAAAAATGATACCTCACTTGTGTGGGTAGGCCTAGCGCCCGCGACAGGAAACGCCCCAAAGCGCACCGTAGACACAGCCAAATTTTTGAAGGAAAACAGAGGTGTTTTTTGCAAAGTGCCTACCTGTAGATTTTGGCCTGTAGCTCAGCCGCCACCTAGGGAAACCTACCAAACCTGTGCATTTCTGAAAACTAGAGACCTAGGGGAATCTAAGATGGGGTGACTTGTGTGGCCGGACCAGGTTCTGTTACCCAGAATCCTTTGCAAACCTCAAATTCTGTCTAAAAAAACGCATTTTCCACACATTTCGGTGACAGAAAGTTCTGGAATCTGAGTGGAGCCACAAATTTCCTTCCACCCAGCGTTCCTCCACGTCTCCCGATAAAAATGATACCTCACTTGTGTGGGTAGGCCTAGCGCCCGCGACAGGAGACACCCCAAAACGCAACGTGGACACATCACATTTTTTCATTGAAAACAGTGCCTACCTGTAGATTTTGGCCTCTAGCTCAGCCGGCACCTAGGGAAACCTATCAAACCTGTGCATTTTTGAAAACTAGAGACCTAGGGGAATCCAAGATGGGGTGACTTGCGGGGCTCTGACCAGGTTCTGTTACCCAGAATCCTTTGCAAACCTCAAATTCGGTCTAAAAAAACACATTTTCCACACATTTCGGTGACAGAAAGTTCTGGAATCTGAGTGGAGCCACAAATTTCCTTCCACCCAGCGTTCCCCCAAGTCTCCCGATAAAAATGATACCTCACTTGTGTGGGTGGGCCAGGTGCCTGCAACAGAATAAGGCCCAAAACTTGTAGAGATAGAGGGGATAGCACAGCAAGTTTATAAGGACATATTCTTTTATACATCTTTAGACTGACTTTGCTTTGGGGACCCACATAAGTGAGGTGTCATTTTACTTGGGAGACTGAGGGGAACACTGGAGAGTAGGAATTTTGTGCTGGAGTGGTGATCCTACGAAGAAAAGTAAGGAAAATATGCTTTTTTAAGCACATTTTGAGGTTTACAGAGGAGTCTGGGTAAGAAAATGTTGGGGGATCCACGCAAGCCACACCTCCCTGGGCTCCTTGGGGTGTCTAGTTTTAAAAAATGTCTGGGTTTGGTAGGTTTCCCTAGATGAAGGCCGCACACAGGACCAAAAACATAGGTGCCCTCTCCCCCCCAAACACAGGTAGTTTTTTAATATATCGTTTTGATGTGCCCACATACGTCCGTGATGTGCCAAACACTAAAATTTTGAAAAGAAACACACTTAGGTTATGTGAAAAAGACCCCTCACCCACCAACCAAGGTGGTGGCATGCTTCATCATCGGGGTCCCACCTGAGGCACCTAGCGTGTCACAGGTGTGCTGCGACGCCTGATTACAGCGGAGCAGGTTTTGTCATTTTTACCACACATACTGGTTGAATTTGGCACGAGGGTGAGTGATGGTTCAGTGGATCAAATTTTACTAACAAGAGCTTTCACAAAAATGAAATGCACTGTTAGTAACTGAAAGGCAAAAAACTGAACCAATGACTCACAGCTCGTGAGCTGTAAAGCCGCGACAAGGCACCAACAGCTTTACAGTCCATTCACACAACTTTCATACATGACACACACAAGGCCATTCACACCGCCAGCCACGGGCCCAGCACATTACAACACTCACATCGACAGACAGCGCCACTCAAGGGCCCATCACTTACATACGCCCACATGCCTGATACAACAATCACACCAGCTGATGGGAGTGTGTGGACTGGTGTTTGGCTGGCAGTGTGTTGCAGTAGCCAACAGCAAGTCAATATGTACACTCTCAGCCAAGCCCCACTCCACACACAATGGCATCATTTTTTTTTTTTTTTTTAACAGAGGAACCCCTAACTAAGTAGAAAGAATTACAAAACTACAAACACAAAAGCTCTAACTAAGAACATGACAGAAATGCTAACCATGAAACTAAACACATGAAAATACAAAACAAACATGAGTTTACACTCATGGTTGTTCCCAGAAATTCTTCTGGGTGTGGTAATTCTTAAAACAAGCACCGACACACAGCCCAGGCTTTGAAGGACAATCTGGGCAGTACATTCGAGTCTCCCTCCGGATACCTCTTCGAAAACACACGCTACATTTCTTAGCTGGAAAGTCTTTTTTGGGTGTGGGAAGAATGTGCTCAGCAAAGTGGCGATCTTTCAATCTAGCCACATCCTCCACCACTGCTTCTCTAGGAACTCTGGCCTGTTCCACCACAATAAGGCTCTCTATCACTGACTCCTGAAATTTCACAAATGTCATCTTTGACTCTGGAGACCTATCCCTAAACACAATAAAAGCATTGAAGGTTGCTAAGTGGAAGAGGTGAAGTGCTAACTTCTTATACCAAACGTAAGACTTACGAATAGCAGTATAAGGTTCCAATCTCTGGTCAACTCTATCTACACCTCCCATGTGCTTATTATAATCAAAATGCACACAGGTTTGCGCACTTCAGCAACCTGGCCCCAAACAGTCACATGGGAAGTACTCTCATCATGGATGGTACTTAGCATGTAGACATCCCTCTTGTCTGAAAATTTCAAAGCTAGCAGCTACCCGTTCCGCAAGGCACAGCACTGTCCTCTCTCAAGTTTTTTACAGACAAGCTCCCTTGGATAGCCTTTCCGGTTAGAACGGATTGTGCCACAAGCAACTGTGTCCACTCTAAACAATTCCTTGAACAATTGCACACCAGTGTAGAAGTTATCTACATACAAATGGTGACCTTTATTGAACAGTCGTCTACCAAGATCCCACACAATTTTCTCAGTAACTCCAAAAGTGGGAGGACAACCAGGGGGGTCAATATTGGAATCCCTACCAGTGTACACACGGAAACTATACACATATCCTGTCCTACATTCAGACAGCAAATACAATTTAATTCCATATCGTGCCCTTTTGCTAGGAATGTACTGCCTAAAAAACAAACGACCCTTGAAGAGGACCAAAGACTCGTCCACTCTTAACTCTTTGCCTGGAACATAGACCTCCGAAAACCGATCTACAAAATGATCAAGGACAGGCCTAATCTTAAAAAGACGGTCAGAATCTGGGTGATCTCGTGGCAAGGCTAATGCATTGTCAACAAAATGCATCATCCTAAGAAGAAGCAAATACCGATTACGACTCATGGTCGCTGGAAATATAGCTGTTGCCATCAAGGGGCTAGTAGACCAATAAGAAGCCAGTGACGGCTTCCTTATCAACCCCATCAAAAAAGTCAAACCCAAAAACTTTTTTAACTCCTCCAAATTTGTGGGAATCTACTGGGCAGCTCTAGAGTGTGGCCTAAGTGTAACAGCGTTGTCCCTCAAATGCTGCTCCGCATACAAATTAGTCTGCTCAACAATCTCTTCCAAAAACATATCATCCATGAATAACTCAAAGAAATTGATAGGCATGAAGTTCTCTGTATTGGCGTTACACCCCGGGAGACCAGAAAGGCAGGCAACTCTGGGTGCTCCATGTTTGGGGCAACCCAGACATCAGGTCTTATAACGGGAAACCTTTCGGCCCCAGGTTGCTGCACTATTGGCACATCAATGTCCTCCTCTAAAACAGGCCCTTCATCTGCACTGAGTGTGGCTTCATCATCAGAAGATTCCCCTCCAACAGACACATCACTGCCAGAATCTCTGACTTCCTCCTCTGCCTCAAATGCAGAGTCCGTCTCATAGTCATGATCAGACTGTGACTCAAAAAGCATACCAACCACCTGCTGAGCGGTCATCCTGCAGCTAGCCATGATCTCTCCTGCTAAAATTAACTGGACAAATTCACCACCAACAACCAGCACTGTGTAAGACAAGTAACAAAGTGTAGCTTTGTTAGTAAGAGTTATAAACTCAAAAACTATACCGCTCACTTGCCTGAAAAAGCTTGATTCACCAGCAACTACACAGCAATCACCAATGATATCCCACTAAAAATAAAGAAAGAAAGGCAAATTAGAAATAAGACAAAACAAATATCATTGTGCACTAACCTAAGGACAATTTCACACACAATCCTGCATTTAGTACACCCCCTACAAACATGTCATTCATGCATGGCAACAATACTCCTTTGGAGTAAATTGTTTTTACTTACCTAAAACATGCAACTGTGCAAACTGCAGGTCAACCACCGCCAAAACCGCAAGGAGCCACAGCAAATAAAGCAAAAGCTTTGAACTAGAACAAAAAGGAGGAAAACATTTTTTATCACAAATGCAAAGACTTCTTCAGTTGACAAACACCCCACCATCAAACAGTTAGAAATTGGTGCCTAAGTGGATTCTGCCATAGGGGCAGATGGGCCTACTAAAAAAATAGGCCTGTCTGCCCCAAGGAAGCCAGAAAATACCTTTAGTAGTGTGTCCCCATGGAGAGCGACCCTTGCCACAGGGGACAGCCCTCAAACAAACAAACAAAAACACACACAACACTATCCCTGGTGCCTAAGTGGCTTCTGCCCCCCTTGGGGGCAGGTGGGCCTAAGAAAATAGGCCCATCTGCCCCCAGGGGGTGTAGAAATGGCCAACAGGACAATGCCCCCCTTGGGGGGGCGGCCCGTGACCAAGGGGACGCCCCCCCACAAAAATAAACAAATAAAAAAAAATCCCTGGCGTTCTAGTGGTTTCTGCCCCCCTTGGGGGCAGACCAGCCTAAAAATAATAGGCTGATCTGTCTCCAAGGGGTGCAGAAATGGCCTGGTACATGTGCCCCCAAAGTGGGGGGCGACCCTTGCCCAAGGCCCCCCCCCATCCACTAACACACACACACACACTATCCCTGGTGTCTAAGTGGATTCTGCCCCCCTTGGGGGCAGGTGGGCCTAACAAAATAGGCCCATCTGCCCCCAGGGGGTGTAGAAATGGCCAACAGGTCAATGCCCCCCTTGGGGGGGCGCCCCGTGACCAAGGGGACGCCCCCCCACAAAAATAAACAAATAAAAAAAAATCCCTGGCGTTCTAGTGGTTTCTGCCCCCCTTGGGGGCAGACCAGCCTAAAAATAATAGGCTGATCTGTCTCCAAGGGGTGCAGAAATGGCCTGGGTACATGTGCTCCCAAAGTGGGGGGCGACCCTTGCCCAAGGCCCCCCCCCCATCCACTAACACACACACACACACACACATACACTATCCCTGGTGTCTAAGTGGCTTCTGCCCCCCTTGGGGGTAGGTGGGTCTAAAAAAATAGGCCCATCTGCCCCCAGGGGGTGTAGAAATGGCCAACAGGTCAATGCCCCCCTTGGGGGGGCGCCCCGTGACCAAGGGGACGCCCCCCCCACAAAAAAAAAAAAAAAAACCCTGGCGTTCTAGTGGTTTCTGCCCACCTTGGGGGCAGACCAGCCAAAAAATAATAGGCTGATCTGTCTCCAAGGGGGGCAGAAATGGCCTGGGTACATGTGCCCCCAAAGTGGGGGGCGACCCTTGCCCAAGGCCCCCCCCCCATCCACTAACACACACACACACACACACACACTATCCCTGGTGTCTAAGTGGCTTCTGCCCCCCTTGGGGGCAGGTGGGCCTAACAAAATAGGCCCATCTGCCTCCAGGCGGTGTAGAAATGGCCAACAGGTCAATGCCCCCCTTGGGGGGGTGCCCCGTGACCAAGGGGACGCCCCCCCCCAAAAAAAAAAACAAATTAACAAAAAAAACTGGCGTTCTAGTGGTTTCTGCCCACCTTGGGGGCAGACCAGCCAAAAAATAATAGGCTGATCTGTCTCCAAGGGGTGCAGAAAGGGCCTGGGTACATGTGCCCCCAAAGTGGGGGGCGACCCTTGCCCAAGGCCCCCCCCCCATCCACTAACACACACACACTATCCCTGGTGTCTAAGTGGCTTCTGCCCCCCTTGGGGGCAGGTGGGTCTAAAAAAATAGGCCCATCTGCCCCCAGGGGGTGTAGAAATGGCCAACAGGTCAATGCCCCCCTTGGGGGGGCGCCCCGTGACCGAGGGGACGCCCCCCCACAAAAATAAACAAATAAAAAAAAATCCCTGGCGTTCTAGTGGTTTATGCCCCCCTTGGGGGCAGACCAGCCTAAAAATAATAGGCTGATCTGTCTCCAAGGGGTGCAGAAATGGCCTGGGTACATGTGCCCCCAAAGTGGGGGGCGACCCTTGCCCAAGGCCCCCCCCCATCCACTAACACACACACACTATCCCTGGTGTCTAAGTGGCTTCTGCCCCCCTTGGGGGTAGGTGGGTCTAAAAAAATAGGCCCATCTGCCCCCAGGGGGTGTAGAAATGGCCAACAGGTCAATGCCCCCCTTGGGGGGGCGCCCCGTGACCAAGGGGACGCCCCCCCACAAAAATAAACAAATAAAAAAAAATCCCTGGCGTTCTAGTGGTTTCTGCCCCCCTTGGGGGCAGACCAGCCTAAAAATAATAGGCTGATCTGTCTCCAAGGGGTGCAGAAATGGCCTGGGTACATGTGCCCCCAAAGTGGGGGCGACCCTTGCCCAAGGCCCCCCCCATCCACTAACACACACACACACTATCCCTGGTGTCTAAGTGGCTTCTGCCCCCCTTGGGGGTAGGTGGGTCTAAAAAAATAGGCCCATCTGCCCCCAGGGGGTGTAGAAATGGCCAACAGGTCAATGCCCCCCTTGGGGGGGCGCCCCGTGACCAAGGGGACGCCCCCCCACAAAAATAAACAAATAAAAAAAAATCCCTGGCGTTCTAGTGGTTTCTGCCCCCCTTGGGGGCAGACCAGCCTAAAAATAATAGGCTGATCTGTCTCCAAGGGGTGCAGAAATGGCCTGGGTACATGTGCCCCCAAAGTGGGGGCGACCCTTGCCCAAGGCCCCCCCCATCCACTAACACACACACACACTATCCCTGGTGTCTAAGTGGTTTCTGCCCCCCTTGGGGGCAGGTGGGCCTAACAAAATAGGCCCATCTGCCCCCAGGGGGTGTAGAAATGGCCAACAGGTCAATGCCCCCTTTGGGGGGGGGTGCCCCGTGA
Organism: Pleurodeles waltl; assembly: GCF_031143425.1. Lineage (NCBI taxonomy): Eukaryota > Metazoa > Chordata > Amphibia > Caudata > Salamandridae > Pleurodeles > Pleurodeles waltl. The sequence goes on along the minus strand of NC_090438.1, from coordinate 623,932,830 downwards.
CCAAGGGGACGCCCCCCCCCCACAAAAAAAAAAAAAAAAAAAAAAATCTAGTGGGGGCAGACCAGCCTAAAAATAATAGGCTGATCTGTCTCCAAGGGGTGCAGAAATGGCCTGGGTACATGTGCCCCCAAAGTGGGGGGGGGACCCTTGCACAAGGCCCCCCCCCATCCACTAACACACACACACACACACACTATCCCTGGTGTCTAAGTGGCTTCTGCCCCCAGAAATGGCCAACAGGTCAATGCCCCCCTTGGGGGGGCGCCCCGTGCCCAAGGGGACGCCCCCCCCACAAAAATAAACACATAAAAAAAAATCCCTGGCGTTCTAGTGGTTTCTGCCCCCCTTGGGGCAGATCAGCCTAAATATAATAGGCTGATCTGCCCTCAAGGGGGGCAGAAATGGCCCTAAAAGACATGCCCCCCAAAGGGGAGTGACCCTTGCCCAAGGGGGTGCCCCCCCATCCACTACACACACAATCCCTGGTGCCTAAGTGGCTTCTGCCCCCTTGGGGGCATATGGACCTAAAAAAATAGGCCGATTTGCCCCCAAGGGGGGCATAAAAGGCCAACAGTTCTATGCCCCCTTGGGGGGGGGGCGCCCCTTGCCCAAGGGGGCACCCCCCCACATAAATACACATAAAAATAAAAAACCCTGGTGATCTAGTGTTTTCTACCCCCCTTGGGGGCAGATCTGGCTAAAAAGTAGCCAATCTTCCCTCAAGGGGGGCAGAAATGGCCCTAAAAGACATGCCCCCCAAAGGGGAGCGACCCTTGCCCAAGGGGGCGCCCCCCCCTCCACTACACACACAATCCCTGGTGCCTAAGTGGCTTCTGCCCCCCTTGGGGGCAGATGGACCTAAAATAAATAGGCCGATTTGCCCCCAAGGGGGGCAGAAAAGGCCAACAGTTCTATGCCCCCTTGGGGGGGTGCCCCTTGCCCAAGGGGGCACCCCCCCACACATAAATGCACATAAAAATATAAATCCCTGGTGATCTAGTGTTTTCTGCCCCCCTTGGGGGCAGATCTGGCTAAAAAGTAGCCCAAGGGGGGCAGAAATGGCCGTAACTAATTGCCCCCCAAAGGGGAGCGACCCTTGCCCAAGGGGCCGCTCCCCGCCAACAAGAAACAGGAAAGTAAACAAAAAAAAGGAAATCCCTGGTGTCTAGTGGGCATTCCTGCTGCCCGATCGCAATGCGATCGGGCAGCAGGAATGCTCAAAGAGACACCGGGGGAAAGGAAAAGCCTTTCCTTTCCCCCGGTGCCTCTTTAGACCAAACCCCCCACCCACCGGGAAGAGGAACTCACCTCTTCACTCCACGCCGCACAGGAAGCAAATGGCTTCCTGTGCGGCGATATCCCCATAATGAAGTCAGCGCGCGATCGCGCGCTGACGTCATTATGGGGGGGTGGGGGGTCGGGGGTGGAAGGGGAAGGACTTCCCCTTCCATCCCTGACTTTGGGGGGTGGGGGGAAGCACACAGAGGGAGCGAGAGCGCTCCCTCTGGGCTGTGTGCCGAGGACGTAGTGGTTACGTCCTCGGCACAGCAGCACTGTGCCACAGGACGTAACCACTACGTCCGCGGCACAGAAGGGGTTAAAGAGAAAGTAACAGCAACATTTTGATTATGTTTCTGAACATTTTAAAACCCCTGGCAAACAGTTTGGGAAATATCAAGGTAATTAACCTTATGCTAGATTAAACAAATTGAAAAAAACATCTGGCTTACCCCAACCGCCCATGGACTTTCAACCTAAACATTTTTTAATGAGGGAGGTAAGATGGTGTATGCGACAGTCTCACACCTAATGTCAGGATGTGAGGTACCCAAAACTTGTCAGTAGTCTCACAGCACTACAGTGTACGTCTAGGACTCTGCATTTATCTCAGAAACAGGAGCCCTGACTACCAATCAAAGATAATATAAGAAGAGGATGAAACCAAGATCAAATGGGAAATCTACAGCAAGTGATTCAAAGGGTTGTTGCTAAGAAATGGATTAATAAGGAAGAGAAGAACAAGATGGGACAATTCCTAAAATCAGAAAAAGATGGATCCACCAAAAGTATCAGAAGGTATTGGGTATCTGGGGAGTTGTCTCTGCAAACAGGAGAGAACCGAAGAGGCACTGTCAAGTAGTTGAACAAGCAACACCCATCCACCTTGGCAAGCTCTTCTGCTTCAATGGTATGCTGTACGTGCTTGTGAAGGGTGAGCAGGGGCCAAAACCCTTGCAAGGTTGTGCAAGGCAATTGCCCGCTTTGTCCATGTCTTTAAATGGTTTTGAAATTGAGCAAAAGCGAAACTAGTGATCTGGGTTTTGCCTAAGTGTCAAGTACACATAGAATCTTCAAAATATTTGGGATGTAAATTGCGCAAACAAAATGTTAAAATGTTAAAATGTAATTAGTGTTTCTTTAACATATGACACTTTTTTCCCCTTTATATACAACCAGATCTCAGATTGAACTGGGCCAGTTACATTTTGATACCTAGCGATTAATATCTACCATTTTCCCACTGATTTGCAGGATGGAAATCTCGGCACAGCGTCACGGTTCCTCCAAGCCCAGTTTGCTTTTTGGTCTTCTCTTCTGCTTTCTGTAGTGGGCCACGTGGCACTAGTGAAGATGGTGTACTACCCCAATGATAGTATTATTTTGCAAATCTTCTCGTGCTCGTCCTTCATTCCTCCTTCAAGCATGCCACACATCTGATTTGGTCGCTGCGGCGCTGTCGGGTAGCTCTTCCCACTCTAAAGCTACCAATGACTGCGGGTTGATTAGGTCTTCTGGACTTAGAATGCTATTATTCAGCTGCACAGGTCCAATGGGTGGCTTGCTGGATTTCTGCTCACCTCCCTGCATGAGATGGGGTTTATCAATAAAGACTTTTAAGGAAGGCTTAATGCATTGCTCATTGTTTCCTATTGACCATTCTACGGATCACCATCCTGGGTTATCATGCACAACTTTCTCTTGCCTTTGTAGAACCTGTAAACTCACTGACACAAAGAAACCCTGTGATCCTGCACTACCTTTGCTAAGCCTTCCCTCTCACACAGGACAGCTGTGCTCAGAGCAACTCCATCAGTGGCATGCTGCAGGTATCCTAAAATTGGGCGATTTGTTTCTGGACGTCGAGCTACTAAATTTCCAAACCCTTGTGGCAGACTACCGTCTTCACCCCGTCAACTCCTTACTTACAACCACATTAAATAATTGTTAAATGCCCTATTTCATGTCTGCCACCAAGCACTAACCCTACAAGAGATGTGCCAGAAACTCTACACCATTGGGAACTGGTGGCAAACTGATAGAATGGGTGCACAGACCTTTCCTGCAACTTGGAAACCACTCCAGGTCTTCTGGGAGATTGATGTGCCACACCTCTACAAGATACGGAGTGGACTAAAATACTGGACTTTCCCCAGAAAGTATCCCACGCTTGTCACTTTAAGTATATTCATAGTGCTACCTTTGGAATGAATTCCGCCCATTGCTTGCCATTGGCCTTGTGGTTTGTAACTCACATTTTGTTGCTTTCAATTTGCTAGCTTTATTGGTTTTAGGCTCTGCAGCTTGAGTTCGTCCCTTTCCTTGCCCAAACCATATTTACATTATCTGAGTGCTCCTTTCTGTAAACAGGCCTGTAAATCTTGTTCTTATCTCATCACATTTGCTGTGCATTCAAAGAACAAAGTAAAATGTCAGGCTCTGTCTTCGGTGGGAACTTAGGCCCTCATTATGACATTAGTGGTAAATCCCGCTTACTGCAGCCAACATACCGCTGGTGCGGAGGATTACCGCCACCCATATTATGACACAAACATAGTAATCCGTCACCATACAGCCACACACACAAGTCCACCAGCCCAAAGGTCAGTGATAAACTGGCAGTACCAAAACCCACACCGTTACGCCAACAGAACTACGCCCACAGCATTATGACCCACGAATCACCGCAGCGGACATTCAATGGCGGTAAACCATTGGCGGTACATACTGCTCCGCTCAAAATACACACACACACATACAAAACAGCACCACATCGGACAATTTAAACAACGCACACCTGATACCCATTCACACACCACACCCACACCACTATAAAACACCCACCCACATTACCCACAACCCTTTTTGACAACAAACGATTGACAACTGAGAGAGAGAGAGACACCAAGAGCACCCACAGAACCAGAGCTTCATTACAGCATCACCCATACACCATCCACGCACCTTAAGCACACACCCCAACACATCACCCCACACACCCTCACACACACCACTCACACCACACCCATGGCACCACAAAGACACCCCAGGCCTGAGGACCTGGCAGGAGTAGGAGGAGGACTGGACTCTGGTAAGTCAAATCTCTATTACTATCACCCCCCATCTGCATGCCATCAAAAAAAGCCCAACCCCTACCCTCACCCCCATCACTGCACCACCTCACATACACCGCACCATCACAACCCACCCATCCCAATACCAAGCCCTGCACGTAACACCAATGCACGGACCCCCATCACAGACCTGTATGGACACCGATCACTAAAGCATGCACATTATAGAGAATCGCCTAGCCCACAAAATCACTACTCACACAAGGCAAAGCTGCCAGGGCAATCACTACCATAGAGGGCAACACACCCATGCACAAGATGTCACACGCAGAAACAATGACACTGCATTTACATCCCCACAGGTCCCCCACCCAACGTCACTGGAGAGGAGGTGCCAGCAACATGAAAAATAAATAAAATTCAACTGCAAAACCATCTGGTCATGGAGCATTGTGTTTAGGTATGTTGGTCAAATCCATCTTAATATCCCGAAGGGATATTTCTTTATCTAAAGAAGAAAAGTCCTGTAATTGATGGGACGGGTGGGAAAGATCCAAAAAAGGAGTCAATGGCTGCTTCAATGGAGAGGATTCAGGTGTATAAAGATTTTCATAAAATTCAGAAAAGCATTGTAAGATGTCCTCATCACTGCAATGATTGATACCTTTTTCATATATAATGTTTGACATTTTTGATTTTTGGAATTTAACTTTAAGATAGTTCAGAAGCAATTTGCCAGCTTTATTACGCCCATCATGGAACTTGAAATTGACCCTAAAAAGTGTGTCAGAGGCTTCATCAGTTGATTTCTTATTGAAATCCAGTTTGGCTTGAATGAGAAGTTTAAGAGTATCAGTACTATTTGAAGTATAAAATTAATGTTCAAGGTTTTTATTAGATGATAGAAGAAATGTAGAGTCTTTAGGAATTGTTTTCTTGTTTGTGGCTACATAGTCAAAATTGAGGTAAGCTTAGATTAAAAATATTCTTTAAGGAATTTTTCAAATTGTTCTACAAAAAATCTTTAATCTAATTATTAAAATGCCATCTCCTTGATCTACAATGTTCAGATATAGTTTCTATGTCAATGAATATCGGTGTGTGATCAGATATTAATATATAACTTTTTTCAGCATGCACTGGAGCTGTAAGTAAGTTTGGTGTCAAAAAGATGTAATCAATCCTAGATTTGGATTTATGTGAGGGGGACTATAAGGTTAATTCTAATATATCTGAATTACATATTCTCCCCGCATCAATTAGACCTCTAGAGTGAATGGTGTTCTTCAATATTTTTTGCATTTTATTAGAGACATATCTGGTAAGGGACTGCCTATCAGTGAAAGGGTCCATAATTTGATTGCAGTCCCCGTCCACTAGAATGTTATCAGTTAGGCAAGAGCACAGAAGGTTTGAGATGTGTTTTTTATATCTATACCCGTAGGACCATATATATTAAGTAACAAATGGGAAATGTTATTAATAGTAAGGTGAATGAGAAGCCACCTCCCTTCATCAATTTTCTTCTCTCTCTCCATCCACACAGAGAGTGACTTATGAAATGAGATAATAACTCAATTTATATTATGATATGCAGGAGAGAAGGATACAAGACCCACCCACTGCTTCTTTAAGGAATTGAGATCTTTTTCAGATAAATGGGTTTCTTGTGGCATAGCGATCTTTCATTTCAATTTGGATATATGAGAAAAGGCCCTCTGCTTCTTGATTGGGTTGCGTAAACCTTTCACATTCCAGGATACAACACACATAGGTGGTCATTCTGACCTCGGCGGTAAAAGGCGCCTACCGCCGGTCAGAAATCCTCCATAATCCCGCCGCGGTCGCGGAAACCCGCCACGGTCATTCTGACCCGCAGAAGGCAAACCTCCGAAAATCCGACCGCCACAACAGACCGCCAGACCAGCGGTCGGCGGAAAGGTGGAGGTGACAAAACCTCCACCGTCACGCCAACAGAAATACGCCCATGCCATTACGACCCACGAATCCACGCGGCGGTCATTCAAACGCGGTATTCCATTGGCGGGACACACCGCCGCGGTCAGAATACACACAAACGAACAAAACTCAGCCACATTGGACGATTTGAATCCCACACACCTGATACACATACACACACCACTCCCACACACACAATACAATATAAAACACACACCCACATCACCCACAAACCCCTACGCTAAAAAATTCGTAAAGAAGGCAAGAGCGAGACACCAGCATCCAAAAAATAACAGCCACAGCCACTCAACACCATCACCCACACACTATCCACACACAAAACAACACACACCACCACACTCAACTCACTTAAATACACATACTCCACCCCACACATCATACACACCACCCCATGGCACCCCAAAGACAACCCCGCTTCACAGACGAAGAACTCAGGGTCATGGTGGAGGAAATCATTCGGGTAGAGCCCCAGCTGTTCGGCACACAGATACAATACACCAGCATTGCCCGGAGGACGGAGCTATGGCAGAGGATTGTCGACAGGGTGAACGCAGTGGGACAGCACCCCAGAAATCGGGAAGACATCAGGAAGCAATGGAACGACCTACGGGGGAAGGTGCGTTCCATGGTATCCAGGTACAACATCGCCGTGCAGAAGACTGGCGGAGGACCCCCACCTCAACCCCCACAATTCACATCATGGGAGGAGGAAGTCTTGAACATCCTGCATCCTGACGGCCTCGCAGGAGTCGGCGGAGGAATGGATACTGGTAAGTTGAAGCTTCAATACTGCTTCCCCCCCACCTGCATGCCAAATCAGACCCCAACCCTCACCCCCATCCTCGAACCCCACCCTCACCCCCACCCCCATCCTCACCCCCACCCTCACCCCCACCACCATCCTCACCCCCACCACCATCCTCACCCCCACCACCATCCTCACCCCCACCCCCAGCACACCTATTCCCCGCCAATGTCTCACCATCACAACCCACACATCCCAAAACCTAGGCCTGCATGCGTCCACTAAGCATGGACACCCATCACCAAAGCATGCCCAATGCATATACACATCCCCCCCACAAGCCACCCTCACCAAAGCCCCCACACACGAATGCCAGCACTTGGGGACACGAGAACCCACAGATACACCCATATGCCACACATTGAAACTATAACCATACCTCTATACCCCTGCAGGACCCGACCGTCAACACACCGCGGCGGAGGGGCCAGAATTCTCCACACCCCCCACCCAAGAGGCCGTCAGCGATGACAGCAGCTCTGTCGACCTGGACACCGATGACCAGCCCGGACCATCGGGGACCTCTGGACAGTCGGTTCCCCTCACACAGGCCCAGGCCACTACAGACCCTAACCCCTCTGGGAACACCAGCACAGCTCCCACCCAGCGGGCCCATGCCTCTGTCTCCAGGGCGCGTCAATCTGCGGTGTGTCTACCACTACAGGGCACCCAGGATAACCCACCACCCCAACAACAACAGGGACCTGGGGGCAGTGGTAGTGGGCACACCGGCCAGGGGGCAGAGGCCCAGGGAAACAGGGGAACTCGGAGGGCAGCTGTGCGACAGGGGGGGGAGGAGAGGCCCAGGGAACCCACTCTCCACGAGGTCCTCACCACCATCATGGGAGCATACAACCGCTCCCAGGAGACGATGGCGACGGTACTGGCCCGGTTCCAGGAGATCCAGGCACTGCAGGAGGAACACTATCGGGGGTACAGGGAGGACATCAGAGCCATCAACACCACCCTGGTTACCATGGTAGGGCTGCTGCAGGACCTCGTAAACACCAGGGCGGACACTGAACAACACCCAAGGGCCCCTGCCACTAGCCTGGACCAAGAACAGCCAACCACCTCCGCCGGCGCTAGTGGACAGGAGGCCCCCGCACAGCAGCAGCCCACCAGACCCCCACCTCCTGCAGGAGAAGAACCACCCCGCAAGAGGGCCCTGAGATCTCGCAAGAAGACAGAGTAGGATGTCAAGACCCCCGCCAGCAATGGATACCACCTGATGTCATCCCACTGTCCCACATTGTCACCCTGTCCATCCTTGAACTGCCCATGCTCCATCTCTCCACAGGCCTCTGGACAATGCACCTGTGTGACTGTTACTCTGGACTCTGCCATGGACATTCCTTCACCATAGCCCCCACCCACTTGAAACCACCCATCCCATTTTGAGCACTTCAATAAACACCTATTTTGCACCAAAATATCTGGAGTCTGGCTGTGATTTCAATAGATTGTAATTGACATGACAGTGCAAATATGTCCTTGTACATGGTGAAGTCAACAAACAGCTGCCACAAAGCTGTAGTCCATGGGGAAACGAAGCACAGGACTCGTAGTGGGGACCCCAGATCTGAAATAGGGAGGGAAAAGCCACAACTCAGTCATCATACACTGGGGCAAATAGACAGGCAGCAGAGATGCTGGAGAGTAGTTAGCATTTACTAAATTATCTTTGAAATGTTACCTGTGTCCTATTGGAAGTACTGTTCAATGATTCTGTCCCTGTTGTCTGTTTCAGCCCCGTCGTCTTCCTCCTCGTCACTCTCCTCAGGTTCCACCGCTGCCACAACACCACCGTCTCGACCATCCTCCTGCAGGAAAGGCACCTGGCGGTGCAAAGCCAGGTTGTGAAGCATGCAGCAGGCCACGATGATGTGACACACCTTCTTAGGTGAGTACATTAGGGATCCACCTGTCATATGCAGGCACCTAAACCTGGCCTTTAGGAGGCCAAAGGTGCGTTCGATCACCCTCCTAGTACGCCCATGGGCCTCATTGTACCGTTCCTCTGCCCTGGTCCGGGGATTCCTTACTGGGGTCAGTAGCCACGACAGGTTGGGGTACCCAGAGTCCCCCAATAGCCATACACGGTGTCTCTGTAGCTGTTCCATCACGTAAGGGATGCTGCTATTCCTTAGGATGTAGGCGTCATGCACTGACCCTGGGAATTTGGCATTTACATGCGAGATGTACTGGTCAGCCAAACACACCACCTGGATGTTCATTGAATGGTAATTTTTTCTGTTCCTGTACACCTGCTCCCTGTCTCTTGGGGGAACCAAAGCCACATGGGTCCCATCAATGGCACCAATTACGTTGGGAATATGTCCAAGGGTGTAGAAATCACCCTTCACTGTAGCCAATTCGCCCACCTCAGGGAAAATGATGTAGCTCCTCACGGATTTCATCAGGGCAGACAACACTCTGGATAACACCTTCGAAAACATGGGCTGAGACATCCCAGAAGCAATTCCCACGGTTGTCTGAAATGACCCACTTGCCAAGAAATGGAGTACTGACATGACCTGCACCAGAGGGGGAATCCCTGTGGGTTGGCGGATGGGGGACATCAGGTCGGGCTCCAGCTGGGCACACAGTTCATGGATAGTGGCACGGTTAAGACGGTAGGTCAGGATAATGTGGCGTTCTTCCATTGTCGACAGGTCCACCAGCGGTCGGTACACGGGAGGATTCATCCGTCTCCTCGCCCAACCCAGCGGACGGTGCCTAGGAAGGACAGCATGGAGCACACAGTCAAGCAACCCACAGGTACGTACTCACAGCTAGCACAGTATACGATTCTCTATGCAGTGAATGGCGTGTCTGAGTGGCTATGCAAGGCCTAGGCCTGTGTGACGCAGTTGAAATTGAGCCATGTGGGCCCTGGAAATGGCGGCTGCCTGACCTGTGAAGTGTGACAATGGGATGTGAGGTCAATGCGCTGGCGTGGCACACCGCGGCGGGCGGCGGGCGAAGACCGCGGCGCAAAGCCGCATTGGTTAACATTGAAGCCTATGGGTTTCAGGAGCCAATGGCGAAGGGCGCCGGCGGTGGCGGGACGCACCGCCGCGGTACGCACCGCCGCGGACGTGACCGCCATTTTCTATCTACTTATCCACTTGCGACTTGAACTTTCACAGGAGAGGACCTATACTGCAAGTGTTGCTGTGACCTCGGTCTGGAAGGGACAATGGCTGCTGCACCTGGGGAAAGGGCCCCTGCCTTCACTGGAGAGGAGTTGGAGAAACTCGTGGATGGGGTCCTCCCCCAGTATGCGCTACTCTACGGTCCTCCAGACCAACAAGTGAGTTTAATTCAATCTGGATTTGGGGACACTGGCTGGCTTGGGGGCCTGGCGGGGGGCCTGGCGGGGATGGGGGGCATGTTGGGCCTGGCGGGGGGCATGGCGGGGATGGGGGGCATGTTGGGCCTGGCGGGGGGCATGGCGGGGGGCATGGCGGGGATGGGGGGCATGTTGGGCCTGGCGGGGGGCCTGGCGGGGATGGGGGGTATGTTGGGCCTGGCGGGGGGCCTGGCGGGGATGGGGGGCATGTTGGGCCTGGCGGGGGGCCTGGCGGGGATGGGGGGCATGTTGGGCATGGCGGGGGCATGGCGGGGGGCCTGGCGGGGATGGGGGGCATGTTGGGCCTGGCGGGGATGGGGGGCATGTTGGGCCTGGCGGGGGGCCTGGCGGGGATGGGGGGCATGTTGGGCCACTGGAAAGGAAAATGCTGACAAACTTGAACGTGGTATTTCTCCCTCCCTGTACGTGTCACATAGGTCCGCGCCCATGAGAAGATCGGGATTTGGCGTGCCATCGCCAAGGAAGTCCGGACCCTGGGGGTCCACCATCGACGGGGCACCCACTGCCGCAAGAGGTGGGAGGACATCCGCCGCGGGACCAAGAAGACCGCCGAGTCTCTGCTGGGGATGGCCTCCCAACGTAGGCGGGGTGCCTGCCATCAACTGAGCCCCCTGATGTTCCGGATCCTGGTGGTGGCCTACCCTGAATTGGATGGGCGCGTGAGGGCAGCACAGCAGACACAAGGGGGTGAGTACAAGCATTATCTACTCTGTTGTCGCGCAGTGGAGGTGTCTGGTTGGGGGAGGATGGCTGGGGGTCCCCCTAGGCCAGGGCGATATCTGTAGGCTGGGCACCCCCGTAAGCCCCTGTGTCCCCAGCCAACACCCTCAGTAGTTTGTCAGTACAGCCATCCCTGGGCCGTGTCATCCATGGATGCAGTTGTCAACTCTAGGCGTGTAGGGCATGTTCCACGGAATGCGTAGCGGACCCCAAGTGCGCAACTTAGTGCAGGGGGCATCTGTGTCTGTCATGTCCGCTAACTGTACCGGAGATCCATGTACTCAATATCCCTTTATTTCCCTCTCCCCCCCTTTTTGTTTGTCTTTCTGTGCTTGTGTGCATCAGCATCATCAGGCGGAGGAGAAGTGGCATCGGGGCAGGAGGGAGCTGCATCTCACATGGCCCAGGAGGGCCATGCCACAGAGTCAGACTGGACCAGTGAGACGGAGGGCGAGGGGAGCTCCATGACGGGGACGACTGGAGCCTGCAGCGACACGGACACGTCCTCGGAAGGGGGCTCCCTTGCGGGGGTGGCACCATCCGTGCCCCCCGCCATTACAGGTACAGCCGCCACCCAGCGCACCATCTCCGCCCTCCCAGCAGCCCCTCAGCGTTCGCCCCGTGCCCGCTCTGCCAGGAAGCCGGGCATCTCCTTCGCCCCAGGCACCTCAGGCCCTGCCCCTGTTACCCCCGCTGCCCTCAGTGAGGAGGTCATTGACCTCCTCCGAACGCTCATTGTTGGGCAGACTACCCTTTTGAATGCCATCCAGGGGGTGGAGAGGGAGGTTCATCGCAGCAATGCGTACCTGAAGGGCATTCATTCGGGTCAGGCTGCCCATCAGCGATCGTTCCAGGCTCTGGCCTCAGCACTGACGGCAGCCATTGTCCCTGTCTCCTGCCTGCCTCTACTAACTCCCTCCTCCCAGTCTCCTGTTCCTCTGCCTGTCCCACCCACACCATCAGACCAGCCTGCACACACCTCAACACCCAAGAGAAGCTCATCCAAACATAAGCACCACAGATCACGCAGACATTCACACACGCAACATTCCGATGCAGACATGCCAACAGTCACTACCACCTCTGTGACCCCCACCTCCTCGTCTCCCTCCTCCCTCCCTGTGACGTCTACACTCACACCTCCATTCACCTCACCATCAGCCAGTGTTTCCATCACCAGCACACCCTCCACTCCAGTCCGCACACGTGCAGTCACCACCCCCACTGCCATTTACACGTCCCCTGTGTCCTCTCCCACTGTGTCTGTCACCCCCTCTTCCACACCACACAAACGCAGCCACCCACCCACCCAACAGCCATCCACCTCACGACAGCCTATCCCTCCTGCACCTGCACCCAAAGACAGCAAACGTGACTCACCTACAACCACATCCTCTCCCTCCACTCCCATTCCCACTGTACCTACCACTCTCCATTGTCCCAAGAAGCTCTTCCTCGCCACTACTAACTTCTTTCCTGACCCTGAGCCCCCCCCTCCTTCTCGTCGGGGTAAGAAGAGCACCTCAGCCACCACCAGCCCTGCAGCCCCCTTGACAAGGGTGCAGGGGTATTGGAGCCCGCCAGCCCGCATGTCTGGATCTTCGCCCAGCAGCAAGGGGACAGCCAGCCCACCCCCTGGGAAGAGGAGCAGAAGGCGGAAGGGGCGCCGCAGGAGCCCGCCTTCTACATCCCCCCCGGACACCACCCAGAGACAGTCACCAGCCACAGCTCCAAAGGGAGGAAAGGGCCACAGGCCGACGACTAAGGAGGGCAAGGGCAGCAAGTCGGAGAGGTCAGGCAGCAGGCCTGCTGCCCAGGAGGAGCCCACAACCCCCATAGCCGCTGCCCCGGGAGGAACCGGCACAGCTGCCCCGGGAGAGCCCACCACCCCCATAGCCGCTGCCCAGGGAGGACCCAGCCCAGCTGGCCAGGAGGGCCCCACCACCCACAGCCCAGGTGGGCAGTGAAGGAGCACCATCCCCGCTGCCCAGGAGGGCACCACCAGGCAATTAGCAGTTGGCCATAGACCGTCCGCCGTCTCAAGAACCGCTGAACTGGGCCCTTCAAGGCAAGGACCGCTGAACTGGGCCCCGCCGTCTCAAGCACCGCTGAACTGGGCCCTTCAAGGCAAGGACCGCTGAACTGGGCCCCGCCGTCTCAAGCACCGCTGAACTGGGCCCCGCCGTCTCAAGAACCGCTCCGCTGGGCCCCGCCGTCTCAAGCACCGCTCCGCTGGGCCCCGCCGTCTCAAGAACCGCTCCGCTGGGCCCCGCCGTCTCAAGCACCGCTGAACTGGGCCCTTCAAGGCAAGAAGCGCTGAACTGGGCCCCGCCGTCTCAAGCACCGCTGAACTGGGCCCTTCAAGGCAAGGAGCGCTGAACTGGGCCCCGCCGTCTCAAGCACCGCTGAACTGGGCCCCGCCGTCTCAAGAACCGCTCCGCTGGGCCCCGCCGTCTCAAGCACCGCTCCGCTGGGCCCCGCCGTCTCAAGAACCGCTCCGCTGGGCCCCGCCGTCTCAAGCACCGCTGAACTGGGCCCTTCAAGGCAAGGAGCGCTGAACTGGGCCCCGCCGTCTCAAGCACCGCTGAACTGGGCCCTTCAAGGCAAGGACCGCTGAACTGGGCCCCGCCGTCTCAAGCACCGCTGAACTGGGCCCTTCAAGGCAAGAAGCGCTGAACTGGGCCCCGCCGTCTCAAGCACCGCTGAACTGGGCCCCGCCGTCTCAAGAACCGCTCCGCTGGGCCCCGCCGTCTCAAGCACCGCTCCGCTGGGCCCCGCCGTCTCAAGAACCGCTCCGCTGGGCCCCGCCGTCTCAAGCACCGCTGAACTGGGCCCTTCAAGGCAAGGAGCGCTGAACTGGGCCCCGCCGTCTCAAGCACCACTGAACTGGGCCCTTCAAGGCAAGGAGCGCTGAACTGGGCCCCGCCGTCTCAAGCACCGCTAAACTGGGCCCTTCAGGGCAAGGACCGCTGAACTGGGCCCCGCCGTCTCAGGAACCGCTGAACTGGGCCCTTCAAGGCAAGAACCGCTGGCCCTTTGGCAGACGTGGCAGGGCAGGATCTATCTCGGGCAGGGCTGCAGGATGTCCTCTGGCCAACTTGCCTCCTCCAGTGGCAGTGGGGTCTGTTATGGACTGTATGGACTGTGGCTTTGCTCTCCCCAGGATGGCCCAGTGGGCAGGCCACCCACTGTATGGACTGTATGGACTGTGGCTTTGCTCTCCCCAGGATGGCCCAGTGGGCAGGCCACCCACTGTATGGACTGTATGGACTGTGGCTTTGCTCTCCCCAGGATGGCCCAGTGGGCAGGCCACCCACTGTATGGACTGTATGGACTGTGGCTTTGCTCTCCCCAGGATGGCCCAGTGGGCAGGCCACCCACTGTATGGACTGTTTGGACTGTGGCTTTGCTCTCCCCAGGATGGGCCAGTGGTCATGGAGTCCCCTCGTGGATCTGGCGTCGTGTACTCAAGTGGCTGAGGTGCCCCCCCTTCCCTTCCCCCTGAGGTGCCTGTCCGATTTTCTTTCTGATGCCCCTGCAGTGTTCTCTCCGTGGAGTTCTTGTCGTGGGACTGGGCCTTGCCCCTTTGCACAGGACCCCTGTGATCCACGGACAGTGGTTGGACTACATTTAGTAGCTGTATATATTTTGTATATAGTTTATTTATTTATTGCGATTACTGGTGTCCATATTTCAATATATCTGCCCGTTTATGATCTCTTCTTTTGGTCTTTGCATTATTTCGGAGGGGGGTGGTTTGTGGGTTGTGACAGTGATCTGTGGGAATGCATTGATGTGTGTGTTGTAGTGGGTGTGGGTGGGTGGGTGTGTGCCGGTAATCTTTTCCCTCCCCTGTGTCGTAGGTGCAGTACTCACCGATGTCTTCCGCGCCGCCGGGCGTGCTCCTGGTATATGAGCAGGAATAGGAGTGCGGGGATGACCTGCAACTCTGGTTCCATGCTGCCGGAATCTCGCGTGGAGTGCGTAGAGGTGAGCGTTTTCCCGTTCGTAGTCTGTTTCCGCCGTGTTCTTATCGGCGGTGCTCCCGCCCCGGAAAAGGTGGCAGATTGGTGGGTCGTAATAGGGTGGGCGGTACATTGTCTGCCGCCTGGCTGTTGGCGGGAACCGCCGCGCTGTTTGTTTGTACCGCTGTGGCGGGCGGAGTGTTAAGTTGGCGGGCTGTGTTGGCGGTTCCCGCCAGGGTCAGAATTGCATATTTTAGACCGCCGGCCTGTTGGCGGCTTGGCCGCCGCTTTATCACCGACCGCCAGGGTCAGAATGAGGGCCATAATGTTAACCATATAATATGACAATAATGAAATAGTCTTGTAATAGCATCTTCAATTTAACAGTAGTTACATGACATCAAATAGAAAACCACTGGATCACAAAGTAAAAAAACCTGTATATGATAGTAAGGTAAAGTTCAATTAAGCAAGAGAGAAAAAAAAGAGATGAAACAAAGCAAAAGGAAAGAAGTCTAATACAGGATAGAAACAAAATAGATGGCTTTAAGCCAAATGACTTACACCATAACTAAACAACACATTTCTAATGCAATAACAATAATTGCATAAGGAGAAAAGATGTGCAGCAAACCATAACCTCACAAGAGAGGGTATAGGAAGTCACAGAGACCATGCATGAAAAGAAACATATAAGGCGACATTTGAATTAACACTATTGACTGATACAAAACACTTACCGACAAATGAGAACATATTGGAGACAATGGGTCTGGGACAGAAGACACAAAAGGAACAACTATCTGAAATAGGGAATCAGGTGGGGCATGAATTATCTGTAAAGAAGAAGAAAAGATTATTGAACAAAGATAACACTCTTAGTTAATCAACAACATTATCAAATCCTTATGCAACATAACAATATGTAGATGAGTATATTATAAGAAATCTATTGGGGAGAAAAAATATAAGCAGATACACAGTCAAGATTTGCCAAGTTTCATTTCTTCACTCTTGTACTGGCAAATGAACGTTCTTTATATGTCACTTTGAAAAAGCAAGGATGTACCAAGCCATATCGAGCATTCAGAGACCTTAGATCAGGATGAAATGAAAGGAATTCCTTGTGTGGAGCTGCAGTAGCGCATGCCACATTGTGCAAAAAGAAAACCCTACGACCAGACCATAATATTTGTTTCCTTTGCTTAGCCACAGATAGGACCATAAGTAGTTCAGCATTTTCCAGAAAAAGAACTATTATGCCTCTTGGTCAGTCACACAATGAAGAACTAGATGGTGTGATTCCCACACAATGGCCACGTTGTAGATAAAGAACAGTACCCTCCATGAGACCAACTATCTTAGGAATGTGTGTTTTCAGAAAACCAATCGATTCCATTGCCCTCCGCTCCCTCAGGAATACCATCAATTCCAAGGTTGTTATGTCTATTATGATTTTCCAAATCTTTGGTTTGTTGTTTCTGAAGCAAATGTT
This sequence comes from Pleurodeles waltl, assembly GCF_031143425.1. Lineage (NCBI taxonomy): Eukaryota > Metazoa > Chordata > Amphibia > Caudata > Salamandridae > Pleurodeles > Pleurodeles waltl. Next base: position 623,916,137 of record NC_090438.1, on the reverse strand, counting down.
CTTTAGACATTAACATCTATTTTGGTTGATGCATCTTGTATATTACTTATTCTTTGCTCAGCTTCTATAACCATGGATTCTAGATTAGACCCTTTTTCTTCAATCCTTTCAAGTGTAGCATTAGTCACGATTACAAACGGCTTCAGGTGTTTTATTTCTTCTATGAGGTCTTCTAGGATCAAAGACAATAGAGATTTCATGGGGAAGTGTTTTTTTTTTTTGAAGTTTGGAAGTGTTGTTATATTCCTTGCGAGCAGAGGGCATTGCTCCAGATAATCATTCAGCCTTTTGACAGGGAGATGAGGAAGGCTCCATATACCATAGTATGTAATGTACATTCTCAAAACTGGTGAATAAATTGAAGCAGCTGAAGAAAGGTTTATATGAAAAAATCATAAGCTTCAAATTACACAGATTTAACCAGTTGCTAGGAGTAGTAGTAAAGCTAGCTTTCAGAATGCTAGAGTAAAAAATACATGAGCATAAGGATATTTCTTCGGTGCAGCAGAGTTTAGTAGAGGTATTATCAAGCAAAGAAGACTCCCATATGCTCCATAGAATGCACCTCCTGACTAACAAAATTACAATTATGTGCAGACAACAATAACCTAATGCCTGCAGGAGTTGAAAATATCGCAATAATTCAGTCCATGCTGCAATAACAAAAACAGCAACTAAAGGTGTTTATGAAAGTTGCCCAAATGTGGGTAAATTATTAACTAAAACGACCTTGAATTATATGTGCAATCCAAAATGGCAGCCGTAACCACCTCGAGTGAGGAGAGCCCATGTGGGGCAAAGAAAACAGTGAAATAAGCAGAAAAGACAGTTCACAAATAAAATACGTGTTTCTCCTATGCTCCCATCACCCTATCATTAAAGCAAAGCTTCAGCAATGTCTGTGTGCCACCAAAATGTTAACTCTAGCTCCTGACGATGCAGTGACGATGCAGAGGCTCAACGGGCTGTGGCCATCTTGTGGGTGTCTCGGCCACATTCCCCTTCATAAATGGTTTTGAAAATTGTGTTATACCTATGAATTCTAATTTCTATTCAGTTTCAGATAGTGTCTTGAAAGCCACATTTTCCATACAGCAATTACGCTCAATATCGCACCCAGAATGTCTCTCTTAAATAAAGCCTGCTCTAGCCTGCTAGCACTCTTTACCTTTTTTTAATGCAAGCAGTTTATTGGTTCCCTCAACGGTTGTGTAGAATAGTCATCAGAAAGGCAGACATTGTTCTATAGTCTTCAGGTCATTGTGTCCCATTTGGGGAAAGACAATGAAAGCAGACAATGCCTGGCGGAGGGTCAATAATTATCAAACATTCCAAACATAATTATTTTGGACTTACTCAGAATTCTTTCATTGTCTGCAACCTCTCACAAGTGTTACTGTTCTCACAAGGGTTACAAATCCCTGTCAACTACCTTGAAGTCTTGCAAATGGCTTCTAGGGTCATATGATAATGAATAATGTTCATTCACTGTATTGTTATTAACAGTGAGGCACAAGAAGGAGGACACCATCTTTAGATTCTCCATTGACATGCAAAATTGATTTAATTGTATAATACTTTATTACAATTCTCATATGCATCTGGGTCCATATTTCATCTAAAAGCTTGATGATTGATGCATGGGTGAATAAATAAAGGCACGGCTATGATTGACCCATTACTTAGCCTATTGTGGGAGGAGGAGTATTCTAAAAACTAAGGTCCAGAATTTGGGTTCTAAGTTCAGATTTTTTTATGTTACTACAACATCCATTTGGATATTCACAAAGTACATTAAGTAGTACTTCTCTAGTACTCTTGTGGACTTGAACATATTCTTACATGCCATTGTGAATTGGCCCCGAATTATCTAAAATGGGAATAAAATGTGTATATTCAGGAAATATTCCTATACATTTAGTACAAATAGAACTGTGCCTTCCTTGTACATTTATACAAAGAGAGTTGGGCGATTATCATCTCACTCACAAAGAAATGTAAGAGTATGCAGAAAAGTGGTCCTGTAACACCACTTTTTGTACTTATAAGTGATTTTGTGAATCAGTTCACCAGTTTCTGAGCAAATCACCAATTATGACTGAACAATTGTAAATATGTGAAATATAATTAAAATGAGTAGAACCGCACTGGAAATACATGCTATTGTATCATCAATAACCCCTTCTCCATTACTGTGCAGCCAGGGTGGGGTTGGAGACTTCTAATCACAGTTACCAAACATGCTGCCACATTTTAAATTCAACAAAATGCATAGCTTTGTGTCATCATGCTGAAAAAACAATCTTAGGATCCTCATTACAAGCAGCCAGGTTGATTGTGATAGTTGCAGTAACTTATCCTAGAACACGTATAATAATATGAGTTCAAATCTTTCTTTATTTAAATGGAAAAAATGTAATATCTTCTAATACATGCAGATCTTGATTTGCTAAGCTCCAAATCTGCACGTAATTCCTAACACTCATACATGGGTGGTGTTTATTTCAGCAATAGTCTGTGTCGGATTTTATAGGGTGCAATAAATGTAAACCAATAACTCGTCATTCATAATGAGGGTCTACGTGTGCTTGATTTTCATATTACTTTCTTCTTCATACTTATACTTCATGTTTGTGTCTTTACAAAAAGAAATGCTAATAAACAAAATCAATGTGAAACAAGCACTGGCAAAGAAAATAGGTCTGGCCATGCAAGTAGATGCATTAGTTTTCTTGTTGTTGTAAGCATAAGCCATAAAAAAACAAAAAAACAATTCACACTACCACCTAAAGATGCCTATTTGCATTTACTTACCCATTGGGGGAAACAAAACTTTGTAGGTTTCACTAATTAGATTTCTACAGCTGGACTACAATATCTCTATAGATGTTCTTGGCGGTCCAGGTGTTCAAAAACTGTTAGCAGCCCAATGAGAAACTCCACATAGTTAAAGATGTTTAGTATTGTACCAAGGTGAAGGTAATATATAGTCTGACTAGGTAGTCATACCATGGAATACCAACACAATACCCAGTAGTGGCCCTTGGAATCACTCTCAGCAAACCCTAGCTCAATCCTCGAAGTGTGGTAAAGAGCAGTCAGGCTAGTTAGAGGAACATTTTTAAAGCATTTCACATTACCAACATGGATGATGAGTGAACAACACGACTCAACAGAAATCTCACACAAATTTAGAAAAATAGATTATATTTTAATCTTAATTTACACACAAAAAAACATTTGTAGCTTTTTTTACAACTGCAGTTGTGCGCTTTTAAATCTTTAAAAAATAGAGTACTTTGCAGGTTTAAAGGGCTTCCATTGAAGTCAATGGGGAAAATAGCAGTGTGCATTCGGGTACTTCAAGGCTGAGTTCTAGTGAACCCAAGGGAACGTAAGGTGCTGCGGGGGCCTAGGCCAAGAGTCAACAGTCAAACCTTTGTTACCTTGCCCAGAGAGTCCGCCTGCAGAGGTGACTTGGCTGTCCATGGTGCTGAACGGTCCACAGTGGCTGGCGTGCTTTGCACTATGTGCAAAACCGGACTTCGGAATGAACTCACACTCTACCCTTCGGATGTAGAGATCTTTGGGGGATAGGACCAGGATATGACACTTGGATCTTCACCACCCTGCCCGGTGGCTCCGGGTGCAGTTAGATCATAGCTGTCAATCACCAGCTGGTCATGCCAAAGCTGCTTTACTGCTCCAGTCATTTGCGATGTCAGTCCCCATGCTGGAGAGGGCGCTCTCAGTTTCCATGTAGGTGACAAACAAGCCTTGGTAGCTGCAAGGGTGGTCCATAAGCTTTTTGGCAGCTGGAGGGTGTTTGGTGGGGAGTAGAGGATTTAAACTTGGCACAGGCCTCATTCCCACTCTTTAGATGCAGGATACCAAGTTTCGTTGGGCTCAGGCATTCAGAGCCTATCAGGTCCCAGTTCCTCATTCTTAGCACTTCCTTGCTCCTGCAATTTGCAGAGGACTGGTGCCACCAGTCAGGGGAGTCTTCCTTGGGGTTTAGCTGTCCACGGGGGTCCTTCTGGTCGGAACCAATGAGTTTTCTCCACTAGCACATGCCAGGCACACCGTTCCAGTAATGGTCTCCGCAGGTCACTCTGTGTACTCTTCTTCACTCTGGGGCTGGAGTTCAGGTCCTATTGTTGGTACAGGCATCTAGTTGTGTTTCTTTCTTCTTGCCCAGGTAAGATCTAAGTTGTGGTGCCAAGGGTGACCCTTAAATCCTGGTTTAGGGGGCTTTTAAGGGTTTGAGGGACAGTGACCAATGGGCTACTGTACCTACGGCTAGTCCACCCCTGAAGTGGCGACTTCCTGTGGGGAGTATGTCACTGTCTAGAGAGAACCCACTATTCTAGGGGTCTGCCAAGATAGCAGAACCCTTACTTGGCCGTGCAGACCTCCTAGCCCACCCACAAAGGTGTGACTAGTTTGAGGGAGGTGCATGCCTTCTGCATCTCTAATTTCCCACCTGTCTGGGTGGGTGGGGGGAACGCTTTGCCCTCCACTGGGGGGACAAATACTTGCACATCAAAGGTGGGTGAAACACTCATAAGACAAAAGAAACAGGAATATATTAGCAAAAATTGGGACACAATGTTTGAAGTGATAAGAACAAAGAATATTAGGGGATTCTGGCAGTTGGTAAGGGAGGGTAAGTATCAGGAACCATGCAGTGTTTGGTTGGGGAAGAGGATTGGTGTAAATATCTGTCTATCGTATATGATGGTATTGGCACCGATGAAGGACATGGTGCCATTAGGAAGATGGGTGAGAATATCAGATTAGCTTTTGCCCCACAAAAAATAAAAGAAACTATTGCAGCACTTAAACTAACTAAAGCAGCAGGCCCGGATAATCTACCAGCTATAATAATAAAAAAAAATATTGATTGGTGGTCTACATTTTTTAATGATACATTTGGTAAGATTCTTGATCTTAGCCATTTTCCAGAGAATTGGAAGGGAGCTCTGATAAGACCTATCCATAAGAAGGAAGACCCAACACAACCTAAAAATTATCGGTTGATAAGTTTATTAGATGTAGGTGAAAAGGTATTCACAAAATTAAAGACTGGGCAGAGGAAAATGATTTGATACCTGTAGAACAAGATGGATTTAAGGGTGGGCACTCGACAATAGATCATTGCTTTAGTTTATGGTCTTTAGCTAAAAAAACTATGGAAATGCGAGGAAGCCTGTACTGCTGTTTTGTGGATTTTCACGCCACATTTGATCTGAGAGATAGAAATTTGCTATGGAATATGTTAAAACAGTTAGGGATTGAATTGAATTTATTCTATCTCCTTCAGGGCCTGCATTCACAAAATTGGGCCCAAGTAGTTTAAACACGAGTGGCTCACTGTCAAAAAACATTCCTATAAAGAATGGTTTGCGCCAAGGTTGCGTGTTGGCACCAATATTATTCACAATATTTTTGTCAGATTTGCCCAGGTTGCTGCAGGAGGTCAAAGGCCTAATCCCAAAAATGGATGGTGTACACATCTCCTGCTTATTATATGCTGACGATTTAGTGATAATGGACATGATGGAGTTAGGTCTACAAAGGAAATTAGAGGTGTTCCACTTTTATTGCCAAAATAAAAAAATTGTGGTAAATTTAGAAAAAACAAAGATTATGGGGGTTATTCTAACTTTGGAGGAGTGTTAATCCGTCCCAAAAGTGACGGTAAAGTGACGGATATACCACCAGCCGTATTACGAGTTCCATAGGATATAATGGACTCGTAATACGGCTGGTGGTAAATCCGTCACTTTTCCGTCACTTTTGGGACGGATTAACACCTCCTCCAAAGTTAGAATACCCCCCTATGTCTATAGGGAAAATGAAGAGTGATTTTGTTTACCGGCTAGGTCGACAAAAGCTAGAGAAGGTAAACAAGGTATGTGGTTTGACTCAGACCTGAAATGGAAAGATCATATTGAAGCCTTAAAAAATAAAGCTTTATCATCGGTCTGGGGATTGAAACAATTTAGTAGTAAATATGGGGGTCCTTCCCTCCAGCCGGTTATCCCTGCCTTTAATGCAATGGTATGTCCACCATTTCAATATGGGGTGGAAGTTCTAACACTATCAGGGAAACTAAATTGGGAGACAGAAGAAAGCTTGTGTGTAAAGCGTCTGTTATCATTACCTCTGTCAAGTATGTTACAAGCTATAAGAGCAGAATGCCAAATGACGGCATGGACTTATCAGGGATTACAAGCAACACTGAAGTTTTGGTTAAGTGTGAGAGATGAGGGGATTTGTAAAATCGCAAGAGTGTGTAAACAAGAAATAATAACAAGTGAATTATATTTGGTGCTACAAGTGAGAGGACGGTTAGAGAAGATCTGTGTTCTCTTAGGCTTACCTGGCAATCAGTGGCGTGGTGCACAAATCACATAACAAAATCTACGCACAATAGTGAAGGAGAAGGCAAAAGAAATCGACCTGCAGTATTTAGAAGGTAAAATATCAGCCCAGGCTATGGTAGGGGGATGGCGGCACACGGAAAACTTTCCCTATATAAAGGCCCTACCTAACCAAAAATTGAGGGATCCAGTGTTAAAATTCCGAATTGGGCTAAATCCAGGCTATATTGACCCTAAAGCAAAATTGTTTCTTAAGGATACCTTGGGTGTATGTACATGTGGTTTACAACAGAAATTTAGCATGCAACACCTACTTCCTGATTGTTCTTGGTTTTTAGAGGTGAGTAAGAAGTTTTTAACACCAGTTTTTATGGAATATAATATTATTAACCGAGTTCAAGCGCTTAGACTATTAATAGACATGAGATCTCTGAATGCAACTTGTGCACTAGGCCAATTTTTAATAGGGTTAAGAGGGGTCTTAACTGAAGTTACAGTGTCGGGTACATTGTAGGGAGGAAAGATGAAGTATGAATTTTAAATGGCACAAATTGATTGTTTTCAAACTGGATGATGGAAATATGGAAAATTTTGCCATGTAAAATGTATAGCACTTTAAATGGGAAATTGCACTTTATGTCACTCTAAGGATGTGAGTCTTGTAAAAACTGTATTTGGGATGATTTGTTTAGTATGTTGTACTTTTAAAGATTTACAAGGAAATGAAATTGGTCAATGGTTAAAATAACTTAATAAATTATGTATGTCAAGTTATAGGTTTTTAAATTGGATTATGGATATCTTTTTATTATTTATATACTTTTAAGGTTTAAGCCAAATAAAATAATTTATGACATACAAAAAGGTGGGTGAAACCTTTGAGACTCACCACCCTGATGTCTTTCTCAATAACCAGGCTGGGAGGGAGGAGTTCTGACATCCTTCCTGCCCAGGCCCTTTGTCTTACATCCTGCAAAGGTGCTAGCACCACTGGCAGGTGGTCAGACTTTTGTCTGTGGTGGCAGCGGCTCCGGAGAGCCCACCAAAACAGTACAGGACTGGGTAACTTGGTGGGCACCCTCTAAATGTGCCACCTGAGCATCTTATTTTTAATCCTAAACAAGGGCATCATGTTCAGGGTTAAAAAGCACAGTTTTTGATGCCTAACACCATGGGATTCAGCTGGGCAATTGCAGAGCTGGACAATTGAGCAATGGTCAGATGCCAGCCCATGTTATCCAATAGAGTGACGGTTACTGGGGCCAGCATTGCAGTTTAAATGCCAGCATGTGGGCATTTGCACATGTGCGCTCACTCATAGAATAGCGACCCCTGACCCCCTGGGCTAGAGGGGGAATGCCTTAGACGTAACTGACCTCTCCAGGGGCAGTAACAGGGACTCTCCCTGCACCTGGTGTGGGCAGAGTCTCCCTCGAGCAGCAGGCTACTCATGCAGGCTGACATGACAGCTCTGCAGTCTCTCTTTTACTGAAGGTACCTGGGATGGCACAATCAGTGCTGCAGCCCTGGTACCCCCTTTACCACCCTTGCCCTGCGTACCATTTACTGGGGACTTACAGGAGTGGTAAGGTGCTTGCCAACTGGCATATGCAAGTCATCATATACTTTAGGGGAAAGATCATTGGTACTAGGGCCTGCTTAGCAGGCTTCAGTACATTAACAGATCAAATACCATAGCATCTGACAGCAAAAAGTGTGGAGGGGTGACCATCCAAAAAGGGGCACTTTCCAGCAAGTATGATGCAGCACAAACTTTAGTGCTTTTCCTCATGTCACATTCATCATCTAAATGTGACAGTGTATGCATTATGTTAACCAAAGCACTAATAGTTTGATTGTAGAGTGATGCACAGAGAAGCCATTTTAAGTGTGCATTTATTTAGACTAATAACATTGCATCCTGGTGGTATTGAAGTTTAACTAAATGTATGAAGGCTTTAACTGAAATTGTATTGTAATTTGGACTCTAAACTAACATTATGTGTTGGAATCAAATTGAATTTCTAATAATTAATGTTTTAAATGTGTGTACAAATATATAGAAATGTATTTCTACGTTATACTGACTGAAATATATGAACAGTCATTTAGTTCACAGATACTGTAACATGAATACTAATGGAGATTCTTAAATGCAGAATTTATAGTTTGCACATTAAAATGTGTTTTATTTGATTTATTAATGTGCTGTATTAGCTCACTTGCATTAGCCTAAGTAAGGCTTGCTAAGCCCTGTATTTCGTGAATGTGTAGAAATGTCAAGTCATCTTGTTAACGTGAACTTTCCTTTCTGACTTTGATCCCATGGAGAGACTTGTTTGGTAATAATTGCCTATTGTTTTACACATAGAGAGTTGTAAGCATTGACTCTTGGATGTGGAACATGCTGGACTGTGGATTATCAATTTAAACATTTGTTTCAAACTCGTGTGGAGCTACATGGATGGACGCTGTTCTGATGACAGACTTGTCTATGAAGTTGTTTCAAGTGGGGGTCATGTGATCAATTTCTATCGATTGATGCCTCTTTAACGTCAAATAAACTGTTGCCCTGGCAAATCAGATTGCCGGGTGAACTTTGACATGTTGATGCCCAGCTGGACTTCGATCAGACCCAGATTAGAATCTCATCAGAATCCTGCCATATCTGAGATGAAAAACCCTGCATGCTGAGCCTTGTGTAGAGGTATTTTCCTCTCTGCCTTTGTCCCTTTGAAATGCCTTACTAAGAATTAGAGATTTTCCTTCCTAACCCGTACCAGAAGACTTGACTGTTTTTCTGACATATTGAGGTTGCCCTTTTTACTTACTTTTTTACCCACCTTAGTTAGTAACTTGCTGCCCGAGATTAGCTTTTTTCCAAATTCTTTTTGTCCTTTTTGTTTTTTTTTGTCTTTTGTCCACATGTGTTCTGCCCCAAACATGATTTCTCCAATTGGTTAGACTGTGGTGTTTCCCTGTGCCCAGGTAAATTGTAATTGACCATTTGAAACTGCCCTAATACTTATTAAGACTGAGCAATGCTTATCCTCTGTTCATTATTATTTTGTTGATGTTTTGTATAGTCTTTGTTAAGTGCCTAGTTCTCCTAATGTTAGTTTGCCTGAATTTATTTTGTCACCTTGATCAACCATTGGTGAGTCTGTCTTTTTATAACATTGTCTTGCAAATTGTTTACATGACTCTGAGCTTTAGTTTTCCTTGTATGGCAACTTTAGTCAGATTTTGTCACTTAATTGGTTTGTACTGAAATTTTGTTGTATGGTTCTACCACATCCTATGCAGGGTCCAAATATCCGTTGACCTTGCTGAGCTTTGTTTCATGCGAAGGATGAAAATGCTCCAGCAAGTGCTTCCCTATTGTTCCAGTATGTGTGGCAACAGTCAAACAATACACATCATAAGATAATTATGTTACTGCGTTACTAGCCATATTTACTGGCAAGACACTCAAAATCTGCCACCCACTGGAAGGGGATTGCCACATCACTTTGTGCTTTTTGTCTACTACTGTTACTGACAGGTGTCTGCATTGTATGCAAAGACACATCTACAATGTGCAATTGAACTAAATACCAAGCCCTGCATGTGCCATATTATGTGTGACCATGAGATATCAAATATATGCAAAGTAAGCGGAAAGTAATTTGTTGTCACACCTCAAATTGAAAACTGCAACTATGATTGTGGACCATGCTATTGCAACCTTGGTTTCCAAGTGCTGTGTGGGCAGCCGCAAACACAAGAAGTATGTTTTTTTTTTGTTAGATGGAACCGCTGGTAACAAATCTATCTAGGGCTCTGCAGTCTCATACTATGAGCAACATATTGAGTGCTGTTTAAAGCTATGTGGTGGGGGGAATTTCCTTTCCAGACGAGGTGATCTCACACACTATATGGTGTATTGCTCCATCATATGACCACCTAGCCCCATCTTGGTAGGACAGTGTCACCTGGATGGACTCAACCTCACTGTTAAAAGAACAGGAGGGAGTGCTGAAATTCAAATTATCTGGAAATATATGGGATCCAGCTATGCTAGGGAAAATATAAAAACACCTAGTCAGTCATCTGTGTAATAGTACACCTTAATTCGTGGTGACCGCTGGTGAGATTAAGAACAAAAGATGGGGCACCTATAGGAGATTAAAGACTCACAGGGTCACCTATCTAGTAGTTACTGGCCAACATGTTTCTGCCCACTGCTAAGAGCCAAAGGAGGTCTGGGGGCATTCTTCAGGACCTGGGATCCCTCAGTGTCATGCACTACAGAAACAATTTAAAGAGGCTACTCCAATAGGAGGAGTTCAGATGTTGTAAAAGTGGAGGGCCTACCTGTGGGAAGCTACCCTATGGAGGCCTAAACGAGACAAAATTGATAATACATTATACGTATCAGTGATACCCAGCAATCCAGAGCACACAGGGAGGTGACACAGCAAACACAAAGTCATGCAATATCAGCATGAGAAGTACGTGTAAAATGGAAGAAGGAGGTCTCTTACCCTAATCCTGAAGGGCTAGTAGCCCCAGGTCTAAAGGAGGGGGAGTGGCTCCTTATAGTCACACACTAAAATCAGGAGAATAAGGCAAAACAAAACAGAAGCTGCATGGAGGGTAAAGGTGGTCAAGGTTCTGCCCGCCAGGGTCACTCTGCACTGTTAAAAAACATTAGACATGAAGTGCGCTACATGGATAGAGCCCAATAGGAGAAATAGGCAGGTCTAAAAGTACTTGTCCAGTCGTAAATTAGTTGGAGACACATACACACAAATAGATATATATATATAGAGGTCACAGTTCATGAACACTGCTGGCGTCATCAAGCCTCTGAGGGCAAAGCGCTCAGCTGTACACCAAGTAACTAGACAAACATGCAATAGAACTCAAAGGTGTCAGATCTTATCTGTGCCGGGTAATCGCAGATGAGCGAGAATTCGGGTTGAATGCAAAACTCCAAAGGAGGCGCTCGTTATGCACCTACTCCGTTCCCCTTCTAGACCACTTGTGGTAATGGGTCTGGAGAGAGAACGGTGATTAAAAAGCCTCAATGGGCGCCCATCCACCGGCCCGAACTGGATCAGGGGGTGTGGCATGCAGAACGTGCTCGGTGCGTGGCCACGCTCAGAGGTAGCAGGGGAGTATGGGAGTTGTGGTTCCCTAGCTCCCCTGCAGAAGGCCCACGCCAGAATGGAGCAGGTGGCGTGGACATGGGTGGAGAGGGAGAAAAAAGAGAGAGGTGGGGTGAGGGTGGGAGAGGGAGGGAGAACGGGTAAAAAAGGGTGAAAGAGATAGAAAAAAAGGGTAGGAAGACAAAGATCACAGAACAACGAACAAGAAAGAAATAAAAAAGAAAAGAAAAAAGGAGAGAGAAGAAAAAAGAGAAGAAAGGAAAGAAAAGGACGGGAGGAAAAAAAGCTGGGGGGAGAGAAGATGAGGGAGAGAAGAGGAAGAGGAAAGACCAAGAAAAATGAGAAGATATAAGAAATAATAAGAACGAAATAAGAGCGTGAGGTGGAAAAAACAAAAAAGGGGGGGCGAGGGGAAGGGAGTTGTAGGGTTGGTAAGGGGGGGTTGGAAGTGGAAAAAAGAAAAGAGAAAGAAAAGAAAAGAAAAAGAAAAGAGAGAGCACACGAAAAACAAGGGAGAAAGAAGAAAGGAAACAGGAGCGATAGAAAGAACCAACTAAAACTAGAAGAGAAGTAGAAAGAGGAGGAGAGAAGATTAAAGACACAAGAAAGCAGAAAGAAAAGAGAAAACAAAAGAGGGGGAACAGAGAGAAAGGGGAAGGGGTGCAAGAAGATAAAAGGGGGGGACAAAACAGGAGGAGAAAGATAAGCACTGGTTGTTTCGAAGAGTACTAGATGAGTGCTGTTCGCACCTCCTATCACCTGGTTAATAATAACCAGGGTATTTCATCATTCAATCCGGTGGTATCTGTGTGCAATGTCCAGACCCATCTTTGTTCATAGTAGAGAAGTTTCTGGTTCATGTCGTTTGTTGTGGGTGACAGTTTGTCTAGAACTACCCATTCCAATTCATCAGGAGAGTGGTTACTCCTGATGAAGTGGCTGGTGAATTTGGTGGCATCCCGTTTGTATTGGATGGTACTTCTATGTTCGCAGATATGGGTGCCCACCTTCCTAGTTGTCATCCCAATGTAATTTAGTTGACAGGGACACTTGATCATGTCGATAACATTCTTGCTGTTGCAGTTAGTGAGAGATTTCCGTATCCACTGTGTTTTAAGGCCTAAGTCTACCATGGTGGATCTGTGCGTGAACCGGCAAACGCTGCCTTTTCTATAGGGGTAGTGGCCCATTGGAGGTGGTAACTGCCACAGTGTTGTCTGATTGTTGGGAGGCGTCTTCATGATGGGTTGTGTGTGGACCACCATGTCTCATATATTAGTAGCTCTCTTATAAGCATGTAAAGGTTGTGGGAAAGCGAGGCCACCAGAAGTCAGAATTTTCCAATCCTCACTGATTATTTTCTGGATTTTGTTAGAGAGAGGGTTAAATGTTGTCACACACACTATCTGTTCTGCCTTTGGTTTTGATTGTTGAGGTTCTAACAACTGGTCTCTATTATTATTGCGTTCCCTCTTGTTTGCTCTCCTGACGAGGTGCTCAGGATAGTTCTTCTCCAACAGTTTTGTGGATAATCTTTGAACGTGTTTCTTGTAGCCAGATAGATCCGAGCAATTTCATCTCAACCGCACAAATTGGCCCACCGGTAGGTTTTCTTGCAGAGACCTCAGGTGGAAGCTCTGGAATTGAAGTAAATTAGTACGGTCGGTAGGATTATAATAGACCTCTGTGGCTAATGTTCCATTTTTCTAATAAATAAGTAGATCAAGAAAAGGCAGCTGGTTGTTGCCGATCATCATTGTGAACTTCAGATAAGGGTTTGCTGTAATAAGCCAATTAGAGAAAGCCTGGGCTTCGCTCTTGGTACCTGTCCAGATTAGTAGGATGTCATCGATGTAGCATTTCGACAACTTGATCTGCCCCAGGAACGGGTTGTCATTGTGGAGTACCACTTGTTTTTCAAAACTGTCTAGATAAAGACAGGCCAGACTGGGAGCAAACGTGCTACCCATCAATGTTCTATGTATCTGTAGGTAAAAGGTTTTTTCAAACTCAAAATAATTTTTGTCAGCGTCAAATAGGCTAGATCTAGTATGAATTCTGGAGGTGTCCACGAGCCACCTCTAGTTTTTTCTAGCTGGTCGCAGATGACCTCCAGAGTAGCATCCTGGGGAATTAGTGTAAAGAGATTGCACGTCCAGCGGGATCAGGAGTTCTGTGGTTTTATCAAAGGGCATGGTCTCTAGCAGAACTAGGACATCAGTCGTTTCTTTCAAATAGGTTGTAATCTGTTTAACCAGGGGTTGTAAGAAAAAGTCACAAAATGGTGAGAGTGGTTCCAGTACGGAGCTGATTCCAGAGATGATGGGTCTCCCAGGGGGAGGAATCTTCCCTTTATGTACCTTCGGAGAATGTAAAAGTAAGGCACTTTGGGGTTAGTTTGTATCAGAAAGGCTGCTTCCTACTTTGTTTGCCAGTCGTTCTCAGATCCTCTCAACACTAGGAAGAAAATTTCTTCCTGGATTTCTGGTGTTGGGTCCCTGGTCAGGGATTTGTAAAGTTGTGTGTTCCCCAGCAGGCATTGACACTCATTTTTATACAATTGCTGTGGTAGAATTACAGTTGCCCCACCCTTGTCTGCCGGTTTAGTCACAATAGTGAGATCTGATATCAGACGTTTCAAGCCTGTTAGTTCCTCTGAACTCATATTGTGAAATGAGTTATTGGGAAGCTCCAATAGACCCCCAATTTTGCAGGATACCAATTTCTCAAAGGCTAGAATTTCTGGTGGCATCTGCCCTGTCGCAGGACAGAATGTTGTGTTGAAAGCCAGTCTGATTTCTCTGGCTTTACTCATCCCTCGTAGTAGGGCTTATGCTGAATGTCAATAAGGTGCAAAGTAACCAGGTACACAATTATGTTTATGTCTCGACCATTAGTCTCCCATGTCTATAGTCAAGTGTGTCATTCTGCCAAGTGAGCAACTAGTGCCCTGCCTACCACAATATCAGCTTGATAGTTTTAGAGTGCTACTTTGCGGTTAGTGTAATTCAAACTTGAATTTTTCAAATTGTGACTTGTGCTTTCCATAGTCACCTGAAGCATTTTTCATTTAGTCAATGTGTTTAATTCCTGGGCAGTAAAGGAATGTGGTGTAATGCCCTGCATGGAAAGTCTCATATTTCACAAATTCCTATGAGCATTTGGGTGTCATGATTATACCCACATGCTATACTCTTAAAAGTAGGAGGAATAGAAGGGGATATTTAAGTAGCACATCTTTTTGGCTTGGATTATCAGTGTCCAAAACTGAGAGGGGGCTGAGACACCCAGTCCACCTCCATTCTGTTTTTTATTGTTAGTAAGCAGGATGTTATTGTCATTTTCTCTATCATCAATTTAAACATCAAAACAAATGTCAAGGTAGGACAGCAACCTATCCATACCTATTTAGTAAACACACCCAGGGAGCACTCTCATTCGCACACAGAAGGAGCTAGGGTCACCAAGCATGAACTTGCATAGGGACATCAAACAATAGCTCATTCAATCAAAATACAAACCCCTCCCCTCTTCATACCCACCCCATAGTAAGTCAGTGGGTCAAACATTGGGTAGAACCCATCTCCTCAAGCAGGCCACAGCCATCAAATTACACTGGGCACCCATCAAGATGGGAACAGTAGTGAGAGTGATGAACCGAGCCGAATCTTGGGCATCAGGTCTTCCATCCAGGGCCACTACCCCCAGTGGGTGCTCTAGCCAATGCCCTACTTATCACTCTCATTCCCATTCCCTTCGAAATCAGCCAAAATCATATACCATGCATGTGCAAAGTCCAAGGGTCTCCTGCCCTAGTGTACCACTCTCAGCAGCTTTGCCCCCACCCAGGCAGCCTAGCCAATCTTCCATCCCTCAGCCCTGGGTCCCTCAGGCCTCTTCCAGTGCATTATATTCTGGCATTTGGCAAGTTCCGGAGACAGGTCAATAGGCCTGATAATGACATTAGGCTTGGCAATGTGGGGGTAGCTGCCCAGGAGGCAGAGCCTAGGTGAGTGGGTCAAAGGCTGTTTTGTGGCCTCCGCTAGCACTTGCACCACCTCTGTCCAACGCATAGTCAAGCAGGACCAACTCCAAAGATGTGGAAAATATCACCTCAATTGCCGTGGCATCAGGGGGAGTCTGGCGGGGTGTGTAATATATGCTAAGCTCCAGGTTTGTTAAGTACGCCCGGTGCAAAACATAAAAGTGTGTGAGCCTAATCCTGGGATTTTGAGACATCTTGAGTGCAACCTCCCGCATCTTAGCCCAGTCTCTGTTTGACAGGGGGAGCCCAGGTTGAGAGTGGAGAGCACAGGTTTCCCCAAAGAGCACCAAAGAGTCCCAAAACCAGTCAGTGTGTATCAATGCAGTGCAGAGAAATTCACAGCTGTGTAGTAGCTGCTGCTCCATCCCTCCTCCCCCTACATCTTATGCACCACTGTGGACAGGGTGCCATATAGTAGAAACTGCCCAGCCAGAAGGTCAAAGGTGGTGCATAGATCTTCAAATGGTCACAATACACCATCCACATATAGGCCCTCATTCTGACCTTGGCGGGCGGCGGAGGCCGCCCGCCAAAGTCCCGCCGTCAGATTACCGTTCCGCGGTCGAAAGACCGCGGCGGTAATTCTGACTTTCCCGCTGGGCTGGCGGGCGGTCGCCTTCAGACCGCCCGCCAGCCCAGCGGGAAAGAGGCTTCCACGATGAAGCCGGCTCGGAATCGAGCCGGCGGAGTGGAAGCTGTGCGACGGGTGCAGTTGCACCCGTCGCGTATTTCACTGTCTGCGCAGCAGACAGTGAAATACTTGTAGGGGCCCTCTTACGGGGGCCCCTGCAATGCCCATGCCAGTGGCATGGGCACTGCAGGGGCCCCCAGGGGCCCGCGACCCCCCCTACCGCCATCCGGATCCCGGCGGTCCGACCGCCGGGATCTGGATGGCGGTAGGGGGGGTCGGAATCCCCGCGGCGGTGAAGCAAGCTGCGCCGCCGCGGAGGATTCAATGGGGCGGCGGTACACTGGCGGGACCCCGCCAGTGGTGCCGGTCCGACCGCGGCTTTACCGCCGCGGTCGGAATCCCCATTGGAGCACCGCCGGCCTGTCGGCGGTGCTCCCGCGGTCCTCCGCCCTGGCGGTCAAAGACCGCCAGGGTCAGAATGACCACCATAGTGTACTCACCGTGTTGAGTCCCGCCACCTCCTTGTCCTGGAAGCGTCTCTCCTCCACTCCTTCTGTCTATGCAACAAGAGCTCACAGTGGGGGGACCGGAAAATACGGGGCTCATAACCCAGTCTGTCAAAGCACCCTCTGCCAGCAAGTTTTGAGTACCCAAAAGTCATGCCTCCCCCCACAGAAAGCTGGAGTAAAAGGGACCACAATTGTGACATTTCAGGGGGGTCCGGCAGCCGTAACAACCCAGGTGTCCTCCTACCCGAAAACCAGCCCGTACTCCATTGTTGCAACACTGATAGGTAATAGAAATTGTAATCCAGAGCATTCAGTCCACCATCAGAAGATGCTTGCTGCAGCTTGGCCAAAGCCACCTGCCTCTGGCTCTTATCCCAGAGTCCAGCTCCCTAAATGTGGCACACAATATCACTAATGTAAGGACCACAAAATAGTAAATGAGGTGAGGTACTGCTACTATTTTAGCCACCACTATGTGGCCTGCCACAAAGAGCGTTATGTATTTCCAGATCCTGATATTCAATCAAAAGGCTGTCACAGCCAGTGCTATATTACCATCTAAGAGTTCTGCCAAGGTGTGATAAACTTAGATCCCCGGGTATCCTACTACCCATACATTATCCCTAGTCCAGGAGGTTCAACCCTGTCCCAGTGGACTGGAAATAGGCTGGTCTTGAGCCAGTTTACATGCAAGCCTGCAACCTCACAAAAATCCACAAGGAATCGAGCAGCTCTTAGTGGGTTAGTGTGCGGATCATGCAAGTAGAGCACCATGTCATCTGCATAGAGTGAGATGTGTTTTGGAAATCCCACGGTGTTGGATACCAGTATATGGCACCCTGGTGCGTGCCCTACAAGTGAAGGGTTACACTACAGGGGCAAAGAGTAGGGGTAGATAATGGACACCTCTGTCTAGTGCCCCGCTACACTCCCCACTACTTTAAGGTCATATTGCCCATGCAGATCCGTGCTACTGGGCTCACATAAAGCACAAAGGTCCAATTCACAAATTCATCTATCAAAAGTTTGAGGATAACAGTCTGTGGGAAGCCCCAATCTAAACTATTGAATGTTTTTTCGATCTCCACAAACATGAATCCCACCCTTTCTGGCATCCCTGGGCCATCCCATTAGACAGTCAATGGATGTTGTGCATCAGTGGCTGTGTAGCAGCTAGGAATGACCCTGCCTGGTCTCTGTGAATCAGTACTATTAAGTGGGGTAAATGGCTCTGCGCCAGGACCCCACTAAGAATTTTGTAGTCAACATTTAGCACTGACGGTGGTCTACATACTGACAGATCCATGGCTTACCTAGCTGGTTTCAGCAGGGGAAAAATGAATGCCTCTCTTAGAGTGGGGCAGAACATTTGCCGCAAGTGCCTGTTGGTACATTGCAGCTAATTGGGGGGGCAAGATACCTATGTAAGCTGTGTAAAACTCAACTGGCAGGCCATCAGTTCCTGGCACTTCTTCCAGATTTCAGCCTAAATGTCTTCTTCCGAAATGTCCTCCCCCAGTCCCCCCATAGACTCCTGCATAAGGTGAATACGAGGGAGGTTGGGGAGCTACTTCTAAATTTTCTGTGTCAAGGCTCCACTCCTGCCATACAAAGGCTAGAATATGAATCACTGAAGGCCTGTTTAATTTCATTCTGCGTGTACAGGCTAAGTCCTGCAGGCCTCACCACCTCTATGGCTGGTGAGCCTCCCCTGGTGGGTTGGCCAACCAACCCAGCAATGGTCCCAGTTTGTCACCCTCAGAATGTGTCCTGATCATATCCGCTTTACAGTTAAAGCACTGGAGGTGTTCTACATGGTCTGTCACTTTCTCTTTCGCCTCCTGTAACTCTGGTTGCAGCTCCAGCCTTCTGGACAGTCAAGCTCCCTAAGGGCCTGCTCAAGTTCAGTAATCTCATGGATTTGGATGCATTATATCCCGGAGGATTCAGACAGGCATTGCCCCAGATCACCAACTTAAATGTTTCCAACTTCATGAGTAGGGACGAGGCATTTCAGTAAAGCATTTTCAGTAAAGTACGTTCGGATCCTCTTACCAATTATCTCACAGGAGGTTGGGTCCTCCAAGTTGGTAGTCTTAGGCCATCAACTGGGTATACAGGTGTGAGCTCTACCCTATCTCAGAGATAAAAATAAGGGATTATGGTCGGGTTTCGTCCTAGCTAAAAATTCAGTGCCAGCCAGAACAACAAACATATCCGCAAGCATAAAAAATACATCAAATCACATATGTAGTGCATGCATGACCAAATGGAAGAAATAATCCTGTGATTGTAGCTAGTGGTGTCACCATTCATCTATTAACACCCATTGGTGTTGCCAGGTAGAGAAGTTCTTAGTCAGTCGTAATGCCAAAGAGTCCCTAAGTGGTGTGTGGGACTGGTTGAGGTTAACATCTGTGTTAGAAATTGGGTCTCTAGTTGGCAGATGATGCACCCTGTCCAAGTAAGGACCACAATCCTAGTCTGGGTAAGTCAGCTACACAACCTAAATTAACTTGTGCTGACCCTCTGGTAGCTTAGCACAGAGCAGGCAGGCTTAACTTAGAAGGCAATGTGTAAAGTATTTGTTCAACACTTAATTACAGTAACACAGTGAAAGACACCACAAATGACTCCACACCAGGTTAGAAAAATAGATGATATTTATCTGTGTGAAACAAGATCAAAACGACAAAAAGCCAATAAGTAGATCCTGATATATGCAATTTTAAAGAATTAGGTGAACATAGTTCATCGAAGCACAAAGTGCTGGCAGCAGTTATCTGATCACGCTGGACTGGGACAAAGTCACATGTTCAGGCTGACCGTGATGGAGCGTGGGCCATCCACAGGGACCCACTTGAGCCTGTTGAACACAGTACCTTGAATCCTAGTGCATAGTCTGCACTGAGTTGTTTTGCAGGCTTCATGTCATCTGGCATCGGTTCTGAGAAGCTGTGCAGTGAGGCTTTGTGGGCTTTTCCACCACTTGGCATCAATCCTGGGGAGCTTGACATCACATTGTGTTGCTTCATGGCTCTTCTGATGAAACCTACAGAAGGCAGCACACCCTAGGCCCACTTCCAAGGGTCCAGTACTTAGGTGGCACCACTTGGCAGGGTAGACTCACAGATGGCAAAGTCCAGGTGCTGTAGTAGGTGAGGTACAGCAGCCTTTGATGTTCCTGAGTCTGCAGAAAAACAGGGGGCAAGCCAACAAGCCCTTGGAGATTTGTTGGTGAAAGTCCAGTGCTTCTCATTGCAGGACAGAAGCAGCAGGCCAACACAACACAGCAAACAGCAAAGTGGCAGTCCATTCTACAGCAGCAGAAGTATGCCAACGCAGCATAGCAAGTAGCAAAGTGGCAGTCCCTCCTACAACAGAAGCAGTATACCAACACAGAAATGCAGTTGGAGAGTGGCAGTTCCTCTTGGCAGCACAGCAGTCCTTCTTCCTGGCAAAGTGTCCTTGGTTAATCGGATTTGGTGGGGTTTGGGGTCCAGAATTGATACTTTTGTGCTCTGGTTCTCGAAGGTGGGAGAAGCTTCTGGAGGCAGGCTTTTGAAATGTACAGATGCTCTGCCTCCTCTGTCCTGGCTCCAAGCTGGCTGCTGTGACAATAAAGAGCCATTAAGCCTATTGTGGGTAGACAGGACAAATATATTCAGTTGTAAGTGAGACAGTTCTAAGCTCTGACCCTCCATTCATGCCAGTTAATGGCACATTAAGGGCTACAAGTCATTCCTAACCTCCCATTGTGTGTGTTTGTCTGGAGGTAATGCACAAAGTCCAGCTGTCATCTATGATAGACATGTATTCAGAGACAGATGGAACACAGATTGGTTAAAGTAAGAAAATGTCAACTTTCTAAAAGTGGCATCTTCAGACTTACAATTAAAAATCCGATTTCACCATAAACTGTGATTTTGAATTGTTAGTCCAGTGACATCAAACTCCAGATTCCTATATTTTCCCAATTGGAAATTACACTAAAAAGATGTTTTAAGGTAATCCTAATGTTGTCCTATAGGAAAGATAGGCCTTGCTATAGTTAAAAGCACGTTTCAGAGTTTTTCACTATCAACTCAAAAGTATAAGTCCAACTTTTTAAATGCACTGCACCCTGCCCATGGGGCTAATTAGGGCCTAACTTAGGGGTGGTTTACATGTAATTAAAAGGAATGTTTGGGCTGGGGTACACTTTCTAAGTCGAAATGACAGTTTAAAACTGCACACACAGGCTATGCAGTGGCAGGCCTGAGACATGTTTGAAGGTCTACTGTAATGGGTGGCACAACCAGTGTGACAGGTCCACTAGTAGCATTTAGTTGACAGGCCCTGGGCACACATAGTACATGTTGCTAGGGACTTAGAAGTAAATTAAATATGCCCGTTTGGTGAGAAACCAATATTAACATGTTTAGAAGACAGTGCATTTGCACTTTAGCACTGGTAAGCAGTGTTAAAGTACCCAGAATGCTAAAAGTCAGCATAAATGTCTCAGAAAAACAGGTGGAAGAAGGAAAAAAGTTTGGGGGTGACACTGCAGAAAGGGCCATTTCCAACAGGCTGCCACACAATTAAGGTCATCACCTAAAAAAAAGGATCTGCAGCAGCAAAGGATTTAAAACTTGTGAAGGCACGTGAAAAATGCTGGTTGATCATGTTACGAGTGTAGACATTGACAAAATTGATGTCTCTTCCATCTAGTCTGCCTGATAACACGGAATAATACCCCTTCACCTGTGTCATGGTAGTGGTGGCCTGAAAGGCAACCCCTGGTTTCGCCGATATCTACTGTATGTTCCACTGTCAAAAGCTAAGTATGTGGTATATAGCCCCTGACCTCTCCATCTTTGGCACACGGCCACACCCCCTTTAGCAGAGTGACCAGTGAGAAATCACCACTCTGACCAGTGTTCAAGGTGCATTCAGACTCAGAGACAGTATCCCTTTCATTCAAGGCTGCAACATCTTCCCACAAGTGCCGCTCCAGGCTTTGCAGCTATTTCCATTGCACTCTAGTGATCCTGTGGCACCTCTTCTGAGGATGAGGCACCTCTGTTCCTCCATCTGTTCCCAGGGCACGTGCATGCCGGCCAGCATCTCAACCCACTTCTCCAGTGCCATATCCAGCCAGTTCCACACTTCATCAGGTTCTGAAAATAATTTAGTCCTTTGGTCAGTGAAGATGTGCAGGGGCTTACAGTGAAAATCATGGCATATTTGTTATTTATATATCTTAATTTCTGTTTAGCCAACAGGAAGGAGGCTCTGTGTCTCTACATTGACATGGTGAAGTTGGGGAAAAACATCACTTTGCTATTGTCGCCCTTCAGTTCTCCCAACTCTCTGGTAAAGCAGAGATTGTGGTCTCAATCCCTAAAGTGGAGCAGGTGCACAATCACAGACGGGGAGCGCTACCTGGGGGCAGCTGGTGGGCAGGCATCCGATGTGCCCTTTCCAATGCAAAGAAGGAGGACAAACCTTCTGGTGCCACTGCCATCTGAAGCCAGCTCTCTAGATAGATAACTATGTCCCTACCCTCCACTTTTTCCTGCAGGCCCATCACTGGACTGTTACTTCTGCAGGCTCTGTCTTCATAGTCTTCCACTCTGGCCTCCAGAGTCTAGACCCGAAGCAAGAAATTGGTCAACTGGAACTTTACATCGTCGTTCATAGGGATCTCCTCCCGTAGGGTAAGTTCAGTAGTAGTAAGTAATTTGATCAGTTTGCGGTGACCCAGGTCCATGACCACTGTGTCACTTTTATGCTCCAATGATTCGTTCAAGTCTTTAATGGCTAACAGTATGGAGTCTAATTGATCACCGGGTATGTGTCCCCGCTCTTCAGTCGTCCAGCAGGGGAGATCTTCAGAATCCCTGCTCTTGGGTCTCCCTCCCTCGTGAATGTTGTGGCAAGGTGACGGGTGGGCCTGGGGGAAGACAGACCGGCAATGGCCAAATACGACAGTCACCCAATTCCAGCAGCGGGTTACTCCTACGCTCCACCATCCACCATCCACCGGCTTTGAGCTAAAGAAAGTTAGTCGATGGCATATGGCACGTTAGCTTCACACACAACCCCATCAATTACTAGTCACAAGGGAGCGGGCCACTAGTTTCAGTAGCGTGCTTACAGTGCACCTCTGTAGCAGTTCACAAGTAAATGTAGCAGGTAGGAGCGGAACTTCCCTCAATATTACAGCAGCTCCCAGAGGCCACCACAGCAACAATACTGTGTGAACTGGAAATGCACGTGGCAGGCCCCTGCGTGAGCTGCTCAGTGGTCTTGGTCAGGCCCCAATGATACTAGAACCCCTAGGATCTCAGCAGAGGGAGAGGGTCAGGGTTAGAGTCAGATCTCACCATCAGCGTACCAGCACCGGCCCCAGTTGAAGACCATCATGCAGCTCCCAGCAAGGGGGAATAAGCAATGGCAGATCTACTCCTTCAAACGTTGGCCCTCCTTGCAAATCACCTCTTGGAAGGGCCAAAGGATAGTGCGGACCTCTGCCATCAGCGGAAAGCAATCACAGGGGGTGCCACCTCTAGGCCTCTATGACGTTACACCAGGGTCCACCCAATGTTGGTTGTCAGTAGCAGAGGAGGCCCCACATCCTAGCAACACTCCCTAAGGCCATTTTTTTGCCTCAAATTGAAAGGGGAAGAGGCCCCCAGCCTTCATTCCATGTGGGAGGGTGCTCGACAGCACAGGAGCACTTCTGCCACTCTCCCTTTGGGGCCTCGCCTATCTGATCCAATGCCACACTGAAGATGCAGAGCTCTCGCTGCCACTCTAATAGGCTGGCCCCAGGGTCACTCACCTTCTAGGGCTGCGAAGGCCTGGTTGGTCTTGTTACAACAACTCAAGAAGATCCAGGAGTCACTTGCTGTCCCCTGTGGGGATGCAGCTCCTGTGTGATGTGTCGGGCCCCCAAAGTGAGACAAAGGGGATTGTGATGTCCTGGCTCTCCTCTACGGTCCTCAGGTCAGGAGGCCTTGGACGGGAGCCACCATGTTGATTGTTGCTGTCGGCTGTGGCATGGCTCAGCTTTGCTCCTCAGGCTGTCGGGACACTGCCTAGGATGCAGGGGCAGGACGCCTGAAGATTCTTCTGTATTCCTGTGGGGAGTGCTACCCCCGGTAGTGCAAAATAGCAACAGGATGCGGATGGATAGGGAAGCCCTGCCAGGAGCTATGAAGTAAAGTGCCTCATTCCATGTGCTGCTAGCCACACCCTCTCAGTCCACCTCCATTTTGTTTTGTATTTTTGGATCCATATCCATAAGTAGACAGTACAGGGCTCTGATAAGTAGAAGATGTTTACAGTCATGTGTCCTCTGGAAATAAAATGGATGGAAAGGACTCATAAGTGGGAGTCCTAATGATACGTAAACTAGATCTCAGGGAGTTCCAGTCCTATTTGTCCAGAGAAAATAAAGAAATATGGCAAATTACATTCAAGATGACTCATTTATTTATTTCATTTATTTATTTATTTAAGTATCTTGAGGAGCCCAGCTTTCACCTAACAGGTATCCTGGCACTGTGAGGAAAGAACGAAAGAGGGGAAATAAATGTCAAATCCCAAGAAATGTATGGAAGAAGACTGCTGCTTCCAGGACTGGAGGTGGTGTCTTGCAACTCCTTCTTCCAGAGACTCAATGCTGTACTTGGAACCAGAACTTATTATGCAGTTACATATCTTCATGATTAGATATCTCACCTGGAGAGAGGCATACTTTATGGCTAAGTTTATACATTTAGCATGTTTTTTTTTCTTTCAGAGCTCCACAAGTATCCTCAAGTACAATAGCATGTTTACTTTTTAACAATAGTGATTTTCTTGAAGTAAAGAGAATTGAGGATATATGATAAACAACAACAATAAGCAGCCAATAATTATCTACAATCAATGTTTTTATTTTCCTTATATTCAGCAACTCAAGTCTGCTCCTGCTCCTTTGCATTATGATTCCCTGCGTTTCTCTTGTCTCTCTTTCCCAGTCCCAGTAAGTGACTCGGTTGACCTCTATTGTCTGCAGTGGTCATGGACAGACAACAGTATTGCATAATGCATCAGTTGCCTGCCACAACTGGGAGCACCTAGATATCAGCTGTCAAAATTATATAATACAATAAAAAAGACTATGGCCCTCATTATGACATTAGCGGTAAATCCCTCTTACCGCCACTCTGACGGCCGCCATCTTACCATCGCGGCAGCGGATATTCATTCACCATATTATGACACACACACACCAATCTGACAGAATAAAGCCACAGACACAAATCCGTCAGACCAAAGGTCAGTGATAAAGTGGTGGTATCAAAACCCATACCATTACACCAACAGAGCAACGCCCACCACATTATGTCCGACGAATCACCACGGCGGACATTCAACGGCAGTAAACCATTGGCAGTACATACCACTGAACGCAAAATACACAAAACAACACCACATTGGACAATTCAAACAACACACACCTGACACCCATACACACACCACACCGACACACCCACACCACTATAAAACACACACCCACATTACCCACAACACTCTACAAATACAAATCATTGCCATGAGACTGCTACCAAGATCACTGCTACAACTACATACACACACCACATACACCCATACATCCCTCATGCACCCCACTTCACACACCCCAACACATTACAAACAGACCCTCACCAACACACATCACATAACACCTATGGTTTCACTGAGGAGGAGTTAAGGGTCATGGTAGAGGAAATCGTCAGGGTAGAGCCACAGCTTTTGAGCACAGACGCAACAGATATCAATAGCAAGGAAGATGGAGCTATGGCGGAGAATCGTGGACAGGGTCAACGCCGTGGAACAGCACCCAAGAACAAGGGATGACATCAGAAAGAGGTGGAATGACCTACGGGAGAAGGTACGTTCCACAGCAGCAAGACACCAGCTCGCTATCCAGGGGACTGGTGGTGAACCCCCATCTCCTCCCCCACAACTCACAGCATAGGAGGAGTAAGTCTTGGCAATACTGCATCCTAAGTGCCTGGCTGGGTCGGAGGAGGACTGGACTTTGGTAAGTCAACTTTCAACAATTATCACCCCGCTACCTGCATGCCATCACATACCCTCACCCTCACTCCCATCAACCCAGCCCATCCCACACACTCCACAATCACATCACACCAATCCCAATGCCAAGCCCTGCATGATGTACCAATGCATGGACACCCCTCACAGTCCTGCATAGACACTCATCACTAAAGCATGCACAGCATAGGCAAACTAACAATCCCACCATCCACCAACATACACAAGTAAAAGCTGGCAGGGCAACACCACCCACAGAGGGGAAGCCAGGGGTGTACAATATGTCAAACACATGAAGCATATTACATCATTTACA
This sequence comes from Pleurodeles waltl, assembly GCF_031143425.1. Taxonomy (NCBI): domain Eukaryota; kingdom Metazoa; phylum Chordata; class Amphibia; order Caudata; family Salamandridae; genus Pleurodeles; species Pleurodeles waltl. Next base: position 623,890,004 of record NC_090438.1, on the reverse strand, counting down.
TCCCCACAGGTATGCCAGCCAATGTCACTGGAAGGGAGGTGCCAGCACTATCCAGTCCCCCAACTGAAGAGGCCCACAGTGATGACAGTAACTCTGACCTTCAGGATCTGGATGATCTAGCTGGCCCATCAGGGACCACTGGACAGCTGGTTACCCATGCCCTGTCACAGACCACCACAGAGCCTCCCCCAACAGGAAACAACACAACAGCACCCACCCTGTGTACCCAAACCTCTGTCCCCAGGACACATCAATCAGCAGTGTGTCTACCTCTATAGGGACCCCAGGCCACACTTCGCACCCAAGACAATCAGGGACCTGGGGTCAGTGGCAGTAGGCACAATGTTCAAGGGAAAGAGGCACAGGCCAACAGGGAAACTGGGAGGAGTGCTGTGCATCAGCAAGAGGACAGGACCAGGGAACTAACTCTCCAGGAGGTGCTCTCTGAGATCCTGGGAGCCTGTCAACATTCCCAGGACACAATGGGCCAGATCCTAGACAACGTGCAGGAGAACAGGCAGCTGCAGGAGGGACAGTATCAGGGGATCAGGGAGGACTTGCAGGCCATCAACAACACCCTGATCTCCATAGCAGAGGTGCTGGCAGACATGGACAACATTATGAGGGAGGCAGTGTCACACCAGTGGGCCCCTGCCACTAGCCAGTCCGCTGAACAGCCTTCCACTTCCGCTGCCACTGGTGTCCAGGAAGCATTGTCACAGGACTCACAGGCCACCAGCACCCCTCCCCCCACAGAAGGTGAACCACCCTGCAAATGTTCCCTGCGATCCAGATAGAAGCCGGAGACACTTGCCAAGACCCCCACCAGGAAATGAGACTCTTGTGATTGTCCCCCTCGTGTTCCAGTCAGTCACCCTGTCCACCTTGAACAGCCATTGACCCCTTCCTATGTCCTCTTGGACAATGCACCTGTGCTACGAACAGACTGGAACAATACCCTGGACTTTCCGCCATCATCACCCTATCCCATTGTACTTCCTCCTATAAATATAAGCACTTCAACAAACACCCTTTGATATAAATTGATTTCGAGTATGTCATGTATTTCAAATATGTATTGATTGAAACAGGTACTACCAGTGCAAGTGAACTGTACATTGAATGAGCATAGAATCAATAACATGTATCTGGCTGTTGTGATCACACCAGGAGTATTTGTCACATCACCAACATCTGCAAAATGAATAGCCAGATGTAACAGTAAGTGTGCATTAGAAGTGGGAAATACCAGCAGGTGAATGCCACACAGAATACAACCAAGGTTATTGAAATGTAAATTTGCACTCACCTGTGTGTCATTGGAAGTACTGACAGATCACAAATGTTCTACAGCCTCATCCTCTGCCTCCTCATTCTCACTGCCCACAGGGTCCACTGCTGCCACAGGGGCATGTCCAGTCTCCTACTCCTGCAGAAAAGGCACATGTCATCTGAGGGCCAAGTTGTGCACCATGCAGCATGCCACTATTATCTGGCAGACCTTCTTGGGTGAGTAGCAAAGGGATCCACCTGTCAGATGGAGGTACCAGAACCTGGCCTTCAGAAGGCCAAAGGTCCTTTAAATGATCCTTCTGGTTTCCCCATGTGCGTCATTATAACGTTCTTCTGCCCTTGTCCTGGCATTCCCCACAGGGGTCAGCAGCCATGAAAGGTTTGGGTAACCAGCATCACCTGCAAATATTGAGGGACAACATTTAGCCACACACTTTCCAATATGGCCAACAGCATAGGCATACACCAACATATACTGGGTGGGAACCAGGGCTCACCTATTAGCCACACCCTGTGCCTCTGTAGTTGGGCCATCACATTTGGGATGCTACTATTCCTCAGGACAAAGGCATAATGCACCGGCCCTGGATACTTAGCAATGACCTGGGAGATATACTGGTCCGACAAGACCACCATCTGCACATTCATAGAGTGCAAACTCTTACGAATCCTCAACACCTGTTCATTCTTGCGGGTGGGGGCCAAATTTCAAAATGTGTTCCGTGAATCGCCCCAATTATATTGGGGATATGTCCCATTGCATAAAACCTGGCCTTCGCAGTGGCCAAATCCTCAACTTGGGAGAATGCTATGTAGCTGTACATGTGGTTAATCAGGGCAGACAACTCTCTTTTTAGGCCGGGGCAGAGGAACAGGCAGATGAAAAGGAAGGGGACGACATGTACATTGGGCCAGAGAAGAGCCACAAATGGTGAACAGGATCCAGGGCAAGAGTCAGACTCCAAATATCTAGTAGTCCCAAAGAAGATTTCCTCGGCCTGAACTGTGAACTCTCTAATTTTTTTAGAAAGATCCGGTTACATTTCTTCTTTAAGGAGAATCACAGGGAACCTTACCAGGTAGACTCTGGTTTACGAAAACCATCAACTTTCGTTCCGCCTATCTCTGCCATACCCTGCGAAGTTCTTACATTTGAGAAGGCGGTCCTCACTGAGGAGAAGAAACTACAAACCAAACACACCTTTTTGAATACTTCATCATGTGAAAGAGAGGCTCTTAAGACCCTGGAGTGTGAATCTAGCATTGTCAATAAACCAGCAGATAAAGGCGGGCCATAGTCATCCTCGATACCCAAGTCTACGGACAGTAATGTCTCTGCCTTTTGAGTGTCTCTACCTACTATGCCCCCATTGTTCAAGATCCGACTGCAGCATTACAAATGAGGATACGAATTATGATCAATGAAGCATTAACCAATTCTTGGATCTCACGTAAGGAGGCTGAATTTCTAGATTCCTCTGATCCACTAATATCTTATTTCTACTGCCTCCCTAAAATCCATACGGGCAAACTACCTCCACCCGGTCGACCCATAGTCTCGGGCATAGGTTCGATTCTCAAACCACTCTCCAAGTTTTGTGATCATTTTTTACAATCTTTAGTGCAGAAGACATCTACGTTCTTGAAGGACACTAAAGTAGTCCTCAATCTTATTGATCAAATTAATGCCTCAGTACAGGTGCATCCTTTGATCAGTTTGGATGTGGAATCTCTATATACTAGCATACCCCAGGACGCCACTGTCCAGGTCGTTTAAGAAATCCTTACCCATAACCCAAGGGAATCTCCGACTCCAATTTCCTTTATCATGCAAAATGTAGCTATGGCTTTGACGGAGAATTATTTTAAGTTTGAGGACCAGCTTTTTCATCAAATACATGGGACATCGATGGGTAGAAACTTGGCTCCCCGCTTGGCCTGTCTCTATATGTATTATTTTGAGGAACAATTCATGCTTAAGGATTCTAACTCCTTCAAGGCTAACATCAAACTGTGACGCAGATACATTGACGATATCTTGATAGTGTGGCATGGCTTGACCCAAACAGTAGATTCATTTACCACTTGGATCAATGGACTGGATCATTGTTTAAGGTTTTCTTCCACTGTCTCCACTACACAACTTCCATTCCTTAGCCTTTTAATTACTATCAGTCATGGCAAGTTAGAGACAAAGACTTACTACAAGAGCACTGATAAGGTAATAACCTTCTTCTGTACGAGAATCACCATCCAAAAGCATTGTGAGACAATTTACCTTATGGACAATCCCCACGTCTCCGGCACAATTGTAGTGATAATTCCTCTTTTTTATCACAGACAGAAGATCTAACTGCTAAGCTACTTCATAGACATTATCCACAACAGATTATCAATTCAGCACCTAAACGGGCCAGCAATAATAACAGAGAGGCTCTCTTAGCGACAGTATCTAATAATTCAGAACCCGACTGACGTGTGTTTCCACCTACACCCCTATGTCTAATGCCATTAAGAGACTGATTAACAAACGGTGGTCCATTGTACGTAGTGGTGGTGAGGACATTCCCAAGCCCCTTTTTGCTTTCAAGAGTACAAAGAACATTAAAGACATACTAGTCCACACCCGTCCAAGATTTTCCACACCAGTACCCAATCAGATGACATTATGGCAACTCCCAGCAGTAAAATGTCATCATCCCTGTGGGAACTGCAATGTCTGCTCATTGACTATTCATACAGAGACTTTGGATTTATCCCCTTTTGGTAAATGACGTCTTTATAAACACACCAATTTCAATACATGCAATTGCATTTATATGAGCACATGTCTGTGTCAATTGCGATATGTAGGAATGACTACACGGCCTGTCAATATAAGAATCAACAAGCATTGTAGCAATATAAGATGAGGCAGATCAACAACAAAGCTGAGCATCCACTTTCTTGAAACCAAACAATGTCTCAGTGACTTATGGTGGGTGATACTTGAGGCACCTGATTGCTTATCAAATGGCTCTGGGAGTTTATTCAATAAGGAGCAACAATAGGTCTTCAAATTAGAGACCCATATCAAGGGGCTAAACGATGACATACCATGGACTAGTTTTTCTTATGAATCCATGTTACTCATTTAATTCTAGTCACATAGGGGCAACCATGTATAGATACCCTTACAAGTACTGACTGCATTGTCATTTTTCATTAATGACCCTTTTTATTATTATTTTCATTTCAGCCTGTTTGCTTTATCCACCTTTTATTGGGATGCTTGCCCACTTGTTGGCCCTTCCTCCTGTGTCAGTTTAGCTGCTTCTGGCATGTTATTTTTCTTTTTTATATCTACTTTCCGACATTTACCAATACTGGATGACCAGCTGTGCTTTTTTGTTACAAATAACATTGGTCTTTGTTTAAATTCTGGTTTATTTAATGTGGGACAGTCCCTATCAAGTAACTGACAGAGTTAATACGATTGGACATGATGGGGCGAGTCTGACGTTTCTCCAGTCGGGAAGCGCCTCACGTCAGTCCTTTTTTCGACAACCGAATTGCTTGTCTCATGACGTGGAGATGCTTTTATCCGACGACCACTTCCTTTCCGGTTACTTCCGGGATCGTGGCCGTTGGGTAGGTTTGCCTGCATTGGACCACGCTAAATATAAGTGAGTACCCCCACGGTCACTTCACTTTATTTTTATTTATTTTTCATTTCGCTTAGGTTCATCAACCCCGTTCTTTCTCTTCTTTTCTCCACACATTATGGCCCTCATTACAACCCTGGTGGTAAATCCCGCTTACCACTGTGCAGAAGACAGCCAACATACCGCTGCGGCCGTGGAATTCCACTACAGGTATTACAACCCACAGCTCGGAATCCGCCACAATACAGACACCCACACAAGTCCGTCACACCAAAGGTCAGTGATAAACTGGCGATAACAAAACCGACACCGTCACGCCAACAGGAATCACACCCCATGAATCAACGCGGCGGTCTTTCAACCGCGGTAATCCATTGGCGGTACACACCGTCGCTCTCAAAATACACTCACATGTACAAAACACAACCACATTGGACAATTCGAAATACACACACCTGGTACACATACACATACACCACACCCACACACCCAATCCAATATAAAGCACACACCCACTTCACCCACAAACCCTTACTACCAGACATTTGAAAGCACGCCAGAGAGAGACACAACCTAAAACAACACCAGCATCCCCAGACACACAACACCATCACTTACACAACATCCATGCACCTCAAACAACACACACCAACACAACCCCTCACACATCACAACAGACACCACCTCATACATCACCCACACCACATAATGGCCCCTCAACGACAACCCAGGTCCTCTGAGGAGGAGCTCAGGGTCATGGTGGAGGAAATTGTCCGGGTAGAGCCACAGCTATTCGGATCACAGGTGCAGCACACCTCCATTGCAAGGAAGATGAAGCTATGGCGAAGAATCGTCGACAGGGTCAACGCAGTAGGACAGCATCCAAGAACGAGGGATGACATCAGAAAGAGGTGGAAAGACCTATGGGGGAAGGTGCGTTCTGTGGTCTCCAGACACCAGATTGCTGTACAGAGGACTGGCGGTGGATCCCCACCTCCTCCCCCACAACTAACAACATGGGAGGAGCAAGTCTTGGCAATACTGCATCCTGACGGCCTCGCAGGAGTAGCAGGAGGACTGGACTCTGGTAAGGCAAATCTTTACTACCTCAACCCTCCTACCCCACCTGCATGCCATCACATACTCCCACCCTTACCCTCACACCCATCACTCCAACAACCCACAGATACCCAACCAACACATCCCACACATCCCCAAACCAATCCCTGCATGTGACACCAATGCATGGATACCCATCACCCAAGCATGTCCACTACAGAGACTCACTCATGCCCCCAAAATCGCCAATCACACAACGACCAAGCCAATAATGCAAGCACTGGAGTACAGGGTCAACCACCCATTGCACACAATGGCACACACACATACAATAATTATGCATTTACACCCCAACAGGACCCCTACCCAACGTCACCGGACAGGAGGTGCCAGATATATCCAGTCCCCCCACAGAAGAGGCACACAGTGATGACAGCAGCTCTGCACAACTGGATCAAGATGACCAGCCCGGCCCATCTGGGACCAAGGGACAGTCGGTTCCCCTGACACTGTCACAAGCCACCACAGAGCCTCCCCCTCAGGAAACCAGCACAACACCCACCCACCGGGCCCATCCCTCTGTCCCCAGGACACGTCAATCAGCAGTGTGTCCACCACTACAGGGAACCCAGGCAAACCCACCAAACCAAAAAAATCAGGGACCTGGGGGCAGTGGCAGTGGGCACACGGTTCAGGGGACAGAAGCACAGGATAACAGGGAAACTGGGAGGACTGCTGTGCGACAGGGGGAGGACAGGCCCAGAGAACCCACTCTCCACGAGGCACTCTCCAACATCATGGGGGCTAACCATAATTCTCAGGACATGATTGCAACGGTACTGGCCAAGTTTCAGGAGACCCAGCGGCTGCAGGAGGAACACTACCTTGGGATCAGGGAGGACTTGAAGTCCATTAACACCACCCTGGTCACCATTGCAGGTGTGCTGGCAGACTTCGCCAACACCAGGAGGGACACAGTGGCATAACAAGGGGCCCCTGACACTAGCCTGGACAATGAACAGCCCTCCACCTCCGCCTGCGCTAGTGGACAGGAGGCACCACCACAGGAACAACAGGACACCAGCACCCCACCCCCTGCAGATGGAGAACCACCCCGCAAACGGTCCCTGAGATCCAGGAGCAAGACAGAGAACATTGCCAAGACCCCGCCAGAAAATGAGACACCCCTGAATGTCACCCTTCTGTCCCAATATGTCACCCTGTCCATCCTTAAACTGCCATTGCTCCACTTCCTATGCCTCTTTGGACATTGCACCTGTGAAACAAATAGACTGGACTCTGCCATGGACATACCTCCACCATCCCCCCAGCCCATTTTACAACCCCCTCCACTTATTTGTTTTTGTTTTGTTTTTGAATGTCAGAAATGTATATTTGTGAATGTTGAGATGTTATATTGGTTTCACTGGTAATAATAAATAATTGAAATGGGTATATATTTTTTTTTGTTAAGTTGCCTAATAATTATGCACAGTAATAGTCACCTGCACACACAGATATCCCCCTAACATAGCTAAAACTAAAAACAAACTAAAAACTACTTCCAAAAATATTCAGCTTTGATATTAATGAGTTTTTTGGGTTCATTGAGAACATGGTTGTTGTTCAATAATAAAATTAATCCTCAAAAATACAACTTGCCTAATAATTCTGCACTCCCTGTATTCATACAGAAACTTTGGATTTATTCCCTTTTGGTAAATGGCGTCTTTATAAACACACCAATTGCAATACATGCAATTGTATTCATATGAGCACATGTCTGTGTCAATTGCGATATGTAGGAATGACTACACGGCCTGTCAAGATAAGAATCAACAAGCATCGTAGCAATATCAGATGAGGCAGATCAACAACAAAGCTGAGCATCCACTTTCTTGAAACCAAACACAGTCCCAGTGACTTATGGTGGGTGATACTTGAGGCCCCTGATCACTTATCAAATGGCTCTGGGAGTTTATTCAATAAGGAGCAACAATAGGTTTTCAAATTAGAAACCCATATCAAGGGGCTAAACTATGACATACCATGGACTAGTTTTTCTTATTAACTCATGTTACTCATTTAATTCTAGTCACATGGGGCAACCATTTATAGATACCCTTACAAGTACTGACTGCATTGTCATTTTTCATTAATGACCCTTTTTATTTCTATTTTCATTTTGTCCTGTTTGCTTTATCCACCTTTTATTTGGATGCCACCCCCTTGTTTGCCCTTCCTCTTCTGTCAATTAAGCTGCTTCTGGCATGTTATTTTTCTTTTTAATATCTGCTTTCTGCCATTTACCAATACCGGATGACCAGCTGTGCTTTTTTGTTACAAATAACGTTGGTCTTTGATTACATTCCGATTTAGTTAATGTGGGACAGTCCCTATCAAGTAACTGACAGAGTTAATACGATTGGACATGACGGAACGAATCTGACGTTTCTCCCGTCGGGAAGCGCCTCACATCAGTCCTTTTTTTGACAACCGGATTGCTTGTCTCCTGACGTGGAGATGCTTTTATCTGACGACCACTTCCTTTCCGGTTACTTCCGGGATCACGGCCATCGGGTAGGTTTGCCTGCATTGAACCGTGCTAAAAAGACGTGAGTACGCCCACGGTCGCTTCTCTTTATTTTTATTTAGCTTAGGTTGATCAACCCTGTTCTTTCTCTTCTTTTCCCCACACATTATGGGGGTTATTCTAACTTTGGAGGAGTGTTAATCCGTCCCAAAAGTGACGGTAAAGTGACTGATATACCACCAGCCGTATTACGAGTTCCATAGGATATAATGGACTCGTAATACGGCTGGTGGTAAATCCGTCACTTTTCCGTCACTTTTGGGACGGATTAACACCTCCTCCAAAGTTAGAATAACCCCCTATGTCTCCAAATGTGAGATATGCTTAATGGCATATCATGAAGACTATGGACATGTTATTTTATACCTGAATTGTGCATAAGACATAATCAATATATTGCACATTTTCCTGCCCCTACAAAATTTTTGACTTGAATTTTTGTAATGCTATTTGTAGCCCCCTTAGACCTGGATGACAAGTACTATTTTCTCAATCAACTAAGCCTATTGTAATTGGTTGGGATTGTCTTTTTATTTTTTATATATTTTTTGTTTGTTGAGATCACCTTACTTTTGGATCCCTCTGTCAATTATATATGCATTTTGTTTCACTATCAGCTGTAGAGCATTACAATTTTCTTCTCCATTTTCTCTGTATTTCTTTTGGCTTCTTCACTACTGTTACCTCTATGTTTAATGTAGAGAGACGTTTGTTCAGTGGCCTGCATGGTCCCATGGAACCCAGTCTTAAATGTAGGAGGGTAAGAAGAAACACAATCCAATTTTCATAAATGTATCCTCTATTTCTGACTGTCAGTTATTGGTGTGGGTTGTGTTATATCTGGTATGGCAGCCCGTCTACACTGAGTGTCACTATACCACTTGGAGGTTTTTCTTGATCTTTGATTACTATTATAATAGAGACATCATTATTTTCTTCATTAGTACAATTTTTCTGTTTACAGGTTCTCGCCTATTTAGGTCTAGAGCTGTGTAGCCTTTTTGCAATGTAAGTCAATTCTTTTCCTTGTAAAATTTAGGTTAGGATTTGCTACAAAACTTTAGGAGGTATGTGTTTTTGATCCTGATGAAGAGCCATGTGATCCGTTTGGACCCTAGAGGCGCGAAACATGTTGATCCTATATTATAGCTAGAAGGAAAGTTTTACCACTAGCCCTTTTCTTTTGGATGAGTAGAGCGGTGGAGCATTATTCCTTACCCCCTCCTATGTTTTTTTTAATCTTGACCAAGATCCTCATAACCTAAATTAAATAATTTTTGTTGCGGTCCTTAAGCCAATTTTAAGTATTTTCTCCTCTCCCCTGCTTTTTCTGAAACAGTAGGTTTACCTTACCCCTACCTCATCTGTCATGGCTCACACTTTTTTTCAAGATCTCCGCCAAAGAGCCCTCTAATGGGTCCAGTCAGACATTGCAGCACCGGTCTGACAAGGAGCTAGCCCTATGATGACGCATGACATCCATTGCATGTGTGAGGGCTCTTGCTTCTAATTTCAGAAGAACCTTGAGGACCTGTCTTCTTACTTTCCTTTTCTATTAGGAACAGTGTACCCTATTGTTTTTCAATTTAGTTAGGGAGACTGTACACTGGACCTCAAAAAACCTCCATGTCCCTCTCTTTGTTTTGACAAATAACACTCTTGTCAGCACTATTAAGAACATTGTCAGTGACGTTCCTGCTGCCAAACCCACTTTCACTTGGAAAGAACCAGTGCCAGGAAATGGAGCACTGATAGCACTTGCACAAGAGGGGGATCCCAATGAGGTGATGGATAGCAGATATCAGGTCAGGCTCCAATTGGGCATACAGTTCTGTGATTGTGGCCCTGTCCGGTCTATAAGTGAGGATAATGTGCTTGTCCTCTAGTGTAGCCAAGTCCACCAGGGGTCTGTACACAGGGGTATGTCTCCATCTCCTATTCATCAGCAGTGGTAGGTATCTAAGGGACAAAGAGTGAGGAGGCTGTCACAAACTGAACAATGGAGCTACAACAGTAGTCCACAATGTGCAAACATGTCATGGGACAGTGTAATTTGTCAAGTATGTGCCTCTTTCTCCTGTGATGCAGCATTATTCCATAGGCCTGCCCCCCCTTGAAATGGCGTCTTCCTGTCCTGTATGGTGGGACAGGTGGAAGTGAGGTAATTCCTCTGATGTTGTGCGCCATGGCGGGAAGCGGTCAGGAACCGCTGCGCAATTTCTCATTGGTTATAATTGGGCCCTATGGGGTACAGTAGCCAATGGTGATCTACCCCGGCGGTGACGGTATGCACAGCCGCAGACGTGACCTCAGTTTTCTATCTGATTCCTCATTTGTTTCCTGACCTTCCATAGGAGAGGATCTACACTGCATGTGCTGCTGTGACCTTTGTCTGGAACCTACCATGGCCTGTGTGACCGGGGAACTGGCCCCAGACTTCACTTCAGAGGAATTGGAGAGACTGGTGGATGGGGTCCTACCCCAGTACGGACTGCTGTATGGGCCTCCAGACCAACAGGGAGTACACTGTGGCACAATGCCTGTGGCAAGAATGCATTGAGGTGTGTGTGAAGGCATTATGAAAGGGGGGAGGGATGTCCTCTTGGCTGGGTACACGTTGAGTGCTGGGCTGTGTGCATGCCAATAGTGCTGGAAACGGGTATGGTGGGCCATTCGTATTACTGTCTGGACTGTTTGTCTAATGGTGTTCTCCTGTCTGTATTGCCTCTGCAGCGCAGCGCCCATCAAAAGAAGGGTACATGGCGTGCCATCGCCAAGGAGGTGCAGACCCTGGGGGTCTATGGCAGGCAGAGCACCCAATGTTGCAAACGGTGGGAGGATCTGAGACGCTGGGCATAGAAGACTGTGGAGGCCCAGCTGGGGACGGCCTCCCAACTAGGAAGGGGTGCCTGTCTGACCCTGACCCCCCTGATGGCCCGCATACTGGCGGTGGCCTATCCAGAGCTAGATGGGTGCTTGAGAGCATCACAGAAGCCACAAGGGGGTGAGTACAGTGCCCATCATTACAACTTACGCATGGTAGGGTGGTATCCGGGTGGTGGATGTGTGTTAGTGGGTGCCCCTAGGCCAGGCCTGACATTGCAGCGTAGCTCCCCTGGTGGCTAGGGTTCTGAAGGGATAATCCTGCCTATCTAGCTTGTAAGCATCCACTACTAGTCAGGGCTGCGTGGGTCCCAGGTGTGCTGCAGTTGCCGGTGTGTGCCCCTCCCCATGCCTTGGTTGCTAGCAATATCACTGGTAGTGCAATGCATAGTGCGTAGGCCTGTTCCCTGTGTGTGAGGGTGCTGTGTATGCCAACGGTGGTGTTGGTGCAGCCATTGACCCAGTGTATCCTTTGTCTTTCTCTCCCCCTTTCTTGTTTTGTCATCCTGACCTCATGTGGATTAGCATCATCTGGATGAGGAGCAGAGGCAATGGCATGGAGGGAGCTGCATCCCATAGGACCCAGGAGGCAGATTCCACCGACAATGTTGGCACCATTGAGACGGAGGGTGATGGGAGCACCACAACGGATACTGGAGGGGACACTTCAGACACAGATACCTCCTCCGATGGAAGCTCCCTGATGGTGGCGCACACTTCTGTGACCACTCCAGCTATAGGTACAGCCACTACACCCCTTCACAGCACTGCCCTCCCAGCAGTCCCTCAGCGAGTTGCCTATGCCCCCTCACCCAGGAGGGTGGGCATCTCCTTCACCTGAGGCACCTCAGGCCCTGCTCCAGTGAGCCCTGCTGCCCTGAGTGAGGAGGCTATTGACCTCCTGAGATCCATCTTTGTAAGGCAGTCAACCATTGTGAATGCCATCCAGGGGCTTGCAGCCCAGATGCAACAAACTAATGCATTCCTGGAGGGCATTCACATTGGATTGGCAGTCCAACAGAGATTGATTCAGGCTCTGGCCTCCTTTCTGAGGGCAGCCATTGTCCCTGTTTCTACTGTACCCCCTCCAACTTCCACTGCACAGTCCCATTCTCCTCAACCCCAACCCATCCAAGGAACGCATACAGACAAGCATGCACATAAGACAACACCCAAGAGTGTCACAGGCAAGCACAAGCACCACACTTCATCCCACAGGCACTCACACAAACACCATCCAGTTGCAGACAAAACAACATCCACTATTTCCACTGTCTCCCCCTCTTCCTCCTCCTCCACATCCCACGTAGTTACGTCCACACTCACACCTGCATGCACAACATCATCATCCACTACCAGCATCATCACCACACCAAGCAGAACACACACCTCACTGGCAGACACCTCCACAACATCCATGCACATGTCAGGACACAAACGCAAGCGCTCAGACACCCAACAGCCATCCACCTCACAACATCATACAGCCCATGCACCTGCACCCAAATCCAGCAGACACCACCAACAACCACTCCCTCATCCTCCACTCCCATTCCTTCTCCCTCTTACCAGCCCAATGTCCCTCGAGTGCCCATAAAGCTCTGGATAGGCCACCACCAGTATGCAAGCCATTTGGGGGGGTCAGGGTTAGATGGGCACCCCTTCCTCATTGGGAGGCCATCCCCAGCTGGGCCTCTGCCGTCTTCCGGGCCCAGCGTCTCAGCTCCACCTCCATAGACCCCCAGGGTCTGCACCTCCTTGGCGATGGCATGCCATATACCCTTCTTTTGATGGGCGCTGACCGACAGAGGAAATACACACAGGGAAATACCATTAGACAATGAGTTCAGCCTGTTACACATATGGCCCACCATACCCTTTTCCATCACCAATGGCACACACATAGCCCAGCACACAACCTGTATGCCCCCAAGAATACATCCACCCACTCCCCTTACACGAGGCCTTCACACACATCACCCCACGCATCCTTTCCACATGCATCATACCCACAGTGTACTAACCTGTTGGTCTGGAGGCCCATGCAGCAGTCTGTACTGGGGTAGGACTCCATCCACCAGTCTCTCCAACTCCTCCGATGTGAAGGCTGGGGCACTTCCCCCGGTCACACGGGCCATGGTAGGTTCCAGACACAGGTCACAGCAGCACATGCAGTGTAGGTCCTCTCCTATGGAAGGTCAGGTAGCAAGTGAGAAATATGATAGAAAATGGCGGTCACATCCGTGGTAGTGCAATACCGTCACCTCCGGCGTAGATCATCATTGGCCACTGTACCCCATAGGCCCCAGTGTTAACCAATGAGAAGTTGCACAGCGGTTCCCGACAGCCTCTCGCAAAGGCGCACAATGCCAGCGGAATTACCTCACTTCCACCTTACCCTCCACACAGGACAAGCGGACGCCATTTCAGGCGATGGGTATGCTTCTGGAATGATGCTGTGTCACAAGAGATATTGGCACATACTGGTCAAATCACACTGACCCATTACATGTTTACAGAATACAAAGTACTGTTGTATCTCCACTGTTCAGTTTGTGACCGGCTCCTCACTCTTTTGTCCCTTAGATTCCCAACGCTGCGATGGAGACATACCCCGTGTAGAGACCCCTGGTGGACTTGGCAACACTAGAGGACAGGCACATTATCCTCACCTATAGACTTAACAGGGTCACAATCACAGAGCATTATGCCCAATTGGAGCCTGACCAGATATCTGCTATCCGTCACCCCACTGGGATCCCCCCTCTTGTGCAAGTGCTATCAGTACTCCATTTCTAGGCAACTGGTTCTTTCCAAGTGACAATGGGCTTGGCAGCAGGAATGTCACAGCCAATGTTCTCAATAGTGCTGACAAGAGCGTTGTCTGCCCTGATGAAACACATGTGCAGCTACATTGTTTTCCCCCAGGTTGAGGAACTGACCACAGTGAATGCCGAGTTTTAATTGCCAACTTAATTGGGGCGATTGATAGTACACAGATTGCATTTGTCCATCCCTGGCAGAATAAACAGGTGTTCAGGAATCGTAAGAGTTTCCACTCCATGAATGTTCAGATGGTGTGCCTGACGGACCAGTACATCTCCCACGTCAATGCTAAGTATCCTGGGTCAGTGCATGATGCATTTGTCCTGAGGAATAGCAGCATCACAAATGTGATGGCCCAACTACAGAGGCACAGGGTGTGGCTAATAGGTGAGCCCTTGTTCCCACCCAGTATATGTTGGTGTATGCCATAGGATAGTGTGTGGCTAAATCTTGTCCCTCAATATTTGCATGTGACTCTGGTTACCCAAACCTATCATGGCTGCTGACCCATGTGAGGAATGCCAGGACAAGGGCAGAAGAACGTTATAATAAGGCACATGGGTGAACCAGAAGGATAATTGAAAGGACCTTTGGCCAGGTTCTGGTGCCTCCATCTAACAGATGGATCCCTGTACTGCTCACCCAAGAAGGTCTGCCATATCGAAGTGGCATGCTGCATGTTGCATAACCTGGCCTTCAGACACCATGTTCCTTTTCTGCAGGAGGAGGAGACTGGAGATGCCCATGTGGTAGCAGTAGACCTTGTGGACAGTGAGGATGAGGAGGCAGAGGATGAGGATGAGGACAATACTTCCAATGACACACAGGTAGGACAGTGTAATTTTAGATTTCAATTACTTTGGTTGTAATCTGTGTGGCAATGGCATGCTGATATTTCCCACTTCTATGCCCACTTACTGTTCCCTCCGGCAATTCATTTTGCAGATGTTGGTGACCTGACACATAGGGGGTCATTCTGACCTCGGCGGTAAAAGCCGCTTACCGCCGGTCAGAAGGCCGCCACAATACCGCCGCGGCCGCGGTCAGCCGCCACGGACATTCTGACCCACAACTGCAAAACCTCCGAAAATCCGCCCTCCACTGCAGTCCACCACATCAGCGGCCAGCGGTAAACTGGAGAAGACCAAACCTCCACCGCCACGCCAACAGAAATACGCCCATCCCATTATGACCCGCAAATCGACGCGGCGGTCATTCAACCGCGGTATTCCATTGGCGGTAGACCCCGCCGCGGTCAAAATACACACACCTTTACAAACCCCTACCACATTGGACAATTTGAAAGGCACACACCTGAAACCCATACACACACCACTCCCACACATCCAATACCATATAAAACACACACCCACATCACCCACAAACCCCTACCAACAAAAACCAGAGACGAAGGAGAGAGAGACACACATCAGAGAATAGATAGCCAGACACACAGAGGCACACCGCAACATCACACACACCACATAGAAGCACAAAGCACCACACACCAACACACACATCATCTCATACACCACCCCACACCTCATACACTCCACCCCATGGCACCACAAAGGCACCCACGCTTTTCGGACCAAGAACTCCGGGTCATGGTGGAGGAGATCATAAGAGTGGAACCCCAGCTCTTCGGCTCACAGGTCCAGCACACCACCATAGCGAGGAAGGCGGAGCTCTGGCAGCGGATCGTGGACAGGGTCAACGCGGTGGGACAGCATCCCAGAAATCGAGAGGACATCCGCAAACGATGGAACGACCTACGGGGGAAGGTGCGCTCGATGGTCTTGCGACACAACATCGCAGTGCAGAAGACTGGCGGGGGACCCCCACCCACTCCACCCGAATTCACAACATGGGAGCAGGAGGTACTCAACATCCTGCATCCTGATGGCCTCGCTGGAGTACACGGAGGAATGGACTCTGGTAAGTACAAGGCCAACCACTTCACCCCACGCCCAGCATGCTAACCCCCACCCTCACCCCCAACCCCCCAGCACACATCCTCCCTGAGAATGTCTCCCCAGCACAACCCACCCAACACCAACCCCTGCATGCCACCCCCAAACTATGGACACCCATCACCTAAGCATGACCACTGCACATACCCATCACCCCCCCCCCACAAAACACCCTCACAACACCTCCCCCAAGGGAATGCCAGCACTGGGGGACAAGGGCACCTATAAAACGCAAGCTAATGCACACACAGAAACAATAACCATACCCTCTTACCCCATGCAGGACCCGAACGACAACACACCGGTCAGGAGGGACCAGAAATGTCCATCCCACCCCCGGAACAGGCCACTAGTGATGACAGCAGCTCTGTCGACCTGGAACCTGACGACCAGCCCGGACCATCGGTGACCTCTGGGCAGTCGGTTCCCCTCACCCAGACACAGGCCACTGCAGACCCAACCCCCTCTGGGAACAACCGCACAGCTCCCACCCAGCAGGCCCATGCCTCTGTCTCTAGGACAGGTCAAGCAGCGGTGTGTCTACCACTACAGGGCCCCCAGGGTAACCCACCAACCCAACAACAACAGGGACCTGGGGGCAGTGGGAGTGGGCACACCGTCCAGGGGACAGAGGCCCAGGGAAACAGGGCAACTCGGAGGGCTGCTGTGCGACAGGGGGGGGAGGAGAGGCCCAGGGAACCCACTCTCCAAGAGGCCCTCACCACCATCATGGCTGCCTACCACCACTCACAAGAGACGATGGCGACGGTACTGGCCAGGTTCCAGGAGATCCAGGCACAGCAGGAGCAACGCTACATGGGGTTCGGCGACCAACTCAGCAACATCTCAACCGCTATGGGGAGCATAGTCCAGGCCCTGAACCGCATAGAGGACACGTTTCAGGACCATGTGGCATCACACAGGGCCCCTGTCACTACCCAGGAACAGGAACAGCCTACCACCTCCGCCGGCGCTAGTGGACAGGAGGCCCCACCACAACGACAGCCCCCCAGAACCCCACCTCCTGCTGAACAACAACCGCCCCGCAAAAGGAGCCTGAGATCAAAAAAACCGACAGAGTAGGATGTCAAGTCCCCCGCCAGCATCACATACCCCCTGAAGTCCTCCCACTGTCCCACATTGCCACCCTGTCAAACCTTGAACTGCCCCTGCTCCATCCTGCCACAGGCGTATGGACAATGCACCTGTGAGACTGAGAACTGGACTCCGCCATGGACATTACTCCACCCCCACCCATCACTGTTTCACCATCATGTACCAATATCTATGCACTAATAATAAATCACACATTGCACTGAAATCAATCAGGACTCAGGCTGTCTTATTTACAAATGTATGACACATTACATATCAATTACGTATTGTGAACATTGTGAATTACACATACCGAGGTAACTTAGCATTATTCCATGGGCCAACCAAGCCGAGGTCACGCAGTGGCTCATACAGCACAGAAAAGGGAAGGGAAATTCAAACATCATGTCCATAGGTCTGGGGGGAAAACGACAAAGTTGAGATGCAGGAGGCTTTCAGTAAATGTAAAATGGCATGGGTGATCATTACCTGTGTGCTACTGGAAATACTGTGCTATTACTCTGTCCCTGTTGTCTGTGTCGTCCTCTGAGTCTTCCTCCTCTTCACTCTCCGCAGGCTCCACAGCTACTTCAACACCACCATCTGCACCATCCTCCTGCAGGAAAGGGACCTGACGTCGCAATGCCAGATTGTGAAGCATACAGCAGGCCATGATGATGTGGCACACCTTCTTTGGTGAGTACATCAGGGATCCCCCAGTCATATGCAGGCACCTAAACCTGGCCTTCAGGAGGCCAAAGGTCCTTTCGATGATCCTCCTAGTTCGCCCATGGGCCTCATTGTACCGTTCCTCTGCCCTGGTCCTGGGATTCCTTACTGGGGTCAGTAGCCAAGGCAGGTTGGGGTAACCAGAGTCACCTATTAGCCACACACGTTGTCTCTGTAGCTGCTCCATCACATAGGGGATGCTGCTATTTCGCATCACATACGCGTCATGCACTGACCCTGGGAACTTGGCATTTACATGGGAGATGTACTGGTCAGCCAAACAGACCACCTGGACATTCATCGAATGATAACTTTTTCTGTTTCTGTACACCTGCTCATCGTCTTTTGGGGGTACCAAAGCCACATGGGTCCCATCAATGGCACCAATGATGTTGGGGATATGTCCAAGGGCATAGAAATCACCCTTCACTGTAGGCAAGTTACCCTCCTCTGGGAAAATGATGTAGCTCCGCATGAGTTTCATCAGGGCAGACAACACTCTACTCAAAATCTTTGAAAACATAGGCTGAGACATTCCAGATGACATGGCCACTGTGGTCTGGAATGACCCACTTGCCAAAAAATGGAGGACTGACAAAACCTGCACCAGAGGGGGAATCCCTGTGGGTTGGCGGATGGGGGACATCAGGGCTGGCTCCAGCTGGGCACACAGTTCATGGATAGTGGCTCGGTTAAGTCGGTATCGTAGTATGATGTGGCGTTCTTCCATTGTCGACAGGTCCACCAGCGGTCGGTACACGCGAGGATTCCTCCTTCTCATCGCAAGTCCCAGCGGACGGTGCCTAGGAAGGACAACATGGAGCACAGAGTCAGCCAAACCACAGGTACGTACAGACAGCTTGCACAGTTAAAGAATGGCAATGGGTTGAAAGGCGTGTATGTGTGGCAATGCAAGGCCTAGGCCTGTGTGTCGCATTCAAAATTAAGCCATGTAGGCCCTTGAAATGGCGGCTGCCTGACCTGTGAAGTGGGACAATGGGATGTGAGGTCAATGCGCTGGCGGGGCACACCGTGGCGGTAGGCGGTCGAAGACCGCGGCGCAAAGCCGCATTGGTTAACATTGAAGCCTATGGGTTTCAGGAGCCAATGTCGAAGTGCGCCGGCGGTCGCAGTACGCACCGCCGCGGTACGCACCGCCGCGGGCGTGACCGCCATTTTCTATCTGCTTAATCACTCGAGACCTGATCATCCACAGGAGAGGACCTATACTGCAAGTGCTGCTGTGACCTCGGTCTGGAAGATACAATGGCTGCTGCGACTGGGGAAAGGGCCCCTGCCTTCACGTCTGAAGAGTTGGAGAAGCTCGTGGATGGGGTCCTCCCCCAGTATGCGCTACTCTACGGTCCTCCAGACCAACAAGTGAGTACACCGGGTGCACATGGAATGGGTTATGCCTGTGTGGATTGGGGTGGATGTAAGTTTGTGGGGTGGGGGGCGAATGAGGAGTGCAACGCCCGACACATGAGAGCATGTGCCATATGGCAAAGTTGGTGGGGGGGGCCAATCACATCTAACATGCAGGTCATTGATGAATTCCTCCTTTCCACCCTGTACATGTCAAATAGGTCAGCGCCCATCAGAAGATCGAGATTTGGCGTGCCATCGCCAAGGAAGTCCGGAACTTGGGGGTCCACAACAGACGGGGCACCCACTGTCGCAAGAGGTGGGAGGACATCCGCCGCGGAACAAGGAAGACCGCAGAAACACTGCTGGGGATGGCCTCCCAACCTAGGAGGGGTGCCAGTCGCACCATGACCCCCCTGATGTCCCGGATCCTGGCGGTGGCTTACCCAGAATTGGATGGGCGCTTTAAGACATCACAGCAGACACAAGGGGGTGAGTATCAGCACATTCTCCTATCTTTCTGCGCAGTGGAGGCGTCTGGGTGGGGGAGGAGGGCTGTGGGTGACATTAGGCCAGGGCGCTTTCTGTAGTGTAGTCCTCTCCCTTAGGCATGGCCCTGTGCCCCCGGCCCCCACCTCGGTAGGGTGACAAGTACAGCCATTGAAGGTCCAGCATCTCCCATGTGCGCGTTTGACGTCTCTTGGCCTGTTGTCCTAGTCAGTAGTACTGAGTAGTGTACCCCGAATGCGCGGCTTAGTGCATTAGGCTCCTGTGTCTGTCCTCTCCGCCAACGGTGTTGACATTGCATGCACTCAACCTGGTCTTCTTTTTTCTCCCCCCACCCTTTCTCTTCATCTTCTTGTGCATGTGTGCATTAGCATCATCAGGCGGAGGAGATTTGGCATCGGAGCACGAGGGAGCTGCAGGACACAAGGCCCCGGTGGGCCCAGGAACAGACACCGAGGGCACCAGTGATCCGGAGGGCGAAGAGAGAACCACGACGGGGACCGCTGGTGAGAGCAGCGAAAGCGACACGTCCTCGGATGGGAGCTCCCTAGCGGTGGCGGCAACATCCGTGCCCCCCGCCTCTACAGGTACAGCCGCCACCAAGCGCACCAGCCCCGCCCTCCCAGCAGCCCCTCAGTCTTCGCTCCGTGCCGGTTCGCCCAGGAAGGCGCGCGTCTCCTTCGCCCCAGGCACCTCAGCCCCTGCCCCTGTTGCCCCTGCTGCCCTCAGTGCGGAGCTCATTGACCTGGTAAGGACGCTCATTGTTGGGCAGACGACCCTTTTGAATGCCATCCAGGGTGTGCAAAGGGAGGTGCAACAGAGCAATGCGTACCTGGAGGGCATTCATTCGGGTCAGGCTGCCCATCAACGAGCGTTCACTGCTCTGGCCTCAGCACTGACGGCAGCCATTGTCCCTGTTTCCAGCCTCCCTCTTCTTACTGCCTCCAGCCTTTCTCTGTCTCCTGTTCCTCAGCCTATCCCATCCACACCATCAGACCAGCCTGCACCCACCTCAACACCCAAGAGCAGCTCATCCAAACACAAGCACCACAGATCCCACAAACACTCACCCAAGCAACACCCAGATGCAGACATGCCAACAGCCACTGCCACCCCTGTGTCCCCCTCCTCCTCGTCTCCCTCCTCCCTCCCTGTGACGTCTACACTCACACCTGCATGCACCCCAACATCAGCCAGTGCTTCCATCACCACCTCACCCTCCAGTACAGTCCACACTCGTGCAGTCACCACCCCCACTGCCATTTACACGTCCCCTGTGTCCTCTCCCACTGTGTCTGTCACCCCCTCTTCCAAGACACACAAACGCAGGCAGCCACCCACCCAACAGCCATCCACCTCACGACAGCCTACAGCACCAGCACCTTCACCCAATGACAGCACACCTGACTCTCCTACAACCACCTCCTCTACCTCCACTTCCATCTCCACTTCTCCTACCTTTTACCTTGGCCCTAAAAAACTTTTCCTGGCTAACCTTGACCTCTTTCCCCCCGATGAGCTCCCCCATCCATCTTCAAAGAGTCCCAAGAGCACCGCAGCCACCACCAGCCCAGCTTCGGGTGTCACTGTTGTGCATGGGTTCTGGAGCCCACCCTTTGCCAGCAGTGACACATCCATCAGCAGCAAGGACACGTCCAGCCCCCCCCCCCGGCAAGAGGACCCGCAAAAACAAGGGCCGCCGTGCGAGGACCGACAGGGCTGCCCCCAAGGAGCAATGTGCGGCCACTTCACCACCCACACCATCTAGGGGAGGCAAGGGCCCGAGAGCCCCATCAAAGGAGCGGAAGGGCAGCAGGAGCGCGGAGAAGGTGGACCCCACATGCCACATCCCAGCTGGGAAGGAGGACACTAAGGAGGCCAGGAGTCCGTCCCCGAAGGGTCCAGAAACGTCACGGTCCGAGGGCGACTGAGCCGGGAGTCCAGGCCAGGTCTGGCTCCCTTGACCTGCTGGATGAGCACCGCTGAACAGGGCCCGCGGGGCAGAAGAGCACCGCTGAACAGGGCACCGCCGTGGAGATAGGCACCGCTGAACAGGGCCCGCGGTGCAGAAGAGCACCGCTGAACAGGGCCCGCCGTGGAGATAGGCACCGCTGAACAGGGCCCGCGGTGCAGAAGAGCACCGCTGAACAGGGCCCCGCCGTGGAGATAGGCACCGCTGAACAGGGCCCGCGGTGCAGAAGAGCACCGCTGAACAGGGCCCCGCCGTCTCAAGCACCGCTCCGCTGGGCCCTTCATCTCAAGCACCGCTCCACTGGGCACCGCTGTCTCTCCACCTCTCCGCTGGGCCCTTCTTCTCAAGCACCGCTCCGCTGGGCACCGCCGTCTCAAGCACCGCTCCGCTGGGCCCTTCATCTCAAGCACCGCTCCGCTGGGCCCTTCATCTCAAGCACCGCTCCGCTGGGCACCGCCGTCTCAAGCACCGCTCCGCTGGGCCCTTCTTCTCAAGCACCGCTCCGCTGGGCACCGCCGTCTCAAGCACCGCTCCGCTGGGCCCTTCATCTCAAGCACCGCTCCGCTGGGCACCGCTGTCTCAAGCACCGCTCCGCTGGGCCCTTCATCTCAAGCACCGCTCCGCTGGGCCCTTCATCTCAAGCACCGCTCCGCTGGGCCCTTCATCTCAAGCACCGCTCCGCTGGGCCCTTCATCTCACCACCGCTCCGCTGGGCCCTTCATCTCAAGCACCGCTCCGCTGGGCACCGCCGTCTCAAGCACCGCTCCGCTGGGCCCTTCTTCTCAAGCACCGCTCCGCTGGGCACCGCCGTCTCAAGCGCCGCTCCGCTGGGCCCTTCATCTCAAGCACCGCTCCGCTGGGCACCGCTGTCTCTCCACCTCTCCGCTGGGCCCTTCTTCTCAAGCACCGCTCCGCTGGGCACCGCCGTCTCAAGCACCGCTCCGCTGGGCCCTTCATCTCAAGCACCGCTCCGCTGGGCACCGCTGTCTCTCCACCTCTCCGCTGGGCCCTTCTTCTCAAGCACCGCTCCGCTGGGCACCGCCGTCTCAAGCACCGCTCCGCTGGGCCCTTCATCTCAAGCACCGCTCCGCTGGGCACCGCCGTCTCAAGCACCGCTCCGCTGGGCCCTTCATCTCAAGCACCGCTCCGCTGGGCCCTTCATCTCAAGCACCGCTCCGCTGGGCACCGCCGTCTCAAGCACCGCTCCGCTGGGCTCTTCTTCTCAAGCACCGCTCCGCTGGGCCCTTCTTCTCAAGCACCGCTCCGCTGGGCACCGCTGTCTCAATCACTGTTTATGGTTCACTGTGCCCACCATGCCTCCTCCTTGATCAGTGGAGACTGTCATCCACCTGATGGACTGTGGCTTTGCACTCCCCAGGATGGTCCAGTGGGCAGCCCACCCACTGTAGAGACATTGAGAGACTGTGGCTTTGCACTCCCCAGGATGGTCCAGTGGGCAGCCCACCCACTGTAGAGACATTGGGAGACTGTGGCTTTGCACTCCCCAGGATGGTCCAGTGGGCAGCCCACCCACTGTAGAGACATTGAGAGACTGTGGCTTTGCACTCCCCAGGATGGTACAGTGGGCAGCCCACCCACTGTAGAGACATTGAGAGACTGTGGCTTTGCACTCCCCAGGATGGTACAGTGGGCAGCCCACCCACTGTAGAGACATTGAGAGACTGTGGCTTTGCACTCCCCAGGATGGTACAGTGGGCAGCCCACCCACTGTAGAGACATTGAGAGACTGTGGCTTTGCACTCCCCAGGATGGTACAGTGGGCAGCCCACCCACTGTAGAGACATTGAGAGACTGTGGCTTTGCACTCCCCAGGATGGTACAGTGGGCATGGTGGCTCCTCGTGGATCTGGCGTCGTGGACTCATGTGGCTGTGGTGCCCCCCCCCTTCCCTTCCCCCTGAGGTGCCTGTAGTTTTTACATCTGATGCCCCTGCAGTGTTCTCTCCAAAGGACTCAGGTCTCCTGTGTGGGCTTTGCCCTTATTTCTCAAAACTTTGGCCCACGGACATGATGAATTCGTAGGATGTGCAGGACTTGTTACTTCAGTTATACACTGATGTGTATGTCATTAGTTTTGTTGTGAATATCTTTCATGGTTGTACGATAATTTTCAGGAGCTTTTTGGGACATAAATATTTATTCCAAATTTGATTATGTCCTAGCATTTTTCAGGGGTGTTTGGGTGGTGTCACTGTGACTTGTTGCTCTGCATTGGTGTGTACATAGTTGGGGGGGGGGGTCGCATATGTGTGTGCCCGTAACCTTTCGTCCTCCCCCTCCCGTGTGTCGTAGGTGCAGTACTCACCGTTGTCATCTGCGCCGGACTTCATACTCGTGGTAGATGAGAAGGTAGACGAGAGCAGGTAGGATGTTTAATTCGGGCTCCATGCTGTCCTCCTTCCTCCTGGAGTGCGTAGTGGTGAGCGTTTTCCCGTCCGTAGTCTGTTTCCGCCGTGTTTTTATCGGCGGTGCTCCCGCCCCGGAAAAGGTGGCGGATTGGTGAGTTGTAATAGTGTGGGCGGTACATTGGCTGCCGCCTGGCTGTTGGTGGTGACCGCCGCGCTGTTTGTTTGTACCGCCGTGGCGGTCGGAGTGTTAAAGTGGCTGTCTGTGTTCGCGGTTCCCGCCAGGGTCAGAATCCCATATTTTTTACCGCCAGCCTGTTGGCGGGTTGGCCGCCGCTTTAACACCGACCGCCAGGGTTAGAATCACCCCCATAGTCCTGGTGTGATCACTACAGCCCGCTACAGGTCATTAATCTATGCTCATTCTATGTACAGTTCATTTGTAACGTTTGTACCTGTTTCAATGAATACATATTTGATATACATGACATACTCATAATGGATTTTTTCAAAGGGTGTTTATTGAAGTGCTAACATGTAGGGGGAATGTGCAATGGGGTAGGGTGATGATGGAGGAAAGTAGAGGGTATTGTTCCTGCCTGTTTGTAGCACAGGTGCATTGTCCATGGAGACATACGAAGGGGAGCAATGGCAGTTCAAGATGGACAGGGTGACTGAGTGGGACACAAGGGGGACAATCAGGAGAGTCTCATTTCTTGGCGGGAGACTTAGCAAGAGTCTCTGGCTTCTGTCTGGATCACAGGGAATGTTTGCGGGGTGGTTCACCCTCTGCAGGGGGAGGGGTGCTGGTGGCCTGTGAGTCCTGAGGTGGGGCCTCCTGGCCACTAGCAGCAGTCGAGGTGGAAGGTTGTTCAGATGTCTGGCTAGTGGCAGGGGCCTGCTGGTGTGAGACTGCCTCCCTCATAATGTTGACCATGTCTGCCAGCACCCCTGCTATGGAGAGCAGGGTGTTGTTTATGGCCTGGATTTCCTCCTTGATCCCCTGATACTGTCCCTCCTGCAGACGCCTGTTCTCCTGCACAATGTCCAGGATCTTGCCCATCGTGTCCTGGGAATGTTGGTAGGATCCCAGGATCTCGGAGAGTGCCTCTTAGAAACTTGGTTCCCTGGGCCTGTCCTCCCTCTGGCGCACAGCAGTTCTCCCAGTGTCCCTGGTGTCCTGTGCCTCTGTCCCCTGAACCGTGTGCCCACTGCCACTGACCCCAGGTCCCTGATTGTCTTGGGGGCAAGGTGTGGCCTGGGGTCCCTGTAGAGGGGGACACACTGATTGACGTGTCCTGGGGACAGAAGTGTGGGTACGCTGGGTGGTTGCTGTGGTGGTGTTTCCTGATTGGGGAGGCTCTGTGGTGGTGTGTGACTGGGCCTGGGTAACCGGCTGTCCAATGGTCCCTGATGGGCCAGGTAGGTCATCCAGATCCTGAAGACCAGAGTTGCTGTCATCACTGTGGGCCTCTTCAGTTGGGGGACTGGATAGTGCTAGCACCTCCTTTCCACTGACATTGGCTGGGGTACCTGTGGGGATGTAAATGATGTGTTGTGGTTGATGTGTCTGACATATTGTGCATCCGGGGCTTCCCCTCTATGGTTGGATTTGCCCTGGCAGCTTTCACTTGTGTATGTTAGTGTATGGTGGGATTGTTAGTTCTTTATTGTGTGCATGCTTTAGTGATGAGTGTCCATGCAGGGCTGTGAGGGGTGTCCATGCACTGGTACAGCATGCAGGGCTTGGTATTGGGATGAGTGAGATGTGATGGTGGGTTGTGTGGGATGTAGTGGAGTAATGGGGGTGAGGGCGAGGGTATGTGATGGCATGCAGGGAGGGGGTGATAATAGTAGATAGTTGACTTACCAGAGTTCAGTCCTCCTCCGACTCCGGCCTGGCCCTCAGGATGCAGTATTGCCAAGGCTTACTCCTCTTATGCTGTGAGTTGTGGGGGAGGAGGTAGGGGTCCACCGCCAGTTCTCTGGATAGCGAGCTGGTATCTTGCTGCTATGGAATGTACCTTCCCCCGTAGGTCGTTCCGCCTCTTTCTGATGTCATCCCTAGTTCTTGGGAGCTGTCCCACATCATTGCCCCAGTCCACGATTCTCCGCCATAGCTCTATCTTCCTGGATATTGATATCTGCTGCACCTCTGCTCCAAATAGCTGTGGCTCTACCCTGATGATTTCCTCCACCATGACCCTTAGCTCCTCCCCTGTGAAACAGGGATGTCTTTGTGGTGCTGTGGGTGTTCTGTGAGGTGTGTTTGGTGAGGGTGTGTTGGGTAATGTGTTGGGGTGTGTGATATGGAGTGCATGAGTGGTTTATAGATGTGAGTAGTGTGTAGCTCTGGTTGTGTCAGTGGTCTTGGTGTCTCTCTGGTGGCAGTGGTTTGTAGTCGTAAAGGGTTGAGCATACTGTGGGTGGGTGTTTTATAGTGGTGTGGGTGTGGTGTGTGTATGGGTGTCAGGTGTGTGTTGTTTGAATTGTCTAGTGTGGTGTTGTTTGGTCTGTGGGTGTCCATTGTGAGCGCGCCGGTTTGTACCGCCAATGGTTTACCACCGTTGGATGTCCACCATGGTGATTCATGGGTCATAATTTAGTGGGCGTTGTTCTGTTGGCGTAACAGTGTGGGTTTTGATACTGCCACTTTATCACTGACCTTTGGGCTGGCGATTTTGTGTGTGTGGCTGTATTCTGTCGGCTTGGTGTGTGTGTGTCATAATATGGTGAACAGATTTCCACCGCTGCGGTGGTAAGTTGGCGGCCGTAAGCGTAGCGGTAAGTGGGATTTACCGCCAATGTCATAATGAGGGCCTTAATGTCATTTTGTTATATGCTAGGAAAATAAAAACTCATGTAGCGTAAAAATCCCGTGTCATTTGCGTTAAGATGTGTTCCACTCACATTCACTCTGTTAAACAAAAGGCTAAAGGGATAATTTGGAAAGGTGGTAGCGCTAGCCACGTTTTGCCACGGGTTGAATGTTATAGGTGAGAAAATATGATGTAATGGCTAAAGTGGAAACCCTGCTGTTGAACGTGGGGGAGGTGCTAGGTTCTTATCCTGACTCTTGTACTATAAGGACAGAGGTCCACAACTGTTTAAACCAGCAGTTTTATTCTGCAATTTTTCACTTACCTCTAGAAGTTCCAAAGTTTAAAAAAATAATTTTGGTGTATTCAAGTGACTCCAAAATGTAGGAATTGCTTGAACAGCAATCGTAGTGCTCCCCAAGGACCCCGTTGGGTTGAATTAAAATAGATTTAAATAGGTTTCCCATCCCATTAGACTTAAGATGCCTCTTCCCCAAGCCCTCATCTTGTAGCTCCTTCTGATGGAAGCCTTTTCATAGTTCTAGACTAAGTTTAGCAAGCCACAGTGACCAACCTGGACAACGCTAAGGTAATTACACAACAGGTATCTGCATTTGCTTGAAAGAATTTGCAGCACCCCAGAGAGAGACATTTGTGAACCCTAGTTCATGGAACAAAAACAAAAAGCTGTTGAGTTGTCTGTGAAATAGATATCGTCAGAAGAATTATTGGAGCAAATCTGTATTTGTCCAAGAGTCCACCGTCAGAAAGCCAAAGAATCATTTAAACCCAAGCTCACTTATAATATGTTTTGCCTGCCATCTCAAGAGCTAGCCGTATATGCTCACAAATGACCCTGAGGTGTTTCTGAGAGAGTTGAGGAAAACAAAACAGCAAATCACAAACCAGTCTTCCACACATGTACCCCACTGCTCACAACTCAGTAATTACTCTCTAAATCAAACATCTACCAGGTAATCAGTCCATTAATATTAACCCTGAAGTCAAATAATACATGAAGGAACTATTAAAAAGAAGAACACAAAGCACGGCCTTATCACTGACAGATGTGTAAAGAAGAGGAACAGTATTCAAGAAGGAAGCAAAACGCTATTCTTGCTCCTATTCGGAACTGTGAAGGATCCTCAGTTGGATGCCCACTGTATTCTGGGTCATTGAGCAGTAACCAGGAATTAAAGGGCCCATATCCTCTAACATCGCTAAGATTTACAACAGCATTCTGACACCGCATCTCTGCGCAATCTCCAGCCCAAAGAGTGAGCCTATGCAGCGTTCTCTCCCTGCCTGTTAAAGCGGCAACCCTAAAAAGAGTGAGGTCGATGGACTCTGCTTATTATTTAACTATATTATAGGAGACTATCAAGAGGTTACTTGAGGTCTAATCAGACGAACTTTTTAGCCTATCAGAGGAGATACATATGGCAAAAAGGGACACAAGTTCTCCTTTAAATGGCTCCATAAAACAAACAGGCCATCAACTCAGAATAATACTAATGGAATTGAGACAAACGATGTCAATGGTTTGACCCCGCCCCAGTGTCAGCCATGAAACTCAACTAAATAAAACTAACCTTTGACTTGCTCTATCGGTATCAAGATTAAAGTCTTCAACAGAATAACACTGCAGCTCACATAGTCAAATATTAAAAGAGCTCCAGTATGCAAAAGACCACTTATATCAGATGTGCAAGTATTAGCATCAGACTTTAGCAGATACATTATTTTATCGGATTTCAATGAGCTAATGGGTTCTAAATTGCCAGTAAGGAGTCAGCATACGGCTTGCGAGAGATGGATAGACATTATAGGAATAGCAATTATTGAGGACCAAATACCTATGTTTTCTAGATAAAGTCTAACCAAGAGGGTGTGATCGTGAAAAAAAGCAGATTACATACCGACAAAAGCATTGCACACGTCATACCGGCACGAGCGTTCACTCTTGATGAATGACCATATCCAACAATTTTTCACAATGTAGAACATTGATATTGGTGAGACTTAGGGCTTCAATACGATTTTGGCAGTCTTTTGAGAAGACTGCTGTGGCAGAGGCCATCAAAAGACCACCAAGTTGACGGTCATGTGACCGCCATTTTACGATTCACACTGTGAAGACTGCCAAAAACCAGTAAAAATTTCCAAAACTGCCAGGATACTGGAGGACAGAAAAGAGGCGGTCCCACTACCACCACTGCCAGCCAGACAAAATTCCTCTCATCATATTACGATCCCCCAATTACGACAGCGATTCTTTCATGCAAGAAAACCGTTGGCGATGTGAATCGCGGCGGTCTCAACTCACTTCTGTCAGAACACAACACTACATTGGATAATTTAAACACCCAGCACCTGACACACATCCACACACTTGGCACACCTACTCACTGCACTGTATACCACACCCCTACACTTCCCACAATCCTTCACGTCCAGAAGGCCACCCACATTGCCAGATTACCCAAATCCATTAGTTTTTGTCTCTCAACACTTTAGGCACGCACACACCCAGTTCACTCAGCACTCATTCCACAGCAGCTCAACCTTCACAGTACACACATCACTAGCACACATAATCCGCCTAAACTGCCACCCACTCACATCACAGCACCTATACTTCACCTTTTACCAAACACTACATCCTTTCACTCACAACACCCCCACACACCATCTTCACAACCACAACCATATCCCCACAAAAACACCCATGTGTCACCGATGAAGAGTTGAGGGTCATGGTGGATGAAATTGTAAGGGTAGAGCTACACCTGTTCGGAGCGGAGGTCCAAAAAACCTCCATTGCCAAGAAAATTTAGTTGTGGCAAAGGATAGTCAACAGAGGGAATTCTGTAGGCAGTTATCTACGCACAAAGGACGACATCAGGAAGAAGTGGAATGACCTACGGGGGAAGGTACTTTTCATGGCAGCCAGGCACCAGCTAGCCGTGCTGAAGACTGGCGGTGGGACCCCACCTCCTCCCCCTACTTTCACAGCATGGGAGGAGAAGGTCTTGACCATCCTGCTTCCTGAGGGCCTCACAAGGGGGAGTAGAGGCTGGTAAGTACCCACAACATACATGTCACACTATTGTCTTGTCCTGCTTGCACCCTCTTCAGCGAAACCCACCCCGATTACCTATTCACCCACTACATCACTGCCCCAATCACCTAATACCCTTCTCTGGCAGCTCACTTCTCCACTGCACTCATGTGGCCCCACTGCCCTTGGAAACTGCACATGCACTAGTGGCTAATCATATTACTACAACTCACAGAATGCAACATCCCATTATTGTGAAAACCTGAACAGTGCACAAAATATCATGTCATGCATGTTTAACTAATTCATTATGAACACCATCTTGATTGTACTTGTGTGGAACAGTAAATGGCAAAGACAGCAATGCAATGGCTCAGTCACACTAGCATCCCAAGCAAAACATGGATATTGCTGAGTGCCCATTTCAAATGGCCACAGATTAAAGATCCCTTGCTAGAAATAGACTCACTGGGTTGAAAAGTAAGCTGCTTGAGTCGATGCACATCCAGTACATCGAGATACAGGGCAATGTTAATTGCTTACTCACATACTGTGTTCCTACAAGGAAACATTGTGCATTATACAGCTCTTGCTTGTGCCATCTATCCTGCCAGACAGTTCATTGGGTTACACATGTGAATAGTCATGTATATAATCATACAATATCAGATGCCATCAGCAGGTCTATCACTAACAACCTAATATAACAACTCTTCACATGGCGTATGCAAATCAAGTCACAGAGTTGTATGTGCTACTAAATTATACTGTGCAGTAGCTGTCTATATCATTGCTGGGGATAATGTTAAACCACTGTCTGCATCTCATACAACTGCAACTATATACCCATTGTAACCTGAACTCTGTGTCTCACTCCCTCCACAAGTAACCTTGCCCTAGCCACCATGGAGAGGATACCAGAGACTGTCACTCCACCTCTGGATGAAGGCCCCAGTGAGGATAACACCCTGTCCGGACTCTGATGAAGATTCTGGCCCATCTGGGATCCCCGATCAGTACACAACTCTCAGCCTCACCCTTCCCACTTAAACTCCTCTCAGCCCTGTTGCTTCGACATCTCAGGCAACCAATAATTCCCAAACCTGTGTCCCATGGACTGTTCAATCTATTGTGTGCCCCACAGTGCAGGTACCTGAGCCTCACCTTGCTACCCCTGATAGTGATGGACCTGCAGCCACTGGGACTGGGCACACGGTGCCAGGTCCACAGGCATGTGGGGGTAGGATGTGTGGGAGGGAAGCTGTGGGCCAAAGGATGGGCCTCAATGGGACTTCACTGACCAGGAAACCATCTCTCAAGTCCTGGGAGAAAACCAAAGTTCCCAAGGCATGATGGGCCAAGTCATAACCATATTGAGGGAAATCCAAATGCTGCAGAGGGACTACCACCAGGAAGTCATGGGGAAGTAGCAGCAAAAAAATACCCACCTGGCTTCCATAACAGGGGTGCTGAGGGATATGAATACCACCCAGAGTAGGTATTGTACCCAACATCCAGCCTCTTCCGCCAGCACTGTTACATCATCCCCTTCCATACCTGGGGCTACTAGTGGAATGGAGGCCCTACCAGTAGAAGGGCATGCCTCAGACACCCCACCCTCTGTAGCTGAAGAACACCCCCACCTGCACATGTGGTCGTCCACCCAAACATCCAGCAGGAGCAGATGACAACACCAAACCCACTGCTAGGAAGTGAACCTCTCCTGATTTGTTCCACTTGTGTTCCTCATCTACAACCTGTTCACTATTCTGAAATCGAACTAAATTTTCGCATGGTACAAGGAAACAGGACATGGTACAACTGGTGTAGCAGCTACCCTAATGATTTCATCCACCATGACTTCAATCATCACTTTTTGGTTTTCATGTATTCCCCTTAGAATAACTGATATTTTTTTTATATGCACAATAATTCATACTGTAACACAGTTACTGCGTATGTGTCATTTATCATCCATGCACACTAGGAATTCATGCCAACTCTGGTCTTAAAATGTATCTCAGTATAGTACACCCATTGTTATGGACAGCACATGGGGACTCCATCAGAAGGAGACTCAAGACAACAAAATGTGACAGGACAGATTCCAAAGAAGTAGAAATCTGCACATATTTATAGGCAGATCTGCAAACAGCACATAGATGTTGAGTGAGAGTAGCTACTGGATGTTTCCTAAGGTATCACACAATGCAAAATACAATACAGAACTAAAGGTCATGGCAATCTTCCCACAAAGCAGGAGGCACACTGATAGGTCCTCTGTATAACCTGGTAAAACCTCATCACATACCCATACCAAAGCTTCAAATACACGTGTCCCCTGGGACATACAAAGATGATTACTGCATTACCCAGTCCTGAAATCTTACACTTACATTGTTCCCAAACCTGTAGGCTTGTCACTTACCTATGTCAATCCACAGTGACATGCACATTGGTCTGCAAAGTAGAAACACACAGACGGCTAGGTTCTGATGGGAGAGTCTATGGGCCAGATGCAGGAAACACTTTGTGACTCGCAAATGGCAAAATTTGCCGTTTGCGACTCGCAAATGCGTGTTTCCAATGCAGAAATGCATTTTGCTAGTTGGGACCGACTCGCAAAATGCATTTCAGAATCGCAAATAGGAAGGGGTGTTCCCTTCCTATTTGCGATTCGCAGTGGTATGCAATACCATTTGCGACCGCATATGCTGTCGCAAATGGTGTCGCAGTTACCATCCACTTGAAGTGGATGGTAACCCACTTGCAAATTGGAAGAATGGACCACAAAATATTTTTTCAGGGCAGGTAGTGGTCCAAGGGAAATCTGATGTAGCTGTCCAGGTATTTCAATAATGAACACAGTACATCCCTCAAAACAATACTGAACATTGGGCTGAGACATCCATAAGGTTAAAGCCACTGTATTCTGAAAGGAGCCAGTGGCCAGGAAGTGTAGCACTGACAAGACTTGAACTATGGTAAGTATGCTATAGGGATTCCGATTGGCAGGCATCAGATCAGGCTCCAACTGTTTACATAGATCTATGATAGTACGACGATTCAGACAATACGTCAGTATGCAAAGTTTATCTTCCATTGTGTGCAGGTCAACTAGTGGTGGTTTTCTTCCCCTCCTCACGGCAGGGTAACTATGTGAAAAGAGGAAAACATAGTATGTGACATGGAGCATGCACATATCAAGTACAGTTAACCAACTTACTCACACATAACAGCTGTTGAGGATGCCTAATACTGACATATACAGTACAGCACATAGCTATGCATCTGATTACATGAAGCATATTATAATTCACTTCCATACATGAGATGTGCCTAAAATGGCAGCCACCTGTCCTGGACATGTGGAAGTGACCTAAGTCCAACAGGGGAAGTCGCCATGGCAGTAGGCGGTCACAACCGTGGTGTTAATTGCCATTGGAACACATTGCTGCCTTTGGCAGACTTGGGCCAGTGGCGATGTCCGCCAGCAGTGACTTTCATGTCATGCTGACTGCCGCCAACATACCGCCGCAGATATCCGTTCACCATATTATGACACACACATACCAATCAGTCACTATTCAGCCAAAGACACAACTCCGCCACTCTAAAGATTACTGGCGGTATCAAAACCCACACCATTACGCCAACAGAACTACGCCCATCACATTATGACCCACGACTCACCACGGCGGACATTCAGCAACGGTAAGCCATTGGCTGTACATTCCACCACGCTCAAAATATACACACATATCCAAAACAACATTATATTGGCCAATTTAAATAACACACACCTGGCACCCATACACACACCACACCCACACACCACTATAAAACACACACCCACATTACCGACATCCCTTTACGACAACAAATAATTGCCAACAGAGAGAGACAGCAAGAGCACACACACAACCAGAGCCACACACCACCTACACCTCAATACCACCCACTCACCCCACATCATACACCCCCACACATCATCCTACACACCCTCACCTACACAGCTCACACAACACCCATGGCACCACAAAGGCACCCCAGATTCTCAGAGGAGGAGCTAAGGGTCATGGTGGAGGACATCATATGGGTAGAGCCACAGCTATTTGGAGCACAGGTGCAGCAGATATCCATTGCTAGGAAGATGGAGCTATGGCAGAGGATCGTGGACAGGGTCAACACTGTGAAACAACACCCAAGAACTAGGGACGACATCAGGAAGAGGTGGAACGACCTACAGGGAAACGTGCATTTTATTGCAGCAAGACATCAACTCGCTGTACAGAGGACTGACAATGGACACCCACATCCTCCCCCACAACTAACAACATGGGAGGTGCAAGTCTTGGCAATCATGCATCTTGAGGGTCTGGCCAGAGTAGCAGGAGGACTGGACTCTGGTAAGTCAATGTTATACTACTACTACCCCCCTACCTGCATGCCATCACATACCCCCACCCTCATCCTCATTCCCATCCCTCCCCCACTTCCCACACACCCCACCGTCACATCTCACTCATCCCAATGCTAATCCCTGCATGCCATACCAATGCATGGACACCACTCACAGACCTGCATAGACACCTATCACTAAAGCATGCACACTAGAGAGACCTATTCATCCCACCAAACACAAACGTACACAAGCGAAAGACATCAGGGCAAATACAACCAAAGAGGGCAACCCACCAATGCACAATATGTCACACACAGAAACAATAACACTGCATTTACAAACCCACAGGTAGTGAAGGCAATGTCAGCGGCGCAGAGGTGCCAGCACTATCCAGTCCCCCAACTTAAAAGGCCCACAGTGATGACAGCAATTCTGGTCGCCTGGATCTGGATGACCAACCTGGCCCATCAGGGACCTCTGGACAGCCAGTTACCCAGGCCCAGTCACACACCACCACCGAGCCTCCCCCATCTGGAAACACCACCACAGCACCCACCCAGCGTGCCCATACCTCTGTCCCCAGGACACGTCAATCAGCAGTGGGTCCACCACTACAGGGACCCAAGGGCACACCTCATTCCCAAGACAATCAGGGACTTGGGGTCAGTGGCAGTGGGTACACGGTTCAGGAGACAGAGGCACAGGACAACAGGGAAACTGGGAGGAGTACTGTGTGCCAGGGGGAGGACAGGCCCAAGGAACCAACTCTTCAGGAGGTCTCCCGAGATCCTGGGAGCATACCAACATTCCCAGGATGTGCTGGGCCAGATCCTGGACAACGTGCAGGAGAACAGGTGGCTGCAGGAGGGACAGTACCAGGAGATCACAGAGGACTTGCAGGCCATCAACTCCACCCCGGTCTCCAAAGCAGGGGTGCTGGCAGACATGGCCAACATTATGAGGGAGGCAGTCTCACAACAGCGGGTCCCTGCCACTAGCCAGACATCTGAACTGCCTTCCACCTCTGCTGCCGC
Organism: Pleurodeles waltl; assembly: GCF_031143425.1. Taxonomy (NCBI): domain Eukaryota; kingdom Metazoa; phylum Chordata; class Amphibia; order Caudata; family Salamandridae; genus Pleurodeles; species Pleurodeles waltl. The sequence goes on along the minus strand of NC_090438.1, from coordinate 623,854,381 downwards.
TAGTGTACAGGAGCCCTAGCCACAGGACCAACAGGCCACCAGCACCCCTTCCCTGCAGAAGGTGAACCATCGTGCAAACGTTCCCTGCGATCCAGCCAGAAGCCAGAGACTATTGCCAAAACCCCGCCAGGAAATGAGACTCTCCTGATTGTCACCCTTGTGTCCCACTCTGTCACCCTGTCCACCTTAAACTGCCATTGCTCCCCTTCCTATGTCCCCATGGACTATGCACCTGTGCACCAAAAAGACTGGAACAATACCCTGGACTTTCCTCCATCATCAACCCATCCCAATGCACTTGCCCCTCTTCTTCTTAGCACTACTATAAACAGCCTTTGAAAAAATACAAGTATGGAGTATGTAAAAAGTATTTAAGTATGTATTCGTTTAACCAGGTTCAAACATTGAAATTCAACTGTACAGTAATGTTCACATAGGAAAGACCTGTAGTTGGCTGCAGTGATCACACCGGGAGCGATAGTGGGCCACCAAATCTGCAAAATGAGTTGCCAAAGGGTACTGTGAGTGGGCATAGAAGTGGTAAATAACAGCATGCCAGTGCCAAAGATAATCAAAAAATGACAATGAAATGTGAAGTTCCACTGTCTTACTTGTGTGTCATTGGAAGTATTGTCGAATCACTGCAGTTCTGTTGTCCTCTTCCTCATCCTCTGCCTCCTCATCCTCACAGTACACAGGGTTCACTGCTGCCACACAATCATCTCCAGCCTCCTCCTGCTGCAGAAATGGCACATGGCGTCTCAAGGTAGGGTTGTGCAACATGCAGCATGCCACGATTATCTGGCAGACCTTCTTGGGTGAGTAGCACAGGGATACCCCAGTTAGATGGAGTCACCTGAACTTGGCCTTCAGGAGGCCAAAGGTACGTTCGATAATCCTCCTTGTTCGCCGATGTGCCTCATTGTAACGTTCTTCTGCCCTTGTTAGCCATGACAGGTTTGGGTAACCAGAGTCGCCTGCAAATATCGATGGACAACATTTAGGCACACACTATCCTATATGGCCCACACCATACCCATACACCAACATATACTGGTTGGGAACCAGGGCTCACCTATTAGCCACACCCGGGGCCTCTGTAGTTGGGCAATTACATTTGGGATGCTGCTATTCCTCAGGATAAAGGCATCATGCACTGACCCAGGATACTTAGCATTGACTTGGGAGATGTACTGGTTCGCCAACCACACCATCTGGACATTCATGGAGTGAAAACCCTTACGATTTCTGAACACCTGTTCATTTTGCCGGGGGAGGACAAATACAATATGTGTTCCATCAATTGCCCAATGATGTTGGGGATATGTCCCATTGCATAGAGGTAAGCCTTCACTGTGGCCAAATCCTCCACCTGGGGGAAGACAATGTAGCTGCACATGTGTTTAATCAGCGCGGACAACACTCTTGTCAGTACTATTGAGAACATTGGCTGTGACATTCCTGCTGCCAAGCCCACTGTCACTTGGAAAGAACCAGATGCCAAGAAATGGAGCACTGATAGGACTTGCACAAGAGGGGGAATCCCAGTAGGGTGACGGATAGCAGATATCAAGTAAGGCTCCAGTTGAGCACACAGATCCGTGATTGTGGCCCTTTCAAGACTATAGGTGAGGATAATGTGCCTGTCCTCCATTGTTGCCAAGTCCACCAGGGGTCCGTACACGGGGGTATGTCTCCACCTCCTATTCATCCACAGCGGTTGCAGTCTAAGGAACAAAAGAGTGAGGAGCCGGTCACAAACGGAACATTGGAGCCACAAGAGTACAATGCATGATGTTAATTTGTAATGTATAAGTGGTATTTGTCCTGTATGTACTATTTTGAACTGTGACGCAGTTATTTCCCAGGGCCTGCCCCCCCTTGAAATGGCGTCCGCCTGTCCGGTGTGGAGGGACAGGGGGAAGTGAGGTAATTCCACTGACGTTTAGTGCCATTGCGGGAGGCAGCCTGGAACCGCTGTGCAACTCCTTATTGGTTAACATTGGGCCCTATGGGGTACAGTGACCAATGGTAATGTACGCCAGCGGTGATGGTATTCACCACCACGGACGTGCTGCCATTTTCTATCTGATTCCTCACTTACTACCTGGCCTTCCACAGGAGAGGACCTACACTGCATGTGCTGCTGTGACCTGTGTCTGGAACCTACAATGGCCTGTGTGACTGGGGAAAGGGCCCCTGCCTTCACTTCGGCGGAGTTGGAGCGACTAGTGGATGGGGACCTACCCCAGCATGGACTGCTCTATGGGCCTCCAGACCAACAGGTGAGTACACTGTGAGAACGATGCATGTGGCATGAATGCATGGAGTGATATGTGTGAAGGCCTCATGTAGGAGAGCTGGGTGGATGTCCCCTGGGCAGTGTGCAGCCTGTGTACTGGGCCCTGTGTGTGCAAATGGAGATATGAAGGGTTATGGTGGACCATAAGTGTACCAGGCAGGACAGTCTGACTGATACCATATCCTGTGTGTATTACCTTTTCAGGTCAGCGCCCATCAAAAGAAGGGATTATGGCGTGCCATTGCCAAGGACAGGTGGACCCTAGGGGTCTATGCCAGGCGGAGCACCCACTTCCGTAAACAGTGGGAGGACCTGAGATGACGGCCACTGAAGGTGACGGAGGCCCAGCTGGGGATGGCCTCCAAACGAGGAAAAGGTGCCTGTCGAACCCTGACCCCCCTGATGGCCTTCATACTGGCAGGGGCCTATCCGGAGGTGGATGGGCGCTTGAGGGCATCACAGCAGCCACAAGGGGGTGAGTACAGTGCACATCATCACAATTTATGCATGGTAGGGGGGTACCCGGGTGGGGGATGTGTGTCAGTGGGTGCCCCTAGGCCAGGCCTGACATTGCAGAGTAGGTCTCATGTTGGGCAGGGTTCTGAAGTGATAATCCTGCTGCCTAGTTGTAGGCATACACAATTAATCAGGGCTGTGTGGGTCCCAGGTGTGCTGCATTTGGCAGTATGTGCCCCTCCCCATGCCTTGGTGGCAAGCATTATAACTTGTAGTGCATTGTATAGTGCATAGGGCTGTTCCATGTGTGTGACGGTGGTGTGTACGCCAATGGTGGTGTTGGTGCAGCCATTGACCAAGTGTATCTTCCCCCCCTTTTTGTTTTGTCACCCTGTCCTTATGTGCATTAGCATCATCTGCTGGAGCAGAGACACCAGTGATGAAGGGAGCTGCATCCCACAGGACCCAGGAGGCAGAGTCCACCGACGCTGAGGGCACCAGTGCGACAGAGAGCAAGGGGAGCACCACGGCGGAGAATGGAGGGGACAGTTCAGACACTGGTACCTCCTCCGATGGAAGCTCCCTGGTGGTGGCGGACACTTCTGTGACCACCCCACCTACAGGTACAGCCCCCACCCCCAGTACCAGCACTGCCCACCCAGCAGCCCCTCAGTGAGTTGCCCGTGCCCGCTCACCCAAGAGGGTGGGCATCTCCTTTGCCCCAGGCACCTCAGGCCCTGCCACGGTTAGCCCTGGTGCCCTGAGTGAGAAGACTGTTGATCTCCTGATATCCATCTCTGTAGGGCAGTCAACTATTTTGAATGCCATCCAGGGGCTAGCAGCCCCAATGCAACAATCTAATGCATTCCTGGTGGGCATTCACACTGTCTTGGCGGCCTAACAGAGATCGATCCAGGCTCTGGCTTCCTCTCTGATGGCAGCCATTGTCCTTGTTTCCACCCTCCCCCCTCCTACTTCCTCTTCCCAATCCCATTCCCCTCACCCCCAACCTGTCCCAAGCACACAGGCAGACGAGCATGCACACAAGACAACACACAAGAGTGGGACAGGCAAGCACAAGCACCACACATCATCCCACAGGCACTCACACAAACACCATCCAGATGCAGACATACCAACATCCCCTGCCTCCACTGTGTCCCCCTCCTCCTCCACCTCCCACCCAGTTGCGTCTACACCTGCATGCTCTACAGCCTCATCCACTACCAGCATCACCACCACACCAAGAAGAACACACTCCTCACTGGCAGACACCTTCACAACAGCCATTCACACTTCCCCTGTGTCCTCTCCCACTGTGTCTGTCACCCCCCTCCCAAGGTACACAAACACAGGCACTCAGACACCCAACAGCCATCCACTTCACAACAGCATCCAGCCCATCCCCCTGCACCCAAATACACAGACAGACACCTCGTACAACCACTCCCTCTTCCTCCAATCCCAAACCTTCTCCCTCTTCCCGCCCCAATGTCCATAAGAAGCTTTTCCTCTCCATCATTGGCCTCTTCCCTACCCCTCCCCCGTCCTTCATGTCTGGCCAGGGTGGCAAAAAACCAGACAAGCACCTCAGCCACCCAGTCCATGGGCCCAGTAGCCTCCACACCCACTCATGATGGGAAAGGATCCAGGAGACTAGGCAGCCTCAAGGAAAGAGTGCCTGCCCCAGCTGCTGCCAGGAAGGGCAAGGAGCCTTCCCCAAGTGCTGCCAGGAAGGGCAAGGAGCCTGTCCCAAGTGCTACCAGGAAGTTCAAGGAGCATGCTCCAGCTGCTGCCCGGAAGGGAAAGAGCTAGTCCCAAGTGCTACCAAGAAGGGCAAGGAGGCTGCCCCAGCTGCTGCCCAGAAGGGCAAGGAGACTGCCCCAAGTGCTGCCAGGAAGGGCAAGGGGCCTGCACCAGCAGGCGGGAAGGACAAGGGGCCAGGTGCAGGGACTCATACTGAGCCTCCACCACCAACCATGGTTGTGCAGGCATCCGAGGCTGCAGGGGATGGGCTGGAGCTTCCCCCCCACCACCAGCAGCAGCATCACCACCACCAGCAGTAGGCAGCTATCCAAGGCTGCAGGAAATGGGCTGGAGCTTCACCCCACCACCAGCAGCATCAGCAGCACCACCACCAGCAGTGGGCAGCCGTACGAGGCTGCAGGGGATAGGCTGGAGCCTCCCCCCACCAGCGGCTGCAGCAGCAGCACCACCACTGAGCAGACCTCACCACCGGCAGACGGTATGTAGTCTTGCCTCCACTGGCTGCTCTGCAGCCTGCCCCTGCAAATCCTGTGGGTATGACACCCAGTTGAGAGACTGTAATCTTGCACTCCCCAGGATCAGAAGCACACGGCACGATGCCCCCTCCAGAACCAGTGGGTAAGTCATCCACCAACCCCAGCCGCCCCAGGATCAAGAGCACAGGGCACAATGCCCCCTCCAGAACCAGTGGGTAAGCTACCCACCAAACCCAGCATCCCCAGGATCAAGAGCACAGGGCACGATGCCCCCTCTAGAACCAGTGGGTAAGACACCCACCTGAGAGACTGTGGCCTTGCATTCCCCAGGACCAAGTACATGGCATGTTGCCCCTTCCAGAGCCAGTGGGCAAGTCACTCACTTGAGAGACTGTGGCCTTGCATTCCCCAGGACAGAGCACAGGGCATGTTGCCCCCTCCAGAACCAGTGGTGTTGTTCCATCTGCCTTCTGAGGTGCCCCCTGTTCATTGTCCCACTGAGGTGCCTGCCTATTTTCCAACTGATGCCCCTGCAGTGTCCTCTCCGTGTTGATGCAGGTGACAAGTGGGGCCTTGGACTTTGCCCTGTGGCCCACGCACAATATGTACTGGGCAGGGCCCCTTGAACTGTATGTATGTATCCCATTACATTGCATTTTGTATTTCTACTGTGTTGCTATTATTACACTCACTTTTGCACAATCCTGTTGTCCTTGCATTATTCCTCAGGGGTACATGGTAACTATGTTTTATTACTGCAGCTGTATGTGTGTATGGGGATATTGTGTGTTGTGCGTGTGTGTGTCACTCTCTTTTTCCTCCCTCCCTACCCTGTGTGCTAGGCGGCTGTACTCACCGTGGTCGTCTTCGCCATCGTTGGTGTTCGTGGTGGAGCAGGACGTAGAATATCATCAGGAATATTTGAAGGTCAGACTCCATGTCGCCGTGGTTGTTCCATGTGTCTCCAAAGGTGAGTCCTTTCCCTTCTGAGGTCTGTTTCAGCCAGGCTTTTGATGTTGTTGGTACCACCCCGGAAAAGGTGGCAGATTGATGTGTCTCAATATGGTGGGTGGAACATTGACTTCTGCCTGGCTGGATGCAGCTACCGCCGTGGTGGCGGTTGTATCCGTCCTGGCGGTCGGTTTGGTAAAGTGTCTGTCTATCTGAGATCTCACTGCCACGGTCATAATTTTGCGGTAAATACCACCGACACTTTATCACCGACCGCCAGGGTTGTAATGATGGTCTTTGTCTTGTCTTACTTGAACTCTAAGAGAGTCTGGTGAAGTCTGCTGCTGCAACCTCCTATCCCTCTCCAAATCTTCTGCCACATTCAGTACTAATATTATAAGTTTCCTTTTAGTCCTAATTGCCCCACTTCGTTATCCTGTTCAGTAATAATATTCCCAAACAAATCTGAACTGCTGACTTGTCCAATGTGAGGGTGAACGTTCTATTCGATGAAACTCTCCTGTCTGCTGTCTCTTGAGGAGAGGTATAAGCTAAATGTGGTTTCTTGTTTCCTTTACAGCTTAGATAATTACACCACCATATATTTATAGAGAGTAATCCTGGTTAGAAGATTTTTCCAATTTATTTTCATCTTTTCCTTTTGTTTTGCCCGCATATGATAGCCCGCCCCACACATGCATGTCCAACTTTGTGTTAGAGATAAGGATCTCCCATCTCTTAAACTGACTGTTATTAATTGAATTTTGATGATTTATTGATACAATCATCTGATTTGAAATTTGAAATTAATGTGCATATTGTGGTTTTGCTCATTTATGTTATTCTTTTGGAGTGTCAAACAGTAATGATGTTTAGTAGACCTAGGGGCATATTTATACTCTGCTTGCGCTGAATGTGCGTCAAATATTTTGATGCACATTCTGCGCAAAATGTGCACCATATTTAAACTTTGACGCCCGAGCCTGCAGACATCAAAATTCCTCAGTGTGCGTCATTTTTTGGATGCGGGAAACTGCCTTGCGTTAATGACATGCAAGGTAGACGTTCCCGCCCAAAAAATGACTTTAATTCCTGTGCGCCTTATTTATACTCCAGCGTCATTTTGACGCACAGGAGGGGGCAGGCCTTGAAAAACAGAGCACAGCCGTATGTGCACCATTTTTTAACGCCTGGGTCAGGGAAGGCGTTAAGGGACCTGTGGGCTCACTTCCATGGTCTCTGACCCCAGGGACGATCCCTGCCACCCTCGCCCACCCCTGGAGGACACCTATGGATAGGGGGACCCATCCCAGTTAAGTACAGGTCAGTTGAGGTAAGTTTTTTTTTTTTTTAAAGTGGCATAGGGGTACCTAATTTGGACCCCCTGCATACCACTGGGCCCAATGACCATGCCCAGGGGACAGGAGTCCCCTGGGCATGGTCATTGGGCAAGGGGGCATGACTCCTGTCTTTGCTAAGATAGGAGTAATTTCAATGGGGGTTGTGCATCAAAAAATGGCGCAAGTCCGGTTTGAGGCATGATTTTTGCCTCAAACCTGACTTGCACCATTTTTTTATGCACAGTCCCCATTTTCCCCTACGCCGGCACCGCCTGGTTTGAGTCATTTTTTTTTACTCTGACCAGTCCGCAGCGCCGGCTAACGTCATTCCTCAAATAAGGCACACGCATGGCGCATAGGAATGGCGTTAGCCAGCGGTAACGTTTTTTACGCATCCCATCGTCGGTGCTGGTTTGCGTCAAAAAGTATAAATATGGGCCCTAATCTTTTTAGACGTTTTGTCAGTTTATGGTTTCCATGTATGTTTTGCACACCATTTACGTTACATTGATTTTGTGATTGTAATAAAGCTTTGAAACTTTATTCAGTTTGGAGTTTGATTTGGTGTTTCAATTTTCATGGTGTCTAGGATTTTTTATGGCAGTTGAGGTGGTATATTGGCGGGTTGCCTTTGGTCTAACCGCCAATGTCATAATAGTGGTGGTAGGTACCGCCAGCCTGTTGGTGGTAATACCTCCACTATACCATCAACCACCAGGGTCGTAATTCTGTTATCAGTCTCTTCAAATGTATCAATGAAATCTTCTAATCCCTAATCAAGCAGTCCCTCTATCAACAACATTTAGCTTTTTGCTACATCAAAAGGTGGTTTCAGGAGGGCAGCAGCATTATAAATGTTCATTGAGGGTGGGGCTCTGTTGGATGCCCCTGAGAATCTGTATCATCACTGAGACATGATGATGAATCAGCCTCTGGATCATCCAGGACAGTCCTTGGAGTTTTGACCTTCTTTTTGGTTTCCATCAGAGGTTTGTCACTTATGGAGATCTCTGGAGTTGTTCTGAGCCACCACTTCGCAGCTTTGGTGGTGTACCGCTTCAGGTATCGGAGAGCTCAGTAAGCACAGCCCCAGTGTTTCCTCTTGGGTCTTCCCGCCCAGTGTTGAGTTTGTAACGCTCCTCTTATCAAGACTCTGGTAAGTGTATTTTGGAAGGTGGATTATTAGTAGGGGTAAGTATGCACCTACCTCTAGCAATAAGGCCACCAATGCAATATAGGTCCAGTCAAGGTCTCAATACATTAGACTCTGGCTCAACCCTTAGCAGCTGGTTGTGAGCACGAAGGCTTAATTCAGGAGACAGGTATGTAAAACATCTAAAAACACCTATACATCAAATAGGTAAGACACAAAACACAATAAAAATTCCATAACAATTTAAGATAGTAGGAAATATTTGTATCTTTAAAATGACACCAAGACAACAAAAATCCAATGTAGGGAACCGGAGATATGAATTTGTCAAGATTAAAACTTTTTAGTGCATAAAAACCTGTAGTGCCAACTTGAGACATCTGGTCATACTTGATCGGGACCACGTCAAAGTTTGGGGCCAACTGCAATGAGCCCTGGTTGGATACACTAAGCGGGAGGCCCTGGTCAAAATTTTACAGTCGGACTTAGAAACTTTTCTGGAGGATTTTCTCTCTTCGTCATGTGGTCCCCTTCAGCAGGCCGATTTCAGTACAACATCATTGGATTACTTCTCTGCAAGGCCTTGGTCAAATGCTGGACGTCTTGGCTACAGAGCTTTCAGCGGAGTGCACCTGAAATCCAGGACAGGTTGGAGTTGAAGGTATCTGGCTTTACTCTTGACATTGGGTCAGTCCACTAATGGAGCTTTTTCCCAAAGTTGCTCCAAACGTCTCCAAACTCCTGAAACTTCTTCCTGAAGTTCATCTTGAGGGTTCAATGTATCCAAAACACATATCCAAGGGCCTAGAAGCTCTGAGATGGTCTTTGGAAGTTTGGAACTAAAATTCCCACAATGCACCTGGCCAAATCCTTAGCAGTCCACTTGACAAACTCCAGACTGACGACTTATTGAGGGAGATGGTACAGGGAAGCTCTGTTTACCTCTGCTCCTTAATCCTTTTAGAAGCAAGGCAAAGTCCTCAGGGCTGTAGTTCCCAGTATGCAGCAGGAGAAGTCATTCAGAGTGCAGTCCTTTAGGGTGCAGATCAGGGTTCCTGCAAGGCAGTCATTCTTGAGGTTTCCGACAGCAAATCAGAGTTACTATGCAGTTCTCACATATTTATTCAATGATCTGAGGTGAAAAGCAGGGGGGGCACCCCGTCCGTTGAGGTACAGGGTGCCACGCAAAAGCATGACAGCTTCCTCCAAAGCGTGGCACATTCTTGTCCCAGAAATCACTACACTTTCAAATTCAAGATGGGGGATTCCTCCTCAAGAGAGTAAGACCTGGCTAATACGATCTACACCCTCTCGATTAACACCCACCCTTGCAGGTCTTCTGTGAATTCCATTCCTGGGCCTGCCATCTGGCTGAGGGTTACAGTAAGAGGGCGTAGGTCTGGCTGGCATTCCTTAGCCTCCTGCTCTCTTTGAATCCCAATTTGATTTACCTACCCTCCTGTCTTGCCACTTTTACCAAGCACAGCACTAGTGGCATAGAGACACTGGCTGGCTCAGCACTGTTGACACTGGCTAAAGTAACACTGGTTAATAGTGCATTGCTCCTTGCTCCCAGTACGAAACTGCTGCATAACAATATAAAGGCTAAGCTCTATATTTATGTTTTTTTCAGTGCAGAGTGCCTTATTGGCATGCTAACACAGCAGAAGGCAATAAAGTAAGCCAGAGTGAACTGTACCAATGTAGCCAGCTCACACAATACCATAATGTCAGTGCTAACGCTGTAGTCCGTCTTTGGGTTGTGCTGGCATCACAGTGTCCTTTGTTTCTTTCCATACTACGCTCCATGTGTGCTTCGAGTCTTGTGAGCACGTTTTGTGGACATTCTGATTTGCAGGCAATGCTCCATCCCCATAAATACTGGCTGCACGTCGCAACAGGCACTTGCGGTGAAGTTTTCCAGCACCAGCTGGCACTGCAAGCAGTTTGGAGATCTCCGTAAGGCGTGTCTATTCATGCGTTTTAGTTTTCTCCGACTAACGTTGTTGCACAGTCTCAGGGGTGAATTATCAGAGAGCTCTGTATCTGTACTCCATTCTGGAGCATGTTGAACTCTCGTTGTTGAACTCATGCAGTAGCACAAAAGGAAACAGAGTGGGAGCACACATGAACATTTTTCAATTAAGTGCTTGCAAAAAATGAATAGAACTATTGTTGTTTAACTGCAGCACCTCAAGCTATTGAACTGAGTTGTCCACAGTGAATTGACTGGCTTAAACTTACAGGGAATGTACCAACCCTATTGGAACTTAACCCCTACAGTAGTGGCCGACACTCGCACTACCTCCCTGGTGCGAGTCACGACCAGTGGCCGAAACCAGGGAGGGGGTTAAAAAATCCTCAGGTTCTGTGTCTCCTCGCACACCCCAAGAGACACGGAAGATCTTCTGCGAAGCGCGCTGATGTCACTGTTTTGTTTTCCCCATGGGAGAAGGAAGCGGCCTTGCGGGGAAAAAGACCCCACTAGACACCAGGGATTTCACTTGGGGGGTGCGGCCCCCTCGGCAAATGGATGGGGGCATTTAAAAAAATCAAGGTAGGTGTCCCGTGTGTGCCCTGTTTACTATACACTGCATGCACTGTAAGTCCCCCCTGTGGCAGGCCCTAAGCTGGGGTGCACTATATGGCATGTGTGGACATAGATGCATGAGCAATATGCCCCTACTATGTCCTTGCCAAACCTGGGACATAGTAAGTGAACAGGGCAGCCATTTTAATGCATGTGCTGGTCCATGGTGAGTACAAGTTTCACAGCTACATGATAGCTACTCTGAACCCAGGGTTGTTTAGTATGAAACAACTCATAATGATAAATCCAAAATTGGTACCAGTACTGGATTTATTACAAAATATAATTAGGGGGCACCTTAGATGTACCCCCTGTAAAAGTTAACTGCCCTGGCATGGTTGCTGGCTGGTCACAACCAGCCTGACACCACTAGACAACATTCTGAATCCCTGGGGTGAGAGATCCTTCTCTCTGGGATGCAGAACAAAGCCCTTCCTGGGTGGAGGTGCTAACATCCCCTTCCTCAGGAATGTGCACTGCCTGCTAGTGAGCTTCAAAGGGCATACCACCCTTTGAACTCAACCCCTAGGCCTGCTGCTAGCAGCTGATGGTTGCTCCTGTTGCAAAAAACACTTTTAGTGGGAGGATCTTGCATGGAAGGAAAATAGCCAATCAGGTGTAGGGAAGTGACCTCTTCCCACAGGAAGTCGTCACTCCATGGGTGTAGCCACCCTAACGTAAATGACCCATTAGTCACTACTAAGTACCCCCATAAAACGCCCACTAACCCCCATAAAATGCCCACTAAATATAGTATATTGCAGGCATCCCTAGACCAAGAAATCAGATTTGAAGGACAAAAGAAGACCAGCAACAAAGAAGTCCCAAGGCTCTAGAACTGAAGTCCTGCTGCACCAAGAAAACACACCAAGCCCTGTCTGCTGCACCCAGTACTTGACAATCGCTGCTGAGGGGTTGCTTGGATGTTGGACGGACTCTGCAAACCCACAGAGCACCTCCTCTCTTCAAAACTTGCCAAAGATATCCAGAGGGAAGGCATCACTCAATATCAAGGAACCAGACCCAGTGAAGGCTGCTTCACCTACTGGCTGCTGACCAAGGAACTGGACACTGCAGCAAGACCAAACATTGCCCATTGGATTTGGAGGATAAACCCTGCCAGAGTGCCAAGTTTGGTGACACTGCGTCCTCCAGTGGCCAGACTGTGCAATAGCCCTAGGTACTGGGCATCTCATGTCGGACACCCAGAAGGACTGCCCATTACATACTGAATAAAGACCAGAAGGAAGCCCCCTTCAAGGGACTTCAGGAACTACCTGGACCTCCCAACAGGGTGCCCCAGCTGACCTGCAAATGACCCTCAAAGTGACCTACCTCCTGCTTCCAAGGGCATCTTTGTGCACAGCTCCTAGCTCACCGATTCACTCTGCACCCGTCCGCCCTGTGCCCTGCACCAAAGATCCAGCTGTGCCCTAAGGGTCCTGCACCCCTTGCGACCTCGATACCCCAAGGGGACCCACAGGACTTACCTTTTCAAATTGGTCCCTGCTGTGATCTGACACCAGCTCCATCGACTTTCTGCAGCTGCTCCCGCTGGCACAAGGAGTCGCCGGAACTTCTTCAGCTGGTCCAGAGTAACCATTGACAACCTCGACGTACCTGCAAAAGGAGAATCTGATAAACGCATTGCCTGATTCGCAGTGAATTTTACAAGTATTTCTCCATTGATTCCTTTGGTGCGTACTTTTGCATAAAAAGACTAACTTTATTAAACCGTAAAAAATCATAACTTGAAAAGCACTTACCTGATCTGGATGAGTTTGGTCTCAAATTATTCTTTTGAGTGTGTGTTTTGATTTATTGATATATGAGTACAACAAATGCTTTGCACTTCTCCAGGATCAGCCTAACTACTTGCCTGAGCCACCATAAAAGTTAGAGCACCAGGTGATCTAGGTTTTACCTCTGTAAACCAATGTGTGGTTGCCTGGAACAGCTGCACAGTGTGCCTAGTTTTGCACTATACGTAGAAGGCCAGCCTCCTACACCAGGTCTCCCTCCCCTCACTATCCTCTTTAATATCCTTTTCCTCATCTAGCCACTCTGATCCTCTGCTTGTAACTGTACAGAATCGGTGCTGCTGGAAAGAGGGCTTTGAGGGTACTGCCTCTGAGGAACTGAGGTCTTGCCTGTCACCCCTTTTCTGACTTATTCTCTGCAGCTGCAGAGCAACTTCCCACTAAATAACCCCTCCTCTATGCAGACCACTTACCACTCATTAAATCAGCTTGGTTAAGCCTGTCAAGGCTGACCAATCTGGAGAGGTTGCTACAAGGCTGGATTTTGGCTCTCAGAAAAGAAAGTCCTATAACTTCTCTTCTGTATTAGATATGATAAAGTGGCAAGCTGTTGGATTTATCATTACCCATCTTTTAAGTCTGTGAATTACATTTTAGCTCTTTCCTAGCAATATTTATTCGTAAATAAAATATTCCAATGTTAGCCTATAGAGCTAAGCATTTACAAGGGGGAACAACAAAATGGGCAGTTTGTTACTTACCAGGGCATATAAAACATATTTTATAATGTTCCTGCTTTTAGTTACATGGCAACCCACCCCTAGGGCACCTAGGGGAGACCTTAGAGGTGACTTGTATGTAACAAAAAGGTAGATTACCACTTTGGAAGTACCTTTAATTTCATAGTCGAATTTGCATATATTTTACCTTTAAAGACAGTCTGCAAAGGACGGCTGCCTTTAAAAATGACAGCAGGCAACACAGCAGTGCAACTTCCAGTGCAGAAAATCTACTGGGCCCCTAAACCTCCCTGCCCTATTATCTACTAGGGACGTTTAGGTAGTTTGAAACCCCCTTGCCTATTTATATACTAGGGGCTTACAGGGATATATCATTGTCAACTATAATTATACCTAATTAACATATACCTTTTTAATCAGAGCGCTGGCCCTGGGACTGGGTAGCAGATCCAAGGGCACAGTCAGTTACCAGTAGTATCAGAAAAAGAAAAGAGGTGAAAAAGGCTAAAAGGATGACTTTCTTGCAGTGTAATAACAGTATGCTTCCATTTAATTTGTTATGTCAACCACTGCTATTCGCAGTCTTATGTGGTAAAGTGTGACTGTCTTTGATCGTGCTTTGTAAATCTGGTTGCATCCATCTTCACTGTTAACGCTCCATTTGATGTATAACTTTATTTTGGGCGGCAGCCCTGTACCGTTTAATATGCCTTGATCATGGCTTCTTGACCAACAATGTGTAGAATTCTCAGTGAAGCTACTTTTACATTCAAAAACTTCACACCGGCTGAAGTTGCCTTTCACTCCACATACACCAACTGTTGACTCATCAACTCGACAAAGGCACACCTGGCATGCACAAGCAATTTGCTTCGACCACAGCAAACTCTCTGGAAGAGCACTGTCCTTCTTCGGGTTACTTATCCCCTATTTCATCACCAGTTGTAGGGTCCTCTTCAGCCTTAGTACTCGCCAATGACTACACCACACATAGAGATGTAAGTCACATGTCTTTATTCATCTTCGTGTACCTGTGAACTCCAACACTTTAAACCAAGCTTTCTTTACATTCTGTTCTAGTGATTATATCACACTGCTGGGGTAGTCCGTCTGGAGCAAAAACGGTACAGTTACAAAACGTGCAAGACACTGCAGAAAAGAAAAGCAATTGACATTTATGAAGGAAAACTCAGAGCTGAACTGTAAAAAACACAATGTAAATGGTATTTTTAAATGTTCATTCTTACTGAACCCAGATTCCTCAAAAATAAACCTGGATCAATACAGTACTACTTTTCATACCCTTATGCATTGGGAAAATATTGTTCTTTTTTATTTTAAAAGTTTATTATTGGTTAGCTTTGAAATACATATATATATAAAACACAATGTGGTGATTAGGTATATTATACTATCAAATACTTTACAGTTTACCTGTTGAAGATATTTGTAACAGTAAAATTGAAGCATTCTGTGTGTTAACAAGAAGACCTGCTGCCTTATTCATCTTTTGAATTCGCTAACATCATAAGGCATTTGCATAATTTTTGATAGTGTTTGAACTTTTACAATTGAATATGCCATTCCTGTGACATAATCAACATGTTATCTTATGTAGAAATAGGCTAAAACGACAAAGATGAAACAATTATTTCCATACTGAAAGAGAAAATCGCAATACTAACAGTAATATACTGTATGCCGGTGATTCTCAACTTTTTAGAATCTGACCCACTTTTTAGAATGACAAACATTCACGACCCACCGTGTTTCAATTGACAAGAGGCAGACAATTTTTCACTGTAACTAAGGCATCATGTGGCAGTGCACAGTCATTTAAAGACAGCACATTTTCTATTGAAATAATCACTAGCACAGACATTCAGTTTCACTGATAATATATACTGCACACAAAATATAAAGTGTGGAAAACGGGCTACCATGAATACTTATCAATTATGCGTCTCCTATTACAATCTTTGCTTCCATCACACTTCAGAGCTACAAAAACAATTTTTCATTTTTGCTTTCCTAACTACTAGTTGTATACTGTTGATTTATAGATATTTAATGTTTGTTGTTGTGTGATAAAAAATTACATCCTGTAGTTTTTCCTTTCAAACTCACTGAACCCCAGCAAGATTGACATATTATTCACTTTACTTTTCTTTCTCTGACTGCAAAGATGAATTGTAAAAACCAATCCCATGTTAAGAAACAACAATTTTGTTAGAAGGTATGACATGAAATTTGACCTCTGTCTTTGAAGGGCAGCAAATGTGACAAGATAAATGATATTTATTGCTTGAATTTTCATGAGCCACCAATAATTGGCTTGAGACTGACAGTCTGAGAAACACTGTTAGAGGCAACTGAGCTAATCAAGCCTCCACCAATGTGGTATAAATGAGTCATAAAACACTTAACACTGATATAAGCTGGTGCATTTTGTTTTCCACATCTTAAATACCATAATTGAACCAGTCCAGTACACAAAAGTCCACACCAATACCCTGTTCCTTCCTAACAATAGTGAGACATTGAATGTATCAGCAGGGAATACTAGTAATGTGCGTTCCTGACCATGAGGGGCATCATGTCACAGTTGTTTGAGCACAGTCTCTTTGAGTATACATTTGTGCCCACTTTTCATCTCTTATGAAAGGTATTACTTAGAGGGACAGAATGGGGCCCAAAATTTGTGGAAAATTTGCAATTGGTCATTTAATTCAATTTATATAATAAATGTTCATGCTTTGCCAGCATAATTCCTTGAGTCATGTTTTAGCACAGTCATTTTTTACCAGTGCCTAGTTACTTTTTACTACTGCTTCAGTATAGATAGTTTAGCCACAGCTAGAGCCTTATCCAACCATCTTTTCTTATGGCTCCTTAGGCTTGTCACCTCCAGGATATCATGAATAAGTCTAGTTCATTTGATGAGGTTAAGGTTAAATCACTTTTGTCCCCTAAAGTGCACCAGATGCTCCGGCAGTAGCAGGTGATATTCAGGTAATGCAACAGCACATGTATTATGTCTTCTTCCTCTTGATTACTTCTCCAGCAGTGGGGATGGTGCAATAAGTCAGCCCTCTGTAGCTTGTACGGTGAACAGTGCCAATAATACCTGACACGAGGGATAGTTCCAAAATAGTATCATCACAGGCTTAAGGGTGCTTAAGGGTGTAGAGTGTAGAATAAAAAGAAGTAAATTCTTTGATAATGTCAATTGAATATAAGAGCAATTTTCCCAGTAAATTGAATACTGCTGGTATCATAAGGTATGTGAGTTTCTTTTTTACACTGCAAAGTGAGACATCACCTCACTTTTGTCCAGTGCTTGTAATGTCTCTCTTTAATATGTGACAGGAATTTATTCAATTTGAATTTCTTATCTGATAACAAACTGAGATTTTTGTGTGAGAGACGCTGGCAATATCTGTCTTGTATCGTGGCTATTTCTTGTTTAAGATGGATCCTTTACAGTTTTGTGGGTTACAGCAGAGTCTTTCATCACGCATTCCCTGATAAAGGATTTTCCCATGGCCGGACCAGCTGGGAAGATTTGACCACTGACTCCCTCCTTTCTAGGTATTCTTTAAGGTGGACCTGCATGTTCTGCTTCTCCTCCGACTCCTTGTATTGTGTAGCAGTATTAAATGTTGCAGAAGACATGCTACTATATGTCAGTGTTTCTCCTTCTCTGAATACTGTTTGAAATTTGAAATACTGTGGGGTGGGCAAGGTCAGGTCCAGTTGCTTTGTAATACACCTCAATAAAAAGACCAACATGTCAGTTCCTTCTTCCATCTCTAAGACTCAAAAAAGTCTGATATAGGGGGTCATTCTGACCCTGGCGGCCGGTGACCGCCAGGGTCACCGACCACGGGAGCACCGCCAACAGGCTGGCGGTGCTCCCTCGAGCATTCTGACCGCGGCAGTTCAGCCGCGGTCAGAAACGGAAAGTCGGCGGTCTCCCGCCGACTTTCCGCTGCTCGGGAGAATCCTCCATGGCTGCGGAGCGCGCTCCGCAGCCATGGGGATTCTGACACCCCCTACCGCCATCCTGTTCCTGGCGGGTCTCCCGCCAGGAACAGGATGGCGGTAGGGGGTGCCGCGGGGCCCCTGGGGGCCCCTGCAGTGCCCATGCCAATGGCATGGGCACTGCAGGGGCCCCCGTAAGAGGGCCCCACAAAGTATTTCAGTGTCTGCAAAGCAGACACTGAAATACGCGACGGGTGCAACAGCACCCGTCGCACCTTCCCACTACGCCGGCTCCATTCGGAGCCGGCGTCCTCGTGGGAAGGTAGATTTGCCCTGGGCTGGCGGGCGGCCTTTTGGCGGCCGCCCGCCAGCCCAGGGCAAATCTCGAAATACCCTCCGCGGTCTTGCGACCGCGGAGCGGTATTTTGTCGGGGGTAGACTGGCGGGCGGCCTCCGCCGCCCGCCAGTCTCGGAATCACCCCCATAGTCTTTGAAACTTCTATCTGTCTGTTCTGTTATCGGTTTTTGGAGGTCCCACATTTTATTTCCCAAGGCTAGGGTCTCTAATATTTGTTTTTCCAGGATTTCTGTTTCTTTTTCAAAATTGTCCATCTGATGTCTTACGTGAAAAGTTCTCCATGGAGTGATTGAATCTTTTTGGCAGGTAATGTAGTGGATAGCACCAAGGTCGAAATGGAAACTTTAAAAGTCTTCCATTCAGAAACAATAGAAAAGTGACTGCTGTAGGTTGTGTAGTGGATTATTTACTTTTGAAAGCTTCTGAGAAGATCAATTGTCTGTGGGCCCGGTAGCTAAACATCTATATGATGGGGTAGGGGTTATATCACCCCCAAGTCACTGAATGAGAGCAACCTCTGGAAATGTAACACGAAGCATGGTCATCTAGGCTGTGCCAGAAACCACAAACCAGTGCCAGACCCTAGAACAAACATTTCACCAGATTCAACAGTGATCACCTTGATATACTTGGATATGATAATTGAGGTGCATTCCTGACTACCTGTCAGTAGGACATAAATATCTCCATTAATGTGTCCCAATGCAACCCTGGCTGTCACCGGTCAGCATAGGCATGGCTTTCTTCTACTCTATACCCAGTCCAAGACGGCAACTAATGTGAGGTCCTGTTCTTTCCCAATGTCTCAATACTTTTGCTTTGCAAAAGTGTAGAACACTCTGTGATCGGTGTACCTCTTCTCATCACCGAGGTATCAAGTCATGTCTACCCTCTTCAACAGTGTCTCACCAGCTAAGCCAGCCCACCACCAATTCACTCCTGGTTGGCAGGTTGCTGGAGCTTCAGTCTCCAGCAGCATCAGTATCTCCTGTGTTCATTCAGCCAAAATCATGGCATGGTTCATCTCCACCACAACAATGGTTGCTGTTGCTCAGGTAAGACTGGGTCCACTGCTCCTGACCACGTCTCCATTGCAGCAATGTCTACTTTCCCAGACTCAGGATCAGGAATTCAGTCAGCATGACATCAGCTTCAGCTGAATGACCTGCGTTAAGGTCACCAATATTGTAATTGTTAATACAGTATAATCAACACATTTAGGGTGGTTCTTACAAGGAGCTCTCCTAAGAGCAACAATTGCAATCATAGTGTAACTCCACCATCTAATAATGTACTATGAATTGACAGACAGTTGATAGGTATCTTTCTGTAAAGACAGTGACTAATATAAATAATAAGTGCCCAATTCTCAAAGCTAAACACACACATTTTTGTAAGTCTACTCTTTGTTGCTTTTCACAAACAAAAGATTCAATAGTGAGTTTATGACTGTGCAGTCTCCACAGTCAGGGCAAAGAACACGCTCATAAAAAGATAGACCTGTCCTATCTTTTTATGTGCGGAGTTCTCTGCACATAAATGCTTTGAGAATCACTATTTGGAAGGGGTATGTTTTCAGAATCCCTTCCCAATAGTGATTCAGACCCTTTTCTATCAATGTTTTTGTTATATCTGGCAGCCTTAGGGTGTTCTTCCACCAAATGTCTTGCCTTATATTTTTCTGATTGGCCTTAGGACTCTGAGCACTTTACCACTACTGACTAGTGCGAAAGTGCATGTGCTCTCTCCATAAAACATGGTTTGATTTCTATTTACCTAATTGCACTACATGTGTCCAGGACCTGTTAATTAAATGCAACTAGTGGGCCTGCAGCACTACTTGTGCTACCCACTTAAGTAGCACTTTAAAAGGTGTCCCAGGCCTGCCATTGAAGCTTGATTGAAGTGTTACACTGCCACATTGACTTGGCATCTAAAATCTATTGTCAGGCCTTAAACTCCTCTTTTTTGTATATAGCACCCCTAATGGAGGCCCTAGGTAGTCCATATGGTAGGGTGCTATGTAATTGAAAGGCAGGGCATATACTTTTAAGTTTTACATGTTCTGATAGTGATAAACTCCCAGATCCATGTTTCACTACTCTGAGGCTTAACCCTCCCAGATGATTACATTGGGAATTCCTTATTACATATAATGATCTGTAATTCCTGGTTGGGAAGGGTTAAATCTGTCATGTTTAGTACCTATAGAATTGTAATGCTACATCCTCTTTTATGGTAAATTTGGATTTATTGTTACAATTTTTAAAATGCCTCTTTTAGAAAGTTAGCATTTTCCTGCACTGTGTGCTTGCAACCTGTCTCCAATACATGTCTGGGGTGGGGTGACAGCTGGGCTTTGTGCATTCCCTATAGATAGCCTCACACCCGGGGTGAGCACAAGTTAATTTACGGTGTGTGGTGACTTACCCTGACTAGGGTTGTGGTTCCTGTTTGGACAGGGTACATACCTCTACCAACTAGGCACCCAGGGCCTCATTTAGGAGGCCGTGTGGTGCAGGGTGGCACAGGAAATGTCTTGCTGTGCTGCCCTGTGCCACTGGGAAAGGGCAGAAATGCACTGTATCTACAAGATTTGGCACATTTCTGCCCTCTCCCACTGCACTGGCACACAAATTGCTGCCATTCGCCAACACAGGCACCCTTGCACCATGGTGCAGGGATGACTGGGTTGTGGGGAGGATTGTTTTTGTGTAGGAAAGGCCACCTTTCTGCACAAAAACAATCACAAGGGTTATTTTCCTTTTTCTATGTTTGATGCAAAATGCAGCACACATAGAAAGAGGAAAACAGGAAGAAATACAAATATTTCTTCCTGTTTCATTACTCTTACATCACCCCTGAGGTGGCATAGGAATTTGTTTCATTCCCAGATTCGTAAATCTGGGAATGTGTCAGATTCCTTTGGATTCCATGGGTGTTGCATGAGAACACCCCTAGCAACACCCATGCAAAGCCCCCTTCACGCATTGCTAGGCATGAAAGGGGTCCATATTTACAAGGCTCAGAAAAAAAACACAAGGTGGCTTTGTGTGGCCTTGTAAATATGAGCTGGCACACTGTAATTAATCTCCGGTGGTGCAGTGTGCTGCTAGGGCCTTGTAAATGAGGCCCCCAATTTCTAACAGTTTTGCTACCATTATCTGGTTGCAAAACATTGAAAAGTTGCCAAACCCCAAGCTGGGATGGTAATTGATTCACAAAGGGGAATGGGTCCATTTTGGACCCCTTCCTCTTTGTAAATCTTGACAAGAGTTTCAGGGACAGTAATCAGTGCTCCATGGGACCACTACTAACACTCAGTGAAAGCTTTTTTGAAAAAATAACTTTTTGTTTTAAATGCAGGCCAGTTTCATTTAAGGAAAACAGTCTGTACTTAAAATAAAAAAAGATGTATTCATTTAATCACAATCGCAGACATAGTAGTCTCCTGACATTTGCAGGCCATCATTCTTATGCTCGCTACCAATCACAGGGGGTTGCACATTGCAATCTGCCTAATGAATATTAATCAGGCAGGTCCTTCTGCAGCCCGTGTTACAGTATTTTGTCAACCGATGAATTTTTACATAGGTTGGTATGCAAAATAGTATTTTAATCACACAAAAAACAGTGGTCAATATGCAGCCACTTTTTGAAAATGCACTAATAGTACTTGACATCTTAAATAAGATTTGTATTTATCCAGGACAGGGTTTTGTTAGTAATATTCTGTGTGGCATAGAGAGCAAAGAATCACATCATGTCAATTAAGTGACCATCTTTAATATAAAAAAAATGAAAAAATATAAATTCTGTAAGCTCAAATTTTTAAATTTGAGGCCTGTAGTCACACCCAAAATATTGACTATAGTTCAAAACTAATAGCCAATACAAACAAATTGATACATGGACATCTTTTTTAAGATGTGTTATTTGCCTGATCGCAACAAGGATGAGAGATGAAAATTACTACTGAGTTATATCAGGGGATCCCTCCCCTCTCCTGTGTTTATCCGCCCACCCACATCCCCTGCCTTTTGTCATCGTACTAAAGCAACAGTGTATCCTCCTGGACCTCACTTCTCTAGTCTTGCCACTAAGGCGCAGATTTAAGAAAAGTGGTGCAGCACCACTTTCCTTGTTCCCGCCTACCACCACCATGTGGGCACCTTATTTAAAATACGGCACATCATTGTGCAGGGTAGGAGGCAATAGGGCAATTTGTTATGACACTATTGATGTTCTCTGCAGGAGTAGCGCCAAAATGTTGGCGCTATTCCTGCAGAGTACATAGAGGCCTATTATAAATAATGGAAGTCCCATTTTAACTCATGCCCTGAGCAGGTATTAAAGGTGCCTAAGAGATTTCCTTGCAATATTTTTTCAGCCCTGCTAGTGGGGAACGCCCCCCCACTTGCATACATTATGCATGGCACAGGCCTAATGTGGTGCAAGGGTTTACAAAGTGGCACAATGCATGCATTGCACCCCTTTGTGAATATGGTGCAGGGAAAATGCCACTTTAGTTCCACCTTAGCTTAAAACAAATGCGACTAAGGTGGCACTAGGGGCTCCTAAATCTACCTCTAAATATCTATATATACGATGAAAAAGAAGAAGGTGGAGTCATTATACTGATAATACGGAGCAGAGGTTATAGGTGTAAGTCCAAGTCTTACTTGACACTGTGTACCAACACCTACTCCCATTAATACTGAGGGTAAACTGAAACGTATTTGAGCTTTGTGATTTTAGGACTCATAAAAAGTTAAAGTTGTTAGCAGGAAGTCACATGCACAATGAACATATGTGCAATAATTAAGGCAACAAGAAGAGTGTGTTGTAAGCTGTTTTTTTTTAAAAACATGGGTTATTTTTCAAGTTCCTCTTAAATTTATCGAAATAATATATTCTCTTCTCTCTTGGATACACTGAAATTCCACTACACAGTACTATTGTACGAGATATACATTATTTCCAATTGCTTCGGCTGATGTCAAACATGGTAGGTGAAGAAACGTTCTTCAAATTGTTTCTAGTGCATCAATACTTAAATTACTAAAGGAGAGGTACATTGAGGCACATATATGGTGGCAGGAGCCAATCTAATTGAGTTCATTTTTAACAGAGGTGCAGGCAAATAGCCACATCACATATGGTACATACACCTGCTGAATACTTTTAGGTCCATATTTATACTTTTTGATGCAAAACTGCACTAACGTGCTAAATGTTTAGCACCAGCTTGCAGCATTCTATAGTGCCAGCCGGGAGCCATATTTGAGGAATGGGGCAAACCAGCGCTAAGCTTGGGCTACCGTCGAAAAATAAATGCTAGCCAGGTGGCAGTATGGGAAAAGGAGGTTGAGCACTGAAAATGACGCTAGGCTTCTTAGCATCAAAAAAATGCTGCTAACCAGCCTTGCGTCATTTTTAGGCGCACAACCATCCAAAAACATGATTCCTGTGTTAGAAAAGACAGGAGTCATGCCCACCACCCCAATGGCCAGCACAGGGGACCAGTGTCCCCTGGGCATGGCTATTGCACCAAAAGCCAGGCAGGGGGCCCAATGTCAGGGCCCCAAATGGCACTGAGAACAAATTCTAAGAAATACCTACCTATATTTAACCTACATACCTGGGATGGGGTCCGCCATCCTGTCGTGTCCCTCTTGTGTGGGTAGGGGTCTTCCTTGGGGTTGGGGTGGGCACCTGTGGACCCATACTATGGAGTTTGACCATGGAAATGGGTCCACAGGTCCCCTAATGCCTTGTCTGACTCAGGCATTAAATAAGGGCGCTAAGCAACTTTAGCCATTATTTGGGTCCGCCTCCCACCCATGCAACATTTTAGCACAGGGAGATAAATATGGTGCTATGGGGATAGTATAATTTTTTGGATGAGAACACCTACAGTGCATCTCATTGACGAACGCATCCAAGAAATTGTGAAAATTCCAATATTTTGATGCTCGACAGGTCTAGCGTAAAAAATTCAATATGGAGTTGAGTTTGTGCCGCATTTGCGTAAAAAAAGTGATGCAAATGCGGCGAAAGCAGAGTATAAATATGCCTCTTAGTTTCTTGGAATGTTCTTATATTGTGCGTGTTTGTAAAACACACTACTAGCCGCAAGGACATCCTGGTGCTCTAACCTTTCTTTGTATAATTTTGTCTCACCTGTAGGCTTGCCTGTTAAAAGAATGCAATCCCCTCACCGGCACATTGGTGCCATGCTTCATTACCAGGATCCTCCTGGGCAGCAACCAAAATAATAAAAATATTATTTTCTTTATTTATGCAGTTTCGTACAGCACAACCTCCACCCGAAGATACTGCAGTACTTTATATGAGCACCAGTTATGTCACACACGAACACATTCATTTTTGGTAGGCACAGAGAGATTAAGATTAAGGCCCTAATTAATACTTTCTCAAGCAAACTGCGCTAATGCAGTTTTGCTTGAAAAGTATACCATTAGCAAGTGACAATCCAAGACGACGGCAGGGCTTCATATTTATGGAATGACGTTAGCCGGTGGTAAGGCTTGGCTTGCTTCATGAAAAAGGATGCTAAGCGGGTATGGGAGGCATAGGGGGACAATGAGGTTGTGCGTCAAAGGATGATGCTAGTCTGGTTAGAGACATAAAAATGCCTCTAACCAGACTAGCATCATCCTTTGATGCACATGTCCCCAGGGCATGGCCATTGGAAAAAAATGTAAAATACTCCCCTGTACTTACCTGACTTACCTGGGATGGGGTCCCCCATCCTGCTGTGTCCCTCTGGTGTGGGTGGGGGTGCCCCTGGGGCTAGAGAAGGGCACCTGTGGGCCCATTCAATGGTCTCTGACCATGGAAATAGGCCCACAGGTCCTCTAAGGCCTGCCCTGACCCAGGCATTTAATAATGGCACTAAGCAAGCTTAGAGCCATTATTTAAGGCCCCTTTCCCCCGTGCTTGACTTTAGCATGGGAGAGATAAATAGGGTGCTATGACCATATCATCATTTTTAGCACTGGAATGCATACCTTGCATCTCATTGACGCAAGGTAGTTTCCCGCAAGCAAAAAATTACTTTAACTCCATAACTTTGGCGCTAGACGGGTCAAACGCCAAAGCATAAATACGGTGTTAGGTTTGTGCCGAATTTCCGTAAAAAAAAAATGCCACTAATTTCGCACAAACAGGGTAGAAATCTGGGCCTAAGTGCTTTGCCCCTGTATCCCAGGATGTTGAAACAACGCAAAGACTTGACCCTGGTTTCTTAACTCCCAAGTTGGCTGCTCAGGCCGTTAGGCCACATCCTCTCTCTTATTAAATACCTCACCATGGCTGTATAATACTGCAGTCAAATGTATTATGGAAAGTGCCAAATTGTGTGCACTAAATCTTCCTTCCAATAGGAGCAAGATTACTTTTTACATATAGCGAGCAAGAGCAAAGGTTGTGGCTGTGTCCCCAGTACAGCAAACCTTTACACACACAATTTTGAAATAGAAGTAATCTCACATAAAATAAGGTGTTTTCCAAGAAAATCAAACTATGGAGATGCCAAATAGATGATGTCCTGGTCATATGGAAAGGTTCTGAAGTAAGAGATGAAAAATTCCAAAATTGGTTAAAAAAATTAGCTGTATTTAATCTTCACAATGACGAAAAGTAAAAACAAACTCAACTTTCTAGATCTAGAAATAATACCAAGGAAAATCAAGATTTGCAGACAAGTATATTCTGAACCCCCGGATGGAAATGTCTTTTCAAGTTACAAAAGTCACCATTTTAAATTACTGTGAAAATCTATTTGTTGGCCAGATTACACATACTAGACCTAGAACCACAAATAAGCAAAGACAAACTTCTTTAAAATACTATGGAGTTAGATGTGTGCCTCAGATAAGTGCTTCAACAAAAAACATAGTTATTGCAAAAATCTAAATGTTAAATACAGAATATCATGCCCCTTTTATGTACATTATAATAGGATGATGTTGGAAATGGCCCTTTTTGCAGGGCTATCCCCAATCGTTTTGTCTCTGACTTCCTGTTTTTGACTGTGTGCTGCATTTCATTTTTGCTGGTTTTAGGACTCTGGGCACTTTACCACTGCTGAACAGTGCTAAAGTGCAAGTGCTCCCTGTCTAAATTGGGCACACCTGGTAGACTGAACTAGAGAGTATTGCTCTATTCATGATTGGCAGATATGAGTTACTAGTAAGTTCCTAGTACAGTGCACCAGGTGTGCCTAGGGTTTGTAAACAATTCCTACTAGTGGGCCTGCAGCATTGATTGTGCCAGCTACATGATTAGCCCCCAGTTTAGTAGTTTCCCATAATCAAGCCCATTCAACAGAACATTCTATTCATAATATTGTGAGATTAAACCTAGTATATGACAGAAGGTAGTCAATAATAGTGATATATGCAGATGTGCTGATATGTAAGAACACCTTAAATATGGACTACAGATACAGGACTACCATTCCCACCTACACTTAAAGGGTAATTGGGACAAGAGAGTGATCACATATTATACAAACTTCCTCAGTCTGATGGTATTATTTACAAAAAAACACATCTACTCTCAAGTAAGCATGATTGGTGATGATAAACATAGGACTACAGTTACCATCTACAACAAAGGTAAGAACAGGAGGTGCGCATGATTGCATATGGCACATGCCCACCTTCTACCAAGTGCAATCTGATGGGGATGCACATTTATCTACAGGAGCATGCGCATGGAGTTAAAACAGGAGGAGGAGACTACGCTGACTTGACAGTTCATCAAGAGTGTTGGGTCCAGGATGGAACCGAGATTGCGGGCGTGGTCAGTGGGGGCCCGAGCGCTTCCAAGGGCAGTGGGCCACCAGGAGATGTCCCAGGCTGATGGTTTGTTGCCGATGATGAGGATTTCTGTTTTTTCGGTATTTAGCTTGAGGCAACTCTCCTTCATAAGGGCTGCGACTGCCCTCATTCCGTTGTGAAGGTGGCTTTCGCTGTGAGTTGGTGAGGGAGATGATGAGCTGAGTGTCATCGGAGTATGAGATGATGTTGAGTGCGTGGTGTCTGGCGATGGTGGCTAGGGGGGCCATGTAGAGGTTGAAGAGGGTGGGGCTCAGAGAGGAGCCTTGCAGGATGCCACAGATGATCTTGGTGGCCACTGAGTAGAAGGGGGAGATACTGACTTTTTGGGTCCTGTCGGACAGAAAGGAGGTAATCCATTCTAGTGTCTTGTCTCGGATGCCGGAGTCATGGAGTTGAGTCTGTAGAGTGGGGTGGAAGATGGTGTCAAAGGCGGTGGACAGGTCGAGGAGGACGAGAGCTGCAGCTTCACCCCTATGTAGAAGGATACGGATGTCGTCTGTGGCGGCAAGGAGGGCGGTCTCTGTGCTGTGGTTGCTCCAGAAGCCTGACTGAGAGGGGTCAACGGTGTTGTAGAGTTCAATGTGTTTGGTGGGTTGTCTGTTGACAGCCTTTTCGATTACCTTGGCTGGCAAGGGGAGTAGAGAGGGGAGTAGAGAGATGGGTTGGAAATTCTTGAGGTCGTCTGGGCCTGCGGTTGGTTTCTTCAAAAAGGGCTTGATTTTGGCGTGTTTCCAGATTTCTGGCGGTTTCAAAGGAGCGGTTGATGATGTGCCGGAGCTTGGGTGCGATGGTGCTGCTTGTTTTGTTGAAGATGTGGTGGGGCAGGGATCGGAGGGAAAGCCGGAGTGGATGGAGTTCATGATGTTGAGGGTTTCCTCATCGGAGATGTTGGCCCAGCAGAGTAGGTGGTGGGGGTTTGGAGGAGGTTCGGTGGTGGCTATGACGGTGTTGGGCATGGGATGGTCTTGGGTTAGGAAGCTGTTGTAGATGTCTGCTATCTTACGGTGGAAGTAGGTGGAGAGGTTGTTGAACATACAGTATATTGACAGTTTATTTAAACCTGTAAATAAATACATAATATATCCCCTATAGACACATTATTAACAGCATTTTTTCACACAAGAGCACCATGTGAATTTAAGATCACACACATACAAAATAAAAACAACAAAGAAACAAGCATTGGCAATGCCAATATGTTTCACCGTATAGTGAAGTTTAGTGGTGTGGATAGGAGTGGAGAGTAGTGTTATGAAGTGGCTTAAAATGGCATGATGTTTTGTGGAGAGAATGGAGTGTTGTAGGGTGGAGTATAGTGTGAGAATTGAGTATAGTGTTGTAGAGTAGAGTGGTATAGAATGTTGTTTTGTAGTTTAGAATAAAGCGGAAAAGTCTAGAGAGAGTTGTTTATCGTGTTGTAGAGTACAGTGACATAGAGTGGAGAAGATTGTTATATAGTGTAGCAGAGTATAGTGTTATAGAATTTAATGAAGTAAATTGGTATGTAGTGTATAGAGGGAGTTGCTTAGAGTGTTGTACAATGGACTAAAGTGGACAAGTGTCACAGAAAGGCAGATAGTGGAGCATTGTGTTATGGAGTGTAGTGGTGTATAGTGAATTTCAGCGGAGCATAGTTTAATGGAGTATAGTATTGTAGAGTTTAGTATTGTGGAATGCAGTGGTATATACTCTACTGGAGTAGAGTGGAGTAGTGTGGATTAGAGTTACATGGCGTAAAGTACAGTGGTGCAGAGTATATTGGTGGCCCTGTAGTAAGTCTCATTTGCATGTGGTGAGGCCCAGCCTGTTGCAGCACATTGAGCAAAAACTGATGGACCGAAAGGTGTTCAAAACTAATTGTCTGTGGCTGAGATTAAGTCAAGCATTACACTAATTTACTTGCTCTACCCACCCGCTAAACCATGGGCTAGATACCAGAAACAGAGCCGCTGTAAGAAGCATGGCACACTAGATGCAGTGATTTCTAATAGCCATGTAATTGTCAAATTGCACATGTAATGTAAAAGGTGGAGTACTGTACTCACCCGGAGAGGTGCTCTGTAATTTTTTAAACAAACTTCAAGATGTGTTAAAGCAGCATCCTTGTATGCATTCACACAACAAAGCTGTTTAACGGTTTCTTCCTGCACACTCATTACAGACATGGCTTGACTCGAATATCCACAGCATCACATACGGAAATCACTTATTAATGACCACTCTCTGTGGGGTCTTTTTTTTATTTTATTTTCATTGGGAGAGTTTATCTAAAGAAAAATACAATATATTGAATCATATTCTGCCTTATTTTTCACATACAACCTAGTTATGAATACAGAAAAATGAATTTACAAAACTGATTCTGCACTGTTTCACATACATTAAAAAGAGTTTACATATCTGTGTCAAGATTTGTTAGAATTTTATACATAGTTTAATTGCATATTGTACACCTATTCCGTCAGTTTCACCTTACAACAAAGGGAGTATGTTTACTCAGACCTCATACAATCCCCTCCAAGATTTTTTAAAATTCATCATATGATCCTGAACGTAGGACATATTTACTCTCAAATTCTTACATTTTTCCAATTTTAGTCAAGCATTGCTGGATTGTCGGTACTATTTCGGAGTGACACTTTTGGAGAATTAATGACCTTGCAATCAATGTAAAAATAAAGATAATTGTTTTTGCTTAGTGCTGACGTTAATTTCAGCTGAATATCCAATCATTGCAGTTAATTAATTTTAACACATTTCGCAACCCCAATGCATCAGAGCACTATTTTGCCCTTTCATCACAAAAAATTCTTATTTTTTAACAACTCCATATAATATGGGACCATGCCCTGCTTCTTCAATTTAGCATCGAAAACATTTGCTCAGAATTTGGAGATATATCTTGTGGAGAGATGCTGGCATCCTAAACAGTAGCCATTTGGTATAGAATTGCATACGTCTGAGATTTGCCCCCTTCAGCAAGGATTCATTAAACTTGTTTATTTTATTCCACACTGTGGTTGTTAATATGTCCTCTTTGACTAACCATTTGTCCTGAGCCTTATTGCCTTTTGCTGTCTAAAGAGGGCCACCCAATCGCTTATAGACCTGCGAGTTCCCGTTTCCAGCAATTCTAATGTCTAATATAGTGGATATGGGTTTTTGATCAATTCCATTCAAATAATGATGTAATTGGATAAATTACCAGCGTATAGTATCTTTAGCATATCCAATACTAGGCTCCACTTCCTACCATTTTGTCCACAAATTAGCTTGTAGGAAATCTTTTATCATGTAATACCCATAACTTGCCCATTTTGAGATGATATTGTTAGCTAGAAGTGGTATATCTCCTACATTTAAATCTTTCAGCTCGGTTGCTCCATTAACTACAGGTATACTGTAATGCTTGAACATCTGCGCCTTATGCTTAACCAACCATTGTAAGCACTTCTATTTAACTTTTGGGAGAAAATCTTGCTCTCTTGCAGAATCAAATCAAGGAAAAAATTATCACTTAGATTTGACGACTTACCGGCCTTGCATCTATACGTAGTATGTGCAAAATCTGCGAAATAATATTCTTTTGGGTCAAAGAGACCGAGGTCCCCGTCTTTTTTTACTGAATAACGTAATGCCTCTATAGGTAGCCTGGGAACTTTCCGAGACCATAAAAATGAAGAAACCATCCCCTCTAGTACTTTAAAAAATGTAATCTGTACTGCAAAGGGGAGAGCAGCGCAGAGGAAGTTACATAAAGGGAGAATAGACATTCGGACCAAGGCAGAGCGACCCACAGGCACATGTTTATCCATGTAATAAACAAGCTCTTAATTTGATATATTAGCAGACCATAATTTAGTGCATGTATATCATTTACATTGTCAGACAAATACCCGTAAGTATCGTTTTGGTTTAGTATTGATTAATTGGCTGAACTCATCGAGGAAGGTGTCCACCAGACAAATGCATAGAAATAGCTCTGTTTTGGCTTTATTTATTTTTTAGCCTTGAGCTCCTGATGTTGCTGTAAAATCCTAAAGACCTGCTCCTGAATCTGTATGCCTGGTTTTAAGAACAGCACTGTGGGACTGTGACAGGACGAACAGTATAAAGGCAACGGAGAGAAATTGTGGTGCTCAGGTAAGTGGTTTATTTAAAAGAATATGTCGATGTTAATGTTTACGGAGTTCTGGTTTTAGTCTAAAGGTGTTGCCTTTTCTTCCTCTTAATGGTGTTTTCCTCCTTCTTTCTTTGTTCTCTTTAAGGTTGATGCTCTGGCGGTCTCTCGTGTGGTTCCAGTGTTGGGGTACCGAAAACAAAAGGAAATAAACGCGACGGTAAGTGGGACAAATAGGTATGTTTCTTTCTCTGAACTATGACAGAATGGGGAAGAGGCAACAAAGGGTGGGGTTGTGCCAGTGAAGAGATGTGGGTACAAAGTGACTAACTTCTTTTTAGTGCACTGATAGGTGACTCACACGTGTTTGTCCCTGTGCCCTCCAATCCCCTCCCAATCCACCCCTCACCCTTCCTTAGTTCCCTTCCCCAGTCCCCTTTACTGTGGTGCTCACTCTGTTGGTCCAAAAAGACCGTACCTTAGTAAGCCACGACCCTCCAGGGTCGTGGCTGGCGCTGGGGTGGTCCGTCTGTGGATAATCTTCGACAGCGCTGACCGGTTCCAGCACCTCGTCGTGTGTGTGGTCCGTCCTTCTGGGATCACCCGTCTGGCTGTTTCCGTTGGTCTCCTCTCCAGTATCTCCTCCTTCGTTCGCTCCGTCCTCTCCTCCGGTCTCCTCTCCCTCGGGGCTCCTTCTCCTCTATGCTAGATGCACTCCGCCTCTTCACTTCCCCGGGCCGGAAACCCTCCCGGGTTACCGTGGCAACGCCGGGACGCCAGCCTCCATCTGGAAGCGTTCCCACGGCAACGTGGGAACGCGGACATGACGTATCGGAATCATCCGATACGTCAGCTGCAGCCCTTCCCGAAGGGGTGATCGGGGATACCCGTTCACATCCCCCTTCCCAAGAACGGTCCTGCTCGAGGACCGATGTAGAGTCAGGGAACCGAGACAAATAATCAGCAGGGGCTTGCTGAGACCCCGGGACGTGGCGGACCTGAAAGGAAAATGGCTGTAGTTCAAGGAACCATCTCAGAATCCGGGAATTCGAGTCTTTATGAGCGGCCAACCAAGTGAGGGGAGCGTGATCCGTGAAAAGAATAAAAGGTCGACCCAACAGGTAATACTGTAAACTGTCCACGGCCCACTTAATAGCCAAACACTCCCTCTCGATGATGGGAAAATGACGTTCCCGAGGAAACAGTTTCCTGCTGATATATACGATAGGGTGATCACGACCCTCCCCGTCAGGTTGAGCCAGAACCCCCCCCAGTCCCACATCTGAGGCATCAGTATACAGATGAAATGGTTTTGAAAAGTCTGGACACTGTAATATGGGTTCCTTGGTTAGATAGGATTTCAATCGTTCAAAACTAGTGGTCTGAAGATCAGAAAATGGTAATAACAGGTTAGGGTGCGATTTGGACAGGAGGTCTGTGAGGGGAGCCGCAAGGGTGGAATACTCAGGTATGAACCTTCGATAGTAGACCACTAGTCCCAGGAAAGAGCGTAAATCTTTCTTGGTTTTAGGGGTAGGGGCATTTAGTATGGCGTCCACTTTCTTGGTTTGGGGTTGTAGAGTACCCTGACTGATTTTGTATCCTAGGTATGAGATGTCGGGTTTTCCTATAACGCATTTCTTGGGGTTGGCTGTTAAACCCGCTTTTGTTAGAGTGTGGAATATCTGTTGTAAATGATCTAGGTGATCCCCCCAGGTCTCACTAAAAATTACTACATCGTCTAAGTAGGCTGCTGAGAAAGTATGGAATGGTTTTAGTAGCCTATCCATTAACCTTTGGAAGGTAGCTGGTGCTCCATGTAGGCCAAAAGGTAACACTGTAAAATGATAAAGCCCGGACTGGGTAGAGAAAGCCGTTTTTTCTTTATCATCAGGGGCCAAGGGAATTTGCCAATACCCCTTCGTTAAGTCTATCGTGGACATATATTTAGCTTTTCCTAGCTTTTCTAGGACGTCGTCTACTCTAGGAATTGGGTACGTGTCAAACATCGAATTTTCATTGAGTTTTCGGAAGACGATGCAGAATCTGACAGTTCCGTCAGGTTTTGGTACCAGGACTACTGGGGAGCACCAGGGACTAGTAGAAGGTTCCACTACTCCTAGAGCTAACATTTTCTGTATCTCGTCCTCTATGATTTGTTTTCTTGCCTCCGGAATACGATATGGTCGTAATCTAATAATTTTACCTGGGGTCGTTCGTATTCTATGGTGGATCAAGGTGGTTTTACCGGGTGTCTCTGAAAACAAATGTTGAAAGTGCTTCAATAAGCGATATACCTGCCCCTTTTCTAGATTCGTCAAGGCTCCATTTACCGAGGGTAACCTTTCCCTATCGTTTTGTCCTGTGGGATAGAACTCAATATTTAATTCTTTACTTGGACATAGAAACCGACCCATTTCTACTCTATTGTCAGGGTTCTCGGGTACCTCCCATTTCTTTAAGAGGTTCACATGATAAATTTGGGTCTTTTTAGGATTGGCCGATATTTCAATAAGATAAGTAACAGGAGTGAATGCCCGAATTACCCGATATGGACCTTGCCATCTCGCGAGGAGTTTTTGTTCTGATGTGGGACGCATTATTAATACCTGGTCTTCTGGTTGAAAAACCCTCAACTTACTCCCTTTGTCATAATAATGCTTTTGGGTCCTTTGGGCCTGTTCCATATTTTCTCGTACCTCTTCCCATAACCCTTGTAAGTGTGTCCTCAAGTTGTGGGCATATTCCAACAATGGCCTTCCTCCTTCCCCCGCCTCTTCCTCCCATGTTTCGATGGCCATGTCCAGAAGGGAACGGGGTTGCCGTCCGAACACTAACTCGAATGGGCTATGTCCTGTTGAGGCCTGTTCATGTGTTCGGATGGCATATAACACTAACGGTAATTTCTGATCCCAGTCTCTCCCAGAATCCTGCACTATTTTCCTCAGTAGGGTTTTGATGGTCCGGTTGTAACGTTCCACCAATCCATTCGTCTGTGGATGATAAACAGAGGTTTTGATTTGGGAAATACCTAATGTCTTACAAACTTGTTTCATGAGAGTCGACATAAAGGGGGTCCCCTGGTCGGTGAGTATTTCGTGGGGAAACCCGATTCGAGTGAAGACAGTTATCATTGCTTGGGCAACTGTTTTTGTAGTCATACTTGTCAGGGGAATAGCCTCGGGGTATCGGGTGGCATAATCAACAATAACCAATATATACGTGTGACCTTTAGAAGAAGGTACTACGGGACCAATCAGATCCATCCCTATCCTGCTAAATGGGACGTCTATAATGGGGAGGGGTACAAGCGGTGCTTTTTTAGGCCTACCCGGTTCCGTAAGCTGACACCTGGGACACTGTGAACAATATTTTCTTATGTGTGCAAAAACACCTGGCCAATAAAACCGCCTGAGGAGATACTCTTCGTTTTTTTCCCTCCCAAAATGCCCCCCCCCCTGGTTGATTATGTGCGAGGGTCAGGACGTGATCCCTATAATGTTCTGGTACTATTAGTTGTTGTTTACGCTCCCCCGCACGAGTAGTGGTCACCCTATATAAGAGGTTTCTTTTAATTAGGAAGTAAGGACCCACCTCCTCAGTTTCTTCTGTTTTTGCGGATCTCCAGGCCTGAGCGAGGGAGGGATCTTCTCTCTGTTGTTGATGAAAACTGACAGGTGCTTCATGGGTTTCTGCTACAAGTCCTTGGGCTTGTTCCTGCCCATTATAACTCCGGAAATGCACTCTCTCCTCTCGTTTTTCTCGACGTGACAGTTTTCTACGGGTTAAAGGGCATTCAATAGTACTGTCAGCAAAAGGAGCCTCACCCCACCAGTCCTGTGACATCTTGGGGTTCCTAACCTGATCCAGGAGCTCCTGGAAGTGGTTGTAATCGGTCCTAATGATACATTCCTCAATCAGTTGAGACATTATCCCCATAGGAAGGAAATCCCTGTAGTCTCCCCACTCTATTTTAAGTACTTTTAATGGGTATTGTTCTTTGTCTCCGTGAATACAACAAATATTAACCCACTGCCTTGTTTCCCTATCTACCGGGCTTATTACGTCTTCCCTAACCACGGATTGGCTGCAACCCGAATCAACTAGAGCACATACAGACCGTCCATTGATTTTCATGGTCTGTTTGAACTTAATGTCACCTCTTCCGGTACAGAGTACACGTCGCCTGGTCACTCCTATCTCCATCGGCTCACTACCCTCATGTTTCCGCGGACACATACGGGCTATGTGTCCCCATTCCCCACAGTTGTAACATTGGGGCCCCTGTACGGGAGGACCTTCTGATAGTCTACGGGGAACTGGATCGTCGAGGAGAACTCTCGGGAGGGTTTTTGGGATTGGGCACAACAGATTTTATGTTGGGTCTGGGTTGTATACCCCTCACATCTGTAGAGCGATTATATGCGCAGGCTAAATCGATCGCCATGTCGGTATCTACCTTTGGATGTTGCCGTATCCAGTTTTTTGTAGAAGGAGGTAAGGCGTCTAAGTATTGTTCGAGTACAATCGTTTGTATAACCTCCTCGCGGCTATTCCCGATAGGACCCAACCATTTCAAGGCCAAATCTTTTACACGAAAATAAAAGGTACGGGGGTCCTCATTTGGTCCCCATTTGACTTTTCGGAATTTGACCCGGTAGTATTCTGTATCATGTCCAACACGTTCTAGGATGCTGGTCTTTATATCTTTGTATGGTGTGGTTCCCCCGGGGTTCGCGGCTTGATAGGCGGCTTGTAATAGACTGGTAAGTAAAGGTGCGACGTATTGTCCCCATCTTTCTTCAGGCCATTGAGCTGAAGAAGCCACTCTTTCAAAGTTAGTGAAGAAAGACTCCGGGTCTTCCCCCTCTTGATATTTCTGCAACACTGAACTGGGGACATTGGGGTGAACCTTGCTAACGGCAATGGTCTCGGTTAGTTTCTTCATGGCTGTTTCGTGTACCAATTGGTTGTTTGCAAGTATTGTCGCTTGGCTTTTCAAGGCCGACTGCAAGGCTTCCCTGTCCTCTTTCGCTTCCCGTTGGTGTGCCTCCCATACCAACTGCAAATGTCGTTGGCCTTCCGCCAGTTGTTTGATCATATCCTCTAAAGACGGGCTTTCACTCATTGTTTATACTGTTCGGCTGTCGGGGTGGGCTCCTAAAATCCCACTTCTGACACCAATGTGACAGGACGAACAGTATAAAGACAACGGAGAGAAATTGTGGTGCTCAGGTAAGTGGTTTATTTAAAAAAATATGTTGATGTTAATGTTTACGGAGTTCTGGTTTTAGTCTCAAGGTGTTGCCTTTTCTTCCTCTTAATGGTGTTTTCGTCCTTCTTTATTTGTTCTCTTTAAGGTTGATGCTCTGGCGGTCTCTCGTGTGGTTCCAGTGTTGGGGTACCGAAAACAAAAGGAAATAAACGCGACGGTAAGTGGGACGAATAGGTATGTTTCTTTCTCTGAACTATGACAGAATGGGGAAGAGGCAACAAAGGGTGGGGTTGTGCCAGTGAAGAGATGTGGGTACAAAGTGACTAACTTCTTTTTAGTGCACTGATAGGTGACTCACACGTGTTTGTCCCTGTGCCCTCCAATCCCCTCCCAGTCCACCCCTCACCCTTCCTTAGTTCCCTTCCCCAGTCCCCTTTACTGTGGTGCTCACTCTGTTGGTCCAAAAAGACCATACCTTAGTAAGCCACGACCCTCCAGGGTCGTGGCTGGCGCTGGGGTGGTCCGTCTGTGGATAATCTTCGACAGCGCTGACCGGTTCCAGCACCTCGTCGTGTGTGTGGTCCGTCCTTCCGGGATCACCCGTCTGGCTGTTTCCGTTGGTCTCCTCTCCAGTATCTCCTCCTTCGTTCGCTCCGTCCTCTCCTCCGGTCTCCTCTCCCTCGGGCTCCTTCTCCTCTATGCTAGATGCACTCCGCCTCTTCACTTCCCCTCCCGGGTTACCGTGGCAACGGCGGGACGCCAGCCTCCATCTGGAAGCGTTCCCACGGCAACGTGGGAACGCGGACATGACGTATCGGAATCATCCGATACGTCAGCTGCAGCCCTTCCCGAAGGGGTGATCGGGGATACCCGTTCACAGGGACCTTGACAAATGACAAGCCTATTACAGTTTACACGGTCCCTGTAAGTGAAAAGCCTACCCCCTGCACACTTTCAAACAACATAAGTCTTGAACGGATATTTAAGGAATGTCGCCTAGAACAAGCATACATTAGACATACTCCTGTGAAAGCCATGTGCTAGAAGAGTACCAGGGTCACTCATCTGTCTATTGTTCACCATATCCCTTAGCAGCGAAGTTAAGACCACAGGCTCAGGCCTGGAAGAGCACCTCCTCAGTCAACGGGGGCCTAGACACCCAACTGCGTGTCTGCAGTTTCCCCTTATCATAACTGCTGTGAGCACCATGCAGCGGTACATAGGCTTGGCTCCTGAGCGGGTGCAGCAGCTGCCGGCTCTGTAGCTGCTTCTCCAAGACAGACATACGGCAGCAGGTAAAAGGAACTCTGCCTAGTGCCTGCTGCGCTCTCCAACCATGACTACCAGGATGTAGGGACTTGTCCACTCCCTGCTCAACAAACCATCTTCAGACGCCACTTGAAGGGCTGAAAGACGAGGCACTACAAGAGCCGCCACCAGTGACCATTCCAACCCACCCACACTCAGGCTGCAAACATAGAAGGTGGACAATGGCACCAGGCCAATTGACATGAAAGATGACAGACTAGAAAGAGCATCTTGTTTTCAGGCATAGCAAGCTTATCATCACTATGGTTGGACATTTGTCCCAAGCGAATGCCATTTTCAGGTCAGGCAACATCTTTTTCACATTTAGGATTACAAGTGTAAGTATTGGTTTGTACGTAATAAATACTAAAATGGTAACTTACGAAATACATTCTAGAAAGGGAATTATCACATGGCATTTTGTATACGACCCTAATACTGCCACCGGCATAATGCTGCTACGTCTTGGAAATACCATAACAGACAAAGAGGGCTCCATGCTAAGCCATGGAGAAGGAGGGCGAGCATCTGTGAACAATAAAGCACAGCGTTCACGAGGCGGGCACCGCGCTGAACCTGGGGAGCACTCATTGAAATGTTTTTAAAATGTCCCTTAAAAAAGTAACACAGAAAAAGTGGGAGCATCCAAGTGCCGCAGCGATACTCCAAGGGATTCAACAACATGGAAAAAGGAGGGACCAGGAAGCCAAATTACCCACTAGCAAGTAAGCATTTTTACAAAACAACCAACTAGACAAATCCAAAGTGATGGGAAGAGTCAAAGCCCAAAAAGAACATACAACAGATCATCTTCACAGCACAAGTGCTGTCTAGGCTCGACCTAAAAAGATCAAAGAACTCATGGAGTGCTCTTTCAGAAACATCTTTTGCTAGCTTGGTGCTCCCCTAGGATGAAGCATGCAGCCAATGTGTGACTGTAGGGATGGTTTCCTGTTAAAAGAAAGGCGAAAATGTAAGGCATAATTAAAGACACTAAGGGCCAGATGTAGGTAGGTATTCAATTGCGACTTGCAATATGCAAGTCATAGCGACTCGCAAATTGCAACTCGCAATCTGAGATGCAGAAAGGTGTCTCAGACACCTTCTGCGACTCGCTATGGGGTCGCAAAGACCCACCTCATGAATATTAATGAGGTGGGTCGCAGTTTGCGACCCCATAGCGAGCCTGGGCACTCACAGGGATGGTGGCCTGCTGGAGACAGCAGACCACCATGTCCGTGACTGCTTTTTTAATAAAGCAGTTTTTTTTTTCTTTTTGCAGCCCGTTTTCCTTAAAGGAAAACGAGCTGCAAAAAGAAAGAATTCCGAAACCATTTGGCTTTGTTTTTTTCAGAGTAGGCAGTGGTCCATAGGACCACTGCCTACTCTGAAAAAATATTTTTGTGGGCATTCACAAAGGGGAAGGGGTCCCGTGGGGACCCCTTCCCTTTTGCAAATGGGTTACCATCCACTTCAAGTGGATGGTAACTGCGAGTTGGTTTGCGACCGCTTTCGTGGTCACAAAGCAACTCAGCATCGCGATGCGGTCGCAAATAGGAAGGGAGCCCCCCTTCCTATTTGCGAGTCGGAATCACATTTTGCGAGTCGGTACCGACTCGCAAAATGTGACTCTGCATCGCGTTCAGCCTTTTGCGCCTCGCAAACTGCGTTTTTCGCCGTTTGCGAGGCGTAAAAGTCTTCCTACATCTGGCCCTAAGCTCCTCATTGTGAGAGGTCTGGTAAATGTGGTAAATGAATTGGATTTTCCCCACTCTTGGTGTTACTGATACCACATGTGTCCGTAACTTTGTGTTTGGGGGAAATTTGCTCAATTACTCAATGGTCTACTGAAAACTGATGAATTACCAAGCCAGTCAGTAAAAACGGGTTTGAATTTCCAAGTTATTATTCACTTAGGGCGAGACTTTAATCGGAAGTGTTATGCTGCTATTTAGCAGTAGCATTCTTGCTAGGATTTATGGGTTGAAAACTTGGGCGAAAAGATTGCAGAGATATAAGTAGCACAAAGGCATAAAGCACACGTACAAACTGAGCATGGGCAATTGTACCCGACTTGAGAACTCTTTCAGTTGCAGGCAGGTAGGAGTTTGTATCTGAAATGCAATTAAGCCTTTAATTATAATAAGGGATATATTGTATGAAATTTCTGAACAACGCGAGGGAGGCTATGAAGGATCGTGCCTAGCTCTCACCTTCCAGCATCCTTACCAACAAACATTGTCAAAGGCAATAGGTCTGGTTTGCATTGTGAGAACTGACTAAAACGTTAAAGTCTGCTGCAGTGAAAAAAGTGATTACTTTCTGTATGCAGTACATATATGAGCTAAATAATGTAAAGTCAGATGTACAATGCCATTTACCTGATTTCAAACTTACAGGATTTGCGACAGCTTTATGACTCTTTGGTGTACATTAAACCAATTTGGTGAGTTGGAAATGTTTTCCAGTTCACAAAATGGTTATTCGTATTGTAGTTTGGAGTGGGTATGAAACTGGCACCTCGCCCTAATCGCAAATTGGAATGGTATGTATCAATGGCCTGCAACTTCAATTGGGGTTGTAAACCCTTGGTGAGTTACCAACATCTCAAAGGTAGTGGTAATTGATTTGGAAAGGGGAAGGTGTCCAACTGGACACCTTCCCCTTTGTGTATACGGGCAGCACCTGCGAGGAAGCAGCCAATGGTCCAGAGGACTACTGCTTGCTCTCCTGAGATTTTCCTAAACAGAAAACCTTTAAAAAAAAAAAAAAAAAAAAAAAAGTGCACGGATTCCTTTATGGAGCACATGCTGTTAAAAAAAAGGCTCTCCATTTTGGAACGTAAATGCAGGGATGGGGTTTTGCTGTACACTGCAAACCTCTATTCCTATATTGTTAACCAATCGGTAAATAGGTTGCATCAAACACATGGGTCCCACACCCAAACACTCCGAATGCTTATTGACCTTCACTTTGGGAATGGAAATGATTGCTCCAGACCGCACTTTTGAGATGTAGAAAAGCCCCTCATGTGTTATAATGCAAGTACTCTCCAATAGTTCACATGATGGAATGATCAGTCAATAACTTGAGGTGAGAGGGGAAAGGTTAAGTTTAATAATTTATAGGGTGTGACGTGTTTTACGGAAATAGCATGCAGACTTTAGTGCTCACAAAACCAAAGCCTACATGGTACAGTACCTACAGTGTTGTTTCCCTGGCAGGTGTGGAAAATGTCACAGAACTCAGAAGTCCAATCTCGAAAACATCAACCCATTCATAGTCAGAGCTGTGTTTTTTTTTTAAATATTGGTAACAACAGGCCAGGCAGAGAGTTGCAAAGGTAAGCCAGATAATTTTTTTTTTTTTTTAAAAACACTTGTTGATTGATCTCAGACAATGTCACAAATTTCTAAGTTTGACTAAGTCACCTAATTACTTCTTTATCTTGTCAACAAGCTGTTTACAAGGCTTAAAGGAGTGACATACCGAAAACAAACTTTTGCCAAATCGGTTCATGTCAGCAGGTTATTCTCATTGATGTACAAGCTCAGAAGCAGCCTTGAATAACTCTGTAATTGACGTTCCTGTTTTTTCCCAAGCAACAGCTTTTAACAAGATCCCATTGGGGTAACTGTCCTGGAGCATAGCACGTCGACTGGAAAGAAAAGTTTTACCCAAGTAAGATCATAGGACACTAAACACGGTCTTGTGCAGCATAATAATTGGAAAATCACAAAGGTAACCTAGAACATCAGCTTTACCCAGATGAAGATAGAATCCCACCATATTTAATGAGTAGAAGGGCTGACTGTCCATTCCATTGACAGCCGTCTGAAACATGCTATGTATGCAGTCAGCCAGTCTTGGATTAACCATAGAATACAGCTAAGCTTTAGGCACTGGGGATGAAGTGAAGGGAAGGCAAATAAATAGTAATTTTATTACCACAGAGGGGTGGGCGAAGTAGCGGTATGTGGAAGTAAATGTAGTTAGAGTAAGTACATATTACCGACTCATGTAAGAGTGACATATTTTATTATGTATAAAGGGACATCATTTTTGCCACAGTTCTCCCATTTTTTTCCTGTGTTGTTTTGCTGCATGGCAGATGGTGCAGAAACTGCACCAGAGGTATGCAGTTTAAATGTCATATGAGGGTTGCAATGTGTATTTACACCACCTACAAATACGTCAAAAAATTATATGGCTGACATAAACACTACTCTGCTCTGGCTGGGCTGAGGTTTGTACTCTAGTGACAAATTGTCCGAAAAAGTGCCTTTGTCATCTTCAAAAACCTATTTTTTATGCATGACTAAGTTATCCTTCAAGTGTCCTTTTTAATCTGTCAGTGCTGAGTGCCTAATAAATTTAAAAAAGTGCCACAATACATATTTGAAATATTCTACCCTCCTAAAGTACAAATGACAAAAAGCTGTTTTCAATGTTTAGGTTAATTTTGATCATCCATGAATAGCTCTTGAAGGTAGCAAATTGATCCAAAGTTTTTTTTTAGTCAGTTTAAAAAATAGAATGTGAGAGTGAAAGTAGATTTCTGATCAGTTTTATGGAAAAGTAACATTATAAAAATGTGTTTTGTGCTGCCTGACCTGAGCCAAAACTGACTTTCAACAAGTTTTGTCATGAATCTCACCTCCGAACCCCCATTACACATTACTGGTTGGAGTTAATAACCAGGCTTTCTGGGGGCAATAGTAGACTCTGGGCACAGAGAGGCAGGCCACATAACAGGGATTAACCATCTTGGATGGGGCAAAAACAGTTGGCAGAGCAAAGACCAGCCTTCATTATATCCCTCTTGTCTTGTATTTGCGAAATGGGTCTAACAGGATTGGCTCTCTTTCATTGCAAGAACCTTCTATAATTGCTGATCTCAGCCCCAATAGTGGGAAAACAGTTCTTAACTGTGACAGATGGAGCTCATCTAAATATGGGAGTAGTTCAATAAGAGCCACCGTACTGTCTGCTGGAAGAAGGAGGTAGCAAAGTTAGCAGTTTTGGGATAGGGCTTCTGGCAATTTTTACAGTATGGCACAGAGGAAGTGTTACAAAAGGAGGTGTGCTCAGGGCAAAAACAGAGGCAGGATTGCATAGGAAAAATTCTCCAATCACTTGCTATTGCAACAGTATAAGACTGCACCTCACCAACACATCTAAAGAACATGTTTAGACCTGGGGAGACTACACATGAAGATGAAGGCCCCATAGGAAGAAAGAAGACTCAAGGATTCTTGAATGCTGCTGGCACCCAGGGACTGGAACTGCTCTTCAAGGTTCAAATGGTTGGTCTTTGTTTGAGCTGGCCCTTTTTATAGGGTCATTCCCCAAATGTTTTGCCTTCTCCTGTTATTTTCTGACTCTTTTTGCAGACGTTATGACTCTGGTCACTTTATCACTGCTGATCAGTGCTAAAGTGCATGTGCTCTCCCTTGTAAACTTAGTATGATTACCCTATACCTATTTGGAACATTGAACTTAACTGTTAGCTCCTTGTACAGTGGTATCCCTATACCCAGGGCCTGGAAATTAAATGCTACTAGTGGGCCTGCAGCGCTGCCTGCACCACCCACAGAAGTAGCCTTTCAAACCCGTTTCAGGCCTGCTAGCGCAAGGCCTGCGTGCGCAGTTTACTGCCACAGGGACCTGGCATCTAAATGTACTTGCCAGGCCCGGAACTCCCCATTTACTAGATGTAAGTCACCCCTAAGGTAGGCCCTAGCTAGCCCTATGGGGAGGGTGCTATGTATGTAGAAGGCAGGCCTGGTTGTGTGGCCTGTCCTGGAAGTGACAAACAGTCTATTTGGTTTCTCACTGCTGTGAGTGCTGCCTTGCTCATGCGATTGCATTGGAAATGCCCTACCTTATGTTTAGGCGGTATTGTCTGATTTATGAGAGGTAGCATAGGCATGTTTGGTATGGTTGTAATGGTGGTGAGTAAAGCTGCTTACTGGTGTAGGTGGATTTTTTATTACCATTAAAGAAATGCCACATCGAAAAATTGAGCATTTGTCTGTGCTTATAACTCTGGTGTTTTGCAGCTTGACTCCAATCCACATCTGGGGCAGAGTGACAGCTGGGCTTTGTGCATACTTTTCAGACAACCTGTACACAGGGAGGGTGAAGGTGTCACAGAGGTGCATCTGCATATTAAAAAGTCTTCCTGGGCTGAGAGAGGGAGAGGTGGGGCACACCTGCATTTGTAAAGGCTGTGCCCTGGCCTCACACAAAGGGCTTGTTTACCCCCACTGATGTCTTGAGCCTGTGCTGGAGGAGAGAAGGGACACTCCTAAAACAGTTAGGACTGGTTGGATACCCTTCTCCTCCTTTTGTGGAGACTGCACAAAATGAGTATAAGTACAGGGGGCTTCCCCCACATTTTTAGACATTCTTGGACTTCAGAATTGGACACAGGATCTCTGCGGTAGGCACTCACCAGGAACCGCCTTGGACTGCTGCTGTTGTGCTCACCTGTGACCTGCTGGGTCACTAGGATAAACTGCCACTGACTGCATGTCTTTGCGCTATCCTGTTGGAGGGGGCCTTACTGCCCTGTGCCCCTGATCTGTGTCTCCAGAGGCTGGGTGATGTGCCCCCTGCAACCTTTTCCCTGCCCTGAAGGAGTGCAGGAAGAGTGCTCACCTACATGGTGGCACAGAGCATCTTCTTAGCACTTTATTTGGGCCAGAAGAGCGCCTTTCCCCCTTCTTAATGTTGGTACCACTAGTGGATTAGCCTCATTGTCAAAGAGCATGGAATGTGCCATTTTATCGGTACCCCCGGGGAACAAGAGCACACGGAGCATGTCCAGGGTAAAAGCAGGCATTTTCTTTTCTGAATCACCGTTGCGGCTGGGATGAGCGCAGTGATTCACTCACACACCAGACCGGGTGTGGCTGAGTGACAGGAGTCACGACAGCGGCCCAGGAGGGCCAAGCAGAACTGTCCGGGAGGCCCTGGAGGGCTACCGACTTATGAC
Source organism: Pleurodeles waltl (assembly GCF_031143425.1). Classification (NCBI taxonomy): domain Eukaryota; kingdom Metazoa; phylum Chordata; class Amphibia; order Caudata; family Salamandridae; genus Pleurodeles; species Pleurodeles waltl. The sequence goes on along the minus strand of NC_090438.1, from coordinate 623,809,991 downwards.
CCCCCCCACCTCAAGCACCTGGAGGAATCCTGCCGGCTAGGCAGGTAAGAGGGCCTGCAGCCGGGCGGGAGAACGAAGCTTCGCGCTCTTAGAGCCAGGAGGCTCAAGTACACCCCAGCCCCTCTCCTTCCCTGATGAGGGAGCTGTGAGATTTCAACCCCACCGTTAGGCCGTGGGCGGTTGTCTTGGAGCCGGTTAGTGTTCGCTTCAGTTCGGGACACACAGGGGGTCCTCCCGGTGAGCTAAGAGGATCACGTTGGCCCCCATCATTGCATATGAGGTATTGTTTCGGGGACCTCAGTTTTCTGTGCCCCACCGCCATAAGTAATCCTCACACGATGGGTGGGAAACCTCAGTGGAGACCCCGTCTTGCTAAGGAGAGAACCCCGCAATTTCCATAATTGTTTTCCCATAAAAGTTTACCCATGTAAGGAACATTTTAGTAGACTGTGGCCCTCATTATGACATTGGGGGTAAATCCTGATCACCGCCACACTGACGGCCGCCAACTTACCGCAGCAACGGCGGATTTCTATTCACCATATATACACACATCAATCCCATAGAATTCAGCCACATACACAAATCTGCCAGACCAATGGTCAGTGATAGCGTGGCGGTATCAAAACCCACACCGTTACACCAACAGAACAACACCGATAACATTATGACCCACAATCACCACAGCGGACATTCAACAGCGGTAAACCATTGACGGTACATACCGCCGTGCTCACAATGGACACCCACATGCAAAACAGCAACACATTGGACAATTTAAACAACACACACCTGACACCATACACACACCACACCCACACCACAATAAAACACACACACACATTACCCACAACCCTTTAAGATTACAAATCTTTGCCACCAGAGAGACACCAAGACCACTGAGACAACTAGAGCCACACACTACTCACAACTATACACCACTCACGCACTCCACAACACACACCCCAACAAATTACCCAACACACCCTCACCAACACACCTCACATAACACCCATGGCACCACAAAGACAGCCCATTTCACAGAGGAGGAAAGGGTCATGGTGGAGGAAATAGTCAGGGCAGAGCCACGACTATCTGGAACACAGGTGCAGCAGATATCAATAGCCAGGAAGATAGAGCTATGGCAGAGAATTGTGGACAGGGTCAATGCCGTGGGACAGCACCCCAGAACTAGGGATGACATCAGGAAGAGGTGGAACGACCTACGGGGAAAGATACATTCCATAGCAGCAAGACACCAGCTCGCTATCCAGAAGACTGGCGGTGGACCTCCACCTCCTCCCCCACAACTCACAGCATGGGAGGAGCAAGTCTTGGCAATATTGCATCCTGAGGGCCTAGTCGGAGTCAGAGGAGGGCAGGACTCTGATAAGTCAACTCTCTACTATTATCACCCCCCCACCTTCATGCCATCACATACCCTCACTACCATCACTCCACTACATCCCACATACTCCACCATCACATCTCACTAATCCCAATGCCAAGCCCTGCGTGCTGTACCAATGCATGGACAACCCTCATAGCCCTGCATGGACACTCATCACTAAAGTATGCACAGCATAGAGAACTAACAATCCCACCATACAATAACAAACACAAGTGAAAGCTGGCAGAGCAAATCAAACCATAGAGGGGAAGCCAGCGATGTACAATATGTCATACACATCAACCATAACACATCATTTACATCCCCACAGGTACCCCAGCCAATGTCACCAGAGAGGAGGGGCCAGCACTATCCAGTCCCCCAACATTAGAGGCCCACAGTGATGACAGTAACTCTGGTCTTCAGGATCTGGACGATCTACCTGACCCATCAGGGACCACTGGACAGCCGGTTACCCAAGCTCAGTCACAGACCACCACAGAGCCTCCCCCATCAGGAAACAACATGACAGCACCCACCCAGCGTACCCACACCTCTGTCCCCAGTACACATCCATCAGCAGTGTGTCCACCTCTACAGGGACCCAGGCCACACCTCACACACAAAACAATCAGGGACCTGGGGTCAGTGGCAGTGGGCACACAGTTCAGGGGACAGAGGAACAGGCCAACAGGGAAACTGGGAGAGTACTGTGCACCAGGGAGAGGACAGACCCAGGGAAACAACTCTCCAGGAGGCACTCTCCGAGATCCTGGAAGCCTACCAACATTCCCAGGACATGATGGGCCAGATGCTGGACAACATGCAGGAGAACAGGCGGCTGCAGGAGGCACAGTATCAGGGGATCAGGGAGGACTTGAAGGCCATCAACAACACCCTGATCGCTATAGCAGGGGTGCTGGCAGATATGGCCAACATTATGAGGGCAGCAGTCTCACACCAGCGGGCCCCTGCCACTAGCCAGACATCTGAACAGCCTTCCACTTTTGCTGCTGCTCGTGGCCAGGAGGCCCCGCCACAGGACTCACAGGCCACCAGCACTCCTCCCCCTGCAGAAGGTGAACCACCCCACAAACGTTCCCTGCGATCCAGACAGAAGCCAGAGGCACATGCCAAGACCTCCACCAGGAAATGAGACTGTCCTAATTGTCCCCCTTGTGTCCCACTCAGTCACCCTGTCCACCTTTAACTGCCATTGCTCCCCTTCCTATGTCCCCTTTGACAATGCCACCTGAGCTACAAAGTGACTGGAACAATACCCTGGACTTTCCTCCATTACCACCCCATCCCATTGAACTTTACCCCTATATGTTAGCACTTCAATAAACACCCTTTGAAAAAACTCAAGTTGGAGTATGTTATGTATATCAAATGCATATGTATTTTTTTAACAGGTACAAACATTGCAAATGAACTGTACATAGAATGAGCATAGATTAATGACTTGTAGCTGGCTGTGGTGATCTCACCAGGAGTATTTGTCAAATCCCCAACATCTGCAAAATGAATTGTCAGAGGGAACAATGGAAGTGGAAAATATCAGCATTCCATTGCCACACAAATTACAACCAAAGTAATTGAAATTTAAAGTTACACTGTCTTACCTGTCTGTCATTGGAAGTATTGACGGATCACAGATGTTCTGTTGGCCTCATCCTCATCCTCTTCCTCCTCATCCTCAATGTCCACAGGGTCTACTGCTGCCACAGGGGCATCTCCAGTCTCCTTCTCCTGCAGAAAAGGTACATGGCATCTGAGGGCCAGCTTGTGAAACATGCAGCATGCCACTACTATCTGGCAGACCTTCTTGGGTGAGTAGCACAAGGATCCCCCTGTTAGATGGAGGCACCGGAACCTGGCCTTCAGGAGGCCAAAGGTTCTCTCAATTATCCTTCTGGTTCACTCATGTGCCTCATTATAAAGTTCTCCTGCCTTTGTCCTGGCATTCCTCACAGGGGTCAGCAGCCATGACAGGTTTGGGTGACCAGAGTCACCTGCAAATATTGAGGGACAACATTTAGACACACACTATCCTATATGGCTAACACCACAAGCACACACCAACATATACTGGGTGGGAACCAGGGCTCATCTATGAGCCACACCCTGTGTCTCTGTAGTTGGCCCATCACATTTGGGATGCTGCTCTTCCTTAGGAGAAAAGCATCATGCACCGAACCAGGATACTTAGCATTGATGTGGGAGATGTACTGGTCCGTCAAGCACACCATCTGAACATTCATAGAGTGGGACAAATGCAGTATGTGTACCATCAATTGCCCCAATTATGTTGGGGATATGTTCCATTGCAACAAACTCGGCCTTCACTGTGGCCAAATCCTCAACCTGGGGGAAAGCAATGTAGCTGCACATGTGTTTTATCAGGGTAGACAACACTCTTGTCAGCACTATTGAGAAAATTGGCTGTGACATTCCTGCTGCCAAGGCCACTGTCACTTGCAAATAACCAATTGCCAGGAAATGGAGTACAGATAGCACTTGCACAAGAGGGGGGATACCAGTTGCGTGACGGATAGCATATATCAGGTCAGGCTCCCACTGAGCACACAGCTCTGTGATTGTGGCCCTCTCAAGTCTAGAGGTGAGGATAATGTACCTGTCCTCCAGTGTAGCCAAGTCCACCAGGGGTCTGTACACAGTGCTATGGGGGTCATTCTGACCTCGGCGGTAAAAGCCGCTTACCGCCGGTCAGAAGACCGCCACAATACCGCTGCGGCCGCGGTCAGCCGCCACGGTCATTCTGACCCACAACTGCCAAACCTCCAAAAATCCGACCTCCATTGCAGTCCGCCACATCAGCGGCCAGCGATAAACTGGAGATGACTAAACCTCCACCGCCACGCCAACAGAAATACGCCCATGCCATAACGATCCACAAATCCACGCGGCGGTCTTTCAAACGCGGTAGTCTATTGGCGGTACACACCGCCGCGGTCAAAATACACACACCTTTACAAAACACTACCACATTGGACAATTTGAAATACACACACCTGATACACATACAAACAACACTCCCACACATCCAATCAACTATAAAACACACACCCACATCACCCACAAACCCCTACAACCAAAAATCAGAGACGAAGGAGAGAGAGACACATCAGAGAATAGAGAGCCAGACACACAGAGGCACACTACAACATCGCACACACCACATAGTAGCACAAAGCACCACACACCAACACACTCATCACCACATACACCACCCCACACCTCATCCACACCACCCCATGGCACCACAAAGACACCCACGCTTTACGGACCAAGAACTCAGGGTGATGGTGGAGGAAATCATCAGAGTGGAACCCCAGCTCTTCGGCTCACAGGTTCAGCACACCACCATAGCAAGGAAGGCGGAGCTATGGCAGCGGATCGTGGACAGGGTCAACGCGGTGGGACAGCACCCCAGAAATAGGGACGACATCCGCAAACGATGGAACGACCTACGGGGGAAGGTGCGCTCGATGGTGTCGCGACACAACATCGCGGTGCAGAAGACTGGCGGAGGACCCCCACCCACCCCACCAGAATTCACAGCATGGGAGCAAGAAGTATTAAACATCCTGCATCCTGAGGGCCTCGCTGGAGTACCCGGAGGAATGGACTCAGGTAAGTCCTATCTCATATACTTCATCCCCCCCACCAGCATGCCAACCCACACCCCCACCCTCACCCCCAACCCACCATCACACATCATCCCTGAGAATGTTTCCCTAGCACAACCCACCCAACCCCTCACCAACCCTTGCATGCCACCACAAACATTGGACACCCATTACCTAAGCATGACCACTGCACATACCCATCCCCCCCCACAAACCACCCTCACAACACCACCCACAAGGGAATGCCTGCACTGGGGGACAAGGGCACCCATAAATCGCACACTATTTCACAAACAGAAACAATAACCATACTCTCTCACCCCATGCAGGACCCGAACGCCAACACACCGGTCAGGAGGGTCCTCAAATGTCCATCCCACCCCCGGAACAGGCCCCCAGTGAGGACAGCAGCTCGGTCGACCTGGAACCTGATGACCAGCCCGGACCATCGGGGACCTCTGGGCAGTGGGTTCCCCAAACACAGACACAGGCCACAGCAGACCCGAACCCCCCTGGGAACAACAGCACAGCTCCCACCCAGCGGGCCCATGCCTCTGTCTCTAGGACAGGTCAAGCAGCGGTGTGTCTGCCACTACAGGGCACCCAGGCCAACCCAACACCCCAACAACAACAGGGACCTGGGGGCAGGGGGAGTGGGCACACCGACCAGGGGACAGAGGCCCAGGCAAACAGGGCAACTCGGAGGGCTGCCGTGCGACAGGGGGGGGAGGAGAGGCCCTGGGAACCCACTCTCCAAGAGGCCCTCACTACCATCATGGGAGCATACCACCACTCCCAAGAGACGATGGCCACGGTACTGGCCAGGTTCACCGAGATACAGGCACAGCAGGAAGAACGCTACATGGGGTTCAGCAACCAACTAACCACCATCGCTACCGCCATGGGGAGCATGGTCCAGGCCCTCAACAGGATAGAAGACACGTTGCGGGACCATGTGGCACCACACAGGGCCCCTGTCACTAGCCAGGAACAGCCTACCACCTCCGCCGGCGCTAGTGGACAGGAGGCCCACACACAACGACAGGCCACAAGAACCCCACCTCCTGCTGAAGAACAACCACCCCGCAAGAGGAGCCTAAGACCCAAAAAAAAAACAGAGTAGCATGCCAAGACCACCGCCAGCATGAGATACCCCCAGAAGTCATCCCACTGTCCCACCTTGCCACCCTGTCCAAACTCAAACAGCCCCTGCTCCATCCTTCCACAGGCATATGGACAATAGACCTATCAGACTGAGAACTGGACTCTGCCATGGACATCACTCCACCCCCACCCATCACCGTTTTCATATAATGTACCATTATCTAAGCACACAAAATAAAACAATTATTGCACCGAAAACCGTTTTGAGTCATGCTGTATTCTCAAAAAATCGTACAACCCATAACAGTTCACAATATGTGATGTCAGTTAGTGATGACAACATACCAATGTCAATACGCTGTAGTACATGGCCAAACCAAGCAGAAGTCGGGCTATGAGTCATTAAGCACTGAGAAGGGAAGGGAAAAAGAAATGTTATTTAAAAGAGCTGGGGGGAAATACATAAAGTTGAGATGCATGAGGTTCTAAGTAAATGGGAAATGGCGTGGCTGAACCTTACCTGTGTGCTACTGAAAATACTGTTGTATGACAGCTTCCCTGTTGTCTGTTTCCTCACCGTCGTCTTCCTCCTCTTCACTCTCCACAGGCTCCACGGCTTCTATGACACCACCATCTGGACCATCCTCCTGCAGGAAAGGCACCTGGCGTCGCAAAGCCAGGTTGTGAAGCATACAGCAGGCCACGATGATGTGGCACACCTTCTTTGGTGAGTACATTAGGGATCCACCTGTCATATGCAGGCACCTAAACCTGGCCTTCAGGAGGCCGAAGGTCCTTTCTATGACCCTCCTAGTACGCCTATGGGCCTCATTGTACCGTTCCTCTGCCCTGGTCCTGGGATTCCTCACTGGGGTCAATAGCCACGGCAGGTTGGGGTAACCAGAGTCACCTATTAGCCACACACGCTGTCTCTGTAGCTGTTCCATCACATAGGGGACGCTGCTATTACGCATAACATACGCGTCATGCACTGACCCAGGGAACATGGCATTCACATGGGAGATGTACTGGTCTGCCAAACAGACAACCTGCACATTCATAGAATGGTAATTTTTCCTATTTCTGTACACCTGTTCATCGTCATTTGGGGGTACTAATGCCACATGGGTCCCATCAATGGCACCAATGATGTTGGGGATATGTCCAAGGGCATAGAAATCACCCTTCACTGTGGCCAAATCAGCCTCTTCTGGGAATATGATGTAGCTCCTCATGAGTTTCATCAGGGCAGACAACACTCTGGACAGAATCTTTGAAAACATAGGCTGAGACATTCCAGATGACATGGCCACTGTTGTCTGGAATGAGCCACTTGCAAAAAAATGGAGGACTGATAGAACCTGCACTAGAGGGGGAATTCCTGTGGGTTGGCGGATGGGTGACATCAGGTCTGGCTCCAGCTGGGCACACAGTTCATGTATAGTGGCTCGGTCAAGTCGGTATCGGAGTATTATATGGCGTTCTTCCATTGTCGACAGGTCAACCAGCGGCCGGTACACGGGAGGATTCCTCATTCTCCTCGCAAGTCCCTGCGGACGGTGCCTAGGAAGGAGAACATGGAGCACTGAGTCAATCAACTCACAGGTACGTACAACCAGCTGGCACAGTACACGAAAATGTATTGACTGCTATGTTTGTATGTGTGCAAATGCAAGGCCTAGGCCTGTGTGACGCAGTAGAATTTAAGCCATGTGGGCCTTTGAAATGGCGGCTGCCTGACCTCTAAACTGGGACAATGGGATGTGAGGTCAATGCGCTGGCGTGGCACACCGTGGCGGTAGGCGGTCGAAGACCGCTGTACTAAGTCGCATTGGTTAACATTCAACCCTATGGGATTCAGGAGCCAATGACGATGTGCGCCGGCGGTCGCGGTACGCACCACCGCGGTACGCACCGCCGCGGGAGTGACCGCCATTTTCTATCTGCTTAATCACTCGAGACCTGATCATCCACAGGAGAGGACCTATACTGCAAGTGCTGCTGTGAACTCGGTCTGGAAGTGACAATGGCTGCTGCAACTGGGGAAAGGGCCCCTGCCTTCACGTCTGAAGAGTTGGAGAAACTTGTGGACGGGGTCCTCCCCCAGTATGCACTACTCTACGGTCCTCCAGACCAACAGGTGAGTACACTGAGTGCACATTGAATGGGTAATGCCTGTGTGGAGTGGGGTGGCTGTCAGTTGGTGGGGTGGGGAGAAAATGAGGAATGCAACACACAACTGATGAGAGTATGGGCCACATGGCAAGGGTGGGGAGGGGGGGCATGTACTCCAAACATGCAGAAATTTGACGTTTTCTCTTTCCCACCCTGTACATGTCAAACAGGTGAGCGCCCATCAGAAAATCGATATTTGGCGTGCCATCGCCAAGGAAGTCCGGGCCCTGGGGGTCTACACCAGACGGGGCACCCACTGTCGGAAGAGGTGGGAGGACATCCGCCGCGGAACCCGAAAGACCGCCGAGTCACTGCTGGGGATGGCCTCCCGACCTAGGAGGGGTGCCAGTCGTACCCTGACCCCCCTGATGTCCCAGATCCTGGCGGTGGCCTACCCTGATTTGGATGGGCGCTTGAGGACATCACAGCAGACACAAGGGGGTGAGTATCAGCACATTCTCCTATCTATACGCGCAGTGGAGGCGTCTGGGTGGGGGAGGAGGGCTGTGGGTGACAGTAGGCCAGGGCGCTTTCTGTAGTGTAGTCCCCTCCCTTAGACATGGCCCTGTGCCCCCGCCCACCACCTCTGTAGGGTGCCAAGTGCAGCTATCCATGGTCCAACATCACCCATGAGCGCGTCTGTTGTCCCTAGACCTGTTGGCCTAGTCAGAAGTACAGAGTAGTGTACCCCAAGTTCGCGGCTTAGTGCATGAGGCACCTGTGTCTGTCCTCTCCGCCAAGGCTATTGACAAGGCATGCACTCAACTTTGTTTTATTTCTCCCCCCACCCTTATTCTTTGTTTATTGTGCATTAGCATCATCAGGCGGAGGAGAATTGGCGTCGGAGCACGAGGGAGCTGCAGGTCACCAGGCCCCGGTGGGCACTGACACAGACACCGAGGGCACCAGTGATCCGGAGGGTGAGGGGAGCACCACAACGGGGGCCGGTGGAGACACCAGCGACACGGACACGTCCTCGTTTGGGAGCTCCCTAGCGGGGGCGGCAACATCTGTGCCCCCCGCAACAACAGGTACAGCCGCCACCCAGCGCACCAGCACCGCCCTCCCAGCAGCCCCTCAGTCTTCGCTCCGTGCCCGTTCGCCCAGGAAGGCGCGCGTCTCCTTCGCCCCAGGCACCTCAGCCCCTGCCTCTGTTACCCCTGCTGCCCTCAGTGCGGAGCTCATTGACCTCGTGAGGACACTCATTGTTGGGCAGACTACCCTTTTGAATGCCATCCAGGGGGTGCAAAGGGAGGTGCAACAGAGCAATGCCTACCTGGAGGGCATTCATTCGGGTCAGGCTGCCCATCAACAAGCGTTCACTTCTCTGGCCTCAGCACTGACGGCAGCCATTGTCCCTGTCTCCAGTCTCCCTCTTCTAACTGCCTCCAGCCTTTCTCTGTCTCCTGTTCCTCAGCCTATCCCATCCACACCATCTGACCAGCCTGCACACACCTCAACACCCAAGGCCAGCTCATCCAAACATAAGCACCACAGAACACACAAGCATTCACCCAAGCAACACCCAGTTGCAGACATACCAACAGTCACTACCACCTCTGTGTCCCCCTCCTCCTCGTCTCCCTCCTCCCACCCTGTGACGTCTACACTCACACCTGCATGCACACCAACATCAGCCAGTTCTTCCATCACCAGCACACCCTCCACTACAGTCCTCACACGTGCAGTCACCACCCCCACTGCCATGTACACGTCCCCTGTGTCCTCTCCCACTGTGTCTGTCACCCCCTCTTCCAAGACACATAAACGCAGGCAGACACCCAAACAACAGCCAACCACCTCACGACAGCCTACGTCTCAGTCACCTGCACCCAAGGACAGCACACCTGACTCTCCTACAACCACATCCTCTTCCTCCACTTCTATCTCCACTACTCCTACCCTTTACCCTGGTCCAAAGAAATATTACCTCTCAAATGTTGACCTCTTTCCCACCCCTGACCCACCCCCTCCATCTGGGAAAAGTCCCAAAGGCACCTCAGCCACCACCAGCCCAGCTTCCAAGGTACAAGTGGTGCATGGAATATGGAGTCCACCCTTTGGCGGCAGTGACACTTCACTGAGCAGCAAGGGGACTGGCAGCCCCCCCCCCCCAGGCAAGAGGACCCGGAAAGTGAAGGGCAGCCGTGAGCGGACTGAGACGGATGCCCCCAAGGAGGTGACTCCGGCCACTTCACCTGCCACAACAGCCAGGGGAGGCAAGGGCCCGAGAGCCCCATCTAAGGAGCGGAAGGGCAGCAGGGCGGAGAGGCCAGCCAGCAGGAGCGCGAAGCAGGAGGGCCCCACACGCCCCATCCCGGCTGCAAGGGATGACACCAAAGGGCCCAGGACTCCGTCTCCGAAGGGGCCTGACACTGCACGTTCGGAGGGCGAGTGAGCAGGTTGTCCAGGCCAGGTCTGACTCCCTACACTGACTGGAAGAGCACCGCTGAAGAGGGCCCCGCCGTGAAGACAAGCACCGCTGAAGAGGGCCCAGCCGTGCAGAAGAGCACCGCTGAACAGGGCCCCGCCGTGAAGACAAGCACCGCTGAACAGGGCCCCGCCGTGAAGACAAGCACAGCTGAAGAGGGCCCCGCCGTGCAGAAGAGCACCGCTGAACAGGGCCCCGCCGTGAAGACAAGCACCGCTGAAGAGGGCCCCGCCGTGCAGAAGAGCACCGCTGAACAGGGCCCCGCCGTGAAGACAAGCACCGCTGAACAGGGCCCCGCCGTGCAGAAGAGCACCGCTGAACAGGGCCCCGCCGTGAAGATAAGCACCGCTGAACAGGGCCCCGCCGTGAAGACAAGCACTGCTGAAGAGGGCCCCGCCGTGCAGAAGAGCACTGCTGAACAGGGCCCCGCCGTGAAGACAAGCACCGCTGAAGAGGGCCCGCCGTGCAGAAGAGCACCGCTGAACAGGGCCCCGCCGTGAAGACAAGCACCGCTGAACAGGGCCCCGCTGTGCAGAAGAGCACCGCTGAACAGGGCCCCGCCGTGAAGACAAGCACCGCTGAACAGGGCCCCGCCGTGCTGAAGAGCACCGCTGAAGAGGGCCCCGCCGTCTCAAGCACCGCTCCGCTGGGCACCGCCGTCTCAAGCACTGCTCCGCTGGGCCCTTCCTGTCAAGCACCGCTCCGCTGGGCCCCGCCGTCTCAAGCACCGCTCCGCTGGGCCCTTCCTGTCAAGCACCGCTCCGCTGGGCCCCGCCGTCTCAAGCACCGCTCCGCTGGGCCCTTCCTGTCAAGCACCGCTCCGCTGGGCCCCGCCGTCTCAAGCACCGCTCCGCTGGGCCCTTCCTGTCAAGAACCGCTCCGCTGGGCCCCGCCGTCTCAAGCACCGCTCCGCTGGGCCCCGCCGTCTCAAGCACCGCTCCGCTGGGCCCTTCCTGTCAAGCACCGCTCCGCTGGGCACCGCCGTCTCAAGCACCGCTCCGCTGGGCCCCGCCGTCTCAAGCACCGCTCCGCTGGGCCCTTCCTGTCAAGCACCGCTCCGCTGGGCACCGCCGTCTCAAGCACCGCTCCGCTGGGCCCTTCCTGTCAAGCACCGCTCCGTTGGGCACCGCCGTCTCAAGCACCGCTCCGCTGGGCCCTTCCTGTCACGCACCGCTCCGCTGGGCACCGCCGTCTCAAGCACCGCTCCGCTGGGCCCTTCCTGTCAGGCACTGTTCAGGGTTCACTGTGCCCACCATGCATCCTCCTTGTCCAGTGGGGACATTTATCCACCTGATGGACTGTGGCTTTGCACACCCCAGGATGGCACAGTGGGCAATCCACCCACTGTAGAGACTTTGCGAGACTGTGGCTTTGCACTCCCCAGGATGGCACAGTGGGCAATCCACCCACTGTAGAGACTTGAGAGACTGTGGCTTTGCACTCCCCAGGATGGCACAGTGGGCAACCCACCCACTGGAGAGACTTGAGAGACTGTGGCTTTGCACTCCCCAGGATGGCACAGTGGGCAACCCACCCACTGGAGAGACTTGAGAGACTGTGGCTTTGCACTCCCCAGGATGGCACAGTGGGCATGGTGGGCCCTTCGTGGATCTGGCGTCGTGGACTCATGTGGCTGTGGTGCCCCCCCCTTCCCTTCCCCCTGAGGTGCCTGTGGTTTTGTCACCAGATGCCCCTGCAGTGTTCTCTCCAAAGGACTCAGGTCTCCTGTGTGGGCTTTGCCCTTGTTTCGCTACACTTTGGCCCACGGACATGATGGATTCGTAAGATGTGCAGGACTACTTGCTTCAGTTATCCACTGCTGTGTAAATAATTTGTTTATCAGAAGAAAGTTTTGATGGTTGATAAATACTTTTCTGAGACAATTTTGTTCATAAATATTTATTCTCAATTTGGTTATGTGATTGTATTTTTTACGGGTGTTTGGGTGGTGTCACTGTGACTTGTTGCTCTGCATTGGTGTGTACATCTTGGGGGGGTGGTGGGGGTCGCATATGTGTGTGTGCCCGTAACCTTTCCTCCTCCCCCCTCCCGTGTGTTTTAGGTGCAGTACTCACCGTTGACGTCTGCGGCGGAGTTCGTACTCGTGGTAGATGAGCAGGTAGACGAGTGCAGGTATGATGTTCAATTCGGGTTCCATGCTGTCCTCCATCCTCGTGGAGTGCGTAGAGGTGAGCGTTTTCCCGTTCGTAGTCTGTTTCCGCCATGTTTTTATCGGCGGTGCTCCCGCCCCGGAAAAGGTGGCGGATTGGTGAGTTGTGATAGGGTGGGCGGTACATTGTCTGCCGCCTGCCTGTTGGCGGTGACCGCCACGCTGTTTGTTTGTCCCGCCGTGGCGGTCGGAGTGTTAAAGTGGCGGTCTCTGTTGGCGGTTCCCGCCAGGGTCAGAATTCCATTTTTCGGACCGCCAGCCTGTTGGCGGGTTGGCCGCCGCTTTATCACCGATCGCCAGGGTCAGAATCACCCCCTATGTCTCCATCCCCTATTCATCCACAGCGGGAGATATCTAAGGGACACAAGAGTGAGGAGGCTGTCACAAACTGAACATTGGAGCCACAACAGTAGTTTGCATTCTGTAAACATGTAATGGGTCCGTGTGATTTGTCGAGTATGTGCCTATTTCTCCTGGGATGCAGCATGATTCCATTGGGCTGCCCCCTCCATTAAATGGCGTTCGCCTGTCCTGTGTGGAGGGACAGATGGAAGTGAGGTAATTCCGCTGACGTTGTGCGCCATAGCAGGAGGCGGTCGGGGACAACCGTGCAATTCCTCATTGGTTAAAATTGGGTCCTATGGGGCACAGTGGCCAATGGTGATCTACGCCAGTGGTGAAGGTATGCACCGCCGCGGATGTGACCACCATTTTCTATCTGATTTCTCACTTGCTACCTGACCTTCCATGGAAGAGGACTTACACTGCATGTGCTGCTGTGAACTGTGTCTGGAACCTACCATGGCCCGTGTGAAGGGGAAAGGGCCCCAGCCTTCACTTCGGAGGAGTTGGAGAGACTGGTGGATGGGGTCCTACCCCAGTACTGAATGCTATATGGGCCTCCAGACCAACAGGTGAGTACACTGTGGGCACAATGCATGTGACATGAATGCATGGAGTTGTGTGTGTGAAGGCCTCATGTAAGGTGGGTGGATGGATGTCCTCTTTGTGGTGTACAAATTGTGTGCTCTTCTAAGTGTGTACCAATGGTGATGGAAATGGGTATGGTGGGCCATATGTGTAACTGGCTGGATTGTTTGTCTAATGGTGTTTTCCTTTGTGTATTGCCTCTGCAGATCAGCGCCCATCAAAAGAAGGGTATATGGCATGCCTTCGCCAAGGAGGTGCGACCCTGGGGGTCTAAGGCAGGTGGAGCACCCATTGTCGCAAACGGTGGGAGGACCTGAGACGCTGGGCAAGGAAGAGGACAGAGGCCCAGCTGGGGATGGCCTCCCAATGAGGAAGGGGTACTCGTCGGACCCTGACCCCCCTGATGGCCTGTATACTGGCAGTGGCCTATCCAGAGCTGGATGCACGCTTGAGGGCATCACAGCGGCCACAAGGGGGTGTGTACAGTGGCTATCATTACAACTTACGGCTGGTGGGGTGGTATTCGGGTGGTGGTTGTGTGTTAGTCAGTGCCCCTAGGCCAGGCCTGACATAGCAGCGTAGGTCCTCTGGTGGCTAAGGTTCTGAAGGGATAATCCTGTCTACCTAGCTTGTTAGCATCCATAACTGCCCAGGTCTGTGTGAGTCCCAGGTGTGTTGCGGTAAGCGGTGTGCGCCCCTCCTCATGCCTTGGTGGCTAGCAATATCAGTGGTGATGCAGTGCATAGTGCGTAGGCCTGTTCCCTGTGTGTGAGGGTGCTGTGTGTGCCAAAAGTGGTGTTGGGGCAGTCATTGACCCAGTGTATCATTTATCTCTCTCCCCCCCCTTTCTTGTTTTGTCATCCTGTCCTTATGTGCATGAGCATCATCTGGCGGAGGAGCAGAGGCACTGGCAACAGAGGGAGCTGCATCCCACAGGACCCAGGAGGCAGAGTCCACCGACGCTGAGGGCACCAGTGGGACAGAGGGTGAGGGGAGCACCATGGCAGAGACTGGAGTGGACAATTCAGACTCAGATACTTCCTCCGATGGAAGCTCCCTGGTGGTGGCTGACACTTCTGTGACCACCCAAGCTACAGGTACAGCCGCCACCCCCCATACCAGCATCACCCTCCCAGGAGCCCCTCAGTGAGTTTCCCATGCCTGCTCTCCCAGGAGGGTGGGCATCTCCTACACCTCAGGCACCTCAGGCCCTGCCCCAGTGAGTCCTCTGCCCTGAGTGAGGAGGCTATTGACCTCCTGAGATCCTTCTCTGTAGGGCAGTCAACCATTGTGAATGCCATCCAGGGGCTGGAAGTCCAAATGCAACAATCTAATACATTCCTGGAGGGCATTCACGGTGGATTGGTGGCCCAACAGAGATCGATCTAGGCTCTGGCCTCCTCTCTGATGGCAGCCATTGTCCCTGTTTCTACCGTCCCCCCTCCAACTACCACTTCCCAGTCCCATTCCCCTCAACCCCAACCCATCCCAACCACACAGCCAGAGGAGCATGCACACAGGACAACACCCAAGAGTGTTGTAGGCAAACACAAGCACAACACTTCATCCCACAGGCACTCACACAAATACCATCCAGTTGCAGACACAAAAACATCCACTATTTCCACTGTCTCCCCCTTCCTCCTCCTGCACCTCCCACCCAGTTACGTCCACACTCACACCTGCATGCACTACATCATCATCCACTACCTGCATCATCCCCACAAGTAGAACACACACCTCACTGGCAGACACCTCCACAATAGCCATGCACATGTCCCCTGTGTCCTCTCCCACTGTGTCTGTCCCCTCTTCTAAAGTATACAAATGCAAGCACTCAGACACCCAACGGCCACCCACCTCACAACAGCATACAGCCCATGTACCTGCACCCAAATCCAGCAGACAGACACCTCCAACAGGCACTCCCTCATCCTCCACTCCCATTACTTCTCCCTCTTCCCGCCCCAATTCCCCTAAAAAGCTTTTCCTTTCCACCATTGACCTCATCCTTACCACTCCCCTCCCCCGTCCTGCACGTATGGCCAGGGTATCAAGAACCCAGCCAAGCACCTCAGCCACACAGTCCACGGGCCCAGTTCCATCCACACCTACTCGTGGTGGAAAGGATTCCAGGCCGCACTTGAACCTCCAGAGGAAGGGGCATCAAGTGGGCAGGCAGGCACCTCAGGGATCATCCTTGCGGAGGGTCGGATTTGGGATGGGTTTGGCGTTGGTAGGGGTGGACTGTTTCTTAGGAGGGGGGCTTCTTCTTGGGGGGAAGAGGTATGGGTGCTTGCAGGGGGGCAGGTGTAAAAGTAGAGGACTTGGATGTTTAAGGGATGGGTTGGGATGTGGGTTGGGGCATCATGGTTTGAGACAGGAGGTAGAGGGAACTGGGGAAAGAGAAAGTTAAAAAAGGAAACCTTCCTTTGGAACACAGGGACAGTCATTAGAAGGGGTTGGGGATTTGGAGTTTGAGGGAGTTGTTGTCTGGTGTGTCGATGTTGAGGTCTTGGGTGTGTGCATGTGTGAGATATGCTTATGTTTGGGTGTAATCTGTTGCATGTGTGAGTGAGGGTGTTTTAGTGTCTTGGTAGGCTGGGAGGTGGAGGTGCTGGGTATTGTGGGAGTGGTGGATGTCTGTGTGTCTGTTAGGGTGGTGTCAGACAGGTATGGTGGGTGTGGTTGATGTCTGTGTGTCTGTTGGGGTAGTGTCTGCAGGTATGGTAGGTGTGGTGGATGTCTATGTGTCTGTTGCAGTAGTGTTTGTGGGTATGGTGGGTGTGTCACTGCCTGTTGCCATGGTGCCTGTGGGTATTCCTGATGTGGTGTGTGGCTGGTGTGAGTGTCTGAGGAAGTGGTGGCTGATGATGTGTGTGTGGGTGCTTGTTTGACAGTGTGTCTGTGTTGTTTGTGTTCATATGTACTGCTTGTGTGTGTTGAGGTGGCTACTTGCGGATGTGTACTTGGGATAGGTAGGAGAATGGGGGATTTGGATTTGAAAGAGGGAGGTGGAGGGGCATAATGTGGGGGATGACAGGCTGCCGTCAGTGAGGAGGCCAAAGCCTTAAAAGCTCTCTGTAGGCCAGACATGGCACTATGAATGCCTTCCAGGAAAGCATTGGTCTGCTGAAGTTGGCATTCACAATGGCAGTCTGACCCACGGAGATACTCCTAAGGAGGTCAATAGCATCACTCAAGGGAGCAGGACCAACAGGGGCTGGGGCGGAAGTGCCTGCAGCCAAGCAAAACCCACCCTCTTGGGTGAGTGGATGTGGCCAACTGGGAGGGATCAACAGGAAGGGTGGCATAGAACTTGGGGTGGTGGACAAGGATGGTACTGGAGTATGTCCCGATGTGGCCGCAACCATGAGGGAGTGGCCACTTGAGGAAGAATCCGATGATGATGATGTAGAGCTGCTCTCCTCCGTGGCACTCCCCTCACCCTCCTGGCCACTGGGTTCCTCTCTGTCGGTGCTGTCTTGACTGGAGGTACCGTGGCCAGATGCTTCCCCAACTGGCTGTGACCTCTCTCCTTCACTTGCCTGGGCTGATGCTGCAAATACAAAGAGAAATACGGTCACCACATGTCTCTGATCACATTTGAACAACAGCTCTGATTAGCAAACATTACCATGATGCCAGTTAGGCCTGTCAACAAACTCCACCAAAGTGGCCCCTACATGTACCATACCACATGCATGCGTGCCATCTGAACTGTCAACAGTTGCCCACAGGAAAATCAGGATCTCAGACACCTACAATTGCATGGCTGAAGTTGTGCAATCACTTTAACCATTGAACAAGTAGGAGACCACCTCACCTTCAATGCTTTGCCTCATGGAGCATACCTCAGTTACCTGTTGTCATACAATAGTAGGCCAATACCAACTGCATTCCCACACATCCCACACAAGGTCATGCAGAGATTTATTGTTTCTATACACAATAACACAACAATAATAAATGATGCTCCATAACATGCCATGTTGCTGACAATAGTGCATTAGCCTATAAAAGGTGACATGGAAACACTGGAAACATATCCACAATGCACACTTCACCAAGTAACATTTGTCCCATTGGAGTCATGGAGGTAGTACCAATGTTGCTCTGATAGGCCACACATTTGGCTTGGAAATGTACATTGTAGACATCATCTGCAAATTGTCAGGGAGATATGTCCCTAAAATTAAGAAAACAATGAATCAGCAGGCCCTATGGCAATCACCTCTAATGTCTAGCATCCCTTACAATTACATACCCTGATTGCATCAGTAGAAGCCTTTAGTCCTTTGTATGTTAGAGAGACAAAGAGATTTGCAAGTACCTTTAGAAGGCCCTCAACATGTTGCCCAATGGGAAACGACATCACTGTCTCCATTCTGGACCTGCAAACCCAGATGTCTGTGGTTGAACGATTGTACCCAACCACATGTGATTTCAACATAACTGCAAGTCATTCATGATGCATGCCAGCAGTCAGGTAAAAAAAAAACGTTACACATATGCAGTGTACACTGCTACATGATGCCATATCAATGGCCTGGAAATGCACATTGTGGCTAGAAAATCTAGTCATACATGTCTTGTCTCTCATTGATACTGCGGTTGTATGTGCCAAATGACATGCAATGATGGCTGAGGGTATGTGTGAGCCTAGAATCATTGGTGACACACTCCTGTCTGTGGCACCACATGAAATGTACTCTGATTGCACATGTCCTATTCTACACACAGGCTGGCATGCACATATATGTGAGGGCATACAAGAATCATCCCATGAACACAGGTATACTATGCATGAAACAGCAGCATACACATTTTGTCAAAAGAGAAAGGGACACATGCTGAAATGTAGACACAATGAATGTTGGCAAGAGTGATGGCACACAAATTATGTCCATGACCATTCCCCACTTACTAAGGGAAAATATTGATATCTAGCTTCCCCCAAAGAGCAATGTATGCTCTGTAACATGTATGATGGCCATCCTTACATTACAGACAGTAGTGAGTCACCAGCACCCATCACACGCTGAAGACAAGTAGCCTCTGGGTGGCAGATGTCAATATACTCATTTAACCAGACACATGGCTGAGTACAGTGAACCATCACTTCCTTTCCTTTGGCCTGTAACACTGAGTAGTAATAATCTGTTGCAAAGAATTTACACCCATTACAACAACAAACAGTACTTTATTGATCAATGTACACAGCCATATGTTGTCCCTAGAGAGCAAATTGTTTGTGGATTATACACAGTTATGCCCTAGGTTCCTGAGTCAATAGGTAAGGCACATCAGTATGCACCACATTACATGTCTACACAAACAGTCACTTGTATTACTAATATCACTCATCTACTTTGTCACACATGGCATCCCTAAGTGTCCAGGGGAGATGTCAGAACCTAACACATTAACATGGCAATGTGACAGGCAGGATTCTGCCCTGTACTCACCCCCTTGTGGCCTCTGTGCTCCCCTGAAATTCCCATAAAGGTCTGGGTACGCCACTGCCAGGACGCGTGACATTAGGGTGTCATGGTCCAAAGTGCACCCCGCCCACATTGGGAGGACAGTCCCAGCTGGACCTCTACAATCTTCCAGGTCCAGCGTCTGAGGTCCTCCCACCTCTTCGGACAGTGGGTGCTCCACCAGCGATGGACCCCCAGGGTCCGTATCTTCCAGGATGATGGCTCTCCAAATCTTCTGATGGGCGTTGACCTGCATGGATGGGGAAGACAAATCAAGAGATTACAATCCCATGTTTTGGCACAAATGGTTGAGGCAAACACGTGTCAGAAACAGCAAGCTAGAAACTTTAAATTGGTTAACACCCCACAAGTT
Source organism: Pleurodeles waltl (assembly GCF_031143425.1). Taxonomy (NCBI): domain Eukaryota; kingdom Metazoa; phylum Chordata; class Amphibia; order Caudata; family Salamandridae; genus Pleurodeles; species Pleurodeles waltl. Next base: position 623,790,282 of record NC_090438.1, on the reverse strand, counting down.
TAAAGCACAGAAGTCCATAAGCATAGGGACAGGAGTACAGCCATATATATCCATCTGCAAACTAACCCACGACCCTGCTTAGAGCCTGCAATGACTAAGCAGGCCTACTGACATCAGGTAGCCCATGCTCCAGCAACATGTACTGTGATGTGAGCCACAATGAAACACTAGACACATATGTGGCTTCTGAAGGGTAAACTCCTGATGCATGACTGGACCAACACATTCACACTCTGAGATTGACTCACTGCATGCAGTTCCTCCAGGCAACTGCCATAGTACAGAATTCACGCATACACTTGAGTGACGGCGATGGGGCTGGCATGATGGGTACAGAAAGTTTCTTCATTGCGCATGTGTGGCCATGCGGCCTACCAAATGCAGACTCGTGCCACTTCAGGGGGTGGGTTCTGTGGTATGTACCTATACCACATAACACTCCTTTGAGCACCTGTGTTTATCCCACAGAAATGGCATCCAACATATAAAGGTATGCATTGTACAGTTTCTGCTATGGGACCAAGCTACTGAGTCACATTTCATGGCCTCCCAGGAATCAACACACTGATTGCAGTGTGGGACTGTCATCAGTGCAATAAGCCTGTAAAGGACAAATATGACTTCTGTGAAGATGACAACAGAGCCGTGGGAGTAAGGCAGCTATCATAAGTCAAAGACACTCATTGACAATGATACTAAGTGCACATAAGGACTAGTTCATGGACTTACCTCAGTACCCATTCCTAATCTAGTCAATGGGATGAAGCATTCAGGGCATGTTTTGCCACTAGCATCTCATATTGCCCACAAAACAGCATCTGCTGCTGTTCAGGGAGTGGGCATAGTGCCACAGTTGCAGAGCCACAGTGACTCTACTGCAGCCTGGACTAGGTTCCATACTGAGAGATACATTCGACAGGCCCTGGTCTATGAAGGCTGAGTATACAGAACCTACATGTCACTCCATTTCAGTCACTTCCATGCATGAAAGTACATTATGTGGCCATCAGCAAGTTGGCATGTGGTGTGTATGACAACCTGAGGGGCAGGGGGAGTCAGGATATGCTTCCCATACTACAGTTTGGCGAGGCCAGAAATGGGGTGAAAGATCTGTGGTACTATACACATTGTTTACAAGATCCTCATAATGCATGTACAACTCATGCTGTCATGCACATACATGTTGTCTAACATTTACAAACATCATAAAGAAAAAGATGCCAGTGGATGGCAATAAAATCTCCTTACCTAGTTATCAATCAATCAATCAATCAATCAGAAGGTTCTTATAGAAATGAGGTTGTCACCCTGGGGGGTCTCCAGGGGCTGGCTTGCTGCTGCGGGACTTATCCGGCTGGCGGTGGTGGTGATCAAAGAGCCAGGTCTTGAGCTGTTTTCTGAAGTCCTTCATGGAGGGGGGAGTGCGCAGGTGAAGGGGGATGTTGTTCCAGGAGTTGGCAGCAAGGTGGGAGAAGGAGCATCCTCCAAAGCAAACGAGGCAGATGCGAGAGATGTGAGCGAGGGTGGCCTAGCGGAGCTCTCTGGTCAATTGGTATGAAGTGAGGCGGTTGTTGATGTAGGTGGGTCCGGAGTCGTGGAGCGCCTTGTATTCATGCGTTAGGAGTTTGAAGAGGCATCTTTACTGTACCGGGAGCCAGTGTGTGCAGTTATGTGCATCCAAAATAAAGAGGATCTAAGACCCCAAAAACCTCACACAACTCAGTGAGACTGAAATTAACATATAACACTGGCCACCAATACCTGCACCATGTACATCCCATTGATGCCACACAGACTGCAACAACAGGCACACAAGAAGTCTACACACAGGGGTGCCCTGTGAGGTGGGAAAGGGTGGTGTTGAACAGTATAAATTGTGCATATGAGATTCTTACCTGCTCGTCTGGTGAGTCATAGAGCTGTTAATACCAGGGTAGGACCTCATCAACAAGCCTCTCCAGCTCCTCTGGAGAGATGGCAGGGGCCCTATCACCTGTTTGACATGGCATGATTGCTCCCAGAGGTGGCACACAGCTGCTTACGTTGTGGAGGTGTTTCTGGCACCAATTGCAGGAGTCAAGTGAGTGAATTTTCACAACATGGCAGTCACGTCCACTATGTATGTGGTCATCTCCACCGGCGGGCACAGTCATTGGGCCGTGACCGCCCCAGGGAACAACAGAAGCCTATGGCAGTGTCCGCTGTGGTTGCACCTGCCTACCGCCCTGATGACTTTCACCTGTGGTCGTGGGCGGTTCCTAATGTCCAGTGGAGTAGGTTAGTCATCCACCATTTTGGTGGTCTGGAATGGTGTTTTGTCTTTATAAACTGGGTCACACCTACACTATATGTTTTGTTGCATCACCAATGTCCTTATTCTGTCTTGTCCTGAAGGTCCTTCTGCTCAACCACCATTGTAGTTTGTTGCAGGGCACAGATGGCATTTAACAGTGGTGCACGGGCCACCACCGCCGAAGGTCCTATGACAGTCAGAATATACAGTCACATTTCGAGGGGCAATTGTGTAGTACATCTTTGAGTTTCATCCAAATGTACATTGTGAACACATGTGTTGAAAACCATGGGGATCGCATATGACCCTTGTGTAGTTGCCAGCTGTGAACGTCTGTCCGAAATGCTTTGTCACTTGATATTGTTGGCATGCATCATGTATGTTGCTGTGGACACACTGACTAATGTAACACATCATGTTTTGTCACACATAGGTACCCTGGGAGATGGAGACACATCATGTTTTGTCACACATAGGTACCCTGGGAGATGGAGAATGCGACAACCTTCTGTCTACCGTCCACTGCCAGACCTTCAGTCCATGGAGCAATGGCATATTATTATGTTACACCACCTGGATAGGCAAACAATAGTTTATGCCGTCAGTTGGAGCCAGATATGAAGCCAGCGAATAGTTAACCAACCAGCATTCCACCCATTGTACAAGTCATGTCAGTATTGCACTTTCTAGTCACAAGTTCCTTTCAAGATACAGTGGCTCTATTTGCTGGTATGTCCAAAACCTATGTTCAGTCTTGTGTTGAAGGATTTCCTCTAAACAATGGTGAAACACATTGACAGCTAAATTAGGTTCCCCAGACGAGAGGATTTCCGCAATGTGAAGGCTGACTTTTAAGGTTTTGGCTGCCTCCCACATGTGGTGGGGCCATTGATGGCACACATGTTGACTTGGTGCCACCACAGACCACAGAACCAGTCTATTGCAGCAGAAAGAACTTTCATTCCACCAATGTGTAAGTTGTCTGTTTGGCAGACCTCTACATCTCACGTGTCTGTGCCCATTATCCGGGTTTAGCCTATGATTACTTCATAAAGTGGAACAGCACTATACCCCAGCTGATGTCACAAGTGCACCCAGAGCGGGCCTGGCAGAATGATAAGTCATTATTGTCCTCATTGTGAGTGTGCAATGTCATGTGGTACAATCATGAAGTGAGTGACTCATGTGTTGCACTTATGTCCCATTCCCATTCCTTGATAGGAGATTCCTCACATCCAACCCATCCTTGGTTGTTGACGCCACTGAGGAATCCAACTATGGCAGGGGAAGTCCACTTCAATGAGGCCTACGGAAGAATACAACAGCCACTGTAGCAGGCTTTTGGGCTCCTGAAGCCCAGATTTTGCTATCTTGACCAGACTGGCAAAGCCCTCCTCTACACACACAGGAATGTGTGTCAGATCACTGTGGCATGCTGCATGCTCCACAGCATCACCTTGTGGAGGAATATTCAATACATTGCAGAAGAGACAGAGCCAATACAGACACCAGGTGAGACTCCTGAAATGCTAAGTGAGGATGGCAGTGGTGAAGAGGAAAGAGCTGATTTGCAGGGAGATCTCATCAACACTACTTTTCATGAGTGTACGTATGTGATGTCATGACTGTGATTGTACGATGAACTGTAGTTGTGAGAATGTGTGGAGTTGAATATTTTAGAAACAGCTAGGGAGCTGATACTCTGCAATATTTAGCAAAATGCTGCTTGATAAGATATCTTTTGACACATCCCCACCTTGATGATGTTTCTTTGTTTGTGTCACTTTCCAGGCAATGTACTTTGTTTTCCATTTGCTTCCTATGTTACTTGTGTCATAGGTATGGTTTCAAGCCTATACTCCTGGTTATGGTCTTTGTACAGGTACCTTCACAATGGCATCCCCATGAGGGCATTTCAGAGTTGTGACATTGGCAAGTATCTGATGCTGTTCTAACATACAAAGTGGACATGGATTGTTCCAGGTAATGTAGGTCACAGAGTTTGGATGTATGAGATCTTTACCAAGACAGTTTTCACAGTGTTGAAGTGAAGGTACAGAAGTCCTCATTGCACTTTTTTGTATCTTGTGGTGGGCCTGATGCATCATTTACATCATCATGTGATCTCAAAATATGTAGTCCTAGCTTTTGACCAAGTTATTTTTCACTTACATTGGCTAGACACTCTTTTTGTATGGCCTGTATACAACTGTAGATGTGTTCCATCATTGCAGACCACAGTGCCTGTGCCACAACACTGACATATGTTTGCGTCAAACCACCAGATGCATAAGCATTGTATTATGATGGCCATGTGATCAGGGACTGTTGTACTGCCATCTGTCTGTATCTTGGATTATGTGATGTTGGATTACTTTGGTGTGGTATGTGATAAGGCTCATGTTGCTGACATCAAGCACTTCAATGTTTACCTATTCTACAGGACAGTGTCCGATAAATCCCTTCCTTCCATGGTCTGGGGTTCTGTAGCTTGAGATATGTATTTTGACTCAGTATGAGTCACACATTCTTGTTTCTAAAAGGCCAGACATATTGGCAGCCTATGCGCTCATACACTGTAATACAATTTATGACCAGACACTTGTACCAATGTGTTGGTGCATAATGGTTGTAATCCTGAGCTGGACACTGTGAACCTGTAACATAGCCCTGCTTGCACAAGTAGCTTGTGTCTTCATCGTATGGCTTTACATCTCTACATAGTGAAATGTGAAAATTAAGCAAGCAGGCAGTACGTTTGTGATGGGTGACTTTATTACAATGCTAATGCAGAAAATACATTTTGGACAGAAATACACAAAAGATGTAAAGTGAAGGGGTCAGTCATGGTGAATGAAATGATTAGAATAGATGCCACACCATTGGGAGTCCAAAGTCCAGAGTACTCCTCCCATTGGAGCTGGTAGTAGGTGGTTCAGGATCAGTCAACAGAGTGAATGTGTCTCACACAAAGCAGGTCTTTTAGGGAGAGGTCACCTTCTGGCAGTGGTGGTTGTCTTGCCATCTGCACCTCCTGGATTCTTTTCTGGACGTCCCCACTTGTGTGTTGGGGGGACCTGCTGCTACAGAGGCAGGGGTATTTGGAGCTGGTTCTTCCTCTGGCAGGGTCTCCCTTCCAGTGGCTGTCACCGATGTTGATGTGCCTGGGATTGATGAGCCGAATGAAGGGGCCAACTGTTTTTGAAAAGCCCTGCTCAGGGTGGTATGAATGTCCCTCAGCACCCCAAGGAAGGGGTGGGAGGCCATGTTGGTATTGTGGGCTTCGATCTATTCTTGCTTGTCTCTGTGCATGTCCCACTGTAGCTGCTTGTTTTCCTGGAGTCCAGTCAACTCCTGGCCCATCATGCCTTGGGACTCATGATAGACCCTTAAGACGTGGCTGATGATGTCCTGGGTGACAGCAGCCCCAGTGGCCCCATCCCACTGGCCCATAGCATTCCTCCCACACACCCTACACCTGTGCCCTTGCCATAGGGTCCCCTCTCCAACTTGTTCCTGGACCCTCATTGTCCGAAGTGTTGCACTGATACTCAGGATCCAGGAGTGGGGGGCATGAGATTGTAGACACTGTGCTAAGGACGCAGGTTGGAGGCGTATGGTTGCCTGTGATGTTGGGGCAACTGGGCTGGGAGGTGACATTGTGGCCACAGTGAGACTCACTGTTGCTGTCTTACCAGGTTGCCCAAATGGGCTAGAACTGTCTTCCATGTACAGATGTCAAGGAGTGTCTTCTTCACTGAGGGCTTCACCTAAGTGGGTAGGTGCAGTCTCTTCTGTGGCTTCTATGTGCCCAGTGGCAGCTCGTCCTGTTGATGTAAAATGTGTGATGTTACTGGTTGTATTGTGACATCTACCTCCAACAGTTTAGTCTTACGGTAAGCATAGACCTTGAACAAAGTTAAGTTGCAATTAATTCTATTGTGGCAAGTAACCATGGTAATAGGTATATTGACATGGAATGTGTGAAGCATGCCAATGCATTTTGACTCAAGCTGCTGCTGAAATGTGCAGATCATTAGCACTTGGGAGGATGGCCTTAAATTGACATCTTGCTACCAGTGCAGGCAAAACAGTGGCAAGGCAAGATATGGCTTTACCAGTTAGGAAGCCTCGTTGAGTGTGATGCAGGCAGACCCAAGACTGTGTTGTATATGTGACTAGAGTCAATATGTACCTAGTGCGGTGTGAATCTGTCTGCTGTCAATACCAATCTGATGATGCATCTTGAGGCCTTATGAATACTTGCTATACACACTGGGTAAAGTGTCATTCCTGTCCTCAAATACTTCATATTCGGTTAGCAAGTCAAGATGGAGCTATGTTAACAGATACATCTGTGATTAGGGCATGATCTATGCTTGGTCAGTCCCAGGTGAGTATCCTTCATTTGAGAGTTGAAAAACAAGGGTATTTAGACATGTGGCCACTTTGCTGGTGGCTGGGGTTAGAGTTGCAGGGCCTATTGGGCTTTGCACTCCCTCTACTTCTCAACACTTAGCAAATGGTATCCTCCCAGGTGAGTACACTTCAGTTGAGATTTGCCAAACAGGGGTCCTTAGACAAGTGAACACTGGTCTGGTCTTTAGATTAATAGAAACAGTGCTTCCTGGGAGTTGAAGTCAGGTTATTCCCTCTGCTTTATACACTTGACAAATAGTATCCTTCCAGGTGTGCAAACGTCAATTGGGAGTTGCCAAACAGGGGTCTTTGGACAAGAAAACACTGGTCTGGTGTTTGGAGTTAAAGACACAAGGCCTCCTGGGAGTTGTGGTCAGGTCACTCTCTCTAATACACACACAATACAAATGTTATCCTCCCAGGTGAGTACACTGCAATTGTGAGTTGACAAACAGGGGTAATTGGGGAAGTGTACACTGGGCTGGTAGTTGGATTTACAGACATGGGGCCATCCTGGCCTTATCAGTCAGGTCACTCCCTCTACTCCCCACACTTGACAAATGGTATTCTCCCAGGTGAGTAAACTTAAATCAAGATTTACCAAACAGGGGTATGTAAACAAGTGAACACTGGTCTGGTGTTTGGAGTAATAGAAATAGTACCTTATGGGAGTTGCAGTCAGGTTTTTCCCTTTACTTCACACACTTGACAAATAGTATCCTCCCAGGTGAGTCAACAGCAATTGGGCGTTGCCAAACATGGGTCTTTGCACAAGTGAATACTGGTCTGGTGTTTGGAGTTAGAGACACAAGGCCACCTGGGAGCTGCAGTCAGGTCACGCTCTCTAGTACACACACTATACAAATGTTATCCTCCCAGGTGAGTACACTTCATTTGAGAGTTCCCAAAGATGGCTTTTTGGGCAAGTGTACACTGTACTGGTGGTTGAATTTATAGACATAGGGCCTTCCTGGCCTAAGCAGTCAGGTCACTCCTTCAACTTCCCACACTTGACAAATGGTATCCTCACAGGTGAGTGAACTTAAATTAAGATTTACCAGACAGGGGTATGTGTACAAGTGAACACGGGTCTGGTGTTTGGAGTTGCTGAAACTCCTGGGTGTTGCATTTGGGTCACCCTCTCTACTACATACACTCCCAGGTGAGATTTGCCAAACAGGGGTCTTTGGACAAGTGAACACTGGTCTGGTGTTTGGAGTAATAGAAACAGTGCCTCTTGGGAGTTGCAGTCAGGTAACTCTCTGTACTACACATACTCTACAAATGTTATGTAGTACATATCTGTATGCAGACTGCATTTGGGTTTGGGCATACATTTACCTGCTGAGACATACCTGTTGGGACATATCTGTCATCATTATTGGATATTGAAAGACTTCCAGGCCCCATTTTGACTTGTGGCATCTGATAGGCCTTGGCAGCTGTGCCGTTGGGTTCAACAGTACAGATTGACAATGTTTAATCTCAGTCACTCTGGGTATTGATGTTAATGGGTTACATGAACAAGACAGTGGCAAAAGGTGAGCTGTGAGCATGCATGACATGGCATTTTGGTCACATGATTTTGTGTTGTGACTTACCATACTCCACTCCCCCAGGTATTCCTGTTAAGCCCCCAAGATACAGGATGATCAAGACCTTCTCCTTCCAGGGAAAGAGATGTAATGGAGCACTGGGAGAGCCACAACCAGTCTTCGTGGCCTGCAGCTGGTGCCTGGAGACCAGGGAATGGACTTTGATCTTGAGGTCAATACACCTCTTCCTGATGTCCTCCTTTGTGTGCAGGGTGGTGCCTACAACATTCACTCTTTCAAATATCCTGTCTCAAGTTTCCATTTTCTTCCTCAGAATAGTGTGCGGGACCTGTGCTCCAAACAATTGGGCTCTACTCTTATGATTTTATTCACCATGAGTCTCAACTCATTGGAAAATAGGGATTTTTCAAACGTGACATGGTGGAAAAAAATGGAAGAGAGTGACTTACTAAATAGTAGAACTGCAAAAGGGTGTGAATGGACAAACTTGTGTGCAGGGTGTCTATGGGATGGCGAAAAAGGGTGCCTAATCCATTAAGTGTTTGGGAAATAAGATGCTCTGGCTTCTGTGCAGGTGTGTCCACTGTGGCAATGTATGCCAGCTGTGTTTTTTTCAAATTCCTCCCATTTGCAGCTGTCTATTACTTGGCTGACTGCAACCACTATGGTTTGGACCTCCATTGGCTGACTGCCATGAAGGGTCCACCACAGCTACTATGTGCTTATAATATGTTCAGTGGTTGGCCATGGTGCTGTCGGCACTGGATGTCAGACCGCATACTTCCAGGCTGCCACGCCGATGGTGGTCTGTCATTTTAGCTTGGTGGTCAGCAGTCCTGCCTGAATAACTCCTAATAGGGCGTTCTGAAAAGACCGCCAGCATGGCGGTCTTTTCAGGTTTGCCATTATGGTGGTCTGGTGGTCTGACTGCCAAACTCATAATGAGGCCCTAAGTCGAAAGGTAAAAACTTTGAACATGGACCAGGTGTCAAATTGATCCCATCCATGAAACAGCTTTGACTGCTATGAAATCTAGTTTTGTCCTACTCTGAGTCCTTTGGTGCCAAAATCAGTGCCGCTAGTGGGATCTCTATGACAGTGTATCTGACTTCATAATACCCATGCCAGCTTCAGCCTTCAATATTCCCCAGCTGGAATACACAGACATTTAAAAGGTAATTTAAGTTAGAAGGTAAAATCTTTAACTGGGGTGACACACTCGTTCATCTAACCTTTGTTCCGTCACAGTCAACCTGAAAATATGACTAGGCTTCAATCAATCGTGAAATGAAAATTTAGATTGCTACTTCATTTTTTCTAGACTTTTTTGTGTTAAAAGTTTACAAATTCAGGGAGGGTGGTTTCAGTGCCAACCAAGATGGCAGCACGTGCAAAGCTCTGATCGATGCAGGAGTCTTCAATATTTATGGGACCACTCCAGCACTCACCTGTCTGAGGGGGTAGCCGTGGGTCTCCTCGTATAATCATGGTGTGTCACCAGAGACAATTTCAGCCTTCAACAACATCACCTTTGAGTGCAGTTGACCCTTGGGGATTCTACCACAAAGTGAAAGTTTGCTCCTGTCATTTTGTAAGGGGTGGACACGTTTACTCATTTAACTCAAGCTTGGAGCCGCTGTGCTCTGTTCTTGCGCTCACCTGTGGTTTATTGAAACCATCCTCACTCTGCACCCTGGTTATAGGGCTTCCTAAAGCAATTTTCATTTCTTCAATGGATTTAAAGTGCTTTGGAAGCTTTCTCCTCATGCATTTACATGTTCCTTTATCACTGTGCTTCCTTTGGCATTTCTTCATTGAGTCTTGGCTCACACTACTAAATAACAAACTCAAATATGAGCTTCCCCAAAATGCTTTTATGATTTATTCATAATTTTCTGAGGCTTTATTCATGTTTTTATAAGTTCTTTGGCGCAATAATGTGTTTCTCTTAAAGGAATTGCCTTTTTCATAAGATATTAAGGGCTTCATGTACGTAGCTTTTTTCTTGTTGCAAACGCCCTGATTCGCTGTTTGCAAGCATAAAAAAGCAGTTTGGTATGTACAGACCCTATTTTGCGATTTGCTAATCTATTTACTGAATCTCAAAATCGGTTTGAGAGTCGCAATTAGGGAGGGACGTTCCCTTTCTAATTGTGAGTCGCAGTGCTATGTAGGATTGTTTTGTGACAGTTAAAGCTGTCCTAAAATAATCGCAGTTAGCACAAATTTCAAATTGGTGCTAACCCATTCGCAAATGGGAAGCAGTCACAGACATGGTGGTCTGCTGTCCCCAGCAGGCCACCATCCCTCTGAGTGTAGCCATTCCCAATGGGGTTGCGACCTACCTCATGAACATTAATGAGGTAGGCAATTTGCAACCCTATTGGGAATTGCAAACAGTATGAAGTACACTGTTGTACATATGGTTTTGCGACACACAATTTGCGACTCACACTCTTATAAAAATGTGTCTGAAAACGGAAATCCCCTCATATAGCTTTGTCCTCATTAAGAAAGTATACATTTAATGGAGGCCTTAATTCCACAGACTTTAAAATACCATTGCATTTTCTCTTTAAAACAAACTGCCAATGGCTCTCTTCAAAATTCACCCTACTTTCTCCTTTACGGCTATTATTAGAGAAATCTCTGATCACTCATTTTGATTTTAAGGAAATCCTTGCTTTCACAACTAATATTTCTCAACCACGCTATCCCATTATTTCCTATTCCTGTAAACTTCTGAGACCTCTTCTTCCATCAATACACACCTCAGTTGCTACCTATCAACAACAACTTATTTGTCATAATGTCTCTACAAATTAGGGGGCATATTTACAAGGAAGAGGCACAGTGCGGTGCTGCGCAAAATTCTGCAGCACACATAGAAGTAGCAAATCGTCATTATTTAATGACTGTTTATGTGAAGGAATGGACACTTCCTGCACAAAGACAATCATTAATGGTCTTTTCCTCTTTCTGTGTGTGCTGCAGAATGCATCAGACATAGAAAAATCAATGCACAAACCAGGAGAAATAAAAGTATTTCTCCTTGTTGTACCATGCTAACGCCATCCCTGGGGTGGCGATAGTTTTTGGCGCTACCTCAGATTTGTATTTCCTTTTAAATCTGGGCAGTGTCAAAAAGCAATGGGTGTTGTGTTGGTATGCTCACAGCAATAACCATTGCATTCCCCTCTGCAACAGAAAACTGCATCAGGGGGCCCATATTTACAAGGTGGCACCACCTTGTAAATATGACGCAGGGCACAGTGCCACCGCAGCGTCACAAAACGTGGTGCTCCGGTGATGCTAGGGGCTTGTAAATATGCCCCAAAAAATAGTTCTATATATTGGAAGACCTGGCAAGCCAAAGGTTTGTGTTTGATATCACAACTTCTTACAGATGGTCAACTAGTATTCTTCACTGATCTCCAGACAACATTTTCTTTGCCATGTACATCCCAAACACAATATGAACTCTTACGTACTTCGCTTAATTAAAATATTTCCACAATGTCATCTACATCCCTCCCTCCCTTCTTATCCACAGCACCTTTTCTATTAATCCATACCAATCAATTAACATCCGCTATTTATAAATCTTTACAAATAACTTCAGACAGAGCTAAGTCAAAGACGGAACTAGCTTGGGAAAGAGATGTAATAGAATGTTGGCCTCCTACTTTCTGGGACAAGATATGGCTTAAACTTCACAAACGTATGCAAGCTGAAATACTATGCAAACCCTTTACTTTTGTCCATCTCCATACTTACGTCTGTGACCCTAAAAACCTGTCTCTAACTGCAATCTTTTCTTGCTGGTCTTGTTCATGCCCAATTGCTGATTTAAAGCATATGTTATTCAAGTGCCCTCCTATTTACCAGTTTTGGAAATTGGTCTGGTCTCAAATTGTTGCTATTCCCTTTTCTCTATCTAATTAGGTAGTTTGACGCCTCAGTGGCCTCACATAACCCCGCATCATAAGTTGACAGATTGTTGTTTATTGTTGGTTGTTGCTTTTCACTTATTAATATAAAATTGGAAATAAGCTCAGAATATAACTTTTGAATTCTGGTGGAATGCCATTTGTATTCGTCACAGACTAGAGACCAACTATGGGCTTAATTACAAGTCTGGCAGACAGAAGACTGCTGTCCCTGCCACGATTCAAGACCCCAACTGAGTGACAGTGGTTTGGATTGTAATCAGCCAGGGCGGTGCTGAAGTCAACCCCACCTGGCTGATTACAAGCCCACTTACCACCAGCCTTTTCATGGCGGCCTGACTTCCATAAAAAGGCTGGCGGAAAGCTAGTGCTGGGGGCCACATGGGCCGCCCTACCCAGCCCCATTGGAATATGCACTATTTGCTTTGCAGACAGTGCGCATTCCAAGGGTGCTGGTCGGCCTCCATGTGCAAAAGCATTGGACTCAGCTCAATTTGAAGCAGAGTCCAATGCTGCAGCACATTTTCCACTGAGTTTCCGTTGGTCAGGCCAGTAGAAAACTCATAATGGAACTTGTGGGGAGACCGCCACACAGTGCCAGTAACATCAGCGCAAGTCTGGCACCCAGATGTTCCAACCGCTAGACTCATAATAAGGCCCTTTGTTGTATCTTTAGTTAAAAAGGCTTCCACTAAAAACAAATTTATCCCACTCCTACTCTCCTGTTCATAAAGTTAATACCATGTCAGATGAAATAAGAAAATCACTATGAACCTCACCCTACTGCTTTTGCTATAATTAGGGCAGGGCAGAGTTTGCGGAGTTCTGCTATGCAGAACTGTGCGAAGTGCTGAAAAAAACACAGCCATGCTATGTGGACTTCTGCGAGTTTTGGTGATTTATTGCAGTTTGCGTTGATTTTCAACACTAGTATTTTCTCCCGCACTGTAAAACAGTGAGAACGGCATCATGCAGAGTGCCAGAGTGTGGTCCTTTCTGCCGCTCAAGTACATTTTCTACTTGAGCGGCAGCTTCCTCAATGCATATGGCAGCTTTCTCAATGCTGGTTGCAGTGACATGCTGTGACTGCCAATTTTCAGAAATCGCACTGAACAACACAGTGATTTCTCTTGGCGAGCCATGCGAGAGAAAAAACGCTGTGTCGCTTCGCTGAATTTTTCGGAACTCTGCACAAAGCACGGAGTGGGAAAAACTCTGCAAACTCCAAAGGCAGAGCGGAATTCTTTGCCCACCTCTAGTTATAATATTAGAGGTTGTTTGCAATTGCATAAACTTATGTGAATGGTGTTTACTTTTTCTTTGTTTTTATACTGACTATAGTTTTTTGATGTTATCATTTTTCTAATTCATAAACTACAGTTTAATATTCTCCTCTTCCATTTGCCCCCCCATATTCCTTATGTATTTATACAGTTTTTACAACGTAATATTTATATTTTCCTGTGCTTATATATATTTTTAACAATATTTTTGTGCTTGTATCATATGCTTATTACTCTTGGTTTATTTTGTGGTTTTTATGATTTACCTCACCTGTGTAAAATATTGGTAAAGGACAATTCTTCGGTGAAGATGTCAGCTCAACAGAGGCATTGGGGCATAGAGCAGCATTGGGCTCATGACCTGCGAAGTACAAAAACAGAAAGTTTCCAAGTAACTGAATAGGAGAGATCTGTGAATGACATGCCATTTCCACCATACCCAGTTTCTGTATATTCATAGCACAACCCATGCAACAATTGTTTTTATTCCATAATTTGATAATTAGCTTGGGGCACTATTTGATGGTACTAGATGTACCAGGGGTGCATATCATCTTAGTAATGCCAGTAGTAATCAATTAATCAATCAGTGGGTTTATGTAGAGTGCTAATTTGTCACCCCGAGGGGTCTCCAGGGGCTAGTGTGGGGCAGCGGCATTAGCCTGCCTAAGAATGGCTGTTGAAGAGCCAGGCCTTGAGCTGCTTTCTGAAGTCTGTAACCAAAGGGGATGTGCACAGGTGGAGGGCAAGGTTATTCCAAGATTTGGCATTGAGGGGGGAGAAGGATCGTCCTCTGAAGTGCTCATGACGGATGGGTGAGACATGGGCCTTTTCTTGGGTAGTTGAGCAGAGTTCTGGGGTGGGTTAGTGGAATGTGAGGCAGTTGTTGATGTAGGCAGATCTGGTGTTGTGGAGGGCTTTGTATGCATGTATGAGGAGCTTAAAAAGGCATATGTTGCTGTACAGGGACCAATGGAGGGTTCTGAGGTGTGGAGTGATGCTGATTCTTCTTAGGAGTTCGAGCATGAGCCTCGCCACTGTGTTCTGGATGGCTTGGAGGAGATTCATGACCTGCTTAGTGGTTCTGGAGTAGAGTACATTGCTGTAGTCGAGGCGGCTATAGATGAGGGCCTGGGTGACTGTTTTCTTTGAGGAGAATGGGTATGCAGAGTTATGTTATGTTATGTTATGTTAAGCATGTTTATATAGCGCCTAACTGCCCGAAGGCCTCGTAGTGCTTATATTGCCATAGCGGAAGTGAACTATGCAGAGGATATGAAAACAGGCAGAGGAGACAGTGTTGATCTGTTGTTTCATGGTCAGATGGATGTTATGGATGATTCCTAGCATGGCTGGAGGGTGCTGATGGGGGGCCGAGGGTGGTGGGCCACCATGAGTCATCCCACGGGGAAGGCTTGTTGCGAAAGAGGAAAATCTCTCTTTTATCTGAGTTAAGCTTGAGGCAATTGGTCCTCATCCAGGTGGCAATGTCAGTCATGGTGTTTTGGAAATTGGTTTGTATGGTTGTGTTGTTTTTAGTGAGGGAGAGGGCAAGCTGGGTGTCATCAGCATAGGAAGCAATGCTAGGTCCGTGGGTGCAAGCGATGTCGGCCAAAGAAGTCATGGTGGCATTGAAGAGGGTAGGGTTAGGGGAGGAGCCTTGTGGAATGCCTCAGATGATGTTTTTGGGGGAGGAGACGTAGGGTGGGAGGTGGATCCTCTGTGTGCAGCTGAATAGGAGCAAGGAGATCCATTTGAGTGTGTTGCTTTGGATATCGATGTTGTGCAGTCTGGTGATGAGAGTGTGGTTTGAGATGGTGTTGAAGGCTGCAGATAGTTCAAGGAGGATGAGGGCAGCTGTGCCTCCGAGGTCGACGAGGCATCTGACATCTTTGGTGGCTGCGATCATGGTGGCCTTGGTGCTGTGGTTCCGAAAGAAGCTGGATTGGGATGGGTCAAGTAGGTCATGGTGCTCGAGGTGCTCCATGAGCTGGCAGTCAATGGCTTTTTCCAGGTCTTTGGAGGGGAATGGGAAGAGCGAGATGAGCCAATAACCTTTGAGGTTGTTGTGATTCGCTGAGGGTTTCTTGAGGAGGGGCTTGACCTCGGTGTGTTTCCAGGCATCGGGCATGGTGGCTGTGGCAATGGAGGTGTTGAGGTTTTCTGTGAGTGGTGCTCCTATTACTCCTTTCCCTAGGTTGTAGAGGTGGTGCGGGCAGGGGTCTATTGGGGAGTGGATGGAGGTCATTATGGTGATGATGTCCTCGGTGGAGAGCTGCTTCTACTCAGTGATCTGATGGAGGTAAGTTGGTTGGGCTAGGGCAGGAAGGAGGTCAACGCTAGTAGGCTGGGGATCGAAGTTGCTGTATATGTCAGCAATCTTGCTGTGGAAGTAATCCAATAGTTTGGCGAAGAGGGCTTGGGAGGAGTGGATTCTGTTTTAGTTGCATTGGGATAGGAGAATTCTCGGACTATGCAGAATAATAGTTCTTTGGCCTGGCTGGTGCAGGCTTCGATGAGGGTGGTGGGTCCTTCTTTCCTGCGCTCTCTGAGGCAGTGGTGGTAGGTTTTGAGGGCTTACTTGAAGGATTTGTGGTTGGTGGGGGTCTTGTTGTAGCACCTGTGTCTCTCTAGTTTCCTACAGTGGTGTTTGAGGGTCCGAAGTTCTGGGGTGAACCACGTTGCTTGCTTGGTAGTTCTATGGCTTTTCAGGAGGGCGACGGTGTTGGCAGCAGAGGAGAGCCAATCGGAGAGGTTTTAGCCGCAGATTTCGAGGATGTCTGCGAGTCTGGGTCTGGTGTCCTTGAGTGGGGTGATTCAGGGGCTTTCTGTGACTTTGCTCCATTTGTGGCATGGGATGGTGGGGGGTATGGGTGGGGTGTTTGAAGTCTGTCGATGGTGAGGTGTACGATATGGTGGTCCGTCCATGTCACTTCGGTGGTGTGAGAGAATTTGGTTCTGTTGCTTGTGGAGAAAATTAATTCCAGAGTGTGTTTGGTGGTGTGAGTGGGGGCGGAGACCAACGAGAGAGATGAAGGTGTTCAAGCTTTTGAGAAGTGAGGTGGATCTGACATTGTTGGTGTCCTCCAGGTGGAAGTTCAGGTCCAGGGGAGCGATGAAGTCTGGAATGAGGTGGCAGAATTTACTCAGTGCCGGGGGGGTCTGTAGGAGAGGGTTTCTCTGACAGTGGTATTGGCATCCAGTTTTATCCGAGAATGTAGGTGTTCTATGATTGGTGTTGTGTCGTTGCTGGCAGCAGTGCAGTGGAGGGTGTCCTTGTGGATGATGGCGATGCCTCTACCATTCCTATTGGGTTGTACAAGAGAGGATTGCGGTGAAGATGTCTGGAGCGGAAGCGGGGGTGAGACAGGTTTCAGTATTGAATGTTATATCAGGAGCTAGGGTTGTGATGGTGTCCCAGATCTCTATGGCGTGCTAGCAGAGGGATCTGGCATTGAGTAGGGCACAATGGAGTAGAAGTTTGTTGTCCAGAGTCTGTAGTGCAGTGTTGTGGCGGTTCCTATGGTGCAGGCAAGGTGGCAGTATTGGCAGGAGATGGGTCTGTTAGTGGATTAAGCTGAGGCAATGCAACAGGTGTTGTTCTGGGTCATCAGGCTGAGGTTTAGGATCTCGTTGGGAGTGTAGCTGTGTCGGTCGGTAGGTCCAGGGGTCCTGGTGCTGGGTGTGGTCCAGGGTGCAGAGGGGCGCAGATGGGATTACCTTTGGCATGCCTTTGTCGCACCTGCTGAACGCGGTTGCACTGAGACCACGGTTAAATAGATCCTGGGAGCGTGGGGCACAGAGGGAGGAGGGCGGGTGAACCCACGAATGGCAGGAAGCAGGAGGTGGGGACCAGGGGCAGGGTAAGCGGTGATGGGGACAGAATCAGTCAGGCAGACAGATTCAAGAGAGACTCAGACAATAGAAAAAGAGGACAAGAGAAGGCAGCAAAATATGAACAAACAGACAGCCAGAACAAGGACACAGCAATACGGGGGCAGCAGTGTCAAAATGAGAAATAGAGCAAAGGGCAGAACACAGTGAGAAGGGACAGCACAGACAACACACAGAGCACAGAGAAGAAGGCACAGATGGGAGATGGTGAGAGACTGACAGCGGGGGCAGCAGTAGACCAGAGCAAGGCTCTGAAGGGCAAAGGCTCTGTGTGGGCACACAGCCGAGGAGGAGCAAGGTGCAAGGACCTCCTCGCTTAGTAAGAACACGATTGATGGGGTCCTCTAGAATCCTTGGCATAATTTCATTTTTGTGTGACCCATAATAGTGCCATAGATACCCAGAGTAAGTATTGCAGTATTGCAACTTGGACATCGAAGACTAAAGCGAGGACAATATGAAATCCTCCATAGCATGTCTCTGATTACGTTTTACAGGAGTGCATTTTTACGTAAATCCATCTAGCTGCCACCTATCCCACATGGTACATTTGCTTGCCCTCCTCAGCCTATTGCTTAAAGATCAGTTCCTAATGGAGCAAAGTAGCCTCTCATCTTACAAGTCAGGTGTATTGCGTTATAATGACATTTAATGCTACAGTTGAACTTTGATGATGATTGTAACATATGACATTTTTTTTAGTTTGATTAGTCATCCCACGTTACACAATTCTGTTATGGTGTAGGAAAGAGCTCTTTTTGTCATGGTTACCCCCCGCTTTCGGACTTTTTGCCAGATATTGATGCCTGATATTGATGCTGACATGACTGAGAGTGTGCTGGGATCCTTCTAACCAGGCCCCAGCACCAGTTTGTCTTTCCCTAAAACTGTACCATTGTTCCCACAATTGGCACACCCCTGGCACCCAGCTAAGTCCCTTGTAAAAGGTACCCATGGTACCAAGGGCCCTGTGGCCTTATAACCCTATGGCAGGGTACACTATACCACAGGTGAGGGTATAGCTGCATGAGCAATATCCCCCTACAGTGTCCAAGGCCGTTCTTAGACATTGTAAGTGTAGTGTGTCATATAAAGTGCATGGGCTGGGAGTTTGTCATTACGAACTCCACAGCTCTATGATGGCTTCACTGCAGTCTGAGAAGTTTGGTAACAAACTTCTCAGCACAATAAACCCACACTGATGACTGTGTGGGATGTATTGCAAAATGCACTCAGAGAGCATCTTAGAGATGCACGCTGCATTTAAACCAAATTTCTTGTGCAGAACTGACCAGTCTGTGCCTGCCTGCTACTTCCAGACAAGTTTCTGACCTCATGGGGTGAGATCCTTTGTGCTCTCTGAGGCAAGAAACAAAGCCTTCGCTGGGTGGCGGTGTTTCACACCTCCCCACTGCAGGAACTATAACACCTTGTGGTGAGCCTCAAACACTCAGGTCTCCTGTTACAGTGCCCCAGGGCACTCCAGCTAGTGGAGATGCCCAGCACACGGGACAAAGCTCCACTTTTGGCGGTGAGTCCGAAAGTGAAAAAATTAGGAAAAACAAGAAGTGACATCTTCAGCTGGGACCACCCCTAAGGTGTCCAGAGCTGAAGTGACTCCCTCCCTGCAGAATCCTCCATCTTGGTTTGGAAGACAGAGACCAACAGGGTTAGGTCTGTGTTTGCTCCCCAAAGGGAGTGGACACTGAAGGGGTGTAGTCTCCTCCAGGGACAATAGCCATTGGCTACTGACCTCTGTAATGCCCCTAAATCTAGGATGTAAGAGCTCCTCTGAACCTAGCTCACCCAATTCCTGGCAACCTCAAGAAGACAAGAAGAAGAAAGAAGAAGGACTACTAAGCTACCCCCAGCACAGAAGACTGCAGACACAAACTCATTTGATCCCAGCCCTACTGGCCTGTCTACAGTTTCTGAGCACTCGCTACAAAAAGGCGATGCATCTTACAGGACCAGCGACCTCTTCAAAACCCCAAGAGGACTGCCATGCCCAGAGGACCAACATCTCCCAAGAACAATAGCCCTGTCCACAAAGAAACTCCAACAAAGGACTCCAGAACCTCCTCCGATCCACAAGCCCTGCCCACTCTGCACCCAACGCCCATTGCCTGTGTCCAGGTGGCCCACGGGTCTAAAGCAGGTCCCCAGGAGATTCTGACCTAGTGTCCACCCTGGGTTGACCCCTCCTAACCAACACAACGATGCCTACTGACTAATTTCAGAGGACCGCCAGTGCCTGTGAAGGATCCGGATGAAGATACCTGATGCCCAAAAGATACCCTGCACCTGCAGCCACCTGGCTTTGAGGAACCTCACCTCTGGTGCAGCAATGTGCAGCAGGCGGCCCTCCTCTCTATCCAGCCTGTAGTTTCCCTGAACCAACCTCCTGGACCCAGCCTGCAGCCTACTTGTGACCCCTGGGGTCCCCCTATTCAAAAGCATTTGGAGCTCGATGCTGAATTTGCACCCTGCAGTCAGCCACCCCTGTGCTGCTGAGGTTGTGTATTTGGAGCTGACCTGTGCCCCTACAGTGCTTTCCTAAACCCCCAGGTCTGCCCCCCAAAGATGCGGGTACTTACCTGCTGGCAGATTCAATTCTGAGTGCCTCTAGTCTCTATAGGAGCCCATTTTAAATCTTGCAGTAACTTAGACCTCTGCACCCGGCCGGCCCGTGTTGCTGGTGGTGGGTGTTAGGGGTTAACTTGAACCCCAACCTGTGGACATCCTAACCCCTGGAGACTGGAACTGTAAGTCTTATACCTACCTCAAAATTGTACTAACTTTTCCTACCCCCAGAACAGTGTTTGAAAATTGCAGTGTCAACTTTTAAAACAGATTATTGCTATTTACTTGAAAACTGTTTAACTTGCTAAATTGAAACAAAGTGGTATTTATACATATGCTTACTGCTTAATCACAAATGTACTTACCTGCAATCAGAATCTTGTGGTTCCAGAAATAAAGTAACAAAATATATTTTTGCTACATAAAAATAATTGGCCTGGAGTTAGTCAATGAGTGTGTGCTGCACTTATTGCCTGTGTATGTACAACAAATGTTTTGCACTAACCTCTGATAAGCCTAACTGCTCGACCACACCACCACAAAAGAAAGCATTAGTATTATCTACTTTAGCCTCTGATAAGTCTTTGGGAATCCCCTGAACTCTGTGCACACTAAGGGGGTCATTCTGACCTCGGCGGTAAAAGGCGCTTACCGCCGGTCAGAAGACCGCCATAACACCGCCGCGGTCGCGGTAAACCGCCACGGTCATTCTGACCCGCAACTGGCAAACCGCCAAAATCCCGACATCAACAAAAGTCCGCCACACCAAAGGTCAGCGGGAAACTGGCGATGACCAAACCTCCACCGTCACGCCAACAGAAATACGCCCATACCATTTCGACCCACAAATCCCTGCAGCGGTCTTTCAACCGCGGTATTCCATTGGCGGTACACACCGCCGCGCTCAAAATACACAAACCTTTACAAAACACATCCACATTGGATAATTCAAAATACACACACCTGAGACACATACACACACAACTCCCACACACCCAATTAAATATAAAACACACACCCACATCACCCACAAACCCCTACGACCACAATTGCGACTGAAGGACAGAGAGAGACGGCACAGAATAGAGTACACCATCACACAGAGGCAAATCACAACATCACCTACACAATATCCACGCACAAAACACCACACACCACCAGACTCTACAACACATACACCACCCCTCACCTCATCCACACCACCCCATGGCACCCCAAAGACACCCCAGGTTCACTGACGCAGAACTCAGGGTCATGGTGGAGGAAATAGTTCGGGTAGAGCCCCAGCTCTTTGGGACACAGGTGCAGCACACCACCATTGCCAGGAAGATGGAGCTATGGCAAAGAATAGTGGACAGGGTCAACGCTGTGGGACAGCATCCACGAAATCGGGACGACATCAGGAAGCGGTGGAACGACCTACGGGGGAAGGTGCGTTCCATGGTATCAAGGCACAACATTGCGGTGCAGAAGACTGGCGGCGGACCCCCACCTACTCCCCCAGAATTCACAGCATGGGAGGAGGAAGTCTTGCACATCCTGCATCCTGAGGGCCTCACAGGAGTAGGCGGAGGAATGGACTCTGGTAAGTCAAATCTTCACTACTTCATGCCCCCCACCCCACCTGCATGCCAAATCATACCCCCATCACACCAACTCCTTGCTAATGGCTCACCATCACAACCCACCCATCCCAAAACCTAGCCCTGCATGCGTCCCCAAAGCATGGACACCCATCACCAAAGCATGCCCACTGCACACACCCATCACCCCCACAAGCCACTGTCACAAAAGCCCCCACAAGGGAATGCCAGCACTGGGGGACACGGCCACCCACCCATTACACGAAATGGCACACACAGAAGCAATAACCATACTCTTATACCCCTGCAGGATCCGAAAGCCACCACACCGCCACGGAGGGTCCAGAGATGTCCATCCCACCCCCAGAAGAGGCCCCCAGTGATGACAGCAGCTCTGTCTCCCTGGACCCAGATGACCAGCCCGGCCCATCGGGGACCTCAGGACAGTCGGTTCCCCACAGACAGCCACAGGCTACAGCAGACCTAACCCCCTCTGGGAACACCAGCACAGCTCCCACCCAGCGGGCCCATGCCTCTGTCTCCAGGACACGTCAATCAGCGGTGTGTCCACCACTACAGGGCACCCAGGTTGACCCACCACCCCAACAACAGGGACCTGGGGGCAGTGGTAGTGGGCACACGGTCCAGGGGACAGAGGCCCAGGGAAACAGGGGAACTGGGAGGGCTGCTGTGCGACAGGGGGGGGGACAGGCCCAGGGAACCGACTCTCCAAGAGGCCCTCTCCTCCATCATGGGAGCATACCAGCACTCCCAGGAGACGATGGCTACGGTACTGGCCAGGTTCCAGGAGATCCAGGTACTGCAGGAGGAACAGTACATGGGGTTCAGAGAGGAACTGCAAAACATTAGTTCTGCAATGGGGACCATCGTCGTGGCCCTTAACCAGATAGTCACCACATTGCGGGACCATGTGGCACCACAAAGGGCCCCTGTCACTAGCATGGACCAGGAACAGCCTACCACCTCCGCCGGCGCTAGTGGACAGGAGGCCCCCACACAACGACAGGCCACCAGAACCCCACCTCCTGCAGAAGAAGAACCACCCCGCAAGCGGTCCCTGAGATCTCACAAGAAGACAGAGTAGGATGCCAAGACCCCCGCCAGCAAAGGATACCCCCTGATGTCATCCCACTGTCCCACATTGTCACCCTGTCCAAACTTAAACTGCCCCTGCTCCATCCTTCCACAGGCATATGGACAATGCACCTGTGAGACTGAAAACTGGACTCTGCCATGGACATTACTCCCCCATCACCCATCACCGTTTTACAATCATGTTCCTAAATTTGGCACTTGAATAAAATCACTTATTGCACTTAAAAAATCTGGAGTCTGCTTGTATTTTGAACAAATGTATTAGACATAACGGTGCCAAAATGTTCAGTTACATTGTGATGACAACATACCACTGTCACACAGCTGTAGTCCATGGGCAAACAAAGCAGAGGTCACGCAGTGGGGCCCACAGCTCTGAAAACGGAAGGGAAAGTCACAACTCAGTTAACAGGAACTGAGGGGAAACACATACAGTAGAGAGGCAGGAGACTTTAAGTAAATGTAAAATGGCGTGGTTGATTCGTACCTGTGTGCTACTGAAAATACTGTTGTATCACTGTGTCCCTGTTGTCTGTGTCGTCCCCGTCGTCTTCCTCCTCTTCACTCTCCACAGGCTCCACAGCTGCTACAACACCACCATCTGGACCATCCTCCTGCAGGAAAGGCACCTGGCGTCCCAAAGCAAGGTTGTGAAGCATACAGCAGGCCACGATGATATGGCACACCTTCTTTGGTGAGTACATTAGGGATCCACCTGTCATATGCAGGCACCTAAACCTGGCCTTCAGGAGGCCGAAGGTTCTTTCTATAATCCTCCTAGTTCGCCCATGGGCCTCATTGTAGCGTTCCTCTGCCCTTGTCCTGGGATTCCTCACTGGGGTAAGTAGCCACGACAGGTTGGGGTAACCAGAGTCACCTATTAGCCACACACGGTGTCTCTGTAGCTGTTCCATCACATAAGGGATGCTGCTATTTCGCATGATGTACGCGTCATGCACTGACCCAGGGAACTTGGCATTTACATGGGAGATGTACTGGTCAGCCAAACAGACCACCTGGACATTCATCGAATGATAACTTTTTCAGTTCCTGTACACCTGCTCACTTTCACTGGGGGGAATCAAAGCCACATGAGTCCCATCAATGGCACCAATGATGTTGGGGATATGGCCAAGGGCATAGAAATCACCCTTCACTGTAGCCAAATCGCCCACCTCAGGGAAAACAATGTAGCTCTGCATGTATTTCATCAGGGCAGACAACACTCTGGACAAAACCTTAGAAAACATAGGCTGAGACATCCCTGATGATATGGCCACTGTTGTTTGGAATGATCCACTTGCCAAAAAATGGAGTACTGACAGAACCTGCACCAGAGGGGGAATCCCTGTGGGTTGGCGAATGGGGGACATCAGGTCTGGCTCCAGCTGGGCACACAGTTCTTGTATAGTGGCTCGGTCAAGTCTGTATGTCAGTATGACATGTCTTTCTTCCATTGTCGACAGGTCCACCAGCGGTCTGTACACGGCAGGATTCCTCCATCTCCTCGCAAGTCCCAGCGGACGCTGCCTATGAAGGACAACATGGAGCACAGAGTCAAGCAACCCACAGGTACGTAACCACAGCTTGCACAGTACACGATTCGCTATGCATTGAATGGCTTGTATGATTGGCAATGCAAGGCCTAGGCCTGTGTGATGCAGTAGAAATTAAGCCATGTGGGCCCTTGAAATGGCGGCTGCCTGACCTGTGAAGTGTGACAATGGGATGTGAGGTCAATGCGCTGGCGTGGCACACCGTGGCGGTAGGCGGTCGAAGACCGCGGCGCAAAGCTGCATTGGTTAACATTGAACCCTATGGGTCTCATGAGCCAATGATGATGTGCGCCGGCGGTCGCGGTACGCACCGCCGCGGTACGCACCACCACGGTACGCACCGCCGCGGGCGTGACCGCCATTTTCTATCTGCTTAATCACTCGAGACCTGATCATCCACAGGAGAGGACCTATACTGCAAGTGCTGCTGTGACCTCGGTCTGGAAGAGACAATGGCTGCTGCGACTGGGGAAAGGGCCCCTGCCTTCACATCTGAGGAATTGGAGAAACTTGTTGATGGGGTCCTCCCCCAGTATGCGCTACTCTACGGTCCTCCAGACCAACAGGTAAGTAAACAGGGAGCACGTTGTATGGGCTATGCCTGTGTTGAGTGGGATGGATGTAAGATGGTGGGGAGGGGAGCGAATGAGGAATGCAACGCACGACAGATGAGAGCATGTGCCACATGGCAAGGTTGGGGAGAGGAGGCCACTCACATCGACCATGCAGAAAAGTGATGATATTTCTTTTCCCACCCTGTACATGTCACACAGGTCAGCGCCCATCAGAAGATCGACATTTGGCGTGCCATCGCCAAGGACGTCCGGGCCCTGGGGGTCCACAACAGACGGGGCACCCACTGCCGCAAGAGGTGGGAGGACATCCGCCGCGGGAGCCAAAAGACCGCCGAGGCTCTGCTGGGGATGGCCTCCCAACCTAGAAGGGGTGCCACACGGCAATTGACCCCCCTGATGTCCCGGATCCTGGCGGTGGCCTACCCCGATTTGGATGGGCGCGTGAGGACATCACAGCAGACACAAGGGGGTGAGTATCAGCACATTCTGCTATATTAGCGCACAGTGGAGGTGTCTGGGTGGGGGAGGATGGCTGTGGCTATCTCTAGGCCAGGGCGGTTTCTGTAGGCTAGGCCCCTCTGTAGGGCATGGCCCTGTGCCCCCACCCCCCACCTCTGTAGGGTGCTAAGTACAGCTATCCATGGCCCGGGCTCACCTATGTGTGCATTTGTCGTCCATAGACTTGTAGGCCAAGTCACAATAATTGAGTAGTGTACCCCGAGTGCGCAGCGTAGTGCAGGGGGCTTCTGTGTCTGTCCTCTCCGCCAACGGTGTTGCCAATGCATGCACTCAACATGTCGTTCTTTCTTCTCCCCCCCCTTTTTTTTGGTTTTCCTGTTCATGTGTGCATTAGCATCATCAGGCGGAGGAGAAGTGGCATCGGCGCACGAGGGAGCTGCATCTCACATGGCCCCGGAGGGCCATGCAACCGACTCCGAGTACACCAGTGAGACGGAGGACGAGGTGAGCTCCACAACGGGGACCCGTGGAGACGTCAGTGACACCGACACGTCCTCGGAAGGGAGCTCCCTTGTGGTGGCGGCAACATCCGTGCCCACCGCAACAACAGGTACAGCCGCCACCCAGCGCACCAGCTCTGCCCTCCCAGCAGCCCCTCAGCGTTCGCCCCGTGCCCGCTCGGCCAGGAAGCCGAGCATCTCCTTCGCCCCAGGCACCTCAGGCCCTGCCCCAGTTACCCCTGCTGCCCTCAGTGCGGAGATCATTGACCTCCTCCAGACGCTCATTGTTGGGCAGTCTACCCTTTTGAATGCCATCCAGGGGGTAGAAAGGGAGGTGCATCAGAGCAATGCATACCTGGAGGGCATTCATTCGGGTCAGGCTG
This sequence comes from Pleurodeles waltl, assembly GCF_031143425.1. Taxonomy (NCBI): domain Eukaryota; kingdom Metazoa; phylum Chordata; class Amphibia; order Caudata; family Salamandridae; genus Pleurodeles; species Pleurodeles waltl. The sequence goes on along the minus strand of NC_090438.1, from coordinate 623,764,132 downwards.
CCCATCAGCGATCGTTCAACGCTCTGGCCTCAGCACTGACGGCAGCCATTGTCCCTGTCTCCAGCCTCCCTCCTCCAAATCCCTCCACCCAGTCCCACTCCCCTGTTCCTCTGCCTATCCCAGACACACCTACAGACCAGTCTGCACACACATCAACACCCCAGGGCAGCTCATCCAGACATAAGCACCACAGATCACACAAGCATTCACCCAAGCAACATCCACATGCAGACATGCCAACAGCCACTGCCTCCTCTGTGTCCCCCTCCTCCTCGTCTCCCTCCTCCCTCCCTGTGACGTCTCCACTCATACCTGCATGCACACCACCATCAGCCAGTACGTCCATCACCAGCACACCCACCAGAACACTCCGCACACGTGCAGTCACCACCCCCACTGCCATTTACACGTCCCCTGTGTCCTCTCCCAGTGTCTGTCACCCACTCTTCCAAACCACACAGCACACTTGACTCTCCTACAACCACATCCTCTTCCTCCACTCCCATACCCACTGCACCTACCCTTCCCATTGCTCCTAAAAAGTTGTTCCTCTCCAAAATTAACCTATTTGCATCACCTGACCCACCCCCTCCATCTCGTAAGAGTCCAAACAGCATCTCAGCCACCACAAGCCCTGCACCTACTAGGACCATAGTTCAGGGCTATTGGAGTCCACCAGCTCCTAGGGCAGGAACATCGGCCAGCAGCAAGGGGACAGCCAGCCCACCCCCTGGGAAAAGAACCAAAAAAGGGAAGGGCCAGCGCGACAGGCCTGAGACGGCTGCCCCCAAGGACACTACCCTTGCACCGTCACCTGGCACATCCACAAAGGGAGGCAAGGGCCCCAGAGATTCGGCAAAGGAGGGCAAGGGCAGCAGGGCGGACAAGTCCGGCAGCAGGCGAGCTGCCCAGGAGGGCCCCACCAGCCCCATTTCGGGTGTGACGGAGGACACCCACGGGCCCAGGACTCCAGCACAGGAGGGCCCCGCAAGCGAAAGGTCGGATGGCGACTGAGCGGGAATTATTGGCCAGATCTGGTTCCCTAGGAACACAAGACAAGCACCGCTGAACAGGGCCCCGCCGTGACAAGCACAGCTGAACAGGGCCCCGCCGTGAGAAGCACCGCTAAACAGGGCCCCGTCAAGACAAGCACCGCTGAACAGGGCCCCGCCAAGCCAAGCACCACTGAACAGGGCCCCACCAAGACAAGCACCGCTGAACAGGGCCCCGCCGTGAGAAGCACCGCTGAACAGGGCCCCGCCAAGACAAGCACCGCTGAACAGGGCCCCGCCGTGAGAAGCACCGCTGAACAGGGCCCCGCCAAGACAAGCACCGCTGAACAGGGCCCCGCCGTGAGAAGCACCACTGAACAGGGCCCCGCCGTGAGAAGCACCGCTGAACAGGGCCCCGCCGTGAGAAGCACCGCTGAACAGGGCCCCGCCGTGACAAGCACCGCTGAACAGGGCCCTTCCTGTCAAGCACCGCTGAACAGGGCCCCGCCGTGACAAGCACCGCTGAACAGGGCCCCGCCGTGAGAAGCACCGCTGAACAGGGCCCCGCCGTGACAAGCACCGCTGAACAGGGCCCTTCCTGTCAAGCACCGCTCCGCTGGGCCCTTCATCTCAAGCACCGCTCCGCTGGGCCCTTCATCTCAAGCACCGCTCCGCTGGGCCCTTCATCTCAAGCACCGCTCCGCTTGGCCCTTCCTGTCAAGCACCGCTCCGCTGGGCACCGCCGTCTCTGAACTGCTCCGCTGGGCCCTTCCTGTCAATCACCGCTCCGCTGGGCACCGCCGTCTCTGAACTGCTCCGCTGGGCCCTTCCTGTCAAGCACCGCTCCGCTGGGCACCGCCGTCTCTGAACTGCTCCGCTGGGCCCTTCATCTCAAGCACCGCTGGCCCATTGGCAGGGCCGGATCTGTCGGGCAGGGCTTCACGAAGCACTCTGGCCAACATGCCTCCTCCATAACCAGTGGAGTCTGTAATCCACCTGATGGACTGTGGCTTTGCACTCCCCAGGATGGTACAGTGGGCAATTCACCCACTGTAGAGACTTGAGAGACTGTGGCTTTGCACTCCCCAGGATGGTACAGTGGGCATGGAGGCCCCTCGTGGATCTGGCGTCGTGGACTCATGTGGCTGAGGTGCCCCCCTTCCCTTCCCCCTGAGGTGCCTGTGGTTTTATTATCTGATGCCCCAGCAGTGTTCTCTCCAATGGATTCGGGTCTCGTGTGTGGGCTTTGCCCATGTGTTTATGCACATTGGCCCACGAACAATGGAAGGTAGCCAATATGTGACGGACTTTTGGGCTATGTATATATTGTTCATGTTGTAATATATTTTATTTATATATTTCATATTTCACTTAACTTCAAATATGCTATAATATACTTCAATTTTAATGATCATTTTATTTTGTCTTTGCATTATTCTGGGGGGTGTCACTCTGACTTGTTGCTCTGCATTGGTGTGTAGGGATTGGGGGGGCCGGGGGGGGTCACTTATGTGTGTGCCCATAACCTTTTCTCCTCCCCCCTCCCCTGTGTCGTAGGTGCAGTACTCACCGTTGTCGTCTGCGCCAGCGTTCGTGCTCCTGGTAGAGGAGCAGGTAGACAATAGCTGGTAGGATGTTTAATTCGGGTTCCATGCTGTCCAGATTCCTCATGGAGTGTATAGAGGTGAGCGTTTTCCCGTTCGTAGTCTGTTTCCGCCGTGTTTTTATCGGCGGGGCTCCCACCCCGGAAAAGGTGGCGGATTGGTGGGTCGTGATAGTGTGGGCGGTACATTGTCTGCCGCCTGTCTGTTGGCAGTGACCGCCGCGCTGTTTGTTTGTCCCGCCGTGGCAGTCGGAGTGTTAAAGTGGCGGGCTGTGTTGGCAGTTCCCGCCAGGGTCAGAATTCCATTTTGTTTCCGCCTGCCTGTTGGCCGGTTGGCCGCCGCTTTAACACCGACCGCCAGGGTTGGAATGACCCCCTAAATCTCATTTAGATATAGTATATACAGAGGCAGCCTCCTACATATGGTATTTTGTTTTTAAGTTTAAGAATGCTTTATTAAAGAATAAAAAGGGAACAAAGGTACTATGGGCCTCATTATGACCCTGGCGGGCGGCGGAGGCCGCCCGCCAGGATCCCGCCCTCCATTATACCGCTCCGCGGTCTGAAGACCGCGGAGGGTATTATGAGTTTTTCCCTGGGCTGGCGGGCGGTCTCCAAAAGACCGCCCGCCAGCCCAGGGAAAAACTCCCTTCCCACGAGGATGCCGGCTCGTAATCGAGCCGGCGGAGTGGGAAGGTGCGACGGGTGCAGTGGCACCCGTCGCGTATTTCAGTGTCTGCAAGGCAGACACTGAAATACTTTGCGGGGCCCTCTTACGGGGGCCCCTGCTGTGCCCATGCCATTGGCATGGGCACGGCAGGGGCCCCCAGGGGCCCCGCAACCCCCCCTACCGCCATCCTGTTCATGGCGGCTTTCCCTCCATGAACAGGATGGCGGTAGGGGGGGTCAGAATCCCCTCGGCGGCGCAGCGAGCTGCGCCGCCTTGGAGGATTCTAAGGTCAGTGGAAAACCGGCGGGAGACCGCCGGTTTTCCCGTTCTGACCGCGGCCAAAGCGCCGCGGTCAGAATGACCAAGGGAGCACCGCCGGCCTGTCGGCGGTGCTCCCGCCCCCGTTGGCCCTGGCGGTAGAGAACCGCCAGGGTCAGAATGAGGGCCTATATCTTACCAAAAAAGTAAAAGTTACTCCAAAGGATAATACAGAGGATATAATAGCAAAAGATTAACCAAGCAATGTATAAGTATAACATTATTATACATAATATGTACTGGATACAAAATGTACCAATATTTAAAACTGCAGTTTTATATTTTATATTTCTAAGAAGAAAAGAGAAAATTAAAGGTATTAAGAAGAAAAAGAAAAAGAACAGAAGGAAAAGAAAAGGAAGATAGAAAACAACCTTTATCAGAGACAATCTCCAGCACAGCAGAACATGCAAGGCGGAACAAAAAGGCGCTGTGGAAAGTAGCCAACACCACATTGGCCAGTTCAAATAACCCACACCTGATAACCATACACACACCACGGACACCTGACCATGCCACCATATGACTTCCACCCTCCCCACCTACAATCCCTTGCATCATATCCAAACAGCCACAGCCAAAGACGAGAAGAAGCATACCCCAAACACAGCTAACAAACATCACACAGCACACATTGCACAATTCAACACCGCAGCCCACCAGCACACACAGCCAAACACCCCCACATCACCACACACCCTGTACTGCACCCAACACACACTACACATACCCACCCCACAACATGTCATGCCAGAAGCACCCACGCTTCACCAACAATGAGTTGCAGGTCATGGTAGACGAGATCATCAGAGTAGAGCCACAGCTCATGGGAGTCCAGGTTCAACAGACATCAATAGCGAAGAAGACAAATTTATGGCAGAGGATGGCCAACAGGGTCAACTCAGTCGGCACATATCCACGCACAAGGGAAGACATCAGAAAGAGGTGGAACGACCTCAGGGGGAAGGTCCAGTCCATGGCGTCCAGGCAGACGATAGCCAGTAACAAGACCAGCAGTAGGCCCCCACCTCCTCCCCTCCAGCTGACAACCTGGGAGGAGAACGTCCTGGACATCATGTATCCCAAGGGCCTGACTGGCATCAGTGGAGGGCTTGACACTGGTAAGTCAGCAATACCCCCCAAGCACCAACCACCTATGCACAGCATGCCTCCCCACCACTCACCAAACCACTGGAACCTACCCCACTGATCCGGTGCCAAACTCCCCACACCCCTCCTCTGCATGATACACCACCCCACTCCCACCATCCATACTCACCCCCCTGGTTCAGGGTTGGCAAAATGCAGATGTACTACCCTGAGTGACTGTTGCACTGGCATTGACCGATTGCACCCTGTCTCTGTCTCTCTCCCTCCCTGCCCTCCTCTATCGTTGTGTGCATCAGCATTATCTGACAAAGTAGAAGGGGCACTGGCAAGTGGGGAAGCTGCAGCCCACGGAACCTAGGAGGCTGACACCAAGGGAGCCGAGGGGACCAGTGGGATAGAGGGCGAGGGGAGTGCCACAGGGGGTACTGGATCCACCATTACGTCTTCTGATTCCTCCTCCGATGGCAGCTTCATGGTGGTAGCAGACCCATCTCAGACCACCTCAGCACCATCCTTGTCTGCCACCCCCATAACAGCACCGCCCTCCCTGTAGCTCCCCACCCAGTGGCACATGCCCACTCAAGAGGGTGGGCATCTCCTTCCCTGCATGCACCCCTGCCACTGCCCCAGTCAGCCCTGCTGCCCTCGATGAGGAGGCTATTGACCTCCTGAAGTCCATCGCTGCGGGGCAGACAACTATCGCAAATGCCATACAAGGACTGGCATCCCAGATGCAACAGACTAATGCATTCTTGGAAGGCATTCACAGTGCCTGGTCTGTCCTACAGAGATCGTTTCAGGCTCTGGCCTCCTCGTTGATGGCTGCAAGTGTCCTTTCTTCCGTCCCCCCTTCAGCTACCTGTTCTCAATCCTACATCCCTCTCTCCTCACCCATCCAAGGCACACCTACTGACCCACATGCATCCACATCAACAGACATGGTACGCAAGGACAAGCATAGGCACCACAGACACCACCACCGCCATGCACATACTCAACACACCCATGCAGACATATCAACATCCACACCCTGCACCGACTCTCCAACCACCTCCCCCCTCAGTCGACACTACACTCACACCTGCAGTCAGCATCACATCAGTCACTGTTCCTGCCACATGTGTCCTCACTGCCACCGTCACCACATCTTCTGACCCCGATTTATGCACCCCATACACCACTGGCACAGACACCACAACTATCAATACACCTACAAGCAGCACATCCACCCTACCTGTAGACATCACTCACATTTACCCCTGCCATCTCCCTGCATCTTCTCCCCACCTCCTCCCAGTACATCTAAACGCACACACTCACCCACCCAATAGTCTCCCAGCACACTCATTTCATCCACCCACGCACCTGCACCCATGGCACACCAACGTACACACCTCACAACCATACCCACTCTCTCCACTCCCAAACGTCTTTCCAGTGACCTCCCATGTGTACCCAAAAAATGGTTCCTGCGCTAGTTCTCCCTGTTCCCTATCACTGACCCATTCCCTGTCCCCCCCAAGTGCCCTGCTACCCTTCCTCTGGCCCAGTCTGCCTCTGCCCCTGCCCACGGCCCTCCGCCACCTGCCACTTCTGCCCCTGTGACGTCCACTGATCCTGCCTCCAAACCCAAGCCCACTCTCTCCTCTTCCCAGGCCAAGTCCACTCCTTCCACCTCCAAGGCCAAGCCCATATGCCCCCTCATTGCTAAGCCCCCACCACCCAAGGGCAAGCCCAAACCACAGCCTCTTGCTAAGCCCCGCCATCCAGAAGCAAGCCCAGGAACCCCCATCTAAGGGCATCCCTAAAGGGCCCCCCTCCAGGCCCAGACAGAAGGACCCCCTCCAAGTCCAAGGACTCCCCCTTTTGTTTGTTTGCATTTGTGTGTGGGCATGGCTTCCAATGTCATATGTGTGTTGTGTGTGTACTAATGTCGTTCCCTCCAGTGTGTGCTAGGCTGGTGTGCTTATGGTTGGTGCCGTGGTTGCCGTCGCTGGTCCTGGAGTTGCAGGACCAGGTAGAGGATGGGAAGGAGTTGCATTTTGCAGGTCGTGCCTGTTTTCCGGAAGGTAGATGTTCGCTTTATATTGGTTGCTTCCGCCAGGGTTTTGGTGGCGGTGATTCTGCCCTGGAGATCCTGGCAGTGTGCATCATCGTAATATGGTCGTGGGATGCTTCCTGACTGCCAGGCGGGAGATGGCTGCTACCTGGTGCACCAGCACTTCCACTGTGGTGGACCGGACGAAGACTTGCCTGTGTTCTGCAGGTACCTTTGTGGGACTTGTGATATGGCGGTCTTCACTGCCGGACCCGCAGGTTTGCGTCCGCCAACTCCTCCGCGGTGGTACGCTGACCGCCAGACTCGTAATGATGGCCATTATGTCACATATCTATAACAATATAGAACAACCAATTAGAAGCTATAATTTGTCAAAACGTAGTAGGTCATGGTGGTTGGAAGTCATAATGCTTATTTTGAAACTGAGCAGATTGGTGACATAAATAGGTGGTAAACTGAGAACAGAAAGAGTCCTTACTAAAAAAGGTGACTTGTGGATTTAGCCGATGCTCTGTTGAGTCCATGATGATGACAAAGTAAATTCCACCATCCATTAAATTAGATATTAGTAGCATCCTTCCAGTTCAAGGTGATAATTTGAAATGCTAAAGCAATAAGTATATCAATGAAACGGCTCATTTTACGAACACCAATCTAAATAGGTGAAGAAATTCCCAAGAAAATGTTAGTAATTTCAAATGGGAAGTCAGTATTAAAAAATATGAGTGCAATTGTATTACATATCTTGCACCAAAAGGAGGCAAAAACTGGACACTGAAAAAAGGAATGCAAATAAGTACCAGGTGTATTAGAGCAAGACCAGCAGAGGCTAGATAAGGTTGGGTAATACTTGGGGAGAGAGAGAGAGAGAGAGGAGTCAGATTTAGTCTATGATAAATGTAGTAAATAGTTTGTGTGGTGCTATCATTACAAGATGTCTGACCATACACGGTTCCATGTTTGGACAGAGAAGGAACAAACAATGAAGGTGGTATTCTATTTTATGTTTGGGATTATTGGGGATCTGATAATGAACATATTTGTATGAGAGAGATGCTTTAATAGGGGTGGAAAAAGGAAACTGCAAGGGAGTTGAAAAAGAAGTGAGTGAAGAATTATGCGTTACAGTAGACAACTGTTGCAAATGAAAGGTTCTCAAAGATTGATATTTATGCATGTGAGAAGCAAAAAGGTCACATTTGGATTGGACTTCAGATGAGGAGCGATGCTGCATGTTGTGAAACAATTGCTTGACTTGTAAGATCCCCTTACCCATCCATTCCATCCAAAAGAGAGTATGATTGAATAACTTAGGCCCTCATTATCACATTGGCGGTAAATACCGCTTAATGCCCTACTGACGGCAGGCAACTTACTGCCGCGGTGGTGGATATCCGTTCACCATATTATGACACACACACACCAATACGACACAATTCAGAAACATACACAAATCCACCAGACTAAAGGTCAGTGAAAAAGTGGCAGTCCCAAAAACCCATAACGTTATGCCAACAAAACAACACCCATCACATTATGACCCACGAATAACCACGGTGGACATTCAATGGTGGTAAATATTTGGCAGTATATACTGCCGTGCTCAGAATGGAAACCCACATACAAAATACCACCACATTGGCCAATACAAAAAACACACACCAGACACTCATACACAAACCACACCCACACCACTATAAAACACCCACACCCACAGTACCCTCAACCCTTTACAAACAACAATTGCCACCAGGAGACGACTGTGAAGAAGAGCACAGAGACAACTAGACACACCCACCATCTACACCCATACACCCCTCATGCACTCCACATCACACAACCCACAACATCACCCAACACACCCTCACCAACATACATCACACAACACCAACACCCATGGCCGCACAAAGGCACCCCCGTTTTACTGAGGAGGAGTGAAGGGTCATGGTGGAGGAAATTGTCACAGTAGAGCCACAGCTCTTTGGAACACAGGCACAGCAAATATCCATTGGAAGGAAGATGAAGCTATGGCGGAGAATCATGGACAGGGTCAACGCCGTGGGACAGCACCCAAGAACAAGGGACAACATCAGGAAGAGGTAGAACGACCTATGGGGGAAGGTACGTTCCATTGCAACAAGACACCAGCTCGCAATACAGAGGAATGGCGGTGGACCCCCACCTCCTCCCCCACATCTCACAGCATGGGAGGAGCAGGTACTGGAAATACTGCATACTGAGGGACTCGCTGGAGTAGCAGGAGGACTGGACACTGGTAAGTCAACATTTAGTAATCATCACTTGCTATACTTGCATGCAATCACACCCCCTCACCCTCACTCCAATCACTCCACACCATCCCACACACTGCACCTACACATATGACTAAGCACAATGCCAAACACTGCATGCTATACCAATGCATGGACACCCCTCCCAGCCCTGCATGAACACCCATCATAAAAGCATGCACAGCATGGAGAACTAACAATCACACAATACATCACCAAGCAAGCAAAAGGTGGCAGGGTAACACCAACCATAGAGGGGAAGCTAGGAAGTACAAATGTCATACACTTGAAGCATAATACACCATTTACATCCCCACAGGTACCCCAGACAATGTCAGTGAAGATGAGGTGCCACCACTATCCAGTCCCCCAACAGAAGATGCCCCCAGTGATGACAGTAGCTCTGGACGTCAGGATCTGGAGGACCTACCTGGCCCATCAGGGACCACTGGACAGTCGGTCACCCAAGCCCACTCACAGACCACCACAGAGCCTCCCCCATCAGGAACCAACACCACAGCAACCACCCAGTGTACCCACACTTCTGTCCCCAGGGCACGTCAATCAGCAGTGTGCTCACCTGTACAGGGACCCCAGTCCACACCTTGCCCACAAGACAATCAGGGAGCTGAGGTCATGGCAGTGGGCACACAGTTCAGGGGACAGAGACACCTGCCAACAGGGACACTGGGAAGACTGCTGTACGCCAGGGGGAGGACAGGAGCAGGGAACCAACTCTCCAGGAGGCACTCTCCAAGATACTGGGAGCATAACAACATTCCCAGAACACAATTGGCCAGATCCTTGACAACGTGGAGGAGAAGAGGCGGCTGCAGGAGGGACAGTATCATGGGATCAGGGAGGACTTGCAGGCCAATAACAACACCCTGATCTCCATAGCAGGGGTGCTGGCAGACATGGCCAACATCACGAGGGAGGCAACAGCACACCAGCGGGCCCCTACCACAGTCAACTGAACAGCCCTCTACTTCCGCTGCTGCTAGTGGCTAGGATGCCCTGCCACAGGACCCACAGGCCACAAGCATCCCTCCCCCTGCAGAAGGTGAACCACCCTGCAAACGTTCCCTGTAACTCAGACAGAAGCCAGAGACAATTGCCTACTAGAGTTTCATGTATTGCAAATTTGTATTAATTGAAGCAGCTTCCTCCATTGCAAATGAACTGTACCTAGTGAGAGCATAGATTGAATGCCCTGCTGCTGGCTGTTGTGATCACATCAGGACATTGTTGGCAGCTCACCAACACCTGTAAAATGACAATCCATCAGTGACTGTAAGTAGAGAAAACAAGTGGGATTATGCCAGCATGCCATTGCCACACAGAATACACCAATAGTCATAGAAATGTGAAGTTTCACTGTCTCACTTGTGTGTAATTGAAAGTACTGACAGATCACTAATATTCTGTTGTCCACATCCTCATCCTCTGCCTCCTCATCCTCACTGTCCTCAGGGTCCACTGCTGCCACAGTGGTATCTCCAGTCTCCGCCTACTGCAGAAAAGGTACATGGCATCTGAGGGCCAGGTTGTGCAGCATGCAGCATGCCACCACTATCTGGCAGACCTTCTCGGTAGGTAGCACAAGGATCCACCTGTCAGATGGAAGCCCCTTAACCTGGCCTTCAGGAGGCCAAAGGTTCTCTAAATTAACCTTGTCAGCGAGACCGGATCCTCAGGGTTTGCGCCTGTTCCCAATATGTCCACCTCTTTGTAGCTCCAAACTCTACTAGCTATCATAGCACAGAGTTAAAGAATGGCCAAGCGGGGGATGGGGTTTAGGTTGGGAACAGCGGGGAAGGAGACCTGCGGAAGCAAGAGTTAAGAACACAATAGCAAGATCATTCACATTAATATTCATGAACTTTGTTTTAATTCTTTATGGTCTAATGACATGAGAGATCAAGAACTTTTCAATAACGTGACCTTTTTATAATCATATAATCTGAACATTGAACTCTCTCAAGTTAATCCTTAGAATAGCAATTATATCACAACAAGAGTCAATGAGTACATTCGTTCCCAAAGAATTAACTGCTATAGGATTCATGAATGATACTGTAGAATAGGCAAACTCACTAAACTTGTTTTGCCTAGAAAGATCACACTCTGTTTAATCTAAGTTTCAAGATTCAATTGCCCAGAAATTATTGCACACCTTATTGTCAGACTGCACACCAAGACTCAAGTACCTGGAATGATCGCGCGCTCTGCCGATCTGAACTGCAAGGGTTAATTGCCAAGAATGAAGCGCGCACACTGTTGCCTATTCAACCATCAAGATTCAAATGACTTGAAAGGATTGCGCACTCTGCTGATCCGAACTGCAAGGGTTAGTTGCCAAGAATGAATCGCGCACACTGTTGCTGATTCAACCATCAAGATTCCAAATGCCTTGAAATGATTGCGCGCTCTGCCGATCCGAACTGCAAGGGTTAATTGCCAAGAATGAATCACGCACACTGTTGCCCATTCAACCATCAAGATTCCAAATGCCTTGAAATGATCGCGCACTCTGCCGATCCGAACTGCAAGGGTTAGTTGCCAAGAATGAATCGCGCACACTGTTGCTGATTCAACCATCAAGATTCAAATGCCTTGAAATGATTGCGCGATCTGCCAATCCGAACTGCAAGGGTTAATTGCCATGAATGAATCGCGCACACTGCTGCCGATTTACCCATCAAGATTCAAATGCCTCGAAATGATTGTGCGCTCTAGCGATCCGAACTGCAAGGGTTAATTGCCAAGAATGAATCGCGCTCACTGATGCCGATTCAACCATCAATATTCAAATACCTCAAAATGATCACGCATTCTGCCGATCCTAACTGCAAGGGTTAAGTGCCAAGAGTAAATCACACACACTGTAAATCACAAAGCCAAAAACTCAAATGTTTCTAGAAAACTGAGTCAAGGCCTATCCCGAACTCCGCTTTACAGCCCTGCTTGAAGATCAGCAAGATAATGAGGACAGGGCCAGGAAATGTTCAAGTAGGCCTCTGGAACAGGAGTCCTGGAAAATGCTGCTGCTCTGCACCGGGACCTCTGAATAGTGAGCACGTGGAGCTGGGCTGGGTTCCTTAAATAGACCCAAGCTCACATGCCACACCCAGCCAGGCTGCAGGAAAGACTTAAAAATGAACAAGCTTGAAAATAAACAATACATTATAAACATCATTATTGACATTTCAAGATAAATACCTGCAATGCAAAAAGTTAATATGCAATATCAACACACAATGCATGAATTATTACATTGCATAAGGTTTGTCATTTTGTATTATGTCGCCCGTAGAGCGCGCACTGTCCTGGTGTTGACACTTCTGGTTCGCTCATGTGCCTCATTATAACGTTCTTCTGCTCTTGTCCTGGCATTCCTCACAGGTGTCAGCAGCCACAATAGGTTTGGGTAGCCAGAGTCACCTGCAAGTATTGAGGGATAACATCTATGCACACACTGTCCTATTTGGTCAACAGCATAGGCATATACCAACATACACTTTGTGGGGAACAAGGCTCACCTATGAGCCACACCCTGTGCCTCTGTACTTGGGCCATCACATTTGGGATGCTGCTATTCCTCAGGACAAAGGCATCATGCACCGGCCCTGGATATTTATCATTGATGTGGGAGATGTACTGGTCCGCCAGGCACACCATCTGCCCATTCATGGAGTGTAAACTCTTACTATTCCTGTACACCTGCTCATTCTGCCGGGGGGAGACATACGCAATATGTGTACCATTAATCGCCCCAATAATATTGGGGATATGTCCCATTGCATAAAATCCGGCCTTCACAGTGGCCAAATCTTCCACCTGGAGGAAAACAATGTAACTACACATGTGTTTTACCAGGGCGGACAAGACTCTTGCCAGCACGATTGAGAACATTGGTTATGGCATTCCTACTGCCAAGTCCACTGTCACTTGGAAGGAACCAGTTGCCAGGAAATGGAGCACTGATAGGACTTGCACAAGAGGGGGGATCCCAGTGGGATGACGGATAGCTGATATCAGGTCCGGCTCCAACTGGGCACACAGCTCTGTGATTGTGGCCCTGTCCAGTCTATAGGTGAGTATAATGTGCCTGTCCTCCAGTGTAGCTAAGTCCACCAGGGTCTGTACATGGGGGTAGGACTCCATCTCCTATTCATCCGCAGCGGTAGGTATCTAAGGGACACAAGAGTGAGTAAGCTGTCACAATTTGAACAACTATACCACAACAGCAGTCCACATCGTGCAATCATGTTTTGAGACAGTGGAATATAAAAGTATGTGCCTATTTATCCTGTGACGCAGCAATTATCGATAGGCCTGTTCCCCCCCGAAATGGCGATCGCCTGTCCTGTGTGTAGGTACAGGTGGAAGTGAGGTAATTCCACCGACGTTGTGCGCTGTGGCGGTAGGAGTTTGTGAACTGCAGTGCAATTCCTCATTGGATAAAATTTGGCCATATGGGGTACAGTGAACAATGGGGATGTATGCCGCCGGTGATGGAATACACCGCCGTGGACGTAACCACCATTTGCTATCTCAATCATCACTTATTTCCTGACCTTCCACAGGAGAAGACCTACATTGCATGTGCTGCTGTGACCTGTGTCTGGAACCTACCATGGCCTGTGTGACTTAGGAAAGGGCTCAAGCCTTCACTTCTGAAGAGTTAGAGCAACTGGTGGATGGGGACCTACCCCAGTATGGACTGCTGTATGTGCCTCCAGACCAACAGGTGAGTACACTGTGGGCACGATGCATGTGGCATGAATGCTTGGAGATGTATGAGAAGGCATTGTGTAAGGGAGGGTGGATTTTCTCTCGGCGGCATACATGTTGTGAGCTGGCCTATATGTGTTGCAATGGTGATGGGAAGGGGTATGGTGGCCATGTGTGTGACTGGCTGGACTGTTCACTAAATGGAGTTCTCCTGTATGTATTACCTCTGCAGGTCAGTGCCAATAAAAAGAAGGGATTATGGCATGCCATCGCCAAGGACGTGTGGACCCTGGGGGTCTATGGCAGGTAGATCACCCACTGTCGCAAAAGGTGGGAGGACCTGAGACGCCGAGCACGGAAGACCGTGGAGGCCCAACTGGGGATGAGTCTCCCACCGAGAAAGGGATGCCCATCGGACCCTGACCCTCCTGATGGCCCACATACTGGCAGTGGCCTACCCAGAGCTGGATGGGCACTTGAGGGAAACATAGCAGCCAAAAGGGGATGAGTACAGTGGGTATAATTACAAACTATGACTGGTGGGGTGGTCTCCGGGTGTTGGTTGTGTGTAAGTGGGTGCCCCTAAGGCCAGGCCAGACATAGCAGCGTAGGTCCTCTGAAGGGTAATGGTTGCATAGCAAATACAGATAACCTTGCTTGTTACTATTCACTTTTAGGCAGGGCTGCGTGGGTCCAATGTATGATGCAGTTGGCGGTGTGTGCTCCTCCTCATGACTTGGTGACTAGCTGTTTCACTGGTAGTGCAATGCACATTGCGTAGGCCTGTTCCCTGTGACTGAGGGTGCTGTGTACGCCAACGGTGGTGTCGGTGCAGTCATTGACCCAGTGTATCCTTTGTCTCACTCTCTCCTCCCTTTCTTGTTTTGTCATCCTGTCCTTATGTGCATTAGCATCATCTGGCAGAGGAGCAGAGGCACCAGCGACAGAGGGAGCTGCATCCCACAGGACCCTGGAGGCAGACCCCACGGACGCTGAGGGAACAAGTGGGACAGAGGGCAAGGGGAGCACCACAGCGGATACTGGAGGGGACAATACAGACTCTAATACCTCATCGAAGGGAGCTCCCTGGTGGTGGCAGACACCTCTGTAACCACCCCAGCTGCAGATACAGCCACCACCCCCGTAAAGCACTGCCCTCCCAGTAGCCCCTCAGTGAGTTTCCCGTGCCCGCTCACCCAAAAGGGTGGGCATCTCCTTCACCCCAGGCACCTCAGGCCCTGCCCCAGGGAGCCCTTCTGCCCTGAGTGAGGAGGCTATTGACCTCCTGAGATCCATCTCTGTAGGGCAGTCAACCATTGTGAATGCTATCCAGGGGCTGGCATCCCAGATGCAACAATGCAATGCATTCCTGGAGGGAATTCACAGTGGATTGGCGGCCCATCAGAGATTGATTCAAGCCTTGGCATCCTCTCTGATGGAAGCCATTGTTCCTGTTTCTACAGTCTCCCTCAAACTACCATTTTCCACTCCCATTTTTCTCAACCCCAACCCATCCCAAGTACACAAACAGACGAGCATGCACATAAGGAAACACACAAGAGTGGCACAGGCAAACACAAGCACCACACTTCGTCCCACAGGCACTCACACAAACACCATACCATTGCAGATACAACAACATCCACAGTCTCCACTGTCTCCCCCTCCTCCTTCTCCTCCACCTCCCTCCCAGTTACGTCCACACTCACACCTGCATGCACCACATGTACATTCACTATCAGCATCATCACACCAAGCAGAACACATACCTCACTGGCAGACACCTGCACAACCTCCTTGCACGCGTCCCCTGTGTCCTCTCCCACCGTGTCTGTCTCCCCTCCTAAAGGACCCAAAAGCAAGCACTCAGACACTCAACAGCCACTCACCTCACATCAGAATACAGCCCATGCACCTACACCCAAATCCAGCAGTCATACAACTCCAACAACCACTCCCTCATCCTTCACTCCCATTACTCCTCCCTCCTCCCAACCCAACGTCCCTAAAAAGCTTTTCCTTTGACAAATTGACCTCTTCCCTCTCCCGTCCTGCACATATGGACAGGGTACCAAGGACACAGCCCAACACATCAGCCACACAGTCCATAGGGACAGTGGTTGCATCACTTACTTGTGGTGATAAGGATACCAGACCTACAACACTGAAGGGGAAGGAGCCAGCACCACTAGGGATGAAAGGGAAGAGTCCTGCACCAGTTGTGAGGAAGGGGAAGGAGTCTACACCAGCTGTGAAGAAGGGGAAGGAGCCTACACTGGCTGTGACGAAGGGGAAGAAGCCTGCAACAGCTGTGAGGAAGGGGAAGGAGCCTGCACCACCAGGCAGAGAGGGGAGAAGCCCATCCACCCCTGCCAGGAAAGGTAAGGGATCCTCGACCCATGAACAGGAGGAGACAAGGTACTCTACACCAGCGGAAGATGTCAGGCTAACATCGCCACCACCACCGGCTGTCAGGGGGCCCCCATCGCCAGCTGTGGATGTGCAGCCATCAGTGAGTGCAGATGCTTCCCAGGAGCCTCCTACAAACACCACCCCCATGCAGCCATCAGTGAGTGCAGGGGCTTCCCAGGAGCCTCCTCCAACCACCTCCACCATTGTAGCCATCACCGCCGGCGGACGCCATGTAGTCCACCCTACAGGGGCTACCGTGCGGGCTATCCCCCCCAGAATCAGTGGGAAAGACACTCACTCGAGAGACTGTGGCCTTGCACTCCCCAGGACAAAGCAATGGGCATGCTGTCCCCTCCAGAACCAGTGGGCAAGTCACCTACTCGAGAGACTGTGGCCTTGCACTCCTCATGAAAAAGCAATGGGCATGTTGCCCCTTCCAGAACCAGTGGGCAAGTCACCCACTCAAGAGACTGTGGCCTTGCACTCCCCAGGACAAAGCAATGGGTATGTTGGCCCCTTCAGAACCAGTGGGAAAGACATCCACTCGACAGACAGTGGCCTTGCTCTCACCAGGGTAAAGCAATGGGCATGTTGCCCCTTCCAGAACCAGTGGGCTTGTTCCCGCATCCGGCTGAGGTGCCCCCCTCCCTCCTCCTGAGGTGCCTGCCTATTTGCAAACTGATGCCACTACAGTGTTCTATCCGGATGTGGTCAGTATTCGAGTTGGGCCCTAGACTGCGCCCTGTGGCCATGTGGGCTCTTTGAACTTTGGACTGGGAAGTGTCCCATTGTGTATATGTGTACATATCAGTTTCATTGCCAAATTGAATTATTAATTTTGATGTTGATCTGAGTACAATCACTTTAGTCAATTTCTGTTGTTCTTGCATTATTCTGCTGTTTTTCTGGCACAAATTGTTTTCTTGTGCAGCTGGTTGTGTGTATGGTGTGTGTGTGTGTTGTGCGTGTGTGTGTCACTGTCATTTTCCTTCCACCCTCCCTTGTGTGCTACTTAGCTGTACTCACCGTCGTCGGCGGTGTTGGTGTTCCTGGTGGAGCATAACATAGAAGATCATTAGGAAAACATGCAGTTAGGGTTCCACGGCGGCGTGGTTCCTCCCTGTGTCTCCAATGGTGAGTCCTTTCACTTCTCAGCTCTGTTTCCACCAGGCTTTTGTTGGCGTTGGTTCTGCTCCAGAAAATGTGGTGGTTTGCAGGGTCAAAATATGGTGGGCGGTACTTTGTCTTCCACCGGGCTGTTGGCGGCTACTGTCGTGGTGGCTGTTTTTTCCGCCCTGGCAGTTGGTGTGGTACATTGGCTGTGTATGGGAGTTATCACCGCATGGTCATAATTTGGCGGTACTCACCGCCACTTTATCACCCCCCGCCAGGGTCGTAATGAGGGCCTTAATGTTTTTATTTTCCCAAATTGAGGAGTATCTAAAAGTATATCCAAAAGGCTTGGTAAAAAAATTTGAAGTGATTTAAACAGAATGTTTAACAGTGTGAGAAGTGAACTTTGAGGGAGCTGAGGAAAAAAAGGTAGAGACTTGAATGGAAAAGGAGAGATTATACTATCTTCTAAATTGTACCAAATCGGGAGAGCAACATCAGAAGAGGAATAAATATGGGGTGAAACTTTTTTTAACGAGAAATGAAGAGTGATACTGGTGAAGATTAAGAAAGTTAACTCCCCCAATATCCTTAGATTGGCATAGCGAGAGTAAACAAATATGTGCTTTCTGTTTATTCCATAGAAAAATAAACTATCAAGTGATTTAAAGAATTTCAAAGGTATTTCAACCAGAAGAATGGACAAATAGAAATTAATATCTGGATGCATCATCATTTTAATGGATTCTAATCTACCCCACCATGAGAGATAAAGTGTAGACCATTTATCTGACATACTGCAAATTTTTTGAAGGAGGTCCTCTAAATTGATCTGAATAGTTGTAGAAATTGGAGAAGTGTACTTGATTCCTAAACACTTAGGCACTCAGTACAATCCTGGTGGTCGGTGATAAAGTGGCAGTAATACCGCCAACAGGCTGAGGGTAACTACCACCAAATTATGACCATGGCGGAAAGATCTCAGATAGACAGCAACTTTACCACCCCGACCGCCAGAGCGGAAACAACAGGCACCATGGCAGTAGCCGTCTACAGCCAGGCGGAAGTCAACGTTCTGCACACTGTATTATGACCCCTGAAACAGCCACCTTTTCCGGGGCAGTACCAATGGCAGCAAAAGCCTGGCAGAAACACTGCACAGAATTGAAAGGAGTCATCTTTAGAGACACAGGGAACAACCATGATGCCATGGAGCCCGAGCTGCAAATCTTTCCCATGATATTTTACGTCCTGCTCCACCACGAACACCAACAATGGCGAAGACGACCACGGTGAGTACAGCCACCTAGCACACAAGGGAGGGGGGAGGAAAAAGAGAGTGACACACACACACGCAACACCCCCAAGCCCACCCCAACACCATACACACAACCAGATGCAGCAAGAAAACAGATTTACCCCGTACCCCTCAGGAATAATGCATGGACAACATGAATAGATGATAGTGAGCTTAATAATATAAATACAGTAAGAATACGAACGTTCAATCCAAAAGTATATACATATGTACAGTTCAAGGAACACTCCCCAGTCCTCAATGTGCACGGCCCCAGGGCCACATGACAAAGTCCAAGGCCCCACCTGTCTCCTGCACCAACACTGAGAGAACACTGCAGGGGCATCAGGTGGAAAATAGGCAGGCACCTCAGGGGGATGGGGAACGGAGAGCACCTCAGCCAGCAGATGGAACGAATCCACTGGTCCTGAAGGGGGCAACATGCCCTGCGCTTGGTCCTGGGGAGTGCAAGGCCACAGTCTCTCAAGTGGGTGACTTGCCCACTGGCTCTGGCGGGGGCAACATGCCCTGTGCATGGTCCTGGGGAGTGCAAGGCCACAGTCTCTCAAGTGGGTGACTTGCCCACTGGCTCTGGTGGGGGCAACATGCCCTGTGCATGGTCCTGGGGAGTGCACGGCCACAGTCTCTCAAGTGGGGGACTTGCCCACTGGTTCTGGAGGGGGCATTGTGCCCTGTGCTTCAGATCCTGGGGAGGATGTGTTGAGTGAGTATCATACCTACTGGTTCTGGAGGGGGCATTGTGCCCTGTGCTTCTGATCTTAGGGAGGATGGGGTGAGTGGGTATCCTACCCACTGGTTCTGGAGGGGGCGACATGCCCTGTGCTTCTGATCCTGAGGAGTGCAAGGTCACAGTCTCTCAGCTGGTTGTCGTGCTCACAGGAGTTGCAGTTATATTTATGCCTTTAACAAAACCAGTTTGCTCTGTGCTGATTATATCAGGGATAATCGTATTTATACGAAGCACTGAGCTCTTCGCATATATCTTGCAGTCTAAATTAATGAGAGAAATAGACTGATAATTAGCACATAGAGACAATTCCTTATCTTTTTCAGGGATGAGGCACAGCATTGCTTCAGAAAAAGTGCCATGAGCTTCATCATTGTGAATTAAATGATGATATAGAGAATGTAAGTGAGGAAGAATACTATGAGAGAAGTAGACATTAAATTCCGCTATAAAGCCATCTGGGCGAAGGCCATTCTAATATATTGCAAAGACATTTCTTTAGCTAAAAATGAGAAGTCAAGTGAATGCTCAGTGTGATGTGGAAGGGATTTGAAAAAGGAATCAAGAGCTGCATCTGATGGAGAGGATTCATGTGTATGAAGATTTTGGTAGAAGTCGAAAGAACATTGCAAAATCTCCTCATCTTTAAAATGATTGCTACCTCTGTCTTCTATAATATTTGAGATTTTCAAGCTTTGGGACTTAACTTTAAGATAATTCACAAGCAATTTGACAGATTTCTTCCACCCACCATGAAATTTGGAATTAATCTTCAAAAGTGTGCCACAAGCTTCAGTTAACTTGGCTTGAATTAGAAGATTAAGAGTCTCAGTATCATTTGAATTATAATATTTATGTTCAAGACTTTTAATAGATGATAAAAGAAGTGCAGATCTGATACATACCATTTTGCGAATCAGAAATAGCGATTTCTTAAAAAAATTTATTAGAGATTCGCAAAGTGGTTTCTTCATACATCTGGCCTTTGATCTTTTAACAAATAATTGCCAATAAGCCATCTCCTCGATCTGGGAGGTTCAGATATGGTTTCTATGTCAATAAATATGGAAGCATGGTCAGATATAGTAGACCCAATGTGTGTAGACCCAAGTGTAGACCCAATTTCAGCATGCACTAGAGCTGTAAGTAAACAAGGAGTCAGAAAGATGTAATTGATCCTAGTTTTAGAATTATATGTGGGAGAATAAAAAGCTAATTCTCCAAGCATCGATTAAACCTCTAGAACAAATCAAGTTTTTTAATGTTTTTTGCATTTTATTGGTAACATATCTGGAATAAGACTGTATATCTGCGAAGGAGTCCATAATTTGATTGCAATCCCTACCCACTAGGAAGTTATCGGGTGAGCAAGAGCGCAAAAGACCAGAAATACTTTCCCAAAACTTAACATCGATGGCTGTAGGGCCATGTATATTAAGTAATGAATAGAGGATATTATTGATATCTGCAAATAAAATGACTTATGAAATTAAATAATGGCTCCATTTATGTTATGATAGGCAGGGGAATCAGACACATGACCCAACCATTATTTTTTTAAGGAATTAAAATCCTTATCCGATAAATGGGACTCCTGCAACATAGCAATCTTACAGTTCATTTTGGAAATATGTGAGAGGACCTTCTGCTTCTTAATGGGATTATGCATGCCATTTACATTCAAGGAAATAACATGCATAACATTAACCATACGAAAAAACTACAAGCGTAATTACTTGTAACAACATCTTAAATTTGATCTCAATTGTATGACAATGAATTAAATTCAACTGAATAATGAAGTAATACAAATTGTATAAGTTAAAAGGGTAAAGCCTGAGTAAGTAAGAGAGGAGTAAAGGGAAGATGGGAGAGCAAGAAAGAGAAAACATGTAATACATAATGAAAATAAAAAGGATAGCTAAAAGCCAAGTGGCTTCAACCATAATTAAAGGATGCTTTAATAAGGCAATGACAGTGAAAAAGAGGGGGTGGGCAAGCACGGAAAAACAAGGAAGATGGTCAACAACTGGAGCCTCACAACAGGGGTAAAGAAAGTCACTGAGACAATTAATCAAATAAAGGAGATGCATGGAAAAAGACATAATAAACCAACTTACCAACTATTGAAAACATATTGGAGACATTGGGTCTGAAACATAAGGCACAAAAGGAAGATTCATCAGAAAGAAGGAATCAGATGAGGTATAAATTAGCTGTGAAGGAAAAATAAAGAATTATTAAACTAAAGGAACACTTAAAGATAAGCAACAACATCAAAAACCTTAAACAACACAACAATATATAGATGAAAATGCATCTGTTGAGCAGAGAGGTATATGCGGATGCCATCTGGATTTGCCAGCTTCCATCTCTTCTCCCTTGCATTGATAAATGAAATTTCTCAAATCAACGAGGGAGTCAAATTAATAGGATCTTTCTTTGTAAGTCACTTTGAAAAAGCAAGGGTGCAACAATCCACATCTAGCACTCAACGACCGTAAATCCGGTCAAAGTGAGAGGAATTCCTTGCGACGAGCTGATGTAGTTCATGCCTGTGAAAAGAAGACTTTGGAACCTGACCATGGCATTTGTTTCCTTTTTTAGCTGCGGATAAAACCATAAGTAATTCAGTATATTCCAGGAAAATAACTATTATGCATTTAGGATGGTCAGAAAAGGAAGCAATTAATGATTGAGGACGCAAGTGGTGGGCACGTTGTATGTTAGGAGCAGTGCCATCTTTAAGACCAACTATCTTAGGTATGTTAGTTTTAAGAAAGGCGATCATATCATTGCCTTCCGCTTTCTCAAGAATACCCTAAATTCTTAGGTTGTTGCGTCTATTGTGGTTTTCCAAATCCTCAGTTTGTTGTTTTAGAAGCTAAATATCTTTAGACAGGACATCAATCTTAGTTGCTACATCCTGCATATCACTGATTCTTTGTTCGGCCTCTGTAAGCTGAAGTCAAGGTTGGACCATTTTTCTTTAATTCTTTGAAGTGTAGCACTTGTTTCTATTAGAAAAGGTTTCAAATGTTTTATTTCCTCCATCAAGGGTTAAAGGTAATGGAGACTTCATTGGAGAGATATGATCTGTTTTTTTAACATTTTGAAGTGCTAATATTTTCCTTTTGAGCGAAAGACGTTGTGCCTGGTATTGAAACTGTCCTCTGGGAAGGAGATTAGAAGGGCTCCATAACAGAAGATAAATGTAAACTCCTTCCAAGAGCTCGTAAACGTAATGAAGAAAAGCTTCTGAGGGGAAATTTTGGCAATTACGCCACAGTTAAACTCCAATAAGTTCCATAGGCTAGACTTCAAAGGGTATTGAGTCATATGCATGTGCCAGCAAATATCGACCCAGGAGCATTAAATCAGTAAGAATAGTCCAAAAAGTTTCTAAGCTGTAGTATGGACGTGCCTCACTTCCAGAAAATTTGGAGTTAACTGCATCATGTACAAAGTTCAGATTGGTGTGAGGAGAAGCTTCAAAGGGGGAGGAAAAACAGTAAAAATGTAATTAAAACTGATTTAAAGATCAAATACCAGTTCCCCTCGTATTCCAATCTCTTTTGCAGCGACCTGCATGTTTTGCAGTGTCCAGACGCCGCCAAAAGAAATATCAGAACTCCGTGAAGACGTGGAGGCTCAACGGAGTGCGGCCATCTTGTGGGTGTCTCGGCCACACCCCTAGGTATTTTGTTTTTAAAACACTATTGTGATAGTTGTTTGGCACAGACTTAGGGTTTTGGTCTCTTTACCTTCTATAATTTCTGACCCCAGCCCTAACAGGAGAAAAACTACAGATTTATCCAAGGTGATTATGGTTACAGCTGATATGAAGCTAAAGAGTAAAATTTCAAATATTCTAATTTTTGCAGATAGGCCTGAAGTCTTCAAGGTTAAAGAGATCCAACGCAAAAGAATTATAGAACTTGACAACTTAGTTGGCATGAGATGGCCTTTGCTCCTGTTGGGGGGTGGTGAACACATGCATGTGTAGGCTCATAAAGGTTGAATTCTGACCTGGGGAATAAATGTTTTTCACCACTGAAGGCCTAAGATACGACTTAAGTGGTGTTCACATAATCTGCGCTCTCACAATAAGTCAGTGAAATATACCTTCAAACCAGTCCCAGGGTGCCTATTTCCGGTCTAGGGAAGACCTGGCCTGGCAGTTCAGGCTGGACTGTTCCGATGGGGAACAGGGTCAAGACTGATTTGCATATGGCTGGGTCCATACTGGGGTGGCGTTGTGAGCAAAAGAATGATGGATTAAACCCAGATCTGTGACTGGGGTGAATGTTTACATTGTTCAGCATTACGTCCATCATCCTTTTGTGTTGCTAAAGTTGCCCTAAGTGGGAAGGGTATGCCCAGGCCTGGGTCCCTTGCTCACTGTGCCACTGGATTCAAGCTAGCCTGGCTAGTGAAGAGTGATACCCTTAAACCGGTCCCAGGATGCTTGATTCTGGTCAAGGGAAGACCTAGCCTGGCAGTTCAGGCTGGACTGTTCACATGGCGAACAGGGTCAAGGCTGATTTACCTATAGCTGGGTCCAAACTGGGGAAGCATGATGAGCAAAAGAATGATGGTTTAAACCCAGATGTGTGACTGGGGGTAAATGTTTGCATTGTTCAGCATTCCGTCCATCATCCTTTTGTGTTGCGTCAGTGAAATATAGCCAGAAATGGAGGGATCTCGTCTTGAAAATGAGCGTGCACGTGTAGCCACATGCTCTGCTTAATACTGCAAGTCACATGTTTAGCTCATGGAAGCAATCCATTAAGTTCAACATATTCCTTATCCACAAGTTCTCACAAGTCCGAGGTCACTTTCAATAACTTAATCCAGTCAGGACAGCACCAAAGCAAGGACCTACTGTCATCTTTGAAGATTCCTCTAGTACGGAAAAAGACATAGGAGCTCATTACAACCCCAGCGGTAAAAACCGCCTACCGCTGCAGTGACGGCCTCCAAAAGACCGTCACTGTGGCTACCAGCTGTCAGCTGGATTTTTACCACAGCCGGATTTCCACCAGAATGATGGAGGAAATCCAGCTGTGGCCATGCCGGCGTATGGCAATAAGCACCATGCCAGTAGACCGTCGCAGACCTTATCATGACCCATGACAGAGCCTGGAGGTGTTCTGCTGGCAGACGCTGCTGCTGGCAGCAGTGCCCCGTCTCAGCTCCTGCCAGAAGACCCCCTGACATCAGGTAAGTGGGTGCTCCAACAGGGAAGGAAGGTGTTGTGTGTGTGTATGTCTGTGTGTGCATGCATTCGGGTCTGTGATGCGTGTTGCATGTGTGTGCATGTATGGATATGTGAGTTCTTGTATGTTGTGTTGTGTGAATGCATGTGTGTTTGTATGTATGTCAGTGTGTGTAGATGTGTGTGTGCATGCGGGGATGAATGAGGGTATGAGTGTGTGTCTGCATATGTTTGTTTGTGCATCAAGGTGCGTGTATGTAGTGCGGGTGTCTGGGGAGGAGGGGGGTAGGGAGGAATCTGGGCAGAGGAAGGGGGCGGGAAGACCTCTATCAGTGATAGGGAAGGGATTCCCTGTCACTGATAGTGCCTACCGCCATGGTTTTGGTGGCGGTAAGGTTGCCATGAAAACCATGGCGGTAGGCGGGGTCATGATCCCGCAGGCGGAGAAAAAAACTGTCCGCCTGGGTCATAATGACGCCCATAATCATTATCTGGTGACAAACACAACATTCACTACCTGAGTATCTTTAGTGTTAAAGGTAATGCATCAACTAGAGACCCCTAATTTCTCTTGCACTTATGAAGGGCAAACCCCTTATGCGGGGACAATTGTGGCGGGAGTGATAGTGCATGCAATTAAAATATATTTTTAGATAGATTCTATGTAAGGGTGGTGTTTTCCCATCCACCCAGCGGGCTAGCAGGCACTCTGGAAATGTAATGGCGGGCTGACCTTCAAGAATGTATTTTAATTCAAGGATCCTTTTTGCATCATCTGTGTAATTTTAAAATAGAGATAAGAGTGGTGCTAGCCGGCGACCTTAACATAAAATAACATGTGCATTTTAAAAGTGCACATTCTCCATTCTGGCATCTCGATCATAACTAACAGATGATTATGTATACCCAACTCAATGGTACTCATTTTATGGACATGAGGGATAAATAGCTGAGTCGACCCATAAGGTGAAACACAGGGGCCCATATATATACTTTTTGACACAAAACTGTTTTGCGTCAAAAAGTATAGCTTGTGTCATTCCAGAGAGCCAGCCGGGCGCCAAATTTATGGAATGCTGCAAGCCGGCACAAAGGGTGGGCTAACTTAAAAAAGAAATTGATGTTAGCCAGGTGGGGTAGCGGTATAGGAGAAGGGGATTTTGAACCAAAAAATGACGTTAGGCTGGTTAGAGGCAAAAAAAATGCCTCTAACCAGCCTATCGTCATTTTCTGATGCAAAACCATCCATACC
Source organism: Pleurodeles waltl (assembly GCF_031143425.1). Lineage (NCBI taxonomy): Eukaryota > Metazoa > Chordata > Amphibia > Caudata > Salamandridae > Pleurodeles > Pleurodeles waltl. The sequence goes on along the minus strand of NC_090438.1, from coordinate 623,738,312 downwards.
ACTTGACTCCTGTTTTAGGAAAGATAGGAGTCATGCCCACCACCCTAATGGCCAGCACAGGGGAGCACTGTCAAATAAGCATGGCCATTGCACCCGATGGCACTGTAATTTAAAAAAAAATACTTACCTATACTTACCTGGGATGGGGTCCCCGATCTTCTGGTGCCCCTCCGGTGTGGGTTGGGGTGTTCCTGGGCCTTGTGGAGGGCACCTGGTGACCCATTCCATGGTGTTCATCCATGGAAATGGGTCCACAGGTCCCCTAACGCCTGGTCTGACAGAGGCATTAAATAATTGTGCAAAGCAAGCTTTGCACCAATATTTAGCCCCTCATCCCACCTGTGCATCATTTTAGCTTGGGGGATGAATATGGGGCTATGGGGTTAGCGCTATTTTTTAGATGGGAGCGCCTACCTTGCTTCTCATTGACACAATTTTGCAAGGATGTCTCCGTTGAGGGGTGTGAATGTTTATGTGTGGGAAGGTGTCCCTTCCTGCACATAAACAATCACCAATGGTGCTTTGACACTTCTGTGTGGGCTGCAGAATGCATCATACACAGAAGTGCCAAAGCGTCATTTTCAAATGATTGTTTATGTGCAGGGCAGGACACCTTCCCGCACATAAACAATCATTTCTGGCATTTTGCTCTTTCTATGTGTGCTGCAAAATACAGCACGTATAGAAAAAGCAAAAAACGAGGAGGAATTAAAGTATTCCTCCTCGTTGCACCTTGGGGTGGCGTCAGATTTTGGAGCTGCCTCAGGTTTACAAAATCTCTTAAATCTGATGCAGCGTCAAAATGCAATTGGTGTTGCTGTGGTACGCCCACAGCAACAGCCATTGCACGCCCCTCTGATGCACATAACTGCATCGGAGGGCCCCATATTTACAAGGAGGTGTTATGCCACAGAAAGTCATGGAAAGTGACGCTCCAGTGGCATTAGGGGCTCATAAATATGCCCCTTATTTTGGGATTTACTAAGCCACGCAAAGCCCAATTTCCATGCCTTTTGTGTGACTTAGTTTTCAAAAAAGGTAGTGCAATAAAGTGATAGCTCTGCCTTGCTTTGGGTGGAGTTATATGGGTGGAGCATGGCATTCCCATGCATCCACCCATTGACTTTCAACCAAACCAAGATTTACTATAGTCACTAAAACTGAGGGGCTTATTTACAAGCCCTGTGCACCACCAGTGTGTCACTTATTGTGACTCACTCATGGCGCATAGTGCAGGCTCATATCTACCAGGCCATGAAAAGCCACACAAAGTGACTTTGTGAGGTGTAGGGCAACACAGAGCAAGTTGCTGCATTGCCATACACAGCATTGGAAGGGGTCCCATGGGCATTACGGTGGGTTTTCCCACACCAAACCCATGGGTTTTGATGCATACCCAGATTTAGAAGAACCTGTAAACCGGAGGATGAGTCAAAATCTTATGCCTCCCCAGGGGAGGTGCAACAAGGAGAAATATCTGCGGCACACATAGAAAGAGGCAAAAGCATCCATGGATTGTTTTTGTGCTGGAAGGTGTCCCTTTCTGCACAGAAACAATCCTCTCTATGACACAGACATCCTTGCACCATGATGCAAGGGTGCCTGTGACTGCACTAGGCAGTCCATTGCATACCAGTGCAGGGGGAGAGGACAGAAATAGGCCTTATCTTATAGATAGGTCACATTTCTGTGCTTTCGCTGCGGCACAGGACAGCACAGCAAGGTCACTTGCTGTGCAGCCCTGCACCACAGAGGCTTGTAAACCAGCGACTTAGTTTGCACCAAAATGGTGTGCCTACCAGACGTTGGCATAACAAGGAGAAATATCTTTATTTCTCCTCCCTACTTCCTCTTTCCATGTGTGCAGCATTCTGCAGCACACATGGAAAGAGGAATAAGCCTCTAAGGACTATTCTTGAGCAGGAACGTATTCTTTAGTGTACAAAAACAATCCTGCCTGTAATGCTGGCACCCTTGCACCATGACGCTAGAGTGCCTGTGTTGGCGTTAGACAGCACAAAGTGGGCTAGTGCGGGAGTGCTCCATATCTTAGTAGAAATGGCACATTTGTGCTCTTTTCTTTTCATGGAACGCAGCACAGCATATTGCCTAGCTCGGGTGCGTTGCATTGTGTGTTAGGTTAGTATATCTGACCCTTCTTTTGTTGAACTGAAAATTCAAACTTGTTATATTCCGCCCTATGCAGGGAAATTAGACTTCTGAAGAAAGCTGGTGGAATTGTAAAATTTAAAATACGAAATCAATGATTTAAAATGGCGAAGGCTATCCATAATATATGGGATAGATACATAAATGCCTCTCTTTAAAAGTTATAGGTATGATTTATCATGCCAGAACATGTCCCACAATATGCTGTAGGTCTTCAAGTGGCATATCTTGCATTTACCTAGGTGTGGCCTGCTATACCTAACATAATATCTGTGTGCCTGATAGCTTATTTTTCAGAAGTTTACTTGTGTTTATTTCATACAATTAGACAACCCTACATCTTTTTCGACGACTGCTTAAGTACATTTCCTTCTATGACCAGTGAACACTGGCATCCGCCAGGTTGCTCTGACCTAAAAATGCACAAAATAAAGACCAGGGTCCATCTAATCCTGTAAAAACGATTGAGCAAGCCAGATTAGACGGGACTGAATTTTCAGGGACGCAGAGACTGGTTTTGTGTCATATGGGAATCTGAAGGTGGGATAGGAAATCCATGTCCTCCTTAAATGTGTTTGAAACGTGCGTGTTTATGGTTCCAAACTGAATTTTGACATCTTATTTCTGTACCTTGAAGTAGCTAATTGTTGCACATCTTATTTATGTGTCTATACTAGCCGACATCCTCACTATCGACGGAGATTGACGCTTAAAATGTATATTGCGCACATCTTGTCAACGCACAATTCGCTTGAAGAACCGGAAACTAGTGGGGGCACTTCCAGCTGAAACCCCTATCATAATGACTTCTAAGGCCCTAAAATAATAGCTGAAGTGACTGGCAGTCGGAAAATGAACAGTGGTCAACTTGGCGCAGCCTCCCCAAACAAATTGTTCACCTGATCAATCAAGAACGTTGCAGTACTTTTATTTACCACCTATTGGTCTTTAGGCTGCAATGCAATCAGGCCCCATTAATCTGGATGTACTGTCTTTAAGAAAGGTTCTCCATTTGGTTATGCTTAGCGCAAACACATGAAATTTGAATAGCCGCGCCAGCATTCCTGAGCTTTGAAATATCTGCTTCATCCCAGTTTTTAGAATCAATTCTGTCCCAGCGGGCTGCAACGATGTCACGGAGGTCAAATAATTAATAACATCTTGTCATTTAGATCATTTAAAAATAATTGGTTGTTGCTTTGCTTCTTAAACTGCCTTACTCCCTTTCATTCCCTATAGGACAGGCCTCTACTATATTATAGAATGCTACATTTTAATTTATGAACGCTGCGAGAGAAACCAGAAACCACATGCGCTTTACCTCATATCGCCTTTCTGCACCTCACCCGACCTAAGTTCTTTCTAAGCTGAAACACAGACGTCAAGGAAGGTTTGGAGGGGCGCCAAATGTTTATTAAATTTCAGTAGCTCTGTCATTAATGGCAGCATCACTGAATGAAGGACAAGATTAGAAAAGTGTTTCCAAACCCCATCTCCATTCTTGATTGTGATTTAAGAACAGTAGACTCTTTGGACTGCTCCAATGTCCTGAGTGGGGGGACGACCCCAGTCCCTTTCAATGGAGGAGATCCAGACATCCATATATTGAGATAATAGTTATGCGTTAGTTCAACATCTGTGGTAATTTATAGGTGAAGTCAACAACACAATACTGTCTGAGGATATGGAAAACATCTGCATCAAAATCAAGGCGCCTTAGGAAAGTGTTGTTCTGGCATTGCAAAGCATACATTATTGAGTATTGGATCCGAGGCTGCATGTGCAGGAAAGACCATGTATGCCTGACGGTACAGACGATTGATTGGGAAATGTAGGTGGGATGTTCCCAGTTCCTCAGTGCAAATATGAATTTGCGCACTGTTAAAATAGAGAAAATGTGTGATACAACAAATACAGTCACACTTCCACTGCTATAAGAAAGTTGCAGGTTTTTTGTGAAAGTCAATATTACCCAGAAAGTACTTCAAAGAAACCTGGGGTGTGTAGGCGAATTACGTTCGAAAGCAACCAACCCCACTCACGAAATAATGTAAGGCAAGCATGAAATGGAATCAGTGGCAATAGTGATATAAAATATATTATATATATATTCCGCGCTTATGATTTTTTTAAATTCATCATAATATGATATATAATAATATGTACACTGTACTACACTGTAACACTTCATTTGTAAGACTTGGTTCGGCTAACTTCATCTTCTGCAAGGCTTTTTATTTATTAAACATCTTCGTTTTGGAGTCATTAATTTCGATTTCTTCTTCTTCTTTCATCTGTTTATTCGAATATTCGAAACCCTGCAGAAATAAACTTTCGAATTGACGAAGGTGCTGATTACAAGTACAGTGGTCCATGGACTGCCGTACCCACGGTGGCTGTCGAACCGCAGACACCTTCATGGTCCTACAGCCACATTATGATGGTGGCAGTCCAACTGCCAGCACACCGTTGCCACTGCCAGGATCAAAGATCCCAGCGGTTGGCAGTATTGAAAGTCATGGTCAGCAACTGCAGTGCCGAGTTCAGCACCACAGTAGTCCAATGTTTTGTCCTGGGCACAAGTAAGACCAGGTTAAGTCCCTAGAGCCCTTCTCATGTGGCAGACACAGGTTCAGCCCTCTTCTGATCTTCCTCAGGTGCAGAAGTGTCCTGCAGTGGGTACCTGGAGAAGTCACATTATTGACTGTTAGGAGCGAATGGGTGGGAATGCCCTAAGTAACAGGGTAAAGTGTCTGCGGCCAACCCTGACACTTTTGGCATTTTCAAAATTGTGAAAGATTTCAAGGAAACTAATCTTGGGGTGTGAGTGCTGGGTGTGTGTGTGGGGAGTGTACTATGCTAACGCTAGTGTCCTCCCAGATCTAATACCAAACTCCAGTTTGAAGCAGTCACCGCACCCCAAATAAATAGAGAGACAGAAGTCTCTTGTGTGCTTCTAGAAGGCATTTCACACCTCTTTCAGACCTGATTAAATGATAATTATTGGCTGGCAGAAGGAGGACTTTAAATGTAAATTTAGCCTTTAGGTACATCAGATAGGGAAAAGGTAACTTTCTCAAAGTTACTTTTCCTTTATGCTCATTAAAAAGTCTGACTTCAACTTCAAGTTGGAATTTTAATAACTATTAAAAATATTTGTTTGAATATTGTTCTAGTTGTTCCAATCCCAAAATGCAATATTCAGCTATTAATTGATACTCTGGTTTTCTACATAGACTAGCTGGGCCAGCCACAGTGTAAAACATCTTTTTTTGGTGCTAGACACTGTAAGAACATGTTAACACTAAATTTCTACATGTCCTACTTTTAAATATATGCATTCTGCCTTATGGGCTACCATGCCTACTTTGGGTTGACTTATTAATAGCTAAAGGAGGCTTTGACCTGTCAAGGTATTTATTTTAACAAGTCAAACTTCAGTTTTTAATTTATAGTCCCAGGATACATTTTGTACCATATACTAGGGAGTTATCTGGAGTTAAATATACATATTAGGAATATGGCAATTTGACTATTTAGGGGATCCACAGACACTTTACCACTGTGTAGCAGAATTAAATTGTACAGAGGTCTACCGCTAGCAAACATATAAGGTTCAGCATATAGCAAAAAATATGGAGTGACCAACAAAAAGGCAAATTTTCTAACATCAGTATATTTAATAATACCTATGCTATTTTGAATGATAAAACTACAGCACTGCTAAATCTTGATTACACAGCACACTACAAATTCTTGAGCCAAAATCATACCTAAAGCTGATTGATTTAAGGTCACAAGTGCACCAATGGTCATCAACACCTTCATTTTAGTTAATGCACCGCCCCACTAAATAAGACGTTTCATAACCTTGCATCATTCAAAGCCACAAGAAGAGGAGGAATCAATACACCAAACAAGTCTATAATCACCTGACCAAACCCAAGTTCACTCTTTTGTAACTCTTTTCACTCATTTCCTTCAAAATATTTACATGACAGATTTTAAGGAAACTAATGCTAGTTAACAAGAACCTACCCAGTTATCTGCATTGTTAAAATAATCTGTTATAACAAGGATGCGATAAATACCTCTAAATATAGTCTTCATCCAAAGTGCCGAGAGTTAGTTCTGCGTTGTAAAATGTAAACTTTCTGCCAATTTTATAATTATAACAACACACACTTGTGCCAGTTATAACTATGGGTGGGTGAAGATTTCCTCTCTGCCAGCAGAGTCACATAGTTCTACCCACTCTGCATTCCGTTACGAGAGCTGAGTTCCGGCAAAACTTTGCCAACCGCCTCATGGTGGAGTTTGTCTCACGCCCAGTCACCAACATTAGGTTGGTGAGTGTGAGCAAGAATTTTTATTACCTAGTATGATTTTTGGGTGCTAGAACGACTCCTGGTAAGATTTCTGAATGGGGGCGGTCACAGCAGGTCACGACCGTTCACTTTGAGCAAGTTGCAGACTGAGTAGAAAATCTACTTGAGCAACAGAAAGAAGCAGCACCCTCTGGCGTGCTGCGTGGTGCCGTTCGCACTGATTTTACAATGCAGAACTAGAGCTCTACACTAAAAATCTGGACAAGGAAGGCAAATTGCCCAAATTCCACCTGCTTGCTGTACTCCGCAGAATCCACACAGAATTTTTATGTAACTCCACGGAATTCCGTGGAGTGAAACTCCAGGAGTCCTGCCCTGGCCTAGTTGTAACTGAATTATTACATCTATCGCATCTTGCACACATCACATACACAAGTCCTTTCTTCTCTTTAGAAAAACCTAAGCATAGGATGCACCTGTGAATTCTTATAGTATCATCTTTTGAACACCATTTATTCTAATTTACTCTCTCTTCTTATTATATTTTCTAATAAAATTATGTTCTGCATCAGCCACCCACACATTCCTCTTGTTAGTGTTGCTAGCTTTTGAGTTGTAAAACATAATGAGACTATTATATTTAGTGGAAGAATCTAATCTTACAATTTAAGGCAATTTATCTATGGAAATTGTATGATCTATTTTGTATTCTTCCAAGGAGGAAGAGAAAAATGAACACTACATGAAAGACCATTTGAAAAGGATAACCGACGAGGACACTACTTCCGAAAAAAAGTAGACAGTTATGTACAGATATAACAATTAGAAATACACACTCATCATGTGCTTATGCACAATAAGCAGATTTACATAAGCATTTTCCCCCACAGTTTTCATCAAATCTGTTACTAAAATCGAATCTACTATCTCTAGTGTTGACATTATGCTATGTAATATTTATATGGATTCAAACATGTCTGAGAGGGAAGTATAAACTCGCCAAGTTGTTAACTAGTGCTATAAAAATAAAAAATATAAAAAAACTATTTTAGGGCATAGTAAAATCATCTGTACATGAAGCCATCTTCTTTCTGTGAAAAGAGTCTCTTAATAAAATCTAGGTCTAAAATACAAGGTACAGAATTCAAACATTCACCAAAAATTTTAAAAACAATATGATGCAGGTATTTAAAAAAATAATCATGTTAAGCAACAAATGTGAGCAAATCTTACAGAGATGCGTAAAATAGTCTGTCAATAGTTTTGATGCAAGCAAAAAGTCAAAAAGAAATAGGCACATAGTTCAGCAGCTCTGATACAACCAAAATTATACAGCATGAGGAGCAGTTCACTGTAGGCGTAAAATTCTGTTCAGATGCTCAGAAGTATTATGCAAGCAAGAAAGAAAGTTCACTTAATTTGTTCACAAATGGCTATGTGAGTGCAAAACTTTCTTCAGCTGGAGATCTATGTAGGCAAAACATGAGTTTTCAAAGATAAGGGCATAATCTTACTATGTGGGCTAAACATTTTTTTTGTGTAAGAGAATTATGCAGGCACACTTTTAAAAATTCAACAATCAATCGTTGTCTTCCCACGAATTCATACATTTAGTTCCATTAGTCCATCAGAAAATTATTCAATGATGATCATCTTTATTGTTAACCCCTTCGCTGCCAGGTCTTTTCCCCCCCTGTGCCGAGTCATTTTTTGGCTATTTGGGGCAGTTCGCGCTTAGGCCCTCATAACCTTTTCTCCACATAAGCTACCTATGCCAAATTTGCGTCCTTTTTTTCAAACATCCTGGGGATTATAGAGGTACCCAGACTTTGTGGGTTCCCCTGAAGGAGACCAAGAAATTAGTCAAAATACAGTGACATTTATTTTTTTTAAATGGGAACAAAGGGCTGCAGAAGAAGGCTAGTGGTTTTCTCCCTGAAAATGACATCAACAAAGGGTTTGTGGTGCTAAAATCACCATCTTCCCAACTTTCAGGAACAGACACACTTGAATTAGAAAACCCAATGTTTCAACACAATTTTGGCATTTTACTGGGACCTACACCATTTTTACTTTTTTTTGTGCTTTTAGCCTTCTTCCAGTTAGTGACAGAAATGAGTGTGAAACCAATGCTGGATCCCAGAAAGCTAAACATTTCTGAAAAGTAGACAAAATTCTGAATTCGGCAAGGGGTAATTTGTGTGCTTCCTACAAGTGTTTCCTACAGAAAATAACAGCTGAAATAAAATAATATTGAAATCGAGGTGAAAAAACAGCCATTTTTCTCCACATTTTACTCTGTAACTTTTTCCTGCGATGTCAGATTCTTCAAAGCAATATACCGTTACGTCTGATGGATTCTTCTGGTTGTAAGGATATATAGGGCTTGTAGCTTCATCAAGAGATCTAGGTACCTAGAGCCAATAAAGGAGATGCACCCTGCAACGGGTTTTCATTGTATACCGGGGATGAAGCAATTCATTTGGTGAAATATAAAAAGTGAGAAATAGGTATCAAGAAAACGTTTGTATTTCCAAAATAGGCACAAGATAAAGTGTTGAGAAGCAGTGGTTATTTGCACATCTCTGAATTCCGGGGTGCCCATACTAGCATGTGAATTACAAGGCATTTTTCAAATTGACGTCTTTTTTACACACTGTCTTACATTTGGAAGGAAAAAATGTAGAGAAAGACAAGGGGCAATAATACTTGTTCTGCTATTCTGTGTTCCCCAAAGTCTTGATAAGAATGGTGCCTCACTTGCGTGGGTAGGCCTAATGCTCGCGACAGGAAACACAACATGGACGCATCACATTTTTGCATTGAAATCTGACATGTTTTTGAGGGGTGGGGTGCCTAGCTGTAGATTTTGGTCTCTAACTCAGCCGGCACTTAGGGAAACCTAACAAACCTGCACATTTTTTAAAACTAGACACCTAGGGGACTCCAAGATGGGGTGACTTGTGGCACCATGTTCTGTTACCCAGAACCCTTTGCAAACCTCACAATTTGGCCAAATAAACGCTTTTTCCTCTCATTTCAGTGACAGAAAGTTCTAGAATCTGAGAGGAGCCACAAATTTCCTTTCACCCAGCATTCCCCCAAGTCTCCCGCTAAAAATGGTACCTCACTGGTGTGGGTAGGCCTAGTGCCCGCGACAGGAAATGCCCCAAAACACAACGTGGACACATCACATTTTCCCAATTAAAACAGAGCTGTTTTTATCAAAGTGCCTAGCTGTGGATTTTGGCCTCTAGCTCAGCCTGCACCTAGGGAAACCAAGCAAACCTGCCCATTTTCGAAAACTAGACACCTAGGGGAATGCAAGATGGAGTGACTTTTGGGGATCTGCCAGGTTCTGTTACCCAGAATCCTTTGCAAACCTCAAAATGTGGCCAAAAAACATTTTTGCCTCTCATTTCGGTGACAGAACGTTCTGGAATCTGAGAGGAGCCACAAATTTCCTTTCACCCAGCATTCCCCCAAGTCTCCCAATAAAAATGGTACCTCACTTGTGTGGGTAGGCCTAGCGCCTGTGACAGGAAATGCCCCAAAATACAACGTGGACACACCATATTTTCCCAAAGAAAACAGACCTGTTTTTTGCAAAGTGCCTAGCTGTGGATTTTGGCCTCTAGCTCAGCCGGTACCTATGGAAACCTACCAAACCTGAACATTTTTGAAAACTAGACACCTAGGGGAATCTAAGATGGGGAGACTTGTGGGGCTCCCACCAAAAATGGTACCTCACTTTTGTCCACAAAAGGAAATGCCTCAAAACCCTATCGTAACTCATCAAAATGATCAAATACAAAACTAGCTGTTTTTGCGGGGAGGCACACCTGCGTTTTTGGTCCTGGGCTCAGCAGCCATTTAGGAAAACCTACCATACCCAGACATTTCCCCCAATGTTTTCTTACCCAGAATCCTGAGCAAACCTCAAATATAGCTAAAAAAATCACATTTTTCCCACATTTCTGTGTGGGATCATCGCACCGGGACGAATTTCCTACCACCCAACGTTCCCCTCAGTTTACCGGTAAAAATGATACCTCACTTGTGTAGGTGGGTCAAGTGCTTATGACAGGGAAGAGCCAAAATCATGTCAAAATAGAGGGGGGAACCAAAGCGAGTCCAAAAGGCCAGTTTGAAAAAAAACATTTTTAGGCTGACAAGTGCAGCAGAATTTTTATCGGTAAAGATGAGACAATGCTGGGTGGTAGGAGTTTTGTAGATTACTGCAGATTCCGGAAGGTTCCATCACAAATATGTGGGAAAAATGTGTGATTTCCAGCAAAGTTGGAGGTTTGCAGGGCATTGTGGGTAAGAAAATGATGCAGGGTGCATGTGAAACACACCACCCTGGAATCACCCAGATGTTTAGTTTTCAGATGTGTCTAGGTCTTGTGGATTTTTCTACATGTCAGCGTCCCAAAGTCCATAAAGTGCAGCCCTCACCATTCCAAGTGGGACGATTTTGAGAGTTAGCCAAGCTCTCATGGCCCAAATGTAAAACCAAAACCCCAAATAATCAAATGTCCACTTGCTTGCCGTGGGATAAGATGTTTTAGTATGCTGGGGGAGCTGAAAGACTGTTACCCGCTTCAGTTGGGGTGGGGGCATAACCAGGCCCATACTGGTTGGTAGTCACCACCCCACTATTTTTTTTTATTTTTTAATTCTCTGGAATCTAGTAGACTTTCTGCCCCCGGGGTGTGGATCAGGGGTAATTGCCCCATCTGCCCACTGGTGGGCAGAACAACTTTGACTCCATTTATTTGGGGTGGGGGTATGGCCATACCACCATACCCCCATCTCTTATTTTGGAAGAAGAAATCTTCCCTGGTCTCTGGTGGGCTTTCTGCCCCCCTTTGGGGCAGATGGACCTTCCAAAAATTGGCCAATCTGCCCAGTAATGTGCCCTTACCCAAGGGGCTGCCTCCCAAATAAAACACACATACACACACACCAATCCCTGGTGCCTAAGTGGTTTCTGCCCCCCCCCCCGGGGCAGATCGGCCTAATAGAAATAGGCCGATATGCCCACAAGGGTGGCAGAAATGGCCTAAAATAAATTTGCCCCCGCAGGGGAACGACTCTTGCTTAAGGGGTCGCTCCCCTTGCGTGAAATCGATGCAAGAAAATAAAGATCGCTGGTGTCTAGTGGTTTCTGCCCCCTTGGGGGCAGATTGGCCTAACAAAAATCGGACGATCTGCCCCCAAGTGGGGGCAGAAATGGCCTATATACAATTTGCCCTCCAGGGGAGAGTCCCTCGCCTAAGGGGTCGCGCCCCACCTCTAAAAAAAAAAAAAAAAAAAGATCCCTGGAGGAGAAGATTGGCCTTATAACAATAGGCCGATCTGCCTTGGAGGGGTGGAAGGGCAGCCCACAGAGGGCTCCCTCAGAGCTCATGTGCGAGGACGTAATTGTTACAGGAGCACTGTGCCGGTGGACGTAACCATTATGACTCCGGCACAGAAGCGGTTAATTCATATGTCATTACATGGAGGTTCTTCAAACAAAAATCTAAATTCTCTCAGATCAATGTCTTTTTCTTCTGATTCAATATTTGCCATGCTCCCTTGTTGATCTACTGAGTTTAGATTTGTTAAACTCTTTGTAATTTAGATCGGTCACTGCTTCAGCTTATTTAGCTTAATTTCTTTTTAGATTTTTGATTCTATTGTGCTACTCATGCTTTCTTTCTTTCTCATCTTTAGACCATTCAGATCATATCAAGCCTTCATCTTTGTTTTTTTTAGCTTCACCTGCCTTATTTTCATCTTCATTTGTTTCTTTATTTGCAATTCTCGCGACTGGACTACTTTGATTTGCTCTTCAGTTTGATTTTCTTCTTGTTGGCTGGTTTGAATGCGGGAAGAGATTTGAATGCTGGCATCAATTCTTACACTACAATATTTAAAATTTTGATTTTCTTGATTTTGATTTTGTTGTTTTTCTTCTTTTTCTCCCTCCTCCCCATGGATTCATGTAGCAACCTTGAGATTGACTCTTTGACTCAACAGTTTGTAGCACTGCTTCTTCATCTACTGTCCATCCTCTTTTCATGCATGGATCCAGTTTGGCAAACCTCCACACTTCATAGCAGTGTTTGGCAGGGCCCTTTCCACTGAGGCTCAAGGCAGTCCTTTGAAAGGTGTTCCTTCACAACAACTCACTCTCCAGGTTCTTGTTCATGGCAGATTTCATTGCTTGATGAATGTGTACTTAGTTTCACCTGGTGAGAGCCAGATTTTACTGAATTAGCCAAATGCTTAAAGTGATCCAGAACCAGATCTTCAGTAATATTTATGATGTCAGTCAAAGGAATACAAGGGGACCTCATTGCTCTCCCCCTTAATACCTCATTTGGGCCCAGATTTAAGAAAAGGTGCGCTTCACATCATGAAGCGCCACTTTTCTTTCACCCCTCTGGACCCTCCCTAACGCCACCATGTGTGTATCGTATTTAAGATATGATGCATCAAAGCGGTATGGGAACAATAGTTTCAACATTTTTTACGCTATAGTGGCGCTTTGTCCCACTAGCGTAAAAAAGTCTGACGCTAGTGAAGCAAATTGCAAGGAGGCCCATTGGTTTCAAAGAGTGCATCCTTTTAATGCCTGCTTTCATCAGCTGATAAAAATGACACCAAAAATGGCACAATGAAATCTTGTGGATTTAATTGCAGCATTTTTGCGGGCCTCCATGCACTAGAATGCTCCCTTAGAATACATTGTTCATGGCACATTCATAATGTGGCGCAAAGGGCTGCAAAGTGGCGCAATGCATGCATTGTGACACTTCGTAGATATGGCACAGCGCATTTGGCAATCTAACGCCGCATTAGCATCAGCAAAATAATGCTAATATGGTGTTAGATGGCGCAAAGCCATCCTTAAATTTGGGCCTTGGTGTTTATGCTGCTTCTTAATTTAGGGTGTTTCTCATGCTGGGTAGAACCTGAGGATGAGTATCTGGCCATTTCAATGACATTGAAGAGCACAGTGTAGTCAATTAGATTTTCATTGCAATGTTAATTCTCTTCACTACACCAGATGCTTTAGGATGCTCACTACAATGGAACATTTGGTCTATTTTCAGTCCCATGCATAGAAACCTCATAACTTCATCCTGAAATGAGTCCCCCTATCTGATTCCAAATAAGATGGCAGGCCCTATTTAGGAATCATCTCCAATAGGTACAATGAGTGCACTGGACTGCCTTGTCAGTAATGCCTTAATCCATCCACTGATCAAATAAATGACCATTAAGATGTATTTAAGGACATTGCAAAGTGGCATTGCTACCAAATGTACTTGTAGCCTTGTGAATGGATGTTTAGTTTTTCCCACATGACTCATTATTACATGAGTCTTTCTCTCTACATTCACCTGCTGGATATTATACATCTTTGACATACCTTCTCAGCTGTACTTTTAAAATGAGTATTAAACCACTATTTCTAAGATGTGGCTAGCATTCCATCACACCCACATGTGTAAATCTGTGCATGCCTCTTGCCATCTGCAGTAGCATTGAATCTTGAAACACAAATCTCCCATCAATTGACATCAGTAAATCACCTTTGTTGTGAATACAACCTATTTTTTTCCCCAAACACTTCTTTTAATCCACTGATGCCTCATTCTGCAAATACCTAAGTTCCGTCTGTGTCTGAACTGACATTGACAACCATTTATTTGCATTTCCACCTCTATTTCACAATTCTTTTCCAGTTTTTTATGTACCAGACACAAAGAGCACAGCATTCTGCAACTTTAACTGCTAATTTTCTGCCTAATGAAACCCGTGCCATCTCCACACTTCTGTGTGGCACATTTCACATCAGCAATTTTCATTGACAATTGTAATGGTGACAATAAATCGAACATTTTGTGGGTATTTAGAATACTAGTGGATGTCATGAAACTCTGCAAGGGCCACAATTCGGCAAATTCACGAACTGCACCAAAACCATGCTGGCTATCTGTTAAAACTGTGACACTCAATTCACTGGGCAAGCAGCATGCTCTTTTAATGCCAATCAGTTCTGCTACTTGTGCTGAAATTACGTTACACAACTATGATGCCTCTACATGTGTCGATGTGCAAACTGCATATAATGCTCTAGGTGTTCCATAATGGTCTCTCAGAGAACAGTCAACCACAAATAAAATTTAATCTGTGTCCTCTAGTGTTACATCTTGAATGTCTGGCCTTGGCTTGGTGCATAATTCAGTTACATCATTGAAATCATGTTTGCAATCATTAATTTCGTCATCGACCTCTTTTGTTTCATTCTTTGAGAAAGCAATAAGTGTGGCAGTATCCTAGGTATTACAATGATTATTTGAAATGTTCTCTGCCACCAATATAAACTGTTCATACTTAGTAAAGTGGATACTGAGTTGCTGAGCATAAGTGTGAGTTATCAATGACTCAAATGAATGTGGAACCAACACAACAACTGTATATCCCATTAATATTATCTCACTCTACACTACTGTCAAAGCAGTAGGTGTAATGGTCTTTGGCAATCAGGCAAAGCAGTGGTTACTAGATCTAGTGTTGCTTCCCAGATATGTGCTGTTGAGTTAGAACGGAAAATGCACACCCTTCCTTCCGATGAACAATAAAACTACTTCTCATAATTAGGCATTCCTAGAGCGGGTGAGGTGCATATACAGTGCTTGAACTCCAGGAAAGCTTTCATACTTTCATTGCTCCAGGTCACTGGATCACCAACATCATTGTGCGTCAGCCTATGTAGGGGCTCTGCAATCAAGGGTCGAGGCTGTGAGAGCATTCGCTGGTGCATGCGTCTCACTTGTGAGACACTGTTAATAACAAAAAGGGCTTTGGGCCCACCAGTTGTTTACCATTTGTTGGCTTGCATGACACTCTTCTTTACATCTTTGGAATTGGGCACTGCAGACCTAACATAATTTCCTTTCCTTTTTGTGGAGCAGGGGCCAAGCACTAATTGATTCAACTTAATCAGCACCCGTCTGCTGCTCCTGACAAGACTGAGGAACTTCTTTTTAACCCCTGGAGACCTGCAAACAGAAGGCGTGTGACTGGCAAAAACTTTCCCAGCAGGACAAACACATTTGCAAAGTTTTATTTTCTATGGTTAACATTCTTTTATTTTGCTGAGTCTTCTTTTCTTACTTTGCCCTCATGTTTTGTATTGTTTTTGCTTGTGGTCACTGTTCTCAAAAGATGATAATTATCTTTTTCTCAATAGTGCAAAGCAACATTGTTTCTTTCTTATGTCTAATTTCCTAATTATGCTTTAACACAAAGTTGTGCAGTACACCCGAATCCACTGCACTCCATTTCAATCTGCCCCACTCTAATCTGCCCCAATAAACCCCACCTCACCCCACTCTAATCTTCCCCAATCCAATCTGCCCCACTCCAATCCACTCCACTTAATCAGTCCACTATAATCCACTCACATGAATCTTATTCACCAAACTCCAATCCCCCAACCCACACTAATCCAATGCATCCCACACCATTCCACCCTAATCCAATCGTCCCCACTACAATCTGCCACAACAAAATCTCCCCAACCCAATCCAACACTCTCCAATCCACCCCAATCCAAACAACCTCAACCCCCACCAATCCACCTCACTCCAATCCACCCTACTCCAGGGCAATCCACCCCATGCAATCTAATCGACCCAACCCAAACCTTCCCACACCAATCCAATCCACCCACTGCAATCTGAAACAATCCACCCCACCCCAATCCAAAACAATCCAATGCACCACACTCAAATACAGTGAAATTCAATACAGAAAATCCAATCTATCCACTTCAATACAATCCAACATCTCCCCAATCCATCCTACCCCAATCCACAATCCACCCCAATCTATTCCAATCCACCCCACACCAATCCAATCTACCAACAGCAAACCAATTTACCCAGTACAATACAATCATCCCTATTCCAATCCAATCCAGTCCACACCAGTCTAACCCACCCACTCCAATCCAACCCACCTCATTCTAATCCAACCCGCTTCATCCCAATAAACCCACCCCACTCCAATCCACCACACTCCACTCCATTCCAACCAGCCACATTCAAATCCAGCTCACCCCTACCAATCAACTCACACCACTCCAACCCACCCCACCCACTCCAGTCCAATCCGCCGCAATCCACTCCATTCAAATCCACTCTATTTTGATACAATTTAACCCAAAACACCAAACTCCAATCTAATCCACTTCAATCCACCCCTTCCCAATCAAATCCACCCAACCACTATCCTACAATTCAATCCAATTCAATCCACCCACTGCAATCAAGTCCACCCACCTCAATCCAATCTTATGCACCCCATTCCAATCCATCTCATCAAAATTCAATACACCCACTACAATCCACTCTAACTCATGCAGGCCACCCACTACAATCCACCCCAATCTACCTCCAATTTAATCAAGCCTAATACCTCAAGCAACTCAAACCCACTTCAACCTATTCCACTCCACCCCACTTTATGCCACTCAACTCTTTGACACTGCACTCCATGACAATCTCTGCCACAGAACCACTGAACTCCACTTCCCCGTTCTTCACTCTATGACACTACTACACTCTATGACACTCCAATAAATCCTCCCTACGACACTCTACTCCCCCACTCCAGTCTACAACACTGTTTATGTTTCTCCAAGACAAATGGAGCAAGCTTATTGCATTAAATTCTCTGTGTTTTTCCTCAGGCCATGGAACTGTAGTTTTACACTTGTTCCACAAATCTTTAGGTGCTACAGTTGAAAACAACACATCTATATCTCAAAAAGCACGTTCAAAATAGTAACATTCCTTTTCTACTTCTGTATAGCACTTTTCTGGCTACTCGCTGAGCTTAAAAAAAATATTTGTCAAAGTCCAAAAGTCAATCTGTGACCAAAGTAGATGCTCAAATGCTCCTTCAAGCACGCCCCTTAATGAAAATTATTTTTTTAAATCTTTCACATTCAGAATCACTTGCACTTATAAGTCTTTTAGATGTAGGTTTTTTTCGGTGGTTCTGATTTGTCAGGGTCTTCTGTTCATTCATTTCTATATCAGATCACCTTCTCCAATTCTCTAATTATATTTGGTAACTCTTCATATTCTCTTGTAAAAAATAATCTTTTGTTTCTGCAATTCACTTTCTGTCAGTTTCATTCTACAATTATCATGGGTTCTCTTTCCACTTAATTCCACTTTCAATTCTTCAGGCACTTTTTCAAGCCTTCCATATACATGATGAGCATCCTTCCCTGTTTCTGCACCCAAAAATGCCAACTAATTAAATTTTGAGGTTTTATCATGAAAAAATACTGTTTCTACCATGATTTCCAAATCCTCATTAAAATATCAATCTCCACCACATTTATTTTATCAAAGAGTAGATAGAGGATCGTTCATCTCCGTTTAGACATGCCTCTCTTGCTTCTACTTCTCACCTTTGTGTGTGATCCTAACTATACGGGTTACTGGTGCATGAATGAACAAATGATCTTAGCACATTCTCTCTTAGAGTCACTCTCATTCTCTACCTTTCCATTCTTTTCTCATCTTTAATTTTATTTTTGTCATCTTTTATTTTTGTGTCTAAATCATGGACAATTACAGGAAACACACCCACATGCTCTCTCCATGCCTTCTTCCATAAATGCAATCAGACTTTTTACAAGTGGTTAATTGCTTTTCCGATCTGAGCCTTCAGCATTTTCTAATGTGCAGTTTCTTTCACCTGAAGCTGCACCTCAAGCATGACAACCCTTTAATTCTCAAATCCTGCCAAACGTTTTTCACATAAAGTGTTCCATTCACAATAAAGTACAACCTTTTAAAATTCACTGTGTTCTGTGTCATTCTTTAAGCCACAAACGCATATGCATGGCTTGGTCCACCAGTATTTCTTGGGCAGGTGTACCATCTGGAGACTTGACTTCTCCTTTGTTAGAAGGAATCGTTAACTGTCCAAGATTACATGCATTGACATTTCAACAGTTTCTCAATATGTGTAATACTAACACAACCAGCCATAACACAACTTCAAAACAAAACCCAATACACAAAATGTAAATGTTAATAAATGAATACACATAAACCTTTGACTACCTCATGGGATTCAAGAAGGAAATCAGACTCACCAAAAAAAGGAATAATACTTTCCAGCACTATAATTCCCAACAAGATAGGTTTTCAACCAGTGGCAACATACTCTTAAGAGTCAGCATATCTATCCTTGTGCATAGAATAAACACCATTACTCAGGCTTAGTTCTCTACAACTAGACTATTAAGGCTCCTATAAACTTTAACTTACAACCCGGTACCTCACTTTAGTCATCAGACACTTTTACATATATCTTATGTTCTCCATTAATCGGTGACCTTTATACATGTATTCAAAAACCTAAATCTTTACATGAAAGCACATAAAAAAACATAACCTTTTCATCAAAATACTCAACCTTATACAGATTTGTTAGTTACGAATCTTTTACAATTTGTGCATCACATTTAAATACAATACAGTACTACTTTAAATTGTCACATGTGCACAAAACACAATACCATTGACAATGCGAAAACACAAACAAAATCACCAAATCACATTACACTGTTGCAAGAGAACACCCACTTTACAAAGCCATTTTAATACTCACATATAAGCAATATTTACAGGCACTCTGGAAGTAATCCAAATGATTTCAGGATTCTCCAAGTTCCAACGAGCACAAATGTATACCAATGAATTGGTGTTAATTATGTTCATTTGATTAATGGTCACAATACCCACACTCGCCACAAAAAAACCTTTTAATGCTCTAATTAAGCAATTAAGAGGGTCAAGGGAAAGGGTTGAGTCTGTCTGAGTCTTTTTAACACTAAGGGCCCAATTTAGAGGTTTAAGAGAGGAAACTCATCTGCAAAGGCAAAGGAGTTCCCTCCCCACCAACACAGTGGTCCACCCGTACAATTTATTTGTGGGCGGACCAAGGGGTTGGCTTCAGCAGTGACTACTCCTTACAGCCATACTCAAACTTCTCCGACGGAGTACAGACTGACAGAGAATCACCTACATGTCTGGCTACCCAATTAGGATGGGGGGACATTTTGCCAGTTTTTACAGTCCATCACCACCAGGCAAACATACATGACAAAGAGGCATTATCTTGTTTATTTTTCAAAAAGAAAATTCCACTTCAGGATTGTCTTTTTGAAAATAAAATAGAAAACTGTTTGGTGAAGCTCTCTGCCCTTGTGCCAGAGCCCTGCAACAAACAGCATGTTCTCCAGGGTGATGGAGTAACTGCTTCATCACTCTGGCAGAGAAACGGGTCATCTGCTGAGATATAAATTCGCCACTAAGCTAATTGTCAGTAAATGGGCCATCTACAAGACAAGAATTCAAGCCAACCATAATGGTTAATTCAAAATTAGGGTCATTACATAAGGCAAAAACCTGTTGGCTAAATCATGGGGGAATCAGCAATCATAATATGTCAAAAATAAATTAATATACAAGACATATCCAATAAGATACATCTTGTAAACACCAATGCTGTACAACAATAGTGGGATGTGCCTGGGAAATGAAGGAGATGACAATATTTATATAATACAGAACTACAATAGACAGTTCTGCTAATGAATAGTCCACAGAAAAGGCTCAAGGAAAGAACCTTGAATAATACAAGTATAGAACCCTCCTGTGTCTGGCTTTCTCATGAGGAAGGCACACTAACACTAATATATTTTTCTCAAAAAACAACATCTCACAAACACGGCTTCTGTTGTGCTGATTTTCTGAAATTGAGAAGCACACAGGAAAACATGAATGGGGAGGATGCTTGCCAACATAAAATAAAAGTGCACTTTCTCTCTACAAATGTTAAATGATGTCTTGTATGTATATATGTAAGTATGGTATTGATATAGAGCAAACTGAACCAAAAGGCAGCAGAGTGCTGCATGAGGTCCAAGGGAAAGACACAGTCAATTTTGATTGGCGGGGTAGCTGGTTCCTAAGGTTGAATGTGGACCGCTACTGCCTCATGATGTTGTGCTCTTTAAAAAGTTTTGTATTCAGTTCTTTCCTATATTGGAGCAGGGTTCAGCAGCCCTGATGGTTACAGATATGTTGTTCCAGATCCTGGATGCATAGATGGAGAAGGTGTGTTCCCTTTTTTTTTTTTTCTTTTTGCACTTTTTTGTCTAGTCATACGTATAGATTTCAACACAATCGTTTGTGAGATTTTGCAGTCTCTCAGTGGTTCTGTGAGAAATGTTAGTAGTTTGTCCAATCCTGATTTTATTATTTTCATTTTGATGGACTGGATAATCTACTTGTGGCAGCCCTCTCTTCAAAGGTAACTGTTGGAAGGTGTCCAGAGAAGCAACATTATAATCCTCCCATAATTATGATATTTATGGTATTGGTCTCTTGCCAGTACGAACCTCTAACATTCTGTGTTTGCATTTAAGAACCCTTCTTTTCAGTTACCTAAATAATAGTATGATTGTTTTTTTTTCAATGTCTCGTATCTTATAGTATCAGCATTTAAATCTTGAAACATTGTAAGAAGCTCTGCTTACAACACAGATAGGGGGTCATTTTGACCACGGCAGTCGGTGGTAATGTGGCGGTGGCACCGCCAACAGGTTGGGGGTACATACTGCCACATTATGACATTGGCGGGTTGGCTTAAGGGAACCCGCCAATGTAGCACTCCGACCGCCAGGGCGGTAGCAGCAGCTGGGCTGGAGATAAGAATCTCCAACCCGGCCGCCGATATTGTACCACCTCAGGCATTTTGACTCTGCCTACCGCCATGGTTTTCGTAGTATTCGTAATGCCATGATTACCATGGTGGTAGGCCCTATCAGTGACAGGGAATTCCTTGCCTGTCAATGATAGGAGGCCCCCTTCCCACAAACACTCCCAAGACGGCCCCCACCCACCCTCCATCCATGCTCCCCCCTTCCAATCCCTCACCCCCATTCACACACACACGCAGACACGCACCACGCATACACACACTCACTCACACAGGCATACAGCCATGGATCTATTGATTCATGCACACATCCGTACCACATTCACACTGACACACAGATATGCATTCACATATCCATTCATACATGCATGCAAACAACACTAGTCGTACATTCGCATTCATGCACACACTCACACATTCATGCACACACCCCCACACACATGCACAGAAACCCCCCCACCTCCCTCCCCTGTCAGAAGCCCAACTTACCTGAATCCAGGGGGTCTTCCTGCAGGGGACGGGGTGCTCCTACCGCCAGCAGAACCCGCCAGCAGAACACCACCAGGCCATATTATTTTTCATAAGACAGCTGGCGGCGGTCCACAGGTGTGGCCACCTTAACACCATCTGCCAGCATGGCCACAGCTGCATTTGCGCCCTTCTTGTGGTGGAAATCCGGCTGTGGCCATTATTTGACAGATGGCTGTTAGCCGCTGCAACGGTCTTTTGGCGGCAATCTCCGCAGCGGTAGGAGGCATTTACTGCCAGTGTATTAATGAGGGCCATAATGTTTGCACACATTAAGAACATGAAAAAATAAATATGGTGGTACGCCATCTGCCTTAATCCTTGCTCTCAATTTACATGGGCAACGCATTAGCCAAGATCAGTACATGCAACTAAATACCCCAAATGTTATTAATTAGCTAACATGATTCAGGGCTTCTGCAGAGTGTCAAGAGGGCCATTCTACAGAATGAGGAAAGCAATAGAAGGACACATGAAATGTTGTTCATGAAGAGCACCAGATTTATAGTTTGAAGTGTCCCTATCAATTAGGGTCCTCAAAATCCCTGCCAAAAAAATAAAAATACAGAGAAATCTTAAGACAAAAGCAAAATGTAGCATGAAATATAAACCTACTGGGATGGTTCTTGATTTAGAGTACTACTAAGTGAGTCAGATTTTTCTTGCATACTTTTGCAGTTCATTGATATGAGGCTTCATTGAAGGAATCCACAGAGACCCTGCGATGTTTCTTTCCAGTCTCAAGGTCTGATGTTTTAGAACAACCAGGGTCCAGATGAGGCTGAATTTAGAACTGAGGTGCACTTGTCAAATGATTTATCTGTTAGGATGGGTGATAGCATATTGGTTAACTAGGACAAGGATTTTCCATTAAAACAATGGAGCACAGGTTTTCCTGTACACACCAGGAGCCCTATTAAACATAGGGCGCACTTTCTCTGTTTGTGCCACGGCACACCCTTAGACAGGTGCACAGGGTTCAAACAGAGAAAGTGCTGCCTATTACATTGAATGCTCGGCCACCAGGGCAGCCGGGAACTTGTGCTGCCCTGGGGGAAAGCATATTCAAGTGCAAAATGAAGCAGCTTTGTATCAGCCACTCTGTGTTTCACTGTGTAGGTGACAACCTGCTGGCACCTTCGAGCGGGATTAGAGATCCTCTTGGAGCCAAGTGCAGTGAGAGAGTGCATTGAAAAATATTGAAAACATTGATATTCTTTGAACAACATTATTTACCTCAAAAGCAATATTCTTGTCAACAATATTTTTGCATCACTATATTTGTGTGTCACAACATTTAATTTCCAATATTTATGCCTCCTGCTGTTTTAAACTTGATATTTTGTCTACACACTCCAACCCTAATTAGTTAATTGTCACAGTCAAGGTAGTTAATATGCACTATACACTCTCTGACCCCTTCAGCCCACAAACAAATACCAAGATCTCACATTTCAAGTTCCTTTATTCCTGACCACTCTGTTAACTCATCTTCTCCATTTATCATCTCATTCATGCATCAGACCTGCACTCCAGGTGACACTGCTACACAAATCAACTACTGATCCCTTTCCCTCCTCCAACCAGCTAATTTTCCACAATGTACGTTGTCTGTAAGATGCTTGAATTTGTTCTATTCAACCACATTACATGCTATCTCTCAGCCCAGAATCTACTTAACTTTTTCTAGAATGACTTCCAGACCTTCCATGTCCCAATAATACACAACCACTTATCCTCCAGTCTCCTAATTTTCAACCTCTCTGCATGCAGTACAATAATAACAATAACAATATAACCTCTGCCCCTATAAACTTTTTTTCTAATTTTCTTATTTTGCTCTTCTCCCCTAGACACCCTTTTAAGATTGCCTAACATCACTCTGTGATTATATGGTTATCCACTCATGTATGTTGAACTATTCCATGGAGATGTGTGTATGTAAAAGAATGCATACATATTCAAGGATGGCCACCTTGGAATGTTGTTTGATAAGGTAAAACCTTGCAAAGATGGCCATCTGTGTCTCTGCACTCCTATACCAAGGCATGGGTGGACAGCTTTGGTTGTTATACACTATCTCAAAAATAATTCTAAGATGGCTGCCTGTTCATGGGCATGCACGCAGAAGCTTGTGGATGCAAAAGAAAACATGCAAAGATGACAGCCTACAAGTCAGCAACCATGTACAAAAGCATGGGTGCACATCCTGGCTTTGTTTTAATAAACTATAAAACACACAATTAGAGATGACTACCCATACTTGCCCACTCATGGAGAAGGCAAGGGCACCATCTTGGAATGGGATTTTGTCATAAATTGTAATTATTACCATTCCATGATTGATGTCTGTACAGACAAGTGTGGCAATCTTGAAATATTTTTGGCATATTTTATTATCCTCTACACTTCCATCATAGTTGATGTGGCACTTCTAAATGTATTGATGATCTTCTAAGGCTAAAGCAAACAAGCACTGGCAAAGTCAGTAGATCTGCAGCCAATGTATCTAAGAAGTTGGCATAATCTTGCTGTCCTTTTAAAGGGGAAAGGATCTAAAACAAAATGGAGATTAATAAAGTAGACCATTTGTTCAATTTAGCTTAATGCAAATCAGCTGGGATGTTAGTAGGCCTTAAAGCTTTCCATTACTACTATGATATGTCTTTTTCCCTCTTTTGTAGATCATCTCTGATTCAGAGGGGGGAGCATTCTTTATACCATCTATTTCACCTTTCAACCCAGAAATATCAGTCACTAAGTTGTACTCACACTATATGTCATTCTGACACATGCACCCCTAATAACCACTTTCATCACTTTCCTTTCCAGGTCTCTAATCTTAGTTGTTCCCTGACCGAGTTTAAATTATTTAGTCCATACCTTACCAAGGTCCTTTCAGGAACTCAGAACCTTGTAGTGTTTCCATCCTAAGTCTCCAAATGGGTAACCTGGCCAGTCCCCTGACCTATTTATAGGTCCCAGCTAGCAGTCATGGATTGTAAAAAAACTCAGCAGTTATAGCTCAGTCTCTCCTTACCATGGCCTTTTATCAGTTTAAATTAGGAATTATTTTTTGTCTAAGGGGGGCATAAACCTACAACAGACAAAGATCCCCCAGTCAGGTTCCCCACCTCCAGAACATGTTTTCTAATTGTATCTGACATGGTAAAGTTAATAGAGAGGTAAACCCTCATTTCACCCCAACGATGAGTGGCAGCATCTTGGTTAATTTCAAAATTTGACTATCCATCATGGCCTTTGTCTAACAAAGCAAATAGCATTCCCAGCCATTTTAGATACTATGCTAATTTCCAGTTTAATCTACATATATTCACAGACCAAATATTTCCCTTAAGTAAATCACATGCTGAAAAAATGAACTTGAGAAATTGCCCAAGTAGAAATATTGTTCACCCAATGCAGTCATTACAATGATCTCAATGTACTGCCCACAATTCTTCTAACCTGCAATGATCATAGTTCCTTAATTCATTAGGACAACATGCGCCCTCAACATGCACAGCTAATTATTTCACATATTATATCACTTATGACATGCTCTATAGCATCATTGATAAGATCACTGCAACATTTGAAATTACATCATTGATGCCATGACTTTGGATTGTTGGGCATGAGTTATAGGTACCTTAGGGCATGAGTTATAGCAACAAGAGACAACTATAACTGGTGAATATCAGTGTGTTTTTTTAGTTTAAAATGTGTTGTCACTGAAATTTTCACCTGACCATAGCATCTCTTTAACCTATGGTATTTTAGTGAAGTTTTGAAAGGGGCTCAAAGATTTACCTCACCTCATCCTCCTCCAGGGGCCATTTTGAAAAATCGTTCTATAGAGAACCTAGGTCATAATATTCATATCCCCATAAATACTCCATGAAAGGATCTTTCACTACTGATATCTTCTAATTGGTTTTTGGCATCCTACATTTTTCTCTCTCCTTTATAGGCTGGCGGGCTTCCTCCTGGTCAGTGGAGACTGGTGATGGCCTGGCTAGTTACTGTCCACAATACCTAAAGATCAAAGTCATGCCAGTGGGGAAACGTTTGCTGGAAGTGATTCCATCAGCACAGCAGAAGCATGTTTAGCAAATCTCATTGCAAGACATGCTGCCACGGGGGCGTGGCTTGGCATCAGCCAAGATGTTCAAACACTAAGGGCCTCATTTACGACAAAGTGGGGCAGCACTGTGCTGCACAAACATTGTCAGCGCCGAGCTGCGCCACTTCAGAAATGCAGGGATGCACCGTATTAAGGGCAATACGACACACCCCTGTGTTTACCCTAGCACTGATGCTAAAATTAGCTACCTAGTGCCAATGCAGGCACCCTTGCACCATAGTGCAAGGGTGTCTGAGTTGCAGAGAATGATCATTCCTGCACATAAAACATCAATAATGGCAATTTGCTATTTCTATGCGTGCTGCAGATCGCAACACACATAGGAAAAGCAAAAAGGGGAGAAATGAAAGTATTTCTCCTCATTGCGACATACTAAAGTCACCCCTGGGGTGGCATTAGTTTTTGGCACTGCTTCAGGTCTACGATTCCTCGTAAATCTGGGGCAGCATAAAAATACAATGGGTGTTGCAGTGGAACGCCCACAGCAACACCCATTGCATGCCCCTTTCAGTGATGCGTATTCAGGGGCTGTATTTACAAGGTAGCATTAATCCACAAAAAGTGACACTCCTGTGGTGCAAGGGCCTTGTAAAGGCCCTAAGTGAGCTCTGCACAGCTGAACTTTTAATCCCAGACAACCAATACATTCTTTATTCCTGATTACAAGGAGTACACTGGAGCATAGAGTGATGATTTGCAGCTCTGGTACATGTAGCTGTTGTCTCCCCGCAGCTTGTGAGGACTGCTGCATGGGGCCTGGAGAGTCTGCCTCATGTCACAGACAGTGATTTGCCAGCCCCCACTATCGGGGTGTTGTGGCATTCCATTGGCTAATCCCTGGTAACCGGAGGTGAGCTGGTGGTGGGTGCTCACCACCCTGACACCTGGCCCTCCTCCCTGCTGGACTTAAGCACCCCTGCATAGGAGGACTGTGGGGCAAGATGGTCCCACGGCCTGGACGTGTGCTGAATTCAGCCCGTGGGGCAGCCCTGGGAAGTGAATCCAGGGGGCAAAAATACCCACCTTGGATTGGTGCCAAGTTCACGCATTGCACTGCCAATGTGGGTGCCTGGGCTCCTTGGACATATATAGACGTGGGGGGACCCACACCCAGGAGCACCTGTAGAAGCAAGATCCTGCCTAGTAAATACTGCAGATCAATGGC
The DNA here is from genome assembly GCF_031143425.1 of Pleurodeles waltl. NCBI lineage: Eukaryota > Metazoa > Chordata > Amphibia > Caudata > Salamandridae > Pleurodeles > Pleurodeles waltl. The sequence continues at coordinate 623,711,161 of NC_090438.1, read as the reverse complement.
AAGAGACTTGCACAAGACACGTAGATGGCTGAGTGGGCAGGGCAAATAAATGAGTGGCACACTCATGCCTGTTGTTGCTGCAAAAGTTACAATGGGTGCTGTGCTCTGCCTGGTCTTTGTGGTGAGCAATAAGAAGCTGGACCTGACTTGCCTGTAAGGGGCCGCAGTTGACTACAGCTCCGAGCTGCTGCGCACTGGCTATTCTGGCAGTGGTGTCTTCCCTTGTGCATCATGATGGACACGAAGCTCTGACAAGGAACATGGCTGGGATCAACCTGGAACTCCAGAGGGGCACAGGTGCAGGCCATCAGTGAGGTGCTGCGATGACCCTTATCATGTGAACTGTGCTGAAGGGCTTTAGGCAGACATATTGGTGTTAGAGATACCAATGGGGCCACAGAAGGCCTAGTGAGACAGTGATCAGCCAACATGGGGTCGCTTGATGGCCAGACACATATTCGCACCAGGACACTGGCACGCTCTGTAAGGAGGACCTAGAGATTGTGTCCCCTGGGGCTATAGTGAGGCCTAAAGGAATGGCACAAACCCTGACCAATAAAATGGATAAATACGCCATAATGCGCCATGCCTTATGATGGCACCAGGACAACAGACAGGACAAGCAGAGAAGACAGAGCCCTCTCTCAGTTTTATCATGACTGCTATACATGAACTCAAGGGTACCATTGAGCCAAAGCTAGATGCAGTGACTGTTGATGTTAATCTTCTGAGAGCAGACTTTAAAAAGATTTCAGAAACAATTACTACAGCTGAATCCCATATTAATCTGCTACAATCCACATCCAAAAGACTTGAAGAATAAGTGCAGCACCTCACGAAACAGCATGCCATCATGATAGTGAAACTGGAAGATTAGGTAGACAGAGCCCGCAGAAATAATATCAGGGTGGTGGAGGTCCAGGAGGGAGCAGAGAGGTCTAGCGTTGCCCACTTCCTTGAGTACCTTATAGTCAACACTCTATGCCCCAAACATCTCTCGAACTTCTTCTCTATTGAGCGTGCATGCAGGGCACGCATCCCACCACCAAAACCTGGAGCCCCTCCATGAATGATCATAGCCAGGCTCTTTAACTATCGTGACAGAGATCCTATCCTGGAGATGGCCCAGCCAAATGGCAACCTAGCTTATGTTAATACCACTGTGCGCTTCTTCCTGGACGTTCACTTTGCAAGTACAGTGCAAGTGTCAAAGCTGTGAGGAAAGTAAAAAAAGCACTATACACCAAAGAACTTAAGTACATGATGCTGTACCCAGCAAGGCTACTGGTGGTGGCAGAAGGGAAATTGTGGCGCTTCAACACGCCAGTGGAGGTCTGGGAGTGGCTGGAGGGATGGCTCACAGCTGGTCGTTGGTCTCAACGAGAAGCTTGGAGGGAGCACCCTATTGATTGAATGGAAGATGAGAGACTTGTTTGCAATAGGGGACTGACTGAGGATGGCGTTCAGGGAGACAGCTGAAATCTGGACCCCGAGAACCGACAGCTACGCCTGGTTGTTCAACAATGCCGATCGACCTATCAAACAACTATGATGAAGAAGGATGTTAGTTTTATGACTTGCCGTCAGGTATTTTGGGATTGAACATACATACCCAGGAGAGACTGGGGGAGTGTTAGAAATGGGATCGCTGGTTGGCAGTGGTTTGCACCCTGTCCACGTAGGGACTCTTACTCTAGTAAGAGTAAAGGAGCCACACAGCTAAGAAAACCCCTGCTCACCCCCTTGGAAGCTTGGCATGAGCAGTCAGGCTTATCTCAGAGGCAAAGTGTAAAGTATTTGTACATACCCACAGTAACACAGTGAAAACACCACAAAGTACTCCACATCAGTTTAGAAAAATAGCCAATATTTATCAGAGTAAAACAAGACCAAAACAACAAACATCCAACATACACGAGTCAAGATCTCACTTTTTAAAGGTTTAAGCAAATCTTAAACCATAGGAATCAATGCCTGCATCTACTTAGCATAAAATACCTGGGCTGCATCAAAAACAAAGACAATACGGGTCACAGGGGAAGTGAGGTACTGAAAAGCAAAGCGATGCATCGGTTCTTTACAGCGGTACCAGGTCAATGAGAAACTGATGCCCCAGGGATGATGGTTGGAAAATCCAGATGTGTTGTGTTGATGGAGCCATGATGAAACAGATGCTGTCTCAATTTTTCAGCCGTAGTGCATCAGTGCTTGGCTTTTCTTCTTAAGGTCACCAGCTCATACTTCCAAGGGCCCAGGGACTGGAATTGGCATCACTTGGCAAGTCAGGACCCTCAGGAGAAGAACCCAGGCACTGGTAGATGAAGTATTTGATGTTCCTGAGACTTCTTAGCAGGGGGTAAGCTCAGTTCAAGCTCTCGGAGAACCATGGAAAGCAGAATATAGAAACCATACAGCTCTTCTTCCTGACAGAATATCCTTAGTCCAGAAGTGTTCTAACTATGTGGTCTCAGAAGCCCAGTACTTATGCCTTTGAAGTAGGCAACCTTCTAAGAAAAGCCTTTGTAATGCACAAGACCCTGCCTTTCCTGCCCTGGCTCCAGACACACTCCAGGGTGTTGGAGATTGCTTTGTGTAAGGACAGGTACAGCCATATTCAAGTGCAAGCGTCAGCTCCTTCTACCACTCTATCTCAGGAAGACCCATCAGGGTACTCAGGGAACACATACACTCCTTTTATGTGACTGTCTAGAGTGAATTCACAAACAGCCCAACAGTAATCTTGACCCAAACGTGTATTCCACAGACAGGCAGGGGCACTGAATGGTTACCCAAGAAAATGCCCAGTTTCAAAAAGTGGCATTTCAAAACTTACAATTTAATAACCAACTTCACCAAAAGATGTATTTTTAAATTGTGAGTTCAGAGATCCTATGCTCCATATCTCTATCTGCTCTCAATGGAAAATTACATTAAATAGATATTTCAAGGAAATCTCCATGTTACACTATGGGAGAGATAGTACGTGCAATAGTGAAAACCAAATTCAGCAGTATTTCACTGTCAGAGCATGTAAAACACGCCAGTGCATGTCTTAACTTTTAAATACACTGCACCTTGCCCATGGGGCTGTCTTGGGCGTACCTTAGGGGTGACTTACATGTAGTAAAAGGGAAGATTTGAGAGTGGTAAGTGGGTGCACTTGCCAGGTTGAAATGGCAGTTTACAACTGCACACGCAGACACTGCAATGGCAGGCCTGAGACATGTTTGCAAGGCTACTCGTGTGGGTGGCACCATCAGTGCTGCAGGCCCACTAGTAGAATTTGCTTTATAGGTCCTGGGCATGTATGGTGCAGTTTACTAAGGACTTACTAGTAAATCAAACATGCTAATAATGGATAAACCAATCACCAATAAAATGTCGACGTGAAGCACTTGCACTTTAGATATTTTTGGGGTGACAGGCACTCTGCATGTTGGTGGATGGGACAACAGACATGTTAGTTTTTGTTCTCTTTTCAGGTTTTTTTTCTTTCTCTCAGCTCAGTGTGCATAGGCACACAAGGACAGGGGTACGCTGTCTCAGAGCTATGTACACCATCCTTCCACCTCAATGGCAAGCAGTCCTATATATTTAGACATGCTAAATGGCACACCACACTCACTTTTAACAGAAAGTCCTGTCATTGAACGTGAATGGTCTATGCAACAAAATTAAATACGCAGTAGTGTTACAATACCTCTGCAGACATACTCCAGACATAGTTCTTCTACAGGAGACCCAGTTGAAAGGCAACCACTCTAAGCTCGTGGATTGCTTTGGGTACACTCTACTAGCACACGTGGGTTTCATTAACAGCTACAAGGGCACAGACATATTGCTAAGAACATCAGTGCCGTATATCCTTTGTTGCACATGCACTAACCCAACAGAGCACTTTGTGACACAAATGGGTACTTGGGAGGGGCGAACGCCCAACATCTGTTTGTATATGTACCACAATGGCTACATACAAAAAGTCTTCCCTCACTTGGGACTATCCTTTTCGAACTGCGTCCTGGGATCCCTATATTGGAAGAGGAGTTCAATGCAACATTGGACCCAGTGTTAAATAGAGATTCTAAAACCCCTGACTGGAGGTAAACCCAGTCTGCTACAGGCCTTCGTGGAGGCCATGGGATTGGTGGACCTATGACATGAACATAGCCTGAGCTTGCATCAGCTAATCTATCTCTCTGCAGCACATGGCAGTTGCTCAAGTTTAGATCATGTTTTCACCCGTCATGCATATGCCAGCCAATTTCGCAGTGCAACACCTAAGGCTCAGGACATATCTGACCACTCCCCAGTGGGGGTGCTCTTTTGTGGCCCTACGAGGGATACAACATTACCTCCCAGGATTGATCCCTGGTATTTGAAGAGGCAACCTTTAGAGACAAAACATAAGAGCAAGCAGACCAATACTTTCAGGAAAATGAGGGAACAGTCCAGTCAGCTTGTGTCTTATGGGAGACTTTCAAAGTCATCCTGCACTGTCATGTATAGGCAATGACTGGGGGGGGGAAGGAGCAGAAGATACAGTGCAAGGCACTGGAAAGTGAGATTGCCACTCTGGAGCCTTGAGTGCTAGAGGCGGGAAGGGCTGAGCGCTCAAATAAAACATCGGCTCCAACTAAAGCAGCACAAGCTAAGGGAATTGGGGCACCATAAAGCACGTGCATATGCCTTAGCAACATAACACATATTATACAATGTTGGGGATAAAGCCAGTAGATTGATAGCCTGGCTTGATAGAGGGTATATGAAGAGGAGGAACTGGGTTTTAGAGATGCAAGAGGCAGATGGTACACTCCATATGACAGGGACAGCAATAGCAGAGGCATTTGCTGCATACTATAAGGGCATATACATGTCCACAACCATTAGAACTTGAGAAGACCGCACCTACCTTTCAAAATATCTCCCTCTTCTGACTCTATCAAACGACGATAGAGATGCATTAGAGCAAGAACTAACAGCAGAAGAAATTGAACAGTCAATTAGAGCCCTACAGTCAGGCAAGGCAGCAGGGCCTAAGGGCCTACGAGTGGAACTATATAAGTGTGTGACAAATAAGGTAGCAGGGCACATGCTAAATATCTTCAAGGAAGTACGGGAGGTGGGCTACCACAGTGGTTATACCCAAGAAAGATAAGCTGCCTATAGCCTATCGTTCCTTCAGACCTATTTCATTGTTAAATTTGGGGCAAAGGCCCTGGCCAAGACTCTGGCTAAGAGACTGCAGTCATTTATAACCACAGTGATACATCCAGACCAGTCTGGCTTTATGCCACACAGGGATACCCAGTTAAGCTTGTGGCGGCTTTATGGAGTACTTCATATGACTGAGGCTGCATGAGATGAGCCGGCCATGTTGCTCTCATTAGATGCACGGATGGCATTGAACAGCATTGAATGGAGCTATCTTTTTGCCGCACTTGCATAGTTGGGCTTCAGTCCTCCTTTTTGCAAATAGATACAGCTCTTGTATCAAGATCCGCTAGCATGGGTGTGAGTCAATAATATGCTGTTGCTACCCTTTGCTCTCCATAGAGGCACTAGGCAGGGTTTCCCACTGTCCCCAATGATATTTTTGCTTGCATTTGAACCCCTAGTGGCCTGGATTTGCCAAGACCCCGTTATACAGGGCATCAGCAGAGGAGGGGATGGTGGAAGATAGGGTTTCCCTATAAGCTGATGCTATCCTATTTTATGCCACACAGCCCCACACCAAGGTGGATAGGATCTTACACATTTTCTATGTTTTTGAGGGATACTACGGTTATCAAAATAATTGTGACAAATCATTAACTTTCCCCTAGAGGAGGGTATCCCCAGACTGACTTCGAGATGTATAACCCCAATTGTACAACACGGCTTCCGATACTTGGATATCTACATTACAATGGATGCAGAAGAATTCCTGAAGAGAAACCTTTATCCACATCTAGACCACCTCTGGAATGATGTTACCCAATGGAGAGTGCTCCCGGTCTCAGTAATCGGCAGGGCTGCACTTTTTAAGCTGATGACCCTCCGGAAACTGCTCTATGTTTTACAGATACCCCATAGAAAATCTCCCCTGACTCCTTTAAGAAAGTCAATGGCGAACTTTGACAACTCCTGTGGGATGGGGCAGTTAAAAAATAGCACTCTGCAAGCTTCAGAGAGGGGTATATGAGGGGGGACTAGGGGTGCCAGATGTACAATGGTATTACTGGGTGACACAATTGATAGTGATAAATTACTGGGTGCTCTCAGGACTGAGCTAGCGTATCGTGCAGATCAGGAGGTCATGGGGCCTTGGGGCTGCTCCTCGCTGCTATACAGAAAAGGATGCAAGGGCTCCATGCCATTCCCTACACAGTCGGCAGTATGGGCATGGAGAGAAGCCACTAAGTTCCCAGGGTGAGATGAAAAACTGATGTATAGGACCAATGTTCCCTCTAATTTTTTTCCACTGTGTGCGGCAGTGTGCGGTCTCTTTGAGCTGCAGCCAAGGATACGTGCGCCAAGAAATTGACCATTCACGCACGCGCAGCGCATAACTAGCCAAGATCTTTGACATTAGCCTCTCCATACCACTAAAGCAAAAAAGGGATATCATTTCTCCATGCAATAGGGCATTAAGGCAGTTTTGTGACCTGGTTGCACACCCCAAGGACATGACCTGTTAAGTGCCACCTACACCCCAGTTAGAGAAAACAGAAATCAGGAGGTTGAACCATTATGAAACTTTAATGAATACTCTCAGAGTGCTGCAGAGGACCCCACACATCAAATACAGCCAGTTGTACAATCGGTTAACATTTACAGTTTGATGAACACACTGCTGATGAATGCCATGATGCCCCTGCCAAGATACAGGCTGAGAAATGTTCCTACCCCACCCACACATGGACTGCAGGAGAAGCCGCATCAGAGTTTAGACAAGTCAGGTGCCAACGTTAGATGTGTGACATGTTTGTTTTTCTCGCCAGTCCTTGCCATTTTTCCAGTGCTGATAAACTCGGTCTAAATCAACTTTCCCATTTGAGAGGTAAGCCTTTGTCCTCATCAGCATATCTAGATGACTCTCCTCTAGTCTGTTTCTTAATTTGGACTTGATTGAGTTCATGAGGCTGAATCCTCGTTCGCAGTCTGCACTTGAAGCCTGGAAAGTTGCACAGATATCAACAAGCTGAGATACAACACTATACTGTGCAGCCTTCCGCAGAGTGAAATTCACCATGTCTTGAAAGGTCCTAAACAATCCGTTTTTTATATGTGCTGCCACCACATATTTATAATCTCTGTACTACCGAACAACATTACCAGGGGTGTCACAATCACCCAGGACCAAGACCTTCTTATACTTCTCAACAAGTCTTTGTACATTCTCAGTCCCAAAATCAAACTGTGATTGTGTTGTTACTGTATGGAAATCAAAGCTTGGCCATTCCTTCAATTCATCTTCTGGGAACCTTCTTTCCATGTGCTCACAAAGAAGTTTAATGAAAGATAACATCCGCTCACTATCATACTCTCGGTCCTCTCTGCACAAAGCCATCAGATCTCTTACTGTGTCGCTCCAAAAGACAGTGTCGCCCAAGTACTTTTCCTTTATTTGGGTAATTTTTGCTCTTGCATACTGTAGAGCTTCAAAGGTGGTCAAAGAGCTTTTCTGAAACAACTTGCACAAAGATGCAAGTTCACCCAGAATGTCATTTAGTGCTGCAAAGGAAATATGGTAGTTTGAATCCGATAGTTTTTTGTAGCAATATTTAGCAATTGGGTCATTCTCCTCAACTCTTTCATGATCAAAGTATTTGAGAGCAACCTCATAATTACGCAAGAGTGCACCAACAGCAAAATGCCTTGAAAGCCACTGCACCTCATTGAGTGGCCGAAAGGAGACCGCTTCACATTCAGTGACCAAAGCAATTTCGTCCAGCTTGGACTTTCTTAAAGGTGAGCGGGAGAACACAGTGTAGACAGTCCTCAGTAATGTTTCCATTTCCCTGATCATCGGCACTTTTTTCCAGGCATCATCAACTCCCAAATCTTCTCTGTGCGCAACACAGTGCTGCTCAACTAGATGAGGAATGGATTGTTTGAGGCGGGTATTAACACCATTGTTCTTTCCCAGCATCACTGATGCACCATCTGATGTAAACATGACCATTTTCATAAGGTCCAGCTTATTGGCAGTGTAGAACTCTTTTACAGCTATAGTGATAGCCTCCGGATTGCATGCACTCAGAGTTACAATTCCCCCAAACACTGTTTTGTGCTCTGTTGATGTTACAGATCGGAACTTGAAGTAGAGGATGAGCATTTTTGTAACTGAAATATCTGTGCTCTCATCAATTATCAATGTGTGATACTGAGCACTGCAAAGTTCTGTCATGAAGTCAGAGCGTATTACGCTGTTGAAGGCCTCCAAAAACTCAAAGGCATAGTTCTTGCTCCTCCAGCTGTCTGGTATCTTCACATACAATGCGACGTGGTCATGGATGTCTTGAACAGATAACATTGATGTGTTCATTTTGACTGCTAGCAACACATTGTTGATGAGACTCTTTATCTCTTCAGGCAGGGATCTTTGCCGTTCAACTACTTCTAGTCTGTTTGCTCTGTCACTGGCGGTTTCCCTTAGCATGGTGCGCACTCCAAAACCCAGCCTGGCAGCAGCACTTTTATTTCTCAGTGTCACCAAAGCAGATTCGGGAACTTTGCTACATATATGGCGTTTCAAGTAGTCCAGCTTCCAGCCATCACTCCATTTCTTCCCAGTAGAAAAGTCCCCTGCAATCTTTGCTTCTGCACATAGTTTGCAAATCAGGCCTACTTCTGGATTGTATAGAAATAGCTCTCCCAGTTGTACGCAAACCTTGCTCCTGGACTTCTGTGTCTCAGTCTCCACAATTTCTTTCAGCCATTCTTCTTTGAACACAAGACAGCATTTCTTCCTTTGTGGTGAAGCACTGCTCTCTGATGAAGTCACAGCTTTGCGCTTGAACATTTTGGTGGCAATCAGTCTGAGCCTACTGTGCTGCAAATCCTGAAAAAAAGGACATTAATTAAAGTGAGAAACATTATTTAAAGTTGTTTGTATGCTATTGAATGCAATTTACCAGACCAGACTGAGCTATCTCTTGGAAAATGTAGCAAGCAATTACCTGGGCCTTTCTGTTTGATCTCACACCTGCCTGTAGATGTAACACTGTCTAAGATGTCTGCAATAGAAGAAAAAACATGGTTACAGCACATCCTTGTGTTCAAGATGTACTGCAAGGAAAAACTACTAAATATTTACCTGGTCTTTCTGCTTGTAGTCACGTCTGCCTTTTCTAACCAATGTTAGAACTGTCTAAGAAGCCTGCAAAAGAACAAAAAAAAGGGTTTAAGAATGTTTTCATTTTATAATGTACTAGGTGCATCACAAGTGAAATCTACCAAATAATGACCAGTACTGTCTGAGATGCCTGCAGCAAAAGAAAAGATGGTTAACAGTTGGTTACATCATGTTGTCATATTATAATGTGCCAGGTGACCCAGATGGGGTACCTACCAAATAATTACCTGGTCCTTATGCTTCTACACATGTCGGTCCATTCAAATCTTTAACTTGCTCGGTCCGACAAACCTGTAATAGAAGCAAAGGTGTGGATCATGAACGGGATTTATGTAGAGACCCTTAATCCCACCTGGAACGTCTACAGATTTACCTGGTCTTCCTTGGTACTCACGCCTACCTGTTCAAATGCAAATGGTGACTGGCTGTAATTGGAAAGAAGATATTTAGCTTAGGCTATAGGAGTTACAAAAACATTATGCATGAGAGTTGCAGAGCAATTGAGTAGTTACCTGGGCTTTCAGTTTAGATGAACTCTGGTTCCATATTATCGTCTGTTTGGAAACCTACATCATGCGTTAGACCTTCGATGATGCGGCCTTTACAGGCCTCAAGTTATCTGCTCAGCCACTTGCTATGACTAATCGGATTTATAAGGGTGAGCCATTTTTAGGCCTACTGGCTCGTTCTGGCAAGCGGACAAAAAAAGTGTTCTGTCCATTCAGACGGTGAATGAGCAATGAAGGTGCCTTTACGTCTTGTTGTTGTCTTGTCACATTTGCTGTGGGTTCGACGACAGAAGAAGCTTATGTCTTCTTACAATTTGCTGCTTATTTTATCCTGGAGATTAAGGATTACTTTTTTGCTCTGACTGCAACATTAGAGGATTTAATAAAGTGTGCTATGGAATTAAGTTTGCAACGAATTAGTGTAAAAAGAATCACGCTAATTCGGCACAGAGTCCTGCCTTTTACTTTTTTTAATATACAGGCCCTGGGCACAAGTAGTGGACTTCACTAGGGACTTATAGGTAAATAAAATATGCCAATTGGGAATTAACCAAAGATACCATGATTAAGGGAGAGAGCATGTGAACTTTAGCACTGGTTAGCAGGGGCACTGTGCACAGAGTCCTAAAAGCAGCAAAAAAAGAGTCGAAAAAGTGGAGGGGGGCAGGCAAAACATTGTGGGATGACCACCCGAAGGTCGTCAGGTCTAACATGTGTCTTCCTCCCCCCCCCCAGCTGAAAGTGGGGAGAACTACCCAGCCCCCTGGGAGCTCTCATCACTAAGACGGAAGAATCCTGTGGAACCATGAGCATTGACATTCTACATCCGTAAAGCTCTGACGTGAGTGACACAGCCTTCAGTTACACACCCGCAATAACCCACCACCTTCTATTTTTTGCATTGATGACACACAACAATGTGATATAAAACACTGCAGTAATTAATGATTTTTCGCTGTACTTTGCTTCCAGATTCAATGTGCGTGGTCAGTAGAAGGTTAAAAACACAAATCTGGTTTCATTCTGAACAAATTCACAGTTAGAAAGCAGTGCTTAATTTGTGCTTGTTGTTTCCGGTGCTGAGCACCGGCACTCATTTTTGGGGCCGGGGCTTATTGTTCTGCCTCAAGCATTTGCTGCGAGCAAAAGACACACATGGGACAGACGGGGGAAGGGAAACAACAACTGCGTGTTTATTATGCACAAAATGAGAACCCCTTCTGATGTACAGCTCTCAGTTCACAGCGGGCTTCTGGTCCTTTTTAAATGCGTGCATGCAGGTGTGAGTCGCGGTGGATGCATGCATGAATGAGTGATTGTGAGTGTTGTGTGTTGTCGATGCTTGTATGTGACAAGGGCTGTTACCTAAGCCCTAGTGTCCAGCATGTAGCAAGTACCACTAAGTACAATCTGGTGATTCATAATAAAAAATGAAAGGAAAACAAAGATAAAACAGAATCTGAACCACATGAAACCATAACTGGGCAATGGCTGTACTAACTATCCTGTCATTAGCAGAACAATCCTAAACCCCAAAACAACATTCCTAGTGGTGGAACTCACTAGTAACCAAAAGCTAAATCTTGTCCTGCGGAGTGTCTCCTGTCTCTCTTTCAACCTCCCTTCCATTTGAGTACTGTTGCCAGTGCAGTTTTTCACAAACTGCCACTGAGGATAGTTCTCGGATGGCTAAAAGGTACAGCGTCACTTATGCAACAGCAACCTCCTGCAAGAATCTGAACTGAAGGGGCTCTCTCCAAATGAGAACTGATGCACATAGAACACCTAGGAGATTGTGGAGAGGACAGGTGTTAGAAATGGGGTTTTTGGTTGGCAGTCAGGTTACCCCCTGTCCAAGCAAAAACCCTCACTCTAGTCAGGGTAAGTCACACACAATCCAAGATTATCCTGTGCCCACCCTCTGGTAGCTTGGCACGAGCAGTCAGGCTTAACTTAGAAGGCAATGTGTAAAGCATTTGTGCAATAAATCATAGAATACCATAATATAACACCACAAAAATACACCACACAGTGCTTTTAGAAAAATATAGAATATTTATCTGGGTATTTGCAGGTCAAAACAATCAAAGATGCAATATGAATTTGTAAAGATATCACTGAAAAGTGATATAAAGTGTCTTAAGTCTTTAAAAAGCAAACAAAGTCTCTTTCAAGCACAAAGTAGCTGGTTTCTGGTGGAAAATCTCCACAAAGGGCTGCAGAAGAAGAGATAAGTGGAAAAATGGTGTGTGCGTCGATTTCTCCCCAGCACACACGGACTTGCGTCGTTATTTTTCACGCGGGGAAGTCGTGCGTCGTTTTCCGGCACACGGACAGTCTCTTACTATGGATCGCGGGGATTACCAGATGTCCCTGGTCTGTGCGTGGATTCTCCTGCTTGTTTTCCGGATGCGTGTCGTTCTGCGGGGCTGCGCGTCGAAGTTTCGCTCTCACGGCAGGCGTCGCGTCGATTTCTCCTCTGGAGGTTGGGCGGCGTTGTCCTTGTGAGGCCATGCGTCGAAGTTCCGGTCGTCCCAAAGGCGTCGCGTCGATCAGCGTCGGTGTGCGGTGTTTTTCTCGCCGCAGAACAAGCTGTGCATCAAAAATGTCGGTGCACGAAGAGTCCAAATGAAAAAGAGAAGTCTTTTTGGTCCTGAGAACTCAGGGAACAGGAAGCAAGCTCTATCCAAGCCCTTGGAGAGCACTTTTACAGCCAGACAAGAGTTCAGCAAGGCAGCAGGGCAACAGGAAGTCAGCAGTCCTTTGTAGAAAGCAGTCAGGTGAGTCCTTTAGGCAGCCAGGCAGTTCTTCTTGGCAGGATGCAGGTTCTGGTTCAGGTTTCTTCTCCAGCAAGTGTCTGATGAGGTAGGGCAGAGGCCCTGTTTTATACTAAGTTGTGCCTTTGAAGTGGGGGTGACTTCAAAGAGTGTCTAAGAAATGCACCAAGCCTCCTTTCAGTTCAATCCTGTCTGCCAGAGTCCCAGTAGGGGGTGTGGCAGTCCTTTGTGTGAGCCAGGCCCTCCACCCTCCCAGCCCAGGAAGACCCATTCAAAATGCAGATGTATGCAAGTGAGGCTGAGTACCCTGTGTTTGGGGTGTGTCTGAGTGAATGCACAAGGAGCTGTCAACTAAACCCAGCCAGACGTGGATTGAAGGGCACAGAAGATTTAAGTGCAAAGAAATGTTCAATTTCTAAAAGTGGCATTTCTAGAATAGTAATATTAAATCCGACTTCACCAGTCAGCAGGACTTTATATTACCATTCTGGCCATTCTAAATATGACCTTCCTGCTCCGTTCAGATCAGCAGCTGCCACTTCAACAGTGTATGAGGGCAGCCCCAATGTTAGGCTATGAAGGGAGCAGGCCTCACAGTAGTGTAAAAACAAATTTAGGAGTTTTACACTACCAGGACATATAACTACACAGGTACATGTCCTGTCTTTTACCCACTGCATCCTGCTCTATGGGTTACCTAGGGCACACATTAGGGATGACTTATATGTAGAAAAAGGGGAGTTCTAGGTTTGGCAAGTACTTTTAAATGACAAGTCGAAGTGCCAGTGAAACTGCACACACAGGCCTTGCAATGGCAGGCCTGAGACAAGGTTAAGGGGCTACTGAAGTGGGTGGCACAACCAGTGCTGCAGGCCCACTAGCAGCATTTAATCTAATCAATCAATCAATCAATCATAGTATTTATAAAGCGCGCTATGTACCCGTCAGGGTTTCGAGGCGCTGAGGGGGGGGGGGGGGAGGGGAGCGCTGCTGGTTTATCGGTCGAAGAGCCAGGTCTTGAGGAGCCTTCTGAATGCGAGGAGGTCCTGGGTCTGGCGAAGGGATGTGGGGAGAGAGTTCCAGGTCTTGGCGGCGAGGAAGGAGAAGGATCTGCCGCCGGATGTCTTGCGCTGGATTCGGGGTACGATGGCGAGGGCGAGGTTGGCGGATCGGAGTTGACGTGTTGGGGTGTAGAAGTGAAGTCTGGTGTTGAGGTAGGAGGGTCCGGTGTTGTGAAGTGCCTTGTGAGCGTGGGTCAGGAGTTTGAAGGTGATCCTCTTGTCTACCGGGAGCCAGTGGAGTTCCTTTAGGTGAGGGGAGATGTGACTTCGGCGGGGTATGTTGAGGATCAGTCGGGCGGAGGCATTTTGGATACGTTGGAGGCGTTTGATGTCTTTGGTTGGGATGCCTGTGTAGAGTGCGTTGCCGTAGTCAAGTCTGCTGCTGACGAGGGCCTGGGTCACCGTCTTTCTGGTTTCTGTTGGAATCCACTTGAAAATTCTGCGGAGCATTCGGAGGGTGTTGAAACAGGAGTAGGAGACGGCGCTGACCTGTTTGGACATGGTGAGGGCGGAGTCCAGGATGAAGCCGAGGTTTCTTGCGTGGCTGGCAGGGGTGGGTGGGGGTCCGAGGACGGAGGGCCACCATGAGTCGTTCCAGGCCGAGGGGGTGCGTCCGAGGATGAGGACTTCCGTCTTGTCGGAGTTGAGTTTCAGGCGACTGTTGTTCATCCAATCGGCGATAGATTTTAGTCCCTCGTGGAGGTTTGTTTTGGCGGTGAGCGGGTCTTTGGTCAGGGAGAGGACGAGCTGGGTATCGTCGGCGTAGGAGATGATGCTGAGATGATGTTGGCGGGCCAGTTGAGCGAGGGGGGCCATGTAGACGTTGAACAACGTGGGGCTGAGGGAGGATCCTTGGGGGACGCCGCAGATGAGGTTGGTGGCTTTGGAGCGGAAAGGGGAGAGACGGACTCTCTGCGTTCTGTCGGAGAGGAAGGATGAGATCCAGTGGAGGGCTTTATCTTGGATGCCGGCTTCCTGGAGGCGGGTCAGTAGGGTGCGGTGGCAGACGGTGTCAAAAGCGGCTGATAGGTCGAGGAGGATGAGGGCTGAGGTTTCGCCGTTGTCCATTTGATGTCTGATGTCATCTGTGGCGGCGAGGAGGGCGGTCTCAGTGCTGTGGTTTCGTCTGAATCCGGATTGTGAGGGGTTCAGGATGGAATTGTCTTCGAGGAAGTGGGTGAGCTGAGTGTTGACGATCTTCTCGATGACTTTCGCTGGAAAAGGGAGGAGAGAGATCGGACGGAAGTTTTTGAGGTCGTTGGGGTCAGCCTTGGGTTTTTTGAGGAGGGGTTGGATTTCTGCGTGTTTCCAGCTGTCCGGGAAGGTGGCAGAAGTGAAGGAGAGGTTGATGATCTTGCGGAGTTCGGGGGCGATGGTGGCGTTTGCTGAGTTGAAAACATGGTGGGGGCAGGGGTCCGTGGGGGAGCCTGAGTGGATGGTGTTCATGGTTGCTATGGTTACTGCCTCGTCCACGTGGGTCCAGGCGGTGAGGCGGCAGTCGCGGGAGGAGACGTCGGGGGTGGGGTCTGGCGGTGGACCGGTGATGAAGCTGTCGTGGATGGTGGTGATTTTCTGGTGGAAGAAGGTGGAGAGGTCGTCGCAGAGTTTCTGGGAGGGCGGGATGTCGTTGGAGTTGGCTTTCGGATTGGAGAGTTCCTTCACGATGCCGAATAGTTCTTTGCAATCGTGGGCGTTGTTGCTGATGCGTTCGGTGAAGTGGGCGCGCTTGGCGGTGCGGATCCGTTGGTGGTGTTCGCGGTTGGCGTTTTTGAGGGCGGCGAGGTTGTCGGGTGTGCGTTCTTGGATCCATTTCTTTTTGAGTTTCTGGCAGTTGCTTTTGGAGGTGGTGAGATCGTCTGTGAACCAGGCTGGTTTTCTCTTTCCTTGGGTGGTGGTGGGTTTCTTGAGAGGGGCAAGGGTGTTGGCGCAGTCGAGGATCCATTGATGAAGGTTGATGGCGGCTGTGCTCGGGTCGATTGCGTCGGGTGGAAGGTTGTTGACGAGGGTGTTGGTCAGTTGTTCTTGGGTGATTTTGCCCCAGCGGCGGTGGGGAGGTAGCTGGATGCGGTGTTGCTCTGTGGTTTTCTTATAGGTGAAATGGACACAGTGATGGTCAGTCCAGTGGAGTTCGGAGGTGTGGCTGAAGGAAATGTGGTTGCTAGAGGTGAAGAGGGGGTCAAGGGTGTGTCCGGCGATGTGGGTAGGTGTGTTGACTAGCTGGCGGAGACCGAGGTTGAGGAGGTTGGAGGTCAGTGACGCGGTGTTGACGTCGTTGGCATTTTCCAGATGGTAGTTCAGATCTCCCAGGAGGATGTAATCCGGGGAAGCGAGGGCGTGGGTGCTTGCAAGGTCGGCGATGGTGTCGTTGAAGGGGGGTCTTGGTCCTGGAGGGCGGTAAATGAGGGTTCCTCTGAGGGTCGTGTTGGGGTCCGTGTGGATCTGGAAGTGGAGGTGTTCGGCTGTCCTGAGGGTGTCGTCCGAGTGGGTGTGGACTTTGAGGGTAGCTTTGTGAGCAATGGCTATTCCGCCGCCGATTCCGTTGGTTCGATCTCGTCTGGTGATTTTGTATCCGTCCGGTATGGCGATGGCGATGTCCGGAGACGAGGAGTCGTTCCACCAGGTTTCGGTCAGGAAAGCCACGTCAGGAGCAGTGGTGTCGAGCAAATCCCAGAGCTCGATGGCGTGTTTCCGTGCGGAGCGGGTGTTGATCTACAGGCCCTAGGCACACATGCCCTAGGCACACATAGTGCACTCTACTAGGGACTTATAAGTAAATTAAATAGCCAATCATGGATAAACCAATCAATAGTACAATTTACACAGAGAGCATACACACTTTAGCACTGGTTAGCAGTGGTAAAGTGCCCAGAGGTCAAAAGCCAACAACAACAGGTCAGAAAAACTAGGAGGAAGGAGGCAAAAAGTTTGGGGATGTCCCTGTCAAAAAGCCAGGTCCAACAACAGGCATTAATCAAATTTGAAACTTTGCAGGAAGAATATGAGATGTGGGAGACAGAACGTTTCAAACATCTACAACTGAGAAATGTTCTGAGGTGCCACATATTGGAGGAGGAGCAGTTGCCACAGTCAGCTCTCTTAGATGGTCGGCTCCTTCTGGATCCAATGAAGGAAAAGAAAATCTTGCTAACCTATAAAAAACTGATGAACAACTCCCGACCACATGCAGTAGTTGTGGAAAGCATCGGAGGGAGACCTGGGATTCCTGTGGGAGGGAGACTGGGTAGAAGCTATACAAAGCTCTGGGGAAGTGGCCATATGGGCTCGGTTCCATATGAATCAACTGTGCATCCTCCACAGTCAATACTTTTCTAGGTCACTGCTACATCACCTTGGGAAGTGCGATACCCCCCTATGTGCCAAAGGTTGTGGTGAGATAGGGTTCTTTTACAACATATTCTGGGCATGTCAGAAATACAATGTTACTGGAAGGGGGTGACTCAGATTATGACCAATGTCAAGAGACAACTGCCTGGTGGCGTCTTCAATTCATAATTGGTGATCAGGAGTGGCCTTAATACCAACAAATGTGGCTTCGGTTGGCCTCTAGGATTTCCAAGAGAAATATATCTGGGACTGAAAATGTGGTTTACGAGAGTCGGGGCTGCCCAAAGAAATGGGAGAATCTGGCACAGATAAAGGGAATAGAGGGCGCCAGTGGGAAAAGGGTGATTGACACCTTGTGTATGGAACTGAGGCTCCTATCAAAACTATGTTAGAATGTATTGATAACTACTGTATGCGTAATTCTTCTTACAATGCACCCTAGTGGACATGCCGATTGTATTGAGATTGTTTCTTATAAAATGTCGATACTGAAAACATTTATGCTCAGTGTAAACTGAGCAAATTTTAAATAAAAATATCTTTGAAAAAGACATGCTACCATGTTGCTGTAGCATGCCATTTTCTGCTTCCGAGGAACAAACCCCCAAAATGAGGGATGAGGAGGTCTCGGAAACAAAAACACAGTGGTAATGATGCACACTAATCAATAATTTTCCATGCCTGCCTGGGCAGAAGAAGGTAGAAAATATCAGCATTGGAAGTCCAACTTCATTTAGAATGGGCCTCCAGATTTTAGAAGGGTGGCTGCCCTGTGTTAATGAATGCTTGCTAGCAGAGCCACCCCGTACACTAGTCATGAATACTTTAGATTTGGAGGGGTGGGAGCAGCTTTAATTTATGGCATGACTTCCACTCTTCCAAAAATAATCATCACCGAATTTCTTCAGTACAGGGATGACAATGATCAGTTTCAATAACAAGTAACCTTCATTTCCTAGAGGATTTATTTTCTACATATTTTTGTTTATCATGAAAATGTTGTTTTCTCTGAACACACCAGGGACCATATTATACACTGTTCCCTGGGGGTGTAACAGACATGTGCGCCAGCTTTGTGTGCATTTAGGCCTCAATGGTATTACAGATGGGACTGTAGACGTTTGTGTGTATCCTTATGTAACACTGATAGAACTGGTGCACTTGTAGCGCCGTCACTATCATGGGAGGGTGTTCTCTCATTTCTCTCTGGGGACATGCCTCCTTGCAATTGAGGGTATCTTTTTGCCTCTGTGTAGGAAAGTATCATCTTGCCTGGCATGTTACCCCCATTTTTACTTGTGTGTCAGTTTGTTTTAGCCTGTGTCAGTGGGATCCTGCAAGCCACGACCCCAGTGCTCATAATTTGTGGCCTGTATATGTTCCCTGTGTGGTGCCTAACTGTATCACTGAGGCTCTGCTAACCAGAACCTCAGTGTTTATGCTCTCTCTGCTTTTAAAATTGCACTGCAGGCTAGTGACCATTTTCACCAATTCTAATTGGCACACAGGAACACCCTTATAATTCCCTAGTATATGGTACCTAGGTACCCAGGGTATTGGGGTTCCAGGAGATCCCTATTGGCTGCAGCATTTCTTTTGCCACCCATAGGGAGCTCAGACAATTCTTACACAGGACTGCCATTGCAGCCTGAGTGAAATAACGTCCATGTTATTTCACAGCCATTTTACACTGCACTTAAGTAACTTATAAGTCACCTATATGTCTAACCCTCACTTAGTGAAGGTTAGGTGCAAAGTTACTTAGTGTGAGGGCACCCTGGCACTAGCCAAGGTGCCCCCACATAGTTCAGGGCAATTTCCCAGGACTTTGTGAGTGCGGGGACACCATTACATGTGTGCACTACATATAGGTCAATACCTATATGTAACTTCACAATGGTAACTCCGAACATGGCCATGTAACATGTCTAAGATCATGGAATTGTCCCCCCAAGCCAAATCTGGTATTGGGGTGCCAATCCCATGCATCCCTGGGGCTCCAGCATGGACCCCGGGTACTGCCAAACTAGCTCTCTGGGGTTTTCTCTGCAGCTACCGCTGCTGCCAACCCTCAGACAGGTTTCTGCCCTCCTGGGGTCTGGGAAGCCCAGTCCCAGGAAGGCAGAACAAAGGATTTCCTCTGAGAGAGGGTGTTACACCCCCTCCCTTTGGAAATAGGTGTTAGGGGCTGGGGAGGAGTAGCCTCCCCCAGCCTCTGGAAATGCTTTGAAGGGCACAGATGGTGACCTCCTTGCATAAGCTAGTCTACACCGGTTCAGGGAGCCCCCAGCCCCTGCTCTGGCACAAAACTGGACAAAGGAAAGGGGACTGACCACTCTCCTGTCCATCATCTCCCCAGGGGTGGTGCCCAGAGCTCCTCCAGTGTGTCCCAGACCTCTGTCATCTTGAATGCAGAGGTGTGAGGGCACAATGGAGACCTCTGAGTGGCCAGTGCCAGCAGATGACGTCAGAGACCCCTCCTGATAGGCTCTTACCTGGTTAGGTAGCCAATCTTCCTCTGAGGGCTATTTAGGGTCTCTCCTGTGGGTTTCTCTTGAGATAACGAATGCAAGAGCTCACCAGAGTTCCTCTGCATCTCTCTCTTCGACTTCTGCCAAGGATCAACTGCTGACTGTTCCAGGACGCGTGCAAAACTGCAACAAAGTAGCAAGAAGACTACCAGCAACATTGTAGCGCCTAATTCTGCTGGCTTTCTCAACTCTTTCCTGGTGGTGCATGCTCTGAGGGCTGTCTGCCTTCACCCTGCACTGGAATCCAAAAAGAAATCTCCCGTGGGTCGATGGAATCTTCCCCCTGCTAACGCAGGCACCAAACTTCTGCATCACCAGTCCTCTTGGTCCCCTCTCATCTTGACGAGCGTGGTCCCTGGAACACAGGAGCTGTATCCAAGTGACCCCGACAGTCTAGTGGTCCTTCTGTCCAAATTTGGTGGAGGTAAGTCCTTGCCTCCCCACGCCAGACAGCAATCCTGTGTACTGCGTGATATGCAGCTACTAGGGCTTCTGTGCCCTTTTGCAAGGATTCCTTTGTGCACAGCACAGCCCAGGTCCCCAGCACTCCGTCCTGCATTGCTCAACTCACTCAGTTGACCACCGGCTTCGTGGGACCCTCTTTTGTTGTGTTGAGATGACTGCCATGCTCAGATTTCTTGAATGCCTGTTCAAGTGCTTCTGCGGGTGCTGCCTGCTTCTGCATGGGCTCTCTCTGTTGCTGAGTGCTCCCTCTGTCTCCTCCTCCAAGGGGCGACCTCCTGGTCCTTCCTGGGCCCGGGCAGCACCCTTATCTTCAACCCCAACTCTTGAAGCTAGCAAGGCTTGTTTGTAGTCTTTCTGCGTGGAAACAACTCTGCACCCTCCAGCACACCGTGGGACATCTTCTGACCAAAGGAGAAGTTCCTGGCACCTTCCGTTGTTGCAGACTCTTTGGCTTCTTCCACCCAGAGGCAGCCCTTTTGCACCTTCATCTGGGGTTTAGTGGGCTCCTGCCCCCCCGGACACTTGGGTGACTCTTGGACTTGGTCCCCTTCCTTTACAGGTCCTCAGGTCCAGGAATCCGTCTTCAGTGCTTTGCAGTCAGTTGTTGCCTTTGCAGAATCCCCTATCTCAACTTTACTGACTTTCTGGGGTAGTAGGGTAACTTTAATCCTACTTTTCGGGGGCTTGGGGTGGGGTATCTTGGACACCCTTAGTGTTTTCTTACGCTCCCAGCGACCCTCTACACACTACACTAGGCCTGGGGTCCATTTGTGGTTCACATTCCACTTTTGGAGCATATGGTTTGTGTTGCCCCTAGGCCTATTGTATTCTATTGCATTCCATTGTGTTCTACAGTGTTTGCACTACTTTTCTAATTGTTTAATTACCTGATTTTGGTTTGTGTGTATATTTTGTGTATTTTACTTACCTCCTAAGGGAGTATATCCTCTGAGATACTTTTGGCATATTGTCACTAAAATAAAGTATCTTTATTTTTAGTAACTTTGAGTATTATGTTTCTTGTGATTTAGTGCTATATGATATAAGTGGTATAGTAGGAGCTTTGCATGTCTCCTAGTTCAGCCTAAGCTGCTCTGCTATAGCTACCGCTATCAGCCTAAACTGCTAGAACACTACTAATCTACTAATAAGGGATAACTGGACCTGGCACAAGGTGTAAGTACCATCAGGTACCCACTATAAGCCAGGCCAGCCTCCAACACTCTGAACCACAACATATAATGTCCTTAGGAGGCACACTGTAAGCTCTCCAAAAAGTGTTGTGCACTTTTGTGTGCCTCCTAAAGGCAGTCCTCTGGATGAGATAAAGGAGGTCCCATGGACCTCCCAGATATCCCCCTGACCTGCAGGTAGGTTTAGTCACTCACTGCATCCACCTGCAAGTTGACCTCTCTCCCCTCTTCAAAATGCTGACAGCATGCTCTAAGTTACCGAAGTATCTGCATGAAAAAAAGAGTTCTCAGAACTCAGAGGGCTAAATTGACACAGAGATGACTCAATGGAGGGCACTAGGTACAGTGCTGGGCTGCCTCAACAGAAGAGAGCAGAAGCTAGATCTTCTGAAGTGTGGCGCTGTTCTGCTCTCTCCCCGTGTGGATGTGTCTCCTGTCAGGAAAAGATAAATATTCAATAAAAACGAAGTAGAAGCTGACACAAAAACACCGAAAAGTTATTTCATGAACACCATTCTCCCTGTGGTAAAACTGCAGGAATTACGTAGCTGGACGTCAAGCTGGCTGCCCTTGCCTGAAGAATATCCATTCAAAATATAAGAAGTGAATTTCTAAAGACCACGTTTGCCCTGAAGGGTATTTTGTGCTGAAATAACAGATGTTATCGAACTCAATCGGTACTCATTATATTGTCCTCACAAGGATGAAATGAGACTGAACCTGTGACCATGAAGTAAAACACATATCCCCGTCGTGGAGGCTTTAGACCACTGAGCCACCAGACCCAACTTCAGCAGGTTAGTCCAGTGAACCACCAGAACCGTAATCATGGCTTGTACCTTTATTGGACTGTTAGTCCAATGGCTGGATTTATTGCTTTCTGTTTAAACAATCTCCTGTCCGGCACCTCCCAAAGCATCAACAGGGGCTTATTTCTGCAACACACTTTGGGATTGCCATGGAGATGAAATGCAAAGCAAATATTTATACAGCAAAACATGTGCATGGAAAGTAGTGTGATAACGACTACCACATCAGCAGGCCAGGGTTTAAATTACAGATTAAACAAGGTTCACGGGATTCAAATGCAGTTTTTCTGTTTAGAATTAATCTCACTGTCGTCCGGTTCACGGCTTCCATTGTCTGACAGATATTGGGAAAGTGCTACGCGTGCACGCGCACACCGCTGCGCCTAAGCAATGCAGAATAGGGCTTCTTTTGAAATACGGTATCCCTTTGCACTGTAAATATTTCGGCTATATTTCGGCAATTAACTCGATAATTCTGATTACTACTTCCAAGAGAACATATTAAATCAGCAATTACGGCGGGTTGTGTTTGTATGTTTTACAGCAAATCTGTCAGCCAGTAATAAGCAGCTAGAGTGCATACTGCAATTGTGATAAACCCAGAGGATTTAATTTGGCACTGATTTAAGGGACAACGTGCTGTATACCCTGTTACCCAGCTCGTTATCCTTGCAAAACTGGGATTTAATAAAATGTATAACTAAAATCATGGACTTCAATTAAGAGTTGGCAGGGGTCGCAATTGTGTGCCTCTGGGCAACCTGTTGCCGCCCCTGGTGCCTTGCTTGCGACCCCTAGCTCCAAATGACCTATGTCAGGGCACTAAGTTTACTGTCATAATTAAAATATTATTAACTGCTATGGCTTCTTTCCATACGTAAAATAGTTGTGTGGATGTCCTCAGGCTTGAAGGGCAGTAGCCGTGCCAGCATGAATATGGCGGTGTCGCCGAGTACTTTTGCGACATGCACTTACTTGTGCGCATATGTCTGCTGGTATGGGGTGTACATCGTACCACCTTCAGCTTGATATGTATTCTAAATATTGCCACCAGTAGGCACGGCACATGCTGCAGTCACGCTGACTGAGCCCTGCGTTTGTGATTTTCAACGCCACTATTAGAGTTGGAGGACAACACTGATGTCGCAGCTCAAATTACTCGATTGGACCTGGACTTTTCATACCCTATAAATTAAACAAACTGAACCTGTTCTTGTTGTCACATTTTCCAAATTTAGCCCCTCCAATTTTTAATGGAGTGTTCAGGTTGGGTGAGCAATTACTGCCAAGGTCGCACTCCTTACAACTTTGAGTTTGATTTAAGTTTAGTTTTAGACTGGGCCTGAGGAAAGTGTTGTGAAATAAGCAATTGGGCCTGGTGGGGGCAGGTCCTCAAAGTGAAGACCAGCTTCACCGTCCAAGAGAATGACATGAGTGTAAATAAAAACATGTACAATGATTTTATTAGTGTTGAAAAGCACAATACGTAACTTTCTGAGCAACAACAGAGTTTCATTGATTTCCTAAAAGTGATCTTTGATTTAATTAATCGCAGTGATGCAGTCCCTGTTCAGATTTCACTTTTTACTTCACCTTGCGATCCCTAAAAGCATTTGCTTTTTTCAGCTCGTATGTTTCTGTAGTTTTTCCATGCAGTAAGGCTTTGGATAGGGCACACTTTAAACTTTGAAGTCTTCAAGTGTATGATTCAGAGTCATGGAGCGGCGGATGAAGACAGTGCCTGTCAGTGGATCACGAGTTGTTCAGATGAAAAGTACAGCCAATCCTTGACTTCTGTGATGGTCACATATAAATATAGGACAGTGTGTTAAGAAGGTACACAGCTGTTGAAATATGGATAACACTAAAGAAAAGGAAAATTCAGTGCTAACAGGTGCATGGGTAGGTTCTGTGCAAGGGTGATGGTGAAGTCGAAGTGATTAGTAAGAATCTATAGAAGGAGAGACTGACAATATGGTGCTGATATGAAGACTTTCAAAAAGATGTGGGGAAAAAATGTCAAATTTTTCTATTTAAGAGATAGCAAGTGTTAGACCTGGCACGCTTGGCGTGGTTTCCCCCTGTCTCTTTGCCTCTCCCCTAAATTTTTGACTGTGCTACATTTTAGTTTTGCTGGTTTTGGTACTCTATGCACTTAACCACTGCTGACCAGTGCTAAAGTGCAAGTGTGCCCTGTGTAATTTGTGACTATGTTTGGTTATCCATGATTGACATATTTGATTTACTAGTAAGTACCTAGTAAAGTGCGCTATGTGTGCCCAGGGCCTGTAAATCAAATGCTACCAGTTGGCCTGCAGCATTGATTGTGCCGCCTACACGAGTAGCCCTGTGAACATGTCTCAGGTCTGCCACAGCAGCGTCTTAGAGCTGCCACTGCAGTGTTTGTATGGGCAGTTTTGTACTGTCAGTTTGACCTGGAAAGTGTGCCCACTTGTCAGGCCTAAACCTTCCCTTTTACTACATGTAAGTCACCCCTAAGGTAGGGCCAATGCAGCCCCATGGGCAGGGTGTGGGAAACTGGCACACTGTTGCAGTACCCCCACACACTTTTTGCCTGGCTTTTGGATGCAACTTATACTATAGTGCACTGGGATCCTGCTAACCAGGTCCCCAGTGCAAATTGCAAAGGTATTGATACAATTGGCAACACCTTTAACTGCCAGTATAAGTCCCTAGTAAATGGCACTTAGGTACCCAGGAATTGGGGTGCTAAGGGTCGGCCCCTGAAGGCAGCAGGACAGATTGTGCCACTCTCAAGGGCCATGTATCCAGATGCACCCAGTACTGCCATTGTAGGCTGGGTGTCCTGATGCGATCCTAAATCACAAACTGATAATGCACACAGCCTGTGTGACCTGTCCACTACACACTGCATGCAGAATAGGTAAGTCTCCCCTCTGGCAGGCCTTCTAGCACTATATTATATGTGAGGGCATAGATGCATGAGCAATTTGCCCCTACTGTGTCCTTGCCAAGACTGGGACATAGTAAGTGAACAGAGCGGCCATTTTAAATGCATGTGCTGGACACTGGTCAGTACGAGTTTCCCAGCTATATGATGGCTACCCTGAACCCTGGGTTGCTTAGTATCAAACAACTCAGAATAATAAATCCAAACTGGTGCCAGTATTGCATGTGTTACAAAATGTACCCAGGGGCCACCTTAGAGGTGACCCCTGCAAATCTTACTAACCCTGGCATAGTTGCTGGCCAGTCACAATCAGCCTGCCACCACCAGACATGTTTCACCTGACAGACTGTGAGGATGAAATCTACATTTGGTGGCACTGCATCCTCCACTGGGCAAACCGTGCAATAGCCCCCGGTACTCGTCACCTAACGTCAGACACCCAGAAGGACAGTCCACTCCAGACTGAAAAAGGACAAGGGTGAAGCTCCAGTAGAGGAACTTCAGAAAACACCAGAACCTCCCAGAAGAGTGGCCCTGCTGACCTGCAAGTGACCCTCAAAGCATCCTACCTCCTACTTCCAAGGACTCCTTTGCTCACAGCTCACCGATTCGCTCAGCACACGGCCGCCCTGTGCCCTGCACTGAAGAACGAGCTGTGCCCTAAGGGTCTTCCAGGTCTTGCAACCTCAGCAGTCCAAGGGGATTTACCAGACTCGAAAAAACAACAGAGGAGGGGCAGAAAAATGGGATATTCGGAGTGTAGCTCCTGGTCCCGTGTGTAAAGTTCCCACTGTACAATAAATCAAAAAGAGATTACACATGGTTCCATCTAGTACTGTGAGTTTCTTTCAAGTGAATAGCTTGGTCAGTAGATGAGAACCGAAACTTTTCGAAGCAAGAGCCCTCACTCACCATCTGGTGACATGCTTCATCATAGGGCCAGCTCCTTGTCAGGCCGGCGCTGCAATGCCTGACGGGCCCCGCAAGGGGGCTCTTTGCCGGAGATCTTTTACGAATCGAATGTAGCCGGTCAAAAACAATGAAGTGAAGGATTGGTAAATAGAAAAATTAAAAATGCCTAGAGGTAACAACTAATAATTTTAATTCTCGTGCTTATACCTCTGACAAGATTAAAAACAAAAAAGCGGGGAGTTGGTGGGATAATGACCACAAACCCCATGGAAATACACGTAGGTATAGTAGAAATAATGTCTCTTAGAGAAAGATGGCATATAAGAGACGGAGTACACAGGGTCCCCTGTGTCACTCTATGTAGTGGGTCAACATGTTTCTCGCTTATTACAGAAGAATTAACTTATGCGATTCATCAGGACCTAGTAACATACCTAATCCAATAGATCGTGGGAATTTCCACAAATATGAAATTCAAAAACCTAAGAGAATGTAGAAGAAAGAAAGAAACCACAATTAACACAACATAGTTCATATACAAGAAAAATTCACACTAAATTACGTTGTGCAACCCCAAATTGAAGTGCAAAATCACTCAGGTGCCAAGTGGTATATGAACGTTTTAAGAGCAAGAAAAAGTGCGAGGCCAATAAGGCAAAGAAACATCCAAATTGCTTACCCTCCAAAAATTAATGGTAGGGCCACATCGGGGGAGTCCAGGCTAAAAAATCAACTCTGATCTAAATATATATACACAAAAGAGGGAACATAAGAAAAACTGTCATTGAAAAGTTTGGTACTCCACTAATCTAGTTGAACAGAATATTTAAATGTTTAAATATAATAGTGATAAGGGAGTACAAAATTCACTAATAAGCTCCTGTATCCCAACGTAACATCGTACCGAGGAAACAAAGAGCCAGCTGTTAGATTAGTTGTAATACATCTCCAATATACAAGAAACGTAACATTAGAACGTTTACTATCTGCTAAAGCACGATCACAGAGAAAGCGTGCTTCAAAGGGGGCAAGGAAGAAAAGCTGCATAGTGACGCCCAAGTCTTGGTATCAGAATACACAGAGGGCACGTGTAACTATATGCGTGTATGTTAATGCTGGAATGTGGCAGTGCAAATAAACAGTCAAAACAGAAAACGCGTGTCATCTCAATGTAGGGCGCCGCTATAAGAACGCATGGTGTACACGCTACAGGAATAGACATTTGCTAAAGAGTCACAAATAAGGGGGTTCCAAGGGAAACCGCCGAGCCCCCGGACTCGTAAAAAGCAAAAAGAAAGACGGCGTTACAGAGGTGCCGATTAAAGGTAGCGCATGTCAGCAAGGGCACTTACTTGAGGAAAAAACGGTCACTGTCGGTAAACCTACGCCGGTTCCCACTCCCGGTATCAAAGTAGATACTGATATCGAAGGGTTTTTAAAAGGAGAATAGGTCAAAAATAAAGGAAGGACTCGTCAACCCGAGGAAGGTGTCGGCCATTTTGGAGGATGTACATAGAAAATAGGCAGAACAGATGGCAGCCTTGTTTCGCAAAGTTAGGCTGCATTTCTTCTTTAAAGACCGTCTAAGTGTGGAGACTAGGGGTGATACTAATTTAAGGAACCCTTCCACTTTCATGCCCCCTACCACCTCGGTCCCACTGGAAGTACTTACTTTTGAAAAGGCGGTCCGACATGAAATTCAGCAGCTTAACCCTCCTAAAGTTTTCCAGAACATCTCTAAATCAGAACGGATGGCTATTAACTCTTTATCTTCCAATCCTGACATCACGCTAAAACCAGCAGATAAAGGCAGTGCCATTGTGGTTTTGGATACCACCTACTACCAACAGGAATGTAGAAGACTACTCAGTGACACTTCATACTATCGCCCTATCTCCACTGATCCAACTCCACGTCTACAATGTAAAATTTGTGGTATGATTTTGGAAGCAGAATCAGCCGGTTGGATTACTCGACAAGAAGCTGAATTCCTTGACACAAAGTATCCCAGAATTCCATACTTTTACTGTCTTCCAAAAATCCATAAAGGTCTCCCTCCTCCAGGTCGACCTATAGTGTCGGGTATCGGCTCTTTATTAGAGCCGCTGTCTAAATTTTGCGACTTCTTCCTGCAACCTATCGTACAGAGAACATCTACCTTTTTGAAGGACACAAAAGACACTTTAGTTCTATTGAATGACATAAATGAGTCTGGCACTACTGACATACTGATCTGTCTAGATGTAGAGGCGCTCTATACCAACATCCCGCAAGAGGCCACACTCACCGCTGTAGAGGAAATACTCCTAGCTGACACATGGACTTACAATACCCCAGTGAACTTTATTATGCAATGTGCTGGTGTGGCCCTTCAAGAAAACTTTTTTCAATTTGAGAAAAGCCTTTTTCACCAGATACAAGGTATATCTATGGGGAGCACTTTTGCGCCGAGTCTGGCTTGCCTTTACATGTTTACCTTTGAACAACGCCATATTTTGACCCCTGAACAACCATTTTTTTCCAACATTATATTGTGGCGCCGATATATAGATGACATTTCGGTAATTTGGAGGGTCGAGATGGACCGTGCGATAGCCTTTACCCAATGGGTTAATACTTTGGATACCCATCTTCGTTTCAGCTCTACCGTCTCTGACAAAGAAGTTTCCTTTTTGGACTTACGAATCACACTTAGGGATGGCTTCCTTAACTCATCTGTATACCACAAACCTACGGATCGTAACAGTCTTTTACTTTACAACAGCCACCATCCTAAAGCCCTGCGAGATAACCTACCTTTTGGTCAATTCCTTAGGATACGACGTAACTGCTCAGACAAAAATGATTACCACACACAAGCTAACACTCTATGTCGCAAACTTCGTGAACGCAACTATCCCCTACCTAATATTCGGCAGGCAAAAAAGAGGGCTGGTAATATCTCTAGAGATACATTACTGACCAACAATACCTGTTCCCAACAGACTAGATTAACTTGCGTCACTACTTTCACCCCCCTCAGTAACCAAATAAAAGGTATAATCCGCAGGCTCTGGCCCATCCTCACTAGTGCAGGTGCCACTCTAGAACGTCCTCTATTTGCCTTTAAAAGAACTCCCAATATTAAGGATTTGGTGGTTCATACAAGACCCACAGTGCATCGGCCCCCTAACAATTCGGGCCCTGGTCAATGGCTTAAAATAAAGGGGCATTACCCTTGTGGCTCTTGCAATGTTTGCCCCTTTACTGACAATATCCGAGAGGTAGATATAGGCGAACAAAAGACCTGGCAACTTAGATCCCAATCCAACTGTCGGACTAAGAATTGTATCTACATGATTACCTGTCCGTGTAACTTGAAATACGTTGGCATGACAACCAGGATGGTGAAAATTCGTATTAACGAACACCGTAGCACCATCAGGTGTAAGAGATCCTCCACGAAACTGACTAATCATTTTGTTGAGAAACAGCACGCACCTAATGATATTAAATGGTTGGTTCTAGAAACTATGAGAGATATTGACAGTACCAGGAAGCTCTTTGAAAAAGAACAACGGTGGGTCTTCAGACTTCAGACCCATGTACTTGGTCTGAATGACGATATTCAATGGACTAATTTTATCCATTAACAATAACACCCAGTTTTCCCTGTTTGTTTACTATGGCCATTTCTGATTGTTTCACACTATGATCTACAACTATACATACTTTATAAATGACTCAAGAAACGCTTACCGATCCCTGGCTGTGATAACTTTGACAACCCCCTTTAGTGACTGTGAAGACACTTTTGACGATTTGGTTATATGTACATTCCAATATGGCCGACTCTGTTCTGCCTATTTTCTATGTACATCCTCCAAAATGGCCGACACCTTCCTCGGGTTGACAAGTCCTTCCTTTATTTTTGACCTATTCTCCTTTTAAAAACCCTTCGATATCAGTATCTACTTTGATACCGGGAGTGGGAACCGGCGTAGGTTTACCGACAGTGACCGTTTTTTCCTCAAGTAAGTGCCCTTGCTGACATGCGCTACCTTTAATCGGCACCTCTGTAACGCCGTCTTTCTTTTTGCTTTTTACGAGTCCGGGGGCTCGGCGGTTTCCCTTGGAACCCCCTTATTTGTGGCTCTTTAGCAAATGTCTATTCCTGTAGCGTGTACACCAGGCGCTCTTATAGCGGCGCCCTACATTGAGATGACACGCGTTTTCTGTTTTGACTGTTTATTTGCACTGGCACATTCCAGCATTAACATACACGCATATAGTTACACGCGCCCTCTGTGTATTCTGATACCAAGACTTGGGCGTCACTACGCTGCTTTTCTTCCTTGCCCCCTTTGAAGCACGCTTTCTCTGTGATCGTGCTTTAGCAGATAGTAAACGTTCTAATGTTACGTTTCTTGTATATTGGAGATGTATTACAACTAATCTAACAGCTGGCTCTTTGTTTCCTCGGTACGATGTTACGTTGGGATACAGGAGCTTATTAGTGAATTTTGTACTCCCTTATCACTATTATATTTAAAAATTTAAATATTCTGTTCAACTAGATTAGTGGAGTACCAAAATTTTCAATGACAGTTTTTCTTATGTTCCCTCTTTTGTGTATATATATTTAGATCAGAGTTGATTTTTTAGCCTGGACTCCCCCGATGTGGCCCTACCATTAATTTTTGGAGGGTAAGCAATTTGGATGTTTCTTTGCCTTATTGGCCTCGCACTTTTTCTTGCTCTTAAAACGTTCATATACCACTTGGCACCTGAGTGATTTTACACTTCAATTTGGGGTTGCACAACGTAATTTAGTGTGAATTTTTCTTGTATATGAACTATGTTGTGTTAATTGTGGTTTCTTTCTTTCTTCTACATTCTCTTAGGTTTTTGAATTTCATATTTGTGGAAATTCCCACGATCTATAGGATTAGGTATGTTACTAGGTCCTGATGAATCGCATAAGTTAATTCTTCTGTAATAAGCGAGAAACATGTTGACCCACTACATAGAGTGACACAGGGGACCCTGTGTGCTCCGTCTCTTATATGCCATCTTTCTCTAAGAGACATTATTTCTACTATACCTACGTGTATTTCCATGGGGTTTGTGGTCATTATCCCACCAACTCCCCGCTTTTTGGTTTTTAATCTTGTCAGAGGTATAAGCACGAGAATTAAAATTATTAGTTGTTACCTCTAGGCATTTTTAATTTTTCTATTTACCAATCCTTCACTTCATTGTTTTTGACCGGCTACATTCGATTCGTAAAAGATCTCCGGCAAAGAGCCCCCTTGCGGGGCCCGTCAGGCATTGCAGCGCCGGCCTGACGAGGAGCTGGCCCTATGATGAAGCATGTCACCGGATGGTGAGTGAGGGCTCTTGCTTCGAAAAGTTTCGGTTCTCATCTACTGACCAAGCTATTCACTTGAAAGAAACTCACAGTACTAGATGGAACAGTGTGTAATCTCTTTTTGATTTACCAGACTCACCTTGAGGTCCACCTGCGCAGTGCTTTTCTAAATTGTCCCCCGCAGTGGCCGTGCATCATCTCAAACCTCTCTAGCTTTTCTACCTCAACTTACCTGGAGAAGGAGACATTGGTAAACACATTGCCTGATTTTAGATACATTTTTTAAGTATTTCTCCATTGATTCCTATGGTGCATAATTAAGCACAGAACTGAGACAGTTTCTAAATTTAAACAATTCATAACTTAAAAAGTCCTTGTCCGATTTTGATGATCCTGTTCGTAAAAAATGTGAGTACAACAAATGTTTTGCACTTTTCCCCTATTAGCTTAACTGCTCAACCAAGGTACCATAAAACGTAGGGGCATATTTATACTCCATTTGCACCAAAATTGCGTTATTTTGTTATGCAAAATTTGCTGTAAAAATAACTCCATATTTGTATTTTGATGCTATACACATCTAACGTCAAAATATTGGAGTTTGCACCATTTTTTAGATGTGTGAATCTACCTTGCATCAATGAGATGCAAGGTTGGCGTTCCCATCTAAAAAATGGTGCTAGCATCATAGCCCCATATTTATCCCCAATGCTAAAATGATGCACGGGTGGGTGGAGGGTCTAAATAATGGTGCAAAGCTTACTTTGCACCATTATTTAACACCTGGGTCAGACCAAGCATTAGGGGACCTGAGGACCCATGTCCATGGTTAAACACTATGGAATGGGTCCAAGAGTGCCCTCCTCAAGCTCCAGGAACACCCCCACCCACACCAGAGGGACTCCCCCTTCCCAGGTAAGTAGGGTAAGTATAGGTAAGTATTTTTATTTTTTTAATTAAAGTGCCATCGCGGTCCAACTTGGGGCCCCCTGCATGTCACAGGGTGCAGTGGCCATGCCCAGGGGACCCTTGTCCCCTGTGCTGGCCATTAGGGTGGTGGACATGACTCCTGTCTTTTCTGGATGGTTTTGCGTCAGAAAATGACGCTAGGCTGGTTAGAGGCATTTTTTTGCCTCTAACCAGCCTAATGTCATTTTTTGGTGCAAACTCCCCTTCTCCCATACCGCCACCCCCACTTGGCTAACCGTCTTTTTAAAAAAAGTTAGCCCACCCTTTGCGACGGATTGTGCCATTCCAGAAATTTGGCACCCAGCTGGCTTTCTTGAATAGCGCAAGTAGGCGATATACTTTTTGGCGCAAAACTGTGCAAACGCATTTTTGCATCATAAAGCATAAATATGGGCTGTAGAGCATTAGGTGGTCTAGTTTTTGCCTACGTAAACCAACATGTTGTTGCCTGGACCCGCAGCATGGTGTGTCTGTTTTTTGCACATTACACAGAGGGCCAGCATCCTTCACAGGGTGCAGTGCATTTAAAAGGTAGGACATTTGTTTTTCACAATTGTTAGACCTATCTCCCCAGAGGGTAACATGGGGATTGCCTTACAATATCTTTTAAATGTAATTTCCCATTGGGAGGAGATACAGATCAGGAGTTTGGGGTCTCTGAACTCACAACTTAAAAAATACATCTTTTGGTAAAGTTGGTATTCAGATTGTAAGTTTGGAAATGCCACTTTTTAGAAAGTGGGCATTTTCTTGCTTAACCATTCTGTGCCTCTACCTGGCTGCTGAATACACGGCTGGGTCAAACTGACAGTTGGGCTGTTTGTGAATTCACTCTAGGCAGTAACACAAAGGTAGCTGAGGTGTGCCCTCCATATCTGTATAGGTCTTCCCAGGCTAAAGTGGTGGGAGAAGCCGACACCTACACTAAAATAGGGCTGTGCTTGTCCTTACACAATGCAGTCTCCAACCCCCTATTGTGTGTCTGGGCAGGGCAAGGGAGAGATTTTCCTTTGAAGTTTGCCTACTTCAGGGGCAGAAATTAGCATAAGGATTTGACTGATGACCCCACAACTTTAGAGCACTTACAGATCAAGAGGAACATCTGAAAAGGAGACGAGCTGAAGAGCTGTGAGGAGGAGTACTGCCCCTTTGCTATGAGTGCTTTGCTGGTTTGGCCTGCAGTTGCTGCTTCTGCTTTGGAGAGAACAAAGACTAGACTTTGCTTTGTATCCTGCTTGTGAAGTTTCTCCAAAGGCTTGGAGTGAGCTTGCCTCCTGTTAAGAAGTCTCAGGTACTTCATCTGCCAGCCTCTGCGTTCTCTTGCTGAGGACCCCGCCTCCTCAAGTGGTGCTGACTCCAGTCTTTGGGCCCTTGGGAATGAAAACTGGCCTAAAATCTAGAAGAACCAGGCACACTGACTCTGAATGTCTCCAGAACGGATGTGGCAGCCCAACTCCACACCATTGCCTGCAGCCGAAGCTGTGGTCCTCACTGAAGTGCGACGACTGTCACCGACACGGCAGGCCAGACACCACTGCAGTGCTGCTGAAGTCCCACAACATTGTGAGTCCCGAGTATCGTGTCACTGACGTCCATGACACCCGACTCCGCTGCTGTGCCTATGTGGCCCTGTGGTGTGACCATGACCCCAGGAGGTCACTCCATCATGGCTTGACCCCATGGGTTAATCAACCCCGCTGGATCAAAAGGAACCGCTGGCTTGCCATGGACTCCACCTCACCTCCATTGCCTCCAGCGTAACAACATGGAACCAACACTGTAGCAGCTCCAGCAACACTTCACCTCCCCGACTCCGTGCCACGTCTTTGAGTCTGCCTCGTTTCTAAGGCACTGCACCTGGGGTCCATGGGACTCCAGGACCGGCACCGCACTTCCTCATGAGTGGCATCCAACTGTAGGGAACAACTCAGTCACAGCGCCATGATACCACCAATTGGAGATATTGACCTTCATTATGACATTGGTGGTAAATCCCACTTACCGCCATGCCGACTGTCACCAACAAGCCGCCGCCGCCTCCACGGATATCCACAAACCATATTATGACACACACATACCAATCCGTCACTACACAGCCACACACACAAGTCTGCCAGCCCAAAGGTCAGTGATAAACTGGCAAAAGCAAAACCCACACCGTTATGCCAACAGAACTACGCCCACAACATTATGACCCACGAATCACCGCAGTGGACATTCAATAGAGGTAAACCATTGGCAGTACATACCGCTGCGCTCAAAATACACGTACACTAACAAAACAACACTACATTGGTCAATTCAAACTACACACAGCTGACACACATACACACACCACACCACTATAAAACACACATCCACATTACCTACAACCCTTTACGAATACAAACAATTGCCACCAGAGAGAGACAGCAAGACCACTCACACAACCAAAGCCACATACCACCATCACCTATACACCACCCACACACCTCACAACACACACCCCAAAACATCACCCTACACACACTCACAATACCACTCACACCACACTCATGGCACCACAACGACACCCAAGGTTTTCTGAGGAGGAGCTAAGGGTCATGGTGGAGGAAATCATCCGGGTAGAGCCACAGCTATTTGGATCACAGGTGCAGCAGAAATCCATTGCTAGGAAGATGGAGTTATGGCAGAGAATCGTGGACAGGGTCTACGCCATGGGACAGCACCCCAGAACAAGGGATGATATCAGGAAGAGGTGGAACGACCTATGGGGAAGGTGCGTTCCATTGCAGCAAGACATAAACTCGCTGTACAGAGGACTGCTGGTGGACCCCCACCTCCTCCCCCACAACTCACAACATGGGAGGATCAAGTCTTGGTAATCATGCATCCTGAGGGCTTAGCAGGAGTAGCAGGACTGGACTCTGGTAAGTGAACTCTCCATTACTATCATCCCCCTACCTGCATGCCATCACATACCCCCACCCTCACACCCATCCCTCCACCACCTCCCACCCCCCCATGCACAGCCCTGCATGCAACACCAATGCATGGACACCCCTCACAGACCTGCATGGACACCTATCACCACAGCATGCAAACTAGAGAGAATCACCTATCCTTCCAAATAACAACTCACACAAGGCAAAACTGCCAGGGCAATAACAACCATAGAGGGCAACACATCCATGCACAATATTTCACACGCAGAAACAATAACACTGCATTTACAACACCCAAAGGTAACCCAGCCAATGTCACCGGGCGAAGAGGTGCCAGCAACATCCAGTCCCCCCACAGAAGAGGCCCACAGTGATGACGACAGCTCTGGTCGCCTGGATCTGGATGACCAACCTGGCCCATCAGGGACCTCCGGACAGTCGGTTACCCAGGCACACTCTCACACCACCACAGAGCCTCCCCCCCTCTAGAAACACCACCACAGCACCCACCCAGCAGACCCATACCTCTATCCCCAGGACACGTCAATCAGCAGTGTGTCCACCTCTACAGGGACCCCAGGCTACCCCACAAACACAGGACAATCAGGGACCTGGGGTCAGTGGCAGTGGGCACACGGTTCAGGGGACAGAGGCACTAGACAACAGGGAAGCTGGGAGGACTGCTGTGCAACAGGGAGAGG
This sequence comes from Pleurodeles waltl, assembly GCF_031143425.1. Lineage (NCBI taxonomy): Eukaryota > Metazoa > Chordata > Amphibia > Caudata > Salamandridae > Pleurodeles > Pleurodeles waltl. The sequence goes on along the minus strand of NC_090438.1, from coordinate 623,675,346 downwards.
ACAGGCCAGGGAACCGACCCTCCAGGGGGCACTCAGTGTGATCCTGGAAGCATACCAACATTCCCAGGATAAACTGGACCAGATCCTGCACAAGTTGCAGGAGAACATGCGGCTGCAGGGGGGACAGTACCTGGGGATCAGGGAGGAATTGAAGGACATCAACACCACCCTAGTCTCCATTGCAGGGGTGCTGGCAGACATGGCCAACAGTATGAGGGAGGCAGTGGCATACCACCGGGCCCCAGACACTAGCCAGACAACTGAACAGCCCTCCACCTCCGCTGCCGCTAGTGGACAGGAGGCCCCGTCACAGGACCAACAGGCCACCAGCACCCCTCCCCCTGCAGAAGGAGAACCATCCCACAAACGTTCCCTGCGATCCAGGCAGAAGCCAGAGACTATTGCCAAGACCCCTGCCAAGAAAAAAGACTCTCCTGATTGTCACCCTTGTGTCCCACTCTGTCACCCTGTCCACCTTGAACTGCCATTGCTCCCATTCCTATGCCCCCCTGGACAATGCACCTGTGATACAAATTGATTGGACTCTAACCTGAACTTTCCTCCATCATCACCCCAGCCCATTGCACTACTCCCTCTTCTTCAGAGCACTGCAATAAACACACTTTGATAAAATACAATTATTGTGAATGTCAAATGTTTTCAAAATGTATTTGTTTAACCAGGTTCAAACATTGCAATTCAACTGTACAGTAATGTTTACATAGGAAAAACCTGTAGTTGGCTGCACTGAACAAACCAGGAGCAATAGTGGGGCACCAACATCTGCAAAAAGAGATGCCAAAGGATATAGTGAGTGGGCATAGAAGTAGGAATATACAGCCTGCCAGTGACAATGTCATACATCAAACTGTCAATTATATGTGTATTAACACTGTCTTAACTGTGTCTCATTGGAAGTATTGTTGAATAATTGCACTTCTGTTGTCCTCATCCTCATCCTCTGCCTCCTCATCTTCACTGTCCACAGGACCCACTGCTGCCACACGGCCATCTCCAGCCTCTTCCTCCTGCCGAAAAGGCACATGGCGTCGCAAGGCAAGGTTGTGTAACATACAGCATGCCACTATGATCTGGCAGACCTTCTTGGGTAGTAGCACAGGGATCCACCTGTTAGATGGAGGCAATGAAACCTGGCCTTCCGGAGCCAAAGGTACTTTCTATAATCTTTCTTGTTCGCCCATGTGCCTCATTGTAACGTTCCTCTGCCCTTGTCCTGGCATTCCTCACAGGGCTCAGTAGCCATGAGAGGTAACCAGAGCCACCTGCAAATATCAAGGGACAACTGTTAGCCACACATTCACCCTTAGGGCCCACATCATACCCATACACCAACATCCACTGGGTGGGAACCAGGGCTCACCTATTAACCACACCCTGTGCCTCTGGAGTTGGGCCATCACATTTGGGATGCTGCTATTCCTCCTTAAAGGCATCATGCACAGACCCAGGAGACTTTGCATTGATGTGGGAGATGTACTGGTCCACCCGGCACACCATCTGGACGTTCATGGAGTGAAAACTCTTTCAATGGCTGAACACCTGTTCATTTCGCCGGGCAAGGGGGGACAAATGCAATATGTGTTCCATCGATTGCCCCAATGATGTTGGGGATATGTCTCATTGCATAGAAGTCAGCTTTCACTGTGGCCAAATTCTCCACCTGGGGGGAAACGATGTAGCTGCACATGTGTTTAATCAGGGCAGACAACACTCTGGTCAGCACTATTGAGAACATAGAGACTGTGACATTCCTGCTTCTAAGCCCACTGTCACTTGGAAAGAACCAGTTGCCAGGAAATGGAGCACTGATAGAACTTGCACAAGAGGGGGGATCCCGGTGGGGTGACGGATAGCAGATATTAGGTCAGGCTCCAATTGGGCACACAGCTCTGTGATTGTCGCCCTGTCAAGTCAATAGATTAGAATAATGTGCCTGTCCTCCGTTGTTGCCAAGTCCACCAGAGGTCAGTATATGGGGGGATGTATCCATCTCCTATTCATCTGCATTGGTTGCAATCTATGCGGCAAAAGAGTGATAAGCTGGTCATTATCTGTACATTCCAACCACTGCAGCTCAATGCATATTTATATTGTAACATTATTTTGTTGGAGACGTCCAAATAGTGCATTTGTGTACAGTGAAGCAGTTAGGATCCATGGCCAGCACCCCCCTGAAATGGCGTCTGCCTGTCCTGTATGGAGGGACAGGTGGAAATTAGATAATTCCGCTGCCATTGTGTGCCGTTGCGGGAGGCGGTTGAGAACCGCTGTGCAACTCCTCATTGGTTATCATTGGGCCCTATGGGGTACAGTGCCAATGGTGATATACGCTGGCAGTGACAGTATGCAGCCCGCGGACGTGACCGCCATTTTCTACCTGTTCACTCACTTGCTACCTGACCTTCAACGGGAGAGGACCTACACTGCAAGTGCTGCTGTGACCTGTGTATGGAATCGACCATGGCTCGTGTTACTGGGGAAAAGACCCCTGCCTTCACCTCGGCAGAGTTAGAGCAAATGGTGGATGGGGTCCTACCCCAGTACCTACTGCTGTATGGGCCTCCAGACCAACAGGTGAGTACAACGTGAGTACGATGCATGGGGCGTGAATACATGGAGTTCTGTGTGTGAAGGCCTAATGTGGGGGGGGTTAGTGGATAGGCCCTGGGCAGCGTGCAGCATGTGTGCTGGGCCATGTCTGTGATAATCAGGATGGGAAGGGGCATGGTGAGCCATAAGTGTAACAGGCAGGATGGTCGGACTAATACCTTTCCCTGTGTCTATTTCCCTGCAGGTCAGCACCCATCAAAAGAAGGGTATATGGCGTGCCATCGCCAAGGACATGCGGACCCTGGGGGTCTACGGCAGGCGGAGCACCCACTGTTGGAAACTGTAGGAGGACCTGAGACTCTGGGCATGGAAGGGGTGCCCATCGAACCCTGACCCCACTGATGGCCCGTATACTGGCGGTGGCCTATAAGGAGTTATATGGGCACTTGGGGGCATCACTGCAGCCACGAGGGGGTAGTACGGTACCCTAATTTACAACTTACGCCTAATGGGGTGGTATTAGGGTGGGGGGGTGGGCCCTGTGGGTGCCCCTAGGCCAGGCCTGGCATTGCAGAGTAGGTCCCATGTTGGGCAGGGTTTTGATGTGAAAGTCCTCCAACCAAGCTAGAAGGCATCCACTACTGGTCAGGGTCTGTGGGTCTCAGGTATGCTGCAATATGCATTAGGTGTCCCTATCCATGGGCTGATGACTAGCATTGTGACTGGTAGTGCATTGCCTAATGCGTAGGGCTGTTCCTTGTGTGTGACTGTGATGTGTACGCCAACGGTGGTGTTATTGCCGCCATTGACCCAGTGCATCCTTTGTCTCTCCCCTGTTTTTGTTTTGCCAACCTGTCCTTATGTGCTTTAGCATCATCTGGCGGGGGAGTAGAGGCACCGGCGACGGAGGGAGCTGCATCCCACAGGACCCAGGAGGACGAATCAACCGACAGTGAGGGCACCAGTGGGACGGAGGGCAAGGGGAGCACCACGGCGGAGAATGGAGGGGACAGTTCGGACACGGATAACTCCTCCGATTGAAGCTCCCTGGTGGTGGGGGACACCTCTGTGCCCACCCCATCTACAGGTACAGCCGCCACCCCGTACCAGCACCGCCCTCCCAGCAGCCCCTCAGCGAGTTTCCCATGCCCGCTCACCCAGGAGGGTGGGCATCTCCTTCCCCCTCAGGCACCTCAGGCCCTGCCCCAGTTAGCCCTTCTGCCCTAAGTGAGGAGGCTATTAACCTCCTGCGATCCATCTCTGTTGGGCAGTCAACCATTGTGAATGCCAGCCAGGGGCTGGCAGCCCCCATGCATCAGTCCAATGCATTTCTGGACGGTATTCACACTGGCTTGGTGGCCCAACAGAGATCAATTCAGGCTCTGGCCTCCTCTCTGATGGCAGCCATTGTCTCTGTTTTCACTCTCCCCCTCCAACTTCCTCTTCCCAATCCCATTCCCCTCAACCCCAACCTCTCCCAAGCACACAGTCAGACGAGCAGGCACCCAGGACAACACACAAGAGTGGACATGGCAAACACAAGCACCACACTTCATCCCACAGGCACAAACAACATCCAGAAGCAGACATACCAACATCCACTGTCTCCACTGTGTCCCCCCTCCTTCTCTTCCACCTCCCTCCCAGTTGCGTCTCCACTCACACCTGCATACACTACATCCTCATCCATTAACACCATCACCAGCCCACCTATCAGTACACATCCCTCACTGGCAGTTATCACCACCACCCCCACATCCATGCACATGTCCCCTGTGTCCTCTCCCACTGTCTATGCCCCCTCATCCCAAAGTACACAAACGCAAGCATTCAGACACCCAACAGCCATCCACCTCACAACAGCATCCAGCCCATGCACCTGAACCCAAACACAGCAGACTGACACCTCCTACCGTCACTTCCTCTGCCTCCATCTTCCCACCCCAATGTCCCTAAGAAGCTTTTCCTCGCCACCATTGACCTCTTCACTAGCCCCCCCCCCCGTCCCTCACGTCAGGCTAGGGTTGTCAAAACCAAGGCAAGCACCTCAGCCACCAAGTCCATGGGCACATTAGTGTCCCCAGCAACTCCAGGTGGGAAAGGATCCCGGTCACCAGCCAGCCATACGGAAAGGGGTGCCTGCCCCAAGTGCTTCAAGGAAGGGCAAGGAGCCAGCCCCACCTGCTGGAAGGAAGGGCAAGGAGCCAGCCCCAGCTGCTGGAAGAAAGGGCAAGGAGCCAGTCCCAGCTGCAGGAAGGAAGGGCAAGGAGCCAGCCCCAGCTGCTGGAAGGAAGGGCAAGGGGCCTGCAACAGCAGGCAGTAGAGACAAGGGGCCTGGACTCAGTTGGAGCCCCCACCACCAACCATGGCAGTGCAGCTGTCCAAGGCTGCAGGGGATGGGCTGGAGCCTCCCCCCACCACTGCCAGTACCACCACAAGCACTGCCACCAGCACCAGCAGCCCCAGTGAGCAGCCGTCCGAGGCTGCAGGGGATGGGCTGGAGCCTCCCCCTACCACTGCCAGCACCGCCAAAAGCAGCCCCAGTGGGCAGCTGTCCGAGGCTGCAGGGGATGGACTGGAGCCTCCCTCTACAACTGCCAGCACCGCCACCAGCATCGCCACCGGCACCAGAAGCCCCAGTGGGCAGCCATCCAAGGCTGCAGGGGATGGGCTGGAGCCTCCCACCACCACTGCCAGCACCGCAACCAGCACCTCGACTAGCACCAGCAGCCCCAGTAGGCAGCTGTCTGAGGCTGCAGGAGATGGGTTGGAGCCTTCTCCCACCACTACCAACTCTACCAGCAGCACCACCACTGCCACCACTGAGCAGCTGTCACCGCCGGTGGACCGTGTGTAGTCCTGCGTCCATGGGCTGTTGTGCGGCCTGGCCCATGCAAATCCTGTGGGTCTGACACCCAGCTGAGAGACTGTGACCTTGGACTCCCCAAGATCTGCATCACAAGGCATGATGCCCCCTCCAGAACCTATGGAGAAGCCATTCACTCACCCCATCCTCCCCAGGATGAAGCTCACTGGGCAGGATGCCTCCTCCAGAACCAGTGGAGAAGCCATCCACTCACCCCATCCTTCCAAGGATGAAGTTCACTGGGCATGTTGCCCCCTCCAGAGCATGTGGGCAAGTCACCCACTTGAGAGACTGTGGCCTTGCACTCCCCAGGACAAGTCAGTGGGCAAGTCACCCACTTGAGAGACTGTGGCCTTGCACTACCCAGGACAAGTCAGTGGGCAAGTCACCCACTTGAGAAACGGTGGCCTTGCACTCCCCAGGACATACCACAGGGCATGTTGCCCCCTCCAGGATCAGTGGCATTTTACCATCTTCTGGCTGAGGTGCCCCCCGTTTCCTGTCCCCCTGAGGTGCCTGGCTATTTTCGACCTGATGCACCTGCAGTGTTCTCTCCGTGTTGTTGCAGGAGTGAGGTGGGGCCTTGGACTTTGTGATGAGGCCCTGTGGCCCACGAACATTGAGGACTGGGCAGTGTCCCATGATTTGTGAATATGTATATACTTTTTGATTTGGATACACGTATTACTACTATATCTTATTACATTATTTTTACTTTATTGTGGTTGTCATTGCATTGTACCTGAGGGTATGGGGTGAATATGTTATGTTACTGCATCTGCTTGTGTGTATGATGTTGGGGGTGGGGGTGTTGCGTGTTGTGTGTGTGTGTCACTCTCTTTTTCCTTCCCCCCTCCCCGTGTGCTAGGCGGCAGTACTCACCATGGTTGTCTTCGCCGGCGTTGGGGTTCGTATTGGAGCAGCACGTTGAAAAGCATGGGGAACACATGCAACTCAGGATCCATGGTGGCGTGGTTCTTCCTTTAGTCTCCAGAGGTGAGTCGTTTCCCTTCTGTGTAGTGTTTCCGCCAGGCTTTTGATGTTGTTGGTACCGCCCCAGAAAAGGTGGTGGATTGGTGTCTCATAATACAGTGGGCGAACATTGTCTTCCACATGGCTGTAGGCAGTTACCGCTGTGGTGCCTGTTGATTTTGCCCTGGCGGTCGGTGTGTTAAAGTGGCTGTCTGTCTGAGCAGTTTCCGCTGTGGTCATAATTTCATAGTTATTACCGCCGGCCTGTTGGCGGTATTACCGCCACTTTATCACCGACCGCCAGGGTTGTAATGAGGGCCATTGTGCTTCTAAGCGCTTTATTGGGATTTAATCTTTAAAAATTCATATCTTTGCTTTTGTAAGTTGGATTTTTGATGTTTTGGTCTTGTTTTACTTAGATAAATATTGGCTATGTTTCTAAACTGGTATGATGTCAATTTGTATTGTTTTCATTGTGTTACTATGTGTGTGGGTACAAGTACTTAACACATTGCCTCTGAGATAAGCCAGACTGCTCATGCCAAGCTACCAAGGGGGTGAGTAGGGGTTATCTTAGGTGTGTGATTCCCTTATCCTGACTAGAATGAGGGTCCCTACTTGGACAGGGTGTAAACTGACTGCAAAATTGATATCCCATTCCTAACAACAGAGGAAAGTGCCATACAGGAAAGACTGGGAATGACTGAGACACTTCGAAGACCACACCCCCTTCCACCGACTTTAATGGCACTTATTTCACAGTGTTATGCTTTTAGAATAAACTATTTTCAAGGGCAGTAATTCACTATAAAATCATTGGCATTACTAATTATTTTTGTATACTGCTAATACGCATTGGAAAAGTCACTGGGTGGCTTATTTTAGGCTTAGGGCCATGGTTGTCTTATGTGTCTGAATGCAATTACAATCACAGAGTACTCCTGCAGTAGGGTCAGGTCACCCACAGTGTGAAGCACAGGATTTTACTTTGTATATTTTGAGCCATGGTCTTAATTACATGGGCCATGTCATTTGGAAAGGATCCCTAATTATGCTTGTTCAGCCATGCTCATTTTAGAGACTCCTCACCTTTTTAATTCCACTTAAAGAACTTCCTGCTAGGGCCCCCCCAAGGTCTGCTCATTGTACAGTATGGGTGCACTAAAAAAGTACTTTCCGTATGAGAATTGGAAGGTATGTAATTGTTGGCACAATATTACAAGGTAAGCAGAATGGTCACAAGCAGGCCCATTGTAATCCAGCCCAACTCAAAATGTTTGGCATGAGAGGTTACCTTAAGTCTGCCTACTTTGTTGAATCATGCCGGTTTGGACCTCTGTTATGGATAGGCTAATTTCTTGGTGCATACCAGCGCAAAGCAGTACTGCTCACACATCCGCTCTGTCTCTCCAGAGACTTTGTGCAGAGCAGACTGCAGGATGTACTGGGCCTCTAACTACATTTGAAAACAATGTTTTTGACCTATGGAGTTTGGGGAGACTACATATTTTTATTTTAAAAAGAAGTTGCAGCACTCAGGTTTGACAACAGCATTCCGGTGAAGAATTTGAGTCATAGAGATCGTTGTGTATAAGGGTACTTCCTGTCCCTCTCTCTCCCCGCGCACCTCAGACTTCAATGAGTACCTGCGAGACAAAACTGCCAGAGGACAAGGTTCAACACCAATATACAGTTGTTTGTTGGCTGCCCAGATCACTGACGAGTGCTTGAAGACTTTCAATACGATATATAGATTTTAATTGGGAATCAGTTTTCAGTAAGGTGATATTTGTGCACATGGCCTACAAGGCATTAAGTTGTTGGTGGATGCTGAAAAGGCATTTATAGTGTTGTCCCATTCGAAGTACCACTCTCTGACTAACTAATCCAGCTATCCATACTGGCCTTTTCAAAGTTATCTGCTTGAAAGGGAGAATTCTGACATTTCCTACTGAATGTTTTGGGGGTCCCAGTGTGTGGCAGTGACACTGCTGCCCTCTTTCCCTTTCAGCAATACTTGTGTTGCAAATGTGTAAACTGATACCGTGGCAGATGATTGAGAAAATAGGTGTATCTGCTTTAGATAACAAGCATTTACAATGCAATGGGTCTCGGGTTTGCTCATGTTAGAGCTGATCGCGTTGTAAACTCCTAACCCGACTTTTCACGTATCGGGCAAAAGTGCATTTATGTACACAACCCGAAAAAGTGAAATTAACTATGTAAAGCGCTCGACTTCTACCAAGCGAGATCGCGCTCGTAAATTAGAGAAAAAGAAGTCCACGTGTCCGATGGAAAACAGCGAGCCTTGCATGTTTTCTGTACTTGGTCGCTGCCTTCGAGGAGGGCTAGCCACCGGAAAAGGCATGACGTATGCTTGCCTTCCACTAATGAAAGCAAGCAGATTTTATTAGGCAAGCCCACGAGCCAATAAAAAACACTAACGTGAAGTTGACAGGGCTCCGAGCCCTTTTCTAAATACAAAAGCGTCTCGCTGCGATACGCATGCGCGAGCGCATGCAACGCAGGCTCAGCGCTAAAAAGGAACGTCCCTCCCCCTCCTGCCCAGACCCGCCTCTCGAGCAGCACAGTTCATGACTCAGCCTTAAAAAAGCACCAGTGTCTTGTTGCTTCCTTTTAGAACATGGGCGCCGGAGTGAAGTACTATTAGATGTGCAGATTCTGAGCTGTGTGATGTTACAGCTCACTGTCTTTGACTCACCCTCTCCTTCCTCCTGCTATTTCATGCTTAATTTTTCTGTCCCAGGTATCCGGTCCCCCTTTCTTCATTCTTTCCAACTTTTCTTTCTCTCTTGGGTTTCTTTCTGTTGCTTATATCACTCTCTTCCCTTCTCTCTCACTGAGGCCCATATTTATACATTTGTAGCGCTGCATTTGCGCCACTTTTTGACGCAAAAGCGGCGCAAACTCACAGCTTGGGACCCCATTCTGTTCCCGTCCCTTCCTGTTTAATGTTGTTCTCCTTGTGTGCCTTTAAGTAGGCACAGAACTCTTAAGGTAACTTGCTGAACAATGATTACTACAGTTAATTAGTACAATTGTACATTGTGGACTTCCAGTTGCCTGGCCTCTCACCATAGATACCCAATGTTTATAATTATTAATCAACGGAATCTTACTCATTGTATCAACCTCAGAAGAATGAAAGTCTGAGTTGACCTGCATAGATGCACCTCTCTGGGCCGCTACACTAATAGGTTCATTCTTTACAAGACAATATTGGGGCCTTATGTGAAATGTGCTTTGATTCTGCTGTTGGAAATATCGAACATGTTCTGTTTATCTGTCCAATATATGTGAAACCTCGACGTAAATGGATTAAAGCACTGTGATTTACCTTGAGTTTCTGCACTTTTCAACCAGCGCTTAGATTTTCAACCCATACTTCGCCTTTTATTGCCTTTGGCCTTAGCAGATTTTTGCACATTGTGCGCTAAGTTAGAAAGATGAAAGTAAAGAGTTGTAATACTTTTTAGCACATGCTGGGGTCATTAAACTGATATATTTTTTTAATTATCTGTATTATGTTTTGTTATGCACATGCTAGTTTGTATTGTGAATTCACTTTGTGGTGTCATTTATTGTATGTTATTTGTGTTGTACACAGCCCGATGCATTATCAGTGATTATCACAAACATATGTTTGGACAAGAGGTGGGTACATTCTATGGCATAAGATCTACTGGTTTTATTGGTAGATTCTTAAGCATATTCAGACGACATAGCAGACCGATTTTTAGGTTTTTGTCAGTGGATTCTGCTTTGGCACAAATTCTCTCTTTTCTTGACACCCCTGTGTTATGATGGACTTGGTGAATACTGTGACAACAAATTGTGTGATATTGTATGTTTTAATTATGTACAGCTTTTGTAAGGTTTGTAACCAAAATAAAGTACTTTTGATGATGACTGAAGCAACAAGTCTTTAAACATGCTAATTTCAACTAAGAACCAGGGGCCAGATGTAGCAAATTGGCAATTTGCGACTTGCAAATTGCGAGTCCCTGCGACTCGCAATTTGCAAGTCGCAAATTGCTATGCAGTACGGTGTCTCAGACACCGACTTCGACTCGCTATGGGGTCGCAATGACCCACCTCATGAATATTCATGAGGTGGGTCGCAAATTGCGGCCCCATAGCGAGTATAGGCACTCGCTAACATGGAGGCCTGCTGACGTCAGCAGACCTCCATGTTCGTGACCTGCTTATCAATAAAGCAGTTTTTTTTTTTTTAAGTGTAGCCCGTTTTCCTAACAGGAAAACGAGCTGCACTTAAAAAAAAAACGAAACCTTTTGTTTCGGTATTTTTTCAGGGCAGGGAGTGGTCCCTTGGACCACTCCCTGCCCTGAAAAAATATTTTTGGGGCCAGTCACAAACTGGAAGGGGTCCCATGGGGACCCCTTCCAATTTGCGAGTGGGTTACCATCCACTTGAAGTGGATGGTAACTGCGATGCCATTTGCGACCGCGTACGCGGTCGCAAATGGTATTGCATCCCAATGCGACTCGCAAATAGGAAGGGAACACCCCTTCCTATTTGCGAGTCGGAAATGCATATTGCGAGTCGGTAACGACTCGCAATATGCATTTCTGCATTGGCAAACGCGTTTAGCGAGTCGCAAACGGCAAATTTTGCCGTTTGCGACTCGCTAAACGTTTGCTACATCTGGCCCCAGATCTCAACAATGAATGGATTAGGCCATGGGGATAACTTAACTGCTCCTCTTTATGTTTATATATCGAGGTACTTTTCAAATCATTTTTGTATTTTCCCTCTCAATTCCTCCCCCTTATTTATGTGATACTTGTTTATCATACTGTGGTGGTCCGCATGTTGTGTTGGAATTTGTAGTAAAAGTAAAAACACTCTTTACTACCTGGATTCCCTCATAGGTGTTATTGCCTGCTTACACTAGTATTGCCCATAATCAGGATATTACAATTGATGAGGAGTTTCCTAATTACGTAATGGAGCGTAGCACACATGCACCACGCGGTGACTCCTTACAGCCAAGGTAGCACTTGTGCCTTATGCTACCCAACTCAGTTAGAATTTCGTCGACCTCTGAAGGATGTGAGGCTGAGGATATTCACAATTATTCAAACATGTAACTGCAGATAAAATAGAAATTTCTGCAGCAGGCACTAACCTCAATGATCTATTTTGTCAACAAATTACCATCCATTCAGTTTATTTTCTTTTGACGGAAGTTAAGCAGCATCACAATAGCCCAGTCTGTCAGCCTCTTGTTTTCCAGTCATCAAAGTTCTACTTGACCCCAATACAATTCTCTTCTCATCGGTCATGGGACATCAGCATAGCAGCCAGAGAATAGGCATGCTACCGATCGACACAAGTACTGTACCGGTGATGTGCAATTTAACTGTAGAAGAATGTTAAAATACTAAAGCTCGGAACGTAAAATGGCTTCTCTTCTTGGGAAAGAATGTAAACGCGTGCCGAGCAATACATGTCCATTAACTTTCCCATTATATAACACTTATTTTATATTTGCCAGCATGTTTTCCATTGTTGCACACTATTGAAAATTTTCTTAAACCATGCTGCATTATTTCCGCCCTTTATCTGCAGATATTCACACAGACAATGTATGTGAAATTATTTCCTATTGGATCTGAATAAAGAATGTTTGTTTATACAGTGTTTCAAATATTTCTGTTAGCGATTTTGCTCTTTATGTGGCACAGCCAACCAGATGTCTGATTCATCACTTCCTTTAATGTCACTGTGTCAATAGGCTGTGCCATGTCGCTTCCTGTGTGGGGGTCCAAAGATGACATGATGTCACTTCCTGTTATGTCATAGCCTTAAAGGTTTTGTCATGTCACTTCCTGTGACATCATGGGGAGGGTCAAATGGCAAGTGATGACGCTTTCGCTATCCCAAGCGTTTTGGTGAATCGACGTCCATGACTAAAATGTTCTGGAAATGAATGGAATATGTACATTGACGGTAAAGTTGGATTATAGAGGCAGCCTAGAATTCTCTACACGGAGTTCTGGGGAATATTTTTGCTGCTAAATGTTACTTGGCACGCACGAAGGAACTGGGTCTGATTGGATTCTCTCCCGCCTCATTTTGTCTGTATGTCCCATTATCGACCACCTTAACTCTAACCTGCATGACTACTGAGACCATAATATAGACTCCCACATATGGTGGATTTACTAGTGTTATCACGACGGTGATGATCTTTCAGAGTCAATAATGTGGGCATGATATATGTGAAGGCCACTATTTCAATGTCACAGTAATGTGGGGCAACATCTCCATTTTCTGACAGTGACTGCAGACGTTTGAATACATTATCAGTCCTGCAAATGCAAAATATGTACTTTGGCAACACGCCCTGGATGAGTGAGGAATTTGAACTGCATGGGTGGTGCCAAGACTTCATGGTATCAGTTAGCTCAATGGCTTCTAGTCGCCTTCTCCCAGTCTTCCTCGCTTACTTTCTATGTATCCACATTAATGTGCATGTGTATTCATGTCCACATCAGTTTCAGTGACCCTGTATTCCTGCATCCTCAGGCCCCAGTGTCAAAATCACTATGCAGGTGTGCCTGTGTCCCAGTGACCGTAGCGGTGCTCCCATGTCAATGCCACTGTTTTGCACCCTTTTCCAAGTGTAAGTGTACCGGTGACATTATATTTGTTTTTTCATGTCTTATTTGGTCCAAGTACCAACTTTCCTCTGTCAGCTGCAAGGTGCGCTCTCAGTATGTCGGTGTCCTGGTAACATATCACTCAGTGTCAGTGCTGTGGCAGCCTTCTAGCAGTACTGTTGTTCTTCTCTTAGGTATTATGAGTGGCAGTATCCAAGCCAGAGAGTAAAGAGGGAATAGCACCCTGGGCCGATACAAGCAGACTGGTGTCTCGCAGACCTCATAGTCCCAGAACCAGCAAAAGTGGGCCCGGACATGGGCTGTGGACAGGAGCACAATGTAGGCTCCATCCAAAACCTGCAGCACCATGAGGGGAGTAAACAACATTCCACCCGACTTAACACAACTTGCTTGGGGTTTGCACATTGGAGAGTTAAGCTAGGCCAGGGCCAAACTAGCCTGTGTTGACTCCCCGACCCCTAACGCCCCTGGCCCCCATATTGACATCTTACGCCTGCTCTGAGAGCTGGATTGTTAGTAATGCAATGCAGATCAAGAGGTATGGTATTGCAACGAGCAAGGACCAGTACAGAGAGTTCCTGGACACTGATATCGATGCACTTAAAATTTCCTGCTATTAAGTATTGGGACTGTGAAACTAGCCTTGTGTTAGGCAGATTGGGCCTCATTTCCCACACAGAAAAGTTGGTTTAGTGAGACATTAATCCAGATGGGTCTTTTGAAAAGCCTTATTCAAAATTCACTGGGGCATACAAAGCTAATAAAGTGATTTAGGGGGTCTCGCTGCATGGTGTAATTATACAAAGGTTATATACTAGGTTTGTGTCCTCATGTCAATGTTGTGCCCCTATATTGTTATTCATGTATTACTGCTTTAGTGTGGTATCTTTCTGTCTTGATGTCCCTAGGTCACTATTCTAGTGCTACAATGGGTAGAAGTATGTCAGTGTCCCGGTGTCAATAACTTAGCATCAGCAGCATTAGTGTGCATACCTGATGAAAAATTGCCCTGTCTGGTTTTTGTAGAACCTTGTTTTGCTGTTTATAGAACTCAGTGCACTTTACCCATTCTAACCAGTAGTAAAGTGCCTGTGCTCCACCGTTCAACGTTATGAAATTAGTATAAAGCTAAATGGCATATTGGAATTACCTTTAAGTCCCTTATATATGTATTACAGGTGTACCAATTGGGCCTGCAAGTTAAATGTCACTTGTAGACTGGAGCACCCATTGTGCCATACAATCCAGCAACAATGAAATCATGACTGCAGTCATACTATGTATAACCTAGCTGTTGCAGTTTCACAACTGCAAATACGACCTGTCAAAATAACCCCTTTTGACAGGTAAACACCTTCCTTTCAAATATTTGCAAGTCATCTTTAAGAAGGCCTTACTGCCCATTAGCAGGATGCATGTTATTCAAAAGTAGGACATGGTGAAATGTAATGTTAAATATGTTCTTACATTGAAAAAGCCCCAAACAGCTATTTTTATCGTAGCAAGGCTGGCTGTTCTATGGGAAAACATTGGGTTACATGATTACCTTTAAATAATGCAAAGTTTGGTTTCGAATGACCTAAGAACATATTTTACAAGACTCTTTCTAACAGTTATTGGAATTTTGTCTAACTATTAAGGAAAGGGTACTTTTAGAAAATTACCTTTCCCTGCCTAAAACCACTAGGGGCCCATTTTCGTTTGTTTTCTCCTACTCCTGAAGTCAGTAATTAGCATGTGAATAGGTGTGAATTAGAGTAAAATGCCATGAGCAAACAAAAGGCTGACCTGAATGGGCAGGGATAACCACTATGAACCTGACAGAATATGCAGGATGGGGCTGTGAGCATCCTTTTTTACATTAAAGTGGCATATCTTGCATCAATGCCACAGTCAGTTTGACATGTCTGCTGGGGTTTTTCATATGACTCTTGGGGAACACTTCAAAGAGGTCTTCCCTGCCACAGGGGAATTTGAACTGATAGTTAAGCTGGGCTCTTCTTTTGTCCCTTCCAGTCAGACAGGCCCAAATCACAGTGGGCTTCATGTTGACATTACATCCTTTATGGCAGGTCTTCTGTGTGTACATACAACACTTGGAGTGCAGATAGCAAAATAAATATTCTAAAAATATACCCAGATTTAAATGAATCATATCAAATAGTAAAAGCACAAATTATCATCGATAATAAGTGATTTATAAATAAAAACAAAACAAAATATACATTTTTAGACCCTTGCCCCATGTCTTTGTTGATTTCCCCATGTCTTCGTTGCATTAGCTGCTCCCTTACATCTCTGCTTGTGTCCATAAGTCAGGGTCCAAGCATTGGTTTTTATACTCCAGTGTCAACAACTTAAGTCAGTGGGTATGGCCTGGCATTAGTATGTTCTTATCAGTGTCTCCAATGTTTTAGCATCAATGTCCCAATATTGACACTCCAATATGAGTGTCAGGCCAATGTTATTGCCCAAGTATCTGTGTTGTCATGTCAATGTCCCCATATCAATATTCATGTCTATGTATTAGTCTCCTAGTGTCAGTATTGATTTCCATATGTGAAGTCAGTTTTGGCACTCCTGTGGTAGTATCTTAGCATCATCTCCCTACAACAAGTAATTTGCATCCCTGTGTCAATGTCTACCAATGCTATTTCTCTGTTTCATTGTTGGTGATCCTGAGTGAAGTCAATGTTGGTGCTGCTGTATTAGTGTCATCACCCTAGAGCCAGCGATTTGTGTCCCTGTCTCAGTGTCCACTTGTAAGTGCCCCGGTATAAGATGTTTGATGTCATCTCATTCTTCCACTTCTCTGTGTCATCGTTGATGCTCCAGTATCAGCATCAATAAATCAGTGTTTGCAAAGCACGGCTACTCACCAATGAGGGTCTCAAGGTGCTGGAGGAGGGGAGGGGCCTCATCCGAAGAGCCACGTCTTGAGGTTCTTCCTGAATATGGTGAGCGACGGGCTTTGTCTGAGGTGCAGGGGGAGGTTGTTCCAGCTCTTTGCTGCAATGTAGGTGAAAGATCATCCTCCGGTGGTGGTTTTGCGGATGTGAGGGACAGTGGCCAGGGCCATCTGGGTGGAGCCGAGGGATCTGGCAGGGGTGTGGAAGGAGAAGGGTGGTTCAGGTAGGGTGGTCCTGTGTTGTGTATGGCCTTGTACGTGTGGGTGAGAAGCTCGAAGGTGATTCGCTTCTCAACCGGTAGCCAGTGGAGGGTCCTCAGGTGTTGGGAGATGTGTTCTCAGCAAAGGAGGTCCAGAATGAGTGTGGCCGCGGTGTTCTGGATGAGTTGACGTTTTTTGATGTTCCTAGTTGAGGTGCCGATGTAGTGGGCGTTGCTTTAGTCTAGCTTGCTCATGACTAAAGCATGGGTGACTGTCCTGTGACAGTCTGCTGGGATCCATCTGAAGATCTTCTGGAGTTTGCGGAGTGTGTGCCAGCAGGAGGAGGTGACAGAGTTTAACTGGCGGGTCAAGGATAGGGAGGAGTCGAGGATGATTTCTAAGATGTGGGCATGCTTGATAGGTGCAGGGGGGTGCTGAGGGATGTGGGCCACCAGGAGTCGTCCCAAGGTGAGGTGGCGTTTCTGAAGATGATGAGCTCCCGTCTTGTCGGAGTTGAGCTTGAGGCAGTTTTCTCTCATCCAGGTGGCAACTATTTCCATTCCTGCATGAAAGTTCCTATGGGTTACAGGACTCACAGTCCCTCGGGTCTCCAGGTGGCTGATACTCCAGATCTCAGGAGAGGAAAATTGGCCGAGACATCTAAAGACTTGGTTGATGCTAGCGGCGCGGGTAGCCAAATGGGATATTGCCCAATCATGGGGGGCCTCAGAGATGCCGGAAGTCCAAAGTTGGGAGAGAAACATGGACTGGTGCCATCATGCGGAACAAGTGATTTACCAGGGCAGGGGTTGCCCCGGGAAATTTAATAAGATATGGTCATTATGGGGTGAATATAGAGGACTCTAGGGAAAGGGCCTAGGGTGACGATGGGGAACAGGGAAGGGAGGAGACCACTACGCGGGGATAGTGGCTGCATGCAGGGATATGAGGCATGTTACGAATAACAGAATCAAAAACTGCGGTGATATACTGTGTAGACATGATTGTTCTAATGCAAAATGATACCTGTGACCAAGGTGTGTTTGTTGACCATATTCGTCAATGCTGTACTGTACTGAGCCATGATTTAATAAAAAGATGTTTTAAAAAAAAGAAAGTTCCTTTTGGCTGTGTCCGGGTCTTCGGTGAGGGAAATGATGAGTTGTGTGCCATCAGCATATGATGATGTTCATACCATGGCTTCTGACAATGGCAGTGAGAGGGGCCATGATTACGTTGAACAGTGTGGGACTCAGTGAGGATCCTTGGGGGACTCCGCAGTTGACTCCTGTGGGTCTGGAGTTGCAGGGTGGGAGTTTGACCCTCTGTGTCCTCCAGAGAGGAAGGAGTGGATCCATTCCAGGGCTCTTCCGCAGATTCCTATGTCATGGAGTAGGGTGCAAAGAGTCTGTGGGAGACCAAGTCGAAAGCTGCTGAGGTGTCGAGGACTATGAGGGCTGCGGTGTGGCCGTGGTCTAGGAGTAATCAGATGTCGTTGGTGGCTGCCAGGAGTGCTGTCTCCTTGCTGTGATTGCTGTGGAAGCTGGACTGGGAGCTGTTCAGGGAGTTGTTGACCTCGATGAAATTCCGTAGTTGTGCATTGATTGCTTTCTCTAGTACTTTGGCAGGGTAGGGTAGCAGCGAGATGGGTCGGAAATTCTTTAGTTCTGATGGGTGGGCCGAAGGTTTCTTCAGGAGAGGGCGTATTTCAGCATGTTTCCATTCCTCAGGGAAGGTGCCTGTGCTGATGGAGCAGTTGATTGTGTTACGAAGCTCAGGGGCGATGGATGCACTGGCTCTGATGTATATGTGGTTGCGGGCAGGTGGTCTGAGGGGGCTCCAGAGTGGGTGCTGTTCAGGATGTTGAGAGTTTCCTCTGTGGTGAGCGTGGACCATTAGTGGATGGTCTAGGGAGGTTCTGGGGGCGTGGGTCGGTCGCAGGTTCCGGTGACAGGTGACAGGAAGCTGTTGTAGATGTCATGGATCTTGTAGTGGAAAAAGGAGGTGAGTTTGTCGCACAGGTCCTGTGACGAAGGGATGCTGGTGGCTTTGGAGGGTGGATCTGTGAACTCATTGATGACTGAGAAGAGTTCCTTCGAGTTGTGTGCGGAGGAGTTGATGTGCTCCCGGAGTGCGTCCTTCCTTGTGTTCTTGATTTTTCATCAGTTGGCGGCGGTTGCGCCTATGAATGATTCAAGGTCTTCGCTGGATTGGCTGTTCCTCCATTGTTTCTCTAAACGTCTACGGGTACGCTTTGATTCTTGGAGTTCGGTGGTGACCCAAATGGCCTTCTTAGGTACACGTTTGGCTGCTGTCACCCTGAGAGGGGGTAGAGTTTCAGCACATTCAGAGATCCATGCGTTGAGATTGCGCGCTGCTGTGTTGGCGTAGTCAGAGGGGGGAGGGAGGGATTTGGCGAGCGATGAGGTGAGTGGCTCGTTGGTGATTTCATTACATTCCCTGTGGGGGGTCCTGGAGGTGCGGCTGCTGGGTACCCTGATTGTGCAGTGTGTGCAGTGGTGGTCGGTCCAGTCTGGGGTGGAGATGGTCTCAATGGTGATCCAGTCGCTTGAGGTGAAGATGAGGTCCAGTGTGTGTTCTGCGATGTGTGTGGGTGTGGAGACCAGCTGTCTGAGGCCGAGGGTGTCGAGTAGAGTGGTTGTGTTTGGGTCGATGCAGTCTTCGAGGTGGAAGTTCAGGTCACCGAGGAGGAGGTAGTTGACTGATGCCAGGGCTTGGGGGGTAGCAATGTCTACCATTTTGTTTATGAAAGCTGGACGGGGCAGGGTGGCCTGTACACCAGGGTGCCACGGATAGAGGAGTTGTGGTCAGAGTAGACCAAGAAGTGAAGGTCTTCCATGGTGATGCAGTGATCTTCTTGGACGGCATTGACATGTAGGGAAGACTTGTGTACGATGGCGAGTCCTCCACCTGTGAGGGAGGGCCGGTCCCTCCTTAGGATGCAATAACCATCAGGAATGGCGATGGCGATGTCTGGACCCTAGGTGGGTTTGGTCCAGGTCTCGGGGAGGAAGGTGATGTCTTGTTGTGTGGTCTCGATCAAGTCCCAGAGTTCGGTGGCGTGTTTGTGGAGGGAGCTGATATTCAGGAGCAGGCAGTTGATGGAGTTGTGGAGGTTGTTGGTGTACGGAGAGTACCTTTGGTTTGTTGAGGTTGGTGCTGAAATTGAAGTTCCTGCAGGTGAAAGGTCTGTGGGTGTCCTTCGGGGAGATGGTGCAGCAGTTGTTGAGACATCTGGTGTTGAGGCGGAGGACGGTCTTGGAGTCATAATGGAGGCAGTCCAGGGGGTGATTTAATGGAGATCTGGGGTTCCTGGTGCTGGGCGCAGTCTGGGTGTGGATGGGCGCAGACGGGGTTGCCTTTGGTGTGCCAGCAGCGTGGCCGCCATTAAGAAGGTGAGAGGGTTGGGGGAGCAGTCAGCTGGGAGGCAGGAGGGCGGAAAAGGTGATTCATGGGGGAACAGAGAAAGAGGGGAGAAAGGAAAAAGTACTAGTGAAAAACGAGGGATGATAGAAGAAAAAGGCAGAAAATGCAAGAGTGAAAGAGCGACAGAGAGAAGAAAAGAAAAGGAAAATACTTACTTGTGATGGCCACTAGACCATCAGGGATGAGGTGCAGGGATGAGCCTGCGGGTGGAGGAGGGCCTCGAAGTGAGAGTCAGGAGACTCTCAGTTCATCCCAGGCAAGAGGCAGAGGCAGCAGCAGCAACCAGAGGAGCCGGGGAGGGCAACAGACGCTGATGCATAAGTGTACTAATGTCAGTGTGACCACAGGATGTCCTATCATTAATTTTGAAGTAGCCTTTGTATAACCCTGCATCAAGCAAAGGCTACTTCAAATGCCTACATGACAGAACATCAAACATAACAACATTTTGATAGAAAAATATTACAGTAAAAATATTGAGCCTGATTTTGAGTTTGGTGGATGTGTTGCTCTGTCACAAACATGATAGATTTCCCATCCACCGTTTTACAAATTCCATAGGATATTATGGAATTGTAATACGTTGGATGGAAAATCCATCACGTTTGTGACGGAGTACCCCATCCGCCAAACTCTAAACCAGGCCCTTGTGGCCAAAACATCTGATTGAAACTACTATAATACCAAATACAGTACTTTTAAAAATAGTTTTCACTACAATAACTTTAAAAAAACTATGTTATAAAGATAACAAAATATTTAACTTAAAAAAATGTAAAGCTATTTTTTAAAATAAAAAATAATATATAATATAACCAAAATTAATAAATACACAACTATGATTACTAAACCAAATACATTAATAATAAAGTGTAAATTAATAATTTAGAAACACAATCAAATAATTGTATATGATTAATAAACAATTAAAATATATATGAAAAATAAAATACTCAAACTATTCTTCATTAAATTATAACACCTAAAAAAATGTGAACAATAAAGAGTAAATGGCAATAAATGTACACTGTTAAATTAAAGAACAATGTATTCCCATGAATTAATTAATAAAACTAAAATTAAACGAAACTGTGAAAAACATACATACAATACCTAAAAACACTAATAAGGGCAAGACACATTTAAAGTTCCAATTATAAAATCCCAAAGTAAAATATAGTACATTTTAAAAGCAAAACTACTATTATATCTCAACTCCAAAATTAATAGAAAAAATGCATGTATGCTATTTCCAGTCAATATCTATGAAACTGTAGGGACAGTGTTGAACTTTGAAGGGGTCAAGTCTACTATTCTCAATCCAACTTGAGCAATAATAGGGAAAGTGCTGGACTTTGTAGTAGTCGGATTTACTAACTGCAGTCCACTGTGAGCAATACTAGGAAAATTGAAGAACTTTGGATGGGTAAGATTTATTATTGCCACACCAGCAAGAGCAACAGTAGAGAAAGTGTAGGACTTTGGGGCGGTCTGAATTAGTATTTCCATTCCAACACCCAACACATTGCCCATTCAATGTCTCCTTGATACAGAGTAAGGCAATGCAGTGCTTTGTGCTGCCTTTCCTTACTCCATATCCATGAGGCCACACAAAGGCATGCAGGGTGGCTTTTTGTGGCCTCGTCGATAAATCTGAGAGGCCTGGGCTACCGGAGCGTCCAAAAAAGTGATGCTCCAACGGCACAGCCCTCTTATAAATAACCCCCACAGTTCTCTTTGTTATGCCGCTCTATGGCATGCACACGGTTTTGGTGTTATTGTAGGTTTATTCCCTTTGTTAAATCTGGGATTGCCTCAAGTACCATGGATGGATGCATGGGAACACCCATGCTCCACCCAAGGAATGCCAACCACAAAAAATGTAATGCAATGGAACTGCGTTGCATTACATTTCTTCATAAAGTAAAAATTGGTGGTGCAAATAGCCCTCACATGGCCTTGTAAATCCCATTAAAGGGCCTACCATGAGACCATTTACATTGCTCAAGGACAACCCAAGTCCACAATAAATCTGGGCCATAGAAACCAACTTACTATATATACTCACAAAAAATGGATTATAATACCTAAAAAATTATCATTGATGAGCTGTCAAATGCATAAAGATAATTTTTGTATTTCATATGTAGATTAAAATAAAAAATGAAGGGGCATATTTATACTTTGTGTGCGCCATTTCAGAGTTATATTTTCTTATGCTGAAACATTGCAAACTTAACTCCATATTTATATTTTGACGCTAGACCCATCTAGCGTCAAAATATTGGAGTTATCATAATTTTTTGGTTGCGTGAACCCACCTTGCGTCAATGAGATGCGAGGTAGGCGTTCCCATACAGAAAATTACGTTAAGCCCTTAGCACCATATTTATCAACCCCCATGCAAAAATGACACACGGATGGGAGGCGGACCCAAATTATGACACTAAGCTTGCTTAATTTCATTATTTAATCACCACATCCTCAACAAACCAAGCTCTGTCATTGCACCCCAACTCCGGAAGATCATCAACTGCTCCTTTAAGTCCGCCACCTTCCGGGAGTGCTGGAAAAACGCTGAGATCAACGCCCTCCTCAAAAACCCCAAGGCGGACCCAAAAGTCATCAAGACGGCTGTCAACAGACAACTGACCCGTTTCCTCGAGGAGAACAGCACTCTGGACCCTTCCCAATCCAGATTCTGCAGCAACCACAGCACCAAAACTGCCCTCATCGCCGCCACCAATGACGTCAGAACCATACTGGACAACGGCGAAACCGGGGCTCTCATCCTCCTGGACCTTTCAGCCGCGTTCAACACCGTCTGCCACCACACCCTAAGCACACCACTCGGCAATGAAGGAATCCGCAACAGAGCCCTGGACTAGATCACCTCCTTTCTCACCAGCAGAACTCAGAAAGTCCACCTCCCTCCATTCCGCTCCGAAGCCACCAAAATCATCTGTGGCGTACCCCAGGGTTCGTCCCTCAGCCCAACCCTCTTCAAAATCTACATGGCTCCACTCGCCAACATCGCTCAATCGCACAACCTCAACATAATTTCATACGCTGACGACACCCAGCTGATTCTCTCCGTCACCAAAGACTCCGCCAATACCAACCTCCAAGAAGGAATGTAGGCCATCGCCGAATGGATAAAGAACAGCTGCCTCAAACTCAATTCTGACAAGACTGAGATCCTCATCTTCAGCCCCACCCTCTCCACATGGGATGACTCCTGGTAGCCTGCCACACTCAGGTCGGCACCGACTCCCACCGACCACACACGCAACCTAGGATTCATCCTGGACTCTTCACTATCCATGACCCAGCAAGTCAATGCCATCTCCTCCTCCTGCTTCAACACCCTCCGCATGCTCCGAAAGATCTACAAATGGATCCCACGGAAACCAGAACAGTCACCCAAGCCCGCATAAGCAGCAAACTGGACTACGGCAATGCCCTCTACTCAGGAACCATGGGCAAACTCCAGGAAAGGCTGCAACGCATCCAGAACGCCTACGCATGCCTCATCCTGGACATCCCCCGCCACTGCCACACTACAGTCCACCTGAAAGACCTGCACAGGCTCCCTGTCAAGAAGAGAATCACCGTCAAACTCCTCACCCATGCTCACAAAGCACTGCACAACACCAGACCAGAATACCTCAACAGACGGCTCTCCTTCTACACCCCAACGTGACAGCTCCGCTCCACCGACCTCACCCTCGTAACCGTCCCACGCATCTGCAGAACTACAACTGGCGGCAGATCATTCTCGCACCTCGCTGCCGAGGCGTGGAACACTCTTCCCACCCACCTGCATCAGACCAGGACCTCCTTACCTTCAGGAGACTTCTCAAGACTTGGCTGTTCGAGCAGTAGCAGTGCCCCTCCCCCCCTCAGTGCATTGAGACCCTCATGGGTGAGTAGTGCGCTGTTCAAATTCCTTGATTGATTGATTGATTGATTTAATGCCTGGGTCAGACCAGGCGTTAAGGTACCTGTGGACCCATTTTCATGGAATGGGCCCACTGGTGCCCACCTTACTCCCCAGGAACACCCCCACCCACACCAGAGGGACACCATAGGATGGAGAAACCCCATCTCAGGTAAGTAAGGTAAGTATTTTTAAATATTTTATTGGGGGCCCTTACATGGGGCCCTCTGCCTGGCACTGGGCGTTATGGCCATGCCCAGGGGATACTGGTCCCCTGTGCTGGCCACTGGGTTGGTGGGCATGATTCCTGTCTTCAGTAATACAGGAGTCATTTTTGGGTGGTTGTGTGTCAGGAAATTATGCTAGGCTGGTTACCGGTATTATTTTTGCCATTAACCAGCCTACCGTAATTTTCTGTCGCACAACCTCCTTTTCCCATGCCGCCACCCCCCACCCGATAGAGTTACTTTTTTTACGCTAGCCCAAGCTTAGCGCCGGCTTGCACCATTCCTTAAATATGGCCCCCGGCTAGCACTGTAAAATGGCACAAGCCGGCGCTAAATTGTTTGATGAAAAGCTGCGTTAGTACAGTTTTGTATCAAAAAGTATAAATATGCCCTAAACATCTGAATTCATATTAGAAAGAACGAATGTGAAATAAGTAATTAAATAAATACCAAATATTAAAATATTTAATTTTATTTAAGAAGTTCTATGAATATTTACAATGTACTATATCATTATTAATTTAAAAGAAATCAAAATATAAAATTATTATTTTAAAAAATAAACCCAGATTTAAAAAATACATATATGAACTAGTAAAATTCAGAAATATTATGAATAATGCATGATTTATAATAAAAAACAAAATATAAAATATACTTTAAGACACTTTCCAAACAACTTTTCTACAAAACCAATAACCTAGCAAAACAACTATAATAACTTAAAAAACATGCAGTGTACATTACCATTAAATATGCTCATTAGTAAAAATAATAAATTATACATTTTAAACACTTATCAAAATAACCAAATATTAAACATTACCCTGAAATATTATGTTACATTATTGAAATAATTAATAATCAGGAATAATAAACCTAATTAAATTAAAAAAAAATATATTTTAAAACACTTCCTATCTCTGTTCTCTTGCAAACCCATCAACTCTCGATAAATCCAAACTAATATTAAAAAATGCTAATAATTCATAAGATATAACTAGTACAAATAGTATTGAAAAATATAATTGTAAATTTAATTAATTAACAAAATAAACAATAATCCAAACTATACATGTAAAATAATTACCCACTTCACATAATAACCTAATTAACCCAGTAAAATGATTACATAACTTTGCATTATGAATGTAATATATGGTAAAACACATCCCACCCTATTCCCTCAGAAATCCAACAACCCACTAAAACAGTTAAACAAACTGTAAATGTGTTACCAAACAAAATAAAACAGTTAAAAACATAATTACAATAATTAACAATAAAATAAAGTTACAAATTACTAGCAATAAAATAATAACAACATATAACAATCAAACAAACTAATCACTACAATAAAAACACGAATTAATTGTGTCCAATTATATTAAAGAAAAGTTTAACAAATGCATCTATATTTTTAACATCCTTAAAAACAATAGTTTTACCTTTTGTATTATACCCCACAATATTCTGGAAATCAATATATTTTTTGCAGTCGTTTTCAAATCCAATGATATTCTTGGTACAGTATTAATGTAGAACACCCTTCAAAGCACTAATGTCTCACCTTTTGTGGTTGCAAACTATGCGATTTACAAAATCCCATGTTTACCACTGCAAACGGCCTTTTAAAGTTTAAGAAAGCCTTTTTATGATTCAGGAAAGTTGTTCCAATGTGTAAAAACGCATTTGAGAACGCTTTCTGAATCTCAAAAATGTTGGGGCAAAAAGTGTCCCCGACAGCTTGCCATTCAGAAATAGATGTATCAGTGATTTTTTAACCCAATTCCTGTAGCACACCATTGACCACTTACCAACCCCAGAAGGTAATTTGCAATGCAACCTACTAGTATATCGATTGTACCGCAAATTGCTGTTGGTGTTGGTGTGCAAATTGCACATCCCTTCTTTGCCCATTGAAGTAGTGCATCGGGCCTAAGGGCAAAAAGGAGCATTAAGTAGGTAATGGAGTGACCCTGGGGGCAGAAATACATCTGAGAGCTCTGGTGGCACAGCATAAACTGGCCTCAGTAAAAACAATATTAAAAAGGATCACCATGCCAAGTTGCGTATGTCTGTCACTGATGGACACTGATTTATGAAGCATCTTTATTGTCCTCAACACATGCTCAAATTGGTAGGTGTTTTTGCAGAAGCAGTTTTAGTGGCGATTCAGTCCTCTTCAAGGCCGTAGGCTGCTCACTAGCTCACTACCAGGCATGCTGTGAGTACTTAGTATTTGTGATGTGGAGTAGACAAGAGCCTGTCTGCTTAAACTTTACTTGAAATTACTACACCTTGGTCTTTAGAGCTGCATGCCTGACAGTATAGGAGGTCAAAGATGGGATTACTGCTCTTGAAATCATAGCTGTAGGCTTGACCGTTTGTCACAGCCTGCACTATGGCTGAAGAAGGGAATGGAAACCTTCCAGTTTTGCAGGAATGAGGCTACCCATCTGCAAGCAATGCCAGGGCAGAGTTTCTTCTGCATTGCATCCTGGTACCCAATCTTCGTCAGTCTAACACTTCAAAGGTACACACACAGAGCTGAAGCCCTGTCCAGATTATTCGAGGTGTATCTTCTGCCCTGCTAAATCTGCAGGCCTGTCAACCGTGCAGGTATGGCAGGCGTGCTCAGTGATTAAAATGTCAAAAATTTCCATGTGCCTATGCAACTGTTCAATTGCATCACCCCACCTAGAAGCAAATAACCTAGTCGCTGCTCAAAGGTAGGGAGACAATCTCTTCTCCTGCCTGCTTGCACCTAACAGATGTTATCACTGATTTTTTTACTAATGAATATTCATGTGTTCTGAGTGTTGAATTTTGCATAGAAAATTAGTTAATGTGGAGAAATAATACACACATTTGAAAATGTGCCTACTTGAGTGACTGCCAACATTCACAAAGTGTGCCTATTAACAGCTTATTAATGTAAAATATTGAGCTCATGTTTGGGTTAAAGTAGTAGTATGTCATATTAATGGTTATGTATTATGTATTTGCTTTATTAATCATAGGCCTTATTTTAGCGAGGTCTTGGGCCTAGTTGCACGGCCTCATGTCAAGGTGCATTGCTCAGGTGAATTATAAAATGGCTTCTTAGAGAGTTAAATCTTGATTTTCCACTGCATTGACCAAATGTTAGTAACTAGAATTCTTTCCCATGAGAACTGCTTGCTAGAATATGTTGTACTAGCTAGGGATACATTGTATAACTTAGTGTGTGTAAAGATGACCTTCCCAGGAGAAGACAATGGATGCACTGACTGGAGTATAAGCTGATACAAATTTGTTACCTGACGAGCCCAACATAAGTAACAGGAGAAGAGGAGCCAATCATTGACATGTGAACAGTGGCCTAGTAAATTCTTAGATTTAGGGTTCTACTTTCATTGGACTAAACATAAAAGCAGCATGGGAAGTAGGTTTAGGGAATCTCATTTAGCCAGACTGCACTGAGAGGAGAGACACCATTAGCCCTTAGCGCTCTTCCTTTCAACTGCCCAGATGCGCCATTCTCCCCATTCCTTTGAGTGTTTAGATGTTATTCTTTCCTGAACTGCATGAAGAGACTTTACAGTCCTGAACTTTGATGCTGAATTCCGATGCCTTGCTTACCGAATAGATGTCCAATTGACGAAGACTGTCACAGCTTGCTGAACCATACTGAGGCAAGGTATAAGACGATGTTACTGATTGTTATGTTTATTTGTTTTTTTCCCTAGGAACCAAATGCTAATTTTGACAGAGCCATAGTTAGATGTTTTTCCAAATTTGAGTTGACTAAAATTGTTTTGCATGAAGTCCAAACATGCTATTCTAATCTGATCGTTAGTAGAATACTCACTGAGGAATAAAGCTGAAAGGTCATGGTGTGTGAAAAATACTGACCCCTATGATTGTTGGTGCCATTGTTTGTCATTGCAATTGATTTTGTATTGGTATGGAGTCTCATGGTGAGAAATACTCTAAGCACAGTCAAAAGGTCCATCGACCTACAAACATGTCCCCTTATCAATTAATGTCAATTAACCAAATAAGGGCGGACCCACTAACAGAGATCAGATGGCAGGTAAGAGCAAGAACAATGCTTCGGGTCAAATTACACTCTGAAAATGTTCAACCTTGAAAACATTACTACTAATTTTCACTCTCACTGGGCAGTGGATAACTGTACAAAGATTTCCAGTCAGAGGACTACCTCATAAAATATAATATCTGGAGGTAATGCCGGGTGGAAGCTTTCAAAAAGGAAGATCTTACTGTAGCTAAACAGTTTTTATACTCTTTATTGCAATATGTTTGTGTTGGAATCATGAGAGTACTGGAGCTTCGAGCTATCACAGAAAGAACCAAAAGTACCATTGAGGGAGATATTCCCTAGGCAGCTGTTTAGAACTTCACCTATGGATGTTAGCTGAAAAAACTAGTGCTATGTCTTGCACCTATTTAATTTCTGCTTGACGTTATAGGGACTGTTATTTAGGACAGTGGATTAACCCATGCAACTCTCCTTGTGTCTTCTGGTTGAGCTTCACTGAATCCGTTACTTTGAAGCAAGACGTCATCACTGGATCAATGGGGACTTGCTATTCAAAGCGAGGAATGAAGTTCACAGCCTCTTCAGCCTGTACTGAAAGTTCAGTTTACAGGACAGTCATTAACCAAAATGCCCATTGTTTTCTTGTGCTGAGGTAAACTGAACACTGGCAAGCTATCCCTTAAAATGCCTCTGTCTGTCAGTAAACCAATTAAATTCCCATCAAAATATAATGACACGGAAAATAACACGCAAGTTGAGATTTTTGTGTTGATTGGAGTTTTGCAGGAACCAGTGAAGGCCAGGTTGTTGACAAGTTGAATTAAGGAAGCCCAGCTAAGCATTACAATAAGCATGAGTGCATAACTGCACTGGGAGATGTCAACACAAACATTTTGCTGGTGAAGCATAATGGGAGAAGGCTGAGAGGCAAACACATATCTTGTTAGTGAGGCTAATACTATATGCAGAATTCACAGCACCAGTAAATGTTATTTTTGAGTTACTAAGGCTGGGCCTGTTTTAGAACCCCAAACAATTAATTTTAGGTCTATTGGAAAATGCTGGAAGGCTTTTAGGTGCTAGGGGCCAGATGTACGAAAGGATTTTACCCATTCTGTGTCTATGGGAAAAAGCTTTCGTACATATGGCGCTAGGTCTCAAAGTGATGTTGTTTGGCAATTATGGCCCTTATTTATACTCAGTTTACGCTAATTCAGCGCAAACCTAACTCCATATTTATACATATGGTGCTAGACACATCTAGTGCCAAAGTTATGGAGTTTACATCGTTTTCTGGACTTGAGAACCTACCTTGCATCAATGAGATGCAAAGTAGGTGTTCCCGTCCCGAAAAGGATGATATGGCCTTTGCGCCATATTTATCCCCCCATGCTAAAATCAAGCACGGGGGGATGGGCCTTAAATAGTGGCAATAAGCTTGCTCTCCCATGGCTTGGGCTTTTGCTCTACATCCAGGGAGTAGTTTTCCCCATAGGGGCCTTGTGTATGGTACGATTTTAGAAGGCCAGGAAGGCCTTGAACTGTGTGATACACTGTTCATATGGTTATGTCCTCTAGGGTCTGATTGTATGGTTACACTGAAATGCTTTTTCACCATGCTGCTTTGCTGTGATGCCCTCTAGGGGTTGTTCTGACCATTACAGTCTAATTTCAAGTATCTGAAAGAATACGCAAGACACAAAGGGGGTCATTTTGACGCTGGCGGCCGGTGGCCGCCAGGGCCACCGACCACGGGAGCACCGCCAACAGGCTGGCGGTGCTCCCACGAGCATTCTGACCGCGGCGGTTCAGCCGCGGTCAGAAGCGGAAAGTCGGCGGTCTCCTGCCGACTTTCCGCTGCTCGGGGGAATCCTCCATGGCTGCGGAGCGCGCTCCGCAGCCATGGGGATTCTGACACCCCCTAACGCCATCCTGTTCCTGGCGGGTCTCCCGCCAGGAACAGGATGGCGGTAGGGGGTGCCGCGGGGCCCCTGGGGGCCCCTGCAGTGCCCATGCCCATGGCATGGGCACTGCAGGGGCCCCCGTAAGAGGGCCCGCAAAGATTTCAGTGTCTGCCATGCAGACACTGAAATACGCGACGGGTGCAACTGCACCCGTCGCACCCCTGCAACTACGCCGGCTCAATTCTGAGCCGGCGTCCTCGTTGCAGGGGCATTTCTTCTGGGCCGGCGGACGCTCTTTTGGAGAGCGCCCGCCGGCCCAGAGGAAATGTTAGAATGGCCGCTGCGGTCTTGTGACCGCGGTGCGGTCATTTGGCGGCGGAACCTTGGCGGACGGCCTCCGCCGTCCGCCAAGGTTAGAATCAGGCCCAAAGTTTATTCCTGATAAAAAAATGTTTTATTGGGTTTTCATGATGATTGCATATGTTTTATTGGTATTTCATTATCACGCTTATGGCAATGATTCATGCCAAATTAATATAGTAATTACTGAGTGATTGTTGAAACTCATTTGGTATGTTTGAGTGACCCCTATAGGGGGTCACCAGTGATTACTAAATACCATCTATGGTATGTTCCATCCGCCAATGTATATTTGTAAATTTGTGCATTGTATTTATTAGCTTCCAAATCTAAACCATTTGTAAAGCACATGGCTAACCACATGGCTAACCACATTTTGAGAGACCCAGCGCTGTTTGAAGTGATGGAGTGGAAAGCCAACCAGAGGATTTAGGGAAAAGGAGGGTCTTTAGTTTTTTTCTAAAACTCAAGTGGTTGTTGTCCTCTCACAGATTTCTGGTAACACATACCAAATATTAGGTGGCTTCCCCCCATTTCTTGTTCTTTGGATTTTGGGACAGGCAGCATCTCTTGCTTATTGGACCTAAGGTCCCTATTCACATTATAGTGCATCGCCATATGTTGCAAGAGAATGGGGCCTACTTTGTACTTTGCTCGGTGCAGATTGCAGATTGCCTTAAATTGTATTCTCCACTTTATCTCCAGCAATAAAGTGTTTTAAGTGTTGTGGTTGCCGACTGTGCTTTCAGTATTCCCAACAGAATGTAAACTACAGTATTCTGGATAACCTGTAGCCTAATTATTACTGCTTTAGGACTCGCTAAATAGACAGCATTTCCATAGTCAAGGCAGGACACGATAACCCCTTGGATCACCACTCTGCGTGATTTCACTGGGAGCTACTTTAACGCCTTCCTAAGCACTTGCATACGGCCAAAATAACAGTTCGATACCTTCTTCACATGTGAGGACATAGTCAGATGTTTTCCAAAGTCATTGTCTGACTCTTTACCTCCTCCTTAGGAAATTGTCATTCCCCTTGGGAGATTGACCACACTATTCTGACCCAAAGCATGGTGTTTTGACTCAGCACCATTACCTCCATTTTCTCCCCATTAAGCCTTAGACAGCTGTCTTTCATTCATTCAAACGCCCTTCCCAGACAGCAGTTCAATCTTCGAGAAATTGCATCAATATCCATGTCTGTGATAATAAATGTACTTCTCCTTTTTCTAAAGAAAAAGTACTGAATGGACAATAATTTATTGAGTGTTATTATTGAGTGTCAGTGATTGGTGGTTACTAGCCCACACCACCTCCCTTGGGTAGCCATAGACCGCTCCGCCTCGTTTTCCTGTGAGAGTCAAGCACCTCAATGGGGTGTTTAGTTCCCAGTGAGGACAATTGAGGAACTATTACTTGTGCTGGTAACACAGCTAATAACCAAAATTCTAACTACCTACTGGCAACTGCCACACACACACATACAGACACACTAAGATTATGCTACTTGAATTTATATTAGTAATTACATCTATTTTAACCTCAATTTAATTAAATATTAAATAAATAATATTTTAATCATAAATAAAAACAAACAATTCAATTTAAAGTATGTAATTCATTATTTTATAAATATAATTAATTATATGGCTATGCTATTTTACACTTTTTTAACTTTCATAATGATAAGGAGATTTTAAGGCTTAAGGATGGGTAGTGATTAGTGCTAGTAAGGAGTTTTAAGGACTCAGGAGTGGGTAGTGCAAAGGGGTGATAAGAAGTTTTTTAAACCTCAGGGATTGGTACTGCATAGAGGTAGTAATGCTTGTTTGGGGTTTCAGGATAGGTAGTGTATGGGGTAGTAAGGAATGTTTATGGATCAGGAAAGGTAGCGTAAAGGGATAGTAAGGAGTTTTGAGGGTTCAGGAATGCTTTTGTATAGAGGTAATAGGGTGTTTAAGGGCTAAGAGATGTAGGGGGTCATTCTGACGGCGGGAGCACCGCCAACAGGCTTGCGGTGCCCCGCAGGGCATTCTGACCGCGGCGGTTTGGCCGCGGTCAGAAAGGGAAAACCGGCGGTCTCCCGCCGTTTTCCGCTGCCCTGCTGAATCCTCCATGGCGGTGCAGCTTGCTGCGCCGCCATGGGGATTCAGACACCCCATACCGCCATCCTGTTCCTGGCGGTTCGCCTGCCAGGAACAGGATGGCGGTATGGAGTGTCGTGGGGCCCATGGGGGCCCCTGCAGTGCCCATGCCAATGGCATGGGCACTGCAGGGGCCCCCGTAAGAGGGCCCCACAAAGAATTTCAGTGTATGCTCAGCAGACACTGAAATTCGCGACGGGTGCAACTGCACCCGTCGCACCTTCCCACTCCGCCGGCTCCATTCGGAGCCGGCTTCCTCGTGGGAAGGGGTTTCCCGCTGGGCTGGCGGGCGGCCTCCTGGCGGTCGCCCGCCAGCCCAGCAGGAAACACAGAATAACCGCAGCGGTCTTCTGACCGCGGTGCGGTATTCTGGAGGGGGGAACTCTGGCGGGCGGCCTTCGCCGCCCGCCAGAGTTAGAATGACCCCCGTATTGTTTAACATGTTAGAACTAAAAGTAATTAAAAATAATATTAGTTGAGTGCTAAAAAAAATTCATTATCATCATTAATAAATTTAACAAAAACACTAATTAAAAAAATTAGATGACATTTTTAAAATTACTTTGGGATCTATCTATCTATCTATCTATCTATCTATCTATCTATCTATCTATCTATCTATCTATCTATCTATCTATGTTTAGTTAATTCTTTAAGCACAGCCATAACCAGAAAGGTTTTTTGTCTTTACTGTTAAGGCGGAATGAGAGACTGTGAAGTGAATAAGAGACGTGTTGTCAGAGATTTCCTAAAGAGTAAAATAGAGGCAAGGCATCTCATAATTTAGCAGCAGCCACTGAGAACACTTAGGGCCTGATTGCAACTTTGGCAGTCCCACCACGGGACCGCCAAAGCAATGGGGATACTGCCATGGCAGTGGCGCCCTCGACCATATTACAATGTTCTCGTCGGGCTGATCGGTGGGAACATTGAATAATGAGGATCCAACCGGGCTGCCCGGCGGAAACAGTGCTACGGTATTAGCCTCAGGCTAATACCGTTGCACCCCAGCACTATCGGAATGCTCACTGCCTGCAAAACACAGAATTTCTGTGGTGCTGGGCAGCCACCCCCGTTTTCCCCTGCACTGGCTTTCTGACAGCCTTTCCATGGTGGGGAGACCACCATGGAAAGGGTGGGGGAAAGTGGGGGTGTAGTCAGCCAGTTGGCTCTGAGTTCATCGTCGCCCTGGCTAGTTACAACTCCAGCCACCGTCCACCCGCCAGGAACCACGTTCCCGGCAGAGACAGAGGTCCCCTGGTGGGTCATCAGGGTTGTAATATTGCGGTCGGACTGCCACAGTTGCGGCGGTCCGTGTGTCACTGAAAGGCTGGCAGTTCATGGACCACCAGCCTCATAATGAGGCCCTTAATTATCAAAAGCAGAAGTATGATCTTTAGGTATTTTTAGAAGAAACTGCTGGTTTGGATGAACACATCTGAAAGAGTCATGTGCCATAAAAGCATGTAGGTTGGTATAAACACCTTAATGTACAACAGTTATAGCTTTAAAAGTTAATCTGTGTTACGCTGGTAGCCAGTAATTTTGTTTTCTCTGTGAGGTAACAGAGTCAATCCTTTTCTAGTTATAGAGTATTCAAATTGCTGCATTCTTGATCAACAGTAATCATAAAATAAGTCTGTAAAACCTCATTACTGTAGTTAATTTTGGACTCAGTAAGTCACCAGGAGCAGACATTAATACTGGCCCTCATTACGACCCTGGCGGTCAGTCATAAAGTGAAAGTAATACCGCCAACAGGCTGGCGGTAACTACCACCAAACTATGACGATGGCGGAAAGTTCTCCAAAAGACAGCCAATGTACCACACTGACTGCCAGTGAGGAAACAACAGGCACCACGGCAGTAGCCATCTACAGCCAGGTGGAAGTCAAAGTTCTGCCAACCATATTATGACAACACAATCTTCCACCTTTTCCGGGGTGGTACCAACAACATCAAAAGCCTGGCGGAAACTGAGCTCAGAAGTGAAATGACTCACCTTTGAAGACACAGGGAAGAACCATGTCACCATGGAGCCCGACCTGCATGTTTTTCTGATGATATTCTACGTTATGCTCCACCACGAACAGCAATGCCGGCAAAGACGATGACGAAGAGTACAGCCACCTAGCACACAAGGGAGGGGGGGGAACGAGAGTGACACACACACGCAACATACAACCCCCCCCACACACCATACACACAACCAGCTGCACAAGAAAGCCTCCACTAAATCAGCTGAATAATCCAAGGGCAAAAAGAATTGACCAAAGTGAATGTATTAGGATCAACACAGTATAAATAATAATTTAGGCAATGTAACAGATATATACAAATGTACAGAACAAGGGACACAGCCCAGTCCTCATTTTGCGTGGGCCAAAGTCCAAGGCCCCACTTGTCACCTGCATCAACACAGAGAGAACACTGCAGGAGCATCAGCTGGTAAATAGGCAGGCACCTCAGGGGGAGGTGGTGGGCACTGGTTCTGGAGAAGGCAACATGCCCTGTGCCTGGACCTGGGGAGTGCAACGCCACAGTCTCTCGAGTGGGTGTCTTGCCCACTGGTTCTGGAGGGGGCAACATGCCCTGTGCTTGGTCCTGGGCAGTGCGCAGCCACAGTCTCTCGAGTGGGTGTCTTACCTACTGGTTCTGGAGGGGGCAACATGCCTTGCGCTTGGTCCTGGGGAGTGGAAAGCCACAGTCTCTCTCAAGTGGGTCTCTCCCACACTGGTTCTGGAGAGGGCAACATGCCCTGTGCTTGGTCTTGGGGAGTGCAAGGCCACAGTCTCTGGAGTGGGTGTCTTGCCCACTGGTTCTCGAGGGGTCAACATGCCCTGTGCTTGGTCCTGGGGAGTGCAAGGCCACAGTCTCTCAAGTGGGTGTCTCCCACACAGGTTTTGGAGGGGGCAACATGCTCTGTGTCTGGTCCTGGGGAGTGCAAGGCCACAGTCTCTGGAGTGGGTGTCTTGCCCACTGGTTCTGGAGTGGACAGGCTAGCACAGCAGCCCATGGACGGTGGTGATGGCTGCACTGTTTTGGTGGTGGTGGGAGGCTCTGGCACATCCCCTGCACCCTCGGATGGATGCACTGTGGTGGTGCTGCTGGTGGGAGGGGCTCCTGCACATCCCCTGCACCCTTGGATGGATGCACTGTGGGGGTGGTACTGGTGGGGGGATGCTCCTGCGCATCCCCTGTGTCACAGCTGCTGGCCCAGGCTCCTTGACCCTTTTGACTGCAGGTGCTGGCTCCTTGCCCTTCCTGGCTGCTGGTGCAGGTTCCTTGGCCTTTCTGGTGGCAGGTGCAGGCTCCTTGGTCTCCCTGCCTGCTGGTGCAGGCTCCTTTCCCTTTCTGGTGGCAGGTGCAGGTTCCTTGCCCTTCATGCCTGCTGGTGAGGGCACCTTCCCCTTTAGGCTGGCTGGTGCAGACTCCTTCCCCTTTAAGCTGGCTGGTGCAGCCTCCTTCCCCTTCAGTAAATGTGGCCTGGATTCCTTTCCACCATGAGTGGTTGCGGATGAAACTGGGCCCTTGGACTGTGTGGCTGAGGTGCTTGGCTGGGTTTGTGATACCCTGGCCATATGTGCAGGATGGGGGAATAGGGGTAGGAAAGAGGTCAATGGTGGATAGGAACAGTTTTTTTAGGGACATTGGGGTGGGAAGATGGAGAAGGAATGGAAGTGGAGGATGAGGGAGTGGTTGTCGGAGGTGTCTGTTTGCTGGAGTTGGGTGCAGGTGCATGGGCTGTATGCTGTTATGAGGTGGATGGCTGTTGGGTGTCTGAGTGCTTGTGTTTGTGTCTTTAGGAGGGGAGCAGACACAGTGGGAGAGGACACAGGGGACATGTGCATGGATGTTGTGGAGGTGTCTGCCTGTGAGGTGTGTGTTCTGAGTGGTGTGGTGATGATGCTGGTAGTGGATGATGATGGAGTGCATGCAGGTGTGAGTGTTGACATAACTAGGTGGGAGGTAGAGGAGGAGGAAGAGGGGGAGATAGTGGAAATAGTGGATGTTGTTGTGTCTGCAACTGGATGGTGTTTGTGTGCATGCCTGTGGGATGAAGTGTGGTGCTTGTGTTTGCCTCTGACACTCTTGGGTGTTGTCTTGTGTGTATGCTCGTCTGCCTTTGTGCTTGGGATGGGGTTGAGGAGAATGGGACTGGGAAGTGGAAGTTAGAGGGGGATGGTAGAAACAGGGGCAATGGCTGCCATCAGAGAGGAGGCCAGAGCCTGGATCACTCTCTGTTGGGCCGCCAATCCAGTGTGAATGTCCTCCAGGAATGCATTAGATTGTTGCACCTGGGCTGCCAGCCCCTGGATGGCATTCACAATGGTTGACTGCCCTACAGAGATGGATCTCAGGACGTCAATAGCCTCCTCACTCAGGGCAGCAGGGCTTACTGGGGCAGGGCCTGAGGTGCCTGGAGCAAAGGAGATGCCTACCCTCCTGGGTGAGTGGGCACAGTCAACTTGATGAGCGGCTGCTGGGAGAGCGGTGCTGGTACGGGGTGGCGGCTGTACCTGCAGCTGGGGTGGTCACAGAAGTGTCCTCCACCACCAGAGAGATTCCATCAGAGGAGGTATCTGTGTCTGAACTGTCCCCTCCAGTCTCTGCCGTGGTGCCCTCCTTCCCCTCCATCCCACTGGTGCCCTCAGCGTCGGTGGACTCTGCCTCCTGGGTCCTGTGGGATGCAGCTCCATCCGTCACTGGTGCCTCTGCTCCTCCGCCAGATGATGCTAATGCATGTAAGGACAGGATGGCAAAACAAGAAAGGGGGGAAAGAGACAAAGGATACACTGGGTAAATGGCTACACCAACACCACCATTGGAGTACACAGCACCCTCACACACAGGGAACAGAGCTACGTACTATGCATTGCACCACCACTGATATTGCTAGCCACCAAGGCATAAGGAGGAGCACACACCGCCAACTGTAGCACACCTGGGACCCACCAGCCCTGGCCAGTAGTGGATGCCTACAAGCTAGGTAGCAGGATTATCCCTTCAGAACCTTAGCCACCTGGGAAACCCCACTGCAATGCCAGGCCTGGCCTAGGGGCACCCACTGACACACATCCACCA
Organism: Pleurodeles waltl; assembly: GCF_031143425.1. Classification (NCBI taxonomy): domain Eukaryota; kingdom Metazoa; phylum Chordata; class Amphibia; order Caudata; family Salamandridae; genus Pleurodeles; species Pleurodeles waltl. The sequence continues at coordinate 623,638,001 of NC_090438.1, read as the reverse complement.
CCCGGATACCATCCTACCATGCGTATGTTGCAATGATGGACACTGTACTCACCCCATTGTGGCTGCTGTGATTCCCTCAAGCACCCATCCAGCACTGGATAGGCCACCGCCAGTATGCGGGCCATCAGGGGGGTCAGGGTTTGACGTTGGGAGGCCATCCCCAGCTGGGCCTCCCCCGTCTTCCATGCCCAGCGTCTCAGGTCCTCCCACCGTTTGCGTTCTCCTCCCCCTGGCGCACAGCAGTCCTCCCAGTTTCCCTCTTGGCCTGTAACTCTGTCCCCTGAACCGTGTGCCCACTGCAGTGGCCCCAGATCCCTGATTGTCTTGGGGGCGAGGTGTGGCCTGGGGTCCCTGTAGAGGTAGACACCCTGCTAATTGACGTGTCCTGGGGACAGATGAGTGGGTACGCTGGGTGGGTGCTGTGGTGCTGATTCCTGATGGGGGAGGCTCTGTGGTGGTGTGTGACTGGGCCTTGGTAACCGGCTGTCCAGTAGTCCCTGATGGGCCAGGTAGGCCATCCAGATCCTGAAGACCAGAGTTGCTGTCATCACTGTTGGCCTCTTCAGTTGGGGGACTGGATACTGCTGGCCCCTCCTCTCCGGTGACACTGGCTGAGGTACCTGTGGGGATGTAAATTATGTGTTATGGTTTCTGTGTCTGACATATTGTACATCCATGGCTTCTCCTCTATGGTTGGATTTGCCCTGCCAGCTTTTACTTGTGTATGTTAGTATATGTTGGGATTGTTAGTTCTCTCTGCTATGCATGCTTTATTGATGATTGTCCATGCAGGGCTGTGAGGGGTGTCCATGCGTGGGAACAGCATGCAGGTCTTGGCATTGGGATTAGTGAGATGTGATGGTGGGGTGTGTGGGATGTAGTGGAGTGATGGGTGTGTGTGGGTGAGGGTATGTGATGGCATGCAGGTAGGGGAGTGCAAATAGTAGAGAGTTGACTTACCAGAGTCCAGTCCTCCTTCGACTCCGGCCAGGCCCTCAGGATGCAGTATTGCTAATACTTGCTCCTTCCATGCTGTAAGCTGTGGGGGAGGTGGTGAGGGTCCAGCGCCAGTCCTCTATACAGTAAGCTGGTGTCTTGCTGCTATGGAACATACCTTCCCACGTAGGTTGTTCCACCTCTTCCTGATTTTCCCTAGTTCTTGGGTGCTGTCCCATGATGTTGACCATGTCCACAATTCACCGCCATAGCTCAATCTTCTTAGCTATAGATATCTGCTGCACCTGTGCTCCAAATAGCTGTGGCTCTACCCTAATGATTTCCTCCACCATGACCCTTAGCTCCTACTCTGTGAAAAGGGGGTGTCTTTGTGGTGCCATGGGTGTTCTGTGAGGTGTTTTGGTGAGGGAGTATTGGGAATGTGTTGGGGTGTGTGATGGTGTGATGTGGAGTGCATGAGTGGTGAATATGTGTGAGTAGTGTGTGGCTCTAGTTGTGTGAGTGGTCTTGGTGTCTCTCTGTTGGCAATGGTTTGTAGTCAAAAAGGGTTGTGGGTACCATGGGTGTGTGTTTTATAGTGGTGTGGGTGTGTGGGTGTGTTGTGTGTGCGGGTGTCAGATGTGTGTTATTTGAATTGTCCAATGTTGTGTTGTTTTGTATGTCGGTGTCCATTGTGAGCGCGGCGGTATGTACTGCCAATGGTTTACAGCCATTGAATGTCCGTCGTGGTGATTCGTGGGTCATAATGTGGTGGGCGCTGTTCTGTTGGTGTAACGGTTTGGGTTTTGATACCGCCACTGTCTCACTGATCTTTGGGCTGCCAGATTTGTGTGTGTGGCTGTATTCTGTCGGATTGGTGTGTGTGTGTCATAATATGGTGAACGGATTTCCGCCAGCGTGGCGGTAAGTTGGCGGCCATCAGCGTGGCGGTAAGTGGGATTTACCACCAATGTCATATTGAGGACCACTGTGTCCCAGTCCTGCTTCAAAAGTATCTAAAAGGTTGTTTTTCTTAACGAAATCATGAATTTGTGAAGAAAAAAACAACTTTCTTTCCAACAATTGAGATAAATAGAGAAGAAAAAAAAGTGTACGGTAATTGCTAAGTTCTGTGGGATGTAGAAAAGTTTTGTTTTTTTCAATAATTGTTTATAGCAGCAGTTTTTACTATCGTATGAGGATCACTGCGTTGGTACAATGCAGAAAACATGGTGCTAAGGCTAGGCGGAAGCAGAAATGCCCCATATCTTAGTTGATCTGGCCCATTTCTGCAGTCTCCCTTTCGAGCAACGAAGCGCAGTAGCTTTGCTTGCTGCCCTGCATTACGTGAAAAATGAGCAAATCACCACAATTTTCAAATGAAGATCATAGGCTTTGTGCCACTTAAATCTGGTGTAGTTATAGTGTCAAGGACACAAGTTGTTTGGACAACTAAGATATATCTTTTCTTTTAATGTGGTTTTGCTTTGATTTGAACTTGTTTTGAACTCATTTGGTACCCACGTAATAGAAGTGTTAAATTTTGTTCCGGTTTCTATGACTGATCAATGAAAATCATTATGAGCTACTTCTTAAAGTAAAGATTAGTTTATGTTTAGTTTATGGCACATAGGGTACTGAGTTAGCAAAGTTTTGTGTGAAAAAGTATAGAGCCGGCTAGCGCCATTCCAAAATGCTGGCTGGGTGCCATATTTATGGAATGGCACTAGCCGGCACTAATGCCCTGTTAGCATCCTTGGAAAGGACGCTAACGAGGTCGGGGAGGCGTAGGGGAAACCGAGGCTTGTGAGAGCATAAAAATGCATTGAACAATAAGAAATGATTTTGGGTGATGATTTGGGCCTCCCAAGCTATGATGAGGACCCAGAGAATGATGAGCCAGAGCACATCATGCTGAGTAATGTGGTGGTGGTCCCACCATCCTAGGACCACCACAGGCTGAGATATGGGTATAAATATTTTTTAAATAAAGGCCCTGCAAAGCATTATGGGGGTGAATCTCTGTAGAGGGGTGAATATTGTAGCAGCAGCTCTCCTGCTGCGCTTGGGAGAGTCACAGTGATATTTTCCTTGTTGCTTTTGTTTAGAAAGCAGCCTCCTGCCTCGTTTTTCACTTCCTAATGGGGGGTGCACCCCAGATCTTGCCATCATTGGAGGGCATCATGGGGAGCCCACTCCCAGCAGCCCTCGCTGCCCCCCCACACATTCAGCACTCCTGTGTGCAGCCGCAGGACCCAGCAGGAGTCTTCTTTGAGTCTGCCAGGCCCAGTGAGAAGACAGGTGTTGTTGAGACCGCCTCCTGGGGCCCAGGAATACAATGGGGCCCAATGGTGAGGTCCTAGGCATCTCCGACCTCCTGCAGGGGGAGCATGACGATGGGGTCATGGGGAGGGGACCCCATGCACTCCCTCTCCCCCAATGTTGTAAATGTGGCTTTCTTGTACAGGGCCCAGGTCCCCCCCTCACAGGGGAATCCGATCAAACAACAGACGAGCCTCATGTGCTCTGAGGGAAGAAAAATAGGTCAAATGTTCCCAAAAGTTACAATGCCATAACACAGACCCCGTTGGGCTGATTTGGATGATCCTGGGCTCATTGTGCTCTTGGGGTTGTACTCTATCCACCAGGGGCAGCTGGTCCTCCTGGCTCCTTGTGCCAGTTCTCCTTTGTGGCTTTGTTGGTAGGTGCAGAAAAGTCCTGGGCTTCCCCCAACTGGTCCTCAGGGGAAGTAAGGGGTCCAATGCCACTGGCCCTTTGGGAGACCCACTGGTCCTGGGGTCAGCTGGACAGAGTTCTGGTTCTTGATTGGGATCAGGGGGTTCCTTTTTCCAGTTCTCCATGGCAGTCCCAGGATCCAGCAGTGCACTAGGTAGAAAATCCACAGGCAAGAAAGAGTCTTCCCATTGTGCAAGAGGTAGTAAAGGGGAGGAGAAGGTTCCAAAAGACAGGCACCCCTAACCAATCATGGGGTGCGACATCACCCCTCAACACCTATTCCAATTGTCCTGCATAGCATGTTGGGACAATCCAAAATGGTGTCATCCAGGAGCCATTGGTCACACCAGCTCATCGGGTCTCAGCTCCAAACCTTGCTGATACCACCGCCAGGGACTTGCACACTAGAATTTCAATGGGACCCCCCCCCTGGTGGTTTGCCTCCATTTGTCTGGGCACTCTCCTTTGTTCAGTGGGCTTGGGCAGCTGGATGACTGATACAGATCATTCCGCCCCATGCCGTTCCTCCTCAGGAGCTAGAAGAAGTAGTGCTAATTGTTCCTTTTGTGATGGCAGAGCTTTGTTCCTGCTGCTAGAGAAATTGTAATGACAGGGTACAGCAGGGTGACACAAGGCCTTGGCTCTGATCCTGAGTTGAGCCAGGAAAACATGGAAACTCTGAATGACCCACAAGATGTACAGTTATCATTTTGGAAGTTTCAAATTTGGTTTTCTCGTACAGGTTACACTCCAGTTCAAGACGTCAGTGGTCTCTGTAGGCCAAGAGAAAGTGAAACTACATTCTAAGGCAGCTCTCTCCCTACATGTATAATGGAGTTTCAATATAGTTAAAATAGTAGAGCACACTGACGTTCCCTAATAGTGTACACTACCCTCAAGAGGCCTATCCCAGGTCAATACGTAACCATGCAGAGTCTGCATTGTGCCAGGCTACCTGTGCGGTGTTACCGGGCTGTGCACAACAGTAGTCTCCCACGTGGGGCCCACACATGGGTGCACATGAGTGTGCACACATGTTCAAGTGGAACCAGCCAAGTCCCCCTTACCCTTGAGGTGTCACAGCAGCCTGATTTCAAAAGGCAGATACTGACAGTAAACATGTGCAATCCGCTTACCATATCATTACCGTGGGTGAGACACTGGTATTGAGGCGCATCTACAGTCAAAAGTCCAACAACCCAGTGATCAAAAAAGAAAAAAAATCCAGGCGCACTGCTGGGGCAAAACTCAGAACAACAGTAGTTATAGTTGGTTCTGCTTTTCCATAGAGGGAGATTTGTTAGGTCTGCTAATAAATTTGGCCCTGTTTGAGGAAGCTTCACAAAACTTTTAAAAAAAAAGTTAATTCGCCTCAGCTTCTTCCTGGGAAGTTTTGAGGTGATCCATCAAGTGCACGCTGAAAAAAAAGGTGGGGGTCACAAAGCACAAAATCCCAATGCATTTTCCATAGACTTCTTCGGCATGGCTCCAGTACAAACTGCTGAAAAAAATTACACCAAATTTGGCAGGAAGCTAGATCTTGGTCCGCAGATTGTGCTTTTTGTTTATTGGTATAACTCCGTTCAGCAGTTTTTGAGAAATTAAGAGTCAAACATAATTGAATGTTTGGACAGTTGGGCTTGTGAAACCACCAAGAGCCTCCTGCAAGAGCGTAAAATTAAAAATGGAGGTCTGTGATTGGTCGAGAGGCCCGTTTTTCCTGTGAGCCTTCATGATCTAGTAGGGGCAAGAGGCTCCCACGAGTCTCGCAAGAGCGAGTGCTCTGATTGGCTGGCTGTTGACATGCCAGAAATTAAATGGCAGCCAATGCTGTTTCCTGTGGAATATTGAAGATGCTGTGGAAATGAATTTAAAAAGCTATGTAAAGAGGCAGCAGAAATCCATGGTGTCCCTCTAGATTTAGAGAGGAGGTATCTAAAGGATAACTATTTGAATAAAAATAAATGTATTTTGTTTTTAACTAATTTTCATGAACTCTCAGGACTCTCACGAGATAGTGAATTGTAAAAAGGGATAGATGAGTTCTAAATACACTCAATCAGTAGGAGTGCCTATTCTGATCAATGTTTTTTAAAGGAAATGTTCGCTTTATACATTTTCATCATTTTGTTCCATTCCACACCCTACTATGCAAACCCCTCATCGGAGAGAGAGGTCTGGAGGGTGAGGCTAGTCCATATACACACCTTACTGCACACAGCCATCATCTGAGACAGAAGTCTGACAGAAGAGGCCAGTCCATGCACATAGCCTAATACATAAACTCATCAGCTGAGAGAAGACTTAGTGGAGAGGCAGTCTCTCTCCATACACCCCTCTATGCAAACCCTTCATATTCATATTTATTATGTGGTCCAGTTAGAGCTAGACAGGTGCTTGGCGCTACATCTTCGTACTTATAGACACTTGTTTGGCTGATTATTTGAAAGGCCATTGTAACACAGACTCCTCTGTCATCCTGTCTCCTTAGTGAATTAATGATAACAATTAGTTAGTGTTCTCTGTGAATTTATGTATCTCGTACAGTCGCAAGCAATGTCACAGTGATGAGAGTATGAAAAAAGGGAGACTGAGTAGGTCCATCAAGAGGGTTCAGAGATGATAATAGAATGAAAGATCATTCATTGCAATGCATTAGTTCCAAATGTAGTTTTTAAGGACATTTGGAATTGGGATTTTAGGAGTATAGCAAACTCAACGATAGTCAATCATATTAGTACCATAGGTGATCTGATTTGAGTATAATGTTATTGCAGTTGCCTGTTATATAATACTTTTGTGGAGATTAACGGTGCCACTAATGTATTATTTTATCTTCTTTACTTCTTACATCAGCACCCAAGGGCAAGTAGAGGGGCACTACGCAGGCGAGTCTGGCTGGAGCTGGTGAGACGCCGACCCCCAGTGCCGATGCTGATGGCTCTGCTCATCCCAGTAAGTTTTAATATTTAATATCATTATTAAAATTATTCTTATTCTTATTATTATTATTATTATTTCCCTAACAATTACCTCTCCCCACTTTTATACCACTTTTCATTTTGTCTTGTTTGCTTCTGTATAATGTCTCCCTTTTTTCAAACTTCCCTTTCCAGTTTTATTTAATTCCAGCTCCCTCATCTAAGTTTTGTTTAATTCCTACTATCCTTGCATTATGTTTTTTTGTCTTTCATTGACCATTTTGTATTCTACCCCCTCATTGTAATTCAGTGATACTGAGTCATCATCATCAATCATGGGATATAGCTCTGCCCCTCCATTACGGACTACCTGGCTTTTCTAACACTCCACCAAAATGTCCAGAATGATATTTTTGATAGCAGATGCTGCAGTGACAACCAAACTGTAACAATGTATTGCGGTTGCATTTGTTTGATTACAAAAATTAAGAAGAGGAGTTGTACCTTGCATCTAAAACTGTATATTGTGTTCTTCTAACCACACCGACCAATGTGACCAGTGGAGCCGGCTCAAGTTCCACTGCTGCAGGAGAAGATGGAGCAGGGGGAGACGCTGCAGCAGAGATGGGCAATGATAAGTCACATTGCTTGCTTATTGACAATTACTATTATTCACTAGCTACAATGGTGTTGTCATAATCAGATTTGTGAACCCCCGCTTTAGAGCTACAGAGGTGGTTGGGTTACTTATGGCCTCTTCTATCTGCTACTCAGAAAAAGCACACATAATGTACATAAAAAATGATGGCTTGATGGAAACATGAAAGAACGAACTTTAAAAGAAAGGATGGGTGAAAAGAGAGAGAGGAAATGATGCACAGGTGGATGAAAAAGGATGCCTGGGTGAGTATTGGGTAAATGGATGGATGGGTGAAAAGATGATTGAAAGAAAAGATGGACAGTGGGTACTAAATGGATGGCTATAGGATTGTGAATTTGGGCAAAAGACTGGATGTTAGAAAGTAAAGCTTAAATCATGGTGGCTATGGGTGAATATAGTAGGAAGAATAAAAGGATGATTGAATAATTGCTTGGATGAATAAAGAAAGGAGCTCTTTTGTAGAGGGGCATGCTTCTCGCCTACTTCACTTACTTTTTGTTTTTTTATCATTTATGGTTATCAAATCTATGGTTAAAATTGGGGTTATTTTAATTTGTGTTCTAATCCCTTGATTCATTGTACTTGTTAAATGAGGCAGATATGTATCCCATTATCATTCTTCAACCCCCTCCCTGCCCTTGGCATTTCGCCACCCATGACCGAAGAAGTGCAGTGCTGAATTCCCATAACAGATTTATTTTATGCCTGTTCACATTTTTCTCTTTAGATTTTTGCTCTACAGTGACTGAATAAGCCAAAGCTTAGTCACATGATAAATCAATGAACAGTGACACCCCCCTATTCTTTTATAGCAAACACTCTACCTATCTGCCTAATCCCTCTGCCTTACTCTACAGTAGAGTTAGTGAAGTTTCTTTCTTTTCCTCACCACCCAGTGAATGAATTTGTTGGAAAGAATTTGTGATGGTGTGCGAGGCCAGTGAGTAAAGTGGGACTAGTAAGTGCCCTATTTGATTACAAGTTTGTCGCACGGGTATGAGGAACATGTCAAATACAATCTATATAGCCCATTCATTTCCCTGTAGTGCAGTGCATAATTTTCCCCACTGTCTACTTACGTCAGACAGGATAAATATATCTGCATTTTATACATGACGTGTGACTTATCTTATTTATTGATCTGCCTCTTTGAAGTCAAGGTAGAAGCTAAATGACATGCTTTTGGGGAAGAGCAGGGCCATTGGAATTAAAGATAGTTAATTGTCACCTGTAGCTGCCCTAGCTACAGACAATATTAAAGTACTCGAAGTACTGGCTGGCATGCCGACAATAGTTTGACACAACAACTTTTTGAAATCACTTTTTTAAATCTGGTCATATTCTGCCTTAATTAATTTCTACCAGCCAATCTGTGTTTTTTATGTGAGGCGACATGTGTAGGTAAACAAATAAAATTGGCCCTGTGACCCTCCTAATCATAATCACATAAAATTCCAACATCCTTAGGGGACTACCAATGTAGTGACACTGTGCCAACTACTACCTACTTTTTAAGACGTTTTTATTCAAATCATCCTTTACAATTTGTCTTTTTTGTTCGTCTTTTTCTCGATATAGCTACTCATGCTCCGTTACCACCACCAATCAGGCAGGAGACAGTGACCTATCTGCAGCAGCAGAGGCTGAGAAATATCCACACCAAATACTGGCAGCTGGTGATCCTGGAGGTGAAAGAAGCTCAAACAACTGCCTCAGACCCAGAACCCAGCAGTGCAGGAGGTTAGCACCTAGCATCCTAGCTAGTACATACCTGGCGCCGCAGTCGGGGGCCATGACTACACCTGCTGCTGCACCCTACTGCTTCAACAGGGCATTACTCAAACAACTCCTGCAGCGGATGGATCACATGGAGAGCTAGCTCACCAGGATTGAGCAGAGCCTGCACCAGGTCCAGACCCATATTGACAGTGCCCTCATCTAAGCCATTTTTTTATTTTTTTGTTTTGTTGGGATGGACGTGTTTTTGAGGGTGCTGGGATGGACTTTGGACTTTTCATTGGACTTTTTGGGGATGTGGCTATTATTTGTTTGAGGAGATGGGTAAGACTTTTATGGGTGGAGAGGGAGGGTTTTCTACAGTATTTGTAACTATTTACAGGGAATTCATTTTTTTAAAACTTCATTTGCACCTCAAATCTTTATTTTGGTGCTTTAATTTGCACAGCTATCTTTTAGTGTTTCCTGTTTTTTAATCTGCTAAAAAAATATGTCATTTACTTTTACCCTTGCTCTATTGCCCCCTGCAGCTCTATATTGACCACTAGAGGATGATTGCCATGGTTTATTTTGCCTACAAAAACATTGTACACATAGACAACATCTTCTTCAGTGGGAGTTAATTACTAAATTATTAACTAAACAATTTCACTTCAATCCATAGTTCTTCTCTTACCTCAATAGATGAAGCAAGGGAGTCTTCTACTGCAGGGATTTTCCTAAGGTGACATCTTAAGAAGGTGGTAGGGGTAGTAGTAGTAGCAGGCTAGCACGCTAACAGTGAAGACAGAAGGTACCACTCTCTTCTATGCAAACTCAAACTGCTGGATTAATTCAATGGTTAAACATCACTGTAAACTAGAAAACAGAGAGTTAGTGGGTCATGTATCATAACTTTAGGAAGTCTGAGACCAGACTACCACAATGACAGCATTAGTTACACAACAAAGAATACCTGATATGATAATCAAATCTAGCACTGCCAATTTCTTCTGAGCAATGATGGGGAGCTATTAAACTAAACTAAGAAAATTAAATCATGGAGTCAGTAGAAGTGGGCTCAGACTCAAGAGTGGTTGGACCAGGTGAAGTGTTTACTGAACACACACACAAGGCATGAATGATGATGTGGAATATTGCACAGGTAATAGAAGGTTAGAAGGTCATGTAGTGAATTGGTGTCACTTCCACCACATCTGCCCCAACAAGTGTGTGATTCACATGTGGTGTACAATTAAGTCACACCTCAATAAATCACACAGCCCAGAGGAAGAGGATTAGGGGCTTGATGAATAGATAGGAAAGGGGATTTGGGGAAATATGTAACAAAGACAAACACTACACAAAAGGAACCAAAACAATATTCATTGGGGCATTGAACAGCACAAGGAAATGAAGGGCTAATTATGACACAGTTCACTTAAATGCATTTCAAACAGTCCTTCTGCCCCACAGAGACCTCAGATAGTGTATCCCAAATGTTATGTCTTCTAGTCTTGAAATATACACATTATGGAAGATTGAATTTAACACACCCAGTTCTAAAAATTATGATTGTTGAAAGGAAAATGATACTGTATTGCCAAATGTGGTGATACATCTATATTTTTCTTGAAATGTCCGTCACTATTGTCTGCCTGTCAGCACCTGTCCGGCAGGTAAGCTGGAGTCTTGAGCTTTCCCCAAGTTTTGTTTGTGCAGGAGAGGACTAGGAGAAAGCCTGCATATTGAAATAAACAGTAGCTATAATATAGAACAAAGGAGAAGGGAAAAAGGAAGCAAGGTAATCTTAATGAAGAGTCTGGAGTGTACTTACAGGCAGAGCAAGAACATAAGAGAGGAGTTTCCTGTTTGAACCAGCAACGCAGAAAACATATACTCAGCGGAATTTCCAAATCAGCACACCTCTTTCCAGTTCACAGTGGGTGTGTACTAGGCCTCTAAGTCTTTACCTTCATCGTGGTTTCTCTTTGAAGTCGATAACTTTCTCCTTCTGGTTGTTGAGGTAATCTTGCAATGAGTCCTTCCAACCTCCTCCTCCAGATTCTGAGTAACTCCGTCTCAGTCCCAAACCGAGCAAGGTAGACCTGTGAAGTGCACTGCTGTTGAAGAACAAATCAAGAAACAGAACTGGAGTATTCTGTGTAGATTTGCATTTGGTAACTAAAGTGGCAGGTCTGTTCTGAGGAACCAGAAAAAGCAGTGGACCATGCAGGCAAATTTCACTAAGGGGCAGATTTACAAGCCCCTTGTGCCACCGTAATACTGCCTTACCTTCATTAATATGACGCTAAGGCACCATTAAGTGGGGCATTCCCCCACGCCATATTTACAAAGTGGTGCAATGCATGCCTGTGCCACAAATAATGTATGCAAGGTGGGCATTCCAACACAGAGAGGCCTGAAAAAATGGCACAGTGAAATTTATGAGATTTCACTATGACATTTTTGCATCCTTTTTAACGCCAGCTCAGGGAAGGTATTAAAGTGACGCACCCATGATAATCTACGGGCCTCCCTGTGCTTTGCTGCACTAGCGCCAAAGTGCACACAACAGCGTCAAACATTTTGATGCTGTTGTGGTAACAAATGCCATGGTGTGCCGTATTGTAAATATGACACAATCATGGTGTTGTTTGGAAGGAAAGAGGGACACAGGAAATGTGGCACTTCGGGATTGATGCACCACTTTCTCATAAATATGCCCCTTAGTTTGAAGGGCCAATCACTTTCAGGAAAAAAATATCACCCATCAGCCCCCAAACATTACAAATCATCATAAACAAGTCCACAAATTTGTTGAACTCCATCCCTCACTGTCAGCCACCACATACATCAGTCATCACTCACAAATTCACAATCACTCAATATATCACCACTCATTGATTCAATAGTTACTTAGTAGTTACCTCTTCCAATCCAAGCACGGTGGTTGAACAAAATTTCTCCTCTTTGATGGCATCAACATACTGGATTTTGGCATTGGCACTGGCAGTCTTTTAATCAATGATCTTTTAGGGCAGCCCTGCTAGGTGATGTAAAGAAATAGTCATGTGAGGGAGGCAGGCATCATCTCCAATGTTCTGAAAGGTATGTGGTGGCTTCTTCACTGCACGTGGGTCCCACTCCAATCTAGGCTTATATGTGACTATAAAATGGTGAGGCAGGATAAACCTCACAAAAACATAATGTTCCACCAGCTATATTGCCATCCTGCTGAGCTCTGGCCATTGGTGCATCTTCCCATACCAATATACCAATGAGTTTTGATACACATACACCTCTTTCGGGTCATCCAGATACTCCTGGAGCATTCTCTGAAAGATCATTGGTGCTGCCACTTGCTCAACTGCTTTTCCCTTCCCCTCTGCACTGGACTTAAGACCTGCCACTTGAAACCAAGCCAGTGCATAGGTTCGGTCTGATTCTTCATTTGCTGTTGTTGATGATTTTCTTATTGGTGGGGTTGGCAGATGTAAGACAAGGGTGCCCTCTATGGATATTAAATGTGGCACCCCCCCAACTGCTTTCAAGTTCAAGCCATTCTTCTTCCAGTTCTCATGCTTGCTCAACAATCCACCTCTTGTATTGTGAAACATCCCCTTCAGAAAAAGGAATGAAAGTGGAAAGATTTGTTTGTAGCGTGGATCAAGCAGGGTGGCACAGATGTACTCTTTGGAGGAGATATTGTAATTTTGCAGCCTTGCATTATAAGTTAAGCGATAACTTAGGCTCTCAACCAAGGTATGCGCTTCTGGGTTTTCATTTGCACCCCTGAATGCAAAACTTTCAGACACCTTCTTTACTGCTCCTGTAGCAGATGCAATAACGAGTTAGCTTGGCCCATTGTACTGTCCTCCTTGCTAACTTCCCACGTGAAAACCTCAAACGGGAGCAACATCTGTGTGAGGCATTAGACTAGGCCCCATTTGTCCACATCCATGGTCATACGTTCCCAATTGCATCCCCTCCTCTTTGAATGACATAGTCATTGATCTGTACTGCTCAAACAGACATTGAAAAATATAATAGGTTTAGTTCATACGTGTTGGCACCTCCTGCATCAGGGCTTTAACTAGTACTCTGTTACCACGCTGAATAATTCACACCTGTTTCCGAGCTTCAAAAAAATGGCTGAAATGAGTGCAGATGGTCAGTATGTTGCTGACTATGTTTTCTTTTTCAAGAAAGTCTTGCACAACCAGGTTGATGCAGTTCACCAAACACAGGACCCTGAATTAGCCATCGTCTGTCATGGCCTTGACTATGTACAGCCACTGTCCATGGCACAAATCCAGTTTGAAGACCTCTGGTTCACAGCCTTTCAAACACCTTGCTGTTAAATTCATCCAACATGATTGCAGCTGTGTGTGATTTCTCCATGGTGAACATGGCTTCAGCTGCATGCTGCCAAACGCTCTTAAAAATGTCTTCAGGGCCGAGACCTGTAGATAGCTTTTGCTTTATCCCCACAAAAGAGATCCCGTGTGCAGTGATGCACATGCAATCAGTCGCTTGACAACTGGTCCACGTCTGTCGTCAGATGGATAGTGTAGACAAAACTCTGCTGCAAAGCGTGTCCAACTAATTGCAGCACATTGTGATGCAGTCCTGGAACAGCTACTCTAGCAAAATAGGCCTGACTTGGAACCTTCCATTTCGGGCAGATGTCTGCCACAAACTCCAAGAATCCCACTCTTTTCTTCAAAAGGAAAAGGAAGGAAGTCCAGCGCTAACATTTTTGCCAGCTTCCCATTGTAGAAACGTGCCATTGGGTGGTTGCGGTCCTAGGGCCCTTCTTGTCTAAACATACCTGTAATTATAACCTGGATTTTCTTCTTTGGTGGGGCCACTGTTGCTGGTAACTTTTGAGATGTAGGTGGTGATAGTCTCAATGCGCATAGTGGAGCAGTCACCGTATGCTGTGTTGCCTCCATCTGACTCTGAGTCTTCCTGTGCCATTGTGAGGTCACTGAGTGGGGTGACTCTGTCACACTGCTGGGTACATGGCGGCTTTGCATGATGATGTAATCCTCTTCTTCCTCACCTTCCATTGTGATTTGACCAGTTGCAGCTGATGTTTCGTGGCTCTCCTCACCTTCACCACTGCGACCACGTTCAGCCATTTGTTTAAGGTACTCCTCCCATCGGATTGCATGATGTTTTTTCAAATGGGTCATCTGGCCTCCAATACTGTAATGTGAACCAGATTCACCTCGACGAACACTCGTGCAGCAAATGAAGCAAATGGTAATGTTCTTCTCCTGTTTGCTAATCATAAAGTACCAAAGTGGGAAGGAGTACTTTGCTATTGGGCCACTGCCAATGCCTGAAAAAGAACTGGAGGTAGGAGGGTGTGTTGATTGGTTCTCTGCAGTGCATACTTCTACTGAGGTACGGGTTGGTGCAGGTCTCAAATATGAGAGCTGGAGGCGCTTCCTGTCACATATTTCTCAGAGCAGGTTGGATAGTAACGTCAGACTCCTCTGTGCCAGCTTCCACAATGACAGGCTCATCGTCATCATCCTCCTCATTATCAACCCCTTCCATGATTCTTAGGCCCATATTTATACTTTTTTAGCGCTGTATTTGCACCGCTTTTTGATGCAAATGCGCCGCAAACTTACAAACTACAATTGTATATTGTAAGGTTGCACCACTTTTGCGTAAAAAAATGACGCAAATGCAGCACAACAAAAAGGATAAATATGGGCCTTAGTCTTTCTGGAACTTTTCTTTTTCCTTGCCTCTAATGGCATCTCCCGGAATCTGCTGGGGTCCGCTCCATGTCCCTATCATCGTCATTAGAAGTGGTGCTTTGAGATGATGGTGGAGTAGTAAATACCCTTCATTTTTCTAGCTGGAGATCTGGGATCCATTGACTCTAAAAGAAAAGGTTCTTGCTCTGCAGGAAGCTCGTCCTCCTGTCCTGCTCCATCTTCAGGAAGATCTACTATTGCTGGCTGCAGCTGCTGTCCACTTTGCTCTGTTTCCTGAAACAACTGAGCACTACTTTGCAAAAGGGTCAAATCCAATTCAACGTCCCTGCTCGTCGCCAGGATTGAAGTGGCTGCCTCACTGACAGATATGGTCTTGGGCTTAGGTTGGAGTAGGGCTGTTGATGCATGAGTGCTGCTTCCAGGTTCCTCCCTGGAAGCAGGCACACATTTCCCGAAAAAGGTTGCAGTTGGCATGCCACTTGTGGAAAGCTGCTTCTTCTTCTTCTTACTGCCACTTTTGTGGGAGAAACTTTCTTTAAAGCCATCTGAAGCTCTAGATTGGCAGTGGCACTAGGATGCACAAGCAAAAGAGTTTGGAGAACTGAAGTAACTGTTAGGCATTCTCTTTGGCAGCACTGTGGGTGATATGGGGTCTTTTTTATTGTGCGCCTTAAAATAACCAAGCAAGAAAAAATGTAGTTAGTGAAATGTGGCATTGTTGCAGGTTGAAATAGTGCAGCAAATGCAATCTTAGTGTGGTTGGTTACTTATGTAATAAATACCAATTTAATAAAACATTGTAAAGTCAAACCACACAACCAAAGACCACGCCAAAAACAAAATACAATTTCAAATCAGACAGCACAACATGCAGATCTAGCTCTTTGCTTGATCTCCATCTGTTTTAAAGAAGACACCTGGGGTAGTCAGAGAGAGGTGCACGGGTAAATGGAGTAATCCTTTAAAAAACCTATGGTGACAAGGTGGTCTATGGGAACAAAATTAATTATGCTCTTGATTTGTCTGCAGTGCTTCACAGCCAGGGTGTCCTGGAGGAAATGGAATTACATCTAAAGAAACTGAGGGGCAGATTTATGGAAAGTGGAACTGCACAGAGTGCAGCACCACTTTCCCTTCATCCCTTAGCACCTCCCTACTGCCACCATGCATGTGCCATATTTAAAATACGGTGCACCATGGCACAGGGTAGAGGGCGATAGAGTAATTATTTTGGATGCTATTGACGTACATAGGGGTCTGTTCTAAAGAATGGAAGCCCCCTTTTAATGCCTGCTCTGAGCAAATGTTAAAAGTGCAGTAAAAAATCGCGCAAGATAATAGATTTCCTAGTGCCATTTTTTTTACCTAATTGGGGAATGCCCCCTTTGAATACATTATGCCTGGCGCAAAGGGTTACTGAGTGGCGCAATGCATGCATTGCACTACTCTGTAAATACGGTGCTGGGATTTTGGCCTCATTGGGCCACTTTAACTAATTAAGTTAATGTGACGCACAGTGGCATTATAAATATGCTCCTCAATGCTGTGGTGCAGCTCTGAATTTTTGGTGGATGGATGGAGCAATTGATGGATGCGGATGGATGGATCAAAGCAAAATGCAGAATTAAATAAAAAGTAAATTGAAAATAAAAAAAATAAAAAATACAAACTTAAATATAAAAATGTGAAGAATGTTTTAAAAAAATAACATTTTAAATCAAAATAAAAAATAAACAATAAAAATGTATAAAAAATCAAAAAATAAAAATATAACAAT
The DNA here is from genome assembly GCF_031143425.1 of Pleurodeles waltl. Classification (NCBI taxonomy): domain Eukaryota; kingdom Metazoa; phylum Chordata; class Amphibia; order Caudata; family Salamandridae; genus Pleurodeles; species Pleurodeles waltl. The sequence goes on along the minus strand of NC_090438.1, from coordinate 623,621,513 downwards.
TATAAATAAATGAAAGACAAAAAAATTAAAATTAAAATTAAAATACTAAATTAAATACAAAATTAAAAGAGAAAAACAAATAAAAATACAAACTTAAAAAAACAAATACTCATTAATTAACAATGTTTGTATGTAAGCCTATAGCAAAAACACACTGGCTGCAGCCACATAATGGCTGCCAGCCAGCCACATAGTCATAGAACAACAACAAGTAGCAAGGAGGCATGGCAAACAAAAGACACATGCAAGCCTATGGCAAGGGGCACTGGCTGCATGCATAACATGGCTGCCAGACCTCCACATAGTCAAACAACCACAACAAGGAACAAGGAGGCATGGCAAGCAAAGGACACATGCAAGCCTATGGCAAGAGACACTGGCTGTATGCATAAAATGGCTGCCAGCAAGCCTCATGGTCAAACAACAACAATAAGGAGCAAGGGGGCATGGCAAACAAAGGACACATGCAAGCCTAAGACAGAGTCACACTGGCTGCATGCACAAAATGGCTGCCAGCCAGCTACAGGGTCAAACAACAACAACAAGGAGCAAGGAGGCATGGCAAACAAAGAACACATGCAAGCCTATGACAGAGACACACTGGCTGCATGCAGAAAATGGCTGCCAGACCACCACGTGGTCAAACAGCAACAACAAGGAGTAAGGGAGCATGGCAAACAAAGAGCACATGCAAGCCTATGGTAAAGGGACACTGGCTGGATGGACAAAATGGCTGCAACCAGCCACATGGTGAAACAACAACGAGCAAGGAGGCATGACAAACTAAGGACACATGCAAGCCTATTGCAAGGGACACTGGCTGGATGGACAAAATGGTCACCAGCCACATGGTCAAACAACAACAACAAGGAGCAAGGAGGCATGGGGAACACAGAACACATGCAAGCATGTGGCAAAGGGACACTTGCTGCATGAATAAAATGGCTGCCAGCCACATGGTCAAACAGCAACATCAAAGTGCAAGGAGAAAAGAAGAACACATGCAAGCCTATGTCAAAGGGACACTGGCTAGATGGACCAAATGGCCACCATGAACATGGTCAAACGACAACTGTGAACAAGGAGGCATGGAGAACAAAGAACATGGAGTGAAAAGAAACCACGGCTACTTTGCATGGAGAACAAAGAGAAATGATGGACGATGACAAACACATACACATGCACACACTGTCCATATGGAGGCAGGGTTGTGGTAAGACTGAAGAAAAGAGACCAACATTAATTCAGCAATTCAAAACATGAAAATTAACTGAGATATACAAATTTCACAACGAACATCCTCCTATATCAGAAAATATTACCCCAGAAAACACACTTTTTGCACAAAAAAAACATGAAATGCAAACAATAGCCAACATTTTTAATTAATCCAATGCCATCCCTGCCCTAAATAAACATATACCACTGAAACATTTATTTCATACACTGATGACTACTAGTGTTGGCTCCTATAGGCTTTGGAAATCTAGACCACATACTAAAATAATATTGAAAATGTTATAAACATGTAGAAAAGGCACTTAGCTGTGCAACAATTTTCCTTTACAAAAGGTGAAAAATCAATAAAATGCAAAATAAATAATGACTAGGCCGATACTAAAACTCCAGGCCACCCACCACTATAAAATTTAAAAATCTAAATAAAGTACAAAGAAATACTGGTGCATGCCCAAGCAAATAAACAACACACTTATCCAATAGATTTTTTAACTTACTTGTATGATTCAGCAAAAACAAAGGGGCATATTTACACTTGTTTTGCGCCTAAATTGCATAATGTTTTGGACACAAATTCAGTACAAAACTAACTCTGTAATTAAACTTTGGCGCTAGACCCGTCTAGCACCAAAGTTATGGAGTTAAAGTCATTTTTGGACGTGGAAACCTACCTTGCGTCAATGAGATGTAAGTTACGCATTCCGGTGCAAAAAACGACTCTATGGCATTAGCACCATATTTATCCCCCATGCTAAAATCACGCACGGGAGGAGGGGTCAAATAATGGTGCAAAGCTTGCTTTTCACCATTATTTAAGGCCTCGGTCAGGAACACCATGGAAATAGGGCCACTGGTGCCCTCCCCAGGCCCCAGGGACATCCCCCACCCACACCAGAGGGACAGCGGAGGATGGGGGACCCCATCCCCGGTAAGTATAGGTAAGTACAGGTAGGTATTTCTTATTTAAGGTGTCATTGGAGGCCCTGAAATGGGCCCCTCTACATGGCACTGGGTGCAGTGGCCATGCCCAGGGGACCCTCATCCCCTGTGCTGGCCATTGGGGTGGTGGGCATGACTCCTGTCTTTTCTAAGACAGGAGTCATGTGGTATGGATGGTTTTGCATCAGAAAATGACGCTAGGCTGGTTAGAGTCATTTTTTTTACTCTAACCTGCCTAACGTCATTTTTTGGTATAAGAACCCCTTCTCCCATACCGCTTCCCCTACCCGGCTAATGTCATTTTTTTTTATGCTACAGCCCTTTGCACCAGCTTGAACCATTCCATAAATATTGTGCCCGGCCGGCACTCAAGAATGGTGCAAAACTCTTTGATGCAAAACTGCGTGTTCCACCAAAAAGTATAAATATACCCCTCAGTCCTTAAATCCAAAAGTATATCCAGGAGACAAAGAGAGTGATCCTTCCACCTTGAAATCCAAGTGAAAGGTGATCAGGAGATGGTGAAATCACTGGGAGGAGCCTACTGGACAAGGAGAGGAAGTTGGATGCTCTGACACACTCTTCCTGTCTCAAAAATAAAAAGGCTTCTCAATCTGAAAAACAAATTGCAGGGTCCATTAGAGAAGAAAATCTAGTCAAAAATCTTTTTTTGACTAGATTTATAGATTTATAGATCCATGTGACTGTATTAGGTGAGAAACATGTTGGTCATGACTAGCAGCTCTGTAGTGTAGGGAATACCCACACACAGTTCCATAATATCTAAATCTCTAATTAGAGTGGTAGACATACATTTAGTTGTTGGTAGGGAACCACATCATTGTTTTCTGTACTTACCCCTTTTTATGTTTTTAACTTTGACAGGGGTGACAGGTTGTATTAAAGATAGTTTTCTTGGGCACCTTTATCCAATTTTAGCAGTTTTACCAGCCCCTCTCACATGCACTACCGGCATTTTTTCTTTAAAAAAATATCTCCAGCAAAGAGCCCTCTAGTGGGGCCTGTCAGGCATTGCAGTGCCGGCCTGACAAGGAGCATGGCCCGATGGTGAGGCATATCACCCAATGGTGAATGAGGGCTACTGTTCCTGTGAGACTAATGCATGTGATGACTGAAAAAACACCCTACCCTAATTGGTGGAATGGAGTCCTGTTTTTTTAGAACAGTGCATTTTATAACAGTACCTAATATAACCTTCAATGTAGACTGGTTATCCTGTGAAGAGGTGTTTTTGAAGAGTCAACATAATGCTGGCATACTGTGGAAGGATGGGACTGGAGTGATGACTTTCTCCTAAAATCCTAGGAGAAGGAAGTAAATGTTGTGATTACTGTAATCAAGGACATTAAGGTGGTCATTTGGACCCTGGCGGCCTTCTGGCTGTCAGGAAAGACCGCCACATTATGACTGTGGCGGATTGGCCTCTGCCTCCACCACATCTCCACTCATACCACCATGGCGGTCAGAACCGCCGGCCAGAGATGATCATCTCTGACCCGGCGGTCCACAGAAGACAGCTGGCGGTGTTAGGAGCTGGGTGTCCACCATGGTTTCCAAGGTGGTAGCACCACCACGGAAACCATGGAAGAAAGGCTACCAGTGGCAGGGAATTCCTTCCCTGTCACCAGTAGATGGCTCCCCCACCCCTCCAGCAAGCACTAGACCCCGCCCCTTCAGCCACTCCTTTCAGCCACATTGATCCTCTCCCCCAAACCCCCCTTCAGCCACATCGTCCCCCACCCCCTCTTCAGCTACACTGACCCCCTCCCCGCATACATGCAGGCATTCACAGCATCCATACACGCATTCATGCACGCATTTAAAACAACATCCATACACGCACTCACAATTCTATTCATACACGCATTCATGCACGCATTCCCAACAACGACCATACACGCACTCACAACTCCATTCATACACGCATTTGTGCATGCATACTCACACCCATCCAAACACACATACTCACACGCATACAAACTGACATGCAGACATGCACTCACTTCAACATATAGACACGCATACAACCACGCATACACAAATTCATGCACACACGCAGATACCACACACTCACACACGCACACACAACACCCCCCACCCTTCTGTCCCTCTCCCCTGTCAGACAATAACCTTATCTGTTCCAGGGAGAAGTTCGCCTGGCAGAGAACGGGGTAGGGAGCTTCCAACGCCCGCAGCGCCTCGCCAGAAGTACACCACCAGGCCATATTGTGGCCCATAATACTGCTGGATTTCCACCCAATGTGTGGTGGAAATCTGGAAGTACCCGTGATATGGAATGCAGGAGACCGCCAGCACTGGTGGTATACTGGCGCCCGTGGCTTTGGCAGTCTTCATGGAAGACCACAAAAGTCATAATGAGAGCCTATGTGATTTAAAAAAACTTTAAAATCTCACAAGAGTCTCGCAAGAGCATAGAAAAAGGAGGTGGGGTAAAAAAAAAAACTTTATGGAGAAAGGAGTCAGTGAAGAGGTGTATGTGTTTGAATACTCTACTATCCACACTGAAGGATACAGACCCATTGTCCTTGAGAAATGCACTAAATGTTTGAGCCCGCAAGACTCTTGTGGGACACGGATAAATACATGGCTGAAGCCAATCGTTTAGGTACTCCCCTGCTCGCAAGAGTCTTGAAGGACTGTGAATAGTAAAAAAGAGTAGATGAGTTCACAATATATTTTATTAGTAGGACTGGATATTGTGGTGCTTATTTGTGAGCTAAAGGCTGTAAGAGATAACTACTGTGATGAGTAGACGGTTAATTCTTATTTTTAAAAATAATGAAACTTGCATTGAAAATTACTGAGCCTGCCACGAGGTGTTTTGCGATCCTTTAAGAGTCTTGCAAGATTGTAGGTGGAGAAGTAAAAAAAAAAAGGGCCAAGGCTCAACTAATAGTTACCATTTTAATTACATGGTTGTGGAAATGCTGTACTGTAATTGGGTGCAGATCCAGAGATAGCTCAGTATCTTCTTGGCTTGAAAGAGAAGGATATCTATTTGAGTTATGCTCAGCAGAACTCAATTTATGTGGAGTTGAAAGAGACTGGTGTGGTCAATTGCATTTAAGAAAGAATTCAAAATTCAGGTATTTAGTAATATATTTCAGAAATGGTGTTGTGAAGGATCAGTAAGTGTACTAATGTTGGTAAACATCTTGCACACTATGTTTAATGAATAAAAGGCTGTTTGGGGAGGTATAGATGTGTTAATATAGCTTTTGAGAGGTATAGATTAGAATATATAGAGAGGTGGGCAAGGTTTGCAGATTGTGTTAAAAAATTAAGGGCAAGATGTATACATTTTCCCAATAGCGATACCCTGAAGGTGATTTTTTGCGAATCGTTATGAGGTAATTGCTATTTGAATGTATGAAACTCCAGGAGTCTTATTTAGCGATTCCCAATGGCTCGCAAATCAACCTACCTCATTAATATTCATGAGGTAGGTTGCAATTTGCGACCATTATGAATGACCACAATCAGAGGGATGGTGGCCTGCTGGGCTCAGCAGACCACCATGTCTGTGATTGGTTTTAAATAAAGCAATCTTTTTTTTTTAAATGCAGCCCGTTTTTCCTAAAGGAAAACGGGATGTGTTTAACCCCTTCTGTGCCGCGGACGTAATGGTTACGTCCTGCGGCACAGTGCTCGTGTGCCCAGGACGTGACCATTACGTCCTGGGCAGAGAGCCCAGATGGAGCGCTAGCGCTCCCTCTGTGGGGTTCCCCACCACCACCCCAAGGCAGGGATGGAAGGGAAGCCCTTCCCCTTCCACCCCCAACAGTCCCCCATGACCCCCCCCAGCCCCCCCCCTGTGACGTCAGCGTGCTATGCGCGTCAACTATCACAGAGGCCTCCTCCCATCGCATCGGCAGAGAAATGCAAAAGCATTTCTCTTCTGATCGCGTGGAGGAGGCCTGAGAGGCTTCAAAGGGAAGGAAAGGAATTTCCTTACCTTTGAAGTCTCTCTGAGCGTTTTAGCAGCCGGATTGCAAAGCAATCCGGCTGCAAAATGCCCACTAGACACCAGGGATTTAGTTTTTATAGGAAATTGGCATAAGGGGAGCGACCCCTTGGGCAAGGGTCGCTCCCCAGGGGGGCATTTGTTTTAGGCCTTTTCTGCCTCCAGGGGGGGGCAGAAACCTCTAGGCACCAGGGATCTTTGTTGTTGTTCTTTTTGAGTAAGCTGACAACAGAAAAACCAGAAGACTACTGCACATTCCTATATTTTAGAGTGTTGTTGGGGTGCTCAAACATTCAAAACATGTCCGTTGTCAAGCATGTGTATTGGAACAAGAAACCTTGTACCAGCAAGTTAGTTCTATTAAAGAAAGAATGGAGCACACAGATAGTAATGTTATTCTATGAGTGATGTTCAGATGGTTATGGCTCATTGAGCCATAACCATCTTTGTTGTTGTTGTTGTTTTACTGATGGGGAGCGAACCCTTTAGGCAAGGGTAGCTCCCCTGGAGGGGCAAATTGTATTTAGGCCATTTCTGCCCCCATCGGCCACTTTTAGGTCAATCTGCCCCCAAGGGGGGCAGAATCCACTAGGCACCGGGGATCTTTTTTTTCGCGCCAATGTCACGCAAGGGGAGCGACCCCGTAGGCAAGGGTCGCTCCCCGGATTGGGGTGGGGGGGGCAAATTTATTTTAGGCCATTTCTGCCCCCCCCGGGGCAGATCAGCCTATTGTTATTAGGCCGATCTGTCCCCAGGTGTGGCAGAAACCTCTAGGCACCAGGGATAAAAAAAATTTTTTTTTGTTTTTTTGTTTTTATTTAGAGGTGGGGAGCGACCCCTTAGTCAAGGGTCGCTCCCCTGGGGTCAAATTGTATTTAGACCTTTTTCGCAGATCGGCTGATTTTTGTTAGGCCAATCTGCCCCCATGGGGGCAGAAACCACTTGGGCACCAGGGATTTGTGTGCGTGTATGCATGTGTTTTCTTTAGGGGGGCAGCCCCTTGGGTAAGGGTCGCTCCCCATGGGGGCACATTACTGTTGGCCATATCTGCCCCCCATTGGGGGCAGATGGGCCTATTTTTGGAAGGCCCATCTGCCCTCAAGGGGGGGCAGAAAGCCCACCAGAGGCCAGGGAAGTTTTTTTTCCAAAAGTATGAGGGTGGGGGTATGGCCATACCCCTCCCCAAATAAATGGGGCCAAAGTTGTTCTGCCCAAATTACCTCTGATCCACACCCTGGGGGGGCAGAAACTCTACTAGATGCCAGGGAATTTTTTAAAAAAAGAAAAAATATTGGGGTGGTGGCTACCAACCAGTATGGGCCTGGTCACGCTCCAACCTCAACTGAAGGGGGTAACAGTCTTTCAGCTCTCCCCCACACTCTAAAACATCTTATCCCACAGCAAGCAGGAAGACATTTGATTATTTTGGATTTTAGTTTTACATTTGGGCCATGAGAGCTTGGCTTACTCTTAAAATCGTCCCACTTGGAATGGTGAGGGCTGCACTTTATGGACTTTGGGAAGCTGCCATGTAGAAAAATCCACAAGACCTAGACACATCTGAAAACTAAACATCTGGGTGGTTCCAGGGTGGTGTGTTTCACATGCACCCCGCACCATTTTTGTACCCACAATCCCCTGCAAACCTCCAACTTTGCTGGAAATCACACATTTTTCCCATGTTTTTGTGATGGAACCTTCCGGAATCTGCAGGAATCCACAAAATTCCTCCCACCCAGCATTGCCTCATCTATACCGATAAAAATTCTGCTGCACTTGTCAGCCTAAAATGTTTTTTTTGCAAACTGCCCTTTTGGACCCCCTTTGGTTCCCCTCCTCAATATAGACATGTTTTTGGCTCTTCCCTTTCACAAGCACTTGGCCCACCTACACAAATGAGGTATCATTTTTACCGGGAGACTGAGGGGAACATTGGGTGGTATGAAATGTGTCCCAGTGCGGTGATCCCACACAGAAATGTGGGAAAAATGTGATTTTTTAGCTAAATTTGAGGTTTGCTGAGGATTCTGGGTAAGAAAACATTGGGGGATCCACGCAAATCACATCTCACTGGACTCCCTCGGGTGTCTAGTTTTCAGAAATGTCTGGGTTTGGTAGGTTTCCCTAGAAGGCTGCTGAGCCCAGGACCAAAAACGCAGGTGCCCCCCTGCAAAAACAGGTAGTTTTGTATTTGATAATTTTGATGCATCCAGATAGTGTTTTGGGGCATTTCCTTTTGTGGGCAGTAGGCCCACCCACAAAACTGAGGTACCATTTTTATCGGGAGACTTGTGGGAATGCTGGGTGGAAGGACATTTGTGGCTCCTCTCTGATTCCAGAACTTTCTGTCACCGAAATGAGAGGAAAAAGTGTTTTTTGGGCCACATTTTGAGGTTTGCAAAGGATTCTGGGTAACAGAACCTGGTCAGAGCCCTACAATCACCCCATTTTGGATTCCCCTAGGTGTCTAGTTTTCAAAAATGCGCTGGTTTGCTAGCTTTCCCCAGGTGCCGGCTGAGCTAGAGGCCAAAATCCACATGTAGGCACTTTGTAAAAAACACCTCTGTTTTCTGTGAAAAAATGTGATGTGTCCACGTTGTGTTTTGGGCCATTTCCTTTTGTGGGCGCTAGGCCTACCCACACAAGTGAGGTACCATTTGTATCGGGAGACTTTGGGGAACGCTGGGTGGAAGGAAATTTGTGGCTACTCTCAGATTCCAGAACTTTCTGTCACCGAAATGGGGGGAAAAAGTGTTTTTTTGGCCAAAATGTGAGGTTTGCAAAGGATTCTGGGTAACAGAACCTGGTCAGAGCTCCACAAGTCACCCCATCTTGCATTCCCCTAGGTGTCTAGTTTTCGAAACTGCGCAGGTTCGCTAGGTTTCCCTAGGTGCCGGCTGAGCTAGAGGCCAAAATCCACAGCTAGGCACTTTGCAAAAAACAGCTCTGTTTTCTTTGTGAAAATGTGATGTGTCCACGTTGTGTTTTGGGGCATTTCCTGTCGCGGGTGCTAGTGCTATCCACGCACGTGAGGTACCATTTTTATCGGGAGACGTGGGGGAATACAGAATAGCAAAACAAGTGTTATTGCCCCTTGTCTTTCTCTACATTTTTTCCTTCCAAATGTAAGACAGTGTGTAAAAAAGATGTCTATTTGAGAAATGCCCTGTAATTCACATGCTAGTATGGGCACCCCGGAATTCAGGGATGTGCAAATAACCACTGCTTCTCAACACCTTATCTTGTGGCCATTTTGGAAATACAAAGGTTTTCTTGATACCTATTTTTCACTTTTTATGAATTGCTGTGTACCCAGTATAGAATAAAAACCCATTGCTAGGTGCAGCTCATTTATTGGCTCTGGGTACCTAGGGTTCTTGATGAACCTACAAGCCCTATATATCCGCGCAACCAGAAGCGTCCAGCGGACGTAACGGTGTATTGCTTTAAAAAATCTGACATCACAGGAAAAAGTTACAGAGTAAAACGTGGAGAAGAATGGCTGTTTTTTTCACCTCAATTTCAATATTGTTTTATTTCAGCTGTTATTTTCTGTGGGAAACACTTGTAGGATCTACACAAATGACCCCTTGCTGAATTCAGATTTTTGTCTACTTTTCAGAAATGTTTAGCTCTCTGAGATCCAGTATTGGTTTCTCACCCATTTCGGTCACTAACTGCAAAGAGGCTGAAAGCACAAAAAATAGTCAAAATGGGGTATGTCTCAGTAAAATGTCAAAATTGTATTGAAAAATTGGGTTTTCTAATTCAAGTCTGCCTGTTCCTGAAAGCTGGGAAGATGGTGATCTTGCCACTGCAAACCCTTTGTTGATGCCATTTTCAGGGGAAAAAACACGAGCCGCCTTCTGCGGCCCTTTTTTCCCATTTTTAAAAGAAATTCAACATTTTCACTATATTTTGGCTAATTTCTTGGTCTCCTTCAGGGGAACTCACAAAGTCTGGGTACCTCTAAAAGTTATGAGGGCCTAAGCACGAACTGCCCCAAATATAAAAAAAAAGGCTCGCCACAGGAGGGGAAAAGGCCTGGCAGCGAAGGGGTTAAAAAATACAAATTGAAAGTTTTCTTTTTCATTGTTTAACAGTAGGCAAAAATGTTTTTGCATGTATTCACAAAGGGGAATGGGTCCCTTGAGGACTCCTTCCCATTTGTGAATGGTTTACCACCTACTTGAAGTAGACAGTAAAATGCAAATGTTTTGCGACCGCATTTCAGTCATAAAACATTCCTACATACAGCTGTGATTCGGTATTACGAACGGACGCCCTTGGCACGCCACTTCCTAATACCGATTCAGTATGTAGTCGCAATTCCAATTTGCGATTTGATAACAAGTTACTGAATCACACATTGGAATTAATACATACCAAAATGCATTTTTGTGATTGCAAAAATGCATGATACATCTGGCCCTAAATGTACAAACTGTATGCATCTAAGCAAATGAAGCAGTGCTTCTCAAACTATAAAACACTAAATGTAATAATAAAAGCTGTACTGTTGTTATGAACCTCATTGTACATCGACATTAGTCCTATGAAATGTTTGAGTGGAGATATTAATATCTCCAGTCAGTGAACAGCTGTGGTGAGTGCTGGCAAATGTGTCTCAAGAAGAATGTGTGACTTTATAAACTTGTGTGAAATGAGGTTTGAGGGCACATTATAATTTATTTGTGAAAGAAAGGGTCACTGGGTGAGAGTGCAGGATTATTCACGGGAAGTAACAAGTTACTGGTGCATTAGAGATAAAAATGTGATTCTGTGTGAAAAACTTAGAAATGTTTAAAAAAGGTACTGATGTATCACTGTTATTAATTATTGGCCAGTTTATAACTTTTATCTTTTTGGTTATTTTGTCTTTTTTGCTGGAGGAAAATGAAAACTTGTCAAGGAAATAATTATCTGCTTACATAAGCAGCAAACAAGAGCCTCGTTAAGAGAAGCAGAATGATTGTGCTGTTCAGCAATACCTACATGTTTAAGCATAGTGTATTCAGGTTGGGAGGATGTGCAGTCACCTGAACAGTTGAGTACTTCAGCAGCACGAGCTAACTCAGGTTGAGCTAGACTTTGTGAACTATATATATAGATATGTTGCTTTGCTTAGACTTTATTGCCACCTAGCCTGCCATAACATGGCAGACATTTAAAAACTCTTTGTCAGGCTAAGGTGGCTAAAACATTGAAGAAGGTATTACCTACATCAAAATCCAGTAGGCAAATACAGCAAAAAGGAGGGTGGAGGGATATTTTAGGAGGGAGATGCTTATGAGTTTCAGAAAAAATGTTAGGTATTTCAAAGTTGGTTGTTTTTTATCATGTTATAGTAGTTTATAATGTTTGTTAATGTAGTTGTGGTTTTGTATTGTTGCTAAAATGGTTTTTTGTAATAAATATGTTTACAGGTACTTTGGATTAGTTTCCTTACTATTTACTATAAACTTCAGGTGTAATATAGTATTTCAAAATTTGGTAACACTAGCAGTACCATGTTGAGGGACTGTAAATAAGGTAATACATGTATATGTATGTGGATGGTACAATGTTCATCCTTTTCCCTATAGAGAGTTGGTAACAGAAGAGCCAATTATTTTGCAATGTAGGTATGGTTAGTTGCTGTGCAACAGTGAGGAGTTGCATGCTATATAGTAGGTAGCTGTAATGCAAGAGAGGGATCTTCGGATAGAGGTAAGTGCATATTTGTAATCTAATACACACTGCAATGAGCTGCTGTGCATACCCTATTATGTAAGGGTGTTGCCTTACAGAGACATTTGAAATAGAGGTAAGTATGTCTTCACAATGAAATATGGATACAAGTTGTCCAAGACAGTTCTGAACGGAAGGAATTTTATACTCTACAATGGACATTCATCACTATGAAGAGAGGTATATGCAGAGAGAACAGTTGTACCCATAGCCTAATAGGCACCTATGTTACTTCGGGGAGATGTTTCAGCTTAGAGGGTAGTTTTCACATCTTAGTCTCTATAGATGTTATGCAAGACATACTTTTGAGTATACAGGTAATTTCAACTCCATATTTTACTTGTATTTCTGTCATACCGGAACAGGTTTGACCACAAACGTAAGCCACTTTTCAGAAGCATTATTCAAGAGACGCATCACCTGAGGTAGGCCAGTCTCTCCATACACTATACTACACAGAGTTATTATGCAAGAGAGTTGTGTCAGGAGACAGGCAGTTTCTCCTCACAGAGTACTGTGCATACCTGTCAGCATGAGAAGAGGTATGAGTAGAGGGATGCATTTTCTCAAACCCTTCTACAGACAATTTTACCCTGGTAAGATGTGTAGCAGAGAGGTGACTCTCTCCAAGACAGTGAGGTCTTTATATGTGAGGTGAGTACCTTCTCCACCCTACCATGCATACTACAGAGCCTGGTGAAAGGTGTGAATGGAGAGGCAGTGTCTCTTTACATCCTACTCAACACACTGGGTAGCTTCATGCAAGGTATCAGAAGAGAGGCCAGTCTCTCTCCATAGTCTAGTAGTGGGGATCATAAGGGATAAGTATTGTAATGAAGGAACATGTAAAGTCTTCCTCTAAAGTTATGTTATTATCTTGAAGGAGTCTCGATGGATCATATAAAAAAAGAGATAGCGAAAATCTGGTGCAGATAAATTAGCCATATTACAACAGGATATGTTCAGTGAAAATGTAAATTCCATTATAACAGTACGGTCTCATGGAACGCTCGTAAATGCAAACCAGCAAACATTGCCCACTCGCAGTGGATGGGGAGGACGGTGCACCTGACTCTCGCAAAAGGCTTCCAGGAATCACCCATGTTATGTCTGAGAGCATCATAGCTCTCGTAAGCGTCTTGAGTGAGTCATCTAAAAGAAAAAAAGGGGGTACGTAGTGCAAACAACATACATAATTAAAGTAAGGGTAGCTCTGAAAAGAGCTTTTTCAAGTAATAGCTTGAACCACTGTTTATTGTGTTTTTTAAATATTTTTACCTTTTTGTATGCATCCAGCTCCCGTGATCATCTCCTGTAAGTTTGTAAACAAAATATTTTAATACAATATACATACTATACTGATTTTATTATTAAACATTAACATCCAATAATCACTGACCAGGTAAAAAAACAACTCTTTTCTACAGATTAGAACATAATATATAACTCTGCGATCTCACAAACCTCCCGATGACACACTTTAAATATAGATGTACATAGTGTCTTTTTAAAAAATACAAGTATGAAGTTTATGTTAAAGCACATATAAAGACTATGAAAACTATGCTGGGAATATTTCTGTATATGTGAATTACAAAAATGAAGAAGTTGAACATTCACAGTGCAAGCATTGTTGGTGTAGTTAGTGCCTATGTTTTTTTAAATATATTTTTATTTTGAAAAAAGCCATAGAAACTCACTGAAAAAACAAAGGTTAAAGTTACTTTATACCTAGAAGTAATAAAAATATGAATTTTCAATTAAAAAACCTTAGAAATTTGTTGAAAAACAAAGGTTAAAGTAACTTTATAGTTAGTGAATTTCTCTGGAACTGCATTCCCATTTTGAAAAAACACAGAAACTCAGCAGTTATAGTTAGTAGCACTAGCTGTAAATTGCACCCCACCATGCACTGCTAATCACCTCACATATAACATCACTCATGACATCTTCTATGACATCATTTAGGACATCACTCATGACATCTCAAATTACATATTGCTGTATAAATTGCTAAGGCTTTACACCTGCTATAGTTCACATTCACAATCAACCACAGATATAAGTATTGAGTATGGTGTTTAGTCTGTATACAACTGTTCAGAGGAAGCCAGAATAGTGAATGCCAATTCCAAAACAAATGCCATACTACAGACAGCTTTTATCTGTATGAAACCCCGGACACACCCTGAACCTACATTAAGAAATGAATTTATATCAGTAGAGAACTGAGTACTGTAAATAGTGTTTAGTCTATGGAAACAGTTATCTCTATATCACACTGTTTTCAAACACTTAACCTCTCATGAAAAATACAGCAAAGAGTATTGAAAATATTTTACTAAGAACAGTGTACATTCCATACAACAGTTGTCAAAAAACACTATTTGCTAAAAACAGCCAAGATTTGAAAGTGCAAAAGATCATTCTACCTACGCTTCGTACTGTGATGAACACATTACATATAGGGGGTTATTCTAACTTTGGAGGAGTGTTAATCCGTCCCAAAAGTGACGGTAAAGTGACGGATATACCACCAGCCGTATTACGAGTTCCATAGGATATAATGGACTCGTAATACGGCTGGTGGTAAATCCGTCACTTTTCCGTCACTTTTGGGACGGATTAACACCTCCTCCAAAGTTAGAATAACCCCCATAGTCCTTCTTCTGAAGCAAAACAAGCACCCATGTATAGGTTAGTCACTAGTGCACACACTATTCCATGTTAATTATAATTTGTCATATCAACATGATTCTCTCTAATAACTCAAAGCTGCTAAAAAAGTTAGTATCTCTTACATAGAATCCTCCTCCTGTTGGAAGCTTGTTCTCCAGAGCCAAAATATTTTGTGGAGCATAATGAATACAGTCAACTGTCACTTGTACATAGAGTTACTCTTCAATGCAAACATTTATAATTTGTTCAATACCTCTACACAGCTATGGTGCATTAGGAGCACACGTTTTGTAAACACAACCACTAGCTGCACCCAAGCTGTACAAAAAGACATAGAATTATTATGGTAGTCACGCACCACTATGTAAACTGTAAAACAAACTAGCACACTCATTGGATGATCAGTGATTCATCAGTGATGCCATCGGTGATGTCATCAATTATATCAATTGATATCTGATCAGTGATGTCATAAATAATGTCATGAGTGATGGCATATGTGAGCTCTTAAGCAGCGCATGGCAGTGGCACAAGATATAGTTAGTGCTACTATTACTGCTGAATTTCTGTGTTTTTTTTAGTTCAAAACGTTAACATTGTCACTGATAACAGCTAACTATGATGTTACTTAAACCTTAGTTTTTTAGGCAAATAAAGTTTGACGAATGATCACAAAATGTTCAAAACTAGTTTGCCACTCACTTCAGCTGCTGTCTTGAAGGTTTTGGTGTGATTCATCAAGTATGGGCTAAGAATAATGGGGCGTCCCAAAAAGTGTTTTCCTCCTGCGATTTCCCCTAGGGATTTCAGACATGACTACAGCCCAAACTGCTGAACGGAATTACACCAAATATGGCAGAAAACTTGATCCTAGTCCAGAAAGTTTTTTTTTTGTTATTTGGTGCATGTTAGAAGTCCACAATCCTGGTCAGAGTAAGTCAGAAACACACTTTAAATGAGTGTGTGCTTACCCTCTTGCAGCTTGGCACAGAGCAGTCAGGCTTAACTTTAGCAGCAATGTGTAAAGTATTGGTGCAAAACACACACACACTGTAGCACAATGAAAACACCACAAAAAGGACCCACGCTGGTTGAAACAAGATGAAAATGACAAAAATCCAATCAGTAGAAGAAAATTAAACTTAAAATAGTGCTTAAAAGTCACTGGCAGTCAAAAGTTATTTGAGTTCGTGAGGGACCAATGCAAATCCAAAGTTCTGTTCAACCACGATGGAGGGTAGGCTGGCTACAGAATCCATGCGTTGTCCACTGAAACAGTACCTTTGATGGAGCAGGCTTCGAGGTCTTGATGCAGAGGTATTCTCCAAACAGTCAGGTCACTGTGCTTTCCTCGGGCTCCATTGGAGTGAATGTGATGCTTCGTCGTTGAGCCACACGCAGCATTGTAATCAGTCCGCCCAGACTGTGAATATACTGTTGTCGAACAGCCTATGTGTTGGCATTGAAGAAGTGATATATCAGAATTTCTCCTGCACTTGAGCCGATGCATTAGAATTTGCATAATTCAGCTGCAGAACACACTTCTGAGTGCCAAGACTGGAGGGGGCACCTCAGGCAAGGGTAGGATTCACAGATGGCAGAGTCCAGCAGAACCAGGGGAGTTGCATGCAGTCTTTGATATCCCTGAGACTGCAACAGAATTGGTGCAAGCCAGCAAGCCATTGGAGTTACTTTGGGTTCAGTAAGATGAGTCCAGTTCTAGTCTTTGACAGAGCAGGGATCAGCAGGCAGCAGGGCAGCTCAACAAAGCAGAGACACAGTTTCTTGGAAAGTCAGTCCAGCCAAAGGAGCAATCTGTACAGCACAGTAATCTTTACTGCAGCAGAATTCTTCCCAAGTCCAGAAGTGTACTAATCTGCTAGGGTCAGAGCCTCAAAACGTATACCCAAAAGTGCTTTTGAAGTGCAGGTGACTTCAAAGCATCTCCTTGAAGTGCACAGGTCCCTCTTATGTGAATGTATGGGTTCACATTTTCTTCAGAGTGTTAAGATTATTTTTGGCAACTGAATAAGAGAGATGCCCGTCTCTTTGTACATTCTGTTGCAAAACTAATTAGAGCTATTGTGTGTTCTCTATTAATATTACTCAGGTATTATAGATAAGGACAGTTGTTTTGGATATAGGAAATAGCCCAGGTTCTTAGATGACTGATTAATATATGTATATTAATTCAATGAAAAAAGCGATGTCACAGAGGCATTATAGATAGGAAACAGAAGTATAGAAGTAAAAAACACATAGAAATTCACAAAGGCTACAGGGACATTATAGTTAGGCTCACATTTTAAAAGTACAAAATCATAGAAAGTCACCAGTTATAGTTATGGTTACCTCAAATAACTATAACTCGAGCCCTAAGGTAACTATAACTCGTGTCCCCGCCACGCACAGTTATGTGATCATAAATATTACTGTAGATGATACAGTGGCTTTATCAATGATGTTATCAAAGATGTCATTAGTGCTGTAATTTGTAGTGTAATTAGAAGTACATGACAAGGGCTCCCTGGGGGGTGGCGGTCACCAGGGCCATAAGTGGCTCCCTCCATCATTGAAGAATTCCTGGGGAGATGGTGGTCCGTGGGATTTGGGTGTCCGAAATGGACCACCTTTATAATATTTAGTAATAGACCGGGGGAGGTGATCCCCGGGGCTGTGGGGGGATTGAGCGCCCCCCTGCATCCAACTTCTTAAATACTCTGGGGTGGTGGTCTCCTGGGCTGCCGGGGGGGCCTGAGTGCCCCTCAAACCCAATTTTGTAAATGCCAGGGGGTGGGGTGGTCCCAAGGGTGCGGGGTGAAGCAATCAAAGGAATGGTGGTCTACTGATCCCAGTAGGTCACCATCCCTGTGGAATATAGCCATTCACAATGGGTCACAAATTTTGACCTACATCATTAATATTAATAAGCTAGGTCGATTTGCGAGCCATTGGGAATCGCTAGATAAAACTCCTGGAGTTTCATACATTCAAAAAGTGATTACGAAATTGCGTTTCGCAGATAATCACAATTAGGTAATCGGTATTTGGAAAAATTATACATCTGGCCCAAAGATACGACTTTGTGAGCATTTACTATCACTTTAATATACATAGCTCAGCCGCTCCCCTGAGAACACCTAAGGCCCACCTGTTCCCTTAAAAGAAGCACCGTGGCAAATACCTTAGGGACAGATTGTACATTGTATGCAGATCCTGGTGAAGGATTTGATGTGCACCTAAATTTAACTTAGGTGCACAAAAACGGTTGTGACGAGACCTAGGAAACATTAAATCACAGTCCTTGATTCCACCAAATATTATTCACGGGCGAATCACATTCCTACCTGAGCCCTAAGAATATGACTGCAATAAATTCCGTAAAGGATGTTCTTTTTCAGGAGCCATGCTGGATGCATTTACTCCGATAACTTGCTAGATGAGGCACCAACCCTGTGCCTACTGTCCAATCATTTCCAAAGGTCAGACCCCTTTTACTGCAGAGTGGAACCACATTTGCCATTCCGCAGTCTCTGGGAAAATACTTCACTTCATTGAGGAACTGAACAGAGTAGCTTTCAATAATGGACTTACTTGAACTTTTAAAGCCTCCAAGCCTGGGTCCAAATGATATTCATTTTAAAGGCATCCTTTTTCCACTTCGTTTTATTTTTTTAAGAATACTTAGAGAAATTAAAGATAACAAGAAACAGGTACACATGTGGAGGAAACTTCATTCAAGGGAAACAATGATTATTTGTCACTTACAGGGTACACATGCTACATCTGTAATAAAGGGAATAAGATTTACTACGAAATATAAATAAAACTTTCTTTAGAGTAAATCTTTTTCCCAGGCAAACTAATATGCTTCTGAAAATATTGGGATCAACAATACTTAACTTGTTGTTCTAATGTAATTTATTTAAACCATAAATGTTATTGTTTTAGATGTTTTGAACACGATTCAGTGGAAGAATTTGGTATACTGAAAAAGTGGGCAATGATTCCACATCAAGCTTTAGTGAAGTATGCATAGAGTGAATTGTAGCACACTTTATGTGATGAGAAACACAAATAATATGCCTCAATATTGTCACATGAGTTATTATGAGTTATGGCTAAATATGTATTGGTACTGGAATGTCCAGTGCCTGGTGGACAACAGTATTCCAGTGCACAGAGCCTATGCCTGTCCCATGAAATTAGTGAGGTCCTGAACATGCTCTGTGATCTGGAGGAGGGCCCAAAACAGGCACTCATTTAACGGACAGTGGACTATGCACCGGTCATGGGTTTAACATGAAAAGGAGTAGCAGCTGTGCACTGTGTTGTGTAAATTCATAGTGGTGATCAGACCTCTTTTTATCTGTGTGAATGGAATGGAATCCTAAAGGCCATCTCATGTAAAGTTCGGCTTCTGTGAAATTACCTACCTAATGCTAAACTTCCAAGCGTATGAGTGTTTGTTTTGTGTATGTGGCCTTCATGGTACATATATGGTGCGTGTAAATGAGTTAGAGTCAAGGAGACCTGCTGGATCCATTTTGGAAGCCCTAAGACCTATTTTTTCAACATTAAAATAAATGAACTTATGTATACATATATATACTGTATATATATATATATATATATATATATATATATATATATATATATATATATATATATATATATATATATATTCAATCAAATCCTCGTCTTGCTTCAAACAATCGATATCTGCCAAGAAACAGCAAAAGTCCCAGTCACAATGGCTTGCTAACGTGAGTCGTTAATGGCACACAAAAATACTCAACGCGTTTTGGAAAATAAATGTCCTTGTTCACGAGCAACAATTCTAATGACAGTTTCTATTTATAACCCTCTACTTAAAACGACAATTAACACAAAGAACGGACTACATAATCTTCTATACCCAGCCGGACGTAATAGTAGCGGCCATCTTACGATGGTTAGATTTCAGACATTAGCAATGACAACGGCAGTTCAAAAATAGCTAGAAAACATTCCAAATCAGGTTGGTCCATATTATAATCATTTCAGCTACAATACAGAGGTTAAATGATACTAATAGTAATTGCTGTGACTATTGCGTCTCTGTCAGAATTCCCCATCCAATTACCACTAATTCTGTAAATACATTCACATAGGAACAAACATTGGCAGCCATCTTAGAATGGATGTCTTGTACTAAATATTCACGATGACACTTAAAATGACACAGTTTCATCGCCCATAATTGTTTTCAAAAGCTGCCCATGTGGGTTTAATATTGCCCCTAAGAATAATTAAGGCTCATCTACGCCAACAATAATAGGCTAATGTAGAAAAAGGAAAGAACACAAAGCAATCGTTTATCCGTGTGAAACAATTTTACACATGTAATTACTGAAATTTACAATCTGTAAAAACATTGTTTCTATTAACCTGCTGATTTACATATTCAACCCGAAAAAAAGGATATATTAGCTCTTTTTGCCTTCAATCAATCTCGTACTCGTCCTGCTTGAAAATCGCTTAATATGTCCCTTCGTGTTCTACCACCACAGTGACTGAAAAAAACAAGTAATAAATATAAAACATAAAACTGACATTAAAAAGGTTCAAACTTGCCAAAGACGTAACCAGCAGACAATCAGATCACATACAAGGACCCTATTTATCAAATAAAAATACTAGCATATACCCTTATTTAACTTCAGACAACTGATAACGCGTCCAGCCCTTATAAATTACCTGTACCTGGACACGTTGGAGGTCGGTGAATCTTTTAACCGAGTCGGGTTCTCCTCATCCTAAAATAGTCAAGTCTCTCAGATCAATAATCCACAACTACTGTGATCGGTAATCAATACTCAATTAATAGATCAATATAGCACATCAGAAATCAATAACAGTTGGTATTTCGGTGCACCATGACCTTTCAGTCATGAATAACCACACCAGTTTATTAAAAGTTAGTGAATTTATTTCCCTATATTAACAAAGCTAGCACGATGTATATATGTCTCAAAACCAATTGATATATGTATATGAACATTACTAGCTGTCCATAACGGCGGAAGAAACGCAATCTACTCAAAATCTGGATGATGATACATTCTGTTATAGCAATGCAAATCACCAATGTGACTAACTGTATTTGACTAATTGCATACATTCGGTCAGCATAACAAGATTTCAATTCTTCATGATACATTGAATGAATACCTCGACTAACCTCTAATTAGCATTGGCATGTGGGACTTCATGCAAAACGAATTTAGTCAACACAAATTTTGGAAAAACTTCTAACTAGGATCCTATCAAAATAGCAGTTGGTACCTAAAAGGAAAAACACAATGCATAATACATTTATCCTTTCATATTTACCAAATACAATCAGCATTCAAGAAAACTCTTCGTCCTTCAGGTACCGGTTGTATGCATGGGGCAAGTTTCAAAGGGGCAAAGTTAAGGGCAAGTTTCCTTGCAGCGGCAAGGAGAATAGGGCAAAGTTACTGCATGGGCAAGACGGGGGCAAATCAAAGTTAAAGTCTCTAGGGTGAGAATTCTTAAAGTCTCTTTCTCTCAGATAGAGAAAAGGGCATCAGGGTGTCGTCCAAAATGGAGTCTGGCATCAGGCTTCAAACTGGCATCGAGGAAAATGACTGACTTCTCTTTGTCCGGTGGGTTTAAGTAAGAAACATTCCAAATTCTGCAGGGTCTTCCATTGGAGGGTTCATAGGTTGGCTTCAAATTGTCCAATCAAAATTGTCTTTTACTAGCGCTCATTTATGCATACACTGTCCTTGGAGCCTTGGAACACAAATTGTATCATGGTTTGCCAATTATTTTACTATCTGTACCTTCATTGTCCGCACCTGCAGAGACTGACCTTGTATCAAAGGGGATGTAACCGGCCTAGCACGAAACCTTGGAGATAAGTGTACCAGCTGGTTTCTACTGGAAAAATACAACTTCAAGCAAGAATATATGTTTCATTAGTTCAAGGAAAAATCACGCAGTTAGAATTTGAAACCAAGCAACTAGGCCAAAGCCTGTACTAAATTTAAGCTAAGCAAAACAGTTTTCAAACAAGAAATCATGGCATACATTTGCGATTATGACGGATTACTACATTTTCAATACTTCGTGATTAATAAAGCTCGTTTATAATGATGGCGAACTACCCCGAGGGCACAATTTCCCTCGTACACCATTTTCTTTACTAAAATCATACTACATTATATGTATTGATTACACAATTTGTATGAATATATGTCGGACCTTCTTTTTCTGCGTCATCAATCCCTCCTCTGATGACTAATTATGTCATCACATCAAATCTACCCACAAATTTTATTCCATTAAAATTCTGTATAGTAATTTGGTACTTCAGTCAATTCCCTTTTTCTTTTAGTCCCTTTTGACTTCTCTCTATATATTTCCACCATTTTGTTCTCTATTTTCTCTTCTCTTTTTCTTTTGTTCCTTGCTTTTAACATTTTGAAAGCTTTCCATATTCCCCAAGAGCCTAATAAACAAATTAATATTATCAATATTCCCTTTACTATTTTTAGTAACAATCCGTTCCAAACATTGCTGAGCCAATTTCCCACAGAAGCAAATCCTTTTCCAACTTTCTCCCAAACTCCGGGTTCTTTCAATTCCTTTAAATCTACACTTTCTTTAGTTAAATTTGTAAGCATTGTTCTAATTTTTCCACTGTTGTGTGGTATATATGTACAACAGTGACGTGTACCAAGCATTTTGCAAACGCCGCCATCCTTTGCTAAAAGAATGTCTAAGGCAAGCCGATTTTGAAGAGTCATAGCTCTTTCTGCAGCAAGTTCAGCATCCATCAGGATTATAGCTCCTGAAAACTTTGTCAACATGTTATCCACAATAGTAGACAACTTTCGTATTTTGATTGAATTCAATATGACTCCTACTGAAGGAATCAATGCTCCAAATATATCTCCTACCACACCAGAAGCTGTCTCCCTTTTCTGAACATGATGTGATTCAGACAGCCTTGGAAATTTCTTTAAGTCGTCTAGTTGGTAAACCTTCGGGAACACTATTCCCAAATAACACCTCCCATACCATCCTTTAGGAAGACGATAATAGGCGTTGAGTCCACAAATATAATATACTCCAGGAATAACTGGGTCTTGTCCATTCAGCATGAACGTCCACTTAGATTGAAATGCATACGTATGTTTACATTCACT
The DNA here is from genome assembly GCF_031143425.1 of Pleurodeles waltl. NCBI lineage: Eukaryota > Metazoa > Chordata > Amphibia > Caudata > Salamandridae > Pleurodeles > Pleurodeles waltl. The sequence goes on along the minus strand of NC_090438.1, from coordinate 623,598,701 downwards.
CGTTCCCACAAAAACTGTGTCATAATATGATGGAAATCTATGTATACAAAATCTTCCTACATGCAATGTATCTAAAGCTATTTTTCCTTGTGTCTTTATTGCAGCAAAAGCATAATTATCTACAGACGTCCTTTCGTGTAATTCCCTCTCTAATTTCTCCTTCATTTCATTCTTCCTATCATCAGTGCGGTCTAAAAATTATATTTCTACTGGTGAAAGCAAGCATGTAAGGTTCTCTCTATGTGCGTGAGCTGTGTGAAAAGGTGACATCGGTTCGAAGAATTCCCTCATTAATTTGGCATAATAATCTCGAGCTATCTTACTTAGGTGCCCTATTATGGGGACATATGCAAAAGTAACATCGTAATTAGTATAGAAATAATGAATGTCTTTTTGAGCATAAAATCTGGAAGCTACTATACTACATGTAATTCCATACGTAAGAGGCATGCTGTGAAACGTTACCCCTTCCACTACTGAGGTAGGTATTTGTGTACACACATAACAATCTTTCGCATCCATGGTCTCAACATACTCACTCAGTAAGCGATAGAAAACGTTAGATGAAAGTTCCTTTTTATCATGCAAGTGTCTCTCGTCTTGCTCAAGTCTCTTCAGAGCTGTTAGTTCAGTAACGATAATAGGTTTAGAAGTAGAAGCATCATTCGTCTCACTCTCACTTTTACCATGCATTCCAAGAACTATTGCTACAATTATTAGTACGCATGCGGTTATTAAGCCTATACACATGTATTTACAACACTTCATCTTACGCCCCTGTGTAGTGAAGCTAGTCATGATCTGTATAGAATCAGAAAGTCGAAGACACTTTATCAAAGCGTATTTGCAGGTATTTACAAAGCTGAACGAGTTCAATGTTCACACAGTTTTCTTTAGCAGCTTAGTCTCTTATCGGTTAGCAGCGTTGTCTCAAAATCGGTTTCAAAGTCAATCAAGTTAGCAATGTCTTAGCCGGTTGAAAAGTCAATCAGGTGATCAATGGCTTCAGTCAACAGAGTCCATAAAGTTTTTATTTCCAAAATGAAGTTCTGCCTCTTCGTTCTCAAGACTGAGGGATACGAATTCGTCTGACCAATCGTTATTGGCTACGTACGCCCACTCCGGACCGGAATACCTCCTGCTCGGTATCCTTTTTCTTTTCAATTTTGCATCTCTCTTTGATTCTTTCTCACTGGTACTTTCCTCTTTGCCCAAGTCCTTTTCTTCACTTGGTGTTGGTATTACAACAGACACTTCCTTTCTTTTCTCTTTCACTCTTGGCCCTTCACTGTCGTTCAACGTTTCTCTAGTTCTTAATTTTACTGGCGATATGCTTGGTCTTCTTTTTGCACTATGTCCACTTGATGGACCTGCAATCTCTTCTGAAGAAGTTTGAGCAGTTTCGTTCTGTTCTGCCTTGTCCCCTCCTTCTGGGGAGTCAATCAGGTTTTCCTTTTCTTTTTCTGTATCGTCTGCTTCTGGGAAAGCCCTCCTCTGATCAGGCTCTCCTGTTTCTTCACCTGTTTCGAGCCCTTTGTCACCGTTATTTTCTTCAGGCTCTTTGTCACTTTCAGCTGCTTCAGGCTCTTTGTTACCTTCAGCTGCTTCGTCGCTGTCTGAGGCTCCTCCTTGGCCTTCCCCAAGTGATTCAGTTGCTTCGTCCTCAGAGAATATTTCTCCCTCCTCTATTTCTACCTGTTCGCTTCTATTTCTGGTTCGCTCTGCCTCAGCGCTTGGTACTTTGTTATCAGGTACTGGTAACTTCAGCGCTTCAACTTCCTCATCTGTGGGACACAACACCCTCTTTGTGTGACTGGCGTGAATCCAGTTGGGAACTCCCGCACACTTCACAGCGGTGGTAGTCGTCAAAATCACTTGAAAAGGTCCTTTCCAACGGGGTTCCAAACACGACTTCCTCACGTGCTTCTTTATCACGACCCAGTCACCTGCTTTCAGGGCGTGTCCTGGACCTTGGATCGGTGGCAAGGTGGTTGCCTCCACCTGGTGAGAGAAAGATCGAACCACATCAGCTAGACCTTTGCAGTAGTCTAACACCATATCATCTGTAATATTCAAACGCGCATTTGCAGGAACTGCTGGAAGTCTCATAGCTCTGCCCATGAGAATCTCGTGTAGGGACAGTCCAGTCTTTCTGTCAGGGTTGTTTCTCATTGACATTAGTACCAAAGGCAATGCGTCAGGCCATTTCAAGTTTGTTGATGCGCATATTTTCGCCATTCTTGATTTTAATGTGCCATTCATTTGCTCCACTAGACCTGATGCTTCAGGGCGGTAGCTACAATGCAGCTTTTGCTCAATGTTCAGTGCTGCACAAAGCAATTTTATTACTTCATTATTGAAGTGACTTCCCCTATCTGATTCTAAAGAGATCGGGAATCCAAAACGTGGTATTAACTCTCTCAAGAGTAGTTTTGCAACTGTGAGACTGTCATTTCTGCGTGTAGGGTATGCTTCAATCCAGTGACTAAAAATGCACACAACCACCAACACATACTTCAAGCCTCCATGCACAGGCATCTCAATGAAGTCCATTTGCATCCTGCTGAATGGACCCCCTGCTCTTCCAATGTGGCTCAAATTTACTACGGTTCCCTTCCCTGCGTTCATCTGTTGGCAAATGACGCAACGGTGGCAAACTGCTTCAGCAACTTGACGGAATTTGGGATTAAACCAATCAGTTTTAAACAACCTAATCATGGCATCCCTCCCAAGATGAGCTTGTCCATGGTAAAATCTGGCTATCTGTGTCAAAAGGCTGTTTGGAAGAACGAATTTCCCTTCACTTGAAACCCATAATTCATCTAGTCTCTTTACACATTGTGATTTGGTCCATGAGAGTTTCTCATCCTCACTGACATCATTCTGTAAGGATTTCAATTCGTCCATCGTATCTATCACCTTTAGAGCAAATATTTTGCTTGGTTCGAGTTCTGCTTCACTTATCAAATTCCATTCATCCCTAAGCAATATACAGTTCAATGCGCAAAACCTTGCGACTTGATCCGCATATCCATTTCCCAGAGAAACATAGTCTTGTCCCTTTGAGTGTGCACTGCATTTTACCACTGCTACTTCTCCTGGTAGTTGGATGGCATGTAACAATTCTTTTATTCTTTCGCCATTTTTCACTGGCGATCCTGAAGAGGTCATGAAGCCTCTCTGTGACCACAATTGTCCGAAATCATGCACTATTCCAAACCCGTACTGGCTGTCAGTGTAAATGGTAACTTTCATCAATGCAGAAAGCTGGCAAGCTCTAGTAAGGGCTACCAATTCTGCTACCTGTGCAGAGTAAACTCCTTGAAGCCAAGATGCTTCCAAAACACCTGTTACTGTGCATACAGCGTACCCTGCTTTCAATACACCCAGTGCATCTCTTAAACATGAACCATTGACAGAAATAATTTGATCATTTTCTTCCAATCGGGTATCTTTGATATCAGGTCTTGGTTTGGTGCAAAATTCAGTCACCTAAAGACAGTCATGCTCGATGTCTTCAGCGTTCTCAATTTCAGCATTTTCACTGGGAAACAAGGTTGCTGGATTCAACGTAGTGCACCTTTTGAACTGCACATTAGGTGATCCCAGAATTATTGTTTCGTACCTTGTGAGTCTAGCACCAGTCATGTGTTGTGTTCGGGAACGTGTCAAAAGTATCTCGACTGAGTGAGGGACCATGACTGTTAAAGGGTGTCCCACCACTATTCCTTCACTCTGAGTGAGGCTGATACCAACTGCTGCTACGGCGCGCAAACACCCTGGCAGTGCTGCTGCGACCGGATCCAAAGTAGCTGAAAAATATGCTACTGGTCTGTTTACGCCACCATGGGCTTGGGTCAAGACAGACAAGGAACATGCATCACGTTCATGACAAAACAATGTGAAAGGCTTTGTGTAGTCAGGCATACCTAAAGCTGGAGCCCTGCACATGCATTCTTTCAATTCAATAAAAGCATCCATCTCTTCTCCTTTCAGTTCAATTTCATCCAATGCATCCTTCTGGGTCAGTTTCAGTAAAGGTTTTGCTAATGTTGAGAAGTTGGGAATCCATTGGCGACAGTAGCTTACCATTCCCAAAAACTTCCTCACCTCCCTCCTCGTCTTGGGGGGACTCATTTGAAGTACACTTGTTATTCTTTCCTTCATTATTCTCCGTGACCCTTTCTCTATTTGGTGACCCAAATATTTCACTTTCTTCTGACAGAACTGTAATTTTGAAGGAGACACCTTGTGTCCATTCCTTCCCAAATGGTTCAATAGGGCAATGGTGTCGGCTGTGCAGTCACTTTCTGTCTTGGATGCAATCAGTAAGTCATCAATGTACTGTACTAGGGTTGACTCGAATGGCAATTCTAACGCTTCCAAGTCTTTCTTTAGAATCTGATTGAAAATTGACGGTGACTCCGAAAATCCTTGAGGAATTCGACACTAACTGTAAACTCTGTCTAAGAATTTGAAACAGAAGAGAAATTGGCTGTCCTCATGAAGAGGCACCGAAAAGAATGCTTGTGACAAGTCGATGACTGAGAACCACTCAGCATCACAAGGGACTTGAAACATTATCACAGCTGGATTTGGTACTACAGGGCAACATTTAATTATTATGTCATTTATTTTCCTCAAGTCCTGCACAATTCGGACCTTTCCACTTGGCTTTATTAGTCCCATAATTGGTGAATTACATGGACTGCTTAACACTTCTTTCAGTACTCCCTGCTTTACAAACTCATCAATGAGTTGGGCGACTTTCATGAGGGTGTCTTGGGCCATATGGTACTGTGGGGTCTGGGGAAAGGTTACATTGGGTTTTACAGTCACTTTCACTGGTTCCACTCCTTTCACCAATCCCACCTCTTTTCCTGTCATATCCCACACTTCTTTTCCGACTGTTTGTTGTAACTCAGCAGGAATATCTGCTTCAGTAATCATTGGGTAAAGGGTAATCAGGGGATATTCTTCATCAACAGTTTCTACTTCGTCCCCTTCTACACTATCTTCTTCTTCCCCATCACTGCTCGTCTGAATTTTGATTCCATCATTTGAACACATAATCGAACATCCCAATTTGCATAATAGGTCTCTCCCTAACAGTGATATCGGGCTTGAGTCACATACCACAAAATTATGTGTCCCTTGATAGTTACCAATTCTGACTTGTACTGGATCTGTGATTGGGTTCGTCAGGTACCTGTTTGCTACTCCCACTACTTGAACTGTTCTCCCTGAAAGTGGGAGATTTGGCACTTCAATGCTCCTAACAGTGGAAAGTGTAGCTCCTGTGTCAACCAAGAATGAAACGCGATGACCCATAACTCTTCCCTCCACATACGGACCCTTTTGATCAACTTCCAAAGATGCTGCAAGCACACAATTTCCCTCCTCATCTGAACTTTCACTCTCCCATGCATTGTTTATTCCATTCTCGCTGTGTAGTGGGAATTGGTGTACTGTGTCATTTTGTCTCATTCCCTGACCCGTGACCTGTTGAGGAAGCATTGCTTGCTGCTGATTCATTGGTGCTAAGGGTATTTGCATTTGCTGATTAGGTACCATAGGAAACTGCTGTTGCATTGGCTGCAATTGTGTCATTTGCACACAAGGCATTTGCACCTGTTGCGGTTGCATGGGTTGTAGACCCTGCATCTGGTTTATATTGTTTTGAAAATTTGGGTTCGGACCTCTCAATTTTTGTCCTCTCATAGTCTGGAATGCATTGACATCATTGTTTTGCTGACCTACACCTTCCTGCACCATCATTGGCCACTCCCGTTTCCAATGCCCGACGATTCCGCACGTGTGACATGGCATCATCTTCTTCATTGCCTGTATACCATTTGGAATCATAACGGTATTCAAATCAGGACCATTATTCACAAAACCTCCTCGGCCTCTGCCTCTCATCTGCGGCTGAAACATAGCATTTCCCTGTTGCTGCTGCTGCTGCATCTGTTGTTGAAAACCTTGCAAACCTTGTAAACCTGTCTGAGCTGCTCTGAGCTGCATCACCATCACCTTTTCCTTCAATCTTTTCTGCTTTGTCTCAATCTCATCACTGCAGTATTTTGCATAATTCAACACTTCATCGATCGACTTTGACTGCCAACAAATAAAATGCGATTTAATCATCTGGCTAATTTCGGGTCTCAGCCCTTCCACAAACCTGAACACAAAATGGAGCATGTCTTTTGGCTCAATCGTTTCCGTGCCACTGTAATTTTTAAACGCTTTCAACAACCTCTCATAATACGCGTGTATAGATTCTTTAACCTCTTGAGCGGTCCTGTCAATCCTTTGCCAATCCACATTTTTCGACGCAACCTTGGTTTTCAAGTGCTCGATCACCTTGTGGTACAAACTCATTACCATAGGTGATGGCGCACCTGTGTCCCTATCTCTCTCTGGTTCACTCGTCGGCCAACCTACAGCCCTTTTACAATCTTCCCACAAATCAGCCGGAACCACAATTTCAAATAAGGTATTCAGGTCTTCCCAGAGACACTTCGCGAGTTTCACAAATTTATCCGTTTGTTGATACCACTCAATCGGTTTCTCTCTTAATTTGGGAAAGTCATCCGTAAAGGATTGAATATCGCACCTGTGCCATGGTACATGCACAAGTTTTCCCCCTGCTGTCTCTCTCATTGGTAACATGGTTATCAGATCGTCATTCTGTTGTTTTTTCTCACTTCGTTCTGAAGTATTTTCCTTCTTTTTATCCTTTTTCTTAACCCACCTGCTTTCCCACTTGTCTAAACATCTCCAGACCTGTGCACTCTGCAGTATCTCTTTAAGGTGTGTTTTCAACCCTGCGGATCTCATGTGTTCAAAATCTTTTGTCTCAAAGTCTAACCTGTAACTTCTGCTCAGGTGTTTAGTCTTACCTATATCGATCTCGTTTCTGTCTGCAATTTCTTGTAACTTCTTATGTATGTTGCTCACTTCTCTTGTAATCCTGGGGCACAGGTATCTTAGTTCTTCCTCTGTGTATGATTCTAATCTGTTCAAACCCATTGTTCCCTCTACCAGTTCATCTGCCTCCATACCCAACCTTATTTTATTCAGGTATTCTTCTCCCTTCCCGCTTGATGTACTCTGCGGGGAGTTCAGGCTGTTGAACCATTGTGTTAACTGTTGCGCGTTCAGTCCCATCAATGTAGCAGTTACATCAACTGCCATTGACGGTTTCTGTAATGTTTCAGTCTATGAAGTTAACAGTACTAATAGTGGTGGATGTGACCTTACCACGGTTGACGGAGCGCAAATTGGAATTGGACTAAATTCCGACAAGGACCCAGATCCATTTGGCAGTGCCGCTATCGGAGTTGTCTCTGGAGTGGTTTCTATGCATCTTCTCCCTGTCCCATTTTGTATCATTAACCCTTGGTCGCTGGTGCTTGAATTTGCCTGTATGTACAGTGGTACTGGTGGACCTACAGTGATAGGTAGAGATATTGCATCTGGATTCTGTCAGTTCCCCAAATTCTGTGGCATGTTAATCCCCACATTGTGGTTCATTATTGCTGGCATACATAACTGGCTTTCTACTACTCGCACTTCTTGTGTTTGCTTTTGGGGCATCGAGAACTGTGTTGATTCAGCTTGAATCAATGTCGGTCTCTGATAGTTTTGTCCTCCCTGCGCCATTGAATCAGAAGTCATTCCCACATTATGCTCATCGCAACAGTGCCTTTGAACCTGTGGCTGATAGTTATCAGCAGGTTTCAATGTTGGCACGTCTGGGTACATTCTCTGAACCCGTGGTATTCGTGGTGAGAAAGGCATGTCAGAGCTGCTCGGCCTCTGAGATATTCTCAAATTTGGTGTTACATTACCCTGTATTGGTTCTGGAGGGGCAGTACTAATGCTTGAGCCTTTTTCGCTTTCCACGTATGGTGGTGGGCGATAATTCAGCAATTGTATAATGAACTCCTCATCATCTGACTTGTCTCCCCTTTTCGAGTTTCTATTGCTCTCTCCCTCTCTGGACTGACTCCTGTTTGTCTTACAGGTGGCTTTCCTTCCTTCCGTCTCCGCTTCCTCGGTAATCGCTGGAAACAATTTAATCCCCTGCAATACGTCTGATCTCCAAACCTTTTGTGTGCTGTCCCATCTAGCATCCGCTAGTGTCTTTTCTACTTTTCATATTCTTGTTTAAAATTTCTTTTGTTGTTGGTTTCTAGCTATTAGCTCCCAAATTGCTAGTGCCTCAAACTGTGCTGGCCTTGGAGGTACTTTCATGTCGTATAGCGCAAATCTCAGATTTTCTAAAACCCTTAGGTTAAACGACCCATGGATAGGGAACGCTACACTTCCATGTTTTTCTGTTAATTTGCACCATTGTTTTAGCCAAAGACATGGCGCTACACCCTTTTCTTCAATGACGATGTAAGCTGGTGTACCCTCAGGTGGTGTTTCTTCTCCTACATTTGCTTTAATATAAACATCTCCCCTCATGGCACTCTTAAATGCTTTGAAAAGTTTCATCTTTCCGTCTTTTGTTTTTCTAAAATATGTAACCAATAAGTGACTTTAATTCCCGGAATACTCTTTGCTTGCCTTTCCCCTTCCAATTGCGCTTCACGGACGGCGTCCAATCCATGCGCGACCCTTCTCACCAACCGACCTATCCCAGCGCGGCTCCTAGTGACGTCACACTCACACACTGCGGCTGACAAAGTCCCGCGGCTTGTCCTCTTTTTCATTCGGCTTCCCTCATAAACTAATTTCTGCACTATAACGCGAGCACTTAACCAAAAGAATAAAACAGATCTGTCGGTTTACTACAGGAAAGGTAATACAATCGCTTCAGAAACCTTAGGGATTTTTCAATAGCCTCGGCAGTTATTCCATCTTTCTCGGTTTCCCACTTTCGCAAGAAAAATTTGACCCGCAAACTTTACTCTCAACTGATCAATGAACTATTGTAGTGCACTTTAGAATTCGTCAAATCTCAAAGTCGAAGTTTTCTTTCACTCTGCAACATTCATACCGACTTGTTGACCACGCCCGATCAACCTATTAAACCGACCAGCTCACAACATCAAACAAGTGTCACATACACTTTTCAACATACTCCGGAGTCTCTTGACCTCGCAGGGCCCGTCTCAACATCAACAACCACGTGGACAATTTTTCTGCTCAAAGCGCTACACACACGTGAAGTTCGACGACTTCCCTACTCTCACACCTTTGGAGGAACACTCCTCTAATATCTTTTAACCCCTTAAATCCTCACAAACTTCTCAATTAATCTGCGGCGATAAACTGTGCAAGCGCGAAACCCTAACTTCACTCATACCGTCACTAGAAATGCTGAGACCATTCTCATACCTCCATGTTCCTCGTTCGCAAGCTCCGAGATCCCGGGAAAGTCATTGGGGACTTAGGGCATCATCATCTCTCCAACTTGTTTTATCAAAGAAAATTCTAACCTGACTCTGTCTATTGTTCGGATGGGGTCCCAAAGGGCTAAACCATCAATCTCTGCTACCATCTACTGATAACGCGTCCAGCCCTTATAAATTACCTGTACCTGGACACGTTGGAGGTCGGTGAATCTTTTAACCGAGTCGGGCACTCCTCATCCTAAAATAGTTGAGTCTCTCAGATCAATAATCCATAACTACTGTGATCGGTAATCAATACTCAATTAATAGATCAATACAGCACATCAGAAATCAATAACAGTTGGTATTTCGGCGCACCATGACCTTTCAGTCATGAATAACCACACCAGTTTATTAAAAGTTAGTGAATTTATTTCCCTATATTAACAAAGCTAGCACGATGTATATATGTCTCAAAACCAATTGATATATGTATATGAACATTACTAGCTGTCCATAACGGCGGAAGAAACGCAATCTACGCAAAATCTGGATGATGATACACTCTGTTATAGCAATGCAAATCACCAATGTGACTAACTGTATTTGACTAATTGCATACATTCGGTCAGCATAACAAGATTTAAATTCTTCATGATACATTGAATGAATACCTCGACTAACCTCTAATTAGCATTGGCATGTGGGACTTCATGCAAAACGAATTTAGTCAACACAAATTTTGGAAAAACTTCTAACTAGGATCCTATCAAAATAGCAGTTGGTACCTAAAAGGAAAAACACAATGCATAATACATTTATCCTTTCATATTTACCAAATACAATCAGCATTCAAGAAAAGTCTTCGTCCTTCAGGTACCGGTTGTATGCATGGGGCAAGTTTCAAAGGGGCAAAGTTAAGGGCAAGTTTCCTTGCAGCGGCAAGGAGAATAGGGCAAAGTTACTGCATGGGCAAGACGGGGCAAATCAAAGTTAAAGTCTCTAGGGTGAGAATTCTTAAAGTCTCTTTCTCTCAGATAGAGAAAAGGGCATCAGGGTGTCGTCCAAAATGGAGTCTGGCATTAGGCTTCAAACTGGCATTGAGGAAAATGGCTGACTTCTCTTTGTCCGGTGGGTTTAAGTAAGAAACATTCCAAATTCTGCAGGGTCTTCCATTGGAGGGTTCATAGGTTGGCTTCAAATTGTCCAATCAAAATTGTCTTTTACTAGCGCTCATTTATGCATACACTGTCCTTGGAGCCTTGGAACACAAATTGTATCATGGTTTGCCAATTATTTTACTATCTGTACCTTCATTGTCCGCACCTGCAGAGACTGACCTTGTATCAAAGGGGATGTAACCGGCCTAGCACGAAACCTTGGAGATAAGTGTACCAGCCAGTTTCTACTGGAAAAATACAACTTCAAGCAAGAATATATGTTTCATTAGTTCAAGGAAAAATCACGCAGTTAGAATTTGAAACCAAGCAACTAGGCCAAAGCCTGTACTAAATTTAAGCTAAGCAAAACAGTTTTCAAACAAGAAATCATGGCATACATTTGCGATTATGACGGATTACTACATTTTCAATACTTCGTGATTAATAAAGCTCGTTTATAATGATGGCGAACTACCCCGAGGGCACAATTTCCCTCGTACACCATTTTCTTTACTAAAATCATACTACATTATACGTATTGATTACACAATTTGTATGAATATATGTCGGACCTTCTTTTTCTGCGTCATCACAACAAAGCACCTATTTTGCACAACCAACTAGGAAATGTTAATCACCTACGTGTACTACCATCTCCTCATCCAAGTTATGACCTGTTGGATGGGAGTGTATTGAACCTTATGGTATATTTTAACTCCAATCTTCTCAACAGTAAAGTTCTATTACCTCCTCTTTCACTGATTGTAATTCTGTCCATAACTACAAACCTCATCAAATTCACTTTCTGTGAGTGAAACTCCTTAAAATGTCTAGCTGTTGAATACGTTTCGTCCTGATGTACAATAGCTCGGGAATGTTCCACTCCCCCAGTCCCTTCCATATTTACTATTAAAATATATACCTATGTGTGCAGAGATCTCTGTAGTAAGGTGGAGATATCTGCACATAAAAAATAGGAAAAGTGACGGCATAGATCCCCACATGTAGGCTAGTGAATAGCATTTTGTATTACTTTTGTAGTTCTAATAAATGTACTAAAACATGCAGTTTGTGAATGGGTCCCTGTGTCTGGAGAGTAGTCTGGAAATTACACTTGACATAAGAACCACATGAAATGAGTTCTGAAAGTGCATACAGTGGATCTACATCTCTGTTCTGCTTTTACAGTATGAAAGTAAGACCCACCTATCCCATTTATGTTCCCCGTTCCAAGTTCACTATGACCAAGGAAAGGTGTGCTCTGCCAAGTACTCAGTGGACTGAAGATCAACCGGAGCTCATGTCTGCCTTACAGCTAGCTTGCCATAAATGAAAAGTCATTTTCTGAGTCTACACATTTCTGTGAAAGCTGTTCATCTGTTCTGAAGTGCTTAGAAACCAGCCTGCCTGCTGAGAGAAAGAAGTCTAAAAATCTTCTGCAGGAGTGACTGTTCAGAAGGAACAAGATGCAGTATGACCCGAGTATGGTGGGGTTTACTACAAGAAATTACTACAGATAGCCATATGTGTGCCCAGGTGTCAGTGACAGCAGTGTCTCCCACTGTGGTTTCTGACAGGCTGTGATCCTCTGAAGAGTAATTTGAGCCATTGTGCCAGAAGAGATGTTGCAGCATGACATGAGACACTGTACCAGAAGAGAAGCTGCAGTATGATCTGAGCAGCGGCACCCAAATACAAAACCATGGAATGACCTGAGCTACATTCACCAGAGAGTTAGGCCTCTGTTGGGCCTTGCCATCTGAGTGAGGCAGCTTATGAATGACTGCATCATTCTGAGCACAGCCTGTACATACCTGCATTAACCCAGACCCAATTGGGGGAAGCAGAGGCTGCTCAAAACTTCGAGAGCCTGCTTAGCCAGCTCATGCATGATCCAGAATCTCTCAAAACAGCAGTTCCTCTCTGCAAAGAGCCGACTGAGTCACTAGAGAATGTGGAGCAGCTGCCTCCTCTGAGATGTGACAGTCCAAAGAAGCCCTGACGAGAATGCTGGCTCTGCTCTCTTGGAAGTGGGAGAATGGGCAAGTAGAAGAGGTGTTGGTCAATTCCTTGAGTTCAGCATGAACTGAGAAACCTTTATTGGTCAGATTAGGTGAAATATCAGTGAGACAGTGTACATTTAAATTGTATGAGGAAATCATCAGCTGAGCATAATCACTCTTGAAATGACCCTGAGAGGAGCCACTCTGGCCTATAACAGAGGACAGGGGCCAATAGAGAGAAATGAGACAGGATGCTATGTTGCAGCTTTCTCTTGTTTGTATGCAGTATTTAGATTCAGTGTGGTGTAAAGTGCTTTACTTCTTGAGGTGAAAGCACAGGGTAGACAATCATTTATTAAGGTAATTAACATGATTGCTGAGTGTGAGCTCAGGGCCACCCACACTACCTGCAATAGAAACCTGTGGCTTCTTGCTAGCTCTGAGAGTCAAGTGCTAAGAGGGATGTTCTTGGCCCCGGTTGCAGCACTCTCGTAGTATAGACTCCAGGCCATCAGAGGCTAAAGGCCTCAACTCCCCTTGGTTGAGGCCCAGTAGCCTATACTTACCCTGTTGCCCCTGTCTCATTGAATTGGGCCTGGCAAATGAAATAGTAGAAAATAATAGAGGAAGGCGCAGAAGATGAACTGGTATACATACACTAGAAGTGCCTTCAGGTCGAAATTCTGAGATTCTGAGTCCAAGGAAGCACCAACAGGTCACCTGGGGGTGCACTGGGACGTACGGGTGCAGAGGTGCTTTTCAGCATCGGGTGCCCCATTGATTTCAATGGGAAAATGGTCCTGTGGCAAAGAGGTTGAAAGCACGAACTGGGGGGCCAGTCCTGGAAAACCTACAGGGGGACTCAGTCCTTGAGATGCCCGGCTCCGTAGGGACACAGCTGGTTCACTGGAATTTGGGCTGCGGGGCTCAGCTGTATTGGTGATTTCTCCAGCAGGGTTGTGCTGCGGGAGACACTCGTGACTTGTGGTAGCCTATGAAAACAGGCTGCAGGTGTAGACTGGGGGACCACTCAGGCCAAATACAAAGGGGGGTTCAGCTGTGGAGGGTCTCAGGACCCCGTGGGCACCAATGGTCCACTTCTCCTCACTGTGTGAGGCACAGGTGCAGTGGTGCTTTCAGGTATTAGGTGACCATGTTCAAGAGGCTTTCACGGTTCCTGCTTTTCTGCGGGGACGGGCTTCAGGTGGGATTTTGGGGGCCAGTCTGACTAATTCCAAGATGGGACTCAGCTCTTGAGGGTCTCTGTGCTTCAGGGGTACCATCGGTTCACAGTAACCCAGGCTTGGGGGCTAATGTGCAGTGAGACTTTTTCTGTCAGAGTCACATTGACTGAGGCTCTTGCTTTGGTCCTTTTGATGCCTGCAAACATGCAGGGAAGCAGCTCCTCTGCTCCAAGAGAGATGTTGCTGGCTATTTGAAGTTGTGGGTCACTCCTCCACAGCTTTTGGAGGTGACCGCTTTCTGGACGAGCCGGTCTGTGTAATTGTCAGGGACAGCAGGCAGGCTGACATGGTGGGCACTTAGTCAGTTGCTGCTCCTCAGTTCTCACATCGTGGGCCATTCTTTGTCCTTCATTCTTCTCAAGGCAAACAAATCTGTTATCCTGGTGCCAGGGGCTCCCCTAAATACCAGATTTAGGGATGTTACACGGAGTGAATTGTGGTAGCCAATAGGCTACTTACTCTTGAGGTCACCACACCCCCTATATTACCACTTCCTGTGGAGAGTGGGCATAACCCTGCCCCAGAGTTCCTAATTTTGCATCACCAGAATGGTGAAATTTCCCTAGAGTGGGGCACATTAGGCTGCTCTCCTTAGGGGTGGGTTAGACCTGGGTCTACTCCACCCGTCCTAGCATAGCTAATTTCCCACCTATCATGGTGCCAAATTGGCCTCAAGGCAGGGGCTGGCATCCTGTAAGACCTACAGAGTTGCATACCTAAGGTGACAGGGACTTTGAGGTCCCTGAGCATGTCATGTTAAATTACTAGCCATCCTCCTGGTGGAGGTGTGAACATCTGTCTCTGGAGCAGGCATTGCTTTTGGCCTCTGAGATTGTGGGCTCTAACCTGCAGGGGGTCAGAAATATGTGGTGGCTGAACGGTATCAGTAAACCGGCACACTAGAGGACTAAGGTGGTCACCGCCAGGGCGGAGGACCGCGGGAGCACCGCCGACAGGCCGGCGGTGCTCCAATGGGGATTCCGACCGCGGCGGTAAAGCCGCGGTCAGACCGGCACCACTGGCGGGGTCCCGCCAGTGTACCGCCGCCCCATTGAATCCTCCGCGGCGGCGCAGCTTGCTGCACCGCCGCGGGGATTCCGACCCCCCCTACCGCCATCCAGATCCCGGCGGTCGGACCGCCGGGATCCGGATGGCGGTAGGGGGGGTCGCGGGGCCCCTGGGGGCCCCTGCAGTGCCCATGCCACTGGCATGGGCATTGCAGGGGCCCCCGTAAGAGGGCCCCTACATGTATTTCACTGTCTGCTGCGCAGACAGTGAAATACGCGACGGGTGCAACTGCACCCGTCGCACAGCTTCCACTCCGCCGGCTCGATTCCGAGCCGGCTTCATCGTGGAAGCCTCTTTCCCGCTGGGCTGGCGGGCGGTCTGAAGGCGACCGCCCGCCAGCCCAGCGGGAAAGTCAGAATTACCGCCGCGGTCTTTCGACCGCGGAACGGTAATCTGACGGCGGGACTTTGGCGGGCGGCCTCCGCCGCCCGCCAAGGTCAGAATGAGGGCCAAATACATTTAAGGGGCACCTCAAAGGTATTCTCTAGGTGCATATATTAATAAAACAATCACTGGAATCAGCGTTGGTTTATTAATATGACATATTTGATACCAAATACTAAAAGTTTCAGTGAAGCCATTATGTAGCTGGGAAACTCATTTTGGGCAGTGCCAAGTACATACCTGTTCGCTTGTAGTGTCTTAGAATTAACTTATTCATCACAGGGGGATATCTGTGTATGTAGATATGTCCACATCTGTAGCATAATGCACCCTGTCTTAAGGCTGTAAGGCATGATGTAGGTGTGAATTACATATATTGCATGCAGTGTCATGTAGGCATGGCACACAGGATGTGTGCCATGTCTTGTTTTCACTTTTGTCTGCACCATGTCATGCTGCCTGCAATGGCAGTCTGAATGAGTGTAGTGAGGGGTTCCCTAGGGCAGGACAATACATGCTGCAGCCCTTAGGGACCTTCTTTAGTACCCATGCTTTAGACACCAGGCGTAGCATTTACTTAGGACTTACAGGGTGTTTAAGGTATTGCCTGTTGGGGAACAATTGCACAGTTTTAAGGAAGGAGATCTGGCACTAGGGACCTTGTTAGCAGGAGCCCAGTGCACAGCAGTCAGAACTGCATCAAATACCAGGCAAAAAGTGGTGGTGACCATATCAAACAAGCATTTTCAATGCAACGGGCCTTGCATTTGCTCAAGTTAGACCTATTAGCGTTATAAAGAAAAAAAAAACTGCGTGATCGCGATGGAAAATAAACAGATAAAGTAGTCCGGACACCATGCTGAAAACATCGAGCCTCGTATGTTTTTAGTAGTTTACTGGTGCCGTGTAGGTGGGCTAAACACTGGAAAAGGCATGACAAATGCATGCCTTTCACAAATGAAAACAAGCGGAATTTAAAAGGCAAGCCCACGAACCAATGTAAGTGACAGACGTGACATGAGCATGGTTGGAAGCCCAAAGAGAGATTACAGAATGGGACGGAGCGCTTTGCGCTCGCCCATAAAAATACACTTTCCTACAAGCTGTATCCCAGACCTCCTACTGAAGACTTATGCAGGTGATAGTTAATTGCAGCAATACACTTTTCCTGATAGGAACCTTCAACCATTTTCTTTTTATATTCAAGTTCCAGAGTCCGGGCCTGCTCTGCTTTATATCTATTCCTTTTATCGTGCTGAATGGTGTAACTAGGAGTCTGACCACAGATAACCACTTCATTGTGTCCCACACAATGGTAAGAGAGGGCAAATTTTGGTTATACAACAAACATTCATCCAAGGAGGTCGACATGTAGTCCAAATATCGCTTGTCAAATAACAATTAATGGTCGAATGACCACCTTGATGTTGAACCAATACCATCACTGGAGCTTAATGACATAAATGAAGAAAATGAGTTATGATCTGAAACAATGCATGAGTTTAGCCTGATCATAAGTAACAGCACAACAACGAAGATTGTAAACATCATATGGATCTTAGAAAGGGCCTTATGTGGTGCAGCATAAAATGTAAACCCCTGTGTGGAAGGTGCACCACACATCAGTAAGAAGCGTGAGATTGAATCACCTCTCTCAAAGCTGCTTGAGGTTTTTTCATGTGTGCTGCAGCCAATGAACCCGAGATGGTAACGATTTGTGGGACCAATGGGAAATTAAAGCCACCCTAAATGACAAAAGTGGGGTGCCATGGGGATAATTCAACTAGTAGAAAATTGAAAAACAAGGGATTGTCCTTATTGGGTGCATACATTCTGCACAGAGTCAGTCAGACATAATCCTTTGCTATATTGACAATGACCCATCTGCCAAATTGCTAAATTTTAATCTTCTAGACCTGCCAGCCTTGATTCCTGGCTAACAAATCTACCTCCCCCTTAAACCCTTTCCTGCTTGAAGCTGTCAGCATATTATACCTCCGGACATTCAAATTTTTAGGCTCTACAGCAGATATATAAGTCATTTCAAGGCAGAGCAGGTGAGGTTTGAAGAAGGAGGAGTTCCTCCTCCACATGCCGGCCCTTAGTAAATATTGTTAGGCCATTTATACTCCAGCTAAGTACATGCAGAGACCCGAGTACTGCTGCCACTACCATGTGCCATTATCACGCATCATAGATACCATAGGCTGCATGACACTGCCCACATCACTCCTGTTTGATACTTCCTAATTTTTCCTTTTTGCTGCACCTCAACCCTGCACCAAAATAGAGAATACAGCAAACCCACCACCAACTTCTGCCGAACAAACCAACCCCACCTACTCTCTCCTTTCCCCAAGACAACCCTCCCACCCACCAAATTATTTTCTTATCCTGGGTTCCCAAGGTGAACCGGGATTTTCAAAGCACCCTCCATCCTCTCCCAAGCAAATAGGTAAGCTTTGGCTGATCTTTGAGCCTATCCCCCTTCACTCAAAACAACTGCTGCCAGTGTAATGGGGCTCCCTACCATCCTTTTCAGCCAGCACAAGAACATTCAAGATTGCCTACTTGCCCTCACACTGACACTTTACTGCTCATGTCATCCTTCCTAATAAGGTAGTCTTTGACCATTGATCCATGAGGCACTAAGCCTGAGCCACATCATTGCTGAAATTGTTCCTGTCCTGATAGCTAATCGTTAGTGCAGCAGGTTCAAACAAAAATACAGTTGCCCCCAACCTCTGTAAGTTTGGAATTAGCTTGTGTAGCTGCCACCTACAGGCTGTCACATACGTGTCACAGTTTCTTTACAAAAGTCAGACCGTGCAAAGAATTCAATACCAAGTGCCCTGACTGGTGCTCTAGGACGGGCAGCTTGATGAACAAATTGGCATAGAATGAAATTGCTTACATAAATCAAAATAGACTACTATGAGACAACAAAGAATTGAGTGTGTTTTCCTTCCTTGCCTTCTGGTACCCCTAGAATCCTTAAAATATTCCTGTAGAGATTATTTTTCATGTCCTCGACTCAAGATGTCAGCTGAGAAAGTTTGGAACCCTGGAGTTCCATCTGAGAATAGTTATCCTGGGTTTGCTCCTTCAACTGCTATAATCCAGGTCTGCAAGATATCCACATACGGAGCTTACGGAGCACCACTTGCATCTTCAAGTGAGCTGTTTTTAAAGAAACATTAGGCTTGTTACTCTCACCTCTGACGGTCTGCATAAGCTCATAAATCTCTAACAGAGATGGTTCAGATTGATGCACTATAGCCAATTCTACCTGTATTCTTGGCCCTTCCACAACCATCTTGTTGTCTACACCCTTCTCTGCTGTTTTTGAAGTTTTTAACACTGTTTCCGGGGCGTCTGGCATTATTCACTTGTCAGGGTAAGCTCTAAACTTTGGGATCCCATAGTAGCTTGTCCTTTTCCCCAGACCAGTCTGGGTATAAAGTGCCAGCTTCACAAAACCTGTAACAGCAACTGCTCCACCTGTCCAGTCGAAAGTGTAGCAGAACCACTGGACACGCTCGGCCCAGCAGTCTGTCCAGAGTTGTCTCTCTGGAGCAACATTTCAAATCAATTAAATGCAATATCTGTCAAAGGTGGGCCCTCACTCTGTGTGTACCTTGAATCTCATCTATCTGCTCTGTAATCTTCTCCTCCGCCTTTGATTGGCTACTGGCCTCTGAGACAGAAAAAGGCCTCAAGAACCTCTTGAGTCTCATAAGGCTCCTGTGAGGAGTGTGTTGCTTGCCAATACTTGATCTCTCTTCCTCAACTTCAACATGCCTGGCTTTCATTGCTCCCACAGTAGGTACCCCCTTTAGTCATTGTAAGTCTCCAGAGGCTTTAGCACAGTTTACACTATGACTCACTGGAATTCCGGCATTCGATACTGCTGAGCCATTACCCCTGCAATAATCTGCCTGTGCTTCAGCAGTTTGATTGCTTGAATGGTAAACCCTTAATTGTTCAGATGTGGCCAGGCTGCCAATGGGGTTGTCAAGAGTAGACCAGTCAGTATCTGGACCATGGTCCGAGCTAGAACCACCCTTATTACCATGAAAAGCCATTTTTTGCAAAGGGTCTGGGATAGTGTTTTCAGTAACAGATTTTTGCATGGGAAGTGGATCACCACCATTACAGAAGCATACATTTTTCTTTTGGTAATTTGGGTCCAATGAGAGATTCTTTTGATGGCGCACTCTCCTTGGCCATCTCAAGACAGCTGGTGCTTAGCCCTTCCTCCTGCGATTCCTTACCAGCCTTCTAATGTAATGGAGGGGGACACGCTCTTCTCAAAGTTGTCCCTGGTGCAGGTCCTGTTCGCTTGGTGCTTGAAACACCCTCAGAGTGCCCTGCCGGCTAGAACTCTGAAGCGGCATTCTCCAGGGCCAAATTGAAGTCACAAGTACACTGTCCTCCTTCAGCCAGTGATCAAAGCGTTGTTGTAGCCCAAACAGCCCAATCAGCCCAAGCCACCCAAACCAAGCAATCCACTCCTCTCCCTGAGTCCTTCCAGGAAGTCCAGGAAACACACACTGCTGAATATCCACCCCTCTCCCCCTTTCTGTACAGATAAGCACACTGTACCCCAGCTTCTCTGGGTGAGGCAATTCTAGGTGTTGCTCTGCGTGCCAGATTCGCACTGACCTCCCCTCTCCCCATTTGCATTTATCTGTGGGCCCATACCATCAGATTAGCAATGCCGCTGCTACTGCCTTCTTTAATAGTTCATTAGCAGATCACCACCATCTCTGTAAACCTGTTCTTGTTCAAAAAGTCATCCAACATATGATTAAAAGTAACCAAATATAAAAATTTACATGGAAAATAAGCCACATGTTTAGTTGTCTGATATGGAATGACATCAATGTTTATCAACAATTAGTGGCTAAGGTATCTGCTTTGTTTTTTTTTAGCTTTTTGAGGGGCATGACTTTTAATTCACTTCCTTTTCTTTCTGCAGGTGTGAAAATAGCTTGCCCCAGTTCTCTTGAAGTTTGGATTATTGGTAATTCATTTGTATATTTCCAGGTCATACCATTTTTTTTGCTTGAAGAAAGGTCTTGCCTTCTCCACATGCCATGTACCACAATGCACACTTTGGCCCTCATTACGACCCTGGCGGTGAGTGATAAAGTGGCGGTAATACCGCCAACAGGCTGGCTGTAATTACTGACAAATTATGACCATGGCGATGATAACTCCCATAGGCAGCCAATGTACCACACCAACCGCCAGGGCAGAAACAAAACTCACCAAGGCGGTAGCCATCAACAGACAGGCGGGAGACAAAGTACCCCCACCATATTAAGACACTGCAAACCATCACCTTTTCCGGCGTGGTACCAATGCCATCAAAAGCCTGGTGGAAACACATCACTGAAGAAAAAAGACTCACCATCGGTGACACAGGAAAGAACAACTCCGCCATGGAACCCCAACTGCAAGTTTTCCTGATGGTCTTCTCTGTTATGCTCCACCTGGAACACCAACGCCGACGAAGATGATGACGGTGAGTACAACCGCCTAGCACACAAGGCAGGGAGAGAGGAAAATGAGAGTGACACACACATGCACAACACACACCCGACACACACACCATATACACACGTAAAACAATTTCCCTCCGATTTACGGCAGACTAATGCAAGGACAAAAGGAATGGATGAAAGTGATTGTATTCAAATCATTACCTAAAAAATAATCGATTTGTCAATTGAACAGATATGTACACATGTACACAAAGGGACACTGCCCAGTCCAATGTTCAAAGGGCCCACATGGCCACAGGGCACAGTCTAAGGCCCAACTCGAATCCTGACTTCATCTGGATAGAACACTGCAGGGGAATCAGTTTGCAAGTGGGCAGGCACCTCAGTGGGGGGGGCACCTCAACCGGATGCGGGAACAAGCCCACTGGTTGTGGAGGGGGCTATATGCCCATTTCCCTCTGCTGGGGAGTGCAAGGCTACAGTCTCTAGAGTAGGTGACTTTCCCACTGGTTCCGGAGGGGGCTCAATGCCCATTGCTCTGTCCTGGGGAGTGCAAGGCCACAGTCTCTCAGGTGGGAGAATTTCCCACTGGTTCTGCTGGGGGCTCCATGCCCATTTCTCTCTACTGGGGAGTGCAAGGCCACAGTCTCTGGAGTGGGTGACTTTATCACTGGTTCTGGAGGGGGCTCCATGCCCATTGCTCTGTCCTGGGGAGTGCAAGGCCACAGTCTCTCCGGTGGGTGACTTTCCCACTGGTTCTGGAGGGGACCCCTCATACAGCAGCCCCTGGAGGGTGGCCCGCATGGCGTCCGCTGGTGGGGATGGCTGCAGTGTGGTTTGGGATGGAGGTGCCTTCTGGGCAGCCTGTGCAGTTGGTGATGGTTGCAGTGTGGTTGTGGATGGAGGTGCCTCTAGGGCAGCCTCTGCAGTTGATGATGGCTGCAGTGTGGATGTAGATGGAGGTGCCTCCTGGGCAGCCTCTAAAGGTGGTGATGGCTGCACTTACTTGGCTGGCAGTGGTGGCCCGTGACTGCTGGTGGTGGTGGAGGTGTCACCCTGACAGCCTCCGCTGGAGTAGAGGGCTTCGTCTCCTCCATTACATGGGGCGTGGATTCCCTACCCTTCCTGGCAGGGGTGGATGGCTTCTTCCCCTTCTTGGATGGAGGTGCAGGCTTCTTCCCCTTCTTGGATGGAGGCGTAGGCTCCTTCCCCTTCTTGCCTCGAGGTGCAGGCTCCTTCCCCTTCTTGCCTGGAGGTGCAGGCTCCTTTCTCTTCTTGCCTGGAGATGTGGTATCCTTATCACCATGAGTAGGTGTGCCACCACTGTCCCCGTGGACTGTTTGGCTGAGGTGCTGGGCTGGGTCTTTGGAACCCTGCTCGTACGGACAGGACAGGGGGAGGGATGAGGTCAAGTTGGGCAAGGAAAAGCTTTATAGGGTCATGGGGTGGGGCCGGGGGAGGGAGGGGTGATGGGAGTGGAGATAGAGGGAGTGGTTGTAAGAGGTGTATGTCTGCTGGATTTGGGTGCAGGTGCATGGGCAGTATGCTGATGTGAGGTGGATGGCTTTTGGGTGAGTGAGTTGCTGCGTTTGTGTCCTTTTGGAGGGGGGACAGACAGGGTGGGAGAGGACAGAGGGGATGCATGCATGGGTGTGTGTGCTCCTTGGTGTGGTGATGCTGGTGGTGGCTGTTGATGTAGTGAATGCAGGTGTGAGTGTGGACATGACTGGGAGGGAGATGGAGGAGGAGGAGGGGGGAGACAGTGGCGGCAGTGGATGTTGTCCCTCCGTCTTATTTGTTCCTGCTCCTACTCTAGCTGATGCTAATGCACACAAGGACAGGATGACAAAACAAGAAAGGGGGGAAGAGAGACAAAGGGAACACTGGGTCAATGACTGCACCAACACCAAAGTTGACATTAACATCACCGTCACACACAGGGAACAGGCTTAAGCACTATGCATTGTACTACCAGTGATATGGCTAGTTACTAAGGCAAGATGAGTACCACACACCACCAACTGCAGCACTCCTGGGACTCATGATGCCCGGCCTGAAATGGACTGCTAACAAGCTAGGTTACCTGTATTTGCCATACACCAATTACCCTTCAGATGACCCATGCTGCAATGTCTAGCCTGGCCTTAGGGGCACCCACTAACACACATCCACCACCTGAATACCACCCCACCTGCCAAAACATGTAATGATACCCACTGTACTCACCCCCTTGTGGCTGCTGTGATTTCCCTCAAGCGCCCATCCAGCTCAGGGAATGCCACCGGCAGAATGCGGGCCATCAGGGGAGTCAGGGTCCAACGGCACTCCTTCCTCGTTGAGAGGCCATCCCCAGCTGGGCCTCCACGGTCTTCAGTGCCCAGCGTCTCAGGTCCTACCACCATTTCCAACAGTGGGTGCTCCACCTCCTATAGACCCCCAGGATCTGCACGTCCTTGCCGATGGCACGCCATATCCCCTTCTTTTGTTGGGCGTTGACCTGCAGAGGCAATACAGACAGGAGAACACCATTACACAAACAGTCCAGCCTGTCACACAAATTGCCCACCATAGCCGTTTCCATCACCATTGGCACACACATCTCCCAGCGCACAACATGCACACCGCCACAAGACATTCCCCTCAGCCCCCCACACCCTTTACACGATGCTTGCACACACATCACTCCATGCATCCTTCCCACATGCATCGTGCCCAAAGTGTACACACCTGTTGGTCTGGAGGCCCATACAGCAGTCCATACTGGGGTAGGACCCCATCCACCAGTTGCTCCAACTCTTTCGAAGTGAAGGCAGGGGCCCTTTCCCCGGTCACACGGGTCATGGTAGGTTCCAGACACCGGTCACAGCAGCACACGCAGTGTAGGTCTTCTCCTGTTTTAGGTCAGGAAACAAGTGAGAAATCAGATAGAAAATGGCGGTCATGTCCGCGGCGGTGTACACCGTCACCGCAGGCGCAGATCCCCATTGGCCACTGTACGTCATTGCGCCCCATATTATCCAATGAGGAATTGCATGGCGGTCAAGACCACCTTCCGCCACGACGCCCAACGCCGGCAGAATTACCTCACTTCCACCTGTTCCTACGTAAAGGATAGGCAGTCGCCGTTTCGGGGGAGGGGCATTAATATCGACAATAACTGTGTCACAGAATAGATTGGCGCATACTTCGCCATTAACACTGCCCCATTACATATGTGCACCATGTAGACTGCAGTTGTGGTTTCATTGATCCAAATGTGACAGCCTACTCACTCTTGTGTCCCTTAGATACCTACCGCTGTGGATGAATAGGAGGTGGAGACATACCCCCATCTACAGACCCTGGTGGACTTAGCTACACTGGAGGACAGGCACTTTATCCTCACCTATAGACTGGAAAGGGCCACAATCACAGAGCTGTGTGCCCAATTGGAGCAAGACCTGATCTCATCTATCCGTCATCCAACTGATATTCTCCCTCTTGTGCAAGTGCTATCAGTGCTCCATTTCTTGGCAACTGGTTCCTTCCAAGTGACAGTGGGCTTGGCAGCAGGAATGTCTCAGCCAATGTTCTCAATCATGCTGGCAAGAGTGTTGTCTGAAGCTACATTTCTTTCCCCCAGGTGGAAGATTTGGCCACTATGAAGGCCGGATTCTATGCATAGGGACATATCCCCAATATTATTGGAGCAATTGACTGTACACAGATTGCGTTAGTCCCCCCCACACCAGAAAGAACAGGTGTTCAAGAATCATAAGAGTTTTCACTCCATGAATGTGCAAATGGTGTGCCTTGCGGACCAGTACATCTCCCACGTCAATGCTATGTATCCTGGGTCGGTGCATGAAGCCTTTGTTCTGAGGAATAGCAGCATCCCCAATGTGATGGCCCAACTACAGAGGCACAGAGTGTGGCTAATAGGTGAGCCTTGGTCCCCATCCACTGTATCTCAGTGTATGCCTCTGGTGATAACCCCATAGGATTCTGTTAGGCTAAATGTGCTCCCTCAATACTTGCAGGAGACTCTGGCTACCCAAACCTATTGTGGCTGCTAACCCCTGTGAGGAAAGGACAAGGGCTGAGGAACGTTATAATGAGGCACATGGGCGAACAAGACGGATCATTGCAATGGATGTGACATGTTTCTATATATACACATTTTCAACACATAAAGGGGCATATTTATACTCCGTTAGCGTCATTTTTTTCGACGCAAATTCGGCACAAAACTAACGCCATATTTATACTTTGGCGTTAGACGCGTCTAGCGCCAAAGTATGAGGAAAGAGCGTCATTTTTTTGCATGAACGCCTTCCTTGCGTTAATGAGATGCAAGGTAGGCGTTCCCGTCTAAAAAAATGACTGCGCCGCAAATGCGTCGTATTTATACTCCCGGGCAAAAATGACGCCCGGGAGTGGGCGGGGCAAAAAACCCCGCATTTGCGCCGGATTTTAGCGCCTAGGTCAGGGCAGGCGTTAAGGGACCTGTGGGCTCAAAATGAGCCCACAGCTGCCCTCCCATGCCCCCAGGGACCCCCCCTGCCACCCTTGCCCACCCCAGGAGGACACCCAAGGATGGAGGGACCCACCCCAGGGACATTCAGGTAAGTTCAGGTAAGTATAACAAAAAAATTTTTTTAGATTTTTTTTTGGCATAGGGGGGCCTGATTTGTGCCCCCCTACATGCCTCAATGCCCAATGACCATGCCCAGGGGACATAAGTCCCCTGGGCATGGCCATTGGGCAAGGGGGCATGACTCCTGTCTTTACTAAGACAGGAGTCATGTAAATGGCGTCTGGGCGTCGTTAAAAATGGCGCAAATCGGGTGGAGGCGATTTTTTGCGTCAACCTGACATGCACCATTTTTAAGATGCCCTAGCGCCATTTTTCCCAACGCCGACGCTGCCTGGTGTACGTGGTTTTTTTCCACACACACCAGGCAGCGCCGGTCTGCTTGCGCCGGCTAACGCCATTCAATAAATACGGCGCCCGCATAGCGCTTCAGAATGGCGTTAGCCGGCGCAAAACTTTTTGACGCTAAACTGCGTTAGCGCAGTTTAGCGTCAAAAAGTATAAATACGGGCCAAAATACTACTAGTCATGTTGTGTTCAAGGGTGTTTATTGTAGTGCTAATAAATTGAGGGTAAAGTGCAATGGAATGTGTGATGATGGAGGAAAGTCCAGGGTATTTTTCCAGTCTGTTTGTAGCACAGGTCCAGTGTCCAAGGCGCCAGAGGAAGGGGAGCAACGGCATTTCAAAGTGGACAAGGTGACTGAGTGGGACACAAGGGGGACAATCAGGAGAGTCTCATTTCCTGGTGTGGGTCTTGGCAAATGTCTCTGGCTTCTGTCTGGGTTGCAGGGAACGTTTGTGTGGTGGTTCACCTTCTGCAGGTGGAGGGATGCTGGTGGCCTGTGGGTCATGTGGTGGGGCCTCCTGCCCACTAGCGGTAGCAGAAGTGGAGGGCTGGTCAATGGACTGGCTAGTGGTAGGGGGCCGCTGGTGTGCTGTTGCCTCCCTCGTGATGTTGGCCATGTCTGCCATCACCCCTGCTATGGAGATCAGGGTGGTGTTAATGGCCGGCAAGTCCTCCTTGATCCCCTGATACTGTCCCTCCTGCAGCCGCCTGTTCCTCTGCATGTTGCCAAGGATCTGGCCCATCTTGTCCTGGGCATGTTGGTAGGCTCCCAGGATCTTGGACAGCGCCTCCTGGAGAGTCGGTTCCCTGGTCCTGTCCTCCCTTTGGCACACAGGAGTCCTCCCAGTTTTCACACACCGCACCACATTACTCAACACACTCTCACCAACACACCACAAAACACCCATGTCCCCACAAAGGCACCCACCTTTCATTGCTGAGGAGTTAAGGGTCATGGTGGAGGGAATTGTCAGGGTAGAGCCACAGATCTTTGGTGCACAGGTACAGCAAATATCCATTGCAAGGAAGATGAAGCTATAGCGGAGAATCGTGGACAGGGTGAACGCCGTGGGACAGCACCCAAGAACAAGGATGACATCAGGAAGAGGTGGAATGACCTACGGGGGAAGGTACGTTGCAAGCAGCAAGGCACCAGCTCACCATACATAGGACTGGCAGTGGGCCCTCACTTCCTCCACCACATCTCACAGCATGGGGGAAGCAAGTCTTGGTATTACTGCATCCTGAGGGACTCACTGGAGTAGCCGGAGGACTGGACACTGGTAAGTCAACATTTACTACTTATCACCCCCCCCATACCTGCATGCCATCTCACACCCTCACTCCCATCACTCCACCCCATTCCACATACTACACCTACACATATGGCTAACTCCAATGCCAAGCCCTTCATGCTATACCAATGCATGGACAGTTCTCCCAGCCCTGCATGGACAGCTATCACAAAAGCATACACAGAATAGGGAAGTGAACAATCCCACAATACATCACCATACACAAGCAAAAGGTGGCAGGGCAACACCAATGATAGAGGGGAAGCCGGTCACCGAAGCCCAATCACCGTCCACCACAGAGCATCCCCCTTCAGAATCCAACATCAGAGCACCCAGCCAGTGTACCCACACCTCTGTCCCCAGGACACGTCAATCAGCAGTGTGTTCACCGCTACAGGGACCCCAGGCCACACCTCATACCCAAGACAATCAGGGACCCGGGGTCAGTGACTGTGGGCACATGGTTAAGGGGACAGAGCCACAGGCCAACAGGGAAACTGGGAAGACTGCTGTGCGCCAGGGGGAGGACAGGCCCAGCGAACAGACTCACCAGGAGGCACTTGCAGAGATCCTGGGAGCTTATCAACATTCCCAGGACACGATGGACCAGATCCTGGACAATGTGCAGGAGAACAGGCAGCTGCAGGAGGGACAGTATCAGGGGATCAGGGAGGACTTGCAGGCCATCAACAACACCCTGATCTTCATAGGAGGGGTGCTGGCAGACATGGGCAACTTTATGAGGGAGGCAGTCACACAACAATGGGCTCCTGCCACTCACCAGACATCTGAACAGCCTTCCACCTCCGCTGCCGCTAGTGGCCAGGAGGCCCCGCCACAGGACTCACAGGCCACCAGCACCCCTCCCCCTGCAGAAGGAGAACCACCCCACAATAATTCCCTGCTATCAAGACAGAAGCCAGAGACACTTGCCAAGACCCCCACCAGGAAATTAGACTCTCCTGATTGTCACACCTGTGTCCCACTCTGTCACCCTGTCCACCTTGAACTGCCATTGCTCCCCTTCCTATGTCCCCTTGGACAAAGCACCAGTGCTACAAACAGACAGGAACAATACCCTGGATTTTTCTCCATCACCCCATCTCATTGCACTTGCCCCTCTATATTTTAACACTTCAATAAACACCCTTAGAAAAAAAAGAAGTTTGGAATATGTCATGTATATCAACTATGTATTCATTGAAACAGGTACAAACATTGCAATTCAAATGTGCAGAAAATGAGCAAAGATTAATGACCTGTAGCTGGCTGCAGTGATCACACCAGGAGTATATGTGAGGTCACCAACATCTGCAAAATGAATTGCCAGAGGGAACAGTAAGTGGGCATAGAGTTGGGAAATATCAGCATGCCAGTGCCACAGAAATTCAAACAAATGTCATTGAAATGTGAAGTAACAATTTCCTACTTGTGTGTCATTGGAAGTACTGTCTGATCACTGATGTTCTGTTGTTCTCATCCTCTGCCTCCTCATCCTCACTGTCCACAGGGTCCACTGCTGCTACACGGGCATCTCCAGCCTCCTCCTCCTGCAGGAATGGGACATAGCATCTGAGGGCCAGGTTATGCAGCATGCAGAATGCCACTACTATCTGGCAGACCTTCTTTGGTGGGTACCACAGGGATCCACCTGTCAGATGGAGGCACCAGAACTTGGCCTTCAGGAGACCAAAGGTCGTGTCAATTATCCTTCTGGTTCACCCATGGGTCTCATTATAACGTTCCTCTGCCCTTGTCCTGGCATTCCTCACAGGGGTCAGCAGCCATGAGAGGTTGAGGTAACCAGAGTCACCTGAAATATTGAGGGACAACATTTAGCCACACACTATCCCATATGGCTCACACCATACCATACACCAACATCTACTGGGTGGGAGCCAGAGCTCACCTATTAGCCACACACTGTGCCTCTGTAGTTGGGCCATCACATTTGGGATGCTGCTATCCCTCAGGACAAAGGCTTCATGCACTGACCCAGGATACTCAGCATTAATGTGGGAGATGTACTGGTCTGCCAAGCACACCATGTGTACATTAAAAGAGCGGAAACTCTTCCGATTTCCTAACAGCAGTTTATTCTGGCAGGGAGGGGGGTAACAAATGCAATATATGCTCCATCAACCGCTCCAACTATGTTGGGGATATGTCCCATTGCATAGAACTCATTCTTCTCTGTGACTAAATCTTCAACCTGGGGGAAAACAATGTAGCTGCACATGTGTTTTATCAGGGCAGACAACACTCTTGTCAGCACTTTTGAGAACATTGGCTGTGACATTCCTGCTGCCAAGCCCACTGTCACATGGAAAGAACCAGTTGCCAGGAAATGGAGCACTGATAGATCCTGCACAAGACGGGGGATCCCGTTGGGGTGACTGATATCAGATATCAGGTCAGGCTCCAATTAGGCACACAGCTCTGTGATTGTGGCCCTCTCAAGTCTATAGGTGAGGATAATGTGCCTGTCCTGCTGTGTTGCCAAGTCCACAAGGGGTCTGTACGTGGGGGTATGCCTCCATCTCCTCTTCATCCGCAGTGGTAGGAATCTAAGGGACACAAGAGTGAGGAGCCGGTCTCAACTGAACAATAGAGCTACAACATACCTTTGCTCCCTGTTAACTTGTAATGGGTTAAGGTGATTTGTCCATTATGTCCTAATATCTCCAGTGACGCAGCATTTTTCCAGTGCCTGCTTCCCCCCCTGAAATGGCGTCCGCCTGTCCTGTGTGGAGAGACAGGTGGAAGTGAGGTAATTCTGCTGACATGTGGGGCCGTTGAAGGAGATGGCCGGGAACTGCCGTGCAACTCCTCATTGGTTATAATTGGGCCCTATGGGTTACAGTGGCCAATTGTGATCTACGCCGGTGGTGATGGTATACACTGCTGCGGATGTGACTGCCATTTTCTATCATATTCCTCACTTGCTACCTGACCTACACTGCATGTGCTGCTGTGACCTGTGTCTGGAACCTACCATGGCCCGTGTGACTGGAAAAAGGGCCTCAGCCTTCCCTTCGGAGGAGTTGGAGAGACTGGTTGATGGGGTCCTACCCCAGTACGGGCTGCTGTATGGGCCTCCAGACCAACAAGTGAGTACACTGTGGGCACGATGCATGTGGCATGAATGCATGGAGTGGTGTGTGTGAAGGCCTCGTGTAAAGAGGGTGGGTGGATGTCCTCTGGGCGGCATATAGGTTGGTAACTGGGCCATGTGTGTGCCAATCGTGATGGAAACTGGTATGCTGTGCCATATGTGTAACAGGTAGGACTGTTTGTGTAGTTACATTTTTCTGTGTGTATTGCCTTTGCAGGTCAGCGCCCATCAAAAGAAGGGTATATGGCCTGCCATCGCCATGGAGGTGCGGACCCTGGGGGTCTATGGCAGGCGGGGCACCCACTGTCACAGACGTTGGGAGGACCAGAGATGCTGGGCACAGAAGATGACGGAGGCCCAGCTGGGGATGGCCTCCCAATGAGGAAGGGGTGCCCATCGAACCCTGACCCCCCTGATGGCCTGCATTCTGGCAATGGCCTATCCTGCGCTGAATGGGTGATTGAGGGCATCACAGCAGCCACAGGGGGGTGAGTACAGTGCCCATCATTACAACTTATGCATGGTAGGGTGGTATCCGGGTGGGAGATGTGTGTCAGTGGGTGCCCCTAGGCCAGGCCTGACATTGCAGTATAGGTTCCCTGGTGGCTAGAGTTCTGAAAGGATTATCCGCCTACCTAGCTCGTAGACATCCACAAATGGTCAGGGGTATGTGGGTCCAAGGTGTGCTGCATTTGGCGGTGTGCGCCCCTCCCCGTGTCTTAGCTGCCAACTAATTCTCTGGTAGTGCTATGGCATATTGTGTAGGCCTGTTCCCTGTGTGTGAGGGTGCTATGCACGTCAACAATGGTGTTGGTGTAGCCATTGACCAAGTGTATCCTTTGTCTCTTCCCCCTTTTTGTTTTGTCATCCTGTCCTTATGTGCATTAGCATCATCTGGCAGAGGAGCAGAGGCATGGGTGATGGAGGGAGCTGCATCCTACAGGACCCAGGAGGCAGAGTCCACCAACGCTGAGGGCACCAGTGGGACAGAGGGTGAGGGAAGCACCACGGCAGAGACTGAAGGGGACAGTTCTGACACAGATACCTCCTCTGATGGAAGCTCCCTTGTGGCGGACACTTCTGTGACCACCCCAGCTACAGGTACAGCCGCCACCCCGTACCAGCAATGCCCTCCCAGCAGCCCCTCATCGAGTTGCCTGTGTGCGCTCACCCAGGAGGTTGGTCATCTCCTTTGCCCCAGGCACCTCAGGCCCTGCCCCAGTTAGCCCTGCTGCCCTGAGTGAGGAGGTTATTAACCTCATGAGATCCATCTCTGTAGGGCAGTCAACCATTGTGAGTGCCATTCAGGGGCTGGCAGCCCAAATCCAACAATCTAATGCATTCCTGGAGGGCATTCACACTGGATTGGCGGCCCAACAGATATCGATCCAGGCTCTGGCCTCCTCTCTGATGGCAGCCATTGTCCCTGTTTCTACCCTCACCCCTCCAACTTCCACTGCCTGGTCCCATTCTCCTCAACCCCAACCCATCTCAAGCACACAGGCAGACAAGCATGCACACAAGACAACAGCCAAGAATGCCACAGGCAAACAGAAGTACCACACTTCATCCCACAGGCACTCACACAAACACCATCCAGTTGCAGACACACCAACATCCACTATTTCCATTGTCTCCCCCTCCTCCTTCTCCACCACCTCCCCCCCAGTTCCATCCACACTCACACCTGCATGCACTACATCATCTTCCACTACCATTATCACCACACCAAGCAGAACACACACCTAACTGCCAGACACCTCCACAACAGCCATGCACACATCCCCTGTGTCCTCTCCCACTGTGTCTGTCCCCCCTCCTAAAATACACAAACGCAAGCACTGAGACACCCAACAGCCATCCACCTCTCAACAGCATACAGCCCATGCACCTGCATCCAAAAGCAGCAGACAGACTCCTCCAACAACCACTCCCTCTTCCGCCACTCCCATTCATTCTCCCTCTTCCCACCCCAATGTACCTAAAAAACTGTTTCTATCCACCATTGACCTCTTCCCTACCACCCCCCCCCTGTCCTGCATGTATGGTCAGGGTAGGAAGAACACTGCCAAGCATTTCAGCCACACAGTCCATGGGCCCAGTTGTCTCCACACCCACTCGTGGTGGAAAAGGATCCAGGCCACATGTCCTGAAGGTGAAGGAGCCTGCACCAGGCAGCCTCAAGGGAAAGGAGCCTGCCCCAGATGCCATAAAGACCAAGTAGCCTGCTACAGCAGGCAAGAAGGGAAAGGAGCCTTCCCTAGCTGCCAGGGAGATCAAGGAGCCTGCCCCAGCAGGCAAGAAGGGAAAGGAGCCTGCCCCAGCTGCAAGGAAGACAAAGGAGCCTGCCACAGCAGACAAGGAGGGAAGGGAGCCTGCCACAGCTGCCAGGAAGACCAAGAGACCCGGGCAGGAACTGTGATTGAGCCCCCACCACCAACTATGGTTCTGCAGCTGTCTGAGGTTGCAGGGGATGGGCAGGAGCCTGGCCCAACCAGCAGCAGCACCACCACTGTGCAGCCATCCGAGATTGCAGGGGATGGGCAGGAGCCTCCCCGACCAGCAGCCCCACCACCACTGTGCAGCCGTCCGAGGTTGCAGGGGATGGGCAGGAGCCTCCCCGACCAGCAGCCCCACCACCACTGTGCAGCCGTCTGAGGTTGCAGGGGATGGGCAGGAGCCTCCCCCCACCAGCAGCCTCACCACCACTGTGCAACCATCTGAGGTTGCAGTGGATGGGCAGGATCCTCCACCAAACAGCAGCCGTACCACCACTGTGCAGCCATCTGAGGTTGCAGGCGATCAGCAGGAGCCTCCCCCCACCAGCAGCACCACTGTGCAGCCGTAACCACCAGTGGACAGTATGTAATTCTGCCTCCATGGGCTGCTGCGTGGCCAGCCCCCTGCAAACCAGTGGCTATGACACCCACATGCCCAATAATCCCCAGGATCAAGCACAGGGCACAATGCCCCCTTTAGAACCAGTGGGCAAGACACCCACTCAACAGACTGTGGCCCATCACTCCCCAGGGCCAAGAGCACAGGGCTTGTTGCCCCCTCCAGAACCAGTTGCCAAGACACCCACTCAAGAGACTGTGGCCTTGCACTCCCCAGGACCAAGCACAGGGCATGTTGCCCCCTCCAGAACCAGTGACTTGTTTTATCTCCTGGGCTGAGGTGCCCCCCGACCCCGTCCCCCTGAGGTGTCTGTCTATTTACCAACTGATGCCCCTGCAGTGTTTTCTCGGTGTTGAAGCAAGTGACATGTGTGGCCTTGATCTTTGACCTGTGGCCATGTGGACTACGTAAATAGTGTCCCTTTTTCTGTACATATGTATATATCTATTATCTTGCCTAACTTACTTTTCATGCAATGTTGCTCTCATTACACTCACTTTTGCAAATTTGTTTTGTCCTTGCATCATTCATCCGGGTTACGGGGTAAAATTGTTTTTGCAATGCAGCTGATTGTGTGTATGGTGTTGGGGGTGTGTGTGTGTTGTGCTTGTGTGTGTCACTCTCGTTTTCCTCCCTCCCTCCCTTGTGTGCTAGGCTAATGTACTCACCGTCATCGTATTCGTCGGCGTTGGTGTTCGTGGTGGAGCAGGACGTAGAAGATCATGGGGAAAACATGCAGTTCAGGCTCCATGGCGGCCTGGTTGTTCCCTCTGTCTCCAAAGGTGAGTCCTTTCACTTCTAAGTTCAGTTTCCGCCAGGCTTTTGATGTTGTTGGTACCGCCCAGGAAAAGGTGGCGGTTTGCAGGGTCATAATATGGTGGGTGGAAAATTGACTTCCGTCTGGCTGTAGGTGGCTACCGCCGTTTTGGCTGTTGTTTCCGCCCTGGCTGTCGATGTGGTACATTGGCTGTATTTCAGAAATCTTTCCACCATGGTCATAATTTGGCGGTAGTTACCGTCAGCCTGTTGACGGTATTACCGCCACTTTAACACCAACCGGCAAGGTTGTAATGAGGGCCATAGTTAATTACAAATGCAATAATCAGTAAAAATATAAATAATAATATCAGGATAAACACATATTACAAAAATTAATAACACTTGCAAATTAGAATATCATCAAGTATAAAATTTAACACAGCATGTTTTGTCCCTTCACTTCCCAAGTCATGTAGATATGAATAGGCAAAATACCTAGACCTACTGCCTAAAGACAAAAGCACAGGATGTAAAAACCTTCTCTTAGGTACAGTATATAAATTACAAACGAGAAAAAAGTTCAAAGTGCTTTGGGGAGAATTACTGTCACATACATGGCGGACGTTTTTTAAACCAGGAGGCATTTTTATACTTTTTGATGCAAAACTTCACTAACCCAGTTTTGCATCAAAAAGTTTTTCACCGGTTTGCACCATTCTTGAGTGCCAGCCGGGCACCATGTTTATGGAATGGTGCAAGCCTGCGCAAAGGGTAGGCTAGTGTAAAAAAAATCACGTTAGCTGGGTGGGCGTGGTAGTATGGGAGAAGCAGGGTTTTGCACCAAACAATTACATTTGGTAGGTTATAGTGAAAAAAATGATTCTAACCAGCCTAACGTCATTTTCTGATGCAAAGCCATCCATACCACATGACTCCTGTCTTATAAAAGAAAGGAGTCATGCCCACCACCCCAATGGCCAGCACAGGTGACCAGGGTCCTCTGGGCATGGCCATTGCACCCAGTGCCATGTACGAAGGCCCATTTCAGGGCCCCCAATGGCACTTAAAAAAAAATACTTACCTTTACTTACCTGGGATGGGGTCCCCATCTTCCGCTTTTCCTCTGGTGTGGGTGAGGGTGTCCATGGGGCCTGGTGAGGGCACCTGTTGGCTTATATCTTCTTTTTCTTCTGCTACCTTCCCCGAATGCTGGAAACACGCCGAAGTCAACGCCCTACTAAAGAAACCTACGGCTGACCCGAGCGACCTGAAAAACTTCCGCCCCATCTCTCTCCTGCCCTTTCCAGCCAAGGTAATAGAGAAGACGGTCAACAAACAGCTGACCACCTTCCTGGAAAAAAACAACCTGCTCGACCCTTCACAAACCGGATTCCGAACCAACCACAGCACGGAAACCGCCCTCATCTCAGTCACAGACGACATCAGAACCCTGGTGGACAACGGTGAAACAGTCGCCCTCATCTTCCTCAACCTCTCGGCTGCCTTCGACACCGTCTGTCACCGCACCCTAATCACCCGCCTCCGCTCCACCGGGATCCAAGGCCAGGCTCTGGACTGGATTGCTTCCTTCCTCTCAAACCGTTCCCAAAGAGTTTACCTCCCACCGTTTCGCTCAGACCCCACCGAGATCATCTGCGGCGTACCTCAAGGCTCATCGCTCAGCCCGACACTCTTCAATGTCTACATGAGCCCCCTCGCCGACATCGTACGCAAGCACGACATCATCATCACCTCCTACGCCGACGACACCCAACTTATACTCTCCCTCACCAAGGACCCCGCCAGCGCCAAGACCAACCTACAAGAGGGTATGAAGGACGTCGCAGATTGGATGAGGCTCAGCCGCCTAAAGCTGAACTCTGACAAAACGGAAGTCCTCATCCTCGGCAACACCCCATCCGCTTGGGACGACTCCTGGTGGCCCACGGCCCTCTGCACCGCACCGACCCCCGCAGACCACGCCCGCAACCTCGGCTTCATCTTGGACCCTCTTCTCACCATGACCAAGCAAATCAACGCCGTGTCCTCCGCCTGTTTCCTCATCCTCCGCATGCTCCGCAAGATCTTCCGCTGGATCCCCGCAGACACTAGAAAAACCGTGACCCGCGCCCTCGTCACGAGCCGCCTGGACTACGGCAACACCCTCTACGCTGGGACCACCGTCAAACTCCAAAAACGCCTGCAACGGTTTCAAAACGCCTCGGCCCGCCTCATCCTCGACGTACCCTGCAACAGCCACATCTCCGCACGCCTGAGACACCTGCATTGGCTCCCAATCAGCAAAAGGATCACCTTTCGACTTCTCACCCACGCACACAAAGCCCTCCACAACAAGGGACCGGAATACCTCAACCGACGCCTCAGCTTCTACGTCCCCACCCGCCTCCTCCGTTCCTCTGGCCTCGCGCTCGCTGCCGTCCCTCGCATCCGCCGCTCCACGGCGGGTGGGAGGTCTTTCTCCTTCCTGGCAGCCAAGACCTGGAACTCCCTCCCCACCAGCCTCAGGACCACCCAGGACCACTCCGCATTCCGGAGACTCCTAAAAACCTGGCTTTTCGAGCAGCAGTAACCCCCCCCCTTTCCCCTAGAGCCTTGAGACCCGCACGGGTGAGTAGCGCGCTTTATAAATGTTAATGATTGATTGATTGATTATATCGTGGTGTTCCACCATGGAAATAGACCCACAGGTCCCCTAACGCTTACCCTGACCCAGCCGTTAAATGGTGCAAAGTAAGCACTGCATCATTATTTGACCCCTCCCCCCCCCTGCGTGATTTTAGCACAGGGGGATAAATATGGCGCTAGGCCATAGAGTCATTTTTTGCACGGGACACCTACCTTGAATCTCATTGATGCAAGGTATGTTTCCACGTCCAAAAATGACTTTAACTCCATAGCTTTGGTGCTAGACAGATCCAGCACTAAAGTATAAATATGGAGTTAGTTTTGCATCGAATTTGCGTTTAAAAAAATGATGCAAATTCTGTGCAAAACAAGTATAAATATGCCCCTAAATGTGCACACTGCAAAAGTAATATACCATTCTACTTGCCCTCTAGTCTTGTAGGGCTACCTTAGGTATGTATTATAAATATAGAAAAGATGTATTTATACTTGATATGTTGTTTCCAAAGTAAAAACACTGCCTCACAACCATAATACATTATGGGGGTCATTATGACCCCGGCGGTCGGTGTTAATGTGGCGGTAGTACCACCAACAGGCTGCAGTATTTACCGCCACATTATGACATTGGCAGGTTGGCTGAAGACAACCCACCAATGTACCACTCTGACCACCATGGCGGTAGCAGCCGCTGGGCTGGAGATAAGTATCTGCAGCACGGCGTCCACTATTGTGCTGCCTGCGGTATTATGACCCTGCATACCGCCATGGTTTCCGTGGCGTTCGTAACGGCACGAAAACCATGGCAGTAGGCCCTATCAGTGACAGGGATTTCCTTCCCTGTCACTAATAGTAGGACCCCCTACACTCCCCAGACACCCTCCACCCACCTATATCCACGACCCCATACGCACACACGCAGATACACACTCATCCACACATACATACACACATGCATACATTCATTCACGCACGCTTCCGCACACATCAAAACATACACGCAGACACGCATTCACATTTCCATACATACACGCACTCACACACCTTCATACACGCACTCACATACCTTTATACGCGCATGCAAACAACACTAAATACATTCACGCACACACTCACACATATATGCACACACACCCCCCCACACACACAACATCCCCACCCCCTCCCCTGTAGGGAACCCAACTTACCTGGATCCAGGGGATTTTCTAGCAGGGGACGGGACGGGGCTCTGCTACCACCACCAGCGCCCGCCAGCAGAACACTGCCAGGCCATATTATTTTTCATAATATGGCTGGGGGGCTACTGGCGTGGCGCTTCTGGTGGTAGCAGCGCTACCTTACCGCCATCCGCCAGTATGGCCACAGCCGAATTTCTGATCTTGTTGTGGCAGAAATCCGGCTGGGGTCATATTATGGCAGATGGATGGTAGCCACGGTGACGGCCTTTTGGCGGCCGTTGCTGCGGGGGCAGGCGGTTTTTACCACCATTGTCATAATAGGGGCCTATATTCTTTCAGGCACAATACATTTTCTTGTCAGAGTAAAATACCATCAACAATTGTCAAGAATGATGAACAATACAAAGACAATTCTGAAGAAAATGGTGCTACAATAAGTTATTTTTGTTTCTCTTGTAAGCATCCTCTCAAACTACTGAAGGAGATGTTGGCCAAGAAGTCAAGAAGTTGGGGAACAGGATGTGTGCTGGGAGTCTAAAGGTGCAACCACCAAGACAGGGACCCTGAGGCCACACCATTTTCTGACTCACAAGCTTCCACATTAGACCAGACTCAGGTGGTGGACCCTAAACCATGTATGGGACTTACCACCACAAGGACAATCAGCACCCTTCATTCTGCTCCCCTCAGTGTAGGTCAACCATACACCCCCAAAAGGCAGGGGTTGCCTTTGCCCCAGGCACCACTGTTTCTGCCTCTGTCCAAGCAACAGTGCTCTCTGAGGAGGCTACTGATCTGCTGCAAAGCCTCTCTGTATGGCAGACTGTACTACAGTGTGTAGTCCAGGAAATAAGCCAGCAACTCACCCAGCTAGTAGCATTCCTGGATGGCATACACTGTGCTGTGTCTGCAATCCAGAGAGGCTTGGGCCAGAGCAGAGCCCCCTCAGACAGCACTGCTTCCCACCCACCACCACCTAACCCTCTATCTCTGGACCCTTAATGTTCCCAAATCTATCCTCTAACCACTATTTCTCAAACAGCCTTCTCGCCTCAAAAAATACCAACCCCAGACATTAGCACTACATACACCCCAACACACACACATACACACACAGGAAAATGCAAATACACTCATACACAGCATCACCTACCCGTAAAAGCAAACACACACACAAATGCAAAACAAAACACAACACAACACAAAGCACCGCCATCACAACCACTGAGCCAAAAAACAGACAGACACTTATGCACCCATGCACTCATCACAAATCACAACCACCACTATAGATACCAGCAACATAGACACATGCACTCACACCCCAAAACCCACCAGGAAAAACACCCTCACCATCTGCCAAGCACCTAGCCAAAAATACTACCTCACAGAAAAAAAGAAAAAAAAACACCCCCACCCAAGAATACACAAAAAAGCACCTTCTCCCAGGCGCACACCAAAGAAACACTCTCATCCAAACAACCACCTAAATCCACACCCTCACCAAATCACATATATTCAGTACAAAGCCATATAGAAAGCATGATTATTTAGCAGTACTAAACTGTTACATATATATATGATTATTATTGTTACCTTATTTATAAAAAAAAGTTTGTTTGTGAGACAGAAAGAATTATTTCAGAAAATTCATTTAATTTTGTTTATAACCGCATAGTTTCAATTATCTTTTTCACATGCATAGTGTAAAAATGCATCTGATTTGAGTAATAGTCACAAAATATATGTTTGTGACAATGAGTTAACAGGATACTTTGGTGTCTATCCATTTAAAAAAAAAAAAAATTCATAGAATGTGGAAAAACAAGGGGCCTCGTTTACAAGAATTGGCTCTGGTCCATCAGATTTCTTGGGCTGTCCTGCACCTTCCTAACAATGCCATGGATGCACTGTATTTACAATACATAGCTCCATGGCGCACGTTTTCACAGATGTGTCAGAAATTCTGATGGATTTGTGTCCCTAAAGCCACACATTGCTGGACTAGCATAAAAAAATGATGCTACTCCAACAATGCCAGTAAGGCTCCCATGTTAAAAAGTCCTGCATCAGTTTAACGGCTGTTCTGAGCAGGTGTTAAAATTCTGATGCAATGAAGTCACAGAGCGACACAGTGAAATGCTGTAAATTTCACTGCGACAGTTCTGTGAGGCTTTTTATGTGGGAATGCCTACCTTGCATACATTATACTTGGGGCAAATATAATGTGGTGCAAGGTTTACAAACTGGTGCAATAGTCTTCTTGTGCTTATTTATAATTGTGGCGCACTATAGGGGACTGCGTAGCTCCACCTCTGCATTAAAAAATTACGCACCTGTGGCGCTAGTGGCTGGTAAATAAGCTCCACAGATGAAGAGAGAAAAAAATAAATGAAATAGAGGAAAGCTAAGGAGAAAAATAAGACATGATATGTATTTTTGACATTTAATTTCAAGTATACTGAAAAGCAACATGTTCATTTATGAAATGGTAAATTCATGGAAAAAATATGAAAGGAATTTTGTACTAAAATATGTATTAATGCTCAAATACACATTTAAGTGCACTGCTAATTACCTCACATATTACCTTACTTGTCATGAGGCCTTCTTGGGCCAACTTTGGTTCTCCATTTTAGTTTAGCTTTATATTTTACATTTACAGGCTGACATCAAATTTTCAGCAATGACATTTTGCACACATTATGCTTGCACAAGATTGTTCTAAGAGTACACAGTAAAAGCTGCTTGCTTTTAGTAAGCCTTATCTTTATGTAATCTGTATACTCTTTTCAAGGCTTGGTACATAGATCAAGATATCCTAATGCTTGCGTTGTCCATTTGGAGACAGCTCCTGAAACATAGAAATATCATCACATCAGAGCAGCACCTCTAACAAAGTGTGGTTTTGATTATAATAAATGGTAGTCTGCCCTACAGGAGTCAGAGGGGAACTTGAGCCGTGATTGTCCTGGAACGGATTCTGTGTTTGATATACAGCTCTGCTGCCACTTAGTGAGAATTGCCACCTTCACTCTAGACCAGCTTCCGGCTACACTATCCAGGTATGAGGTCTCAGGCTATCCCCTAGATCAGGCAAAGGGTACACCCTCTATGCTCTCAGATTGTAGATAGTGATAGGTGAGGATATATAATAGGATTGCTGTGGTTGGATTATTTATTTTATTTATCATGTTAGAATTGTTGATTACTGTTAGAAATGGGGTCTTTGGTTGACAGTCAGGTTACCCCCTGTTCAAGCAAGGACCCTCACTCTAGTTAGGATAAAAGAGAATCACCCTCAGCTAACCCCTGCTTACCCCCTTGGTAGCTTGGCAGAGCAGTAGGCTTAACCTCAGAGTGCTGGGCGTAAAGTATTTGTACCAACACACACAGTAACTTAATGAAAACACTACAAAATGACACAACACCAGTTTAGAAAAATAGGAAATATTTATCTAGACAAAACAAGACCAAAACGACAAAAATCCAACATACACAAGTCAAGTTATGATTTTTAAAAGGTTTAAAATAAAAAGAGTCTTTAGGTAGTTGTAACAACACACTAGCGCTGCTAGCGTGTAAATGTACCTGGTTTGCGGCAAAAATAACCCCGCACGGGTGGTGTGCGTCGAAAATAACCCGGCACGGGTATATGCGTCGAAAACAGCTCGGCTCGGCGAGGCGCGTCGAAAAAGCCAGCCACGCGACGGTCCGAAGTCCCGCGGCGCTGGTTGCGATCTCTCAGCCTTCGTCAGCGATGCTGCGCGTCGTTTCTCCTGCTCCGGGCGTCGATTCTCCGGTCGCGTTTCCAGCGGCGTCGTTTCTCAGCTGCGGAGCCGGCGTCGCGTCGTTTTCTCAGCCGCGATCGGATTCGCGTCGATCTTTTCTCCGCACGGTGCGCGGTGCGTGTATTTTTGTCCTTAGGCTGCCAGCCTCTCCTTTCAGGGTCCCAGGAACTGGAAGGGCACCACAGAGCAGAGTAGGGGTCTCTCCAGAGACTCCAGGTGCTGGCAGGAAGAAGTCTTTGCTATCCCTGAGACTTCAATAACAGGAGGCAAGCTCTACATCAAGCCCTTGGAGATTTCTTCTTCAAGATGGAAGGCACACAAAGTCCAGTCTTTGCCCTCTTACTCTGGCAGAAGCAGCACTGCAGGAAAGCTCCACAAAGCACAGTCACAGGCAGGGCAGCACTTGTTCCTCAGCGATCAGCTCTTCTCCAGGCAGAGGTTCCCCTTGATTCCAGAAGTGTTTCTAAAGTTTGTAAGTTTGGGTGCCCTTCTTATACCCATTTTAGTCTTTGAAGTCACCTTTCTTCAAAGGGGACTCACACCTGCTTGTGAAATCCTGCCTTGCCCAGGCAAGGCCTCAGACACACACCAGGGGGTTGGAGACAGCATTGTCAGAGGCAGGCACAGTCCTTTCAGATGAGAGTGACCACTCCACCCCTCCCTCCTAGCAGAGATGGCTAATCAGGAAATGCAGATTACACCCCAGCTCCCTTTGTGTCACTGTCTGGTGTGAGGTGAAAAACAACCCAACTGTCAAACTGACCCAGACAGGGAATCCACAAACAAGGCAGAGTCACAGAATGGTTTAAGCAAGAAAATGCTCACTTTCTAAAAGTGGCATTTCCAAACTCACAATCTTAAAATCAACTTTACTAAAAGATGTATTTTTAAATTGTGAGTTCAGGGATCCCAAACTCCACATGTCCATCTACTCTCTAGGGGAATCTACACTTTAATCATATTTAAAGGTAGCC
The DNA here is from genome assembly GCF_031143425.1 of Pleurodeles waltl. Classification (NCBI taxonomy): domain Eukaryota; kingdom Metazoa; phylum Chordata; class Amphibia; order Caudata; family Salamandridae; genus Pleurodeles; species Pleurodeles waltl. The sequence goes on along the minus strand of NC_090438.1, from coordinate 623,556,408 downwards.
CCCATATTATCCTATGAGAGAGACAGACCTTGCAACAGTGAAAACGAAATTGGCAGTATTTCACTGTTAGGACATATAAACCACATTACTATATGTCCTACCTTATCCATACACTGCACCCTGCCCTTGGGGCTACCTAGGGCCTACCTTAGGGGTGCCTTACATGTAAGGAAAGGGAAGGTTTAGGCCTGGCAAGTGGGTACACTTGCCAAGTCGAATTTACAGTGTAAAATTACACATACAGACACTGCAGTGGCAGGTCTGAGACATGATTACAGAGCTACTTATGAGGGTGGCACAACCAGTGCTGCAGGCCCACTAGTAGCATTTGATTTACAGGCCCTGGCACCTCTAGTGCACCTTACTAGGGACTTACTAGTAAATCAAATATGCCAATCATGGATAAACCACTTACATACAATTTAAACAGGAGAGCATATGCACTTTAGCACTGGTTAGCAGTGGTAAAGTGCTCAGAGTTGAAAAGCCAACAGCAACATGTCAGAAAAAAATAGGAGGCAGGAGGCAAAAAAGTCTGGGGATGACCCTGCATAAGCAAAAGTCCAACACGACCCCCTACCAGCCTAAAGCCAGGGGAGAACAATCAATACCTTGATGTACTTCCCTGATTGGGGCGATAGAACAGGGACCCAGGCCCACAACAGCAGGGGCATGTTCCAGTTCTACGCCTTCCTGACTCCAGTTGGATCCCTCTGTCCATACTCTCAGGGCCCACTAAGCTAACCCATGGGGAACCCTTCTCCACATCTACAGACACCATCTGTGCAACACCTAACTTTACTTTGCTCACAGATGTATTGCAATGGGCAGATAGTACCACCAGGGCCAACACAGTGGTGTTGCCCACTCCACCCCCGGGGTGTGACTCTCGTCCTCCCCCCCCCAGGGGCAACTCTGTCCACCAGGACAGCAAGCCACAGTGGCCCCAGACAACTGTCAGGGATGAGAGCCCGACCTCAGGCCTCTCTAACCACTGTGACTGTGGAGAGTGGGGGGTGGTAGCCCCAGGTGCCTGGCACCCTTTGACCACTCTCTCTTCCACCAGGTCAGGGATGTTAACCTGACCCTGGTCCTCCCCTCTGGGGCTCTGTACCCTCCCCGCAGAAGCGGCACCCCCAGAGTCAAAAACTGTCAGGGTGCTTGTAGAAGCAGTCCTGCACAATTCTTCCATCAGTGCAGGGATGTTAACCTGCAACTGATCCTCCAACCTGGGGTCTGTACCTTCAGGTTGGACCAGGGCCAGGGGTGAGGCTTCCCTCCCCCTGCCCTCTCTTCTGGGGTCCTGAACCACCCAACTAGGAGTGGCCCCCCCAGAAGACAACATGGTAGGGGCACTGTTAGCAGTAGCCCCTTCCTCCAGGTCAGGGGGGACACCCTTAACCTGGCCTCCCAATCCAGGGCCTGTACCCACAGACTGGATCACTGCCTGGCAAACCAGGACTTCTTGGGGGGCATACCTACCCCCTACCAGGTCAGAGTTTACCCTCTGAACCTGGTCATCCAACCCAGGGTCACCACCCTGCGGTTGAACCACTGCCTGGCAAACCAGGACTTCCTTGGGAGCACACTTACCCCCCATCAGGTCAGAGTTTACCCCCTGAACCTGATCATTCAACCCAGAGTCACCACCCTGCGGTTGAACCATTGCCTGGCACACCAGGACTTCCAGGGGGGCACACTTACCCCCCTCAAGGGACACACTGTCCCGAAGGGCCACACAAGAGTCTGGCTGGCGCAGGTCTCCTGACCTCTGCCCATCTGACAGAGTCTGGATTCCCCCCAACCCAGAAATGGTCTCACCAAGGTCATTCATGGGGGGCTCTGCTCTCAGAGCTGACCCCTGACCCTCCAGGTTCTCCACTGGGGTCCGCAACCCCCTCTCAACCCTCTGTCTGGACTTCCGCACCCCCTCACTAGGAGTGGTACTGCCAGACACCAGAACTGGTGGGACGCTGGCTACAGCGGCCCCCCCAAGTTCTCCTGACACTGTGGGGTCTCCCTCAACAGATGGCCCTATGGTACAGGCTAGGCTCCCCTCCTGGTGTTCCCGCAGGGAACCCTCCAGGACCTGGGACCGGATCTCGGGCACCTTGGGCCTCAACCCATCCCCATTCCCTCTCCTCTGAGACTGGACATGGGGTCCCTCACCCATCCCACTACACTGGGACCTACCTGGGACACTACAATCCTTCCCTACCTCACCTGGTTGGGAACTACCTAGACCACTCCTCTCAGGAGCACCCCCAAATGCCTCTTCAGACTCTCTGGTACTCACCCAGAAGTCTGCCTCCATTGTAAGCTCCCTGGCGTCAGAGAACTCACACTCCACCTGGTGTTGGCATAGCTCTGGAAAATAAGGACTAGACATATGCTCTCCAGCAATTACATCACTCAGCCCCTCACATGAATTAACCAAAGTACCCTTCACCCAACCATCCAGTGACTCTGCTTTGAAAAAGCACCCCACATCCCCCTCCTGAGACTGGTGAGACAGTACCTGACTGTCCCTGACACTCAACCCACACTCTTCTGGGATGTTTTCACACTCCATAACCAGGACTTCTACCTGGGGGGAACCCCTCTCCCTGTCACTCTCACCTAGAGTCAGTAGAGTGTCCCTCCCACCAGTAGGAATATGACTCCCCATGCCAGTTCCCCAATCCACCTCAGGGACCCTGTGCATCACTGGAGCTACCTCATACCCCTGAACCTCCTGGCGTGTGTTAACTCCCTCCTTCAAGTAGGGCACCACCTCTCTGGGCATGTGCACTTCTGCAGCATCACTGGATATACAATTGTTGCTGCCACCATTCCAGCTGGACTCAGCCCTCATGACTTCCAGCTCTTTCAATTTAAGCTCGTAAGCATAAATCATTTTTTTAATCTCTAAGTTCCTCCTCCTTTCTTCCAACTTTTCGCACTCCCAATCGAGCTTTTTCAGCTCCCATTGGTACTCCCTCTTTGCCTGTCTGTCCTGTAACTTTTCAGGAGTCAGACCCTTGGGTGACACCCTGCCATCCCTCCTGGGGACCCTCCCCCCAGGCGTAACAGGTTCCTCCACTACACCACTGTGTATCCTCTGCACTTCCCCACCCATATTCTCCTCCTCTGTGTGCCCTCCAGCCTTCTTGATTGTCACCCAAGCCCTCTGTGCCTGTTGCAGCTCCCCCTCCCTGGTGGAGCTCTCAGTGGGACAGTCAAGATCTTTAAGGAACTGTTTCAATTGAGCAACTGAGTACTCCGTCAGTTTCTCCATTTCAAACACAGCTCCAGCTGTTGCATCTCCAGATTGAGACATGATGGTCACAAGTGCAAAGTTCCAAAGGCAGAAAAAATAATTTCCCAATGAAGTAAAAAGAATCAGTCAAGGGATCAGCAAAATCATGGAAGTAGAATAAAAAGAGTCCTTAAGAGAAAAATCAAAAGATCACCAAACAAGTAGTATGTGGTCACGTAGTGGTCTGAGATCAAAACAGTAGTGTACACTTAATTACTGTATGTCAAGTACAAACACAAGTCCAATCCCGACCGCTGGTCACCAATGTTAGAAATGGGGTCTTTGGTTGACAGTCAGGTTACCCCCTGTTCAAGCAAGGACCCTCACTCTAGTTAGGATAAAAGAGAATCACCCTCAGCTAACCCCTGCTTACCCCCTTGGTAGCTTGGCAGAGCAGTAGGCTTAACCTCAGAGTGCTGGGCGTAAAGTATTTGTACCAACACACACAGTAACTTAATGAAAACACTACAAAATGACACAACACCAGTTTAGAAAAATAGGAAATATTTATCTAGACAAAACAAGACCAAAACGACAAAAATCCAACATACACAAGTCAAGGTATGATTTTTAAAAGGTTTAAAATAAAAAGTCTTTAGGTAGTTGTAACAACACACTAGCGCTGCTAGCGTGTAAATGTACCTGGTTTGCGGCAAAAATAACCCCGCACGGGTGGTGTGCGTCGAAAATAACCCGGCACGGGTATATGCGTCGAAAACAGCTCGGCTCGGCGAGGCGCGTCGAAAAAGCCAGCCACGCGACGGTCCGAAGTCCCGCGGCGCTGGTTGCGATCTCTCAGCCTTCGTCAGCGATGCTGCGCGTCGTTTCTCCTGCTCCGGGCGTCGATTCTCCGGTCGCGTTTCCAGCGGCGTCGTTTCTCAGCTGCGGAGCCGGCGTCGCGTCGTTTTCTCAGCCGCGATCGGATTCGCGTCAATCTTTTCTCCGCACGGTGCGCGGTGCGTGTATTTTTGTCCTTAGGCTGCCAGCCTCTCCTTTCAGGGTCCCAGGAACTGGAAGGGCACCACAGAGCAGAGTAGGGGTCTCTCCAGAGACTCCAGGTGCTGGCAGGAAGAAGTCTTTGCTATCCCTGAGACTTCAATAACAGGAGGCAAGCTCTACATCAAGCCCTTGGAGATTTCTTCTTCAAGATGGAAGGCACACAAAGTCCAGTCTTTGCCCTCTTACTCTGGCAGAAGCAGCACTGCAGGAAAGCTCCACAAAGCACAGTCACAGGCAGGGCAGCACTTGTTCCTCAGCGATCAGCTCTTCTCCAGGCAGAGGTTCCCCTTGATTCCAGAAGTGTTTCTAAAGTTTGTAAGTTTGGGTGCCCTTCTTATACCCATTTTAGTCTTTGAAGTCACCTTTCTTCAAAGGGGACTCACACCTGCTTGTGAAATCCTGCCTTGCCCAGGCAAGGCCTCAGACACACACCAGGGGGTTGGAGACAGCATTGTCAGAGGCAGGCACAGTCCTTTCAGATGAGAGTGACCACTCCACCCCTCCCTCCTAGCAGAGATGGCTAATCAGGAAATGCAGATTACACCCCAGCTCCCTTTGTGTCACTGTCTGGTGTGAGGTGAAAAACAACCCAACTGTCAAACTGACCCAGACAGGGAATCCACAAACAAGGCAGAGTCACAGAATGGTTTAAGCAAGAAAATGCTCACTTTCTAAAAGTGGCATTTCCAAACTCACAATCTTAAAATCAACTTTACTAAAAGATGTATTTTTAAATTGTGAGTTCAGGGATCCCAAACTCCACATGTCCATCTACTCTCTAGGGGAATCTACACTTTAATCATATTTAAAGGTAGCCCCCATATTATCCTATGAGAGAGACAGACCTTGCAACAGTGAAAACGAAATTGGCAGTATTTCACTGTTAGGACATATAAACCACATTACTATATGTCCTACCTTATCCATACACTGCACCCTGCCCTTGGGGCTACCTAGGGCCTACCTTAGGGGTGCCTTACATGTAATGAAAGGGAAGGTTTAGGCCTGGCAAGTGGGTACACTTGCCAAGTCGAATTTACAGTGTAAAATTACACATACAGACACTGCAGTGGCAGGTCTGAGACATGATTACAGAGCTACTTATGAGGGTGGCACAACCAGTGCTGCAGGCCCACTAGTAGCATTTGATTTACAGGCCCTGGCACCTCTAGTGCACCTTACTAGGGACTTACTAGTAAATCAAATATGCCAATCATGGATAAACCACTTACATACAATTTAAACAGGAGAGCATATGCACTTTAGCACTGGTTAGCAGTGGTAAAGTGCTCAGAGTTGAAAAGCCAACAGCAACATGTCAGAAAAAAATAGGAGGCAGGAGGCAAAAAAGTCTGGGGATGACCCTGCATAAGCAAAAGTCCAACAATTACCATGCTTTGTTACATTCTCTCTGTGCAAGAATGTGAATATTTCAATAAATGTGTGAAAACCTTAATTTGCATCTTTCTTGTGTTTACCCTGGGCATGCAAAGGTAAACAAGGAAAGGGGTAAGATCTGTTTCCACAACTTCTTTGGGAATCAGATTGGTCATTTTCAAGGTTGCTGAAATCATTTGTTGCCCTGATAAGGTCAGAGGTTCAGGTGAGGTACTGTGAGCTAGCGGGAAATTGGCCGACATTTTCTGATGGCATGGATGGACTCAGTCCCTACCTCCTAAACGTCTGCCATCCTAATATGCAGTCCTTCCTTTTAGTGGAAACGTATGACATGGCACCACCAATGCTTTTAGGTCAGGTACTTATTTAACAGGTCTCCTGAATAGTTTGTGTGTGTGCCCAAGGTCCCCTATCCACCTTAAAATGTCCATTGTGTTAGAGAATAATCCTTTTTGTTTGTAGGTTGTTCAGGCTTGAACATGTAAAATGATCCCCTCCTATAATATTTTCCCTCTTTGAATTCCATTAATTAAATTGGCAAATGTAATTATTATTCCTGCTAATTGATTGCAGACATGCTGTTACAGCACATTTACCATTAGATGGGCTACCTTATGGGGGTGGAGATGCTACGTTCGTGGTTGAGACGCATGAAGCTTATAAAACTGAAGTATTTTACTCATTCATTTTTCCTGCTGTAGATGATAATACATAAACATTTCGCATATATGCTAAAGCTGCCTTACCAGACCACTACAGAGCTTACAATGATTTAGAAATAACACTCATATCAGGAACATCAAAATTGGTTCCATGCATTATAAATTATTAGACTGCGTCCCCTCAGTAATGATGGGGAACTTTGCCAGTCTTAGACGGCTACACACCATATCCAAATATTCAGCACCTAAATGTGGTTAACTTACGTACTGTATACAATGGTCTAGATATACCATACCAACATTAAACACAGGTTTTTATGCACACAATAACAACTCCCCCAGCGAGGGCTGTTCAATCTGTCCAGTCACAGTTAGCTGTGCCTGCAATTAGTCCTGTCACCATCAATGTCATTATGGGCATTATGGACAAGACGAGATTCCATTCTGGATAGCACAAAAAATCAGCTTGAAGCAATATTTTACCATACGGGAACCCAAGAAAACCATAGAATTCTTACCATGTGCTTGCCACTTGGAATGGTTCCCCCCTATGACAACTGTGCCACTTGGGGTACAGTCTATGCTGCAATATATACCATAACACATGGTACACCATCACTTGCTATTTCGCCTGATCTACTAAAGCAAATTCAAAATGAATACAGGGCTGGCCCTGCATTGATTGGCAATGTTTCTACAGTCTCCTCAATCAGATTAACTAATATTAAAGGGGAAGCAGCAGTGCTGGCAATACACCAGCACCTTGCACGGGTCGTGAATGCAGATCAGGAGTGCGAACTGCCAAAAATTATTGCTGACCCCTATACATCCATATGTTAAGATAATATGGGAGCCAGACCAAAATAGCCACAGTTTAAAGATGATTTTGAAAGGGGCAATACTTAAAAAGCGCCTGAGTTTAAAAAAAAAATGCTGGGAGAAACAGAAAAATAAAGAAAAACCATAATCACTGGGTGATTCTTTATGACATCGGTCCTTTGATAAACATTATAATATACATAACTGTGATACACTAAAACAGCCTGATAGGTATCTCTACATTGGTACTCGTCCTTCTTGTTCCTTTCTGGACTCATCAGGCAAACAATCAGACGGGGGTTCAGAGCGCAGAGAGTGTGAACCAAAAAAGGACTCATATTGCTCGTTTGACATCATCATAAAAAAGGGCAAAAAACGTCCTCAGCAAAAAAAAACAATTCAAAAGAAGAAATTTGAGGATATTTTGGCTACATATGCCACACATATTGAGAACAGGAAGTGGACAGTGACTCTGCTAGACAACGTGGCAGAGGTCCCAATAGTTCATAAGTATCTTCAAGAGTTTCTGGATGTGAAAGCAAGTAGTGCCTTCAGTGAAGTAGATACCCCAGATCAGCGAATCAGCTCTCCTGACTTACTATACAAATTAAATATATGGATTGAGGGTGACATAATGTGCACTATTAAAGTAATATTCTGGGGAAATTTAACACTTAGCTATTAATTCTCTTGGCTGAGGTTGATTGGTTGTCGGAGTTTGTTAGAACAGTCCCATAAGGTGAAGATGTAATAGTTCCATATTTTCCGTTCTTCTTCATGAAGATCTATTTGCTGCTAATGGGCTCTTGCACAAGCCCCAGCCTTTTATTGCAAACATGTAGGTTGGGGTAAAGATTCGGCTTATCATATTATACCCATAAAGTCCAGCTCACAAGTGCAACCACAATACTTAAAGGAACATGAATAGAAAAATACTGTGAAAGGAAATTCTTTCACAACATGAGTATAGGTAGTGACTGCACCCTGTGTAGCTCCTGTGAACAACTCTTTGTTTCCAGCTGCTAAATCAGATTATTCTCAACACATAGGTGGTCATTACAACCCTGGCGGACGGTGTTAAAGTGACAGTAAGACCGCAAACAGTCTGGCGGTAAACATTTTGGAATTATGACCGTGGCGGAAACCGCCAACAAAGACAGCCACTTTAACACTCTGACCGCCACGGCGGTACAGAAGAGCAGCACGGCGGTCACCGCCAACAGACAGGTGGAAGACAATGTACCGCCCATAGTATCACAACCCGCCAATCCGCCACCTTTTCCGGGGCGGATGCTCCGTGGATAAAAACACGGCGGAAACAGTTTCTGCAATGGGAAAACGCTCACCTGAACACATCCCACTAGCAAGGAGGACTCCATGGAGCCTGAACTCCAAATCCAACCGGGCCTTCTCTTCCTACTCATCTACGAAGACCAACGCCACGCTGGTGAGTACTGCACCTATGACATAGGGGAGGCAAAAGTTAGGGGGACACACACGCAACACCCCAACCCCCACCCCACACTCGCATATTACAACACACACACCAAAGCATTTACAAAATTAACATCAACAACCCACAACCCCCCGGAAGAAAGCAAAGACAAAACAAAATCAGTCCAAACCTTGTAATGTATCAATATACATGTCTCAAAAATATACAGATATATTAGCTAACCATACAGAATATACAGATATATTAGCTAACCGTACAGAATATACATGTCTCAAAAATATACAGATATATTAGCTAACCGTACAGAATATACATTTCGAGAAGTAGTGCAGATATGAACATATGAATGTCCGTGCACCACTAGTCCAAAAATGCATGGGCGAGGCCCACAAAAGATACCTGTCCACACACGGAGAGAACACTGCCGGGGCATCAGATAGAAATACTACAGGCACCTCAGGGGGAAGGGAATGGGGGGCACCTCAGCCGGAGGAGTGCAAAGCCAGATCCACGACGGGGCTCCATGCCCACTGTTCCATCCTGGGGAGTGCAAAGCCACAGTCTCTCAAGTCTCACAAGTGGGTGGCTTGCCCACTGTACCATCCTGGGGAGTGCAAAGCCACAGTCTCTCAAGTCTCACAAGTGGGTGGCTTGCCCACTGTACCATCCTGGGGAGTGCAAAGCCACAGTCTCTCAAGTCTCACAAGTGGGTGGCTTGCCCACTGTTCCATCCTGGGGAGTGCAAAGCCACAGTTTCCAAAGTAGATAACAGCCTCCACTGGTTCAGGAGGGGGACTGGTGCCCAGACTGGATTAGTCTCCCAGTGGAAGTTCCTGTACCGTCCCTGGCCCACCCGCACATGGGATAATGATGCTTGATGTGGCGGACATTTCATACTTCCCCGGTGCATGCCCTGTTCAGCGGTGCTTTGCCATGGCGGTGTCTGGACTCTTCAGCGGTGCTTTGCCATGGCGGTGTCTGGACTCTTCAGCGGTGCTTTGCCATGGCGGTGTCTGGACTCTTAAGCGGTGCTTTGCCATGGCGGTGTCTGGACTCTTCAGCGGTGCTTTGCCATGGTGGTGTCTGGACTGTTCAACGGTGCTTTGCCATGGCGGTCTCTGGACTCTTCAGCAGTGCTTTGCCATGGCGGTCTCTGGACTCTTCAGCGGTGCTTTGCCATGGCGGTGTCTGGACTGTTCAGCGGTGCTTTGCCATGGCGGTCTCTGGACTCTTCAGCGGTGCTTTGCCATGGCGGTGTCTGGACTGTTCAGCGGTGCTTTGCCATGGCGGTGTCTGGACTGTTCAGCGGTGCTTTGCCATGGCGGTGTCTGGACTGTTCAGCGGTGCTTTGCCATGGCGGTATCTGGACTGTTCAGCGGTGCTTTGCCATGCCGGTTCTGGACTGGGCATTGGTGTGTGGCATGACGTTCTCTGGACTGGGCATTGGTGTGTGGCATGACGTTCCCTCATTGCCCAGCGGGGCTGTGGCAGCCGGGCCCCTCCTGGGCACTGACTCTGGCGGTGGCCTCCTGACCAGTGACGATACTTGGGCCCTCCTGGGCAATGACTCTGGCGGTGGTCTCCTGACCAGTGACGATACTTGGGCCCTCCTGGTCACTGACTCTGGTGGTGGTCTCCTGAGCAGTGACGGTACTTGGGCCCTCCTGGGCACTGACTCTGGCGGTGGTCTCCTGAGCAGTGACGGTACTTGGGCCCTCCTGGGCACTGACTATGGCGGTGGTCTCCTGACCAGTGACGGTACTTGGGCCGTCCTGGGCAATGACTCTGGCGGTGGCGGTGGTCTCCTGACCAGTGACGGTACTTGGGCCCTCCTGGGCACTGACTCTGGCGGTGGTCTCCTGACCAGTGACGATACTTGGGCCCTCCTGGGCACTGACTCTGGCGGTGGTATCCTGACCAGTGACGGTACTTTGGCCCTCCTGGGCAATGACTCTGGTGGTGGCGGTGGCGGTGGTCTCCTGACCAGTGACGGTACTTGGGCCCTCCTGGGCACTGACTCTGGTGGTGGTCTCCTGACCAGTGACGGTATTTTGGCCCTCCTGGGCAATGACTCTGGCGGTGGTCTCCTGACCAGTGACGGTACTTGGGCCCTCCTGGGAACTGTCCCTGGCGGTGGTCTCCTGACCAGTGACGATACTTGGGCCCTCCTGGGCAATGACTCTGGCGGTGGTCTCCTGACCAGTGACGACGGTGCTGGCGGTGGCGTCCCGACCGACGGGAAGGATGCCGCCCTTCTCCGCCGTGCTGCTCACACTAGGCTGTGCAGACTTCCTCTGGCCCTTCCCCACCTTTGGAGGAGTCACAGCTGACTCTGCCATCCACCTGGAACCCCTGTGAGTTGTTTTGCCACCAGGAGTCTTCACAGGGTCCCGTCGGCCACTTTCCAATTTCAGAGCCTTTACAGGGGGCGGGCTGCCAGTGCCTTGGCTCCGGGTCACACTGCCAGTCCTGGTGGCCGGTGCACTCCACACACCTTGAACAGGCACCACTGGTATTGGAGGCTTTTTGGTTGAGGTGCTACGACGGGACTGATGAAGTGGAGGAGGGGGGCAAAAAGGTCAACTTTACACAGGGACAGTTTCTGACGAACACTGGGATGGGTAGTTGGAGGGGGTCTGGGAGTGGAGGAAGAGAAGGTGGTTGTAGGAGGTTTCACTTTAGGTGTTTTGGGTGCAGGTGCAGGTACTGGAGGCTGTCGTGAGGTGGATGTATGGTGGGTGTTCTGGTGCGAGTCCTGGTGCCTGTAGATGTAGTGCATGCAGGTGTGAGTGTAGACGAGACTGGGAGGGAGGAGGGAGACGACGAGGAGGGGGACACAGTGGAGGCAGTGGAAGTTGCTGTGTCTGCACTTGGGTGATGCTTGCGTGTGTGCCTGTGGGTTGTGTGGTGCCTATGTTTGCCTGAGCTACTTATGGGTGTAGAGGTGTGTGCATGCTGGTCTGATGGTGTGCTTGGTATAGGCTGGGGTACAGGGGATTGGGTCTGGGTGGAGGAGACTGCCCAACAGTGAGTGACCTGAGGAGGTCAATGGCCTCCTCACTGAGGGCAGCAGGGGTGACTGGGGCAGGGCCTGAGGTGCCTGTGGCGAAAGTGATGCCCACCCTCCTGGGTGAGCGGGGACGGGGCGAACGCTGAGGGGCTGCTGGGAGGGTGGTGCTGGTAGGGGAGGTGGCGGCTGCACCTGTAGAAGTGGGGCGCACAGATGGTGCCGCCACCACAAGGGAGCTCCCATCGTCGGACGAGTCCGTGTCGCTGGTTGGTGATCCGGTGCCCGACGTGAAGCTCCCCTCGCCCTCCGTCCCACTGGTGCATTCAGAATCCGTGGTGTGGCCCTCCAAGGCCATGTGGGATGCAGCTCCCTCGTGCTCCGGTGCCACTGTACCTCCGCCTGATGATGCTGATGCACATAAGAACATGGAGAGCACAAAAAGGGGGGGGGAGACAGAAGAAAGACAGGTTGAGTGCAAGGCATACCGTGACCGTTGGCGGACACTACAGACATAGCAGCCCCCTGCACTACGCCGTGCTCCTGGCCTCTACAGATGCTATTCCTGGGATCTGGCCTACATGGCTATGGTGGACCTCTGCACACATGGATGCCACAGGGGCATCTATACCTGTACTTGGCACTCCACTGCGGCGGGGTTGAGAGCCACATGGCCTGCATTACGGAGGGGCCTAGTCTACCTATGTCTGCCTGGCCTAGGTACACCCACAGGACTCCTCCCCCACCCAGACCCCTCCACTGTGCGCCAAGTCCGCAGAATGATGTTGTACTCACCCCCTTGTGTCTGTTGTGATGCCCTCAAGCGCCCATCCAACTCAGGGTAGGCCACCGCCAGGATCTGGAACATCAGGGGGGTCATGGGGCGACGGGCACCCCTCCCACGTTGGGAGGCCATCCCCAGCTGAGCCTTCGCCGTCTTCTTGCTCCAGCGGCGAATGTCCTCCCATCGTTTACGGCAGTGGGTGCCCCATCTCTGGTGGACCCCCAGGGTCCGGACGTCCTTGGCGATGGCATGCCAGATGTCCTTCTTCTGGTGGGCGCTGACCTACATGACATGCACAAGGGAAGAAGAGAAGTCATTAACAACCGCACAGTCAATGTGCGTGGCCCCCCTCCCTGCCCTAGCCATGTGGCACATTCATTCACATGCATTAATGTTCCCTGAACTCTGCCCCCTTCCCTCTTCCAACCAGCCCTCTCCACCCAGGCCTAGCCCATACAACGTGCTCCCAGTGTAGTTACCTGTTGGTCTGGAGGACCATAGAGTAGCGTGTACTGGGGGAGGACCCCGTCTACCAGTTTCTCCAACTCCTGAGCAGTGAAGGCAGGGGCCCTTTCCCCAGACGCAGCAGCCATCGTCGCTTCCAGACCGAGGTCACAGCAGCACTTGCAGTGTAGGTCCTCTCCTGTCGAAGATCAGGTATCTAGTGATTGAACAGATAGAAAATGGCGGTGACGTCCGCGGTGGTGACGTCCGCGGCGGTGCGTATCATCACCGCCGGCGCACTTCCTCATTGGCTCCTGGGACCCATAGGGTCCGATGTAAACCAATGTAGCATTGCGCCGCGGTCTACGACCGCCTACCGCGACGGTGTGCAACGCCAACGCAGTTAGCCCACAATCCCATTGTCCCAGTTTAGAGGTCAGGCAGCCGCCCTTTCAGGGGCCCACATGGCTCCATTTACTTCTGCGTCACACATAGCTAGGCCTACACTCAACCCACATACAGGAAGGGTTTTGTGTTTGGTGTCGTGTTCTGTGTAACTGTGGGTACATACCTGGAAAAAAGTTGTCTCGATCCTCGCTGTTGTCCTTCCTAGGCGCCGTCAGCTGAGACAATTGAGAAGATGGCGGAATCCTCCAGTGTACCGACCGCTGGTGGACCTGTTGACAATGGAGGAGCGACATTTAATCGTGACCTACAGGTTTGACCGTGCCATTATCCAGGAACTATGTACCCAGTTGGAGCCAGACCTGATGTCACCAATCCGCCATCCCACTGGAATCCCCCCTGACGTGCAGGTGCTGTCAGTGCTCCATTTCCTTGCAAGTGGGTCTTTTCAAACAACTGTGGCCATGGCATCCAACGTGCTGTCCAGAGTGTTGTCTGCCCTACTGAAACACGTAAGGAGATACATCATATTCCCTGAGGTGGAAGACTTGCCTACAGTGAAAGGTGACTTCTATGCCCTTGGACATATCCCCAACGTCATAGGTGCTATTGATGGGACCCATGTGGCTTTGGTCCCCCCCCACAGGAGTGAACAGGTGTACAGGAACCGGAAGAGTTATCATTCCATGAATGTACAGATGGTCTGTTTGGCCGACCAGTACATCTCGCAGGTAAATGCAATGTTCCCTGGCTCAGTGCATGACGCCTACATCCTGCGGAATAGCAGCATCCCTGATGTGATGGGTCAACTCCAGAGGGACCGTGTGTGGCTATTAGGGGACTCTGGTTACCCCAACCTTTCCTGGCTATTGACCCCAGTGAGGAATCCCAGGACCAGGGCAGAGGAACGCTACAATGAGGCCCATGGGCGGGCTAGGAGGGTGATCGAACGCACCTTCGGCCTCCTGAAGGCCAGGTTCAGGTGCCTCCATATGACAGGTGGTTCCCTATTCTACTCACTGAAGAAGGTGTGCCAGATCATCATCGCCTGCTCGATGCTTCACAATCTTGCTTTGCGACGCCAGGTGCCTTTTCTGCAGGAGGATGGTCCAGATGACGGTGTTGTGCCAGCTGTGGAGCCTGTGGACAGTGATGAGGAGGAAGCTGAGGAAGAAGACAACGACAACAGGGAGTCAGTCATACAGCAATATTTCCAGTGACACACAGGTGAGAACATTTTCTTTTTTAACATGACATTCACTGTCACACGTCTTACTCTATCCAGTGTGTAATTGAATGGGATTATTTGGTAACTGAGTTGTTCCTTTCCATTACGGTTTCACAGGTGTGGTTACCAACGTGTGTCATCTGCATGCATCCTTCAAGGACTTGTGATGTGTGACATTGGTATGTTGCCTTAACAATAGAAAAAGCATTTTGACACTGTCATTGATCATACATTTTACTAAATCATAGACTGACTCCAGAATGTTTTGTGGTTCAAGGGTGTTCATTTAAGTGCTCAAAAATGGAGGGGGGTTGTAAAATGGTGATGGGTGATGGTGGATGTCCATGGCAGAGTCCAGTCTATTAGTCTCACAGGTGCACTGCCCATCTGGGCATAGGAAGTGGACTTGGGGCAGATAAAGTATGGACAGGGTAACAAAGTCAGACGGTGGGGGGACAATCAGGGTGGTGTCATTTCCTGGCAGGGGTCTTGCCATCTTGCTCTGTCCTGTTCCTGGATCTCAGGGACGGCTTGCGTGGTGGTTGTCCGTCTGCAGGGGGTGGGGTGCTGGTGTGGTGGTCCTGTGGCGGTGCCTCCTGTCCACTAGCGCCGGCAGAGGTGGTGGGCAGTTCATCGTCCATGCTAGTGTCAGGGGCCCCTTGGAGTGCCACGGTGTCCCTCAAGGTCTGCTGTATGTCCTTCAGCACCCCTACGATGGTGCCCAAGGCAGAGCTGATGGTCCTGAGCTCCTCCCTGAAGCCCAAATACTGTTCCTCCTGCAGGCGCTGGGTCTCCTGAAACTTGACCAGGACCGTCGCCATCGTCTCCTGGGAGTGGTTGTATGCTCCCATGATGGAGGATAGGGCCTCGTGGAGAGTGGGTTCCCTTGGCCTGTCCGCCCCCTGTCGCACAGCAACCCTCCCAGTATCCCTGTGTTCCTGTGCCTCCGTCCCCTGGACTGTGTGCCCACTACCGCTGCCCCCAGGTCCCTGTTGTTGGGGTGGTGGGTTATCCTGGGTTCCCTGTAGTGGTGGACACACAGCTGATTGACCTGTCCTGGGTACGGAGGTTTTGCCCGCTGGGTGGGTGCTGTGCTGGTGTTACCAGAGGGTGGAACGTCAGTGTTGGGCTGTGCCTGTGCAAGGGGAACTGACTGTCCCGAGTCCCACTATGGTCCGGGCTGGTCATCAGGCTCCAGTAGGGCAGAGCTGCTATCGTCACTGTGGGGCTCTTCTGTGGGTGGAGTGGAGATGTCTGGACCCTCCGGTGTGGTGACGGTCCTTCGTGATCCTGCAGGGGCATAAGAGCATGATTATTGCATGTGTGTGTGTCATGGTGTGCAATGGGTGGGTGAGCGTGTACCCCAGTGCTAGCATTCTTGTGTGGGGGCTTGTGTGATGATGGTTAGGTGGTTGTTCTGGGTATGTGCAGTGAGCATGCTTTGGTGAGGGGTGACCATGCTTAGTTGTGTCATGCAGGGCTTGTTGTTGGGATGTGTGGTTTGTGTTAGTACATTAGTGTGGAGTGGGAGTGATAGGGGAGGGTGTGAGGGTGGGGGTGTGTAATAGCATGCAGGTAGGGTGGGGGATCTGATAGTTAAGATTTGACTTACCAGTGTCCATTCCTCCACCCACTCCTCCGAGGCCCTCTGGATGCATGATGGTCAAGACTTGCTCCTCCCATGTTGTTAGTTGTGGGGGAGGAGGTGGGGGTCCGCCGCCAGTCCGCTGTACCGCGATGTTGTGCCTGGAGACCGCTGAACGCACCTTCCCCGTAGGTCGTTCCACCTCTTCCTGATGTCCTCCCGATTTCTTGGGTGTTGTCCCACTGCATTGACCCTGTCGACTATTCTTCGCCATAGCTCCATCTTCCTGGCTATGGAGGTGTGCTGCACCTGTGATCCAAATAGCTGTGGCTCTACCCGTAGGATTTCCTCCACCATGACCCTGAGCTCCTCCTCGGAAAATCCGGGGTGTCTTTGGCGTGCCATGGGGTGGTGTGTGTGATGTGTGAGGTGGTGTATGTGGTGATGAGTGTAGTTATGTGTAGTGGTGTGTGGTGTTTTGTGCGTGGATGTTGTGTGGGTGATGGTGTTGTGTGCCTCTGTGTGGTGGTATTGTCTATTCTGTGCTCTCTTTCTGGCCTTCTTCCTGTATTTTTGGTCGTAGGGGTTTGTGGGTGATGTGGGTGTGTGTTTTATATCGTGTTGGGTGTGTGGGAGTGGTGTGTGTATGTGTATCAGGTGTGTGTATTTCGAAATGTCCAATGTGGCGGTGTTTTGGAGATGTGTGTGTATTTTGAGCGCAGCAGTGTGTACCGCCAATGGAATACCGCGGTTGAAAGACCGCCGCGTGGATTTGTGTGTCGTAATAGCATGGGCGTGTTTCTGTTGGCGTGGAGGTGGAGGTTTTGTTTGTGTGGCGGACTTGTGTGGGTGTCTGAGTTTTGGCCGATTCCGAGATGTGGGTCATAATTGCTGTGGCGGAATTCCACGGCCGCGGCGGTCTATTGGCGGTCTTCTGCACGGCGGTAAGCGGCTTTTACCGCCAATGTTGTAATGACCCCCATAGTCTTAGACTATAGACATTTAAACAGTCATGCACAGACATTTGCAATTAAAAACATGAAAACAATACAGCCTTAATAAACAAGTTTGTCCATAAAAAACACAAAACAACCTTGGACATTTCCAATGGTTTCTTCTACCAAAATATAGCACCTGAAAGCAGGGATCTAATGGCCTTCTCCGTGCTAGGCTCAAATCATCAATTTTGAAGACTCCCTCAGGGGTATGAGAGCTGTCCTGGACTGTTTGCTGCCCAAGTAACATCAATCTTGCATGATATTGACCTAGAACCACTGTCCTATGCTGATGATATATCTTATGGATGTTGACTTGAACACACATTTAGCCACAGCAAATCACACTGTTTTGGGATTTGCTGAATATGGCTAGAAATGTAATTTAAAAAAACAAAATCGTCTTTCTCTCTGTCCTAATTTTAGGATAAAAAGTTATCAAATGAGGGTAAAAGCCTGACACTACATTTCTTAGAGAAATGTGCCCTTTTACAACTTTCAAACACCATTAAAAAATAACAATCCTTGTTAGGTTTTTCCAATTTGGGTAGAACATACATACTTGATTATGCACTATGCATAAAACCATTATATGATTTAGTTCACCCTGATTTTTCCAGTACACATTGGACACCAGAGAATACACAAATTCTTACATCGCTACAGAGTGACATGCTTGCATCCAGACACTTACATACTGTTAGACTTTTCATCCTTGGCGTGGTCTCCCTTACCTTTTTGACTCTGTTTCCCAGGTTGTTGATATGTGCCAGACTCTGTTTTTGATGTTTTTGTTACTCTGGGCACTTTACCACTGCTAACTAGTGCTAAAGTGCAAGTGCACCTATACAAAATGTTTTTTGCCCTAGGTAGCCCCATAGGCAGGGTGCAGTGTATGTTTAAGGTAGGACATATATATGTCTAATGTGTTTTATGTGTCCTGACAGTGAAATATTTCCAAATTCAGTTTTCACTTTTGCAAGGCCTATCTCTCTCATAGGTTAACATGGGGGCTACCTTTGGGAGCAGATAGACATGTGGAGTTTGGAGTCTCTGAGCTGACAATTTTTAAATACATATTTTTTCAAAAGTTGGTTTTAAGATTGTGTGTTTGAAAATGCCACTTTTAGAAAGTGGGCATTTTCTTGCTTAAGCCATTTCTGTGACACTGCCTGTTTGTGGATTCCCTGTCTGGGTCAGTTTGACAGTTGGGCTGTTTGCACCTCTCTCTAGACAGTGACACAAAGGGAACTGGCATGTAGTCTGCATTTCCGGATGAGCCATCTGTGCTACGAGGGAGGGGAGGAGTGGTCACTTACACCTGAAAGGGCTGTGCCAGCCCTCACACAATGCAGTCTCCAACCCCCTCGTGTGTGTCTGGGGCCTGGCCTAGGCAAGGCAGGATTTCACAAACGAGAGACTTTTCTTTGAAGTAAGCTTACTTCAAAGGGCAAAATGGGTATAAGTAGGGCACCCAAAACCACAGACTTTAGAACACTTCTGGAAACCAAGAGGAATCTCTGCCTGGAGAAGAGCTGAAGAGCTGAGAAAGAAGAGCTGCCCTGCCTGTGACCGTGCTTTGTGGAGCTATCCTGCAGTTGCTGCTTCTGCCTGTGTAAGAGGACAAATACTGGACTTTGTGTGCCTTCCTTCTTGTGAAGAACTCTCCAAGGGCATGAAACTGAACTTGCCTCCTGTTGTTGAAGCCTCAGGGACAGCAAAGACTTCTCTCTGCCAGCACCTGGAGCCTCTGCTGAGACTCCTACCCTGCCAAGTGGTGCCCATCCAGTTCCTGGGACCCTGAAAGGAGAAGCTGGCAGAACAAGAGTAAGAAATCCATGCACAGACCACCATGTGTGGAAAAGATTGACGCAACTCCGAGACGTGGCAAAAAAATCGACGCTTGCGGCTGGAGAAACAAAGCGCAGCATGGCTGATAGAGGCTGGTGAGATTGCAACCCACACTGTGTGATTTTCTAATCATCGTGCGGCAGGATTTCCAACGCAAACATCGCTGGGCGTGTAAAAATGACGCAAAGCCTGCCAGGACCCGAGAGTGCTGTTCGGATCGACGCATCACTCTCCTGCGGAGAGAAGAAATGACGCACGCCAACCCGACCAAAGCAGAAACAACACACTGTCTCGCTCGTGAGTGATATCGACACATCGCAAGCCCTCTTTGACACACACTAGCCTGTGCAGGGTTACTTTTGATGTACCCAGGTACATTTCCATGCTAACAGTGTTAACTTTGTGTTTAAAATCACATGAAGACTCTTTTTGGTTTTTAATTGGTAACTTGACTTGTGTATGGTGGAATTTTGTCATTTTGGTCTTGTTTTGTTTAGATAAATATTTTCTATTTTTCTAAACCTGTGTTGTGTCATTTTATCGTGTTTTCATTGAATTACTGTGTGTGTTGCTACAAATACTTTACACCTAGCACTCTGAAGTTAAGCCTACTGCTTGTGCCAAGCTACCAAGAGGGTGAGAGTGGGTTATCTGAGGCTGATTCTCTTTTACCCTGACTGGAGTGAGGGTCCTTGCTTGGACAGGGGGTAACCTGACTGCCAACCAAAGACCCCTTTTCTAACATTGGTGATCAGCCGTTGGGGTTGGACTTGTATTTGTCCTTGACATACAGAGATTACGTTTACACTACTATTTTGAGTTCAGACCTCTACGTGACCACAAACTGGTTGTCTTGTGATTTTTGCTTTTCTCTTTGAGACTTCTTTCTGTTCTACTTCTTGCTGGTCCTTTGCTTGACTCTTTTTTTTGTAAACTTCATTTGGGAACTTGTATTTCTGCCTTTCAAACTTTGTACTTTTTTAACTCTTCATCATGTCTCCATCTGGAAATTCATCAGCTGGAGCTTCTTTTGACATACAGAAATTGGAGAGCTACACAGTGACTCAGTTAAAGTAGTTCTTTAAGGATTTTGCCTGTCCCATTAAGAGCTCATCCAAGAAGGAGGAGCTGCAAAAGGCGCTGAGGGCCAGGGTGACAGCCAAACAAGCTGAGGAGCACACAGAGGAGGAGCAGGAAGGGGAGGAAGGGTTGCAAGTCACTCACAATGATATAGTGGGTGGGCCTGTTATGTCCAGGGAGAGAGTCTCCGGGGCAGGTAGCAGTGTGTCATCCAAGGGTCAGACTCCTGAAGAGTTTCAGGACAGACAGGCAGCGAGAGAGAATACCAATTGGAGCTGAAGAAGCTCAGTCTAGAGATGGAAGATAGAAGGATTTCCATTGAGGAAAGGAAGATACTGCTGGCTCATGAGCATAGCTTAAAGGAGTTAGATCAGAGGAGCCAGTCCAGTAGAGATGGTAGCAGCAACAGCACAGTGCAGCCTGAGAGGAGGGTGCACATTCCTAAAGACATGGAGAAGGATTACAAGAGGGAGGATGACATATACTTGTGGTTCAAGGGGTATGAGTCTGCTCTCCACATGAATCTGGTCCCTGAAGCTCATTGGGGGGCGGGTCTGTGGAACCACTTTGAGGTAGAGGGGAGGGATACACTGACAGCCTTAGGGGATGTTCAGAATCTCACCTACACTATCATGAAGGATGCCCTACTTACAAGATATGGTCTCACCCCTGAGCAATATAAAGACACGTTTAGGTCCTATGAGAAGAAGGAATCCCAAACATGGTTGGAATGTGTTGAATTTTTTTGCAGGTCACTGGATGGTTGGGTGAAGTGCAAAAAGGTAACAACGTATGAGGGGCTTTACAATTTGATTGCTTGGGAGCACTTGTACAGTTTATGTTTTCTAGAGCTGTGCCAGCACCTGATTGAGAGCAAGCTGACTGACCCCAGGAAGCTTGCACAGGAAGCAGGCCGCTGGGAGAGCACCAGGGTCCAAAAGGGGTATGGGGAAGACAATGCCCAGGGTGGGCAGGGTCCCTCTCAGAAGAAAGGGGGAGAGTAATGGTAAACAAGGGAAGTTCTCTAAAGGAACCCAAACTGATTCCCAGGGTAAAGATTCCCAGTCCCCCAGTGAGAAGAAGCCATGTTTCTCCAAAGGGAAGCCGGTGTCAGGGGGTCCCCCATGTAAGTGCTATGCATGTGACCATGTGGGTTATGTGAGGGGGGACCCCAAATGTCCCAAGAGTACACTGACACCCACTGGTGCGCAGTCCCAGGGTTTGGCTAGCGTTGCACTTGGGGAGGAGTTGGTTCCAAGGGGGTGGGAGCCAGCTGAGATGACCCTTGTCTCACTAAGGGACAGTAAGATGGTCCAGAGAACCCTTGTGCCTGAGAACACTAAAAAGTACAGGCAGTGGGTTACCATCAATGGACAGAGGGTGGAGGCTCTGAGAGACACAGGAGCCAGTGTGACTACAGTGATGAGTCACCTGGTGTCTGAAGAGAAGATTGATCCCCGGGTACTTCCCCAAGTAGTTGCAGTGGATAACTCAGAGCGCCTGTGCAGAGTGCGCAGGTTCCCTTTGAATGGGGGGGCTCTCAGGTTCCTTGAAAGTAGCTGTGAGCCCAACCATGGCTGTGGATTGTTTGCTTGGCAATGACCTGGAGGATTCCCCTTGGAAGGAGGAGGAACACAGGTCAAACTTGGAGATGTTGGTTCTGCCTGGGTGGGTATGCGTATCTACCAGGTCAATGGCAGCCCGTCAGGGTGGTCAAGAGACCCTGGAGCCTGAAACAGTGGCCCAGGGGTCCGCCAAAAAAAGAAAGGGCGCGGGAAACCGTCCCCAGAAGTTTCCACAGTCCGGGAGGAGGAGGAGCCTGAGGGTGACGCCCCAGAGCCTACAGGGGAACAGGTGGCTGAACTGGGGGAGGTCCCTGAGCTGTTGCAGTGGCAGCAGGAAGGGGGGCCAAACAGGGATGTAGTCTGCATTTCCTGATGAGCCACCTATGCTAAGAGGGAGGGGAGGAGTGGTCACTTACACCTGAAATGGCTGTGCCTGCCCTCACACAATGCAGTCTCCAACCCCCGGTGTGTGTCTGGGGCCTGGCCTGGGCAGAATTTCACAAACAAGAGAGACTTTTCTTTGAAGCAAGCCTACTTCAAAGGGCAAAATGGGTATAAGCAGGGCACCAAAATCCACAGACCTCAGAACACTTCTGGAAACTAATAGGAACCTCTGCC
Source organism: Pleurodeles waltl (assembly GCF_031143425.1). NCBI lineage: Eukaryota > Metazoa > Chordata > Amphibia > Caudata > Salamandridae > Pleurodeles > Pleurodeles waltl. The sequence continues at coordinate 623,534,214 of NC_090438.1, read as the reverse complement.
TGGAGAAGAGGTGAAGAGCTGAGGAAGAAGAGCTGCCCTGTCTGTGACTGTGCTTTGTGGAGCTATCCTGCAGTTGCTGCTTCTGCCTGTGTAAGAGGACAAAGACTGGACTTTGTGTACCTTCCTTCTTGTGAAGAACTCTCCAAGGGCTTGAAACTGAACTTGCCCCATCTTGTTGAAGTCTCAGGGACAGCAAAGACGTCTCTCTGCCAGCACCTGGAGCCTCTGCTAAGACTCCTACCCTGCCAAATGTTGCCCATCCAGTTCCTGGGACCCTGAAAGGAGAAAGTGGCTGAACAAGAGTAAGAAATCCACACAAAGACCACCCTGCGGGGAAAAGATTGACGCAACTCCGAGACGGGGCTGAAAAATTGACGCTTGCACCTGGAGAAATGACGCAGAGCATCGCTGACAGAGGTTGGTGGGATCGCAACCTGCACAGCATGGTTTTCGAATCATCGTGGGGCAGGATTTCCGATGCAAACATCGCTGGGCATGTAAAAATAACGCTATGCCTACCCGTACCAGAGGGTGCTGTTCGGGCCGACACATCACTCTCCTGCAGAGAGAAGAAACAACGCACGCCAACCTGACCGAAGGAGAAACGATGCATGGTCTCGCTCGCGAGTGATATTGATGCATCGCAAGCCCCTTTTGCCGCACACTCATCTGTGCAGGGTTATTTTTGACACACCCAGGTACATTTCCACGCTAACAGCATTAGCGTTGTGTTTAAAATCACATGAAGACTCTTTTTGCTTCTTAATTAACTTGACTTGTGTATGGTGGATTTTTTTCTTTTTGGTCTTGTTTTGTTTGGATAAATATTTTCTATTTTTCTAAACCTGTATTGTGTCATTTTATAGTGATTTCATTGAATTACTGTTAGTGTTGCTACAAATACTTTGCACCTAGCACTCTGAAGTTAAGCCTACTGCTAGTGCCAGGCTACCAAAGGGGCAAGCAGGGGTTAGCTGATGGTGATTCTCTTTTACCCTGACTAGAGTGAGGGTCTTCGCTTGGACAGGGGGTAACCAGACTGCCAACCAAAGACCCCATTTCTAACACATACATATCAATAAAACAAGCTTGATGCTCTGCGTAGTTGTGGGTTCCACTGGTTATTCATATGTCACATTCAATGAGGGTGTCACAGTGCTGATGGTATAAAATTAACATTTATTTTCTAATGCTAAAATGTGTTTTGCATCCACTGAAAAAATACTGACCAAATTCAAATGGCTGTTCTAAAAGAAAGACTTCTGGCTCAAGGAAAACGCATACTTGTGATTATTTCCATTATTTAGAGGCCTTAGAGGCTGTCACAAAGACCAGCATTCCTAACGCGAAAGCCTTACATCATAAGTGGGCACAACAGGCCAGTTCCTTGACATCAACTGATGTAGACTATGTCAGTGACCCTACATTACAAACGTAAGAATTTCTCCAATATGAACAAGAACCCTCCACTGATATACTGCCTCTTGATTAATATAAACACATAGGGACATATTTGTGAGAGGATTGCACTGGCCTTGCGTAGTGTCAGGCAATGGCAGCACAAGAAATAAGTGATATATATATATAAATAAATTAATATATATATATATATATATATATATATATATATATATTTTTTTTTTTTTAACAAAACAACCATTGCACAATGTAGCATGTTGCAATAAGGAATATAGTCGGTAACAACCACTCAGATGCAGAATATAATTTGTGGCCATCACCCAGGGTGTAGTTTTCTGGTCGGGAATCACCCAAGTGTGGCAATCAAATACAGTTGGTACGCTGACCTTCCACCCACCTGTGGAGTCCCACTTGGAGAATCACTTCCCGTTCCTGTAGGCTTTGCACCCTACCCAGATTTTCTCCCACTTTTTCGGGCAACCCCTGCTCTGGTAAATTACTCTCTCTGCACCCTGGCACCAGTCCAAATGGGTATGCCATTCCTGTACACTGTGCGGAGATTCAGCACCCCTCATTCACTCTATAATGCGTTTAACCACTGCTGCCGCTATGGCCAACCACAATCCCTGATACTTCAGCCAGGAGTCTTCCCCTTCTATGACGAGTAGGAACAACTTGGCATCAAACTGGACCTCCTTCCCAAGCATCCGAGCCATCACCCCGGCGATCCCCTGCCAGTAAGCCTATATTGCAGAGCATGCCCATATAATGTGATAGAAGGTGCCTTCCTACCCACAGCCTCTCAGACATTGCGGGGACTGTTCCCTGCCCATCTTGCATAACACAATCCTGGAATAATATGCCCTGTGTAGGAGCCACAGCTGGACCAACCTGAACCGGCCAGAATCACCACCACCCTAGGACTCTACCTTGCCTACACCCAGTTCTCATCATCCTGTGCTCCCTGGTCTGCCTCTCATTTGGCATGCAAGGATATCTTTTGTTTGGGGAATTGCACAATAATTTCTTAGACACAGTGAGATGGCCTTTTCTTCCAAGGGATCCGGCAGCAGGCAGTCCTCAAGAGGGGCTGAGTCCGGCAGTTGCTATTTTCCCTGTCAGCTCAATTTGTGTCGCAGCTGCAGGTACTTATATCACTCATTTTCTACCAGAGCACACTCTTGCTGAAGGTCTTCGAATGTCACCGGTGTTGGACCCCTCCAGACGTTCCCCAGGTGCTCGATACCCAGAAGAGACCATTTACAAAATCCACCCAGTCTCATAAAGCTTCCCAATAAGTCACTTTGCCAAAATGGGGTTCGGGCCGTCAAGGTAGATCCCCACCCCAGATAGCGGGTGTCGTCGTGTCAAGCTCTCACCACTGTTGCGGAGTGTGTTGGCAGTGACTGCAGGCTTGCACGGTCATAAAGGGCAGACTCATATCCCTTCCTTCCCATCATCTCTCTGTCCACCCGAAACGCCAGGTCAGCAAAGGCCCAGTCATTGATGACTAATTGTGTCGCCCATTAGTAGTGCTGGGGGTCGGGGACCTCATATATCCCCAGTTTCAACTTCTGCAATGCTACACGGGAACAACCACTGACCCATAGCAGCAGTCTCATTTCTCAGTCCAGTTGCTGAAACACCTTTGTCACTCACTTATAGGGATTATTCTGAAAAACATATAAAAGCCACGGCAGTGTCATCATTTTGTAGATGGCTGCTCTGCCCATCAGGGAGAGTAGTACCATCCTCCAATTAGCCACATCTGTATGGAATCTATTGAGTTGAGGCTGAAGATTTTTTTGAAGAAAGCACTCCTGGCTCCTAGTAACATATATTCCCAAAAATTTAAAGCCATCTTATCAAATTGGTACCGTGCAGTCCAGGGGCAGGATGAGAGGAGCCCCGCCAAGGGGAAACCAATGATTTGTAAGGTAATTGTGGGACAAATGTTGTGCTGAATGCAGCTGCCTGATTCATACATTATTTAAGATATGCAATGTAGGTGTTCCCCCACAAAACCCGATACAACTGTAATGCAGTGGTACTTATAAGTGCAGCACTGCATCACACACTGTGGGGGTAGTGCAACACAAAGCTCAAAATGCACCAGAATTGCTGCGCATCAGTAAACCAGAAATAGGAAATTCAATCAATCAATCAATCAATAATTTGTTAAGCGCGCTACTCACCCGGTAGGGTCTCAAGGTGCTGGAGGGGGTGCTACTGCTCAAAGAGCCAGGTCTTGAGACGTTTCCTGAGGTCAGGAGGTCCTGGGTCAGACGTAGGTTGACAGGGAGGGAGTTCCAGGTTTTAGCGGCAAGGTGGGAGAAGGATCTGCCACCGGCTGTAGTACAGTGGATGCGGGGACGGTGGCAAGGACGAGGTTGGCGGAGCTGAGCTGGCATGTCGGGATGTGGAAGTTGAGATGTTCGTTGAGGTAGGCCGGTTTGGTGTCGTGGAGAGCTTTGTGAGCGTGGATCAGGAGTCTGAAGATGATCCTTTTGTTGACAGGGAGCCAGTGGAGGTCTCTCAGGTGGGCTGAGATGTGTTTGTGGCGAGGGAGGTTAAGGATGAGTCTTGCTGAGGCGTTCTGAATGCGCTGTAGTTTTCTCTGGAGCTTGCCCGTTGTTCCCGCGTAGAGTGCGTTGCCGTAGTCCAGTCTACTGCTGATGAGGGCGTGGGTGACAGGACTTCTGGTTTCAATGGGGATCCATCTGAAGGTCTTGCGGAGCATGCAGAGGGTGTTTAAACATGAGGATAAGATGGTGTTAACTTGCTGGGTGATAGTGAGCGATGAGTCCAGTATGAAGCCAAGGTTGCGTGCATGGGAGGTGGGAGTTGGAGCGGCTCCTAGAGTGGCAGGCCACAAGGAGTCGTCCCATGCTGATTTGTTGGAGCCGAAGATGATGATCTCTGTCTTCTCCGAGTTCAGTTTGAGGTGGCTTGTCTCCATCCAGTTGGCGATGGCGTTAAGTCCAGTGTGGAGGTTGGTCTTGGCGGTTGCGGGGTCCTTCGCGTGTGAGAGGATCAGCTGTGTGTTGTCCGCGTAGAAGACGATGTTGAGGCCGTGGGATCAGACGATGTTGGTGAGCGGCGCCATGTAGACATTGAAGAGGGTGGGGCTGAGAGAGGATCCTGGGGCACTCCGCAGATGGTCTTGGTGGCTTTTGACAGGAACGGGGAGGCAGACTCTTTGGGTTCTGTCAGAGCGGAAGGATGTGAGCCAAACCAGGGCCCTGTGGCGGATTCCAGCGTCATGGAGGCATGTGCGAAGTGTGTGGTGACAGATGGTGTCAAAGGCTGCGGACAGGTCAAGGAGGATGAGGGCAACGGTTTCACCTTTGTTGAGGCTACTCCTGATGTCATCAGTAGCAGTGATGAGAGCGGTCTCGGTGCTGTGGTTCTTGCGGAAGCCGGACTGGGAGATGTCGAGTAGGCTGTTGTCCTCCAGGAAGCAAGATAGTTGGCTGTTGATTATCTTCTCGATGACCTTCGCAGGGAAGGGGAGTAGGGAGATGGGTCGGTAGTTTCTGAGGTCTTCGGGGTCGGCTTTGGGTTTTTTGAGTAGGGCGTTGACTTTGGTGTGTTTCCAGCTCTCTGGGAAGATGGTAGTCTCGAAGGAGCTGTGATGATGGTACGGAGCTGGGGGGCGATGATTTGGCTGGCTTTATTGAAGATGTAGTGAGGGTGGGAGAACCGAAGTGGATGGTGCTCATGGTCTTGGTGGTTTCTTCGTCATTGCTGTGGGTCCAGGCACTCAGGATGTTGGCGTGGATGGGCGCGTTGGGGTCGGCGTTGGCTGTGGTAGTGGTGGTGGTGGGGGACGGTGGTGCAATACTGCCATGGATGTCTGTGATCTTGCGGTGAAAAAAGGTGGCGAGGGAGTCGCAGAGGTCTTGCGAGTGAGGGGAGTCGGCAGAACAGGACTTCGGGTTGGTGAGTTCCTTGATGATGCTGAAGAGCTTCTTGCTGTTGTGTGCATTGTTGTCAATTATATGCAGTGGCTGTGGTACAAAAACATCAACACCACAAAACAATTTGACAAGCTCAACTATGCCATGGAGGTTGTCGTAATGCAACTCTAAGGTGCTAGGAGACCACCACAACATAGGCAGCGAAGGAGGAGGGAGCATGCTTTCTGTTAGCGCATATCCCTCATTGACCTCAGCGAGTAGGCGGTCACACTGTTCTACAGATTCAAGAGGGAGTCCATCATGGAATCGCTGGAGAATATTGCACCAAGTCTCCAGTCACCAAGTGCAAGGCCCAATAACATCCCACCACAAATGAGATTGGAGGCTCTGCTCCACATGCTGGCATCAAGTTCCTTCCAAGGCACAACAGCCTAATTGTCAGGAACTTCAGAGGGAGCATTTTCTGCCTTTCTTCCCTCTATTTTGGATCCCATAATTAAACTCATAACCAGTACCATCTCTACTCCAAAACTGCACAACTGGATACCAAGTAATGATTCCACCCCATAGCTGGATTTTCTAATATTCTTAGTGCAACTGATTGCAAATATGTGCAATTGGTACCCCCTGCTGCAACACCCCACCTGTAGAGAAACCTCAAGCACACCTACTAAATGTCCAGGCCACAGTGGACCATCAGAGAATGCTCATAAATGTGCTGGCAAAATATCCTGAAAGTGCACAGGATGCTTTCATCTTCCACCACAGAACTATTAAGGAACTGTTTCAGACTGGCAGATATGGGAATGCCCTACTCATTGGAAAGAAAGTAGAAACATACATCATATGGACTTAGAAGTTGTAATGTATGACATAATAGCAATCTCTGTGCTTGTATATAGATCTCATGTCGTGCACACAGTGGGAATAACTTACTCCAACATGTAGATAATGATGTCCCATTGTTTCATTCCATCACTAAGCCTGCAATGGAAGTAACAAAAAGTCAACAGTGACAAGTATTGTATCATCTCACACTGTGTGAGTGAACAGAACCGCATCTTCTGCATTGTTCAACAAATCAACACATAAATCACATGTTTCACAGTTAAATTCAACATGAGTAAAAAGGATGTATGTTAGCTAAGTTTGAGGTGTGTATGTTCAATGGTCTATCAAGTCTGGGTAATTAGTTAAAGTTCCACTTAAATAACAGGTCTATGCCTAAGTAAATGTGGCACACATGGCAGCAAACCTGTAACTTGACCAAAGTATCAGGAGCACAAATGGAAGAACTTGTAAATTCTGTGTATGTCATACATGGTAAGTGTAGCATCAAATCATGTGTAAATGTTAACTCTAGCTACATATGTGATACTAAAAGTACAAAGTGCACATATGTTTTCAGCCATTCCAACATTCTAGGTCCAAACACACATAGATAATAACCCACATTGACATACTTCATCAATGTGATATATGAACAATGTAGTGGCTCAAGCTGCTTACATTTCCTGCATCTCAGTCCATCAGTGTAAATCTGACACCGTCAATGAGTATGCTGTGAAATGTGTCCTACACTAGGAAATAGCATAGAAGGAAATGAGACCAACGTAGGTATCACAATGTAATCAGGATTCTAAACTGAACAATCCCTTGCTACATCAATGATGTCAGAATCAAGCATGTAAGTACTGAATCAACTACAAGGCAAATTCACATACCTACATGTGAAAACCTAAAGTGTTGTGTATACATCTGTAATATAAAGTTACCTTTATCTGCATCAGGTTGTCCCATATAAAAATGGCTACATTGCCATACTTATGTGTCAATCTAAGTTCAGCACAACAACTCGCCATACAAAAAGCATTAGCTGATGTTTCAAAAAACACATTAAATATATGTGCCACATGTTGGAAATTGCTTACATTTACTAAGCAAATAGTCACAATAAATTAAGTAAACAAATCAAAGTCTGTGTAAATGTCATGTAGGCAAACAAGGACATCATAGGTGACAAAAGGACAAATGCATGTGTGAGTGTCAAACATGTTGGCACTGTCACAACCTATATTGGGCTGACTGTATGCAAGAGATTCTGATCATGTTTCTTACTTTGCAGATATATTTAATACAAACAACATAGATCTGATACTGACATTCAAAAGTAATTATCATTGTAATATACTGTCTAAATGTGAAAGTCAACATATAGATGTATTCTATGTTTCACAACATGGACAATCTGGGCAATGGCACATAGAAGTTGAACATACATGTATAAATCAATGATCAACAGGACCTAAAACATATGAAAAAGTGAAAGAAATGTGCATGAGTTTGCCTGCACACATACCACGAATGTTAATTTATGTGCATGTGACAATGCACAAAATCATTCAATGTTGGTATATTCCACTGTTCAGGTCACCAAAAATATGGATTGCAGCCATGGCTCATCATCCCATTCAACAATCCACAGACAGAGGCTGAAAAAAGATGGAACTTTGCTCTGACAAAGACAAGGAATACCGTTAAAAGGATGTTTGGTGTCTTAAAGTCCTGGTCCTGCTGCCTGGACATATCAGGTAGAAGCCTCTTGTACCTGCCCCCTGTGGTGTGCAAAATCATCTTTGTGTGTACAATATTGCATAATACATGCTTAAAATAAATGTGCCATGGGACTATGAGCCAAAAATTCATCAGGAACTAGAAGAGGATACAGACAATTATGCAGACATACAGCACACAATGGCATATAAATGGAGACTAGACCAAATAGTGGGATTTTTTTAATAATGAATACCAAATATTGGTAATACTGACAGAAAATATGTCCACTTATCATCCGATAAATATGTTTTTAAAACCTATCCATTGGTTGTAGGTCTCAAAACGTATGAATCATGCTTTCTGATCTGTAAATGAACATGGGGCAATTATCTCCAACTAAGGAAAAAACAATGCAGCAAGACAATCTGATGCAGTGCACTGCATGAAAGGGACGGTGCAGGATAGCCACATATCTAGATAGATGTGGGTCATTCCTGTCCTCCCTCTCTTAAGCAATGGAGTGCATCACAGCAAGCTGTCTTGCTGTGTTATGCTGCATGAAAGTGGGTTTTATGTGGCACTCAGTGTATGATGTATCACAAACCTACCAAAAATGTGATCCCTGAGGCAATCTCATAGTTGTAGTGTGTCACATATATGGACTAGCATGCAGAATGACAGCACTTTGCTGGAGCAAATGTTGCAGCAGATACTATTACAGATCATGGGTGACAGTTGTCATGGACAAAGGCCTAGTCTCATGTGTAGATGTCAAAATGTCGTTTGTAAAGAATGCATTCATGCATGTGTGGCGATCCACAAAAGGTCACACATATAACACCTTTTTAGGGCAGACTGATGTTAAGACTACAATTGCCCACCCTTGATACAATACGTATTTACCATGCTTTGCAGGGCAATGCAAGGAGGCTCAAAGCCCCATAAGAAAACAGAATAAACTGGTGACGCAGCAATGTGTGGCATTTTTCAGAAAAATAAGACAAGGGAGATGTTTGTCAACCATCACATCACGTCAATAAGATAGAGATCGGTAATGTGTGAAGTGTGTAGGTCGTAAAAAGCAATCACAACTAGTTGAAGACATACATATTTGCATTAAATATATATATATATATATATACATACATGTGGCCTGGAGAGTAACTGGGCAATTTCACTAGTCAATCTACTTGGGAGCTTTTATTATAATTTTTAGCCACCTAGATATTTAAAAATATATATTATTGACTGTCTCACTGCCATTGTTATTTGTCTGTTGCAAGTGGTGGGGCCATTTGATTGACTTGATAAACTTTGCATGTTTTATACGTATGTTGTTTCGGCCATTGGTAACACACCTATAGCATCAGGATCATTTTGAAATGTTTTTTATTTAGTGTGTCCTGGCTGGTATAAAAATGTGGACAGCAATTAATGCATTTCCGGCTGGTTATGTTCTCATAAATTGTAATCCTTCAAGATCTGACCAAGGCCCAGACATTAGCACTTTGTTGGTTGTAGGGTCACAGTGATACGCACTTTAATTTTGAATGGATTTTCATGACCCTTGACCTAGACGTTTGTTCAGTCAGTTGCAATCATTTTATAGCATCAGGGTCATTTTAGGTCACACAAAAATAAAATTATCAATGTGGTCCAGAAAATATCTATACTTCCTATACTTCCTCAAGCTGGTTGCAACAACATGTTTTTAAAAGATCTACCGATTCAAGGACTGATCAAAGCTCAGGCACCATCGCTTTCTTAAGTAGTAGTGCCACTGTGATAAGCACTTTAACTTTGTATGCACGTTCATATATATTTCTGTGACGTTTTACCCAGATGTTAGTCTGGTCATCTGTAACACAGCTATAGTACCAGGGTTATTGTGAAATACTCCTTACTGGGGAGTCCTGCTAGCACAAATGTGATTCAGCAACAGATGTACTACTGGCAGGCTGCAATAATTTGGCCCCAAAGAGCTAATGCTTCAAATGCCCAGACAATAACACTTTGTTTATCCGTAGGGCCATTACGGCAAGCACTTTAACACCGCCTCATTCTAATCTGGAGACCTTTTCAGTCACTTATGTGGCTCCTGAATTTTCATCCTCTGATCAGCCATAATGATTTTTTCTTTTTATGCAATAGTATTCTAGAGCTGGCTATATCTCATGTACCAACATGGTTTATTGTTATGAAATGTTTTATCCATTGTTGTATGAAATTACATTTTAAAAGTATGTATATTTTGCCATGTATATTGTATGTCCTGTCTATGTCAGGCTGGCAAAATAAATAAACTTGAACTTACCTGACCTGAGCAGACATCACTTGTTAACTTGATAGTTGTAAATTTGGTTGATTTCCAGTCTGGTTTGTCCTAGTTTGTTTTTATAATCTACCCTCTTATATGTGGCCATTGGTCCCACTTGCTACTTACTACTTGTTACCCATTATTGTAAAACTGAAACGTATTTGACTGTAAAGCACCTTATGATATGGTAGCACTACTGTATATAAGACTGCCAAATAAATAAATATAGAAATATAGGAATAAATTCACTGAAAACAATCACTTAAAACTGAGGGGCTGATTCACAAAGGTAAACTTACACGTTAGTGTACGTATACTATATTTTTGTATTCACAGCTACAAGTTAATAATAAGTTTAAGACTGCAGAAACCCTGCAGTCAGGGCGGAGAAGTCTTCATATATAAAGATAGGACAGACCTATCTTTCTATGTGTGGAGTTCTCCCCCCCGAATTCGGAGTCTCTACAGCGGTAAACTTACTTTTAGCTTGGCATTTGTGAATACAAAAAAATAGTAAACTTACACAAACGTGTAAGTGTACGTTTGTGAATCAGGCCTATTGCTATGTTTGTGGCTCAAAAATACAATGAAATCATGGCCGTTCTCTAGTTATGTTTGTGAGCCCATTCAAAACATAACTCAACCATCCTCCACAAAACATTTATTTGCCATTGGCACACATACACAAAAACAGTTAACTGCAGAATATCCTGGTGAATGACTGCGAGCTATGTTGGGTTTCGAGCGCACTCACAGGATAACTCAGTTTTTAACTGTGTTTGCTTTAGTGAATTATTTATTTAATTGTGGTCAACATGTTTCTCGCCCTGCTACCCCTCCTGGTTATTCATCAGGCCCTATGTACCCAATATAAATCAAAAGATTCTTAATGCAACACAAATGAAGCCTTTTGTTAAAACTAATAGGTGTCAAAATCACCATTTATTTATGTGCTGTGGATATATCACACACATGCCCAAAAACATTTGTTCTAGATTTTTCTTCATTCAATTGAAATAAAATACACATAGATATAGCGTGCAGTGGCACCACACTCTCAAAATACAGAGACACAGACACATAGAACATTAATATGAATCAATATTCTGTGCTTGGAGGGTCAGCTCACCCAATCCAAGGGCTCCATGTAGGACAAGGACATGGCATCCTCCTTGTAACACTCACTGGGATACACGCACCAGTATTTTCTTAAAAACCGTTAGAAAATATCAAGAGAGTACCTCCCAGTTGATGAACTTTTTATAACATACTCAATGCATCTAGAGGATGCATCGGCTGTGTACCTAAATTTACAAGTGTGCCCATCCTTGCTTATGGAGCCAACATTGTGCTCCTGCTTGTGCACTATTGGGCTTCGAGTTGCCACCGATCCAGTGCTGATGCCTAATTGTGATGCGTTCCATCAGTGTGTGACACAACACGTCAGTATGTGATACGGCACATTAGTGCATCTAGTCACACCTTAAACGTCATTGGAAATTCGTGGGGCATGTAAAAACTGCATCTGATGTACTGTGAGGGCGTTTTTATGCCACTTCATCACCATGTAATCAAATTAGTGAAAACTTGAGTGAGGTCTCAAGTTTCTTTATAGAGCCAATTACATTACTAATTATGTCAGCTCTGGTAGTTTGCCAGTTATGAGAGCTTTATGCAGAGTAGTGTTTTACTGTTACCACACTGTCTTCTTTTCAAAATTCTATTTAGTTGCAGATAATTTTGGTTTTAGGTGGTAATAGCATTAGGGGATACTATGAAATGGTTGGCTCAACGTGTAACTGTGATAATCATTTTCTCCACACCGCTGCTTGACTGATACATGGACAATAATTGATAAACTTCGACTTTTTCACCAGTGACTACGGTGAGTCAGTGTCCATGATATGTCATCATTCAGGTCAATAACACAGGATTACAACTTAAATAGCTATTCTTGTTCCTTCATAAGAAGTCTATTATGCATATTTGACTGAATCCGAAATTATTTCAGGATTCTGTAATGATTCCAAGATTACCAAGGTGAGCCTTTCCCATGAAATGTGCTCTCAGTTTCATTGTGATATGCTGGCAGCTGGTTGTATTCCTATGTTCATTAAGTCAGGTCTTTACTTTATGTGTAGTCATCCCAATGTATTTTAGTTGACATGGGCAAGTGATCATGTGTATTGCACTTAACCTGTTGCAATTCCTATATATTTTTAATTACCATTCATATCTTGAGCTTAACACCAACTCCCTCATATGTGGGATTAGTGAACAGACATTGCAGTGACTATACGGTAACAGTGGACACCCCACCTTTTTGTTATTAGTTCCCAGGTCCAAATAGTGTGTGGTCGAGGGTAGACCAACATTTCCCTAAAATAGGATGTCCTTCTAAAAGAAAATATTGGAGGTTCCAGAGTTAATTGTACAGCATTAGGTATATGATTTTTGAGCATTGTTCTAAATCAGGGAGAAAGTTGCAACACAAGTGGTCCTCTAATTTTTGGATTTCGTTATGTTTTTTTAACAGTACCTCATGGCGGTTATTTCTAGTACCTTTTCTTGCCATATCAATTACTGTATGAAAATTGAATTACTGGTTGAGGGTAGTGAAACCCAACTCAAACAGCAATCCCAACTCTTGTCAGGGTGAAACACAGGCAAACCTCCAATTAGCTTGTGCTTAACCCTCTAGTAGCTTGGTACAGAAGCAGTCAGGCTTAATTTAGAGGCAATGTGTAAAGTATTTATGCAGCAGTTTAAACAGTAATGAAGTGAAAACAAAACAAAATAAAAATCCCACACTAATTTAGGAAACCAGTTTAACATATGATAAATTATTCAACATCAAAACAACAAAAATCCAGCTAGTAGAACCGGAGATATGCAGTGTTGAACGTCTAGGTAAAAATAGTGCTAAAAGTAACAAATGCGCCAACTATGGTTGTCTGGTAACTCCGGAACCAAGACAAAATCACAAGTTCAGGCCAATCACAATGAAGCATGGGCATGAGACATGGACCAACTTAGGCCTGCTAAACAAAGTACTTTGGCCCTCATTTACAAGGGCATTGCACCACCGGAACATCACTTTTACCAGTGTTCCGGTGGCGCTATGCCCTGCTCCATATTTACAAAGCAACGTTAAGCCAATTTTTGTGGCTTACTGCTGCTTTCTAAATACAGCCCCTTTGCACGCATCACTTTGCTTGAAAGGGGCATGCAATGGGTGTTGCTGTGGGCATTCCACTGCAACACCCATTGTATTTTAATGCTGCCCCAGATTTAGAAGAATTTGTAAACCTGAAGCAGCAGCAAAAACTAACTCCACCCCAGTGGTGGCGCTAGCATGGGAATACTTTTATTTCTCCTCATTTTTGCTTTTCTTATGTGTGCTGCATTTTGCAGCGCATATAGGAAGAACAAAATGCCATCAATGACTGTTTAAGTGCAGGAAGGAGTATCTTCCTGCACATAAACAATCAATAAATAATGACGATTTGCTACTCCTATGTGTGCTGCATTGGGCAGCACACATAGGACCAACAAATCGCCATTATTGATAGTTTATGTTCAGGAAGGGACACCTCCCTGCACGTAAAGAATCATTCCATGCAATGCAGCCACCCTTGCACCATGGTGCAAGGGTGCCTGTGTTGGTGCTAGGCAGCTAATTTTAGCACCACTGTTAGGGAAAACACAGGGGTGCACCATATTGTATTAAATATGGCACATCCCTGCATTTCTGAAGTGATGCAGTGCAGCACTACCAAAGTTGGTGCAGCACGGTGCTGTGCCACTTCTTAGTAAATGAGGCTCTTTGTGTCCTTGGTGTGCGGTCTGTGCTATGTTGCTTTGGAAGGCTTCCAATCGTCCGGTGTCAGATCCGATGAAGCTGTGCAACGAGGCTTTGCAGGGTTTTGCACCACAAAGCTGGCAGATGTGCTGCAACACTTTGCATCACTGGGCTTCGATTCCCATGAGACTGGCAGCTGTGTGCCTTGGCTTTGCAGGGCTTTGCATCGATTTGGGTTGGTTCCGATGTGGACCACAGCTGAGCTGGCAGAGCACCTTTGGGCCCACTTCCAAAGGTCGAGGACTAGTGTGGCACCACTTGGTGGGCACGACTCACAGCAGGCATAGTCCAGGTCCCAGGTTCAAGGTGGTTGGGGCCTTTTCTGACCCATACCCTGTGATCAAGAGGCCAACCAACTAGCCCTTAGAGTAATTGTGGTGGTCCTCCGTTCAAAATGCAGGTCCAGTCTATCTCAGTCAGTTAGCAGGGCAGCTGGGCAGCATAGTAACAGTCTTTCTTGCAGTAGAGCTGCACTGCAGTCCTTCTGAGTCTTTCATAGATTTAGAAGTGCACCAAAATGTTGGGTCTGAGGGTCCACTATTTATGCTTAGTGACAGATTTGAACTAGGAGAACCTTCTAGAGGTTTCCATGCCCAGAAGTGTTTGGAATTTTCTGCCTCTCTGTTCTGGCCCCAGCTTGTCTGGGGCACAAACGTATAGTGTCAAACCCTTTGTGAGTGGCTGAGGCACAGTCTTTGTGATGTGCAGGTGTGGTAGGTGACAGTTCTGCCTCCTGATCAAGTTAGAGATGACCCATCCTGACAAGATCTATTCCCCCATCATCTCATTGTCTCAGAGCAATATACAAAGACCAACTGCCAGCTACACATAGTCATGGGATCCATCATAGAGGCTATAGGCACCAAATGGTTAGGACAAGAATATGCCAACTTTCTAAAAGTGACACTTTTAGAATTGTGACTTTACCATTTAAGATAATTTAAATTACAATTCGCTATACACCAAACTCAATATTCCTAGTTGCTCCCAATTGAAGGTTATCAATTTTTAAATGTAATAAGGTGACCCAATACTATCCTATGGCAGAGGTAGACCTTGTAGTAGAGAAAACAAAAATGTAAGAGTTCTTCACTACCAGGACATGTACATTTACAACTTTTTAAATACACTGCATCCTGCTCTTTGGGCTGTTTAGAGCCTACTGTTGGGGTGACTTTTATGTATTAAAAAGGAAGGTGCAGGCCTGGCAAAAGGTTTATTTTGACGGGTCGAATTGGCAGTTTAAAACTACAGACACATGCTGCAATAGGAGGCCTGAGACATGTTTACAAAGGCTACTTAGGTGGGTGGCACAATAAGTGCTGCTGTCTGACCAGTAGCATTTAATTTATAGGGTAAATGTAGTACCACATTACTAGGCACTTGCAAGAAAATTAAATGCACCAATTGCGTAAGTAAAATTCACCATGGAGAGAGGACATGCACGTTAGCACTGGTTAGCAGTGCTAAAGTGTACAGAGTCCTAAAGGCCAATAAAAACAGGTTCAGAACACAGGAATACAAAACGTTTGGGGCTGACCTTTGAGAGAGGGCCAAATCTAACAATTAGCCTGTCAGGACTTTTTTTGTTTTTTTAATTTCCATATTAGCTCTTCTGCTTGGATACTAAATGTACCTACAGTTCATCTTTAGATTTGAAAATTGTCCGTATGGGAGGTTCTCCTGTAATCTTTTGGGTTAATCCTTTGGGATAAAAGCTGTCAAATCTTAGTAGGTTATTGCAATCTAGAAACTTTGGGAAATTCATGTTTCTAATTTATATTCAGTGCTTGTAATTATTAGATCTAGAAAAGAAGTCTTGGTTTCAGGTTGTAAATTCTAGAAAACAAGTTTTTCTGTTAATCCAAATGATGAAGGCCCATATTTATACTTTTTTTAGCGCCACAATTGCGTCATTTTTTGACGCAAAAGCGGGGCAAACTTACAAAATACAATTGTATTTTGTAAGTTTGCACTTCATTTGCATCAAAAAGTGGCGTAAATGCGGAGCTAAATAAATATAAATATGGACCGAAAAGTTTTGTCAGATCTTTACTGCCTTTCTAAACTGAGAGTGTCATTGTTGTACCTTCACAATAGTGTAATTGATGTCAGATATGGCTTGCCCTCTGAGTCAATGTGTTTCTCTTCAAAGCTACGCACATAAAGGCAGGAAAACTGGGGGCAAAGGTACTCTCTAAAGAACTGCCTTGCTTTTGATGGTACAGTTTGTCTTCAAATTGGAAGAATATCTTTTTGAGTGCCAAGTTTGCTCACCTCATAAATCATGAATGAGGTAGTATGCCCCCATTCATTTGTTCAAAGGAGTTCCTCAATGACTAGTAGTGAGGCATCTTATGGTATACCCGTATATAATTCCTGCATATCTAGAGTGATCAGAAGATCAGTTTTATCCTACAAGTAGCAGCCGGCTAACGTTCAACGCACCTGACCCCTGTTCCTTACTTTATATTGGAGATTCAAGTAAAAAGTGAAATCATATTTTATATATATATATTCTTATTATGTGTGCACTCATACATACACCTGCTGCCAAGGTGCACTCCTTTGAAAAAGGAACTTAGAACATTTAGAATAGTAATGGTGCACCACACTAAACAATATTAAAAAGTCCAATTATTTGATCTAGATCCATTAAAATATTCTCTTTATTCTTTTTTCTCATAAAACAGCGCACATTCATAGCAGAAAATAACCAATTCATTACATCCTTAGAAGAAGACTTCTTCGGAGCTGTAATACAACAAATGTAGTTCCCTTATGATATACACAAACAGTATATTTACAAATGTACATTGAAGACAAAACATACTGGGTATAGACAAAATAACATACATAAATTATATACACTCTAAACACTACACAATTTTTGTAAACCTACATTTGTGACTGAAACCAAGGCAAGAATAAAACTGAGGAATAGAAATGGACAAAAAAAGATTTTTCACAAACACCAGTACATAAATAGACAATAATACCAACAATCTACATAAAATACACCATAAAAACACATAATTAAAAACTCAACACTAAACTAGTTAGCGGTTTTAATGAAGGTATTAATATAAATATTTTTTTAAGACAAAAAATCCTTTGTTCATCATGAATAAAGCAATATCTCATTCATAATTTATTCATACATAATGGGAGGAACATGTCATTTAGAATATACTGTTTATTAAACTTGATTCTAATCGTATATAGTTAATCTAATCGTATATAGTTTCTACATCATGTCCACAGACCAACCAAAAAGCCAAGTTAGTCCCATTGTGCTATTTTTGCATTTAAACTGAATTAGATCATCTAACTATCACCAAATATAAACTGCTCCATGTACCTATTCGTTTCATTCAGTTTCAATCCGCAATATACGGAAAATGTATTCATTGTTAAAATAGTATCAAGTGCTTCCAGTATCAGCGCCTTTTGTAAAATAAAAAACGACATCACTAGCCGGCATCACATTACAGACAGGCTGATAGTATTTACAACAGCAACACAGATAATCAGCAACAGAATCTCTTCCTCGTGGGCGAGAGGCAGCATTACTCCTGTCTTTTCTAAGGCAGGAGTCATGTGGCATATTTTGCATCAGAAAATTGTGCTAGGTTGGTTAGAGGCATTTTTTTGCCTCTATCCAACCTAACGTAATTTTTTGCTGCAAAACTCCTTCTCGCATACGGTCACCTCCACCCAGTTAATGTCTTTTTTTTTATGCTAGCCCACCCTTTGCGCCGGATTGCTTCATTCCAGAAATTTGGTGCCCGGCTGGCATCCTGGAATGGCACAAGCTGGCACTATACTTTTTAATGCAAAACTGCGCAAATACAGTTATGCGTCAAAAAGTATGAATATGGGTCTATATTTGTTGTATTACAGCCCTGACAAAGTCCTCTTGCAAGGATGAAATGTGTTGGCTGTTTTCTGTTATGAATGTGCGCTGTTTTAAGAGGGAAAAAAAGGAATAAAGAGATGATTTTAATGGATCTACATTAAAAGTTGATCTCTTTGATATTTTTCATTGTGGTGCACCATTACTATTCTAATTGATCAGAAGATCATTTCAGCTAAAAACACTCACCTTCTTTAGGATATTCTATATATCAATTTTACCTTTAAAAAGGAAAGCACTTTCTCAACATATGGTCCAAAAAAGAAACTGCAAAAGATGGATAATCATTTCAGAAGTGAGTTAATACATGATACGGATGGATGTCCAGGGGAAAGTTTTTTTAGGCTTATGATTTTTGAGAAACTAAAAGTATGGTAACCTATGATTCATTTTAATGAGGAAATCTGCCTGAGGCTTGATAATCCATCCAGGGAACTGAGAATCGAAAAGCATAGCTTCTGAAAGTATCCTGGTCACATTAGAAGGCATAAACACTATTTTCTGTATTCCTCTGTGGACAAATTTAAAATAGCTCTGCCTTTGTTTGTTGATTTGATTGTTATCTCACTGTCATTAGACAGATCTGTAAGTGCACTCTGTTCTTCAAGTGATGAATTTTTAGTATATCATTGATTTGTGATATGCTAATGCTTTTTAGAACTGATTGTTTAAATGTGAGAATTTCAACTGGTGTTCGGTTCGGTTCATACAGGGCACGCAAATCTTGAGTGATTGTAAAGTCTTCTATTTTGTCCTGTGGTGGAACCTGCATAGATCACCTTTACAAAGACATATTTTGAGATGATTTTGCAGAAAGAAATTTCAAGCTCACATTGGAGATTGAAGAAGCCATTCCTAGGAGAAGAGACAAAGCTAAGCCCTTTGTTTAGCACATAAACATCTTTGTCTAATAATGCCCTGTGAGATAAATTCACAATTATGTTTATTTGCTGGGGGAACATTCTTTGCCTTGTTCCTGATCATCATCTGTATGTGGTCTGACCACTGTACCTTTTTGTGTTTTTCTATTTTTGCCTTTCTTCTCATTCCAAGCATTACAGGAAAATCTCCCATCTTATCTACTCTAAGTGTCCAATGGACCCTGGAGGGATACCAGGCATTTATTTCCATTTTTTAGATTCCTTTCCACATGTTCTGCTTAATGGTTTGGGATTTCTGCAAATGGTCTTTGTTTTTAATTAATTTGATTGATTTTCCCAGTCACTCCTGGGTCTCTATCCTATGAGCCATGGGTGGACACCAGGTAATTATCTGCCATTTTATAAATGCTTTTAAATGTGTATTCTGCCTCATGGATTTGGCCTATTGGGATATGGTTATTGCTGTTTTCATTTAATATAATTAATTGTGCAACCCCCTCCCCCTGACTCTCATAGTGGTCCCATGGGCCCTGAAGGGACACCATGTATTATTATGCAGCTTTTTCTAAATTTAAGTAGTGTGCTTTCTAACAAAACACTTAGGCCCATATTTATACTTTTTGACGCAAAACTGTGTTTGCACAGTTTTGCATCATAAAGTATAGCACCGGCTTGAGCCATTCCAGGATGCCAGTCGGGCACCAAATTTATGGAATCGCGCAATCTGGGGCAAAGGGTAGCTAACGTAAAATAAAATTGACGTTAGCCGGGTGGGGATGGAGGTATGGGAGAAGGGGGTTTTGCACCAAAAATTACGTTAGGCTGGTTAGAGGCAAACAAAATGCCTCTAACCAGCATAGCATAATTTTCTGATGCAAAACCAACCATCCCACATGACTCCTGTATAAAAAAAGGCAGGAGTCATGCACACTACCCCAATGCCCAGCACAGAGGACAAGGGTCCCCTGGGCATGCGCACTGCACCCTGTGCCATGCAGTGGGCCCCAAGTTGGGCCCCAGATGGCACTTTAAAAAAATAATACTTACCTATACTTACTCTACTTACCTGGAATGGGGTCCCTCATCCTCCTGTGTCCATCTGGTGTGGGTGGGGGTGTTCCTGGGGATTGAGGAGGGCATCTGTTGAACCATTACATGGTGTTTGACCATGGAAATGGGTCCACAGGTCCCCTAAAACCTGGTCTGACCTAGGTGTTAAATAATGGTGCAAAGCAAGCTTTGCACCATTATTTAGCCCCTCCTCCTACCGGTGCATCATTTTAGCACAGGGGGATAAATATGGGGCTATGGCGTTAGCACCATTTTTTAGATGGAAAAGCCTACCTTGCATTTCATTGACGCAAGGTAGGTTCAGGCATCTAAAAAATGGTGCAAACTCCAATATTTTGATGTTAGATGTGTCTAGCGTCAAAATTTAAATAATGTAGTTAGTTTTGTGCCAAATTTGCATAAAAAAATGACGCAAATTTGGCACAAATGGAGTATAAATATGCCCCTAGGGACATATTTATGGCCAAGTTATGCAGCTTAGCAGAGCAGGTCACCTTGCTGTGCTGCATGACAGTAAAAGGACAGGATTGCACTATATTTAAAAGAATAAAGCGCATGTCTGTCTTTGTCCCTGTGCTTGTGCCGTTTTGGCTGCCTTGGTCAAATGCAGACACCCTTGCACTATGGCACAAGAGTGTTGTGTTGTACAGAGGATTGTTTTTGTACAGAAATAAAGATATTTCTCTATGTTAAACCTCACCTGGGAAGGCGTAGCATTGTTTAGCATTCCTAGGCCTACTGCTTCTGGTAAACCTGGGAATCCATCAAAATCCATGGATGTTGCATGGGAACACCCCACGCAACACCCATGAAATGCCTCTGTGGTGCAGAGTACTGCAACGTAGCAATTTTCTTCACTTCAGATTTACGAAGTCACTGAGGGCCGCATAAGGTGGCCTTCCGTGGCTTCATAAATCACATGTTGGGCTTGCGTTGTACATGCACCATATGCGTGGTGCAAAAGTGATGCAACTTTCCTTATAAATATGCCCCTTAGTTTAGATGTGGCGCATTATTGTTATGCTAATGATGACTTGTATTGCATTAACTAAGATGCTCAAGTCTGACTGCCTTCCTTCTTATATTTTATTGCCTGCAGGTACATAAGACTGAGACTGAGACCAAGAGAAGTCTGTGAATTAGTTGACAACAGAGTCTATAAACCTCTCTACTAATTGCTACTATTTCAGCTGCTGACCCTTGTTAGAAATGGCGTCTTTAGTTGGCAGTCAGGTTGCAGGTTCTGGTGCAGAGTTTCTTTCCCAGGAAGTGTCTCACTTGTTAGGGTCAGAGGCCCTGTTTAAATACCCAAATGTGCCTTTGAAGTGAGGGAGACTTCAAAGAGTGGCTTAGAAGTGCACAAGGTCCCCTTTCAGTTCTATCCTGTCTGCCAGGGTCCCAATTGGGTGTTTGGCAGCCCATTGTGTGAGGACAGGCCACTGTTCTTTGACATGTAAGTGTCAGGCACCCCACCCTCCCAGCCAAGGATGACCCATTCAGTATGCAGATGTGTGCAGGTGTGACTGAGCATCCTGTGTTTGGGGTTGTCTGAGTGAAATGCATAAGGGAGCTTTCAAGTAACCTAGCCAGACTGTAAGGCACAGAAGTGCAGAGAAATTCTCACTTTCCAAAAGTGGCATTTCAAAAATAGTAATATTAAATCCAACGTCACCAGTCAGCAGGATTTTGTATTACCATTCTGGCCATACTAAGTATGACCTTGTTACTCTTATGAAAGGAGCAGGCCTCACAGCAGTGTACAACAAATTTAGGAGTTTTACACTACCAGGATGTATAAACTACACAGGTACATGTCCTGCGTTTTGTCTACACAGCACCCTGCCCTATGGGTTACCTAGGGCCTACCTTAGGGGTGACGTATATGTAGAAAACAGGAGTTTTAAGGCTTGGCAAGTACTTTTAAATGCCAAGTCGAATTGGCAGTGAAACTGCACACACAGGCCTTGCAATGGCAGGCCTGAGACATGGTTAAGGGGCTACTTATGTGGGTGGCACAATCAGTGCTGCAGGCCCACTAGTAGCATTTCATCTACAGGCCCTGGGCACATATAGCGTACTTTACTAGGGACATATAAGTAAATTAAATAAGCCAATTGGGTATGATCCATTGTCACCATGTTTTAAGGGAGAGTGCATATGCACTTAGCACTGGTTAGTAGTGGTAAAGTGTGCAGAGTACTAAAACCAGCAAAAACAGTGTCAAAAAGTGGAGGGAGGCAGGCAAAAAGTTGAGGGTGACCACTCTAAGGTTGTCAGGTCAACCCTTAAGAAGTAAAGAAGATAGAACCTAAAAAATATATTCCTGGATAGAAACTAGACAGTGAGGAAAATAAGTCTGTTGTAATCACTGGCATCAAGCCCTCTCTCTTTTTCACCAAGGTACACAACCTACTATACCTGCTGCACCCTTTTCTGAGCATGAATATGTTGTGAAGAGGACCACCTCTGGATTAACCACAGTGCCAGTTCCATCAACACTAAAGCAGATGTCTCTCAGCACTCTAGTGCCAATTATAGTGAGTCTAAAATGGAATTGCCTCAGCAAACCAAATCTTTCACTGAAACTCAACAGGGACAGGAAGAGTTTGTTAATGCTAGAACTGATCTTCCAGAAGTTGGAGCGGAGCATAAAGTAAAGCTTGTTGCACAATAGGATGTTGTGGCTGCTCTTCCATCAGACACATTGGCCCTCATTATGACACTGGCAGAAAATGCCACCTACCGCCACGCTGACGGCCATCAACTTATTGCTGCGGTGGCGAATATCTGTTAGCCATATTATGACACACACACCAATCTGACAGAATAGAGTCACATACACAAATTCACATGCCCAAAGGTCAGTGATAAAGTGGCAGCCCCAATACCCATACCGTTCACCAACAAAACAACACCCACCACATTATGCCTCACGAATCGCCACAGCAAACGTTCAATGGCGGTAAACCATTAGCGGTACATACCACCACGCTCAGAATGGATACCCAAATACAAAACAACACCATATTGGCAAATACCAAAAACACACACCTGACACCAATACACACACCACACCTGCACCACTATAAAACACACAACCACATTATAAACAACCCTTTACGATTACAAATCATAGCCACCAGACAACTTAGACAACTAGACACACACCGCTGATACCCATACCTCCCTCACACAAACCACATTACACACTCCACCACATTACCTAACACACTTCAAGTGGATGGTAACTGCGACTTCATTTGCGACCGCATAAGCGGTCACAAATGGAATAGCATACCATTGCGAATCGCAAATAGGAAGGGAACACCCCTTCCTATTTGCGATTCGGAAATGCATTTTGCGAGTCGGTAACGACTCGCAAAATGCATTTCTGCATAGGAAACACGCATTTGCGAGTCGCAAACGGCAAATTTTGCCGTTTGCGACTCGCAAAGGGCTTCCTACATCTGGCCCAATATCAGAAAGAGGTGAACGATCGACACAGGAAGGTACGTTCCATTGCAGCAAGGCACCAGCTTGCCATACAGAGGACTGGCGGTGGACCCTCACCTGCTCCCCCACAGCTCACAGCATGGGAGGAGCGAGTACTGGGCATACTGCATACTGAGGGACTCGCTGGAGTAGCTGGAGGACTGGACAGTGGTAAGCCAAAATTTACTACTTATCACCCCCCATTCCTGCATGTCATCTCACACCCTCACCCTCACTCCCATCACTCAACTCCATTGCACACACTGCACCTACACATTTGACTAACCCCTATGCCAAGCTCTGCATGCTATACCAATGCATGGACACCCCTCCCAGCCCTGTATGGACACCCATCACTAAAGAATTCACAGCCTAGGCAAACTAACAATCCCACAATACATCCACATACACAAGCGAAAGGTGACAGGGAAACACCAACGATACAGGGGAAGTCAGGGATGTACAAATGTCATACACATGAAGCGTAATACACCACTTATATCCCCACAGGTACCCCAGTCAATGTCAGTGGAGAGGAGGTGCCACGGATATCCAGTCCCCCAACAGAAGATGTCTCCAGTGATGACAGTAACTCTGGACTTCTGGATCTGGATGACCTACCTGGCCCATCAGGGACCACTGGACAGCTGGTCACTCAAGCCCACTCACAGACCACCACAGAGCCTCCCCCATCATGATCCAATACCACAGCACCCACCCAGTATATCCACACATCTGTCCCCAAGACCTGTCAATCAGCAGTATGCCCACCTGTACAGGAACCCCAGTCCACACCCTGCCTCCAAGACAATCAGGGACCTGGGGTCAGTGGCAGTGGGCACACCGTTCAGAGGACAGAGGCACAGGCCAACAGGGACACTAGGAGGACTGCTGTGCGCCAGGGTGAGGACAGGACCAGGGAACCGACTCTCCAGGAGGCACTCTCCAAGATGCGGGGAGCCTACCAACATTCCCAGGATACAATGGGCCAGATCCTTGACAACGTGCAGGAGAAGAGGCAGCTGCAGGAGGAACAGTATCAGGGGATCAGGGAGGACTTCCAGGCCATTAACACCCCCCCCCGATCTCCATAGCAGGGGTGCTGTCAGACATGGCCAACATCATGAGGGATGCAACAGCACACCAGCGGGCCCCTACCACTAGCCAGTCCATTGACCAGCCCTCCACTTCCGCTGCTGCCAGTGGGCAGAAGGCCCCGCCACAGAACCCACAGGCCACCAGCATCCCTCCCCCTGAAGAAGGTGAACCACCCCACAAATGTTCCCTGCGCCCCAGACAGAAGCCAGAGATACTTGCCAAGACCACCACCAGGAAAGGAGACTCTCCTGGTTCTCCCCCTTATGTCCCACTCAGTCACCTTGTCCACCTTGAACTGCTGTTGCTGCACTTTCAATGGCCACTTGGACACTGCACATGTGCTACAAATAGACTGGAACAATATCCTGGACTTTCCTGCATCATCAACCCATTCCATTGAACTTTTCACACAATTTGTTAGCATTAAAATAAACACACTTGAATACAACTCGGCAACTTGTATGTCATGTGTTGAAAAAGTTTATTTATGGAAACAGTTACTTCCATTGCAAATGAACTGTACTTTGTGAGAGCATAGACATAATGACCTGTAGCTGGCTGTAGTTAGCACATCAGTATACAGTTGTCATAGCACCAACATCTGTAAAATGATATACCACAGGTGACAGTAAGTAGAGGTAACAGGTAGTTAATGCAATCATGCCACAGCCACACAGAATACTCCAATAGTCATAGAAATGTGAAGTTCCACTGTCTCACCTGTGTGTCATTGGAAGTACTGGCAGATAACTGATGTTCTGTTGTCCTCATCCTCATCTTCAGCCTCTTCATCCTCACTGTCATCAGGGTCTATTGCAGCCACAGGGGCATCTCCTGTCTCCTCCTCCTGCAGAAAAGGTACATGGCACCTGAGGGCCAGGTTGTGCAACATGCAGCATGCCACGACTATCTGGCAGACCTTCTAAGGTGAGTAGCACAGGGCTCCACCTGTCAGATGGAGGGCACCTGAACCTGGCCTTCAGGAGGCCGAAGGTCCTTTCGATGATCCGTCTAGTGCGCCCATGTGCCTCATTATAACGTCCTTCTGCCCTTGTCCTGGCATTTCTCACAGGAGTCAGCAGCCACAATATGTTTGGGTAGCCAGAGCCTTCTGCAATTATTGAGGGACAACATTTAGCCACACACTAGCATAAACTGTATAGGGACCAAGGCTCACCTATTGGCCACACGCTGTTCCTCTGCAGCTGGGCCATCACATTTGGGATGCTGCTATTCCTCTGGACAAAGGCTTTATGCACCGACCCAGGATACTTAGCACTGACATGGGAGATGCAGAAATTATCGATATGCCTGCCCCCGCAAAATGGCGACCGACTGTTGTGTATATAGGGACAGGTGGAAGTGAGGTAACTTCATCTTTGTTGGGCATTGTGGCGGAAGGCGGTCTTGCCCCGCCGTGCAATTCCTCATTAGATAATATGGGGCTCTATGGAGTACAGTAGCCAATGGGGATCTACGCCGGCGGTGACTTCCATTTTCTATCTCAATCCTCACTTGTTTCCTGACCTTCAACAGGAGAAGACCTACACTGAGTGTGCTGCTGTGACTTGTGCCTGGAACCTACCACGGCCCTTGTGATCGGGAAAAGGGCCCCTGCCTTCACTTCGGAGGAGTTGGAGCGACTGGTGGATGGGGACCTACTTCAGTACGGATAGCTGTATGGGCCTCCAGACCAACAGGTAAGTACACTTTGGCCACAATGCATGTGGCAAGGATGTGTATGAAAGCATTGTGAGAGGGTGAGTGGGTGGGGGGTGGGAGGATTGTCTGTTGGCAGTGTACATGTTGTACGCTGGCCTATGTGTGTGCCAATGGTGATGGAAACGGGTATGGTGGGCCATTTGTGTGACAGGCTGGACTGTTTGTTTCATGGGATTCTCCTGTCTGTATTCCCTCTGCAGGTCAGTGCCCATCAAAAGAAGGGATTATGGCGTGCCATCGCCAAGGACATGCGGACACTTGGGGTCTATGGTAGACGGAGCACCCACTGTCAAAAACGGTGGGAGGACCTGAGAGGCTGGGCACGGAAGACGGCGGAGGCCCAGCTGGCGATGGCCTCTCAACGAGGAAGGGATGCCCGTCGGACCTTGACCCCCCGATGGCCTGCATACTGGCGGTGGCCGTACCCTGAGCTGGATGGGGACGCTTGAGGGCATCACAGCAGCCACAAGGGGGTGAGTACAGTGGGTATCAATACATATTTTGGCTGGTGGGGTGGTATCCGGGTGGTGAAGTGTGTTAGTGGGTGCCCCTAAGTCCAGGCCAGACTTTGCAGCGTGGGTCATCTGAAGGGTAATGGGTGTATGGCAAATACAGGTGATCTACCTTGTTAGCAGTACATTTCAGCCAGGGCACCATGCCATTGTTGCACAATAGGAGTGCTGCAGTTGGCGGGGTGTGGTCCTCATCTTGACTTAGTGACTAGCCATATCCCTGGTAGTGCAATACATAGAGCTTAAGCCTGTTCCCTGTGTGTGACAGTGATGTGTATGTCACCTGTGGTGTTGGTGCAGTCATTGACCCAGTGTATCCTTTGTTCCTCTCTCCCCCTTTCTTGTTTTGTCATCCTGTCCTTGTGTGCATTAGCATCATCTGGCGGAGGAGGAGGGGCACCGAGGGAACCAGTGGGAAGGAGGGTGAGGGGAGCACCACAGTGGAGACTGGAGGAGACAACACAGTCTCAGATACTTCCTTCGAAGGGAGCTCCCTGGTGGCGGACACCTCTGTGACCACTGCAAATGCAGGTACCTCCGCCACCCCACCACCACCACCGCCCTCCCAGAAGCCCCTCAGTGAGTTTCCTGTGCCCGCTCACCCATGAGGGTGGGCATCTCCTTTGCCCCAGGCACCACAGGCCCTGCCCAGTGAGCCCTGCTGCCCTGAGTGAGGAGGCTATTGACTACCTGAGATCCATCTCTGTGGGGCAGTCAACCAGTGCAAATGCCATCCGGGGGCTGGGATCCCACATATAGCAATGCAATGCATTCCTGGAGGGCATTCACAGTGGACTGGTGGCCAAACAGAGATTGATTCACGCTCTAGCCTCCTCTCTGATGGCAGTCATTGTCCCTGTTTCTACTGTCCTGCCTTCAACTACCACTTCCCCGTCCCATTCTCCTCAACCCTAACCCATCCCAGGCACACATACAGATGAGCATGCACACAAGACAACATCCAAGAGTGGCACAGGCAAACACAGGCACCACGCTTCATCCAACAAGCACTCACGAAAATACCATACAGTTTCAGACACAACAACATCCACTGCCTCCACTCTCTCCCCCTCCTCCTCCTCTTCCACCACCTCTATCCCGGTCACATCCACTCTCACACCTGCAGGCACTACATCAACATCCACTACCAGCATCACCACACCAAGCAGGACACACACCTCACTGGCAAACACCTCCACAACAGCCATGCACATGTCCCCTCTGTCCTCTCCTACCCTGTCTGTCTCCCCTCCTAAAGGACACAAATGGAAGTACTCACACACCCAATAGCCATCCACCTCACATCAGCATACAGGCCATGTACCTGTACCCAAATCCAGCAGATATACACATCCAACAACCGCTCCCTCAACCTCCAGTCCCATTACTCCTCCCTCCTCCTGCCCCAACGTCCCTAAGAAGCTTTTCCTTTCCCAACTTGACCTCTCCCCTCACCCTGCCCTGCTCGTATGAGCAGAGTACCAAGGACACAGCCCAGCACCTCAGCCAAACAGTCCACTGGGACAGTGGTAGCACCACCTACTCATGGTGGTAAGGATACCACAACTCCACCAAAGAAGCGGAAGGATCCTGCACCACCAAGCAAGAAGGGGAAGGAGGCTGCACCACCAGGCAAAAAGGGGAAGGGGAAGGAGCCTGCACCACCATGCAAGAAGGGGAAGGAGCCTGCACCACAGGCAGGAAGGGGAAGAGCCCATCCACCCCTGCCAGGAAGGGTAAGGGATCCACACCGCATGTACTGGAGGAGAGGAAGCTCTCTACTCCAGCAGAGGCTGTCATGGTGACACCTACACCACCACCAGCTGTCACGGGCCCCCACCGCAAGCTGATGAATTGCAGCCATCTGAAAGTGCAGAGGCTGCCCAGGAGGCTCCTCCATCCACCACCACACTGCAGCCATCCGAAAGTGCAGAGGCTGTCAAGGAGGCTCCTCCATCCACCACCACTCTGCAGCCATCTGAAAGTGCAGAGGCTGCCCAGAGGGCTCCTCCCTCCAACACCACACTGCATCCGTCACTGCCAGCGGACGCTATGTAGGCCACACTCCAGGGGCTGCTGTATGAGGTGCCCCCTCCAGATCCAGTGGGGTGGTCACCCACTCCAGAGACTGTGGCCTTGGACTGCCCAGGACAGAGCAATGGGCAAGTTGCCCCCTCCAGGACCAGTGGAAAAGTCACCCACTTCAGAGACTGTGGCCTTGAACTCCCCAAGACAGAGCAATGGGCAAGTTGCCCCCTCCAGAACCAGTGAGCAAATAACCCACCTGAGAGACTGTGGCCTTGCCCTCCCAGGACAGAGATGTGGGCATGGAACCCCCTCCAGAACCAGTGGGAAACTCACCCACCTGAAAGACTGTGGCCTTGCACTCCCCACAACAGAGCAATAGGCATGAAGCCCCCTCCAGAACCAGTGGCCTTGTTCCCGCATCCGTCTGAGGTGCTCCCACCCTCCCCCTGAGGTGCCTGCCTATTTGCAAACTGATGCCCCTGCAGTGTACTATCCGGATGTGGTCAGGAATTGAGTTGGGCCTTAGACTGTGCCCTGTGGCCATGTGGGCCCTTTGAACATTGGACTGGACAGTGTCCCTTTGTGTAAATGTGTACATATCTATTTCATTGACAAATCGAATTAGTTGTTTTGATGTTGATCTGATTACAATCACTTTCATCCATTCCTGTTGTTCTTGCATTATTCTGCAGTTTTTCGGGGACAAATTGTTTTTCGTGTGCAGCTGGTTGTGTGAATGGTGTGTGTGTGTCAGGTGTGTGTCATGCGTATGTGTGTCACTCTCGTTTTTCTCCCTCCCGCCCTCCCTTGTGAGCTAGGCGGCTGTATTCACCATCGTCGTCTTCTCCGGCGTTGGTGTTCCAGGTGGAGCATTAAGTAGAAGATCATCGGAAGGACTTGCAGTTCGGGTTCCATGGCTGCATTGTTCTTCCCTGTGTCTCCAATGGTGAGTCCTTTCTCTTCAATGATGCGTCTCTGACAGGGTTTTGATGGCGTTGGTACCGCCCCACAAAAGGTGGCAGAGTGATGTGTCTTAATATGGTGGGCAGTACTTTGTCTTCTGCCTGGCTGTAGGCAGCTACCGCCCTGATGAGTGTTGTTTCCCATCTGGAGGTTGGTGTGGTACATTGGCTGTCTATGGGAGTTATCACTGCCATGGTCATAATTTGGCGGTACCCCCAGACTGTTGGCGGTATTACCGCCACTTTATCACTCACCGCCAGGGTCATAATGAGGGCCATTGTCTTCACCACCACCTTCAAGGAAAAGAAAGACCACTCCCCTATCTTCTCCAACCCGTTCTTCGGATAAAGGTGATAAAGAGGATTGTACCATCCACGAAGTCATCCCATTGTTGCGCGTGCCATTTGCCTAAGGTAGAAAAATTAGATAACAAAGTCAATAAACAAAAATCTGCTTTGGTCAACAACTTAATCCTACTTGTGAATACAAATCTCAGACTGCAAAAAGAAGAGTACATCAGTTCCACAGTACTGGATCTATAATACAAAAATGGTCTATCTACTTTCATTTGAGCACTGGATGTCTCCTTTCACACAAATTCGGTCATTACGAAGTAGGTAAAATGGAATATGAAAGACTACAAATTTGATGACAGAGAAGAACTGAAATACTCTCTTTGCTTATCACTGGAGAGTGCAGTGTTGGCTTTGAGTTGAGCCCAGAAGCATGCCACAACTGCAGCAGCAACACCCTTCACTAGTGAAACCATCACCATTCCCAAGATGTGTTTGCCAATGAAACACCACCATCAACAGCATCACTTTATCCAGCCTCTGCAATGGAGTGGTTGATGATGAATGTTCCAGGAATTAAATTAAGCATGCAGGTGCAGGTAACAGCAAAGGTCAATAGCTTTGGTAACAGAGAGAGAAATTATACAATACTACCTTGGTTATGAAATAAAACTGCACTTGGATTGAAAGCCATTGATTTTTAGGCATAGAAAAAGAAGCAATGGTCATAACTCAGATGAAAGGCAATACAATATCTAGCATGTCCCATAGCAAATGTATCCTCAGAGTGGGATTTCAATGTAGCTGGTACAATTGTCATACTCCGAAGGACTGGTCTTTCTCCTCAAAACCAGCAGAGACTAATGATGTTCAAACTGAGAAAACATCTCATCCCTAAAAAATATAAGGCTTTAGAAGACACAACAGTGGATAAGAGTAATTTATCAGACATCACAAGTCCTCCAGATGAACACCACACATCTGAAGTTTTTTAATATACATATTTATTTTATTGATTTGTATCAAAGTTGTAACACAGTACAGGCAAAAAGGATGTCCAATATACCATATCTCTTCAATTCGCTATAGGATTGCCATGTGCTGAACAAAGTTTGTGAGAAGATGAAGGGATATGAAAAGGGTAAGAAACACACAATAAAGTAAAATATGGGATAAGTAATGTTTCCCCCAGATATCTTACAAATGTTAGGACAGCTATGGACATCAGTGGTTCAGTTGTATTCATTATACATTACAGTAATCAACATTGGTTGTAATAGTGGATGTGGTATGCATGAGAAATCTCCATTCAGTATAGAGCCCTAGCCTGGTTGCAGCATATTCATTCCAACAATTCCCTCCTCCCATAACTATTCCCTGCAGGCTCATTCTTGTGTAGTAGTCAGCTTCGGCTCGAGTCCATGTCCGGAATGATTTCAACCATTTCCTAATATCTAGATCAACCGGGCATTCCAGTGCTTTGCTATTATGCACTTGAAGAGGACGAATGCCACGTCAGCAAAGTTTTGCATCTATTTACCCATGTTGCTCGTCTTTGCACCCCCAACATGCAGGATTCTGGGGTAAGTGGCTGCGCCTGCTCCACTATCTCACTTGTGATCCCAGTAACCTCTTTCCAGGCATGAGGGAGCAGTGTGCACTCTCACGTCATATGATAGAAGCCTGTGTCTGGTGTTCGACATTAGGGGCATACAGAAGCAGCTCCTGGTTACATGCGTTGTATCCAATAAAGTGTATATAATTGAACTGCGTGAACCTGAAGCATGGGTGGCGTGACACTTCCTTAACTTGCCGCATTGTCTGTGTCCTTGTGTGTCAGTCAGTGGTGGAGATGGCACTATGTTCTACCTCGCCCGTGCCTGCAGTAACCCGTCAGATGCCACTGTTTGTAATGCATTGTATATGTTTGTGATAGCACGCTATGTGCCCCCGTCTGTGAGCATGTAATACCTGGGAGCAGTGAGGCTGCCTCCCCTCCACTCCCCATGCAACTTGCAGCATTTGTTGGATTGCATGATATACCAGGAAGTGCCTCCTGTATCCCTAATCTCCTGAAAGGTCATAGGAGGCCCTCCAGGTATAGGTCTCCCAGGGTCAAAATGTTTGCCGCCTCCCAGGTAGACACATCAAACTGACTGGTTAAGTCTCTCCATACTGGCATCTGCCAGATCGGAATAAAGGGAGAGTAGTGCAAACTACTCCCTTGCCCTATCACATGTCGCATCCAGTACAGTAAGGCTACCCTCATCTGCCAGCACTCCTCTATCAATCAAGACTGCAGCGATGACAGCCATGTATAAATTGGGGCCCCATTGTGTGACCTCTTCATTGCTGGTCTTTTGGAACTGGCGCCCATGCCCAGCCACCACATTGGCCATTGAAGACATGCTGTTGCATGGTACCACTTGTAGTTGGGTGCGCCAAGCCGCCCATCAGCTGCGGTCTCTGCAACACCGAGGTCTGCTCTCCGTCTGCCACTACCCCATATAAGCTTGGTTATCACGCCATGTAATTCACTGAAGAATGAATTCGGGAACGTACAAGGGGAGGGCAGCAAAATAATAGAGGAGTCTGGGCAGTACCAGCATCTTTGCTATAGCCACTCGCCTCACCAGGGAAAGCAGCAGGGAGGTCCAGAAGGGAACAGACTTGCTTATCCCTCTCAGGGCCTTTCCAATATTGCCATCCCTAAGATCATCAGGCCTATGATAAATCTGTACCACTGCAGCTGACACCCTGAGAGGAGCACTTGTTATGACTTCTGTACTCGTGCCAACAGGTATATACATGATTAGTACCAGTTTAAACTTAAGCCAAATAGCTCCCCAAAATCATCCATCAGTTTCATTAGGGCTGGGAGCATGAAGGGGGTGTCTCACAAGTATAGTAGCGTATCATCAGCATGTAAAGAGACATTGTATTCCCCCTGTACCTGTCTTCCCCACTTCCATGTCCTAACTTGTAGTTCACATGCTAGGGGTTCCAAGGCCAGAGCAAATAATAGAGGGGGTAACGGACATCCCTGCCTGGTACCTCTTTGAAAATGGAAGGTATTCGATATAGTAATTCCTGTGTGCACTCTCGCAGTCAGGTTCCAATATAAGGCCCAGATCGAACTCACAAAAGTGGGGACAAAACCCATTCAATCTTGGGAGGGCACGAGGTATTCCAATCACAAGGTATCAAAGGCCTTTTCTATATCCAGTGATACTGCACTCAGTCCTCTATCATGATCTGTGGTTATGTTAATTAATCGAAGTAACAGTCGTATGTTGAGGAACGTATTGCGACTGGGAATACAGCCCAATTGGTCTGCGTGCACCAGACTGTCGATAACCGGAAGCACTCTATTGCCCAATATTTTTACCAGAACCTTACAGTCCAGGTTTAAAAGGGACAATGGACGGTAGGACCTGACGTCCAGAGGGTCATGTCCAGGCTTGAGAAGTGCTATGATTAGTGTCTCTCTCTCTGAGGGTTTGCAGCAGTTGTCCCTGCTTCCTACATTCGTTAAAGACCTCTAATAACTTGGGCACCAGTGTGGCTGTGTACATTCCATAGTATTCTATGAGGAGCCCATCTGTGCCTGGGGCCTTATTCCTGGTGATCTGTTTAATAACTTGCTTAATTTCAGCTATTTGTAGTGGCACTTCCAGTTCCTCCCTGTGGGTCAAGGACAGTTTGGGCAGTGTCATGCCTCAGAGATATGTTCGCACACATTCAGCAGAGGGTGTAGGTAATGCTATGTATAGTGATCTGTAATATTCCATAAAGGAAGTGTTAACATCCACGTACGTATTAACCAATGTGCCATCTGGCAAGCCTATGACTCCTATCCGTTGCCTGTTTATGTCTTTTTTAACTAGCAATCCAGCAGCTTGCCAGATTGGTCCCCCTCTGTGTGCAGAGTGGCCAGATGGCGCCTATAATCATGCCTCCCCAGCTGTTTCTGTATGTCTCTGTGTTCCCTGCATGAGGAGCAGAGTTGGTCCACATGGGTAGTCCGGTGTACCAACTCCATCTCCAGGTCTCTCATCCTCCCCTTTAGAGTGAGGAGTTCAGCTGTCAAGACCTTGTGGGCCCCCTAGGTTGCCCCAGATAATGGCCTCTCACTACAACCTTATGAGGTTCCCATTCCAGCTCCCTGGTTGTCGCTGTCTTGTTATTCCACTCAACATAGGAGAGAATCTGGTTTGACAGGTCCTTTCTATATGGTAGGTCTAGGAGGGCCTCCACCTAGAGCCTCCATAAAGAAATCCAAAATCGTATTGTCTCCCAGGTCATCGTGATTACTAATGCGGAGTGGTCCAAGAGTATTTGTGCCAGGAATTCTGCCCCATAACCCATTCACCCATGGAATCCCGACAGATAAAAAGATCTAATGTTGTGTGAATTCTGTGGACTGGAGAATAATAAGAATATTCATGTAACATGGGATTATGTAAGCACCAGACATCACACAAGCGATGCTAGGTTATCCACTCCTGGATTTGTTGTGTCGCCTGGATGCTCGCTGGTCCCTGAAGTGAGGAACCAACCTGTCCCTGCTCACATCAGGCACACAGTTATAGTCTCCGTCCCATATTCCAGGTGTATGGTGATCTCACAATAATGCTGGGGTAAGGGTGTTGAAGAAGTCAGACTGGCCAAACATTTGAGGCATATATGCCTGCTACCACCAGTGGGAGGCCATCCAGTTATCCTTCAAGCATCACAAACCTGCCCTCTGTATCAATCCAGTGGGACTCAACCACATAGGGGACGCCAAGTGCAATCCATACCAGTACTCCTTTTGCATATGGAGAAGATGTGATGCTGTATAACTGACCTCTCCATTTAGCCCACACCCCGTCAATTGCACTTTGTGTGAGATGTATTTCCTGCAAAATCACTACATGTATATGGTGATGGTTTAGATTTGTGTGTATCTTGCATCACTTAATGATAGAGGCCATGCCACGCACATTCCAAGTCAGCAATTCATAGTGAGAAGCAGTAGTATGGAGGTGATCGCCCATGTGTCATAGTGTTTGAGTGTATTAGTCTCTCTCGTGTTGCTTCTGTGTGTTGAAGGTGAAGCCCAAACATTCTGCTTCATGAAACTACAGGCCATAGGTCACCAACCGGTATAGACTGCACTCCCAAGACCCTCTCAGCTTGCGCCTCCACTTGTCATAATGTAATGAAGAGTGAAAAAGAATAATCAACACCAAAGGAAAGAGGGAAAGCATAAGAAAGTAACCCCATCAATGCCAGTAAGACTACTAGTGCAAAACGTTTACAAACAGAACTAGTTTCTCCCCCGCAGGATCCTATTCCAATTTCGTTGCCTTCTGGGGCATGGCACGCTTGATGGCCCACCATTATATGCATGATGGGGAGTCCAGATCTGAAACATGGAATCTTGACCACTGGGCAGCCAGACTGATAAGCCACTAGATCTGAAGACGCATATAGATCATCAATCACTGGAAGGTACCCGAGGTGTCAGATCAAGTCATCCAGCAGGCTAGGCATCATCCAGCAGGCTAGTCGTGGCCTCCACTGAAGACTCTGAATTGCTTGCCACTGAGCTACCATCCAAACGGAGGCTGTTGGCTCAGCAGTGCAAAAGAGTTCACGCCGAGAAGCGAGGCCTTCTCCACTGCCTGTGCTCCCTTCCTGGCCACCTACTCCTTAGTTGGTCGATGTGTCAGTTTCTTGCACCTCCTGCAACGAGGCTTAGACGTCACCAACTCCTCTGCTGCTCCCGCCATTCCTTTGTCATGCAGCCAGGTCCAGGTGTCCTCAGGAGTGGAAACAAAGTGAGTAACAACATCATGTACCACGTTCAATTTGGCCTGAAACAGTAAAGCATATTTTGGTGAAAGTTGACAAAGTTTCTGCTTAACTGCATTGTAAGAGTTATGATGTCATTGAACTTCAGCTTTAAAGTCTGGCTACGCCATGATATTGATGCTTTCACATCTCCAGGGGACTTTAGAGCGGAACATTTGCAGGATCGAGTTGTGGTCCCTATAGTTGAGGAAACAGGCGATCACTGGGTGTGGTTGATCTCAAGGTGATGGCGGCCTAGCGGGTGTGTGATGCGCCCGTTCCACTGAAAGAACCCTTGGCACTTTACCCTCCAGTACAGTGGACATCAGCCAGTTTTACAAGAACAGTTCCATGTTAGAGCCCTACGGGCGTTCTGGAAAGCTAAGGAGCTGAACAGTGTTGCGGCCAGAGTTGCCCTCCACATCTTCCGCCTTTCAATAAGACGCCTTGACCTCTGACTGTAGGTATTGCACCTGCGTCTGGAGGGTTTGTAAGGTGGGTCTCATGATGGTGAGTGTTGATTTAGACTTGTCAACCCTCTCCACCAGTTTAAGATGGTCCACCCTGAGCAAAATATTTTCCAGGAAGACTGTGTCGATCTTAGCATCCAAGGAAACATTTGAGTCTGATATGGCCTGCAATATTTCATCAAATTGCACGGAGGGACTGCGAAGAGTGGCATCC
This sequence comes from Pleurodeles waltl, assembly GCF_031143425.1. Taxonomy (NCBI): domain Eukaryota; kingdom Metazoa; phylum Chordata; class Amphibia; order Caudata; family Salamandridae; genus Pleurodeles; species Pleurodeles waltl. Next base: position 623,497,642 of record NC_090438.1, on the reverse strand, counting down.
AGTCTGGTCGTGGCATCCGATCAGGTCTAGAAGAGATGCCTGCTTTGTCGCATCTGTGGGATCTAGGCTTTGAGTTTTAGGGGCCTTAGGTCACACCATCATGTCTGCTAGTCAACACACTAGCCTAGTAAATCAGCGCTAGGGGTTCAGTGCTCAACAAGGCACCAATGTGCCTGGCACTCAACTCACCACTTCATGGCCCACCAGTGTAGGGCAGAGCCTCTTTTCAGCCTGTAAAGCATCGGTAACTGTGGACTGGGTGATGCCTACTTGCGGTAATTTCTGACATTGTATGTTATCGCATCTCCTATGAAGTGAGTCAGGTAGCAGTTCAAGTGTTGACGTCTACAGTTCAGTGGATCACAGGAAAGGTCATTATACCCTCAACTCGGCATAGGGCCCCTAAATACTGGTTATCCAGTTGCAGTCACCTCCACCAGTGCGCGGCCCTCAGCTAATCAAAGGGTCCCTATTTTCCAGTGTCACTGGGACAGCCGAACCCAGTTTCGGCAGGTTACACTCCATCACTCAGCAAGGACATTAGTGCAGAGTCATCATGGTAGGTCCCCTCTAGTGTGCAGTCTAGTGGAGATGGATGCCTTTACTATAGGGTTATGTCAGCAATGTTTGTAGGGGCCACTGGGGTACGCTGAATCAAATGCTCGATCTCAGGTCAGGAGCATCACATCTCTCACAGTTTAATATGGAGCAATGCCCAAGAGGTGGGCCCGTAACCCCTATGTTGGTGCCGATCTGCAGCCGTGGGTCCCCGACAATTGTGGCCAACAGCACTGATGCACCTGCCGGGATTACAATACGGTGCCTTACCTCGCGTCCTCACCTCTGTCCATACTGCCTGTTATTGTAGGCACTCAGCAGGGGGCAGCTCCAACCCTCCACTAGATCCTTGGGTCTTTGCCACTCAGAGGCCCCTATCGCCAGCACATCGGTAAAAGTGCTCACAGGGCTGCATGTAGGCCATGCCAGTAGGATACAGCACCTTTGTGCCTCACAGTCAGTCAGAGAACAGCCTCTGCAGCCCTCTGCTTAGCCGTCGACCGAGCAATCACAGCACCGGTGTCCCCCTTCACCAGTGCATGCTGACCTCCAACATTCTGCTGATCTGGGTTCTGACTGTACAGCCTCGGGGCAAATCCACCTCCTTGGGTCTCCTCTCCTCGCGGCAATGCCTGGGTCACAGATTAGTGCAACGCAAATGCAGAGCACCCCCCACCTTCAGGACACGTCCCACAGCATTGTGGGAAGTGTAGGTAGCACAGATCTGGTCAATATATGCAGGATTACAGGTGGGTCGGACCAGACCACAAGTATAAAGATCATCTCTACATTCTAGGATAAAATCTAACATAACATAGCAGAAATATCTACTGTAAAAATAGAAACAAAGCTTTATGTTTATATATGGTGTGTAAATAAAATTGACCTCTGTGCAAGCCACAGTAGATTATCAAGGAGGATATAGCCATTTTAGTGTGGTGAGAGATGACAAAGAAAGAAAACTATTTCAACCTTAGGGTTGAGCATAGGTTTTGAAGTGAGTAGAAGTCTTTAAGTTTGCAATGGATGCCTCTCTTACCTGAAGGAACAAGATGCCTCCCACGCCATACCCATACTTAGTTGTCAGTAAAGATTCAAAGACCTGCATTGCTTTCATAAGTCTCTTCCATGTGAAAAGAGAGACATATAGCTCTATAGATGGATCCCACACTTAGAACAGAAAACTTCCATCAATGAATGCCAAATGAGGATTCATGTCATGGATAGAAAATACTTAGGTAAACAACGTTTGCCTGATTCACAAATTTAAACATACAATTTTGTGCAAGTTTACATTGGTTTCGGAATTTACAAAACTGCATTTTAATTGCAGATTTACAAATGCAGAGTCTCCGCACTCAGGCAGAAAATTCTGCACATACAAAGATAGGCATGCTGCCTCTTTTTATGTGCAGTGTCCTCCATCCTGACTGTGGAGTGTCCGCAGTTCTTAACTTACTATTAAATTGCAGTTTTGTGAATAATGAAAAGTGTAAGTTTACCTTTGTGAATCAAGCCCAATATTTTTTATGTGATCATTCAGGGTGAACATTTTTACATGTTGCTTGATTGGCCTTTCATTAAATGGTAACTAAAGTCACTATATTAACATATGCTTAACTCTCTCTGGTAGCTTGGCACAAAAGCAATTAGGTTTAACTTAGACACGTTTATTAAGAGCATATCGGCGAAGCGGATTTTTCCTTTTGAAGTCGTATCAGTTTGAAACTTCTACAGAGATTACCAAACATAGGACATCAACGTAAAACACATCTCTAGCCCTGGCAGCTAAACCAACTTTCTCCGTCACATTTGATATGACTATGCCCACATAGAGGCCCGGAACAACAAGTGATTACAACTTTGTTAGAATTACCAACATAGACATTTGAAATGACATGACTATGTGACCTTAGTACATCAACTATCTAAAGTTTGATCAATCAATTCGAGAACCTGGCTGCTAGAACTTGAAAAATTCTTTTTCGTTTTTTATCAATGGGAATGGCCCTGAGGAACGTGACCTATAACCATTAGGAACACCGAAACGCGCGTAGGCCGTTGGTTCCCACAGCATATCTTTGCTGTAGTGATATTTGCTTGATTTATTCTCCTCTCGATATAGATTATTTTTGTATTAGATCATCATCGATGTATGTGTATTTACCCATTTTTTGAGTATGGTTTTATATGTTTGTTTTTATTGTACTTTTTATGTATTGGTTTATTAATGTTGTCACATGTGCAAGAATTTTTTTTGATGTAACTATATTGTTCATTGTTGTTTAGTCCCATTGTGATGTGTCTGGATTAGAATATTAGGGTCTAATAGTTTATAATTCCTTTATTTCACTATTATGTGTGTATTTTTAGCACATTATTAAAGTTTTTCTTATTGTGACTTTGTTTTCTGTTTTTTTGTGTTATTATTTGATTTGGTCTAGCAGTCCGGTATTCCCTTTTTTAATGATCTCAATTCATCAACTCTCATTCATCCATATATCTATCAAGCCCTATAGGGCATTACCTTTGAAGACTATCTGATCTTCAGAGCATATATGATTATTGTAGCTCACGTTGTAGTTTCTCTTACTCATAATTTTCCCTGATTGAGCTACTAGCATCTTTTTAGGGAACCCCTTTATTGTTTCTCACTTAACTTAGACACAATCTGTAAAGTATCTATTAAACACTTAAACAGCAACATAGTAAAAACACAACTCGAAATATTCCATACCAATTTAGGAAATAGAGTAGCATGTAATAAATATTTTGACACCAACATTGCAAACATCCAATCAGTAGAAACAGGGATATGTCATTAAAAAAAAGATTTAAGGTAAGTTTAGTGCCTGAAAACACAAAGCACCACTCGCAGTATCTGGTTGAGCAAGACTGAGTAAAAGTCACAAGGTCAGGCCGACCATGATGTAGAGCAGACTGGATACAGGGACCAGGTTAGTCTCTCTGAAAAAGTTACCTCATAAAGTCCATTGCAAAGACTTCTGTTTGCAGTGGATGACCCAGCGAGGAGCAGGAGAGTGTTGATTGTTGTTCTAGCAAGAAAAGCAGGATGAATGTCGAAGGCGGTCATCTCTATTGTGTAAAGATACTGTGTCATGGACGGTTATTGTTAGAGCTTTGTGTTTGCGGTCACCGCGGGCTGTCAATGTTATAGCCGAAGTGCAGATCGTGGGTTGTCCGTTGTGGCTGGTGGTCGCTGTAGTGAGAGGATTTGGGTTGACCAGAGCTTTGCATTAGTGATTGGCACGGGTGTCAAGATCTTGAGGCGAAACAGGCCCAATGATAGTTGCAAAGAGCCCAAAACTTCAGGCTTTCTCCCTTTCTTCAAGAAGGAGCTCAACTGATGCCTCACTAGTGATCCAGGTCTTGGAAGGGGGAGGAACCTATCAGGGATCAGGAACTCACCCCATCAGAGGCCAGCAGGATTCAGGCAGGTGAAGTAATATGTCAAGTCAGATCCATTGCAGCAAGCCAGCTGGGCAGTTCCAGGATGAACTTTGGAGCTTGTGGTGTCCATGTACCTCAGATCAAGAGGTTAGTCACCTGACCCTTGGAGTCCCTTCAGCCTGGGGTGAAGGGTGCAGGTCGGTCCAGTCTTCCTTCTCAGACAGCAGGCAAGCCTGAGGAAGCAGGGCAATCCTCTGACAACAGGGCAGTCCTTCTTCTATGGCATCCACAGGGCCATGGGTGTACTGAAGAATAGGCATGGGGTCCCATTTTTATACCTGGTGCCCAATTTGAATTAGAAGAAACATCTGGAGACCTCCCCCTACAGAAATGTCTGGAATTTCCTGCATCCCTGTCCTGATCCCAGTCTGTGTGTAGCCCAATAGGCTAGTGTGTGTGAGAGCTGAGACAATGGCCCTCATTATAATATCCGCTGTCTTTTCCCAAGACCACAGATGCCACAGCTGCCAGAAGACCACCCGCCATAATATGGACACTGCCGGATTTCCGCCACAATTAGGGCAGAAATCTGGCAATAGCCATGCTGGCGTGCGAGGCACCTAGTTGGTGCTACCACCTGCACTTCCCCACCAGAAAGGTGCCGTCAGCCGTATTATGGGCATTCATATGGCCTGGTGGTGTCCTGCTGGTGGGGCACTGCTGGCGGTAGCTGAACCCCTTCTCGTTCCCTGCCGGAAGACCTCCTCACTAGACGAGGTAAGTTGGGTGTCCATCAGGGGAGGAGGAGTGGAGTGGAGGGTGGTTGGTGTTGTGTGTGGTGTCTGAGTGTGTGTATGAATGTGTGTGTGCATGTGTGTGTGTATCTGCGAGTGTTGTGGTGTATGCGCGGTGGTATGCATGTGAGTGAATGCATCTATGAATGTTACAGGGAGTGCATGTCTGCATGTCAGTGTGTATGCGTGTGAGTATGTGTGAGTGAATGTGTGTATGGATGAGTGTGAGTGAATGGGTGTATGGATGTGATGATGGATGGGTTCATGCGTGGTGCATGTGGGTGCATGTGGGCTTGAGGGAGTCCTATAATTCTAGGGGGGTGGGGGATGGGGAGTTTGGCAATTGCTGGGGGTTGGTGGAGCCTTCTACCGGTGACAGGGAAGGAATTCCCTGTCTCCGGTAGCCCTACCACCATAGTTTTTGTGGCTGTGGTACGCCGCGAAAACCATGGCGGTAGGCCAGCTCATTATACTGCTGGCAGTCACGTGTGGACTGCTGGGTCGGAGATGCACATCTCCGGCCCTGCAGTTCATACCGCCAAAGCGGTATGAGTGGTGATGTGGCGGTATACACCATCAGCCTTTTGGCAGTGGTACTGCCACATTAACCCTGGCGGTCAAAAGACCACTAGGGTTAAAATGAGGGGCAATGTCTTTGAAGTGTAAGTGTGGAAGGTGACAGCTCCGCCACTCTCATCAAGCCAGGCTAGCCCATCCTTCAAACAGCCAGACCATCTATTGTGTGACTTTCTGACACGAGTACACAAAGGGCACCTGCCAAGTACGCTTAGTCATGTGACCCGGGATACAGGCTGTAGACCCTAAATGGTTAGGACAAGAAAATCCCAACTTTCTTAAAGTGGCATCTTCAGAATTGTGACAAACAGCATTTTAAATTGCAATCCCTCAGACACCAAACAAGATATTCCTACCTGCTCGCAAACACAATTCATCACTTATTAAATGTAATAAGGTAATCCAAAGTTATCCTACAGGAGAGGTAGGTCTTGCAATACTGAAAAACAAATTTGAGAGTTTTTCACTACCAGAATATGTAAAACCTAAAATTACATGTCAACTTTTGAATAGCAATGCACCCTGCCCTATGGATGTTTAGGGCCTCCCATAGGGCTGACTTATATGCATTATTAAGGAAGGTTTTTGGCTAAAGGTTTATTTTGCCAGGTCCAAATGGCAGTTTAAAATTGCACACACAGGCTGCAACATGTTTTAAAAGGCTACTTAAGTTGGTTGCACAATAAGTGCTGCAGGTCCACTAGTAGCATGTAATTTACCAGCCCTGGATATATTGTATATCACGTTGCTAGGGACTTGCAAGTAAATTAAATATGCCAGTTGGGTCTAAGCAGATTTTACTATGTTTAAAGGAAAGAGGCTAAACTCTTTAGTACTGGTTAGTGGTGGTATAGTGTACAGAGTCCAAAAGCTAAAATACGACTTCAGCAAAACAGGAAGAGTGAAGGCTAAAGGTTTGGGGGTGACCTTGCAGAGAAGGCCATGTCCAACAATCATGCTTCTAAATTACTAAATATAGGTTGATCAATTCTGTGGTTCACAGATATTTTTTTTATTTTGTTTACTAATAGGGTTTACACATTTCAGTTAAACCTGATTATAACAGATGAAACAACACAGAAGGGCATATTTGCTTTTCAGTGCAAACCAGGAAATGCATGATTTTGCTGTACATTTACTGCTTCAGTGCCCTGTATTGTTAAAGCAGTATAAGTGCACCTTCTATCTATATGCTCTTTTCAGTGAAGAATGCTCCCACTACATCCTTTCAAGCCACGGTAAGCCACTTAGCATGCCCTTTGACCATCCACAAGGTCCTTGGACTGCCTGGACTCCATTAACCTACTTCCAGACCTGTTTCAGAAGCATGGTTCATCTCTTATGTTTCTGTTCATTGTTCCCTATATTGCTGTGTAGTGGTCAGCAAGTTCACAGCTGAACTGTTAGCATGATCTAAGTCTAGGGCAAGAGGCACCACCATGATAGTAATCTCCTTCACTGGTAGCACGGTGGAGCTTTCCTTTCTGAGTATTCAGGTGTCAGGACTGTGGTAACACAAATCACTGTTTATAAAGATGTCTCAAGAATTAATGTCCTCCCTTAAATACTGTATCTAGTACTCCTGTAATTGTTTCTACATTGTGATAAACTTCAAAGCATGCCTATAGGAACCACACATCCCCTCACACAGTCTTTACTATTTCTGCTGCTTTTCATACAACGCCCAGTTTGCTGTCACCAAAGGCCAATTGCTAACAGAATGCACATCAATACTTAGAAGACTGTTTCCCTGTAATCAGATAGAGTGAAATACACCCACATATGACATTAATTCGACATTTATTACCTCAGATATTTCTTTATATCTTGAGACAAAGAATAGGCCATATAATAATGGCTTGTAATAACAGAGCACCGATCACCACGCGATATTTTCTCATGCCCTAAGTAGAAAGTCTTTGTTCAATTCTACTGTCATTTGTCTGTAGAATGGAGCAGCAGTAAGGTGTGTTAAGTGCTGCAATCAAATCTTAATGAGGTGCAAACATATCCCCATCCATGCATGTCCTGGACATGGTGTGGGACTGGACTGCTGGAAATAGAAGATTGAGGGCTGGGAAATAAGAGGAGGGAAGAAAGAAGAACGAATTAACAGTAGGAAAGAACTAAATTAAAGCCAAGTTCTTAGTAAGCACTGGAAAAACACCATTCCGAAGGTTATTCCATGGAGCACCAAAGAGTAAACACTAAAAACCACAGATTTTTATATTTTTTTGATAAAATTGAAAAACAATGAAAAAACTCACAGGAATTCACAACCGGTAGAAATGAAAACAGGCAACCCTGTTAATACACATTTTAAGACTTCAACTGTCCTGATCAGTGCAACAAATGCTCACTGGTTTGTCCCTTCCTTTTCCTCCACTGACCAAGAGCACTGTGAAGTATGTGCCACTTGCCAAGCACACAATATTAGAAAGGTGACAAAATCCCGTTGCTACCTACCCACCTCAAGGCGGGGCCTTTAGTTCACTTTCAAACTGATCTTATACAAATGGTTCAATGCTGTTCTTATGTGAATGTACTAGTTTTACGGTGCATGTTCGCTGAAAGAATTAAGGCCTATGGTTGTGCCTGAGCGGTTGCTGTTACTGTAGGCAAGAAACTGATAAAGGATTTGGGGCCATATGTACGAACACTTTTTCCCATAGACACAGAATGGGTAAAAACCTTTGCTACATCTGGCCCTTGATTCCTTGGTATGAAATCCCCCTCCAGATAAGAAGTGATAAGTGTACTTACTTTATGCCATTAATAGTCCAAGAACTATGTATGGTTTTAAGAATCAGGCAACAGTTTTCACTGTACTTACCATTCCGAGTCCTCTGGAAGAATAGATGGGTTCAATGACACGAAAGAAACAAAATGCTAAAATATGTAACAAAGGTGTGCTTAAGTGGTCTAATGCTTTACATTTAGCACCTTAATCAAAAAGCTAGGATAAATACATCTAATACAGGTGACCCTGGTGCTTTCATTGGTCCCTTCTATATCTCTAGATTTACTTGATTTGCATTTGAATGATAATATGACTCTGCAATACTATAATCAACTGATTTGCTGTCTCCATTGATTACATCCTCAGGTAGGCACATCACTGCCTTGCTGCCCGATCGAGGCCTACCACAACCAAAAATCCTACTGTCCCCCAAGAACCACAAAAATGCCCCAGCATTTATTCCTAACTGCTAGACATCTCTCTGAGTGCCTATGAGAGATGTGTGCTAAGTGAAGCTGCGTGAATATGTGCGAAGTGATGTTGCATAATGCACATCTTCAATGTGATAGTGGCTGGCTTGAGTAATTCTCAAAGTCTCAGACTACACACCTTCCAGAGCTTGCTGGATTGTGGATCTTCTGTCTGAAATTGGGACCTGCTGGATCTTAGCCTTCCACAACTTCACATGCCCTATACAAGAAAGGTGTAAATATCTCATTGCAGCAGACAAGCTACAATGAGACATTTGGTGCTTAATGCTTGGTTGAAGTAACATTGTTTACAATTATGTAATATTGAGGGTATGCATACAAAAATAAAAAAAGAGTATTTATTCGTCGTAACAACCTACCAATCAGTGGTAGGAGCTCTTGATGACACTCCTTAGAGCATTACCAGGCAAACCAGAAAAACAAAATCAATAGAACGAACCTACTCCAAGATTCTAACATAAAGGACATATCTGCAAGTCAGCTAAAGCAGTCCTTTGGTATTTTATCCAGTGTGCAAAATGGCCTAAACAACATAGACATTAATTGACTGCGTACCGATTCCAATTATTTTCTTAGCTTTTAATTCATCCCACTGGGGCCATTAGAGCTCTGAGGGTCTGTCGCCTTCAGTATCTACAACCTCGCCTTAGGTTTTGTGAGAATCAGGACTTAACTGCCTTTTTGAGCATTATGGCGGTCATTCTGACCGCGGCGGTCGCCGCCCGCCAAGCGGTTCCCGCCGAAAGACCGCACCGCGGTCCAAAGACCGCGGCGGCCATTCCTGCTTTCCCGCTGGGCCGGCGGGCGACTGCCAGAAGACCGCCGACCGGCCCAGCGGGACAGCCCCTTCAACAATTAAGCCGGCTCGGAATGGAGCCGGTGGAGTTGAAGGGGTGCGACGGGTGCAGTGGCACCCGTCGCGATTTTCACTGTCTGCTAAGCAGACAGTGAAAATCTTTGTGGGGCCCTGTTAGGGGGCCCCACGGCACCCGTTCCCGCCATCCTGGTTCTGGCGGTGGACACCGCCAGAAACAGGCTGGCGGGAAGGGGGTCGGAATCCCCATGGCGGTGCTGCAAGCAGCGCTGCCACGGCGGGTTCCCTGGGCCAGCGGGAAACCGCCGGCTCCCCTTTTCCGACCGCGGCTTTACCGCCGCAGTCAGAATCGCCCAGGAAGCACCGCCAGCCTGTTGGCGGTGCTTCCGCCGCACTCCGCCATGGCGGTCATGGACCGCCAAGGTCAGAATGACCCCCTATATCTATTGCCGGCTGCTTCAGCTCCAGTTTGCAGTCAGAAGGTAGTCATCCTTTTCTACACGTGGTGGTTCAAATGAAAAACAAAGCACCCTCTTCCTAACCAGACTGCCCTTTGTGAACCGAGAATCTATCATTACGGCTATCTCTACGTCTGGCTATATTCCGATCACAGCTCGCATTGCATCACGTCTCCTCACCTGCAACAAAACCCAGGTGGGAATGACACCTTGAAACACGTCTTGTGCTCAAACCATGCACAGTGTAAGAGCACACCTTGAAATAAAAATCAAAGGAATCAGTTGATTGCTTCTTATGGTTTATTGTATCTGGAAAATTACATTTTAAATACGGAAATAATGCATTGTTATATCAGGTAATGACTCAAATGCGTATTTCCTAGGTGCAATATAAAGAAATGCTTTTGAGGCATAAACATGAGCATGTTCTACACAGGATAAAACTATACACTTCTTTTGTAATCCATGAAACAAATATTACGAGAAAAACCACATAATGAGGTGATGTGTTTTTGAGGGTTTAATGCGTATTGTGAAAAAAAATAAAAGCAATGATAAAAAAAACAGTGTCTTGAGTTTCATTCAGGTATGCCTAGTCTCGGGTTCATTGTCATTTTAGAGTAAACCCTGAAAACATTTTGAAGGCATGGCTTGTGAGATCTGCATATGTTATTAACAATATCATAATCAGAGTGGTTCACTGATAATTAGTGGCTCGCACTGAAAAGAGCATATAAACGTTAATAAAATCTTGGGGTAGTGAGATTGAGTATGATTAGAGGGCTGGCAAATATAAAAAAATAAAACTAACATAACAGAAACAATGCATATGTGAAGACTACCAAAGACGTTCAAAATCCTGAGAGTCACAGTTGAGAATACATTGCTTTCAGTACTGGGTGGAGATCGCACAAAAAGGTGAATGTTTGCAAGCCTGAAGCATTGAGGCAGATGTTTCTTTAAACCTAGACGCAGATTCTGGGCCTTAATTAGAGTTTGGTGGATGAGTACCATGGCTACAAAGAACATGTCCATGTTATGTTTTGCTATATGCATAGCACTCTTACACCCACAAGGATATACTGGTGCTGAGCTGGTGTATGTGCCTGGCCTTCCCTAGGACAGGGTTGTTAGTCAGATAGCCAGGTATTCCGCTTTTTGCGGAATCCAATGAGGGAAGAAGAGGCTCTGATGTGAAGTGGAAGGACGTTCCATGCTTTTTGGAGTGTTCTACAATAAGGTCCAGCACCCGGATCTCGTTTGCTGTCAATGATGTTCCTGAGGTTTTTGTTGTGGATGCTGGGTGTGGGTCCAAGTTCACTCAGCCAATAGTTGGAGTCCCTTGGTGAGGTGTTGTTGACAAAGATCATTACCTTTGTATCTGTTTGTGACAGAGTACCCCATCGGCCAAACTCTGAATAAGGCTTCTGAAAGATGCAAGTGCGGAAGACATCACACATGTTTTACTCTAAGGGGCCACCAAAATTAAACTCTGACACAGCCACATTCTACCACTCATCAAGTTCCAATAGCAGACAAGTCTAAGGTATGCACAGAGGAGAGTCTCATTGCCCATGCAAAGCCATTCACCAATAGATTAAGAAGAGAGCAGATAAATGTGGCTGCAACTATTGTTCTAATAACGGGTAACAAAATACGTTTGGGGATGCCACCACACTATGCACTCACGTGTGGTCATTTTTTTCAATTTGGTATTGACATTCTGCAAGTATTGTGGTCAATACAAGAGGGAAATACACAAGAATAGAAAGAAAAGGGGTTATAGTTCCTACAAGCAAGGACAAGCACTCTGCCCGTTTTGGGCTATTAGATGCATTCAGTGTAGGTTGTCTTGCCTAAGCTGTAATCCACCTGACCTAGGCCTATCTCAATACTGAGTGCTGCAAGGAAAAGAATTTCAAAGCGCTAACATCAGCATGATAAATGGATTATATTTACTCACTTCCGGAATTTGCCTACTGTGAGTCATGCAGCGAGTGGTGTAATGCACAATAATGAGGCCCTCCTGCTGAATGTCATGAGGGGCACAAGTGTCATGCAACCTGCATAAATATTCATAAGTCTTGGACTCAATGGGCTCCTGAAAGTTTGCCCCTTCCCCTTGCCATAGGGACCTGCATTAGGCCCATGCGATGGTCAGGAGGATATGGGGTACTTTTGCTGGGCCTCCATCCAGCGATGTTACATGAACAGTGTAGCTTTTCTGTGTTTTTTTCTGCTTGAAAAAGCAGAGTGGCTTTCCCAGGTGTTTAAATGTTTCTTTTCCCATGCCATTGCATGCATTCTGCCAGGTATGCAATGGCATAGCTTAAGGATTGAGGGGACCCCCTCCAAAACAAGGAACCATGGGCCCCCGCGCACCATGCCCCTGTGTGCAACATCTGTGATTTTTAGGCCTGCAGACTCTATCAGTGCCTGACATTGCTTGATTTTATCGGGAAAAATACTTCTTGTTTTGTTTTTCTTTCTTCATCATCTTCAGACATGAAGAAAGATAACCTTTCTCCAAAGGTGTCTGCTCTTAACTGATTGTATAAGGAGTAAACTAAGGCAAGACTGTAAACGTCTTCTTTTTCTGCTATGGCACAGGTGCATACTTTGCTGTTGCTGATGCCTCATTTATTAATATAACTGCTCAGAAGAGGGTCATTTGCTTTGGCCAGATTGAAACGGTCATCACATCTCCACTTGTGGCAGGGTGGAAATGTATCATTGCACATTCTCATGCTTTTAAAACATGTTTTTACATGGAAGTTGTGTAGTTTCTATACCTTTTCCCGCCAGTTTTTTTGCAGGCCTTGCTGATAGGCTAATTTAGGATCTTCTTCATCAGGAATGATATCATATTGTTTTGTTACAAAAAGTAATCCTTGGCGAGCCCTAGTTTCTTAAATTCCTTGGTAATGAAGGTTCTGTTTGTGGTTGTTTAATAGGTTTGCTGACATCCTTTTCAACCAGGTGGTCATAATGTGCCAAGCTGCATTTTTCGGCATAGCAGAGCACACCTTTGTTTGTGTCCCACTCCTGATACATTATGGCACAAGAGGCATTGATATACCCTGAAGTGAAAGCATGTGGAAAAGGGAGAAACCTCTTCTAGACCTTCTGTTGTGTTGATCCCAACTTAGAAGGGGTGCTCTGGGCAGCCCGTAGCTCTGCCTCTCAGAGCAGGTTCAGAGAGTATGACTAACTCTATCTCTGCTTGTATAATGCCTAGGGTGTAATTCAGGGAGCTAGGCAAACACCTGCATATAATTCTGTTGATCCCTTTCGTTGATATAGCCTACAATTCAGCAACATGGTGAGACCAAGATAGGGAAGAGGTGAACCAGATACCTAGATACAAAATGTGGCTTACTTAATCCAATGTGTTAACTTCTAGGCTACATTTCTGTGGTAATTTTTTATTTTGTTTGGGACCCCTAGATTACAATGGTTGAATTACCATAATTTATCGCTATGTGATTGGCATTACATGTGTAGCACGCAGTAACCATTTACTACAAAATTACAAATTATCAAAATAAGAAATAGCAAAGGCCTACTGATTTACAAGGAGCAAACCAAGCCCCTGAAAGACGTAGACTATTTTTTAGATCTGAAAATAGTCACTTCGGAATTGACCAGTTTCAATTTTCAGTCAGTTTCTTCTCAATTCGTATTCCAACAACAGGTTGGTGTTCTGACATTGTGGAAAACATCACAAAGGAATTTTCATAATAACTCTATATACCATCCTCCAAGAAATAAGCATAGGCATTGAAGAACAGGATGGCAAGGTAGGACCCACAGACAAGGCACTGAAACACGGTTGCTTGATGCACCCTTATGCTCAAGAGAAAGATACTCGATGGAACTGAGGCACTGTTGAGGTGCAACAATGTCAAAAACTGTACATTTAACAAGCCAAAAATGAAAAGGAAGACAATTTCTTTCTGATCATGTCAATGGGGACATCATTTGTTATCAAAGCCTGGTGACCCACAGGTCCATTCGGAACCTCTAATCAAACTTGGGTAATATGAAACGATTAATCAGCCATGATTAAATATATAGTGACAACCTTGAACAACGCTTTACAAAAAGGAAAGAACTGACCTTGAATAACAGCTATCCAGAAGCTCGTTTGCTAGTCCCAATTTTAGCCCAATTGTTACACAAGTTTTTTTCAGCACTTTGGGCACCCATGCATTACAAGGTGCGTTTTGAAGTAACCTGTATCAGATCTCTTGGGACCTAGTTAAAAAATGAATCCTTAGAGACTTAGCATTAGCATGATTTGAATGTAGTAAAACCCATATCATCACACTACTAAATTGAGATATTAACAGTTACCTCTAGTTCTTAACTTGCTGTGGGACAGCTTCTGGATCAATTGTGAATCTGCTCTCAACGATCATTTTGAAAAGCATGCTGACAACCTTAAAGCAGAACAACACTACCACACAAGAATCATAGATATGTGTGTGTATGACTATCCTAAAACCAACAAATGTTTCCAACTGTAACTCCAAACCTACAACACCACAAACCCCGCCTTATATGTGACCTTTCTTCCTTTATAAGTGTAATTTGAATTAGTAAAATCCATAGAAGTCAATTAAGTCGTATTCTGTGAACAAGGATTTGCTGTTTATAAAAAAATAAATGCATTGATGCACAACTCCGTATTACTTACATGCACAAAAACATGTGAATCGGGCCCACAATTCTAAATCTGGGTTGTTAATGGACATGTGGCAAAAAGAGTAAAAAACATGGTTGCTGTTAAAGTTCACACACAAAGTTTTGTTTTGGAGGGGGGTTAAAAATAATTACCTGAACCACATAATAACAAGAGATTACAGACAGTAGAGGAACAATTTTCCCAATACTCAGAGAATATAGAAACAAATCACAGAGATACTATTCATATGAGCTGTGGGTGAGACATAAGTGACAATAATTACTTCAAGCAGCCAAATGAAGAGTGTGCTGACTGAAAGGGGGTTGGACTTAGTGAGGAATATGGAGGAACTCCACGCGACACAGGCTTGAAAAGATTTGAGCCAAGTCACAGAGTGGGCTCGGATGCCCATGTTATACATGAGGTGGCATGGGAGAAATTGTTGAACTTGGCACTGGGTCAAGAAAAGTAAAGTACCATTTATATTCACCTTGATCAACACTAGCTCCTAATTCATCTGTACCCAAATGAAGAGCTGTTTCAGTGCTAAACGTGGTGAAGTAGCCTGATTGAACTGTATTTAGAAGACTTTTTGCTCTCATTAAAGTAAGAAGTCTAGTGTCCAACTTCATTCTCCAGAATCTCAGTTGGAAGAGACAAGAGTGATATTGAAGGGAAATCATTAAGAATGTTAGAGTGGGCTGAAGGTTTCTTAAAAAGAGGAACACCACAGTTCAGTTATTTTCCAGTCCAGTGGGACCAAAGCAGATTAAAAAAGAGGTGTTACAGGTGCTTATTATAAGAGGACATACAGTGCCCAATTGGGAAAGTATATGAACTGGACAAGGTTACAATTGGGATTCTGACTTAGGGCCTGATTTTATCCTTGGCAGATGGGTTACTCCAACATAATGGTGATGGACACCCCGTCTGCTGAAATATAAATACCATAGGATATACTGTAATGAGAAATTATTTTTCGGTGGACGGGAAAAATAAATGGGCCCTAAATCAGCAAATCTAGAGATACAGTTGAGTCAACAGTAAGAGGAGTGACATTCAGGGATCTATGATTGGGGGATCACCAAGGAATTACCCATAAAAGACAGACTGTGGGCCATTTCCTTCGGCAAACAAGTTAGATAAAGAGTCACAAAGGGATGTAGATGGTAAGTCAGCGTTTATTGGGCATGTTTTTTAGTGTCCGCTTTGAAAATACAGAAATTTTGCAAGAAGAGTTCTTTACATTCTCATTCAGGGCACAAGATGTCTTGTTCTGCCATTTTAGTGGGGTCATTATTCGATTTCAGTGTGTTATGATATGAAATGATACAGATGGTGTGCATTAATTTGAGATTTATGTATTTGAATTACGTAATTACATTAAAAATTTAACTCAATTTCAGAGAATCACACAATTTTCAGTCAAGTGACAATGGTGGGATTTGAACCCAGGTATAACCAGAAACAACAGCTTTGCAATTAGACCACATCCCACATAGCAAGCAAGCACATTATTTACAGATCTTGTCATACCCCTACTGTCACATCAATGTGAATATATGAACAAGACTTTATATAGTGTTCTTGTTGTCATGTATTTTATTAAAGTAGGACTTTATGGTGCCTCCTTCCCTTCTGGCCAGAAGGCAACCTGTTGCCACCTACATTATTATAGCTGACTCACTGGAGGAGTCGAATCCCTGTGTCACAGAGAACATAATCCTCTCATTAGCGTTTGCAGATTTCAAGGAAGATCATTAAAAATGCAAAACAAGGGAATCGATGACAAATAAGTACAAATATTTTATCCATGCTCATTTCCACATGGGATGAAATGGACATGT
Organism: Pleurodeles waltl; assembly: GCF_031143425.1. NCBI lineage: Eukaryota > Metazoa > Chordata > Amphibia > Caudata > Salamandridae > Pleurodeles > Pleurodeles waltl. Next base: position 623,481,266 of record NC_090438.1, on the reverse strand, counting down.
GCCTTGGGGCAACCTGCCTTGCAAAATAAACTTTCAAAAAAGGAATATGTCCAACTGTGTTAATGTTTCATGGCAATCACATCTGAGTACTCTTTACATTTAAAATTCTGTAGTTGATAGATAAAAAGTTAGACCAATAATATCTTGTGTAGTACATTGTTTTCATGTGTACATTCTTCAATAGTTGGCTAAGAAATAAACCCGTATTTTCCAAACAGGGTGATGGTAGGTCTCATTTCTCTTGATGCTGTGCCACCACTTTTGTGGCTAGCAGTGTCTTGATGTCATCCTCTTTATACTCCAATGTATCCCTGAGCACCTCCACAGTGTGCTGTCCGATCAGAGGTGGAGGGTTGGGCCTTGAGACTTCAAATTCACTATATCTCACGGCAGGGCCTGAAAGAAAAACAAAATTAACAGTGTGTGAGATATTCATTCAATTTTATGAACTGCAAGAAAAGTTAGTAGTGCAGATATAAAAAGGCGTTTTAAGAAGGTATGCATACTTTTAAAATTATTTGCATATTCTTTTTTATATAAATTGCTGACCACGATTATTGCTGCATTTTTCACGATGCGGTTTTTTTCAAGATTTAGGCCTAGTGAACAAATCTTAAATATATAAGATGCCCCATTTTGGCTACTAACTAACAATTTGTTCCATTGGCTGTGTTTGGTTTTCCCACCTGTCTTCAGACTTGGAGGAAAGAGACACTATAGACATGAGAGATACTCAACGCTCCATTTTGCTGTACTTTATCTGTTTGAGCTCAAAGGCGCAGGAAACATTAAAGAAGCAATGAGTATGGCCACTGTCCGCCTTCTTGAAGTTTAAACCTCCAGAGAGTTAGCCAACTTCAGAGCTTTTTAGTATTTTTTTGAACTTTTCAAAAATGGGGTCATTTGAGGAATCAGTTGTTCGAGTAAAACAAAAATCCTTCTAGTTGCTTCTTTGACTTCAAACAAATCGAAACATGGTCATCGCTCGGCAAACCAGCCCTGAATCATGAGTGAGGAGGTCACCTGGTACCAAGGGGAAGCTGTTTTGACTCGGTTTGGTCCGGGGATTTATTAATAACAAAGGCATACGAGGCAATGAGTCAGCTTGTCTTCAATAGGCTTAAGTATGAAATGCATCGATTGTTCGGGACCAACGCTTTGCACAATAGTATCTCTTATCCTTTACAGAGTGAATCTCTTTTCTCTTGAAAATGAAATCCTGTGGATTGCCTCAGTACCAGTCACATAATCATTCAGGGGTAACCACCCGACAACTACTGAGGCAGTAAACAGACGCAATAAATGTCAGTGACAATAAGATGACTCTCAAAAAACTATGGCCCATAATGTCAATTTGTTATGGCATGTACTGGCTGGCCAGGGGAACTTCAAACATGACCAAGTGAAAATAAATTATGTAAAGAAAAGCAACTGGCCTATATGTATTTGATCGTGTTGTATCACAGTGCTGTGTTTGCACAACATCTGAGATAATACCAGAGGAGTTTTTGCTCTGTGCTAGTGCAAAGAAGATTGTTACAGGGATTTGCAAAAATCCATATTCTACAGACAGCATTCCTCTTTTGGATTGCTGCACCCAACTGTGAATAGAGACTCTACAATGTGGTGACACTGTGACCAGGGACAGCTGCAGCAATGCGAAAAACAACTGGCACATCATGAAATATATATATCACCGCAATATCCTTCAGGGTCATGGATACTTGGACCCCTCCTATTTAGGCTTTTCTGAAGCCAAAATAAGCAAGGCCCAAATTTACAGGTCTTTCTTCAAAAACTATGAAGGCTCTTACCCACTGACGAAGCAGAAAATGAAGGTTTTGATTTATTAACGCTTAAACGCAGTGCTGAGATAATCATGTGTGACTCTAACCAAACTAATAAAGATTGTACGGTGACAAAATGTGCCCTCAGAGTAGTTTGCCATCATTTATATGCGTGCTTTATATAACGTGGTGTATTAGAATTGCACTAATCCGACATAGTCATAAACGTGTGCTACGATTTGCTTGTTTGAAATGTTTTAGCTTAGCATTACTTTAGCGGAGGCTTTGGCCTAGTTGTCTGGTCTCACGGTTTAGATGCTCGTATTTTTCCACTGTGCTAATAAACGTGTATTTTTGCTTGAAGCTGTACTTTTCCACAGAAACTGTTCACATGCTTATCTTAAAGTTAGTGCCAGCCTGGCATATTTTCTCTTTACTTCAAGGTCGATTTGCAGGTGCGGACAATGGAGGCTCTGAAAGTGAGCTAATTGGTAGACAATGTTGCAACTTGCGTACCCATCACCAAGGATAATGTATGCTTAAGTAAAAGCTTGAGAACTGTCGTTTTTGATTGGACAATTTGAAGCTAACCTATGAACCCTCCAATGGAAGACCCTAATGGACTTGAACTGTTGTCTATAAAAACCAGGTGCACGAGGAGAAAGTAGCCATTACCAGCTCGATACCCGCCATTTTGACTTCGTAGCTATTATGGCCCACTTTGCTGCGACGCCATTTTGAGAGACTTGGATGCTTTCTCTAATCGAGAGAAAGAGACTTTAATGATTCTTGCCCTAGAGACTTTAACTTTGATTCGATCCCTTTGCATGAAGTAGTAGTGTACCTTGCCGCCGTGAGGCAATTGCCCCGTCCACCCCTGCCCCTTTGCCCCGTCTCATGCTGATCGAGAAACGGTACCCATGATGACCGAAGAACGGTACCTGTGAGACGAAGACTTCCTTGTATGCTGATCGTAATTGGTAAATATGAAAGGAAATTGTAAATTGCATTGTGTTTCTTTTAGGTAACCAACTGCTGATTTTGATATGGTCCCTAGTTAAGAGTTTTTCTAAATTAATGTTGCTAAATTGTTTTCGCATGAAGTCCCACATGCTGATGCTAATTTGAGGTTAGACGAGGATTCCATGTGTCGCACGGCGCAATTTGAGATCTTGTTATGCTGACTAAATGTATGCGATTAGTTCATTACAGATTATCGTATTAGTGATTTGTATTGCTATTATCGAATGCCTTGTGATTCAAATGCTACATAGATTACACTTGTTTCGCCGCTATGGACAGCTATTAACGTTCATATATGTTTATCATTTGGTGTTGAGACACATTTATATCGTGCTAGCTTTGTTAATATAGGGAAATAAAATTCACTAACTTTGCAATAAACTGGTGTGGTTATTCCTGACTGAAAGGTCAGGGTTCGCCGAAATGTATTCTGGATTAATTGTAAAGTGTTATGTTGTTCAAGGTGTTGCTTATGTTTGTTATTGATTATTGATTTTGATGAAATTGATCGATTAAGAGTACAGAGAGTTCCCACTTAGTCAAAAGATTCATCGGCCTAAAGAGCGTCCGAACACAGGTAAATTATTATTACGGACCGCTCTATCAGTAGATGGTAGCAGAGGACGGTTTCGTCTTTTGGGACCCTGTACTCTTAAAGTACATGGTGTTGAATTAACGGTTACGCATTTTTGAGACCCCATTCGAGAAGTTGAATTAGATTTTTCTTGGATAAAATAGATTGACAGAATGATGATGGGCTAGGTCCACCGTGACTTTCCCGGGATCTCGGAGCTTGCGAATGGAGAGAACGGAGGTATGGAAACAGCGTCGGCGGTACTAGTGATGGTATGAGTGAAGTTAGGGTTTTGCGCTTGCACAGCTTATTGCCGCAGGGTGTGTGAAAAGGTTGCGAGGATTTTTCTTTTTAGAGGATAGCGGAGGTGCGACTCCGAGTGTAGAAGTAGTGAAGTCGTCGAACTTCATAGAGATAGCGGAGGTGCGGCTCCGAGTGTGAGAGCAGGGAAGTCGTCGAACTTCATGTGCGTGTGGCGCTTTGTGCATAAAAAGGTCCACGTGGTTGTTGTTGTTGAGACGGGCCCTGCGAGGTCAAGAGACTCCGGAGTATGTTGATCCATGTTGTGGTCTGGGCGGTTTAGTAGGTTGATCGGGCGTGGTCAACAAGTCGGCACGTGTGTTAGGGAGTGAAAGAAACTTCGACTTCGGGCTTTGACAAAATTCTAAGTGCACTAGAATAGATCATTGACAAGTTGAGAGTAGGTCTGCGGGTCAGATTTGCTTGCGAATGTGGGGACTGAGAAAGACGGAATAGCGGCCGAGGCTAGTGAAAGGTCCCTAAGGTCCTGAAGCGATTGTGTTACCCTTCCTGTAGTAAACCGACAGATCTGTTTTAATTTTTGGTAGCTCGCGATACATGCAAAAGTTGTTACGAGAGGAGGTGAGTGAAGGAAGACTAGCCGCGAGGCTTTGTCAGCCGCAGTGTGTGTGAGTGTGACGTCACTAGGAGCCGCGCTGGGATAGGTTGGTTGAAGAGAAGGGTCGCGCACGGATTGGACGCAGTCCGTGGGGCTCGATTGGAAGGGGAAAGGCAGGTGAAGAGTATTCCGGGAATTAAAGTCACCTATTGATTACAAATTTTGTGAAATTAAAGTCACCTATTGATTACAAACTTTGTGAAATAAAAGACGAGAAAATTAAATTCTTTAAAGCATTCAGGAGTGCGATGAAGGGGGAGTCTTACATTAAAGCGAGCGTAGGAGAAGAGACGCCACCCGAGGGTACACCAGCTTACATTGTAATGGAAGAGAAGGGGGTAGCTCTGTGTCTTTGGCTAAAGCAATGGCACAAACTGACAGAGAAACATGGGAGCGTAGCGTTCCCGATACATGGGACATTCAATATAAGGATCCTAGAGAATTTGAGATTCACGATGTACGACATGAAGGTGCCTCCAAGACCAGCACAGTTTGAGGCTCTAGCGATTTGGGAACTAATGGCCAGACAGCAACAGCAAAAGAAGTTCGAGACCAGAATGAGGAAGGTAGAAAAGACACTAGCGGATGCTAGGTGGGATAATGCACAGAAGGTGTGGAGGTCAGATGTATTGCAGGGGATAAAATTGTTCCCCGCAATTACTAAGGAAGGAGAGGAGACAGGTAAGAAAGCCACCTGTAAGACAGACAGGAAGTGTTCCAAGGATAGAGAGGACGAGGAAAAGTTGAGAAGAGAAGAGGAGTTAGAGGATGAGGAGTTGATAATGCAATTGCTGAACGACCGTCCACCACCTTATGCAGAGAATGGACAAGGTCCAAGTACCAGTTCTGCCCCTCCGGCATACAACAACAGAACAGAACAGTGAAACACAGAGTTCAGGAGCATCATCGGGATCCAAGGACTCGAGTCTACTGTTCACCCCGCAGATACCGCAGGTTAGGAGAATATATCCAGATGTGCCAGTGTTGAAACCAGCAGAAAATTATCAGCCGCAGATGCCAGGGTACTACAACAGTGATAACAGTGCAGGAATGATTCTAGATCCAACCGTAAGGGGAGTACAGAATGGTTACAATCCAACAATGGCACAAGCTGAATCAACACAGTTTTTGATGCCCCAGAAGCAGATGCAGGGAGGAAACGCACATGTTCAGATGACGGGGAGTCAGATGGGCATGCCGGCAATGATGACCCATGGTGTGGGAATGAACATGCCACAGAACATGGGAAATGGACAGAACCCAGACGCGATATCACTACCCATTATTGTAGGTCCACCGGTACCTCTGTATAGTCAGCCTAACTTGGGTCTGAGCAGTCAGGGATCAATGCTGCAGAATGGGACCGAAAGGAGGTGCATAGAAAACACCCCAGGGATAACTCCGATAGCGGCTCAGCCAACTGGATCTGGGTCCTTGATGGAGTTTAGTCCCATATGTGCTCAGTCAACATTGGTGAGGTCGAGCCCCCCACTGATAATACCTCTCACATCGAATACTGAAAAGTTGCCTCAACCATCGATGGCAGTCGATGTGAACGCCACGCTGATGGGGGTGAATGCGCAACAGTTGACACAATGGTTCAACAGTCTAAACTCCACACAAAATTCAGCCAGTGGGAAAGGAGAAGACTATATGAATAGGGTCAGGTTGAACATGGAAGCACAAGAATTGGTGGAAGGGACTATGGGTGTGAACAGGTTAGAGTCCTACACGGAAGAAGAGCTGAGGTATCTATGTCCCAGGATTACGAAGGAAGTGAACAAGGTACATAAGAGTCTGCAAGAAGCAGCTGACAGAAAAGGGGTTGACATAGACAAGATGAAACACTTGAGCAGGAGCTACAGGTTAGATTTTGGGACCACAGATTTCGAACACATGAGGTCAGCAGGCATGAAGACACACCTTAGAGAACTGCTGCAGAGTGCACAAGTGTGGAGGTGCTTAGACAAATGGGAAAGCAGGTGGGTAAAGAGGAAGGAAAAGAGGAGGGACAGTGCTACAGAGCACAATGAGAAAAGACCGCAGAGTAGTGATACAGTAACAATGTTACCAATGAGGGAGACAGCAGGAGGAAAACTAGTACATGTACCATGGCACAGAAGCGACATTCAGTCCTTCACGGACGATTTTCCCAAACTGAGAGAGAAACCGATTGAATGGTATCAGCAGACTGACAGGTTTGTGAAGCTTGCAAAGTGTCTCTGGGAAGACCTGAACACTCTCTTTGAGATTGTGGTTCCGGCAGATTTGTGGGAGGATTGCAAAAGAGCTGTAGGTTGGCCGACGAGTGAACCAGAGAGAGACAGGGAGACGGGCGCACCATCACCTATGGTGATGAGCTTGTACTATAAGGTGATTGAGCATTTGAAGACTAAGGTTCCCGCGAAGAATGTGGATTGGCAGAAGATTGATCGAACTGCCCAAGAGGCTAAAGAATCGATTCATAGTTACTATGAGAGGTTGTTGAAGGCGTTCAAGAATTACAGTGGCACGGAAACAATAGAGGCGAAGGACATGCTCCATTTTGTCTTCAGATTTGTGGAAGGGCTGAGGCCAGAGATAAGTCAGATGATAAAGTCACATTTGATTTGTTGGCAGTCTAAACCGATTGACGAGGTCTTGACTTACGCGAAATACTGTAGCGACGAAATTGAAGTGAAACAGAAAAAGCTGAAAGAGAAAGTGATGATGATGCAGCTTAAGGCAGCTCAAACAGGTTTGCAAGGTTTGCAGGGTTTGCAAGGGATGCAAGGGTTCCAACAGCAGGTACCGCAACCGCAGTCGCAGTTGCAGGGAAACATGGCGTTTCAGCCACAGGCCAGAGGCAGAGGCAGAGGAGGTTTTGTGAATAATGGTCCGGATTTGAACACTGTTGTGACGGGTGTGCAGGCAATGAAGAAGGTGATGCCGTGTCACGTGTGCGGAATTGTAGGTCATTGGAAACGCGAGTGCCCGATGGTGGTGCAGGAAGGTGCAGGTGCAGGTGCAGGTGTTGGTCAGCAAAACAATGATGTCAATGCATTTCAGACAATGAGGGGACCGAAAATGAGAGGTCCAAGCCCAAATTTTCAGACCGTAAATCAATTGCAGGGATTGCAACCTATGCAGCCGCAGCAGATGCAGATGCCTCGTATGCAGATGACGCAAATGCAGCCAATGCAACAGCAGTTACCTATGGTACCTAATCAGCAAATGCAAATACCCTTGGCACCAATGAGTCAGCAGCAAGTGATGGTTCCTCCACAGGTAACGGGTCAGGTAATGAGTACAAACGGCACAGTACAACAGTTCCCATTACACAGTGAGAGTGGAATAAACAACGTATGGGAGAGTGAAAGTTCAGGAGAAGAAGGAGATTGTGTGCTTGCGGCATCCTTGGAAGTTGATCAAAGGGGTCCGTACGTAGAGGGAAGAGTAATGGGGCATCGTGTCCCATTCTTGGTTGACACGGGAGCCACACGTTCAACAGTTAAGAGCAGTGAAGTACCAAATTTGCCACTCTCAGGGAGGACAGTTCAAGTGGTGGGAGTAGCAAACAGACATCTGACGAACCCAATTACAGATCCGGTACCAGTCAGCATCGGTAACTATCAAGGGGTACATCAGTTTGTGGTATGTGACTCAAGCCCGATAGCACTGTTAGGGAGAGACCTATTGTGCAAATTGGGTTGTTCGATCATGTGTTCGAACGAAGGAATAACAATCCAGACGAGCAGTGATGGGGAAGAAGAGGACAGTGTAGAGGGGGATGAGGTGGAAACGGTCGATGAAGAGTATCCTCTGATTTGTCTTTTCCCGATGATAACTGAAGAGGACATCCCAGCCGAATTACGGGAAACAGTCGGAAGGGAAGTGTGGGATATGACAGGGAAAGAGGTGGGATTGATGAAAGGAGTGGAACCAGTGAAAGTGGCTGTAAAGCCCAATGCAATCTTTCCCCAGACACCACAATACCACATGCCACAAGATACCCTCATGAAAGTTGCTCAACTTATTGACGAATTTGTAAAACAGGGGGTACTGAAAGAAGTGTTAAGCAGTCCATGTAATTCACCAATAATGGGACTAATAAAGCCGAGTGGAAAGGTCCGACTCGTGCAGGACTTGAGGAAAATAAATGACATCATAGTCAAGTGCTGCCCAGTAGTACCGAATCCAGCTGTGTTAATGTTTCAAATTCCTTGCGATGCCGAATGGTTCTCAGTCATCGATTTGTCACAAGCATTCTTTTCTGTGCCTCTTCATGAGGACAGCCAATTCCTCTTTTGTTTCAAATTCCTAGACAGGGTATACAGTTGGTGTCGAATTCCCCAAGGGTTTTCTGAGTCACCGTCAATCTTCAATCAGATTCTAAAGAAAGATTTGGAAGAATTAGAATTGCCATTCGAGTCAACCCTAGTACAGTACATTGATGATTTACTGGTTGCATCAAAGACAGAAAGTGGCTGCACAGCCGATACCATTGCTCTGTTGAACCATTTAGGGAGGAATGGACATAAGGTGTCTCCTTCCAAATTGCAGTACTGCCAGAAGAAAGTGAAGTATTTGGGTCACCAAATAGAGAAAGGGTCACGGAGAATCATGAAGGAAAGAATTACAAGCGTACTTCAAATGAGTCCACCAAAGACAAGGAAGGAGGTGAGGAAGTTTTTGGGAATGGTGGGTTATTGTCGCCAGTGGATTCCCAACTTCTCGACTCTAGCAAAGCCTCTACTGAAATTGACCCAGAAGGATGCCTTGGATGAAATTGAGCTGAAAGGAGATGAGATGGATGCTTTTGTTGAACTGAAAGAATGCATGTGTAGGGCTCCAGCATTAGGTATGCCTGATTACACGAAGCCTTTCACATTGTTTTGCCACGAACGTGATGCATGTTCTTTGTCTGTCTTGACTCAAGCCCATGGTGGCGTAAACAGACCAGTAGCATATTTTTCAGCTACTTTGGACCCGGTCGCAGCAGCACTCCCAGGGTGTTTGCGCGCCGTAGCAGCAGTTGGTATCAGCCTCACTCAGAGTGAAGGAATAGTGATGGGACACCCAGTAACAGTCATGGTCCCTCACTCAGTTGAGATACTTTTGACCCGCTCCCGAACGCAGCACATGACTGGAGCAAGACTCACAAGGTATGAAACGATAATTCTGGGCTCACCGAATGTGCAGCTGAAAAGGTGCACTACGTTGAATCCAGCAACCTTGCTTCCTGGAGAAAATGCCGAAATTGAGAACGCTGAAGACGTCGAGCATGGCTGCCTTCAGGTGACTGAATTTTGCACAAAACCTCGACCGGACATCAAGGATACCAAGCTTGATGAAAATGACCAAATTCTTTTTGTTGATGGTTCATGTCTAAGAGATGGGATGGGGATTTTGAAAGCAGGATATGCTGTATGTACTGTAACAGGGGTCTTGGAAGCGGGATGGCTTCAAGGAGTCTATTCTGCACAAGTAGCAGAACTTGTAGCCCTTACCAGAGCATGTCAACTGTCTGCATTGATGAAAGTCACCATTTACACTGATAGTCAATACGGGTTTGGGATTGTGCATGACTTTGGACAACTATGGTCACAGAGAGGTTTCCTGACTTCTTCAGGATCCCCAGTGAAGAACGGGGAGAGGATAAGGGAATTGTTACATGCCATTCAGGTGCCAGCCGAAGTTGCAGTGGTAAAGTGTAGTGCTCACACGAAAGGACAGGATTATGTTTCTCTGGGAAATGCATATGCAGATCAAGTCGCAAGATTTTGTGCCTTGAACTGTATATTGCTCAGGGATGATTGGAATACGATAAATGAGCCAGAACTCGAACCAGCTGAAGCATTTGCCTTGAAGGTCGTAGATACAATAGATGAACTAAAAGCATTACAAAACAATGTCAGGGAGGATGAACGAGATTCCTGGATTAAATCACAATGTATAAAGAGACAAGACGAGTTATGGGTTTCACATGATGGAAAATTTGTTTTGCCAAATAGTCTCTTATCACAGCTTGCGCGGTTCTATCATGGGCAGGCTCACCTAGGGAGAGATGCCATGATAAGATTGTTCAAAACAGATTGGTTTAACCCCAGATTTCGTCAAGCTGCAGAAGCAGTTTGCCATCGATGTGTCACTTGCCAGCAGATGAACCCAGGAAAGGGAACAGTTGTGAACGCGAGTCACATTGGTAGGGCAAGCGGGCCTTTTAGTCGTATGCAGATGGACTTCATTGAGATGCCTGTGCATGGAGGTCTAAAGTATGTGTTGGTGATTGTGTGCATTTTTAGTCACTGGATTGAGGCATACCCCACACGTAGAAATGACAGCCTTACAGTTGCCAAGCTATTGTTGAGGGAGTTGATACCACGTTTCGGATTCCCGATCTCTTTAGAATCAGATAGGGGAAGTCACTTCAATAACGAGGTGATAAAGTTACTTTGCGAAGCACTGAACATTGAGCAAAAGCTGCACTGTAGCTATCGCCCTGAAGCATCAGGACTGGTGGAGCAGATGAATGGTACGCTGAAATCAAGAATGGCGAAAATATGTGCATCGACAAATTTGAAATGGCCTGACGCATTGCCCTTAGTGCTAATGTCAATGAGAAACACTCCTGATAGAAAGACTGGATTGTCTCCGCATGAAATTCTCATGGGCAGGGCTATGAGACTTCCTGCAGTTCCCGCAAACATGCTTTTGAATATTACAGATGATATGGTGTTAGACTACTGCAAAGGACTGGCTGACGTGGTTCGCTCTTTTTCTCACCAGGTGGAAGCGACCACCTTGCCACCGATCCAAGGTCCAGGACACGCACTGAAGGCAGGTGACTGGGTCGTGGTAAAGAAGCACGTGAGAAAGTCGTGTCTGGAACCCCGTTGGAAAGGCCCTTTTCAAGTGATCCTGACGACAACTACCGCTGTGAAGTGTGCGGGGGTTCCCAACTGGATTCACGCCAGTCACACAAAGAAGGTGTTGTGTCCCACAGATGAGGAAGTTGAAGCGCTGAAACTGCCAGTGCCTGATAAAGCAGTGTTGAGTGCTGAGACAGGACAAAACAGAACTGAAAGTGAGCAGGCAGAAGTTGGAGAAAAGGAGATATTCTCTGACGACGAAGACACCAACTCGCTTGGGGGAGACCAAGCAGAAAGTTCAGACAGCGACGAAGAAGCTGAAGGTGACAAACAACCTGAAGCAGCTGAGGGTAGCAAAAAGCCCGAAGCAGCTGAAGGTGACAAGGAGCCTGAAGCAGCTGAAAGTGATAAAGAGCCGGAAGAAAATAACGGTGACGAAGGGCTTGAAAAAGGTGAAAAAGCAGGAGAGCCTGATCAGAGGAGGGCTTTCCCAGAAGCAGACGATACAGAAAAAGAAAAAGAGAACGTGATTAATTCCCCAGAAGGAGGGAACGAGGTAGAACAGAACGAAAAGGTTCAAGCTTCCACAGAAAAGACAGCAGGTCCATCAAATGGACACGGTGCAAAGAGAAGACTAAGTATCTCACCAATAAAAGAAAGGGGTAAAGAAAGTTCGAACGAAGGAGGAAGGCCAAAAGTGAAAGAGAAAAGAAAGGAAGTGACTGTCGTGGAACAATCGTCAAGTGAGGAAAAAGACTTGACAAAAGAGGAAAGTGCCAGCGAGGCAGAGTCGAAAAGAGAAGCAAAATTGAAAAGGAAAAGGATACCAAACAGAAGGTATTCCGGTCCTGAATGGGCATATGCAGTCAATGACGATTGGACTGACGAGTTTGTATCCCTAAGCATCGAGAACGAAGAAGAAGAAGAGATACCAATAGAAAAGAAAAGTTTCATAGACTCTGTCGATTGAAAGAGTAGTAAATGATATTGCTTGCTACAATCTAACGTGAAAGAAACAATCAGCTGAGACATTGCTAAACCGGATGAGACTTGCTAAACTGATAAAGACTGAGTTATTGCCGAATTGAGACAAATGCTGCTAACCGATAAGTGACTGGCCTTTTGAAGAAGACGGTGTGAACTGTGCTCGCTCAGCTTTGTAACTGAATTGCTAGGTAGTTTCATTTATAGGTGCTTCTAGCTCTCTGATTTTATACAGATCATGACTAGGTACGCTACGCAAAATAATAGAAAGAAATATTGTAAATATGTGTGTATAGGCTTGGTAATTACATGTGTAATAATAATAATGGCAATTGTGTTTGGAATGCATGGAAAGGGTGAAAGTGAGAATATTGAGGCTTCTACTATTGCTCCTGTTACTGCCACCGAACTAACCCCATTGAAAAGACTAGCATTGGATGAGAGGCTCTTGCACGATAAGAAAGAGCTTTCGTATAACGTTTTCTATCGCTTGCTAACAGAGTATGTTGAGACTATGGATGCGAAAGATTGTTATGTGTGTACACAGATACCGACATCAGTAAAGGTAGTATAGTAATGTCTAGATTTTATGGTCAAACTAACATACAGTATTTTTACTCGAATTATGATGTTACCTTTGCATATGTTCCTATAATAGCGCAGCTTAGCCAGACAGCTAAAGATTGGGATGCTAAAATAATGAGGGAATTTTTCGAGCCAATGCAACCTTTTGAAACGGCTCATGCTCATAGGGAGAATCTTACTTGCTCAGTCTCTGCTGTAGAAATAAGCTTTTTAGATCGCACAGATGATAGAAGGGCACAGATGAAGGCGAAATTAGAAAAAGAGCTGCATAAGAGGACTTCAGTAGATAACTATGATTTTGCTGCTATAAAGACACAAGGGAAAATAGCTTTAGATGCTTGGCATGTAGGAAAATTTTGTATATATCGAGGAGAATCTTATTATGACAATATTTTTGTAGGAGCGAGTGAGTGTAAACATACGTTTATTTTTAAGGCCAAATGGACATTCATGATGAACGGACTTGACCCTGTCATTCCAGGGGTATATTACATTTGTGGGCATAATGCCTATTATCGTCTTCCAAAAGGATGGTGGGGGAGATGTTATTTGGGTATAGTGTTCCCAAAGGTTTATCAACTGGATGACGTATCGATGATTCAAAAGACATCTGGATCCCATTGTATCCAGAAAAGAGAGACCGCAGCTGCTGTGGTAGGAGATATATTTGGAGCCATGATTCCTTCATTGGGAGTTGTGTTGAATTCCATCAAAATAAGAAAGTTGTCTACTATAGTGGATAACATGCTGACAAAGTTTTCAGGTGCTATAATCCTGATAGATGCTGAACTTGCAGCGGAAAGAGCCATGACTCTTCAAAATAGGCTTGCTTTAGACATTCTCTTAGCAAAGGATGGAGGCGTTTGCAAAATGATTGGTGCCCGACACTGTTGTACCTATATACCTGACAATAGTGTGAAAATTAAAACTATGCTTGCTAATCTAACAAAAGAAAGTGCAGATTTGAAGGAACTGAAAGAACCAGGAGTGTGGGAGAAGGTTGGAAAGGGACTTGCTTCAGTGGGACATTGGATTGGGGGAATTTGGAATGGAATATTATTGAAAATAATAGAAGGAATATTAATAGTAATAATTTGTGTGTTTGGAATTTGGGGAATAAAAAAGGGAATAATAATGATTATGGAAAGAATTAAAAGAAGAAAAGAAGAGAAAATTATGAAAAGGATGGCAGAAGAATACAAAGCGCAAACTAGGGGAACTAAAAGGAAAAGGGAACTGACAGAATTTTAATGGAATAAAATTTGTGGGCATGATTTGTGTGATGACAAGTAGTCATCAGAGGAGGGATTGACGAAGCAGAAAATGAAGGTTTTGATTTATTAACGCTTAAACGCAGTGCTGAGATAATCATGTGTGACTCTAACCAAACTAATAAAGATTGTACGGGGACAAAATGTGCCCTCAGAGTAGTTTGCCATCATTTATATGCGTGCTTTATATAACGTGGTGTATTAGAATTGCACTAATCCGACATAGTCATAAACGTGTGCTACGATTTGCTTGTTTGAAATGTTTTAGCTTAGCATTACTTTAGCGGAGGCTTTGGCCTAGTTGTCTGGTCTCACGGTTTAGATGCTCGTATTTTTCCACTGTGCTAATAAACGTGTATTTTTGCTTGAAGCTGTACTTTTCCACAGAAACTGTTCACATGCTTATCTTAAAGTTAGTGCCAGCCTGGCATATTTTCTCTTTACTTCAAGGTCGATTTGCAGGTGCGGACAATGGAGGCTCTGAAAGTGAGCTAATTGGTAGACAATGTTGCAACTTGCGTACCCATCTCCAAGGATAATGTATGCTTAAGTAAAAGCTTGAGAACTGTCGTTTTTGATTGGACAATTTGAAGCTAACCTATGAACCCTCCAATGGAAGACCCTAATGGACTTGAACTGTTGTCTATAAAAACCAGGTGCACGAGGAGAAAGTAGCCATTACCAGCTCGATACCCGCCATTTTGACTTCGTAGCTATTATGGCCCACTTTGCTGCGACGCCATTTTGAGAGACTTGGATGCTTTCTCTAATCGAGAGAAAGAGACTTTAATGATTCTTGCCCTAGAGACTTTAACTTTGATTCGATCCCTTTGCATGAAGTAGTAGTTTACCTTGCCGCCGTGAGGCAATTGCCCCGTCCACCCCTGCCCCTTTGCCCCGTCTCATGCTGATCGAGAAACGGTACCCATGATGACCGAAGAACGGTACCTGTGAGACGAAGACTTCCTTGTATGCTGATCGTAATTGGTAAATATGAAAGGAAATTGTAAAATTGCATTGTGTTTCTTTTAGGTAACCAACTGCTGATTTTGATATGGTCCCTAGTTAAGAGTTTTTCTAAATTAATGTTGCTAAATTGTTTTCGCATGAAGTCCCACATGCTGATGCTAATTTGAGGTTAGACGAGGATTCCATATGTCGCACGGCGCAATTTGAGATCTTGTTATGCTGACTAAATGTATGCGATTAGTTCATTACAGATTATCGTATTAGTGATTTGTATTGCTATTATCGAATGCCTTGTGATTCAAATGCTACATAGATTACACTTGTTTCGCCGCTATGGACAGCTATTAACGTTCATATATGTTTATCATTTGGTGTTGAGACACATTTATATCGTGCTAGCTTTGTTAATATAGGGAAATAAAATTCACTAACTTTGCAATAAACTGGTGTGATTATTCCTGACTGAAAGGTCAGGGTTCGCCGAAATGTATTCTGGATTAATTGTAAAGTGTTATGTTGTTCAAGGTGTTGCTTATGTTTGTTATTGATTATTGATTTTGATGAAATTGATCGATTAAGAGTACAGAGAGTTCCCACTTAGTCAAAAGATTCATCGGCCTAAAGAGCGTCCGAACACAGGTAAATTATTATTACGGACCGCTCTATCACCACCGAGGTGACATTCTTCATTATAAAACATGGGTATTAAGGTACAGCTTAGTCACACAACAAGGAACGGCAAGGATCTCAGGAACATGCTGTGAGAGAGACTTGAACTTATAGGCAGGCAATAGTGTAGATTTCTGTATTTTTCAACTGTGGTCAGAGGCTTAAGCAAGTCACCAGTTGGCATGGCCCCATCCTTTACAAGTATTTTAAACTCTCTTTCAGCAAGTCTGTAATGAGTGTTAGACTATGTGGCACCTGAGGTATGCCAGCTTTGATCTGTTGTATGTGTTGGAGTGTAGTTATTATAATCAAAATTAACATGAAATGTTTGCAAATTAATGTATAATGATGTCGCATAGAAAATTTTATTAATGTGCTTTTAACATAGGCGCTTGAAAATGTGCCCACGGGGAGTGGCCACCAATGTATACGATGATAAATGAAATTGACTAATAATGAATTATTGATGTACTTATATATTATTTTGTACTACCGTTAAGAGTTATATGTTAAGATTTTGCTAAAATTAATTACTAGGCCTTAGTTAGCATGAGTCGGGGCATGGCTGCCGGTCTCATATTAAATGTGTTTTTCTAACGTGCAATGGGCTACCTTGCTGAAAGACATGTAGCCGTACTTTTCCAGAAGCTAGAAGATGTGTGTAACCGTAGTAAATTCTTTCTCATGAGACCCGACATGCTCAAGGAGACATTTTTGCTGAATGCAACAGTGTAGACTTGCAACAGGTACAAGGTCGCCTGAACTGGTAAAGACAATGGGACTACTGACTGAGCCTGTGAGAATAAAAGTTTGTACCTGACATTTTACCCTCTGGAGACATCAACTGCAGGAGCCAATGAACTACGTGAGAACTGTTTTAAAGTGAAAACCCTAATGAGGTGACAACCAAATTATTGGTTGGAGATAATGATGCACCAACATTTGCCCAATTGGAAATTAGGAGACTGTACAACAAGATTGATATAACCTCATGTCACAGGGAAAAGCCAGCCATTCCGAGCCAATTTTTGCTATTGACATCACGTACCGTTCTTTGCTAGTACCTAGTCACTTTGTCACTCTGTCTTAAAGACTTTGCTGTTAGACTCTTCAAACCATCCGTACCCTTGTCTTGCACGATCCATAATTTTCCTCCTTATGAGGGAAGTGTTCCTTATTACCGGTCTTGCTGAACTTTGCTGAGTTTCCTGGCTGATGGCGAATCAACTGATGTCCTGAGGACGAAGACTGACTCTGTATGCTGACCCATGACGGAGGGTAACTATATAATAATGAAATTGTAATTGTCTGTTTGCCTTTTCTTTCTAGGTACCAACTGCTTCTTTTGATAGAGACCATAGACAGATGTTTTCTAAATTTGTGTTCCTAAATTGTTTTGCATGAAGCCCAGCATGCCAATGCTAATTCGAGCTAGTTAAGGGGTTCACTAAACGGATGCAAATAGACAAATGACTGAATCAATGCTTTGTTGAATAATGCGCTAATGATACTCTGCTAAAGTTAATCCATGTTGACGTCATGCTTTGTTCTAATGTTTATGATCTTTGCTTTGCTGAAATCTTATTCGAGTTGCCATATTGTGACTGTGCTAATGTGTTTTCTGGTTTTGAGATTAATAAACTTGCTGATAGAGTGTACTCAATAGGGAATAAATATCATAAATCTTACTAAATTCTGTTATTCATGGCTGAAAGGTCATGGGGTGTTCCGATTCTTATTAATGTCATTAACTAATTTGATTGATTTGCTATTGTGAATATTAATGAGGTTATCGATCTATTGATTAACATGCTGATTAGTTATCTCGTCTTAAGGTGTCTCCAATCAGGGTCAAAAGATTAATTGGCCTAAAACGAGTCCCAGACTAAGCAAATTATCTAGGGAGGGACGCGTTAACATATGTATTGTGGGCTTTTAACCACGCCCACCTCACGCTCATCACTTTCACTCACTCGTGGGCTTGCCTTTCAAAAATCCTTTACCACCTTTGGTAAATGCTTTACGTTTGTCCCTCCTTGGGGTGGTTTGGTTACCGCCTTGAAGATCGCCTCTGTTACAGGGATAATTGTACAATTGCTGATACGTTTGACTGCGAGTGGACTTCTTTTTCTTTTTGTGTCTCTCCTTTGTGCTCATGCTCATGGCAGCCATGGCATTTTGAATCGACTCGCTTATGTTAACTGTTTTACTTTCCATTTTCAATTTAAGTGGAAAGAAAAGTATAGTTAGGAATTTATAATGCTAATAGCTCCAACTCAAGCAAACGCGAGACACATTGCATTGCAAATGCTTGTTAATATTGCAGAGGCTGCAGGATTCAGGCAGAGAGTGACTCAGGGTTGGACATGACAGCACTGACACCATGTTACACCTTTAGGATGTTCCATGAGAAGAATGTCACCATTGATAAGCTTACCAATGCTTTCCTAAGCGTATTCTGTTAGGTCCAAGGTGAAAACAGCCTTGTTACTGAATTCAAGCTCTTGCATACAGTGAACTTTAACTGCCCCTTATATCCAGGTTTCAAAGCCCAATTTTACAGCCCAAATCACCAGATACCCCAATGAGGCTGGTAAATTTGGAATTTGAAATGCAAGATGGAGACTTGTTAATTCACTCCATTTTAGGGAGGATGGTGTTTCCCTTATGTGGTAATTCACAACAGCCAAGATATTTACTTATATCTACATGCCACATAGATCTGGGGTACAAAAGATATTAACTTCATTAGTAATTTAAGTGCTGACACCCACCATTCTCAAATACTCCTATTATACAAGATTACTGGCAAAACATCAAATTTTGTCCCACACCACTCAATAACCAAGAGAGATTCAAATCTATCTCTCTCTCTCTCTCTCTCTCTCTCTCTCTCACGCAAAGGCCCTCATTACAACCTTGGCGGGCGGAAGGTTAGACCGCCGGGCGGCCGCCAATGGAGCCGCACTCCCACTGCGGCCATTATGAGATCCCCGCTGGCCCAGCGGTGACCTCGGCCGCAACACAGGAGCCGACTCCAAATGGAGCCGGCTGTGTTGCAGCTGTGTGACGGGTGCAGTTGCTGTGCAGACAGTGAAAAGCTGCACAGGGCCGTGGCAGGGGGCCCCTGCACTGTCCATGCCAGGGGCTGCGGCAGGGGGCCCCGCGACTCCCCTTTCCGCCAGCCTTTTCATGGCGGTTCAAGCAGCGCTACCCTGGAGGATTACTTCCGCCGGGACAAAAGTGGCGGAAAACCGCCGGTTCCGGCGGTACGACCGCGGTGCGACTGCGGTGCTTCCGCAGCGGTCGTAATCCCCCATGGAAGCACCGCCAGCCTGTTGGCGGTGCTTCCTCCAAAACAGCCCCCAAAGTTTTCTGAGACATCTGTGAAGTCACAAAACAAGCAGAGCCAATGGGGCACATCAGTAATGTATGCTGCTCATGCTGCTGAGTGTATTCATCCTCATTCAGTGTCTATTTGTCAGTAAAATAAAGAATAACATCAGAACAAAGCAGTACACTCGGTGGAATGTTAATTTGTTAGTATCTGTACAGCATGCATCTATCAGTGATGTGCCCTCTCTGCCCTTGGTGGCTGTTATAGTCACATTTGTTCTGGGATGCTTGGATCTCAAGTGTTCATTGCTGCACATGTCTGGACCATCCGACTTTAAATGGTGCTCTTGGGAGCTAAAAGACACTGGCCATATTTATCATTGAGTTCTGTCACTGTTGAGCCACGCAAGGGGGCGCAAGGGGGTGCAAGGGCATCACAACAACTAAGACAGATTTATCAAGCCAGAAAAAAACATCTTGCATAGCCCTGCATGGCTTGATAAATCTAGAGTAATGTAACCCAGAGCATATTGCTGCATAATGTTACTCTTCCCCGGGGAGAATTTCCATGAGGGGAGCGTGGGTTTTCCCATGCATCTACCCATGGTCTTTGGCCCAATTCCCAGATTTACCAACACTGGTAGCCCTGAGAAGACATCAAAATGCTACACCTTTCTAGGGGAGGCACAATGAGGAGAAATATATTTATTTCCCCTGTATGGTTCCTCTTGCAGCACCTTAAGTGTGCCGGGCATGCCCAAAAGTGGTTCCCGGGCTCACTATGCCACTGGATTCAAGCTAGCCTGGCTGATGAAGGGGATACCCTGAAACCGGTACCAGGATGATTGTTTCCCATCCAGGGAGGATCTGGCCTGGCAGTTTGGGCTGGACTGTTCCCATGGGGAACAGGGTCAAGAATAATTTGCATATGGATGATTTGCATACAGCTGGGTCCAAACCGGGGTGTGATGATGAGCAAAAGAATTGATGGAGTAAACCCAGATGTGTGACTGGGGGTGAATGTTTGATTTGTTCTCCATTCCGTCCATCATTTGTGTTTGTTAGTTTTTCCTTTTACGCAGCAGAGCACAGTGCATGAAAGTTTGATAAACGTGGCCCACAATTCCTAAAAACGAACTGACACTGTTGATTCACACTAAAGCAATCTAACATGTAATGTGTGTTGTACAGGTTGTTAGATACACATATGCCAGAGTTGACGTGTTCTTGTAAATGGGAGTAAAACAGAAAAAAAGGGAAAGGACTAGGGCAATGAGGTGTCTACATAATGCTTTGAGGGCGAAACATTGCTGTTTTAGGTGGTTTGGGCATTTTGGCGTTGTGGACATCCAAGAGGGCATGGCAAGTAGCATACAGCAGGGGGGATCCTTTGATTCTGTCAGGGGAGAGAGGAGTGTGAGTTTTCTATTCACAATAGCAAGCTGTGGGTGTGTTAGCATTTGGTGCTGTGGTGGAAGTGAAGGAAACAATATGGCATGCAGGAGAAGCGAGGGTACACACGTTTTAGTTGGTACAGCGGCAGTATGAACAGCATGTATATTTTAGTAGCCTATGTTGTCAATTTATATAGCGCTTGTACCATAGGTGGGTTCCTGAGAGGTGGACTGTAACGGAAAATCTTAAATATACATTGGTCTAGAAGGTAAAACAGAGAAGTAAAAAGGCATATTTTCCTTTGCCCAGCATTAGGTGTACTGGGAAACATTTTGCATGGCAATGGTATTGATGAGAAAGGCCTATCTAATGGTATGATTAACCAATGAACTGAACTGGATGGTTGTGGATTGAATTATCGGGCCCATTGTTCGAGGATTCCTTTTTTCTTTGTAGGCATGATTATAGTTATACTATGCGAAAACTGGCTTGAAGACACAGTGAAAATACACTATATGGTGTGACCCACAGCCCAGTGAGAAGTGAGGTGGTAATAATCTTAGAATCCCAGAAGGCCAATTAGCCCTCGTCATACTTTTCAAGTGATGCTGGAAGTGCAGGCTTCAATATCTGTCTTTAAAAAATCAAATACGGGATTCATCCTGCTAGATACAGGGATGAAGCTTGAGATGTCGGGAACAATTACAGAAAAAAATGTCTTCAAAGTTTTTGTCTTTTTTAAAGAGGATGTTTCAGGCCAGAGCGAGTCACTGTTATGCAGCCATTGGGAAAGTCTTGAGATAGTGAGTTTGTGGCCAAGTCGTTAGCTGGCTCACCATCCACGATCTTGTGAACAATGCAGGCCAAAATAAAAATGCTTATGCCCTCTAAAGAAAACGTATATACAGCGCTCAAGATTGCGGGTGTGTGATAAGATATTGTATTTCTGGAGAGATGAACTGTGGCATTCTGTGGAGGTTTTATAGGAGCCAGGTGGTTCTAGGTATCCGAGACAGTGGTGAATGCCCCATTAGAACCTCTGAAGGACTATAGATTGAAATATTATTTTGTAGCTTTCCACAGAGACTAAGGAATTAATTCCCCTGAGGAGTCTGAGTGATATTGGGTTCCTTTGGCAAAAGCTATAAAGTGGGAATGTAGAGTCAGATTTCTGGCCAAGACACAGCTCAGAACAGAAAGGTTAGAGTTAAGCTGATTTGAGACATCAATATATGTTTGTAATGGGGTGACCCTGTGAAGAATGGAGACCAGAAGGAAATGAGAACATAAGGATTTCTATTTTTAGGTCAGGGAGGGCTATGTTTAAAATGTTTTGTTATTCACAACATTAGGTCTCGTGGGGCTTTTGCTAGAAACCTACAGCCTCTGAAGAGGAGACTTTCGGATACAGTTGAGTGTCATTAGAGTACCGATTAAAAGAGATGTTAGATAGAGCCGAAGGGCTCCATAGACACATTGAGGTGCGCTGAGGAGAGGACAACATTGGGGGACTCCTTATTTAACTGTAAAGGGTCAGAAAAGATAGTTAAATACTTTTACCCTGTGTGCATGATTCCCAAACGTGGTTCAAACAATTACAAAATAGTGTCACTGACCCCAATACGTTTTCAATGATTTTGTCTGTCTTAAATGCTGCCAACAGTTCAAGAAGAATGAGGAGGCACAATCCAACATCATTTAGGATGTGTGGTGCATCACCCACAATGTCTGTCATTGCTGTGTCAATACTGCAATTGGATATGAAGCCTGAATTAAAGTTATCCGTACTGTTTTCATCCATACGTTTTAATTGCTTCTCAATACAGCTATCAATTAATTTTTCAAGAGGAAGATTGGTATAGGGTGGATCAAGGAGAGTATTGTTCTGGTCATATATTTCAGGCAGGGCTATACCATTAGTCAAAGAGAAAGTATGGCACCTGCAGCAGGGGCAAGAGGGGGGGACACTTGCCCCCACCCACTTGATTTAGGTACAGCCTGGTGTCCAGGTTCACAGTGCAGCGTAACACTGTGGCCGCTGTAGTGTTACATTGCCTGCACTCATAAGGCCACAGCCCCCGCTAATGTTAAAATTATGCCCCCCTTAAAAAATGTCTGCCGACGCCCATGAGAGGATCAAGTTTATCATAGAGGAAAAAAAGTATGTATTTACATCTCTTACATTTTCAGCTAGGTTTTAGAAAACTTTGATGAAGGACTAATGTTGGCGAGTGTGTTTATTAAGTCGATTTGCATAATTATTTTTACAGAAAACCAGTCTTCGGATATTTTGCAGATAATGTGTTTTAACCCCTTAGCTGCTGGGCCTTTTCCCCCCCAGTGCTGAGCCCTTTTTTGGCTATTTGGGGTAGTTCACGCTTAGGGCTTCATAACTTTTTGTCCACATAAGCTAACCACGCCAAATTTGCGTCCTTTTTTTCCAACATCCTAGGGATTCTAATGGTACACAGAGTTGGTGGTTTCCCCTGGAGGAGACCAAGAAAATAGCCAAAATATAGTGAAAATTTTGTTTTTTCCAAAAAAATGGGAAAAAAGGGCTGCCGAAGAAGGCTTGTGGTTTTTTCCCTGAAAATGCCATCAACAAAGGGTTTCTGGTGCTGAAATCACTATCTTCCCACCTTTCAGGAACGGGCAGACTTGAATCAGAAAACCAAATTTTTCAACACAAATTTGGCATTTTACTGGGACATACCCCATTTCTACTATATTTGGTGCTTTCAGCCTCCTTCCAGTTAGTGACAGGAATGGGTGTGAAACCAATGCTGGATCCAGGAATGCTAAACATTTCTGAAAACTAGACAACATTCTGAATTCAGCAAGGGGTCATTTGTGTAGATCCTACAAGGTTTTCCTACAGAAAATAACAGCTGAAATAAAAAAATATTGAAATTGAGCTGAAAACAACAGCCATTTTTCTTTATGTTTTACTCTGTAACTTTTTCCTGCGATGTCAGATTTCTGAAAGCAATATACCGTTTTGTCTGCTGGACTCTTCTGGTTGCGGGGATATAAAGGGCTTGTAGGTTCATCAAGAACCCTAGGTACCCAGAGCCAATAAATGAGATGCACCCTGCAGTTGGTTTTCATTCTATACTGGGTATACAGCAATTCATTTGCTGAAATATGAAGAGTGAAAAAGAGGTATCAAGAAAACCTTAGCATTTCCAAAATGGGATCAAGATAAGGTTTTGAGGAGCAGTGGTTATTTGCACATCGCTGAATTCCGAGGTGCCCATACTAGCATGTGAATTGCAGGGCATTTCTCAAATAGGTGTCTTTTTTACACACTCTCTTATATTTGGAAGGAAAAAATGTAGAGAAAGATAAGGGGCAATAACACTTGTTTTGCTATTCTATGTTCCCCCAAGTCTCCCGATAAAAATGATACCTCACTTGTGTGGGTAGGCCTAGTGCCCGCGACAGGAAATGCCCCAAAACACAACATGGACACATCCTATTTTTTTTATAGAAAACACAGCTGTTTTTTCCAAAGTGCCTACCTGTAGATTTTGGCCTCTAGCTCAGCCGGCACATACGGAAACCTACCAAACCTGTGCATTTCTGAAAACTAGAGACCTAGGGGAATCCAAGGAGGGGTGACTTGCGGGGCTCGGACCAGGTTCTGTTACCCAGAATCCTTTGCAAACCTCAAAAAGTGGCTAAAAAAACAAGTTTTCCTCACATTTCGGTGACAGAAAGTTCTGGAATCTGAGAGGATCCTCAAATTTCCTTCCACCCGGCGTTCCCCCAAGTCTCCCGATAAAAATTATACCTCACTTGTGTGGGTAGGC
Organism: Pleurodeles waltl; assembly: GCF_031143425.1. Classification (NCBI taxonomy): domain Eukaryota; kingdom Metazoa; phylum Chordata; class Amphibia; order Caudata; family Salamandridae; genus Pleurodeles; species Pleurodeles waltl. The sequence goes on along the minus strand of NC_090438.1, from coordinate 623,457,091 downwards.
CTAGCGCCCGCGACAGGAAACGCCCCAAAGCGCAACGTTGACACATCCACATTTTTTGAAGAAAACAGAGGTGTTTTTTGCGAAGTGCCTACCTGTAGATTTTGGCCTCTAGCTCAGCCGGCACCTAGGGAAACCTACCAAACCTGTGCATTTCTGAAAACTAGAGACCTAGGGGAATCCAAGGAGGGGTGACTTGCGGGGCTCGGACCAGGTTCTGTTACCCAGACTCCTTTGCAAACCTCAAAAAGTGGCTAAAAAAACAAGTTTTCCTCACATTTCGGTGACAGAAAGTTCTGGAATCTGAGAGGAGCCACAAATTTCCTTCCACCCGTCGTTCCCCCAAGTCTCCCGATAAAAATGATACCTCACTTGTGTGGGTAGGCCTAGCGCCCGCGACAGGAAACGCCCCAAAGCGCAACGTGGACACATCCAAATTTTTGGAAGAAAACAGAGGTGTTTTTTGAGAAGTGCCTACCTGTAGATTTTGGCCTCTAGCTCAGCCGGCACCTAGGGAAACCTACCAAACCTGTGCATTTCTGAAAACTAGAGACCTAGGGGAATCCAAGGAGGGGTGACTTGCGGGGCTCGGACCAGGTTCTGTTACCCAGAATCCTTTGCAAACCTCAAAAAGTGGCTAAAAAAACAAGTTTTCCTCACATTTCGGTGACAGAAAGTTCTGGAATCTGAGAGAAGCCACAAATTTCCTTCCACCTGGCGTTCCCCCAAGTCTCCCGATAAAAATGATACCTCACTTGTGTGGGTAGGCCTACCGCCTGCGACAGGAAACGCCCCAAAGCGCAACGTGGACACATCCAAATTTTTGGAAGAAAACAGAGGTGTTTTTTGAGAAGTGCCTACCTGTAGATTTTGGCCTCTAGCTCAGCCGGCACCTAGGGAAACCTACCAAATCTGTGCATTTCTGAAAACTAGAGACCTAGGGGAATCCAAGGAGGGGTGACTTGCGGGGCTCAGACCAGGTTCTGTTACCCAGAATCCTTTGCAAACCTCAAAAAGTGGCTAAAAAAACAAGTTTTCCTCACATTTCGGTGACAGAAAGTTCTGGAATCTGAGAGGAGCCACAAATTTCCTTCGACCCGGCGTTCCCCCAAGTCTCCCGATAAAAATTATACCTCACTTGTGTGGGTAGGCCTAGCGCCCGCGACAGGAAATGCCCCAAAACAGAACGTTGACACATCACATTTTTTCATAGAAAACAGTGCCTACCTGTGGATTTTGGCCTCTAGCTCAGCCGGCACCTGGGGAAACCTAGCAAACCAGCACATTTTTGAAAACTAGAAACCCAGGGGAATCCAAGATGAGGTGACTTGTGGGGCTCGGACCAGGTTCTGTTACCCAGAATCCTTTGCAAACCTCAAAATGTGGCTAAAATAACACGTTTTCCTCACATTTCGGTGACAGAAAGTTCTGGAATCTGAGAGGAGCCACAAATTTCCTTCCACCCAGCGTTCCCCCAAGTCTCCCGATAAATATGATACCTCACTTGTGTGGTTAGGCCTGGTGCCTGCGACAGGAATAGATCACACAACGGTCAATGTTGGTCCTTACGTGAGGCAGCTGTTGACCCTGGGGTGATCCATTCCTGACACAGGCACTAGGTGTAGGCACTCAAGTGGGGTAGTGTTTTTATCAGGACAGGTGAGGAGTCACTGGGTGGTAGGAATGTTGTGGATCCCAGCATATTCCTGTAGTTTTTGTGACAGAAATGCGAGAAAAATAGAGGTTTTTTTTCAACATTTCAGCTTTTCAGGGTATTCTGGGTAAGAAAACTTTGGGGAATCCACACAAGTCACACCTCTGCGGACTCCCCCGAATGTCTAGTTTCCAGAAATGTTTGGGTTTAGTGTGTTTCTCTATATGGCCGCCGAATCCAGGACCAAAAACACAGGTGCCTGCCTTACAAAACCAGTTTGTTTTGCCATAGACAATTTTGATGTCTCCACAATATGATTTGGGTGGTGGAATTTGGGGCTGAACTAAATTGGGGAGCTCCCAAGAGAGCACTCTCTCTCTGCTTGCCGCCGCATTCACCTGCTCTCTGGGTTGGCCTAACCCACTATTACCCAGTTGCACGAACAGCTTGCGAAGGGACAGCAGGACTGTCCTCATCACCTCCCTCATAATGTACTGGAAGAGGAGTTTTCGAATGGGACTCCTCTGACTGAAAAATCACTCCCAGAGTCTGCGCCATTGTCCTATCCCTCAGATGCTGTCTCAGTATCTGATGTCTCAGTCTCTGATCCTATGTCAGAGCGGTCCTCTATAACCCGAGTGCAGGCAGCAGTCATCCATCAAGATGCCATCTCTGCTATTGGCTAAACTGTTGCTCTAAAACACTAGACTACGTAGACAGTCACAAAATCGATGGTGTGTGTGAGATACGTGCAACAGTAGACGCCACCTTACCTGCGCTTCTTCCCTCAATCAGCACGTACTTTCAAGACACTCAAAAAACACCTTGTCACATACCATTCGTCACAGTCTTTAGCACCTCCTGCGCCCAGTCCAACAATCATTATTGGTGCTCCCACTCCCTCCTCCTCGGATTCCCTCATTACCACCCAGCAAAAGTGCCCTTCATCTCTCCATAGACTTTACTAATGTACTCAGCTATTTACATAAAATACAGATGTGCTCTTTGCAGTAGGCATATAAACCTTCTGCGCTTCTTTATGGCACTAAAACTGCCACTAGACAAGTCGGACCCTTTTCCCCCCAGGGAAACCACACACATATTGACAAAAGTGATATATATATGTCAGCCAACCACCTGAAACTCAACTCAAGCAAAACCGAAATAATCCTCTTTGGCCCACACAAAAACACCTGGGACCCCCCATGGTGGCCCACCACGCTAGGCCCTGCACCCACCCCCGCCAACCACGCACGCAACCTCAGCATCATCCTAGACTCCTCCCTCTCGATGACCCAACAAATCAACGCTCTTACCTCCTCATGCTTCAACAAACTCCGTATACTGAAAAACATTCAAATGGATCCCCACAGAGACCAGAAAAACTGTCACTCACGCACTCATCAGCAGCAGGCTTGATTACGGAAATGCCCTCTACGCCGGCACCACTCTAAAACTCAAGCGCAAACTACACGCATCCAGAACTCAGCAGCACGACTCATCCTCGACCTCCGCCGACACGAACACATCTCTCCACACCTCAAATCCCTCCACTGGCTCCCCATTGACAAAAGGATCACCTTCAAGATCCTCATCCTCGCACACAAATCACTCCACAACACAGGCCCTGCCTACCTCAACGAGAGTCACCTTCCACACCCCCACACGAAACGTCCGCTCAGCTGACCTCTCTCTCGCCTCTGTCCCCCGCATCAAACACACCACCACCGGAGGCAGATCCTTCTCCTACCTTGCACCCAAAACCTGGAACGCACTCACAACCCACCTTTGCAAGACCCAAAACCTACTTCTTTTCAGGAAGGGCCTCAAAACCTGGCTTTTTGAACAGTGAACCTCCCAGCCCCTTTCCCTCCCCCCGTCCCCCCCCCCAGCGCCTTGAGACCCTCACAGGTGAGTAGCGCGCTTTATAAATCTCTTTGATACAGATCTACCTATATATATATATATATATATATATATATATATATATATATATATATATATATATATCTACATAGATATATCCATGTACCTAGATATATCTATCTACATAGATATATATAGATATATATATATATATACATATATATTTTTTTTGTTGTTGTATGGTTTCCTTGGGGGCCAAAATGGCCCCCAGGGAAACCCTAAAACATCTAAAAAAAAAATTGCCCCCACAGGGGTCACCCTGCCCACGGGCGACCCCCTGTCATTTCATTTTTTTTGTATTTATTTTTTTTATTTTTTTTAAAAAAATCCCCTGGGGGGGGCGCGATCGCGCCCCCCCCTCCAGGGGGCACCTACCTTTTTAAAAAAGAAAAGAAAATTATGCCGGGGGGGCGGCCCGCTTTCCGGGGGGGCCGCCCCCCAAAAGTGAAATCCCTGGTGTCTAGTGGGGTTTCCTGGCCCCCGATCGCAGCTGTGCTGCGATCGGGGGCCAGGAAACCGTTTGAAAAGGCCTCGTAAGAAAGGGGAGACTCTCCCCTTTCTTACGAGGCCTTCTGAAACTGTTTCTGGCCCCCGATCGCAGCACAGCTACGATCGGGGGCCAGAAACAGTTTCAGAAGGCCTCGTAAGAAAGGGGAGAGTCTCGGGGGCCAGGAAACCGTTTGAAAAGGCCTCGTAAGAAAGGGGAGACTCTCCCCTTTCTTACGAGGCCTTTTCAAAGTGTTTCCTGGCCCCCCCGATCGCAGCTGTGCTGCGATCGGGGGCCAGGAAACACTTTCAGGAAGGCCTCGTAAGAAAGGGGAGACTCTCCCCTTTCTTACGAGGCCTTCCCGAACGTGGAAAAGGCCGTTTTCCCCATCAAAGCAGGAAGCGGACGTAAGGCTGCTTCCTGCTTTGATGGGGAAAACACCTTTGAAACGTCAGCGCGCCTCGCGGCGCGCTGACATCACAAAGGGGCGGGTGGGGGGCGGGGGGAGACACAGTAGCTTCCGTGTCTCCGGGGGGAGTAAAAAAAAAAAAAAAAATCCTCGGGTGCGACGCACCCGAGGATTTATTAATGCCCTTCCTGGTGTCGGCCACTGGTCGTGACCCGCACCAGGGAGGGTGTGTGGGCGTCGGCCAGTGGCCGACGCCCGCACCAAAGCGGTTAAGGGGTTATGGCGTACAGTGATCAAGAGGAAAAACTCTGTTTTTTAGAGAAATGGGATATTTTTTCACATTTTTCTTTGCTTTTAGAAATGGCTAAGTTTTAATGATGTTGGGAAGTTTCTTGCATCACTTTCTTGCAGTTGCGATTACCCTTCTGAAAAGGGAGCTGTAGTCTCACAGACACGTGTTTGTACTCCTTGCATTTATGTATGAGAGACTCAAGATTATGGTTTGAGGGGTTTTGGCACCCCATTTGCTCAATGTGTCACTGTTCCAAAGTAGAACTGAAGTCCCCAAGTCCCATAGTGTGTGTCACCCACTGCCAGTTACCATTCAGTCTGAATTTGTCATGTGTTTTTAGTGTCCCATTGTGTCTCCCCTTTATTTAGATGTAAGCGTTCATCTACCCTGCTGCACAAGTTTGCAAGTCCCAGTATGAGTGCGCAAGTGTCACACTGCATTTGCATTCTCTGCCCATGAGTATCTCGAATCAGTCTTTTTCACCTTCCCAGTGTATGTACTGCCATGCCCATGCTTCTTTGTCACCCTAATTAAATGATCATTTTCAGTGTCCTAAAAGGAATGTGTGAAACTCCCATGAATGCTTTCGTATAGGTATGAGTGCAGCTTGGCCTGATGGCAATGATGATGCTGGCTGTGAGTTTCCTGTGCAAATGAAGAGCATTATATCCTATGGAGCAGGATCCGCATTCTGGGCAACTATCCCCAGATCTGTTCTCCAACACTACTAGGACCAGGATATCTGGGAAAAATAGTTTCCCTTCTTTTTGTTGGTCTGTGAGGAGTGTGTTAGAAAGGAAAGTCATGAGCTGACACAAGACTGGGGTAATCAGGACTTTAACAATGAGTGGTCCTGAGTTCAGAGTCAGGCGATTTAGTAATGGATAGATTTATGAATCTGGCCCTAAGGTCTCCTCTGGGCAAAAGAGGAGTTGTATGAAGACTGCTTTTAGTTTTAGTTGTGCTTTGCTTGTATGTCCTGGCGAGGGAGTCCTTGGAGGACCCTAGAATAGGTGACATTGATGGGTCGCAAGAGCTTGAGTCCAATAACCCTGATGATACCCTCCTGGTCTGCTAAGCACACAACAAAGCTACCAATGTTTATTCTTATATTATCAATCTCCCAATGAAGCCTAAAACCCTGTGCAATTATTTGAACTACAAAGTGAAGCAGCTCTGCTGTTCAATTTCCCCTTTTCTCAGACAGCTCTTTCACTTAAGAGATAGATAAAAGGGAAAATAAATGAGGGTAGGAGATGAGCCCAATACCAATAGCACGGATCCTGATTACCTTCATTACATTAGGAAACCAATTTTGAATCAAATGTGTTCAATAGTCGGCAAAATGGTAACATGCTTCATACCCTGAATATAAATGACACCATCTTCATTTCTCCAAAGAGAGAAACAGTCTTGATTTTTAGCTTCCCAATTGCTAGGCTTATAATGCGCAGCGTGGGCCTAATCTCATCTAGGCACTTATTTGTCAGCCCATTGTGCGCAGCATTTACAGTAGACGTGAGATAACTATTGCGTATTAGTCTGCTACTCTTAACCAAAAGGCATTCAAAGTTAGGAATGACTGCCTGAATGAGTGTGGATAGTTTATTACAATGGAAGCTCCAAATCACATCACAAAAAGTCGATAAGGAAAGGGGCGATTGTAATAGATAGTCTTCATAAAATTTCATAGGGTTCATTTTGAAGATACTGTTTAACAAAAGCCTCTTCAGGAGATCCATTTTCAATCTGATTCGCTCTTCTGGCAGACCCAGAAGGCCTGTTCAAGGCTCTGCTGGAGCATTGTCGAGAAATAAGGTAAGTCGGTGCACAGCCTCAAGGACCTATTCATAGACAGCAACATGATCTTTGAGGGACAGTTTGTTTCTTCTCCTTAGTTGGCTGATAACTCGGTAAGGCCATAAGAGGCCATAAAAACCTTGGACAATTTGCACCCGTAATCCAATCACATATTTTACTCAGCCAAAGAAAAGAATGATTTTCGTGATAATGTGACTTTCAATTAATCACCCCTCGTGCTTAAGAAATATATTATTTCAAGTAAGCTTGCTGAAGGCCCCAGGAGCTTTCCTGCTAAAGATGTCTTTCAGTAGAACAAAGTTCATTTGTTTCATCAGTTACAAGAGAACATACTTTTTTGTGAAGACATTTTTTACCCCCTGAAAAGTACAGTTGCTAATTGAAAGAGAAAAAATAAACAAATGAGTCCCGTATAAGTCTGGTCCTACTGGAATCGTATGTTCTATATAAAGATGTACTGTGATACTATTTAAAAACCTACACTTTCGATAAATATATTTAACAAAGAAGAGTAATGAACTACAGCAAAAAAAGATTGCATTGCTACATGCGTTAATTAAGGGCATGTTACCTGAGTAAAAGGCTCGCAAGGGCTTTCATTGCAACAACCAAACACGACGTTCGATTAAAAAATAACTATCGTTTCACATTTTACAAAAAGGGGACCAGAGAAAATACTCAAACGTGCACGAAATACCGGAACGCATCCGTTTCATGAAAAACATTCTTTCGGGGCACAGATGTATCCCAGCCGTTTACGTGATTTTATGAGATTGAAAACCAATTAGAACCGCAGATCAGGTTCACTATCTGTTTGCTTTGCAATGCAATCTCCTTTATAGATGTGCTTATTTATTCGAGACCTAACATTTTAAATACCATCTAGGAGGTAGACAGCAGGAATAATACCACGGTCGCCGTCTCTCAGGGTGATTACAACATAACCTTCTGCTTACAATGTGAGCGTCACACAGTTGAAATAAATGTGACATGCTTCAACGTCACGTGCTTCGACATCAGGCAGCTTACAGAAATGGTCTTGCGTTTCTGGCTGCCATTTCCCTTCAGACTTCAATTCAGAACAGTAATAGGCGCAATGTGAAATGGCGGGCAACAACAGAAGATCAAAACTTCCTTTCCACAGTTTTGTTGGAATACTTTTACTCAAAGCAGTTAACAGTTCAAGAAACTGGAATCTGCTTGTTTGCATCTAAACATTCCGTAAAACCATGAATTCCTGCCCCATAAAAGCCTGCTTCTTCAGCTGTGGCTCTACAGGTACTAAGGCCAATATTTGTACTTTTTTAGCGCCGCATTTGCGTCATTTTTGGATGCAAAAGCCGCGCAAACAGAAAATATAATTTAATTTTGTACGTTTGCACCACTTTTGCGTCAATAAATGACGCAAATGCAGTGCTAAAAAAGTACACAGAGAGGCCACCAAATATTGGGGGAAATCTATTGGGGACACAACTGTATGTGTCAGGGCTAACAAACATGAATTTAACTGAGGCATCAAGGTAGAATTCGAAATAAGGAGTACTAGGATCAGTCAACCTTTGTACTCTTAGTATGCACACATGGACTAAGAACTGCCAGGGCATGATAAATGTAGATATGTAAGCCAGTAGGCCAGTTCAGTCTTGCATCTTCAAAGACTGATAGTACAAGTATCTCTGAATTGGGATGTAACTTATTTGATGGATGTTTGTGCCATACATATTCACAAAAAAACAAAGTTTACAGGGATGTTATAGCTAGGTTTTGAATTTACTCATTCAAAACCTTTCAAATTCACCAGTTAAAGTTATTTCAAGTAACTATCATTTGTGCTCCTGCCAAGCTTGGTGTAATTCTCTCTAGTAGTTCAGGTTTTAGTCATGTCTAAAATCCCTATTGGAATTATAATAGGAAATTCCGTTTTTTTGCACCCACCCTATCTCTTGGGCACGCTTGACAGATCACCCCTAAACTTCCCATGTACAACAAGAGTCACTGGAACACTTTTTTGGAAACTTTTGTGAAGATTTGTCAAATGGCACCAAATATATAAACAAATCGCATACACACATACATATCTATGTAGAGAGAGAGAGATCATCTTTATCATACGTAAGCATTCACTGTCTACAGGTGGGCATGAACAGGCCCTTGCCCAGGGTTTCATCTGAGCACTTAGACATGAAGACAGTCAGTCAAAACAGGAACTATAACTGTGACCTCTCACTGAAATATCCACATGTGGGTTTATTATGTGGGACAAGGTGCTTATGTGACCAGTCAGGGCTTTCTAGTCCCTGAACTTTTGGTTCCATTCACCATCCCTCAGCAAGCAGCGTCTTCTGGCACAGGCAGGGCAATTAAAATAAAGGAAGAAGACTGACTCACAGTACGAACTGACAAGAACCACAACTGAACAGTCAAAAATTAAAATGTTTTATCCCTGCATACATTAGCAGGGGGCAGTTTTTCAATGTATCTCCAAACACACACATGTTGGGCGATTGCACACACTGGAAGGTGTTGAATATACTATTATAACTAAAACCTGCCATTGGGGAAGGCATACATATTTGAGAGAGGAAAATGTAATATTCTATCTCCAGTCCAAAAAATAAAGGAATAATATATACATTAGAAGGGGTAGGGAGTCAGATTGACTATTCTAATGCTTATCTAACAAACGTTGAAGAAAGTGCATACATTTAGAGGAGTTGGATTTTATATTCTCATTGCAGTCCAACAAACACTGGGGTAAGTGCATACACTGAGGTGTGAAGTATACCATTCTAAAACCTATCTAATAAACATTGTGGCAAAGGCATATAGTGGAATGGGGGGGTGGTCATGTAGTATTCTAACTCAATTTTAACATACATTGGGGAAAATGCAGACTTGAGGCTAAGATTTACAATTCTAACTCAAGTGCAACAGACACTGGGAAAGGTGCACACATTTGGGGGGGATCAGTAGGTAGTCAGTTTTACTATTTAATTCCAGCCTACCAAACAAGGAATGTGCACACATGGGTGATGGTGGGGGTAGGGGGGTTGGGGCTTGGGTTGAGTGGATAGATTTACTATTGTAACTCCAGTCTTAAAAAACAGTTGGGCAATGTGCACACATGGTTGGTCAGATTTACTAATCTAGCTCCAGTTAAACAAACATTAAGAAAAGTTCCGAAATCTGTGGGTACACATTCATTACATCAAATAATATAATTAACATGTAATTATAGATTTTAAAACTTAAATACATTAAAGATAAATAAAGTATAGTAATTGTCTTTTCAATTGTATTTATTTGCTTAAAAAATTATAAACTTATTTACATTTTATATAAAGATTTTTTGTTATTTTACAGGCCCACATAAAACATTATGCCACCATCAACACAATAGCACCACAATACAGATGTTCCGATACAAAATAAAGGTCCAAACCATAGTATTTCCCCCAAAAGCCCTCAAACCTTCTCATGTTTTTGTGGGCAACCCCATGTAATGTAGATAGGCTTCTCCTGTGGGGCGCACCAGTCTATGCACACTCTCCACTCTGCCAAGGAGGAGTCCCGTGGACAGTTCCACCTCCATGCAATATCACATTTGCAACCAAAGAGGCAACCCCAATAAATGTACGGTCCACCCGTGGGATGCCAAGATTACCCATAACGCCTAGTAGGGCCACTCTAGGAGAAAGATCCAGGTTGTTGATCCAAAACCCACAAGAGTGCATGCTGTATCCTCTGCTAGTAGTGGACCATCACCGAGCAGGCCCAAAGCACATGGTGAAAATCAGCACCAGGTGCAGAACAACAGAGACATATGGACTGGGGATCCAGCCAGCTTGAAGGAGTCGGATCGGGTTCATGTATGTCAAGTGAAGATTATTCAGTTGGATCAATCTGAAGTGTATGAGCTACCCAGCACCCAGGGACCATTTTAGCATCTTTCAAGTCTGCTTTGTCCAATTCTGTGACCCACCCCTCCAAACATTAAGTACATCAAAGTGGCTTGGGAATTAATAATGAGGCAGCAATACATTTTTGAGATGGTGCCCTAGGCAATACGCCCTCTCAATAATCTGGCTCCAAGTGGGTTGAACTCAGGGACTACGGTGTTCAGCAGGATGTTGGCAGTAAGGGTGTGACACAATTGTAAATACTTGTGGAGTTGCTTCCGGGTAAGCTCGTACCTGTCCTGCAGCTCCTGGAATGTCAATATCTGGTTCCCTGTCCATACGTCATCCAGAACTGTGATGTTTAAATTGTCCCATTTATGAAACCCTTCTAGGTCTGCTGTGTGGCTTAACCACCTTCATTTCCATAGGGGGCTCAGATCCATCAATCTACGGTCCCAACCAAGAGGTCAGAGAGAAATTCTCCAACTCAAGAAGACCACTCTGGTGATATCCGGGAGGAACTGGGATATTAGCGCTCCATATAGGATATCTATGACATTATCTAGGCCCAATAGGGAGAATTCACTTTGGTAGATCAGGTCGTCCCAGTCACAGCCTAGCCAGTTCTTTATAACGATCAGCTGTGAGGCCTGATAATAACAGTGGAACTCAAACATAACCAAGGACTCTCTCATACAGGGACTGTTGACCATTGGCAAAAGCGATGCAGGTAGGACCGCCCGACCACAGAAATGTACAGATGATGGATTTGAGATTGTGAAACAATTGGCTCTGGATCGGGAGTGGCAAATTTTGAACAGTGCAGACGAAGTGAGGTAAAATCATCATCTTGAAAAGAGCTATATTACCTAAGATGTGGAGCAGAACATGCATCCTTCCCTGGATGCCACACTCATAGGTTTCCACTATGAGTGCCAAATTAAGGTGTCTTGTGACATCTGGAAGCAGAGAGTTTGGATCCACAGATACTTAAATGTAAGATAGCACATCAGAATGTCAGACTGCTATGAGTGAACACTCGTATTCCCCTGAATCAGAACCAGTAAGGACTTGGATCTGTTCATGTGGAGTGAGATACTGGTGCCATGAAGTTTGTGGATCAATCAGGAAAAGTAGCACTTCATCCACATATAATTCACTTTTTTCCTGTGGTCCATCAACCCACAACAACCCAGGAAACTGGGTATCAGAGCCAAGGAGTCTCTTCAGGTATTGGATTACTAAGATGAATAATAGAGGAGAGAAATGGCAGCCCTGGCAGGTGATTCTACAGATAGGGACTGGGGTGGAAAGGGACCCATTAATCTGGACTTGCACAAAGTTTTGGCAATATATAGAACCCTAAGGAGTTTACAAAGATGAGCCCCCAGTCTGGCTTGTTTCAGGACACTATGTAAGGAGGACTAGTCCACATCTTTCAAAGGCTTTCTCAAAATCTATTAGAACTAACACAGTTAGATGGTGGAAGTGGGATACAGGAGAGAACTCTACCTGGACTCTCCTGATGCAGTGCCAAATATTCCGTCCCGCATGAAAGTGCACTGATCACTGTGGACTGGGGAGGTCATTTTGCAAATGGTTGGCTAGAATTTTGGCAAATATTTTTACCTCAGAATTATTAATGAAATGGGCCTATAGGAAGAGTATTGGTCTGGATGTTGGCCTGGCTTAGGAATACCCACAGTGGAGGCCAAAAGGAGCCCCAGCGAAAAAAAACCTTTGACAGCAACTTCAGCATATAATGAAAGCAGGAAGGACACCAGTTCAGAGCCGAACTCGTGATAGTATTCTACCAGAAAACTGTCAGGATCAGGCGTTTTGCTTGCTAACATTTCAGACAGATTATTCCATCTACTGTAACAGGTTGGTTAAGGTCCGGGGGCCAAAGAGGGAGGAATAAAAGTCTGTTGAATGTCTACCAACAATGACTGTGCTATCTCCCAAGGAGTACGGACTGCAGATGTACAGGCCATGGTAGAAGGTAGCGTACACCTGCAGAATATCAGGAGTGCACGTCAGCTGACAACCCTCCTCGTCCACGATCTGGGGTATAATTCTTGAAGTAAAGTCTAACCAACACAGGAGCTTCCTGGATTTATCTCCATACTCATATTTTCCTCATCATTGTCCTCCAACAACATGTTGCAGCAGGTCCCTCACCACCGTCACACACTTAGCATGCTCGTGGGAAGGTTGGTCTAGGGCCTGATGCTCTAGGGCACCAATATGTCTTTCCATGGCTGTAACCTGCACTAATATCTTCTTCTCCTGACCATGAATAAACCTTGTTGCCAGTCCTTACTGTCCCATTACTGGTTAATGATCCCGAAAGAGCATTCCCGCTGAGCCAAGTGTCCCCTGGTTAGTCTTAAAATATGACTAAAGTTCGGGATCCAAGGTTCAGTAAGGTACCAGGCATTGAGGCACAACATGGGTCTCTGGGCTGGGTCTGTGGCTCCTACATCCAGGGTAAGTGGGACAGGATCAGAAATTCCCACTTGAAGGGTGGAAGCACTTGTCACTTGGCAAACATCAGTGGCAGGCAGAAGGAAAAGGTCTGTTTGGGACTCCGTTTTGTGGGCAGCTGAGGTGTATGTGTTAAGCGATGTCTTGGGGGTGCCAAATCCTCCAAAATTGCAGAGCCGTAGGGGGCCATCCAGGCTGCAAGCTGACACACACACAGGATGCACATCTCTGGATTGAGCATGGCACTGAAGTTCCAGAAGATGCATTTCATCCATCATCTGTTCTTTTTGCCTTCGCACCCTAAAGTGGGAAGGGTACATCCAGACGTGAATTCCGTGCTCACTGAGCCACTGGATTCAAGCTAACCTGGCTGATGAGGAATGATACTCCGAAACCGATCCCATGATTCTTGTTTCAGGTCCAGGGAGGACCTAACCTGGCAGTTCAGGCTGGATTGTTCCCATAGGGAACAGGGTCAAGACTGATTTGCATATGGCTGGGTCCAAACTGGGGTGGGATCGTGGCAAAAAAAACAATGGGTTAAACCCAGATCTTTGTGACTGAGAGTGAATGCTTGCATTGTTTAGAATTCCATCCATCATCTTTTCTTTTTGCCTTTGTCACCCTAAGTGGGAAGGGTATGCCCAGATGTGGGTCCTGTGCTCATTGCACCACTGGATTCGAGCTAGGTTGGCTGATGAGAGGTGATATCCTGAAACCAGTTGTAGGATGCTTGTGTTTGGTCCAGGGAGGACCTGGCCTGGCAGTTTGGGCTGAACTGTTCACATGGGGAGCAGGGTCAAGACTGATTTGCATATGGCTGGGTCCAAACTGGGGTGGGATCGTGGCAAAAAAAACAATGGATTTAACCCAGGTTTTTGTGACTCGGGTGAATGCTAGCATTGTTCAGCATTCTGTCCATCATCTGTTCTTTTTGCCTTTATATACCAAAAAACTCACCATCAGTGGCCCAAGGGGAGGGGTGAAAGGATAGTCCAAGAGTACCGAACTCAATGGGGGGGCTCTCAGCTGCAGCATCTACTGCAAGGCTGTCCCTTCCTGTCTATGGTGTCAGCTCTCCCACCCAGTCTGGCTGTACCACTTGTCATATTCCATGGAGCGGTATAATTACACTATGTACTTAGCATGAGCCCTAGGCCCATTTCACAGTTCACTGAAGGGGAGCAGGATGCTGTCAAAGGAGGTACCCAGTCCATGTGGGGGAAGATAGCTGGCCTCAGCCAAACCGCCAGGCCCCAGCGCTCGCTAGTTGCTTAAAGTAATCTCCAGAGGGGTGGGGGTTCCCCTCACCACCACCAGTACAAGGCCATGTGGGGGGCATGATGTTGCCAGCAGCTCGGTATTATCATGACCGGTCCTCCGCGGCCTGCGTTGTCCAGTCGGCCAGCACCAAGGCCCCACACCTGGTCGTCCAGAGGACATCATTTAATGATAATGGCTTCAGTTGGCTGACAACCTCTACAGGCAAGCCCTCTGAAGTAGGGCAGAGAGAGGCATGAGAGTCACTGTGGGAGTAGGAGGCAAGAAGGCAGCCAGGCCCTCCCATCAGCTCCACAGCAGGCAGAATTTCCGGGCCAATCTTAGCCTCCAATGGCTGGGCCCTCCAAAGCCTGGGGGAGAGAAACATGGGCCCCGGTAACCTAGTGCCAGTTCAATATTGCCTCTCACCATCAATGCCAAAAGCCATGTTGTCTTGTGGCCTAGTGGGAAGCTTGTCTCCACCAGCACGGTGCTCAAGCTTCAGTAGGTCACTGCTGGGTGCAATGAAATCCATATCACCATCCTGCGCCTCACGTTCCAACAGCACTCGGCAGCGACACCAACTCCCAGGGGCCCTAGCAGTCAGGACTAGCAGCAGTCACACCTGGGCAGCTATGGAGCGCAGCGGTTCACTCCGATGGTGGACCAACTGGTCAGAATTGCAAAGGATAGTGGAAGAGGTCAGGGCAGTCTCTCACTGTGACTGCCATGTTCGCCACCTTGGCCACGCCCCCATTAATTTTCATATTTAATAAAAACATTCAAAACAAAAACTCAAATCAAACCCACAGAACACAAATAACAATATTTTTTAATTAGTAAAATAATTAGATGTTCAATTAGCTAATTATCAATTTAAAAAGTGAGAAAATTAAAAAAAATCATCAATATATTAAATTTATAAATATTTTATTTATCAAATTACACACCTAATCCCTCAATAAACCCCCCACTCTAAAAGTAAAATTTAAAACATAACTTAGCAGACTATGAAACAGTAAAACACAAAAATAATAATTTAAAACATTTCAAATTACTGTAATAATAAATTAACACAAATTAATATGTACTTCACTTCCCACATAATACACCAAGAAACCTAACAACCTGAACATAACTTTTAAACATGACTTAAAATTGAATTTCAATAAATAAATAACAAGAAAAAGATATAACATACTTAAATTAATCAATTAACATTAAGTAATGTATAATTTATAAAGAAAACACTATCCACTAAATCATCTAAACAAATCCAATAAACCAAAATAAAAATTGAAAACAAATTTAAAAAATATTAAACTTTTAAACAGATAAATACCAATCAAAAGATATAAAATAACTGATAAATTATTTTATTAACATTGATTAAGGGATAAATCAAAACCCATTACCCATCCAAACCCACAGTAAGCCTAGCAACCTAAAAATATACATTATGATATTATTTATTTACAAAAATAATGATTTTACAATAACACACTGAAAACATAAAAGAATACCATAACACACCCTCACAATACATTACCCATCCAAACCCACAGTAATCCTAGCAACCTAAAAATATACATTATGATATTATTTATTTACAAAAATAATAATTTTACAATAACACACACTGAAACCATAAAAGAATACCATAATACACCCTCACAATAGCAATATAAAAGTAACAATACTTTATATTTGAATTTTATAGTGACTTACAGTCAATATTTTCGTTCACAATATTTTTATTGTGATTATATTTTTGCTACACTATTATGGTCAGACGATACTTTTGAGTCGATATTTGGGTGACATGCCTCTATTTCCCTTCCATAGGAAATGTCTGTGACAACCAATGACCTATATCCTTAATTAAGGTGAAGCACACACATAAAACTTGCAACATGTTCACTCAGCTAGAATGGCATAATCTGCAGACATTTGTCAGATTCAGTAGTGATTTCCACTCCCCTGTATTTTACTAAAATTGAATATTAAGAACCTTTGCCTTTACCTTTTACCTGGAAGACACACAGGTTAGAGAAGAGTGTGCATAAGGCTGTGGAGAATATGCACTGGAAGATCACAGCAAATAAACAAATAGTTTATTGGTTTCACATCTGGTTTTGCTATAAAACCCTTGGTCCCCTGCTCCGGGATTAGATACTGCACCACCCTATGGCACCAAAGTGTTCTACAGTACCGCTTCAAGAGTTCACTTAGCCATTTTAGTCCTATAAACAGCATTTACCTGCTAATAATTTCCAGGTAATGCCTGCATCATAAAGCCAAATTCAAGTCTAATCTGGACCTGCGAAAAAGACAACATTAAACAAAAATCTCTTCTGTGGGTTATTACAGTGGGCTAGATCAAGTCATCTGATGCCAATCTAGCTTGCGATGATGCTCATGTTGTACATCGTCCTTGTATGAAAGAAGCTTGCTCTGATGCTATCTGCTGTGTAGTGGGAGAGTTGAGACCCCACCTGCTGCTGCTTCTGCAACTGAAGCTCCAAATCCCTTAGAATAATAGCACAATATCGTTTAAAAATGGTGTCTTCAATGCCTATCTAGCTTTTACAAGTGTTTTTGGCACAATGTGTATTAAAACATTAATTACCTGCACATTATACAAATATACCTTGTGACACAGACCCACTCTAAAGGTATTTTGGCATTTTATGTAGCTGCCTCCAACAAGGATCTATTGTGCTGAAAAATGCACAGCTCCTTACTAATTTTCTCAAATGGTGCTTCGATGAGAACCAGGCCTGGGTCACCATTTGTAATGTATGATGCAGGCCGAGCAAATGTTTCTGACAACCTGCAGGTTAGATATCAAAATCATTATCTAGCAATTTTACACTATCCAACTGCACATAAGAGCATATGCAATTAAAACATATTCTCTGTTCATAATGTCATACCATGCACTTAAGAGCTTCTATGAACAGAGCTGGTGGGCTCTGGTCATCTCTGGAACAGTAATGCATCTTTCATTCTCCTTCTCTCCCCCAGTTGCCCTCTTCTTCACTCAATGTCAAGCCATTCTCCAGCTAGCTTATGTTTCAGACAATCATCTGCTTTGGTTTACCTTTAAATTCGCATCAGTGCACTTGTTTGGTTACAGCACCAAGGAGTCTTACACTAAAAGACCACACCGGCATGCATTGATATCTGGCAGCAAGAGCAATAGTTTCTGAAACATGACGACATGCAATTGCTTTGACTTTCAATTGATTGCTGCCAGCGACTGACTGGACAATTCATTTTAAATAATTCAGCAATGTGATACAGAGCATAAGCAACGTGGCTGTACTCGCCCAGAATATGTGTTACATTTCTGCATCATTCGAGTCTATTTATTAAATACGAGTTACAGAAGAAAGGTAACACTGGCATCCAGTCTGTGTCTGGTAGATGAAGTAGCACGTCAATTAGTATCACTTGAAATTAAAACCTATTACTCTTGAAAGTTATCCTTCCCTTTGACCTCTGAAAAGGGCCACACAAAAGAAGCACAAAATATTGAGGCAGATGAACACAGCCAAGACCACACATTATTCCCATGCCTCTTACAATGCGTGATAGATTATATCTACAAGTACCGTGGCTTTCTTGGTATTACTGATCCTCATTGTCTTTTCCAGGTATTAATTTTCTTATTTTATTTTGTCCCCGTCAACTATGTTCTATGATTCACTAAACTTTCTGTGAAAAACACAGGGATCGATTCACATGAAAGTTGTAAATCTGCACGCACAGCTTTACTATATCGCCTCGGTGCAGATCTACAGCATTTTGGGTTTCACAGACATTCGAGAAATACGTCTGGGACATAGCTTTGTGGGGGGGGGAGGGCAGTGGGCCTTCATTCACCAACATACACATGCATACACTCACTCATACCCACATTCATCCATGCATTCATACATCCATTCACACACACATCCACACACACTGACATCCATACATGCACACACGCATGCACACATCACAACATACACGCACTCACACATCCATACACGCACACCCGGACAACATGCATTCACGCACGCACAGACATACACACACACCCCACACACACACAACACCCCCCTCCACTGTCGGAGCACCCTACTTTCCTTTTGTGTGGGGGTCCTCCGGCATGTGACGGGACGGGGCGCTGCTGCCAGCATCCGCATCTGCCAGCAGATCACCGTCAGGCCGTATCATGGGTCATGATACGGTCTGTGGCGGTGTACTGCCACCTTATTGCCGGCATGACCACAGCCGGAAATCCGCCATCCTTATGGCAGAAATTCGGCGATGGTCATGATACGGCTGACGGCTGGTAGCCGCGGCAATGGTCTTTTGGCGGCTGTCACTGCGGCGGTAAGCGGTTATTACCGCCACTGTCATAATGAGGGCCTAAAACTCTTATTCTGTTGAAAATTCATAACTTGACTTGTGTATGTTGGATTTTTGTCGTTGTGGTCTTGTTTTGTTTAGATAAATATTGTCTATTTTTCTAAACTTGTGTTGTGTCATTTTCGTTTTAACTGGGTTACTCTGTGTGATGGTACAAATACTTTACACATTGCTTCTGAAGTTAAGCCTGCCTACCTGTGCCAAGCTACGAAGGGGGAGAGTGGGGGAGGAGGAGTAGATGACGGTGATTCTCCTTTGCCCTGTTAGAGTGAGGGTTCTTGCTTGGACACTGGGTAACCTGAGTGCCAACCAAAAACCAATTTCTAACAAAAGTGAAGTAAATCACTCCTACTTTGCCACACATACATATGAAAACTCTCAACCAAACAGAGCATGCATAAGACTGTGGCACAGTTTCCTGTCTACCAGTAAATCAGTAGATAGGGATTTGCATGAAAACCCAAAGGTAGCTAAAGAATAATCTATCTGTCCCCTTGACACATAGTAACACAAAGTTGTTCATACCACTAATTGATTTGTATTAGTTTGGACAACTTTGCCATACTAGTCTTGAATTTGTGTTGGGAAATGACCATAGGCATAATGGGGGTCATTCTGACCCCGGCGGTCCAGGGTCGGCGGGAGCACCGCCGACAGGCCGGCGGTGCCCCGCAGGGCATTCTGACCGTGGCGGTTCAGCCGTGGCCAGAAAGGGTAAACCGGCGGTCTCCCGCCGGTTTACCGCTGCCCTTAGAATCCCCCATGGCGGCGCAGCTTGCTGCGCCGCCATGGGGGATTCTGACACCCCCTACCGCCATCCTGTTCCTGGCGGTTCGCCCGCCAGGAACAGGATGGCGGTAGGGGGTGCCGCGGGGCCCCTGGGGGCCCCTGCCGTGCCCATGCCAATGGCATGGGCACGGCAGGGGCCCCCGTAAGAGGGCCCCACAAAGTATTTCAGTGTCTGCCTAGCAGACACTGAAATACGCGACGGGTGCAACTGCACCCGTCGCACCATCCCACTCCGCCAGCTCAATTCTGAGCCGGCATCCTAGTGGGAAGGTTGATTTGCCCTGGGCTGGCGGACGGCCTTTTGGCGGCCGCCCGCCAGCCCAGGGCAAATGTCAGAATCACCGCAGCGGTCTTTCGACCGCTGTGCGGTGTTCTGACGGCGGTACCTTGGCGGACGGCCTCCGCCGTCCGCCAAGGTTAGAATTAGGGCCAATGTTTTGCACCTTGTTTGTGTTATGAAAGTAACACAAACACTGCATTTAGTGTAAGTACATTTTGGCTCATGTTTCTATAGTGCACAAGATGTTGTCAAAGAACATACATTTTTGCTCTTAAAAACTACTAACACAGTTCATAACATTGAAATATTAAGAGCTTAAGTGAACAAACCAGAGCAGGAAGGGACTATAAATGGTGCTTAACACCTGGCTGTTTCAAGATTACAGTGACCTAATAGACAGCCTCTCCCTTTCTTTTTCCACTGCCTCTGCAGGATATGTGGATTTGGCAGGATGGAGTGAGGGTGAGACTGGGGACAAGAGGGCACAGTGAGTTTTCTCCCTTCCATCCTTCTATAACTCTGTGTCTGTCTCAACACTGTCTTGTGCCCTATCTGCGGTGGGTTTACCCTCTGGGCCCATGCCTCCTTTCCTTTGTGGCGCCTCCCTAGCCTGAATAATTCCAGTCATGCTTGCTTCCCTAGTGGCACCTCACAGGTTGTTGTATATATAGATTACATTCTTATTTACTCACAAAACAGAAAGTTGTTGCAACGACTCTGAGAAAATGATCTTTTTTTTTAAGATAGGCAAATGTACTTTCCACACAAAGTCTGGTGAATTCTTGTGATATTTTCTATCCCCAGAATGTGGTACCATGGATCAGAAAAAGGTGCAGGCAATCCTGGACTGGCTGGCACCATCCTCGGTCAAGGAGGTGTAAAGTTTAATGGGGTATGGAAACTTTTATAGACACTTTATTATTTATTTCTCTGACATAGTAACCATGATAACCAGAACTGTATTAAAAAAGAGGACATTCTGCATGGTCTGATGAGGCCAATAATGCATTCAAATTACTCAAAGAGAAATTCACTATGGCTCAGGTACTCAGACATCTGGATCAGAACTTGACACATTTTGTAGAGTTGAATGATTCTCAGGTTTCCCTTGGAGTTATTCTGTCACAAAGTGACAGGATCAATGTCCAAATGTATCCAGTAGTATTTTTTCAAAACAATTTTTGCCAGCCGAACAGTACTACACAGTAGCAGAATGAGAACTATTGGCAGTTAAGATGTGCTTCCTAGAATGGTGGAAGTACTTTTGCAACATACCATTATATACTGATCATAAGAATCTCCCATTCTTGCTAACATTATAGGTCTTGACCCTCAGACAAGTAAGATAGTTGTTTTTTTAGCAAATACAATTTCATCGTTACCTATCCTCCAGGCACACGTCAGAATAAGGCTGATCTGTTATTCAGGTGGGGTTATTCGAATCAGATTCTGAATCTGAACACATAATAGGTCTTTGCGAACAAGAATCATGTTCATAATAACCTTCCGTATCACGGTACCACCTTATTTGTTCCCACCAAAGAACTGAGACAAGAAGCCTTAACTTGGTGTCATGATACCTTATTGGCGGACATGCTGAAACTCACAAGCCTTTAGACAATTGCCAGCAATGGTTTTGGTGGCCTACTCTGGCCAAGGATGTGCATCCAGACCTGTCACATCTGCTCTCAGAGTAAGGCTTCCCATACAGCCCTTGCATGGCTGTTAAGAACCGTACCTGTACCCCCACATCCCTGGCATATGATAAGTATGGATTTTATTGCCGTTTTGCCCAACTCCAATGGTCACAATACTCTTTAGTGGTTGGTTTGTTTTCCAAAATGGCCCACTTCATTGCCCTGAAACAAATATCCATTGCTAAGACACTTTCCAACCTATTTGTTCAATACATATTGGGCCTCATTCCGAGGCCGGCGGGTGGCGGGAGCCGCCCGCCTGGCGGGAACCGCCATATGGCCGCTCCGTGGTCGAAAGACCGCGGAGGCCATTCTGGCTTTCCCGCTGGGCTGGCGGGCGACCGCCAGAAGGCCGCCCGCCAGCCCAGCGGGAAACCCCTTCCCACGAGGAAGCCAGCTCCGAATGGAGCCGGCGGAGTGGGAAGGTGCGACGGGTGCAGTTGCACCCGCCGCGAATTTCAGTGTCTGCTAAGCAGACACTGAAATTCTTTGTGGGGCCCTCTTACGGGGGCCCCTGCAGTGCCCATGCCATTGGCATGGGCACTGCAGGGGCCCCCAGGGGCCCCACGACACCCCATACCGCAATCCTGTTCCTGGCGGGTGAACCACCAGGAACAGGATGGCGGTATGGGGTGTCGGAATCCTGGAGGATTCCTGAGGGCAGCGGAAAACCGGCGGGAGACCGCCGGTTTTCCCTTTCTGACTGCGGCCAAACCTCCGCGGTGAGAATGCCCTTGAGAGCACCGCCAGCCTGTTGGCGGTGCTCTCGTGGTCGTTGACCCTGGCGGTCAATGACCGCCAGGGTCAGAATGACCCCCATTGTGTCTACACAGTCTGCCATCTGTCATTATTTCTGACAGGGGTCCACAGTTCATTTGCTGATTCTGATGCAGTCTCTGCACATCTTTGGACTTTTACTCTCAACTCTCGCCTGCCTATCACCCACAAACTGATGAACAGACACAGCAAGTAAACCAGGTACTTGAACAGACACTGCAATGATTTGACCTCAACCCCTGAAAAGTGGGAGTCCTTATTGCCTTTTGCAGAGTTTGCATACAACAATTTACAGCATTCAGCGACTGGGGTATCTCCTTTTTGTTGTGTAACAGGTGCTATTCCATGAATGCTTCCTCACCTGTAACCCTGGATGGTCATTTGCAATTTGAAGTCCAGAGGTTTTTGGATTCACCATGCATCAAGTCTCATTTGTTTTACCTTAGACTGAAGAGGGTTGTGAAGCCCGCAGTGCATCTGAGGCGAGGGTACCAAGGTTGTCGCGTTTAGTAATGTGGAAGATATAAAGTAATCACATTGAATCCAAATGTTCAGTTCAGAAAAGTTTATTGGAGTTCTTTTTACAGGGAACCGTATGCCGTGTATGTAGAAAGCCGACACGTGTTTCGCCCCCCTTGGCGGGTTTTCCTGGGTCTTTCTCAAGGCTAATAGGCAGTCATCAGAAGAAATCCGTTGTGGTAGACTGTATATTTGCTGGCTGGATTTTTCAATCAATATGAAATTATGCGGAATTCCAAGAATTGGCGATTTACATTCCGGGTTGAATACCTTGTTATCATGCAGCGTTCTGACCCGATTGGGACTCTTCAGTCTCACAATTTCTATTTGGGGGAACTGGTCCAGACCCCACCCTATAACCCACAATTGACTCAGAAAGGGCAATTTGATGAATGAGAGAGTTGGACCATATGAACATAGTTTGCTTGAACCATCATTTTTTTTACCTGATTGCATAGACAGGATATGGTCCTGAGAAGAATTCCTGGGAACCAACTGGTAATGTTCATGTCCCTCATCTGATTGGGTCATTTCCTGCATTCCACCCTGACCAACCACGGCCAGTGGGTCGTCCTTGTGGAGGCGAACTGTCACTACTCAATCTGGTACCTATGTGCTGTGGGTTTTACCCACTGGGCCCATGTCTCCTTTCCTTTGTGCACCTCCCTAAACTGAATAATTCCAGTCATGCTTGCTTCTCGAGTGGCACCTCTCAGGCCCATGCTCTCTCTCTGTGGGTCCCCCCTTCT
The DNA here is from genome assembly GCF_031143425.1 of Pleurodeles waltl. Taxonomy (NCBI): domain Eukaryota; kingdom Metazoa; phylum Chordata; class Amphibia; order Caudata; family Salamandridae; genus Pleurodeles; species Pleurodeles waltl. The sequence goes on along the minus strand of NC_090438.1, from coordinate 623,433,629 downwards.
GCTGAAGTCTGAACCACTGACTCGCCTGTCGTGTTGCTATGCAGGTTTCATCCAGTTCGCACTTTCAGATGTCACGTACACAGTTTGAATAATCATGTTTGATCTGAATCACAGTGGGTAGTACCATCATGCCCTTGGGTTCCGTTGGAATGGTCATGTGTCATTTACTGTTTACACCTGCTACTGGGTAGGCCCATTTCCCCCTGTTGTGCAACATGTGTGTTCCTCCTCAGGTACACTAAATTATTCAGTGTCTCCACATGGGGCACATTGTGGAACACTCCTGGCTTCCTGTATAAATACTTGAATCTGCACCACTGCTTGGCCTCAAACTTGTTCTTGAAGTGCACCAGCCTCATTCCTGCACTGACCTTTCCAGTGCCCAAGTCCAGCAGGTCTCTTCCCTGCGATCATATCCAGATTCACCTAGAGCTTCTAGCACTCCAGTCTTCTAAGCCCTTTGATTGACTATGATTCTGGTGTCTGTGACGCTTCCAGTATTCTTTTATATGATCTACTACTCCGTTCCTGTTGAGTTCCTTGCACTGAGTTTTTTATTATTTTAGATTCCAGTTCCAGGGGGGTGGTCTGGCCACAAGCAAAGATGGCCACTTACTAGGTGAGTTCCGTGCACCGGAATGCACCCAGGAGGAGTAGCGGGACCTGAGGAGCAGTGGAGTGCCAATACCTCTCCCCTCCCACTGTCTCTGTGGTTGTGGCTGGGGCCCAACTCCTTGTCACGGCTTCCTCTGAAGTCATAGACCCTGATCTGGCCACACCGGCCTGGGCAGTGCGTCCGGGACCTGCTGACGGTGGGGAAGTCAAGGGCTTGATTGCTCCTGCCAATCGCGCAGCCTACACCAGCCTCCCCTGGGGCACCCCAGAGACTGCTGTCTCCAGCCACCATGTGTCCTCGAGTCCTGGGTCCCTCCGCTAGCACCTTTCATCACAATGACATGGCTGCCCACTCAGAGCACATGCAGGTCACCCGGTGCCCCAACAGGGTGCCACACAGTCATCATGGGCCAGACGGAGCAGATCCCCATGGCCAGCCTGGACTAGCTCTTACCACCAGGGGGGGCCACCACTGATTTCTGAACCTGGGGCCTTAGACCCAGCATACTAACCTAATGCCTAACTCACTGGGCTCAAGTGTGCCCCTTGAGCCTTTGCAACGTGTGCGACTGCCTGCCCCCCTGGCCATCTCTACCTTCTGATACTGTGTCCTGGTGTGGGGTCCCCCTCCACCCACCGAGCGGTGCGATCCCTCATTGACTAGACCCCCATGTGTTATCCCCTCCCCTGGAGTTCCTATGGACACACAGAGAGGGCCCCATGTGCAAAGACTCATCGGGAAGGGCCCGCCCCGTCAAGAAATGCTTTCTCCAGCACGAGCAGGTGCGGCAACTGCTGACTGCCGCCTGGGTCCATGGCCTTATGATTTCAAGGGCCCAGAGATCTGCATAGCCGCCAACTTTTCAAATGAAACCAATAACAAGGGAAAGGCGTTCTTGGCCCTTTAGCTCCAGCTGCGCTAACTGGACATCAAGTTCTGACTGTTTGAGCCTGCCCGTATGTGGATAACAAAAGGCAACAGCTCTAAAGACTTCTTTGACAATGGACCATACACCCCTGGACCCATTGGCTGCTTCATGCCCCCTGGGCACTCCCTCTCTTCCTACCACCTCTAGCAACTGCTGGAACTGTTCGGAACCATAAATGAGGCAAGGTCCTAGAACAACCACCCAGCTCCCGGGCAGTGGCGGCCCTCACCCAGGACAAGGGCCGTGATAAATCTTGGTCCCCACCAAAACCCCCACTTCTGGAGGGCTGAGACTTGTCTTTCGTTTTTGGGGGCTGCTCCCTTGCATCAACTAATGCCTAGAGAAGATCTTCTCATCTCCAGGAAGGGAGGATGAGTATATAATTTGTACATGTTTACCTATAGCCAATGATGTTTACTCTGCCGGTCTTCATGTTGATTACTCCGGAGTGGCTGCTGATTGCTCTGCCTTTGAGTTGTGATGCTGTGATATTATGCATAGTTAAACCCCTGAGTGCCTTTGTACTAACACAGGGTTTATTGTTCTGTGCTGCTTTGCCCAATTGCAGCTTACACTGGCACACCTCTTGTTGACCACTTATGAGTGGCTGCAGTATGCTGTGTTTTAAAAATTATGTTATTGTACATTGCTATGTTCCCAAGTTCCTTTGTAGTGAGATGGGGCTCACTGCTCTGCATTGTTTTGTTTCACCTTACCATACAGCACCGTTCTTGGTGCTAGTATACCCGCTGGTTCATTGCTGTATTGCTTAATGTTGGCTAGCGACATATGCAGACCTGATTATTGCACCCCTCCATACCTATCTCTCATCCCCTGGGATGATTCACAGAGACAAGATGCCCCCTTGTGAAGCTGTCCTCTTTGTCCGCCCTTCCCCAGACTCAGCTGTCATCCTGGTTTTCCACTGACCATCCCCTTGTCTGCCCCCTCCCGGGAGGCACCTGGCATGCTGGTTGTGTAAATTTAGACCTGCGGTTTACAGACTCTGGCCCTCACTGAGGTCTCCCCTTGATTCAGTGCTGATTTCTTGGTGTTCTTCCTCCATTCCTCTCTCCCTCTGAGTTACTTCTCACAGTAGTCGCCCCATTCTTCACTATGTTAAGGAGCTCCCTGTGCACCCTCCCCTAACTTCCCCCCTCTTCCTCCTTTCCTTCACATTTTTATTGCTCCTCTCTAGTTTTCTACCCTCCCTTCTCCTATCCCATTTCCCACCTCCCATGTCATCTTTCGCCTCCACCCCCTTCGATTTGTATCTGGAAGCTCACGCTCTATGCACTTACTGTTCACTCCTTCTACCATTCTGATGGCTACTCCAGCTCCCACGGCTTCCTCCTCCCTGCACACCATCTCCTGTAATGTTAAAGGCATTTGTAGGACAGTGCCATTAGAAGGATCTGGACCCTCCAGGAAGTGTGGCATTGCAATCCTCTTGTGCAGATCCCTGCCCCTCACTGCCCTTAAGACCTACTCTGACCTGGACGGTCACTACGTCCTCGGCAAACTTAAACTTGCGAGCTTACGCTGTGTGTCGGCTAGTATATGCACCCACAGGCCCCAAACGTATTTTCCTTCTCCAACTTAATCACCTTCAGACAGAGATTGGAGCCTCCCATTACCTTATCAGGGGAGATTGCAAACTGGTGCGCGATGCGGTGCTTGACTGCACCATCTCTTTGGACGTTGGAAATAATGCAGACAGAGCTGTCCTAGGAGATGCATTGTCAGATCACAGCCTGGTGGCCCACTGGTGTCTTTCCTACGCGGAAGAATGGGAATACACCTTTCTGTCACTGGTCCATGGCACTCAGTCCTGATTAGACTATAGCCTTGTCTCACACCAGGTGGGTGCCCATTTTCGGGAATCCCGGATCATAGAGGCAGCACTCTCCAACCACTCCCTGTCCTACTTACTCTGGATTTGGGACACTCCTCCCCAGGACATAAGCCATGGTGTCTGAATATATCACGCTACCGCACCCACCAAGGCAAAGCCCAGCTATGTTCACACGTTTTCAATGACCTAGTTAATAACAAGGGATCATTTTCCTCCCAGCAGATCTTGTGGGCAGCTGCAAAGGCAACCATTTGTGGTCAGCTCATGATAGATGCTGCCCTCACCAACGCCCAGAGATTGAACCAGCAGAACAGAAGGACCTAGAGGGTGAGATTGCAGCCAATATACTGTGGACCCCTCCTCTCCTGTCTGTCACCACTTGGAAATGGCCTGTATGGAGCTAAACACCCTGTTCACTTTCAAGGCAAAGTATGCACTCCAGAGGCCTAAGGGACGTCATTATGAGCAAGGCAAGAATGCAGGTTGTCTATTGGTGGCCCAATTGTGACAGCAAGAGGCAAAGCTTGCCATTCTAGCTATTCAAGCTGCGGTCGGTGCTATCCTCACCCACCCACAAGACATTGTTGGCAAATTCACTGATTTCTACTGATCCCTTTACATACTGATCCCTTTACACCTGCCTATCTAGCTGCCTTCTTGATGACGTGCACATACCTAGCCTCAATAAAGATGGCAGGAGCTTACTTGAGGGTGAAATTAGCAAGACTGGAATAGTGCAGGCCATCCCCAGACTTCCCTATCCTAAGGCCCCCGTGGAATTCTACAAATGGGCTGGCGGGGATGAAGTTGGGCCCGACCTCAGTTCAGCGACTCCATCGCTGACATGATCAGCACCCAGGCCCTTGCCTCCACAGACTGCGCTTGAATTTCCACCTTGAGAACGCCAACGACAGCAACTCCACTGCTCTGATCACCAACCTCGGCCTCAAACAACTGGTCACGACGCCCACCCACTCCGCATGCCACACACTCGACCCCATCTTCTCCACCAGCAGCCACGTCACCTTCAGCCATACCACCGAACTCCACTGGACTGACCACCACTGCGTCCACTTCACCTTCCAGAAACCGCCACTCACCACCGCCCACAACAGATCCCCCGCAACAGCTGGAACAAGATCTCAGAAGACCAACTGCTCTCATCCTTGCCCGGGCCCCGCCACCCAGCACCACGACCCCAACACAGCCGCCCTCAACCTCAGACACTGGTTAGACGACTGCGCCAACACCCTCGCCCCGCTCAGGAAATCCTCCAACAACCGCACTAGCACCAAGGCCATCTGGTTCACTGCCGACCTTCAGACCTCCAAGTGGGAGTGCCGGAAAATCGAGAAGAAGTGGCGCCACGAACCAACAGAGAGCAACCACGCAGCCCAAAAGACAGCCATCCGCAAGCACTGCCAGCTTATCCGGACCACCAACAGATACTTCTACAAAGATCGCATCGACAACAACGCCCACGACAGCAAAGAGCTCTTCAGCATCGTCAAAGAACTCACCAACCCCAGGTCATGCTCCATCAGCCCCACCTCCATCGCAAACCTCTGCGACTCTCTCGCCACCTTATTCCATTGCAAGATCACAGAAATCCACAACAGCTTCAACTCCTCACTCCCCACTACCAACACGACCACAACCAACCCCAATGCTCCCAGCCACACCAACCTCTTGCTCCCCTGGACCCACATCAATGACGAGGACACCACCAAAACCATGAGCACCATCCACTCCAGATCTCCCTCCGACCCCTGCCCCCACCATGTCTTCAACAATGTGAGCCCCATCATCGCCCCCCCAACTCCGCATGATCATCAACAACTCCTTCGAGACCGCCACCTTCCTGGAGAGCTGGAAGCACGCCGAAGTCAACGCCCTGCTAAAGAAACCAAAAGCGGACCCCGAAGACCTCAAGAATTACCGACCCATCTCCCTCCTTCCCTTCCCGGTGAAGGTCATCGAAAAGATCGTCAACAGCCAACTGACCCGCTTCCTGGAGGACAACAACACACTGGACATCTCCCAATCTGGATTCCTTAGGAATCAGAGCACCGAGACATCAGGACCATGCTCGACAAAGGCAAAACTGTGGCCCTCATCCTCCTGGACCTCTCGGCGGCTTTTGACACCTTCTGCCACACCCTATGCACTCACCTCTACGACGCCGGGATCTGCACAAGGCCCTGGACTAGATCACATCCTTCCTCTCCGGCAGAACTCAGAGAGTCCACCTCCCTCCCTTCCTGTCAGAAGCCACCAAGACCATCTGCGGCATTCCCCAAGGGTCTTCTCTCAGCCCAACTCTTTTTAACATCTACATGGCATCGCTCACCAACATCATCCGATCCCACATCCTCAACATCGTCCCCTACGCCGACGACACCCAGCTGATCCTCTCACTCACCAAGGACCCCGCCACTGCCAAAACCAACCTCCATGACGGACTACATGCCATCGCTAACTGGATGGAGAAGAGCCCCCTCAAACTTAAGTCGGACAAGGCAGAGATCCTCATCCTCGGCTCCAATTGCTCCGCATGGGATGACTCCTGGTGGCCAGCCACCCTACGAACCCCACCTACACCCACCACCTACGCACGCAATCTAGGCTTCATCCTAAACTCATTGCTCACCATGACCCATCAAGTAAACGCCGTTTCATCTTCCTGCTTCAGCACCCTCTGCATGCTTCGCAAGATCTTCAGATGGATCCCCATCGAACCAAGAAGGGCGGTCACCCATGCCCTCGTCAGCAGCAGACTGGACTACGGCAACGCACTCTATGCAGGAACCACAGCCAAGCTCCAGAAGAAACTGCAACGTATACAGAACACCTCGGCACGCCTGATGCTCAACATCCCACGCCGCAACCACATCTCAGCCCACCTCAGAGACCTACACTGGCTTACCATCACCAAGAGGATCACCTTCAAACTCCTCATCCACAAAGTTCTTCACAACACGGGCCCTGCCTACCTCAACGAGCGACTCACCTTCCACGCTCCCACCCGCCAGCTCCGCTCCACCAACCTTGCCCTCGCCGTCGTCCTTTGCATCCATCGAACTACATCCGGTGGCAGATCCTTTTCCCACCTCGCCGCCAAGACCTGAAACACCTTTCCCGCCCACCTGTGACAGACCTAGGACCTCCTGACCTTCAGGGAACACCTCAATACCTGGTTATTCGAGCAGTAGCAGTTCCTCCCCACACCCCTTTCAGCGCCTTGAGACCCTAGCGGGTGAGTAGCGTGCTTTACAAATGTTTGATTGATTGATTGATTGATTGCCTATATGATGCCTTCTGTGAGACTGAATGCTTGGGCTCTCTAGGTGCCATTTCTAATGGGGCGATGATAGCAGTCTTACCAAAGCAGGGGAAGGCCCCCATACTCTGTGGGAGTTACAGGCCCAGCTCTCTGGTCAATGGGGACATTAAAACCCTAGCGGGAGTCCTGGCAGCCCGCTTACGAAAGGTGATCCCGTCACTCATCCACTACACACAGATGGGATTCGTCCCCATCCGTTCCTCCAAGAACCACTGCCTCACTCTTGCACATACCTTGTGGTCGGCCAGAGACCTGCAGAACAAAGCCCTTGTCCTTTCCCTAGATGCTAAAAATACTTTTGACAGGATCGAGTGGTGGTATCTTTTCACGATCCAGCGATGTTTTGGCCTAGGGGATGGATTAATTGCCAAGGTTTTCTGGCTTTACGACTCACCTAAGGCCCAGGTGAACTGAGGAGGCTTTCTTTCAGACCTGTTCCCAATATGGAGAGGGACCCAACAGGGTTGCCCATTATCACCCTTGTTGTTCCTTTTGGCCATGGAACCCTTGGTGGCCTCAATCCGACACTCGCAGTTTATACTTGCCGCAGATATCTGGTGTCCCCATCGCAGGCGGTACGTCCATGACCTATCTCTAAGCAGATGACATACTTCTCACACTCACAGACCTTCCCCACTCTCTCACAAATCTGCAGGATATCCTCACCAACTTTACAGCACTCTCGGTCTCCGAAGTGAGCTGAGACAAAAGTGAGGCGTTGCCCCTGCCTGTTGCACATAACCACATGTGCGGCTATCTCCCACTTTCCATTCTGCTGGACACCTTCACCCCTCAAATATCTCAGGCTCTATGTCAACAGAGGTCTGGACCACATGTTAGCGGGCTATTCTGACCCCTTGATAGCCCACATGAAGCTAGACTTCAACAAATGGTCACGGCTGGGCCTCTCTCTGCAGGGAACAGTACAAGCAGTGCAAATGGTGATGTTACCATGGTATACATACACCCTTGGCATGCTGCCCTTGTTGGTTCCTCTACCCACGCTCTGTTCAGTGGATAGGTGCATACGTTATTTCATCTGGGGACTTCTTGAGCCCATCTGGTCAGCTCCAAACTCCTAGTCCACTGCTCAAGCAGAAGATTGGGCCTGCCCTCAGTGAAGCACTAAGCTTTAGCCCTCCACATCTCTCAGCTTGCCTATATGCTCCCTGAGACATAGGATTTGCCACTGTGGGTACAAGCAGAATGCACACCATTGGCATGCCCCTAGAGGCTGGGTCCACTCTACAATGATGGAGCATCTATGTTGCACCCTGTCAATCCAATAGTGTGTGCCATGCTGAATTCATGGTGGCGTGCCCACCGCCTATTTGGAGTGGATCTCTACCTTCACAAGCATCTGCAGATTTGAGGCAATGCCAGCCTGCAAATTGGAGGAGAGTTGGTGGACTGGGAGGGGTGGCACTCGTGGGCATTGGTAGCCTTTGCCAGATTATGGACATTGGTGCCCTCAAGCCCTTTGCAACCCTCCACAAGGACTTCGGCCTCTCGCTGCAACAGTCCTGGAGATATCTCCAACTGCAGCGCTGTCTTAATCATTGCATAGGGGCTAGACCTTAGGTTCTCTAGCCCTTCCCCATACTTTCCTATCTTAGGACACAGGGCCATTCCTGCAGGATAATGTCAGATTTTTACAACGTTTTGAACCACCAGCTGTTCTCCCTATCTCTCCTGAACAATGCTGCACTAAATGACAGGTTAGATTGCAGGTGGACTGCGAAACAAAGGACTGGGCTGATCTACTAGAGGCATTCAACTGTGGGGCGAGGAAGGCATATATGAAATTCTGCCTCTTTAAAACCCTGCATGACTGGCACTGGACATCCATGAAACTGAGGGCAGAGGGCCTATCACCCCACACAAATTGCTGGCACTGCCCCCATGCCCACTGTGACCTTTTGCACATTCTGTGCTATTCTTCCTCAATTCAGCCTTATTGGGACACAGTTGGGAACAAGCTGCTCCCTGATCTTTTTACACGACATGGCAGAGTCTCCATATCTATCCCACCCGCAGACCTATCTCTTAAATACTGTGCTTGCCACAGCCAAGATATGTATACTTCATCACTGGCGCTCCCTCTGGACCCCTTCTCACGATGAATGGCTTTGGGCAACGTATCAGATGGCCTTCCATGAGAGAGTCATCTACAACCTATGGGACAGGTTAGAGACCTTCCTTCAAACTTGGGCACCCTTCCTCCATGATGTAACACAATAGTCTTGGGTCCTCCGTGCACACACCGGCCATGCTCTACAGTGCCTCATGACATCACAGGCACAGACCTGTGCAGACATACTACTGCTAATACAAGCCTCCCCTTGCCCACCCCTTCCCTCCCCACATCCATCCCTTCTCTTCCTTCTTCCTCCCCCCATACTCTTTCCTTCTCTCCCTTGCCATCCCACCTTGGACTCTCACCCACGGATGCATTCATGGATGCCCTGACCTGATCTGATCACCAACTGATTCCTCCCACCCCTGTACCAATGCCCCATCATTTCTATGCATGCTCCAGCATGACCTCCAATTTAGTTTCTACGCCTTCGGAGCCACCATCAGGACTTTTGCTTAAATTTCAGTTTTAATCTTAATCTTATGCCTCGATCGGAGTCCTGTGTTCCTATTGCACCTAGGACTGTATACTTGGTGGAAATGTAATAGTGTTGCTATTGCCCTCCTGATGTCTCATAGCCGCCCCACACATTTTTTCCTTTTGTACTGCTTTGTGTTGCTCCTTTGAATAACAAATAGCAAAACAAAAAAGAGATTCCAGTTCCAGTGGTTTTAATGCTAACTTAACTCTCAGGTTAGTGCGCACTAAACTATAGACTTGCTATTGCCCTCCTGATGTCTCATAGCCCCCCATACATTTTTCCTTTTGTACTGCTTTGTGTTGCTCCTTTCAATAAAAAATTGCAAAACAAAAAAGAGATTCCAGTCCCAGTGGTTTTAATGCTAACTTAACTCTCAGGTTAGTGCGCACTAAACTATAGACTAGTAATATCCAAGACATTCTTCCTAAGATGTAAATTTGATTTTGAACTGTGAACATTGTTAGAGTATTGAGACCCTTAGGCCCAATGCTTGAACTCTTCATATTCAAACAGAAAGGTTGCCGTTGTGTCCTGGAAGCGTTGTATCTTGCACCTTGGACTTGTCTCCAAGAGACTATAGTTGTATTCGTTCAGACTCCCTTTTCCTGCGTGAACCGGAGTTCCGGAAGTTCTACATTTATTCTTTAAATGGTTGCTATTTCTCTCTTTCATGTTATGCTTATGATGATGCCTGTAAGTGTATATGAAGAGCAAATAATTTTTTGGTTCTAAGTAGGGAATCATAGGTAACTTTGTTTTTTTTCGTTGTAGTGTAGTCCTGGGCCTCAACATTCTAGGCAGTGTACGAGGCAGCCAAGCAGTTCCCACAGTGATGTGGTTTCTTCATTTTTATTATTTTATTCTATCCCTGTTTCCCCCCCAGGGAGCTGTCAGAACCAGATGAATGGGAGACAGTGTTACTGTAGCCTCAGAAGAAGGAAGGTGGGAATTCTGCACAGCTTCAATCTATCTCTGGTATGCAGATGGTTCAAAATAGTTTGACAGAGCCCAAACAAAAAGGTGTTGAATGTTGCTCACTTTTACAACTATCGCTATGGGTGTGCAGTGTGTGTGTGTGTGTGTGTGTGTGTGTGTGTGTGTGTGCGCGCGCATGTGTACACGTGTGTATGTGGGTGATGTCTAAAAGACATTTAAAGAGTAACAATGCAATATAATCCTTGATTAACTTCAGGTGCCTCACAAACAATGAGTCCTAATTCTATAGGTAGTTGGAATGGTAAAAAGGAATTAGTAGGAGAAAGGAGATTAGGATATTGGAATGGTTCAAGGTGCAATGGTATTTTCTGGTGTAAAGACACTAGGATATAGGTAGGGATAGAGGTCCGCTTGTATAGGGGGAGACAGAGGTAGAAAATACAATGGTACACTTTAGAATATAAATATGTGAAAAGATACAGGTACTAGGGTATTGTGGAGGTACTAGAGCACATGTGGGTAGAGGCACCTGGGTACAGTCGAGGATCTAGGTAGTAGGACATAGGTACAAAAACAAGCATATATAAACAAGTGGAGGAAACAGGTATGTGGAGAAAATATTTCTAGAATGTATTTTCATTAAATATATGTTCCTTTGGAATTTGAAGTCACATACAATGTGGTGGCCAGGTGCAATGTTTCAAGGATCATATTACAATGTCTAGGAAGTGTTGCGTTCTTAAGGAGATGCATGATTGTCTGGCTAAACAGTATGCTCCTAGATAATCACAGTCCAGTTATATTTGAGGCATGGTTCTTTTCCCATTATTCAGCCACACATTTCAAAATCAAACTTCACAAAAGTTATTTTGTGGTAATTGAGTTTATAAATAGAGGTAGGCTGCTGATTTTCTCAGGACGGAGAAAATTGTGGCCTCGTTTATGTTTGATCAGTGCCATGCTAAAAGAGAAGATGGCATGCATTGGGATGGCAATGACTCCTGAATATCAAGCAGGAGTGTACTCTGCCATGAGTGCCCACCAGCCTATGGAAGTGGTACCCTGGCTTTCATTTGGCTGTGGCCTCACACTAGTCTATTCAATGAGAAAAGGTCTCAGCTTGTTCATTTGACTGCAGGGACCATAAGGAGCATATACTGAGTACCTTCATTTTGGGATTGAACTACTGCCCATGCCTTTGATATATCACAGAAAGCAGTCCTGGCAAAGTACTGTTTTGTGACGCAATATTGTGACCAAACTATTTTCTCTGTGTCAAGAACAGGCGAGATTACTATTTTCTCTCATGTTAACTTCTGCTGTATTGTGAAACCCAGACCTTGTGCTGACTTCCAGTGTGCTTGTTGATTGTGTTTATGTGCAGTGAATATGTAGCACATGTGTGGTAGTTGAACTTTGTGCTGTATGAAACTAAGTACTGGAGCCAGTGGTACCCATTTTTAAATACTTCTGGATTAGCATGGCACAAGATGGAGGATAAGGCCAGCAAACACAGACAATAGAAGTATTGCCTGTAATCATGCAGCTGGGGTCACTGCTTTGCCTTAAATTGTGGAAAAGAGGCATCTCATTGGTGTTCCTTTGCTGACACTCATGGTGTTTAACACAAAGTTCTGTCTACTGACAATGTTAGGCAGACAGAGCTTTGTGCCAAAAACCTAAACCTCTCAAGACAGACGCAGTGTAAGAGAAATGGTTTTATTTCACCAAAATATTAAAGTTGTGCATGTGTGCTGTACTATACAACACATATGCACAGTCAGAAATGTTTTAAAGGTAATTGGTGACATTTTTAAGTTAGGTGCTTGCTTTTTATCCTTACATTGTGCAGCATCAGGTTTGGATAGCAAAGATTTGCCTGAGGGATGACTGAGTGAAATCCCCCCACATACAAAATTGTCCCATCTAAACTAAGTTGTTTGCCTGCAGCTATAAGAATATTTGAACATATGGAAGAGATGGTTATCAAAGAAGAATGCTGTAGAGCTTTTACAATAATGTAGCACCTAGGCAACTACATATGGCAGTCAGATGTAAATTCATTATTTACCACTGGCATTTGTATTTTGGGATGCTTAGCTTATGCCCTAGTGTCAGTACATTAGAAATGCATGTTTACGATTCTTTTAAACATTAGATTTTGGATATTCTAGTATACTGTTTCAGACTCCTTTGGTCAGACTGAGCATGAGGATGTTTGTGCTATGCCACAATTTGCATTGAGATCTTTGAAGTCCGCAACAGCCCCACTGTGCACATAGAAATAAATGGAATTCTCACGATGTAGGCTCAGTGAGTAGTTTTTGAGGGCGCCAAATGACAGGATCTACTGGTATGGAGCTGCTAAAGAGGAGTGGCAGCAGAAGGAAACAGGTTCCACTCTCAGACTGTTTATTCTATATCAGGTTGTCTCAGCCAGAGCTGATTGCTTCACTGTTGTATTTAACCCACTAGCATTTAAGTTAAAGGTTAGGAAACTGATACAGATATTCAAACAAGCCCAAGTAAAGCCTGCAGCAATTATTAACGTAGTTTCACAGAAAATTAAGGGCCCGATTTACAAAGGTAAACTTAGACTTGAAGTCTAAGTTTAGACCTGAAGTTTAACTTTACACCTGAAACCTAAGTTAGACATGAAGTCTAATTTTAGATCTGAAGTATAAAGTTAAAATTCAGGTCTAACTTAGACTTCAGGTCTAAGCTTAGCCTTCAGGTCTAAAGTTCGACTTCAGGTCTAACATAGGCTTCAGGTCTAAACTTAGATTTCAGGTCTAGGTCTATCTTTGTGAATCAGTCTTGTGCTTGCATAATTTAAGTTTAATATTATTTCTCGATATTATACATACAGCTTCATACAGGCTTGACTCAAACCTTGGTATTGCAACACAACCTGCAATAATGTTATTTGTAGCTCTTTCTGTGTGGTTGAAGACATTTTGTGAAGGAAGACAGGTTGAATTATTCTGCTGTCTACATGCGTTCAGGCCTAAGCACTGAAAGTTACTTTCATTTTAGCATCCCTAAGGGAAAAGGGTTTAGATCAATTTGTTCACAAGAAAGATTAAGCATTACCACCTCCCCCAGCTTCTTCTATTATACACCCACAGCCCCAAGTGCATGTTAAAAGGGCAGGTCATAGCTGGAAGTGTGGAGTGGTTTTCCGAGCTAAAACTAGACACCAGACCAGATATTACTGAGAATATATCCAAAGACAGTGAATAACCTGCTACAATAATTTCAGTGTAAACAGCAAAATCATTGCCGCCAAACTATATATGTAGGAATAGTTAATGTATCTCTGAGGAAGGTACAAAAGTCAGTGTAAGAAAGGCACAGAACGAACATGAAATGCTATGTAATGGTTCTTGTAGCAATAAGTATTGTGTTTTGTGGATTTACAAACTATAGACTATAGCTAGATCTGACTTGGAAATCTGAATGTTTTATAAGGTACATGGAATAGCTCTGATTATAAAATAATTTTGCTTAATAGTTTTCTTTCTTGCGCTAACCTGGTTGGGGCACAGAGGTGATTTACTCTTTTCTAATATCTCTACTATTGTTGATATCTCTCTCTTAAGAATCATAGTGTTTGTTATAATGATTCTTTAAAGCCATAACAATGGTGTTGTTGCCCTTTCATGCCAGTCAGTGGGCCAGTGCGTACCAGGGAAATGGACTGCAACCTCCAACTACAGTATATTAGTCTCCAAGTGCAGTCTGTTTTTTTATTTCCAGCAAGAATGTATTTGTGGCAAGGAGCATGCACAGATGTTTTGTACAGCATCTGGTCTAATGTTACATGTAATCTCTGAGGGCACAGTAGGTGTTTATGAGTGTTTTTGGGGCCAAGGGTTTTTTTCATACTACAGAAGGGATCTCAGATGCTTTTCTGTTTCATTTGTATCATAGATGAGGCAGTCACGCATTCTGTGCCCACCTGATCACAAGGGATATTCCATCATTTGCATGTGGGTGTAGACCATACAACGGATGTATGAACCGACGCTCAGAATGGCTGTTCCTCTTTGTGGCACCTCTCAGTTCGCATCCCAACCCATGTTTTGCTTCTGCAGCCTCTGCGCCATCGGACATCATGCTGGAAGCTATGGTCGAAGTCTTCAGATGCAGAGAATTTGAAGCTCAGCCCGCCCTGGGGCATGGCTTTCTTTTTTCCCTAACCTCGCTCTACAATACTGTTTGCACTCTTAGCTCCTGCTACCCTACCCTTTTTCTGTATCCATGCCCTTTCCTTCATAGCTGCATCTCTTCATTTTCTCAGGGATTTTAACCCTTTATTTACTCAATTTGGCCTCACAACTGTTTACAGTTATTTTTAAATTATATTTATTAAATTATAGTTATTAAATTATATTTAAACGGTTATTATTGTTATTTACTATGTTTGAGGAGGAAAAGTCTCAATTGTCTAAAGACAATTTAAAGTCTTTTATCAAGGACTCTATTCAGCACATTATTTAATTCTCTATTCTGGACGTTTCTATGAATTTAGAAGTCTCCATTTAAAAAATGCTTTCTTCCGCTAACGAAGGTCCTTCCACAAAGGCCAGGACACGTGTTGCGACCCCCTCTGGGTCCTCTAAAGACGTTTCTATAAAATTTGGCCCTCCCACCCAAGAGGCTTCTTAATGAGGCTCCCTTATTCCCATATTCAAATATTCCAGTTAAGAGACACTTATGATGATGATAATTATGTGTTGTATGACACAGATACCCTAGACAGATCTGCGGATCCCACTGTATAAGGACCTACAGAGAAAAGGCAGAAAAGTTCTCCTCATGACGGTTTCACGAATTAGGGAATCACTTTGGTGAACCCATGTTTGATCCCTCTTTTATTCGTCATCCCAATTCAAGAGAATGGTTCCCTGCGGATAACCCAACAGAGTATATTTCTTTTTATATACGGAACGCTATAGATAAGTCCACTAAGAACAAATTAAAATCTGATTGTCCCCCCCTTCCCTGCCTAATAATATTATGACTACCCCTACTATTGACCCTAATATGCTTATGTTTTTCACTAAATTTGGTAAAGGCCCTAAAAAAGGAGTGGTCAGAGGCTAGTCTATTTGCCAGGATAGTATGTTGGATTTGGTGAGTCCTCTCACCAGAATTTTGGACTTGACAGTGGAGGTCAGGATGGAAGGCACTTTGATTAATCCAGTCAGCACTTTGATTGATCCAATCACTCTTTCTAATTGGGCCCAACAGGCGATTTGCACTGTGGGCAACACAAATGCTCACATCTCTCTGGAGAGAAGAAAAAGCCTCTTGCTGAAAATCGACCCTAAGCTTGGTTCTATGGCTTTCAAAGAGGAAAGTACCTTGGCCAAAGGATTACTGTTTGACGACCCTTCCATCAAAGAGCTAGGCAAATATGTCTCTACCTTGCTACCATGGACAAAGCTCAGCTTTCCCTGAAAAATACATTTTCCTCTTGGGTTTTCACTAGGCCCGACAAAGGTCGGAGTAGCTTTGCCAGCCGCTTCTCCAGTAGGGGAAAATACCCCAATAGAGGCTCCTTCAACCAGCAAAATCAACTTGATACCTACTCCTGATGTAAACCTTGGTTTTACCCCCATTGCGCCAGAGGCTACAAATCCAGGGGTTATAGAAACAAAGGAGAACAATACTCTGGTAAGTGCTTCCAGTTTTGACCTCCCCCACCCTCGTATGAAGCAAATTGCTATATTTTTAAATTCATGCTAGCCTCTCACCATAGATCCTTGGGTAATTCAGTCAGTTCAAGAATTTCTCATAGAGTTTTACCAACCTCCAGTCCAGTTTCAACTCCCTCACCCTCTTCTCTTTTCTCAAGATCAACAGCAACTCATCCACAACAAGATTCAATCTCTTCTTTTCAAAAAGCCACAGAACCAACCCCTTTCGATCCTTCAGGTTTTCTCAGCACCATCTTTCTAACTCAGAAAAAGAGCAAAAAAATGTGTCTTGCTCTGAATCTCAAAATCTTCAACAATTTTGTGGTATACCGCCATTGAAAAGGGAGATTATTCTCCATCTCAGGGATATCTTGCTTAAAAACAACTGGTTGATCAAACTGGACCTTCAAAATGCCTATCTTACTGTTCCAATTGATCCTTCCCACAGAACATTTCTACAGTTTCAAAGGGGAAAATCTTTCAATCATTACAGAGTTCTTCCCTTCAGTCTATCTTCGGCTCCTTAGTGTTTCAACAAGATTCCCAGACCAATTGTGGTATTTCTCAGAGCTCAAGGAGTTTATCTTATTCTTTATCTAGACGACTTTCTTGTTATGGCCCAATACAAGAATCTTCTTCTTTCTCATTTATATCATTGCCAGGATGATGTCCGTTGTCTAGGGGCTCTCATCAAAGTCCAGAAGTCAGCCCTGGTCTCGGCTCAGCAATTGAAATTTCTTTGTTTTCCAACAGACACTTCTCACTCTATCCTTTAACTTCTGCAACACTAGGTCGCTTTCATAAAAAAAGGAGATTTGTCATTCCTTAACCCTTCCTCACTTCTCCCTCAGGTCTTTAGCCCACTTGGAAGGTCTTCTTGCTTCTTCAGTCCAAGCGATCTTTCCAGGCACACTTCACTACTGGGCCCTTCAGCAATTAAAAATCTGAAATCTTCACAAAGATCTTGCTTTTTCAGACCAAGTTTCTTAGATCCAGAGTCCAGGGAAGAACTCCTTTCGTGGCCGACTCACATAGACACCTGAAACAGGAGAACAACTTTCTCTGCCACCCCAGATTTTGTCTTAAAATCTGATGCAGGATGGACAGGTTGGGGTGCACAATGTGGTCAGTTCTGGACTGGAGGCACATGGTCTCAGAAGGAATCCTTATTGCACATCAACAGTTTAGAGATGCTTGCAGGTTCCTTTGCCATCAAATCTTTTACAAAGGAAAAAGGAAACTCAACCATTCTTCTCAGAATGGACACTCGCACTGCGGTCAAATATATCAACCACCTTGGGGGCATCAGGTCCAAGGTTGTAGCAGATCCCACCAAACATCTTTGGGAATACTGCTTCCAACAGAATATCTCAGTCAGAGTGGTTTATTTCCCAGAGAATTTAAATGTGGTAGAAGACTGGAATTCTAGACATCTTTAAGATTCAAGCAATTGGCAACTGCACCCTTCAGTGTTCAATCCCCTTTCTTCCTACTTCAGTAACATGTTGATAGATCTTTGTGCCTCTTGCCTCAATTCTCAACTTCCTTCCTTTTTCAGTTGGAGACCAGACCCCCACGCTTTGGCTACAAATGCTTTCCTTCACTATTGGCCACAAATTCTTCTCTATGCCTTTCCCCTCTTTCCTTTCATACCACAAGTCCTTGCAGATAACACTTTTCTCTGGTCCTCATAACCCCATTTTGGCAGGCACAACCTTGGTATCCCACTCGGTTGGAGATGGCATTGGATCTTCCCATTTGTCTCAGTCACTTCCCCGACTTACTGCTCGACCCTCTGAGCCATCGGCACAACATGATTCTCGATGTTTCCCTTTTACTGATCGCCTGGAAGATTTTGGGACTTCCTGGAGAATGCCAGGAATTTTGGAAGAGGCTATCAAATTAATTCAGCAATCTCAGGCCCCTGGCACCTCAAAAGTTTACAGATCAGCCTGGCACGCCTGGTGTAGCTGGGGTATGGATAGGAACTTGGATCCCCTTTCAGCGGATGTAACTTTGGTGGTTAATTTCCTCACCTCTTTAACTTCTCAGGGCAAGGCCTATGGTACCATCAACACTTATAGATCAACTATTTCAGCGCAGCATTACATAGTGGATGGAAAACCCATTGGAGAACATCCTTTGATTTGTCCACTTTTAAAGGGAGTAAGATTTGTTAAACCTCCAATTCCTAAATATAACACAATGTTGGATGTCAATTTGGCGTTGAAATTACTTATTGCCTGCCCAGACAATGTTCCACTCTCTCTTAAACAACTTTCCGCAAAGTTAATTATGCTTTTATGTTTGATTTCATTACAACTTGTTTAGATGTTAAAGCATTGGATGTCTCTTCTTTCCATTGCTCTCCTCTTGGTGTTTCTTTCCAAGTTCATTTGTAGTGCATCCTGTTAGATTTACTGGGACTCAGGAGATTACCTTAGCCTTTTGGCTTGCAGGCCTGTGCCCCGATCACCTAGTGACGTTTCACCTACTTAGTCTGCTCTGTTTTAGCTCATCTATTTTATTATTTCTTTAAAGAACTGTTTTGATTTTGCAGTGTCAGTGCCACTCGGTGAAGGCGTCACTATTAGTTTCAAAATCAAGTGATGTACGTAAGTATTCACATCATGTCCCTTTCCCACTTACATGTGACAGGAGCATAATGTACTTTTGGTGGGAATTGTTTACATAATCGCCACCACAAGTCTGCCCCCTTATCTATTATTTGGAAACATTCCTACGTCAGGAGTCCCACATGATATGTATATAATACATCTCACACAGATAAGGTTATCAGAGCGTTTCCTACCAGATGCCATCAACACCATCTATGCTGCATGTCACCCTGCTGCAGAATTCAGCCTTCATGCCCCATGGAGCCTGACCTAGACCTCATTCCAAGGTGAAGAGAGTTGGGGGCACTCCTCACGGACATGGTACTGGCAGATTAGGTTTATCACACCTAGCTCTCATTAGGTTAGAGATTAGGTTCTCCGTGCTAGGGATTTTATATTTCATGTTTGTTGCAAGATGGTGGGGGTCTTTGTACTCATAAATCTCATCTTTACAATCATGCTTTCTACATTATGCATTATACTAATAATTGCAGCTCATGCATCTTATCATAGATTGCAGTATTTTCAATAAACTTATTGAAAACTCTCCTGCATCTTCTTCCTTTCCTGTGTGTGACTGAGACTTATTACTAACTTGAGAAAAGGGTAACTTGCGTTGTACCACAACTCCCCTTAGATGTCGCAATCTAGAGTCTAGAGTGTCCAAAAATCACCTTTTACTATTTGTTTTTTTGGTGAGGTACTGCTTGAGAGCTAGAAGGGTTGGGCCGACAGTTGCAACTTGCAGGATTGGCTTAGTCGCCTACAAACAAAAGTGCCCTGATCCCTAAACCAGCAGTCTCGCCTAGGAGTGAGAGTCCAACTACGACACAAAGACATACCAAAACTGATTTATCTACCATTCATTATCCTTTTTTCCCTTCTCAACGCAAGTTGTGTTTTGGAAACTGCTTGAAATCTTATGTTACTCGCACTGCAGATTTCAGATCCACCACTTATAATCACTTATTCATTTTGTTTAAAACCATTGGAATTAAAATTGATTCTTTTGGTGCCCACTCATCCAGAGGAGCTATGGCCTATCAGGCTTATTGAACTCTTGCTTCCTTACACAACATTCTCAAACCTGCAGATTGATTCAGTGTGAATACTTTTAGGACATTTTATTGCAAACCAATTTCACATCTCTGATTCTGTCATTGCAATGCTTTGAAGATCCATAATATGAGCCTCTGGCCTTGTAATAAAATTAAGATTTTCCTAACTTTAGTGTCAGAAGGGCTAGATTTTATTAGAGACACAGAGACGAGTATTATCCTACCACTGTTTTGTTAACCCTCCCTGTTTTCTTTACTGCAGTACCAGCACTTTTCTCCGGCGTTGGTTCCTCTTAATCCAGCTGGTCTGGTTTCGCCTACGCAAGATGCAATGCATCATCATGGATGTTTTCACTTGGGTCGCTCTCATGCTCCTTACCTCCTTGCTGATTGCTTCACAGACTTGCTCACCATGTGATCACATTTTATTCCGTCTGTTGTTTATTTCTATACCTCTTTGATTACTCACTTCAAGAAAAGAGGACTTGTTGTTTCCAGTCAACATTATTATTGTGTTATTCAACTTCCTATTGGCTGTTCCCTTTGTGATTTCATCTTATAGTTCTAATGTTTGTTTTTCTGGGAAACGTAGTTCTAGCTTGGCTGCTGGATATGTGAAGCAAGAAAATGCTGCATAATACTCGCCTCAGTGTCTTTAATGAAATCTAGCCTTTCTGACACCAAGGATAGGAAAATCTCAATTTGCTTACATACTTCACAGTGCAGGATGAATAATTCTTCCAGAAAAGTGACAGTTATGAAGAGGCTTGGACTGATGGTTCCTGATAGTGTGAGTAGCTCCTGAATGCTGGTGAGTCTGGCTGATGAAGTAACAATGTGAGCTCTAACCCAGAGAGTAAGTGCATTTTCACATGAAGTCAGGCCAGAATGCATCTAAACTGTAGCTTGTCCCCTGAAATATAGTTGCGGGTGTAGGGCAAAAAGTCAATGGGCCCCTCAAGCTGCTTCAGGATGTTAAGGTCTCTGGTACGGTAGCAGCACAAGGGTCTGGGTAGGGAGCCATGAACAAATGGAATGGGTAGGGGCGGGGGTGCAGGATCCTGGGAGAAGGAGGAGCTGTTGGTGTGTGGTTGACTGGAGAAGGGGGTGTTGCCAGTGGGAGACAACTGAACTACTGATAGAGTTTACCTATATAACAATGGACATTCCAAGTTACGTTATTTTTATGTTATCATTTATTTTACCTTCTGTGCGTGGTGAATAACGATTTGTGTGTGTAAACACCCTAAAAATATATAACACACAGCCGAAATTAGATGCGCTCCTAACTGAAAGAGGTTGCTAAAGCTCATGGTCGTATGCAAAACAATCATGTGTTTTAGCTGTTGCAGGAATGACAAGAATTCATTTGTAAAGAAAACATCAGAAAAAATCACGAACCGAAAGGAAAATGAGATGGAAATATAACTCCTGGCAATATACGGAATATCCATCTCAAAGGTTAACAGTGCAGCACTATCCAGCCACCGCACACCATCTCTGTTTACATGTCTTTTCCAGCCATCTGATATCCCAACAGTCCTCTGTGCCCCCTCAGCCTCTTAATTGTTTCACAAAATGCTTCAGCTAGTTCAGTGGCTCTTAAGTCCTGACCCCAGTGCGGCAGGTGTTTGCATCTGGTGGAATTTCTTTCTGCAGCTGAACGCCTGTGAGCATCTGCGGTACCTTCCTCCCCCTCAGCTCTCAGGCCTTAATCGTTCGTATTTTCGTTTTACTGTGTTTTCCCCCTGTAGCATAGGTCACCGCGTTGGCACCGATGCACATGGTAAAAGTGGCTGAGTGACTGCAACTGTAAAACCACTTTGGGCCTTGAAAAAGAATAAGACAAATGAGGAAACACACTATAGAAAAAACAGACATAGTTTAGTAGCATACCCTTAGATCTAGTTTCACAATCTTTCCAGCATTTGTAAAAATATTGTAAGACTTTCGGCTTTACTCACGCCCCTCCAGAAATCCTCTCTCATGTTTCAGTGTTCTTTGCCTGGTGGCCTCTCTGCCTGGCATTTTTCACGTGGCATTCAAGGATTTCAAATAGCTTCGCCTGTTACTTCACAGGCAGAGCGTAGAGAAGGCCAGTATGGCGGGGAAGGGCGATGACGGAAGAACTATAACAGTTCATCTCGAGGCCAGTTGCCCTCAGGGACGGTTGGTTAAATGGGGATTAAGAGTCTGAAAAACAAGGGATACCTACTTCCAGTATTAAATAGTACGTTTTTGCTACGTAATGTTAAAGGAACAAAACTAGAGTCGTTCAAAGTTCTAGTTTAGCTACCGGCTATAAGATGAAAACATGTTTCACAAGCATTGCCAGGCAACGCCAATAGGTCTGCCCTGAACAAGCGTTCATTTTCTTTGCAAACCTATGCATGAAAAATTGGCAAAATATGAGGGATACAAAAAGACAACCCTTGCACTGAAGTGTACTCTTTTCAGGCGGCCGTTCATATGTGTTCTGGCAAAGTACCTCCCATCACAGTGCAAGAAAGCCAATGCCTAAGGGGAACTGATCCATTACAATATGCTGCAGTGGACAGAAGAACATATATGTGTATCTGTCTGTATTTATATTATGATTTTGTTAAACATGTGGCTAAAGAGGCATCTTAAGCTGTCATTAGGCCAGACCTCATAAAACAAGCATTGACAAAACCAATAGGTCTTGCGGGTGAAATCTATTAGCTTAGCCAATGCTTTTTTGGCTAGCCACCGTTGGTGTGCATGCACTAGAGGTGGCCATCTTTGCATGGGTTTGCAAAAACAATCTGCAGTGGCTATCTTTGAAAGAGTTTGTAAAAACATTACAAATGCATTCAAAAGTGGCCACCATGAATGTGCACATATCCAGTCCAGTTATCTAAAAATCAAAGCATACCATATCAACAAATTCATTGAAGGTGGCTGTGGGGGATGAGCGTGGATCAACAGCAATCATATTTAAACTCATTTGTAATATTTGAACAAACCAATTTGACACTAAGCACAGTGATTGTGTGGAAATGTAAGGCAACCATCTTTTGAATGTATTTGTTCAAAGAATAAAACCCCACTTTTGGTGCACGCCACACATGGGTGCACATGTGCACTTACTGCAGCCATCTTGAAATAGTTAAAACCTAATTGTAAGATTGACTTACACTTACATCATAAGCACACCAGTAAAAAATGTAAAAATGATGTGTGAAGACTTGATAAGTGTTGAGTGGTGGGCCATCAATTGAGGCAGGTAGAAGGTGGGGGCACTTTAAAATAGAAATGACTAGGATGGGATGGGGGAAACAATGGGCAAGGTAGGGAGTTGGATAGGGGAAGCAATACAGAAGACAAGGGGGCATGGGCAAAGTGAACTGGGAAACAGCACACGGGGAGAGCAAGAAAAACACACACACTCCCATGGAGTGTTTTGTGCTTAAAGAAAAGAAAAAGTGGTTTCCTGAATGCAATAACATCCCCAGTCGAAGTATATTCTGAAATCAAAATGCTGCTGGGCAGAAAAAAACTAAAATAGGAAGGAAGTTCATGTGTATGTATATAAAAAAACAATGGCATTATAAATATCCGGAATAAATGCTCCCAAACCTAGCCTAACAGCAAAACAAATTGTCAAAAAAGTCCATAATCCATTATAAACACACGCTTTTAAGCACAGGCAAGTCCATGTCCCCTCCAAGAGGCAATCTAGTTTTGTTTATTTTGACAGGCCACAAACAGTAAACTTCACCTTCTTCAAAACTGACAATTAAAATTATTGAGAATAAGCAGACATAAGGCCTGATTTAGATCTTGGCGGGGGGTTACTCTATCGCAACGGTGCAGAATATCCCGTACCCAGAAATCTAAATTCCATAGAAAACAATGGTATTTAGATTTCGGTGGACAGGATATCCTTCACTGTTGTGACGGAGTAACACCTCCACTGAGATCTAAATCAGGCCCATAGTCTTCAAATTAATCACAAAGAAAGGGGTCTTATGTTTCCTACGTAGGAGACACAAGTTCTGGTTATTTCTAGAGACATGTTTCTTGCTGCCTGACAAGACTTACATCAAAGAAGTATAAATACTGATGACCTCTCCCTTGTGCAATGGTTTGAGGTGAGGAAATGGGAGCATTTTCTTTATCTTTATTTTTGAACTACCATGATGAGATATATATTGGGATACACAAGACCCCTTTGTTTGTGTCAGGACTATGTCTGCTTATACTGAATACATTTTTCTGTCATTCCTGAAGAAGGTAGAGAAAAAAAAGTTGGCATTTCCCACTGAAAAGTGTGTGAACATTTTTAGATGTCCACTGTTGGGTGTTCGACATGTGAGATGTCCATATTCACTGAGCGCATCCAGGAAAAAAAAACCTGTTATAAAGCATTTTCTTTGTTAAAGGCCACCACCTCAAATAGAAGTGAGTCTTTACATCAGAGTTGACAAGATCCACCAAAGAGTTTCTGTTTCTTGGCCTGGTAGTGCAATGGATCAGATTGAACATGGACCTTCCCTCAATAGGTAGCGAAGATAAAGGTCATATGGTTGGTGTATTTGGCTTCCGTGGCCAGGCAAATTGAGGCATTAACAGTCATAAATGTAGTCAAGCCTGGAGAGGTCTATTGCTTGGATAACTTCTTTCAAGTCATGTTCATTGATAAATTGTATTATCCTGCAGATAAGTTTCAGTCGGAAGTTAGCGATACTTGTCATCAAGTTGATATAATTGTGGAAATTAAAATTACTCTCCAAAGAAACACCCAAGGAGTGGCAGCTTAGAGGATGTGGCATCCTACTCCTTGGATCTTCACTGAATACAGCCATGCTTGGGCAGGCACGTGTGGAGCCTATGGTGAGAAGAGGAGGAACTCTGTCTTCTGGATATTTCAATTTCAATTTCAATTTCAGCTTTATTTCGGCAAAACAATACCATAAAAGCATACTGACAAAATTCTTACATTTCTAAAAAGGAAACGAGAGCACTTTGAGAGAATCAATAAATCAGACCCATCATAATGAAGATCAGGACCAGGGCTCCCCAGGGCCAAACAATACAGATAGGCAAGTTATAAATATGAGTGTTATAAGAATAAGCGGTTAATCAATAAAAACACTATAAAGATACAAATACACATCATCATACACATCACCATAAAAATATTCTAAAATACATATAAATACGAATCTTTATACAAAAACAATTAGGATTGTTATCTCACTATTAGTAGCAATGACTGTGTGCTAGCACAAATAGTGACCATTGTAAAGATAGGATTCATGCTTTTTTGAAGGAACATTTGCCTCTAGCATATCAAATTGCCTCTAAAAATCTTGGCAATATGCATACCACCATCACATGAGGGATTATTTTGCTAATTTTAAGAACTGGTTGACAGTCCCTGGGACCCAACGATACCATAAAAGCATACTGACAAAAATCTTACATTTCTAAAAAGGAAACGAAAACACTTTGAGAGAATCAATAAATCAGACCCTTCATAATGAAGATCAGAACCAGGGCTCCCCCAGGGCCATACAATATAGATAGGCAAGTTATAAATATGAATGTTATAAGAATAAGCAGTTGATCAATAAAAACACTATAAAAATACACAATACACATCATCATACACATCACCATAAAAATATTATGAAATACCTTTAAATACGAATCTTTATACAAAAAACAGTTAGGATTGTTATCTCACTATTAGTAGCAATAACTATGTGCTAGCACAATTAGTGACCATTGTAAAAATGGGATTCATGCTTTTTGGAAGAACATTTGCCTCTAGCATATCAAATTGCCTCTAGAAGTCTTGGCAATATGCATACCACCATCACATGAGGGATTATTTAGCTAATTTTAAGAACTGGTTAACAGTCCCTGGGACCCAACGATTTCTTTCATTCATACATGCCTATATTCAATTAAAGGCCATAAAAGGGGTACAATCATGTAATACAATAGGCACATTATTCCAACAGCGATTAATATTCACTTAACTACTAAAAACAAACTATCTGGTGTTGGTCTTAAAAAGAATAAGTAAGAATCGATTACAATATTTCATTTATAAAACCCCTAAAATTTGCCTCCCGTGCCATGAGGCACTTGTTTGTTTAGCTAAGGGGGGATTTTTTAGAAAATAAATAAATAAATAACTGGATCTAAGGACTAGTTTCAT
This sequence comes from Pleurodeles waltl, assembly GCF_031143425.1. Classification (NCBI taxonomy): domain Eukaryota; kingdom Metazoa; phylum Chordata; class Amphibia; order Caudata; family Salamandridae; genus Pleurodeles; species Pleurodeles waltl. The sequence continues at coordinate 623,407,759 of NC_090438.1, read as the reverse complement.
AGGTGTCAAATGACCATTCTAGGTAACTTGAAAAACCTCCCAATGACTAATGACTACGGTCCTTATGCCAGGGGGCAAGATAAAGTTATAAATCAAGAACTTCCCGGGCAATGTCAATATCCCCTGGGCTAAATATATCTTAGGCTAACTGTATAACCAGAGACCATTGGATTACCAAAGGTGACTCCCAATTATCAGTTTAGGGACCGTAGATTAACTGTGGGAGTTTTGCCTGGGTTAGAGCACCTATAGCCTCAGGCCCGCCTTGTCTCTAATGAATGAAATTGCTAATAGAAACCGGCTTAGACCAAAAACAACATAAGGTATCGTGCTGGATCTCAAGAATCTTGCTGCTTCATTGCAGTTCCTGATTCCAACATTCCTACAAATAGGTCGAATCCATTTCTCCCTTGGTTTACCATAGGCATTGCAGATTAAGAGAACATGATCCGCCGTTTCAGGAGTCTCCATATTACACAGCTCACAAGTCGCCTCATGATTTCTCCCATTCGAAAGGCCCCATTTAAAAGTAAAGGCCTTCTGGATATTAAACATGAGGTGGTGGGTCATATAGAATTGTATTCTGACGCGGGCTGAGGCACGACTACTTGTGTCAACCCTGGGGACTTTAAGGTGTAACTTTAATGTGTATCTTGGTGTTGTCTCCATATTGGTTATAGGATATGCCTGAGTCTTTATTAAGATAGCCTAAGAGATCAAAGTTTATCTTGAATATGGAAGGAACTAGAACTCAGCCTTGTGGGACCCCTTGAGAGACAGCAACAGGTTGCTACAAGGTATGGCTACTATAACAAATACCAAGCTGTTCTCAAGCTAAGATTTTAACACATGTAAGGCAATCCATCAGTTCTAAGAATTGAAGAAGTACCTAATGGTTATGTTATGTGTATTTGAAAAGCACACTATTACCCACGAGGGTATCCTGAAGATGAGCAGGAGTGTGTGCACTGTGGTAGGTTGGTTCATTGAAAAGCCAGGTCTTCAACTTTTTGCAGAATTAAAAAAGAGAGAAGGAGGCAGCTCTGATGTGGAGTAGGATAACGTTGCATGCTTTAGAAGCAATGTAAGAGAATGACCATCCTCCTGATCTGGTTCTGTGAAGCTTGGGATGTGCGTAAGTGGGAGTCCGTGGAGGAGAGGTGTCTGGGTGGTTGGTGGAGGAAGATGCAACTGTTCAGGTGGGTGAGGCCTGAGTTGTGCAGAGCCTTGATTGTGTGTGTGAGGAGTTTGAATTGATCATGCTTGTGTGTCAGGAGCATGTGGAGTTTCCTGAAGTGTGGTGTGATGTGTTTTCTGTGTGGGAAGTTGAGCATGAGTATGTCTCTCGAGTTTTGGATGGTTTGCAGTCTTCTGTTGGGCTGCTTGGTAATACTGGCATAGCAGGTGCTCCTGCAGTCTGAATGTCTTGCAACAAGGGCATGAGTGCCAGTTTCTCTAGTACTGTTTGGGAGCTACTTAAAGTTATTCCTCATTATCTTCAGGATATGAAAGCAGGATGCAGGCACAGCTTTGATTTGTTTGCTGTTGATGATTATTCCAAGGATCCTAGTATAGGTTCTGGGTGTGAGTGCTGGTCTGAGTTTGGCTAGCTATCAGTTGGAGGCCCATGGTGAGGTGTTCTTGCTCAAGACCAGTATTTTTGCCTTGTTAATGTTGAGCTTGAGACAGTTGGCTTTCATCCAGTTAGTGACTTCAGTCATGCAGGTGATGAACGTTTCTTGTGTTGGGGGTTTTGTCCAAAAGGGAGAGTATAAGTTGTGTGCCATCTGCGTAGGTGAGGATATTGATGCCGTGTGCATGGATGATGTTGGCCAGAGGGACCATGTATGCCTTGAAGATGGTGAGAATGAATGCAGAGCCTTGAGGCACTCCAGAGATGAGTGTGCAGGCTTCTGAGGAGTAACATGCCAGTCTGACAGCTTGTGTTCTATCCATTATGAAGGAGCTGATCCAGTGGACAGTGGGAACTTGAATGCCAATCTTGTGTGTGTGCCTGGTGAGGATGGGGTGTGAGACCCTGTTAAAGGCTGCAAAGAGTTCCAGAAGAATGGAGGCTGATATGTCTGCTCTGTCGGGGGTCATGTGAATGTCATCTGTGGAGGCTATGGGTTCTGTTTTGTGCTGTGGTTGTGCTTGAATCCGGATAGCATGGGTTGAGGGTATGGTGGTTGCTGAGGTGGTTGGTAAGGTGTCGGTTGATTAGTTTCTCTAATATCTTTGACGGTTATGGTAGAAGATTGAGTTCAAAGTATGGGGAGTTCCCATTCTCATGAGTTCAAGGGCATCATTGGTAACTTGGAAAATAGCTGCTTAGAACTGCAGCCATCTCTGAATCCCGACTGGTTCTCATCAGGCAGGTTGTTGTCTATGATAAATAGTTTTAGTTGAGCGTAGACACAGCTTCAACATTTTGGCAAGAAATGGAGTGAAATTCTGAGCAAAATGTTCCCTGTTTTCAGGAAATCAGGAAGCAATCTTTGTTGTAGGAAAGGAGTTAACAAGACTGGACCAGTGTGGCAAAGTAAAACACTTTGTATCACTTTCACCAGGTTAGTTTGTAGTGTTTCTGAAAATGGATCAATCAGTAGGCGAATAAGTAAATAGGTACTACAAGGAGAAACACTTCAATATTTTTGATCATTCTTGCTATTCCAAAAAGAAACAGCAAACATATTTTGCGTACTAATCTTTACTCTGGATGTGTTACCTCATCCATGAGCACCGACAACGTTAGGCACAGTTATCATGTCTGAATACCATCCTGAGGTGGCTGAACCATTTGTTCCAGAAACTAAGATCATTTTCAAGAACCTTTTTGAAATGGGGATGCATAAGCCCTAATAACTAGGGAGTAAACACTTTTTTTATTTTTAGGGTGTCTTCAGTGGTGAGATTGTTCATTGCCCAGCAACCGACAGATGCAAACCTTCCTATAGTTCAGAAGTGAGTGCTCAAGGTTAGACATATAATGTCAGTGAAGGAATTATATTGTTCAACAAAATGGTTTTAGAATGACAAAAAATGTAGTTCTGTGGATTCTAGAAAAATGATTTGTAGAAGGGTCTTATCATTTAGGGAATTGAATATTAGGCAGCTTACTAAAGGCACCTTAAGGGCGCAGCTGGGTGATGGATGAAATGTTTTTTTTCGAAAAACACTCATCACATGCTACTAGTTCCTGCGTTGGGGGTGCAACATTACATATTTTCACAAAAATGATAAGAAATGTTTGTATTCACCAGTTGGTATTGTATAAATACCGAATGTGTGTACATACTATGCATTCAAAAGACACATAGAATAAAGGCAGGATTCTGGCTCAAAGATAACATGTTTCCCACAAGACAATTTCTGCTCAAATTAGTCTCTCACTGACAACAAATGATGTAAAATTTGGCATAATTCATGTAACACCAAATTTGTGAATTTCGCAAATTTCACGGACAAATACTTTGGACAAGTCTATCTTTTCTGCAGTTTGTAGATTTGTTTGTTTGCATGTATACTTCTTTTGCTTAATTGTAATCATGAAAAATATTTATGGATTTAGCCATGAAGCAGTAAACCAATCTTTAAATGGGCCATTCAAATCTGTGCTTCCAGAGTGAGCCTTTTCCTGGTGGACAATACTACTAACTGGCTAACTCATTATGTCAAATCTGTAAAAACGCAGCGACATGCCAGTATTCATTTGAATATGATCAACTCCACCCTGGTAAAAATAGTAGTTGGTCAACTTCAGGGTTCTTTGACGTCATTTTATCAATTGCATAAATCACAGTCAGACACCTGCATAGATTTGGGTTAATATCCTGGCTTTCATTGATTACAGTTAACCTGTTATTTGAGCCTTGTGGACCTTTCAGCCAGGTTATACACAATAGAATATAACATCTGGTTTGCTGGTTTGTTCAATTGTTAGAGATTACCATAATTGGCACACTTGCCCTTCTGCAATTCATCTTCTTTTTGTCAGGTAGACTTTGTGCTCCAGGAGTGGGAACCTTAAGGTTGGCCACACAAATGATTACTTCTCAGGTCTCTTCCCTGGTCTTTATATTGTTTGTACTATGTGAGCCCTATCTCACTTATAATTGCTTTGCTGACCTACCACAGCTTCTAAGCCATCTCCCCTCTAAATGGGAATGCAAGCAACATCAGACCAATTTCATCCTTATTTAGGCCTCATCACTGAGGTGCAGCACAAGTCCTGGGACATAATGAGGTATGAAATTCACATCTGGTTATGTCTGTAACTCCCAGGGTGATTCACTGGGAAACACAAAAACAGCTTTAGTTCCCTATAGAAGGGACGTGGCCTTGCAGGTAGGACTGGTCTGTTCCTATTGGAGCAGGACATAAGCTGATTTGCATGTGGTTGGATGCTAGATAGGTTGGGATTGACAATGTACCTCCACTTTGGAGTTACAGTTACAGTGTACCCACATTCTGACATGAATGCAGCCAATGGCAATATCAAGTGAATTTTGCGCCAGAGATCTCTCCATCAACAGGTGCCTCCAACTTCTGGTTCAGATACTTTGCCATCACTTGTCCTTTTAATATGCATATTTTCCTCCACTACCCTGGTTTAGGAGGAAACTTCATACCAAGTGTGGATTTACCACTACACAAATCCTAAATTAGACCAGTAGTCTATCTCAATGCACTCTATCAAAGCAAACTAGATTTTGTCCTTCCAAGGAAGAGGACTTCCTTATGTTTGCCTTCCACCACTGGACAATTGCTTAAATTCAGACACATAAAGGAAGGCTATAGTTGAAGAAGTGTATCTGCTTTCAACTTTATCAACTATGCAACAAGCAAGAAATTTGCTGTAACACTTCATACAACAGCAACAAGTCTCACACGTCTCGCTTGAAGTTGATAGCAGATTTTTTAAGTGGCTAATTTAGTCACCTCAAACCATTATAGTGGGTAAGGAGTACCACAGAGCAAATACCAAAGACGCACCATGCTCATCCCAAGCAGATTCACCAATAATCATTTTGGTGTAAATTCATGAGGAATCTTGAAAAAAAACCTGAAATCTGTGCATGATAGGTTTCCTCCTAGCACGATGTAGATTTCTCCACAAGCCTCAATTAGTATACATTGAATGCTTATGGTCTATACGAACGCCTTTAAATTATGTGCTTGTTGGACAGTTCCCCAAAGTATTGGAGACATGCTTTACCACCTATATATTTTTTTCTACACCTTTTCCACGTATATCAATAAAATTTGATGTTGATAGTAAAAGGCCATTTCTACCCCACTTGCACATGTAATTTTTTTTTAGAAAATTCACTTATAGACATGCGGTCGAAAATACCATTGGATAGGGCAGTGAATACTCACAAAGTTATGGCTGTGTTGGCGTCCACACTTTGCTGTTGGCCACACTTTGCCTCTCCCCTGTGAAATCCAATGTACCCACTCCAGATGTTTCCCTTTGTGACCATGGCCTTATGACTACATTAATACCTATCCTAGTTGTGTTTTTTTCCCAGTCATATATAGAATCAGCCAGTAGAAAGATTTGAAGATCTAGATTCTGTGAATTCGGGCTTCGGATTTTCAACCCCAAATTCAGCTTTTCGCATACCTAAGTGATGTGCACAAACGGAGGTTTGAATTGGGGTCTTTTGCCTTAAAATACTTGCTTGACAATGTTTCTGTTTTAATTGTATTGCCAAATTCAAGATTAAGATATTTATTTCTTATATGCATGCAAACTATATGAGCGAGGAGCATTGGCAAACCGAACAGGTATGGTCTTGGCAAGCATGCATTATGTTTTTTTCAGTATGTCCAAAACATTTACTAAATGTGTTAAAATACAGGTGTGGCCCAGCAGCCCAAGCACACCAGCCCTGGCAATGAAGTGCTGCCCTTTTGAGTTGTCTGAACGCATGTAAGCAAGCAAAATGCCGTTATTCATAGCGCAAGGCTGCCAGTGGAATAATTGAGAAGAACTGTTGCCCCCTGGTGTATGTTGTGTAGGAGGAAACAAAAATGAATGACACTTAAACATACCAATAATTGAAAAGGGCTGACCGAACGGCCTTGCATGTACTTGTGTATTTTATTACGTTTTGTTTAGAAACACATGATGCTCTGGAGACATCTGAAGCTGTCTCTAGGTCAGATCTAAAACAAATTAATTATCTGACAGTGACAAAACTTGTTTTATTATGTATATAGTGCTGTAGCTGATCTCAACGACATAATATATAAATTAATGCCATCTGCCACACGGTACTGCAAACCCATGATTTCTTTTGCTGCTGTATCTTTAAGACTTGAACTATATTTGCTCTGGCTATAATGGTATTCGCTCAAACACCCTGACAATGAACTGTTCATCTCCAATGTTGCTAAAGCGGTCCATTAGCAGCGCATACAAAGCTTCTTTGACTGTATATGCCAAAAGAGCATGATTTGCCTCAAGCTGAACAACCTGGGGAAGGCCAAAAAAATGTATGGGATTCTTCTTAAAACACATTCACTGAACCCAATCTGGGAATTTCTCTGTCATTCTCTCAGCACATTCATCCTGTTAAAGCGCAGTGCACCAAAAGATATGTTGAGTGTTGCAGAGTGAGTGCTTAATAATAGGTAATGTAAACTAGGTAATGTAAACTTTGAAAACCCTTCAGAAGACTATCTTGGGCATTTTGTTCTCATTGTTCTCTAAGCTAAATTGATTGTTCTAAACCAACCCCACGCCCACATCCCCAGATATTCTGCCTCTTCATACTGTTAGACTTAAGCATGCGTATTCACTTTGTGAAGTGTTACTGAATCCTTGTGTGAGGCGCGGCGCGTGTAGAATGACATAAGATGATGTGGGAGAGCGCTGTGTGTCATATTACTGAAAGGGATGAGGAATTAAGAGTATTAACTATATGGTTCCTTTCCCTAGAAATAATGATGTTGGGAGAAGCCAACTCTGTAAAGCGCACAGATGTTTTGCATCACCTATTACTGTTTAGGACAGTCATGTGATTAAACTGATTCTTTCTGTAACACAGCTAATCCTACATTTTTCCGCTCCTCATCATGCCCCTGAGACTGGGATTTTGTTGAGGCAACTTTGCTCTCTTTCACTATGGCTAATTCTTTGGCAACACAATGAACTTTAATCCTATCTCTTCCTCCTTCAGCATGCCCAGGATGTTCTTTTCAAACATTTGAAGAGGCCGCTTCTAAAATATCAAATTGTTACTGAGGTGTTCACTCCAAGTTTCTAATCACTGACTCCTCTGCCCAAGGAGACATCTACCAGCTTCTCTTCAGTGCGCTTGGCCCATTGGCTTATTTTGATGAATAACACACTAGCACATTTCTTCTCATATATACGTTTCATTCAAAAGTGTCCTATCACTCCCCAGTGGACATAAATTAAAAAATACCCAAAAACGCTTTATACTGACCCTGATCAGCCTCTGAAGTTTTGGTTGACTCCACGCTCCAAAAAGAAAATATAGCCTGAACATTAACTCGAGGCCCTCTTGATTCACTTAGTTGGGAAACATGTCGACCAGCCACAAAGGGATCAGGGTATATGAACCTTTATGGTCGCAGATGTCAGGCAGAGCCACAGACAATATGTACAGTGCACTAATTCTCTGCGTTTGAAGAGCTTCAGGGACCCTCCATGGAACTGAAGAGGCAGCATTAGCAGATTGCACCCCATCCCCTAGAAGGACCTCTTTTCCCCTACTAGGAAAAACAAAGTCTTCTGTGGAGCCACGGGCAGTGAGGCAGGAGCTCCACTGACACTGTATCATCAGGGGTTGCCTACTCTCTAGAACATAGGAGAGGCCCAAAGGCTCCCTCAATGCTTAGTGCCATCTGTGACTGCCCACCATCGTAAAGGTCATCAAAGACCCATCAAGAGTCCGAGACATTGGCATGGAAACATGAAGTGGCAAATAAACCAGGGCCTCTTTTTGTTCTCTTCGGTCCTTAGCACTTTCCCTGCTGACAGGGTTATTTTTGGTTAATTGGATGCAAAGCCTTGTCCTATGGCGAGCGCACCAAGTTATAGAATGGACAGGCATGCATGATGATTCGCTTATGAACGGTTGGATACAAGAGAATTTCCATGCAAATGATGGTGACACACCGAGCTAGAGGGAACTTTGTATGGGGGCACAGGTAAACTTGCTACAGGAAAAGTATGATAGATAGCTAGATAGATAGCTAGATAGATAGATAGATAGATAGATAGATAGATAGATAGATAGATAGATAGATAGATAGATAGATAGATAGATAGATAGATAGATAGATAGATAGATAGATAGATAGATAGATAGATAGATAGATAGGGATTTTGCCACAGGGCAACTGGGAGACTAACCATCAGATGACAATCACCAGGCATAGGGCAAGGGGCAGCATGTAGACTCTATTGCCCCGTTTTTTAATCTGTTGGTAACTGGAGATAGAGCTACTAGGGCTTTAGTAACTGGTTCTAGCCACTATCATTACTGCAGCTACAGCCATTCCAAGTACCAGGCCTGGCATGGGGGATTACATGCAGGAACCAGAATTACTGTGACAAATGCCATATGTGAGTACTGATTCTAGGTCCTTTTTCATGCATATGTCTTGCTACATTCAGAAGGAAAATGTGCAATGAAACACATTTAAATTTGAAGAGTGCATTTCCACTCTCAATTAACTTTGGAATCAGGCAAGATAATGTTCCCCATGAAGGTATGACTTCTGCTGAGTATGCTTTTGTATTACACAGCCTTGTCATGGGTTTTAGTATACTCACTTATGTAATATCTAGTCTGTAAATGCAAAGTTAGCTCCCACATGATGTAAAGTGGGACTGCCTTATTTGTATGAGGAGTGGTCTCATAAATATGAGGGGATGCCTTTTCCTGTGCATCACAGCCAAATTACAAATGCGTCAACACTGACAAAAACATCATTAGGGTAATCAACTAATCTCACATTGCCTAGGATATAGCACCCAGTTAGTCAATCATATTAGAATGTGCTAGCGTGCCTGGTCCTTAGTAAGTAAACTTACAAGGGGACGCGTAAAGGCTGATGAACTTTTTAGATCGCATGGAGTATCCTGATCATGTAGTGACCAGTGGCATCAATAATCAATGTAATTAATCAGTAACCACTAAGAGAATAATTATTAAATCAACAATTATAACCAACAATCTCATAATAACCATGACTCAATAAAGTGTTAACAATTTTTATTTCCCTATTAATTACAATTCTAATGCATTTGGTTAACTTAAACTTTATTTAGTCAGTTGAAAGTTAGATTATTAACAACCACCAATAACACAATCTAATCAAGATTTGAGAAAACATATGATCGAATGCTTCTACATAAGCCAATAAAGATGAATATAGCAACAATAATAGCAGACTTCAGCAAACCAGTCAGTCAATAATTTGTCACTGTCAAGTCACCCGAAGGACCCCTAACTAACCCAGATTGGCATTAGCATGTGGGACCTCATGCAAAACAATTTAGAAAACATGAATTTGGAAAAACATCTAACTAAGTGAAACTATAAATAGCGCAGTTGGTACCTAGAAGGAAAAGCACAATAATTAGCCAGTCACATTGTCATAGCTACCTATCCACGGTATGGATCAGCAACAAAGTCAGTCTTCGTCTTCAGGTCATCAATAGATCAGCAACGCATCAGGCTCTCAAGAGTATTAGCCCAGTGACAGAATCTCGAACCGCGTCTCATGACATCATCAATTCTCCCCTCGCATCTATCCCTAATTCTGAATTCTTAGCCCCTTGTCATGACTTTTTATTAGAGTTTTCCAGTCCATCCCCCTAATTCCTAATTGGTCAGTCAATTGGCAGATAACTCTAACCTATAATATTATTTTTTTAAATCTTTGAGTTCTAATATTTCTTCTTTCACAGTACACGGATTGGTCCACTGTGTGATGTCTTCATCATCCGGCTCTTCAGGTATCAAAAATGTTGCATGCTTCTCTTCAGTCAGTGCACCCCTTGTTCAAGTCCTGGGCAAGTACATTTAGCCTACTCTACACATAATTGTATCAAATTGACTTCATCATCTCCTGTCCATCGGTACATTGCAGAAAATTCTTGCTAAGCAACTTTAACATGGGGTGGATCAAGGTTGGGTCATGCACCAGCTTCTCTGCAGCGGGCTAGAAATTCAGCTCTTGTGTGAGGCCTGGAAGAAAACTAGGCCATAGCTTCTGCTAAGTTAATTCTACAAATTAATGCAAACATAGGTTATTCATCTTAATATGGCATATTACTACATTATTCTTTCATATTTTTCATTATTACAGGCATTTTTAGTTATTTTAGTACAACTTCGTATAAGTGTCTGACACTCCCCGTGGTCACAATTTCAAACGTGCACATTATTTTCTCTACGATTAGCCCCTGCAGAGTCACTGATAGCAGGGCAGGAGCTGCACAGTTAGGGCATGATTTAGAGTTTGGCATACAGGGAGTTCCATAGCAAATGTAACAGAGTACCCTGCCCCGAAACCCTCAGTCTGCCCACCTCAGCTAGAGACAGCTGGAACCTAAGGTAGTGCTGACGAAAGCCTCTTTACTCTGTTAACAGAATGCTTCCTCTGACGGTCTGACGCAGAAAGGTCTTTAGAAGGAAGCACACTACTCTGCCCACCCCATTTAGGGTTAATATTTGTTTCTGTTCATCACCGCTGGGAAAACCAGACAGTGTGTAATAGAAAAAACAAGAGTGACTCAATCTTGCTGGCAGAAAATTCCAAGATTTTGTTTTTCAGAAACAAACTCCCACCTTGGGAATTTGTTTCTGACAACCAAAAACTTGGGAAATATTTAGTAGGCAACTGACCAAAATGATGGAGGCCGTCAACCAAATGTTTTGTATATTGACAGTAACTGCTGTGACAGCGGTTCTGGTCTATGTACAGAGATGACCAGTGGACTTGTGGTCTTTTGTAAATTTGTCGGATGGCAGTCTGTCAGGGTGAATGAAGTAATGTTCTCCACTACCATGACGGATGGAGTCCTGCCTGCCAAACTAAATCAGGCTCTTAGTGTCTATGCAGGGAATCCTGCTCTTTACCTACTGAGAGAGACCAAGGAGCCAATTATGAAGCTTGGTGCAATATGTGACTGCTCCCACTCTCATGGAGGTTATTGGGACCCCCTAAGTGTTGGAATGGAAAACTAAGTGAAAATAATGGACTCCTGGATGGATCTCCAATTTCTGTTTCTCTTCTGCAGTGTCTGCAGTGAATGATTTGTTGTTAGTTGGTTAATTGAGTGCACAGCCTCAGTCTTTGTCAAGCACACTTATTGAAAGTGTGCACTGATGCAGATTAGAGCTGTGGACCCATTGGATCCCTTTTGTCTCTTGCCACAGACGTGTACAATGGGAGATGTGGTCACCTGATAAATATATTAAAAAGCTCCAGAGCATTTTGTGTTGTATGTCAGAATATGGAGTACAAAAATAATGAAATACAAAAATATTGTGATCTAAATATTGACTACCAAAATATTATGATGGTAAGTGTATATAGTTTGAAAATGTTTTACCTTCATGAATTATTTATGTCAATGTATATTGCATTTAATTAAAACACCATGCTGTCTAATCACAGCTATTTGGTATGTCCATGTTATATCTAGGCATGAACTGTTCTCGCACTTCCAATATATTCGAGCTCCTCCTCATTTTGGCATTTCTAAGCAAGGATTCATAAAATGACTAACACAGTAAATGAGAAATTTACATTATACAGTATCAGTGTATTTTAATGTTCTCTCTGTCCTTCTCGTAAAGGAAAGCCCTGCACCTGATGAAAATCTCACTACCTGAGTTTCAGTTTCTGCCACATGTATCTTTTTCACTGAAGCTTATGTCATTAAAATGCATGGAAAGTAGTAAATTGTGGGAGGGGTTGACATTACAACATATTGTAGACTTCAAGTATGCAAGGAGCTATTAATTGTCTTACACACTAGTTAAGTATAGATTTATAATTCTGAAATCAACATCTACATATGTTAAACCTTCAACATTCATATATGTGGGGTAAGTATAGTAAATCTCCACTTGCCTCTTTGATCTTTATAATATTTTCTGCTCATATTCTGGTCACAATATCTTTGTAATTCAATATTTCAATCACCCTATTTGGGTGGAAAACTGGTGCTCATATCACAAAGCCCGCAGAAAGCTTCAGTGATTCTCTGGACATAGTAACAGAGCTGAGTAGAAGCCTTAAGTGCTTAACAAGGAACTATCCGTAATGGAGAAAAGTGGTCCTCAGGGAAACTCTCCCTTCCTATCAACTCCTTGGGCTTACTTTTATGGTCAGCTCTCTAGCCGGGAACAAAGTTGCAGTCTCTACACAATGACCAATAAATCAGAGATACCACACATCAATTACCTAAAATGAAAGGACTTCCTGCTTTTTGGTACTAATACCTGGATCATCAAATATCAATCCAAGCACAATATTCTATGGGAGTGGGAAAGTGGTGAATAGAATTACAGATTGGTATTCAACATACTTAACATATTACAAAAATAGGAGGTACTCAGGTCACAACTCAATATGCAGAGAACCAGATCTTCTAAAGGATGTGTAGGAAGCTGTCTTGGATGCATCACTACAAGAGTCCAATGAGGCAACACCTTTTTTCTTTCTTCCATACTCAATGATCATTTCCCACTATCATTTCCCTCAACACATCAGATCCTCCTCCTAACTTCTTCAGTTCCGCAAGAAGCCGAAGAATTGGTGTTTCAGTAAGCATCTTGGGCATCTCACACCTACACACCTGCCCAAGCACCTATTTACCCTGTCGGATGATTAGTGCTGCATACAAATAACTATAACATAACAGATCATCATCCAGTTTAGTATACAGAGAGCAGTATTTTTTCATGTGACCTATTTCTGGATGATATTTTCATTTTCAGCAAGTAAACTCATCCACTTGCCCATACATCAAAGAGTTACAAATCAAAACTGGGTGTCCACATCAAGAGCTATGCAGATATATAAAAAAAAGTGACATAAAGAGCAATTATATTAACTCAAACTTTTGGGCCAGATTTATACTTTTTCAAGCAGAACTGCGTTAGCGCAGTTTTGCATCAAAAAGTATAGCGCCGGCTTGCGCCATTCCAAGATGCCGGCCGGACGCCATATTAATGGACTGGCGCTAGCCGGCGCTAATGCCCTGTTAGCGTCCTTGGAAAGGACGCTAACAGGGCAGGGGAGGCGTAGTGGAAACTGGGGCTTGTGCTCTGAATTATGGCGCTACAGTGTTTAGAGACAGAAAAATGCCTCTAAGCAGTGTAAAGCCATTTTCTGGCGCACAACCCCCATGGACATGGCTCCTGTCTTAGTAAAGACAGGAGCCATGCCCACTACCCCAATGGCCATGCCCAGGGGACATATGTCCCCTGGGTATGGCCATTGGGTCCAGCGCCATGCAGGGGGCCCCAAGCCAGGCCCCCCGAGCAGGGAAAAAATAAAATAAAAATACTTACAGAGACTTACCTGGGATGGGTCCCCCATCCTGTGGTGTCCCTTCAGTGTGAGTGAGGGTGTCCCTGGAGCCAGGGAAGGGCACCTTTGGGCACTTTCCATGGTCTCTGAGCATGGAAATATGCCTATAGGTCCCCTTACGCCTGCCCATACTCATGCGTTAAATAATGGCGCTAAGCAAGCTTAGCACCATTATTTAAGGCCCCCATCCCCCTGTGCTGGATTTTAGCATGGGGGATATATATGGCACAAAGGCCATATGGTCCTTTTCTGGATAGGAATGCCTACCTTGCATCTTATTGACGGAAGGTACGTTTTCACGTCCAGAAAACAATGTTAACTATAGACGTGCCTAAAGCCAAAGTATGAATATGGAGTTAGGTTTCCGCTGAATTAGCGTAAAAAAAATTAAGCTAATTCAGCGCAAACTGAGTATAAATATGGGCCTTTGTTTGTTACTTTGCTATATGATTTAGAATGACATGAAAAGAAAAGAAAAGATGGAAAAACCATCAGGGTAAGACAGATGAGGTGAATGAAGAAAGAGGAGAGGCTAGGAAAGAAATCTTTAGTAGAGAGAGGCTACAGTCACACCTTCCTCTACCCCCACTTTGTTAAATGGGGGTAGAGGAATTTGTCTGAGAGTTAATGAAAAACTAAAACTGATCAACCACGTTGGAGGAAACCAAATCACAGAAAAACTATTTTAGAGAAAGACAATTTTAAAGAAATACAAAAAATCAAAAATCAAAGGAAACATTTTAAAGGAAAGTTAACTTTAAGGAAAAAAAACAAAATTACATTAATTTTGGGGGGGTTTAGGATTAATGTGGGGTTTTTGGGTACAGGATGGGTAATGTTCGGGTGATGAGGGGATTTTAGGGGTCAGGAATAATTGGAGCTCAGGCATAGAAAGGGTTTTTTGGGGTTCAGAGGTGGGTGGAGTGTAGGGGTGTTAAGGGTTTTAGGGTTCATGGATGGGCATAGTTTAGGGCTGGTGAGGGTTTTTAGGGTTCAATTGTCGATAACGGTTTGGATGGTGAAGTGTTTGGAGGAGACAGGATGGGGTGAAGTTTAGGGTGATAAGGAGTTTTAAGGATTCAGGGATGGGTGCAGCTTAGAAGTAGAAAGGGTTTTTTAGGGTTCAGGTATTTTAGGGAGATGACGAGTTCCTATTGGTCATGGATTGCTGGTTTTTAAGGGCAGTGAGGGTTTTTTAGGGTTCAGGGATGGAGCAAAGTTTGAATGTGCTGCAGTGTTTTAAGGTGTATGGAATGGGTGGGGTTTAGGCATAGAAAGGGGGTTTTATGGTTTTGAATGGGTGGATTTAGGGGTAGTGAGTGCTTTTATGGTTCAGGGTTGGTAGATTTTGGGGTAGAAAGGGCTTTTAGGCTTCTGGGATTAGTGTAGTTGAGGTTTGGTGAGGGGTTTTAGGGAGCAGTGATTGATCATGTTTAGGGGTGTTGAGTTGGTCAGCGATGGATGGTGTTTATGAGCAGTAATGAGTCAGTGAACTGAAAGTATCTGAAGTAATTGTCTGCCAATGTAAAAGACATAAATATGAAATAATGTTCCCTAAAGTAAAGCACTGAAATAAATATCTGTTTCTGAAAGTAAGACCTGTAACCTTTGCATTTACATTTAAAAAGTAAGCCTTCAAAAGCCAGTTTTGACCAAAAAGTCATTTTATGAATTGGTTCAAGAAGATAAATGTCATTCATCTGAAAATTTCCAATAAACAGTTTAGATTAAATGGTTTGTCAGTAATGGTATTCTATTAATTTGTTTTTCTATGAAATCAAATACAACCTTTTAAAGACATACATTGTTTAAGACAAAGCAAACCTGGTTTCTGAAACTGTATAATCTAAGATAATGTAACCCCTTAAACCGGTTCTGGACAGTTACATACCTCAGGTGGGAAGATGAGGATTTCTATGACTTTTGGAAATTCTGACACAGTTGACAAAAATTGAAGATAAATGGACACAATAAACGTGGACAGTGACTTGATAAAAATGTCAAGGAGTCAATTACTGAAGGTAGGTGAAATGTGTTTAATCACTTTTTACATTTTAACAGTGAAAATGTGATTATTGCCACCATCTGCCTCTGTGAAAATAAATGTATGTCAATTCAAGAAACCAAAAATGCATTATAGAGATTATATTGAGTCATAAGGTAATGAATACACCTCTGGCTACCTACTGAGGCCTTAATGATGAGTACCACGGTGCTGGTGGAGGGAAAGCTGTATTCCCGTAACATCCTGTGTGCAGTAATATTCCAGTAGTACCATGCAATTGCAAGGTAATGACCATGTAATGAGGAAAACCTTTGCACACTGGTTATTCCACATCAAATTCCACACACTATTCCCTTCTCCATGCAGAATCATGCTCCTGTTCACCACTTCGTCTGAGTGTGTGGGGAATGGGACCTGAGGTAAGAGGCGGGAGCTTCTGGAACAAGGGAGCCCGGCTGTGATTACAGCTCAAGCCTCATGTGATTTTACCAGATGGACTTCCAGGCCACAAAAATCAGGCCCGGTTTTTCCACACCCACGAATACTGGGTGTTGGGATAGGAATGTCCCCTGCATGATGCACAGTTGTGTCATCTGCCCTGCATGCACAAAATATGAAACTTGGTGATCCTGGTTTTTGGATTTTGGTCTTGTAGAAGATCTAGTGTGTGAGTTAAGGCTTAGGGCCAGGCCTGCTGTTCATGTCAATAGATTCTGGACTTGTCCTAATTCTGAAGGAGCGCAAAAAGTGGGTCCTCATAGTGACAGAAAGAGTTTTGTTCCTGTCATGGGCATCATGCATGTAGAGCTGTGGTGGCAGTATACTGTGCTTTGTAAACCAACGACCAGGCTGTTTTACCTGAGTTGTGTGCATCTCAAGTACACTGGCCTATCCATTCATTTGAAAATCCACTGCTCATGGTGAACCAAGACTTTTAGCACTAAGATCCCAAATGCTGAGCATGTGCATGTGTTAGCATGTAGTAAATGTGTGTCTGGATGAACCAGACAGTTACATGCATGTGGGTTCCATTTTGGAAGCCTCTGGCCTTGACATGATTAGAAGATGGAGGTGGGGCTGCTTTTGGAAAAAGCAAATCTGGTTTCTGAAACTTTATACAGATTATCTGACCCCTTAAACTTCTGTAAAATGTGTAGCATCTCTTGAACAAATCCAGCCAGTTTTCGGAAACTTTATACAGATTCTTTGACTGAAAACAGACAATACTGAACATATATATACTTCAGGGAAGAAGATGTAGATTCATCTGACTTTTGGAATAAGATGATGGTAGGAATGTTGAGATTCCTAAAATGAAAGGGGCCATACCAAATCAAGAAGCAATAGGATTTCCCGTAATAGTTGTTTAGGCCCTTTCTGAGCCAGAGGGCTATCCATTAGTGTGCCTGTACTGTAATTTGGTGGATGGTAGTGGGGTGAAGGATGAGGAAGGCAGTGTTTTTGTCAAGGATGAAGGTTTCCTTTGAAGAGGAGCTGACCGTGGGCTCCTAATGTTTGTCAGGTGCGGTCATAAATAGCCAGGGTGCAACCGCTCACATCTATTTTGTACCTAAATAGAAGGTGCACGTCTAGGATACTTCCCTGCTGTGAACAGCATCACTGGAGATAAAATCTGGTTCAGAAAGATGGCCTGGCTACGACACATGTAAGAGACACCAACCCAAACTGGTTTGATAAAAGCAGCTTTGGAATCCAGACCCACTGTCTGCAAAAACCATCTAAAATTGTGAGCTGTTGACTCTTGTTGTTCCAGTGCTAAGTTGTCCACAGATGAGGAGGGGGTATTTCATGAAGTAATCACGGAACTACTGTGCAACCAACGGTTGCTGTCTATCTGACATCCAACTTCCCAGCAGTGAGGGAACATTACCTAGAGTCTGATATGAAAAAGGATTTGTTGAATGTGTCGCGTGAATCAATGTTGTCAGTCAGTGCTTGAAGGAGGGACGCGCCCACTGGGTCTGAGGGTTGACCCACCTATATCTGGGGGAGCATGGATAGCTC
Organism: Pleurodeles waltl; assembly: GCF_031143425.1. Taxonomy (NCBI): domain Eukaryota; kingdom Metazoa; phylum Chordata; class Amphibia; order Caudata; family Salamandridae; genus Pleurodeles; species Pleurodeles waltl. The sequence continues at coordinate 623,390,136 of NC_090438.1, read as the reverse complement.
CATTTGTATAGGTTCAACAAACATTAGCTTGACACCCTTTTCTCAATTGCTATGATACTATTTTGATGAGGTCTCAAAACATTTTTTTAATAATTTTTATTTTTTCTATATTCTGAGGTATAGTGTCCTACAAAACAAAACTAGGATGCAATCAGCATATATTTGCTCCTCTCCCCTCATAGCTTTGGAGGGAATGTGTGGTAAAGGTAACTTGTCATACAATAATTCAGGAATAACAAGTGGCACTACAATGCATACGATTAAATAAAAATTCTTTTTTGGGGGATAATTTAAGATAATTTACCAAACAGGCAGCATTTCTTATGGTGTAAAACGTCAGATATATGTCACCATGATGTTAATACATTTTGTATGGAAAGTATGGAAATATTGGAACTAATGTGGATATAGAGCTTATTTGTATATACCATGATGCTTCTACAACTTCTGACTGCCCTGATTACTTATTATTACCCAACCAGAAAATAACATTAAAGTCAGTCTAAAAAAGACAGGTCAGGTGACAGTTTCCATAAACTTCCCTCTTTGTATTGATACATATTTTCTAAATATCTAGCTTAAATGAGGTATTTTATAATTTTATTTAGGTCTTTCTATAAATGTTTCAATGAGACGAAAGACCATTTAAAATCAAAGCACGTCAATTCAATAGGGAGGCAAATGCAGAACAAAATAGTAGTCAAAGAATTGGACCCTAAACTAGAAATAACAATAGACAAATTATTTTGTTATATAATTAGTACCTCTGTGTAGGAGTCTGGCCTGGTTTGTAGTGGGTACCTAAGGTACTTATACCCTATACCAGGTCCAGTTATCCTTTATTAGTGAAATGTAGTCAGTGTCTAGAAGCCAGGGTCTCTAGAAGTAGTGTGTATGAGCAGCCAACACCTAACTAGGAGACATGCAAAGCTCATGCAAAATCGCTGTAGTCACACAGTACTCACACACATGAATGAAAATACTCATTGTTACAAAAGTAAAGGTACTTTATTTAGGGTAACACAAATGCCAAAAATAACTTAGAGACTATACTCCGTTAGGAGGTAAATAATATGGACAGTATATACACTAGAATTCAGAATTAGCTCTAAAACAGTTAAAAAAACTGTGCAAATAGTGAAAATCACAATAGTTAGATTTGGGCCTGGAGTGAACACAAACCATCTACTAAAATAGTGGAATGCGAAAGTTGGTTTCCCACCTAGGTAAGTTTAGTGTGTAAAGGGGCGCTGGGAGAATTAGGAAACACCAAAGGTAAGTAATAGAACCCACCCCAGATTCCAGGAAAGCAAGAGTAAATTTCCTGGAACACACAAGAACACGTGATAGAAGATTATGCAAGAACGAGGAGAGACTGCAAGACACCAACAATGGATTCCTGGACCTGAAGACCTGTGGAAGAAGGGGACCAAGTCCAAGAAGCCCTGAGAAGTGCAAGAGAACAGGAGCCCCTGCTAACCCTGATTAAGGTGCAAAAGAAGAACCACTGAAGATAAACAGTTAGTACTGCACCCATGAAGATGGATGCAGGTTCCCGGTTGGTGCAGATGATGTCCCATGCCGGATGGATTATTGCAGTCTGGTTTGCGTCACTGGATTCTGCCAACAAGCCTTGGCAAATGCAAAGCTCGCAGTTAGCTTAAAATGGCGCTGCCGGGGACCAGGAGGGACCTGGCTGCCTCTACCCAGGATGGGAAGACAGAGGGGCTCTCAGCAACTCAGAGAGCCCTCAGAAGACCAGGCAGAATGCACAAGAGTCCCACAGCATGGGGACAAAGAAGGTGCAGAAGGAGACCCATGCAGCACTACACAAAGAGATCCCACACCGCCAGAAAACCACGCAGGAGGCAGAAAGGAGTACTGGGGGACACAGCTGCATGGTGCACGAAGAACTTCATGGAAGGATGCCAACAAGCCTTGGCAACTGCAAAACATGCAGTGCATGGGGTACTGTCTTGCGTAGGGATGCCAGCTCTTACCTCCACCAAAGTTGGACAGTTGGACGTCTGGACCGTCGGGACCACTTCAGTCCACCAGCCGTTTTGCTGGATCCACGCACTTATTCAGGGGAGGGGACCCAAGCCACCGGTTGTCTCTGCAGAGGGGTGCCTGCTGAAGCAGGGAAGTGACTTCTTCACTTAAAGGGAGATTTCTTCAATCTTCTGGTGCAGGCTGAAGACTGGCTGTCCTCTGAGGATGCATGACCAGGAAACAGTTTCTGGCAGGAGCTGAAGATACAATGTTGCAGAAGTCATCTTTGCAGTTGTAGAGTTGTAGAGTTCCTGGAGGGTCCAGATGCAGTTTCTTCCGTAAGAAGAGGAAGTAAAGGATGCAGAGGATTGCTGCTGGAGTCTTGCAATCCGAATCTGAAGAACCACCCAAGAGAAAGACCCTAAATAGCCTTGAAAGGTGGATTGGTCAGCTAAACAGGTAAGCACCTATCAGGGAAGGGCTCTGACATCACATGCTGGCAATGGCCACTCACATGCTCCCAGAGTTCCCTGCCACCTTGGAATTCAAGATGACAAAACCAAGGGACCCTCTGGAGGAGCTCTGAGCACCACCCCTAAGGAGGTGATGGACAGGGGTTTGGTCACTCCCCTTTCCTTTGTCCAGTTTCATGCAAGAGCAGGGACTGGGGAGCCCTGAACTGGTGTAGACCTGATTATGCAAGGAGGGTACCATCTGTGCCCTTGAAAGCATTTCAGAGGCTCTGGGAGGCTACCCCTCCCATGCCTGTAACATCTATTTCCAAAGGAAGAGGGTGTAACACTCCTCTTCCAAAGGAAATTCTTTGTTCCGCCTTCCTGGGCTTGAGCTGCTTGAGCAACAGGAGGGCAGAAACCTGTCTGTGAGGTGTCAGCAGCTGGGGCAGCCTGGAAAACCTCAGAAGGCTGTAATGGCAATACTGGGGGCCCCCTAAGAGGCCCCCAGAAGGCATGGAATCATACAACCAAAGCTTGCAAAAGCCTTTGGGTATGATTCCAACATGTTTGATACCAAACATGGACATATTTGGAGTTACCATTGTGAAGCTGGACATAGGTGGTGACCTATGTCCAGTGCATGAGTAAAATGGCATCCCCACACTCACAAAATCAAGGAAAATGGTCCTGGAGGTTGTGGGGGGCACCTCTGCTAGTGCAGGGGTGCCTCACACACAGGCACTCTGAACCCTACCTTCAGGGCTGGAAGGTCTGCAATAGGAGTGACTTATAAGTGAACTGGTGCAGTGTAAATGGCAGTGAAAGGGTGCATGCACCATTTCACACAGGCTGCAATGGCAGTCCTGTAGAAACCTTTGCAAGGGCTCCCTGTCGGTGGCAAAAGAAATGCTGCAGCCCATAGAGATCCCCTGAAACCCCAATGCCCTGGGTACCTAGGTACCATATACTAGGGACTTATAAGGGGAACCAGCATCCCAATTTGGATGAAATACAGGGTTACCCAGTATGCAGTGACAACATTTAGAGGGGAGAGAGCATAATCACTGGGGCCTGGTTAGCAGGATCCCAGTGAACACAGTCAAACACACTGACATCAGGCAGAAAATGGGGGTACTTTCCTACACTCTGTTTGAAAATTGACATACACAGACATGAATTGTGACTGTGTTGCCTTTAAAATATTTACTAGGATTCAAGCACAGTATTTTCACAAAACCTTAATGCATCCTTATGACTTTAGTAATATACTTCATGGAATGTTATGTAAACCCAACAATGGTAATTTGTTCCTGCATGAGAATATTTCTAATGCTGACCCTATTTTGATTATCAGCTTTTGCATATGATTATTGGGATATCACATGTGTACCTGGAAGAAGAGAAAATTAGCCTGGGCCTCAAGGACTATTCCATGTTGTCTGACATTTATTTTCTTTGTTAATTAGGCTTTTCAAAAAGCACCAGTGGAATTAACTATGTACAGTATTGTCACAAAAAAAGGAAATTACAGTCCGTTTACAAGGGTAGATCCCAAAGCGCATATTACTGATATTCTTCAAAAGTGATTCCCAACCTGAGTGAATTACAGTTAAAAAGAAAGTTTGAAGAATTCAGTATCCAGCAATTTTCTGAAACAAAGGTCTTTGTTTCATTATCTCAAATATTTTGTAGTTGGTAAGGTTAGAAGCAGATCCTGGCTGAAGAGCAGTGAAACAGTTTCTGCAGATATTTGGGGCTTTTGTACTAGAAGACTTTGTGGATGGTACAGAGTACCTTTAACAACATCTTACTTTTAACTGGAATCCAGTGTAGATATTTAAGTGCAGACTTTTGGTCACCTTTGCAGAGATACAGGCATAACCTGGCAACCTGGTTTCATAGCCTTAGCAATCTTGCAAAAACTGTCTTGAGGCCTTGAGAAGAGCAAGGTATATATGTTACCATAGTAATGACATGTCATGATAAAGGCAGGTCAGTTGGAGGATTTTGCAGGGTACAAAGAACTAGAGGTTAATACCTGAGCCACTTTGTTGATCTGATGTATAAATAAAAGCTCAACAATTATTTATAGGTTTTTGGCTTTTTGTTTGGTTGATTGAGGGATAATGACATGTTTGGGGGCAACTAACATCTTGTGGAATGGGTTTAGTTTCTCCCATTACAGAGATTTCAGTTTGGCTTTTTTCGTGGTGATGGAGCACTTCTTCATCCAATGGAAACCTCTTTTTCATGCATTGGAGCACACATCAAAGTATATATTGGTATGATTATTATGTTGGTTATCTAGTTGGAAATGGTCATGCAAGTCATCTGTGTTATAAGAAAGTCTAATGTAATTTGGTTGGATGGGAGTCTACAAAGGAGTAAGGCCACAAACTAGTTAATGTAAAACACATTTTCAATAATTTACACTAGGGCTCACTCCCCCACCCCTCAGTAGCTATGGAACAGAGCAAATAGGGTTAGCTTTGGGAAATATTGAAAAGTCTTGCGCAGTAACAAAACAGTTAAAAAGGCAAAACACAACAAAATAAAATTCCCACAACCAATTTAAAAAAAGAGCATATGGCAACGTTCCAATAAGGGGAACTGGTGGTGAGATTTAAAAAAAAAAAAGATTTAAGCAAAAGAGAACCAAGAAAAGTAAAGCATCCATCAGTAGTCACCTAGTCAAAGACATTGCATCTGACTTAGGGCCAGACTATGCGTCTGGCGATCTCACAACCGCCAGACTTGCCATGGCGGTTGGACTGCCGCTGCTGTGGCGGTCCAACCGCTACATTACAACCCTGGTGGTCAGACCGCCATAAGACCTCCATTTCCACCAGGATCTTTGATTTCAGTGGGCTGACGGTGGTCTTGGCTGTGATCAGCTAGGGTGGTGCTGAAGTCAGCACTGCCCTGCTGATTACAACCATGTTCTCTGCCAGCCTTTTCATGCTGGTTCAACCTTGGTTTCCGCCGGTCAGCCCAGTGGAAAACTCCTAATAAGGCAGGTCGGAAGGCTGCCAGCTTCACTGTGATTTCCTCACAACAGGTCTGGCAGTTGCCAAACTCATAATCAGGTCCTTATTCTTTGAAATGGTCAAAATTGTATCAATCAATCAATCAGTAATTTGTTAAGCGCGCTACTCACCTGGTAGGGTCTCAAGGTGCTGGGGGGGTGCTACTGCTCGGACAGCCAGGTCTTGCGATGCTTCCTGAAGATCAGGAGGTCCTGAGTCAGACCTAGGTTGACGGGGGAGGGAGTTCAAGGTTTTGGCAGCAAGGTGGGAGAAGGATCTGCCTCTGCTGTGGTACAGTGGATGTGGGGACGGTGGCGAGGGCGACGGTGGCAAAGCGGAGCTGGCGTGTCGGGATGTGGAAGCTGAGACGCTCGTTGAGGTAGGCAGGTCTGGCATCGTGGAGAGCCCTGTGAGCGTGGATCAGGAGTTTGAAGGTGATCCTTTTGTTGACGGGGAGCCAGTGGAGGTCTCTGAGGTGGGCTGAGATGTGTTTGTGGCGAGGAAGGTTAAGGATGAGCCGTGCTGAGGCATTCTGAATACGCTGAAGTTTTCTCTGGAGCTTGGCCGTTGTTCCCGCGTAGAGTGCGTTGCCATAATTCAGTCTGATGCTGATGAGGGCGTGGGTGACCGTTCTTCTGGTTTCAATGGGGATCCATCTGAAGGTCTTGTGAAGCATGCGGAGGGTGTTAAAACATGAGGATGAGATGGCGTTGACTTGCTGGGTCATAGTGAGCAATGATTCCAGTATGAAGCCGAGTTTGCGTGCGTAGGTGGTGGGCGTTGGGGAGGCTCCCACAGTGTCAGGCCACCAGGAGTCATCCCATGCTGATTTGTTTGAGCTGAAGATGATGATCTCGGTCTTCTCCGAGTTCAGTTTGAGGCAGCTTGCCTCCATCCAGTTGGCGATGGCGTGAAGTCCGGTGTGGAAGTTGGTCTTGACGGTTGCGGGGTCCTTCGTGAGAGAGAGGATCAGCTGAGTGTCATCCACGTAGGAGATGATGTTGATGCCCTGGGATCGGACGATGTTGGCGAGCGGTGCCATGTAAACATTGAAGAGGGTGGGGCTGAGAGAGGATCCCTGGGGACTCCGCAGATGGTCTTGGTGGCTTTTGACAGGAACGGGGGGACGCAGACTCTTTGGGTTCTGCCAGAGAGGAAGGATGTGAGCCAATCCAGGGCTCTGTGGTGGATTCCAGCGTCGTGGAGGCATGTGCGAAGTGTGTGGTGACAGACGGTGTTGAAGGCTGCAGAAAGGTCAAGGAGGATGAGGGATCACCTTTGGCAAGCCTGTTTCTCATGTCATCGGTAGCAGCGATAAGAGCGGTCTTGGTGCTGTGGTTTTTGCGGAAGCCGGACTGGGAGATGTTGAGGAGGCTGTTGTCCTCCAGGAAGCGAGATAGTTGGCTGTTAACTATCTTCTCAATGACTTTCGCAGGGAAGGGGAGTAGGGAGATGGCCCAGTAGTTTTTTAGGTCTTCGGGGTCAGCTTTAGGCTTTTTGAGCAGGACATTGACTTAGGCGTGTTTCCAGCTCTCTGGGAAGATGGTGGTCTCGAAGGAGCTGTTGATGATGGTCCAGAGCTGGTGAGCAATGATTTGGCTGGCTTTATTGAAGACGTGGTGAGGGCAGGGGTCGTCGGGTGAACCAGAGTGGATGGTGCTCATGGTTTTGGGGGTTTCCCCGTCGTTGGTGTGGGTCCAGGCACTCAGGATGTTGTAGTGGATGGGTGCGCTGGGGTCGGCGTTGGCAGTGGTGGTGGTGGGGGACAGCGGTGCAAAGCTGCCATGGATGTCTGTGATCTTGCGGTGAAAAAAGGTGGCAAGGGAGTTGCAAAGGTTTTGCGAGTGTGGGGGGTCGGCAAAGCAGGACTTGGGGTTGGTGAGTTCCTTGATGATGCTGAAGAGCTCCTTGCTGTTGTGTGCATTGTTGTCAATTCGTTCTTTGTAGGAAGATCTTTTGGTGGTCTGGATGAGCTGGTGATGTTTGCGGATGGCGGTTTTAAGGTCGGTGTGGTTGCTTTCTGTTTGTTCTTGGTGCCAGATCTTCTCAGCTTTCCGGCATTCCTGCTTAGAGGCCTGAAAGTTGGCGGTGAACCAGGGAGCTTTCTTGCTGGTGTGAGTGTTGGTGGTTTTCCTAAGTGGAGCGAGGGTGTTGGCATAGTCGTCAAGCCATTGCTTAAGGTTGAGGGCGGCGGTGTTGGGGTCGCTGGTGTTGGGTGGCGGGGCGTGGGCGATGGTGGAGATCAGTTGGTCCTTGGAGATCTTGTTCCACTTGTGGTGAGGGGTCCGATGCTGTTGGTGGTGAGCGGTAGGTTTCTGGAAGGAGAAATGGACACAGCGGTGGTCGGTCCAGTGGAGTTCGGTGGTGTGGGTGAAGGTGATGTGGCTGTGGTGGAGAAGATGGCATCAAGTGTGTGGCTGGCTGAGTGTGTGGGCATTGTAATGAGTTGCTTGAGACCGAAGCTGGCGAGGTAGTCGAGGTTGTCTAGTAGGGCTGAGGAGTTGCTGTCGCCTGTGTTCTCCAGGTGAAAATTCAGGTTGCGAGGAGCATGTAGTCCGTGGAGGTGAGGGCGTGGGTGCTGATTGTGTCAGCGATGGCATTGCAGAATTGTGGGGGGGAGTCCGGGGGTCCTTAGACGAGGGTTCCTCTCAGGGTGGTGTTGCCGTTGACGTAAATCAAGAAGTGCAGGTGTTCAGCGGCATGTAGGTCGTCGTGGGTGTCGGTTGAGATCCTGATGGAGCTCCTGTGGACAATGGCAATTCCTCCTCCTGGTTTGTTGGTGCAGTCTCTTCCGGTGATTTCGTAGCCCTCAGGGATGGCCATGGCAATGTTGGGTTCCGAGGAGGGGTTCATCCAGGTTTCGGTGAGGAAGGTGATTTCTGGGGAGGTTGATGTGAGCAGGTCCCAGAGTTCGACGGCGTGCTTGTGGACGGAGCGGCTGTTGAGGAGGATGCAGCTGAGGTGGTTGTTATTGGTGGCTTTGTTGTGGTGCTTGGTGGCTTGAGCGCAGGTGAAGTTGCACGTCCGGCACGAGAAGGGTCCATGGGTGTGCCTAAGGGAGGTATGGACGCAGGCGGTGGGGCGGCCAGGGTTGAGTGCGTGGAGTTCTTCGGCGGTATAGCCACGTCCGGCGGCGTGGGGGGTGCGTGGGACAGGGGGACTGGCGCTAGGCGTGGTCCATGCGCAGACGGGCTTGCCATTAAGAAGGGGAGGTGGGAGGAAGGAGCAGCTGGGAGGCAGGGCGCAGTGGGCAAATGGGAGTGCGGGGTGGGGCCGCAGGGGATGCAGCGGCGGAGATGGGAGAGCAGATAAACCAGGAAAAAAATGGCAAAAAAGAAAAAAGGCATTAAACGGAGTCGGAAAATGGAAAAATGCACTAAAAGGAGGAAAAGGAAGGAAAAAGACGGCACAAATAACATGAAGGCAAATACAGTACGGCACAGAAAATGGCACAGATAACACAAAGGTAAAATACAGGACAGCACAGATAACAGCACAAATAGCACGGAGACAAGTAACAGGACAGACACATAATACTTACGACAACCACTAGACACCAGGGATGAGGCACAGGCGGGTGCCTGTGGGTGGTGGAGGGCCTCAAACGTGCAGCAGCAGCGAGGGCGGGGTCTGGGGCACGGTGGAAAACGGGAGGAGCTGTGTAGAGTGAAACCTGGCCTTAAAACAGGTCAGAGGTCACTCTGTGCACCGCGCGGCGGCCGCCATTAAGAAGGGGAGGTGGGAGGGAGGAGCAGCTGGGAGGCAGGGAGACGGGGAGCGGTGGGCAAATGGGAGAGCGAGGGGGGCAGGAGCCACAGGGGACACAGAGGCGGGGATGGAAATGCGGATAAACTGGGCAAAAAAGGCCAAAAAAGAGAAAAGGCACTAAACAGAGTCGGAAAACGGAAAAAGGCACTAAAAGGAGGCAAATACAGTACGGCACAGTTAATGGTACACAAAACACGAAGGCAAATTACAGGATGGCACAGATAACACGAAGGCAAATTATAGGACAGCACAGATAATGGCACAAATAGCACAAAGACAAGTTACAGGACAGACACACAGTACTTACGGCAACCACTAGACACCAGGGATGAGGCACAGGCGGGTGCCTGTGGGTGGTGGAGGGCCTCCAACTCGTAGCAGCAGCGAGGGCGGGGTCAGGTGCACGGTGGCAGACAGGAGGAGCTGCGCAGCGTGTGTAGAGTGAAACCTGGCCTTAAAACAGGTCAGGGGTCAGTGGAAAACTCCTAATAAGGCAGGGAGCGAGGCTGCCAGCTTCACTGCGATTTCCTCACAGCAGGTCTGGCAGACGCCAAACTCATAATCAGGCCATTTGTCTTTGAAATGGTCAAAATTGTATGGCTGGAAAGGATGCAGGTTGTATTTGGTGAAGTACTTTAGAAGATACCCAATGAACGTGGTGTTGCTGTAGCCATCTGTTTTCGCAGGAAAAGCTCCAAGTAGAAGTCAAAAAAATGTTCTAAGTCCCAATATTCCAGAGTTTCTGGAGCAGCTCCTGTTGGTTACTTCCAAGGTTCCCAGGAACTTGAAGTCAGCACTTAGAGGCCAGGACTCACATCAACAGAAGCTACCAGTAGAGTCCAGGTCCAGTTGCTACTGATAAGCTAGAGGTTTCACGAAAAAGACATCTTGCAGCCAGTTTACTCCTGGTGTCCACTTGCTAGCCCTGGCAACAAGTCACAGCAGGTCCAGCCCTTACTGGACTCCACACAGGTCTCAAACATCAAGTCCAGACCTCTTCTGCCATTCCACAGGTCCAGCGACTGTTCTGGCCAGTAGGTGTGGGTGACTTCTGGACACTCGACGAAAGAGAAAAAAGTTCCAAGGGGCAACCATTCCCACTTTTGCAACAGAATCTTTCTTCCCCTCCCCTTTCTGCCTTTGAAGGGAGCTTGTGTGCCATCCAGGGTGTGTTTAGGGTAATGAGCAGTCTCCTCCTCTTCAGCTATACTGGTTTTGTGTTTCTGAGGCCAGCTCCTCTCCTACTGAGATGGTGGCTAACTAGCCACAGAGGGCCCATGGAACATAAGGTTTTCTCTAAGAAATTAATGGACAGGTTTCCCCTGTCTCCTTTCAAGTTATTCAAGTTCTCGGACTCTTCAACTGTCCGTTCTGAGCTCATATTTGTCACATACATACCAAGGTCTTTCTGTGAAAAGGTCTAGGCCATGTAAGGGCTATTTTGAACATTGTGTTTGCAGAAGGGCTCACTCTTAGCATTGGACTATAGAACTGTAACAGCTTGTTTTTCTAATGTACATGAGCTGGGGTAATCTACTCTAATTGGCATGACAACATGGTTCCTACAGTGTGAAAACCAGCAAAATCTTGATTTTCCATATTTCACCGTCACAGTACAGCAACAGCAAATTAAGGTCAAACACATTCTTATAAAGTTTTGCCTCAAATGTATGTTGCTTTTCCCAGCTACAGTGAGGAGAATGAATGGATATGTCTTACATTTGTTCATGGAATCAACAGCTGCCAGAAACTGAGCTAAGAACTCCAGATTCTGTGGGAAAAAAAACAATGTATAAGATGAAGACTGTGAAACAGGCAAAGGCTGAAAAGGGAAAATTCCAATAAAGTGCTACTGAGAATGCTGTCTGAGAAACACCAAACTCGGAACCCTAGCAAGATTGTTTGACACTGATAGTACTGTCATAGGTCCTGCCACTGATGTGAATCAAAGTGATATGAATATTGAAACTCAATTGGAGGTCACGTTTATGATGTTCAAACTTCTGCTCGATCATTCGCTAAACATACAATGCCCTCAGCTGAGGCTGAACAGTCTATCAGGCCCTTTTGAGTGTATGCTGGTGCACACCATTTAAGGCATGTGGGGCTGTGGCTGCCAGGTCAAGGCTTGGGATTCAAAACTGAATGGCTGCTTTCATCCTCAGAAAAAGGTTGGGGATCCTGGGTTATTGACACCATTCACACCATTGGTTCTGGAAAAGAGTTCTCATATCTACAGGACTGTCATCCTCCAGCCACCCACATGCACAAAACTCAGTATGTCTTCAGAGTATACGTATAAACTACTAATGTAGAATGTGGAGGGAATGGGCAATCTGATAAACAGATGCAAGACATACGTCTACCTGTGTAGATGCACGACAGACATAACCTACGTCCAGGAGACTCACTCTTCTTGATCATTCAGTTATAATACACCTGAGGCACAGTGGTTTAGACACAATCTGGTTTACCTTTTGTGGCACAGTGAACTAGGCAGCTAAATTTAGCTCCAGCAAAAGGGCAAACACAAGGGTTCGCTGTATCGTCTTAAATACTGTGAATTCCTGTGTGTCTGAAGTGATGCAACGCATGGGGAGAAAAGCAAGGTGTCCCCCTGCCCAGGACCTTCGAAATGCACCCTGTCTATGCATTTTAAGGGTGCTGGTGCCCCCTGCGACAATGCTGCCGCACCTTTCCCATTGGGCTGATCAGTGGAAACCTTGGTTTCTGCCGGTCAGCCCAGTGGGAAAGTTGTAATGGGGCCAGCAGGGAGGTTGACAGCACTGCAGCGACCTCCCCATTGGGAGTTTGATGGACAGATGTTTCCATCCACCAAACTCATAATCAGAAATTCAAGACATGAATGACATAAAAACTGGCAAACCCCACACCAAGGATGGACAGTCATTCAAATTTTCAATTGCTTTCAGACCCTCTCCTGCCCCATGACTAAATAAAGTCCAATCAACAGGAAGCAAATGAAAGAGGCATTCTGCCACCAGGCATAATTGTGATGCTGCCTAAGTCACATAAAAACCCTCTGGATTTGTTATCATAGCGTTCCCTTTCCCTGTTCGAACTAGACTGCAAGATTCTGGACAAGGTACTGGCCAACAAAGTCTCCCCACTCCGATGTCAACTGTCCATTTGGGTCAATCAGGCCTCATACCAACCAGGAACACTGCATTGAATGTACAAAGTCTCATCCATGTACTGAGGGAGTATCCACCAAACATGCAACTACGGATTGTCACCAACATAGACATGGAGAAGGTGTTTGACACACTGAATTGAGACTTTTTTTGGGGGGCAAGAGATACTAAGATCTCTAAGACTATTGTATTCACACCCAATGGGCAGGTTCAGAATTTGCTGCGGGGAGCTCCCAATAATTAAGGACAGGGAAAAGTAAAAATGTTTATTACATTGGAAAACATTGGTTCACAAATGTGTATATAATATATTAACGTAAGTTAAATGTATATATTTAGAACTAAAGAAAAATGTTACAGCACTTTTTAAAATTAATTGTGAAATAAAATAAGTAAAATAATTTTCCCCAGTTTAAAACAACACATACATTCCAACTAAAGTAAAACATGTATTTTTAATATGCATTATTAATTATTAAAATGTGAACTATGGAATGAATTTAAAGTAATTTAAATATATATATAAAATATATATATATATTGGAAGTACTATTCATAAGTTAAAAATTAGATTCTTACAACACTTCAGAGCCATTAAGAATCAAGATAGAACTTATCCTTTGGCTAAACATTTCTGGGATGTACATAAAGGAGACTGTAGTACATTATCTTTCTATGGTATTAAACATATCAAAAACAATCCCAGAGCTGGAAACAGAACACTAGAGCTTAGACAAATGGAATCGAAAATGATTTTACTATTAGGTTCTGAATCCCCTTGGGGGCATAATCTTGACGCAGAGCTATATGTCCACCTCAGATGATAACATAAACATCTATTATACTTATTTTTGAATCCAGATAGAGATTCTTAATGCTTTTCATTTCAGTAAACACTATTGCCAACTTGGTAACATTTTATCAGTATTATATTTATGAAGATAGGTGAGTAGATTGCAATCAATATAGAATGACTACAAAAGAATTTCTAAAGGGGTTATAATTTAGAAATTTAGAACCTTTTGACCCCATATTGTAGTCGTATGAATTTTGTAGATAATCGGGTCTTATGAATGACTATGCAGGCTATACTGTGCTATTGATGATGATTTTCGAATTTTTGATTCTTTTATTATATCTCCTTGTAATTTAGCAAATGCAGAAAATGGAATTAATATATATAGATATTTATACAAGGAAAAGGATAGGAGACAAAGATATTTACTATAAACATTTTTTTAATTTTAGGGTTTTGTAACATTTAGCTGCACTTTATATGCTCTTTTTACACGTACCATTATCACAGATTTTTAGCACTATGCACTTTAGGTTTAGGCCGTGCTTATTTATAACTTACTAACATGCGTCTATAGAGCCACCTACTACATAGATAAGGATAGAGAAGAATTAATTTGGATTGTATAAATATTAGAAGACATACTTAATCATCACTATATAAAGTAATAAAACTCTGATATTCGATACTAATTGGCCATAGAGAGAAAATAAAATGACAGTTTCAAATATTCAAATATAAAATACGATGTCGTAGGTCCGTCTCTATTTGAATAATTCTAATATGAGACCAAACATTACTCCCTATTAAAAACTATTGTAATCTATTACTATCAATATGAGATCTATTGATGACATAAGAGAGGTTCCAAGTATGTACGTAGTGTAATTGATTGTTGGTATATATGATAAATGTTAAATTGAGAAATTACACATGATTCTGTGCCTTGGGGGGGTTTTGTATGATTAATCTATTAACTATTTAACAACTTTGTAATAATTTGTATAATCTTACACTATTTTATATAGTTGATTGATCTAAACTAACCATTGTACCCGTCGCCAATATTGATTCATATGTAATGATAATTCATTCATTCATTTATATTTACTAGTTTTTAAACTTTTGTAATATTTATAATATTTATCAAATTGTTATTTGAATGGTGATGTTCACTAATTGAAAAAAACTACATCTAATAACGATATACCTGCAGAGAAGAATATAACGTTTTAGAAATACATTTTTAAGCATACTTTACACAATATCTGACATGATGATCGAGTATAGGCTGATCGGAACTATTGAAAAACGTGGTTTCAATGATGAATTAATCTAATTATTTATATATATATTTTCTGTCAACATATAATCAATTGATAACTGCCATCAGATTGAATGAATGGTATATTAATAATAACATTTGTTTAGGCCTCATAAGTGATATGTATACCTTATTGATGACCTTTTAATTCTAAACTCTTAAAACAATAGTCTTATGAATGTAGGTGATTCCTTTATCAACTGCTATATTTAAATAATGATTGTTGCATGTTTTAAAATGGCCGCTGTTTTATATCACACTAGGGTGTCATGGAAAGAAATGAAGGACTTTTAATTCGCATATAAATGATGTTGGCTCTGCAGCCAAACTGTCCAGTAGAAGGCGTTTTGCCGAAACGCGTTGACAGATACTGCATTTCAGGGCTCTGTGTTACCTGTGGAAGAAAATAAATCTTTGAACTGAATACGAGCGTATTGAATTTTTGGGATATATCCGATGGGATCGGTGCAGCCGTCTGATGGCCATCAGTTGATCTGTTGAAGAATTATTTTGAACGTGGTCTCCGGTACGCGATACGGCTGGCACGCTGGTTGAGTGCGCGTGGTTGTTTTACTGGAGGAATTTGGAAATCGTTTCTCACGCAGCACTGTGCCTTCGATAATTGGAAGAAAACGCAGCCGGACTGACACGGTAGGATTGTTACTTTTCCCTGGGGGGTTGGAGAACGCCCGCGGGGTGATGTTTACGGTCCTCCCAGCAGTTAGGCTATTTCATAAATAGCGTTTTTTTGTTTATGCGAGTAATTGGCACACGGCCCGGACAACAAACGGAAAACTAACGGCAGAGAAGAATTATCTTTGCCGTTCGATATACGGCTTTCCTGTCTAACATAAGTTGATTGTTTTGCCATCATAAACAATCAATAAGCTACACAGTATTCAGTTGTGGATTGGTTTATATTTACGCAGCGTCCTGCTTTATAGAACTTTGTCCGTATCCTTTGATTCAGCATTTTTCGTTCCTCCTGTTAGTGGCTATAAACTGAACATCTGAAAGTGATTATATATTGTGGATACTTCGTGCTCTATACAATATGGCTGAACGGAGAAAACTGTGGGAACAAGCTGCTGCCGAGTTATTTGATAATTCTAAAATTAGTAGTGGACCCATGGGGGCTCAGATACAAACTACCTCCAGTATTATAAGCCAATTAGAAAAAGCACGCATTTCTGAACTTAAAAAATGGTGGGAAATGACCTCATTAACTAAATACATTGAAAGTGGTAGGATACCCAGAGGCCTACGCATTTTAATTTTACCCACCTTAGGCGATATGGATCCAGAGCTACTGGAGGATTGGAGAATGCAAACAGCAGATTGTTCAACTAAACTTATAGGAACCCTAATCACTCAAGCCAAGAGACGAATGGAGGAACAAATCACCAAAATTGAACAACTCACAAAAGAGTTAGAAAAGATGCCCAATCAACAAGAAATTTCTAATCATTTAGCTAAGATGGAAGAACGAATTAAATACAAGGAAGAAGAAATCAAATCACGCAAAGCACACAAGTTCAATAGAGATAAGATGGATTATGAACATGGAAGAATCTATACATTTGCTCGAAAATACGATACTGCAAGAACCAAAGATATATCTAAAAGTGGGGCTGATTGTGCTGTACAACATATATCTGCTGACGATAGTTCAGAAGTAGAGTCCTCTGCTGATGAGATACCATGAAACAAGCCTGATTTTCAGGGGGAAATGCGCCTCATGCAAATGGTCACGCCACCTCATGGGCAAAACCGCAGGCGTGGCCGAGGAAGCGGAAGACGAGGCGGGGCAAGAAGAAGAAGCAATCGACAATCGAATTAGAACTTAATCCTACATCAGTCAGCAAATTGAATCATTTGAGTACTGTTGTGAATATCTCTCATAGCACCTTGACAGACAATCAGCTATGCATACTTGATCTAGGACTAAGCTTCTGCCCCAATACTCAATGGGACTATGTTAATACTCGCATTGAATTGAATAAATTTGTTCACAAATTACGTCTCATTAAACATTTCTCCAATAAAGATATAAATCAAATGGCAGAGAACGTCAACCAGAGAGCTGGATTCTCAGGATTCAATATTGCTGACAGTTCACAATTAATGGCAATCAACGATCTTGACAATGACAGCAATGCAGTCAGATGCTCTACTGATGATGATACGAATAATAGCACGGACATACTTAATCAGATGGGTTTTGTAACTAACTTTTATGACAATAGCAATCTAAAATTGTCGAGTAGATTTAATCCTCCACTACCTAGTGGTAACTTGATAGACACATTTCATGAATTAGTGATCAATGATATCAACAAATTTCGCAGTAAAGGTCCATCGAAGCTACTGAGGAAGGTGAAATCTAATTTCTCGCAACAAGATTGGAAAGATCTAAATATATTGAGATAAAATTCGTCAATTGTCATTAAACCCTCAGACAAGGGTAGTAACATTGTCGTTATGGATACAGCTCATTATACCAAAGAAGCATATCGGCAATTGAAGAACAAAGATCATTATGACAAACTGATAACGAACCCCTTAGCTCAATATCAAGCGACATATCATGAAATGTTAAATGAATGGTACACCAAGCAATTGATGAACTATGATGAGTTTATGTATATGAAAATTGATCATCCTAAAATTCCATGCATTTATTTTCTACCTAAAATTCATAAAAACAAAACACATCCTCCAGGTAGACCAATAGTCAGTATGAATCAGTCATTGCTTGAGAATACCTCACGATATTTGGACCTATTTGTATGTACATTTGTCACAGAATTACCTTCATACCTACGTGACACCAATGATTTCTTGGCCAAGATACATGATATCCCATGGCATAAAGACTACTTGTTGGTCACCATGGATGTAGCATCCTTATACACATCCATCAAACATCAGTATGGGTTACAGGCCTGTAGGTACTTTCTACAAACACGATCCATCGAATTTCTTGAGCACACTAATATGCTCCTATCTATGCTACAATTTTGCCTAACACACAATCTGTTCCTTTTTGACAATGAAAATTTTCTACAAAAACAAGGGACAGCTATGGGGGCATCCTTCGCTCCCACATATGCTAATTTATATATGGGCTGGTGGGAGAAGGAGGTGGCATGGTCAGAAAGTAATAATATCTATATGGATAAAGTGATATTGTGGGTGCGATATATCGATGATTTGTTTATTATTTGGGATGGCACAGAACAATTGCTATTGGAATATATAAATGTACTAAATAACAACCAATTTAACATCCTTTTAGAAGCCACTTACAACAGAGACACTATCTCATTTTTAGATGTTCAACTAAAAGTAGAAAACAATCAGTTAGAGACAACTATATATCGCAAGCCCACATCCTGCAACTCCATACTACATGCCAATAGTGGGCATCCCCTGGCATTGAAATGGAGCATACCCTATAGCCAGTTACTGCGGGCTCACAGAATATGCTCTAATGAGAACAAATATGACTTGGAAGCCAGGGCAATGGTGGATAGATTTTTAAGTAGAGGTTATCCTCCTAAAATTTTGATGGATGCATTACATAGAGTCAAAAACAAAAGTAAAGATGAGTTACTTTTTAATAACACAGTGACTAGCAGTGACTCCAAACAATCATCACCTAGAATATTTTTTCAATATAATCAACAACATGATTCATTAGGAACTATACTCCAAAAAAAGTGGCATGTTCTACAGAATGATCCTACCATCAATGACCATATAGGTACACATCCGTCCATAACCTTTCGCAAAGCACGCTCACTGAGAGATTATCTGACTAGAAGTTATTTTTCGTCAAAAGCCAATATATCCTGGTTGAGCCAAAAAAGTCTGGGGTTTTGGAAATGTGGCCATTGTAAAGCTTGTAAGTATGCACAAAATACACATAAGTACCAAACATTTGATGGTCGTCAGTGCGAGATCAAAGATCGAATCACATGTGACACTGAATTTGTGATCTATGCCATTGAGTGTGGTTGCCACAAAAAATATATTGGAAGTACTATTCATAAGTTAAAAATTAGATTCTTACAACACTTCAGAGCCATAAAGAATCAAGATAGAACTTATCCTTTGGCTAAACATTTCTGGGATGTACATAAAGGAGACTGTAGTACATTATCTTTCTATGGTATTAAACATATCAAAAACAATCCCAGAGCTGGAAACAGAACACTAGAGCTTAGACAAATGGAATCGAAAATTATTTTACTATTAGGTTCTGAATCCCCTTGGGGGCATAATCTTGACGCAGAGCTATATGTCCACCTCAGATGATAACATAAACATCTATTATACTTATTTTTGAAACCAGATACAGATTCTTAATGCTTTTCATTTCAGTAAACACTATTGCCAACTTGGTAACATTTTATCAGTATTATATTCATGAAGATAGGTGAGTAGATTGCAATCAATATAGAATGACTACAAAAGAATTTCTAAAGGGGTTATAATTTAGAAATTTAGAACCTTTTCACCCCATATTGTAGTCTTATGAATTTTGTAGATAATCGGGTCTTATGAATGACTATGCAGGCTATACTGTGCTATTGATGATGATTTTCGAATTTTTGATTCTTTGATTATATCTCCTTGTAATTTAGCAAATGCAGAAAATGGAATTAATATATATAGATATTTATATAAGGAAAAGGATAGGAGACAAAGATATTTACTATAAACATTTTTTACATTTTAGGGTTTTGTAACATTTAGCTGCACTTTATATGCTCTTTTTACACGTACCATTATCACAGATTTTTTGCACTATGCACTTTAGGTTTAGGCCGTGCTTATTTATAACTTACTAACATGCGTCTATAGAGCCACCTACTACATAGATAAGGATAGAGCAGAATTAATTTGGATTGTATAAATATTAGAGACATACTTAATCATCACTATATAAAGTAATAAAACTCTGATATTCGGTACTAATTGGCCATAGAGAGAAAATAAAATGACAGTTTCAAATATTCAAATATAAAATACGATGTTGTAGGTCCGTCTCTATTTGAATAATTCTAATATGAGACCAAACATTACTCTCTATTAAAAACTATTGTAATCTATTACTATCAATATGAGATCTATTGATGACATAAGAGAGGTTCCAAGTATGTACGTAGTGTAATTGATTGTTGGTATATATGGTAAATGTTAAATTGAGAAATTACACATGATTCTGTGCCTTGGGTTTTTTTTTTATGATTAATCTATTAACTATTTAACAACTTTGTAATAATTTGTATAATTTTACACTATTTTATATAGTTGATTGATCTAAACTAACCATTGTACCCGTCGCCAATATTGATTCATATGTAATGATAATTAATTCATTCATTTATATTTACTAGTTTTTAAACTTTTGTAATATTTATAATATTTATCAAATTGTTATTTGAATGGTGATGTTCACTAATTGAAAAAAACTACATCTAATAACGATATACCTGCAGAGAAGAATATAACGTTTTAGAAATACATTTTTAAGCATACTTTACACAACATCTGACATGATGATCGAGTATAGGCTGATCGGAACTATTGAAAAACGTAGTTTCAATGATTAATTAATCTAATTATTTATATATATATTTTCTGTCAACATATAATCAATTGATAACTGCCATCAGATTGAATGAATGGTATATTAATAATAACATTTGTTTAGGCCTCATAAGTGATATGTATACCTTATTTATGACCTTTTAATTCTAAACTCTTAAAACAATAGTCTTATGAATGTAGGTGATTCCTTTATCAACTGCTATATTTAAATAATGATTGTTGCATGTTTTAAAATGGCCGCTGTTTTATATCACACTAGGGTGTCATGGAAAGAAATGAAGGACTTTGAATTCGCATATAAATGATGTTGGCTCTGCAGCCAAACTGTCCAGTAGAAGGCGTTTTGCCGAAACGCGTTGACAGATACTGCATTTCAGGACTCTGTGTTACCTGTGGAAGCAAATAAATCTTTGAACTGAATACGAGCGTATTTAATTTTTGGGATATATCCGATGGGATCGGTGCAGCCGTCTGATGGCCATCAGTCCATCTGTTGAAGAATTATATATATATATATCTAAACACACAATATTACCTTCAAAATATTTGATAATTAAATATTAAATATGTACTATTTTTTAATATATTGTGTTAACTGTAAATTATAATTATTTAAGTCATTTAACTATTGAAAATAATTTATATTAAATTCAACATTTCCCATCGGTTTTATTTAAGCCCCTATCTCCTTTGATTTCTATGTGAAGGTGTTGCAGTACCAGTAGTTGACCATGTTTGGTGCTCAACCCAATTCAGCTGTGGGACGGAGTACTTTAGTACCATTTTGGGTCCCGTTATGTCTATATTAACTTTAGAAGGTTTGTATATACCACTGGGCTTATTATTTTGTACCGACCTCTCTCTAAACCCCTCCCGAATACTTCATTAACCATTTTTCACTCCTCCCAATACCCCTTCTGTTTAGTAGTAAATAAACCCACTTTTCCAGCCACTCCCCCACCCCCTCCCACATTTACTATTAATACGTATATTACATGTCTGGAGACACTGCAGTGGGGCAGGAATCTCTGCACAGTAAATGATAGGAAAACCAGAGGTGGAAATGCTTGACATAGGTTTGTGGACAGCATTTTGAAGTTTGTTTGTAGTAGTATGGCAGTACTACTGAAGTACTACAAAATGTGCAAAAAAAATGCAGTTAGTTAATTTCCCCCTGATATCTCTCGACAGGGATAATGTTCTGCTGTTTCTCAGGAATGCAGAGGGAGACTTGGTGTAAATCTTGCTTGTTTTGGAGAGATGTGGGGAAATTTGGAGCCTATGGATTAACAAAGCTAAATCGTATCTGTTTTTCCTAAGACACATGAATGACAATGTGGACACTGCTCTCCCCTTGTCGCATCTGCTGGAAACACATAATTTTTCAATAACTAGGTATGCAGGTATATCATTCTGATGCAGAGTTACATCGTGCAACCTAACTACAGCAGCAAAGAAGGTCCACGAGTCCACAATGGTCTGGGAGCGATTGCCTTTATTCCCGAGAGCAGAATTGCCTTGACCAAAATTACGCTTCTGCTACGTCTCCTATACTTCATTACAGCTCTCCCTCTAGACTTACCAAAAGGTTTTTATTGCTAATGTTAATAGTCTTAGGTCAGATCTTTCTGGAGTGGGCATAGACATAAAACCTTGCTATGCTAGCTCCACCTTATCTTCACATTTCTGAGGGTGAGCTGAGTGCGCCAGTTCTGCAGCTGTATTATCTGGCAGTTCAACTTCAGCAGGCAGCTGGAGAGCTGGGGGAAACTGATTACCGAGAAACACAATGCCTACAACACTTAGCCACAGTTAATATGGTCCTAACACAACTGTTTGAACACTGAAATAGGCATGGTAATCACCCTTCTCTGGTAAAGCAAGCCAGATATTGCTAGTGGCAGAACTTGGCATGCACTAGCACATAGATCCAGACTTTCCGTTATGGTCCTGGTCTGCTTTTGTGGGACGCTGGCCATTCCAACTGATGTAGCAACATGGATTTGTGCTTTCATGCTAACACTGGGAGGCTTAGTGGATAGTGACAAGCTACACATCATCCAGAGTCTACAACAAATATACCTTTTCCACACTAGGAAGTTTTTCTGACATTTAATGCACTGATGCATACATTTCAACAGACATGGGGCACTGCTTTACTGTTTGGCAGTGACTAAGCTCAACAAATTTAAAGCCCTCATTTTGATGTTTAAAGCTTTTGCATGTAAATGCCCAGCTTATTTCAGAAATAGACTTCACCCTTGTAAGCAATGCGGGATGCTCAGCTCTAATAACCTTTATCTGATACAGATCCAATATTTTCCAAAATGAGACAGGGAGGCAGTTCCTTAATGTTTCAGACGTCCAAACTGTGGAATGCTCTATGAGTTAATCTTCACAGGGCTGCTTCAATCTCTATCATTTGAAAAGAACTAAAAACATTTCTTTCTGATAAAGATCAGTCCCTGCTACTCTGCTGTCGCTTGTAGTCAGTCTCTCTAAGCTGTGGAAACCGGACACATCTGCTGGATCAGCTGTGTGCTGTATAAAAGTCTCTGATTGATTGATTGATTGATTTCTCCTGCCATATGAAATATCTGAACTGCTAACAATGGAACGTGATGGGTGAGAAGTGACACTTTTCTTAATATGACTCAACTGGACATGGCAACATTCATGATGACTAAATGGATGGATGACTTGGGTGAGGACCTGACTGATAGAGACTTGCAAATGGTGCAGGAGACAGGTCTCCAGAAATGCCAGGTTTAAGCTCATATAGTATAATAATATAATGCATCACTCCATTCATATCCGACTCCCAGCCTCCTACACAAAGCATTAGCATCAGTGTCAAATGCTAATCCGAGGTGCCAAACTGTGAACACTGACTGTACATGGTCTGGCCCTGTTAGTCTATGCAGCGTTGTTGTGGGGAGGTACTTACTCTGTTGAAACACATGACAGATTGTGAAAATAAATTAAAATCTTGCCACGTGCCTGCTGGGCCTGCTAGCAAGAACTATAGGGAAGAAAATTGCATGGAAGTTGACTGACCTTGGGGAAGGGAGTTTAACAGTTGTTTAAATGTATTAAACTGAATATTGCATTGCAATGGCTAGTACCGGGATTAAGCCTTATGGGTCCCACTTTTTACATGTTGTATGTAGTTCTGATAATACAACCTTCAATAAAATCTGTTTAAAAAAATGTAAGTTTACTGGCATTGCTATACTTCCGACAAAACAGTCGACTATGTCATTGAAAAGTGATACCACACCATGGATGCTGTACTGGAAGAGGGGGCCCACTAGATAGGTGGAAGGGAAGTAACTGTGCTGTCCTGGCAGCAAAGTTGGGGAAATGTCTATCTTCCAAATTAAGTGTGAGGAGTTTCTCCTGAAATTAGTTGACCAGGATTGTGGTTAACATTTTAAATGTGGACATTGTTATAAACAACAGGGGGCACAAGGGTTCTTGTGCATGGCCAGTTCCATAAACCGAGTGTTCCTACTTATTGTTGCATAATAATGAGTTATGCTGTTCCCCTGCATGCTGATGGGAATACATAGGGGTGGAATTTGTGTATCACTGGTAATACCGCAATAGTATAGCATGTTGAATTGAATAATAAGTATGACTTGAGTACCTGGCCTTAATACTGTACTGGCATCTCATCTGTTTGAAATGGTCTTGCCCATTTTCCCTGTATATTTGTAGTCAATAGCCACGAGTTTGTATTTGAAAATGTCACAAAAAACTGGCTTAAAAAAGAGATTGAATGATAGTTGGTCAGAATTTCAGGTTTTGCTGTTGTTTATATTGTAGCTATGAGATGGTGATATGTTTTAGAATTTTGGGAACAGCTCTTGAGTTACGGGAGGAATTTATCAACTTTGCAGTGTTGTTAGAAAGAGCTGACAGGAACTGTAACATGAAGTTGAGCAGGACTTCGTTCGTGATTTAGACTATTCCGACGTGTAAGCTATGTAGAGCAACTGGGCAGTCGGCAAAAGTCTGAATGAGAAGAAGGCAATTTGTAGCTGAGGTCTGGTTTTGGTTTTACGAAAGACGGTTTTGATGTGCTGGATGCAGCTATTTTGGATCCAAAGACTGCAAAAATGTCTTCATAACTTTGTTAGGAAGCACAGGGGTTCCATTTAAAAGCATCCTAATTGGAGTATTTCTGATAATTGTTAATGATTTCCTTTGTTTGATTGGGGGCTTTGTGACTTTGAAGAAGCAGTGCGTCTGATTTCTCTGTGGTAGTCATGTTGATGTATTTGGTAGTGGTTTTAGCTTCCTCAACCTTGGACATACATATTTAAGGTTCCAGCTAGTGCATTTTACCCCAGCTAGCACTGCTCTAATCCATTTTGGTGAGTTCTTTTAAACCTTGCTTGGGATTTGGCAGTTTGGCTGGAGCTGTTTAGTTGGGTTGCTCAATCTTTGTGACACTGTAGGTCATCTTGAATTTCTGGATGATAATATTCCTGAAGTATATTAGAGAGATAGTTTTATTGGCGATATTGTTGTTCCAAGTGATTGGATTATAATGTAGGTTAAACAGGTTGATAGTGATGAAGACGTGATTAGGCCACTATGAGGTGGCATCACTAATTTCACTGTTTCAAACTTGTGTGTAAAGATGAGGTTGAGTGACCGCCTTACAGTGTTCATCAGTCCGCACACCAACTACTAGAATCGTAGGGCCTGCAAATTCTTGAGAATGTCAGTTGTCAGAGTTGAGCGAGATTTGTCTAATGATGGATTGAAGTCGGCCATGATGAGGATTTTGTTTGCATTAGTCTGTACATGGAATTTTCATTTGAGAAACATGCTACATTCACTTTATTTTCTATAAGAGCTAGCTTAGGAGGTTTATTCACATGGATTTTCATAAGTCAGTTATCTCATCTATCCATGGTTATCTTTGAGAAGTATCAACAGCCCCAGATATGGCCGATCTGCCTTTCACAATCTAAAGATCCCTGATCCTGTGAAATTAATGTTTTTTCTTTATTCGCTGGTGGAATGACAATGAGGCACTTTCTCTCAGGGATCCCTAGGCTTTGTTAGTGGCATTCTACAGCCTAATTTCTGAAAAGGAATGTGAAGTAGTTGGGCCATAGACAATTCTAGCAGTGTTTACTTTAGAATGGTCTGTTTCAACATACCAAAAAACCAAATACAACTATCATAAAGTTGCTGAGCCTGGAGGTCTTATAACAAGGAAAACATGTAAGATCATTAATTACAATGTTTGCTTGTTACAATCCATGCAGGAGGATATCTCAAAAGCCCAAATAATTGAGCACCTTTTTATTCTACCCATGTTATTTCAGACAGATCAATCGTATTTCATGCAATCTTGACTACTGCCATGAGAGGGATATTTTGTCATTCCAACACAAAAGAAATGTTGATGGCCCCCTCTTATGCAGGTGTAACAATTTGATTTCAGCTTTATGCTGAGTTGATTTGTTTTCCTCAGGTATGGGCAGACTATTATCATCACTCCCCTCACAGTAGTGGAGTTTAACATCACTTGGCATACATAAGAGTCCCTCATGTAGGGGATGTGGGAGGTCTAGGACTAAAAGTTCAAACCAAACCACTTAGTACAAACTACTGGTCCAAACAGATAATCAGGATGTATTAACTCAATTAATGCATCCTGTAGCAAAACCATTTAGGTGAGTACACAACCAAAAGAGAGAGACAAACACAACACAATTACATCACAAAGAGCCAATAAAGCAAATTTTAATATTTTGAGCCAATAATACACATACAAAAATTCCATGTAAAGGTTGCTTTAAAGAAGAACAATAAAGTGGCTCAGAAAAACTACTTGTGCATCAGTTCATGAAGAGAAAGAAAGGCAACACAACGTATGCAAGGAATTATTTCAAACAGAGCCTGTCCTATACATTCTTCAGCAAGCTTCACACCACTCTGCAGAGACATTATTTAAATCCATATTGTCGCTAGTGGGTAATCAACTGCATACACACTATGAACTAAAAATGTGATGTTATTGTGCTGTATATGTCCCTCTCTTTTGGTTTTGTACTTGCCTAAATGGTTTTGTAACAGGATGCATTCATTGATTTAATACATCCTGATTATCTGTTTGGACCAGCTGTTTTTTTGTACCAATAGATACCAGGTCCTCATTGATATATAATAGAATCAAACCACTTAGGCATTGCTGGTTTGATTTGGTCTCCTTTTTCATTTGTGTTTTGATTTTGCATCCATTGTATTATAAGGATTTATGCTACAGAATTGGGCCGAGGAACTCAATACATGGTGGCAAAGACCCTTATTTATCTATTTTACACTGTGTTACTAAGATTTCCTGCTACAGCAGAGTAGCATCCAAATTTGCTTCACTGTTTTGCATAAAAGGGAAAACACAGCCCCATATTTTCAAAGATTGGTCTTGTTAGCGCGTCAGACCTTATTAGGTGAACTTACAAGGGGGGCGCGAATAGGCCGATGGACCTTTTGACTGCACTTCAAGTAGTTCCCACCATGTAACCCTGTACCAATACAAATTAATCTCAACGACAATCAATAACATCAATAATCAATAGGAGTCCGTAATGTCCACACATCATGACCTTGCAGCCATGAATAACCACACCTTTATGTAAAAGTTAGAATGTTTATTTCCCTAAATTAACAATGCTAAGGTCACGTAACTTAGTCTCAAAATCAAATGATAAGCATACAGAAACAACACTGGCTGCCCAAAGCGCCAAAATAATCGCAATCTAATCAAAAGTAGCGGTTGGTACCTAGAAACAAAAGTAAATAGACGTAACAATCCGTAACATTGTCTTATACCTGTCCTCGCTATGGTTCAGCAAGCTGTGACAGTCTTCATCAATAGGACATCAGTTTGATCAGCAAGGCATCAAAGTTCAGAAAAAGCAAAGTCTCTTTAAGCAATAAAGATTAAGCACATCTCTTCTTGGGACGGTCAAGAACATAATAGCGGTTTCCTCTCTCTGTGCAGACCAGCTAAGTTAGATTTCCTTAAACTACTTCCCACATCCTTATTGGTCAAAGAATCGGAAGTTTGCAGTTAGTCCAATGAAATAAAAATCCCAAATCTACAAGTTTGACTAATACATGGTTCACATGTCGATGATTGTCTCCTCTTCTCCTGTTCCCATAGTTTGGCTTGTCAAGTATCAATATTGTTGCAGTTAATACTCCAGTCAGTGCATCCATTGTCTTTGCCAGGGAAGGTCAGTTTTACACATACTACATTAAACATTGTATCTTAGCTAGTACATCACCTTCTAGCAAGCAGTTCTCATGAGAAAGACTTCCAGCTACAAGCACTTGGTCAGCACAGTGGAAAATCACAATTTAACTTCTCTAAGCAGCCATTTTATAAGTCGATTAAGAAATGTAGCTTGACATGATGCTGTGCAACTAGGCCCAAGATCACGCTAATTTAAGGCCTACGATTAACAAAGCTAATACATAATACATAACCCTCAATATGACATATTACTGCATTAAGAAAACATAAGCTCAACATTTTACATTATTAAGCTATTAATAAGTATACTTCATGAACATCACTCAGGTGGGCACAACTTTAAATGTATGTGTTGGACCTGGCTTTTTGACAGGGTCATCCCCAAACTTTTTGCCTTCCTCCTTTTCTTTTTCTGACCTCATTTTTGCTGGTTTTTAGACTCTGCGCACTTTACCACTGCTAACCAGTGCTAAAGTACATATGCTCTCTCCCTTTAAACATGATAACTTTGGATCATACCTGATTGGACTATTTAATCGACTTATAAGTCCCTAGTAATGTGCACTACATGTGCCTAGGGCCTGTAGATTAAATGCTACTAGTGGACCTGCAGCACTGGTTGTGCCACCCACTTAAGTAGCCCCCTTAACCTTGTCTCAGGTTTCCCCTTACAAGGCCTGTGTGTGCAGTTTCACTGCCACCTCGACTTGACATTTAAAAGTACTTTCCAAGCCTAGAACTCCCCTTTTTCTACATATAAGTCACCCTTAATGTGTGCCCTAGGTAACCCCTAGAGCAGGGTGCTGTGTAGGTAAAAGGCAGGACTTGTACCTGTGTAGTTATATGTCCTGGTAGTGTAAAACTCCTAAATTCATTTTTACACTACTGTGAGGCCTGCTCCCTTCATAGGCTAACATTGGGGCTGCCCTCATACACTGTTGAAGTGGGAGCTTCTGATCTGAAAGGAGCAGGATGGTCATATTTAGTATGGCCAGAATGGTAATACAAAATCCTGCTGACTGGTGAAGTCGGATTTATTATTACTATTCTAGAAATGCCACTTTTAGAAAGTGAGCATTTCTCTGCACTTAAATCCTTCTGTGCCTTACAATCCACGTCTGGCTGGGCTTGGTTGACAGCTCCTTGTGCATTCACTCAGACACACCCCAAACACATGGTACTCAGCCTCACTTGCATACATCTGCATTTTGAATGGGTCTTCCTGGGCTGGGAGGGTGGAGGGCCTGCTCTCACACACAGGACTGCCACACCCCCTACTGGGACCCTGGCAGACAGGATTGAACTGAAAGGGGACCTGGTGCACTTCTTAGCCACTCTTTGAAGTCTCCCCCCACTTCAAAGGCACATTTGGGTATAAAACAGGGCCTTTGCCCTACCTCATCAGACACTTGCTGGAGAAGAAACCTGAACCAGAAACTACATCCTGCCAAGAAGAACTGCCTGGCTGCTCAAAGGACTCACCTGTCTGCTTTCTACAAAGGACTGCTGCCTTGCTGTTGGCCTGCTGCCTTGCTGAACTCTTGTCTGGCTGTGAAAGTGCTCTCCAAGGGCTTGGATAGAGCTTGCCTCCTGTTCCCTGAAGTCTCAGGACCAAAAAGACTTCCCTCTTTCACTTGGACGCTCCGTGCGCCGAAAATTTTGACGCACAGCTTGTTCCGCGGTGAGAAAAACGCCGCACACCGACGCTGATCGACGCGACGCTCTTGGGACGACCGAGAATCCGACGCACGGCTTCGCAAGGACAACGCCGCCCGACCTCTAGAGGAGAAATCGACGCCTGCTGTGAGATCGTAATTTCAACGCGCAGCCCCGCAGAACGACGCGCAGCCGGAAAACAAGCAGGAAAATCCACGCACAGACCCGGGACATCTGGTAATCCCCGCGATCCACGAAAAGAGACTGTCCGCGCGCCGGAAAACGACGCACGACTTCCCCGCGTGGAAAATAACGACGCAAGTCCGTGTGTGCTGGGGAGAAATCGACGCACACACCCTTTTTCCACGCACCTCTTCTTTTGTGGCCCTCTGAGGAGATTTTTCCACTCTAAACCAGGTACTTGTGCTTGAAAGAGACTTTGTTTATATTCTAAAGACTTAAGACACTTTATATCACTTTTCAGTGATATCTCTACAAATTCATATTGCAACTTTGATCGTTTTGACCTGAAGATACCCAGATAAATATTATATATTTTTCTAAACACTGTGGGGGTTATTCTAACTTTGGAGGAGGTGTTAATCCGTCCCAAAAGTGACGGAAAAGTGACGGATTTACCACCAGCCGTATTACGAGTCCATTATATCCTATGGAACTCGTAATACGGCTGGTGGTATATCCGTCACTTTACCGTCACTTTTGGGAAGGATTAACACTCCTCCAAAGTTAGAATAACCCCCTGTGTGGTGTATTTTTGTGGTGTTATGCTATGGTGTTGTATGATTTATTGCACAAATGCTTTACACATTGCCTTCTAAGTTAAGCCTGACTGCTCGTGCCAAGCTACCAGAGGGTGGGCACAGGCTGATTTTGGATTGTGTGTGACTTACCCTGACTAGAGTGAGGGTTCTTGCTTGGACAGAGGGCAACCTGACTGCCAACCAAAAACCCCATTTCTAACAGTATGCATTATTTTTCTCTAAGTTAATTCATTTTCTATGCAAATTCAACACTCAGAATACATGAATACATGAATATTCATTAGTAAAATTCAGCGTTAACAGCCTTCAGCTGATATCTTCCCCTGAAAAGCACATCAACCAGCTGCCTTCTACACATCACAGCCTCACACCATGCCAAGTGGGCGCTGTCTACCATAGGATTAGCACTGGACATTTAACCTTCTGGTAAAAATTCTGAAGCTAACACAAATGTGGAAGGTTCCGACGCATTGGTTGTATGTGGTGCACTCAGCACAAATGTGATGGTTCCCTTTCTGAGTGAAATCAACACATACCACTCTGTTTGCACCTGCTTCCAGTAGGTGTTAATTTTTGACACAAAGCTCAGTCTGGCATCTTAATAGAATGGGCTTTACGTCAAAACCTATATTGCTGATGTTGATCCTCCCACAATAAAGCCCCCTAGACGCAAAGAGGCAAAATGCGGTTTTTGCACTGAGAAATGTACACCTTTCCAATGCATAACATTTACTGCGTTGTATAGTAAATCACAGCTCTCACTTTACATCGCCAGGCATTGCTTTGTGTCAACTGTGTAGTACCTTAGTAAATCTGGGCACACAGCTAAGCACTTCTCCTTAACTGTGATACAAGTCGGACTTTAATGGCATTAATGTCTAACTCATTTAGTACTTAGTGTAGCTTGTTACATTTGTGTTTTTTACGAAAAAAAACATTTAAGTTAACATGGTGCATACCTTATTTGACAGTGGGCTTGAATAAGTGCCCCCACCCCAAAGGTATCAATTTTTATCAAAAGGCTGAAATGGAATGGTCCAAGCCAACTGTCAACAACATGAGATAATTCAGATGTTTTATATATATTCCCTTCGAGCAACAATATTTTGATGAAATACCTAGGCTAATTGGGTCTGGGATTTTTCTACTCTTCGCTCCAGGACATTAAATAATTGTTTAAAATCCCAAGATGAACCGTATCCAAGAACAATTAGAAGGAAAAGCAGCAAAAAAAAGTTGAATTGGAAGGGCCCATGTTTTAAAGTACAGCACAAAAACAGACGCACAGCAGGTCATATGAAGTCCTAATGTATGACAGGGGACTGTACATCGTCTCATCTAAAAGCATGTAACTATCAAATTCAGGTACCTCAGCATGATTTTGAAGCCAGAAGCTGTGTCCCCAATCCCATGTGCAGATTTCATTAAATTATAGCACAACTTTCCTCATAACCTGACATAACCCCTGAATCCGACAGGTGTAGGGCATGTTGATACTGCTTTTGGTCCCATGCAAGAACATCAGCATAAAATGAAACACTCCATGCTCTTTTCCTAGAGTCTCATATCTTTCAAACTTTAGCCCCAGAGTTGAGATACTCCTTTTTAAAACGGATGCCAAATATTACCTCATTTCATATCTACGTACCTGTTGTACATTATATTCATGCTTTTGTTCGCTTAAGAAACAGTTTTTACTACTGCAAACATGATTACCTTGATAGTATGTGTTTTGCAAATATTTTTACTACATATTGCTGGGTAGAAGAATAGGCTGGTGTAAAGTCTGTTAGTTTTTTTTCTATTCTTGTCTACAGATGTCTTCCCCAAAAGTATTTGTAAAAAGGATTCTAAACAATTTTCTCCTAAATAAATGACTTGGTATGGTCTATTTTACTTAAACCAGTAAGCACCTCTATGAAGGTGTTAGCGCGTCAGACCTTAATAAGTAAACTTACAAGGAGATGTGAATAGGCCGATAGACCTTTTGACTGCGCCTCGAGTAGTGCTCACAATGTAACCACGTACCAATACAAATTAATAGCAATAATAATCAATAACATCAACAATCAATAGGAATCAGTAACTTCCACACACCATGACCTTTCGACCATGAATAACTACACCTTTATGTAAAAGTTAGAATGTTTATTTCCCTATATTAACAATGCTAATGTCACATAACTTAGGGCCTGATTCTAACTTTGGAGGACGGTGTTAAACCGTCCCAAAAGTGGCGGATATACCACCTACCGTATTATGAGTCCATTATATCCTATGGAACTCGTAATACGGTAGGTGGTATATCCGCCACTTTTAGGACGGTTTAACACCGTCCTCCAAAGTTAGAATCAGGCCCTTAGTCTCTAAATCAATTGATAAACATACACAAACAACACTGGCTGACCAAAGCAGCAAAAGAATCGCAATTTAATCAAAGCTTGAGCCACTACACATTCTAAGGTTACAGTATAAAATTAATAGCAAGAATAACTGCACAAACTAAATAACATACATTTAGAATTCAGCACAGAAAAGACATTAGCTGTTATTACATGTAGCGAGTATGATCAGTGAGAATCCTAACTAACATCAGATTAGAACAGCATGTTTGGACTTCATGCAAAACAATTTAGTCAACACAAATTTGGAAAACATCTAGCTATGGATCTATCAAAGGTAGTGGTTGGTACCTAGAAACAAAAGGAAGTAGACATAACAATCAGTAATATTGTCTTTATACCTGTCCTCAGTATGGTTCAGCAAGCTGCGACAGTCTTCGTCAAGTAGGACATCATTTCAGTCAGCAAGGCATCAGGATTCAACATTAAAGTTCAGAAAAAGCAAAGTCTCTTTAAGCAATAAAGTTAAGCATGTCTCTTCTCAGGAAAAATTGACAAAAATGGTTGTCTCCTCCCAGTGCAGTCTGGCTAAGTTAGATTTCCTAAAACTACTTCCTACATCCTTATTGATCAAAGGATCACATGTTTGCATCTAGTCCAATGAAAATAAAACCCCAAATCTACAATTTTCCCTACTACGCGGTTTACATGTCGATGACTGGCTCCTCTTCTCCTGTTCCCCTCACTTGGTTTGTCAGGTATCAATATTCTTGCGGCTTATGCTCCAGTCAGTGCATCCATTGTCTTCTCCTGGGAAGGTCAGTTTTACAAATATCACATTAAACATTGTATCCTAGCTAGTACATCATCTTCTAGCAAGCAGTTCTCATGAGAAAGACTTTCAGCTATGAGCGCTTGGTCAGCACAGTAGAAAATCACAATTTAATTCTTTAATCAGCCATTTTATAAGTCGCCAGAAAATGCAGCTTGACATGAGGCTGTGCAAATAGGCCCAAGACCTTGCTAAGTTAAGGCCTACGATTAATAAAGCTAATACATAATACATAACCATTAATAAGCCATATTACTACTTTAACCAATTATAAGTCCAACATTTCATATTAATAAGCCGTTAAGAAGTACACTTCATGAGTATTGGTGGTAACTCAGGTGGGTACACCTTCAAATGCGTGCATTATTTTTCTCTATGTTAATTCATTTTCTATGCAAATTCAACATTCAGAATACACGAATAATCATTACCAAATTCAGCGTTAGTAATCCCTCCTCTGATGATTAACTGTGTCATCACACTAAATCTACTCACACAAATGTTCTCTTGCTTTAGCTTAACATTCTGTCATCCCTACCCCTTCAAATCTTCATTCCCTCTTCAAATTTTCCCTACACAAATTTTTCTTTTTCATTTCTTCCCTCTTCTGATTATGTTTTGATTTCTTCAATTTGATCCTCCTATACAATTTACATATGCCCCATGCTCCAACTATGCAAACCACAATAATCAATATCTCTTGTATTGTTCTCAATAGTATTCCTTTCCCAATGTTGCTGAGCCAATTTCCTACTGAAACAACTACTTTGCCAACTTTCTCCCGAATACCTGGTTCTTTCAATTCTTTCAAATCAGTACTTTCATTAGTCAGATTAGTGAGCAAGCTTCTAATTTCTTTAGTAATTTCAGGAATAAATGAACAACAATGTCTAGAATTAAGCATTTTGCAAACTCTGCCATTTTTTGCTAACAGAATGTCTAACGCAAGGCGGTTCTAAAGAGTCGTAGCTCTTTCTGCAGCCAATTCTGCATCTGTCAGGATCATGGCTCCTGAAAAATTTGTCAACATGTTATCCACAATACTAGACAACTTTTGAATCTTTATTGAGTTCACAACAACTCCTACTGAAGGAATCATTGTTCCAAATATAACTCTCGCTATACCAGAAGGAGACTCTCTCTTTTCTCTAATGTGATGTACTTCAGTCTTTTTCGTCATCAAGATGGAATATCTTTGGGAAAACTATCCCCAAATGGCATGTACCATACCATCCTCTTGGAAGATGGTAATAAACATTAGGTCCACCAATGTAATATATACCAGGAATCGCTGGATCCTGTCCATTCAACATAAATGTCCATTTGCTCTGAAACAAGAACACATGTCTACATTCACTTGTTACCACAAATAAACTGTCAATGCGAGATTTAGGTCTATATACACAAAGCTTCCCTACGTGTCGCGCATCTAAAGCTAATTTCCCTTGTGTTTTTATTTCACTAAAAGCATAATCATTTCTAAAAGTCCTTTTCTCTAAACCCTTTTCTAACTTCTCCTTTAATGTCTTTCTCCTGTCATCTGTATGATCTAAAAAGTTATTTTCTAATGGTGCAAGCAAGCATGTCAAGTTGTTTCTGTGCATATAAGCTGCGACAAAAGTTGATGTAGGCTCCAAGAAACCCCCCACTACTACTATGTCATTTTCCTTAGCTACTCTACTCAGGTATCTGATTATGGGGACAAATGAAAACACTATGGTGGTCATTCTGACCTCGGCGGTAAAAGGCGCCTACCGCCGGTCAGAAATCCTCCATAATCCCGCCGCGGTCGCGGAAACCCGCCACGGTCATTCTGACCCGCAGAAGGCAAACCTCCGAAAATCCGACCGCCACAACAGACCGCCAGACCAGCGGTCGGCGGAAAGGTGGAGGTGACCAAACCTCCACCGCCACGCCAACAGAAATACGCCCATCCCATTACGACCCACGAATCCACGCGGCGGTCATTCAAACGCGGTATTCCATTGGCGGGACACACCGCCGCGGTCAGAATACACACAAACGAACAAAACTCAGCCACATTGGACGATTTGAATCCCACACACCTGATACACATACACACACCACTCCCACACACACAATACAATATAAAACACACACCCACATCACCCACAAACCCCTACGCTAAAAAATTCGGAAAGAAGGCAAGAGCGAGACACCAGCATCCAAAAAATAACAGCCACAGCCACTCAACACCATCACCCACACACTATCCACTCACAAAACAACACACACCACCACACTCAACTCACTTAAATACACATACTCCACCCCACACATCATACACACCACCCCATGGCACCCCAAAGACAACCCCGCTTCACAGACGAAGAACTCAGGGTCATGGTGG
This sequence comes from Pleurodeles waltl, assembly GCF_031143425.1. NCBI lineage: Eukaryota > Metazoa > Chordata > Amphibia > Caudata > Salamandridae > Pleurodeles > Pleurodeles waltl. Next base: position 623,354,736 of record NC_090438.1, on the reverse strand, counting down.
AGGAAATCGTTCGGTTAGAGCCCCAGCTGTTCGGCACACAGATACAATACACCAGCATTGCCCGGAGGACGGAGCTATGGCAGAGGATTGTCGACAGGGTGAACGCAGTGGGACAGCACCCCAGAAATCGGGAAGACATCAGGAAGCGATGGAACGACCTACGGGGGAAGGTGCGTTCCATGGTATCCAGGCACAACATCGCCGTGCAGAAGACTGGCGGAGGACCCCCACCTCAACCCCCACAATTCACATCATGGGAGGAGGAAGTCTTGAACATCCTGCATCCTGACGGCCTCGCAGGAGTCGGCGGAGGAATGGATACTGGTAAGTTGAAGCTTCAATACTGCTTCCCCCCCACCTGCATGCCAAATCAGACCCCAACCCTCACCCCCATCCTCGAACCCCACCCTCACCCCCACCCCCATCCTCACCCCCACCCTCACCCCCACCACCATCCTCACCCCCACCACCATCCTCACCCCCACCCCCAGCACACCTATTCCCCGCCAATGTCTCACCATCACAACCCACACATCCCAAAACCTAGGCCTGCATGCGTCCACTAAGCATGGACACCCATCACCAAAGCATGCCCAATGCATATACACATCCCCCCCACAAGCCACCCTCACCAAAGCCCCCACACACGAATGCCAGCACTTGGGGACACGAGAACCCACAGATACACCCATATGCGACACATTTAAACTATAACCATACCTCTATACCCCTGCAGGACCCGACCGTCAACACACCGCGGCGGAGGGGCCAGAATTCTCCACACCCCCCACCCAAGAGGCCGTCAGCGATGACAACAGCTCTGTCGACCTGGACACCGATGACCAGCCCGGACCATCGGGGACCTCTGGACAGTCGGTTCCCCTCACACAGGCCCAGGCCACTACAGACCCAAACCCCTCTGGGAACACCAGCACAGCTCCCACCCAGCGGGCCCATGCCTCTGTCTCCAGGGCGCGTCAATCTGCGGTGTGTCTACCACTACAGGGCACCCAGGATAACCCACCACCCCAACAACAACAGGGACCTGGGGGCAGTGGTAGTGGGCACACCGGCCAGGGGGCAGAGGCCCAGGGAAACAGGGCAACTCGGCGGGCAGCTGTGCGACAGGGGGGGGAGGAGAGGCCCAGGGAACCCACTCTCCACGAGGTCCTCACCACCATCATGGGAGCATACAACCGCTCCCAGGAGACGATGGCGACGGTACTGGCCCGGTTCCAGGAGATCCAGGTGCTGCAGGAGGAACACTATCGGGGGTACAGGGAGGACATCAGAGCCATCAACACCACCCTGGTTACCATGGTAGGGCTGCTGCAGGACCTCGTAAACAGCAGGGCGGACACTGAACAACACCCAAGGGCCCCTGCCACTAGCCTGGACCAAGAACAGCCATCCACCTCCGCCGGCGCTAGTGGACAGGAGGCCCCCGCACAGCAGCAGCCCACCAGACCCCCACCTCCTGCAGGAGAAGAACGACCACGCAAGAGGGCCCTGAGATCTCGCAAGAAGACAGAGTAGGATGTCAAGACCCCCGCCAGCAAAGGATACCACCTGATGTCATCCCACTGTCCCACATTGTCACCCTGTCCATCCTTGAACTGCCCATGCTCCATCTCTCCACAGGCCTCTGGACAATGCACCTGTGTGACTGTTACTCTGGACTCTGCCATGGACATTCCTTCACCATAGCCCCCACCCACTTGAAACCACCCATCCCATTTTGAGCACTTCAATAAACACCTATTTTGCACCAAAATATCAGGAGTCTGGCTGTGATTTCAATAGATTGTAATTGACATGACAGTGCAAATATGTCCTTGTACATGGTGAAGTCAACAAACAGCTGCCACAAAGCTGTAGTCCATGGGGAAACGAAGCACAGGACTCGTAGTGGGGACCCCAGATCTGAAATAGGGAGGGAAAAGCCAAAACTCAGTCATCATACACTGGGGCAAATAGACAGGCAGCAGAGATGCTGGAGAGTAGTTAACATTTACTAAATTATCTTTGAAATGTTACCTGTGTCCTATTGGAAGTACTGTTCAATGATTCTGTCCCTGTTGTCTGTTTCAGCCCCGTCGTCTTCCTCCTCGTCACTCTCCTCAGGTTCCACCGCTGCCACAACACCACCGTCTCGACCATCCTCCTGCAGGAAAGGCACCTGGCGGCGCAAAGCCAGGTTGTGAAGCATGCAGCAGGCCACGATGATGTGACACACCTTCTTAGGTGAGTACATTAGGGATCCACCTGTCATATGCAGGCAGCGAAACCTGGCCTTTAGGAGGCCAAAGGTGCGTTCGATCACCCTCCTAGTACGCCCATGGGCCTCATTGTACCGTTCCTCTGCCCTGGTCCGGGGATTCCTTACTGGGGTCAGTAGCCACGACAGGTTGGGGTACCCAGAGTCCCCCACTAGCCATACACGGTGTCTCTGTAGCTGTTCCATCACGTAAGGGATGCTGCTATTCCTGAGGATGTAGGCGTCATGCACTGACCCTGGGAATTTGGCATTTACATGCGAGATGTACTGGTCAGCCAAACACACCACCTGGATGTTCATTGAATGGTAATTTTTTCTGTTCCTGTACACCTGCTCCCTGTCTCTTGGGGGAACCAAAGCCACATGGGTCCCATCAATGGCACCAATTACGTTGGGAATATGTCCAAGGGCGTAGAAATCACCCTTCACTGTAGCCAATTCGCCCACCTCAGGGAAAATGATGTAGTTCCTCACGGATTTCATCAGGGCAGACAACACTCTGGATAACACCTTCGAAAACATGGGCTGAGACATCCCGGAAGCAATTCCCACGGTTGTCTGAAATGACCCACTTGCCAAGAAATGTAGTACTGACATGACCTGCACCAGACGGGGAATCCCTGTGGGTTGGCGGATGGGGGACATCAGGTTGGGCTCCAGCTGGGCACACAGTTCATGGATAGTGGCACGGTTAAGACGGTAGGTCAGGATAATGTGGCGTTCTTCCATTGTCGACAGGTCCACCAGCGGTCGGTACACGGGAGGATTCATCCGTCTCCTCGCCCAACCCAGCGGACGGTGCCTAGGAAGGACAACATGGAGCACACAGTCAAGCAACCCACAGGTACGTACTCACAGCTAGCACAGTATACGATTCTCTATGCAGTGAATGGCGTGTCTGAGTGGCTATGCAAGGCCTAGGCCTGTGTGACGCAGTTGAAATTGAGCCATGTGGGCCCTGGAAATGGCGGCTGCCTGACCTGTGAAGTGTGACAATGGGATGTGAGGTCAATGCGCTGGCGTGGCACACCGCGGCGGGCGGCGGGCGAAGACCGCGGCGCGAAGCCGCATTGGTTAACATTGAAGCCTATGGGTTTCAGGAGCCAATGGCGAAGGGCGCCGGCGGGTGGCGGGACGCACCGCCGCGGTACGCACCGCCGCGGACGTGACCGCCATTTTCTATCTACTTATCCACTTGCGACTTGAACTTTCACAGGAGAGGACCTATACTGCAAGTGTTGCTGTGACCTCGGTCTGGAAGGGACAATGGCTGCTGCGACTGGGGAAAGGGCCCCTGCCTTCACTGGAGAGGAGTTGGAGAAACTTGTGGATGGGGTCCTCCCCCAGTATGCGCTACTCTACGGTCCTCCAGACCAACAAGTGAGTTTAATTCAATATGGATTTGGGGCCACTGGCTGGCTTGGGGGCCTGGCGGGGATGGGGGGCATGTTGGGCATGGCGGGGGGGCATGGCGGGGGGCCTGGCGGGGATGGGGGGCATGTTGGGCATGGCGGGGGGCCTGGCGGGGATGGGGGGCATGTTGGGCATGGCGGGGGGGGCATGGCGGGGGGCCTGGCGGGGATGGGGGGCATGTTGGGCATGGCGGGGGGCCTGGCGGGGATGGGGGGCATGTTGGGCATGGCGGGGGGCATGGCGGGGGGCCTGGCGGGGATGGGGGGCATGTTGGGCATGGCGGGGGGCCTGGCGGGGATGGGGGGCATGTTGGGCATGGCGGGGGGGCATGGCGGGGGGCCTGGCGGGGATGGGGGGCATGTTGGGCATGGCGGGGGCATGGCGGGGATGGGGGGCATGTTGGGCATGGCGGGGGGCCTGGTGGGGATGGGGGGCGTTGGGCCACTGGAAAGGAAAATGCTGAGAAACTTGAACGTGGTATTTCTCCCTCCCTGTACGTGTCACATAGGTCCGCGCCCATGAGAAGATCGGGATTTGGCGTGCCATCGCCAAGGAAGTCCGGGCCCTGGGGGTCCACCATCGACGGGGCACCCACTGCCGCAAGAGGTGGGAGGACATCCGCCGCGGGACCAAGAAGACCGCCGAGTCTCTGCTGGGGATGGCCTCCCAACGTAGGCGGGGTGCCTGCCGTCAACTGAGCCCCCTGATGTTCCGGATCCTGGCGGTGGCCTACCCTGAATTGGATGGGCGCGTGAGGGCAGCACAGCAGACACAAGGGGGTGAGTACAAGCATTATCTACTCTGTTGTCGCGCAGTGGAGGTGTCTGGGTGGGGGAGGAGGGCTGGGGGTCCCCCTAGGCCAGGGCGATATCTGTAGGCTGGGCACCCCCGTAAGCCCCTGTGTCCCCAGCCACCACCCTCAGTAGTTTGTCAGTACAGCCATCCCTGGGCCGTGTCATCCATGGGTGCAGTTGTCAACTCTAGGCGTGTAGGGCATGTTCCACGGAATGCGTAGCGTACCCCAAGTGCGCAAGTTAGTGCAGGGGGCATCTGTGTCTGTCATGTCCGCTAACTGTACCGGAGATCCATGTACTCAATATCCCTTTATTTCTCTCTCCCCCCCCCTTTTTGTTTGTCTTTCTGTGCTTGTGTGCATCAGCATCATCAGGCGGAGGAGAAGTGGCATCGGGGCAGGAGGGAGCTGCATCTCACATGGCCCAGGAGGGCCATGCCACAGAGTCAGACTGGACCAGTGAGACGGAGGGCGAGGGGAGCTCCACGACGGGGACGACTGGACCCTGCAGCGACACGGACACGTCCTCGGAAGGGGGCTCCCTTGCGGGGGTGGCACCATCCGTGCCCCCCGCCATTACAGGTACAGCCGCCACCCAGCGCACCATCTCCGCCCTCCCAGCAGCCCCTCAGCGTTCGCCCCGTGCCCGCTCTGCCAGGAAGCCGGGCATCTCCTTCGCCCCAGGCACCTCAGGCCCTGCCCCTGTTACCCCCGCTGCCCTCAGTGAGGAGGTCATTGACCTCCTCCGAACGCTCATTGTTGGGCAGACTACCCTTTTGAATGCCATCCAGGGGGTGGAGAGGGAGGTTCATCGCAGCAATGCGTACCTGGAGGGCATTCATTCGGGTCAGGGTGCCCATCAGCGATTGTTCCAGGCTCTGGCCTCAGCACTGACGGCAGCCATTGTCCCTGTCTCCTGCCTGCCTCTACTAACTCCCTCCTCCCAGTCTCCTGTTCCTCTGCCTGTCCCACCCACACCATCAGACCAGCCTGCACACACCTCAACACCCAAGAGAAGCTCATCCAAACATAAGCACCACAGATCACGCAGACATTCACACACGCAACATTCCGATGCAGACATGCCAACAGTCACTACCACCTCTGTGACCCCCACCTCCTCGTCTCCCTCCTCCCTCCCTGTGACGTCTACACTCACACCTCCATTCACCTCACCATCAGCCAATGTTTCCATCACCAGCCTCCCTCCACTCCAGTCCGCACACGTGCAGTCACCACCCCCACTGCCATTTACACGTCCCCTGTGTCCTCTCCCACTGTGTCTGTCACCCCCTCTTCCACACCACACAAACGCAGCCACCCACCCACCCAACAGCCATCCACCTCACGACAGCCTATCCCTCCTGCACCTGCACCCAAAGACAGCAAACGTGACTCACCTACAACCACATCCTCTCCCTCCACTCCCATTCCCACTGTACCTACCACTCTCCATTGTCCCAAGAAGCTCTTCCTCGCCACTACTAACTTCTTTCCTGACCCTGAGCCCCCCCCTCCTTCTCGTCGGGGTAAGAAGAGCACCTCAGCCACCACCAGCCCTGCAGCCCCCTTGACAAGGGTGCAGGGGTATTGGAGCCCGCCAGCCCGCATGTCTGGATCTTCGCCCAGCAGCAAGGGGACAGCCAGCCCACCCCCTGGGAAGAGGAGCAGAAGGCGGAAGGGTCGCCGCAGGAGCCCGCCTTCTACATCCCCCCCGGACACCACCCAGAGACAGTCACCAGCCACAGCTCCAAAGGGAGGAAAGGGCCACAGGCCCACGACTAAGGAGGGCAAGGGCAGCAAGTCGGAGAGGTCAGGCAGCAGGCCTGCTGCCCAGGAGGAGCCCACAACCCCCATAGCCGCTGCCCCGGGAGGAACCGGCACAGCTGCCCCGGGAGAGCCCACCACCCCCATAGCCGCTGCCCAGGGAGGACCCAGCCCAGCTGGCCAGGAGGGCCCCACCACCCACAGCCCAGGTGGGCAGTGAAGGAGCACCATCCCCGCTGCCCAGGAGGGCACCACCAGGCAATTAGCAGTTGGCCATAGACCGGCCGCCATCTCCAGAATCGCTGAACTGGGCCCCGCCGTCTCCAGAACCGCTGAACTGGGCCCCGCCGTCTCAAGAACCGCTGAACTGGGCCCCGCCGTCTCAAGAACCGCTGAACTGGGCCCTTCAGGGCAAGGAGCGCTGAACTGGGCCCCGCCGTCTCAAGAACCGCTGAACTGGGCCCCGCCGTCTCAAGAACCGCTGAACTGGGCCCTTCAAGGCAAGGAGCGCTGAACTGGGCCCCGCCGTCTCAAGAACCGCTGAACTGGGCCCCGCCGTCTCAAGAACCGCTGAACTGGGCCCTTCAAGGCAAGAAGCGCTGAACTGGGCCCCGCCGTCTCAAGAACCGCTGAACTGGGCCCCGCCGTCTCAAGAACCGCTGAACTGGGCCCCGCCGTCTCAAGAACCGCTGAACTGGGCCCTTCAGGGCAAGAACCGCTGAACTGGGCCCCGCCGTCTCAAGAACCGCTGAACTGGGCCCTTCAAGGCAAGAAGCGCTGAACTGGGCCCCGCCGTCTCAAGAACCGCTGAACTGGGCCCCGCCGTCTTAAGAACCGCTGAACTGGGCCCCGCCGTCTCAAGAACCGCTGAACTGGGCCCTTCAGGGCAAGAACCGCTGAACTGGGCCCCGCCGTCTCAAGAACCGCTGAACTGGGCCCCGCCGTCTCAAGAACCGCTGAACTGGGCCCCGCCGTCTCAAGAACCGCTGAACTGGGCCCTTCAGGGCAAGAACCGCTGGCCCTTTGGCAGACGTGGCAGGGCAGGATCTATCTCGGGCAGGGCTGCAGGATGTCCTCTGGCCAACTTGCCTCCTCCAGTGGCAGTGGGGTCTGTTATGGACTGTATGGACTGTGGCTTTGCTCTCCCCAGGATGGCCCAGTGGGCAGGCCACCCACTGTATGGACTGTATGGACTGTGGCTTTGCTCTCCCCAGGATGGCCCAGTGGGCAGGCCACCCACTGTATGGACTGTATGGACTGTGGCTTTGCTCTCCCCAGGATGGCCCAGTGGGCAGGCCACCCACTGTATGGACTGTATGGACTGTGGCTTTGCTCTCCCCAGGATGGCCCAGTGGGCAGGCCACCCACTGTATGGACTGTTTGGACTGTGGCTTTGCTCTCCCCAGGATGGGCCAGTGGTCATGGAGTCCCCTCGTGGATCTGGCGTCGTGTACTCAAGTGGCTGAGGTGCCCCCCCTTCCCTTCCCCCTGAGGTGCCTGTCCTATTTTCTTTCTGATGCCCCTGCAGTGTTCTCTCCGTGGAGTTCTTGTCGTGGGACTGGGCCTTGCCCCTTTGCACAGGACCCCTGTGATCCACGGACAGTGGTTGGACTACATTTAGTAGCTGTATATATTTTGTACATAGTTAATTTATTTATTGGGATTAATGGTGTACATATTTCAATATATCTGCCCGTTTATGATCTCTTCTTTTGGTCTTTGCATTATTTCGAAGGGGGGTGGTTTGTGGGTTGTGACAGTGATCTGTGGGAATGCATTGATGTGTGTGTTGTAGTGGGTGTGGGTGGGTGGGTGTGTGCCGGTAATCTTTTCCCTCCCCTGTGTTGTAGGTGCCGTACTCACCGATGTCTTCCGCGCCGCCGGGCGTGCTCCTGGTATATGAGCAGGAATAGGAGTGCGGGGATGACCTGCAACTCTGGCTCCATACTGCCGGAATCTCGCGTGGAGTGCGTAGAGGTGAGCGTTTTCCCGTTCGTAGTCTGTTTCCGCCGTGTTCTTATCGGCGGTGCTCCCGCCCCGGAAAAGGTGGCAGATTGGTGGGTCGTAATAGGGTGGGCGGTACTTTGTCTGCCGCCGGGCTGTTGGCGGGAACCGCCGCGCTGTTTGTTTGTACCGCTGTGGCGGTCGGAGTGTTAAGTTGGCGGGCTGTGTTGGCGGTTCCCGCCAGGGTCAGAATTGCATATTTTAGACCGCCGGCCTGTTGGCGGCTTGGCCGCCGCTTTATCACCGACCGCCAGGGTCAGAATGAGGGCCTATGTCCTGGTTGGAATAGAAATATTGGATGTACGCCTGGTTGTAGAATCTTGTTAGTAACAGACTACAACTTATCCCATAAGTAAGGGGCAAACTATGATAGGTAACTCCTTCTTTGAATGATGAAGGAATCTGCGTACACACATAATAATTCCTCGCATCCATTGTCTCAACATGCTCACTCAATTAGCGATAAAAGGCATTAGAAGAAAGTTCCCCTTGTGTATTACCTACATTCAGATACTTGTCATATATCCTAAACTTCTCTATCGCTGTTACTGTAGTAGATGTCTCTAAAGCTGAAGTGTGGTTGGCTTTACTCTTGTCAGGACAGTCATACTGACAATTAATATCACGGACAATATCACACACACAATTGCCAAACCAACACTCATGATCTGTAAAGAATCAGACAGTAGAAGAGAAAATTTAGAAACTATGCAGCAAAAATCTAAAACAAAAACCTTTAATCTTCTTTCAGCAATTATTTACACCTTTCAGTCTCATTTCCATGATCCTTTGTCAAAAATCAGTTTAGCAGCTTGTCCAATCAGGGTATCTTTGTCAAACCAGGTTTTTCAAAAAGTATTTTCCTGTTACCTTCAACATTCTCTTTTTCTTTGTACTTTTCTCAAATTGTTTCAACAGTTCAGTTCATTAATTTCATTCGAGTGCCAAAATATTGACATGGAATGTATCGATCAAAACAAAAAGACAAAAATTCTCTTTGCCATTCACTTGTTGTTGCATATGCCCATTCAGGACCTGCATACCTTCGACTTGCTATTCTCTTTCATTTCAACTTTCAATCTCCATTCAATTCTCCTTCACTCAGATCTTCTCTCCATGTCGTATCTACTTCTTCCTCGATTGTTGTTACAACAACTTCTTCCTTTCTCTTTGCTTGGGACTCTGGCCATTTATCTCCTTTCAGTGGACTCTTGGTCAATGCTCTTTTCAGTGTTGAACTTGAAACGTTTTCTTGCTCTGCAGGATTTTCTCTTGATGGACCTGCAACTCCTTCAGGAGGAGTCAGGTCACAGTGGCTTTGATCCTTCTCAAATCCTTCCCCCTAGGGGTCTGGCATTTGCTCTGTTTGTCTTTCAAAATCGTCTACTTCTGGGAGAGCCCTCCCCTGACTAGACTCTCCTGTTGCCTCAACTGATATTGGCTCACTGTCACCCTCCTAGAGGTCTTCTCCTTCGTCTCTCACAGGAGTGACTGAACCGTCCTCAATGTGCTCAGATCCGGTGTCAGTTCCTCTTTGTTCTCTTTCCGGCTCTGAAGCTTGTCTGGTCATTGTTGATACTCTCAACAAGTCCTCTTCATTGTCCAAAGGACATGCCACTTTTTTTGTGTCGAAGAGAACTCCACAGCTGTGGTAGTGATCAGAACTACCTGGAAAGGGCCTTTGCACCAAGGCTCGAAACACGTCTTCCTCACGTGTTTCCGGACCACCACCCATTCACCAGCCCTCAGATTGTGTCCTTGATCTTGAATCGGTGGCAGTGTGGTCGCTTCTACCTGCTGAGAGAAAGAGCGAACTACATCAGCCAGACCTTTGCAGTAGTCCAACACCATATCATCTGTTATATTCACAAGAGCATTTGCAGGAACCACTGGCAACCTCAATGCTCTGCCCATGAGGATTTTGTGCAGTGACTATCCTGTCTTGCTGTCGGGTGTGTTTCTCATTGTCATCAAAACTAAAGGCAGAGCGTCTGGCCATTTCAGATTTGTGGACACACACATTTTCCCCAATCTTGATAGAGATGGCACCTCCTCTCCAGCGACATTGGCTGGGGTACCTGTGGAGATGTAAATTATGTATTATGCTTCAGGTGTCTGACATTTGCACTTACCTAGCTTCCCCTCTATGGTTGTTGTTGCCCTGCCAGCTTTTGCTTGTGTATGTTGGTGTATTGTGGGATTGCTAGTTTCCCTATGCCGTGCATGCTTTAGTGATGAGTGTCCATGCAGGACATTGGTTCAGCATGCAGGGCCTGGCATTGGGATTAGTGTGATGTGATGGTGGAGTGTGTGGGATTGAGTGGAGTGATGGGAGTGAGGGTGAGGGTGTGTGATGGGATGAAGGTATGAGGTGATAATTGTTAAAAGTTGACTTACCTGTGTCCAGTCCTTCTTCCTCCAATTCCGGCCAGGCCCTCAGGATGCAGTATTGCTAGTACCTGCTCCTCCCATGCTGTGAGTTGTAGGGGAGGAGGTGGGGGTCCACCGCCAGTCTTCTGTATAGCGAGCTGGTGTCTTGCTGCTATGGAACGTACCTTCCCCCGTAGGTCATTCCACCTCTTCCTGATGTCGTCCTGTGTTCTGGGGTGCTGTCCCATGGCGTTGACCCTGTCCACGATTCTCCGCCATAGCTCCATCTTCCTTGCTATTGATATCTGCTGCACCTGTGCTCCAAATAGCTGTGGCTCTACCCTGACGATTTCCTCCACCACGACCCTTAACTCCTTAGTGAAACAGGGTTGCCCTTCTGGTGCCATGGGTGTTGTGTGATGTGTGTTGGTGAGGGTGTGTTGGGTAATGTGTTGGGGTGTGTGATGTGGAGTGCGTGAGGGGTGTGTGGGTGTGAGTGGTGTGTGTGTCTAGTTGTCATAGTGGTCTTGGTGTCTGTCTGGTGGCAATGATTTGTATTTGTAAAGGGTTGTGGGTAATGTGGGTGTGTGTTTTATAGTGGTGTAGGTGTGTGGGTGTTGTGTGTGTATGGGTGTCAGGTGTGTGTTGTTTGAATTGTCCAGTGTGGTGTTTTTTTGTTTGTGGGTGCCCATTGTGAGTGCCATGGTATGTACTGCCAATGGTTTACCGTTGTTGAATGTCCGTTATGGTGATTTGTGGGTCATAATGTGATGGGCGTTTTTCTGTTGTCATAACGGTGTGGGTATTGAGGCCGCCAGTTTATCAATGACCCTTGGTCTGGCAGATTTGTGTATGTGGCTGTAGTCTGTCGGATTGGTGTGTGTGTGTCATAATATGGTGAACGGATATCCGCCAGGGTGGCGGTAAGTTGGCGGCCGTCAGCACAGCCAATGTCATAATGAGGACCTTAGTGTAGTCAGGCATTCCAAAGCCGGAGCTTTGCACAGACTCTCTCTCAAATCAAAAAACACTTTCATGCAAGCCTGGTCTAACACTAGGGGATTGGCAACCTCCTTGTGGGTCAGCTTCTGTAATGGTTTGGAAATGACTGAAAAATTGGGAATCCATTGGCGACAGTAGCCTACCATTCCTAAAAATATCCTGACTTCTCTCTGCGTGGCTGGGGGACTCATCTGCAATGTGGCTGAGACCCTTTCTCTGGATATTTTTCTTGATCCCTTCTCAATCTGGTGACCCAAATATTTCACCTAGCAGGTAATCGAGCACCTGGTTTTAGACAGCAAGTCTCTTCCTGGTAGGGATACCGGGCATGAGTCACAGACTACGAATTTGTGCAATCCTTGAAAGTTGCTAATTTTAACCTGAACTGGTTCTGTAATTGGGTTGGTCAAATATTTATTCGCTACTCCTACAATCTGGGCTGTCTTTCCTGAAAGGGGCAAATTCTGAACTTCTGCAGTCCTTACTGTAGAGCGTGTAGCTCCTGTGTCAACCACAAATGAAACTCTATGATCCATGACTTTTCCCTTCACTTGGGGACCTTTCTGTTCTACTTCTAAGGAAGATGCATCCGAACTCTCACTCACCCAATCATCGTTTATTCCATTCTGACTGTGTAACTGGATTTGGTGTAGTGTGATATTACTTTAATTAAAATTTGCTGAACAACACCATCCTATACCATCATCAGACACTCCCGCTTCCAATGTCCGACCGCTCCGCAAGTGTGACAAAGCAACAATCTTTTGATTCCCTGCACATCATTCTGCACCACTACAGTACCCGAGTCGGGACTACAGTTTACATAACCTCCGCGACCTCTACCTCTCATCTGATTTTGAAATACCACATTTCCCTGCTGCTATGGTTGCTGCTGTGGAAAATGTCCCTGTATCCCTGTTTGTGCCGCTTTAATCTACATCACCATCACCTTTTTCTTTCAGCGTTCTCTGCTTCAGCTCAATCTCGTCACTACAGTACTTTGCATACTGCAACACCTCATCAATCGGCTTTGCCTCCCAGCAAATCAAATGACTCTTAATCATCTGTCTAAATTCAGGTTTCAATCCTTCCAAAAATCTGAACACAAAATGAATCATGTCTTTTGGCTCAATTGTCTCTGTACCACTGACATTTTTGAGCCCCTGCAACAATCTCTCATAATACACATGTATTGACTCTTTTGCTTCCTGAGCTGTTCAGTCTATTCTCTGCCGGTCAATGTTTTTTGGGTGAAATTCTCATCTTCAGGAATTCATTCACTTTGTAATAATATTTTGTTACCTCAGGAGACGGCACACCTGTAGCCTGATCGCTCTCTGTTTATTCTGTTGCCAATCTGTTCTCCTCTTGCGCTCCCCACAAATCAGCTGGAACTACTATCTCTAACAGAGCTTTCAAGTCCTCCCACAGGTGTTTTGCAAGCTTCACAAACTTGTCTGTCTGCAAGTAACATTCCACTGGTTTATCTCTCAACCTGGGATAATCATTTGTAAAAGACAGAATGTCGCCTCTGCTCCATCCTGGGATCTCCCTCGTTGGTAAAAATTTCCCTGGATCCTTAATTTGCTGCAAATTTGCAGTAAGCTCCGAAGAAGCCCTTTTCTTTTTATCCCTATTCTTCACCCATCTGCTGTCCTGTTTATCTAAGGCTCCCCAAGTCAGGACACTGTGGAATAACTCCCCAAGGTGTGTCTTCATTCCTGCAGATCTCATGTGTTCAAAATCCTATGGGCCATATTTATATTCCGTTTGCGCCGGATTAGCGTCGTTTTTTTTACGCAAATTTGACACAAAACAAACTCCATATTTATACTCTGTCGTTAGACGCGTCTAGCGCCAAAGTCCATGGAGTTTGCGTCATTTTTTTGCGTGGACACCTACTTTGCGTTAATGATATGCAAGGTAGGCGTTCCCGTCTAAAAAATTGACACCGAGGCATGTGCGCCGTATTTATACTCCTGGGCAAAAATGACGCCCGGGAATGGGCGGGTCAAAAAAAATGACGTCCAGCTGTTTTAGCGTCGTTTTTTAGCACCTGGTCAGGGCAGGCGTTAAGGGACCTGTGGGCTCGGAAGGAGCCCAGAGGTGCCCTCCCATGCCCCCAGGGACCCCCCCTGTCACCCTTGCCCACCCCAGGAGGACGCCTAAGGATGGAGGGACCCATCCCAGGGAACTTAAGGTAAGTTCAGGTAAGTAATTTTTTATTTTTTGTTTTGTGGCATAGGGGGGCCTGATTTGTGCCCCCCTACATGCCACTATGCCCAATGACCATGCACAGATGTCCCCTGTGCATGGCCATTGGGCAAGGGGGCATGACTCCTGTCTTTGCTAAGACAGGAGTCATTTCAATGGGGGTTGGGAGTCCCAAAAAATGGCGCAAATCGGGTTGAGGTGAAAATTTTGCCTCAGCCTGACTTGCCCCATTTTTTGGCGCCCAAGCTCCATATTCCCCTACGCCGGCGCTGCCTGGTGTACGACATTTTTTTTCACGCACACCAGGCAGCCCCGCCGGCTAACGCCGGCTAACGTCATTGAATAAATACGGCACCCGCATGGCGCTTCAGAATGGCGTTAGCCGGCGTTAGATTTTTTGACGCACAACTGCGTTGGCGCAGTTGTGCGTCGAAAAGTATAAATATGGCCCTATGTGTCAAATGCTTTGTTTTCTCTATTTCTATAACCGCACATAACATTGCTCACTTCCCTCGTAGTTTTCAAGAACAGGTACCTCAATTCTGCTTCTGTGTAAGACTCTAGTCTATTCACACTCATAGTTCCTTCAATGAGCTCCCTGCTTCCATTCCTAGTCTTGCATTGTTCAAGTACTCTTCTCCCTTAGGAGCACTCTGTGGGTTGTTCAGTTTCTCTAACCATTCAGTCAATTGCTGGGCAGTCAAACCTTGCAATGAAATGTTGCTGACCTGGGCATGTGGCGTCTGTTGTACAACTACCTCTGGAGACTGCAGTGTCATTAATTTCAGGCTATGACTAATGTTCGACCCTATGACAGTAGCAGGATGAACTCCAAATGGACTAAGGTCTTGCAATGATCTCGATCCGTCCAAGGTCTGGCCCACAGGAGAGACTACTCAAGTGTTCTCATTAGGTCCTCCTCTCATTGCATTCTGACTCAGAAAATCCCTGTCCATTTGCACTGTTATTCTCCTGCGCAAAAATTGGTGACAGGTACCGATACAGCATCTGGGCTTGGTCTGACACTCAAGTTCTGTGGATGCATAATTCCGGTATTCTGGCTCATTACTGCAGGCATATCTGACGTGTCCCTATTATCGGAGTTTACTTTGGCATTGCTTGTCACTGCACTTGGGGCAGTAACAGTGGAGTTGGTTCTGTCTGAACCAATATCAGTTTTGGGAAAACCTGGCCTGTTGGCACTATTAGGTTTGTGGCAGTTTCCACAATAGGTACATCAGGGTAAATTCTTGGGATGTTCGACTGTGGCACTTGGGTTTGTGCTACAGGAGTCGTAGGTGCATTAAGGCTGCTCTGCATTGGGCTCAGTGTCAGGGTAGGATTAATCTGTACTGGACATGTTAACCTATGTCGGAGCTGAAGGATTTACACCGGTGCTTGGACCATTCTCTTGTGCTGCATACCGTGGGGGGCGATTTCTCAATATCTGCTAAACAAACTCATCATCGTCTGACTCTTCCTCAAGTGTAAAAGATCTATTAGACTCTTTTGATCTCCACTCCCTACTCTTGGAAGGGCTTCTGTTTGTCTTTCTGGTGGCTTTCCTTACTTTTCTCACGCAGTCCTGTGTAATCACTGGAAACAACTTGATTCCCTGTAAAGCCTTGGCTCTCCAAAATCTCTGATCACTGTCCTATCTAGCCTCTCCTAGTATCTTTTCTGCTTTTCTCATTCTCCTCTCAACTTTCTGCTGCTTTTTCTGTCTGGCTACTAATTCCCAGCTCACTAATGCCTCGAACTGTACTGGTCTCAAAGGGTGTTTCAGATCATGCAGCACCCTCCTCAGATTCTCTAAACTTCACAAATTAAATGTTCTGTGGGCAGGAAAAGCTAAACTCCTATCCTTCTCTGTCACTTTGCACCATTGCTTTGACCAAAGACATGGCACAGCACCCTTTTCTTTGATTACAATGTAAGCTGGTGTACCTTCTGGGGGTGCAATATCCCTTATACTCGTTGTAATGTATGTATCTCCCCTTAAAGCACTCTTTAAAGCTTTGAAAATGTTCATTTTTGTGACCTTTATGTTATTCTAAATCAAATCAGGAAGTGACTTTTAATCCCAGAATTCTCTTCACCCACCTTCTCAACCGATTGCGCTTCACAGGCGGCTGCCAATCTGTGCACAACCCTTCCCACTAACCAACCTCTCCCAGCGCAGCTCCAATGATGTCACACTCACACGTACTGCGGCTAACAAAGTCTTGTGGCTTGTCCTCCCTAACTCAGATTCACACTAAACTAATGCAATTTATTGCGAGCACTAAACAAAATCAAAACCCAATTTATCCATTTACCACAGGTAAGGTAACACAATCGCTTCAGAAACTTTACGGATTTTTCACTGACGGCATTTCCCTCTAACAGCTATTCCTTCTTTCGCAGTTTCCCTGATTCGCAAGCAAAATGTGACCTGCATATTTTACTCTCAACTGATCAGTGGGTCTTTCCTGGTGCACATAGAACTTGCCAGATCTCAGTCGAGAAATTATTTCGCTCACTTTGACTCACACTCTGACTTGTCGACCATGCCTGAACGACCTTTTAAATGAGACAAATAACAACAAAAACCAAGTGTCTCACACACTTTTCAATAGACTCCGGAGTCTTAGATCACACAGGGTCCATATACCAACAACCACGTGGACAATTTTTTAGCACAAAGCGCCACACGCATGTGAAGTTCGATGACTTCCCTACTCTCACACTTCAAAGTATGCACACTTCTTCTACAATTTCATTTGGAGTACGCAAACTCCCTAAACCCTCACAAACATCACAATTCACCTGTGATTTGCATAAGCTGTGCAAGCACAAAACCTACTTCATTCACCCTGTCACTAGAACGGCGAGAACATCCTTAAATAATCATTGGCAAGCTCCAAGATTCTGGGGAAGTCATTTTAAGTACTTAGGCACATTTTCTTTCCACTTTGTTTCATCAAATCTGAAAAATCCAAACATTTCACCAATTTCACCAAATCTGTGAATTATTTTGCTCTTTGTAGGAGACTAACCCTTATCCCACTACCATCTGTGGGAACACTGGTTATTTCTCGGTTACTATCTCTGGAACCAAATACTCTATCACCTATCTACATACTGTTGATGGGGTCTTAAGGAGACTAACCATGTACTGGGCCTTTATGATGGGCCCCTAAGGAGACAAATCATCAACCTCTGCTACCATCTCTGTTAGCGCGTCAGACCCAAATAAGTAAACTTACAAGGAGATGTGAATAGGCCGCTGGACCTTTTGACAGCGCTTTGAGTAGTTCCCACCTTTAACCCCATACCAATACAAATCAATAGCAATAATGATCAATAACAACAACAATCAATAAGAATCAGTAACTTCCACACACCACGACCTTGCGACCATGAATAACCACATCTTGTAAAACCCTATGTTTGGGTGACTCTAATGGCAGGTCCTCAAAGACTTTCCATTCTTCTCCTTATCTTTTCCTCTTCTTAAAATCTCCCAATATGCCTGCACCATCATACGCAGGGCACACCAGGATTCAAAACTACCTTCTCCCTTTGGACAGTTACATTTTTGCTGGTATCTCCAATACTGCAGGGTTAAAGTTCACCAACCTGAGGAAAGGTGTCACACAACATAAATGCAGCTGTGCCTTTCAAATTTAGTGGATGGCAATCTGAGGTTTTCAAGTTATGGACAGAGAAACATCTCTATAGCAATACACATGTTACCTGCTTGTTTGCAAAATGCATAAATCCATTTTATCTCTTGATCTGTTTGAGCAATCTGCACCAACTGTGAAGTATACAAAGACTGCCCATTGTACTCTGTTTCCTAAGAGCTGGCTTTGCAGAAAGGTGTTTGGGTAGGTTAGCGAGGAGTCTGGCTGCTGCATTTTGTATGACTTGAAGCTTTTTTACCACGTAATCCGGGGAACTAAGAAATAAGGAGTTACCATAATTAAGGCGAGAAAGAATCAGAGCTTGAATGAGGATTCTTCTGCCTTAGAGGGTAGGAGATTAAAAATCTTCCTAAGAGATCTTAGGAGACCGAAACACATGGAAGAGACCTTTTTGGACTGGAGTTCCATAGTAAAATGGGGATCAAGCCAAAAGCCAAGGCTTTTGATATGTGCCTTGGGAGAGGGGGGAGACTGCCAAAAGCCTCTGAGTGGAGTGCCAAAGGGATGGGGGGGGCATTGCCCACAATCATTACCTCTGATTTCCCATCATTAAATTTCAGTTTGGATTGGGTCATCCAGTTCCCAATATCCATCAAACAGCGGGAAAGATTGGCAGAAGAGGAGTCGCCTGTGCTAGAAAGGGATACTACTAGCTGGGTATCGTCAGCATAGGTGACGATTGAGAGGTTGTGGGGGTTGACGACTTTGGCCAAGGGAAATAAATAGATATTAAAAAGAGTCCGGCTCAAGGAAGAGCCCTGAGGAACTCGGCAAGTCAGATTATAGGTATCTGACAGAAATGAGCGGTCTAGAACTTGAAAAGATCTTCCCATAAGGAAAGAGGAGAACCAAGATAGTGCTGTGCCTCCTATCCCTATCTTAGAGAGTCTGTGGCAAAGAAGGTTGTAATCCACAGTGTCAAATGCTGCACTGAGATCAAGTAGAATGATGGCCGTGTGACTACCTTGATCGAGAAGTTGCCGAGCAGACTCAGTGACTGCTAGGAGAGCTGACTCAGTGCTGTGTTGGGCTCTGAAACCCATTTTAGTGGGATCCAGGAGCTCATGGTTTTCAAGATAGCTGGTCAATTGATAATTGACATGTTCTTCCAGGACCTTAGCCAAGATGGGGAGAAGAGCAATGGGACTGTAGTTTTCCAGGGAAGCAGGATCAAGTTGGGGCTTTTTCAGGAGGGGTTTGATAATAGCGTGCTTAAAAGATTGAGGTAAGGAGCCTGATGATAGGGAGTGATTTAAAATTATTGTTAGAGGTGGAACAATAATATCTAAAGCCTGTGACAAAATAGACGGAGGGGCAGGATCAAGCGGAGAGCCTGATTTAATATGAAGAAGAAAGTTAGTGACCAAGGCGTCTGTAAGAGGTTGGAAGGCAGTCAATGAAACCCCTGAGAGAGAAGGATTGATGGACTGACAATCCAGGGGTTCTAATAGTGAAGAAGGAGGAAACGCAGAGTATATCTTAATGATTTTGTCCTGAAAATGTGCAGCTAACAGATTACTGTATTTGGTAGATGTCTCTATAGAAGTATCAGTTTGGGGGGCCAAAGTAAGGAGTTGGATGATTGTTCTACTTTGGTGCTGTAATAATTGGACTGAGCTACTTTAATGTTTTGATGGTAGAGTCTAATAGATTGCCTATAGGCTTCCTTGGAAGAAGGGCTATAATTTTTTGTCAACATTTTTTCCAGTTTTTTGCAGTTCTTTTTAAGTTCCAACAGGAAAGGTGAGAACCAAGGGTTAGCCTTGTAGATAGCTTTATTTAATCTTGTTTTGATGGGCAAAGTAGAGTCCAGGGAGGTGGAGATCCACTTGTCAAATGACTCTGCGGTAGTCATGCAGAATAGTTGTTGGTCATAAAAGAAGCAAGAGTGCGTTATGCCATTCATTAGGCACCAATTCTGACCAAATTCACCCAGAGATTTTAGCCCTGGGTTGCAGACCCCAAGAGACATTATGGGAGAAAGAAAATGACAAAAGGTAGTGATCTGTCCAAAGTAAAGGCAAAGGAGTAGAAATAGTGAGATCAGGGGTATGAATATAAGGTCAATAGTATGGCCTTTAAGGTGGGTAGGTCCGGTCGAGTATTGGGTCAGATCTAAGGCAATCAGAGAGGCTACTAAAGATTTGGCAGAAGGACAGTCTGTATTATCAAGATGGATATTAAAATCACCGAGAATGGTTAGGTTGGGGCTTTTACAAACAAGACTAGCCACAACATCAGGTAATGCTTCTAAAAAGCTAACACAGGAGCCCGGATGCCGATAAAGGAGGATCCCGGAAAAGGTGAAGGTGGATGACAGGTATAGTGAAAAAGACATACTCTCGCAACCCTGGATAGCAAGTGTCGATGTGACACATTTAATAGCTTTCTTGTGAATAATAGCAATACCGCCACCTCTTATGTGAGGTCTGTCTAAATGAACTATTGAATAGGTAGCTGGTAGAGTTTTGCAAATGTCGACGGAAGAGTCTTCCCATAGCCATGTTTCAGTAAGAAATAGGATGTTGGGTTGGAGATCTTCTTAGAGGGTGTAAATATGCAGGCAGTGTGCCGGCAAACAGCGGCAGTTGAGTAAAAGCATTCTGCCTGACTGGTGGGGGGGGTATAGAAGGTGAGGAAGTAGTGGGTGTCCAAGAGCAGCTGGGGCATGGAGAGGGAACAAAATGACCTAGAGTGTCCGGAGACGCAGTAGAAACCATGGGGCTTCTGAATGCCGATAGTTGAGAGGGAGAATAGACCAACCTGCTGGTAGGAGAGGGAGCAGCATATCTGGATCCTGGGCTCTTCTGGGCGTGGACGGGCGCTGATGGCATTGCAGTTGGCGCGCCAGCGGCGCTTCCGATTCGCGGCCGGCGACCGGAAGGCTTTAAATATACCATCTGATGAAGCCTAAACCGAGGGGTCTAGAGAACTAGACTGCTAACCAAGATGGCGTCTGGAAATGGCCTTGCAGGAAATAAAGGGGGGAAAGTGGGAGGGAGCTGCTGGAAGTCTCTAAACAGGGGCACCAGCAGTCACCAGGGTAAAAATAAAATAAATTTAGGGTAAAATGCTCAAAAACCTAAAAGTTAAAAAAGAATAACGATAAAAGGACCACAATCAAAATAAAATAGTACAATGTAAACACAGTAAAAGTAGTTTAAAAATGGCTTTCAGTAATAGGACTCAGGAGGAGTCAGCGCACCTTTCCCGGCCGGCAACCGGAAGGCTTTAAATATACCATCTGATGAAGCCTAAACCGAGGGGTCTAGAGAACTAAACTGCTAACCAAGATGGCGGCCGGAAATGGCCTTGCAGGAAATAAAAGGGGAGGGGAGTGTGAGGGAGCTGCCGGAAGCCTCTAATCACGGGCGCCGGCAGTCACCAGGGTAAAAATAAAATAAAATTAGGATAAAATGCTCAAAACCCTCAAAGCTAAAAAGGAATAACGATAAAAAGGACCACAATCAAAATAAAATAGTCCAATGTAAACACCGTAAAAGTATTTTAAAAATGCCTTTCAGTAATAGGACTCAGGAGGAGTCAGCGTACCTTTCGTGTCCGGTGACCGGAAGGCTTTAAATATACCATCTGATGAAGCCTAAACCGAGGGGTCTAGAGAACTAGACTGCTAGCCAAGATGGCGGCCAGAAATGGCCTTGCAGGAAATAAAGGGGGGGGGGGAAGTGGGATGGAGCTGCCGGAAGCCTCTAAACAAGGACGCGGGCAGTCACCAGGGTAAAAATAAAATAAAATTAGGGTAAAATGCTCAAAAACCTCAAAGCTAAAAAGGAATAACGATAAAAGGACCACAGTCAAAATAAAATAGTACAATGTAAACACCGTAAAAGTAGTTTAAAAATACCTTTCAGTAATAGGACACAGAAGGAGTCAGTGTACCTTTCGCGGCCGGCGACCAGAAGGCTTTAAATATACCATCTGATGAAGCCTAAACCGAGGGGTCTAGAGAACTAGACTGCTAACCAAGATGGTGGCCGGAAATGGCCTTACAGGAAATAAAAGGGGGGGGGAGTGGGAGGGAGCTGCCGGAAGCCTCTAAACACGGGTGCCGGCAGTCACCAGGGTAAAAATAAAATAAAATTAGGATAAAATGCTCAAAAACCTCCGAGCTAAAAAGGAATAACGATAAAAAGGAACGCAATCAAAATAAAATAGTACAATGTAAACACCGTAAAAGTATTTTAAAAATGCCTTTCAGTAATAGGACTCAGGAGGAGTCAGCGTACCTTTCGCGGCCGGCGACCGGAAGGCTTTAAATATATCATCTGATGAAGCCTTAACCGAGGGGTTTAGAGAACTAGACTGCTAACCAAGATGGCGGCTGGAAATGGCCTTGCAGGAAATAAAGGGGGGAAAGTGGGAGGGAGCTGCCAGAAGTCTCTAAACACGGGCACCGGCAGTCACCAGGGTAAAAATAAAATAAAATTAGGGTAAAATGCTCAAAAACCTAAAAGTTAAAAAAGAATAACAATAAAAGGACCACAATCAAAATAAAATAGTACAATGTAAACACCGTAAAAGTAGTTTAAAAATGCCTTTCAGTAATAGGACTCAGGAGGAGTCAGCGTACCTTTCCTGGACGGCGACCGGAAAGCTTTAAGTATACCATCTGATGAAGCCTAGACCGAGGGGTCTGGAGAACTAGACTGCTAACCAAGATGGCGGCTGGAAATGGCCTTGCAGGAAATAAAGGGGAGAAAGTGGGAGGGAGCTGCCGGAAGTCTCTAAACACGGGCACCGGCAGTCACCAGGGTAAAAATAAAATAAATTTAGGGTAAAATGCTCAAAAACCTAAAAGTTAAAAAAGAATAACGATAAAAAGGACCACAATCAAAATAAAACAGTACAATGTAAACACCGTAAAAGTATGTTAAAAATGCCTTTCAGTAATAGGACTCAGGAGGAGTCAGCGTACCTTTCGCGGCCGGCGACCGGAAGACTTTGCATATACCATCTGATGAAGCCTAAACCGAGGGGTCTAGAGAACTAGACTGCTAGCCAAGATGGCGGCCGGCAATGGCCTTGCAGGAAATAAAGGGGGGGAAGTGGGAGGGAGCTGCCGGAAGCCTCTAAACACCTGCGCCGGCAGTCACCAGGGTAAAAATAAAAGAAAATTATGGTAAAATGCTCAAAAACCTCAAAGCTAAAAAGGAATAACGATAAAAGGACCACAGTCAAAATAAAATAGTACAATGTAAACACCGTAAAAGTAGTTTAAAAATGCCTTTCAGTAATAGGACACAGAAGGAGTCAGTGTACCTTTCGCGGCCGGCGACCAGAAGGCTTTAACTATACCATCTGATGAAGCCTAAACCGAGGGGTCTAGAGAACTAGACTGCTAGCCAAGATGGCGGCCGGAAATGGCCTTGCAGGAAATAAAGGGGGGGAAGTGGGAGGGAGCTGCCGGAAGCCTCTAAACACCTGCGCCGGCAGTCACCAGGGTAAAAATAAAAGAAAATTATGGTAAAATGCTCAAAAACCTCAAAGCTAAAAAGGAATAACGATAAAAGGACCACAGTCAAAATAAAATAGTACAATGTAAACACCGTAAAAGTAGTTTAAAAATGCCTTTCAGTAATAGGACTCAGGAGGAGTCAGCGTACCTTTCGCGGCCCACGACCGGAAGGCTTTAAATATACCATCTGATGAAGCCTAAACCGAGGGGTCTAGAGAACTAGACTGCTAACCAGGATGGCGGCGGGAAATGGCCTTGCAGGAAATAAAGGGGGGGAAGTGGGAGGGAGCTGCCGGAAGCTTCTAAACACGGGCATCGGCAATCACCAGGGTAAAAACAAAATAAAATTAGGGTAAAATGCTCAAAAACCTCAAAGCTAAAAAGGAATAACGATAAAAGGACCACAATCAAAATAAAATAGTACAATGTAAACATCGTAAAAGTAGTTTAAAAATGCCTTTCAGTAATAGGACTCAGGAGGAGTCAGCGTACCTTTCGCGGCCGGCGATCGGAAGGCTTTAAATATACCATCTGATGAAGCCTAAACCGAGGGGTCTAGAGAACTAGACTACTAACCAAGATGGTGGACGGAAATAAAGGGGGGCAGTGGGAGGTAGCTGCCGGAAGCCTCTGAACACGGGTGCCGGCAGTCACCAGGGTAAAAATAAAATAAAATTAGGGTAAAATGCTCAAAAACCTCAAAGCTAAAAAGGAATAACGATAAAAGGACCACAATCAAAATGAAATAGTACAATGTAAACACCGTAAAAGTATTTTAAAAATGCCTTTCAGTAATAGGACTCAGGAGGAGTCAGCGTACCTTTTCCACATTAGCGCCACGTTATGAGTGTGGTGGGTTGATCCCTGCCAACCCGCCACATCTCCACTCATACTGCCATGGCGGTATGAACCGCCAGGCCGGAGATGTACAATTGTGAGCCTGGTGGTCCACAGGACACCGCCGGTGACATTATGAGCCGGCCTACCGCCATGGTTTCCATGGCAGTAGCACCGCCACAAAAACCATGGTGGTAGGGCTACCGGTGACAGGGAATTCACCATGTCACCGGTACATCGATTTTAGCTGGTGAAGATAACAGCAAAAAACATGTACTATGCAGTACTCCTCCCAGATTGACAAGTGCCCGTGTGCTTCCCAGGCCATTGTCATGCACCCCCTCCTCTTATTAACCTATGAAACATTTAATGGCACAAAACAGCTGCAGTTTTGTTTATATACCAAGGACAAACAATAGCTGATCAAGATTCATAACCCACGCATAATTCTGCATTGTTGCCATCATTTTCCCAGCTCCATTTTAGTCCAACTAGTCCTGCCAGCAATTCCTGCCAGTGCCTTGAGCAATAGCCCCTTTTGCAGCAGGGATCTAGCACTTTGCAGCTTCTAGACTACTCCTTTCTGCCAAGTTGTCTTGGGCGGCCTTGTGCCTAACTGAGGTTGCAAGTGTCATGTCCACCCTCTGCTGACCCTTTGCTGGCCTTTGGGCTTCTCTCTATGCCCCTGCCATGAGGCATCCCAAGGGCAAGCACTTGAGCGGCTATGCCTTTGCCTACTGCACTCTCCCACTGTCCCTCTGTGCTGCCTCCAACTGAGCTCCTTCCGTACCAGCAGCTGTGATACCCCCATTCCTGGTGTGGATGGGTGGGCGAATTGGCAATTGCTTGCTGTACTTCCTCACTGTTGCCTTGGCCTTTTAACTTGTTGGGGTCCCCCAAAGACCCTTTTTAACTAGTTCTTTTAAGCCACACCCCCCAATCTGGCCCTTCCTTCTTTCACGGGTTTCGGTCTTCCCGCTCTGGGGTCCTGTCTCTCAGGAAGCATCTGGAGCCAGCCCCTTAGTGGTCCGGCTGCAGCTCCCCAGCCCCTGGCATAACTCCTCCCAGATGAGTGAGTGTCCTATGTGCTTCCTGGGCCATTGTCATTCACCCCTCCTCCCCTTCAACCCATGAGGCATTTGATGGTGCAAACAATAACTGATCAAAATTCATAACCCACGATTAACCCCGCATTGTTGCGATGGTTGTCCAAGCTCCATTTTACTCCAAGTAGTCCTGCTAGCACTTCCTGACAGTGCATTCAACGGTTGCCCCTTTTGTAGCAGGCATCTAGCACTTTTGCGGCTTCTAGGCTACACCTTGCTGCCAAGTTGTCTTGGGTGGCCCTTGTGCCTAACCTGGACTACAAGCGACATGTCTGACATCTGCAGACTTTTTGCTGACCCCTGGCCTTCTTCCCATGCCCCTGCCATGAGGCATCCCAAAGGCATGCAGTTGAGCAGCTCCTCCTTTGGCTATTGTGCTCCCCCGCTGTCCCTCTGTGGTGTCTCTGACATGCTGCCTGGGGCTTTTGGACCTCAGGCAGCTCCCCAACACAACTCCTAACCTGCTTGCCTAGCTGAGACCTAATTGTTCAATAGTGCCCTAGAGGGGGAGCACTAGTCGCTGACCCATTTCGGCCCCTGAAAGGCCAGCAAGAAAGCTGATTTAAAGTCACAGCTCGTGTTCTTGCCTGCACATGTTATGGAGTGTCCCCTGCTCTTTTTGTCCTCTTGCAATTGATGGTGGGATGTAATTCCCTACAGTTGCTATAGGCATGCCTAAATTTACAAGATTGTCCCCACTTACATTTGTCCTTGTCATAATTCCAGTAGGCCGTGTTGCAGCCTTTGCCTGGCTTGCTCCCTGAGTAAAATTCTGTTTGTGCACCATGGCAAATCACTTCCTGCCTCCCTTCCAATTCTGTTGCTTGAAATGGTGCATCGCCTGGACTGACCACTCTCTGGCTGCTACCACATGAGTTGTAAGCCTTCCACATCCTGGTGGTACCAGCCTATAACCAACCATATTTGCAATTTTTCCCTGGAGCCCTCATCATACCAAAGCCATGCATCCCCCTGGCATTTTTGCACATTCTGTTCATGCAAAAACAGCACTGTGTGGAAGAGCCACAGCCAATTCTCTATGTTCTGCACCATCCTTGGTTTCCTTCTTATCGTGGACAGTTAAGTCCAACCCTGCCTGGCATACCTCAAAAAGTGTGATTATATCTATGTACTCCTTATGCCAGATTCTTTTTTTAATTGCTAATGAAATGAGACTGGCCAAGTTCATCTCCCAGTCTATGATGGGAGGGTTGCCTGGGGACGGTTTTATGTATTCGCTGGTAGGCTTCCTTTTTCCACCCTCAGGAACCCTTTCCCAATCCCCTTTAGGATCAGTGATCCCTGCTGGGGATGGTTCCATGATTGCTGGGGTGCCGGCCTCTCTGCGTGCCTCCACTGATGCTTTCACCCCGCTCTATTGTTCCCCTGTAATGGTCTTCTTGACGGTCATTGACTTTGGGGCCTTTGCCACCTGAGGGCTGCCTGTGCTAGGTGAGGCTTGCCTAGGGACCCATAAGGACTTGGTTCTTGCCAAGGGCCCATGCCCTGCCAGAAGATTGGAGGACAGCCTGGGTGTATGGGATTCCCCGCACCAGGTCATCGCCCCCATGGTGGACATGCAAATGAAGCTAAGTTGCTTCCCCATGAACACAGTCTGCCCTGCCATTGCTCTCCACCATGTGGCCCTGCCTGCCCAGTGTTGACTTACTGTCTCACAGGTCCTTGCGCTGTGGGGTTCAGCACCCCCAATATCATACCATACTTAGTTGTCCTACCAGAACATACCCCGGGAACATGTAGCACTGCTCTATCATTATAGTTAGCCCCTGCCCCAGCCCTGCCCTGAGCTTCTGGCTCACCCCTGTCTTTAGTTGCCTCCTTGTTTCTACCAGCCTCAGATCCCCTAGCTCTCATCCTGACTTCGTGCACCGTCCACTGGTTGTGGACACTGTTATTCGCACTGTCAGTTGCACTGTCCTCTGTGGCTAAGTCAGGGGAAGACAGTCTCCTTCCATGTGCCTTCACTCGCTGCTTGCACCTAGACCTTACTGCAGGGGCCATCGTTCTGCCTGCAAGCCCCCTGCTGTGCAGACTTCACCTTTGGAGCCTTCCTTTCTTCCTGAAGCTTGGCCCTGCACATCTCTCCTGTGGTTCACCATTGTCTTGCTGGAGCGCCCCAGAACTTGCTTGCTGACCCAGGCCTTGCCACGGCTGGCCATTAGGTTCCTTGCTCTCTCCAGTAGTTCCTGCAGGGTGCTATCCAGCTCTGGACCCTCGCAGTCTTCCTGACTTCCCGCGACAAGCTTCAACTGAACCTCTTCCTCCTCATACTCAGGTACCTTCCTAAATGTGTGTTGCTCCCTTGTAATTTTGTATGACCCCCCTGGTTTATGTCTTCAGCGTGTCCAGAACAGTGTAACCACTGACCATTGTGTCTGCCTGAAATTGACACAGTGGACCTAGTTGACCCAGTTAGCTTCTCCTCAATTCAGAAAAACACAATGTACTCCCTGGAATTCTCCCTTTAATGCTCATTGCCCATCATGCTAAGCAAGAAAGTGTCAGGGAGCTGCGATGTTGCCAAAGAAATTCCCAAGCCTGCTGTTTAAATGCCTGCATCTGCAGCCTGCCGCACACAGCCTCAAGCATCCGCAAAGCAGGGGAGCAAAATCCTGTTCACCGTCTCCCCTGGGCTGCTGGCTTCTCACCTGTGTTCCTGTCCACTGGGAACTGCCCAGATTGGGAAGCTTGGCAGATGAGCCGCTCTGGGTGGTGCTCCTTAATTTGCTTGCCTGCCGAGGAAGGACACAGTGCAGTTTATAGAATAGGGAGCTGTTCCCGTCGCACTCCTAGTCCCGGAACAATCATGGCCGGGCCGTGACTCTTCTTCCTGAAAGCGATGTCACCTTTCCTGTGCTCCCGTTCCAGCAGTTCCTTCTTTGTGAAAGGCGGTGAAGCAGCGGGAAATGGGGCTTCTCCAATGGCACTCCTGGTCCCTGCCTCAACGTCCTTAAGGCCGCACTCCACCTACAATCACTGTGTTTCTGGTGCTCGCACCTTCCGTTGGCCACTGCAGCTGGGTTTGGCGACAGTCTTCCCTGTAGCATCGATGAGCCTCCAACGTTGGGCAAACTTTCAATTGCCTCGGGCAACCACTTGCCACACCTCTGGCAATAGCAATGATCAGGTCTAGGTCCTGGTTCCAAGGAGAGGCTCAGGGGGCATGCGACAGTCAGTCAGCAAAGGTGTGCTGTACTCCCTCACTATTGCCTTGGCCTTTTATCTTATTGGAGGTTCCCCAAAGACCCATGTTAATTGGTTCTTTTGAACCATGCTGGCCAATCCAGCCCTTCCTTCTTTTGTGGCTTTTGGCCTTCCTGCTACCAGTCCCACCCCTCAAGAGGCATTTGGCGTGGGCCCCTTAGTGGTCCAGCTTGGCCTCCCCGGACTGCAGAATGTCCCGTTTTTGCTCTTCCTTGCAGTGGTGGGGCTAGGAAAGGGAAACAGTTTCTTCATGTCTTCATCCTTTCTCTAGTGGCACTCTTGCAGGAAAAGCAACGATGGTCAGCAGTTCAGTCACTCACTAAGTGTTGGCTGGGCATAGATATCAGTGCTCCACCATTTAACTCGCCCCATTTTTAAGTTGCGAGGGTTTGGAACAGGCGCCAGTACTCTACAGGTCCATCTTTTCCATGCGCCCAGATATGATGCTGTATGATGATGTATCTTTCCTTCATGTCATTGTAAATAGGAGGTGAAAGAACCACCAACCAATATACCTCAGCATAAGAGGCATGGAGATGTCAATTCATTTTTGCTATGATACACAAGGTACAACATGGTCATGGAGGTGACGGGGGCCATGGACATAGCAGCACCCCACGGATCTCTATTTTCTCCTCATTGGTGGGATGGGGCCACTGGTGCACCTCAGTTCTCCTGTTCACAGATTATTCTGTGGTCTCCCTCCTTCTCACTTTCATTACTAGCAGGTGTTGACTCATGTTAATTGTGATGTCCATTTGTATTATTTTACAACCTGCATGTTACAATTAGGAATTTGTGGAAAAGCCATTGCAATGTACAGGTTAGTTGGTTATTGCTGCAGAACTGCCATGTAATTTTGACTAACTTAGCCTTTTATCTTTCCAAGTTAGATGTAATCAATACCAGATGACACTTGTAATCCGAACTGTGTAAATAACTTTTTATTGTTATTATATTGAAACACTTTATTATCATGATTTCTCCTGGAAGGGTATGGGGATATTGGGATAAATTCAGTTTCAAATCCCTGTTGCTTTCCAAGAGATCAGATATATCTATGGGCAGCGTTTCTTATCTGAGACAAACAGTGTCTTCTTTGTTTACTTGTATATTACAATTGCTGAAAGGCACTTGAGAAAGGGTTGTATTCTAAGGGATGGGTTTTGTGATTAAAACGAGTGGTCTAGAATTATAGGATCCTGGGATTACAGTTAAATCATCTAGAGTGATTTAGCAGATATATAGCAGTTACAGACAGGACCAAGAATACATGATAGTGCATGAGGAATGGATTGTTCGCAGGAACCATGTCAAAGGAAAAATCAGTGCTTAATTTGTGCTGATGTTTGCCGTTGCAAGGTACCAACACCTACTTCTTAACTCTTAACACTGGCAATGGTTAATGACAGTCCACAAAATGATGTTGCTGTCTGACTGTTTTTGAATACAGGGTATTAGAACAGCATTTCTCAATTAAAAATACATTAAGTATTCTTACACCTTTAGGGGACCTGTATTAGTCCAAATGGTCACATCTATAGGAGTGTGATGGCATTTGGCTGCCCTAGTAGGGGCACTGGGTGGTGCAAGGGGCAGTGGGTGGTGCAATCTGCAGTGGCCTCCTGTATAATACTATAGAACCTGCCAATTATTTCTTTCACAAATTAAACACTGAAAAAGAAGATACACTAACTGGATTCTTCCGAATTGCATATGCATTCTCCCTCTACGGCTGCAGGAAATGTTCATACTATAAATTAAAAGAAAATCTTCATGCTGTCCTTATTTATCTAGCAACAATACCACCCTATGGTGACTGGAAGAAATGGTGTTCTCTTAAGCAAACATAAAAGCTTCCATGCCATTGACAACCAGGATACATCCTATTTTTCTACTATCTACAGCCACTTTCTTTTTAGGATGCAGGAGGTGAACAACTGAAGGCTAAGAAAAGAATCCCTCATACAGTTCCCTTGATATGTATTTACTTAAACTGGCTTTGACTTTCTAGAAAGAAGGAGGTAGTTTCTCTGTCGGAAGAATCTTTTGTGTTGTCCCTGGACACAGGAAGCAAAAAGGCTCTGAAGGGATGTAATGGGAGCTGGGAAAGCATGCCTCCTTTCATCGCACATGCACTACACAAGCATGTTTGGTCTCATTAAAAAAAAAAAATAACGACAGAGAAAAATACCCCAACCCCTTTCTGAGCTTGATGGGGGCAAGAGAGTACAATGTCATCGTATCATTCTATTCCAACATTCTGCCTTTCTCCAAGAGATAGAGACCAAATATTGTGCATCAGCCTCCTCTACATTCTGCTGTGTTGAATGACTGGGGCAGATAATAGCATCCTAAATCCGTCTCCTGCTGTTTGTTAGAGTGAAGGATGAACATGGCAAATGAAATAGCTGTTGCAGTGTCCCAAATTATCAAGAGTCCACCACCCTCCCGGCCAGATCAGGGGACCCAGTGACTCAAAATTACATTCTGAGTCAGTAAAAGCTGTTAGCTTCCCTGGTCTTTCTCCATCACCCCAAGCAGACGGTGGGGGAACATTGGGGCAGGAGACAAATGCCCATGCCTCTTGCATGGAGCAGCCAACAAAATGCTCAGCTCAATCTATCCTCTCCATAAAGGCAATCCATAAAAATAATAAATGTATAACAATTGTTCTTTACTGACTGTGGAAATATAGGGCCTGATTATGAGTCTGGGGGTTCTAGGACCACTAGACTTACAGTGGCTGTTGGACTGCCATGGCTGTGGCGGTCCAACCACCACATTACGAGGTTGGCGAACAGACCCGCCAAACTACCACCGTCGCCGCCAGGATCACAGATCCCAATGGGCTGACAGTGGTGCGGGTTGTAATCAGCCAGGGCAGTGCTGAACTCAGCGCCCCCCTGCTGATTACAACATTGTTCATTGCCAAACCGCCAATGTCATAATATGGCAGTATGTACCACCAGCCTGTTGGCTGTACTACCGCCACTATTACACCATCCGCCGGGGTTGTAATGACCCCCATAATGGTTTCTGTTGGATAAAGAAGAATTCAGGCATGTGAAGATGTAGGTATGATGACATTATTATGGTTAGATGGTCTCTAGGTAGTTAATAGTTGTTAGGTTTCAAAGGGAGTCTGAATTGCAATACATTTTAGGGATCCTTTTCTTGTTATAGTCCTTTTGTGGAAGCTATCTACTACACAATGGAATGTAAGATATATTAAAGCTCTCCCTTTTGGGTATATGTCACTGTATTGTCACTGTATAATATGCAACCCCATATTTTGTCTCCATTGCATATTAGTTAAGTGGACCAACATTTTTTGTTTAATGTCCCAGTTAGGAATTCATTTCCACTTTTGAGGCACTTGAAGAAAATGATTCACTTCTATAACGGGATCACCGAGATGCAAACTATGAAATTATGGGGTTGGATTGACTTCTCTCATTTTTGGGGTAGGCCTACAAGTAAATCCAATCTCTTTCAGTCACTTCTTTACCCTATTCACCAGCACACAGTTTGAAGCCATACACCAGTTATCTGCCTTTTTTTACAGTGTGTTTTTTAGAATGTGGCTGGCATTAACTCTAAGTTGGCTGTTTAACTTTTGTGAAACAATTCAAGTTTATTTGCTTTCAAGAGATATTTGTTGTTGTGTCATTTTTTAAATAATGGATATGCCACCCTATGTTCTCCAGCATCTCGTACTATGGCAGGGAGCAACACTGGGGGTTCCTAGCCTTTCATAGTTCAGTCAATTAGTTTGATTTAATTACCTGGCTCTTTTTAGGCGCGCAATACATTTAGCTGGTTTGTTTGGAAGATATTGGTTAACAGAAGATATTAGTTGCAAATTGTTACGATAATAATTTTAAAAATAAGATATCGAAGTATTTGTCACTTGAAGTTGAGTTATTGAAGTTCAACAATCAGAATAATTTTAAACGGTTATTATTCTGGATGGGTGATTTTAATACATGGTTATGCAAGCTGGCCTCTAGTGAAGTATGTGGGATTACTGCTCAATTGACAATCACCATACTCGTTTTGAGCATGATACTCTGGGAGATATCCTAAATAGTCTTGTAATTTAAAACACCTTTTTTGCCCCCAATCTTTTCAAAACTTCTCATGTTCAGGAGTCTATATTTACAGGTAGAGAGGCTTTGCCCACTATAGATGTTATTATCCTCTCTAAGGATTTGTGTAGTCTATTTTTAGATTGTTGTGTTGTCCCTCACTGCACCAGTGACTATAATCCACTATCTTTGTCTATTAGATCGAACATGTAGTGAACCTTATAAAAGTAGTGAACCACCTAGGTCCTGATCCCAGTCAGTTGTTGTTTACATATATTTGAAAGGGGATAAAGCTGATCCTGCATGCTTTAGACCAATTTAGCTATTAGATTCAAAACAAATGTCGAAGGAGGGTCTTGGTGGTGAAGTTTGAAAACACTGGCTCATGAAAATCCCATTCTCTTAGATGTTCAATACAGTTTCTGCCATGGACTAGGAACTATTGAGCAGTGTATTAATTTATATTTGTTGACATCCATATATACACTTGCTAAAGGTGCTCCAATGCACTTGGTATTCATGTACTTGATGAGTGCATTTGACTGTGTTTTCTGCTTGAAACGATGGCTAATAATGTTGACTCTGAGGATAGATTCACCAATTGTTTATTTTTTAACAGAATTACACACTGATACTAATGGCTGTGTGTGCAATGGCATCCACGGGGAATGCACCACTTTATTTAAGATTGTCAGCAGAGTCCAGTAGGGTCCTGGCTCTCATTTATTTTCACCTTATATATTAATGAGTTGGAAGGTTTATTTTTTAAGATTAATGGTCAGGATATGCCCCAGATAGGCTCACATCCGTGCTTCTCTTTGCCAATGATTCCATTTTAGTGGCAAATACAGCAAATGGGCTACACATTCTCTAAGACTCATTTACACACTTCATAGAGGACCTAATTTACAGACACACTTTGTAAAATCGTCTCTGATACCTTTGTGACCTCAACCTGTTATAGGAAAGCCCTACTTTGTACATGATACCCTTGTACAAAATGCAAAAACAGTTTAGTATTTGGTGGTTCGTTTGGATTCTATGTTTAATTAGGATCAGCTCTGGAGGGCCAGAGAACACCAGTTTGACAGACCAATTTCAGTCATAGGTTTCCTAGGTAAAGTGCTAAAAACCACTTTATAGTAAGATAATAACATATAAAGTGCCTTACTATTGCTAGTTATGGGGCGGATCTCTGGGTTCATGGACTTAAAATGATTGCAGTTGGCAGAGAATGCTTTTTACATAGGTTATTATCAGTCCCTAAAAGTACCTATACTTTGATTTGCCATGCCAAGCTAGGGATAAGTTACTTGAATGACGATATCAAGCTCCTTCCTCTGGTTCTCTAGCACTCTATCTGGTCAAAGCATGAAAACACACTTAATTGTGTGGTTATTTCTGATTGTTTAGCCTTGGTTGAAATAGGTAAAGGGAGGGGGATCCATGGATAAGGAAACAAGAGATTGTTTCCTTTCTTCATTTTGCCATTTTTTGTTCTAAAGATATGCAGTTCTCTTCTTGTGTTACAATTTCCATGCCCATAAGCAATGAACAGTATCTTATTTCTGCAACTAACGTGTATGACAGATTTCTTTTAATACCATTCGGGCTTAATATGGTACATATTTTACTGATTTTTCTGGGGAAGTGTTCATGAAAGAAGGATTTGCCCTCTTGTCCTCGTGACAATTGCTTGGCACAATCAGCAATTCATTCTACTCTTTTTTTGTCAAATTTATTGGGCTCGGATGAAAGGTTTTTTACTGCTTTTATTCCATATTTATGATCTTAGGAATATAGACCGGCATTTACTTTTTACAAGAACTCTCTTCAAAATTGATAGGTATTTCAACTGTCGGTTTTATTCAAACTTCCATCAAAATAAGGAATTCGAAAGCTGTAATTTAAGATTAATTTTGATAAAATGTATAATTGTATGAAAATACGTTGAAAGATGAACAGCAAAATTTCACACTGTTTTATGAATAAATGTTTATATTTTGGATGTTCTAGTGATACTTGATGTGATATTGGTGGACGATTTAATTGGAATATAGGATGACCCTTGATATAATGGATAAACTTCCTGAAACGAGGCTGCAATCATAAATTGTATTTTATATTACCCTAGATGTATATATATGGTATATGCATTTTAGTGACTGTTTCTTTCAGTTTGTTTTAAGTACCTTTTATGGTGTATATTACGAATAAATATTTTCTTGCTTTGTCTTCATTATAGGAATACTTTGTTAATCTATTAAACGTCTAATTGCAACACATGCATTAAATTAACATCGGCGGATTTCCATAAACTGCAGAGCAAAACATGAAACTTACACTTTACTTCTACACATTTTACTTATTCATTTTTTTGGGAGTCAAATAAAGTGCTGTATACATTTCCGTGTATATTTCCACATTTACAACAAACTATCGCTTGCAGCTTCCGTCATACCAAAAGAGATGACGGAGTTATGAATCATGCACAAGTCTGCTACTTGCTGTTCACCTCTGAGAAACCCAGTCAAGTTTAGTCGCAGTACACGTTTCTACCACCTCAACTGAATTACTTGTCTGAGCCTAATGAATGGCCCTCCTCTTCAGTCATAGAGAAAACGTCATCCGTACAACCTACATTTCTGGTCCTCATGCAAGACACCAGATGTTTGTGTTATGGAACATTCTCCACCAATCCAACATGCAACTGTGCATAAAGAGCATCAACACACCTAACTGCGCCATCATATTTGCTGCAACACAATTGAAGCGCTTCTCTGGCCCTTGCACACATTGTTCTACTCTTCCCATATATGCATGGGTAGGTGCTGCTTACCATACACAGAGTTAGGTAACCAAATATGTGGCCATACCAGTAGCGGTTGTATGCTGTACAAAGAACAATGACAACAATCATATTTAGAAATGTGTGCATGTCCTTGCATGCGCCTTCAATAATTAACACCTCAACAGATTTATTATTTTTAGCGCAAGAAAGCTCAGGAACCAAAGATGCTGTGCTGCTTTATGCAAAGGAGAGAAATAGTGCACAGACACATTTATTGTAAAAGGCCATCTGCAGCTCTAAACCCTTGCACTGGCCCACCAATAGGCTGCCTAGTGCCACAGGCAACATCTGCAGCACGGTGCAGAGGTGTGTGATTGCTGTCTACCAATGGCTTTTTACTGGAACCATATAGTTTGTGTACAAAATCTACAGGTCAGTTGTAGAAAAGGTCTTTTGCAGTCTCAAACTCTTGTTGATAGAGATAAAAACAATGTCAATGTACGCCAGTGGGTGACTAGACTGTGCATGTCATTGCTTCTGATCCTCATTCTTGTTGTTTCCTACAAGTGGGGGCTTCTGCTGTAAAACTGCGGCCCCCAAATTAGGTAGACTACAAATAACTAGGGAAATAGTAATAGACACACAGAAACACGCAAAACCGCAAACAATGTGACTGTTGAAGTATGTGGTGGAGAGTGTAGTTGAAAATTCAACAAGTGGGGGGAATGTTGGTAGAGATGAAAATGTCAATGTACACCATGATATGTGTGCATATAATAACAAACCTGCAGTACTGTTGTCGATTCTACCCGATGTGACCTCCTCATCAATCCTCAGTCAGAAATACATGGCCAGGCAAGCCATGTGACCTAGGCCTGAAGCAACTGATTGACAGATCACAGGTGAGGTGACACCTAACCCATAGGCAAATGTGCAAACAGGAAAATCCTCAGATAGGCAGCGACACCACAACGGTCATAGGAGAATGACCCACAATAAAACACATTTGCAGGAGGGGTGTGCTTTCCCAAAACACCATTAAGTTAGATGCCGCACAAAGCTAGGAACACTCAGCCAATCAGAACACAACACATAGAGATCACGTGCTCCCAGTGCCGGATATCTGGACATGTTACCTACTGGCCCACATTCATCCACGCAAGGTTGAGAGCCACCCGAGCACTTTATCAGATGGTCAGATTTATGACTCCACGTTATGGCCTGAATTCCTTTCTACAAAGAATATATAGAATTGTTTTATAACCCCTCCAGAATTGTATGAAAGGACACTCACAACTCTTTAACTTTAAGAGACAGTCATCAGACCCCAACTCTGTACTGCACTCTCCCGTACTCTGCTTTTAATTAAACCAACTGTTTCTGTTTTGCCTAATGCCTCATTTCCAATTTTGTATTTCCAGTCATAAACCCCTATCAGTTACTGACTTTCAATTTAGGGTGGCAACTGGTTCAAAAAGAGGAAGGTGTCCCTCGTGGACACCTTCTCCTGTAGGCCTCAGAGTGCCACCTCCTGGGGAAGAAGGAAGTGGCCCAGGGCATTACTGGCTGTGCTCACTGAAATTTCCAAAAAAGAAATAATTTTGTAAATAGCCTAAGTCCGTATAAGGAACTTGGCCTACTTTAAAAAAGTGTTATCTGTTTCCAGCTGCAATCATAGGGGTGGTGGTCTGCTACCCCTTGCAAGCCACCATCCCTGTGATTTTAGAGAATTACAGGGAGTGGTCAATTGAGACATGCCTTAGTTAGGGAGGTCATTCTGCAACCACCCTTCCCACGCAATTTGTCAGTTTATGAACTAACGTATTAGTACATGGGACAGTCCACAAAATAATATATTTGTCTTAAAAAAGGTTTATACACAATTTGTGAATGTCTTTAGCACCCACTTTCATACTTCATCTGACGCTTTATGTCTAGACAAATGTTTAAGCATTCCAAAGCATGTGTGCTGTCGAATGCTGCACAGGCACAATGTGTGGAATGATTGTAGAAATAAAAACACTTCTTGATATAAAGATCTATCTAGCTATTTTAGTAAAATAGGGTTTTTAATTGTGCTTTGTTACAAAAACTATGGATGCTTGTGCTGTTCCCACCTTAATTTGTAAAAGAATAAGTGTTGGACCCAAAGTTTTGCACAGAAGCCTAAAACCACAGTGCATAGTCTTGATTTCACCTCATACCTCTTTTATCCATCACCAGACACCCCTTGGCCCTTTACCTCACTATTTTAGGTTCTTTTTAATCCCTTTGGCACTGTTTCTATGTCTTTTTCTTTCCCCCATTTGTCTATTTTTCTCTCTTGCTATGTGTAAAAGTATCCTGAGGAAACATAACAGTTGGTCCCCGGATTTAAGTACCAGTGGACCCCAAAAGCAACCACCAGCCCAAAGTAAGCTCTAGGTTTGCTGAACCCGTGTAATGCCCCCTTGAAACCTAAGTACACAAAGCACCACAAAATGCTATTTGAGCTGAGGCTGGGGCACCTTTCTAAAATACTCGTGCAAGAATTTGTGTCACTTTTGGTTGAATTTAGGCCAGATGTATGAAGCACTTTTACTGATCGCAAACGGCCCATTGGGCTGGCGATTTCCTAATAGCTAATCTCAAAAATTCACTATTAGGAAATCTCAAAGCACATATTGATATATCTGGCCCTTAGCCTCTACACAAGCCATTAGTACATCTGGCCCCTTGTTTACTTTATTCAAAATACAGCAGTAAAATTATAAACAATAGCAAAATTAGTACTTTTCTAAATTTCCTTAACTATATTTAGACCTTCAAACAAATATGTTTTCAGCTAGTACATTCTTAGGTTGCTTCACAGAGCTGCTAAGCTCATATTGCTTACAGATGGGAGAAAAAGAACACTCGTGTTTTTTTTTTTTAGATGCCACCAGAAAACAGTTCCTTCCAGGCCAGATGTAAGCCATTACGTTCTTTCAACACTAGTTTGGACAGATAAAAGATAACCTTTTAAACTTTCGTTTTCTCCATAATTCATTCTCTAAACAAAAGCTTTGCAAAATTAGGTTTTCAAGGCATTAATAGCTTTAATTCCCTTCTGCGATGTTAAAGCTGAACAGCTGAAAGACCGCAAAAATTGTGACGCGTCCAGAGAGTGCTTTTGTTGGTCATAGGAAGATAATTGTGCAGAAACTGTGGTACCGGATAGCATTTTGTCCAACGGCAGGATGTGGTCAGCCCTTTTAATAAGGTGAATGCAAATGCGACTTTCCAGAACTTGGTGCAACTGAGCAACATGTTTGCAATGTACCTTTCAGAGGCTGGGAAGATTTTAAATAAATTGTTTTTTTTTCGAAGTCTGAGCTCTGTTTTTAACTAGATTCGTTCGTTGTTTTTCCATTTTAGCACATCATCACCAAGAACAGATTATTTAGAATATAGGATCTGGATACATTTGGTGTTGATGTTAGGATGAACAAAACCGATAGTTTGAATTACTTCCAAATACATGGGTGTTGCCGTCAGCTTGGCCATTAAGCCAAAAAGGAAAGCCTATAGGGTGATCTTGGTAAAAGACATAGGACCCTTTACTCAGTAAAATGTGGTCTGCATTTGTACAATCTATACACAAGACAGGTCTGCGAGTATGGGAGGTGGAAGCTGGTGGACAAGTCTTGGCTCTCGGAGTGCACCGAAGCCAGTATATTGTATATATTTCGACAATATTAGAACTTTTAGTGGTGGTATTATATAAGTGGCACTAGGGGCAGGTGTCAACTCTTCTCTGTTTTTAAATCACAGAAGGAACCACAGATTCCATCCTGTAATATGTAATGTTTCCTTTGCCAGAGACTGGATATGCGTGGAGTATTTGCCACACAGATAAGCAAACCCCATTTTAGCAGGTGCCTGATTCTAATGGGTTGGTCGGTATGGAGCCAAGAAGGTATGACCGAGAGGTGGTTTACATTTGAGATTTTGAGCTGGTTTTATGAGGAGGTCAACAAAGGCTTTTTACACCTTCCTGGGAAATGACAAAATGTAGGTATCAGCGTGAACCACTGAAACATACTACTTCTGCTAAGGTGTCCCCTATGTTTGAAAACTGGGGGCGGGGCAGAGGAGCTCCACCCACTCTCCATGGCACCCTCAGGCCATTGTCAAAAGGCATGACCCCCGCACAGGCTTGCAGGAGTGGGATGAGAGTGCCGCTTTGTGAGAGCACAGGACGCTCTGCTGTACAGCATCACATGGATTTACAATAATTGTGGCATGGGGCTCAACTCTGATGTGGAGTGGATGGAGGGCCATTCCATCTCATTCTTAGGAAAAGTCTACTAAGCACTGCTTAACATCTATCTTTGCTGCAGATAGCTTGTTTTTTCTGAAAAACAATCAGTTCTGCTATTCTGGAAGCCAAATCCTTCAGTATTAAATGCAACGTGGTAAGAACAGGCTCAGCTACTCTTAGGAGACACCCTGACCGGGCAAAACTCAACCATCAATAAAGTTAAGGGTTCTCTGGAGTATTGAGAGGACTTTCTTTAAATTCCATTTTTATAAAACGTTACATCATATCATAGTGTCAGTCTTGTTTTGGTATCATTCTTTAGTGCCATTTCCCATTTATCTTCTTTTTAACACAACATCTGTATTGAATTGGGCTGCCTGTGGCCTTCTCCCAAGAAATGATAGACGTGTGTCTTAGGACATTACTTTTCTTACTTTTCTGCAGTTTTATATAACATATACTCAACAAAAGGTACTGGAACACTTTACATGAGCGCCAAAAACAAGTACACATTCATTTTATGCAGGTACGGGGAGATTACGTGATTTCTCCAGAACCACAAGACATTGAGTTTATGCAGAGACTCAAAATGAGTTACCCAGTTCCAAAGTCGGCAGCTCTGGCTGCAAACCCCCCCATCTTCTCCCCACTCCCCCTCTTTAACGAGCTAGCTCTTGGATGCCTAAGGGAGTAGTATAAGACTGCTCCTTAAGCAACTAAAAGTAGATGCTCACCACCTTGAAAAAAACTCGTATCTCCAAGGTATCACTATTGTGAAACACTGTGGAGTAGCTGGACACACCATTGCTGGGTAAATATTGGTCATACCAATGTCTGTTCCATGCCACCTAGCCTGCGTTTTGGATTGCTGGCTATTTCTGACCACACTGCATATCCTTATATCAGGTAGAGTTGTGTATCTCTGACAATGTATGATTAGCAGCTATATGCACTGCAATAATGTAATCACGAAGTTCAGTGACAAAGCCCTGGAAAGGTTACAAGATTTCGTTAAACATACAGCAGCGTGTGACACCAAAAATTGCATATACTGTTTAAAATGTCCCTGTGGATTAATATGCGTTGGAGAAACTGAGCAAAAGATAAAAACTCGAATCTCTGAACATAAAAATAGTATTCGAAAAATAAAAAATCAAGTGTTGCCACCAATTTCGCAAGATATTAAACACACTATCCCACAATTTAAGTTTTGTGTTTTGGAAGCGGTTCTCCTATCGTTGGAATAAACAACTGCTCCAGACAGAAATAATATGGATCACATTATTGAACACCTTTCAGTCTATGGGATCAAATGACAGGTTGGAGATGCCGTGCTACTTGAAATTTAGATTTCTAACAGTTATATTCATGAACTATCATTTCATAAGGTGGCAGTACTATTTTATTACATGTTATTGGTTGCAAGTTAGCTAGCATGTAGAACAATGAAGTGTGTTATACCCATGTTCTCATAATTTTTATAATACACTTTTTGTAACAAAACAGAATACTTGCAATAATTGTATTATGTGGATTTTCAAGATGGCACTGATTAGGCAACATAGCCGGATATACTGTACTTGTAGACATGTGATAAAGAAATATTGTGCATAACAAGTAAGGAATATCATCTTAAAGAGTCTTGAAACATTTCTACATGGCCATTATTCTCTTCCTGTTAGAGTTCCTCTCACATATCACAAACTGCTTTTTCTAACATTTAGTTTTACTAGATAGTGGTGAGATCAAGCTTTTCTAAGATGGCCCTGCTTTTGAACGCTGAGTGCAATACAATCAAATTATTAGAGGGTTTTGGTTGTTTGTAAAAGGTAACCAAGAGGTTTGGCATATCGGCTAGAACTTGACATTAGTTGGACAGCAGGTTATTTCTATTTGTGAATTCTTTTCTTCGTTTACTTTGTTCACAGCCTAGTTTCATTCTCTAACATGGACTATGCTAATGATTTTATCAACATTTTGCATGTGAGATTTACACGGAAGGCATTGAAGCGAGCGTTGGGGTGTTTGCCAGATCTTTCAAGGTTCCACTATCGGGTAAGCGGTGCACTCATGGAACGCATTTCACTGTGTTTTGGGTGTTTTACTAGCTGTTTTTAAATATATTCACTACACATGGGTGACGGCTGCACATATTGTTTCCATATTTTTCATATTTTGACTTAATTTGGAAGGTGATTCGTTCAAAGGGGTTTGTACACACTGGTATCAGTGGCTGGGAAACATTTTGGTTAGACTGCCTGTACAATCAAAGATTGATCCTCAGTAGGAAGAAACATAGGGTTTTATGGTGAGGTTTATTTGAAGAATAAAGTATTACTTTATTTTTGTTTATTTGAAGAATAAAGTCCTAGTTACAGGTTACAGATGACATCTCAAAGCCATATCAATGCCCCACCAGGAGCAGCATCCTGCTGCTCAGCCCACTCTCTCCAACTGATTTCTCCAGGCATGCATTAACATTCTATGACATCACACATACCCCGGCTGAGCAGCGGGTGTCGCGGAAACTAGGGAAAGAGAACGCGATATACCTA
This sequence comes from Pleurodeles waltl, assembly GCF_031143425.1. Classification (NCBI taxonomy): domain Eukaryota; kingdom Metazoa; phylum Chordata; class Amphibia; order Caudata; family Salamandridae; genus Pleurodeles; species Pleurodeles waltl. The sequence continues at coordinate 623,312,843 of NC_090438.1, read as the reverse complement.
AATCAGAATGTAACACATTTCACCCCTTAGAAAATAATAGAAATACATAATGGGTATCCAACAACCCTCATCAAGAATAAGCAAAAGGCCTCTTACAACCCAACAGCATCTTGCACATAATACCAGAGTATCTTTCAACCTTCACCGCAGTAGACGAAGTAAAGGTATCTTTAAACCCACACTAATCCCTGAAACTCAGGGCATCTTGTGACCATATAAAAGGGTCTCTTTCAACCCACACTCATCCCTGAAACAAAGGGCATCTTGTGCCCTCAGGTAGCAATACATAAAAAGGTCTCTTTCACCCATGTAGCAATTCCTAAAAGGGTGTTTTCCAACCATACTCACGCATTACAACAGAATGCAAAGGCTATCTTCCAACCCTCACTCATACTTGCACCAATGTTTACTACATAAAACTAGAACCAACCTCAACCTTCACCCATCCTAAACAAAGGGATACCACATAAAATTGAGCTAGACGGGTGTCTTCAACTGACCCTCACACAAATAGTAGGCAAAAGGTATCTCCTAACCCTCGCTCATCCTTGTACCACAGGATACTACATGCACTTAGAACCACTCATTCCAAAATAAAGTCGCTTCTCACTCTCCATTCAATACCATGCAGGACCACTGACACTATACATTCAAACATTCTCTCCTGCATATGCTATTTCAACATGGTATTCATATAATTCAATACAGTATGGCAGTAACAACTTTAACAATTATTTTCTGCAAAACCCCGGCACAAAATTTGTATACAATGATATAGTCCATAAATCCTCAATATCACAATAACAAATCATTTGACGGTCACAACTAAAACAACATTTTCTGCAAATTGAATCAAGTCCTCCAAACCCCGGTGAGCGATTCCTCACCGAAACTCTAAGTAAACGCTCTGAACTCTGGTGAGCAACACCTCACCTGAACATGCATTAAATAGTATACTGACTGTAGGCTCAGGTTTACACAATACTGATATAAGAGTCACAAGAAAAGTCCTTCACCTTTCTTCCTCTGCAAGTTATCAGCAGCAAAGACCTAATTACGAGTGAGACTACATTACGATGTGAGCTACATATGAAAATACCAGGCTCCAACGCATGTGCAACAGGGCTGAAGATTATGGTGTGCCTCTCACCGTGACAAGCGAATCAAGCAGTTCTGTAAACATGCACACACACCATCTTCTCGCTGGCCAGTGTCCCTTTTAAGCATGGTGCCCTCACATTGATGCTATGACATCACGAGATCACAGGCGTCTTATGGAAAGTCACACTGAAGTAGGCGTGCCTCCTTTCAGCTGGACGTCAGTGTTCGGCTCACACTACTGCTACCTGGCTTCATGATCAAACTGATGCCACAGCTTGCTCCCTGCTCATGCTGATAACACCAAGGTACCTAACAATGGCCTGATGCTGCAGTTCAGACACTCGCTCTGGTAGATTTTGAATAACCGCATAGCACATGGTCTCCCTCTCACCTCAGTGCACGTTACATACGTTGATTGCATCTTTTAAATAATAACACAAGACATGCACGCGTTTGCTTCAAACACAGTTAAATCCAAATGCTTGTGCCCCCTCACCATTTCACCTGAGGTGGGGCCAAATTCAAGCCTTCAAAATGTATTCCAGTGCTGGTAGACACACACCTAAAAGGGCCCTTGAAGTGTCCCAACACATGCACTGCCAAAACACTCACCACCAGTATGAATCTCACTTACTGCCGGTATGCTCTCCACCGGTACATCCCGCATACACAAGCAAATGCAGTACTATCCAACTGCACACTTAGTAGGTACCGGTTACAATCTAACTGCATACCTAGTAGATTGAACAAATTGCCTGGAAGTTAAACAGACCACACGCCCTCCAACTTCCATTAATTTCAGGATGTCTGGTAAAAAAGACACTGGTGGGGCTTCAGGGCATTTCTCTTTTTTTACAGGCTTCACTCTCTCTTCTACTTTTTTTTATAGCTTCTCTTTGTTATCTTCATCTCATTACTCTTTGTTTCTTGTAAATTTTACCTTTCACTCCCATCTCCTTTCACACGTAGGTTAGTTTCCACTTTTTGACTTTGTTCCAGTCAAAAATTGATCCTTGGTAGGCAGGAACATAGATGTTATGATAATGTTTATTTGAAGAATAAGGTCTCAGTTTATTTTAGTTTATTTGAAGAATAAATTCTTAGTTACAGGTAACAGGTGTCATCTCAAAGCAACATCAACGCCCCTCAAACTCTCTCCAACTGATTTTTCCAGGCATGCACAAACATTCTATGACATCACACACACCCTGGCTGAGCAGCAGGTATCAGGGAAACTAGGGAGAGTGAATGCATTATACCTAAATCAGGATGTACCACAGCCATATCTCATGAATATAGCTTAGGGATGACTAATTCGTATGACTAGAGCTATTTATTTCTGTTGGTTCATATGTTAGTTTATATGAGTGTTTTTTTTTAATGTGATTTCATTTGTAGTACAGTCATCTGATGAATGACCTGAAAGGTCCAAAATGCTTTGGGGTATGCTTCAACTTTCAAAACATTATTCAAAATTAAATAATGTCAACACAATAAAGAGGTTTCCTATGAAAAATATTCGGAAATATGAAAAAGCTATGAAGATTGAAAAACAATGTTTTGAATGTGAATATGTGTATGTTTTAACATAGCCAATTAAAATCAGCTAACAATTCTTTAAAAAAAAGGTTGAGGGGATTTACTTTAGACCATTCAAAGGCAGTGCACCTCAGGACTTCTCTCAAGACATTGAGATCAGCAATACCATGATTAGTTGAGGGTTCTGAGACTGAGGTAGCACACCCAAATAATACTTTGAAAAACAAGATAATAAAGTACAGAGAGCAACATAACAGATCATTTCCTGCTCCTTAGCTCTTGGCACATTGGATATGTCAGTAGGGTTTGATATTACTGAACATGTAAAACTGCTGGGGTATCACTGGTGCGTTGATAGGTTGGCATGGCATACAATTGACTGACTAACATCTTCCATTACTACACAAAGAAAGGATCACAAGTTTTGTTAATGCAAACAAAACAATTGTTGAGTTATATGCATGTTCTCAATTTTTGAGGGCCTCATGGTTCTTGTCAGGTATTTCAGCCTAATGCATCCATAGGTGATACAGAACTGGTTCAAAGTGACTCTCAAGCTAATCACACAACAGAAGTCATTATATCACTTTGTTAAAGAAACTGCGGTATAAGGGGCTCAAATGCTTACTCTCAGATGCACTGCCTTGGGACAATCTTTGAATGCATATTTACATATGAAACCACAGGTTTAGGGAGGTCCTCAAATTTGGTTTTATTGACTTTGACTGCTACATAGTTCGCAAACTCTTCTCTGACCACATAACTTTAAGTCACTGGCAAATATTTCTAGCTTGCTCCTGTAGAATTAGTAAATGCAGTTTATTCATAGCTTTGTTTAAGTTGATCATCAGGCTTAAACTAGTGTAAACTGTGACTATTAGAATACAGTTGGTAATTTACCACTTGCACTACATACATGTGATGCTCTGCAATCTGCATGCTTCCCTGCAGTTCAAGAGAGCATTGCTTAGTCCAAAGCAAAACCATTTGAAGAATCCATAATACTCTCTGGCTTTGGCAAGTAGGTCCTTCAGCCACAATAAATGGATTATGGATTCTCATGCATGATGACAGCAGCTGAAAGTCAGTGCAGCTAGAACTCAGGGCTGCAAAATGTCTGGTGTTTGCCGGGAGGTGTGAGAATATTTTAAAGATACGTTTTCATCAATTCAAAGGTGACTTTCTGTGTTGCATGAAGGAGAGTAAACCACTAAACTGGATTTGAAGCTGGCACAGAAACCTAAATCCTGGTATTTCTGTGTGGAGAGATGTTTTCTTGAAATACTCTAGCTGTTATGAGTAAGGTGAACAATGACTGTCAAGTTTTGTATAGAGATCTCAATGAATGTAAGTCTGGCCCCCATACTGCAAAGATGTTTGGAAATTTTCTGATCATTTTCAAAATCAATTATCAATCAACAAAACTTTGAAGCGACCCTTCTGTTACACTGAGGCAGACCATAAGAACGTATTGTCTGAGGAAGTGGTTCTTAAACTGGGATCTGCAGATCCATGGGGGTCAGAGGGGTGGGCTTACAACGCCTTCTGAGGGGGTCCACCGGTGTTTAGAAAATTAAATAATATTAAATATTAATAGCAGATTAATAAAGCATTTATACATAAAAAAATATATGTAATTTGTAAAATTTTAAAACACTCTGTAATGTGAAAGAATGTAATTTAATGGGAACTGCGCAAGTACAGCAAACAGAATCCAGTATGGATGATTGGTCGCCTCAGTTAATCCGATCAGTGCGGGTGTCGGCCAATGGCCGGCACATGCACACCATCCCTAGTGCGGGCCACGATCAATGGGCGACACCAGGAAGGGGTTTTAAAAATCCTTCAGTGCAAAAAAAATATATATACCCTTGGGAGACATGAAAGAGCTTTTGCATTTCCCCCCATCTACACATCCATGAACTCAGCACACCACTGGCATCACAAACCCCCACTGGAGCACCCGGAGGAAGCAGGCAAAGTCTGCTCCCACATCTGGTGGGGATTCGGAGAATTCTAGATGACCCCACTTGCTGGTGGGAGGCATGGCTGGAAAGGGGAGAGTCTCCCCCTTCCAGCGAATCCGACCACAAACAGATTCCTGATCATGGATTGTCATGATTAGGAATCACAGTAGGTCCCACTAGGCCACCAGGGACCTGTAAGGGGGGGGTGTTGGTCCACATGGTAGGGCCGGCTCCCCACCGGGGACATATTATTAGGAAAATTATCTTTGTTTTTTCTCCTGGGGGGGTGCGATCGTGCCTCCCCCACGGGAGAATGATTTTTTTGAATGGCCACCACATTAGATTAGGGGGGTCGCCCCACATGGTAAAGCGCCAGCCCCCAATCAGGGGACAGAATATTTCCTAATTGAATGTTTGTTAAAATAATAAAAAAAATTAAAAAAGAAAATACATTGACAGGGGGTAAACCATGAGCAGGGCTGACCCCCTGTGGGAGCTAATTCTTTATTTATAGATGTGTGGTTCCGCTAGGGAAAAAAGCACATAAAAAGAGAGAGCGAGAGAGAGAGAGAGAGAGAGACTCTATATTAAGGGAGAGAAGTCTTTCTCCCTATTTATATATATATATATATATCTGTATATATATATATATATATATATATAGACAGATAGAGAGGGAGAGAGAGAGAGAGAGAGATCACTTTTGGCAATGCATGTGTAGTTTCCCTGGGAGCTGCGATCAGCCCCAAGGGAAACCACACACGCATATAAAAGTGATCTCTTTACATATACATATGGAGAGAGAGAGAGAGACACTCTCTCCCTATATATATATTTATATACAAAGAGAGAGCTCTATATATTTGTATATATATATATGTATATATATATATGTATATATATATATATATGTATTTATATTCATATAGCTTTTAGGTAGCAATACAAATGTCAAGATAACTCTTGTGATTATGTTCCTGCTAGAGAAAGAGATCAGACTTTTGTCTAATGGCAGTTTTGTCGCCGTAAAGTAGCGCAGAAAGTCTGTATGACATGTTTTCTTGAGCTTCAAGTAGCTAAAGGCAGACGGCATTAGTATAGGTTTACTTGGCAATTATACAGGATTAGTCAGGACTCTGATGAGGACAGAGACATGAATGGGTAAGAAAAGCATATGCTAGGTGTGATTTCCCAGGGATAATGCAAAGGTAGAAGGCAGATAGTAAGGGCAGTACAGATGCACATCATCTACACCTATGGATTCAAACCCATTGGTGCCACACTAGCACTGAAGGGAAATTACATGTATGGGTCAGTGTTTGACCTGCTTCCCATGTTTATCCTCCGTCAGAACTTAGTAGATATTCAATGTATTCAATTTGCCATATGATAAGTGCATTACAGTCACAGCACTGCACATAACAGTGGCAGGGACTTATGCTACATTGTCACAGACTACCCTGTCTCCAAACAGTACCCTTCTTCATAGTTTATGACGTTCTCTTTAGGGTACTTTGCAAAAATTCCCAGCATGTCTGCCTTTGTTTCACCACCCAGTTCCTACCACCCAGTACTTCCCCACTTGTCCTGATAACATCACAACCCAACTTGTGTGCCTGTGCCTAGTGCCTGTGTCAGGAATGGATCACTCCAGGGTCAACAGTAGCCCTCATGAAAGGTCTACCACTGACCATTGTGTGATCCATTCCTGTCACAGGCACTAGGCCCAGCCACACCAGTGGGGTAGTGTTGTATCAGAACAAGTTGGGGAACGCTAGGTGGTAAGGTGATTGTGCATCCATGCATATTTCTGTAGTTTACTTCATCAAAATGCGAGGAAAAATAGTGTTTTATTCAATGTTTCACCTTTGCAGGGTAAAAATACTTTGGGGAATCCACACAAGCCACATGTACTCCCCTGGGTGTCTAGTTCTCAGCAATGTCTGGGTTTGGCAGGTTTCCCTAAATAGTTCCAGATCCCAAGACTAATTAGTGCACTCACCTCAGTTATCATTATCCCCACCATACATTTTGCGCCCTTCTCTGTTGCATGCACTTGACCTACCCACACAAGTGATGTACCATTTTTATTGGGATACTTGGGAATGCTTAGTAGAAGGAAGTTTGTGGCTTCCCATAGCTTTCAGAACTTTGCAGCACTAAAATTTGAGGAAAATTATTTTTTGGGCCACATTTTGAAATTTGCAAGGGATTCTGGGTGACAGAACCCAGTGAGAGCTCAACACGTTACCCCACCATATATTCCCCTCGGTGTCTAGTTTCCAAAATTTTGAAGGTTTGCTAGGTTTCCCTAAGTGTCAGCTGAGCTAGAGGCCAAAATCCACAATAAACTTCGGGCAATTGATACTTCCCAATTTGTTTTGGAGAAGTCATTTAGGAATTTGATGTTGCTGGACCTCAAGTGTGTTCAGCATGCTCTACAAAACAACACAAACAACATATTGACATGTTATATCACAATTTCATGGAAGCTAACATATTTACTAAATGAATAATTATTCTGTTGGAAAGTTAATATTTCAACTGTCATCCAATTAAATATTTCTAGACAGCAAGTGTCAAAATATCCTTCAATCTCATGCATAAAATGAAAGATGGAAGGAGATTGCTAAGCGAGACGGACAACATTAAGACTGTCTTTACATGTCCAGGAAACCACCATAAAATAAGATAAAGGCACTTTCCAGGATATCAATACTTATGCTTTTATTTATAAGGCAACCAGCAGTAAATAATTCTGTGAAATAAATATTCAGCAAGGCCATAGTTTGCTCAAGTAAAAGCATTCATATAGCCAGTCTGAAACTTGCATAGGTACAAAAAAAAGAGACACAGTAGTCAGTCAGGTATATATCTCCCAAAGTTTAAGAAAGAGATAATTCAAACCCAATTATGGGAAGTAGGAGTAAGCCTTACACGTTTATAGCAGGCAAAGTTTAGCAATAGTATTAATTTTTTGAGGGCCTTTGACAAACATGTGCTTCACTATGGAGTTCCTGAATGTAAAACACATTTTCAAATTTGAAAAGGAACTGGAGTGTGTTGAGTGCTGTCCATTGTGGATGACACAACTTCCCAATCTTCCATGAAGCAGTAGCTAAAGTTGGAAACTCCATAAGGGTTATTCCTAACGATTGTTAATTTAAAAAATGGTGTAACAAGGAGAAGTAGTGAACACAACTATAGCCACTGTGATGTAACATCTGTCTTTTCAAAAGTCCTTCACAATCAAGAATGTCTCTTAGTTTCCCCAGGGTGGATCACTGTTTGTTTGCAAGTGGTCAATAAGCTTCTGCAATTCCAAAGCATTTATTGAAAAGTGGATACTGTTGAGCTGGGTGTGGCATTCATGGCTACAGTTGCGGCCACTTTCTAGTTGAGCTCTGCTCTAGAAACCCACTATCCTGCACGTATCCCTCACCCCACACACCATCCATGGAATAAATGGGGCTCCTGTGGCCGACCAGACACCTGTGATCTATATGGGCTGATTTTTCTACCCTTTCTTCTGACGGGCACCAGCTACCTGGCAGCAGTGCACTAGGATTGCATCCTATGGGCCTGGCCATGCCTTGCTACATGGAGCAACAGGCCTGATCCCCGACCATTGCAGAGGCTTCACTCCCCCACAACAAGATGAGTTCTCTGAGGTGCTGCTCCCTTGGGACTGAGGCTCCCTCCCCTCTCCCTGTTAGGGATGGGGCAACTTCAGATGGACATTGGAGGCTGTGATAATCACTCGGAACACCCCACGCATGCTGTGGCAGTTTGATCTGGGTCAGCCCACAGCAGCGCTGAGGTCATCATGCTGTCCTGTCAGGCCCCTCTGATTTTTCTAAGACACTTACTGCTCGCCTGGGGTCCCAGCATTGCCATTCTTGTTGGGTGAGCCTCCTATAGCAGTGCTCCCTTGCTCTCTTCTCTTGCCCGCTTGGGAGGGAGGCTGAAGACCTGCAGACACTGTGGGCTTCAGTGACCTCCCCGAGGGTCCCCGCGACCACTACAATTAATTGTCACCTGCTGGCCCATAGATACCCAATGAGTCCTGCTCCACCATGCAAAAGCTCCATACTGCAGAGTGCCACAAGACCTAACTCTGTACCAGTGGCCTGCACCAACTAGAGGCCTGTATTGGGGGACCATGGAGGGGAGCTTCATCTCTAACGACCATATGCGGGTCATTCCTTAACTGTAGTTGTGCTCCACTGAGATAGGAGCCTCATCCACTGACTCCTCCCTTTTGCTGCCTGATTCACCTGCAGACCGTACTGCTCCAATATGAATCGACCTACATCCTACTATCTTTGAGGATCATGAAATGCCTGCTGGTCTAGGGGTGGGGACTCACCACACTTTAACACTGCCTGCTACCTAATCATCCTCCACTGTATTTTGTGCCACCACACATGGTTACCACTTGCATAGACTCATCACCTGCCACTGGAGTACTGATATGCTACTCATGAGCCCAGCTATCATGCCAGAAGTCCCATTGTGCTGACTCCCCATATCGTTCGACAGTCTCTGTGGGGCTGCTCATGCTAAACATCCTCAAGGGGCCCAGTGAGTGAGTGGGCCCAATTGACTGTTGCTTCTCCCTCTCTTACTGACCAGAGACAACCTCCTTGGAATGTGCACAGGGCAGAACCTATACTCCCCTCTATACAGCAACTGATCACCCGTGAAGTGGAATGGGCTTCTCATGCTGCTTTGCCTCACCAACTTTGCCTGCCAGTCACAACTGGGCCAAGTCTCTATGCAGCGTTTGGGTCCCCCTCTTGCCTGAAGAATCTGTTGCTCACCATTGGAAGTCTATGGTCTGACACCCAAAGCACTCCTGCACACCATGTAACTGTTTCTTCACACATGGTTGAAAGTAACAACCCTGTGGGCCAAGATACCGACTCAGTGTCCATAGAAGCCAAACTGAACGTGGTTCTGGCGGTGATAGAGAATTTCCACACATCACTTGAACATAAGATAGATACCGTTGCAGCGGGCTTAACCCTGCTACATGCAGGCCACCGCAACCTGGCTTCAAAAGTGCGAAATGCTGAACAAGCCATCTACATGATACAACCACAAGCCCACATGACAAAGAAGGGACTCTTGGAGGAGAAAGCTGAAGATGACATAAGATGTTCCCATAGGAACGCCATGCGCATTGTGGGCTTACCTGAGCATGTCAAAGGACAAGACCTGGACTCTTACAAGGATCAATGGTTGGCAGTGATCCCCCTTTGGCTGCTCTGTTGCCCTGCTTTTTGGTTGAACAAGCTCAGTGTATCCCAGAATGACTACCCATCCTGGAGGAAGCCCGCATGATACCGGACATAACAGTAGAAAATGGGTGGATCATGATATTCTCAGATTATACCCCGGCGGTGCAGTGCTAGCGGAACTCCTTCCTTGCAGTCAGAAGGCACCTCCATGTACTGGACATAAGATACTCCCTGCTTTTTCTGGTGAGGCTGCGAACAATACGTGATGGCCATTCTTCACAGACCCGAAGGATGGTAGGGACTAGATCGATAGCTCTGGGCAGGATCATACTGGCTTCGACATTCTAGGGACTGCATTTGCGGCTGCCCTCGATATGAGTGGGTGACATCACTGGACCCGCTTCCTGTGACCAAGGAACACTCTGGATCTTGAGCAGCTGATTCAAGAGCATTTTGTGGCCCTGCTGGAGGATGCGACGATCCATGACTCACCATCCTTGACCAACCTAGTCGACATGGCCTTCCACACTGGACTCGATTACACATCCCCAGGTCACACCACAGACTGCTAAGGACTTTGACTGAGTTCCACTGTAAACTGTACAGTATTCCTTTTGATAATGTAATGCACTTTAGAATGATGTGTTGTGTTCATATTTAGTGATATCATTAAGGCTTTCATTTCTCTTACACCTTCCTGCCCCTCTACCCTCCTCTGTTCCCCCTTTTTTACTACCCCTTCTTCCCTCCCGCTTCTCTCCCCCTTCCCCCACTTTTTTTATTCCCCCCTGGTTCTCCCATGCCCCCAGTGATACGCTTTTAACTTTTATGTAATATTCAATTTGTTGTCATGAGCATGTTGTTGCCCTTTGCTGATTGCCTTTTGCTCACAAGAGTTGTGCCACTGGCAACTCTGGGACTGCCTTCTGTTTGCCTTCTTCACTGCTCATCTTATGATACACATTCTGATTGCGAGAGGGACACGAGACACTGCCATGACTACACGAGTGGAAGGGCTCATTGAAAGACACTACGGGCCTGATATAAGGAAAGTGCGCCCCTTAGTGCCCATCTAACTCCACCATTTGTGCACCATATATAAGATACGGTGCACCATGGCGGTAGTTAGGGAAACTAGCGTCATCATTTTTGACGCTAGTTTGGAGCTTTGAAGACTAGCGTAAAAAATTACGCTAATCCTGCAAAGCCCATTGAGGCCCATTGGAAACAATGGTGTGCCTCCTTTTAATGCCTGCTCTGAGTAGGCGTTAAAAGTGGCAAAAAAAAATGATGCAAAGAAATCTCTTGCAAAGGCAATGTCCACCTGGCTCAAATACAGGCAACTATCTGACCTATGGTGGTTTTGTAATGCATGCACCAGGGTATATTCCTTCTTTTCAAGCCCCACAACCTGCATGTCTGCATAGACCACCTAGCTGGTTCACCAGACATCCTTCCCCTCATTGCATACATCAATTGCCTAGGCCACACCCACTCTGACCACAATCCCCAACACTTGTACCTGAACTGGGATACCGAGCCATTCCTCATCCCCACATGGAGGCTGCAGCCGACAGCTCTGGAGGACCCACTTTTTCAGTCCTCCTTAGGAACGATTATAAAGGATCATTTTGGCATTAACGCCAACACCACCTCAGCCGATTGCTCAAATCGGATGCCTTTAAAAATACTATTAGAGGCCATTGCTTAGGATACACATGGAATGTAAGACAAACACTGGACAGGGATATAGCTTGTATTGAACAAGACCTGGTTAGCCATGAATTACTAGCTCACTTAACCCCAGAGCACAGGGAGCATCTGCATCTGGTGCAGCGGGAGCACGCCGCGCTCCTGGAACACCTTTGCTGTCTCAATTACGCTGCCCATACAGCCAGGCCTCAGGCAGAGGCAAACAGGTTGGGCTCACTTATAGCCTGGCTTATCTGCCAAAAACACCCACAATGCCCCCTACTAGCACTTTAATAAGATGCTGGCTTCCTTCTCCACACCCTGAAGGACATTCATGCTGAAGTGTTATTAAACCTTCATATATACCTCAACCGCGCAAATTCGCCAAGTGGTAATTTATTCCTTTCTAACCTCCACACCCCTAGCTACCATTTCCCCTGATAGTGACTTGAACTTGATAGTGCTATCACCCCCTGTTTACCACCCTCACTTTATGAGGCAGTGCTCATCTCCCTGCCCAAGTTGGACCAAGATCTCACCGTCTTTGGCTCCTACTGTCCCCTTGAGCTACTCAACACTGATTACAAAATATTAGCCAAAATACTTGCTGACCGTTTGGCCCGTTGGTACCTGCACTTATACACCCAGATTAGAATGGGTTTGTCCCAGTGTGTAACACATCCCTTACCTTGTGTAGGTTCTTTAGGATCCTGGAGCATGCCCCTCACACCTGACCATGTTCTGGCGGCCTCATGCTGGACTTAGAAAAAGCATTTGACTCACTAGAGGGGGAGTTCCTGTTTGCAGTTCTGCCCCATTATGGCCTGGGTCCTAGATTTATATGCCTGGTGAAATTATTCTACACCTGCCCTCTAGTGAGAGCTAAAACCGGAGTCCTGGTTACTGACACACATTGTGATCCTCAATGATCCCCTATTCTTTTGTTTTGCCACTGAACAGCTGGCAGTCACTCTTTACACACAAAGGCAGGTTTGGGGAATTCCATTGGGAGACGAGCTACACTTGGTCTTACTCTACGCAGATGACTTACTCTTATACCTTTGGGACCTACACACCATTCCCCTTGACGTAGCACTCATATTTGATGAGTTTGCATCAATTTCGGGTCTTAGAGTTAGTTGGGCAAAGTCATGCCTCTACCCCTTTTATGGGGATATTCTGGACCCTGTCTTCTTGGAGGTGCCCGTCTAACCTGGCAACTGGTAACAATCAGATACTTGGGTATCTGATATGTGCTGACTTGTTCAACAGTAACCTAACCCGTAAAGTGTCCTCTATAGAGTTGCAGTTGACATTTTGGAAATCAATCGCACTTTCTGTCTCAGCTTGGATAGCCCATGTCCAAGCTGGCAATGGTACCTCATTTACTGTATTATTTTGCCAATCTCCCCATTTGAATCCCTAACTCTTTCTTTCATATAATGGAGAGGCTCATGAGGAAACTCCTCTGGCACAACATGTGCTGAATGGTGGCACTCCAAAAACTTTACTTATCGACAACTGAGGGAGAACTGGCTGTCCCCAACTTCGAGCATTATTATTCAGTGTCATACGTGCAATGAGTGGCTCATTGGTTGGCAGGATTTCAACTGGCAGACACTGCCACAACAAGCACAGCTTGGAGTATGAGTCGCATATTACATCTTATTCTCCCCGCACCACAATTATATCTCATTCCCCTGCACTGTTGCATGTATCACATAAGTGCTATGAACAGATTCTCCTGCTCACTAAAGCTACCAGGTCACATGCCCCAGCCCTTCCACTACTAGACATTCTGAGGTGGAACCGATCCACTTCTGCGAGGGAACTTGCTGCCTGGTTTAAGGCAGGCATACACAGGCTGTGGAACCTCGTACCATTCGAAACCCTGAAGGCAGAAGAGGGACTCCCACCTGACCATTTTCTACTACACAATTCCATATTAGGGGTACTAGATACATGCTCAGGAAAAATGTAGCAGGAATGGCCAATACACCTTATTGTCCAATATCTTCATGTCAAGGGCACAGGCTGCCAATTGATGCTGTGGTTCGCTGACTCGTTGCACACACTCACCACACTCCCACTGACTTCCCTGCATCATCGTTAGGAAATAAACCTGGGCCGTCCTTGCACAGATAAAGAGTGGAAAGCAATTGTTGAATGCCCATGCTTGACCCGCGTACTGCAGGCTTCCACCCAATACAATACTACATACTCCACAGGGCATATCTCATTCCTGATAAAATAAATCATTATTACCATGGCACTGATAACACTTACACCCGCTGCTCCCTCCCTGACGCTGGTCTGATACACGTGCTCTGGGAATGTCCCTCCATTCACCAATACTGGCTGGGTGTCACCACATGCTTGGCAACCTCCACAGGAGAACATGTACCACACACGTGAGGTATGCCTGTTAGGTCTTTATCGTAAGGACAAGAAACATAGAGCCACCATCCAGTTCAGTGACCTGGGACTTCTCCCAGCCAAGAGATTGATTACCTGCTGGTGGAAGTCCCCAATGCCTCCTATGCTTACTGTTTGGGAGCTTTCTGTGCAAGTCTAGGCCTGAGCTGAAAGTGCTGCCTTGAACAGGGAAGACAAGCAGGACCTGTGAAAGTGCACATTGGCAATTTGCTGGGATGCCATCCTAGTCAACTTCCTAACTGCTGCGACACCTGCCGATGAGCCACCAGGGACTTGCCTCAACTCCAGCGACTGCAAGCCCTCGTACGACTATCCACATACCTCTAGGAATGCCAGTTGCTCTCAGCTGAATAGGTTCCAATTTAATACAATTGCTGCATTTCTCTTTGTTCGCTCGCACTGGCTCTTTGTATGAAAGCTCTTCTTTTTCCTTTCTCACCTGTTATATTGTGGCGAGGACCTGTTGTTGGTATCCCCTGTTTGGTTACAATTTTTTGTTAGTTATGTTTTATATATGATGCTTGTTGACTCCTTTGTTTATTGTAACAGCACTATCAGCTGTTAATTCATAAATACAGTATGTGTCACATGTCTTTTATATAGGTACACTAAACAAAACAAAACTAGAACCGCAATAAACAGATGAAGAAAACAATTGAAAAATGGCTAGTGTTAGAAATAGAATTTTGGGTTGAGGGTGCGAACCCTTCTAAAACAACAACCGCAATGCCTGTGAGATTTAACCACAAAAAGTCACTAAATTAACCTGTGCTTAACCCTCTGGTAGCTTGGCACAAAAGCAGTGAGGCTAAACATCCTCCTTGCCCGGGCTCCAAGAGTTCTAGGCTGACAAAAGACTGGTGTGAAGTTCTTCGTGAAAGTGCTGAGGCAGCTACTTTTAAATGCGGGTTAAGTAGGGAACAGATCTGACCTTCCAATCCTGGCAGGATGGCCCATCCCGCCAACACTCAGTCCCCCTTTGTCTCAATGTCTGAGAGAACTATACAAAGGCCAACTGTTCACACTAATGTGACCCAGGACACAGGCTGCATCCACCGAATGGTTAGGTCACTTATTAAATGTAATAAGGTATCCCATTAAATATAATGGGGTATCCCAAAGTTGTCTTATGGGAGATATAGGCCTGGTAGCTTTTCACTACCCAGACATATAACACTTAAAAGTACATGTCCAACTTTTTAGATACACTGTACCCTGCCCTAATGGCAGTCTAGGGCCTAAGTTAGGGATGGCAGCTGTTTTTAAATTAAGGTTTAGGCTTGGCAAAGGGGTGATTTTGCAAAGTCCAATTACCAATTTACAATTGTACACAGGCTGCAATTGTAGGCCTCAGACATGTTTTGAAAGGCTACTTAAATGGGTGGCACCAAAAGTGCAGCAGGCCCACCAGTAGCATTTAATTACCAAGCCCTGTGTACATGTAGTGCCACTCCACTAGGGGCTCATAAGTATATTAAATTTGGCAGTATGGGGTAAGCCATGTTAACACATATATGAGAGATGGCACAAGCACATTAGCACTGACCTAAGGCCAACAAAAATGATTTTCAGCAAACAGGAAGGGAGTAGACAAAAAAGTTGCGGGAAGACCACCCTAAGGCTGACAGGTCTAATAACTGCCTAAGGATAGAATATGACATTTTGTAGTGTGTTCAAACGGTTTTTACACATGCCCAGTGTGAGATTAATTATGGTCATGGTATCTAAAATATTCCAGTCACTGTCCAGTCTGAAGATTGAGGAGCATGACCTTTTGTGTTTCAAGTGGGACATGAGCCAACAACTCATGCATAAGTACAGGAAATGCCAATGGTGCATTCGGAAACCCTAAATGTAGTATAAGGCTTTCATTATGGGAATCAGGGAGGTTACAATTTAACTAGCAATAGGATTTACCAGCTGCATAGGATTTCCAGGTGGTGCAGGAACACAGGCCTCCCAATTTGTTTTTACCACAAAATGTCACCAGTAAAATCTGGTAAAATCAGCACAGGGATAGTGAGATGAAACTAAGGAACATGGGGGAATCTGTCTAGCAACATTGATTCCTGTGGTTATTGCAAAGATCTCAGGATTAGTTTGTGATACTGTGGTAGTACTTCACCTGAAAATTACCACACCCTGTGGCATTAGGACTTCCTAGAGAACGATTAACACAGTGGAAATTATATGATTCCCATTACGAGGCAGTTGAGTTCCATTATGCAGAATACTTCTTTGCTAAAGAAGATACTGCTTTTAATCCACTACTTGTCTGTTTCATTGGTATTTTAATTTTGTCAATTGCCAACAGTAGCAGCTCCTGGTGTACATGATTAGGAAAATAGATGTAGGAAAGTGGACTTTTTGTATAGTCGGCCCCACACTTTTTGTTCCAATGATGTTGGTTATTACTCTGACAGTGCACTGAAGTCTGCTAGCGAGGCCCCAGTGCCAGTGCTCTCTCTAACTCTTATATGGTTAAACAGGTATCCCCAATTGGCAAAGACATTAACTCCCTTTTAAGTCCCTAGTATATGGTACCTGTGGTGCCTAGGGCATGTGTGTTAAAGAGGCCACAAGGGCTTGAAGCATAGATTGTGCCACCTTGAGTGACACAAGTAAAACAGATGTCAGCAGGCCTGAAATTGCAGACCAAAGCAGCAGGGTAAACTGCTTGAACTCAACATTACCCACACCATATGTGGCAGGGACAAAGCATTGCTATTAATGTATGTCATTCACTACTAAAGTAGGCCTCATGAGCCCATGGTGCAGGGGGCATTCTATTAAAAGTGTGGCCAGATAGGTGCAAACATATTTGTCCCTATAATAGCCTTTTCAATTAAGGACTACTATAAGTGATCAGCGGCCCATAGAATAACATAACTTGGCACACCTAAGAATGCCAATCCCATTATGGCCCCACTGAAGTATGTCATGTTTGGTATCAAACAACTTCTCTCATTAAACCTGACTTGAATCCGAAATCAGATTTAATGGGACATGCACCCAGGTGGCTACCTTAAAGTTGCCCACATGGTTGCCCTAGCATTTCCTATGCCCTGGCTGAAAGCCTTCAGCTGCTGCTGCCCAGACAGGATTGTGACACCCTGCAAGTAGGGATGAACACTCCCAGGAGTCAGAAACAATTATCTGCCTGGGCGAGAGGTGTCACCTCCCTTCCTGGCAGGAAGGCTTGTGAAGAGGCACATCTAGGACGTGAGCTCCAAACCTACTCCCCCCAAAGGAGGAAAAAGCAATCCCCCTGTCCCCAGGCACATTTGCAGCCTGGCAGGCATGAAAATTAGTTAGTCAGAAGGTAAACACCCCCAGAAGAATAGCCACACCTCTGGGTGGGCTACCTGGTCTGTACAGTCTGAGGAAGGGTTTTGTCATCTTAAAAGTGAAAAATGGAGGGCTTTGGGTAGGAAAGGTGGCGCACGCTCCCTGATGTTGTCACCTCAGAGGTGTATTGGCTGCAGAGACTAGCAGCCCATTGACCACTTGTCCCCACACACATAAAGCCCCTGAATCTAAGATTTGAGGGGCACTCCTGACACCAGAACCTCAGATCCTCTCTGAACTGCAACCAAGGACAAAAAAAGAGACCTGTGTCTGCATCTCGAGGACTTCACAAAGAAAAGGGCATGAAACTCTGCACCTGTGGCAGCCATCCTGCACCTGCACAACCACAACTTGTTCTGGACCAGAGATCAGTTCTAGAAGGAAGGAGAACTCCCCTGCAACTGAAAGGCATCACCAGAAAACCTTTGGGCTAGACGTACTAGTCCCCTGCAGTCTGCCCGTGGAAACCACGCTCCTGGAACTAAGAAGTTACTGGCCTTTGGGCCACCTGAGTGATTGCCCAAAACTAAATGGTCTAGTGGCTTCTGGGAAACATAGTCCTAATCTCCAGCAAGTTTCATTCAACTAGCACTTTCTCCTGGACTCCAGGAAGTTGAAGTCTCCAAGCATTGTGTTTGCCACTGCCAAGGTTTGTTGGTGGCCAGTCCAGCTACTGATCTCTTTGTTCAATGCTGCACCTTGAGGGAACAGTCCTGCAACTTCAAATGCCCACCTCAGTGGCTTCAATGTTAAGTTTTTGCATCGATTTCCTCACCCGCACTGTGCCAGTAATAAGCCAGCATCCGCAGCTGCCGTTCAGCACCAAGGACAGGCAAGCAAACCTCTGCACCGAGACACCTGAGCTAGATAGAGTTATTCTGCCTGGTGAATCCTATTGCAGGGGCACACAAAAGCTTAACCTCGAGTACGTTCTACCAAACATGACCTGCAAATGGCCGAGTGTCACAAATGTGATCTTTCAGAACCTGTGGCTCTCATGCTCAGCACCAAGGACAGCCCCGACAATATTGCACCCCTCAAGCCAAGTATAATTGGTCTGACTGTCGAAGCTTGGCCCTGGGACCCACATCCCCTTAGCGTCACGTGGCTTGCCCAGAACTCACCCTGCAAGTGACAGAGAGCCACTACTGATTTTTCCCATTGATCGCAATAGTAAAGTTTGACAGATTGTAACATACTGATTTATTGTTTTACTCTAAAATTCATAACTCTGTTTATATGTATCTGTTTGACTTCATTTTTTGGTGTCTAATTAATATACAAATTAGCTCTATTTTATGAAATGAAATTGACTTTCTTTCGAGACATTGCATTTACTTGTAGTCCATGTTGGTATGCCTAAATGCTTAACACGTGTTCCTCTAGTAAAGCCTGACTTCTCTTTGCCCCACTACCAGGACTTATCGAGGGATTTATTAGTGAGAATCCAAAGGACCCAGTTTGGGGTGTTTGAGGGAATTACATAGTGAGACTTACCAACCTTACTACTTAATACTCCACTTTCCTACAATAGACAGCCATAAACACAAAATACAAAACTTTTTAATACAATACAGCTGCTAAATGATATATTAAGCAATTGTAAAGTACACATAATTGGTTTTAGATATATAAAAAAGATACATATAAGTAATAAAGAAGAATATATATTTTACCACCACTTTAAGGAAAAGTGACGATAGTCCAACAATGTAAACAAAAAATTTAGCGATTTCAAATATGCACAAATTGCAGCTTGCTAAATTATAGGTTGCTTAAAAGGCCTTGCTTGCCCTGTGAATTGGTATATTTTGGTGTACAAAATCATGTTGCATTGTGCCGTAAATTCTGACTGGCCCATCAGATAACGCTAGTGACAGTTAATACAGCTAGAGGACACTGTGCAGAAAGAAAGTGTTTGATAAGAGAGCACTGTAGCTCCATGGCTTACCTCAAGCCACACGAAAATGGTAATTCTGCCAGGATGAGGCCCAGGAGGGTCACAGACTATACGCCTGAGATGCTTGGGGAGGAATGTTTGCAGCAGAATAATTAATTGCTTGGAAAATGTTCTGATACTGTTAATGAACGCACAAGAAAACATATATGATCATGTTTCCAGTAGAGAATTAATGTCCTAGGAGTGGCCAACAAAACAGTGGACAAAATTAGGAAAAGATAGTGTGGCTTGTGCTCACATACCAGACAGGATAGCCAAAAAGATGATCGGGACTAGTGTAGCAGGTTTTTTAGAGAATACACAAATACCCCAATCCCATTCAATTAGTTTATTAAGCACACATTCAGATTAGAGGCATTTGCAGGAGTGAGCAAAATAGACACATTTCCTTATGATCCTATATTGAACGGTGAGTGTTCCTCCTTAATCATAATCGCCTTCAACCAAGAGCACAAAGTGGCTCCTCTGCTATAAAGGAGGAGCGTCATCCCCACCAGCAGCAGGAGCTGCAAACCTTTAAAATTAAAATAATAATAAAAAATGTTCGGTATTGTTTTGTTTTTAATGGTGGGCCGTTGGGGATGACAGGGACGGAGGGCAATATTTGTTCGTCTGTCTCGGCCGGCCAAATACACATGCGCACTGAGCTCTCCCCAACCCAGCACAGTGTTGCCAGGTTGGAGACAGCAGGCCAAGCTATCAGTCTGCCTGAGAGCACAAAGCCAGGGCATTCAGGCCAATCCTAATGCTGCTTTCATGCTACCAGCAGCATGAGAGCAGCATTAGGATTGGCCCAAGGGCAGGCTGGGAGCCTGTGCCTGCAAGTGAAGCCAGAAGAGCGGGGTGGCAGTGGGGAGTCAGATATGTTTTAAAAAAAAAAATTATTTAATGTTTTCCTTTGTTTTGTACCACCCACCAGGCACCGCCCACCCCTTTATCGCGCTGCAAGCCACGACTGCAAGAGCAGCCATCAGATGGGGGAACCAGGCGATCATGAATGGATAACAATCATTGACAGTTGACAATGAGAGTTGCATCCCAGCAGCTGGATAATTCAAGATGCTGGAGTGAGTAATACTCCAAGCGCAGCACAGGTAGTTGAGAATAATGCAGGTGGTGGGAAGGAGGAAGGCTGACCATAACACCAATGTGTCAAATGGTTTCAATAAACTCACAGGCAGTATCACTGACGTGTTGGGCTGCGCATTTACTACGTGGAGCAGTACAAACACATTTGGTGGCACAGGCATCAACAATGACACATTGGTCCTGCTAGGTAATTTTGTTCACCTTGTTGGCAGATTAGCCATTTTTACTGTATATGTACATATACTATTCACTATGAAGGAAATGTAACTTAATTTGACGTGCTGATTTTGATTTTTTTTTTTAAATAAATAAGTCATAAATCCATTCACTGTGCTGCTCGATTATCAGTTTACATTAGTCTGAAAGACACTGAGATTTTTATTTTACTAAATTCAGGCAAGGTGGTAAATCCTTCACCGTTCAGGCAGCCAAACTATGGAATTCATCACCCCCAAATATAAGATCCACAGATAACTATCTTGTTTTCAGAAGACTACTCAAGAGTTGGCTCTTTCCTTTATAACCACCATATTCAAACAGCTTTGGACTGCATATGCCTGTGTTGATAAATATTTTTAATCTGATTATGTGTATATTCTAGTTATATATAGTTCTTTAGAAAATATGTATCATTACTATGTCATAACAATAAACTACACACATACTCTTTAAACCTGTTTAACTAATGTAAATTTACTTACGGTTTAAATATGTATATGTATGTACATATATGTGTGTATATGTGTGTGTATTCATGTGTGTATGTATGTGTGTGTATATATATATATATATATATATATATATATATATATATATATATATATGTAAGTTATTCTATGCTTAACATGTTCATAGGTCTTTGCATAGCTCCTAGATATGTGGCATATTAGATAATTATGTATCCCTGCTATCATTTTATATCACACTGATCAAATGTTTATTATCATAGGTATTTGGCTATTCAGAAATTGAGTACAGATAAATAAATAAATGTTAGAAAAGTACACTTATTAATTAACTTTAAATATTACAAATCTTGAAAGTCTGTGTTTATACAATACTACTTTTCTTCTCATATTATACCCATTATTATATTCTTTGGACATATAGGCCCTCATTCCAACCCTGGGGGTCTATGACCGCCAGGGTGGAGGGCAACGGAAGCACCGCCAACAGGCTGGCGGTGCTTCCAGGGCCATTCTGACCGCGGCGGTAAAGTCGTGGTCAGAAAAGGGGATCCGGCGGTTTCCCGCCAGATTTCCCCTGGCCCGGAGAATCCTCCATGGCGGCGCTGCATGCAGCGCCGCCATGGGGATTCCGACCCCCTTCCCGCCAGCCTGTTTCTGGCGGTTTACACTGGCAGAACCAGGATGGCGGGAACGGGTGTCGTAGGGCCCCTGGGGGCCCCTGCACTGCCCATGCCACTGGCATGGGCAGTGCAGGGGCCCCCTAACAGGGCCCCATTAAGATTTTCACTGTCTGCTATGCAGACAGTGAAAATCGTGACGGGTGCTACTGCACCCGTCGCACCCCTGCAACTCCGCCGGCTCCATTCGGAGCCGGCTTCATTGTTGCAGGGTCTTTCCCGCTGGGCCGGCGGGCGCCCTTTTGGCGGTCGCCCGCCGGCCCAGCGGGAAAGTCGAAATGGCCCCCGCGGTCTTTTGACCGCGGTGCGGTCTTTCGACGGGGTTACTTTGGCGAATGACCCCCATAGTCCCTTAATATGTACTTACAAATCTGTTTATTTATTACTCTAGTCCTACTGTACTAGAGAAAAAAAAACAAAAAAAACAAATCTATAAATAAAATTCAAATTATAAATACATCTAAAAATAATATATATTAATAATAAAGAATAAATAAATTAAATAAAAATAATGATCAAAAATGTGTATATGTATGAAAATTATAAATAAAAAATATTATAATTTTACTCTCCTGTAAGCTTTACTTTGTCTATCCATCCCCATATGTTATGTCTCAATCAATCTATCCTCCATTCCCACTCTAACTAATCCCAAATCCATTCTACTACTTTCACCTCCTAAATAACCCTGCCTAAGCTCTTCCTTGCTCTTCCACATCTAACTCACCCAAACCTCAGTTTACTACCATGATCTCCCAAACAACCCTACTAAATTCTCCCTCATTTATCTCACCTTTAACTCATCCAAAACCCCTCCTGCGACTATGATCTCCCTAAACATTTCCACAGACTCTTCCCTCCTCAATCCCCCCTTTACTCATTCCAAGCCTAAATCCTATTAATATAAACTCCCAATTAACACTTCTGGATTCTTCCCTCCTCCACCCCTCCATTACTCCAGTCAATCCAACTAACAAACTCACATATCCGCGGCTCAAATTAACTCATAATAATACTTTAACTGTACTTATATTTCCCTATACTAATCCACCACTAATTACTTTTGGGTTCCGGAGTAGCGTGCTACTCGCCAAAAAGCACTTCAATGCCTCCTCAGGGGTAGTAAGCGCTATATAAATACTATTACAATACAATATTACAATTCAAGTGGACGGATATGCCAATAAAGCAGAACTTTGTCTCCCTGAATATGACATAAAAACATGCTAGTGCTGTCTGAAGAACGGTGCAATGAAGTTAAATTAATTTCTGAAGCATGAAGATGAACCGCAACCATTTGGAAAGCTCCAACTAAACAACCCAAAGGGAATAACCGGAAAGCCAGAAAGCACCTGTATGCACCACTTATACCTTATAACAAAAAATAAACGTATAAATATCGTTTCCCGGCTAAAATTTTGTAATCGCTTCTGGAGTTTAATTCAGTGAAAGGGTGATGTAGTAAAGCAATTAATCCACGAGGGATCCGCTGATTGCCTTTCTGTACATGCTAACTTGATTCAGTATGGAATTGTACATTCATATCCTCTACTGGACGTTTCTCCGAACTCATCCTTAGATCTTCTCATGCGGATTTATAGAACTCTTCTGCGTTACACCTAAAGGGTCAAACTAAACCATAGCCCATGAATTCTGCACATGCTGTGATCTACACTTCTAAATCTCTTCTGGAAATAAAAGATTTCTGCAAACCGCAGACGTCCATCTGGCCGGAGGTGTCGCAATTATTTTAGCGCAGTCTAAAGCTCCTGGAGAATTCACACCAAAATCCCCTTTGTGTGTTTAGCCATTTCATTTATGACTGTATTAAAGCACTCTAGTTAATTTGTGACTGTTTGCTGAAATAGGCATTTCGCATTTCGAACATATGTTATTTTCAGTACTTGTCAAACCATCTTCGTCCTTAAAGTAGCACATTAATCCCTGCCCACGATTTGGGCATGGCGAAAGGCGATATTTTATCTGTCGGCAGGACATATGTACTGATGTAGGTTCCCTGTTAGATCAAGAGAGCTACATCTTAATTGCCTCACTGTAAGTTATTGTTTGGGATTTTTATGTTTAAGAGTGAGGAACCTGTGGCCAGTTATTGAGAAGTGGAGCGGTTCTTAATCTTTTGACGTCTGTGGGTCCCATTTAATCACTACTGGAACCCGAGGACCCCCACTGAACCATTATTGGAACCTGGGGACATCCAATGAGTCACTACTGGAAGGCGGGGACACCAGTATAAGCACTCCTGATCATTTCAACCGCAAAACAATAAAAAAAAAAACAGAAACAAGCATTCATGAAATAAATACATAAATGATGAAGAATCTACAGACAAATATTTAAAAATATATTTTTTAATCATAATGGGAAGGCTGGAGCCTTTCTAAATTCAATAGGGCCACCCATTATCCGTACTATATCGTGTATGACGCACTTGCAAGGTTCCCACAAAACAATCAGGGGATACTAACAATTTTTAGCCTCCAATTATACATTTTGTTTCTTTATTTATTTACAATTTCTTTATCTGTTAATATTATTTATTTTTCTAAACGGTAGCGGGCCCCTTAAATTGGCCTCGCAGACCCCAATGGGTACATGGAGCACAGGTTAGAAACCACTGGAGTAGTGAGTTCGAAATTAAATATGTGAACTAGTAATTGAAGGTAGGGAGTCGACTCTTGACTTAAGAAGCCAGCTCTGTAAAAACCTTTCACACTATGCAATGCAGGTAAAACGTTGTATTTAAATTTGCAAGTCAGGCACACTAAGGGGTATATTTATACTCTGCTTGCGCCGGATTTGTGTCATTTTATTTTACGCAAATCCGGCGCACACTTAACTCCATATTTTTTTTTTGGTGCTAGACATGTCTAGCACCAAAATATTGGAGTTAAAGTCATTTTTTTTTGCCTGCAGAAAACTACCTTGGGTCAATGAGATGCAAGGTAGGTGTTCCTGGGCAAAAAATGACTCTAAGGCCCTAGCGCCTTATTTATCCTCCCATGCAAAAATCAGGCACAGGAGGGATGAGGGGTCAAAAAATGCTGCAAAGCTTGCTTTGAACCATTTTGTAACGCCTGGGTCAGGGCAGGTGTTAGGGGACCTGTGGGGCTATTTCCATGGTGGAACACCATGGAATAAGCCCACAGGTGCCCTCCCCAGGCCCCAGGGACACCCCCACCCACACCACAGAGACAGCAGAGGATGGGCGACCCCATCCCAGGTAAGTATAGGTAAGTACAGGTAAGTCAAATAATTTTTTTTATGTGCCATTGGGGGCCCTGATATGGGCTCCCCTACATGGCACTGGGTGCAATGGCCATGCCCAGGGGACCTTGTCCCCTGTGCTGGCCATTGGGGTAGTGTGCATGACTCCTGTCTTTTCTAAGACAGGAGTCATGTGGTATGGATGGTTTTGCGTCAGAAAATTACTCTAGGCAGGTTAGAGTCATTTTTTTTTTACTCTAACCTGCCTCATGTAATTTTTTGGTGCAAAACCGCCTTCTTCCATACCGCCAGCCCCACCCGACTAACGTAATTTTTTATGATGCTCGCCTACCCTTTGCACCGCTTGCACCAGTCCATAAATACAGTGCCCGGCTGGTGCACAGAAATGGTGCAAGCCGGTGCTAAACGTTTTGGTGCAAAACTGCGTTAGTGCAGTTTTTCACCAAAAAGTATAAATCAGGGCCTAAGTGGAAGGTTTCTCCTTGAAGAGGGAGAACTTGAAGAGAGAGGGCTGCAAGGACACCGTACATTCAATATAACATTGAGGCACAGCAAACTCAAACATGGTCACTCAACCATCAATGCTAGTATTTGTAGTTTTCCCAAAACAGATTAAATGTAACTATTTATTAAAATGTTCATTGCTCTTTAATTCGAACATTGGTCATAAAGGTGGTTTAACATCTTAAAAGACAATTTATATTGAATATTTATGAATCATTGAAGAGTGCAACTTTTAAAATAAACAGTACATAGCAGCCTATGGAAAAGTCTGCCCCTTTGCAGGCCATCTGCGATCATCGTTATGTCTGATAAAAATAGTAAAATAGTAAAAAATATGTCTATAATATAACACCTTGTCAACATTAATTTAGAATGCTCTTAAGCGGGAGTTTACAGAGGGAAAATAATTTTGCTTAAAACGTCCAATATCTTTGCCTCCAGTCTTGGAAGTTGAGGTGATCTATATTATAAAAAGTTTTAATTATTGAACAATCAACCTTCCTAAAACAAGAAAGGGAAATGTATTCAACCGGTATAAAAGCAGACATTAAATTAAAGACAAGTACAATGCATTAATTCAAAAGGACTTCAGCAATACATGTTTAAAAAAAGCAATCCAGAATTAAAATTATTATGCCATCAATAATAGAGGGGTGGATATATTAATGCATTGTTTGCATATGAGAATGATAATCAGTCTCAAATATTCATCTCTAGCTTCCTAACTTTCTGGACTAGGATTGGAAATTGGCCAAGAAAAGAACACACATAATTCTATAATGTTTAAGGAATAGAACAAGGTGCATTGCTGGTTTGTACTGCTTTATGCCTGGAGCTAGAATGAATGGTCTGCTATCTTTGAAGGTCAGTTTAGAATATATTTTATAGAAAAGTAGAAATGCTTTGGGGTATCTAAAGACAGTTTCTCAAATGAGCAGAAATTACGTCCTGCCATGAATAACCATCCCTCTGCTTGTTAACGAAATCAAGCTAAAACATGTTATCACATTTCAATCATGTACATTTTTGACTGTTAGCAATTATAACTTGGGTCCACTGAATATGTTTAGGGAAAATACGAACAAATCCTAACTTTAACTCACTCTTTGTTTCTCTTAAACCATTTGTTCGTTGAAAGATCCGGGGCCAGGTTTAGAGCTTGGCAGACAGTCTATTCCACCACAAATGTGACAAAGTACCATGTCTGTCTGACAAACCGATGATCAGACCACACTATTTAGATTTGGGCAAACCATTATGCTTCTAATGGTTGTGCCCTCACTGGTTCCAGTGGCAGAAACAGTAGAAAAGAGGATACTAGTTTTGTATTGTGTCCCTTAAGGTATTTGAATGTTTCCACATTTGCTAAACAGGAAGTCCAACATCAAATATTTAGTTTTACTATGTCTAGAAATAAGGAACATCACCATAGGGATTTAGTGTGTTGTTCATTAAATGAGTATCACTCTTGATCCATTGATTTACATGACAGGAGTATAACGCCAGTGACATAAAGCAACAAAAGGATGTGTCTGGCACCAGTCTTTGGGGAATCCAATGATTAAGCATTGGGCTCAGAATAGAAATAACTGATTAAAAAAATTAAACAAAAGATGACATGGCATTCATCTGTCAAACAACTCCATTGGGTAGAAAATATTTTGCTGTGTTTGCCGTTGGGTCCAAATTCTACAAGGGCCATGGCATTAGAAATGAGATTTCTCAAGATCAAAAATAGGTCTGGAACAATACACATTTCAGACAGAAGTGACCAGACCATTGACTGGCTGGTACAGTTAGAGGCAGAGATCGGGACCTTGAAAGCCAGTCTTACTAAACTTTTTTTGATTTTGGCATGCTACGAATACTGGAGGTATATGGTAAAACATTTCAATATAGAACCAATGTTTTACACTAACAAAATTCCACCTCAACCATTAAGGGGGTCATTCTGACCCTGGCGGTAATTACCGCCATGGCGGAGGTTGGCGGTAGCACCGCCAACAGGCTGGCGGTGCTCCGCCGGGCATTCTGACCGCGGCGGTACAGCCGCGGCCAGAAGCGGAAAGCCGGCGGTGTACCGCTGACTTTCCGCTTCCCATGGGGATTCTGACAGCCCATACCGCCATCCTGTTCCTGGCGGTTCACCCGCCAGGAACAGGATGGCGGTATGGGGTGTCGTGGGGCCCCTGGGGGCCCCTGCAGTGCCCATGCCAGTGGCATGGGCACTGCAGGGGCCCCGTAAGAGGGCCCCACAAAGAATTTCAGTGTCTGCTTTGCAGACACTGAAATTCGCGACGGGTGCAACTGCACCCGTCGCACCTTCCCACTCCGCCGGCTCCATTCTGAGCCAGCTTCCTCGTGGGAAGGGTGTTTCCCGCTGGGCTGGCGGGCGGACTTTCGGCGGTCGCCCGCCAGCCCAGTGGGAAAGCCAGAATGACTGCCGCGGTCTTTTGACCGCGGAGCGGTCTTTCGGCGGGAACCGCTTGGCGGGCGGCGACCGCCGTCCGCCGCGGTCAGAATCACCCCCTAAGTGTCTTTATTTATCCATTCAGGCAGTCTAGGCCACAGTAATTTTCCAGAGATTTTTGTTGAACTGTCAATAGCATGCTGGATCAGCTCTATCACCCTTTTGGAAGATGGGAACTACAAATTCCTTAAAACAAAAAGCACATTGATCGAACCTAGATTGTCACCCTTTCTCTGCATAAGAGTCACCCACAACAGAGGCAGCATTAACTGGGGTGCTACTATATAAACTAGAGAAATGATTGGATCCTGGTCGTCAAACAATAAGAAAAAGTCACAGTGTTTTCAGAATTTTGACACATTGATAAACCCTGCAACCTCCTTAGTTCCCATTTCTCATGTTGATGTATTTTTTATAAAATGCTCTTGCAAATAGTTGATTCCTGTCTGTAAAGACACTGGACATGATTTAGATTTTGGCAGATGAGTTACTCCATCACAACAGTGACGGATATCCCATCTGCCGAAATCTAAATCCAATAGGATATAATGGGATTTATATTTTGGCAGACAGGAGAACTAGGCAACAGTAATTGTCCAGAGATTTTTGTTGAACTGTCAATAGCATGTTGGATGAGTATCACCCTTTTGGAAGATTGGACTCATAAAATCCTTAGAACAAAAAGCATCTTGATCGAATCTAGATTCCCACCCTTCTTGTGCATAAGATCCACACACAACAGAGGCAGCATTAACTGGTGCTCCACTATGTAAACTAGAGAAAGGACTGGAATCTTGGTCGTCAAACAATAAGAAAAAGTCACTGTGTTTTCAGGATTTTGCCATATTGATAAACACTGCATCCTCCTTAGTTCCCATTTCCTACGTTGATGCATTTTTTTATATAATGCTCTTGCAAATGTTTGATCCCTGTCTGTAGAGACAATGGACATGATTTAAATCTTGGCGGACAAGTTACTCCATCACAATGGTGATGGACATCCCACCTGCCGAAATCTAAATTCCATAAGATATAATGGGATTTATATTTTGGCAGTCAGGAGATCCGACACCGTTGTGATGGAGTAACACGTCTACCAAGATCTAAATGAGGCTCCTAGTCAGCAAAAAATCAGTAGATAACAAAAGTGGCCTACAAAAATTACCAGCAACTGAAACTAATTCAAGTATTCAATTCATCATATTTTTAGGTCTGAGTTTTTACAGCACAGCTGTCGGAGAGATAGGACATCGTTTTGACAGCACAGCTGCCACACAGACCCATTGTTAACTATATATGTACATTGGGTTTGGGTCTGTCTTTCCTTTTCTTTTTCATTATAATTCTTTATTGTAGCACCAACCAAAGTACATAACAATCACAGAGACTGTGTTAACCAAGGCTGATGATATAATGGTGTAGACCTCAAAGCTTGGCACAACACCTAGCTGTAGAGAAGGGAGGTGCAGTTTTCTCATGAAACCAGATAAACAAATATAAACATAAACATAGTCAGGGCAGCTTGATACATGACAATGTCTTGTCAGGGACTACAAGAGCACCCCCATCTAAAGAATGAACAACGGACAAAGCGATGGTCTCTGTAAATGTAATGCTGTCAAAATAGTGCCAGAGACATACAGGAGTCCCTATAAACAATGAACCGTGGGGACAGGGGGGCAGAAAGGTAACAGTGGGGATGAGGGTAATGAAAAAAGTATCTCTTCCAAGGAAAGGGTGGGGAATGAACTAAATTGTCAAGCACTCCTTCCTGCTACAGCAATTGCCTACATTAATGTTGAGGGGTTTCAGAGCCCCATCATTTAGAAAGGGTTCCCAAGTTTAGAGGAAGGCTCCAGCTTTGTCTTCTACCCTATAAATAAGACCACATATGAAGCTGTTTTGTACGCTTCAGCAAGCAATTCGTCATGTGTTGGTCTTTGCGGCACTGCCCAGTGGCGTAGAGCACAGATCTTTGCCACAGTGAACCCTGCAGCCAGGACCTGTGGGTCGTCAGTTCTGGGAGGTTGGACTTGTTGTGTAGCAAAACCAACAGTCATGTTAAAGGAACGGGAATCTGCGATGCCTCGCTAAGCGATGTCTGAATAGAAGTTCAGTATGTGGTAAGTTCCAGGCATTGGTAAAGGAAATGAGGCAGCTCAAAACTGTCATGGGTGCGCCTCCAACAGGACTGATAGCACAGCAAACCCAGCTGTTTCAGTCTGAAAAGGGACCATTACCAATCATTAAGTATTTTGAACATTTAATTCTAGATTCCCAGACCCCCTTGTCCAAGTTTTCAACAGGGTCCATCCAGTGGTCTTCTGAATAGTCCACATACAGCAGATGTTGCCAGCCATTGCCAATGTAGCCGTGTATGGCGCAGACGGGGAAAGGAGTTAATGTGTCTCATCAGGAGGTCATAAAATCCTGAGACCACACCCTTAAACTGCCCCCACAAAGTGAGGCATTCGAAGATTGGGGATTCTGCAATTGTCCAAGCCAACTAGCCAAGACTGCCAGAGGGGGAGTGTTTCAGTTGCCAGTAGCACAATAGTTTAGATCTGGGTAAGCAGAATTCAGCTCATAGGAGCTTATTTACAAGCCACTTGTGCTGCCAGTGCGTCACTTTTTCTGTAGGAGAAAGGGACGCAACTATGGTGGGAGGGGCTTGTTAATAAGCCTGTTTAAGTCTCACACCATTTGAGCTGGGTATCATGAGTAGGTTGTTGATAGCAAGAATACCAGCCTGATTCTATAGGGACCAGAAGATGGGCTGTCTACGCAAATGTTTACATTGTGCCATGGTGGAGCTCATTTTTTACAGTCTTGCATTGCATTTGAGCAATTTGTGTGCATATGTCCATGACCTTAGCATGATGTGAATGATGGGGCTGGTAGCACAGCGCTTGGGGGACCTAAGAGCATATAATATATAGAGGCCTGGGCCCAGTCCCATTAGAAGGCATTCTACATCAACGCGGAGTGGAGCTTCCAACCTAGGAGAAGTACGATATACTAGATGAGAGAGATGGAGTTTGTTAGACCTGGCAGCCTTAGGGTGGTCACCCTGAACCTTTTGCCTGGCTCCCTCCACTTTTTGACACTGTTTTTGCTGGTTTTAGAACTCCGCGCACTTTACCACTGCTAACCAGTGCTAAAGTGTGTATGCTCTCTTCCTTAAAACATGGTGACATTGGCTCATACCCAACTGGCTATTTTAATTTACTTATAAGTCCCCAGTAAAGTGCACTACATGTCCCCAGGGCCTGTAAGTTGAATGCTACTAGTGGGCCTGCAGAACTGATTGTGCCACCCACATAAGTAGCCCCTTAACCATGTCTCTGGCCTGCCATTGCAGGGCCTGTGTGTGCAGTCTCACTGCCACTTCGACTTGGCATTTAAAAGTACTTGCCAAGCCTTAAACTCCCCTTTTTCTACATATGTCACCCATAAGGTAGGCCCTAGGAAACCCATAGGGCGGGGTGCTATGTAAGTAAAAGGCAGGACATGAACATGTGTGTTCTATATATCCTGGTAGTGTAATGGTCCTGACTTTGTTTTACACTGCTGTGAGGTTTGCTGCTTTCATAGGCTAGCAATAGGGCTACCCTCTTATACTGTGTGAGTGGTAGATTCTGATCTGAAAGGAGTAACAAGGTCATATTTAGTATGGCCAGAATGGTAATACAAAATTCTGCTGGCTGGTGAAGTTGGATTTAATATCACTATTTTTGCAATGCCACTTTCAGAAAGTGGACATTTCTCTGCACTTAAGTCCTTCTGTGCCTTACAAGACACGTCTGTCTAGGGTTAGTTGACAGCTCCCTTGTGCATTTCACTCAGACAACCCCAAACACAGGATGCTCAGTCACACCTGCACACATCTGCATACTGAATGAGTCTTCCTGGGCTGGGAGGGTGGAGGGTCTGACACTTACATGTCAAAAGACAGTAGCGTGCCCTCACACAATGGACTGCCAAACCCCCTACTGGGACCCTGGCAGACAGGATGGAATTGAAAGGGAACCTTGTGCACTTCTAAGTCACTCTTTGAAGTCTCCCCCACTTAAAAGGCACATTTGTGTATTTAAGTAGGGCCCCTGACCCTACCAACTCAGACACTTCTTGACAAGATACCAACTGGGAAAGGAACTCTGAACCAGAACCTGCAACCTGCTAATAGAAGCTGCCAGGCTGCCCAAAGGACTCACCTGACTGCTTTGCTGTAAAGGACTGCTGCCTTGTTGTTGCACTGCTGCCTTGCTGCTCTCTGGCTCTGCTGAGAAGTGCTCTACAAGGGCTTGGATATAGCTTGCCTCCTGTTTTCTGAAGTCTCAGGGCCAAAAAGACTTAGGCCCTCATTACAACCCTGGCGGTCAGTGTTAAAGCGGCAGTAATACCGTCAACAGGCCGGCGGTAAAAGAAATGGAATCACGACCTTGGCAGAAACCGCCAACACAGACAGCCACTTCAATACTCCGACCGCTACGGTGGTAGAAACAAACACCGCAGCGGTAACCGCCAACGGATAGGCGGAACACAATGTACCGCCCACTCTATTACAACAGGCCTATCCGCCACCTTTTCTGGGGCGGTACCAACGCCATCAAAAGCACTGCGAAAACAGTCTTTGGAACGGAAACCACTCACCTCTCAACACCCAACGAGAAACCAGGACGCCATGGAGCCCGAGTTACAGGTGCTACCAATGTTGGTTTACCTCCTCTTCTACCAGGAGCAGCAAAGACGGCGGCAACGACCACAGTGAGTACTACACCTAGCACACAGGGGGGGGGAGGAAAGAGAGAGTGACACACACACGCGCAACACGCAACACCCCCACCCCCACCCACAACAACATACACACAAATACATGCATCAACATTACATTTACACCCCATCACCCTCTGGAAGAACGCAAGGACAAAATGAAATGATTGTAACAAGTGTAATCATCGACAATTCAGATAGGCCAAGATAACTTTAAATCATCAGTATATCCAAATATGTACAGCAACTACACAAGTCCGGAGAGTGTTCCAATCATTGTCCGTGGACCAGTGACCCCAAAATGCATGGGCGAAGCCCACACATGATACCTGACTCGAAACGGAGAGAACACCGCTGGGGCATCAGCTCGAAAATAAACAGGCACCTCAGGGGGAAGGGGAGGGGGGGCACCTGAGCCGGATAAAGGGACGACGCCACTGCTCCACGAGGGGGCTCCATGCCCATTGATTGGTCCTGGGGAGTGCAAAGCCACAGTCTCACAAGTCTCTCAAGTGGGTGGGTTGCCCACTGATTGGTCCTGGGGAGTGCAAAGCCACAGTCTCTCAAGTCTCTCAAGTGGGTGGTTGGCCCACTGATTGGTCCTGGGGAGTGCAAAGCCTCTGTCTCTAAAGTTGGTGACATGTTCCACTGGTTCTGGAGGGGGCTTTGTGCCCAGAGTGCTCATCCTGCCAAGGACTGGGGTATTGGATGTATATCTCCACTGGTTCTGGAAGGGGCTTTGTGCCCAGAGTGCTTCATCCTGCCAAGGACTGGGGTAGTGGATGCTTTTCTCCACTGGTTCAGGAGGGGGCTTTGTGCCCAGAGTACTTCATCCTGCCAAGGACTGGGGTAGTGGATGTATATCTCTACTGGTTCTGGAGGGGGCTTTGTGCCCTGAGTGCTGCACATGCAGTTTGGCATGTCCCATTCCCTCACCTGGGTGTGTGTGCCACGAGATTGCCTGGGAACAGGTAGCATGATACTCCATGGAGTCAGAGACACACTCCACCCTGCTGCGACTTTGCCTGCCACCTGCTGGTACTAACAGTGCTTGGTGTGGTGCCTCATGTACGCTGTGCAGGGTCCAGGACGTCTCCTGCAGCCTCGGACGGCTGTCCACTGGGAATGTTTGCCATGTCGGCTGTGGTGGCACTGTCTGTGCATGTCGCGGGGCTGGTGGTGGTGGCTGCGGCGGTGTCTGTGGCAGAAATGCTACCGGTGGTGCATGTGTCAGGAAAAGTTTTTTGGAAACACTGGGACGGGAAGATGGAGGGGGTTTGGGAGTGGAAGAAGAGGCAGTGGTTGTAGGAGGTGTACGTCTGCTGAACTTGGGTGAAGGTGCATGAGCCGGAGGCTGTTGTGAGGTGGATGGCTGTTGGGTGAGTGTGTGCCTGCATTTGTGTAGTTTGGGAGGAGGGCTCACAGACACACTGGGAGAGGACACATGGGACGTGTGCATGGTGGTGGGGGTGGTGAGTGCACGTGAGCGGTGTGTGGTGATGGGCGTGCTGGTGATGGAGGTAGTGGCTGAGGATGTAGTGCATGCAGGTGTGAGTGGAGACGAGACAGGAAGGGAGAAGGAGGACGTGCAGGAGGGGCACACAGTGGAGGCAGTGGATGTTGGTGTGTCTGCATGGATATGGTGCTTGTGTGAGTGCCTGTGGGATGTGTGGTGCTTATGTTTGCCATGTCCACTCTTGTGTGTTGATGAGTGTGCATGCTGGTCTGATGGTGTGCTTGGGATAGGCTGAGGTACAGGGGAATGGGTCTGGGTAGTGGAATTTGGAGGTGGGAGGCTGGATACAGGGACAATGGCTGCCATCAGTGCTGAGGCCAGAGCCTGAAATGCTCTCTGTTGGGCTGCCACACCAGAATGAATGCCTCCAGGTATGCATTTGTTTGCTGCAAATGCCCCTCGACACCCTGGATGGCATTCAAAATGGTTGACTGCCCAACAGTAAGGGATCTCAAGAGGTCAATAGCCTCCTCAATGAGGGCAGCAGGACTGACTGGGGCAGGGGCTGAGGTGCCTGGGGCGAAGGAGATGCCCACCCAGATATTCTCGGCCACAGCAAAGGCCACTGTGAGGGATCAGATTATGCAAGACTCAGCACTGGCAAACAATGCTAGCTTGGACCGCCAGACAGCTCTAGAACCAAAAATTGCTTCCATGACAATATTGCATCTCCAATGACTCTGCTGCCTCCTGGAGAAATCTGGTGAAAATGGAACTGAAGATGTTGTTCACTTCCAAAGAAGAATACATGCTACACCGCCTACAAGCCTACATTATGTGCAGGTAAAAAAGGTGGCTTCTTACGAGGTGCAAATTGTAACAATGGGGGGTCATGGGACTGAAGGCATGCTGGTAACAGCCCGCAAGGGATCGCTGACACCTTTGCAGTGTACCCCTGCTTACCGGGAGAAGTTTACAGATGGATGCAAGCGACAGTGATTGACTCCCTATAGGATGCATTTAAGAAGGCTGATGAAACAGGCAGCTTAGCCCACCTCTCGAATAGGGCACTCATCGTGGCCCTCCCTAAACCTAGAAAAGACCCACTGCAATGTGGTAGCTGCCTCCTTTTATCCTTGCTTAATGCTGACATCAAGATACTAGCAGCAATATTAGAGGCCTGCCTTACTAAAGTGATCCCCACCTTGATTCATGACGTCCAGGTGAGCTTTGTGCCTGGTAGAACATTCCACAATAATCTTTGCGCCTTCTCCCACATACTGTTACTCTGAAAAGAGGCAGAGGAGGAAGAATCGTCCTTTACCTAGCTTTGACTGCATTGAGTGGCTTTACTGCTTCTGATGCTTCAGCGGTTTGGACTCAGCAATGACATTATTTCTAAGGTTCGATGGCTATATGAGGCACTGGCAGCACAGGTCAACTGCAGCGCCTTTTTTTCGACCCCTTTGAAATCAAGAGGGGTACATGCCAGGGTTGCCTTGGCTCCCCACTGCTGGTCCTCCTAGCTTTAGAGCCCCTGGCAGATGTGATACCTCATTATGGTTTTTCCCACTCAGGAGGTGCTTCAAAGATCCTGATGCATGCAGATGATATTATTTTCACCCTAACTTACTTACCTGTGTCACTACCACCCTTCATATCCAGCATCTCTGATTTTTCAAAATTCACCAGCTGTAAGATTGAGGCTCTACCACTGTCTCGGGTCACCAAGAAAGCTTTCATAGTAGATTATGACTGCCATTGGAGGGCTACCCTTCTGGCATACCTCAGGGTGTACATTAACTGCAGTCTTGAGAAGATGATATCCAACAATTTAGACCCACTCATACCTGCTACCAAATGGGGGTATGCGAAATGGCCCCACCTCAGTCTCCCCATCTGGGAAAGGGTACAGACTGTCAAGAGGGTGATTGTCCCATGCTTCATGTACATCCTTGGACTGATGCCACTAATGGATATGACATCCGTATTCTGAGAAATAGACAGGGGCATCAAATCCTTAACATGAGACTGTGACTGAAAATTCTAAAACTGATCACCCATAGGCGCTATGGAGGCTTGAGCCTACAGAGCATGGAATATTACTACATTAAGCTCTGTTAGAAATAGGGTCTTTGGTTGGCAGTCAGGTTACCCCCTGTCCAAGCAAGGACCCTCTATCTAGTCAGGGTAGGTCACAAACAATCCAGATTATCCTCTGCCCACCCCCTGGTAGCTTGGCACTGAGCATTCAGGATTAATTTAGAAGACAAGGTGTAAAGTATTTGTGCAATAAATCATGCGATAACACAGTATAAGCACCACAAAACTACATCACACAGGTTTAGAAAAATATAGAATATTAATCTGAGTAGAATAAGGTCAAAACGATCAAGATTTGATAAATACAAGTGAAAATATCACCTTTGTAATGATAACTAGGTTCTTTAGTTCTTAAAAAGCAATGTGTCTCTTGCAAGCACAAAGTACCTGGTTTCCATCTAAATTATCTGCACGGGACCGCAGAGGAGGAGATGTGTGGAAAACAGGGAGGTGTGCGTCGGTTTCTCCAGGTGCACACAGATGATGTGTTGATGCTTTTCCACACAAACAAGGGCTTTGCATCGATTTCCGGCGGGCAGACTTTGATCCTCTTTGGGTTGCGGAGTATTTCGACACCCTGGGGACGATGCAGAGAAATCCTGTGTGTGCAGGACGAAGTCACAGGAGCGGTCAATCCAGTGTGCAATGCTGGGAAATTTCTGTTGCACAGCAGGTGCCTTGTCGATTCATCTCGCAGGAAGTCGGGCTGCGTCGTTCTGGCTCGGCTATGCAGTGATCCAGTGGGCCGTGCATCGAAGTTCAGGTTGCAATGCTGGCACTGCATCGATCTCCACTCGGGGAGCCGGGCTGTGTCGTTCCGGTTCGGCGTTGCGGTGACTTTCTCACCGCAGGGCAGGATGTGCGTCGATTCCGGCAGGCTGTGTGTTGATTTTTTCCACACAAGGAGTTCTTTGCAGAGATTAAGGCCCTAATTACAACCCTGGCGGTAAATCCCGCTTACCACCATGCTGAAGGCCGCCAACATACCGTATTGGAAATCCGCTACAGGTATTATGACCCACATCTCGTAATCCGCCACAATACAGACACTCACACAAGTCCGCCACACCAAAGGTCAGTGATAAACTGCCGATACCAAAACCCACACCGTCACGCCAACAAGAATACGCCTACACTATCACGACCCACGAATCAACGCAGTGGTCTTTCAACCGCGGTAATCCATTGGCGGTACACACCGCCGCGCTCAAAATACACACACACTTAGAAAACACAACCACATTGGATAATAAGAAATACACACACCTGATACACATACACACACCACACCCACACACTCAACACTATAAAACACACACCCACATTACCCACAACCACTTACAACGACATTTTTGTGAAGAAGCAGAGAGAGAGAATAGCAAACACTACACCAGTATCCACAAGCACACAACACCATCACTCATACAACATCTACGCACCTCAAACAACACACCCCAACACAACACATCACACAGCACAACAAACATCACCTCACACATTACCCACACCATATCATGGCACCTCAAAGACACCCCAGGTTTTCTGAGGAGGAGGTCAGGGTCATGGTGGAGGAAATCATCCTGGTAGAGCCACAGCTTTTCGGATCTCAGGTGCAGCACACCTCCATTGCTAGGAAGATGGAGCTATGGGGGAGAATCGTCGCCAGGGTCAACGCAGTGGGACAGCACCCCAGAACATGGGATGACATCAGGAAGAGGTGGAACGACCTATGGGGAAAGGTGCGTTCAGTGGTATCCAGACACCAGTTAGCAGTACAGAGGACTGGCGGTGGACCCCCACCTCCTCCCCCACAACTAACAACATGGGAGGAGCAAGTCTTGGCAATACTGCATCCTGAGGGCCTCGCAGGAGTAGCAGGAGTAAGTCAAATCTTAACTACCAAATCCCCCCACCCCACATGCATGCCATCACATACCCCCATCCTCACCCCCATCACTCCAAGACCTCACATATGCCCCACTATCACAACCCACCCATCCCAATACCAAGCCCTGCATGCAACACCAAAGCATGGACACCCATTGCCAAATCATGTCCAGTACAGATACCCACACAGACCCCAAAACACTAATCACACAATGGCTGTAAAGAAATGGCTCCCTGTTGCAGTTACCCCCCACTTTTTGCCTGATACTGATGCTGACTTGACTGAGAAGTGTGCTGGGACCCTGCTAACCAGGCCCCAGCACCTGTGTTCTTTCACCTAAAATGTACCATTGTTTCCACAATTGGCACAACCCTGGCATCCAGGTAAGTCCCTTGTAACTGGTACCCCTGGTACCAAGGGCCCTGATGCCAGGGAAGGTCTCTAAGGGCTGCAGCATGTCTTATGCCACCCTAGGGACCCCTCATTCAGCACAGCCACACTGCTTGCCAGCTTGTGTGTGCTGGTGGGGAGAAAATGACTAAGTCGACATGGCACTCCCCTCAGGGTGCCATGCCAACCTCCCACTGCCTGTGGCATAGGTAAGTCACCCCTCTAGTAGGCCTTACAGCCCTAAGGCAGGGTGCACTATACCACAGGTGAGGGCATATGTGCATGAGCACTATGCCCCTACAGTATCTAAGCAAAACCTTAGACATTGTAAGTGCAGGGTAGCCATAAGAGTATATGGTCTGGGAGTCTGTCAAAAACAAACTCCACAGCTCCATAATGGCTACACCGAATACTGGGAAGTTTAGTATCAAACTTCTCAGAATAATAAACCCACACTGATGCCAGTGTTGGATTTATTAAAAAATGCACACAGAGGGCATCTTAGAGATACCCCCTGTATTTTACCCAATTGTTCAGTGTAGGCTCACTGGTTCCAGCAGCCTGCCACACTAGAGACATGTTGCTGGCCCCATGGGGAGAGTGCCTTTGTCACTCTGAGGCCAGTAACAAAGCCTGCACTGGGTGGAGATGCTAACACCTCCCCCAGGCAGGAGCTGTAACACCTGGCGGTGAGCCTCAAAGGCTCACCCCTTTGTTCCAGCACCGCAGGACACTCCAGCTAGTGGAGATGCCCGACCCCTGGACACAGCCCCCACTTTTGGCGGCAAGTCCAGGAGAGATAATGAGAAAAACAAGGAGGAGTCACTGTCCAGTCAGGACAGCCCCTAATGTGTCCTGAGCTGAGGTGACTCTGACTTTTTGAAATCCTCCATCTTATAGAAGGAGGATTCCCCCAATAGGATTAGGGATGTGACCCCCTCCCCTTGGGAGGAGGTACAAAGAGGGTGTACCCACCCTCAGGGCTAGTAGCCATTGGCTACTAACCCCCCAGACCTAAACACGCCCTTAAATTTAGTATTTAAGGGCTTCCCTGAACCTAAGAATTTAGATTCCTGCAACTTACCGAAGAAGAAGACTGCTGAGCTGAAAACTCCTGCAGAAGAAGCAAGAAGACACCAACTGCTTTGGCCCCAGTCCTACCGGCCCGTCTCCTGCCTTCTAAAGAACCCTGCTCCAGCGATGCTTTCTCCAGGACCAGCGACCTCTGAATCCTCAGAGGACTGCCCTACTTCCAACAGACCAAGAAACTCCTGAGGACAGCGGCACTGCTCCAAAAGAACTGCAACTTTGTTCAAGTAGCAGATTTAAAGACCCCTGCAACTCCCCGCAAGAAGCGTGAGACTTGCAACACTGCACCCGGCGACCCCGACTCGACTGGTGGAGAACAACCAACTCAGGGAGGACCGTCCGGCGACTCTACGACTGTGAGTAACCAAAGTTGTCCCCCCAGAGCCCCCACAGCGACGCCTGCAGAGGGAATCCCCAGGCTCCCCCTGACCGCGACTGTCTGAACTCCATTTCCCGACGGCTGGAAAAGACCCTGTACCCGCAGCCCCCAGCCCCTAAAGAAACGGAACTTCTGTGCAGGAGTGATCCCCAGGAGGCCCTCTCCCTTGCCCAGGTGGTGGCTACCCCGAGGAGCCCCCCCCTTGCCTGCCTGCATCGCTGAAGAGACCCCTTGGTCTCCCATTGAAAACTAAAGGAAACCCGACGCTTGTTTGCACACTGCACCCGGCCGCCTCCGCGCTGCTGAGGGTGTACTTTCTGTGTGGACTTGTGTCCCCCCCGGTGCCCTAAAAAACCCCCCTGGTCTGCCCTCCGAAGACGCGGGTACTTACCTGCTGGCAGACCGGAACCGGGGCACCCCCTTCTCTCCATTATAGCCTATGTGTTTTGGGCACCTCTTTGACCTTTGCACCTGACCGGCCCTGAGCTGCTGGTGTGATAACTTTGGGGTTGCTCTGAACCCCCAACGGTGGGCTACCTTGGACCAAAAACTGAAACCTGTAAGTGACTTACTTACCTGTGAAAACTAACAAAAACTTACCTCCCCCAGGAACTGTGAAAATTGCACTGTGTCCACTTTTAAAACAGCTTATTGTGTTTTATGTAAAAAGTATTCATGCTAGTGTAATGATTTAAAGTTCCTGAAGTACTTACCTGCAATACCTTTCAAATGAGATATTACATGTAGAATTTGAACCTGTGGTTCTTAAAATAAACTAAGAAAATATATTTTTCTATAGCAAAACCTATTGGCTGGATTTGTCTCTGAGTGTGTGTTCCTCATTTATTGCCTGTGTGTATGTACAACAAATGCTTAACACTACTCCTTTGATAAGCCTACTGCTCGACCACACTACCACAAAATAGAGCATTAGTATTATCTCTTTTTGCCACTATCTTACCTCTAAGGGGAACCCTTGGACTCTGTGCATGCTATTCCTTACTTTGAAATAGCACATACAGAGCCAATTTCCTACATTGGTGGATCAGCGGTGGGGTACAAGACTTTGCATTTGCTGGACTACTCAGCCAATACCTGATCACACGACAAATTCCAAAAAGTGTCATTAGAAATAGATTTTTGCAATTTGAAATTTTTCTAAATTCTTAAAAGTCCTGCTAGGGCCTTGTATTAGTCCCTGTTAGCATTTCCTTTTAGAGTTTAAAAGTTTGGTAAAAGTTTGAATTAGATTCTAGAACTAGTTTTAGTTTCTTAAAAAGTACTCCAACTTTTAGAAGCATAATGTCTAGTGCAGAGATGAATGTGGTGGAACTCGACACCACACCTTACCTCCATCTTAAGATGAGGGAGCTAAGGTCACTCTGTAAAATAAAGAAAATAGCAATGGGCTCCAGACCTTCCAAACTACAGCTCCAGGAGCTGTTGGCAGAGTTTGAAAAAGCCAACCCCTGTGAGGATGGCAACTCAGAGGATGATGATAGTGACTTGGAGGGTGATTCCCCCCTACCAGTCCTATCTAGGGAGGACAGGGCCTCTCAAGCCCTGACTCCAAGCATAATAGTCAGAGATGCTGGCTCCCTCACAGGAGGGACCAACCTCTCTGAAATCACTGAGGATAACTCCAGTGAAGAGGACATCCAGTTAGCCAGGATGGCCAAAAGATTGGCTTTGGAAAGACAGATCCTAGCCATAGAAAGGGAAAGACAAGAGATGGGCCTAGGACCCATCAATGGTGGCAGCAACATAAATAGGGTGAGAGATTCTCCTGATATGTTGAAAATCCCTAAAGGGATTGTAACTAAATATGAAGATGGTGATGACATCACCAAATGGTTCACAGCTTTTGAGAGGGCTTGTGTAACCAGAAAAGTGAACAAATCTCACTGGGGTGCTCTCCTTTGGGGAATGTTCACAGGAAAGTGTAGGGATAGACTCCTCACACTCTCTGGAAAAGATGCAGAATCTTATGACCTCATGAAGGGTACCCTGATTGAGGGCTTTGGATTCTCCACTGAGGAGTATAGAATTAGATTCAGGGGGGCTCAAAAATCCTCGAGCCAGACCTGGGTTGATTTTGTAGACTACTCAGTGAAAACACTGGATGGTTGGGTAACTGGAAATGAAGTGCATGACTATGTTGGGCTTTATAATTTGTTTATGAAAGAACACATTTTAAGTAACTGCTTCAATGAAAAGTTGCATCAGTATCTGGTAGACCTAGGTCCAATTTCTCCCCAAGAATTGGGAAAGAAGGCAGACCACTGGGTCAAGACTAGGGTAACCAAAACTTCCA
Source organism: Pleurodeles waltl (assembly GCF_031143425.1). Lineage (NCBI taxonomy): Eukaryota > Metazoa > Chordata > Amphibia > Caudata > Salamandridae > Pleurodeles > Pleurodeles waltl. The sequence continues at coordinate 623,270,490 of NC_090438.1, read as the reverse complement.
CTGGGGGTGACCAAAAGAAAGGGGTTACAAAGACTCCCCAGGAGAAAGTGGGTGACACTAGAAACAAAGAAAAAGAGTCCTCTGTAGGCCCCCAAAAACCAGACCAGGTGGGTGGGCCCCGAGACACAACCCAAAACAAAGGTGGGTACCAGGGTAAGAACTGGGATGCCACTAAGGCATGGTGCCATAACTGTAGACAGACAGGGCACCACACCAAGGACACTTCTTGTCCCAAAAACAAATCCCCAAGCAAAATCCCAGGGGTGACCAGTGTAGCCATTGGGGATGACTCCTCAGATGAGGAGGTCTTCATAGCCTTCAACTGGAAAAAGGGCCCAACAGGTGAGTTGGAGATTCCAGAGGGAAGTAGACACTTCCACCACCTACTGGTGAATGGAATCCCAGCCACTGCCCTGAGAGACACTTGTGCCAGTCACACCATTGTGCATGACAGGCTGGTGTTCTCAAACCAGTACATCCCAGGTGAGACTGCCAGAGTAAGAGTTAGCCCAGACAGGGTCACTGATAGGCCTGTGGCTTTTGTGCCCATAGAAGTGGGTGGGACTTTTAGCTGGAGAAGGGTTGTAGTCAGTACAGACCTCCCCCTTGATTGTCTCCTTGGAAATGACTACCCAGAGGTTAGTCAGAGCCCAAGAGAGGAGCTGGTCCAGTGCCAGTCCTCTCCCAAGGATTCTGGAGTTCCTGCCACTGCAGTAAATGCAAGTAGGCCCCAGAAGAAAAAGAAAAGAAAACAGTGTAGGAAGGGTGGACAACCTTTAGCCAAGGTTCCAGCAAGCCAAGGAGATTCTGCTCCAATAGGGGAGAACTCCAAAAGTGGCACTGGTAAAGTCCAACCTGACCCACAAGAAGTCCTGGCTAGTCAGGCAACTGTTAAGCCTGAGTGGGTGGCTCCTCAGCTAACAGAAGAAAGAGTGGAAGAAGGGTGTTTACTACAAGATGTGGTAACCCCCCACTCTAATACAGCAGACAGGCACCCTGAACCCAAAGAAGCCTGTAACTTAGCTCCTTCCCTTGTAGGTGAAGAGCTAAAGGTGTGGTTCTGGGCACTGACAGCTGTCAGTGGCCTCTGCTGGATGTTAGCCTTTATGGCTGCACTATCCTTGGCATGGTGGTCTGACCCCATGCCAAATAGCAAGTTAAGCCCCCTGACCCTGTTGGTCATGGTGAGGTTACTCCAGCTCTGGGTAACCTCTTTGGGTAAGCTAGGGGGGACCCTGGCTAAGATAAGATTAGCAGAGGTGGATACCTCTAACCCCAAAATAGAGAGAATGGGTGAAGACATAAAAAGCACAGACAAGAGGCAGTTCAGACTAGGTCCTATCACTGTGGAAGTGGGTCAGTTCCCCAGAGGGAATGACCTGAACAGGAGGATGTAAGGTAGAGTAGGCCCTGCAACAAACCAGCCTATTTCCTCTACTCTTCCTCGCCTGACAGACTAGGAAGACTCTCCCAGCTTTGGCTGAGTCTCCTGGCCTGTGGGCTGGGGGGGGCTTGTGTAAAGAAATGGCTCCCTGTTGCAGTTACCCCCCACTTTTTGCCTGATACTGATGCTGACTTGACTGAGAAGTGTGCTGGGACCCTGCTAACCAGGCCCCAGCACCTGTGTTCTTTCACCTAAAATGTACCATTGTTTCCACAATTGGCACAACCCTGGCATCCAGGTAAGTCCCTTGTAACTGGTACCCCTGGTACCAAGGGCCCTGATGCCAGGGAAGGTCTCTAAGGGCTGCAGCATGTCTTATGCCACCCTAGGGACCCCTCATTCAGCACAGACACACTGCTTGCCAGCTTGTGTGTGCTGGTGGGGAGAAAATGACTAAGTCGACATGGCACTCCCCTCAGGGTGCCATGCCAACCTCCCACTGCCTGTGGCATAGGTAAGTCACCCCTCTAGTAGGCCTTACAGCCCTAAGGCAGGGTGCACTATACCACAGGTGAGGGCATATGTGCATGAGCACTATGCCCCTACAGTGTCTAAGCAAAACCTTAGACATTGTAAGTGCAGGGTAGCCATAAGAGTATATGGTCTGGGAGTCTGTCAAAAACGAACTCCACAGCTCCATAATGGCTACACTGAATACTGGGAAGTTTAGTATCAAACTTCTCAGAATAATAAACCCACACTGATGCCAGTGTTGGATTTATTAAAAAATGCACACAGAGGGCATCTTAGAGATACCCCCTGTATTTTACCCAATTGTTCAGTGTAGGCTGACTGGTTCCAGCAGCCTGCCACACTAGAGACATGTTGCTGGCCCCATGGGGAGAGTGCCTTTGTCACTCTGAGGCCAGTAACAAAGCCTGCACTGGGTGGAGATGCTAACACCTCCCCCAGGCAGGAGCTGTAACACCTGGCGGTGAGCCTCAAAGGCTCACCCCTTTGTTCCAGCACCGCAGGACACTCCAGCTAGTGGAGATGCCCGCCCCCTGGACACAGTCCCCACTTTTGGCGGCAAGTCCAGGAGAGATAATGAGAAAAACAAGGAGGAGTGACTGGCCAGTCAGGACAGCCCCTAAGGTGTCCTGAGCTGAGGTGACTCTGACTTTTTGAAATCCTCCATCTTATAGAAGGAGGATTCCCCCAATAGGATTAGGGATGTGACCCCCTCCCCTTGGGAGGAGGTACAAAGAGGGTGTACCCACCCTCAGGGCTAGTAGCCATTGGCTACTAACCCCCCAGACCTAAACACGCCCTTAAATTTAGTATTTAAGGGCTTCCCTGAACCTAAGAATTTAGATTCCTGCAACTTACCGAAGAAGAAGACTGCTGAGCTGAAAACCCCTGCAGAAGAAGCAAGAAGACACCAACTGCTTTGGCCCCAGTCCTACCGGCCCGTCTCCTGCCTTCTAAAGAACCCTGCTCCAACAACGCTTTCTCCAGGACCAGCGACCTCTGAATCCTCAGAGGACTGCCCTACTTCCAAGAGACCAAGAAACTCCAGAGGACAGCGGCACTGCTCCAAAAGAACTGCAACTTTGTTCAAGTAGCAGATTTAAAGACCCCTGCAACTCCCCGCAAGAAGCGTGAGACTTGCAACACTGCACCCGGCGACCCCGACTCGACTGGTGGAGAACAACCAACTCAGGGAGGACCCTCCGGCGACTCTACGACTGTGAGTAACCAAAGTTGTCCCCCCTGAGCCCCCACAGCGACGCCTGCAGAGGGAATCCCCAGGCTCCCCCTGACCGCGACTGTCTGAACTCCATTTCCCGACGGCTGGAAAAGACCCTGCACCCGCAGCCCCCAGCCCCTAAAGAAACAGAACTTCTGTGCAGGAGTGACCCCCAGGAGGCCCTCTCCCTTGCCCAGGTGGTGGCTACCCCGAGGAGCCCCCCCCTTGCCTGCCTGCATCGCTGCAGAGACCCCTTGGTCTCCCATTGAAAACTAAAGGAAACCCGACGCTTGTTTGCACACTGCACCCGGCCGCCCCCGCGCTGCTGAGGGTGTACTTTCTGTGTGGACTTGTGTCCCCCCCGGTGCCCTACAAAACCCCCCTGGTCTGCCCTCCGAAGACGCGGGTACTTACCTGCTGGCAGACCGGAACCGGGGCACCCCCTTCTCTCCATTATAGCCTATGTGTTTTGGGCACCTCTTTGACCTTTGCACCTGACCGGCCCTGAGCTGCTGGTGTGATAACTTTGGGGTTGCTCTGAACCCCCAACGGTGGGCTACCTTGGACCAAAAACTGAAACCTGTAAGTGACTTACTTACCTGTGAAAACTAACAAAAACTTACCTCCCCCAGGAACTGTGAAAATTGCACTGTGTCCACTTTTAAAACAGCTTATTGTGTTTTATGTAAAAAGTATTCATGCTAGTGTAATGATTTAAAGTTCCTGAAGTACTTACCTGCAATACCTTTCAAATGAGATATTACATGTAGAATTTGAACCTGTGGTTCTTAAAATAAACTAAGAAAATATATTTTTCTATAACAAAACCTATTGGCTGGATTTGTCTCTGAGTGTGTGTTCCTCATTTATTGCCTGTGTGTATGTACAACAAATGCTTAACACTACTCCTTTGATAAGCCTACTGCTCGACCACACTACCACAAAATAGAGCATTAGTATTATCTCTTTTTGCCACTATCTTACCTCTAAGGGGAACCCTTGGACTCTGTGCATGCTATTCCTTACTTTGAAATAGCACATACAGAGCCAACTTCCTACAATGGCAAACACAACAATGCAAGCAGAGGAGTAGAGGGTAACTCACTCAATGCACAAGATGGCACACACAGATACAATAACTATGCATTTACACCCCAACAGGACCACTACCCAACGTCACCGGACAGGAGGTGCCAGACATATCCAGTCCCCCACAGAAGAGGCCCACAGTCATGACAGCAGCTCTGCACGTCTGGATCAAGATGACCAGCCCGGCCCATCAGGGACCTCTGGACAGTCGGTTCCCCTGTCACTTTCACAAACCACCACAGAGCCTCCTCCTCAGGAAACACCAGCACAACACCCACCCAGGGGTCCCATACCTCTGTTCCCAGGACACGTCAATCAGCAGTGTGTCCACCACTACAGGAACCTCAGGCAAACCCACCAACCCAAGACAATCAGGGACCTTGGGTCAGTGGCAGTGGGCACACAGTTCAGGGCACAGAGGCACAGGATAACAGCGAAACTTGGAGGACTTCTGTGTGACAGGGGGAGGACAGGCCCAGGGAACACACTCTCCAGTATGCACTCTCCAACATCATGGGAGCATATCATCATTCCCAGGAGATCATGGGCATGTACTGGCCAAGTTTCAGGAGACCCAGCGGCTGCAGAAGGAACACTACCTGGGGATCAGGGAGGACTTGAAGTCCATCAACACCACCCTGGTCACCATTACAGGGGTGCTGGCAGACCTGGTCAACACCATGAGGGACACAGTGTCACACAAATGGGCCCCTGACACTAGCCTGAACGATGAACAGCCCTCCACCTCCACTGGCGCTAGTGGACAGGAGGTCCCGCCACAGGAACAACAGGCCACCAGCACCCCACCCCCTACAGAAGGGGAACCACCCCACAAACGGTCCCTGAGATCCAGGCACAAGACAGAGAACATTGCCAAGACCCCGGCCAGGAAATAAGACCCTCCTGATTGTCACCCTTTTGTCCCACTTTGTCAGCCTGACAACTTTGAACTGCCATTGCTCCACTTCCTATGCCCCCTTGGACAATGCACCTGTGAGACCAAGAGACTGAACTCTACCATGGACATTCCTCCACCATCACCCCAGCCCATTGCACACACCCCTTCACTTATTATCACAGAAATAAACACCCTTGAATCACAAATCAATCTGGAGTCAATCTGTACTCTCACAAATGTGTAATTGTAACCTCTCAGAAATATAGCAATGTCAATGTTCATGTTCACATACCAATGTTACACAGTTGTTGGGCAGCAGTAAACATAGCAGAGGGCACAAAGTGGGACCCAGATCTATGAAATGGAAAGGCAAAGTGACATGTCAGGGTCCATACACAGAGGTAAAAAGGCAGATTTATGCAATGCCCTACAGTAGTATGATATGTGAGAAGCAGTGCCATCCTCTTACCTGTGTCTCACTGGATGTATTGCATGATGATGTTGTTTCGGTTGTCTATATCTTCTTCTTCTGCCTCCTCTTCTTCACTGTCCACTGGCTCCACAGCTGCCACAAGACCAGCATCAGGCCCATCCTCCTGCAGAAAAGGCACCTGGCGTCGCAAAGCCAGGTTGTGCAACATACTTTATGCCATGATTATCTGGCACACCTTCTTCTGTGAGTTGTACAGGGAGCCACTTGTCAGATGGAGGCACCAGAATCTGGCCTTCAGGAGGTCGAAGGTGCGCTCTATTATCCTCCTAGTTCACCCATGTGCCTCATTGTAGCGTTCCTCTGCCCTTGTCCTGGGATTCGGCACTGGGGTTAGTAGCCATGACAGGTTGGTGTAACCAGAGTCACCTGCAAATATCGAGGGACAACTGTTAGACATCCTCCAACCCTTAGGGACTCTCCCACACCCAGACACCTATGTCAACTGTATTGGGACCTTGGGCTCACCTATTAGCCACACACGGTGCCTCTGGAGTTGCCCCATCACATAAGGGATGCTGCTATTCCTCAAAATGTAAGCATCATGCACAGAGCCAGGATACTTGGCATTCACATGGGAGATGTACTGGTCTGTCAAACACACCATCTGCACATTCATAGAATGGTAGCTTTTGCGGTTTCTGTACACCTGTTCATTCCTGCGGGGGGGACAAATGTCACATGTGTACCATCAATGGCACCAATGAAGTTGGGGATATATCCCAGGGCATAGAAGTCACCTTTCACTGTGGGCAAATCCTCCACCTAAGGGAACACGATGTAGCTGCGCAAGTGTTTCAGCAGGGCAGATAACACTCTGGATAACACGTTAGAGAACATTGGCTGTGACATCCCTGATGCCATGGCCACTATTGTTTGAAAGGAACCACTGGCCAGGAAATGGAGTACTGACAGGACCTGCACTAGAGGGGGGATTCCTGTGAGATGGCGGATAGCTGACATCAGGTCTGTCTCCAACTGGCCACACAGTTCATGGATTGTGGCACGATCAAGTCTGTAAGTGATAATGATGTGTCTGTCTTCCATTGTCAACAGGTCCACCAACGGTCTGTACACCGGAGGATGCCGCCATCTCATCACCTGCCCCTGCGGACGTGCCCTATGGAGGAGAAGGGTGAGCAGAGGGTCATACACCACATAGGTTTCACAAGGCTGTTTAGCACAATCGTGATATAATCGGTGTGTGCCTTTGTCTGTCTGTATTCCTGGCCAAAAGTGCTCTGACACAGTTGGCCTGCCATGTGGCCCCCTGAAATGGCGGCTGCCTGACCTGTAAGGAGGGACAAGGGGAAATGAGGTAACTGCGCTGGCGTTGTGCTGCGTCGCGGTAGGCGGTCGAAGACTGCTGCGCAATTCAGCATTGGTTATCATTGTGTCCTATGGGTTCCAGGAGCTAATGACGATGTATGCCGGCGGTGACGGTACGCACCGCCGCGGACGTGACCGTCAATTTCTATCTGTTCACTCACTTGATACTTGACCTTCAACAGGAGAGGACCTACACTGCAAGTGCTGCTGTGACCCGAGTCTGGAAGCGACAATGGCTACAGTGTCTGTGGAAAGGGTCCCTGCCTTCACTGCGGAGGAGTTGGACAAACTGGTGGATGGGGTCCTCCCCCAGTACACGCTACTCTGCGGTCCTCCAGACAAACAGGTGAGTAAACTGTGTGCATGGTGGATGGCACATGAATGTATGGAGTGTCGTGGATAGTAGAGACAGGGGGGGGCACAGGCCAGCATGTGAGGATGGTGAGTGTATGTTTTTCTGGGCCAGGGTGGGAGGCTTGTGGACAATGAGTGAGAAGAACTGGACGGGGGAGTAACATCCATTCTTACTTCACTATTCCTCTAGGTCAGCGCCCACCAGAAGAAGGGTATTTGGCGTGCCATCGCCAAGGAAGTGCAGACCCTGAGGGTCAACCATAGACGGAGCACCCACTGTCGTAAAAGATGGGAGTACCTGCGCCGCTTGACCAAGAAGACGGCAGAAGGGGTGCCCGTCGCACCATGACCCCCCTGATGTACCGGATCCTGGCGGTGGCATGTCCTGAGTTAAATAGGCGCTTGAGAGCATCACAGCAACCACAAGGGGGTGAGTACAGTCTCATTCAGCTGACTCTGTGCGCTTTACGAGGTGTCTGGGTGGGGGAAGTGGGCTGTGGGTTCCCCTAGGCCAGGGCAGACGCGCCAAGGTAGATCCATTGTTTTGCAGGCTTAGTGCCACTCCAACCCCAAAGGTGGTAGTGGCCCTCTACACCTAGTTAGGCTCCTGTGGGTTCCAGCTGTGCATCAAATGGGTCTAGGCAGAGTCCCCCATGGGCATGTGCTTTTCCCCTGAACTGTTAGTGCATGGCCTAGTGCATAGGGCTGCTCCCTGTGTGTTGTGTCCGCCAACGGTAGTGGTGTTGCAGGCATTGACCATGTGTCTCTTCTGTCTTCCTCCCCTTTTTGTTTTGTCACCCTGCCCTTGCGTGCATTAGCATCATCTGGCGGAGGAGCATTGGCACCGGAGCAGGAGGGAGCTGCAACCCACATGGCCCAGGAGGGTGAATTTACGGAGTCTGAAGGCACCAGTGGGATGGAGGGCGAGGGGAGCTCCACGATGGGGACAGGAGCAGACACCAGCGACAACAACTCCTCCTCTGATGGGAGCTCCCTTGCGGTGGTGGGCACCTCTGTGCCTACCGCAACAACAGGTACAGCCGCCACCCCCCCTACCAGCACCAGGAGGTAGGGGGGGGTAGGAGGTAAGATGAGATATTAAGCGTTCTCAGTCTGCTGGCATCCAATAGTAGGATACATTAATGCACCATAGCTTTCTGTGGGGATGGGAAATGTTCCAGTCTGTAGAGAGACTGATGGAGGCATGGTCAGTGAGTGCTGGGTCAAATATGACACTATCATGAGTACAGGCGACTGCCGCTTGCATCAGTAGAAAATAATCTAGTCGGGTGGGAGTTGTGGACTTGAGAGTGGAAGGTGAAACAATAATCCACTGGGTGGAGAAGATGCCACATGTCAAACAGACCATAGTTGTCTCAGACGTCCTGTCGGAAGGTATGGTCATGGCCGTGTGTCATGTCCAGGGGTCATGTCCTGTCAATGATTACATCTGGGACAAGATTCCAGTCATTCCCTGACTACATGGGAAGGCATCAGCTCTGTCAGTACACAACTGAGATGCAGAAGGAGAACCTCTTTGTTCCTGGTTGAGCATAGATCAAACTCACCCCAATGACCCTGTCTTGGATCTTGAGCTTGGCCACGACATAGCGGCCATCAGCATCCGTCCAAGTATGCAGTACCTCACATGGCAACATCTTCTACATCAAAACTGCCACTCCTTGAGTGGGTAGCGAAGGCCAGGCTCCGATGAGTGAACAGCAATAAACCAGTAGCCTGATAGTGACTATGAGTGATGAGCTGGAAGGAAAACTGATAGGGGGTCATTATGACCCCGGCGGTTCCGGACCGCCACGCCGGCGGTTGTGGTAGTACCGCCAACAGGCTGGCGGTGTCCACCAGGCGTAATATGACCGTGGCGCATTCGCCACGTTCATACCGTCGGTACTGCCAGCCTACCATCAGGCGGTCGTAATCTGTCAGGGCAGCGCTGCAAGCAGAGCTGCCCTGGGGTTATGAGTCCCCATCCGCCAGCCTGTCCATGGCGGTAAACACCGCCATGGAAAGGCTGGCAGTAAGAGGGACTCAGGGTGCCCCTGGGGGGCCTGCACTGCCCATGCACTTGGCATGGGCAGTGCAGGGGCCCCTAGGCACAGCCCCATCGCGCATTTCACTGCCAGAATTACAGGCAGTGAAATGCGCAACGGGTGCTGCTGCACCCACTGCATATCAATATTGCCGCTGGCTCTATTACGAGCCGGCTTCAATGTTGATGTGACTTTTCCGCTGTTTCAGTCCGCTGGCCCAGCGGAAAAGTCATAATAGGGTGCCACGCATACTGCCAGCACTGGTGGTTTTGTGGCTCCCGCGGCTTCGGCTGTCTGTAGCAAAGACTGCCGAAGTCGTAATGACCCCCATAGTGTGCGAAGTATCCTTAATTCATTCTGCTGCTTATGGCAGTTCTGACTACCAGGCGAGATTAATACCCCTCAGTTGGGAGGCTGGCCCTGCTTTATGTTTTCTTTGTTCATTAAATAACACTAAATAACCAGCATTCAGAGTATTGCGTTACTAGAAAATGAATGACAGGAAACCTCATGGAAGTGCCCACAGAAGTAAAATGCATCAAAATGTTAAAACTAATCACATTTTGCGCAAAAATTTGCATGATGCGCAAGGGAAAGAAAGGGGAGGGAAGTTCATTGCTTTGAGGGCATCTCCCATTTTTTAAAACACATCGATCCCTATTCACAAAATCATTTTAAAGTAAGTAAAGTAGTACTCATATAGTTCTCTTTTACATGCCTATCGTGAATTGACCTGAAAACTTCTAAAATGGGTAGATTCAGGGAATATGAATACACAATTAGTACAATTTTCTACCTTTACTAAGAAGAAGTTGAACGTTTCAGGCCCGATTCACTAAGTCATGTAAGAGTATATAAAGGAGTACTCCTGTAATATACTCCTTCCCTTACTCATATACGCTTTCGTGAATCGGTCCTAATATCTCTGAGAAACGTGTATTACTTACACATGGGGTGATCTCAGAAACTCATTTTATTTGGATGATGTTGCTGTACCGAAATCAAAAATTAGAAAAAGGCTAAATCGCATGAACTACTGGAATGAAAAGATTTTTTTTTAAAACGTTGAAATACTAGCCGTAGGCTGATCTTAACACCTTGGGAAAAATTGCACTATTGGCAATCTCATTAGAGTTGTCAGACTCGTTGGTTGAAAAATGTGAGCTCTATAAAGTTGACAACCCTGCAGGACTGACTTGAAGTTACTAGGAATTTAGAATTTACATCCAGATGTGATGTATTACTGTCCCTGTCAGTTGGGTAGGATATCCTGGATTCAAAGTTTCATTAACAAGTACAAAGGTCACGTCCACCTTTTGATTTAACATAATGTTAGGTAAAATGAAAGATTAATGTTGAAGAATGAAATCTCCACCTGTTTGCGCCCTTCCCTCTTGCTGCTTGAAATTCCTAAACAGAATATAATTTCACCACACAAGTATGATGCAGTGTGCACAAAGAAATAAAATATGAAAAGGAGAACTTTGAGCCTCATCAACGCATCATTCAAAGAGTTCCCCTGTAACTCATGGTTGTGCCCTCCACCAAAGCCTGGCTGACCACTGTCGAAAACTTCCAAATGGTATACCACAGACAGGCACCAACTGAAAACCATGCGCTTGAAGAGAATTCTTTTATAATGATCCAATTTGTCATTCAATAATACTTCTTCAGCAGTGAATACTGTATGTACACCTGTTAAATCTACTTTTAAAGTCACACACACACACATATATATATTTGGCATGGGGGCATGATAAGGGGACTGATACCTAATATTAAAATTAGATAATGAAATTGTAGAACAGTGGACATATACATTTCTGCAAACACGCTGCAGCGAAGGCTGTAATGCTACACCTTACACATATATAAATATAGGAATGATATAAGGTTATTGCATTGAACAGTCCATTCGACTGGGGATTGGGAAATAGTGTTGAAATGGGCACTGTTTACATCATTTGACACCTTCAATATGGCAGTCATTGGAGTACATTACGTTTTTTTTCCAATGAAAATATTTAAGCAGACAAAAGTTGGGATGAGTGTGTGGGTTAGCTTGGGAGAAAGAGGGGTCACAACTGTTTGCATCACAAAAGGGAGGCAGCAGTACGTCCCACAATTATGTCACATGCCCAAAGGCACAAGGACAGATGTGGTTTTCCCAATAGTTTCACAACCACGTTCACAAACATATGAACACTAGTGATGGTACCAGTATCATGATTTTAGTTAAGTGGTGCAGGGGTAAGAACAAGTCCCCCGGTTCCAAACACGTCTATAAACTTCACATCAGTCACTAGAAAGCACCTCCAAACAACAACCTATAATGCCAGGGTTAGCTGCCTGTGTCCCAGTTGGTACCAATAAGACGCCCAACGCCTCATCAGGGGTAGTAAGAGCTATATAAATGCAATTTAAAACACAAGGAAGGCTGCGGTCAGAAAGGTTTGAGCACAAATTAGCCCCAGAGAAACAGTACGCCCACCCACTCGATCATCTGTAAGGCAGTGGTCTTCAGAAGCAGCTACTCCCACGCCACCCCATACGACAGCTTCTCCAGCAGGTCGGCATGCAAGGACTCCGCCAGCAATTCTTCCTTGAGGCAGATGTTGTGCTGACTGAACAGGGTGAGTTTGTCCGGCCAGTAGATGATGGCGAGGTATTCATGCTGCTTCATGCAAGGCCCAAAATGACTGCCAACGCTTTCTGGTTGAAGTACTGACAGCCAATCAGTTCTCAGCAATAGGCCTCCAGGATCTATGGAGCCGCCATGTCCCTAGATATCAATATTATTTTCCTTTACTATCTTAAAAACTACTGAACAGATTGACACCAAATCACAAAAAGCATGATTTCTGGACCAAGTGCTAGTTTTCTGCCACATTTGGTGTAATTCCGTCCAGCGGTTCGGACTGTAGTGGTGTTCAAAATCCTTATGGGAAAATGCATGGGGAAAATATGTTTTGGGACCCTCTCTTTTTCTCGGCCCCCGCTTGACAGAGCTCCCCAAATTTTCAAGAAAACAGACTGTCATATTAGTATTGAACATTTTGTGAAGATTCGTCAAGCGACGCCATAGTTATTGGCAAAACAAAAAATACTTTTCTGATAGAAATTAGGACCTATCTATAACTACCTACTGGCGACTGCCAGTAGATAATATATCTTACAGGACAGCCTTGGCATGTGTGAACAGACACCTGCTCACCAAGAAGGTGAAAGCGAAGGTGACTAGGGCCCAGTTAACAGAAAATGACAGAGTGCGATGCTGTGCCAAATTGGCAGCGCCACACTCCGTCATTTTCACAACGCGGGATGTGTCGTATTTAATGGAATATGGTGCACCCCTGTGTTGTCCCCTGCGCTGGCACTAAATTTGCAGGCGAGCACCAAAGCAGCCACACTTGTGCCATGGTGCAAGGATGGCTGCGTTGAGGGGGTGATTGTTTTTGTGCAGGAAGGGACACCTTTCTACCCAAAAACAATCTTAAATGGCGATTTGCTCTTTCTATGTGTGCTGCGGAATCCCCCTGGGGTGGCATCAGATTTTGGCACTGCCGCAGGTTTACAAAAAATTGCATATCTGGGGCAGCATCAAAATGCAATGAGTGTTGCTGTGGCACGCCAACAGCAACACCCACTGCACGCCCCTTCCACGGACAGTGCTGCGTGTGAAGGGGCCATATTTACAAGGTGACGTTAAGCCACAAGAAGTGGCTTAACGCCACCTTGTAAATACCGTGTAGGGCAGAGCGCCATGAAAAGTGGTGCTAGGGCTCCTAAATATGCCCATTAGTCTTCGTGCTACATATCCTCTTCTCTCACACCTAAAAGATGGTGATAGCGAAGAGGATATGTAGCACAGAAGCACAGGAAGACATTGCCTGGTTCAGGGTGAGGGGATATCCCATAGGTGTGCTCAGAACTGCGATTAGGAAAGTGGAGTCCAGAGACAGAGGGAGTGTCCTGCATGGGACCCCAAAAAGACAGGAGGAGGCACTGGGAGACGCTGCAGGGACGGTAAGGGTCATTGCGACCTACAACTGCAACTGTAAGAAGATTAGAGATATCCTTACAAACAGCTGTGAACAGCTGAGACATCCTGAATAATGAACCAACAATCAGGGAACACATAGGTCAGACACCCAAGAGCACTTACATGAGAAGTAGGAATCTGAGGGATATGCTGGTGCATAGCCATTACTAACCATCTAGACAGAGGACTTGGTTATGTATGGAACCTAAGGGTTTTTTTCCTTGTAAAGCATGGAAGGTGTGTAAATGCAGTCCACAGAGAACAACCTATGGGGTACCCTGTCAGGAAGAGCCCTACAAAATATGCAAATACATCACTTGTAAAACTTAGGCCCTCATTTTGATGATGGCGGTCTGGGCCGCCATGCCGACAGTGGCGGTAATTCCGCCATCCGGCATGGCGGCCCAGACCGCCACACAATGAAGACAGGGAGGGCCGCCATAGGCGGCCCTCCTCCACCACCAGGCTGCCTCCGACAGGCAGCCTGATGGTGGACGGCATCATTATCCGACAGGGTTGCGCTGCTGCCCCTCGGATAATGATCCAATTTCCTCCAGCCTTTCCCTTGTGGGGAATGGCTGGCGGAAGGGGTGCTCCGGTGCCCCCCTGGGGGTCCCTGCACTGCCCATGCACTTGGTATGGGCAGTGCAGGGGACCCTGAGCAGTGCCCCATCGTGCAGGTCACTGCCCGATTTACCAGCAGTGATCTGCGCAACGGGTGCAGCTGCAACCGCCGCACAGAGGCATTTACGGTGGCTCCATGTGGAGCCGCCGGCAATGTCCCGGCCAGGCATTCTGCTGGGCCGGCGGGCGGAAACAATGTTTCTGCCCGCTGGCCCAGCAGAATGTATATTATATGGCCGGCAGGGTCCCATGGGGGCTGGCAGTCTTTAGAAAGACCGCTAGCATGAACATGGCGGTTTTAACCGCGGTGTTCATAATGAGGGCCTTAGTTTGTAATATACTGCATAGAATGCACCTGTGCTCGAATGTAAATAGGGAGTACCACCTTTCCTATTAAGAAGTGTGTCTTGGAACATGTAAGAGCAATTGTTAGCCAAGATCAGAGGTATCCAGTGGCAAGCTATTTTAAGGCAATTTATGAAAGAAACACTATATGATGTGAAATGAGCATTTTGTCTATTATTGTTTGGGAATGGCACACTATCACTTCTAAATGAAGGTAAGGGGAGGATCGCCACGACCATCTGTGAGCAAGGATTGGGTTGTGGGAGCCAAAACGTTTCGGTGCCAGGAGGCATACCATATTTTTGTAACTTTGATGGAATAAAGCACTAAGAAGTGTACACTGGAGTTGGGCTTACATCGTTTTTCTTTCCTGACTTGAGGAAAGAGGTATACATATATATATATATATATATACATATATGTATATATATATATATATATATATATATATATATATATATATATATATATATATATATATATATATAAACAAGGCGCCACGCTGATATATATGAACACCAATGAATCGCACTCCTCCACAGAGTTCCAAAAATGCTTCATTGGCAATGCGTTTTGATCTGCACGATCTTTTTCCAAGCCATTTTTTACATTCGTGCCCAACTTTCGTTCCTTTCGGCTGAACTCGCTTTGGAGGTTTGTGCAGCAATGCCTGTCTGCATTCTTGAGAGAAGCGATGTTTAAGAAAAGTTATAATAGCGGGTTCCCTTTTTCCGCGTATCGCACCGGCCCGCATGGTGGAAGTGACCGGCTTTGGGGGAATCTGGGTTTTAAGATACAAAGAGAGACTCTGACAAGTCACTTTCTGTTTCTGTAACCTGGCACAGTGTCTAGAAGTATAGTGCAGTGGAACAGCAGGGTGTCTGAAGCCAGAGGGTGCATATCCAGTCTCTTTTCTGGCATAGGACAGCCATTATTTCTAAGGTGCATGTACTGGACAGCAGGGGGCAAATGGCGTGTCGGGCAATGGTGGTGAGGAGAGTTGCACCATGAGTGTCCTCAGATAGTTGGAGGAGGGGTGTTTATCACAGGACAGAGGGGGTACAGGAGGGGTTGACGTTAGTGGAGAGGACATAGCATTAGGGCCAGAGCTATCACTTTGCACCTCGGAAACCTGGCTTCAGCTCAACATGCTATGAGGATGAACCTCATCAGCTCTGAAAAACTACTTATTTAATGCAACTGAAGCTCATGCAAAGTGCCCATCTATATAAAAGAACAACAACAACAAAAAATTGTTACAGTGCAGCAGGTCCCAGGAAGCAAAGGGCAGGGACTGTCAGACTAGGAGGAGGGCCCTGTGCATTTTAAAGGAGGGTGACAGGGAAACTTAAAACCTCTGCCACCTGACAACATGTTGCTAACCCTCCTTTTTTGGCTCAACACAAATCAGAGCCAATAAAAGGAGGGTCAGCGTCAATTTAGTGAGAGTGCCAATTTTTGCAGGCACTTTTTAAAATATCTTAGGATTTTTGCAAAAGTGCTGATTTCACAAATGTTTTGCTAATTGAGAAATCACAGTATCCTGGGAGCTCTGCTGATGTTTGAACATGTGGCTTTCTACATCAGTGGCAGTCATTTGTATTATGGAAATCTTGTCTGAAAAGTAAAACATCAGCATCTACTTCCCCAATTTTACTTTTATGGACCTGTCATGAGGACTAGATGGGGTGGAGTATGACATCTGTGTTTAGGCCTGTGCCAGGATCAGTGACCTGCATTGCCACTGAGTCATTTGCCAGTGGAAAATCTCTTGCTTGTGGGAGAACTTTAGTGAATTTGTCTAGCTTCCCCTGCTAGGAGAGGGCTTTGTCCTTGGCCATGGCCAAGGCCAGGAGCATCTCACATCCCAAACTCCTGAGTGAATCATTCCCCACACAGACCAAAGCATCAGTTGTCAGACCCATCAGACCTTACCCCCTGTGTGGCACAGGCAATCTGGTCAAGGGAACCATGTGCAAGGCCTCTTTTCAGGAGTAAATTGGTTGCAGTGGCAGCCACAGGTGCAGTGCATATCCAGAGACAGTCGCTGCCAGTAAGATCTTAGTGTCTCTTCTCTAGTGTGTAGTCAACAAACAGTGTAAGCCCTGAAGCCAGGGATGAAGTCCACCTATGTAGGGTCTAAATGGAGTAGCAGTGCAGCCCTCAAACAGGGAGAAAGCCAAGGCATGAAGTAAAAATTGAGGCTTCCCTGTGGGAATGTCAACCATGCCCACCCCCCAAGTGTCAAGAAGGAGGGTTGTGAAGTCATGCAGCAATCCCCCAGTGAGTCTCCTAGGCAATTTTACTAATAAATATTAATGTGCTCTGAATGTTAAATCTGCATGGAAAATGGGTTAACATAGAGAAATAATACACACATTGAAAATGTGCCTACTTGAGTGACCACCAATTATCATTGTACTTATTAACGGCTTATTAATGTGAAATGTCATGCTCATGTTTGGATTAATGTAGTCGTGTGTCATAGTAATGGTCATGTATTTTGTATTTGCTTTATTAATCACAGGCCTTAATTTAACGAGGTCTTGGGCCTAGTTGCACGGCCTCATATCAAGTTGCATTGCTTAGACGAATCATAAAATGGCTGCTTAGAGAATTAAATTGTAATTTTCCATTATATTGACCAAATGCTAATAGCTAGAATTCTTTCCCATGAGAACTGCTAGCTAGAATATGTTGTACTAACTACTGATACTTTGGAAAACTTATAATTTATAATTATATTTTGTAAGTTTGCACTGCTTTTGAATAAAAAAATAATGCAAAGACGGTGCTAACTTTTTATAAATTAGGCCCTTGGTGTGTGTAAAGGCAATGTTCCCAGGAACTAACAATGGATGCACTGAATGGAGTATAAGCTGATACAAATGTGTTACCTGATGAGCCCAACAACGCAAACAGGAAAACAGGAGCCAATCATCGACATGTGAACAACGGTTTCGTAAATTCTTAGATTTGAGTTTCTACTTTCATTGGACTAAATGTAAACATACAATTCTTTGACCAATTGCAACATGGGAAGTAGTTTTAGGTAATCTAACTTAGCCAGACTGCATCAACATGAAATATGCTATTAGCTATATTCTTTCCAAACTGCACAGGGAGAGCTCACTTTATTCTATCTTGAACTCTATTGCTGAATTCCAATGCTCTGCAAACCGAACAGATGTCCAATTGACGAAGATAGTCGCAGCTTGCTGAACCAAACTGAGGCCAGGTATAAAACGATGTTACTGATGGCTATGTCTATTTGCTTTTGTTTTTAGGGACCAGGCCCTAATTTTGATAGAGCCATAGTTAGATGTTTTTCCAAATTTCTGTTGACTAAATTGTTTTACATGAAGCCCAAACATGCTATTCTAATCAGAAGGTTAGTTAGGATACTCACTGATGATGCTTGCTAAATATTAACAACAGTTGATATCTTTTCTTTGCTGAACCTACATATGTGCCATTTCTTTCGCGCAGTTATTCTAGCTATTGATTTGTACTGTACCTCAAGAAAGTGTAGTGATCCAAGCTTTGATTAAATTGAGATTCTTTAGAAGATTCGGTCAACCAGTATTGTTTCTGTATGCTTATCTTTTGATTTTGAGACTAAGTTACGTGATATTAGCATTGTTAATATAGGGAAGTAAACATTCTAACTTGTTACATAAGGTGTGGCTATTCATTGCTAAGGGGAAATTATTGACTCCCAAGATCATTGATGTTATTGATTGGTATTGCTATTGATTTGTATTGGAACTGAGTCTTATGATGGGAACTACTCTAAGCGCAGTCAAAAGGTCCATCGAACCTCTAACGAGTCCCCTTATAAACTAATGATAAGTAACCAAATAAGGTCAGCTGCCCTAACAGTGATGGTAGCAGGGTATGATGATTAGCCTCTTTAGGAGCCCATCATAAAAGCCCAGTACATGGTTAGTCCCCTACAGAGAAAATAATTCACAGAAAGTTTGGATTTTCAGATTCAATGATACATGGTAGAGAGAAAATGTATCCCTAAATACTTAGAATGACTTTCGTAGAACCTTGGAGCTTGCCAATGATTGTTTGAGGATGTTCTTGGCGTTCTAATGACAGTGTGAATGAAATAGGTTTTGCGATTGTACATCTTATGCAAATTGCAGGTATATTGTGAGGATTTAGGGAGTCTACGTACTCTAAATGAAGTTGTTAAAGGAGTTTGCGTACTCCGAAGTGTGAGAGTAGAGAAGTCATCGAACTTCACATGTGTATGGGCCTTTGTGCTCAAAAATTGTCCACATGGTTGTTGGTATATGGGCCCTGCGAGGTCTAAGACTCTGGAGTATATTGAAAAAGTGTACGGTTTCTGTTGTAATTTGTCTGGATTAATAGGTTGATTGGGCGTGGTCGACAAGTCAGAGTGTGAGTCAAACAGAGTGAAAGAATTTTCGACTGAGATCTGGAGAGTCCTATGTGCACCAGGACAGACCCACTGATCAGCTGAGAGTAAAATTTGCAGGTCAAATTTTGCTTGCAAATCAGGGAAACTGAGGAAGAATGACTAGGTGCTAAAGCGAAAAGCCGTCAGTGAAACATCCGTAAGGTTTCTGAAGCGATTGTGGTACCCTACCTGCAGTAAAAAGACAAACTGGGTTTCGATTTTGTTTAGTGCTCGCAATAATTTTGCATTAGTTGAGTGTGAATTTGAGTTTAGGAAGACAAGCCGCAAGACTTTGTCAGCCACTGTACGTGTAAGTGTGACATCACTGGAGCCGCGCTGGGATAGGTTAGTTAGTGAGAAGGGTTGCGCATGGATTGGCGGATAACCATGGAGCCTAATTGGTTGAGAAGGTCGGTAAAAAGGATTCTGGGATTGAAAGTCACTTCCTGATTTGATTTAGAATAACATAAAGGTCACAGAAATGAACATTTTTAAAGCTCTAAAGAGTGCCTTTAGGGGAGATACATATATTACAACGAGTATAGGAGATATTGTACTGCCAGAAGGTACACCTGCTTACATTGTAATCGAAGGAAAGGGCGCCTCGTCATGTCTTTAGCTGAAACAATGGTGCAAAGTGACAGAGAAAGATGGGAATTTAGCATTTCCTGCCCATGGAACATTTAATTTGAGGAGCATAGAGAACTTGAGGAGGGTGCTACATGATTTGAAACTTCCTCAGAGACCAGCAGAGTTCGAGGCATTAGCAATCTGGGAATTAGTAGCCAGACAACAACAGCAACAGAAGTTTGAGAGGAGAATGAGAAAGGCAGAAAAGATAATAGCGGAGGCTAGATAGGACACCGAGCACATGTTTTGGAGAACCAAGACTTTACAGGGAATCAAGGGCCACATGTACGAAATATTGGATTTGCGACTCGCAAAATGCGAGTCAGAGCAACTCGCAATTTGCGAGTTGCAAAACCTTATGTTCAACAGTGTCAATTACACTGTTTGCGTTTCGCAAGGGAGTCGCAAATGACCTACCTCATGAAAATTAATGAGGAAGTTCGCAATTTGCGACCCCATTGGGAATGACCACCCTTACAGGGATGGTGGCCTGCTGGAGACAGCAGACCACCATGTCTGTGACTGCTTTTAAATAAAGCAGTTTTTTTTTTTTGTTGCATTTCAAAAACACAAAATGAAAAGTTTTCTTTTCAATTTTTCAGAGCAGGCAGTGGTCCATAGGACCACTGCCTGCTTTGAAATTTTTTTTCACTGCCATTCACAAAGGGGAAGGGGCCCCATGGGGACCCCTTCCCATTTGTGAATGGGTTAGCACCAGTTTGAAACTGGTGCTGACTGCGATTGTTTTGTGACCGCATTGGAGGTCACAAATCAATCATACATGGGACTGCGACTCGCAATTAGGAAGGGAACACTCCTTCCTAATTGCAGCTCGCAAACCCTTTTTGCGATTCGGTAAATAGTTTACTGAATCGCAAAAATTGGTCTGTACATCCCAAATTGCATTTTGCCCATCGCAAACGGCCCAATTCACTGTTTGCGATGTGCAAAATGCTTTGTACGTGTGGCCCTAGAGAAAAGATGGGAAAGCTACCAGAAGACAAACAGAAGTCCCTCTGAGAGTAGGGGGTGGAGATCAAAAGAGTCTAGGAGATCTTTAACAATTGAGGAAGAGTCAGATGATGGTGAGTTTATTCTACAGTTACTGAGAAATCGTCCCCACCATATGCAGCACAAGAGAACGGTCCAAGCACTACTGTAAACCAACACTGGTTAACATGATGACGAGTCTAGTGCAGATTAATCCTAGCATGACACAGAGCCCAATGCAGAGCAGTCCTAACCTGCTTACTATGTCGGCAGCTCAAAATACAATGCCACAGCTGAATGTCCCGAGAATTTACCCAGATGTACCCATTGTGGAAACTGCCACAAACATAATAGTGCAAACAGGACAGGTTTTCCCGAAACCAACTTTGGTTTAGACAGAGCCAACTCCACTCTTACTGCCTCAAGTACAGTCACAAGCAATGCCAAAGTACACTCCTATAACATTGACACAGACAGATATGTCTGTACTGATGAGTCAGAATATGGGAATTATGCACTCACAGAACCCGAACATTAGTCAAGGGTAAACGCCGTGTCTGTACCCATCACTATTGGTCCAGTCATACCGTTGCTTGCCCAGGGAAATAACAGTACAAATGGACAGGGAGTCCTGAGTCAGAATTAAAGGATGGGAGGACTCAATGAGAGTACCAAAGTAATCTCTCCTGTGGGACAGACCTTTGACGGAACAGGATCATTGTTAGACCTTAGTCCATTCGGAGTTCCTCCGACTACAGGAACAGTGTCAAACATCAGTCACAGTCTGAAGTTACTGACACCGCAGTCTCCAAATCTAGCTGTACAGCCATCCCAAATTCTCAGCCCAATAACATTTCACTGCAAGGCTTGACTGACCAACAATTGACTGAATGGTTAGAGAAGCTGAATACCCCGCAGAGTGCTCAGAGGGGAGAAAAGTACTTGAACTACACTAGACTAGGGATGGAAGCGGGTGAGCTTATTGAAGGAACTATGGGTGTGAAAACACTTGAATCCTACACTGAACCAGAATTTAGATACTTGTGCCCAAAAATTACAAGGGTAGCGAGCAATGTGCATCAAAAACTAGCAGACTTAGCAGAGAAATACGGCATAGAAATAGAGAAAACAAAGCACTTGAAGAGGAGTTACAAGTTAGATTTTGACTCAAAAGATTTTGAACACTTGAGATCTGCAGGAACGAAGGCCCACCTTAGGGAGTTACTTCAAAGTGTCCAGACATAGGGAGCGTTAGACAAGTGGGAAGGCAGATGGGTAAAGAAGAGAGATAAGAAGAAAAGGGATTGTGCAAATCTTACTGCCAATGTGCAGCAAGTCAAGGACCCAGTAAACATTTTACCAATGAGAGAAATTCCAGGAGCGAATTTTGTCCATGTCCCCTGGAGCAGAAGTGACATTCTGCCCTTTCACAAATTATTATCCCAGGTTGAGATAGAAATCAGTAGAATGGTACCAGCAGACAGACAGGTTTGTGAAACTTGAAAAATGTCTGTGGGAGGATTTGAACACCCTGTTAGAGATAGTAGTTCCTGCAGACTTATGGATTGAGTGCAAGAGGAGCGTAGATTGGCCGACAAAGGAACCAGAGAGAGACTCGATTACAGGTGCACCATCTCCCAAGGTGATGAAATACTACTGTAAAGTGATTGAATTTTTGAAAACGAGGATTTCGCCCAAAAACATTGACTGTCAGAGAATAGTCAGGACAGCCCAGGAAGCGAAAGAGTAATTACATGCATACTATGAGAGATTGTTGCAGGCGTTTAAGCATTATAGTAGTACAGAGACAATTGAGCCGAAAGACATGATTCATTTTGTGTTCAGATTTGTGGAAGGATCGAGACCTAAAATTAGCCAGATGGTTAAGAGTCATTTGATTTGCTTGCAAGCAAAGCCGATTGATGAGGTACTGCAGTATGCAAAGTACTGTAATGACAAGATTGAGTTGAAGCAGAGAAAGTTGAAAGAAAAGGCAATGGTGATGCAGATTAGAGTGGCACATTCAGGGATGCAGGGAAATTGTCTGCAGCAGCATCAACAACAGGTATATGTGGTATTTCAAAATCAGTCAAGAGGTAGAGGTCGCAGAGGAATTGGAAACGGAACCGTAGCCCCAATTTGGGCACTGTAATGGTTCAGAATGATGTGCAGGGAATGAAGAGATTGTTGCCATGCCATGCTTGCGGAGGAATAGGACATTGGGAGCGGGAGTGTCCGATGATGGTACAGGAAGGTGTTGTTCAGCAAACAAGTGACATCAATTTGTTCCAAAACATGAGAGGATCGAGAATGAGGGGTCATAATCCAAATTTTCAAAGCAATGTGAATCAGACGCAAAAATGTCAGCCCATGCAGCAGGTGCAAATGCCACATATGCAGATGACACAGTCACAGTTAATGCAACAGCAGGTTCAAATTGTACCTAGACAGCAAATCCAAATACCTCAAGCCCCAATGGAGCAGCAGCAGGTGATTCTTCCTCAACGGGTCACAGATCAAAGGTTTAACCAGAGTAATAGCACAGTACACCAATTCAGAAGGATCCATATGTGAAGGGGAAAGCAATAGGTCACAAAGTTTCATTCTTGGTTGACACAGGAGCTACATGCTCTACAGTGAGAACTGCGAAGTTCCAAACCTGCCCCTTTCAGGAAAAACAGTCCATATTGTAGCAGTAGCGAATCGGTATTTGACCAACCCAATTACAGAACCAGTTCAAGTTAAAATTGGCAACTTTACAGGATTAGGATTACACAAATTCGTAGTTTGTGACTCAAATCTGGTATCCTTACTGGTATCCTTACTGGGAAGGGACTTGTTGTTTAAAGCCAGATGCTTGATTACTTGCTCAAATGATAGAATTGAGATACAGACGAACAGTGATGAGGAGGATGACCCAGCTCCAGAGACAGAGTGTGAGATAATAAACGAGGAGTACCCCCTGATTAGCTTCTTTCCAGTTTTTACAGTAAAGGATCTTCCTTCTGACTTACAAGGAACAGTTAAAGAGAGAGTGTGGGATTTGACAGGGAAAGACATTGGCCTGATAAAGGGAGTTGAGCTGGTTAAGGTTCCAGAAATGCCGAACACAATCTTTCCCCCAGATTCCCCTGTCCCACATGATACGGGACATCATTGAAAAGGTTGCTCCCATAAATGCAGAATTAGTGAAGCAAGGGGGTTTGAAAGAAGTATTGAGCAGCCCATGTAATTCACTGATTATCGGATTGAGAAAGCCCTGTGGGAAAGTTCAGACTGTTCAAAATTTGAGGAAAATAGATGACATTGTGATTAAATGTTGTCCCGTAGTGCCAAATCCAGCCTTGATTTTGTTTCAGATTCCATGCGATGCCGAATGATTCACTGTTATAGATTTGTCACAGGCATTCTTTTCTGTGTGACTATACAAGTGGATAGTCAATTTCTCTTCTGTTTCAAATTTTTAGATCGAGTATACTGTTGTAGAATTCCTCAAGGGTTTTCCAAATCATCTTCCATATTCAACCAGGACTGAAAAAGAACCTGGAGTCGTTGGAAATGCCTTTCCAATCGACATTGATACAGTACATTGATGATTTGTTGATTGCATCCAAAACAAAGGAAAAGTGCCAATATGACATGATTGCCTTACTGACCCATTTGGGAAAGAATGGTCATAAAGTGTCCATAAACTAAATTGCAATACTGTCAGAAAGAAGTTAAATATTTGGGTTAATAGATTGAGAAGGGAATTAGGAAAATATCCAGAGAAAGGGTCATAGCCATATTGCAGATGAGCCCCTCAGCCACACTGAAAGATGTCAGGATGTTTTTGGGGATGGTAGGCTACTGTCAGCAGTGGATTCGCAACTTTTCAGTCATTTCGAAGCCATTGCAGAAGCTGATTCACAAAGAGGTCACTGATCCCTTAGTGTTAGATTAAGCCTGTATGAAAGCATTTTTTGAATTGAGAGAAAGTTTGTGCAAAGTTCCGGCTTTGGGAATGCCTGACTACATAAACCCTTTATGTTGTTTTGTCATGAGCATGATGCGTGTTCTTTGTCTGTCTTGACTCAAGTCCATGGTGGTGTATGTGTTGACGATTGTCTGAATCTTTAGTCATTGGATTAAAGCTTATCCTAAACAAAGAAATGACAGTCTCACAGAAGCGAAATTACTGCTTAGGGAACTGATACCATATTTTGGGTTTCCAATCTCTGTAGAATCAGCTAGAGGAAGTCACTTCAACAATTAAGTAATTAAATTACTATGTTCAGCCTTAAAATTGAGCAGAAGTTGAATTGTAGTTACCGCCCTGAAGCATCAGGTCTTGTGGAACAGATGAATGGTACCTTGAAATCAAGAATGGCGAAAATGGACACACTACCATTAGTTCTGATGACAATGAGAAACACACCCGACAGGAAGACAGGACTGTCACCGCATGAGATCCTCATGGGCTGAGAAATAAGGTTGCCAGCGGTTCCTGCAAATGCTCTTGTGAACATAATGAATGATATGGTGTTGGACTACTGCAAGGGTCTGGCTGATGTGGTTCGCTCTTTCTCTCTTTAGGTGGAAGCCACCACACTGCAACTGTCTCAAGATCAAGGACACAACCTGAAAGCAGGTGACTGGGTTGTGATCAGAAAACACGTGAGGAATACGTGTTTGGAGCGTCGGTGAAAAGGCCCTTACCAGGTAGTTTTGATCACTTCTACAGCTGTTAAGTGCGGTGGAGTTCTGAAATGGATCCACGCAAGCCATACAAGAAAAGTGGCATGTCCTTTGGATAATGAAGAAGAGTTGTTGAGAGTACTAACAACAACCCGACCAACCTCAGGGCCAGAAAGAGGAGAAAGAGGAACTGAGACCGGATCTGAGCAAATCGAGAGAAGTTCAGGCACTCCTGTGAGAGATGAAGGAGAAGTCTTACAGGAAAGTGAACCATTTTCAATTGAGGCAGCAGGAGAGTCTAGTCAGAGGAGGGCTCTCCCTGAAGTAGACAATCTTAAGAGACAAACAGAGCAAACCACAGACCCCGAGGGGGAAGGAGTTGAGGCAGATCAAAGCCCCTGTGGTCTGACTCCTCCTGAACCAGCTGCAGGTCTGTCAAAAGGAAGTCCTCCAGAGCAAGAAGAAGTTACAAGTTTGATACTGAAAAGAGCATTGACAGATGGTCCACTGAAAGGAGGTAAGTGGCCAGAGTCACAAGCAAAGAGAAAGGAAGCGATTACAATGACGACTATTGAGGAGGAAGTAGATATGACAAGGAGAGAAGATATGAATGAAGAAGAAATAAACTGAGATAGAAAGTTGAAAAGAAAGAGAATTGTGAGTGGAAGGTACGCTTGCCCTGAATGATCATATGCAACAAGTGAATGGCAAAGAGAATTTTTGTCTTTTTGTTTTGACTGAGACATTTCAGGTCAATATTTTGGCACTTGAAGAAAACTGATGAACTGAACTGTTGAAACTATTTGTCGAGAGAAGTATAAAGAAAGAGACTGTTGAAAGTAACTGGGAAAGGCTTTTGATAACCTGATTTAACAAGATAACCTGATTTGACAAGCTGATAAACTGATTTTGACAACATTACCGATTTTGACTAAAGGATCCTGGAAATAAGACTGAAAGCTGGTACTAATTGCTGAAAGAAGATTACAAATTTTGTGTTAGACTTTTGCTGCATAGTTATTATTTTTCTCTTCTACTTTCTGATTCTTTACTGATCATGACTAACGTTAGCCAGCAAGGTAGGAAGAATAGGTGCTGTAAATACTTGAGTACTGGTTTGGGGATTGTATGCATGATATTGTGCTTGATATTGACTGTGGGAATGACTGTTCTTGACAAGGATAAAGCCAACCATACTTCAACTTTAGAAACAACTACTGCACTCACAGAAATAGAGAAGTTTAGGTTACATGAGAAGTATCTGCATGTAGATAATACAGAAGGAGAACTTTCTTCTAGTGTTTTTTATCGCTTATTGAGTGAGAAATGTTGAGACGATGGATGCGAGAAATTTTTATGTTTGTACTCAGATTCCTTCATCAGTCGAAGGAGTTAGTTATCATAGTTTGCCCCTCACTTGTGGGATAAGTTGTAGTCTGTTGCTAACAAGATTCTATAACCCGGAGTACATCCAGTATTTTAAATCTAACTACAATGTTGTGTTTTCGTTTGTCCCTATAATTAAGTACCAAAGATGGAATGAAGATTAAAAGGGATAGAGATGACAAATTTAGCTGAAGCAAAAATTTGTGTGGGAAGATTTAAGTGTGATGACATATTTAGTCATCAGAGGAGGGATTGCTAATGCTGAAATTTTAATAATGGATATTCATGTGTTCTGAATGTTAAATCTGCATAGAACATGTGTTAACATAGAGAAATAATACTCAACATTGAAAATGTGCCTACTTGAGTGACCACCAATAATTACAAAGTGTACTTATTAATGGCTTATTAATGTGAAATATTGTGCTCATGTTTGGATTAATGTAGTAGTATGTCATATTAATGGTCATGTATTTTGTATTTGCTTTATTGATCATAGGCCTTAATTTAGTGAGGTCTTTGCCCTAGTTGCACAGCCTCATGTCCAGTTGCATTGCTTAGACGAATCATAAAATGGCTGCTCAGAGAATTAAATTGTCATTTTCTATTGTGTTGACCGAATGCTAATAGCTAGACTTCTTTCCCATGAGAACTGCTTGCTAGAATATGTTGTACTAGCTACTGATACTTTGGAAAACTTAATGTGTGTGTAAAGGTGATGTTCCCAGGAACTAACAATGGATGAACTGACTGGAGTATAAACTGATACAAATTTGTTACCTGACGAGCCCAACAACAGGAACAGAAGAAGAAGAGACAATCATCGGCATGTGAACAACGGTTCAGTAAATTCTTAGATTTGAGGTTTTACTTTCACTGGACTAAACGTAAATGTACGATTCTTTGACCAATAGCAACGTGGGAAGTAGTTTTAGGGAATCTAACTTAGCCAGACTGCACCAAGAGGACATACCCTATTAGCTATATTCTTTCCAAACTGCACAGAGAGAGCTCACATTTTTCCTAAATCTTTATTGAGAAGTGACATTCTATTATGTCCATTCCTGAGATATTTCTATCTTGAACTCTGTTGCTGAATTCTGATGCTTTGCTGACCGAACAGATGTCCAATTGACAAAGATGGTTGCAGCTTGCTGAACCAAAGTGAGGCAAGGTATAAGACGATGTTACTGATGGCTATGTCTATTTGCTTTTGTTTTTAGGAACCAAACGCTAATTTTTATGTAGCCATAGTTAGATGTTTTTCCAAATTTCTGTTGACTAAATTGTTTTGCAAGAAGCCCAAACATGCTATTCTAATCAGAAGGTTAGTTAGGATACTCACTGATGATGCTTGCTAGATATTAACAACAGTTGATGTATATTCTTTGCTGAACCTACATGTGTGCCATTTCCATTGCGCAGTTATTCTTGCTATTGATTTGTACTGTACCTCAAGAATGTGTTGTGATCCAAGCTTTGATTAAATTGAGATTCTTTAGAAGATTCGGTCAACCAGTATTGTTTCTGTATGCTTATCATTTGATTTTGAGACTAAGTTACGTAATATTAGTATTGTTAATATAAGGAAATAAACATTCTAACTTGTTACACAAGGTGTGGTTATTCATGGCCAAAGGGTCATGGTGTGTGGAAATTATTGACTCCAAAGGTTATTGATGTTATTGATTGGTATTGCTATTGATTTATTTTGGAACTGAGTGTTATGGTGGGAAGTACTCTAAGCACAGTCAAAAGGTCCATCAAATCTCTAATGCGTCCCCTTATGAACTAATGATAAGTAACCAAATAAGGTCAGATGCCCTAACACAGCCAGGTGGGTCGGGCTTATATCACCTTTTAGGGACCTTTCTTATTCAAAGCAGGGGGGAGCAGGACCAGCACATCTTCGAGGCTTCCACAGTCAAACTCAGTTCACAAGATGCACCACTTACAAGTTGGCCCAGGAGTTACTGTAGCACTTTGGGTGGTGGATAGGGAAAACTGCCCCACAGTCAGGCTGGCTCTCAGTTGTCCATAGGCCGGCTGTGGACCCAAATTTAATACTGAAATATGACAGAAATAACTTCCCTCTTACCCACTAATATGTTTTATAATGCAAATAAAAATATATATGTATATTTGTAATAAAGAACCAGAACTTAGGGATAAGTGGCTAATTGAGTTAGTATGAAGATACCCACTTTGGAAATCATTGCAGGCCTTTCTGCAAAGATTCTAATTGCCATGGCTCTGGAGATCAATGCATTGGTCAGAAAACATGGAAGGACACCCTTATTAGAAACAGCAAGTTTACAGCCAGGTTACTGCTCCTGAACCCAAGAAAAAAGGCACCCTGATGTTGGGTGAAGGCAATAATCTGTCCTTGTGTATTGTAAAGCCAACCCAAAGATTTATATGAAAGTGGTGGCTACTGCATTGTAAGCAACTGAAACATAAGAGGAAAACAAGTCAAGAAACCACAGATAAAGGCATCTTCAAATCAGCCCTAAGATGACATGGAACACCAAGTACACAGCTCTTACAGATTGCATCAACACCGGCAGTAGCACAAGGACATCTTTGCCATCATCAAAGATTTCACCCTTCTCCTGCCGCCTCCTGCAACCTTACCCCCTCACAAGATCTTTGCTTCAAGCTCTTTGAATTTGGCTTTAACTAAATCACCTCCATATATAGCAACTTTGACCCTCAACCAAACCCAACTGCTGCAACAAAACTTCACATCACAGCCAAAGGGTGAATTCTGACCTCACGCCCTACCATCACCACCATCGAAATCATTGCTACCATGAAGACCATCCACTTGGGGGTCTTATCTGACCTTTGTCCTTACCATACCTTCACAAAATGACTCCTACCAATCAGCAAAGCACTTACACCCATCATTAATGCCTCTGTTGAGAGCCACATTCAAAGACACATGGAAACAGGCTACTGTCATGCCCCTGCTCCAAATAAACCATCTGTTGACCCAGCCACACTTGCAAGCTACAGACCCATGTTCCTACTACCATACCTGGCAACTGACACCTCACTGTCTACCTCAGCATCTCCCAGCTTCTCAACACCACCACAGTCCAGATTCAGGCCCATCCACAGTACAGAAATAGCACTCATCACCACAATAGAATATCTCTCCATGATCCTTGACAGAGGACCTATCTGCAGCATTTGACACAGTCTCACATCCCATCCTCATCATGTTCCTCCACAAGTCTGGCATCCAAGAACCTTCTCTCCACTGGATTTGCCTCTTCCTGAGAAAGCAAGCTGTCAACTTGGCGCCTTACTCCTGCACTATCAGCAGTTTTATGAACTTTATGAATTTGTGATACACTGGGAGCAACTGGCACACCAGTCCATGGAGCATGCATCATGTTTCTGTCTCTAGTGCAAACCAGCTAAATGTCTTTCTGTTTCAGTCTAGAGACTTGTAATTGAAAGCTACTCTGCAGAAGTGGGTCTTAAACACATTGGTCAGTGTCATGGGTAAAAAGTAAATTCTTATCACCCATCTTCAAGTCATCAGCATTAGGAAAGTAGCTCTTGCCTGGTTCAAATCTTTTCTTTCCAAACACACTTAATTATTCACACTGCCACCTTAAAATTGTGACAGCCTACCGATTGCTCAGAGGGTTCTTCAAGATTTGTCCTTAAGCCTGACGCTATTCAATGTGTATGCCAATTTACTAACTTCTTTGGCTGGATCTTTTGGTTTTCAAACTGCTTTTATGTGGATGACACTTATATCATCCTCTCTATCTCTGAACATTTTTGTTCCACCCAAGGTAAATCTTCTACTTGCATGAGTGTAATCTGGATGAATGGTAGATGCCTTAAGCTCAACGACGACAAAACTGAGATTCTGATATTTGACAAATGTCTCTCTTTTGGGTTGAATCAAAGGTGGCCAATGAAACTCATGTGAATTTTTTTGTTGATGGTACCAGTCTCATCAACAAATATTTGTGTGTTTCTGATCCGTTCCGGCATCAGTTTTGCTGGTCACATCAACTGTATCTCATCTCTATAGTCTCACTGCTCAGAGACCTTCGTAAATCATCCCAGTTTTCCATTCACCGGCACTAATACTATCATACAAGTTCTCATTTCCTCTATCTCATGCTTGCAAGTCATTCAGGATGCCACTGCCCACCTCATACTTAATGTTCCTGCATGTCAGTCTGTCTCCTCTTGCTTATCTTCTCTTCACTGGTTTCCAATCAAGAAAAGGCTTGTTTTCAAAGTTATGTGCATCACACACAAATCGTTGCATGAAGCTGGTCCCCATTTCTTGCGTAAGATGATCACTCCTTACACTCTGAGCTCTCTACATTCTAGTCAGCACATGCTCCTTAGTGTTTCTAGATTTTGTCAGATGCATACAGGCAGCCATTCGTTCTGTTGTCTAGTTACCAAGTACTGAAACGTCCTCGATCTAACTCTACGGTCCACTGTCACTCACCTAACCTATAGAAAGCAACTTAAAACTAGGCTCTTCACTGCACAGATGTAAGTCCTGCAGCCTCTCTATATTTTTGCTCTAGCACTCTTCACTACACAGATGTAAGTCCTGCATCCTCTCTATGTTTTTGCTGTAGGGCCAGGATGCCCTACCTGGGTGGTTGCATGCTCTTCAAATAATAATAGTAATAACAATGTGTTTATTTTGGTTTAAGTGTGTTTTTGAATTAGATTGCTGAACATTCTGCTTTGATGCTCATGTTTGGACAATATACATGAGGGAATGCTGTGAGCACTTAAATGCAGGAAACATTCTAGTGCCAGCTACAGAGAATCTGAGATATAAACATGGAACACTGGGCTGAATGTACCTGAAACAGTTAGTGTGTGAAGCACGGAGTTGCTCCATCAGATACTTGAAGAGCCTTCCTTTGATGTAGTTCTCTGGGACCTTTTTGATTTAAAAAGACATCCCTCTCATCTTAGCCATAACAGAGGTTCCAGGGTCTTGAATAATTGACTAGATCCTGTGGAGCCTGCCCTTACACTAATATGTCACTGTAGGGTGAGAAGTAAGCCCTGCAGCCACCGATTCACAAGTGAATACTCTGTATTAAGTGACATTAATAAGTTATCCCCAGATGGTAACTGAAGAGGCAGCAGCTAGAACAGTATGAATCAGAGGGAAATGCATGTTTTAGTTTACTTCCCTCAAAAACCCATAGCCACTAGTACCACCATATAGTGACGGGGAGAGACGTATTCAATTTCACCAAGGCCTATCTGATGGAAAGGTTTTCTTTAGAATGGTTTAGGATGAAGTCAGAAGTGGGTACTACTAAGTAGTAACACGTTCATTTTGTCCACAGGGATACACACGTAAAGAATATGTATTATGGACTATTACAACATTTTCAATAGGGGCCATGGTCTTCTCATGTTCACCAGTTTGTCTTTATAGCAGATAGATTTGGTTTAATGTCAACTTAACGCTGATATTCAAAAAATATTATACAGGGTGGAAATTAAACATTTTTTGTTAACCCATAGTCAATAAAATCCTCAATTAATCAATCAATCAATCACTGCATTTGTAAAGCGCGCTACATACCCGCGAGGGTCTCAAGGCGCTGGGGAGGGGGGTGCTACTGGTCGAAGAGCCAAGTCTTGAGGAGTCTTCTGAAGGCCAGCAGGTCCTGGGTCTGTCGTAGGATGGTGGGGAGAGTGTTCCAGATCTTGGCGGCGAGGTAGGAGAAGGATCTGCCACCGCCGGTGGTTTTTCGGATGCGGGGGACTGTGGCGAGGGCGAGGTTGGCTGAGCGGAGGCTTCGGGTGGGGGTGTGGAAGCTGAGTCGGTTGTTGGGGTAGGTGGGTCCGATGTTGTGCGGTGCTTTATGTGCGTGGATCAGGAGCTTGAAGGTGAT
This sequence comes from Pleurodeles waltl, assembly GCF_031143425.1. Classification (NCBI taxonomy): domain Eukaryota; kingdom Metazoa; phylum Chordata; class Amphibia; order Caudata; family Salamandridae; genus Pleurodeles; species Pleurodeles waltl. The sequence goes on along the minus strand of NC_090438.1, from coordinate 623,238,110 downwards.
CCTTTTGTTGACGGGGAGTCAGAGCAGGCCTCTCAGGTGGAGTGTGATGTGGCTGCGGCGGGGAACATCGAGGATGAGTCGGGCCGAGGCGTTCTGGATGCGTTGGAGTCGTCTCAGGAGCTTGTTTGTAATTCCTGAGTAGAGGGCGTTCCCGTAGTCGAGTCTGTTGGTGATGAGGGCCTGGGTAACGGTTTTTCTCGTGTCGAGGGGGATCCATTTGAAGATCCTGCGGAGCATACGGAGGGTGTTGAAGCAGGACGCGGAGACGGCGTTGACTTGCCTGGTCATGGAGAAAGTGGAGTCGAGGATGACCCCCAGGTTGCGTGCGTGGTCCGTGGGTTCCGGGGCTGTGCCTAGTGACGTGGGCCACCAAGAGTCGTCCCAGGCTGATGGGGTGGGTCTGAGAATGAGGACCTCCGTCTTGTCTGAGTTCAGCTTCAGTCTGCTGTCCTTCATCCAGTCGGCTACGGCCTTCATTCCTCGTGGAGGTTAGCTTTGGCGTTGTGGGGATCTTCGGTGAGGGATATGATCAGCTGGGTGTCGTCGGCGTAGGAGATGATGTTGAGGTTGTGTTGTCGTGCGATGTGGGCGAGGGGGGCAATGTAGATATTGAACAGTGTCGGGCTGAGGGAGGATCCCTGTGGAACGCCGCAGATGATCTCAGTGGTTTTGGAGCGGAAGGGTGGGAGGCGGACGCTCTGGGTTCTGCCGGAGAGGAAGGATGTGGTCCAGGCCAGGTCCTTCTCTTGGGTACCGGCGTTATGGAGGCGTGCTGATAGGGTGCGGTGGCAGACCGTGTCAAAGGCTGCTGATAGGTCGAGGAGGATGAGGGCGGCTGTTTCTCCTTTGTCCATCAGGGTCCGGATGTCGTCAGTGGCGGCGATGAGGGCGGTCTCGGTGCTGTGGTTGCTGCGAAAACCGGATTGGGAAGGGTCCAGGATGTTGTTGACTTCTAGGTAGCGGGTCAGCTGTTTGTTGACAATCTTCTCGGTCACTTTTGCCGGGAAAGGGAGATGGGCCGGAAGTTCTTGAGGTCCTTGGGGTCCGCCTTGGGCTTCTTCAGAAGGGCGTTGATCTCAGCGTGCTTCCAGCTTTCTGGGAAGGTTGCTGTCTCGAAGGAACAGTTGATTGTTTTCCGGAGGTGGGGCTCGATGGCTGCGCTGGCTTTGTTGAAGACGTGGTGAGGGCAGGGGTCCGATGAGGATCCGGAGTGGATGGAGTTCATGGTTTTGATGGTGTCTTCGTCGCTGACGCTGGACCAGACGGTCAGGTGACTGGTGCGAGTGGTAGTCACAGGGGTGGTGGACTCGGTGGTGGGTGCAGGGGGGGTCGGGGTTGAAGCTGTCACGGATGTCGGTGATCTTGCGGTGGAAGAAGGTGGCCAGGGAGTCGCACAGGTCTTGAGATGGTGGGATGGTGTTCGTGATGGAGCTGGGGTTGGAGAGTTCTTTCACGATGCTGAAGAGCTTTTTGGTGTTGTGTGCGTTGTTGTCTAGGCGGTCCTTGAAGGCGGTCTTCTTGGCGGTCCTGATGAGTTGGTGATGTCTGCGGGTGGCGCTCTTGAGGGCTGTGTGGTTGTCTGGTGTTCGGTCGTGGAACCATTTCTTCTCCAGCTTCCGACAGGTGTGCTTGGAGATCCGGAGGTCCTCAGTGAACCAGTCGGCTTTCTTGTTGGTGTGGTTGGTTGTAAAGGTCTTGAGAGGGGAGAGGGTGTTGGCGCAGTCGTTGATCCACTGTGTGAGGTTGGTCGCGGCGGTGTCTGGGTCGGTGGGGTCGGTGGGTGGTCAGTTGGTCCTCGGTGACCTTGCCCCAGCAGCTACGTGGTAGCTGTTGGGTGCGGTGGTGTGTGGTGGGTTTTCTGAAGGTGAAGTGGACGCATCTGTGGTCGGTCCAGTGTGGTTCGGTGGTGTGGTTGAAGGAGACATGGGGGCTTGCGGAGAAGATGGGGTCGAGCGTGTGTCCAGCGGCTTGAGTGGGTGTCGTTACGAGCTGTTTGAGTCCGAGGTTGGCGAGGTTGTCAATCAGGGCGGTGGAGTTGGCGTCGTTGTTGTTCTCGAGGTGGAAGTTCAGGTCCCCGAGGAGGATGTAGTCCGTGGAAGCGAGGGCGTGGGTGCTGATGAGGTCGGCGATGGTGTCACTGAACTGTGGGCAGGGTCCGGGAGGTCTGTAGATGAGAGTTCCTCTGAGGGTGGTGTTGGGGTCAGTGTGGATCTGGAAGTGCATGTGCTCGGCGGTGGTGAGGGTGTCATCGGTGTTCGTTGAGATTTTGATGGAGTCTTTGTGGATGATGGCGATTCCTCCTCCCACTCCATTGGTGCGGTCTCTGCTGGAGATCTTGTAGCACTTTGGGATGGCTGTGGCGATGTCTGGTGCTGAGGTGGCATTCAGCCAGATCTCCGTCAGGAAGGCGACGTCGGGGGCGGTGGAGTCTAGGAGGTCCCAAAGTTCGATGGCGTGCTTGCGAGCGGAGCGGGTGTTGAGGAGGATGCAGTGGAGGTGGTTGGGTTCTCTGGCTGGTGGTGTGGAGGGTTGGATGCTGGTGAATCTGCAGTTCCGGCAGGTGAAAGGCCCCTGGGTGCGTTTCGGGGTGGCCCGGTAGCAGGGGTGGTCTCGTCTGGTGTTGAGTGCGTGGAGGGTGCTTGCGTCGTAGTGCAGTCTGGCATTGCGGGGGTGCGGGTTCCAGGGGTTCTGGTGCTGGGTGCGGTCCAGGCGCGGACGGGTGCAGACGGGCCTCCATATGAGGGCAGAGGGAGGGAGGAGCAGCTGGGAGGTGGGAGCGGGGCGGCCAATGGGAGAGAAGGGGGCGAGGCAGAAGGGGATCAGCAGCAAGGGAAAAACCCGGGGAAAAACCCGAGGGAAAACCCGGGGAAAAAACGGCAGGAAAAGATGGCGGGAGAGGGACACAGAGCACAGGGGTACAGAAAGCAAAACACAGGGGTACAGAAAGCAAAACACAGGGGCACAGAATGAAAAAACGAAGTGGCACAGAAGCCAAGCGCAGGGGTACAGAAAAAAGGGAGCGAGTAGTCAGGCGGCAAAAGCGGCAACGGAGGTTCAACCCACAGGGGGCTGCGTGGCAGATGGGGGGAGCGACCTGCCTGGTGACAGGGTCAAAGGTCGCTCACCTCACCAGGTTGATGTACTAAATGCTACAAAAAGAAATACTGTGGGCCTGATTCACAGGGGTATTAAAAATTTTACATAAGAAATTGAGGTCAATATGTTCTTGTCAGTGCAAGAAATCAACACCTCCTCTCTTGAGTTATGCAGAGTGTTATGTTGCATTCAAATGCAAAAATGTACTGAATAGGAAGCTAGAATTTTGAGCGTTGAAGCAATTTATAAGAAAAAGGCATGTACACAGTGAGGCGCTACACAAGTCCATCACTACCCCAGTATACTGTTCCTCCTAAATACTCTGATTCTTAAATATTTAATACACAAATTTCTATTTCATAGATATTTAAAAAACGTAATCAATCTTTGCTCTAGTACATACTTCATCCTTGTTTCTTTTCCTGGCTATTAGAAGAATCTAGGTCATTCAATTTTATTATTTTTCAATTACGCAGTGTGAACATTATATTTGTATCTCATGGAACAGTTATCAAATATGTATGTTGTAGCTATCATTGCCCATAAGATGCAGAGTAAAGTCTTGAATCTGATCAAGCTATTGAAAAGCGGCTCAGTGATTACTTAGATAAGCTTTTGTTCCTCTCTGTGTGTGGATAGTTGAGGGGGTCAACCTTTGTGGAAGTACGATTATAGAACAAAAAGTTTTTTATCTCACTTTCACCTTTTCCAAGACATTGACATCCAAACACAGTTACAGTGAAGGTTGGTAACAAGTCAAAACATCCAAGTACCTAAATGGTAAAAGCAGACAAAGAAGACACCTAATGACATATCACAGACTTTTAGCAAGCCTTCAGCATAATCCAAAAAATACTGATTTGGTCTTCTTGAGTATCACCTCTAGCAAAATGCAGCATTTGCAGATTTTCATAGACAAGAGACAATTTACATAATACCAAAATGGGATTTTCAGTCATACTGGCAGTATATGCGAACTAGCCTATGACATATCTGGACATGTTTTTGTTAAAACAGCAAAAGACTACAGAAGAACACACTAGCAGGAGATAATTCAGCTCGCAATGTATCTGGATATTGCTGGAGGTAGACACGTTTGCGCTTACTCAAGTTAACTCTATACAAAAAAATTAAGTTGAACATGTAGTTATTGAATTTTATCTTTACAACCTCACTAATGTTATCATGTTGTACAAAGGCAATACCAAGCTGGTTAGGTTTTACCACAGATAGAAATGCAAAGCACTTTTGACAAACAACCAGAAGAGTAAGATGTCATTAATGTCCACTGTCCACTGAAACGTTGAATTGTTAGAGGCACATACTGATTGAGCTGGAAATGGGATAGCATTTTAGGCAGGATGTGAAGGTATGGTCTGAGGAGTAACTTTTGTTTAAAAGACGCACTGGTTCGAAGGAAGACCTAGATAACCATCTGCACAGAACCTCTAAAGTGTAGAGCTCCTTTCAAGCTCCAACAATTAAAAACATAAATAGGTCGATTCGTGGCTTGGGAATAATTGAATGGTTCAAAACTTTATGATTGAAATTATGATCTTGTTTTATTTATTGATGTATCAATTCATAGAATTGGTTTCAAACATGGCAAATTATAATCAAAGCACCTAAGCCATTATTAATTTTGTGACTTATTTAGCGTTGTAATAAAATAAAAGTAAAAAAACAAAGGGAATGATAAGAAGTGCATGTCACATGAAAGACAAAGAGCTCTATCTCCAGTACCATCTCATGGGCTGGTCTGATTAAGAGAATTCCCACTTCTACTTAGACAGGATCCTTCCAACACTGTCGGGAAAGTGTTGATTTTCCAACTAATTTGATAGGTTAGCTTTGAGGCACTCTTTGAATATGGCTAGTCACATATCTATCAAGCAAAGGATATACCTCAATTGTGGAACCACCTCCTCAGCATAAGCTATTCTATTGGTTTTTTATGCTGAATGGCATCATCATTTAGTTCTCAAAAATAAATTCTTATTCTTTTTGGACATAGAGTGACAAAATACAGCTAAATGCAAAACATTGCCTCATTGACTATACTTTGAATTACTGTGCCATTGAGGCTATAGCCCAAACTACATCACCAAGCCCCCTGTGGTAAAGACCTTCCTGTATGAAATTGAGCTAATGGTCAATATGAAAAGGTACATACTATCCTGGTTGACAATTTGTTTGGGGTGATTGGATTTCAGTTTTTGTTTGATATCTGTTGTTGTGACCTGTGCTTGTTTCCTTGTTCCTAAATTATGAGTTCCTCAAGTAGCTGTTCATATAAAGTGATAGAGTTAAATGCTATTTTCGTTAAGTGCACTTTAGAAACCCACATGGGTTTTTAAACCATAATTCTGTTGTGTTCTCATTCAAATTTAATATTTGAATAGTAACTGTTTCTTTTTTTAATGTTTTTATTTTTAATCATTTTATTAACAGTTATGTCAGACGTTACAAACATACAAATGACAAAAGATGAAAGTAATTGGCAAGATTTCGGATCCACACAATACCATGCACAGCACATGCCATACTGCTGTAAATGCAACATCATTATTGTATAGATTGACAAAATATCCTTTACCGTTAACAACAGCAGAACACAACACCCTCCTCCGAACCCATCCAATTCATGCACATCTGATAACATTGGTGACACAAGGAAGCAGGGCATACATCACAGCGCGGCACAATGCATACTATGTGTGATGTGCATGCCTACTGGTCAGTACCTGACAGGTCTGTGGTCATACCCTCTGGGCAGATACCTGCCATGTATCAAGAATCGTCTTCACCCGTCCGGGGTCGGACTCTAGCTTCGCAGTTAAGGGCCATATGTACTAAAGCATTTTCCCATAGACACAGAATGGGTAAAACCCTTTGATACATCTGGCCCTCAGTCTCATATGGTTTTCATATATCTCAAGGGCGGCTCCAACTAGAAAGAAGTTCACCATAAGTATCTGACTGTGTATTACAGTAGATCATATTCTGTACCTACTTCTGCAGCATCAGTAGTGGCACTCTACCCATCACAACGCCACTAGTCTCTTCGCCAATAACAGTCCTACAGGGGACAGTCATGGTGGCATTCTATTGTTAATTAATTCAAAATCATGTTATGGAAGCCATATTCTCAGCAAAATTATTAAATGAAAGCAAATGAGGATAAAGGAGGAGTAGTGATAAAGAAGGGGTTACTCTGAATACCATGTATGGCTTGTATGGTAAGCACAGTCAAGACAGTGGGAAGGATGGGGTGTAAGCGATATCTATCTACTTTCTGTTTCTTTGTCTCTGTGCTGACAAGAAACACAGAAACAAAGAAAAACGCAGCAAAACTTTCTAACCTTCCCAATTTTCGTTAACATTTTTGCCCACCATTTCTGCTGGGAAGTTGCTCCATATGGTCTTTTATGGCATCGTGCTCAAAGGGTATCATCCGATGTTGTCTGTGTATCTCCCTCTATCTAGCCTCATATTGTGATCTCTGCACTGTTAGTACTCATTAGCTAAAGCTTGCATTTCTCTTTTACTGCTTATTTCATTTAGGCTTCTGCAGGCCTCTTTCATGTCCGTACCACTCAGTTACCTCATTATTAAATTGTAGCCTCTCTTCAAACGGACAGTTATTTCATCCATACTTACTTTGAGAACGACACTGAATTTTTTTCAACCATTCTTATTTTTGGGGTGCTTTTATACCTAGGGGTGGCTTTCAAATAACTGTTTACAGCTGGAATGCCTGCTTCTGATATCTTTTGGCCTTAATGTACCCGATGAACCCACCACTGCTCGTCCTTTCCCCATGGACATATCTCACCAATTGTCCACGTTGAGCGCACCAGACATGATCATCAAAACCTTCTTTTGTTATCCTTAAAGGTCTCATCTCCCATGCCGTACTGCTCTTTGAACCCTGACCGGGTTACTCTTTTTGTCAGCTTGGTTGTCCCTGCGCTAAATCAAATAGTGCGATTTTCATATCAATTTCAGGTTTGAATGTCCTCCTATGAATTGACCATTGGTGCAAATTTTATTTTAAAAAAAGCTTCTAACATAAAGCAGTGCTTTGCTCGGGCTACATAACTGTATCAGCCAATTTTTTATGTTAAAGCTGGAAGACAAATATTATGTATTGGGATCATAGACAAGAAGCACAAGAAGCAATCTAGAAATAAATCATAACATCATGCACCAGCATTCACTTCTGATAAACAGGGTGTCTGTGTTACAATCGACTGCGACCCTAAGCAGGGTAGATTTGCAACTGAATAGGTCTGCCATGGAGCACAACCTAACTTTGGTGTCTACAACCTGTGACTGTGTGTTACCATGACTTGCAGCCGGTTGGCCAGTGAGAATGGAATAAAAGCATGAAGCGGAAGCTTAAATACCATAAACAAGTGTTGGTGAGTGGGCATTGAAGCTCGAAAGCCTGATTCCTGTACTCCTACATCCACTACTTGAATACACATTGCATACATTAATGTGAATGGGCACTCAGGCAACATTTTAGTACGCCAAAGTCTGAGGTGTTAGCTCCGCCTACCCGCGTAGGCGAGAGGTTCTTCAGTCAAGAACATTTTTAAAACAATTCTTCCGTACTGCACATTTAACAGTACAACGCCCCAGTAAATAATTATAATGCCGTAAATATTAATGTCAATTCATATAAATAGGATATACAGTTTTTCCAATATATAAATTATCCTAATTCACTTCTACCTTGCACTACCTTTCATTTTCTAATACTTCTATTTCCAAGCAGATTAGCTGTCACAGAATGTAACAATCCCGCTCCTTCAAGAATCTGGCACCAGGGCAAGCGCTCTTAAACTTAATATTTCTCACTTTGCGGATTTATACCGCGATGGTCAATTCCTCACACACAATTGCCTGAGGTAGAGGGCACAAGTCACACACCACTAGACACATTGTTGTACTACCAACTTCAGGCAACATTGCGCACCTTACACCCCACTTTCCCTGTTGCACCACCAACACTGCCGCCATTAGAAATAATTATTTCATCCCTGTCTCCTAGGTGCCTGATCACTCGCCTCTATACCTCCAGCCAGGCTTCTGCCGCGCTTTTCACATCAGGTGCCTTTGCAAGGTGGGATGAGGACCTCTCCATAACACTCTGGTAAACAATGGGGCTATTGCTATGGCCAACTCTCCCCCAACGACAGATTGCATCACACATACATTAAGGCCCATATTTATACTTTTTTAGCTCCACATTTGCGTCATTTTTTGACACAAAAGCGGCGCAAATTTACAAAATACAATTGTGTTTTGTAAGTTTGCGCTGCTTTTGTGTCAAAAAGCGGTGCAAATGCGGCGCTAAAAAAGTATAAATATGGGCCTAAATATTTGCACCTCTTCTATCGATACCCCTTACAACTATTTAAAATAGGCTTAGTCCCAGATGCGAGGTGCATTAGATGCAGAGATGCTCAGGCCTGCACTTAGTGTGGCTATGCCCAATGATAATGGCGCTTTGGGGGCGGTCATGGTATCACACAGGAAATAACAGGACACTCCCCATCCAGGACGCCGTTAGTGGCACTAATGGAACATGTGGTGCAGGTGCCTGTTGAGAGCAGACGCCTCACAGCCATGTTACTCCTGTTAGCAAATATGAGAGTGACCAGGCACTGGGGTAGGTGTTTATCCCCCACAGTCAGCGCCAAGAACAATTAGACACATATGGAGATCTGCTGCCGCCATGCTCCCGACACAAAGACCTATGGTGCCCCCCTTCCATCCTTATCTATGCACTCAGAACAGACCTATTTCTCCCATCACTACATTAGCTACCACCACATTCCAGACAGTGGGGCAAGCAACCGTGAGACCAACATCGCCCATAGGTCCCCGCCACAACAACCCTAACTAGAGAATGCCGCCCGCAGGTCGACTTCAGGTAATTTCTGGTAGACACTAATTAGCACAGTTCTCTAGCTCCTAAACTCTGCCCTGTAACTAATGACAATGTTTTCAAGTTGTAGACCCACCAATGGGACCTTCAATAACATGTTGTATCTCATGATGTATGTATGGAACTGTATCGGGTGTCATCAAGAAACATGGTATTCACTAAATGTACATCACGATGATTGCTGTAATTGTTTTTAATGCAAAATCAATAAATAAAATAATATATATAAAAAGCTATCACAGAATGTGACTGTGAATCTACTTGGAGGAATGACAATTTATACATATTTCACAATCTGAGCTGTCTCTCAGAATACACACAGATGTAGACAACAGAGTTATGTTAAAGTTATTTAATATGCTTGAATAGCAGACAGCAGTTTTATACCGTGATAAAGGCATCAAAACGTATCATTGACATCCTGAATTGTCTCCATAACCACATGAAAACTTCTTTTCAAGAAAGGAACAAATCCCTGAATTTGAGCAATAACAATAAAAACAGCATAAATTGCCACTCAAATATCAGCATGTTCCAACATTAACACTTGCCATTTTCAGTGGACACAGTTGGTCACTGCTCAACCATCAGTGTATTTAATTAAAGTACTCTTGATTTGGTAAAATAACACATTTTGCCCCCAAACACTAGTTTGGCATGTGATATTCTATGTTGGACCTGGCCCTTTTTGCAGGGTCATTCCCAAAAATGTTGCCTTCTTCCTCCTCTTTTTCTGACCTCTTTTTGTTGGCTATAGGACTCTGGGCACTTTATCACTGCTGATCAGCACTAATGTGCATGTGCTCTCCCTTCTAAAGTTGACTTACACCTGATTGGCACATTTAAGTTACCTGTAAGCCCCTTGTACAGTGGTATCACTTATACCCAGGGCCTGTAAATTAAATGCTACTAGTGGGCCTGTAGCACAGCTTGCACCACTCAGAGAAGTAGCCGTTCAAACCTGTCTCAGGCCTGCCGCCGCAGGGCCTGTGTACACAGTTTACTGCCACAGAGGCTTGGAATCTAAATTTACTTCCCAGGCCTAGAACTCCAATTTTACTACATATATGTCACACCCTAAGGTAGGACCTAGGTTGCCCTATGAGCAGGCTGTGGGCAGGTAAGAGGTGGGACAAGTGCCTTATTGTGTGACCTGTCCTAGTAGTGACAAACAGCATATTTGGGTTTTCACTGCTGTGAGTGCTACCTCTCTCGTTTCTCACTGCTGTGAATGCTGCCTCTCTCATAGGTTTGCATTGGGGATGCCCTTTCGTATGTCTAAGTGGTTATTTCTGGTCTATGAGTGGTAGCGTGGGCATGTTTTGTATGTCTTGGATGTTGAGACATGCTGCTTACTGGTGTAGGTAGATTTTAATTACCATTGTAGAAATGCCAATTTTAGAAAGTGGGAATTTCTCTGTCCTTATGACTCTATTGCTTTGGAGATTGACTCCAATTCATGACTGGGGCAGAGTGACAGCTGGGTCTTCTACATACTTTCCAGAGAGCCAGAAAATGCTCACTTTCTAAAAGTGGCATTTTCAAACACACAATCTTAAAATCAACTTCACTAAAATATGTATTTTTTAACTGTGAGCTCGGAGACCCCAAACTCCACATGTCTATCTGCTCCCAAAGGGAATCTACACTTTAATCATATTCAAAGGCAGCCCCCTGGTTAACCTATGAGAGGGATAGGCCTTGCAACAGTGAAAACCGAATTTAGCAGTACCTCACTGTCAGGACATATAAAACATATTAGTATATGCCCTACCTTAAACATACAATGCACCCTGCCCATGGGGCTACCTAGGGCCTACCTTAGGGGTGTCTTACATGTAAGAAAAGGGAAGGTTTAGGCCTGGCAAGTGGGTACACTTGCCAGGTTGAATTGGCAGTTTAAGCCTGCACACGCATACTCTACAGTGGCAGATCTGAGACATGATTACAGGGCTACTAATGTGGGCGGCACAACCAGTGCTGCAGGACCACTAGTAGCATTTGATCTACAGGCCTTGGGCACCTCTAGTGCACTGTACTAGGGACTTACCAGTAAATCAAATATGCCAATCATGGATGAACCAATTACATACACATTTTGTATAGGAGCACTTGCACTTTAGCACTGGTTAGCAGTGGTAAAGTGCCCAGAGTAACAAAAACAGCAAAAACAGTGTCCAGCACACATCAACAACCTGGCAAACATAGACAAAAAGTTAAGGGAGACCATGCCAAGGATGAAATGTCTAACAGCGTGCATGCCTCACCACCGGCTCTGTAGACCAGGACAGCGTGAGGTTTGGAAACAGCTTGGGCCATCCCTCCAAGTAGTCCTTTGTGTTCTATTCCTGGGGAGAGCGAGGGCAGCAATCTTGTGGGCCAAGGAGGGCACAAGACACACTCCCAGTTCGTGGTGGTTCCCCGGGGAGGAGACCCTGGGGTCCACAGCCACACCACACAGATGCAGGTGGCTTAGTTTTGTGTTCTCAATGAGGGGGACCCAGAGAGGTCACCCCGCTACCAAGGAAGCTGTGTGTGCCCCCTGCTTTTGTGGCCCATTAGTGAGTGGGAGCCTTGGTCTCCTACAGCTGCCACACGGATGGGGAGGAATCCTCATCGGAGGCCCCGGTCCGGCTGCTTCTTGTACTGAGAGGGGTTACCGCCTACCCTATAATAGAGGTGCAGATGCACCACATCTATGTATTTTGGCTGGTAATCAACAACCAATGGTGTGGGATCATCGTAAAAAGGTTTAGTTTGCTATAGAGATGTTGTGGTCACCATGTGTGTTCACTAAGACAATTTTCATTCCCTTGGGACCTTTGTGGTGGTTATGCCCTGATTCATAAAGTCGCTTTTGCTTGGTTGTTGTAACAAACATATTTCAGGATCTGCTTTACCTGCATAAGGTGGGTGTCTATGGCCTGTGCATGTGAGGATGTTTCTTATATTTGCCTTTGTGATACTAATGATCTGACCACTATTTACTTAGCAGGATACTACAAATTCATGTTGTTTTGGTCTATGATATTTTGTGTTTATGCAATACAGTTTATCTTTATTTAACTTTTTTTGAAGTCTCTTTTTGTGGTGTATTTATTGATTCACTGAGTTCTGTGTGTTGTGCAAATGCGTTACACAATGCCTCTGGGATAAGCCTGACTGTTTGTGTCAAGCTACCAATCAGGGGTTATCTTAGGTATGTATCTCCCTTGCCCTGAATAGAGTGGTGGTTACTGCCTGGCTGAGGTGCCTTCCCTAGCCAACCCGGAACCCCATTTCTAACATTCTAAAACAACACTATTCTGATGCTGACATCAGACTTTCATTTTTAGTATAAATAAAAAAATCTGTTCTGAAATACCGCTTTCTAGAAATAGCCATTTTGTTCCTAAAAATCAATCGTTTTCAAAACACATAATGATTTTCTCCAGAAATATGTTTTTTTCATTTTTAGTTAATACATATATGCCTCCCCCAAAAAATCTATGCTGCACTGCAAACACTGTCCATGTGTAAGTCATTGCCTTGATATGTACAATAATTCCCCCACTTCCATAAACCTAACAATGCCAAGATGTGCCCCAGATACAGGCCCATGGACAAGTCATTTACATTATGTTCTGAAAACACCTGCTGATAGGCAGTCAATACCGGGTTGCACCAAAGGAGCTCCCAAAAGAATGCCAGTGTCATTATGTACCCAAACTATCTGGTAGACTGACAACTGCGTAATGCTCTTCAGATATCACCGCATAGGCCAATGCCATGATGCAACCCAGGTATTCTTCCCAAAAGACCATAGACCCATATAGGTCAGTCAATGCCTCTGTGTGTCCGAGAATAACCCCAACATAGCAACTGCTGCTTAATGTGCAACAGACAACTACCCAATGACAGTCAATGCCATGATGTCCCAATAGCTTCATTCAAAGCCCATCAGTGCTTATCATTCCTATAAGACACATTAACCTTGAGTGTGATCACTATTATTTTCTGGTAATTACCATCATATATTCACATGCCTCACCATATACTAGTCACTGTTCTGATGTGCCTACATATCCCCCACCATGTGCTAGCCAAAGCCACCATGTGTCTTAGGCGTCCCTGAAAGGCAGTCAATATCACAATGTGCAACAGGCATCCCACCATAGGTCAATCAAATCCATTCTGTCTCTTTAGTATCCCTCATAGGCCAGCCAATGGTATGATGAATAGATGTGTGAGTGCAGTATTTTAATAGTGAGAACCTAGTCAAAGGCAGCGGGCCTCTAACCAAATGCCAGTCAATGAGATGATGTGCCCCACATGACGGCTAATACAGTAAAGAGCACCAGGTATATCTTCTACATGACAGTAAGTTGCATAATTTGGTGCATTCATCCCCAGAACGTAAATGATAATATGAAGTACCCTGGGTATTGCCCTTTAGACAAGCCAAAACCATAATGTGCTCTAGCCATCCACCTTATAGTCCATGCAATGCCATGCTAAACCTCATGAGACCAAAGAATGGCATGATACAGGCAAGGCGTCTTGAAAGGTAATAAGTCAGTTATGTATCCCAAGCATTCCCAGAGGATGATCAACATCTAAATGTATCCCAATAATACTCCAAAGTCTAGTTAATGTCATCAGATGCTCAGAAACACTTTAATTTGTCAAAACAATGTCAAGACACACTATAGGTATTCCCCAAGAGGTCAGCCAATGTCATAATATGCCCTTATCAATGACTGGACATGCCTCAGCCTTTCTTGTCACAGCCTAGGAAATGCCAAGAGAGGCCCAAGGCAAATCCCCACCAAAGATGATTCAGTTCCAAGATGTGTTTGAAGTGCCACCATAATAGACAATTGATGGCATAATGCTGTGCAGAACCTAGCTTCCCACCAAGGACCAGTGAACGGCATCCTATTCTGCAGGGCCCCATCACATACAACACATACACAAAAGCACAAACACAAGTTCTGTGATACAAATGCCCTGAAACATGCAAACATAGACAGACTCACCCCTCATACGTTAGTAAGGCCTCTTGGCTCGGACAGGTAGCAGCTGCACTAGTAAACAGGCAAATGTCAGGGCTCATGAGCCTCGAGTTACATCTGTGCGGACAGCAAATCCAGCCCTGTAGAGTAAAAGTCTTCACTAATATTATACTCCTCAGGAGAAAAATCGGACTAGATTAGTGACAGACTCCACTGACCCACATTTTCCATAGTTTATCACGGATTGGGGTGTATTAAACACTGCAATCCGATGCAGTGGTTTTAAAAATGTCTCAATATGAGCATTGTGGCTAAAACAAATCTTAGAATTGAAAGGAAAAGGCAGAGTTACAGGCGCTTCTTGATGAGAAGTGGGAACTCTGTGTGAACCTTAACATGTGTTAGTGCCCTGTATTCCCTGTTAATTGAGAAATGACCTTCAACTGACACTACAGTGAGCATTTTCGATGTCTACCTATCACAGCATCATTTATATTCAGATTAAATCCTGCTGAAGCCTGGTTTCTATTATGCTAATGGATCCAATGTAAATCTCTTAATGCTTTTTTTGCATTTCCTGATACTGCGATAAAACCAACCCACTGTATTGTGCCAATGTTTACTTTCAAAGTACATAAAAATACTGCGCTCTGAGTCTTAAACTTTCTGAACTCGCTTCAACTCTTCCAGCAAATCCTGTAAGTACTTACCCTAGAGCATTGGTACTCACAAACATTTTCACAGGGGCCAAAAAGTTTGGTTTGTGATGTGCCCAAAGGCCACATCGATACCAGAGGAATGGTGGCCGAGCGAGGGAATTAGGGGGATTTGGCTGATAGGTATGGGTAGGCGAAGTGAAGGATATACACCTAGTGACTGATTTGAGCAATATGAAACTAGGAAATCTAAGATTAATCTCGTCTTCTCCAACTTTCCAAATTGTGTGATCCTAGACAATTGCTTACTTTCACTTTCCCTCCTTTTTGTCATTATCACATATGAGGACAGCAAAATTTCAGCATCTACACTGTAAAAATATGCTCCTGTGTTTGATTTAAAAACAATAACATTGATCATGTACAGTAGGAGACCAGGCCACTCAAAACGTGCACAGAACCTCGGACTTGCCTCTTTAATTCACTATTGGCATATTTGTCAAGGTAGGGTAAGAATTAATGTTTCTGAATTCATGTTTGGAAACTATCACTTGTAAACTAATACTTCTCATTGCAATGATATAATAACTTATACTTAGGTTGATAGGTTCATCATGTTAACTTAATAAACTTTTTGAATTTTGAAGCAACTGTTATATTTTTACACTTTTCTGGCACGATGTCATTAAAAATGAACCTGTTTCTCAAGTGAAGCTCAGGACTCTCTAGTTACTTCCTTTCCACCAGTTAATGACAAAATATTTAAGATCTTTTATTTTTAGAGCTGAATCCAGTGAACAGCAGCCCTGTACTCCTGTTGCCCCCAGGCCGTACTTTGAGTATCCATGCGCTAGAGCCTCTACATTGCGAATATCAAATCATCAACACGTCAGGGGTGCTGGAAGTGATGTCACATAGCATTTGACACCCAAACATAACAGGTAGACCTCTGCCCCAGTCCCTCCCAGCAGCCTGCTATTTTCTTTTGAAGGATTAAAGGAGGGGAAAAAGAATGAAATAGCTCTGAGAGTCATGTTTGCGTTTTTCGGTCCTGCTGCTGCCTTCAGGGTTACTTTGACAAGGGATAGCTGATGGGCATGCAATAGGTACCAGCTTTTGTCCTTTTCTAGCCACAATTTATGCACATGTTCTTCCTGTTGTAGGTCCTTCATAGAAGACGCCACAAATAAAACAGGAAATGGATATGTGATCAAGTTTTCAGCACCAGGTAATAGGACACTACTGGAAGCACCGTGGGGAGGAAGTGACTAGTGCAAACTAGGTAGTCCGGTTATGGGGGAGACTACAAATACACTGCTTGGAGATGACAAGATGCAATATGCTGCCCCAGGACAGACCAGTGTCTATTTATCAACAACAAAGAGTCCTCTGCCAAGTTAGGGGACAGTAAGGCCCATATTTATGCTTTTTTGCACTGCATTTGTGTCATTTTTTGACGCGAAAGCGGTGCAAACTTACAAAAATATAACTGCATTTATGAAGTTTGCGCCGACTTAGCGTCAAAAACTGTGGCAAATGCGGTGCAAAAAAAGGTATAAATATGGGCCTAAGGCCCGTATTTATACTCCGTTTGCGCCGAATTTGCGTCGTTTTTTTCGACGCAAATTCGGCGCAAAACTAACGCCATATTTATACTTTGGCGTTAGACGCGTCTAGCGCCAAAGTATTGGCAAAGAGCGTCATTTTTTAGCGTGAACGCCTTCCTTGCGTTAATGAGATGCAAGGAAGGCGTTCCCGTCTAAAAAAATGACGGCGACGCAAATGCGTCGTATTTATACTCCCGGGCAAAAATCACGCCCGGGAGGTGGCGGGTCAAAAAACCCCGCATTTGCGCCACATTTTAACGCCTGGGTCAGGGTAGGCGTTAAGGGGCCTGTGGGCTCAAAATTAGCCCACAGGTGCCCTCCCCTGCCCCCAGGGACCCCCCCTGCCACCCCTGCCCACCCCAGGAGGACACCCAAGGATGGAGGGACCCACCCCAGGGACATTCAGGTAAGTTCACGTAAGTATAATTTTTGTTATTTTTCAATTTTTTTTGGGTGGCATAGGGGGGCCTTATTTGTGCCCCCCTACATGCCACTATGCCCAATGACCATGCCCAGGGGACATAAGTCCCCTGGGCATGGCCATTGGGCAAGGGGGCATGACTCCTGTCTTTACTAAGACAGGAGTCATTTCAATGGCGTCTGGGCGTCGAAAAAATGGCGCTAATCGGGTTAAGACGATTTTTTAGCGTCAACCCGACTTGCGCCATTTTAAGACGCCCTAGCGCCATTTTCCCCCTACGCCGGCGCTGCCTGGTCTACGTGGTTTTTTTCCACGCACACCAGGCAGCGCCGGTCTGCTTGCGCCGGCTAACGCCATTCCATAAATACGGCGCCCGCATGGAGCTTCGGAATGGCGTTAGACGGCGCTAAATTTTTTGACGCTAAACTGCGTTAGCGCAGTTTAGCGTCAAAAAGTATAAATACGGGCCTCAATGTTTTCTTGACTGTCAGACAGTTAGGCCTACCACTCTGGCCATTATAGGGGGAGGAGGTATGCCAAATGCATGCAAAAGGCCAGACTATATATAGAGAGCATCCGTCAATGTATTCATCATACATACTAGAGGATGGAAACGGCAGGCAGGGAATCACGTCTGATACGAGACCTTCCAATCAGTCTACCTAATCGATTGGATATCGTGTTCCCAGGTCGCATCCATTTACATTAATAATTTGTACAATATTACATTCGATTTTAATCCCCATTGTAAGCAAAATGAAAGCTACAGCGTCTAAATTGAATGGCTTTTGTAATCGTCTGTGGATAGGTGGAAGTTTATGAATAATCCATAAAAGACACAAATCAGTGTGCACAAGAGATAGAGCAAGGGGGCTAACTACTTCGGCTACCTTAGGTGTCCTAGTATGATCGATGACACACGGGAATCCTACAGAAGGATCATTTGATGTGTTGTCGAAAATGCATGCGTAGGAAATGTTTTCTGAAATGGCAAAAGGCGCACAGATTTTCCCAAATGAGCTGCTGAAATGCAAAACAGGGACAATTATAGAAGCGAAGCAATACTTGAAATCCATCCAAGGAGATCCAAGCGTTGCACGTCTCTAAATGCGACTTGTCGCACGGCTAGTTTTGGTATTGTGCATTTATAGGAAATATTTCCGTCCCCCGAATATTTAGCCTTTACAATGCAATTAATTGGCACTTTAATAGTTGGCGTGCACGTCTTTTTGATAACTGTTTTCTAAAAAAAATGTTGAGAACTTTACAATGTTTTTTTTAAACACGAGGAACTATGAGTACTGCCAAATTTTCCTCCCTGCCAAGTCCTATTAGCATAAATGAAAGGTTTATTTTAAGAGATGGCTGATAAATTACTTTACACAATTAGTAATGAGGGTACTGTCAGCAAGGGTGAATCATTTCCCAAGTTTAGCTGGCACGGAGCATGGCTGTCTCCAGCCCGCAGTCGCGACATGATGCCCTGGCCTATCTACAGTCCCATACATCTGCCCTATCTCCTGCAGAGAAAAAGCTTCTGTAAATGAAGGACAGCCTGGACGAAAGAACTGCTTTGTTATGTTGTGCTTTTGTACATGGGTTCATTTAACTAAGTTCATGTTTCTCCATTAATTCACATGGACACACAAAGCCCTGGGATGATGATGATGAGTACAGCAAGGATGGCTGGAATTTGCATAGCGATAGGGGGTTACCGCCAATGGCGCGCTCAGAATTAGACAGCATAGCAAACTAAAGCTGAGTGAACAGCATGGGCTCTGATAAACAGTAACACATTGGCATAACGCATGCAATCACAACGTTTTCTACAGTACGAGGTCAGTGGTAATAAAAATCTTCAGATGTTTGGAGGAAGTGCGAAATTTGAACGAGAATCTATCTTATCTGTTGGTGGACTTTCTTTCATCATGGTGATCGCACGGTGTAGGAAATGTGCATGTAGAGTAGGGTCACCACCGGTCCATAATTTTCACGGACTGCTCGTAACGTCTTTAATCAAAGGCTTAAGCGACAGCATTTGTCCCTAATTTTATCTTTTCAGCTGAAGGACAAATGTAATTAGGACAATTCAGTTTCCCCAGCTGAATTGAAAGGCAGGGAGTCTCCTGTGCTCTGATCCAGAAGGAGGGGCAGACAGATAAAAAAAACAGGCCTTTTTGCCAGGGTGTCTCCTTCCCAAAAGAAATGCAAATGTGCAACTGGTAAATCTGCAAATGTAAAGGGGCTTTGAAATCTATATTGGCTTTACTGGGAGGAGCCACTTGAAGCTTTCTGATGGCAAGGACATTTCCTTTTAGAGAGGTACTGTAAGGGTGTTCAAAGCTGAGCTGTGGAGTGTGTGATTTTAATGGACAGTCATAAACATTTTTGTACTGGGCACATACAATCTGTATATTATTGACATCTGTGTTTTAAAAGGGCTTTTTTATTTAATCCAAATGTATTTGCACATTTTGTGGCAGACTACATTATGCTGTGTGTAATGCACATTTAAAATGAGGACTTACACATTCACAGTGCTTTCAGGGACCTCTGCACCTCATAGTACTAACAAACTCTGGCAAAGCCAATAGGTCTCATTTACGCAAGAGTTATTGTCTGTGCCAATATGTAGTGGTGCAGGGTAGTGGTGTACAATAGAGTGGCAGAATGTGTAGTAGCGTTGAGTGGTGTACAGTGCGGTGGCGTAGAGTACAGAGTCAACTCGAATGGCACAGAGTGCAGTGGTGTAGAGTGATGCAGAGTAGAATAGTGTAGAGTGGTGCAGTACAGGCTAGAGTATAGTGCTATAGAGTGCAGTGGCATAGAGTGGAGTTATGCAGAGTAGAGTGGCATAGAGTGCAGTAGCGTAGAGTGCATTAGTGCACAATTCAGAAGTACAGAGTAGAGTGGTGTAGAGTACAGTGGCAGAGAGTGCAGTGTTACAGAGTATTGTGTCATAGAGTGAAGTGGTGTATAGTGGAGTAAAGTGGCAAAGAGAGAGGTGGCGTAGGCTACAGTGGTGCAGAGTGGAGTACAGTGACATATAGTGCAGTTGTTTAGAGTGCATTGGCGTAGAGTGCGCTGAAGTAGAATGTAGTGGTTTTGAGTGCAGTGGGGCAGAGTGGCATAGAATGCAGTGCATAGAGTAGATTGTTTCAGAGTAGAGCCAATGTGTTGTAGTCATATTATACACCAGAGTGTCTGCTGTTCAATATGGTTAAGAGTTAGTGGCGTAGAGGAGAGTGGAATGGCAAAGAGTGTAGTATAGTGTTGTAGAGTGGAGTGGCAGAGTGTCATGTTTAGGAGTGGCATATAGTGGGGTGGTATGCAGTAATGTTGACTGGTGTAGAGTGGATTGGTGTAGAGTGTTGCAGGATATAGTGGTGTAGAGTGCAGTGGCATTGAATGCAGTGGCATAGAATTCAGCGGCATACAATGCAGGGTCATGGAATGCAGAGTCATAGCTTAGAGTGGTGGATAGTAGAGTGCAGTGGTGCAGAGTGGAGTGGTGCAGAGTACAGTGGCATAGAGTGCAGTAGCGTAGAGTGCATTAGTGCACAATGCAGTAGTACAGAGTAGAGTGGTGTACAGTACAGTGGCAGAGAGTGCAGTGTTGCAGAGTATTGCGTCATAGAGTGAAGTGGTGTATAGTGGAGTAAAGTAGCAAAGAGAGAGGTGGCATAGACTACAGTGGTGCAGAGTGGAGTACTGTGACATATAGTGCAGTTGTTTAGAGTGCATTGGCGTGGAGTGCGCTTAAGTAGAATATAGTGGTTTTGAGTGCAGTGGGGCAGAGTGGCATAGAGTGCAGCGCATAGAGTAAATTGTTTCAGAGTAGAGCGCAGTGGCATAGATTGGAGAGGTGCAGGGTAGAGTGAGTGGCAGAGAGTGCAGTGGGACAGGGTGCGGTGGCATAAAGTAGATTGGTTCACATTAGAGTGAAGTGGCATAGAGTGGAGAGGTGCAGGGTAGAGTGCAGTTGCGTAGAGTGGCATAGAATGTAATAGCATAGAGTGCAGTGGTGCCAGGGTGGTTCCTTGCAGTGGGCTATGGGACACCACCCACTTTAATTGTTGTCCCCTTTTTATTTATTTTTTATTATTTATATTCCAGGCACTTTTTCCCAGACACAAGCACTAGTGCACATGTGCTTGCTGTCGCATTATTTACCGGGCTTAGCCTTCATCAATCCTGGCCTGCAGTGGCCTGCTAGACTTTAGGACCACATCCTTTGTAAAGTAATGTAGCCTCACTAATTGAACACAGGCCGGGCACATTAGGCCTCAGCCCAATGCTTTCAAAGGCTGTGTGTCAATCAGCAAGGATGCACCCCCCCATTCCCATCTCATCACAGGGAGGGTGGAATCAGCAAGACTCACTGATCCCACCATCTCTCTGACAAGACGGGAAGAGTGGACATCAAAAGGTGCTCGAGTTCCAGGCACTTTTGCTGCGTCATCACAGTGTGTTTCAGCAGTGCGTGCTGCTTTTCAGGAATTGCCTGCCTGCCCCCAAAAGTATCCCGCTCCTCGTTTCATCTTGCCACTCTTCAGACTTACAATGTCTAAAAATGCCAGACACGTTTACCTTCGGGCTTTGTGCAGCAGCAGCATCTGGTTAGTCAGAACAGACCATACACACTGGCATATGGGCACATAATATTGCTTTTAGGGGAGGTAATATTAATTAACGCTCTGGCATTCTCTGAAATGTTTTTGCAGTTTTATATAGCGCAAACTGAACTCTAGGGCTGCTTCATGTGGTGCCAAACCCCGGGGATGCCATACAATAGAAAGTCAGCACCATTGGAACTTTTGAAAATGTTTATCTGATCGCCGGTTCTGTTGAAAAATCACCAGTTTAAGACCAGGATTCATGGAACACTGCATTTTGCATAACCTGTGGATGCCACAGTCACTCCTTCACATTTAACATTTTCTACACAAATCAGATGATTTACCACTATGACCCACCTCCGAGTCAGATTAGAAATTTGAGAAAAAAAGGGGTTACTTTGGTTACCGTTACACAGAAATTGAGTCTGATAAAGTCTGCATGGCTCATCCAGTCTGCCCACTTCCTTCTATTAATGGACTCAATCCATTGTCCAGCTTTGCCCAGCTTTTACTTTGCATTTTCTGCATAGAAGCCTCTAAAGTTAGGGTTCTGTATTCATTCTCGCCATTCCTCTCAGAAGAGAGTTTTGTATCTTTACTACAAGGAGAGATATTGCCATATAAGTAAAAAAAAAACATCCAGATTGTGCACATTGTCACTCTTAATACAGTGATTCTGTCATTGATCCAAATTCTTGGACCTGGAGGCTACCCTTTTTCGCATGATCCTGACAAGTCATAAGCAGCAGCATAATATAACTAAAATGATTGAGGCTTTTAAGAAGGGGCTGCCCTTGTATACCTCTGACAGATCCTAATGTATTCCATCCACAGACCTTTTCTGCCAAGCTAGCCTTCAGTAGAGCCCTCAACTCTGCTTAGTTGGGGAAAGTACTGGCAACACTGAAACAACATCACAGAGATAAGCAAAGTGACAATGCACACATGGGACCACAAACTACACTAAACATTTGTCTGATGAAATTACAGAAAGTGGACAAAAGATCCTACAATAAAAGCTAAATTAGTACATTTCTTGAAAGACCCAAGGTAGCTTGTTTTTCGTGCATTGGTGCGATCTAAAATGATGCCTACACTATCACTTCCTTATTGGTAGTAGAACTGGAGCGCACGTTACCTTGGGTGTTAGAAACTCTCCAGACCTCTTAGGCAAAAATCTAAGAGTCTCAGGGCATAGGAGTTGCTAACAAAAACCCTAGGGCTCACAACCACACCCATGCAGGTAAAATCAGGATCATTCCAGACCGCAGCTGTGGGAAGAGGACTTAAAGAAGGGTCATCAAAAGGTTGTTAAAGCGTATGGTTTGACTATTTAATTTTATTAATTGCTACAACATATACATTTAATTGCAGTGATCTATGTGAGTCTAGCCCAAATGGGCCTGCATCTTTGCTGTAGAAACACAATTTCAATTAAAAATCATTTTTGAGCGAGTGCAAAGCAAAATAAATGTTCATATGTGCAAATGAGTATGCACAGACACATCTTGATGATGATCTTGATCTTTACCCTCACCAACATAAAACACACAGTAGTAACCTGTTAGCAAATCCAGGAAGTGTGCAGGAGGCACATCATTCATAGACCTTGTCTGCAGACAGTTGCACACCAGTTTTATTTTTCTTCTTAAGTTTTATGGGGGGAGAGGCACTGCTTAATATTTATACTGAAACGTATCTGAGGTTTTTAGTCACAATGTTTTGATGGCCATTTTGCACAAGAACCTGGGGGTTGAAAAATTGGCCACCCATTTTTTTGTTTCTGATATTGAAATGAGTCCATTGCATAGAAATACTTTGTGTAGAAGGTGAACTCTATCTTAGTTAGGATACTTAGATAGGATTTAAATGTTAACTTTGTTCTCCACAGGATGAACTTAAGAAAGAAAGACTGATTTAAGGAATTTAGGTAATCTCACTTCAAGGCTCATTAAAGGCTGGTGTTTTAACTAATTAGAATAAAGCTAGTCGAGTGAAGAAAGGTGAGATTTAAACACTTTTGAATTGTTAGAACTGATCAAAAGCAGCTTTGTGTTCAGAAATACTACAGCAAATTAATATGAGGCTTATGTATTTTGAACCTGGGTAACAGAATCATATTCATTGCCAGCCATTCAGTGTGCAAGCCTCCTTGATAGTGGTGAGTGCTGAGGTAGCAGGACCCCGTATTAAATTAGTCAATAGAAACTATTGCTTAAATGCTTTATTAGTTTAAGGAAAAAATTCAAGAGAATCCACTATTTCCTTACCATACTAATTCATATATTTGAAATATTAGTTAACAGGGCAGCAATAAGAACTTGGCTTATTAAATATTCAAGACAATGAAGATTTGCCTTTCTCTAACTTGGCTCAATTGCCTGGATTAAGATCTCTTGTTGATTTCAAAATATGTGTCTATTACCTATAATATAACAAGACCAAAGATCTTATTTGAAATGTTCACAATTCTTCTGGAAGTACCAGGTTTTCCCATAAAGGGAAATACAGTACTTCTAATGGGTTCCAGACCCTTTAAACATATTCTGCAAGTCCTGAACATAATAGAGAATTACGTTTAAACATTTTTCTTTGAAAAATCAATGTTCGCTTACATAAACATTTTCAGTTTGGAGAAGACATACACATGTTAAAAATCATGTCAGCTCATCACTATCCTATTTAGTAGAGAAAAACGTCCAAAAGGTTAAAATATTCTTGGCTTTAACAAGGAAAATTAAACTCTCTTTGTTTTAAGGAATCTATGATGTATAGTTTTGGAGGATGAGAGCTGAGTGTTTTATAAGCACAAGCAAAGGCCAACATTTTAAATCTGTATACTTAGTTTCCTGCAATAGCTATTGTTAAATTGTCAAAAAAGTAGTAATATCACTATCTACTTAAAGGAAAGCAACCCAGTAATATGACCTGTGCCTAATCCCATTACTGGAATTACTCACGAAGCTCATTTATTAATCGTTCACAATTAGCTCAAATCACATCCTCACAGATTAAAGGTATCTCTACCCCTAATTATGGAAACACCTTCTGTCATGGCTCTGTCAAGGAAATAGGAAGAAAACCGTGACAATCAGAAGACTGTAGTATATATGGAACTCCATTTTACATTATTTACCTTAATCTTATGTATCAAATTGATGCAACTTCCTTACCCAGTGACCTTTAATGAGCTGATTGCTGATTGAAAAAATTATATTTTAAGGACACAGATATTATGAGGTTGGAACAGAGAAATAATAGTGTAAGATGCTACTTGGATAAAAATGGAATCTGCAATCTTGTTTTATGGATCAATAGTATAATGGAAAAAGAAAAGAAATACATTTGCTTCTCAATGGTACAGTTCATTGGTTTTAACATTCGTTTGCAGATGGGAAGGAGTTTGTCCTCTACATTCTTGTTCTTGGAAGCTTCAGTGTCAGCATTTGTTACTACACTTAGGTACTTCCATCTTCTGCGTATTTGGCATGTCTGTGTGTTCGACAGAGGAGATCACTGTTTGGGACTCCTCGTGCATGTTGTCAGGAGGGGGTGATCTTATCATAAGCATAACCTCTGTTTTGTGATTTCCATTGCTTTCAACATTCATATTGCAATGATTCTATCACAGAGATTGATGATATTTTGGAAATACTAAATATCATGCCCAAACAAGGTTGGTGGAAATGTTATTTGGTACAGAGACCACAGGATGTAGATCTGGAGTGAAAAGAGAAATGTTAAAACTAGTGAAGACCTCTCTTTGACCAGTGCTATAAAGATACATCAGCTTTTCATCACCATAGGAGTAGATCTGGAGACTTTATGATCCAGCATCACCGCAAAGTGTAACAACAATAGGCATAAAGGAGAGTGCTGTTCAAACCCACATTCAACAGAGAGATAACAAAAAGGTACTCAGTTTCAGGAACTATATTTTGAACTGATATTCTATATCAGAAAGGCTGAAACACATCATCCGTGTTTCTGTTATAAATAAAAAATCTAGTTTCCTATCAGTGATTAATTCTTCCATGCTCTGAGCCTTTACCATTTCTGATTACATTCAGTAATTCAAGTGATCATCCATAATTGATCATGGAGGAAGAAAATCTTTGTGTAGTCAAATGCTGCACATCAATCAAGTACAATGAGAAGAGGCCAGCCATAATACAGGTATAATCTAGCACTACAGTGCTATTTCAGTCCATTCTTGGACTGATAGCAAGCAAGAAATTCCCGATGGTCAACTATAATCCTTTCCATTACCTTGATAGTCTATGGGAAGCAAACTACATGCATGAAATAACTCAAAATGTTAGGATTCATAAATGATCTAAATCAAAGTAGCCTCAGCACTGAAGTGAAATGAAGCTGTGTGAAAATTCTGTATTGTAAAGACACAGAGCCATAATGCAAGTAAACTCTTCATTTTAAATTGGCTGGAAACAGGAGTTAGAAGTCAAATTCAGGTTACAAGTAATATGGGTACACTGCAATCCCTATATTTTCACAGTTTCCTATGTTATTCCTCATTTATCAAGGAAAATCTCATAAGCGGCCAATTTATCTGCACTGACACAGTACTCTACCTGCAATTTTTGGTTGTGGGATTACTAATTAATTATTTCTCCTTAATTAAACAGAGTTAAACTGACTAAATCTTTAGTGCTGGGGCAATGACCTTTTATAAATTGCAGATCATCAATATTTGACCAAGTAGAATGCACTGTTTTCAGATATCTAAGGATGGATGACATATCAAAATAAGCCTTTGCTACTACTGGTCTTGCATTAATCATATTCATAACAGAGTTTGATCCTGTATAGGCTCATGGTAGAGGGATCAAAACAATAATGCAAAACAAAGAAGCCCCCTCATTGGCCATCATTTATGTAATGAAGTTGTCAAAACCACAAGGGCTAAAATCAGTGTGTATGAATATATTAGTCTATACTATTTATCGAGAATTACATCTCAGCACATCACATTATCTACATTATATAAATAACAGAAAGTAATTTATTAATACACACCAATTTTAGGCCTTGTGTACTGGAAAAATCCTTTGATTATTCACGGTGTAACACAAAAGTTTAATATCATTAGTAGTGAGTGAAATGTAATTTGGACTTGGCCCTCTCTGCAGGGTCACCCCAAAACGTTTCGATAGTCATAAACCTTCTTTTTTAATTCATGGAAGGCACCCGAAAGGTAAGCCCTAAACAGCCCATAGGGCAAGGGTCAGTGGGATTTTAAGTTTTACATGTCCTTGAAGAGAAAAACGTCCAAAAGGGTTTTTCACTACTGTAAGGTCCTTTACCATAAGATACCATTAGATTACCTTATTCCATTTAATAAATGCTAACATTTAATTGGAAGCAGGTAAAAATGTCATGTTTGGACTAAAATGAATTGTAATTTAAAATCTTCTTTAATGGTAAGGACTAATTTTACATTACAATTCTGTAAATGCTACTTTTAGAATGTTGGCATTTTCCTGCCATAAACTTTCTGAGGCCTTCTAGGAATTTCCAGCTGCCTGGGCCTGTTAATTGTACCCACACCAGGAATGTAATTTGGTCCCAGACAGAGAACAAGGACCTGGGAGTAGCTGGGAGAAGGCAATGATTGCAGAATGGGAGGGGCAGAGCTGTTCCTTGCCCCACGTATATTTCAAAGACGTGCCTCCAGCGCACTCACTAAGGAACTTGACAGCAGGCTAGTTTCACCATAGACTGTTTGGAGCCTGGTCAGGGGAAGGGAAAGGTAGGAACCTTCCAGAACCAGATGTAGGGTGGACTAGAAGTTTCCCTCATTTCAACGTGTGGCACCAGGTATAAATACTTGACCTCCTGATCCACTCATTAGTATGCTTCTGGACCTGTGGACATTACAGAAGAAGGAGTGGTTTGTTCCCTGAAGGACTTCCCTGCTGCATGAGGCCTGCCTTCTTCTCCAGTGGACTACCCTGCTGCTTGAGGCCTGCCTTGTGCTTCATGGGACGGCTGTGCTACTGCCAGAGGACTGCCATGCTGCTTGAGGTTTTCCTTGTTCCTCAGAAGATTACCCTGCTGCCTTAGGTCTGCATAGTTTTTCAGGGGATTGCCCTGCTAATTCCAGAAGACTGGCTTACTGCTTGAGGTCTGCCCTACTCTCTGAGTGACTAGACTTGCCCCCTTCAGGCAAGGGTAACCTTACAGACTCCAAAAGTCAGTCGGCTGACCTCCTCTTCTGAGCTACAGGGACACAACAAGCTCCAGAGGCCTCCCTGCAACTGTCTAGCTTATCTTCGGCACCTGGCTTGCCTGGACCTGCAACTGGACCTGCCTGGCTCTGCACTGGATCTGCCTGAGCCCTGCTGGTCTCTGCTGGATGCACCTCCCAAGGTTGCAGATTCTTGGCTGGCTTCACCCGAGCTCCTCCTGTGAAATCCTGAAATTTGGAACAATGCATGCCGGACTTTGGGAAGATGCCTTTTTCAGAGGGACCAACCTAGCCATTTGGCCCGCATTCCATCTTGCTTGGCCTGAATTTGTGATTTCTGTAATTCTGCTTTGGTCCCTGAGCTGCTAATTTGCAGCATTGTGGTATTAAGCATGATACAGTAACGAATTATTACAAATCACAGAGCACAATGGGATTTTGAATAACACTCATTTTAGATCAAATTAATTAATGTATTAACTTAGATGATGCTTTGGGCCTGTGAACAGTATTTAAAAAATAGAAGCTCTTTGCGTACTTTGCTGTACCCAGTCAGTCTTATATTATCACGACCCAACTTGCCCAGCTTGCAAGAGAGAAACAGCACTTTTGAAAGAATTGTGTAAACCATGTACCTGAGCAATCTGATCTGCCTCATGGGTGAAGAATTAGTTAATAAGAATTATGAACAGTGTAGTTTAAAATCTTAGTGTAATCCCTGAAGTAAAATCAAAAATGACTCTCGATATCCACACGAAAAGTATTTCACCACGGTAGTCTAATATTGTAAATTATAACTTCAGATCCATAATTTGCATTTATTAACCTGGTGTTCCTTCTCTCTATCATTTTCTGATACATTCTAATTCAATATGAAGGAACCTATTATTCATATAATTAGCTTAGTTTAATGTTATTGATTTACAGCTCATGAATGGCACTGGCAACAGTCATTCCACAACAATAACATTGCTTTCTTTGTCGCTTTGCTTTTTGTAAATAAATTGTTAATTATCTGGATAATTACTTCATTAGTTTAAAGTACTGCTCTATTACAGGCGCATTGCCTAATAAACTGGCAAGAAAATAATACAATATTTATTTATTGTAAAATAGGTGAACTCAATGGGTTTATTTAATAGGTCCTGGCAACATTACATATACTTACAAAGGAACCTGTAAGGGACAATAAACAGAGGTTAAAATAAACCATCATTGATTGAAATCTACTTTTATTTTCCCAAAATGTCCTGCAGATTAGACATTTCTGAAAAAAACAGTAGTTTATTGAGGACATTTTTAATTGTGGATGGTCTTCTAAAACTTTTCCCATACTGGATTAGTGATCTGCCTTGATGTAGCGCAAAAAAACATTCTGCACCATAATTTTTATACTTTACAGTCAATGAATGCCCAATGTGTAAATGACAAACCAAATGTAGTGAAGTGTTGTGAAACTCTTTTGAGAAAATTGCATTTATTTTTCTTAGGGAATTCATTATTATTTGTATTATTATTACTATTATTGTTATTCGCTGTAATAGTAGCAGTAGTTGAATATGTTACATTCTAACATAGTTTAGAATAACATAAATGTCCCTCTGCACATTTTATAAATGAATGCAATACTAAAATGTACACGTTTACAATATCAACCATACAAAATACAAACAAAAATAAAGGCCATACAATATTTTCTCAAATATGGTCCATTTACTTTAAAATATATCCTACCCACTAAAATGATGCATTTTATTCATCGACCGAAATCCCCTTTCCCGCAAGAAAAGCGTGCATGGTTCAAAAAGAACACATTGCATGGAATTATGTCTGAAACCAAGAGGGCCGGGACATTATCAACCAACAGCCAGTCATCTTTACCTTTACAGCTCAGATGAACAATTAGTGGGTATACCATCAGTTTTCTTTCCTTGTAGAGGATAGAACAATACAACACGATATGCTGCCTAACTTCCACCCCCAGCGAGCACAAACAGCATAATCCGTCTCCTTCCCAATGTCAAAGCAGGCCTAGTCTATATAGCACACAGTATCATCTGACATCCAATGACAAAATCCACTAAAAGTAAATCAACAGTCCCATATAATTATAGTACCTAGCATGCCATACATAATAGGGTTTCGAACTCAAGAACATCAAATCAGCTTCCACATCACATTCAGCTAATTCAAAAAACAAAACCCACAGCCTTGAACTCCATATGGGAGACGTCCTCCCTGAGAAATTACTCACTTAAATTAGAACATTGGAACGTTGGCAGCTCCATTAAAAACAATGGAGTGCTGCAGGCTTTTACTGGCAGGTAAAAGCCCGCAGCGCCAACATTCCAATGTTCTCTTAGTTCACAGCAAGAGCTGTGAACAAAGCCTCACGGAGCCCGAGGGGATTTTGAGTGGCCCTGAGTGGCAGAATGTTCTAATAGCCTTAGAACCCGCCGTAGCGGGCTCTACCGGCTATTAAAGGCCCTTTCCCTTGTTAAATGCCCATGCCTTCGGCTCGGGCATTTAACGCGGGAGCGGGCCTATAATAGCCGGTAAAGCCTGCTACGGCGGGTTCTAAGGCTATCTTAGGGTACGCAGTGATTCATTAGGATAATGAAGTATTCGGCTCTCCTAATTCCCATAACACGCTCATTTGCTCTTCCTAATAAGGGCGGGTGACCGGATATTGGCAGTTAACAAAAGACGGACTGAGGCACCGCAGCAAGATTTGCGGAAACAGTCACGCTGGATGGCATCACTTGAAGTCCTGGTAGCAGTAAATGTTTTTAATAGCAGCTTCACACAGAACGCTGGTCTGCGGTGCATCTAGATCTCTACATGGACGAACGGCGTGACCAGTATTTTGCCTTATTATGACAATGCACATAATTTAAAAGAACACAACATAGGTCTCCTCTAACAACACACACATGTTGTCCTATCTTCCTATTTCACCAAATTAACTGTATACTACACACAAAAACCTCTTAATAGTTTTTGCACCTCAGGGTTTCCCCTAAAACATTCCATTATTGACTACAGTCATAGGGGGTCATTCTGGCCAACGACCGCGGAAGCACCGCCAACAGGCTGGCGGTGCTTCCTGGGCCATTCTGACTGCGGTGGTAAAGCCGCGGTCATAAAAGGGGAACCGCCTGTTTACCGCTGGCCCAGGGAATCCTCCATGGCGGCGCTGCTTGCATGGGCAGTGCAGGGGCCCCCTAACAGGGCCCCATAATGATTTTCAGTGTCTGCAAAGCAGACACTGAAAATCGCAACGGCTGCCACTGCACCCGTCGCACCCCAGCAACTCCGCCGGCTCCATTCGGAGCCGGCTTCATCGTTGCTGGGTCTTTCCCGCTGGGCGGGCGGGCGGCCTTTTGGCGGTCGCCCTCCCGCCCATCGGGAAAGTCAGAATGACCGCTGCGGTCATTTGACCGCGGTGCGGTCTTTTGGCGGTCTCCGCCCGGCGGGCGGCGCCCGCCGCCCGCCAGGGTCAGAATGACCCCCATAATGTTTTTGGCACAGACCTAGCTTCAGACAGCTAGGGAACATTATAATATCAGATACCAAGACCTACATAAGTGCTGGCGAGTGGTCCATATGAATAGCAGACTCTCACACAGTAGTTAAATCCTGAGCTATTCAAATGTTATAAAATCTAGAACTTTGCATATTTTTGGGATGCCAGTGGTTGGCTATTTCCATTTTTTAAATATTTTGAAATAATGTTACAATAGTTTAAAAGTCTAATGGAACTAGTTAGCAATTTACCACTGCAGATGGTGATTTCAATAGGCAACGTGCAATAGTAATATCTGAACATAGAATGCTCAGAAATTGGTAGAGTAAATTAAAGACTTTTAGCCTTCTAGTTATGTGATTGAGTGGCACACAGCTGTATTAGATGAAGAAGCCTATCTTCTAGAGAATCCATTCACCTCTTACTATGTTCTGAGCAAGGTCCCCTATAAAACATGACTTTGTTCTATGGAATTGTTAAACGTGGCATTCTTGGCGTGGTTTCCCTATGTCTTTTTGCCTCTGACTCCTGCATGTTTGACTGTGTGCTAGATTTCGTTTTTACTGGTTTTGGTACTCTGGGCACTTTACCACTGCTGATCAGTGCTAAAGTGCTAGAGTACAGCGCACATGTGTGCCAATTGTCTGTAAATCAAATGCTACAAGTGAGCCTGCAGCGCTGATTCTGCCACCAACATGAATAGCGCTGTAATCATGTCTCAGATCTGCCATTGCAGTGTCTGTGTGTGCATTTTTAAACTGACCTGGCAAGTATACCCACTTGCCAGGCCCAAATCGTCCCATTTAGTACATGTAAGGCACCCTTGAGGTGGGCTCACGGTAGCCCCATGGGCAGGGCGCAGTGCATTTAAAATGTATAACATATACTGGTGAGTTTGCATGTCCTGATAGTGAAATACCGCCAAATTCGTTTTTCACCCTTGCATGGCCTGTATCGCCCATAGGTTAACGTGGGATTGCTTTGAAATATCTCCAATTGGGTGTAGATAGAAATGGAGTTAGGTGTCTCTGAACTCACAATTTGAAAATACATCTTTTAGTGAAGGTGGTTTTGAAATTGTGTGTTTGAAAATGCCGCTTTTAGAAAATGAGCATTTTCTTGCTTAACTATTCTGTGCCTCTGCCTGGCTGTGGAATACAGGTCTGTGTTGGACTGACAGTTTGGCTGGTTGAGAATTCACTCTACACAATCACACAAAGGGAACTGAGGTGTGCCTGGCATATCCTGATGGGTCTTCCTGGGCTAGAATGGTGGGAAGAGCTGACACTTGCATCTGAATAGGGCTGGGCTTGTCCTTGCACAATGCAGTGTCCAATCCCCTAGAGTGTGCCTGGGACCAGGAAAGGAAAGGCAGGGTCTTGTGCACTACAGACTTCCTTTTGAAGTTTGCCTACTTCAAAGGCAGAAATGAATATAAGTATTGGGTCCACAACTCCAGACTTTTAGAACACTTCTGGATAAAAAGGAGACCCTGCCAAGAGGAGCTGAAGAGGTATGAGGAGGAGTACTGCCCATGTGCTGTGTGTGATTTGCTTGGTTGGCCTGCAGTTGCTGCTTCTGCTTTGGAGAGGACAAAGACTGGACTTTGCTGTGTATCCTGCTTGTGAAGTTTCTCCAAGGGCTTGGACTGAGCTTGCCTTCTGTTAAGAAGTCTCAGGGACAAACGTATGATGGAACAACGAATGCTGGAACAAAGCATGCCTGAACAACACGGTCAGAACAACGATCGCGTTGTTACCACGAATGCCTTTACCACGCATGCCTTTACAATGCTTTTTCATTGTAAAAGCATGCCTAGTAAAGGCATGTGTGGGAACGGCATGCGTGGTTCTAGCATGCGATCCCCCACCTGCCCTAAGGCCCAGAAGTACCCCACCCCCAATACTAAAACTACCCATACAAAAAAACTACCCTGGATACCTCCCACCCACCCTGAGCCCTAAACCCTTCCCTGACCTCCCTCACCCACACTAAAAACAATCGACCCCCCACCCTGCCCCTAAAAACCAAACTATCCCGATCCCCCACCCCCAAAAACCAAACTACCCTGATCTCCCTACCCCCAAAAAGCCAAACTATCCGATCCCACCACCCTCACCCCCAAAAACCAAACTACCCTCACCCCCAAAACCAAACTACCCCAACCCCCAACCGCACCCCACCCATAAAAATCTAACTACCCCGATCCCCCACCCCAAAAACCAAACTACCCAACGCCCAAAAAACAAACTACACCGATACCCCCAAAAACAAAAGTACCCTGTCCCACCCCCAAAAACAAAAGTACCCTGACCCCCACCCCAAAACAAAACTACCGCCACCCTGCCCCTAAAAATAGAACTACCCCGATCCCCCACCCCACCCCTAAAAACAGAACAGCCCCAAACCCCTGCCCCTAAAAACCAGAACTACCCGATCCCCCCACTGTGCCCCTAAAAAAACAAACTACCCGACCCTCCACCCCACCCCAAACCCTTAATCCACCCCACCCCTAAAAACTACCCACTTACCTGACAGCATCCTCTCCCGATGCACTCTCTTTTTCTCTGTCTTAACCACGCATGTGCGTTGTTTAGCACATGCATGATTAAGGCAGAGGAAAATGGAGTTGTTAACACAAGCGTGGTTCCTCTTGCATTAACAACGTGATCATTGTTCCTGAGTCATTGTTCAGGGCGTTTTACCTAAGGACATCAAAGTCTTCACCTGCCGCCCCCTTATTTTTCCTGCTGAGGACCCTGGCTTGCCAAGTGGTGCCCTCTCCAGTTCCTGGGCCTTTGGGAGTGAAGTCTGGCATAAAACAAGAACCAGGCACACCGACTCCGGACGACTCCCGAGCCGGAACGCCGGCCTGTCTCCGTGCCACTGCCTGCACCCAAAGCTGTGGTCTCTGCTGAAGTGTGCCGACAGCGACTGACACCACAGGCCTGATGAACCAACAGCACCTTTGAAGTCCCGCAAAACCCTGAGTCTCAAGTGCTGTGTCACTGATGTCCATGTCACCTGACTCCACCACGGCACCAGTGGCCCTGTGGTGTGACAGCAACCCGGCAAAGACTCCTCATTGTATCTTGACCTGCTGAACTCATCAACCCTGCCAGATCGTAAGGAACTGACACTTCGTGGTTGAGGCCACCTCACCTCCAGTGCCTCCATAAGGAACCAATGCCTCACCTCTCCTGTGTAGCAGTAAGGAACCGATGCCTCACCTCCTATGCAGCCGTATGGAACTGACACTGCACTGGCTCCAGCGATGCCTCACCTACCCGACTCCATGCCACATCTTTGACTCTGCCTCATTTCTCCTGTACCTGAGGTCCGTGCGACTCCGTGACCAGCGCCACACTCCATTGCGAGTGGCGTCAGACTGTTAAGAATGACTCCATCACAATGCTGTGATAGATATAGTTGGAGTTATTGTGTTTCCAAGCACTTTATTGGGATTTATTCTTTAAAAATCCATATCTTTGCTTGTATATGCTGAATTTCTGTCGATTTGGTCATGTTTTACTTAAATAAATATTGCCTAATTTTCTAAACTGCTGTGATATCCAGTTGTAGTGTTTTCACTGTGTTGCTCTGTCTGGGTACAAATGCTTACCACATTGTCTCTGAGATAAGCCTGACTGCTTGTGCCAAGCTACCAAGAGGGTTAGCAGGGGTTATCTTAGGAGTGTGACCCCTGACTAGAATTAAGGTCCCTACTTAGACAGGGTGTACACTGACTGCCAACTAGAGAGCCCATATTTAACAGGAATTATGAGTATTTTATTGGAACACCTGTGTCTGGTTCAGGGATAATGAACGTAACAATGGTCCTGTAGAATTCTTTCACTATTTTACCCTATGTACTTACTCAAAAATAATGGAATCAATCAAATAAATCTTTAGTGTCAGTACAATGACGGTCATACCTCTTTTTGTTTCATGTACATGCAAGCTGAGTGAAGTGAACTACAGAAGATCACTTACCATAGTCGCTAGAAAGAGTATGTTTCATAAAAGGAATGGTAACATAGTTCTCTCAAAAATAACAAGCCTAAAAACAACAATAATGTTGTGCTAGGTGTGCAGATCACAATCCATCAGTGAAAGAACTAACTAAAACCATTAGACTAAGGGTCTGATTATGATCTTGGTGGTCCAACCACTGGACCGCCAATACGGTGGTCAGGAGGATGCCTCCAAACTGGTGGCCTCCCCACTGCCGTATTAGGACACTACTGCTGGGCTGGTGGCAGTGTTTGCGGCGGTGTTACTGCAGCAGCATCCCTAATGCACATGCCACTACAGTGCAGCACCAGATGCAACTCGGGCGCAGTGTTGCCATACACAACGTTGTGCATGGCAGCAGTGTGCACCGACAGTGCAGGCATAGATGAGCATAACATGTGCCCTCAGCCCACTGTTCAAAGGAAAAGCTCACCCTGTTTGGGGCCCCTGCCTTTCTGCCGAGCT
This sequence comes from Pleurodeles waltl, assembly GCF_031143425.1. Classification (NCBI taxonomy): domain Eukaryota; kingdom Metazoa; phylum Chordata; class Amphibia; order Caudata; family Salamandridae; genus Pleurodeles; species Pleurodeles waltl. Next base: position 623,202,545 of record NC_090438.1, on the reverse strand, counting down.
TTCATGGCAGTGTCCCCGCCATGAAAAGCTCGGCGGAAAGGCAGGTCATGATCAGCATGGCAGTCCTGGCATCAGCATCGCCGAGATTGACCGCCACTTTCCTCACTGTAGCAGGATCAAAGATCCTTGCAGTTGTGGCAGTCTTGTGGCAGTCCGACCACCATTCTCATAACCTGGCAGTAAGAACACCAAGGATGCAGCAGTCAGACTGTCACTGAGGGTATGGTAGTCCCAGGACCCCCCTACTCATAATCAGTGCCCAAATCACCCAAGCCTTCAGTTGTTTCATCCCATAGCAACTATCTTAAGACGCACATGCCTTTGTAACTAAAAATAATCATGTACGTGGCCGAATGTGTCTGAAGCTCTGAATCCTGACTGATGGTTGTACAAGGAATGCAGCTATTTCCTTGCCATTTTGCTGAATTGCAATGTAAGATGTACTGCTATTTCTTTAATGTTTGCTTTAATTGTAAGATTATAGTAGGGCAGTAATTTGGGAGTTTGTCTATATATTTTTTTTCTATTTTTATCATCATTGTGATTACAATGTCCTTTGCTGCCTTTGACATGGTGTAGATATCTAAGGGCATGACCAGGCATATAAGCAAGAATAAGCTACTGAAGGTTTTCGGGTCTTTACAAGCATAAGCAAGTCTAATGAGATGTGGAAATCAAAATTTCAGTTTTGTCCCATTTTAATATCACAAAAGTTGTTCCTGTGTTCAATAAGGAATCTATCTCAGACAAAGTGAGGTTTGCTTTTAGTGAGCCCCATTTTTCTCCCAGCAAGATGTGGAGCTATGTGTCATCAGTATGAATTTGGAACATTAGTTGGGGTAGCAAGGTTTCATTGTCCAAGGAATGCATGTAGAGTTGGAGCAATAAGGAAGACTCTTGGGGTGCACAAGGAGAAACATACTCCTCCTCCACTGCCTTTGGAACATCTTCGATGTAAACGAAGTGTGCAAGCAGCAGATTTGCGAATCACAGCAGGGACACCTCACTTTTCTCCTCCGCCTCTTCCTGAAAATCCTAGGGTTACTGTCTTTGTACTTACTTTGATGCTAAGGCTCTAGGCTTGTAATATTCCTTGTATGTCTGAAAGGAAGCAACAGGGAAAGAGTACACAAACAAAGCATGGCTCGAAGCAGAAACACTAAAGTGCAGAAGCACACACGTCCCTGATGGTGAAGAGAATGCTATCCCGATCACAGGTAATCTTCACCTACACTTCTGCCACATTATGTTACGCATCCGAAGGCTTGGATGCTGCTGCCGCATCACCTATGTTGGCTGGTTTTCAGGAAACATCTCATAAAACACTGCCCTTCGCTTCAGTGAGCTATCTATGGATGCTCATTCTCCTTGGGCCACCCTCTGACACCACCAAATGAGGGATGCCCACTAAGTTGTTAATGTTGACTATGGTTAATCCAATGCATGAGAGGGTGTGTTTCTTTTGGAATGGAGAAGGAAAAATACATTCAGGCGATCCATCAGAGTTTTGAGTCTCAATCTAGTGCTCCTGGGGGCACACGTTGTCATCAAGATTCACAGTGCCTCTAAATTTTCTCAGGTGCACTGGAGAGCACACAAAGGGAGACGATTACGGCTTCTTTGCCAAAGATATGCTGGATGGAAGTCATCATGGTCACAGCAAGACTGCAAAGATTCAACAAAGCCTCTGAAATGTTTCAGAGGAACAGGGCAGTCACAAGTCAAGTTCAGAGAGGTAATTATGCCCCAGGTCCCACACTCTCTTGCAAAATTAGTTTAAGTATTTTACCACAAGTCTGTCTATTCATCAGTGATGCAGCACATAAATACGACTATACGACTAGATGGTGACATGCTGGAGCTGCTGTCTACTCTTATAAAAATGGTTGTGGGGTGACAGCTAAAGCTGTTTTGACCCGGGACCCTGACAAATTTCTGACTGGCCTGCAGAAGAATAACATTTCAACTTCGCAGCACCATTATTTAAACTTTAAATAATATACAATTCAAAACGTTCTACCTTAATCGCAGGAGACTGTGCTCTAGTTGTTTTTTATTAAATTGTGTCACATTTTCAAACAATAGTCGTCTGCACAGTCCTACTTACCTTGGTCCTGCTCAAGCACCAACATGTTGTTTCGTAGTGATGTTTTCTTGTTGCTGTAGTGTCCTGCATGACATGTTCTCGTGTTACCACCAGCCACTCTTCTGAGGGCTGGCTTTACACAGACACCCCACACCCATTCAACACAAGCGTCACCAGTCAGGTGACCCTGTCAGTAAAAAGGGCTGGGTGCATGTGTCCGAGGCCAGTTATTGGAACCTATAACCATGTCTCAGTGTCACCTCATTTAGTAGCTTGATGGCCTAGGCCCCCAACACTACAATGGTGACGGGTGGGTGTGACTCCACGTTGCCGCAGGCAGCAACTTCAACATTGGTCGTGGGGGGAAGAGTAGAATTTGTACAAGGCACCCCCACATCTCCTGCCAGCACGACAGCAACCGGCACAGGACAAGTCATTCACCCTGTGTGGGCACCAGTGCCATGTGTAAGACCCCGGCAGCCACCCATGTGCTTTGGGCCCTCACAGTTGCAATGCAGAGCAGCCCTGCAGCATGAGGCCTGGGATCCCTAAGACAAAGGGAAGAGGAAGGCAGGACGCAGCCCCACCAGCACATGTGAAGAACGTCAGGAGCTGTCGAGCTGCCCCTGAGACTGGGGACCCCCACCACAGCATGCAGCATGGCAGGCCACAGCACTGCAAAGACGGCTGCGAAAAGAGAAGTGCGGCGGTGCTAACAGGCACCAACAAGGTAAAGGCTGCTGCAGCCACGAGGGCACTGGTGGGACGGTGCTGTCACACAGCAAATGAGGAGAGAAATGGCCAGGGCTGCCCCTCCAGCATTAATCCGAGAATGGCCTGGACCGTCACACGGCCCACAGTGCAAGGGAAGGCTGCTGCAGTGGCACCGAGGGAGCTGCGATGGTGCTGTCACTCACCAAGGAACAGGCAAAGTGCCCAGGGCTGCCCCCCTATCACATAAACCCACGAGAGATGCCATGGGGGCCCGCAGCACAGGCCCACCATGGCCTGCATCAACCTAGTGACCCCTGCCTCTTCACCACAAAGCTGCGTTATGGACAAAAAAAAGAATGGCATGCCCAGAACCGCTCGCCACCACAACACAAAAAGAAAAAAAAAGAAGAAAAAAACAGCACTTACTTGCAGCTCGGGACACAGGGAATTGGGGACCCCACCAGCATGACGAGATGCTCCCAGCCAGCATGGCTCCTCATGGGCGTCTGTTTCAAACAACGAGGCCCGGTAGGTGGAAAGACTGTTTCTGAACTGGCCTTCTAGTGGCCAAACAATGGTACTGTACCCTTTTTCTATGTTAAAAGGAAATCAAGCTTTGGCAAAAACAAACTGACAGCAGCACAGCAAGACAGTGACTGCAAAAGTGCTGCAGTGCACCCACAGACTGAAATGGGACAGAAGACAGAGGAAGCAACATGTGCAACCACTGCACAGTGAAGGAGGAGACTGCAGCTGCCCCAGCCAAGCTGCAAAAGCGTGGAAAGGATGCAAGTGGCACGCGAGGCACCAGGAGAACGCAAATGGCCTGGACAGCCCCCAGCGACTGTCTGCCGCCTCCAACGTAGAAAGAGCGCCACATGCCCCAGCAGTGATGGACATCACCGCAAGACAGGAGATGGGCACGCCAGGTGTCAAAAGGGCACCCAGGAGGAAAAGGGACAATGTCAGAGGTGTGCAGAGGGCTGCACCAGTGAACCTGACAACACGGGAAGGAACCCGAGAAGTTGGACAGAGCCCCCAAGAGCATGACGGAATGCCCAGAAGAAGAGGCCATGCCAGATAGCCACACCACAACACAAGATGGCCACCGTCGGCCTATCATACAGCAGGCCGGGAGAAGTAACCAACCCTGCAAAGCATGCACAGGCTCAAGGAGGACCTAGTGCCATGGTGGCGCTGCCTTGAGGCACAAACAGCATGACTCCAAGTGAAGAGGAGGCAAGAAAGGAAGTGACCCTCCAACACTGCCCTGCATTGGGCCAGAGACTGATCAAAGAGTGCACTCCTCCACACTGTCTCAAGACAGAGTCGGCAGTGCTTCACAACAGGCAAGAGGAGAGTCGCAAACCTTAAGTGGTAAACTGCCACCACTGCAACACTGAGAAGACGCCTAGTCCTTGGACAGGACAGGACTTTTGAAAGGTCCACACAAAAGGAAGGCAGTTGGCCAGACGCCACACCAAAGGAGGAGAGAGTGTGGCGCAACACCACACCATGAAGAAGGAAGAAAGAGAAGAGAGGAGATTGTGTGACAACACCTGTCACACTGAAACACCTGAAGACCACAGAAGTACAACAGTGAAAGATCACAGAGTGGAGAGATGGAAGACTTGTGCCACAAGGGTAGAGTGCACCCACAGACAAGCCAGCTCCGGGGTGCAGTGATGCCAGCGGAGACAGCTCAGCAGGAGTACCAAACATAAGCCGCCTGCATGCGCGAACTGCACTGTGTGACCGTCCAGGCACCTGTCACCAGCTACCTGAAGTAGATGGCATCCCAGGAAGCAATTGCACATGCCACTGGAGAAGAACTGCACCGACTGTGCAGCCAGTCATGTGGCAGTGAAGTCCCTCCAGTCAGCCTCACTCCACTACCATCACTCGGTGTCCAGGTCACCGAATGGCAAGCACAATCATTGCCATGTGCATCACAGTATCCATCAAATGAGCAGTTATGCACCAAGGTGGATCATCACCTCCACAATAAAACAACACCAACAAGACACCCTCCGGGGAACGTGAGAGACAATTTCCCTGAGAGCATCTGAGAGCCCACCTGCACTTGGTCCATGTTGGAAAGCGCACTGACTACAAATAATCCACCCTTGAGGTTGCACGATTGACTTGACCATGGCTTCTGTTAGAGAGCCTGCAGCAGTCCGCAATTGGCCCACACACAGCCCAGCACAGTCCATGCCAGTCATGTGGCAGTCCATTGAAAGGGGATCAAGGAAGTTCCAGAGTGGAGGATCCACAAACGAGAGGTGGCCTTGAAGCTGCTCCACCGACAAGGTACCAGGATGTGCCAAGGCTTCAGAGAAGGACTTCACACCATCACAGATGCCTCAGTCTTCGAGGGGTTGGCCTTCTTGAAGCCATGATGTCTCAAGTAGTATATTTGCAGCGGACTCTACCAATGCTCCTGATGCACCCAATTCAAACAAAGTGAACTGTATATACCAACAGCCGCGCTACGAGTGCCCGCAGGACTGACCCACAGTGCATGAGTGGATATTTAACCTCTCATCTGACTGTCACCAAGTCCATACTTCATTCACACAGTGTTCATGCTCAGCTGTACCTGGTTAAACCATGGACTTGTGCAGAGGTGTCTGGGTGCTCCCAGCTGCACCTGCCCACTGCAATTCTGCAGCCTGCCTTTTCGAGGCCGAGAGACTGATGGTGGTGTTTAGTTATTGTGTTTTCTTTTACAGGTTGGACTTTGTTTTGTTCTTCAATAAAGTTTAGGAGAAATGTAGTGTCCTGCTGGACATGTTCTAGTGTTCCCTCCAGCCACTCAGCTGAGGGCTGGCTTTACACACACACCTCACACCCATCAAACACAGCCATCACCAATCAGGTGACCCTGCCAATAAAAAGGGGCGGGCACACGTGCCCGAGGCCAGTTACTAGAACCTACAACCATGTCTCCGTGTCTCCCTATTTAGTAGCATAAGGGCCTAAGGCCCCAACTCTACGGCTGCCTCAGTGACAGTAAAGCTGATCTTAATGGAGTAAACTAGAAGGAAACCAAAGCGAGTTCATCTGCCTCTGAGGACTCTAAAATTTGGTTGCTTTTCAAAAAATAATCAGGATTTATGTGTAAGCAACAAGAGTAGGGCTGTTCTCAGTTTCTGACCTATTGAGTTTCCAGTGCCTATGCTGATCAGTGCAGAAGCCCAGATACAATGACTGATCTGATCTCCCAATTGGCGATGGAAAGAGTGATGTACAGAGCATGTTCCTTTCATTGTTGTAGCTGTGCTAAGTCCATTGACCGCATAGGGTGAACGAGCCAGGTTCTTGTCAGTGGATGTAGTGCGCAATTTGCAAACTCTGTGTGTGGAGATTCCCGAGAAGCTTGCATGAGTTTTGATTATTTATTGGCTTGTGCCATAGGTTTTAGATTCCAGTCTTCCCTAAACATTACGATTGTAAGACACACAGCAATGACTGAGGTATGTTGGCTTGAAATTCAAAAGTGTCTTGAAAGGCTTAAGGGGCAGCACAATGGATATACAGTGTAACCCGCCAAGTTCCCTAAAGTTCGCATTAGTCCCATTATTGGAAAAAATATTAATTTACCTGATTTTAATTTGAAACGTGTTCCACGTTGGTTATGATTTATTTGCTGTGTATACTGGCTGAGTATCTTACCCATATTGAAAGAATATGTTCATCATATAAACACGGATGATTTGGATCACTTCACTGCTATTGTTTTCAATTGCCATTTTCTTTCTTCCTTAAACTATTTTACTAACTGGGGCGAGGAATGCTGGTGTCTTCAGTCTGCCTTCTTTTGTTATGTTGTCACTCTGCTGTACCATTGCACCAGAAAATTGGAGTAGACTCTGAAGGAAAGCCTCAAAGCCCTTATCCCGAAGTGCTAACGTAATTATCGATCAACGTGGGCAGAAAATATATTTTGGTTTGGAAATCTTCTTAGAAAATGGAACAAAACACGTAAAGCATTTCATCCCTAAGAGAATTTAACTAGTTTCAATAAGAAGTCCCAAGCTTGGCCATTGGTGATCATAGCTGATGAATTCAGCAGGTTGTTGCATTTGAGAGAGGACCATAATTCAGTTTTTAACTGTTCTTTTCAGTAAATATATTTGGTTTTCATCAGGTTGTTGCATTTGAGAGAGGGCCAGAATTCAGTATTTAACTGTGTTTTTCAGTGAATGTCTTTGGTTTTTATGAAGACCTTAAGGAAAGATTCATGAAGTCCTTGAGTTTCCCTTGCATCACATAAGGTGACATAGGCAACCCAAGGTCTTAAGTATGATTTACTAAGCTATGCAGAACCATCTTCCATGGTTCTATATTGCTTAGTAAATCTGGAGTAACACAACGCAGTGCAAGTCACTGCTGTGCATTTCTCTGTATTGGGAAGGCGTTCCATGAGTGGGTTTGTAAGTCAGTGCGTGAGTCTCTGAGTGGGTCTGTGAGTGGGTGTGTGAGTCTGTGAGTGGGTCTGTAAGTGGGTTTGGGAGTCTCTGAGTGGGTCTGTGAGTGGGTGTGTGAGTGTCTATGTTGGTCTGTGAATGTCTGCATGAGTGCCTGAGTAGGTCTGTGAGTGAGTACATGAGTATCTGAGTGTCTGTGTGTGGGTCCATGAGTTTCTCAGTGTGTCTGTGAGTGACTACATATGTCTCAGAGTGGGTCTGTGAGTGGGTGCATGAGCCTGAGTGGTTCTGTGAATGGGTGCATAAATGTCTGGGAGCGTCTGTGAGTGGGTGCTTGGATGTCTGAGTGGGTCTGTGAGTGGGTGTGTGAGTGTCTGAATGTGTCTGTGAGTGGGTGTGTGAGTGTCTGTGTGGGTGTGTCAGTAGCTGTGTGAGTGACTCAGCCACAAAGGAACCTCACTTATCCTTGTATCCAACAAGCTTTGTCTGCAAACAGCTTTGCATAAAATATCTATCCAAGTAGAGTCCCATCCACCTCCTTGGGTAAATGTCCAGTACGTATTCTACACTACCTCTACATTATGGAACACAAGGAAATGTCACCAGTGACCTTGTGTCCATTTTGGCAATATGATTGTTGCTCCTGCATCTTTATCCAGAAATATGTGATAACATGAATCCTCCTATATAGAAGACAACGTGAGTACAAAGAGGTAAATTACCACCAAACAAGGGTCCTTCCTCTTCACAATATGAAATAAGTGCTTCTTTGTTTGGTGGAGATATCCTCATATTACTCAGCATCAAGAATCCCTCCCCTAAATTGGAGGGTAACGCGCTGGGTAAGCAGCTTGTTAAGATCTCTATCATCCTGACCGGAGGCAAGAAGACCTTTGCATACTCCAAAGGGGGGCGGCGTGGGTCCAAACAAAGCTTTCAGGTGATTTGCACATTTGCATACTCATACCAATTTAAAGGGACTCTACATCACCAGGAGAGGCAAATAAAGAACCCACTTGTTACACTCACATACAGATTGCACACCAAAAGATTAATGATGCATTCACCTCCACAAACAGATTGTTTATCAATATGGAATCATCAAGAAAACACACCTGCTTTGCCTTCACCAAGCCATGGAGTTAGGATCATTTGTCCCTTACAGAAGTGGAGCTTCAACAGGGGCACCTGTTATGTTTATATTTGTAAGTGCTTTCTGTTGGGTTTTAATTTCTGTAAAATGAGCATCATTGCTAGGGGTGGGAGGCGAGCTGCGCTCCACTGGCAGAGCTAACAGAGTTTTTGGCATTCCACGCTCCGACCAAAAACTCCCCTGCCAGCGGAGCACAGCTCACTTGTGCACACTGCAGCACAGTTATGGGCCATACAACACAAGCGCAGACAGCCTGTGCTTGCGCTGTGTGGCCATTAACTGAGTTGCAGTGCACACTCGGCCCAACATCGCTGATGGAGCTGCTCGCTGGTGCCAGCAGCTCTGGATCCAGGCCTCCCTCTGCCAGCAGCCTGGGCTGGGCCCAGGCGCAAGGGACAGAGGGAGGCAGAGCACAGGCCGCTGGCAACGAAGACCCTGGGGGGACCCAGGTAAGTCCTCGTTATTTTTCTTGTTCGTTCATGCACACACTGGTGCACAAGAAGCCTTAAACAGAAGATTTCACTGCCTGGTCCTGGCCTGAAATCAGGCCACAGCCATAGGCAGCAAAAGCTGTCATTTGAGGCCCTGTGTGCAGTGCATACAGGGCAGGCCGATGCCAAAGAGGCCTGAAGCTGCAGCTTTCACTCCCTAAACTGCTGTTTCAAGCCTTTTCTGACTGGGCTACCCCATGTGCACCCAATAAGGGGCAGGCCAGTGCACAAGAGGCCTGCAAGTTTCAGGCCTTTTGTGCACCGGCCTGACGTGTGTGCACTCACTGACTGCACATGGGCAGGCCAGTGCACAAGAGGCCTGAAAACTGCAGGTTTCGCTGCCGCCTTCCCTGTCCTGAATGCACCCTATCTCAGAAGCACTATGCAGGGCTTACCCTCCTAAAACACGTCTGAAATCAGGCGCAATTAGGCCAGGGCAGCCAGCATTCCACTTTATGCAGAACTCAGTGGGATTCCACGGAGTTGTAAACTAACTCCATGGAATTCCACAGAGTTGGACTCCTTGAGCTTCTCCGACCCTTAATCATGGCCAGAATGGCCCCAGGGACCACATCCCCAAGGTCCCTGCCACAACTTAATGAGGGAGGGGAGCCATACGGCCCCCTTCCCCAGGTCGATTTCAGCCCTGGGGGCCCCATCCCCAAGGGTCTGGACATGTCCCCTGGGTGCCCTTTGGCACCCAGGGTGCAGGATCAGGATGGGGGCAGCTTCCACGACCCCATAGTCCAAGCTGGCTCCCCGCCTCCTGCAGTAGCCGGCATTGCTATTCAACATAGGGGGCTGCTAAACATGCAACTCACTGTGTGCAAGAGTAATTGCTTCATCTCTTTCCCTGCCTGCATGTCTGCAGGCAGGAAAAGAGATGGCACCTCCACTTTCAGCAAGAAGGAGCACTTTGACAGCTCCAGCCCTCTGGAACCGGATTGTTTGCTTTTGCTTGGTGGTAGCTGGTGGTCTCCTGCCAAGCAAAAGAAACAGCTATGTCCAGGGGGTGGGCACCACGGGACAATGCAGGAGCCGGCCCCTGGAGTGTTGTAGGTCTTCATAAAAAAAAAACACATTTAAAAAAAACAAATGTTACAGAGACTTATATATACACTTAAAAAACAAAGATTACAGGGATGTTATAGTTAGACTCACATTTTAAATGTACAAAACCATAGAAACTCACCTGTTGCATTTAGCATTATTTCTATAACTCGTGCTGCCACCATGCACAGTTTTTTCGGCAAACGTTTTACTGCAAATATTACATTGATATTATAATGATGTTATCAAAGATGTAATGAATGCGTAATTTGTGGGGTAATTAGCAGTGCATGGTGAGAGGAAGAGTTATAGTTACCTTAGGGCATGAATTATACTTACTCCAGATAACTCTTAACTATAACAGGTGAATTTCTATGGTATTGTACCTTTAAAATATGAGCTTGACTGTAACGTCCCTGTAACCATTGGTTTTTAAAGGAATTCCTATGGTTTTTTTTTAAGGTTTAATTTTCATTACTATATGTGGGCGGCGGTGGTTGGCCACAGGGCCTGGCCTGTGCCAAGGTTCTGTGGCCAATCCCCTAAAACTAACGAAGCTTGGGCAGCGCACGGCCAAAGGCCATGCACAGTGGGGTTGGCTACAGAGCATGGTCTGTGGCCAGTCCCTGTGGTCCATTCCCCTAACCACACAACCCTGAGAGAGAGAGGGAGAGAGAGAGACAGAAAGTGAGAGATAGAGAGAGAGAGAGAGAGATTTAGGCTTTGATGAATGATATACATAGAATAAGATATTTCCAGACAAAATGAAAATAAAAATGTTTTTTTCACTTAAAAAGAGTGAGATCACTTTTCAGGATGTAACTCAAATAGTTATAGTTTAAAAGAAACTAACACAAGAAATGATGACAGTCTCCCCTAGACTAGAACCCTTAACCTTTAGTGGTTGTCGCAAATTTGTGGCAATTTTTTTTTCAGAAAGTGCTTTTCTGCTCAGCTCAGCTTTTCTGCTTAGCACCAGAGCTAAGGGATCAGGGTGTACCTACCCTGGTCGCTTTTCTTTTTTTCTGGGACTCAACTGCCAACTCTTCTGGTTGGAAGTGTTTGAAGTGCTGTCAGCCAATCACAGCTCTGCAGCTCTGTGCACAAGTTCTTATTATTCACAAAGTCGTCGGGGAGGATCTGACGACTTTGTGAATACTACTGAACGCCTTTACACCAAATAACCAAAAGCACAATATCTGGAATAAAATCTACCAAATGTGGGGTAATTGCCTCCAGCAATTTGGGCTGAAGTTGTGTTCAAACGTCCTACGGAAATTTACATGGTAAACACATGCTTTTTTACCCCCTCCCTTTTTTATCAGCCCCCCCTTGAGGGATCATCTCGAAACTTCCTATGTGCATCAAGGATCACTGGCACACTTCTTTTGAAAAATTTTGTGAAGATTCATCAAGGATGCCAAAGATAAAAACACTTTTTCTACGCAATCATGGTTCTAGGTATAACTACCTAGTGGCGACCGCCATTAGGCTATATAGATAGATAGATAGATAGATAGATAGATAGATAGATAGATAGATAGATAGATAGATAGATAGATAGATTATATATCTATGTATATCTCTCTCTCTCTCTCTCTCTCTATATATATATATATATATATATATATATATATATATATCTTGCCACTGAGTAGTTTTAGTAGTTAGCTCACAGATTCCATCGGGAGTGCATCTTTTATTTTGCTCATAACTTTTTGTCACAGTTTGATGAATTTTAATGAAAATTTACAAAACAAATGCCATCCATATCAGCTCCTTCCTGGACATTTTCAAGGTGATTTGTCAAGCAGAGTCCAAAAGCACAATTTCCCCATAAGTTTACAGAGGGTCTTTCGAACAGTTACGCGGAACCAATGCCTGAACAGAATTAGACCACATTTGGCAGAAAACTAGCGCTTTACTTTATACTTTTGATATAGCATCTTCATGCAATCTTTACATAGGTTAAAATGACTGCTTATAGTTATTTTTTAATGTAGTTTCCACTGGTTATTGAGATTTCTTGTCATGAAGTTTTCAATTTATCATCAGATGAAATGAGAAAGCACAGAATGTGCTGCACTGTACAAGCAGTGCGGATTGGGACTCTACTGTTGGATGACATACTGTCAGTTGACTTTTGAAGTTGTAGCCTTGAAGTCGGGGTGCTATACGGTCAAGTATACTCTCAACTCTCTGAAATTTGAATCACTGCATTTAGTGTACCCGAGAAGTGCCCTGAAGAACCTACTTACGTTATATAGATATTTTCCCCTCAACATGTTGACACGGTCTAATGGCCCTAGATAGTGTTGATTATCAGTATGGGATTCTTCTTCCTGTCCTTAATAAATTTGGAGAAAAGACACAGTAGGAAGTGTTTACTACACATCTATGCTCGTAATTGTTTGTGTACATACCAGATACAGGCTACCAGGCCAACTTTTATACATTGTATGCTACTGGCATGTAGGAAGTAACGATTTGCATTGTTACTTTGTTATACATTGAGATATTTTGTATCAGTGGTGAGGAAATATGATGAGCAGGGCCGCCCACAAAAAAAGTTGCCCAAGGAGCATTTTTTGGTTTGCAAGCTCAGCCTGAGCTATGTTTCTTTCCAATTTTATTTGTTCCATATGATACTTGTAAATCAACTCAGACAAGTAGGTCTCTTTGCAGCGTTTAACAATGATTGAAGAATGTTGTAGAGCCAACTAAACAGATTTATTGGCTGACTATTTCTGACACTTTTTTTTATTATCTTTCCAGAACACAATACCAGACTTGTTAGATCCCCTGGCACCAAGGACTTTGTCAATGTGTCAAACCGAGGCAGAAAGACAGTAAGACTGAAACCATCCCAAAACCCACTGATCACTACTTGAGTGAGATGCATTCTAGGTAATAATCAGTCCTGTGAGATATCACAATATTTAGTGGAACCCAACCTTCTTTAACCATGGAAAAGCACACTCAAGAGCACAAGGAAACCAGGGGTATATTTTAAAGAGATATTTTCAAATTAAAATCCTATCCTGGTGCGTAAAACAATTATCAAAATTGTGAATGAAAAAAGCATATTGTATCATTTTGGGGCTAATTTAGAGCCTTCTTTATAGTAACATCATTAACACATCTGCATTTTTCTTGGCTAACTAAGCTAAGCTTTAGCAGCAAAAAGAGGCCTATTTCAGGTTTAAAATGCCCCTTTTGAACAATAAAACTAATGTTCAGGAATGTAACAGCCCCTACTATTCCAGCGGTGGCTGCTGCAATTATCAAAGGGGGTGACAACAGGGACAGGGAACAAATAAATGTTAAAAAAAAGACTTACTGTTCGCTGCCATCCTCTCTTACCACTTTGCTCGTCCTCCTTTCTTGTTCTTGCATCCCAACATTTACTGGGACATCAGAACAGGCTCCCCAGCAATCCTGGCACTGCTTTCATGCTTATGCTAGCAGGAAAGCAGCATCAGAATTGGTCTGAGTGGCTCAACACAACCCTGGAACCTGTACAATTTCTCCAGCCCAATTGTGTACACAGTCAGATTGGAGAAAGCTAATTACACATGTGTGTTTGGCCAGCCGTCTTAGGCCGTCCAAACACACGTGCGCACTTAGTGCAATCAATTCCTCAGTCCCCCTCTCACCTCACGAGGTCCAGCCTTACCCCTCCCTTCACATGCTGGCTGAGCCAGCAGAAGAAAAATAAAACAATACTGAAGTGTTGTTTTATTTATCTGCTGCTGACTCTTAGCCAGTGGGGTGACGCTTCTCTGCCATTGTGGAGGAGCCACCCCTGTGCTATTTTCATCTGTGTTAGCAGGCAGGTAGATAAGCCCAACGAGCGAAGGAAAAATGTGTCTTCACATGACCTTCACTGAAGAAATATATAATGCTAGCACTCCACAAGGAACAGTTTCAATGAAACTGAGACCATGGACTAACCACTGAGGTTACAGGGACAGTATAGTTAGGAAATAGAAGTTAAAACACCTTAGAAATTCACTGAAAAACCAAAGGTCACAGAGAAGTTATGGTTAGGCTCAGATTTTACACCCACAATGCCATAGACATTTTATAACTTGCGTCTGCCATGCACAGTTTTCTCATCACTAATTTTATTGCAAATGATGTCATTACTGATGTCATATACCGTATTTATCGGCGTATAACACGCACTTTTTCTCCCTGAAAATAGGGGGCAAATGATGTGTGCGTGTTATACGCCGATAAAATGTAATGGTTTTTTTTCTGAAATTTCCTTTTAAAATGAGGTGCGTGTTATACGCCGGTGCGTGTTATACGCCGATAAATACGGTATGTGGTAGGTAGCAGTGCATGGTGAAAACCTTTGGTATTTTAGTGAATTTCTAATGTTTCTTTAATTCTATTTCCTAACTATAACTTCATGGTAATCTCTGTTTTTTCAGTGAATTACTAGGGTTTTTATATTGTTAAGACCTTGTCCCATGGAGGTGGTGGTCCATAGGGCTGTATATGGCCTGGGGAGGGGGTCTGCATGCACCCCCTTCCCCAATGTACCAATTAAGATTTGGCCCTGGTACCTGGCCCACCCAGGGGCTGAAGTAAAAACAAGCATGTGAGACAGTGCTTAATTTTTGTTTAAAAACATTTTGCTGTGATTCACAGATACTCCGCAATTTTCACAGCAAAACATTGTCGAAAATGCTTTTTTTCACATTATGTTTGGGACTTGGCTGAGTCCGAGTCCTAAGGTGGCTGCCAGCACTTCCTAGTTGAAGTGTTGGCACCCAACCAGATATCAGCACCCCTAGATTAAGACATTTCTTTTTCATTTATTATATTCCAAACTACCAAATGGATTTACAACAAATTATAAAAAGCACATTTACTGGATTAAGATCTAGCTTTCTGCCAAATTTGGTGTAATTCTGTCTAGCAGTTTAGGCTGTAGTCCTGTCTAAAATCCCTGTCAGAAATTGCATGAGAAAATGCACTTTGCCCCCTCCTTTTTTCTCAGCCCCCGCTTCACAAAACACCGTGAAACTTTCAACACAGCAGAAGAATTGAGTGGCACACTAGTTTTGAAAATGTGTATGCATAAATATATATATATATATATATGTACCTACAGTTTGTAGCAAAACTAGGTCCTAACTCTAACTACCTAGTGGTCATCACCAGTCTGTAATTTATATATATATTAACTACTGGAGGTTGCCACTAGGTAGTTATAGTTAGGAGCATGTATCCATAGAAAAAGTGTTTTTTGACTTGCATATATCTTGGACACAGTCTGACGAATCTTCATGAAATTTGGCAACAAAAAGTGTACTGTGATTCTCGTTGTGCACAGAAAGTTTTGAGGTGATCCGTTAAGCAGGGGCCAAGAAAAAGGGAGGGTCAAAAAACGTGTGTTTCCCATGTTAACTTTTACATGAGTTTTGAACACAACTAAACCCTGAACCAATAGATGGAATTACACCAAATTTGGCAGAAATGTAGCTTTTGGTCCACAGGTTACACTTCTTGGTATTCGGTGTAGTCTAAAAGAAATCAAAGGACAACCACATGTGTATATAGGGCTGTGGTTCCCCCCTGATGACTTCGCAATAATAAGAGCTTGTGTAGAGATATGTAGAGCTCTGATTGGCTGCCAACACTTCAACCAGGAAGTGCTGGCAGCCATCTTGGGACTTGTGCCACAAGGGAAGAGTGCACCCACAGACAAGCCAGCTCCTGGGGTGCAGTGACGCCACTGGAGACAGCTCAGCAGGAGTACCAAACGTAAGCCGTCTGCATGCGCGAACTGCACAGTGTGACCGTCCAGCCACCTGTCACCGGCTACTTGAAGTAGATAGCATCCCTGGAAGCAATTGCGCATGCCACTGGAGAAGAACTGTACCAACTGCGCAGCCAGCCATGTGGCGGCGAAGTCCCTCTAGTCACCCTCACTCCAGTAACATCACTCGTCATCCAGGTCACTGAATGGCAAGCACCATCATTGCCATGTGCATCACAGTATCCATCAAAGGAGCAGTTAAGCACCAAGGTGGATCATCACCTCCACAATAAAACAACACCAACAAGACACTCTCAGGGCAACGTGAGAGACAATTTCCCTGAGACCATCTGAGAGCCCACCTGCACTTGGTCCATGTTGGAAAGCGCACTGACTACAAATAATCCACCCTTGCGGTTGCACGATTGACTTGACCGTGGCTCCTGTTAGAGAGCCTGCAGCGGCCCACAAATGGCCCTCACACGTGCCAGCACAGTCCATGCCAGTCCTGTGGCAATCCATTGAAAGGGCCTCAAGGAAGTTCCAGAGTGGAGAATCCACAAACAAGAGGTTGCCTGGAAGCTGATCCACCGGCAAGGTACCAGGATGTGCCAAGGCTTCATAGAAGGACTTCACACCGTCACAGATGCCTCAGTCTTCAAGGGGTTGGCCTTCTTGAAGCCATGATGTCTCAAGAAGTATATCTGCAACAGACTCCACCAATGCTCCTGATGCACCCAATTCAAACAAAGTAAACTGTATATACTAACAGCCTCGCTATGAGTGCCCGCAAGACTGACCCACAGTGCACGAGTGGATATTTAACCACTCATCTGACTGTCACCAAGTCCGGACTTCATCCACATAGTGTTTGTGCTCAGCTGTACCTGGTTAAATCATGGACTCATGCGGAGGTGTCTGGGTGCTCCCAGCTGCACCTGTCCACTGCAATACTGCAGCCTGCCTTTTCGAGGCCGAGGGACTGATGGTGGTGTTTAGTTATTGTGTTTTCTTTTGCAGGTTGGACTTTGTTTTGTTCTTCAGTAAAGTTTAGGAGGAATGTAGTGTCCTGCTGGACACGTTCTAGTGTTCCCACCAGTCACTCTGCTGAGGGCTGGCTTTACACACACACCTCACACCCATCAAACACAGCCATCACCAATCAGGTGACCATGCCAATAAAAAGGGCTGGGCACACGTGCCCGAGGCCAGTTACTAGAACCTACAACCATGTCTGCATGTCACCTTATTTAGTAGAATAAAGGTCTAGGGCCCCAACACTACAGCTGCCTCAGTGACAGCAAAGCTGATCTTAATGGAGTAAACTAGAAAGAAACCAAAACGAGCTCATCTGCCTCTGAGGACTCTACAATTTGGTTGCTTTACAAAAAATAATCAGGATTTATGTGTAAGCAACAAAAGTAGGGCTGTTTCTGACCTATTGAGTTTCCAGTGCCTATGCTGATCAGTGCAGAAGCCCAGATATAATAACTGAACTGATCTCCCAATTGGCGATGGAAAGAGTGAAGAGCATGTTCCTTTTATTGTTGTAGCTGTGCTAAGTCCATTGACCACATAGGGTGCGCGAGCCAGGTTTTTGTCAGTCGATGTAGTGCTCAATTTGCAAACTCTGTGTACGGAGATTCCCGAGAAGCCTGCATGAGTTTTGATTATTTATTGGCTCGTGCCACAGGTTTTAGATTCCAGCCTTCCCTAAACATTACGATTGTAAGACACACGGCAATGATTGAGGTATGTTGGCTTGAAATTCAAAAGTGTCTTGAAAGGCTGAAGGCGCAGCACAATGGATATACAGTGTAACCCGCCAAGTTCCCTAAAGTTCGCATTAGTCCCATTATTGGAAAAAATATTAATTTACCTGCTTTTAATTTGAAACGTGCTCCCCGTTGATTATGATTTATTTGCTATGTATACTGGCTGAGGATCTTACCCATATTGAAAGAATATGTTCATCATATGACCACGGATGATTTGGATCACTTCACTGCTATTGTTTTCAATTGCCATTTTCTTTCTACCTTAAACTATTTTACTAACTGGGGCGAGGAATGGTGGTGTCTCCAGTCTCTCTTCTCTTGTTATGTTGTCACTCCGCTGTACCATTGCACCAGAAAATTGGAGTAACCTCTGAAGGAAAGCCTCAAAGCCCTTATCCCGAAGTGCTAACGTAATTATAGAAACAACGTGGGCGGAAAATGTATTTCGGTTTGGAAATCTTAGAAATTGAAACAAAAAACGTAAAGCATTTCATCCCTAAGAGAATTTAACTAGTTTCAATAAGAAGTCCCAAGCATGGCCGTTGGTGATCACAGCTGATGAATTCAGCAGGTTGTTGCATTTGAGAGAGGACCATAATTCAGTATTTAACTGTTTGTTTCAGTAAATGTATTTGGTTTTCATCAGGTTGTTGCATTTGAGAGGGCCAGAATTCAGTATTTAACTGTGTTTTTCAGTGAATGTCTTTGTTTTTTATGAAGACCTTAAGGAAAGATTCATCAAGTCCTTGAGTTTCCCTTGCATCACAAAAGGAGACATAGGCAACGCAAGGGCCTAAGTATACGTTACTAAGCCATGCAGAGCCATCTTCCATGGTTCTGTATTGCTTAGTAAATCTGGAGTAACACAACGCAGTGCAAGTCGCTGCCGTGCATTTCTCTGTATTGGGAAGGCGTTCCATAGGTGGAGCGTGGGTGTTCCCACGCATCCATCTATGGATTTTGATGAATTCCCATATTTTCCTAAGACAATTAATCCTGGAATTGCATCAAAATGCTGCGCATTCCCAACGGAGACATTACAAGGAGAAATATATATATATTTCTCCCCGTTCTATCCTCTTTATACATGTGCTGCATTCTGCAGCACATCTAGAAAGTAGAAAATGCCTCTGAGGACTGTTTTTGGGCAGGAAGGTGTCCCTCACAAAAAGAATCCTGCCTATAGTTTACGATGAAGCAAGGGTGCCTGTGTTAGTGCTAGCAAGGAGATAGCAGGAATGCGTAATAGCGTAACGAATATAGTGCATCCCTGCTCTCTCCCTGTCATGCAGTACAGAAAGTTGTCTTGCTGTGTTGCACTGTGTGACTTTTTAATGAATCTGGCCCTTAATTTCTTCTCCGCTGTGCACTGCGTTTGGCCAGGTCCTGCATCAAACTCTCTGTGCCAAGCAAAAGTCTGCTGCACTGTGCACAATGACAACTGGCAGAAGGTCCTTCGGATGGGAGCCGTACCCTGATGCACACAATCTTCAGCCTAAAGTATTCTAAATTGATTAAAAAAAAAAAGTCATGTCAGTATTTGCAGATCCTGAGCTAGATTGGTAAATTTTGTTACCCCTTAGAAGGATACAAAGTTCTAGGAAGAGTGCAAGATCCGTGAATCCTATGAACAAGTTTCCTTTTTACAAAGTTATTTTAAATCCCCAGGGAGCCCTTCGCAACCCCCAGATGAGATTGGGTGTCAGTGTTTGGTCACTCTGCCTCAGTATGTCATATTTGTTTTCTGTGGTGCTCTGTGCACAGGACTATGTAATGGTAACAGCAACATGCATTTTTCTGTGATTACCATTTAGGGCATGCAGATGCTCAGATCTTTGAATCTGTAATGTATGATGAGGGAAAAAGCTTCCTTGCCCAATGACATGCCTTTATTATTTGTAAGGGATCTGTGAATTAACATGCACGATTGCACTATAATTTAACACTTTGAACCCCCACCCACTATCTTTTGTCAATGCTAACTTATTCGAAGCTACTGAATGGATTTATAAAACACTAAGCAAAGGTACACCTCTGAAAATATTTTATGTAATGCTAACTTTTGAATAATTCCATTATTCCAATTCCGTTTTTATTGTTATAGAGGGTCAAGATTCCCATTGGAAATTAAAATGCAAAATGCTCATTTAAACTCATGCCTTTATATTTTCAACTGCAAAGTGCATGAAATCTAAATCAGAGTTGCTACTTCTTTTTAATGTTTTGGGCAAATTCGGCAAACAGTGCTAAAGTTCCATGCAAAGCAAAAATCAAAATACTCCTTTTCAAACATTATAGTGAGGCTTACATTTCACTCGTACAAAACTAGTGAAATTCAGCATTTATAGTTACCTGAGTGGGTGTGTGAGTGTCTGAATAAGCAGGTGTGTAAGTAGCTGTTTGGGGAGAACATAGCTGTATGAGTGACTATATTGGTGAGTGAGAGGCCGTGCCAGTGGCTGTATGGGTGAGTGAGTGGCTGTATGGGTTTGTGAGTCAGAGGGTGTGTAAGTGACTGTATGGGTGAGTGATTGGGTGTCTGAATGGCTGATAAGTAAATTACTGACTGTGTAAATGGCTGTATGGGTGAGTGAGTGCCTGTTTTGGTAAGTGAGATGGTGTGTGAGTGGCTGTATTGCAGAGTAAGTGTGTGAATGGATGTATGGGTGAGAGAACGGATGTATGAAGGCTTGTACGGATGTGTGAATGGGTATGTAAGTGGTTGTGAGAGTGCTTGTATGGGTGAGTGAGTGACTATGTTGAGATGTATGGGGGAGTGGGTGTGTGAGTGGCTCTATAGGTGAATAAGTGGATGTGTGAGTAGCTGTATTGCAGAGTGTGTGGCTCTGTGAGTGGCTGTATGGGTAAGTGACTGGTTTAATGAGGAGCTTTATGGGTGAGTGCGTGGTTGGGTGAGTGCCTGGATGAGTGGGTGGGTGTGTGAGTGGCTCTATGGATGAGTGAGTGGTTGTTTGACTACTTGTATGGGTCTGTGAGGAATATACGATGAAACAACGACTGCAAAAAAAACTACTGCCTTAACAACGAGGTCGGGACACCGACCTCGTTGCTACTACTAATGATTTTGCCACGAATGCCTTAACAACGATATTTCGTTGTAAAGGCATTCCTGATAAAATCATTAGCAATAGGCACCATTCACCCTACATCCCTCACCCCACCCCCCAACCCCACCCCAAAACCTAAAACCCCCTGACCCCCACCCACTCCCCAAAACCAAAAACGCCCCACCCCCCCAACCCCACCCCAAAACCTGAAACCCCTTGACCCCCCACCCACTCCCCAAAATCAAAAACGCCCCACCCCCCCAACCCCACCCCAAAACCTAAAACCCCCTGACCCCCCACCCACTCCCCAAAACCAAAAACGCCCCAACCCCACCCCAAAACCTAAAACCCCCTGACCCCCCACCCACTCCCCAAAACCAAAAACGCCCCACCCCCCCAACCCCACCCTAAAACCTAAAACCCCCTGACCCCCCACCCTCTCCCCAAAACCAAAAACGCCCCACCCCCCCAACCCCACCCCAAAACCTAAAACCCCCTGACCCCCCACCCACTCCCCAAAACCAAAAACGCCCCACCCCCCCAACCCCACCCCAAAACCTAAAACCCCCTGACCCCCCACCCCCTCCCCAAAACCTAAACCCACCACTTACCTTCGCCAAGTCCCTTCTTTGTACCTTAACCACGCATGTTCGTTGTTCAGAACATACGTAGTTAAGGCACAAAAAAACGAAGTCGTGGTTAAAAAAAGCTTTGTTGCGCTTTCGTTAACCACGACCTTCGTAAAAAAAAAGTCGGAAAAAAGGATGTTTCCCGTCTGTGAGTGGTTGTGTGGGTTTGTGAGTGGATGTATGAGAGGTTGTATCGGGGTGTGAGTGGGTGTGTGAGTGCTTCTGTGGATGACTTCGTCAGTGATGTCATCAGTAATGTCACTGACCATGTCATGTGTGATGTAATATGTGAGGTCAGAAACAGTGCATTGCGGGGGGCATAAGTTATAGTTAGCTGAGGTAACTATAGCTGCTGAATTTCACTGGTTTTGTACGAGTGAAATGCGATCTTAACTATAATGTTCCTGTAACCTTTGTTTTTTTCTATGAATCTTTAAGGTTTTTTTATTCTATTTCCTAACTATAACACCCCTGTATCCTACACTACATCTACAATATGGAACACAAGGAATGCCACTAGTGACCTTGTGTGCATTTTGGCAATATGATTGGTGCTCATGCATCTTTATCCAGAAACATGTGATAACATGAATCCTCCTATATAGAAGGCAACATGAGTACAAAGAGGTAAATTACCACCAAACAAGGGTCCTTCCTCTTCACTATATGAAATAAGTGCTTCTTTGTTTGGTGGAGATGTCCTCATATTCCTCGGCATCAAGAATCCTTCCCCTAAATCGGTGGGTAACGCGCTGGGAAGGGTGCTTGTTAAGATCTCTATCATCCTGGCCAAAGGCAGGAAGACCATTGGATACTACAAAGGTGGGTGAGGTGGGGCCACACAAAACTTCCAGGTGATTTGCACATTTGCATACTCATAGCAATTTAAAGGGACTCTAGATCACCAGGAGAGGAAAATAAAGAACCCACTTGTTACACTCACATACAGATTGCACACCAATAGATCAATAATGCATTCACATCCACAAACAGATCGTTTATCAATCTGAAGTGGAGCACAGCTCACTTGTGCACACTGCAGCACAGTTGTGGGCCATATAGCGCAAGCGCAGACAGTCTGTGCTTGCGCTGTGTGGCCCACAACTGAGTTGCAGTGCGCACTCGGCCCAACATCGCTGATGGAGCTGCTTGCCGGTGCCAGCAGCCTGGGCTGGGCCCAGGTGCAAGGGACAGAGGGAGTCAGAGCACAGGCCACTGGCAATGAGGACCCCTGGGCGGACCCAGGTAAGTCCTCATTATTTTTCTTGTTCGTTCATGCACACACTAGTGCACAAGAATCCTGAAACAGCAGCTTTCACTGCCTGGTCCTGGCCTGAAATCAGGCTAAGGCCATAGGCAGCAAAAGCTGTAATTTGAGGCCTCTTGTGCACCAGCCCGCCCAGGCCTCTTGTGCACCAGCCTGCCCCTTGTGCAGAGCACACGGGGCAGGCTGATGCCAAAGAGGCCTGAAACTGCAGCTTTCACTGCCTAAACTGCTATTTCAGGCCTTTTGTGACTGGCCTACCCCATGTGCACCCCATAAGGGGCAGGCCAGTGCACAAGAGGCCTGAAAGTTTCAGGCCTCTTGTGCACCGGCCTGACATGTGTGCACTCACTTACTGCACATGGGGCAGGCCAGTGCACAAGAGGCCTAAAACCTGCGGCTTTCACTGCCGCCTGCCCTGTCCTGAATGCACCTGATCTCGGAAGCGCTATGCAGGACTTACCCTCCTCAGAACTTCTGAAACGGGCGCATTCAGGCCAGGGCAACCAGCATTCCACTTTTTGCAGAACTCTGTGGGATTCCACGGAGTTGTAAACTAACTCCATTGAATTCCACAGAGTTGGACTCCTCGAGCTTCTCCGACCCTTAATCATGGCCAAAATGGCCCCAGGGACCACATCCCCAAGGTCCCTGCCACAACTTAATGGAGGAGGGGAGCTATACAGCCCCCTTCCCCAGGTCGATTGCAGTCCTGGGGGCCCCATCTCCCAGGGTCTAGATATGTCCACTGGGTGCCCTTTGGCACCCAGTGTGCAGGATCAGGACCATGGGGGCAGGTTCAAGGACCCCGTAGTCCAAGCCGGATCCCCGCCTCCTGCAGTAGCCAGCATTGCTATTCAACACAGGGAGCTGCTAAACATGCAACTCCGTGTGTGCAAGAGCAATTACTTCATCTCTTTTCCTGCCTGCATATCTGCAGGCAGGAAAAGAGATTACACCTCCACTTTCAGCAAGCAGGAGCACTTTGACATCTCCAGCCCTCTGGAACCGGAGTGTTTGCTTTTGCTTAGTGGGAGCTGGTGGTCTCCTGTCAAGCAAAAGAAACTGCTATGTCCTGGGGGTGGGCACCACAGGACAATGCAGGAGCCGGCCCCTGGAATGTGGAGGCCCCCAGGGCCAATATTGGCTCTCTCCTTCTTTAAAGGAAAACAAACACATTTAAAAAAAAAAAAAAAATGTTGCAGAGACTTATATATACACTTAAGAAAACAAAGATTACAGGGACATAATAATTAGGCTCACATTTTAAATGTACAAAACCATAGAAACTCACCTGTTACATTTAGCATTCTTTCAAGTAACTATAACTCGTGCTGCCGCCATGCACAGTTTTTTTCGTCAAACGTTTTACTGCAAATATTACATTGATATTATAATGATGTTATCAAAGATGTAATGAATGCGTATGAGGGAGAGTGTGAGAGGGAGAGTTATAGTTACCTTAGGGCATGAATTATAGTTACTCCAGATAACTCTAACTATAACAGGTGAATTTCTATAGTTTTGTACCTTTAAAATGTGAGCTTGACTGTAACGTCCCTGTAACCATTGACTTTTAAAGGAATTCCTATGGGTTTTTTTTAAGGTTTAATTTTCATTACTATAAGTGGGTGGCAGCGGTTGGCCACAGGGCCTGGCCTCTGCCAAGGTTCTGTGGCCAATCCCCTAAAATCAACCAAACTTGGGCTGCGCACGGCCAAAGGCCATGCACAGTGGGGTTGGCTACAGAGCATGGTCTGTGGCCAGTCCCTGTGGTCAATCCCCCTAACCACCCAACCCTGAGAGAGAGAGAGAGAGACAGAAAGTGAGAAGCTGAGAGAGAGCGAGCGATTTAGGCTTTGATGAATGATATGCATAGAATTAGATATTTCCAGACAAAAAGAAAATAAAAAAGAATTCTCACTTAAAAAGAGTGAATCACCTTTCAGAATGTAACTTAAGTTATATTTTAAAAGAAACTAACACAGGAAATAACTCCCCTAAACTAGAACCTTTAACCCTTAACCTTTAGTCGTCGTCGCAAATTTGTGACAATTTTTTTTTTCAGAAAGTGCTTTTGTGCTCAGGCGGGGTCCCTCTGGAACCCCAGCACCAGAGCTAAGGCATCAGGGTGTACTTACCCTAGTCCCTTTTCTTTTTTTCCCACTTTTTTTCTGGGACTCGGCTGCCAACACTTCCTGGTTGGAAGTGTTTGAAGTGCTGTCAGCCAATCACAGCTCTGCATCTCTGTGCACAAGCTCTTATTATTCACAAAGTAGTCGAGGAGGATCTGATGACTTTGTGAATACTACTGAACAGATTTACACCAATTAACCAAAAGCACAATATCTGGAATAAAATCTAGCTTTCTGCCAAATGTGGGGTAATCACCTCCAGCAATTTGGGCTGAAGTTGTGTTCAAAAGTCCTACGGAAATTAACATGGGAAACACATGTTTTTTGACCCCCTCAATTTTTTCTCAGCCCCTCCTTGACTGATCATCTTGAAACTTCCCATGTGCAACAACGATCACTGGCCCCCTTCTTTTGAAAACATTTTGTGAAGATTCGTCGAACGGTGCCAAAGATAAAAACACTTTACTATGGAAACATGGTTCTAGGTATAACTACCTAGTGGCGACCGCCATTAGGTAATATATATATATACATATATATATATATATATACATATATATAAATGTCAACCAAATCAGCTCCTTCCTGGACATTTTCTAGGTGATTTGTCAAGCACAGTCCAAAAGCACAATTTCCCCATAAATTTACAGAGGGTCTTTCGAACAGTTACGCAGAACAAATGCCTGAACAGAATTAGACCACGTATGGCAGAAAACTAGCGCTTTACTTTATACTTTTGATATAGCTTCTTCATGCAATCTTTGCATAGGTTAAAATGACTGCTTACAGTTATTTTTTAATGTAGTTTCCACTGGTGATTGAGATTTCTTGTTATGAGGTTTCCAATTTATCATCAAATGACTTTTGAAGTTGTAGCCTTGAAGTCGGGGTGCTATCCGGTCAAGTATACTCTGAACTCTCTGAAATTTGAATCACTGCATTTAGTGTAACTGAGAAGTGCCCTGAAGAACCTACATACGTTATGTAGATATTTTCCCCTCAACATGTTGACACGGTCTAATGGTCCTAGATAGTGTTGATTATCAGTATGGGATTCTCCTTCCTGTCCTTAATAAATTTGGAGAAAAGTCGCAGTGGGAAGTGTTTACTACACATCTTTGGTCGTAATTGTTTGTGTACATATCAGAGACAGGTTACCAGGCCAACTTTGATACATTGTATGCTACTGGCATGTAGGAAGTAACGGTTTGCATTGTTACTTTGTTAAACATTGAGATATTTTGTATCAGTGGTGAGGAAATATGATGAGCAGGGCCGCCCACAAAAAAAGTTGCCCAAGGAGCAGTTGGTGTACCAAATTAGATGACAAAAAGCAGTTTTCTTGGTTTGCAAGCTCAGCCGAAGCTATGTTTTTTTCCAATTTTATTTACTCCATATGATACTTACAACCCAGACAAGTAGGTCTCATTGCAGCTTTTAACAGTGATTGAAGAATGTTGTAGAGCCAAATAAACAGATTTATTGGCTGACTATTTCTGACACTTTTTTTATTATCTTTCCAGAACACAGTACTAGACTTGTTAGGTCCCCTGGCACCAATGACTTTGTCAATGTGTCAAACCGAGGCAGAAAGACAGTAAGACTGAAACCATCCCAAAACCCACTGATCACTACTTGAGTGAGATGCATTCTAGGTAATAATCAGTCCTGTGAGACATCACAACAATATTTAGTGGAACCCAACCTCTCCCAGCACACTCAAGAGCACTAGGAAACCAGGGGTATACTTTAAAGAGATATTTTGAAATTAAAATCCTACCCTGGTGCATACAACAATTATCAAAATTGTGAATGAAAAAAGCATATTGTATCATTTTGGGGCCATTATAGAGCCTTCTTTATAGTAATATCATTAACACATCTGCATTTTTCTTGGCTAACTAAGCTAAGCTTTAGCAGCAAAAAGAGGCCTATTTCAGGTTTCAAATGCCCCTTTTGAACCACAAAACCAATGTTCATGAATGTAACAGCCCCGGCTATTCCAGCGGTGGCTGCTGCAAATATCAAAGGGGGTGACAAAAGGGACAGGGAACAAATAAATGTTAAAAAAAGACTTACTGTTCACCGCCATCCTCTCTTAACACTTCGCTCGTCCTCCTTTCTTGTTCTTGTATCCCAGCATTCAGTGGGACACCAGAATAGGCTCTCCAGAAATCCTGGCACTGGTTTCATGCTAAATCTAGCAGGGAAGCAGCATCTGAATTGGTCTGAGTGGCTCGACACAACCCTGGGACCTGTGCAATTTCTCCAGCCCAGCTTAAGCCATCCAAACACACATGCGCACTTAGTGCAATCAATTCCTCAGTCCCTCTCTCACCTCCCAAGGTCCAGTCCCACCCTTCCCTTCACATGCTGGCTGAGCCAGCAGCAGAAAAATTAAACAATATTGAGGTATTGTTTTATTTTTCTGCTGCTGACTCTTAGCCAGTGGGGTGACGCTTATCCGCTATTGTGGAGGAGCCGCCCCTGTGATATTTTCATCTGTGTTTGCAGGCAAGTAGATAAGCCCAATGAGCGAAGGAAAAATGTGTCTTCACATGACCTTCACTGAGGAAATATATAATATATAATTCTAGCTCTCCACAAGGAACAGCTTCAATGAATGCATATGTTTATTTATATATATATATATATATATACTGTATATATATTTTTTTTTTTTTTCACTGAGGTTACAGGGATAGTATAGTTAAGAAAAAGAAGTAAAAAAACTTTAGAAATTCACTGAAAAAACAAAAGTCACAGAGAAATTATGGTTAGGCTCAGATTTTACACCCACAATGCCACAGAAATTTTATAACTCACATCCGCCCTGCACAGTTTTCTCATCACTAATTTTATTGCAAATGTTGCAGTTATATTACGAATGATGTCATAGAAGATGTCATTACTGAAGTAATATACGTGGTAGGTAGCAGTGCATGGTGAAAACCTTTGGTATTTTAGTGAATTTCTAATGTTTCTTTAATTCTATTTCCTAACTATAACTTCACGATAATCTCTGTTTTTTCAGTGAATTTCTAGTTTTTTTTTATTGTTAAGAAATATTTATTTACCTTACGTTCCCCCAACCCCACCACACACGGCCTTTGTCCTTCAGCCATCGCCCAGAAGGGGTGAGCATTGGCCAGGCCCTGCGACCAACCCCACCACAGGCACTCAAACCTGCTCCACATATGACCGAAGTTGGGTCGACTGCAGGGCCTGGCAACTGACCGCCTCAGGCACATCCACCCATGTCTTGCATAACTTTCAGCCATGCTAGGCAGGGGGTCAGCCCCTGGCCTGGGGCCCAGCCAATTAGTGGGAGAGAAAGGGTGCCATATGGCCACCCTCCCTGGGCTGATTTTGCCCCCTGTGACCCGGCCACTTTATGCTTGGTTCCCTTGCCTCACCAGAGCACCCAGGATGCACTCTTGGAGGCTGCAGGGAAAGCCTGATTGCCCCCAAGGTCCTTGCCAGCTCCCCTCCTCCAGCGGATGCTGGCAATGTGGGATGCAAGTGGGAGCAATATTTTCATCTGTTTTCCTGCACACTGAAACAGATGAAAAGTTAGCTCCCAGCAGGTAGGAACAGTTTTCCTGCTCCTGCTTGCTGGCAGCAGACTTACTGTTTGCTCTCGCTTGACAGAAGCTGTCAAAGTGCCCACCCAGTGAAAGCAAACATCTATGA
The DNA here is from genome assembly GCF_031143425.1 of Pleurodeles waltl. Lineage (NCBI taxonomy): Eukaryota > Metazoa > Chordata > Amphibia > Caudata > Salamandridae > Pleurodeles > Pleurodeles waltl. The sequence continues at coordinate 623,174,278 of NC_090438.1, read as the reverse complement.
CTGAGGGTGGGACCTTGGGACATAGGGAGCCAGCATAGGGAAGTGGCAGTCCCCAGGGCCAATAATAGCTCCAAGATGAGAGCCGCGCAGTCCACCTCCATTAAAATTGCATGGGCTGCCCCAGGGATGTGGTGGCACCTGGGTCTGGAAACAGCGTGGGAGGGAGGATGCATGGTCCCCTCCCCTTGTTAAAATTGGCCTGCCCCAGAGAGGTGGAGGTGCCATGGGCCGAGAGGGGCAGGCAGAGAGGCCTGCTCTCCTTGGAAACATAGGCCTTGCCCCACAGAGGTGGTGGTCCACAGGGCTGTAAATGGCCTGGGAAGGGGGTCCGCATGCACCCCCTTTCACAATGTACTAATTAGGATTTGCCCCTGGGACCTGGCCTACCCAGGGGCTGAAGTAAAAACAAGCATGTGAGGCAGTGCTTAGTTGTAAACAAAAAACATTTTACTGAGATTCACAGATACTCCGCAATTTTCACAGCATAACATTTTAGAAAATGCTTTTTTTCACATTATTTTTGGGACTTGGCTGAGTCCGAGTCCTAAGATAGCTGCCAGCACTTCCTAGTTGAAGTGTTAGCACCCAATCACATCTCAGCACCCCTAGATAAACACATTTCTTTTTCATTTCTTATATCCCAAACTACCAAATGGACTTGCAACAAATTAGAAAAAGCACACTTACTGGATCAAGATCTAGCTTTCTGCCAAATTTGGTGTAATTCTGTCCAGCAGTTCAGACTGTACTCCTGTCTAAAATCCCTGTCAGAAATTGCATGAGAAAATGCGCTTTGCCCCCTCCTTTTTCTCAGCCCCCACTTCACAAAACACCCTGAAACTTTCAACACAGCTGAAGAATTGAGTGGCAAACTAGTTTTTAAAATGTATCTATCTATCTCTCTCTCTCTCTCTCTCTCTCTCTATATATATATATATAGATAGATAGATAGATAGATGCATTTTATATATATATATATATATATATATATATATATATATATATATATATGTACCCACTGTTCGTAGAGAAACTAGGTCCTAACTATACCTACCCAGTGGTGATCACCAGTCTGTAATTTATATATATATTAACTGGTTGCCACTAGGTAGTTATAGTTAGGACCATGTATCTATAGAAAAAGTGTTTTTTGACTTGGCTATATCTTGGACACAGTCTGACGAATCTTCATGAAATTAAGCAAAAAAAAGTGCACTGTGATTCTTGTTGCGCACACAAAGTTTTGAGGTGATCTGTTAAGAAGGGGCCAAGAAAAAGGGAGGGTCAAAAAACGTGTGTTTGCCATGTTAACTTTTACATGAGTTTTGAACACAACTACACCCTGATCCACTAGACCGAATTACACCAAATTTGGCAGAAAGGTAGCTTTTGGTCCGCAGATTACACTTCTTGTTATTCAGTGTAGTCTAAGAGAAATCAAAGGAAAACCACTTGTGTATCTAGTGCTGTGGTTTCCCCCCGATGACTTGGCGAATAATAAGAGCTTGTGCTTCAACCAGGAAGTGCTGGCAGCCATCTTGGGACTCAGCTTCAGCCGAGTCCCAGAAAAAGAAAAAAAAGAAAAGGGGCCAGGGAATTGACACCCTGACCCCTTAGCTTTAGTGCTGGGCCTCCAGAGAGACCCCGTTCTGGGCAAAAAACACTTGTTTAAAAAGATTTTTGTCGCAAATTTGCAAGGTTGCATGTTATAGTTACCTTAGACCCGAGTTATAGGTACTTGAAATAACTCAACCAAGTAACTGCTGAATTTCTCTGGTTTTGTGTGAGTAAATTCAGAACCTAACTATAACATCCCTGTAACCTTTGTTTTTTAGGTGAATATATATATATATATATATATATATATATATATATATATATATATATGTATATATATATATATATAAATAAATAAATATATATATAAATATATATCTTTTTATATAAATATATATATATATATATATATATATATATAAAACCCAATGTTCATAGCGAGCAAGCTGCTTCCTGCCAGACGACGCAGGTGCCAACGACGGATCGCACTCCTTCTATTATTTTAATTTTCTCCACAACACCACCAGTACGTAAAAAGTGGCATACCAGTTCCTTCGCAAGTTAGTTTAATTGCATAAAAAGAACAGCACAATGCAATTCGGCTATGCAGTATTTAAAAGAACATCACAACACATTTCAGCTACACAGTATTTAGTTTTACATATATGTTTTTGTCACAGTGCACTTATGTAATTTTTAACTCTATTGGGGCACCTTGATGGCAGGCACAGTTCTGGTCTTTGGGATAGATCGGATGACCCAAGATCAATGGGGGGTATAATGTGCTGAAGACCCCACACTTTGATATGCACTCCTGCTAGGATCTGGACCAGCCCTTAGTTGACTCTCTTCCCTTTACTTTGTTTACTCTACTCCTTGAGATGTTTTACTCAGGGTTCTGTATTGGTGTACAGTGTCAATGCGGTTGGATTGCTTCAACTTATTCTATTTAGATGGAATACTATAACTGGATGTCACTTGGGGATATTACATACCCATATAAATGTATATTTAATTGATTTTTTGCAGGGCACGTGTTTCGTTTTGTTTCTTTCCTGTTATCATAATTATTTGCTTAGCTATTTATATTTACTCAATTTAATGGGACACGATTGGCTGGGCACCACTAAGAATTGCTAGGCACGTGCCCTATACCTTTTCTTATTCTGGTCACACTAGGATTTTTTTTGCGCACTTTATAATCTATTTTATTTAATTTATCTAGTGGCATGATTAAATGCCTGAGTGCCATTGTCAGCCAGGAGATGCCATGCTTCCACCATACTTCTGTATTGTGCTTCCAATGAAGTATTCAACCCCAGCCTTGTCTCACTATTTTGACACATTGGGTGGATTGAGGAGTATTTTCGAGTGTTTAGGTTTTCCCATAGAGCACCTGGGTGTCCTATCATGCTCTCTTCATATATAAGATACTACTATTCAGATGCTGTGATTGTAACTTTATGATGCACCATAGCAGGCCATTATGGATACCATGATATTCTCGTTCTTACAGGAGGATCTTTTGGTGTAATCTGTTTTTATGTCTATGATTTTCTTTTGTCATCCACTAACATATAATTTTTTATGATTATATTCTTTTGTAATCATTTGTTCTCAATTTTCCATCATGAGCTGTCATATTGTGGGATCAATTATTATTACCATGATTGACACAGAAATGGATGAACTGCAAAAGATGAATATTGGACAAAATGCTCACTGCAGTTAAAGTCTGCTATTTATGTTCTTCAACTGAGCCTATTATATATTGGCAGCAAATAGGGGTTACACTCATACTGACAAAGGTTACTGCATAGCTGAAACACATTATGCTCTTCCTTTTGTGCTATTAAACTGACCTACAAAGGTACTGGTGTGCCGCTTCTTACATATTGGTGGCATTGTAGAGAACATTGAAATAATAGATGGCGTTCGAACCGTTGCTGGAACCCGCATTTTCTGTCTTGAAGCTGCTCCCTCGCTACGAACAGTAGATGGATCATAGTCAATGCCACTTTCCATGCCCCAGAATTAATGAAAAAACTTGCTGTGATGGCTACAACTGTTCTACAAGGAAAGCGGTACATAGGTAACTCGTTGGGGGAGTGTTAGAGCTGCACCACTGGTGGGTTGGAGGGCTTATGTGACAAGACCCTTCACCCGCATCCTCTCATGAGTCTCGCTTCCACCAGCACAGTTATAGAAAACATGGACATGCTATATAGCAGTGATCGTCTTCGCTTGTGAATCCTTCTGTGTTACTATCTAATCTTGCCTTGGCCAGACGCTTGAGGAAGGTTATCACCTGTTCACATCGATTTCCTTTGCATTGGTTTGATTTTGTGGCACATTGGGTTTCAGATTAAGCCTTCAAAATATGAATGAATGGAAACAAAAGAGGAAAGCTATTGCCCTGTCCCTCTAAAAACTAACAAAATGGGAATCAAATAAATGGTGGGAAGTTACCTCACTGACCAACTACATTGAAGTAGGATGAGCGGAGGTTTGCGAATATCCATTATTCCCACCGATGAAAACATGAATCCCGAATTACTCAAAGAATGGGCATCTTTCACCTCGAAGGGGATGATGGAAATGTTGGTCAAATATGCCAAGACTGACCAGGAAAATCCACAAAAAGAACTGGAGAAATAGCAAGAGATCAATGACAAATACAAAGAGGACCCAGTAGTCATAGAATTTCTCAAAACCTCAATGAAAGGGTGGATAAATATGAGAATGAAATTAAACTGAAGAAGCTTTGCAAATTCTTGAGAGCCAACAAAGACTATATAGAAAGGAGTATATTGACCTACGTGAAGCACTTTCACTCTCTTAAACGGGATTTGAAAATTGATGAACAACAGCGACAACAAGAACTTTTATCGACCGTCTCAAGTTCTGATGTCAGCATTAACTCTGAGGACCAAAGCATCCCTTTAGGAGCACGTCCTTTAACCTTTCATCAGGAATTTCAATTCCTGAAACAGAAACAGGTGACCCTACAAAGCAGTGGTTGAGGAAGAAGAAGAGGGTGAGGTGCAGAAAAAGGGAAAGGGCAATGAGGAGGGGAGGGGCAGGAACAAGTGATCCAAAATAAAACATTGTATTTCAGACAGTGTCCCGCGGGCATCCACCAAAGACAGATCAATGGTGAATCTGTCAAAAAGATTGCTAAATCTGGAAGAAGAACCTGTACTGGTCCTAGGATTATCTTTCTGCCCCTCAAGTGACTTTGAATACATTAGCAAGAAAATTGACCTATTCCATTTTGTGAGAAAACAAAAATTGCTGAAAATGTTTGCCTTGAAAGAAACTTCTAGCAACATTGGTATTAGCAATGGACAAGAATTTCAGGGCAGAGAATTTGGACTGCAAGATGTGAACTCAATTTTATCTATTTATAAATTAGAGAGTAACACAGACATGATGGATGATATGGATGAGGGCGATGTTTTAAGAAAGATCGGTTTTGAGATTGTTGATAATTGGAACAGCGGAACGGGACCTAAGTTGAGATACAACTCTAATGTTACCCATGACAATATTGAATCTTTCCATAATGTCATGATTCCAGAACTGATTAAATCAGGCAAAGATAGAAACACATATGGATATGACAACATAACACTTACACAAAGACAGGCATTATACTCCTTTAAGTGAGGCTCCTTTCATTATAGTAAAGCCAATGAAGTTATGAATTATGCTGACTACAGGACAGAAGCTCTACGCCAGTTTAGAGAACCCAATTGTTAAGAAACCATCCCATGGCAGTCATCCAGGCAATCTGTTTATAAGTATCATGAACTCCTGAAGGGGTGGTATCAGGAAGAATTAGTAAACATTAATGAATATAACTTTTTAAAGGAGGAACACCACAGGATACCCTAATTATACCTGTTACCCAAAATTCATAAAAGTCTAACGTCTCCACGAGGCAGACAAATGGTTTCCTCAAACGTTGGATTATTGGAATATACTGCCAACTTTCGTAATCATTTCCTATCACCCTACATCACTAGGCTGAGATTATACTGTCAGGATTGTATGACTACCTCAAAAAGATACATGACATCATATGGGAAGACACTTAAGATAACAAGCAGGCTTAACTAAGGAGATAGGTGTGTAAACATTTAAAAATCACAAAACATCAATTTATAAACATAGATTATATTTTTATCTTTAAACTGACACCAAAAATATTAAAATCAGATAAGGGCAACCGGAGATATGGTTTTTTAAAGAATTAATGTTTTCTAGCACATAGAAACTAAACGAGCCAGTCTGGTCATCTGGTCGCACTCGACTGGGACAAAGTCAAAATTTGAGGCTGACTGTGATGGAGCACTTCTCGGCTACAGAAAGTGGGAGGCCTCGGTCAAAGGTTTGCCTTTGGTCTTTTCCTTGAAGATTTTCTTCAGCGCGGTGAAGTCACCAATTTGATCTGACCTCACTGGAGCCCTCTTCGGATGAAGAATTCTACCTTAGGACGTAGGTGATTTTTCAGGATGGAAATCTTCATCCAGGCCAAAGTTCAATTTAGATCCGACGTCCGTGGAGCCCTCCTCGGATAGGCTGTGCTGGAAGTCCTGATTAACTTATTACGTTCGGACTTTGTCTCTTTTTTGGAGCTTTTTCCTTCCGACGGCGGTCGACCCTCCATAGCAAGCTGATTTCGATGTGAGGTCGTTGGATTACCTTTCCAGGAGCCCTCGGTGAAATCCTAGAAGTCTGGGGCTCCGCAGCTTTCTAGCGGGACGTAGCTGCAAGTCAGGCCGGGACACAGTTGAGGTAAGTCAGCTTGACTCACCACGAAGGGTCTCCAATCTTCTCCGAACTTCTGGTTCTTCTTTCAGAAGATCTTGTAGAAGTCTACAACTCACTCAAAGGTTCCAGAAGCTCTGAGTTGCTCCTTGAGCATTAGGACTCCAACTCCCAGAATGCACCTAGCTCAAACTCCAACATGACCACAGGACAGTGGTCAGCTGGCCAGTTCCTTCAAGATTTGATTCAGGGACTCTGGTTAGCTATTTCTCACCTGTAGCAAGCAGGGATCCCTTCTTGAACCCATTGAAGCCAGGCAAAGTCTTTTTTGTGGTGAAGCCCAAGTGTGCAGCTGGTGCAGTCCTTCAGAGTGCAGTGTCCAGCTGAGGGGTCCAGCAGGGCAGTCCTTCATCTTCTTGTCCTGTGCCTGGTAGGCATCTGAGGTGTGGGTGCAGCGCTGCCATATTTTCCTTGCTCCTGGGGTGGAAAGCAGGGGGAGACAACTGTACAAGCAGGCCACCACCCTCTTGGAAGACCACTTCCTGGGAAGTGTGGCAAAAATCAATCCCAGGGAGCAACATTCCTTAAAAATACAAAATGGCAGAATTTGAATTTTGGAGGTTAGGTATGGCTGAGTCCACCCACTGGTGTGGATAAGTTCCCTTAACACACCCCTCTCCAGCCCTCTCCTAATCTAATCAGGGGCAAAACCTGCATGTCTGGGTTTGCAGGAAAAGGGGGGGTGCTGAGCCGCTCCAAATATCCTTCTCTCCTTTGACGACAAGTTTGGATGCTCTCCCCCATCCTGTTTCACCATCTGCTGAGGCAGATTCCCTCCCCTAGGCACTTCTTTTGTCTTCAGCCCAGGCCACCTCACACCTCATTAATGCAGCCTGGCTCGGCTGCCAGAGGCTGGCCAATCAGAGAAGGGTACTACAGAGCTGAAGTTGGCAACTTTCAGGTAGAGTTCTTAAACTCTTTCCCTGAACTAGTTATATTAAATTCAACAATGGCAAGTTGTTGGATTTATTATAACAAAGTTTGGGGCACCGGACATACTTAGCAGAGCTAGAACTTCAGGAGACCATCAAAGATTAGGAACACAACAGAATGCAAGAGCAACACACAGCCTTCTGGAGCACAGTACAGACTTGCAGGAGCATGCACACTGCTGAAGCACAGCATAACTGCATGATAAATGCACAAACCGCAGAACCACAACTGAGACTACAAAAGCAAGGTAAACTCTGGCAAAGCTCAGCAAAGAATGCAGGAGTGCAACCCAAAAAGCTTGAGCAATAATAGGGTTGGGAGCACAGCAACGACTCCTGGGACAAAGTAGGGAGCTTGATCACAAGAGAGACTGCATAAGCACAGCAGATATTGCAGGAGCAGATCACCCAGTGTAACAGCCATTCTCCTTGAGCTGATTGTAAATTATATGATTACACTGCAGACTGCTGGATTACAGCAGAAATAACAGGAGGATGGCTACCTTTCTAAACTACGGCAAGCACTATAGAGAATGCTAGGGTGCCGAATGCTGGAGCACTGCAAAAATGCTTGCAGTACAGATGGTAAGAGCAGAGTCAAAGTGATAGGAGCGCTGCACACATGGTAGGTGCACAACACAGACTGTAGGAGCATGGCACCGACGGCAGGAGCATGAGACGAAATGCAGGAGTATTACACATTATTTGAGAAAAACAGAGACTGCAGCGTTCCTGGTATATCCATGGGGTGATTGGCAGAAGTAGACCTGCATTGAGCATGTTCAGATATTGATTGAAACATATATGAGCAGAGCCTAGAAAAGGACAACCTAAATAATACATACTTACAAAGATACATCCATTGGGTTGTGATGAGAAACAAATATTAGAACAGCACTGCATAGTACTTTCAACCACTACAACAGTAAGAAGAATGTTTATGTCTAAATCAAAACATTTAAGTGCCTACCAGAGCTCGTGACGTAGCTTAATGAAAAAGGATAATACAGAGAGGAACTTCTTTCCTTTATTGGCTCATTTATGGAATCTCAGCATATAATTGCCCATGAGTTATGTCAGCCCACCTAAGCACAGCTTTCCCTGAAACACTAGAAGCACAGGAGGACAGCAGTGATTGCAGAAGCAGGGGAAAGACCACAGGAGCACATCAGAGACTGGAGGAGTATATCACATACCTGGAGCAGGGGAGGGATTGCACAAGCATGGAACACAATGCTGGAGTACAGCAAAGACTGCACGAGCACCAGACCTAGTGTGAAAGTACTGTACAGTCTACAGCACAGATAAAAACCTGCCAGAACAGACCAACTGCTAAGCACCCCAGTTAACGCAGGTGAACAGCAGAAAGGATTAGCACAGCATAGATAGTAGAAGCACACCAGGGCCTCCAGGACAATACAGACTACAGGAGCATGAGACTGTAAAAGCAATGAAAGTCTGTAGAGGCACAGCAGCAACAGCACAAGCACAAAAGAGACTGACACAGCACACTGCAGGGGTGCGGCACAGCCACATTATATGAGCAGGCAGCCCATTGCACAGATGAGATCGCAAGAGTATATCAAACACTTGAGGGGGGGAGCAAAGCAAAAACTGCAGTAGCACATCAGTGGCAGTTTGTGCACAGTATAAAACCATAGAGCAGTGGTTCCCAACCTTTTGACTCCTGAGGACCCCTACTGAATCACTACTGGAAGCCGGGGACCTCCCCCGAGCAATTTGTACTATTCAAATTTCAGACATCAAACCAGTAATTCGCAAAAAATACACAGTACACACCAAACAAATACTTGAATTACTAAAGATATAATTATTTTATATTAAAAAAATATGCAAAAAATAAAAAAAAACTATGGGAAAGTTGGCGCTGCATCTCGGCGACTAACTTTTCAAAGGTTGGTTTTATTTAGGAAAGCTGAATCCTAAGGTTAGATTCTACATTTCCCAAGTGATTTCTCTTTTTATTTTTTAGGTACATAAGATCTGAGAAAGCTTTTTCACATTAATATGTGGTGGGGAAAGGAAGTAAAACCATAAGGACCTCTAATTTCTCCATAACCTCTCTGTTGCATCTAATTCATTTGTTTTATAGAACCTCTTATACCAGTGTAGGTTGTCGTAGCACTTTACAGGGGACTACAAGGTGTAGGATTCACGTGTCATCCATACTTGGTCTGCAGAAGCACAACCTCAGGATTCAGAGCATAACACAGTGGTTAACATTGACTTTAATAAAAAGATTGTGGCCCATATTTATACTTTTTGACGCAAAACTACACCAGCGCAGTTTTGCGTCAAAAATATTACTGCCGGCTAACGCCATTTCGGTGCGCCGTGCGGGCGTCAGATTTATACTTTGACGCACGCCGGCGCAAACCACAGGTGTAAGTCATTTTTTTTTATGCACACCGCAGCATCAAGTCGTAAAGCAAAACGGCGTTATCGCAGTGGAAATGAAGGGGGGTCGATTTACGACACCGCAAACCGGATATGTGGCGTTTTTTGACACAATAGCGTCAAAATTCCCTGCAAGCACAGCCATTTCAGCAGAGGAGAGCCAAAATGGATCCCAGATGCCTGTACAGACCCCAGGAAGATGACAACAGACCAGGAACCAGCCAGGAGGACCCACACAAGACCCAGGACAGTTTGAAGAAGAAAAGAAAGTGTCGCTTCAGTGCAGAGGAACAGGAAATTCTGGTCAAAGAGGTGACGGAACACCAGCACCAACTGTTTGTCACCTCAAAGTTGCCAATCAGTCGGAGAGAGGCAATATGGCAACAAATTGTTGACAAGATTAACAGTGTGGCAGAAGTACGCAGAACAGTCATCGAGTGCAAGAAACGCTGGCATGACTGCAAGCGCAGGACCAAGGAAAAAATGGCCAGGAACAGGAAGGCAGCACTGCAGACTTGAGGTGGGAGTCCAGCACACCAGGAGGCCCTGGACCACATGGAGGAGATGGTCACAACAGTCATCCCTGAGGAGATCGTCACAGGGATTCAAGGACAGGACAGCGCAGACTACCAGGAGACAACGCACATGCAGGGTAAGTCGCATGGGGAATTAAAATGCAATAATGTCAACTGTAAGCGGGGGGGATACCGACCACAAAATGCATGGAAGCCATCATATACATGGAGTGGCATGGGTAAAGGGGTATGGCATGGGGGCATGGCCTGTACAGAGAGAAGCTGGGGCACACCATAACACTACACCAACAACAGTCTGATGGGGGCATGCTAGCATGCCAACGATGTAGCAAAGGTAAAGACATGCTAGGAGGGAAGGGCACAGCGTCAAACTGACATCCCGTCACACATCAGCCACTATACCCCTATATTAACTAGGGCCCAATTAACAACCTCTAGCCACACCGACAACTAGAATGTAACAGCGACACCAGTTGCCACTACCACCTCCGCTCTGTGTGCAGCTCAAGTAGCCAATGGCTGGACCATACACACCTAAATTAGTGGGTTGAGGATGACAACTTTAACAATCCCCTGAAACAAGACAAATGTTCCAGTCCTTGCAATTGTGAATGCCCATAGTTGCCGCAAACATCAGCCAGTGTCATCAACAGTAGGAGCTATACAGCACTAAGGACACACCCATGCTGCATATGCCAGGGTCCATCATGTTCCTGGGTCACAATGCAACATCCCTGTGAGAAACTGGGGCTGATTGCAGAGGCCCCATAACTTTTTGCCCCCATTTTCCACTTTATGCTGGTGTTTTCCTGACTCTGATGGTGCCCTGGGTACTGCTAACCAGTCCCAGGACCTGTGCTCTGTGTAAAATGGATATGCAAATTAGGCTAATTATAATTGGCTAAGTTAACCTACCTATAAGTCCCTAGTATATGGTAGGGCATGTAGGTTTATGGGCCACAGCATAGGTGGTGCACACCTAGGTGCATTGCTGAGGTGCCCAGTGTCATTTTAAAAGCAAGCCTGCCTTGCTGGCTGCTTTTAAATTAAAGTTATATGCAAATTCGACTTTGGAATTAAAGGTACTTCCAAAGTCTTAAACTACCTTATTTTTACATATAAGTCACCCCTAAGGTGTGCCCTATGTGCCCCTAGGGCTGGGTGCCATGTAACTATAAGCAGGGACTTTATAAAAGTAGATTTATAAGCCCTGGTGAGGTAAAAACAGCCAAATTCGTTTTTCCCTCATTGAAGTAAATGGCCTTCATAGGCTAGAATGGGCAGACTTTATTTAAAATTTTAAAGTCTCCTTAAATGTTACATACCAAGAATTTGGTATCAAATTGATTGTTATAATAAATCCCACAACTTCCAGTTGTTGGATTTAATATAACTAGTGCAGGTAAAAAGTTTAGACTTTACCTAAAAAGTTGCCAATTTCAGCCCTGCATTGTTTTTGCTGCTGTGCTCTGATTGGCCAGCCTGCAGCAGCTTCTGCCAGGCTACTTTAATGAGGTGTGAAGTGGCCTGACTTCACACAAAGGAATGTGCTTGGGGGAGAGAATCTCCCCTCAGCAGATGGTGAGGCAGGAAGGGGGAGGGCTGCCAAACTGGTCTTCAAAGGCAGAGAAGGACATTTGCAGCACCCAGCAACACCCCCACATCCTGCAACCCCAGACAGCTAGGTGCCCCCTTGATTAGATTAGGAGAGGGCAGGAGAGGGGTGTGTTTATGATTTTTAGCCACACCAGTGGGTGGGCTCAGCCAGATCTCTCCTCCAAAAATCAGATTCATCCATTTTGGATTTTTAGAGACTGTTGCCTTCTGGGATGGATTTTTGCCACACTTCCCAGGAAGTGGTCATCACAGGGGGACGACCCTGTCCCTGATTGGAGGACCAGGGCCCCCCTGCTTTTCACCCAGGAGCAAGGATAAAACTGGCAGACCTGCACCCACGCCTCAGATCCCCACCAAATTTCAAGAAGAAAGAACTACAAGGAGAAGAAGGACTGCCCTGCTGGACCCCTGGCCTGCACCTGGACCCTGCACTCAGAAAGACTGCACCAGCTGCACACTTGGGCTTCACCACAAGAAGGACTTTGCCTGGCTTCCACTGGTTCAAGGAGGGACTCCCTGTTTGCTACAGGTGAAAAATTGCTAACCAGAGTCCCCTGCACCAACTCCTGAAAAAGTGACCAGCTGACCACTGCCCAGTGGCCAAAAAGGAGTTTGCGCCAGGTGCACTCTGGGAGTTGAAGTCCGCACTTCCCAAGGACCATCACAGATCTTCTGGACCCTTGGGGTGAGCTGTGGACCCCAAAAGAACCTTAAAAGAACATCTGGGTGAAGCCCCAGAAGTTTGGAAAAGATTGGAGAAATTTTAGAAAAAAGCTCCATAAAGTGACCGACTCGACGCGGAAATTCTAGCCGGCTTGCCTCAACCGCGACCCGGCCTGACTTCGTGGTTCGTCCCGGTCAAGAAAAACATCCGAAAAAGAGACTAAGTCCGAACGTAAAAAGTTGACCGGGACCTTCCAGCCATCGTATCCGAGAAGGGCTCCACGGACGTCGGATCAAGATCCAGGTTTACCCCGGTCGAAGGATTTTCATCTCGAAAAAACGACTAAGTCCGAAGGTAGAAATCACCACCGAGGAAACCGACTTCGCGTATCCGGACAAGGGCTCCAGGAGGTCGGATCCAACTGGCAGGTTCGTCCCGGTGAAGAAAAACTTCAAAATAAAGACTAAGTCAGAAGGTAACTTTTTAACCGAGGCCTCCCGCGACCTGTAGCCGAGCAGGGCTCCATCGCGGTCGGCCTGAAAGTTTGACTTTGTCCCGGTCCTGGTGCAACCAGATGACCCGATTGGCGCTTTTTGTTTCTATGCGCTAGAAAATAATAATACTTTAAAAATTCATATCTCCGGTTCCCCTGAACCGATTTTAATCGTTTTTGTGTCATTTTAAAGATAAAAATATAAGCTATTTTTATAAATTGGTTTTGGATTTTTAAACTGTTTCCTGTGTTTTATTTAATTACTGTTTTGTGATATTTGAATGCTTTACACTTTGTCTCCTAAGTTAAGCCTTGACGCTCGATGCCAAGCTACCAAGGGTAGAGCTGGGATTAATTTACTGAGACCTAACTGTACTTTTGTGGAGGTTTGTGGCTTGTTGCTAGGTGTAGGTACCTACCTGCCCTATCAATAACCCATTTTCCAACAATCCCAAATGTCATACTGCTCAGACAACAGCATTGAGGGGGAGGACACATGTAACTGATCACTGAAATACACCTGCACAGTCTGAGGAGGAAATAGGACACTGCTACGACTATCAGGGCAATCCAATCTACACACATTCCCCAACATCAGCTGTACACATTACCAATGCTAACATCCATATCGTGCCATAACAATGCTATGCATAGGATACGCTACATTTCAACTACATATAAGTGGATGTGAAAGATCAGAGACTGGGGCAGGTCCAGATTGTTAAGTGTGCTGCTAGTGCCATGGGTGTGGGTGCTAGAGCACAATGGAAGATGTCACTATAATGGACTCACAATCATGGACAATGTATATATAGCACTACAGCACTTTTCAATAAATAGCACTTACACAACCACTTTGTCTCTGTGTAATGTGACACCTCAACTGTGCAGTAGAAAACTGAAATGTACCTCCTGTCAAATTACATAGCTTGTCAATACAACTGTCCTGGAATTATGTAGTCTGATAACTATGCACAGTGGCCTGGATTGCACCATACTCTGCCCTTCCTGAGGGTAATATCTGATGAAAAGAGAAACCATACACCATAATGCTGTGTTGGACAGAATAATACTCCCTCAAGGGATATCTAAGCCATCAAATAGTGGCAGCAAAATGTTGCCACCATGCAATACTAACACATATAACAGTGCCCACAAATCTAAGCAAACAGTCAACAAACTGCATGAAAGAAGGTGTCTGAGTTTACATCCAAATAAGTAATCATGCTGAACAGTGTCACAAATGATCAATGTGAGTCATGAACAAGATACTACAAGAGTGCTTACGACCACTCAGCTAATAAGGGTTTCCTTGAACATCACACTGCAGTCACACATAAAACAGTGTCCACAATACCAAATCTGGAAGCACTGTTTGTGACTTTGAACACATACGTAATGAAAAAAAGACATTGGGATCCATGGTAACTGTGATTGGTGGTTGCAATGAATGGTGGAATCTTTGAAAGGTAGCTCTGGGGTAGCTGCCAATCTAACAGCTCAGTTGGGATTTGTTCGTAGCATAGGACACAATTGTAATAGAACAGAATTCATGTACACTTATGCCAAGGCCCTTATCAACAAGTATTTTACATATACTGTAAAGGGTTCACTACATTTTTATTAAACGTTAATAACAGAAGAGGAAACTCGGGGAAAAGTCTTACCTACCCTAATCTACCCTAACTACTCATTACCCACAACTGTCCCTAACTAACCTAAGCTAAACTTACTTATCATATGTAACAAAACGTTCTTAACATCAACCCCCCACCCCCCTTATCAGACGGGACAAATGGAGGACAACAGATACTAACCTAAACACATACTATCCTATACTAAACAAATATATATTTTTTTGTATTTTTTATTTTTTTAAATATTTTTTTTTCTAAACACAGAAGAAACCCAACATAGCCCCCCACCCACCCACCCACACACTCAAAAAGAAAAAATTGAAATAATCAGGACCCCCCACCCACTAACACTAACTAAACTAACAGCCTATACTAACCTAACACTAAGCCCCCTAAGCCCACTAAGTATAAGAACAAGGAAAGAGGAGGGAGGGGAGGGAATCATGTCCATCAACAAAGTCTAGAGGTTGGCCCTCCGGAGGGTCTGCCTAATGGACTGCACACGCCTGTTCATATGGCGAACATCCTGCTGCAGGTGACTCATTTTCCGGAGGACACGGTCCATTTTGCACTGCATGTCCACAAAAGCAGCAGGGTCAATTGTTGCAGCTGGGGCGGTCTGGGTACCAGCTGAGGACGTGTGTGGCCGTGTACTGTCAATGCCTGTGGGCTGCCCTGAAGGTGGTCCACTGCTGGGGCCTGGAGCACTTGCAGATGTTGTTGGGACAACAGTCCCAGCTGTGGGTGGTGCCACCTTGGTGGAAGTGGTGGTCGTGCTCGTGGTGGCTGTGGTGGGCAAAGTAGGGTCACCCTGTGGGAAAGCCCTCCAGGCTCCAGAGGCACGTTCGGTCCCGTATCTTCGGGTCATCCGTCTGTACCCCGACTCTACCAGCAGGATATGCTGGTAACGCATTGCCCGCCTCTGAAACTCACGCACCTGGATGGCTGTCATGTTAGCAGCTGTGAAGACAAAGGCAAAAAATTACATTAGGAACTGCATTGTGTGAAATGGCACAAGAAGTAAATCAGACAGTACATCTACTGTACTTGTAACAGCTCATATCATCATACAGATCATTGAATGTCCCTGAGGAAGTACATGGCAGGCCAGCCTACAAAGGTCGAATCACACATAGCACATTCAAACCCTACAAGATGGGTAACAACTGGCATTATTTTGGCATCAGAGTTCTGCCAGTTGTCAGCTAACAATCATGCAGCACATCCTCCGCCAATGCCAGGGCTACAAATGTAAGTGTACGGGATGGAAATCTAGGGCCACATGACCTGCAAGTTGTAAATGGACTTGCTAGTATAGTACTCATGTGCTATACCTGAGTGTGTATACTAGGTTCCAACCAAAGATTCACAGATTTACATGTCTGTGTAACATACTTGTATCATCAGTCCTAGGTACACTATTCACAAACCCATGCCTGTGTTTGAGGATGGGGGGGTGGAGATACAACTAACAATTCCAAACAACATGGACACCCAGGAAGCTTAGGAAAGCTGGACATGTGTTTGGCTCTACACACACAGCACCGGTAAGGTGTATCTACAAATAGGAGACAGCAAACCCTTGACCAATCCCAGCGCCACACACGTCTGGAAATGCAGACCTTTGTCCACATCATATACTTCTAGTAAGGCATGACTTACAACAGACACAGAGTTGCAAGAACACCCCTGGCCATGATTTGCATGCACACCTAGGCCATTGCACTCAAGTGCCACATACTTGTAGCACTACATGTGGAGCTACATGCTGCTAGAAAGTTCAACCTACAGTTTCATAAGTACATTAGTGAATAGGGAAGCATAAGTCTTTGGGTAAGCATTTTGCAGCCCCATTCTGGGAGATTGTGGGTCTGACAGGCAGACTAAATCTGAGATTAGGTCCAGTGCGACTCTTGCTGATACAAGTGTTATCCACATGACTCACTCCAATTCACATTGCGGGCCTACAGGAATGACCTAGAATCCCTAGATAAGACAATAGGATAAGCATTGGCAAACTCCAAAATGCTGAGATAATGAAATCCCACTCATGGAACAAGACAAATGATGGGCCAGCGCATCACACCTTGCTATGTGTTCAACACACAGGAGTCCATCACACATCACCAGCAAACACAACACATAACAGACATAGCAACACTTACTGGAGTTGTCGGGGTCCTCAAATGAAGCCACCTCGCCCACAGTGTAGGGTGCAGGTCCACGGGTAAGGCATGGAAGGAAGAAATGGGCTCAAAATCGTGCACTGACCAACAATTCCAAAGACAAAAACTATGTGTAAGATTACATAAGTAAGTAAAGCCACTCAGACATGATGATACTGCGTCCAATATAGCATGGCCAACATGTACATATCATGGGTCTCCTGTGACAATTACACACATATCTGCACACATGCAGTGGCCCTAACTATCATGTGGTGGCAAACATGCTCCTTCATTAGTGAGCAGACATAATAATGGAGTGTATTCGTCTCATCATGTGCATCCAAGAGAGACATCCAAAGCCTGTTTACTTGAGGAGTGCATTACCAGTCAAACAGCCATTGTGGCCATGACAAATGTATGACACATAGGTACAATGTACAGAAGGGCAGGGACAGTTGTAAGCCCTCATGTTGTTACAGTTTCTTCATTTGATGTGGCCCAGCTATGATGATTTGCACCAACCATAGAGATATGAACCTATGAACCCATGTGCATACCTTTGGCCTCCCATCCCCAAACGAAAGGTGGAATAACAAACACCAAATACCAGTGTAAGATGTTAGCTGAGGGCACCCTGCACTTTTTCCCTGTTTCCAAATCCAGATCTGACATGTATCCAAAATGATCAAGGACCACAATAATCCCTAACATTTATACAACCTCCGTGAACGCTTTCCTTACACACTCACCGGACACACATGAGACATATGTCTGGGCCACATTGCTATCATCAATTGACATGAAGCCTGCACTCATTTTCTGCATCATGTAGTGTTTCTAAAGTCAGTCTAGCTGTTGCGTCAACAAAGGTTGGTAATATTTTGGAAAATGTATACTTCACTGGCAAATGTGACCTGTATAGACATGATTGGCTCCTAATTTGTGTTGCTGTCTGACACAAAGGCGGCACCAACTTACATTAAGCAAAAGTATTCAGTAAGTTTGCAGAGCACTTGCTTCCTGACAGCTAGCAATTGTGGTCCTTAACATAGTCCATCAATGACCCTGTATGTTTCCAAAGCATTCCACACACTCAACAACATAGCCGGCAGATATTGTACAAATCACCTGATGTCACTACAGAGCTTTTAATCGTGCACATTTACATGATGTGTACTCACCAACAGGACCACCAATCACTATTCCCAGGTGGTCCAGCAGATCTTGCTCCCTGGAGATGAGGTCAGCCCAGCGGTGCTTCAGCTGGTGGTCATTCCTCTGGCTCCGATATGCGCGCTGCAAGTGATGCAGGACCTTTCCCCACCGGATTCGACATGCCTTGGTGTGATACCCCTGTATCACCCACCTCCCTGCCTCAATCATAAGTGGGAGGAAATGGCACACCAGCCATATAAACCCCCCAAGCTCCTCCTCACCCATCTTGCCAAGACGTGGCCTACCCAACATCTTAGCACCGGAAAAGGGGAATAAGGGATAAAGAAGAACAAAGGAGAAAATGGGGAAAGTAGAAAGACAAAAAAAGTTAACTTAACAACTAAAAGAGCCCAACTATCCCCAAACTAGCACTACCCACAACAGACGCCCACAAACAACAAAGACAATACAATACTGGACAATGGTACACAATAAACACTCAGACAGTATACAACAATAATTTTAGATAACAAACTAACAAGTAATGGAGCACACAGGAGACAAAAGCACTATTTCACTAGACAAAATTCAGAACACAGCCACACAGTCTAGAAGAATCACAGACTGCAAAGTGAAAGTGAAAGTACCCCCACTGTACATAATCTGTAAACAGGATATCCTATTACATCACTTCCTGCATAAAATGGCCGCCGTTTTTATCGTTATGCGTCATAATTTTTGACACATACGGTATGTGTGTCATTTTTTTCGACAAACAGGAGTAAAAATTAGGCTGCATCCATATATTTGGAAATAGTCTTAACACTTAACCAATCTTCAGGGCATTATGCGTGGTTTTCGGGCATAAGCGTCATTTTTGGACGCATATGCGTCAAAATTTCAGGGCAGTAACTGGTTTTGGGTAATTTTGCCATTTTAATGTAAAGTTACATTTGTGACACAACTGAGATTGGCTGATTGCACCCACTTTGGTGTTGACGGTGTATGGTCACATGTGAGACATCATACTGCTGTGGACCATGATCCGCTACTTCCTTAACAGAATTCTCACGCTTGGCTGACGCACTAGATGGCCATATGTGGGGGCCTACATATGTATTGCACAAATTGGGCATGTTTGGCATCAGGAGAGGATAGCAAGGTGACGCACATAAGTACAATACCTCAATGCCTATGGCTCAATGTGTGTGCATTGGCTACTAATGTAGTTGTTGACCCAGTGTGTGTGCATCACAAGATGCATCATTGCAAATATGCTTTTATGAATGTGAAGTCAATGTGTCCAAACCTTAGATGCAAGTCAGTGTGGAAATGAGAGAGGACATGTGCTAGTCACACATGTAGCAACATCTGTTGTGTGCACTTCCAAGATTTTGGGTAACGTAGACACCACAAATGACAAAGCATGCACCGGATAGATGGCAGACACGTGTTCATGTCAATGGTCCACAAGTTGCCCATCCCATGTCCTAAAAATTTGGTAACTGCTTCCTAGGCACTTTGTGGTGAAACCACTGTGAGTCAGGCACATGTACAGACTAAGGCGGTCATTCTGACCCTGGCGGTCAAAGACCGCCAGGGTGGAGGACCGCGGGAGCACCGCCGACAGGCCGGCGGTGCTCCAATGGGGATTCCGACCGCGGCGGTAAAGCCGCGGTCAGACCGGCACCACTGGCGGGCTCCCGCCAGTGTACCGCCGCCCCATTGAATCCTCCAAGGCGGCGCAGCTTGCTGCGCCGCCGAGGGGATTCCGACCCCCCCTACCGCCATCCAGATCCCGGCGGTCCGACCGCCGGGATCCGGATGGCGGTAGGGGGGGGTCGCGGGGCCCCTGGGGGCCCCTGCAGTGCCCATGCCACTGGCATGGGCATTGCAGGGGCCCCCGTAAGAGGGCCCCTACATGTATTTCACTGTCTGCTGCGCAGACAGTGAAATACGCGACGGGTGCAACTGCACCCGTCGCACAGCTTCCACTCCGCCGGCTCGATTCCGAGCCGGCTTCATCGTGGAAGCCTCTTTCCCGCTGGGCTGGCGGGCGGCCTGAAGGCGACCGGCTGGGCGACCGCCCGCCAGCCCAGCGGGAAAGTACAGAACGGTAACCTGACGGCGGGACTTTGGCGGGCGGCCTCCGCCGCCCGCCAAGGTCAGAATGAGGGCCTAAGTGGGTACCATGTTATTGGCACAGGCAGCCAAAGGTGAACCACAAATGTAATATGACGCCACAGTTGTGGTCATATGACTGAGCCACAACTCTCCAGTGGCAGTGGAGGACCAGCAGACGAGACAGCACATGGCCACATATTTCCAGTGATCAATTACACAGATGTGTCTGGTTCATGTGTGTGGTCAAATGTTGATCCTGTATATTGTTAGGGGTCTATGTTGTCACAGTTACGTCCATGTCTCATCATGAGTCAGTGACAGCTGAGTAACCTTTGGAGATCAAAGTGAGTAAAGTCGATGAGGACATGAGAACCTACATGGGGATGGTCCCAACCTGTCACTGCAGATGTGTTATGAGACTGTCAACAGGGCAACCTTGGTGTGCTGAGTGAGATCATATCTCAGGAGTCATGTTCCGGCAGGTGTCATTGCAACATTTGTACACAGGTTGGCCTGTAAAGTTCCCACTGCATCTGGGAACATCATAGCCTCTGTGTTGATTAATCTTGCAGCTATTTAGCACGCACAGCGCATGAATATGTTGTGAGCAATGTGATTCAGTGTGTGCACTGTCAGGGTCCTAACATGTGTGGACTTTTCATGCGCATTATCAGAGGTAGCTGGTTCTGCTGGAAGCACCATACCCAATCCCTGCATACGGCCATGGTACACTGTCACACTTTGTCGTTCATGCATACATGAGACCCAGACAAGGGATGGGCCATGACTTTGGTATTCAAAGATAATTTTACTAATATGGTACAAATAAAAAGCAGATGATGCTATACAATGTATTTGGGTATGCATTGAGGAAGCACATGACAAAATACCCTCTGAGGAATGTGAGGTTTGGTAACGCAAGTGTGGTACATATGTAGCCACAAGGAACCTTTAGGGTAACGCACAGACAGGTGCCAGTCAGGCTGACAGGATGCAGGGTCAATCTGGATCCAGCAATTTCACAAGGTACATACTCTGTGGTCTGACTAAGACTGGTCGGAGGAAGAACAAGACAGTTGACATGGAAAACTGTGTTTGTCCTGTGTTTTTGAAGGTGACACATAAACCCAAGGGCTGTGTTACACGGCTTAATTACTAGCAATGCATAACGGTGTATTTGACAAAATGGCAACTTCTATGCTGTTCCAATCATCAGCAGGGGCAGTGCATGCTCAAATGGGTGGTGTGCATGGAGGTGATCATAGGTGTGGGCTGCATCAGTTTCTCACAAGTCCTGTATGTGAGATTCAAATTCAAATTGCCAACAGTACCTTTCACATGGGAAGCAATCTACAGGTGATAACAGGATTTTAGAAACTACAAGCCAGTGTATGAATTGACCTGACATCCATGCAGTCAGATGTACTATGACAATGGCATAACACAGGAAAGAGTGTAGCACACAGGATTACTATTGTTAGTCTGTGTGTGTAGAGGAGGGAATATTGGGGTACACATATTACCATTCCAGGGACCTCTTCAGACAGGTGGGTTGAGACCTGGAGCATGGGTGTGTTAGGAGTTAGGAAATGGGCTGAAATGTACATGGAATGTCATGTGCGCAATGCTTTTCATAGGTGTGGCACTTGTGCTCTCTATGTTCTGCTTATATAGAACTCTAGTCACAGATAGTCCTTTCAAAGATCGGTGCAGTTGGACTTACTGCTGTCAAGGGTCTGGTCATACGTTCCTGTTACCAATGCAATAGCACATCCACTCCCTCATGTATGAGGCATTTTTTTCCCTTATAGACTGATGGTGTCTTAGTTGTGTGCCATATGCTGCGATGAACCATGTTGCCAACATGTATGTGTGAAATAGGTGTGGTCTTCTGCTATTGCCCTTCAAAGGTGAAATGTACAGGATATATGTAATTTACAGTGTGTGTGTATGTGACTGTTGTATGATACGCATCATAATTACTCAGGAAATTTCTGTGTCATGATCGGTATATCAGCAATGCTCCATGAGGCTACACTCTTATTCTGATAGTTAGAGATAAAGGTGAGCAAAAATGATTACCCAGACCATGATATGGTGATTATTATCAGTGTTTATTTACATTAGTTAATACAGTGGTGATGGTGAGTTGTTTTAAAAGAAATTGTTCACAATATTTTGGAGCCTGCGCAATCCAGCAGCTGTGTTTTGTTGTTCCCCCTCATGTTGCAGGCCAGCATCCTCTTCTTCCTCCTCTTCAGGCATGTGTGGTTCTGGTTCTAAGAGGGGAATGTTCCTTCGTATGCAAATGTTGTGCAGGATGGCACATGTTAAAATGATCTTACAGACCATTTCTGGGGAATATAGAAGGCTGCCACCAGTGATGTCGAGGCACCTGAATCTCGACTTGAGGATGCCGAAGGTCCTCTCCACTATGGTGCGTGTCCTCCTATGTGCGTCATTGTAGGCACGCTCTGCTGCAGTGCTTGGGTTGCCAAATGGTGTCATTATCCATGGCTGGATCCCATACCCCTGATCAGCTGAAAAAGAAAATGAATGGGATCATGTTGATGTAGCTTGCCCTATTGAATCACCATGCATGGCAGTAGTTGTCTTGTGTTGTCTGTGACTCTTTTGTATTATTGTGTTCCTTCCTAGGCTTGTAGGATGTACCATCTGCATTGGGTTGTTTCCTTGGCTGAACAAGTGTTTGGCTGCTGACCGGTTGTCAGCAGTATGTTTTGGGATTTGCAGTAAAGTGTGCACTCCCTAGCATTGTGACTTGTGATACAGGTGTCCCTGTGTCTTCACTGGGGGTGAGATGATAGTTCCATACACAGATTCATTTTGACAGTGGTGGTAACACGTTAGCATCTATGTACCCTGAACATCCCATATCTTTAGACTTATGCAATGGGTTAATTTAAACATCAGTGAGACGCTTACATTTTGCAAGGTGACAATTAGGCAAACCTCTTCAAACGTTGTGATCATTGACGTCTTAACATTAGACTGTACACTAATTTCAGATGTGTGACAGGTTCAATGCAGACCTATGAAACATGGCTAGCGATGTCACGACCTTTGTGTGTTCCTGTCCACATGTTGCTGTCGTGAGGTATGTGTTGTGTGTCCTAGAGGGTTGCTGTGCAGTGTGTATATAAGTAGGTTTTTGTACTTACCAACAAGTAGTCCATTGCCATATCGTCCATCCTGGAAGTGTTGATTGATGGTAGAGTGACGGAAGATGAATGAGTCATGGAAACTCCCGGGATATTTTGCCACAATGTTGGTGATCAATCCTTGGTGATCGACAATGGTCTGCACATTGATGGAATGTGTGTGCTTCCTGTTGCGGTAAAGGTGTTCAGTTGCAGCAGGTGGCACAAGGCGTACATGTGTGCAGTCGATGGCACCAAGGACGTGTGGGAAGCCACTAATGAGGTAAAACCCCTGTTTTGCCTCCTGCTGCTTCTGCAGTGTGTTTGGGAAGCAGATGTGGTGGGTGTGAGTCCAATGATGGCATCCAGTACTTTGGGCAAGAAGGCAGAAAATGATAGCTGTGATATTCCGGCAACCAGGGCGCCAGTTGTTTGAAAAAAACCACTTACCAACATGTGAAGTACAGCTAGCAGCTTAGTTTCTGTTGGGATGGTGCGGGGTGTCAGCAAGGTGGGTGCCAACTGTGGCTCTATGTTGCGCAGCAGCTGCTGAATGGCCTGCCAGTTCAACCTGTACCTCTGGATGATGTCATGTTCCCTGAAGGCCATGAAGGGTTGTTCTGGTGCGGAATATTCTCTCCTGCCTTCTGCGCTGACTTTGGGGTCCCTGCTGGTGTTGTGGTAGCTGCTGTTGTTGTTGCTGGGCTCTGCGTCTGCGTGCACGCTGGATGAGAAGCACCTCCATGTCTCCCTTTTGCTGCTTTGCTGTTGCTTCTGTGTGTTCTGATTAAATACAGGTGTGTTTGCCCCATTTTAACACCTGCCCTGACCCAGGCGTTAATTTGTGACGCAAATCGGGCTGTGTGTCATTTTCCGGCTCCGCCTCCCGGCCGTGCGGCATTTTTGCCCGGAAGCATAAATATGACGCACGGCCGTTTAAGTCATTTTTTGCATGGGAACGCCTACCCTGCATATGATTAACGCAAGGCGGGTTCCCACTTCCAAAAAATGACGCACACAGCGGTATTTTGACATCCGCGGGCCTACAAACTGCACAGTAACAAAAGTACCTCTGTGACAAAAGTAGTAACTCACTGTGATATGCACACAAAATATTGTTCTTTACATCATACTCATTCTTTGCAGCAGGCATATTAACCATCTGCACTACTTTAGATGAGTCAAAGCAGCCACAGAACAAAACTCCAATTTATCTCCAGCTAGTACATTATTCATCAGAGTTATCTTGACGCTTTTATTTTTTCTGAAAGATGCTGGATATACAAGGAACTTTGCAGTGCTTTTAAAACTGCTGCTCAAATGAAGTAATAAGTATAAAAACATGCACATTTTTCTTTCATGCTTTCCTGCTGACCCAGGCCTCCGGACCCCCTGAGAATGTGTCACAGACCACTGGGGGTCTGCGGACCACAGGCTGGGAACCGCTGCCATAAAGCATAGGAGTTACTGCAGGGGCACAGCACGCACTGTAGGAGCAAGAATGGACTGCTTGGGCAAAATATAGACTGCAGGAGCAAAAGACAGACTGCAGAACCACAGCAGATACTGTGTGACTACAAACTGTAAGAGATTCTAAAAGAGTACATAACAATTTACTGGAACACAGCACAGAATATAGAAATACAGCAGTGACTACATGAGTACAGTTGAGACCAATGAGGGAAAAAGGACTACAACACATAGCAGAAAAGGCTGCAATACAGTATAGTACAAAATGATGGAACATAACAAACAGCCTTATTTAGAGTCTGGACGACAAGCTGCTGTTCCTCTGCCATGGCAGAACATTGCTATACATCGGAGAAGCAAAAGACCATTGTCCATAGGGAGAGTTTTGTCCATTATGTCCATCAAACACCAAGACAGCATAAGATCTATCAGTGGTCCTTCCCTCTGTCATCAGCGGTTCAACCTCGCTGGCTGAATGTCATAAATCTGTCAATACTGGAATGGCAGAACACAATTTGCCATGCTTAGATTGGTCTGCTGCCTATGGCAAAAGTGGAAAGCCAAAATTATGATGGGAATCCATCAAAATGAAACAGATGATTGGTAAAAGCACAACATATGAACATCTGTCAATTGCAAACACTTACTGCCTCCCAAACAAAACAAACCACTTACAATTCAAAACACAGTCATTTGCCACTTGTTAGAAATTGGGTCTCTAGTTGGCAGAGATATGCACTCTGTCCAAGTAAGGACCACAATCCTAGTTAAGGTAAGTCATATACCCTGCCTAAATTAACCTGTGCTCACCTTCTGGTAGCTTTGCACAAAACTTTCAGACTTAACTTAAGACGCAATGTGTGAAGTATTTGTGCAAAACATACATTACAGTAACACAGTGAAAGCACCACAAAAAGACTCCACACCAATTTACAAACATAAAGAATATGTTTATGCATACAACAACACCAAACAACAAAAATCCAATAAGTAGAACTCAACATATGAATTTCTAAAGAATAAACTGCAATAGAGCGCAAAGGAATCAATAGCGCTAAAAGGTTATTTGAGGTCGCAATAGACCAGGGTAAATCCAAAGTTTAGACCGACCACAAAAGAGGGGTGGTTGGCTACAGAACTTGAGCAGGGCCCGCTGAAAAGTACCTTGGATGGAGGGTTGCGTCAGCGTTTAGGAGGCGGTAAGAAGGCGCAGCGTCAGTTCAGATCTGCGCAATCCAGGGGATGCGTCGGCATTGAGCCACGCAGTTGTTGAAGGGATGTCCTCAAGGGGCGGCGTTGAACCCCTTGTGATAAAGGTGATACGTCATTGTTGAGCTGCGCAGTCAGCGATGTGCCAGGACTGGTGGTGATGTGTCCATCCTGAGCCACGCAAACAGCGATGTGTCACGACGATGCATGAGCATTGAGGGAGGATGCGGCAGTTCCAATCAGTTCAATGGCGTTGATGCATCCATTGTTGCAGGAAAACAGCAGCAGAGCCCCCTTTGAAGGCCTACGACTGAATTGGTACTGCTTAGCAGGACATGACTCACAGTTGGCAAAGTCCAGTAGCTGAGCAGGGTTGTAGCAAGTCTTTAAAGGCCCTGAGACTTCAGAACAAGAGGCAAGCCAACAAGCCCTTTGAGTCATTTAAGTTCTGTAGAGGATGTAGCAAGGAAAGTAAAGGCAGCAGGCCAACACAGCAAAGCAGTTGAGTGCAATGGCAGTCCCTCCCGATTGCACAGAAGTCCTTTTTGGCAGAATGTCCTCAGATTCAGAAGTGTACTTATTTGTGAGGGCTGGGTGGCCAGTATCTATACCAAGTTATGGCTGTGAAGTTGGGGAGACTTCAAAGAGGGTCATTTTAAGTGCACAAGTTCCCTGCCCTTCCTTCCCTGACTCCAGACACTCTACAGGTGGTTATGCAGCTCTTTGTAGGGGATAGGCACAGCCCTATTCAGTTGCAAGTGCCAGCTCCACCCTCCCAGCTAGCCCAGGAAGGCCCATCAACCTGGCCCATCAGGATGTAAATGTCACACCCCAGATCCTTTTTTGTGTGACTGTCTACAAGGAATGCACAAAGGCCAGCAGTCATCCACCCCAGATGTGTATTCAGACATAGGCAGAGGCACAGAATGGTTAAAGTAAGAAAATACCACATTTCTAAAAGTGCATTTTCAGACTGACAATTTAAATTCCGACTTCACCATAAGTTGTGATTTTAAATTGAGAGTCCAGAGACACCAAACTCCAAAGGTCTAGTTTTTTCCCAAATGAAAATTACACTTAAGGACAGTTTCAAGGTAATCCCAATGTTACCGTATGGGAGAGGTAGGTCTTGCAGTGGTGAAAATGACTTTTGAAGTTTTTCAATACCAAGACATGTTAAACTAAAAGGTATGTGTCCAACCTTTTAAATACATTGTATCCTGCCTTTGGGACTTGCTAGGGCCTATCGTAAGGGTGATTTACTTGTAATGAAACAAAAGGTTTGGGCGTGGTAAGTGGGTGCATTGGCCAGGTTGAAATAGCAGTTTAAAACTGCACACACAGGCTCTGCAGTGGCAGGCCTGAGACATGTTTAGGGGCTACTGTAATGTGTGACACAATCAGTGCTGCAGGCCCACTAGCAGTAGTTAAATTACAGGCCCTGGGCACATACAGTGCACTTTACCAGCGTCTTACAAGTAAATTAAATATGCCAATTGTGGATAAGCCAATATCACTATGTTTTGAGTACAGAACACCTGCACGTTAGCACTGGTTCACAGTGGTAAAGTGCACAGAATCCTATAACCAGCAAAACTGAAGTCAGAAAAAACAGGCAGTCAAAAGGCAAAAAGTCATGGGAAACCACGTCAATGATGCCAGGTCTAACATGTGCCCCCACAGCTGAGAGTGGGTAGAGCTACTCAACCCCTTGGGAGTTCTCTTCACTAAGGCAGAAAAACCTAGAGAACAGCATTGGCGTGATCTGTTCCAGGATGGTGTTCCACGTAAAGTCTATTTCCTGTAGGGAGATGGACCACCTCAACAGTTTGGGATTCCTACACCTCATTTGCATTAACCATCCGAGGGGCCTGTGGTCTGTCTGAATCCAGAAGTGAGTGCCAAACAGGTATGGCCTCGGCTTCTTCAGCACCCAGACCACAGCAAAGGCTTCCCATTCAATTGCTCGCCACCTCTGTTTCCTGGGGAGTAACCTCCTACTAATAAAGGCTACAGGTTGATACAGGCCCTTTTCATTTAGCTGTGAGAGCACAGCCCATATGCCATGCTCTGAAGCATCTGTCTGCATCCCAGATTCCTGGGAGAAGTGGGCTTAAGCCAAGGTGCAGTGCACATAGCCTCCTTCAGGGTGTCAAAAGCTGTCTGGCACACCTCAGTCCAGATTACCTTACATGACTGTTTCTTGGAAGTTAGCTCTGACAAGGGTGCAACAATGGTGCCATATCCCTTGATGAATCTCCTGTAATATCCTGTAATAACCACTGAGGCCTAAGAAGGCTCTCACTTCTGTCTGAGTCTTGGGGGGTTCCCAAGCCAGAATGGTTTCCATGTTGGCCTGCAGGGGCTGTACTTTGCTGCTTCCTATGTTGTGACCCAAGTAGATCCTGCTCTAGCTGGCATTTACTAGACTTGTTAGTCAGGCCTGCCTTCTACAGAGCCTGAAGAACTTCCTTAAGGTGGCACAGGTGGTCCTCTCAGCTAGAACTGAAGACCGCAATGTTGTCTAGGAAGGCGGCACTGAAGTGCTCCATTCCAGCTAGGACTTGATTTACCAACATTTGGAAGGTGGCAGGGGCGTTCTTTACCCTGAAGGGCATGACCTGGACCTGGAAGTGCCCTTCTGGTGTAGCGAATGCGGACCTCTCTTTAGGCCCATAGGTGTGAATGGTTTTGCATTTCCCAATTTGCACATTCCAGTTAGGTATTCACAAATTAGGTAATGCAAACCCCAGGGTGCTGGGGGCCTAAGGCCCCCTCTGATGCACCCCCAAAAAATATTTGCAGACCTGTGAAGCACACAAACGCCCTAGGGGCATGTGTGTGCTGCATGTCCTTTTTAAAAATGCATTTATAACGCATTTTTTTAAATTGCACATGCTTACCACCAAATTGGATTTGGTGGTAATTGCATTTCCTAAACGCCCAATTTGCATTAAGGAAATGCTTGATACATGTGCTTTGGAAATCGCAAATAGGAATTCCCTATTGGCGATTTCCTATTTAGAGAATCGCAATTTGTGATTCTCTAAATGGGGTCCCAATTTTAAAGAATCACTATTTTAGGGATTCCTTAAAATTGCACAGCGAATGCCTTTCATACATCTTGAAAGGCATTTTTGCATTCGCAAACGGCCAAATGCAAAATTGCTTGATAGATCTAGCCCCATAAGTTGTGATTTTAAATTGTGAGTTAAGAGACACCATCTTTTCCCAGTTGGAAATTACACTTAAATACGGTTTCAAGGTAATCCCAATTTCAACCTATGAGAAAGATAGGCGTTGCAGTAGTAAAAACAAATGTAATAGTTTTTCACTACTAAGACATGTTAAACTAAAAAGTACATGTCCTACTTTTTTAATATACTGCACCCTGCCCTTGGGGTTAGCTAGGGCCTAACTTAGGAGTAACTTACATGTAATAAAAGGAAGGTTTGGGCCTGGCAAGTGAGGACAGTTGCCAGGTCAAAATAGCAGTTTAAAACTGCACACACAGGCTTTGCAGTGACAGGTCCGAGGCATGTTTGAAGGCCTAGTGTAGTGGGTGGCACAATCAGTGCCACAGGCCCACTAGTAGAACTTCCTTTAAATGCCCTGGGCAAATATAGAGCACTTTACTAGGAATTTACAAGTAAATTAAATATTCCAATTGCAGATACGCCAATATCACCATGTTTAGAGTAACAGAGGACCTGCACTTTACCACTGGTTAGCAAAGTTAAAGTGTACAGAATCCTAAAACCAGAAAAAATGAAGTCAGCAAAACAGGTCAGAACACAAAAAGTCTGGGGAAACCATAGCAAGGATGCTAGGTGTAACACTGCTCCACAACAGAAACACTACTGTGACAGGCAAGAGAGCCCTTTCATTGTCTGAGAATGAGCTAACCTTAATATGGTGAATGGAATTGTGATTGTAGAACCACAGTTGCTTGGAGCTTAGATGCAGAGCATAACCATGTGTCAGCAAAAGAAGATGTGGGCCAGGATAGTGGATCGAGCCACCCTCTAGAAGTGCAATGACTTGAGGATGAGAATCCATTCACTTTATGCTTGGTCCCATTGACATGCCATGAGGATAGGTTATGGTCTCCCAGGCTTCTCAGCCTCTAACCTGGGAGGAAAGGGTGTTTGCATTACTCCATACTGAATACATCATGGGCATTGAAGGTGGAGTACACAGTGGTAAGTACTGTGTTTGGTGCTGTATAACATCCTTTGGAGACATAGGCGGTCATTCTGACCCTGGCGGTCAAAGACCGCCAGGGCGGAGGACCGCGGGAGCACCGCCGACAGGCCGGCGGTGCTCCAATGGGGATTCCGACCGCGGCGGTAAAGCCGCGGTCGGACCGGCACCACTGGCGGGCTCCCGCCAGTGTACCGCCGCCCCATTGAATCCTCCAAGGCGGCGCAGCTTGCTGCGCCGCCGAGGGGATTCCGACCCCCTCTACCGCCATCCAGATCCCGGCGGTCCGACCGCCGGGATCCGGATGGCGGTAGGGGGGGTTGCGGGGCCCCTGGGGGCCCCTGCAGTGCCCATGCCCATGGCATGGGCATTGCAGGGGCCCCCGTAAGAGGGCCCCTACATGTATTTCACTGTCTGCTGCGCAGACAGTGAAATACGCGACGGGTATAACTGCACCCGTCGCACAGCTTCCACTCCGCCGGCTCGATTCCGAGCCGGCTTCATCGTGGAAGCCTCTTTCCCGCTGGGCTGGCGGGCGGCCTGAAGGCGACCGCCCGCCAGCCCAGCGGGAAAGTCAGAATTACCGCCGCGGTCTTTCGACCGCGGAACGGTAACCTGACGGCGGGACTTTGGCGGGCGGCCTCCGCCGCCCGCCAAGGTCAGAATGAGGGCCATAATTTAAAAAAAATCTAAAGTATTAGCCTTACAGGACCATAGATAGTCTGCTGCATCTTGTGTGTTTGATAAATGAATGTCACACAGTCCTAAATTTGTTGTATGAGTTTAAAATAAATAATGAAAATATTTAGGTTGGGTAGACCCAAACATGATATTTTAGAAACCCCACAAAAGCAGGGTCAACGCTCCAAGAATGCCTGGGGTTTTTGTTGTATTATGTGGCACATTTTAAAATAATTTCACATCTTTACTCTTTGGTTAATAGAAAAAAAGGTAGTGAGAGCACGCATTGAACATGGTAGCTGCTCATGAAAGCTACTTTGCCTACAGGTCGGCTATCGAAATGCATTTTGTAAAACCACAGTGATGTCGTCAAACAAGTGCAAATATAAGTATGGTGTTTGATTTCTACAAGTGTAGGTAATACATTTTGTAACCAGAGTGACCAACTAATCTACTGCCAAACATAAAATAAAAAAGAGCATCTGGTCATAATTGTTGCCAACAGATCACTGTTTGAATGTGTGTTGATGTAATAATTTCAATCTGAAAATCAGTAAACTATAACAAACATATCGCCTCATTATGACATTGGGGGTTCCACCACACCGCCAATGCCGCGGGGAGGATTCCACCACCATGCCGGTCACGCCTCCCAACTCATAAACAATGTTTCCACCGGGCTGTCCGGCAGGAACATTGTTTTATGACATTCCCGCCAGGCTGACTGGTGGGAACAGTGCTATGGTATTGACCTTGGCTGCCTTAAGAAAACCGAAGCCAATACTTTAGCACCCAAGTACCCTCAGCGCCACCGTGGCTTAGCCCAACCCGAATGTCGTCAGCCCATCGAGAATCATGTTCCCGGCGGTCACTGCGGTCCCTGGCGGTCCAACTGCCAGGGTCGTAATGTGGTGGTTGGACTGCAGGACTCATAATGACCTCCATAATGCTGTTGGTTACATCATTAAAAATCAAAAAAGAAACAGAATAGACATTTAATTAGAAGAGGTGGTCTTTTTAATTCATACCTAAAAAATCTAATAATGAACAGTGCCTAAGATTTTGTGTGATAACACACATCTTACATTGCACAAATAATTTCAAAATGAAGAATAATATATTTAACATGACCCCATATTACACCATTGCAATGTGTCATGTAAGTGAATCATACTACACATAATGATTAAAAAACAAAATAAATAATATATCTTATGCCATGCATGCTATGAATGCCTCATCAAAATAAAGGATACTTAGGGCATAAATTAACATATTTTCAGAGATTGTGTTATGCACATTAATGGCCTTCTGCTTTATTTTTTTAACTGTAATGTTTATCAAAACGTCAGGTCAGAAGGTATGGCTACAAAGCCAAACCTTAATCAACATGCTACTACCACAAATAATATTAGAGGCTGAAATTTCTACACCTGCACTGAAAATGCATCCATCTATGAACTCAACAACAGCAGCATCATAGTAATAGACGTATTTCTTTCTCCCTCCATTACAAATCTTTTGGATATCCTACCGTTAGTAAAATGGAGTGCATAATAATGAAGTGCACCTATAATACAGCATAATGCTCACCATATCCCAAAATCCATGTGTTTAAATCAGCTACAGTTATAAAAAATAAATGGAAAATAAATGAAAAAATAGCTTTATGGAAAACTAACTATTCATCGAAAATTCCTATGTATGTATTAAACATTGTTTATCTAAGTATACATATAAAACTAAGGTAACAAAGAAGATATAGGGGGTTATTCTAACTTTGGAGGAGTGTTAATCCGTCCCAAAAGTGAAGGTAAAGTGACGGATATACCACCAGCCGTATTATGAGTTCCATAGGATATAATGGACTCGTAATACGGCTGGTGGTAAATCCGTCACTTTTCCGTCACTTTTGGGACGGATTAACACCTCCTCGAAAGTTAGAATAACCCCCATAATGTTCAAGGATGAGTAAAAGCAATAAAAATGATATAAATGAATTACCCCAAAAAATACTCATCTCATGATGCATTTTTATTTTGTACTGGGTATTTCACACTACTGTCCACACCATCTGCAGGAAGAACATCTGCAGTAGGAATATTGCGTGCCTTCAATGGGACCTGTAGCCCTGTTGCCACGCCACATATGCAAGTACTATCAGATTTGTCTGGCCTGTCCCCTTTCACTCCCACAGATGGCATCAACACTGCTGCAACCTTACTGTATTGTCCTGTCTTCATTCCAACCACCATCATTGGGTCAGTGGCAACCAACTGTGCCATGACCACTACCATCTTTATTGTGACCATCCACGCGTTTCCTAATTTAGCGGCAAGATAAAGCACAATATAATTATCAGCAAGACAGGAAAGACCGATGGCCAGAACTCAAGGGTCACAGTCATTTCAAAGCTGGTGTGACCTGATCTTATGCTGGGGGCTTGAGGTGCATTGTGCACATCAATATGTAAATCAGATTAGGAAAACCTGTGTGATATGGCAACACACAGGTGCAGCAAAAAAAAATCACTACACTGCTCGAGTCACAGAATAACTTCTTACAGAGGAACATTGTGAAATAATATGTTTTACTTGCGGGCTTCCGGACGACTTCTCGGCTCCGGGACTGGACGGGACGTGTACATTTGGACTTATCAGGGCCCAATACGGCTTTTTCAGTTACTACTAGAACTTTATGTAATCCATGGTCGAGAGATGCTATCATTACCAGTGTATATCCAGATTTGAACCCAATACTCTCTTTGGAGGCATTTCAGTCCTACCTACCAGGCCAGATGGTCTAGCCTTGAGGAAGTCACCTGTGTGACGAAACACGTGTTGGCTGTGTTTGATGAACGCTTTGTCTGTATAAAGCAAACTGTGCCTTCAATTAAAGAAACTTCCTTCAATTAACTTGGGATATCTACGCATTCTTTCTTCAACTTCAGAAACTTACCAGGGATACTAATCCATGTTACTTGAATATAGTTTACCTCTGTGTGCTGTGGTCCCACTGTGCTTAGTGAAATAATATGTAATTTCTCTAAGACATTGATAACAGTCATATCAGATGTTCCATAAGTAATGGTTGGACCTGGCCTTTTCTGCAGGACCCCCCAAGCATTTTGCCTTCCTCCTCCTATTTCTTAGTAAATTCATTTTTGTTGGCATTAGAACTCTGTGCAGCTTACCACAGCTGACCAGTGATAAAGTGGTTGCACTCTCTGCTTAAAACATTGTAACATTGATGTAGTCCCAATTTACATATTTAACTTACTTGTAAGTCCCTAGTAAGTGGCACTACATGTGCCCAGCACCTGTAAATTAAATACTACAAGTGGGTCTGCAGCACTGGTTGTGCCACCCACTTAAGTAGCACTTTGAACATGTCTCAGGCCTGCCATTTCAGAGCCTTTGCGTGCAGCTTAAACTGGTGTTTCAACCTGGCAACATAAAGCTTTTGCCAGGCCCAAACATTTCTGTTTAGTACTTATAAACCACCCTTAAGGTAGGCTCTGGACAGCCCTAAGTGCAGGTTGCAGCGTATGTAAAAAGGTTGACATGTACTTTTAGGTTTGACATTTCCTGGTAGTGAAAAACTTTCAGATTTGCAAGACCTATCTCTCCAAAAGCATAACACTGGAGTTGCCTTATTACTATTTCCAAATGGGAAGAGAAGTTTGGTGTCTGGGGAATGCAAATGTAAAATACCCATTTTTGGTGAACTCAGATTTTAAATTACAATTCTGAAACTGCCACTTTTAGTAAGTTATCATTTTCTTGTCTTAGCCATTTGCTGCCTGCAGTGTGTCTCTGGTCACATAACTGGGTGTAGTTGACAGCTGGGCTTTGTGTATTCCTCCTAGACAGCCACAAACAATGGGAGGTCATATGTGATTGGATGGGCCATCACTTGCACAATGAGAGGGAGGAATTGGGCCCAGCCTCACTTACACCTGAAAAGGGTGTATACTGTCTCCACATAAAGGCATGCATACGCCCTGCAGCTATTCCGGAGCTGGGGCAGGAAAGGCAGGGCCTCTGTGCACTTCAAAGGCAAACCTCTAAAAGCTTCTCCCCACTTCAAAGGCACAACTGTGTATAGAAGGGCTTTTGATACCACCACTTCAGTACACTTCTGGACCTGTGGATGCTCTGCCTGGAAGAAGGACTGCTGTGGTGCTGAAGGGACTGCCACTCTGCCGGACTGTTACTCTGAAGGAGTTGCTTCCTTGCTGTGCTAACCAGCTGCCTGCTGCCCTCTTGTCTGGGAAGAAAAACTGGATATGCATCCCATCTTGAACACATGACTCCAGAGTGACTCAAAGGGCAAGTCTGCTGGCCTCCTGACCTGAGGTGCCTCTCAGGTCCTAGACCCTTGGTGTGGCTTCTAAGCTCTTACATTCAAGCTTTTGTGCTCTTTGCGACTGGAAACTGGACCATTCACACAGGAACCGGGTCTCTCACAATGAAAATCAGCACACGCCGCCACCAAACGATCACTTTCCACAGTAGCATTGACCACTTGTGGGGACTGCAGTGCGAAGCACCAGTCCACCAATCCACAATGCCCAGCCTGCTCCTCCTGCCACACTGATCACCGCCCACGATGCTCTTTGTGACCCACTCCAACGTGAGCGGGAAGCTTGGTACAAAACTTGAGAAGGTAACCCATCACTGTAAATAATGTAGGACTGTAGCCGACCCCCACTCCATTGCGGTCACACTGAACTTTTGTCTTTGACCTTCCAACACGACCAGATACCCCTGGTTGGTGCTTTATGCTTTCAGGTGCTATATTGCAGTTTATTCTATAAAAAAATATTACTTCAGTTCTACTGAGTGGATGTTCTGTTGTTTTTGGTTTTTAGGCTTTTGGTCTTGTTTTACTAAATAAACTTTACTCTGTTTGCCTTGACTTTGCATGAGATCCTTTTTATGTGGTGTTTACACTGTTTTACTGCTTGAAATGTATAACAAATACTTTACCATTGTCTCTAAATTAAGGCTGACTGCTCTGTGCCAAGCTACCAGAGGGGTGAGCACAGGTTTATATGAGGATTGCTTGCATCCGATAGTCACTATGAGTTTGGTTGCTGCCCGACCAGGACTCATAGTGCAGTCCATCAGTAACCCAATTTTAAAAGGTAATCAATGGCCAAAGACTACCTTCTGCAACCTACTAACCTACAACTTCTTAAGGAGGCATGACCATGGAGAGAACAACAGTGTCACACGTTGCTGCCCTGGACAAACAACCTCATCTTTAAAATCTTATCCCTAAATAGCCACCCACTGTGTAGGTGTAGTGCTGCAGGTCCAGCTGAAGCAAACTCTGCGAAGTCAACACTGGAAAAAGAAAGAACTAATGTCATCCTGTGAGCCTAGATCTTCGAACTGTTATGTCATCCTGTTCAAGTAATGCCTCACCATTGCCCTTGCTCCTCAGGACTTTGCTGTCTGCACCTTGAGTGAAACCAGCTATGGACTATCTTCAAAATATTCCCCTACCATTAGTTCACTGTCAGAAAAAGCTATAACTGGTAAATATGTAAAATACTTATATTAAATATAAATAATTTACAGAAATAAGGTGTGTTTTATAAATAATTTACATAAACAAGGTATGTTTCCATTTTATATGCATTTCAGTGACTTTTGTTAACCTTTCTGGAAATATTTTTATCTGAAATGTTTTTCAAGTCATGCGCTGATCTTGGAAAATTTGCACAGCTGCTGATAATGAAGACATCTGCAGAGCAAGCTACCCACACATTGATTTAGCTAAAGTTATTTTGTATTCCAGTACACCTGCTTCCAGGCACGAGGTGGCTATGGTCACATGTGAACAGTCTATAGTACCAACCACATGCAAAATTCCTGCTAAAACATAGAACTCTGGCATAATGTTCACTGTCGTGGCAACAGCAGGGACAGAGGCATATTATTACAAATGCACATGCATAAGTTCCAGGAATTGGGTGAGGAAAAGCTGAAAATATAGGTTGACATTCCATTTGATTCAGCAGTAGTATTCTGAAATGAGACAGTTGAATAGACTTGGAGCAATGCCATGATATTAACAAGCGCAGAGCGTACATTTGAAATATTAATATCTAAAATAAGTTCTGTTTTCAAGATGTATTTTAAGGCCAATATTGTGCTGCAGTGAAATTAGGGTATTTCTTAATTATGGGGGTTATTCTAACTTTGGAGGAGTGTTAATCCGTCCCAAAAGTGACGGTAAAGTGACAGATATACCACCAGCCGTATTACGAGTTCCATAGGATATAATGGACTCGTAATACGGCTGGTGGTAAATCCGTCACTTTTCCGTCACTTTTGGGACGGATTAACACCTCCTCCAAAGTTAGAATAACCCCCTATGTGTCTTTCTTTCATGGTTTAAAGATAACTATGTTGCTTGTGGGCACAGTCATTACATAGGGCCTCAATACAAGTCTGGCAGTCCAAGGACCACCAGACTTGTATTGGCAGTTGGACTGCCACACTCCCAGCTGTCCAACTGACACATTACGACCCTTGCCATTGGACCACCAGGGGACCGTCGTGAACAAGGTTTCCAATGGGCTGAGGGCGTTCTGACTCGTGTTCTGTTACAGTGGCACTAAACTCAGTGCCGCCATGCTGATCATGACTTCTGTTTCTGACAGCCTTTCCATCCAGACTTTCAATCGGACCCCGCAATGGAAAGGCTGGCAGAAATACATTGCTGGGGGCTTTAAGTGGGCCCCTGCACTGCCCGTGTCCATGGCATAGGAAGTGTGGGTACCCCCTGCCGAGCACCCTCGGAATGCACACTGTCTGCTGTGCAGACAGTGCCCATTCTGAGGGTACTGTTGTGCTATGGTATTAATACATAATAATAAAATAATAATATGTAATTATTATATTTTATTTAATTATTTATTATAATGTAATTTGTTGAGCAGTAACCCTTGTATTCTTTAGCTGTAGGACATATGTTATTTTAAGATAATTTACATTTTTTATTTTACATATAATATTTCTTTATATTCTAAAAGAAATAATCTACTTTAATATTTTTCCCTCTATCTCTTTACCAAGGTAGATCTCTGCCCCAGTGTAGGGCACCTCACCCACATGTGAAAAGTTACTAATTGTAATTTTATGCTCATAAATCCTTTTCTAGCAGGCTCTACCTCCTGTTTTGAGGAAACGTAACTCTGCACCACGTAGAAATGGTGAATAGGAAAAAAAACGTTTAAGTTACAACAAGGTGAAAATTGTAACTTTACACAAGAGTAAATTTACATATGTAAATGTACCACTATGAATAGGGTCCTAAAAGTGTTGATCTATTTTTCAATATTTTTCAAGATTGTTTTCATATAATTATTAAAACTAAATCTCATTTGAAACATCATTGGCTGGACCATTTATTCTATATCAGTTTGTATCTGCTGTTTTTTGACAGACACACCGTGGTGGACAATTCAATGGGGTACTAGAAAATGATAGATGGATCAGTAGCACTGTGCCTTTCGAATAGTCTTTTTGTCTGTCTTTCAAATTGTCATCCACAGTCAATTCACAACTCTGCCATCATCCTCCATTGTGCTTCGACCATTTTTTCTAATGAATGTGAGTGCTGTAGATGCAGGGCATCATGGCAGACAGAACCGCTAAGCATGATGGATGCAACATGGAAGATGCTGGTTTGGTCATTTATTTGATCTATTATTTACCTATAATGTTCATTAGCCTGAATTGTGGTCCTCCTCAACCCAGTAATAATCAAGTGAGGCATTCCTGCCTTTGACATATCAATAACCACTCTCAGAAAACAGACTTTTGTGTAGTATGTTCTCTCTACCTATGAAACACAGTATAACATGCTCCTCTTCCCTTCCCTCCTCTTGAAGGTATAAAGGAAGGAAGAGGAGGACCACGATTCAGGGAAATTAATATTACCTGTAAGTAACTGATGCTTTACCCCTCATCTAGTCCTCCTCATCAAAGTAATAACCAAGTGAGGAAATGCCAAGCAAAAAAGAACACAGTCACCAACAAATTAAAATTCATAGCAAACATTTAGTTATGCAATACAGCTATTGACATACCTTTGGCACACAAACTATGCACAACAGATCTGGAGAGATCAAGCTTGAAATGTTTCATACAAGTATGGTGAGATGACAAGTTTGCTACCCAACAAATATCTTCCAGGGAAACACCACCCATTTCTGCCCAAGAGGTTAAAATTATCGTGTAGACCGAGCCTGAACCTGCTCAGGCAGAACCACATCCATAGTCTTGTAGGCCTGATATATTGTCTGTCTTACCCATCTACTGACGGTCTGTGTTGAAACTTTCTACCCCTGGTCGCTGAACACTAAGAATTAAATAAAGAGTTTGAACCATGAAACTCATTCATACAATCTATATTGATCTAAAGAGGTCTATTAACATCCAAAGAAGAAATAATCTGAGGATTCCCTTTTGAGGGAAATAGAGGTAGGACTATCTCCTGACACTAGTGAAAAAACAAAGAAATTTGGGGGACAAAAGAAGGATCCAATTGGAAGAATACTGCATCAGAGAAATACCTGAATTAAGTATGTGTAACAGAGCAGATAGCTCATGCAAACAATGTGCGGAAGTAACCTCAACCATAAAGAGGATCTTAGCAGACAACCACACAAACTCACAACTGAAAAGGATATTTTTGAAGACCATTCAAGACTATCAAGAGGTCCCAGGAAA
The DNA here is from genome assembly GCF_031143425.1 of Pleurodeles waltl. Taxonomy (NCBI): domain Eukaryota; kingdom Metazoa; phylum Chordata; class Amphibia; order Caudata; family Salamandridae; genus Pleurodeles; species Pleurodeles waltl. The sequence continues at coordinate 623,134,670 of NC_090438.1, read as the reverse complement.
ATAACAGAACAAGGATAACAGTTTTTGCATAAAACTTTTTAGCAGTCGAACATCCAGTGGCGAAACAATCCCCTATTGCCCCCTATCCTAACTGCCTTTATACCTGTCCACTAAGGAGAAAAGAATTGCAGGAGAAATGTCTTGGAGGAAACCATTCCTTAGAAAATCTAGAACCTGTCAAGCATTAACCTGTTTGTCCCATGAAGACAAAATGATGACCAAGATGCTTATTCCCAATTCCTCCTAGACGTTACCTGCCTCCCATTTAAATTCACATGATCAGCAATGGAACGCCCGGGGGAAAGAGGATGGAAAGAGAGAGGTAGAGACACTGGATCCACAAGTCCAGATCCTTGGTGATGGTTCTTGAAGAGCTGAGATTTCCTTTGATGATATGCATATCAGTCAAACATCTCATAACTCGTAACCATGTATATACTAGTCTCTGACTACAATGTGCAAGCTTTGTATACCTGTTGGGTTTTCCTTTCCTGCTTTAGATGGCTCTCTGCTCACTAAGAATTTTTGGGAAATTATGTGGATTACCTGTAATTAAATAAGAACCTTGAACCTCCTATAGTAACTATGACTACTCCCACTGTGACCCAAATTGATCCCACATCACCTTAATTAATGCCTACCTAAATGTACTTGAAATTCTGTGGATATCTTGTTTGATGGCCTTGCTGCAATTTCCAAAGATGCTAACTCACTAGACTCCATAGACATTCAAATAGGTAAAAAAGAATTCACAACAAATTCTCAGGTAATTAGGTTTGCAGACACTCATGGGTAAATTTACTCATTGTACTTAAAATTCCAAGAAACGCACATTCGTTGTCTTTAGATCACACTGAAAACATAGGGTTAATATCAAAGATTACAGTGAAAAGTTTGCATCACTCTGGAAACATAGTGCTAATACCAAAATATCAAGGTGCAATGTTTGCAGCCCTCTGGGAACATAGGGTTGATATCAAAAGGTCACAGTACAATGTTTGTAACACTCTGGGAACATGGGTTAATATCAAAAGATAACAGTGCTATGTTTGTAACACTCTGGGAACATAGGGTTAATATCAATAACACAAGTGATCGGTTTTATCACTGTTCCATCAGAGCGTAAGTTGAGCATAACAATTAAACTTTCTGGCAATTCACTGTTGCGGCAGACCGCGGTGCAAGCCGAGCCATGAGCCAATTTGATTTTTATATTACCTATATTCCAGGTTCTCAAAATATTTTGGCAGATACTCTATCTTGACGCTACCCTGAAAGTACTAACACCCCTTCATAGTCTTTAATTGAACCAGACAAAATAATTGGTTTAGTCCAGTCTTTCCTCAATGAAGTACAGTCCGAGTACTCAACTCTCTCAGAACAAGAATTGAAGGACCTGCATCCAAAAGTACACAAGAGTAAAGGGTACGACTATCATAAAGACGCGTTATTCCTACCTTCTGAGAAAGTGCAAAGAAAGGCACTCCAAATGTGTCATGACTCCCCTGTGGCCGGTCATCGTGGTATCAAAGCCACACAGGAATTGCTCCTTTGCTCTTTTTGGTGGCCTACACTTAAGCAAGATGCTGAAAGTTACGTGGTATCTTGTCCCATTTGCACCCAAGCAAAAATACCCCATACGAGGCCTGCAGGACTACTTCAGCCATTACCGGTTCCACCAGCCCCTTTGCATACAATATTAACCGATTTGATGTGTCCTTTACCTCCTTCAGCGGGAAACCCGGTTACAATGGTGACTGTAGATTTGTTTACAAAAATGGCTCATTTTACTGCCTTGAAGAAGTTACCTACATCTAAAGAATTGAGCCAGATCTTTATCCAATAAATCTTTCGTCTCCATGGCCTTCCTCAAGTTATTGTGTCAGATCGGGATCCTCAATACATATCACGGTTTTGGAAGTACTTCTGTAAATCCCTAAATATCAATGTAGCCTTATCTTCTGGATTTCATCATCAAACCAATGGGCAAATGGAACGTCTGAATCAAGGACTTGAGCAATATCTCTGCTGTTTTTGTAAATCCACTCGGAGTAACTGGATCACATACTCACCCATTGCTGAATTTTCTCACAACAATACCGCAGATAGTGCCTCAAAAGTCACTCCTTTTTTCTGCTCATATTTATTTCATCCCAAATCTTTTCCTGCCACTCCTAAGACCTCTTCTACACTTCCTGCAATCACCTCTTTTTCCCAAAAGTTACATAGAATTCAACGTCTTATTCGATCTAATCTTTTGTCAACTAAAAGACACATGAAAAGAATGGGAGATAAGAAACGATGTGAGGCTCAAACTTATCAAGGCCCAGATAAAGTTTTTCTTTCTTCCACATTTTTGCCTCTACGTATCTCCCAAAATAAGTTTAAACCCTGTTATTATGGACACTTTTGTATTCTTCAGAAGATTAATCCAGTATCCTTCCGTCTCTGTTTAACTCGAACATGGAAAATCCATCCAGTTTTTCACGTCTCTCCATTAAAACCCTATAAACCAGGACAATTCACATGTCCTGCCCCTTTGTAGGTGAATGACGAACCCGAATATGAAGTTCAAGAAATATGTGACTCTCGCATATTCCGAAACCATCTCCAATATCTTATTCATTGGAAAGGCTATCCTCTTAGTGAGTGATCTTGGGAAGATGCTTCTTCTGTTCACGCCCCACTTTTGATCCGTCATTTTTTCATTCAAGAGCATTCCACTTGGGGCGCGACCGCAGTTTGTAGCGGTTGGCCGTGCCCCGCCCCTTCTGTGCTTTACTTTCTCGCTCAAGGCCCCAAATTGGGCAAAGGGCCTCAGCTAGTATTGGGCACGGTGGGCCCTCAATATTAACTTGGGCACCTTTCCCAAAATGGAGTCTTTTCTCTATATGTTCCTATGTTTCTTTCAATATGTTGACTTTCTACTTCCTGTTGGTCATTTCCTGTTCTTGGGTATCTAAGGTGAGTGATTCTTGTTCTCCTTGCGCTGCAACACTTCCTTCGGTGGTGATCTTCGCTCCTGCTAATTTTGCTCTAGCTTTTTATCTTGCCTGTACCAGATTATTTTAGTAATGTTTTTTCCTGTTGGAAGACTCATCTTTTTGCTTCTTTTTCTTCCAGGGAGTTCCTGCTTTAGAGGTTTTTCCCTTTGGGGTTTTTATCTCTGGGACTCCTTCTGGAGGGCACGGACTGCTTTTTTGGCGTTCCTTCGTCAGCAGCACTGTGGCTACCAGAAAGGGACGCCATTACCTTGGTCAAGGCAGAACCTACAAGAATCAAGACTCTTCTGCAGTTCCAGTGGGCCAAACGCACAAACGATGAGTAGCTTGTGACATTCACCGCACCAATTGTGCCATTGTCATATTAAAATTATTGATAATGCACGTGTTCGCAATACATTGTTTTTATGATAATTGCATGAAAGAATTTCCTTTCTGTGATACACAGCAAGCAACAAGGATAAGCGTTACTATGCAACTAACAGCGAGCAATACAGTGGCCTTAAACGCCAATGATGTGCCTTCTCACATGCATCGCGCTCCGAAGCATCCAACTTTCGAAGATCAAATCAGCAAGTGTCAAGTTTTCACAAATAAATGCATTACGAATGCGAGTCACTGCCTTTTTAGTAGTCATTTCTCTCGATCAATTTAACTCCCCAGAATTGGCATCCATGATACAGGACTGAACATGAAGATCAAACATGAAGAAGCAGAGACTCCTTCTCTGCAGCCGGTGACCTTTACAGCAAGCAATTCACTCAGGCCAGGTGTGGTTTAAATACCTGCTGCATCCAGCCACACCCAGTCTGAGTCATAGGGAGCCACACCCAGGCTGAGTCATAGGGATGCTGGAGGCTTGAGCAACACTTGTCCTGGACAGGCATTGGTTCCAACAAGCGTTGGTCTTTGTAAACAAGCATTGGTATTTATAAAACAATCTTATGGGGTTAAAACAAACATTGGTCCCTGTAAAGGCAGATGATTGGTTTAAGGGTTCTTTACTGGAGCACATCTAGGTTTGCAGGCCCGACAGAACTAGAAAAGGGTCAACCGAAATCAGATCATAGTTATAAGAAAGACAGCATACCTGGAAAGAACCCCAATGCATCTTAGAAGAAGCTAAAGTAGAAGATTTACAAGACTGTTGAATCTCCATAGCCACCTGTTTAGAACAGCCAAAATTCTAAAGACTCATCCGCTCAAGTGCCAAGCCATCAGCTGCAGATGGTAGATCTGATGTGGTGGCAGGAGAGGAAACAGAAGAGAGGAAAGATGAAAGGGTAAATGGAAGGAGTCCCCCCTTAAGAGAGACAGGAGAAGCGATAACCAAAGATGACCTGGCCAATCAATCAATAATCTTTATTAGGTCAATAGGCATAAAACATACAGTATATTGTACAATGAAAATAAGATCTAAAAACATCATTCAATCAGGTCATATGAAATATTATCAGTTATGCCACAGGCTTAATTGTCTCTAATCCTCTAAAAGTATGTAGCAGCAAAAGACAATAGACTTGACAACAATTTAGGAAGATACCAAAACATTACACATAAAACTAAACCCTTCCTAGTAAAGGTAAAGTGCATATATGCTATACTAGAAACAAGCTTCTCTTGTGCTTATAAAACACCACTATACATAAAAAAGTACATATCCGTAAACACCAAGGGGAATGGGAAGCTTGACTCAATAATAAGAACAAAGTGCATCCTAATTAATGGACGGTACCACTTAGGGGCAGATTTGTGGAAAGTGGCGTTGCACTGAGTCCCTGTGGCCCTTAGCACCCCCCTACCGCCACCATGTGTGCCCCGTATTTAAAATACAGAGCACCATGGGGCAGGGTAGGGGGCAATAGCACCATTTCTCATGAGGCTATTGATGTACTCTGCAGGTGTAGCACCAAAATATTGGCGCTACTCCTGCAGAGTACATAGGGCCCCATTCTAAAGAATGGAAGCCCCCTTTTAACGCTTGCTCTTGAGCAGGCGTTAAAAGTGCTGTAAAAAATGGCACAATTTTTCCGGCTCCCCTAACGGGGAATGACCCCTTTCCATACATTATGCCTGTCACAGGCATGATGTAGCGCAAAAGGGTTACAGAGTGGCGCAATGTAAAAATAATGACGTTAATGTGGCACAAGGTGGCACTAGGTCATTATAAATATGACCCTAAACCTATTGTTCTATGGATTTTCTACTCCTAACCGCCACACGAAAGAAAGAACTGACTATTACATGTCTCCACATCGCACAACAATTGCAAGTGGAAAAGTGTATCCCTACATTTACAATATCCCTTAACTTAACCAAGAATGCCTTAAGAAAAATTCTAAACTGTAAAGTAAAAAATCTACAGAAAAACATAAAATGCAACAAAGTCTGCTCCCCTCACCACCACATGGACATGGCGGTGGGGAGTTTCCAAACAATCTGCCTTCAGCCTGAAAACACAATAGACTCCATACTGTGCCTGCTCTAAAACAAAACCAAAGGGATGTCTCCCAATTTGTGAGGAATAAAGCTATAAAGACATATAAAATTCTGGTGACGTGGTCAAAAAAAGGGGTAATCAGAATTACATGACGTTTCTCCTCCAAAATCTTCCAAAGATCCTTTGAGAGGAGGGCAATAGGAACTAAAACAGAAGACCTGCTAGCCATGTGATGGAGGCACAATATATATATATCAAGCTGTTGGACTCCAGGTCTCAGTGCAAAATGCTGGAAGTAAGGCATTGGTCTCAGATGCACACATGTCTATCCAGGGCATGCTGAAACATGCACAAATTAGTCGGAACGGGGGTGTGAGAAAGTAGCCTCTTTCTAGCCTTGTTACCCCCACTTTTGGCCTGTTTGTGAGTGTATGTCAGGGTGTTTTCACTGTCTCACTGGGATCCTGCTAGCCAGGGCCCAGTGCTCATAGTGAAAACCCTATGTTTTCAGTATGTTTGTTATGTGTCACTGGGACCCTGCTAGCCAGGACCCCAGTGCTCATAAGTTTGTGGCCTATATGTATATGTTCCCTGTGTGATGCCTAACTGTCTAACTGAGGCTCTGCTAACCAGAACCTCAGTGGTTATGCTCTCTCTGTACAAATTGTCACTAACAGGCTAGTGACCAATTTTACCAATTTACATTAGCATACTGGAACACCCTTATAATTCCCTAGTATATGGTACTGAGGTACCCAGGGTATTGGGGTTCCAGGAGATCCCTATGGGATGCAGCATTTATTTTGCCACCCATAGGGAGCTCTGACAATTCTTACACAGGCCTGCAGCTGCAGCCTGAGTGAAATAACGTCCACGTTATTTCACAGCCATTTACCACTGCACTTAAGTACCTTATAAGTCACCTATATGTCTAACCTTTACCTAGTAAAGGTTGGGTGCTAAGTTACTTAGTGTGTGGGCACCCTGGCACTAGCCAAGGTGCCCCCACATTGTTCAGGGCAAATTCCCCGGACTTTGTGATTGCGGGACACCATTACACGCATGCACTATACATATGTCACGACATATGTATAGCGTCACAATGGTAACTCCGAACATGGCCATGTAACATGTCTAAGATCATGGAATTGTCACCCCAATGCCATTCTGGCATTGGGGAGACAATTCCAAGATCCCCCGAGTCTCTAGCTCAGACCCGGGTACCGCCAAACTACCTTTCCCGGGGTTTCACTGCAGCTGCTGCTGCTGCCAACCCCTCAGACAGGTTTCTGCCCTCCTGGGGTCCAGCCAGGCTTGGCCCAGGAAGGCAGAACAAAGGACTTCCTCAGAGAGAGGGTGTTAAACCCTCTCCCTTTGGAAAAAGGTGTCACGGCTGGGGAGGAGTAGCCTCCCCCAGCCTCTGGAAATGCTTTGATGGGCACAGATGGTGCCCATCTCTGCATAGGCGAGTCTACACCGGTTCAGGGATCCCCCAGCCCTGCTCTGGCGCGAAACTGGACAAAGGAAAGGGGAGTGACCACTCCCCTGACCTGCACCTCCCCTGGGAGGTGCCCAGAGCTCCTCCAGTGTGCTCCAGACCTCTGCCATCTTGGAAACAGAGGTGCTGCTGGCACACTGGACTGCTCTGAGTGGCCAGGGCCAGCAGGTGACGTCAGACACTCCTTCTGATAGGATCCTCCAGGTGTTGCTAGCCTATCCTCTCTCCTAAGTAGCCAAACCTCCTTTTCTGGCTATTTAGGGTCTCTGCTTTGGGGAATTCTTTAGATAACGAATGCAAGATCTCATCAGAGTTCCTCTGCATCTCTCTCTTCACCTTCTGCCAAGGAATCAACTGCTGACCGCGCTGGAAGCCTGCAGAACTGCAACAAAGTAGCAAAGACGACTACTGCGACCTTGTAACGCTGATCCTGCCGCCTTCTCGACTGTTTTCCTGGTGGTGCATGCTGTGGGGGTAGTCTGCCTCCTCTCTGCACTAGAAGCTCCGAAGAAATCTCCTGTGGGTCGACGGAATCTTCCCCCTGCAACCGCAGGCACCAAAGAACTGCATCACCGGTCCTCTGGGTCTCCTCTCAGCACGACGAGCGAGGTCCCTTGAACTCAGCAACTCTGTCCAAGTGACTCCCACAGTCCAATGACTCTTCAGTCCAAGTTTGGTGGAGGTAAGTCCTTGCCTCCCCACGCCAGACTGCATTGCTGGGAACCGTGTGTTTTGCAGCTGCCCCGGCTCCTGTGCACTCTTCCAGGATTTCCTTTGTCCACAGCCAAGCCTGGGTCTCCGGCACTCTAACCTGCAGTGCACGACCTCCTGAGTTGTCCTCCGGCGTCGTGGGACCTTCCTTTGTGACTTCGGGTGAGCTCCGGTTCACTCCACTTCGTAGTGCCTGTTCTGGCACATCTGCGGGTGCTGCCTGCTTCTGAGTGGGCTCCTTGTCTTGCTGGGTACCTCCTCTGTCTCCTCACGCAATTGGCGACATCCTGGTCCCTCCTGGGCCACAGCAGCATCCAAAAACCCTAACCGCGACCCTTGCAGCTAGCAAGGCTTGTTTGCAGTCTTTCTGCACGAAAACACCTCTGCAAGCTTCTTCACGACGTGGGACATCCATCCTCCAAAGGGGAAGTTTCTAGCCCTCTTCGTTCTTGCAGAATCCACAGCTTCTACCATCCGGTGGCAGCTTCTTTGCACCCACAGCTGGCATTTCCTGGGCATCTGCCCACTCCCGACTTGATCGTGACTTTTGAACTTGTTCCCCTTGTTCCACAGGTACTCTCGTCTGGAAATCCATCGTTGTTGCATTGCTGGTGTTGGTCTTTCTTGCAGAACTCCCCTATCACGACTTCTGTGCTCTCTGGGGAACTTAGGTGCACTTTGCACCCACTTTTCAGGGTCTTGGGGTGGGCTATTTTTCTAACCCTCACTGTTTTCTTACAGTCCCAGCGACCCTCTATGAGCTCACATAGGTTTGGGGTCCATTCGTGGTTCGCATTCCACTTCTAGAGTATATGGTTTGTGTTGCCCCTATCCCTATGTGCTCCCATTGCATTCTATTGTGACTATACATTGTTTGCACTGTTTTCTATTGCTATTACTGCATATTTGGGTATTGTGTACATATATCTTGTGTATATTTGCTATCCTCAAACTGAGGGTACTCACTGAGATAGTTTTGGCATATTGTCATAAAAATAAAGTACCTTTATTTTTAGTATATCTGTGTATTGTGTTTTCTTATGATATTGTGCATGTGACACCAGTGGTATAGTAGGAGCTTTGCATGTCTCCTAGTTCAGCCTAAGCTGCTCTGCTAAGCTACCTTTTCTATCAGCCTAAGCTGCTAGACACCTCTTCTACACTAATAAGGGATAACTGGACCTGGTACAGAGTGTAAGTACCCCTTGGTACCCACTACAAGCCAGGCCAGCCTCCTACAGGGGGAACTGATAAGAGAAACATCACCAAGGAAGAGAGATTTTGGCTTAGAGCATCCGCTTTAAGGTTCAACCTGCCCTGAATGTAAACCGCCTGTAAGTTAAGGAGATGAACTGGGCTCAAGCATATAGTTCATACACCAGGAGATTCAAACCCTTGCTCCTTGTGCCCCACTGCCGATTGAGATTGTACTGAGCTACCTGATTGTCCGTCCAGACTATGACTTTCCTATTCTAAACCAGGCTGGAAAAGGCCTGAATCACTTTTCCAAATGCCACCAGTTGGAGGAATAAAGCCTCTCCAGCTCAACTAAGGACCTTGAACCTCCTGCTCCAACGAAGTTGTTCCCCACCTCCACAGGGTAGCACCTATGATGGGAAGGAAAAGTCATAGGAACACCCACTGACAGGTTTTGGACTGCAACCATGTCTTAAGATAAGACACTTTACGGGGAATGATGGAAATGAGGAAATCGTAGTTCTGAGAACTCAGGGACCAAAACTGAAGGATATGATTCATTACAGGTTTCAAATGATAACGGGCCCAGATGCCGTAGAGGACGCCATCAGTCCCTAGATCTGAAACCAGGTCCTTGCTGAGGCGAACTTGTTCATTAAGAGACTCTGGATACTGGACAGGATCGCCAGGATTCTGGAACTGGGGAAAAACTCCCAACCCACTTGAGTGTCAAATAGCACCCCAATGGACATCTTCATCATATTGGAACCAACTGTGACTTATGAAGATTGAAGAGGAGGCCGAGCTTCTGCAGGATTGTGGTCACTAACATCGTTTAGAGCCGTAGATAGAGAGGAAGCAGGCAGCAACCAGTCTTAAAGATAAGGGAAAACACAAAACCCCTTTAATTGCAAAAATGGAACAACTAATGCCAGTAACTTGGGGAACAATCTGGGAGATGCTGCTAATCTGAAAGGTAGGACTCAGAACTAGTAATGATATCCATCGACTGTGTCTGTGGATATAGATTGGCACATGGTAGTAGGCATCCTGCAAATCTAGTGTCACCAAGAAATATCCCTGAGAAATAAGGGGAATGAGGGACTACAGTGACATCATCTTGAAGGTCTGAATGACTAGTTCAGAGATTTCAAGTCAAGTACTGGTAAAAGCCGGCCAACCACCTTTGGCACCAGAAAAAGTATGGAATATAATCCCATACCTCTTTCTGAGAGGGGAACTGGTACTATTGCCTCTTTGGATATAAGGGCCTGAACCCCTGCTGACATTGCTTGTGCCCTTAAAGGATCTCTTGGCAGAAAAGTAGGGACATAGCAGTGCCAGGAGTACCCTGACATAATGGGATTTGATAACCTTCTTGAACCAGTTCCAACACCCATTTGGCTTTCCAGACCCCGACGAAATGCAGTAACCCGGCCTCCCCCACTGCCATATAGTCATTTCTAACCTCCATATCGTCCTGCAGAGGTATTGGGTTGGGTTTTTCCTCCAAACATGGCCCTCCATGCCCAGCCATGAATGGCATGTCCCCTTGAGCACTGTGCATACCCCATTTTGGAAGGAAAGATTTTTTGCTGGGGAACAATTTAAAGGGCTGGAGTATCTTTCCCTCAGCTGATTTTTGCACAATATTGTTCAATTCTGAGCCAAAAAATTAAGGTCCCAAAAAAGCAACTTTTGTGTTAAAGACCATTGACCAGGGTCCAACTTCCAGGACTTTAACCACTGCAAATGCAGACCAGAAACTGCTATGCCTGCTGCTGAAGCTGATGCCCACATGAATTCAAATGAGACATCAGATAAGAACATAGACACCAACTCCAACTTTGCTAATACCTCAGATGGATCCCCTTTCTCTTGTAAACAATCAAATAATACCTGAAAGTCCTTCAAAAGGACCTGCATGGCATACACAGAATAAGGGCCTTATTACAAGTACAGCAGTCCATGGACCACCGTACCCGCAGTGGGGGTCTGACCACCTCAACCTTGGCAGTCTGACCTCTACATTGTGATACTGGAAGACTGCCAGCACACCACTGCCACTGCCAGGATCAGAGATCCTGACAGGTTGATTATGACTTGCCTTTCCGCTGGTGTTTCCATAGCAGGGACCCTGCCAGGAAAAGGCTGGCAGAAAGGCAGGGATGGGGCCTATGGCATGGGCTGTGCAGGAGGCCCCCTTGTCAGCACCCTTGGAATAGACACTGTCTGCCATGACAGTGTGCATTCCGAGGGTCCTGTGGGCACTGTGTGTGTAACGGCATTGGCCTCGACTTCTTGAGAGCCAAGGCAAATGGCACTGTTTTGTTTCCTCCTGTCAACCTGGTGGAAACATCATAATATGGCAATCGGGAGGCCGCTGGCTTGGCAGCTCACTCCCTATTGCTGTATTGGAGTTCTGGTGGTCCCACTGCCAGACTCCTAATCAACCCTAAGTGTTTGCTCTTAATGTGGAACTGGCAGTAGCATAAGATCTTTTCAAGGATGATTCTAAATTTTTATCAACGGGATCTAATAAAGAAGAATAAGTGTTTGCGCTTTTTTATCAACGAGATCCAGTAAACATGCTTCCTTGGATGCCAAGATGAAGTAGAAGCCAAAGAAGACAAACTAGTATGGATTTTCAATACTTGTGGAAATCAGTCTCAAAATTACAGCATAATTTACAGAGAAAGCATGGAACTGATGATTTATCCACATCCATGCAGTCCTTGAAAACAATGTCCTTAACAACTTTATGGAGGGGTAGATCATTTGCTTGAGTACCGCTATAATATGAATAAAAACCTTCCAGCTCAAAGGGTTTTGCCTCAGATTGCAGGACCTCTCCGATATGACTCAAGAGATCTCACAAAGTAGACCTTGCACAAATCTGCTTCATTGGTCGGATCATCATCCAAGTCCACCTTTTGCCTTTTTTTCTATGAGGGTCTGCTAATGCAGAATCCACAGCCTCTGATAAGAGACTGCAAATCTGTCCTTGAAATCTAGAGACCTCTTCATCATCTAACTCCACCTCCTGGGGCTCAGAATGCTTTTGCTTCTGACTTGCTTTCCTGCCTTCTATAATTGGAAGAGGTCCCAGGGAACACACTAATAGCAATGTTACTTCCATTATTATACCATTGCCTGGCACCCAAATCTTGTTCTTGCGAGTATTTAAGTGAAGGGAATCCTGCAGCCTTTCTCTGACAACGGCACTTTTGTGCACCCTCAGAGGCTCGGGATGCCACACCGCAACTCCCAATCAGACAGAAAGAGAGTAGAAGGGAAGGCAGAGGAGCATGTTATAGTGTGTTTTATAGGTAGAGAAGACACACCTCACAAAAGTTTGATTTCTGGGCTTGATTATCGATCTGTCGGAGGCGGGAATGCCTCACTCGTTTATTACTGGAACGAGGAGGACTAGATGAGGGAGTAATGAGGAATTTCCTGGTTACCACCATGTTAGACATTTGTTTACCTTGTGATAATATGTGATAATCATAGCAGACACATCATGGTGGTTGTCGTTCTCATCCACAATGGATGGAGGGTGTTTTCCTAAACTAAATACAATCCCCATCCAGTGAATGAGTACGGTCATTGGTGAAAATATTGCTAAATTGGCGGAAGTACACTGTCCATCATGTAACTTCTGTCAGCGGAGTTCGGTCACTTTGGCATACTCAATCATGCTTCTTTAAATCTTTACTTACCTTACCACTACTGACTTGGTAAACTTCCTCTATTTGCTTCGGATGAAATGCTCTATTGGGAGGAGATCCTGGACAAGGTGTCCAGTGATAGGAGACTCAGCCTCACCCCAGAAAAGCTTGAGAACCTGGCAGAGTGCTTCCTGGAAGGTATCCTCATTTATAAGGCCCATCAGACAAATAGGTGAGTAAGCAACTAGTGCTTGAAAAAAAGGCCTATGAGGTAATGGACCTAGTAATGCACATTTTATGTTTTTATATCTCTAATTTATTTTTTTAAATATGTGTGGTGTTACATCCTTTTTTCTTAACTTTGTAAAGGTTTTGAAAGGAAAATAAACTTTTAATGAAATAATTATAAGTACTTTCATACGTTTAAAAATGTTCAAGCGGTTGGCAGTATATACTCAGTTCCACTAGGCCATCATATTCAAGTTTCCTACTGAGTTAGCAAAATATATCGCCCAATATTTATAATTTTTTGACTCTTTGCCAAAAATCCACATTGTTAAAGAGGATGGCACAGCATGTTTGATGCCCTAACAGGAAAGTAATTTTGCTCCGCCTACATCCTATTTAAATACGGACCTTATTCCTAGATTAGTTGATTGGATACTCTATCATAAACATGACAGATGACCTGTCTACGGTATTTCAAGTGCATTATATTACCCCATGTGCTAAACGAAAGTAAGTCTGATTCTAACTCCTAGCATCCAATAAGTTTAACTTATTCATTACACTTATGGCACTGTTTATAAATTAGAAATTATTTTTTAAACAATTCATACAGCGCCCTCCTTTATAAACAATGACTTACAACAGAGTTGGTGAATAAAACTAATGTTGGGTATATAAATAAAGAAGCCCTGGCCACAGTCCAAACACATGACTTTGGTTTTAATCTTGGGTTTAATGAATACAGTCTGCCACCACGAATGTGGCAGAGAACACTCTCTGCCAATTGTTGGATCACAAGATTTACTTAGAGTCAGGTAATTCATCACACTTATGCACGTGAACACCTAAGACATCAGCCCCACTGTGATTGTGCATCTGTCTAAATAACTCAGTCCATACACCCGGTGCAGAAGTTATGTTCTGACATACTTTTTCCATCTTCACAACCACCAGAAAAAGGTTGGCAGTGGAAGAAAGAAATTCAGAATAAAAAATGTCCCTGTGATATGAGACCCATTAGTGTGTTAGTTTTCTTGGTTAAACTCCTATTTTGAGAATCTGATCAAGAAAATAAAATATAATGTAGCAAAACAGCTGCATGAAAATATATCAGCTGCTCAGCAAACGTACAGTGCCTTTGGAAGAGCCACCATGGGGGCAACTCTCTGAACAAACATAATTTCTATGCCAGGCAAGCGTAGATGTGTAACTTTGGTTGCCAACCTGTGTGGCCTAGGTTATGACTTGTGCCACCCTGGTGCAACCACGGGCTGACCGATATGAAATCAATAAACATATTTTTTAATTCGAAAAAAGGTATCAGTATTAATTAGAGTTTGAATGTCTATGATAAATATTAACATTTGATATCGAGAGAGAGAAATATTTTATTAGTAAACTAGGGGCATAGAAGTAGCATACGGTAACTAAAAAATATCCAATTTTTAAAAGCCTAACAGAGAAAGTAAGGTAGAAATGAATATGTGCATGTTTAAGTTGTGGTGGACATTTGTACCTACCAATAGTATTTTGACACCATGTTTAACATGAAAACATTGTGCATTCATAAATGAGTGAATTATTAATAAATATTAAACTAAAAGTATTATTTTTAGGTAGAAACAGTAGAAATAAAATGTATTATGAGTATTAAATGAATATTCATTACACCCACTTATTTAGAAATAAATATATTTCATTTCCATATGTACAAAAAAATGAATCCACGTATAAAATTGCTTTGACATAACATGAATGATGCCTTAGACAAATAATTTGCTTTGCATATTTGATTTGAATTTTAAGGTGTGCAAAAGGTTTATTAATGTATTAAATCTATTAATATGCATTTAGGTTTCTTAACTTGACTAGGCCTGAAGGTTCATTTTGCAAGCAACAATGGAAAATTTCTGTCCCCTCCGACCTGAATTCTTTCCCCAGGCTGGTAATGTAATGTTGAATGTTCTACTGTACTGTAGGAGAACAGCATGTTTCAAATTAATGTATCAGTGTTTGTTCTAGATGCAGAACCGGACAGGAAATTCACAGTGCTCGTGTGAGAGAATACAAGCTTACTTTATTGTGTGTCGTGAGAAAGGAACTGTAAGTAGCAAATAACTAGAGAATGTAATATTTTGTTAGTCACATGTTAAGTCACTAGATGACAATGCACTTTTGCTGAGAGGATTCTTAAAAGTATAAAAAAGTGGTGGCCCAACTGCCTGTTATTGGATGCTGAAACTGATGCCCAAAATGTGCCCACCTAAAGAACCAATGAGTTAATTTTGCGTATTTCAATTATTGAAGAACTTGGAAACTTGGAGTTAGTTCACTCGTGTCTTGAAGCTGTCCAGAACTCTCTCCATGTCTGTCCTAAGGCTTCTGTCCCATTCTTCTCTAAATTCCCTAATGAGTTTTATCATCAGTCATAATTGCCCAATGCGGTATCAGTATTAATACAGTCAACTAATTCTGAACTGCTGATTTGTTCT
Organism: Pleurodeles waltl; assembly: GCF_031143425.1. Lineage (NCBI taxonomy): Eukaryota > Metazoa > Chordata > Amphibia > Caudata > Salamandridae > Pleurodeles > Pleurodeles waltl. Next base: position 623,119,431 of record NC_090438.1, on the reverse strand, counting down.
GTGTGCAGCCCGTGTTCTGCACCATCTTGATGCTCCTATCAACTGATGTTGGAAGAACGTGACCGTTCCTGTGGAATCATCCTGCATGCTGTCCCATGAGGAGAGGTATAACTATGTGTGGTTTCTTGTTTTCTTTTTAGCATAGTCACTTACACCAGCATATTTTTTAGAGTTAGTTGTCCTAGTTAGATGACTTTTTCCAAATTATTTTTCTCTTTCTTTCATTCTGCTTTTGCTCACATGTGTTAGCCCATTTCCACACAAGCTAGTCCCAATTTTCGTTAGTCATAAGGATGGAACCGCTCTGAATATGATTGTTAAAACTGTATTTGATGATTTACAGATGTCACCATCCTCTGTATTGAAATCTAGTAATAATGTTCATGTTGTATTGAAACTAGTCTATATCATTCTTTTGGAGTGTTTAACAATAGTAATGTCAGGCGGTCAGCCTGTGGTTTTCATGAATGTCTATAGTTTAGGTGTGTGCACCATTTATTTGACATTGATTTTTGGACTGTATTAAAGATTTGAAACTTTATTCAGCTTGGAGTTTTGATTTCGTGTTGAATTGTTCATGGTGTTTAAAATTGTTTATGGTATAATGTCATTGATTTGTGATTGAATAATTCTAAGTATTGTGTCCGTCACCAAGCCCAAAGATCTAGTCCACCTCTGAGGGTGAGCTTTGTGATGATGTCTCACCCACTTGTCTGTGGTTTCTGAACCCGAGGCAGGAAGAGGACCTCCGCAGGCATGCCATCAGTACATGCAAGTCTTGGCACACATACAGACCCTACCACATCATCCATTCTAGCTCCCCCGCCTCAAAGAGACAATTGCATCGCACACACACATACACAACTGGTAGCACAGCATTAAAAGTACAGGTCCCCCTGCAACGTGCACACATGAACATAGTCGACCGGTGTGAATGTAACATCACTGTGGTGCTAGCATTCATTTGGCAATGATAACTGACAACACAATAACAGTTGTATATGTGTGCGATATGTGTTGTGGACCAGTGTGCCCCCATCCATGTCCGACATAATTGTGTCCCAACATATGCATGTTACAGTAATTCCAAAAATTATTGTGATATGCATATGACTGCAGTGTTCCTGTGTCCATATGAAGTGACCACACAAGACAATGGGACAGCCCCTAGGGCAGTGTGCAGTGTATTTGAAAATTTGGACATGTACATTTACGATTTACATGTCCAAGTAGTGAAAAACTCTTATATTTGGTTATCACTACTGCAAGGCCTAACTCTCTAAAGGTTAATGTTGGGATTCTCTTATTACATTTCATTAGTCTAAATACCCATTGGGAAGAGATTGGACCCACAAATTTGGTGTTTCTAGAATCACAATTTGAAATCACAACTGATGGTAAAGTCAGATTTTAAATTGTAATTCCAAAAATACTAATTTTAGAAAGTTGGCATTTTCTTACTTTAAATCATCTTATGCCTTGTACCTAATACATTTGGCTGGGTGACAGTTGGGCTGTTGTGCATTCCCTCCAGATAGCCTCACACAACGGGTGTTTAAGTGTGACTGATGGACCATCAACATCTTGATAGCCCATCCTGGGTAGGATGGGAGGGAGGAGCTTGCACTTATACCTGAATGGGCTGTGTCCTGGTTACATACAAAGGGCTGAATAACCCCCCTGATGTGAGTCTCGAGAGAGGGCAGGAAGGGCAAGAACTCTGTGCACTTCAACGGCCTCTCTTTAAAGTCTCCCCCACTTCAAAGTCACCACTGGCAATAAGTACTGTACGTCTGAGCCCATCAAATCAGTACACTTCTGGACCTGATGACATTCTGCCAACAAGGACCGCTAGGCAGGACTCTGCTAGACTTTCTAGACTCTTGCTCTGATGTGTCTGCCCTGCTGTCCTCCTTGTCTGGGAGTGTGAAGGTCTGGACCTGCATATCTACATCTCAGAACCAAAGTGACTCCAAAAGCTTGCTGGCTTGTCTCCTGTTCTAAAGTCATCAAATACTTCATGTCATCCTGCAGCAGGACAAGGGCTTTGCTTGCTGCAAGTCTTGCCCTGCCAAGTGGTGCCAAACCAGGGTTGGGCCCTTGGAAGTGGATATAAAGTGCTGCAAACTCAAAATCCATGCATCACCGTTGATGCGGTGGTCGGAACTGACACATCTCCCTTCAACGCCAATGCATTGCTGGTGAGGATAAAGACATCACATTACTGGCTGCGCAGCGCAACAACGAAGCATCGGCTACATCGCTAAAGAACTGTGACTCACAACTGACACCATCAGGATCGATGCCGATACATCATCTCCTCTGCTCCACATGTCGGGCCCCATCAACGGCACAACAAGGTATTGTTTCAGTGGGACAAAGTTGGTCCCTGTATTCGACTCACACTCCGTCATGGTCTGCCTGACTTTTTAGATTTCACCCAATCTAGCGTGACCAGAAAGCTCCAGTTGTCCCTTTATTGTTTAGAGTACTATATAGCATTTTAATATTTAAAATTTCATATCATGACTTTTACTTATTGGCTGTTTTAATGTTTTAAGTGCTGCACTAATTTAAGTGTTACACAAATACGTTACACATTTCCTCCTACGTTAAGCCTGCCTGCTCTGTGCCAAGCTACCAAAGGGTCAATACAGGTTAGTTTATGTTGTGTAACTGACATACTCTGATTAGGATTGCGGTCCCTAGTTGGACAGGGTGCATGCCTCTGCCAACTAAAGACCCATTTTTTAACACCAATCCGAAGGTTGTAAGACTGTGCCTGCAGTGGTGAAAGGCCTTTGCAATTTTTCACATTGGCGTGGATGGACCCTGCTAATCCTATGCTTAATGTCTGTTGTAAAAATGGCAAAAGGATTTGTCCCTCTCGAGCTCAGCGTTGATGGCACTGTGCTCATCCTATGCTTAAAGTCTTTACTAGAAAAACAGATATTTGAGGTGAGCATATTCAAGTGTTGGTGGTGTTGTAGTGTGCTCCATATAAAGGAGCAGCTCTCCATCTAAATGTGTGAACTACCAAGAGTTCCCTGCTTCCTTTATTCCCTTTATGCATGATTCATGTGGCACTCTAAGCCTGCAAAGTCATTCTATCTATCTATCTATCTATCTATCTATCTATCTATCTATCTATCTATCAACAAAGTTTCAAGTAATGTTATAGTTAACTGAAAATGTTAGTGACAGCGTAAGAGTTTAAATGCACCAAACCTCTGAAATTCATCAGTTACATTTATGTCAAGTAATATATGTATGTGTATGATGTGTATGTATTTATATATAGATATGTTCACTTACAAAAGCAAAGGTTACAAGGGGTGCTAAAGTTAGGCTCACATTTTAAACATACAAAACCATAGAAATTCATGACCTAAGGTTGAGTCCCTGCCATGCATAGCTATCTGCAAATTTTACATTGATGTTATAAGTGATGGTAACGTAGATGACATGAGTACTTTATTATGTGGGGTAAATAACACTGCATGTCAGGGGTGCAAGTTATAGTTATCTTAGGGCATGAGTTATAGTTACTTGAAATAACAGCTGAATTTCTATGGTTTCGTACGTTTAAAATGTGAGCTTAACTATAATGTCTTTGTAACTTTTGTTTTTTAAGATAATTTCTATGTCTTTTTAATTCTGTTTCCTAACTATAACGTCCCTGTAACCTTCACTTTTTCAGTGAATTTCAAAGTTTTTTTTAATGCAAACTAATTTTAATTACTAGACATTAATCCAACCACCACTGCACACAGCCATCAGCTATGCGCAGTGGAGGTTGGCCACAGGGACTGGCCTGCAGCGAACCCCCTATGACCACCCAACCCCACCCCATGCATGGCTTTTGGCCACGCACAACACTGGTTGAATATCAGCAGCAACTGACAATAAACAGCCCACTCGCTACAATCACTACATGTAATATTGCACTAAAAAAAAGAAAAGATGCAAACTCCTCCATCAAAGTTTACAGATAACTTTTCAAGGTCAAAATGCAGATAAAATACTCTTGCTTTGCCTTCACTATGCACAATACATTTGAGTGATTAGTACTTTACAGTGAAGCTTATACTTGAACACTTTCCTCGTGTGTAAATGCTTCCCGTTGAGGTTTTATTTCTGTGAAATAAGCATCATGCCGGAAAGAATACTGCCCCCACATTTGTCAAAGAAGAGGTCAGCATTTTGTGCATAGCTGGAGTATTTTCTACTGGATAATTAGCAACTTGTACCTTGTTGGGTAAATGTATAGTGCAACTCCTACACTACAACTGGTCAAGATAATGTCTCCAGTGATGCTGTGTGTCTGTGAGTTTGCTATTGTGATTGAGGTGCGAGCATCTTCATCACCTAACTTTATAGGGTGGAACTGCCATGTTGGTGTAGTCCCCAGGGCCAGGGGGTCAGCATGGACCCCCTCCTCATTTGATATTGTGGCCTGAGGAGGTGATCATCCCTGGAAGGCCCTGGAAGAAGGAAAAAATTCAGCTTCTACAAAAGGGAAAAAGTAGCTGGTGTGCACAGAGTAACTAGAAAAATAAATAATTACTCAAAACTGGAAGAATTCTCTATGAAACTAAGCGCCTCAGGAACACTGCTCATTCTCCTCAGGATGACAGTTGAAGTGCAGGGCTCCCAGAGAGAAACAGCTGGAGGGAAGCTTCAGCACAAGACTAAGGTAGAAACACTAGAGTACTGAACTCACTAGGATTTGCAGCCACCATCTTGAGTGGCAGTTAAACCTGAAGAAGCTAGTTCTAAGAACAGCCTCCACAAGAGCCACCGAGAGTGAGGACGCCGCTGCAACCAACGTGGGTACAAGGAAAAGGGGAATAGTTTTTGCAGAGGGAAGAACTTAACAATGCTGGCAATAGTTTTCCTGACACTGTGTCAAAGAGCAGAACAACAGAGTGTTGTCCAGTGGAGTGTTGTCGACTGGAGTATCATGAAATGGAGTGTTGGGGAGTGGGTTGGAGTTTCATCGGTTAGAGTGTTTGCGAGTGTAGTGGCATAGAATAGAGTTCAGTGTTACATAGTTCAATTTGTTGAGTGTAGTAGTGCAGTATCATATAGTAAAGTAGCAGAGAGTCTCATACAGTGTAGTGTTGTATAGTGGAGTATCTTATCAAACCAGTGCATGTTAGAGTGGTGAGTTATAGTTAGTGCTGTCTGGTAAGTGAGCTGAAAAAAGTGGGTAACTAGGTCCATTACTTTATAATAATTTGAAGGTTGTAGATAAATTGTAAATTAAAGTTCTATGTTTGTCTGTATGAACTATTATGACTTTACATAAAGTTAAGAAGTAGGTCCCAAACTATTACCACATTATTAAAGTGGTAACAGGTAGGGAAATCTATTTATATTTTTATATGTAATTTTAAATAAGTTTACAGTTGTACTGCGATTGTTTCACAAAATTTAGTGAAATTTCATGAAAGTACCATGGTGACAGATGTCATCATGTTTAAATGCCTTATAACTTAAAAAATATACTTACCTTACTTAACTGCAGTACCCAAAAAGCATCACCTCTGCACCATAATGTATAATGCCACCAAATGTTTATTTAAATCCATTTAGCCTTTTTCATGGTATGTTAAATACAATAGTCTATGAAAAATGAATCGGTGGAAAAATGTGTTTTAGGACACCAATGCATGTTTGTCTTTATGTGAGTGTGTGTGTTTGGATGGGTGTGAGTGTGCATGTTTGGATGGGTGTGTGTGCGTGTTTGGATGGGTGTGTGTTTGCGTTTTTGGATGGATGTGAGTATGTGTGTTTGAATGGGCATGAGTATGCATGATTGAATGCGTGTATGAGTGCTGAGGTGAATGCGAGTATGGATGTGTGTGAGTGATTGCAAGTATGTAAGTGTAGGTGATTGAGTGTATGCGTGGTGTGTGTGGCTGTCTGCATGTATGCGGGGAGGGGGACGTTGTGTCTGGAGGGGGAGGGGAGCTGTGGCTGGAGGGGGCATGGGGTGGGGAGGGGTGCTGTGTCTGGACGGGGTGGGGGTGTTGAGATTGCTGGGGGGTGGTGGGGAGTCATCTAACGGTGACAGGGAAGAAATTCCCTTTCACCGGTATCCTTTCTGCCAGGATTTTCATAGTGGTGCTACCGCTGCAGAAACCCTGGTGGAAAGGTGGCTCCTAATTCTGCCAGTGGTCTTCTGTGGACCGCCGAATCAGAGATGCACATCTCTGACCCAGAAACTCTGACTGCCCCTGCGGTATGAGTGGAGATGTGGCAGTCTTCACTGCCAGCCTAACCGCCACCTTTATCCTAGTGGTCTGAAGATGGCCAGGGTCATAATGACCCCCCTTAATGTCTATCTTTTAAACATTATAATTGTTATGTATTTGTTTATTGGTTTACATAATCATGACCTTAAACAAGTCTTTTAGCTATTCATGTAATAATTCTGAAACTTTACATGTGAATTCCAGTTTATTTTTTGTGCTTCCTTGCTACTTTTAAGATTGGGCTAGATTTGAAACTCAAAGTGAATGAAAGCCAGTCATTGTGGTTATAAAAAAAAATATATATTTTTTTTTTGCAAATGGAAAATTATTATGTCCTCCATAAAGTAGGTTATGTATCTCACTGCTAGGTCACTTTTCCATATTGTTGCACAGGAGTTCATGAGGAAGATGTATTTTGTTTGGCTTGTTGGACAGGTTTTATTTTATCTCGCAGAAAGCATGCAAATATAATTTATGAAGATTAAGAAGTATACTATTCATTATGTATTTCTTTATAGGTTTCCATTAGCACATGACGATCAGTGGGTCTTTCTGTTGTTCATGTAGTAAATCTGAAACTTTACATATGCAGTCTAGGTTATGGCCCTCATTATGAACTTGGTGGTAATCACCGCCGACGGCTGTGCTGACGGTGAACAAAAGAATGCCAGTGGCGGTGCATGGCACACCACTGTATAATGATGCAAAAAGGACAGGTAGCCAAAAAATTGATAACCTCCACCCACCGCCAGGGCAAACAACGGGAAAGAATTTGCGGTCTGCAAACACACACCTCCACACAAAAAATGTACTGCCCTCCATGTGATGATCCATTTTTCAGCTTGGTGGTGTGGGTGACAGCAGGACCATGTCGGCGGTGTGGGAGCGCCCATACACCACATGGGACCCCATCGCAGACCAGGATGAACGTGAGGCATGCGAGGTCCATGGGTGAGTGTGTGTGTTCCTGTGTGTGCTCTGTGTGTCTGGGGTATGTGGGTGGTCAAATGGGGTGTCTGGGTGGCTCCTGAAGTCTGGTGCCAGTGAAAATTTAAATGTGTCATTACTGCTGTGTAGGTGTGAGGGGGGCTGCTGTTGGTGGTGGGGACCAAGGCTTGGGTGAGGGGTGTGAAATATGTGGGAATGGGAGGTTCCTATGGTGTTGCCTCCCAGTCCCGCCTATACTTACAAAGGGGACCGCCATGCTTTACCTGGCAGTGATGACCGCTGCGGTACAGATGGCGGTTCTGTCATCATTATAACCGCAGCGGAAAAAGGCAGAAAATGGGCTTAAAAAGACCTACCACCGTCGGCGGCGGTCCTCCTAAACTGGTGGTGTGTGACTGGACCGCTGGCTGTTTCTCATGTGCTTCATTATCTGGCGGTCAGGACCACCAGCCTGTTGGCGGTGGTTACGGCCAACTCCAGCGGTGCGGTATTTACCGCCATGTTCAGAATGACCACCTATATTTTGGGCATCCTTGCTACTTTTAGTAGTACTGTGTTACAAGATGTCTTCTGAACCCCCTAATATGAAATACTCCCAACTTTCATAAAAATCCAGCTGACCGTTTTGCGGTATGCTAAGTACAAAATATATGAAAAATGCATTGGATTTAAAGCCTGTTTTGGTATCCCCCTTTTTTCTTTGCACTCCCTTGACTAAATGCTGTGCAACTTTCAGTCCTCCCAAAACAAAAACAGGGGCAGGAGGTGTGAAAAGTTTCACGCACATCCACCAAACAGGTGCAAAGTTATAAAGAGACAAAAATCCATTATAGTTAGGCTCACATTTTAAACGTACAGAACCATAGAAATTCACCTGTTACAGTTAAAGTTATCACAAATAACTATAACTCATGCCTGGCTATCAGTTTTCTGAGGAGAATTAATTTTGGCTTAACAGAACGTCAAGCAAGTGCAGTAAGGAATCCTTTTGTATGGGTTCCAGACTTGCCAATATACATATGTACATATATATTTAAGAACTCTTTTCTTTGCAGACTTGTCAGTCTTAGAGACAAAACTCAGTGCTCAAACTAATTCCTAGAGACTGTGAATGAGAAAACTGAACCTTGGAAAGGAGTTTTCGCTCCCTGTAAAAGACATTAGTAGTTTGTATAGTTGTGAACTTTTGAACTGTTCTCCAGAGAACCGTGGAAACCTCTGATTCCTGGAGAAAAGAAGATATTAAGTTAACATTGTTCTCTTAGAGAGAGGCTACTCTCTCAAAAGATCCAGGTTAGGAGAACTATAGAATTGGGTGAATGTGAATGGCTGAACAGTTGAATGCGCAGTAGGAATGTACATATCTATGTTCTTATCACCCGACTGCAGGTCCTTCATTTAAAGAAATCCCAATAAGAAGAAAGGTGCAGCTTTTCAGTAAATACACTAAATATCTTATGTTCAAGTGGGAATCACAGGCTGGAACTGGATCTGGAGGTGGGCTCTCTTTTTCAATTCCCATTCCCCTTTCTCCTAGCAGATGCAGGGTTCAGATAATCAGTTAAAGTCTGAGCACGCATCTGTTGGAGGGAGTTGGTTAAAAGGCATCTGCTCCTGTGGAAGTTTGATTTAATGGATAATCTTCTGACACACACCATTACACATGTGCAACACACTGCTCCACTCCACAATACCCCACTCCACGATCTGACACAGCACGCCACTCCAATGTATAACACTTTACGCCACTGTATGCTACATCACTCCATTCTCCTCGACTCCACTCTATGCCACTCTGCAATACTCCACTCTACAACACTAGACTCTACAACTCTCATCTTTACTGTACTGTACTACACTCCACTTTCTGACACTTCAATCAATGACACTCAGCACTGTGATTTGAAACATTTTTATTAAAAAATAAAAACCAATAAATACAATGAAAAAAACAGAGGTTGAGGAAATGTATAGTTAGAAAATATATGTGTATGTTTGTAGGAATATAAAGACCAGATTTTTTACAGGAAGAATCCTTTTTCTTTTGGTAATAACTTTGGTGCCATTTTAAAAATGTTCACAAAACCTTTACCCAAAAAATAGTCAATTAGCCTCAGCTCCATCTTGGAAACTTTTGCATCAATCAATCAAGAAGGACCAAGAAAAAAGGGGGGGTTGATTACTTGAGAGACTGCTGTCAGATTTCTGCTGGTGTACATTAAGTACATGCTTGACTCTGTATGTCAGAATATTTTACTGAAATAGATGGGGACGATAGTTGAGAACTCATCAATATTGTGTCCTCATTTTAGATTTCTAGAACACTGACCATAATTTTTATGACAAAAAGAAAGCTCTCATTTTTTTTCATTTACTTCAATATCCTCTGAAGGAAAAGGTTTCAGCTTTGACTCCATCATGATGGTGTTCATCTGTGTCACGTTTGTCAGAAATACCAAATATTAGCACTCCAGTTACACATTAGAGCTTTGCAGTAAACCCACATTTGATCACAAGGGACCTAACTGACAGGTTGCCCCTGGTGACAAAAATATGTTTCAGTCTGTTTGTTAGAGATTATTACTGAAATGGGTGAGAAGGATGTTTGAGAACTCACAGACAATATGTCCTCATTTTAGCTTTCTAGAGCACTAACCATAATTTCTGTGACAAAAACCCTATTTTTTAATGCTAAATTAAATGCTTTACATTTTACAGCATTGATTCCATCAAGATAACTTAGGTGTGCCACACTTCTGTCATAAATACAGAATGTTAGCTCTCTAGTTGTTTATTAAAACATTGTGGGAAGCCTCAATAGAACACTGCTAAATCCAAATGGCAAACCGTTGCTACTGCTGGAAGTACATGTTTGATTCAGAGTATTAGACTTTATTCTCATATGGCTGAGGTAGATAGTGTGAACAAATATAAATATTTTAGCTTCTAAAGCACATTTCACGACCTCCTTGAGAAAGACATGAGAGAAAACAGTTTTCTGTCAAGCATGATTCATCAAATACTCCCAGATGATCAGCATTTTTCACACTGTAAAAATCAAAGATTTTCTATTGTAATTAAACCCTAGTATTATCTTTGATATGTGTCCTTTATTTGTGACCTTCAAAAGCAGCTTTAACTATAATACATTTCTTTAGAGATTATGACACAGAGTCCTGTAATGGCTGCCACAAGATAGTGTCCATGTTGCGGCTATCTAAACAATAGGGGTCTTCTTGTATCCCCATTCATATGCTCATCATGCCTAATTATATTTTCTTTATCCGTTTTCAGGATGTAGGGACCATTCTCCTAAGTCCTCTAAAGACTGCCACAACATATTGTTCATGTTGCGGCCAGCCAATCAGGATTGACCAGTCCTCTTTAAATTGGCCAATCAAAGAAATTATGGACAACATCAGTCCACATAACCCTAAGTTTTTAACCCATTTATACCCACCCAAGCCAGCTTTTAACAGCTACATTCACAAAAACAACTAAGAGGATTTACACCATATCATAAAAAGCACGCTTTCCAAGTACAATTTTAATCTTATGCCAAATTTGGCATAATTCTGTTCAGCTGGTTTCCTGTATTGTAGAGCAGAGCTCCTATAGGAGTTGACATGGAAATCACACTTTTGATCCACTCTTTTTCTTAGTGCATTTGAGGGTTCAGTGCAAAACCTTCTGTGAAGGAGCCACTGTGGATGAACCTTTTTTTGTGAGGTTTTGTGCAGATTTCTCTAATGGCACCAAAGTTATTAGCAAAACAATAATGTTCTCTTCATAGAAATATAACTACATCATAGGGACACTGAAAGGTTAAAGTAATGTAAGTTAAAACAAGCTCAGAAATTCACTGAAAAAACACAGCTAAACTGCTTTTATGGTTACCAAACACAACCTACAAACTACTAAATTTCAACAGTTATAGTTGAGTGAACTATAACATGTGAACTGTCATACACTGGTTATTTACCTACATATTGCACCACTCATTACTTGTTAAATTACATCATTGATTACATTACTGATGACACATCAAATGACATCACTGATGATATGGCTCACAACATCATCCAATGATTGTGACCATGTGATATAGACTTTGTGGGCTGGAAATAATTCAACAAGCTACACATGTGTCCAATACTCTATCAGCAATCAACTGATAATGGACATCATCTCTGGACACATGCAGGACACATTACATATCTGTCAACTCACCCATGTTTGGTGCATGTTACCCTCTTTTTATTAGCATTCACACACATAACAAACAAAATGCCTCCATAGGCTTTAATGGGGTCATCCCCTTTCTAAAGCATCTCGCCCACAGTTTTATGTTAAGAGTTTGGCAAGATACACATTACCCATTGATAAGGGATCTTCAGCCAGGCCCTAATGATAACCTTTCGTAGTTTGGTAAAATACACTACACACCTTCCTGAACTGAGCAAAATGGCATACAACCTTAGACCCGTGTTCACAATCACATTGTGAATTAAATCATATTTTAGGGGTTCACTCATAAATGGCATATGCTTCAATAATATGCAGTGCTTCAAAATCTGCAGAGAAGTTCTGCAAATAAACGGCATACCCTATAAACCTCCATTTTACATAAAATAGCGCACTATGACAACTATTTAACATGGGCATGTGCCCAAACATCCACAGGAGAATAACCTACTGTGAAATGAAGCTTAGCTTTCCTCATAGATTTTTGGCAACAGTCTTTGGCTTTAAGCCACAGCCTACTTTTATATGTGCCTCTGCAACCCACACCATCTGCACTTAGCCAATAACTTATTTAACACAGAGTACTGCTTCTACACAAAAACTTACTGGTAGGAATACCATGCACTGTAGAACTTTCCCAGTTACACTCAGCCTTGTTTCTATGGCCTTGGATGCTTGCATTCTATGCACCCACACATGTATTCACAACAACTCTATGTGGTATATGACTGTAGGCCCTTTACTGCCAACATTCTTTTTTTAAATGATGTAAGGGATTAAAGTGTAATCTGAATAGCAGTGTCATGGAGGACACAATCAGTGAATTTATGAGTTTTTAGATCGTATTCTAAATGGAGATTTTACTGGACCTCACCTCTCTTTACAGCTAACGTCGAACCAGCCCCTTCACCACACCTTTTGCACATGTCCAACTTCAGCTGCTGACAGCCTTTGGATGAGCACAGTGGGAGTATGGCACACAGCATAGCCAGCAAATCCCATTTTGGATCTATAGTCCCCGGGAAGCAAGCTTTGGTGCCACAGTCCAGCAGAAGCTTACTTTGTGTTGTCAGGCCCATGCAGGCCAGGAACTACATCCTACACTCTGGGAGTGACTGATCAAATTAGACTCAAAGTGGTCAGGCTTGCACACCCACCGCAATGGATGACTGACCCTTCTATGCACGGCCATCAGCTGAGTGCAGTAAGGTGGGGTCTAGCCCACCCTGCTCCCTTCAAATGCCCAACTATGCTGCACATGGCTTTCAACAATGTTCATTGGAAAAAAGACACAGCATTGGTCTGCAGGGATAGGCTGCAGCCTTTGCCCCCCACCATGAGAAATCAACCCCATGGCACACAGTGCAGACAGTCTTGCACACCGACAATGACCAGCGTTAAACCCTACTGCAAAGGCGTGCTACCCTGCCATCTGCAAACACCTAAGCCACTGAGCACTACCTTCACCTGTATGCAGTGCAGGCAGTGCCCAACTTTTGCTGATGTCCCAAAAATGCTGTGAACCTTTTAGCTCTACACCCCACCCTCTGTACATACCGCAAACCTACTGTGTGAGGACAGGGCACAGGCTGTGCACTGAGGAGCTGTTTGTATGGCCTGACCATATTCCCTGTGCTCCGCAGGCGCTGAACCCCACTGCACACAGAAAAGGAACTAACATTTTTTGGATCTAGGGATCCTCAGGAGCAAGAATCACTACCATGGCACAGTGGTACCATGCAATGTTTGTTGCACATGACCATGGTAGAGATGCTTACCATAGAAGGCCAGAGGGCCTGCAATACTATCAGGGACAAGCAAAGTGAGGCCTTGCAGGGTTCTGCAGTGCAAGCTACTGCTAAAGCAGATCCCATGACAAAATGATACTATTTTAAAATTTTGAAACACAGGTGTTGGACCACATCATAAGGTCCTAGTGGTAAAGTTGTGTTCACCATGTCTCTTTGTATGCCCTTTCAATATTTTTTTCAGACTGAGCCCCCAAGCCCTGTAGTGGCAGCCGCAACACTTACTTCCAATATTGCAACCAGCCAATCAAGTCCTTTTAGTACTGCTGATCTACGGTGCTGAAATGGCTGACAGGAGAAAAAGCTCACTCGTCCAATAAGAATTGGAGTATTTTTTAACATTGTAGTCATGGAGGATCCGCTGTAATGGTATAGCAGATGCTTCATGACTTAACTTTCCAGCTATTGCTAACTTTTTCTGAGAGTTGAGGCCTATTGCCCACCAGAGCAACTTTTTAAAACACAAATTTCTCGAAAAACCGTGAAAAGATTTACACCAATCCAACAAAAGCACAGTCCATCAGTAAAGGATGAACTTTGCACCAAGGTTCCTCTAATTCCACATAGCCATTTTATTCTCTATCAGTGAACAATGGTCCCTAAGTGAATTAAAATGGGAAACCACACTTTTTGGATCACCCTCTTTTTCTTTATTCCCACTTGACGGATCAATGCAAAACTGTCCATAACACACACAAAAGTGGATAAGATTCTCTTTTAGACTGTTGCATGCAGATTTGTCAAAGAATGCCAAAGCACCATTTGGAAACTCAGACCTAAATATAACTACACTGGCGCTATTGCTGTCAGTGTAAAATATATATATATATATATATGTATATATATTGATTTGCTTATACTGTTTGACAAATCTGAACAAAATTTGTAATAGGTTTTAATGCACTTGATAAATAACATACCCCATGGTGCGGTAAATAACACCTATTTTCGTAATCAGTACCTAAGTGTGCCGTGAATGTACACTTAGGCCCTGATTATGAGTTTAGGTAATATTTATTGCTCCATGGTAAATAATGATAGCACAGGATTGTTTTTTATCAGGTGCAATAAATAGCACCTATTATGAGTTGCTGGGGAATAGCATGCTGATCTTCGTGTTTAACTCACCAAAATCCATATAATACAGTAATTAGTGTATAGTTTTCCCCTGTTAAATTTCAGCAGGTTTGACTTGCTAGAACGTAACATAGGTTGAGGTATTTAGCACATCCAATAATTATCAGATGTGTTAAATAACACTCAACTCGTAATTCTGACCCATGCATAAACAGGGTATTACACACGGGTCTGAAAAAAAACTGACTCGTAATCAGGCCCAACGTCAGTGTGCCTGCAATGGTAGATTACATGGAGGGCCCTGGGTTCCATTTTGGGAATCTCAGGCCTGCCTGGTGAATATGTAAGGAGGAAAGAAATTCTAAATACAGATTTGTGGATTGCTGCATTCCTGTGGGTTGGAAAGGACACAGAATGAAAGGAAGGGAGACATTTTCTTCACACTTCAAAAGATGAACTCTTTGATTCAGTGATATATCACAAGGTAGGGGCCTGTGACCAGGTCTTAAGGGCAAGGCCTGCCAGTCTCCCTGCTGCTTGGGGAGACACCACTCAAGACACCAACATCACCTGCCCTGGAACCTGGAGGACCATTGCCTGCCTGCTTACCAAAAACAATCTGCCTTGTGAAGGAGAAGAGAGCATTGTAGGGGATGAGTTCCAGTGGGGAACCCTGCATAAGTATTCCCCGAGTGAGGTATGAGGCTGTGATTTGACTGGGCAGTTTCCCGTGTGGAGTATTGGCCCTGCAAATCTTCTATGCCAGGAGATGGTGGTCTTGAAGGAACTGGGTGGGAAGCACCAGGTCGCACATGCATGCTGAGGCACCCCATATACCAGAGGTCTCACCGCTGAACTGATTTTGAGTCAGGAGTACAGGACTTGTGACTACAGAAATCAGGAACCTCGATTGCCAGGAGTAGCCACCATCGTGAGGGTGACTGTATCAGGAGAGCATGCGTCCGGATTGTGATTACAGTGGCATCCCCTTATGGCCGGAGGGGCTGCCAATATCAATTTGGCCTAAGGCTCCAGTCATCGCCCAGATCGGACGAAGACTGCTGTGACGGGTCAAACGCACACACTGTAATTTGCACCTGACAGCAAACACTTGTTGCAGTTCTGGTTGTGAGCCAGATGATCACTTCCATGCTACAGGGAAAAGCATCTTACCTTCTTTGTTCACCAAGTGGGAGCAACTCCGATCACAGAAGCAAGGCAGGTAGCGTTGCTCGACAGAGAGAGAGACTGTGCCGCTGAGTGGTGCCATGTCCCTCTTGAGTGGCCCAACTTTGCCGTACAGGATCTGAATTTGTGTGCGCCCAAGGAGAGGCTACTCACTTCACTGCTAAACTCTGCTGTATCAGCAGAGCAAATAAGACTGGAACCAGACATTTGGGTTCCTATGGCACTTGCTGCCAATGGTGCTGTGTCACCACAGACACATTTAACTAATTCCTCAAGAGTCAAAAGGAGAACTCTTGAGTATAGCCTAACAGTTTGCATTCCCTGGATGCTGTCACTAGTGAATGGGAAAGACACGTTACACGAAGGAGGAGTGCGTGTCCTCACCCAATCGTCGGAGTGGCGCCCCAAAATGAGCACACGGAGCGCTGGGGGACCCATTTTGTTCTTCTTGGCACGGGAAGTGCCTTTCATCATAAAACAGATACTCTCTAAAGGGGTAACATATTTCTTATGTTCCTGGTGGACATTATTGATCTATATGTTACCCTGACTATGTTTTTTGATGTGTTACATATAGGTTTGCTGATGTTCCTTTTATGGGCAAAACATGCTAATATGTTTTCATGACTTGCCATATGATTTCTAATGTTCCTGATATGGGTATTTATGATATTTCTATGACAAGTGCATTTCTTTTAAAATGTGATTCCTGACTATTGCTTATGTTGAGTACTTATGTGTTCTAGTGTGACTTCTGCTTTTTCTTGCAGAGTATTAGTAACCTGTGTAATGTTCTGACAACTGCTAAGGTAGCAGGGTATTATTGACATTTAATGTTTGGTCTATTTATGTTTTGTGCAACACAGTTTATTTTTACATAGCTCACTGTTGTGTTTACTTTGTGAAATATAGATTGCGTCATGTGTGTTGTGTGTGTTGTACAAACATTTTACACACTGCCTCCGGGTTAGGCCTGACTGCTAGTGCAAAGCTACCAAGGGGGTGAGCAGGGGTTATCTTGGACGTGTAACTCCCTTATCCTGAATAGAGTGGGTGGGTTCTGCCTAGCTTAGTTGCATACCCTAGCCAAACAAAAACAATTGAAATTCTTGTGAATACATAAAAACTAAAATAATAATTGTACTGCATTAAGAGAAAGGGCCTATCCTCTTCTGGAAAAATGTAAACATTTTATTTATCACTTAGTAGTCCGCGAATCGCAAGACACTAAAACAATTAAGATAAAAATACTAGTATTATTAGTATTTCATTAAAAAAGGTAGAACTCACTAGTTGTTCACAAAATAAATATGATCAACATCCGTTCTCAAAATTCATAGTGACTGAGAACCACAGTACATACTTAACAAGGAGTTGCTGATCATGAAATGTCCGTTTTTTCAAACAACTAAAGAACTTACCAAAAATGATCACCTCTGAGTACCCAACTGGGCCAGGGAAATGTGGCAGAAACATGTTGTGGCGAAAAGTGAATATCGAACATAACCACAGTAAATGCTTATGTGTGGTGAGAAAGTTTATCACAAACCAGTCAAAGAATTCCTTTTGTTGAAAGAATGTTTAGGCATGAGACAAAATTACATGTTTTATTTAGAAAATCCGATATGAATTCCCCTCACCCCGAAGCCCTGAGGAGGCTGTGCCTTGCAAGACTTTTTGTTAGGCTTTTTTAATGCTGGGCCTGGTCACAGGCCACGGTCAGCTCCAGCACCCACAGTCTGCTAGGCATGGTCTCTGGTGAAGTCCTTAGCGCAGGCCTGTATGAATTCACCATACATATATTTACATTACAAACTGTCGAAGGATTCATTTAGCTAAAGGAGTATCAAATATACATTACACTTGCCCACTGAAGTATATAATAAATTAAGAGCTAAGTTGGAGACACTTCTACTGGTGGAAAATCCGCTGAAGCCTGGAGGAAGAGCTATATCAGGAGAGCCCGTCTGTGGATTTTGCTCCACTTTAGGTGTGACTTAGTGGAATAAAATCCACCTAAAGATTCTCCTTTGAATCTAGGAGTGCCCTTCCCCGTCCCCACGCAAAAATGAAAAGGATTCTATTAGGATGCATTATTTCTGCTTGTGTGTATGGAATGCCAAAGTGGTGCAATGAGAAACTGCAACGACTTATTGATTCGTTTGCAAGTGATTTCGAGCCCTAACTACGCAGAGTTAATCACTCAATATAAAGCACCATATTAAAATGTTCAAATGGCGAAGAACTGGCATTTTATACTTTTTTCTTTGATATTAGTAGAAATATTTACTTAAAGATAAGGTAATATTCCCTTTCAAATCAAAGATTGTATTATGTGGACCTGCACAGCATGGCTTTGGTACAACATTTCTTTCTTTGTGCATGGCCAGTGTTTTAGAGTCATGCGGTTGGCAAGTACAAGCTGTTATTTAAACTGGTGGGAATTCCTCAGATATTTCTATCAATAGGAAAATAACTTTGTATATTGAAGTCATATGGGCGAAGCTGATTTTCTTTACTTGGATGCCAGCGTGGCAGTTAAAAGCAAAGATATTGGAATGGCTGAAATGGAAAGTCGGTTTTGCAAATGTTACATACCAAAAGTGGGTGGGGCAGCACTTCCTAAAGACAGAAAAACATAATCAGTTGATTAAATCTATTGTGCCTGGAACCTTCCTTTTTTTAACAAATACTGACAAAGGCAAAAGGTTTCACCTTTTGGCTTTGTCAGTACAGAAGTGTTAGGTTTGCAAATGCTTTTTGGTGATGCTATCCTGCAAAAAGAAAACATGCAAATAAAGTAAATAATCACAAATAAAAACATGCGTGCAGACACAAGCCTGTGTCAGGATCCTACGGCAGTACAGCATGGTGAATTATGACCATGCAATACTGCACCATGCGTCTTGTTTTTTTACATTTACCATGCAAGATGTCAGAATCCAATTTTGGAGCGGTAAATAAATAAATAACGTGCAAAAAGTGTTTTTTAAGAAAAGAGTGGCCAAGAAGCACAATGCAGGATCTGAGCCTTCCAAAAACATATTTTTTAAATAAAGGCTACCGTGGGTGGAAGGGTGTAGGAGCCATGGTAGTGTGAGCAAGGGAAATGTAAACGCATTAAGAGCAAAGGGTGGGGCGGAGGAGTCAGGTGGTTAAAGATGCGCTTGGCCAGCCCCAAAGTACTACGGGGCCAACCAGTCATTGTGGCAGGAGCCGCAGGACGCTGCATCTTCACGCCGCTGGGTGCATAAACTGAGGCTGCTTGCCCCGATGCACAAAATATGCCTGACCAGGCCCACAGGACTACCGGGCCCACCAGTCACTGCGGCAGGAGCCACTAGATGTTGCATCTTCATGCTGCTGGGCGCATAAAGTGAGGCTGCTTGCCCTGCTGCACAGAACACGCTTGACCAGGCCCACAGGGCTACAGGGTCCACCAGTCACTGTGGCAGGAGCCGCTAAACGCTGCATCTTTGTGCCGCTGGACAGATAAACAAAGGCTGTTTGCTCCACTGCATGGGACGTACTTGACTAAGCCCACAGGACTGAAGAGTCACTGCAGCAAGAGCAGCTAGACGCTGCATCTTTGTGCCACCGGGCACATAAACTGAGGCTGTTTTCCCCGCTGCGCAGGATGCGCTACACCAGGCCCACGGGACGAAGCCCGGACCAAGGGCAGGCCCGTCTTCATCTTTCATCACCAGGAGGAGGCTGGGCTGGGGCACACCCCTTTGTTGTTCCTCATAAAGTATGGCTTATTGCTAAGTTTTTTGTCTACCTATTGACTAATTGAGGGCACTATGCCGTTTTCCCTGTTAGAGCAATACATGGAACAGGACTGCTTTTCATCAGGAAAAAAATCACCAAATACATTCAACAAAGAAACCTCTGCTCAAGATTGGCACCCCATCTTAAAACACCACCATACAAGAAAAAGACAATAGGTGGTGCATCCTTCTCTGTTCAAGCGGGCAAACTATGGATTTCATTAACCCCAAATATAAAATCGATGGATAACTATCTTGTCTTCAGAAGACTACTCAAGAGTTGTCTCTTTCCTTCATAACTACCATATTCAAACAGCAATGGCCTGCATATGCCTGAGTTGGTAAACATTTATAATCTGATTATGTGTGTACAGCTAGATATGTGTATTTCTTTAAGGAATATGTACAATTACTATTTCATAATAATAAAATATATACATACTTGTGAAGCCTGTCTAGCAAATGTATATTTGCTCATGGTTAAATGTATACATGTGTGTGTATGTATATATAAGTATGTATACATTGTATATATGTGTATATGTGTGTGTATATACATATATGTGTATATTATATGATTAACATGTTCATATTTCATAACATTGTTCCCAGATAAATTGTTAGATTAGATATTTATTAATCCCTGCTTTCATTTTGTCTATTAAAATGAGCAAATGTTATCGTAACTATTTTATCAGAAAGCATTTCACTATTGAAAAATCGAAGAAAGCTAAAATAATGTTAGAAAAGTACACAAATAAATTAACTTCAAATATTGCAAATCTGTAAAGTCTGTATTTATACAAAACTACTTTAAATCTCAAGATATTATATCCATTATTATATTCCTTACACATATATTCCCTTACTATGTATTTACGTATCTAATTATTTATTACTTTAGTCCTACTGTTCAAGGTGGAACAAATACTCTCTCTGAAGCTTTAGTCTGTCTTCTCACCACCCTATACCTCTATCAATCTATCCCCCATCCCCACTCTCTGACTCATCCCAAACCCATTCTACTACTATGATCTCCAAAATAATCCTGCCTAAGCTCTTCCCTCTTCTACTGCACCTGACTCACCCCAAACCTCAGTTTACTACTATGATCTCCGAAACAACTCTACTAAATTCTCCATCACTTAACTCACCTTTGACTCATCCAAAACCTATTCTACTACTATGATCTCCCTAACCCCTTTCTACAGACTCTTCCCTCCTCCATCTTTCCTTTACTCATCCTAAGCCTCATCCTATTACTATAAACTTCCAATTAACACTTCTTGATTCTTCCCTCCTTCATCTCTCCATTATTGTATTCAAACCTACTAACAAACTCACATGTCCTCCGCTCAAACTAACTCATCCTAATACTAATAGTGTACTCATATTTCCCTATACTAATCTACCACTAATCCTTTTGGGTTCCCGAGTAGAGTGCTACTCAGCAAAAAGCGATTTGACGCCTCGTCAGGGTTAGTAAGCGCTATATAAATACAATTGCAATTATAATTACAATGATGTGGTAATGTAAGGCTCGTTCACCAACAAAGAGTGGGAATACCAGTAATACAGTGGTTCCCAACCTGTGGTCCGGGGGCACCTGGGGATCCGCGAAGCCTTCTCAGGGGGTCCGCGAGAGCTTAGAAAATGAAAAAGTATTAACAAATATCGACAAATTAGGTCCCCAGCTTCCAGTAATGACTCAGACGGGGGTCCCCGGATTCCAATGATGATTCGGTGGTGGTCACTGGGTTCCATTAATGTTCAAGTGGTGGTCCACAGAAATCAAAAGGTTGGGAACCACTGCCCTAATACACTTGATGGTTTCATCAGGTAGGCAGTTGGAACTATTGATAAAGAGATTGCACACGTAGAACGATGGCTATTGGCTACTCTTGCTTCAACTCCTGAGTGACTAACAGCTCTTGATTATGGCCCCACACTGTGTCTGGGGATGTTTCTGACTTAGCCTCCAATGCAGCAGCCTCTATTGGTGGGTGTATGGGGTTTATCCCTCCGGATGAACACACAGATCACAATGATGATTTTCAAGCCAACAATAGTGTGATAACTATTTCTCCTCCAGGGTCTGTGCCTGTAGCTAAGAGAAAGAAGCGCCAAAGCTTAAAGAAAAGGGCTCTCCAATCGAAAGCAAAGTCTTATCATGTCATTACTAACTCTGACCCCTGTCCTACTGCAAATAAAGGCCTTTTCCATTCTGAGTTCTTGGACTGCTTGAAGGGACTTTGGGAGAATCTGTTAGCACTCATTAATAAATGATCGGGCTTGACTGAAGACTCTTTGCATACACTCAGTTTGTGTCAATCTGGGGGTCAGGGTAAAGGTCTTTGGAAACGTTAGTTCTATATTACTTTCTTCGGGACCTACCCTAGGCATTATATTGCAACTGCTAATTGTTAGAAATGGAGTCTTTGGTTGACAATCAGGTTACCCCGTGATCAAGCAAGGACCCTCACTCTAGTCAGGGTAAAAGAGAATCACCCTCAGCTAACCCCTGCTTATCCCCTTGGTAGCTTGGCAGAGCAGTAGGCTTAACTTCAGAGTGCTAGGTGTAAAGTATTTGTACCAACACACACAGTAAATTAATGAAAACACTAAAAAACGACACAACACTAGTTTAGAAAAATAGGAAATATTTATCTAAACAAAACAAGACCAAACCGACAAAAATCCGACATAAACAAGTCAAGTTATGAATTTTTAAGGATTAAACTCAAAAATAGCACTTAGAAGCACAAAATGCTTTGATGAGGTGTTAACGCGGTGTCGTGACGGAGTCGTACCCAACAAGCTGACACCAGCGGCTCCAGACACGGAGTCGTGTAGACCCCCAAGTACAGTACCTTTACGTGAAGAGTGAAAACAAGCCGATGTGCGAAGTAGGGGATCGCAGCGTCTGTGTGAAATGTTTAATTCGCGCACTTAGAGCGGCGCCGGTCACGACGTAGAGCAGCGACTTCCACGGAGTCGTGGTCTTCAGCAGGGCTGCAACTGCATCGGGCCTGCGAAGGTTGTCGCGTTCCAGTGAAGATCACGGAGTCGGGTGCAGGCGGCAGCACCTGATTCAGCAGCGGCGTTGGTCCTAAGTCGTCCGAAGTCGATTTCCTTGGATTTCCACCAGCTTTCCTTTCAAGGGCCCAGGGACTGGATATGGCACCACTTGTCAGAGCAGGAGTCTCTCCACAGACTCCAGGTGCTGGCAGAGAGAAGTCTTTGCTGTCCCTGAGACTTCAAACAACAGGAGGCAAGCTCTAAATCAAGCCCTTGGAGATTTCTTCACAAGATGGAAAGCACACAAAGTCCAGTCTTTGCCCTCTTACTCTGGCAGAAGCAGCAACTGCAGGATAGCTCCACAAAGCACAGTCACAGTCAGGGCAGCACTTCTCCTCAGCTCTTCAGCTCTTCTCCAGGCTGAGGTTCCTCTTGATGTCCAGAAGTGATCTAAAGTCTGTGGTTTTGGGTGCCCTTCTTATACTCAATTTCTCCTTTGAAGTAGGCCTACTTCAAAGTAAAGTCTCTTCTGAATGTGAAATCCTGTCTTTCCCAGGCCAGGCCCCAGACACTCACCAGGGGCCGGAGACAGTATTGTGTGAGGACAGACACAGCCCTTTCAGGTGTAAGTGACCACTCCTCCCCTCCCTCCTAGCACAGATGGCTCATCAGGAAATGCAGACTACACCCCAGCTCCCTTTGTATCACTGTCTAGTGTGAGGTGCAACCAGCCCAACTGTCAAACTGACCCAGACAGGGAATCCACAAACAGGCAGAGTCACAGAAATGGTATAAGCAAGAAAATGCTCACTTTCTAAAAGTGGCATTTTCAAACGCACAATCTTAAAATCAACTTTACTAAAAGATGTATTTTTAAATTGTGAGCTCAGAGACAACAAACTCCACATGCCCATCTGCTCACAAAGGAAATCTACACTTTAATCAGATTTAAAGGTAGCCCCCATGTTAACCTATGAGAGGGACAGGCCTTGAAACAGTGAAAAACGAATTTAGCAATATTCCACTGTCAGGATATATACAACACATTACAATATGTCCTACCTTAACCATACAGTGCACCCTGCCCTTGGGGCTACCTAGGGCCTACCTTAGGGGTGTCTGATATGTAAGAAAAGGGAAGGTTTAGGCCTGGCATGTGGGTACACTTGCCATGTCGAATTTACAGTTAAAACTGCACACGCAGACACTGCAATGGCAAGTCTGAGACATGAT
Organism: Pleurodeles waltl; assembly: GCF_031143425.1. Taxonomy (NCBI): domain Eukaryota; kingdom Metazoa; phylum Chordata; class Amphibia; order Caudata; family Salamandridae; genus Pleurodeles; species Pleurodeles waltl. The sequence continues at coordinate 623,095,884 of NC_090438.1, read as the reverse complement.
TACAGAGCTACTCATGTGGGTGGCACAACTAGTGCTGCAGGCCCACTAGTAGCATTTGATTTACAGGCCCTGGCACCTCTAGTGCACTTTACTAGGGACTTACTAGTAAATCAAATATGCCAATCATTGATAAACCAATTACATACAATTTACGCAGAGAGCATATGCACTTTAGCACTGGTTAGCTGTGGTAAAGTGCTCAGAGTTCAAATGCCAACAGCAACAGGTCAGACAAAATAGTAGGCAGGAGGCAAAAATATTGGGGATGACCCTGCATAAGCAAAAAGTCCAACACTAATAATAAAGAAGACCTGGCCTCAGGTCATGTTACGGCACAATGTTGTAAATAACACAAATGTTGCTCCTCCACTAGGGCATCTGCAGTCGATAGGGCACCTGACATACTTGAAGTATCTGATGGAGGTCCAGAATGGCTGGTGAGGGAGGACTTAGTCTATGTGAGGCAGTTGGAGCCAGGGCAGGATCACTTAGTTTCAATGATACACAGTTGTGTAACTAATATGCGAGGAGATGCCCATCCTCCCCAGGCCTTTTGACTCCAGATCAAGAAAGGAACAATGTGAATCTGGGAGGCTCAAATAATTAACAATTAATTTACCCCGGCTTGCTGTCCATATATGTAGTAATGGTGAGTGTACCGTCTCTAGCCCCTGGTGTAACTGAAAGACCAGATCAATTGCGGAACAAAGTCCTTTACTGGTTGCATACTAAACTTATCTTCCCAATAGCTATAGCTAACTTAATTCTGATGATGAGACGAGTGGGATAGATTGGCCCTGCAGAAAGGTAGTTTAAGGAAGACTGTATCATTATTAAATTTAGACAGACAAGTCAAGCGGGAGCAGTGTTGGCAAGGGTAGGGCTATTTACCCCCACCAGTGATAACAATGCACTTCTCCCCTTTGGTTTCTTTTACAGGCATGTTAATCAGCGCCTGCACCACTCAAATCGTTGGTTGCAAAGACATCATAACTCCTGTTCGTTTGCCCCTACTATGCTGTTGTAAAACAGGTTGCTTGATTTGGGCTCCTTTCAGGAAAATGACTGACCAGTAGATACTCACAATTTAGTATCTTCTAGGTTAGCTGGTGGTAGTATAGGCCTTTACTGCCATCAGGAGGATAGTCTACCAGGGGTTAGTCCTTGCTGTAGACTCCTGCCATCAACTGATACAGGAAGCTATAGTCATTGAGTAATTTGGAATACAGTGACTTCAAAGCCCCTGTATGTTGCATTGATTAACAGAGAAGTGTCACATCTACCTAATGTTTGTTTGGAGCAGGGACGTAGTGGGCAGAAGACGTCCTTCCATTTTACATCTTGGAACGTTTGTGGGCTCCAAAGTAAACTTGACTCTCCTGTCTAGTTTAATATTACCTCAGGCCCCTGTATTATCTGTCTACAAGAGACTAGGAGTAACAGCTCAACTCACATAAAAGGATTCATGTCGATTTTGCTGGATGCTACTCCCTCCCCCGATTGGTAAGCAAAAGCGAGCTTACAGATTTTGGTGTAATACCTGATATCAGTTACAATATGAAAGGTGGTACCTGTTTCATCTCATATATTGCTTCTTTAGCTGACTCCAAAACGGGCTCCAGAACTGATCGTGGTCAAGTACTACAATAATGTTTTTGAAGTTACTAGGATTAATGTAGTCCATTCCCTAGACGTTGGAATTGAGGCACTACTAAAATCAGTTCATTCTAGGCATATGATTTTATGGGCTGGGGTTTTAATATCCAGATGTGCCCTTATTCTGCCAGATGGATGTGTGGGCTAACCAATGTTACAGGGCATGGAATCCTTCATTTTTGTAATACTGAATATGGGTCAGCTTTGTATACATTCATTTTTTAATATGATCTTATCCTACTGGGAAGTTGTGATGTAAACAATGATTGCTGTACCCCTTGTTTTATTGGTAGAGATGCCAACATCATAATTGATCACGCATTGGTTTTTCATTATGAAAGGAGTCGGATAAGGTCTATAGCCACTATACCTACAGCACTTAGTGATCATAACCCTGTGGTGCTTTCTGTGTTACCACTCAAGCATGAGTTTTGTGGGGCCTACTTCTGTTACAAATATTGCCCGATTAGGCTGGATGGTGTAAGAATTAAATGGACCAGGAATAACCCTGATACAATTTTACAAGAATTATTGATTACAAACCAAGCTGATTTTAATTTTTTTCTAAGTGAACTGGTAGACCATGATAACATGTTGGATTCCTTCAGAACCATTATTGGGTCATTAAATCAATTATTTATACGACCCTTTATAATGGGAAGGATACTATATTTTAGTTTATTCATAAATGTTCCCGGGCATCTAGACTGTTGAGGGAAGCATTACACAGTTTACCTTGAGACCATTTAGTTATTAAAATCATATGTAACAACTATAAACAGGCAATATCTGTCAGGAAAAAGGAGCTTCAGGAGCAAGCCTAGTTTAATTTGATGAAAGCTGCTGAGTCAAAGGATGTAAAATTGTTTCGGTATACGGTTAATGCACCCCCTCCTAAAAAATGATTTGATACCCAAACTTAATTCGTATGTATCTTGTGAAGCATGGGTAACTCATTATTCGGACATTTTTGCCTCCATGCAGAAGGAAGTGAATATAGTCACTGGCCAGGGGAACTTCGGTAAGAACTATTACCCAATGTTTATTAATATGGAGCAGGTACTCCTTGCTATTGATACTACTGCTGGTGGGAAGGCCCCAGGACCAAACTGAGCACCCCTTAATGTGTTTAAAACCCAAAAGAAGTTGTGGGCCCTTATTTTAACTACAGAGTTCAACATGGCTGCTGAAGACTCTTTCCCTGACTCTTGTTCTGCTTCAAATATAGTCCCTATATTTAACCCCTTGGGTGCCACTGACGTAACGGTTACAGTCTCGGTGCTCGGCTGCAGAGGATGTAACCATTATGTCCTGCACTCGGCCCACAGGGGGGGCTCTATCGCTCCCCTGTGGGCCTCCCATCCCCCTCCCCTCGGCAGGGATGGAAGGGGAATCGCTTCCCCTTCCACCCCGACCCTCCAGACTCCCAGAGACGTCTGATGGCATCAGTGCCTGATTACATGCTGACCTCATCAGAGGTCGCCCCATCACCCTGGAAGCATGGCTTCCAGCGTGACCAAGGAGAAACTGATTAGTTTCTCCTTGGTACGGGGCAGGGGAGGTCAGGGAGACATGAAAAGGAAAGAAAAGGCTTTTCCTTTCCTTTTCATGTCTCTTTGAGCATTCCTGTAGCACGATCACATAGCGATCGTGCTGCAGGAATGCCCACTAGACCTCAGGGATTTGTTTTTTTTGTTTATTGAAATGAGGGGAGCGACCCCTTAGGAAAGGGTCACTCCCCAGGGGGCCAAAATATTTTTAGGACATTTTTGCCCCCAAGGGGGGCAGAAAACACTATACACCAGGAATTATTTTTTTCTGTTTTTTTACAGAAGAGGAAAGACCCTTTGGGCAAGAGTCACTGCCTGGGATCAAATTTATTTTAGGCCATTTCTGGCTCCCCTTGGGGGCAGATCAGCCTATTCTCATTAGGCCAATCTGACCCGTGGGGGGGCAGATACCACTGGACACCAGGGATTTTTTTTAACACCAATTTCATTAAGGGGGTGACCCCTTAGACAAGGATCGTTCCCCTGGGGGGGGGGATTTATTTTAGGCCATTTCTGTCTCCCTTGGGGGCAGATCAGCCTACTTTAATTAGGCCGATCTGACCCCAAGGAGGGCAGATACCACTAGGCACCAAGATCTTTTTATTTTTATTTTTTACAGATGGGAAGCAACCCCGTAGGCAAGGTTCGCATCCTAGGGGGAAATTTTACTTTAGACCATTTCTGCCCAGCTTGGGGGCAGATCGGCCTATTTTTATTAGGCCAGTCTGCCCCCAAGGGAAGCAGAAACCACTAGACACCAGGGATTTTTTTTGCGCCAATTTCACACAAGAGGAGTGACCCCATAGGCAAGGGTCTGGGGGGCAATTTTATTTTAAGTCCTTCTGCCCTCTTGGGGGCAGATTGGCCTACTTTTGTTAGGACAATCTGCCTCAAAGGGGGGCAGAAACCACTAAACTCCAGAAATTTGTTTTCTCTACAATTTTACTTAAAGGGAGCTGCCCCTTGGGCAAGGGCTGTTCACCATGCGGGCAAATTATTTTAGGTCATTTCTGCCCCCTTGGGGGCAGATCAGTATATTTCTATTAGGCCCATCTGCCCCCAAGAAGGGCAGAAACCACTTAGGCACCAGGGATTGGTGGGTGGGTGTGTGTGTTTTCTTTGAGGGCGCAGCCCCTTGGGCAAGAGTCTCTCCCCACATTACTGTTCGCCATTTCTGCTCCCCTTGTTGGCAGATCGGCCTATTTTTGTAAGGCCCTTCTGCCCCGAAGGAGGGCAGAAAGCCCACTAAACACAAGAGAAGATTAAAAAAAAAAAAAAAAAGAGGGTCCCGGTATGGACATACCCCCACCCCAAATAAATGGAGACAAAGTTGTTCTCCCCACCGGTGGGCAGCTGGGGCAATTACCCCCTATCCACTCCCGAGGGGGGACAGAAGGCCCACTAGATGCCATAATAATAATAAAAAAAAAGAAATAGTGGGTGGTGAGTACCAACCAGTATGGGCATGGTTATGCCCCTATCCGAACTGAAGGGGGTAACAGTCTTTCATCTCTGCCCCACACACACTAAAAGAGCTTATCCCAATGGCAAGCAAGAGTACATTTAATTATTTTGGATTTTGATTTTTCATTTGGGCCATGAGAGCTTGGCTAACTCTCAAATTTGGGCCACTTGGAATGGTGACGGCTGCATTTTTTGGATTTTGGGACACTGCCATCTAGAAAAATCTACTAGACCTAGACACATATGAAAGCTAAGCATCTGGGTGAGCCAGGGTGGTGTGCATCACATGCACCCGCACCATTTTCTTACCCACAATGCCCTGCAAAACTCTAACTTTGCTTGAAATCACACATTTCCCACACAAATTTGTGATGGAACCTTCAGGAATCTGCAGGAATCCACAAAATTATTACCAGCCAGCATTGTTGCATCTATATCGATAAAAATTCTGCCTCACTTGTCAGCCTAAATTTTTTTTTTCAAGCTGCCCTTTTGGACCTGCTTTGGTTCTCCCTCAATTTCAACATGTGGTTGCTCTTTCCTGTCACAGGCACTTGGCCCACCTACACAAGTGAGGTATCATTTTTATCGGGAGACTGAGGAGAACATATGGTGGTAGGAAATTTGTGCCAGTGCGGTGCTCCCACACAGAAATGTGGGGAAAATTTGATTTTCTTTTAGCTAAATTTGAGGTTTGCTGAGGATTCTGGGTAAGAAAACACTGGGGGATCCATGCAAGTCACACCTCCCTGGACTCCCTCGGGTGTCTAGTTTTCAAAAACTCAGGTGCCTACCCCCTGCAAAAACAGGTAGTTTTCTAATTGATAATTTTGATTTGTCCACGTAGTGTTTTGGGGCATTTCCAGTCGTGGGCACTAGGCCTACCAACAAAGTGAGGTACCATTTGTATTGGGAGATGTGGGGGAATTCTGGGTAGAAGAAAGTTTGTGGCTCCCCACAGATTCCAGAACTTTGCAGCACCGAAATGAGAGGAAAAAGTGTTTTTTTTCCCCAAAGTTTGAGGTTTGCAAAGGATTCTGCGCAACAGAACCTGGTGAGAGCGCCACAAGTTACCCCATCCTGGGTTTCCCTAAGTGTCTAGTTTTCAGAAATGTCCAGGTTTGCTAGGTTTTCCTAGGTACCGGATGAGCTAGAGACCAAAATCCGCAGCTAGGCACTTCCCAGAAAACATGTCAGTTTTCAATGTAAAAATTTAATGTGTCCATGTTGAGTTTTGCGGCATTTCCTGTTGCGGGCACTAGGTGTACCAACACAAGTGGGGTACCATTTGTATCGGGAGACTTGGGGTAATACTGAATATAAGGAAATTTGTGGTTCCTCTCAGATTCCAGAACTTTCTAGCACAGAAATGTGAGGAAAAAGTTTTTTGGGGCAGATTTTGAGGTTTGCAAAGAATTCTAGGTAATAGAACTTGGTGAGAGCCCCCACAAGTCACCCCATTCTGAATTCCCATAGGTGTCTAGTTTAAAAAAAATGTATAGGTTTGCTAGGTTTGGCTGAGCTAGAGGCCAAAATCCACAGCTAGCCACTTTGCAGGAAACAGGCCATTTTTTCTGTGGGAAAATGTGATGTGTCCATGTTGTGTTTTGAGGCATTTCCTGTTGCGGGCACTAGGCCTACCCACGAAAGTGAGGTGCCATTTTTATTGGGATACTTGGAGGAGTGCTGGGTGGATGGAAGTTTGTGCCGCCTCTCAGATTCCAGAACTTTGCAGCACCGAAATATGAGGGAAAACTGTTTTGTATGCCAAATTTTGTGGTTTGCAAAGGACTCTGGGTCACAGAACCTGGTGAGAGCCCCACAAGTCACCCCATCCTGGATTCCCCTAGGTGTCTAGTTTTAAAAAATGCACATGTTTGCTAGGTTTCCATAGGTGCCGGCTGAGCTAGAGGCCAAAATCCACAGCTAGGCACTTTCCAAAAACTAGGTCAGTTTTCTTTGGGAAAATGTGATATGTCCATATTGTGTTTTGGGGCATTTCTTGTCACGGGCACTAGGCCTATCCACACAAGTGAGGTACCACCTTTAACGGGAAACTTGGGGGAATGCTGGGTGGAAGGAAGTTTGTGGCTCCTCTCAGATTCCAGAACTTTGCAGCACTAATATCTGAGGGAAAAGTGTTTTTTTGCCAAATTTTGTGGTTTGAAAAGGGTTCTGGGTAACAGAACCTGGTGAGAGCCTCACAAATCACCCCATCCTGGATTCCCCTAGGTGTCTAGTTTTCAGAAAGGCCCAGGTTTGCTAAGTTTCCCTAGGTGTCGGCTGAGCTAGAAGCCAAAATCTACTGCTAGGCACTTTCCAAAAAACATGTCAGATTTCATTGTAAAAATGTTAAGTGTCCATGTTGCGTTTCCTGTCGCAGGCACTAGGCCTACCCACAAGTGAGGTACCATTTTTATCAGGAGACTTGGGGGAACACAGAATAGAGGAACAAGTGTTATTGCCCCTTGCCTTTCTCTACATTTTTTCCTTCCAAATATAAGATAGTGTGTAAAAAAGAAGTCTATTTGAGAAATGCCCTGTAATTCATATGCTAGTATGGGGACACCTCAATTCAGAGATGTGCAAGTAACCACTGCTCCACAACACCTTATCTTGTGCCCATTTTAGAAATACAAAGGTTTTCTTGATGCCTGTTTTTCACTCTTCATATTTCACAAAATGAAATGCTTTATACCCGGTATACAATGATAACCCACTGCAAGGTGCAGCTCATTTATTGGCTCTGGGTACCCAGGGTTCTTGATGAATCTACAAGTCCTATATATCCCCGCAACCAGAAGAGTCGAACAGATGTAACAGTATATTGCTTTCAAACATCTGCCATAGCTGGAAAAGGTTATAGAAGAATACGTGGACAGAAATGGCTCTTTTTTTCACCTCAATTTCAATATTTTTTATGTTGGCTGGTACTTTCTGTAGGAAAACCTTGAGGGATCTACACAAATGACCCCTTGCTGAATTCAAATTGTGTCTACTTTTCAGAAATGTTTAGCTGTCTGGGATCCAGCATTGGACTGCCACTAACTGGAAGGACACTGTAAGCACACAAAATAGTAGAAATGGGGTATGTCCCAGTAAAATGCCAAAATTGTGTTGACAAATGTGGTTTTCTGAATCAGCTCTGCCTGTTCCTGAAAGCCGGGAAGATGGTGATTTTAGCACCATAAACCCTTTGTTGATGCCATTTTCAGGGAAAAAAAATCACATGCTCTCTTCTGGAGCACTTTTTCCCATTTAAAAAAAAAACACGAAACTTTAGCTGTATTTTGGCTAATTTCTTGGTCTCCTCCAGGAAAACCCACAAACTCTGGGTACCTCTAGAATCCCTAAGATGTTGGAAAAAAAAGGATGCACATGTGGCATGGGTAGCTTATGTGGACAAAAAGTTAGGAGGGCCTAGGCGAGAATTACCCCAAAAAAGCCAAAAAAAGGCTTGTCACCTGAGGGGGAAAAGGCCTGGCAGCGTAGGGGTTAAGAAAGGAAATAAAGCTGCTCCTAAATACTACCGACCCAATCCTTATGGATTCCTTGTTTATACTTATGGGCAAGGTGCTCTTATGTAGGTTGGAGAAATAAGCCGAGAACAACTACATTATATCAGAGGTCCAATACAGGTTCAGGAAAGGCCTAGCCACAGTGGAACAGTGCATTAACTTGAGGCTGCTTTTAGGGAAATAAACAAAAGTCAAGACGGGGAATTTATATTTATGTTTTGCTGATCTCAGTAGCACCTTTGACTTAGAATCCCATGGCTTTCTTCTATTGATTACATTTTTAATTGTGTTTTTAACATATCTATAAAGAACGACCTTCAAAAATCATACACTTTGGGAAAAGGTATTATTAAAACAACTTTATTGGGGCACCAACAGGAACTTACGGTCTGTGTGGATATGATGAAGCAAACGGTCTATTACATGTCAAATGAACATTATGAGGAATGTTAACCCTATCTGACATGGGTGGTAAATCTTCAGCATCATTTTATTCTAATTAGATTACAGATTACAGATGGGTACTGTACATTACTTAGGGCCAGATGTAGCAAAGTTTTGCTAGTCGCAAATGGCCCGATTTGCAATTTGCGACTTTGCAAAATCCGAAATGGGATGCAAAAATCCCATTTCCGAAGTGCAAATTGTGATGCGAGCCATTACCGACTCGCAAAAGTTGCGACCTCATTGTGCGACCCGCAATCAGGAAGTCGCAATTTGCGAGTCGCAAACCATATGAAAAAGCCACTCGCAAATTGCGACTAGTCGCAAAAAACACATTTTGCATACCCAAATTACCACTAAGTCAGAGCAGGTGGTAACCAGAACCAAAGTATAAAAGGAGACCCTGAAGGCATCTGGGCTACTAAAAATGGCTAAATTGTATCTGATAGCAAGGAGGAGGAGAGTCCACGCTGCACAGCAGAGAAGGAGGAGGAGCCAGAGACAGGAGAGAATATACAGAACCAGGCAGACACTTTTCCAACAAACTGAGGAGGAGATCTATGAAAAATATAGACTCAGCAGTGCAGCAATATTAGAATTAATTGAACTACTCAATCCGCAGCTTCAAGGACAGACAATGCGCAGCAGCGCCATCCCCACACATGTGCAAGTGCTATGCTCACTGCACCTCTTGGCCTTGGGTAGCTATCAGGGGGTGATTGCAGTGGCAGGTGGGGTATCCCAAAGTGCACTCTCACGATTCTTCAGATGTTTCCTACATGCCATACTCACACACATGTCCAGATACATATACCTACCCAGGAATGAGGCAGAAATTAACAGCAACAAGTTGGAATTCTACAGAATTGCCAAGGGAGACATATACAAATCTGCCCTCCTGCAAATCTGGAATATGTGTTCTGCAATAGGAAATGTACCCACTCACTGAACATCCAGGTGGTATGCAACGCCCATAATGTTATCACTGACATTGTAGCCAAATTTCCAGGGAGTACACATGACTCATGCATATTCAGGCACAGTGGGATACACCAACGTCTAGAACATGGGGAGTTTGGAGACGGATATCTATTAGGTATTGCTGACTACACACTGAGGCCATACATACAGGTCACTGTAGAAACCATCCATGCCCTGCTAACATTGCTTATTTTTGCCAAACAGGTGACAGTGCATATGCACTAAGACCATGGATATTTACCCCGTACCTAACACCTGGCAATGAGAATGAGAGGCGATATAACAGTGCACATCGGCGTACCAAAACTGTCATCGAGAGGACCTTTGGACTGTTAAAGGCAAGATTCCGATGCCTCTTCAGAAGTGGAGGTGCGCTCCAGTGTGCCCCAGTAACAGCATTCAAGATCGTTGGCGCATGCGCAATCCTACACAACATTGCCACCAGACGTGGGCTACATCTCACCCCTGAAGACACAGATTCGGAGGATGAGGAGCAAGAGCTACCACGTCGCCAGCCTGGGGATAGAAGCATTGTAAATCAAGGCAGACAGAGACGGGACCACATTGCAACCCAATACTTTGACAGGTACGTGGCAACTGTCACCACAATAACTGATGTCACACAAACAGAGCCCAGTTGTGTAGTGGAACAAACAAAACCTTTCTATTTGTGAACTAAATGTTGAAAGAAAACTGCTGTCCGTAAGGGGCTGTACATGTCCAAACGTTATGAGGACACATTGACATCATGTGCCTCATGAGTCATGCTGTCTTATGGCCAACACGATTCTCCTTGTTCGCCCAGCATGGCTCATCCCAGGTGGGTCTGCTGACCCCTGCCGTGCACTTGCACTCCTCAGCACACGTGAGTCACTTGCAGATACACTGCTTATTGTGGACCCCCCCTCACTGTCCTCAGGGGTCTTACCTGTGCCCCTTGCCACCTGCCTGGCTTCTAACAAGTCCGCTGTGTGGCTGATGCGGCCTAGTCCTTGTGCCACATGCCCAGCAAAGTGGCCAAGTTCGACCTGTAGACTCACGGTCTGTCTTGACAGGCCAGTAGCGTTCGTAGCAAGACACCCAATGGATGCTGCCATGCGGTCAAAGCGTGTGACTAGGTGGCGCTCCCTGCGCCTTGCACTGGGTCTATCAGCCACCAGTTCTGTCACTAGTTGGCGGATGGACTGGGTGAGATTGCTCACATTATCATTGAGTCTAGTGAACTGTGGGTTCACATCAGCCAGGCCATGGGTCATGTTGTTTTCAAGTCTGTGCAAAGCACTTGATATTGACCGCAATTGTCTTGTTTGCAGGCGCTGACCGGTAAGGAGGGATGCCTCTACTCCAGACATTGCTGCCTCCCCTATCTTCTCCTGGGGCAACGCCTGAACTCGGCGTCTGTGTCTGCACCGTGGTCGTGCTGCTGGCTCTGGTCTTACTGTGGGGCTGGGGCCAGGGGTCTTGTGAGCTTCCACCATTTCCTGCTCTTGTTCCAGAGGGGACTGTGGTGGTGTCGTGCTAGGCCCAGGAATATCTGCTGCAGCCTCCTGCACTGTCTCTGGCCTGTTGTCTCCTCCCTGGATGTTGTCGCTGCTGGGGGTGTCGTGTGGGAGACCAGTGGGACATAGGGAATACACTGTCAGTCTCTCACATCTGTTGTATGCCTCATAATAAACATTTGCCTATATGCTGACTACTGTACTACATTGCCCATAATGCACCATTCTAGTGGTTGCTAGACTGGAATGGAGCTAGTCTGGTTGTGCCTGCTGCTGTGTACTGGGAGAGTGTGGATACTGCATTTGTAGGTGTGAATGCATATTTCATGGTACTCACTTTTGGATGTCCCTGGCGCAGAACTGTCCAATGCTCCCATTCCTGAAACGGCCTCAGACTCCAGGGTCTGTTCCACCATTTCTTCCATGGCTGTGGGTGGTGGGACGGTGGATGGGCCTCCTCCTGTGCCCCTCATTTCCCTGAGCCGCTCTGCCACCCTCTCCTTTGTCCTGGAGCGCAGGTCATACCATTTTTTTTTATTTCATCCAGGGTGCGGTGGCTCACCCCAATTGCATTGATCCGGTCCTGGATTTTCAGCCAGATCTTCTTTTTCTCAGTGTCTGGGACACTCAGGGGTGCCTTGACAAACAGTTTGTCATGGTGCTGGCAGCATTCCTCAGTTAGCACCTCAAGTTCTTTCTCAGAAAACGTATGTTTTCTTTTTCTCCCTGCACTGCCTGTGTCCTCCATAGTAGCAGCAGCTCCTCTCTCCTGGGTGTTGCACTGCAGTTTGGAAAGGGTGTGGTCCTCACTCCTCCCAGGTGTATTTGATGACTTCCTGGTTCTGATGTCATCAGCAAGAGCCAGGAAGTGTATTTCCCAACTTTTATTCTGCACCTGCAGGCAATTTGCGGGCCAGTTGCAATTTGTGACACCCGACCTGCAAATTGCGAGCTCACTTTTAGGGGAGGTCGCAAAAAGCGACCTCGCTAAAAGCGAACTCGCAAAATGCGGTGCGACATAATTTGCGAGTCACAAATTGGTGTTGCTTTTTTTTCTTGGATCCCATTTTGCGAGTCGGAAATTGCGATTCGCATTGAATCGCAATTTCCGACTCGCAATTTTTTTCCTACCTACATCCGGCCCTTAGTCTATGTGAGGAAGTGACCACCAGCCTTGACCGTCTTGTCCTTGCAATGGTGTATCAGCACAAAGTACTTTGCACTTTATCTTATTTTGTGTTTTTTATGAAGCTGTGGAAGGACGTTTTTAAGACCTTTTTATTGCACAAGGTATCAGGAACTATAAGGTAGCTATTAGTTACATTCTTGCACTTGAAAATCCATTTGTCTGCTTTAGCACTACACTTTATGTCTGGAGAGCAATACAAATGACGAAATATCTACCACCATTATAATTAATAGATTAGGGGCTGGATAATGTTTTTTCTCTTTTTATTTGATGTTTTTATTTATTTGTCATATATTTTATGTATTGCTTACTGTATTGTATTCATTTAAGTTTTTCTTTCATGGACTTTTATGCTACATTTGTGTGCCAAATAAAGATTAAAGTGACAAAAAGCTGTAGCAGAGCAATACGAAGAGGAATGGAGGAAGCAACAGAGAGCCTTAGGGATGAGGAAGGATGAGAAAATAAATTAAAAAAATATCCTGACTGATAGGTGTGGGGGAGCAAGGGATGACTTGGCAGGGATGAGGTGAGCAACACAAGGAGCACTGAGAATGATTTGAGGGGGGACGCAGCATATAATCTAAAAAGAATGAAAACACATGCACTCCGTGGAGCTCTAACTAACAGAAAAAAGTAGTTTCCTAAATATGAGCAGTGGAAGGATACAAGTCATATAATGAAAAGGATGATAAGAAGTTATGCTTCTGGGGGGAGACAACCCCAAGATGAGGAAGGAAAGCCATTGAATGATAAGCAAGCAAATGAGATTGTCTATTAAGCAAATTAATGGAGTTCAGTGGGCTGGCCTAAAGCCCACTATAAGTATGGTTACCTTCCACAATAGGTCTTCAATATTAAATCAATAATAGACAACTAAAAGTTGTTTGCAGGCTAGTTCAGACAATGATTTTACAACCAAATCTGACTGAATTTCTTTCTAAAGGAGATTTCATAGGGTCTCTTTTGTTTACAAATGCAACTAAAAGCAGAATTGTCCATGCCAATAGGTTTAGCTTACAACTGAAAGTGCCCGCATGTTTCCACCCATGTACTGCATTTATGCAGTCATTGGTCATGCATTTGCTTTTTAGCTTAAGCTTATAATGCAGGCCCTCACCTTCACACTCATGCATCCATTCATGAATGTCTCAGTTTATTTGTGCATTTACCCACTCATGTATCCACAAGTCCACACACACTAACCACCACTGAAGAGGCACTGCAAAGCCATTGAATGTTTAAATGTTTGTATGTGATCTATATCTTTGCATTTTGTGTTATTCATTCAGTGCTGCACATGCCATAATGCATAGGATGAAACATGATTCGATCATCTCTGTCTTGAGCTAGGACATCTTGAGAGCTGAACATATGGCTTCCTACAGTGGCACCCACAACAGTCTATTAGTTGCAAAGACCTTCTGCTCTTCAGAAGAAGGCGTCAGTGTGTACACAGTTGTGTAACTGTGTGCATCAGTGTGTTCCCAGGTGGGTCACTTTATGCATCAGTGTGTGCCTGAGTGTGTCAGTGTATGCATCAGTCTGTGTCGGTGTGTACCTGCGTGTATCAGTGTATGCATCAGTGTGTGCATGGGTGTGTAACTCTGTGTATCAATGAGAGCATGGATGTGTCAGTGTATGCATCAGTGTGTACCTGTGTGTTACTGTGTGCACCATTGTATGCTTGGTTGTGTACGTGCATGCATCACTGTGTAGCTAGGTGTGTAAGTGTATGCGTCAGTGTGTTCCTAGGTGTTTCAATGTATGCATCCCTGTTTGCCTGGATGTGTCAGTGTGAGTGTGGATGTGCCAATGTATGCATCAGTGTGTGCCTGGCTGTGACACTGTGTGCATCAGTGTATGTCTGGGTATCTCTGTGTATGCATCAATGTGTGCCTGGTTGTGCTAGTGTGTGCCTGGGTGTGTAAGTATATGTATCAGTGTGCAGATAGCTGTGTAACTGTGAGCCTCAGTGTGTTTCTAGGTGTGTCTGCATCAGTTTGAGTTAGTGTGTGCCTGGGTATGTCAGTGTATGCATCAGTGTGTGCCCCAGCGTGTCAGTGTATGCATCAGTGTGTGTTGGTGTGTATCTGGGTGTGTCATTTTGCAAATCTGAGCATCAGTGTGTTTCTAGGTGTGTCTGCATCAGTTTGAGTTAGTGTGTGCCTGGGTATGTCAGTGTATGCATCAGTGTGAGCACGGGTGTGTAACCGTGTGCATCAGTGTGTGCTGGGGCGTGCCAGTGTATGCATCAGTGTGTGCCTGGGTGTGTGACTGTGTGCATCATTTTGTGCTTGGGTGTGTGAGTGTATGCATTACTGTGTGACTAAGGTATATCAGTTTATGCATCAGTGTGTATCAGTGTATGCATCAGTGGGTGTTTGAGTATCTTAGTGTACGCATCCATGTCTGCCTGTGCATGTCCGGGTATGCATCAATGTGTCCTTGGGTGCGTTAGTGTGTGCATGGGTGTGTGAGTGTATGCATCAGTGTGGGACTGTGTATGTCAGTGTATGCATTAGTGTGTACATAGGTGTTTCTGTGTATGTATCAGTGTCTGCCTGGGTGTGTGTGTGTGCATCAGTGTGTGCCTAGATGTGTAAGTGTATGCATCAGTGAGTGCCTTGATGCGACAGTGTGTGCATCAGTGTGTGTTTGGGTATCTCAGTGTATGCATCAGTATGTGCCTGGTTGTGTCAGAGTGTGCCTGTCTGTGTCTGTTTATGCAGTAGTGAGTGCATGGGTGTCTAAGTTAATGCATTGGTGTTTGCCTAGGTGTGTAAGTGTATTAATCAGTTTGTGCCTGGCTGTGACAGTGTGTGCGTCAGTCTGTGTTCAGGTATCTTAGTGCATGCATCAGTGTGTGCCTTGTTGTGTCAGTGTGTGTCTGGGTATGTCTGTGTATGCAGCAGTGAGTGCATGGGTGTGTAACTGTGTGCATTAGTGTGTTCCTATGTGTGTCAAAGTATGTATCATTGTGTGCCTAGATGTGTCAGTGTATGCATCAGTGTGTGTTTGAGTATGTTAGTGTATGCGTCAATGTGTGCGTGGGTGTGTCAATGCATGCAACTGTGAGCTCTGGGTGTGTCTGTGTGTGCCTGTGTGTGTCAGTGTATGCATCATTGTGTGCCTGGGTGTGTGAGTGTGTGCATTTGTGTGTGCCTATGTGTGTAAGTGTATACATCAGTGTGTGCCTAGGTGTGTATCTGTATGCATCAGTGTGTTCCTAGGTGTGTCAATGTATGCATCTGTGTGTTCCTGGGTTTGTCAGTGTGTGCTTGTGGATGTGTCAGTGTATGCATCAATGTGTGCCTCAGTATCTCATTGTATGCATAAGTGTGTGCCTGGTTTTGTCAGTGTGTGCCTTGGTATGTCACTGTATGCATTAGTGTGTACAGCGCTATGTAACTGTCTGCATCAGTGTGTTCCTAGGTGTGTCAGTGTATGATTCAGTGTGCATCTGTGTGTGCCAGTGTATGCAACAGTGTGTGCCTGGGTGTAGCAGTTTGTGCATCACTATGTGCATAGGTGTGTAACTGTGCTCATCAGTGTGATCTTTGATGTGTCCGTGTATGCATCAGTGTGTGCCTGGGTGTGTCAGTGTATGAATCAGTGTGTGTCAGTGTGTGCCTGGGTGTGTCAGTTTAAGCATCAGTGTGTGGATGGGTGTGTAACTGTGTGCATCAGTGTGTGTGTGGGTGTGTCAGTGTATGCATCAGTGTGTGCCTGAGTGTGTCACTGTGTGCATCATTGTGTGCTTGGGTGTGAGTGTATGCATCACTGTGTGGCTCTGTGTGTTAGTGTGTGCATCAGTATGTTCCTAGGTGTGTCAGTGTATGCATTAGCGGGTGCCTGGGCATGCCACTGTGTGCATCAGTGTGTGTGTGTGTATGTAGTGTATGCATCAGTGTGTACCTAGATGTATAAGTGTATGCATCAGTGTGTGCCTTGGTGTGTCAGTGTATGCATCAGTCTGTCCCCCAGTGTCTCAGTGTATGGATATGTGTATGGGAGGGTCTGTTTTCATTAGTGTGTATTTCTGTTGTAATATTATTAGCTATGTGTACAAACTATGGGGGTCATTACAACATTGGCGGTAAAAGGCACTTACTGCTGTGCAGAAGCCCGCCAATACACCGCCTCGGCCGCAGAATTCCGCCACAGCTATAATGACCCAAATCTCGGAATCCGCCGAAATTCAGACACCCACACAAGTCCGCCACACCAAAGGTCAGTGATAAACTGGCAAAAACAATTCCTCCACCGTCACGCCAACAGAAACACGCCCATGCTATCACGACCCACGAATCCACGCGGCGGTCTTTCAACCGCGGTACTCCATTGGCGGTACACACCGCTGCGCTCAAAATACACACACATCTCCAAAACACCGCGACATTGGACAATTCAAAATACACACACCTGATACACATACAAACACCACTCCCACACACCCAATTCAATATAAAACACACACCCACATCACGCATAAACCCCTACGACCAGAAGTTTTGAGGAAGCCGAGAGACAGAGAGCACAGCAATTGAGAACCCCACCACACAGAGGCACACAACACCATCACCCATACAACATTCCACGCACAAAACAACACACACCACTATATATCACCACACACATCAACACATACACCACCCCACACATCACCCATACCACCCCATGTCACGCCAAAGACACCCCAGGTTTTCCGAGGAGGAGCTCAGGGTCATGGTGGAGGAAATCCTATGGGTAGAGCCACAGCTATTTGGCTCACAGGTGCAGCACACCTCCATAGCCAGGAAGATGGAGCTATAGCGCAGAATAGTGGACAGGGTCAACGCTGTGGGACAGCATCCAAGAAATCGGGAGGACATCAGGAAGAGGTGGAACGACCTACGGGGGAAGGTGCGTTCTGTGGTCTCCAGGCACAACATCGCGGTACAGCGGACCCCCACCTTCTCCCCCACAACTAACAACATGGGAGGAGCAAGTCTTGACCATCATGCATCCAGAGGGCCTCGGAGGATTCGGTGGAGGAATGCACACTGGTAAGTCAATTCTTAACTTTCATATCCCCCACCCTACCTGCATGCTATCACACACCCCCACCCTCCCCCCCTCCCCTATCACTCCAACTCCTCACTAATGTACTAATAACACAAACCACTCATCCCAACACCAAGCCCTGCATGACACAACTAAGCACGGTCACCCCTCACCAAAGCATGCTCACTGCACATACCCATAACAACCCCCTAACCATCATCACACAAACCCACACACAGGAATGCTTGCACTGGGGTACACGCACACCCACCCATTGCACACCATTACACACACAGATGCAATAATCATGCTCTTATATCCCTGCAGGACCACTACGGAACGTCACCACACAGGAGGGTCCAGACATCTCCACTCCACCCACAGAAGAGGCCCACAGTGATGACAGCAGCTCTGCCCTACTGGATCCTGATGACCAGCCCAGACCATCGTGGGCCTCGGGACAGTCGGTTCCCCTTGCACAGGCACAGCCCAACACTGACCTTCCACCCTCTGGTAACACCAGCACAGCACCCACCCAGCGGGCCCATACCTCCGTACCCAGGACACGTCAATCAGCGGTGTGTCCACCACTACAGGGAACCCAGGATAACCCACCACCCCAACAACAACAGGGACCTGGGGGCAGTGGTAGTGGGCACACGGTCCAGGGGATGGAGGCACAGGAACACAGAGGAACTGGGAGGGCTGCTGTGCGACAGGGGGCGGACAGGCCAAGGGAACCCACTCTCCACAAGGCCCTCTCCTCCATCATGGGAGCATACCACCACTCCCAGGAGACGACGGGGACAGTCCTGGACAAGTTTCAGGAGACCCAGCGCCTGCAGGAGGAGCAGTATTTGGGGTTCAGGGAGGAGTTCAGAACCATCAGCTCCGCCCTGGGCACCATCATAGGGGTGCTGAATGACGTACAAAAGACCATGAGGGACACCGTGGCACTCCAAGGGGCCCCTGACACTAGCATGGACGATGAACTGCCCACCACCTCCGCCGGTGCTAGTGGATAGGACGCCCCGCCACAGGACCACCACACCAGCACCCCACCCCCTGCAGACGGACAACCACCCCGCAAGCGGTCCCTGAGATCCAGGAACAGGACAGAGCAAGATGGCAAGACCCTGCCAGGAAATGAGACCACCCTGATTGTCCTCCCACTGTCCCACTTTGTTACCCTGTCCATACTTAAACTGCCCCAGCTCCACTTCCTATGCCCATATGGGCAGTGCACCTGTGTGACCAATAGACTGGACTCTGCCATGGACATTCCTCCACCATCCCCCACCACACACGGTGCCTCTGGAGTTGACCCATCACATACGGGATACTGCTATTCCGCAGGATGTAGGCATCATGCACAGAGCCAGGGAACATAGCATTTACCTGGGAGATGTACTGGTCTGCCAAACATACCATCTGTACATTCATAGAATGATAACTCTTCCGGTTCCTGTACACCTGTTCAGTCCGGCGGGGGGACCAGAGCTACATGGGTGCCATCAATAGCACCTATGATGTTGGGGATATGTCCAAGGGCATAGAAGTCACCTTTCATTGTAGCCAAATCCTCCACCTGAGGGAAAACGATGTACCTCCTTACGTGTTTCAGCAGGGTAGACAACACTCTGGACAACACGTTGGAAAACATAGGCTGGGACATCCCTGAAGTCATGGCCACTGTTGTCTGAAAAGACCCACTTGCAAGGAAATGGAGCACTGACAGCACCTGCACGTCAGGGGGGATTCCATTGGGATGGCGGATTGGTGACATCAGGTCTGGCTCCAACTGGGTACATAGTTCCTGGATAGTGGCACGGTCAAACCTGTAGGTGATGATTAAATGTCGCTCCTCCATTGGCAACAGGTCCACCAGCGGTCAGTACACCGGAGGATTCCGCCATTTTCTCAAATGTCCCAGCTGACGGTGCCTAGGAAGGACAACAGCGACCACAGAGTAAACAAATTCCCAGGTATGTACCCACAGATACACAGAACACAACACCAAACTCAAAACTCTTCCTGTATGTGTGTTGAGTGTAGGCCTAGGTATGTGTGACGCAGTAGTAAATGAAGCCATGTGGACCCCTGAAATGGCGGCTGCCTGACCTCTAAACTGGGACAATGGGATGTGAGGTATCTGCGCTGGCGTTGTACACCGTCGCGGTAGGCGGTCGTAGACCGCGGCGCAATGCTGCATTGGTTAACATTGGACACTATGGGTCCCAGGAGCCAATGATGAAGTGCGCCGGCGGTGATGATACGCACCGCCGCGGACATCACCGCCGCGGACGTGACTGCCATTTTCTATCTGTTGAATCACTCGATACCTGATCTTCGACAGGAGAGGACCTACTCTGCAAGTGCTGCTGTGACCTCGGTCTGGAAGAGACAATGGCTGCTGCGTCTGGGGAAAGGGCCCCTGCCTTCACTGCTCAGGAGTTGGAGAAGCTCATGGACGGGGTCCTCCCCCAGTACACGCTACTCTACGGTCCTCCAGACCAACAGGTAAGTGCACAGGGAGCACGTTGTATGGGCTATGCCTGGGTGGAGAGGGCTGGATGTCAGTAGGAAGGAGGCAGAGTTCAGGGAACATGAAGGACTGTGAATGCATGTGCCACATGGCAAGGGTAGGGATGGGGGCCACTCACATCGACGGTGCAGTTGGTAATGACTTCTCTTCTTCCCCTGTGCATGTCATGTAGGTCAGTGCCCACCAGAAGAAGGACATTTGGCGTGACATCGCCAAGGACGTCTGGACCCTGGGGGTCCACCAGAGATGGGGCACCCACTGCCGGAAAAGATGGGAGGACATTCGCCGCTGGAGCAAGAAGACGGCAAAGGCTCAGCTGGGGATGGCCTCCCAATTTGGGAGGGGTGCCCGTCGCACCATGACCCCCCTGATGTTCCGGATCCTGGCGGTGGCCTACCTTGAGTTGGATGGGCGCTTGAGGGCATCACAGCACACACAAGGGGGTGAGTACACTCTCATTCTGCGGACTTTGTGCGCAGTGGAGGGGTCTGGGTACGGGAGGTGGGCTGTGGGTTTCCCTAGGCCAGGGCGAGTTCCATAGGCTAGGCCCCTCCGTAATGCAGGCCATGTGGCACTCCACCCCAACCCCACCTCAGTAGAGTGCCAAGTACAGGTATACATGTCCCTGTGGCATCTATGTGTGTAGATGTCCACCATAGCCATGTAGGCCAGATCCCAGGAATTGCATCTGTAGAGGCCAAGAGCACGGCGTAGTGCAGGGGGCTGCTGTGTCTGTATTGTCCGCCAACGGTAGCGGTAGGCCATGCACTCAACCTGTCTTTCTTCTGTTGTCATCCCCCCTTTTTCTGCTCTCCCTGTTCTTTTGTGCATCAGCATCATCAGGTGGAGGTACAGTGGCACTGGAGCACGAGGGAGCTGCATCCCACATGGCCATGGAGGGCCACACCACAGACTCTGAATACACCAGTGGGACGGAGGGCGAGGGGAGCTTCACGTCGGTCACCGGATCACCAAACAGCGACACGGACTCGTCTACCGATGGGAGTTCCCTTGTGGTGGTGGCACCATCTGTGCCCCCCACTTCTACAGGTACAGCCACCACCTCCCCTACCAGCACCGCCCTCCCAGCAGCCCCTCAGCCTTCGCCCCGTACCCGCTCACCCAGGAGGGTGGGCATCACCTTCGCCCCAGGTACCTCAGCCCCTACCCCTGTCACCCCTGCTGCCCTCAGTGAGGAGGACATTGACCTCCTCAGGTCACTCACTTTTGGGCAGTCTACCATTGTGAATGCCATCCAGGGTGTAGAAAGGGAGTTGCAACACGGTAATGCATTCCTGGAGGGCATTCATTCTGGTCAGGCTGCCCTTCATCAAACCCTGCAATCTCTGGTCTCAGCACTGATGGCAGCCATTGTCCCTGTGTCTAGCCTCCCCCCTCCAACTTCCTCCACCCAGACCCAATCCCCTGTACCCCAGCCTATCCCAAGCACACCATCAGACAAGCATGCATACACCTCAACACACAAAAGTAGCTCAGGCAAACATAAGCACCACACAACCCACAGGCACTCACACAAGCATCACCCACATACAGACACAGCAACATCCACTCCTCCACTGTGTCCCCCTCCTCGTTGTCTCCCTCCTCCCTCCCAGTCTCGTCTACACTCTCACCTGCATGCACTACATCTACAGGCACTAGGACTCGCACCAGAACACCCAGAACCACACCCCACTCACCAGCACTCACCACCCCCACTACCATTTACACGTCCCCTGTGTCCTCTCCCAGTGTGTCTGTGACTCCCCCTCCCAAAGTACACAAACGCGGGCACACACACCCAACATCCATCCACCTCACGACAGCCTCCAGTACCTGCACCTGCACACAAATCACCTAAAGTTACACCTCCTACAACCACCTCCTCTTCCTCCACTCCCAGACCCCCTCCAGCTACCCATCCCAGTCTTCGTCAGCAACTCTTCCTCAGCAACATTGACCTCTTTGCCCCCACCCCCACCCCTCCAATTGATAGGTCCCGTAGTAGCACCTCAGCCAAAAAAAAGTCCAGTACCAGTGGTGCGTGTTAAAGGTGTGTGGAGTGCACCGGCCACCAGGGCAGCCAGTGTGACACGGAGCCAAAGCACTGCCAGTCCACCCCCTGTAAAGCAGCTCAAGTTGGAAAGTGGCCGACGGGACAGGGTGAAGACTCCTGGCGGCAAAACTGCTCACAAGGGTCCCAGGGGGAGTGCAGAGTCAGCTGTGACTCCTCCAAAGGTGGTGAAGGGCCAGAAGAAGTCTGCACAGTCTTGGAAGAGCAGCACAGCGGAGAAGGGCGCCATCCTCCCCGGCGGCCGGGACGCCACTGCCAGCACTGTTGTCACTGGTCAGGAGACCACCGCCAGAGTCAGTGCCCAGGAGGGCAGCACAATCGTCACTGGTCCGGAGACCACCGCCAGAGTCAGTACCCAGGAGGGCACCGGCAGCCACAGCCCCGCTGGGCAATGAGGGACCGTCATGCCACACACCAATGCACAAGTCAGAGACCGCGATGGCAAGCACCGCTGTACAGGTCAGAGACCGCCATGGCAAAGCACTGCTAAACAGGGAAAACACCACCATGGTGAAGACCGCTGAACAGGGCAAAGCACCGCTGAACAGGGCAAAGCACTGCTGAACAGGTCAGAGACCGCCATGGCAAAGCACTGCTGAACAGGGAAAACACCGCCATGGTGAAGACCGCTGAACAGGGCAAAGCACCGCTGAACAGGGCAAAGCGCAGCTGAACAGGTCAGAGACCACCATGGCAAAGCACTGCTGAACAGGGAAAACACCGCCATGGTGAAGACCGCTGAACAGGGCAAAGCACCGCTGAACAGGGCAAAGACCGACATGCCAAAGCACAGCTGGACAGGGAAAAACCGCCACATCAAGCATCGTTATCCCATGTGCAGCTGGGACAGTGACGGAACAGGAACCGTCACGGGGAGCCTGATGCAGTCTGGGCACCAGTCCCCCTCCAGAACCAGTGGAGACTCTTATCCACTTGAGAGACTGTGGCTTTGCACTCCCCAGGATGGTACAGTGGGCAAGCCACCCACTTGTGAGACTTGAGAGACTGTGGCTTTGCACTCCCCAGGATGTAACAGTGGGCAACCCACCCACTGTAGAGACTTGAGAGACTGTGGCTTTGAACTCCCCAGGATGGTACAGTGGGCAACCCACCCACTGTAGAGACTTGAGAGACTGTGGCTTTGCACTCCCCAGGATGGTACAGTGGGCAACCCACCCACTGTAGAGACCTGAGAGACTGTGGCTTTGCACTCCCCAGGATGGTACAGTGGGCAACCCACCCACTGTAGAGACTTGAGAGACTGTGGCTTTGCACTCCCCGTAATGGTACAGTGGGCAAGCCACCCACTGTAGAGACTTGAAAGAATGTGGCTTTGCACTCCCCAGGATTGAACAGTGGGCAACCCACCCACTTGTGAGATTTGAGAGACTGTGGCTTTGCACTCCCCAGGATACATCAATGGGCATGGAGCCCCGTAGTGGATCTGGCGTGGTGCTGTAATCCCCTTCCCTTCCCCCTGAGGTGCCTGTTGTATTTATATCTGATGCCCCTGCAGTGTTCTCTCCGTTTGTGGACAGGTATCTAGTGTGGGCCTCGCCCATGCATTTTGGGCCCAGTGGTGCACGGACATTGATATGTGCGTACCTGCACTACTTCTCGTAATGTATAAAATCTGGAATGTGCATACATATCTGTATATATTTGGTAACTGTATTTTGATACATTACAATGTTTGAACTGATTTCCTTTTGTCTTTGCATTCTTCCGGCGGGGGGGGGGGGTTGGGGGTTGTTACTGTGCTGTTTGGACATGCATTGGTGTGTGTGTTGTAGTGGGTGAGGGTCGGGTTGGGGGTGGGGGTGTTGCATGTGTGTCCCCCTGACTTTTGCCTCCCCTCTCCCCTATGTCGTAGGTGCAGTACTCACCGTTGTCTTCGGCGCCTACGTAGATGGTGATCGTATAGGAGCAGAAAGACAAGCGCAGGAAGTATTTGGAGTTCGGGCTCCATGGTGTCCTCCCTCCTCGTGGAGTGTGTTAAGGTGAGCGTTTTCCCATTGCAAAAGCTGTTTCCGCCGTGTTTTGATCCATGGTGAATCCGCCCCGGAAAAGGTGGGGGATTGGCGGGTTGTGATACTGTGGGCGGGACATTGTCTTCCGCCTGTCTGTTGGCGGTGACCGCCGCGCTGCTTGTCTGTACCGCCGTGGCAGGCGGAGTGTTAAAGTGGCTGTCTATGTTGGCGGTTTCCACCACGGTCATAATTCCCTTTTTTGTCCGCCAGCCTGTTTGCGGTATTACCGCACCTTTAACACCGTCCGCCTGGGTTGTAATGACCACCTATGTGTATGGATGATATTTGAATGAACCTAGATGAAATTAGTTACCTATATTATTGCAAAAGTGAGGTCCTTTAATCTGTGTTGAAAGAGAGAAAAGATAAATAAAAGTTAAAGTTTCATATTATTAATTTAGCAACAAAAACATCTTAATCTGTAATAAAAAATATATTTTTAATAACAAGACACAAAAAACGTATTTCATTGTATGGCAACTACACAAATTACTTACGCACAGGGCCAGCTTCAGGGCGGTGCGAGCGGTGCGGCCGCACCGGGTGCTGACCTAGTTTGGGGGACGCTGACCTCTGGGGGCACTGTGTTTAGCAATAAGTTAGAAACGTACAAGTTAAAAGCATTTCCTTGTACGTCCAGCCTTCAGGAAGCAATTAAAGTGTCAAGATAACTCTTGTGATTAATGTTCCTGCTAGATACAGAGACTGGAGTTTTGTCCAGAGGCAGCTTTGATTTGCCATAAAGGAGCGTAGAGGGTTACTATGCCTGCTGCAAACAAAATATATTTGATGTGGATAGCTGAGTGGATTAGTAAAACCAGAATTTACAAGCACTTTAAAACAAATCAATGTATGTGAAAGGGTTTCTATAAAGAGATGAGGGGCACATTTTCCAGGTGGTAGTTAGGGATTCCAAGGAGGTGGTCATGGGGTGGGGGTCACAAAAAAAGACTGCCGCACAGGGTGCCTCTAGCACTAAAGCCGGCCCTGCTTACGCACATTGGACCCTATTCACAACGGTAAACTTAGCCCAAAAGTCTAAGTTTAGACCAAAAGTCTAACTACATTAGTAGTAAAGTTAGGCTTTTGGTCCATTTTTTAGACTTTTGGCCTAGGTTTAGACCAAAAGTCTAAACTTAGACCAAAAGTCCAATTTACTACAAGTAAAGTTCACCAGATAGGTGATGTTACTCATTCGCTCTACCACCTCAAAAGGACAAGTCCACTTATTCTGGAGAGCATGAGGGTCCTCTGCGGCCATGACCCACACTTTCTGGCCAGGATGAAATTCAACCAGAGTGACATTCTGGTCTGTTTCACGTCCTTCTGGCCGGCTTCTATGTTCACCTGAGTGAGATTTCTGAAGCGAGCAGTCCTAAAGGCCAGCTTGTAGCTAAATACATCCTGGCGGGCCTACTGTGAGCTTTCTCCTAGCCCTCCTTCACTAGACTCAGAGGTCCTCTTACAGGGTGCCAATACAGCAGTCAAAGGGGCTAAAACCAAGTCCCTTCTGCGATACCTCCATGTATGCACAGAGAAGGCATGGCAAGAGGACGTTCCACTTACTCCTCATGGGCTCTGACAGCCCCTTAATCATGCCTTTCAGGGTGCGATTGAACCTTTCAACCAACCTATTTTCTCGGGGTTGGTAAGGAGTAATAAACTTGTAGATTACCCCACACTCCTTCCACAGAGACTTCATATAGGTAGAGATGAAGTCAGTACCCCAGTCATATACCACCTCCTTGAGGAACCCATGCAGGTAAAAATCCCCATCAATGCCCGGCCCACCAAGGGGCTGTCTCTGACCTCAGAGTGATGGCTTCTGGGTCCCGGGTGGCATTGTCCACCAAGACCAGAATAAGCCTGTTGACCATGGCTGTCTAGGGGTACAGATGTCCCACAATGTCAATTCCCACCTGCTGAAAAGGGGTGCTGTCAACAGGGAATGGTTGGAGGGGAGCCTTGCATATCCCCGCCCTCTTGTCACTTGCCTGGCAAGTCAGGCAAGATCTCCTATTAGTGTCAGAGTGCCTACAGATTTGGGGTCAGTAAAAGTGGGTAACAATCGTCTCAAAAGTTTTGTCCTACCCCAAATATCCTAACAAGGGCTGATCAAAAGCCAGCCCCAGTAGGGAGATTCTGAAGCGCTCGGGTACCACCAGCACATGTGCTGCCCCAGGCTCAGCAACCTTAGGCTCAGTATACAGGAGGTCATCTTCCCAGTAAATCCAGTGTCATCCAGACTCCTTGCCAGATGCAGCCTGCCACCAGGGTCTTCAAGAGAATGGCATGACTTCTGTGCGTCACAGAACTCTTCCCTGCTGGGACCTCCTTCCTGCTACCAGTGGGTCAGCTCAGGCACATCCCTCAGTTCAGCCACTTGTTCCCCTGTAGGCTCTGGGCAATCTCCCTCGGGTTCAGCCTCCTCTAGGACCATGGGAGCTTCTGGGGTTAGGTTCCCGCGCCCCTTGCTCTTCCTGGCAGGCAACTGGGAATTCCACTTCACTCCAAGGGGAATACTCCAAGTCATTACCTAGCAAACAATCAACAGTCATGATTGGGCCAACAGCTATCCTCAAGGAATTTGGGATTCCCCCCGTTCAAAGGGCATCTGCGCCATCTGACACAGGTGCTCTGAGTCATCTACAGCAACTACTTGGTGAAGGACATTGGGATCTACTTGCTCTTCAGACACCAGATGACACCGGATAGTAGTCACACTGGTTCCAGTGTCTCTGACAGCTTTCACCCTCGGTCCATTGATGTTCACCCACTGCCTGTACATCTTAGGGTTCTCAGGCTTGAGGGTCCTCTAGACCATCTCACTGTCCCCTAGTCTCAGTTGGCTCCCACCCTTCTCCTGGAACCAACTCCTCCCCAAGCACTACACTGGCCAAACCCTGTGACTGTGCACCAGTTGGTGATGGTGCCCACCTAGGACACTTGGGATACCCCCTCATGTGACCCTCCTGATCACATGCATAGTGCTTAGAGGGACCCTTCTCTGAAGGCTACTTGATAGAGATCTATGGCTTCTTCTCACCTGGGGGCAAGGAATATTTATCCTACAAACTATGTTGGGGCCCTTTAGAGAACTCCCCCAGTTTACCCTTACTCCCCCCAACTTTATCTGGTGGAGTCCCTGCCCACCCTTGGCAGAGTATCGCCATACTTCTTTTGGACCCTGGTGTTTTCCCACCAGTCTGCCTCCTGGGCAAGCTTCCTGGGGTCAGTCATCTTGCTGTCAATTCGGTGCTGGCACAGCTCTGGAAAGCAAAGACTATACAAGTGTTCCCACGCAATCAAACTGTACAGCCCCTCATAGGTTGTTACCTTGTGCCCTTCATTCATCTATCCAGTGCTCTGCAAAAAGAATCAACAAATTCTAACCAAGCTTGAGAATCCTCCTTCTTGTAGTACCTGAATCTCTCCTTGTACTGCTGTGGAGTGAGACCATACCTAGTGAGTAGAGCATCCTTCATGTGAGCCCCTAGGGCTGTCAAGGTGCCCCTCCCTTCTACCTCAAAGTGCTTCCATAGACCTGCCCCCCAGTGTACCTCAGGGACCAGGTTTATGTGAAGAGCTGACTCATACCCCTCAAACCACAAGTGTATGTCATCCTCCCTCTTATAATCATTTACCAGATATTTGGGAATGTGCACTTTTTCTCAGGTTACACTGGGGCATATGTGCTGGACCTGCCCTTCAGATGCAGCTCCTTTCAGCTCAGCTCATGAGCTAACAACATTTTTCTCTCCTCCATGGCCAGTGCCATTTTCTTTGCCCCTGCCTCCCTATCCCAGTTTGGCCAATTCCAGCTTGTTAGAATTGGGGTTTTTGGTTGGCAGTCAGGTTACCCTCTGTCCAAGCAAGAACCCTCACTCTAGTCAGGGTAAGTCACACACAATCCAAGATTATCCTGTGCCCACCCTCTGGTAGCTTGGCACGAGCAGTCAGGCTTAACTTAGAAGGCAATGTGTAAAGTATTTGTGCAGTAAATCATACAATAACACCATATAGCACCACAAAAATACACCACACAGTGTTTAGAAAAATATATCATATTTATCAGGATAATTGTAGGTCAAAAAACGAATAAAGATGCAATGTGAAATTGTAGCAATATCACTGGAATGTGATATAAAGGCCCTCATTACAACTTTGACGGGCGGCGGAGGCCGCCCGCCAAAGTTGCGCCGCAGGAATACCGCACCGCGGTCTGAAGACCGCGGCCGGCATTCCAAGTTTTCCCCTGGGCTGGCGGGCGGCCGCCGAAAGGCCGCCCGCCAGCCCAGGGGAAAACGACCTTCCCACCATGAAGCCGGCTCGTAATCGAGCCGGCGGAGTGGGAAGGTGCGACAGGTGCTACTGCACCCGTCGCGTATTTCACTGTCTGCTATGCAGACAGTGAAATACAAGCGGGCCCTCTTACGGGGGCCCCTGCAGTGCCCATGCCATTGGGGCCCCGCGACTCCCCCTCCCGCCATCCGGTTCCCGGCGGGAGAACCGCCAGGAACTGGATGGCGGGAGGGGGAGTCGGAATCCCCAAGCCGGCGCAGCAAGCTGCGCCGGCTTGGAGGATTCCTTGGGGGCAGCGGGAAACCGGCGGGAGACCGCCGGTTTCCCTTCTCTGACCGCGGCTAAGCCGCCGCGGTCAGAATGCCCCGCGGGGCACCGCCGGCCTGTCGGCGGTGCCACCGCGTCCCGCGGCCCTGGCGGTTACAAACCGCCAGGGTCGTAATGAGGGCCAAAGTGTCTTAAGTCTTGAAAAAGCAAACAAAGTCTCTTTCAAGCACAAAGTACCTGGTTTGGAGTGGAAAATCTGTGCAAAGGGCCGCAGAAGAAGAGATACGTGGAAAAATGGTGTGTGCGTTGATTTCTCCCCAGCACACACAGACTTGCGTCATTATTTTTCACTCGGGGAAGTCGTGCGTCATTTTCCGGCGTGTGGACAGTCGCTTTCTGTGGGTCGTGGGGATTACCAGATGTCCCGGGTCTGTGCGTGGATTCTCCTGCTGGCTTTCCGGCTGCGCGTCGTTCCGCAGGGCTGTGCGTCGAAGTTTCACTCTCACGACAGGCGTCGCATCGATTTCCCCTCTGGAAGTCGGGCGGCGTTGTCCTTCCGAGGCCGTGCGTCGAAGTTCCAGTCGCCCCGAAGGCGTCGCGTCGATCAGTGTCGGTGTGCAGCATTTTTCTCGCCGCGGAACAAGCTGTGCATCAAAATTTTCAGCGCACGAAGAGTCCAAATGAAAAAGAGAAGTCTTTTTGGTCCTGAGACTTCAGGGAACAGGAGGCAATCTCTATCCAAGCCCTTGGAGAACACTTTTACAGCCAGACAAGAGTTCAGCAAGGCAGCAGGGCAACAGCAAGACAGCAGTCCTTTGTAGAAAGTAGTCAGGTGAGTCCTTTAGGCAGCCAGGCAGTTCTTCTTGGCAGGATGCAGGTTCTGGTTCAGGTTTCTTCTCCAGCAAGTGTCTGATGAGGTAAGGCAGAGGTCCTGTTTTATACCCAAATGTGCCTTTGAAGTGGGGTAGACTTCAAAGAGTGGCCAAGAAGTGCACCAGGTCCCCTTTCAGTTCAATCCTGTCTGCCAGGGTTCGAGTAGGGGGTGTGACAGTCCTTTGTGTGAGAGCAGGCCCTCCACCCTCCCAGCCCAGGAAGACCCATTCAAAATGCAGATATATGCAAATGAGGCTGAGTACCCTGTGTTTGGGGTGTGTCTGAGTGAATGCACAAGGAGCTGTCAACCAAGCCCAGCCAGACGTGGATTGTAAGGCACAGAAAGATTTGAAGAAATGCTCACTTTCTAAAAGTGGCATTTCTAGAATAGTAATATTAAATCCAACTTCACCAGTCAGCAGGATTTGGTATTACCATTCTGGCCATACTAAATATGACCTTCCTACTCCTTTCAGATCAGCAGCTACCACTTCAATACTGTATGAGGCCAGCCCCAATGTTAGCCTATGAAGGAAGCAGGCCTCACAGTAGTGCAAAACGAATTTAGGAGTTTTACACTACCAGGACATGTAAACTACACAGGTACATGTCCTGCATTTCCCCCACACAGCAACCTGCTCTAGGGGTTACCTAGGGCACACATTAGAGGTGACTTATATATGGAGAAAGGGGAGGTTTAGGCTTGGCAAGTACTTTTAAATGCCAAGTTGAGGTGTCAGTGAAACTGTACACACAAGCCATGCAATGGCAGGCCTGAGACAAGGAAAAGGGGCTACTTAGGTGGGTGGCACAACTAGTGCTGCAGGCCCACTAGCAGCATTTAATCTACCGGCCCTAGGCACATATAGTGCACATTACTAGGGACTTATAAGTAAATTAAATAGTCCAATCAGGTATGATCCAAGATTACCATGTTTAAAGGGAGAGAGCATATGCACTTTAGCACTGGTTAGCAGTGGTAAAGTGCGCAGAGTCTAAAAGCCAGCAAAAACAGTGTCCAAAAAGTGGAGGGAGGCAGGCAAAAAGTTAGGGGTGACCACCCTAAGGCTGTCAGGTCTAACACAGCTTGAGCTTCTCAAGCTTCAAATGATTCTTTCTCAAGGCTTGTCTGTCCCTCAGTTCCTCTGTGGTCAGACCTTTAGAATAAACACTCTTGCTTGCCCTGGAGGTCCTCCCTCCAGGCAGGTCCAGGTTATCCACCAAATCACCATGCATTGTCTGTACCTCCTCATCCACAACATTATTCTCATCTGCTGTGTGTCCCTCAGCCTCCTTTGCTTGTGACCAGGGCCTCAGCACCTTTTGCAGCTGATCCTTCTTGGTGGAGCTTTTGATTGAGTATTGGAACTCCTTACGAAATTGCTTGAGCTGGGCACTGGTGTTAAACACTACTTTTGCAACAACTGCTGATGGCTCCCCAGACTGACACATTTGTGCATGAGGTTCAAAAAAATTCTCAAAAGACAGAGAGATTCCAAAAAGGACAAAAAGAAAAGCAAAAGAAATCCAAGAGAAAAATTAGTATGTGGTTGTGTAATGGTCTGCAATGAAACAGTAGTGTACGCCAATCACTGTATGTCAAGTACAAATACAAGTCCTACCCTCACCGCTGATCACCAGTGTTAAAAATAGGGTCTCTAGTTGGCAGGCAATTTACGCCCTGTCCAAGTAGGGACCCTCACTCTAGTCAAGGTACGTGAGATACACAGCTCAGAAAACCCCTGCTTACCCCCTCGGTAGCTTGGCACAAGCATTCAGGCTTATCTCAGAGGCAATGTGTAAAGTATTTGTACAAACACACACAGTGTAAGCACCACAAAAGCACTCAATACCAGTTTAGAAATATATCCAATATTTATCTGAGAAAAACAAGACCAGAATGACAAAAATCCAACATACACAGGCAAAGATACAAATTTTCAACGATGAAACTTCAATTTAGCGCTTAGCAACACAATAGCTCCAACTTGAGCTATCACTGCATCGTTGACAGAGTCGTTCCCAACAATCTGATGCCACTCCTGAGAACGGTGGCATCGGTCACAGAGTCACATGAACCCCAGGTACAGTACCTTTGGAAATGAAGAAACAAGCCGGTGCACGGAGTCGGGAGGTGAGGCGTGCTGGTGCGACATTGGTTCCTTACTGTAGAGCAGGGAAAGTGATGCAGATTTGGTGCAAGGCATCGTTTCCTGATGATCCAGTGGGTTCAATGAATCTGGTGGGTCAAGACGCACTGGGCAACCTCTAGGTGTCGCCATCATTAGCATCAGTGAGACAGCTCTCACAAAGTCGTGGGACTTCAATGGGGTAGGGGCGTTGGACCTGCGGATCAGTTGTGGTTGTCACACTCCAGTGAGGACCGCGGCTCTGGGCGTCACGGCCTCGGGTAACAGCCTTGGTCCTCGAGTTGTCCGGAGTCCATGCACTTGCTTTTGTTTGTCCACCTTTCACTCCCAACGGCCCAGAAACTTGAACGGGCACCACATAGTGAGTTAGGGTCCACAGCAAGTGAACCCAGAGGGTAGTAGGTGAAGACTTTGATGTCCCTGAGACTTCTTAACAGGAGACAAGCTCAGTCCAAGCCCTTGGAGAAACTTCACAAATACACAGCAAAGTCCAGTCTTTGTCCTCTTTAATGCAGGAGCAGCAACTGTAGGCCAACCCAGCAAAACACACACAGCCAAGGGGCAGTACTCCTCCTCCAACTGTTCAGCTCTTTTCCTAGGCAAAGATTCATCTTGATCCAGGAGTGTTCCAAATGTCTGGAGTTTTGGGTCCACTACTTATACTCATTTCTACCTTTGAAGTAGGCAAACTTCAAAGGAAAGTCACTGTTGTTCACAGGATCCTGTCTTGCCCAGGCCTGGCCCCAGACACACTCCAATGGGTGGAGCCTGCATTGTGTGAGGACAGCCACAGCCCTTTCAAGTGCAGGTGTCAGCTCCTTCCTCCCATCTCGAGCCCAGGAAGACTCATCAGGATAGGCAGGACACACCTCAGCTCCCTTTGAGTCCTGCCTAGAGGGAATTCACAAACAGCCCAAATGTCAGCCTGACCCAGACGTGGATTCCACAGGCAGGACGAATCACAGAATGGTTAAGCAAGAAAATGCCCACTTTCTAAAAGTGGCATTTTCAAACAGACAATCTAAAGACCAACTCTACCAAAAGATGCATTTTTAAATTGTAAGTTCAGAGATCCCAAACTCCATACCTCTGTCTGCTTCCAATAGAAATCTGCACCTAAAAGATATTTAAAGGCAGTCCCCATGTTGACCTATGGGAGAGATAGTCCTTGCAGTAGTGAAAAACTAATTTGGCACTATTTTACTATCAAGACATGTAAAACACACCATTACATGTCCTATCTCTTGAGTAGACTGCGCCCTGCCCATGGGGCTACCCAGGGCCTTCCCTTAGGGGTGACTTACATGTAGTAAAAAGGAAATGTTTGGGCCTGGCAAATGGGTACACTTTCCCGTCAAATTGGCAGTGCATGACTGCACACACAGACACTGCAGTGGCAGGTCTGAGATGTTTACAGGACTACTCATGTGGGTGGCAGAATCAGTGCTACAGGCCCAATAGTAGCATTTGATTTACTTGGGACTTACTAGTAAATCAAATATGCCAATCAGGGCTAACCAATCACAATCACAATATATACAGGGAGCACTTGCACTAGAGCACTGGTCAGCAGTGGTAAAGTGCCCAGAGTACCAAAGCCAGCAAAAACGATGTCCACCACACAGTCAAAAATACAGGAAGTAAAGGTAAAAAGACAGGGGAAACCACGCCAAGGATGCCATGTCTATCACGTGTTCTATGATTTATGAAACTACCTTTTATATGTCAAACCAAACAGCTGTCACAACAACCTACAGGATATTTACCTTCATCAATGTGTTCTGTCACATTGTTTCTGTACCTATGATGTTGCACAATTTCATACAGATTTAAATTCAAGGTGCAGTGTTCTTTCTGGATAGTAGGTATCCAGCATATTTGTTTTTACTATATCTGTTCCCTCTGGATCAAACTCTGCTAGGTACTGAATTACTGGAAAATACTTCAAAATTCTATTTCATGTGTTTGCAAAGCCTAGACTAACCCAAACAAATCCTCTAGACTTTGAGTATCAGCTAGCTGAACTCAACTTGTCACAGCATTCAAAAGAAATTATGTCCCTGTGCAACAGCATTTGAAGCTGGATCCATACAATTTCTTGGATCAAGATTTTTCTGCAGAAATCTCTTCCCACATTTCCTTTATCTCTGTTTTCTCTGACTTGGTCATGTATGAAGTGATGTAGCGAGCAACAGCAATAGAATTGACTGCAAAACACTGTGGCCCTCATTACAACCTTGGCTGTAAATGTCGCCTACTGCCGTGTTGATGGGCGCCAACATACCGTGCCCACCACGGGTATTATGACCCACACTGAGAATTCTGCCACAATACAGACACCCACACAAGTCTGGCAGCCCAAAGGTCAGTTATAAACTGGCAATAGCAAAACCCACACCGTTACGCCAACAGGAATATGCCCACAGTATCAGGACCCACAAATCACCGCGGCAGTCTTTCAACCACGGTAAACTGTTGGCGCTCAAAATACACACATATTTTCAAAACACCAACACATTGGACAATTCAAACTACACACACCTGAAACACATGAAACACATACACACACCACACCCACACACTCACACCACAATAAAACACACACCCACATTACCCACAACCCTTTCAACAAAAACAAAGTTTGGCAACACAGAGAGACACAAGCCAGGAGCACCCACTCAATCAGAGGTACAGGACACCATCACCCATACACCATCCACGCACATCACAGCATACACCACAACACATCACCCCATTCATCACCCCACACATCACCCCACACATCCTCACACATATAACATATCCAATTGGGCACACAGTTCTTGGATTGTGGCACGATCAAGTCTGTATGTTATGATAATGTGTCTGTCTTCCATTGTCGCAAAGTCCAACAGGGGTCTGTACACCGGAGGATGCCACCATCTCATATTCAGCCTCAGCGGTTGAAGCCTATGGAAGAAAATGGTGAGCAGAGGGTCATATTCACACATCTATTGCACTAATGATGATTTCCTTCCTTTACAGAACCAGTATGTGAATCCGACAATCAGTTTCTGTGCCTATGTCTGCAGTGACGCAGTTAGGTGCCATGGTCTGTGCCCCCCTGAAATGGTGGCTGCCTGACCTCTGAGGAGGGACAAGTGGAAATGAGGTAATTCCTCTGGTGTTGTGCGCCGTCACGGTAGGCACTCGATGACTGCCGCGCAACTTCGCATTGGTTATCATTGGGCCCTATGGGTTCCAGGAGTCAATGACGATGTACACCAGCGGTGATGGTACGCACCGCCGCGGACGTCACTGCCATTTTCTCTAATCACTCACTTGCTACCTGACCTTCAACTGGAGAGGACCTACACTGCAAGTGCTGCTGTGACCTGTGTCTGGAGGCGACAATGGCTCATGTGTCTGGGGAAAGGGCCCCTGCCTTCACTGCGGAAGAGTTGGAGAAACTGATGGAAGGGGTCCTACCCCAGTACACTTTACTCTACAGTCCTCCAGACAAACAGGTGAGTACACTGTGAGCATGATGCGTGGGCCATGAATGTATGGATTGCTGTGTGTGTAAGCCACATGTTGGGGGGGGGCAAGAAGGCGTCTGGGCCAGAGTGCAGCATGTAAGGTGGTCAATGTATGTGCGTGAGGGGCTTTGAGGGATCTGGTGGGCCATGAGTCTGACTGCCCGGACGGTTGAGTAATTCCCTTTTCTTCTGTTTTTTCCATGCAGGTCAGCGCCCATCAGAAAAAGGGTATTTGGCATGCCATCGCCAAGGAGGTGCGGACCCTGGGGGTCTTCCACAGATGGAGCATCCACTGCCGGAAAAGATGGGAGGACATTCGCCGCTGGAGCAAGAAGAGGTGGAGGCTCAGCTGGGGATGGCCTCCCAACGTGGTAGGGGTGCCCGTCGCACCATGACCCCCCTGATGTTCAGGATCCTGGCGGTGGCGTACCCGGAGTTGGATGGGCGCTTGAGGGCATCACAGCAGCCACAAGGGGGTGAGTACACTCTCATCCTGCTGATTTTGCGCGCAGTGGAAGGGTTTGGGTGGGGGAGGTGGGCTGTGGGTTTCCCTGGGCCAGGGCGAGTTTCGTAGGCAAGGTCCCTCCGCAAGGCAGGCCATGTGGCAACACACCCCACCTCTGTAGAGTGCCAAGTACACCTAGTCATGCCCCTGTGTCATCCATGTGTGCAGATGTCGTCCATAGCCTAGTAGGCCATTTCCCAGGGATTGAACAGTGGAGCCCAAGAGCGCGGCGTAGTGCAGGGGGCTTCTGTGTCTGTCGTGTCCGCCAACGGTAGCGGTAATGCATGCACTTAACATGTCTTTTTTCTGTCATCCCCCCCTTTTTGTGGTCTCCCTGTTCTTGTGTGCATTAGCATCATCAGGTGGAGGAGCAGTGCTACCGGAGCACGAGGGGGCTGCATCCCACATGGCCATGGAGGGCCACACTATGGACTCAGACTTCACCAGTGGGACGGAGGGCAAGGGGAGCTCCACGGCGGGGACAGGAGCTGAGACCAGCAACACAGACTCCTCCTCTGATAGGAGCTCCCTTGTGGTGGCAGCAACATCTGTGTCCCCCCATCTACAGGTATAGCCGCCACCCCCCCTACCAGCACCGCCCTCCCAGCAGCCCCTCAGCCTTTGCCCTGGGCCCGAGAGACTGTGGCTTTGCACTCCCCAGGATTGAACAGTGGCCATGTGGCCCCTTTTGTGGATTTGGCATTGTACACTCAACTGGCTGAGGTGCCCCCCCTTTTCTTCCCCCTGAGGTGCCTGTTTTCTTGCTCTCTGATGCCCCTGCAGTGTTCTCTCCGTCATGGTCGAGGATCTTGTGTGGGCCTCGCCCATACCGTGTGGGCCCAGTGTTACACGGACTTCATTGGAACACTACCTGGACTACTGAGCTTGGTGTATATTTTGTTTATGGTGTATATTTATATTTTTGTGTACTTGATTTTAATATATTACAATGGTTACTTTTGTCTTTGCATTCTTCCGGGGGGGTTGGGGGTGTAACTATAATGTACAGATATGTATTAGTGTGTGTGTTGTAGTGGGTGAGGGTGGGGGTGTTGCATGTGTGTGTCCCTGTTTTTTCCCTCCCCCCTCCCCTGTGTCATAGGTGCAGTACTCACGGTGGTCTTCGCCGCCAGCGTTCGTGCTCCTGGTAGAGGAGCAGGAAGACTATCGCAGGGAGAATTTGGAGTTCCGGCTCCATGGTGTCCTGGTTCCTTGTGGGGTGTGTAGAGGTGAGCGTTTCCCCTTCGAAGCCCTGTTTCTGCGTGTTTTTATCCGTGGTGAATCCGCCCCGGAAAAGGTGGCGGATTGGTAGGTTGTGATACTGTGGGTGTTACTTTGTCTTCCGTCTGTCTGTTGGCGGTGACCAACAAGCTGTTTGTCTGTACTGCCGTGGCGGTCGGAGTGTTAAAGTGGCTGTCTTTGTTGGCGGTTTCCGCCACAGTCGTAATTCCAATTTTTTTTACCGCCGGCCTGTTGGCGGTCTTACCGCTGCTTTAGCACCGACCGCCAGGGTTGTAATGACCAGCTATATGTATTTTTTTGTGATTTTCTTGTCAGTGTACCTGACTGCAGACATAAGCTGCTGACTCTTCCTTTGGAAATGACAGGCTTTGGAAATCCAAAACAACTTATTCTATAAAATGTTCCTTTACATCCGTAGCTTTGGCGGCAAAACTTGCCACATCTATGTATTTGAAACTTTAAAAGAACTTGCTGTCATAGCATTTTGTTATTATTCTCATCTGGGATGCTACATGTAACATACTGTTCTATGAAAGACAGTACACACTCATCAGTAGCGGTTCCAAATTTTGGTGCATCCTTTATCCATAAGAGCAGGTGTACATGAAGGGCACCTCTTGCCTGTATTCTTTTCACCCAAAAAATCTGTGACTTCTCCAAGAGGAGGATTTGTTTTATTGCAAATAAAACCCAGCATCACTTGAAACTTCTGATTGAAATACCTACCTATATTAGCAGGATCTAATGAACAAAGTTCTCCTGCTGTCTTCAAATGGACATCTTTAATATTACAGTTTGCTACGCTTAGAAATTGAACTATATCATCCCATGCATACTCTGCACAAGTAAGTGTCACAAACCAAGAAGGGGGACCTATGTTTTGAAGCATACATTTAAGTTCTCCATGACAATGATACCAGTATTCATTAGTCCCACGTTGACATGCCATCAGACTAATTAAGTTGTACTCCAGATCTTCATTCTTACCTTGTAATTTATCAACAAATCCCTTGCAGAAA
This sequence comes from Pleurodeles waltl, assembly GCF_031143425.1. Classification (NCBI taxonomy): domain Eukaryota; kingdom Metazoa; phylum Chordata; class Amphibia; order Caudata; family Salamandridae; genus Pleurodeles; species Pleurodeles waltl. The sequence goes on along the minus strand of NC_090438.1, from coordinate 623,058,012 downwards.
GATTTTGCAGATTAACTCCTGTTTTAAGAATATGGTCCACAACATAAGAGAGTCAAGACAGGTCACTCTCAAATAACAGATGGAATATGTAGGGAGTACATTGATGAAATCTAGCATCCTTTGAATATAGTCTTGTGGACCTGTACTCAATTGCTTATATTTGTATAGGCCGATCATCATGGTAGCCACCTACCCCTGTGGGAAACAGCTGTGGAAAGCAACAAGCCTTTAAGCTTCATTCTCCTCATTGGAGCTGCTCTAGCCTGTTTCATTTGAAAAAGATCAATAGCATCCCCAACAGCATCTTTTGAATGAAGTGGTTGAATACTATAGTGCTCATATATTTGTTCTGACTTCTGCTTATCTACTTTTTCTATTTGTCCAATTGATTGTAGTACTTCATCATAAACACATTTCCTATAATATCAAAGTTTTTGTGAAATATATTGTTTTCTTTCAAATATATTGTGGTTTTTGTTTTACTTTACTGACATCCACTAACTCTTTCCAGATTTTCCTACTTTTTGCAGGCACTCCCTTTACTAAAATAAAGAGAAGCTGATCAATTGGGTAAGCACAAACAGAACAAATATATCTCTCTCTCAGTATCAGTTAGAACTACTTCTCACTGAAAATACGCAAAAACCAAGCATAAGAATGATACACCACTCTCACACAAGGCAACCATTAATGGCAGCCTTTTCAACTTTACTTTCAAGGTTATTGAATCAGAAAAGCAATCAAAATCTTGTTTCCATATTCAAATTTTGTTATAACACTTATGTTAGAAATGGGGCCTCTAGTTGGCAGAGGTATACACCATTGTCCAAATAGGGACCACAGCTCTAGTCAGGGTAAGTTACACACAATCCAAATTATCCTGTGCCCACCCTCTGGTAGCTTGGCACTGAGCAGTCAGGTTTAACTTAGAAGGCAATGAGTAAAGTATTTGTGAAAAAAAGCATGCAATACACAGTGAGAACACTACAAAAAGACACGACGCAGGTTTAGAAAAATATAAGATATTTATCTGAGTAAATGCAGGTCAAAACGATCAAATCTGATAAGTATACGTTACAATTTCACTTTTCCAATGATAAATAGAGTTTCAAGTTCCTAAAAGCAACAACTGTCTCTTAGCACAAAGTACCTGGTTTGCGTCAAAATTACACGCACGGAAGAGGAGATGCGTGGAAAATGAAGGGTGCGCATTGGATTTCTGGGCACACACAGACGATGCGTTGATTCCTTTCCACGTGGCAAGGGCTTTGCGTCAAATTCCGGCAAGCTGCCTTGAATCCTCTTTGCAATGCGGGGTCTTTTGCCACCCAGGGCCGATGCGTGCAAATCCTGGGTGTGCTGGATGAAGTCACAGGTGCTGCATTGATCCAGTGGGCGATGTGGGGAAATTTCTGTTGCACGGCTGGCGCTGCGTCAATTCCTCTTGCAGGAAGTTGGGCTGCGTCGTTCCAGCTTGGTGATGTGTTGATCCAGTGAGCTGTGTGTCGAAGTTCTGGTTGCAACGCTGACACTGCTCCAATCTCAACTCCGGGAACCGGGCTTGCGTCATTCCAGTTCGGAGATGCAGTGATTTTCTCACCGCTGGGCAGGCTGTGTATCGATTCTGGCAGGCTGTGTGTTGTTTTTCGCCGCACAAGGAGTTTTTCTTGCAGAGGTGAAGTCTTTTTGGCCCTGAGACTTCAGGAACAGGAGGCACACTCAATCCAAGCCCTTGGAGAGCACTTCTCAGCAGAGTCAGAGGCAGCAAGACAGCAGGGCATCAGCAAGGCAGCAGTCCTTTATAGCAAAGCAGTTCAGGTGTGTCCTTTGGGCAGCCAGGCAGCTTCTCTTGGCAGGTTGCAGGTTCTGGTGCAGAGTTTCTTTCCCAGGAAGTGTCTGAGTTGGTAGGGTCAGGGACCCAGTTTATATACCCAAATGTGCCTTTGAAGTGGGGGAGAGTTCAGAGAGTGGTTTAGAAGTGCACAAGGTCCCCTTTCAGTACTGCCAGGGTCCCAGTAGGGGGTTTTACAGTCCACTGTGTGAGGGCAGGCCACAGTCCTTGGAAATGTAAGTGTCAGGTTCTCCACCCTTCCAGTCCAGGAAGACCCATTCAGTATGCAGATGTGTGCAGATGTGACTGAGCATCCTGTGTTTGTAGTTGTCTGGGTGAAATGCACAAGGGAGCTGTCACCCAATCCAGCCCAGATGTGGATTGGGGACAGGCTGTAAGGCACAGAAGGATTTTAAGTGCAGATAAATTCTCACTTTCTAAAAGTGGCATTCCTAAAATAGCAATATTAAATCCAACCTCACCAGTCAGCAGGATTTTGTATTACCATTCTGGCCATACGAAATATGACCTGTTTACCCCTTTCTAATCAGAATCTACCACTCAAACGGTTTATGAGGGTAGCCCTAATGGTAACATATGAAAGGAGCAGGCCTCACAGTAGTGGAAAACTAATTTTGGGGGTTTCCACTACCAAGACATATAAAACACACAGATACATGTCCTGCCTTTTACCTACACAGCACCCTCCCCTCGGGGTTACCTAGGGCCTACCTTAGGGGTGCCTTACATGTAGAAAAAGGAGGTTTAAGACTTGGTAAGTACTTTTAAATCCCAAATCTAGGTGGTAGTGAAACTGCACACACAGGCCTTGCAATGGCAGGCCTGAGACATGGTTAAGGGCTACTTAGGTGGGAGGCACAATCAGTGCTGCAGGCCCACTAGTAGCATTTAATATACAGGCCCTGGGACATGTAGTGTACTTTACTAGGGGCTTATAAGTAAATTAAATATGCCAACAGGGTATGAGACAATGTCACCATGTTTTAAGGGAGAGAACATATGCATTTTAGCACTAGATAGCAGTGGTAAAGTGAACGGAGTCCTAAAACCAGCAAAAACAGTGTAAAGAAAAGTGGAGGAAGGCAGGCAAAAAGTTAGGGGTGACCACCCTAAGGCTGTCAGGTGTAACAACTTATCACTGGCTTCTACAGTTAACCCTTTCCAACACTGCTCAAATGATAACCCATTTTATTTAGTAGAACAAAACTGATATATAAAGTAGGTAGAAGGGTCTGCCATTGTTCATCTTGAACAAACTCAGAAAGAACATGTTTCACATTTTAACCAAAAATAACTCTGCTGTATCACCTAGCCACCCCCTTGCACATACCCCTATACTTATTGGCACATAAATAAACACCCTTGAAACAAATACCATACTGGAATCAGTGTAATGAATCTCAAATGTATTAGTACAACATTCTCAAAGCATTGCAACACATATGTACAGTGAAATATACTACAGGATGACCTTTGGTGGGCAGCAGTTCATATAGCAGGAGCCAGAATGGGGCACAGAGATCTAAAAATAGAGAATCCAAAGGCAACAGTCAGTGGCCATAGACATAGGGTAAGAGGCTGCCATGTACAAAGTCCAACAGATTACTGGAATGTTAAGTGAAGTTACAGTGTCTCACCTGAGTGTCGCTGGAAGTACTGCTGTATAATAGTTGTTCTGTTGTCAACATCTTCTTCCTCTGCCTCCTCTTCCTCACTGTCCACAGGCTCCACCGCTGCCACAAGACCATCTCCAGGCACAGCCTCCTGCAGAAAAGGCACCTGGCGTCTCAAGGCCAGGTTGTGCAACATGCAACATGCAACGATGATCTGGCACAACCTTCTTGGGTGAGTAGTACAGGGAGCCACCTGTCAGATGGAGGCACCAGAACCTGGCCTTCAGGAGGCCGAAGTTTCTCTCAATTATCCTCCTTGTACGCTCATGTGCCTCATTGTAACATTCCTCTGCCCTTGTTCTGGCATTCCTCACTGGGGTCAGTAGCCATGAGAGGTGGGGTAACCAGAGTCACCTGCAAATATAGGGTGACAAATGATAGATACACACTAATACCTTAGTGGCAATCCTATACCCAGACACCAACTTATACTCGGTGGAGACCTTTGGCTCACCTATTAGCCACACCAGGTACCTCTGGAGTTGGCCCATCACATATGGGATGCTGCTATTCTTCAGTATAAATGTGTTCTGCACAGAGCCAGGATATTTGGCATTCAAATGGGAAATGTACTGGTCCGCCAAACACACCATCAGCACATTCATCGAGTGATAGCTTTTCCTATTCCTGTAAACCTGTTCATTTCTCCGGGGGGGACACAAATGCTTCATGTGTACCATCAATGGCAGCAATGATGTTTGGAATATGTCCCAGGGCATAAATGTCAGCCTTCTCTTGGCCAAATCTTCCACCAGGGTGAACACGATGTAGCTGCGCATGTGTTTCAGCAGGGCAGACAACACTCTGGTCAACATGTTGGAGAACATGGGCTGAGACATCCCTGATGCCATGGCCACTGTAGTTTGAAAGGAACCACTTGCCAAGAAATGGAGCACTGACAGGACCTGCATTAGAGGGGGGATACCTGTGTGCTGGCGGATAGCTGACATCAGGTCTGGTTCCTATTGGGCACACAGTTCTTGGATTGTGCCATGATCAAGTCTGTATGTGATGATAATGTGTCTGTCCTCCATTGTCGCAAGGTCCACCAGGGGTCTGTACACCGGAGGATGCCGCCATCTCATAATCTGCCTCAGCAGTTGTAGCCTATGGAAAAGAACAGTGATCAGAGGGTAATATTTCCACATATATTGCACTAATGTTGCTGAATCTACTTTACAGAAGCAGTATGTGAAGTCGAGAGTCAGTTAATGTGCCAATGTCTGCTGTGACGCAGTTAGGTGCCATGCCCTGTGCCCCCCTGAAATGGTGGCTGCCTGACCTGTGAGGAGGGACAAGTGGAAATGAGGTAAGTGCTCTGGCATTGGCGCCGTTGCGGTAGGTGGTCGATGACCGCCGCACAGATTCACATTGGTTATTATTGGGCCCTTTGGGTTCCAGGAGCCAATGGCGCTGTACGCCGGTGGTGACGGTACGCACTGCCACGGACGTCACCGCCATTTTCTAACTACTTACTCACTTGCTACCTGACCGCCAACAGGAGAGGACCTACACTACAAGTGCTGCTGTGATCTGTGTCTGGAAGCGACAATGGCTCATGTGTCTGGGGAAAGGACCTGCCTTCACTGTGGAGGAATTGGAGAAACCCCAGTACACATTACTCGACGGTCCTCCAGACAAACAGGTGAGTACACTGTGAGAAGATGCGTGAGCAATACATGTTTGGAGTGGTGTGGGTGTAAGCCACATGTTGGGGGGTGCTGAGGCGTCCTGGCCTGAGTGCTGCATGAGAGGTGGTCAGTATATGTGCGTCAGATCATGGCTGGGAACTGGTGGGCAATGAGTATGACGGTCCGGATGGGTGAGTAATTACATTTTCTGCTGTCTTTTCCATGCACGTCAGCGCCCACCAGAAGAAGGGTATTTGGCATGCCATCGTCAAGGAGGTGCGGACCCTGGGGGTCTACCACAGGTGGCAAGAGATGGAAGGACCTGCGCCGCTGGACCAAGAAAACGACGGAGGCCCAGCTGTGGCTGGCCTCCTAATGTGGAAGGGGTGCCTGTCGCACCATGACCCCCCTGATGTTCCGCATCCTGGCGGTGGCCTATCTGGAGTTGGATGGGCGCTTGAGGGCACAGATTCTGAAAGGTGACTTTGCGCGCTTTACGAGTTAGCTGCATGGGGGATGTGGGCTGTGGGTGCCCCTAGGTCAGGGCGATCATGCAGGGTAGGTCCCTTGTTGTGCAGCCTCTGGTGCACTCCTACCCCAATGGTGTAAGTGGCCATCTACTTCTGGGCAGGGTCCTGTGGGTTTCAGGTGTGCAGATGCTGGCATTAGGCATTGTAGCCCATGGGCTGGTGACTGTCTAAGTAAATGGTTGGGCATGGCCTAGTGCGTAAGGTGGCTCCCTGTGTGCTGTGTCCGCTAACGTTAGTGGTGTTGCTGGCATTGTCCCAGTGTATCATCTGTCTCTCCCACCACTTTTTGTTTTGTCATCCTGTCCTTGTGTGCATTAGCATCATCTGGCAGAGGAGCAGAGGCATTGGCGACAGAGGGAGCTGCATCCCACATGGGCCTGGAGGCCGAATCCACCGAGGGTGAAGGCACCAGTGGGATGGAGGGCGAGGGGAGCTCCACGACAGGGACAGGAGGGGAGACCACAGACAGCGACTCCTCCTCCGATGGAAGCTCCCTGGCGGTGGCGGACACCTCTGTTCCCGCCCCAACAACAGGTACAACCGCCACCCCCCCTTCCAGCACTGCCTTCCCAGCAGCCCCTCAGCATGTTTTCCGTGCCCACTCACCCAGGAGGGTGGGCATCTCCTTCGCCCCAGGCACCTCAGGCCCTGCCCCAGTCAGCCCTGCTGCCCTCAGTGAGGAGGCTATTGACCTCCTGAGGTACCTCGCTGTTGGGCAGTCAACCATTCTGAATGCCATCCAGGGTGTCGAGAGGCATTTGCAACAAACAAATGCATAGCTGGAGGGCATTCATTCTGGCGTGGCAGCCCAACAGAGAGCATTTCAGGCTCTGGCCTCAGCGCTTCCATTGTCCCTGTGTCCAGCCTCCCCCCTCCAACTTCCACTACCCAGACCCAATCCCCTCAACCTCAGCCTATCCCAAGCACACCTTCAGGCCAGCATTCAACCAAATCAACACACAAAAGTGGCTAGGCCAAACACAAGAACCCCACTTCATCTCACAGGCACTCACACAAACACCATACCCATGCAGACACACCAACAGTCACTGCCTCCACTGTGTCCCCCTCCTCCTCTTCGTCCACCTCCCTCCTAGTAGCGTCTCCACTCACACCTGCATGCACTACATCTTCATCAACTACCTCCATCACAAGCACGCCCATTACAACACACCCCTCACGAGCAGTCACCACCCCCACAACCATGCACACGTCCCCTGTGTCCTCTCCCAGTGTGTCTGTGACCCCTCCTCCCAAAGTAACCAAACGCAAGCACCCACCCACCCAACAGCCATCCACCTCACAACAGCATCCAGCCCATGCACCTTCACCCAAACTAAGCAGACATACGCCTCCTACAACCATACCCTCTTCCTCCACTCCGAAACCCTCTCCATCTTCCCGTCCAAGTGTGTCTAAAAAGCTTTTCCTGGTAAACACTGACCTCTTCCCTACGCCTCCCCCCGTTCTTCCCCGCAGGCCAGGGTGTCCAGATCCCAGGCCAGCACCTCAGCCACCAAGTCGTCGGACGCTGTGGAACCTGCAAGTCCCAGAGGATTAAACGGGGCACCCGTCAGGGCAGACAGTGTGCCACCAACACCTGCAAAGGACCAACCCATTCCGCCACCTGCCAAGGTGAAGAAGGGGCCAGCATGCAGCACGGCCAATGAGCACGACCCACCCAGCAAGGCCTCATCCAAAACTCAAGATGACAGTGCCAAGGTCCGAGCAGCATCTGCCAAGGTGGGAAAAAACCCAAGGCAAGGCACTTCAGGCCTCGGAGGCACCAGGTGAGGGACTGGTGCCTACCATCAGTACCGACAGCCCTGCAACCTGTACCGCGGCAAGCACTGCCGCAGGCACCGCCACCTGCACCACCATCTGCACCGCCACCTGCACTGCCACCTCCACTGCCACCTGCACCCCCGCTGCAACAACAACTGTCAGCAGCAGCATACCCAGTGGGCATCCCTCCACCACTACCGGCACCAAGGGCAGCACCAACAGCATCCCCGCCACAGGCACCGCCGCAAGCACCGCCACCTGCACCACCATCTGCACTGCCACAAGCCCAGCCGCTGCCACTACAACTGTCAGCAGCAGCATCCCCAGTGGGCAGCCATCCGAGGCTGCAGGAGATGGCCAGGAGCCTCCCACCACCACTTGAAGCACCCCCACCAGCACCGGCACTACCACCAGTTTGCAGCATTAGTCGCCGCAGGATGGAATTCGGCCTGCCTCCATTGAGTATCATGCTACCTGTTCCGTGCAAATCTCGTGCCTCAGACACCCAGGTGAGCCTTTGTTTTTCTAACATCTGCCAAAAGGCAGAAGTGGAATTGGTGTGCTCTGTGTGTGGGGTTGGTGACCACCTGGGTCAGGCTGATGTTGCTAATGCATTCCAGGAGGCTGGCGGAGTTATAGCCCATGTGGTCGTACAGGCGGAAGTTAAGGTTTCTGAGTAAGATGTAGTGCTTGGACTTGATGGCTCGAGGGGTGATGAAATCAGTGATGGTGTTGTAGAAACTGGTGCATGGCCCAGGGGGTCTGTTGGTGAGGGTACCTATGATGGTAGGTCTGCCATCAGTGTGGATTTGGAAACCGAGGGGTTTAATGATCGGGTGATGTTGTCCTCAGTAGTGGTACCTCAGATTGTCTCTCTGTGGATGATGGTGACTCTGGCATGGTTGTTGGTGCTGTTCTGGTATCCCATCTTGTAGCCTCTTGACATTGCGGTGGTGATGTTAGGGGTGGAGAAGGGGTTAAGTCAGGTGTCTGTGATGACCATTGCATCGGAGCAGGGGTGGAGATGGTGTCCCAGACTTCAGTGGTGTGTTTGCAGAGACATCGTTCACTGAGCAGGAGACATCAGAGACATCAATGCAACCTATGCTATTCCACTGTATAGTACTCCACTGTACATCACTCAAATCTGTGCTACTCTCCTGTACACCATTCCATTTTTATGCTATTCCACTGCACCCCACTCCACTCAACCCCACTCCACTCTACAGCACTTTACCCTACTGCACTCCACTGTACTCCACTCAACTGTAAACTCTACACTCTACGCCACTGCAGTTAACACCATAACCCTCCACCGTACTCCACTATACTTTACAGTATAGCACTACAACAATGTATTCCTCTCAGTGCCACTGTACAACACTCTATTTACTCTATAGCACTTTACAACACTCTACTACACTCTACACAGCTCTCTCCATGCTGCTCCCCAGTTAATGTATTCTATTCTATCAGGCACTACTGCACTATACTCTACTACTGCACTCTACCACACTCCACTGTACGCTACTCTATGCCACTCAACTGCACAATAGTATATCCCACTCCTCTCTACCATAATGTACTCACTTTTCTATACTCCAAGCCACTCCACTGTACAACAATTTAATCATTTCTTTGACACTCTACTCTACAACACTTTCTGATGACACAGCCCTCTAGTTCACTGTACCACATACCACACCACTCTACAACACTTTACTTCATTATTTAGTACGCCACTCCACTCAATTTGATTTCATGCCACTGCATTCTAGAACACACTACTCCAGTCTATGCTACACCAATTCACTGCACAACATTTTACCCTGCTCTATGGTACTGCACAACACTCCACTGTACCCCACCCCACTGGACCACACTTTACTCCACTCTATGCAACTCCACTCTACAAGACTCTACTACACTCCATGACACTGTACACTATAATCCACTCTATGCCCCTACATTACACTGTACAACCATCTACTCCACTCTAAGTCCCTACACCCCACCGTACAATACTCTACTCCACTCTACAACACTTTCTAAAACTCTATGATACAGCACCTCACTGGGCCTTCTTTCTCTCTGCTGCCTTCTTCCTTTTATGCTCTTTTTGCCATCTTTTTCCTTTCTTTTCACTTTTTGCTCTTTTTGCCTTTCTTTTCTCTTTTTGTGCCTCTTTCACTCTTTTTCCTTGTTTTATGTCTTTTTTTGCCTCCTGTGGCGATCCCCATGCTCCCCTGCTGCTGCTTCCCCTGTAGCCCTGCCCCCTCCCAGTGCCATGTTTCCCACCATCCCACCTCCCAGCTGAGCAACCCCTCCCACTTTCCTCCCCTTTTTAATGGTGGCCGCTGCGTGGTGAGTGGGCGGCTTCACTGAACTCTGGTCAACGTTAGCATTGGTCCCCCCGTGGAGCACTACCTGTTGCTGCCCTTCGTCCTCTGAGCCTGCCTGGCTCAGTGTGTTAGTTGCCCTTCTCCACTCGCAATCCCCCAGCTTGCACATCATCCCTGGTGGCCAGTGGTGACCTACAGTCTCTCTGCTGCCCTCTGACTTTTTTGCTCTTTTTGGCTATCTTTTTCCTTTATTTTCTCTTTTTACCCTTCTTTTTTCTTTTTTACTTTTTCTGTGCCTCTTTCACTCTTTTTCCTCATTTTTTGCCCTTTTTTTGCCTCCTTCTGTGATCCCCACGCTCCCCTGCCGCTGAAGACCCTGCAGCCCCATTTCCCTCCCAGTGCTGTGTTTCCCACCCTCCCGCCTCCCAGGTAAGCAACCCCTCTCACCTCCCTCCCCTTCTTAATGGCAGCCACTGCGCAGTGAAGGGGCGACTTCACTGACCGCTGGTCAGAATTAGCATCGCTCCCCCCACACAGCACCACCTGTTGCTGCTGTTGCCCTTCTTCCTCTGAGCCTGCCTTCGCTCTGTGTTTTTGAGGCCCTTCTCCACCCACAGGCACCCATCTGCATCTCATCCCTGGTCGTCAGTGGTGGCTTTCTGTCTCTCTGCCGCCTTCTGCCTTTTTCCTCTTTTTGTCTGTCATTTTCCTTTATTTTCTCTGTTTACTCTTTTTGCCTTTCTTTTCAGTTTTTGTTCCTCTTTCACTCTTTTTTCTCATTATTTTGCCCTTTTTTTTTCCTCTTTAAGTGCTCCCTGTGATCCCCTGCTGCTGATGCCCCTGCGGCCCCACCCCCCTCTTAGCGCTGAGTTTTCTGCCCTCCCACCTCCCAGCTGAGCGACTCCACCTACCTCCTTCCCCTACATAATGGTGACTGCTGTGCAGCCACGCTACTGGCGCACCAAAGGCAAGCCCATCTGCCCAGCACCACAAACCCTGGTTTCCGCACTATCCATTGGTGCGATGCAAGCACCCTGCACGCTCTCAACTCTGGAGGCTCCACCACCTTTCATTGTGCCTCGTCCAAGGACACCTTCGGGCCATTCTCCTGCCACAACTGCACCTTCACCTATCCACGCAATCTAAACCACCCCTTTGCTATACCACCCAGACACCTCAGATGTATACTACTGAACACCCACTCTCTCATCACGCACGCAATAGAAGTTTGAGACCTCCTCGACTCCACCGCTCCCGACGTCACCGTCTTCACTGAGACCTGAATCACCACCTCCTCAGCATCACACATCACCACTGCCATTCCCGACGGCTACAAAATCATACATCAAGACCATGTCAACCAACCAGGAGGAGGTGTCACCATCGTACACAAAAACTCAATCCGCCTCACAACCATTGTCGATGTCCAGACCCGTTGTTGAATACCTGCACTTTCAGATCCAGACAAATCCAAACAACACCCTCCACTGCAACCTCATCTAGAGACCCCCTGAACCCCTCCCACCCTTCAGCAAAGCCCTGGCTGACTTGATCGCTCCCCATGCCCTCCTCTCAATGGACTACATACTCCTTGGCAATCTCAACTTCCACCTCAACAACCATAGGGGCCAGAACATATAACCCTCATGGACAACCTCACCACCCTCTGACTCTAGCAACTGGTCAACCTCCCCACGCACTCAGCAGGACACCCCCTCAACCCCACTGGAAACCTCATCGCCTTCTTACACTCTTCCGAACTCCACTGGACCCTAGGATCACCATTGCATCCACTTCACTTTCACCAAGACAGTTGAACAGCACCACGGACACCCGCTCCCTCGCAGGAACTGGACCAAGGTCGCAGAAGCCCAGCTCACCAATGCTCTCAGCCACTTCCCTCCATCAGGCACCACAGACACCAATGCCTCAGCCCACAACCTCCACCAATGGATCACCGACTGTGCCAACACCCTAGCCCGCCTAAGGAAACCCTCCTGCAATGGACACCACAAGAGACCCAGCTGGTTCTCCCCCGACCTCAAAGAAACCAAGAGTGCATGCAGGCGAAACAGTAAAAGCACAACAGACCACAAAGCCTTCAAAGACAACATCACATCATACCACCGGATCATCACAGCAGCTAGAAAATCAGCCATATAGGAGTGAATCAACACCAACACACACAATAGCAAGGAACCCTTCACCATAGTCAAAGAATCCACGAAACCTGGCACGAACCCCACTGAAATCCTGTCCTCCCAAGACCTCTACAATAACCTTGTTACATTCTTCCCCAAAAAAATACAGGGTATCTACTAGGTATTCACAAGCAAAGGCCCACCTCCCGCCCACCAGCACCACCACCGAATCCAGCCACCAACTTATTGTGAACCACTGGACCCTCCTCATCCTGGAAGACTCCCTGAATCTCATGAATACATCCATTCTAGGGCACCCTCGGACCTATGTCCCCACCACATCTTTAATGGAGCCGGCAACACCATCACACCTGAAGTATGCCGCACCATCAACCACACCATTGAGACAGCCACCTTCCTAGACACCTGGAAATGCGTGAAGAGAAACCCACTACTGAATAAGCCATCTGCAGACCCTACGAAACTGAAAAACTACAGGCCTATTTCACTGCTCTCTTTTCTAGCCAAGGTAATCGAAAAAGGGATCAATGCATAGCTCACCCACTTCATCAAGACCAACCACATCCTCGCCCCTCCCAATCCGGATTCAAAAGCAAGCAACCACAGCCGCGAACCCGAACTCCTAGCAGCCACAAATGATATAGCTGTGGAAGCTTACAGAAACCAGATGTGGAGTTCCCCAGGGGTCCTACCTGAGCACCACATTCTTCAACCTCTACATGACCCCACTCACCAAGACTGACAGACTTCATGGGCTCAACATCGTCTCATATGACAACAACACACAGCTCATTCTCTCCCTCGCAGATGATCCATAAACAGCCAAAGAGAACTTTCACAACGGAATAAAGGCAGTCACTAACTGGATAAGAGATAGCTGCCTCGAGCTCAACTTGGACAAGACCGAGATACTCATCCTGGGCCCCACCACTACTGCATGGGACAACTCTTGGTGGTCAAGTGCCCTCAGAACTGCCTCTTCTTCTACCGACCACCACACAACCTCGGCATCATCTTCGATTCGTCACTATCCATGACCTGCCAAGTCAACACCATCTCATCCTCATGCTTCCATACTCTCTGCCTACTCCAGAAGATCTTCAAGTGGATACTCATCGACGCAAGAAGGACAGTCACTCACGCACTCATCAGCAGTAAACCCGACTACAGCAATGTACTCTATGTCGGAATCAACAAGAAACTCCAAGCTAGATTTCAGAGAATACAGAACGCTGCGGTCAGACTGATTCTGGACATCCTCCGCCACAGCCCCATCTCCGTCCACCTGGGAGACCTACACTGGCTCCCTGCCAACAAACGCATGACTTTCAAGCTCTTGACACATGCATACAAGGCACTTCACAACAGTGGACCTCCCTACCTCAACCACTGCCTCTCCTTCTACACACCCTAAAGGCAACTCCGCTCTGCTCAACTGGCCCTTGCCACCATCCCCAGGATCCAGAAGAACACAGCTGGAGGAAGATCATTCTCCTACTTCATCGCACAGGCCTGGAACACGATGCTGCTCCATCTCTGGCAGTTCCCCTTGCTGGCTCAGTTCAGGAGGGACATCAAGACCTGGCTCTTCGATTGATGCTTGTCCCCCAGCTAGCGCCTTGAGACCCACAGGTGATATGTTGCGCTTTTATAAATGCCGTTTGATTGATCATATCAATAATATACTTGCTTGCATGTACTATTTGTGTGCTCTCTTTCTTTCTATAGCTTATTGGACAAAAGAGCTGTAACGTAATTGTTAGGTTCTGAATGTATACGCACAAAACCGCTGTTATAGATAGACTTATTTCAAGTAACTATAACTTATGCCCTAAGGTACCTATAACTCGCACCCCCGCCATGCACAGTTTTCTCAACAATAATTTCATTGGAAATGTTGTAGTGATATTATCAATGATGCCATAGAATTTGCCATCAATTATGTAATTTGTGTAGTAATTAGCTGTGCAAGGCAAGGGAGCGAGTTATAGTTACCTGAGGGCACAAGTTATAAGGCCGGATGTATCAAACCATTTTGCGTTCGCAACCAGTGTGAATCGCAGAATTTGGCCATTTGCGAATGCAAAAACGTGGTCTGCGATGCATGAAAGGCACTTGCATGCCAAAAACAAGGAATTGCAAAATTTGTGATTTTATGCGAAGCACCATGGTTTTGCGTGTCGCATTTTGCATCTCGCAATTTGCGACATGAAATACCGAATTGCTATTAGCATTTCGCAAATTGCAAGTCAGAATAACGACTCGCAAATACCGATTCGGTATTTCACGCTGGAAATTGTGAGACGCAAAATGTGACACACAAAACCATGTCGCAATTCGATGCATCAAAAATGCGCAAATTGTGCATTTTCGCAGAATGGCCTTTTGCACATGCAAATTACCACGGAGTGAAACCAGGTGGTAACCAGGTGCAACCTATATAAAGAGGCCCAGAATGCCTCAGACTCTTTTCCACAATGGCTGCACTCTACGTCATGGCGAGGAGAATGAGGATCTTGGCAGGTTTGAGAAGAAGGAGGAGGAGACAGGAGCGCATTTTCTGAGTGCGCATGACCCTTTTTGACCAGACTAAGGAGGAGATATATGATAAGTACAGGTTGAACTCAGCCATGATACTTGACCTGATAGCTGAGCTACAACCCATACTGCAGCGCTCAACACATAGGACAAATAGCATACCCACCCATGTGCAAATATTATGCTCCCTGCACCTATTTGAGCTATCAAGGGGTCATAGCAGCAGCTGGAGGAGTATCACAGAGTGCCCTCTCTAGATTTTTCAATGCATTTATCAACGCCATGCTGACTAGGATACACCAGTACATCAGGTTCCCCCACACCCCACAGGAAATACAGCAGACAAAAATAGATTTCTACCAGATAGCACAGTTCCCCCACGTCCTAGGTGCCATAGATGGGACACATGTTGCAATCTGTCCACCATCGGCCACAGAGTATGTGTACCGCAATCGTAAATACCAACATTCCATGAATATACAGGTGATATGCAATGCCTCCTATATCATAACTGATCTTGTGGCCAGGTACCCAGAGAGCACACATGATTGGTACATCTTTCGCCACAGCGGGATTCACACAAGACTGCTAGCTGGGGAATTTGGTGAAGGATATCTACTAGGTATTGTCCCTCTGTACACTGGTGCTTTGATGGCGCTGTGACGTCAGATGGGTCACTTACTGATTATATCCTCTGTTCCTTCCAGGAAACAGTGCCTACACAGCACGCACCTACATGATGACACCCTACCTAAATCCTACAACACCAGAAGAACAGATATACAATTCAGCACAAAGGGCAACCCGCAACTTGGTGGAGCGCACCTTTGGCCGGCTGAAGAGTCGCTTCCGGTGCATCCACAAAAGTGGAGGTGCACTACAGTACAGCCCGGACACGACCTGTAGAATACTAGCCACATGTGCGATCCTGCACAATATAGCTACCACCAGGGGCATACCGGTGGATATATCTGATCCAGACTCAGATGAGGATGATAATCCCATACCCCCCCTACAACCAGCAGACAGGACCAGTGCAGCAGAGGGCAGGCAAAGGCGTGCTGACATCACACACAACCATTTCAGATGTAAGTAGTAACAATACAACTTCACTGACGTGTTCTGGTAGTTAGTACCTTTATTACCTTAACGTCAGGTAACATAAGTGTCACTAGCAAACAAAATAAACATGTGTCATAAAATAACCATTAACAGTGTCTCACTATTGTATTCATAGATCACTGTAAAACAAAATATGCAGACAGTCCCCTGTGGCCATCAAAGTCACTTTTTACGGCCACGCAAGCCACTCGAGTGAGCAGTGGCCTCGCCGGCATCTCTGGTATCTGCCTCAGTGGCAGTGCTGTGTCTGGCACTGCGACGCCTAGGATCTGTCGTGGGCACTGCAAGGCTGCTGAGGCTAGATGAGTCCTCAGTCTCCCCTAGGGAACGCAGGTCGTACCACCTCTTTCTAATATCCTCCACTGAGCGCTGCGCAACCCCCACAGCGCAGATTTTGGTTTGTATGTCTGCCCAGAGTTTGAGCTTCTCACTCTCTGGGACCTGGAGTGTGCTCTTCCCGAACATCCGGTCATGGCTCCTCATCACCTCCTCAGTGTGCACCTCCAGTTCCTGCTCACTGAACTCCAGTTTTCTCTTCCTCTCTCCCTTCTCCTTTCCATTTGCAGAGTTATCCATGCTGATGTGAAGTCCTGCCTTGCTCACAGACTTGCTCCCTGTGGCTGGGCTGTGTCTCTCTCATTGCTCCTTTGGGTGTGGCACCTGCAAACTGCCTGGGATGACTCACTTCCTGCTTGTGATGTCATCAGGCTCTGCCAGGTGTGCGTTCTCGCAATTTGCAATTTTCAAATACCGAATCGCAATTTTTTTTGTGATTCGGTATTTGGGCCTCGCAAATTGAATTTGCGATTTTTAAGAAATCGCTAATTCCGAATTGCAATTATGTTACATTGCATATTGCGACTCAGAAATAGCGATTTCTTACAAATCGCTATTTGCGATTCACAAAGGGGTTTGTTCATACATCTGGCCCATAGTTACGTGAAATAACTCTAACAGTTGAATTTCTATGGTTTTGGGTATGTAAATTCAGAACCTAACTATAAGGTCCCTGTCACCTTTGTTTTTTCATAGAATTTCTATGTTTTTTTTTTAAATTCCATTTTGTTACTATACTATTTTTTTTCTAGTGAGTTTTTCAGGTTTTTTTTTTTACATAAAGAAATATTAATGCTAATCCAAACCTCGCCCCGAACGGCCTTTAACTGTATGTAGCAGGGGCTTGTTGCAGTGCTTGGACTGCAGCCACACCCTGCGGCCAACCCCCCATAGGCATCCAACCCTGCACCACGCAAGGCCTTCAACTATATGGAGCTCCAAATGGGGCACCTGCTATGTTTATATTTCTAAGTGCTTCTCATTGAGGTTTCATTTCTGTGAAATGAAAATCGGTGCCAAAATGGATCCTCATGTGCTTATTTATCCAAGAAGAGTCCACGGTTTTTCACAAAATGTCTATTCAACTGGAGAACTTTCTACTGGCTAATTTTTAAGTGCTACCTCTTTGGATAAGTCGCTCATTTTAGACTACCACTGCATAAAGGACCAAGTTGCATCCAGTGATCATGTCTGGTGTAATTTTGGCAAAGAGACTGTTCTTCAGTGTCTTACTATTTTTTCTTCTTATGAAGGCCACAAGTGGCGCATCACTTGCTCCACATTCTCATTGCTTCCACATGCAAGAAGCAGCATAAAATGCAAGAGCAATTGTTCCATCTGTTTTTTGTTTTTCTGCCTGATTGATAGCGGGCAGCAAAACAGATGAAAAGTCTGCTGCCAGTGAGCAAGAGAAGTTATTTTGCTCCTGCCCACTGGGAGCAGATTTACAGTTTGCTCTCAAACTACTATGTCTCTAGGGTGGGCAGCTCTGGAAATAGGGAGCTGTTCCTGGGGGGGGGGGGTGGCGGTCCCCAAGGCCATTAATTGCTCCAGGAGGGGAGCCAAGTGGCCCCCCATTCTTCCTCTAGTGTAGGGCAGCCCAGAGGAAGTGGTGGTCCTCAGGGCCAAAAACAGCCTGGAAGGGTGGCCACCTCCCACTTAAATATAGGCCATGCCCGAGGGAAGTGGTGGTCCCCGGGGCTAATTCTCTTTATTTTTAACTTTATTTTTGGGACTTTGCTTAGTCCAAGTCCCAAAATGGCTGCCAACACTTCCTAGTTGCGTGTTGGAAGCCAATCAGATATAAGCATAGGGATCCTTGCGTATGTTTTTTAACTTAAAATTTGTCTGAAACTACTGAGCAGACTGACAACAAATAACAAAAAGGGTGCTTTCTGGACCAAGAGCTAGCTTTTGCCAAAGTTGGTGCAATTCCCTCCAGTGGAAATGAAAAATTAATTATTAATGAATTATTACCTAATAAACGTCCCACCTCATACCCTACAAACCTAGCAACCCGCACCTAAAATATAATTCAAATAAATCAATATCACATAATATACATAACTAATATCAATCATGTACTTACTTAAAGATTATTAATTAATTGATTATTACTTAATTAACTTCCTTCCCTATCTTCCTACAAACCCAACAACCTGATATGACACTTTTAGCAATTACATAAAAAATTTGAAATCACTTAAAATTACAAACTATATTAAAATAATTTGTAACAACTATACAAACAATAGTAACACATAACATTAATATAGTAGCTACAATGAAATAAAATAATTGAAAATGATATCCATTACAGCTATATTATCAAAAAGGACATTAACAACTACGATATTCTTAACGATTTTAATTCCCTGCAAAAACAATATTCTTGACAAAGACATTTCTGCATCATGATATTTAGAGCCCTGTATTTCTCCAAGTACCTAAATAAATACATCAGTTAATAGAAGCATGTGTGGAAAAAGCTCTGGACACACAATTAGCTCTGGAACTGGCGATATACTATCACTTTTAGTCAGACATGTCATAACATGTTATTATTTCCTAATTTGCTACGGTGTCTATACTGGATTCTATATTGAATATTTGAATTCATGTTAGGGTTGGGATTCCCTTGCTCAAGAGTACGTGACTGTAAACAAAATCCTTATTATTTAGACAACTAAGACAGGGAAGAAGCACTACAACATAAACCGGGATTGACATTTTAACAAGTACCCACTTCCATTCTCTCTACTGCTTCTCTTTTCATTTATGGGCTCCTGTATTTGACAGTTTTTGCAGCCAGGAAGCAGCTTGTGTATATTTCACGTCACCTTAATTCTTACATTTTACCACTGGACGGCATGTTTAAATTATAGATCAGTGAAATGCATGTTAGTTTCTTTGTACATCTGACCCATAAATTAAATGATGTTGCTATGGAGAAAAGCAGATGTTGATGTACATTTTGCGGTGTTTCTACTTAGCTAAATTACTCTGGGATGTGAGAATCTGGTTCGACTGCTTTAGCATTGTATGTATCATTGTATTTTATGAAAAGTTGGTAGACTTATTTTTGACGTAATGTAATAGGGTGTGCTGCACTATTTATGGCGTTGGAGGTCTTGGAAACATAAATTTGTCAAACTTTGTTTTGCTCTAGATTTCAAAGATATGCCAATGCTTCTGCAATACGTATCCACATTTAACCCACCATTAGGCTGGATGTATGTAAAGAAATGGCTCCCTGTTGCAGTTACCCCCCACTTTTTGCCTGATACTGATGCTGACTGGACTGAGAAGTGTGCTGGGACCCTGCTAACCAGGCCCCAGCACCAGTGTTCTTTCACCTAAAATGTACCATTGTTTCCACAATTGGCACAACCCTGGCACCTAGGTAAGTCCCTTGTAACTGGTACCCCTGGTACCAAGGGCCCTGATGCCAGGGAAGGTCTCTAAGGGCTGCAGCATGTCGTATGCCACCCTAGGGACCCCTCACTCAGCACAGACACACTGCTTACCAGCTTGTGTGTGCTGGTGGGGAGAAAATGACGAAGTCGACATGGCACTCCACTCAGGGTGCCATGCCAACCTCACACTGCCTATGGTATAGGTAAGTCACCCCTCTAACAGGCCTTACAGCCCTAAGGCAGGGCGCACTATACCACAGGTGAAGACATAGGTGCATGAGCACTATGCCCCTACAGTGTCTAAGCAAAACCTTAGACATTGTAAGTGCAGGGTAGCCATAAGAGTATATGGGCTGGGAGTCTGTCAAAAACGAACTCCACAGCTCCATAATGGCTACACTGAATACTGCGAAGTTTAGTATCAAACTTCTCAGAATAATAAACTCACACTGATGCCAGTGTTGGATTTATTAAAAAATGCACACAGAGGGCATCTTAGAGATGCCCCCTGTATTTTACCCAATTGTTCAGTGCAGGACTGACTGGTCTCTGCCAGCCTGCTGCTGAGAGACGAGTTTCTGACCCCATGCGGTGAGAGCCTTTGTGCTATCTGAGGACAGAAACAAAGCCTGCTCTGGGTGGAGGTGCTTCACACCTCCCCCCCTGCAGGAACTGTAACACCTAGCAGTGAGCTTCAAAGGCTCAAGCTTCGTGTTACAATGCCCCAGGGCACTCCAGCTAGTGGAGATGCCCGCCCCCTGGACACAGCCCCCACTTTTGGCGGCAAGTCCAGGAGAGATAATGAGAAAAACAAGGAGGAGTCACTGGCCAGTCAGGACAGCCCCTAAGGTGTCCTGAGCTGAGGTGACTCTGACTTTTAGAAATCCTCCATCTTGCAGATGGAGGATTCCCCCAATAGGGATAGGAATGTGCCCCCCTCCCCTTGGGAGGAGGCACAAAGAGGGTGTACCCACCCTCAGGGCTAGTAGCCATTGGCTACTAACCCCCCAGACCTAAACACGCCCTTAAATTTAGTATTTAAGGGCTCCCCTGAACCTAGGAACTTAGATTCCTGCAACTTACAGAAGAAGAGGACTGCTGAGCTGAAAAACCCCTGCAGAAGAAGAAAGAAGACTGCTTTGGCCCCAGTCCTACCGGCCTGTCTCCTGCCTTCCAAGGAAAACTGCTCCAGCGACGCTTTCCCCAGGACCAGCGACCTCTGAATCCTCAGAGGACTGCCCTGCTTCCAAGAGACCAAGAAACTCCCGAGAACAGCGGCCCTGTTCAACAAAGACTGCAACTTTGTTTCCAGAGGAGCAGATTTAAAGACCCCTGCAATCCCCGCAAGAAGTGTGAGACTTGCAACACTGCACCCGGCGACCACGACTCGACTGGTGGAGAAACAACACCTCAGGGAGGACCCTCCGGCGACTCAGAGACTGTGAGTAACCAAAGTTGTCCCCCCTGAGACCCCACAGCGACGCCTGCAGAGGGAATCCCGAGGCTCCCCCTGACCGCGACTGCCTGACTCTAAAATCCCGACGGCTGGAAAAGATCCTGCACCCGCAGCCCCCAGCACCTGAAGGATCGGAACTTCAGTGCAGGAGTGACCCCCAGGAGGCCCTCTCCCTTGCCCAGGTGGTGGCTACCCCGAGGAGCCCCCCCCTTGCCTGCCTGCACCGCTGAAGAGACCCCTTGGTCTCCCATTGAATCCTATTGCGAACCCGACGCTTGTTTGCACACTGCACCCGGCCGCCCCCGCGCTGCTGAGGGTGTACTTTCTGTGTGGACTTGTTTCCCCCCCGGTGCCCTACAAAACCCCCCTGGTCTGCCCTCCGAAGACGCGGGTACTTACCTGCTGGCAGACTGGAACGGGGGCACCCCCTTCTCCATTGAAGCCTATGTGTTTTGGGCACCACTTTGAACTCTGCACCTGACTGGCCCTGAGCTGCTGGTGTGGTGACTTTGGGGTTGCTCTGAACCCCCAACGGTGGGCTACCTTGGACCCCAATTTGAACCCCGTAGGTGGTTTACTTACCTGCAAGAACTAACATTACTTTACCTCCCCCAGGAACTGTGAAAATTGCACTGTGTCCACTTTTAAAACAGCTAAATGTGTTTTATGTAAAAAGTATATATGCTATTGTGATTATTCAAAGTTCCTAAAGTACTTACCTGCAATACCTTTCAAATGAGATATTACATGTAGAATTTGAACCTGTGGTTCTTAAAATAAACTAAGAAAATATATTTTTCTATAACAAAACCTATTGGCCTGGATTTGTCTCTGAGTGTGTGTTCCTCATTTATTGCCTGTGTGTATGTACAACAAATGCTTAACACTACTCCTTTGATAAGCCTACTGCTCGAACACACTACCACAAATAGAGCATTAGTATTATCTCTTTTTGCCACTATCTTACCTCTAAGGGGAACCCTTGGACTCTGTGCATACTATTCCTTACTTTGAAATAGTGCATACAGAGCCAACTTCCTACAATGTACTATAAAACTATAATTTTAAGTAACCAAAGGAAGGGTCATTTGGGTGAGGACCCGAGACTCAAGTTACAGAGCCTTGAAAGATTCTATATAATCCATAAGAAAGGTGTGCGCGGACTCTTAATTTAAAAGGTGAAACTAAATCATGCATATTAAATGGAGGGAACTCTCTTTACTTAAACACAGTCAGTAGATAGACAGCATTGGCATGTTGATGGTGTGGCAGTGGATGAATGCAGGTGCCCAAAGCTCTACTCAGAATTCCGCAGTCAACGCTATTAAATATCTGCATAACTTCAATCCACCCCTGCCTCTTTCTTAGTCCAGTATCAGACACTCCGTGACCCTTTATCTCGCTCTTCCCCGTTTTGTGACAGTGTTTCCCTTTCTCTTCCTCCTTCTTTATACCCTTTGGTTTGTTTTTCCCTCATCTGCTCCCAGGAAATGTCTAATGAGGAAAAATAAAGGCTGGTCCCCAAAAATGAGTATGGGCCTGCCCACTTCAGCAACCATTGGCTCAAACTAAGCACTCCTAAAAGGAGAAGCTATTGTTAAATGAAAGGTGAGCATCAAAAGGAGTGCATAGGCAACAGCTGTGAAGGGCATTTGGGGCTTAATGAAATACTTCTGTACCGCTGCAATATGGTGCCCTATTTTACAGAAGTGGAAGCCTTGGTGGTAGAACACTAGCACACCTTATATTATTTGCCAAATAAAAGTTAACCTTGCTGCTGGAAATGACCATATTTTGTGTAGTGTTCCCCGACTCTGTGCCTTTTTTTATTGAACCTATGTTTGCTGGCCATAGGTCTGCACACTTTACTCCAGCTAACCAGTGGTAAAATGCTTGGGCTCTCCTCCCTAAACATGTTAGGACTGGCATAGTCCTAACTCGAACATTTTTAATTTACTTACCCTAGTATATGGTACAACGTGTACAGGGCATGTAAATTCAATGCTGCTACTGAGGTTTAGCACTCAATGCACCACCCACTAAAGTAGCACTGTTAACATATCTCCAGACACTGGCTGAGCACTTTCCCAGGTTGCTGAGTAATTTACTAGGTTATAGACAAGGAACATATTATGAAGAAGTGTCATCACATGATGAACAAGGACGTCATTCTCAGTAAAACACAGAGCCACATAGCTAAAACGCATCACCATAGAGTCTTAGGAATCTAAGAACACGTGGCAATGACCATCTTAGATTCAATGGGTATAAAAAGGAGGACATGTTGAGAACAAAAAACGTTTGAAACAATATAGGTCTCTTTATGACTCTATCCCTGTTCGTATTTTGGAGTTAAGAGGTATGCAACCACTACAGAGAGGTTATGATAGAAAGAGTAAATTAAATGGTTTTAGTTTTCTAAATTACTGTCTACAACACTTCAATGATTTTACAATGGACTGTAGGATAAGAAATGAATCAGAAAATTATAAGTTTGTAACTTTGAAGTTACACTAGTGGAAGCTTTGGAGGGGAATTAAATAGACATTGGTTGTTGATTTAAGTGTTGATGTATTGGACTAATTAATTTATCTGGGTATGTTCTCTAAAACAAGGGAGTTCATGTATGTGACAATATAGAAACTGACCGTGTGAAGAGGTGAATTTTTTTTTTGTAATGGATTTAGGTGAAAGAATGTAAGTAGAGAGCTTTATTGAGCGTAAGGGTGATGCAGTGATTAAATAAAATAGCTTCAAAGTTACTCCCTTTTCGTTCTGATCATAACATAATAAATATATATGACACGTGTATTAAATATTTTTAAGATGGGATAGTTTGCCATATACTGAATGTCACCTTTAACTAGAACATCATTGTTACTTGTCAAAAATGTGTCTATGGTTGCAAATTATGTTTTTATCAGTTCTATATATGGATTTTAAGTAGTATACTTCCTTGGTGTACTTACCTTTGTTAATTGAATTCCATAGTTATTCTTCTTTTGATCTTTGTAATGGTTTACTTTTTACTAGTGCTGTAGTGAATGGCAAATACATTAGATGGCCCTGGTGGAGTGAGAAATGTAGTGAAACGTGTTGCCCTTCTGCAGCTGTTACTATTGCCTTAATATTCAAAATGACTTTACTTTTGGATTGGTGCCCCTCATTTGTTCTTTTGATAACATAGTGACTTTTTTACAATTCGGGCAAGCTGTTTGTAATGGGTTCTGGGTCTACCCGTGGTGGATATTGGAATAATTATATAGACACCGAGCTTGTTTGATAATTTCTTTCTTAGTATTTGTATTCCAGATTCTTTATCTCTTTCTTGGGATTTCTTGGTCGTCTCCTAGTTAGTTCACCAGTGTGATGTGATGTTTTTTAATTCCTCTAGGGCGTTCGGGTGGATATCGGAACTTCGTCCCTCTGATGGTGGAGTAGGCTCTGGATCTCGTTCCAGTAGAGATGGACCGGTTTTCCCCAAAATAAAAAGAACGGGACAGCAGGTAAGTGTAGATGTTAGCTTTAGGGTTTGTAGATGGTTAGTAGGGTAGTGGGAGGGTAGGGGTGCAGGGTTGTGCATGGGGATTATACCTATAGTGGTTTCACCTTCCCGTGGATACTCTCTCTATTTCTCTCTTAGTATTCTGTTATAGCTGGATGGTTCTTTACACCACCCTGTCCGTGGGTTAGACGTTCTCTCCTTCCTTAAAGCACCTCTTCCCCAGTCCTCCCTTCACCCCCACTAGACTTTTCCCACCCTGCAACCATTCAGGTAGGAGTTTAAACCCGAGGTACGATTGTACCTGAGTATGCCACGCCCCTCCTGGGATGCAGCGGCTTCCTCCATTTTCCCCCGGCGTCTCTCTGGAGCTCTTTAGCATCTCTCTGGAGCTCTTCTGCGTTTCTCTGAAGCTCTTTGGCGTCTCGTGCAGCTGTTCGCCCGACTCCGGTCTCCTCCGGTCCTCGTTAGCGGCTTCTCTCTCTCTTGCTTCTCCGTCTCGCGGTTCTCTGGGGACTCCGGGCATCCCCCTCTCTCCGGTCTCCATTCGCCAGTCTCCTTCCGGCTTCTCTGACTCCTCAACACGTCGTCCTACATCTCTTTCATTCCCTCTCCTCGGGAACTCCTCCTCCGACGTCATTTCTGTTATGATGGTTCGCTCTTGAGTACCCTGGGGGTATGAGCTTATCGGCTCTGGGAAATGATGCGTAACCGTGGCGATAGAAGCCCGGTTACTCTGGTATTTTGTAAAGAGGGTGCACATGTTGTTTACGGTTGGAGCTAGTCCAATCAGGGGTTGAAGGAACTGTCTATCTATCTTCTTCTGTTTATTTATCTACTCACTGATCTGTCTATCTACCTGCCCGTCTATCTATCTACCAGCCTACCTATCTATGTATCTATCTATCTATCTGTCTATCTATCTATCTATCTATCTATCTATCTATCTATCTATCTATCTATCTATCTATCCATCTATCCTTCCAAGCATTTCTATATATGTAACTGTGTATCTATTTACCTATCTACCTAGCTATTTTTCTATGTAACAGTATCAATGCATACAACCTTCTCTGTCTTTGCAAGTCTATGTATCTGATTTTTCAACCCTTTCTATCTATGTGTAATCAATACTTACAAAAAGATTAGAAAAAAAC
This sequence comes from Pleurodeles waltl, assembly GCF_031143425.1. NCBI lineage: Eukaryota > Metazoa > Chordata > Amphibia > Caudata > Salamandridae > Pleurodeles > Pleurodeles waltl. Next base: position 623,032,510 of record NC_090438.1, on the reverse strand, counting down.
ATTAGCAAAGTCAAGAGGCTGGTATCCAATGTCAGACCAGTTAACATTATGAGGTCCAGTATTAACCAAGACCTTTGGATTTTACTAAAATTGTGGATATACCATAGTTAGCTATGGGGATTTTCAGCCAGACTGCATAATGCATCTCTTGTTGTGTAATTCATCTTTTTCTTCAACCCACTCCAGAATGCATCATGGCGCATGGGTTAGCCCACTTCAACCATTGGCTGACTTCACTGTGAGTTACTGCACATCGCCCTTTCACAGGGAGCATATCCACACGCAAAATAGTTTCCTTCAAAGTAAGCAACTACTACTGTAATGGGTGCTTTTTCAAATGGAAAAAGAGTTTTTTTGCCGTTATCCAATGTTTTTCTTGACATTGATGAGGGCCCCACAACAATAAAGTTTTGCAACAACCATGACTGAAAAAAACTAGAATTGTCAAATCCAAAGGGTTAGTGGTCAACGCAAGACCTATTGGCTTTGCCAATGCTTGTTTGAAAATGTTATTTCGTTCTGTATACCTAATCACATTATCAGAATGCATTCTTTTATTGCACATATTGGTCCACTGTATCACATGTAACAGAAAGACATTACAGTAATAGAGCAGTAGAATTACACTTGTTAGGTCTCACTAGAGGTCTTGAACTTTGGAGGTCAGCGCAGTTCATAGGCTAGATTATAAAGGCTTGTTAGAAGGAACAGTAATAGCAAGAAGCCGATAATGGCGTTTATGTGTGAAATTGGAATGTTAGATGACACTTCGGGTGTCACTAAGAACAGGAAGTCAGAGATAGGTCAAAACTTATACAGTTTCTAAGTCACACTGAGGGATGAAACAGACTGAAGACCGTTTCTGCATCATTTAATATGTCTTCATTTAAAAGCAATACTGTAACAATGTGTGACAAATAGGTCTGTACATCCAAGAAACAGAGTATGAATTTCATAAAACCTCAAAATACAGAATCAATTATGTTTTAATTTCGCTTTAAAGCAAACTAAAGAGACTTTGAGCCTCATTTCAAATGTTGTGGTCAGCCTTTCTGTCAGATGACACACTGAGAACAATTTCATGGGTATAAGACCGCCCAGAATAGAGACTCCTGTCTGTCTGGCTCGGATCACTATATCTTCAGCTTGCTAGGTTACTAAGAATGCTAAGTGGGTGATCTGTTATTTCTGAAACAAACGCCCAAAACAGGAGTTTGTTTTAGGAAAAAACAAAGCTACATTGGTCCTGATTTAGAGAGTTTTGTCTCTGTGCACAGGAGCCATTGATTTTTTTGTCTGTCCTCTACAGCTATGCTGCAAAACGCGGTCCCTTGTAGGGAAAGTAAAGCAACAGTCGCTTTCACTTGAACACCACAGGGTGGCCTTCACTGTGACCTGCAATGCAGTGACAGAGAGGTCACCAGGTCAAGGGTTTCAGACCTCAAAGCAGCCGATGCTCTGTCATGGGAAACCCAGAGATTCTCCTGATTCCCAAAAGGTTCCCTTGATTACCCAGACCGCCTGTTCTCCTAAACTATACATAAGGCCCGTAGTGTTTTTCAAGTTGACATAATTGCCATGGAGACCAAATAAAGAACTAGAGTGCTAGCATTTTGTGCTGAGGAGCGGCACCCTCCGTGACAAGTCGCTGGAACAGAAGCTGTGAAATTTACAGAATTTGCTACAGAAGTGGTTGCAGAAAGTGAACAAAATATGGTGTTTAATATTACTTTGATGATTTAATGAAGATGTATTTCTTACAAAAACAGAACATATGAATGCTGTTATTTATAGCATCATGTATTCATAACTGGCCAACAACAATTAATAAGAGATTTCAACATCTTTGTACAATCTTACTTCTCCAATTCAGCTTCCTGAGACTATCCCATATTTCTTGTCGCTGCACTCCTACTACATATTAAATTGAAAAATAAGCACATTTTGGAAGACATAGATAGACATTCTTAGGCTTTCACTGCACTGCAGTTGATTTTTTTTATTTTAATGATGCAAGATATTTGCAGGTAGAAGCTGGGTGCCATGGCGGCGAGGGACAGCAGGACCGCAAGGAATGTTTTCTAGTGCAGTCGGTTCCCTGGCCAGCCAGTCTTCAGGAATTACTTCTCTACTAAGCAGACCGAGTAATCGGTTACCCGTCGGCTCCTGGCGGTTTCCGCGGCTTTCACTCAGATCGGCAAATGGCAGCATCAGCACAGACTAAAGGCGGTGGAAGTAGGGATAGGAGGGTGCAGCAGGAGTCCTAAGATAAATCTGCTGGGGTTCAGAAGCAAAAATAATTATAAAGATGCCTTTAAATATGTTTTATTTTGTCACATTTTATGTGCGTTCAAAGACAGAGGTTAATGTCAGACATAAATGTCAACCTGCCTTCTGACTAGTTGCAGCTTATTCTTTGAAGGTGGAAACTCGTGTTTTCTTTCTCTGAATTCAAAGTTAGAGGATATTGTAGAGTGAACTATGGGACAATCTTACTGGGATACAGAGAGTGGGAAAGGAAAAGTTGTACGATTATTCTGTCACACAAAAAAATATCTGTAAATAAACTGGTCAAACATTTCAAACTATATTAGCAGTTAGGAAAACTTAAATTAAGTAAATTTTGGGTCATTTTGAAGTGAGATGAAATAGGATCAAAATAAATCAAGACACTTTTCTTGGTGATATATAAATGATAAAACTTTGCTGAAACAGGATTTCCACACATTATCATTTGAGTGATATATAGGCCCTCATTATGGCACTGGTGGTAAATCCCACTTACTGCCATGCTGACTGCCGCCAACATACAGCCACCACAGCGGATATCCGTTCACCATATTATGAAACACACACACCAATCTGTCACTATTCAGCCACAGACACAAGTCCGCCACACCAAAGGTCAGTGATAAACTGGCAATTTCAAAACCCACACCGTTACGCCAACAGAACAACACCCACCACATTGTGACCCACAAATCACCACGTTGGACATTCAATGGCGGTAAGCCATTGGTGGTACATACAGCTGCGCTCAAAATACACACACACATACAAAACAACACCACATTGATCAATTTAAATAACACACACCTGACACCCAAACACACACCAAGCAGACCCACTCACACCACTATAAAACCCACACCCACATTACCCACAACCCTTTACCATTACAAACCATTGGCATGAGACAGACACCATGAAGACAGTCAAAACCAGAGCCACACACCACCTACACCTATACACCACCCACGCACCCCACATCACACACCCCAACACATCACCCTACACACCCTCACCCACATAACTCACACAACAACCATGGCACTACAAAGACACCTCAGATTCTCAGAGGAGGAGCTAAGGGTCATGGTGGAGGAAGTCATCAAGGTAGAGCCTCAGCTATTTGGAGCATGGGTGCAGGAGATATCCATTGCTAGGAAGATGGAGCTATGGTGGAGAATCTTGGACAGGGTCAACGGCGTGGGACAGCATCCAAGAACCAGGGATGACACCAAGAAGAAGTAGAACGACCTACGGGGGAAGGTACGTTTCATTGCAGCAAGACACCAACTCGCTGTACAGAGGACTGTCGGTGGACCCCCACCTCCTCCCCCACAACTAACAGTATGGGAGGAGCAAGTCTTGGCAATCATGCATCTGAGGGCCTGGCCGGAGTAGCAGTAGGACTGGCCTCTTGGAAGTCAACTGTCTATTAGTATCACCCCCTATCTACATGCCATCACATGCCCCACCCTCACCCTCACTCCCATCACTCCACCATCCCCCACACACCCCACCATCATCCCAATGCCAAACCCTGCAGGCCATACCAATGCATGGACACCACTCACAGCCCTGCATGGACACCTATCACTAAAGCATACACACTAGAGAGAATCAGCTAGCCCACCACATACCAACTTACACAAGTGAAAGCTGCCAGGGCAAATGCACACAAAGAGGGCAACCCACCGATGCCCAACATGTCACACACAGAAACAATAACACTGCATTTACATCCCCACAGGGACCCCAGCCAATGTCGGCAGCGAAGAGGTGCCAGCACTATCTAGTCCACAAACAGAAGAGGCCTACAGTGATGACAGCAACTCTGGTTGCCTGGATCTGGATGACCAACCTGGTCCATCAGGGACCTCTGGACAGTCGGTTACCCAGGCACAGTCACACACCACCACAGAGCCTCCCCCATCAGGAAACACCACCACAGCACCCACTCAGCATACCCATACCTCTGTCCCCAGGACACGGCAATCAGCAGTGTGTCCACCACCACAGGGACCCCAGGGCACACCTCGTACCCAAGACAATCAGGGACCTGGGAGGAGTGCTGTGCGCCAGGGGGAGGACAGGTCCAGGGAATAGACTCTCCGGGAGGCACTCACCAAGATCCTGGGACCATACCAACATTCCCAGGATACGCTGGGCCAGATCCTGAACAATGTGCAGGAGAACATGCGGCTGCAGGAGGGACAGTACCAGGGGATCAGGGAGGACTTGCAGGCCATCAACACAACCCTGGTCTCCATAGCAGGGGTGCTGGCAGACATGGCCAACATCATGAGGGAGGCAGTCTTACAACAACAGGCCCCTGCCACTAGCCAGACATCTGAACTGCCTTCCACCTCCGCTGCCGCTAGTGGGCAGGAGCCTCCACAGGACCAACAGGCCGCCAGCACCCCTCCATGTGCGGAAGGTGAACCACCCCACAAAGGTTCCCTGCGATCCAGGCAGAAGCCAGAGACTATTGCCAAGACCCCAGCCAGGAAATGTGACTCTCCTTATTGTCACCCTTGTATCCCACTAAGTCACCCTATCCACCTTGAACTGCCATTGCTTCCCTTCCTATGTCCCCTTGGACAATGCACCTGTGCTACAGACTGGAACTATACCCTGGACTTTCCTCCATCATCACCCCATCACAATGCACTTGCCCCTCTCCTTCTTAGCACTTCAATAAACACCCTTTGAATAAAAATACAAGCATGGAGTATGTCAAATGTTTTAAGTATGTATTAGTTTAACCATGTTCAAACATTGCAATTCAACTGTACAATAATGTTTAAGTAGGAAAGACCTGTAGTTGGCTGCAGTGATCACACCAGGAGTGATAACGGAGCACCAACATCTGCAAAATGAGTTGTCAAAGGCTACAGTGAGTGGGCATAGAAGTGGGAAATAACAGCATGCCAGTGACAAAGATAATCCAAAAAATTACAATTAAATGTGAAGTACCACTGTCTTACCTGTGTGTCGTTGGAAGTATTGTCGAATCACTGGAGTTCTGTTGTACTCATCCTCATCCTCTGCCTCCTCATCCTCACTGACCACTGGGTCCACTGCTGCCACACAGCCATCTCCAGCCTCCTCCTCCTGCAGAAAAGCCACATGGCATCTCAAGGCAAGGTTGTGCAACATGCAGCATGATATGAATATCTGGCAGACCTTCTTGGGTGAGTAGCACAGGGATCCACCTGTTAGATGGAGGCACCGAAACCTGGCCTTGAGGAAGCCAAAGGTACGTTCGATAATCTTTTCTTGTTCTCCCATTTGCCTCATTGTAATGTTCTTCTGCCCTTGTCCTGAGATTCCTCACAAGGGTCAGTAGCCATGGTAAGTTTGGGTAACCAGAGTCACCTGCAAATATCGAGGTACAAAATTTAGGCACACACTATCCTATATGGCCCACACCATACACATATACCAACATCTAATGGGTGGGTACCCGGGTTAACCTATAAGCCACACCCTGTGCCTCTGTAGCTGGCCCATCACATTTGGGATGCTGCTATTCCTCAGGATAAAGGCATCATGCACCGACCCAGGATACTTAGCATTGACGTGGGAGATGTACTGGTCCGCCAAGCACACCATCTGGACATTCATGGAGTGAAAACTCTTTTGATTTCTGAACACCTGTACATTTTGCCGGGGGGGGGGGGAAATGCAAAATGTTTTCCATCAATTGCCCCAGTTATGTTAGGGATATGTCCCTTTGCATAGAAGTTAGCCTTCACTGTGGCCAAATCCACCAACGGGGGAAAACAACTTAGCTGCACATGTGTTTAATCAGGGCAGACAACACTCTTGTCAGCACTATTGAGAACATTGGTTGTGATATTCCTGCTGCCAAGCCCACTGTTACTTGGAAAGAACCAGTTGCCAAAAAATGGAGCATAGATAGGACTTGCACAAGAGGGGAGATCCCAGTGGGGTGACGGATAGCAGATAATAGGTCAGGCTCCAGTTGGGCACACAGCTCCATGATTGCGGCCCTGTCAATTCTATAGGTGAGGATAATGTGCCTGTCCTCCATTGTTGCCAAGTCCACCAGGGGTCTGTACATAGGGGTATGTCTCCATCTCCTATTTATCCACAGCGGTTGCAGTCTAAGGGATAAAAGAGCGAGGAACCAGTCACAAACTGAACATCGTAGCCACAACAGTACAATGCATGGTGTTAATTTTTAATATATAAGTGGTATTTGTTCTATGTGTCTAATTTTGAATTGTGATGCAGTTATTATCCAGGGCCTGCCCCCTCACCCCTGAAATGGCATCCGCATGTCCTGTGTGGAGGGACAGGTGGAAGTGAGGTAATTCCGCTGATGTTGTGCGCCGTTGCGGGAGGCGGTCGGGAATCACCGTACAACTCCTCATTGGTTAACATTGGGCCCTATGGGGTACGGTGGCCAATGGTGATGTACGCTGGCGGTGACGGTATGCACTGCCATGGATGTGACTGCCATTTTCTGTCTGATCACTCACTTGCTACCTGACCAGGAAAGGACCTACACTGCATGTGCTGCTGTGACCTGTGTCTGGAACCTGCCGTGTGACTGGGGAAAGGGCCCCTGCCTTCACCTCGGCAGAGTTAGAGCAAATGTTGGATGGGCTCCTACCCCAGTACGGACTGCTGTATGGGCCTCCAGACCAACATGTGAGTACACGGTGAGCACGATGCATGGGACATGAATGCATGGAGTGGTGTGTGTGAAGGCCTTGTGTAAGGGGGGTTGGTGGATGTCCACTGGGCGGCGTGCAGCTTGTGTGCTGGGCCCTGTGTGTGTGCACATGGCAATGTGAAGTGGTACGGTGGGCCATAAGTGTAACAGGCAGGACGGTCTGACTGATACAATTTCCTTTGTGTAGTTCTCTGCAGGTCAGCGCCCATCAAAAGAAGGGTATATGGCATGCCATCGCCAAGGACGTGCGGACCCTGGGGGTCTTTGGCAGGTAGAGCACCCACTGTCAGAAATGGTGGGAGGACCTGAGACGCCCGGCATGGAAGACTGAGGAGGCCCAGCTGGAGAAGGCCTCCCAACGAGGAAAGGGTGCGTGTCGAACCCTGACCCCACTGATGGCCCGCATACTGGCGGTGGCCTATCCAAGCCAGATGGACGCTTGAGGGCATCACAGCAGCCACAAGGGGGTCAGTACAATTCCCATCATATCAACTTATGCATGGTAGAGGGGGTCCCGGATGGGAGATGTGTGACAGTGGGTGCCCCTAGGCCAGGCCTGACATTGCAGAGTAGGCCCCATGTTGGGCAGAGTTCTGAAGTGATAATTCTGTGACCTAGCTTGTAGGCATCCACAACTGGTCAGGGCTGTGTGGGTTTCAGGTGTGCTTCAGTTGGCGGTATGTGCCCCACCCCATACCTTGGTGGCTAACATTATTACTGGTAGTGCATTGCATAGTGTTCAGGACTGTTCCTTGTGTGTGACGGTGGTGTGTACGCCAACAGTGGTGTTGGTGCAGCCATTGACCAAGTGTATCCTTTGTCTCTTCCCCACCTTTTTGTTTTGTTACCTTGTCCTTATGTGCATTAGCATCATCTGGTGGAGGAGCAGAGGCACCAGCGACGGAGGGAGCTGCATCCCACAGGACCCAGGAAGCAGAGTCCACTGATGCTGAGTGCACCAGTGGGACGGAGGGAAAGGGGAGCATAACGGCGGAGACTGGAGGGGACAGTTCGGACAGAGATACCTCCTCCTAAGGGAGCTGCCTGGTGGTGGCAGACACTTCTGTGACCAACCCAGCTCCAGGTACAGCCGACAACCCCGTACCAGCACTGCCCTCCCAGCAGCCCCTTAGTGAGTTGCCCGTGACCGCTTACCCAGGAGGGTGGGCATCTCCTCACCCCAGGCACCTCAGTCCCTGCCCCAGTGAGCCCTGCTGCCCTGACTGAGGAGGCTATTGACCTCCTGGGATCCATCTCTGTAGGGCAGTCAACTATTGTGAATACCATCCAACAGCCGGCAGCCCAAATGCAACAGACAAATGCATTCCTGGAGGGCATTCACACTGGTTTGGCGGCCCAACAGAGATCAATCCAGGCTCTGTCCTCCTCACTGATGGCAGCTATTGTCCCACTTTCCACCCTCCCCCATTCATCTTCCTCTTCCCAATTCCATTCCCCTCAACCCCAACCCATCCCAAGCACACAGGCAGACGAGCATGCACACAAGACAACACACAAGAGTGGCACAGGCAAACACAAGCACCACACATCATCCCACAGGCACTCACACAAACACCATCCAGATGCAGACATACCAACATCCACTGCCTCCACTGTCTCCCCTTCCTCCTCCTCCTCCTCCACCTCCCTCCCAGTTGTGTCTACACTCACACCTGCATGCACTACATCCTCATCCACTACCGGCATCACCACCTCCACAACAGTCATGCATACGTCCCCTGTATCCTCTCCCACTGTCTGTCCCCCCCAGATACACAAACACAAGCACTTAGACACCCAACAGCCATCCACCTCACAACAGCATCCAGCCCATGCACCTGCACCCAAACACAGCAGACAGACACCTCCTATAACCATTCCTTCTTCCTAAACTCCCAAACCTTCTCCCTCTTCCCACCCCAATATCCCTAAGATGTTTTTCCTCTACACCATTGACCTCTTCCCTACCTCCCCCATCCTTCACACCTGGCCAGGGTAGCAAAAACCCAGGCAAGCACCTCAGCCACTCAGTCCACGGGACCAGTAGTCTCCACATCCACCCGTGGTGGGAAAGGATCTAGGGTAACAGGCAGCCTCAAGGAAAGGGTGCCTGCCCCCAGTGCTGCCAGCAAGGGCAAGGAGCCATCACCAGCTGCTGCCATGAAGGGCAAGGAGCCTGCCCCTAGTGCTGCCAGGAAGGGCAAGGAGCCTGCCCCAAGTGCTGGCAGGAAGGGCAAGGAGCCATCACCAGCTGCTGCCAGGAAGAGCAAGGAGCCTGCCCCTAGTGCTGCCAGGAAGGGCAAGTATCCTGCCCCTAGTGCTGCCAGGAAGGGCAAGGAGCCTCTCCCAGCTTCTGCCAGGATGGGTAAGGGGCCTACACCAGCAGACAGGAAGGACAAGGGGCGTGGTGCAGGGACTCAGAAAGGGCCCCCACCACCAACCATGGTTGTACAGCCGTCCGAGGCTGCAGGGGATGGGCTCGAGCCTCCCCCACCACCAGCACCAGCAGTGGGCAGCCATCTGAGGCTGCAGGGGATGGGCTGGAGCCTCCCCCCACTACCACCAGCAGTGGGCAGCCGTCCGAGGCTGCAGGGGATAGTCTGGAGTCTCCCCCCACCACCAGCAGCAGCAGCAGCAGCACCACTGCCACCAGCAGTGGGCAGCCGTCCAAGGCTGCAGGGGCTGGGCTGGAGCCTCCCCCTACCACCACCACCAGCAGCAGCACCACAGTGAGCAGCCGTCACCGCCGGCAGATGGTATGTAGTCCTGCATCCACGGGCTGCTGTCTGGCCTTCCCCCTGCTAATCTTGTGGGTATGACATCCACTTGAGAGACTGTGACCTTGCACTCCCCAGAAACAGAAGCACAGGGCACGATGCCCCCTCCAGAATCAGTGGGCAAGGCACCCACCAACCCCAGCCTCCCCAGGATGAAGAGCACAGGGCACAATGCCCCCTCCAGAACCTGTGGGCAAGTCACCCACCAACCCCAGCCTCCCTAGGATGAAGAGCATAGGGCACGATGCCCCCTCCAGAACCAGTGGGCAAGTCACCTACTTGAGAGACTGTGGCCTTGCACTCCCAGGACCAAGCACAGGGCATGTTGCCCCGTCCAGAGAATGTGGGCAAGTCACCCACATGAGAGACTGTGGCCTTGCACTCCCCAGGACAAGCACAGGGCAAGTTGCCCCCTCCAGGACCAGTGGTATTGTTCCCTCTGCCAGCTGAGGTGCCCCCCCGTTCCCTGTCCCCCTGAGGTGCCTGCCTATTTTCCAAATGATGCCCCTGCAGTGTTCTCTCTGTGTTGCTGCAGGTGACAAGTGGGGCCTTGGACTTTGGCCTGTGGCCCATGCACAATGAGGACTGGGCAGTGCCCCTTGAACTGTACATATGTATATATCATTTGATTGAATTTTCGTATTTCTACAGTATTTATATTATTGCAATCATTTTATCACATTCTTGTAGTCCTTGCATTATTTATGAGGGGTATGGGGTAAATATGTTTTATTACTGCATCTGATTGTGTGTATGGTGTTGGGGGTGGGGGTTTTGCATGTTGCGTGTGTGTGTCACTCTCTTTTTCCTCCCACCCTCCCCTTTGTGCTAGGCAGCTGTACTCACGTGGTCATCTTCACCGTCGCTGGTGTTCATGGTGGAGCAGGACGTAGAGAATCATCTGGAATATCTGAAGATCTGGTTCCATGGTGGTGTGGTTGTTCCCTGTGTCTCCAATCATGAGTGTTTCCGCCAGGCTTTTGATGTCGTTGGTACCGGCCCGGAAAAGGTGGTAGTTTCCAGGGTCATAATATGGTGGGCGAAACATTGGCTTCCGCCTGGCTGTAGGTGGCTACCGCTGTGGTGCCTGTTGTTTCAGCCCTCGTGGCCGGTGTGGTAAAGTGTCTGTCTATCTGAGTTCTAAACGCCATGGTCATAATTTGGCGGTATTTACCGCCAGCCTGTTGATGGTATTACCGCCACTTTATCACTGACCGCCAGGGTTGTAATGAGGGCCATAGTTTTGTCAGTAAAACTGCATATAAGTGCAAATTTAGCAGCCATTTCAAAGGAAAATGTGCTGTATATAAATTACAGTGCACCTCCACACCATGCTTAAGTAATACAGTTGTGACAGTATGCCCCAAAGTGCACCACCAGCTACATACTAAACCCTTACTACTCCTGCTAAATGGGGGTAGTTTGTTACCTACACTTGTTCTTTGTGTGACAATTGGATTTTGCATAATCCCTATGACTTCAGTGATGTAACATTGATGGCAGTACTCCCACTCTGAAAAGTGCTCTAGCATCACTGCAAGCTAGCAAAGTGGTGGGTTTATTTGCTCATTATTAACCTGGATGTAACCCTCATAGATATTCTGCACCGTCAGGATGCTGCAAAAGAGGTTCAGGTAAAAAGAAACACTTGCAAAGAGGAAAAACTTCCAGAAGGGAAGGGAACATTATTTCTGCTGCTCACCCAAAATAGTTTATGATCCATTTCATGCCAAATTAGATGAGTCTGACAAAATGAAGATCAAACTTTTTACTTTACTTTACTTAACTTTTACTAAGCACTGAGGTTTATCACTTCTGGTCATGCATTGTGGTGGCATTAGCGGGTTAGGGCTCTCATAAAGTGGGTAACAGCAGACACAAGGAAAGCATTGGAAGGGCTTTCTTCTAGATTTGGGATAGGTTGTAATGCTCACAGGTAATCAGCAACAAGTTATATTCATGAATTGTGATTTATGGGAGAACGATCTTCAATGCAATTTTGATTGTATAATTTCTTGTAAGAGATTATTTTGCTAAAAATTTAATTATCTTAACTTAGCTCATATCCTGTTTAATAATTCACAAGGCAAATTAGTACAGTGAAGGATGCCCCAGAATGCTTTCACAAGTATTTTGCATCACTATCTATGCCCTATTTAGGTCTCAGACTTAGTTATATGCTGTTGTACCTATTGTTTCCAATACATAATAAAATTAGTGTAGGTTCCTTACTTTAGGAAGACACTTCAGGAAGATATTTTAGCAAGATACATAACAAGATGTTGGTCTACAGAGTGTGTTTTTTGTGAATTGGTGTAATTCCATTCAGTAGTTTTCAAGAAATTAGCTTCAACAAAATATAGATGTTTCACGCCATGGAGTATCCCCTGAGCTGACAGATCTAGAGATAAGAGCTGATTGGCTGCTACCAGATAAACAAAGATAATATGGCAGCCCTTTTAGGATGAAAAACTATTAAAAAAAATATAGAAGAGGGCAGGGAAGGGATACACACTCCCCCTAGGCCTGGGGGTCCTGCGGATCCACAGGGAAATATTTGTTTTAAAAAGCGCAGGCTCCTATGCTGAAAAAAGGACATGGGGGGACAATGCATAATATTTTAAAAAGGGAGTGAGTGTATGGCATTTTTGAGGCCCCAGTGAAGCAACCCCCTGGGTTGAATTAGTTTAATAGGGGGAGGGGGCATGAACTGCCCATCCATGGACCATTTCTGGGGCTGAGACCGCCATCCACCGGGCCATGCATTAAACTTAGTGAAGGAGGCATGTGGCTGCCCTTCCCGAGGACCCAGAGACCACATCCCCTGGTGCTGTGCATTAAATTGGGGGGAGGGGAATTATGGCCCCCTTCCTGAGCCATGCTACCAGCTCAAGGAACCCATCCTGCGTGGCCAGCTTCATCACGGTGTTCAAGGGACCTCATCCGCCTAGACAGCTTCTTTCGCCTACCCGTGAGAGCACAGCCTGGAAAGTCTTCTGTGCTCCCAATCAGCAGGAGCCAAAAGGTTAGTGGTAGGGGGAGCACAAAAGTTTTGCTCTGCCCTCTTGTGGGCAGGGTAAGAGAAAATTGCTCCTACCCAGCCGGAAAGCAAAGAAAAATAATTAATATTAAGTATAATGTTGCTGGCTCCTGCTTTGCAGTGAGCCGACTGGGATGCAGGGGCCCTGGGGCTTCTCCCACATCCCACAAAACAATTGAAGATGAGGGAGTCCCATATGGGCACCAACAAAAAAAATAAACAAGAAAAACATAATGATAAATGAGTAGCAACAGTTGGTAATTCATTATTCACTGCTCCAGCATGCACTGCCCCATAATGCCCTGCGAAAGCTTGTTATTTAGATTTGTTTGGATGCTGGTGGTGCCGCTAGAAGAGGCAGAGGGAACCACAAAGCATTTCCTTTCAATGTTGGGGACTACAGGTAATGCAATAGCCCTTCAGCAACATTAACAAAAAAAAGCAGTAAGTCTTTTGGGTCATTAAATCCATGACCCCAGGAGTGCTGACCATATTTCTTAAAGCACTCCAAGCTGGAGCTCTATGTATGTCAGTTGGAGTGCAAGGCTACCTTATAGTTGTTTTTATGGCTGCATTTTATTACCAGAAAAATTTTGGAAAAAAATCAATGATGTTCATTTTTTATAATAAGACTTTATTCAAAATGTTTTATGAAAATAACTTTTATTAAACAATTGCAATGTGTAAATTAATAAAATATACATTTGATTATAATAATTAGTCATTTTTGACAAAAACAATATTGCTTCATACATATTGAAACCCTAGATAAAGCCAGACAGCCCACTTTTTAAATGTATGTGTTTTGACCCTTTCACAAAGATAGGAAGTCTGTCTTACTTAAAATGACACCCTTTATGTTTAAAATAACACCCGCTATGTTGTAACATCATATTGGTAGCCTGCAGTCTGATATTGCACCCAACCTTACTCCGTGCACAGTGACAAACTTCTTAGTTTCAATTTAAAAAAACCTTAGACATTCACTGAAAAAAAAAAAGGTTAAAGGGGCATTATAGTTAGGTGAAAATGTTAGTTAAAAAGTATAGTTTCAAACAAAGTCACTGAAATGCATCATTTATAGTTATCTCAAAAACCTATAAAGTAACTATAACTCGCACTCACTAATAATTACTTCAGATATTACATCACTCATGATGTGTTCCATGACATCATTGATAATATCACCTCAACATCTGAAATTACATAATTAATGACAAGACTGTGCATGTCGGTGGCATGAGTTATAGTTGCTTTAGGGCACGGCTAAATTATGCACTGTACATGGCTGAAAACTATGCACAGCAGGGGCTAACTTCAGGACCTTGTTACTTTTCTCCCAGCCCCTGCTGCACAAGGGCTTTGGCTGTGTACAGCTGCAGGCTTTGGCCAAAGACCTTAACCTGATTGTGTCCAATCCACTACTGGTTGTGAAGCCCAACTGCACACCACTTTTTGGGCATGCGCATTGGGAGTTGGTGGTAAGACCTGGTCTATGCCTTTGCCCTGCACATAACCCACAGAGAGGTTTGGTAAGATAACATTGTCCTCAGACAGACTCTAGTTAACTGTGACAAGCTATTTTTTTTGGGTGGTTCTCAAAAGGAAATTTTTTGTTATTTTGTTTTTTCCTGGTTTTATTGTTTTTGCTTTCTTTCAGCAACTTTAAATGTCAAAATCAAATACTCTCCATTTTTTTGTTTATTTCAGAAATGCTTTTACACCTCCTCTCCTGTTATTGTTCTGTTCACCATACCAGATGTGGACTTTGCACACATGCAAGACATGTCACAATCCTTCAGGGGTGGCTTCACCTCTTGGTCTTGTCTTATGGCATACTTGGCCAAGTGACACCCTCCTCTGCCTCTGCTAAGGACCACGCCTGCTGGCAAGTCATGTACTCCCTCTCATGCTTTAACCTGAGGTCTCGTCACATAGTCGATATCCTAAAAGAGGACAGTTCACAGTGGTCTATGCTGAAGATTTGCTCACACAGCTTGCAGGTTTTTTTCATTTCCATTTCTTTTTGCCTGAGGGATAGCTTTAGAACTTCCAAATGCTCTACCAACTCCCCAGTGCAGGTTACCTCTTCATTGGTATCAGAAGCTGCTGATGTTATAGATGGTTCTGCCACACCTGTCAGGGTCTTCTCTCCCATCATCAGTTTTTGAATTAAGCAGTCTCTTACACAAGTGTGCAGGCCTTCTGCTATTTCTAGAATGGTAGATGTGTCTTGTGTTTACAGAGACAAGGCACTTTTCTTGTGGAAAGTTTGTTGGGTTCTCAACCAATAAAAAGCTCAGAATGGCCCTTAGAATGTATAAAAGTCCACAGATGTCTGCTAAATACACAATAAATAGAGCCTTCATTGCTAGGCATGCATGTGCTGGCTTGAAAGGGTTGTGTGGGTTATTTTATTTGGTCCAGCAAGCCGCGAGTAGACCACAAAAATGGCCCACACACTAGACCTTTTCAGCCAACCTATATGGCAGTGCCAGAGTGCCTGTGTGCTAGTCCACACTGGTCTTTTTGACTGGCAGAAGGACCATGTCTCACATCCTGTTGTGAAGGCCGCAATAGAAAATGTTCACTTGTTGACCGCTTATCAGAGTCTTTGGGGCCACAGCCCCTACTATTGCTCTATGTGTCCAAAATGGAGGAAAGAAGTAAAAAGCTTTATTTTTATCCTAGTGACTTTCGGACCTGCCCACAGACCGTTTACAGTCTAAAATTGCCACAATAAACAAAAGTGTGAAGTCTTTGAAGCCCACTGAGCATTTTTTACAACATTTTGTCTTAGAAACTACTTGCTAGCTCTGTCAGCTTTAAGGTGGTCTTCCCCACACTTTTTGCCTTACTCCTCCATTTTATGCTGATCTCATTTTTGCTGCCCTTAGGGCTCTGTGCACTTTACTACTTCTAAGCAATGCTAACGTATGAGTGCTTTAAACATAGTATAATTGGCTTACCTCCAACTAACACATTTATTTACTTGTAAACATCTAGTAAAGTGGTACTACATGTACCCAGGGCCTGTACATTGAGGCCCATATTTATACTTTTTGACGCTAAACTGCGCTAACGCAGTTTAGCGTCAAAAAGTTTTGCGCCGTCTAACGCCATTCTGAAGCGCCATGCGGGCGCCGTATTTATGGAATGGCGTTAGACGGCGCAATCAGACCGGCGCTGCCTGGTTTGCGTGGGAAAAAACCACGTAGACCAGACAGCGCCGGCGTAGGGGGAAAATGGCGCATGGGCGTCTTAAAATGGGGCAAGTCAGGTTACGTCGAAAAAATCGTCTTAACCCGACTTGCGCCATTTATTTTCGACGCCCATCCCCCATCAACATGACTCCTATCATTGTAAAGATAGGAGTCATGCCCCCTTGCCCAATGGCCATGCCCAGGGGACTTCTGTCCCCTGGGCATGGTCATTGGGCATAGTGGCATGTAGGGGGGCACAAATCAGGCCCCCCTATGCCACCAAAAAAATATATAAAAAAAAAAAAATTATACTTACCTGAACTTACCTGAATGTCCCTGGGGTGGGTCCCTCCATCCTTGGGGGTCCTCCTGGGGTGGGCAAGGGTGGCAGGGGGGGTCCCTGGGGGCATGGGAGGGCACCTGTGGGCTCATTTTGAGCCCACAGGCCCCTTAACGCCTGCCCTGAGCAGGCGTTAAAAAGTGGCGCAAATGCGCCGTTTTTAGCCACGCCAACTCCCGGGCGTCTCTTTTGCCCGGGAGTATAAATACCACGTAAAGGCCTGGGAGTCATTTTTTAGACGGGAACGCCTCCCTTGCATATCATTAACGCAAGGAAGGGGTTCACGCTAAAAAATGACGCACATTCCGGGAACTTTGGCGCTATTCGCCTCTAACGCCATAGTATAAATATGGCGTTAGTTGGCGTTAGTTTTGCGTCGAAATTGCGTCAAAAAAAACGACGCAATTTCGGCGCAAACGGAGTATAAATATGGCCCTAAATGCTACTAGTGGGCCTGCAGCAAGTCCGGACTGGTAGTATGGGCCATTGGGCATTTCCCAGGAGGCTTGAAGCTTGGGAGGCCACTTTTGCTACTGGGGGGCAGTTTTGTAGCAGTGCAGAATTTTAGAATAACTGCAGAGTTTCCTATATATTCAACAGTTTTCAGGCAACAACAGAATTGCCAAGTTAACTCTGTTGATTAATATACCTGCTGGAGAGAGAACGGGGTTTTGTCTAGTGTCAGTTTTGACTCATCTAACATAACGCACAGGGTTAATATGCCTGCTGCAAAGAATGTGGCATATGCAGATCACAGAACAGTACTTTATGTGCATAGCTCAGTGGGATACTGCTTTTGTCACAGAGATCCGTTTGTTTCTCTGTAGATCATAAGTTACAATCATATCTAGCACAGAGAGCTATGAACTGCCATCGCAGAGCTGCCTGCAAACAACATGGTACAGGATAGAAAGTTATGTTTTTCCCAGTCGTTGACTAATCAAACTCTGCTAAAAGAGGACTTGTTTGAATATAAATAAATTGTTATTAATAAAGTCAAACCTAATCATTGTGTTACCTTCTGAATCCTGAGTTTTTGCTTCCTTAGACCAAGCATTGTTAAAAATGCCTACCATTAACAACTTGTAGTCCCCTTTGTCAGCATTTTCTATACACTGATTTACACAGATCAATTGTCTCTGTATGTGTGTGATGTAAAGTGCTCCAACACACTACGCCGGTAACAGAGGGATTATAAAACAAATTAAATACATATGCGAGAGGGAATATGAAGAGATAAGAGGCACTGTTAAATGGTGATGATGAGGGAATCATTGAAGGACCCCAATAAAGGCTGCGTATCCTGGTGCACTGTAAGGTCATCATTTACTGTGCTTTAAAAATGAATACAATTGAATATATAATGAAAAATGTGTTGTGGAATGCAGCACTGTTGCCATTTGTTTCCAAATTTTCATGAAGAGGGGACCCCCCAAGTCCAATTGTCATGGTTAGGCTTACCCGCTATGCACCCTACGGGGGCTAGTCTAACAAAATCTGCCAAAGCTGTGTTGGGTTCCCAGGCTGGCCCTGCTCTGCAGCACTGATTGTGCCACTTCTTTTGAACATGTCTCAGACCTGCCATCCCAGACTTTGATTGCAGTTTTGAATTGCCATTTTGACCTGCCAAACTAAACCTTTTGCCAGGCCTAACCCTTACTTTCTAATAAATATAAGTCACTCCTATGCCCTAAACAGCCCAGAGGGTAGGGTACAGTACATGTAAAAATTATGACATGCATTTTTTACTTTTACATGTCTTGGTAGTGAAAAACTCTTAAATTTGTTTTTCACTACTTCTGGGTCTGACTCTTCCATAGGATAACATTGTGTTAACATATTACATTTAAAAAGTGCCAACTTTCAATTGGGAGCAGGTCGGAACCTCGAGTTTGATAGCTAGAGAATTGTACTTTAAAGCCCATTTTAATCAGAAGGTTGGGTTTTAAGTCATAATTCTGAAAATCCCACTTGTAGAAAGCTCTTTCAAAACACAAGGGCAGCCCATACTCAACAAGAACAAGAGTGTAAAGTATTTGAAAAAAACAAAGATTCTTATTAGTGATATACTTAATTTTAGAATAACATAAAGCAACAGTGGCTGTATACAGTTGCACTGTTCAAAATATGATTCTGAAGAAAAAATGAGTAGTCAAAAAGGCATGCAAAAAATGATCTATCCATCTATCTATCTATCTATCTATCTATCTATCTATCTATCTATCTATCTATCTATCTATCTATCTATTCACTGAAAAAAACAAAGGTTACAGGTATGTTATAGTTAGGAAATAGAATTAAACAAAATGAAATTCAATAAAAAAAAAACAAAGGTTACAGGGACGTTATAGTTAGGATCACATTTCACACATACAAAACCATAGAAATTCAGCAGTTAAAGTTAACTGAGCCAACTATAACTTGCACCCTGTAATGCACTGCTTATGACCTCACATAATACATCACTCATGACATGGTCAGTGACATCAGTCGGAGGGGACCCTGCATTGAATGTTGGTAATACCACAAGGAGGTGGTGATCCAGGGGTTGCGAGAGGGCCTGGCCCCCTCATTCTGATTTACTAATGCCCCTGCACTGAAAGTTGATAATGCTCCGTGGAGGTGGTGGTCCCTGGGGCTATGGCGGGGGGGCTGGGCAGTCTTCTTGCATTCTGATTTAATAATGCCCAGGGGAGGTGCCAGTCCCCTGGGCTGTGTGGGCCGCCATATGTAATTTTATTTTGTGCACTAGGGAGGTGGCTGTTCCTGGGGCTGCAGGGAGGGACCAGGTGGCCACCCAGCATAGCAAATCTAAATGCCCCTTGTACCTGGATCACCAGGGGGGTTGAAAAGAACAAGAGCATGTTTTTAAAAAAAAATTAGCCAAATTTGGGACATCGTCGCAAATTCACAGGAAAACAATTTAAAATATATTTTTGCTTGGGGGTGGAGAGTCCCCAGAGCTGAGAGGTCAGGGTGACTCTATCCTGGACACTGTCTTTCTTTTTTTACTTTTTTGTGAGACTAGGCTTCACCCAAGATGGCTTCCAACACTTCCTGTTTTGAATTGATGGCAGCCAATTTGAGCTATGCATTTCCCTGCATGAGCTCGTCATATTCGTGAAGTCATTGGGGTGGGTCCGCAGCCCTAGATATACACATTTATTTTCTCTTTAATATCTCTAGAACTACAGGACAGATTTACACCAAATAATCGAAATTGTAATCTGCACACCGAAAGCTAGCTTTCTGCCAACTTTGGCGTAATTCTGCCCAGTGGTTCAGGCTGTAGCCATGTTCAAAGCTCATATGGGAATCAACATGGGAAACACACATTTTTTGCCCCCACCCCGTTTCCCTTGGCCCATGATTTAAGGATCACCCCAAAAGCTTCTGTGCGCAACAAGAAACACCAGTACACTTTTTTTGTAAAGTTTCATCAAGATTCGTCAAAGGATGCCGAAGATATAGGCAAGTCAAAAAATATTTTTCTATGGAAACATGGTCCTAACTACCGCCACCGCCACTAGGTAATATATGTATGTATATGTCATTTGCATAGTGTCCCATGTGAAAAAAAAGGCGGAACCAAACAATACAATAATATACAATACATACATATGTGTTCCATAGAAAAACAAACAACCATATAAGTATCTGTATGCCACAGGAATTGTAATAAATCCATGCCCTTCTATCAGTTAAGGGAATTTTAAAGTTGATTTGTTGTGGTATGTAAGTGTCAAATATGTTTTGACCCAGTTAAGGATATTGGGTCTGACCAGGACCAACAAAGGGGCAACTTAGTTGTCTCCTTCAGGACTCAAAACAGATATAAAACCAATAACACCCAAGGTGCTATACAAGGAGAAAATTACTCAGGGGAACCCAAAGTGGGAACCTGAGGAGAAACAATACACATAAAAGTGCCTTGGAAATAGTATACAATGTGACAGGTTGAATAAACTGTAGCCTGGTATGTGGTCACTGGTATGCAGAATAAAGCAGGAATACTACTGTAATAGTGCTACATCAAAAGCCTCAAGAGGGTGCGAGGCTGGTGTATCCTGGATGGAGAAAATGCCAATAGTCGACGGTAAAAGCGGGAGACAATTATCTCCACTGCACGAGGAAGGGAAAAGTGTGGCTGTGGGCAGACACTGATGGAGGTGCGAGGCTGATGCCCACGGTGGATAAATTGGTAATAAAACTTATAACTATAACTTTGGAATTTGTAAAGTTTGTGAAGTTTAACCTTGGTTTACATGGGGAACATGTGATTTCCTAACTATAACTAAGCTTTAACCTTTGGCTTTTTCATTGATTTTAATGTTTTCATAAAAATGTCAAATCGTAAAGTTCTGTGTCGCAAGTGGAGAGTTGGTATGTGGAGTGTCCTACAGTACAGTGGAGGACAGTGTTACAGAGGAGTGGCATGGTGGCTAATATACTGAAGTCAAGTATCATATTCTGGAGCAGTGAGTTGTACAGTGGAATGGTGTGTCGATAAGCAGATTAGGGTGTCACAAATTGTTAGAATGGAGAAGAGCATTGTAGAGTTGATAAGGGTGAACTAGTGTGTGATAAAGTGAAGCATCATCAAGTGGAGTGTCGTAGAGTACAGCAGAGGAGTGTTGTAGAGTGGAGTGCAGTGTCATATAGTGGAATCGGATATTGTAGAGAGAAGTTGAGTGGCATGTTGTTGAGTACAGTGTACTACAATGGTGTAGAGTGGATGGGCACATAGTGCAGTAGTGTGTCACAGAGTGGCAAAGAGTGTAGTTCAGTGTTGTAGAGTGGAGCTGTATACAGTGGAGTAGAGTATCAGACAGAGGAGCACTGTAGAGCAGAGTAAAATATAGTGGAATAGTGTTTCATAAACTGAAGTAGAGTGGAGTATAGTGGAGTGGAGTACAGTGGAGAGTGGTAGTGCAGAGAGGAGTAAAGTTTCAGAGTGGAGTGGCGCTTTGTAGACTACAGTGATGTAGAGTGCAGTAGAGTGGAGTAGCATAAAATACAATCAAATAAAAGTGTCATAAATTGGAGTGCCATGTGCAGTAGAGTGTAGTTGGGTGTCCTATAGTATTGGAAAGTAATCTCGGCTACAGTAGCATAGAGTGGCACACAGTCTAGCTTATCTTTGCAGAGTGGAGTGGTGTACAGTACAATACAGTGTTGAAGAGTGTGGTACAGTGGATTGGCATACAGTGTATTTGCCATACACCATACTTTGAATGGCCCTTCTTGCATAATTTAAAGAATTAAGTAGCAAGCGTTACTGGAGGAAAAATTAATTGAAACCAGTAGAGAAGTAGACACACATACATACTTTACTCCTCAGTGCCCTAATTGGCTTTAGTTGAACTTTTTCAAGCCAATTCAGTGATCTGTCCAATGTGTAGCTCTTTCGGATTATACAAACAACACATAGATTGCAGGCTGTTTTTTTTTTTTTTTTACTATAAGCTGCATAATATGAGTCAAGGTGCACAGATGCGCTATTAACTGTACTATTTGGAGTCAACAACACAACACATAGATTGAGCGTGAAGGTATTTTATCTTGTTCATTCTATTGAATTATTCTTTCCTTTTATTCTTTTCATTTCTGCAAGTGCCTGGCGGATGGCTTTGTACTTTTCAGAGCACTTGTTAGGGTGTGATTTAGCTTACGCCCAGTGCTGTCATCAGAGCCAGGTCCGCCCTCCCTAGGATGCCCTCTTTACTTGTAGGCTAGTTATTTTACCATTTACTACATAAAATGAGTCAGGGTGCGTGGATGCGCAGTGGACACATGCAGCAGGTGCGCTGCTGGCGCACCAAAGACAAGCCTTCCTGCATCTGTCCACCCCAAGACTGCACCATGCGCCAGGACCCTTGGTCCTTTCACCCTGTACAGGTACTCTAGTGAACAGTTTTTACAATTTAAGTCGGACAAGCTCCCATTATGTAAGGTTTTTAATCCAGGTCCTGATCAAATCACTTGGGACTTTTTGCACTTTTTGCACTGTAACTGGGCATGCATGAGAGAACATAAAGGCCCATATTTATACTTTTTGACGCAAAACTGCGCCAACGCAGTTTTGCGTCAAAAAAATTAGCGCCGCCTAACGCCATTCTGAAGCGCCATGCGGGCGCCGTATTTATTGAATGACGTTAGCCGGCGTTAGCCGCCGGCGCCGTCTGGTGTGCGTTAAAAAAAACGACGTACACCAGGCAGCGTCGGCGTAGGGGGATATGGGGCTTGGGCGTCAAGAAATGGGGCAAGTCAGGTTGAGGCAATTTTTTCGCCTCAACCCGATTTGCGCTTTTTTTTCCGACTCCCAACCCCCATAGAAATGACTCCTGTCTTAGCAAAGACAGGAGTCATGCCCCCTTGCCCAATGGCCATGCCCAGGGGACTTCTGTCCCCTGGGCATGGTCATTGGGCATAGTGGCATGTAGGGGGGCACAAATCAGGCCCCCCTATGCCACAATTTTTTTTTTTTTTTAAACTTACCTGAACTTACCTTAATGTCCCTGGGATGGGTCCCTCCAGTCTTGGGTGTCCTCCTGGGGTGGGCAAGGGTGACAGGGGGGGTCCCTGGGGGCATGGGAGGGCACCTCTGGGCTCCTTCAGAGCCCACAGGTCCCTTAACGCCTGCCTTTTGCAGGCGCTAAAAAACGGCACAAAAGCGGCCGTACGTCATTTTTTTTGACCCGCCCACTCCCGGGCGTGATTTTTGCCCGGGAGAATAAATCCGACGCACATGCCTCGGAGTCGATTTTTTAGACGGGAACGCCTACCTTGCATATAATTAACGCAAAGTAGGTGTCCACGCTAAAAAATGACGCTAACTCCATGGACTTTGGCGCTAGACGCGTCTAACGCCAAAGTATAAATATGGAGTTAGTTTTGCGTCGAAATTGCGTCAAAAAAAACGACGCAATTCCGGCGCAAACGGAGTATAAATATGCCCCAAAACCTCTTACCGGAGATCTGATGACATTCCGTCGCCCCAGCCTCAAATGAGGGACATTTTCAATTCCACTTTGTTAAATTTGCCTCGCTCATAAAACACAAAACAGAGTTTTGTAACCACCTGGAAATCTACACTCCAGATTTATTGTGTCTTACTGAGACCTGGGTTAATGAAACTACAGCCCCAGACCTGTTTGAAGCCCTTCCATCTAGCTTCTCCAGGTCTAGAGTAGCTCATGCTGGTAGACATGGGAGCGGAATTGTTGTTATTTACCACGATTGTTTTGAGGATCTGTGTGAACCGATCAATGTTACTAACTGCAAAGCAATGTTGGTTAGCTGTAAACTAGCAAGTATACCATTTTTAAAGTTCTTTTGATTTATGGGGCCCCAGGGCCCAAGGCCGGCTTCCTTAGTGTTATGGTAGAATCCTGTAGCAGAATGCTGAGTTTACTATTCTTGGAGATTTTAATTTTCATTTAGATAACAAAAGCAATAAAGATGCAGAGCAACTTTTAGACTTTATGGCCTCTCCCATAGAGAAAATTCTGCTTCTCACGTTGCTGGACATATTTTGGATGGTATCTTTTCCAACAACTTAAGCTTGTCTGTGAGTGATATTTTTATCAATTGCTTTGTTGAACCATTAAGCAGTTAATTTTAGTTTCAGTACTGCCCCACGCATCAATGCTGCTAAAAGTGCTATAACTGCAAGAAAAATCCACGCTTGTAATAAAATAAACAAATTAGATTTAGCTACAGCTTTAGATTCTTCATGGACTACCTTTAAGATAGACTGAACCATAACAGCACAGGCATTCTCGGAGTGGTTAGAAGCTGCAGTTACTACCCTAGCCCCTGTTAAAGTAATTAAAAATCACAAAAGTAGACATTCTGCCCCCTGGTTCTCCCCTCAATTGAAGGAATTAAAACAAAAAGGTAGAAGGCAGGAAAGAGTGTGGAGAAAAAAGTGTCTGAAAGAAGAGACCAAATACAATTTATGTATTCAAGAATAGAAAAATCTCATCTTCATAGAGAAATTCTAAATATTTCTCGAATAAAATGTGTTCGGCAATGAACTCGGAAAGAGAACTCTTTAATATAGTTCTGACTCTCTAATCATCTTGTGTGGCTCCCTGCTAGTTATTCTGTGACCAACTTGCAGAGATTTTTTTTTTTTAAAGTGGAGGAAATCCATGGCAGATTGTATTTTAAGGTTAGCTCGTTCGCTTCAGCTTCTGCATCTATTAGAAATATCCCAGCCAAAAACATTGTGGGTACATTTCCCCATTTTAATAAGAAAGGAGTATCTGAACTTATTTGTTAAACGAAATCCTGAGTGCCTTTTGATCCCTGCCCCCACAAATTGTTTAAGAAATGATTGGGGTGGTGACTCTTCTCCCGACCTAACTGCTGGAGTCTTTCCTCCAGAACGAAAAAATGCATCTATTCTTCCGTTGTTGAAGAAGTTAATGCTAGATTCAAAAGATGTACAAAATTATCAACCAATATCTTGCCTACTTTTTTTGCAAAAATATTGGCGAGACACTTGAATGTTACACTCTCTAAATTTCTGGAAGAGGCCGATATTCTTGATACTGCTCAGTTTGGCTTCAGGCCTAATCACAGCACCAAGGCAGCCTTGGTCATAGCCACTGAAGAGCTGAGAAACATCTTAGATAATGGTGGGAAGGAGCGATGATCCTGTTGAATTTATTGGCAGCCTTTAACACCATAAATCATGAAGGTATATAGACACAATCGGCAGATATCAGTGTGGAAGGCAGATTGTTGCCCTTGGGTAATCTGAGTGTAAATCTTTCACATTACCATGTGGGGTTCCACAAGGTTCCTCTTGAGTCCCACACTCTTTAATATCTATGTGGCACCTCTTACCACATGGATTTGTTCATTTGGTTTTATTCAAGTTGCATATGCAGATATGGTCTACAGTTTGATGTTGAACTCTGTGAAAACTGAAATTCTTCTCTTTGATTAAGAGTATGTTTCTTGGGACCAAGTGTGGTGGTCTCGGACACTCGGTCCTCCTCCCTGGCTGGTAGCATAAGTTAAGAATCTAAGAATAATTTTGGATTCCAGTTTGTCAACATACTGACCTCTGCTTGCTTTTTCTTGTTGAGGATATTACAGGAGGTGCTTCCTTTTATACCATTTGATTTCCAAAAATCAGTATTTACTGCCTTAGTGTTGTCAAGGCTTGATTATTGTTATGCGCATTTGGACATTCGCCAGTGGTCTTTGAAAAGCAGCTGCTCTCCTGCTTATGAAAATCCCTAAGTTCAAACAGTGACAAGAGCGCTGTATAAAATTCACTGGCTTCCTGTAATAAAAAGAATGAGGTTTAAGGCATTATGCTTAACTCACAAAACCTTGTATGGAGACAGACCCGCTTATCTGAAGGAAAGAATCAGTTGGTATTATACGAGAAGAATGCTATGTTCCACTAACTCTCGAAACCTCATTGGGGATAGAATTCAAACAAAAAACTGGGTACCAGAAGCTTTATCTATTCTCCAGCTAAGCTATCTAATAATCTTCCAGGACATCTTACACACCAGTCAAATTTTCTTACCTTCAAAAAACAGCGTAAAACTTGACTATTTTCCTGCTTAGAGTAATAAACGTTTACCTCAGGTTTTTCTTTTTGATGTATATATAATCAAAGCTTTGTTGTTTATGTTATTTTGCTTAACCTAGGCCTCCTTTCAAGGTATTGCAGTTGATATTTAGTGCCAAGAAGCCCCTGGCATTTGCGCGCTCCACAGATCCTTCAATATAAATATCAATATATGGATAGGACTCTCACCAGTGTATACTTGTATGTGCAAACTAGCTAATGTGAATGATTTATGGTGTTAAAATATTTTCTTGGGTGTAGGGAATCACCATCTGTTGGCTTTTTGTATTTTGAAGGCGTTTTCGTTATTTTGTAGACATGTAGGATGAGGCGATTGTGTGGAAAAAGATGATACAAATGAAAAAAAGCAAAATGATTAATACATTTTTACATGCAGGATTAATGTACTGGTTTGTGTATTCTATTTAATTATTTGATAGCTGGTGGGGGCCTGTTGGTTTTTGTTCATTACCGTGCCAATGCAGCCACCCTTGCTTCATGATGCTAGAGTGCCACATACATTACACAGCATCCTGGATAGTTTGTGCAAAAATGGGACACCTCCCTGCACAAAAACACTCCTGATAGGCAAGGCCAACATGAACAACAAACCCTAGATAAATCTGGGTCCTGGGCTGGGAGCAGGGGTGCATGGTGTCAGGCACAGTCTGACAGAGTGGGTGTTGGGCCACAGGAGTGGAGTGAACATTAAATGAATTATACTGTCTGGATTTTGATCCAGCGCAAGCCAGCCAGGTGCTCGACACTCACTTGGGCTGATTTAAGAAGTGATGCCAACTCCTCCTGCCCTATCACTATTAAGATAGTAATATATCTGGCTGTTAACATTCTTCTCTGTGCCTTTATGTAGCACATACAGCTCGAATCTCCCTGATGTGTAGTATGCACTACAAAGGGAGACTGATTTGGCTATCAAAGGGACGGAGAAGCAAAGATCATTCACTGTAATGCATTAAGAGTTCAAAATATAATTTTAGGTTTAGGAAAATAGGAATAGGGCAATAGGCTATCTGACTTTGAAAGTACATTGCTGCTGTGTGCTCCTGTCAAAATATGTTTTAGAAAGTACCCTTAATCATTTTTTTAATCTTTATTTCTTACATCAGCACCCAAGGGCAAGAGGGCATCGGAGGGTAAAGGGACTGCCACCACCAGTGCCACTGTAGATAGAGCTACCACCACCTCCAGTGCTGAGGCCACAGCATGTAGTTCTGCTGGCCCCAGTAAGTCCTGTTTATTAATATTTCTTACTTTTACTTCTCCCCACTAGTACATTAATTTGGATTTGTGTATTTTTCTTATACTATCTACTATTTTCAACCCCCATTTAATGTTTGTTATTTCTGTATTTCTTATTTTTCTCTATTTCCTGTTTCTGCAGCTGGCTTTCTTCTGTCTGAAGCTTTCTTCTGCTCTATTTTTAGTAAGCTTTCAATCCCCTCTATTAAACGTCTTGTGGTACTTTAAGACTAACAGAACAGAGTTGTGGTACTGTGAAGACAATTGCAGGCCCAAGAAAAGTATTATTCAACATACATGTTGGCTGAGAAGACTTCCTTAATCAAACAGATCAAACAGTCAAAAAGCAATACTGTGACCATGGTCATGGACCCTCTATTGTTGTCTTACTTATACTGTATACCAGCAGTTTCCAAGACAGTGCAGCATGACAGGAAAGGAATGAAATCCCGTTATCAACCAATATCACATATTCTTCATTTAGAATCCTCTTATGTCCCTTCAGTGCACTTCACTTTCATCCTATCATAGCCCTGTCCCACCATTTGGAGGAAACAGTTTTTGATTGACTTTACTATCTAGCATTTTTAACATATTGCAGACCAACAAACCTCCCAAAGGGATAGTTTCAATATTAAATACTGCTAACCAAACTGTAGCGAGGTACTGATGTTGACTGTGTGCAAAATAATTACTTAGGTCAGGAATCTGGAGTCTAAAATGGGTAATTTATATTTTATAGCCACACAGACCACCAGTGCAACATCCAGCAGCCAGGCAGGGAGTGGGATGGAGAATGTCCAGGTGGTTGGAAGGAGAGCAGTCTCAGCAGTGGTTGGGACAACTTGTAAGCCACCTTGCTTTCATATTGACAATACTGTATTTTTTTAAGTGAGGCCAATATCTCACCCATCATTTCTTCCCTGCACATAGCATTTTACCACCTGTAACATAAACTGCAGCATGGCTCAATTCAGCACTGCAGTGTAGGCTGTGCAATGCCTGTCTGCTTCAGTTAACAGTGCAGCATTATGACGTTTGCAATGCATTACAAACCGAAAACAAGATGCCCACTCAGTCACCTACTACCAGTACTTCACTTCATCATTATTTCCTTATCTCTCAGCCTACCAAAAAATTGTAAATTAAATTCTTTGCATGTGGCACACTTTTCTGCCCAATTGAAAACCTTTACCTAGCTTAATCCCTCTAAATAACCTTTCAGTAGGGTAACTTTCCCTACTGCCAAGTGAAGGTATTTGTTGAAAATAATTTTAGGTGGACGGCGAGGCCAGGGAGTAATGTGTAACTAAGGTCCACATTACAACTTTTATGGTCCTTTGGCAAGGCCGCCATGGTGGCCGCTGCCAAAAGACTGCCATTGTTGGTGGTATCTCGCCCACCGTATTGAGAGCCCACAAAGCATTCCACCTAAAAACAGCCACTAATCTGACACCTAGAGGACATAAGAGGGCAGGAAGGAGGCGGTGGCACCACCTGCACCGCCAGGCTGACAACTTTCCACCTACCAGAAAAGGACCCACAAATCAGCACAGTGGTCCTTCCATGGTGGAAAAACATAGGCGGTCGGAACCACAGTGCTCATAACTCCCTCCTGTCAGAACACACCACCACATTGGACAGTTTGAATACCCCACACCGGACACACATTCACACACCAGGCACACCTACTGACAGCACTATATAACACACCGCCACACAACCCACAATCCTTTGCACAACTAACGAATCACACAGATCCGAAGAAGACACAATTCAATCATATAGTACATATACACCATAGGCACTCATACACTTTACACCCACCACACACCTCACCACCAACATCATACACACATCACATCTAAACACAACCACCACCATGTACCACCACTCACTGCTAAACATCACCACCCCACTAAGCACCTTACATTGCACCCCACACACACAACACCCCTCCCCACAACCACCATGTCATGCCAAAAGCACCAATGCTTCCCTGATGAGGAGTTGCAGGTCATGGTCGATTAAATCCTCAGGGTGGAGCCATAACTCTTTAGAGCACAGGTTCAGCAGACCTCCATAGCCAGGAAAATTGAGTTATGGCAGAGAATAGTCCACAGGGTCAACTCAGTGGGCAGCCATCCATGCACAAGGGAAGACTTCAGGAAGAGGTGGAACAACCTACGGGGGAAGTGTGTTCCATGGTGTCCAGGCACCAGCTGGCAGTAATGAAGATTGGCAGTGGGCTCCCATCTACTCCCCCTGAGTTCACATTGTGGGAAAAGAGGGAGGGTCTTAGACATCCTGTATTCCGAGGGCCTGAATGGAATACCTGGAGGACTGGATTCCAGTGAGTAACTAACACTCCCCTACCAGTAATTCGTCCTCTCCAGCATGCTTCCTCACCACCCAATCACTACCCAAATCACTCCATCTCCCACTACACCTCCCACCTATTCACCTAATGCCCCTCTCCTGCATGCCACACCACCACCCATCCCCAATGACCACACACTCCCTGCCAAGTATACGGATAGCACTGCCAATAACAATCCATATGATTCCCACAATGCACTAGCCCATCCTCCACAAAATCTGCATATTGCACAGCACATCACACCTCTTGCATGTATGACAATTGCACTAGCTACAGCAATTGGATGCTTCGACTGAGGACCACTACATGGCAATGACAGCAATGCAGCGGTACTACACAATGGAAAACTAGCCCAGACACAGCACTGTCACCAATCCAAAGGGCCACTAATCCATGCACACTAACCTGAAAGGGACTAATCCAGGCCATGACAGCAAGGCGGTATACTCCTTGCATAACAGACATAGACAGGACATATAACTTTGCACCCACACATACCCACCTCCCACTTGTACACCATGCTGCAAAGTACAGCCATTCCCAATCACATACCTAGCAAGCCAAATGCACATCAGCTAACAGGGCAAACCTGTCACGTGAACCATCACACAGGAACACAACCAACCCACTGGGCTAAAGTGGCCAGACCTAAAGTAAACAATCCAAGGAGCCTGGTACACATGCCTCAATTCACCATTCACAAACAGTGTTAGCAGTGTTGCACCTGTCAATGCCATTGTTGGGAATCAATTCAAGCCACTGTATGCATCAGACTACCAGACAACCATACACACCTACAACATGTAACTCACTCTCACTCGATCCACAGTTACTCCTGCCAAAACAACAATGGAGAGGTTACCAGAGACTGATATCCCTCCTCAGGATGAAGGCCCCAGTGAGGACAATGCAGCTGGATGTTTGGAAAGAGACAACCTACCTGGCTCATTTGGGACCCCTGGTGAGTCTACCACTCCCTGCTTTACCCTACCCACACCAACCCCCACCACCTTGTGACAACAACTTAGCCAACCCCTCATCCCCAAACATGTGTCCCAAGGACTGGTCAATCAGTAGTGTGCCCCATAGTACAGGGGCCTGCTGGACGCATATCAGCTATCCCAGGATGGGCCAGATCATATCCATGATGGGGTAAAACCAGAGGCTGCAGAGGGAATACCACCAGGAGGTCATGCAGCAGTGGCAGGCCCACAATCTCACCATGGCCTCCATTACAGAGGTGATCAGGGACATTAACACCAACCTGTGTGCTTCCGCCACCCACCAGCAGGCCCCATCCCCTAGCCACATCACATCAGAGCCCTCAACATCTGAGGCTCCTAGTGGAATGGAGGCCCTGCCAGAGGAGACACAGGCCTCAGGCACCCCTCCCTCTGTAGCTGAAGAACCCCCTGCAAATGTAGATGGACAGATAACACCTTTACCGCAACAGTTGCAGGACATACATTACCAAATACTGTACATGGTACCTCTCATGTGCTAAAATCCACAATGTGCACAGTAACCAATGGATACAGAACATACATGCCTCAAGCAATAGGTAGGAGTGTCAAAGATAAGCAGTGTACAGTCAGCAGGTGGAATGACATGAGAACAGGAGTATGCAGGACACATCGCAGAATACTGGCCTGTCCATGAGAGATGCGATGCATTCAACTTGCAGAGAATACACATGTCAGAGAGAATATATCACTACTTTGCACCTTACATGCAGTAATTCATCTCCCACAAAACACACATGGGGAAATGAACACATTACACTACCACTGATATACCAAATCAGGATGACCTTAGATAAAAACCTATCTTGAAATATCAGATCTGCAAACCTACAGACAAAATACCTGTATATTGCTGGAAGTACTGACTGATGAGCTAAGACCTTGACTCAGCTCCACCTTCCTCATATTCCTCCTCATCACTTTCCATGTCAGCATCATCATCCACTGGTCCAGCTGATTCCTCCTCCTCAGCTAGTAGGGGTATCTGATGTCTCAGGGCCAGATTGTCGAGCATGCAGCAGCCTAATATGATCTGGCATACCTTTTGGGGAGTGTAGAGGAGGGCACCTCCAGAGACGTGCAGGTACCTGAATCTGGCCTTCAGGAGACCAAATGCCTCTTCCTGCTGTGGGCCTCATTGAAACTGTTTTCCCCTTCAGTGGCAGGGTACCTCACTGGTGTCAACAGCCAGGAAGGTTAGGATAGCCAGAGTTACCTCTGTGCAGAGGTAAGACCTGTTACAGGATGGGTACAGCCACAGGAAACATTGGGATGACAGGTGCCATAACAGGGACTTACAACCAAATGCATATATACCTATGAGCCAAATCCTCTCCCTCTATAGACGTGTCATCATGTGTGGGATATTGCTGTTCCTCAGAATGTAGGAGTCATGCACAGATCCAGAAAACGTGGCTGACACTTGGGAGATGTTTTGGTCTGCCACACACACCACCTGCACATTGATAGAGTGGTATTTGTTCCTGTTTCTAAACACCTGTTCATTTGCACTGGTAGGGATCAAGGATATATGGGTGCCATCTATGGCCCCTATCACATGAGGCATGTGTCCCACATCATAGGAGTCTGCCTTCACGTGGGCCAAATCCCCTCATTGGGGGAACCTGATGTAGCTGTCCAGGTATTTCAACAAAGCACACAGTACATCCTTAAACACAAGACTGAACATGGGCTGTGACATACCTGCTGCCAAGCCCACTGTTATCTGAAAGGAGCCTCTGGCAAGAAAGTGTAGCACTGACAGAACTTAAACTGTGGGAGGGATCACGTATGCCAGGCAACAGATCTGGCTCCAACAAGGTATATAGTTCTATGATGGCCTGACGATTCAAATGATAGGTCTGAATTATGTGCCTCTCCTCTAGGGTTGCAAGGTCTACCAGCGAACGGTACACTGGTGCATGTCTCAGTCTCCTCAGGACAGGGTATCGAGGATGGAGAGGAGAAATAGCACAATGTCAAATGCAGACCACACATCTTGGCACAACACATCTAACTTGCATGCACCTAACACTGTCCACATGGAGCACACTGCTGGCACATACCATATTGGACATGCTGAAGCGGCATGGATTTCTCCCTTGATGCACATTGCTGCCCCTGATCAATAGTGCCTGACATACCTCACATGTGTCAAGTTCCATATGTGGTACACTGACCTGTCCTGCACTGAGCCTGTATGTAGTCATGCGATATACCTATACGGTGACAGGGCCAATCAGCTGACCAGTATATGGACATGCTGGTCATCAGACACCCAGCTACATAGGGTCACTGCGTCATGCATCTCATTTATGTGCGAAAACATGATGGCACCACTTAGGCCTACCCCGCTGTCTGCCATATAAGGTGTATGGCACACTTATTTTTCTGCATAATGGCATGATATGTGCCTAAAATGGCAGCCGCTTGACCTGTAGCACTGGACAAGTGGTGGTGACCTAATATTGGTGGTGCATGTTGTCATGGCAGTAGGCGGTCACAACTGCAGTGCAACTTCTCATTGGGTAACCTTGCTGCCTATCGGAGACTGGGGCCAATGATGATCACCGCTTGCGTTGACGGTCCTGTACGCGGCGGCCGTAACCGTCATTTTCTGCTGCCTAGCTCACCTGACTCCTGACACTCTAGCAAGCAAAACCTCCACGAGCTGAACTGCTATGTACTACCAATGGGAACCATAATGTCACGTCCTGCAGGTGATAGGGCCCCTGCCTTCAGCCCGGAAGAACTAGAGAGGATGGTGGATAAGGTCATACGCCTGTATGGGCAGCTTTATGGGGCACCAGAGAAGTAAGTGAGCCCAATGCCATAGTCATGCATGATAGGGGTGAATGGCGTATTTCTGCCAGTCAGGGAGCACATGCATGCAGGGGGCATGGAGTTTAGGCATGTGAAGTGTGAGGATGGGTATGTATAGTGCCAGTCTACATAACATACTCCATTTGTCTGTGTCACCCATGCAGGTCAATTCCCATCAAAAGAAGCAAACTTGGCATGCCATCGCCACCAAGTGCGGACCCTGGGGGTCCATATCTGGCGGAGCACCCATTGTCGCAAGCGGTAGGAGGACCTGAGATGGTGGGCCCAGAAGACCGCAGAGGCCGAGCTGGGGATGTCCTCCCAATTAGAGAGGGGTGCTTGTCAGACCTGACCCCCCTAATGGCCTGCATTTTGGGAGTGGCCTACCCTGAGGTGGATGGGTGTTCGAGGGCAGCACAGCAGCCACAAGGGGTGAGTACTGACTGAACCCTGAGACTTGACTGGCCATTATTGGGATTGGGTGCCTAAGTGCTGCTAAAGTGGCACTGCAGTTAATGCTACATGTGCATAAACATTTGTAAATGGGCAATAGGCACCCTTGTTGAGTATATTTTGTAGTTGTGTCCCCATGCTCTACTGTCAGTAGATTTTCATCTCCCTGTTCCATACCTCTCCAAGTCTGTAATGTGAATATGCACAAATGACATGGGCACATGTGTGACTCCATCCTGGCCCCTACGATGGATGCAAGTGTCAGTAGTACCCTAACTATTATTATATATGACCAGCTCCAGCCATCTGAATCAGTGGCTCTGAGGTGTCAGTCCACTCCCATCTGTGTAGCCAAACTGTATATGCGACTGTACGACTCTCCTTCCATCCCTGGGCATATGTAGCTCATGTACTATGACTGGTTTAGATAGACTGTGGGGCTGGCATTACAGTTCCAGCACTCCACTGCCCTTAATGGGACAGGGGTACTGGACTGAGAGCTGACTAGGCATGTATAGGTGATGTGCTGACTGTGGGGTATGGGTAGGTAGGCAACCTGGGACACTGATAAATGTAGATTTGATGAGGTCTGATTGCACAGTTCTAACATTCCTGTGGCTATACTTGTGGGGTCCTTCTAAAGTATGGGTTGGTACTAGTGGTGGTAAGTGCCCTGGGAGATCCCTGATGTGTCCCCATGGCATGTATTACAAAGCCCTAGCTTGTCCTCTGCTGCAACTGCTGACTGACTGCCTACATCATGTTGAGATGGATAGTTGGGGAAACTTCTGATGGCCTGTGACTCTTACAGCTTGGCTTGGCAATTAGGTTGTGGCAGATTGGGCATGGTTTGGGTATTGTATGACATATCTGATGTGAAGTGTTTGGGTATCTGACTGGTATTGGCCAAATCTGAGTTGTACTCCATGACAGCCTCACTATACTGCGTGGGCAGCCATGTGTAAGGACAGGTAAGTGTTGTGTGCTAGTGTTTGGAGTTGTCTTCACTGTAATGGACATTTAACAGTGGACATGGACTATTCAGGTGTTGTCACTGTAGGGGACTACAGTGTATTGTTTTGTTATCTACACATCCAATGGGTGATAGGGGTATGGCAAAGTAAGATGTGTAATCAGGCATGTTATTGATAGTGCTTCATCGGCATTTCGTCCCAGCTTAAGAGGACATAGGTTGGCATCATGGGGATGAATCTAGTAGTGCTGTCCTACTTAGGTATTGCTATAGGTGTGAGGTTTAGTAGCCAGGTGTGGGAAGTAGTTACATATCAAGACAAGATGTAGGTAATGTGTATTTGCCAATAATATTGCCTATGCATGATATTAATTGTGACCGATGTACATGTTTTGCAGTGTCAATGGGAGGTGTATGTTAACCATTTTGCCCCTATACCGCTCCCCTTCCTCTCTCTCACTCTCTCATTGTGTGCATCAGCATCATCTGGCGGAGAAGAAGGGGCACAGGCGAGTCGGTAAGCAGAAGCCCACGGGAACGGGGAAGGTGGCACCACTGACACCGGGGGACCCAGTGGGATGGAGGGGAGTGTCACGGGGAAGTCCGGATCCAAAACACCTCTTCTTCAGAGTCTCTCTTCCAGTGGATATTTCCTGGCAGTGGCAGACCCATCTGAAACCACCACGGGACCATCTTTGTCCACCCCCCCCTTACTAACACCACCCTCCCTGTAGCTCCCCACCCAGTTACCCATGCCCCCTCACCCAGGAGGGTGGGTGTCTCCTTCGCCACAGGCACCTCTGCCCCTGCCTCAGTCAGCCCTGCTGCCCTTAGTTAGGAGGCTATTGACCTTATGAGGTCCATCTCTGTGGGTCAGTCCACCATCGTGAATACTATTTAGGGACTGGCAGCTCAAGTACAACAGAGCAATGCGTTCCTGGTAGGCATTCACGGTGCCATGGCTAGCCTCCAGAGATTATTTCAGGCTCTGGCCTCCTCACTGATGGCAACCAGTGTCCCTTTGTCTGCCGTCCCCCCTCCACCTACATCTTCCCAATCTCATACCCCTCTCCCCACACCCATCCGGGGCACACATTGACACAGGCATGCATCCACTTCAACAGACATTGCTGGCACTGACAAACACAAGCACCAGAAGATCCACCACCGGCATGCACACAGACAACACCCACCTGCAGATACAACAACATCAACTCCCCAGACTTCCCCACCACCCCCTCCTTTACAGACATTACACTTGACACTCTTACAGGCAGCACATCATCATTTGCAGATCCAGCCATCAGTACCATCTTACCCACAGTCACCACATTAACAGACCCTCTGACATCCACCCCAGTCACCACATCCGCACTCACCACAACCACCAGCACATGTATCATACCTGCAGACATCATCCCAAAAGACAGTCACCCATCCAGCATGGCATCTCCCAGTACCTCCTCCCTCCCCCTCCCAAGACACCTAAATGCCAACACTCACCCACCCAACAGACACCCAGCACACACAAGCATTCCATGCGCACACCTACACCAAAGACAACCACAAAGACACATCTTAGGACCACTCCCTCACCCTCCACTCCCAAACCCTTTTCACATGACCGACCCTGTGTGTCAAAGAAACGTTTCCTGTATGAGTTTTCCCTATTCTCTACCCTCTAACACCCGTGAGACCCTGAAGCCCTCTGTGTCCATCTGCAAGTCCAGCCCTTCCACCTTAAAGTCCTCCCCTGCCAACCCTGCTAGTGCCCCTGCCCCTCCCCCTACAAAAATGTCATCACTCCTCCAAGGCCAAGGTCCTCCTCCCAAGGACCCCTCACCCAAACCCAAAGACCTCCCTCCCAAGCCCAAACCCAAGGACCCTCCTCCCAAGCCCCCCTCCAACCTACCCCTTCATCACTGAGGTGCCTGTCTGCCCCCTTGATGCCCCTACCCTGTGGAGGTCATTTTGCTGTCAGGAGTCAAGTTAGGGCACAGTGAGGTGCCTAATGTGCCTTTGGCACCTCAGACATTGGACTTGTCTATGGGCTATTATTGTACATAGTTATATTTCTATATATTTTGAAGATTTAATACATCTGGGCCAACTAGATGTTGGCATCCATCACACACTACTTGTCCTACATTTCTTTCTCCATTTTGGGTTTGTGATCCTTAATTTGTGAGTGTGACATGTGTGTGTTGGCTCTGCATGCTATTGTGAATAGCCTGCATGTGTGTGTGTGAGGCCTCGGCATCAGCCCTCCTGTGATGGATGTGTATTGTGTGTGTGATATGATTGTGTAGGCACATGAATGTGTGTAGCTATATTGTGTATTGTTTGTGGTGTGTGATGTGTTATGTTGCTGTTGTGTGCCATTGTGTGGTTGTTGTGTGTGCATTCATATGTGTGGTGTTGGCTACGTCCTATGCATTGTGTGTGGTGTGGGCGTGGTGTGACAACACATTCGTTGTATGGGTGTGTGTTAGTGTTGGTTGGTTGTGTGGTGTTGTTACGTGCTGTTATGTGCATGTGGAGGTGTGCAGAGAGAATGGTTGGCAAAGTGTATGTGTAGTTGCGGTTGTGATATGGTTGTGTGAGTTGGTGGCTTTGTGTATGAATATCTTCGACAGTGGCGGTGTGTGTGTGTGGGTTAGTGTGTGTGTGCCACATGTGTGTTGGCCATGGTGTGTGTAGTTCATGTGTGTAGTATCTGTGTGTGTGTGTGTCGAGGTGTGTGTGTTTGTATGGGTGTGCGGGTACCTGTATGTGCGCCCGTCGCAAGGTGTCCCGGCTGTGTGTGTTGTGTGTGGGTGTGTACTAATGCTTTTCCTCCAGTGTGTGCTCGGTATGGGCACTTATGGTTGTTGTATTTGTCGCCGTCATTGGATCTGGAGTCATTGGACGCACAGGAGCAGTGGGAGGAAGTTGAGTTCTGGTTCCATGGCGGTTCCGGAAGGTGAGTGTTTTCTTTTCTAGCATTCCTTTCTGCCAGGGTTTTGGTGGCAGTGCGACCGCGGTGGAAACCCTGGTGGTGTGCAGCCTCGTAATGTGTCTGGTGGAAACATGTGCCCCGCCATGGTCATAATATGGTGATCTTCACCGCCAAGCCATTGGCGGTACGACCGCTGCCGCCAACATGGCGGTCCCGAGACTGCCAAACTCTTAATGACCACCTAAGTGCATGATTTAGAGTTTTGGTGGCTGGGATACTATGTGACAAATGTGCGAAATAAAATGCATCCTGTTTCCTACCATGTACTGCAGTGCATTATTTATAATCTGTGCACTGTCTACTTATGGTGTGCAGGATATCTGTTATACATCACATGTATGACAAGTATTCAAGCTGCCTCTTCTAAGTTTGGAGTCAGGGTAGAATTGAAGAAGCAGTCAGAGAAGAACAGGGCCGCTGGAATAAATTATTATACATTAAGCTGCAGAGTAGCAGATGTGCTAGTATTCCTCCATTAATGCTGCACATGTACTAACAAGTATATGATTAATTGTGTAGCACATATGCCTTACGCATTAATTAAAGGTAATTTACACACCTAGGGGCCAGATGTACAAAGCTTTTTGCATGTCTCAAACAGCGAGAGCCCAGGTGCTGGAAAGTGAAGTCTTTGATGCCCCTGAGACTTCTTAACAGGCAGCAAGCTCAGTTCAAGCCCTTGGAGAAGCAGGATGTAGAAAGCCAAGTCCAGTCCCTTCACTCCCAGGACAGAAGCAGCAAGCAGCAGGCCAGCACAACAAAGCAACAGCCAGAGTGGCAGCACCCACCTACATCATACAGCTCTACTTCGTGGCAGAATTTCCTGAGACCAAAAGGATTCTAACTATGTGGTGTCAGAGATCAAGTATTTATACCCATTTCTGTCTTTGAAGTAGGCAAACTTCAAAGATAAGACTTTGTAGTGCACAAGACCCTTCCTTTCCCTGCCCTGGCCACAGACACACTCTGGGTGGATGGAGACTGCTTTATGAGGACAGGCACAGCCCTATTCGGGGGCAAGTGTCACCTCCTCCCACCACTCCTCACACCACTCTGGGTCAGGAAGACCCATCAGTCTGGCGATGGCCCATCAATATATGAAGTGCACACCTCAGCACCCTTTTTATGACTGTTTAGAGTGAATGCACAAACAGCCCAACTGTCATCTGGACCCAGACATATATTTAGCAGACAAGCAGAGGAACAGAATGGTTTAGCAAGAAAATACACACTTTCTAAAATTGGCATTTTCAAACTCACAATTCAAAAACCAAACAACAACCAAAAGATGTATTTTTAAATTGTAAGTTCAGAGACCCCAAACTCCATATCTCTATCCACTCCCAATGGGAAACTACACTTAAAAGATGGGAAAGATAGGCTTTGCAATAGTGAAAAATTAATTTAACAGTATTTTACTATCGGAACACGTAAAACACAACAGTACTTGTCCTACCTTTTAAATACACTGCACCCTGACCGTGGGGCTGCCTTGGGCCTATTTTAGGGTAAGGTTTGGGCCTGGCAAGTGGGTGCACTTGCCAGGTCAGAATGGCAGTTTGAAACTGCACACTCAGACAATGCATTGGCAGGTCTGAGACATGTTTACAGGGCTACTCATGTGGGTGGCACAA
This sequence comes from Pleurodeles waltl, assembly GCF_031143425.1. Lineage (NCBI taxonomy): Eukaryota > Metazoa > Chordata > Amphibia > Caudata > Salamandridae > Pleurodeles > Pleurodeles waltl. The sequence goes on along the minus strand of NC_090438.1, from coordinate 622,993,018 downwards.
TCAGTGCTGCAGGTGCAGTAGTAGCATTTGATTTACAGGCCATAGACACATATAGTTCATTTTACTAGGGAATTACTATTAAATTAAAAATCCCAACCATGGATAAACCAATCACCAATCCAATTAACATAGGGAAAACATGCATTTTTGCACTGTCCAGCAGTGGTAAAGTATCCAGAGTCTTAAATTCAACAAAAACAGGCCAGAAATAGGAGGAAGAAGGCAAAAGGTTTGGGGATAACACTGCAAACATTGCCATTTTCAACAGTCACATATTGTACATCAACTCGCCATATATTACTTTGCTAGATTACATTTACTTACATCATTTTACTGCAGTCCAATATACCCAATACTCCACTACCAGAGTGGGAACAATAGACTAGGTCTGTTTGAGTTATTGCTTGTTGAAGGTTTGTCACTTTTGCAGCACCCACCCACTTATCAAAGTGAACACTAGTTAGTTAATAATACCCTTGTCCTACTACCCCCTGTAACTATTGACCACTAGGGGGTTATGCCTATGCTAAAAACAGACACAAAAATCTTACTTATCTATCTCTGCTTGTCAAAAGAAAAACACCTTCAGTATAAATGACTAACTAGCTCACTTCTTAGTTTTCTTACCTGAAGAGATGAAGCAATGGCTGCTCTCAGTCTTCAAAAACCTTATTGCAGGGTATCGTAAAGGGGCCTCTTATTGGCTAGTGCTAATAGAGCAGATATTATAAATGAGGTCCCACTTCCACCTATTCCAAATGAGGTGAACTCCAACTGTAGGATTATGCAGAAGGTTTGTCCATCACAAGCAACTAGACTGAAAGGAAGTACAGAGTTAGTGGGTTATCATCATAAACTAGTAGTAGTAACTTCTAAGCAATGGGGAGCTAGCATTCAATTTATTAAAACACTTAAAACCCAACTTATGACATTTTCAAATCAGGATCTAGGAGAGGGTTAAACATTTTAAGCAATTCAGGACCTAATTCAGAAAGTTAAAGTATGTTACACTTTTGGTGTTAATTTACTCTTGTAGTGTAAGTGTACAACTAGTAGCTTTTCAATCAGTAACTTTATGAGTAGTAACTTTGAGAGCAGTAAGCAATCCCGGTCACTTTAAAAGGAGTTACTATTACTTGCTACTAGTTAATTACTACTAAGTTTACTTATTACTCATAAAGTTGCTGGTAGTTTGGTTAAACTGCAAGAGTGAACTTACACAAAAAGTGTGACTTTACCTTAATGAATCAGGCCACATAGTGCACACTAGCACTACCTATCATGGGATCAGATATTTGTAACTAAGACTCAGCACCATGATGATGTTGATGTCCCTTTCATGCCTGGGTAGGTAAGAGAGGCTGGCAAGGGTTATTATATTGTTCAGGCAAGAAGATCCTGCAGTGAGTTGGTGTCACTTTCACCACATCTGCCCCACCAAGTATGTGATCCATTTATGGTGTAAATGTGTAAGTGACACCTCAACATATCGCACAACCTGGGGAAAGAGGGTTAGAGGTTTCATGAATGGATGGGAATGGGGAGTAGGAGAAAGGTGTGACAAAAACAAACACAACAACAATATTCATCAGGTCAATGAGCAGCCCATCATCATCAAATCTGTTTTGGGAGGAAATGAAGGATTGGTACAGCTCAGTTAATAAATGCATTGTGTAGTCCTTCAGCCCTAGTATCTCAAGCTATTATCTAATTGTTCTGTCACCTAGGTTTAAAAAAATACAAATTAGGGAGGAATAGACTCACACAGTTCTAAAAATGATGATTGTTCACAAATGAAAGCTGATACTGTATATCGATGCCAAGTTGGGTGGTGCATTTGTAGTCTTCTTCTCAGAATGTCCATCCTGGGTGTATGGCTGAAGCAGTCCAGTAAGGTAAGCAGGAGTGTTTTGGAGCTTTTATGCAGAAGAAGAGGAGGCCTTTGGACTGCAGTACAGTTAATATCAACATTGTAGATTCAAGGAGAAGGTAAGCTTCATGAGGACAAAGAAGCAGAGCAAGAGAATAGGCTGGTGCAGTCATGACTCGTGCGATTACCTGAGAAGTGAAAACAATTTTACAACCAATCCTAAGACAAGCAGCTGTATATAGCTAGCTGATCAATCTCACAACTGCCATAAGATTTAGCAGAGTGTGTCTGTCCTGTGACATGTCTCCAGTTACAGTCCCCGAGACCACAACTACTTAATTAGAGTTGTTTCAGATTTGAGTCAGCACACTTTTCTGCATTTCCGAAACCAACGCACCTCTCTTCAGTTCACAGGGCTTAGTAGGCCTGTTTGAGTTATGTTGGTTTCCCTTTGAAGTATCTAGGCATTGTTCATTACTTCCTTCTTCTGGCTATTCAGGTAGTCCTGTTAACTACACCCTAAATAAGAGTGCACTCTAGTGCACTGCTGTGATGGAGAAGAAGAGCAAAATAATTTGAGCATTGTGTGTATATGTGTAAACCATTCAAATTGGTCTGGACTCTGAAGAACCTGAAAAAAGGATAGCAAAGGGTGGACCATTTAAGTCAATCTTACTCAGTGCAAAAAAGCAACAACATTCAGGCAGAATCACCCATCAGGCCCCAAACATTGCAAATAATTTAAATCAAGTTTATAAATGAGTCGAACAACACTTTCACTGCCTTCCACCACATGAAACATCATCACTTACACTTACACAAGATACATATAATTTGTTGGTGCATAAGTTACCGGATCCAAGAATGGTGGTACACATTTCTCTCTTGTATGCCCTCATGGAACCAATGGAAGCAACAAGCAATTGTAGTGGTGTAAATTACGGATCCTTACTAGGGCAGGCTAGCTAGGGAATGGGAAAAAGAAAGATAGAGATGGAAGGCATTGTCTTCATGTCAAAGGCAAATGCTGAGGCTTCTGTGCACACTGGTTCATCTCCAATCCAGTCCATACATGTTAATAAATGGTGAGGCTTCATAAGTCAGACACCAAATATATAAATGTTCCTCTTGCAAAGTAGTTTGACGATAACGTGAAAGTTCTATTGTAGCGTACTCAGTCAGGGAAGTAGAGTTCGTACTAAAACTCAGGGGGTTTGCCCAGAACTTGGTCAGCTAATGCAATTCATTCTGACTAATTTCCCTGATTCTCCTCCTGTGCTGGAACGGTGTCATCTGGCGGTATGAAGTGTTGGTTCATTTCAATTATGGTCAATCTCGCCCACATTTTGAGGAGAGAGACTGGTCCTTCTGACTGTGAACACACACTCAGCAGACTGAATGGCTAGCGGGCAAGTCAAATACTTTTTTGCCAGCCTTTTAACTGGTTCTGTAGAAGATGCAACAACAGGGTTGCTTAGCTCATCATATTATCCTCCTTGCTGTCTTCCCTTGTGAAAACCTTAAAATGAAATAGAATTTGTGTCAGACATTTGACTACCCCCATTTGTCCATCTCCATGGTCATGCTTTTCTCGGTTGCATCCCCTCATCTTTGAAGGACATAATCGGTGAGTGGTTTGGACTGCTCAAACAGACACTGCAACATATAGTATACCGATTTCCAATGTTTTCGCATCTCCTGAATGAGGGCTTTAACTGATGCCCTATTAGCATGCTGAATAATCCACAACTGTTTCCGGGCTTTAAAAGAACAACTGAAATAAGTGCAGATTCTTCTGCAGGCGACCAGTATGCACAATCAGGATGATAAAATGTACCAAACATAGGGCCCCGAAATATCCACTATCTGTCATGGCGTTGACTATATTACTACCATTGTAGTTATTCAAACACCTTTGTTTTAAAATCTTCAAGATGTTTGCAGCTGTATGGGATCTCTCTTAGCGAACATTGCTACTATTACATGCCGCAGAACACCCTTAAAACTTTTTTTAGCGATGACACCTGCAGGCATCGGTTGCCTGAACCTCACAAACAAAATGGATTGAGTGTGCAGTGACACACGTGTAATCAGTTGCTTGACAACTGGTGCACATGTCTGTCTTCAGGTGGATAGTGTGAACAGCACTCTGCTGCATAGCTTGGCCAACCAATTGAGCAACTCGTGATGAAATGCTGGAACTGCAACTCTGGCAAAATAGGTCAAACTGGGAACCTCCCATTTTGGGCAGATGGCCACCACAAGTTCTAAACATCACACTACTTTCACAAAAGAAAAAGAAAAAGAGAGGAAGTCCAGCCCTAACATTTTAGCCAGTTTTTTTTTGTACAATCATGCTGTTGGGTGGTTTCATTGTAGGGCCACTCCTGCTTAAACATGGACATAATATTCACCTCGATTTTTTTTCTTTTGTGGTGCCACTGACACAGGTGACTACCAAGAAAACCAGGAGGTAGTAGCCTCAATGTGCCTTCTTGGAACAATCACCGTACGTGGTGGTGTCTCCATCTGAGTCTTGTGCCATGTGGAGGTTGCTGATGAGGGTGATGCTGGCATACTTCAAGAGGCAGGGCTACTTTGTGTAAAACTGTCATCCTCTTCTTCCTCATCACCTCCTTCAATAAGCATGATTGGAGCTGTTTCCGCTCTCTCATCACCACCACCACCACCACCCGCAGCTACCTTTTTAAGGTGCTTCTCCCACTGGAAAGTTCGATATTTTTTCATGTGGGACATTTGGCACCCAGTACCACAGTGTGACCCTGGCTTACTGAGATGAACACTTTGTGTGGCCAATGAAGCACATTGCAATGTTATCCTTTTGCTTGCTAATCATAAAATGTCCGAAACTGGGGAGAAGAACCCTTTAGTGTGTTACTGCCAATGTCTGAAAAACTGGTGGTAGGAAGATGTGTTGTTTGTCTCTCTGCAGTGTGTACTTCGACTGAGGTGGCAGTGGATGCAGGTCTCTGAGGGGGCCTTACAAATATGGAAGCTGGCTGTGGTGGTGTTGGTGGAACCAGTGCCACATCCCACTACCTTGCATATTGCCATTCATTGGCTCATCCCCATCACTGTCACTTTCCATAATTCTAAGGCTTTCATGAACTTTCCTTTTCCCCTCGTCTTTCATGGTGGGTCTCTGACTCATCCATGTCCAGATCATCAGAAGGGGTCTTGGAGAAGATGGAGAACGCAAAGTAGTTCAAAAGCTATATGTTGCTCAGCCTGAAACTCAACCTCCTGATTTGATCCTATTTCAGGAAGAACTGTCATGGGCTGGAGCTCCTGTTGTCCACTTTGCTCAGTGTCCTGTGATGATTACGTACTTTGTGCCTGAGACAAATCCAGTCAGACTCACTGCTCGTCACCATGATTGCAGTGGCTGCCTCGCTGAGAGACATGGGCTTGGGCTTAGGCTGGGGTGGTGCTGTTGATGTGGGAGTGCTGTTCCAAGGTTGTTGCCCAGAGGACAGTGCAGCATGCACACCAAAGGGCATATTTATAGTCCCCTAGTGCCACAGGAGTGTCACTTTTCGTGAAGCTCCTGTGGCGCTAAGCACTGCGCCGTATTTCTGTGCCTTAACGTCACCTTGTAAATACGGCCACTTCCCACGCAGCACTGTTATATGTGATATGCCACAGCAACACCCATTGCATTTTGACGCTGCCTCAGATTTATGAGATTTTGTAAACCTGAGGCAGCGCTAAAATCTAACGCCACCCCCAGGGGTGGCATTAACAGGGCACAACGAGGAGGAATACTTTTATTCCTCTTCGTTGTTTGCTTTTTCTATGCATGCTGCATTCTGCAGCATGCACATAAAGAGCAAAATGCCAGAAATGATTGTTTATGTGCAAGAAGGTGTGCCTTCCTGCACATAAACAATCATTTGAAAATTACGCTTTGGCACTTCTGTGTGTGCTGCACTGTGCAGCACACATGGAAGTGCGAACGCGCCATTAGTGATTGTTTATGTGCAGGGTAGGACAACTTCCCACACATAAACAATCACACCCCTCAACGCAGACATCCTTGCACAATGGTGTAAGGACGCCCGCGTCGGCAGCTAAATTTTGTGCCAGCGCAGGGGACTACACAGGGGTGCACCATATTTACCTAAATACGGTGCATCCCTGCGTTTCAAAAGTGACGCCTCGTAGCGCTGCCAATTTTGGCGCAGCACCGCACTGTGCCACTATTCCATAAATCTGGCCCCAAATTCCTGAAAAAGGAGGAGGGCAGCACACCAGTGGTCGAAATATTCTCCTTCCTCACTGGCCACTTTCTTGGAAGGAACACCTTTCTTTGGGGCCATCCTCAAGATAAGTTAGTTGACACTTAGTTGTACAAGCAGAAGCAGAGGAGGACTCAGGAAGCGTGATGTCACATTGTGCTGACCTTCTGTCTAGCAATACTGTGGATGATGTCTCTTGTGCACCTAAAAGCAAACAAGTAAGAAAATATTCAGTAAAACATGCCATTTTTTAGGTTTTAATTATTCATACAGACAATATTAATTAGGGAGGTTATGCCAAATATCTAACAACAATAGTGTATCAATTCCAATTAAAACTATAACATAATATTTCAATTAGGCTAACAACATACAGATTTAAAAGTTTGCTTTATTTGCCTCTAAGGTGAGACACCTCTGGCAGGCATGAGGTGCAGGGAAAAATGTAATAGTAATCCTTAACAACTAACTCTGGTATAACTATAGCCTAAAAGACCTATGGCAGGCAAGGTGTGTAGTGGAAAGTGGAATAATTCTTAAATAAATGAATCCTGGTGTGCACCTATGGCAGGCAGGGGAGCAGGGGAAAATGACAAAACAAATAATGCTGCTGTGAACCTATGTCTTAAGAGACCTCTGACAAGCAGGGAGTGGAAGGAAAAAAGGAATAATCCTTAAACATATATTGCTATTGTGTGCCTATGACAGTGATCTTCAAACTTTTAATGCCGCCCCCTCTCTAGTGAAAAATAAAATAATTCACAATTATTATACCAAATTGTTAATGTTTAAATATGTCTAGATAGACTTATTTAAATATTGCAGTTAAGTTCTATTACTGTTTTAAAAATGCAATCAAATACATGATGCTAAATATACTATTCTGGTCAAGAAGGCCTTACTAACGGTTAAAAGTATCCACAGTGTGATTATTAGAAGTGGGGTTGGAGTGGGGGTTTTGAAGAGTATTTGGAGTCCCTTCCCTTTTGACACATACGCTGGGCTTGGATTTAAATGACAAAACATGTTCGTGATGGCCCATTACAGAGTGATTTACTGGTGCCCATTTTTCTCAGCCTAAAACAAAGCCCTGGTATCAGCATAATGCTTCACTTGGCCAGAGCCTGGCACCCCCCTTGGGATCAATTGAGCCTCCCTATGGGGGCCCACCCCAGTTTGATGACCCCTGGCCTTTAACCTAAGTGACTTATGGCAAGTCGGTGGCGCAGGGAAAAATCCATAAATGTTAAAAAACATAATTGCTGGTGTCTCACTAGGAGCTATGAGGAATCCTTTGGGAGGCAAGGAGGTGCAGGGAGAAAATGGAAAAAATGCTTATAATATAATATAAACACCGTTCACACATACTAGAATGATCCTCAAGCACATTAAAATGATGTCATAGAAAAAAAGTAAAAAAAATTACAAAAAACAAAATAAATATGGCAATGTTCTATCAGTGTCCCTAGAAAATGGCTCTGAAACTGGAAATACAAGATTTAACACACTGTCTGGCTATACAAATCAGCCGCTGACCACATGTTCAAATGACAACAAGCAAGAGGCATGGACAACAAAGAACACATGAGGCCTATGGCAAAAGCATACTGTTTGGCTACACCAAATGGCCCGCAGACACATGTTCAAAGAACAACCAGCAAGAAGGCACAGACAGCAAATAACACATGCAGGCCTATGGCAAAAACACATTGACTACTTCCCAAATGGACATTGATACACAAAATGGCCACATGGCATGGAGAACAGAGACAAAGTGGTGGCCTCAGACAAGCACACACAGACGCACAAGACGGACCATTAATTCAGCAATGCCACAAACGCAAATTAAGTCAGCTATAAAACAACACACACCCTCTCAAGACAAAAATATTAGTACCCACCAAAATACACTTTTTGCCAAAAAAACTTGAGACACAAAAACGCATTTTACATTTAATCCAATGCCATCCCTGGCCTAAAGCATAGATGTTTTAAAACAACATATACTTCAGAAACAAACAGTTGTTTCATGTACCCAATGACTTGTACTAACTGGATGGCACATGGGAAGACTAGGCCACATGGTAAAGCAAAGGAGCAGTGCAAATTTCACCAGCATGGACAAAATGTACTCACCTGTGCAACCTTTTTCCCTATTCAAAGCTGAAAATAGGCTCCTACAGCTACTCCAGGCCACCCACCACATCCACAATCAAATTTAAAAATTGACTAAAAGGTACAAACATATACTGGTGCATGTCATCTATCAAACAACACCCTTATTGAAAAGTTTTATTTTAACTTACTTGTGATCTCACAAAAACAAAGTCCTTAAAATGGTATATGTGCAGCTGGAATTTCAGACAAAGAGAGTGATCCTTTCACCCTGAAATCCAAATGAAAAGTGATCATGAGATGGACAAAGCACTGAGAGGAGGCTTTTGGATAGAAAGAGGAAGTTGGAGTCTCTGTGGCACTTTCTTCCTGTTGAAAAAAAGTTAATTAAATGCTTTTCGGACTAAAAGATTACCTCAACTGTTTGTTCAAGTAGAATATTCCCTCTAAAAGGTATTATCAAGTTGATTTAGCTGCTTGTCGAGTAGAAATCTACTCAAGAAGCTGCCCGACCTCTCGCAACCAACGGAATTAAAAAATGTTGCTGAAGGCTCAATGTCAACCAGAAATTGTGCAAGGGGGCAACAAATTCTGCTCGCAAGCATGCACTGATGGAGCCTCGCTTTGTTACCTAGAACATTGTGAGGCTCCAATGGCAGAACAATTCCTCCATGCACCGATTAGTGGAATTTGGCAGGAACTCCACATTCAGGCTCTGTCAATTCCATGAGTGGAATTATAATTCCAGATGGGCCTAAAAAATATTATAGGCATGATTATGGGCCTGTCTGAGCCAATGAGGCTGAAGTGGGACGTCTTTCTGCCATGCTTGCTGTTTACCTATAGGGATGTGCCACAGTTTCTGGGTTTAGCCCATTTGATTCCCTCTAAGGACATCCTGTTAGGGGACCACTCCATCTTATTAGAAAGGGGTGGGAGCAAACTCTCATGAAACCACCTCTGGATGTAGTCAGCTACATGTTGGCATTCCATACCCAGATGCAGTACTTCTGGAAGAAAGTTAAAATCTTGAGGCAAGTCAAGACGCAATGAAACTCTGGTACAGGCAGAAGACCCATCTTGTGGAGATTCAGCCTGGCCAGAATGTGTGGGTTTTATAGCCTACATAGCCACACACTCTCCAAGATCATCGGACAGACCCATATGAGGTGAAGGAGCTATTATGAACAGATGACAGAATGAAAGAGGAAAGTGAATATCTCCCAGACCTCCTGTATACCCAGGATCACAATGGGTCAGTACAGAGTGTTAATTTCCCGCCTACTGTGACCCTAGAACAGCAAAGCAAAGTTGCTGGGCAGTTCTCTTCTCTGTTTCCTTCACACTCTAGCTCACACATTTGTGTACCCATGACATACATACCAGAGACAGTATGCCTGTCAAGAACAAAATGTGCAGGTTGTTGGAAAAGGTAAGAGTTAGCATCAAGGAGGAGGTCTCCAAAATGCTGGCATTATGGGTGATTGAGCCCTCCAGCAATCCCTGGTCCAGTCCTATGGTGCTGATACCCACGTCTGCCCCATCTGGCTCCACTCCAAACATTAGGTTTTGTGTGGACTACAGGGGACTGAATTTACTCACCAAGACTGATGTGCACACCATCCTGTGATCTGATGAGCTCATAGACAGGCTGGGCACTGCCAACATTTTCAGCACTTTTGATCTCACATCCGTGGACTGGCATATTGCTCTGACTGAGGGAGCAGAAGAGAGGTCTGCATTCGCTACCCCAGAGGGTCACGTCCATGTCAGGTTGATGCCCTTTGGCTTAAAGAATGCCCCAGCTACCTTTCAGAGGTTGGTGAACAGGCTTGTGGCTGGGAAGGAGGTATTCTGCTATATATATAAATACATATATTCCTTCAAACCGACTCTGTAGCAGCAGCAAATGCATGTGCAGCAGGTGCAATGCACTCATGAGTGCGGAACTCATGTATTATGTCCAAAAGTAAGGTAAAAGTAACCTTTTAGTAGGTGAATTTTCAGTGACAACATTAAACAAAAACACAGATATTCACAAGTTATAGTTAGCAAAGCTAACTACTATATTACTTCTCTACCTAATTTTGTACAGCCTGTGCCCAGCTAATCGGTGTAATTCTTTACCAAATGGTTGTGCTTATAATGCATCATAGGTGTGTGTGAGGTATTGACCGTGTTAGAAATTTTTGTGCAGAAGAGTAACTATGTGTGCAGGTGAGAGTTGATGATTTGTGTCCATTATGTTCCATACACATTTTTTTTGGTACTGCAGAAAATGTTTCCAGCTGAGCAAATGTTCTAACTACTACATACTAAGTATGTAAGCAGTCTTGAGTTGTTAGACAGAATCATCTCAGCATCAACACTTCTACTTAACATAGAAGACTGTGCCCACCAGGTATTAGGCTTTCCACAAATGCTTGTTTTGCCTCAGAGGATGGGCTATCTGTAAGGTTTTCACAACATTATAAAGGCTGCAGGTAGTAGCACCTTCGGGTCTTGCTATTTTAAGCAAATAGTGAATATTTTGCCAAGTGTTGCACCAAAGTGGACACTGTCCTTAGTAGATATTTTTTAATACTCTATAGTGTATTTGTCATGAGAGCTTCACTGTCTGCAAATAGTCTGTTACAGGACAAATATTCTCTATTCTGTGAATACTGTTTACAGTACCCACTTCTCCACTCAAATTAATTTCTCAATGTAGGTTCAGTGACTGTCTAGGATTTGATACAGAGAAAAGCTTTCAATAATAGGGCATTATGCACCTTATGGACAGGGATAGTATCAGTTTCAAGAGGATCTTATGTTCATATCCCTTAACCATACCTAACCTATCTTCAAAAATGGCCTTATGTTTTCCAGCACATCAGGCAAGGAGTTCATTTCAATTTCTACAGCAGGGAAATAGACTGGTCAGTTCCAGTTCTTAGTACCATGCCAACATGCCCTAGTCCCTCCAGCCTAGGATATTATGGCCCACATCACAACATTGGCGGTAACTGCCGCCTACGGCCATGGTGATGACTGCCAACATACCATCATCGTGGCTATCAGACGACCACCCCCATTATGACCATCAACGGAATTCCGCCAGAAGGCTGGCGGAAGGACGGCGGTAATGTGGCGCTGCTGTCAGCAGCAGCGCCACACCAGCAAAACACCGTGGACTGTATCATGAGCAATGATACGGCCTGGCGGTGTTTTGCTGGCGGATGCTGCTGCTGACAGCAGTGCTGTGTCCCATTACCTGCCGGAGGACGCCCTGCAAATAGGTAAGTCGGGTTCCCCGACAGGAGAGGGGGTGTGGGGTGTTGTGTGTGTGGCAGGGTTTATGTCTATTTTTGTGTGCGTGCATGCGGTTGTGTGTTGCGTTGAATGCATGCGTGAATGAGTGGATGTGAGTGCACATGTATGTTGTGTGTTGTGTATGCGTGTATGTCACAAAGTATGTTGGTGTGTGTTTCGGTGTGTAGGTATGTATGTGTGCATGAGTGGGTGGATGTGGGTATGCGTGTGTGTGTGTGATTGTGTATGTGTGCACGTGTGGGTGTGTCAATGTGCGGGGGGCAGGAGAGGGAGGGAAAGGGGGGGGACTTTAAGGAGGGGGGAAGGGGGGCACTCTGGGTAGGGTAGGGCGGCCCAATTTCCACGAAAAACCATGGCAGTAGGCGGGGTCAAACTCCAGAGGGTGGGATTCTGTTGACGGCCTGGCTGGAGACCGAAGTCTCCAGCCCAGCGGCCATTACCACCCTAGCGGACAGAGAGGTATTATAATTTAGGAAAAGGTACCATAAGCCTGTTGGCAGTACCATTCCCCAAATTACCACCAGGGTCATAATGAGGGCCTACATCTTCTTTTTGCCACATATACCTTTGTGCAAATCGTTTTGTGCTCCTACTGGGCATGTTCATGAAAGTTACCAAACATGTCAATCTTTTGCCCCCTAAATGCTATTTGATGTATGTCAGGAGGCAACGAATTGACATCTCCCCACCTCAAATGGTACATATCAACAGAGACAATAGTGACGGGGACCCTGAATCCACTGTGACCCGTATGTCCACATCACCAATTTTCACAGGGTTACCACAATCACTCATGTCAATAGTAGTTTAGGGAGTAGACAACATAATAACAGACAATATAAGTTTCATTTTGAATCTGTCTCATCAACCCTTATTAGGCATCCATGGTTCCTGTTGTGTCTCCATTAATAACATTTTGTGAATTCTTGCGCACATGTGCGAAATGACCTGTCTTTTTTCATTTAGGCACATTATTCCAACAGAGGGCAATTGCTAGCATGAGCCAGGTGTGACTTGGATTCATATCTGAAACAAGTTATTGCTTTGTCCAACTTTCTTGAATCTGCTGTGCCACCTCTAAACCCTTAGATTACTACACCACTGCTTTCACACTATCCACTGGTGTGAGCTTTGTTCTTGGCAATGTAGATGGTTGATGCTAATATGGATTGTTTAATGCCCCTAGCTATCTCCAGAGTTTCATCCAATGTGGGATTCCTACAACACAGAATCGTTTTGTTGAGTTTTGCTGTTGCAACTATTTGGAACCAATTGATCTCTGAAGTATTGGTCTAATGGACTCCCAAATCCGCAAATGTATTCTAGCACCCTCAACTCTACCACAAAGCTATCAATTGACCCATGTTGAAATTGTTTTTGTGTAAAAACTCTATTTCTCTCTACAATGATGCTGGGATTATCCTTAAAATGATTCTCCAATCTCTTAACTGACTCCATGAACAATGCCCATTGGGCTGCCGATCGGGGTTGTAATTAACAATGCCCATTAGGCTGACGATGGAGGTTGTAATTGCAGTTGAGGGTCAAATATTCTTTGTCCTTCCACATTAAGGCAATTGTACAGAATGGCATGAAAAGTTCAGATCATCAATAGCTACCTAATAGTCCTCGAATGACCTGTACCAATGATGCCATTATAGTCTGGGGCTCATCAGTTCAGGTATAAAGGATACTTGCAACAGGCAGTTTCCATGACTAACAACAATAAATGTGGTGGATTAAATAAATAGAGAGAGTCAGGTGTTGAACTACAAGAGGTCTGGGAAAATGCAGTGGAATTCAACTTTTAACAACTCTGGAGGACTATGACCCTGAGTGCCTACACACAGCACTAGGCAGGAAACATTTAATTTGCAATTAATTGTGCTAGCTTCCACAGACAAGCCAATGATCTTTCAGCAAGAGGCCATGCCTGCTGATGCCCACTAATGTGGGCTTTCCTTGCGAAGCCTTGCTGACTGGAGGAAGAGTTCACTGAGACTGCGAAATTCTACCGTGAAGAATCACCATTTGGAAGGGCCTAAGGTGAGAATTTAACAAGACACTAGCAGTCCTTGATAGCGTTCGCACTTGTTGAGTCTATTTTTTTTAAGGCGGCAAAAGACGCAGGAAGTGATCCTCCTGTGCGAGCACATGTTTAATAAAATGAGCCAGCCTTCATAGGAACGGATGCCACAGCGTGCAGCAGTTGCATGGAGCATATTTCAAAATGTAGGCATGCAGGTGCTTCCAAATGCTGAGGTATAGGCCATATAATGAACATTAGAATGCCTTGGGCACATGTATATAAAGAAGAAAGCCCGTGCTGTATTCTCTTTGCAGAATTGAAAGGCAACGAGTGTGGCTGGCACATGGAGCATCATTCAAAAATTATAGAGGGAACATGATTTCACGTCTTAGGATATAGGTGGAGTAGTCAGCATCAAAGCTCTTTATCCATGTATGAAGAAAATGCACTCAATCTGAGCAGGCATCTGTGTAGCTTAGGGAGGAGACGTGACGGCTTGCAGAGTCGATGTAGGTCCTGCTTAAGCAGTGATGACTCCTGCACCCAACTCGTCGGCAAATTTTGTTGTGTTCCTCAATAAAGCAGATCTAGGTGGCAAGAGTAGTTTATGTCAGAAAGTTCTGTTTTTTCACAGAGATGATCATCACCAAAATCTCCTCATAGCTGCTCCAAGCTCAAACAGCATCCAACTGCCACAGCCAGGAATTGTCCGCGAATGTACCAGAACACATAGAATAAAATAATTGAGAATCTTACATCCCAGAGACCCTTGCTAAAAATTCTAAACACCATAACACAAAGTATATTGGAAGTTGAAGTATTCATCATAATGGGGAACACAACAGAATGTTTTTTTACACTTATTAAGCTATAGGCAATTCTTACTCATTCACACACACAGAAAATACAGGCATTCTTCAACTGCAGGGATCCTATCTTTAGGGCCAATGAAACACGGGTAGATGTACCTGCCTATGTAGAAATGGAAACATAGAACTACAACTCTCAGTGTTGTTATGTGCAGCAGCTTGTATATGTTAAAGCACATGAGTAACAGGAGGTATCTTGGGACACTTAACAGTTGAATATGTTGAGTCCTATCATATTACACATGATGACAGTTGTTAGTCACTGCATAAATATAACAATTCTTGAATGATGCAAGCAACACCCATGAAAGATCAATGAGTGCAATGAGGCTATCAAGAAGGACATTAGTATAAAAGATTCCTAAGAGGTCTAGGAGGGTAATCATAAAGAGGAAGCAAGTGTCTGCAAAGTTCAGGATGTATTGCCACATGTAACTAGTATGAACTTGTTCAAGTTGTTTGCTAGCAGATTGATTGGAGGTGTTGAAAATGCTATTGGAATCCCAGTCATATTGCAGATGGACTGGTTAGTGGGCAATAAAGAAGGGTAATGTGGTAATATCAGGGAGATATTTTTTCCCTGGAGTATTGTGAGAGCAAAGTTCTTGATGGTTTCATAAACACAGGCTCAACAAAGACAAAAGAGATGACTGTTGTCAGGGGAGATGGGATGAGTTGATGCTCAATGTCATGAGAGAGGAAAGCAAGGCAACACATGACATTTGGCAACTGGGAGAAACAGATACCCTAGGGGAATAATCTAGCACATTAGACTACAAAGACAGCCAACGCTCTTTTCCCAGGGTGTTTCCAAGAGTTTACAATGATGCACCATGTTGTTCCCTAATAAATCAAAGGAAACACCTGAAGTACCCTAGATTTGATTAGACTTTATTCTTTTCAATTCAGTTTCTACATAGCCTTTCTAGCACTAACAATCACACACTTGAGTTGCAAAATGTCCCACAATAAGTTATAGAATCTACCTTTGTTAAGACAAATTCAATTTGTATAAAAACTATCAAAAACAAACACCTCTGACAAACAATGCACCTTGATCCCATTTGAGGCCTGCTTGTTTAGGCGTCTAGTTCCAAATAGCTGAAATACCTTTCTCTTGGACTTCAGATTCAACCCAAGATGAACAGCGAACTGGAGAACATCTACCTCCATGCTATTTTTCCACAAAAGTGAGAAAGATTTTAATATTTTACCAAGGGATGTAAAGATGCAGAATTAAGAATATAACAGAGCAACCTTTTGAATTTGAACCTTCAGAACATAGATAATTAATTAACACAACTGTTAGACCTGTCAGCCTTAGGGGTCTTCCCCTAAACATTTTGCCTATTTATCTCCAAATTTAGCTGAATTCATTTTTGTTTTCCTTAGGGCTATGTGGACTTTACCACTGCTAACTGGGGGTGCTAAAGTGCTTGTGCTCTCTCCCTAAAACATAGTTTGATTGGCATATATCCAATTGGCATATTTAATTTACTTATGAGTCCCTAGTAAAGTGCAATATGTGTGCATAGGGCCTGTAAATTAACGCAACTAGTGGGCCTGCAGCACTGATTGTGCCACCCAATTAAGTAGGTCTTTAAATATGTTTCAGACTTGCCATTGCAGAGCCTGTGGGTGCAGTTTAAACTGCTATGATGGCCTGGAAAAATGACCCTTTTGTAGGTCCCAAGCCTTTGTTTTTTAAACATATGTCACCCCAAAGACCCTAGACAGCCCCAGGGCCAGGGTTTAGTGTATTTAAAATATTGGACATGTACTTTTAAGTTTTACATGTTCTGGCAGTGAAAAATCTTCCATTCGTTTTTCACTACTGCAAGGCCTATCCCTCCCATCTACCAAAAGGCCTATCCCTCCCATAGGTTGACATTGGGATTACCTTATTAAATCTTATATGTGTAATTCATAATCGGGAAGATATATGTTTTTGGAGTTTGGTGTCTATGGAATTACAATTTAAATTCACAACTTACAGTGAAGGCAGATTTTAAATTGTAATTCTGAAAATGCCACATTTAGAAAGTCAAAAGAACAGATGATGGATGGAATACTGAACAAATCAAACATTTACCCCGACTCACAGATCTGGGCTTAATCCATTGTTTTTTTGCTCACCATGCCATCCCAGTTTGGACCCAGCAATATGCAAATCAGTCACACAGAAACAGTCCAGGCCGAAATACCAGGCCTGGATTGGCAACAAGCATCCTAGGACTGGTTTCTGGGTATCACCCCTCATCAGCCAGGCTACCTTGAATTCAGTGACACAGTGAGCACTGCGCCCACCAGCAGAACACTGCCAGGCCGTATTCTTTGTCATAATACGGCTGGCGGCGGTCTACTGACATGGTGCTGTTGGTGGTAGCATCACCACCTTACCACCATCTGCCAATATGGCAACAGACAGATTTCCGCCCCTCTTGTGGCAGAAATCCGTCTGTGGTCATATTATGGCGGACAGATGGTAGCCGCGGCGACGGTCTTTTGGAGGCTGTTGCTGCGGTGGTAGGCTGTTTTTACCACCGTTGTCATAATGGGGGCCTATGTTTTTAGAATCTTTCTTAAAAGTAGATTAATGATGCAACAAAACAGGCAAAAGTTCAATTTAGTTGCAGCTGTCATGAAAAAGCCTCCCTACAAAGGACTTCAGTGCAAACCGAGGCACCACCAAGAGATATTGATTAAGATCTCAAAGGGCATTGTGGATGGTACCAATTAAAAGCTGAAGCATAGAACGAGGTGGAATGCAAGATTTGTGAGGCTGGCCGTATTATTAGCGAGATACAATATTACTATAACATGGAAAAGTAATTTGCCCCCAAAGCCCCCCCAACCCTCCCTCTCATGGTCACCAAATGGAGTGATACCTTTTTTCTCACTATGCAGTGAGGCACTTAGAGAACTGCAAAATATTTCCCTCAGAGCATGGTAAGGGAAAACTCATTGAGCAACTGCAAACACGTCAAAAATGATAAGCCCCCTGAATCTTGGCTCTCTCTGAAGGACGTGGCAAGTTAGTCTTTGTACCACCTTTTTGTGAGCACTGCCTGTATATCTTTTGTATTTGGTAGCAATTTTGTATTAGGAGATAATGGCTCATGAGCTAATCTTTTGTGCCACTGTTGGCTGTGATGTGTTTTAGGCCAATTTCTGCATGTGCTACCTGATGGAGGAAGGTTTCTCTCCCGCATCTTATCCCACATTTTCCCCTTCCCTCCTACTACTGAACCACTTTGGAGGGTAGATGTACATGTTAGGTGGTTGGAGCGCTACATGGTGCCTCAGGTTTTGTGGTTGTTGGGATAGGAGGGCTAGTTTAAAAGTTAGACACAGTTCAAAGTCTAAAACTTATGGGAAACAAATATGCAATAGTACTTAATGTATAACACAGCATATTGATACTCTATGGTGTGTTTATATTTTCTATGACACTTTATGCTCTAATGATTGATTTCAGTTGCCAAATCAAATTTTTTAAAAAGGAAAGTGGTGATCCGCAATAACAGCTTTGGAAACAAGACACATAGATTTAAACAGGATGTGAAGAAGAAGGAAGGTACTGCTAAAACACAAAGAACTGCAATTACATTTAAAACAAGCATTTCAATGGAATGGGTCTCGCATTTGCTTGAGTTAGAGCGATTGGCATTGTGAATTCATGTGGATTTATCTAGCCACATAAATTAGTCAATCCTGCCTCATAATTTGGTCTTTTCCTGCCATATAATTCAGGTGGCCCTGCATATAACTAAAGCACTTCCATTTACCTTCTTCCTCTATCTGCAGTCAAAAATGAACAATTTGACATTCCGCATCCTAATTTAAATCTGTCATGCTAATTCCAATAAAATACCACTTTCACCGCACTACCATCAGAATTACTGCCTGGCTAACACAATTCCCAAAACAAGCAGCAGAGAAACTTTTTTTATAGCTCTGGGTATAAAAGCCTGGAACAAGATGACTGTGGATGAAAATAAAATCTGACAGTGTAAAAACACTAACTTATTACATATAAGAGGCAGGCCAAACAACGAGTGAACAAAACTTATTCAAGACAGAGGAATGTCCTTTTTGCAAATGTCATCATTACCGGAATACAAAAGTGAAGATTAAGCAATAGGGTTTTCGTAGAACATATATGTATTTCTTTAACATATTTTATGCCTGTAAATTATACCCATAAAATGATTTCTACTAATCACAGACATCACTACGTTGTGCAATATCGATCTTTTTAGCACATATATAAAACATTGAGTAACTCTGCTTTTCTCCAGCACTATGATGAAATGTATGCCATTGCGGTGGCATGAGCGAGAATGACAATCATTGAAGCTTCACAGAGAGCAGTCCTTACTTTTTACCAGTTTACAAACATTTGAACATAAATTCTGGCCAGGTAGAAGTGATTCATGCTAATGGAAAAGTAAAAAAAAAAATTGAAACAAAATCAAACGTCATGGCTACAAAAGACATGTAGGTGTTAAAGTCAAGGATTCGAAAGATCACTATATTGCGAAATGCATTCCTTTGTCATGAATAAAATGTGGATGAGGGAGACCTGGTAGTAATTCAAGATACCTTTCACACATTTCACCAGCGTTAGTCAGTTACTTACGTTCCTAGAATAATTACTAGACAAAGTTAAACCCAACAATGTTCGGCAGCCCTAACACTTCTCAACCAGGTGAATTGTTCAGTACATCCCGTCGGCATTTTGATTGGGCGGACAGCGTTCTAATGAACACGTATGTGACTTGCATCATCAGATTCATAACGCTCCAGTGCACTGTAAAGTATTTGGTACAGGGTGGGTGGGTTGCAGGTCAGGAGGGCGGTGAGGTGGTGTCCCAATGTGCCCTCCATTACCTTCCACCGATTCCTAGCGTGGGATTGGCTCATTTGCTGTGCTCACTACAATGTCGCACCGCAATCTGTTGCTGGATCGTACTGTAAAACTATTCCCAGGTTTCACTGAATAACACGTTTTCAAAAAGAAAAACAATCATATAATAAGACAAGGCTTTTTTAGATTCCTCTATGGAGCTTGGCGATGGAGAGGATATCCGCTTCTAGCTCCCTTTGGTTTAACTTTGCTAGTGATTCTATGTCATTGGATTATTCGTGTGCTATACACAGAGATGAGTCTAAGGCGCACATCTTTCTACTAAATCTGTTTGAAACCCAATCATTTCACTATACCAGGGATAATGGGAATGTAAGACGGTCTTGGGTTTGAGGCCCTGCACCCCAGCATCTTTTGTCGGCTCACCGTGTTGTTTTGCGAATGATTAACATTCTGGGTAAAATGTTCAAATTGCTCACCTATATTTCAGGTTTTATCAACAGAAATGGGAAAGGAGCCCACGGCCGCCATCAGAGCAAAGCAGACACACAAAGGGAAATAAAAGTTCGGTTGCAGTGAAATCTATCAGTAAAAGTGCAGTGATCTATGGAACCAGCAAAAGTGCAATTATGTATGTAACCAGCAAAAGTTCAATTACCTATGTAACAGGATTATGTCATGCAAAGCGCTCGACTTCTGCCCAGCGAGATCGCGCTGCAAAATAAAGAGAAAAAGTAGTCCAGAAACCAAATGGAAAATATCAAGCTTCGTATGTTTTCGGTAGTTGGTCGGTGTGCTCGAGGAGGGTTAAACACTGGAAAAGGCATGATGAATGCATGCCTTTCACTAATGAAAGCAAGCTGATTTTAAAAGGCAAGCCCACAAACCAATGAAAGTGATTGACGTGACATTGTCGTGGTTAGAAGCCCAAAGAGAGATTACAACAGGGAAAGGAGCGCTTTGCGCTCACCCCTAAAGATGAACAAATATCAGGTACTTTACACATGCCACTATATGTAGGAAAAGCCAAGGCATGTCTCATGTCTTCACATACACTTTTGTAAATAACTACTAGTTCTACTAGTGTGCCATTACACAGTTTAGATTTGCACAGTCAATTAAACGTTTCGCTCCATGAATCGCTCCATTTTAAAAGAACATTCCACATAATGATCAGTCTTAAGGGTAGACATGTGTTTCATAGTAATAAAAGCAGCTTCAATGTAAAATCATACAAAAGTACCTTCATGGAAAACAGATCAGCATGATGATCATTGTTTAAAAAGACAATTTGTTTCCAGTTGTTGACCTTCAAAGATAAATGAAATCACTGAATATGTGGAGCCACACCAGCCTTCTTCATTACCAACTCCTTGGACTTCTGACATAGCCCGAGGCATGCCTTTTATCTCCATCTCTTCTTCCAGTCTTGGACTTGGAGGATTCCCCTTAAGGGGTATTCCCTTTCCCAAAGACAGATTATGACTCACAAGCACCAAGAAAACTCACTTATTCTGCTGGCAGGTAGCAGCTGGAAGACAAATGCGAGATCCAGGCCATTTCCAGCTTCCTAGGGCTTCAGCTTCAAATATGTTTTTTATTACTAAGGTAGAAACTTTTGGCATGGGGCTTCTTCCAAGAATTCTAATTTTGGTCTTTAGCACTGTCAGATGCACGTGTATTTCCTCATTTTCTAAAATATATTTAAAGGACGATTTAAGAGTCCCTAGTGTCTCCTTGCGCCACATTACTGTCATTTTTTTACGCTAATGTGATACTAGTTCCCCTTACTACTGCCATGGTGTGAAGTATCTTAGATACAGTGCAGACATGGTGGCATTTAGGGGGGCGCTAAAGGGCGCAAGAAAAGTGGCGCTGTACTGAGTGCAGTGCCACTTTTCTTAAATTGGGTTCTTAGTGCCACAGTTTAACGATGCACAAAGGCTTTTGGACAATGAACTGGAGATATGTGCACAAAAAGAGCAGTTTCTAAATGTAAAATCCCAGTCAATAGAATCTGAATTGGTCGATTTTTACATTCAGAAAGTACATTTATCAATGTAGAAACTCTGCAAATGTGGTACAATTACTGCATTAAAAGGTTTATGGTTTGGAATGTGTGTGTAGGTGTTTCTATATGTGCCACCCTGCTGAAGTGACTCCACCCAACTACTTGCACTTTTGGAAGGGACCCACATAGCCTTCACAGGTAGTTTCCCACCCAAGAAGCATATGCAAATTTGCCCTTATCAAAGGCAGAACTAAGCGAGGTTCCTGGGTGCAAAGAAGAGGGAACACCCTTGTGTTCAATGGGCGTGGGATCAGATTGTTAACTGCGATCATCATGCTAAGTTTCATATAATTCTATTCTGCGTTGTTTTGCCCATCATTAAACTTCCCTTCGCGAATTTGAATGGGAAAGTAACTTTATGGAACCCCTCTATAGCTTTTACTTCCCTTGAGCAATGGCACTTTCAAGGGACTGGTCTTCGTTGGAAATCATTTCTGTTTAAAATGAATTCCCCAGATTGATAATATCTACCAAAGTTATTAGCAAAACTAAACTGGAGCCTCTCTTTAACATGTACATATTCAATTATTCAAGTTTAAGGTGAGATGGCCTCCTGTTGACAAAGCAAACACTTTTACAAGATCAATTCCTGGCAAGGATGCTAAGGGAAGGTTAGGCAGTAATTTATGTCCAAGCAATTATGCTGCTTTTTTCTTTAGAAATTTAGAACTGAATGTGCCTATATATGAATTGTTAAAATTTAGGTCTTTAGGCAGAGGTATGCACCCTATCCAAGTAGGGACCACAATCCTAGTCAGGGTAAGTCAAATACACATCCTACATTAACCTATGTTCACCCACTGGCAGCTTGGCACAGAGTAGTCAGGCTTACCTTAAGAGGCAATGTGTAGAGTATTTGTGCAACACACCACACAGTTTCACAGTGAAAACACCACAGACTCCACACTGATTTAGAAAACTAGATTATTATACTGTGAACAGAACAAGACCAAAACTACAAAAATTCAATTAATAGAAGACAAGATGAGCAATTTTTTAAATTATAAAGGTAAATACACTTCTCATACCAGTCGTGTGTAGCAAAGTAAATGACCCAGATCCAACCAGGAGATTGGTAGGTATGCTCCCTTAAAGTTCCTGCGTGCAATAGTGCTTAACCAGCACTAGGACCAAAGAACTTAGCAGGGCCTCCAAGACCACTGTAATTATGGCAGTTCACCCTCCTGTTTTAGAGAGCATGTCGGCTTTAGGGACCTCGCGGGTCCCGAAGCACACAGAATCTTTTTACAGTGAGGCAGCGAGGTTGTTGGCCTCGGGGACAGGACCCATGTTGCTGTTGTCTCTCCCTCTGGGGTTTTGCAGACAGTGTACGACATTTGCCAGGCAAAGCGCTGGAAAAGAAGTGTGACAATTGTGTGTGATGCACTGCTGTTAGTCAGGACTCCGTCCCCGCTCAGAAATGAAGTGGGGGTCCTTGGTGTAGCAAAGCACGGAGCGTACAGCTCGTCTGTTAATCAGGGGAAAACACTGGTCTTTATCCCACGGAGCACAGAGCTCCACCTGCAGGTCTGGTAGGAATTGCCACTCTTTGAAGCATAAAGCGGTGATCTTTGCAGCGTTCAGCTACCGGACTCACGGATGGCAGAGGCTATTAGCTGGTTAGGGTAAAATAAAGCCTTTGATGTCCCTGAGACGTCTTGGGGAGGGGCAGGCCAAGAAGCCCTTTGAGTTACTTAAGATGCTTTAAGAGTTTATAGAAAGAAGATCCAGTCCTTCTCACTGTCAGACGAAAGGCAGCAGACAGCAGGCCAACTAAGCAGAGAAAGTGGCAAAGAGGCCATCCCTCCTACAGCACAGCAATCAGCAGGCCAACACAGCAGAGCAGTTAGCAAAGTGGCAGTCCCTCCTGCAACGCAGTTCCTCTTCCTGGCAGAGTGTCCTCAGGTCCCAAAAGTGAACTGATTTGGTGGGGTTTGGGGTGCAGTACTTATACCCAGTTGAGCCTTTGAACTGTGGGGGACTTAAAAGAGAGGCCTTTGAACTGCACAAGGTCACTACCCTTTCTTCCCTTTCTTTCTTGACTCCAGACACTCTACAGGGGCATATGCAGCTCTTTGTGTGGAGGCAGACATAGCCCTATTCAGGTTTAAGTGTCTGCTCCTCCCTCCCATCTTGCCCAGTATGGCCCGTCAGCCTAGCGATGAGCCATCAGGATGCAAATGTCACACCCCAGCTCCCTTTGTGTCTGACTGTCTAGAGGGAATGCACAAAGCTGTCACTCAGCCACAGACATGTATTCAGAGAATGGTTAAAGAAAGAAAATGCCAACCTTCTTTAGGTGACATTTGTAGTCTTTACAATTTAAAAGCCAAATTCCCCATACATTGTGATTTTAAATTGTGAGTTTAGAGACACCAAATTCCACATTTCTATCTTTACCCAATTGGAAGCTATACTTAAAGGCTGCTTCAAGGTGACCTTAATTTTAACCTATGGGAGAGACAGGCCTTGCAGTAGATGTTAAACTTAAAAGTACATGTCCAAGTTTCTAAATGCACTGCACCCTGCCCTTGGGGCTACCCAGGGCCTACCCTAAGGGTTTACATGTTTGGGCCTGGCAAGTGGGGGCACTTGAGAGGTTGAAATGGCAGTTTAAAACTACCCACACAGGCTTTATAGTGATAGGCATGAGACATGTTTACAGGACTACTGCGCTGGGTGGTACAATCAGTGTTGCAGATCCAGAATTTGGTATTTAATTTACAGGCCCTGGGCACATATAGCACTCTTTGCTAGGGACTTAAGAGCACATTAAATATGCCAATTATGTATAAGCCAATATTACTGTTCTTAGAGTACTGAGCATATGCACTTTAGCAGTGGGGAGCAGTAGTAAAGTTCCCAGAATCCTAAAACCAGCAAAAAATGAAGTCAGCAAAACAGGAGGTCAGAAGGTAAAAGGTCAGGGGAAACCACGCTAAGGATACCAGGTCTAACAGGGATTAGTTATTAAAACTGTGTGCTACTTACTCACCTTGTCAGATTTTTCAGTCTATACAGTTGAACTGAACTGTCATTCACTGTTTTTTTTTTTCAAATGGAAATGATAGGGACATTTTTTTAAGGTTACTTAATTACCACTGTTGCAGTCAGATTTGTAAAGCCCTTCTGACTAATCAGTAGATAGGGCCTATTTCCATCACTACACTGGCAAGCTCTGCTCTCCTGCACCTGTGTTCTGTTTAGGGAGCAGATGGGCTGGTTAAGAAAAAACATATTTTCACTGTGTTTCTATATGTTTCAAGTCATACTGGGTGTTTACATTTCTTTTACAATGTCATTTTTCTACCTTCTCACTTTTCATTGGAAGCCCTCATTTTTTTAGGGATGAGCCTGCAATAGCATGAGCAAGAGCATGCGCTAGCTTGCCAGACACTACTTTTTTCAGAAAAGGGCTTGAAGCCCACCAATTGCCCATCACTTGTTGGATTCAATTTCACTCATCTTTTCTGTCTCCTAATTGGCCAGCACTAGCCAAACATCACTTCCGTTCATCTCCCTGGAGCAGGGATCAAGCACAGATTGATTCACCTTAATCATTGCCCACCCGCTGCTCCTGATGCAATTGAGGTACTATTTTTTTTTATCTCCCCTTCAAAACCCCTTGCCCTTCGAGGCTCTCCCTCCCTCCACCCCTACACCTCCCTCATGTTATTTTCCCTATACCCCCCTCCCATTATCACGCTTGCCAACACAAGGCTCTATCCTACAAACTGCTGTTCTTCCACAGTAATTTATAGTTTGTTTTACACAGTGAAACTGTATTTCATGAGTTATTATCCCTGTTTGGACAGTCACGTACACAAAGAATTTTGTAAACTGAAAAACAATTGCACCTCAATCTACCTACAGTATCCACTGTTATTCCTTCTCTGGGAACAACAGGCAGCGCAGTCAGTGCAACTCGGTCATAAGAGTTCACACCGGCCACCATTCAATCATAATGTCAACCACATAGAGCTCTGCTAATGCGCCAATATTATAACCTGCAGCTTCCACTGTTATTCCAATTCAGAGACCCTGCCATAGTCCACTCAATGCGCCTCACCCCTGACCTGCAGAATCTCTGCTTTTTCAGTGCAGGGGCTTACAAACAGCAAGCAGCCAATGCTCCTTATTAACACCTTCAGGACCAAATGCTGTTCCATTACGAAGACCAACATACAACTCAGGGGATACTCCCCAGCCCTGACAGACACTATCCTTGGTTTTCCCGTACTGGGTTACCAGATATGCCAATGCCCTTCAATCAAGCCTTGCTGCCTCCCTCCCATTGCAAGCCAGGCTAAACTAAGCCCATGTCCCATGACTGGCATTTCACCTTTAGAAGATGGGTACCAAAGTTTACCAGGGCTGATGAAAAGCTTCTCACCACTTTCTCTACAGGCCATCCCCACATCTGGCCACTGTGCATGGTGAGTGAGTTTGACACCAGCTTCTATGCACTAGTCGAATGTTACTGGCTGCTAGAGAGGCTGTCTGGACACTAATGCATATTATCCAGGGGCATAGCTACCATTAGTGCTGCAGTTGCAGTGGCCCTGGGGCCCAGAGTCCTGAAGGGCGTACTGAACCCAAAGTATTACCATACATTGCCGTGCCAGTAGCAGGCAAAGGGAACATTAGGTCAAAGTCTACCAGACTGCACAGATGTCCTGTTTGCTAAAGACATTTTGGGGACATTGGAAAAGCTTGTATGAAAATGCATTGTGCCCTATTGCTGAATATTGGCTTTGTGGTTTGTAAGTAACATTTGTTGCTTTCTATTTACTGCCCTTATTTATGTTAGACTGTCTAGTTTGAGTTAGTCCAGCCCATAGAGCATAGCCAGTTTATCAGGGCTCCTTGTATTCTTCTACAAAAGCGTCCACTAGTGCTCACTTTCTGCAAGCAGGCTTTTAATTTTTGTTCTTATCTTGTCACATTTGCTGTGCATTCAAAGACAGAGGTCTAATATCAGGCTCTGTCTTCCGAGGGAGCTTGGGGCTTACTTTTCTTTCTCTGATTTCAAAGTGAGAGGGCAATTCTGCTGGGTTCCCATGTGAGATGAAAAGTTGTAGGGTGTTGTTTTTTCTAGCACACAACAAAATCTATAAATTAACTGTGCAACTGTTTTAGAAGGTATTAGAATTAGGAAAGCACAAATGAAGCACATTTTTTGGTAATTCGGAAGTGTCAGTGAAAAAATATTTTAATACAATCAAAAAATCAATACACTAGGTGATGACATTTCAATACTTTGTCATTTGTGCTCTGTATACTTTTATCAGTTAAAATGGATGTCTGTACAAATGTAATGGTTATTTCAATTGATGATGAGTTGTCTGTCATGCTACCACACCATGCATACTCCACTCTATGCAACTGCCCTCTAAGACACACTACTCTACTCTACAACACAAAATTCCATGACACACTATGACACTGTGCTCTCCTCTCTGCTACACCACGTCACTGTACGCCACTTTCCTCTACGACACTCCACACCACTCTATGTCACTCAACTCTAAAATATTCTACTCCACTCTACACCACTCAACTGTACTCCACTCTATGCCACTTTACTCCACTCTATGACAGTCTAGGCCACTTGACTGTACTCCACTCTGTGCCACTTCACTCTATGTCACTCCACTCTACACTACTCTATGAAACTCTACACTATTCTAATCTAGGTCACTCTACTCCACTCTATGACACTCCACTCTGCTCCACTCTATGACACTCCACTCTACGACACTCCACTCTATGACATTATTCCACTCTACGGCACTCCACTCTATGATACACTACTCCACAGCACTCTATGCCACTCTAATCCACTCTATGCCCCTCCACTCTACGCTCCTCCACTCTATGCCCTCCATTCTATGCACCACCACTCTACGATAGTCTACACTCCACTCTACACCACAATACTCCACTCTAATCCACGACACTCTGCTGTAATCCACAACACTTCATTCTTACCCACGACACTCAACTCTAATCCATGACACTCCGCTTTAATCCAAGACACTCCATTCTAATTTACAACACTGTACTCTAATCCATACCACTTCACCCCACTCTATGACACTGCACTCTACACCACTCAGTACGCCACTCCACAAGCTAACTTCCTCTACACCATAAACTTTTAACCATGCTGAACAGCAACCATGCTGGTGTATAGCATGGATAAAACACATTGGCACTACCTATTGGCTTTGGCACTTGCTTGTTTAAATTTTATGCATGCAATACTGTTCTTGCCTTCATTCACCTCTTCTTTCCCTCTTTCAGCCATTTCCCTTTCTCAATTCTCTTACTCTGCTTGTGGATGGAGACTCCAAAATCTCCCTTTCTCCATTCACTGAAGTTTTCTCTACTCAGGTTATCCCAGTTGTTATTTTTCTTTCTCCCATTTTCATTTTTGAACTGCCTCCCTACTCTTTCTTGTGGCTGTGCTTGCCTTTTGTATTCTTCCCATAAACAGTCTACTTTCACCTACTCTATTCAGCTATGATCTTCTTATGTTGCCCATCTTTTACATCGTTGTGCCTCACCTTCTTCTCACTTCCCCTTTCCTTTCATTCATTGTGAACCACCTTTTCTATCTCCATGCAGTGCGCACTGGATGTAGGATGTGTTCTTAAGGGAAGCCCTGCTTCCATTACCCTCAGTGTCCATTTTAGCATTGAGGGTGCACCATTTTTCTTTTGTAGTTCACAGATTTTGAAAAGACATCTGTGAACTGCAGCTCCATATTTGAATTACTTAAACACATTTCCAGATGTGTCATTGCCCATACCGACTTCTGGATTATGGTCATCTTAACTGAAGTGCTTCTTGAAGTTGTCCAGTTCCTGCAAATATCTAAGGGCCACTCCTGACCTGGGTTCAGTTTACTGCAAACATTTGAAGGTGGTGGTCAGGGGCCACCATCTTTAAATGGGTTGTGGCTCTTCATATATCAGTAACAAGTATGTAGTGTGGTCCACAGAACACCTACTGCAATTTGAGCATCGTTCTCCAAAACGTTTTTTTGAATATTGAAATCCATATGTTGCACCTTAGGGAGCACCCTTACCTTGTGATCTTTAAGGTCCCTAATAAAACTCCATGGTTTACTTTCCTGATGCAATGCTCAATGACCCTGGCTTTGGCAAAATGGTGGACACATCAATATTTTTGGCAGCCATAGTCTGCCCAAAGAATGTAGAGTGGCTAAGTGTGTGTGCATGCTTGAACTGTGAAGGCATTTGCACGCTGTTTGGGGACCTAATGTAAAATTGTCATTGTCGCTGTTTTACTAAAATAACTTGGAAGAAACATCTTCATTGTTCACTGTACGAAGGAAGAACACAAGAAATAGGTAATTAGCTGGCAGTAGTGTAACATGAGGACTAGGCTGCAGCTGACTGTTGAAGAAACCCATACAATTATTTGCCTTCATATTAGCTCCTGTTCAACAATTCAGGGTCCCACTGGTGTTTGTATCTGATTTATGTAAGCATACGTCTAGTCCACATGACTGATGATGCACAGACAGTCCGATGATCCTTCAAGGAGTTTGTCCAGGTGCCGACGAGGAGTGCACAGGCATCAGTACCTTACATGAATGAGTGAGCTATAGCAACTTAGAAGAGGGGTCTATGCTGCTGAGGAGAACAGCTACAACAGCACATTAGCATGAGCAACATTTATGTGAGTCAGCAAGGAAAAGTGCAGGTGTGGAAGTCACGTTACGGACATGCTAAGTGGTGCACAGCGCCCCATGGGGTAATTATGAAAAGAGATGGCTCTGGTATTGACACACTGACATAAAAAAGGGGAGACTGTAGTATGGTGCACCTGTCACGGAGTCAGAACAACTTCTAAATGCACACACACACACACACACACTACAGAGGATTAACACACATTATCAAGCAAATGATTCAGAGTTCACATCAGCTGCACTAATTTACTGATAAGTTCAGCAGCAGCCATGCTACCCATTATGACCCAGCTCAGTCTAGGAGACTAATTTTAAGAAGCAATGCTCTAAATGTAATTTGAATGTCAGAACATGCTTGAAGTTCCACAAACAGTTTTGTGGGACCACAAGTTGACTCACTCTCGGAGTCATAAGAGAGAAATTTGTAATGGTAAAAAGGAGTAAAAGCTTGCTTAATAAATGCCAGATCCTTTTCCAAATTCAAAATGTATAGCTGGGATTTGTTAAATGACAACATCTGGGACATTTTGTTTTTAATTGAAACTTGGTTTATGCCAACATAGGCCCCGATATTACACTGGCTATCATAAAGGGTTATTCTATCTCTCATGTGGATTGGTCAGAAGGACAAAGCGGTGGCATTGCCATTATTTATCACTCAAAGTTTGGTGCACCACTACCAAGTTAGAGGGTTTTGAATTAACTGAGGGGATACTTTTCTCCTCCAAGATCTCAGACAATTTCTCCCTCTCAGGTGCCTTAGTCTATAGTCTTTCTAAAGTATCTTCTAAGTTCTTGGAAGCAGTCACTAATGTTATCACCCCTTTTTATCTACAATATTCTAATTTTGTAGAATTGGTGGACTTCTTTCTGCGCATGGAAGACCCCAATTGCAGATTGACAGAACAGGGTTAGGGAATCTATGACTAATCTCAATTTAGTACAACTAGGTAAGGGTGGCAGTCATAAATGTGGGCATACTCTTTACCTGATTTTCTCTGAGTAGCCTTTTTTTGTCACTGGCTGCCATCTTCAATTATCCTGGACTGACCATTTCTTAGTTCCCCTCTATGTGTCTCGTGCTGTCAAATTTCTAGGTCTTTACACTCTATGCCTGACTCAAGTTTGGCTGACATGTATACTCAAATCATGGTAAACCTGTCCATGGGAACTGATGAAGTATCAGCTCCTTTAACCTCATTACAAGGCTTTGATAAACTGGAACCATTAAAAACCTGTACCAGGAAGAGAACTGCACCCTCCGTAGCTTGGTTGTCATCGATCTTCAGGCAGAAAAATTAAGATGTAAACCGCTTGAAAGGAAATGGAGGTCAAATTACAACACTGAGGAAAAGCGGGCATATAATATTGCTCTTCAGCAGTTTTGTAAAAACATTAGGAAAGCCAAAATAGATTTTTTTGCCAAACAAATGGCTGCCTCCAAGCACACTCCAAGAACGTTTTTTTAAATCGTTCGAGCATTCTTGCAGCCGGAGGCTAACAAACAAGCTATTCAAACTTCTCTGCTGTTGGCTGAAGATTTATCTGCATTTTGTCATGATAAAGTGAAAAAAAAATCCGCTCTAAATCTATTAGGTCTGCTGACTGCCCTTATTTGAGGTCAAATGCTGACCCTTTGCAGAATAAGGAAGGCCTGCTGCTTGAGTCCTTTGAGAAGATTACTCTAGTTGAATCTGAATATATCACCCAAAAGTTAAATCAGGTTCCCCTTTTGACGCTTGTCCTCCCTACATTCTGTCTAAGGTAGTAGTTTCACTCAATCTGCAGATTAATGCACTTTTTAACCTTTTTGACCTAGCCTTGGAACTGGGCGAGGTGCCAACAATTTGGAAAAGGCACTTGTGGTGACTTTGTTAAAAAAAACAAATCCAACCTGAGTAACTACAGGCCCATTTTTCTCTTCACTGTTCTGGGGAAGATGCTGGAATCTCTGGTAAACTGTCAGATTACTACGCATGTTAAACAGAATAATATTCTTCATACTTATCAGTCTGCCTTCCATACGGCCTTCAGCACTGAGTCTGCCCTCCTGGAGGTCACAGAGTATATTAGATGTAACCTTGACTTGGGAAGAAAAGCAGTGGTCATTCTATTAGATCTGTCTGCTACATTCAACACAGTGTCCCACAAAATCCTTCTGCAGAGACTGGAGAAGGCAGAAATAGTAGGCAGAGCCACAGACTGGCTTTGATCTGACAGGCAGCAAGCATTCTGTTAACCACCTTTGACATCCCAGTTTAGAGCAATAAGTTGTGGTGTCCCGCAGTGCTCAGCATTAAGCCCAACTCTCGTTAACATCTACATGGCCCCACTAGCATCGATAGCTCAAATATGGGGTCTGAACATTGTTTCATAAGGAGATGACACACAGCTTATGCTGGCATTTTAACAACAATATCAATGTGGTAGGTGAATTCCAGGATTGTTTTACTGCTAATGCTGACTAGATGTTCACCAGCTGCCTACAAACTTAACTCTGACAAATCAGAAATTTGCAGACAGTGCGCATTCAGATGGTGCTGGTGTCCTACTGTATTGCTCACTGCTCCCTTAAGGGAGCTGAGACCAATGCCGTAGCACTGTTCCAACCAGTCAGCATTGCAGGGGCAGCATAATACAATGTTCCCACCGGACAGCCCAGCGGGAACATTGCATTGCATATTTCATCTCACCTTTTCTCAGCACTGTGTAGCATGCGTGCATCAGAATTGTTAGCAAGTAAAAAAAAAACACACAAAAACTTGTTATACTTTGTTCTTTGCAAACTTCCTGACCTGTGAGGAAGTGAATTTCTTCCCCACCTATAAATATATCACATTAATATAACACCAAGATGTAAAAATTGACAGATAATATTTAACATTTATATAGATTTTTTTAAATGAATCTTTTCAACTTAAGAGTATGCTAAAATCCAACCTGGAACTGCTATCTTTCCGGAAGTTGGGTGGTCCATTTCCAAAATGAGGCCATTGTGAACAACCTAGAAAGAAATAAAATAAATCCGTGTTAACAAGCATATTTGTGAGGCTATAATTTTCTATGCTGAAATATAGTCCTTGCCTTATTCAGAAAATAATACAATCTTGGTCTGGTAGGCAAGCATCTTTTCTGTTTTCATTTGGTATAATATCCTCAGTCCAAGGTATGCGAGGTACTCGAGTGAAAAACAAGAGGGAGACTGTAAGTCAATGCAGTGGATGACTTGCAGAACATGTTGAGAAGATTTGATGACTGGTATCGGGTGTTGTGTATCCTACATCACCAGAGTGCTCAGTGGTATATGTGTTTGAAATTGAAATATTAAGTAATTACAAAAAAATCTGTTTCAAGAAAATTATATGAATATGTTTTCTTATTTGAGTGTATCAACCAAAATATAAATTTAATCCCTCCCTTTTCCAGAAATGAACAATGCACAATCTTTAATATTTAATTTAAACAGCAGTTGCAGAAAATACAATATTACTTTTGAGCCGTTATCCTGTGTGGTCCCAGGTCACACCCATTGCACAGTCCTCAGCAGGTGGCTACAAAACCTCACTCAAAAGTCTTGAAGTTATCGCCCCATGCCTACATATGGTAGGTACCAAAGTAGCAAATGTTGAACTGGCTTGGCAAAATATCGAATACAGTATCTTACAAGACTAGTACACACTAACAATATTATACCTCTGTACCAGAGGGCTGAGGTACATGTAATAAGGTGTTACAACAAAATTTGCAAATAAACACTGTCCATAGCTGGACTGTTCCCATGAGGAACAGGGTCAAGACTGATTTGCATATGACTGGGTCCAAACTGGGGTGGCATGGTGAGCAAAAGAACGACGGATTAAACACAGACCTGTCACTGGGGGTGAGTGTTTCAAAAGTTTGAACACTCTGTCCATCAACCTTTTGTGTCCAGCAACATAAAAGAAAGGAACCGGCTTTTGAGGTTTGATGTGCAAAAACACAGAGCTAAGCATTTTAATTACTTTCGTACTAATTTTATTGTCTACCTTTAAAAAAGAAACAC
This sequence comes from Pleurodeles waltl, assembly GCF_031143425.1. NCBI lineage: Eukaryota > Metazoa > Chordata > Amphibia > Caudata > Salamandridae > Pleurodeles > Pleurodeles waltl. The sequence continues at coordinate 622,959,858 of NC_090438.1, read as the reverse complement.
ACAAACATGCAAAAACGTATATATGGTACACTCCAAACAAGAAGACGTATATCTAATTGCTAGAACTCTCTACTAAAATATCATTACCTGAGTAAAATTATAGTGACCATTGACAGAAAAGAAGCAAATACCAAAGAATTTTCCTACCGTGAAAATATTATGAGGCTCGATGGGCTATTATTTTATTGATTTTAATCATTTTCAGCTTCTCATTTATCTACAGTAAAGTCACTTCATTCTGCCAGGAAATGTAAGGTTTAGTGTCGGGGAGATGAGATTCTGATGCAATGTCCTTTGTGTGTTAGGTATAAAAAGAATGCCACCAAAGGTCACTTTCAGCGTAGCTGCTTGGCCAAATATTAACAATACAACAGCAAAGAGAGGAGAGGCTCACCGGTATCTTCTTGCAAAGCCTCATGCGGCCTTTCAAAACCAGTTTCTGTACAAAAAGCCAATAGAAAGCTTCAATATGGATAAAAATATAATTCTACAATGTTCTTCTTTTAATCCCAGGGCATCTTCAAGACTTTGGTAATTGAGTTATGAACCGCCTTGTCTTGTATCCTCCAAAAGATGCAACATCCTATGTACAGAAAGTGACACATTCACACAATCTAGAAATGTTGCCACTTTTTAAACGTGTGTTTTTCTTTTGCTTTTGCTTTTCTACTCAGGACACTACTGCCAGAATATGAGCCACAGAATGCACAATATGTTATTGTGATGAAGAAACATATTTGCATTCATGTCTTTGAGGTGATTTGTATTCCAGTTTTCTCTTTTTCACTAATTTTACACATAACAATTAATTATTAATATAATTATCTGCTTCCACATTGTTTCTACACAAATTTCAGCAAAAAAAGACAACAGTACAGAACTGGGAACTGAACACTAGAAAAGAGGTGACCTCTATCTTGCATCTAAACTTACCATCTGTGTCTTTTACTTTTAATTGCTTCACTATATACTTACTCTGCTGTTAGTTATAAGAGGTTACAATTCAAGCCAAGGACCAAATGGATAACAGAAACCATCGCACAGAATGTGAACAAACTAAACGAGGAGGCAACATGCATTTCTTAATCTGTTGCTAAAAAAAGTTCATTTCTGAACGCTTAAAGATGTCCATTTAGGAGGACTACAAAACAAGGGTCCTGATTTAAATGAAAATTCATCCAGGAGGAGTATCGGCCATCAGAATTTCCTCCACCATATAGACTGTACAGCATAGGAAATTCCGACAGCGGACTGTTACCCTGATTTTGCACTTTATTCACTAATCAGAAGATATTTCCTCTTGCCAAATTCGAAATCAGATCCGAAGTTAAATACTTACTGTTTGATGAAGAAGTATAGCACGTTCTAAAAAGGGAAACCTTTGTTTCAGTACATGATAACTAGATAATTTCAGCTGATATACGGTAGCTTAGAATACAAATTTCATAAAGTGGTATACAGTTACGATTATATGCTGTTTTTCACATGGGCATGACAAAGCCCGTAGCTGCTCTGTCTATTTATGCATTCTAGCGTATCCAGTTGGGGTGCAAGCTAGTGTGCTGCTTCTAGGGCAGGGCTGACTGCAATGACACATACTTAAAAATACTCAGCCAATATTTGAAAGCTGTGCTTTAATTTGCACTCTTTGGACAAATATGTCTACTAATTTTCTTTTGGTGTGGTGGAAATTTCACTTTCTGTCAGAAATCCAGTTGAAAGGGCCAGATACCCACTACGCTCACTCGCATGGGCAATGTGGGCCTGATTTTAGCATTTGTACCCCGGCTGTTTTTGTTTCCAAGCGTGGCCGTGGCTACAGATGGTGTTACGTAGACTTTAAGCAGGGGAATCTCCCACTATACTGCTAGACCTAACCTGACAGCCTCAGGGTGGTCATCCCCCAAATTTTTGCCTGCCTCCCTCCATTTTTATGATGCTGTTTTTGCTGGTTTTAGGACTCTGCACAATTTACCACTGCTGTCTAGTGCATAATCTCTCTTACCTAAACATGGTAACATTGGTTTACCTGTAAGTCTCTAGTAAAGTGCATTACATGTGCCCAGGGCCTGTAAATTAAATGCTACTAGTGGGTCTGCAGTACTGATTGTGCCACCACATAAGTAGCCCTTTAACCATGTCACAGGCCTGCCATTGCATTCACTGACACTTTGCACTTAAAACTACCTGCAAAGCCTTAAACTCCCCTTTTTCTACATATGTCACCCCTAAGGTAGGCCCCAGGTAACCCTACTTTACTGTAGGTAAAAGGCAGGACATGTATTTATGTGTTTTACCTGTCCTGGTAGTGAAAAAATCATAAATTTGTTTTCCATTACTGTTAGGCCTGCTCCTCCCACACAGTAGCATTAGAATTGCCCTCATACACTCTTAAGTGGTAGATCCTGATCTAGAAGGAGTAGCCATGTGTTTTTTGGCATTGCCAGAATAGTAATAGAAAATCCTGCTTACTGGTGAAGTTAGATTGAATACTGCCATTTTAGAAATGCCACTTTTAGAAAGTAGGCATTTCTCTGCACGTACTGTCATCTGTGCCTTACAGCCTGTCTCCAATCCACATCCTGTCTGTGCTGGTTGACAGCTTCCCTTGAGCATTCCACCCAGACAACTACAAACACAGGTCACTCAGTCACATCTGCATTCATCTGCATACTGAATGGGTCTTCCTGGGCAGGAAGGGTGGAGGGGCTCACATTTACATTTCAAAGGCCAGTAGCCTGCCCTCACACAAAGGACTGATAACCCCCTCACACGGTACCTGGCAGATAGGACTGGGCTTAAAGGGGAACTTGTGCACTTTAAAACTACTCTTTGAAGTTTCCCCCACTTCAAAGGTATTTTCGGGTACATAGGATTGGTCTCTGACCCCACCAAATCAGACACTTCTGGACCTACACCTGCACCCTGTCAGAGGAACTGCCTGGCTGCCCAAATGACTCATCTGGACTGCTTTGCTGAGAAACACTGCTCCCATGCTTGTCGCCCTGCTGCCTTGCTGGCCTCTGACTCTGCTGGATGGACTCTGCAGTGCTCTCCACTGGCTTGGATTCAGCTTGCCTCCTGTTTCTGAAGTCTCAGGACCAACAAAGACTTCACCTCTTCAAGAAAATCCTTGTGCATCGAAAATTGATGCAACACCTGCAGAAATCGATGCAAAGCCTGCATCACGGCTGAGACATCGTTGCACTGCCGAACAGAACGACGCAGCACCGACTTCCTGACTGGAAGTTCGACGCATTGCCTGCCTTGCGACAGAAAATTCGACGCATCACCTGCTCTTTCTACCAGAGTGTCAAGGATGTTCAACTTATTGTCCCTAGGCTTCAAAATATCCCCGCATCGCAGTGAGGAACCAAGACTGCATGCTTGAGAAACAATGCAACCCCCTGCAGCATGGAAAGAAACAACACATCATCTGTGTCATGCCAGAAAATCTGACACAACACCTTATTTTTCCATGCATCTCTTCCTCTGCGTTCCCCGTACATTATTATTTTGGTGCATCCCAGGTACTGTGTGTTACAAAGAAACAACTATTGATTTCTAAGATTTGGATCTCTCATAAACATTTTAAAAGTGATATTTCAACTTGTGCTTATTGGATCTTTGTAGTTTTTACCTTATTTTATTCAGATAAACATTATCTATTTTGCTAAACCTGTGTGGTGTATTTTTGTGGTGTTTTCACTGTGTTACTATATGATTTATGGCACAAATACTTTACACGTTGCCTTCAAAGTTAAGCCTAACTGCACTGTGCCAAACTACCAGAGGGTGGGCACAGGATAATTTGGATTGTGTTGTGACTTACCCTGACTAGGATTGTGGTCCCTACTTGGAAAGGGTGTATACCTCTGCCAACTAGAGACCCCATTTCTAACATATATGAACTGATGTTTTAGACTCAGCAAATGCAGTGTTCTGACTTAGGACCTAGAGTGCAGTGGTGTCAGGGCCCCACTGCTCTTCATTAATGGGTAGCTTTTATTTCCAAACCTTGGTCATCAAGGCCATTTGCCTTCTTTGAATTTGGGCCCCTGCAACCATTTCTACACTGCTGGTTTTAGCAAAAGGCACGATTGCATGTTCTAGTTTCTGAGATGTCAAGCCACTCTTCTGCATCAAACACTCCACTAGCAACTCTAGCATGTGGCACCTGAACCCACAACAAATTCAAACAGCAGGTCTGTTCCACAGTATCACAACCTTGGTCGACTGTGTTCAGCAGGCTGCTTTTAGGAAACCGCCTCATATTATGACAACAGGTTTGTTATGCTGAACCTACATAATTAGGGTGTGAGATTAGTGAGCGCTGCACACTGTTATTTCAATGATATCTACCAATTATAAACTATTTTTGAAGTAGTGATGCAACAACAACAAACATGTGCTTCCAGCACCCCAAGATGTTTGTTAAGAGCTCTTGTACCATACAATTAGTAGTTATGTTAGCACCTGTTGACTTAGCTCATACTTTCCTTTTGTGTTTCTGTGAGGGTAAAAATTGTGGATCTTGCTCAAAAGGTTCTTTTTAGTTATAAAGGATCCTCATTTGATCTTTGTTTAGCAAAAACAGCTGCAAAACTGGAAGTATGCCACAAGGGTTATCCCAGTTAAATTCTAAAACCATACCTGGAAACCTATAAACTATTTAAATTATTTAAAAACATGGTTATTTCAATTATTTAAAAAAAAACTGGGGGAGTAACGGTTGGTATGTCAGTTCAAATTTAATTGCTTTTTTCTTCCATTATTTCTAGACACAGAAAGGAAAACTATAATGATTAAAAGTATTTACATGAATGTAAAATTGCCACCTAAATGTTCATGTTTAAGTGGTCACTGGGTGGTGTAGCTGACCACAGGTGCACAAAGTGTACCACAATAGGAACTGTAACAGAGCTTCACAAGTCACTGCTAGCACTTCACAATGCACAGACACAGGTCTGCTAGAGAAGCACTGGCCCGTCTCTTCCTGCCAATCAAGGTGGGAAAGCACTGAAAGTCTTCCTGTATGATCCTTTGTTGGCAGCATTTCAGACATGAGGAGACGAAAGGGAAATAATCTGAAGGGATTAAAGATAGAGGACCTTCCAAACAGTCCCACCAGCGGGCGAGTGAGAGATAAAGTCACCCCAGGGTGAAAGAATAGGGTTCATGTAGTATGCTACCCCACCATTGAGGTGCCTCACCAGGAAATGTCAAAGTAAGAACTGGGAAGTGCAAAACGACATTTTTTACTCTCTGGTAGTTATCCTCTCTGGGTAGTGTCCACGGTTTCCTAAAGGAGAATGCTGGGAAGATGCAGAGCTTCTTCTGATGCTGAGCAGAACCATTTTGAGCAAGAGAGCTACGTTGAATACACGTAAAGGCGTCTGCAAGGTCTACTGCAAGGCCAAGCAGACTGCCACAGGACAGTCACCCTTGCCTTACTCACAAGCAAGCTGGACTACGGCAACGCTCTCTATGCTGGCACCACAACAAGAAACATCAAAAAGCTACAGCTCATCCAGAACACTGCCGCCAGACTTCTCCTTAACTCCCACACCAAGAACATATATTCCAACACCTGAGGACCCTCCACTGGCTCCCAATAGAAAAACTAATCATCTTGAAGCTACTCACCCACACATACAATGCATACACAATGTTGGACCAGCCTACCTGAACCACCGTATCTCCTTCCTCACCCCCTGCAAGTTCTCTCCGCTCCACTCAACTGGCTCTGGCCACTATCCCTTGCATTCGAAAAACTACTGTCGGAGGACGATCCTTCACCTACATTGCAGCAAAGAGCTAGAACAACCTGCCCCTATACCTCCGACAAAGCCCATCGCTCACCATCTTCAGGAAGAACCTCAAGACGTGGCTCTTCAGATGGGGCTATAACCCCCCAGCACTCTGAGACCCTCACGGTGAGTAGCTGCGCTTTACAAAAACTGACTGATTGACTGACTGACCCTTATGTTTCTAGAGTTCAGGTACTAAAAACTTGGCAGGTCATCCAAGTCAGTACCAGGATCAAGGGGAAACAATTAGTCACCTACTGGGAGGATAACTCAACACAATGTATTCTACCTGCTAATTCCCACCAGTCATCCCCATAGAAAAACAGAGAATGTGTCTCCATGAAAAGGTAGGTTCCAGACAGTCCCATCAAGCTGTTCATTTACACTGCTGATGTGTGCATACACTGACTCAGGGAATGGGCTGCAGCTGGCAGGATGGCAAGAAAGCATGCAAGCACACAAGCCAATATGGTATGTTTGTGTTTGTTATCAAGAGTGGATGACAACCCTGGCAACCCTGAATCGATTGACCGTATGGATGGTAAGGAAAAAGTGGTCTTTCACTCAGTGTCTGCCACTACAGACCCTGAAAGGAGACAATAAGGGATTTCCCAGTCATCACTGATGTAAGCTGTTATCAGGGCCACTGGAATTACGCGAGTCTGCAGCCGTGGCATGCTCTGCATCAATATTGATCTACCACATTTGTCACATTATCCATTTTCTACTGCATAGTTTGCAGATTTTAACAAAAAACATGGTTTCTATCAGAAATGGATCAAAAGATACTGAAAACCTGGCATCGCCTGTTGTTGCACAGAAGAGGGCCCTTTGCAAAGGTTGACTGGTTACCTTTCAGGTGCTTGTTGCTGTATTTGGTTGTTAAACAGATGCTAATTTGGTGAAACCTTTTCCCAGACAATGTTAACGTGTCAAATGACAAAATAATGAAGTAATACTATCACAAAATGTGCTGCATTATGCCACAGAATTTCCCTTTTCTTGATGCATAATTTCATCAACGCTGCCAGATATTGGTCCTCCTCTGAGGCATAATTCCTTGCCTGTTAGCCACCTCACTGAGGCTCATATATCGGATACAGGGGTGTCTTACAAGAGCTAATGTTTTGGTCCATCAAACAAGCTGTTTAATCCAGTTAGACTGAATAAAGCTGGGTCTATGCAAGGTTCAAATGAGTAGTAAACCGGGGCAGATGATCTGGACACTTATGCTTACATGTACACAAATACTTGAAGCAGCCCAGGTTCAGTTTGTTTGTAGGAAAAACACCCACTCCTTTCCTTCCCTGAGACGGAGACAGTTACGCTCAGACAGGTACCAGCAGTGAGCACGCTACTAGTGGACATTGGAGTACAAAGGACTACAATGATAAACAAATAACATCACGTATTGGTCTTATTTAATTGTCATCAATGAACCCATGTACTATTAGTATCTTTGCATATATGTTAACTCATCTTCAAACAAGACTTGCGCCAGGAGAATCTGCCACAGGACGCTGTATATTTTGAAAGATGATAATCACTTCAAGAAAGAAACTAACATAGACCTAGCTGTAGGGAAACTGACAACTTTTAGATTAGTAAAATAAAATGTATGGCACCATGGAATATATAAACGTCACTTCTAAAATGTATTATCTCCTCACTTGAGTTCATATGAAGGGTATAGTTTAAGCTAGACATGACCAAGGCACCCTGTACCAGTGTAATCAAAACAATCAAAAACGTAACGTAAAAAGTTGCATAAAACAAAACAGAAAGTTATTCTGGAAGTTGCAAGGGGGCCCAATTTTAGGTGGTGCACGTTTGGAATGAAACACTTTTAACCCACCAGAGTCAATCTTGTTTTGTCCCCTCATTTAGGACATAGGACCTGATTACATGTTTGGGGGGCTGACGGTCGGGGAGCTAGAAGTCCCCCCCGGCCCAATTACAATGTTTCCACTGGGCTGACTGGCAGAAACCTCCATATTGAGAGGTTTCTGCTGGTCAGCCAAGTGGAAACAGTGTGGCGGGATTAGCCTCGGCTCCTAGGGGAGCTGAGGCTAATGGAGTTGCACAGAGGGTGTGGGGCCGGGGGGGCCCTGCACTGCCCATGACATGGTCGTAGGCAGTTCAGGGGCCCTCCCATGGCCCCCAGCAGAGCCTTTCTGCAAGCCTTTTCCTGGTGGAGACCCTGTAATGAAAAGGCTGGCAGAAAGGTAAGTCCTGATCAGCACGGCGGCACTGAACTGAGCACCGCTGTGGCTGGCTATATTTTTGACCGCTGCCAAACTGTCGGGGTCCATGATCCTGTTGGTGATGGCAGTACCCTGATGGTCTGATTGCCAGGGTCATAATCTGGTGGTCGGATTGGCAGGACTGCAGTGGTCCAACTGCCAAACTCATAATTAGGCCCATAGTCTGGCAAAATCTTGAGAACTGGATCAGTGAAATATATTTCTATTGATACAAAGAAAGACCTTTTCCTTTAATGAGACATGGAAAAGCAATTAGGTGTGAAATTGTCTATTGGCACATAGGGCCTACTGCTACATATATTTGGTTGTTTGTATAGCGCACAGTGTCTATCTCAGTTGGTTCCAAGTACGTCAGAGAACGACCGCCCAGGGCTGGGGATCAAGGTGACATTGACTGCCCTATGCCAATGTGCGATGGATCAGCAATGGTTAAATAAACAGAAGAACAAGTATGCTGTACTGAGAGAATCTGACCAGCATGTTTGTGCATGCAGCAATACACTATTTATTGAGACAGCAGGAAACTGCATTTAATATTGCAATATATGACCAACAGGAACCCGCCACAGAAGCATCATTGAGGGAAGAGGTTAGGGGGATGACGGTCTGTTGGGGATGGTAATAAGAATGAGACAGATTTTACGTGGCAGTAGGCAGCAGAGTGTGACCTTTGTGATGTAGGTTGAGTAAGAGTAATACTGATGGTAGAATGAGATGATTTTGAAATAGGTAAGTTTAGAATCTGTCTCTGATGAATAAGAGAAAAGGAACATTCCAGATGCCAATGAGCAGGTTATTCCAGAGACGAGGTGCAGAGAATGTAAGATGCCTGTCACTGCTACTCTTTCTTCTCTTTGAGGTATCACTAATTGGTTATTTCCTATGGAGTATAAAGTGTGGTGGATGTGGTGGTTTTATATTGTGGTATCTTTTTTTGAAGGTATTTGGGGTCAGACCCTTACAGGCGTTTGTGGGTCAGGCAAAAGATCTTGAAATCAAATACTTTTTGTCTACAGGGAGCCAGTGGGGGCTCTTCAGCTAGGGGGAGAGGGTTGGGGGAGGTGCTGCATTTTGGACTTTCTACAGTTTTCAAGAGCTGACATGCACTCAGGCCAGCATATTGGGCTCTGGTGTAGTGGAAACCGGTGTTCCAATAATCACTGCATGGTTGGTTTTCAGGGCTAGAGCAGGTACAGCTGAGTAGTTTCAGTTGAGGAATGTGTGTTTTACTACAGCTCTTATCTGGGAGTTGATGGTGAAGTCAAGGATCCAAATGACTCCCAGATTTTTGCCTTTGACAGGTAGAGTATGGCCGAAAAAAGTGGGTGATTGGCACATGAACTTTGTTTCACGTAGTGTTTAATGGCTTAGGAAAAGAATTTCAGTATTAGACACATTCAGTTTGGGGTTGTTGTGTCTCATCCACGTCTCAGTAGTCAGGAAAGAAATGATTTATTGTTCTGAATGGGTCACTCTCCTGATATCATAGTTTTCAGTCTTGTTTAAATAGGAGTTGAAGTCTAGCTAAAGGGTGTGAGCATGTCCCTAAGGGGTTTGATACAGAGCAGTAGGTATAAAGGGTAACTCAACAGATGATTGGGCTGATTGGTGCAGAATGGTCACTAGGTCTTACTCTCTGGCTATGTTTGGACAGGAAGGAGGTTTATCATCTGAGATGCTGGCTACAGATTGGTGTTAATGTTGGATGATTTTCTGATCTGCAGTATCAAAATATCAAGGCTAAATGATCAAGAAGGATAAGCATGTTCAGCACATGCTGGTCATCATTTTTCAGTGTCATCCCAGACTGTCAAGAGAGTGGTCTCAATATCATCTCTTCAGTGGAAATCTGACTGGTGGGAGTCAAGGTGACCACGATTGTCAACAGGCAATTATAAATGGGTTGTCACAATTCTTCTTAGCTGTTTAGAGAGTCATAGGATTCTGGTTATGAGTTAGCAGTGGTTAGGATCATTTGTGTCAAGGGTCAGTTTTTGAGGAGAGTGGTCATTAGGAGGGAGGGTACTTTTACAATTTTAAATGCATTGTTAATGAAGGTGGCCACTGGTACAGTCCGTTTTTCAGCATGGGTGGTGGAAACTGTTGATGTGCATGAGTCACCTGAGACATTGTTGGTCTCACAGCCAGTATTGACAGAGTTTTTAAGTGGTTGGAATGTGTGAAGTTTTTGTCCTGCAGCTGTGCAGGTCGCTCATTGGTGGGGGCTGTGGGATATGTGAGCGTGATGTCTGTTTAATATTCTGCACTCTTCCACATCAGCAAGCTGAAAGGCAAAAAGTAACTGTACTAAAACAGGATGTGAAAAAGTAAAAACTTCAACCACTACATGCGAAACCCAGCATCTTGTTCGAACATACATCTGATTCATGAAGTATCTACATCCAAATGATGTGGCAATATATTGTGGAAACATTCAACAGAGTAAACAAACATCTTAGGTACATCCCACAATTCCCTGTCTAAAGATCGGCAGGATCCACTGCTAACTGGTTGCTGCTGCCTCTTTTCCCATTTGCACTTCCAATTTAAAAATTCATGCTTTTTATCTGACCGCCTTGCCACCCTTCCATGCTGGCCTTACAAGGCAATCACCACAAAGAGAGAATCCCTGCAATGCCCTATCTTTCTTTATGTTTTATCCCTGGGTTTGGTGTCCTGGTATACCATTTGAAGTGGTCTAAGGTTGTTCAAAAAGCAAGAGCAACCAAGTTAAATGTTTACTCCGGAAATATATGTCACATTATGTGATGACCGATAACTGCTCCTGAACAGACCTTGTCTTAGCCATTGCATCATGTTCACAACTTGCCACTATACATGAATCCTTGAAGTAGTTGGGATAATGGATTTTTTATAAAAACAACCTCATGTGTCAGGGCTTAGAAATTGTAACTTCCAATTATTTTTAATCAGGGTTTCATTCGAGAAGCATCAACTGTGTGATGTCATCATCCTGGGAAATTGTGATTTAAGGAGGGTTTAGTTATTGAGGATTCAGACCCTTTGCTATCTTTAGAGCTAAAAGGCCCCTTCTGAGCCATAAACCTCATACTTTGTGTGGCTTCATGCCAAATTATGACCAAAGCGGAAAGATGTCTGAAAGACAGCCAATGTGCCACACCGACTGCCAGGGCGGAAACAACAGTCACCACAGCGGATGCAGCCAACAGCCAGGCGGAAGTCAAAGTTCCGCCCACCATATTATGACAACACAATCAGCCACCTTTTCCGGGGCAGTACCAACGCGTTCCAAAGCCTGGTGGAAACACAATACAGAAGTGAAAGGACTCATCATTGGAGACACAGGGAAGAACTACGCCGCCATGGAACCCGAACTGCAAGTATTTCTGATGATATTATACGTTGTGCTCCACCATGAACACCGAACAGCGAAGATGATGACGGTGAGTCCAGCCGCATAGCACACAAGGGAGGGGGGGAGGAAAAAAGAGTGACACACACACACGCACAACACACACCCCATACCACACAACATACACACAACCAGCTGCACAAGAAAACAATTTACCCCCGTAAATCGGCTGAATAATGCAAGGACAACAGGAATTAACTAAAGTGATTGTAATAAGATCAACACAATATTAATAATACATTTTCCAATACAACAGATATGTATGAATGTACAAAATAGGGACACTGCCCAGTCCTCAGTTCACAGGGGCCACATGGCCACAGAGCAAAGTCCACGGCCCCACTCGTCACCTGCATCAATACGGAAAGAACACTGCAGGGACCTCAGTTGTCAAATAGGCAGGCACCTCAGAGGGAGGGGGGCACCTCAGCTGGATGCGGAAAAAAGACCACTGGTTCTGGAGGGGGCAACATGCCCTGTGCTTGGTCCTAGGGAGTGCAGGGCCACAGTCTCTCAGGTGGATGATTTGCCCATGGTTCTGGAGGGGGTAACATGCCCTGTGCTTGGTCCTGGGAGTGCAAGGCCACAGTCTCTCAGGTTGGTGTCTTGCCCACTGGTTCTGGAGGGGACATTGTGCCCAGTGAGCTTCATCCTGTGGAGGATGGGGTGAGTGGATGGCTTCTCCACTGGTTCTGGATGGGCCATTGTGTCCAGTGAGCTTCATCCTCTGGAGGATGGGGTGAGTGGATGGCCACACAACAGCCTGTGGAGGCTGGATTACATTGCGTCCGCTGGCGGTGACGGCTGCACTGTGGTGGTAGTGGGAGGCTCCTGCTCTGTCCCTGCACCCTGTGATGGCTGCACTGTGATGGTGCTGGTGGTAGTGGGAGGCTCATGCTCTGCCCCTGCACCCTGCAATTGCTGCACAACCACGGTTGGTAGTGGGGGCTCTGTGACAGCTACTGGTGCAGGCTCCTTCCCCTTCTTGCTTGCTGGTGCAGGCTCCTTCCCCTTTCTGCTTGCTGGTGCAGGCTCCTTCCCCTTTCTGCTGGCTGGTGCAGGCTCATTCCCCTTCCTGCTTGCTGTTGCTGGCTCCTTCCCCTTTCTGCTTGCTGGTGCAGGCTCCTTCCCCTTTCTGCTGGCTGGTGCAGGCTCCTTCCCCTTTCTGCTGGCTGGGGCAAGCTCCTTCCCCTTCTTACTTGCTTGTGCAGGCCCCTTCTCCTTTCTGCTGGTTGGTGAAGGCTCCTTCCCCTGTTTGCTAGCTGGTGCAGGCTCCTTCCCCTTCAGTATTTGTGGCCTGGAATTCTTTCCAGAACAACTAGGTGCGGATGGAACTCTGCCCATGGACTGTGTGGCTGAGGTGCTTGGCTGGGTTCTTGATGCCCTGGCCATACGTTCAGGATGGGGGTTGTTGTAGGGAAGAGGTCAGTGGTGGAAAGGAAAGGCTTTTTAGGGACATTGGGGCAGGAAGAAGGAGACGTTATGGGAGTGGAGGATGAGGGAGTGGTTGTTGGAGGTGTTTGTCTGCTGGATTTGGGTGCAGATGCTTGGGTTGTATGCTGTTCTGAGGTGAATGGCTGTTGGGTGTCTGAGTGCTTGCATTTGTGTACCTTAGGATGGGGGAAAGACAAGGTGGGAGAGGACACAGGGGACATGTGCATGAATGTTGCGGATGTGTCTGCCAGTGAGGTGTGTGTTCTGCTTGGTGTGGTGATGATGTAGTGAATGCAGGTGTGAATGTGGACGTAACTGGGTGGAAGGTGGAGCAGGAGTAAGAGGGGGAGACAGTGGAAATAGTGGATGTTGCTGTGCCTGCAACTGGATGGTGTTTGTGTGAGTACCTGTGTGATGGAAGTATGGTGCTTTTGTTTGCCTGTGACACTCTTGGGTGTTGTTCTGTGTGCATGCTCATCTGGCTGTATGCTTAGGATGGGTTGGGATTGTGGGGGGTTTGGGAACTGGAAGTTGGAGGGGGGACGGTAGAAACAGGGACAATGGCTGCCATCAGAGAGGAGGCCAGAGCCCGGATCGATCTCTGTTGGGCCACCTATCCAGTGTGAATGCCCTCCAGGATTGCATTAGATTGTTGCATCTTGGCTGCCAGCCCCTGGATGGCATTCATAATGGTTGACTGCCCTACAGAGATGCAGCTCAGAGGTCAATAGCCTCCTCACTCAGGGCAGCAGGGCTCACTGGGGCAGGGCCTCAGGTGCCTGGGGTGAAGGAGATGCCCACCCTCCTGGGTGAGCAGGCACGGGGAACTCGCTGAGGGGCTGCTGGGAGGGCGGTGCTGGAATTGGGGTGGCGGCTGTACCTGTAGCTGGGGTGGTCACAGAGGTGTCCGCCACCACCAGGGAGCTCCCATCGGAGGAAGTATCAGAGTCTGTGGTGCCCCCTCCATTCTCTGCCATGGTGGTCCCCTCGCCCTCCATCCCACTGACGTCCTCAGCGACAGTGGACTCTGGGGGTCATTACAGTAGTGGCGGTTTGCCGCTCGGCGTATTATGACTGTTGGCTGCTCTCCGTCCTTTTTACGACGGAGAGCCACCAACAGCCATACTGGCGGCGGCAGGGAAGTGGAGGTTGATCCACCTCCACCGCCACGCCAACAGAACACCGCCCACCGAATCACGTTCTGTGATTCGGCGTGGCGGTGTTCTGTTGGCCGTGTGGTGTCGGCGGAGCAGCCCCCATGGCTCCTGTCCCCTCCCGGAGGATCGACGGACAAGGTTAGGGGAGGGGGGTGGCGGGGTGTTGTGTGTTGTGTGGGTGCATGGGGGGTGCGTCTGAGTATGTAGAGGGGGGTCTGAGTGCGTGTATGCTTGCGTGTGTGTTGCGTGTGTTGGGAATGAGTGCATGTATGTCTGTATATGGGTGTGCGTGTCTGACTGAGTGTGTGGATGTAGACATGTATGTTGGTGTGTGTGCGTGTATGTGTGTTGGTGGTGCCTGCATGCGTGTCGTGTGTGTATGAGTGTTGTTATGTTGGGGGACGGGGTGGGGATGGGGGCCCTGCCACCTTTGGGGGGTGGCAGGGGTGGTGGGGGGTGTAGGGGAGGGAGTCGGGGTGGGGGAGACCCCTATCAGTACCAGGGAAGGAATTCCCTGGCACTGATAGGGCTTACCGCCATGGATTTCATGGCGGTTCCTACCGCTGGAAATCCACGGCGATAAGCCGGGTCGAAATACCGGCGGCGGTATTGTGACGGCCGCCGGGCTGGAGACCCAGGTCTCCAGCCCAGCGGTCGTCTCCGCCCCGGCGGGCGGAACAGTGAAGCGGCGGATGAGCATGGCGGTAACCGCCATGGGCATGATGCTAAAAAATAGACCGCCAGCCTGTTGGCAGTCTTACCACCGCTTTAACACCGTCCGCTAGGGTTGTAATGACCCCCTCTGTCTCCAGGGTCCTGTGGGATGCAGCTCCCTCCATCACTGGTGCCTCTGCTCCTCAGCCAGATGATGCTAATGAACATAAGGACGGGATGACAAAACAAGAAAGAGGGGAGAGAGACAAAGGATACACTGGGTCAATGACTGCACCAACACCACCGTTGGCGTACACAGCACCCTCACACACAGGTAACAGGCCTATTCACTATGCATTGCACTTCCAGTGATATTGCTAGCCAGCAAGGCATGAGGAGGGGCACACCACCAACTGCAGCATGCCTGGGACACACGCAGCCCTGGCCAGTAGTGGATGCCTACAAGCTAGGTAGGCAGTATTTTCCCTTCAGACCCCTAGCCACCAGAAGGCCTATGCTGCCATGTCTGGCCTGGCCTAGGGGCACCCAAGGACACACAACCACCCCACCAGGCGTAAGTTGTAATGATAGCCACTGTACTCACCCCCTTGTGGCTGCTGTGTTGCCCTCAAGCGCCCATCCAGATCTGGATAGGCCACCGCCAGTATGCGGGCCATCACCGGGGTCAGGGTTCTACGGGCACCCCTTCCTCGTTGAGAGGCCATCTCCAGCTGTGCCACTGCAGTCTTCTGTGCCCAGAGTCTCAGGTCCTCCCACCGTTTGCGACAGTGGGTGCTCCGCCTGCCTAGCCTAAACACCTTGGTGATGGCACGCCATATACCCTTTTTTGATGGGCGCTGACCTGAAGAGGCAATACAGACAGGAGAACACCATGAGACAAGGAGTCCAGCCATTTACACATATGGCACACCATACCATTTACAGCACTATTGGTACACACGTAGCCCAGCATTCAATGTGTATCCAGCCAGGAGAACATCCCTCACCTCTTACACAGAGCTGTCACACACACCTCCATACATGCATGCCACATGCATTGTTCCCACAGTGTACTCACCTGTTGGTCTGGAGGCCGATACAGCAGTCTGTTTTGGGGTAGGATCCCATCCACCAGTCTCTCCAACTCCTACAAAGTGAAGTCTGGGGCCCTTTCCCTGGTCACACAGGCCATGGTAGGTTCCAGACACAGGTCACAGCAGCACATGCAGTGTAGGTCCTCTCCTATGGATGGTCAGGAAACAAGTGAGAAATCAGATAGAAAATGGTGGTCACATCCACGGTGGTGCATACCGTGACCGCCAGCGTAGATCACCATTGGCCACTGTACACCATAGGGCCCAATATTAACCAGTGAGGAATAGCATGGGGGTTTCTGACTGCCTCCCGCCACGGCGTACAACGTCAGTGGAATTACCTCACTTCCACCTGTCCCTCCACACAGGACAGGTGGATGCCATTTCAGGGGGGGGGGCAGCCCTATGGAATAATGCTGCGCCACAGGTGAAATAGGCACATACTGGACAAATCACACTGACCCATTACATGTTTACAGAATGCAAACTACTGTTGTGTCCCCACTGTTCAGTTTGTGACAGGCTCCTCACTCTTTTGTCCGTTAGATTCCTACCACTGTGGATGAATAGGAGATGGAGATACACCTCCGTGAACAGACCCCAGGTGAACTTGGCTACACTGGAGGACAGGCACGTAATACTCACCCATAGACTGGACAGTGCCATAATCACAGAGCTGTGTGCCCAATTGGAGCCTGACCTGATATCAGCTATCCGTCACCTCACTAGGATCCCCCCTCTTGTGCAAGTGCTATCAGTATTCCATTTCCTGGCAACTGGTTCTTTCCAACTGACAGTGGGCTTGGCGGCAGGAATGACACAGCCAATGTTCCCAATAGTGCTGGCAAGAGTATTGTCTGCCCTGATAAAACACATGTGCAGCTACATTGCATTCCCCAAGGTTGAGGATTTGGCCACTGTGAAGGCCATGTTTTATGCAATGGAACGTATCCCCAATATAATTGGGGCGATTGATGGAACACATATTGCATTTGCAGGTGTTCAGGAATCGTAAGAGTTTCCACTCCATGAATGTGCAGATGTTGTGCGTGGCGGACCAGTACATCTCCCACGTCAATGCTAAGTATCCTGGGTCGTGCATGATGCCTTTGTCCTGAGGAATAGCAGCATACTAAATGTGATGGCTGAATTACAGATGCACAGGGTGTGGCTAATAGGTGTGCCCTGATTCCCACCCAGTATATGTTGGTGTATGGGTATGGTGTGGACCATGTAGGATAGTGTGTGGCTAAATGTTGTCCCTCAATAATTGCAGGTGACTCTGGTTACCCAAACCTATCATGGCTGCTGACCCCTGTGAGGAATGCCAGGACAAGGGCAGAAGAAAGTTATAATGAGGAAAATGGGTGTACCAGAAGGTTAATTGAAAAGACCTATAGCCTCCTGAAGGCCATATTGCGGTGCCTCCGTCTAACAGTTGGATCCCTGTGCTACTCACCCAAGAAGGTCTGCCAGATAGTAGTGGCATGCTCCATGTTGCACAACCTGGCCCTCAGATGCCATGTACCTTTTCTGCAGAAGGAAGAGACTGGAATTTACCCTGTGGCAGCAGTTGACCCTATGGACAGTGAGGATGAAGAGGCAGAGGATGAGGATAAGGACAACAGAACAACTGTAATCCATCAGTACTTCCAATGACACACAGGTAAGACAGTGTAACTTTATATTTCAATTACTTTGGTTGTATTCTGTATGGCATTGGCATGCTGGTAATTCCCAATTCAATGCCCACTTACTGTTCCCTCTGGCTATTCATTTTGCAGGTGTTGGTGATATGACAAATACTCTGGGTGTGATCACTACAGCCAGCTGCAGGTCATTATTCTATCCTCATTCTATCTACAGTTCATTTGCAATAGTTGTACCTGTTTCAAACAATACATATTTGATATACATGACATACTCGAAATCGATTTTTTCTAAGGGTGTTTATTGAAGTGCTAATATATAGGGGGAAGGTGCAATGGAATGGGGTGATCATGGAGAAAAGTCCAGGGTATTGTTCAATCCTGTTTGTAGCAGATGTGCAGTGTCCAAGGGGACATAGGAAGGGGAGCAATGGCAGTTCAAGGTGGACAGGGTGCATGTGTGGGACTCAAGGGGGACAATCAGAAGAGTCTCATTTCCCAGCGGGGTCTTGGCAAGTGTCTCTGTCTTCTGTCTGGATCGCAGGGAACGTTTGCGGGGTGGTTCACCCTCTGCAGGGGAGGGATGCTGGTGGCTTGTGAGTCATGTGGTGGGGCCTCCTAGCCACTAGCGGAACAGGATGGCTGTTCAGATGACTGGCTAGTGGCAGGGGCCCGCTGGTGTGACACTTCCTCCCTCATAATGTTGGCCATGTCTGCCAGCACCCCTGCTACGGAGATCAGGGTGTTGTTGAGGGCCTGCAAGTCCTCTTTGATCCCCTGGTACTGTCCGCCTGTTCTCCTGCACGTTGTCCAGGAATTGGCCCATTGTGTCCTGGGAATGTTGGTAGGCTCCCAGGATCTTGGAGAGTGCCTCCTGGAGAGTCGGTTCCCTGGACCTGTCCTCCCCTGTCACACAGCAGTCCTCCCAGTGTCCCTGGTGTCCTGTGCCTCTGTCCCCTGAACCGTGTGTCCACTGCCACTGACCGCAGGTCCCTGATTGTCTTGGGTATGAGGTGTGACCTAGGGTCTCTGTATAGGTAGACACACTGCTGATAGATGTGTCCTGGGGACAGAGGTGTGGGTATGCTGGGTGGGAGCTGTGGTGGTGTTTCCTGATGGGGGAGGCTCTGTGGTGGTTTTTGACCGGGCTTGGGTAACCGGATGTCCAGTGGTCCCTGATGGGCCAGATAGATAGTCCAGATCCTGAAGACCAGAGTTAATGTCATCACTGTGGGCCTCTTATATTGGGGAACTGTATAGTGCTGGCACCTCCTCTCAAGTGACATTGGCAGGGGTACCTGTGGGGATGTAATTGATGTTCTATGGTTAATGTGTATGAGATATTGTCCATCCGTGGCTTACTCTCTATGGTTGGTGCTGCCCTGACAGCTTTTACTTGTGTATGTTGGTGTATGGTGGGATTGTTAGTTCTCTATGCTGTGCATGCTTTTGTGAAAAGTGTCCCTGCAGGGCTTTGAGGGGTGTTCATGCATTGGTACAGCATGCAGGGCTTGGCATTGGGATTAGTGAGATGTGATGGTGGAGTGTGTGGGATGTAGTGGAGTGATGGGAGTGAGGGTGAGGGTATGTGATGACATGCAGGTAGGGGGGTGATAATAGTAGAGAGTTGACTTACCGGGGTCCAACCCTCCTCTGACTCCGGCCAGGCACTCAGGATGCAGTATTGCCAAGACTTGCTCCTCCAATGCTGTGAGTTGTGGGGGAGCAGGTGGAGGTCCACTGCCAGTCCTCTGGATAGCGAGCTGGTGTCTAGGTCGTTCCACCGCTTCCTGATGTCATCCCTTGTTCTGGGGTGCTGTCCCACGGCGTTGACCCTGTCCACGATTCTCCGCCATAGCTCCATCTTCCTAACTATAGATATTTGCTGCACCTGTGCTCCAAATAGCTGTGGCTCTACCCTGACAATTTCCTCCACCATGACCCTTAACTCCTCCTCTGTGAAACGGGGGTGTCTTTGTGGTGCCATGGGTGTTATGTGAGGTGTGTTGGTGAGGGTGTGTTGGGTAATGTTTTGGGGTGTGTGATGTGGAGTGCGTGAGTGATGTATGGGTGTGAGTGGTGTGTGGCTCTGGTTGGCTACGTGGTCTTGGTGTCAGTCTCGTGCCAAAGATTTGTAGTCGTAGGGGGTTGTGGGTAGTGTGGGTGTGAGTTTTATAGTGGTGTGGGTGTGTGGGTGTGGTGTGTGTATGGGTGTCAGGTGTGTGTTGTTTGAATTGTTCAATGCGGTGTTGTTTTTGTCTGTGGGTGTCCATTGTGAGCGTGGTGGTATGTACCTTCAATGGTTTACCGCCGTTGAATTCCGCCGCGGTGATTCATGGGTCATAATGTGGTCAGCGTTGTTCTGTTGACGTAACAGTGTGGGTTTTGATACTGCCACTTTATCACAGACCATTGATCTGGCAGATTTGTGTCTGAACTATGTCGGATTGGAGTGTGTGTGTCATAATATGGTGAACGGATAGCCGCTGCCGCCGCGGTAAGTTAGCGGCCATCAACGTGGCAGTAAGAGAAGATTTACCACCAATGTCATAATGAGGGCCTATATCTTTCTTTAAGTAGCTGCCTGGCTTCGATTCATGTCACCACGTCTGATTGCTGCCCCAATGGTTATTGCACCCATTTTGCATCATTTCAGTCATTTGATAGTGTGCCTACATTGTGCAGGCAACCACTTGGTCTAATGGGCGTTCTTTATGTAAATGCAGTGATCCACTGCTCTTCTGATTAAGTTAAAGTTAAGTGTATGTATATATGTTTTAAACTTCCCACTCTTCCAAAAAAAAAACACTATTTCTAGAAGACCCTAGTAGCCAAAATATCTCCACACCCTTGTACTGATCAGGAAACACTGGAGACTGTATCTCTCATGCATAGAATGTTATGCAATTACAGCATATATTTATAGTTCACAGAGCTTTCAACAGCAATCTCCTCAAAGCAACAACTCACAAACATTAACACAATACAGTATAGAGACTGAGCACTCTATACATCCCCTCATCTAGATCTCACACTCAACAGGAAACATTAGGAAGAACACCTCACATGCATTCAACATTATGTAGATACACTATATAGCTCCTACCTGTAATGGCCCAGCAGGACATTAATTCTTCTATTGACAACATAAAACATGTTCTGACTGATATCATGCAATGGTATGGCTCAATAGCATGCAACAAACCAGTGTGGCTAGCACAATATCTTGAAAGCAGGAAGGGTAATTTGATCTGTTGAAAGAGCCCCTTGGGGGCTCGATTCCCACAATTCTTGGATAACTTGGTACAATTCCTATCTTTAGGGTGCAGTCAAAGAATGGCTGCACTAAGAGTAAACCTGGACAATTTGGGGTATTAACAAATGTACCTGGGAGAACTCCGTTTTAAAATACACAAAATATGGCATGTACAAGTCAATAAGAGAGCTGCTGAATTCAACAGTCCATTTTAGGTGAAAATGCATTTGTAGAGAGGGAGTACTCTGAACTTCCTCTGGGGCACAACAAATGTCATTTGGTTTTACTGGAGATGTAACAAGGCCTAGCACATGATATTTAATGGGGAGTCCCTAAAAGATCGCAACTTCATTATGTTACAGCATTTTTGCAAAAAAAGAAAAATTTACATAACAAAGTCACTGTTCCCTTCATATCTTCCTGCAGCCTGGTGGTACTAACCGCAGAGAGATGGACTACACAACGTATCGCTCTCTGTCCAGGGATTGTGTAATAACAATATTAAAAGTTGGAGGGTTTTGTTGGGTACCGGTCCTTTCCCGAGGGTTCCTCTTTGGACCCAACCATGGAAAAACACAAAAACGGTCAAAATTCTGATTTCCTGCTAGACCTCAAAGTCCCGCTCTACCAGCTCTGTCAAATGGATTCTGCATTCTGACTGGTATGGTACTAGAATATCGTTGTCAGGCTATAGTCTGCATATATATTAATTTCAATTGATTTTACTAAAAATATCAGCCGTTGGAGTTAATAATGGAAAAGTCAGATTTTATTTCTGTAATGGCATTCTGACATACAACCTTTACACCAGGTGGAGACCCCGCCCCCAACACCCTTCCAAAAAGTATGGAGGGACGGGGGCTTCCCATATCTCGTAACTATTCATTGGCACTGGGTTGAATGCGGCTCATTTAAATGATTGGGCCCCCTGGAGGTGCCCCCTGTGCACCGCACGGGATGCGGGCTCCTGCGTTACGCCCCTGGCCAGGACAAGGGTGAGGCTCTTTGCATGCGGCCGACATCGCTGCAAATATAGCCTTGCTAATCCGCCACAGGAGCAGTGTGCTCCTCCCTCAACCATCACATCACAGCCATACGTCATGAGCATGCAGACTACCGGCGCGCGAGAGGCAGCCACTGGTACTGCATGGTGGCAGACTATTGACGTTAACTACATAAGAGCCATGGTGCTTACAAAATGACTGCTCAGCATATGTCAGATACGTCAAGAGATCGCAGCTCAGTGATAATTAATTGTGTAATAGTAGCACTATTTACAGAACTCAAACATGAAATGAAGCGAGGCATGAAACGCTATCTCAAATTACTGTTTGAGGGGGGTAGATACGTTCAAAGACCCAGTGTTGCAATGGATGAGTCCATTGCTGAGGGGCGCAAAACAAGAGTGAGAGCAGGTACAGCTGAATCTCACTCGGGTTTACTAGGTTGTAAATCAAATATAATGGTGAAACCGTGGGACAGGATATGATAGTAAAAAAGAAATGCTGGTCATTTTCAATGCAGACTTTATAATATTAGTGTACATTATCCTGTACAGGGACAGGCGAAGCTTTAAACCACAGTATCCTACCACTGTTACAGCACGTTTAACCTCAGACGAAGTCGCCAAATATTGCCTGTGCGCTCTCTACACTAGTTTTGCAAAACCGATTTAGGAACATGAAAAAAACACAAACTAATATCCAACAATTTCATAACAAATGCTGAAAATGGAATGAACTTTCGTTCCCTTGCTTATCAAAAGCCACAACATATTTGCAAGCATGCCATAATTGCTTTTATCAATAGTATTGCTTTCGCCTCACTTAAATAAGAAAACAACTTCTTCAACAGTCTGTTTGCTGCTGTTAACTCAGATGGCCTCAGTACAGTGCCACAAAGAGGTCTGTTTTTGTTTTGGGAATTTTTACATAGGGCTTACAAGGCCCAAGAGTATCAGATCTGCTTCCACAGAACAGGTTACATAATACAAGACAAAAGGCGGTGCCTACAACAAGTGTGGGTAGGAAAAAAATAAAACACAGTGCAAAATAAACTACAATGAAGCTAATCAACAAACACAATAGGAGACAGAGACTAAAATGCAAGTAAAGGGTGGATGAAAGGTGTAAGAACTTTAATTTAAGAAGTAAATAGTTATCTGAAACCAGGGGCATCATCGTTTTCATTAATTACGCAATTTATAAAGCACATGGCTACCCATCGGGTTTCCCAGCAATCAGCAACCAGTTCTCCCAGGGCTAGATCTTGGGGAACAGCCAAACATCAAAGTAAGGCTAAAAAAAAGAGATCACAGAAAAAAGTTCATAACAGTAGATCATAACTGTTGATTGCATAAAGTTAGGGAGAGTAACAGTATTTGCAGGAAATCTACACATGTAGTGAGTTACCAACAAATCGTGTTAATAGAGAAGCGTAACAAAGACCCCTACAGACCCCTGCGGTGTGGGGGGCCCAAAAGCTCCAGGGGTCCTCCTCAGAACAGCACCCAGCCTGAGTGAGTTCGGAGGGGAGGTCCCCTCCATGTTTTGTGCAGGATGGCCCCTTCCAGTTTTGTTAGGCCAGTCACAGTAAGGTGATTCGACATTCCTCAAGGCTCGAGGTCATGCTAATGACTTGAGTACAGAAGGCAAAACGTTGAGGTCGCAAATAAATAGTTTTAGTTTTGATTCAAAGCAGGAAAAGAAAAGAAATATATGAATAGAGCAGGAGCAAGTCACAGTTGAAGAGATTTTGAGTGCCTCCACAGATTGGCCGGATAGTGTGAGTGGTCCGAATAAATACATTTGCTAACTATACCAGCAATTTTATTGGTGGGTCTACAACATAAGGAGTGTAGCACTGGGGTAACACGATTTAATTTACCAGCTACAGTGAGCTTGCTGGTTGCTGTGTGAAGGTAGGTTTTGAATGATGCAAGATGAATTTTGAGGATGCCAGAGAGCATGGTGGTCTTTTAATCCAATATAGTTAAAACCAGAAATTGGGTAACTTCCTTTAAGTCCTGCTCTGGTAAGAACAGTTTGAACCCCTTAAAGAGTCTGAGGTGATGATTAGCATCTCTGACCACTGCATGTGAAAAATTAGCGTATCATCAAGGATGAAGCTAAGTGATTTGGCGTTTTCAATTATATCCAGAGGGCAGTTCAGTATATTGGTAAAATTCAGCCATTGTTGCACTAGAATGGAGTATGTGTATGATGAGACTAGCAACAACTCAGTTTCATTGGAATTAAATTGAAGGTGATGAGAAGTCACCTAAAACTGTATTTTGCCTAGAGTCAATGTCAGGAAGGAGATGACAACCAGAGAAAATGTCTTCAAATATTGCTGGGTATCGCAAGCCTACTAATGGGATAAATATGCTAGATTCTTTTATCATGTCACCCAAAGGTCCAAAATAGAGATTTAAGAGGGCAAGAGCTAGGATAAATTGATGCAGAACATCTTATGTGATCGAAACATATTTGGAAAGTGAGCAGTCAATTTTAATCAGTTATGATTGATTGGTGAGATATGATTTGAGCCAATCCAGAACTTTTTAATCAATGCCCACATGAGAATGTCACACTTCACAGTGTCAATACCAGTGGGAGATTAGGTAAAATCAGTAGGTAAGAATCCCCACTGGTGAGGATACAGACAACATCCTCAATAATTTTCAGATTTGTGTTTTTTGTGCTGCAGCTAGCTCTAAAGCCAGAGTGGAGGTCTTTGCGAAAATTATTGTAATAAATGAATTGTTTTGAGTTGACTATTTACACAACTTTCCAAGATTTTAACCGGGATAGGTAGGCTAGAGATCATCCTTGTTTTTTTACAAAAGTAGCCAATTGTCCAACTGTTCGACAGTTGGGAACTTCTTTAGTTAGGAAGAGACCTATGAGGCTGGGGCAGAAGGGGCCAGATCACATTCCTTTAGCTTGTTTGCAGCAATGGGGCCCACAGAGTGATTTGATGGACTGAGTTTGAGGACCATATTTGGAAGCGCCACCTGTTTCTTTTTTCTTTAACGAAGTTGGAGAACTGGCTTTGAATTATAGGGTCTTTTCAATCTTTTTGACTGTGGTGTCAAAGAAACACAGACTTCCTCACATTTTTTTTTTTTTCCGGGCCAATTATGTTAGGCATATTATGTTAGGGGAGGTCAGCTCAGAGTGCAATCTGAGTAGAGCACACATGTCTTCAGGGGAAGAAAAGTGACAATTCTGAGAGGGCATGGTGCATAAGTTGGTCTTAGGTTAAGTCGTATGGTAGTCAGACGGTGCCGTATTGAGGCTACTGTCAAAGTAGGCCCAGTATTAGGTGTCAGTTGATCAGGAATGGTGATGTTTGATAACAAGGGAATGAAGCAGTGAGCTTTTGAAGATAAGGACATTATACTGTACAAAACTGTGCAGAGAGTATAAATCAAGGAATTAGCTAAGTCGCTGCCATTGAAGGTGCATTTTCAGTTGAGTGGAGAGTGGACAGAACAAATAGGAGGTATTGCAGATGCATAGCTATAAGGTATTTTTCCACAATATTCACCGGCATTGAATTGTGTGCTGGGGACTGGAGGTTGACAGAAAAGGACGGTTCAAATAGTTGGAGGTTGGGGAGGCGTCTTCAGCAAGAATCTTGATGAGACTGGGGGTGATGCGTTGAACATTACTGAAAGTGGTAGGCAGGAAAGTCACAGGGCACAGCAAACTATGTGTACAGGATACAGTGTACAGGAAATAGAGGGCTCTGAGGAAGGCCGAAGGAGCTGGGTTGGATGTTGTAACTTCAGGTATAGGACAGTCTATCTGAGAAATATTGAGAGTAAAAGAGAATTCAGGATGGGTAAAGCCCAGGATGAACTGTATTTCAGTAGAAGAGGAGACAGAGGAACAAGGATTGGAGGGTCTGGCTAAAGTAGGTGATTCATAATCCTTAATGGCATCATGATATGAAGATCAGATGTTTCAAAGTTCTCACCAGAGACTTGTATCATGAGTTTTTCCATTGTTGTAGATAGAAATGGTAAAAACAAGCTTTAATTATTTTTGAAGGTGTGCTAGATAATTTCTGGGTATCTGGGATCTTAATCTCGTGGCAATTATTGAAAACTCTTGTAAAAAATGTCCTCCCGAGAGGAAGTGTGATGTGAGAAAAACACATGGTCTGTTTTTGGCTACCATTCCTAAAACTGCAGTGTGGATCCAGAATCAGGGTCTCAGGATGGTCATACGTACGCCGTGCTTACGTAGATTGTTAGGAATGTTATGGGAGACAAACTCTGAAACGAGTTATTAGGTATGATATATGGAAGCATGATGCAACAATCAACAGTCAGTTCATAAACTAATGACTTGGGGGAGATTGTATATCTATAAAACTGTATAGGAGGGCAGCAGAAAAAAGGGTGATCCTGTTTCCCAGGGTTCTTTGTGGCCAGGCATCACCAGTTCCAGATGGTGTTTCTGGGTTAAGGATTCATGGAGAGCAGGCAGCTGACCAAAGCACAGCCCCCAGGAGAAAGGTAGAGTGTGTCTTGGCCAATTCTCAAGGGGCTCAATGGAGGGATGAGAATAGCCCAAGTTGTCAGGTCAAAGGCAGGCATAACCACATTGCCATAGCCAGAGCCATGTTATCATATTTCTTAAATTAATGGTAGGTAAGTTCTACTTAACCTGTATCATAATGCCACCATTAACATATAAGCCTCTCAATGCATTGTTGTGATTTACAAGGTCGTAGTAAGAGAGTTAGAACACTAAAAAAACAGACGCAGACAACTTTCTTTACTACTATGTTCACTAGAATCAACAAACTCTAAACAAACTGTGATGCCTTTTCCCTCTTCTCTTGGCTTGCATAGAGGATTAACTGTTACACTGCTGGTGGGATAGCTGCTGAAATTGAATCTAACAAATTACAAATATCCAACTGTCAGAAATTCCTTTGTCTCTACCATCCATTCAACCAAATTGCAGAGGTAACTTCCCTAGACATTGTGGAGGATCATCTGCCAAATCTAAAGTGGATGATCTGCAATTACGTTTGATGATGTTACCTCAATGAGAAGCCATCAGGGAAAACGTGGCAGACATTCAAGATAACAAGAGAAGAGTGCCTAGAACATGCAATGTTAGGGAGCCCAGTTATGTGGGCAAATCACCAATGCTTTTCAAGTCCCCACATTTGCTAGTAGAAATTCTTGGAGCAGAGGTGGCATTGTCAGATTATCCAGTATAGTGTTTCCTTGGATTGTCTAATTCAATGCAAATGTGTCCTCCATGGAAAAAACCGCCACTGCCATAGCAAACAATTCAAATGTTAATCAACCATTTTTAAATATGTCACAACAAAAGATGGAAACTCCACCAGCCAATCTAAGAACATATTGGAAATCCAGTGATACTCCTCCTGATCATTTCATGAGACTACTCATTAATGAATATTATCATTGCTTTTACCACCCTTCTATGTAGAATTGTTAACAATGCATTTAGGGTCAGTTTAGTCACGTATAATTGGAAAAATATATTGTAATGCTTGCATTAAGTTGTTACTGAATTCATTTTAGTGGGTCAGCTATAGGCCACTTATCCAGCCTTGCAACTCTTTTCAAGCTCACAGAAAATATACTGGAGAGACAATTACAAGCATTCTTGGATTCTTATAACTAATCGACTCCCATTGTTTTGAGAATTGGAAGCTACTCATGGCACTGAGTTAGCAGCGTTGAACAGTATGTTAGAGCAGTAATTCTTAACCGGTAGTCCCCAAACACCTGGGGTCCCATGACCCCTGTTCAGAGGAGCCCAACTGTTAAGAAATATAAATATTAGAAGAGTAATACATTTTATACACACAAAAAAGCAAAAAGATTTTTTTTTAAACGCAGTATATTTTTTTGAGGTTGAAATTATATAAATTGCCTTGGTAGGTGTCTCTGTCTTCCAAAAATGATCCATTGAGTCAAAAGGTTAACAACCACTATGCTAGAGCTTAACACAGTGAGTTTGATGTCCAGATCTGTTTTCACACTACAGGGCATAATTCTAAGCCCCCAGCGCCGCCTTGTGCTACATTAGTGTATTTTTTTTTATGCTTGTGTGGCCCAGCAAGGCCAAAATCCTAGCGCCATATTTACAAAGCCATATTTGTAAGCCATATTTACATTGCCATATTTACAAAGTGGCACAATGCATGCATTGAGCCACTTTGTAGCCCTTTGCGCCACATTATGCCTGCACCAGGAGTAATGTATGCAAAGGGGGCGTTCCCCCATTACAGGGGCCAAAAAAAATGGCACATAGAACTCTAATAGATTTCCTTGCATCATTCTGTATGGCACTTTTAACGCCTGCTCAGAGCAGGCGTTAAAAGGGGGCTTCCACTATTTTAATGGGCCACGATATACTCTGCAGGAATAGCAACAATATTTTGGCACTAGTCCTGCAGTGTACTTCAATAGCGTCAGGCTTTATTCCAGCAGAGTTCTTCCCAAGTCCAGTAGTGATCGGATTTGCTAGGGTCAGAGCACCAGTATGTATACCAAAAGTGCCTTTGATGTGGGGGTGACTTCAAAGCATCTCTTTGAAGTGCAAAGGGCCCTCTTTTATCCCAGCCCTGGATCCAGAATATCAGTAGAGGGTGATCAGCCCGCTGTGTGGGTACGGGCACTCCATTATTGAAGTGTAATTGTGAGCTCTCCTCCACCCTTTCAGCCAAGGAAGGCATATCAGAATGCAGATGAATGGAGATGAGTCCTTTGTCACACCCACCCTTCCAGTGTTTGTCGCTGTCCAGGGTGGAACACACAAAGTGTAGCTGTCACCTAGCCCAGGCATGAATTAGAGACAGGCTGCAAGGAATACAGAGCAGTCAGAGCAGAGAAACACCCACCTTCTAAAAGTGTCATTTCTAAAATGGTATGTTAAATCTGGCTTTACCAGTAAAGAGTATTTATCATTATCATTCCAATGATATGAAACATGAATTAGCTACACCTTTGTGATCAGGAATTATAGCTTAAAAGTATATTAAGGAATTCCCAACGCTGGCCTATGAGAGGAGTAGGCCTCACAGTAAAGAAAAATGACTTTGGCAGTTTTTCATTACAAGGACATGTAGAACTTATAAGTACACACCCTGCCTTTTACTTACATATCACCCTGCCCTACGGGCTACCTAGGGCCTACTTTAGTCGTGACGTATATGTAATACAAGGGGAGATAAGGGTTGACAAGAGGTTTTAGATTCCAGGTCAAAGTGGCAGTGGAACTGCACACACAGGCTCTGCAGTGGCAGGCCTGAGACATGTTTACAGGGCTACTTGAGTGGGTTGCACAAGCAGTGCTGCAGGCCCACTAGTAGCATTTAATTTACTCGCCCTGGGATATGGTATACCACTTTACAAAGGACTTACAAGTAAATTAATTATGATAATTGTGGATATGCCAGTGTTACCATATTTAGGGGAGAAGTGCAAGCATTTTAGCACTTGTCAGCAGTGGCAAATTGCTCAGAGTCCTAAGGCCAATGAAAAGACACAGCAAAAAAGTGAGACAAACAGGCACAATGTTTGGGGAGACAACCCTAAGGCTGTAAGGTTTAACAGACCCCTGTCTATTCTCTCTACTTTGAGGACTGACAGACTTTTTACATGAGTAATACCAAGAGCGAACTATCAGTATGTCCAAATTCCTGGTTCCCGTCAACCCAAAGGCCCATTTGTCTAAGCATTTATGCATCACGTTGGTGCCAGTGAACTGCCACTGTATTTTGTTAACTCATTTAGTGTGCTGTGCAAGTAATTATTAATAAATTCATGGAACATGAAAGATCAAGAGACCACGTAAAGAAAGATGGGTGGTACACATACATGTGGGGCTCCAACCTTTTCATAATTAGAGCTGCTTAGTTCAATGAAAACACGCCTGAGCTACTAACAAAAATGCTCAGTTTTACAATAGTGACCACATCAGACAAAGTTATGTCATTAGTGGCCACCACATGCAGTACTATCAGCAATGAACCGATCAGCACATCAGATAGGTTTACTAACAATGTAATCCGTTTTCTCCAGCCAGCTCCTTATGAGTTATGAAACACACGCATTTTGCCATCACATACAGGATTGTCATTTTTGGTATTTATACCTGAACCAAAGCATATGCGTTTAACTCACTATATGGAACTACTTACTGGTTGAAGAGTCACTGGTAGCTCAAGAGCTACTCAATAAAGAACCCTGAGGTAGAAAAGGAGAAATAAAATCTGTGGCTTAACAGCATTTGACAGCCCACCCAAGTAATTGGGATTTTTTTAAACGCAATACAGCTGAGGCAGTTCTGGCAATTTTTGTGTCATGTGCTCATAGACAGGCGCAGACAGACTGTAACCACTTCTCTATTTGTAGTGTAGATACAGATACTGGCTGGAAGACGCACAACATCTGAAGACTTCCTTTTAATTGAAAGATGACTTCTAAGTGGCACAGTGCCCTTCTTTGTGACTAGCCTTCCATGGATCTAAGAACGTGAATCTTTGAAGGCGCTCCTTCTCCTCATTATCAGACCTAAAATGTAACATTGATTGTAAGAAGTGAGAGTCTTTAGGAGAAACAGGCATCATCCATCACCTCTTTTCCAGTCTTATCTTGAAATGCCCTAAATTATGCAGAACCATGTTTCCTCTCTGATCCCAGCTGCAAGTAATCACTCTTCCACGACTTAGTAGTTCTTACTTGTACTGCTGAATGAATGCATCGACTGCAAAATACTCCCAACCCCCGCTTCTTTGGTGCTAAGGGTGCCCTATTCAGGCAAGCATTGTTGCACAAAGGGGACAGGGACCACATTGCAGAAATGTTCTATTGGTGAAACAAATGATTCTTAACATTTTGAAGATCTTTTCATACAAAACGGGGGAGATGTTCCTCCAGTCCATATGACCGACATTTTTCAGCACTGCGCAGAATGGATTGTGAAAATTAATGTGACACCGTAATATGTTATTCGGAACAACCGTACTAACAAATGCACATTCACACAATTATTACCACAGTACAGTAAAACTGACACGAGAAAAGCACTTTTTACTGCCTCACAGACTGGAGTAACAATTAAGATGCACAGAGCCACAACTGTTCTAAATAGTCACAAGATCTTACTTTGCAGCAGAAATGAAACCACTTGCATCGTGGTTTTGGTTAATAGCTAAGGTATGGCTCTGGCTAAAAGATGGAAAACTGTTGAAATTACCAGTTATGTTATACAATGCACACCATAGCTCATAATTCGCACCGTAACTCATAACTCAGGACTATATTATACATTAACCCATATTTATTTTTATGTTACATGTTAAAGGCAGTTAGGTTGAAAAAGCTGTTGCCTTCAAAGTGCAGCTAACAATGGGCAGTGACTCCATCTAATTAGAGTGTTTAGGTTTTGATGGCTTTCAAAAATAAATTGTAAATAAATCAATGGACAATGGTGAGAGACACTGGAAGGGATCCATGCGAACCTGTGGCTGCAGCATTTACCTTATAATCATGGACTTGCCACATCATTTACAAAATTGCAGATTTTTCAAAAATATTTGTTTCTTGCTCGAAATAGAGCCAAAGAATGTGCTGCGTAAATTGCTTTTTTTCGACATACTTTAGGTATACTTGCTGCATAATTTGAACTACCGTACTGCATTATACGATCAGCCTTCAGAGTGGTAGTGCTCTGCAGAGTGGTTTGGGGTCTTCCATTATGATTAGGGTTTCCAGTTTTAGCTGAAGTCCATTATAACTCATAAAACACCACTGAAGGGATTATTTGCTTTATGGTAGATACTGAGAAACCCACTGCACGTTTCCTGCTTTGGTGCCTGCTGGTGTGAAAGCAGTGCAGGCGCAGTTTCAACTTCTACGCTTTTTTATGTGATAGCTGTTCCTGATATTCCCCACTCTGGACATGGTAAGCACCAAATATGCTCTTTTAACCATCCCCACGGTCCATGGGAACCCTGTTTTATGTGGACCTAAATTCACTCCCCTTTTGAGAGAATGGGTCACTTCATATGGTTTCAATTCATTGTCCGTGGCACATTGCTGTGTAGTGGCCAGCAGGTTTGCTTTTTAACTATGATATGAGCTGGATCTCTTTTCAATGCAAACAGCACCACCACAAAGTCCTTGTTTTTCACTAATAGCAAGATGGAGCTTTGCTTTCTAAAACTCAGGTATCAGGATTGTGACAACAAAGAGCACTGTGCATACGTATGCCTTTGGAATCAATGGTGTCCCATAAAGCACACCAAGTCTTAGTTTTACATTGTGATTGTCTGAAAAACATGCCTAGCAAAGCTGCAGTCCCCATGCAGAAGGACAAAGATTACATCATGAACACGTTTCCCAACCATGCACAGGCCCAGAAGGGGGTCTGTATGCTGGCTTTGCTGAAATGATGCTGTCTACAGCACATACATCAACTCTGAAAATCTATCAGTTAGTATATGAGCTGCAGGAGGTGGCAGTCACAGCTCTGTGTCTCATAGTATGTGCTGCAGACAGCACAGTTATAGCAAAAACTGGTGGATAGACCCTTACTGAGCCTGCATACCTAGTAGAACATTTTCATGATACAGCTCCAGGATCACCAAGTTTAATTGTCATTCATATTGCCTTGTGAAAATTAAGCCTGGAACTTTAGGTGCAGGACAAGAACTAATACAGCATAATCTCCTTGTAAAAAACACTTAAAAACCACTTTGACTGTATCTGATGGAAACATATTGAGCTTTGCTCTGCCTTTCCCCGTAAGGAGGAAAGTGCATTTACAGGCCATCATAAAAGGTGGGCACCGAATATTGATGTTACCAGGCCCATCAGTAACAGTGCAAATCTCATTATGTTAGCCCAGAGAGTCCACCTCCTAAAAGCAGCTTCAATTTCTGGGTAAACATTCTGGCCTAAAATTAGGATTTACTGCGGGTAATCAGACCTGGAATAACCAACTCCTCTGTAATTCTTAATTTCTTTGTGGAACCCTCAGGTTCCAACTTGCCATGGCCCCGATTTCCCCCACTGTTGGAGCCACCAGTACCCCAGGGGCTCAGTAACCCTGGGGGTGGTAGAAATCCATCCGATTTACCTGGCCTCCCATAATAGGGGTCACACAGTGAACACTGCATGGAACACAAAGTTAAAGTGCTTGCGGCAGCTCTCACATATGCCTGGCAAGAGTTCAGTCCCTGCGCCGCTTTCAAATAAACAAAGACCCAAGTGCATGGTAAAAATCAAAACTTAGCGGTCCTTGCAATAACAATGCAATGTCTGTGCAGTTACCTTCATCTTCAGACCCTCACAGACCGCCCACCCTCACACCCCAAATCTGCACCTGAACCCCCCATCCCATCTCCAGGAGAAGGAGAGAGCTTGGAAATGTATGTGCAGGTTTCTGCTCAGAAAACAAGCCTTGAATGCATGAAATTATTATGAATAATGAAGATAAAACTGCAACTCTGCCAAAAACAGTCAGCAACAATGAGCTCCAGTATTTAGGAAAACAGAGGAACCTGTGCATAAACTGACTGATCCTGGAAGAAGCAGTCAAAGGTAGTCCAGTGGATGTCAGAGTCTGAGCTGTGCACCTCCACAGCACAAGACTAAGAAATGACCTCTAGAAAATTAAGGCTACAACAATAAAAGTACACCTCCTGCATAAACTGGTGTCCAACACCAGCTTTGATCTTGAGGTCAGTCTGATGTGGCTACCGCAGTGATTCGTATTCTAAAGCAAACAGACCATCATTCAGTGCTTTACTTGCAGGTTTATTTCATTTGTGAGCACAAAGATAAATATTCCTAACTTGGCTACTCACTATTGAAGTGTCAATAGTTGTCATTGACGCAAGGGAAGGAGGACGGTGGAGAAAAGGAGGGCACTCAAGAACACGGACGTGGAGCTGGGGAGTAGTGTTGTTTGAGCTCTGCTCGCCAGCCTTTCACAGGGTGCTATGGAGCCATGGTCACAGGGGTTGTGAGAGTCAGATCGGAACTCCGCAGCCACCATGCAGCCAGCCACTGAACATCAGCCGCTGGTATTTATTGGACGGCGGCGGCCCATGATCTCAGCGTTACGTGCTTCACTGAGCATATGCACAGTGCACCCCCCGCACCCACCCGCAGTCCATGGTAGTGAGGTAAGGGATTGAAGGGGATCTGAAGAGGCGAGCAGGCGGCAGAAGGGGGCTTGGCGGTCATGGAGAACTTACAGGCTCACTGGGCTCACCAGACCTGAGAAAAAAAGAGGAAAAAAAATAAAGCACATCGTAGAGTGGAGAGTGGAGGTAAGAGTTTCAGGCCCGAGGCCTTTCCCATCCCTCTCCCCCTCTCAGCCCCCCGACCTCTGCCAGAGTGATGAGGTTCGACAAGGTGCATCTATAACTATGGCTCGATGGGCTTTGACTGAGTTTGGGGAAAAGCAGCTGCGGCTGGTGGCAGCTTGGACTTGTATAAGTACTGGCACCTATTTAGAAGGGTGCGGAGCAGAGAGTTGGGACCTGTTGATTGACTTGTGAATACAGACAAAATACCGTGCTTCTGGTCATGCCCACAGCTAGGGAGAAACTTTCTCCCCCCGCAATAACTTTGTAGCTGAGTCTGTGTCAAGGGAACAACGTAAAGGGCCGTAGGGCTGGATCCCCACTTTAACTGTATTTGAGCCTTATTATTGTGAAAAAGACAACAGAGGCCTAGTGGAGGACACCATAAGCTGTTAAGGCCGGGCAGAGCAAGCTACCCAGTGAGTGGAGGTAGTATCACCAGGTGTTGGCACACCAGCAGATAAGCAGAGGATAAGCATATTACAAACATATTATAAGACATATCTGTCTGCTAAGTCTGCTTGCCATTCAGAGCATAAGCAACATGCCGGCAAGTAAAAGTCAGGCACACTGGTTGTGTGGTGCAAAGAAGGGACCAAAGGGACCGAAGGGCGCTCCCAGGACAAGGTGAGCCATGAAGGGGAGCCGGCCTCCGGGGGCACCAGCCATAAGAGGGAGACATGTCTCAGTGCTTGCAACTGGAGGGCACACTGAGTAATGCCATGAGAAACAATGAGGAAAGAGCGGTTGCAACACCATTAGGTGCCTCAATTAAGGACTTCGTACAAACGTATTTAAAAAAATCCTCCAATGTGTCAAAGTCTTTGAAAGGGGGAGCATATCAAGCCCTGACCAGAGTAAGGTCGAGCGGGGACATATGAGTGGCTCCCAGACACCAGAGTCGCTGCAGTTTGAGAATGGGTACCTGGGAGGGGGGATGAGACAGTCAGGGGGAGGCTTTCATTGGAGTCCATCTCCATGCCCCCCGCCCGATCAATGGGTAGTGATAACCTAGAGGGGTGGTTTCCTTTCCACTCTGAGCCAGAGAAAGAGCGTGAGGGAGATGAGGAGAAGGGGAAGGAGGAGAAAGAGGAGCAGGGTGGGGGGAGTAGAGCTGTAAACAGAACGGGGAAGCCTGCCCCATCACCTTTGTCTCTTTCAGGTAGGCAATCAGAAAGACAGTCCACCCTTGGCCTAAACACCACTGCGGTACCCGCAGAATCCCTACTTGATGTGATGTTCCTAATGCAAAAATCTCTACAAGAAATTCTAGAAGTAATAACGGTAAACAATAGCTTGGGTAAAATGCATAAAAATCAACTACAAGGGATAATGGATGAACTGGAGCAAATTAATTGTTGTATGCCGGTATTGGTATAAAGGGATGAGGAAACAGATACACCCGACAAGTGTAGTGAAGTAATGAGTAATGATATAACAAAAGGGATAGAGCCCTCATCAGTATATATCTCGAAACGGCTGATGCTTGTGGTAAAAAGGGGTCGAGGGCGGTGGGGTGAGCGGATATGCACCCTATAACCTACAGTATAATACCATAAGAAGTAAACTAAGTAAATTAAGAGAAAGAAGGGGACAAAGATCAACGGAGCAAGGGGTGAGGGCAGTTCGTTGTAAGAAATTAAGGACATCAAAAAAATATAGGAAAAAGGGCTGCTCCCAAAAATATGTTACAAAAGGGTCCAACAAGAGTACATATGGAAGAGTTTCAGGCAGTTACAAGGAATAAGCATCCTCACAAAACTGAAAATGAAGAAAGGAGGGGAGGAGGAGCAGAGAAGTGGAGGAAGAGAAGGATCCTAGAAGGTTGGTAGTAAGAAAAAATAGCAGAGAAGAATATCATCCGAATAGGAAGGAGAAGGGAAGCCCTTTGCACTGCCAAAGGGGAGCTCCTCGCCATTGCCAAAGGGCCTGGGAAGTGGGAGGAGGAAGGAATGTGTAGGAGGAAGGGCGAGTAGGTGGATATATCTGGAGCCTTGGAGAAGTGAGATGGGGAAAAAACATTGGAGGAAGTTAAAACCCTTGAATCGCTCACGCCTGCTAGACGTCATGGCCCTGTGTCCAAGTTTATGTGAGATTGAGTCAGAAGATGTAAAACAAATAGGGCTCTTCTTAAATTCTGAGGGGGCAGAGGTGACAAGGGCACTTTTTTACTCAGAGTGTGTTAGACAATTGGTGGTACAGGCAGAGAGGGAGTTAGTAAAGGAGGGTGTAAAACTGATTCAAGTAAGTAAGCCAGAGCACGGGGAAGGGAACAGTAGAGTACTAAAGCGCCATGGAAGTCTGCTCCTCAATGAAATGCAGTACAAGTTTAATTTGATAGGCTCAAAAGACTCAAGAGAAAGTGTGAACGATAACAAGGGTAGATTAAGTGTAACCATAACTAATGGATATAAAAATCTAAAGCTGAAAAAATGCTGTCTATTGTAAATTACAGGGATAGCTATAATGGGGAGGGGATAAGTGATTTAGATTAGGAATTAACCCCTTCCAACAGCAATCAGATTTTTTCTTGGACTATAGGAGGATACAAAAATCATCTAAAACAAGATTTATTCAAGGGAAGTGTAGCAGGGTTGACAATGCCCTGACTCCTTCCAGTACCCCGGGGAACGCCGAACAGTCCCCCAGGGGTGCCTTTCGGTTTCCGGATGCGCCGTCTCCAAGCGTCAACTCAGACCAAAGAGAAAAAGATGAAGACGGAAGGGAGTGGGGCGCACACACGCTGGGAGTTGTAGAGGAAGCGAGGACGGGAAAGTCAGAAGAACAGGAGAAGGCAGAGGGCAGAGGAGCTGCGGACGACGGGACGGAGGCGGTAGCATCCGAGACGCTATGAAGTGAGTTGACAACCCGGGAAGCCCGGACTGCCATTGAAACCAGCCACGTCCCTGTTTACTATGCCACTCGGGGTACGGCTAGTAAACGGCATACTTGTGGATAGCAGAATCGCTAACTTTTTGTTTTCTGGTTGTTTTTTTTTTTTTAGTTTTCACTCATATTTAGAATTTCACACAGACAGGTTTCACCTGGAAGGACGGGTCGTTCTGTGGAACGGTCGGCTCCATTTTCTTACCGAATTTGGCCGTTCAACAGAACGCTTATTTTTCAGACTTAGAACACTTGTCATCTCTTATAAGGAAAACCCCTAATTTATCACACGCACTAGCGGGTTGGTGTCCCTACACTCCCTACCTTATAAATGATCGAAAGATAAATAAGTCTACTTACCTTTGGTTTTGGTTTCATTTTGTTTCTGGGCATTCCACGAGGGCAAGACGCTCCAAACTGGGACCACAGTAAAGAAATAACCGAGAAACATTATAAAGAAACAAATATACCAAGAAAAGGAGGCGAAATGAGCAGAATACCTATTGAAGAAAGGGGAAGAAAATCCAAAAGGAAAAGAAAAATAAAAGAACCAATAAAAGTTTAAAGTGAATAATAGAGACTAAAAAAGAAGAAATCACAAATAAAAACCCATATCACAACAAAATCACCCAGCTTGAACATTTTCTTTCCTTTTCCGGGGCAGGGGACCCCTACAGAAAGGTTGGAAAATGATGATATAGTATGCCTCCAAGAAGCATGGCTGTGCGAAGAATCCAGAGCAGTAGATAGATTTATGAGACTTTTCAGGGGAGCCACCCACCAGGGCCAAGGCCGCCCCTCAGGGGGCCTAATCATCCTGACCTCGACTAGAATAGCCAACAGATTAATGGAAATAAAAACAAAATGTTGTTGGATTCTGGCGGGTCATATTGACCTATAGAATACCATTGGTGGGTCTATGCAGCTTCTGATAATTAATGTATATATTCAGCCAGGGACGACATTAGATTATGATGTTCAGTGGGGGCTGTTTGAGGAAGATCTTGAAGCAATTTGCATGAATAAAGCAGAACTCCCTACATTATTATTATTGGGGGATTTTAATCATACACTTTATCCCACTAGTAGTGATAAACTGTACAAGGAATTGTTAACTGCAGCACAGATCCCGCAAAGCACTTTCCCCAATACAGACTGCACTGTCCGTGATAAATCCCTAGTAAGAACCTTAGGATCTCTAGGCCTGTTTTGCATTAATGGACGTCTGAAGGCAGATCGCCCGGCGAAGCAAACGCTCCGAATAGGCAATCAAATATGCCCCATTGATTACGCTTTATAAACACCTGGCATTTTAGAGACGTGCAAGACTTAAGGATTGTGCAGTTAGAGGGTAGTGACCATCGGCCCCTACAGTTAATAATTGGGTCAGAAATTAAGATCCAAATAAAAAGAGAAAAAGTGCTGGCACTGCAGGTAGAGTACCCACGTAGGATAACCACCCATATCACTGAAAGCAGCCTAAAAATGCTTAATGAATTTATATTAAACTATAGAGATCTTAGGATAGAGGAAGACCCTAATGACTTCTCCAGGGGATATGATAGAGCAATTGAGTTAATAGTAGGCTGCTTGTAAGTAAAATTAAAAATGGCCCTGGAGAGCAAGATGAAGGGGAAAGCAAATAGGTCAAATAAAAACAGTTGGTATGATCAAGAATGTAGGAGCAAAAAGCAGAAGGTGCAGAGATTAGAAAGAGAAATCAAGAAAAAACGTACCATAGATGAAGAACAGAATCTCCGCTTAGAAAAGCAACTATATAAAACAATCCTAAGGCAGCGGAAAGAGGAGTATGTAAACAGGAATTGGGAAGCAATGGTAGAAGTCATTAGTACACAAAATATAAGGGGGTTTTGGCAGTTAGGGAGGGAGGGAAAAGTTATAGGAAACATGCGGTGTATGGTCGGTGAAGACAACTGGATTAAATACCTGGTTAATATTTATGGAAGCGAGGATATGGATGGAGAATGTGGAAAAAAAAGGCATGTAAGAGAGTAAAATCAGCGTTCTCTCTGCAAAAGATAACAGAAATGATAACAGGGCCAAACTAACTAAAGCAGCGGGACCAGTGACGATAATAAAAAAAAATGTAGACTGGTGGGCTAATCTCCTTTATACTACTTATCAAAAAATCCTTGGTACAGGTAGTCTCCCTGAGAATTGGAAGGGCGCTATAATTAGGCCGATATATGCAAAAAACAGCCTAACTCAACGAAAAATTACCGCCTAATTAGTTTATTGGATGCTGGTGAAAAAGTCTTCTCAAAGCTGTAGCTAGGTCAAATAAAATCCTGGGCAGAGTCAAATGACCTGATTCCGGTTGAGCAGTGCGGTTTCAAAGAAGGGCATTCGACATTTGACCATTGCTTCAGCTTCTGGTCACTAGCAAAAAAGTCAGTTGAAATGCAGGGGTGCCTTTTCTGCTGTTCTGTCGACTTCTGTGCTGTGTTTGACCTAGTGGATCGAAATTTGTAATGGAATATGCTAAAGCAGCTAGGGATTGACCCAAATCTGCTATTCCTTCTCTAGGGCCTGCATACACAAAATTGGGCTCAAATAATTTTAGATACTAACGGTTCACTCTCAAAAAAGATACCGATAAGAAATGGTTTACGCCAACGTTGTGTTTTGGTCCCATTATTTTTTGCTATATTCCTGTCACACTTACCAGGTTCACTAAAGAATAATAAAGGACTGAGCCCCAAAATGGATGGAGTTCATATTCCTTGCCTTCTATATGCAGACGACCTGGTGATAGTCGATATGACAGAGATAGGGTTACAAAGAAAACTTGAAGTCTTTAAGTCCTATTGCCATAGGAAAAAACTCATAGTAAATGTGGAAAAAACAAAAGTAATGGTATTAGGGAAAAAGAAGAGAGAGTTTTCTGGTTCCTGGGAGGAGAAAAGGTAGAAAAGGTTGAAAAACATAAATATTTAGGTATGTGGTTCAACTCAAAACTAAGATGGAATGATCACATACAAGCTTTAAAAACCAGAGCCCTAACATCAGTGTGGGGATTAAAACGGTTTAGTAGAAAATATGGTGGACCGGCCCTCAGACCAGTGATCTTGGCCTTTAATGCAATGGTACGCCCCCAATTCAAATATGGGGAAGAAGTCCTAGCATTTTCTGGGAAGTTAAGCTGGGAAACGAAAGAAAGCGAATGTGTAAAGCGTTTGCTATGGTTACCACCCTTAAGTATGATACAAGCCATAAGGGCAGAGTGACAAATACGGCATAGAGTTATCAAGGACTGCAAGCTATGCTGAAACTCTGGCTGCATCTGACAGATGAGGGAATTTCCAAGATTTCAAGACTGTGTAAAACAGAAATAAAGATAAGCAAGCTAAACTGGGCAGCACAAGTGAGAGGACAGTTAGGAAATAAATACCTTCTTAGGTTTTAGTGAAAACCAATGGAGTGCGGAATTAATTCCGAGGGTGGTACTGCACGCTATCACTAATAATAGCACAAGAGAATCAGATTTAGAGTACTTGGAAAAAAAAAATTCCACTCAGCACATGGTGGAGGGGTGGAGGGGTGGAGGAATGTCGAAAATGTTGCTTATATAGAGGCTTTACCTAACCAGAAATCAAGGGATGCAGTGTTAAAATTTATAATGGTGTTAAATCTCGGTTATATGGACCCCAAAGTAAAAATGGTATTTAGAAATGATCGGGGCTTATGCACTTGTGGCCCACAACAAAAGGGTAGTGCCCAACATATTTGAATGGATTGCTTATGGCTGTTAAGTGTGCGTAAAATGTTTTTAAAAACAATATTTAAGGAATATAATATTAATAATCAAGACCAAGCGCTGACATTATTAATAGATATGAGATTATTGAATGTGACTTGCGCGCTAGGCCGATTTGTGAATGCAACAAGAGATTTCTTAGCTGGACTTATATGGGTCTTG
Organism: Pleurodeles waltl; assembly: GCF_031143425.1. Taxonomy (NCBI): domain Eukaryota; kingdom Metazoa; phylum Chordata; class Amphibia; order Caudata; family Salamandridae; genus Pleurodeles; species Pleurodeles waltl. The sequence continues at coordinate 622,918,943 of NC_090438.1, read as the reverse complement.
CCTGCAAGAAGGCAGTATGCAAAGTCTTAAGTTAGGGTTGTCTTTATTTAGGCAAATTAATTACATTATAAAGAAGGGGATGCTGTTTGTCATATGTAGAAAGTTGGCTCTGTGTATACTATCTCAAAGGGAGAGAGAGTGTGCACAGAGTCCAAGGGTTCCGCTTAGAGGGGATAGTGGCAATAATAGAGAATACTAATGCTCTATTTTGTGGTAGTGTGGTCGAGCAGTAGGCTTATCAGAGGGTAGTGTTAAGCATTTATTGTACACACACAGGCAATAAATGAGAACACACACTCAAAGACTTAACGCCAGGCCAATAGGACTTTATATAGAAAGATATTCTTAATTAATTTTTAGAACCACAAGATTCAGAATTCAAGTACATACATAAATTGTAAGGTACTTGGCAAAGGTAAGTATGGAACTTTGAAGTAAAACAATAAGGTACACAGTTTTGGCAAAAATTGCAATAAGCTATTTGAAAAGTGGACACTGCAAAAATCAACAGTTCCTGGGGGAGGTAAGTACAAGTTAGTTTATCAGGTAAATAAAGCACTTACAAGTTCAGTCCCTGGGGCATAGGCAGCCCACCATTGGGGGTTCAAGTCAACCCCAAACACCCAGCACCAGTAACACAGGGCCGATCAGGTGCAGAGGTCTAAGTAGGGCCCAAATAACATTGGCGCCTATGGAGACTAGGGGTGCTTCGGTTTCAGTCTGCTAGCAGGTAAGTACCTGCGCCCTCGGGGAGCAAACCAGGGTTTTTTTGTAGAGCACTGGGGGGGATCACAAAAAGGCACACAAAAAACACCCGCCGAGGCACAGGGGCAGCCGGGTGCAGTGTGCAAAGTAGGTTTTGGGTTTTGCATTGAAAGCAGTGGAGGGACCCGGAGGTCACTTTGGCAATGCAGGCAGGGCACAGGGGGACTTCTCGGGCCAGCCACCAACTGGGCAACGATGAGGGCCGCCTGCTGGTCACTCCCTCACTGGTAGTTGGTTTCTCTTGGGGCTGCGGGTGCAGTGCTTCTTCCAGGCATTGGGTTCTTTGTTACCGGGCAGTCGCGTCAGGGGGTGCCTCTGGATTTTCTCTGCAGGTGTCGCTGTGAGGGTGCAGGGGGGGTCGACTCAGGGTGTTCACATTGTGGGAGTCACCGGGGGGTCCTCGCTACAGTGTTGGTTTCTCTGGACACGAGCCGGGGGAGTCGGGTGCAGAGTGTTGGGGACTCATGCTACCAGGGTGAGGCTGGAGTCTCTTTAAAGATGGTTTCTTCTTTGTAGATTAGACAAAGCTGCTGTCCACAGGAGTCTCTTGGTCCTTTGAATTGCAAGCAGTTCTCTGAGTCGGCAGAATTTGGTGGTCCCGCTGGATGCGTCTCTGTTGCAGGTTCTTTGAGTCTGGAGATAGGCCGGTAGGGCTGGGGCCAAGTCAGTTGTTGTCTCTGTCGTCTCTGCGGGGCTTTCAGGTCAGCAGTCCTTCTTCTTGTTCAGGTTGTCAGGAAATCTGTTTTCCTGGGTTCAGGATCGCCCCTAAATACTCAATTTAAGGGTGTGTTTAGGGCTGGAGAGCAGTAGCCAATGGCTACTGTCCCTGTGGGGAGGGGGCACATCTCTAATACTACTGGGTGAAATTCTCCAAAGCAAGATGGAGGATTTTGTAAGGCAGGGGTCACCTCAGCTCAGGACACCTTACGGGCTGTCCTGGATGGAGAGTGACTCCTCCTTGTTTTTCTCATTATCCCCTCCGGACTTGCTGCCAAAAGTGGGGGCTGTGTCTGGGGGGCAGGCATCTCCACTAGCTGGAGTGCCCTGGGGCGCTGTTACACCAGGCTTGAGTCTTTGAGGCTCATCACCAGGTGTCACAGTTCCTGCAAGGGGAGGTGTGAAGCACCTCCACCCAGTACAGGCTTTGTCCCTGGTCACAGAGTGCACAAAGGCACTCACCCCATGTGCCAGAAACCCGTCTGGATGTGGCAGACTGGCAGATATTGGTCAGCCTAACACTAGTAGTTGGGTTGGCATTCAGGGATGCCCTCTGTGTGCATTTCTCAATAAATATCACACTGCCATCAGTGTGGATTTAATGTGCTGAGAAGTTTGGTTCCAAACTTCTCAGTATTGTGTAGCCATTATGGAACTGTGGAGTTTGTGTTTGAAAAACATATACTCTTTATGGCTACCCTGCACTTAAAATGTCTACGTATTGGTTTAGACACTGTAGGGGCATAGTGCTCATGCAGCTATTCCCTCACCTGTGGTGTAGTGCACCCTGCCTTAGGGCTGTAAAACCGGCTAGAGGGGTGACTTACCTATGCCACAGCCAGTGGGTTGTGGGCATGGCACCCTGAGGGGTGTGCCATGTCAACTTAATCTTTTTCCTCACCAGCACACACAAGCTGTGAGGCAGTGTGTTTGTGCTGACTGATGGGTCCCAAGGGTGGCATAATACACGTTGCAGCCCTTAGAGACCTTTCCTGGCCACATGGCCCTTGGTAACAGGGGTACCATTTAAAAGGGACTTATCTGTGTGCCAAGTCTGTGCCGATTGTGGAGACAAAGGTACAGTTTTAGGGAAAGAACACTGGTGCTGGGGCCTGGTTAGCAGGGTCCCATCACACTTTCAATCATAATTAGCATCAACAAAAGGCAAAACGTTAGGGGGTAATCATGCCAACAGTGGCATTTTCCTACATCATATATGTTGTATCAATCATCCAAATAAATGCACAATGTATTTTTTATAGGATATCATTTATATAGAGCTGAGGGTGTTAAAAATGTGATTCTTTTAAAGTGTATCTTGTATATATTGATCTAAAGACAGTATGATAGGGGCCTTCTCCCACTTTGCTATTTGTATAATTGGTTGGAGTGAAAAATCTATATAGTTTGCTATTTTGTATTTATTATTAGTAGATTTTAAAGGAAACTAAATTTATTATTGGAGTTGTATTACCCTTAGTGATTGATAATTGTAATGCCGTTTTATGATGCACTTTATGGTCTAAGTTAGACCGAATAAAGATATATTTGACTGACTGACTAAGAAGGCAAAATAAACGTAATTCCTAGTGTGAACAGCACATGCACACAGCCCAAGGAATCTGACAAATCTTTAAGTTTCATTAATACGTCAGCAGCTTCTTCATAAAGCAGCACAGTTTGCTGTCATCAAAGTCCCTTAGCTAACAGTGCTAATTCCCAACCAGACATATAACCTAGGACAAGTTGGAGCAGGAAGAAGCCTAGATCAGGCTCTAATACCACATTTATTGGGATAATTCTCACTGCTTTCTTGATATCTTGAAACAAAGAACAGGGAAGTATGACACTGACTTGCAACAAAATAGCACCAAACACCTCACAATATATATCTCATGCTGTAAGTAGAACTTCTTCTTTCAGCTGATCTTTGTCATTTGTCTGAAGAATAGAACATCAGGGAGGTATGTTAGATGTTCATCACTCATCTATTACCTGAAGCAAGCAAATCTTAATGAAATGCAAACATAGCTTCATCTAGTAACATTCTCAGCATGTCGTAGGACTGAACCAAAGGAAAGGAATTTGGTTGCAGGGAAGTGAGATAGGAAAGAAGGTCAGAAGAATAAGGGCCTGATTTAGATATTGGCAGGCAGGTTAATCTGTCACAACAGTGACGGATATCCCGGCTGCCAAGATCTAAATCACATAGGAAATAATGGGATTTAGATTTCGGTGTCCGGGATATCTGTCACCGTTGTGATGGAGTAACTCGTCTGCCAATAACCAAATCAGACCCTAAGTTACTTATTACAGCAAATTCACAAAAAGGCAGTGAGAAGAGAATTATAAGCAATGCAGAAGAAAGGAAGAATTGATTGTGGGAATGAACGAGGGAACATAGGTTTGGATCGCTCTCAATGATAAATAAAATAGCCTATTATTACTTTTATTGTGTCTTCAGTTCAGGCAACAGCTTGCTACTGGTGGTTCCTTGGGTGAATTGCGTATGTGCATATTATGGAGGGGGAGAAGAGGCTTTTAGTCCACACATATTTCTCCAAGAAAAGCATTATTGATCTAGTTTAGCCCACTGTCTTGCGTTTATTAAAGGGAACAATTAGGAATGCATTATAAATTATTATTGTATCCCCTCTAGCACTGGGGATGGGTTAGCAAGATTATCTTCAGCCCCTTTCTTAGGAGATATCCAGAAAGCTAACCATCTATAACTCACAGAAACATTTACTATTTTACCAGATGCCAAGTAGAAAGAAGTTAATGCTTAATCTCTGTAGTTCAGTGGCCATACCAGATGAAGCAGGATTTTTCCAAATGTAATTTCCTATAATGCGTCAGAAATTGCAGTCAAATATCAGGGACATCTCAGAATGATTGTTGACGGTTTAATGCATCGTACTGCATTAGATAGAATACGGTCTTACCTGCCACCTCATTCCGATGCACCATCCATCACCTCCTGGCAGATATTACCATTTCTTTCTACATTTCAATCACGCCTCCACATGGGTGTGGTGCTATAATGGATTTTTGAGTTGCATCTAGAAAGGTCCTCAATGTTCAGGACATTGCTGTGTACCTGACAATCACTGCAAAAATTGTATCCTTTATGGCAGACCCGGATGAAAGATCACACAGTCTAGAGACTTAAACCACAGTACCTTTGGGTCTTAGGGTGAACTTCAGTGGGGGCCTATAACCCAGGAAGGCTGAGAGAACCAGCTGCATAAAAAGATTAGAAAAGCAAGCCAATGCATGGGGCCACCCCTATCTGGGGTGCCCCACTTATGGCGGTGACGATGGGCCAGAAGAGAGTATTGGGAAGGAAGGGGTCGCGATACACTCCCCCGCCCCTTAACATTAGCCCAAAACATTGGAAGGCTGGTTGGCGCGGCACTTCAAGTGCTTCTGGGCTGCGCTCGGTATGATGTGATAGGTCCCACCTTTATAAGGGGATCATGGTCATTGAGAGGGTCTCTTGCTCCCGCTCGCTGGCCGCAAAGGAAGGATGTCTTCCACTGCCCAATGGGGCACTTGGATTTAATTGCAACTGTTCTTGCCTTCTTTTCCACAGGTGCTGATATCGCCAGGGAGCCACAGAGGGACACTCAGTGCATGTTCTGCAAAAGTTACACTGAGCAGCCCCATGTGCCTCACTGGGAGCCGTAGGGGTTTGAGCTATGCTCACCCAACTCGAGTTTGTATCGGTGGCAGCTCTGTTGGGGGGCCTTTGGTGATGTGGGTGAGGGGCCTCTAGCCATATTTGTGGGGCTGACTGTTGGGTGAGGGCTGCCTGGTAGTATTATTTTAAGTCCACAGTGTTAGGCTACTCCTGCTGTTCTCTGGGACTAGGTATATTGGCTTGCAAAGTGGACCACTTGCGCTGTGGAGGAGGGGCTTCTGGTCATATTTGTAGGCAATTTTTATGAAAGGGTCTGGGGCTTACTGGCAGTTGTGGCAAATGGTTTGGCACAACCTCTCCAATTTAGGACTTTTCAGGTGTGCAATCTGTGATTGCCAGGTTCTCAGGGCTGGGTGGTGTGCCTGACCCTAGTAGTGTAGTTGCCCATCCGAATATTTGTTTTTTTGATTGTACTTACAGCATGACAGCTAATGTGCAGAGAGGTGAGAAGCATTAACGCACGGAGGCACACTTTGAAGCATTGATGCTTAGGAAGGATGCTATGAATCAGGCCACAGCATCCTCGAGGACTCAGCCCTCTGTCCCTGAAGCAGGATCAAGCAGTCAAACAGAGGCATTCCCACCAGTCCCAAAGAGGGGGCATGGGCAAGCAAAGGGCAAGGGGGCCATGCTAGGGCAGACAGAGGTAAGGCAGACCAATCCGATGCAGGTGCTGACATCGGGAGGGCTAAATCCCCACCAACCCCCTCCATTGCCAACGGTGGTCCAATCATTGCCTGTGTCAGTTACAGGGCCGCCTGCTAGTGATAGTACTAGCCAGGTTTCTGTTCAGACTACAACTGAGAATGGGGCAGTGTTGTTGGCAGTGGGTTGTGGGTCCACTATGACTATGGGACTTCCTACAATGGTTGGGGTGTGGCAGCGGGACCTAATAGGGCACTTGGCTTCAGTGTTGCCGTGGCTCTCTGAGGTGGGTATGCTGGCCGCCTCTCTGGTTGAGGGTCCCTTAGAAGGTACCAGTGAGGGTGACATTATTGAGAGGGCTCAGTGCCTAATCTCCCATCTGGGCATTGAGAGAGGTGGCCAGGGGTCCCAGGAGACCGGGTCTGTGGCTCAGCATATCAAAGGGCTACAGACGTCAACCCCCTCTCATTGGCTTGTCCAGCAGGGAGTCAGGTTGCCCCTGTGCCAGGGGTATCTGTCCAGCAATTGGGAAATTCACCAGCAGTGGCAAGCGCTACAGTGATGTCTTCTTCAACCCAGGGAGGGAAAAACTCAGGTACTGGTCACTCGTCACCCCTCATGGACCTGGGTGATATTCACTCTGAGCATGAGCAATTGGGGCTGCATGTGTCGGTTGAGGTGATTGAAAAGATTTGGAAGGGTACCTACATTGATATTTTTGGCCTACTCGTTGACAAACCAGATAAGGATGAGGTTAAGCGGTGTAAACAATGCGCTCACTCAAGGGAGTGTGGCCACTGGCTTCAGAAGAAGAAAGTTGAGGAGTCACTGTCTAACTAGGTGAAGGCTTTTTCAATTTATCAGGCCATTCTAGCAGAGCGTTTTAACTATTTGGGAGCGCAGTTAGCCTGCTACCAGAACAGGATCGTTGGGGCCCATGATGAGTATGGTGGTACTGCATGGAAAGGGTACAATAAGGAGTTTATAAGGATCAAGGCCAATAAACCGACCGATGGGATCAGATCCACATATTCACTTGGCTGCGTTACAAGAATTTACCACAAAGGGGTGGGGGCCAGCCCTTTTGAGCTGCATCAGGAACTGCCTCGGTCACTGACGGGTGGGAGGGTGTGGGGGGGCATGGCCAAGAGGGGGTTCTGCTGGGATTTCAACTGGCGCACATGCTCACGGTCCCCGAGGACCTGCTGTTTCAGGCACTGCTGTTCGTTCTGTGGACAGGCCTCCTACCCCAAGTTCAAGTGTTTCAAAAAATCACGAGATAAAGGTAGCAAAAAACAGGAATGATATTTCAACAGGGATTAGGCATGGTGTTTCGGTTATCGATAAGGCCTTATCCCCTGTTAAGTTATTGACTATGGTTCCCTTGGCTTAATTTCTACACTAATCAGGCACCCACACAGGTGCTTTACTTATGGTTTCAGGGTGCCGGCCCAAAGCTGTATGGGCTCACCTCATTGTAAGAACCAGCTGTCTGTACATTCTAACCCCAAATTGGCTAGGGCTAAGATTCTCAAGGAGTTGAAGTTGGGGAAGGTAGCGGGGATGAAGTTCACATGCAGGATTTTGTCTTTTCTCCCCTAAGAGTGGTCCCTAAGAAATAGCCTGGTAGGTTCAGATTAATACATAACCTGTCTGCACCAAAGGGCCAATACGTGAAGGAAGCTATTGATAGCGCTTTGTGTTCTGTGAGGCATACGTCTTTGGATTAAGCAATTCAGATGCTGTGGGAGCTGGGTCCTGGAGCTCTGATGGTGAAGTAAGACATTGAATCCGCCTTTAGGCTACTACCGGTCCATCCAGATGACTTTCATCTTCTGGGTTTCCAGTGGGAAGGGAAGTACTATTTTGATAAGGGTATGTCAATGGGTTGCTCAGTGTCTTGTTCCTATTTTGTGAAATGTAGCTCTTTCTTGGAGTGGGTTTTTAGAAACAAATCACATCATCTATGGGTGCTCCACTACTTAGGTGATTTCCTCATTCTGAGTTCCTCTGGGTCTAATCAGTGTGCTGGAGCACTGGGGGTATTTCAGAGTCTCATGGGTGAGTTTGGGGTCCCACTTGCCCATTGCAGGACGGTCGGGTCCTATACCAAGATTTAAATCCTAGGGATTGAACTGGATTCACTTGCAGCAGTGTCCAGGCTTCAGAGAGTCAAAGTCATTGCCTTCTCCCAAGCCTTGCGGGCTTGCTTGAGGGCATGGAAGGTCATACTACACTAGCTACAATGTTTGGTGGGAAAGCTAAACTTCGCACTGTGAATTATCCCCATGGGGCACCCTTTATCTCAATCTATCGCTCAGGCCATGTCGGAATTGACTATCAAACATCACCACACCAGGCTCTCCAGTGAGGTCAAACAGGATATGAGGATTTGGGAGTCCTTCCTGTGTGACTTTAATGGGACGGTTGTGTGGCCAAATCTGCTTAGATCCAATGAAGAGAAGGGCCTCTTTACAGATGCAGCAGGCAGTGAGGGTTTGATGCTATGTTTGGTACGGCCTGGAGTACACAGCAGTGGCCCGCGGAATGGGTCCAAAATGGTCTAGTATCTAATATTGGTTTACCTGAACTATTTCCGATTCTTTTGGCATTATCAATCTCGCCTGAGAGGATTTGCAACTAGTCTGTGACCTTCTGGTCTGATAATATGTCAGTGGTGGAATGCATTAACCAGCAGGATGCCAGGTGCAAGATGATCCTGAGAGTACTGAAGGAGATTGTGATGCTGTGTCTGAGTTTTAATGTGATCATCAGAGCAAAGCATGTGCCTGGTGTCTTGAATAATGCTGCTGAGGCCCGTCCCATTTTTTAGGTGCAGGTTTCCAGGTTCCATCACTCGGAAGCAGAGGAGTTCCCAATGCCCTTCTCAGAACATCTATGGCGGAATGGTATCAAGGACTACTAGACCTCGTGGCAGCCAGTCTAACACCCAATACATGGAAGGCTTATGAGGGGGTGTTCATGGCTTATGCTAATATCCTTAGCAGGGCACAATGGTATTCTGGTTTTGGCGCGTTAGCGGTCATGGCATTTTTGGAGGTTCTGAGGGAGGAAGGGCGGTCTGTTGCATGTGCTAGGTGCCAAACTGCTGCCATCTCTTTCTTTGCACAGCCGTGGTGTGTGCCTGATGGAAGAAAATCATTCTTGGTAAGAAGGGCCCTCAAGGGTTGGCAGCATGTCCAGGGCACCAAACTTAATCCTGGGTACCCCACTGATACGGTAAATCTCGGAATCCATCCTGGGGAGTTGGAATGAATCTGTATCTCTCCTTGGGAGGTCGCTTTGTTTAGGGCAACCTTTACCTTGGCCTTCTATGGGGCCTTCTATGGGGCCCTCAGACTGGGTGAACTAGTGGCGAGAAATAAGATGGACATAACAGGGGGACTGCAGCTAGTAGATATTTATTGGCCCAAAGGGTCAGGGTCCTTGGTGATCACCATCCCTCATTCTAAGACAGACCAAGAGGGGAAGAGCAACCACATTCTTTTTCAAAGAGCTCCTGGTAACATGTGATGTCCGGTATATAATTTGGAGGTCTTCTCGGCATAGCGCCACCTGAGGTTAAGGGTTACGGTTTTGGTGCAGGCTGATGGCACACCGCTGACCAGGTACCAGTTCTCAGAGGTACTCAAGCGCACACTCCTCAGAATTCTGTACCCACTCCTTTAGGATCAGGGCAGCCACGGTGGCAGTGGCAATGGGGTTTTTATGTGCACCGGTTCGGAGGATTGATAGGTGGTCCTTGGATTGCGAGGTTGCTGTGAGTATCTGTCTCTTACACCTTGTGTTTTTTCCTGTATTCTCTTTAGGTGGTCGAGACAGTCTTTTGAAGATCCCAAGAGTTCCGGTTCACAGAGGAGCTGCAGGGATCACTGAGGTGTGGGTCATTTTACCACTCTCATTTCCGATGAGCAGGTAATCTTTATGTAAGAATTGCATTTGTGTCATGTGCATCACAGGCAAGATACCATATTTCTTTCTTTGGCTGGGGTGGGCTGCACCTCACTCAGCTGAGGCTGGTACTGGACTCAATGCTTCCTCTAGGTTGCCCACCACCGGGTGTTGTCATTTTGCATCTTGGGACAATGACATGGTGCCCCTTGGTCACTGGCAGCTGTTTGAGATGGTGGCCTCAGAGTTTGGCTGGTTGGTCAAGAGATTCAAACAGGTCGTGCTAGCCTAGTCTGACATGGTCCCTCATCTGCAGTGACGGGGTGGTCTGTCAGTTAAGGTTCTCAATTACTCAGTGAGAAGAATGAATAACAAGTTGGCCAAGTTGTTTTGACCACCAAGATTAGCTGTCATTTAACATGGCTGCATTCATGGGGAGGCTTTCTGTCTGCGGGATGAGGTGCATCTTTCTTGCGTTGGGTATGACATGTTTTTAGAAAATCTTCTTGCTTGGTTAGTCCATCATCCTCGGTAGAGGAGTGCCTGCTTCGAGGGAGAGGGAAGCGAGATAGTCAGTCTACTTATGCTGGTCTGTGGGGGGGAGGGGTGAGATCATGACTGGGGGGACAATTAGTTACCTTTTCCTACCTGAACAGGATGGCAAGGTAATTGGACCCTCCAAGGGGTGCTGGCTGGGAATTGAGGATGACAACCAGGTGTACGCGAGGTTGCCAGTGGTCACAGGCATCTAGCCCCTAGGGCCAACCACCCATGCATGTGCAAAAACCTGGAGCTAGTACTGACCCTGGAGGGTGGAGCCTGAGGGTGGCAGGGGTGCCTGAGGTAGGTATCCTGGCGGGAAGGCCGGCCCACTCCACAAGGTGCACCCATAAGTGGGTTTGGGAGGGTATAGGATGATCCCTTATGGAGATCCTATCCCTCTGCCTCCTAGTGGGAGGTGGGGTAGGACTGGGTGTACTAGCAATCAGCCATGATCTTATTCACAGTCATCAACATTGGGATACGCAGGAACGAACCTCTTTAGTCAGTGTTAGGAAATCTGATGTATTAGCATACTCTGTTAAGGCCAGGCATCTGAAACGCTGTAAATATTATATAAATATGATGGGGTTACTGCGTATATATTTTTGATAATTGTTGCTTGATTTATGTGTTTTTTTCAAATACGTATATGGCTGGGGGTTCATGCAAGACAAAGTAATATCTATGCTGGGTGTCCTTGGAGGTGGTGGAAGACCTCAGTGGTATCTGGCCATTTAAGAAAGGGAGTCCAGGTGTCAGTTTGCATTCTCTGAGGAATGTATGGGTCATTTGCACTCACTTTTTGCTCTCTCATGGAGCTTCTTTGGGAGTGGGAAAGAGGGTTCCAGGAAACCTGTAGGGATCACCCCTGCCAGACAATGCAGTACGAGACTGCATCCCCCTGCACAAGGGATAATGGTCACCATACTAAGACATGATGGTTCGAGCTCTAGCCAGCGCAGGCTTAACTCATAGAATTAGCAATGTTTTGGATAGACCACATTTCTTTGCAATTGGGTCCACCTTTCCAATCTGCTCCAGGCACATTATGTGAGGGTATGCACTGGTGCGTATGTCTATGCACCTGATGTAGTGAGCAAGAGCAGCCTCAAACGGAGTATTGGGATGAGGAGAGAATTAAAAAGAACACTTGAGGAAGATTCAATCACAAACACAACCATGAGGTGCATTGCATGTTAGGATAGTAGAAAACCAGATTCCCATGAAGTCTTGATGTGAAGTGTAAACACGGGGCAGTGGTGAGGGTGGAGGTATAAGAACTTACAAATTGAATCTTCGGATGGGTAACAAACAGACTTTCATGGGCCTTCTAAGTAAAAGGGTGCAAGTCACACAGTGAGCTTTAATTAAGTTATCATACAGGTAGCAGTTAAAGGAAGGTCCAACAGACGGGTCCTGCTGGGGAGTCTGATAGGTGGATCAATGTTAGTACATTTCAAGTGACTACATCTGGATTCACTACTTCGGGAATACCATTGCATCACAAGTAAGCTTTTAAATGATATATATGTATTTTTTTTTATTTCTTATGAAAGTTGTGACCGGCACTTTCAAACCGAGTCAAGCTTCTTCTGGTGTCAGGGAAGACAATGTCAAAGGCAAATCACTAACACTGGGAAGTCAGGATTGGAGCTTAAAGTTAACAAACGATACAGTGACCTTCCTGAGATCCGAGTTTCAGGTGGGCTGCTGAATTCTGGTGGATGGTGAAGCTGATATAGTACACCATCATAAACGCAATTGCTGCTATTCATTGTGAATTTAGTTATTCCCCATCACCTAGTGAAGTTTAGGGACACAAGTGCAGCATTACCTGCAACTGACACAATTTAAACCTGTCAGTCATTTCTGCTTCCATGTAAGAATTTAAAATAAGATTAACAGCTCACCAAAATCCCAGACTCCTCACTGTGCAAGTAGCATAAGATTAGAAAAAAAGTCAGAAAGTGTAGAGGGCCCAAGTCCTAGGACCCTAGGAAGAACAAACAGTATTTTCAGAAATGTTCGACTGAGAGGTGACAAAGAAAGGCTCTCCCAGGAGCAGCACCAATACAGAGCAGAGGTGAATGTACCCAGCTCCACACTGACACCTCTCCCTCATAAAAGAAAAAAATCATCACAATGAAAGATTAGAGACAGTCGCCACCACAGGAATATTGTCAAAGGTATACAGTGGTTCACCACATCAAAACCTGCCTGCAATATCTAATACTACTGTATAAGAAAATAATATGTGTATCGAGTCCACTTGTGCCAGGATGCATCTCACACACACTATGGGTAGCTCAATCAATTTGCTATGTTTGCGGCAGCCCAGACTGACACCTTCCAGGGAATATATCATGAACAGTAGTGAACTGATTAACGGTTGCTGCTGGAAAAGATTGGTACGGTAGCACACAGGTACATAAAAGGACCTATTATCACCATTAGTACCACACTTACAAAATTGTACCTATAGTATTAAGAATAGGCTGCTGTTCGGTGTGTAGAGTGTTCTCTGGGGCATGTTTCCTACATGAGAAACAGAGGTGAAGGTAGCCCTTGCACAGATGTATAGGGGTGAAGTGTCAGCACCAAATACACCACTATAAAGCTCCTCGTTGCCATAATACCTACGGGTGACCAATTCGAGAAACCTGATTCCCTAATTACATCAACACCTTTTGGAAATGCAGTGAAGCAAAACTAATGCATACATCAGCCACAGAGAAAAACGTCATTGATGTTACAGGCTTGTGTGTGCTTCACAGAATATAAGGAAATAATGCTGCACTCCTGGATTATACTCACTGTGAGGTTTGCAATCTTACATACCACATTCAGACACTGCACAACACCTACTCATCTTTCACCCGCAATATAACTGTCAGCGTGTGTTTATGCATGACTCTGGGATTTCCATTAGCTCACTTGTCAGTTTATGGTCTTTAACCCTTCCTGGCTTGACGCAATCTGGGTCACCCACATGAGCCCTAACACCATTACACACTGGCACCTGTTCAGCTGTAAACTGCAACCAGATGGAAGGTCGGGTGAAACCATCTGGGCTAGCTTCCTGCCTAGTGCTAAAAAGCCTTCGGGCTAAGCGTTATTCTAATTTTTGCTGCATTGTCCTGGAGTCCGGACAACAATAGTTTTACATTTTTGCACGGTCAGTTTTGCAGAACATGATGAAGAGAGAGAGACATTAGGCCTCAATAACCTGAGCGAGTGTTAAGCCTCACGCCACGATGCGGGCCCTGGCAAACTATTTTTATTCTTGAAGTCTGCTGCTCCGTTTCTGGATTGTTTTCATGCAACCATTTACTAACGTTTATGTATGGTAGATTTTAAGATATATAGGTGCGAGTTATAAAGATGACTGTAAAATATTACGACTGACTTGAGCTTCTGTGAGTGGCGTCACCTTGTGTGAATTACAGTGTGTACAACGGTTTAAATAGTGGCGTATGTTAGTGAAATGAGAATGAGTATTTTATGTGTGTAACTTACACGTTATTCAGTTTTCTCTTAAGTGTGGCTTGTTGGAGTCCACAGGGGTATTTCAGAGGAGCCGTTAACAATATCCCATTAAAATATTATGCCCACTCAGGTGCATTTCCCAAATTTATCAGCAGGCTTAAGTAACAATTGGAAGGTATAAATTCAATTGCTGCAACAAAAACAGTATGTGTAGGGGTACCACTGAAATGTCATAGAAAGAGTGGGGGAAGACACTGCGTGTAAACCAATGTACTCTAATGTAAAAGAAGAAAACACTTCACTATGAATCTAAAATGTTGTAAGGTTCCTACACCTGAACAAGGTTAGGAAACAGTCACAGGTACCTTTTTTAGAGTTCATACAGGGGGGAGTCTTCCTTAAACCATTTCTAAATTATGCCAATTTGGGAAAGGGAGGATTGTATATACCCACAATAGAAGAACAGGCATACTGTAACCAATTAGAATTGGAGGTTATCCTGTTTTCAGAACTCTATTATTAGGTTCAAAAATAGCTAAAGAAATTTAACTCGCATTCATTGACATATTCCCACGAAGGGACACGTTTTAGGTCAAAGTTTTATGGTAACTTATTTTTGTGGTTTCCTCAGTGCTGTACAGTACTTAATTTCATACTGCACTGTAACTTTATATTTAAGTCACTAAATGTCCATTTTCTAAGCGTATGATTCATAATTGGAATTGATATTTTTAGAATGTTCATATATAATTTTTGTATCATATGATAATTCAGAACAAGCAAATCTGATGATTTCTCTAAGTACAAAGATTCGGCCATCGGATGTTGGAATGTCATACAATGTCTGTGATTGCTTAATCGTGCGTCAGTATTCATGAGCAATTTAAAGGCTTGTGCAGACTGTGCCAGATTTCGAAGAGGGCTACTGTGACAGTTGAACATGTGTCCCTATAGCTATAGTCACACAGTTGTATCAAACTAGTTTGGAATTCTTGAAGGATTTATGTGGAACCGAAAATGTTCAGAATTACAAGAGCGCTCAAATGTGTATTTGGAGATGTGACGGGTGAAATTTTTCAAGGAAACGTGATGCTACATTGCTTTTGCACTTGACGTGTTTGAGGTCTCACTACGGACAGTTTTTGCTGTCCATAGCAGGCATCATTGTATTCCGTACTTTGTCAACCACTTACTCCTTTCCTTATGGATGGATGGCTGTGCTGTCAATTGCATGTCAATTGCAATCATGTGCTTATGATTTGGCGCTTCTTTTACTCAACTGTGTTTGTCCCTCCCCCCTCCCGAAGCATCGATCTTTCACCATGTTTGTGATTGGTTGTTGTGTTGTAGCCTTCCATTGTTGACGTCATGAACTACTTAATATATTTTTTTATTTGATTGACATCAGTGTGTATATCTTTTATTGGTAGGATGCTCAAACTCTACACTTTAATCTCTTCATTCTACCCTGACCCTTCTCTATGCCACTCATCGGCGCATCCAATGTGATCTCTTGATTTTACTCCCTTACTCTCCTTATGCTCCATAACAACGACTAAATATGTAAAAGCCTAGAAAGCAATGATAACATTCCTTTCTACACTTTTGTGATGGCGACCGCATTGAGTGATGCACCATGCGTTGTGTCTTGGCTGCACCAGCACACTTTATGGTGCAACACATGCTGTGATATGCAGTGCGACAACAGTCTTCAAAGTATAGAGTGCGATGTTTTCATTGTGAGCTGATGGTGTTAGCAAAAACCAGTTCTCTTGCCAAATATTGATAAGCAAGACTAAATGGCACAGCCAATGTTTTTTTTTCTAGGAAAATAGTATTCCTTAAGCACCAAGTACTTCCATTACTCCCTACTAATGTTTTAGGTGCTCCATCTCCATTCCCACACTCGCACTATACTTACCCTTGGCGTTTGCAGGAATACACCTGCATGTGTGTCCAGAGGGGGCAACTGCCTGCTAAACTTTAGTGAATTTCCACAATTTTACGAGCTGATGTTCATTCAGAATTTTTTGCATTGTTAGATTTGTGGAACTTACAAATACTGTCAGAATATCCAAATAAGTGAATTCAATTTCCAAGGGTACAATTCTGCAGTACCTGCACAAATAGGTTTAACAATCACGCCTTCTATTCCTGGACTAGACATGCACAGCACCGCTCAATCAGAAGGGAGCCATGATCTTCGGTATACATGCAGCAATACACATACATAAACTGGCCTACATCCTTTAAGGCACCTTCTTAGTGCAGGGATAATTTGAAATCCACGAGTTTTCCACCCGGCAGTCGCTGCCCCAATCCTTCAACACATACTCATGGCTGAAATAAAGTGGCGCAGACAGTCGCCAGCACAAATCTAGTTGCTTTTTCAGTCAGGATCCCGAAGCCAGGCCGCCTCGCTCCCTTGCACAAACACAGCATGCAGGATCAGGGGACTTCAAAAGACAGGAGGCATTTCAGGTAATTAGCCAGCACGGTACCTCGTGCAGATAAGCCACCTTAAGCTCAAAGTTCACTGGCTTGACGTCGCATTAACATGAAGAGCGAAAACCCAGGCGCGCATAAAGGTCACGTGTCGAGAAAGAAGGGAAAAAACACACAACTGGTCTGCTCTGGTCACATTTACGGCGATTGAAGTCAGCTACTGATTCAGTAAAAATAAATCCTTGGGAAATCCCTCTACTTGCTTAAAAACAGCCCACCCGCACGTGTGGTGAAATATGTTGACTGACAGTATGAGTAAATGATGCAAATTTGGGCTATTCCTGAAAGCTCACTATCAAAGCGCAGCTCCTAGTAAGATAGAAAGAAGCAAAAAATCCATCAGCCCTTTTTTTAGTATGCATATATCTTTTTATCCATACGACTCAGAGGTAGAGCGAGAGCGATATTAAAACAACATTTATATTACTCTTTATTTTCAAATATACATTTCTTAGAGTGGTAGTAGCCACTCTGTAGCGATAGTTAGGATTCAGAGAAATAGGAATACCTCGGAATTTTGATTGGTAATAACTTTGCAACTGTTTGATGAACCTCCACAAAACTTTGCAAACCTATTCCGTTTTTTATAGTGGCTGATGATGCAAAGTTTTGTGGTGATCTGGGATCACCCCACTGAGTCATTTACTGGAAGATGGGGACACTGGCCTAAACATTGTTGATGATTTGAACCGCAAAAAATGCACAAAACAATACCAGAAAAAAACATTCATCAAACAAATGCACAAATGATAACACATTTTACTTAATATGCAAACAAATATAAAATAAAAAAAATAAAGATTTTAATTTTAATAGGAAGGCTGGCGCTTTTATAAGTTCAATTGAAGCCACACATCAACCATACTATATTCCGTTTGATGCACCTGCAGTGCTTCCACAAAGCAATCAGAGGACAGTAATTTAATTTTTAGCCTCCAATTTAAAATTCCTTGACATTTACAGTTCATTTAAAAATTTTCAACTGTAAATTTAGCCACTTGGTTTATATGACCTTACTTAAGCAGTTACGGACCGCCTAACGAGGCTTTGCGAACTCCCCGGGCACCACAGGTTGGGCAACCATTGGTTTAGACAACACTTCCTCTGTGTTCTATGTTTGAAAGGGGAATGTAGCTTATGACTGGTTTTGTAATCCATAGTAAAAAACGAGTCACTTTAGCAAAGTCTGTATTGGTAGGAAAAATTATTTTTATTGTTTTATATATTAAAAAAAAAAATCATGGGTACTACAGTACTTCCTGGAAACTATCTGTGAAGTACTGCAGTACTTATTGAAGTAAAAAACATTAACATATGACAAAAGATACTGTAAAACACACCACTCCCACTCTACAACATGCCATTCCAGTCTACAACATGCAATTTCACTCTATCACAAGCCACTCCACTCCACTCTATGACACTACACTTCACATCACTCCACTCCACTCTAAGACATGGCACTCAACTCTATGACATGCTACTTCACTGTACGCCACTCCACTCTTTGCCTTGCCACTCTAAGACACTCTACGACTCACCACTCTATGACATGTCACGCCACTCTCTGGCACTCCACTCTACAAAACTTTAATCCACTCTTTGCCCCTCACTCTATGCCACTTGATTCCACTGTATGAAACTCTATGACACGCCACTTCACTCCACTCTGTGACATGCCACTCCGCTATGACATGCCACTCCACTCTATGACACACCACTCTACTCTACGACATTCCACTCCACCCAAAAACACTCCAGACCACTCCACTGTATGCCACGCCACTTCACTCTAGAACCCGCCATGCTACTCTATTACACACCACTCCATGGTACCAAATGCTGCTCCACTGTACGCCACGCCACTCTATGCCCTTCTATTGTAAGACACTCTGCGACATGCCACTCTATTACACACCACTCCATGGTACCAAATGCTGCTCCACTGAACGCCACGCCACTCTATGCCCTTCTATTGTAAGACACTCTACGACATGCCACTAGAGGATACACCACTCCACTGTACAACACACCACTCCACTTTACGACACTCCTCTCCAAGCTATCACATGCCTCTAGAATCTACAAAACTCCACTCCACTGTACGACATGCCACTCCAGCCTACTCCACTACACTCTATGCCCACTCTATGACACTCCACTCCACTGTACGGCACTCAGCACCACTCCACTGTATGACACTCTGCACAACACCACTTTATGGCATGCTGCTCCACTATACCACATGCCACTCCATTCTATGCCACTCCACTCTACAAGCCCTACTCCACTCTACGCCAGTCTAATCCACTCTAAAACGTGCCACTCCTCTCCACTCAATGATATGCCACTCTATGACATGCTACTACACTCGACACACCACTCCACTCTAAGGCACTCCACTCTGCAACATTCCACCTCATTCCACTCTATGAGACACCACTCTACTGTACGATATGCCACTCCACTCGATGCCCTACCACTCTAAGACATTCTATGACACACCACTCTAAAACACGCCACTCCATTCTACAACACTTTAGTCCACTCTATACCCCTCGACTCTAAGCTACTCTATTACACTGTACGATTCTGTAGGACACCTTACTTCACTCTACGACATGCTACTGAACCGTATGACATGCCGCTCGACTCTACGACATGGCACTCCACTCTATCAGACTCCATGCCATTCAACTTTATGCCATGTTAGACATGTCACTCTACTCTACGATATGCTACTCCACTCTACGACATGACACATCACTCCACTCTATGCCACTCCAGTCTATGCCATTTCAGTGTATCCCAGTTCATTGTACGACACTCCATGCTATGCAATAACATTACTGCATGACACTCTGCGCCACAAGACTCTACACCATGACTCTCTATGACACAACACTGCATGACACTTCACTCTTTGCCAGTCCACTCTATGCCACTCCACTGTGCTCCATTGTACAACATGCCACTCCACTCTATGACATGCCATACCCTCTCCTCAACACGCCACTGAAATGTAGGACTCTCTACTACACTCCACGACACTCCATGCCGCTCCATTCTGCGACATGACACTCCACTGTACAACATGCCATTACACTCTACTACACTCCACGACACTCCATGCCGCTCCATTCTGCGACACGCCACTCCACTGTACAATATGCCATTACACTCTACCATATTCCACTCCACTCTACAACACTTCACATTACACTTCGTCCTCTGTAAGGTGCTCTACAACATTCCACTCTATGACATGCTACTCCATTCTACTCTATGACGCTCTACTCCACTCTACTCTACAACACGCCTCGACTCTACATCACTCTGCTCTATGCCACTCCACTCTACGCCATTAAACTCTAAGCTTCTCCACTCTATGTACAACATTCTACACCATGACACTTTATGTCATGACTCCTACGACATGGCAGTGTACAACACTCCAGTCTACACCTACACCACTACAGTGTATGCTGCTCCACTGTACTCCATTGTATGACACATTACTCCACTCTATGAAATGCCACTCCATAACATGCCACTCCACTGTACGACACTTCACTCCACTCTACAAAACGCCATTCCACTCCACTCTATGACATGCCTCTCCACTCTACGATGTGTCACTCCACTCTGCGGCACTCCATTTTACACACCTCCACTCTTAAACACTCTGCAATATGCGACTCTATGACACACCACTTCACTCCATGTTATACTACTACACCCTATGCCACTATACTCCATGATATGCCACCCCACTCAGTGCCGATCCTCTCTACACCCCTTCACTCTACACCACTCCACTCTATGCCATTCCATTCTGTGCCTCCTCACTTTACAACATGACACTCTACGACACAACACTATACGTCACTACACTGTACAACCCTCCACTCTACAGCACTCCGCTCTATGCCATTCCACTCTACTCCACTCTATGACACGCCACTCCACAACACTCCACTCTACTACTGTCTCCTCTACTGTACTCTACAACACTCCATTCGATGACACTCCACTGGATGGCATGCCACTCTCTGATTTCAAACGCACTTTTACAAAAAAAACATTGAAATTCAATGAAAAACAACTTTGGGGATACGTTTATTTTATATATATATTGGTTTTCACAAGAAGAAAAACAGGACAATATAAATCTTCCACAAGTTTGCATACACCAACTAAAGGAAAGAATGTCGACATTAGAAGAAAAGAGAACCCTCCCCGACCCTCTTCCCAACCCCCCATGCTGCTGTCATTCACCTTATTACCCTATAGATGGAATAGTAGTCATTCTCTAATGTTTTTTTTAATGTTTTGGAACCATAAATACTGCTTTGGTTTTGACATTCCCTCAAGGTATCATGCCAAGTCCTTGGTTTCCACAACCCTGGGGGTATCATGCCTCAAAAGCCCATTGGTCACTCATTTTCCCACAGTTCCCACATATAGTATCAGGATCAGACCGTGGCACCTTTATTCCTTTATTCCAACTTGCAATAGGTTATAACTTATTAAGGCTGTTACCCCACTCCCTCATCCGGCAATGCTTCTGTATCCCTATTATTCTCCTGGACATTCTGTAAGCCTGCCAACATTGCCACCCATGCAGCCAGATCATCTTCCACTTTTTCATCATGTCTGACCTACTTCAGGAATACCTCTTCCGCTACAGCCCATTCCAATACATCCCGAAGCCATCCTGAAAAAGGGGGGGGGGGGAGGTATGGGAGCAGCATCCAACCACCTTATGACAATGTGGTGTTCAGCAAGTAGGAGACCCAGTAAAAGGAATTTCCTACTCAGTTTTTTACCTTCCAGGGTTGGTACCAGGTCCAGCAGCACCACTTCTGGAGTAAGCTGTCAATCCCACCCCACTGCCACATTGAGACCCTCTACCAGCCTTGAACAGTACGGTGCCAGAGACGGGCAGCTTCGTACCACATGTATAAAGTCTGCTGCAGGACTTCTGCACCTGTCTGGTCAGTGTTTCTAAATGTAATGTAGTGTTTTTGGTGAGAGGTATGTCTGGTGGATAAAGCTGTATTGAATTAATTTAAAGCTTGCATTCAAACTGAATGATTGTAACCCCGCATTAATTTTCTTCCATTATTGTACCAATAGAGGTTACCCCAAAACCCTCTCCCATTTAGCAAATTCCTTTGGTATCAGCTTAGGCCCAATTGTTTGGTACATATGGGAAATCAGCCTGTACCCACCCGTAAGGGACAGAAGCAACATCAATGTATATGAGGGTTGCGGTTCATCCAAAAAACAAGGTCATAATTCCTGGGCTATTGAAGATAGCTTCATATATTGTAGGTATTTCCCCCCATCTAATGCAAAGGAGTGAAAGGCATCATCTCAGGCTATAAATCCCTTCCCTAAGTATAGGTCACATAGAACATCACATCCACCCTCCCGCCATTTTTGTAACAACATAACCTCAGCAATCTGTGTTAATGATCTTAGGACCCAGTTCAACATGTCGCATGCATATGGTGCATGTCGTAACATCCTGTTGACCGTCATTTCCCAAATACAACACATTTGCTCCAATACATATGGTGTATCTGATGACACCCATCTCTCTCCATAAGTATAGTGGGTAGGAACTGGTTCTCATGGGATCCCTTCAGCAACTGTTTCTCTCAACTATCGTCTGGGCCCATCCAGTGAACGGCATGCTGCATGTGTTGGTGCCATATAACAGAGCTCTACACGTGTTATCTCAATGCCTTCCAGTTCCCAAGTCTGTCAAAGCACAGGTAAGTTAACTCTTTTACTCTTGTTAGCCCACAGGAGATCAAGGAGCAAATGGTCTAATTCCATAAAATACTGCCTGGGAATGCCATTTAACATGCCCTGCAGCATATACAGGGAGCGAGGGAGTACTAACATATTCACAATTGTTGCTTTGCCCATCAGGGACAAAGGAAGGCCCCTCCAAAATGTTTCAATTTTACTGGCGATGAGTCGATTTTTCAGCTGCAGTGCAGGAGCTGTGTAAATGTTTCTGCTGCTCAGCTCCGGTGTGTGGAATTTCACCTTGGGTTCACCAGAGTCTCCTTTCAAGGATCCAGGGACTGGATGTGGCACCACATGGCAGGGTGGAGGTCTCAGCAAGAGATCCCAGGTGATGGCAGATGAAGTCTTTGATGACCGTGGGACTTCAGAACATGGGTTAAGCTCAGTCCAAGCCCTGGGAGAATCTTCATGAGAAGGATGTACAGCAAAGTCCAGTCTTCTTTGTCCTCTTCAAGGCAGAAGCAGCAACTGCAGGCCAACCAGGCAAAGCACACACAGCAAAGGGGCAGTACTGCTCCTCCAGCTCTTCAGATCTTCTCCTTGGCAGAGGTTCCTCTTGATCCAGAAGTATTCTAAAAGTCTGGGGTTGTGGGTTCACTACTTATACTAATTTCTGCCTTTGAAGTAGGCAAACTTTAAAGGGAAGTCTCAGTTGTTCACAAGATCCTGCCTTGCCCAGGCCTGGCCCCTGACACACTCCAGAGAGTTGGAGACTGCACTGTGTGATGACAGGCACAGCCCTTTCAAGTACAGGTGTCAGCTCCTCCCTTCCCACTCTAGCCCAGGAGACTCATTAGGATATGCAGGACACACCTCAGCTCCCTTTGTGTCACTGTCTAGAGGGAATTCAGAAACAGCCCAACTGTCAGTCAGACACAGACGTGGATTTCCTGGTGTCTAGTGGTTGCCGTAAGTATTGTGTGCCTGACGTGTGACAGTCTACTTATCCTGTATTGTTTCACTGCTTTCTGTCTCCTTTTTCTGCTTTTTTCTCATATCCTTTTTTATCCGTTTTATCCGTTTCTCTCCTCTGTTAGTTGTTTTTTCCCTTTGTGCTCCATTGCCCTCTTGCCGCTGCATCCCCTGCGTCCCGCCCCCTCGCGCCCCCATTCGCCCACCGCTCCCGCCTCCCAGCTGCTCCTCCCTTCCACCTCTCCTTCTTAATCGTGGGCGCGCCGCTGGTGCGCCAGAAACAAGCCCGTCTGTGCCTGTCCGTGCCTGGCCCGCGCCTAGCGCCAGATCCCCTGGCCCCCGCATTCCCCACACTGCCCGACGCTGCTACAGTGCCAACGACCGCTACGCCCTAAACACAGGCCACTCTGCCACCTGCTTCCAAGCCACCCTGAAGCTCACCCACAGACCCTTCTCCTGCCAGAACTGCAGCTTCACCTGCCCCCAAGCCACTACGCATCCCTCTAGAACCAAACGCAACCACCTCAGCTGCATCCTCCTCAACACCCGCTCCGTCCACAAGCACGCTGTCGAACTTTCGGACCTACTCACCTCATCATCCCCAGACGTCGCCTTCCTAACCGAAACCTGGATGAACCCCTCCTCGGAACCCAACATCGCCATAGCTATCACCCGCAGAGACCACACCAACAGACCAGGAGGAGGGATCGCCATAGTCCACAAGAACACCATCAGAATCTCGACCAACACCGAGGACGCCCATGACGCTGCCAAACACTTACATTTCCAGATTCACATCAACGCCAACACCACCCTCAGAGGAACTCTCATCAACAGACCTCCTGGCCACTGGCCGCAGTTCAGTGACTCCATCGCCGACATAATCAGCACTCACGTCCTTGCCTCTACAGACTACATCCTCCTCGGTGACCTGAACTTTCACCTCGAGAACACCAACAACAGCAACTCCACCGCCCTGCTCGACAACCTTGCCAACCTCGGTCTCAAACAACTTGTCACGACGCCCACCTACTCCGCAGGCCACACGCTCGATCCCGTCTTCTCTGTCAGCAGCCACGTCACCTTCAGCCACACCACCGAACTCCACTGGACCGACCACCGTTGTGTTCACTTCACCTTCCAGAAACCCGCCACGCACCACCACCCACAACAGATCCCCCGCCGCAGCTGGAACAAGATCACTGAAGACTAACCTATCTCCACCCTCGCCCAAGCCCCGCCACCCATCACCACGGACCTCAACACAGCTGCCCTCAACCTCAGACAATGGATAGACGACTGCCCCAACACCCTCACCCCGATCAGGAAACCCTCCAACAGCCGCACCAGCACTAAGGCCATCTGGTTCACCGTCGACCTTCAGGCCTCCAAGCGGGAGTGCCGAAAAATCGAGAAGTGGTGCCATGAACAGAGAGCAACCACACCGCCCTCAAGATCACCATCCGCAAGCACCACCAGCTCATCCGGACCACCAAGAGATCCTTCTACAAGGAACGCATCAACAACAATGCTCTCGACAGCAAAGAGCTCATCAAAATCGTTAAGGAACTCGCCAACCCCAGGTCCTGCTCCAACAACACCCCACCTTCGCAAGACCTCTGCGACTCCCTCTCCACCTTCTTTCACCGCAAGATCACGGACATCCACGACAGCTTCAACACCTCGACCCCCATGACCGCCACTGCCACCACAAACCCCGAAGCACCGGACCCCAGCCACACCAACTTCCTTCTCTCCTGGACCCACATCAACGATGAGGATACCATCAAAACCATGAGCACCATCCACTTCGCCTCACCCTCCAATACCTGCCCCCACCATGTCTTCAACAAAGCAAATTCCATCATCGCCCCCCAACTCCGTATGATCGTCAACATCTCCTTCGAGACTGCCACCTTCCCAGAAAGTTGGAAGCACGCCGAAGTCAACGCCCTGCTAAATAAACCCAAAGCAGACCGAAGAGATCTCAAGAACTACCGGCCCATCTCCCTCCTCCCCTTCCCGGCGAAGGTCATTGAGAAGATCGTCAATGGCCAACTGACCCGCTTCCTTGAAGACAACAACACGCTGGACACTTCTCAATCCGGTTTCCATAGCAACCACAGTACCAAGACCGCCCTCATTGCCACAACCGACATCAGGACCATGCTCGACAAAAGCAAAACTGCTGCCCTTATCCTCCTAGACCTCTCGGCTGCCTTCGACACCTTCTGCCACCACACTCTTCGCACACACCTCCACGACGCAGGGATCCGCCACAAAGCACTGAACTGGATCACAGCCTTCCTCTCCGGCAAAAACTCAAAGAGTCTGCCTCCCTCCCTTCCTTTCTGAAGCCACCAAGAGCAACTGTGGCGTTCCCCAAGGATCCTCACTCAGCACGACCCTTTTCAACATCTACATGGCACCGCTCACCAACATCATCTCCTACGCTGATGACACCCAGCTGATCCTCTCACTCACCGAGGACCCCGCCACAGCCAAAACCATCCTCCACAACGGAATAAAGGCTATTGCAACTGGATGGAGAGCAGCTGCCTGAAACTATACTCAGACAAGACGGAGATCCTCATCCTCAGCTCCAACCGCTCCGCATGGGATGACTCCTGGTGGCCGGCCACCCTAGTAACCACACTGACACCAACCAACCACCCACGCAACTTAGGATTCATCCTAGACTCATCGCTCACCATGACCCAGCAAATCAACGCCGTCTCATCTTCCTGCTTCAACACCCTCCGCATGCTCCACAAGATCTTCAGGTGGATCCCCACCGAAACCAGAAGGACGGTCACCCAGGCCCTTGTCAGCAGCAGACTGGACTATGGCAACGCTCTCTACCCGGGAACCACGGCCAAGCTCCAGAAAAAACTGCAACGTATACAGAACGCCTCTGCACGCCTCATCCTTGACATCCAACGCTGCAACCACATCTCAGCCCACCTGAGAGTTCTACACTGGCTCCCCGTCAACAAGAAGATCACCTTCAAGCTCCTCACCCACGCTCCCAAAGCACTTCACAACGCCGGCCCTGCTTATCTCAACGAGCGACTCACCTTCTACACTCCCATCCGTCAACTCCGCTCCGCCAACCTCGCCCTCGCCACCGTTTCTCGCATCCACCTAACTACAGCCGGTGGCAGATCGTTCTCCCACCTCACCGCCAAGACCTGGAACTCCCTCCCCGTCCACCTACAACAGACCCAGGACCTGCTGACCTTCAGGAAACGTCTCAAGACCTGGCTGTTTAAGCAGTAGCACCTCCCCCAGCCCTCCCTCAGCGCCTTGAGACCCTAGCGGGTGAGTAGCACGCTCTACAAATGACTGATTGATTGATTGATTCCGCAGGCAGGTAGAGGCACAGAATGGTTAAGCAAGAAAATGCCCACTTTCTAAAAGTGGCATTTTCAAGCAATCTAAAAACCAACTTTACCAAAAGATATATTTTTAAATTGTGAGTTCAGAGACCCCAAACTCCACATCTCCATGTGCTCCCATTGGGATACTGCACTTAAAAGACATTTAAAGGCAGTCCCCATGTTAACCTATGGGAGAGATAGGTCTTGCAATAGTGAAACCCGAATTTGTCAGTATTTCACTATCACGACATGTAAAACACACCAGTACATGTCCTACCTTTTAAATACACTGCACCCTGCCCATGGGGCTACCTAGGGCCTACCTTAGGCACACTTGCCAGGCTGAATTGACAATGCAAAACTGCACACACAGACACTGCAGTGGCAGGTCTGAGATATGCTTACAGGGCTACTCATGTGGGTGGCACAATCAGTGGTGCAGGTCTACTAGTAAAATTTGATTTACAGGCCCTGGGCACCTCTAGTGCATTTTACTAGGGACTTACTAGTAAATAAGATATGCCAACCAATACAATTTAGACAGGCAGCATTTGCACTTTAGCACCGGTTAGCAGTGGTAAAGTGCCCAGAGTCCTAAAGCCAACAAAAACTGGTCAGAAAAAATATCAGGAAGGAGGCAAAAAGTTTGGGGATGACCCTGCAAAAAGGGCCAGGTCCAACAAATAGCATAGGGACTGAGTATTCCGGGGTTTGGAAGCATACAAGGACATCATCCGTGTGCAGGGGTATCACATGGGTTGTGTCCCCCAACCTATTACCCCATGGCTTCAGTACCATTCTCATTCTTACCACCAATGGCGTCATAACCAAGGCAAACAAGAGTGGCGATAGGGTGCAACCCTGACGCCTACCCCTTGATGATGAAATTTAGCTGTAGACCAGTCTGCCTTTATGTAACCTGGCTCCCAGAGCAGTATATAACATTTTGATCTAGGCGATATAACAGGGGCCCATGCCTACTTTCTTCAATGCCTCCCAGAGGTATTCCCAACCTATGGAATCAAAGGCCTGTTCTATATCCCAAAGAGCCAAGGACCGATTGCCTTCACCTTGTTGAGTGGTGTGATAAACGGCAGTGATTATGCATAGTACTCCTCCGTGGAATTAAACCGCATTGGTTAGAATGTACCAGTGCAGGCAGACATGGCAACAAATGTGCTGGCAGTTTTCCACTGAGAATAGTTACATCCATATTCCAAAGGTGATATTGTCCTCTAGGAGGAGGCATACAACGGGTCTCTCACAGGTTTGGGGAGCACAATTATGAGGGCCTCAAGCAATGATCTGCTTTGAGGGACTTCTTGATATACCTCCAGCAGTTTCTCCACCACTTGATCTGCGTATTTTTTATAAAGTTCGTCCGGAAGGCTATCACTGCATGGGATTTTTGCAGCCTTTAACCCTTTTATGGTGGGCAATACCTCCTCATGGGTAAGGGGCTTCTTCATTGCATCCCTGCCCTCTGCTGACAATTGTGGCAGGTCTTCCTCCTTTAAGAAAATGAGGTCCTTACCATATGTATCCTCCCTATCAGCCTCTGCGATTAGGTTAGCTTGAAAAATGCTGTTAATGGAGACTTGGGAGTGTACCAAGGTGCCACCCCGGTACAGCAGCGTCAGTACTGGATCCCAATCCTCTTGTTGTTTCAGAAAATGGGCTAACATCGCTCCTATTTTATCCCCATCGGCATGCACCCTCTGATGGTATACCATGCATGTGTGCTTCTCCAGCCTGTACCAATCATCTAGCAGTTCCTTACTAGTTTGCCCCAATTCCGTGAGTTTAGATGGCTGAGTTGGGAGTTGTTGCTCTAGCGTGCCTAAATGCCTCTCCTGGCGGAAGTGAAACAGGAATATATTCTAGTATTGGGGTGTCTATCCCTCCAGACATTGATAAGTCTCAGCCCTTGCATCATATCAGTGAGTGCCTGTGTCATATTAGGTTTGGTGTGTGCCCTTGGTGAGGCCTGATCCAGTGCCCCATCTAAAACACAATTACCATCCAATGCCCAGAGAGTATCAGCCACTAAGTATGGTGTTACTGCTGTCATGACCTCCCGATAGTATATACCACAATCAGTGTTAGGAGCTTGCACATTTATTAGGCACATCTCCCACCCATACGATGTACCATGCAGGATTACATATCAGCCCTCTAAGTCCAATACCTGGGCCTTATGTTGAAAGGGAGTCTCTGTAGCTACCCAGATCAGCACCCCTTGCATATCCAGAGTATGGGGTAGCATGCATTTGCCCCCTCCATCTCTTTCGGATACTAGAGATACAGTCTCCCCACATACGTGTTTCCTGCAAAAAAGCAATAGACACTTGATATCCTTTTAAGTAAGCATGCACTCGCCGATGCTTCTCTCAGCAGCCCAGGCGTCTCACATTCCATGTCATAATCTTAAACTGATCAGCGGCCATCTCAATTCAGTGTCAGATGAAACAGCCCCCATTCACACTGAGGCAAGCCATCCATTTTCCATTGCATCAGACACCAAATATAAAAAAAAACACCGGACATGTTCAGAAAGAGAGCAGCAATTAGTACCCCAAACTCAGAAAATTCTCAGAACAAAACTTCCCCCCAACTTCCTCCACCCCTGGGGCAGTAGTGGGAACTGGCCCAGGCCAAAACTAGGCAGGACATCAACTGGTACCTCCCAGCTCATTCCCATATACTTATATAACCTTAACTCAGATTAAGAGCCCAAATACTTGAAGCAGAATTACTCCTTTTGCAGAATATTCCACATAATTATACTGCACGGAATGACATGAACGACACCCAGCCTTAGTTTTGAGAAATGATACACAATGGTGCACTGAATGACAAATATCTAAGTAAATATTGTGAAAAAAATATTGTGACAACCAAAATATTGTGGAACACAATATCGAAGGTAAGAATATTGTTTTTTTGGGAATATAAGGTAGGGGCCTATTACGAGTCTGGAAGTCCAAAGACTGTCAGACTCACGGTAAAGTTCGGATAGCCGCGGCTGTGGCCCTGGCGGTCGGACCACAAAAAGACTGCCATCTTGAATCCCAACGGGATGACTGCTGTCATGCTCGTAATCAGCCACAGCAGCACTGAAGTCAGCGCCACAGTGTTTATTACAACCATTTTCTCAACCGCCATGAAAAGGCTGGTGGAGAAAAATTAATGAGGGCCACCGGGGGGCCCCTGCACTGCCAAAGACATTGTCATGGGCAGCGCAGGGGCCTCCCTCCCTAGCACCGTTGGAATGCACACTGTCTGCAGACAGTGCGTATTCGAGGGTGCTTGGGAGGTCCCCTGTGCAACGGCATTGGAATTGACTCCATGTGGAGCTGAGTCCAATGCCGCCGCAAGTTTTCCACTAGGCTGACTGATAGAAACCTTAGTTTCCGCCGGTCAGCCCAGTGGTAAAACTCATAATAGGGCCAGTGGGGATCCTGCCAGCACTGTGGCGGTCTCGTCATCTGGAGTTTAGCACCGCCAAACTCATAATCAACCCCATATTTTTTTAGAATACTGTACATATACTATTGTTTACTTTACAACAGTTGTAGTAAATATCATGTTTTATTTATTTAATACATATCAGTTATTATATTAATTTTAAATGTTAGTATTTTCAGGATAATTGTTATTCATTTTTTAAAATACAGTTTGTAATTTTGAATGTTGTTTTTTTAAATGCAATTAATCGTTTATAAAGTACTAGCGGTTTGTTGAGTTTGTAAAGAAAATAGGGAAGGAAGTTACTAAATTATAATTAATTTAGTTTTAATGTTAATGTTATTGTTAAGTAAATATTTAATTGATTATTATTTATGTAAAATATTTAATTGGTATTTTAAGTTTAACTTGTTCATTTTCATTTATATAGTTTTTAAATTTATATTAGTGATTTATATTTTGGTAGCGCATGTTCAGTTTGTAGGGGAACATGGTCTGTAGTTAATAAAATCACAATGAAGTTTAATTTCTAAGTTAATTATTTTCTTGTAAATTAAATAGTTAATATATGAGTACAGTTTTGTTAATTTATTTGCTAAGGTTTAATTTGTTAATTATATTAAAAAATGTATTCCGTTGCTAGTTATTTATACTTTAGTTGAAGGTTGACAGGTTTTTAGGGGAATAGGACAGGAAGTTATGGTAATTATATTTATTTAATTAATTGTTAACATTGAAAAATATTTAATTGATTGTTATATAAAGTTTGAATTATTTATTATGTAAATTATTTGCTTTAATCAAATTAGTTATGAATTTGTTGCTGCATGTTTCCAATAATAATATTTGTAAAAGTTTATTCTTTATTCTTTTTTATTCAAGTAATATTATTTTTAAAAAAGTATTTATTAGCTTTGTTTGAGTGGTTTTTTTTTGTGGGTAGTAGGAAGTGAGCTAACTTTAAATGTACTAAGGGGCATATTTAAGAAGGGAGTTTCAGCACTCTTGCACCATGCACAACGCAATCCCAAAATGCAATTTATGAAGCCACACAAGCCCATTTTGTGTGACCCTGAGTGGTTTCATGATCTGGAGTAAAGCAACTCAGTGCAAATCACTGCGTTGTGTTACAGGGAGGTGTTCCATGGGTGTCTTTTGGGTGTTCCCAAGCAACATCCATAGATTATGATGTATTCCCAGATTTACCAGAAGTGCTAGACCTAGGAATGCACCAAAATGCTACACCTTCCTAGGTGAGGTGTAACAAGGAGAATTTATTTCTTCTAATTCTTTGCTCTTTCCATGTGTGCTGCATTCTGCTGCACACATGGAAAGAGTAAAATGCCTTAGGGGATTGTTTTTGTGCAGGAAAGTGGACCTTCCTGCATAAAAACAATCCTTCTTACAATGGAGGCATGCTTTCACCATGATGCAAGGGTGCCTGTGTTGGCACTAGGCTTCAAAAACAGTGCCTGTACAGGGACAATGGTAGGAATGCACAGTGTTCTTTTAAATATGGTGCATTCTTGTCCTTTCTCGGTGATGTAGTGCAGCGCAGCATGGCCACTTGATGTGCTGCGTCATTTGGCCATAAATATGCCCATATTTTTCTTAATTTTCTGTGTATCTTTTTACATACAATATGATTTAAAAATGTATCATTGTTAGTTATTTAAATGTTTCTTAGAAAATAATTATGGGTTAAAATGGAATGTATAATACATCTGAAGTTCAACTCTTTCCTACTGTTGCATGTGTTGGAAGGGAATAGCTAATGTAACCCCTCCAAAGTCCAAGACTTTGCCTACTGTTGCTTAGAGTTGAATGGGAATAGTAAATCTAACTCCTCTGAATTCCAGTACCTACCCCACTGTTGCCTAGCCTGGAGTGGAAATAGTAAGGCCCATATTTATACTTTTTGACGCACAACTGAGCTAATGCAGTTGTGCGTCAAAATTTTTACCGCCGGCTAACGCCATTCCAACGCACCATGCGGGCGCCTTATTAATGGAATGACGTTAGCCGGCGCTGCGGACTGGTGTGCGTAAAAAAAAATGACTCACACCAGGCAGCGGCAGCGTATGGGAAAATGGGGGTTGAGCGTTACAAAACGGTGCAAGTCAGGTCTGAGGCAAAATTCAGGCCTCAAACCGGATTTGCGCCATTTGTTTTGAAGCTCAGCCTCCATTGTCATGACTCCTGTCTTAGCAAAGACAGGAGTCATGCCCCCTTGCCTAATGGCCATTCCCAGGGGACTTATGTCTCCTGGGCATGGTCATTGGGCATAGTGGCATGTAGGGGGGCCCAAATCAGGCCCCCCTATGCCACAAAAAAAGTCGGAAAAAAATACTTACCCGAACTTACCTTTTCCTTCCCTGGGATGGGTCCCTCCATCCTTGGGTGTCCTCATGGGGTGGGCAAGGGTGGCAGGGGGTGTCCCTGGGGGCAGGGGAGGGCACCTCTGGGCTCCTTCCGAGCCCACAGGTCCCTTAACGCCTGCCCTGACCCAGGCGTTAAAAAACGGCGCCCATTAGGCTGTGCACCGTTTTTTACGCACTGTGGAATTTTGACGCCCGCGGGGTCGGACGTCAAAGTATTAATATGGGGCAGGGTTTGCGCCGATTGTGCGTCAATAATTTTGACGCACATTCGGCGCAAACAGAGTATAAATATGCCCCTAAATGTAATCCCTGCAAAGCCCAAGACTTTCCCTACTGTTGTTTACACTGGAGTGGGAATAGTAAATGTAACCACCCCCCAGCCACCAATGTCCAAGGCTTCCCCTACTGTACATTAAATCAGAGTGGGAATGGTGAATAAGTTCTTTCCCTACTGTCGCTTGATTGCAGTGGAAATAGTAAATCAAACTCCTCTGAAGTTCAGTGCCTTTCCTACTCCTTACATTGGAATGGAAATAGTAAATTCACCTCTCCAAAGTTCAACAGTGTCCCTAATGTTGGATACAGTGGATTTATATTATTTTGTATACTACTGTTTAATTTTATTTCAATATTGTGTTTTTTGAAATATTTATATTATCGTTATTAAAATGTTTTATAATTACTTTGTAATATTTACTATATTACTTTAATTCATATTTTCAATATAACCATTTACATCTTTTTTGTTTGTGTTAACATTATCTTTGTAATTTTTTTAATTGTTAGAATACTATTATACTTTTTATAAAAAATATGTGTCTATCATTTGTATAGTTAATGTAAAATATTGAATAAAATAATTTATTATGGGGGTCATTTTGACCTCATCGGTCTTTTTCCAAGACTGCCAGAGGGACCGCCGTGCGGAAGACCGCCAGTGGTGGCGGTTTGCCACTCGGCCTATTATGACCGTTGGCAGCTCTCCGTCCTTTTACGGACGGAGAGCCGCCAACAGCCATACTGGCGGGCGGCGGGGAAGTGGAGGTGGCGGTGTTTTGTTGATGGTGTGGTGTCGGCGGAGCAGCCCCCATGGCTCCCGTCCCCTCCCGGAGGATCGTCGGACCAGGTAAGTCGATCATCCGTGAGAGGAGGGGGTGGGGGGGTGTTGTGTGTTGTGTGCGTGCATGGGGGTGTGCGTGTGTGTATGTAGAGGGGGTGTGTGAGTGCGTGTATGCTTGCGGGGGTGTTGTGTGTTTGGGAATGAGTGCGTGTATGTCTGTAGGTATGTCTGTATGGATGTGTGCGTGTATGTTTGAATGTGGGTGTGCATGTCTGACTGTGTGTGTGAATGTTGGCATGTATGTCGGTGTGTGTGCATGTATGTGTGTTGGTGGTGCCTGCGTGCGTGTCGTGTGTGCATGAGTGCTGTGATGTTGGGGGTCGGGTTAGGGAGGGGGGTCCTGCCACCTTTGGGGGGTTGCAGGGGTGGTGGGGGGTGTAGGGGAGGGAGTCGGGGTGGGGGTGGGGGGTGGTGGAGACCCCTATCAGTGGCAGGCAAGGAATTCCTTGGCACTGATAGTGCTTACCGCCATGGATTTCATGGCGGTTTCAAATAGCCGGGTCTAAATACCGCCGGCAGTATAGTGACGGCCACCGGGCTGGAGACGCTGGTCTCCAGCCCGGTGGTCGTCTCCGCCCTGGCGGGCGGAACGGAGAACCGGCGGATGACCATGGCGGTAACCGCCATAGTCATAATACAAAAAAAAGACCGCCAGCCTATTGGTGGTCTTACTGCCGCTTCTCTGCCTTCCGCCAAGGTCATAATGACCCCCAAAATGTTTATTTCAATATTTTAAGAAGGTTACATGTTTGCTAATTTTCACTTTATTTTATTGTTACTTTTTAAAATGAATTGCATTTAAATTTATTTAAGGGCTCTTTACAAGTTACAAACTCATGGGGATGAGGCGGACGATAATCCGGCTGCCTCACCCCACCATATTACAATGTTCCCACCGGGCTGACCGGCGGAAACATCGTATTATGACGTTCCCGCCAGTCAGCCCGGTGGGAATAGTGCTACAGTATTGGTCTTGGCTCCCTTAAGGGACTGGGGCCAATACCGTAGCACAACTGCACCCTCGGAATGCACACTCTCTGCACAGCAAAGAGTGCGCATTCCAAGGGTGCTGGACAGGGGCCATGGGCTGTGTAGTGGCCCCCGTGGCCTTCAGTACTGTGTTTCCACCAGCATTTTAATGGTGGGTTCCATGGCATGAAAATGCTGGTGGAAACAGGAGTGCGATCAGTATGGCAGCGCTGCGTTCAGCACTACCATGGCTGATTACAAGTCCGACCGCCGTCAGCCATCACATAGTGGTGACAGCGGTTCCCTTGTCGTCTGAACGCCAGGGTCGTACTATGGCAGTTGGTCCACCTGGAGTGCGGTGATCTGCCATCGCAAGTCTGGCGTGGCAAGGACATAAGGCGATTAGATATTTTGCTTTTTTTTTTTAGTATATACGTGTATATGTTGTTTCTGTGTGTATAGATATATATGTTAAATACTTGATTTAAACTAATTAACATGTCATTTTTAACTAATTAACTCTTGCTTTAAAGTCAATATTTATTAAAAAATGATATTCTTAGCTTTTTTGGGGTGATATTCTCTTCTATGATCTTTTTGGCACAATATTTTTGTCATTTCTAGTATAAATATATAAAGACGTTATGTTGGTAAGCAATATTTTTGACATAATAACCATGTCAAAAGATATTTATATTCATAATATTTTCTCATAAAACCAATGGTGCATTTTAAACAATACAGGGATTCAGATAGTAACTGACAGTATGGCTTATCAGACAATTTTAAATGGGAGCTGGATTGTCTTGAGCCTCAAAAATAGCCTTGCGCAAAGATACAATGATGGTTATTAGAATTTGTCTTCTAGGAGCAGGCTGGGGGGCAGGTCGGAGGGGTACATGTGGGGAGTGGGAGGAGGTGGGATGGGGCACCCAGTAGACAGTGTATTGAGGCATCACAGAGGGGAGCAGGGGGAAGGGCCAAGCCTCTCATGTCGTGACATCTCACCTGCAAAGGAGCCGAGGCTGGGCAAGAGTGGCAGACAATGGGTTGGAAGATGGCCAGTGGACTCAGGGACGTGGAGGGCAGTCAAGGGGAGCATCGCAAACAAAGAAGGAGATGGGAATCAAGGAACTCAGAGAAAGGCCTCCCACGTGTCCAGGAATCCGTTATAATGGTCAGTGAGTCTAGCAATGATCCACTCAAAAGTAGCCACTTTAAACAATTCTTTCATCAATTCCTCTGGCATCAGGCAGGATATTATTCTCCAGTGTCTCACAATGCAGATCCTCGCATTGGCCAGCCACCTGGATGGCTGGCTCATGATGACTGGATATTGAGCAAAGTCGTGGAGGAGAGCAGTCTCTGTCTGTTCAATCGCCGTGGTGACAGAGGACCAATGTGCCTTCAGACTGGGGTAGTCCCGGATGAGATGAATGATGCCCCTCTCCAAGGAGTCACACCTCCAACACATTGCAGATGGGAGAAGGGAAGACCTATGCCAATGGTACAGAACCTTGAAATAGCTGAATTTGAGACAGACCTCCCTCAGCAAATCACACCAATCTGCTTCCGAGTATGAATCCTGCAGCCTATTCATCCACCCTACCCACAGAGAGCAGGTCAGCGGGATAGAGCATAGACAAGAGGATTTAGCGCAGCGGTCAGAGGGACCACCTCAGGAGCTGGAGACCTGAGTTCAAACCTGTGCGTCGGCGCAGCGTCCTGTGATTATGGGCAAATCACTTAGGCCCTCATTATGA
Organism: Pleurodeles waltl; assembly: GCF_031143425.1. Classification (NCBI taxonomy): domain Eukaryota; kingdom Metazoa; phylum Chordata; class Amphibia; order Caudata; family Salamandridae; genus Pleurodeles; species Pleurodeles waltl. Next base: position 622,882,851 of record NC_090438.1, on the reverse strand, counting down.
CATTGGCGGTAAGTACCGTTTACCACCATGCTGACTGCCGCCAACATACCGCCACGGATCACCGCTACCCAAATTATGACACACACATAGCAATCCGTCACTATACAGCCACACAGACAAGTTAGCTAGCCCAAAGGTCGGTGATAAACTGCCGGTATCCAAACCCACACCGCTACGCCAACAGAACTATGCCCACAACATTATGACCCACAAATCACCACAGCGGACATTCAATGGCGGTCAACCATTGGCGGTACATACTGCCGCGCTTAAAATACACACACATATACAAAACTACACCACATTGGACAATTCAAACTACACACATCTGACACCCATACACATAACACACCCACACCACTATAAAACACCCACCCATATTACCCACAACCCTTTACAAATACAAACAAGTGCCACATGAGAGATAGCAAGACCACAGACAAGACCACAGTGACACTCCACGCACCTTACATCACACACCCCAACACATCACCCTACTCACCCTCACCCACACCACTCACACTACACCCATTGCACCACAACAACACCCCAGGTTCTCAGAGGAGGCGCTAAGTGTCATGGTGGAGGAAATCATCCGGGTAGAGCCATTCAGATCACATGTGCAGCAGACATCCATTGCTAGGAAGATGGAGCTATGGCGGAGAATCGTAGACGGGGTCAAAGCCGTGGGCCAGCACCCCAGAACAAGGGATGACATCAGGAAGAGGTGGAATGATCTACGGGGGAAGGTGCGTTCCGTGGCAGCAAGACGCCAACTAGCTGCACAGAGGACTGGCGGTGGACCCCCACCTCCTCCCCCACAACTAACAACATGGGAGGAGCAAGTCTTGGCAATCATTCATCCTGAGGGCCTGGCAGGAGTAGGAGGAGGACTGGACTCTGGTAAGTCAAATCTCTATTATTATTACCCACCCTACCTGCATGCCATCACATACCCCTACCCTTACCCTCACTCCCATCACTCCACCACTTCCCACACACCCCACCATCATAACCCACCCATCCCAATACCAAGCCATGCATGCAACACCAATGCATGGATACCCATCACAGACCTGCATGGACACCTATCACTAAAGCATGCACACTAGAGGGAAACAGCTAGCTCACCAAATACCAACTCACACAAGGCAAAGCTGACAGGGCAACACACCCATGCACAATATGTCACATGCAGAAACAATAACACTGTATTTACATCCCCACAGGTCCCCCAGCCAATGTCACCAGAGAGGAGGTGCCAGCTACATCCAGTACCCGCCCAGAAGAGGCCCACAGTGATGACAGCAGTTCTGGATGCCTGGATCTGGATGACCAACCTGGCCCATCAGGGATCTCCGGAAAGTCGGTTTCCCAGGCACAGTCCCATATCACTACAGAGCCTCCCCCCTCATAAAACACCAGCACATTACCCACCCACCGGGCCCATAACTCTGTCTCCGGGACACATCAATCAGCAGTGTGTCCATCACTACAGGGACCCCAGGCCACCCCACAAACACAGGACGATCAGGGACCTGAGGTCAGTGGCAGTGGGCACACGATGCAGGGGACAGAGGCACAGGACAACAGGGAAGCTGGGAGGACTGCTGTGTGACAGGGGGAGTACAGGCCCAAAGAACCGACTCTCCAATGAGTCACTTACCGCGATCCTGGGAGCATACCTCCATTCCCAGGAGACGATGGGCCAGATACTAGACAAAATGCAGGAGAAACAGCAGCTGCAGGAGAGACAGTACCTGGGGTTCAGGGAGGACTTGAAGAACATTAACACCACCCTGGTCACCATTGCAGGGGTGTTGGCAGACATGGGCAACACTATGAGGGAGGCAGTGGCCCACTACCAGGCCCCTACCACTAGCCAAACCGATGAACAGCCCCCGCCACAGGACCAACAGGCCACCAGCACCCCTCCCCCTGCAGAAGGAGAACCACCCCGCAAACGGTCCCTGCGATCCAGGCAGAAGCCAGAGACTATTGCCAAGATCCTAGCCAGGAAATAAGACTCTCCTGAATGTCACCCTTGTGTCCCACCCTGTCACCCTGTCCACCTTGAACTGCCATTGCTCGCCTTCCTATGCCCCATTGGACAATGCACCTGTGATCCACATAGACTGGACTCTATCTTGGACTTTCCTCTACCATCAAACCAGCCCATTGCACATCCCCCTCTACTTATTAGCACTTAAATAAACACCCTTTAAAAAAAATACAAGTATGTCAAATGATTTAACTATGTATTCATTTAACAAGGTATAAACACTGCAATACAACTGTACAGTAATGTATACACAGGAATGGCCTGTAGTTGGCTGCAGTCAACACACTAGGAGCGATAGTGAGGCACAAATATCTGCAAATAGAGATGCCAAAGGGTACAGTGAGTGGGCAAAGTAGTGGGAAAATCAGCCTGCCAGTGACAATGTCAAACACAAAACTGTCAATTAAAAGTGAAGTTACACTGTCTTACCTGTGTGTTATTCGAAGTATTGACAAATTATTGCACTTCTGTTGTCCTCATCCATATCCTCTGCTTCCTCATCTTCACTGTCCAAAGGGTCCACTGCTGCCACACGCCTGTCTCTAGCCTCATCCTCCTGCAGAAAAGGCACCTGGCGACGTAAGGCAGGGTTGTGGAACATACAGCATGCCGAGATGATATGGCAGACCTTCTTGGGTGAGTAGCACTGGGAACCACCTGTGAGATGGCAGCAACGAAACCTAGCCTTCAGGAGGCCAAATGTCCTCTCTATAATTATTCTTGTTTGCCCATGTGCTTCATTGTAACGTTCCTCTGCCCTTGTCCTGGGATTCCTTACAGGGGTCAGTAGCCATGAGAGGTTGGGGTAAAGAGAGTCACCTGCAAATATCGAGGGACAACTGTTAGCCACACACCAACACTTAGGGCCCACACCATACCCATACACCAATATCCATGGCTGGGAACCAGGGCTCACCTATTAGCCACACCCAGTGCCTCTGGAGTTGAGCCATCACATATGGGATGCTGCTATTCCTCAGGATAAAGGCATCATGCACAGACCCAGGATACTTTGCATTGACATGGGAGATGTCCTGGTCTGTCAGGCACACTATCTGCACATCCATTGAGTGAAAGCTCTTTTGATTTCTGAACACCTGTTCATTTCTCCAGGGGGGGACAAATGCAATATGTGTACCATCAATTGCCCCAATAATGTTGGGGATATGTCCCATTGCACATTAATCAGCTTTCAAAGTGGCCAAATCCTCCACCTCGGGGAAAATGATATAGCTGAGCATGTGCTTAATCAGGGCACACAACACTATGGGCGGCACTATTGAGAACATTGACTGTGACATTCCTGCTTCCAAGCCCACTGTCACTTGGAAGGAGCCAGTTGCCAGGAAATGGAGCACAGATAGGGCTTGCACAAGAGAGGGGATCCCGGTGGGGTGATGGATGTCAGGTCAGGCTCCAATTGGGCACACAGCTCTGTGATTGTGGCCCTGTCCAGTCTACAGGTGATGAAAATGTGCCTGTCCTCCATTGTTGCCAAGTCCACCAGGGGTCTGTACACAGGGGGATGTCTCCATCTCCTATTCATCCGCAGCGGTTGCAATCTATGGGGCAAAATGGTGAGCAGCTGGTCAGTATCTCATATTTCCAAACACTACACTTCATTGCATGTTGTGATTGTAACAGTATATTGTTGGATAGGTCCAAATGATGCTTATGTGTACTGTGACGCCGTTAGGTGCCATAGCTCGCCGCCCCCCTGAAATGGCGTCCGTCTGTCCTGTATGGAGGGACAGGTGGAAATGAAGTAATTCCGCTGACGTTGTGCGCTGTTGCGGGAGGCGGTCGAGAACCACCGTGCAACTCCTCATTGGTTATTATTGGGCCCTATGGGTTACAGTGGCCAATGGTGATCTACACCGGCGGTGACGGTACGCACCACCGCGGACGTGACTGACATCTTCTATCTGTTCACTCACTTGCTACCTGACCTTTAACAGGAGAGCATCTACACTTCATGTGCTGCTGTGACCTGTGTCTGGAATCGACCATGGCTCGTGTCACTGGGGAAAGGACCTGTGCCTTCACCATGGCGGAGTTGGAGAGACTGGCAGATGGGGTCCAACCCCAGTACCGAATGCTGTATGGGACTCCAGACCAACAGGTGAGTACACTGTGAGCACGATGCATGGGGCACAAATGCATAGAGTGCTGTGTGTGAAGGCCTCGTGTAGGGGGGGTTGGTGAAAGGGCCCTAGGCAGCGTGCTGCATGTATGTTTGGCCATGTCTGTGCGTAAGGGGATGTGAAGGGCTATGGTGGGCCATGAGTGTAACAGGCAGGACGGTCTGAATAATACCTTTACCTATGTGTATTTCTCTGCAGGTCAGCGCCCATCAGAAAAAGGGTATATGGCATGCCATCGCCAAGGATGTGAGGACCCTGGGGGTCTATGGCAGGCGGAGCACCCACTGTCGGAAACGGTGGGAGGACCTTAGACGCTGGGCATGGAAGACTGCAGAGGCCCAGCTGGGGATGGCCTCCCAACCAGGGAGGGGTGCCCGTCAAACCCTGACCCCCCTGATGGCCTGCATACTGGCGGTGGCCTATCCGTAGCTGGATGGGCGCTTGGGGGCATCACAGCAGCCACAAGGGGGTGAGTACAGTGCCCCAATATACTACTTGCACGTGGTTGCGTGGTATCCGGGTGGGAGATGTGGGCCTGTGGGTGCTCCTAGGCCAGGGTAGGTCCCATGTTGGGCAGGTTCTGATGTAAACTTCCTTCAACCAAGCTAGTAGGCATCCACTACTGGGCAAGGGTCTGTGGGTCTCAGGAATGCTGCAATTGGTGTTAGGTGTCCGCGCGTTGGTGACTAGCACTGTGACTGGTAGTGCATTGCCTAGTGCGTAGGACTGTTCCCTGTGTGTGTGTGATGTGTACGCCAACGGTGGTGTTGTTGCCGCCATTGAGCAAGTGTATCCTTTGTCGCTTCCCCCCCCTTTTTGTTTTGTCATCCTTTCCTTATGTGCATTAGCATCATCTGGTGGAGGAGCAGAGGCACTGGTGACGGAGGGAGTTGCATCCCACAGGGCCCAAGAAGCCAAATCCACCGACGGTGAGGTCACCAGTGGGAGGGAGGGCGAGGGGAGCACCACGGCAGAGACTGGAGTGGACAGTTCGGACAGTGATACCTCCTCCGATGGAAGCTCCATGGTGCGGTGGATACCTCTGTGCCCACCCCAACTACAGGTACAGATGCCACCCCCGTACCAGCACCGCCCTCCCAGCAGTTCCTCAGCGTGTTTCCTGTGCCCACTCGCCCAGGATGGTGGCCATCTCCTTCACCCCAGGACCTCAGGCCCTGCCCCAGTTAGCCGTGCTGCCCTGAGTGAGGAGGATATTGACCTCCTGTGATCCATCTCTGTTGGGCAGTCTACCTTTGTGAATGTCATCAGGGGCTGGCAGCCCAAATGCAACAGACCAATGCATTCCTGGAGGGCATTCACACCGGCATGGTGACCCAACAGAGATCAATCCAGGCTCTGACCTCCTTTCTGATGGCAGCCACTGTCGCTGTTTCTAGCCTCACCCCTCCAACTTCCTCTACCCAATCCCATTCCCCTCAACTCCAACCTATCCCAAACACACAGGCAGACCAGCATGCACACAAGACAACACACAGGAGTGGTTCAGGCAAACACAAGCACCACACTTCATCCCACATGCACTCACACAAATACCATCCAGATGCAGACATACCAACATCCACTGCCTCCACTGTGTCCCCCTCCTCCTCCTCATCCACCTCCCTCCCAGTTGCGTTTACTCTCACACCTGCATGCACTACATCCTCATCCACTCCCACCATCACCATCACGCCTATCACTACACGCCCCTCACTGGCAGTCACCACCCCCACATCCATGCACACGTCCCGTGTCCACTCCCACTGTGTCTGTGCCCCCTCCTCCCAAAGTACACAAACGCAAGCACTCAGACACCCAACAGCCATCCACCTCACAACAGCATCCAGCCCATGCACCTACACCCAAACTCAGCAGAGAGACACCTCCTACAACCACTTCCTCTTCCTCCAGTCCCAAACCTTCACCCTCTTCCCGCCCCAATGTCCCTAAGAAGCTTTTTCTCTCCACCGTTGACCTCTTCCCTACCACTCCCCCCGTCCTTCATGTCTGGCCAGGGTGGTCAGAACCCAGGCGAGCACCTCAGCCACCCAGGCCACAGTGGAGTCAACAGCTACTCTAGGTGGAAGAGGATACCGGGCACTAGGCAGCCACACTGAAAGGGTGTCTGCACCAGGTGCTGCAAGGAAGGCTAAGGAGGCATCACCAGCTGCTTCAAGGAAGGGCAAGGAGGCATCCCCAGCAGCTTCAAGGAAGGGCAAGGATGCACCCCTAGCTGCTTCAAGCAAGGGTAAGGAGGCACCCCCAGGTGCTACAGGGAAGGGCAAGGAGGCAGCCCCAGCTTCTACAGGGAAGGGCAAGGAGCAATCCCCAGCTGCTGACAGGAAGGGCAAGGGGCCTGCACCAGCAGGCAGGAAGGACAGGAGGCTTGGTGCTGGGACTCATTTGTAGCCCCCACAACCAACCATGGTGGTTCAGCCATCCGAGGCTGCAGGGGAAGGGCTGGAGACTCCCCCCACCACTGCCAGCACCACCACCAGCACCACTGCCAGCAGCACCAGCCCTAGTGGGCAGCTGTCCGAGTCTGCAGGGGAAGGGCTGGAGCCTCCCCACCACTGCCAGCTCCGCCAACAGCACCTCCACCTGCGCTGCCACAACCCCTGCCATCAGCAGCAGCATCCACAGTGGGCAGCCATCTGAGGCTGCAAGGGAAGGACTGGAGCCTCCCCCCACCACTGCCAGCACCACCACCAGCACCACTGCCAGCAGCAGCAGCCCCGGTGGGCAGCTGTCCGAGGCTGCAGGGGAAAGGCTGGAACCTCAGCCATCCGAGGCTGCAGGGGAAGGGCTGGAGCCTCCCCCCCCCACTGCCAGCACTGCCACCAGCACCACTGCCACCACTGAACAGCCATCACCGCCGGTGGACAGTGTGTAGTACTGCATCCATTGGCTGTTGTGCAGCGTGGCCCCTGAAAATCCTGTGGGTCTGACACCCAGGTGAGAGACTGTGACCTTGCATTCCCCAAGATCTGCATCACAGGTCACAATGCCCCCTTCAGAACCAGTTCAAGAAGCCATCCACTCACCCCATCCTCCAGAGGATGAAGCTCATTGGACACAATGGCCCCTCCAGAACCAGTGGAGAAGCCATCCACTCACCCCATCCTCCACAGGATGAAGCTCACTGGGCATAATGCCCCCTCCAGAACCAGTGGAAGAAGCCACCCACTTGAGAGACTGTGGCCTTGCACTCCCCAGGACCAAGCAGTGGGCAAACCACCCACTTGGGAGACTGTGGCCTTGCACTCCCCAGGACCAAGCAGTGGGCAAACCACCCACTAGAGAGACTGTGGCCTTGCACTCCCCAGGTCCAAGCAGTGGGCAAACCGCCCACTTGAGAAACTGTGGCCTTGCACTCCCCAGGACCAAGCAGTGGGCAAACCGCCCACTTGAGAGACTGTGGCCTTGCACTCCCCAGGACGAAGCAGTGGGCAAACCGCCCACTAGAGAGACTGTGGCCTTGCACTTCTCAGGACCAAGCAGTGGGCAAACCACTCACTGGAGAGACCGTGGTCTTGCACTCCCCAGGACCAAGCAGTGGGCAAACCACCCACTTGGGAGACTGTGGCCTTGCACTCCCCAGGACAGCACACTGGGCATGTTGCCCCTTCCAGGACCAATGGTATTGTACCATCTTCCGGCTGAGGTGCCCCCCCATTCCCCATCCCCGAGGTGGCTGTCTATTTTCAACCTGATGCCCCTGCAGTGTTCTCTCAGTGTTGTTGCAGGAGTGAGGTGGGACCTTGGCCTATGTTTTGTGGCCCTGTGGCCCACGGACATTAAGGACTGGGCAGTGTCCCTACATTTGTAAATTTGTATATACGTTTGGATTTTGATGCACTTATTCATAGTACTTTATCATATTACACTCACTTTCTTAAAATCATTTTGTCCTTGCATTATTCCTGAGGGGTATGGGGTAGATATGTTATGTTGCTGCTTCTGGTTGTGTGTATGGTGTTGGGGGTGGGTGTGTGTGTGTGTGTGTGTTGCGTGCGTGTGTTGCATGTGTGTGTCACTCTCGTTTTCCTCCCCCTTCCCTTGTGTGCTAGGAGGCTGTACTCAATGTGGTCGTCTTCGCTGGTGTTGGTGTTCATAATGAAGCAGAAGGTAGATGAGCATGGGGAAAACTTGCATGGCGTCGTGGTTGTTCCCTCAGTCTCCACAGGTGAGTCCTTTGACTTCTGAGATCTGTTTCCACCAGGCTTTTGATGTCATCGGTACTGCCCCAGAAAAGGTGGCAAATAGGCCGATCATAATAGGGTGGGCAGTACACTGTCTTCCGCCTGGCAGTTGGCAGTTTCCTCCGTGGTGCTTGTTGATTCCGCCCTGGCGATCGGTGTGTTAAAGTGGCTGTCTGTCTGAGCGGTTTCCGCCGTGGTCATAATTCCATTTTTGTTACCGCCGGCCTGTTGGCTGTATTACCGCCGCTCTATCACCGACCGCCACGGTTGTAATGAGGGCTTTCATCTCCCTGTGCCCAGGGACAGCATCTTGAGACCCTCACGGGTGATAAGCCATGCTATTTAAAATCTACATTTCATTTTAATTTCATCAAGATCGGGCGCAACCCGGACAATGCCCCTTTATAGGTGCCGCACTTCTGCAGATAGTCCATCAGTGGCAAGGAAGGCAGATCGAGCGGGGGAGAGCCCAAATTGTGAAAAGGCAGCATTGCAAGCAATGGTAGTCTCAACAGTGGTTTGTGAGGAGGCCGTACTGTTGCTGAATCTCTGCAAAGAATTTGTAGTCCCCACCCTGGACCAGAACGGAGAGGTGGTGGAGACCCTTGGAGTCAAATGTTGGCCAGTTGGGCTCCAAACCCCCAAACAATAGAGAGGGATTAAACCACAAAGGGGCCTAGGCGTAAATGGTGGAGCTGATCTCCAGCAACTGGTGTGCCTTCTGCCATGGCTGAATTGTCATGGGCAGAACAGGGTGGGAAGCAAACGGTCTGCCAGCGGCTTCAGTGTGCAACACTTTGACACCCCTGAGATGACCCAGGAGAGTGGACTCCAGCTGAACCTGACTGGAAGTGTCCAGAGTAGTGTGGATAATGTGTTTAAGGGTTGCCAACTGGGACATCAACCAATAGCAACAGATGTTTGGGAGCACATTCTGCCCTGCTCAGTGGTGGTGTAGAGCTTCTCCAGTTTCAGTTGCAACTTTTGGCCACCCCACAGAAACGTTTTCAGGGGTTCCTCCTGAGCGTCCATCAATCTGGCCGGGATATGGAGTGGGAGCATGATAAAAGTATTGTTCAACTGCGGCATAACATTCATCTTAAGTTTCTGTGCATTCCCCATAGGGAGAGGTTAAGCCATGACTAGGGAGCCACATCGGCCTTTAAGGACACGTAAAGGGGGTCCAGGTTGCATTCTGCCATGTCACAGAGGCCCAGGGTAATGACATTGTTGATTATTGACCTACCACCTCATCATTCCAACCCACTCCTGCTATCACACGTTGCTCAGTAATCCTTTACTATACCAATACTGCTTCTAAGTGTTGTGAAAAACTGGGTATCATCACCTCCGAAGACAGCTACATCTTACACTAACAAACAGCTTGCTGAGGGGAGCTTCGGATTTAACCTGTTTTTTAACAATGCCTGTTCTCCACACCACAAATAAACCGCTAACAATAACATCCCTGAATGTCAATGGGATATCTTATTATGCTTGGTGAAAATGATTTTACATTCCCTAGGCAGGAAAAATTCAGATATTTTCCTTATTCGTGAAAGTATGAATCAATAAAATGAAAGTTAGGTGGTTGAACAGGTAATTAGTAGCATTTGTACTCTTGACTCATGCAGAGTGACCACTTGAAAAAAATTGCTGTAGCTTTCTTTATCAGGAAATCTTTCCTACATAGTGTTTATTAAAAATGGTGCTACTTTAAAGGCATGTATGACTTTACCAGACTGTGGTGTGTTATATTGCTCTAATGCAGTGGTTCCCAACCTTTTGATTTCTGTGGACCCCCACTTTAACATTAATGGAACCCAGGGACCCCCACTGAATCATCATTAGAATTCGGGGACCCCCGCCTGAGTCATTACTGGAAGCTGGGGACCTAATTTGTCAATAATTGTTAATATTTTTACATTTTCTAGGCTTTCGCGGACCCCCTGAGAAGGCTTCGCGGACCCCCAGGGGTCCCCGGACCACAGGTTGGGAACCACTGCTCTAATACATTCAAAGGCAACAACAACAAAGTGTCCAAAATATTCACTGGCTTCACCGGAAAAAGAGTAATGGTGGGTGGAGACTGGAATTTGACCCTATACCCAATACTTTATAGTGAGTACAATAGGCACAATTTCAAGTTTGGACACCAGGGTACTGCTTTGAAAATGCGACAGAGTATCTGCTTGCCAAAACCTTAGTCTGCCGGCCTTATTTAGAGACAGGCAGACCTTAACTTTTCTATAGACAACAGCCCTGCCCGGTGCGTCCACGGACCAAAAACATTCTCTCATGGCCTAAAACAGCAGAGGCAGTTGGAGGGATGTCATTACATTTCCTGGCTCATTTTAGGGTAGACTGTGTATTTTTTCTGTCCTTTGTTCTTGTTTTTCTGTCCTTCACTGCCAGGAAAAACCTGGCGGTGAGGGAGAGAAAACAAAATAATGACCACCACTCCCTTGATGTTCACACCTATTTTGTGGCAGGCCATTATTTGTTTATTTTTTCAGAAGCAAACTCCTGCTTTTGAAGTTTGTTTCAGAAAAACAAAAAATGTGAACAGTTTGGTTAATGGCTGGCAAAACCATTAGCAGCCATCTACCAAACTTTTTGTACATTGACCGCAACTGCTGTGATGATGGTTTCTTTTAGTGTACAGATATGACCACTGGGCTGGCAGTCATCACTAAATGTAATGGACCATGGTCTGTCAGGGTGGCTGAGGTAGTGTTATCCATCACCCTGAGGGACAGAGTCCTGTCTGTCAAACCACAAATCAGGCACTAAAGCCTTCATTACAAGTTTGGCGGTCGCACTGCCACCGGTCCGGCGGAGAAGATCACCATATTATGACCATGGCGGTGTTCCCAACGAAACACAGCCAATACACCACCAGTACCACCAGTGCAGATGGACTACCGAAGCCGGTGGCAGGCATCTGCAGTCCAGCGGGGACCACGTTACCGCCGAGCATATTACGAGGTTGCACACTGCCAGGGTTCCTGGGGTGATTGGACCACCCCCAAAAACCTGGCAGAAAAGAACAGTATAAAAGGAGACACTCACCTTCAGGAACACAGACACATTTGGAGCTGCCCTGGAACCTGAACTTGAAGTCTTCCCACTGCTCCCGATTTCCCTACAACTCCAGACCAGCAACGAAGACAGCAACCATAAGTACCCACACCTAGCACACACTGGAGGGAAAGGCATTAGTACACACCAACACACAACACACACATCCGGGATGGCTAGCGATGGCCACCCACAAGCAATCAAAGACCCGTACCAAGACACATACACACATCAACATAGACACATGCACATACAAACTACACATACCATGGTCAACATACATGTGCTATCCACACACCAACCCGCACACACATATCTCTGCCAATGTCTAACAAAAACATACACAACACTACAGACTCACACAATGACATCACTACCGCAAACACACAAAGGCATGGGCAAGGAACAACACTGCACACCTCCACATGAAAACACATAATGACAGCAACACATAACAACCTGAAACAACCAACATAGACCGAAACACTGCCACACAACGTGTCAGATGTCACACCACATCCATGCAACACACAACGCACAGGACAAATCCATTACCACACACACACAACAAACACACAATAATACATAACACCATCACAACACACCTCAGCACACAAAGTATAATGCACAATAAACCCACACAACACATGCTGAAACACAATCACATCACATACACAAAACACACACAAATCAAATTGCACAAATACAACACATCCATCATGAAGGAAAGGCAGGGAAAGTATGTCTCCATCAAGAACAACAGGCAGTTGACCCACATATATTAGGCATAAATAGATTATATGTCAAAACATATGTACAAAATGGGCCAACTGGCCAGTCCAAACAGTTCAAGTGCCACCAGGCACATATGGCACTTGGGAATGCCTCATCTTTAATTCTGACAGCAAAGTGGTCGCTACATGGTAGGGGCATCAAGGGAGCAGGCAGGCATCTCAGAAGTGATGGGGTTTTGGACAGAGGGACTTGGGTTTGCCCTTAGGTTTGGGGGGAGACTTGGGCTTCGCTTTTGCCTTTGTCAGAGGCTCTTAAGGTTTGTCCTTGGGAGTGGGGAGTTTGGGGTTGGTGGGGGTCGATTTTTTGGCAGGGGGAGGGGTATGGCCAACAACAGGGGTCAAGGGAGGACTGGGAGGTGGAAAGGCTGGGCTCGTATAGGGAAACAGTGCGGTTTGGGGAATCACGGGGTGGGAGAGTGGTAGGGAAAAGGGAAAACTCATATAGGAGTCTTTTCTTAGGGACCAAGGGCGGTGATGGGAAAAGCATTTGGGAGTGGAGTAAGAGGGAGTGATTGTGAGGTGTGTCCGTGTAGGTTTCTTGGGTGCAGGTGCGTGGGTGGAAGGCATGTGTGTGCTGGGTGTCTGTTGACTGTGTGTGAGTGGGGTCATGTAGGTGTTTTGGGAGGAAGGGGTGAGGAGATGCGGGGAGATGCCATGGTGGATGGGTGACTGTCTGTTGTGGTGGTGCCTGCAGGTAAGGTGGGTGTGCTACATGTGGGGGTGGTGGTAGCTGAGGTAAGTACACAGTGGTCAATGGGGTGAAATACGCTGGTATTGAAGTGTGGTGACTGTTGGTATGATGAGACTAGTGGCTGGATCAGGGAGTGTTGGTGTCATGCCAGCAGGTGTGAGTGGTGTCTTTGAAGGAGGGAGTGGTTTGGGGGTCAATGTAGAGAGTGGATGTTGTGTGTGCAGATGGGTGTTGTCTGTGTGCATGCCAGTAGTGGGTCTTGTGGTGGTTGTGTTTGTCATTAGAAACCGTGTCTGTTCAGGTGGATAAATGGTGTCTGACCCACAGAGATGGACCTCAGGAGGTCAATAGCCTCCTCATACAGGGCATCAAGGCTGACTCGTAAAGCAGCAGCGGTGTCTGCGGCGAAGGAGACCCCCACCCTCCTGGGTGAGCAGGCAGGGGCAACTGGGTGGGGAGCAACAGGGAGGGCGTGCTGGTAAGGGGGTGGTGGATAAGGATGGTGCTGGGCAGGTCCCAGATGGGTCCGCCACCAAAAGGGAGCATCCATCGGAGGAGGAATCCAAAGATGATGCAGATGATCCCGTCTCCCCTGTGGCACTCCCCTCACCCTCCATCCCACTGGTCCCCTCAGCTCTGCTGGTGTCAGCCTCCTGGGTCCCGTGGGCTGCTGCTTCCCCACTCGCTGGTACCCCTTCTGCCTTGCCTGATGATGCTGATGTACACAAAGACAGAGGAGGAGAGAGAGTGAGGGAGAGAGAGAAAGATAGGGGGGGAAGGATCAATACCTACCTACCATTAACACAGATCAACAAGTACATCTCTTCAATTACATAATGGCATGCCATGCCATTACAATGACACTGCATTTCAGGACATACACATTGTGAATTGCAAGACGCAATGCTCATAAACCTGATATTGTGGGAATATTTTGACTTACTAAATTGGTCAAGGCTGAAACACTGAATAGCAGCATTGTGATTGCCAGGGTGATGTCATGCATGCCATTTAAACAACAGGGTTAGACTCCAGGGACCTTCCAGGAGACTTACCACATCTACCTCCATACGTTGGTTGGAATGGCTAGACCACAGAATGATATCTGCTACAATAGAATTTCCTGTGCTATATGCCCACATTGGGTCACATGTAGTAGAATGCCATGGTTGTGTCCCTACACATAGCCTACACTCTTAGGTCAATATATGTCTGCATAGTAAGGTATCATGTCCAAACACTATCCCATTGAGGCCATCCATGTAGAGGACCTCTGATTCCACTCCCACTAGCAGTCTATGGCAGCTACTGTGATTGATAGAGATAGCCTCAGTAATAGTGGGAGACACATACTGATGTGATAGCACTTACACCTCAAGTACATTGATGCAGATGGAAGAAGCTGGTCTGACACAATACGTAGGGTGTCCACACTCACCCAACCATCAAAATTGTCGACTGGACATACACTGACAGCATTGTATTGCCACATGTAATCAATTTAGAGCCCAAAAGGGTGACAGATTTCCATAGTTGATGTGCATCTACCAGTGATCACATGCACATCTGCCTACAAGTAAACCACCCAATCCCAAACAAGGCCTATCATATGGGAGGTGTGAGCCTGTACTTATCCCCTTGTTGCTGCTGTGCTGCCCTCAAGTGTCCATCTACCTCGGGGTAGGCCACCACCAAGATGCGGGTCATTAGGGGGGTCAGGGTCCTAAAGGCATCCCTCCCTCGTTGGGAGGACGTCCCCAGCTGGGCCTCCATGGTCTTCCAGGCCCAGCACCTCAGGTCCTCTCACCGCTTTCTGCAGTGGGTGCTCTGCCAGCTATGGACCAACAGGGTCTGTACTTGCTTGGTGATGGCACGCCATATCCTCCTCTTCTAATGGGCGCTGACCTGCATGGGTGACACAGGCAGAAGAAAAAAGTCATATAGAGGGGCAACACAACAGCAACAGTGGACTACTCACATCATACACATCACATGGCCACACGAATGTGTATTCATAGCACAAACGCATGTACTCCAAGGCCCCTGCATGCATCCACTCCCTGTGCGGCGTGAAAACGCCTTACAGAATCACACACCCATATCACACAGGACAATGGAATTGAACTCACCTGCTCCTCTGGTGCCCCATACAGCTGTACATACAGGGTTAGAACCCCGTCCACAAGCTTCTCCAGCTCCTCCTGGGTGAAGGCTGGAGCACTGTCTGCTGCAGGACGTAGCGTGGTGGCTCCCAGAGACAGTACACAGCACCTTAAGTAGTGGAGGTCTTGCATGCATGAGTGTCAGGAGTCAAGTGAGCTAGGTGGCAGAAACTGGCTGTTAAGGCTCTTCTGGTGGTGATCATCATTGGCTCCAGTCCCCCATAGGCATTAATGTGATCCAAGGAGGAGTTGCACGGCGGTTGTGACCGCCTACCGCCATGACGACATATGCCAGCGGAATTAGGTCACTTCTATCTGTCCAGTGCACACATGACAGGTGGCTGCCATCCTGGGCACATATAATGGTTTGTAAAGAAGAAATAAGTGTGTCATGTGTAGGAAGTTGGCTCTGTATGCACTATTTCAAAGTAAGGAATAGTATGCACAGAGTCCAAGGGTTCCCCTTAGAGGTAAGATAGTGGCAAAAAGAGATAATACTAATGCTCTATTTTGTGGTAGTGTGATCGAGCAGTAGGCTTATCCAAGGAGTAGTGTTAAGCATTTGTTGTACATACACACAGGCAATAAATGAGGAACACACACTCAGAGACAAATCCAAGCCAATAGGTTTTGTTATAGAAAAATATATTTTCTTAGTTTATTTTAAGAACCACAGGTTCAAATTCTACATGTAATATCTCATTTGAAAGGTATTGCAGGTAAGTACTTTAGGAACTTTGAATCATTACATTAGCATGTATACTTTTTACATAAAACACAATAAGCTGTTTTAAAAGTGGACACTGCAATTTTCACAGTTCCTGGGGAGGTAAGTTTTTGTTAGTTTTTTGTCAGGTAAGTAAATCACTTACAAGTCTCAGGTTTGGGTCCAAGGTAGCCCACCATTGGGGGTTCAGAGCAACCCCAAAGTTACCACACCAGCAGCTCAGGGCCGGTCAGGTGCAGAGGTCAAAGAGGTGCCCAAAACGCATAGGCTTCAATGGAGAGAAGGGGGTGCCCCGGTTCCGGTCTGCCAGCAGGTAAGTACCCGCGTCTTCGGAGGGCAGACCAGGGGGGTTTTGTAGGGCACCGGGGGGGACACAAGTCCACACAAAAAGTACACCCTCAGCGGCACTGGGGCGGCCGGGTGCAGTGTAGAAACAAGCGTCGGGTTTTCAATGGAAATCAATGAGAGATCAAGGGATCTCTTCAGCGTTGCAGGCAGGCAAGGGGGGGGCTCCTCGGGGTAGCCACCACCTGGGCAAGGGAGAGGGCTTCCTGGGGGTCACTCCTGCACAGGAGTTCCGTTCCTTTAGGTGCTGGGGGCTGCGGGTGCAGGGTCTTTTCCAGCCGTCGGGAAATGGAGTTCAGGCAGTCGCGGTCAGGGGGAGCCTCGGGATTCCCTCTGCAGGCGTCGCTGTGGGGGCTCAGGGGGGACAACTTTGGTTACTCACGGACTCGGAGTCGCCGGAGGGTCCTCCCTGAGGTGTTGGTTCTCCACCAGTCGAGTCGGGGTCGCCGGGTGCAGTGTTGCAAGTCTCACGCTTCTTGCGGGGAGTTGCAGGGGTCTTTAAATCTGCTCCTTCGGAACAAAGTTGCAGTCTTGTTGGAGCAGTACCGCTGTCCTCAGGAGTTTCTTGGTCTCT
Source organism: Pleurodeles waltl (assembly GCF_031143425.1). Lineage (NCBI taxonomy): Eukaryota > Metazoa > Chordata > Amphibia > Caudata > Salamandridae > Pleurodeles > Pleurodeles waltl. The sequence goes on along the minus strand of NC_090438.1, from coordinate 622,866,069 downwards.
TGGAAGCAGGGCAGTCCTCTGAGGATTCAGAGGTCGCTGGTCCTGGAGAAAGCGTCGCTGGAGCAGGGTTCTTTAGAAGGCAGGAGACAGGCCGGTAGGACTGGGGCCAAAGCAGTTTGTGTCTTCTTTCTTCTTCTGCAGGGGTTTTCAGCTCAGCAGTCTTCTTCTTCGGTAAGTTGCAGGAATCTAAATTCTTAGGTTCAGGGAAGCCCTTAAATACTAAATTTAAGGGCGTGTTTAGGTCTGGGGGGTTAGTAGCCAATGGCTACTAGCCCTGAGGGTGGGTACACCCTCTTTGTGCCTCCTCCCAAGGGGAGGGGGTCACATTCCTATCCCTATTGGGGGAATCCTCCTTCTACAAGATGGAGGATTTCTAAAAGTCAGAGTCACCTCAGCTCAGGACACCTTAGGGGCTGTCCTGACTGGCCAGTGACTCCTCCTTGTTATTCTCATTATTTCCTCCGGCCTTGCCGCCAAAAGTGGGGGCCGTGGCCGGAGGGGGCGGGCAACTCCACTAGCTGGAGTGTCCTGCGGTGCTGGAACAAAGGGGTGAGCCTTTGAGGCTCACCGCCAGATGTTACAGCTCCTGCCTGGGGGAGGTGTTAGCATCTCCACCCAGTGCAGGCTTTGTTACTGGCCTCAGAGTGACAAAGGCACTCTCCCAATGGGGCCAGCAACATGTCTCTAGTGTGGCAGGCTGCTGGAACCAGTCAGACTACACAGATCAATTGGGTAAAATACAGGGGGTATCTCTAAGATGCCCTCTGTGTGCATTTTTTAATAAATCCAACACTGGCATCAGTGTGGGTTTATTATTCTGAGAAGTTTGATACCAAACTTCCCAGTATTCAGTGTAGCCATTATGGAGCTGTGGAGTTCATTTTTGACAGACTCCCAGACCATATACTCTTATGGCTACCCTGCACTTACAATGTCTAAGGTTTTGCTTAGACACTGTAGGGGCATAGTGCTCATGCACTGGTGCCCTCACCTATGGTATAGTGCACCCTGCCTTAGGGCTGTAAGGCCTACTAGAGGGGTGACTTATCTATACTGCATAGGCAGTGTGAGGTTGGCATGGCACCCTGAGGGGAGTGCCATGTCGACTTACTCGTTTTGTTCTCATCAGCACACACAAGCTGGCAAGCAGTGTGTCTGTGCTGAGTGAGGGGTCCCCAGGGTGGCATAAGATATGCTGCAGCCCTTAGAGACCTTTCCTGGCATCAGGGCCCTTGGTACCAGGGGTACCAGTTACAAGGGACTTACCTGGATGCCAGGGTGTGCCAATTGTGGAGACAATAGTACATTTTAGGTGAAAGAACACTGGTGCTGGGGCCTGGTTAGCAGGGTCCCAGCACACTTCTCAGTCAAGTCAGCATCAGTATCAGGCAAAAAGTGGGGGGTAACTGCAACAGGGAGCCATTTCTTTACATCATGCTAGACATATGTACCGAATGCAGTGTAGGCCTATGGTCTGCCATCATGGCTAGGCCGATATATGTGTTTTTCATGCCACACAGTGGTGTACAGTGGGCGGGTGTCAAATCCAGTGCATGACCAGCGGCTCGGTACCTCATAGGTGGTGTAACAATATGAGGCAGTGGCATTTGTACATACATGGGACGTCAAGGACAAATATGCAGCATTTACATGGACCACTACACGTGATTTGTGTGACATACTGCTGTCTAGGCCCTGTAATCGGTAGCTAGGTTGGTTTACATGAGCCCTCTACATGGCCATAATGGTATGTGGCGACTATTGGGGCCTGTCACAAGTGTATGTTGTGTGCAACAAAGATCTTGTTAGCTAGTATGTGTTGAGTGGTCAACAAGTTGTAAATTCTCTCCTCTCTATACTAGATACCTGGTATTGGGACATGCACCAGTGTACCTCCTCCTTGTGGACCTTTCAACCCTGGAGGAGTGACACATCACCCAGACCTATGATCTGAATCATAACACCATAATGGAACTATGTACCCAGTTGGAGCCAGATCTATTGCCTGCTATACGTAATCCCTATGTCATCCCTCCCACAGTACAGGTCTTGTCTGTGCTACACTTCCTTACCTCTGGCTCTTTCCAGATTACATTGGCTTTGGCAGTAGGGATGTCACAGCCCATGTTCAGCCTTGTGTTGACAGATGTACTGTCTGCTTTACTGAAACACATGGACATCTACACCAGGTTCCCCCAACGTATGGATTTGCCTACTGTTAAGACTGACTTCTATCATATTGGACGCATCCCTCATGTGATCGGGGCCATAGATGGCACACACATTGTTTTGGCCCTTCCCTCGGCCAATGAACAAGTCTATAGGAACAAGAAAAACGACTACTCCATCAATGTATAGGTGGTGTGTCTCGCGGACCACTACATCTCCCAAGTGATGGCCAAGTATCAGGAATCTGTGCATGACTCGTTAATTCTGAGGAATAGCAATGTCCCACACATGATGGCACAACTACAGAGAGAGAGAGCCTGGCTCATTGGTATGTTTGCAATAGGATGTGTGTTACTTTAATGTCAACTGTCATCCCATTCAGCCCTGTGCCTCTACAGCTATTGTGACAGGTCCTAACTTTGTGCACAAAAGTGACTCTGGCTATCCTAACCTTCCCTGGCTGCTGGCACCAGTGAGGTACCCTACCACAGATGGGAAACACTGTATCAATGCGGCTCACGGCACACCAAGACGTGTTATAGAAAGAACATTTGGCCTCCTGAAGGCCAAATTCAGTTGCTTCCACATCTCCGGAGGTGCCCTACTCTACACTCCCCTAACGGTATGCCAGATCATAGTTGCCAGCTGCATGCTACACAATCTGGCCTTGAGACATCAGATTCCATTACTGGCTAATGAGGAGGAGGTTGCTGGACCAGTGGCTGATGATGGGGACATGGACAGTGATGAGGAGGCTCATGAGGAAGGTGCAGCAGAATCTAGGACTGAGCTGATCAATCATTACTTCCAGGTATGTTGTGTGTTTATTGTCAGGTGTTTTATTCCCACATTGCCTAATGACAGTGCTCCTCATGGTCAGGTACATCACTGAAGATGTTAAGTGTACCTATTCATCGGTGTGACTTGTGGTGAGAGATACCTAGCCTATCAGGAGCTGTGTTACTTATGAAATCACACTGACATGTGTGATGAAAGCAGATTGGTTGGTTGTCAATTCCTATGTACAGGCATGTGGTGTGTCATTTGTCCTGCGAGCTACTGTGCAGATGTTTTCCCAACAAAAGGTTTGTTGTGTGGCTCACTTTCTATCAAAACTGTTGGCTGTGGCATTCATGGACATTGTCCTTTCCTAACAGTAGTAAGTGTAGTTATTTACCCATTTCAACTGTAATCTACTGCGTAATAATCATGTGATTCCTGATCTTGTGGGTGTGACTTTGTTTACTGTTGTCCCCTGTGTTGTTGCCAATCCACACTGTGCATGACAACAATGTACTGCACATGTGCTGTGGCTCCCACCATGCCTACTATCCTGATGTGAGTCACTGTCTTGGTCTATTTGCAGGTTGGATTTGTGGATCTACTCCTGTGTGTGCCTGGGCAAGTGACTCTCTTGCAACTGGAATATGGACACTGTCTGATTTAGGGTGTCACCTGCAGGGAATGGCTCCCTCTGCTGTCCTTGTGACATATGTTTGGTGAAGGGGCATTACCTCACATTATATTTCTCTAGGATTGACATTCGTACATGTGACAATAAAGACACGAAGACAGTTCCTATGTTCTATGGTGTTTATTCTGCACAAAGTGTGGAAGAGTTGATGAGTGGGGTCATTGTTGGAGTAATCATCAGAGTAGGTGGCCTGGTTGTAGCCAGTACAGGTCTATGTCCACACATCCTGTGGTGTTGAGCTCACTGGGGCCTTCATCCTGTTGAAGGCTGGCTGTCTCTGGCATCCTCTCCATGGTGGCAGTGGTAGGGGTACCTGTGAATTAAGTGGGAGAGTACCACATAGTGGAGATGTGAATGTTGGTCTCTGTGTCCGATGCATACCGTGGCTTAACTTGATTCCCAGTTATGGCAATGACAGATGCAGCACTACAGACATTGTTTGTGGGTAATGTACTGTGAAATGGGTAGCATGTTCCATTGAGGGTTGCTGTATGACGATTGCATTTTTGTCATTGCCATGTATAGATCCTCAGTTGTAGCATCATGTTGGTGTTGCAGGTGCGATAGTTGTGCATGCGGTGTTGCACTGTGACTTGGACAGATCAGGTTTTCATGTGGATGCGTAGGTGCATTGTGGGAGTCGCAGTGATAGTTATTTACAGTACTATCCATGCAGTGGCCAAGGACTGTCTGGCCATTGTGGCTGGGTGGTGGGGTGGCATGCAAGGGAGGGGCTTTAGGTCTGGTGTTGGAGGTGTAGTGGAAGATAGGGTGACTTGGGAAGTGATAGGTTGGAGGGGTAGCATGCTGGAGGCCCTATTTAGTGCTAGGGGCATGTGGGTGCAGTACCAGTGTCCAGTCCTCCCGGTTTTTCAGTCAGGCCCTCAGGATGTCCAGAACCTTCTCCTCGCACAATGTGAACTCTGGTGCCCACCGCCATTTTTCATCACGGCAACTGTTTGCCTGGATGCCATGGAATGCACCTTCCCCAATAGGTCGTTCCACCTCTTCCAGATGACTTTCCTTGTGCGTGGATAGATGCCCACTGAGTTGACCCTGTTGATGATTCTCTGGCATAACTCCATTTTCCTGGCTATGGATGTTTGCTGCACCTGTACTCTAAGCAGCAGTGGCTCTACCATCACAATTTAATCTACCATGACCCTCAACTCATCGTCTGTAAAGCGTGGGTGTTTTAGATGGGGCATGGTGGTTGTTTTGTGAGTGGGGGGGTGTGTTGAATGCAAGGGTGCAGTGAAGGGCGCTTGGTGGGGTGGGGGTGCTTGGTTGTGTGTGCTGGTTGTTTGTGGTGTTTGTGTGCAGTGACGATGTGTGTTTGGTGTCAATGTTGCAGTTGTGTGGTGTGTGTTGAGTGTTGTGTATGATAGTGTGTATGGTGTACGTGTGCAGTGTCTTTGGTTTGTGTGGTCCTCGCTGTTGGTGTATTTTGTTTTTGTTGCAAAGAGTTGTGGGTTGTGTGGGGGGGTGTTTTACAGTGGTGTGTCTAATGTGTGTATGTGTGTATGTGTGTCAGGTGTGGGGTATTTGATTTGTCCAATGTGGTGCTGTGTTCTGGTAGAGGTCTGTTTTGACCACGGTGGTTCACACCATGCAATGACTGCTGTGCTGATTTGTGGATCATAATATGGAAGGCGATATTTGTTCGGCTTGGTAGTGCTGGTGGTGGGACTGCCTATATTCCGCCCTCGGTCGTCCTGGCGGTGTCGGATTTGTGGCTGTTTTTGGGCAAAATACTTTGTGGACTCTTAATACGGCAGGTGGAATACCGCCACCAATGGTGGTCTTTTGGCGCCCGCAACCACAGTGGTTTTGCTGAAAAACCAGAATGAGGGCCTAAGTGCTCTAGATAAAAGCTAGGAAAATTATAGTGCTAAGTTCCAAGATCTGATGGGTAATTGCAGCTTATTTGAAATCTGGTGAGAGTGCTACCCTCAATAACACTTTCATGTCCTATGCATACAGTTCTTATTTTCTATTTGGATATTTTCTAGTTCATGGGTCTTAAACCAACGATGTTTTCTATAGTGAAATTCTGGAATGGAGATGTCAGGCCAGTTGCCACTACATTTAGGCCTTGACTTAAGACATGTATTGCCACTACCCATGCTATGGCATATGCAGGCTTCTAAGAACAGGCTTTCACACATCAAGCAATTACTCAGATCATATATCTGACAATACATGAAGGAAAATGAGGGCCAGGTCTGCTCACCATTTCTTCTATGAGCCACAAATAAGGCCTCTTGCTGAGGACAACATTCTGCAAAATCCAAGTGGACAACCACTTCACAGCAAGCTAAGTCAGGCCAATCTATCAAGTCTATAATTTTGGAATGCAACTGAAATCTCTAAGACCACTTATATCGCCTCTTGGAAAAGGTAACATTTTCACTGAAGTCCTTTTCCACAGTGAAAAGAAAAATATGTCCTAGTAAAATTAAAATGGGGCATGATGAGCACAGGGAAAAACAACAGGCTACTGGTGGCAGAGCTATGACAAAGAGAGGAATATGGGGGTCATTATGACCCCGGCGGATGGCGTTAATATGGTGGAAAGTACTGCCAACAGGCTGGCTGTACTTTTCTCCATATTAAGACTTTGGCGGCAATGTACCACACCGACCGCCACAGCGGTAACTACCGCCGGGCTGGAGACTTCAGTCTCCAGCCCGTCCGCCATCACTTGCCCGCCTGCAGGATTATGACCTCGCTAACCACAATGGTTTTCGTGGCAACCTTACCACCATGAAAACCATGGCGGTAGGCACTATCAGTGACAGGGAATCCCTTCCCTGTCACTGATAGGGGTCTTCCCCGCCCCCCTCCCCAGATTTCCCCACCACCCCTCCTCCTCCCCAGACACCCCCACTACATACACGTACCTTCATTCACACACGAACACACGCATACACACACTCATTCCCACATTCATCCACACATGCATACATCCATTCACACACAGATCCTCACACACTGACATACATACAAGCACACATGCATTCACACAACTCAACATACATGCACTCACACATCCATATGTGCACACACATTCAATATGCATCACACACCGGCATACACGCACGCACAGACATACACCCACACCACACACAACACCCCCGCCCCCTCCCCTGTCGGAGCACCCGAATTACCTGTTGTCAGGGGTCCTCTGGCAGGAGAGGGGATGGGGTGCTTCTGCTAGCAGCAGCGTCCACCAGCAGAACACCGCCAGTCCGTATCATGGGTTATGATACGGTCTGCGGCGGTCTACTGGCGTGGCGCTGCTGCTGGCAGCAGCGCCACCTTACCCCATCCGCTGGCATGGCCACAGCCGGATTTCTGCCATCCTTCTGGCAGAAATCTGGCTGTGGTCATAATAGGGCGGACGGCTGGTAACCGCGGCAACGGTCTTTTGGCGGCCGTCGCCACAGAGGTAGGCGGTTTTTACCGCTGGGGTCGTAATGTGCCCCTATTTGTCTATTTTATCAACCTGCCACTCACTGACATATCCCCCAAAGATTACTGATGTGTGTGCTACATTCTATGAAAAGCTCTATACACAAGGCTGAGTTGACAGCATTAGAGCAGAGGAAGCTTTACTGGGATGACTGCACCTCTCCACAATCACAGCTGAGTAAGACGATGTTGGAGGATAAATCGTAGAGCCATTACTAATCTCCATACCTGTAAATCCCCATTGGGAAAGTGAGTTTTCTCTGGAATTCTGCAATACTGGAAAAGCACTTTTAATTCTGATTCTGCAAAGTGCTATTAAAGAAGCTGAACTCATAAGCTCTCTGTGACCAATATCCAACAAGGTCATTATCTCACTCATCGACATAACAGATAAATACACTGTCTGAACTACTTATTTGTTCAATATAGACCTTACCATTCTTGCTAAGCTGCTAGCCACTAGACTAGGTAAGGTGATCCAATCATTGACCCATGACTTGCAAGTGGGGTTTGTCCCGAGATGATCATCCAGGTACCACCTCTAAGCCATAGTGCACTTATTATGGCAGACCAAGGACCTACAGCCTGAAGCCCTGGCACTGTCAGTAGATAAGAAGGAGGTCTTCGTTAGGGTCTAGGGGGTATCTTTTCTGCACTGTTGAGAGGGCTGGCCTGGGAGATGACTTTGGGTCTGATTTAGATTTTGCTGGACAATTCCTCTGCCACAACGAATGGTGATGGATACCCAGTCCACCACAATCTAAATACCATTGTAGCCTAAAGTATTTAGATTTCGACAGGGGCTATCCGTCACTGTTGTTGCAGAGTAACCCATCCACTAAAATCTAAACTAGGCCCTTTCTCTTTATGTCTGCTGGCTTTATGACTCCCCAAATTCTCGAAGTAACTGTAGTGGTTCTCAATCATGGCACATCAATTTGTTGCACAGCACTCATCATGGTTCCTCCTGGCTTTTAAATCATTATCAATTGTCATATGCAATTCAACTCTTCTGCAGTATAGCCACACCTGCCGAACTGGTGAAATAAATCATTTACACAGATTACATTCTACTCATGTTGACTAAGCACTCGCAGCACTCCTTTTCCTGATTCAATCCTTTCCACTGTTCTTGGGTCACAAAATATTTTTTTATACGTGAGCATATGTATCAGGGGTTAGAAATAGGCTTGGGAGTAATTTAAAGTATGTTGGAGTAATCAAAGTAATTTTGGTATTTCTGCGTTACTCTTATTTGCAATTACTTCTGCTTGCCTAATTGTGAGTAATTTGAGTAATTTTCCATAATTATGAGTAATTTGGGGGCGAGAAAATCCTATAGCGAGAGCACATTTAGCAAGCACATGAAACGCTTGTGATCCCTATTCATGTTCTACTGCATTTCGCACTATTTCTTGGCGCAAAAATGCATCCTTGCATCGATTTAGAGCACAAGGGTGCATTTTGTGTTAGGTAAATAGTGCTAAAAAGCTGGGGGTAAATTGTGGAAAATCCTACTGCAGGAGCACTGTTCATGTTGTTCTGTTGCATGTTACACTATTTCTTAGTGCAAAATGATTTCTCACACCTGTTTTGGGTCTGGGGAGACATCTTTGTGCTACGAAATAGTGCCAAATGCAGAATTACTTTTCTAGTAATTACGTGTGATCCTGTGGAATTCTCAGCTAATTCCATGTGATTACGATACACTGAATAAGGCACAGTACGCCCACCTTAATCTGTTAACGTAGAGCAAAATTCAAATGATTGTGATGAACATAGGACCTCGATATAACTACGTTTTTGGTATGCTCCTTTTGCTGATCCAAAGATTCCTAATGCACAGATAGACTGTGATATAAAATACGTCTGGGATGAGAGAAGATAGAGGCAGAAAACATGTATGCTGCTGCACGTTCTTACTGAATCAGGTGGACTGCGACTACCTAGTCAGAAACCCGTTTTTCTAAATTATTAAACAACAGGTATATGTGCACCTTCCGCCTACATGATGGCACCATGATGGCTGCTGGAGATGTGGCGTACCAAGAGGCAACCTCCTTCATATTACTTCATATGTACTGGCAAGCTATCTGGGAGCAACCAAACACTTCCAATAACCTGCAAAGAGAGGCATCCATGCATTTTGTCTTGTTGCATGACAAGCCTGATGTAGGTGGGATATTGGTACAAAACAACAGCAGATGGTGTTCAACATCTTTTGCTGTTGCAAAGACTTGCATTCTCCAACACTGAATGCGACCTGCCTTAACTACTGTTAAAGAATGGCAGGCAGATATGTTTAGGGATGTCCACTGTGAGCAACATGTATATAAGATAAATGATCAGAGGTTTTAGATGATCAACGGGCCCCTAAGAAGCACAATACGCCAGATGCTCCGTCCCTCAATTATTAGTCCACATACAGCCTTTGTCAGCTCTAGAATCTCCAAACCCCACAGTCTACACGAGGCTCACTTCATGAGGCTCACAGGGCCGACTGTTTGACTTCCTGTTACCCCTGCTATGTGCCCCTTTATCATATTACTACATTGACCATAAATTGTATTATTATATTGTTGGATATAAGCTCTACTACAGGAGTGAGAAATACTTTCCAATGCTACTAGATTTAGATGCATGGTTTTGGTCTTGCCTTCTTCCTCGAGGCGGTCGGTGGATATCGTTACCTGATGAAAGTTTTGCAATACTTTTCTTAGGAATACTGTTTCATTAATATGATCCTCAATACCTGTAGCACTGAAGTCAATAACAGTAAATTAGAATGACCTCCAGTGCCAATGGTAGTGTCTCAAAGTGATAAAATAATATGAGTGACTGAATTTTATTTCAAATTGCCAGACATTCCAGTGAAAGACTGCAGGTATGTTCCCATCTCTATGCTGGACAAGAGTCCTGCTTCAGGTATGCAATCACCTGCAATAATAATAATAATAGCATTCTTGTTAAGTGACATAGGAAGAAATGTTTGCTCCAAATGTGTGAGAGCAATAGAAGCAGCACTTAGGGAGGAAGAAAAAAGGATTGACTTCCTTTCCTAGATTTTCCAGAAAGCTAGTATTCATTTAAATTGTGGTAGGCAGTCTGCCAGCCTACCAGTGGAGTGGAGTCTTCCACCTCTGCAGACCCAGCACAAGGCCACCTTCCAAAACTACGGATCCGCACCAGTTTTTCAGAGATCTATTTTTCAAGAAATACTCCTGCCAAAACAATGGCTCACTTTAAGCAACAAGGTTGTAGAAGAAACAGGGATGGGGCAGGTGGGGGTAGAAGAAACAGGGATGGAATGGGTGGGAATAAGAAACAGGGATGGGGCAAGTTTGGGGGAGAAGAGAAAACATGTGCAAGTGGGAGGAGAAGAAACAGGAAGGATGCAGGGAACTGGAAAAGAAGCAACACATTTGTTAGGGAAAATAATCAACCTGGATAAGGCCGGGGTGAGAGAAAACTATCAACCTGGATAAGGCAGGGGTGAGGGAAAAGATGCAACATGAATGGGGGGCAGCGGATAGTGAAAAGACGCAACATAGAAGGGGGTGAAGGAGAAGAAGCAACATGGACAAAGTGAGGGGGTGAAGAAGCAACTTACATAGGGTATAGGTGGGAAGGGGAGAAGAAAGAAACAAAAAATAGTACCTCAATCACAGAGATGGCAGTGGAAGGACCTTAATAAATTTGAAGCAATCAGTACTTGGTCCATTCTCCTGCAGAAAGCAGAGGAAGTGAAGAAGGCTCATACTGCCCAATTGGAAGGCAGCTTATGAGAGTGACAATGAGACCCACGAATGGTAAGCAGTGGGTAGGGCTCCATTGTTTGATTTTCAGGTGATGCATTAAAGATTACTAATATAGGAAATTATTACCAAATGTCTTAAAATTCATCCTCTGATATGCATCCCGGTAAGAGGCCTATAAATAATTAAAAAGACCAGTAGCAAATGCAATATTCTCCTCAAAACATCGAGCAAAACATGAAAAGTTTAAAATGTTTATGTTCATACAATTCATCACTGCAATCCTATGCAATAACATTAACTAACCCAATGGAAAAAATGAAAAAAGATTTTTTGCAATAGGCAGTCCAAACTCTAGCCTTGGTGCTGGTCACCGAGAATTTAATTTCAGTTTAATGTTCTTTTAGCTTAATGTAAATGTTAGACAGAGGCTCCAATGAAGGACCAGTAAGGAAGCAAATACAATGACTACACCAGACTGTTTGCCCAAATTCGGGGCAGGGCAAGGGAACATGTTCCACACATGGGGGGCTTGCACTAGCAGCCTACTTTTCAGGGTAGTTATCCTATAATTGGTCAGAGATATATGTGTTATCTTTATACCCATTCAAACATCGATAATACTTTTGAGTGCGCTTGACCAAGAAACAAGGGCCTGATTTAGAGTTTGGTAGAGGGGTTACTCCATCACAAACATGACAGATATCCCACCCACCATATTATGATTTTTATAGGCTATAATGGAATCGTAATATGGCAGACAGCATATCCATCACACTCTGCCAAACTCTAAATCAGGACCAAAGACTTTGTGTTCGGCTCTAGATCAAGCAAGCTTATTACACAATGTTTAATAGTGTTGGATGTCACCCATATACACTTGTAAGTCACTCTTAAAATCTTTATTCGGCATGTGGTGGTCCGAAATGTAAGAGAAGAAGTAACAGAGAAGGTTACCATGCGAGACAAGAGCAACTAAATGAAGTTTGTGGTGATCTGATGCTACATCATGGGATATAAAACATGTATTGGGTTGTAATATCCAGATTCCAAAATCTGAAATGGTGTTGTGGCACATAGCCATAGGCCATAACAAAATCATATCTAGTTGGATATATATGAAGATGTGAATATTCTTCACAAAACTGAGTTTGGTCACAATGTCACAATTTTGTCCGCGTTACCTATGTTATGTCATCTATGTCAATGAAAGTAGTCTTAAAAAATTAATCAAATGTAGAATCACACAGAGAGAACATGGTATTTCTTTCATTGTTATCACTACCTGAACAGTACTAATGCAATTTTTGTTTTTTAAAAGCATATCCTGAAAGGGAAAAGCCAAATATAAGGCAAGAATTAGGGTAATCTGAAAGGAGGTACAATAACCAAGAAATAGTGTAAATGGCAAAGTGAGAACAGCATGCTATCTTTGTCTGTCTTTGCATGTGTTTTGGTGAGTTTCAGCACATATCTTTGGCCAAAGAGAACAGCTTCAAGGCATATTATACAACTACAATTTTTCATAAAGTCTAAGAAGATACACCCAAATGACTCCAGCCAGCTGATTTTTTAAGGGATGCAATGCTTTCTGTAAATCTCTGTTTTATGTATTCAGGATGAGTTATTTTTCATGGCATGGTGCCATTTATCAGTCAATCATAACTGAGGCATAGCTGTCTGTAGATTGATGATTGAGAAGTTTGATTGCAAACCATAAGCTATGGAGTTTCTGGTTGAAAAGTCCACCTTTCTCCCCATGTGTTCCCTGAAGCTCCATTTCACTGTCTTCTCTCATCAATTAGGCCCTCCTGCCACCCTCAAAAGATAAACTATACAACCAGGCGTTTTAGGGAACCACGCAAATGCATTTCTGTTTTCATTAAATTATTTACTAGTGCAGGCTGATTTCGTCTAGATTGTTGTCTGTATGACTCCTGTCTATGTGACCACAGAATGTCCAAAGAACAGTCTGACTTGAGTCATTACCTGACGTCATGTCATCCATGGAATTCTGGATATTTGAACCTGATGAAAAAGCTCTGTATGTGGGTGACAGTGGTAGAATGTATTTAAATCAAATCTACTGGGACCTTTCCTATGTTAGATCATGGGAGACACCCTAGGTGTCTGGAATCTTAGCCTGGATCCTGACCACCGCCCATTACTCAAATGAGGCAGTGAGAATTAAGAAAGTCTCCATCATAGACTGCTGAATGTACAAAAAAGGCTCTTGCATAATGTGGCCGTGAGGGATGATTTCAGCATTCCCATATGATGAAGACTGAGAAGCCAGCAGGTAACAGTCTAACTGAGACAAATTAATGTTAAAGGGTGATGACGTCTGAGGGTGAATCTAAATAATGACCGAATATATTACAGTGAGTGTAATATAGAAAAGTTTCACTCACCGTAATATGAGTATTACGAATACATGATTAGGTCATCACAGAAGTCAGTAATTCAACAGTATTCGCTCAGAGGTCATTGATAGGACCATAAACATGGTTCACAAAAGTAACATAATTTTGAGCACATTTACACTTTGAAGTGGGTTTAATACTTTCAATATTCACTAAACGCCAAGCGTTAAATTACCACAAAACTGTAAGTTATGTGTCTCCACCCCCAGAGTAAAGCAATTGGCTTACTCTTGTGTGGCTGGGATACGTCCCTCCCTTAACTCCTGACTCTTCCAAAACCCCTCTAACTCCTCCCTAATTTCATCCCCCTTAGGAGTAAGTCTGCCCCTTTTCCCACTCACTCCTCTGTATCCCTCTCACACCTACTACTAAAACCTATACTTACGTGTGCAGAGACTCTGAAGTCAGGGCAGAGAATTCTGCATGCATAAGTATAGGGTAACATGTACTACAAAGTGCAGTTTGTGAATCAAGCCCACAATTTTCACTGAATAAAGCTAGAACAAAGCTCATGAACTGATGAATGGTTTATGAAGAGTGTTGCCTCTTCAAGGCAGTCACAGCTCGCGGCGCGCAAAAGGGGACGGGGCAGCGCGCAGGGGGGGGATAAAAATTTAATTAATTTTAATAAAAAATAAACACCACACCTCCATCGCTGGCGCCACACCACTCCATCCACTTCTCTGCTGCAGGCACAGGCTCCCAGCCTGCCCTGCGGCCAATCCTGATGCAGGATAACTAATGGAGGAGCCGCCCCTGCTTCAAAGTGAATCTAGCATTTAAGGGATAAAAACAGAGTTAAGGAACCTGAGGTAGTTATTGCAATTGGAAGTCTAATCAAGTTAGAGGGACTGGTCTAAGTGTATAATCGTTTATTGTCTCTATACAATTGGGTGATAGCGAGATCACCAATGTATGGATTGTTGGAAACCAAAAACATTGTTACACTGTACTACAGAAAAGTATATTTCCGCGAAGCACAAAACACATGCAGTAAAATTTAGCAATTATTTTAAACAATACAGGAGTAAATTGTTATTGTTTTACTTCAATGTGTACATGTACGGGCAGGTAGGGACCTAAGAAGTTAATATTCCATGCTCTTCACTGGCTGTGGTAAGCCATTTTATGAGAATACATTGAAGCAGGGGGACATTGTTTTCAAAAAAGCTGAAAGGACATCCCAAACTACGAGTATGGCATATCCATGAAGTCAACGGAGAACGAAGTTTAGTATAGTCACCTATAAAATGCCTAGGAGACCTAGCATTAATTTATTGGTCATACACACATGAATCTGTTCAGTTTATTCACTTAGAAGTAAGCACCTCAGATCTTAACATGATTCATCTACAACAGGCTGCAGAATGCTATTAATGTGAGCGAACTGCAACATAAGAGTCGAATTCTTTAAATCTACTGAATGTATCGGCCTTGTAAAGAAATTGATCCACTATTCACTTTAGCAATTTATTAGTAACCGATTTGGAGTGTGTTATGACGCCATGTAGGTTAAGATTAATATGTGCACGTGCGACTTTCCTTTGTATTGTAAGGGCGTGAGAGAGGCTGGGAATTCCAGACCTTGGGTAACGAGGGCAGTGACAGTTGGATGGACGCCGGGAGGAGGAAAACGGGTTATGCAAACCCTGCCCTACTGTGTGTTGTATTCGTTGTGCCTTAATAAATAAAATGGATCGTGAATTTCCCAAGACTGGAATCTGTTTTCACAGAGTGGACAGTTCATACGGTGACTAGATGCGCGTAGGGGTTGAATGTTACTTCAGCAATAATCCCTGTAAACACATGTTACATAAAATGAAACTTTATAAAATTTCACGCCTAATAAGTTATATATTGCTGTGTTTTAAATCAGAAGCATATTACATACATTCGATTATGAACATGCCAATGGCCTCAGGTCGACCTATCCTGTTACCTGCCAAGTCAATTTAATTCCTTCTCATACACGTCACCCAGGTGACAGGGAATACAAACAGGAACCTAGCGAGACCCCAAAAATTCTTAAAATTACACTGGGGAGAGGGAGACAGAGTCGTAGGTAGACATAGAGGAAGGATTTAGATAGAGAAATAGACAAGGCAGAGATCACATAGACAGAAAGGTCACTTTCTCAGTGGACCCTTGAAAAGTGGGGGGACCTAGCCAATCGCCCACTTTGCCCATGCCTTAAAACAGCTTTGACCGACAGTAGAGTCTCCACACACATCAGTAAACATTTGTGGTAGGTAGTGGGTGGAAAAAATGGCAGACATACTACAAAAGGTATCGGATTAATGAGGAGTAAGAGAGGTTGATGGACGGTCAGAGTGGACTTCAAGGACTGACATCGCCCAGCCACACAAAAGCAAGCCAACTGTTATTAACAGGGCATAGTGACATGTAACTTACACTTTTGTAATAAGTTTAAATTCAGAGTCTGTGAATACCAAAAAGTAGTAAATTTACTCGGTCAAAAGTATAAACTTAGTGTAAGTTACATTTTGTGAATCACACCCAAAACGTCCTACACACAGCTGGAGAAAAGTTCTAGCTTGGTTGGTCCTTTAGTTATACTACTGCTGAAGATGGATCCTTAGTTTGACAGTCTATTTTCAGATTGGAGTCTTGAAATGTGATAGCATGGTTCTTATTGACTTGGCAGAAGCAGTGCCAGAACACCATATTCTAAACAAGTCCCTCAAACAGATTTTTAATTGACTTTTACCAAGTCCAGTTAGACAAGGCCTTTTCAGAACGATAAGGATGCTATCGAACTTGAAAGCAATATGTCGTGGACACACTGTGGATTTACTAGTAAGGTCCACAAAAAACATGGCAAAAACACTAGGCAAATCCGTACTCTTTTGCTCGCAAAACCTACACTTTGCATGTTCTATCTCAAGTAGACTCAGTTAACGAAGAAAATCAAATTTCACATGTTATTGTACTTGTACTAGAGAGCGTGATCCTGCAAAGACACTCCCATCCCATATAGTCATTTTATCCCTCAACAGATTTTAATGGTACGTCATGCATCATTGCTGCCAAGATAGATGCTGCCAAGTTTAAAACAATGCTCTTTCACTCCTTATCGCATTGCATTATGGTCTGAGTATTTCCATTTTATATGACAAAAGCACTGGACAAAAAGTTCGCTTTCCAACTTTAATACATAATTGAGTGCTTGCAGCATTAGCGGTTTATCGTTCTTTAGCAACAAAATTACCATGACGGGCTACCAGGCCTAGACCCATTGATTCTTGAATTTTCAGACCACAAATACATCAACATTTAATGTACACCTAGTGCAGATCAGCAGGCCTTACTCAAAATACGTAGGTGCCTGGCACGTTTCCTTATCTATTTGTTTCAAAAACATACTCTTTCAGATGCAAAATCTTGGCATTTTGCAAGATCCCTAAGCTACTCAGCTTATTTAGAAACATTCTGTCTTACGAGGTAATAGCTCATTGCCCTCATTTAACATTCTATTTATGCATCTTAGTTTTATTTTAGAAAGTTAATGGGTAACAGCCGAGGGCCTGGAGATATCCATCTCCAGCCCGGTGGCCGCCATTGTTCCGCCTGCGGGATTATGACCCTGCCTACCGCCACGGTTTTCGTGGTGTTCGTAACGCCATGAAAACCATGGCGGTAGGCCATATTAGTGACAGGGAATTCCTTCCCTGTCACTGAAAGGGGGCACCCCCCTACCTCTCCAGTTACCCTCAGCCCCCCACCTCTCCAGTTGTCCCCACCCCCTACATCCATGCCCCCTTCACACACATGCATACACACACTCATTCACACATACCTACACGCATGCATACATCCAATCACTCACTTCCAAACATACATGCAGACACGCATTCTTATTTCACAACATACACGCACTCACACGTCCGTACATGCACACATGCATTCAACACTCACCACACACCCGCATTCCTGCACACACATACATTCACACATCCTCACACCCCCACACATCACCCCCCACTCCCCTACCCTGTCGGAGACCCAACTTACCTGGATCCAGGAGGACCTCCGGCAGGAGACGGTATGGGGCGCTGCTACCGCCATCAGCGCCCGCCAGCAGAACATCGCCAGCCTGTATTACTTGTCATAATACGGCTGGCCAAGGTCTACTTGCGTGGCGCTGCTGGTGGTAGCAGCGCCACCTTACCGCCATCCCCTGGTATGGCCACAGCTGGATTTCCACCCTTCTTGTGGCAGAAATCCAGCTGTGGTCATAATATGGCAGACGGCTGGCAGCCGCGGCAATGGTCTTTTGGTGGCCGTTGTCGCGGCTGTAGGCGGTTTTTACTGCCAATGTTATAATGAGGGCCAAAATCTTTTGAACAACTTCCTAGATTGAAGAACTTTTCGACATGAACTGAAGAACTTCTTCATCAGAACACACATCAAGAAAAAGAACCTTGATCCACCAAATACTGTTAATTATCGACCAATTTTCAATAGCCTACTCCTAGGAAAACTGACAGAAAGGCCATTGTTCTCCCAGATTTTAAACTTTGATGAGGAAAGCAACCTATTCTCAGACCAAAAGTCAACATTCCTTCAAAGGGGGAGGCTCCAAGGCAGTGTTGGTATCCATCTGGGACAACCTGAAACTAACAATGACAAAAATGAAGTGGTGAGGCAGAACAACGACTTTTTAACCTATCAGCATCCTTTGACAATGTCCATTATCAGCTGCTACTACTGAGACTAGACAAGCTTTATATATGAGAAAATCATTCAAATGGATCTCTGCCTATCACAAAACCAGTATTATTATCTTGGCCCTGTTCATCTCTTCTATTCACATCCTATGCTGCACCA
This sequence comes from Pleurodeles waltl, assembly GCF_031143425.1. NCBI lineage: Eukaryota > Metazoa > Chordata > Amphibia > Caudata > Salamandridae > Pleurodeles > Pleurodeles waltl. Next base: position 622,847,926 of record NC_090438.1, on the reverse strand, counting down.
TCCATAAGGCTCTAGACTTTTCCATCTCAAGTACCTCATCCCCTTACTTGGTTAGATCATTCAACTTCACATGTTACAACTATGCAGTTGGCACACAGATTATACCAACTAAGCAACTACCTATGTGCCACTGATGAATGGATGTTGATCATCCATCTTAAACTCAAGTCAACTGAGATCATGGTTGCTAGATGCTCCACCCTTAAGGCAAGGTGCATCATCCACAGGCTACCCAAGGGAAACTCCAGTGGAACTCCTAGAACAGGACACTACACTAAAGAAGAACACCTCAATTCATCATCTCTACCTATAGGAAAAAGACCACTGTTGAAATGGCATTTTCACTTTGCTCGAGTGCTAAATAGTCACAGAAACACCAGCTTAGCACGCAACTATTGATTGTTGTAATTAGTGTAGGCTGGATTATAGGGATGCCTAATCATCATAGAAATCACAATAACTAGACCCTACTACCGCCATCTGCAATCAGTATAGAATGGAAGACTGTTTCCCAAGGCTTCCCAACAGTTACAGTAACACCACAATTTGATATGATCTTGGTTGGCTGTAAGCAGTGCAGGCTGGACAAAGGAGATCCAACAATGGAACCATACCACAACTAACTGTAATCATTACAGGCTATAAGACAGATAAACTCTTGGTGGTGCTGATAAAACTCTTCTAGATCAGCTAGCGAGTAAGAGAATATTCCCAGCCTGCCATAGGACACCATCAATCAACATACACCAAGCCTCACATTATCAAAGAATATGAGCATTAAGTTCATGAAGAGATGTGCCATATTTAGCTGACATCCTGGAGGACTTTCATATAGTCCATGCATGCAGCCCCCACCCACAGCCCTCACCATATTCAAAGCTGGAAACAGTCAAGTATATACCAAACACTTCCTCCTTGTTAAGCTTATTCTCTGTACAATTTCCTCCAGGGTGTACCTGAAGAAATTGACCAAGGAAAAACCCAGAGGATATGGCAATTTCAAACAACTTGGAATCTGATATCAGGTGCGAATACCCTGTTGCCCCAAATGTCGGACTTCACTGTGAAATCTGATTGAGATCAAAAGTGGGTGAACATAAAAAGGAAAGTGCAGCCTGTCTGACTTAAAAGGATTGAGCGTGATGTGTTGATCACTTGCTTGAGTGTGCTGATCACTTGTTTGAGTTAGGTGTCATGAATGTTATAAATACCATGAAAATCTATCAGCCTGAAAGTAGAACAACTGATCCTATTGGTGAATGCTTTGTAAAGTATTTGAGGATTCCATAATGTCTGCTCTGAAAGACCCATTTACTTTCTGCACTGTAATAGCAAACAGAAGACTGCTGGGGGTCTAATGGCAGTACAAAGGGCCAAATCTGTGATGTCATCAATTGATAAAGAGTGCCTCATGTCACTTCTTCCACCCTTTCATTTTTTTACAAGACACTCTCAATGTAGACAGCACTCCCAAACTTTTGTTAGATTGTAAAACACAGTTCTACACTTGGCAGTTGTAGTGTGCCACAAGCTACAAAGCACTTGCTCCAACCATGTATCTATCCTTCAGGCAAGTCTTTCCATACAGAGTTGGAGGTTCTGAGGCTTGGCAGGCCCTCCAGTTATTAATATGAATGTATTTGTTAGTGATCAGTAAAGTATCAAACGTTTTATTCATATATCCAATCCTCTAATTATTGTATTTTATTGAGTGAAATTCATTGATTATTTTGTATCTATGTTTAAAACAACATGGTCAATGCATTTTGAGTAATCTACACTTTGTCAATGGGATTGCTAAACCACAATCTACAAAACAGAATAAATGGAAAAGTGTTTAACCACTAGCATAAACAACACCATATGCGGCACAATGGTTTAGCAATATGTCACAATAATATTGCTGACACATGCACATCAACCTTTAGTAAGATAAATCATCCTCCCATTAACATTTTGATGAATTGCCATCCACAGAATCTAAACTGAGTAAAGTAGAAGGCTGTGGTTGCAGCTGTGGTCAAAACAGATATCAGATGTTTTTGGTGTGATGAGAGGGTTGTGGATTATCTAATCTCTTTTGCAACTGCAGTCCATAGTCAATGCCTTAAAACTGATACATCTTGACTTTGAAAATGTCCTCTGTGCAGAACATCTGGCTGCAATAGCATGACGATATAGTCTACTACATTATGTTGCCATACATATGTTACAAATATTGACCAAACTACGCTTCTCACATCTAAAACTTTTGATAAGCATTTTGTTCCTCTAAAGTTATTAATGAAGGTAATAGTGGCTTAAATTATCCCTCCTGTTCAATGTCCACCAACAATCCCCAAGCAAGCACAGCACAGTTTTTTATAGACATTTGTATTATTCATACTAACAATAGCAAGGCAGGGCAATCGGGTACGTGGGCCCCAGGTTCCCAGACTATGGCCGTTATACTGGTGTGAGCTAGGAACTGCCCATTCCCTATACCAAAGGTCTCTTAGGCCGCTTTGAAAGTGATCAAATCCTCTCTAGGGTTTAGACAGTTAGGGTCTCAGAGCTGCCTCTGTGACATGTTGTGAAATCCAGTAACTCTGCAAGAGTAGGGAAAGCTGGTAGATCCCAGAAAGTAACATCCCAGGCGAAGGGGGCCTTAGACAGCACCACCTTCAGGGCTCACTCCCATAAGGATGCATTATGTTTGATGAGGTACGAAACTAGTGTCGATCCCACCCACCAGAATGGAGCAGCTGTAGCAGTGTAGTGCCATGTGTCTCATCCGCCAATAGGGCCTTCTCCCAGGTCTACCGCTCCCAAAGCCAATGGGCTGCATTCTGCAACTGGGAGGCCAAATAGTAGAACTTCCTGTTAGGGATCGCAAGCCTACCATCCAGTGTGGGCAAGTACAGGAATTCATGGCTACCGAGCTCCTACCTCCCGCTCATATAAGCATCGTGAGTAGGGAAATCATGGCAAAACACAATTTTTGCCACAGCCACTCGTCCCATTAGAGACAGCAGAAGGGCATTCCAGAATTGTACAGAGGCACTCAGACCTTTGATGATTCTGTCAATGTTACAACACTTCCACTATTGTTCCGCACATGCCATCAGGATATCCAGGTACCGAAACTGTTCAGTTACCCTTCCTAATGACAGAGACTGCATAGAAGTAGGATCTGCTGCAGCCAGCAAACCCAGAGGAAACACCAGTGACTTTGGCTGGTTGATCCGTAGGCTAGTAACCTCCCAAACACATCTAGGTATTGTAAAAGCAAAGGTAAGAACTCTTGTGGGGCAGTAAGATAGAAGCGAGTGCTGTCGGCATAGAGGGACTCCAAATGAATCACATCCCCAACTCAGATACCCCATTCTGACATTTCCTATCAAATCTGAAATACCAGTGGTTCCACCACTAAAGGCAAAAAGTAGGGGCGAGATTGGGCAGCCCGGTCACGTGCCCCTGCTTACCACCCCGGCAGTGGGTGCAGTATACAACACATGCACCCATGACCGAAACTGCAGGTCGAATCCCATTGCTTCCAATCCACACATCAGATAAGGCCAATCCTCTGTATTGAATGTCTTGGAAATATCAATAGAGAGCACCGCCATTTCCTCTTTCCTATCCTCAACTTCACGCGTGACATGCATCAGTTGTCTCAGATTTCTAGTTGTGTTATGTTCTGGAGTAAACTCACACTGGTCCTGGTGGACCAGCCAGGAATCACCAGCCGCAACCACAGGGCAAGGACTTTACAGAGAATCTTCGTGTCTGTGCTGATCATTGAGAGCGGGCTATAGGCAGATGGATCAGAGGCTGCTCCTCCTGGCTTTAACACCATAGCAATGCAGCCATCTTGCATGGATGGGGGCAACACACTTCGTTCCTGGGCCTCTAGGCACACCTCAAGCAGCCTTTGGGTAACCTCTGAAGTGAATACCTTATAAAACTCGACTGGAAAGCTGTCACTCTCCAGTGTCTTCCCTCCTGGAAGGCATGCAAGCGCCGTCCTAACCTCCTCCAGTGTGAGATCGGTATCCAACTCCTGTGCCACATTCGCCCCCACTTATGGGATTGGGCAACTTTCCAGGTAGTCGGCAATGCGCTCTGTATCTAGGCAGTGTGGACAGCAATATACCTGATCCAGATGTTCCTTGAGGGATTGTACTATTTCATGTTGAGTATAGGCATCCCGCACCCGGAACGTCCTACGGTGTAAAATAGGATGACGTGGCATCTCCAGACGGAGGATCCAGGCCAAGAGGTGCCCAGAGCTGTCCCCCTCCCTGTATATCGATTGATGATAGGACCTCAGAATGTAGTGTTCAAGCTGATCCCCCACTGATGCCACCTGACGCTGTAACATCATCTCCTCACTGCAAATCTGTTGATTGTCTGGAGGGAGTCTCTGAATCTCCACCAGTGCTTCACCCTTGTGAAGGAGCTCTGACTGTAATGCTCGATCCCCACAGGGGAGACCCACACATTGTCATCTCAATACAGCCTTCATCGATTCCCATTCCATCGCTGCATTGGGTAGTAGCACAGTTGATCTCAAAGTAGTCCGCCAGGGCACACACCAGGGCCTCTCTGCCTACAAGGTCCAGCAGGTTACAAATGCATGGTCAGAAAGGTAGTGGGACAGATGGGATACTTCTTGTCCTTTGGGGCCAAGTGTGCGGACAATAAAAGACAATCAAGCCTGCTGAAAGTGCTATGGGTCAGGGAGTAACAAGTACATTCCTGCCTCATCGGGTGTAATTCCCTCCAGACATCACACAGCCCTAATTGTGTGACGATCTCCCACAACTTGGATGTCATCCATGGCTTAGTATGTTGCCAAGGTAGGTGACGATTGAGTTCACTATCAACAATATAGTTAAAGTCCCCCACCCAGAACAGGCTAACATTGACTGCTGGGGACACAACATCCCTTTCTGTAATTTAGAAGGATTCATTGTTTACGTTGGGTCCATAGGAGTTTACAATGACCAGGTCTACACCATCCAATCTGCCCTGTAGCATCTATGTCTGTCTCCATATAAGTCAATGCAAATGGGACAGTGGGGTGAACCACACCAACGTCCTACAGGAGAATTACAAATAATTGGTGTAGTATACCTCACCCCTCCATTTCTTTGCCAGTTTATTAACTTTAGTTTCAATGAGGTGAGTTTCCTGTAGGCACGCAATACCAACCCCATCCCTTTTGAAAAGGGAAAACACCCTATAGTGATTTTCATAAGTGCCTAACCCCCGTACATTCTAAGACAGTAGTCTATACTTTCTTGGGATAGTCATCTAGCTGGCACATCAGTTGGCCCACTTGCTTGCCTGCCTGCCCACGTCAAGATGGCTATGAATCCAAGAAATCAAACAAATAGAAATTTTCATATAGCTTCCCACCCCTCACTAAGGACAAGTAGTGTTAAACAAAAAACATATACATGCCCACAGAAAGCGATGTGCCGGGACCTGCAGCATCACCCTCGCCCCTCACACAAATACAACGATCCTTGCCACCCAGCAATGGAATCCCCCTAACTGCTCATATGAAACAATAAGGAAATAATTTTGACATCTAATGGTTAACTGTGTAAATACACTCCATTCTACAGGTGCTCTTGCATCCGCCATCCCCGTGTACTCCGGTGCCCCCTTGTATTTTTCTAGTGTCAGGAGACTCTCATGAACCGTCATACATCTATCACCAACAATCTCCTGTGCCACCCTGTTCTCAAATGCTAATCACACGTAAGGGCCTAGGGTCAAACCAGTACGACAACTCTCAACTCGTACAGTGCCATTCTCTCAACTTTTGCAGTCTCTATTACCATGTAGAACATTCCTTTCTGCCCAATGTCACCGTATCACGGTCCTTGGAAATGATAGCCCATCTCCCAGGTTCCAGTATCTGGGTTGACATCTCCAGTATTTGCTGTGGAGTCCTTGTCGTCCTTGAAGGATACCTCCCCATGGGTCTCCAGCTCCATCTGTTGGTCGGTAGTTGTTGCACCACCTTTGTTTATCACCTAACGGCCATAGCAGACAGTCAAAGGTTATGTCGCTCTTCCAGGAGGATGCTATCAGCACCAGCGCCGATTACCACTGACATGAAAAGCCTCCACTTCAGCCAGGGGACCACTTGAGGGGTGCCTGCCATGTCCAATCAAGTCCAGGCTCTGGCTGCTCAAAAAACTGGGATTTTCCTGTGTCAATGACTTACAGCTTAGCTGGATAATGGAGCATATATCTAAGACCCATAGTCCGGAGCCGCTTTTAACTTCCAGGAACGTCTTATGGTACTCTTGTACATTTTGAGTGTAATCGGGGTATATCACAATATTCCAGCCCTAAAATTGTGGAGTTGGGGCTTCCCTAGCTGCCCACAGTCTCACATCCCTGTCCCAATAAATCAACAGATGAGTGATGAGAGCCCTAGGTGGTGCGTCTGGTGGGAGAATGACAAAGTGGTTAGACAGTCCTGTGGTCCTTAGCTCCTCTTTCACCCATTGTTCCAGGAACTGCTCTGCCGACTGCCCATCCGCCCACTCAGGGAAGGCCAGCAAGCATATGTTCTTTCTCCTCGGCGTCCCTCCACATCTTCAACTAGATCCTCAGGAGTGGCAGAGACTGTAGTTATGCATGCTACCTGTTATTTCAGCTGTCACACTTCAGTCTGAAGGGCTCAATCAATCAATTCAAGTATTTGTAAAGCGCAACTTGTCACTCCACAATCTGTCCCTCCAGTGCCACCCATTTCGACCTCTGCCAACTCCTGCCATCCAATCATCCCAGTTGCTCAGGAGCCCAGTGGACAGTGCCCCACATGCCCGCCATCAGTGCATGCCCTCATGTGACTAAACTAGTGAAGTCGTCACAGTGCAACCCCCGCTGCATGCTGGGATCTTTAGGACTGTTCAGGCCATCAATATTATCCCCTCATCGTAAGGCTTGTCATCTTATGGCTATCCGGTCATTCAGGTAAAGGAAAGAGGGCAAAGACAGCAGCCCGACTGGGTGCCTCCCCTCTGCTCCAGCCCCCTGGCACCAGGGGTCGGGGAGCCACAGGGGATGGGTAGAAGATTTGGCTGTAGTGCTCAGGGCCCGGCACCCTCAGCAAGTCTAGAGTTTTGCCTTTCCCCCAGGGCCTCGACACGTTGCAAACCATGAGGCCCTCTCTCCGCTACTGGCACTGCAGGCACTTTGGCGTACACTCTTCTTGAGCGGTTAGTATGGGAGTAGTCATTGGTCCCCACTCCCGAGGCAGCTACAGCATCCTGGCACTTAGGTAAAGCTGCTGGCTCCCCGCTGTAGGCTGTTGGTCCAAACATGCTAGGCCCGCATCACTGGACATCGTCTGTCAGGGTACAAAACTGCTCGTACTATCTGTCTCCTGACACCTGCTCAACAACCAGGGATCCTCTTCACCAGAGGGTCTCTCAATGCAGATCACATCAACGGTAGGGCTGACGGAGGCTGCCGCCTCGCTGCCAGTCTGGGCACTCACTCCATTGACTGCAGTCTGGTGGATTGCTCCCCTCCGCTCATCTGCAGAGAGTCACTGGTGGTTTAGCACCCATCTCCCTGTCAGGTACCGGGGTTCTACTTTGGACAGGCTACCCCCACTCCAAGGTAGGAATCAGCCCTTAGCCGTGTTACACTCTAGGGCCGGTCTGGCCCTCAAATCTCACTGATCGTGTTCCCCAGTGACAGATGAGCTGCCGTCGGATGTGCCGCAGGCAGATTCGGTGCTGTGGGCCACAACAGTTTACTGGAGTCAGTCTGCCGCTCCAGGGTAATTTAGATCACCTCGCTTGCCCCCGATCAGTCAGTCATTAGGAGGCAGTCCCTGAGTCGTTGGGCCAAGTAGGGCACCTGTAGTTGAAGGATGGTGCAGGATAGGGTGGCCGGGAAAGATGGAACTCCCTAACAGCGCATCCTGTTGGCAATCTTGTTGGCCACACCCAGCAAGCACAGCACAGTTAAAAGGATAGTCATATAATAAGCCATGGTAAATATAAGGCCTACGACCTTTGGTCAAGATATCCAGGGGTTGAACAGAAGTCTTTTAGAAAAGAGCCAATGTGCAGCAAAAGCCTCTTCTGGATGCAAAACTCACCATGTAAAGAAATATGTGCTTTGATTGAGTCATCCCAAACAACAAGGCTACGTCTCCTCTAAACTCATATGCCCCATCACAAGATTTTCCTGTGATTTATTCTGTAGTAATCTTCATTAGTCTTAAATATAATTTACAAACACATTCCATTGAGAATAGATTTTATATTGCTAACAATATTTATGATACAATATTTGTCAGACGATATTTGGTACCATACACCATATGTATCTCATACCTCATCTATTGTGAAGTACATAATCAGTGCACCCTCAGCTGAAAAAGGCTAATTTTGCCATAGAAATAGCACAGACAGGAACTGGAATTTTCCATGCACATACATGGTTAACTCAGGGATGATCCTCCCTTGAATTTTTCGGGTGGGTCTTGGGTGGTTGTTGTAGTCATGGTGGGCTTGTGTCATGCTAGTGGGATGTGATCTTGTGTTCTGGGGCATCAAGAATCCTGATCAGGTTGTATGGTTGTCAGCCATCCACCACAGTATGGCAACATGGCGCCTCCGGGAACCTCAAGCAAGACCTGGTCCACATGCAGGTAACAGAGAACATTACTTATTGTCGGGGAATCAGTGCATGCATCAGGGAAGGAGTGGAGAATGCAAGTGATCATCCTCAAAAAATACTCACACACCACAGATGAGAAAGGTAGTGAGTACTCATTTAGACCATAAACGTGGCAAAGCAGCGATAGACTTTGATGATTCGCTCTGTTTCTCTTTATTTCTTTGCATATAATCAGAATTATTCAAGGTTTAGTGTGTTGTAAATCTCTGGATCACCACATCCACCTTTTATTTTAAAATTCTACTAGTTTATTTTTCAATGTGTGTATCTATTACTTTCGTAGGCAGCTACCAACAGAAGGTTATGCAGGTATGTTCCTCTAGGTTAAACGTATTTCCAATCCCGCTAATGCTTTGTGTCTGACCTTATGTGAAATTGTTCAGGTCCGTTCTAGTAGGAAAAGTGAGTTACCTTCTTGTCACGTGGACATTACATGTTTCCAGCTCAGTGCATAGGACTGTCAGCCTCCGAGCTTCAAGTAACTGCTAACAAACAATTCTACAACTGATTCATTGTTGGGCAGATGCAGCCAAGCTACCTTCACAAGAAGGAAGGCAGGCACCCATGATGAACAACTCACTTCTATTCAGCAGACCAACCAGTTAAACTGGATCACAACTATGATGGTGCTGCCTTTTAGACGCTAGTCTGAATTAAAGCATCTCTCACTCTGCATGCAGTCTTCTAGCCCTGATGAAATGTGTTGTCAACATGTTCATGACATTTAAGAGTGCATAGACTATTACACTCTGGAGAGGTCTGGATCAGGATTTATGGAGGTTTCTTCCAATAACTGGTCCCATCAGAAATCTCCCAAGCATTAAACAAACTATACTCTAATATATTAGAAAAAATGTGGCACCATCTACCGCATTACGTTCTCCAACTCAGTGCTGGTGTTGCATTTTTGGAAGTTTTATGCTCACAAGGGAAGAGAAAGGAATTTTGCCTTTCATAGGAGATGTTTACGGACCCATGCATAATGATGGCTACAATTTACATGATTACAAATTATTGTTTTTGGTCACTGGGAGCTGTTAAGCTGTGGTGGTGACCTATGAGAGATCATCCTTCTCTGGCAGAGAATATGAGGCGGTATTGTATTCGACAGAAGTCTGAATTTCCTCTTCCCTCTGGCATTTGAAATGGGAGACAATGCACAATTCGGCTTCATAAATTTGCTGAACTAAGGAAAATATTTGTAATGCAGAATCAATCAGAACTATAATTTAGTACTATGTGACTATTATATGTGGGGGTCAGAGTACTCCGTTCTTCATGGGCTATGTTACGGTTCTATTCACTTTGTGGCAGAGAATATTCACATACAAATACGGATATGACATTTTCTCTGCTAGGAACTTGGAGTTGAGTTTGATTTTATTAGATATATTGGTCTGAATTTGGGTAATTTACTCTTGTTAGCCCTGATGAAGTAGATGGTGACCATACCATAATGATGAGACATTTGGCTACAGGCTTCAGGATCCGTCAGAATCGCAAACAGATTGTGAAGGATGAAAATAAAGATGAAAAAAATTGAATGATTATAAACAGCGACATTCTCCTCTCCCCTGAATCTCAGCTACAACTTTTCAATTAATGCACTATACATTAACCAGCATTCCCTGTAATGCTGCTAGGGGTGCCAATTTGTTCCCATCACCTAGGATATTCTCTGCCCTCCTACAATTGTTTCTCATCTAACATGCATCAGTTCATGTCCTCCTTCCAATTATGCATGCCTGGAGGGTCGCTCTCCTGCTTATTTTAAGGGTTATGGCTTTCCCAGTCTTGCTTCTCATCCCCAGCCGTCTCCACGTGCGCGATCGTGATAGTTCTCAACATTCTCTAACAGGTAAGTGTTCTAAGAAAAAGATCACACCCACTTGTGTACTAAATTTCGGCTCAGCACGTGTGTAATGTTCACAGGGATCGGAGTTCCAGATTATGTGGTATCTACAGCTCTCAGTAATTGCCGGGTGTAATAAATACTTCACCCTTCATTAAATTTTGGCAGGTCACACCTGATGGAATATAACGGGGGAAACAGTGCAGTAATTGCTCTAAAATGCAAATTTTAATGCAATAAGCTGGACCCCATATTTCTATGAAAAAAATGACTGCTATACACAAAGCAGTATAAGTATATGCAGATGAATGCAGTACTGTCCCCCTCGTTTCTCACTGAGAGGGGCAAACGGCCCGAACAGGCACTGTAACCCCTGCCCCTAGTAGAAAGAGGGCTTTGTCTCAAGATAATTTTCCTTTTTTCTCTCCTCTTATGTAAATTGACACATAAATTCTGACACGGGCGCGGCACATTTATATATAGGGGTCTGAAAGAGGAACAGAATACTTTATAAGTGCCTCATTTTGACAATGAAGTGCACCTGAGTCATTAAAGATATAGGTTGTGCCATCATTCAGTAAGGCTAGCCTAAGACATTCAGACCAGCTCAAGGTGGTAGAGGGGCTCAGCATTCTTGCATCCTCTAATGCTGATAGGGGAGACTGTGAGTCATATCTCTGCAATGCTTAGGGCCAGCAGAATGGGACTAAGCACCCAGGAATCAGCAAGGCTAGCCTGGCAAATTATGAGCAGCCATAATGTGGTAGGGATAGTGTGATTTTTCCTGGCTAGCATGGCTCAGCATACTTTCGCCTTCTAATGCACATAAAGGGAGATTGGGGGTCATAATTTCACAATTGGGCAGGTCAGAAGAACGTGACCAGTTTGCTAGGATTCACCAAGAAAAACCTGAGACATTGAGCCCAGTCTCCATGTGGTGGTGGAGGGAGGGGTGCTACCAGGGATCAACATGCTTTCATCTTCTCATACCTACAAAGATAGATTGGGGGTCAATTCACCACAATGTGAAGGGTCATCAGGAAAGGTTCAAATGGCTAGGAAATCAGCTAGGGCAGCCCAAGACATTACTGTCGGCCATAGTGAGGTAGTTTGATTTTATTTCTTATTGGCAGGGCTCAGCATAATTGCATCTTTACATGCTGATAAAGTCAGATTGCGGATCATACCCATGCAATGCAAGGGGTCAGCAGGATGTTGCTAAACGCCCAGGAATCAGTGAGGCTATCCCAGGACATAGTGGCCAGCCTTAAAGGGATGTTGCTAAACGCCCAGGAATCAGTCAGGCTATCCCAGGACATAGCAGCTAGCCTTAAAGTAGTCAAGTTTTAAGTGCAATGTCCCTGCATGGCCCAAGACCAGAGTTCTTGAATGAACAAGAGAGGCAAATGCTCTCTGTTCTCAGAGCACACTAAAGCTGCAGTATCCAGGAACCTCAATAAGCACACTCGATGGGGTGTAGCAGCATTCAAAGGAGTTGATTTGGGTGCTGTGCAGGGCAAGAAATGTCACCTATTTCACAGGCCTTAGGCATGAGGTTAGAGCAGAGGTAATGGGAAGAGAGAAGGGTAGAGTGGAATGGACCTGACAAAGGAGCTCAGAAGGGTAGTTAACTTCTGGGACATGAATAAAAAGTGTTTGTCAAAAGGTGCCCAGGTCAGAGAAGGGTTTGGCTAAGATCTAACAAGCTAATCTGAGAACTACCAGGTCAGTGCTCTGCTGGGGTTCTAGCTGAAACCATTGAAGCAGAGTAAGGCTACTTCCACCTTATTGTCTCTTTTTAACCATGCAATGTTAGTCACTACGAACAATGAAAGTGGGAGGTGTTTTGGAGGCATTTCTAGCAAATCAAGAGGAAGCCTCATTAGGTAAATGAAACAGAGCAAGGCTCTCTGTGGTCCATGAGAAGAAATGAGCACATATGGAGGGGTGAGGACAGCAGGGTAGCACAAGCCAAGATGATTTGCTCTTGCACTGTTAGGGCAGTAACCTACCAAGCGATTCATCTCTAATTTCACATTCCTACTTCATGGGATGCATTTGTTTATCAGTAGACAGTGTCCCTGCCTTTAAAAATAAAAAATGGCTAATGCTTATGTCGCCAATTCCCATTCTTGCCCTTTTGGTATCCTTTTACTCATTCAAAAGCATCTCCACCTGGCACAAGTTGCTGTATCAGTTACTGGGCCTTCTCTGATCACACTCACCTCTTCTGCTGTAGGGGCTCACATCATCATGCTGCCTCTGTGGCTAAGCTGCTTAGTCTTTATTATAATTATAATTGCACTTCTATCTCTGAAGTATACTCATCCAACACACCACCAGGCGTTGTATTCCATAACACAATAACCTCTGTGGTTATCATGAATGACATGAAAAGTTTCAATATAGGTTCAAAACAAACAGAACGCCATCCCAATCCCACACACCACACAGTGGAGCTTGCTACCCATGTTCGTAAACGCTTCAGTGACTTACATGAGGTAGTCAGAGAAATACAAATGCTACAATACAATATAATGGTATGTCTTTGGGAATTGATGTGAGGAGTAGTAAGTAGTTAGCTACCAGTATTTGGAAGTAAGAGTAATTCCCTGGTATTTTATAGTGGTAGTACTCCATGGAAAAGGCAGGCCCTCTTGTATGTGATGGACTTTACCTAGGTTGACAGTAAGGCGTAAGGCTTCAGACATGGACATATTTAGCTTACATACCATATATGTTGTCCATCAATGTGGGAACTGATGTTGCTGGGTCAGATAGAGATGCTTAATAACTTACGAGTTTCTGCTCTGACCAATTAGTATGATCGCGGTACAGATAGGCCACACCACATATATGAAAGTCTGTCCAAACACTTGCACTATGATTGCCTCTTTAATTAAGCCTGATATCACTCTATTCTACCCTAGGCCTAAAAAACAACCCCTACACCACTCCATTCTCTCCTAAACCTAAAAACTGTCTATCAGGAGTACCACTCTTTAATGTTGTCACTAATTCTTTCTATGACTGTCAATAAAGCCTGACTTACATAGATTTATTAACTGTAGACAAATTGTGTTCAGTATTATATTCTGTACCTTTGCTTGTCGCATTTGTATTGAATAATATTCTAGGGCTATTTAACCAGCAGTCCTATTTTCTTGTGCGCCAGTTAACTGGAAAATTTTATCACCATACATTCTATGATATGATTTTCAGGTCCTTAATCATGCTTCTCCTTAAGTGATCACCTGAGGTATTTTCTTACACATCAACCCCCATCTTCATGTTGATCTACAGCCCTCCCTTACTCAACTTGCTCCCCTCTTAATACACTTTCTGGTACAACATTGTAGCCCAAATGTCCCCCATCCTCTCCACTAAGAGGAAGGCTACCTAGAAAACCTAACCATAGCCAATTAGACATAAACAAAACCACTTCATCCTTCACTCGGATGTGCCCACCTCCTGCTTCCCTGCTGCTGACAACCAGCCCCAGGAACCACCAATGTCTACCTAACATATTGCCACTCTTTGCAACTTGCATTTGATTTCAGAGGAAATGTGTTTGCTAGCCCATTTATCCCCCTTTTCAAAGTCTCTGTCTCACTCTGTCAGCTTGCTGATGTCAAGATCAGAATGTACCTCCTTATTGCTTCTTCTGGAGGATTATACATAATGCCCGAAACTCCTTTGTTTTAAACCAGTGACTTGATCAGATATAGTTGCTTGTTCCATTTGAGAATTATTTTGAAGGGATGTCACCATTTATATACCATTGGGAGAAATCTATGAAATTCAGGTGACTGCATGGAATGACCTGTGTTTATGAAGTGTTCAGACAGATAGGTCTTGGAGTGATGTGGTTGTGGCATCTTCCAAGAAGAAGTTTCCTTTTTTGGGACACATTCATGATTTCCTCTTATAAATGAAAATGGTAGACCCTTATTAGTATGCAAGAAATTCAACACTGTATTTGTTGTATCCAGTTGAGCTTTTACTACTGCATCTGCCCTCAAGGAGGACCGAAACATCTGCTGAATGCATGTCTCAATGTTGTAACTTTCAACTCCTCTGGGGACTCCCCTGATGTGAACTTGGTTGAAATGAGAATGATTTTCCAAGCCTTAATCTTTTTCTTTGAGGTATATGTTTTGTTCCTTTCGAGAGGCCATTTCTTCTCTGAGGAACTCCTGCCCATGGACCTATTATCAGTGGATTCTTCAAGATTGGATACTCTCCCCAATATCGGTGACATCTTTCTTAATGCTCTGTAGATCTTTTCTAAGCTCAGTCCTCAATGATTTGCTCTAGCTCTTCCTTTAGTCCCCTGAAATGAGCGTTCCATGGCTTCTTTGGTAAAAGTTGAGGATTCCTCTTGTAACTTCACTTGCAAAGCAGTGGGAGAGTCTTACATGGATGGTAAGTCGATTCTAGCTTTTCACTGCTGATTCTCTTTGTGAATAAATGACCGTGTAGACTTTGACTGCGGCCTATTTTTTCCTGCCTTTGCCAAGCCATTGTTGATGACTGATTCCTGGATTTAACGTTCTAGGTTATGCTATCCTTTATCCCAAATTATCACCATTTAGCTTAAAAACATTCTCTATACTAAAAAACCTGCTAAGAATTTTGATCTTTTGCTACTAGGTTCTTCTGTCCCAAGTTCTTCCTCTACCATGGTATTTTCTGCTTTTTTCTCATGGTGCTTTTTTTAAAGGCGTTTGGATCACTACTGTGGTTACTTGCAACTACTGTGCTAAGTGAGTCCAGTATTTTTTATCAGCAAAGTTAAGATTGTGCTTGTGCTCTCGGGGGACTACACAGCTTGTTGTGATGTTCAATCTCCACTCCTGTTATAAGGACCACAGCTCTCACTATCTAACAGATCCTCCTCCATCGGTTGTCCATTAGAAAAGGGCAGAATGTTCTGTTGTTCTGTGGATTAGTTTTCGGAAGGGCCTAAAATAATGAGTACCCAGATTGATTTAGATCACTCCAGGTAATCCCTAAGTATTAGGCCCCCTCCTATAAATTATCTCTGAGCTGCCCAGCACACTCCCCACATTACTGATCACCTACAGTGAAACCTTGTTTCTGTCTGGGTTCCACTGATATGTGGTACAGGAACAATAGCCCTTGGCTTGCTTCAGCACAAGAGCAAGGCACGCCCGCAACACAAGGCGACCTCAGGATGTCGAAGTTACCATTTACCATTGAGGATACTGTACTGCTGAAAGTTGTCCTCTATTTCATAACTGGCACCGGGCAGTACTACCATACAGGCTTCAGGTAGCGCCTATCTACCCTTTGCTGTTTGCTGTTTGCAAGCCCAATGTTATTCACTACAGGCCCATGTCTCCATCTTTCCTTAATCAAGGATCACCACTAAATGACTGCTGTGGACCAACGAGGATAGAAGTCATACCCAGTGCCTGTTATCTGCACTGTGAGTACGAGAGGGTTAGACCTCTTCACAGTGTCGCTTCTTCTCGCCAGCTCTTTCCAGGACATCTCGCTCCAGGCCGGCAATGATGAGGCGGCCAGCTCCCATTCCTTTCTGCACTTCACTGGCTCAAATGTCCACTGCCACTGCTCAATTAGGCCAAGCTGTTGCTTTAGACACCAGAGCGGGCAGAAAAGCGGCATGCCTGTGCCACTTTATGACAACAACATGTCACTATATAGCACTGATGTGGTTTAGCAGTGAACACGGCGTATCAGTGCCACTTATCAGAAAAAGTGTGTTTCGCCATGATTTCAAATCTTAACCCTCGTCTTAGTGCAATTTCTAAGATTTAGTGCAGCTTTCCATATCTGAACAAAAGAAATGGGGAAATACACCTCCTTGTTGCTGTTTGGTTTCCATCTGTGTTCAGGCTTCATAGAATCAAAAAAAGAAAAAAACATCATCCATCTTCAATTATTTACAGTTTTTCTAGGTTCTTCCGATAAGTGAATGATGCCTGTGACTTGGATTTATACACCAGTTGGACACCAGTTGCTCCTCCCAGAAACATACAAAAACGTGTGGTAGGGGGTCACTACATTCACAAGGAACCATCCTTTTCAACTCCTTCCCTGTACCCCTGTACATTGAAACGGAATTCAGAAAATACAGAAAAGGTCTGTCAGTCTTCTACCTCTGCCATGCCTAGGAATCAACGGCCAGAAATATGTACAGACAGGTCACAAATAGTGCATGGGAAATATGCACCAACTTTTTGAGTCCTGTCTGTAATTTTGCAGTGTGGTCTGTGTACTAACAGATAGAGGCGGGGGAGCTGCTGAAGGCTTGAGCCTGGGTCGAGCCGGAAGCTTGGCTCTGGCTCATCTCGAGGTCCCATTGGAACCTCGACCCCTTAATAATCCGGGCTTTCTTGTGGCTTCTGCATGGCACCGTCTCCCCACCCTCATGCACCAGGACGTTAAAACATAACATTAATATTTGAGGTTAAAAAAAACAGACAAATGGATACCCATTTAGTGACTAATTTCTGTAAATGAAATCAGAAAACCTGGATTAATTGCGGCTTTCCCATTTAAACAAACTGTGTGAGGCAAACAATTTATTTTACTGATCCTCCTTTTTCACTATTGTAAATGAAAGCACCTGAGTTCAAAATCCTAGCCGTACAAAAACCTAATACGTTTCATTTAATAGACTATAATGTTGCTTTAGCTCTAAGAATCTGGGCCATAGACGGGGTCATATGACAACTGTCCTGCGTCTTAGTTGACTAAGGGCACTGTTGCTTGGAGTTGGGGGAGGGGGGGTCAGGAATGGTTTTAAGTTTACGTTTTCAAACTATCACTTTAATAAGTACTTCTCACTCCAATGCTATAATGTGAAATATTAACATCAAAGCTTCCACAAGAAATTTACTTTCTTGAATTTTGAACGGACATCATATTTTGTGTGATGTTTGTTTATGATTTACGTGACAAACATGTTCAGGGCTCGGCTCGTGCATGGGCTCTAAGAGTCAAGCCAGACCTTGGCTGCCTCTGAGTCAGTTTCCCTTGTTAATGTTTAGCCGCCCGACTCTACTAGCAGATGCTAATTAGGCACGTTGCTATGTGTGATCCCCTGAGATCAGCTACCAAAGCAGGGATGGTGGCTTGCAAGATAAGACAGACCCCCATCTCTGCATTTACATTCACAAACAGGAAACATTTTTTTAAGGCAGCCCAGGTTCCACAAAGGAACAGGCTCTGCTTTGAAGAAAAAAGTATTTGCCATTTGAGAAGACATTAGGGGGTATGTAATGGCCGTTTGGCCACTATCTAACTTCCCTTTGGGAATTGTCCTGGAAGCAATGGGAACAGCTTTCCCTTTGTGAATGAGTTACCATCTTCTTTATTGTGTTGGTAACTTATTAAGATTTTGTGACTGCAACTGAGGTCACAAACCATTGACACGTCATTATGAATCTTAAATACTAGTGGCTGCTCATTTCACTCACCCTCCTAATTACGATTTGAAATGAGTTGTGAAACCTCTTTTACAATAAGCAAATATGTTTACAGATTTCAAAAATGGTATAGTACATTATTTAAAAAAACGTTTGAGGTTACAAACCCACCCTGGGACTTTATGAATTGCAGGGTTTGCGGCAGCAAAAACAGCTTTGTACCTGGGGCCCGAGAATATCTGATTTCCCCATACTTTTTATAACAATGATAGTTGCACTGCTGAAATTGACCCATTTGTACAGCGTTTCATGAGGCACTAAAGCGCTTATAAGATGTTTCGGCAGAAGTACAGCTCCGCAACATTTTGTTGTTTCTGATTTTCCTTGATTCCGCTGCACTTAGCTAAAGTGCCCTTTGTAAGTCAATTCTATACTATGTAACCTCTGCTACTGACTTTATTTTTCATCACTCTTACACTCTTTGGAGGTAATGTTAACGTGATTAACGTTTGTTTTGCCAAGGCAGGGATATATATGCAACTACACCGGCGTTAACTCCTGTTTATTCATACAACAAAAAGTATGTGTGTTTTCTGTCACTGCACTTACTTGCCAATGTTGGCTTTAGAGACAAAAAACAACGAACCTTTTGTAGGGAGGGTTTACGTAGCATTTTAAAAGATAGGCAGTAAATATGTCAACAGGGGCCATCTCTCATCAATGGAGTCTGAAACTGAGCCCCACTTCTCTTAAGATGACTAAAAGATGTAATAACATTGCTCAAACTCAGAAAAATGCATCCCTGGGCCATCTTTCATAGGGAAAGAAGCCAGGTAATTGTTTTCACCAAAAATGTGTTTTTGACTGAGAGCGATTGAAATCTCACAGAATACATGTCCTTTTGAGTATTGCTGCATAAAGAATTTGAAAACAATGGCAATCAGCACAAATAAATAAAAACAAAAAGCTTTTTATATTTGAGATTCACAAACGTGTTTAAATGCTATGGGATTGAATTTGAATGAAAAGTCGGATATTTACCCCAAACAATTACACACTATTTGGAGCAGAATTCTACTTTTCAGGTTTGCAAAGGACCACAGTTGTACACCAGCATATATACCACACTATACATGTCTCAGCATTCCGATTTGTAAAATGTGCTCATTAAAATTTTCCAGAATGTCAGAAAATACCATACACCTAAATGTGACATTGATTTGCTTTTGCACTCCTAACTTTCCCAGTGGAGAAATCCCTTCTCATACACATCAATTCAATATCGCCAATGTTCCCTCTCAATTTGCACCTTGAAAACTCACGTACTTACCTTGACAGAGGCAGATTTGTGAATGTTGGCAACGCAGAAAACTACCTGCAAATGGAAGATGAATGACTATCATAAAACCTATGCGTTTGTGGGTGTTCACCTACTTTTGCTTCGTGTCTCAAGGACAAGCACTTACAATCCTGCTCATAACCTAAACGTTGAAATAGAGCACATTCACCATGTTGTGTGCAAAATGTTTTATCACTCCGGCTCTACATCAGCAATATAAATGGTCCTCCAAAAACACATTTTTAAAAGCGTGCACTCATCAATGGTTGCATCTGCGCATGGTTATATGTAAGTTAGCTGTTTTGCAACATTAAAAAAAAAAACACTGGTCCAGTTGACGTAAAATATTCCACCCTATTTTGAATTCCATATTCTGTGGAAACGTTTATCAAAAGACCGAGTGTTCAGAGAAGCTGAATATTTTGGTAACTATGGAGGAATATAATCCAAAAATGTGCACTGTTGGAAAATGTAGCAACCTGCCAAATGTTTTACGAGTAGATTGCTGGTTTGATGAAAGCTCCCTCTAATTGGGTGTGTCTGGATGCAGGGCGATGAAACGTTCTTCACTTGTCACAGGTATACGTGGGAGATGATTCAATGAAAAACAGCCCTATAAATTAAACTATATTAAATATTTTGTGTCACTCTTTTGCGCTCGCTACTACACAGCCTTTTTTGGACTATGGTTTTCCATTGTCTGTGTCAGAAATGCAGCAGAAAGAATGAGGATTCTGCTTGACCTCTGTTGAATCAAAGGAAACTCGAATATGATAGATTAAATAATTTGGGAAGGGGAGCCCTAAAACAGTATCTATTATTTATAGTATTATTATAGTTTTGTTCCGAATGTAAAGAGGCCTCAAGTCTGAATGGTGGGCCTTGTTCAGCTTTAACAAAGACAAGCATGTCATAAATATGAGCATTGTATTTCCTTATGTAGAGTTATTTTCTTCATCACACTCATCGTATCTACCAATGACATCCAGGCCATCCTTCACCACGAAGAAAGAGTGGCCCACATCCCGCTCTACCTCTCTGTAGCATTCAACACTGTCTCCCACATAAAACTCATCAGAAGACGTCACGAGTTTGGCACCAAAAACCTGCACTCATCTGTATCTGCTCCTTCACAGGAAGAACCCAAAAAGTCAGACTGCCACCCTCCACACTGAAGACCAAGAGCCTGATCTGTGGAATTCCCTAGGGAACGCCTCTCAGTCCTACCCTGTTCAACAACTACATGACTCACCACATTATCCAATTTCAAGACATCACAGTCATCTCCTACGCCACTGCACCCAACTCATCCTTTCCTTGACAGACAAGCCAATGACCACCAGAGCCAACTTCACCAGTTGCATAACCGTAGTAAGAAAATGGATGAGAACCAACTGCTTGTAGCTCAACTCCAAAAAGACCGAAGTACTGTTCTTCGGGAACAGGACTTCCCCTTGGGATGCCACCTGGTTGCTGACAGACACAGGACCAATACCTACTGGCCATGTTATCAAAATAGGGATCATTCTCAACGATGTGCTCAATATGATGATGGCACAAGTCAACACAGTGAGCACTGCCTGATTCCGCATACTGTATATGCTACACAAGAACTTCAAGTGGCTGCCATAGAACACCAGAAGCAACGTCACACAAGCACCCATCACAAGCAGACTTGACTATGGAATCACTACTCTATGCTGGAATCTCCAAGCAGCTCCCATACAAACTTCAGACTAGCCAGAATGCTCCTGCAAAGACTTGACATACAAAGCCTTGCAGAACATTGAGCCGGAATCTTAATAACTGCATAAAATTTCACCAGCCTTCCAGACACCTACCCTTAGCCTTACTCTCACTTGCTCACAAAAGCAGAGCAGGTGGTCACTCATTCTCCTACATTGCGCCAAAACCTGGAACAACCTCTCAGAACACACACACCAGAGCCTTCTCCTCACCTCTGTAGTACTGCAAGAAGCTGAAGACCTACCTCTTCGAATACATCAACAGAACCACACGCCTACACACCTCCTCAAGTGCCTGGACACCAGTGGTGGCTGGTGAACTTTGAAAGTGGCGGGTATAACCACCACTTTGATCTGCATCCAATCTGATCAAGCTGCTGAAATATGCAAATCTGGCTTCCATTAGGTGGGTTTGGGTGGGGATTTTCCTCCTTTGAAAATTTTTGAATACTGCACAGCCAATGGTGCATTTTAGAGCTCAAATTTCTCAAAACGTATAAAAAAAATAATATGATTCCTTCTGAAGGGCACACATGAAAATGTTCTATACTTTTGTGGTATGCCAGGCATGTCTTATCCTACACAAGGTGAAGTTTATCTCTCCCAAAACAACTATGAATAAATGATGGCGAAACAGTTGATTTTCCAGCATAGTTTTCCTAACGATTCGATAAAGGACTATACATATTACAGGCATCTTTTTAAAAAAAAAATCACAATTTACTTCAATTATTTTCTGCATGTTGCCTTGTGCCTCTGATAAGTAGATTCCAGATACTTTGCCTATAACACCAGTCATCTGACTGTTCCAGAAACAAGGAGGACAGTCCTAGAAAATGTCCTGATTTGTTTTAGGAGAGTGCTGCACTTGCATGGTAAGGACATTTAATCATCATCTTTAGGCCAAGAACATTACTACTCTTCTGCCAACTAGTCTTTCTGCATCTGTGGTCACAGCCTGAATTCATATGCAAACAAGATTCAGGAAAATAATCTACTTGGGGCTATGACTCATAATAGTCAATACACATCAAATTGTAATCATTAGCCAAATTCAATTACAGCTTCAATACACAAGGCCACATTTGCCATTCCTGAAAACCTCAAGTGTGCTCTTGAGAGACCCCTGAAAAGTTTGGAAGACAAGGAATATGTACCTCCAATCTTGAAAAAACAAGGAAAAAGCCACCAAACCGCATTACTCCCGAGATTGTGTTTAGCTTTGTTTACAGGGCCTACATAAAGACATTTTGGTTTCAGAGAATTAGGAGTGCCTGTAACACGGAAAACATATTCCAGAATCTCTAAAAACTAAAAAAAAGTGAAAACTTTGCTCTTTAAATCTGTCTCCTAATAGATAAAAATTACAGGACAGTTTTAATTCCCTTTCACTAATAGCTTAGACCCTCAAGGTTCCCCACAAATATGTGGGCTGTCATGCCTTTCTTATAACGCACACAACACATCCACCTCTGAGGCATGCATGCACAACTCTGATTAAAGCAGCCTTCCCTCCAATAGGGTTGCCACATGGCTAGTTTTATACCGGCACAACCAGTATTTTAATTTTCTGTCATTACAAAAATTAGGAAAATCACCTAAACTGCTATTTTGCCCCTTCTCAGTACGTAGTTTAAAAAAGAAAACATGTTAAATGTGTTCTACAGCTGCCTTAATGAACCCTGAGTGTTAAAGTAAACAAAAACAGAAAGGCCATGTTAAAAACAAATGCAGACAATTTCATATACAGTTCTACCTAAGAATCAGGGCCAGGCCTTTGCAGAAAGTTAAAACGTGACAGATGGCTTGTTTTTTCTATGGGAAAGGTGGCATCCCTACCTTCCAATTATCAATACTGTAGCATTATTCGTGTCTGTTAAGCATTCTCTCATGTAAGGAGTGAACTCAGAATGTGATCACACAGATGATAGGGACGTGAAGAAGATATTTTTTGTCAAAAATAAAATTAACAGCTATAGCAAGAAGCGAATGAATATACTCCAAGGAAGTGGTTATTGTTTCTGACTATTTTAAACAGGTGCGCCAGTTTAGATACTAATAATCACTAAAACGTGATTATAATATAATGCATTTTAATATACTCTTTGATCTTTAAATTACTAAAAATTGTCAGAGTGCAATGTCAAGAAAGCAAAGTAGGCAAATAGTGTATTGAGCAAGTGTGGAATGTGGCGGCTGGGTGTGACAGAGAACCAGTAAAAGCAAAAAAAGTTATCAAAACATTTTTCACACCATGAAGCAATTCTAACAAACAGGAGATTGACATTAAAAACCGCAAGGAAGGCTTTCACCTTACTGCTGCTCTCTGTTTTAAGGGTTGAGCGCACAAAGTGCTCTGTCCCTGGTGTAATCTCTCTGTGGGCTTTTAGCCACGCCCATGTCACACCCATGAGTTTGGTTGGTTCGTGGGCTTCCCTTTTAAAATACACTTGATTTCATTTGTGAAAGGCATGCATTTGTCATATGTCATGCCTTTTCCAGTGTTTAGTCTGCCTCAGGGGCACCGGCCAACTACTGAAAAAAAAACGAGGCTCCATGTTTTCCGTATGGCTTCTGGACTACTTTTTCTCTTTATTTTGTAGGCAGCGTGATCGCACTGGGCAGCAGTCAAGCGCTTTGCATGACATTGACTCTGTTACATGGATAATTGCACTTTTGCCGGTTGCATGGAAAATTGCACTTTTGCCGATACGTTTCTCTGCAAGCGAACTTCTGTTTCCCTTTGTGCGTCTGCTTCGTGCTCATGGTGGCTGTCGGCTCACTTATGTGAAACTGTTTTACTTATCATTTTCAGTTAATGTGGCAAAAAAAGTCTGGTTAGGAGTTTGCAACGCTAATAGCTCTCAGTCGAGCAAACACGAAACCCATTGCATTGCACATGCTCGTTATCTTTCAGAGCAAGGCGTTTACAACAAGATTCACACACTCCAAGTTGGCCATCATACAAAAGCTAAGGGGGCATGCCTAAGTAGGTAAGAAATAGTTTCAGACCCCTGAGCATAGCCCCTCCAACCCCGTTACTAAAACTGGAAGGAAGCTATTAACCTTACGTTCTGAGCAAGGCGTTTACAACAAGATTCACACACTCCATGTTGGCCATCATACAAAAGCTAAGGGGGCATGCCTAAGTAGGTAAGAAATAGTTTCAGACCCCTGAGCATAGCCCCTCCAACCATGTTACTAAAACTGGAAGGAAGATATTAACCTTACCTCGTCCCAGCCCACCAATCACACATGAGTCATAGCTAACAGCAGTTGCTTGGTAGGAATGAAGGACACAGAGAAACACCCACTACTTTATTGTTCACATGGCCTGCCTTGGCCTTGGTTATTTAGGGGGTCATTCTGACCCTGGTGGTCCGAGACCGCCAGGGAAAAAATGACCAAAGCACTGCCAACAGGCTGGCGGTGCTTTTTTCCATATTCTGACCGCGGCGGTACCGCCGCGGTCGCACCGCCGGGGCCGGCGGTTTCCCGCCATTTATGCCCCGGCGGGGATAATCCGCCAGGGCAGCGCTGCAAGCAGCGCTGCCCTGGGGATTATGACCCCCTTACCGCCAGCCTGTTTCTGCCGGTTTGCACCGCCAGGAAGTGGCTGGCGGTAAGGGGTGTCCTGGGCCCCCTAACAGGGCCCCGGCCAGCTTTTCACTGTCTGCATAGCAGACAGTGAAAAGCGCGACGGGTGCAACTGCACCAGTCGCACGGCCGCAACACCGCCGGCTCCATTAGGAGCCGGCTCCTGTGTTGCGGTCTCATTCCCGCCAGCCCAGCGGGAATGTCGGAATGGGGGCTGCGTGAGTGCGGCCGCATGGCGCCCGCCAAGGTCGGAATGACCCCCTTAGTCTAATGGCAATGTTTTGTCCCCACCCTGGGCCTTGTAAATAACGCCCCCACAGAGAAACTTATATGAAACATTAACACGCACCATGCCTCCCCCAGTTTGTCATCACAGGCCTGACTTGTGTCTCTAGGACGATGAAGACCTCACTCATCCAGCACATATGCAATGCACAGGAGGCCTAAGACCACATTCATCTAACCTCTTCCCCCAGAAAAAATCCAAGATTCACTCCAGTTCATGGCCGAGCAGCAACTTCATTTTATTTCCAGCTGCTTTGTCTTCTTTTTTATGTTTTTCTTTCTGCCCAGCTTGGGAGGGCGATGCCACTCATGCTCATTAACATCAGCTGCCCCTGATGGATATGAGTGATTAGTGCCTTATACAAATCAACATAACAGAACATCTCACTTTTGAAGAAGCCTTGTAACCCAGATTACATATTATGTAATGTTGTTTTTCCATCGATGTATCAAGCCAGATCCACCAAAAATAATACAAAAGGGCTTACATCTCTATGGCTTCAGGTTTACATTCCATTTTAGGGTCCCTTGGCCAACAATCTGATATAGCAATCTGCCTTGTAGAGGTAGAGTGATGTGTACACAAACAACTGGAGGTGCAAGATGAATCTCAATAACCAATGGCCTAGACACTAACTTTGGGCTCCAGACTAGCATCGCTTCAATACCATGTTATAATGGTAATCCCCATATAAATGCAACTTTATTTCAATTCAATACTGAATGTACCAAAAAAGTCCACTATAATATGAAGTATTTATCTGATTTACTAAATTATTTGTTGACATTGCATTTAAGATTGTAACCAGCAATTGTAGAACTTCCAACAGATGAACGAAAAGAGCAGTCTTAAGCCATTACCACTAAATACTGCTAATTTACAATTTGTGAGAAGCAATGATCACTCTACTTCCCAAACCCAGGAAAGATCCATTGAAATGCTCTTCGTATTGGCCTATATCCTTGCTTTTGGAAATGGCCTTGTTGACGGGGGGGACAGGGAGAGGGGGGGTTAACCCCAAACTTTTTGCCTTCCTCTTCCCCTTTATTGCTGAATTTGTATTTATAGGCTTTAGGACTCCGGGCACTTTACCGTTGCTGAGTAGTGCTAAAGTGTATGTGCTCTCTTCACTAAACATGGTAACAATGGTTTTCACCCAATTGGCATATTCAATTTCTTGTCATTTCCTTGTAAAAGGGTATACCATATGTCCAGGGCCTGTAGATCAAATGCTACTAATGGGCCTGCAGCACTGATTGTGCCACCCACTTCAGTAGCCCTTAAACAGGACTGTCATTTTAAAGCCTGTGTGTGCAGTTGTAATTCCACTTCAATTTGGCATTGAAAACCTTTTGCCAAGCCATAAACTCTCCTTTTATTACATATACGTCACTCCTAAGGTATGTCCTAGGTAGTCCATAGGGCAGGGTGCTTTGTAAGTAAAAGGCAGAACATGTACTTGTAAGTTTTACAAGCTGTGGTGGGGACAACCAGCCTGTTTCATTTTTCACTACTGTAAATCCTACTCCTTAATTCCTTAATATACATTTAAGCTGTAATTCCTGATTAGAAAGAAGTAGCTTGGTCATGCTTCATACCTTTGGAATGGTAATGATAAATCCTCTTTACAGGTAAAGTCAGATTTAACATTGCTATTTTAGAAATGCCACTTTTACAAAGTGGGCATTTCTCTGCACTTACTGCTCTGTGTACCATACAGCCTGTCTCCAATAAATGTCTTGACTGGGCTGGGTGACTTCTACATTTGTGTATTCTCACCAGACAGCCACAACACAGGACACTCAACAGCATCTGCATTCATCTGCATACAAATGGGTCTTCCTGGGCAGGTAGAATGGGAGCGCTCCACACATACACTTCAAAGGGTAGTAGCCTGACCCCACACAAAGGACTGATTAATCCCCAACAGATAGCCTGTCAGACAGGGTTCGGTTGAAAGGATCTTGGTGCACTTCAGAGAGTTAATTTGAAGTTATCCGCTACATCAAAGGCACTTTTGGGTATAAGTAATGGGTCTTTGACATCCTAAAATCAGACAATTCTGGATCTTAAACAGAATCTCTGACAGAAGGACTGCTGTGCTGCTTAAAGGACTAGCCTGAACTGGTTTTCTGGAAGGGCTGATTTTCCGCTTGTTGCCCTGCTGCTCCCTGACGCTGCTGGAAGGAAAGGTGAACTCTGCCTTCCCTCGGAAATGATCTCCAAGGGCTTGTGGCTTGCCTTCTGTTCAGTGTCCGGCTAATAAAATACTTCACATTACTCCTGCCATTAGGACTCTGCCACTTGTGAGACGGCATCCCAAATGCGACAAGGATGAGCCAAGGCTGATTGCTAAAACCTACAACAGTCCAGCGCTGTTCTGGTGGACCTGTAATGATCTCTGACACTGATTAGTGATCTGCACCAGTCCAGATCATCATGCCTGATCGGCAACAGGCTATGGTGAGCTCACAAAGTGCTGGTATATTTCCCAATCCCACGCGCTCAAGGAGGTTGGAAGATGGCATAGCACCAAAGGAAACCCTCTGACCATGAACCCGCTGGGTTGCCTTGAAAACCTGAGCTGTGGCCACATCAACGTGTCAGTCGCTGTCCGTGGGAGCAGGATTACCAATTTGTGCTGATGCCAGCAGCTCTGAGGTTAGGGGTAGGATCAGTGAATCTCCTGTCAGGCAGCGGACCACCGAGTCTGCCCCTACGGCAGCCCAGCATGGTCCACCAATGCCACCTCTGCTTCAGGAGAGAGCATCTGTAAGCAGATAAGACCCTCGAGGTCTCTCCAGCTGACCTGCATGATATTGCAAGCAGCTTGGCGTGACACTGTTCTCTGGTGTACTGGTCTCGAGAGACCAACCATAGAACTGCACAGACACATTGGTCTTGAGAGACCGACCATAAACCTGCTAAATTCAAGATTTGGAAGAATTTCACTTTGCGCTCCCACATTGAGGAAATCGTTTGACTTGCAATAACACTACTGTAAAGAATCTAAAAGAATCAAACATGTTTTTAAGCACTGTGTTTACTTTATGAATGTAACGTGATAACTTGAGGAATGCTTATTGGATTTTTATTGCTTTAATCTTGCTTTATTAAGAGTATACCTACCTATTATTCTAAACCTGTGTGGAGTCTTTTTGTGGTGTTTGCATCGTGTAGCTGTGTGTGCTGAACAAATACTTTACACATTGCCTCTTTAGATGAGCCTGACTGCTCTGTGCCAAACTACCAGAGGGTGAGCAGAGGTTATCTTTAAGTATGTACTTAGCTTACCCTGACTAGAGTGGTGGTTCCTGCCTGGCCTGGGTGCATACCTCTGCCAACCAGGAATCCCATTTCTAACACCTGCTCAACATAGGCACTAAACCTTGTACAAGCATTCTGGCTGCTTGCCTCAACCCATATATGCAGGCCTTTATGGACGCGGTTCAAGCTGGATCCATTCTTGAAAGAGCCTGTAGATATAACACCAAAAGGCTTATGTACCTCATTGATAAAGTGAGCAGTTCGTGCAACCCAGCCCTCCTCATACTGATTGATGCAAAAAAAGCATTTGACTGGGTGCATTGGCCATACTTGTGGAAGGTGCTAGCCAGGGTGGGACTAGACACCTGGTTCCGAACCTGCATGAAATGTAGCTAAGTAGCCCACTAGCATGGCTGTGAGTAAATGGCAATAACTCTTCTGCATTTGCCAGAGCTGCCCTCTCTCCGCACTGCTATTTGCTCTTTACATGAAGCCGCTAGAAGATACTGGCAAATACTCATCAGAGGCATGACTATAGGCTGCCAAGAAGATAAAATAGCTTTTTGAGCAGACGACGCAATGGCTGCACTTACACAGACCTTCACCTTCCTCCTGACTCGACTACAGGCACTAGCGGAGTTTAGCAAAGTGTGAGGATTCAAAGTAAACATAAAAAAATCACTAGCCCTCAACTTTACAGTGTTACATCAAGACAGGCTCACCTTGGAGCAGCAGTTACCCTTCCATGGGCAAGTAATTGGGTCCTGTACCTGGGGCTAAAGATCTGTCCTTCCCCAGAACAGACGGCAGCCCCAGAGCAGAGGTAGCCCCAGAACAGACGGCAGCCCACTACTACTCAGACCTTATTGACACTACTCGCCTGGACTTACAAACATAGAAGGCAAGGGGTCTCTCATTGCTGCCTCGAATAGCACAGAAGCAAGCCTACTTACCTGTGGGGAAGGGTGGCCTGGGTGGCCTGCAACTCACCCACTAATGTGCAGCAGCTCAACACATGGTGGAGTGGAACAACCCACTCATTAAAAAGCAATGGTGTTTCACAGACCTGGCCATTACAGTCCTACATATCTGGAAGACCCTGTGGTTCCCAAAACAACACTGCCCCCAGGAGTTTACATCTCACCTGTCACAAAGGCAACGGTAGCCATATATGAAAGGGTCAAGATCTTGACAAGAGTTAACCACCCACACCTCCCGTGTCACGCCAATCATTGGCAACCCAGTATTCACTCCAGCCCTAAGCGGCTCTACATTTCATAAGTGGCAGGGGGGCCAATTGTAAGAGGATCAGAGATGTCTTTGACAACTCAGGACTTCTCTCAACTGTAGGAAGGATACAGCCTCCCAGATGGGAAACAATGGTGCTATACTGCCACCAAACATTGGATTACCTAGCCTCCTACTCGCTCCATAGCTAGTAGACCCCTCACCAAATCTGAAAATAGGATGATCATGAAAGCTGATGATAAGGGCTTCCTCTCCACCAACTATGTGTTTCTAAATACAGCTGAAGACATAAAAAAATCCCTGGTTCAGAGAGGAAAGCAGAGCTGAAATTCACTTTTACTAGTACCTCACTGGCTGCCATTTGTAGTTTAGTGGCTGTATTACTGGTTAAAACAAATAAAATAAAACAGACTTGGGTCACAAATACTGCCAAATTGCAAAAAAATGATAAGGCATTTTCAATGCTCCCACCAGCCGGGAGCACACCTTTTTCTCTGACCGCAGTCCTGCAGACAGGGAAAAGTACTGTGTCACGGGGGTGGACTCCCCAGGACACAGTTCAAGTGGCAGCACATATGTTTGGCTGCAAGTGAACTTCTACTTCCTTTTGTGTCTCTCCTTTGTGCTCACGCTCTTGGCGGCTGTGGTGCTTTGAATTGGCTCACTTATGTCAACTGATTTACTTTTCATTTTCAATTTATGTGGCAAGAAATGTCCAGTTAGGAATTTACAACGTTAATAGCTCTAACTCGAGCAAACATGAGACCCATTGCATTGTAAATGCTTGTTGATATTTGGTGTAAATCTGTTCTGTAGTTTTTGAGATATTAAGGGGAAAGGACATTTGTATATCTAGGGCTGCGGATCCAGAGAGATCTCCTGCTGGGATCTGATTGACTGCCAACACTTCAAACTAGAAGTGTTTGGAGTCATTTCGGGATTCAACTCAGCCGAGTCCCAAAAAAAACATTAAAAAAAGAAAATGGGGCAGGGTATACCTACCCTAACCCTCTAGCCTTAGTCCCTCCAAGGCTTCAAAGTATTTTTTATAATCATTGCAAAATTTACGGCTGGTTCAGCGGATTTTGCTGCGATTTAAAAAAACACAGTCTCCTGCATTCCTCAGTTATGTTGCCCCTGGGTGGGCCAGGTACTAGGGACATTTTGCTCAAAAATATGAGGGGGGAGAAACGAGCCACCCTCCCAGGGCCTTCAGAAGGCCCAGGGACCACTACATCCCCAGGTTCATACTTATTAAGTAAGTGGGGGCCGAGTGGCCCCTCATGCCCCAGGGACCATCACCTCCCTGGGACTACAAGAATAATAAAGTAATAGGGGGGGTCATGCAGACTCCACTGGGCCCTGGGGACTGCCACCTCTCTGAGGCTACAAAATGAAATTAGGAGGGGGTCCATCGTGACTCTGAGCCCTGGGGACCACCATCTCCCCAGGGCAAATAGAACAGAAGGAGGAGAGCCGTGTGCCCCCCCTTCTTGGAGCAATACATGGCGCTGAGGACCGCCAACCCCCAGGGCTGGCTCCTGCCACCTCCTGAGGTGTCCACCTTTGGAAAGTAGCTGTTTGCTTATGTTTGGCGGAAGCTGACAGCATGCGCCAAGCAAGAGCAAATACTCCCCTTCCAGCATGCGGGAGCTTTAAAAGTGTCCCACTTGCTGAAAGCAGAGTATTCATCTCATTCCTTGCCCACTAACATGGGGGCAGGGAAAGAGATGAAAACAGATGAAAACATTGCTCCCGCACGTAGAGAGCTGCTATTCTGCGTGCAGAAGCAATGCCAGATCCTGCAGGAGATGGAAGCCGGTGGAACCGCAGGGACCTTGAGGCTCCACCGTGAGCCCCATAAATCTATAATGGGTGCCCTGGGCACCCAGGTACATGTGGCCGGTCCCAGTGGGATCGGGGCCCCAGGACCAAAATCGGCCTGGAGACAGGGGCTAGGTGCCTCCCCTCCCTTTTTAAAAAACGTATTTGGCCCTGGGGAGGTGGTGGTCCCCAGGAACAGGGGGCCTAATCATAAATTATTCAAAATTATCCCCAAGGAGGTGGTGGTCTCTGGAACCTGGAAGGGTCTGCGTGCCCCCTAAGTTATTTTATTATATAGCTCCAGGGAGGTTGTGGGGGACTGTGGGGGCACCCTGTGACCCCCTAAATATATATATTTAATATGTAGGGTGCAGGGTTTGGAGCTTAAAAGGGGTTAGCTTGAAATAACTTAAAGTATAACAGCTACATTTCTATGGTTTTGTATGTTTAAAATGTGAGCCTAACTATAACGCCCCTGTAACCTTTGTTTTTTTAAGTGAAACAAATTATAAATATAGATATATATAGATCAGTGGTTATCAAACTTTTTAATGTTGCATCCCCTACCCCCCCAGTGGGGGAAAATAAATCATAGAGCCCCCTCTCAGAATTTTTCACAATTATTCTATTAAGTTGGCAATGTTTAAATATGTCTAGACATATTTAAACATTGCAGTTAAGTTTTGTTATGCCCTCTAGTTTGAAGACCCCTGATATACATAGATTTAGAACATGCTGTGGCAGCTGTTACAGCACTCTGGGGCATGGATCCTATTTAAATGCATTGTAATGAATAGCAGGTTTTGAGGGTCACAAAAAAGAGACGGTATAAAGGGTATTAACAGATTCTAGTTACAATATAAATCATTGTTGATTGTACCATACTAATTGTAGGAATTGAGGTGTGTTATAAGATAATTTTACCCTGTGAAAAAGCCTTCTTTTTGGATTTCATGAATCATGTGTGAGAGCAAACTGTTTTCTTATGATTTTCCCATAGAGGTTAGGGAAGGTCCTCCAGAAGCTAAAATGAGAGCATATTTCATGTAAATTCACACTTTCTTTCGAAGCCATATGAAAATGAATTTTGACTTTCTCAGTAAAACATGTACTACCAACAGGAGCAGCCTGTCAGTTGATTTCCTTGTGTTCTACTACAGCCTCCAAAAGAGTTTTAAAGAACAACTAGCACTAACAGGCTTACTTATGACAAACATGTGACACCCCTGAAGCTATCTTGTTTGAATCAAACTGGTAAAACTAAAAACTGTTTGTTAGAAATGGGGTCTTTGGTTGGCAGTCAGGTTACCCCCTGTCCAAGCAAGGCCTCTCACTCTAGTCAGGGTAAGTCACACACAGTCCAAATTATCCTGTGCCCATCCTCTGGTAGCTTGGCACTGAGCAGTCAGGCTTAACTTGGAAGGCAATGTGGAAAGTATTTGTGCAATAAATCATATAATAACACCATATAGCACCACAAAAATATACCACACAGTGTTTAGAAAAATATGTAATATTTATCTGGATATTAGCAGGTCAAAACGATCAAAGATGCAATAAGTAAATGTAGAGATATCACTGAAAAGTGATATAAGGTGTCTTAAGTCTTTTTAAAGCAAACAAAGTCTCTTTCAAACACAAAGTACCTGGTTCATGTGAAAAATCTCCGAAAAGGGCTGCAGAGGAGAAGCATGGAAACCAAGAGGTGTGCGCCGATTACTCGGGCCGCACACGGCGATGCGTTGTGTAGTTTCCATGCAGGGACGGCTGTGCGTCGATTTCTGGCGCTCGCCCGTGGATCCTCTTTGGGTTGCGGGGTTTTGAGACGCCCCGGGGTCTGTGCTGCGTTGATCCGGTGGGCGTTGTGTGCAATTTTCTCCTGCATTGCAGGCGCTGCATCGATTTCCCCTCTGGAAGTCAGGCTGTGTTGTCCCGGGTCAGCTGTGTGTTGATCCGGTGGGCCTTACGTCGAAAGTATCGGTCGTAACGCAGGTGCCGCGTCGATCTTCTCCTTGCAAAGTCGTGCTGCGTCGTTCCTGTTCGGCATGCAGTGAATTTCTCACCGTGTGGCAGGCTGTGAGTCGTTTTTAGCAAGCTGTGCTTCGAAGTTTTGCCGCACAAGGAGTCCAGTTGCAAGAGTGAAGTCTTTTTGGTCCTGAGACTTCAGGGAACAGGAGGCAAGCTCTATCCAAGCCCTTGGAGAGCACTTATTCACCTCAGCCAGAGAGAAGCAAGGCAGCAGGGCAACAGCAAGGCAGCAGTACTTCACAGAAAGCAGGCAGGTGAGTCCAGACAGTTCTTCTTGGCAGGATGAAGGTTCTGGTTCTGGTTTTCTTCTCCAAGAAGTGTCCGAGTTGGAAGGGGCAGAGGCCCTGTTTATATGCCCAAATGTGCCTTTGAAGTGGGGGAGACTTCAAAGAGTGGCTTAGAAGTGCACCGGGTCCCCTTTCAGTTCAATCATGTCTGCCAGGGACCCAGTAGGGGATGTGGCAGTCCTTTGTGTGAGAGCAGGACCTCCATCCTCCCAGTCCAGGAAGACCCATTCAAAATGCAGATGTATGCAAGTGAGGCTGAGTATCCTGTGTTTGGATGTATCTGCTTGAATGCACAGCCAGCCATGAATTGTAAGGCACATAAAGATTTGAGTGCAGAGAAATGCTACCTTTCTAAAAGTGGCATTTCTAAAATAGTAATAATAAATCCAACTTCACCAGTCAGCAGTATTTCATATCACCATTCTGGCCGTACTAAATATGACCTTCCTACTCCTTTCAGATCTGCAGCTACCACCCAAACAATGTATGAGGACAGCCCCAATGTTAGCCTATGAAGGGAGCAGGCCTCCCATCAGTGTAAAAACTAATTTAGGCGTTTTACACTACCAGGGCATATAAACTACATAGGTATATGTCCTGCCTTTTGCCTGCACAGCACCATGCCTTATGGGTTATGTTAGAAATGGGGTTTCTGGTTGTCTAGGGTATGCACCTCAGCCAGGCAGAACTTACCCACTCTAGTCAGGGCAAGGGAGTTACACGTCCAAGATAACCCCTGCTCACCCCCTTGGTAGTTTGGCACGAGCAGTCAGGCTTAACCCGGAGGCAGTGTGTAAAGTGTTTGCACAACACACACAACACATGTGACGCAATACCCCCACCACAAAGGAAACACAACACCAGATTATATGAAAATATACTGTATTGTACACAACGCAATTATCAGACCAAACATCACATATCAGTACTATCCTGCTACCTTAGCAGTTGTCAGAACGTTGCACATTAGTTACTCTGCAAATTAGCAGTAGTCACACATAACACACAGGTTACTCAGTATTCTGCAACATAAGCAGTAGTCAGGAAACACGTTATCACATTAGAACACTTGTCATAAGAATATCATAAAACGCCCATAGTAGGAACATTAGAAAACCTATGGCAAGTTAGGGAAACATATTAGCAAGTCATGCCCATAAAAGGAACATTTGCACACATGCCTAAAAACATCATAAGCAGGTAGGTAATATATGAATCAAACAAAAGTCTGTAGAAAGAACTTTGGATTGCAACTATATTGGTCCTTTAAACAGTACCTGGTTGGATAAAGGCACCTCCAGTGCCTAGAAGGCGAACAATGGGGCCCCCGGCGCTCCTATACGCAAAACGGGGGCCTCCCTTATACTCTGGGGTCAGAGGAGGGCGACATGCACCTCCTCTCTTTTATAGACAGGCCCCTCCGGGGACTGTGATTACTGGGGGCCCCCCAGGGCCTCAACCGGCCCTCACGAGGGGGGCCAAAGCCAGCAAAAACAACTTAGGGCAGGAGGGGGGCACCACGCACCCCCTCCGGTTTAATGACAGGCCCCTCCCGGGACCTGCGATCTCTGAGGGCCCCCCCGGGCCTCCACTGGCCCTTCCACCAAGGGGGGGCCCACAATAATGCCCGTTTTACCTAACAGCAGAAAAGGAGCATCCTGCTCCTAACGCAGAGGCCAGCGGGAAGGGGGCACTCCCCGCTAATTCCCCTGGTCCTGCCGTGAAGCCACAAGAAGATCAGACCCCTCCTGGGGCCCGAGCAGACACTCGCCTGCACCCGATGCAGTGCGCGAGTGTTCTTCCAGCTTCCCGGGCTGCTGCGGTGATCTGATTTAAAGGGGCACAATGCAGCAAGGAGCCTACGAGCTCCCAAGGCTCCATAAGCGCGCTGCAATCAGCGCTATGGCAGCCGCATCCACGGAGAAGCACCCCTCGTGAAGAAATGGATGCAGGGGTCAGGGGCCACAGCACCCTGCCCCTAGGGAGCAGAATCTTCAGACAAGGTCCTCAGGTGGAGGGCCCAGCTACAGGCCAGCACAAGGTAAAGGCAGCAAGTGGCAAGTCCTTCACAGTGACCAGGCAGGTGACAGGTCAGCACAGCAGCAGCAGTCCATGGCGGTTCCTGGTGAGTCCTTTCAGCCTTTGGTGTCCAGTTCCAAGATGATTCCAAGAGTCTTCAAATTGTGGGGAAAATTCCCCTGTACTTATAGTCAGTTCTTACAGTGTTTTACAATGGTAGGGAGAGGAGGTTCCAGCCAGCTACAACTGGTTCTGGGAGTGCCCCCTCTCTCCTTTCAGCACAGGCTCCAAACATCAGTGGGGGGTTAACGACCCTATTGTGTGAGGCCAGGGCACAGTCTTTACAAATGCAGGTGTGCCCCGCCTCTCTCTTCTCTCAGCCCAGGAAGACTATTCAGTATGCAGATGCACCTCTGTAACACCTCCACCCTCCCTGTGTACAGGCTGTCTGAAAAGTAATCACAAAGCCCCAACTGTCACTCTGCCCAGACGTGGATTGGAGTCAAGGTGCAAAATACCAGAGTCATAAGCACAGATAAATGCGCACTTTCTAGAAGTGGCATTTCTGTGATAGTAATAAAAAATACACCCACACCAGTAAGCAGCATTTATTATCACCATCACAACCATACCAAACACGCCTACGCTACCCCTCATAAATCAGACAATACCCCTTACACATAAGGCAGGGCATTTCTAATGCAATCCTATGAGAAGGCAGCACTCACAGCAGTGAGACACCAGTTAGGCTGTTTGTCACTACCAGGACAGGCCACGCAACTTGGGACATGTCCTGCCTTTCTACATACATGGCACACTGCCGATAGGGCTAGCTAGGGCGTACCTTAGGGGTGACTTACATGTAGTAAAAGGGGAGTTCTGGGCCTGGCAAGTAAGTTTAGATGCCAGGTCCCTGTGGCAGAAAACTGTGCACACAGGCCCTGCGCTAGCAGGCCTGAGACAGGTTTGAAAGTCTACTTCAGTGGGTGGCGCAAGCAGCGCTGCAGGCCCACTAGTAGTATTTAATGTACAGGCCCTGGGTATAGAGATACCACTGTACAAGGGACTTATAGGTAAATTAAATATGCCAATTAGGTATAAGCCAATCATACCAACTTTAGATGGGAGAGCACCTGCACTTTAGCACTGGTCAGCAGTGATAAAGTGCTCAGAGTCCTAGAGCCAACAGCGAGAGGTCAGAACAACCAGGAGGAAGGAGGCAAAAAGACTGGGGATGACCCTGCGTAAGGCAAAACGTCCAACAGGTTACCTAGGGTATACCTTAGGGATGTCTTATATGTAGAAAAAGGGGTGTTTTA
The DNA here is from genome assembly GCF_031143425.1 of Pleurodeles waltl. Classification (NCBI taxonomy): domain Eukaryota; kingdom Metazoa; phylum Chordata; class Amphibia; order Caudata; family Salamandridae; genus Pleurodeles; species Pleurodeles waltl. Next base: position 622,810,994 of record NC_090438.1, on the reverse strand, counting down.
GGCTTGGCAAGTACTTATTAAATGCCAAGTCGAATTGGCAGTGAAACTGCACACACAGGCCTTGCAATGCAGGCCTGAGACAAGGTTAAGGGGCTACTTAAGTGGGTGGCACAATCAGTGCTGCAGGCCCACTAGTAGCATTTAATCTACAGGCCCTGGGCACATAGAGTGCACTCTACTAGGGACTTATAAGTAAATTAAATAGTCCAATTGGGTATGATTCAATGTTACAATGTTTAAAGGGAGAGCGCATATGCACTTTAGCACTGGTTAGCAGTGGTAAAGTGCGCAGAGTCTAAAAACCAGGTGACCACCCTAAGGCTGTCAGGACTAACACCGTTAATTTAGAAAGGAACAAAGTGAGGGAGTTCACTTTGTCATAGAAATTATGGTTTGTACTGTAGAAACAAAAAACTAAGATGTTTTAAGTGAGTTCTAAAATATCTTCCTCTTCCATTTCAATAAAATGTTCTGACACTCAGACTGACACATGCACTTTCAACACCAGCAGCAGACTGACATTTAACTCCCTGGTGATAAGCAACTTTAATACAGTCTTCTAATGAGTAACTAGAGTGCTACGATTCTCAATTTATGCCATAAGTGAGGCACATTGGAACCCCATCTTAATGAAATTGAAGTGGAAAACTGAAAGCATTTTCTACTGCGCATACTGCAGTAAATGAGGAAATTAGGGAACTTCATAAGAAATATGCCTGCCAAGATAGCCACCAGTTTTATATAGTGCAGACTTGACCCGGAGATTTAGGAGTGCTTTACATGAGCATTAGTTACATTACAAAAAGACACATTCATTTTGGTTGTAGGCATGGGGAGATTAAGGGGTTGATTAAGAGTTTTGAGGACGGAAAAGTCCATCCACCAAACTCCCAACAGGGTGGCCGCCACTTAGATGGTGACCTCTCCTCTGGAGATATAATGGGTTTCCTGCTAGGTCTGCTGGCAGAAACCTAAGTTTCCACCCCCTTGCCTAGCGGAAACCAAGCTACAGCATTGTCTCCAGCTCATAATCAAGCTGGTGGCAATGCTGTTGCCTGGAGGGTGCACCAGCACTTTAGCAATGTTCAATGTCTGCAGAGCAGAAATTGAACATTGCGATGGTGCTGGCCAGGGAGGCCCCCTCACAGCGCATGCCAAGTGCATGGGTAGTGCAGGGGTCCCCCCTGTGGCCACCCGCACCTGTTCTTCACCAGCCTTTTCATGGTGGTGCCAAAACCATGAAACTGCTGGTGGAGAACAAGGTCGAAATCCCCAGGGCGGTGCTGCTTGCAGCACTGCCCTGGCGGATTCGGACCTCCGCCACTGCCAGACCGCCGGGATCCAAGATCCTGGCAGAGTTGGAGGTTCTCTTGCAGTCTGACCTCCAGGGTTGTAATTTGGCTGTCAGACAGCTGCATTGGTGGATGTCCAGACCGCCACTGAGAGTATGGCGGTCTTTAGACCACCACTCTCACAATGAGGCCCTAAGTGATTTTCCCAGAATCACAGGTTGTCGTGCTGACGCCGAAACCTGGTTCCCCAGTTACAAAGTCTGCAGCTCTGCCCATACTGCCACATCCTCTCCCATAAGTGCAACAAATAATCAAGTGATCAACTGGATAAAAAATATAAAGACAGCAAATAGTTTAAAAGTGCTTTGTTGCTTGAGAACTCAGAAAATATGTCCTCATTTTAGTTTTTTACAACACTAACCATAATTTCTAATTTTTATAATTTCTAACGGAAATGCTTTAGGTATTACAGTTTTGATTACATCAAGATGACGTTAGGCGTACCACACTTTTGTGATAAATATAGAATGTTAGCAGCAATGTAATTGTTCATTAAAATACTGTGGGGAGGCAGAGGTCAGGGGCACAGACTCAGATAATAGAGAGCAGAAGGAGTGTGCAGAGATAAAAAGTTGACCATGCTGGGCAGGCAGAAGGGGGAGTGGCACTACAATGGACCATGGAGGGCAGGAGAAAGTGGTCAGGGGCAACAAACCAACCATGCAGGACAGGCAAGAGAAGCTGTGTCAATGTAACAGACCATTGAGGGCAGAAGCAAGAAGCAGTGGCAGTACAACCGTACATGCCAAGAGGCCCAATTCAGGCAGAAGAATCCTGATGTTTTTAAGCCCAAAAGGCCTGTATTTCATGTGTTTCCCACCTAAAATCTTTTTTTCGATATATGTCAATGGGGAAAATCAATTCTGCAGGTTTTTTTCAAAATTAATTTTTAACCAAGTTCAAAATGTTGGCAAGTATGGTACATTGAATCAAGAAGGGCAGGGGGAATAGGGTAGGGATGTGGACTTGGATAACAGAGGGCAGGAGGGAGATGGGCAGGGGCATCAAGAGGTTTCAGCAGCACAATACACTACACACTGTAAGTGGGATGGTAGTGCAGAACAATGGACCATGGAAAGCAATAGGGAGGGGAAAGGACCATGCACATGGACAACAGAGAGCAGAGGGGAAAGAGGCAAGCGAAGCAGGTTAACCACGCCGGATAGACAGGAGGGACAGTTGCAGAATAAGGGACCATGAAGGGCAGGAGGTAGGGGGCAGGGGCACGACAATGGACCAGACAAGGAAGGAAGAACGGGATAAGGGCTGCAAATGGAAAACAGAGGGCAGGGGGCGAGAGGGCAGAAGCAGCAAGTTGACCATGGAAGGCAGGTGGGATGGGCACTGTAAGCATAACACACCATGGAGGGCAACAGTGATACTATAATGGCATACACACAGACAATGGAAGGAAGGTGGGAGGATGTCTGGGTCAGCAAGTTGACCACACAGCGCAGCCATGCAGGGCAGGAGGGAGGGAGCTGGTGCAAGGAATCGGTCAATAGAGGATAGGGAGGACGTGGATGGGTAAGCAAGCTAAATGTTCGGGGCAGGCGGGAAGGGCAGTGCCAGAACAATGGCCACACATGGCAGTAATGTCAGACCACGGGCATGGACATGAATAATGGATAGCAAGGAGAGGGTGGGGCAGGAGCTGCAAGCTTGGGTGGGGGCAGTGCAATGTCAGGCCAGGCACTGCGCTGCGTCCAAACCCCCCCCCACCACCACCATACATTGTGCTCTGCATCTTACTTAACGTTGAAGAAACCCTAGAAATTCACTGAAAAAAACAAAGGTTGCAGGGACGCTATAGTTAGGAAATAGAATTGGCCCAGTGCCATCTTTGCCGAGCTGTAAACTGACAAAAGCTTTTCACCCCACCAAAAGCAACCCTTGACACATGTTTCAAGCTGCTCTCCACCTAAAATTGGGAACTAACCAGAGTTCTCCTTTCTGTTTTGCACAATTTATGCTTCACTCTAACCCTGAAAGGGTGTTGTTTATATTTATACTGGATGCTCCCTTGTGTATGGACAAAGCCAAACCTCTCAGAAGAGGTCTAATAACATCGAAACACGTGTCAGGGGTTGCTTTTGCTCATTCCAGGTTGGCTTGGATGATATTTTCCCAGTCCAAAGCTATAACACTGTGCCTGGAGTGGTGAAAGGCTTTTGTCATTTTACAGCTCACCAAGGATGGTACTGGACCAATCCTATGCTTAATGATTTTACTGTACAAATGGCAAAAGACTTTGTCGCTTTCTGGCTCGGCATGGATAGCACTGTGTCAATCCTATGCTTAAAAGCTTTGCTAGAAAAACAGACATTTGAGGTGAGCAAATCTAGAGTGTCACAGGGTGCTTCATACTGGAGCTCACCTCTGCCTAAAATTGGGAACTACCCAGAGTTCTCTTTTCTGTTTTGCATAATGTATGCATCACTCTAACCCTGAAAGGGTGTTCTTTTATATATATATATATGTACTCACTATACATATATATAGGTATATATATATTTATATATTTATTCATTCAGTTATAATTATATATGTAGTTATATACATATTCACTAAAACACCAACAGTTACATGGCCATTATAGTTAGGTTCAGATTTCACACGCACAAAACTTTCCAAAAAATGTTCATCCACCTCAGCTCCTTGCTGGAAAGTTTTCGGGTAATCCGAGGAAAAAAGGGGGTCCCAAAACATAAAATCCCTATGCATTTTCCATAGACTTCTTTAGACATTGCTACAGCAAACACTGCTGAATGGAATTATACCAAATTTGGAAGGAATCTAGATTTTGGTCTGCAGATTGCGCTTTTGTGATCTGGTGTAAATCTGTTCAGTAATTTTTGATAAATTAAGAGTGAAAAATAATTGCATTTGGGTTGGGCTTGCAAGAGTCCTGCAGGACTCCAGCTGGAGCACAAATTTCAAAATGAAGGCCTGTGATTGGTCGAGAGGCTAATTTTTACTGTGAGCCATCACACTCTTGCAGGGGGGGGAGACTTCTGTGAGTCTCACGTGAGCGAGCACTTTGATTGGCTGGCTGTTGGACTGTTTGAAATTAAATGGCGGCTATTACTGTTTACTGTGAAAATCTCGAGGTGTTGTGGAAATTAAATTATATAGCTATATCCATGGGGGCAGGAGAAAGGCATGCCATCTCCCTAAGAGATGGCTATGGGAAAACTAAATGTATATTGTTTTTATCTAATTTTTACGATCTTGCAGGACTCTCATGAGATTGTAAATAGCTAAAAGGGGTAGATAAGTTCTGAATACACCTCATTAGTTGGAATGCATATTGTGGTCATTGTTTTGAGAGAGAGTGTGTAAGAGATCAGTATTGTGATGAGAAGATGGTTAAGTCCTATTTCCCAAACAAAGTTACCACCTTGTGAGACTTTCGTGGAAATGTGAACAGTAGAAAAGCGTAGGCGATCTTTGAATAGACTGTAGTATGCACACTTGCTACCGTAGAAAGGAGTATTTCTGGAGATAGTGCTTGTCAGAGTATGCTATCTACTCTCATTGGCTTTGTAAGAACTGTGAGAAGGGCACAGTCTCTTCCTGCGCTCTACTATACACATCAATTATCAGAGTGTAGGGTGCTTGCAGGGAAGACAATCGCTGGAGAGGGCATATTATCCATACCTGTCATCCAAGTTGGAGGTCTCAGCGGAGAGGCCAGTCTCTCTCCGCACACCCTACTACACACACCCGTCACCTGAGACAGAGTTGTGATAGAGGAGGCCAATCTATGTACACAGCCTAATATGCACACCTGTTATCCAAGAAAGCAGTCTTACAGGAGAGGCTAGCCCATGTATATACAATACTATGCACAGCCATCATCTGAGACAGGGGTCTGACAGAACAGACTAGTCCATGTATACACCCCACTAACTACACCAGTCATCTGAGTCAGAGGTCTCACTCAAGAGGCCACTATTTCTCTGTAAAGCCTACTGTGCACACCCGTCATCTGAGAGAGAGGTCTGGAAGGAGAAGACAGCCCATGTATACACCCTACTATGCACAGCCATCATCTGAGTCAGAGGTCTGATAGAAGAGGCCTGTCCATGGACACACCCTGATATGTACACTCATCATCAGAAAGAGATGAGTTAGTGGAGAGGCAGTCTCTCTCCAGGCGCCTTACCAAGCGAACCTGTCTTCTGAGAGAGAGGTCTTGAAGGAGAGGGCAGTTCATGTACACACCCTACTATCCACTCCTGTTTGTAAAGAGAAAAGTGTGTAAAGAGAAGGCAGTGGATGCAGACACCCTACTACACACACCTTTCACATAAGAGACAAGTCGAAGGGAAAAGGTCACTCTCTACTCACACCCTACTAGGCGCACCCTCCATTCAAGAGAGGGGTATCACCGGAGAGGCCAGCCCCTCCATACACACTAGTTCATACACCCATACATGCCAACAGACCCAACTTAAGCAGGAGATTCCCAATTCTATAAGCAAAAAATTGATTTACTTTCTCTCCTGCATGAAATTGGCTCTATTTTAATAGAAGTCAATGGGGGAAATACATTCTCCCAATTATTCTTTTAGAATCTCCCATTTTCCTCCTCTAAAATGTTGACATGTATGGAAAACCTGTCATCTGAGACAGAGGTCTGTGTGAAAAGGCCAGTCTTTCCCCACACCCAACTGCACACATCTGTCACGTAAGAGATAGGTCTCAGTGGAGAGGATATTCTATCCTACATACTACTATTTCCCCACAGTTTTGTTGCAGTTCCGTGAGACTCTCATGAGAGTCACTCACAAGCTTCAGGGAGTGAAGGTTGCTGCAGGGACATGCACAATCTTGCAAGAGGCTTATAAGACCAGAGGGGATATGACTGAGCCTGTTACAAAGCATTTTACAAGCCTCTTGCAAGACCTGCATGGAAAATTACTGCGCCTGCCATGATGTAGTTTAAGATCTCGCAAGAGTCTTGCAAGATCGGTTAGGCAATGTAAACGAAACACTATCACCCTCGGGTCTCATCACAGCGGGGAACATGGCAGTCCGCTAGCACGCAGACCGCGGCCCCGCCCCGCCTCACTCACTGCTGGCTCTCCCGCTGCGGGGATGAGTCTCGATTGTGTTTTTTCCCTTTTTTTTTTTGCTTACCTGGCGTCTGCAGCGGATGGGCACTCCATACACTGGGGTCCCCTTCGAGCAGACGAGTCTGCCGCTTCCTCCACACTGGATTCGAGCTGCCTGGTTGCTTTGCCAGTACAGAGGGGCGGCAGCCAGGCTGCACTTCCAGGGCAGCAGAGGCAGAGTCAGCACAGGCTTGTCCCTGGCTCTGCTTTGCCTGCTCCAGGATCCACGAGGTGAGCTGGCCTCGGAGCTCCTATATGTTGGCGATTCCGGCAACAACGTTTTGGAACAACTTTCTACGCCTCAGGCCCCTCTCCACCAGCCCTCCTACATGACCCCTAGGTGCCCATCTGGCCCGGGGGCCAGAACAGGGCTACGAGGGCAGAAGCTATCCTCCTTGAAGGCCGGGTTGGACTCTCCAGCTTCTTTGACAGCTTTAATAGCACTACCTCCTCCGGGTGCTGGGGTAAGAAGTAAGCGTGTGGCAAAAGGTAATACCCCTAAACTTTCTTTGCCCCCACATTTGTGAAGTGAGGGAGGGGTTTCCCTTTCAAACTCTCAAGCCCCACCGGCTAAAGTTACTGCAAGCTTTACTACTCGGTGGCTAAAAGTTACCCCCTCCCTAAGGTCTTTCTTTAAAGTATTAGACCAGTCCAGTGTTCCACAAACTGCACCCACTTCTCCTGTAAATAAGGCTGCGAATATGTCTAATATGGCAGGAGCTCTACCCCTCCCCTCAGTGGCTTCATCACACAACCCAGTTATGCAGGAGATAGAACAGGATACAGCTGGGGGGGCTTCTATGCTTCCGCATGAGGCAGAGTCTGATAGAACTAATGTAGCCCATACAGATCCCCTCCTCCAGTCATTACTGCATGAGATGAGAGACACATTTTCCATTTCTGAATCCAACCAAGCTAAAATCCAGGGGCTCTGTGATGGTCTGGATGTAAAAATCACTAATCTTACGGAGAGACTAGGGACTATGGAATTCTCTATAGGTGCACTACAGGCAGAAGTGGAGCTTAATTCTCACGAGGTTCAAACACGGAAATGAAGTGAGAAGGGCTTGAGAGAGAAACTGGAAGCCCTGGAAAATCACTGTAGGAGGAATAATCTCAGTTTTAAGAATATTCCAGAAGGTGTGGAAGGGGACAATATTAAAGACTTAATAATATCCTTGATCAAAGACCATATCCTGACAGTGACCTCCCTTGATCTGGCCTCAGAAATTCAAAGACTCCATCGGGACCATTCAAGAGAAATCCTAACAAGGAGAAATCTAGAAAGGTGCTGGCTAATTTTGCCTCATATCGAGTAAAGGAAGTGATTCTTGCAGAATCTCTCAAAGTCCAGGGTTTTCGGCGTGAGGGTTGGTCGTTCCTAATAAGATCTGATATGTCATGGGTAATGTTAGATCGACGTTGGGAGCTGGGGAAGGCTTTGCAGGAGTTTAAGTCTTTGGGTGCCACTCCACAATTGAGGTTTCCTGCCACTCTGAGGGTAATGTGGAAAAACAAAATGTATAATTTTCGTGATCCCCAAGAAGCTAAGGTTTTGATTGATCATATAAAAGGGAAGAGCTAGCGGGTTGCGGAGGGCTGGGGCCTAAGGGTAGTATGAGCCACACAATATGGTCTCAAGGAGGGTTCCCCAGGGAGGGTTTGGGCTGTGTGACACACTTTTTAACGATCCAATTAAGGTCACAATGGGTGGGGAGCAGATGGGGGAAAATGAAAGAAATTGAGTCCTTGCACAATTGTATTACTGTTGGGGTCAGACAAGAGTTTCTTGTTTGGACAAGGACACAATGATGCGATCCAGCAATATTTCTAAACTTAAAATTTTGACCTGGAATGTAAATGGTCTTAGAGTGAGCAGTAGAAGAATTCTTGAGTTCCTAAGACTGTCTGATAGCCAGATCATTCTCCTGCAGGAGACCCATCTAAGATATGAGGAGTGGATGAGTATTCTTAAGACGCAAAGGTGGATCACCCACTTTGCTTGTACGAATCAATCTTGCAATGTGGAAGGGGTTGCAATTATAATAAAGAATAACGTTTGAAGTCAGCTGACAGACATCAGTGCTGATCCTAGGGGGAGGTAGGTCCTGGCAAATATCAAGTTAGGAGGGCTCCAACACACTTTAGTATCCTATTATGGTCCTAACATGGATGACCCGGGCCGACTTATGGATCTCTACGAGCAACTGATCGGAAGAGCTCAGAATTTGATAATAGCTGGCGGAGACTTTAATGTTTTGCTTAATCCTTCCCTAGATAGGTCTACCTCCATACCGACTTTTAGTACACCTAATATGAGAACCTGCTTGCACAATATAATGGAACATTTTGGCCTGATTGATCCTTGGCGAAACAGAATGGGACAGACCAAGGAGTTCACTTTCTGGAATAAGAAACTTGGACATGCTTCCAGAATTGACTTCTTTCTGATAGACATTAAACTTCGAAACAACTTAATGGCAATCTCCCACCAGCCAAGCCATCTCTCGGACCACTCAGCCGTTCAACTGACCATAAACCTTTCTGACTCTCGTGCATGCACTAGATGGACACTGGATTGTTCTTTCCTGGGAGAAGAAGAGATCGTCCTAAAGTTGAAAAGGGACTGAAAAGGATTTCTTTTAAATCAATTTAGGTTCTGCTCCAATAGCCACAGTGTGGGAAGCATATAAGGCTTTATCCATGGAAAAGTGATTTGCTGTGCTGCTTTTAGAGCCAAGAGAACCAGAACAACAATAGAGACTCTTGAGGGTAAACTTCATACCCTGCAATCCCAAAGACTATCCTCCCAGGACGCAACAATGCTCACAGACCTACAGCATCAAATTCAGGAAGCTCAAAATTCACTTGAGGTCTTTTTAGAATCAATTGTGAAGAGTCGATGGGAAGCTAGTAAACTGGCGCATTTTGAGTATGGCAAAGGCTGTGGCAAGTTATTAGCTTGGAAGACTAGGTCTGATAATGTTAGGAATAGGATTAAAGGAATAATACTAGGTGAAACTGGCAGAACCTCCTCAGAAGATCAAGACATTATAGGAGAATTTGTCAAGTTTTTTTCTGAACTATACAGAGACAACTCGGTGATCTCAACAGAGACGATTGAAGAATGGTTGAAGGGGGACACACTCCCCAGGTTAGAACCAGTTAAGAATTCGAGCCTCAATCAATGCTTTCTCCCTAGCGAGATAGACAGTGTTACTGCCGGCTTGAGAAATGGGAAGGCTCCCGGTCCAGATGGAATACCTGCTGAAGTATATAAACTTCTGAGAGACGAGCTCACGCCAGTTCTGATTCAGTTAATGAACTTGATTCTCATAGATTCCTCCCCGGTCCCGTCCTCCTGGAATGAAGCTATTATAACCTCAATACTAAAGCCCCAGAAAGATGCTAGAAGATGTGAGTCCTATAGACCTATTTCACTGCTCAATAATGATTATAAAATCTTTGCGCAATTACTTGCCAGGAGGTCGGATAATGTGATCAGTGATTTAGTGCATGTTGGAAAATGGGTTATTGGTAGGGCAGGTAGGTACCTACACCTAGCAACAAGTCACTAACCTCCACCTAGGTACAGTTAGGTCTCAGTAAATTAATCCCAGCTCAACCCTTGGTAGCTTGGCAACGAGCGTCAAGGCTTAACTTAGGAGACAAAGTGTAAAGCATTCAAATATCACAAAACAGTAATTAAATAAAACACAGGAAACAGTTTAAAAATCCAAAACCAATTTATAAAAATAGTTTATATTTTTATCTTTAAAATGACACAAAAACGATTAAAATCGGTTCAGGGGAACCGGAGATATGATTTTTTAAAGAATTATTATTTTTCTAGCGCTTAGAAACAAAAAGCGCCAATCGGGTCATCTGGTTGCACCAGGACTGGGGCAAAGTCAAAGTTTCAGGCCGACCGCGATGGAGCCCTGCTCGGCTACAAGTCGCGGGAGGCCTCGGTTAAAAAGTTACCTTCTGACTTAGTCTTTATTTTGAAGTTTTTCTTCACCGGGACGAACCTGCCAGTTGAATCCGACCTCCTGGAGCCCTTGTCCGGATACGCTATGTGGGTTTCCTCGGTGGAGACTTTTACCTTCGGACTTAGTCGTTTTTTCGAGATGAAAATCCTTCGACCGGGGTAAAGCTGGATCTTGATCCGACGTCCATGGAGCCCTTCTCGGATACGATGGCTGGGAGGTCCCGGTCAACTTTTTACCTTCGGACTTAGTCTCTTTTTTGGATGTTTTTCTTTACCGGGACGAACCACGAAGTCAGGCCGGGTCGCGGTTCAGGCAAGCCGGCTAGAATTTCCGCGGCGGGTCGGTCCCTCTCTGGAGCTTTTTTCCAAAAATTCTCAAATCTTTTCCAAACTTCTGGGGCTTCACCCAGATGTTCTTTTAAGGTTCTTTTGGGGTCCACAGCTCACCCCAAGGGTCCAGAAGTTCTGTGATGGTCCTTGGGGGGTGCGGACTTCAACTCCCAGAATGCACCTGGCGCAAACTCCTTTTTGGCCACTGGGCAGTGGTCAACTGGTCTCTTTTTTCAGGAGTTGGTGCAGGGGACTCTGGTTTAGCAATTTTTCACCTGTAGCAAACAGGGAGTCCCTCCTTGAACCAGTTGAAGCCAGGCAAAGTCCTTCTTGTGGTGAAGCCCAAGTGTGCAGCTGGTGCAGTCCTTCTGAGTGCAGGGTCCAGGTGCAGGCCAGGGGTCCAGCAGGGCAGTCCTTCTTCTCCTTAAGTTCTTTCTTCTTGAAATTTGGTGGGGATCTGAGGTGTGGGTGCAGGTCTGCCAGTTTTATCCTTGCTCCTGGGTGAAAAGCAGGGGGGCCCTGGTTCTCCAATCAGGGACAGGGTCGTCCCCCTGTGATGACCACTTCCTGGGAAGTGTGGCAAAAATCCATCCCAGAAGGCAACAGTCTCTAAAAATCCAACATGGATGAATCTGATTTTTGGAGGTTACATCTGGCTGAGCCCACCCACTGGTGTGGCTAAAAATCATAAACACACCCCTCTCCTGCCCTCTCCTAATCTAATCAAGGGGGCACCTAATTGTCTGGGGTTGCAGGATGTGGGGGTGTTGCTGGGTGCTCCAAATGTCCTTCTCTGCCTTTGAAGACCAGTTTGGCAGCCCTCCCCTTCCTGCCTCACCATCTGCTGAGGGGAGATTCTCTCCCCCAAGCACATTCCTTTGTGTGAAGCCAGGCCACTTCACACCTCATCAAGGCAGCCTGGCAGAAGCTGCTGCAGGCTGGCCAATCAGAGCACAGCAGCAAAAACAATGCAGAGCTGAAATTGGCAACTTTTTAGGTAAAGTCTAAACTTTTTACCTGAACAAGGTATATTAAATCCAACAACTGGAAGTTGTGGGATTTATTACAACAATTAATTTGATACCAAATTCTTGGTATGTAACATTTAAGGAGACTTTAAAATTTAAAATAAAGTCTGCCCATTCTAGCCTATGAAGGCCATTTACTTCAATGAGGGAAAAACAAATTTGGCTGTTTTAACCTCACCAGGGCTTATAAATCTATTTTTATAAAGTCCCTGCTTATAGTTACATGGCACCCAGCCCTAGGGGCACATAGGGCACACCTTAGGGGTGACTTATATGTAAAAATAAGGTAGTTTAAGACTTTGGAAGTACCTTTAATTCCAAAGTCGAATTTGCATATAACTTTAATTTAAAAGCAGCCAGCAAGGCAGGCTTGCTTTTAAAATGACACTGGGCACCTCAGCAGTGCACCTAGGTGTGCACCACCTATGCTGTGGTCCCTAAACCTACATGCCCTACCATATACTAGGGACTTATAGGTAGGTTAACTTAGCCAGTTATAATTAGCCTAATTTGCATATCCATTTTACACAGAGCACAGGCCCTGGGACTGGTTAGCAGTACCCAGGGCACCATCAAAGTCAGGAAAACACCAGCAAAAAGAGGAAAATGGGGGCAAAAAGTTATGGGGCCTCTGCAATCAGCCCTGTTTTCTCACAGTGCATATCAACCAGAAAGGCATCATGAGAAAACTGACATCTAGGGGACCTGATCCACGATCTAGCTGTAGCAATTGACATTGCATCTACTTTTAACATACTTCTAACCATATCCACAATTGACGCTGCTAAGGCTTTTGATAGAGTGAGCTGGCTCTTCCTGCAGGTGGTAATGGACCGTAATAACTTGGGTGATAATTTTCTTAATGCAATTAAAACTATTTACAAGGCTCCATCAGCTCGGGTTCTGGTTAAAGGCATTTTATCCCCACATTTTAAGTTTGAACGGGGGACACGACAGGGTTGCCCTCTCTCCCCTCTTCTCTTTAACCTTTATATTGTGCCTCTGGCTAGGAGAATCAGGGCAGGTCAGAGAATCATACCTTTTCAGCACCACGATTGGGTCCTGAAGGAAGCCCTATATGCGGATGATCTTCTGATATACACACAGAACCCCCAATGTGCTCTTCTGGCACTTTTGGAAATTATTGTTAACTTTGGAGAAATCTCAGGTTATTTAATCAATACAGATAAATCTGAATTAATGACCTGGAATGGCCCTCAGGATAACCCATTGGAGAAAGACGAAATTGGTTATTTAGGGGTCAAAGTGTTCAAGAACCTGGCAGAGGTGGCCCAAGTGAACTTCATGCATCATCTTAGGGAAACAAATAAGTTACTCCTTCAATGGTCACACTTACGTCTCTCTATTTTAGGTAGAACTAATCTAATAAAGATGGTGGTACTGCCAAAATTCACGTTTATTTTTAATGCTATCCCTTTATCTTTTAAAACTGAATGACTAAGGCAACTGCAGGGGGTATTAGTCAGCTTCATCTGGTCCTATAAAAAACACAGAATAGCATGGAAAAAAATGAGAAAGAAAAAAATAGATGGGGGAATTGCACTTCTGGACTTTCAGCTTTACTACTGGGCATTCCAGATGAAAAACGTTAGATCACTTCTCTCCAAGGAGTATCTATCCCCTTGACTTCAGGCTCTGATAGGGTGTTTCCAGAACCAGGGTACACAGTTTCTCTATAAATTTGGCCACCCCAGGTATTACAAAAAAGTTAGATTAAACGTTCTCTATAATGCCTGCAGCATCTGGTATGCAGTATGAAGGAGACTGTGTATCCCATATTACAGTGAGCTGGCCCTAATCTGGAATTCTCCCGGTGCCCCGATATGTCTCCAAGATGTACTAGTGGAGCCATTGATAGAGGGAGGAATTGTGCAGTGGGGACAGCTAGTCAGTGGGGGCTCCGTTAGCTCTTGGGAATCCCTATCCGAAGCAACCAATGCTAAATTATCTAGGTTCAAATATGTGCAAATTAAAGGTTGGCTGCAAGGAGAACCTGAGGCTGGGTGTTCTACGGGTTGGGAGAAGGAAATTACTGGTCCACAGAGCCAAAAGAAAGAGGTTTCAAAGTGGTATTGGGCACTTATAAGCTGAAGATGCATCTTGCCCATCCTCTACAGAGGGATGGGATCTGGTGTTTCCTGCTCTAGGTCTTCTTTATTTCTGGCCGGTCCCTATGAAGATTCTTTGGTCTGTGGTTAAATCTGCCCCCCTGTGTCAAAACCACTTGTTCACTATATATCAGGCTTACTGGACCCCTAAAAGGGTTGCTGGAATAGCTTATCAAGGAAAGAGCAATTGCCCGAAGTGTGACCTAGAGGGGGCAGATGATATCCATCTCTGGTGGCAGTGCCCGGGATTCATACTTTTTGGGAACAAGTGGGTAAGTCGATCTTGTCTATTATAAACAGGCGTAATGAGATAACTCTTCCAATGGTTGTATTTGGGTTATATGAGACTGCCGAGAGGAGTTTGCAGGATAGATTGGAGAGACCCCTGATGCATCTCTTTTTCTATTTGGTTCTGATAGCCCGGCGGGAAATATGTATTAAGTGGATCTCCAGTCTCCCCCTCTCATAGGGATTGGTTATTGTCACTTAAGAGAATCTCTGATTTAGATTGTAGTAATGGCTCGGATAGGTCCCTTAGAATGTTGGAACTCTTTTTTTGCTTTTTATAGAACTATCTCTTTCAGGCATTAGGCCAGTGTGAATTAATTCAATACAACTTGATCTAACATTTGAGTCTTGGTTTCGGTAAGAGTCCAATGATTTTCGGTAAGAGTCCAATGATTAAGTTTTAAGTTCTAACAGCTATGAGGATGGGGTGGACTGGTTCTGCCCCCCGCCCCAGGCTGATAGGGGCCGCTCAATACCTGAGCTTTGGTGGACCATCAGGCCGGTGACCAAGGCCGGGACATGATGTGGCTTCTCTTGTCTGTATCTGGCTACATATGAGGACTCAAAAAAAGAAAAAAATAGTTTTTCAAGATCGTCTCGGGGAAATTCAGAAAAAGGGCCAAGCCTCAACCAATAGTTACCATTTTTATTGCATGGTTGAAAAATTGCTGTTTTGTGATTGGGTGCAGAAACAGCAATAGCTCAGATTGTTCTTGGTGATTTGGAGGAGAAAGAAGCCTGTTGGAGTTGTGCTCAGCATAAGTGACTGAATCTGGAATTGTAACAGACTGGTGTCTTCAGCTGTATATTAGAAACTGCTGTAAGTTCAGGTAATTAGAAATATACTTTATGAGCTTTGTTGAGAAGTGTCAGAAAGTGTACTACTGTTGGTTAATGTATTCTATACGAGGTTTAGTGAGTCAAAAGCTGTCTGTAGAGGTGAATGTTTATTAATACAGATTTTGAGAGGTAGACTTTAAAATGTGAAGAGATATCACTAAGTATTGGATGCTGTGTTAAAAATGAAATGTTAAATCTGTATTTAGTTGTAAGTAAAAAAGGCAGTGTGTCTTAAAGGATCAAACCAAGCATCTGCAATCTGTAAATGCAAGACCTATGGTTTTTATGACACCTGCTATGCACATATTTTATCCCCATATGATGTTTGATTGGAGAAATTGCCATTTCTAGAGTAAAACAATGTGCTCACTGTTAGGAAAGGTTTGTAATGGGGAATATCTTACTTTACAGATTGTATGGAACCATTTTGAAGGCATGGTGTAACTTAAATGTGGATAAGAATGCAGAGTTTGAGGCTGTGGAATTTTTTTAAGAGAAAGTAAGATGAAGTTAGTGGTGAAGTGCATATAAATATGTGATTATTGGTGAAAATTTTAGATATCTTCAGAGAATGATGTATCATGGTTACCAATTACTTTTACTGTATGTAACTTTACATTTTTTGATTATTTTGTCTTTTTAGGAAGACAATGGAAAACAGAAGTTCTGAAAAACAGAAGTACCATATCACACAATATATGGTGCATTAAAACAAACATTGTTTACTGTGGAAGAACAATGGAACAGTATTTGTGTAATAATTTGTAAAGTTTGTTTTTTTATTGTTGTTGTAATTTATTAATGTTATTGTTTGTTATATTGTTTTTTAAATACAATGTTGGAAGTTACTACTGAATTCTTTAATAGCTTTTAAAGATTTGAAAATTAACACAGTCTTCTAATGTTGACTTAAAGTGGCAGTTCATTCTTCTAGAACTGTTACTGCACCCCTGCATGTATATGTATATTTAAGGTACTATAGACACATTGGTGCTTCTTTCCACTGTAGAATAAAGGTTTTTTACAAGCGGCAGGTTTTGGTACAGAGGCAAATGCATTCTCATAGTATACTATGCACTGATGTCTGCTTGTGGAGGGGGGAAGTTCTTCACATTTTAGTATATATGCTTATCACTCCGGAGAAAAGCTTCAGCGCCGAGCTCTTTCTTTATGTACATCGTACTACACATGCCCATCTCCATAAGGAGTTATCTGAAAGAGAGGTAAGTGTGTCCTTATATTCAAATGTAATTAGTTGTCAACAGAGAGGATACTCCATTTTACGCTCTAATAATGACATGCATTATAATAAAGAAAGGTATGATGAGAGACATCAGTCTTTATCCACATACAATATTGCACAAGTGTTACTTTTGAAGCTGAGAGGGCGGTGTGTTTTAATATCATCGTCTCCATAGTTGTTATGCAAGATATGCTTATGAGTATAAAGGTATATCCAACTGCCTCCTTTACTTCTACTTCTTTAATAATGGGGAAACGTGTGACCACAAAAGTAAAACATTATTCACACACTAATTTGCACAAGCATTATCCAAGAGACACATCACAGGAGAGAGGCCAGTCTCTCTAGAAATTATGCTATGCAAAGTTATCATGCAAGAGACTTGTCTCAGAAAGAAAACAGGGCAGTTTCTTCTCACAGCCTAGTATGCATACCTATCACTGGGAGAAGAGGTATGATTAGAGAGATACATTTCTCTCAGACTCTACTAGAGACACCTCTTATCCTGGTAAGATATGTTAGCAGAGAGATGACTTCCCACCCAGAGAGTACTACATATTGCTGTTGTTCTAAGGAGAGGTATGAGGACAGATGCCCCTGGTTCACTACACCGTACTGAATACCCTAGTGGATGCTGAGATAGGTGTTAGTTCAGAAGAAATCGTTTCCCTTCATACTACTGCATATATATCTGTCAGGCTGGGGAGAGATGTGAGTGGACAGGGAAATCCATCCCCACACACTAATAAAAGTGGCTGTTTTCCTGGGGAGAGAAGTCGGTAGAGAGCTTAGTACTTGTCATACTTAGCATGGAATAGTGAGGTTTTACATGTGAGGTAAGAACCACCCCCTCTCCCCCACTACTCATACTGCTGAGCCTGGGCAAGGTGTGAATGGAGAGACAGTGTCTCTTTACACTCTATTCTACACAAACATTATCTTCATGCAAGGTCTAGGTGGAGTGGCCAGTGTTTCCCTATAGTCTGGTAGTGAGGGTTGTAGGAGGTAAGTATTATAATGAAGCAAACTGTAAATTAGTCCTCTAAAGTATTCTTATTATCTTGCAAGAGTCTCGTAGGTGTATAAAAAAAGTGGTAATGAAAATTTGGTGCATATAAATTATACATATTACAACAGGATATGTTCAGTGAAAATGCAAATTCCATTATAAAAGTACACTCATGAGAGAGGCTTTCAAGTGTAAAGCAAACACTGCCTCCTCGCACTGGACATGGAGGACTGTGTGCTTGACTCTTGCAAGAGGCCGTTAAAGTCAACCACTCTATGTATGCGAGCCTCATTACTCTTGCGAGTGTCTTGTGAGAGTCAACAAGAAGGATAACAAGCATTTGCAATGCAATCGGTCTCGCATTCTGCGCAAGTTAAAGCTATTGGCATTGTAAATGGTAATGCTCCTTACCCATTTGTTTTGGTTTGTAGTGGATTATGTGGTTTGGAGTGCGTGGGCGGATAGGTTGGCAGAAAGCATTAGTATATGTTGGGGTGCTGCACATTACAAATTAAAATGAAGACAGCGTTCACTTAACCTTAAAAGGAAAGCCAGCATGTATTTATTGATCCGGTGCTTATTTTTGAGCAACTGGTAGCTCCTGATCAAGCGGCTGGTGACAACTGCATTATGGTGTAAGGTTGCAAGACCAGCGCCCCATTTGGAATGCACTGAATGCTAAGAAAAATGGATACTATACAAGCTAATTACTCACACAAAATTATTTTTTTGTATGCAGACAGATGATATACTGGTATTTGTGTTTACACTACAAAGGCGAAAGGAAACTTCAGCTTTTGTGGGAACTATATTACTTTAAGCTGAACGACTTTCAATATATTTACCATGTATTAAAATATGAAATATAACTGCTTCTTGTGTCAAGTTAGCGTGAATATTGCATCACTGCAGTGAAGCTGTCAAGAAGAAACCTATGACACCAGAAGTAAATCTGAGATAGATGTAGTAGTGAGGTAAGAGTGCTGGCATTCACAGCTTTGTTTTCAGACTGGGGATAACAATGACACTGGCTTTTACAGAAGCACAAACGCACATTATATGAGAAACAGGTTGGGGGAGGATTAAGGAGCAATAGGAAGAGAGAGGGGAGCGGATTGTTGGGGTACTCAAAACACTGTATTTTGTGAAAATAAACACAGATCAGTCCATACAGGCTCAAAGAATGTGTCGCATTGGCAGAGATTTATACAGTTTTTAATACACTTTCCTGGCTAAAAGGTCAGCTCGCGCCATTAACAACATTAACAATGGCTCTAGAGCGAATGTTCCATGTATGCAAGAATTCTGCAGCTACTTGATGAGCTCTCCCTTGGATGTGCTGTCAGTACAGAAACGTAATGCGATTGGCAAAATCCTGTCAGATAAATGATCAAAAGAACAATAGAATTTCTGACAGTTTACGGCTGACCAACGTGTGAGGTTGAGCATAGCTGGGATTGTCCAACCTCCTGCGCCGTATAATAGTGCAAATATGACACCGGAAGTGGGACAAGCCCGGTGTTAGTGGGATGAATACTGCGGCCTCTGGCCATGGTGTAGTGCGAAAGAAGAGCAGCTGCTTTATTGCTGCCCTTAGGTTTCACTACCACAGGTCGGGTGCGCGTTGGGATCCATACCAATATGATGAACAAGCAATGGCGAAGGAAAAGAGACGGCCTCGTCATGGCATAAATTACGTCATCATGCATGACGTGCGGTGGGCATTTTAAACTGGGGAATATACATGAAATATTGTACAGTAGTGATTTTCTCTTTGCCTCGGCAGCGTGTAAGAAAATCGATATAAATATAGTTGTGGTCATGATTGGCTTTGCACTGCGGCAGCAGGGGGTGGAAACAGGCACCCTCATAAAACAGCCTCTAACATTTGTACTCAGTCTTTGAATGCACCAGAGAAGAACATGATTTAGAGCCCTGTTAACAGAAACAGACTGGAGCCACTGAAAACATCCAGCGCTCTGGTCAAATGCTATTAGCCTTTGAAAAAAGTAATCCCTAAGCACATGTTACACAGACACAAGTGGAAGGGTACGAGTACTGGGGCCATGCTCCAGGGGAGTGTACAATTGTGGAAAAGGTCAGACAAAGAGCAAGGTTGACCACTAGCAAGAAAGGATTTTTTAAGGACACTGAAACAAACCAGTGAAAATGCAAAGAGCCCACAAAGAAGTATAGAAGTATATACTAAAGTATATACAAGAGGTCTCGAATGCTTAACCTAAAAAGGGGTTAATAGTACAAACAACATACATAATGAAAGTATACGGTAGCTCTGAATATAGTTTTTTCAAGTAACATTTTCAACAACTATATTTTTTTTGCTTTTTAACATTTTTAACTTTTTTGTATTTAAAAAAAAAAGGATAGAACAAAAACAAGAAACTGGACGGAGAAAACAACATCTCCTTCAAAACAAAGAGGAGAAAAATGTAGAGAAAAATGTTTGGAACAAAACTACTGCCTAGGAGGCATTTATGATCCTAGACAAGCCTGTCCGATGCACCGTTGCTTGTCTCAAAAGTAAAAATAAACTCCTTGCATAAACAGCAAAAAAGGGCTTTGTTCCAAATATGCCAGTTTGTTATCTGCTTCCGCTGTGAGTAACTGGGCAGGTACACTGTCACCAGGTTGGAAAGGTGTGGATGCCCCTGAAGAGTTATGAAGCTCTGCAGCACGGGTTAACTCAGCACGAGCAAGGCATTTAGGGGCATATTTATACTCTGTTTGCACCGAATTAGTGTCATTTTCTTTTACTCTAATTCGGTGCAAAACTAGCTCCATATTTATACTTTGATGCTAGACCCCTGTAGCGCCAAATTTATGGAGTTAATGTCATTTTTTGAAAGTGGAGACCTACCTTGCCTTAATGAGATGTAAGGTAGGCGTTCCCGTGCAAAAAATGACTCTATGGCCTTAACGCCATATTTAGGAGCATATTTATACTCTGCAGCATATTTATACTCTGTTTGCACCGAATTAACGTCATTTTTTTTACTCTAATTCGGTGCAAATCTAACTCCATATTTATACTTTGGTGCAAGACCCGTCTAGCACCAAGGCCCTGGTTTATACTTTTTTTGCGCCGCATTAACACCATTTTTTTACGCAAAAGTGGCGCAAACGTACAAAATATTGGCCCTTATTTATACCTTTTGCTGCAAAACTGCACTAACTCAGTTTTGCACCGAAAAGTTTAGCACCGGCTTGCACCATTTCTGTACACCAGCCGGGCACCATATTTATGGAATGGTGCAAGCCGGTGCAAACGGTAGGCTAGAGTAAAAAAAAAATGACTTTAGTCGGGTGGGGCTGGCAGTATTGAAGAAGAGGGTTTAGCACCAAAAAATTACTTTAGGCAGGTTAGAGTAAAACAAAATGACTCTAACCAGATTAGCGTCATTTTATGGTGCTAAACCTACCATGCCACATGACTCCTGCCTTAGAAAAGGCAGGAGTCATGCCCACCACCCCAATGGCCAGCACTGAGGACAAGGGTCCCCTGGGCATGGCCATTGCACCCTGTGCCATGTATGGGGGCCCATTTCAGGGGCCCCTATGGCACTTTCAAAAATAAAATGGAATCTTACCTGTACTTAGCTGGGATGGGGTCCCCCATCCTCCGCAGTCCCTCTGGTGTGGGTGGGAGTGCCCCTGGGGCCTGGGGAGGGCACCTGTGGGCTTATTCCATGGTGTTCCACCATGGAAATAGGCCCACAGGTCCCCTAACGCCTGCCCTTACCCAGGCTTTAAAAAATGGGGCAAAGCAAGCTTTGCCCCATTTTATGACCCCTCCTCCCTCCCTTGCACCATTTTTGCATGGGAGTATAAATATGGCGTTAAGGCCATGGAGTCATTTTTTTGCACGGGAACGCCTACCTTGCATCTCATTAAGGCAAGGTAGGTTTCCACTTCCAAAAAATGACTTTAACTCCATAAATTTGGCGCTAGACGGGTCTAGCACCAAAGTATAAATATGGAGTTAGTTTTGCACTGAATTAGAGTAAAAATAAATGACTTTAATTCAGTGCAAACAGAGTATAAATATGCCCCTTAGCATCAAAAAATGATGCTAGTCTGGTTAGAGTCATTTATTTTGACTCAAACCTGCCTAATGTAATTTTTTTTTAAGATAGCCTACCCTTTGCACCGGCTTGCACCATTCCATAAATATGGTGCCTAGCTGGTGCTAAAAAATGGTGCAGGCCAGTGCAAAACTTTTTGGTGCAAAACTACGTTAGTGCAGTTTTGCACCAAAAAGTATAAATAAGGCCCTTAGGGTGCACAGCTCTCAAATGTCACCACATCCCAGTGGTACTCATGAAATATTGCTTGTTCTGGCTGCCCTTGCTGAACTCTTTTTTTGCATATGTTACAAATTACATATTTGGCACACACTTTCTTCCCACTAGGCCTCTTCTGTAAAAAGTGTCAGATAAAGGACTCCCTGGGTGGCTGAGGTTCCTGACTTGCAGGAACAGGAGTAGGGTTCTCATCTGAATTAGATGATGAAATTCTGATCACAGAAAATCAGCAAAGTCAGAGAGGTAGACATAAAGGTGTATTCAGAGAAAAACCCAAAAGGAAAATGATGCAACAAGGAAGGAATCTTTCTTTGCTAAATAAAGACATCCATATGAAACAATCACAATCGTTCCTTGGGATGTCTTCACTCTTCCGGGCATCTCAAGGGTGTCTCTCAAGAGGGCTGACAGATCATAAAATTCAGAACATTTCCATAACACCTCAAATGCAACAATACATCAACTGTTTTTCTACTTTAAACAACAATCCTCATGTCTTACTTTCTTTACAACAACAAAAATACCCTGTTATGAACTTAATCTTAATGTACGATCTTGCATGCGGATCGGATCGCGAGAGTCGGAGAGTAAGTACAGCAGTTTTTTAGTGGTTACTGGGGATTGTGTGTTCAGCTCCCACCATCATCTTGTGAGAGCCATAAGTCTGTACACAAAATAATAAATACAATATACATACTTTACTGACTTTATCATTAAACATTAGCATTCAACAATAACTGACAAGGTGAAAAAGTATAGCTCTGCAATCTCGCAAGCCTTTCACAGGAGTGATCACAGATCTGAAAAATAGATCTACATAGTGCAATCACATAGTTTACAGTAACTGGCGGTCTTCTGACCTAACGAGTTTGGCGGTGGCCTCCGCAGTCCGCCAAACTTGTAATGAGGCCCTTAGTGTCTAGGTAATTTTAAATATATATATATATATATATTATTTTTTTTTTTATTTTTTTTTTTAAACCCAGAAATTCAACAAACAAAACAAGGGTTAAAGTAGCATTCTAGGTAGGTCTAATGGAAATATGAGTTTTTGATTAAATGAACTTACAAAATTCACAGAAAAAAGCATTAAGAAGTGAGCATAAGCAGTGCAAGGCAGAGTGCAAGCTATAGTTAGCACTGAGTACTATAACTCCTGAAATTCTATGTTTTTTAGTTCACAACATTAACGTCATCACCTAAGTATAACGTTACTTTAACCATATTCACTGAAAAAAACAAAGGCTACGGGGAATGTTATAGTTAGGTTCTGAATTTACTTGTACAAAACCATAGAAATTCAGCAGTTATAATTAGAGTTAATTCAAGTAACTATAACTCACGCCATAAGGTAGCTATAACTTGTGCCCTCGCCATGCATAGTTTTCTCATCAATAATTTTATTGCATATTTTACATTGATAATATCAAACATACCATAGAAGGTATCATCAATGATATAATATATAGAGTAATTAGCTGTGCATGGTGGTGGCCCTTGGGGCTGAGGGGCCTGCACAGACCCCTTCCTTAATGTTTCACTTTGCCCCGGGGAGGTGGTGGTTTGCAGTACATTTGAAAGCCCTGGCAGGGGGGTCTGTACTGCCCCCTCCTTTAAAAATAAAAAGCCAAGGGGAGGTGGTGGTCTCTGGGGGGTCCGTGCACCCCCGCATCATATATGAATGTAGCCTCTGAGAGGTGGCAGTCTCCAATATCTCTGAAACTACTGAACTGATTTACACCAAATCACAAAAAAGCACACTTTCTGGACCAAGAGCTAGCTTTTTGCCAAATTTAGTGTATTTCCTCCAACAGTTTAGTCGATTGCAGTTGTGTTCAAAATCCCTATAGAAAATGCTTTTTGGGAACCCTCACTTTCTTACCCCCCTGCTTAACGGATCTCCCCGAAACTTTCAAGGCAGGAGCTGGACCGAATATTGTATTTGTTTTGCAAATTTTGGGAAGATTCATCAAAGAGGGCTAAAGTTATTGGCAAAACAAAAAACGCTTTTCTTATGGAAACTAAGGGCCAGATGTATGATTCTGGCCCATTGCGATTCAGTAATTGCGATTTTTAAGAAATCGCAATTACTGACTCGCAAAGGGCCATGTATCACATTTGCGATTCGGTAATTGCGATTTCTTAAAAATCGCAAATGCAATTACCGAATCGCAAATTGCGATACTGGCCCCATTCGCAGCTATGGGCCTGTTGGCCCATAGATGCAATTTTTTTGCAATTTTTTTGCAAATTTTTTGCATTTCCTAAATTGCGATTTCTGAACCAGAAATCGCAATTTGGGAAATGCAGAAGGGCAGGGTGCTGGGGGCCTAAGGCCCCCTCTCCTGCACCCCAACATTTATGCCAAAAGGGCATGTGTGCTTTACATATTCAATTTAAAAATGCAGTTTTACTGCATTTTTAAATTTTGCACCAGGTTACCACCTGGTTGCAGACAATGGTATTTTGCATGTGCAAAATACCATTCTGCGAAAAATCGCAATTTGCGATTTTTTGCAGAATAGCCTTGCGACCTGGATTTTGCGAATCGCAATTTGCAATTTTTGCGATTTTCATTTTGTGGTCTGCGAATGCCTTTGATGCATTGCAGACCACGATTTTGCACTCGCAAACGGCCGATTTCGCCGTTTGCGAGTGCAAAATCATTTGATACATCTGGCCCTAGATTCCTAACTATAACTAACTACTGGTGCCCACCAGTCTGTAATATATAAATATCTCTATATATATGCCAGATTTTGTCATTTGGTCAATGTTGAAATATAAACATATAATGCAACCATCCAAGGGGCAGGAAATACACCTTTTCTGCAGGAGCACCCTCGATGTTTTGCCTTTTTCTGGACCGTATTGTTCCTGGCTTTAGAACTCTGTGCACGTTTCCTTTCTAAATAAGAGTAAAATGTTTTTACTCCCCCTCTAAGCATGGTTACATTGGTTTATTCCTAATTGATACATTTAACTTCCCTGTACTTCCCTACTATGTGCTTTTGTAAGTGCCAAGAGGCACCCAAGGCCTGAGGTTAAATGCCACTTGTGGAGCGGTGCATCTATTGTGCCATCCACTACAGTGGTAGTGTAAACATGGCTACAGGCCCAACCTATGTATCCTAACTCCTGCAGTGTAAACACTGAAGTATGACCTGTTAAAATAACCCTTTCAAGAGGTAAAATCTCCCATTTAAATATTAATAAGTCAACCCTATATAAGCTTTGTAGCCCACAAGGATAGGGCGCCTTATGTTTAAAAGTGGAACATGTAGAAAATTAGTACTACTATGTACCTACACAGACAAAGTACAAAAAGCTATTTTCAGTTTGGCAGGCATAGCTTTCCTACGTAGCATACCAGTGTGCAGAATAAAAATACTATTACTGTCATCCCAGGAAAGGGACCAGCTAGAAAACTAATTAAACCACTATTTGTATTAAAAATCCACTCCAATGATAAAGTTCCTTTTTTTAAACATTGATGAAAAGTAACTTTTAGAAAGTTACAATTTCAATGCCTGAAGTAACTGGAGGGCAATTTGCATTAGCTCTCCATCATCTCCAAGCCTGTGCTCAGTCTTGAATAGGCGTGAAGGAAGTGCTTAGCATGTAAGTAGCACCAAGATTGCTGGGGAGCCTGTGCTGGTGTCCCAGCAAATGCTGGGACTCCACATTGACGAAAGAGGAGCGACAAACGAGGCTGTGGCGTCCCTGAAGGTAAGCTTAATTTATTTTATTTTTTATTTTCTTCCCTCGTGTCTACCCCCACCCCTTCCTTTGTGATTTGTGGCAATTTATCAAGCAACTATAAACCAAAGGCGCAGTCAAAATAAATATAAACTGCAAAACCAAACGAGCTGGATTTTCATAGGTATCAATAAACGAGTAACCAAGAGATTAAATACTTAATGTCACTAACTGAAATCCATCTTGAAAACCTAAAGACAAGACACAGGGACCAAGTCACACTGTTCTCATTTAAAAAAATGAAAAAGGTTTTTAAAAATCAAAAAAACTTTGCAATTTGTGCATCAAACAACAATAAACCAAAGACATAATCAAATTAAATTGAAAAACCAAAAAATATCATTTTCTAGCAATAATGTAATACTCTAGTACCTACATTTACATTTTCAGAGAAGCTTATTAAAAGCAGACATCCGAAAACTGCTTGAAATATGTCAACAAAACTCATTACGGATACAAACGTCTAGCAGCATTAATACCAAAACAGCTTTGGAAAAATGAATTATTTTTCACATAAAAAGTCCATACAGATTAGCAAATGTGTTCCATTTCCAAAGTTTAGAAATGTGGTTTTCTCTACAGGGTAGTCTTTTCTTTGGCTACGCATAGCTGGACCATCTGTTGTGCATTCGTGGCAATGACATTTAGGCAGTAAGGGAGTGGGCTAAGCATCAGAATCCTGCAGATATAACTGCATGTTATCAGCTTATCCCTGAGAGTTCGAGCCTTAAAGTCTGATGTAACTAATAAAAGTAAATTATGCTTGATTACATTACTCATCATAAAAGGAATGCCATTCTGTACTAGAAATTTGTCTTCCAAATTACATTTACAATCTACACGTTTTATAGGTGCTGTCTAATTTTAAGTTGCAATGGGCAGTGTGTCATCACATGAAGACTATGGTGAAAACGATATGTCAGTTTACAATGAGATGAACTTTACTACTGTGATAGGATTCATTGTCCTCATAAGACACCAATGTTATCTATCTGAACATTTATTTTCTGTTTATAAACAATCACACCACTGTTACCCCGCAGCCTGTTAATTGGCAATAAATCCAATAAATTCAGAAACTTCGTCCTTCCAAATGTTGCTGAACACTGGGCATTTACTCAACTTCCACAACCTTTGTGCAAGAGAACAATCGGAGGCCTTATCCCAGGTGTATGTTCTTCTTACTCCATACCAAATTCCTGCCCAGAAAAACTCCTAAACATGCCTCCCCCAGAATGAGTGCTTCTACAGGGACTGCTTTCAAGCAAAACACAGTCCAGACAACGAGTCAAAGCTGAAATATAGTTTGATCAGCTATAAAAAGAAAAAAGAAACAAAGGCCACACTCTCCCAGAATGGCTGAATCTTGATGAAACGTGTACAATAGTATCCTTTTAAACCATCTACCGTAATGTTGCCAAGAGCAGATTGATCTCATGAGTGAAGATGCTGTGTGGAAGAAATTTTACATCATTTTTGCCAACTCATAATTTCATTTGTCAAAAAAGACAGGCAGAGAACTAGATTTTCATATTCTTTGCTTGTATGAACCTTGATCGCAAATGCCTTACTGAAAACATAGGGGCCGACTCACAAAGTTAAATCTACACAAATAAAGTTACAAGTAATTTTACTCTTATACTTTTGAGTGAGCTTACTATTTTTGGCTAGTCGCCATTTACACGTGTAAAGTCACTAAAAAGTGTAGAACAGAAATAGGGGTTTCAATCACTAAACAATTATATATTACCATAAACTACTATTAGTAGTAACTTTATGACTGAGTTTGAAGTTCTGCACACTCGGCTGAGAGCTCCAGAATCAGGGTGGTGATTTCCCTATGGTAAATTGTAGGGAAAATGTATAAAGAGGAATACATTTTTTAACCAAATATAAAAAATATGTTTATGTTAACTATTAAGATTAATGCATTATAAATATTTTAAATGTAGAACAATACAAAATACATCATTAATAACTTAATTGTAATTAAAATTGTAATTATTTAGAATAGAATACATTAAAATAAAATTATTTTTCTGAACTTTAAATTAAGTCAAATAAAGTTAAAAAGTCATATATTTGTATTATGTACTAAACAAAGAAATAGATGTATATAACTAATTTAAAATAATTTTATTGGTTTTAATAAAAAATATTAAATTATTTTTTTAATTTAAAAGGTTATTACAATATTTAAAAATCAAATACATGTTTTTATAGATTTCTTTACTATTCTATTACATTTATTTGTATTTTTAAATGGTTTAAATAATTGCAATAATGCAACATTAGTTCCTAAGGGGTTTTATTTTAAGTCACTACCTCCATTATTTTCAGTTGGAGATTGCTGCAGCACCAGTGTTTGGCCTTGTGTGGTGCTGACTTACTCCAGCTCTGTGCTGAATTACATGTACTACAGTGTTGGCTCTTTTTTGGTTGTAGTAACTATAGAAGTGCAGTTTGTGAATAGCAATGGGCTTACTCTTTTATGGGTGGGTGGCTTGCTTTAGATATTGCATACAAAAACAAGATTTTAAGAAAAATAACAAAGTCAGCGGTGTTCTCATGTATTGTATTTTTGCTTCAAGAACGTCTCAAATTTTTTCTCTTTAAGAAGATCCCACCACCTTCATATTAGATAAATTTATCTGAGAAATGTATCTGATAAAATTATCTTATCTAAATAACAGTAAAATGATTGTACTCCCCCTTCAAACATGGTTAAATTGGTTTATTCCTAACTGATACATTTAACTTCCCTGTGAGCCCTTACTATCTGCTTTAGTAAGTGCCAAAGGGCACCCAAGCCCTGAGGTTAAATGCCACTTGTGGATCGCTGCATCTATTATGCCATCCACTTCAGTGGTAGTGTAAACATGGCTACAGGCCCACTCTATGTAGCCTAACTCCTGCAGTGTAAACACTGAAGTGTGACCTGTTACAATAATCCTTTTAACAGGTGCAATCTCACTTTTAAATATTAATGTCAACCCTATATAGGCCTTGTATCCCACAAGGATAGGGTGTCTGATGTTTAAAAGTAGACCATGTAGAATATTGATACTACTATGTCCCTACACAGAAAAAGTGCAAAAAGCTATTTTCAGCTTTCCTATGTAGAATACCAGTGTGCAGAATAAAAATACTAGCACTGCGATCTCAGGAAAAGGGACTGGCTAGTTTCTATCACAGGTTTGTGACCCACAGATTTGTATAGAAGAAAAACTGTCGGTGAACCATTCGATTTTGCATGCATGCATTTTATCATTACATGCTCCAGTGGCCATTATGGGTGAGAGCTCTGGTTGGTTGAAATGACAGTTGGAATTTGAATTACTTGCTGAGTAAGTAACTACTTTTGCATTTAACGCATTTTAATCTTTTTGGCAGGGAGATGGTTCATGTTTTTTTAAGACCCGTCAGACTAGTACATTGAAATGGAAAGTTACAAAATGGCCTTCCTTGCCTTGGCATCTTTCCGCATACTGTTAACTCACTCTCTGATGCCTGTAACTCAGCTATTACAAGCTTTGCCCACAGCCCAATGTGCCAGCCAAATTACACATTATCTGCTGAGACCAGTCTTATCAAAATAAAGGACTTTGCTTCCTTCACGTAAGCCTACATTGAACTATTGACTTTGTAACCACTGTGTAGCATCTGGGTCAGCAACCCAGTATTTATACAACACAGAACACCAGGTTCTATATGTGATTGTTGGCTACTGGACTGCTTGTGACTGGAGCTTCTTTTGGATTAAACTCAATTTTGTTATATACTATAGCTTTCGACCTCATTATTGGTATTTATCTCCACATTTTGGCGATGAGAGGGAAAGACACATCACTTCAACTCATCCTATTTCCAAGAAGTATAACACATTGCAAAACTTCCTCTTTTATTATGGATTTGTGTGAGGATCATCTCACTAGGAGTTCTATGCTTTGCATTCCATACTTAATTCTGTCAGATACTGTGTACTTTTAACCTTTTACATATGCAATACTATTTAAAATTAGTGCTAACATTTAAGTACATCACCTCATCATGTGTGTCACTGATTCACCTACGCCATGTCTTCCTCGTTCTTCTTGTGGGTGGTGTGGAGCTTATTTCTGCTTTCAGCGTGCTGTGTACTTACCTGCACTCTCTCTAGGTTTCTGTGTGCAGGAGTCTCCTGTGAAGCTAGATTCTGTATTATTTCATCTGTCATCAGTTCTGTGCTCCTAGAGGAGCACTACTACAAGAAGGATTCTTCAGTGTATTCGGCTTCTGGATTTATCAATATCCTGGGTGGTAAACGTCACCAGGCTCTGCTCTTTTGTGTCAGAATGATCCACTGATACAGCCAGTGTCACTGCAGGTGGTCATTTATTATGTTCTGTTGTCTGGCAAAAGCCTGATGAATGTAATACACCATGCTCTATGTATTGCTCACAGTGCTTTGTGAGCAAGTTCCTGCTTCAAAACAACTTACTTTCTAGTGCCATGGCAAGATTTTTTTGTTGAACTATGTTGCTTGACAACTGAGATCTCTTTCATTCCGTGGTCACTCTGCTTGGTTACCTACAAATCAAGAGAACTAGCCTAGTCCCATCAAACACCAGTTCAGTAAAAAGAACATTCCCAGTGCTGATTTAGGGCCTCATTACGAGTTTGGCAGACGGTTTAGATCGTCCACCACACTTTCTACGGGGAGGTTGCCGCCAAAGTGGCTACCTCCCTGCCGGGCCCATTAAGAGTTGTCCATTAGGTCAGTGGGCGGAAACCTGGGTTTCCGCCCACTGGCCTAGTGGGAAATAGCCTACAGCATTGTCTCTGGCTCGTAACTGAGCCAGTGGCTATGCTGTAGGATGCAGGGTGCACCAGCACCCTCGCAATGTTCACTGTCTGCACAGCAGACAATGAGCATTGCGAGGGTGCTGGCAAGGGGGACCCCTGCACTGCCCATGCCAAGTGCCCTTGCACCTGTTCTCCACCAGCCTTTTCATGGTGGTGCTACCGCCATGAAATGGCTGGTAGAGAACAAGCAGCACTGGCCTGGCAGATTAGGACCACCGCAACCACCAGTCTGCCGGGATTTCTGCTCCTGGCAGTGCTGGCAGTCCCACTGCGGCACAACCGCCATGGTCAAAATATGGTGCTCGGACCGCTGCATTGGCAAATGTTCGACCGCCATCAGCAAGTCTGGTGGTCTACTGACCGCCAGACTCATAATGGAGCTCTAAGTTTTGAATCACATCTTTACCAAACAGTTGATGACACAATCTGCTGATGTGAAGTCATAACATTATTTTGCAATTTCACTTTTTTCTTCCTTAAGCTCAGAGTGTTGGAATCACATTTGTTCATTCACATCAGTTTACACCACCCTTTACATCCAGTACTTTGGGTGTTTGGAGCTTTATTACTATTAACATCTTTCTAGTGACTACTTCTTGGAAGCTATTGGTTGTTGTTTATGTAATAAATATTTTTATTTTCCCTTGTTTGACAGACTTCAATAAAGGTTTGAGTTAGGGCACCTGTCTGGTATCATATTTGGGATACCACTGGTTCTGCATATTTTGTATCTCACTGTTGTCAGTAATTTATGAAAATGCAAAATGTAACTCTTCCACTTTTCTTTCACTCACTCTTTGTGAGCCTTTAGTTAAATATCCTGGATGGAAAAAGGTCTCTCTTAAAATATAAAAAGTGGGGTGGGTTTAATGATGTAAAGGAAAGAATCTCATTTAATGCATTGTCTGGATGCAGAGGGACATGAGGTGAAGTGGAATCTAAAAGTCTGGATGAATTTGATGTGTGAACTAACAAATTGACTAACATTATTTGTTGAAAATGTCAACACTGTTCAAAAGACACCAGTTTGGCATGAGAAGCCAAAGACAAGGGCACTGTGTCATTGCTTTAAGGACTCTGGTGTCCATGTGTACATTTGGGGCCAGTAAAGAGCAGACTATAAGGGATCAATTTCATTTGAGCAATAGCAATCAAAAGATTAAGGAAGTTCTTTCACTGAATGATAATCCAGTGTTAAATGAGCTTAATCATACAGCCGACATCTAGAACAGTTTGATAACGTGCTGAATAAATTTGAAATTAGAGTGGTTTGAGTATGCATGCAAACTCAAAGGAAGTAGAAAAAAAGAGCATAGTAATTTCAAAGTACAATGTTTTTGTTGTGGAAAAATGTACCATGTGGTTGACTACAAAGAATTACGAGTCGTCAAGGTTTTGTGCAAGACATGTGGTACTAGATTTAACTACTTCACATGTTGGAGGGGAGAAGTTTTTTTTTTTAAATAAATGAAGGGCATACAGATCTATTGGTGTCTAATCTAAGCAAACAGAAAGCTGTAGTCATCCTATACGTATTGTCACAGTCAAATATATGGATATCAAGTTGTTGATGGTCTCTAGTGCTCAGACTCACTCTATTGTCCAGTGGAGACTTTTAATATAAAACATTATTGAACGTTAGAGGCTACCAAATGGTTGGCGCCTCTGG
Source organism: Pleurodeles waltl (assembly GCF_031143425.1). Classification (NCBI taxonomy): domain Eukaryota; kingdom Metazoa; phylum Chordata; class Amphibia; order Caudata; family Salamandridae; genus Pleurodeles; species Pleurodeles waltl. The sequence goes on along the minus strand of NC_090438.1, from coordinate 622,779,069 downwards.
CGGGTGATTACCATGCCAGTGGAGACAACAGGCTTTGTACCGTTCTAAGAGAGTTGAACACATTTGTCAATGGAGATAGATTCCCCTTACCCAGCATTGCTGACCTTGTTTGAATGTTGTCTGGGCCCACTTTTTTCTATACTTGATTTAACATCAGATTACTAGCAGGTAAGGCTGAACGACGATTCTATGAACTTAATAGCTTTCGTAGCCCCCTTTAGAGTTTATTGTTTCAGGAGAATGTTGTTTAGCCAGTGCTTCACACCTTCAGTTTTACAGAGAACAACAACAGGATTGACTGGTAGTGTGCCTGGAGTTACATTTTTCCAGGGTGACATATTAGTTTATGGCTGTTTTGAGGGTGTTGATGTGATTGAGAGAGAGTGGGCTGACATTGAAAGCAAGTAAGTGCATATTTGAGAAGGAAGAAAGAATCATTTTCTGGCACTTTTTATTAGTGATGTTGATGTGTGGCCCTAGGAAGACTTAGGGCCTGATTTAGATGTTGCCAGTAACGGTACAGTCGTTGAGTTTTCGACTGAAAATTACTTAGCCACCATGGCGGTCTGCCTGCTGTATTTAACCGTTGGTGCTCACATAGCCAAAATCCTACAATCAAACTGCTGTCTCTGCCAAGAAACACTGCCTCTGACGACAGCAGGATAGGGAAAAGTGGCTGCTGGCAGAACCATAGCCACCCTTCTTGCCAGGCAGATTTGGATGTGCCTTACCGTCAAGCAAAAACTGGCGGTCCGACCTCCACTTCTAAGTTGGCAGATAGGGGGGGGGGGGGGGGGGGAGGGGAGAAAAGTCACCTTTTTCCCCCATTCCACCTCTGTCTTCGGCTGAACATGACTGGACAATGTCTGCTGTCACTGCTGCCACCGTCCCATTAAGAAAACAGGCCCCCCCTTCACCAGACTTGAAGATAGGGATGCCGCAATGCCAGGGTGCATTAGGTAGGCACTCCACAGTAGGTTTGTGCTATCTGTTGTTTATGTGAATCACTACGTGTATGTGTGTGTGTGAATTGGCTGGTTGAGGTGGAGGGGGCTGGAGTGTGTGATGTGGTTATGTCTGTATGTGTGTTATGTGCATGTGATCACTGTCATTGTGTAGTTGTTTTGCCATGTGACACATTCAGGTGAGTGTTGTCATGTTGATGACATTGTTGTGATGTGTGTAGTTATGCTTGTGTATGAGTGTGACTGTGTACCTGAGTGTGTAGGTGTGTTGAATGTTGTGGTTGTATCATGTGTGGGTGCAGTGTCAATAGTGTGTGTGTGTTATGTCATGCATTTATGTCAATGTGTGTTTTCGGCATAAAAGGATTGTGTTGCAATTGTAATGGATGATGGTGTGTATGTAGTGTGGTGTTTTGTGTACTGTGTAGATAAGGTAGACACATATGGCTAAGGTACAGTGGGGGGGTGTCACTTACCTCTATTCCATAGCCCCTGCCACTGTACAAAGTCCATTGGGTCCCGCCTCCTTTCGTCAGCAAACCGTCGTCAGTCCTCCACTTGCAGAGTTGTAACATCTGAATACGGCGGGCGGAACACTGTCAACTTGACAGTTTTCTCAGGTTTGCCACCGATGTGGCTTGGTGGTAACACCACCAAGATCTAAATCAGGCCCATAGTGTTGTCCATAAGCAAAAAGCTGAGTCCCATTAAGAAATGGTAGAGTGTCACTCTTGGTTTGTAGAGGACTTTGCCAGCAAGTCTGTGAATATTTGTAGTCTCTTCCAGAAAGACATTGACTGTTCATGGTTGGAAGTGTGTGAAACAGAGATTTTGTAGATCAAAAGGTTCCTCAATAATACCCCCAGTTTATGAAGTTTTATTCCAGGTCTTGTGTGCAGTCTTACCACAGTTAAAAGTGCCATTGCTATTGCTTCATGTGCTGAAAAAGAGACTCTTGCCATTTCCCGAGCTATTAAAAATTGTAAGAAACTTACCATGGGGTTTAATTTTTCTTACAGACCACAAGCCTCTGAGACAGGAGCTGATGCTGTGTCCTCAAGGATACGTTGATGTGTTGCAACATTGTAAGATTGTGTGTATGAAATAAGGGTCATATAACAAGTCAGAAGATTGTCTATGAAGATTGGTTAATGACTGAGGTTGAGGAAGTAGAGTTGTATGATTCATTCTTTGATGAGCAAATGAACGTATGTGTGGTCACTGAAGAGTGGGTGGCAGCGGAGGATGGTGTGAGGAAAGGAGAAATCAGGATTTGTCAGAGGTCTGTAATCTAATAAAAAGTGAATGGTCATCCTCAAAAAATATGTTTTTTAGAACATAAAATAAAAATGATTGGTTCAAGGTGATCTGTTGTTCAGAGGTCATTTCTTTGGTGGTTAGGAACGATTTGATCAATTTGGCACACCGAGGAGAGCTTGGAATTTGTAAAACAAAAGAGAGGCTAAGACACGACTATTGGTTACATGGGATGGATTTGTAATTGGAGGGAGTAGTCAGAGAGTGCATGGATATCTCGGTTAGCAATAAGGTGACAAAGGTGAGAATGTCTCCTGTGGCTTGTAGACAGATACCTTTTGGTCCGTGGGAAGAGACTGCGCTGGACATGTTGGATCTGATCCAAAGAGAAAGGTACCTCAGTATGTGTTGTTGCTACCAGATATGTTCCCCAGGTGCCTGTGGTTGCTGTGGGGGAACATATCAACACACAGTCAGTCAAAATGTTTTTACATCAAATATGAATAGGAACAGTGAATTTCAACGTTGTATGAACAGACAATGGGGTTCAGTTAACGTCCAAAGAAATGGAGTAGTTTCCCTCCAAATAAGGGAATCACACACAAGAAATGTTCACCTTATCATCCTGAAACCAACTGGATGATAAAGAGATTCAATAAGAGTATTACATTTGTCAAAAGATTCGGCAGGAACTAGGGTGAAGGTAGAGGCCTGCAGGATTTCACCACATATATATACTCAGGAGATTCCCTTAAAAAGTGCAGCGGGGAAATTTGTGCCCCCGCTGCACCCATGAATGATGAATAAAACAAGAGATTGCAGGAGTGGGAAACTAAAGCGTGGAGTTAGCCAAAGAAGCAAATAAGAATGAGAACTCTGGCATACGTAAAGGTAAATTATATGGCTGTGGTTAAGGCATCTGTAACAAGCCAGGATAGGATTTCAATAGATCATTAGGAGTAGTGAAATTGTTCAAAAGAGCAGTGAAACCAGAAGATAGCTGTATATGAACCTAAATTGAGTGTCTTTGCACAAAGAGATCATCAAGGATGAATCTGCTGGTCAGTCAGCTACAACATCGAATGACCTCCCCCCCCCTCAAAAAAGACAAAAGACGATGGGTTACTACATGGAAACCTAATTGAGACAACTGTACCAAGAATGTCTTGCAAACAACACAATAATTAAAAATACCAATAAGTGTGTCCTGCCTTTGTAGACGTGCATTTCACATGTTTGACCTCTGTCTCCATTTTTGCTTTCCTTTTATTCTTTACTCTTCTCTATTTGTATCTTCCTCTTGGTTCTCATCGTTTGTTCAGCTCTTCCTCTCTCTTTAGTGTTTTGTTTTGAAGGGGACAAGTGTAGAATGTGGTTCAGCAGCCTAGTGTTTACAAAAAACGAAATGATAGTTTATATCTGGAATTTTGGCCTTAGGATGAAAGGAGGGTTATAGAAGCAGAGGATTATTGTGAAGTTGGCTCCTAAATTTATTGTGGATGAAACTTCTGCTGGATCAAACAAAGTGGTCTTAAACTACAGTTTGCGGCCTAATTATTCGTTTTCATCTCCACACAGTCATTTTCTGTTTCCTTTCTCCTGCATGTCATCTTTCATCTTCACATTTCAACTGATTAACATCAGCTCTGCCTGCATCATTAATTCTTCAAATTGTCAAAATCTGGCTCAAATGTTACAGTTGACGTTACGAGATTGAGGCTCTACTGGGTACACCTTTTGTTCACACTTCCTTATTCTAGTTTTACAGTAACAACGAAAAATAACTGCGCCATTGTGCAATGACAACTAAAAATAATTCAGCACCCCACAGCATAGAATGTTTTCAGCAATGTTTCAGAAAGCGCTGCAATTCCATGATAATGGCGGATGCGCGCTTTAAAATAACTCACAACTTAACAATTCTTTTGCACTCACATTCGGTAAATTTGTGGTCATACTTTTAACAAAAGGGCGGCGTTAAGTACATTTGGGAGTACATGGGATAAGTCAGCGAAATAAAACAGTAAAGCAATAATGCAATAATGCTATGTATTTGGGCCACCATGAAGGAACATTTGTTATTACCATGCACAAGAAAATTTTGTCTTTCAGATTTTGTCTTTTTTTTTTGCAAGAGCTCACATGAATGTAACATCTGTATTTCGTGCAGAAGTTTTTATTTTTTACAGACTCGTCCCTAATAAACAAACATATAAAAACTCTTTTTTATGTTCAGACAGCCTTCCTTTGTTTACAAATGACTCCTGCGCGTTAAGACTTATCACTCAGAGGCACTGAATTCTGTCACATTCACTTCATCCCCTCTCCTCAAACCTTAGAATATCACTTAACATGGGATTACATTGACAAAGGTTGTTGAATCGGGGCCCCCTTTGAAAAATGCCTGGTTTCTTTTCTACGACGTAACGACGTCTCCAGGGTAGCACAAAATAATTTACTAGTAAAAAGAATAGCGCCAGAATGTTATGGCCACATCTTGTGACCATCGTTCAACCTTGGTTCGTTTGCAAACCTGAAATGTGCGCCTTAAAGCATAACATCTTTTCAGGATGCCTGGTCACTGCGCAGCTTTGTAACTGGAGATGCGAGAGTCAACTGTTCTCAGCTATCATCCTTGTAAAAAACACAGGAGAGGTCAGATGTCCCCAGGTGCTAGGGAGAAAATAAAGATTCCATGTCATCCCCGCAGAGCTGGAGTTCTGAGAAGGGCTGCCTTTGGTGACACTCTCTGAGGGAGAGCTGTTCTGGAGTGACTACAGACTTGCTCCTCAGTGCTGCATTTAGTGTGCTCCTTGCCAAGGCTTGGAGCTCGAGACGCCAGCACACCAAGGTCGTGGGGAAGTCTGCGGTTCTTTCAGATCCTTTGTCCTCCTCCAAGAAGATTTACGAGCAACCATAAATCAAAAGAGAAAGCAATCATTACCAAGATATTATAAATTAAGTTTTCGGAAAAGCTCCAAGGAAATGGTCAGTGTGTATAGCAGTTGCTTCTTAAAACGAATCCTTAGAAGATGCACATTAGCAATAGTTTTTTCAGCAAAACCCTTCTAAATATGGGTTTTATTACAAGTACGTGCCATTTATAGATCAATGTGCATGCGCAATGTATTGTCCAGCTCACATATAATAACACTGCAACGTAAATCCGTCGCATTCCACACCATAAAAGATTCACTTTGAAAACAAAACACCTTAACCAATTGAAGTCGTCCATTACCTACCTGTAGAAAAAAGTGAGAAAGAGGGAGAGTGGGTTGAAGGAGAAAAGAAAAGATTGAAGAAACATCAGAATTACTAGTGCTAGGTAAAAGGTAAAATCGCGCCCTATCAGAAACAAATCCCACGTCCTGCAGGGAGATCTACCCATGCCTTAAAGTTTTGCAAGGCACAAAAACCCTCCCATGGTTTGCCAGCCACTAGGTTTTTTTGCCCATACGAGGAAGAATATTCCATTAATATCCAGCACCTATAGTGCCATAAATTTGGTAATAGTAACATGCGCACTTCTAGCACTTAGAAATAGTACAAGCGCGGTATTTACCGCTATATAAAAACATGTTTTTTATTATAATTATTCTAGTTATACTTTGTGTTTTGAGTGTGGGTTTAGAAAGGGAATTTCTTTTGAAAACAATGGGCGAGATGTATCAAGGAGGCCTTTTGAGAGTCGGAAATAGCGATTTTTAAGAAATAGCTATTTCTGATTCGCAAAATGCAATGTATCACATTTGCGAATCGGTAATAGCGATTTCTTAAAAATCGCAAATGCTATTACCGGATCGCAAATTGCGATACGGGCCCCATTCACACCTATGGGCCTATAGGCCCATATCTGCACATTTTTTGCATTTCCAAAATTGTGATTTCTTAACCAGAAATTGCAGTTTTGGAAATGAAAAACCCCAGGGTGCTGGGGGCCTAAGGCCCCCTCTGCTGCACCCCAAAATATTTTTTTGCAACACGTAAGGTGTTACGTGCCAAAAGGGCATGTGTGCTTTACATGTAAATTTTAAAAATGCATTTTAAATGCATTTTTAAAATTTGCACATGGTTACCACCAGGTTCAACCTGGTGGTAAATAGCGATTCCTAAATGCCAAAATCGCATTTAGGAATTGCTTCTAACATGTGCTTAGAAATCGCAAATAAGGAATCCTTATTTGCTATTTCTTATTTAGAGAGTCACAATTTGCGACTCTCTCAACAGGGTCGCAATTTTAAGGAATCTCTATTTTAGCGATTCCTTAAAATTGCGTTCAGAATGTCTTTCATACATTCTGAGATGGCTTTTTGCATTCGCAAACGGGCATTCGCACCGTTTGCGAATATAAAAAAGCTTTCATACATCTGGCCCATAGTCTTTAAATTGGATTGGAAACAGAACCACGTAGGTCTCTCCTGCCTCAACAACCCAAGGGTCATAGCAGCAGCTTTGGTTTGGCATCCGCTATTCGCGCACAGAAGAGATCGGTTAACTACAAGACGGAGGGGCTATGATATATGAAAGTTATGTGAAGGATGCCCTGAGATATTCCTTACCATAGAGACTATCTCAGAGTCGTTTGTGAACTGACGTTGGAATTAGAAAACTGAGTTCTACCCTCATCGTGTTTTTGGAAACTCATCTACACCTGCGCCTGGATATATATCAATGGGAAGGACAATAGGATTGATAAAATCGGCGGCATTATATATTAAGTATTAAAAAGGAACTGCCCTGATGAAGGCGGCCTTATAAATCAGAAGGTCACCGCCGAAACGCGCGTAGGCTTGGTTCCTACTGTTGTCTGGATGGATTATGAATTTATGGTGCCAAAAACTTTCTGTTTTTTTTATTAAGTAAGATAGAGACATAATCAGGATTTTAATAACAGGATGATATCATTGTGAACATCATTACGGCTCCAAAAAGAGAAATTGTATATATTTAGTTTGTATTTAAATGTATTTATGAAATTTAGAGTTATATATTTGTTAATTGTTATGGTCTTACTATTCCCACTGTCTTGTGTGGCACTTTGTCTTTGTCAATTAATGTGTCTATATGTGTAGGTATTTATAGAATCTCTGGATCAGTATTTGTTCGTTTTCCAGTGTAAATATCTGTATATTTGCATAACTTAGATATTTGTGTCTGTTTTTGATGTACATAAATATGTAATAAATATCATTGTTTGAATTTATGTCATTGTTTTTTTGTTTTGTATATTACTTTGGATAGTATTGAATATTGGTTGTAGCTCATTTCCTTTTCCTTGTATTCATAGCAGCAGCACCATCACTACCATCCCACCACCCACATATCTCTACATCATGATTAATCTACCTCACCTTCATGAACGTCAATTCACCGAAATGCTAGGGGTAGCAGAAGAGACATCACACGCTCTTTGACCTTCAATTTCACACTCACACGCATTCTTACATTTACACTACACACATACTCTCTCTCACATAAACACACACTCACCTGCAAGCATGCACACAACATATATTTAAAGGCACTTTTTAGGGTTGAGTGCAAAGAGCTCCGTCCCTGGTGTAATCTCTCTGTGGGCTTTTAACCACCCCCATGTCAAGCCCATCCGTTTGGTGGGTTCGTAGGTTTGCCTTTTTAAAATTAGCTTGATTTCATAAGTGTAAGGCATGCATATGTCATGCCTCTTCTGGTGTTTAGCCTGCCTCCAGCGTACCGGCCAACTCCTGAAAACATATGAGGCTCCATGTTTTTCGTATGGTTTCTGCACTATTTTTCCTCTTTATTTCACAGGCAGCCCAATCTCGCTGGGCAGAAGTTGAGCGCTTTACATGACCTCGACCTGGTTGCATGGATAATTGCACTTTTGCAGTTACATGGATAATTGCACTTTTGCCAATAAATTTCACTGCAAGTGGACTTCCGTTCCCTTTTGTGTGTTTGCTTTGCGCTCATGGTGGCCGTTGGCGCGCTTATGTGAAAGGGTTTCACTTTAAGTTTATGTGGCAAGAAAAGTCCGGTTAGGAGTTTACACTACTAATAGCTTTAACTCGAGTAAATGCAAGTCCCATTGCACTGCAATGCTTGTGAAATAGATTTTATCCGAGTCCCATTGTTTTATAATGTCTGCTGAGTAAAAACTAAACGAATGAATATATTTACCTTTAGATGAGGATGGTGCCCCTCAGGAAAGCGCTGGACTGTACTCAGTACAGAGGTCTTTTTTCTCGCTGAGGAGGAAGTAGTTTAACCATGTTCTTCAGCGAAGCGGTTATAAGCAGAAAATGTTTGAGCGTTACTCACACGCAAATGCAATGAACATATCAGACTGAGGACCCAGCACAAAGGGTTGTATGTCACCACCTAAAATACAAGAGAGTCTGCATACCGCTACATAGACTCTACTACATTGAAATGAGCACCTCTGAAACAACCACTTCAGGGATTACCACTCCAGAGGTTACCACTACTGTGAATACTACCTCTGAGATTACCAGTGCAAAGATTACCTATGCTGAGATTACCACCTTTGAAATTACCACTGCAGTGATTACCACTGCTGAGATTACCACTATTGTGATTATCATCTCTGAGATTACCATCTCTGAGGTTACCACTGCAGGGATTACCACTGCTTAATTACCACTTTTGTGATTATTACGTCTGAAAGTACCACTGCAGGAATTACAACTGCTGTGATTACTACCTCGCAGGGATTACCACTGCAGAGATTATCTCTACTGTGATTACTACCTCTGAGATTACCACTGCAGTGATTGACACTGCTGAATTACCACTACTGTGATTACTACCTCTGAGAGTACCACTGCAGGGATTACCACTGCTGAGATTACCACTACTGTGATTACTAACTCTGAGATTACCATTGCGGATTTTACCACTACTGTGATTGCTTCCTCTGAGATTACCCCTGCAGGGGTTACCTCTACTGAGATTACCACAGTTGAATTTATCATGGCAGGGATTCCACTCCTGAGATTACCACTACTGGGATATACTAACTCTGAGATTACCACTGCTGATATGACCACTTTTGTGATTACTACCTCTGAGATTATCAGTGCAGGGATTACCTCTACTGAGATTACCACATCTGAAATTATCACTGCAGGGATTCCACTGCTGAGATTACCACTGATGTGATTACTACCACTGAGATTACCACTACTGATATTACCACTACTATTATCACAAATTATCACTGCAGGGATTCCACTGCTGAGATTACCACTACTGTGATTACTACCTCTGAGGTTACCACTGCGGGGATAACCACTGCTGAGATTACCACCACTGCGATTACCACTACTGTGATTACTACCGCTGAGATTACCACTGCAGGGATTACCACTGCTGAATTACCACTACTGCAATTACTACCTCTGAGTGTACCACTACAGGGATTACCACTGCTGAATTACCACTACTGCAATTACTACCTCTGAGATTACCCCTACAGGGAGGACCACTTTTGAGGTTGCCACTACTGTGATTACTACCTCAGAGATTACCAGTGCAGGGATTACCTCTGCTGAGATTACCACTGTTGCAATTATCACTGCAGAGATTACCACTGCTGAGATTACCACTATTGGGATTACTACCTCTGAGATTACCACTGCAAGGATTACCACTGCGGTGATTACCAATGATGTGATTACTATCACTGAGATTACCACTACTGATATTACCACTACTGTGATTACTACCTCTGAGATTACACTGCAGGGATTACCACTGCTGAGATTACCACTACTGTGATTACTAACTCTGAGGTTACCACTGCTGATATTACCACTACTGTGATTACTACCTCCGAGGTTACCCCTGCAGGGGTTACCAGTGCTGAGGTTACCACTACTGTGTTTACTACCTCCGAGATTACCAGTACAGGGATTACCTGTGCTGAGATTACCACATTTGAAATTACCACTGTAGGGATTATCACTGCAACTATTACCACTGCTGAATTACCACTACTGTGATAACTACCTCTGAGATTACCACTGCAGGGATTACCACTGCTGATATTACCACTACTGTGTTTACTACCTCTGAGATTACCCCTGCAGGGGTTACCACGGCTGAGGTTACCACTACTGTGATTACTACCTCCGAGATTACCAGTGCATGGATTACCTGTGCTGAGATTACCACATTTTAAATTACCACTGTAGGGATTATCACTGCAAGTATTACCACTGCTGAATTACCACTACTGTGATAACTACCTCTTAGATTGCCACTGCAGGGATTACCACTGCTGATATTACCACTACTGTGATTACTACCTCTGAGATTACCCCTGCAGGGGTTACCACGGCTGAGGGTACCACTACTGTGATTACTACCTCTGAGATTACCAGTGCAGGGATTACCTGTGCTGAGATTACCACATCTGAAATTACCACTGCAGGGATTACCACTGCTGAATTACCACTACTGTGATTACTACCTCTGAGATTACCGCTGATGAATTACCACTGCTGTGATTACTACCTCTAAAAGTACCACTGCAAGGATTACCACTGCTGAGATTCCCACTACTGTGATTACAAACTCTGAGATTACCACTGCTGATATTACCACTATTGTCATTACTACCTCCAAGATTACCAGTGCTGAGATTACCAACACAGAAATTATCACTGCATGGATTACCACTGCTGAAATTACCACTACAAGATTACTACTTTTGAGATTATCACTGCAGGGATTACCACTGCTGATAGTATCACTACTGTGATTACTAACTCTGAGATTAAAACTGCTGAGATTACCATTACTGTGATTACTACAGCCGAGATTGCCACTGCAGGGATTACCACTGCTGAATTACCACTACTGTGATTACAAACTCTGAGATTACCACTGCGGATATTACCACTACTGTAATTACTACCTCCAAGATTACCAGTGCAGGGATTACCTCTGCTGAGATTACTAACACAGAAATTATCACTGCAGGGACTACCACTGCTGAGATTACCACTACTAGATTACTACCACTGAGATTACCACCGCAGGGTTTTACCACTGTTGAGATTACCACTTCCAAGATTACCACTACATTGAGTGAAATAGATTGAAGAGTAAGTGTACTGGGCCTATGCTAACCTACACCTTAAAATGAAACCTTACTTTATAACTACCCACCACCCTATCTTTATGGGCATACAGTGCCCTCTCATTAACCCAGTGGTTACATTGCGCCAGGGGATGGCATTCGACCAACCAGTACATATTTTGGAGAACCAGGACTCTTCCATTCTGTCCCATGGTTGTCATATTGGTCTTTACAGTGCATGGGCCTGCCCTGTCCATTAGACCCACCCAAGCCTAGGCATTGACATGACTGTAGCATTCTCAAGTGGCAGGGACACCAAGTGCTTCATTTTCCTGCATCCATTCTCATACTAAACCATTCTGTTCCCAGGCAAAGACAAACTTTCATTTTCATATAATAATATTTTGTACTCTGTAACAAGTCCAGCATTTCAGAATTTTTCTTGAGTATTTCCTTGTTCTTTGTCCATGTACACATGCATGCTATCAGTTTTAGGTAGACCAGCCCCTTTGATATTTTAGTAGATGCTGCTTTGTTTGCCAGTTACATGGATAATTGCACTTTTGCAGTTACATGGATAGTTGCACATTTGCAGATAAATTTAATTGCAAGCGGACTTCTGTTTCCTTTTGGGTGTTTGCTTTGCGCTCATGGTGGCCTTCGGTTCGCTTATGTAAAACTGTTTTACTTTTCAGTTTATGTGGCAAGAAAAGTCTGGTTAGGAGTTTACAATGCTAATAGCTTTAACTCGAGTAAACACGAGACCCATTGCATTGCAAATGCTTGTTTTACTTACCTCAGCTTTCAGGGAATGCTTTATTTAATCTAATTCTTTACACTACACTAATAGTGAAATATTATTGACAGTTAGTGTAGTAAAAACGTTGGGAGAAAACTGAATGGAGCCCCATGCGACATCCATAAGGACAAGCTGCCCCTGTGTTTCTGGCACTGATTTTGCCACCTCTGAGGCCAGGGGTCGCAAAGACAGTGCCAGGTGTCACAACTGGAAATCCTGGCGAACCCTAAATGATGTCCATGCTCACCTTAAAGGGCAGCTGGCTGAGACAGGTGTACATGTTTCCCACTCCTGTCTTGTCACAGAGGACTAGCCCTAAATTACATTTCAAAAGAAATATTTTTGCTAAGTCTCAACCTTAGCCTCTTACCAGGAAGTAAACAAGAGGAACTCCCACCCACCATATTTCCTGCTGTATGTTTCTGTTTCTCAACATTGGAAGTGTACCTTCCATTTTGGTCAATTGTTTTCTTTTTTTTCTTTCCTTTTCTTTTCATCCCTCTGTAATATTAATAGCTGCTACTCAGCCCAGTGCCAGCTAACTAATATGGGAGGTAAAAGTTGCTCCTCAGAATCTGTGTGTCATAACTATAATTCTGGGAGCTGGTGGTACAACTGTTAGATATGCAATAAGCAATGCACTGCTCGGTGTGGAACTCTTGATTGTAAACAGTATGTTTTTGTTTGAATTTAACTTCACAGATGCCAGTTAAAAGTTAAAAAAAAATCAGCAGTGCTACACTCCACCTCCAAGTGCAAACTGATCACCTCTAAATGGGAACTAAAAATATCTGAAGGCAAATCCCTGAAAGTGGCTGAAAGACATATTTGGAACAACCTTCACATAAAATGTAGGCCACTCAAGGGCTACACAACCTCCAAACAACTCCCTAAAACAACTGCTCCTCTCACGACAATAATTATCAAACAATGCTAATTCAGAACACAAAGTGACTCTACTTAGTCCTCTACATCTTTTCATGTGTTCTCACACCCATGAGCACTCTTCAGCATGACACCCTGGCCCCAATAGCCTTTCTACAAATAGAATATTGTCTATTGATCAATAATAGCTTTCAATCACTTTTGCACTCTATAAGTATGTCCCGGTGTCCATTTCATACTCCAGCTACACCCCAGTTTACCTCTTCCTTCCTTTGAACAGATCGCCACAATAAAGTTTGAATTGTTTACTATGAGCAATGTTGCTATTATAAGAAACACATTTTTTGTTAAATATATAAGCTGCACCTTAAAGCTGGACCCCTGGCATTTGCTGCATTTTAAAACATACCAATAACAAATAAAATAATAAATATGTCGAACATTTGTGAGTCCAGATAGCATATGGCTAAAACCTTTTTACACAAGAGCAGAAGGTCATGGGTCTGAGACCCAGAGCAGGTAGACCCACAAAGTAATCACATTAATTAATTAATCAACACATGTGGTATGAAGCACTACTATTGTAGATGCGCGATGACTGCTTTTTATACATTTGTGAAAAGTGTCCTAGTACAATTATCACCATGCGGTCTACTTTTCAGCTTATGTTTCAGACAAGGTTACTCTCTTATAGAGAATGTTCACTCTCATAGATGTGCTTTAATGTGCTTCACTATCCCCTCTTTGTCTGGTTCAGTGTTGACTGATGAATCTGCTTTGATGTTTTACTATGTTTCTGGTTTCTGGTGATCCTGTATTGCCTGGCCAGGTATTTATGGACATCTGTGAACTCAACTTCCTCTTGAAGGTTCGATTCACACTTACTTTTTGTCAGTGTCAAAATATCTTATTGATTGTGCTGCTGGTGCATGCGGGGTATGTGTATTTGACAGAGTGCTTCACGTCACTCATTCCATTTCCTGCTCTGTGTTTTTAAGAGAGTGCAGCTTATGGCCTTGTGGTTGAGATCCCAGACTTTCATCTTAAGAGTTAGGGTTCAAATCCACTTGCAGCCACAAGCATGTGCCTGCTTGAAGAACAGTTCAATGACAATGGGTTTCAATGTTTCCCCAGTAAGTGAATGACTTTCATATTGAGAAATATCCTTTAGAGTGGTTGTGATGCAGCCTTATGAGCTTTGAGCTCATGAGTCCTGTTGCTCCTTCCTAGGTTGTTTCTATGATTTAATTGTTTTATTTTAATTATCACACTCTGTGATGGAAACATCCCCTCTTTACATTTTACATCTCCTACTGTATTGGTTATGAATTGGTTGGTCCTCTCTCCGCCTTTCAGGGGAGTAGGGATGGGCTGCATTGTCTGTTCTTTGTCTTGAGTTTTTTTCTTCTTGAAGTTTATGATGGATGACACCTGATCAATTATCTTTCTGATTTACACTGTAGCACATGCCTGTTGTCTTAAAATGTCAGGAAGCGGACGATGGTGGATTGCTTTATCTCAGAAATTGTAGGCTATTTTTTGGCTATGCCAATTAGGTCTCCATGCTGAGGTGGGCATCATCATGGTGTTCTGGAAAGAACCTTGAAACCCCCTATTTGATAATGAGTGGTGCGCCACGCCAAGTCAGTTACGAAGCAGGCCAAAAACTTCTCATCCTCACTCATCAGTAGTAGGATAGTAATAGTGGATGTAGTTCAGTTGGAGTAATCTGTTTATTTAAAACAAGAGACAGCCTTCACTTTCAGTTCTCCACTAAGCATTTAGCCATTTTTACAACTTATCTAGACTCAAGGAAGTTCAGCGTTGATATGGTGAGATCGTTCTACTGCCTTGTATTTAAATTTGCTCATTCCTCTGTAGATTCCTGTTGTTTCAGAGCACTTTTCCTGTCCCTTCTTTTTGTGGTGGTTATTATGTCTTCTAGGCAGATACAAGTGCTTCCTTTTGAGCCTTCAGCAGTTTTTCACCTTATCTGATGCCTTGTCTCCTAAAAGTCAACCCCAAAAGCATCTTGTGAACTTATTTCCCTGATGTGCTTTAACAATTTCTCCCCTACAGTACTTCAATTAGTTCTTCTGTGACAATTAACGTTCAGATGATTCTTTTAGGTTACTGTTGCACAAAGGGGGGCTCTTATATACTTAGGAAGTTACGGGGTTGGTTTTGTTGGGTTTGTTGTCCAGTTCATCAAAGTTCTGTTCTCTCTCTTTGGTAGGGCCAATTTGGCTTCTAGCTGTGTGCACTCTATTTTATGAGCCTCAATGTGTCACTTTCTTGCCTTCTTTTCTGGGGCTGTTGTTTGGGGCAGCATAGCCTGTGGGTTTCTCCTGACGGACGTAGGCATTATAGTCTCCAGGGAATTCCCAATATGCCTGTTTGTACCGCTCAAAGGATGGGAAACAGAGTCTCACCCTCAAATCCTGGGCTCTGTGTGCTGATGTCTATTGACTTTGAAAACAAAGCACTCTCAGTGGTTCCAATAATACATTTTGGTTCTGGGTATTTCTGTTTTTTCTGGTTCGGATTTCTCTGCTGTGGTACGTCCTCACAATATAAGGACTGGGACAAGGAAGATGTAGGGTACAGAATGAACAGAATACTTACCAATAATCTTTATTACTTCCTTGGCACAGTCCTAGATACCTGCAACCCTTCTGCCAATATGGTTTTCACCATGGGGCCACTGAGGTGGCTGGTATTTTAGGATGGTAGTAAGAGTCCCTCTTTATGACTTCTTAGGAGCAGTAAGAATGTAAGTTAGAGACTGGACATAAGTATCTGTTTGTAGGTTTATTTTAGGACAAAGGTAAACAAATCCTGACTGTGTAAAGAGGCAGGCTTGATGTAAGAATTATGACAAGGAAGACGTGCTCTGAGTAATAAAGAAATAAGTAATCAGAGCAGCACCTTAACTATTAAGAACATGCTAACAACTATCATTAACCACTTGCAAGTGCAGCTACCACTGACTTTAGCAGCTGCCATTCCTTTACCACCAATACAATTAAAAATACAACCATCAGTTACCAGGAGCCTTGACATTCTCGTTTTCATCTTTACTGCACTCCTACAAGGTCTGCTGGAGCTAGAGTTTTTGAAATTTATGTCCTTATGCAGAGCGTGCAATAGGCAAAGCCATAATCCATTCGAGGCTCAGGGAAACTCATCCATCACGTCATCCTTGCTTTGGTAGGCTAAGAGAAGTTATAGTAAGCTGGGCTGGCCCTGTAATCAGGCATACCCACACATTTTCTCCAGCGGCAGGAGATAGGGGAAGTGAAATCCATTCATCCAAAGAATCCATTGACCATACTTATTTAACTTATTTGCATGATTGCCAGGATGTCTGTTTCTCTGAGAACATGTAAAAGTGATCAGTGCTTTGAAAACTGCTGATGCGGCCATTATGCGTTTTTACAAAGGTAATGGTTTTGTCTGCTATCCCTTACTCACAAACACTATGCTTTTAAAAGGAATACAAGAAATGCATGTATTTTCTCATAAAAGTGAAGTGTGTGTGTGTGTGTGCATGCATGTGCGTGTGTGTGTGTATGTGCGCAAGTGTACATGTGTTTATGAAAGATGGAGGTGTGAAGGGGAGTACACGGGCATTTTCTGCTAGCTGTCATAAACATTTTAGGGCCAACCATGATACTACCTGTTGGGATAACAATTGCCTGGGTTAAATTTGAATCAGTTCTAATGTTAGAATGTGTAAAAAAGGAAGGCATGGCAAGAGGTAGGAGGCCCTCAGCAGTACTAGCACCAGGCACCAAAATCGCAAATAGAGTGAACACGTAGTAGTCTCTTAAAATCAATATGGTCCAACTCCAATTAGTTCAATGAGACTAAACAAGATGAACATGATGATGATGATTGTGGTGAAGGTGACAACCAGGATTAATTGCAGATTATCCTAGGAGAAAGAATGCCAGCAACAAACATGGGAAGTAAATTGGCAGCAGGGTCATATCTTGTACAGCTGCACCATCTATTTCATTGGTGTAGTAGCAGTTTAGTAGGGCCATTGGAGGAAGAACATTACATATTTAGTGTGAAAAATGTAATGCCCTTTTTTAACTCTGTCACTGACAGCACAAACCTGGCAGTGAGGGGCAGTAAAAAAATCATAACGACCCCCACTGCCTGGGAGAAAAATCCTAGGGTGTGGGGATCATTATTTTTTGTTTTTCAGAAACAAGCTCCCACTTTGAGAATTTGTTTCTGAAAAAAAAAATATGTGACAAATTTAGTGAACGGTTGTCAAAACTGACAGCGGCAGTTCACCAAACGTACATTGAAAAGAACTACACTGATGTCAGTTCCTTTCAGTGATACACGATGATCGCTGGACTGGCGGACATCTCTAAATTTGGTGACTGAGTTCTATTAGGATGGTGGAGATAATCCCCTCCACCATCTTGACCGACAGTACTCCATGTATCAAACCCTAAATCAGGCCCAGAGTAATTGCCAGCTAGTCAATTTGGCTGTGCTTCATATGAAAACTATCGACCTAGTATAGAACGACTATACTTGTGCATATTTTCTCTGAAGTTATCATCTTGGAGAAAAGGAAACCTGGGTAAGCCAACTTTGTATTAATGGAAATTCAGAGCTACTGCCAGTCATTCAGATGGCAGACAAAGAGCAAGCTACCAGAGGCCTGCAGCAGTGAGAAAAAATACTGACAAAAGTAGAGTACAAAAGGTGTGACTGGCACGTTTGCAGAAGTCAACGCATGTTATTCTGCAACTAAGAAAGAAAGCAAGACAAGCACCTACTTTATCCACAACCTCATCCAGATAACCTATGCCACCAATCAAAAACATAATTTTAACAACCACTTAATATCATGCTCAGCTAAAAGGACTTCAACCCCCTAACGTCAGACACCTACCAAAAAACCCTCCTCTATTAAATATAATCAGGCACCATCGAGGCCAAACCACTATTAGAAAACAAATTTTAATTTTTAAACCACAACCCCAAGCACTATTAACAAATAACCAGCTACAAGAAGGTAGACATAAAAATAATCAGTAAGGAGGAACAACAAATAAAACATTAAAGGTTGGCTACAGGAGTGGCAACAGGCCCCTCACAATTGTGCATTTTCAGAGCTCACAGATTCTGATTCACAATCTGGAGTGCTTGGGTGCAGATGGCCGGACTGTGGCCGCCCACATAGATATAGGCTAACCTTAGAACAGCAGGCACATGCCCAAGGACAGCCCCATCCCTACTACATGTTCTGGATGTGGAGAATCGCTTTTTGAATTTGTAAATGTGTAAAATATGCATTTCCACACCCTGAGTTACACTTCCCAGAGATTGTACTATATCCAATTAGTGGTAAATTAGCAGACAGGGACAAGGGCAGAAGTATCACTGTCTTGGCAAAATCCCATTAGAATAATAGCAATGGCTTCTCAAAGAGTCTACCATGAACTTAGCAAGCGTACATCCAATAATGCTGTACTTATTGGAACATGGCCAGCCTGTGAGTCAGGGTGGCAAGACATGGCCATGGAATGCACTCCTGCTTTAACTTCACAGACCAAGGGATTCAGGAAGATGATCTTTGACATTCTTGAGACATTTGGGTGGGGACATTAGATGTGTATCCTCATACACAGAGTGACCAAAATAATCCCCCAGGATTTGACATCATCCCCTTGGTGATGAGAGGATTCCAGGAAGATCTTTGCACATCCTAAGAGAATGGTATGTTTGAGGGTTTCATTATGGCAGTGTGGTTATTGCACACCTGAGGTAAGATAATGAAAGGGGTTACCAAGGTGCCACAAACTTCTCAAGTTTGGTGGTGTAAAGCAATCTCACAGCAGTTATCTACAGTCATACACTCTTCCAGGTATCCCTGAAGGGTGACTTGGTAGAAGGAGGACATCAACATGGTGGGGGATCCACTTCCATGCAGATGCCTGCCACTGTCCAGTCGACTACCATCAAGAAGTGGTAGCTCAAGATATTGGCCATTAATAGCATGGAGTAGACCATAAGGCAATGTGTTTGCTCAGCTTTATCAAGAAGTCAAAGAGGATATTGAACCCCTACAATTGACATGGAAATAAACAAAAGGAAACATCAAAATATCAATGACACAACACAATAGGCAAAAGAAAAGAAAGGTCACTCAACAGATGAAGCACTCTAAGAACGGGCTTACCAAAATGTATTTTTATTTTTACCATACTGGAGCTTCCCCGGCACTAGAGCTGAATTACTGCATTGGCTTTATTTTACTAAACTAAATTGTCAAGAAAATAAAAAATATGACATAAATTATTTACAACTGCTGCTCGGGAACTGGATCAAATAACCCAGACTGCCTTCGCTGCCAGGAGGCAACTTAAAAACAGATGCATTCTGGACGTTACAACTGCTGCTTGAGGGCCTGGACCACACAACCAATACTGCCTTGCTGCCAGTCGGCAGCTTAAAAACAGCCACATTCTCCTGCAGTGTATGATGCTTCCGGGGGCGTGCCCAGGTAAAGGTAGCCCAGAGTAGGCTAGGCTGCATCACCCCTCTAACCTTACCCTGCCAAGAAAGGTATGGATACCCAGATTGTCTGTGTTTTCTGCCACTCCTAGTGTTTCTACATTTTATTTTCATCTACCTTGCATTGGAAAAACAATTTTTAAAATTTTAACTTTTTGTAGCAAGTTGATAGTGAAACTTCCTACGTATGTTTTTTTGCATTGTTGGAGCAAGTAACTGAGACTATCCTAGAACATATAATTAGTACGAAGGTGACTACGAGAGACAAGCATTTCAACTTCGTATTTTTAGTAGGTTTTCTTTCTGACGCCTTCAAGGGATTTTTTTGGTATGAGCGGGCTAAGATGTTATCCCTGTCAAGTTGACTCTCCCATTTTGCAGTTTTGGATATTCGCCTTCAGAAGCCTAGAAGGAGACATTTTGCTTCGCTTTTTTCAATTTTTTAGTGTATAGCTCATTGGCTAGACTCTGGAAACCCCCTGTTCCTAGGCAGTTTGGTGAACTTGCGTTTACAGTCTGTTTACAGGCTATGAGAGGTTGATTGTCAATCGTTTTGTTTTTTACCTATGAGGATTCTGGCAACATTATAAAGTACATTTTCGTGGTAGATTTTATTCTGATTTTTTGTAAACTATGCTTCCACCACTGAGAGGCTCTATTAAAATTGTTCATAGCAGGTACTGTAATCTAAGAGCTATTTTAGCAAAAGCAAATATTTAGGGCCTGATTTAGAGTTTGGGGGACGAGTTACTCCGTCACAGATATGACGGATATCCCGTCTGCCATATTACGATCACATCTGATGATTATATCCTATGAGAATTGGAATACAGCAGATGGGATATCCGTCATATTTGTGACAGTGTAACCCATCCACCAAACTCTAAATCAGGGCCTTAACAGAATGCAGCACACATGGAAAGAGGAATCAGCAAGGAGAAATAAATATATTTCTCCTTGTCGCGCCTGACCTGGGGAGATGTAGTTTTGACGCATTCCCAGGTTTACAGATTCTTGTAAATCTGGGAATGTGTCAAAACCCATGGGTGTTGTATGGGATCACCCACCGCAGTGCCCATGGTATGCCTCCCTGATGCAGTGTAAGGCAATGCAGCAACTTGAGCTGTGTTGCCTTACACCATATCTACAAGGCCATGAAAAGCCACGCAAAGTGGCTTTGCATGGCCTTGTAGTTTTGGGTTCTGCACTATGCGCCCTCTGTGCATTACAAAAGTGACGCACCGGTGGCACACGGGGCTTGTAAATATGCCTCTAGGAGTTTACTCTGTGAAAGCTTTGCTTAAGTTAAATCTAGGAACTGAAAGTGAAATTAGTGGTTTAAAAGTGATTGCTCAAAACCTAGACAGACTAAAGAATGTCAGCATTAAGGTATTAACAGGAACAACAGTTTTTTGTAAGATAAGGATTACTGACATAAATAGAAGGAACCAATAGTGAAAAAGAATTATGAGCTCTGAACAACTCAACAAAATAGATAGAACATAATTTAGACTTTGTGCTGAAGGTTCAATCCGAAACACTATAGATGTTGCTTTCATAGTTAGGACAATAAAATAAAAAATAAATAATTTAAGGACTGACATGATTGAAAGTTTCCACTGTGAGCAACTGTTGAATAAATAAGCCAAACACACGTGAAAATAGTTTGTTTCAATTCATTTACAAACTGTCATATTGACTAGCACTTGAAGTGTATGTAGAGGTTGAATTATATTTTTTGTTACTCATGTTGGTCAAAGGGCCACTCCCAAGGATATGTTCAGAAAACGTCTACCAAAAAAAGGAATATACAATATGCAGTAGCAGTGCTTTCTGGAAGGGGCAATGGGGATGTGTGTAGACAGAGAGAAAAGGCACATTTGCTTCCTCTGGTTGAGAGCACTCAAAATCTTGGATGCAGTGCTCATTTTAGTTTGGAAACACGATCGCACTGCCTCTTTACTTCAGTGATGGTGGGTTTCTGTAGGTTGACTACTAAAAATATTTTGAGCTAAATGTTCTCTTTTTCTAAGGGCAAGGCAATTTGTTATTCTAGGTGAGCAGACTGTGACCCTTGACCTGTGGCTGGTACATTAGGTTGTAGTACTGACAGCTTCATGAACAGGTAGAAAGGAGGAAGGTCTGTGTATGATAGGAATTTTTAGGTTGATCATGCAAGCACTTTCTGACCTGTTGTAAGTATTCTGTGGGCTTTTAACCACGCCCATATCACGCCCATCACTTTCACTCATTCATGGGCTTGCCTTTCAAAAATCCCTTGATGCTATTGGTAAAAGCTTTACGCTTGTCCCACCTTCGGGCAGTTTTGTTACCACCTTGCGAACTGGCCCTGTTGCATGGATTATTGCATGATTGCCGATATACTTCAGCATGGGTGAACTATTTTTTTCTTTTCTCTCTCCCCTTCGTGCACCATGGTGGCCATGCCCTCACAGCGCAAACAGTGCAAAACAGCCGCGTGAACTCCATCAGCGGTATTGAAGTGCTGGTCACATTGTTCACACTGTTACCTATTTAGAGTCATTTCTTTTGACTCTCCCTTTCACGCTCCATAGCTTTCACAAAAACACTTGTAACTTGTAAATGGTTTATGTAAAAAACACAGAAATCCTCAAAGTGGCTCTCTCAATACAGTGGGAGAGCCGATACTACAATATCACTGCACTAGGGAAACTCACCCAATTATGCTTTGCAAGCATTTTTTTACAGAACATTTTTGCCCATAACTCAGCCCCTGGTGGCCCTAGGACAATGGGACCACCACCAACATGTTCAGCACGACACACACTTACAGTCTAGGCCATCTTTGGGTCCCCATACTAGGTTGGTGGGGTCCCCAAAATAATAACCCCTCCCACCATTCAATGTATTTGTAAGCTCTTTTATGGCTGGAACATTTGTTTTGCACTTGGGAGTAGTTTGTGTTTTAAGTGCCTTGTCTGAACAAATAATCCAGTAGGTTTATTACCCCTTCAGTTATATGCAGGGCCACTGGAATTATGTGGCAGGGCTGATCAATTAATGCATCAAAATACGTCCAGTTTTAAATTTACAATGCAAATAGCTCCAACTCAAGTAAATGTGAGACCTATTGCATTGCAAATGCTTGTTTATCTTTGATTGTGGTTGATTCCTCTCTGTAAACAACTGTTTCAAGAGAAACAACTGGAATTGGTCACACCATCAGAAGTAGTTCCTTTATTTCTCACCTCCTCTTCTATGTTATATCTGAAGATACTGAAGCTTAGTTGTAGGTCTGTCTCTCTGTCCATCTCTACCAAAATGACAGCACAGACTTCTTTTGTACATGTTCCATCAAAGTCTGTAACAAAAGAGGCATGCATGGGCATCCTAGAGGAGGAGCTAATGGCCACCAATTTGTGACTGATTTTTAGCTTCCATTCTAAACTATGAGCCCTGTGATCATAGATGAACTGAAAACAGTAGCTTCTTCAAAGTAGAGTGAGTCCCGATTCAGGCTAAAAATTAATACATTTTGAGCCAAACCTTGTGGTAAGAATTGACTCAATAGATCAATTTGCTGCAAAAACAAATTACTTTTGTCCTGCAACCTTAGTGTTTATGTCAGAAATGTGAAATAAGGCATATTTAAAATAAGCATTGGCAAAGCCAATAGATCTCACTTTGGCCATGGGTTTTACCCATACCGCACACTTTTGATACAGAAAGTCACATCATTTTGTCACTGCATGCACCACGCATGTGTGTGGCTACATAAAGGTGAAGGTGCTTTCTTTCTAAATATTTTGCTACCAATCTGGATCACTAACTAAGAAGCACAAAATGCAGGAGAGGGCCATGGAATCAAAATAAGGGATGCAGGAAGGTGGGGAGGGAAAATGGAGGGCATAAGTTGGGAGGGGAACACAGAAAAAGAGACAACATGAGAGGGTCAGAGAAGCACATAGTGAAACAAAGCAACACGGAGTGGGGCTCTGAAGCACATGGTGAGAGAGATCAACACTGTGACTGGGGCTGGGGGGCATAGAGGCACACAGCAAGACAGAGCAACATGGAGACTGGGGGCACAGAAGTACACAGTGAAACAGAGCACAGAGAAACACGGAGGTAACACCTCTAAAATACACACACTCTACTGTAGAGTGCTTAACTAAAAAAAAAGTTGCAGCAAAAATATGAGCAGTGTGATGCATCTATGCTTCAGGGGATAACAAACTTACAACATGAAAGTAAAACCTACACAAGCCATCAAATAAGAAGCAAGCAAATAACATTGACAATGAAGCCACCAATGGTAAACAATGCATGGGCTTTAAGCTCATTGTAAGCTAACAAAACGTCTTGCAACCGACAGGGCATGTGCTGCCTTATGCAAGACCTAAAAAGGCTGCAGCAGTTGCTATTGGCCCCCTTCCACTATCAGTGGAGCTCCACCTACTTGCCAGGGGCTACCATGCTGTTTGACCCCTTGAACCAGGTGTTAGAGCAGCTTCTTGGTGATAGATCAGTGTAACGTGCAGCAGAATTGTTAGACCTGACAGCCTTAGGGTGGTCACCCCTAACTTTTTGCCTGCCTCCCTCCACTTGTTGGACACTGTTTTTGCTGGTTTTTAGACTCTGTGCACTTTACCACTGCTAACCAGTGCTAAAGTGCATATGCTCTCTCCTTTAAACATGGTAACCTTGGATCACACCAAATTGGACTATTTGATTTACTTATAAGTCCCTAGTAGAGTGCACTATATGTGCCCAGGGCCTGTAGATTAAATGCTACTAGTGGGCCTGCAGCACTGGTTGTGCCACCCACTTTAGTAGCCCCTCTACCTTGTCTCAGGCCTGCCATTGCAAGGCCTGTGTGTGCAGTTTCACTGTCACTTCGACTTGGCATTTAAAAGTAGTAGCCAAGCCTAAAGCTCCTCTTTTTCTACATATAAGTCACCCCTAATGTGTGCCCTAGGTAACCCCTAGCGCAGGGTGCTGTGTGGGTAAAAGGCAGGACATGTACCGGTGTAGTTTACATGTCTTGGTAGTGTAAAACTCCTAAATTCGTTTTTACACTACTGCGAGGCCTGCTCCCTTCATAGGCTAGCATTGGGGCTGCCCGCATACATTGTTGAAGTGGTAGCTGCTGATCTGAAGAGTAGGAAGGTCATATTTAGTATGGCCAGAATGATAATACAAAATCCTGCTGACTGGTGAAGTTGGATTTAATATTACTATTTTAGAAATGCCACTTCTAGAAAGTGAGCATTTCTCTGCACTTAAATCTTTCTGTGCCTTACAATCCATGTCTGGCTGGGTTTAGTTGACAGCTCCTTGTGCATTCACTCAGACACACCCCAAACACAGGGTACTCAGTCTCACTTGCATACATCTGCATTTTGAATGGGTCTTCCTGGGCTGGGAGGGTGGAGGGCCTGCTCTCACACAAAGGACTGCCACACCCCCTACTGGGACCCTTGCAGACAGGATTGAACTGAAAGTGGACCTGGTGCACTTCTAAGCCACTCTTTGAAGTCTCCCCCACTTCAAAGGCACATTTGGGTATAAAACAGGGCCTCTGCCCTACCACCGCAGACACTTCCTGGAGAAGAAACCTGAACCAGAACCTGCACCCTGACAAGAAGAACTGCCTGGCTGCCTAAAGGACTCACCTAACTGCTTTCTACAGAGCACTGCTGCCTTGCTGCTCTCTTGCTTTGCTACAGAAATGCCCTCCAAGGGCTTGGATAGAGCTTGCCTCCTGTTCTCTGAAGTCTCAGGACCAAAAAGACTTCTCTCTTGCAACTGGACTCCTTGTGCGGCGAAACATTTGACGCACAGCTTGTTCCGCAGTGAAAAATTCCCCGCACGTCGAACCGGGACAACGACGCTCGACTTCGCAAGGAAAAGATCGATGCGGCGCCTGCGGTGCGACTGAAACTTCAACGCATGGCCCACCAGATCGACTCGCAGCCGGCCTGGGACGATGCCGCCCGGCTCCCAGAGGGGAAATCGACGCATCGCGTGCCGTGAGGGAGAGATTTCCCCGCATCGTCCACCGGAACGACGCAGAGCTTGCCAACAAGCCCAGAATTCCACGCACAGACCCCGGGACGTCTGAAAACCCCACAACCCGAAGAGGAGACCTGTCCGTGCACCGGAAATCAACGCAACGTCTTCACCACGTGGAAAATAACGACGCAAGTCCGTGTGTGAAGGGGCGAAACCGACGCACACACCATTTTCCACGCATCTCCTCCTCTGCGGACCCTTGCAGAGATTTTTCACTCAAACCAGGTACTTTGTGCTTGAAAGAGACTTTTGTTTGCTTTTAAAAGACTTACGACACTTTATATCACTTTCCAGTGATATCTTAACATTTTCTTATTGCATCTTTTATCATTTTGACCTGCAAATATCCAGATAAATATTATATATTTTTCGAAACACTGTGTGGTGTATTTTTGTGGTGCTATATTGTGTTATTGTATGATTTATTGCACACCTACTTTACACATTGTCTTCTAAGTTAAGCCTGACTGCTCAGTGCCAAGCTACCAAAGGGTGGGCACAGGATAATTTGGATTGTGTGTGACTTACCCTGACTAGAGTGAGGGTCCTTGCTTGGACAGGGGGTAACCTGACTGCCAACCAAAGACCCCATTTCTAACAAGAATAAATTGTATATAGGTCCTAGCTCCTATTACATATGTACTGCCAGATTTATATTTTGAATACTCCATCGAAATATTCAGTGCCTGCTGTTGCTCCGGCCAGAAAATTGAATTTGATACCTGTGCTTCCTGGATACTATCTACGTGTCCACAGAGTGTAGTCAGAGGCCATGGAAATAGGTGGTGTGGCATTTTAGAATATTACAAGAGTAGATAACCGAGGCCTACTGGGATGCCTTTGTGGACAACACTCTTAGGGGCATATTTACAAGCCCCTTGTGCCTCCTTGCGGCGCCCTTGCATATTTTCTTTTACCCTAAGGCAGCATCAAGGAGGCCTTTTCCCCATGCTAGATTTACAAAGTGGTGCAATGCAAGCATTGTGCCACTGTCTAACCACCGTGTGCCATTATGCCTGCGCCAGTCATAATGTATGCAAGGGGGTGATCCCCCGCTAAGAGGTCCAGAAAAATGACACAGTGAAATTTACGAGATTTCAGTGCACCATTTTTCCAGTAATTTTTTTACGCCTGCCCAAGGCACGCATTAGGACGCTCCTATTGTTCCCAGTGGGCCTCCCCATGCATTGCTGGACTAGGGCCATCATTTTTGGCGCTAGTCGACCAATGCTATTGTGCTAACGTGTGCCATGGTGCCCCATATTGTAAATAATGCGCTACCATGGTGACATTAGGGGGTGCAGGGGTGCTCAAAAAAAGTGGCGCATCCTAGCTGATGTGCCACTTTCTTTTAAATATGCCCCTTAGAGGTCACTCACAGTAAATGAGGTTCCCGTTGTAAAAGAGAGCCAGCTAATTCAATGCTTTACCTCTGTTACAATATGGGTTAATGTTAGACTTTTCATCCTTGGCGTGGTCTCCCTTAACTTTTTGCCTCTATTCCCCAGGTTATTTATGTGCGCTGGACTCTGATTTTGCTGTTTTTATTACTCCGCGCACTTTACCACTGCTAATCAGTGCTAAAGTGCTCCTGTTTAAAATGTGTATGTAATTGGTTCTCCATGATTGGCATATTTGTTTTACTGTTAAGTCCCTAGTAAAGTGCACTAGAGGTGCCCAGGGCCTGTAAATCAAATGTTACTAGTGGGCCTGCAGCACTGGTTGTGCCACCCACACAAGTAACCCTGTAATCATGTTTCCGACCTGCCACTGCAGTGTCTGTGTGTGTAAATGTGCACTGTAAATTCGACTTGGCAAGTGTACCCACTTGCCAGGCCTAAACTTCCCTTTTCTTACATGTAAGGCACCCCTAAGGTAGGCCCTACGTAGCCCCAAGGGCATGGTGCAGTGTATGGTTAAGGTAGGACATATAGTAATGTGTTTTATATGTCCTGACAGTGAAATATTGCTAAATTCGTTTTTCACTGTTGCAAGGCCTGTCCCTCTCATAGGTTAACATGGGGGCTACCTTTAAATCTGATTAACGTGTAGATTCCCTTTGGGAGCGGATGGACATGTGGAGTTTGGGGTCTCTGAGCTCACAATTTAAAAAAACATCTTTTAGTAAAGTTGATTTTAAGATTGTGCGTTTGAAAATGCCACTTTTAGAAAGTAAGCATTTTCTTGCTTATACCATTTCTGTGACTCTGCCTGTTTGTGGATTCCCTGTCTGGGTCAGTTTGACAGTTGGGCTGGTTGCACCTCACACTAGACAGTGACACAAAGGGAGCTGGGGTGTAGCCCGCATATCCTGATGAGCCATCTGTGCTAGGAGGGAGGGGAGGAGTGGTCACTTACACCTGAAAGGGCTGTGCCTGTCCTCACACAATGCAGTCTCCGACCCCATGGTGAGTGTCTGGGGCCTGGCCTGGGCAAGGCAGGATTTCAAATTCAAAAGAGACTTTCCTTTGAAGTAGGCCTACTTCAAAGGAGAAATTGGGTATTAGAAGGGCACCCAAAACCACAGACTTTAGAAACACTTCTGGAACCAAGAGGAACCTCTGCCTGGAGAAGAGCTGAATAGCTGAGGAAGAAGTGCTGCCCTGCCTGTGACTGTGCTTTGTAGAGCTTTCCTGCAGTGCTGCTTCTGCCAGAGTAAGAGGGCAAAGACTGGACTTTGTGTGCCTTCCATCTTGTGAAGAAATCTCCAAGGGCTTGATTTAGAGCTTGCCTCCTATTGTTTGAAGTCTCAGGGACAGCAAAGACTTCTCTCTGCCAGCACCTGGAGTCTCTGGAAAGACTCCTGCTCTGACAAGTGGTGCCCTATCCAGTCCCTGGGCCCTTGAAATGAAAGCTGGTGGAAATCCAAGGAAATCGACTTCGGACGACTTCGGACCGACGCCGCTGCTGAATCCGGTGACACCGCCTGCACCCGACGCCGTGACCTTCGCTGGAACGTGACGCTCTTCGCAGGCCCGACGCCGCTGCAGCCTCGATGAAGTCCGCAACTCCGTGGAAGTCGCCGCACCACGTCGTGATCGATGCTGCTCGAAGTGCACGGATTCAACGTTTCGCACAGACGCCGCAATCCCCGACTTCGCGCATCGGCTTGTTTTCACTCTTCACCAAAGGTACAGTACTTGGGGGTCTACGTGACTCCGTGTCCGGCGCTGCTGGTGTCGGCTTGTTGGGAACGACTCCGTCACGACGCTGTGTTAACACCTCATCGAAGCATTTTTGTTTCTAAGCGCTATTTTGGAGTTTAATCTTTAAAAATTCATAACTTGACTTGTGTATGTCGGATGTTTGTCATTTTGGTCTTGTTTTGTTTAGATAAATACTTCCTATTTTTCTAAACTGGTGTTGTGTCATTTGGTAGTGTTTTCATTAAGTTACTGTGTGTGTTGGTACAAATACTTTACACCTAGCACTCTGAAGTTAAGCCTACTGCTCTGCCAAGCTACCAAGGGGGTAAGCAGGGGTTAGCTGAGGGTGATTCTCTTTTACCCTGACTAGAGTGAGGGTCCTTGCTTGAACAGGGGGTAACCTGACTGTCAACCAAAGACCCCATTTCTAACAGTTAAGATAAAGCCTAAAAACCTCTTTCAAACCTGCTGAGCCGAACCTCGCCCTGTGTTTGGTATTTCAGCCATCGCACGTCTTACAGCAATTGGAATTTCAAATGAATTCATTTTAGTGGCATATTGGCCCCCCTATTCATTTGAAAAGTTATTGGGTGGCATTGACGCAATATGTAGCAGGCACCACAATAGCAAATCAATTATGAATGGGGTTTAACACCTTCCAATGCTGCCAAAACGGAGGATCCTTGAGAAGACCATAAGCATGAAACCAACTTAGTGGTCATTTAGTAGCAGTCCACTGCAGATGGTTCTTTAACAGTCATGGCTCGTTGGAGGGAGAAGGGGCGTGGCAGCGCATGGCGGGGGGACGGGAGAGCGACCCAAAAAATAATAATAATAATAATTTTAAAAAACTTACCTTTTTCACCTTTTTCACTGTGCCACCATTGCGCCGCTCCTGAGATGCAGGCCAAGGCTCGGGCACTCAGCCTGCCCTTCTTCCAATCCTAATGCTGCTTTCATGCTGCTGGTAGCATGAAAGCAGCTTTAGGATTGGATGGAACACCCAGCCAGGAAGCTCCATGGCATATTGGGAGCCTCTGCCTGCTCTCTCAAACCCGGGACTGTGTTGCCGCTTGGAGAGAGCCTAGTGCGTATGTATGTTTGGATGGCCCGAGACGGCCGGCCAAACATACATGCGCACTTAGGGGGAGTGCTGTGCACTCCCCCTATGTCCCTTTCACACTTGTGGCCCTGCCCCTTTTGCAGAGTTTATACTATAAAACTTTTGCAACTGCTGCTGCTGGCTGGGGGGTGTAACTCATGTTCTTTACCTTTGTGTGGATTTGCCAGATTGAGCAAGCTACTGCACTCTTCCACTTTGTAAAGATATAGGATGACATAGGCCTAAACCCAGTTTAAACATGCTGTGCATAAATCAAATTCTCTTTCAGCAGTCCAGCTCTGTATGCTAGTAAACCCACACATTTCTATGCAATAGTTACTGTATTTCTATGTCACTTTCTGAATTGTGCTTGTATTTCTTCAAAATCACCTTGCTTTACACATTCTTTTAGCGAAGGATGGCGGAGTTTTTAAGATGATTAATTCTAGGCATTGTTGTTCATTCATTCCTGATATTAGCAAAGAAATTAGAGGCTTACTTACTAATCTGACTAATGAAAGTGCTGATTTAAAAGAATTGACAGAACCAGGTGTTTGGGAGAAAGTTGGCAAGGGTTTTGCTTCAGTGGGAAATTGGCTCAGCAACCTTGGGAAAGGGATTCTATTGCAATTGATACAGGGGATATTGATTATTGTGGTCTGCCTAATTGGAATATGGGGAATATGTAAATTGTGTAAAAAATACAACCGAAGAAGTCAAAGAATGATCAGAGGAGGGAAGAAAAGAAAAGGGAAAAAGTATTCAGGGAAAATACAAAAAGGGAACAAAAATATGAAGGGATTGAAATGACAGAATTTTAGCTGATGCAAAAAAAATCTTGACTGATAGTTTAATGTGATGACATTTATTCTTCAGAGGAGGGATTGCTAGCACAGGGGTTTTAACAAAAAAAATTAATGAGTGTTCTTGTACTATGAGTAATGGATTTGCTTAGAAAATGTAATAACGTAGGGAAAATAATGCACACATTTGAAAATGTGATCATGATGAGTGACTGCCAATGTTCCCAAAGTATACTTATTAATGGCTTATTAATATAAAATGTTGAGCATATGTTTAATTAATGTAGTAATATGTTGTATTTGGGGTTATGCGTTATGCATTAGCTTTATTAACTGTAGGTCTTAACTTAGCAGAAGTCTTGGACTAGTTGCACGGCCTCATGTCAAGCTGTATTTCTTAACGTTTAATAAAATGGCTGTCTTAGAAAATTAAACCGTTATTTTCCATTGCTCATTGCACCATCTAAATGTGCCTGCAGCTAAAAGTCTTTCTCATGAGAACCGACTGCTAGAAGATGCTGTTCTCGCTAAATGTAACATTATGAATGTAATGTGTGTAAGACTGACTTTCTCAGGAGGAGAACAATTGAGACACTGACTGGAGTATAAGCTGCAACAATATTGTTACCTGACTAGCCGGATGATGAGGACATTACAAGAGAAGCAAATCAGCGACATGTGAACGGAGTAGTGGTAGAATTCATAGATTTGAAGTTTTAGTTTTATTGGACAAAGTATGAACATGCGATCCCTTGACCAATAGGGACTTTGGGAAGTAGTTTTAGGAAATTTAACTTAACAGGACTGCACCGAGGGAAGACAGCCCATTGCCCATTTTCTTGCTGGCCGAAAGGTCAACATTTTCGTGTGCGTCTTGATGAGAGGCGTTCTTAACTTTAATACTTAAAGACTCTGCCGTTTCTGAACTTTGATGTTGAATCCTGATGCCTTGCTGACTGAACTGATGTCCTGATGACGAAGACTATCTTAGCTTGCCGATCCAAATTGAGGAGAGGTATTCTTGTACCCATGTATTTGTTATGCCTATTTGCTTTTTCTTTCTAGGTACCAACCGCACTGTTTTGATAGAGCCATAGTTAGATGTTTTCCAAATTTGTGTTACAAAATTGTTTTGCATGAAGCCCAACATGCTGATGCTAATCTGGTGTTAGTTAAGGAATCCTTACTAATGAGAATTTGCCATAGGGAATAACGTTTGATATATTTCTTTGCTGAATCTAAATGTATGTGATATCGTTTGCGCAATTGTTCTTATTATTAATTTGCACTGTAACCTTAGAATATGTAATAGTTCAAGCTTTGATTAGATTGCGTTTCTTCCGTCGCTTTGGACAGCCAGTGTTGTTTCTGTATGTGTATCATTTGACTTTGAGATTAACTTACGTGATTTTAGCATTGTAAATATAAGGAAATAAACATTCTAATTTTACTAAAGGTGTGGTTATTCATGACTGAGAGGTCATGGTGTGTGACAGTTACTGACTCCATTGATTAATGATGTTATGAATGTCATTGATTATTGGTGTTGATGATTGATTATTGATTATTGATCTGCATGTACTGGAGTTATGGTGGGAACATCTTAATTGCGAGTCAAAAGGTTCATCCACATATTCGAGTCCCCTTGTAAGTTTACTTATTAAGGTCTGACGCACTAACACAAGTGATAGCAAAGCAATAAGGAAAAAAGGGATGATGACAAAAAGTTAAGTATAACTGTGGTACGAAACGTTTGTGCCATGATTCATTCAACCTAGATGGGACTCTGGGGAGTCAGAATGATGCAAGGGGCTGTTAAAAGAATGTAATAGTTGTGGAGCTACGCCGGAAGTGGGTCAATGAGAGACAAGCAAATAGCCGAGAAGTATATTGTGTACAGAAGTGAAACATCGAAATCTCACCGAAGTGATTAGCATATTTCAGTGGGATAATCATCTGAATTAATTTGCTGTTTATGACCAGGGCCCCTAAATGAGCTGAGCCTTTTAATAACCTTTCCGAACATTATGCTTGCAAAAAACAAGTGTGGTGCGTCTTCTGTGAGTTTATTATACTTTCCACAAACTTTACATTTCACATTTGATATAAGAGCTACATAAATCATATGAGCTAACAATTAAGGTTTACGCTGACAATCTGCGGTGCAAACAATGAAAGGAGGTCTCCTAAACCACTAAGGCAGATGGGGCCTGTGTGAATCATTCAACTCATCCAGTCATAGGAAAAATGTGGTTACACAAACTTATTGGGCATAGATCTCATTGTAATTAGATACACTTTCTGAAATGTGTTTGTAGCTGTTATATATGAAACAAAGAAATAGAAGGAAATATAGTCTTTCGCATGATGATAAATGATTCTCAAACCACTGAAGAAGTGAGGATTGTGAGGCATTACTGAAAGGTACCTCTCAGGTGAGTAATGTGAGCAGTGTACTTTTATTTATGCTTCAGCAAGTTCTCGCCTCACGGTTAGAGGCTTAGGTTTTGGCATAAGTTAGCAGGTTAGTGCTTTCCACTTAGAATGCCCAAATGCCACCATAGCCCTTTGGGATGGCTAACATTCCCTCCGTCAGGCCTGCATTGCGCCTTAGAGGAGTATTGGCTAAGGTGTTGCAGCTCCTCAGCCGTAACTGGTGCATTTTAGCAGGACTACATTTACCCGTAAAACTGTGGGTATGGAGATATGTTTGGAGCGTGGGGCAAAACACACTGTGCTTGAGGGTGAAATGGAACCAAAGGGGAGGGTGCAGAAGCATACAAAGGAGAAAGCTCATTAAAGCACGCACACTCCTGTAATGGTCCTGGAAAAAGAAAAAAGAGTGCCCGTTTAAAAGAGTGCCCACTAAGCGGGCACTCGTGGAAGAACAGAAGAAGCCAGTCAGAGTGGTGGTAAATTGGCTAATGCTCTACGAGAGGGACTAAGAAATGCAGGGCAGGCTAAAACAAATAGAACCAGCAAATAGAACAAAAGCAACTGTGAGTGACAAAACAAAAGGCCAATGGTAAGCAATTGGAGGAATATATTCCTTGGTCAGCTTTCAGAATGTCCGCAACATGTCTTTGCAACCAGGTAGCAGCACTATCTTGCAGCCTTCTACCTAAACATATATTCTTATATGCTTATCTGTGGCTATTATCGGCAACATCTTGATACCATTTAAGATATGCATGCACTTGCAGGAGCATTTAAAATCTTGAGAAAAACTTTAAGGCAATAATGTGCAGAATTAAAGTGTAGGCTTTAATGAAAACAAATGCTTTTAAATGCAAAAAAAAATAGTAAGCAACCATATTTGCTCGTACTAGGCCTGAACAGCTGAAGCAACTCTTTCTGATAAGCTGACATGTCTGAGGAGTGCTGATGCAATCCAAAATGTTTCTTCCCTGACCTTCCCATAGACATATTTTTCATGATGAATGACGGTAGTTTCATAGATGATTTCATTTAACTTTGCAAATGTTTCTACTTACACAAACATCACTGTTAACTAATGAATAGAAGATTGTCATTTAGTAAGGTGATGGAGAAGTTCACACATAAAGATGCAGCATTTCTAAAGGCAATGTATGATGTGAAAGACTAAGAGAATTAACTTTGAATTTGATAAATGTTTCACTCAACACTGCTGCTTAAGACTACTGTATTCCTGGTGAGAAGAACAGAAGTGATCCTGTTCCCATGACAGCACCGGACGTTGACTGAAGAAACAAGAAGCAACATGTTGCAAAAGCTTAGATTGTGATTTCTATAATAGTGTGTGTTCCTAGAGAAGGTTATCTCTCTTTCCCCACAGCCACTTCACCCACATCCATGTTGATCATGCTGAAACTCTACTGAGATTCTAGGACCTCTCTTTATGGGAATTTATGGTATGATTGATTATCATATTACTGAGCTGATGATTTCATACTAAATCTTTATGCTTATTGATCTATCTCTCTAATTGGAGCTATTTCTGGGTTCTGACACCTTTTTATCCACAATCCTGGAATAGGGAGTCTTTCTTTATGAATTTATTTGATGACTATATAAAGATGAAATACTAAGAGATTTGATCAATAAACCCCTTAAAACTCACATTAACTCTCATTATTGAGTGTGATGGCAATTTAACTTGCTGTACAGCTCCTGGTTAATCTCAGCCAATGTCAAAGATCCATCAGTCCAGTCACTATGATGAGTGGTAAATTCTTCCTGCAAACCAGTAACTAAACAGAGATCCCCATTCCAGAAAAGCAGGTAGTGAGTAGACAGTTTACGTTATGAGAAAGAAGAGCTATAATTTAGTGCCCTGATTTAGAGAGATGCCCATGTTCCATAGCCCAAAGCCCACATTTTGAAGGTTAATGGAGTGCTGTTTCAAAGGTGGTTGCAGAATTGGAGATGTGAGTATCAATAGGGTTATACATTGCAATTGTTTTGATTATTGAGGTTTTTGTTTGATTATTTGTTCATGTGTGTTGAATGAATTGGTGACTTTTACGTGCTTATTGGTAAGAAGTTGAAGAGGTTATCGGACTCCAGATTAGTTTAAAACCCTGGGATAGATAAATACGAGTTGATTTATGGTTTTCTTGTCTGCTAAAGATTTGTGGTGCAGGTCGTGAGGTACCGTCAACTGCACAATTGAGATAGGGACTATAACAATTTATTGTGAATATACTAATATTGATTTATGTTTGTGGAACTTACTACACAAAGGTGAAGCTGCATTGATTAGGGTTATTTTCCGCTGCTTGAGGGTGAGAAAGTTGGAGGCTGTAAAAACCTAAATATTCCAGTTCCTGATTTGCTTATGTTTTTCTTCAGAGGCTCAGACAAAGATAGTTAATTTTATGTTTGCTTAGCATTGTAGAATTGTGTGTACAAGACAATTGTAAAGGAGAGTGAACTGCTGCAAGAAATAAGGAGTTGCATCATATTATGCCATGCTGAAATTAGTCGGTTGATGTGAAATGCCAAACAGTGATTAGATGGTCTGTGTGCAGAACCACACTGAGATTGGAAGACAGGCTCACTAAGAAACTGAGATATATGGAATAGAAACAAAACATTGAAGATTTGAATTAGATTATTTGCCATTTGTTGATTCATCTGAAATCATGAAATGTTTTTAAACTTCCAAAAGTACTGTGAGATGTGATGTGACAATGCCAGTATGAGAAGGTTAAAAGGCACCTCCTGAGGGTACAAAAACACATTATATGGTGTGAGTATAGGGTTGCAAACATGTTTGAGGCTTTGCCAATGGTGTAAAATCTATTGAAGGGACCACCTAATCTTGCTACTTAGCTTAAAGTTACTGGGGTTCTTTTCCCTATGTTCCTCTTCTGGCAAGTCACATATAGATGACACAAGTTTCTACAAGCATCCTGAATCTGGGGTTAAACCAATTCTGTCTGAACAATCTCAGAATTGCATCTCTCCCTGGATGTGCTGGGCCATGGAAATATCATGTCATGGGGAACAATAATTTGTCTGGCAACATTGGTCTTCCATCTGCTGAAATCCAAATGTTATTTGAGTTTTTCCCACATTCTGCTCTTATCCAGCCCTGCTGATCTGCCTCTGAAACAACTTCCTGAAATTTTCTGAGCTCTTCCCATGTATCAGCTACTGAGAACAACAATGAAAAAGCAGTGTGCCCTTCAGATTCATTTGTGTAAACCCGGTTAAATGTGCAGGTAACAAATGAACAATATTGTGCAACTTCATCAGCAAATCTGTTTCGGACTATGACATTTCCATTGCCACTTCTGTGAGCTACACATATAACTACTGCAACTTGAGTAGGCATCTGCAATACATCAAGCAGTTTCCTTAGATGTGCCCCATTTCTGATGGGAGTATTAGATGAGGTAATGAAACCCCTCTGTGACAATAACTGTCCAAACTCATGGAGTATACCAAAGCCATATTGACTATCTGTAAATATAGTCACTTTCAATTGGGCTGATAGACTGCAAGCTTTTGTGAGGGAAATCAATTCTGCAACTTGTGCTGAGATAGCACCTTCAAGCTATGAAGCCTCCACAACCTCTTAAATTGTACAGACAGTGTAAGCTGTTCTCAATCTTCACTGGTTCTCAGACACGAGTCATCCAAAAAGATTACATAATCAGGCTCAATCAAAGGTTCATCTTTTATTTCTGGCCTTGGCTTGGTGCATAAAGGTGTGACATTTGGGCAATCATGTTAATTACAGAAACAAGACCCTGCTACAAGTGCCTACTATGCAGAAAACAAAGAAGAAGCCGAAGTGTACTGTACCTCGCAGATGTTCTAGAGTCTAATGTTGCTGAAGATATGGCATGAGTACTGCAAAGAGTTCCATCATTTTGTCAACTGAGGGCAATAGATTCAAGAGTGTGGAGCACAAGAGAATATAATACTAGAGAATATTTAAGGGAAGAAAACTCATGAAAACAATCGCATATAACAAGTACACAAATATATTTTAAGGCAATTATTTGTTGATAAATCATCACAAACATCATGCCAAGCTTTATGAACATAACCATACGACACCCATAGGCTAGCCAGAGATAACAAAAAAGGTAAGGAAAAATCACACCCCTTACATATACAGTCATTCTCAGCAAACCAATGTGATCTCTAATAGGCTCTCATGGTATCTCACTCTTCCCTTCCTTCTACTCTACCTACCCCCACCACTATACCCAATCATCACCTAAACAAGGCAAGCCATTAATTTGATTATTTGATAAAAATGGGATGCCAAATTTCTTCAAATTTAGCCACTTGTTCATTTAGACATTTAACCTGTAAAGCTTGGGTACGTTCTATGTATGGGTATGGGGAGAATGGGGGGATTGTATAGTAGGTAGGCATGTAAAGAGATTCTATGTGTATTTCTATGCAAATGTCAGTGCAGACTGTTTCTAAACAACATGTGTGTGTGTGTGGGAGGCCTCTTCGCTGGGTCTGAATGATGCATCTTTATGTGCATTCATGCACAAGTGTGTACATATTGGTTTTGTAAGTATGCTACTGTGTGTGTGTGTGTATCCTCCTCACAGGAAGCATCTTTGGGAAGGGTACTGTGAGAAAGTAGCCTCTTTCTAGCCTTGTTACCCCCACTTTTGGCCTGTTTGTGAGTGTATGTCAGGGTGTTTTCACTGTCTCACTGGGATCCTGCCAGCCAGGGCCCAGTGCTCATAGTGAAAACCCTATGTTTTCAGTATGTTTGTTATGTGTCACTGGGACCCTGCTAGTCAGGACCCCAGTGCTCATAAGGTTGTGGCCTATATGTATGTGTTCCCTGTGTGGTGCCTAACTGTCTCACTGAGGCTCTGCTAACCCGAACCTCAGTGGTTATGCTCTCTCATTTCATTCAAATTGTCACTAACAGGCTAGTGACCAATTTTACCAATTTACATTGGCTTACTGGGACACCCTTATAATTCCCTAGTATATGGTACTGAGGTACCCAGGGTATTGGGGTTCCAGGAGATCCCTATGGGCTGCAGCATTTCTTTTGCCACCCATAGGGAGCTCTGACAATTCTTACACAGGCCTGCCACTGCAGCCTGAGTGAAATAACGTCCACGTTATTTCACAGCCATTTTACACTGCACTTAAGTAACTTATAAGTCACCTATATGTCTAACCTTTACCTGGTAAAGGTTAGGTGCAAAGTTACTTAGTGTGAGGGCACCCTGGCACTAGCCAAGGTGCCCCCACATTGTTCAGAGCCAATTCCCTGAACTTTGTGAGTGCGGGGACACCATTACACGTGTGCACTACATATAGGTCACGACCTATATGTAGCTTCACAATGGTAACTCCGAATATGGCCATGTAACATGTCTATGATCATGGAATTGCCCCCTCTATACCATCCTGGCATAGTTGGCACAATCCCATGATCCCAGTGGTCTGTAGCACAGACCCTGGTACTGCCAAACTGCCCTTCCTGGGGTTTCACTGCAGCTGCTGCTGCTGCCAACCCCTCAGACAGGCATCTGCCCTCCTGGGGTCCAGCCAGGCCTGGCCCAGGATGGCAGAACAAAGAACTTCCTCTGAGAGAGGGTGTGACACCCTCTCCCTTTGGAAAATGGTGTGAAGGCAGGGGAGGAGTAGCCTCCCCCAGCCTCTGGAAATGCTTTGTTGGGCACAGAGGTGCCCAATTCTGCATAAGCCAGTCTACACCGGTTCAGGGGACCCCTCAGCCCTGCTCTGGCGCGAAACTGGACAAAGGAAAGGGGAGTGACCACTCCCCTGACCTGCACCTCCCCTGGGAGGTGTCCAGAGCTCCTCCAGTGTGCTCCAGACCTCTGCCATCTTGGAAACAGAGGTGCTGCTGGCACACTGGACTGCTCTGAGTGGCCAGTGCCACCAGGTGACGTCAGAGACTCCTTGTGATAGGCTCCTTCAGGTGTTGCTAGCCTATCCTCTCTCCTAGGTAGCCAAACCCTCTTTTCTGGCTATTTAGGGTCTCTGTCTCTGGGGAAACTTTAGATAACGAATGCAAGAGCTCATCCGAGTTCCTCTGCATCTCTCTCTTCACCTTCTGATAAGGAATCGACTGCTGACCGCGCTGGAAGCCTGCAAACCTGCAACATAGTAGCAAAGACGACTACTGCAACTCTGTAACGCTGATCCTGCCGCCTTCTCGACTGTTTTCCTGCTTGTGCATGCTGTGGGGGTAGCCTGCCTCCTCTCTGCACCAGAAGCTCCGAAGAAATCTCCCGTGGGTCGACGGAATCTTCCCCCTGCAACCGCAGGCACCAAAAAGCTGCATTACTGGTCCCTTGGGTCTCCTCTCAGCACGACGAGCGAGGTCCCTCGAAGCCAGCGACTCTGTTCAAGTGACCCCCACAGTCCAGTGACTCTTCAGTCCAAGTTTGGTGGAGGTAAGTCCTTGCCTCACCTCGCTGGGCTGCATTGCTGGGAACCGCGACTTTGCAGCTACTCCGGCCCCTGTGCACTTCCGGCGGAAATCCTTTGTGCACAGCCAAGCCTGGGTCCACGGCACTCTAACCTGCATTGCACGACTTTCTAAGTTGGTCTCCGGCGACGTGGGACTCCTTTGTGCAACTTCGGTGAGCACCGTTTCACGCATCCTCGTAGTGCCTATTTCTGGTACTTCTCTGGGTGCTACCTGCTTCAGAGAGGGCTCCTTGTCTTGCTCGACGTCTCCTCTCTCCGCTGGTCCAATTTGCGACCTCCTGGTCCCTCCTGGGCCTCAGCAGCGTCCAAAAACGCTAACCGCACGATTTGCAGCTAGCAAGGCTTGTTGGCATTCTTTCGGCGGGAAAACACGTCTGCACGACTCTCCACGGCGAGTGGGATCCGTCCACCAAAGGGGAAGTCTCTAGCCCTTTTCGTTCCTGCAGAAACCTCAGCTTCTTCTGTCCAGTAGAAGCTTCTTTGCACCCGCAGCTGGCATTTCCTGGGCATCTGCCCATCTCCGACTTGCTTGTGACTTTTGGACTTGGTCCCCTTGTTCCACAGGTACCCTAGATTGGAAATCCACAGTTGTTGCATTGCTGGTTTGTGTCTTTCCTGCATTATTCCTCTAACACGACTTCTTTGTCCTTAGGGGAACTTTAGTGCACTTTGCACTCACTTTTCAGGGTCTTGGGGAGGGTTATTTTTCTAACTCTCACTATTTTCTAATAGTCCCAGCGACCCTCTACAAGGTCACATAGGTTTGGGGTCCATTCGTGGTTCGCATTCCACTTTTGGAGTATATGGTTTGTGTTGCCCCTATCCCTATGTTTCCCGATTGAATCCTATTGTAACTATACATTGTTTGCACTGTTTTCTAAGACTATACTGCATATTTTTGCTATTGTGTATATATATCTTGTGTATATTTCCTATCCTCTCACTGAGGGTACACTCTAAGATACTTTGGCATATTGTCATAAAAATAAAGTACCTTTATTTTTAGTATAACTGTGTATTGTGTTTTCTTATGATATTGTGCATATGACACTAAGTGGTACTGTAGTAGCTTCACACGTCTCCTAGTTCAGCCTAAGCTGCTCTGCTAAGCTACCATTATCTATCAGCCTAAGCTGCTAGACACCCTATACACTAATAAGGGATAACTGGGCCTGGTGCAAGGTGCAAGTACCCCTTAGTACTCACTACAAGCCAGTCCAGCCTCCTACAGGTACATATTATGTGTATGTGGATTTGGGGAAAAATACCTTTCACCTAATGTGACAATAATGTTTACCAAGGCCACTACCTACCTTCAGTAAGAAAGGACATGCTCAACCGCAAAGTTCATATAGGCCTGGCTCTGGTAATGGAATCCCTTAGGCAGATACACAAATCAACTGACTAGCAAAAGGAAGCTGACAAGGGATACTGCATCAGGTATTAGGGACTATCCCAGAAAATGTGTAATGAAGCCCATCGCAGATACTGCAAAGAATCACCCTCCATGTGATGGGAACACTTCAATTTAGCATATCTTGGTTAATGAAAGGCAGTATTCATAATCACGCTGTATGTTAATGCCCACTAGAAAAAAATATTTGTGCTGTCTGGTAGCACAAAACTGCGGGGCACCTGTGGAAGCAGAACAAATTCAGAGCAGAAACTGTAAAAATAATTGTGTACAAGTAATGGTATCAAGAGACAGTGGCCCATATTTATGAAAAATAATGCACAACTGCGCTAGCGCAGTTGTGCTTCAAAATAGTAATGCAGCATTACAATGTTTCTCAGTTGCATGGCTGCTCCATATTTATGAAATGGTGCACCATGCCGCTGAAAAAAGGCTTGCGTCATAAAAATGGCACAAGCCGGTGATGGACGGCAAAACAAAAATGGCACTAGTGGGCCAAAAATGACTGTAGACTGACTAGCAGCAAAAATTCTGCCGCTAGTCAGCCTACCGTCATTTTTCAGTCACACAAGCAGGCAAAAAAATTACGCCTGTCCAAGAATAGACAGGACACAGTACAACAACAACAATGTCCAACACAGGGGACCAGTGTCACCA
The DNA here is from genome assembly GCF_031143425.1 of Pleurodeles waltl. NCBI lineage: Eukaryota > Metazoa > Chordata > Amphibia > Caudata > Salamandridae > Pleurodeles > Pleurodeles waltl. The sequence goes on along the minus strand of NC_090438.1, from coordinate 622,737,416 downwards.
GGACAACCCCAACTGCACCAGTGCTAGCCAGGGGGTCTCATGTAAGAGGCCCCCAGTGGCACACTACAGTCAAGGATGCATACTTACGGAGGATGGACTCCCTCCACTTGCAGTGTCTCTGTGGTGTGGGTGGTGGTGATGCTGGGTGTTGAGGTGGGCCTCTCGGTGCCCAAAATAGTGACACCACGGTGGACTCCAAGGTGTTTGCAATATGTTTCCCTATCTAACTGTGCTAAATGTCACTTTAACGCCTGGTCTGACCAGGCATTACATTTTTGACACCAGCCAGTGTTCGTGCCATTTTTCCTAGGCATTCGTATTTTAGCACATGGCTCATAAATATGTTGCTAGTGACTGAGCGTCATTTTTTAGGAGGGAACGCCTACCTTGCATATCAGTGTCATTAAATTATGCCAGGTTGGGTGACACTCCCAAAAATTGACGCAAAGGCTAGATTTTTGTTGCTAGACTGGTCTAGCGACACAATATAAATATGGCACTAGGTTAGCGTCGCTTATGCCTAAACAATAATGCCACAAAGGCGGCGTTAACTTTTCTTAAATATGAGCCAGTATTTTTTTAAGAGGTTAATAACTTCACAACTTTTCATTCAAGCCTTTGGGACAATTACAATTGCAAAAAAGCTGTATTAAAACACACTCTGTAGTGTAAACTGAACAAATATGAGTCAGAGAAACAGATGTAAAACAAGCATTGCTGAGCTACAAGAAAAAGAAAACGTATTCCCTCGTAATGCACTTTGTCTTAATATTTCACATAGTTTACTACTACTACCTACTATAAATTGAATAAAATATAGGTACAATCAACAAAGGATATGGTGACTCCTCTAGAGTCCTACCTCTATAGGACGTTATATGTATCTATACCGATATAGACACCACTGGCTCTGAGAGGGTGTTGATTAAATCTTGGCACTAGATGCAAAACAACTACAGCATACAAATCTTCAAACAAGGTTGGTCAGTGAGGATGGGGGCAGAGTGCAAGCTTGGGCTAGGTGTGACGGGCATGTTTTGTTAATTGAAGAGTAAGGAAGATGAACTGTGACAATCACTGGCATGTTATGACAGGAGTCTCAACTTGATCTCGGTTCTGACTGTAAGCCTACAGTGAATCATTCGAGGATAGCTGGAATGGGTAGCCCATTTTAAACTGACAGGGCTTTCACCACACCACACCCATGGTTTCACCGGCTCAATTTGAGGTGAAGGACCCACTTGGTTTCTGAAGTCGCTGTTTCAGGTGGCTCCACTATCAGTAACCTGTGAACAGTTGGCTGATCTGCCACAGGGCCACCAGATCAGTACATTGGAAGGTCCATCCCAGGACCACCAGGCACAGCATGACTGAACCTGCCAAGAAAAATACTATTTGAACACTATGCGGAAGCAGAAAACTCGCACTGCATCATGGCCATCAACTTTTTTACTTGCATCAAAAACTTGTTCCAGAGTTTTGTTTTTCAAATACAAAACAACAGACAGTTTTCCATGACATTGCAGTCCGACAGCACTTCAGTTGTGACAGAAGTGCCTTCTTTCAGCTAGTAGGGAGCTTTAAACTCTGCTAGAATGGAGGGGAGTGGAGGGCTTGTGCCACATTTGCTGCCTATTGAACGCCTACTTTTTTCATAAAGCTTGAAGCCTGCTTGGTGTTTTTTGTACACCTTGGTTCAATCCATTTGAAAATTTGGCAGATCAAAACAGAAAAAGCTGGTACTCTCATGCTTTGTGTAAGTCGGGATGGCAGCCATGGGAGATGGCCATTGCAGAAAAAATATCAGACAGGTATGCAGAGAACACCTAGTCGAAGAATGCTCCTTTGTTGCTAGTGGTAATTTGGGAGTGCATGTTTAGGTCTCTGTTCAAATAAATAAATATTCTTAGATTAGCTGAGGTATAGTGCTAGCTGATTAAAGGACCAAAGAAAAAAAAGGGTCATTTATTTAATTTTGGATATTTTTACAATGCATGCCTAACCCCAGGGTGGAACCAGAGAGCTGCATATTGTTTAATGAGAGGAATTTCAAGTCAGATATACAGTTGCCATCATCTTTTTGTATCAGCTCAAGACAAGAGCTGTCCAAGCTAACCACACCCTGAAAGAGAGTTGTGTGTCACTGGTGTACTGATGATGCAATGTTGTGGTTCTTTGATAGGTCATCTTTAGAGAAGGCTGTAGAGTTCAGTTTCCAGTCTCTCATTATATAGCCATCTTGAAAATAGCCTTATATACCCCAAGAGTTCCAACAAGCTCACCGGAATCTTTGATCTCCTTGTTGATTCTCTCCTCCATTCCATTACCACAGGATGGTAGTGAGAAGCCAATCTAAGTTGAATTCCTAAACCCTTCAAGAAGATCTTCGTGTAATCAGACTGGAAACGCACTCCGTTTTCAATAACCACACACCAGAACATTTTCTCTGGAAAATACCTTCTATTATTAACTTAATAATATCAACAACTATAACAGAGCCTACTACCACACGGATCTCTTCCTTATGCTACATTAGTCCATCATGTCAATCACATTCTCATCTGAATGTGACTCATAACATCAATGACAATGGTTGCCCACTTAATATGGGCACAACACACTTGAGTAAATTGTTTAACCGTCCTTGTTTCCCTTGCTAAGAGTCCTGACTTGCCAAGTAGTGCTAAATCCAGTTCCCGGGCCCTTGGAAGTGTGCTCTGGTGCTACTAAGAAGAAACTAAGCACATAGACTCTAGAGTGACTTTGGAACTGGCCCCACTCTCCAACTCTGTGCCGCCTGCACCAGAGCCATGGTCCCACTGAGCGCAACGACTGTGACCTGCAACACAGGCCCAATGCCACAGCAGCGCCTTCGAAGTCCCACCACTACATGAGTCCAGAGTGCTGTGTCATCAATGTCTGTGACATCCAACCCCGATGCAGCACCTGTGGCCTGTGGTGTGATCATGACACCACAAAGTCGATGCCTCGCACCTTGACCTGCTGGATTCATCGACCCCCACCTTGTGGTAAGGAACCGCCTCTTTGCCACCAATGACACATCACCTCCCCTGCAACCCAAAAGAATCGACACCTCACCTCCCAGGTAGCAGTAAGGAACCAATGCAGCACCGGCTGCCAGTATGCCTCATCTCCCCAACTCTGTGCAACGTCTTTGTTTCCTCATTATTTTCCAATGTACTGTGCCTGGGGTCCGCGCGACTCTGTGACCGGTCTGCCATCAAGACGATGTGATAACCAGTTGGAGCTTTTGTGTTTCTAAGTGCTATACTACATTTATTCTTAAACTATGTGTCTCTTTACTTGTACATGTTGGATTCTTGCCATTTTTTTTTTTTTTTTACTCAGATGAATATTGGCTATTTGTTTTAACTGGTTTGGCATGCTTTTGTGGTGTTTTCACTATGTTACTGTTTGCATGTACAACTACTTTACACATTTCCTCTGAGATAAGCCTAACTGCTTGAGCTATGCTACTGAGGGGCTGAGCAGGAGTTATCTTAGCTGTGTGACTCCCTTACCCTGATTAGAGTGAGGGTCCCTACTTGGAAAGGGTGCAAACCACTGCCAACTAGAGACCCCATTTATAACAACTGGCAAATGAAAAAGATAGAAAATCTGCAATCGCTGTTTTCACCACTGCAATATGCCTAACAATGTGTCTGTATTCCTGTAACTTCAACTCATCTTGAAATGACGCAGGCTGAAGAAAAGATGCTCCTGAGACTGTGGTATGGATCCTTCAGTGACTGCATATCAGTAGGCAAACATCAATTAAGCCGTTGATCAAAGCAATACTAGCTTTTATTAGTAGGGCTACTTTTTTCTTTAGTCATTGTCTGTTTTTAAACCCCTCCCTCTTTGATACTGTTGTGTGGTGTGACTGTTGTGGATTGTTCTTCATGTGGAGGTCTCTGGAAAACACACACCCAATGCCCTTACCATGGTCAATCTCACTCAAGGCCTTTCTCCTCTAACTTGAGCATCCAACCACTTTCTTCAACCAACCCTCTACGGTATCCAGTCCAGGAGTCCAGGTAACATGTGGAGAGGTTAACAGTAGCTTCCTGTGGTAGCCTTCGTGTTAGATCAATTTGCCTGGAGTGCCGAGGGCCAGAGAGCATGCTCTGTCAACAATGACTATCCTATAACAAGCCTGAACTCTCTCTACCCTCACAGTCTTCTTGTACTACTACTGTTTAAATGGGAAGTTGTGTCTTCCTTTGGTCACATCCTCACCACTCCTGGGTGGATCTCTTAGTCTCTGGGGCTGACTTTTTTTCAGCTTTTTGGAAAATTTAAACTTCCTTTGATCATGACTTTGCGCATACTGGGTTGTCCTCATAGTCTCTGGGGATTACTGAGGCTCATTTTTGGAAAGCCATATCTTCTGATGTTTGGACCCCAGCTACTCCTAGGAGAGCCATATAGTCTTCTAGTACCACAGCTCTTTAATTGGGAATTTGCATCTTCCTTTGGTTGCATGTTTACCACTCCGAGCTGGACTTCATAATTGTTAAAGCAGGATCTACTTTTGGAGAAATCCTCAACGCACCTGCCTGGACCTCATAATCTCACAGTAGTACTGCAGTTTAACCGTGAATCTGCATCCTCCTTTGTCACATCCTCATTACTCCTAGCCACCTCATAGATTCTGTTCTTTTTGGGAAGCAGCATCTTCTTTTAGTTGGATCATGCTGATCCTGCACCTAATAGTTTTCCGTTAAGTTCTGTTGTTAATTGTTAGAGTCTTCTACTCTTCACACCAATGCTGCTCCAGTGTGGACTTCAAAGTCTGCTGTATGGAGCCCCTAGGTATCTGGCCACTGTTTCCCAAGTTCTGCTGAGAGAATAAAATTGCTTACAAGGACTCCAAGAGGACTCGGAGCATTTGGCTACACACGTGCTTCTGAGATAAACACTCCCATCTCTAGACAAGCACCCAGCTCCCAGCTGCCTCTTACCATAAACTTCAAAAACTTATACCACTGGAAGTCACTCACTCTACATATTATTTTAACAATATCTGTTAACAATATATGATTTTTTTTCATTACCAGTTAGGAACAATTACTGCCTGAAATGCTTTTTGTTTAAAGTATCAAGTATGTCTCTTGCTGGCAGAATATCCATGCTCATCACCTACAAACTGTGCTAGTTTCAACACTAACACTTTTATAAACAGAGTACCATTCTCTAACATGCATTGCCATTGAAATTCACCTTAAATCATTATTTCACTTTGCTCTTAGTTGCAACCAAGTAAATAAAGCCCATCTATAAGTTTGTGTTGGACCGAAGTTGGCCGGCCCGACAAGCTCAAATATGCCATTATTATCGGTATTTGCCATAGGAAATTGTATGCATGAAAAGCTCACACGCACTGAAGTAACATCTATAGGTTTAAATAAAAAAATAAGAAAATACAAATTTGACAGCACTACTACTTCAGGCAAAAACGGCACAAATGAAAAGAGAAATTCCATACAATCAAGAAGGAACAACCCCGTGGCAACTCCACGTTACATTCTTTCCAAAGCACATGAGGAGAGCCGTATCCGACTAAACATTACATAACATGAGGAGGTGGCAGCAGGCGGGCATGCATATCTATACACTAGCTCACATAAGAATCTCCTGACAGTACTCTCACGGTTTGCTGAATTTCTGCAAACCATGGCTCTAACCACTTGAAGCCCCAATTGTTGTACTCATAAGCCCTTCTGGAGCATTCTATTCTGCATACTTGTCGTTATAAGAAGCCCGGCATCAGCCCCTTAGCTACTCAGCACAGCACTCAGGTGAGCACATCACACATTCTCCCCTTCCCAACACCGCCGCACTGGCCTGGGGTCATACATTAGATCCAGTAATACCTGTACCCCCCCCCCCCCCCCCTCCAGGGGCATAACTTCAGGGGGAGTGTTTGGGGTGTTACACTCCCCAGTAAATGTACTCTGTAGTAAATAGCTGGGTACATGTGCTTAAAGGCGGGTATAGCGAGATGTTTGTTGGATTCCACTTGGGTAGTTTTTACATACACATGCAGACAAAAACACACGCACACTTATCTGTTTTAAAGGTCTTAAAATGGTTATTTATAAAGTGTTGCGTTAAAAGGATCCCTCACAATCCGTACTCTTGCTACTGCTCCTTGAGGGCCCCTCCTGTCCTGCTTCTCCTATATTGTATTTTAACCAGCTATGGCGGGAAATCTGAAGCGCACTCCCTCCCCCATTCTTATTCACTAAGCTACGCCCCTGTCCCTCTCTCATACTAATCATGGCTTCTCTGTATCACCTACTGTATATCATTTATGGCATCTCAAATAGACTACTACACTTTTAAACAGTTCCTGAATATTGTAATTACTCGCATAACTCCAGACTTTTCTTAAATAGCCTTGTCTTTAAACACACATTTCCTCAAACTCTGTCCCCCAGACAAACCATTGAACCAGTAGGCGTAGGATATTATATATGTATGTACTACAACACCAATATCGGCACGCACATTAGTTGATAAAATGACACCCCCATGTAAGCACAAAGTATTTTGCAGTCATTCAAAATACATAACTACAAAAAATACCAACAACATTTTTTACACCTGTTGTAAAAATACGATAATACCACATTACTGCCTAAACTGCCAGCAAAGAAGTGAAACCTACTGTAAATATATCTGACTCGATCTATCTTACACTATACGTGGTATTTACACCTGAATCACCTGTGCCACTTTAATACTTGCTTTCGTACAAAAACTAAAGTAAAAATTGCCTGTTATTCTTGCCTCTGACAGTGAAAAAATATTTAACTCACGTCTAACAACTATGTGCCTCTCCCCACTCAATGCTCCCCAGCCACATCCTTTGAAGCAAACACAATCATACATCACCGCACCCGCAAGCACATTTCAAATACATTACACACATTGATGCAAGAATACTGAATCCGAAACCCATTCTTTCAATACCTTTTCTGCTTATGAACACACATATAACACTCAGCCAAGGTTACAGAACCCCTCAAGCAGCATAATTCTGGCATTCTCTTCGCCACTAAGCCTCCTTTTGAGTCTCATACCCATTGAATGTCATATCCTCCACTTGCCAAACCCGCATGCACAAATCTACCCTCATCACCACCCCAACCATGAATACGGTTGAGTGCCTCTTGGCCTGGAACACTCTTTCCCTTGCCAAACACATATTCCATCTCATTTACCTCCCATCGGCCTACAACAAACACTTCTTAGACTAATTTTCTGAACACATATAATTCTTCTCAGCCTCTAATACCGACAGATACTACCTAGATGGTTTCAGTCTATCTGAAGTTGCAAGTGCCAAATCAATGAGGCTCAAGAACTAAGGGCTTGATTTAAGAAAAGTGGCTCTGCACCCAGTGCAGTGCCACTTTTCTGGGTGCAGAGCCAATTTTTTTGCACCCCTTAGCGTCCCCCTAATGCCACCATATGTGCACCGTATCTAAGATACAGCGCACCATGGCGGTAGTTAGGGAACTAGAGTCAGAATTTTTTACGCTAGTTCGGAGCTTTACAAGATTAGTGTAAAAAATGTTTACCCTAATCCTACAAAGCCCATTAATGCCCACTGTAAACAATATTGTGTCTCCTTTTAACACCTGCTCTGAGCAGGCATTAAAAGTGTAAAGAAATTGAGCACAAAGAAATCTCTTAGATTTCTTTGCTCCATTTTTTGTCCCTCCTAATGGTGGCACACCCATTTTGCATATATTATACCTGGCACAGGCATAATGTAGCGCAAAGGGTTACAAAGTGGCACGATGCATGCATAGCACCACTTTCTAAATTTGGTGCAGCAATTCTGGCCTCTTTGGGCCACATTAGCATTAAAAAAATGACGGTAATGTGATGCAAGGAGGCGCTAAGGTCTCTTAAATCTGCCCCTAAGTCTTATGGCCTAAATCAACCTCATCACTTAAATCAAAGCCCAAAGACATTCAGGGAAGCAATCTTCAATTTCTTCTGTCTCCTGCTTCCTTTGTCACCTGCCTCTCATCACTCCTTCTGGACTGAATAGAAAGATTTGCAATAGCACTGAACTTCACGCCCCTAAATGTGTCCTCAAAGGAAATTATCAAAGGAATTTACTCATTTTCTATCTGTGAGGAAATGTGTTGATTTATAAGTGCCTAAATTCGCCACCAGCACATTTCCACACGCTAAGATCTTCCCCACTGAATTATTCAATAATGTCCTATTTATCCTCCATGTCCACAATCCTTTCAAAATACTATAAGAAAACTGGAAAAAATCAGGTACCTATGCAAATCACGGGAAGACCTTACTGCCCTTCAAACCAGGTTTTTCGTGTAAACAAGCCATCTGCCATGTCAGATCAGACTACTGCGCCAAAGCCATTACTGAAGCGCAGAAATCTGAGAAAGAAAGCCAGAAATGTACTATTCAAAGTACACAGGCAAAGCACTAGCCAATTTCCTTCACACGTCGCTCCTTAATTAACTGAGAACATTACCATCAACAATACCTCCCTAATCTCACAAATTGTCAAACATTTGCCTCAATATCGGTCACAACCACAGAAAATCCCTCTGAAATACATTGCTGGCAATCCTGCCAAATTCACTTTATTAATGACATGAAGAATAATCTCTAAACTCTCAAAGCATGCTGCTATCCAGCAGGCAGTGTAAACAAGTCCCCTACAGCAGATCCTGAAATCAGTCCAAATTCCCCTTAAATGTCGAAGACCAATATAGACCTACAGGATGTTGAAAACTACTGTTACATCCACCAGCTCCCCTTCTGTGTCAAGGTCCTTGAGAAAGCACACTCATTATGACCTTCTTCATGCATTCTACTTAGACTTTTGCCCCTACATCAGCAACTAATCTGTGATTCTTCAGCTGCTGATGGTGCTCCCCAGATCTCCACCTACTCCTCTTGATACTGTTTTAATCAAGTACAGCGGATGATTGTCTTACAACAAATGGGCATACCTGGCACTGTCTTCAAATGCTTTGCTTGATTTCACTAAGACACAAAATAGCACATCCAAGTGAAAACCTCCAAATCTGAAATCTCAAATCTACCCTGCTTCCAGTCAAACATTGAGTACTTCAGGGACCTATCCTTGTTCTCACTTTATTAAACCTCTGCAAGGAATATCTATGACTACTACTAGGCCAACATGACACAGCCCTTCATCAGCAGGTACGTGACTGTAATGAATTCTCAGTTGCAGAGATTCAATACCTGATACTTCAACACACCAGTCAGTCATGGGTGGCTAACCTATTTCTGCCAAAATCTGAATCCAACCAAAATTCAATTCATCCCCATTAAAGATATCAAACTAGATGCACATACCAAGAACTAACTGTACTCAATGCAATTTGATGTATTTTGCCCCTTCTTCTCTTACAGTGCCACATTTCTGTGCTTCTACATTGATCCAAGTATCCCTTCCAAAGACCATCAACAAAAAAGCTCTATAATTCTGGTACCAAATCAGCTTCCAGTATCATATCACAACGGTTCTTCCAGGTGCCACGTTCAACATGCTTGTTCAAGCTGCCATTTTTGCCCACCTTACTGGTATGTCTGACACCACTTATTTGCTCCTCAAGTTGCCCTTCATGCAGTTGCTCACATGACAATTGCAGATCCATATCAAACAAGAAAACAAGTCTTGTCCTATTAATTTTCTTCTCCCACATGAGCCTGGAACCTTCACTTCAGACGTTTAGGACATTTTTCAAGACTCACCTCCCAAGACCTATGCTGCAAGACATATGCCTAGGTTTCAAGACCTATACTGCAAATGTTACTGACTCTGTGCTTTCAATTACTAATACAGGACCGGAACTCTACTTACTGTCCATCCACACCATGTCACACTGTTGTGTGGGTAGAAGGCACGGGTTGGAAGGACAACTACATTGATTTCTCGCAAAGCTTCACACATTCCAAGAATGGAAGCCTTCCTGTCGCCTCCCAAGTCTTTTTGCACACGACCTCAGGTACCAGTGAAAATTGCTTCACATTCTTTCTCCTCTGAGTGAGGCCAAGACCACTGGAAAGCCAAGATACTAAGGTAGCAGCTCCCTAGAAAGACCCCACACAATATACTAACTTTCCAATAGAACTGCTCTTTAACAAAATATACATTCTGTATCTGAGCAGATGAAACGATGTCTAGTAAGCAAGGTTGTAAATGGGAAGATGAGGTTGTGACTTGGTTTTAAGTCAGTGCCTTGACATTTGAGGCTATGGCTGAATATTGTGTGATGGTCCCTGCACATCCAAGGACATAGTTGTCCATTTTAGACTACTTCTCCTTATTCGAGCCTAGGCATTTGAGGCTTTGCCTGGGCACATAATTGATTCATTGTGGATTTGAGTCTGTTCCTTGGCATTTGAGGGTGTAGCTAAGAATCTAAATGCCAGCCCTGGCATACAACAGTCGTGTCTGGGATTTTGGAGCTATACTTTTAGAGTTGAGGCTATAATTAGATATTTGATGTTCTGTTCAGGCATATAATGTCTGCACCTGATATTCCATAATCCCGGATATGTAAAACCCAGCTAAATATATGATTTATAACTAAGATAGATTTTTAGCTGCTGTCTCTGCTTTTATTCTTATTTTAACATTCTTGATTTTTTGTATTTTTCATGTCTGCAATGTCACTTGCTAATATGTCTTAGGGTCATAGGTAATTTGTTACCACATTTAGGGCCTCATTTACAAGGCCTGTGGCACAGGGTGGCACAGCAAGTGCCTTGCTGCACCGCCCTGCGCCACCGGGAAAGGGCAGAAATGCACTGTATCTACACGATATGGCGCACTGCTGTCTGCTATCCCTGCGCTGGCGCACAACCTGCTGCCATGTGCCTAGGCAGGGTTGATTGTTTTTGTGCAGGAAGGGATACCTCCTGGCACTAAAAAAAATCACAAGAGGTGTGCTCCTCTTTCTATGTGTGCTGCACAATGCAACACACATAGAAAGAGGAAAAAACGGGGAGAAATAAAGATATTTCTCCCCGTTGCGTCACTCTTAAGGCACCTCTGAGGTGGCAAAGGAATCTGACACATTCCCAGTTTTGCAAAACTGGGAATGTGTCAGATTACTTCGGGGTCCATAGATGTTGCGTAGGAACACCCCAAGCAACACCCATGGAACGCCCCTTTCATGCAGTGTTATGCGCGAAGGGGTCCATATTTACAAGGCCACGAAAAGCCTGCCACACGGCACGACCGGAGCGTTAAAAAAAATGACGTTGGGTGGTGCAGCGTGCTGCTAAGGCCTTGTAAATGAGGCCTTCAGTGCCATAAAGGGGTGGTAAAGTTGTGTGATTTGACTTCTTGATTTAATCTGGGTTGATTGAAGGTCCCTATTATGTCCATTGCACTACACTGACTTTTTGGTCAATTGACGTCTTAGGGGATAAAAATAACCAACGTAAAAACAAGTAGTACCAAACAAATGAGAATAAGGATGATGAAAAAGTAATAATAAAGTAGGTGATTTTGGACGTTGACGCTATACTCTGTGCAGATGATAAGGGTCGAATGGTCGTAAATTATCAGTTACTTGTATCGAAAGTCATACAAGTATTAAGTTGGTCACTAGAATAATCTTTCAGGAAATAAAAACTTTCTAAATGAACAATTTCTGGCTTTGATGCTGCTATTTCTTTGTTTGGCTTTTCAAAAACATGCCTCTCACGAGGTCTCCTGCAGCTCTCTTCTGGGCATCTGAAGAGAGCAAAGATCAATACATGTAAATAGATGGACAGACTTTTTCCGTTTATAACTTCCAGCACTGCGGCTAGCGCCAACAAAAACGGGAATGAACTCTCGTATTATTCCTGCTCCCACCACCGATCGGAACATTTCTTGTCCGCCTTCCTGCCGGGCTGCACATGTAATTGAATTTAAAACACACTGTAAATTCAACACGAAGCAGACGTGCTTTCAATCACGAAACAGTGTTTTAGTCATCTATTGTGTCACTCTTATTCAACAAGTGATTTAGAAAAATACGAAGGAGGATACAGATCAGGAGACGTAGATGGCTTGGACTATGAGAGGTGGCGATCATGGGTAACCATCACTAGGGGGTGTCCAGTGCATCTTGAGAAAATGATGTCTGACACAGACCAGAGACGCATGCGCACACATGAGTGAACTCGCCACACATGCCAAGGCCTCCCTAACCCATTTCCATCTCCACAGGCACAGTCTAGGGCTGCTCCGCCTCGGACCTGCAAAGCCCCACCACACTTGTTTTTCTATGTGATGCACATAAACAAAAATGCAAAGGCAAACACAACAAACTAACAACCTGACTTTAAAATTGGGAGCCTTTTTGAGATTTACAGTTAGCATAATGGTGGTAATTTTGGCATATTGTGGGCACCAACGGCATGCTGCTGTCCAACCTTGAAGAAATAATAGCCCTGGAATAATGATGGAAATACTTGCCTGATTAAGAGGCATCAATGGCATGACTACGTCCATCCTTGGTATAATGTCTACCCAGGCATAATTATAGCATTTCTTGTCGTATAGTTGGTATCTATGACATAGTGGCACTCAACCTTGGGATAAAGTTGGCTCTTATCTAATAGTGGCATTTATTTGACCGTGAGAGACATCAATAGCATGCTATGTTGATAAATGGTTTACAGAGTACCTGATTGATTAAAATGACAGACTGGTGTTTTCGATATAAACATGCATTTGCTATATATCAAGCAGTGTGATCTTACAACAAATATTTTATTCCTCCACAAAATTATAAGCTTTATTTTTAGGTAATTCACTACATTTTTCCAAAATTAACAGCTTATATTTGATGGCAAAATGTGTGTATTTTTTATCTGAAGAAATTGTTTAGAAACACATTGGTTGCCTTCATAAATACATATTTATTGCTGATATCTAAGTGATAATCATGACAGTCGTGGGATACCCAAGCCCATAAGACTATTGTAACCTGCCTGCTCTCTGAACCTTCAGTGTCAACATCCACCCGGGGGAATACTAAATGAACCTAAAGATCTGACTAGTTCTGCAGTCTACGCCTGAAATTGCACAATTTGAGTTTTCCACCTTTCACCCACCAAATAGATCCTCAGTTTAAACATTTGATTGACAGTCTTCTTGGGTGAGCAAGTATAAGAAATGAAACTAAAGTAAATTAAATGTAGATGTGAAGGAAGATGGTGTAAAAACGAAAGATGTGAAATGCCATTTTCTGATCTGCTTGGATCACCTCTAGCAAATGGAGCCAGAATTTAGGAAACATATGCAGCTAATTGCATTCGCTTACCAATAATTAGCCCTTGAGTGGGTTAAATAATGGTGTGGGCTTCACTGCTCCAGTGTTTCGTGGGATTAATTCTACATCTAATTAATTTGGGCTGAACACCTTACTAAAACTTTCTCACAGGAGATAACTTTATTAGTACCCTTCAAAATCAGGGGGGTCCCAACTGCCTAGAAGGTCCATCCAAATTGGTTAGAATTACAATTTTGGGGCTGCTGTGTTTTTTCAACTGTCCATTACATTTCACTTCTTTTCTTCACAAATGTTGTCTGGGCTGGAGAGAATCCATAAGTGTTAACGGGAACTCAGAAGACATAACATGCACACTTTCTCACTCTTGGACAGTTCCTGAAGAAGCCTGTTCTAGCCCACTAGAACTGTGGCAAAGTCCATGTGGAATCTCTTTAAGCCCTATTGACAAACCCAAAGGTAAACTATATTTCCTCACATGAGACAATCCATTTCAGCAATATCTGAGAGCTCTCCAGTAGATCTAACTTTCTCCAGAATGTCTCTTTCCAAGGTTTTATCAGCCAGCTACCATTCACAGTTGCACATCAACTGTTGCTAGGAAGATCTTTGTCTAAGTCATTCATTTAGCCTTTAGCTTAACAGCAGACAAATGGCTTGGCAGATGAGTCACCACTCTTGGTATTCTTTTGCAGCAGGCCCACCATCTTTAGAAATTCCAGCCAGAATGATGCTTTATTTTGCTAAAGTGGGTCCCACCTCCAGGGGCGGCTCGCGGTACTGAGAGTGGCAGGGTGGCAGGAAGGTGGTGGGTGCTTTGGGGGGGATAAAAAAAAATCTTATCTGAATCGTCGCAGCCGCAGCCGTCACCACCACCGCGCTGCTCCTCTCCTGTGCAGACAGGCTGCAAGCAAAGGCTCCCAGCCTGCCCTGCGGCCAATCCTGACACTGCTCAACCCAGCATTAGGATTGGCTAGGAGCGCCCAGTCAGGACGCTCCCAGGCAGACTGGAAGCCTGTGCCTGCTCTATCCAGCCCGGCAAAACAGTGCCAGGCTAGAGAGAGCCTACTGTGCATGTGTGTTTGGCCGGCCTGAGACAGCTGGCCAAACATACATGCGCAGTGAGGGGGAGTGATGTGCACTCCCCTCAGTGCTCATCATAGTCTGTGGCCCCACCCCTTTTACCAAAAACAATAATAAACATAGTTTATTATTGTTTTTGTGAAAAGGTTTGCAGCTGCTGCTGCTGGAGGGAGGGCGACACACCTCCACCCTAGCGGAGGAGCCGCGCCTGCCCACCTCCCTGACATGAGTGACTTTGGCAACAAAAATGGAATGATATCTGGCTGTTGTGCAATAGTGACAAGGAGGACCTACCAGGGATAGATATATTTATCTATCAAACTTAGTGGCAGTCGCCTCTAGGTAGTTATAGTTAGGACCCAGTTTCTATAGAAAAGTAGAAAAAGCATTTGTTTACGTGCCTATATCTCTGGCACCGGTTGATGAATTTTCACAAAATGTTCCAAAAAAGTTTGACACTCACGTGAGCTGCTGTCTGGAAAGTTTTGGGGTGATCCGTCAAGCAGGAGCTGACAAAAAAGGGGGTCCCAAAACAATTTTTCCCCATTTATTTTTCCATGGGGATTTTGAACAGCAATAGCGCCCAAACCACTGGACGCAATTACGTCAAATTTGGCAGAAAGGTAGCCCTTAGTCCAGAAAGCGAATTTTGTGGGGTGTGAGAGTTTCAGTGCATCTGTGACTGGGTGTATGAGAGTCTGAGTGGGTCTGTGACTCAGTGGTATAAACCTTTTGTTATTTGATATAAATCCATTCAGTAGTTTTATAGTAATTAAAATAAAACTAAATTTGTATATAGAGGGATGCGAAGGCTCCGCAAACCCTCCCTATCTTGTGCTGAGATCTCATTGGCTGCCAACTTCACAACAAGAAAGTGTTGGCAGCTATCTTGGAACTCAGCTTCGACTGAGTCCCAGAAAAAAAGATGTAAAAAAACAGAGGGGGCCAGGGTAGGGACACCATGAGCTCTTAGCTCTGGTGCTGGGGTCCCAGAGGGACACCCCCAGAGCTAAAAAGCATTTTTATAAAAAATGATTGCTGTGATTCGCAATAGATATGGCAAAAATAGAAAAATAAAACAAGGGTGGGCTCCCACACTTGTTTTTTCATAAGCTCCCGGGTGGGCCAAGTCTTGGGGCATTTCCATTTTAATGTGGGGAGCTGCTCAGCCCCTCCCCCCCCCCATTGCCCCAGGGACTGCCACCTCCCTGTGGCTTGAAACAAATATGATGCAGGGGGGCCCACACACCTCCTTGCTGCCCCCGGGGACCACCACCTCCCCTGGGCACTCAACACAAACTGAGCGGTGGGACGCACCGCACCCCTGGGGACCGTACCACCTCCCGAGGGAGGGGGAGGGGTAGAGGTAGGGGGAGAAAGAGAGGGAGGGAGAGAGAGGGAGAGAAAGAGAGAGAGAGAGAGAGAGAGAGAGAGAGGGAGAGAGAGAGAGAGAGATAGAGAGAGAGAGAGAGAGAGAGAGAGAGAGAGAGAGAGAGAGGTTGCAATGGTCTCTCCATGCAATGACGTCTAAAAAAATAAACAGACTGCCAGAGCAAGTGGTATAATGGTAAAGATCACAGACCCTCACACTGAAAGTTGAGGGTTATAGTCCATGTGTGTCTGTAGTCATTTCCCTGCTGTAATTACTTTAAAAGTTTAAGGTTCATACTAAAACGTGAAATCACTCTTTTTAATTGACAAATACATTTTTATTTTCAATTAGTCCACAAATATCTCATTCTAAGTATATCATTCACCAAAGCCTAAAAAAACTCTCTCGCCCCTCTCACTCTATTTCTCTTTTGCATTCTCTTTCTTCCACTCACACACTCACTCAAACCCTTACGCACCCACTCACAGACCCACTCACACCCTTGTGCACCCACTCACAGACCCACTCACACCCTTGTGCACCCACTCACAGACCCACTCAAACCCTTACGCACCCACTCACAGACCCACTCACACCCTTGTGCACCCACTCTACGTTTAAAATGTGAGCCTAACAATAACATCCCTGTAACCTTTGGTTTTTTAAGTGAATATATATATAAATGAAAAGCCATAAGCAAGTGACATACAAATAGTTCTAAATGCTGGCACTGGTCATCGCAGTATCAAAATTAAGTCCTACTTCTATGTAAATGTCTGTACCCGTTTTTTTTGTCCTAAAAATCTGGTCACCCTAAAGGCAGGGCATCCGCCAATTACTGTCAGATGCCCCATTATCATCAATCTCTACTTTAACTACTAATCGCTACTCTTATAGCCAGAGTAGAGGTCAGTATAGCACTCTCAGGCCTAACCATCGGAATCCGGCTCTATCCTTGGACCTACGGACAGTGTTCCTAATTAACACTCCTCTACCAATCGATTCCTTTACCAGGTATAACTCTATCTTGAGCATTTTGAAAGGCCCTTAAATACACCGAAATAATTCTTCCCATGCAAATTTCAAAATGAGTTCTACGTCCTGTCGAAGAAATGAAGTAGTGCTTATTTTTTTTCCTCATCAGTGCACATTTTCGTTATTTCAGCTTCTGAGTTGCTGGGCTGTGCCAAGCTAAAATCCAGCATCACTTAAAGCACTCAGTCGTTCGGAACTTGCCCCGGATATCAAGGCGCATTAATTACTCCATCGATTCAATTTCTCGATCTCTTTTTGCTGGCATTCATCACTACGAATAGGGCACCAAATTTAGAGATTATTTTGGTATTTAATGCCCATAGTCTTTAATGTCTATCTATTATCATAAATGACGCATATTTTCCGCACTCGTTCTCTGATAAATGAATAAAGTAAGCCAGTAATTTTGCTACATTTATGTTTTATTCTGCTCTCATACTTTGGCTATGGAAGTGGGAGTACGGCTGCTCTGGGGAAATTAGCCTGATATTTTTTACGGCAATCTTTCTGCTTTCATCCACTTAAAAAAAATACAAAATGCTCATTGAAAAATAGATTTCTTTATGAGCGGCCGCACTGTAACAACGCCCACTCGGTCTGAGTCCAGCGGCTAGTGTTGAAAGGGAGGCATGGGAAGACATGTCTGCCGCATGATGACAACGTGCTGCGAGGGGACCTTAAAAAACAAATGCCTTTCTGTGTTGGCCCAGCTCACGTCCACCCGCAGAGCTTGCTCAAGATTTTTCCCTTCCATGCCCAATTATTGATTCTCAGAGCTGGCCCATGTATGAGGAAATGGCGTTTTTCCAGAGTCAATACGCAAGTGGTAATCACGCCCTGGAGTCAGTTGACAGCACTAGTTACGCCATAAAGAAAGTTTCCTAGATGGTTATTTTCGGGGCAGGGCCGACATTTCATCTCAGTGAAATGTGTTACCATATTATTCTTTTCCCTTTTAAAGGTGAGCATTGTTCCAGCCTGTAGAAGTGATTTTCCTCTTTTGTATGGTGCTGACACAGGATTTGGAAGGGTTCAGGGAAAACATGTTGGAGGGACACTTAACCAGGGCCACAGGAAGTATGTAGCAGTGAAGCACCAAATTATGCAGCAGGGTTGCCTAAATTAAGCAGCAAGAAAAGGGAAAATATGCGGCATATTCCAGCACATTTTTTAATACTATTACTTCATTATCTGACAGTACTGTCTGGATAAATATTTAATTTCCTTACTACCAATTTAAGAGTCAAATACAGAATAAGCAACTGAAAGATGACCAGTTATCCATTTGGTTAAAATCTGCACATTATACAACCGATGATGGATTATGTGGCAAAACCATCAAATCCTTAATTATGTGAAAAAAAAACTACAGCCACAGAATCGCCTACTTCCAGTGGCCCTGCACATAATCAAGGATTTTTAACACCTTTGAAGTCTGGAAGGCGAGACGATATGCCAGTATTAAAATCTGTGATTTACAGCTTGTATACAGTTATATAGATCAGACATATAAACCTAGTATCCCATACCAATGCACAAATACAGTATACTTAAAACAGGTAGAACAGCTGAATTTAGCTTGCGATCATTACAAATATACATTGTGTGCTCATATCATCCTGAACTCTCTTCCTCTGTTTTTCCTACCCTCCAGTTATCCCCCTTTACAAATGTGCCACTATGTGTGCCTGTACACTGAAATGCGCTACTGGTAGGACAATGTGCAAATCTTTACCCGCTTTACTGCCATTTGCAGAGGGAGCCAATAGTCTTCCGCCATCCCACCTAAATAAAATGGGTCTGACTGGCTGCTGCAAAGCACTCCACCCCTGAGGCTAAAAGCAAAAGGTGATGGATAGACGTTGATATCTTTATTTTACTGTGAGCCTTTAAACTCAAGCTGTCAGCTTAAATGTTGAGCCCTTCGTAGAGCGGGGCCAGGTCAAGAGGCCTCACTGCAACGCACTAGGTACAGCCTGTGTTTAGATGATAATGACTTCCATGGTGCCAGACAAGCTACATTGAAAACTGAGTTATGCGCTTAAGACTACCATCAATCCAGTACAAACAACCAAGGAAACAAATGCTCTCTTCTTTGAGCCCCTGAGTCTGATACCTTGGTCAGAGCTATTTTTTCTCTGAGTTGCACACATTCCCTTAGAACCACTGATTGCATTTACTAGGCGTTTTCTGGTCACAGGAAATTGAAAGTTAACTGCTGCTAGTCAATATTTGAAAACACTTCAGCTTAATTAGCCTAGGCCAGCGCCACCCACTTTCACAGCACCAACAGATACATGGAAAATATCATGAGGGTTCTAGCCCTCTACCTTCATGTATGTATGTGCCACACATGCTTCAAAAGAAAGAAGTTCCAGAGCTCATTAATGCACAACACAAAGCACAGTTGTGTTCTGTTAGCCGCACACAACATGCTTGCAGGAAAGTGGATTATCATTTGCGGTGGATGACTAGCCACCTCAAGGAAGGATCACAAGTCTTGCCACGGTGAACCCTCTAAGTCACTAAGTAAACCTGAGCTTAACCCCCGGTAGCTATGGCACAGAGTAGATAGGCTTACCTTAGAGGCCATGTATGAAGCAATTATGCAGTACCAAAATAGTAATAGTGGTGAAAAACGAAACACTAAAAATCTAAAAATGACTCAGAAAATAAAACCTAATTTAATAAACGAAACAATATCAAAATATTAAATTTCCAATAAGAGGAATCAAAGATATGAATGTTTAAAGGTTTAACTAGGAATGGTGCTAAGAAGCATACAGTGTCAATAATAGTCAAAGGTTGTGATAGACCAGGACATAAGCGCAATTCAGCACTGACTTTGATGGGGAACGGGTGAGATACATCAGCAAGGTTCGTCCTGGTCAAATGTTTAAGATGCTGACTTTAATCCTTTAAGTCCCAATCCACTACAGGCATACACTTCAAAAGCCCCCAGAAGCTCACTCACAGGTGTCAAGCAGAGGACAGACAGCAGGGTCCAAGCCACGTCCAGCTGCCAGTAGTCAGCTAAACAGCTGCAGGAAAAGGCATTGTGAAGCTTGTGTCCTTGTAGCTTTAACAGGATGTTAGCCTTATGACCGTTGGAGTCCATTTCTTTGTCTTGGGTACAAGAGGGAGCAGGTCCAGTCCTTTAAGGACTCTTCTCAGGCTGCAAACAGCAGGGTCAACCCTCTTCTGATTCTCAGGTCCCGGCATGCTCTGAAGTGGGTGTCTGGAGATGACACATTTATGCCTGGAAAGAACTACAGGTTGGGAATAACTCCTGGGTGGACACTAGCCAGTGGAGTAAAAGTTCCCAGAGCCAACTCTACCCACATTAGGCATTTTCAAGATGACGGACGTCTTTAGCCACTCTAAAATTGGGCACCGAGGATGGAAGGTGGGTATGGGGACTATACTTTGGTAATCCTCGTGTCCTTCCAAAACTAAAATCCAGTTTAGGGAAGCCAGAACATGCCCAATAAACTCAGAGACACTAGTATGGTACAAAAAAGTAGGGGTATTTGGCAACCAGACAGTGGATATACAAAAATTGTTTGCAAACCTGTTTTCCATCCTTTCAAGTGCTACACATGTTTTCTATGTAAATAACTGGTAGACCTGTCAGCAGGATTTGACATTCAAGCATGATTTGACACTGTGATGTCAAAAAGAGGCCCATTCTGATTGGAGCATTCCTGGCTGAAGGAATAAAGGAAGGACTCTGCACAGGTATCAGCTAACACTTGCCTGTGACGGGAAGGCCTTTTGACACCTCTTGACACCCAGGTCTTTGTTCTCTGCCCTGGGAGTAGTTTTCACACCCCTTCAAATGCTAATTACTGGCTGATAGAAGTGGGAGAACAAATTCAAAATGACCTCCTGAGACTTTAAGTAGGAAAAAGGTAAATTTCTAAAAGTGTATTATCCTTAATATTTATCACAAATATGACTTCACCATTAAATTTGATTTTTAATAACTATTAAAATATGTTTAAATATTATTCTAGCAAATTCCTAACTGGAATTAGCATTATTAAATGTAAATCCGTAACCCAATGTTTTCCTATAAAATAGCCAGCCTTGCTATTGTGAAAACAACTGTTGGATATTTTTTCACTGCAAGGGCACTTTAAAACATTAAGAGCCAGGTGTACCAAAGGGTTTTACCCATTCTCTGTCTATGGGAAAATAATTTAGCACATATGGCCCTAAATTCCTACATGCCCTAATTTTGAATACCATGCACTTTGCCTTATGGGCAATGAGACCTACATAGGGGTGACTTATTAATATTTCAAAGGAAGGTTTTGATCTGTCAAAAGGGGTTTTATTGGCAGGTAAAATTTGCAGTTTAAAATGGCAACAGCTTGGCTGCAAACAATAGGCCTGCAGTCATGTTTGCACTGCCCCTCTGGTGGGTTGCACAATGGGTGCTACAGTCCACTAGTGCCATTTAACTTACAGGCCCTTGTGTACACTTTGTACCACATACTAGGGACTTCTTGATAAGTTAAATATGCCAGTTAGGGGTATGCCAGTTTCACCATACTGAAAGGCAAAACAGGGGCACTTTATCACTGGTTAGCACAGGGTAAAGTGCAATGAGTTGTATGGGAAACACAAGTAAAAGGTTCAGCAAAATGCAAAAAATCTTGGTTGACCCTGCAGAACGGGTGAATTTCCTTCCTACAACACTGTTTTAATATCATGTGAAAAGTGATCAAACAATAGCACAGTCATTTTATTTAGAAAATTGACCATAGCTCATCAAGGTCTGTATTTCCTTTAATAAAAGATAATTTCAGGGCAGAGAACCAATTATTTTTGACTGTTTCTTTTGTATGTCTCTACTAGTACATAAATGTGTTGCCTGATACAAACGCCTTTTACTACTTTATTGTAAAAAAAAAACGTGTATAAGTGGTAATGTGCACCACAAATATGTGTGCATATTTAAGCAAACAGACTACAGCACAGGCACAGTACCACAACAAAAACACAACACTACATTTCAACAACACATCACAATAAAAGTAAAACAACATACAAACACAACAGTGTAACAATAACTCAATACCAGAAACAATGCAGGAAACAATATAAAACACAATGCAACAAAACAACACAGTGGAAATGACAGCTCAGAAATAAAACAACATGTCAGCAAAACAACACAACACAATAAAAGACCAATGCAAAACAATACCAACCTTCACATTTGCAATTGTGCTGTGTTTGCTTGTGTTTTTGTGTTATGATTTTGTGGTGTGGTTGTGAACTTGTGCTACTTTGTGGCAAAGTCATATATTGCTGTGAAAGAGTGTTTTGGTATTGTAGTGTGTGTATTGTGACGGTCTGTTGTGTCAATGTGTTCTGTTGTGTTGTTTTTTATTGTTTAAGTGTCCTATTGTTACTTTGTGTCATATATTTGTGATGGTTTCGTACTGCTTTGATCTGGCTTTGTGTGTTAGGTTGTGTTGCAGTGCTGTTGTAGTGGTGTATTGTTTAGTGCTGTCTTGCATTTTTTGTAGTAGTTATGTGATTTGTTGTATTTGTTCTGGTATTGTGTCTTTGTGTTGCATAACTGTGTTTTTGTGTGTTTTTTTGTTTTGCTTTTTTGAGTTGTGCTTGTTGTAGTTTTGATGTGTTATTATATTGTTTTGTATTGTGCTATTGTGTTTTACTGTGCTGTTCCTTTACAAAGGTCACAAAATGATGTTACCTTTCCTGTATAAGCAGTGCATTAAATTAAAATCACAGTGTCAAACATCCATTCATCATTATCTAAGGTTGTAACATAAAGCTGTTTCTGATTCTTTACTATTCAAGTCACAAGTCAGCCCAAAACTGTGGCACAAACCATGCGTTAAATTAGTTCATTCAACGCACGTTTTATGTGATCCGACAGCCTGTCTAGTATTAATTTCTGGGACGCTAAACTAAATCAAAGATTCTCAAGCTCTCTCCTGTTCCATGTTCTCCAGAACTTTGTCACACCTTGCTGCACAGTGCTGATTGAAATTTAAATAAATGCCCAGTGTTCAAGGTATTCATGCTTAGGTAACTCGTGTTTGATGATTTGATAAAAGCTAAATGACAATTCCGAACTATAGTGATTCATGTCAGCAGGCAGGCAATCTATCCATGGTGACTATACCTAGTGGTGAGACCTTTAATGACCTCATTACTATGTTTGCATGAATTTACAGGCACAAACTAGAGCAGTAATGGTATTCTGAGTTTTACGATTCCTACTACACCCATTGGTTTTCCTTACAAACGTTTCACCAAGTAATACAAGGCAGACAGTATGCAGGGCAACAAATTCAGAGTTTGAATACTCCAAAACAAGGATGGAATTCAACCTTACAAGTTTATCCTTCTGTTTGAAATGCAGAAATTAAAATTATGTTGTGAAGCTACACCCCGTTAATACCCCACTTCTCGAAATTGGTATTTGCTCAGTGCAGCATTATGACAGGGAATAACAAGACAACTGCAACGAGACACCGTACATCTTTCCTTGGCAAAAATATTGCTTATTTTACTTGTTTATTGTACTTTTTTTAGTAAACTGCATGTATGACAAGTTCCTGGTCCAGAACATCGAGTTGTCAAGTAAATATTTACATACAGGCCAACATATTAACCCTAGTGGCCAATGGTGAATTAGTTAAAGAAGCGAGATAAAGGCATGACAGCACCAGACTTCATTCTTCACCAGAAGTCAAAAATACTGTACAAAATGGGCAGTCTGCGGCTGCTAGAAAGTGGGTCTCTAGATGAGAGAGGTCTACACCCTGTCCAAGTAGGGAACACAACACTGGCAGGATAAGTCTGGTACACACCCTAAATTAACCTGTGCTCACCCTCTGGTAGCTTGGCACACAGCAGTCAGGCTTAACTTAGGAGGCAATATGTAAAGTATTTCTGCAACAATTGAGTACAGCAACGCAGTGAAAGACACCACAAAAAGACTCCACATCGGTTTAGAAATATAGAAGATATTTATCTGATTAAAACTATACAAAAACAACAAAAATCCCATCACTACTTTCAAGTCATACTGTTTTCAAGTATTCATCTATTGTGACAGAGCTGAAGTACTGTGTTTGTTCGTTCCAGGGCCAGAAAAGCACTTGTGATTACTGAATCACTTCGGTCTTACTACGACTGGGGAGATTGACTGGGATCCCCCAGCGTGAGGTCAGCTAATATTTAAGTAAAACTTTTGAAAAGTGGCATTTTCAGACTTACAATTTAAAATCCAGCTTCACCATAAGTTATGGCTTTAAATTGAAAGCCCTGAGACACCAAACTCCAACTTTCTATCTTCTTCTAATTGGAAGTTACACTTAAAGGATGCTTCAAGGTAATCCCAATGTTAGATTATGGGAGAGACGGGAGATGGGAGAGATTTAACAGTTTTTCACTGCCTGGACATGTTAAACCTAAAAGTACATATCCAATTTTACAAATACACTGCACCCTTCCCTTGAGGCTGACTAGGGCCTACCTTAGGGGTAACCTATGTGTAATAAAAAGGAAGGTTTGGGCCTGGGTGCACTTGCCAGATCAAAATGGCAGTTTAATACTGCCCACATAGGCGCTGCAGTGGCAGGCCAGAGACAAATTGAAAGGCTACTGTAGTGAGTGCTACCATCAGTGTTGTGGGCCCACTGGTAGCCTTTAATTACAAAGCACAGATCACCTTTACTTTAGCATGGATCAGCAGTAGTAAAGGGCCCAGAATCATAAAAGCCAGCAAAAGTAGGTCAGAAAACAGTAGGTCAGAGGGCAAAAAGTTAGGGGGAACCACTCCAAGGATACCAGGTCTGACAACAGCTAATATGCCCAAGGACCTGATTGCAAGTAATATGGCGAAGTATAAATTACACCCAGTAAATACTATTACACTAGGGTGAGGAATTTAAATGAAGTGGTAAATGACTATTTTTCAGGTTTTGAACTTGGAAATAAAGCATAGCATGCGGAATATGTATTTTACAATACCAATTATTTTCCAGGAGCTTTTAAACTATTTGGGAAAAATGCAATGGTGTGAGAATTCTCACACAACTAAAAATTCTGATCCATGTGCAGTACAAACCAGATCAAAATCAAGCCCTAAACTTTCAATTGGCGACTCTGACCTTGGAATAAGAAAATCTATATTTTCAAATTTCTATAGTCGAAGGAAATAGGTGTTTCAAATGGAGCTCGCGTTACAATCTTTACCATCAGCCCGCAGCACACTGCTGCACAACACACATACAGGAGAAGCAATTTATCTCGCAAAGTTAATTAAAAAATATTACCAACAAAAGTTACCAAATGACTCCATGTCATCAGGGAAGGTGGTTTCTACTCCTAGTCTTTCATTTATTAGCTCTGTGTGTTCTAGTCCTGGTTCGCCTCAATTGAACAAATTGGACTACATCTCCAGATTACAAACGATTGTGAAAGAGAAGGCTAAACTGGGATGAAATGTTCCTGATAAAATAAACCTGTCAGATGACACTATTCCTATCTGAAAGCAATAGTTTTCAAAGTGTGCAGTTTTAGAGCGTAACATCCTGTATGTGCTTTGAACCCCTGTAGAACTTGTGTGGTGAGAAGTTCCACAAAACAACACTTGAAAAAAGTTGCTGATTCCTGTAGAAACTTTAACGGAGTTGAACATTGTGCGATATCTGTACGGCACATGAACACCAAAAACATGACTGCTGTAGCTTTAACTTTTGATGAGAGTGCGGGGACATATGAGTTGATGGAAGGAATTTGGCATTACCCCTGTAGTAACAATATGCAAATAGGGTCTGAATTCCTTTAATTTATCTTATAAAACAGCGGAAGCTACTTTTCAGATCAAGCATTGTGTATCAAAATTGTGCATAAACGCAAACTAAGGTCCCATAAAATACTATAAAGATACCAAGTGGAGGTCAATATTTAACTATTCAGAGTTGTCCTAAGAAAATCATGAACCTCTTGACCATCATGGTCAACAATTGAACTCTGAAATAACACTGAAGTGGCAAATTGGTAAAATCTAAAAGTAAAAGCCAATCAAGGCCTTTAGTGATACTCAGTGTTCTCGATTTGAAAAATTAGCACATTCTGTTTTGGCCTGTTAGTGTCTTCCTGTATGTTACCTTGTGAGAAGGGTGACCTCCGGGGCCAGGGTTTAAAGCACATTCACAGTGGGTTGTGAGGAAGGGTTGTGCCTCCCTGTCAATATATAAGATATGGTTTGATCTGTTGTAAATATTAATGTGATGCATCGGTGCAAGATAAAGTCCAAATAAATGCTTCCGTCTGATCCTTTTCGAATCAGTTTTCATCTTGGACGTCCTGGGAACATGATCATCTCAAACAGTGAAGCCCAAGATGAAAATGCACAGAAAAAACGTCCTCAGTCTCGTTAAAAAAAATCACCGAGAGCTATTTTTCAATATACAGCTGATTTATTTTGGCATATTACAAGTTGAATGTAAATGGTTCCATGACACTTGAAAATGTATTGTGTTCTCTCCTTCTGACGTTGCCTCTGGTGGGAGTGTTTAGTTTCGCTGGGACATACTACTATGCATTTTCTTTCACTGCAAGTCTCAAGGAAAAAAAAATGTTTCTCTAACAGTGGAGTTTGACAATGAGTCAGGTCTAACGATTCTTGCTTTTTTATGGATCTTTTTTATGAAGGGCCTTTTGACTTCCGTGGCCCCCATGTAATTATTACTGTTATCCAGGGACCCCCACCAAATGAAGGCTGGAAGCTAGGGCCCCCCCAATGAGTCATTACTGGATGCTGGGGACCCCGGCTTAGGCAAGTTTGATGATTTGAGCTTCAAAACAATACACAAAAATACAGAAAAAAAGCATTCATCAAACAAATACACAAATGATTCAATATTTATTTAAAGCACAAATGTAAAAAAATATTTTTTTATATTAACTGGAAGATTTAAGCTTTTATAAGCCAAATTGTGCGACAACCTCCTCCAACACATCATGGCCTCCTCCTCGCCTGTTAAATCCCGCAAGAAGCTGAAGATCTGCCTATTCAATTAGCCTTCTTGCGGGACCATTGAGACTGCCTGTATTCAGGCCCAGTCTCACCACATGGCTACACTCACCTTACTCAGCACCTGGATACCCTCATGGGTGGCAAGCAGCACTCTACAAATCCACATTATTTTATATCCATCTTCTACACTATATTCTGCTTAATGCATCTGCACTGCTCCATGAATCAATCTAAGGACACCACCTAATATTTAGCCTCCTATTTCAAATGCCTTCCCATTTGTTGAACGTTCTAAACATTTTTAGTCTTACATTTTTCTCCTTTACTTACAATACACTTTATTAATCTGTTTATATTATTTAATTTTCTAAGCAGTGGTGGACCTCCTGGGTTGGCGTCTCTGACCCAAAAAGGGGTCCCTGGACCACAGATCAAGAACCAGGCATAATGAGCAGAATCACTATTTAACACACCAAGGGGGTTATTCCAACTTTGGAGGAGGTGGTAATCCGTCCCAAATGTGACGGATTTACCACCAGCCGTATTACGAGTTCCATAGGATATAATGGACTCGTAATACGGCTGGTGGTTTATCCGTCACTTTACCGTCACTTTTGGGACGGATTACCACTTCCTCCAAAGTTGGAATAACCCCCCAAATATTTAGGCCCGTATTTATACTCCGTTTGCGCCGAATTTGCGTCGTTTTTTTCGACGCAAATTTGGCGCAAAACTAACGCCATATTTATACTTTGGCGTTAGACGCGTCTAGCGCCAAAGTATGAAGAAAGAGCGTCATTTTTTTGCGTGAAGGCCTTCCTTGCGTTAATGAGATGCAAGGAAGGCGTTCCCGTCTAAAAAAATCACGGCGACGCAAATGCGTCGTATTTATACTCCCGGGCAAAAATCACGCCCGGGAGGTGGCGGGTCAAAAAAACCCGCATTTGCGCCTGAATTTAACGCCTGGGTCAGGGTAGGCGTTAAGGGACCTGTGGGCTCAGAATGAGCCCACAGGTGCCCTCCCCTGCCCCCAGGGACATCCCCTGCCACCCCTGCCCACCCCAGGAGGACACCCAAGGATGGAGGGACCCATCCCAGTGAAGTACAGGTAAGTTCAGGTAAGTATAACTTTTTTAATTTTTTTATTTTTTTTGTGGCATAGGGGGGCCTTATTTGTGCCCCCCTACATGCCACTATGCCCAATGACCATGCCCAGGGGACACAAGTCCCCTGGGCATGGCCATTGGGCAAGGGGGCATGACTCCTGTCTTTACTAAGACAGGAGTCATGAAATGGCGTCTGGGCGTCGAAAAAATGGCGCAAATCGGGTTAAGACGATTTTTTAGCGTCAACCTGACTTGCGCCATTTTAAGACACCCTAACGTCATTTTTTCCCAACGCCGGCGCTGCCTGGTCTACGTGGTTTTTTTCCACGCACACCAGGCAGCGCCGGTCTGATTGCGCCGTCTAACGCCATTCCATAAATACGGCGCCCGCATGGCGCTTCAGAATGGCGTTAGACGGCGCAAAATTTTTTGACGCTAAACTGCGTTAGCGCAGTTTAGCGTCAAAAAGTATAAATATGGGCCTTAATGTTTTGCATTTTCCAGGCCTATTCCAGTGATACATTTTACAGGCTTGTCCTGATGAAATCTGTCTGAGAAAAGAGCAAAGGTGAGATAATTATCACCTTACTCAGAATTTCGATTTTGCCCTGGGACTAGAATTCCTTTAGCCCTCAATTTGTAATCAGGGCCAAAGAGTTTCTGTATCACTACAATCCCTTCACAGCAAGGCCACTTCCACTGCTTTCATTTTAGCTGCTCTCGCCCTGAAATTAACTTTTTTTAACAGGTATTCATAGCAAGTGATGGAGCAGCGTGAATAAACACTTACCCGTAGAAATTCTTTTGTGCAATACTCCATTCCACATTTTCTAGATTATCTGACAAAAAGTAATGGGATTTAAACACACAAACCTGTTTTACCACCAACCCAAATGGCTCAATCCTGCATAAACATATAAGCAACCACATTTGTCAACTGGAGCATAAGCAAACCTAAATGCTTTACATTCTTGTTAGGCTGCATTGGTGAGTTGCATTTTAAATATTTATGGCTCAGAGAGCACGGAGCGCATGTCTGGGCACACCCTAAATTCGCGAAATCGAGCTGGAGCTCAGAACCACACCAGGAGCAGGATTCTAAACTGCAGGTGAATTGGGCAACTAAATCATTCACCGCACATCTATGCTGTTAGAAATGGGGTCTTTGGTTGGCAGTCAGGTTACCCCCGTCCAAGCAAGGAGCCTTACTCTAGTCAGGGTAAATCACACATAATCCAAATTATCATGTGCCTACCCTCTGGTAGGTTGGCACTGAGCAGTCAGGCTTAACCTAGAAGGCAATGTATAAAGTATTTGTGCAATAAATCATACAAAACCACCATATAACACCACAGAAATACACCACACCGTGTTTTGAAAAATATATAATATTTATCTGGATAAATGCGGGTCAAAACGCTTAAAAATGGAATAAGCAAATGTAGGGATATCACTGAAAGTTATTTGAAGTGTTTTTGATAATTATTACTGTAAAAGCAATAAAAAGTGGCTTAAGTTCTCCTAGAAACAACAAGTGTCTCTTGCAGGGCAAAGTACCTGTTTGCATTGAAAAATCCTCGCAAGGGACCGCAGAGGAGGAGATGCGTGGAAAATGGTCAGTGCCCGTCGGTTTTGCACATTCGCACACGGACTTGCGTTGTTATTTTTCACGCGGGGAATACGTTGCGTCGGTCCCGCATGCGGACTTGGATCTTCTTCGGGTTGCGGGGTTTTCAGACACCCCGGGGACTATGCGTGGAATCCTGGGCTTGCGGAGCGGAGTCACAGGGGCTGGTTCGATTCCGGTAGGTGATGCGTGGAATATTCTTCCGCACGGCAGGTGCTGCGTCGATTCCTCTCAAGAAGTTGGGTGGTGTCGTTCTGAGTCGGCTTGCGTCGATCCAGTAGGGCTGTGCGTTGAAGATCCGGTCGCTGGCGCTGCGTCGATCTTCTGTCGTGAAGTCGAGCTGCGTCGTTCCAGACTCGGCGTTCGTTGAAATTTTCACCGCGAGCAGGCTGTGCATCGTTCTTGGCAGGCGGTGCATCGAATTTTCACTTCGCGGGGATTTCAGCTGCAGGAGAGAAGTCTTTTTGGTCCTGAGACTTCAGGGAACAGGAGGCAAGCTCTATCCAAGCCCTTGGAGAGCATTTCTGCAGCAAGGCAAGAGAGCAGCAAGACAGTAGGGCAACAGCAAGGCAGCAGTCCTTTTCAGAAAGCAGTCAGGTGAGTCCTTTAGGCAGCCAGGCAGTACTTCTTGTCAGGGTGCAGGTTCTGGTTCAGGTTTCTTCTCCAGAAAGTGTCTGAGGTGGTAGGGCAGAGGCCCTGTTTTTATACCCAAATGTGCCCTTGAAGTGGGGGAGACTTCAAAGAGTGGCTTAGAAGTGTACCAGGTCCCCTTTCAGTTCAATCCTGTCTGCCGGGGTCCCAGTAGGGGGTGTGGCAGTCCTTTGTGTGAGAGTAGGGCCCTCCACCCTCCCAGCCCAGGAAGACCCATTCAAAATGCAGATGTATGCAAGTGAGGCTGAATATCCTGTGTTTGGGGTGTGTCTGAGTGAATGCACGAGGAGCTGTCAACTAAACCCAGCCAGACGTGGATTGTAAGGCACAGAAAGATTTAAGTGCAGAGAAATGCTCACTTTCTAAAAGTGGCATTTCTAAAATAGTAATATTAAATCCTACTTCACCAGTCAGCAGGATTTTGTATTACTATTCTGGCCATACTAAATATGTCCTTCCTACTCCTTTAAGATCAGCAGCTACCACTCAAACAATGTATGAGGGCTGTCCCAATGTTAGCCTGTGAAGGGAGCAGGCCTCACAGTGGTGTAAAAACGAATTTAGGAGTTTTACACTACCAGGACATGTAAAATACACAGGTACATGTCCTGCCTTTTACCTATACAGCACCCTGCTCTAGGGGTTACCTAGGGCAAATCTTAGGGGTGACTTATATGTAGAAAAGGGGTGTTTTAAGCTTGGCAAGTACTTTTAAATGCCAGGTCGAATTGGCAATGAAACTTTACACACACGCCTTGCAATGGCAGGCCTGAGACATGGTTAGGGGCCTACATATGTGGGTGGCACACCTAGGGCTGCAGCCTACTAGTAGCATTTACTTTACAGGCCCTGGGCACATGTAGTGCACTCTACTAGGGACTTATAAGTAAATTAAATAGTCCAATTGGGTATGAGCCAATGTCACCATGTTTTAAGGAGAGAGCATATGCACTTTAGCACTGATTAGCAGTGGTAAAGTGTGCAGAGACCTAAAGCCAGCAAAAATGAGGTCAGAAAAAGAGAAGGAGAAAGGCAAAAAGTCTGGGGATAATCCTGCAGAAAGGCCATTTCCAACACATGCCAATTATAGTGAACAGTGGTGTATTTTGCATACCCAGTGCTCAATTTGAGACCGTGTTTGCAGGTAAGGCCCACTCATTATTGGGCTCAGCACTTACTTTTCCTGGACAGATCAAAGCAAGAGAGAGAAAAATACAAAAAGAGGAAAAAAGGAGGAAGACAAAAACAGAAAAACAGTGACAAAGGGAGAAAGGAGGAAACAAAAAGAACCTAAAAGAGTGAGATAATGGGCCAAGGCGAGTCTAGTGGTGGATAAGAGACGCATGAGGTGGATTCAAGACTGCCCAACCTTGATATTTGGCACCCCCATATTTTGTAGGATCAGCTGTAGATTGTGAGAAATCTTAGGGTACTGGCACTTATTTTATTTTTTTATTAAACAGTGAGCATACCACATGCTTCCCACCCGAAATCATGCAGGTGTTTGAGTTTCAGCTAATAAATGCAACACGGAACAATAGGATTATTTTCTTCTTCGCTGTGGGTCCATTACGGTCTATTAGAACACTCCTTCAGTGTCATTAAAAGTGAATGACATAAGTGAATCCAGTCACTAATCCGTAATGACCTTTGACCAAATATGCAGAAACAGTTTCCTGTCCTGAGGAAGGCTCACTGAATTTGAGCACCCAGACCTGAAAGGTGAAGGTTTGAAAATACTGTGGCTGTCAAGACTATTTGTTTACAATTCCTATGCATAAATGAACACAATGTATTGTACAACATAGGCCGATGTCACCATCATTGTAAGATACCTTGTATATGTAAATACAAATGTTAGGTACTTTATCTCCGGTTCCAATTCTTTCCACTAAAACATCAATCTCCTTCTGGCTGGTCGAAAACAATAAAAGAAATTCAGCCCTAATATGATGGGTCATACTTCAAAGCAACATCTATTTCAAGTGCAACAACAATTTAGAACCCACTCTTTCTTTTTACATTTCAGTAAGGATGCTCATATGCATGAACCCACAACCCAAATCACAGCCCAAATTCGATGCCCAGCCTACCCATTGAATGTCCAAAACTAGAAACATGAATTAAACTCTTCTCCGCCAGGAGCTACATTATGTACACATTACATTAATGCCTTAATGCACAGTTTCCCCGTTGATTACTGAATGTCCCCAATGTTCTAAAACAGATGACATAGGCAATGCTCATCAGTTGACTCATGTCCGAATGAAGAAGTGGCGCAATGTGTATCGAGCCTGCAATAAAGGGTGTGCGTTCTTGGAGGTGGAGGTAAGAGCCATCAATACATAAATTACCATAGCGGGGGTCGATGGTGACAGCTACAATGTCACTGGCCTGGGCTGGGTATGTTAGTCTTGTACTGTAACAATTAAACTGATTATGATCAAATGACTGGGCGATGCATGCAACATTTATACATGTGAAAAATTATAACAGGCTATATGACAGTTAATGTTATGACCACATACCACAGCCAAATCGATGGCAGGACTGCTGACCTGCCCACCCCAGACTATTTCATAGCTAAAGAGATGGAGCCCTGAACAGACACAATGAAAATGGTACGGGGCTACTTTTCAACAGGAGAGATGAAAGCATGGTCATACTTGGCAGAGATCAATGGGCTTCCTGCAAGTCGATTACTCTTATGTGGCACAATTAGGCATGCAATATGTGTTGCAGATGTCAAACCCCCTACACGGGATTGAACCCAACTAATGTTTGCCTTAGGAGAAAGCAGTAGACAGGTGACCATCAGTTGCGAGACAAAAGGGACGGAAGAAAGTCTTGGAATATACCCAGAGACTTTCCAAGGATGTTCTCATTAAATATAACCAAATCAACTACCCGCACAGAGCACAGTTAACCTCTAAAACAATCAACAAAATGTATGACAACATTAGCTACACCTGATGCACACAAGTGGACACAGAATTCCTAGATATTGTATTGGAATCTTGAAATGACTAACATCTGGAAGCGAGCCATTGACCAGTTAGCACAGTTCCTGGAAAAAGCAGGGCCCTCCACAACGGACCAGTGCCTGTTAGGACTTTCTGAGGCTGAAACGTATGAAAGTCGTCAACAGGTTTCTTCTGAACGTAGACCTACTAATTGCTAAAAGGGCAGTAATTCTGTCGTAGACATCCCCGGCAACTTCCCCCGTGCCCAAAACTTGCTAGCTGGCATAGCAAGGTAGAAAAAGCAAGTCACAGGCCTGCACGGAGAGGAATAGGACACATACACAAGCAACCAACAGCATCAACGTGGGATGAAGTAGCATCGGAAGTCATAGCCATGCAGGAACACCGGGGAGACAACATCATAATTGGACCTGGCACCAGACCAGTAGGGTCTCTTGAAAAGCCCTAATATACAGGCCCTTGGGACGAAGGAGTAGCTACAATCGTAACACAGATAGATATGAAGACAGAAATATCAGACACCGAATATAGAAATCAATTTAACCCTCATCCCTTCCTCCATAAAACACACATTACATATTTAGGAGCACAATAGTTATGCCACAAGATGAGCCATCCCCTGCATTACAAACACTAGAACTGCACACGTTTTTTCACTTTTCTTATTATTTTTACGATTATAACTTCAAATTTATCGATGCTTAAATTGAACGTTAGTCTCCAAAATGTATATAATGGAAACCTCTGAAGGGCTCACTTCCTATTCAGACATATGATTGCTATGACTACCGATCATTGAACGTCTGGCAATAAGGTCTCCTGAGAATACTAAAGTCAAAACAACAAAACCTTTTTTTCTTTGCTACCACTGAATAGGGTGCACATTTTCATGGTTGCTGTCACTTAACAAACTGTAGCCAACAAGCGCGTTTGGCGACAAAGTGACACGAGCAGTGTCTCACAAACCTAAGTAAATAAATAATAAACAATGTTCTGAAATACAATGATCCCGTATCTTGGGTATATACCACTGCCACTGAAGATTCGTCTGTTAAAATATGATCCAATCATTGTGATGCTCATACCGCAAGTAAGATTTTTTTGGTTCATATACGCTTTGTACTTTTAACATGAACTTTGTTCAATATGCTGTGCTACTAGTTCTCTGTCTGTTCACTGAGTTAAGCCTTTATCTTATGAATTGTTGGCACTTATAGGGTCTCCAAGGAACACTTGTTATGTTGTTTATGAGACATTGAGAACTCTTGTGAAACGTCTTGAATTTTTTCTATTGACGGTTTTTCACAAATGCTTTTCAGTCATGTAAAGCTCCTGTACTGAACACTGAAAATTTCTTAGCGTGCCAAGTGTTTAATCATTATTCAGAGCCTAATTTTGCACTTCATTGCATTTTAATGTTTATTTTTTCTGTGTCAAAACGTTGCATGTTGAGTTTTTTTGACTGATTTTGATGAACTTAAATTCCTTTCTTTAATTATTTATTTATAAGCAGTTTTTTACAGCATGGCCAAGAACCCAATAGTAACACACAAAGAGATGATGTACGGAGTGGTGAAACTTTTCAAACACTCACCCCCAGTCACAGATCTGGGTTAAATTCATTGTTCTTTTACTCACCATGCCATCCCAGTTTGGACCCATACATATGCAAATCAGTCTTGACCCTGCACCCCATGGGAACAGCCCAGTCCGAACTACTTGGGCATGTCCTCCCCAAACAGGAAACAAGAATCCTGGGACCGGTTTTGGGGGATTAGCCCTCATCAGCCAGGCTACCTTGAATCCAGTGGCATGGTGAGCTAGGCCCATGGCTGGGCATACCCTGGCCACTTAGGGCAAACATAGCAACACACAAAGAGATGATGGCCGGAGAGCTGAAACTTTTCAAACACTCACCCTCAGTCACAGATCTGGGTTAAATCCATTGTTATTTTGATTTCCATGTCACTTTAGTTTGGACCCTGCCATATGCAAATCAGTGTTGACCCTGGTCCCAAGAGTGACAGTGGAATTCAGAAAACAACAACTTTGTGCAAATAGTAAACAGGAAATCAATTATGAAATAGAATATAAAATAGTAAAGTACCAGATGATAAGATATGTAATAAAATAAATAAGATAGCACCCATTAAATAATAGATGTATATCTAAGGTAAAAGTTACTTCGGGGAAAATTCAAAATACTGCATAACTCAGAATAGCGGTATCTGAAATTTCTCAGCACTGGACCCTTCATCAGAAATACCCATGTTTAGCTCATTGTATAAAGGCTTTGTAAAGGAACTGGGTCCTGGAGCCAGCTCTGTAAGCAATATAGGCTCAGGAAGAAGGCGCTACGGTCCAGTTGTAGCATCACAAATGCATTTCTGGAGCAGCACAAAGTTGCTGCTCTCCTTCATCAAGCAAAGACCAACCATGGCCTTCAGCCTGAAAGTAACCTGAACATGTGATACACTGCTGACTGAGTGGAGCTTCTCAGAAGACCAGGTGCCAAATCTCAGAGAAGAGAATGCCTACTCTGTTGTACAGGACCAGCAAACCTGCCCAACCAGGAGTAGTAAAGCTACTCAAGAGAAGTCAGTAAAGGATTCATGATGAAGAGTGTTATCCCTCACACACAAGAGTTCTCATCTCATCCCACAGAATCCTTTATCTATGGCCTATACCCTTGGATGGTGGGTGGGAGGCCATGGCAGTCTTGGTTGCTTGCTGAGGTTTCTGAAGACATAATTGGCTTCCCTTGTTCCCAAAGATGAGGCTCTGAATTTATCTACGAGTGGAAATTTATCCTTTAAAGTAAAATAGATCCAAGCCTATTACAATAAACTCAAACTGGTGTGTGTTATTTCATCTGTGACCAGTGGTTCTCAAAATATTGGGCTTGGGGGCTTCTGTAGCAGGCCTTGCCAAATACCACATACCTACTAGGACCTCCTCCGCCCCAAGGGCAACTGAAAAATGTTGACTCTGAGAGGCTTATTAGCTACACATCCATGAATGTGCAGCAGCAAGAGGGCACCTTAAAATCACAACCATTTGTGCATTAACATTTTCTGATAGCCCTTTAGCATCACTGTGAGTTCAGTAAGACACCAGGGCACAAAGAGACTTGTTGCAGCAACATTTGTGCAAGACCCTGAAAAAGCTCCAGTTTACACACACTTTGTGACTATGGGGGTTATTACAACTTTGGAG
The DNA here is from genome assembly GCF_031143425.1 of Pleurodeles waltl. NCBI lineage: Eukaryota > Metazoa > Chordata > Amphibia > Caudata > Salamandridae > Pleurodeles > Pleurodeles waltl. The sequence goes on along the minus strand of NC_090438.1, from coordinate 622,700,969 downwards.
GAGGTGTTAATCCGTCCCAAAAGTGACGGTAAAGTGACGGATATACCACCAGCCGTATTACGAGTCCATTATATCCTATGGAACTCGTAATACGGCTGGTGGTATATCCGTCACTTTACCGTCACTTTTGGGACGGATTAACACCTCCTCCAAAGTTGTAATAACCCCCTATGTCATTTGGTGATCTTAACTATACTGTCCCCTAAGCTCGGTGGCATGAGGGTAAGATTACTGTGTTACTTTTACTCAAAAGACATAAAAACACCCTATACATAAAGAACATATTACAATGAGATAAAGCCCCATTGAGTAAAGCCTTAGGAGCTCTTGAAGCCAGGCGAGACCTTCAGACCATGGAAATGTTCTTTCTATAGGAGCATATTGCTCTATGAATGCATAGTTATTTCTGCATTCATACTAAGCCTTACAATAATAGAACCCGGCTCATGTAAATGCTAGAGACTTGTAGTTTTCAGTCTCTGTACATTTTAACTGCTCCACTTATCTGTGTAATAAAGTTCTCTTTTTAAAAGAAATCCAATTGACTGGTGTTAGAAATGGGGTCTTTGGTTGGCAGTCAGGTTACCCCCTGTCCAAGCAAGGAACCTCACTCTAGTCAGGGTAAGTGACACACAATCGAAATTATCCTGTGCACACTCTCTGCTAGTTTGGCACTGAGCAGTCAGGCTTAACTTAGAAGGCAATGTGTAAAGTATTTGTGCAATAAATGATACAATACCACCATATAGCACCACAAAAATACACCACACAGTGTTTATAAAAATATATAATATTTGTCTGGTTAAATGCAGGTCAAAACGGTCAAATATGCAATAAGTAAATGTAGAAATATCAGTGAAAAGTGATATCAAGTGTCTTAAGTCTTTTAAAAGCAAACAAAGGGGGTCATTACAACCTCGGCGGTCTGCATGGCAGACCGCTGAGGTTGCAGGCGCCAGAATACCGCCATTGCTGGCAGTATGGCTGGCTCCCTATTTTGACATTTCCGCTGGGCCAGCAGACGGTAACAGAGTTACCGTCTGCTGGCCCAGCGGAAAATTCACATCAACATTGTCGCCGGCTCGTAATTGAGCCGGCGGCAATGCTGATGTGCAGCGGGTGCAGTAGCACCCGTCGCGCATTTCACTGCCCGAAATTCGGGCAGTGAAATGCGTGACGGGCTATGTCTGGGGGCCCCTGCACTGCCCATGCCAAGAGCATGGGCAGTGCAGGGGCCCCCAGGGCCCCCTGAGTCCCCTTACCGCCAGCCTCTTCCTGGCGGTGCAAACCGCCAGAAACAGGCTGGCGGTAGGGGAGTCATAATACCCAGGGCAGCGCTGCTTGCAGCGCTGCCCTGGCGGATTATCACTGCTGGGCCTAAAATGGCGGTATACCGCCGGCCCCGGCAGTGCGACCGCGGCACTACCGCTACGGTCCAAATACGCCGGGAAGCACCGCCAGCCTGTTGGCGGTGCTCCCGTCGTTTTCAACCGCCAGGGTCATAATGACCCCCAATGTCTTTTTCAAGCACAAAGTACCTGGTTTGTGTGAAAAAGAATCGCAGAGGAGGAGATGCGTGGAAACAAAGGTGTGTGCGTCGATTTTTCAGGCCGCACACGGCAATTCATCATTTAGCTTTCACGCAGGGGCAGCTGTGTGTCGATTTACGGAACTCGGTCATGGATCCTCTTTGGGTTGCAGGGTTTTCAGATGCCCCACGGATGGTGCATTTATTTCCTGCGCTGGCAGGATGAAGTCACAGGAGCTGCGTCGATCTGGTGGGCGTTGCGTCAAATTTTCTACCACACAGCAGGCACTGCGTTGATTACTCTCTGGAAGTCGGGCTGCATCGTTCCGGCTCGGCTATGCGTCAATCCAGTGGGCCGTTCATCGAATTTGCGGTTGCTGCGCTGGCGTGGGGGTGATGCTCTCATTGCGAAGTTGGGCTGCATCATTCCAGTTTGGCATGCAGTGAAATTTTCACTGCGGTGCAGGCTGTGCGTTGTTTCTGGCAGGCTGTGCGTCAACTTTCACCACACAAGGAGTCCTTCTTGAAGAGATGAAGTCTTTGTGGTCCTGAGACTTCAGGGAACAGGAACAAGCTCTATCCAAGCCCTTGGAGAGCTCTTCTTCACCTCAGCCAGAGAGCAGGAAGGCAGCAGGGCAACAGCAAGGCAGCAGTCCTTCACAGAAGGCAGTCAGGTGAGTCCTTTGGGCAGCCTGACAGTTCTTCTTGGCAGGATGCAGGTTCTGGTTACAAGTTTCTTCTCCAGGAATTGTCCAAGTTGGATGGGGCAGAGGCCCTGTTTATATTCCCAAATGTGCCTTTGAAGTGGGGGAGACTTCAAAGAGTGGCTTAGAAGTGCACCAGGTCCCCTTTCAGTTCAATCCTGTCTGCCAGGGTCCCCGTAGGAGGTGTGGCAGTCCTTTGTGTGAGAGCAGGCCGTCCACCATCCCAGCCTAGGAAGACCCATTCAAAATGCAGATGTATGCAAGTGAGGCTGAGTATTCTGTGTTTGGGGTGTGTCTAAGTGAATGCATAAGGAGCTGTCAACTAAACCCAGCCAGACGTGGATTGTAAGGCACAGAAAGATTTAAGTGGAGAGAAATGCTCACTTTCTAAAAGTGGCATTTCTAAAATAGTAATATTAAATCCAACTTCACCAGTCAGCAGGACTTTATATCACCATTCTGGCCATACTAAATATGACATTCCTACTCCTTTCAGATCAGCAGCTACCACTCAAACAATGTATGAGGGCAGCCCCAATGTTAGCCTATGAAGGGAGCAGGCCTCACAGCAGTGTAGAAACGAATGTAAGAGTTTTACACTACCAGGACATGTAAACTACATAGGGACATGTCCTACCTTTTGACTACACAGCACCCTGCCCTATGGGTTACCTAGGGCATACCTTATGGGTGTCTTATGTGTAGAAAATTGGAGTTTTAGGCTTGGCAAGTACTTTTAAATGCCAGGTCGAATTGGCAGTGAAACTGCACACACAGGTCTTGCAATGGTAGCCTGAGACAAGGTTAAGGGGCTAATTAAGTGGGTGACACAATCAGTGCTGCAGACCCACTAGTAGAATTTAATCTACAGGCCCTGGGCACATATAGTGCACTCTACAAGGGACTTATAAGTAAATTAAATAGTCCAATTGGGTATGATCCAAGGTTACCATGTTTAAAGGGAGAGAGCATATGCACTTTAGCACTGGTGAGCAGTGGTAAAGTGTGCCGAGTCAAAAAAAAAAGCAAAAACAAGGTACTAAAAGTGGAGGGAGGCAGGCAAAACATTAGGGGTGCCACCCTAAGGCTGTCAGGTGTAACATATAGCTATTGACCTTAAAGTATAGGATTAACTGTGGCACAGTGTACCTGAATCCAGATATTTACCACCTACTGAATTAGACTTTAACTGCTGAAACACTGATACCACTAACTTCAAGGATAGAAAGCAAGTAAGAAATTGCAGGTCACAGTTTTAGAGCACTGGGTCAGCAGCAGGAACGATTGAACCGACCAATGTCACTATTCGTATCTGATCTGCCCCATAATCTGGAGAAAAATTCAGGCAACGAGGCTCATCGTATTGCTGAGCTAAGAATGCGCACTGCCACCAAATGAGTTATACATGCTGACAAATAAAAACAAATCTGCCCCTTCCTGCTCATCACTTGCAGTACAAAAGGTACCTGTCAAGTTTAGCCAGCTCTGGTTTTCAACCAAAAAGCACCAAATGAGTTAAGAGTTGTGACCACTAGGTATCATGGCAAAAGAGAAAGTACACGTCACAGCGTAGTTATTGATCTGGCTGAAAATACAGTACCGGGTAAGGGGCACACTCGGGATGTCAGGATGGCTGGTAAAAGAATTCATTCAAAAGTAGTATTTACAAGTTATGCTAGTAGAAGACAGTCACGGTGAATGACCTGTGCCTGTTCGGTTACTACATAGTGGAATCGAACATGAATGTAGGAATGAACTCCTTCCAGATTTAACATCTGTAACCAATTAGAGACATCGGGAGACAATTACCATCCCTTCTTTTGTTGATGTCAGCTCAGGGAAGACCGTGTGCAGACCAGTGCATGGTGTTCCTTCACACTGACTTTTATCACTGAAAAGCAACTTTTAAATGCTATCCCTGCCTCGTCCTCCCTCCCCGTGTGACCTGAAAAAATCTATGAGTACAAAACAAATTGAAACCTCGTGTTCATTAATAAAGTCGAGTTCAGTACAGTCCACGGTGGCGTGGTATTTAAATAAGAGTGATAAAAAGTGATTAATGGCAAGAATGAAAGAGTGGCAGCTGATAGCTCACGCTGCACACAGTCAGACAGTGACGCCATTTTGTTGGCGCAGCTCGGGCCTTCACCTGGCAATAAGCTTACAAATGCAGGACATTTTTACTCAGAGGTCTTCGACAGAGGAAACTTTCAACCTTTTAGACAGTTGATTTAAAGTTTGTCTGATTTCTGCTGTCATAAAATGGACAGCGGAGAGACTTGTAACCAATGGACCGCACGGCTGTATTTTCAAATGATTTACTCGTAAAGCAGATCGGCTTTATTTGTGTTTATAACTGTAAAATGACACCATTACATTTTAGCGTGCTCCCACCGGTAGCTTTTGAAAGCTTTCTGCGCCTGAGCCCCACTCCTCAACGCCAGGAAGGAAGGGCGCTGTCCATGATCTGTTTCACAGACAGACTTTTCCAGGCATTCCTTCCTTACGGAGTTCTTCTTGTGCTTTCTTTAGTTCAATTTCCTGTAGTGCCGGTAACGTTGAGAATCGCAATTAGGGCAATATCTGCTCTGCCTGTGAGCGCGACGTGCAGAACAGGATAAGAATGAGGACCAGAGCCGCTTCCGCTCGTTTTAAAGCACTTGTGCTGGAGTGATGGAAACTGCATCCCTCTGGCCTGTGTTATATAAACTCCTCTTCAGGAAGCTGCTATCCACATCACCCACGGCTGTTTATATATCAACAGCTTCCATGTACACGTACTTCAAACCCCGATTAGGGACTACGAAACGTCACATCATGCGTGTGAAATCCCCCAGTGTCTCCCAACATTGGCATAGCCACAAGTTTTCAGACCTCTTAAGTGTGAGACTTCGGTTTTTTTCGGCGTGCTTATGCGCGAAATTTCCGTCCCTAATGTGTGACATTTTGAGTGACACTATAGCGAGTAGAACCAATCAGTTACTCTTTACGCCGTCATGCAGCACATATTCCGAGAAGTCGCTGCAGACTCAGTAGTAAGCACTTGTTTCTTGAGAGTTTAGAGAGAGCTTCAGCACGGAAACATGTTTATGCTTATTGATGCTAACAATAACTGACCACATGTTTAACAGCTGTCTTAAACCACCAGGCAACTGGACCTAGAGCATTCAATACAACTGGGCAAACAGCATTAGCCTGATATTATCAAAATGCATACTTTTCAATCAGCTTAAGTCGTCTCTTATTTTAAAAACCACATTCCCACTTACAAACATTAATATACTCCACTGCTGCTGTGAAGTTAGTTTTGCATTTAGATTATAGCACTAGTCAAGCTCCACTTCTTTCACTGTAAGTTGAATCTTTGCTGTTATCTTAGCAATAGCATTATGCCATGACCAGTCGGGATCTTGATGAGTTGCTGTCAGGCGTAGCTGGCACAAGCAATCATTTCCTGATCATCAAGTGTGAGATCTTCTGCGCGTAGTGGATGTTATAGCCAATGGGGTATTGCAATCTGGTCCATGTAGTTTTAGGTTTTTATATGGTCTGTTGCCTAAAAATTCAGAATTCGTTAGAAGGGCATCCCATTCATCTGAGCCTTTACAATATGCTATTGTTGAGCCAGTTTGTGAAAGGTTGCAATCCCCGACACAACACCTTTCAAAAACAACTGTGCGTACAATTTATGACCACTCATGGCTCATTTTGTAGACCGATTTAATGATTTTGCGATCACGTTTGAATTTGTGGGTTTGAATAAAGACAAGCGAATATATTCATATTTTGATTATTTCTGTTAGCTGACCTGTACTTCTTTCTTCCAGTGTTTAATTTGTGCAATAAAAAGTGCCAGGACCCACGCTATATCTCAGCAGGCCACTGCAGTTGAACCTCCTACGGTCCCTGCCAGCGCTGCCAAATATCAGCCTGAAAGAGTGGCCCAGGTGTCTGCCAGAAGGAGGAAAGGCAAGGGGCATGGGAAACCAGCCCCAGAAGTTCCCAAGGTCCAGGAGGAGGCTGAACCTGAAGGGAGGCCCTGAAACCTACAGGGGAACAGGTGGCTGAACTTGGTGAGGCCCCTGAGTTGTAAAAGTGGCAGCAGGAAGGGGGCCCACCAGGGAAGCATTCTGTGAGGTACAGAAGTCTTGCCCTACTCTGGAGGGTTTGCGGCAGCAGGCTGCAGACCAGGCGTCTGGCAAGGAGCTTGGATCACATATGATTTACTGGGAGGATGGCCTCCTATATAGTGAGCCTAAGGTTCCTGAGCCTGGGTCAGCCCGTGTGCTGGTGGTACCCCAATGCTTCAGAGCCTTCCTACTGGGTCTGGCTCATGAGGTGGCTTTAGCTGGTCACTTGGGGCAGGACAAGACCTTTGAGTGGCTTGTCACCCACTTCTATTGGCCCCAAATGCGCAGGCACTCTGATGCTCATTGTAGGTCTTGCCCAACTTGTCAGGCAAGTGGCAAGAGTGGGGGGAAATGTAAGGCTCCCCTCTAACCTTTTCCTGTTGTCAGTACCCCCTTTGAAAGGGTTGGCATGGACATTGTGGGGCCTCTCGATCCCAAGACAGCCATGGGCAACAGGTTTATCCTGGTCTTGATGGACCATGCCACCCGGTACCCAGAAGCCATTCCTTTAGGATCAATCACTGCCCCTGTGGTGGGCCGTGCCTTAATGGGAGTTTTTACCTGCATGGGGTTCCCCAAGGAAGTGGTATCTGATAGGGGTACCAACTTCATATCTACTTATATGAAGTCTCTGCGGAAGGTGTGTGGGGTAACGTATAAGTTCACCACACGTTGCCACCCCCAAAGTAATGGTCTGGTTGAGAGATTCAACTGCACCTTGAAAGGCATGATTATGGGTCTGTCAGAGCCCTTGAGGTGGAAGTGGGATGTCCTCTTGCCATGCCTTCTGTTCACTTACAGGGAGGTGCCTCAAAAGGGACTTGGGTTTAGTCCCTTTGAGCTGATATATGGCCACACTGTGAGGGGACCTTTAAGTCTGGTGAAGGAGGCTTTGGAAAAAGCTCCTAGTAAACCCCCCAGGATGTATTTAACTACATGCTGGCTCTGAGAAACCAGACTGCCCGCTTCAGGAGTCTCCCACAGGAGAACCTGGAAGCAAGCCAGGAGGAAATGAAACGCTGGTATGACCAGAATGCCACTCTGGTCGAATTTCAGCCTGGACAAAAAGTGTGTGTGATGGCACCAGTGAAGCCTAGGGCGCTCCAGGACAAGTGGACTGGGCCATTTGAGGTGGTGGAGTGCAAGAGTGAAGTCACCTACCTGGTGAACTTGCAGACTCCCAGGAACCCTTTGAGGGTCGTGCATGTTAACAGCCTCAAGCCACACTTCGAGCGGACAGAGTTGTCCATGCTCCTATTGACAGATGACGGGAGAGAGGAGAGTGAGCATCTTCCTGACTGCCTGTCTGCAGGAGAAAAAGATGGGTCTGTGGAAGGAGTGACCCTCTCCCCCTCCCTGACTGCAGAGCAGCAGAGGGACTGTCGCCAGGTGTTGGAACAGTTCGCCTCACTGTTTTCCTTGACCCCAGGGGTCAAACACTTGTGCACACATGATGTGGACACTGGGAACAGTACACCCATTAAACAAAAGGTTTACAGGGTGACTGATAAGGTCAGGGCTAGCATAAAGGATAAGGCAAACAAGATGTTAACCCTAGGGGTTATTGAGCATTCCAGCAGTCCTCGGGCCAGCCCTGTGGTTTTTTGTCCCAAAGACTGCTGCCCTAGTGCCACCCCAGAACTCCGGTTCTACATGGACTACCAGGGTCTTAATGCGGTCACTAAAACTGACACGCACCCCATTCCCCGAGCTGATGAGCTCATAGATCGGTTAGGAGCTGCCAAATACCTCAGCACGTTTGATTTAACGTCTGGGTATTGGCAGATTGCCTTGACTGAGGGGGCCAAGGAGTGGTCTGCATTTTTTACCCCAGATGAACACTTTCAGTTCAAGGTGATGCCATTTGGGATGAAAAATGCCCCTGCCACCTTTCAGAGGTTGGTCAACCAGGTGTTGGCTGGGCTGGATGAGTTCAGTGCAGCCTACCTTAATGACATTGCTGTCTTCAGTTCAACATGGGAGGAACACTTGCAACACCCCTGCAAAGCGTTGGAGGCCCTGCACTATTAAGGAAAGCAAGGGCCAAATAGGGCAGGGTTCTGTGGTGTACTTGGGACACTAGGTGGGGAGTGGGCAGGCGGGACCCCTATAGCATAAGATTGATACCATTCTGGCTTGGGAACCTCCCAAAACCCAGACTGAGATGAGAGCCTTCCTAGGTCTCACAGGATACTATAGGAGGTTTGCCAAGGGGTATGGCACAATTGTTGCTCACTTGACTGAACTGACATCCAAAAAGCAGCCCAGAAAGGTAATCTGGACTGATTCTTGCCAGACGGCTTTTGATGCCCTGAAGGCTGCCATGTGCACAGCCCCTGTGCTGAAGGCACCTGACTACTCCAAGGAGTTCGTTGTGCAAACAGATGCCTCAGTGCATAGTATTGGAGCAGTACTCTCATGGCTCATTGAAGTGGGCCTAAATCAACCTGTAGCCTTCATTAGCAGGAGGTTAGTTCCCAGGGAATGTGGGTGGAGTGCCATAGAATGTGAAGCTTTTGCTGTGGTCTGGGCGTTGAAGAAGCTAAGACCCTACTTGTTTGGGACTCACTTCCGTGCTCAGACTGACCACAGGCCCCTCAGATGATTAAAGCAGATGAGGGGTGAGAATCCAAAACTGTTGAGGTGGTCCATCTCTCTACAGGGGATGGACTTTACGGTGAAACACCACCCTGGCACAGAACACGCCAATGCTGATGGTCTGTCCAGATTCTTCCGTCTTAGTGATGAGAACTCCCATGAGGTTGGGTAGTTGCTCCACACTTTCAGCTGGGTGGGACATGTGTTAGAATTTTCATCCTTCGTGTGATTTCCCCTAACGTTTTGCCTCTGTTTCCCAGGTTGCTGATGTGTGCTGGACTCTGTTTTTGCTGTTTTTGTTACTTTGGGCTCTTTACCACTGCAATCAAGTGCTAAAGTGCAAGTGCTCCTGTAAAAAATGTTTTATATGTCCTGACAATGAAATACTGGCAAATTTGGTTTTCACGGTTGTAAGGCCAATCTCTCTCAGAGGTTAACATGGGGGCTACCTTTATAAATGATTAAAGTGTAGATTCCTTTTGGGAGCAGATAGACATTTGGAGTTTGGGGTCTCTAAGTTCACAATTTTGAAATACATCTTTTAGTAAAGTTGGTTTTAAGATTGTGTGTTTGAAAATGCTACTTTTAGAAAGTGGGCATTTTCTTGCTCAAACCATTTCTGTAACTCTGCCTGTTTGTGGATTCCCTGTGTGGGTCAGTTTGACAGTTGGGCTGTTTGCATCTCTCTCTAGACAGTGACACAAAGGGAGCTGGGATGCAGTCTGCATTTCCTGATGAGCCATCTGTGCTAGTAGGGAGGGGAGGAGTGGTCATTTACACCTGAAAGGCTGGGCCTGCCCTCACACAATGCAGTCTCCAACCCCCTGGTGTGTGTCTGGGGCCTGGCCTGGGCAAGGCAGGATTTCACAAACAGGAGAGACTTTCCTTTGAAGTAAGCCTACTTCAAGGGCAAAATGGGTATAAGGAGGGCACCCAAAACCACAGACTTTAGACCACTTCTGGACATTAAGAGGAATCTCTGCCTGGAGGAGAAGAGCTGAAGAGCTGAGGAGAAGTGTTGCCCTGCCTGAGACTGTGCTTTGTGGAGCTACCTGCAGTTGCTGCTTCTGCCTGTGCAAGAGGACAAAGACTGCACTTTGTGTGCCTTCCTGCTTGTGAAGAAATCTCCAAGGGCTTGTCCTGAGCTTGCCTCCTGTTGTTGAAGTCTCAGAGTCATCAAAGACTTCTCCTGCCAGCACCTGGAATCTCTCCTGAGACTCCTGCACTGCCAAGTGGTGCCCTATCCAGTTCCTGGGGCCTTGGAAGGTGAAGCTGGCAGACCAAGACTGAAAATCCACCCCCAGACTGCCGTGCACGGAAAAATTCAAGGCACCTTCTGAGACACGGCTGAAAAACGACACGCCGCCGGCTACGTGGCAGAAATCGATGCTCCACTGGCATCGTGACTGGAAAATCGAAGCACGGAGCTGGAAGAACAACACTCACACCCGCTGATGGAGGCTGTTCGCATCTCAACCCACATTGCGTGGTTTCGCTGATACCGTGCAGCAGGAGGTTCAACGCAAACCTTGCTAGGCACAGATAAACGACGCAGTGCCTTCCGAGACCCGAGTGCTGCCCGGATCAACGCACCGCTCCCTTGCAGGGAGGAAAAACGATGCACGGTCTCGCTTGCGGGTGAGAAATTGACGCATTGCTTACCTTTTTCGACGCACACTCGCCCGTGCGTATTATTTTTACGCTACACAGGTACTTTTCAGCGCTAACAGTGTTTTACTTGTTTTCTCAAGGATTTAAGACTCTTTTTGCTTTTTCATCAATAACTTGACTTGTGTATGTGGGATTTTTGTCGTTTTGGTCTTGTTTTGTTTAGATAAATATTTACTATTTGTCTAAACCTGTGTTTGGTCATTTTGTGATGTGTTCACTGAGTTACTGTGTGTGTTGGTACAAATACTTTACACCTAGCATTCTGAAGTTAAGTCTGCCTGCTCATGCCAAGCTGCCAAGGGGGCGGGCGGGGGTTAGCTGAGGCTGATTCTCCTTTATCCTGACTAGAGTGAGGGTCCTTGCTTGGAAAGGGGAGTAACCTGACTGCCAACCAAAGACCCTATTTCTAACAGAAACCATATTTGTCCTTGGTTCCTGGCACTGGGAGAATGCTTTACATATTAGGATTAAATCCGTACAGCATCTTCCATGTTTTGCCTTGGGCCAAATCAATCCAGCTGATAGTGCACATGCCCTTGTGACGGTACATCTAATCAGACTTTACTGCATTTTGTCTTTTTCACACATTTTATATTAGATTTATCAGATGATTTTTAATACCTTTATTGAAGAAGTACAGTTTTATACAATGTTGTGGTTTTCTTTGTTTTTTTCCAGAGACTTTCTAATCAATGTGTATGTTTTGCCATAGCTGCATTTATAAAATCAACTGTTCACTGCCACAGATTTATGCTATTCTAGTTGTTTTAATGTATATATTCTGTTTTTTTGTACTGCACTTTTTATGTGTGCCTATGGCATTCGAAAAAAAGTTTCATGATATTGATGATGACTTCCTTACAAACAGATTTCTAGGTTTTGTAGCAAATTTACAAATGTCTACATTACATCTTCCCCAATCCAAAGTCAAGGCAATACACTTACAAATTTGCAAACTTGTCAGTCATTATCCACTTCCTTAAGAACACATACAAAAATAGTAGGATGTCTCTCCTCTTCGATACAAGCTATATTTCCCATATTAAAGAGCCCTTCAAAGGTTGGCAATTTGTCACCTACGCACAGAGTTTAGGGTATTCGGACTTCATAGCTCTAGATCAAAATTCTCATTTAGAACTTCAGTGGTTGCTAGACCACCTAGACGCCTGGTATGGCAGACCAATTCTCACTTTCGCCTCAGGTCTTGTATTAGAGTAAGATGAAAGTCTGCCAGGTTGAGGCATCTAATGTTGTCAGTTCTCAACTGGATGCACATGGTCACAAGAAGAGTCCAGTATGCACATACATTGTTTAAAGATGCTTGCAGGCTCCTTTGCAAAATAATTTGCTCTATTCACCTACATTTTGAGAACATGACTTCAGTAAGATAATTAAATCACCTAGGAGGAACAAGATCTAAACCCTTAGCAGAACTAGCAAAAGGGTTTGGGGGATTTCTACCTTCAACACAATCTCCCTGTCAAAGTACAATACCTTCCTGGGATTTTCAACACAGTAGTGGTTTGGTTCTTAAGACATCTTCAAGATTCAACATCCTTTCTTATCAAAGCCTTTTTCACACATGAGGTCTGCTCTCTATCAATAGTTTGCATCCCATCTCAATACTTCTCTTTAAATATTCAGTTGAAGACCAGATCTGTGAGCATTAGGAACAGAAGTTTCTCTTCAAGATTGTTTTCAAGAAACCAATTGTGCCTTTCTGCCATTCATTACAATCGACACAGTGTTATTGCACGTCAAACATCGGAAAACATTTGTAATTGTAATAAATTCCTTTTGGCAATTCCAGGTGTGGTTTCCAGTGCTGGTAGAATTAGTAATATATTTCCTAATCCTCATTCCAACCATCTCCACACTACTCCCCCACAAGACTTCTCAACTCCTTAGAGCAAGTGCACAGCCTAGACTTGAACAATCATCTAACCCTAAAGTATTGAGGCTACATGGACCATGACAGGCCTTTTTTCAGATGCTAGAGAATATATTTGGAGATTCCATGGCCCTGACACCACTGAGGCAGACAAATCAGCATGGATTCTTTAGTCAAGCTAGTGTTTGGGAAGGCATTTTGATCTCTTTCTAGCAAATATTACTTTAATTGTTCAGCAGATATCACTTTAAATTTAAAAGCTTCCCCAGGTAGTGAAGGTAAAATATATTGAACAAAGAAAACGTACAGATCCGCAGTATCAGCAAATCATGGAAAACCAAGTGGAGAGCATCCTCCTTTTGCCAACCTTTGAAGTGAGCAACATTTTATAATTCCCCCAAAATACAATCAAGTTTGGGATGTTAAATTAGTGTTTAACATTTTTCTAAGTTAGTCAGTAGATAATTCTTTATCACTTAAAATGATTCCACCACTCTAACAATACTGCACTTGTCAAGGAAAGCCCTCCCTTTTCTGCCATTGTCAGCAAGGAAACCTTTGGTCCAGGGCCTCATTACTAGCAGGCTGGATTACTGTAATGTGTTGCTAGCCTCTGCAAATGAGAACTTACTTACAAAACTACAAGCAGTACAAAACACAGCTGCCTGTCACATCTGCAACTTGCCATCTCACGTAGCCTCGGGACCTCTCCTCATATCGCTACACTGGCTGTTGATCAGAAAAAGAGTAATCTTCAAAATATGCTGTCTTACTCACAAAACTCTTACGGAAAAAGGCCCTTTATACCTCTTACAGAAGCTTGTGCCCTGCTGTCCGGTGAGATCCTTGAGGTCTGGTGATGATTCCCTGTTTAAAAACATCGAGAGCAATATTTGCCCCCTCATTACTGGAACAAATTGCCATATGAGATCCGAACGTGTATGGATCATTATCATTTCAGGAAAAGGCTCAAGACAATACTGTTTTAACTCTTTCCCACACTTGCCATCACTGACTCCGGATGATTCACATGCAATATCAAATGAATTTAACATAACATGACATGCTAATACGTTTAGTGTCTATAAGATGAGTTTCACATGTAAGAGCATTCAACATTTCTGCTAGATATTTCACACCTACAGAAGTGTTTTTAATGTGAGAAGACAAAGTAAGACAAATTTGATTTATCTTTTTTTATCCCTATTTTATAAACCAACAAAAGAATCTTCTGTTGGCAATTGTTTAGATGTTTATGAACAAAAGACCAGTCATCTCAGATCATCCTCTGATACACAACTCCTCATTTCATTCAGCAAAGCTCACAAACCTGTTCCTTCTCCCATTTTAGTGAGATGGGTAAACTGGAAAATTTCCTTAGCTGGTATCTCTGAGTGCAATGGCTTTTTTGGGCAGAGTCACGTTTGGAGGACATTCTCAGATCAACAGAAAGACACAATGACAATACACATTGCACTTTTTAATTGCGAACCTGTGAATACTCCTACTTCTTTGGTCATAAATATGCTTTAAGCAGGGATAATGTGAAGTCTCTGGTGCTGCTGTAAAATGTAGATGTTTCCAACGTTTAATGAAGAAAAGCCTAAATGTTATTAAAGACACAGAGACAAATATTAACCTTGCATGTTTGTTCTAATAACTAATTCTTTCTCTATTGTTTGAGTTCTATTTAACCAGGCAACTACTGCTTTGTAATAACATATTTTATTACTTCAGTGGCTCTCAGATGGATTCGTAAAAGAGTACTGGCTGTGGAAATATTTAAGCATGCTCTAATATCCAGTGGATATCCTCATCCCAGGAATATGTTCACATACTGTTTAGCAGAACCTTTCACTTTGTTGTTGACTATTTGCATAGTTTTTGTCATTCTACCCACTTACATACAATTTTAAAATGTGCCTTCTCTGGCTGGTTGCAGTCAAGATAGGTATTACAGGTATTCCTCAATGTTGATTGGTGTTCTTTTAGCACTACCAACATACACCCATTGGGTAATCCTGGCTAAGCCATCTGAGAAACAGAGGGACAGATTTAAGAGCCCTTAGTACCTCCTTGTGCCACATTAGCATCATTATTTTTACGCTAATGTGGCCCAACAAGGACAAAATCACTGCACCAAATTTACAAAGTGGTAGAACGCATGCATTGCATCACTGTGTAACCCTCTGCGGTACACTATACCTGTACCAGGCATAATGTATGCAAAGGGGGCGTTCCCCATTGGAGGAGGAACGGTGTAAAGAAATCAAAGAGATTTCTTTGCATCATTGTTTTCGGCACTTTTAACACCTTCTCAGGGCAGGTGTTAAAAGGAGTCCCACCATTGTTTGCAATAGGCCTCAATGGACTTTCCAAGATTAGTATCAACATTTTTTACGCTAATCCTGCAAAGCTCTGAACTAGCGTACAAAATTCTAATGCTAGATCTCTAACTACTGCCATGGTGCACTGTGTCTTAGATACAGCGGACATGTGGTGGCTTTAGGGAGGGGCTAAGTGAAGCAAGAAAAGTGGCACTACACTGAGTGCACCAGCTCTTTTCTTAAATCCAGCCCATACATTTTAGTTGATTCTTGACTACTGCTATTAAATTAAAGCAAGTTGAGCGAAGCATATTATTTGCCATTGTGTCTTCATTAAAATTGAAACTTTCCTTTATTAAACACTAGGAAAATGTACATAGTTGCATACAAGGCCTATGTCAATCCAACAAAGAGTTCCTGAATGCTCAAATTCTTTTTTGCTACCCTTTTTAAACATTACATGGATCCTGTAGCCTCCACTTTCAGTGGCTCTACTGAAATATTGTGGAAAATATTTCCATAACATGCTGAATTCAAGGCCAGAGTACTGAGAACATTTGAGCCTGGATGACACACCAACAACTAAGGCTTAACCCATTAAAAGAGAGATTCATCTCTTATATCCACCGAACAGTTATGTTCTGATCAACTATAGGTCTACTTAATTATGGTGCTTCAGTGTAACTTGTCAAGTATTGAGTCTTCCAACTCTCTTAGGGACTACTTGAACAGAAACCTTGACCTTCAAGCAAACATCAATGCAACTGAAAATGGGCACAATTTCAACATCATCTCCTTTCTGGAATTACACCTTCCATCCTTATCCACATTTAAAGGTAGGTATCCAATGTTCTACATTGGATAGACATGACTATGGAACTCCTTTTACGTTGCAAACCCAAAATTGTATCTAGTCCCACTTAAAGCAGCCCTGCATGCAGCAGCAAAAGCTGGCTACAAGCTCAAAAAAGATAGACTACATCTCACCTATTTTGGTCTCTTTAAAATGGCTCAGTCTTAAAGTGAGGAGCATTTGAAAACTAGTCTGCATCATGTATAAAGACATATTTTTAGGAACTGAAGGTACCATGGAACCCTTGAAACACCAGGATTTAAGGAGACTAAGGAGATGATCGCTGCCATCTTTGACTCACTTCCTGCCTCCTATTTCTATTGCTTCCACAGTGAAGTACCAAAGGAAGAAAAAGTACTACCCACAAGACAATGCTGCCAACAACAACTAAGTCATATACTGGTGATTGCAACAACTGGATCACAGAAAATGCACAAGCCAGATTCACAGGCATAGGTTTCTCACTAACCTGGTAATGAATCCATCATGTCTTCCAAAAATTTCCCTCAAAATGTTTGCTAATTCCATATAAAGCAGGTGATAAAAAGATTGCTAATATCAAATATCGCAGCATTGGCTCTTCTGCATGTGCCATCATGACACTCCATATTATCTGGTAATGATTCATACATGGTAATATCTTCTTGTGTGGACTGATGAAGAATAGCAGCTCACAGTGATGTTGGCAACACTAAAAAGCATGCTATATGGCGTGCATCACCCACTGTCTCCAGAGAAAATGGCTGACAAATGCCTAGTGGGACATGGCTCCCCGCACTAGTGCTGTCACCCTACAATCATCTCCCCCTGCCCTTTCCTCAGCAAGAAGCCACCCTTCCTGCCCAATCAGCAGAACTCCCTTCCCGATCATCAAAGCAGTCCCGGAGTAATTAGGTACCCCAGCCATTCTTACTCACTGTTCAGTAGCTACTCACAAAAAGCATAATCAAAGAAAATAAATGTGTTTGATGAAAGCCTGCCAATAAATCGCTGGCATAAGCTGGTATTTTACCAAATCTGACTGAAAAACCTTTGAACTGTAATTATTGGTCCCTGTTTTCATGCCATTGTAATTAGCTGACTGAGGCCCCATGACTCCCCATACTTTGCAGGACCAGTTTGTGTACCTTAGCCTCAACGGCAAACTCCAGATAGCAGAGCCATAGACTGAACTCAATGATTTATGCTCACAGATGGGTTCTCATCCACACGCACCAAAATTGTATTGCTTACCCTTTTTTAAGAGTCACTCAAGTCAGCACTAAAACAGTGCATATGAACTAGATGGACAATGCAGCTTATAAAAAGAGAATGTCCTAATGAAGGGAGGATAGTTGTCCGACTACCAAACCTATGTCACACAATCAGCTACACACAACAAATTGCACATTTTGCACATTATTTTCACCTGTCAATCTTCCTTGAAGTCACAGTCAAGCAAACCCAGACCTGGTTAAACAAACAACAACTAGAATCAACATGTACTGTACATTAAAGATTTCCTCAAAATACAGAGGCCTTTCAGCAGTTTGAACCTAGTCTGCAGCACTTTATAATGTCAAATGACAATAGGTTCAGTGTAGAGCCTTATCATTTGGTTTCAGAAATATTTATGTTAGCAGAGAAAGGGGCAGGGAAATGTGGCTTTAAGCTTTGATTGCAACTGAAATTTTAACCAACCTTGTCTTACAGCTTCTTTCCTGCTACCTTGTTTTTGAACAGGGTTTTACCATTCTGGATTTTCTTGTTGTCTTTTTGCAGTTTTGCAGTTGTAGCACACATCTAAACCAAACTCCTGTCACTGTTATGCAGTACAAATTCTCTTTTGTGTTGTTGCTATTGCATTATTTTTATAATATACAACATGTGCTATATCTTTTCAATACACCGGCTCTAATTACCAAGATACATTTATAGATATAGATTTACTCATGTGCAAATGTAGTAATACACCTGGGAGTAACTTTACCATTTTTTATTATTCACCATTTCTGAGTGTAAAGTTGCTCTCAGGGGTAGATTTACATGTCCCCACCCTCATGTGAAGCCTCCTAAACTAGGATTTACAACTAGTACCTTTACACATGTAAACAGAAGCTTCCACCACTGGAGCAGAGTTCTCCCTATGGTTAAGTACAACAACAAATTATGAAGTTTCACATTTATTAGAAAAATAATAAAGATATTTTAATGTAAAATAAAATTATCTTTAAATAATTATTATTAACCTAGAAGTAAAAAACTAAAGGGTTACAGTACATGGACCCATCTAACAAATGTTTCATTAAAAATTAAATACCTAAAATGTATTTATGTATTGTACAAATATTGTCAAACATTTTTAAACAAGCACACCCTCTTTTATGTTTTTATATTTAGTTATTATGTAGTACATTTTATTAAAACTAACTTTTTTAATATATTTACATTTTTATTAAAAGTTTAAAAGTTGTATTTAATTATTTATAAGCAAACATTAAATGATTTATTTAATTAAAAAACATAGTATAACTTTTAATGCTTAGATATATTAAATTGGGTATGGGTATGTGTAATCTTTAAACTTTAAATAATTCTGTTTAACACTGTTACCTATAAGGTTTAATTTGTGTTATTTTAAGTCTCTGGCTCAACTGGTTTCTAAGGTAGTATTAGGCAGTACTGGTGAGTGGACACATGTGAGGCTAGACCTTCTCCAAAGCTGGGCTAGAGTACACTCACTACTATTTTGGGACCTTTTTGGCTGTAGTGACTTTAGAAGTGTGGCTTGTGATTATCAACAGATTGGTTAATCTTTGGGTAGCAGAACTCCCCTTAGCAGATGTGGAGAAAATCTGATTTGGGAGCATTTATTTGATGGTTAAATTAGAGTTTGCTGATAAATTAGCAAACTCAGGTTGCATAATGTTATACAGGAAATGAGGGTGAGCACATTGTCTCATGTCAAACCATAGGAATGGGTTTGGATTGGCTGGGGCAATGGGAAGGATTTCAGTTGTTTTATTATTCAAGCAGAGTAAGGTTTTCTGCATCCAGTAGTGGACCTGGGAAAGGCAATATAACACATTTGTACGTTTCCTGAATAGTCTAGTACCTTGAGATTATTGAGAGTAATAGCCAAGGTGCAGGGGGTCAGGATGTTATGGAGTGTGTCCTTGTAAGAGTTGAATAGTGTTGGTGGCAGCAATGGGCCTTCACATACACTATGCACTTCTGGACAGTATTGAATTCAGTCAAAAGATACAGGGTGTAAAACAGATTGAAATGTGTTCTAAAGAGAGTTTGATAATGGGAGTTCATCTCCCTCTTTCTTCTAATGCCATTGAGAATGGGACAGGACAAGCAGGGTGCACCTTACAGCAGGTCTGCTGACTGACTGATTGGACAGCATCTATGTGTGACAAAGAACTAGAAGGGAAGTCCGCCACAGGGAAAGCTATTCTTTCCAGAAGAATGTTCGTTCCTACCCTCACTTGCCTTAAAGAAGCTTTAGGCAGTTGTGGACATTTTCAGTTGATGCCATATGAGACACAGAAACGGTAGAAATGTATGAAATAAGGTGTGTGACATCAGTAAAGCAAGATAACAAAAAGAGTATATACAAGAAACTGTGTTACTGTAGTATTAATTAACTTGATTGCTTAGGGTGAGAAGATATGACAGCCTGGATCTGCTGACCTTGGTAGCTGGCCAGAGTGCAAGAAGCCCTGGGTTGTAAGAGCTGTAAGAAAGCATAGCATATGGACAGTTCAAGTGACCAGGTGACCTGGCAAGTGAACAGGAAGGGCAGAAAGACAGACTTTTTACTAAATGGATGGGCAGAGGACTTTAAAGTCAGAGGGATTGGATGCTTTATTTAGTGGGTGGGGGTTATAGAAATATGTGTGTTAGTTTGATTTTAGGGGGTTAATACTATATATGACAAAATGCCTAGAATGCTAGTAAATGGTAAGCTATGTTCTGTCTCAACTATATTGAGCCGTTATTATTGAAATGTTAAACAAGTATCCATGGGCTACTTGTTGTATTCCACAAAGCTATTGATGCAACATGAAACCATATGGCATATGAGACTTCACCACAGGGAATAACATACTTGCCCCCCATGAAAAAAGCAGTATCTGGCATCAAATAAATGACGAAGACCTGACTTACCCAACATTCAGGATCAGTTATCCTCCTGTCTGCAGTGGGATTCATGTGATGATATTTCTCAATGAAAAGGGTCAATTAAATTAGGATCAGGTACATTGAAATGCAAGTAAAGGGTATTTCACAGCAGCAATGTTTTGTTCAATAGAACTAGGACAAACATTCTGTTTTTGTAAAAACCTAGGGCATGATTTAAGAAAAGTGGCACTGCGTCCAATGCAATGCCACTTTTCTTGTGCCTCGTAGTGCCCCCCCACCACCACCATGTGTGAGCCGTATTTAATATACAGCGCACCATGGAGCAGGGTAGGGGCAATAGCGTTGACATTTTTGACGCTATTGATGTACTGTGTAGGATTAGCACCAAAATGTTGGCGCTAATCCTGCACAGTACATAGGGGCCCATTGAAATTAATGGGGTGCCCCCTTTTAACACCTGCAAAGTAGCCACAAAAAATGATACAGTGGAATCTCTCAGATTCCACTGCACCATTTGTGCGGTCCCCCTAATGAGGGAACGCCACCCTTGCATACTTTATGCCTGGCACATGCTTAATTTGGCGCAAGGGGTTACAAATGCGCCACATTGTAAGTATAGTGTGGCGATTTCGGCCTCATTGGGCCACATTAGTGTAAAAGAATATGCTAATGTGGCGCAAGGAGGCACTATGCCCTCTTAAACTAGGCCCTAATGTTTATTGACATTAGGGTGGCAATAAATTAGTTGAATACATATTTCATCATCAGGACGTTTTTGTATATTACTTTTCTGAAACATTTCTAATTTAATTTTCAGCCACTTCAAAAAGAGACTTCTTTGTAGCAGCTGAAGTATTAGCAATGCTAGAAATAGCTAGATTTATTATTCAAATAAGTGTAGTTTTATTAACACTTATGTAAGAGCAAAATAAAGTTGAACTGGCAAGGCTGCATAAATCTAATCAATGTTAATTTCCATTATTGCCATTATAATTTGCTGTATTCTCTCATAAGATGTTTTCCTATTGAAATTTTGCTCTCTTGTTTTTTTATTCACTAATGTAAGAGACTGCCGTTTAGGATTTAAAACGGATATTCTTCTGTAGTAAAATGAAGTGGCAGTTTAAAGTCTTTTCTTAGGTTTGGTAATTTGGTTATGATAAGAGTTGTGTGATTATTTCCTCATAATTTTAATAAACCAACCACTGGATAGTCTCAGCAGACAGAGCCACATGTTTCAATTCACTGTTCCTTTCACTTTCACAGAAGCACCAGGTTCGCTGCAAAAGGCCATGTTCTCTTTTTTAACACCAGTGTGACCTATACTTAATATGGTCCAAGGGGGCTTTTGTTTCATTTTTCTTCCAAAGTATTTATTAAGATGTGAGAAACAATTCACGTCGGATAAATGACAGAGAGGAGAGGGCAAATTACACAGAAGGAAATTTAGGAGAAATAGCATGAGAAAAGAGAGAGACGATGGATGAAGTAGGAGAGGGGAAAAAAGAAAACATGGAAAGGGGAAGAGGGATCAGGAGAGAAGTAAAGATGTGGAAAGGGATTGCGGATAAAAAAAATGGAGGCAGAGAGAAAGGAATAAAGTAGAAAGGGAGAGAGGGAGAGAAAAAGAAAGTGGAGTGTAAAATGAGTGGTCAGGGCAATGTAGTGTGAATGAGATTAGTACCCAGACTGGGTAACTTTCTGGGACTTCACAAATATACTTAATGAATTTCTCATGCATGTTCTCCAGAGACTCCAGGTGCTGGCAGAGAGAAGTCTTTGCTGTCACTGAGACTTCAAACAACAGGAGGCAAGCTCTAAATCAAGCCCATGGAGATTTCTTCTTAAGATGGAAGGCACACAAAGTCCAGTCTTTGCCCTCTTACTCTGGCAGAAGCAGCAACTGCAGGATAGCGCCACAAAGCACAGGCACATGCAGGGCAGCTCTTCTTCCTCAGCTCTTCAGCTCTTCTCCAGGCAGAGGTTCTTCTTGGTTTCCAGAAGTGTTCTAAAGTCTGTAGTTTTGGGTGCCCTTCTTATACCCAATTTCTCCTTTGAAGTAGGCCTACTTCAAAGCAAAATCTCTCTTGAATGTTAAATCCTGCCTTGGCCAGGCAAGGCCCCAGACACTCACCAGGGGGTTGGAGACTGCATTGTGTGAGGACAGGCAAAGCCCTTCCAGGTGTACTGGACCATTCCTCCCCTCCCTCTTAGCACAGATGGCTGATCAGGAAATGCAGACTACACCCCAGCTCCCTTTGTGTCACTGTCTAGAGAGAGGTGCAACCAGCCCATCTGTCAAAGTGACCCAGACAGTGAATCCACAAACAGGCAGGGTCATGGAAATGGTATAAGCAAGAAAATGCTCACTTTCTAAAAGTGGCATTTTCAAACACACAAACGCAAAATCAACTTTACTAAAAGATGTATTTTTAAATTGTGAGCTCAGAGACCCCAAACTCCACACGTCCATCCGCTCCCAAAGGGAATCTACAATTTAATCATATTTAAAGGTAGCCCCCATTTTAACCTATGAGAGGGACAGGCCTTGCAACAGTGAGAAACGAATTTACCAATATTTCATTGTCAGGACATATAAAACACATTACTATATGTCCTACCTTAACCATACACTGCACCCTGCCCTTGGGGCTTCCTAGGGCCTACCTTAGGGGTGTTTGACATGTAAGAAAAGGGAAGGTTTAGGCCTGGCAAGTGGGTACACTTGTCAAGTCAAATTTACAGTTAAAACTGCACACACAGACACTGCAATGGCAGGTCTGAGACATGATGACAGACCTGCTTATGTGGGTGACACAACCAGTGCTGCAGGCCCACTACTAGCATTTGATTTACAGGCCCTGGCACCTCTTGTGCACTTTACTAGGGACTTACAAGTAAGTCAAATATGCCAATCATGGATATACCAATTACATAAACATTTTGTAAAGGAGCACTTTCACTTTAGCACTGGTTAACAGTGGTAAAGTGCCCAGAGTAACAAAAACAGTAACATCAGAGTCCAGCACACATCAACAACCTGGGGAAGAGTGGCAAAAAGTTAAGGGAGACCACGCCAAGGATGAAAAGTCTAACACTCTCATTTAAGCCCTGTGTGAGAAAGTAGCCTCTTTCCAGCATGGTTACCCCCACTTTTGGCCTGTTTGTGAGTGTGTGTCAATGTGTTTTTTCTGTGTCACTGGGATCCTACTAAGTCAGGACCCCAGTGCTCATAGATAAAAACATATATGTCAGTGTGTTTTGCCTGTCTCACTGGGATCCTGCTAGCCAGGACCCCAGTGCTCATAGTTTGTGGCCTAATGTGTGTGTTGTCAGTAGTGCTTAACTGTGCCACTGCGGATCTGCTCACCAGAACCTCAGTGTTTATGCTCTCTCTGCTTTTAAATTTGTCACTGCAGGCTAGTGACTTCATTTACCAATTTCAATTGGCACACTGGACCCCCCTTATAAGTCCCCAGTATATGGCACCTAGGTACCCAGGGCATTGGGGTTGCAGAAGATCCTTATGGGCTGCAGCATTTCTTTTGCCACCCATGAGGAGCTCAGACAAACCCTTTCACAGGACTGCCACTGCAGCCTGCGTGAAATAGTGCACACACTATTTCACAGCCATTTTCACTGCACTTAAGTAACTTATAAGTCACCTATATGTCTAACCTTGATTTAATGAAGGCTAGGTGCAAAGTTACCAAGTGTGAGGGCACCCTTGCACTAGCAAAGGTGCCCCCACATAGTTCAGGGCCAATTCCCGGGACTTTGTGAGTGCGGTGACACCATTACAAGCGTGCACTACATATAGGTCAATACATATATGTAGCTTCACAATGGTAATTCCGAATAAGGCCATGTAATGTGTCTAAGATCATGGAATTGTCCCCCCATTCCAAATCTGGTATTGGGGAGCCAATTCCATGCATCCTGGGGGCTCCACCATGGACCCCCAGTACTGCCAAACCAGCTCTCTGAGGCTTGCAATGCAGCTACAGCTGCTGCCACCTCACAGACAGAGTTCTGGCCTCCTGGGGTCTGAGCAGCTCAGGCCCAGGAAGGCAGAACACAGCATTTCCTTTGGGAGGAGGGTGTTACACCCTCTCCATTTGGAAATAGGTGTTACAGGCTGGGGAGGGGTAGCCACACCCAGCCTCTGGAAATGCTTTGAAGGGCACAGATGCTGCCCTCCTTGCATAAGCCAGTCTACACCGGTTCAGGGACCCCCAGTCCCTGCTCTGGCGCGAAACTGGACAAAGGAAAGGGGAGTGACCACTCCTCTGTCCATCACCACCCCAGGGGTGGTGCCCAGAGCCCCTCCAGTGTGTCCCAAACTTCAGCCATCTTGTTTTCCAAGGTGTGGGCCACTCTGGAGGCCTCTGAGTGGCCAGCAGGTGACATCAAAGACCCCTCCTGATAGGTCCATACCTGATAAGGTAGCCAATCCTCCTCTCGGGGCTATTTAGGGTCTCTCCTGTGGGTTCTCTTCAGATTCTACTTGCAAGTTTCCAGAAGGAAGCTTCTGCAACTACTACTTCATCCTCTGACCTTGGATCAACCGGAGACTGCTCTAGGAACAGCTGTAACAGCAACAAAGTATCCAGAAGGGCTACTTTTCTTCTGCAACTTCAGCTCCAGCCAGCAACTGCAACAGTTTCCACAGTGTGTCCGCTCTGGGGACTCCCTGTCTTCACCCTGCACCAGAAGGACCGAAAAAATCTTCAGTGGAGTGACAGAGTCACTCTCCTGCTCAAGCAAGCACCTTCTAAGTCGACGGCTGGTTCTCTTGGACTCCTCTCCTGGCAACGAGCATGCTATTGGAACACAGAGGGTGGACCCCTTCAACACAGACTGTCCTGAGGTCCTGTTGTCCCAATTTGGAGGATGTTAGACCTCGCCTTCCCCGAGAACGACAGTAACCCTGTGCACTGTGTCTTCTTCACCTCCTGAGGCCTCTGTGCACTCTTTGCAAAATTCTTTCAAGCACATCCTGGCCCCGGTCTCCAGCACTGTATCCTGTGATGCTCAACTCGCTGAGTTGACCTCCAGCAGCATGGGACCCTCCTTTGTAGTGCTGCACCACTGCATTTTGCACCTCCTTTGTCCCATGTCCTGGGACTCCCGTGGGTGCTGTCTGATCTTCTGAGGGCTCTCTGAAGTGCTGAGAGCCCCCTCTTCCTCCTCACATAGAGTTGAGGCCCCCAGGTCCCTCCTGGGTCCAGACATTGCCACTTTGACACAAATATCGACTTTGCCGGAATCAAGGCTTGTTGGAGGAATCCAGCACCAAAAGTCTCCTGTGTCCAACTTCTCTTTGTGGGACATCCAGTGCATTATGCAGGAACCCGCTGACATCTTCCTTGGGTGCATTTCTGCAGTCTTCGTCCAACAGGAGACTCTTCTTTTGCACCCTCTTCTGGGTTGGCAGGGGCTCCTGTCCTTCCTGGAACTTCTTTTGGCTTCTGGACTTTGTCTCCTTCCTTTGCGGGTCTTCAGGTCCTGGAATCCACCATTTGTTGTTTGCAGTCATGCTTGGTTCTTGCAATAACTCTAATCACGACTTGTAGTGTGTCCTAAGGAAACTTGAAGTACTTTACTCCTGCTTTTCTGGGCTCTGGGGTGGGGTATTTTACTTACCTTTGCTGTATTCTTACTCTCCCAACGATTCTCTACACACTATACTTGTCTAGGGGGGGAATTCGTGATTTGCATTCCACTTCCTTAGTATATGGTTTGTGTTGCCTCTAGACCTATTTTCTCCCATTACATTCTATAGCATTTCCAATAGTTTGCACTATCCTATGTCTAATTACTTACCTAATTTTGGTGTCTAGTGTATATATTGTGTATAATACAGAAGGAGTATTGCCTCCAAGATATTTTTGGCCTTGTGTCACCCAAATAAACTACCTTTATTTTTGGTAACACTGAATATTGTCTTTACTTGTATAAAAGTACTGTGTAACTATAAGTGGTATTGCAGGAGCTTTGCATGTCTCCTAGTTCAGCCTAAGCTGCTCTGCTATGGCTACCTCTATCAGCCTGAGCTGCTAGAACACTACTGCATTTCACTAATAAGGGATAACTGGACCTGGTGTAAGGTGGGTGTACCCAAGGTACCCACAACAAACCAGGCCAGCCTCCTACACCCTGATTTTACTTTCAATTAATGTGGCTGACTGTAATAGGGACTAGTGTGGGAGTAAATTACATAAATGTGTACCTCGCTAATTTGCTACAACAGACTAGTACATTAGCAGTGTCAGACAAACGAGTCGGTGCAAATAGTTTTTCAGCTGTTACGTTTTCTTTCTTTGGGAGCTTAGTACAAATTACCTCTTCATCTACTTTCTCATTCCAATCATTACATCATGATATAAGTACGCTTTTCACAGACAGGCACTCTGATGTCCAAATTCATGATTTGACCTCTATTATACCACTCAGCTGGTATATATCTGGACTCCCTACTCAGATAACCAGTTTTATCTTTTTTCATGTTGTGGTTGATCTGCTTGTTTCATTTAACTGTGTGAGAGAATCAGATGCAGCATTAAAGAAGGTCCCTCAGCACTAGCAATGCTTGGTCCAAGGTTGAAGGGCCATCAAGTAATGGCTTACAAATTTTTTTGAGCACTTCTGATTTCTAGGATCCTGGCAATGCATGGCGCGGCATGTCCATTGATGTCCTCATGGAAAGCAGAATTTTAGCATTCACTACATTTGGTGCTTTATGGATCTTGCAGCATAGCCTATCAGGGTGCAAGCAGGAGGAGCGGTTCCTGACATCTCTTTGCTTCAGTTGGTATCCACTCGGTGTAATTGCTCGCTGGAGGATGTGAAAATCCGTGTCTGACAGTAGGCAAATGCGGTTAGCAAAATTATAGGATACTGGCTGTAGTGAGCCACCCGGCAGCTGCAATACATTGTATCAAGCATTCATCCCGAAGGCTGGGCCAAGGGAATAAATAAAGGTGCCTGACCCGCTTGGGGGAAAGAGCACAGAACCTTTGTAACTGAGGGGCATATTTCTACTTGTTTTGCACCAAATTAGCGTCATTTGTTTACGTAAATTCAGTGCAAAACTAACTCCATATTTATACTTTGGCACAAATTTGTAGAGTTAAAGTAATTTTTTGGACGTGGAAACCTACTTTGTGTCTTTGAGATGCATATTTATCCCCCCGTGCTAAAATCATGCACGGGAGGGAGAAGGGGTCAAAAAATGGTGCAAAGCTTGCTTTGCACCATTTTTTAACACCTGGGTCAAGGCAAGCATTAAGGGTCACCATGGAATAAGCCCACAGGTCCCCTCCCCAGGCCCCAGGGACACCCCAACCCACACCCAAAGGACAGCGGAGGATGGGGGACCCCATCCCAGGTAGGTATGGGTAAGTACAGATAAGTTTTTTTTTTAAAGTGCCATTGGGGGCCCTGAAATGGGTCCCCCTACTTGGCACTGGGTGCAATGACCATGCCCAGGGGACCCTGGTCCCCTGTTCTGGCCATTGGGGTGGTGGGCATGACTCCTGTCTTCTCTAAGACAGGAGTCATGTGGTATGGATGGTTTTGTATCAGAAAATGAATCTAGGCAGGTTAGAGTAATTTTTTTTAACTCTAACCTGCCTGATGTCATTTTTTGGTGCAAAACTCCCTTCTTCCATACCGCCAGCTCCACCCAACTAATGTCATCTTTTTAATGCTAGCCCACCCTTTGCACCGGCTTGCACCGTTCCGTAAATATGGGGCCCGGCTGGTGCCCAGAAATGGTGCAAGCCGGTGGTAAACTTTTTGGTGCAAAACTGCATTACAGCAGTTTTGCACCAAAAAGTATAAATCAGGGCCTGAGTGTCTGGTGTTCTCTAACATGGTGCTGTGGTGCGGGAAGGGATTCTGTTAGGCGTAGGTTGTACTGCGACCTGTGAACGCACATTGGCATCGGGCTGGTGCCATCCCACTGTGTCCCGCTGTTTTCACTCCGGAGCAGTGAGCCCGTGTAGCGGAGGGCTCAGGAACCCTGATAGAGAGCAGAAGGCCACATGTCATGTAGAAAAGGACTGGGTGGCGGCAGTGAAGAGAAAGCTGCAAGACTGCTGAGCACCTGCCCCTGAGTGAGTCTGAGAGGGCGGTGAGGAAGGGTGCGTCCGGTCTTCCTGGCATGCTGACACATTGGAGCCGGTGGTGCAGCTGCGGTTGACACCACAGTGCACCAAAACTGACGCACATGCTGGGGCTGGCAAGAGAAGTATGTGCCTGCACTGCAGGCTGATTACCGGCCCGAAGGCTGGAGTGAATGCACCTGTCAATGAGAGGAGCTTCCTGGTGAATATGGAGCAGCAGGAGAAGGACAGTAACAAGCCCCTCCAAAGCAGTTGCGAAAGCGCTGCCTGCCAGCAAGTAGCTTGAAGAGGCCCTAATGCTGTCACCAACCAAGAGACACAGGTGAAGAGGTACAAAACAGAAGTAATGAGAGTGTAGAGCCACCATGTCCACATCGAACCAAGCAGCGGCGCCCCCTGCTCAACATTACGCAAACGCTATAGTCAATGAACTATCTCCTTTAATCAGCTTGACTCTGTGACGGCTGCGCTGAGGTGCTGCAAATGAATCGGGAGGCTACAACACTACTTCTGCGCCACACAGGAAACCAACAGCGCTGTCATGAGGTCAATGATTCTGCACATGGGATGAGATAAGTTGTATGACCTGTTTGAGGATTTGCTGAACACAGCGTCTTGCGATGACTTTGATGCTGCAGTGGTTTCGCTGAACAGACATGTCAACCCCCAGTTGAATCCTGAGTATGAAAGGTTCAAACTTCACAAAAGCCAAATGTGAATCCGTGGACTCTTTCTTTGAACGGCTAAAGAGATTGGCATGCATGTGTATTGTAATTGACAAACAAGACGAGATCAAGGCACAACTAATCCAAGGGTGCCAGTCGTCCAATCTCCAGAAACTGATATTATGCCAACCTGGAATATCCTTAGATGACATCTTAATTCTCGCATGGTCACATGAACTGACAGAAGTAGGACGGAGGCCATGTAATCTGCACTCACCAGAAGCTCTCATTCCCCGGCCAGTCCCCCGGTGGTCAAGGTGAAAGAGGAATGGGTTGAGGTTCTACAATGACGTCATGCAAGAGCCAGAGGGGCCGCCATCAATAGGTACGGTGAGAAGGGGTGTGGAAACTGCAGAATGGTGTGCCATCCACCAAGAGGATGTCCAGTGCAGGGCAAACCGTGTCTGAAGTGCGGAGTATAAACCACTTTGCAAAAGTGTGTTGCAGTTCCAGTGTCGCAGGGATGTCAGCAATGAAGGGGCAGAGAGTCGCAAATGTCAAGCAGTTGTCACTTGAGAATAAGAAAGACGACCAGGCCCAGACAAATAAACTGGAGGAGGAAGGAGAAAATGAGGAATTATGATCTTTTCCAAGGGGAGAAAAATCCAGCAGAGAAGACCCACCCAGGCGCCAAATTGGTATCAATGGTGTAGTGATCACAGCTCTAATAGATACAGGGGCCTCAGTGAATGTCATTGTTGATTAACAATTCTCCAGACTTAAATCTTGTCCTGAACTGCATCCCATGAGAGCGAAACTTTACACCTACATAGGAACGGGGCCACTCCTGTTGAAGGGTGTCATCAAAGTGGAGGTAACCCATGGGGACACGAAGACCACAATGAAGTTTCATGTAACCAAGGGCAGCAGAGGGACACTGTTGGGCTGTCATACCGCTGAAGATCTGGGGTTGGTATTATTTGCCAAATAGGCACAGCAGTCCCATGCCAAATAAATCTTGGACAAGTTCCCAGAGTTGTTTCAAGAATTGGGGTGTTTGAAAGGTGTACAGGTCAAACTTCACATTGACAAATCCATGAAACCAGCAGCCCTATGTCATCGGAGAGTGCCGTTCCACCTTCGCCTTCTTATGGAGAAAGAGCTGCAGCAACTGGAACAAGCCTGAGTCACTGAGAGGTCACTGACCCCACACCATGGGTGTCCCCTCTAGACACAGTCCCGAAACCTCAACAGCCTTGGGCCATCAGGTTATGTGTGGACATGAGATTCCCCAATCAAGCCATCCGCCGGGAGCGCCACATCTCTTTTACAATCGACAAGGTTGTAGTGGATATAAACTGAGCTAAAACGTTCTCCAGGATTGATTTGAACTCTGGTTATCACCAATTAATTTTGGAGGAATCCAGCTGCTATATAACAATATTCTCTACACACACGGAACTCCAGAGTTTCAAGTGCCTCAGCTTTGGCGTCTTGTTGGCAGCTGAAGTCTTTCAGGAGGCCATTTGTAAAGCTTTGAGTGGACTGGTGGGGGTCATCAATGTGAGTGAATCTATCCTCATCTATTATGACACCTTGGAAGAGCACCACGTATGCTTGAGAACCACATTACAATGGCTAGTAGACAGAGCCTTAATGCTCCACTGGAAAAAGTGCATTTACTATAGCAATGAAGTAGAATTCTTTGGGTACAGATTTTCAGAAAATGGACTTCAAGTAGACCCCCAAAAGGTAGAATGCATAAGAACAGCTTCTGTGCCTCTAAACCAATCAGAGGTCCGTAGCTTCCTGGACATGGCCAATTCCTGCAGCCATTGCATACCAAATCTTGCTACCATCTCCCTCCCCCTCCGCAACTTAACCCAGAAAGCTACATCATGGGCGTGGACAAAGGAGGTGGAAAGGGCATTCCACGGAGTGAAGACAGCATTGCTACACGAAGCCACCATGGCATATTTCAATCCAAAGTGGCGGACGGAGCTGATCATCGAAGCCAGCCTAGTTGGGTTGGTGGCAGTGCTGCTGCAGATGAAAGGACAAGGCACTCACAGCGGTTGAAACCCACTATGCTCAAATCGAAAGGGACGAACAGGCAACAAGATGGGCGTGCAAACACTTCCACCTTTACCTCTGTGGACAGATATTTTGATTAACAATAGACCACAAACGTCTGGTGCCGCTGTTCATAGGCACTGCCCGGCAAGGACCTCCATGGATTACAAGGTGGCCCATCCAAATGTAACAATACTCTTTTGAGGTGGTGTATCGGCCAGGCATAAACAACTCTGCAGATTACCTTCAACATCACTTTATGGCTATGGGTCTGATAGATGAGGGAGAAGACAAGGCAGGAGCAGAAGTGTTTGTGAAAATGGTGACTGAAATGGTCTGTCCGAGGGTGCTGTCAGCGTGAGAGATTGTATAGGCCACCAACGATGACACATGTTTGACCAGTCATTAATGCATTAAGAGGACAAAAGTGGAAGAGCTTCCTGGATGGTTTGTGAGGTTTAACAGAAGTAGAGCAGGAAGCACAGGCGCAGCTTTGGCGCTGCAAGGATTGAACTCAACGAAAGTGAACAAGGGCTTGTCCTCAGAGGTCACCAAATAGTAATACCTTGCCACTTGTGGAGCTGTACAGTAAAACTAGCTCATCAAGTGCATCAGGGTGTTGCCAAAATTAAAGCACAGCTCTGTAGCAAAGTTTGGTTCCCAGGGATGGACCAGATGGTTGATGAAAAGGTGAAGAACTGTTGATCCTGTGGGATCATGAGCACAGAATCTCTTGTGGTGCCAGTAATAACAGAAGGGGCGGTGATGAAGCCCTGGTCTTCACTAATTATGGATTTCAGGAGTTTTCCCTACAACAGGCTTACCCTTATAGTGACGGACAGCCACTCCAAATCCCCAGAAGTGGAGCTTGTCCAGTCTACAGCCTTGTGTGAAGCCAGCGCTGGAATTTATTTTGCATTACTGGGTTTGCCAGAAGAAGTCAAAACAGAAAATGGCCTGCCTTTTCAAGGTCATGAGTTCCATGAGTATCTCTGTCAGGTGAATGTGAAACACCACAAGATCACGCTGCAGTGGCCAAAAGCCAATGGAGAGGTGGAAAGGTTCATGAGAACTCTCAACTGAGCACTCCAAGTCAGATTAGAGAAAGGTGAAGACTTTGAATGCTGTCTGCACCAATTTCTGAGGGACTATCACCAGAATCCTCACAGCACAAATGGGTGTGCATCAAGTGACCTGTAAGGAAAGGAGTGATGCCAGACGTGATACCCAAAGGTCCCCAACGGACACTGACTGTAAAGGAAGTATCTGAAACCCAGGAAAAGCGGAGAACAAACAATGAGAGAGCTAGTAGAGAGAGAAGGGTGGTTGATCCAACATTCCAAGTGGGTGACGGGGTAGTCATCAAGGACCGATACCCAGGTTGGAAATTTCGCATGCCCTATGAGAAGGAGAAGTGAGAGTCAGAGGCACCATGTACACTGTCCAGAAGGGAAGCAAGGAGGTATCAAGGAACATGTCCTGGTTCAAAAGGACCGGTAAAGGGCCCACCCAGAGTGGGAGTGCAGAAACAGCAGTCAACCTAGATGATGTCCGGGAAGTGGTGTCACCCAATCAGTGTCAGAGAGGAGATGGTGAGACCGGTGAAGAAAGCGGCCACTCAGTGACCATCTCCACAGTGGTGTGGAAGCTGATAAGCAAGAGCCAGACTGCATCATTGACCAAGGGTGCAGATAGAGGTCACCTGTATCCACTACTTAGAAACCCCTGCCCTAGCCAAAGTTTGAAAGACTATGGGGCATATTCACAAGCCCATAGCGCCTCCTTGTGCCACATTAGCGTCATTTTTTTCAGACGGTAAAGTGGCGTTAAGGAGTAATCTTTGCTCTGCCATATTTACAAAGTGGTGCAGTGAATGCTTGCATTGCGCCACTTTGCACTCTCTTTCATCCAGCATAATGTCTGAAAGGGGCGCGTTCCAGCGCTAGAAGACCCACAAAAATGGCACAGTGAAATTTACATCATTTCACTGTGCTATTTTTAGCATAATTTTGATGCCTGCTCAAAGCAGGTGGTAAAATGATGCACCCATTGTAACCTATGGGCCTCCTTGCACTTTCTGCATTAGCGTAAACATTTTTTACGCTAGTGCAGCAAAGCGCCACCATAGCATCAAAAATTCTGATGCTATTGTCCTAATGACCGCCATGGTGTACTGTATTGTAAATACGGTGCACCCATGGTGTCGTTAGGTGGGGCAGGGGTAATACAAGAAAACTGGCGCATGAGTGCTGATGCAGCCGTCTCTCGTAAATATGCCCCTATGTGTATTAGCATTGAAGGTTCCAAGAAAAAGGCCAACAGTGCACCGAAGACTTGGTCTGTTTATCTTCCGTTTTTTGTGTGTTTTATTTTGTGTTTTTTTTAAAGTAGGTATGTAGTGAGCCAGCCAGCTGCTGCAATACATTGATTCATGTATTCATCTCGCGGGCCAGACACGGGCCGAGGGAATAAATAAAGGTGCCTGCACCGCTCTAGGGGCAGAGCTCACCTTTGTAACTGAGTGTCGGGTGTTCTCTAACGTGGTGCTCCAGCGGGGGCCTGTGAGGCCTGTGTTGTACTTCGACCTGCAATCGCACACTGGCCTGTGGAAGAAATAGGTATGTTTTTGATGGCTGCTGTTAGTTGTATGCCCACTGGTTCCTGATTTAAGAGGGATAGTTGTACATGAGGTAAATACGTAAATTAAAAAAAGGGGAACGGAAAGAGAAGGGTTTCCAGAGATATTGTTATATTTTGTAATGTTGCCAGGACTGCATTTCAGATTGGTGAATGTGCTGTGTCTTTAGTCCTTTCAGATTAGACTGTAGACTATTTCACTTTCTAATAGTTAATATTCTGTCTTGCAGAAGCTATGGAGGGGAAGAGATGAGTTAAGCGTAAACGTGTCCCATGAAGATGACAGAGGCAGCAGGGTCAGATCTAGATGGTCTGGCTCTAATGTTGATTCTAATCGTGTCCAGAGTGGTTTGTCTCAACTAGTTAAATGCAGAAGTTGGTTGAAGAATCAGAGTCCAGGACACTGGTGGGAGAAACAGCAAAGTATTTATACCAGCATAATCTTGCTATAGGGGATCTGGAGATGGACACCTCTTCCTCCAGACCAAACAGAGGCTAATCCACGTAATTCTAGCAAATACAACGAAATGAAGAAGCGGGCCAGTTCATGAAACAGAGATGATTTGGGGTTTACAGAATTTGTGTCAGTAGATGACCCCCCCAGTCGCTCTTTACACAATTCGTTTTAATATGCAACAAGCTCAAGGCATTCATTCTAAGAGAATAATGTGACCTCGACAATCTCATCCTTCCTTCAAGAAGAAAATGTATGTTTTGAAGGATGTGGATAATGTTTTTTTACATTCATTAACAATTACATTAAGAAAATAGCCCTGATAAAAACATCCCCTTTTTTATGCGTTGAGCTGTTTGGAGACCAGCTGGAACAAATGGTCTCAAAGGCATATAAAGTTGGTAACCACGTCTTATCCTTTAAGGGCAAAGGGCCAGGCTGGGGTTACTTTGACAGAAGGAATTTTACTAGGCATGTTTCACATTCAACAACCCATTCTGATGGAGCCCCACTTGCTGACATTGCCAGCCCTCACTATTTTCAAGACAGTTGCCTCATCTACAAAGCTATCATGACCAGTGCATCTGCCTAGCTGGATGAAAAGCTCACCATCACCTATCCCTTTTGGCATGCCTGCAGCCAAGACATAAGGAGACTGGAAACAAGGAAGTGCAAAAAAGTAAGAATAAGACAACATTTTCATAACCATAAGTACTGCCCCAAGCCTGTTCCAATTCAAGAAATACCTGAAGACCAGCGCCACTGAAATTATGTGATTGTGCTGTAGCAGTGATTTTCACATAATCATAGATTTGCCACATAATCCATCATCTGCTGAATAATCTGCACATTTTAACAAAAGGAGAATAGTTTCTAGCTCCAGTGGTTTGAAAGTTACTAAAAATGCAGCGACATGGGTTGCCACCCAGTGGAAGGCCCCTTAGCAGATATGGACTGGTCACCTTTCTGTTACATATTGCTGTATTTGGGAGTTAAATGGGTACTAATACCCAGATAGTGTTACCAAGTTTAAAAATGATGAATTAATAAAGTAATACTAATAAAAATGTGTTGCATTATGCCGCATAATTCGGCTTTTCTTGCCACATAATTTACTCAACCCTGACACATAATTTGGCCTTCTTCTGCCGCACAATTCCAGTGGGCCTGCTGAAGACACACATCTTTAAAGAACATTACATCATAATAAAATAAAAGTCAATTTTTGCTCCTAGAAATACGCTACCGTTTCACTCACACGTTGATTATGTCTTTGCCTTGGACCCTGGACAGTGCTCCACCACCTTCTCGCTCGGTTTGTCCTATAAAAGTACCACATGCATATAAACATGCATACATGGCCTTCTCACCAAGTGTTTGTAGTCAAGGACGAATGGTAAAATGTCAGATCCAGCAGATCCATCTGCAGATCAAAAACAGCCGTAATGTTCACTCCAGGGCTGTGGTGGAAGACCCAGGTCTAGTTGAGGGCCATCTCCATGCCTTTCTATCAACCTAGAAAAAAGATGTTTCAAACAGATTCTGAACATTATTCGAGATTTCTATGATATCTTCTTTGTCTTCAGACTCGAGACTCATTTACTTCTCTGTCCACATACAAGACAGAGAACTATGTACTTTTCTAAACTTCATTCAATTTTTAAGCGTGTCTTTCTAATTGAATTAATTACAGTCTTTTTTTGCCGTTCTTAGGATGATTTATTCGTGAACACAGGTTTGGGCCATCACTTACTTTGTTGCACTGTGTGTTCACTATATACTTTGAGCACAAGTTTAAAGCTCAATATTAATTAGCATAATTGACATGACTATTTGTTTCCCTTATCATAGTTTTCTTAGTGTGTTTGAAATGTTCATGTCACTTATTATCTTTTCTTTCACGCATCTGTTGTGTCTGCCGTATATCTTTTTGAGTACTGACAAAATAAATATTCTCCTGTGATACTGATACCTAAGTAAACACTGTTGCCTGTTCCTACTAATACCACTGTCCATTTGAACCTACGGGTCGCTTCTGTGGTATATGTAAGATACAAATTCAGAGCAGAGGCTTTGTGAGAAGGCATTTTTGGTCTACAACAAAAGCAAGTAGTCATTCAGGTTATTGTATAGGACAAGGGTGTGGGTTTTCTACATTCTGTTCCCTGTGGAAAACATTTTAGGGATTTTGACCCATGCTAGGTCTAAAAGGAGTCACCTCTTGTGTTCAAGATGTGCACTTTAAAATGGACTATCTACAAAAGATCATTCCTTTGCTGCTGCCATGAGATATTGTGGCTACTTTAGACCTATCAGCCAGAATCCTCAGAAAAACCTGAAATACGCAGGGGAAGAGCAACATTTCCAATGTGTTGTCCTTTGGATTGATCTCAACCTACCCCCAAGTCTTTACCGAAGGGATATATAAAGTGACGGTTCCTCCTTAGAGTCTGCTGAAGAGGTTAGGTATTCTTCCACCTCCTTTCCTAGATGAATAGTTAATAAAGAGATCTGAAAGTAGCAAATATGGAAAAAAGTAGTGACTCTTCTCCAGGTTCACACACTTCTCATCAAGTTAGAAAACATCCAAACTAAACCTAGTACAGGATGTGGAATTTATTGCACATCAGCTTCACTAGAATCTGGGAATGGTAAGTTTTCGTATAAAAGGAATCAGTAGACACGGAATCATCTCTTAGCTGTGCTGAGTCAAACAACCTCAACAGTGAGATATTGTTTTGAGGTACACAAAGCCATTTTAGCAAAACAAAAGGATGATCGACGGAGTGCTGAAACTTTTCAAGTACTCACTCCCAGTCACAGATCTGGGTTTAATCCATCATTTTTGTGCTCGCCATGCCACCCCAGTTTGGACCCAGTCATGTACAAATCAGTCTTGACTCTGTTCCTCATGGGAACAGTCCAGCCCGAACTGCTAGGCCAGGTCCTCTCTGAACCAGAAACAAGCATCCTAAGACCGGTATCACCCTTCATCAGCCAGGCTAGCTTGAATCCAGTGGAACGCTGAGCAAGGGACCCACATCTGGGCATACCCTTCCCACTTAGGGCAACTTTAGCAACACAATAGGATGATAGACGGAGTGCTGAAACTTTTCAATTACTGGTCCCCAGTCACAGATCTGGGTTTAATCCATTGGTCTCTTGCTCACCATGCCACCCCAGTTTGGACCCAGCCGTATACAAATCATTCTTGACCCTGTTCCCCATGGGAACAGTCCAGCCCAATCTGCTACGCCAGGTCCTTTCTAGACTGGAAACATGGATCCGTGGACCAGTTTCAGGGTATCACTCTTCATCACCCAGGCTAGCTTGAATCCAGTGTCATGGTGAACAAGGGACCCACGTCTGGGCATACCCTTCCCACTTAGCAACAAAACGATGATGGACAGAGTGCTGAAACTTTTCAACTACTCACCCCCAGTTACAGAACTGGGTTTAATTCATTGTTCTTTTACTCACCATGCCACACCAGTTTGGATCCAGCCATATGCGAATCAGTCTTGACCCTGTTCCTATGGGAACAGTACAGCCTGAACTGCTAGGCCAGGCCACCTCTGGGCCAGAAACAAGCATCCTGGGTCCAGTTTCAGGGTATCACCCTTCATAAGCCAGGCTAGCTTGAATCCAGTGTCATGGTGAGCAAGGGACCATGACAGCCTCTCTCTCTCTAATGGTGGTTCCTTGAGTCAGTTTCCACCTGGAAAATATCTTGAGATACGTACTTTCAGTCTGGAATTCAACGTAACAAGTGTTTGAACAAAAGGTAGGAGTGACACTAGTCCTCCAAAAATAATTACTATGGTGGATGAACTTCCAGCATCAGCACAAAGGGGTCCCGCTTCCCCTAATTTAGACTATCACAAAACTGTTTGCCAGTGCATATGGTTGGGATGTGAGGTTGAAGACCTGGGAGATGCAGGGGTGCTTGTCACTCCAAGACTTCGAAATGGAAGGAGCTGCAAGCAGTTTAATTGACCGACTTGGGATTTGACCTTTGCAGAAGGGAAAGGCAGTTTTGGATCAGACAGACAATGTGACCTACAGTGCCTACCTTTAACAAGAAAGTGGATCGTTCTCACCTTTTCTGTATAACAGAAAATTAACCACAATTGATCACAGTCAGATATAGGGGTTCCACTGACAGATCTTTTTGCAGGTCAGTAGAATGCGCTCTAACACCTGATTTACGTCAGAACTCAGACAAAAAGAGCTGGGGGGAATAGATGCATCATCCTGTCGTGGCCTCAGATTATTCATTATGCCTTTCTACCATTTCTCCCTCTGATCATGAAGATTTCATCTTGAATCAAGTGGGAGGGAGCTACAATGATTTTCATTGCTCCAGTGTGGCCACACTCCTCCTGGGATTTTTTTGCAACTGATGAGGAATTAAAGTGAATGAGTGTCTCTGATCATTCTTCTTCTCTAAGATATACAGAGCTGATGCATTAGTTTATGGTTGCCTCTGCATATTGGCTTGGAGGTTGATGGGGTTGATTTAGGAAACCAGGGGTTGTCTTGTGATCTAGATGCTGCTGTTCAAGCCTAGAGATGGCAATCATTTTTACAAACCGATTCTCACCACTAGGTGCTTTTTGGAATCAGTGTACCCCAATGGGGTTGACTATCTGTCAGGAGAGGGTATTCATATGTTAGTTTTGTATTTTTAAGGATAATTACCTTTTAAATTCACTGTGCCTCCTTTTTAGGAATTTTGGGTAGAACTTTGGGTAGAGTGGATGATTGTGAACCTTATTCCATAGTCTGCTCAAAGGTTCTACTAATTTGTGTCCTCCGGGTATTATTTACATTTAGTTTTGTGTCCTTTACAAAAATCACTATTTAATCATTTACAGTTGATCTTAAATTTCTGACTATTACCATTTTTTACTTGCGGACATTACCTTTGCTCGGAGATGAGGTAAGCTGGGGGAATTTATTTGTAGAACCACTTTACTCTGAATATATTCCTGCCAGGTAGTTTTTAGGGTGGGTCCTTCCTTTGATCCTAAAGTAGTTTCTTCCTTCTGTTAAGAAGAAGATATTGGCCCTCATTATGACATTGGTGGTAAATCCCACTTACCGCCATGCTGACTGCCGTCAACATACCGCCGCGGCAGTGGATATCCATTCACAATATTATGACACACACACACCAATCCGTCACTATTTAGCCACAGACACACGTCCGCCACACCATAGTCAGTGATAAACTGGCGGTATCAAAACCCCCACCGTTATGCCAACAGAACAACGCCCATCACATTATGACCCATGAATCACCACGGCAGACATTCAACGGCCGTAAACCATTGGTGGTACATACCGGCGTGCTCAAAATACACACACTCAAACAAAACAACACTACATTGGACAATTTAAATAACACATACATGACACCCAGACACACACCACACCCACAAAACCACACCACTATAAAACACACACCCACGAGTCTTTACGGCTACAAACCAATGGCATGAGATAGACACCACAACTACAGACAAAACCAGAGCCACACACCACCTACATCTATACACCACCCACGCACCCCACATCACACACCCCAACACATCACCCTACACACCCTCACCTACACAACTCACACAACACCCATGGCACCAAAAGACACCCCAGATTCTCAGAGAAGGAGCTAAGGGTCATGGTGGAGGAAATCATTTGGGTAGAGCCTCAGCTATTTGGAGCACAGGTGCAGCAGATATCGAAAGCTAGGAAGATGGAGCTATGGCGGAGGATCTTGGACAGGGTCAATGCCGTGGGACAGCACCCCAGAAAAAGGGACGACATCAGGAAGAGGCAGAACGACCTACAGGGGATGGTACGTTCCACTGCAGCAAGACACCAACTCGCTGTACAGAGGACTGGCAGTAGACCCCTACCTCCTCCCCTACAGCTCACAGCATGGGAGGAGCAAGTCTTGGCAATCATGCATCCTGAGGGCCTGGCTGGAGTAGCAGGAGGACTGGACTCTGGTAAGTCAACTCTCTACTACTATCACCCCCCCTACCTG
This sequence comes from Pleurodeles waltl, assembly GCF_031143425.1. NCBI lineage: Eukaryota > Metazoa > Chordata > Amphibia > Caudata > Salamandridae > Pleurodeles > Pleurodeles waltl. Next base: position 622,661,126 of record NC_090438.1, on the reverse strand, counting down.
CATGCCATCACATACCCCCACCCTCACCCTCACCCTCACTCCAATCACTCCACCACCTTCCACACCCCCACCATCACATCTCACTCATCCCAAAGCCAAGCCCTGCATGTCATACCAATACATGGACATCACTCACAGACCTGCATGGACACCTATCACTAAAGCATGCACATTAGAGAGAACTAATCATCCCACCATACACCAATGTACACAAGTGAAAGCTGCTAGGGCAAATACAAACAAAGAGGGCAACACACCGATGCACAATATGTCACATACAGAAACAATAACACTGCATTTACATCCCCACAGGTATCCCAGCCAATGTCAGCGGCGAAGAGGTGGCAGCAATAGGCCCACAGTGAAGAGGCCCACAGTGATTACAGCAACTCTGGTCGCCTGGATCTGGATGACCAACTTGGCCCATCAGGGACCTCTGGACAGTCGGTTACCTATGCACAGTCCCAGACAACCACAGAGCCTCCCTCATATGGAAACCCCACCACAGCATCCACCCAGCATACCCATACCCCTGTCCCCAGGAAACGTCAATCAGCAGTATGTCCACCACTACAGGGACCCCAGGGCACACCTCATACCCAAGACAATCAGGGACCTGGGGTCAGTGGCAGTGGGCACACCGTTCAGAGGACAGAGGCACAGGACAACAGGGAAACTGGGAGGACTGCTGTGCACCAGGGGAAGGACAGGCCCAGAGAACCGACTCTCCAGGAGGCACTTGCAAAGATCCTGGGAGCATACCACCATTCACAGGATACGCTGGGCCAGATCCTGGACAACGTGCAGGAGAACAGGCGGCTGCAGGAGGGACAGTACCAGGGTATCAGGGAGGACTTGCAGACCATCAACACCACCCTGGTCTCCATAGCAAGGGTGCTGGTAGACATGGCCAACATTATGAGGGAGGCAGCCTCACAACAGCGGGCCCCTGCTACTAGCCAGACATCTGAACTGCCTTCCATCTCTGCTGTCGCTAGTGGACAGGAGGCGCTGCAACAGGACCAACAGGCCACCAGCACACCTCCCCTGCAGAAGGAGAACCACCCCATAAACGTTCCCTGCGATCCAAGCAGAAGCCAGAGACTATTGCCAAGACCCCCGCCAGGAAATGAGACTTTCCTGATTGTCACCCTTGTGTCCTACTCTGTCACCCCGTCCACCTTGAACTGCCATTGTTCCTCTTCCTATGTCCCCATGGACTATGTACCTGTGCTACAAATAGACTGGAACAATACCCTGGACTTTCCTCCATCATCACCCCATCCCAATGCACTTGCCCCTCTACTTCTTAGCACTTAAATAAACATCCTTTGAAAAAATACAAGTATGGAGTATGTCAAATGTATTTTAGTATGTATTCATTTAACCATGTTCAAACATTGCACTTCAAATGTACAGATGTTCAAATAGGAAAGACCTGTAGTTGGCTGTAGTGATCACACCAGGAGTGATAGTGGAGCACCAACATCTGCAAAATGAGTTGCCAAGGGTACAGTGACTGGGCATATAAGTGGGAAATAACAGCATGCCAGTGGCAAAGATAATCTAAATAATGACAATGAAACGTGAAGTAACACTGTCTTACCTGTGTGTCATTGGAAGTATTGTCGAATCACTGCAGTTCTGTTGTCCTCATCCTCATCCTCTGCCTCCTCATCCTCACTGTCCACAGGGTCCACTGCTGTCACAGGGCCATCTCCAGCCTCCTCCTCCTGCAGAAAAGGAACATGTCGTCTCAAGGCAAGGTTGTGCAAAATGCAGCATGCCATGATTATCTGTCAGACCTTCTTGGGTGAGTAGCATAGGGATCCCCCAGTTAGATGGAGGCACTTGAACCTGGCCTTCAGGATGCCAAGGATCCTTTCGATTATACTTCTTGTTCGCCCATGTGCCTCATTGTAATGTTCTTCTGCCCTTGGCCTGGCATTCCTCACAGGGGTCAGTAGCCATAATAAGCTGGGGTAACATAAGTCACCTGCAATATCAAGAGGCAACATTTAGCTACACACTATCCTATATGTCCCACACCATACCCATACACCAACATCTACTGGGTGGGAACCAGGGCTCAGCTATTAGCCACACACGATGCCTCTGTAGTTGGGACATCACATTTGGGATGCTGCTATTCCTCAGGATAAAGGCATCATGCCCCAACCTTGGATACTTAGCATTGACATGGGAGATGTACTGGTCGGCCAAGCACATCATCTGGACATTCATGCAGTGGAAACTCTTTCGATTTCTGTACACCTGTTCATTTTGCCAGGGGGGGGGGGGCAAATGCAATATGTGTTCCATCAATTGCCCCAGTTATGTTGGGGATATGTTCCATTGCATAGAAGTCAGCCTTCACTGTGGCCAAATTCTCCACCTAGGGGAATACAATGTAGCTGCACATGTGTTTAATGAGGGCAGACAACACTCTGGTCTGCACTATTGAGAACATTGGCTGTGACATTCCTGATGCCAAGCCCACTGTCACTTGGAAAGAACCGGTTGTCAAGAAATGGAGCAAAGGTAGGACTTGCACAAGAGGGGGGATCCCAGTGGGGTGACGGATAGCAGATATCAGGTCAGGCTCCAGTTGGGCACAGCTCAGTGATTGTGGCCCGGTCCAGTCTATAGGTGAGGATAATGTGCCTGTCCTCCATTGTTGCCAAGTCCACCAGGGGTCTGTACACATGGGTATGTCTCCATCTCCTATTCATCTGCAGCGGTTGCAGCCTAAGGGACAAAAGAGTGAGGAGCCGGTCACAAACTGAACATCGGAGCCACAACAGTACAATGCATGATGTTAATTTGTAATGGGTAAGTGGTATTTGTCCTGTATGTCCAATTTTTAACTGTGATGTAGTTATTATTCAGGCCCTGCCCCACCCTGAAATGTTGTCCGCCTCTCCTGTGTGGAGGGACAGGTGGATGTGAGGTAATTCCGCTGATGTTGTGTGCCGTTCTGAAAAGGCGTGCATCTCCTCATTGGTTAACATTGTGCCCTATGGAATACAGTGGCCAATAGTGATGTACGCCGACGGTGACAGTATATACCGCCGTGGATGTGACTGCCATTTTCTATCTGATCACTCGCTTCCTACCTGACCTTCCATAGGAGAGGATCTACATGGCTCATGTGGCTGGGGAAAGGGCCCCTGCCTTCACCTCGGCAGAGTTGGAGCGACTGGTGGATGGGGTCCTAACCCAGTTCGGACTGCTGTATAGGCCTCCAGACCAACAGGTGAGCACTCTGTGAGCACGATGCATGTGGCATGAATGCATAGAGTGGTGTGTGTGAAGGCCCTGTGTATGGGGGGTGGGTGGATGTCCCCTGGGAGGCGTACAGCTTGTGTGCTGGGCCATGTGTGTGTAAATGGTGATGTGAAGGGGTATGGTGGGCCATAAGTGTAACAGGTAGGACGGTCTGACTGATACCATTTCCTGTGTTTATTTCTCTGTAGGTCAGTGCCCATCAAAAGAAGGGTATATGTTGTGCCATCGCCAAGGACGTGCGGACCCTGGGGGTCTATGGCAGGCGGAGCACCCACTGTCAGAAACGGTGGGAGGACCTGAGATGCTGGGCACCGAAGTCGGTGGAGGCCCAGCAGGGGATGGCCTCCCAACGAGGAAGGGGTGCCCGTCGAACCCTGACCCCCCTGATGGTCCACATACTGGCAGTGGCCTATGCGGAGTTGGATGGGCGCTTGAGGGCATCACAGCAGCCACAAGGGGGTGAGTACAGTGCCCATCATTACAACTTTTGCATGGTAGGGTGGTATCCGGGTGGGGATGTGTGTCAGTGGGTGCCCCTAGGCCAGTCCTGACATTGCAGAGTAGGTCCCATGTTGGCCAGGGTTCTGAAATGATAATCCTGCTACCTAGCTCGTAGTCATCCACAACTGGTCAGGGCTGTGTGGGTCCCAGGTGTGCTGCATTTGGCAGCATGTGCCCCTCCCCAGGCCTTGGTGGCTAGCATCATAATGGGTAGTGCAATGCATAGTGCTTAGGGCTGTTCCCTGTGTGTGACGGTGGTGTGCACGCCAACAGTGGTGTTGGTGCAGACATTTACCCAGTGTATCCTTTGTCTCTTCCCCCCCTTTTTGTTTTGTCACCCTGTCCTTATGTGCATTATCATCAGCTGGTGGAGGAGCAGAGGCACCGGCGACAGAGGGAGCTGCGTCCCACAGGAGGCACAGTCCACCGACGCTGAGGGCACTAGTGGGACGGAGGGCGAGGGGAGCACCACAGTGGAGACAGGAGGGGACAGTTCGGACACAGATACCTCCTCCGATGGAATCTCCCTGGTGGTGGCTTTCACTTCTGTGACCACCCCAGCTACAGGTACAGCCGCCACCCCCTCTACCAGCACCGCCCTCCCAGCAGCCCCACAGCGAGTTGCCCATGCCTGCTCACCCAGGAGGGTGGGCATCTCCTTCGCCCCAGGAACCTCAGGTCCTGCCCCAGTCAGCCCTCCTGCCCTGAGTGAGGAGGCTATTGACCTCCTGAGATCCATCTCTGTAGGGAGTCAACCATTGTGAATGCCATCCAGGGGCTGGCAGCCCAGATGCAATAGACTAATGCACTCCTGGAGGGCCTTCACACTGGCTTGGCTGCCCAACAGAGATCAATCCAGGCTCTGGCCTCAACCCCAACCTATCCCAAGCACAAAGGCAGACGAGCATGCACACAAGACAACACACAAGAGTGTCACAGGCAAACACAAGCACCATACTTCATCCCACAGGCACTCACACAAACACCATCCAGATGCAGACATACCAACATCCACAATTTCCACTGTGTCCCCCTCCTCCTCCTCCACCTTCCTCCCAGTTGCGTCTACACTCACACCTGCATGCACTACATCCTCATCCACTACCAGTATCACCACCACACCAAGCAGAACACACACCTCACTGGCAAACACCTCCACAACAGCCATGCACATGTCCCCTGTGTCCTCTCCCACTGAGTCTGTCACCCTCCCTCCCAAGGTACACAAACGCAAGCACTCAGACACCCAACAGCCATCCACCTCACAACAGCATCCAGCCCATGCACCTGCACCCAAACACAGCAGACAGACACCTCCTCCAACCACTCCCTCTTCCTCCACACCCAAACCTTCTCCCTCTTCCCACCCCAATGTCCCTAAGATGTTTTTCCTCCCCACCATTGACCTCTTCCTTACCCCTCCCCCCGTCCTTCATGTCTGGCCAGGGTGGCAAAAACCCAGGCAAGCACCTTAACCACCCAGTCCACGGGCCCAGTAGTCTCCACACCCACATGTGCTGGGAAAGGATCCAGGGCACCAGACAGCCTCAAGGAAAGGGTGCCTGCCCCAGCTGCTGCCCAGAAGGGGAGGGCGCCATCCCCAGCTGTTGCCCGGAAGGGCAAGGAGCCATCCCCAGCTGCTGCCAGGAAGGGCAAGGAGCCATCCCCAGCTGCTGCAAAGAAGGGCAAGGAGCCATCCCCAGCTGCTGCCAGGAAGGGCAAGGTGCCTGCCCCAGCTGCTGCCAGGAAGGGCAAGGAGCTAGCACCAGAAGGCAGGAAGGACAAGGGGCCTGGTGCAGGGACTCAGACAGAGCACCCATCACCAACCATGGTTGTGCAGCCGTCCGAGGCTGCAGGAGATGGGCTGGAGCTACCCCACCACCACCAGCAGAAGCACCACCACCAGTGGGCAGCCATCCGAGGATGCAGGGGATGGGCTGGACCTTCCACCCACCACAACCAGATCCCCCCCACCACCACCAGCAGCAGCAGCACCACCACCACCAGTGTGCAGCCATCCAAGGCTGCAGGGAATGGGCTGGAGCCTACCCCACCAGCGGCAGCAGCACCATCACCATCACCACTGAGCAGCTGTCACCACCGGTGGACGGTATGTAGTCCTGCCTCCATGGGCTGCTGTGCGGCCTGCCTCCTGCAAATCCAGTGGGTATGACACCCTGCTCTGAGACTATGACCTTGCATGCCCCAGGATCAGAAGCACAGGGCACAATGCCCCCTACAGAACCAGTGGGTCAGACACCCACCAAACCCAGCCTCCCCAGGATCAGAAGCACAGGGCATGATGCCCCCTCCAGAACCAGTGGGTAAGACGCCCACAAACCCCAGCCTCCCCAGGATCAGAAGCACAGGGCACAATGCCTCCTCCAGAACCAGTGGGTAAGACACCAACCAATCCCAGCCTCCCCAGGATCAGAAGAACAGGGCTTGATGTCCCCTCCAGAACCAGTGGGCAAGTCACTCCTTTGAGAGACTGTGGCCTTGCACTCCCCAGGACTAAGCACAGGGCATGTTGCCCCTTCCAGAGCCAGTGGGCAAGTCACCCACTTGAGAGACTGTAGCCTTGCACTCCCCAGGACCAAGCACAGGGCATGTTGCCCCTTCCAGAGCTAGTTGGCAAGTCACCCACTTGAGAGACTGTGGTCTTGCACTCCCCAGGACCAAGCACAGCGCATGTTGCCCCCTCCAGAACCAGTGGTGTTGTTCCATCTGCCGGCTGAGGTGCCCCAGCTCCCCGTCCCTCTGAGGTGCCAGCTTATCTTCCAACTGATGCCCCTGCAGTTTTCTCTCCGTGTTGGTGCAGGTGACAAGTGGGGCTTTGGATATTAGCCTGTGGCCTCGTGGCCCACGCACAATATGGACTGGGCAGTGTCCCTTGAACTGTACATATGTATATACCATTACATTGCATTTTCGTACTTCTACTGTGTTGTTCTTATTACACTCACTTTTGCACAATCCTGTTGTCCTTGCATTATTCCTCACGGGTACGGGGTAAATATGTTTTATTACTGCAGCTGATTGTGTGTATGGTGTTGGGGTTGAGGGTGTGTGCTGTGCGTCTGTGTGTCACTATCTTTTTCCTCTCTCCCTCCCCTGTGTGCTATGCGGCTGTACTCACCGTGGTCGTCTTCACCGTCATTGGTGTTCGTGGTGGAGCAGGACGTAGAAAATCATTGGGAATATTTGAAGTTCAGGATCCATGGCGGTGTGGTTCTTCCCTGTGTCTCCAAAGGAGAGTCCTTTCCCTTCTGTGCAGTGTTTCCGCCAGGCTTTTGATGTCGTTGGTACCGCCCAGGAAAAGGTGGCGGTTTCCAGGGTCTTAATATGGTGGATGGAACATTGACTTCCGCCTGGCTGTAAGCGGCTACCGCCGTGGTGGCTGTTGAATCCGCCCTGGCGGTCGGTGTGATAAAGTGGCTGTCTATCTGAGTTATCACTGCCATGGTCATAATTTGGCGGTAGTTACCGCCAACCTGTTGCCGGTATTACCACCACTTTATGACCGAGCGCCAGGGTTGTAATGAGAGCCATTGTCTTTTTGAAGTATGTACCTTGTACTTCCTCCAGGAGGATGTTCAGCTCCATACACTGAATGTGAGTACGACACTTTCGATTTATCTAGAAAGAGTTGCTTCTTTTCGTGTGAAAGTTTCCCTTCTTGTGAATTTTGGTCCTGGCAAGACATCAAAGCCTTCTACATGCACTCTGAGTGGTTGGGGTAGATTTGTAATTTTACTGCACATAACATTTAAAATGTTTCCTGTCTAGAGGAGGTTTCAGAAAATCGACTTGAGGGTGCTTTAGTGGTTGAAATCTGAAGGGCTCCAAAGTGGGTGACACCTTCTTCTTTTGCAAAGCCCTATCATCCTCAATGTTAGTTTGGTTTTGCTTCTGGAGTTCTCTCTCCAATGAAGTGAATATGTTTGAGAACTCCATACTACTATTTCAGAGGTGTTGCATAATTTCTGTATTTTGGTATATTTTCTCTGCTGTTTTTAAAAGATGGCAAAGCTTTGCTTTAGTTAGGGTATTCCTCATGGTATAATTTTTTTATATGGATTAAGGAATCCGTGTGCCTCTGCAAGGTGGACTCACCCCATGATGTGATGACCTGGGGCCCTCAAATGAGTGGTGGTGCCTGCCACTTGAAACCAGAAACACAAACTAAATATGAAGGGTTCGAAATTTAGAAAGAATCTGAACATATCTTTCCATGTCCTTTTAGCTAAGTGGAAAAACGTTTTCTTTGACCCTCTTAAAAAATAAAAAATATTGGTGCACTTTTCTACACTTTCTGCAACACGTATACTTTGACTGTCTGTTTTAAACCATGGGTGATTGCCAGTGATGAGACAAATTACACCAATTTTACTGTGTTTGATGTACAGCCCTAAGCAGCAAGGGTACCCCAAAACATTGGCCCTGTGCTCACTGTGCCACAGGTAATAGGCTATACCCGACTTAAGAGTCCCAAAAAGGTCCAAACCGGTCTTGGGTTCCATGTGTTCCAGGTTCATTTGGGCCTGGCCTGGCAGTTCGGGCTGGTCTGTTCCGCGAGGAGCAGGGACAAGAATTAATTGTATGTGGCTAGGTCCATCCATACTGGTATACTGAGGTGTCATGGTGGGTAAAAAGAACAAAGGGTAGGAATCCTACCTTGAGTGGTTGCTAGTAGGTAGACAAATTGTAAGTATTCCTCCCATCACCTTTTGCATGTTTAATGTACGGCCCCAAGTGGCAAGGTTATGCGTATGCATGGGTCCTGTGCTCACTGTGGCACTGGAACTAAGCTACACCCAACTGAGGAGCCCCATAAGAGGGAAATTGGTCTTGGTTTGTTTGTGTTCCTGTTCAGGGATGACCTTGCCTGACATTTCAGGCTGGACTGTTCCTTTTGGAGCAGGGTCAAGGCTGATTTGCATATGGCTGGGTCCAAACTGAGGTGGACTGGTGGGAAAAAGAACAACGGGCTGGAATATTACCACGCGTGATTGCCATTGGTTAGACAAATTGCACACATTCCTGCCATTCCTTATGGGTGTTTAAAAGTGTAGCTAATAGTGAGAAAAGCATACATGTGCTTATCGAAGGACAAAGTTATAACAGTGTGGTTGTTCACCTCATTTGCATTACATTGCTTTTACCACTTTAAAATCACCCACTGTTGGGTTTGTGGTTAACAGAGGTATGCACTGTGTCAAAGTAGGAGCCACAATTCTACTCAGGATAAGCACTTTATAGCCACGTCCAAGGGCCCAGGACTGGATTGGTAACTATTAGCAGGGCAAGACTCACAGTTGGCCATGTGCCATAGCAGGTGATTTGGAAGTCTTTTATGTCCCTGAGACTTCAGGAAACTGGAGGCAAGCCAGCAAGCCCTTGGAGTCACTTTGGTTTTAGGTTGGAGAGATGCAGGTCCAGTCCTTCTCACTCCCAGGTAAAGACGGCAGAAGGTGGCAGGTCAGCAGAGTAAAGCAGGAGTCCTGCAGAGCAGGAGTCCAGAAGAGGTGCAGTCCTTTCAGCAGCACAATACTTCTACCCAGTTGTGCCTTTGAAGTGGGGAAGACTCGAAGAGAAGACTTTGAAGTACACAAAGTCTCTTCCCTTCCTGCCCTGGTTCCTGACTCCCTACCAGGGGGTATGCAGCCCTTTGTGTGGTGACAGGACACATCCTATTCAGTTGTAAGTGTCAGCTCCTCCCTCCCATCAGCACCCCGGATGGCCCATCAGGCTGTGGATGGCCCACCAGTCACACCTAAGCTCCCTTTGTGTGTGGGTGTTTAGAGGCAATGCACAAAACCCAGCTGTCACCCACCCCCAGACGTGTATTCAGAGACAGGAAGTGGGCACCATAAAGCTAAGTTAAGAAAATGCCAACTTTCTAAAAGTGGCATTTTCAGAACTACAATTTAAAATCCATCTTCACCATAATTTGTGTAACAAGGTAATCCCAATGTTATTCTATGGGACAGAAAGGCCTTGCAGTAGTGAAAAACTGTTAATACTGGACATGTATAACGTAAAAGTGCATGTTCTACTTTTTAAATACATTGCACAATGGGTGGCACAATCAGTGCTGCAGGCCCACTAGCTGCATTTAATTTACAGGCCCTGGGCACAGATAGTGCACTTAACTAGGGAAATATAAGTAAATTAGTTATGTCAATTATGAATAAGCCATTGTTACCACGTTGTAAGCAAAGAATGCATGCACTTTAGCCCTGGTTAGCAGTAGTAAAGTACCCAGCAAAACCTAAAGCCAGCAAAAACGAGGTCAGGAAAAGAAGGCGTCTGAAGGCAAAAAGTCAGGGGAAACTATGCCAAGGAAGCCAGGTCTAACAGCCACCTCTACTGATGCCTGGGAAACCCCCAACTGAGGAACATTTTCTTTTAAAAACTTGTGTAATTTCTGCACACCTAGGGTCTGATTTATGAAAAGTTAGTACCGCCTATGTGTCATTTTTAGGCGCAAAAGTGGTGCAAACTTACAAAAAATAAAGTTTGTAAGTTTATGCCGCATTTGCGTCAAAAAATTACGCAAAGGCGGTGCTAACTTTTCATGAATTAGGCTCTTAGGGCCAGATGTAGCAACCCTTTTGCGAGTCGCAAACGGGGAAAATCGCCGTTTGCGACTCGCAAACGTGGGTTTGCAATTCACAAATGCATATTGCGAGTCGTTACCGACTCGCAATATGCATTTGCGACTCGCAAATAGGAAGGGGTGTTCCCTTCCTATTTGCGAGTCGGAGTGGTATGCAACTCCATTTGCGACCGCGTACGCGGTCGCAAATGGAGTCGCAGTTACCATCCACTTGAAGTAGATGGTAACCCACTCGCAAATGGGAAGGGGTCCCCATGGGACCCCTTCCCCTTTGTGACTGGACCCCATATTATTTTTTCAGGGCAGGGAGTGGTCCAAGGGACCACTCCCTGCCCTGAAAAATCCGAAACTAAAGGTTTCGTTTTTTTTTTGTAGTGCAGCTCGTTTTCCCTTAGGGAAAACGGGCTACACTTCAAAAAAAAAAAACCTGCTTTATTGAACAGCAGGTCGCTAACATGGAGGCCTGCTGACGTCAGCAGGCCTCCATGTTAGCGAGTGCCTATACTCGCAATGGGGCCGCAATTTGCGACCCACCTCATGAATATTCATGAGGTGGGTCATTGCGACCCCATTGCGAGTTGCAGTCGGTGTCTGAGACACCGTACTGCATAGCAATTTGCGACTTGCAAATTGCATTTTTGCTACATCTGGCCCTTAGTTGTAGCATGTGTGTGCTGCACCCAGACATTTTTATGGCTTTTAAATCACGTCAACTTATTGCATGAGGAAATCGCTATTTTTTATGCAACTCTCACAGAAAAAGGTCTGCAACCTACACACTTGAGCTGAAAGGTTTGCAGAAGGTATGGTGTGATGTAACAGTACACTCTAGAGTGGTCATTTGAGTCATCTGAGATGTCATCAGTCATGTCATTAATGGTGTCACTGAACTAAGTGATGCAATTTGTGTGGTCAGAAGCATTGTGGGGGCACAAGTTAGAGCTAGCCCACTAAATTATAGCTGTTGAATTTCAGTGGTTTTGAGTTTAAAATGTTATTTCCTTAAACTGAGATTTTCACATTACTGTAACATCACTTTAACATTTTTAGGGAATTTGTAAGGCTGTTTTAATATAAAGTAATATCTTATCATCAGACTTTTACCAGACCTAACTACACATCACTTCACCTTTGTTGGGTTGCCACTGAGTAGATATAGTTAGGATCATGTTTCCATAGGAAATGCTGGTAATAACTTTGGCTCCATTAGATGAATCTCGATAAAACATTTTTTTTAAATTATACTTTCTGACAAGTTTGTGCATGGAAAGGTTTGGGGTGATCTGTCAAGTGGGGCGGAAAAAGGGGGGTCTCAAAACATATTTTCCCCATTCATTTTTCCATAGGAATTTTAGACACCACTACAACTAAAATCGCAAAACGGATTTACACCAAATATGACAGAAGGATAGTTCTTGGTCTAGAAAGAGTGCTTTTTGGTGCAAATCCATTCAGAAGTTCTGCAGAAATTAAGATTTATTTTTATATATATCAAGCCACAAAGGATCTGTGGAGCTGACAGATCTCAAACTGAGATCTGATTGACTGCGACCACCTCAACCAGGAAGGACATAAGGGGTCAGGATAGGAATACTCTGGCCCCCTAGGCCTGGTGGGAGAGTCCCAGAGGGACCCCTTTGAGGTAAACGTTTTAAAAAATATATATTTTGCAGCAAAATTGCTAAAGATTCATGAATTTTTGGCCTACTTTTTTAAAAGAAAGAAGCATGGTATCTTGTGCTGTTTTTATAAACCCCTGGGATGGCCTAGTGCCCGAGGGGACAATGCTTTTATATTTTTGGGGGGAGGGAGTTGCGCGTGTCCCCCTCCCCAAGTCAATTTCAGCCCCAGAGACCGCCAATGCTCTGGGCCTGATGTATGTTTTTTGGGGGGGGGGGCACACAGCCCCCTCCAAGGTTGTTTTAGGTCATGAAGACCCATCCCTGGTGCCTGAAGTATGTTTTAAGGGGCGGGGGCGTAGAGCCCCTTCCCTGAGCTGCTTTTGGACCTGCATACCCCATCTCCCAGGGCCCAAACTATCTTTTATGAGGGGTCATATGCCCCCCACCCTAGTCCATATTTAGCCCTAGGGACTCCATGCCCTAGGGCCCACTGTATTTCTGAAGGGGAGAGGGGCTGCGCGGTTCCTCGCCCTGAGCCTCTAGAGGCCCGGGGACCCCATCCCTAGAGGTCACAAAATTAAGTAAAAAGAGAGGGATGGCCCCCCTCTCTGAGCTAATATTGCCCCCTGAACCTCATTCCATGGGGCTGGTTCTCATGCTGTGTCCCAGGAACCCCACCCTCCGGACACAACAGTTTCCTTGCTCTCATTGGCATGGGCAGGGAAACCTGTGTTTGCTACCACTTGGCGGGAGCATTTCCAAAACTCCCAACAGACAGGAGCAAAAACAAAATGCCTGCCCTTGTCGCGTAGGCTCTCATTATCCTAATGAGACTACTGGATTTTTTGGGCAGCAAGATCGTTCACAGTGTGGGGGACTAAGTCTGACCCACGGTCAGGGACCCTTGTCACCCCAAATCCGGGTTGAGCTCCGGCTAACTAGCAGTGCCTTATCTCTCCCAAAGGGAAGAGACAATTGGGCAGCTGAGCGCATGACATCTTAGTGCTTCCCAGGGAAGTCGTGGTCACTCAGGTCGCAACCAGTTCTCTCATACACAGTGTGGTCTCATATATAAATGTCAAAGGCAGTTTGAGTTTTAAAGATTGGTTTAATAAAATGACTGCATTTTAGATAACAAGGCGTCAGCCGCAATAACCAGAACCATACAACACAGTAGGATTGAAATAGTAACGAGGAGAGTGAAACATAAGAATAATGCTATCATAGTGCAACTAGAGTACGTTCCCTCTCTAAGTTATATTTTGAGCACAGCATGTGAAGCTCTAAGCCTGCCTTTCAGGTTCCCCCGGGAGGACATCGACCCTCATACCTGAGCAAAGGCCTGTGATCTGGATCAGCATCTGCAACAGGGCAGTCAGCATCTAGTTGTGGGTTCCTGGTCGGAATCTCCCTCTCCCGTGTACTGGGACTAGAAAGTGTTTTTACACTATTGATGTGAACTATCACCCCGATGTTCCTACGTAAGAATGTGTATTGTCCACGAACCATAAAGACTAAACTTCTACCACGTCTATCGGCAATGTACCAGACTGTATCCTTGACTGAAGCACAGAGTGAGCAAGAATGTATTGTTTGCGAACACAGCGCTGAAGTAAGCTAAACAGTGTGATAGAAGGAAATAAAACAAGACCGTGAAACTGGTTATTGTAAAATAACAGTGCAAGGCTAAATAAAATGCATCTAGGGCAAAGTGCACAGAGGCCTAATAGGTTAAGCTAACGTGCATAAAGCTATAATAAAATGGCCACACTACACCCTCAGCAGGCAGGAGCTTTGAAAATGCTCCTATCAGCTGGGGGCAGATTTGAGATCTGTTACCTGTCCGCAGTGATGTGGGCAGAGAAACATAAATAAAATTGCTCCCACCCAGAGGGAGCAACATAAGTAGCTGCTTCCTCTGCAAGGGAGCAATGTTGACTCCTGCTGCATCTGGGAACTACTGGGGCCATGGGGGCCTTGGAGCTCCCCCTGCATCCCCCAGTGAGTAAATGGTGGGTGCCGTGGGTAGACAATAGGGCACCCAACTTTAAGTAATGCAGGCCCCAGTGAAAGGAACATCCAGGCCAATAACAACTCAGGAATTGGGGCCGCCTACCCCTCATTCCCTTCATTTTAAGTAGTGGCCCTGGTAGATGAGGTCTCCAGGGCCTAATACAGCTTAGAGTGGGGGCCATGTGAACCCCATCCCATTCACTAAAAACATCAGCCTTGGGGGATTGGGGTCCCCAGGGCCTAATAATGCTCGAGGACAGGGACCGCATGGCTCCCCTCCCTTTTTAATGAATATATATGGCCCTGGGGAATGGTGTCCACATGGCCATAATAGGCTTGGGGAGGGAGCTGTGAGCCCCCCTCCATTTTATATTAATAGTGGTAATGGGGGACGTGGTCCCCTGGGCCAAATAAGGCTCAGGGAGGGGGCCCAACCTTTTAATTTAAAATAACGGCCCTGAGTGATGGGGTCCCTAGGGCATAATAAGGGCGTCATCATTCTCGGAGTGGGGCACAACCCTTTAATTTAAAAAAACAACCCTGAGTGATGGGGTCCGTAGGGCCTAATAAGGCATGGGAGGTGGGCCAAGCAGCCTCCCTCCCCTTTATTTAAAAAAAGGCCTGGGGATGGGGTCCTCAGGGTCCAATAAGGCTTGGGGAGGGGGAGCATGCTGTCCCCTCTCCTTTAAAATAAATAAGGCCCTGTTGGATGGGGTCTCCAGGGCCTAATGAGGCTCAGGGAGTGGGGCTACATGGCCCTCCTACCTTTTACTTGGAGAGTATCACACTTGGGAGCACTGAAGTAAATTGAATGACTTCTCATCATGAATTGCTTGCCCGTGTAAGGACAGTCAGAACTTTATAGTTGAATTGTAAATACATGATTTTTGAATTAGTGGAATTAACGTACAATAAAAAAAATATATTTACCTGCAGGAAGTGGTAATTGATTTAGAGAATACTTGATAAGTGAATTGTACGCTTTAATTTGGGTTTATACTGATGCAATAACAAGAATGAAGGGGATACGTGTGTGTAAATAATCATTTGAAGTTTTCTCACTGTTTTAATTACTATTGTTACCTTTTGACAAGTATGGACTACATCTTCCATAATTAATTGGAATGGTAGGAATAGAAAACATCATGCAATGGTAGTAAAGATAAAAGTTGCAATTACCAATAAATGTTCACTGTGATCAAGACCAGTAATGGTTAAAACACATTGGTGACTTTGTGTTTTGGTGGAGGAACAAAAGTTAAGCACACACTACGAGCGTGTTTGTGTTGTCCTTGTTATGAATTACTTTTGGGAATATTAGATGCATTGTATCGCTAAGAAAAGTTTGGCTGGAGTGTCGGTAAGAAAAGCAGACTGTGCTTCTATTTTTGGTATATATACATATATGATAGATAGATAGATAGATAGATAGATAGATAGATAGATAGATAGATAGATAGATAGATAGATAGATAGATAGATAGATAGATAGATAGATAGATAAAACCTACTGGTGGCTGACAGCATGTAGTTATAGTAAATACCATATTTCCATTGAAAAAGCATTTTTTTACTTGCTTATATCTTTGGCGCCATTTCATGAATCTTCAAAAAGTTTGCCCAAAAAAATGTTAACAAGAATCTTGTTGTACATTGGAAGTTTCGGGGTGATCCTTCAAGCGGAGGCTGGGAGAAAGGGTGGCATTAAAAAAGTGCATTTCCCATTATAATTCCTATTGGGATTTTAGACACAACTATAGCTCAAACTGATTTGTTAGGAAGGTTGCTCTTGATCTAGAAAGAATGCTTTTAGTGCAAATCTGTTCAATAGTTTTTGAGATATTAAAATAAAAAGAAATGCAGATATCTAGAGGCGTGAAGGATTCACAGATAATAATGAACTCATGCAGAGAAGGTTCAAAACCTAGTATCTCATGCAGTATTGCTTTATTTTTGAGTGTTTTGACTGCTAACATTTCTAGTAATGGAACTTTGAAGTTCTTTTCTCATCAAAATCTGTGGGTTCAATATCATAGACAAGTCTGGATAAAGCACAGTAAGCAGTCACTTTCTAGCCCAATGGTTAAGGTCTGAGACCTTCACACCAAATTGATGGTTTCAGTCTAGGTGAGTCTGTGGTCATTTCCCTGCCCTAGTTTCTTTTCAACTTGAAATATTTAAGGTATGTACTGAAAGGTGATATCAATCTTTTTGACTGACAAAAATATTTTTCTTTTCAATCTGTCCAACAATATCTCATTCTAAGTATATCATTAATCAAAGTCTAAACATCTCTCTTTCTCTCTCTCACTTTCTTTCTCTCTCTCTCTCAATTTCTCTCTTTTAATCTCCCACACTCACTCATACCTTAAGTCACCCACTGAAGAAGAACTCAAACACTGACCCACCCACTTATAGACCCACTCAGACTCCGACACACCCACAGACCCACTTAGAAACTGACGCACCCACTCACAGAACCATTCAGACCATCACATATCCACTCACAGACCCACTCAGACCATCATGCACCCACTCACAGACCCACTAAGACCTTCACACACCCCTCACAGACCCACTCAGACACTCATGCACCCACTCAGACCCACTCAGGCACTCCTGCACCCACTTACATACACACTCAGACCTCACATACCCACTCACAGACCCACTCAGACACCCATGCACTTACTCACAAAACCACTCAGACCCTCACACACCGATTCACAGACCCCCTCAGACACTGACGCACCCACTCACAGACCCACTCAGACATCACACATCCACTCATAGAACCACTCAGACCCACTCTCAAACCCAGGAAGACACTCTCACACCCAGAGACACCCTCTCACATCTATTCTCATGCCCAGAGAGACAGACCCTTCGGCTGTGCGTGGCGTAGAGTTGGGTGGTTATTGGGGGTTGCCCTCAGGGTCTGACTATGCCAACCTCCGCCGCACATGGCTGAAGACCCTGCAATGCGCGGGGTTGGGTTGTTATAGGAGGTTGGCCTCAGGGCCTTGCAGCTATAGTTAGAATTATTTCAAGTAACTATAACTCGCGCCATCAGGAAACTATAACTTGTATCCTCACCATGCACTGCTAATTACCACAGATATTACAAACTATCTTTTACAATTTTATAATGTCATTAAAAATATCAATGAATCATTAGCAGTCAACGTAATGAAGAAAAAAATTTGCAGGGCTGGGCCTCAAGTTATATTTACCTGAAATAACTCTAATTATAGCTGCTGAATTTTTAAGGTTTTGTATGAGTAAAAATTCAGAACCTAACTATAACGTCCCTGTAACTTTTGTTTTTTTAGGTGAACATACATATGTATGTTTCAAGAAACATCACTACATAGCAGCAGGTGCCCAGATACTCAGCTTCTCACTGCAAGAATGACGCCGGCACTGTCAACAACTCGAAAGGCATCTTCTTTATTTATGATGTGAAGTACAAAGTGCAGAAAGTGCTAATCCAGACAAAAATGGCTACGAGTTTCAGCCTGAGCCTTCGACTGGCCACAGAGTTCTGTATGATAACAGTACATTTAAATCATGTCATCACCCACCTTTAACCAATTAAAAATCACTTCTCATTTTCTCATCGCTTGTGATGTCATAATCCATGTGATACCTATCATTGATCAATTAACGTATACCGCTGAGTATGATTAGGAACTACTCCTTCATCCAATACTAGTTCTTATTTATATATAACCATCCTTTCTTTATCTCTTAAAGTATATCTATGTTCCTAAACAAAATTTCTTATATAGTCTATTTTAAAATTTACATTTACAAGGTAAAGTACCTCCTCATAAGATTTGTAATCTTGAATAAAAGTAACTGAGTTATAATTTTCAACAGTGTCCCGTTACAGTTTTGACTATTTTATCAGCAGTTTTCATATTTATATTAAAAAATGATCTGTGTTGGGTTCGAATCTCGGTAATGTACCTTTTATTGGGAACAGAGGGGCATATTTATACTCTGTTTGCGCCGAAAGTGCGTAAAAGTTTTTGACGCACATTCGACACAAAGCTTGCCCCATATTTATACTTTGACGCCAGACCCCGCGGATGTCAAAAATCCTCCGTGTGTGTAATTTTTTGGATGCGGGAAACCGCCTTGCGTTAATGACATGCAAGGTAGGCGTTCCCGTCCAAAAAATGGCTTTAAGGCCTGTGCGTCTTATTTATACCTCCGCATAATTTTGATGCACAGGAGGGGGCGGGCCTTAAAAAAGGGCGCCCAGCCTGATGTGCGCCAGTTTTTAACGCCTGGGTGAGGCCAGGCGTTAAGGGACCTGTGGGCTCACTTCTATGGTCTCTGACCATGGAAGTATCCAGAGGTGCCCTTCCCTGCCCCCAGGGACATCCCCTGCCACCCTCTCCCACCTCTGGAGGACACCATGGATGGAGGGACCCATCCCAGGTAAGTACAGGTAGGTTGAGGTAAGTATTTTTTTTTTTTAAGTGGCATGGGGGCCTAGTTTGGGCCCCCGTACATGCCACTGTGCCCAATGACCATGCCCAGGAGACAGAAGTTCCCTGGGCATGGCCATTGGGTAGGGGGGCATGAATCCTGTCTTTGCTAAGACAGGAGTCATTTCAATGGGGGTTGTGTGTCAAAAAATGGCGCAGGTCCGGTTTGCGCCATGATTTTTGCCTCAAACCTGACTTGCACCATTTTATGATGAACAACCCCCATTTTCCCCTACGCCACCTGGTTAGAGTCATTTTTTTGGACTCTGACCAGCCCGCAGCGCCGGCTAACGTCAATCCTTAAATAAGGCGCCCGCATAGCGCGTAGGAATGGCGTTAGCCGGCTGTACATTTTTTGACGCAATAAATATGGGCCAAAATTTCTTTGGAGTTGAAGCTATTTAAAATAGAACCGCTTTGATTTTTCATTTGAAACAAATCCAGTGGGCACCTCATGCAAGTTTAGGGATTTAAGTGTTCCTCATTGGTCTAACATCCAATGGATCATTTCTAAGACAAATATGGTGTTCCTATTTCCAGATATTTTACCTCTCTTTTTTCTTTCAGATCCATTTTTTTGTTTATTTTTTAGATTCAGATACAGAGATGTTTTTCTTTTTTATATAGCCTATTCATATTGCCATCTCAGAGAATAGTATCCGATTTAACTCTCATTACTTTCAGGACCCATTCTTATTCACTAATGTTGTTGCCTTATTCTCTGTTTTTCATCTTTTTAAAATGTCTATGCAATACTGCATCCATGTTTAGACCACACAGCATTTTTGCTTCCAATCAAAATGATCCATTTCGATTCCATTCTCCATAAACTCTTTTCACAATCTCCTCCTCTATCATGCTGTTTAATGTGTTGGATACCGTAATATTTTAGGCCCTTCTGATCACATTGATGATGCTCCCATATATGTTTTGCCATTGAATATGTTAGATCTTGATTGTTAATCACTCTAATGTGTTGCAGTATGCATAGTTTTAACTTATTTACAGTACTGCCCACATATTATTTTACCACAGGCACATTCCAGTGCATAGATCACATATGGAGTTTTACAGTTAATTCTTTCCATAATTTTCATTGTTCTACCATCAAATGTTGTAAACTGTGTCATATTTTTCCCATAGGTACATGCTTTGCATTTTGCACATTTCCAAAAGCCTTGTCAGTTACTAGTCACCAGTTTGAAGTACTTTTCTTCTGAGGGATCATGTAGCTGCTTGTTAAATGATCACCCAATGTTGGTGCTCTTCTGTACATGATCAGCGAATACTTAGGTAGAGATTTAGACAATGTTTCATCCAATAATAGCAATTTCAAATTGTCTTTTAACAATTTCTTTGTCATTTCACTGCCTGTATCAAACCGCATGATATATTTTGTGTCGTTTATATTTGGATCACAGGTTTTCATTCTAGGTATCAGTAACTCATCTCTTTTACGTTGCATTGCTCCTTTTAACGCAGCATTTAAAACTGAGCTCGGATATCTTCTCTTATAGAATCTTTTGTACATTTCGTCCATTTGGGTTTTCAGTTCTGTTTCTTCTGTACAGTTGCGCTTTACTCTCAAGAACTCTCCATGTGGTACACTCCACTTTAGCGCCTTCAGATGTCAACTATTTGCATGTAGCAGGCTATTTACACTTGTTGGTTTTCTATGCATTTTCGTACAGACTTTTCCATTGTTAATATATACCCCAATATCCAAGTAATTAATCTTCAGATCACTCATTTCATATATAAACTTCAACTGTTGGGGATTATCATTTAATGATGTTATGAATTGCCTCAAGGGCTCTTTTTCCCATTCCCATATAAGGAAGAGATCGTCGATATAATGTATCGTATATGTATGTGTGTGTGTGTGTGTGTATATATATTTTAAAAAAACAAAGCTTACAGAGATGTTATAGTTAGCGATTAGCATTTAAAACACCTTGGAAATTGACTGAAAAAAGAAAGGTTACAGGGACATTATAGCTAAGTTCTGAATATACAAGCACAAAACCACAGAAATTCAGCTGTTAGAGTTACTTCAAGTACCCTAAGGTAATTATAACTCGCGCCCTCGCTATGCGCAGCTAATTATCCCACATAATACATCATTGATATCTTCTATGGCATCATTGATATTTTCAATGCAACATTTGTAGCACAATTATTGATGAGAAAACTGTGCAAGGTGGGGGTGTGAATTATAATTAATTGAAATAACTAACTCTAACTATAGCAGATGAATTTCCATGGTTTTGTGCGTGTAAATTCAGAACCTAATTATAACGTCCCTGTAACTTTTGTTTTTTTCAGTCAATTTCTATGGTTTTTTAACATAAAGTAATTTTAATTACTATACGTTATTCCAACCTTGCAGCCAAGAACTTATAACCACCCAATCCCGTGCCATGCATGGCTTTTGGCCATGCACAGCGCCGGTTGGCCACAGGGCGTGTCTCTGTCAGTGGAAGTGTGAGTGGGTGTGTGAATGCCTGAGTGGGCCTGAAAGTGGATGTGTGAGTATATGAGTTTGTGTGAACGGGCGCATGAGCCTCTGAGTGCATGTATAAGTGAATGAATTAGTGTATGAATGAGTCTGTTGTTTTTCTTTCAAATTTTTCCATAATAGCAAATATTTTGCAAATAAATCGTGGAAATGTGTGGAAGTTCACAACTTTTTGTGAATAACACATGCCAGGACACAAATTTATATTAAGTGTAGAAATGCCCCTAAAACACACCTATATCACACCCCTGGGGTCAGGGTACCTTCAACCTGACCCATTATGCCACTTTCAGTTTCAATTTTCACCCCCGATGACTCTGTCCCATGAAATAAAATGGCAGTAGTAACTTTCTAATCAGGTTGCGGTCAGCTATTTGCAACGCTTCTTTTCACACGTGTGTTCATAAAAAAATCATGAAGTTCACGATTAATTGTGGCCAGAGATATACACATTTATTTGCCCTTAAATATCTCCTAAGTTGATGAATGGATTTACACCAAATAACAAACAACACTATCTGAGTACCGGCAGCTAGCTTTCTGCCAAATTTGGTGTAATTCCATCCAGTGGTTGGAGCTGTAGACGTGTTGACAGGCCCTGTGGGAACTAACATGGGAAAAACTATTTGAGAACCCTTTTTATGGGCCCCCGCTTGACGATCACCTTGAAACTTCCAGTGCGCAACAAGAATCACTAGCACACTTAAAAAAATAAAAAATTGTGAAGATTCGTCAAACGGTGCCAAAGATATAAAAGTAAAAAAACACGTTTTCTATGGAAACATGGTCCTAACTATAACTACCTACTAGGGACTGCCAGTAGGAAATATATGTGTATATATTCAAGAAAAATCAAAGGTTACAGGAACAATTTGGGTTAGGAAATAGAACTAAAAAAACATTGAAATTAATTTAAAAAACATAGGTTATAGGGATGTTATAGTTAGGATCACATTTTAAACGTAAAAAAACATAGAAATTCACCTGTTTTAGTTAGAGTTATATCAAGTAAGTATAACTTGTGCCCTAAGGTAACTATAACTCAAGTTCTTAGCTCTGGTGCTGGGGTCCCAGAAGGACCCCCCCAGAGCTAAAAAGCATTTTATTTTAAATTTTTGCTGCGATTCGCTGTGCATCAGTGAATACGGCAAAAATTAAAAATAAAAACAAGTGTGGGCTGCCGCGCTTGTTTTCTTAAGAGCCCCAAGGGGCCAGGTCCCGGGGGCATTGATTTATATATGCGAAGGGGGGCTTTGGGGTGGGGGTACCCAGGTAACATGGCCGGGCACCGGGGAATGGAGTTCAGGGGACTGAGATCGATCTTGGGAGGGGGGCCACGTGGCCCCCATCCCCCCAAAAAAAGAATATTCAGGTCGGGCCCTGGGCGTTTGGGTCCCTTGGTCCAAAATCGACTCTCATGGCCCCCTCCACAAACAAAGTGAGAATTAGGCCAGGCCCCGGTGGATGGAGTACCCAGGGCCAACATTGGCCTGGGGAGGGGGGTCACGCTACCCCCACCTAAAAAATAATAATAATGTTTAGGCCAGGCCCTGGGGGATGGGGTCCCTGGGACCAGATCGGCCTCGGGAGTGAAGAGCCATGTGGCCCCTATCCAAAAAAACAAAAAAAAGTATGTTTAGGCCGGGCCCTGGGGGATGGGGTCCCCGTGGCCAAGATAGATCAGCCCTTGTGAGGGGGCTACGCATTCCCTCCTCCCCCCAAAAAAAATATTAAGTAGGCTTAGGTCTGTGGAATGGGGTCCCCAGGGTAGAGATCGGTCTGGGGAGGGGAGCTACCCAGCCCTCTACCCCCAAACAAATAAATGTTTGGGCCGGGCCCGAGGTGATGGAGTCCCCAGGGCCCAAATTGGCCTGGGGAGGTGGGGCCTTGCATGGTTTGGTTGGTATGGCAGTTAGCTGCAGGAATTGGCTGCAGGCCCTGCAGACAACCCCCACTGCGCAAGGCCAAATGCCATGTGCAGCATATGTTTGGGTGGTTATAGGGGTTGGCCACAGGGCCTGGCTGCAAGCCAGGCCCTTCGGCGAACCCCAGCCATGCACGGCCGAAGGTTGTGCGTGGCGATGGTTGGATTAACGTATAGTAATGAAAATTTGTGCCCTAAGCTAACTATAACTCACACCCTCGCCATGCACTGCTAATTACCCTTCAAATTACAGCACTCATGACAACTTTGATAACATCACTGATATTATCAATGTAATTTTTGCAGTAAACAATTTTAGGAAAATACGGTGCATGATGGGGGCACGAGTTATAGTTACCTTAGGGCACGAGTTATAGTTACTTGAGATAACTCTGACTATAACAGGTGAATTTCTGTGGTTTTGCAGGTTTAAAATGTGAGCCTAACTATAACATCCCTGTAGCCTTTGTTTTTTTACACACTCAAAACCACAGAAATTCAACAGTTGGACCTATCTCCAGAAACTATAACTCATGCCCAACGGCAGCTATAACTCATGCCCCTGCATGAACAGTATTCTCATCAACAATTTTATTGCAGCTATTCAAGTGATATTATCAAGGATGTCATAAAACATGTCATGACTGATGTAATATGTGGGGTAATAGTGCACGGCAAGGGCGCAAGTTATAGCTACCTTTAGGCATGTTTTATAGTTTATAGATTTAAGTATAACTATAATTGCTGAATTTCTATGGTATTGTGTATGTAAAATCTGCACCTAACTATAACGTCCCTGTGATCTTTGTTTTTTTGCTGAATTTCTATGTTTTTTTAAATTCTATTTCCTAACCCTAATGTCCCTATAACCTTTGTTTTTTTCAGTGCATTTCTAGGGTTCCTTTGAATTTTTATTTAATTACTATTTGTTAATCCAACTGTCGTTGCGCATGTCCTTTGGCATTGCACAGCGGTGTTTGACCAAAGGGCCTAGCTGCTGCCAACACCCTGTATGCCGACAACTCCACGTTGTGAATCTGTGAGTGCATGTGTGAGTAACTTTGTGGGTCTGTGACTGAGTGTGTGAGTGATTTTGTGGGTATATGAGTGGGGGTGTCTGAGTGGGTCTGAGTGTAGATGTTTTGTTTTCTAACTTGGGTCTGAAACCATGGATTCATTGTGGATTCACATGGGGGCAGCACTGAGTGCCATTGAGGATCCACAGATTCCTGAGGGCCCCCCAAAACTTTTTTGGGCAGTTTCTTGCCCATGAGGTATCCCTCCCAGACCCCTCCATCAGTACCATGGGGTCAGGGTACCCCTAGCCTGACCCCTTCTATCACGTTTAACTTTTATTTCCTCCCATCCCAGGACCGAGTCCTGGTACACAAATCTTTTCTCTCAGGTTGTGGCCAGCCAATCACGGCAATGCTGTTGGCATGTGGATCTGCAGATGGCATGCTCCCGGGACTGAGCCCACTTGGGGGCTTTGTTAAAAATCAGCCTTGGAGCTTGCTTTTGTTTTTCATCTAGCTCTGTGGCCAGCCCCTGCTGTGCACATTAAAAGACCCTGTGTGGTGTCGGGTTGGGTGTGTATAGGGGGCCGCAGGCCAGGCCCTGCAGCCACTCCCTACTGTGCATGCCTAAAAGCTGTGCATGGCATTTGGGGCTTAAAGGTGGTAGGTTTCAGGCCACACCCAGTGGTCAACCTCAGCTGTGCATGGCCAAAGGCAGTGGGTTGCTTATAGGGGGTAGGCTGCAGGGCCTGGCCACAGGCACAGGGTTTGGTGCATAAAGGGGGTTAGCCGCAGGACCTGCCTACTAATTATCCCACATAATACATCACTCATGAGATCTTTGATAACATCATTCATAATATCAGTGTAACATTTGCAGTAAAATTATTGAAAGTAAAATTGTGCATGGTGGGGATGCAAGTTATAGTTATATAACTGATGAATTTCTATGCTCTGTGTGAGTAAAATGTGAACCTAACTGTAACGTCCCTGTAACCTCTGTTTCTTTAACAGAATTTCTATGGTTTTCCGAATTCTATTTCCTAACTATAACGTCCCTTTAACTTTTGGGTTTTTCAGTGGATATATATATATATATACATATATATATATATATATACCTAGCTCCTTCCTGGAAATTTGTGGGTGATCTATTGAGCTGGAGCAGGGAAAAGGATGGAGGCAAACACATTTTCTCCATGCAATTAGCCACAGGAGACTTTTGGAAATGTATCCAACTGTTTTAACAAAACTGAAAAGAGTTTAGTAATATTCTGGAAAAAAAGAGTTTAGTAATATTCTGGAAAAACAATAACAGGATGCAATGTTTCCTATTTGCCCATTCAATGTTAGTTAGTATTGAATCTATCCTATTAGTTTTAGCAAAGGGTCCCAATTCTAAAAGAAGACTAAAGGGTGACAGTAGTAACATGACATCGTATTTTTGGGAGTTTCAAAAAATTGTCTGAGTCATTCAAATCAAATAAAATACAATTAAAAAGTAAAAAGTAAATCCACTTTTTTCCTATCAATGGCATTTGAATCACTTGAATTGAAAACAAATAATTTTTGAGCCAAAGAATCTGAAGAATCTGAGGAATTGACATGGATTCCCAATGAGGAAGTGATTAATGCACACAAAAGATTTCTCTGATGGCAGTGCCATGTTTAGAGTACAACATGAGTGGGACAGGAACCTAGGCTCGTGTTCAATCTGTGGCTCTTCTAGAATATTAGCTGGTTAGAACCTGTGGGAGGATTCTAGGAGAATGTTGGGGAGGAGATGAAGACAGTTGGAAGGAGGTGCGGAGGCTGGGATGCTTAGCTCATTTGAGCCTTCTTTTAACTTCAATAAATGGAGAAACCCGGAGTTTCCTGATATTCTTTCTGCCTCTACATCCAGCTTGTAACACTGGCGGTGAGGGGTGTTTGCCTACGCTATTTGCTTGAACTGTGTTTTTTTTTTCTTAGCGAGGCTTTGGACGTTGCTAAAACGTTGCGGTATCATAGCAACGGGGTGCTGTGGCTTCCTCTTGAGCGGCCTCTTTGGAACGAGCATCCTGTGTCTCCTGGCAAGCCCGCGAGGCTGCAGCAGTCTAGTGTTACCTCGCAACAGCACGAGTGTGCGTCCTCATCCCCTAGCAATGCTACGTGCCTACAGACGCCTCGTGCTGCCTGGAAACAGCACGAGCGTCTAGCATTACTGTGCGTTTCTGGTTTGATCCATGTTGTAGTCGTGCTTGTGGATAACGGCACGAGTATCTAGCATGTCTGCGCGCCTCCGCTTTTATGCGCGCTGTCATATTCTGACAAAGATTCACAACAACAACATCGTGGAACTGAACTCTTCTGCTTATTTCAGACTGTCGCATTCATTTCCAGTGTATCTGTGCACTTCTGCATTTATGCTTTTTTTTGCTGTCAGCAACGTTACCGTACTGTAAGGATTAATTTCTTCATGGGACCTGACTCTTCTTCTCATTTTGGACTGTTGTTTTTTGGCTCATTTTCATTTTCCATGGCACTTTTGGTCTACCATGTATAACAGACTCACTTTCTGGTGTTGCTGTAATCTGTGTGATATGTAGTATTTTTGTTCAAGTTTTCTCTCTTTTCTCTTTTTATTTTCATCATTACTGTACTTTGTTCCTCTTAGTATTAAGTATTATCCTTTCTAAAACTTGATAGTGCAGAACGTAGCTACTCCTCCTTTCTTTCTTTCCACTCCTGGTGAACCCCCTATCAAGGGGGGGGAAATGGAAGAAGGTTTTTGAAAGGTACGCCAGGGTTTGTGGAACCTCGTTAAGTACAGAAAGAAGAAATGCTTTATTATTGCACTGTCTGGGTACTGAAGGCCAAGAGGTTTTTGATCATCTCCCTGATATTCCTGACAGTGAAGCAATTAGTCTTAATGAATATGAAATCTGCATCAGAAAAATGGATTTGCATTACTTACCAAAGGTTAGCATGATCTTAGAGAGATACTATTTTGGTAAAAGACTTCAAGTCGAAGGTGAAACTGTTAAGAAGTGCGTCACTGATTTGAGACGTTTAGCCTCCTCATGCAAATTTGGTTCATCTTTAGATGAAAGAATTTGTGATCAATCTATGCAGGGTTGCATCATTGATAAAGTACGTGATGAGTAGTTGTTGCTGGATGATCCTCATCTTGATGAAGTGATTTCTCTTGCAAAGAGAATTTAACATTCCGTGAAGTGTGTTGAAGTGATAAAAAAATGGTTCCAATGATGTTTTCTGTAGTAAAAGATGGCAAGTCCAAAAGTAATAAGTATGTCAACAAGGATATGCCTCAAAACTCTGTTAAAAAGAAAAGATGCTACAGGTGTGGCAAAGAAGGCAATTTTGCTAATGATAGATTGTGCCCAGCTATTAATAGTTCTTGTTTATTCTGTAAAAAGAAGGGCCATTTCTCGTCGGTGTGCAATCTACGTACGGCTAAGGAAACTGTGAATTCTATTGATAATCACTCGAAGAACAATGAGGATGTTGGTGAGTTTCAGTGTGGTCAGATAGTTCCACAAGTGTCTGATAATAATCTTAGTGGCCCTTTGGATTACATTATAGTGGAAGGAAAAAAAAACTAAGGTGCTTTTTGATTCTTGTGCCAAAATCACTATTGTTTCTAATCAGTTTTATCAGGAGTAACTCAGAGGGAAAGTCAACTTATTGAAACCTGATATTAGACTGTGTGCATATGGTGGTTGAGTTACATGGATACTTTCTGGGATTGATTGAATATAACCAATGTTATACATCAAGGAAAGTTTATGTCTCAAAAAGGGGTGACAGTATAATAAGCTGGTGGCATCAGAAGAATCAGTTCTCCCCCTATATTTCTAAAAGAGGAGATGTGCGTTGATGAAGTTGAGAATGCAAGTACAACCTCAGATTTGTTGATGTCTCTTCGTCAAGATTTCAGTAAGATTTTCTGTGATAAGATTGGATGTATGAAAGGATATTCACATAAGATTAAGTTAGTTCCTGGGTCTGTTCCTTTTTGCAGTAAGGTTCGCAGTGTTCCCTTTGCAGTGAGAAGTGAACTCCAAGCTGAATTGGAGAAATTGATAGATCAGGGGGTGATTGAGGAGGTGGAAGGAACAGAGTGGTTAGCTCCAATTGGTATTGGTATTGTAGAAGGCTAATGGAAATATAAGACTATGTGTGGATCTTCGTAAGCTCAACAAGTGTGTAGTGGTTGACAAATATCCCCTGCCGAATATCTCTGAATTGCTATCCATGGTCTCGGGGGCTAAGGTGTTTTCTACCATTGATCTGACTTCGGCCTATCACCAAATAAAATTAGATGAATCCTGTAGAAATGTAACAGCTTTCATAACCCCATTTGGTACCGTTAGATTTATTCGGCTACCATCTGGGTTGATTTCAGCTGTCTCAGTCTTCCAGAGAATAATGGAATTAATTTTGAAAGGAATATCTGGTGTGTGCATTTGCCAGGATGATATATTGGTTTATGGTAGAAATTCTGTTGAACATGAGATGAGGCTCAGAGAAGTTCTAGAGAAAATCTCTGAACACAGCTTTACCATCAAAGCCGAAAAATGCAAGTTTGCTGTTGGCACTATTGATTATTTAGGTCACACCATTACTGGTGATGGTCTAATGTCGAAGAAAGAGCTGGTTGATACCATTCGAGGTTTATCTTCTCCTACGTCAAAAGAAGAATTAATGTGATTCCTAGGCATGGCTGAATATTATAGCAAATTTGTCGGAGACTTTGCCAGTTCTTGCTTTAAAATGAAGTGCTTATTGAAGAAAGGGGTGGAATTTGTATGGAATGAAGAATGTGAGAGGGAGTTCACTGGCACGAAAGAAACTCTTTCGAGAGCTCCTGCGTTGAAAAGCTTTAATCCAAACTTACAATCCATTTTGACTGCTGATGCCAGTGGCAAGGGTTTGGGGCCAGTGTTACAACAAGGAGGTTTTGCTCCCAAAAACACTATTGCATTTATATCCAGAAGTTTGAAGGGAGCTGAAAATAGGTACTCTGTCATTGAAAGGGAGGCTCTTGCTGTATTCTGGGCAATTAGGAAGTTGAAGAAGTTTTTGTGGGGAGGTTCACTTATTGTAAGAAATGACCACAAACCTTTGTGTGAAGTTTTCTGTTCAAAAGGAATTGAAGCGGTGTCAGGTAGGATCACTAAATGGATTGTTGAGTTGCAAGAGTATGATTTTGTTGGGAAATATGTTCCTGGTTCAGACAATGTATCAGCTGATGTTTTGTCTAGACTTGTATCACCAGATTCTAATGTTCAGGAGGATGATTGTTTAGGTGATGATTTGGAGTGTTTTGAGCATGTGTGTGAGGTGGATTTTGAAATAATCTCAGAGATGAAGTGGCATGAGGAAACTTTGTCTGACAATGTTTTGACTAAAGTCATTAATTTGTTACGAGGTGGCTGGAAGAATAAACATCAAGAAAGTGTGGAGAGTAGTGGTTTCTGAAATGTAAGAAATGAACTAGCGGTGGATCGCGATCTGCTGCTGAGGGGTACAAGATTAGTCCCTCCCTCCAATGTGAGGAACCACTTAATGAACCAGGCGCATAGCAGTCATATGGGCATTTCAAAAACAAAAGAAAGATTACGTTCCTCTTACTGGTGGCTTGGCATGGATACCCATATTGAGCGGGTGGTGAGAGATTGTGTACAGTGTGCTATTAGTGAAAAGGCTATGAAACCCAGGGTACAACCTATGGTGATTAGAGATAAACCAAAGGGGCCATGGGAAGACATTGCTTTGGACATTTTGGGACCCATTTATGGCGAGAATACGGTGGAGTACATAATTGTGGTTGTGGGCATGTTTTCCAGATGGCCGGAGTTGTGTTTTACTAAGAGTATCTAGATTTGGAAGGTTATAGAGTTCTTGATAGATTTGATAACTAGGGAAGGCATTCCCTCTACTCTTCTCACTGATAATGGACTGCAATTGGTTTCCAAGGAAATTAATGTTTTTTTGAGTGGATGTGGGATTAAGCATAAGCTTTGTGCGTTGTATCATCCCGAATGCAATGGTATGGTGGAAAGGTTCAATCGAGTTAGTAAAGAAACCATCTCTATTGCTAAGGGGAGTCATTTGAATTGGAGGCAAGAGGTATTGAAAAAATTAAGTGTGTATAGGCATACCCCACATTCTACTACTGGTCAAACGCTGTTTGCTCTTTTCCGAGGCAGGCGTGGGAGTACATTTTTGGAACCATATTGGGTGAATGATCTCTTGGATAGTAGAGGAAGAGTGGTGGTGGATGAAAATTGGAGGCATAAGGAACGAGAAAGGATGCTAAAGAGTAAAGTGAGCTTTGATAGAGCTAACTTTGTGAAGAAGACAGTGATTAAGGGTGGTGATTGGGTTATGATTAAGAAACCCCTCGTAAAAGGGGGCGGGAGGAAATTATCACTCCCCATGAAGGTAGTGAAACTCTTCACCAGTGCTATAAAAACAGATGATAACAGGATATGGAACTTAAATAGGGTTGTCAAGTATGGTGGTGATGCTATTGGTCTGAATAAAGATGATGTACAAAATGAAGGAACTGATGATCTTACGAAGAATACAGCTTTGAGACGATCGAACGAAGGCACTGATAATTCTACGAAGCATTCAGTGTTGAGGAGATTGAACAGAACTGTCAAGACACCTTCACATCTTAAGGACTATAAATTGATGTGAAGGAATTTCCTGTTTATTTCTCTTGTGTGTTTTTTTTGTTTTATTTACATTTGTATTTTCCAAATTAATTATTCTTATATGCATGTGTTTCTACTTTGTTGTGCATAATGGGAGGGCGAGGTGTTGTATATGTGGCTCTTTTAGAATGTTAGCTGGTTAGAACCTGTGGGAGGATTCTAGGAGAATGTTGGGGAGGAGATGAAGACAGTTGGAAGGAGGTGTGGAGGCTGGGATGCTTAGCTCATTTGAACCTTCTTTTAACTTCAAAAATGAAGAAACCCGGACCATCTTCGAGTTTCATGACATTCTTTCTGCCTCTACATCCAGCTTGTAACAGCTCGGTATGTAGTGTCAGCAGCAGGGCATAGCCTGTGTCCACCTTCTTCATGCAGTACATACACACCATGGTCGTGGCCGTGCTGGCTCACAGGCCTGTCCATGGGCCATTATGCACCTTTTGCAAGCTCGTAACAGGGATAGCCTCAGTAAAGCCTTGTACACCACGAGCATCCCCATAATGTACAGGTATTATCTCATCTGCTGTTGAATAGAATGATATGCCCAATGCACCTTCATAATAGGGAGTTGTATGTTCATTTTCTCAGTTTCAACCTCTGTTAAATGACCTATCCTCTGAACCCAATGTGGGAAGAATTTCCTTGCTTAAAATAAATCCTGAAAACCACTGCAAACCCCTCTCTCCTTAAAAATACAATGAGAAGAATTAGAATCCTAATTCACCTAATACCCGACAACCACCAGAAAAAAACAGAAATCTCATGCCCATTGATCGACTAAAATGTCATTTTATGCTCTTGCCGTATTTCTATGCATGATCTGACATATAAAGTTTTCCTTTTTACTCTATGTGTAATATTCTTATCTCTGAACACTCTTTCCCCTCGTACTACCTGAACCATCTACACCTGTTCAAAATATATGAACAATGGGCTCTACTCACAAGGGTAAGTTTGGTCATTATATAACTTTCACATTTACCATGAATTCACAAAGGGATTACTACCAGGCACAAACCACTTAGGTGTATGGAGATTTTCACTATGAGCGCAAAGTTCTCTGCACCCGTAAGTATCACTCAAATAATTGGTAAATTACATTTTCAATGCATGCTAAGGACTGGAAATTCGTGAATGTATGTTTGTGGAATTCATAAACGTTACTTATTCCCATTTCCACCCTAGAAGCAGGGTTTTTCTTAGACCAAAATCCCTTTTTGGGAGAAAGCGGTTGGATCACTCCTTGATATGCTGCAGAGGTGTCTCCACAGGCATAAATATTTTCCATGTGAAAGAAAAAAGTGTGCATTTACACAGGGGATTCTATTTCCACTGTGCACGTTTCGCCACTGTCGAGAACATCACACTGCGGGAATGGATCCTGGTAAGAATGTCACAATACCTTCCCAGGAATCTGCATGAAAACCTGGGCCTGGAGCAGCTTTTCATATGGATTTCTGTGAATGTTAATCTTAGAAAGTTGTAAATCTAAACTCACAAGTAAGCCTAAAGCTGCAAGTGTAGATTTACTATTTTCTCAGTAATTGGCTCAGACTTTCCACCCTCAAGAAACTTGTGTTGACTTTAAGCATTATAGGTCTCTGTCTGTAAAATAGTCTCTGTATGTAAAATAGTCTCTTATAGTTACAGCTGCTCAACACATGACTCTGAAAACGACACCTTCCTCACTTAAATATCCTCTACTCACAATACTTCTTTGTGCTATAAGTATTCCGCTTTCTGGGATTTAATGCAAGGGCTTAGAAAAAAGGCAAATAAAAATAAATTACATAACCCCTGTGCAACCTCATATTGCAGACAAATAATATGTAAGTACAGCATTATAGCTACTGGAATTCACACAAGCTTACAAACATACTTATTTTCATGCAAAATGTGATAGACAAAGGTCTAACGAATGTGCCAAATTTATTATCAAAACAACAAAAATAGTTTTCCTATCAAGTACTGCCTTGAACCATAACAGCAGAATAGATCATATTGAACTTTTCAGTTTGAAGAGGGAAAATGTCTGGTACTAGAGTTACCAGACACTTTTTTGTCCATTCAGGAGCATTACAAATATTTTTAGATATGACCTACAAGACAGGGCAAGTTTTGCATAAAGACCTATTGTCAGTTTACAGTGGTCTTAGAGCCCGCTGATTGCTTATTACTGGTTGGCTTCATTTTCATTTACTTGATTTTTATGTGTTAGCTTGTGTTGGATTTCCTTCCTATTCTTGTGTTTGTCTATGTCCTGGATTGTACCCTTCTGATGCTTACTTGCCAAGCACAACGTTTTTTTGTTTTTGGTAAAGTTCTCCATTAGACTGCATGTGCTTTTCTTTTATACGTCTCTTCATCTCTGCAATGCTTCATGTGTCTCTCTTACACCCCCCCTGTGATGGCCTCGCCCTAGTGTGCTTCTCCACTGTATTACTTTCTAACCTGTGTGATTCTCCACCCATATCTCCGTAGTGCTCTCTTTTCCATGTGCTTGCCCCCCCATGTTCCATGTTGCTCTCTTGTTGTGTACTTTTCCCCCACCCTCTGTGTTGCTTTCACCACCCTCCATGTTGCTTCTCCTTATCCATGCCCTCTATGTTGCTTCCACTCACTAACCTTCCATGTTGTGTTCCGCCTTCAGTGCTACTTCCCCAACCGGATTTAAAAATAAATGTTTTGGTGTTTGTTTTTTCTGATGTTTGTGCAGAACGAATTTAGATCAGTGAATAAAAAGGAAAAGACAGCACTCACATAATTTTGTAGGTGTGCATGAATGATTCTTGTGCCTACAAATTGATGCAGCTAGATGTATCAAAGACTTCTTTTTGCCTCTTCAATGGACTGAACAGCACGATAAAAACCATTGACAAGGTCAACAGGTCCCACAGGTATATTCAGCGCGCATGGCTGAGTACAACTCAGACCACCGTCAGCCCATCGGGATCCATGTTCCTGGCAGGGACTACGGTCCTCTGGTGAGTCCACCTGCCAGGTTTGTAATGTGGCGGTTGGACTGCCTGGAGTGCAGCGGTCCGACTGTCACTGTGAATGAGGCAATCCTCCGACTGCCACACTCCTATTCAGGCCCTATGTTACATATTTTTTTTAATTTTAGGCACTGCAGCATTAAAAGGCTGATTTAGAGTTTGGCTCACAGA
The DNA here is from genome assembly GCF_031143425.1 of Pleurodeles waltl. Classification (NCBI taxonomy): domain Eukaryota; kingdom Metazoa; phylum Chordata; class Amphibia; order Caudata; family Salamandridae; genus Pleurodeles; species Pleurodeles waltl. The sequence goes on along the minus strand of NC_090438.1, from coordinate 622,627,228 downwards.
TTATGTATTATCTTCTTGGAGAAGTACTTTCTTCATTCCATGGCGAGGGTACTCCACCCGCCAACTTTAGAGCTGTCATTTGCCTAGCGGACATCCCTTGCAGTGGTTGCTGCAAATACATTGAAAGATTGTTGAACGGCTCTGTCAACATAATGGAGGCATGCGTGAAACTTTCGACACATTTTTTATTTTCAAAACAAAATTCCAAAGTGGGATATTGTTTTTGAAAAAAAAAAAGCAAGGGCCCCCTCACCATGGGAGTTTTCTCCCATGGCATGGAGGTTATTTAGGGGTTTTTACTTTCACATACCATCACTTCACTGTCAGGTCTTCAGGAGTGTATGTAGGTGGTGGAGACGGAGTACTCCTTCCCATCTACATACTAAAGTTCCACCTTACACTAAATGAGGTAGGTGGAAGTTTGCTTACCCTCTCCACCAAAATCAGGCTCTAAGTAATTTGCCCAGAATCACAGAATGGTGCGCCAAAGCCAGACTTCAAGTCCCTGTATCACATCACCTTCCTTATTACTGAAAAGGTGAGTGATGCCCCTTTCTATAAAAACGCAAAAAAGTGACTGAAAGTGTGGCAATGATTGAAAAAAGCCACAATAAACACTTAGGGACATACTTATGAGAGGCTTTCACCACTGTTTCATCACTTTTAGCGACACAGTGGCAGCACAAACCTCTCAGCCATATCTATGACGCCACACAAAGCTACTTTTCATAGCTTTAAATGGCCTTGTAGATTTGGAGTAAGGCAAAGCAGCACAAATTGCTGTGTTGCCTTACTCTGCCCCAGGGTGGCCTTCTTTGGGTGTTGCAGTGTTTTTTCCCATGCAACACCCATGGATTTTGATGTACCCCCAGATTTAGAATAGCCTGTAAACCTGGGGATGAGCCAAAACCTTAAGGGTCAATTTGTCTTCTTTCTATGTGTGCTGCAGAAAGAGTAAAACGTCTCCCACAGTTGATTTTGTGCAGGAAAGTGCTCCTTCCTGCACAAAAACAATCCTGCCTACAATGCTGGCACCTTTGCACCATGGTGCAAGGGTGCCTGCTTTGGTGCTAGGTAGCCCATTGTGCGTCAGTGCAGGGGGAAATTATAGGAATACGCCGTATGCTATAGATACAGCACGCTCCTTCCCTTTCCTTTAGACACAGGGCAGCACAGCAAGGTGACTGAGAGTCTTGTTAGTAAGGCACAAGAGAATGAACAAGCACTTAAAGGTCAAACACAATGGGAGGAATATTGGGGGTTGTTTGTGAAAAATAAATTAAATCTGTCACTGGGTACTCACAAAAGAACCACCTAATTGAAACAACTTCTACCATTATCAAATGATCACTTGTTTTATATTTCTTCCTGCAAAAGACAGTGTTCAAAGTGGTTAATAAAGAGCTGGAATTTCAAACTTAGGCATTATTTAATTTTTTGATATGCTGTGATGTAGTTTCTCATTGGCACCATTAAAGGATAATGTTGCGATGCTCGCACACAGTGTATTTACACTGGGCACGAGCATCGCTAGACAACGGAGTTTGAAGCGAGGTTGAGGAAAGACAGTTTGGGAAGACGACGCGCTTCGGATTTCCTGTATCGGGGTCGCATTAACGTTACAAATAAAAGCTTGTAAATCACATGAATTTAGTAACGTTTTTTTCATCACAACAAAATTGGCGACGAGCATATTAGCGACCCCGACGAAGAACCCACACGTCCAGCAAGCACATTTCTTCACAGCTTGAGGCAGGATTTCAAGGAAGTTGTATGACTCGATATTTTCATGCTGTTTTCAACAGGACTTGGTGATTGATGTAGCGGTAGGATTAATACTTTGTTTATCAGTTGTTTTGTGCCAAGAAAACCAGATTGAAAATGTCTACACGCCGCATTTTACGTTTTGAGATTGTCTGACTTTGTCAAGCAAACAAGTCTTTTGTGCTCTTGCGCAAGGCCTGCGCACGTTTGATTTTTTTTTGGGTTAGTTCATCATTTTTTTTTTTTTTTCAAACTTAGCGAACTTGCTGGATTATTATTTTCTCCTTTCCAAGGAAATATTTGTTGTGAAGTTTGTTTCATCATAATTTTTGGTCATGGCTTCTGGAAATGCTTGGAATCTTAGCGCTCCTGAGCCATTCATGCCAAAAGATGGAGCTACTCTAAGATGGGAGGAATGGCGAGAATATTTTGTGAATTACATTTCAACTTTTGAAGATGAAGAAGAACTTACTCCAGAAAGGAAGAAGAAAATTATTTTACACTGTTTAGGTGCAAAGGGTCTGAAAATTTACAACAGTATTAACAAAAAAATTAGAGCACCTGAGCAAGGAGATGTTTTTAGTCATGCTCTTGAAGATCTTACAGAGTATTTTAGACCTGCCGTGTGCGTAGCTGTTGACCGATTTAAATTTTATCATAGGAAGCAACAATTTGAGGAATCTGTGGATAATTACGTTGCTGCACTCAAGAATTTGGCATTGTCATGCAAGTTTGGTAATCTTCATGACGAACTCATTAGAGACCAAATTATAATGCACACTGCCAATCCACATATCCAAGAGAAACTTTGGTCTAGAGGAGAAGCACCGTTACGAGAGGTTATTGACATGGTCAAAAGCGCTGAACTCACTGGAAGATGCGCAAAGGCTGTTCTGCGCAGTGAGGAAAAATCATTTTTGAAGTTGGAAGACAATGCTACTATTGCCATCGTCAAGAAAAACAATGAATTATCGTCTAAGAGAGTCCATTTCTATCAAGGGGAGAAGGATCATTCATTCCTGAAAGACAAAAGATCTTGTTTCAGATGTGGCAGCAAATTTCATCTGGCAAATGATAGGAAATGTCCGGCTCGGAATCAGAAGTGCTCAAACTGCGGTGTTTTGGGACATTTTGCCAAAGTGTGTCGCAGAAGAAAATTTGGTGGGGGTGACGCGAGTGTTAAGTGTGTGAGGGAATGTGACAGTGGTTCATCGGAGGAGTCTGATTCTAATTTATGCATTCTTAATGTTGATGATAAGGTACAGAATGTTAAAAACAACATGAGTAGACCCTTATGCCATGTTACGATTGCTGGCATTGATATTTCGGTTGTTGCGGATTCTGGTTCTCCCTACACTATTCTTAATGAGGAGATTTGGCAACAATATTTTGAACCTTTTTTAGGTAATTGCTTTGAAAAAACTGACATTTCTCCAAAAACATTCACGGGTGAACCTATTAGAATTGTGGGTTACAGAAATTTGCTAATTGAATTTAAATGCAAACAAGCGTACTGCAAGGTATATGTAGCGGTTTCTGGGCCGTCCGTACTGGGTTGGAAGGACCAAGGAATGTTGGGTATTATTTTGAACCCCAGTAGTAGTACACCTGTGTCTATTGTACAACATACGGAAGATTTATCAGGAAATATTGCAAAAAAAATTCCCCAATGTCTTTTCTGGCCAAATTGGAAAACTAAAGGGTTTCCAACATAAAATACAAATGAAAGATAATTCCACACCTTGTATTCACAAAGTCAGAAACATACCTGTTTCTGTGAGGGACCAAGTAGAAGAAGAACTTAAAAAACTTCAGTCAGACGGCATTATTGAACCCGTGGAATCCGCAGAATGGGTCGCACCTTTAGTTGTAGTTAAAAAAAAAAAAGGCAAATTGAGACTTTGTGTGGATCTCAGAGATCTTAACAAGAATATTTTGATTGATCAATTTCCTTTGCCAAAAATAAACTAAATGTTAACTCGCACTAAAGGTATTAGATGGTTTTCTAGTATTGATCTTAAAGCTGCTTACCATCAGGTGCCTTTACATGCTGATAGTAGAAGTTTAACAACTTTTGTGACACCTTTTGGTTGTTACAGATTTAAAAGAGTACCTTTTGGGTTGGCTTCTGCAGCAGCTATGTTTCAGAGGTTAATGCACAAAGTATTATCGGACATAAAGGATGTACTGATTTTTCAGGATGACATTTTGATAATGGGGAAGGACAGAAATGAACATGATCGTAATTTACATATTGTTTTAATAGACTGAGCACACACTGTTTGACAGCAGAAATTGATAAATGCAGATTTGCATTTAACAAAATTAATTATTTAGGTCATGAAATTTCAGATGCTGGTATTAAACCCAAATTGGAATTAGTTAATGCTGTCAAAAATGCCCCAAGACCCCAATCTAAAGATGATTTGCGAGCTTTCTTAGGATTGGCCGAATTTTACGCCAAATTCGTCCAAAATTTCTCAGAAAAAACATATATTCTGCGTCAACTTCTTAAAACTAATGTTAAGTTTGTTTGGAGCGAGGCATGTGATGAAGCATGTGAGGTAATAAAGAATGATGTGGCTTATGCCCCACCACTTCATGGTTTTGACCCCATGTTGCAAAATGTTGTCACAACGGATGCCAGTTCTAAAGGCATAGGTGCAACGTTATCCCAGATCGATGAAAAGGGAGTTGAATGGACCATAGCTTTTGCCTCGCGTTCGATTACACCGACTGAGGAAAGGTATTCTGTGATCGAGCGTGAGACACTTGCATGTGTCTGGGGTTTGGAACATTTCAGACAGTTCATTTGGGGTTTTCATGTGTTGTTAAGATGTGACCACAAACCGCTCACTAAAGTGTTGACAACAAAAGGGTTAATTTCAGCATCACCACGTATAGCTCGTTTGTCTGTTAGACTTTTAGATTTCAATTACAGTGTACAATATGTTCCGGGAGTCAAAAACGTGGTGGCAGATTTTTTAAGCAGAATGCCTTTACCTGTTGTGTGTGATGAAGATACGGATATTGAACATTTTACAGTAGCCAATGTGTTAGCTGATTGTCCAGGTATTACCAAAGAGGATTGGGAACAAGCTCAAGCTCAAGATGACATCTTTGGTGTAGTTAGCAGATATATCAAGAATGGATGGCCTAATAAACATTTGTTAGATCATAGTATGCGTGTGTTTTGGGAACTGAGACATGAACTCTCTCTGGAAGGTGGTCTAATTTTTAGGAATGGCAGGGTTATTCCCCCCACATCTATAAGAAATAGGATTATTGATATATGCCACGAAGGTCATCTTGGCATTGGTAAAACCAAATACAAAATTAAGTGTACTTATTGGTGGCCAGGTTTGGACTCAGACATTGAAAGGAAAGTGTTAGAAATGGGGTTTTTTGTTGGCAGTTAGGTTGCCCTCTGTCCAAGCAAGAACCCTCACTCTAGTCAGAGTAAGTCACACACAATCCAAAATCAGCCTGTGCTCACCCTCCGGTAGCTTGGCACGAGCAGTCAGGCTTAACTTAGAAGGCAATGTGTAAAGCATTTGTGCAATAAATCATACAACACCATAGCATAACACCACAAAAATACACCACACAGTATTTAGAAAAATATATAATATTTATCTGGGTATCTTCAGGTCAAAACGATCAAAGTTGCAATATGAATTTGTAAAGATATCACTGAAAAGTGATATAAAGAGGGTCATTCTGACCCTGGCGGCCGGTGGCCGCCAGGGCCACCGACCACGGGAGCACCGCCAACAGGCTGGCGGTGCTCCAACGAGCATTCTGACCGCGGCGGTTCAGCCGCGGTCAGAAGCGGAAAGTCAGCGGTCTCCCGCTGACTTTCCGCTGCTCGTTTGAATCCTCCATGGCTGCGGAGCGCGCTCCGCAGCCATGAGGATTCTGACCCCCCCTACCGCCATCCTGTTCATGGCGGGAAAGCCGCCATGAACAGGATGGCGGTAGGGGGGGTCGCGGGGCCCCTGGGGGCCCCTGCCGTGCCCATGCCATTGGCGGCCGCCCGCCAGCCCAGCGGGAATGTCAGAATTACCGCCGCGGTCTTTCGACCGCGGAACGGTAACCTGACGGCGGGACTTTGGCGGGCGGCCTCCGCCGCCCGCCAAGGTCAGAATGAGGGCCATGATTCTCAGAATAGAGAGCAGGAAGTATGGAGGTAACAATCTTCCTTGACTGGACTGGCACTTTATTCTATTGGCCATTTACCTCTAAGGCTGAAGTCAATAAATGCCAGTTTATAAAGGTCCAGGACCAATGCTGGCACCTCTGGCTCTTTCTCATGCACCCCAGGGTTAATGACAACTGGCAGAGGAGAAACAGTGAGACAGTGGCAGGAGAGAAGGCGAGTGACAGAGAAGAGATAGATGGAAAGAGAGCTAAAAAGCAGGGGTGAGGAGACCATAGCTGGTTTGAAAACTTTTGCCAGAACCTGCACTTTTTAAAAAGAATGCCACTATTGCCCATGAAACGTCACTATCACCAGAAACGTTTTAAGGCATAGGCAAAGTGGGTCCTGACCAAGGCCTCACCCTTTTTTGGAGGGGGGCATGATGGGATGCTGCTTTTGTCATAGAGGTCCTTTTGTTACTGTGCAATTCATAAGTTACAATCATAATCTAGGACAGTGAGCCAAGAACTGCCATCAAAGAGTTGCATGCAAACTGCATCGTACAGATAAGAAAGTTATGTTTTTCCCAGTCTTTGATTACCCTAATTTTACTAAAAAGGGTTTGTTAGGGTAGAAATAAATTAGTAACGTTGACCCCAACCACTGTGTTATGTTCTGAATCCTGGGTTTATGCTTCCCTATACCAAGTACTCTTAAAAGATTCCTACCAATATGGATGATGTGAATCCTACACCTTGCAGTCCCCTTTATTTTATGTACAGTTTGACACATTCATTCATTGTCTCTATATGTGCGTATGATGTAAAGTGCTCCAAACACCCTACGCTGGTAAGGGAGGTGCACAAATGAAATACATGTGAGAGGCGGGCAATCCTGAAATGAGAGTCCCTGTTAGAGGATGGATGGTGAGGAAATCATTGAAGAGCCCCAATAAAGATTGGTGTATTGTGGTGCATGTAAGGTCACTATTTGCTATGCTTTATTAACTAACAGAATAGATCATTAAAAATGTGTTGTAGAATGCCATTTTACCCCACATGTTCTCTGAGGGGGAGCCCCCGACCCCCACCCCCACTCAAGCTTCATTGTAATGGTCAGGTGTGCTCGCTATGCACCCTATTGGGGCTGTTCTGAGAAATTTGCCAGGGCTGCTTTGGGTTCCCAGACTGGCCATGGTGAGAATTACTCCAAAGTACTGGTTTTATTACTTTGCTTTGAAGATTTTGGCAGTAACCCTCCTGTAGCCCTCTTATCCGACTATAGTTTATAATCTCCATAGCTGCCAAATCCCTCCATGATTGCTTCGACTCCAGGGGTAGCTTGAAGCGGGTTATAAATGGGAGTGGAAAAGTCCTCAATATCTGAAATAAAAATGCAGAAAGGACCTTGCAATCCCTATTCAACATGGTTATTACAAAATTCATGGACTAATAATTGTAAAATGCATAAGAAGAATTGCTAGTAAAAATCAGAAATTTCCGGACCACTGCATGCACAACTCGGCCCCTTATGAAGAATAAGAAACATGGCAAAAACAAACCTAACAGTGTAAGCAAGACAGGTGAAAAAATTGAAGTCACATAGTAAGCTGTCAGAGTAGCACGGATATTGCAGCTGTTGTGGTTGTATAGGTTACTAATGTGTGACTATACAAGGCCATATTAAACGTGATTGTAAAAAGTTTGCCTCCAGAAAGTGATGGGAAGTACTTGATCATGTTTAGCATGATTTTAATGCAGCTCATGAATTCAGGCTCCAACTCACCAGACAAGAAAAATAACTTTCTGAGAGTATTTTCATGGAACACGTGATTTAATTGAAAGAATGTGATGTATCTTCGGCATCCGATGGAGGAAATTACATTCATATATTTGAATACACTAATCCTATATTGGCATTTAATATTAGAAGGATCAATGGAAAAAAAACATTTTTGGATTAGTCACCACAAACAACCTAATTAATGGTGTTAATACCAATATATGCAAGCTACATATTTTGGTTTTAAACAATGTCATAAGTAGTGGAAATATGCAAATTGTGTTCATTGATGAGTTTAGTGATGGAACAGGGTTATTTGAAGGATTTTAACACAAAACTGGACTCAAGAGAGCTGTTTGACTCATGGCCAGAAGATATGCTACTTTGGATGTCGGGTCATTGCTAGTGGAAATGGAGCCATTATGCCCCTTTCTTCTATGACAATAGCTAAAAGACTTAATAAAAGAACTGACAAATTCTGAATGTATACGGTGGGAACAATTGAGTACACAAAAACACAAACAGATGCTAAAACCACTACAGATGTATTAAAAAGTTCATGAAGATGAAATAAGACTTGGGGGGTTATTACAACTTTGGAGGAGGTGTTAATCCGTCCCAAAAGTGACGGTAAAGTGACGGATATACCACCAGCCGTATTACGAGTTCCATAGGATATAATGGACTCGTAATACGGCTGGTGGTATATCCGTCACTTTACCGTCACTTTTGGGACGGATTAACACCTCCTCCAAAGTTGTAATAACCCCCTTATTGTTAACTCACTAACAAGTTGTCTTATATGCATCTTCCAAAAAACCTGACACTATGAGCCTTATTATGATTTTGGCAGACAAAAAAGCCTGTCTGCTGAAATCCCGACGGGGAGTTTGCTGCCATTGTGGGTGCCTCCCTGCAGGCCCATTACGTGTTTCTGGCTGGGTCAGTGGGCAGAAGCCTCCATTTCCACCCACTGGCCCAGTGGGAAACAGCCTATATCATTGTCTCCGGCTCGTATGCTGTAGTGTGCAGGGTCCGCCTTCACTGTCTGCAAAGGTGCTGGCCAGGGGTCCCTTAAACCCGTTCTCTGCCAGCCTTTTTATGGTGATGTTACCACCATGAAATCGCTAGCGGAGAATGAAGTCGTAATCCCCAGGGCAGCGCTGCTTGTACGCTGCCCTCTCAGATTAGGACTGCCACGGCCTCCGGGTTGACTAATCCTAGTGATGCTGGTGATCCATCATAATATGGCAGTGGTTCCACTGCCACTGCGGACCTGGTGGTCATGAGACCGCCAGGTTAGTAATGAGGCCCAGTGTGTTATCCTCTGGAATATAAAGCTTTGTGTGTGTATGCCATTTGAACAGGCATCTGCTTCCAGTGTGTTTCAGTGTCATATTGATGCATTGTTTCAACCATACATGGGATCACATACTTTCATTTACATCTTTATTACTTCTAATTTAGGGGCAAACAGCTAAGAAAAGTAATGACTGTGCTGAGGCATAAGGTTTAACCAAACAGAGATATCCATCTCAGTCATACTAAGTCAAAAGGGGAAAACATCCCAAGAATGTGTGAGTACAGGTCATTTTAATGTCAATACCCGAAATATTAATATTATTTTGGCCACAAGTTTCCATTAAGTTTCTGAGAAAGACGATTTATGTGGCTTTGAGACCAGGGCCAAGAGATGCTGAAGTGTTTGAAAAATGAATTCACAAGGGTTGCAATCCTACTTGCATAAAAATACAAATCCACTCTAGGGAGCTATACAGAACCATTGCAATAGCCTTGAAAGTGTATTCTTTTAATTGAAAATTAACCACCCCTTCCTATATATTTAGCTGAATTTGCTGAGACCTGGCACTGCTTTATTTGCTCTGTTATGGTTAACAGATGTTTCAGTTAGTCTTGAGAATTAGAAAAAGGGAGAAACAGATAAATATTCTATTTTACCTTCAAAGCTGCAAGTTGAATTTGCTGATTTACAATATATTAGTATTATCTATATTGATTAATATATACTTTTCTTGCTGTACTGGACACGTGCTGCTCCCAAGTTTAATTTGATCTAGCATCACTCTTGTCATCTGCATTTAGCATGTGGAATGGACAGTTTGAGCAATCCAGGAGCCATTTTGAAAAAAGTTTCTCCCTTTAGCAACACATTCTCCTCTATATTCAAATACTTAATGGAAGGATGATCTGAATAAAAATGTAAAAGGTGTATACGTGTTGGTTTTATTTTAAGAAAAGTCATTTTGTATGCAAAAAAGCTACCTAAAAAACTTTATTTAATAAAAAACAAGCCCTGGCAAATTTTCTCTTGATCAATGTTTAAGTAAGAGTGGTTATTTGTTGCCTATTCCTATTTACGATTAGTACTCCTGCTGGTTTTCTTTGATGGGTTGCAAGCCAATTTTGCTTTGGGACTTTCTTCCTTGTCTCTAGGAGCCTGGTGCAGCCATACATTCCAACTCTAAGTTACTTTTTGTTTGCTCTCCAGATTATACACTACGTTAAGCATACCTTTCAACTTGTGAGTGTTTCATAATTGTGGGCAGCTTATCCTTACTTTCTAGAAGAATCTGTTCTCATCTTGTTTGTTTGTGTTAACAAGAGTAGCAGCTGAATATTCTTGCTGCTTTCTACTTATCGTAAAGTTGGATTCTGCCTCCTTTGCAGCAAATGCTACAATTCTAGCAAAATAATCTCTTACAAGAAATTATATATACATAATTGCATTGAAGATCGTTTTTCGACAAATCACAATTCATAAATATAACTTGTTGCTGATCATCTGTGAAAATTACAACCCCAACAAAAAAAAAAAACTTACTTCTGGGAAAGCTAAGAGGACCTTTGGATCAGAAAGTTACTTCAGACAAGCACACTATGAAAGAAGGAAGCAGAGAAAAAATAGCCTTTCTATATACTCTTTCCAGCACCTATGCCAGTACTGCACAACATGAGTAGAAAGGGCCTGGATGCACTGCTATTGCAATTTTTAGTGCATATCGCATTGCCAAACTGATGGGCTCTGCTGAAAATAAATAGAAAGTGCCACCATGTAGTGGACTGTCATAAACAACTGCCAGTGTTAAGAATTAAGGGCCTCATTATGAGTTAGGCGGCTGGACCACCAGACCGCCATGTTGGTGGTGCCAAAAAACTGCCATGTTGGTGGTCATTCATACCGCCCTATTACGAGTTACACAGGCCGACCGAGTTACACTAGTTGCCGACCACCAAACAAAAATGCCAGACCGCTGACGGCACGGCGGTCTCGCTATAGACGGTCTGACCTCCAGTTCCAACAGCACCACGACCAACCACCAAGCATATTACAAGCACACAGTGGCCGTGGCAGTCAGCCATTGTCGGTCTGAACCATGGCGGATTGTGATCAGCAACGCAAGAGACAACTGCACATTGGGTAAATTTGAAAACAACACAGTTGACACACATTGACACAGTGGACGCACCTGCAAAGGACACTATAAAACACACCCCTTCACACACTACAATCCTTTGTATTTTCACCACAAACACAGAAGCCACAGCATCTTAGTTCTAAAACACTGCATAGATTAGGCACTCCTTTTTTCACCATCTCATAGAGAACCCTGCACACACTTTTGTCCATTTACATCCTTTTACACTTCTCCTGTTTAGTGAGTCACCCGTAGTTTCTTTTTTTTACCATGTCATGTTGAAACAATTCCTGTTTTTCAGAAGATGAGTTAAGAGTCATGGTGGATGAAATCATAAGAGTAAAGCCACAATGGTTCGGATCAGCACACTCCTCTCAGTAGAAAAATTGATATGTGGGACAGGATAGTCGACAGAGTCAATGCTGGAGTCACCACCCTGCACACAAGGGAGGACATAAAAAGAGGTGGAATGACCTCAGGCGAAAGGTCCATTCCCTGGTCTCCAGGCACCAGTTGTAGGCCAAGAAGACTGGTGGTGGCCCTCTCAGTTCCCCATTACAACTGTTTCCCTTGGAGAAGAAAGTCCTGAACATCCTACATCCTGAGGGTTTGACAGGAATACTTGGGGGAGTGGAGTCTGGTAAGTTACAACACAAAAATAACACCAAAATGCCATGTCATGCATAGCCACAGCTCACCTTTTGCCACTTCTACTGTTACTCCACTAACCAGCCCAGTGTTCACTTGTCCAGAAACCCCTATTTACCACCTCCCAATTGAAGTATACTCACCTGGAAAGATACCATGTGTATGGTGTGTGTAGTAGAGGGAGTGACCTGACTGCAACTCCCAGCAGGCACTGTTTCAGCAACTCCAACCACCAGTACAGTGGTCATTTGTCTAAATACCCCTGTTTGTGAACTCCCAAATGAAGTGCACTCACCTTGGAGGATACCATGTGTATAGTGTGTGTAGTACAGGCACTAACATGACTGCTAAGGCAAGAAGGCTCTATTACTGCTACTCCACTCACCAGCCCTGTGTTCTCTTCTCCAAATACCATATTTGGTAACTGTCAATTGAAATGTACTCACCTGGGGGATAACAATTGTATAGTGTGTGTAGTACAGGGACTAACATGACTGCAACTCCAAAGAGGCACTGTTTCCATAACTCTAAACACCAGACCAGTGTTCTCTTTTCCAAATACTCTTGTTTGTTATCTCTCAATTGAAGTGTACTCTGTAACTCCAACCACTAGACCAGTGGTCACCTGCTAAATACCCCTGTTTGTGAACTCCCAAATGACGTTTATTCACCTGGAAGGATAAGAGTTGTCAAGTGTGTGTACTATAGAGAGTGACATGACTGCAACTCCCAGAAGGCACAGTTTTAGTAACTCCAAACACCAGCTCAGTAGTCACATGCGTCAACACATCTGTTTTTCAACTATTAAATGAAGTATACTCACCTAGGAGTAATTAAGCACAAATCATGCAGAAATCAAAGACCTATCTGTCAACATAGATCCATCTTGACTTGCTAACCAAAGTTGAAATACTGGAGGACAGGAATGACACTCAGTGTGCACAACAAGTAATCATAAGGCCTCAAGATTCCTCACCACATTGTTATAGACAGCAGACACATTCACACTGCACTGTGCACATGATGACTACAGTCACATATACAACAAAGTCCTGGGTCTGCCTGCATCCCACTCAACTAGGCCTCCTACTGGGCAAAGACATATCTTGCCTAAGCACTGTTTTGCCTGCACTTATGGCAAGATGGCATTCTCATGCCATCCTCCCAAGTGCTAATGATCTGCACATGTCAGCAGCTGCTTGTCTTAAATGGAATAGACATGCTTCACAAATGTCATGTCAAGCCAACCAAAACCATGTGTACTTGCCACAATTCTATTAACTAACTTAACTTTGTACAAGTTCTCTGCTTACTGTGGCACTAAACTGTTGGCAGTAGATGTCACAATACAACCAGTAACATTGTACATTTTACATCAACAGGTCCAGCTGCCACAGGGCACACAGAGGCCACAGAACAGACTGCCACTACCACCCTGGATGAAGCCCTCAGTAAAGAAGGCACTCCTGGATGTCTGGATGTGTAGGACTGTTCAGGCCCTTCTGGGCAACCCGGTCAGACACCAACAGTGAGTCTCACTGTGGCCACATCAACACCTCCCAACCCAGTTGCCTCAACATCACAGGCAACTATTCGCCCCCCAACCTGTGTCCCTAGCACAGTGTCTAATATATTGTGCCCCCAGTCCTGGATCCTGAGTTGCAGTGCAACACTTCCGATAATGAGGATCCAGGGCCCAGTTGGAGAGGGCAGCCTGCGCAAGGGCACAGGTCCGTGGGGGGAGGCTGCATGGGGGGATTCTGTGGGCCAGTGGGGTGAGGCCACAGGGGCTGCTCTTAGCCAGCACACCATCAGCCATGTCATGAGGGCCCATCAGGAGTCCCAAGCCGTGATGGGCCAGGTGCTAAATGAACTCCAGGAAATCAAGCAGCTACAGAGGGGCATGCACAGAGACAGACGGAAACAGGTGGAGGCCCACGACACCAACATGGCCTCCCTAACAGGGGTGTTAAGGGACATTCACAGCACCCTGAGCAGGGCTTTTCAACAACAGTCTACCCCTTCCTTTGGCTTATCAACACCAGGCACATCTACATCAGTGCCAGCCACTGGAAGGCAGGCCCTGCCAGCCCCAGACACCACTGCCTCCGTAGCAGCAGACCCCCCACTACCACCACACAAGTGGGGACATCCAGCAAAGAATCAAGAGGTGCAGATGGCAAGACACCCACCACTGCCATCAAGTGACCTCTTCCTAAAGGACCTCCTGTGTGTGCCACACATTCACTTTGTTGACTGATCCTCAACAACATACCAGTTCCAGTGGAAGGAGTACCCTGGACTTTGGACTCCCAATGGTGTGGCATCTACTCCAATTATTTCATTCATCATGACTGACCCCTTCACTTTACATTTTTGTTTCTTCATGTCCCAAGTGTATTTTCTGTGGTAGCACTGTAATAGATTCATCCATCACAAACTCATTGTTTGCTTGCTTAATTGTCAACTTTTAGCTATGTTGAGATGTAAGACTATGAACGATATGATGAAGGCACAAGCTACTTGTACAGGCAGGGATATGTTACAGGTACAAAATGTCCAGCTCAGGATTACAACCATTATACACCAACACATTAGTACAATTGTCTGGTCAAACCAAAAATTTAATTCCAGTGTACACCACATAGGCTGTCAATATGTCAGGACTTTTAGAAACAAGAATGTGTGACTCATACTGCGTCAGAGTAAATATTTCAAGGTACAGGCCCCCAGACCATGGTAGGATGGGCTTTGTCAGACATTGTCTGATAGAATAGGCAAACATTAAAGTTGTTGATGTCAGCAGCTTGAGTCTTATCACACACCATACCAAAGTAATCCACGTCACATAATCCAAGATACAGACAGAGGGCAGTACAACAGTCCCTGATCACAGGCCCATCATAATCCAGTTACAATGCATCTGGTGGTATGACACAAACATATGTCAGTGGTGTGGCACAGGCACTGTGGCCTGCAATGATGAAACACATCTACAGCTACATACATGTCAGAGAAAAGAAAGGGGTGTTTAACCAATGCGAAGGTAAAATGACTTGGTAAAAAGCAAGGACCCATTTCTTATGACCACATGATGACACAAATAAGGCACCATGCCCACCATAATACACAAAACAAGTCCAATATGCACTTCTGTACCTTCACCTAAAACTGTACAAACTGTCTTGGAACAGGTCTTGTACACCTAAATGGTGCAACCTACATTACCTGGAACAGTCCATGCCCACTTTATATGTCAGAGCAGCATCAGATACCTGCCAGTGTCACAGCTCTGAAGTGCCCACATGAAGATGATATGGTAAATATACTTGTACAAAGAAAAAAACAAGGAGTATAGGCTTGAAGCCATACCTATGACACTAGTCATAAGCAACTGGAAAACAAAGTACATTGCAAGGAAACTGATGCAAACAAAGTAACATCATCAAGGTGGGGATGTATCAAAAGCTTTCTTATCAAGCAGTCTTTGGCTGATTATTGCAGAGTATCATCTTCCTAGTTGTTTCGAAAAAAAAAAGAGCTCCACACATCATCACAACTACAGTTCATAATACAGTCACAGTCATTTCATGACATACTTACACTCATGAAAAATAGCTGTTGATGAGATCTTCTCGTAGGTCAGCTCCTTCCTTGTCACCACTGTCATCCTCAGTTGGCATTTCATGAGTCTCACCTGATAAAACTGCAGGCTCCATCTCCTCTGGGATATACGGGTTATTCCACCACAGGGTGATGTTGTGGAGCATGCAGCATGTCACATTGATCTGACAGACTTTTCCGGATGAGTAGAGGAGGGCTTCACCAGTCCGATCAAGACAGCAGAATCTGGCCTTCAGGATTCCAAAAGCCCTCCCACTGGCCACTGTGTTCTTCCATGGGGTTCCTTGACGAGGACTTCACCTGGCTTAGTTGGATTCCTCAGCATCGTCAACAAACTAGGACCGTTTAGATATGCTGAGACTCCTGTCAAGGAATGGGAAAGAAGCGCAACAATGAGTCACTCACTTTCTGATTTTAAAATCTGACACTGTTCATACACAATCAAGACAGATGTGACTTACCAACCATACAGGCCCTCTCTGGGTGTAGTTGTGACATCAGTTGGGGTATGATGTTTCCCATTATGAAGGAATCATGGCCTGAACCAGGATATCAAGCATAGACATCTGATATGTAGAGATCCGCCAAACAGACAACTTACATGTTGATGGAATGGAAGTTCTTTTCAGTTGCAAAAAGTTGTTTAGAGGCCTACAGTTGCACCAAGCCAACACTTGTGCCATCAATGTCCCCAACCACATGTCGTATGCAGCCAAAACCATAAAAGTCGTCCTTCACATTGGCTAAATCATCACGTCAGGGGAACCCGATATAGCTGTCAACGTGTTTCATCATTGCTGAAAGGAAATACTTAAACACCAGACTGAACATTGGTTGGGACATAGCAGATAGGGTCACTTTATGTTGGAGGGACCCTGTGGCCAGGAAGTGCAAAAATTACATGACTATTGCAATGGGTGGTATGCTGGTTGGATAACTAATAGCTGGCATGAGATCTGGCTCCAACTGATGGCATAAGTCCACTATTGTTTGCCTATTCAGACAGTAGTACATTATGATATGGCATTCTTCCATGGGCTGAAGGTCTGGCAGTGAACTGTAGACAGGAGGTTGTCACATCCTCCCTCTCCCATGGTACCTATGTGTGACAAGTCATGATTTGTAACATTAGTCAGTGTGTTCACAGCAACAAACATCATGCATTCCAATAATATCATGTGACAATGCATTTGTGACTGGATAGACATGACACCCAGAGCACATCCCAGCTGACAACTACACAACGGTTACATGTGACGCCCATTTCAACATGTGTCCATAACATGGACTTTGAAAAAATTCATAGATGTGCAACACAATTGACCACCAAAATGACCATCAGTGGTGGTGGACAGTGCACCGCTGTTAATGCCATCTGTGCCCTGCAACATACTACAATGTTGTTTGAGTACAAGGACATACATGACAAGACACAATAACGATTTTCTGATGCAAAACAACAAGTACTGTAGTTGTGACGCAGTTCAAAAAGCCCAATGCAGCATTTCAGGCCACCAAATGGAGGATGCCCGACCTACTCACCTGGACATTAGGAACTACCTGCGACCCCCGGCAGAAGCCGTCATGGTGGTAGGCAGTTTCAAATGCGGCGGACACAGCCACAGGTTAATGTATTTGCCTGTGGCAGTAGTGGGCCAATGGGTGTGTCTGCCCGCAGTGACGACTGCGTATGTGGCGGACATGACCGCCATATTGTGCCGATTCACTCATTTAACTCCTGACACTGCTGTCAGCAACATTTCCATGACCTGAGCGGTTCTGTGCCGCCTCTGCGAGCAATCATGCTACATCCAGCAGGTGATAGGACCCCTGCCTTCCCTCCAAAGGAGCTAGAGAGGCTTCTTAATGAGGTCCTACCCCTGTACGAACAGCTCTATAACTCACAAAAGGAGCAGATCAGTTCCTCAAGTGCACAATTTTCTCTGTATTTCACCATCCTTTTCATCATCAATGGCTACATTGTGCCCCTGTTTGCCAGTTAGACGTCTTGTGTGCCTCTTGTTGTAGCCTGTGGGCATCAATGGGATGTACATTGTGCAGGTATTGGTGGCCAGTACTATATGTTAAGTTCAATCACAGTGTGTTGTGTGAGGTGCTATGGGGTGCAAGATCCTCCTAGCGTTGAATGCACATTACTAGACAAGGAGACTTTACTGCCATCCAATTACTTTTCTTTCTTTATGATGGCTGTTAACATTGGACAACATGTATATGCCTGACAACATGAGTTGTGTATGCATCTTGTATGAGTCATCTGAGGATCTTGTAAGCAATGTGTATAGTACCACAGGTCTTTCAACTTACATCTGGCCTTGCCAAACTGCTGTCTGGAATCCATGTCCTGACTCACTTTGCCCTTCAGGTTGCCACACACACCACATGCCAAGCTGCTGATAGCCACGTGATGTACTGTCATGCATGGAAATGACGGAAATGGAGTGTCATGTAGGTTCTGTATGCTCAGCCTGCAGAGACCCCAGGGCCTGTCAAATATGTTCTCCCAGTATGGGACATAGTCTAAGCTGTGGTAGAGTCACTGTGGGTATGCAACTGTCGCACAGTGGCCACTCCTTGTACACCAGCAGATCCTGTCATGTGGACAATATGATGCTCTAGTGGGAAAACGTGCCCTGAATGCCTCAGTCCATTGACTAGATTATGAATGGGTACTGAGGTGAATCATTAAAGTAGTCTATATGTGCATTTTGCATCAGAGTCAATGTGTGTTTTTGACTCATGACAGGTCCCTTGCTCCCACAGCTCTGTTGTCGCCTTCACACAGGTCATATTTTTCTATACAGGTGTATTCCTGCCTGTCACATTGCCAAGTGAATGTGTCAGGTTCTGACATCGCCCCCTGACGAGTAAGGATGAGGCATGTGTGACATAGTAGATGAGAGATTGTTTGTGTTGACATGTCATGTGGTGCATACAGATGTGTCATGCCTATTGGCCCTGGAACCTAGGACACAACTGTGTACAATCCACAAACAATTTGCTATCAAAGCACAACATGTGGCTGTGTACATTGATCAATCAAGTACTGTTTGTTTTTGTAGTGGGTGTAAATGCTATGCAAGAGACCACTACTACTCAGTGTTACAGGCCAAAAAAAGGAAGTGATGGATCACTGTCCTCAGCAATGTGTCTGGTCAAATGAGTATATTGTCATCTGCCCCCAGATGCTACTTGTCTTAAGCATGTGACCGGTGCTGGTGCCTCAATACTGCCTTAAATGTGAAGATGGCCATCATACATGTGGCAGAGCATACATTGTTCTTTGGTGTAACTACAGATCAATACATTCCCTTAGTAAGTAGGGAATGTCCATTTAAATGGTTTATGTACCATCACTGTTGCCAACATTCCTTGTGCCTACATGTCAGCATGTGTCCCTTTCGCTTTTGGAAAACATTTGTAAGCTGCTGTTTCATGCATGGTTTACCTGTGTTAATGGGATGATTTCTGTATACCGTCACATATATGTGCATGCCAACCAGTGTGCAGAATTGGAAATTTACAATGGGGCTACATTTCATGTGGTGACACATCCAGGAGTGTGTCGCCATGAATTATTGACTGACTGTCATGACCACACAAACTTGCCAAGTCAAATCAAAGAAGTGCATGAGAAAAGCAAAGAGATATCCTCAGTGGAGACAGCAAAGCCCAAACTGGAAGAAGGTTTGCAGAGTAATCTTGCGCTTATTTCAAAGGAAGAATCAAGAAGAGAAGATCCAAGATGGCCGCTGTGAGTCCTGAAGGTTAGTTACAGTTCTAGTCTTGCAATCGGTTGGTTGCAAGGTTACGAGCTCTCCAGCTGGAAGCCTTGCACTTCAACTGAGGTCTGACAGGAATCAGCTGTGTGGAGAGAGAGCGCGCTTCAGAACAGAAACTCCTGTGAGGTAAAATTACATTTGAAGATTATATTACAGAAAACAGATAAATATTGTCAAGGTTTATTCGAAGAGTTTGATAGTAGACCGTTCCCGTGGAAGTCGGCAAGGCTACAGAGTTAATGTATGAATTAACCTTATGTTTACAAGGTTCTTGTTTAAGATATTAAAGTCAAAGAAAAAACAAACTTTAAAAGAGCAAGTATCTACAAATGTCAAGGTTATAAACAAAGGCCAAGTTTAAAGGAGAAACGAACTGTTAACAAATAAGCATTTACAAATTCAATGGTAATAAACCAAAATAGAGTTTAAAAGAGAAACAAACTTAAATAAACAAGCATTTACAACTACAAGTTATCGACAGATGTCGAAGTAAGGAAGGAGAAACTAACTGTAATAAACAAGCATTTACAAATACAAGTTATCAACAAATGTCGAAGTAAGAAAGGAGAAACGAACTTTAATAAACAAGCATTTACAAATACAAGTATTGACAGAAGTCACAATAAGACAGGAGAAATTAAATAACATCAGCTGATTTGAAGAACGCATTATCACCAACTATATATATATATATATAGCAACATAAAACCAATCTCTAACAAAGGTTCAGAAGTTCTTCCAGAATCAGTAATAAGCATTTTTTAAGAAGAGCTATCATTTATAGAGAGAAGCAAGGCTACAGAGGACTCAGGGTGAGTGAAGAAATAATAGAATTAAAGAGAATTAAGTGTTGAGAGTAGAAAGTGAAAAACTGATGTTGTATGTCCCTAGTAATTGCGACTGTGACTCTTGCAGGTGCTGTATCCAATCTTAGATGTGAAGAGGCAGACTGAGTACTGGCGTTCATCATCTCTGTGGCAGTCTCTCTACCATCCCATTCCCCTTCCCCCCTCAGGGGTACTCAGCACAAAGGATTAATATTCGTTGTGGGTAGCTCGGGTCGGGACTGAGGAGTTATCTTCTGCTTCTGAGGAAATCGAATTGAAGTATCCTGACACTGACACATACCCTCACCTGTCATGGCATGTCATTTGGCATGTACAACTGCAGTAGCAATGAGGGACAAGACGTGTATGACTAGATATTGTAGCCACAATGTGCAATTCCATGCCATTGATGTGGCATCATGTAGCAAAGTGCACTACACATGTGTAATGGGGTAGGTCAGTAACCTGACTGTTGCTATGCGTCATGCAGTGACTTGCAGCTATATTAGTTGGGTATAACCATTCATCCACAGACATCTGGGTTTGCAGTACCAAAATGGAGACAGTACAGTGATGTAGCTTCCCATTGGACAACATGTGAGGACCTTCTAAAAGTACTTGAAAATCTCTGGGCCTCTCCAACATACAAAGGACTAATGGTATGTAATTGTAAAGAGTGCCAGACATTA
This sequence comes from Pleurodeles waltl, assembly GCF_031143425.1. NCBI lineage: Eukaryota > Metazoa > Chordata > Amphibia > Caudata > Salamandridae > Pleurodeles > Pleurodeles waltl. The sequence goes on along the minus strand of NC_090438.1, from coordinate 622,606,516 downwards.
GTGGTGATTTCCTGAGGATTTGATGATTCATTTTGTTGTGGATTTTAGGGTCATATCTTGCTGACTTTTTGCACATTATGGCCCATATTCATACTTTTTTAGTGCCTCATTTGCGTCATTTTTGGACACAAAAGCGGCACAAACTTACAAAATACAATCGTATTTTGTAAGTGTGTGCCGCTTTTGCATCAGAAAGCGGCGCAAATGCGGCGCTAAAGAAGTATAAATATGGGCCTATGTCTAAAGTGTACATTTCCATGGCAAATGTGTGGCATATCTGAGCAACACTGGCACTACCTTCATGACTCCACTGGGACAAAGTTCACATGGTGAAGTGTGCATTGTTGATATGTTTTCAGTGTCACCTTCTTCAGGCTACTGCACTGTTGTCAGCAACATGGCATGTTCTGTGAGCATCATTTCTTATTGTTGTGTGATTGTGTATGTGATAAATAAATGTCTGCATGACATTATGTGGGATCTGTGGGAATGCAGTTGGCATTGGGCTACAATTGTATGACAACAGGTAGCTGAGGTATGCTCCATGAGGCAAAGCCTGATGTGGTCTCCTACTTTTTCAATGATTACTGTGATTGCACAACTTCAGCCATGCAATTGTAGTTGTCTGAGATCCTGATTTTCCTGTGGGCAACTGTTGACAGTTCAGATGGCATGCATGCATATGGTATGGTACATGTATGGGCCACTTAGGTGGAGTTTGTTGCTGGGGTCTACTTGACATCATGGTAATGCTTGGTAATCAGAGCTGCTGTTCAAGTGTATTCATGGACCCTATTTCTCTTTGTGTTTGCAGCATTAGCCCAGGGAAGTGAATGAGACAGGGGTTAGCTGAGTGGAGAAGCATCAGGCCACGAGACCTTGTGTCAAGACACCACTGACACAGAGGGACCCAGTGGCCCGGAAGGTGAGGGGAGTGCCACGGAGGGGACCGGATCTACATCTTCTTCATTGGATTCTTCCTTCAGTGGCCACTTCCTAGTGGTGGTGAACCCATCGGGATCTACTACAGTACCATCTTTGTCTGCCACCCCCAGTTCTGCTGCCACCCTCCCTGTTGCTCCCCACCCATTTGTCCGTGCCTGCTCATCCAAGAGGGTAGGCATCTCCTTTGCCACAGGCACCTCTGCCCCGGCCTCTGTTACCCCTGCTGCCCTGCCTGGGGAGGCTATTGACCTCCTGAGGAGGGTCACACTGTCATAGTGAATGCTATCCAGGGGTTGGCCTGCCAACTTCAGCAGACCAATGCTTTTCTGGAAGGCATTCATAGTGCCATGTCTGGCCTACAGATAACTTTTCAGGCTCTGGCCTTCTCACTGATAGCAGTCAGTCACCCCCCACCTTCCGTACCCCCTCCACCTCCCTCTTCCCAATCCGAATCCCAGATTCTTCTACCTATCCCAAGCACACAGACAGATCCGTACGCACCCACCTCAACACACAAAAGCAGCACGCCTAAACAGAAACACCACAAGACACACCGGAACACAAACACTCAACACACACCAAACACACAACATCAGCCAACACTTCCCCAAACACCCCACCACCTCCAATGGCCCACACACTACATCCAGCATACCCACAGGCACCACCACAACAGGCAGTGACACACCCACCACACCCACCATACCTGCAGACACCACCCCAGTAGACACACAGACATCCACCACATCCACCATACCCACAGACACCACTCCAACAGACACACAGATATCCATCCCATCCACCATACCTGTAGACACCACCCCAACAGACACACACATCCACCAATCCATAACCCAGCACCTCCACCTCCCAGCTCCCCAGACACATAAACGCCCCCACTCACACATGAAAAAGACACCACACAAAAACACCCACACACCCAAGACATCTTTACTGACAAAAAATACAACCACTCCCTCAACCTCCAAATCCCCACCCCCTTCTGATGACCATCCTGTGTTCTTAAGGAAACTCTTTTTATGACCTTGCCATTTCCCCTGTTCCCTCCTCGCCATCCCAAACCCAAGAGGCCCTTACCCACATCCCAACCAATCCCTTCCGCTTCCAAGTCCCCACTGTCCCCCTGCAAGCACCCATGCCCCTCCACCCCAAGAAGAAGCCCAACTCTCCTAAGAAATAGTCCACCCCTCCCAAACCCACCTATTCCAAATCCAACACCACACCCCGGGTGATCTCTGAGGTGCCTGCCTGCCCACTTGGTGCCCCTTCCTGTGGTGGTTCCTTGGGAGTAATAGGAGTCAAGTGTTGGCATAGTACTGTGCTATGAAAGACTATAAAATGTACTGGACAATGGACCTAGACAATTTATGTTTGATTATGAACAAACCCAAATAGTAGTTTTTTGGGTATATGTTTGTCCTGCAATTCCTTTTCTACCTTTTTGTTGTTCCTGAGTAACTTGTGTTGCCTGCCTACAGTTGTGTGTAATTCACCCTGCTTGCTGCTCCCTTTGCTGTTGTTTGCAATATCTAACCTTGTGGGCAGTGCTGGTGTCACCCAAGACAAAGGTGCATGTTGACTGTATGGATATGTGTGTGTAAATGCAATTGGGGTGTCATTGCACCTCACCACCGACCCCGACGCAGCCCTCAACCTCACAAACTGGATCTCCAACTGCGCAGACATCCTTGCTCCCCTCAAACGCACGCATCGACAGACCAACACCAAAAATCCTCTCTGGCTCTCTGACACCCTCAAAGAATCAAAGAAAACTTGTTGCGCCCTTGAGAAAGCCTGGCGCAAGGACCGCACCGCTGACAACATGACCGCCCTCAAGAACGCTACCCGCGAACACCACCACCTGATCCGCGCTGCCAAAAGGAACTTTTTCACCGACAGACTGGACAAAAACAGACACAACAGCAGAGAACTCTTCAGCATCGTCAAGGAGTTGTCCAACCCCAGCGCCAACGCCAACGCCGTCAGGCCCTCACAGCATCTGTGCGAATCCCTCGCCACTTTCTTCCATCGCAAGATTAGCGACCTCCACGACAGCTTCGGACACCAGACCCAACCATACACCACCGAACCGGCATCCACGGCCATCACCCTCAACAACTGGTCCCACATCAACACGGAAGAAACCAAATCCATCATGAACTCTATCCACTCCGGCGCCCCTTTGGACCCCTGCCCGCACTTCATCTTTAACAAAGCCGACGACATCATCGCCCCGCACCTCCAGACCGTCATCAACTCTTCTTTTTCTTCTGCTACCTTCCCCGAATGCTGGAAACACGCCGAAGTCAACGCTCTACTAAAGAAACCTACGGCTGACCCGAGCGACCTAAAAAACTTCCGCCCCATCTCTCTTCTGCCTTTCCCAGCCAAAGTAATAGAGAAGACCGTCAACAAACAGCTGACCACCTTCCTGGAAGACCACAACCTGCTCGACCCCTCACAAACCGGATTCCGAGCCAACCACAGCACTGAAACCGCCCTCATCTCAGCCACTGACGACATCAGAACCCTGATGGACAACGGTGAAACAGTCGCCCTCATTCTGCTCGACCTCTCGGCTGCCTTTGACACCGTCTGTCACCGCACCCTAATCACCCGCCTCCGCTCCACCGGGATCCAAGGCCAGGCCCTGGACTGGATCGCCTCCTTCCTCTCAAACCGTTCCCAAAGAGTTTACCTTCCCTGCGTTTCGCTCAGAACCCACCGAGATCATCTGCGGCGTACCCCAAAGCTCATCACTCAGCCCGACACTCTTCAATGTCTACATGAGCCCCCTCGCCAACATCGTACGCAAGCACGACATCATCATCACCTCCTACGCCGACGACACCCAACTTATACTCTCCCTCACCAAGGACCCCGCCAGCGCCAAGACCAACCTACAAGAGGGTATGAAGGACGTCGCAGATTGGATGAGGCTCAGCCGCCTAAAGCTGAACTCTGAAAAAACGGAAGTCCTCATCCTCGGCAACACCCCGTCCGCCTGGGACGACTCCTGGTGGCCCACGGCCCTCGGCACCGCACCGACCCCCACAGACCACGCCCGCAACCTCGGCTTCATCTTGGACCCTCTTCTCACCATGACCAAGCAAGTCAACGCCGTGTCCTCTGCCTGCTTCCTCACACTCTGCATGCTCCGCAAGATCTTCCGCTGGATCCCCGCCGACACCAGAAAAACCGTGACCCACGCCCTCGTCACGAGCCGCCTGGACTACGGCAACACCCTCTACGCCGGGACCACAGCCAAACTCCAAAATCGCCTGCAACGCATTCAAAACGCCTCGGCCCGCCTCATCCTCGACATACCCCGCAGCAGCCACATCTCCGCACACCTGAGACACCTGCATTGGCTCCCTGTCAGCAAAAGGATCACCTTCCGACTTCTCACCCACGCACACAAAGCCCTCTACGACAAGGGACCAGAATACCTCAACAGACGCCTCAGCTTCTACGTCCCCACCCGCCTCCTCCGCTCCTCTGGCCTCGCACTCGCTGTTGTCCCTCGCATCCGCCACTCCACGGCAGGTGGGAGATCTTTCTCCTTCCTGGCGGCCAAGACCTGGAACTCCCTCCCCACCAGCCTCAGGACCACCCAGGACCACTCCGCTTTCCGGAGACTCCTAAAGACCTGGCTGTTCGAACAGCGATAACCCCCCCCTTTTTTCCCCTAGCGCCTTGAGACCCGCACGGGTGAGTAGCGCGCTTTATAAATGTTAATGATTTGATTTGATTTGATTGCATTGTGTTATGTTTGCTACGGTAAGTATTTAATCTTCTGCTGTCCAATGTGAGCACATATGGTGTTAGACCTGTCCCCCTGATATGGATTGTAAATTAGCCTCATGTGTGGGAGCTCGAGTTTTGTGCAGACATGGAGGGTGTTCAATTGTGCTAGCTTCCTTAGTATTTGACTGTGCATGTGCCCATTTTGCTGTGTGTACTTTGCAGCTACTTCATCTACTTCATCTAGATGCCTGACCCAGGCAGTTGCAGTTGTATGTGCTTTCTTGCCTTGCACTTCAACATTGTGCAGATAGGCCTATCACTTGGCTCTAGTATTCTTTGTCCTTGAGGTACCTGAAGGGCCAGTTCCTGTGCAAAAGTTGTTTTAGGGGCATGTACAAAGTGATAGGTGTCCCAGTGCAGCATCCTTCCCTGAGTGCCCCAATGCCCCATCCCTATTAAGCAGGTATTGTTTGCATTGTGAGCTTTGTTTATTTGTCTCTCTGTTTATTGTGCATACCATTGTCCTTCCATTATGTTCCAATGTGGGTGATGTGTGGGTCCATTGCATGAAACATCCATAAATTTGAGTGTTGAATGTGACAGCAGCCCAAGGCATGTGTGCAAAGTTAGGGTGTCAGTTACATTGGGAGCTGGGGTGTTTCTGTGTTGTTGGTGTTGTGTGACACAATATTGTGTACATTTCACTGTCTCTGTGTCTAATATGTGCAGACGTGTTTTTGAGTGGTGTTGTGGTGCATTGTGAGTGATCTGCCCAAAGGGGGTATTTTGTGTCTGTGAATGTGTCCTGCTATGTGAATGATTGCGACCTTGGACACAATGAGATGTGTACTTGGTGCCCATAGCATGACCCTATATCATGTGGATGACGACATGATGATCTGTTGTTGAGCGCAATGCCACAGGAAGGTGTGTGTACTTACGGTCGGTTGCATCCAGGGTGGCGTAGATTTTAGGCTCCATTGATGTCCAGCAGCAGTGGCAGGACATGTGTGATGGACTCAATGGCGTGCCCGGATGTGTAATGCTGCCTGCAGATGAATTGCTCTCTTTATACACTCTGTTTCTGCATGCTGGAACGTGGTGGTTGGACTGCCACAGTCACATTGTCGGTGTGCAACTGTACAATGTGTTCGGCGGAAACACAAGGTCCACTGGCCTGTTTGTGCCTCCTTGTGACCATAGCGGTCTGTGCTGCCTGGAGGTGCCGGTGGGACCGCGGCAGTCTTTGATCCATAGGTCTGTATAACTCATAATACAGTGGTCCGACCACCAAGCCGATGGCGGTCAGACTGCCAACGCCATTATGACTGTCCACGGACTGCCAAACTTGTAATGATGCCCTATGTGTCTGAGCTGAGCACCAGCACAAATTAAGCACTGCAGGAATCTATGGTGCTGACTGCATGGTTGTGTATAGCTCCCTAAACAGCTTCCTAATGTAATGGTGCCTTGCATCTCAGAACTGAAAAAACTGTCTGAATGAAAAACAACGTATAAATTCCCCTGAAATGCTACTGTGAAGCTCTAAGAAACGGTAATAATCTCCTTTGCAGCTCTGTGTCTTTCCTACTTAAAAAAAGCCACAACGTTTTGTGGTTAAAATGCACATTGACATTGCCTTTATTGATTGCTATCCTAGAACGACAGACACATAAAAAGATGTGTAAATCTTACTTTTTAACTACAAATCCAATATTTGTTCTGGGATACATAGGCATTCCTGCTAGGCTGATGATATAACTCCTTTTAGAATCGAAGGAGGTCTTAAAATGTAGGAAAAGATTAAACTAGATTAAGTGTAACTTTTTTTTGGAAGGAAAAGTTCACAATTCAAAACACCTGTCAGGCTAGACTGATCTAAAGAGAATGTATTGCTTTCAAACGGATTCCTTAAAGGAGAGGCTGTCATCAAAAAGATATATGCAGTGGAAACACACAGCTTACCTTGTAGCAAAATAGACACTTTACTGCACTTCCAACCCCTATTTTGACACTCGACTTTTTACCAAAACTCCACATATATACAAGCCAAGCAGAAAAATCCATCAAAATAGGCTGGGAAATGCCAAGTATGCTTTACTGTCTAAATTGAGCAAGAGAAAGTCGTCGTTTTAGTTGGTGTGATGTCTGTGGAAATAAGAACAGACTTTTACAGACTGTATTTTTAGGCTATAGAGCCGAACTAATATTTTATGGAGTTATTTATTGCTTCAGAGTGGCGATTCTTTACTTCCACCAAAGAATAATGAATGCAAAAGGGATGTATAAACGCACATTTAGGCCAGCCCTGAGATTAGACATGGCACCCACCCACTAACAGCTACAAAAGCCCACAGAATGTATCTGCAACAAAGGGCTATAGAATGTAGTTATTCCCATTACAATTTCGCCAGTAGGTATAACAATTATAAACATTGTCACACCGATAGATCTGTTAGCATTGTAATTATGAGAGGTTCAGCTACACAATGGCTCAACAATGCAGGGTCGCTTCTTCAAGCACCTCAATGTTGCCCTGAGAGAGCGCATTGGTGAAAAAGGTATATTTTCAAAAGCATGGAAAATCTGGCATTTCAGCTGAGACTTCAGAAAAGGAACTCAGCTGGACCAATGGTCTTTTTTATTTTTTCCAGGGCCACCCAGACACTCTGAATCACACCGGGAACATCAATTTATTCCACACAGGCAGTCGAGCAGCCCTGGATGATAACAAACTTTTGCTTCTGATTAAATTGAGGAAAACTGGACTGTAAGGCTTAAGTGTGACAGGTTCTATTACTGTGCCAAACCACAGAGCTTTTCAGTGCTTCATTATGTTTTTGCTTATGGAGATAATATGCCAAAAAAATCACAGGCGGTGAGGACATATATGTATGTTGAAGAAATATCGTTACAGAAACAAAAGATTTAACGGCTTTCCGACCCTGTGAAATATATACCAAGCACATACAATCTCCTTTTTGATCTACTTAGGGTAACGATCCCACAAAATAGTTGACCAGTGCCAACACATGTCAAATTCAGATAGACATTCAGACTGTCAAATCCCAGATTGCCTGCTGTCAGTCAAGGCCACTTGTAAGCCCACAACATCAGATACTGACCATGGGCCTTCTGTAGGTCATAGATTGTTACATTATTCCACAGCCCATTCTGAGGCCTATCAACTCTGCCAATCAGCCCCCCAAAACTGTGTCCTGCTGTGTTTATTTCTAGCTAAACTGTGGCTGGCCACTATCAACATGCACAAAGCTACAACAAATGATTTCCATGAAGGAATCAATGTGTCTGAATCCGGCGCCCGTATTGGGCTTGCAGCACATTGTACTCAGCAAGTTATTACACATGAAGAACACAGACTGATGTGGAGAAGGAGAAGCAATGGCTAATGAGCCCACAATCAACCAAAAAAAAGCACTGGCAAAGTCAATAGGTTTCATCTCTGCAAAACCTGCTGGCTCAGGCAATGTTTTTTTAGACGTGTTGCACAGAAGCGCGGGCTGCTATGCAACATGGCTTTATGTAAGGTGAAAAAAGTGTCATGACATGGCCAGTGTTGACCGTGTCATAGCGCTTTCTTCTTTACTTGGTGCCTGGGAGACATTGCTGGTAAAACCTAAAACAGTGAAGGTTCTCTGAATGTACAACTTTGTCCTGAAACATCTTAAAATTAAATGGGCACCTGCCCCTAAAGACATCTGCTGAGAATAAGTCTACTTAATGGGTGCAGGACGAACCCTCCTTCTGACAAAATGTTTAAAGACAAGCTCATATGGTCATGCAGAGGCAAAAATGGTGATAGCTCAGAGGGGTATGATTAATATAGACCCCAATGTCAAAGAAGAACCAAAGAAAGTATTGGAATCCTACCCTCCTGACTTGCTCAAGACTATACCTGAGTTCAAGACATTGGTTAAAAATATTATCATCCCTATAGTGATTGAAATGAACCTTATCCACACAAACAAATTCAAGTGTGCTGACAGAACACATGCAATGCTGAAATGAAGTTTAAACTGTTAGTAACAAGACAACTAAAATTCTCAATATGATCACTCAGTTAAAGGAGAGAACCTGTATCTATCTATCTATCTATCTATCTATCTATCTATCTATCTATCTATCTATCTATCTATCTATCTATATCAATCTCTCTCTCCCTCTCTGTATATATATATATATATATATATATATATATATATATATACATATATATATATATGAAAGGAATTACACCAAATTCATCAGGAAACTAGATCTTGGTCCGCAGATTGTGCTTTTTGTGATGATTTGGTGTAAATCTATTCAGTAGATTTTGGGAAATTAAGGTTAAAAAATAATTGTATATATTGGCAGGTGGGCTCAGAAGAGTCTCTGAAACTCTCATGGGAACACCAATTTGAAAATAGAGCATTCTAATTGGACCAGGGGACTTTATTTTCCGTGGCCATCTCTCTCCCATGGAATACAGACTCCTGCGAGAGCGAGCACTCTGGTTGGCTGCCAGCAACATGTGAAAATTGTTGCTGGCAGCCATTACAGGACTCAGGGACTTAGGGCCAGACGTACAAAGTATTTTTCAAGTCGCAAACGGCGAATCGGGCCGTTTGTGACTTGAAATGCTATTTGGGATGTACAGACCCATTTTTGCGATTCTGTAATCTATTTACTGAATCGCAAAAAGGGTTTGCCAGTCGCAATTTGGAAGGGGTGTTCCCTTCCTAATTGCAAGGCGCAGTCCCATATATGATTGTTTTGTGACCACGAATGCAGTCACAAAACAATTGCAGTTAGCACCAGTTTCATACTGGTGCTAACCCATTCGCAAACGGGAAGGGGTACCCATGGGACCCCTTCCCCTTTGTGAATGGCAGCGTAAATATTTTTTCAGAGCAGGCAGTGATCCTATGGACCACTGCCTGTTCTGAAAAAATTAAAAGAAAACGTTTGATTTTTTGTATTTGAAATGCATCTCATTTTCCTTTAAGGAAAACGGACTGCATTTAAAAAAAAAAATGCTTAATTTAAAAGCAGTCACAGACATGGTGGTCTGCTGTCTCCAGCAGGCCACCATCCCTGTGTAGGGTGGCCATTCCCAATGCGGTCGCAAATTGCGACCTGCCTCATGACTAATCATGAGGTAGGTCATTTGTGACCCCATTGGGAATCGTAAACAGTGTCATTGACACTGTTGTACATCAGGTTTTGCAAAGTCGCAAAACCTGAATTTTGTACATGTGGCCCCAAGTTCTTAGTCCTGAACTTGTAAGAAAATAAAGATATATGCGGGCAGGGTAGTGATACCCTGACCCCCTAGGCCTCATGGGGGCGTCCAAAAGGAACCCTTCACTCCCCCCCCATTGGGCCAAACATGAAAAAAAAAAATGTCATTTGGGATGTCATAAATGATGTCACAGAACATATCATGAGTGATTTCATATATAAGGTAATAAGCAGTGCAATTAAGGGGTGCAAGTTAACTACACCTGGTGGATTGCTGTGTTTTTTCATTTGAAAAATTGATGTTGTCACTGATATATTCACTTAACTATAACATTACTTTAACATATTTTTTTTGGTGTATACATGTGTACATAGATAGATAGATAGATAGATAGATAGATAGATAGATAGATAGATAGATAGATAGATAGATAGATAATAAACAGCAGTATTAAAAACACCACTAAACTAATTAAGAAGTCAAATAATTAACTTACTAGGTGAACCAGTAAAAAGATACATATTAAGATATCAATTAATCAACTAAATAAGATAGACAAATAATTGAAAAATATTATAACCTCCCATGATATTTTCCCATCAAACCACCAATCAACCAATAAAATATAAATTACTAACAAACATATAAAAATGTAATATATAGTAAAAATTGAAATATAGTAATACATTAAAAATAAACTGTTTCAATGATTGTTCATCAGTTAAATAATGTATTTATTGTTACAAATAATTAAAATAGATATAAAATTAAGTGCAACTTAATTAGACTTCTATGCTGTTCCACTACAAACCCAACAACCAGCTAATAAATAAACGTAGTGTGAAAATTACATATACATGAAAATTAACAAATTAAATGTAATTACATAAAACTATAATTGAATTAGCTTCCCAACCTGTTCACCTACAAACCCCACAGACTGCTATTAAAAAATAAATTACCAGCAAAAATGAAAACATTACAATATGCATAAAGATTACTAAATCAAACTCAAATACCTAATATACCAACTAAACAATTAAATAGTTTCATTATTTACAATAAAAAAACATCATTAACATTCAATTAATTATAACTTAATTTACTTCCCACCCTTTATCCCTACAAATGCAACAACCCTCTAATACGTCACAAATCACTAATTAAATATAAAAAAGATTAAATTTTGCATTTGACATTTAAACTTTCTTTAAAAAAATAATAACAATTATAGTAGTAGCACTAATATTCTAATAAACATTCAACTAATTTAAAAAATGCTTTTTTACAACGAAAGTAAACCAGATTAAATACAACAACATTATTTAAAACTATATTATATCCAAAAAAGATTTTCTTGACTATGATATTGTGTTACACAATATTTTTGTACTAACAATCTTCTAAACACAATTCTTAGGTAACACAGTTTTTTTACATCAATATTTGTGTCATTCTTGGCCTCCATATTTCGGAAATTATTTCTCTCATTTGAGAATATAAAACTGCAATGTTGTGTACAAAGGGGACAGTTCATAATATAAGTTAGGTTGGCTAAGACAGTCTGCTTGATCTGGGATGGGCTCCCTGATAGACGTCCCAAATCACCTGTCCTTGAAGGATGTCTGGTTTTTGCCCAAAGAGACATGTTGATTTCTACACTAGAAAAGCACTAAAATAATATAGGCCTAGTTTATTACTAAATGAGCTTTGAAATGTTAGTCATCTTCGAGGGAAGCTGAAAAGAACAGTGTATTTGCTCATGTTAAGATGGTATCACTTAACACTCAATTCATCCAGGTCAGTTTTCTGAAGACAACGCCTTACTCAGATGAAGCAGACCATATTTATCCTGCTAGTTCTGATGTTGCCCATAAGAAAACAATACAGGGATTTTCCACATGATGTGGGTCTGCCTATTGATTGTGGATTATTAGGATGAGATGGTGGCAGGGGCTTGGAAGTCTGTCAGCCATTATATTGACAAATACTATAAGCAACTGAGTTGAAAATGCAGGAAGGGGAAGTTCCAGCACAAACTGCTTGTCCTTTGCCTCCTACTTGTTAAATAGTGTGTAGTAATGCCAAAGTTGTAACATGATAAGCCCAAATTGGAAATATGGCACAAGGATGTCCAATAATGGATTTTAGTGGTGAAAATCCATATGATTAGCACATTCCAAGGGTTCTTGCATCAGCTTCTGTATGACGGTATTGGCCTCGGCTCTATGAGTAGCTGAGGCCAAAACCGCCACACCGTTTTCACTGGGCTGATCGGCGGAAACCTCCTAATACAGAGGTTTCTGCTGGTCAGCCCAGTGGAAACATTGTAATTGGCCTGGGGGAAGGCGGCCAGCTCTGTGGCGGTCTACTCTCCACAAGGCTGGTGGGCCATTGGTTGGCTGGCCAGTCTCGTAATGAGGCCCTCTGTATAAATAGGAACAGAGATCTAAGTGAATCTGGTAATTCCCAGTAGCAAAGCTCAAGGAGCAGCTACTGAGTTCAGTAAGTAGTAGATATATGGCTACATTTGGGTATTAATGCAAACAAGTTACAGAGATCTAAACATAATCAGGACTACAGATGTAGGAGATTTTCTGCATTGTCAAGAGTACAGATTGAGTGAATGTGATTAAAGTCAGAGATGGATATCACCTCAGACAGTTTCCAGAAATGTTAAGGAAGAACTTATATGATGTTACCTGAGTTAAGTCTGCATCCTTGGCAATGAAGTCCAGATGTTGGTCTTTATTTGTGAGGATGAGTAAGATTGCTGAAATGATGCACAATTGAGCAATGGCCATTATATTTCATTTTTGTTCCTGTAGTGATGGATGTGGCCAAGGGTCGGATTAATTAAATAGGGTGTCCTATTTCACAAACTTTTGCTAATGTACTGATTGCTTAAACATGCACCATTTGAAAAATAAAACGGAATGTGAGAGGGGACTCAGAAAGGGTGGTGTTGAGACATTGTGGACCTACGTGAATTCATGAGACAATATATTTTAATTACAGTATGTATTTTGTACATCACAACATTAAATGTTATATTGATATTAACTGTCTGTTTGCCAAGGATGTAACGGTTACATCCGGTGACACAGTGCTGACCGCAGGGGCCACCAACCCCCCGGCCGGGATAGCAGCGGAAGTGCTTCTGCTGCCACCCCGACCTCTCCAGCGACATCTGATGTCATGAGAAGTGGCCAGCATCCTGATGAGAAACTGATTCGTTTCTCCGCAGGAAAAGGGGATAGGGGGGTAGATAAGAGAGGCATGAAAGGAAAGGTTTTTACCTTCCTTTCATGTCTCTCTGAGCATTCCTGCAGCACGATCGCATAGTGATTGTGCTGTAGGAATGCCCACTAGACACCAGGGAGCTTTTAAAAAAAAAAAAATAAGGGGAGCAGTCCTTTGGTTCGTAGGCAAGGTCGCTCCCCAGGGGGAGCATTAGAATTTAGGCCATTTATGCCCCCCTTGGGGGCAGATCGGCCCGTTTAATTAGGCCCATCAGTCCGCGGGGGTACTGCTAGGCACCAGGGATTATTTTTATTTTATTTTTTAAATAGGAGATACAGCCCCTTAGGCAAGGGTCGTTCATCTTGGGGAACATTACTTTAAGCCATTTCTGCCGCCTTGAGGGCTAATCAGGCTATTTTTATTAGGCCAATCTTCCCCGGGGCGAGGGGGACGCAGAAACCTCTAGACACCAGGGATTTTTTTTTCATTTTACATAAAGGGAGAAACCCCTTGGGCAAAAGGGGCATATTTTTTTAGGCCATTTCTGTCTCCCTTGGGGGCAGATCGGCCTATATTTATCATGCCAATCTGCCCTCAAGGGGGGCATAAACCGCTTAAGCACCAGGGATTGTTGTGTGTGTGCTTTGTTTGTGGGGGTGGCTCCTTGGGCAAGGGCCACTCCCCAAGGAGGCACATTACTGATGGCAATTTCTGGCCCTTATGGGGCAGATTCGCCTATTTTTATTAGGCTCATCTGCCCCCAGGGGGGCAGAAGCCACTAAGTCACCATGTATCATTTTGTGTGTGTGTGTGTGTTTTGTTTGGGGGGGGCGGCCCCTTGGGCAAGAGTCGCTCCCCATGGAGGCACACCACTATTGGCCATTTCTGCCCCCCTTGGTGAAGGATCGGCCTTTTTTTATTAAGCCCATCTGGCCCCAAGGAAGGCAGAAATCACTTAGGCACTATGGATCGGTGTGAGAGTTTTGTTTGGGGAAGACAGCCCCTTGGACAAGGGTCGTTCCCCATGGGGGTACATTACTGATGGCCATTTCTGCCCCTGGGGGCAGATAAGCCTATTTTTCTAAGGCCCATCTGCCCCCAAGGGGGGCAGAAAGCCCACAAGACACCAGGGAAGATTTTTTTTTTTTAAAGAGGGTGAGGGTATGACCATACACCCACACCAAATAAATGGGGACAAAGTTTTTCTGCCCAATGGGGGGGCTGATGGGGTAAATACCCCTGATCTGCTGCCTGGAGGGGCAGAAAGCCCTCTAGATGTCAGGGAATTTAAAAAAATAGACGAGTGCTGTCTGCCAACCACTATGGGCATGGTTATGCCCTCTACCCCAACTACAAGGGGGCATCAGTCTTTCAGCCCACCTTGAAAACTAAAGCATCTCATCCCAATTGCAAACAAGAGGACATTTGATTATTTCGGGTTTTGATTTTACATTTCAGCCAAGAGAGCTTGGCTGTCTCCCAATATCGTCCAATTGGAATTGTGAGCAGCTGCACTTTTCGGACTTTGGTACGCTGACACCTATCAAAATCTACCAGACTTAGACATATCCGAAAACAAAACATCTGGGTAAGTCTAGGGTGGTGTGCTTCACATGCACCCAACACAATTTTCTTCCCCACAACACCCTGCAAACCTCCAACTTTGCTTGAAATCAAGCATTTTATCTACATTTTTGTGATTGAACCTTCCGGAATTCACAGGAATCCACAAAATTCTTACCATCCGGCATTGTCGCATCTATACCGATAAAAATTCTGCCCATTTTCAGCCTAAAAATGTTTGTTTCAAAACTCCCATTTTGGACCCGCTTTGGTTCCCCCTCAATTTCAGCATGTTTTTGGCCCTTCCCTATCACAGGCATTTGGCCCACACAAGTGAGGTACCATTTGTATCGGGAGACTTGGGGAAATGCTGGGTGGAAGGAAGTTTGTGGGTCCTCTCAGATTTCAGAACTTTCCATCACCGAAATGTGAGGAAAAAGTGTTTTATTTTTGCCAAATTTTGAGGTTTGCAAAGGATTCTGGGTAACAGAACCTGGTGAGGGGCCCACATGTCACCCCATCCTGGGTTTCCCTAGGTGTCTAGTTTTAAAAGAGGTATAGGTTTGGTAGGTTTCCCTAAGTGTCAGCAGAGCTACTGTCCAAAATCCACAGCTAGGCACTTTCCAAAAAACACGTCAGTTTTCAATGTAAAAACGTGATGTGTCTATGTTGCATTTCGGGGCGTTCCCTGTTGTTGGAACTAGGCCTACCCACACAAGTGAGGTACCATTTTCATCAGGAGACTAAGGGGAACACAGAATAGAAGAACACGTGTTATTTCCAATTTTCTTTCTCTTCATTTTTTTTTACAAATGTAAGACAGTGTGTAAGAATGAAGCCAATTTGACAAATGCCCTCTAATTCACGCTAGTATGGGGACCCCCAAATTCAGAGATGTGCAAATAATCACTGCTTCTAAATTCCTTATCTTGTGCCCATTTTGGAAATACAAAGGTTTCCTTGATACCTATTTTTCACTATATATATTTTACCAAAATGTATTGCTGTATACCTGTTATACAATGAATACCCATTGCAAGGTGCAGCTCATTTATTGGCTCTGGGTACCTTTGATTCTTGATGAACCTACAAGCCAGATATATCCCCGCAACTAGAAGGGCCCAGCAGATGTAATGGTATATTGCTTTCAAATATCTGCCATAGTTGGATTTATAGAAGAAAAACGTAGACAGAAATGGCTGTTTTTTTTCAACTCAATTTCAATATTTTGTATTTAAACTGTTACTTGCTATAGGGAAACCTTGAAGGATCTACACAAGGACCCCTTGCTGAATTCATAATGTTGTCTACTTTTAAGAAATGTTTAGCTGTCCGATATCCACCATTGGTTTGACACCCATTTCTGTCACTAACTGGAAGGAGACTGAAAGTACAAAAAATAGTAAAAATGGGGTCTGTCCCAGTAAAATGCCAAAACTGTGTTGAAAATTTGGGTTTTCTGATTCAAATCTGCCTGTTCCTGAAAGCTGGGAAGATGGTTTGAACACAAACCCTTTGTTGTTGCCAATTGCAGGGAAAAACCATGTGCTTTCTTTTGCAGCATTTTTTTCCCATTTTTCCCACAAAACCCACATTTCAGCTGTATTTTGGCTAATTTCTTGGTCTCCTCCAGGGGAACTCACAAACTCTGGGTACCTTTAGCATCCCCAGGATGCTGGAAAAAAAGACGCAAGTTTGGCATGGATAGCTTATGTGAACACAAAGTTATGAAGGCCTGGGTGTGAACAACCCCAAATAGCCCAAAAAATGCTTGGCACAGGAGGGGGAATAGGCCTGCCAGCAAAAGGGTTAATATTACTTGCTACGTGTAGGATCATTGCTTATAGGCTGTTTTTTTAAGCCTGTCTGCATTGACAATACAGAGAAATCCTACCATTACTAACAATAATTGAATACATAGGCCCTCATTGCAAGATCCAAGTTAATGGGGATTATGAGTTGTTTCCCCAGAAATGAAGAACAACATGCTGAACCTGGAATTCTGAGGGAAAAACAGGCTTAAATATACAAAGATTTATCATGCACTTGAATCAGGTGGTAAATTGAGCAGGGGCAATTTTCTTGCCTGCATAGGGTCGAGGAGGCCTTGATAGGGCCAAAGGCTTTTTATTTCAGTTAGAGCAGCTTTTTATACCCACTTCATGCTGCTGCTTGTGACTGGGTGGGGGTTGGGCAGAGCAGCTGCCTGCAGCTCTGCATCAGAATCTGGGTCAGGTTTCTCAGGACCCTAATTTATTAGCTCAGACCAGGCTTCTCTTACGAGTAGCTTGTGAGCTACTGGTAGCTCTCCAGCTACCTTTGAGTAGCTGTCCTGTGTGTAGCCTAGCCTACTAAATTAGAAGTTTTTGCTTGACTGAATTGAAATATTTATACAAAAATTTAAAAGTATGTATCCAGGATGAAAATGTATATATTTTCACAAGATGGTGTTTGAACAAAAATGGCTGAATTTCCAAAACACTTTTCAACCTGATGACTGAGTGATACGTCATGTGGTTATTGTACATCATTATTACTGATATTACCGCGGTGCCACCAGCATTGCAGCATGGCTGTTATGTATTACCTATAAAAAGGCATTACAAATTGGCAACACCTCTTTTAAATTATTGCTCACAGCCCTGCATGATGTACTGAGGTGATCACTGTTGGTAGTGTCGCATAGGGTGACTACTAAGGTAATGATTTTTTATGCCGTCACCACCACGACACTAATGATATCGGTAGCTCCTTATAAATTTCACTGAACATAAGTAGCGCTTGCAACAGAAAAGACTGGAGTCCCTTAGTCCATACTTTGTGAAGAAACCAGAAAACTTGCTGCAGCCAGGACCACTATGTCCACCCCTCCTTGGAGGGATACCATTCAGGGCATCTCGCCATGAGGGCTCTAGAGGGCAGTTTTTCCAGTTGGGGTCTTCAGGGCGAAGGGTTTGCCCGAGCAAAGGAGAAAGACAAGTGAGTGGGAAAATGTCAGAATGAAGCTGTGCTTTTAGAATCCTTTTAGAAACACCAGATGTTACAAAACCAACTGGGTGGAACAAAGTTCTCAAATTATCAAAAGGAAAAGGATCTTTGTCAGAGTCTAGAAAAAATCTCCCGGGATATTTTTCAGACACTTGTTTTTGTGTTTCTGTGTGTGAAGAACACACTGTAGGCAAACGCCCTTACGCTCGATGTTTAAATGACCTGCGTGGCAAAGGAACTGCTTGATGTGGTTGACAATTCACTCTTGTTACACTCTGTTCTGATTAGAAACATTCCCGCTGTGTGAATAATCTAACAAGTATGTAAAATCATCCTGCTAGTTCTTTTGGGCTTGCGCTCGGAAACCTGTCAAAGGCTCATCACGCAATGCGAGGCGAGCACTACTGTAAGGCTGATGTGGCCCATGCTGGCGACCGACGAGAATCCTTCATCCTGCAAGGCGACGCCAACGATATTGTTTACTGAATTTGATTTGAAACAGAGCTTCAGTGAGAAGTTTTCCGGCGCTAGGCAGCCTCTGTGTCATACTTACTGTTCGTTATGGGTTTCATTTGGATAGAGGTGCACGAACCAGCATATTCATAGGGAGAGCCGAGTCAGGGCTGTGCCATAAATAGAACAGCCTAAAAAAACGAGCCGTACCATCGAAAGCTTACTCCTGTACACCACTGGTTCCCAACTTTTTCACTTCTGTGGACCCCCACATTATCATTACTGGAACCCAGGGACCCCCTACTCAATCATTATTGGAATCCGGGGACTCCCCATTGAGTCATTCCTGAAAGCTGGGGATCTACTCTGTTAATATTATTTAATTTTCAAAACAGTAGCGGATCCCCTGAAGAGACCACAGGTTGGGAACTACTGCTGTACACAATACACCGGGTATCAAGTAAATATATGATGGAGACTCTTTCAAATTAAAAGTAGATCTTTCTGTCACACCTTGCCGGTTTATGCTGCCCCCCCTACCCTGATACGACCCTAAATTGGGGTACCTTCACCACATTACATACTTAGGGACATATTTAAGAAAAGTCCTTGCGCCCCTTAAAATCCCCCTAATGCCACCATGTGTGTGCTGTATTTAAGATACGGCGCACCATGGCATTAGTCAGGAAACTAGTGTTAAAATTTTACGCTAATCCTTAAAAGCACCTAGAAGCCCATTGAAAACAATGGGAGCCTCAATTTAATGCCTGCTGTGTGCAGGAGGTAAAAATGCCCCAAACAAATGGCACAAAGAAATCTCTTAGATCTCTTTATGCCATTTTTTCGTCGTCCCCCCTAATTGGGAATGCCCCTTGCATACAATATGCCTGGCACAGGCATAATGTGGCGCAAAAGGTTACAAAGTGGCACAATGCATGCATTGCACCACTTTGTAAATATGGCATGACGATTTTGGCCTTGTTGGGCCACATTAGCGTAAAAATAAATGATGCTAATGTGGTGCAAGGAGGTGCTAGGGGCTCTTAAATCCCCCCCCCCCCTCAATGTGGCAACCAGTATATGCACCTTTAGAGCCTGGAATGAACAAGGTAAACGGGCAGGACTAAAAGTTCTCTATTCCCCCTGTCTGCCTCTCCATTATCATCTTTTGCTGCCAGTAACCCATGATCCTTGCGCAATACCACACCGATCTAGTCAGAACCTGCACAGCTGGGGGAATTTATATGGAAATAAACAATTCACAACGCTAGACACATTTGCTGGGAATACACCTCACACTGCACGTCACATGATCCTACATTGTCAACTCTGAGGTACAGACAAATCCATTATCTCTGGCTTCCCCAAGGAGCCCAGTGTCTGCTTTACACTGCACAGGCTAGTGATGGCTACCTCCACTAAGCACCTGATCTCCAAATTATACAGTAGAGCAGTTGATGAGATACCTGCATTGGGTGGCTCTGCAAGATCTGGTTGAGAAGAAGACATGGGTGCAGTCGCGACTCGCTGAGGATACGAGGGTCGGGGTGGCACACGGCGGGATATATTAATAAATATATATATATATATTTTTTAAACTGACCTCTGCTCTGTGCCGCACCGCCGTTCCTCCATCTCCTCAGCAGGCAGGCAAAGACTCCCAGCCTGCCCTGTGGCCAATCCGGACCCTGCTCAGAACAGCATTAGGATTGGCTGGGAGTGCCCAGCCAGGGCACTCCCAGGCAGACTGGGAGCCTGTGCCTGCTCTCTCAAGCAACACATTGCCGGGCTGGAGAGAGCACAGTGCGCATGTGTGTTTGGCCGGCCAAACATACATGTACATTAAGAGGAGTGCTCTGTGCACTCCCCTTCATGGCTGTCATCACCAATGCCCCGCCCCTTTTACTACAAAATGATAATAAACATAGTTTATTATCATTTTGTAGTAAAACGTTTGCAGCTGCTGCTGCTGGCGGGGGCTACGTTCCTCCGCCATAGCAGACGAGCCGCCACTGCATGGGTGTAACTGCTGCACACTAATGGGCATGATTTTATGGAGCAGCAGATTACCTATTAATCAATTTATATGTCAGCACCTAAATCTCTCAATCCTTAGGGCTGTGTGGCCTCCAAGATGATTCAAACAGTGCCAGTTTCCTGGTTACATGTTTTTTAATTCTGCCACAGCATGGATATTGCCTTTTTTGTCCAAAGGACAATGATTTTTGTTTCTCTCAGAAGCAAAATAAGCACAACATGTTAAATATATATACAGTCATTACATGTTAAATCCTGCTGAAATAAGAAGTCCTCCCAGAAAAAAATAATCAGGGAAGATCCAGCAATCTATTTTTGTTTATTTTACTATCACTGGCTTCCTTATACTTAAAGAGGTCAACATCACGAGTTTTGCAACACCTCAATGACACCAGTTATGGGTAGTGGTCGAACTGCATTAAAACAGTATGGGATATGTGATGCTGCACGCAGCGGGGGCAGGAGTCAGTGAGTGCGGGGATGAGGTCAAAGGTATGGCTGAAAAAACAAAATATTCTGTAACTTCTGGTAGCTACATAGAAAATAAGGCGCAGACTAGATGAAAAATAAAAAAAAGTTGTTATTCAGTGGGAAATGCACTATAGCACATTATGGAACCTCTCTTAGATAATGCCCTGCAGAGGTCTGTTTGTAACCATACTACAGAAATAAATCTTAGTTAGTGCAGTGGAGAGTAGTAGCCTGTGTATTTTAGTGCTGTGAGGACACAGCCTGTGACAGAAAGCACTGTGCATATGTAAGGCATTATTTTAAGTTTGCATTACACACCACCATATAAAATAGATGTCATAAAATGCACAAAAAGGTTTAAGATAAAATGGCAATTCCAAAATATAGATTTTAGTAATACCCTGACTGTATGTAATGCAATTTTTTTTTTTTTTACATTACTGTCCCTGTAACACCTCCAGGTGTAGAAAGTGCTATATAAATACAATTACAATTAAAGTCATGCCCTTCACATCTCAGCTGTTAACCCTTTGTACTACCACTCAAAGAGACTAGGGCCCATATTTATATTTTTTTAGCGCCGCATTTGCGTAATTTTTTTACTCAAAAGCGGCGCAAACTTACAAAATATAATTGCATTTTGTAAGTTTGCGCTGCTTTTGCGTAAAAAAAATACGCAAATGCGGTGTTATAAAAGTATAAATGTGGGCCTAAAGTCCTTATTACGAGTCTGGAGGCCAACAGACAACCAGACTCACAGTGGTGGTTGGACTGCCACATTACGAGGTTGGCAGGCAGACCAGCAACCTACTGCTGTCCTCGCCAGTATCCCCGATGGGATGACAGAGGTGCAGGTTGTAATCCGCCAGGGAGGTGCTGAGGTCAGGACCACTCTGCTGATCGCAACCTTGTTCTCTGCCAGTCTTTTCTTTTCATGGCAGTTCAACCATCATGAAAAGGTTGGTGGAGAACAAGTGCAGGGGGCAACAGAGGGACCTCTGCACTGCCTGTGGCATGAGCAGTGCAGAGGCCTCCCTGCCCAGCACCCTCGAAATGCGCAGTGTCTATTGCCAGCTCTAGTATGAGCCAGCGGCGCACCTTTCCCACTGGGCTGATGGGCGGGAACCTTGGTACCCACTCGTCAGCCCAGTGGGAAAGTCATAATAGGGCTGGTGGGGAGACCGCCACCTCGAAGGCGGTTTCCTCACCACTAGTCTGGTGGTCGGCTTTATCAGGCCAAAAATCTTTGTCATCACAAAACTACAAGTGAATCGATCCATACAAGCCAGTACCAGCTCCCAGCATCCTTTACATTTGCAGATTACCCTTTACTTATGCAGGTTAACTCATAGCATACATTTGCATTTCTTACAGGTAAGTAGGTTTTCTAGCAGAAGCACAGGATACTCACTGAATGATACTTCAGTTGAAGAATTTAAACTATCGGAATTAACCGTCCCAGGACATTTGTCTTCTTACGAAAAGTAGGGGAACGGCTTTCAATAAATCAAAAAAGTAGACTTGAAGGACAGTGTTTTCAAAGCCAGTTCGACTTCTGCCATTCACACCAATGCACTGCCACCCTATCCCTTAACAATACATATGTCTCCACTAAGGAAGGCCTATAGAGCACTATGGCACCTAGCTGTATTTTGCTAAGTAGGACATATATTTTTACTATGTCTTAACAGCAACACTTCCAAATTGTTGTGCAGTGGATAAAGTTAGTAGCCTTATTGGCTAACACAGGATTACAGGTTGGCACCCAAACCCAGCTAACTCCTCAATGGGACTACCTAAGTGGGTCATGTAACCTATCAAATTAATCATGGCATTAAATCCGTCCTGATGCCCAGGTCAACTTCAATACCACAATCAAAGTTAAGCAATGGTTATAAAGTTGCCATTCTGTACTCCAGCTAGCCCAGCAGCCTCACAAAGGCCTGAGCCCACAGACAGCTTTCTGACCACCTAGGGTGATGCATGAATGGCTCCCCAGCACAGGAAAAAGGCAGTTGCAGCGGAGTGAGGTGCTACCTCCTTTCCCAAGATGGCCACTCAGGGTGTTAGCTCAAAAGACAAGCTTCAAAGGTGAAGCCGCCTTTATGAGGGAAGTAGCACCAACACTCCTGAGCAGGATGCCTTTTGTTCCTACAAGCAAAGTGGAGACAGGTTACGGATGGAAAACTCGCCCGCAAACCAGTTCTACTATAAGTGTGTAGCCCTCTGGTAGCCACACCTCTAGAATGGGTAACCAAGCTCCTGAGGACTGAGGAAGGGTTGTGCCATCTTGAAGGGGGTAAGAATGTAGCACTCAGGGTTAGCCAGATGGCCTACATCACAGGCACTTCATCACTAGGTAATAGTGGACCCAGTAGCCTATTTGCTAAGGACTGGTTGGTCCCCTCAAGGCAATTTCCTGGGATAAATATAGCATCACTGGTACTCTGACTCTCAGATCATTTTGGAATCAGAGAGAGGGCCAAAGAAGGACTGCCCAGCTGCCCTTGGACCCACACAAAGAGAGGCTGCACCGTCTGAAGGACTGCACCTGCTGCACTTTTGGCCAGCAAACTTTGAACTGTGCCTGCAGCTCCTGGCTCATGGAAAAGTGGATTCTCAGCCCCAACCTACAGCAGTGTCTCAAAGAATCAATTGGCTAATCTCCTGGAGCTAACTCCAGGGACACGAGAGCTGAAGTAACCCAAACCGGCAGAAGTTCTGGCACTACCAGTCACCAGGCACCATAGAGGACAAATCTGAGATAGCCAAAACTTGGCCCAGGAGTGGTATCCAAGTCTGGATTTGTCGGCCCCAAAGGACACTAGCTTTCACCTAAAGATTATACTCCAACCACAGGGCAGATGGAGCAGTAGCGCAGCATCGGCTGGCCTGCTACTGCAATGTAGAGGACTTCGAAGGACCCCAATCTCTATTGCCAGGTTCACCTCACTTCACTCGTGGACTGAGGAGTCAACAACATCACAACCAGCATCCTTTTGCCTGCCCCCTCAGCATCAGGTCAGCTCCAATAATGTTGATGGTGGTTGTCCTGTGAAGTTTGGATCTTGCTTTACAAACTCTCTGGTGGCTAGGTAAATGTCCAGAGTGTTCATTCTGGCCCCCTAGAACTCTGACCTGCCTAATTTGGCCACCCAACCTTGGTCGAAGTAGTCAAACTAACAGTTTAAAACTTTTCAAATGTTTCCAAATATCTTATAAATTCTGTATTTCTGGAATCCTCCAGTGGATTTTCTTCCTCAAGGTCTCTAAAAATTCATAAAATATTCTCTAACTGGTGTCTTATTTCTTTTGTGTGTTGTGACTTACTTATTTCCTTGTTTGGTGATGTTAAATGCTTTAATCATAATTCCATCACTAAGCCTTACTGCTCACAGCCACAGCTACCCAGAATTGAGCTGGAGGTTAAGTAAATGAGCCTGAAAGTACCAAATATGGCATTTGTGAGAGTACTGCACAATAAGGCCCCACAGCCAGGTCATATATTACACCCAAATCCTCACAACTATGTCAGGTGCTCCCTCTAATTAATCTGAGTGAACAAATCGAGACTATTTGCACTCGAGTTCTCCATGTCGATATGTTTTAAGTATTGTTCAAAAAAATTCATGGTGCTTTGCTGGGTCTCAGGTTTGGAGCTAATGTAGGTAGAGTTAGTTCCAGGATGAAGAAATCAGAAAAGACAGGGTGCCCAAACAAATATATGAGAAGAGATACAATGAATGATTCAATGTGTTTAGTAAGCGTATACTCTTGTTTACCCATTATTTGAACATTATTTCTCTCTGAGCAGCCCTCCAGGTGTTCATTCTTGGCCTGAATACCTTTGAGTGCCTTAATAAGAGTCTCATAGTAGCGATTGATTGGGCCTTGCCTTCCTCCACTTTGGAAATTCTAGCTACGGTCTGGGAGATTCTAGCATTGTGTTTATTATTACGCTCTTGAAAGTCGTATGTCAATGAGTCATTTTACCCTTCTATGGATTTAAGGCTTTCTGTGACATCCACAAACATTGCTACCATGTCTAGACCAGGGATGCCTGCAATGGTTGATGACTGATCCACAGGGGGGGTCATCTGCACCCTACTTTGCAAATTGGAGCTTGGACTATCTTGTCTCTGACTTCCCCATTGCAACAAAGTTCCATGTTCATGTCCGGTCAAAGCAACCTACTACCCCTTATGAGTGTGAGGTCCCAGAAGAACCTTGATGTAATTTAGCTCAAGGGTCAGTCACACCACGTACTGCCGGTATAACAGGGGCCCCCTCAGACTATGATCAAATGTCTCTATCCTCGGCCTGTTCAATTGCAGCACAGACCTTGACAGGGCACAGTTGCAGAGGTAAATGGGGTGCTTCCCCACAGTTGGCTACTTCAAGGTTGTAATCCAGTGCACAAAATAGTACTGTTGACTTTTGCTCCTCGCACCATAATCTACTGCATTACAATTATTTGGCTCCTTTCAGTTTGTCCCCCTTGGGCCGGCATCAGGTCTATCTCTGCTAGTGCCAGGGGCCAGCGATCCACCTCCTTGCCGGGCCTCACCGCACTCCCAGTGCTTTGAAATGCTGGGTTCCCTGCCAGGACCACAAACCCAGACAGCCGCAGGTGTTGCCTGATCGACAATCGACTGCCTTTGTCAGGCCTCGTCAGTCCTCCTCGCCTTGTCAGCAATCCTCGTGTCTCATGGCCAGCAGACGGCCAATCAATGAGACTGTGAGCAGCAGAACACAATCGGGAGGGACTGCCACTCCCCAGCTCCCCATCTCAGCAACACCGGCTTCAGTTAAGCCTCCTCCTGGGCCTCAGGCACCCTCAGCGGTGTCAAACTGCATGGTCCCAGCCACGCGTCAGAGCCACGCACCCATGGCCCAAGAAGGCAAAGGAAGGCCTCTCAGTGTAAACTGTCTCTGCTTGTCCTCACAGTTTCTATTCTGCACCAAATCTCCACCAAGTCATTCGGGCCACCTCCAACACTTTATCCCTCCTTCTACTACAAAGAAGGCTAGTAAGAGTATGAAAATATCTCAGTTCAGTCTGGCTGGCCAACAGAGCATAACACTCAGGAGGCCATTACGTAGTCAGTTTTTTAGCCTCCCACCAACATTTTTACTTATGGGATCTTATTTTATGCCTCTACTTCCTTTATTTTCTATGTGAGGATGTTGCAGTAGATGTGGCTAGCCATGTGTGGTTTAAAATGTTTAAATGGCATTTTTATAGCACTTACTACCCCGGACGAAGCATCAAAGCCCTTTACGGCAAGTAGCACACTACCCGACAGCACAAAGTCAGTAGTCAGTCCATTCGTTTTTGGGGTTAGTTTTGCATGCTCATTCCATGCATTCACACCAGTTTCTTTGTGGTACATTGTTGACACAGGTGTGATTATTAGCTATGTGCGAAGCAATTGCTTGCTGGAATTAATAAGATAGTTATGATTTCTAAAAGAGCTTAAGATGGATTTGCATGAGATTTAAAGAAACTTTTAATCAAAAGAGGAAGGCAGAAGGAAGCTGGGAAACAGTGATGCACTCTAAAAAAAAGGGTATGCAAGTAAGTATCATTTACAAAAATGTGATAGAATGTCACTTTTTAATGCAGGATTTAAAGGAACGTAGCAGGTGGAAAGTTGTTGCATGCAATTTGTGCATGTAAACGTGTTAAAAATGAAAACATTTAAATTCTGCTCCTAAGAAATGTAGCTTACACATTCTTTCTAGAGGCAGTTAAGAGGCGACATAGATAACAGTGAAAAGGAAGTCCATTGCTTGTTAAGACCATTTTACTGTCAAGAAGTGTGACAATTAAACACATTCTGTTACCTGTAATCACAATGAGAACACCCCAGAGAGACCTGTTTATATACCTCCTACAGCAGAATATTTAATACATTAAAGAATCGTTACAGTTTATGAAAATCATAAGCACATACATAAACTATACATATCATATAAAACATATGTTATGTAAACAGCCATCAACTTAAAAATATAACTATATATAAACACATTGCAGTTATCATTAGTATAACCAGTCTGTTTGTGACTCATTCAATACCTGATTCAGAAGGCACTGCCCACTGCATCCACCTGAAGAACACCCCCACAGGACACACACACGATGTCCATCAGAATGGATGTGTCCGAGGTCACCTTCAACTCCCCCATCCACTCTGCCTCATGGTGGAGCACACCAGGTGCTGCACTTACTTTAGCTCTGAGCTGGAGTAAATAACATTTGAGTCTCTTTGTGGTTGTAGTAGCTTTAGAAGTGCAGTTTGTAAATATGAATGTGCTTTTTCTTTCTGTGAGTGGGTGCACATCCCTCCCTAAACCCCTCCCTAATCCCATCTTTACTTGCCCCTAATCCCTTCCCTTTAGTTGCAAGTATTTTCCAGCCGCTCCTCTCTGTCCCACACATTTAATACTGAAACATATACTTAGGTGTACAGAGACTCTGAATTTGGGTCGGAAATAGGAACACAAAGAAAGGTAGGAGAGGCGGGCGTGTAACACCAAGTAACATGTAAGTTTGTGTATAGCATTTTGTAGTACATTTGTAGTATTGTAGTAGTACTACAAATGTAGTACAAAGTACAGTTTTTGAATAGGCCCCCTAGTAATTACCTTTGTTTCAATATAATTTTGAGACAACCATGTTTCCTTAAAACTCCACTTGCAATGAGTTTATTAAATGATTGGTCCAAGATGACAAACAGAGCAGTGCTGCTTAGGGTTTTAAACTGCAGCTGCTGTCCAAGCCCTCCTCCTGTCCTATGCCAGGATTATCCAGTGTGGATTTGTAAATGGGGAAGGTGCATAAAGCATCATCCAACACATCTGTCAAACATGCAAATGCCTACACAAATGCCAGGACTGACTTGAAGAGTCCCAGGGCTTAGGAAAAGAGTGCTCTTTTTAACAACGTCCACGATCAATTATTGAGACTTCACAATGGCAAGATAAAGGCCCTCCTGCTATGTCACAAGCATTGAACATACCAACAAATGATCCTATTGTAAGCTTTCACTATCTGATCCAGGTACACACCCTTCTCTTTCAGCTTCTCATCCAGCGCTTTGAGGGATATTGACATTGCTGCTTCTTCTGCCATACCTGCTCTGTATAAGGTCACATGCACACCACTTTTCTACCTAGTCAGCATATAAAGTAACCTTGTGCTGCTGTTACCAGCGCTGTATATCTCATGTGTGTGATAGATGCTTGCAGTATTACTAGTCATGCTTTTCCTTGTCTCTTCACGTTAGTGAAATATGAGAAAACCTTTCCACTAGGTAAAATTGAAATCTCTTAGCATTGTTAATCCTTATAGACAGAAGGTGCAAACAGCTAAGGCATAACGGATGTCACATGGTATTGGCAAATGTTGTACAATTGTAACAGATCATCACAAAAAGAAGCATAGAGAATACAAATAACAAGGAGGAACACCGTTTTTGTTCTCTGACCTATGCATGTGATGTACCTTAGATCACAAATGGTACCAGTGAGCATAGGCAGACAATCTAATTCCTTCAATTGTCAGTTTGCACCACTGTTAAAACCTCATAATACAGGCATGCAGGCCCTGCATGAAAACATGTCTCAAATTATCTTACTACAGTCTAGATGTGAAATCACCAGTCACCTGTAATAAGTAAATGACGTATCAACTCATATGTAATAACTTATTTCTGGTTGGGTATGGGTACGTTTAATTTTGCACTACAGAATTCACATTTATTCCACACATTTGTAATCATCTCATTAGTAAGAAGGGGCAAGAGACCAATAATTTAAGTTTTTGGGGAGAATGTTATTGATGTGACCATGTATTGTAACAAATAAAATAACCTCTCCCATAAGTAAATACCCACTGTCATGACCTTGTAAAGGATCTGTCCTTCGTCCTTGTTGCTCTAAATGATCTTTGCTGACTTGCAATATCCTTGTAATCTGCAGCAGGGGGTTACTTCATTCCATGTGTGTTGAGCAACAAGATAAAGATAATCATTTGAGATAAAGCAGACTATTATGCTTAAAAGATATAACAAAGTTCTTCATTTGTTAAGAAAGAAAAAGAGACCAGGAATCATATTGAATATACTTTATCCATCCACACTAAACCATAAAAGGGGCATGGGCAATTGACAAAAGGGATAGCAATTAAATAATATGTTTTCTTCTAAATAATGTGACACTGGACTTGTGCGCGATATTATATTTAATTGTGTGTACCAAGAGCGGCTCACACAGACCTTTCCTCGATTTCTCCTCTTGGGCTTGTAGCAAGAGAAGAATACACATGCTAAAAACCAGGGCCAGAAGCACCAGAGAAACTGCCTTTAGAAGCTTACCAGCTGACAACTTTGGGCCTGACTATGACCTTGGCGGCTGGGATACCCCGTCACAAACGTGACGAATATCCCGCCCTCGGTTTTACAAGATCCATAGGATATAATGGAACTTGTAAACTGGCGGACGGGATATCCGTCATGTTGGTGGCGGAGCATACTATCCACCAAGGTCGTAATCAGGCCCTTTGCCCGAAGCTCTGGCTCCAAACCAAAAGGTTGGGCTGAAGATATAGAAATTGGAGAGAAGCAAAAAGGACACATAAAGATTTGGATCTGAATATTTATTGACAATTCATGCTGTGTGTCCCATGCTCACACAATGTTTCGGCTGCTGTGCCACATCTTCCTGTTATGCTAAACGGTGGTGACAGTTTCTATAAATAAGAAACGGGCAAGCAATACAGTTTACGCACCAAACCATCTGCAAACCCCACATTCCCAAAGTGGAAATATTTTTGTGAGGCTCAGCATATGTTAAAAACCCTAAGATGCCTTACAAAGATCTAAGTTGGTTCTCCGCTGTACAACTGAGACAGAGTATTATTCAGAACTCCTAAATGTCATTAATAACGCTTTCAATAGTTTTAAAATAAACACCAAAGCAAATAAAAATTCAGTTTAGAATGCTCTCCTATTCAGGATTCCATTCTTTCAAAAAAATGTCAGGGAATTTAAAGAAACCCGAAAGCCTACATTGCGAAAAGAAAGTTTTTAAAGTTCACATAGGTGCAGAGAAGGAGCTACTAAACAAACTCATCAGATGCCGGTTCACCAAAAGACACACGTCAGATCAAACTACTTTTCTTTCGAGGTCATGAGGTATGTAATACAATTATCTTTGGTTAATTGAGTCTAGACCTTGTGGAGCTGATTAGTTAAAAGAATCATCGCTTTGGCTGGATGAACCAGCTATCTGTCAGATTATCTCTTGTACAAACAACCCCAGACCCAAACTATGTCTAGCTCCAAGAAGTTAAAATTGGTTAAATCAGGAAGCTTACATCAAAAGGTCGCGCTACCAGCCCGATTTAAATGTAAAAGGCAGCGCGTGCCACTGATGTCATCTGCAGGTGGCTGTGGCGGAAGCCGTCTGCTGACTGAACCAGATGCAGGAGGCTTGATATGGCTGTGGTGACATACAAAGAACAGAAAAGCAACATCCGAATTTGTTATTTTTGGGTTGAAAAGGCAGTCTGGAAAGTGAGGTGATGCAGTTCCACCTCCCACAGGGACAGCTGAATTTAAGGTTAGCTACGCTACTTTCACCGCTAAAGAATCCAGTTAACACACAGACACTATTCTGTCCCAAGAGTACGTGGGAGGGTCAGAAATCTGAAATGAAGAGTGCCAATGGCTGTACATTGACGTCACGTCCGCCCTGGCGCTAAACATGAAGAGAATGCAAAGAACTTTGGAGAAAGCCAGCCACATACACATACACCACAGGACATTTGACAGGTGCTACAGTGCTACACACCACATAAATGATGTGCAGTACAGGGGATGCTACGAGGAAGCATATAGATACTGGATCTCGTTATATGGAGTTTGGACACACTGATCCAGCGTACTGAGTAGCACTCTGGAGACTACTTCAAGTGCAAGGGCTCTGCCCTATTATAGTTCATATGTGAGAGAAGCATGGACAGCTTAAATGACAAATACAGTCAGCGTTAGAGGATCTTGTCCTAGCAAACTGCTAGTAACATTAAAACATACATACTCCTCAAAAAGGCAAATTACAAACAGTAAGTATCTGATTGTGTGTGCATCGGTATTCTGACTCACAGAAATGAAATTCCATTATCTCATGTGAAAACTATCCCTCAAGGGTGAAATAATGTGAGATGTATCATGCTGTTTTGTTTTTGCAACCACAGAGGATAACTTGTGCTTGAAAGCTTTCCGGATGGAAAATCTACGCAAAGGCACATTTGTGTTTTAATAAATGCTGGGGACAGCACACAATGCAAGCATTCCTTACACCTATGCACACGGGCCAACAGAAGTTTCAAGTTTAGTCGAGTAGAGCACTCTACAAATACTGATAGGGCTTTTTTTAAATTACAGAATGTATCTCGAAGGATTTACCTTTTCATATCACTATTCAATAGATAAATCACTGAGATAGATGCAAGACCAAATTAGAGTACAATGAAAGGAATTTTGGGCAAGGCAGATTTTCTCAGAGGAATGAAAAGCCAGAGTTGAGTGATATACCCTGTGAACAAGGGTATGCACTTTGAAACCTTGTGCATTGCTAACAAGATCGTGCACTCCCAGGAGGCCCCTATTCTTGGCAATCTCATATCAACTTACCTGCCCCCGCGACCTCCAACACAATATTGGGAAAGAAAGAAGAGAAAAACGAAAAACAGTGACAAAGGGAGAAAACAGTTACAAAAAAGAACCTGCATCAATGGGATAAGGGGCCAAGGAGTGTCTGCTGGTGGATGAAGGAGGCATGAGGTGGAATCAAGGCTAGAGTATTGACATTTAGAGCCCCCAATTCTCCTAACACCAGACAGTAAAACTTTGGGCCCTGGTACATATTGATTTAAATCTTGGTTGGTGGACCTGGGAATAGAGATATATATGCATTTATAGTTCTATGGGCCTACCACTGAACACACTGTGAACATGCAAGTCAATATTTAAAAAAAGTATTGCACACAGTAAAACTTTGCAACAAGATTAAGGGCCTTATTTTGATGTTGGAGGATGGGATATGCTACAAAAACATGACAGATATGTTGTCTGCCTTTTTACAAGTGATTTAGGCCAGTAGTTTCCAACCTTTCGACATCTGTGGACCTCCACTTTATCATTATTGGATTCTGGGGACCCCCATTGAATCATTATTGGAATCCGGGGACCCCCTACTGAGTCATTACTGAAAGCTGGGGACCTAATCTGTTAATATTATTTAATTTTCTAAGCAGTCGCGGACCCCCTGAGGAGGCTTCGCAGACCTCCAGGTGTCCCTGGACCACAGGTTGGGCACCACTGATATAGGCTATAATCAGTGACACTTGAATTATGCAACAGCAGAGCACCAAACTTTGCAGCAAGGTTAGCTAAATTGTGCAGCAAAAAAAGGCAAAATATGCTGAGGAATCCTGCACAGATTGTGATATTATTACTTCATTAGCTTATTATTTTGGACTTTACCACTGTCTTCACAAAGGTTTCACTTCATTAGTGCCAGTTTAACTCTAAAAAATAATTGAAAACTGAACCTTAACGAAGGGCCTTCCACAGTGCACCAACACGTGCTTCTGTGTTTTAAGTAATTTGATCCGTTTGAGCTAGAAACTATTTTGTTCCCTAAAATCTGCATATTTTGCAGCAGGTGATGCATTATGCTGAATATCCATAATTATGCAGAAAACACTGCAGCTGCAGAATTGCCTTATTCCAATAGACTTGAACATACTGCACTTGTATTATGTTGGCTGCCAAGCCCCACAACTCTTAACGTGGCCGTCCTAACCGCCGGCTCGGCGGAGGAAGGACGCCAGCCTAGTAATGAGGGCCAAAGTATTTTAGTTTGAAGAAAGTGGCATCAAGGAAAGAGACACTGAAATGCAACGATTATCCTAATTTTCCAAAATGTAAAAGCATAAACCTACAAAAAGTATGCGCACAATACTGAACGTTATGGAATCATGACAAACTCAAGGTTGGTATGCAACAGTAAAAAATGTGTGTTTACCTAGTAAGAGGAAGTGGGAGTGTTCATGAACAAAATAAAGCACACCATTTGAGTAGAATGAAAACATAACTGGAGCATTGATAGTTGAAATATGATACACATTGCAGGCTGATCCTGTCCTTAAGTTACCAGGAGGGATGCAAGGCCCATGGAAAGACGTTTTATATATAGCTGGGTGATCCACTGTATGCACAAGTGAATTTAAATGAAATTCCTTGAAATTGGCTTCCAGTTACCACCGAAGAACAAGCACTGGTAAAGTCAAAATACCTCACCTTTCTTATGGAATTCCGAGCTTTTGACTTTGCCAGTGTTTGTCTGTAAAGCACTGTATAAAACATCTAAAACAAACATGTCAAATTACTGGAGGAAACACAAACGTTTATCACATGGTATGGCAAAACTCAGTGTTTTCAATCTTTATAAATGGCATGGTTGATTTTTCAAACATGTTCACTCAGGAAGTGCTTAACAGAACTTAAAAAGAGTATGGAATGTCAGAATGTAGAACGAAATGCTTCCCAAAGCTTAACTTACTCTCCACAGGATTCAGCAGTGTGGTGCTCTATGGTAGCTCAGGGAGCAGATTGAAGGGCCTCCTGGAGAAATGTCATGCTAAGTACACCTTTTGCCTCAGATGCCAGCTGAGTACAGCAGATGGCCCTTCCCTCCACACCATAAAAGCTTTTGCATGCCAAAGTGTGTGCTTTCATGCAGTATGTGGAATGCAGGAGTTAACACACCAACAACCATTAAGATTTTCTCTTCCACTATACCCTATAAAAATATCCACACTGCTGTACTTTTACAGACAAACTTAGATCGTTGGGGAGCAACACAGTGGAAGGGGCAGGTATTTGAGGGGGTTAGTAGCACATGAGGGAGGGAAGTACAAAAACACATATACTGTGAGGGTGTGCAGAATAAAAAAGAAAGAAAGTAGTTCCCTAAATATAAGCAGTAGAAGGATACACGTCATACAATCAAAACAGGCTACTTTCCGAAAGAGGAACGAATACAAGAAGAATAAGGCATGCCATCAAATAAAATGCAAGCAAATAAGGCTGATGAAAAAGCAAACCAATGTTAAGCAATGGGCGGGCTGTAAGCCCACTGTAGATTCACAGTAGGTCTTTCACAATCAAACAGCGTATACTTTCTGCTAGGCCTATAAAGAAATATTGGCAAAGCCAATAGGTCTCCCCAATTAGGGATCTAGTAGCAATTGCACATCCAGAATACTTCTACTGAGGCTTCTGTTATGCTGACACTTTTGACTATTTCCATGTTTCCTGCCTTTTCAGAGACATCTTTAGATTTCCCTTAGCTTAATTAGAATAATCAGATTCAATTTGCTTTCAAATGGTTAGATAGGAAGATCACAATTTGGATGCTGATCACCAAGTGTTGTTTCTTATCTTTTGCATTGCTAAGACTGAAATATTAGTATGTTTTGAACTCATACAATTTAATCTGATTAGATGCTTTAATTTACCTTTGGTGATTCTGTACTTATATAGGATGTTTCTGAGACTCATTTACATAGGTCTGGCTTTAAATTTGTAATAACATCTTTGAACTTGAAATTCCGCCTCCATGATTTAATGTGTGACCAAATGGGTTACACTGCTAACTGATTTGAAAGTGTTGGTTTGTTTCTCCTTGCCCATCAGAACTCCTAAAAAGATTAATCAGAACCAGAGAAACTAGAAAATGGGCCAGATGCATCCTCACCAGCATACAGGTGGATTTCAATAGTTGCAAATCTAGTTTTTGAGGGTAATAATTATTTGGGCACATAGGTTTAACTTAGTTGTGGAAATAGATTTTTATCCCATTACTTTCTCCTATTTCTCATTACTAGATGGTGCCCTGCTCTAGTCCTTCCCTTTCGTAAACACACTCTGCACTTCCATATACTACTCCTCTGTATCCAACTTTGTTAAAGAGATATCTATAGCAAAACAACATTTGCAACACCAATAGGTCTGGTTTACATTTCAGTTCTGACTGAGGACCCTATTTATTCTTTGGCAGATGCGGTAATATCCATTGGTCTGGCAGAGGAATTAATGTCCGCCCTGCCAAGACTACTCCACTTGCCAAATTTAGAAATGACCATCAATGCTGTTGAAAATTTAATACAAGACTAAATCCCGAAGTGTGATTTTCTTTTTGGAGCTGAAAAAAAAAAAAAAATTCTCCTTTAACCATGGGAGTCCACTCCCATGGAAAGGGTTTTCCTGGTGGTGATGGCCATTGAAAACTGACCTCTAATTCTGGCCATCTAAATCAGGTGGGTAGAGTTAGAGGTCTGCCTTTAACTGCCCTTGCTCTGCAGGGGCGTCAGAGGGGTTTGATCAATGCAGAGACAGATTAGACCCCACCACAGTTAAAGCCAATGCGCGCCCCCATCTAAATTTTGGTGTGCAGACACAGCCTTGGTTGAATGGATACACTTGCCATTGCAACAAAGTATTTATACCGCAAAGACATACATTGGGTCCAGAAACCTTTAAAAGAAACCTACAGCTGTGAAATAAAAGGTTTCTCTATATAGTGCATTTTTGAGATAAAGAATTTCATGTGTAATGATTCAGTGTACTGTTAACATGTAAAATATCCTTTATGCATGGCAATGAAAGCACTCATAAAAGCAGACTGATACACCAAACAGCCAAACACTCGTGGTGAGAGGGTAATACTCCTCTGGGTGGAGCCAAAGTCTATTCTATCTACATTGTAAAGTATTGGCAATAAAAGCTCACGTACACAGCTGTGCTGTCAAGCCAGAGCTAAACAATGATATTTCAAACCATCCTCTCTACCCATCTATTGTACCTCCTCACTCTTGCCCTTCTTCTCCAGTATTTGTGAGAAGGCTGTATTTAACTTACTTTCTCACTAGCTCACAATTAACATCATCTGCAAGTACCTGTAATCAAGGTTTTTCAAGCAGAGACAATTACACTTTCAACCATAAGGCGAGGTGTGGTGAAAAAGAGAACAATATAATGTCAACCTTTTAGAGAGTCAATGAAATGCACTTTGTGTTTCTTGTTTTTCACTTTTAAGACTTTAATGATTTGATTAGCAACAATATATATTTAAGGAGTTACAAAAGGTGCCGAAGAGATGCTATCTGTTGGTCAGAATTCTAATATGGGATAAGGGATGGCAGTGGGTGTCTTCCCCTTTTTTATACTTCTCTTCTTTTTTGCACCTTTCTTTTGTTTTAGCTCACAAGTGTTTTAAACTATTTTAATCTTTCTATCTTTTTGAATGTCGGGCAGTTCTTTTCTCTCCTTTCTACGCATAGCACTTTCATATGGTGTTTCCTTGTTTTTCCTATGTGATTTTGTTTGGGTTGCCATGTCCTCGGTTCACATTTTGTTTATTCGCCCTGGTTGCTTGCAATCTGCATTCACTGTAAGGTTTCTTGCCAGGGACCACAGACGCCAGTTGGTGGTGGTCTTTAACTTTGTTCCTTATTAGAACTCATTGTAAAATATGGATAAATGTGTATATTATCTTTTTACAGCCTTGAAAAAGTCACCAGTGTGACGAAACACGTGTTGGCTGTTTCTGGATCGATTCTCTTTCTCACTGGATATATTTCATCCATCAGTAAAGAGACTATCTTTTGGGAATAGATGTGAACAACCGATGTGCCTATTCTCTTCTATTTAACAGCAACTATGTATTACAGAGCTTGAATTTTTGCATCACACTGTTATTAATGAGTTCTGTGGTTTAACTGTGTGGAGTAGTGCTAAACCCATTCAATACAGAAATCTCCTATTTCCCACGTGGCACTGCACCTACACCAATTTTGTTGCCCATCCATCGCGCCATAACTCTATTCTCCATCCCTTTCAGCATGCATCTTTGAGCTTCATTTCAAATGTCGCAGGTAACTAGCAGTTATCTACACCTTGAACACTATGGTGGTCATTCTGACCCTGGCGGTCTTTGACCGCCAGGGCGGAGGACCGCGGGAGCACCGCCGACAGGCCGGCGGTGCTCCAATGGGATTCCGACCGCGGCGGTAAAGCCGCGGTCGGACCGGCACCCCTGGCGGGGTCCCGCCAGTGTACCGCGGCCCCATTGAATCCTCCGCGGCGGCGCAGCTTGCTGCACCGCCGCGGGGATTCCGACCCCCCCTACCGCCATCCAGATCCCGGCGGTCGGACCGCCGAGATCCGGATGGCGGTAGGGGGGGTCGCGGGGCCCCTGGGGGCCCCTGCAGTGCCCATGCCACTGGCATGGGCATTGCAGGGGCCCCCGTAAGAGGGCCCCTACATGTATTTCACTGTCTGCTGCGCAGACAGTGAAATACGCGACGGGTGCAACTGCACCCGTCGCACAGCTTCCACTCCGCCGGCTCGATTCCGAGGCGGCTTCATCGTGGAAGCCTCTTTCCCGCTGGGCTGGCTGGCGGTCTGAAGGCGACCGCCCGCCAGCCCAGCGGGAAAGTCAGAATTACCGCCGCGGTCTTTCGACCGCGGAACGGTAACCTGACGGCGGGACTTTGGCGGGCGGCTTCCGCCGCCCGCCAAGGTCAGAATGAGGGCCTATATCCTTAAAAAAATCCTGCTCATCACCTGTAAAAGCTTTCCCCAACTCACCTTTCACTCTTTCACATTTCAATAGTCCAGAATGCAACAGTCCACAGCAGGCTGGACTACTACAACACCCGATAAGTTTCACATGTAATCTTTTGAACTCCTGGGAAAGGCCCCCATATAGTTCATTTTTTAAATTGAGTTCAGTGAGATTTTTGAGACAAGTTTGAGAGGGTTAGATCATGTGTTTATTAAATTCATGTACAATGACTTTCAAATTCTTAGTGCAAGAATCACAACCTATAATAGGCAGCACACAAAAGCTCACTGATTACTGTGCAAGCAACCATTTTTTAAAAGCCTTTGTTGAAATAAAATGAGTCTCCAAATGTTAATATTGGATTCATTGATGTTGATGCATACAGCAACATATTCGCACTAAGTCACATCACCTTTATTAGATATTCCCTTGTGAACTCTCCTTCAACCCCGGCACGAAGGTACGTGATCAGGCAGGTGCTAAGGCCTAGGCCTGAGGATGCTGACTGACAGGTCACAGGTGGGTGTAACACGTAGCCGACAGGCAAATACACCGGAAATTTAGATAAGATCTCACTGATAGGCCAAGCAACACCTCAATGGTCCCAGAGGATTGACCCCAATAAAACACACATGGCCAGAGGGTGCATGTATTCCCAAAAATACCATAAGGTTAGATGCCACATGTAGTTAGGAGCACATAGCCAATCAGAACACAGCACAGACAGCACACGCAGCGACCCCGTACTGCTCAGGCTGTACATCTGGACACACTACTGGCATGGCCCACATTGTGGCCTTCTGAAGGTCGAGGCCCACCTGCAGGTATCTGGAACTGGATTTATGACTCCATGACAACTGTTCACATATTTCACCAAGAAAGGAATGTTTTTATTGCAATATAATACTCAGAGAAATGTATACAAACCTACTGCAAACTGATGTACACAGAGAGACAGTCCTCAGACCCTAGTTCTGTAACTGCTCTCCTGGCCCTAATGTTTAATTAAACAAACTGTTCCTGTTTTGCCAGACACCTCTTGTCTTTTGTTTTAGGGTAAATTCTCATTCTAGAAACATAAGTTTTGCAAAGAGAAAGGAAAAGAGTTGCAAAGAGTAATTGCTAGCATACAACAAACTGCAATGTCATAGATGAGGAATGTAAAGAAGTTTGATATTATGGAGCCTTGGGAATGCAAGGGAGGAAGGAACAATTTTCCATGTCTTGCCTATTAAGACAGTCAATTAGTTCTCTGCAGTGACAACCTCAATGACTCCAGACGTGGCTATGGAAATTATCTAATAGTACTACATCACGTTTACAGTAGTAAGGCTTGCATGATAGCTGATATCCAAAGATTTCACTGTTCAACTGCTCTTTTGCATGTTCCCTAATGGTTCCCTGTTGGTTCCCTGTTATGGCACATATCACATTCAAGTTCATGTACACCATCTATAGGATATTCTGTGAAAATCATCCCAGTTCCTGAAGGATAAGCTTCATCCTAGCACCCCAAATACGCTTCTTTCTATGAATAAATGGTTTTCTGAGTATTTCACTTTATGAGACAAAGAAAGAGCGAATAAGTAATGTCCGTTCTAACTCCAATTTTTTTTAACAATCTTCCAGCTCTTCTAGTCTGGAAATAAGTTGTATATGAATGTTCCTGACATACTATTCATATTTGTCTGCGTGTTTTAGGTGTAGGTTTTGGCAATGCAGCTAACAGTATAAATAGAAAGGTTGTTTGGTCTGCACTTTTGCCACACTGGCTTTCTTTGGCCAACCTCTTTAAACAATTGGCTTGGGACTTCCCAGTGGAATATTCGTCTCTCACCTAATGCTACTAGCTGCTTGGGTGTACCCTTCTGCCTTCAATGAACTGCTTGTATTCAGAAGCATGAAGCACTACGCAGGCTCCCTGTTCGCTCCTGCTGGCTCTCTCCCCTGTATCTCACTTTTCATGCTCTACATCATGCTCCTTGCCCCCACCATCCCTGCAAGCCAATCCTTCTCATTCCTCACTCTCACCTCTCTTTCTCCTATTTGCTCCACTTCTCCTGTCCCAATGTGCCATCCTGCTCCTCGCCTCTTTTTCCTACTTAGCACCTTTCTCTTGTTCCTCCCTCCCACCACTCCCTCTTTTCAGCTTGCTTTAACCCTTTATCAGACACTTTCTGATAAAGAAGTTCTATATTGGCATTCATTGTAATAGCGTTATGCTTTTTTTTCATTCTGGCTGCTTGAAGCTTGTTGGACTCTGGAGGTTTCACAGCAGTCTGTGCACAAAGATGACAGCTATTTTGAAATAGGTGATGCTTCCTTAGCACACATATTCAGCAGCTACAATTGAAACTAGCAAGCATATTTATGTTTACACTGGAACTTCTAAAGACCTCAGAGAAAATACCATGCAACCTGTGGCATCCAGACAATACACACTTTCCCAACAGAGAACCAAAATCCATACCAAGATGACCACTCCATTTTTGGACACCAAAATTGACCTTTTCCCATAGAGTCTGCTTTATATGTTTAAAGATACATCCAGCCCCTGTCTCCTCCAAGGTTGAGACCTGTCTGGCGGAGGGCGGGTGGGAGTGGGAGAGGGTGTCGATCAATGACGTCATGGGATCGTTGCTGTAACATTGCTTGTGCCACATGGGAAGTTGCCTAGCATCTAGCAACTGAGCTGTCAGACCCAGAGAAAGTTTTAAAGAATCAGGGGCATTAATGCAGCATATGTCACTCCCATCAAGCAAGACATCCATCTCTGCATTTGAGCAACTACACTCCATGTCCACCAAGAAGATAAGAGTCTCCAGTGTTAGCAGAGGGAGATCTTTGTTGCTAGTGTTCTAGACAGCAAATGCTATTACCCTTTGGCTTTCTGTTTTTTTAAGGTAACCTCGCCAATTACATCTGTCACCTTTTCTTATCAGGTATTCAAGCAGTCTTGTCCCTTTCTGTTGCCCCTTGTGGCTGTCACCTATGTACCTTGTTTTTTTCAGCAACTGTCCTCCCACACCCCTCATCTTAATTTGATGGTCCATTCCTCCTCTCACATTCCCTCATTTCACATGGAGAATCCATCCACAACCCATTCTTTTGCTCCAGTAGCCACATGCTCCCTGCCATCACTGGCACTTGTTTGATTCTCCAGCTCCTGATTATAGAATATGTCTATAGCTGCGTGTTATAGTTAATTTGCCTGACTTCAATGTGCCAGTGCTGGGTTTCCATGCATTATCACATTAAACCGATAACTATTGGCATTGTCGATGCTTCTTATACTTGTGTTTTGTTTTTAGTCTACGCTTTCTCCTTGTTATATATGTCTAGGTTATT
Source organism: Pleurodeles waltl (assembly GCF_031143425.1). Classification (NCBI taxonomy): domain Eukaryota; kingdom Metazoa; phylum Chordata; class Amphibia; order Caudata; family Salamandridae; genus Pleurodeles; species Pleurodeles waltl. The sequence continues at coordinate 622,565,754 of NC_090438.1, read as the reverse complement.
TTGTAGTGCTAAGCAACCTCTCAGGAGTACAAGCGCTCTATTACGGGCCACCATAACATGTCCTAACAATTTTTGATCTGAACTTAGAGCTGGCCAAGCACTACGTCAAGGAAGGAGGGCACAGTACCGCAGACACTATGGAAAAAACACTATATTGGGAAAAAAAAACTATCACATGCAATTTTATAGTTCAAATGTGTCTGACCATGTGGGTGAGTCTGTTCCAAGTGACTTTTAAGACAATCAAGAGAAAGATCCTGTCTGATGTATTATTTCAAAATGTCAACAGAGATAAGTTACTTAGAGCTAAGGAAGAGGACACCAAAATGAGAGACAAAAAATGACTGTATGCATGATTTATGTGCTTTTGATATTAGAGACTATCCTCTCCAAGTATTTGAGTGAATGGTTGGTGGTAGGTACAGTCCTGCTCAGGGAACACCTTCATCAGATCAAAATTATTAGTTGAGTCGTTTCAGTTTTGCTACAGTCTAGAATTTCGAAAGGAAGGGTGATACACAAAACGTAGTTACGAGTACGGAAACAAGTCCTACAGGTGTAGGGCCTGATTCACAAGGGTATTTCCGTGTAGTAAAGTTACGAGTGTGGAGCCTTTGGAGATGCTGCCCCGAGAGCAAGGGCTGCGCACTTTTAACCCTACTACACGTAAATACCTGTGTGAATCGTACTCTTTGCATATTCTCACATGTTTTTGTGAATTGTCCCGGAAAGTTCCAGCTCTGAATTAGTAAGAGAGCAAAGAGGACACTGTCCTTTCTATTTCTATGAATGTTATATTATATTCTCATTTTATTTCAAATGCATATGTTTTGGAACAATTCACGAAGGTATGTAAAAGTATGTAAAATTGTAGTGTAAGAGTCCCATTTTATGTATTTCAAAATGTCTTTGTAAATAGGGCCAGATGTTTCTGCATAAGGATTTTTTTTCCATTGTAGACGTTAGAATGAATAAACAAAGCTGCCAGCCTTGCTCAACAATTTTTTCCTTCAACAATATGTGTCATTTAAGGATGGTAGTTTTGTTTTCCACTGGCAAATGAAAACAGCTATTTCCGAAGTAATTCCTTTTTTTTACACTGCCAATTTAAATTGAGTTGGTGCTCACTGAATTTGGTAATCAAAAGCACTCAACCCTTTGTCGTGCTGCTAGGCACTAACCTGTTAAGATTTAAAAATGTAAACTGCATTTTCTGCAAGCTAAACGTATCAGCCAATGGAGAGACAGACTATCAGTAACCATTATGCATTTGCAACTTTAGTCAATGACACTTCTTTCAGGAATCATATCGTTATGAAATGCACAACATGCCGCTCAAAGCCAAATACATAAAAAGGAATGGAAATATGCTGATAGAAATTCATGGGGGTTGGTGCCACATTAAAAGAAGCGAATACGAAAATTCTGATCTTGTTTGTGTAAAAAATATGAGTTTTTATATGAGGTTTACACTCTTGTCATAAAATGAGTGCTTTCTGGGCATAGCCTAAACAGTACTGATATCTCAGAGTCTCCAGTTGTTAAACAAGCTCTTAGAATTTTTACAAAATTATAATCGTAAGAATGAATGCAGTACATGAACATCTAATAACAATGGACCAATCTCTACTTTGTCCCTATGGTCGCGACAGTGAATGCATATTTCAAATAAAAACTTCTCATCTCCAGTTAAACTTTGCTCAGTGAGCAGCTATAGGAAATTCGTGACATACTTATTGCTGACATAAAAAAAGCATAAAATGCCTCTCTCTGATAGGGCGTCATGTGAGATAAGCTGAACCAAGATTTAACAGTACCATTCTAAATAAACCAACAGCTGTGCCCCAGGATTTCACAAACCACTGCCCCTTCTCAAACTAACCATGCACGAGTAAAATGTTGGAAATAGCGATTTTATGCCTACTACAGCATTATGTTGAAAAAACAACCTGTGACACTACTGCTAAAATCTAACACCTTAAGTAGCAGGGTAATAGTGGGTATACTTACACCTGTCGTAATCTTTCCAAACCAGTCTGCAGTCCATGGAAAGATAGATCACTGAATCCTGCTTGACCATCTGGACAACTATATACGGAATCTTGAAAGTGAATAAATCCTGCCTGAAAAACGTATGCCTCAAGCAAAGTAATTTGTGTGGTGTAACAGGAACCACAATTACACTACTCTCCCTCTGTTTAATGGTTTAAGATGTACACAGGCCACACCCAGATCTCCAATCTCTGAACTCAGAATTCAAATGCTACTCCAGCAAATTCTCCCTCAATTTTCAAAAAGAAAAGGCCAGCAGGACCATAAAAGAAACACTGATGGACTGGTTTAGACGCACCCAACATCAGTCAACACAGCTGTTCACTCATGTCCAGGGCGATACCTCGGACTGCCTCTGCTCATCCACGATACACTCCAGTGCCAACCAAAATTGTTCCTAGATTTGGCTAAACATTCAACCATCTTTCTCGATCTCCAGCACATCATCCAGGAACTTCCAAGGCACCACAAGCACGAATTATATTGTTTTGATGACTCTACAGAAAGACTTTAATACCCTGGACTCAATACTCATCCCAAAACCTTAAACTAAAATCTGCCAAGCCAATGTGGACACTTATAGTCCCAGGAAGACGCTCTCTTCAAAAATCAAGTAATCAACCCATTAGAGCTACAAAGGCATTACAAACTATAAGGGTGCCACCTAAAGGCAAGAGAAGAAATGGCAATGATCAGAGTTCCAGTAAGACTTGTGGCCTTTTTAGCCACTCCGTGCACTGTGCAGCAGGATGACTGCAGCTGCCAACACACACAGTGCTCTCTTCAGGGCTCTTCATTAGGGAAGTGCAGCACAATCAATAAATATTTCAATGAGAAAATTAGCACAATAAGAAAGTATGTCGATGACATTGAAACATCGGATGCGATCCCTTCTACAACTCCCTAAAAACATCCTAATGCACACATGTGAACACACTGACTTAGGCATGTTGAGAATCCTAATCTCCAAAATAATCACATCATATGAAAAAATATAACCATTGGTCAATAGAGAAGTCTGTCACTGGCAAAGCACTCAGTGACCACTATATTAAAGGTTTTTTAATACTCTGTTTCCAAGGGAAAATGCATTAGTACATGTAAGCCATACACACCTGTTCAATATCATCAATACCTCACTCACTCAAGGTATCTACCTGCTCCTGGAAGACAGGCAGATTCTCATGGTGAAACAGAAGCACAACTTTTGTCACAATGAGTAAACAAGCTGGTGAAAATCAAGAGTGCTTTGAATAAAAGATCAGTAGTGGCTCGTACTTAACAGAAGGGGTGGGGAGGAATGCGTGTGCGGGGGTGAGGGGAGAAAATTAAATAAAATAAATAATGATAATAAAAAAAAAAAACATTTAACTCCTCCGCTGCTCCATCCGCTCTGCTCCGTCTCCTCAAGGCTGCAGGCACAGGATCCCAGCCAGGGCGCTCTCAGGCAAACTGGGAGCCTGTGCAGCATGTGTGTTTGGCCGGCCCAATATGGCCGGCCAAACACACATGCGCACTGAGAGGGAGTGCTGTGTACTCCTCCTCAGTGCATGTCACCCCCTTGGCCCCGCCCCTTTTCTCAAAACATGATCATAAACACAGTTTATGATCGTGTTTTGGGAAAAGGTTTGCAGCTGCCACTGCTGGTGTGGGGGGCTCCTATGGAGGAGCCGACCCTGTAAAAGATGCTCGCTGGGTTGACCCTAAGGTCTCATTGTGAGCAATCTGCAACACTGCAGCAGCGGGCAAAGGCAGACACCAATTTCCCCAGCTTCTCTGGACTTGTATTAAACACGAAATCCTGCATGAGGACAGAATTGAAACAGGATGTTGAACACTTCTTGTGTCACAAGAAGCTGAAGTCCACTAGAGTGGGTGATCTGTCAGAGCACACACAACTGACACAAAGGAAATGGGACTTCCTATCCTAGTGGTAAGTCTATGTCTACAGATCTCACCAGCCATCTCTTAAGGTCCATATCCTTACACCTAGTTGGTATTTCCCACCCCTAGGCCCTGAGGTCTTCACATTTAACTCATCAGCAGCAATACTGTAGTTCCTGTCAGCCTGTCCCTTGCTTTCGACACTCTCTTGTATATGCGTGACAGCTTGGTGCTCTGAGTAAATGTTTCAATGAAACCTTCTACACAGAGTGATACAATTTTTATGCCATCCACTCATTTTACCATAGTAGGAATGGTACTGAAGAAAACCTCGACAAAAGCTCACTGATGTTACATTTTGAGCATGAAATGTGAAGTGTAATTAAAGGAAAGTCCAATCATCTGACATCATTTTTAAGGATAGCCGATCCAAATGACAAGACAAGACAGTTCTGCTGACAACCTCAAACATCAAACACGACTTTTGTACCAGTCTTCAGAATAGCTCTTTGCATGTGACCTCTATAGATGGAACTGCAAGCAGAAAGATGAAAGAGTTCCACCTTTGGCATCTGCAGCTACAGGGGCTCAGGTTGAAAGAAAGTATGTAGCAGGTGTCTGTTCATGGTTTAATCTGCAACACTGACATACATGGGAAAGAGAGGGCTTTGAAAATGATACTCGCTGTTAAAAAAAACAAAAAAAAACGTAGTGCAATGTACCGAGCAAGCGGTTGTGGGAAATTCAGAGATTAGTAGATGGAGATGAAGGCTTGCACCACAATGAACACACTTGAATGGTTCTGTCCTCTGTGACACCTTGTTTCTGTAACAGCTCAGATGAGCACCAGATAACGTGGTTTTTAAACGGATGCTACGACTCTTAGTTTTTGTTTGTTCGTAGGTTTTAAAAATATGCTTTGTCATGACCATCAAACCACAGTGCTAGTGTCAGGTTTAGACGCAACAAATACTAATTCAGTTTGAAAGTAAATGTGGTAAGTTTTATACCACCAGCCGTATTACGAGTTCCATAGGATATAATGGACTCGTAATACGGCTGGTGGTATATCTGTGGCTTTACCGTCACTTTTGGGACGGATTAACACCTCCTCCAAAGTTGTAATAACCCCCTTAGTGTTTTGGTGCAGATGTAAAGCAATGCACTGATCTGATCAGAAAGGCATCAGCGATCTGTAACAATTTTCAGAGTAGGGGTGCTGCCATGAGTTTTGCATAACTGAAGTACTAGAGATTGTAAACACTCCAAGCATCACATAAAGACTAACTGCAGCAAATGAGTGATGCCTATTAAGCAGGGGGAGTGGTAAGGTTGTGATATGTAGCAACGAATGCATTTTGAAGCCACTATCACAAATGTATCACTAAAATATGGTTTTGCAGCTACTGCTGCTGGTGGGGGGACCACGCTCCTCCGCCCTAATGGAGGAGCCGCCCCTGGTGGAAGCATGTAGAGACATCACATTTTCCACTGAAATGGCCACGTAATTCACACTGACGTGCAGCTTTACATCACCAAGCAAAGTGTCTTGATTTATTTTGATCCTATTAAAAACTATTTTCCATCACACTTCGGGATTATACAAACATGTACTTCATTCGTGCTTTTCCATCTACTGAAGTGTTTTGACATATTCGTACAGTTGATTTACAGGTATTTATATGTTGTTGAGTGTCAGAAAAAAACAGACATCATACATCCTTCTCACACTCACTGTACCCCCGCAAGATTGTGCGTCCACGTCCAATCTATTAAAAAAGAAAGACAGGACGAGTGTTCATCCCTAACTGAGCCACCCATGTTCACAACTGAAGGCCATTTGTTACTCACACAGTCGTAATTTTGGATCAACTGTTTCAGGGGGGGAGGGGGCGCAATAAGCTACATATTATGTTCAGTTATTTGACTCAGTTCCAGTATTCCAAGTTCTTAAAGTCAGCATTCACAAATCAGAGTCTTGGGCAATGAGCAGGGTTAGGTTTCTCTCTAAGGGGCTGCTTGTAAGTAACACTTAGGGCTAAATCAAAAAGCATAAACGATTGGCGCTACTTTATCCCCAGCGTGGAAGTAAGGTAGTGGTTGTTGCAAAAACCTCTTAGCACAATATTATTCTTTTATGCTATTCCGGGTGTTGTAGTCTGGTTTTGATTCCACTGCATTTACTAAAGTAGTACATCTGAAATCAACGATTTGTAGGTGAAAGGTTTAGTACTGGAGGCAGTGTCTATACTGACCTGGAGGAAGGGGGTTACCTTGCATATAGCAGTGAACACCTCTCACTTATTATCCACATTCAGTAAATATATATCTTCAGAGTACCCTTTACAATTTAAAAACTGAAGTAGTTGATTCCTGGCTATGTGTTAACCATTACATTTGAAGGGAATTTAGGACGTGCTGGATTAGTTTCAAAGTTCAACTCTCAAAATGTTCTCATTATCTAGCTGAGGTGATCATCACAGTTGGACGCATGTTGCGGAACAAACTCTGGGCTGATGAAGTCAGAACCGCTGGCGTGGATGGCGTTGGGGCTGTGGTGCGAAGCAGGACAATGTGACATGCGGTGCCCACAGGTCACAGTGCAGTCAGCGGCTCATTGACAGCATCCAGCAGCGTTGGTGGGACGAGGGCTGTGATGTGAAGCCAGGCGAGGTGCGACATGCAGTGTCACCAGGTCACAGTGCAGGCAGCAGCGTCGTCTTTGCTGAAGCACTGTAATCGGTAGGCCCAAGTAGGTGGTGCGGGATAGGGACGGTGCTTATTGACCCTCACGAGCAGTGTCCACAGGCCACGTTGCAAGCAGGGATGCCTGATGACAACACTGGAGTCGATGGTGCTGGCGTCGGTGGACCGGGGCTGTGGTGAGGGACAGGACTGTGCTTCATGTACCTCGCGAGCGGTGTCCACATGCCACGGTGCAGGCAGCAGTGCCGGTATCAGCAGGAGCGTTGCCTTCGGGGATGCCCAGGCTGCGGTGTGAGCAGGTGATGCTGACGTGTCGGGCCCACAGGTTGTGGTGAAAGCAGCGGCTCAGTGAAGTCGTCCAATGATGGCGTCGGTGAGACCAGGGGCGTGGTACAAATCGGGCAGTGCCACTCTGTGTGGCATTGGCAGATCACGGTGCAGGCCAGTGGCATCGTTGGTAGCGTCGCAGTGGTTTTTCCTCTTAAGCAGCACAAAACACATAGGGGGTCATTCCGACCCTGGTGGGGACCGCTGAAGCACTGCCAACAGGCTGGCGGTGCTTCCTGGGCCATTCTGACCGCGGCGGTAAAGCCGCGGTCAGAAAAGGGCAACCAGCGGTTTTCCGCCGGTTTACCCCTGGCCCAGGGAATCCTCCATCCGCCATGGGGATTCCGACCCCCTTCCCGCCATCCTGTTCCTGGCGGTTTTTACCGCCAGGAACAGGATGGCGGGAACGGGTGTTGTGGGGCCCCTGGGGGCCCCTGCACTGCCCATGCCACTGGCATGGGCAGTGCAGGGGCCCCCTAACAGGGCCCCATAAAGATTTTCAGTGTCTGCTTTGCAGACACTGAAAATCGCGACGGGTGCCACTGCACCCGTCACACCCCTACAACTCCGCCGGCTCCATTCGGAGCCGGCTTCATTGTTGAGGGGGGTTTCCAGCTGGGCCGGCGGGCGGCCTTCTGGCGGTCGCCCGCCGGCCCAGCGGGAAAGCCAGAATGGCCGCCGCGGTCATTCGGCGGTTCCCTCCAGGCGGGCGGCTCCCGCCGCCCGCCGGGGTCAGAATGACCCCATAGTTCCCAGTGCTTCAGGTTGAGCAAACTGAAGTCTTTGGTGTCCCTGAGACTTCCAATAGACAAGCTCTACTCCAAGCCCTTTGAGAACTTTCTCAAGCAGGATACACAGCAAAGTTCACCCTTTGCACTCTTTTAAGGTAGAAGCAGCAACCGTAGGCCAATCCAGCAAAGCAATACAGCAAAGGGACAGTACTCCTTCTGCAGCTCTTCAGCTCTTCTCCTTGGCAGAGATTCCTCTTGATTCCAGAAAGATTCTAGAAGTCTGGGGGTTTGGGTCCAATACTTATACCCCTTTCTGCCTTTGAAGTTGGCAAACTTCAAAGCAAAGTCTCAAGTATTTGGAAGATCCTTCCTTGTCCAGGTCAGGCCCCAGACAAACACCACGGGGGTTGGAGCCAGCATTGTGTGAGGGCAGGCATAGTCCTTTAAGGTGTAAGTGACCATTCCTCCCTCCCCTCTATCTCAGATGGCTCATCAGGATATGCAGGCTACACCCAAGCCCCCTTTGTGTCACTGTCTAGAGAGAGGTGCAAATAGCCCAACTGTCAAACTGACCCAGACAGGGAATCCACAAACAGACAGAGTCACAGAATGGTTTAAGCAAGAAAATGCCTACTTTCTAATAGTGGCATTTTCAAACACACACTTTAAAAACAACCCTTACCAAAAGTTGTATTTTTAAATTGTGAGTTCACAGACCCTAAACACCACATTTCTATCTGCCCTCAAAGGGAATCTGCACTTTAATAACATTTAAAGGCAGCCCCCATGTTAACCTATGAGAGAGATGGGCCTTGCACAGTGAAAAACAAATTTAGCAGTATTTCACTGTTAGAAATGTAACACACACAAGTACATGTCCCATCTTTAACATACACTGCACCCTGCCCATGGGGCTACCTAGGGCCTACTTTAGGGGTGCCTTACATGTAGTAGAAGGGAAGGTTTAGGCCTGGCAAGTGAGTACATTTGCCAAGTCGAATTGGCAGTTTAAAACTGCACACACAGACACTGCAGTGGCAGGCCTGATCATGTTTACAGGCCTACTAATGTGGATGTCACAACCAGTGCTGCAGGCCCAATAGTAGCATGTAATTTACAGGCCCTGGCACCTCTAGTGCACTTCACTATGGACTTACCAGTAAATCAAATATGCCAATCATTAATAAACCAATCAACAGTACAATTTATATAGGGAGCACTTGCACTTTACTACTGATTAGCAGTGGTAAAGTGCTAAGAGACAATGAACCAGCCAAAACAGAGTCCAGTACACCATAAAAACAGGAGGTCAGAAGGCAAAAAGACATGGGAGACACGCCAAAAAGATGCCAGGTTTAACACTAGGGATCTCAAAGTGGCGGGAGACATGGGAATGAAGTACCATGAAGTCCTTCAGGAGACTCAACAAGGACTTTGAGCGGATGGAATTCCAGAGATTCCAGTATCTGTGATGGGTGCGACATGCAATTTCTAGCCATACTAATGACTGTAATTAAGGACAGCTCAACTTTAGAATACATACTGCTCTCAATAAGGGCGCAAGAAAGGCAATAGTTCAGACATACAGAAGACTGATAAAGAACATTTCCAATGATTCAGGACAGCCTGATGAAGAAATTGGAAGAGGAAATAGGGCCCTTTGATGAATCGATGAAGAAGAGGCATTTGGTTTCTCTCATCCAGCTGCAATGAGGTCTGCTTTTTAGCTAGTCCAGTCAAAAATACAACATCAGGTGTATTACATCAGGACACAAATGATGCAGTTTTGAGGGTACATTTGCCCACATATTTTGTAAATGTCCCAAACTGAGTGAGTTCTGAATGAGGGTGAGCAATACAGTTGTTTTGTTGTAGTGATTGTGCTGCCACTGAACAATTACCAGATACTGATATTTGTGACATACAGCTGAACAGACGGAACCTGTTTCTGGTGACAGACATTTCAATGATACTTCACATTTTATCAGTCTTTTGTTGAAGACATTTTTATTTAAACCTTTCCAAGATCTTTTTATTGACTTTATGGAACAGTCTCATCTAAAAATTCTGCAGTATGTAGAACTAATAGATGTTCACCAATATCTAAAATGCTTTGCCCATTTTCTTTATGGAAGCTGTCAAGTTAAAGACTTTACCCAGAACTGGGGAGAACTTTGTTTTGAGAAGGTGTGGTTAGCCTCACAAACTCGTCCAGAGTCCTGGCTACCTCAGATTCATACACTATCCATCAATGTGGAAAATAATGGTTTTTTTCAAGCCTATTGTTCCTTCAATTATATTATTATTTTGTTCATTTACTTCGAGAGGCATGTTGGAAAACTGACAACCTGTTTTATAAACAGTGAACATTCTGTTATAAACTCTTCAAAAACATCTGGGTGTTTTTTGTGGAGGGATCTCTCTCAGGTGAATAGCAACATGCCATTCATAGTTATTGTGCTCAAAATAGAACAATCACTGCCTTTTAAACACAGGAGATATGCACAGACCAACATCGCCCTAGTGCACGTCAGTACCCCAAGTGAATAAGTTCAGCTGTGTGGTGAGTACAAGTTTCCTTAACTGAAAATTGGGATTTTATTTCTGCTTGAGACATCCACCAGTCTCCCTTGAGAAGGATGGCAGTTTGATCTCTACTCTGACTGTATTACTTCTGGTAAGCTTCCAGATTAGACCTGTACAAAGCACAGGTTGTTATGTGATGTGCTTGTGAGGTCTTCTAAACGTGTGTCTTTAAAGAAAGAGTCTGCAGTCCTTGTATGTGAAATAGTACTTGTTCAAGAGCAACAGCCTAGCCACTTCTCTCTAACAAGAATCCAAAGTACATGGAGAGAGCTACTTTGATGATGTGAAAACCACCAAGAATAGCTACACAGTGATCCACCCCATAAGTGCCAGATCAATTCCACTGCTTTGCTTTCAAACGCTTGTAGAATGGTTGATCACATGTAATCACAGGTATTATTCCTGGTTTTAAAAAGGCTACTGAATTCCTAACAACATACCAGAAATGATGTAGCATAGCAACTGACTTGTAATAGTCTTGAAATAAGGGCTGGAAAGCAGTTTTCGTGGTTGTTGTAGGTGGTTTCTGATCAGGGTAGAAAGCGCACCAACTTGCATGATTGTCTAGAAAATGACGGTTGCTTGTGTTGTACAATATGAATATTTCAACATAATATTGCTGCAGGTTGTGGCAATGTCAGTGTTTCTGGTTCACCATAAAGAGCACAGTTTTCACTCAAAGTGTGTCTGACATTTTTGCTTACAATGATTTAAACATCCCTGCTTTCTGTATAGGCTTCCGGTTCATTGAAATAGGCTAAAATGTGCTGTTTAGCCTTCAGGGAAGAACACTAGACAAAACTCCTCCAAGAAGTTCTATTCTTCTACAGTAAAGCTGACTAAGTTTAAAAACCGGCATATGTTTTGTAACATTCTTGAGAAGATTAAATGACAGCTATAAGCTCTGCAAATGTGCACCTAAATTTAAGAAGCTGCATATCATCCTCTTCATCTCTGGCATATTCTTTGCTACTTGTATAATACAGGCATCCCTAAAAACCATGTTTCCCTCACTTAGCCTGGCAATTATCCCTTCCTTTTTGCTGACTCACAGCACATAGCCTAAGCACTGGTTGTGCCACCCACATAAGTAGCCCCTTAACCATGTCTCCGGCCTGCCACTGCAAGGCCTGTGTGTGCAGTTTAACTGCCACTTTGACTTGGCATTTAAAAGTACTTACCAAGCCCTAAACTCCAATTTTTCTAAATATACGTCACCCGTAAGGTAGGCCTCAGGGTAACCCAGAGGGCAGGGTACCATGTAGTTAAAAGGCAGGACATGCACATGTGTGGTTTATATGTCCTGGTAGTGGAAACCTCCTAAATTAGTTTTCCACTAATGTGAGGCCTGCTCCTTTCATAGGATAGCATTAGGGCTACCCTCAAATACTGTTTGAGTGGTAGATTCTGATCAGAAAGGGGTAACCATGTCATATTTAATATGTCCAGAATGTCAATAGAAAATCCTACTTATTGGTGAGGTTGGATTTTAAATTACTATTTTAGAAATGTCACTTGTAGAAAGTGAGCATTTCTCTGCACTTAAAAGCCATCTGTGCCTTACAGCCTGTCCCAATCCACATCTGGGCTGGGCTGGTTGACAGCTCCCATGTGCATTTCACCCAGACAACCACAAACAGGATATTCAGTCACACCTGCACTCATCTGCATACTGTATGGGTCTTCCTGGGAGGGTGACAGCCCTGACACTTACATTTCAAAGGCTAGTGGCCTGCCTTTTGGGACCCTGGCAGACAGACCTGTACTGAAAGGGAACCTTGTGCACTGCAAAACCACTCTTTGAAGTCTCCCCCACTTCAAAGGCTTTTTTGGGTATATAAACTGGGTCCCTGACCCCACCAAATCAAACACTTCTCGACCTGAACATGCAGCCTGTCAAGAGGAACTGCCTAGCTCCCTAAAGGACTCATCTGGACTGCTTTATTGGAAAGGACTGCTGCCTTGCTGTTGCCTTGCTGCCCTCAGATTTTGCTGAGAAGTGCTCTCCAAGGACTTGGATTGAGCTTGCCTCCCGTTTTCTGAGGTATCAGGGCCAAAAAGACCTTATCTCTTTAAGGAACTCCTTATGTGCCGAAAATGGATGCACAGCCTGCTGGGAATGACGCACAACCTGCCTTGCAATGAGAAAATTGCCGCACAGCCGAACCGGAATGACATGGCCCGACATCCCCAGTGAAGAATAGACGCAGCGTCTGCCATGCAACAGAAAACCTGGATCAAACCAACGCCTGTGACTTCATCCTGCACACCTAGAATTTCCACGCATCATCCCTGGATGTCAAGAAAATCCCTGCATCGCAGTGAGGAACCAAGACTGTGCACCAGAATCGACACAAAGCCCCTTGCAGCGTGGAAAGAAACGACGCATCGTCTGTGCCACGCCAGAAATTCTGACACACACCCTATTTTTCCACACCTCTCCTCCTCTGCGGTCTCCGTGCATGTTATTTTTGACGCAAACCAGGTACTTTGTGCAAACAAGAAGCAACTGTTGATTTCTAAGATTTAAGACTCTTTCTAAACTTGCAAAAGTGATATCTCAACTTGTGCATATTAAATCTTTATTGTTTTGACCTTAATTTAGCAAGATAAATATCTTATACTTTTCTAAACCTGTGTGGTGTATTTTTATGGTGTTTTCACTGTGTTACTGTATAATTTATTGCACAAATATTTTACACATTGCCTTCTAAGTTAAGCCTGACTGCTCAGTGCCAAGCTACCAAAGGGTGGGCACACGATAATTTATATTGTGTGTGACTTACCCTGACTAGGATTATGGTCCCTATTTGGACAGAAGTGAATACCTCTGCCAAATAGAGACCCCATTTCTAACAGGGTGGCTTTAGTTCCAGTGCCATCCTGGAGTTCCAATTTCTTCAGAAAGGCTACTTATGGCTTCCAGAGCCTGAAAAATGTATTCTTTAGTTTCAAGTCCCGCAACCATGTTTCTACAAGCACAATCAGCAGAACATGGTGCTTTCTCCCAGTCTGTAACTTCTATGCTTTGTTTGTAGAACACCCCTCACCTTCCAGTCACTTGAAACTTCTTTTCATAGTTTCATCCCACTGAGTCACTTTCACATTAACAAATATTTGATGCGATTACAACTTTCGGAATCTTGAGGTCTTTTTAAACCTGAATTAAAACAGAACCATTGCTACCCTTTATGTGGTGAAGCGTCTGTTGTGAAGGCGCATAAAATAATCACCTAGCCTCTCAATTATATCATTATTTTTTGTGCAAGCATCACTAAAATACCAGATGCAATGGAAGAGCCATCACATACCCCCTGACCTCAGTGGCATCACAGAAAGTGACATCATATGACCACTAGCCCTCAGTCCCAGGATTTGACGCCTTTTGATCTTGTTTCTGATTACACCACAATGATTGATGTCACTGAAACCTATTGTATAACTCAAAGAGAAAGTATCCATACCTTTTCTGAGATCCACAACTATTATTTCGTATGGGCCGTAGATTACATATGAACTATGTTAGTGGTTAGATTTACTTTTTATCATTGTTAGCAAGTTTTACGTTTTGATTTATGATCACTTGCAAGGAACTAGAACACTTGTGAAGCATAGCATTGACTTGTTGGTTATAACATATCAATGGGTCTCCTAAAGACAGATTTAGCAGTTTCGCCTTCCTCATGCAATGAGAAAGGGCATTAGTAAGTAAGTATATAATACATTCATAAATAAAGTGGATTTGGGTCAGCTCTCCTTAGCCATTGGTCACTTCATCAGTCATTCACATTTTGTTTCCACCCACTGTGACACAGAGCCATGGAGAAGTGGGTCAGCTCACTTCATCCATAGACTGCCTATTTGTTGTGACTGGGGGCGTTTTGCCTGATCACATATATGGATCCACCTACAAAGAAGTTCACTTTAGGGTCAGAGATGGTGGGACAATACTTTACTTCATTAATGTTTTTTTTCTTTCTATTATTCATCCTTTGATCTATTTTTAATTACACCTGTTGTGTTTCAATTATATCTTCAGGTCACAGCAATTCAGAGTAAAGTACTTTTTCTTTGCACCAATAAGAACCATATTTCCCTATATTTTTTAATTGCAAGCACAGGGTGCCATGTGAAGGCAGCATTATTTTTTTCTTTTTATGGCATATCCGTTAAATATTAGGCCGACCTATTTGCTTTGTATATTGTTGTGTTTCATGTATTCATAATAGTGAGGCATAGTATCAAGTCTGAAATGAAAATTGTCTCATTGTATTGTGTATTCTAAACTGTACATTATATTACAGAACAGAAAGTGTAAAGTCTTGGTAGGATCTGGGGAAAGTAAAGAGTGCTTTTGGGGGCACTGTTTACGCTCTGTCCTTGAAACTGGTTCTACCTCTGAGGCCTGGGGGACGCAAAAGCAAATGGCAAGACAAAGCACGCTACGTCTCTCCCTGGTAAATCCTAAATGCCATCAATGGCCATCATTAGAATTCAAACTGAGAGAAAGACATTCATGAGCTGGCTTTCCTCTTTGTGGCGGGTGCCCAGTTGAAGGCCAGTCTGACAGCTTAGGTGTGAGGAGTCTTTTGAAACAAACGTAGGTGTGTTCAGCTACAAAATATGTGTTCCAGTTGTTCCACAGGACTCTCAATAATAGGCCTCTGTTCTCATGTCTCTTGATTACAATTCGTAAATGAAGTCAGCAGAAGCCTGTTTTTTTAGGTGCCTGATCCTTCACCCCAGTGAACCGTGCCTATGATGCAGTTTTATCTTTGATCCTTAAGATTTTGCATTGCATTAATTTAGTGCCATGTGGAGCTATAAAGGCATTTTAAGCAGATCTACCGGATGCGTCCAAGGGGTTTAGCAGTCATAAGATATGAAAACTAAGAGCAGGAAAATAGTTGTACTAAATTGTTTACACGATTGGCCAAATCGTTAGTTATTTATGGTGGGTTAATGGATTGCTAAGCCAGCTGCCTGTTTTTTGCATGGATGAAAAAGTGCAGTACACTTTGCTGACTCTGATATTTTCTTGAAACTTATGCCCTCCAAAAGAGTTTTATTAGTGGAACGATTCTGATTTTGAACAGTTCTTTAAACAAAAACAGAGTGATTCAAAATAGATTTTTTTGCCTAGTAGGAGCCAGTGGAGTGATTGAAGATTGGGCCTACTAATTTTTGCTGAGCAGTAAGTGTCACTTTGGCAACACTTGTCTGACTTGTCATCCCAATAAAAGCAAATTGGCCTGTATAGTGCAGTGTAATAATGACAAAAAAAGTTTTTATAAAACAGAAACTACCTCAAGCTTTCATTTCGTAGTGTTGCTCATATTAACGACAGGGTATTGATACAAGGTTCTCTGACAGTTTCACTGTTCTGAGATAAACTGAAAAAATCGTAGTCGTCCAATGTGGGTAGTGTCGAGGCTCTTGCAAACAAGTCAATGTCCGGAAAGTTGATCAAGCAAAAAATATTTTCCAGGGTCCAGATTTCGGCCATCATGAATGAGAGTGACTACTCCACCCTCCTGTTCTGCAGCAGGATTTGTAATGGAGACTGCGACTAAGATTTGGGTAGAATTGGCAAACACCCAGATAGTTGATAGTGCAGAACAAAGAAGGAGGATATGGACCATATTCACTACCACTAGCATGTGTTTTCAGCGAGATCAAGACTAGATCAAGATGCCATAGTTAAGGGGCCTATTTAGGATATGGTGAGTATTGTATGGTGAGGAGGGTCATTAGTCTTCTGTTTCTGGGTAATAAGCAGTGGCATTTTCAAACTTCTCAGGATTACCTCGGAAAAGCGTACAGGGTTTGGAGGGATGTGGGCTATGGCTGTACTATACGTTCCAATTCCCATTCAGCCAGCCAGTGAAATTGGCAGGGTCACAGTAGGTTGCGCTCGGAATAATGACAAAATGCACAAGCCTCAATAAGAAACCTACCAAATCTGGAAGGGCCAGACTGGCATACAAGTTGGATACACTGTGAACGAGTGTGAAGTGTGGGCTGCCATGAGTGGCCAAATGACAGAGGCAGCGGAAGGTTAATTTTATTTTCTAAGTGGGATGGATAATGTTTAAATTGACAAGCTGTTCAGGGAAGGATGGAGGGCGCTAGGTTCAAATGTGCATGGATAACAGAATGGATGGATCTCGAAAGGGAATATTTGTGAAGGACAGAAGCATGCTTCCAGCAGAGCCATAACCAGTGGTGGCTTCTCCAGCACAACCCCAAAAAACCCGCTCTGAGCAGGTGCTGATTGAGAACACAATGTGACTAGACTGTCAGATTATACATGCATGTGTACTATCAGTGCTTGCTAGTGCTTCAACTGATGATTGCAAGTAGAGAGTCTCTTCCTGTCAATGTGAGCTGGGAGGCTGACGCACACACGAGCAGTGTCAGGTCTATACTACAATCAACCTGAAGACTGCTGAGATAGCACATGGTAATCTGTAGATGGATTTCCGGATTATGCATGGGTGCGTAACCCGGAATGCATAATTCACTGTTGTTTTACTCAAACAGGCAGGGGAACCTAATTGGCCTCAAAAGGGGAAATTTAAATATTCATTTGATAACTTTTGATGGGAGTGGTTACTCATCTATTTGGTTTCTGGGAATCAAGTCAAAACCTAAGCAAGCAAAATTGAGTGCAAATTTAAAGATTTGGAATTGCTATGGGCAAACCAACAAATCTAAAAAAAAATGGAAGTCTAGAACTCGGCCAATGGTATCAAGTTGAAAGATTAAAGTGGGTTGAGGCTGAGCTAAATACTAACAGAGCTCTAAGTAAGGAATAAGGGATCCAACACTGAAACAAGAGTCAAATATAATCACCAGCCACCATAAATTAGAGGGCTAGTTTAGAACATAAAAGACAGATACTAACAAAATATAAACGGCTACCACAAACAAATGTAATGGGTTAGAATCTTAGTTCAGGAACAAAGAGAAAGAAATAAAAAATAAGAAGAAGAGAAATGCTGTGCACTGACACTAGCCAATAATGGAACTTTTGTGAATATTATACCCTCAAAAGTGTTATGTATATTAACATCTGGTAAAAGTAAGATGCAAGACAACAAAATAGTTAAAATGATAGTAAAAATCTATATTCTTTAAAAAATGGATGGGAGTAGCTGGTGAGGTATAATCTGCAGATGCAAAAGAAAAGTTGGAGAAATATATATATTATTTTTTTTACAGAGTTTTGTATAACGTTTATCAAGCCTCACATGTGTCGGAGGACTTTACACTAAGTTTATTTACAATGACAATTAGGACAATTGAGGGAACAGGGAGAGACAAGTTACAGTCTGCTATGACGTGTTGACATGAAAAAGGATCAAAATAATCACCTAAAACAAGAGGAACAGCAGGGTGAGAAAACATAGGAGCAGTGTCATCAGGATGAATATGATGACACATAGCAATGAATAAATATGATGAAAACATAGCAACAGTGCTTTCGACCTCCAGGCTCCCTGTTGTATGTTTTTTCGTCAATACGTACTTTGTTGTTGCCTTTAGCAATCTATTAAATACCTACACTATAGAAACAGCTGTTCGCACTCAGGCAAGCCAGCAGCACACTAAGGCTCATATTTTTACTTTTTAAGTGCCGCATTTGCGTCTTTTTTTGACGCAAAGGCGGTGAAAACGTACAAAATATAATTGTATTTTGTAAGTTCGCGTCGCTTTTGCGTCAAAAATGACGCAAATGAGATGCTAAAAAAGTATAAATATGGGCCCAAGTGCCCCCAATACAATTGTATTTTGTAAGTTTTCGATGCTTTTGCATCACAAAATGACGCTAATGTGGCGCAAAAAAAGTATAATCCAGGGCCTAACTGCCTTAGTCCCAAAACATCTGTCCACACACTTTAAGATCTTCTTTCCTAGCATTTCTTCCATGATAAAGCATAAAAAATCCTATAGTATGTAGCTTTTCGGTTTTCTGCAGGCATACTGACATCCAAGTACCTCATTCAAGTTCAAAACACCCTTTTCAAGTCATTACATGGTTCAAATGCGTAAACACGGAGAAGGGAAACTGAAAGGTAAATTGTGGTAAATTGGTATTATTTCCACTGTATTTTGTGCTGCCACTGTTTCTGCTCATGGGAATCACAGGAAGGCATATGCTACCAGTATTTTCTCTGGCAAGCATTGTTTCCGAGTGTGCCTGATCGCTTAGATTTATAGACCCCACACTGCAAATGTAATTGCTTGTAGACGTTAGACCACAGGAGAGCAGTACAAAAAAGTTTGAAAAGAAAGGTCTTGTGACTAAAACTTCTCTGAAGGTGCTGTCTTAAAATACTGAAGCCCGTGACTTGGAAACTATGCTGGTCGGTGGTGTTTCACAGTTTGGGCAAAGTTATAAACTCCCACGTCGAGAAGAGCCACTAATTTACTTAACTGCAGACAACTTCAAGCGGCTTACAGCAACCACCCCAACAGCACATCCTGTTGAACTCTTGAGGTTGAGTAAGATGATTGTATCAGTCAATGAGCCTTTTATTTTAAGATTTATGTCCAGGAGCCAAGGAGTTTCTCTTGAGGATCCAATGAACTCGACAAATGATTTAAACAGGCTACTACCCAAACCACTGTATCCAACAGTCTCCGAGGAGGAGGTATAGTAGAGTATTTGGGAACATAATGCAAACTCCCTGATGTATCTTGAGGTTATCCTAACACCCTTCTAAAGAACAGACACTTAAAAGATGACTGGGATGTACCCTCAGTGTACAACCAGGTCGATTCACAACTATTTTTGAATTTCCAAGTCCAATATAGCACAAAACACATCTGCAGTAACAAATTACGGACCACGAGTCAGCGAATCAGTATATGAGGAAATGTATGCCCAAGATGTAGCTTAGTACCACAGAAAATCTATTAGCAGGAAAAAGTTCCACAGTACTAGGTTTAGTGATTGGGAGGTGGATATTGGTGGTTTCCAATGGAAGTTCAAGGATTACTAACTGGAAAGTTAGAGGTCACCCAGGAAGTTGCAGCTTTGTGCTTATACCTTCTGAACTGATTGATCCCGCTCAAATTACTCACCTACACTTGGTGACTGAAAAACGCTGATGTAAGTGTGGAGATTGGTGTTGAGAGCACCTAAACTACTTCAGCTTCCCAGGAGAGAGTTAGGTGTTGCCCCGGTATGAAAGGACAAAATGTTTAATGTGCTACAGCCATATTGGGGATAATCTCCAGTTTTAGACGAGAGGTAGTACACATGGAAAAGTGTTATGAGTACCTTTGGAGATTCATGTGACTTCTAAAAAAATCACAGATCTACTAAACTCACATGACAAAACCGTCTGTGAATATTCTATAACGTTTTGGAATAGGTTAGTGATTTGAGCCTACAGAGATCCACCTTTTCCATGGATTTTATTATATCAATGTGAGTGAGTGCTATGTTAAGTTGCATGCAAAATGGTATTATTGTGCCTTATTTCCTCAAAGTAGGGAGAGGTCATTCGCCTTTTGTGCTCCATCTCATGTTAGGCAGGCCTTTGTATCCAAAAGTCCTTGCTCAAAATCTGATAATCTGGACACCATGACACTGATTCGCATAATCATGATATACAAGCATTTTTGTCATTCTTCAGATTTGCTCCTGCTGACAATCTGCCAGTTCGGTGGAATGTCTTCTGGGGTGAATCTCCAATCAAAACAGTACAATGAGGTTCCTGACTGGTTTACCAGCAAAACTTTAGCGAATAACCAAAAGCTGTAAATTTGAGAGAACATTTTGTCTGTCCATACCCGTCTTTCTACATTAGTCCAATGAAGAGCTGGTGTAAGTATCATTAGAACATTCGAAGTTGGCAGCTCCATTGAAAACAATGGAGTGCTGCGGGCTTTTACTGGCCAGTAAAAGCCCGCAGCGCCAACATTCCAATGTTCGCTTTGTTCACAGCAACAGCTGTGAACAAAGCCTCACGGAGCCCAAGGGGATTTTAATCCCCTCGGGCTCCGTGAGCAATTTGTTTTTTTTAATAGAACATTCTGCCCTGAGTGGCAGAATGTTCTAATAGCCTTAGAACCCGCCATAACGGGCTCTACCGGCTATTAAAGGCCCTTTCCCTTGTTAAATGCCCTCGCCTTCGGCTCGGGCATTTAACGCGGGAGCGGGCCTTTAATAGCCGGTAGAGCCCGCTACAGCGGGTTCTAAGGCTATATTATAGGGCAGGAAAACAAATGAGTTTGTCCCATATTTTATGGAGGTGGAGAGGAGATTTCTGTACTGGGAAATATTTGTCACTGCGGGGAAAAAGAAAAAGAAAAACATTGTTTTCACAAAAATCTGCCAAAAATACTGTGGCGGATTGTTCAGCTGGACAGATCTTCCAATGAAGTATACAAAGATCATGAGAATGACTGGATATTTACAAATCACATCCATTTTGTATTCAGTGTGCCGTCACTACTAAGAGGATTAGGTGAATTGAGAACGTTGCATGGTCAACTGATTTTCATTAAAAAGGTTCATTGGTTCATGGCATACCCATAACCTGCTATAAAGCCTTGGCAAAACAGTTTAGAATTTGGTTCCTTCAGGAGGGCATGGCCTTATCATGTACAGACGCATCCCTTTGAGTTCCTTAAGCAATCCATTATAAATCTGGCAAAATTCTACTTTAAATTAAAATAAGCAAATGCAGTTGGGGTAGATTTTGCTGCAGAATTCATTGCGTAATTCCTGGCTGTATAAGACTGGTGAGTACTAGACAGGCTTTGGGCGATGGAGTGGCATAATGGACGAGCCAGAGATGTTGCAGATCCTGCCGGCAGTCACCATCTGTTGTCAAGTGCACCTTCCTGATGCTCTGGCTGCGGTGCATAGACTTGATTCTTGCTTGTGCTCGCCACTGTCAAATAACAGAGCATGGTGCACTTCACATCAATGGAACTGAAGCCAAAATAGCAGCCCAGCCCAGCTTAGGCTGTGCAGAGAGTGAAGCCGTTGCAGTGGACTGGAGAGATAGATGCGGGGCAACATTGGCAGCAGTGGTGGGCTTTTCCTCTACTACCTCTTCTGGCAATCTGGTAAGCAGGAGAATCCTGAAATATGGGGTAAGTTGGTGGCAGATTGGGCCCACAGGGAGACTGACATCCGCCTGCCATGGTGTGAGCATCAGGAAAGAGGATCCCTCAATAGAGCCACACGGCTTCCTGACACAAGCCAGTATTGTCTTGGGGCCTACTGTAGAAAGCCAATGCAGAGGGATCCTGAAGAGGTATAGTGGGTGTCAGAATGCACTTTGCAAACAGGAGACCGGTTCATGGCACAGAAATGAATGCACGATTGAGCAAGAGCTGTCTTTCACCCTGCACCCTCCTTTCTCTAAGCTGCTCCATTTCTTCATCACTACAACATCATGGACCTAGGGGAGGGGTGTGGATAGCTTCCCTCAGCTGTACTAATAGTCTTGCAGCCCTCTTTCACCTGACTGTCCTATGCATTCCCTCGAGGGGCAACTGAATATCACCAGTCTTTGGTGAAACAGCATGTTTAAATAAGAGGGGAACTAAAGAGTGCTGTTGTGTGCTATATTCAACTATGCTCACTGTATGCTCTTTGAAGTAAAGTGTTTTTGATCTCTCCCCCTGCTGACCACACCATCAGTAATCAAGGCTACTCCTGGGGACTGCATGGGACAGTTGAGTCAGTGAGCAGTCCTGCTGCTGCTTGCTGTGGGCTCAATGGCAGACCTGCTACTGGAACTTGCTTTGAAGATGAAGACAAGATTGTCTACGGTCATATCGTGCTCTGTCTCACTCACTCTTCACTAGGTCCCCTGCGGCAATATGGTAAGGGACAGGGACCATATGATTGTGCAACAAGGCCTAATAGACAGATATGCAAATTTGTAGCTAAGGTGGCTAAACATGGCCCAGCATATGTTCTCCCTTAATGGCTCAGATCTTTCCATGATTGGTTCATATCATGGGTACCGACAAACTTGATCTTCGCTTGTTTTGTAATTCAACAGGCGCACCATACCTTAGCCCCACTACCTGCCTACAGCACTGTCAAAACCCGTGATAGCAACAGTCCTTAACATGGCTGGACTGGCCGTACCAGGTATCAGGCATTTCCCCAGGAGGCTGGAAGGTTGGGGGCTGCTTTTGTTATTGGGGGTCAGTTTTGTATCCGTGCTGCAGTTTTAAAAGCACTGCAGAGTTCTTTGCATATCCAACCATTTTCAGGCAACAATAAAAGTGACAAGATAATTCAGGTAGTGCAGAGGGTTAATATGCCTGCTGCAAATACGTTGTACTATGCAGACCACAAAGCAGTATTTTATGTCCAATGCTGAGTGGGATAGTGCTTTTGTCACAGAAATCCTTTTGTTATTGTGGAGTTCATAAGTTACAATCATAATCTAGCACAATGAGCCATGAACTGCCATCAAAAAGCTGCATACAAACTGCATTGTACAGATTAGAAAGTTATGTTTTGCTCAGTCTTTGATTATCCTAATTTTGGTAAAAGTGTCTGTTTTGGTAGAAATTAATTGTTATTAGTAAAGTCAACCCTAACCATTGTGTTATGTTCTGAATTTTGAGTTTATCCTTCCCCATACGAAGCAATCTTTAAAAATGGCTACAAGTATGGAAGACACGAATCCTACAACTTGTAATCCCTTAGTCTAAAGTAACATTTTCTATACACTGGTTTACACACTTATGATTCATTGTCTCTGTATGTGTGTGTGATGTAAAGTGCTCTAACACCATACGCTCGGAAGAGATGTGCTATAAAACAAGTGAAATACATGTGAGGGAGGGGCGGTGGAGAGATGAGAGGCACTGTTAGAGGCTGAAGGTGAGGGAATCGTTGAAGAGCCCCAGTAAAGGTTGCTGTATCCTGGTGTTGTGTAGCCAATTCAGTTATAGCTTCCTACACGTTATTTTAGCAAACTAGGCCGACATATGTGCAATTTAACCTAGATATATTTTATTCAGCTTCGTAGTATTATTTTAAAAATAGCCACATTTGCGGTATTGTTTTATTTTCTCTATTTAGCTGTTCTTTGCCTAGGCCACCACTGCGGTCTTAAACAAGACATTCCTTTCACTCTGTGCTTTTTTCAAGGCTGCAGTAAGATAGATTGCCGGCAAAAGTGGTATGCTTTGTCTCTAATGTTCACAGAAACATACACACGCTTACGTGGGGATCATTTCATGGAACATCAGCTGTTTTATTGTAAAAACACTACTTTGACCCATGTACATTAGAGGAAGATTCCAGCCAGATGACTACGACTGTATGCTGATTGCTGAGTGCTTTGCTGCAGCTGCTTATGTAGACTACAGGCCTCTTGCTTAGGTATGAGGGATGATTTCTTCCCAGGGGAACCTGAAGGGCAGAATTAGAGCTTAACATGCTGTGCTCTAACATAGCCTAGGTAGGAGCAATTCTTAATGATCGTGGTGACAATATGGTTGGGTTATTTTTATGTTTCACTCTCCATAACAATTTTAATCGAGTCATGCTTCATCGCCCTAGTTATTGCATTGCATGTTGTATTATCTAAGATGCAGTTACTTCAATAAAACCTTTTTGAACTATACTCTGCCTCTGGTTGTCCCTGCATACGTGAGACCAATGTAACTTAGAGAAACGGATGAGATCTGAGTGACCACGATTTCGCTGAGGAGTCAATTGTGTCATGCGCTTAGTTGCCCAATCATCCCTACTATTGGGTGGAGAGGAGGCACTGCTAGTTAGCCACAGCAAAACCCGGATTAGGCTGACAGGTGTCACCTGTAGTGGGTTCAGACTCAGTCCCCCACAATGCAAGTGATTCTGCCACCCAGATCCAGTAGTCTAATTAGGATAATGAGATCCTACGCGACACTGGTGCACTGCAAGGTCACCATTTACTATGTGTAGTGTGCTTCTTTCCCAAAAATTCTCAAGTACCAGGCAGGCAGCAGGAATGTATATACATGCCTTTTTAATGAATACACTATGGACATACAGAACAAAGGTCTGTCTAGTTCCTCTGCTACAGCAATTGTCCTCCAACAGAATGCTGGACAGTGAAACCTAACCATGTCACACATGCCACCTACCACATTCTGTGTCACATACTTCATTCCATAAGTATACAAACCTTAACGCTATGTTTTAAAAAACAAATACAATTGAATAAATAATGAAAAATGTGTTGTAGAATGACTCGTTTTTTATATTTTTCACCATCTTTTCGTTGTGGGGCTGAAACCCCCCCCCAGCCCCATTGTAGTGGTCAGGCTTGCTTGCTATGCACCCTCTGGGGCTGGTTTGACAAAATGTGCCAGGGCTGCTTTGGGTTCCCATTCCAGCTGTGGTTCTTAACTATGCTGACTGACAAAATGGCCTGAATTTAAGAGGGCCTAGCGCCTCCTTGCGCCACATTGGCGTCAATTATTATTACCATAATGTGGCTCAACGAGGCCAAACTTGCTGCACAAGATTTACAAAGTAGTGCAATGCATATATTGTGCCGCATTTTAACCTCTTGCGCCACATTATGCCTGCACCAGGCATAATGTATGCAATGGGGGCCCCATTTTTAGTGGCTATTTTTAACGCCTGCACAGAGTAGGCAGTCAAAGGGGGCACACCATTTTTTATAATGGGTTCCTATGTACCTTGCAGGATTAGCGGCAACATCTTTGGTGCTGATCCTGCAATGTACTACAACAGCGTCAAAAATATTGACGCTATTGTCCCTAACTTGTGCCCTAAACTATGTTTATTGCAGTGACCATGTGGTAGTGATAGGGGGCATAGATGCGCCCAAGAAAATTGGCACTGCATATAATGCAGTGCCACTTTTCTTAAATTTGGCCCAATATTTTGTGAACTATTAGATTTAACTTGCTGTTTGAATTGGCAAAAAAAATCTCTTTTATAGATTACATGACGTGGGTGCAGGTACAACAGAAATACTTCATCAATGTAAAGTAGAAATGTAGTACAAAAAAAACTTAATTAAATGATGAGGTACCTCTTCGAACTGAAAGTGATCTATGAAGGCAAAACACATATATTCTGCGACACCAAAGTGTGTCTGGAACTAAATGAGAGATGACCAAACCTAAAGACGAAGGTAACGATGGTGGCCACATCATACCTTTGACATCTCAGATTTGCTTCTCACAGTGAGACAGCTTTACAAGAAATGCAGTGAAATGGGGAGATTTGATACCCATGAGCAAACTGGCTTGTGAAGCGGTGAACTGAGATGCCCCAATAGATTCAGCACACTAGATGGTGTGAGCGCTGAATTTAACATTAATAATTATTACATGTATTCCTGTATTTGATATAACATATGTTAGAAATGGGGTCCTTGGTTGACAGTCAGGTTACCCCCTGTTCAAGGAAGGACCCTCACTCTAGTCAGGGAAAAAGAAAATTATCCTCAGCTAACCCCTGCTTACCCCCTTGGTAGCTTGGCAGAGCAGTAGGCTTAACTTCAGAGTGCTAGGTGTAAAGTATTTTGTACCAACACAAACAGTAACTTAATGAAAACACTACAAAATGACACAACACAAGTGTAGAAAAATAGGAAGGTACTTTTTCGCACTAACAGTGTTAGTGTGTGTTTAAAGCTACTTAAAGACTCTTTTTGCCTTTTATTAATAACTTGACTTGTGCATGGTGGATGTTTGTCATTTTGGTCTTGTTTTGTTTAGATAAATATTTCCTATTTTTCTAAACCTGTGTTGTGTCATTTTGTAGTGTTTTCATTAAGTTACTGTGTGTTTTGGTACAAATACTTTACACCTAGTACTCTGAAGTTAAGCCTACTGCTCTGCGAAGCTACCAAGGGTGTAAGCAGGAGTGAGCTGAGGGTGATTCTCTTTTACCCTGACTAGAGTGAGGGTCCTTGCTTGAACAGGGGGTAACCTGACCGTCAATCAAAGACCCCATTTCTAACATTGGTGGTCAGCGGTTGGGATTTGGACTTGTATTTGTACTTGACATACAGTGATTAAGTGTACACTACTGTTTTGATTTCAGACCACTACGTGACCACATACTACTTGTGATTTAGCTTTTTCTCTTAAGGACTCCTTTTTGTTCTATGTCCATGATTTTGCTGATCCCTTGACTGATTCTTTTTACTTCATTGGAAACTTATTTTCTGCCTTTGGAGCTTTGCACTTGTGACCATCATGTCTCAATCTGGAGATGCAACAGCTGAAGCTGTGTTTGAAATGGAGAAACTGAAGGAGTACTCAGTTGCTCAACTGAAACAGTTCCTTAAAGATCTTGGCTGTCCCACTGAGAGCTCCACCAGGGAGGGGGAGCTGCAAAAGGCACAGAGGGCCTGGGTAACAGTCAAGGAGGCTGGAGGGCACACAGAAAAGGTGGATGTGGGTGGGGAAGTGCAGAGGATACACAGTAGTGTAGTGGAGGTACCTGTTACGCCTGGGGGGAGGGTCCCCAGGAGGGGTAGCAGGGTGTCACCCAAGAGTCTGATTCCTGAAGAGTTACAGGACAGATGGGCAGAGAGGGCTCACCGGTTGAAGTTCAAGGAGTTGAGGATGCAATGGGAAAAGGAGCTGGAAGAAAGGAGGAGGGACTTAGAGATCAAAAAGAGGATTTGGGCTTATGAGCTCAAAATAAAGGAGCTGGAAGTCACAAGGGCTGAGCCCAGCTGGAATGGTGGCACCAACAAGTTTATATCTAGTGCTGCTGAAGAAGTGCACATGCCCAGAGATGTAGTGCCCTACTTGAAGGAGGGAGTTAACCCACACCTGAGAGGAGTGGTCTAGGTATTTCCCAGCCAGGTGAGGTTGGGAAGGATTGTTGTGTCCCAGGTAGGTCCCAGTGTAGTGGGATGGGTGAGGGACCCCATGTCCAGTCTCGGAGGAGAGGGAGCGAGTATGGGCTGAGGCCTAAGGTTCCCAACATCCAGTCCCCGGTCCTGGAGGGATCCTTGAGGGAACACCAGGAGGGGAGCCTAGCCTGTACCGTAGGGGCATCTGTTGAGGGAGACCCCCCAGTGTCAGGAGAACTTGGGGGGAGGGGCGGCTGTAGCCAGCGTCCCACCAGTTCTGGTGTCTGGCAGTACCACATCTAGTGAGGGGGTGCAGAAGTCCAGACAGAGGGTTGAGAGGGGGTTGCGGACCCCAGTGGAGAACCTGGAGTGTCAGGGGTCAGCTCTGAGGGCAGAGCCCCCAGGAATGACCTTGGTGAGACCATTTCTGGGCTGGGGGGAATCCAGACTCTGCCATATGGGCAGGGGTCAGGGGACCTGCGCCATCCAGACTCTTGTGTGGCCCTTGGGGATGATGTGGCCCTTGATGGGGGTAAGTGTGCTCCCCTGCAAGTCCTGGTGTGCCAGGCAACGATTCAACCACAGGGTGGTGACTCTGGGTTGAATGATCATGTTCAGGGGGTAAACTCTGACCTGATGGGGGGTAGGTGTGCTCCCAAGGAAGTTCTGGTGCGCCAGGCAGTGGTTCAACCGCAGGGTGGTGACTCTGGGTTGGATGACCAGGTTCAGAGAGTAAACTCTGACCTGGTGGGGGGTAGGTATGACCCCAAGGTAGTCCTGGGTTGCCAGGGGGTGGTCCAGTCTGTGGGTTCAGACCCTGGACTGGAGGGTCAGGTGCAGGGGTTAAACCCTGACCTGAAAGGGGGGGGGGGCGGTTTGCCCAATCACCTGCCCCGGTGTGATTTCAAGGGTACTCTCCCTCCCTGAGGGGGTTGCAGAACCCTGAGAGTAGGGGCAGGGGAGAGAGAGAGAGACTCACCCCTGACCCCAGTGCAATCTGAGGGTACACACCCTGGATTGGAAGGCCAGGTTTATGGTGTCCCCCCTGACCTCGAGGAAGGGGCTACTGCTAACAGTGCTCCTACCATGTTGTTTTCTGGGGGGGCCACTCCCCGTTGGGTGGTGCAGGACCCTAGGAGGGAGGGCAGGGGGAGGGAAGTCTCATCCCTGGCCCTAATCCAACCTGAAGGTACAGACCCCAGGTTAGAGGACCAGTTGCAGGTTAGCATCCCTGCACTGGTGGGAGAGTTGTGCAGGATGCTTCTACAAGCATCCTGATAATTTTGAACTCTGGGGGCGCCGCTCTTGCAGGGAGGGTACAGAGCCCCAGAGGCTAGGAGCAGGGTCAGGTTGTCATCCCTGACCTGGTGGAAGAGAGAGTGGTCATAGGGTGCCAGGATGCTGTATGGTGACCCCCTGCCGCGTAGTGTTCCGGAAGTGACTCTGGTGGTGTTGACGGGGTGGAGGGCCGCACAGTGGACAACGGGGTGGTGGAGCCGTACCACCCAGCAGACACCGCTGTGGCAGGGACTATGACTGGGGGAGGTCTCAGTGCTTCAGGGGTTACAGAAATGGGACCTCATAGGTATCTCCCAGATGGGTGATGCTTGGGCTGGCTCCCACATGCAGTCCTTTCAGGAGCTTCAGGAGCAATCTGAGCTTAATAAGTCCCAGTTTTACAAATATCTGAAACTCAGGCACACACTGCAGGCACATATTCGGGCGGGGACGGAACTCCCAGAATTAAGCCCCATAGAAACCAAGATTATGATGGGCCCTCTGGGTAAAGGGGGGGTGTGTCACTTATCTACCGCACATTAGTTACTAACACAACCCAGACACTTGATAAGCTGCGAGAGCAATGGGAGCGGTGGGTGGGCACGAAAGATGATGGAGACTGGAGGGAGGCGTTGATGGCCCCGCGGTCCCTGACCATGAACTCCCAGCTCCAAGTGGTGCAGACATACTTTCTCCATAAGGCCTACCTCACACCGGACAGGTTGCATAGAGCGGGCCTTAGGCCCCAGGCGGAATGTTCTCAATGTGCAAGCCCCAGTGCAGACTTCTTTCACATGGTGTGGACTTGTCCTCATATAACCAAGTACTGGCGGGCGGTGGTCAAAGAGATCTCAGGAGTTATGCAGGTGGAAGTTAAGGTTGCTCCATTGCTAATGCTCCTGGGTGTGCTTGAAGGGATGGGTTCCAGCAGAGCGCGCCGGACCTTTGTGGGAGCGGCCTGCTTGGTGGCCAAGAGGGACACTGCAGCGAACTGGAAGGCCGGGACCACCCCTGTGATTGCACAGTGGTGACGGGGGTGGACTGGTGTGCTTAGCAGGAGAAACTGGTCTACGAAGCGTGAGGATGCCCAGCCAAGTATACAAAGGTGTGGGGGAGCTGGGACGGGGAACGGAGCCTAGTTTTATCATAGGGGGGATGTGTGCAGCTCTGCAAGTGTTGCGATGATTCCCGTATGTACATCAATTGTCATGCGTTGGATTTACATAGTGCGTTTTCCTGACTGTGCCGATTGTACTAGTGACCTGTTTATGCCGTTCTATATAAAACTAATAAAAATGGTTTATGAAAAAAATTAACCCACTAATAATGGACCTAAGATTTCCTCAAGTTGATTCTATTGTATCTATTGCAGTTTTGATGGAGCCATAGCTAGATGTTTTCTAAATTTATGTTACTAAAATGTTTGTATGAAGCCAAACATGCTAATGCTAATCTGGAGTTAGTGAGGTGTTTTCTTCTATTCATATGTTTTGACATCGAACTGACAACATTCAATTGCTGATCAAATATATGTTATTATGCTTGCTCAATTACTATTACTTTTGATCTGTACTGTCGCTATTGAAGTCATAGTTTTTGTAGCTCTGATAAAGCTAAGATTCTTTAGACATTTTGGAGAGCATGTGTTATTTCTATATTTTTATTATATGTTTTTGAGACTAATTTTCATGATCTTGGCATTGTTAATATAGGGAAATAAACATTTTAACGGATATCAGAAGGTGTGGTTATTCGTGGCCAAATGGGTCATGGTGCGTCCTTTACTGACTCTCTAATGATTTGTATTGTTTAATTGATGTCTTTTAAGTGCGACATAGGGTATGATCATCTTAAACTAGTCAAAAAGTTCATTGACCTAAGGACACGTCTGATTTCTCGAGCCGCACACGGTGATGCGTTGTTTAGTTTTCACACAGGGAAGGCTTTGTGTCGATTTCCGGCACTCGGTCTTGGATCCTCATCGGTTTGCAGGGTTTTTGGACACCCTTGGGACGATGCTTGGATTTCCGGCACTGACAGGACGAAGTCACAGGGGCTGCATCAATCCGGTGGGTGTTGCTTGGAAATTCCTACCGCGCGATAGGCGCTGCGTCGATTCCTCTCTGTAAGTCGGGCTGCGTCATTCTGGTTCAGCTGTGCATCGATCCAGTGGGGCGTGCGTCAAATTTCCAGTCGCTGGCACTGCGTCGATCTTCTCATTGCGAAGTCAGGCTGCGTCGTTCTGGTTCGGCGTGCAGTGAATTTTTCACAGAGATACAGGCTGTGTGTCGCTTCTGGCAGGCTGTGCGCTGATTTTCACCGCACAAGGAGTCCTTCTTGTAGAGATGAAGTCTTTTTGGTCCAGAGACTTCAAGGAACAGGAGGCAAGCTCTATCCAAGCCCTTGGAGAGCACTTCTCAGCACAGCCAGAGAGCAGCAAGGCAGCAGGGCAACAGCAAGGCAGCAGTCCTTCACAGAAGCAGTCAGGTGAGTCCTTTGGGCAGCCAGGCAGTTCTTGGCAGGTTGTAGATTCTGGTTCAGGTTCCCTTCTCCAGGAAGTGTCTGAGTTGTTAGGGGCAGAGGCCCTGTTTAAATACCCAAATGTGCCTTTAAGGTGGGGGAGACTTTAAAGAGTGGCGTAGAAGTGCACAAGGTCTCCTTTCAGTTCAGTCCTGTCTGCCAGAGACCCAGTAGGGGGTGTGGCAGTCATTTGTGTGAGGGCAGGCTACTGTCCTTTTGACATGGAAGTGTCAGACCCTCCCAGCCAAGGAAGACCCATTCAAAATGCAGATGTATGCAAGTGAGGCTGAGCATCCTGTGTTTGGGGTTTGTCTGAGTGAATGCACAAGAGAGCTGTCAACTGACCCACCCAGATGTGGATTGTAAGGCACAGAAGGATTTAAGTGCAGAGAAATGCTCACTTTCTAAAAGTGGCATTTCTAAAGTAGTAATATTAAATCCAACTTCACCAGTCAGCAGGGATTTGTATTACCATTCTGGCCATCCTAAATATGACCTTCCTACTCCTTTCAGATCAGCAGCTACCACTCAAACAGTATATGAAGGTATCCCCCATGTTAGCCTATGAAAGGAGCAGGCCTCACAGCAGTGTAAAAACAAATTTAGGAGTTTTACACTACCAGGACATGTAAACTACACAGGTACATGACCTGCCTTTTGCCTGCACAGCACCCTACCCTGTGGGTTACCGAGGGCATATCTTAGGGGTGACTTATATGTAGAAAAAGGGGAGTTTTAGGCTTGGCAAGTACTTTAAAATGCCAAGTCGAATTGGCAGTGAAACTGCACACACAGCCTTTCAATTTCAGGCCTGAGACATGGTTAAGGAGCTTCTTAAATGGGTGGCACAATCAGTGCTGCAGGCCCACTAGTAGCATTTAATCTACAGGCCATGGGCACATATAGTGCACTTTACTAGGGACTTAAAAGTAAATTAAATAATCCAATTGGGTATGATCCAATGTTATCATGTTTAAAGGGAGAGAGCATACACACTTTAGCACTGGTTAGCAGTGGTAAAGTGTGCAGAATCTTAAAACCAGCAAAAACAGTATCCAAAAAGTAGAGGGTGGCAGGCAAAAAGTTAGGGGTGACCACCCTAAGGCTGTCAGGTCTAACAGTTACTATAACTTAACAGATAATCCTGGACGTGCTACAGAATTGCTATACTCCATAGCTCTCTCCTTGACTGGAGACACAGCAACACTCACTAATGAAAGATATAAAAATAGGCACATTTTATCTTTCATGTACTATGTAGTTTCTTCATCTGTTCTCCTTTAAATGGGTGGGTATTGTCTTCTTTTCTGTACTTCTTTCTTTCTTCTCTCACTTCAGTGCTAGATCTGTTGAGATAATGCTATGTTGCCTCAGACTGAGAGCGAAATATAAGGAATCACAGATACCGGGTAATTGATTAACAGAGATAGGTATGTCTTTTTCAAGAAGTTGGGGCTACGCTTGGCACCGCCCCTCTTTGCTTCTTCGTTTATTCTCATTGGAGTAGTTAGCACCCACTCACAAGTGGAGATGGAGCATTATAAGAGCAATAGAGCTCTTGGGGTGGGAGTTTTTTCAGGGGGATATTTATTTTGAGGGTGTGGTTTTCATTGGTTTCAATGGTGTAGGGCCTACCACATTAAAACTGAGGGGGTCATTCCGACCCCGGCGGGCGGCGGGCGCCGCCTGCCGGGCGGAGACCGCCAAAAGACCGTACCGCGGTCAAATGACCGCGGCGGTCATTTTGACTTTCCCGCTGGGCAGGCGGGCGACCGCCAAAAGGCCGCCCGCCCGCCCAGAGGGAAAGCCCCAGCAACGATGAAGCCGGCTCCGAATGGAGCCGGCGGAGTTGCTGGTGTGTGACGGGTGCAGTGGCACCCGTCGCGATTTTCAGTGTCTGCTTTGCAGACACTGAAAATCTTAATGGGGCCCTGTTAGGGGGCCCCTGCAGTGCCCATGCCAGTGGCATGGGCACTGCAGGGGCCCCCAGGGGCCCCACAACACCTGTTCCCGCCAGCCTTTTCCTGGCGGTGTAAACCGCCAGGAACAGGCTGGCGGGAAGGGGGTCGGAATCCCCATGGCGACGCTGCTTGCAGCGCCGCCGTGGAGGATTCCCTGGGGCAGGGGAAAACCGGCGGGAAACCGCTGGTTTCCCTTTTCTGACCGCGGCTTTACCGCCGCGGTCAGAATTGCCCATGAAGAACTGCTAGCCTGTTGGCGGTGCTTCCTCCGTCCCCGGCCCTGGCGGTCCATGACCGCCAGGGTCGGAATGAGGCCCTGAGTATTTTCTCTACCAATGCCTTCCATAGGCTTGGGGCATGAGCCCAGGTACTGTTGCACTCTAACTTGGAATGTCCACAATGACTGAATAAAGTGGAGACATGTTATGCAACATCCTAAACTCCATTCCCAGGCATATTGGTACTGCAGGAGACTTACCTCCTGGGAACTAATTGTAAGTTATTTCATAAACATGGATTTTCACATATAATACATTCTTGCTTCAACAGGGCTCCTGGGAGTTTGCATCTTCATTCATAAGTATTTTTCCTTTGTGATCAATCTAGAACACATTGATGGGATGGGGAGATATGTGATGACAATGGTAACCTTATAGGGCACACTTTGGATGCTGCAGAGAATAACACCACTCCTCGGGCTCCCTGGTTATATCTAGCACCCTCATAGTCATTACAGCCCTCCTTATGGCAACAATAACGCTGTCACGGATAAGGGCCCTAAAACGTGAGGTTCTGAGTCTCACAGGACTCTTTGGTGCTGCCTCTTTCCTGATTAAGCATCTTCATTGGGGTTATGCAATATACGGTTGTATGACATGTGGGGGGACTGACCTTATACATTCCACTCTGCTCCATATTGCTCCTTCTCCCGTGTACATTACTTTTTTCTGCCAGCCACGACGTGACAAGGTCTCACATGCTGCCAAGAGCTTTTCTTGCCATTCCCTAGTGGAACATGGATTTGACCTAGTAAAAAGTGTGGCATGTTGTACTTGGCATATGAGTGCCTGGTGACTTGTGGTCAATGAGTTTGGCACATATCTGCAAATTAATACAGGATCGATTGTATCCGCTGTCACTTTATGGGAATCACTAATGGCAGTGGTCTATGGAAAAGCTAGAACCTATTTCCAGCATAGAGCAAAGGGGCAAGAAAGGAATATTTTCTGCCTTGAGTCAAGGTTTTTTTCCTTGGAAGAGATATAAACACCAAGGTATTCCTAAATTTTGTCATGATCCAGCTGAGGCAAATATGTGGTTAGACAGGCAGCGATGGGCCTCTCAATGTTGTATTTTTTAGTCCAATGACAATGTCTGCAAGCTTCCATACTTCTTGGCAAGATGTAAGAAGGCCTCTAGGACTGTACCAGCTGGCCCTGGTGACATGGGGATATGGATCACAGGATCTCAGATGGCAACTGGAGATGCATTCACCACTTGCTATGATCACTTATACATGGTAAATAGGTTGATGGAATTTGAAACCTCTGATCCAAGGTCAACCAATCAATTAATATTTGTAAAGGACGGCTACTCACCTGTGAGGATCTCAAGTCGCTGGAAGGTCAGCCACTTCCATCCTTGCAGGACTGAGACTGTCAGGTTCTGAACACCATCATGCTTGAGGAAGAGTCTAGGCTATCAAGGGGTTGCACGGGGTAAAACTCCAAGCCCTGTCAGATTCCTTCCAAAATTCTACACAAAATACAACTCAATTCTTGCACCTCATGTTTTAATTTTTTTAATGAGGCCATTCCCACTGGTTTTCTTCCCTGTAGTGTGGTGACATTTTATCAATTCTGCTGAAACAAGGCTGGCCAACAAACCAATGTCAGTCCTACTGTCGCATCTCACTTACCAATCTGCGTGCCAAAATACTGGTGAACAGTCTTGTTCTGATGATAACCTCTTTAATTCATCCAATTCATCCATATTTTAATGGCTTAAATTCGAGTACAAGCACAAGGCCTTATTCGAGAATGGTGCAGTGGTTCATGGGTCATGTGCAGACACTTTCTGCCATGTGCCTACTGCTACTCATCAAAAGAACCTCACATGGTGATGGACATATACCCTTCCCCTCAGTGCCCCAGCTGCAATGGTATCTGGAGCCCTAGTGCTGATTTTTTTGTCATGGGGAAGCACGGATCATGACACAGGCCTGTCTCATGGATTGTGGTCCTATTGGATCGGGAGGGGCGTCCAAAGCACTACGCTCATAGTAGTGAAAGGCTACTGCCTTCGCCAGGAGTTAAGTCGCAGAAGCGCAATGTTGGCACCGTACCGTGTAGTGATCAGTAGAAATGAGCAGGCCTTTTTACCTGTGTAACTGGAGTGAAGCCTCCAGGCTCACTGATGTACAGTTCTGCTGCTTAACTCACCCTTGGCCTACTTCAGTTTAGTATGTAGCAAAGTGCAGCTTGTGTTTGTTGTATGCAGGTGCTGGGTGCATGTGTGCCTGTGAATGGTACAATATATAGAAGACTCTGAGTTCCATTTTGAGACAGCAAGGGCTGATTGGAGGAGCATGAGGAGGTAGAGAAATCCCCCTCAGACAGGTTTGTGAATTGCCGCATTCCCATGAGCTGGGTGGGACACACACTGGAGAAGGAAGAGCCAGACACTTCACTACACTTTAAAGGATGCTCTTTGATTCAGGAGGAATATTTCTGGGAAGAGCCCTGTGAACATCTCAGGAAGGAGATGAGGTTGGTAGGAGAATTGTAAAGAGTGGGCTTGGGGTGTTTGGGTAACCATTTGATGCACATATCACTGTGGCTGACATCCAGGTATAAACCTCTAGGCACTCTGATGCCCTATGTTGTAGAGCTCTCAGATTTGGTGTCACTCCTGCTGTGACAGACTGCTTTTTGGGCGAAGGAGATGGCCCTTCAAAAGGAGACAGACCCCCGAACACAAAACTTAAAGGACTCAGGGCCCGATTTAGAACTCAGTAGACAGGTTACTCCATTGCAACAGAGACAGATATCTCATCCGCTGAAATCTAAATTCCATAGAATATAATGGGATTTAGATTTTGGCAGGTGGGATACCCATCACCGTTGTGACGGAGTAACCTGTCCGCCGAGTTCTAAATAAGGCCTTCAGACTCTAAATCACAATTGGTGTCTAGAAATGTCCATAAGAAGGGGAGCTCGAAACCCCCAAAGTTGTCAACTGCCAAGAGGAGGAGAAGCTCTGCAAGACTTCTGCCTGTGACCAGGTCTGGGGGCAAAGGACTGCCATTCTCCCAGCTCGGTGAGGGGACATCACCCAGGGGTATCCAAGACCACCTGCCCATGTAGCCTGAAGCACCAGTGCCTGCCTGCTTGCAAATACCTGTGATGTCTGTGAGGAAGAGGACAGCATTGTAGGGGATGAGGTTTTGTGGAGGATCCTGCCGGATGGGTCCCTCTAGCGAGGTGTGAGAAGACAGCTGCTGCACCAATTGAGTCATCGCCTGTATGCCAGGTTCAAGTTGTCAACCCAATATGTCAGAGGCTATGTTAAGTAGCTGTGGTTGGCATCACTGCCGTGCCAATTCAGCATCGTCCGTGTACGGAGATACGTTGGTGACCCTGTATGCCAGAGGTGCCCGCTTTGAAGATTGCTGCCACGCCAATTGGACCATAACGCATGTGCAGAGTGAAGTCAGCGACCTGGTATGCCAGAGTGGTCACCAAAAACATTACTGCCATGTCGATTGGGGCATAGCCTGTGTGTGGAGGGAAGTTTGTGACCCCCGATGCCAAAGGGGGCTGCTGTGAAGATTACTGCCATGCCAATCGAGCGTTTGTCCATGTGCAGAGTAAGGTCAGTACACCCATGTGCTAGGAGGGGACACACAAAAGGACAAAGATCATGCCTCGTTCAAGTAGTTGTTGAGAGGAGAGGCAGCCATAGTCAACCATGTGGGTCTGAGCCCTGCCTGTGAATCAGAAATTGGAGCAACCAACCCCTCAACTGTGGGAAGGCTGAGAGGAACTTGCTGTCTCCCCAGTGGAAGCGTGGATGCCCAGCCACTTCCCCTACAGAGCCAGGAAGCTACTCACCAACAGCAGTCCTTGCCACTTCCTGCGAAGACTCCAGGCATGCAATGCTTGCAGGAGCAGCTAAGGCTGACTGCTGGGACAGAAGGCCTCAGGAAACCGTGTTCTACCACATAGCACTGCAAGAACACTTTTGACTTTTAAAGAGAATAGGAGTGGTACTCTTGATAATAGGACAACTAGTGGGGTTTAAACTGAATGTCACCTAGAATGAATGGGGAATAACCACTACCGCTAGTGATAGGCTAGCGGGACTCAGAGACCTATTATTGAGCACTAGAGCTCTGACATCAGGGGGCAGTGTGTATTGATTGTGTATGCCGTATGTCACTTTGTGAAATAAAATGTATAGTATTTTGTTTTATTGTAAGTTCCTACTTCTTTCACCCTACCTCCCCAACACATCCTGGTTTCTGTATTCTGATCTCATCTGTACAATGGCCTCCCCAAACAACGAATGCACGAGGAACTAATTCTCATGTGAATAGTACATTCTATCATGCAAATAATTATTTATTCCATCTTTACACTGAATAAACAAAGCAATCAATGTTTTATTGTTTTGCACTGAACTGGCATTTTGGGATTTATTTTGTCCTGTCTGTGCATCAAACCGATTCACTTGTGTTAGAAATGGGGTTTTTGGTTGGCAGTCAGGTTACCCTCTGTCCAAGCAAGAACCCTCACTCTAGTCAGGGTAAGTTACACACAATCCAAAATTATCCTGTGCCCACCCTCTGGTAGCTTGGCACGAGCAGTCAGGCTTAACTTAGAAGGCAATGTTTAAAGTATTTGTGCAATAAATCAAACAATAACACCATATAGCACCACAAAAATACACCACACAGTGTTTAGAAAAATATATAATATTTATCTGGGTAATTGTAGGTCAAAACGAATAAAGATGCAATGTGAAATTGTAGAGATATCACTGAAAAGTGATATAAAGTGTCTTAAGTCTTTAAAAAGCAAACAAAGGCGGTCATTCTGACCGCGGCGGTCAGCGGTCGCCACCCACCAAGCGGTTCCCGCCGAAAGACCGCTCCGCGGTCAAAAGACCGTGGCGGCCATTCCGGCTTTCCCGCTGGGCCGGCGGGCGACCGCCAGAAGACCGCCAGTTGGCCCAGCGGGAAAGCCCCTTCAACATTGAAGCCGGCTCGGAATGGAGCCGGCGGAGTTGCAGGGGTGCGACGGGTGCAGTGGCACCCGTCGCGATTTTCACTGTCTGCAAAGCAGACAGTGAAAATCTTTGTGGGGCCCTGTTAGGGGGCCCCTGTACCTGCCCATGCCACTGGCATGGGCAGTGCAGGGGCCCCCAGGGGCCCCACGGCACCCGTTCCCGCCATCCTGGTTCTGGCGGTGGACACCGCCAGAAACAGGGTGGCGGGAACGGGGTCGGAATCCCCATGGCGGTGCTGCAAGCAGCGCCGCCATGGCGGATTCCCTGGGCCAGCGGGAAACCAGCGGGAAACCAGCGGGAAACCAGCGGGAAACCGGCGGGAAACCCCCGGCTCCCCTTTTCTAACCGCGGCTTTAACTCCGCGGTCAGAATCGCCCAGGAAGCACCGCCAGCCTGCTGGCGGTGCTTCCGCTGCCCTCCGCCATGGCGGTCATGGACCGCCAGGGTCGGAATGACCCCCAAAGTCTCTTTCAAGCACAAAGTACCTGGTTTAAAGTGGAAAATCTCCTCAAAGGGCCGCAGAAGAAGAGATACGTGGGAAAATGGTGTGTGCGTCGATTTCTCCCCTGCACACATGGACTTGTGTCGTTATTTTTCACACGGGGAAGTCGTGTGTCGTTTTCCAGATGTCCCGGGGTCTGTGCGTGGATTCTCCTGCTTGTTTTCCGGCTGCGCGTCGAAGTTTCGATCTCAGGACAGGCGTTGCATCGATTTCTCCTCTGGAAGTCGGGCGGCGTTGTCCTTGCGAGGCCGTGCGTCGAAGTTCCGGTCGTCCTGAAGGCGTTGCGTCGGTGTGCGCTGTTTTTCTCGCCGCGGAGCAAGCTGTGCGTCAAAATTTTCCACGCACGAAGAGTCCAAATGAAAAAGAGAAGTATTTTTGTTCCTGAGACTTCAGGGAACAGGAGGCAAACTCTATCAAAGCCCTTGGAGAGCACTTTTACAGCCAGACAAGAGTTCAGCAAGGCAGCAGGGCAACAACAAGGCAGCAGTCCTTTGTAGAAAGCAGTCAGGTGAGTCCTTTGGGCAGCCAGGCAGTTCTTCTTGGCAGGATGCAGGTTCTGGTTCAGGTTTCTTCTCCAGCAAGTGTCTGATGAGGTAGGGCAGAGGCCCTGTTTTATACCCAAATGTGCCTTTGAAGTGGGGGAGACTTCAAAGAGTGGCTAAGAAGTGCACCAGGTCCCCTTTCAGTTCAATCCTGTCTGCCAGGGTCTCAGTAGGGGATGTGGCAGTCCTTTGTGTGAGAGCAGGCCCTCCACCCTCCCAGCCCAGGAAGACCCATTCAAAATGCAGATGTATGCAAGTGAGGCTGAGTACCCTGTGTTTGGGGTGTGTCTGAGTGAATGCACAAGGAGCTGTCAACCAAGCCCAGCCAGACGTGGATTGTAAGGCACAGAAAGATTTAAGTGCAAAGAAATGCTCTCTTTCTAAAAGTGGCATTTCTAGAATAGTAATATCAAATCCAACTTCACCAGTCAGCACGGTTTGGTATTACCATTCTGGCCATACTAAATATGACCTTCCTACTCCTTTCAGATCAGCAGCTACCACTTCAATACTGTATGAGGGCAGCCCCAATGTTAGCCTATGAAGGGAGCAGGCCTCACAGTAGTGCAAAAACGAATTTAGGAGTTTTACACTACCAGGGCATGTAAACTACACAGGTAAATGCCCTGCCTTTCACCCACACAGCACCCTGCTCTAGGGGTTACCTAGGGCACACATTAGAGGTGAATAGGGGAGGTTTAGGCTTGGCAAGTACTTTTAAATGCCAAGTCGAAGTGACAGTGAAACTGCACACACAGGCCTTGCAATGGCAGGCCTGGGACAAGGCAAATGGGCTACGTAAGTGGGTGGCACAACCAGTGCTGCAGGCCCACTAGTAGCATTTAATCTACAGGCCCTAGGCACATATAGTGCACATTACTAGGGACTTATAAGTAAATTAAATAGTCCAATCAGGTATGATCCAAGGTTACCATGTTTAAAAGGGAGAGAGCATATGCACTGTAGCACTGGTTGGCAGTGGTAAAGTGCGCAGAGTCTAAAAGCCAGCAAAACAGAGTCCAAAAACTGGAGGGAGGCAGGCAAAAAGTTAGGGGTGACCACCCTAAGGCATGTCAGGTCTAACAACTTGTTTAAAAGATTTACCGTCAGGCCCTCTTCAAGGAGTCTGGGTCACTTAATTCACAGTACAGCTTCTATTTAACTGTTTTCAGGAAGCTATAGAATTTGCATTCCTAATTATATTAGTTTCAGTGTCTTTAAAAGAGAAAAATACAGGAAACGATAAAAAACATGTTTTCCTGTTGAAGCATTCATGACCAGACTGGCCATTTGTCATTTCTGGTACTTCCTGGTGGGCTGAAAGCTTAGGGTCTGCCTTTAGGGCTGGATAATCTACAGTGGCCTAGTCCTCAAAGTGCATAAGCAATATATTCAACACATTTGCTTATGATTATAACTACCTTTTCCGAGAGTTTTCTTTGGAGATGAAGGACACTCCACTAACCGCAAACGCCAATGTATGCAGTCAGGCTTCTTTAGGGAGGCCAACTGTATCGAATTTTGCAGCCATCACCTGCAATCTAGGATGCCTACTATCCTGCACTACGCCTGTCATGTAATGAGACTCTCGTTCAGGGAGAAACTGTAATGCGAGATACACCATTAGTGTAAATTTGTGAGCATGAGCGGTAGTGTTTTTAATGCAGAAAGCATTTCCTTTAAAATGACAGTCAACAAACATTTATGGTGGCTTTTACTGCCAGCGGACCGTGTGGTAATTATTGAGAGCAAAACTACAAAGCCGAAAGCCTTGCGGAAGGAAGTCAACTCAAAATTACATTTTCGACTTAAATTTTTACCTAAATTGACCAATCAGGTCATTGTTTGAGATGCATCTCACACAATTATGCTTAATTTCTACAGCAAATTGTGGGAGTTTCACACATCACTACCCTTTATGAGCTGTTAAATGTGTCTTTCTGTAACTGGGAGGGAAGAGCCGTAGTCCAAGAGGAGTCATGCAAACTGCAGCTTCCAGTACATGTGTATCTATTAAGTTGCAAACCAGGCACCTGCTGACAAACAGCTCTCAGCTCAATGTCCAAAAAATGCCTACTATACCAGGGCCTTTGGAAGTAGATGGTTGCTGGCTATTATACGTGGTAGACATTGACTTTTACTGTTGCCCTTTCCAAGCCCTAGACTATTTCATTCCATTTTGAGTTGATTATTTTCTCAACAATGTTCCTCAAAAGTTGCAGTAGTGAGCAGTTATGGTGTCTTCCAGGAGAAGATAAAGGGAGTATGGTATGAACAGGAATCACACCTGATTAGCTCACTCTTCGGCCAATTTACATTTTTTGAGATGGCCAGGTTTAGAAGAGAGGGTTTAAATTGAAACTCCAAATATGCCCTATGGGACTTTTAGTGCATCAGCTCCCCAACAAATGTCTTCTGATGTTTATGTTTAAAATCTCTCTGTGCATCAATCTGTTCGAAAGTGAGCTTTGTATCATTAACAATTTACATAGCACCAATGGGCCTGGAGATATGTGGGTACTTTATGTAAAGCTCAATCATTACATAGTGATAGAGCGGGAGCAATGGCGTGTCACTTAGAGTGTGCTAGGTTCCATGTTTTCATCAAATGATATGAAGCGTGTGTTCAATGAGAGAGCTCTAAATGCCTGCAGAGAGTTCCATTCCCTTCTCTTAGGCCCTCGACAAGGTACCCTAAAACGAGGCAAGCGTTCATGCCAAGCTTATAAGAAGTGAAATACCACAAGAGTTTCAAGGCAAATAACACCAAAAGGTCTGCTGCATAGTTAGCGGTTCTCCGGGAGACAGCAAGCTTAGTTAGGAACAGCGAGGGCGTGGAGCAGTAAAAACATCATATAGCTATTCATCAACTTCAAAAGTTCTCTTCAGATCAGAAGTTTGCCTCAGCTCCTGAAATACTACATGCAAAGTGGTCAGCGTTTATCAGGAATTTCCATGAAACTGCTTCGTGTCCTTTTATAGGCTGCAGACAGAATTACAAAGAAGGTTCACTGGATACATCAAACAGCGACGCACAAAGAAAACGGGATTCGGACAAAGAAACCGATGGGGTTCTAGCACAAAAGGGATGAGAAAAATGTTTACATGTTCGTACTGGGATGTGTTTTTATTCTCATTTCAAAACAGGCATTCTTTCATATTTTGCCTCTTATGTATTTTAAATGTTTACAGGTTGTGACTGTTTAAACGTGCTCCTTAATTGTGTTCCACAGAGGAAGGTGAAATACTGTAACTCCAGCTTAATATTAAGAGGGCTGAGGAAGTACTTTTGTTGGTCTATATAGAGATGTATTGTTGGATATTTTTTGAATACCAAATGTTTCAGATTCGAACAGAAGTGGGCGCCAAATAACCACAGAAAGGAATTCCCAAAGTATATGCAATGCATCCAAGTATTCTATGAAAGTGGCTGACAGGTGTATTTGACAATGGGATAAATTGATTCGAAATTAAGTGTTTACAGGTAGCAGCACCACAGTATGAAGGTGCAGAAGCATCATTTTA
Source organism: Pleurodeles waltl (assembly GCF_031143425.1). Lineage (NCBI taxonomy): Eukaryota > Metazoa > Chordata > Amphibia > Caudata > Salamandridae > Pleurodeles > Pleurodeles waltl. The sequence goes on along the minus strand of NC_090438.1, from coordinate 622,523,025 downwards.
GAACACTTACTCCTCCCATTTGAAAGCAAGCAGTTCAGATGGAAAGAAATGTGAGAGAGCAGCAGTGCTTAATTTGTAAATAAAAAGGTGCCGGTGCCCAAAGCCCACCTCTTAAATACACGGCTGCTGCAATTAAATGTGCGAGCACGGAATACTGAGGCAGCGTAATCCTGAAGCCAACTCGGGCATCTTCAATCCATATAAAGCCACTCCCTGCCCCTTCACCTCACACCTGCAGCTTACTGCTTTCTCTCATTGTGACGCTTTTCCATTTTTTTTTTAGCTCCGTCTTTCCCAAATGTGTCTTTTGCTCCCGGCAATTGCTTGAGGCAGAAGACTAACCGCCGACCCTCAAAAATAAGTGCCGGTGCTCAGCACCGGAAACAACAAGCACAAATTAAGTACTGGAGAGCAGGGAACTACACTCTAAGTGGATGGCCGTCTCAACCTAAGATGGCAGTGAGTAGTGCTTCCACGTTAAGAGAACGTATACGCCATTACAAAGATTTCCACTCTGTCTGATAAATGTGTGTCTTTAGTGAGTTTCTTCACTGCCATACTAGTGCACATTCGACTTTCCCTCTGTGTCTACATTTGTTTTTTTTTGTCACCCCTCCTTACATTTTCGTCTTCAATCCTCGCCCCTCTACTTGACTAATGATGATCTGCTCTCTCCATCGTTTTTCCAGTCATTGAAGACCTTGGGCTATTCAGCTCCATCTCTTTCGAGTCCACTGCTGGAGTTTCCACTCATGCAGTGGGTGACACCTTACCTCAGACTTACAGCCATTGAAGACTGTCTGCCTTTCATCTCTATCTCTTTAGAGTCAGTTGCTGGAGTTTGTACTTATGCTGTGGGTGACACCTCTTCTCAAGTCTACAGTGCTTAGTACAAGAATATAAGACATGTGTATATGTATTCTTGTTTAATCTATACATAAGACTGTTAATAATATACTGTGTCCTACCATATGCAATGGACAATCTTCAAAGAGAATTGTGGACTTTGTAGTGTTGGGGGCCCTAGGCCCTCATGCTACGAAAGAAGGTGAAGCAGACACAATCGCATGGTTGTAAGAACTGGCCCTGGGCACGTGCGCTCAGCCCTTTTTATTGGCAAGGTCACCTGACTGGTGACCCCTGTGTTGGATGGGTGTGGGGTGTGAGTGTAAGGCCAGCCCTCAGCCGAGGGGCTGGTGCAACTCTAGCACATGTCCAGCAGGACACTACATCCCTCCAAAACTTTATTGAGTAACAAAACAAACTCCAGCCTGTAAAAGAAAACACAATAACAAAACACCACCATCAGTCTCTCGGCCTCAAAGAAGCAGGCCGCAGTATTGCAGTAGACAGCTGTAGCTGGGAGGACCTGGACCCCTCCGCATGAGTCCATGATTTAACCAGGTACAGCTGGGCACAAACACTGTGTGGATGAAGTCCAGACTCTGTGACAGTTAGATGATTGGTTAAGTGTCCACCCATGAACTGTGGTTCAGTCCTGTGGGCACTCGTGGCGAGACTGGTGGTGTATACAGTTCACTTTGTTAGAATTGGGTGCATCATTCGATTTGGGTGCATCAGGAGCGTTGGTGGTTTCCACTGGAATATGCTTCTTGAGACATCCGGGCTTCATGAAGGCAAATCCCTCAAAGACGGATGACATCTGTGATGGTGTGAACTCCTCCTCTGAAGCCTTGGTACATCCTGATGCTTTTTCAGTGGAGCAGCTTCCAGACCACCTCTCTTTTGTGGATTCTTCACTTGGAAACATCCTTGAGGCCCCTTCAATAGACTGCCATGGGACTGACGTAGACTGTGCTGAGCTGCGTGTGAGCCATCTTTAGGCTGCTGCAGGCTCTCCAACAGGAGCCATGGTCTAGTCATTTGTGCACACACAAGGATGGATGATTCATAGTCAGTGCGCTTGCCAACATGGACCAGGTGTAGGTGAGCTCTCAGATGGTCTCAGGTAACTTGTCTCGCACGTTGCCAGGAGGATGTCTTGTTGATGTTGTATTGCGGAGGTGACGATCTACCTTTATACTTTACTGATACTTTGATAGATTCTGTGATGCACAGGGCAATGATGGTGCTTGCCATTCAGTGACCTTGATGACAAGTGATGTTGCTGGAGTGAGGGTGACTGGATGGACTTCACCAATAGCTAGTGCAGTTTTTATTTTCCTCATGTGCAGATGTTAGCAGTGATGCCATCTGCTTCAAGCAGCCGGTGACAGGTGTCTGGACTGTCACACTGTGAAGCGTGGGGCAAGTACGCGGTGAGCACATGTAGGCGTATTACGTTTGGTACTCCGGCTGAGCTGTCTCCAGTGGCGTTGCTGCACCCCGGTGGCTGTCTTGTCTGTGGGTGCACTCTTCCTTCATGGCATGAGTCCTCCATCTCTCCACCCTGTGACCTTTTGCTCTTGTACTGCTGTGGTTGTCAGGTGTTGCAGTGTGACAGGTGTTGTCACACAAAACTACTCTCTTCCCTTTTTCACAGTGAGGTGTCGCGCCATGCTCTCTTCTCCTTTGCTGTGGTGCTTTCTCAGTGTTGCAGTGGTGGCATCTTTCCACTCAGGGGGTGCAACTCTCCTCTTGCCTGTTGTGAGTCACTGACGACTCTGTCTTTAGACAGTGTGGGGGAGGACACTCCTTGTTCAGTCTCTGGCCCGTTGCAGGGCAGTGAAGGTGGGTCTCTTCCTTTCCCGCATCCTCTTCACTTGAGGGAGCAGTGCTTGAGCCTCAAGGCAGCGCCATCGCGGCACTAGGCCCTGCTTGAACCTGGGAGTGTTTTTCAGGGTTGGTCGCTTCTCTCGACCTGCTGAGTGATGGGCCAACGGTGGTCATCTCATGTCGCGGTAGGCCCAGCTGGCACGGCCTCTTGTCCCGACTCTTGGGTGCTCTGTCCATCTTCTCGGGCTCCTGCCCATGTTGTCAGCTTCGGTGGCGCAGCTCTCTGTGCACCTCTGACATTGTCCCTTTTCCTTCTGGGTGTTTTTTGTTAACGCCTGGCATGTCCCTCTCTTATCTTGCGGTGATGTCCATCACTGCTGGGGCATGTGGCATTCTTTTGGCAGTTGTGGTGGACGGCCGCCAGGGGCTGTGCAGGCCATGCGTGCTTTCCTAGTGCCTTGAGTAGCGCTTAAGTGCATTTCTTACTGTTGCAGCTTGGCTGTGACAGCTGCCGTCTTCTCCTTCGCTGTGCAGCGGTTGCACACGTCGCTCTCCATCTTCTGTGCCATTTCGTCCGTGGGTGCGCTGCTGTAAGCTTGCTTTCCCCAATGCTTGTTTCTCTGGTAAATTAGAAACAAGGGTGAAGTACCTTTCTTTGGCCACTAAATGCCACTGTGGCACTTCCTTTCAGCTTGAAGACAGTCTTTCCTCCTATGGGCCTCGTTTGTGGAAATCAGACAAGGAGAGGAGCTATGCTGGCTGGGAGGAGTTCATCAGGCTGGTGGGGCTTCTGCTCGTGCCCAAAGCTGCAGGTAAGTGCATTTTTCTTAATTTTTTTCCTTCTTTTCTTCATTTCTTTTTTTTCTGTCCTCTTTTTACTTTTTTCACCACAAAAAAAAGAACACAGCCTAGTGGGACGAGGCAGGCAAACTGCACGATGCTCTGAACACAGCGTCGTAGGACGAGGCAGGCAAACTACACAATGCTCTGTGCGGGGGGTGGCCCTGGGCATTTGACTTTACTTGGGTGCGTGTCTGCACCAATGTACCTTCCATCCAGGTGGCTGCAGCAGCCTTCCTTTACGCTGCAGCAGGTCTCCTTTTCATTTGGAAAGGGGGCAGCCCTGGGCACTTCTTTGCTTTTGTGCAGGTCAGCACCTCATCGCGCAGCCGCAGCAGCATTTCCTCATGCTGCGGGCTGCGTTACCTTCGTGGTGGTGGGGGCGGCCGGGCCCTGGCCATTGTTTTAGAATATTTTCTCACGCTGCGGGCCGCGCTTCAGGCATAATTATTCGGAAGGGGGGCGGCCCTGGGCATTTTAAAAAAAATTCTTCTTTGGTGCGCAGCAACACCACGTCTTTTTCACAGCCACGGAAGTCTTATCTGATGCTGCAGGCTGCTACACCGCACCATGGGTGCTTGCTGGGGGGCCGCCTCAGGCGCTTTACCTTGCTGGTGCGATTGAGCACTTTCACACTCCTCTTCACGTGGCTGCAGCCGTCTTTGCAGTGCTGCGGGCCGCCATGTATGCTGTGGTGGGTTGCCAGCCCCTAAGATCTCCCCATATGTTGGTGGGGCTGCAGTGCGCCATTCTCTCCCTTTAGCGTAGCTGCTTTCCTTGCCCCAATCGCTGTTGTGATGGCAGATATGGGGTGCCTTATACAGAGGCATTCTTTCCTCCACGACCAACATCGAAGTTCCTGCCTGCGGCCACATGGGGTCAGACCCACTCGTCACCAATGTAGTGTTGGGAGACCGAGGCCCTCACGCTACGAAAGAAGGTGACACAGACACAGTAGAGTGGTTGTAAGACCTGGCCCTGGGCATCTGCGCCCAGCCCTTTTTATTGGCAGGGCCACCTGACTTGTGATGCCTCTGTTGGATGTGTGTGGGGTGTGAGTGTAAGGCCAGCTGTCAACTGCACCTGCACCAACAACAGGTCGGGTTGACATGTATTGTGTGACTGTCAGTGCAGGGCCTAGACCGGACCAGACCCTTCACTGTCAATCACACTGTATGTTTCCCAATGGACCTGTTAGACTGTGAAAAATGTGACTTGAAGAGGTGAACTGTTAACAGGATTCCGTCAAACCTCAAAGAAGGAAGTCTGTGATTTCAAGGAGCCCCATGTAGTAATAGGTAAGTAAATAAAAGTGAAAGGGAAGCAAAAAAAAAAATCGGAAGAATTCCCCCTTGTGTGCGTAACTGTGTTTGCTTTCGTGTGCATCACTACTTTTCTGTCAGTATGCATATATGTGTGAATTTGCATATGAGTATGCTGCATAGGCCTAGGCACTTTTGCAGTAACCTACCTACTGGGATATCCAAAGAAGGGGTGCACCCCTTCCATCTATGTGCTGGGTAAACTGCTTACCTAAATTCAGGGATTTGCGTGATCTATTTCAGAGTTACAATAGACTGCACCTTGAGCTGCAGTGTAAGTTAAGCCAGTTGTGTAAGGACCGAGTCTTATCTCTGCACTCTTGTGGCGCAGATGGAATATTTTGATAGCAGTGGGTGAAGAGTAAATGGGTGCAGTAGCACTATAAGTGTCCACATTTTCAAGGATGTCTCTGTGTCCTGTGGATGGAGAGTTCGAGTTGTTGGGGATGCATACCAATCACCGAGATTCCCTACTCTTAGTGAGACCTGGTCACTGCTTTGGCATCGCCTGCACTTTTGATCTCGACTGGTGGTATACGAGAAGTTCCTCTTCCCATTGCTGTTTTTCACAGGTGATTAGTTTGGTTAATATATACATCTAGCAATTTACAAATTTGGGGCCTGATTTAAAGTTTAATGTACAGAGTACACTATTGCAAGTGCGACGTAGTACCCTGTCTCCAAACCGTAGATCCTCCTGCCTTAATTAGAGAGGGGTAGACCTTAAGTTGTCTGTCAAGTGAACCCCGGTTGGCTCCAATAGAACACTTCCTCCGATGCCCACCCTATTCAGGGTGGACGATAAAATGTCTTTAATCCTGTTCATCATTGCTAGGAAAAGCCTGGCAGTGAGACGTATGTTGATTCGCCAAAATGCCAGTGGTACCGGAAGTGACATCACATGTCCTTCGATAATGGGTGGCATTGCAGGAAGTCAAATCACATGACCTTTGAACTGGTGACACCACTGGAATTGACATGTGACCAGCCACTGAATTTTGAATTGGTAACGTTACTGGAAGTGACTTTTGACAAGCCCAGAGTGAATCTCCAGTATTATTCAGATTTACGCCTGCATATCAGCTATGCTTTTCCTGACACAGAGCGGGCCTAAAGGCAGGCCAGTTTTTCCAAGCTGTAAGGCAGTGAGGGTGTAAGTGTTAGCTCGCTGAAGAAGGTTTCTTTTGGGCTTTGCAGCAAGCACTGCATTTTACACCACCCTTCTTTCCTGCAGGTATGCTGCACTCACCAACCACACCTTTGTCGTAGTTGTGAGGGATGTGACCCACCACTCTCCATGACTGTTGGAGAGAGAGTGGATAAGAAGAAACGTTGCTGTCACAGCATGTACATCCCTGTTCTCCCTCCTGCTGCTGACACTATGTACTTAGTGTTCTACCTAATCCTATTACTTTCTGTTATGATGCACCCATCCCTCTACTCCCTTAGGCACTTTCAACATATGCCCATCCCTCTTATATCTTAGCTGATAGACACCTGACAATAATGATGTGATTCACTGCTATTATGTTAATGTCATTATTTTCCTCTACACTGGTCAGCCCATAACTGATTTTTTATTTGTTTCGTATCTAATAATTGTTAGTATGTTTTTGATGACTGATTTAAGACTCAAGATGTGTCCATCCCTCTACTCTATTCTATTCTTTTTCACCATGCAGTCTAACCTCTGCTTTCTTCAGCTACTTCCATCTTGTGAGCATCATTCAATCCCTTCTTCTAGTCTTTCACTATGCAGTCATCCCTCTACTCCATTATTTTTCTCTGTGATCATGTGCTCATCTGCCTACCTGTTTCCGCTGCTCTCCGTCACAGTGCATCTATTCCTCTATTGCCTTCTGCTACTGGTACCATGTGCTTGCCCTTCTACTCTTGTCCCTTACTGTTATAATACTGTTACAAACCTTGTATTTCACTCTACTGCTGACACCATGAGCCATTTCTATACTAATTTCAATTACTGTAATCATGTGGCCATCCCTCTACTCCTTTCTTCTTTTCCACCACCCTGTGTCCATCTCTAAACTTGCTTCTTCATTTCACCTTCCCCATGTGGCCATTCCTCTACTTCACTCTGCTATTCCCAACACTAGGCTGCAGTTTGTCTACTTGTGCACAGTCTTGGCACCCCTCCAGCAGGCTGTCACTTTTCTTCAAATGCTTGTGGTTAGGGGGGTCAGGAAGTGGAGGGTTATCTGAAAGACAATTGTGTCTGAGGAAGGTGCATCTTCACCCTATAATGTCACTCACATCTCATGATGTTTCATATCATTCTCTTTTTTCTCTCTGCTATTTGCCTACCATAGCAAAACATTTGTTGTCTACCCCAAACCAATTCATAGTCTCCCTATTGTTCCCTTTACCTATGTAGTGCTTGAGTCTTAAATCACTAGACATTCTACTTATTCTACTCTTGTAGACACCTTTCTACCACAAAAATGTCCTCTTTTTTTCTGCATGATTTCTAACACCTTACTCCCTTGACTTATTCTTCCTTTTGCACTAATTTAGTCCATTCTACTTTCCTACATAGGTTATAGACTCTTGCTATGATTGGATTTGTTTTAAGATCTGAACCCACCTCATCTATCACTTCAATTACCTGTAAGTGGAGTTGTATTTTTGTGACACCTTGGTGGATCATGGGTTGAGCAGCAGCAAGTATGCTACTTTGCCTGGTGTCAGATGGCTCAGAAGCACTAATAACTCTTTCCTTTGTGTGTCTCATAATAGCTACTGCTTCTTTGCCTGCTCTTTGAAAAGGCACCGTGCCCTCATTACCACTTAATGACCAACTACTCTGCTGCCTGCCCTGTGCATGCCATTTCTTTTCTAGCTATGCCAATCAATCAATCAATAAATTTGTTGAGCGTGCTACTCATCCGGTAGGGTCTCAATGCGCTGGGTGGGGGGGTGAGGGGGTGCTACTGCTCGAAGAGCCAGGTCTTGAGGCGCTTCCTGAAGGTCAGGAGATCCTGGGTCATGTGTAGGTTGGTGGGGAGGGAGTTCCAGGTTTTGGCGGCGAGGTGGGAGAAGGACCTGCCTCCAGTTGTGGTACGGTGAATGCGAGGGACTGTTGCGAGGGCGAGGTCGGCGGAGCGGAGCTGGCGTGTCGGGATGTGGAAGTTAAGTTGATAGTTGAGGTAGGCCGGTCCGGTGTCATGGAGGGCTTTGTGAGTGTGGATTAGGATTTTGAAGACGATCCTTTTGTTGACGGGTAGCCAGTGTAGGGCTCTGAGGTGGGTGGAGATGTGTTCGTGGCGAGGGAGGTTGAGGATGAGACATGCTGAGGCATTCTGGATGCGCTGGAGTTTTTTCTGGAGCTTGGCCGATGATCCTGCGTAGAGGGCGTTGCCGCAGTCCAGTCTGCTGCAAATGAGGGCGTGGGTGACCTTTCTGGTTTCCACGGGAATGCACCTGAAGGTCTTGTGGAGCATACGAAGAGTGTTGAGGCATGAGGACGAGATGGTGTTAACAACAGTGGGTTCTGTCCCCACACAAAGTGCTGCATATCCCCCCTGTAGGGAGCCTGGAGCCAAGACAGGAAGAAAGGACCTCCATGCACTTCAAAGACCCTTCTTGAAGTCACCCCAGCTTCAAAGGCACATCTGGGTATAAGTACTGGACCTCTGACCCTACCAACTCAGTACACTACTGGACCAGTGAAGAACTCTGCCTGGAGGAAGGATTGCTTTGCTATTACAAGGACTGCCACTTTGTACTGCTGCTCTAGAAGAACTGATTTTCTGCAGTGCTGCACTGCTGCTTGCTACCCACCTCCTGCTGGGGAAAGACTGGACCATCTGACCTGAACCCAGAGTGACTCCAATGGTATCTTGGCTTGCCCCCTTATTCCAAGTCTCATGGCCATCAAACACTTGTCATCATCCTACAACAGCACCTGGACTTTGCTTGCTGCATGTCATGTCTTGCCAAGTGGTGCCAATCCAGTGTTAAGCCCTTGAAAGTGGGCATAAAGTGCTGCAAGTAGCAGAACCTGCATATTGACACCATTGCACAGATTGGAACCGGCACATCTCCCTTGACGCTGACTCATCACCACTGCTGCGATTCCAGACACCCCATCGCAGACTGTACAGTGCATCATCTCCAGCTTCCAACACATCTCTGCCTTTGTGCAGCTCGGAACCAATGCATCGCCTACATCTAAAAAATCGCTGATGACGCATCACCCCCTCTGCTCCCTGCATCTCAGTTTTAACATTGATACATCCAAGAACCGATGTTCTGTTTCAGTGGGTCAAGGCTGGTCCCTGTATCTGACCCGTGCTCCATCTTGGCCATCCTGAATTTGGATTTACCCCAGTCTAGTGTGACTAGATATCCCCAGTTAATGCTTTAAGCTTGTTAGCACTATAATGTCATTTATTCTTTATCAATTTAATATCTCAAGTTCCACTTATTTGATTTGTGTTGGTTTGGGTTTTTTTTGTTTATAAAAATATTATTAATTTTTCAAAACTGGAGTGGAGTCTTTTTGTGGGGTTTTAGCTGTATTACTGTTTGAAGTAATGCACAAATATTTTAAACATTGCCTTTTACAGGCACCAGGGGGTGACCATGGGCTAATTTATGGTCTGCATCTGACTTACCCTGACTAGGATCATGGTTCCTGCTTGGACAAGGTGCATACCTCTGCCAACCAGAAACCCCATTTCTAACATCCCCTTAAAGACAGTCAGGGTTGTACTATCATGTAATGCTTCAACTGTCGTTGTGACCCCCACTGCTTTCATTCTCTCTAGGTCCTCATCATTCATCCATTGCAGCAGGCCTGTGGTCGATCAACCTGATACCCACTCTGAAGCCCGGATCTCCAGTAGCTTGTTAGGAGCATTCTGGATGCCAGACTTCCACATACTGCAGAGAAATGCGTGACGAAAACCAAATGCATGAGCCTAATCTCTCTTTCTCATACTCACACACACTTTCACCTTCTCTCTTAGCTCAGCTTTGCTCAGTTCAAATAAGTATTGCGTGGTTTCAGGCATTAAACATGAAAAGATCTTTGTGCCCACAATTTACAGTAAATTTGTTTTTGTGGCAAAATGGGTAAAGACAAATTCCATGTGCCTTACGTCAGTATATTTGAATAGGATTGTTATGTCTGGCAAAGTGCTAGTACGTTGACACAATAAGGATAGTGTTTCTCTTTCTATGAAGAAGGATAATGACAATAGAGCTTCAGAAATATGGGCAATTCAATAGTTTACTTGGCTAGCTATATCGCATTCCATTTTACACTGCTAGTATACATAGCAATCAGGACAATACTTTTCCAGGCGTTTACAATTGACTATTTTCAGCTGGGTTAGCCAAATTAAAGTAAAAGAAGACTAGAAGTTCCAGAATACATTAATTTTCTTGATGAAAAGTCCCGAACTGGAAATGAAGTGTCCTGGCAACATGGAGTTATCTAGTAACCATAAGTATAGCCTCATGGTGGGGCAGTGCTCAGAGAAATGGGTGCAAATGTTATCAACATTAAGACTCAAAGTAGTTTAAGAATAATTCTCTTACCACTACCATTCACCTTTTTGCGGCTGGTTATAGGGGGCACCTGTGACAAAAAGGATGTGTGGTCTTCACTTTAATTTACAATGGTCTGGTTAGGAAGTTTTTAGCTATGTACAGAGTAAACTGTACTTTTGTAGCACGTCACATCGTTTTTTTAACCGCACCATCCTCCTGGAGTCTTCTAGGTAAGTGCTGCACAGCTGATGAAGTCAGTGGAATTTCAATTTGTGTAAGGCAAACACAGGCTACGGTTATTCTAAGACTACTGAAACATAAGGTTACCAGAGGACTTCATGTCAACAAAGATTCGGTGCTGACGTTCTGGATGCTTGTTTATCTTTCTAACTCTTTCTGGGAATTTAGTTCCCAGTTCACTTCACTTGACACAATTTGAACTACCATATCTGATAACAATCATTTGTAAAATAAAAGTTTATTGTGTGTACACAATGTCATCATAGCAACAGTATTTTCTTAATACAAATGAATTTTGAGCCACTTCCAATGTCCACCCTGGTGCTCTAGTGGTAACGAGGTTGGTTCCACAGACAGTTTTAACCCCACTTCGCTCTTGTCCCACATGTGCATTGAATAAGGGCTGCAAAATGTGTGGACAGGGGGCATGGCCAAGGTGAATACTTGCTCTTTGCTATGGTTAGAACCTCATTCCACTTTCTGGCTTAGCCTCTGTGACCTTGCAGCCACAGGGTGGATCAAACTGCGCTTTCCACAAAGTAATCCGGGACATTTATTAGTTATTGTAACATCGGTCTTGGACTCTTTCGATGGAAAGATACATATTTTACAAAAATTGTAATACAGTGTTCAAATGTAATTCTCATTTGGAATCACTGTTGTTGATGTCCTGAGTTTGCGGCCGAAGATTATTTTTAGGAATATCAGTTTAACAGCATTTCAACAATGTGTGTGCGCGGGTGAATAACCACTGCCGATTTCCTAATTTAAAACATCATTTTCATTTGGGTTCGGAGTTCAAAAGCTGTAAGACAAGGGCATAGCTACCAGGTAGCTTCATTTCACGTTATGTGTCTAAAGACAACTTTGGCTTTTTAGCACATTGCATTCTGGGGCTTATAGTTTAGCTTCTGACATTGTTAGTGTAGGTTCAAAAATGGTAGCGTTCAAAGTGCTGCTAGGTAAAAAGTCATACCTGACTGAAAATCCCACAATGGCATGGGGCTACTTGGTATCTACGAGGATATTTTTGATTGCATAGATATAAGAAGCTTTAGTGTGGCTATGTAACCATTCAAATGGTTTGGTGTCCAATTTGCCCAGCAAGGATAACAGAAAATGCCAGTGCTACATGTGGTGCGCCATCAACCACTTGCTTTCAGAACATGCACTGATGACATATCAGTCCTCTCAGTTCTTTTCAGAACAGGACCATGGTTTTCAGTGTGCTGTTCTCCCACACCCACAAGAAATTCAGGTGTGCCTCTGGCTGAGAAGATTGGTCTGTATCTTCATGTGTAATACACATACGTCAGAAAGGCACAATCCTGTCTCATTAATAGTAGATAAATAACACGCACCTGTCCAAGACCCAATATATTGCCTTCTGTGACACTAAAACTAGAAGTTAACAGAAGTCAGAATCGAGAGGTCAAGGGGGCCTTGCAGGCTTGTTGCCAAGTACTCTTCAGCAGAGCTGATGGCAATGGTTTCAGTTTAAAATGTTTCAGCTTTACACTGTGTACAGCAAGCTCAGCCTCAGGCTGTTGCTGTGTTTGAACCAACATTGTGGAAAAATATCATTTTTGCACAACCCACTGACATCATCACCCTCTGAGAGCTGGGGTCAAAAGAGAAGTGACAGGGGTCGCAAAGCTTGCCCCAGAGGTCAAAGTGCGACCCCTTGTCACCGCTAACCCATGCAGTGTGGGACAGACAAAAATGACCAACACATTGGGGCAACCCACTAAACCTTTCAGACATTGAAACAAACCACCATGATGGTGTTTCTTTTCAATATAAGGGAGGAGTCCGCAGACCACATGTCCAGAAGTCATCCCTTAAGTTGACGGACAAAAGTTTGTCAACATGGCGGACACATTATCCTCTGTCATCCTCACGGATAAAGTACTGTCCACCAAACTATCAATCAGGCCCTTTGTTTTTTTGTTGCTCAATACCCTCTACTTACTTTCAAAAGAAGCATGCATTTCTATCTATTTGTTACTTCTCATATTTTTGTACAGTGTAGCGGTACCTTACTCTTCCCCTCATCACACTTTTTTTCCTTCTTCCAACACTTAACCTAGTGATGTCAGAGGGATCAGTGCCATGTGCGAATATCTCACCCAGTCCTGTATTTAACTTTCGGCCAAATGCAGGAATATATATGCATTATAAACGCTAAAATACCAAAAAGCAAAGTACAACTGAAATAAATTAGCTACTCATGAGTATCTGTATGTGAGTAATTGAGAGAAACAGACGCCTGGTCTGTATTCATTATTTCTGACTTCCTTTATTTGTGGAAAGAATTTTTTTTTTGTGAAATTGAGGTGTGTGAGTGTGAAGGCAAGAGGGGGCCTTATCACTGGCATAACAAAGGCCCCAGCAGCCCCCCATGGGGCTCCAGGGGGCCCGTCAGCAAAGTACCCTTAGGGCCCTCCATGTACTGTGCAGGAGGGCCCCCTCAAATTTCGTTATGCCACTGGGTTTTTAGGACCCTGGCAAAAATGCTCAAATCAACCCACTCCCTTGGTCTAGCTTTCTCTTTCCATCCATTCTCTATCTCCTTCAGTCTCCTCTCTTTCCTCATTCTCAACCTCCTTCCCTTACTACCTATCTTGAAGACTCATGTGCTTGCTTTAATTAATATTGGGGAGCCCAGGAAAGGGACAGAGACACCAGCAGTGACCACGGGTCACCCTCAAATGGTTCCAATTTACCCCAATGGAATATACATTCAGTCAAATCTGGGTCCTTTCTAGACAACATTAATTTAATATGCCAAACCATAATAAGAAGATTCAGATGAACAGTAAAACCACCTTTACAATAATTTATACATGTTGTGATGTTGCTCCCTTCATTTGAATATGAATCGCCTCATAACACACGCAGCACAATTTAAAGGTACTGTGAACAGAAACTCTGAAAGTTCTGGCAGCATAAATTAGATTGTAATCATTGAGAGATGCACGTGACAGGCAGGCGATGTGCCAATTGCCTTAACGTTTTAAGAAATATTTATGTTTTTGTGATTGATTTAGGAGACACTTTAGTGTGGTCCCTCATGTCACAGAAGTCATCTACATGTGACAGTTTGTGCATTATGTTAACCAAAGTGCTAATTGTTTGATTTTTAGAACGATACATTAAGAAGCCATTTTAAATGTCAGTTCATTTAGACTAATGTTAGAAACACTGGTGGTATTAAAGTTTAATTAAATGTTTGAAGGATTAAACTGATATTATGATGTAATTTAGACTCTAAACTAATAGTACCATTGAAAAATATTGAATTTCTACTGATTAATGATAAAATACTTGAACAAAAATTGAGAAATGCAGTTCCAGGTTATATTGACTGAAATGTATTAACAGAGTTACTTTGTTTAAAGTTTTGACATCTGATTACCACTGAAGAATTATTAACAAACAATCAACAGTTTTCGTATTAAAATGTGATTTATTTGATGTATTAATATGCTCTATTAACTCATTTGCATTAGACTAAGTGAGGCCTGTTAGGCCCTATAATTCTTGATTGGGCAGAAAATGTTAAGTCATTTCATAATGTGAACTTTCTTTCAGATATTTGGTCCCATGAGAAGACAAGCTTTGGTAATAGATCCCTATTGTTTTACACATAGAGAGCTGTATAAAGTTAACCTTGGGTGAGGAAAATCCTGGACTGTTGACTAGTGATTTTGGAATTTGTTTCCATTTCGTGTGAAGCTAGGTGGATGTATTCTGTTCTCATCCTAGACCTGTGAAGAAGGGTGAATTCTGCAACTTGTAGTCGTGAGATCGATTTCTATTTTTTGATGCCCATCAATGTAAAATGAACTGTTGCCCTGAAAGAATCAGATTGCTGTATGAACTTTGATAAGTCTTTGACCAGTTGGACTTTCATTAGAATATCAGATTTACCTTGAACGGACCCTTGGAGATGAAGAACCTCGCACGCTGAGCCCCTTTGCCTTTTTGAAATGCCTTTCTGAGATTAAGAGATTTTCTTCATAACCCCTGCAGAAGACTCTTGACCGAGATTCTGACATGCTGTTGCTTTCCCTTTTTACCTACCTTTTGCCCACCTTAGTTAGTAGCTAGTCCCTCAAGATTACCTTTTTTCCAAATTCTTTTTGCCCTTATTATTTTTTTATTGCCTGCATGTGTTCCATCCCACACATTTCCCTGATTTGGTTAATTGTAGGCTTTTCCTGTGATCAGCTAAATAGAAGTCTGCTGATCTGAAATTGACTTGATGCTTATCAAAACTGAGCAAAGTTTATCTTCTGTTTCCCAGATAAACTTGTTGATGTTTTGCATTGTCCTTGTCGAATTCTTAGGTTTGTTGTTAATGTTAGTTTGTTTGAATTTATTTTGTCATCTTGCGCAACTCTTGGTGAGTTTGTATATCTATAACTTTGTCTTGCAAGTTAGCTACATGACTTTGACCTTAAGTTTGTAATAAACCCCCTATGTTTATTTCTGATTAGAGACATCCTTGTATGGCTACATTGGTCATTCTGTGTAACTTAATTGGTTTGTATTGAAAATGTGTTGATTGTTCTACCACATCCTATGTAGGGGCCAAATATCCATTGACCTCAATGAGCATTTATTCCTGTGAAGGATGAGAATGCTCCAGCATGATCAATGTTAAAGTTATACAAGGAGAGCATAACAGAAGAGTTGCAGGGTGGGAGGGCCTGTGAGATTGAGGGAAGTTTACATTTATGCTGTCTATGCTGTAACTAATGTGTGCCAGAAGGAAGCAAGCTACTTAGCATGCTTTCTCAATAACAGCTGAACCCACATTCAGTGGGCCACATTTACTCACGAGGTGCAGGGGTTTTGCCCCTTGGCAGACCTGAAAGCCAACCTTTGAACACAATGCAAACACCATCCCAGGTTCCCTTCACTCTGTGCATCTTGCACACACATGCTACACTGAGACAGGACCTAACCAAAAAAGCATAGCAATCAAACCAGGGAAACACCTGCAGTCATTTCACACCCAACCCCTAAACTATTTAACTCAAAAAACATCTATGCACTTGCTCACACCAGCCAACACCATTTATGCTTGAAATGCAACAATTAGTGCAGCACTACTTCATCACCTGAGATTAAAGGACATTAAGACATTGGGGGGGCGCTCATTGGGGAAATGCTTGTCCTGGGACATTGGTGCCAATTCTTGCCATATTGGAGACAACCATGGAGGTAAGGTGCCTACCTTGAGAAAAAGGCTTGTCATGGCACATTGGTGGTCATCCAATACATGCTATTCAGCACAGACAAAATACTAGCTCATATTCAGAGTTTATTTTTCTAAACTATTTACCGTGTTTCGATAACAACAGTTGCATATTTACATAAAGGAACACCCTTGAAAACATCAATGCACTGTAATGCAATGCAAATAAAATAGCTATATGACTGGTTATCGCTATTGTTATTAACCTGTAATATTAATGTAATTTGTCAGCTGTCTGAACCTATAAGGTCTCTGTAACTTGGGTGACAACTGCGCTCCATGAGCCTATAAAATCCTAGTCCTGTCTTAATACATGACATTGTGAAACATATATATTTTTTAATTTTCATCCTTGTTGCCTCTTCCAAGACGATTCTTATACATAACATATGATTAAGACTCTACTTGGAAGGGGCATAATGGAATAAATGAAAGAAAGTGAAATCTGGGCATGTAGATGTTGAAAGGCCATATAAACAGTGAATTTTTGAACTTCCTGTGTCACCTATGTTTTTTTACATTTTTCTCTGGGGAAATTGTGCCACAAATGCATCATTTTGCCACTTTTGAGCTCAAAAGTAACTCAAAGTAGTTAAACGTGAAACTTTCATTGGAAAGAGCAGGGAAAGTACTGGATTATGCCATGTGTTCCCTTTCATAATATAAGGCTTTTTAGTAGGTGATACATATGTTGCAAAATATACTGTTTTACCATGTTTTTCCAAACCTTTCTGGGCAAGAGCCCACCAGAGTCTGCCATTTCTTCATTCTTTTCATTCCTTGTAGTACGTGGCAACTACAATAACGGGTTACTGCTTATCCCTGGTGTAATTAACTGGTTGAGCTCTATCAAGTCAAACACAAAAATGTGATGTGCAGATGTGTCAGGGAGGGGTGTTGCCTTCGAGTGGCATATGTTAACACCAAAATAGATTTGAAATGTAATAAAGATTTGGCTACTTGGTGTGTTCTGCCGCATGGCACAAGACACACCCACTCGATACTTTGCTACTCTAATACTGTGCTTCAGATTAAAAAAAGAACCCCCAAAATTTGGATCGAATTTCGATTAGATTTTAAACAGATGCAGGTAGATCACTATTTTGGTTTATATAAACCTATCCTCCAGCTGAGAATTGCTGTACTTTAATTGCACATCCGAGGTGTGACTCATGTGATGTTTTTCATGAATCCCGGCTTCCCCCTTGACAAAGGTGTGTGACCTAGGCTCGTATTTTGTTTCACCAAGCATCTCCACAATCACTCGAGTCAGTGATTGACGGAAACGTCGTCCTGCATCCGGGCGAAGCCTCGCCTGGAGATTCTCGCCTCACCCGCGTCAGGGTTGAAGCAGAGCAGAGCGGAGCAGTGAACACCATGGCAGCGCCTGCTGCCCGGACTCTGGACATCGGAATCGAGTGCTGCGGTGGCGGTGCAGCAGTCGCGGCATCCATCCGGCTGGTCCCCTGGTCTCCCGGCGTGAGTAAGGCGAGAGTAAGGGGGTTGGGTGCACTGCAGGAGCACTGCAGGATCAGCCTGTAGCTCCCCCCACTGGACCCCTACGGAAGCGGCCCGACCGGGTGCGGCTTGTGGGGGGGGGTGAGTGGGGAGCAGCTCCCATCACCACCGAAACGCCACTGCAACCCCGCCACAACAGCCAACAGCCAGTGGAAAGAAGCCCCGCCTCCTCAAGAATTCCGAGGAGTGGTGGAAGCGATGGAGGCACGGACCAGACAGGACCTAGGACCCACCATGGTTGCTAGCGTAGCAGCTCAGCAGCAGCAGCACAGCAGTAGCCACATTCCGGGCACAGAATTCACGGAGAATTCAAAGAGCGCCAAACACAGGGCAGGGGCAAGAGCGCAGGAGTGCTTAGGGAGAGGGTGTGGTCAGCGCACCGAAGCGCACCGAGGCGCCAGCAGGAAAGGAGTTGCCAAGCCCAACCGAAGGCACGCAGGAATCAAACCAAGGACGCTCAGCGGCAGGGGCAAGGGACAAACAAGGTGTGAGGTGCTACTGATACTGCTATCAAAGCAGTAAGGAGGAGGAAAAGGAAGGAGGAGCATGGCAGTAGTGAGGAGGTGAGGAGCAGAAAGGCAGGTGGGGGGGTTCGGTAAGGGGAGAGAGACTGAGTGATTGACCCGCCACCCTCACCCCACCAACAGCATCACGATATATCATATTCAGCATAC
Source organism: Pleurodeles waltl (assembly GCF_031143425.1). Taxonomy (NCBI): domain Eukaryota; kingdom Metazoa; phylum Chordata; class Amphibia; order Caudata; family Salamandridae; genus Pleurodeles; species Pleurodeles waltl. The sequence goes on along the minus strand of NC_090438.1, from coordinate 622,504,975 downwards.
AACCAACCACACAATCCGGCCGCCTCCACAAGAAAATGGGATAGGCAGCACGGCAGTACGGAGCACAGCGGCAACGTTGGTGCAGTTTTGCAGGCGTTCTAGTGGGGGTACAGCGTGATTTGCCTAGGGTCAGGAATACCACGAGAGGAGAGTGGGACCCACACAACCAGAATTAATTAAACAACAGAATGAGGTCAGGACGTGAAAGACAAGTGACAACAAGAGCAAACAAGCGGAGAGGGATGCAGACGGGGCAAACGTTGAAAAAAGTAAAGGCAAACACAGCAAGGGAAAATACAGCACTAATATCTCCTGTTGCAAGAATGTTTGACAAACTACAGAAAATCCCAGAAATATTTAATTTCCTAAAGGACCAAGTAGGGATAATCTTCTCCACCCCAAAGGATACAAACTTACTTACTGCTCCAATTACACCAATAAAATCCAGCCCTGTGATGGCGGAGGACCTAAAGGTCAATGTAAGAGAGAACTCACAGCAAAGCAAGCTAGAATGTTCTGCAAGTAAGCGAGAACATGAAAATAAGGAGAAAACAGAAGATAGTGCAGTGCTAGGGTGGGGGTCAGTAAGAGACACAGATCTTTTATCAATTCTGCCAGAGTCCCCATTCCAGCAAAACGGCAAAAGGGAGAATAAAAATGCCCTGCTGAGAAATGGGCAGCCAGCACCAATAGAAGTAATTGTGGAAGTGACTGGGAACAAAATAGGGGAAACAAAGGGACAAGTATTAAAATCAGAGTGAAAGGATAATACAGAAATAATTTAAATGAAAACGGAGGGTGACGATAAAGAGATGGGAAAATATGTGCCCCACCAAAATAGCACAAAGTCTAAAGTTCAACAAGCGACACAGCTCACACACATTAGCCAAGAAAACCCAAGAGATGAACAAAGTAAGACACTAGACGTATGGGAAGTGGTGTTCAAAACATCATAACTGACACTCGAGGCACTAACGTATCAATCAAATAAAATGGATGTCCAGATAGAACTATTAAACATAATAGCAACTTCAATATCAGGTATTGACCAGAAATTGGTGGCTCTAAATAATCTGATTATTCGAGCACAAACCTTGGCAGAAACAACAAATATAGAATGTGTGTGTGCCCCGATAGTGGAAAAATTGAAACAAATTCCTGAAGTCCAAAGCACTATTATAGATGATATAAAAAATAATAATCTTACAGGGCACAGTAAAAAAAATAGAGAACGAAAGGGACACGTGTTACAACCTAAGGAGTGAAGACCATGAAATAAAAGTTAATGAAGTAACAAAAGGCGTCGAAGATGACTCTCCTGGACATCTCAATGTAGGTGTGAAACAGAGCATTATAGGAAAAAAGGAGAGCATCAACCAAAACGACGCGGCAGAAAATCCGGAAAAATCCACGGTGTTCAAGCAACAAGGAAAAAACCATGCATCGGAAGGGGGGACAACAAAAAAACAGAGGAAGAAACTGCAAAAGCAAGAAAAAAAAAACAAATAAGCTCAGCAAAATTAGAATTCCTAATCGCAAGACAAAAGATGGAAAAAACCTGTGAGTCAACACTAGAAACAGCAAAACAGGAGAAAGAATAAACAAAATCTTTTCCAATCTTTCAAAAGCATGATAAGGGAAATGAGGATAACACCGGAAGGGTAGCAGATGTAAAACCAACTAGGGGAGCAAATCACGCAAAATCCACAATGAAAGCAGAGAAGTCTCTCATTACAATTCCCGCAAGCGACAGGGAGAACTCAATTTCTGAACTGAGCCCACAAAAACAGCAGCTAAATGAAACTCCCAAAAATATGGGAATTACAGGGAATAAAGGAATTAACTACCAACCTCAGCAGATAAATAGCGAGGGGAATAATAAGGACAGGAATAAGCAACCTCCAGCCTTAAATGAGTATGCGTCAAAAGTGCAAGGTATAATTGGGAAAGACATGATGTGCCGACTACCGGATTATGAAGAGGACGGAAGCAGGAAATGGGAAAAAAGAGGTGGGACTAAAGCTACAGGAAGACTTTCAAGGGGAAGAGATGACCAGAACACTAACATAGAAAGCCCGAATGTTTCAGATAAACTAATGTTTATCCCCACATTTAAATCTAGAGGTGCACACGACATTTTGAACAGGGGTAATATATTAAATTTACTGCATGCAATTCCAGCACTGACAAACATAACATCGTACGATATATTGTCAATTGAATTTCTGGAACTTACAGAGGGGAGTGTACAGGAAGCCACTATGACATCATTTCAAAATAGCTCACTGGCCCAGGCAGTGATGAGAGAAAAATCTATATTTGCAGCCTGGGGAATACAAGTATCAACACCCATAAAAGATATGTATCCAGAACCGTTTATGATAGTAAGATCCAAGAACGGGGGAGGTCAATCATGCTCAGTTCTTAGAGAGGCGAAAGGAAAGATGGAAAAGCCAGATGAGAGTCAAGACGTATGCACCAGAGAGGGAAAGGAAAGCCCAATAATAGTAAATGCAGGTTGGATTACTGAGGTACTACATGGAAAGTGTAGGACATGATCTATTGGGTGTAGCGGGGAAAGTAGACGGAACGACGTTTTAGACATTAGATCATGGAATATAAACGGAGCACAAACTAAGTCCCAGAAAAAAGATATAGCCTAGAAGGAAGTCAAATTATATGCCTCCAAGAAACATGGGCAACTGAACCCTTCGATATAGTAGGGTATGCAGGATATTATAGATCGGCAACAAAAATTAACAAACAGGGGAGACCAAAAGGAGGCATAGCAATTTTTATAGAAATACCACTCAGAATAGAAGCAGTCCAGGTACCTATAGCAAATAATAATATCCTGATACTAAAACTAAATAATTGGATGGAAGATACACAAACTCCCTTATATATAATAAATGTGTATTTTCCCCCAAATAATAAAATAAAGTCTACAATAGTGAACGAGTTACGTGAGGTTATAATGGGCGTACTACAGGAAAAAATGTACCAGACATAATATTAACAGGAGATTTTAATATGGACTTGATGCACATTTCGGAGCGTGAAGAGCAAGCAATCCAGCAAGATTATGTATGGTCAATTCCCTCCCAAAGGAATAGGGATCACTGTAGAAGAACTTATGATAAAAGGGCAATGAGAATGAGGGATGAGAACCCTAAATGGGAGATTTCCCTCAGATACTCCTCCGGAGTGGACCTATTACTCACCCTCTGCTTGCTCCATAACAGATTATACAATAGTAACGCTAAATCTCTGGGGAAGGATGAAATCCTTCAGTATCAAAAAAACCATCAAGTATCGATCATGAAAATGGTGCTTGCAACACAAATACAATGTCACCAACAGTTACCCTTGTGGGCGGGGGAAGACACCACAATAAATTATCGAAGGCTAATATGGTCTAGTGAAGTGATCACCCAAGTAAAAGAGTTAGCCAAAACGTTAGTAAAGAAAACTCTAGCAAATGGATATGGCAACAAGGTTAAACAGTAGGGGAATTTCCTCAATAGTATAATAGAAAAAGGAGTTGCAAAGAAGCCCCTTAGGGGTCCGCGAGGAAGATTAGAGGAGGAGACCCGGGGAAGAATAAAATTATCCATAGCAGTTCGGAAGTTAAGAAAAGAAAGGAATAAACGGCAAAGGAAAATTATGAAAGACCCACAAAATAAAGAACTACAGCATAGCTTCCGGAAGGTAAAAAAGAGTTTGCAAAAACTAATCAGGGAAGAAAAAAGGGAAAGAAATAAAGAGCTCTGGGCAAAGATACTATTTTTGGCTAAACAAAATAATGCAAGACAGTTTTGGAAAACAGTAAATGAAATAAATCGGCCTCAAAGACCAGTAGTAAACTCCAATATAGCAGAACAGAGATGGGTTAAATTTTTCAATGAAATATTCAAACCAATAACAATAGGGCCTAGTAAGGGGAAGTCAAAAAGCGAAGATATCAGGAATGGGGGCATAGAAAGAAAAATATAGCATTATAGACACCTTCTAAGATAATCAAATAAGAGAAATAGTATTAAAGTCCAGGAAGGACGGTGCTCCAGGACCAAATGGCCTTTCTCAAGCTTTGTATTTGTCAAATACGGATTTATGGATACCAGTACTAACCACGGTTTATAACTGTGTGCTACAACTACAGATAGTACCAGATTAATGGCGGGGGTCTATAATAAACCCAGTTTACAAGAAAGGCAACAGAGATGCACCAGAAAATTACCGACTAATTACATTACAAGATATAGAAGCAAAGTATTTTGCCAGTCTACTTCTAAATGAACTAAGAGGATGGGCAACGGATAGAAATATTGTCCCTCTAAATCAAACTGGATTCACACAAGGAGTAGGAACAGAAACTAACATACTAGCATTATCCATGTTAATGGATAAACAAACTCGAAAGAAGTTACCAATGTATCTCTGCTTTGTTGATTTTAAATCAGCCTTTGACTCTGTAAATCGAAACTTGTTATGGAGGAAGCTTACTGAATTGGGCATTCCATCTAGTCTTCTTAAAGCTATACAGTTCCTGTACACTGACACTTGAATGAGGATACAGATAGGGGACGGGTCTGTCTTGTCAAGAAAAATAGATACCTTTCAAGGACTAAAGCAAGGCTATGTCCTTGCACCCTATCTTTTTATTTTTTAGCAGATTTATCAGAAGAACTAGAAGCAGTAAACTCACATGCACCGAGTTTAGGCCAAACAATGATATCTAATCTGCTATATGTGGACGATGTAGTTCTGATAAGTCAAACACAAGTCGGGCTTCAAAGATTACTGGGAGGGCTAGTAAATTATTCAAAGCAAAATGGTTTGATAGTAAATTTAGAAAAGACGAAGGTAATGGAATGTAGCCGGAGGATAAGAAAAATATATAGATGGTCCTTGAATGAAGAACAGGTAGAATTAGTCCATTCCTATTGCTACCTGGGAGTGCGATTGATGAACGGGGGTGCTTTACCCAATATAGGGAGGAGTTAAAAAGGAAAGGTCTAATACTGCGCATTGCGCTGTCAAAACTAAAAAGAACCTTCAATGGCCCGAGCATTACACCATTACTAAAGGTGATATCAGCCAGATTGGCACCTAGTTTAACATATGGCAGTGTTGCACTGAGAGGACGCGATGAACTATGTTTAAATACAAGTATAATAAGAACATATAGACAGTTATTTCGCATTCCTCCAAATGCATCACCAACACAGATACCGTTGGAGTTCGGGCTAATAAATCAAACAATAGACAGGAAAGGGGCCTATATGAAAACTTGGCACAGATTAAAAACCAATAAGAGGAATGACCTGTGTCAGGTTTTGTGCAAGAACTCCAAAAAAATGATGAGCATCCGGCTGCGCTCTATCTAAAAAAGGCAATAAATGAATTAGGGCTGCAAGAAAGCTGGAAATGCAACCTAACTGTAGCATGTTTCAAAAGAGTAGTAAAGAACAAAACCAAGATGTTATCTCTACTGAAGGATAAAGAAATATTATTGAAAAGATCGCATGGTATTAAATGAGTATAAATGTCGACGACAGGAGCTCTATTTCGAAGAAGGCTGGTCCCCTGCTCTGAGAATGGAATCTCTGCATATCCGAATAGGGAAGTTACCTGGTGATGAAAAAGATTATGTAGTGGGGAAGGAGAGCCCTAAGTTAGTGTGTAGGTTATGTAATAAGGGTAAGTGGAATATGATTCCCGTTTTATGTCTGTGCCTCGACCTAGAGCAAGAGAGGGAATGCTTGCTAAAAGCGCATTTTAATCAACGTGGTATAAGGACATGCAGACAAGCAGTAATAGCATGCCTAAAACCAGGTGACCAAATCTTGAACCCACATATGGTGAAAATTTTAAAGAAGGCTGAGAAGAAATGTTTAGGGAAATGAATAGAATGATGAGACAGGAGCGGGACAAACAAGGAAAATGCGTTGTATAATTTTTTACCCTTTTAAGTCATATTTATTAAATGTAATAGTTATGTATTTTTATATGTAAAAAATTATCTGATTTTATGCTGACAATATTTTGCACATCATCGTAATGGTTTTAATTAACTGTACAATAAAGATTATTCATTCATTCATTCATTCAGTGTTTCATGTGAGGTGCTCTGAAAAATCAATTCACATTTTTAAATAAAAGAAAAAGACAGTGTTACTATATGTGTAAATAGGAATATCTCAACAATCGAATAGCCAACAGCAACCTTACTCTCCAGAAGCTCATTACCTCAGCTGCCTTCCTCCCTCTCAATCAATTTGCTGATTTGATCAGAAGCCACAAGGCTCATGTTATGGCAAGGCAGGTATTGAAGCACCCATTTCCCAACATAACTCAAAGACATTGTTTGTCATGAGAGAAAGACACCATGGGTGTCCAACCTCTGAACTATAAAATATATGTTTCTCTGGGAACGAATGCATGCTAGAGTAGGGTATACAAGCCACAATTCTGTTCCACAGAGGATGCAGCTTCAGTGCAGTAGGGTGTTATGTTGTTCACATTAATTTCATAATTCTAAAAAGAGAGAGATGGTCATTTAGACCTTGGTGGACAGTCTGCCCTATATAGAGATCCCCACCTGCCTTGTGGTGATCTATATGCTGTGAAGGAAGTATCCACTGTGGCTCCCTTCATAGCAATGAAAATTGGCCAAGTGGGCACCATGTTTGAAGTGATCTCTCTACAAACATTTTTGGATTGAAAACATAATCTCCCAAAGTGGGAATATTTTGCTCAATAACCAAAACAAATGCCCACAATGTGTAGGGAGTGTTCCCCCTGAAAGTGGGGTCATTTTACAATTTCCTTGTGCATGGTCAGGGACTTGTAACTTGCAAGTTTAGGTTGACAGACCACTCCCAAGGGAAAGGAGCTTCAGCGTGACCTGTAACTGTTACTGTAAATAAAAATGCACCAAAAGTGTTGTTTGCAAGAGGGGAATACCACAGCATGCTCTTCACTAGTAACACAAATATGTTTTTGTTCATGAGGAACTAAGAAAGCTAAGAACAAAAGTTGAACACATCTGCAAGTAAAATTACACCTTGCTTCATTTATTGCATTTGAGATGTTTTGTTCATCCTCATTCATCAGAAAAAAGCAGGGAAAGTTTGCCTCCACTATAAAGGGCGACTTGTATTTATCTTAACTTACTTAATCTTCTTAAACATAGAAATTTCACAAAAGACATTTTATAGGATGTGACACTGTACTCTAGTAGTACTAATTTACCTCATTGAAATGTAATCCACAAACCTATGGCCAATTTCCAAGCTCACTATTACTATATTTTCAATACAGAAATCTCTTCCTCTGTCACAAAGATCTCTGAGCACCTAAGTAAGTGGTAAATGTCAGAGGAACATGAGAAAGTAGTTGGAAAATGGGGAATAATTACTACAAAATGAATGGGGTGAAGGGAGAGGAAAATTTATAAGAGTAAGACTGTAGCTATTTACAAAATACACTTCTTATTCTACTACAGGGCTAATTGTAACAAAACTTGCTTAAATGCAGTACCCTGGTTCCCATGACATCTTGTGCAAGCAGGCTATCCAATCAAATACCTTGCCTTAGCCGAGGAGCAATTGAGACACTCTCAAAGCGGGCAGTCCAATCCCGGCCTCCCGCTCCACTTTAAGAATAATAATGGCACTCTCGCAACGGGCTGACTCCTCAGGACACTTTTCTTTCAAGAAGCGCTTTACACTTCTCACTTTTGGTGTCATCTTGAGAATTAAGTTGAATAAGTAGTATCAAGTTTGTTGTCCTCGCCTTGGTATTAGCCATCACTAATCATATATATACTATTAAGGCACCCATTAGGACTACGTCTACTTGTCTGTGGTCAATTGAGCTAATACAGGAGTCCCTCATCCTGTCTGTCCTCAGGAGACGACAACATTGCAAAAGGAGTTGAAACATTGTGGACAACTACCACACACAACCTAGGATGCCTCTAGTTATACTCTAGGCCAGTAATTCCCCAAACTGTGGATCAGGATCCACTGGTGGGTCCTTGATTTTTGGTGGGTCGCGATAGTGCAAAAAATAAATAAAGATTCCCTAAAAGCCTGTATTTATTGTATCACATTTCCTGCATTTCAAAGACAGAGATAGAATGTCAGGCCATGTCTTCTGACAAATTGTTGCTTATTTTTTATCTTAAGGATTGATGTTTAGAAAAGTAAATTGAAATATATGACAATCTGGCTGGGGTGCATGAACACATAACAAACACCTGTACATTAGCTGTACACATTCAGCATTGACGAAAGCAAAAATTAAGCAATTTTTTTTGTAATTCTGAAATGTGATGGAAACAAAGATGTTAATAGAATCACAATAAATCAAGGCACTTTACTTGGTGATGCACAAATAATAAATATTCACGGAATGTCAATTTTCATACATCATTTGTGTGCAATATAGTTTTATTAGTAAAACTGTATGCTGTATAAATTTAGTGACCATTTCAACTAAAAACGTTCTATCTGTAAATAACAATTCACTACTATTGAATGTTTTAGGTACATTAAAAAAAATGCCTCCCTCATGTCCTTTAAAGCTTGGTCGGTCGTGAAAGTCTGTCATACTAAAAGGTGCATTGTGTTTCTAAAAGTGGTGGAAGCGCTACTCTAGGCAATCAAAGACCTGATAATTTAACCTCTCAGGTTGCCATGTGCCGAGGACGAGACCAGCTCCCGCCTCCCACTCACACCCCCATCAGGAATGGAAGGGGAATCGCTTTCCCTTCCACCCCAGCCCCCGCCGACCCCCACCGTCCCAGTGACGTCTGATGAAATCAGCACACAGTCGCAAGCTGACTTCTTCAGATGTCACCTCCCATCACGCTGGAAGCTCTTCCAGCGTGATCGGAAGAAAAAAGCAAAGCATTTCTCTTACGACCGGGAGATGGGGGCAGGCAGAAGCATGAAAGGAAAGGAAAAGCCTTTCGTTTCCTGCCTCTGTGAGCATTTCTGCAGCCCGATCGCTCCATGATCGGGCTGCACAAATGCCCACTAGACACCAGGAAGTTTTTTTAATGCATGATGGGAGCAGCCCCTTTGGCAAGGGCCACTCCCCAGAGGGGCAATTTACTATTAGGCCTTTTCTGCCCCCCCTGGCGGCAGATCGGTCTATTTTAATTAGGCCGATCTGCCACCAATGGGGGCAGAAACAACTAGACACCAGGGATATATTTGTTTTCCGTTTTTGACATGGAGGGAGGGACCCCTTAGGCAAGGTTTGCTCTCCTGGGGCAAATTATTTTTAGGCCATTTCTTCCCCCCTTGGAGTCAATAGATTGGCCACTTTTTATTAGGCCAATCTGCTCCCTTGGGGACAGTGACCACTGGACACCAGAGATTTTTGTTTGTTAGTTTCACACAAGAAAGTGACCCCTTAGGCAAGGGTTGCTCCTCTGTGGGGGGAATATATTTTAGGCCAATTCTGCCCCTCTTGGGGGCAGATCGGCCTATTTTAATTAGGCCGATCTGCTCAGAGGGGGGCAGAAACCACTAGGCACCAGGGACTTTATTGTATTTTAGTTTTTTTACAGATGGGGAGTGACCCCTTATGCAAGGGTCCCTTCCCTGGGGGGCAATTTTATATTAGGCCATTTCTGCCCCCTTAGGGGAAGATTGGCCTATTTTTCTTAGACCAATCTTCCCCAAAAGCGGGCAGAAACCACTAGACACCAGCAATTTGTGTTTATGCATTATTTTCATGCAAGGGGAGTGACCCCTTAGACAAGGGTCTCTCCCTGGGGAGGGGGCAAATTTATTTTAGGCCATCTTTGCCCCCCTTCGGGGCAGATCGGCCTATTTTCATTAGGCCAATCTGGCCCCAAGGGAGGCAGAAACCACTAGGCACCAGGGAATTTTTAATTTTTTAATTACTTACTGATGGGGAGCGACCCTGGGAGGCTAATTTATCTGAAGCCATTTCTGCCCTAGGCACCTAGGCACCAGGGATTACTATGTTTGTTTGCAAGTGTTTTGTATGGGGGTAGCCCCTTGGGCAAGGGTTGCTCCCCATGGTGGCATATTACTGTTGGCCATTTCTGTCCCCCATGGGGGCAGATCAGCCTATTGTTTTAAGGGCCATCTGCCCCCAATGAGGGCAGAAAGCCCACCAGAGACCAGGGAAGATGTTTTCTCTAAAAATGAGGGTGGGGGTATGGTCATACCCCCACCTCAAATAAATGGGGACAAAGTTGTTCTGCCCTCCGGTCCACTCCCTGGATGTCAGGGAATTTAAAAAAATAGATAGTGGGCTGGTGGCTACCATTCAGTATGGGCATGGTTATGCCTCCACCCCAAATGAAAGGGGAAACAGTCTTTCAGCTCTCCCCCTGCACACTAAAACATCTAATCCCAAGGCAAGCAAGAGGACATTTGATTATTTTGGTTTTACATTTGGGCCATAAGAGCTTGTCTAACTCTCAAAATCGTCCCACTTGGAATGGACAGGGCTGCACTTTTTGGACTTTGGAACGCTGCCATGTAGAAAAATCTATGAGACCTAGACACATCTTAAAAGTAAACATCTGGGTGAGTGCAGGGTGGTGTGAATTACATGCACCCTGCACTATTTTCTTACCCACAATGCCCTGCAAACCTCCAACTTTGCTTGAAATCACACATTTTTCCCACATTTTTGTGATGGAACCTTCCGGAATCTGCAGGAATCCACAGAATTCCTACCACCCAGCATTGTTGCATCTATTATGATAAAAATTCTGCTCCACTTGTCAGCCTAAAAATGTTTTTTTTCAAACTGCCCTTTTAGACCCATTTTAGCTCCCCCTCATTTTCAACATGTTTTTGGCTGTTCCCTGTCACAGGCACTTGGCCCACCTACACAAGTGAGGTATCATTTTTACCAGGAGACTGAGGGGAACATTGGGTGGTAGGAAATTTGTCCCTGTGTGGTGATCTCACACAGAAATATGGGAAAAATGTGATGTGTTTAGTTAAATTTGAGGTTTGCTGAGTATTCTTGGTAAGAAAACACTGGGGGATCCACGCAAGTCACACCTCCCTGCACTCCCTCGGGTGTTTAGTTTTCAGAAATGTTTGCGTTTGGTAGGTTTCCCTAGATGGCTGCTGAGCACAGGACCTAAAACGCAGGTACCCTTCACCCCCCCACAAAAACAGGTAGTTTTGTATTTGATAATTTTGATGTGGCCACATAGTGTTTTGGGGCATTTCCTGTCACGGGCACTAGGCCTACCCACACAACTGAGGTACCATTTTTATTGGAAGACCTGGGGAAATGCTAAGTAGAAGGAAGTTTGTGGCTCCCCTCAGATTCCAGAACTTTGCAGCACCCAAATATGAGGAAAAAGGTTTTCTTTTGCCAAATGTTGAGGTTTGCAAAGGATTCTGGGTAACAGAACCTGGTGAGAGCACCACAAGTTACCCCACCCTGGGTTCCCCTATGAATCTAGTTTTAAAAAATGCACAGGTTTGGTAGTTATTTCTAGGTTCCAGATGAGCTAAAGGACAAAATCCACAGCTAGGTAAATTGCAAAAAACTGTTCAGTTTTCTTTTGGAAAATGTGATGTGTCCATGTTGTGTTTTGGGCCATTCCCTGTCAGGGGCACAAGGCCTACCCACACAAGTGAGGTACCATTTTTATCGGGAGAGTTGGGGGAATACTGGATGTAAGGAAATGTGTGGCTCCTCTCAGATTCCAGAACTTTCTATCACCGAAATGTGAGGAAAAATAGGTTTTTTTGCCAATTTTTGAGGTTTGCAAAGGATTCTGGGTAATAGAACCCAGCAACAGTGCCACATGTCGCCCCATCCTGGGTTCCCCTAGGTGTCTAGTTTTTAAAACTGCACAGGTTTGGTAGGTTTTCCTAGGTGCCAGATGAGCTAGATACCAAAATCCACAGCTAGGCACTTTCCAAAAATACGGCAGTTGTCATTGTAAAAATGTGATGTGTCCATGTTGGGTTTTGGGGCATTTCCTGTCGCAGGCACTAGGCGTACCCACGCAAGTGTGGTACTATTTTTATCGGGAGACTTGGAGGAATTCTTGGTAGAAGGATGTTTGCGGCTGCCCTCAGATTCTGAACTTTGCAGCACCAACATGTGAGGAAATGTGTTTTTTTGCCAAATTTTGAGGTTTGCAAAGGGTTCTGGCTAACAGAACCCAGTGAGATCGCCACAAGTTACCCCATTCTGGGTCCCCCAAGGTGTCTAGTTTTAAAAAATGCACAGGTCTGGTAGGTTTTCCAAGGTGCCGGATGAGCTAGAGACCAAAATCCACAGCTAGGCACTTTCCAAAAAAAACGTCAGATTTCAATGGTAAAATGTGATGTGTCCATGTTGCGTTTCCTGTCGCCGGCATTAGGCCTACCCACACAAGTGAGGTACCATTTTTATCAGGAGACTTGGGGGAACACAGAATAGAAGAACAAGTGTTATTGCTCATTGTATTTCTCTACATTTTTGCCTTCCAAATGTAAGACAGCATGTAAAAAAGATGACAACTTGAGAAATGCTCTGTAATTCACATGCTAGTATGGGGACCCCGCGATTCAGAGATGTGCAAATAACCACTGCTTCTCAACACTTTATCTTGTACCGATTTTGGAAAAACAAAGGTTTCCTTGATACCTATTTTTCACTCTTTATATTTCACCGAATGAATTGCTGTATACCCGGTATACAATGAAAACCCGTTGCAAGGTGCAGCTCATTTAGTGGCTCTGAGTATCTAGGGTTCTTGATGAACCTACAAACCTTATATATACGCGCAACCAGAACAGACCAGCAGACGTACCAGTATATGGCTTTAATTTTTTTTATATTGCAGGTAAAAGTTACAGAGCAAAACTTGGAATAAAATGGCTGTTTTTTTCACCTCAATTTCAATTCTTTTTAATTTCAGTTGTTATTTTCTGTAGGAAAACCTTGTAGGATCTAAACAAATGACCCCTTGCTGAATTCAGAATTATGTCCATTTTCAGAAATGTTTAGCTTTCTGGGCTCGAAGATTGGTTTCATGTCCATTTCTGTCACTAACTGGAAAAAGGCTAAAAGCACAAAAAATAGTAAAAATGGCGATGTCGCAGTAAAATGCCAAAATTGTGTCGGAAAATTTGATTCTCTGTTTCAAGTCTGCCTGTTCCTGAAAGCTGGGACGATGGTGATTTTAGCACTGCCAGCCCTTTGTTGATGCCATTTTCAGGGAAAAAAATACAAGCCTTCTTCTGCAGCCCTTATTCCCATTTGAAAAAAAAGCGACATTTTTGCTGTATTTTGGCAAATTTCTTGGTCTCCTACAGGGGAATCCACAAACTCTGGGTGACTCTAGAATCTCTAGGATGTTGGTAAAAAGGATGCAAATTTGGCGTGGGTAGCTTATGTGGACAAAAAGTTATGAGAGCCTAAGCGCAAACTGCCCCAAATAGCCAAAAAAAGGCCTGGCACATTAGGGGGAAAAGGCCTGGCAGCGAAGGGGTTAATTGTTCTAAATTGAGTGTTTCTGGTATGTACACACTATATATGGTTGTGAAATTTATTATAGTTTCTTTTTTTGTGTGATCACTAGGGAAACTGAACACTCAAATACTTAAATTCTTCCATCTCATCACCTTGCACCAAGCCCTACAAAGTATTTTTATGAATAATATACATTTTGTATTTGTCATTTATTGGTAATAAAGTGTTTGCTAAAGAGTGTTCATGGCTAGACAAAATAACCTTTCTATTGACATTCATTGTTTTCAGTGGTTGAATTGACTGATCGAAATAACACCTGTCTAATAATTGAATTTGTGGTGAACCACTGTTGGTGTACATATGCAATACTTTCGTAGCACAATATTTTTGGACTCCATAATCTGGTATCCACACATATACATTTAGAGCCTCCCAAAATCACTCACACATTTACATGACCATCACACCCACTTTCCTACCTCACTCGCCTTGCTCATTCTCTTTCACAGTTAATTGTTTGTGTATGTAAGTGTCAGTTACCTCTCATATTCATTATACTCACCTCAACAACGACGGCCACGATTCACAAACATGCTCCCCCACACTCACTGGGTGAGCATGTGTGTGAAGCTGTGTTAGTGAAAGTCCTAGTGTTTGGATTTGTGAATTATGTGAATTACTTTGTGATTGTATGTGTGCGTACCTATGTGCACATGACCAAATGTGAGTATGTTTGGGTGTGGATGAGCATATGTTCATGTGTGCATATACTGGGGTTTATCTGGGGATTTCTTTTAATATATGCACACAAGGGACACAGTGCAAAAGTTTGCAGATGAATTTGTGCAAAATGAATGAATGTATAATTATGAAAAGCCCAGTCCACAAAACTGACCAAGTTATTTCTTCCTACATGTGTGCATGTTTGGTTTTGAATGTTAATGCATGTTCTTGTGTGTGCATAAGTGTGTAAATATGCATGACAATGAAGGTGATATCAGCCACATTTGAAAGTGTGGAGTGTCTTCGATTAGATGATTGGTATAGGGCAGTCAGACACTCAAGCAGAATTAGATGCTTGTAGGAATGGAGTACATTGGACAATGGAATGGAGCATGGTTAGATCGTTTTAACAGCAGTAGGTGGGAAGGAGATGAACCTGCATGCACTGCTGTAAGAAAGCTGTACAAAGTTTTCAAAAGACACGGAGTCCAATTCAAAAAAGCAACTTTGCGTGTGGAGATCTACTCACCTGTAGATCTACATCTACACCTACATGCAAATCTTCACTTTTTTGCTGTTCACCATTTCTGAGTGGAGATTTACACCTAGCTGTAGATATAAAAGTCTTCTCCAGTGCTTAATTTGCAATGGTGGTTTAGGTGGCTCCAAAACTAAAGTTTTGAGACCCACACTGTTGTTTTCATTAGCAGGGTTTGAGACAAAGCACAGGAGAGAGAAAAACACAAAAAGGTGAATGAAGAAGGAAGGTCAGAAAGATGGAACAGCTGTGACAAAGAAATAAAGCATGGGTAAAAAGACCCTAAAAGAGTGAGATAAAGGACAGAGAGTGTCTGGTGGTGGAATCAAGATGAAGCAGCCTTGACATTTGATACCCAAGGCTGCAGACTTCTGAGGAAAACGTTTGACTCTGCTTTTATTCTTCTGCAAATGAAGCCCTCATCTCCACCACATCAAATGACTCCTACAACTGAATTTATGAGTGTAAAGTTATTATTTGTAACTTTCAACTTGTTTGTAGAGATCTCTGCCACTGGGGCTCAAATCTCCCTATAGAAAACTATAGGCATATGTAATAAAGTTTTTATAAAAAATATTTATTTAATTTAAAACAAAAATGTAAAATACTCGAAAACAAAAAATATATTAAACTAAAATGTACAACACAGTATCTCCTAAATTTAACTTTGCATTAAATTGTAAATTAATTTAAATGCATTATTTTTTTTTTAAATATACATTTTTTAACACTGTTAAAATTAAAATTGTCCACCCTAACTTGCATTTTTTTTTTTTTAATTAGCATGGTTATAAATTCATTTTATGATTAATGTTTATACATTTTATGCTTTTTATGTAAGTTAGAAAGGTCATTTTGATAGTATTAACCCCACTCCACTGAACTGAAGGGGCCTGTTAAACCTAACAGCCTTAGTGTGGTGTTCCCCCAGACTTTTGACTTTCACCTCCTGTTTTTGCTGTATCTTTTCGCTGGGGTTAGTACTCTGCTGAAAAGTGCTGAAGTGCTAAAATGCATGTGCTTAACCCCTAAACATGGTGATGTATCCACAATTGGCATAGTTTATTCATTTGTAAGTCCCTTGTAAAATGGTACACCATATACCCAGGGTCAGTAAATTAAAGTCTACTGGTGGGCCTACAGCACTGATTGTTTCACCCATTTAAGCAGCCCTTTAAACATGTCTCAGGCCTGCCGTTGCAAGGCCTGTGTGTGCAGTTTCACTGCCACATCTACTCAGCATTTCAAACCTATTGCCAAGCCTTAAAAACGTCCCTTTTGTTACATATAAGTCATACCTAAGGTAGGCCCGAGGTAGCTCATAAGGCACGATGCCATGCAAGTAAATGGCAGGACATATACATTTACATTTTACATGTCCTGGTAGTGAAAAACTCCCACAGTCATTTTTCACTACTGTGAGGCCTACCCCTCTCATAGGCCAGCACTGAGAATTACTTAATATACTTTTAAGCTGTAATTCCGGATCAGAAAGGAATAACTACAACATGTTTCATATCACTAAATTGGTAATGATAAATCCTCTCTACTGGTAAAGTCAGATATAACATTACTATTTTCAAAATGCCACTTTTAGAAAGTGGGCATTTATCTGCTCTTACTGGTCTGTGTGCCTTGCAACCCGTCTCCAATACATGCCTGGGGGAGGTGACAGCTACGCTTTGTGCATTCCCTCTAGACAACGACAAAGATTGGAAAGTTAGGTGTGTGTGTGAGCACTCATTTGCAATCATCTGCATTGTGATGGGCCCTGCTGGGCAGGAAGGGTGAAGGAGAGCTGATATTTACACATCAATAGGGAAGTGTCTGCCCTCACACAAAGGGCTGATTGTCTGGAGCCAGGGCTAGGAAAAAAAGGATCTTTGTGCACTTCAAAGATCGTCCTTGAAGTTACCCCCACTTCAAAGGCACATTTGGGTATAAGTAATGGGGCTCCCGCCCTACCAAATCAGTACACTGCTGGACTTGGGAAAAACTCTGGTGGAGTAAAGACCACTGTGCTGTAAGGATTGCCACTCTGCCCGGAATGACTGTTCTGAAAAACTGATTCTGTGCTTTGCTGAGCTGCTGAGCTGCCCTGCTGCCTGCCGATCTCTGCCCTGCTGAGAACAAGGACTGGACCAATCTCACTTGAATCCAAGCGACTCCAAGAGATTGCTGGCTTTCCCACTGTTTTTCACATTCTCAGGGACATCAAGGACTGCCAGCAACTCTCCTGGTACTACTGGACTTTGCCATCTGTGATTACTACCCTTGCCTGATGTTCCCGCTCCAGTCCTAGGCCTCAGAAGTGGGTTTTACAGCTCATTTCTGCTAAAAATCAATGCATCACCACAACTGCACTAGCCGGAACAGACGCACTGCTCCTTTGACACTGCTGCACAGGCTGCTCAACAATAGTCTATTCCCAGGCCTACGACGCTCGAGGACAATGCCCTGCGCGGCTTGACAACAACTCATTGCGTTCATCTGTATGGAGTTTCACACTGATGCGGGACCGGACTGCGAGGCTCGACAATGCAGAGACTTGACTGCATGGAAAATGTCACCATGAAGCCTTCGTATTTGCTCCTCAACGTTGACGCTTGCTCCGACTAAGGTACTATTTCAGCAGACTAAGAGTGGGTTCTATAGCCGGCCTACTCTCCATCACAGTCGCCCTGAAATAATACATTTTTTTATGTTTATATAACAAATTCAACACTAAATTATATTTAGTTATATTTTTACCTATGTTAAATAATTACATTTTACTTAACACTATTTTTACTAGGTTTTAATTTTAAATCCCGAACTCCATTGTATTTCTATAGGAGGGTTTTGCTGTACCAGACCAGTGGTTGGCCCTGGGTGGTGATGGACTTACTCTATCTCTGAACTGGAGTAATTTAATACAGTTTTGGGTCCATGTTTGGCTGTAGTAACTTTAGAAGTGCAGTGTTTGGATAGCAATTGGTTTACTCTTTCGTGGTATAGTGCACATCCCTCTCTAAAACCCTCCTGGCCCTCCTTAAACCTTCTAAGACCATCCAATTTAGTAGTAAGCATGTGCTTTTTTTCAGCCACTCACTTGGACTCACCCACAGCTACTGCAAAGTAAAGTGTGTTATAGATACAGAGCACCTAGCCAGGCAATGAACTAACTGTATCACCCCTATAATGCATACCCTAAGCATCGAACTAATGCTGCTGGCCCGACGTGAGGGGTAGACAGTCCATGGTAGAGGTCGTCCATCATGTGTACCAAACAAATGTAGCAGAAATGACAGTCAAATGTTTAAAAAAGTGTTCGAGTGGTACATAGAGTACATGTCCATGTGCAGCCCACTGGACGTGTATCACCGTGTGCAGCAGAAAGCCGAAGGCTATCATTGTAATATATGACTGGTGTACAAACAGCACACCTTGACACATCGCAATTTGCAAAGCATAGAGACAACATTCATATCTTTACATTCCTGCAGGACATACAGCGAGGTATGTAAACACTACCTGTGGTATGGTACAAAAATAGAAAACACAAGAGTGTGTGTATAAAGTGCCCTAATCTGTGCAAAATGTGCTCCATAGCACATTCTTGCGTGTGTGCAAAATGCAATCAATGAGGTCCTTCAACGTGTTCATTTTGTTTCTTAATCAGAGCATAAAATGAAAGGATAAAGAGTATAACCACATAAACTATCAAATGTTAATTTCTTTTGAAGTGTTCATCTGTACTATACAATACAATATTCTTTCTTGTTTTGAGTTAATTAAAACCATAAGGTTGTTCTCAAGTACAAACAGTAAAACATCACCTAAAATCGTGTTAAAATATGACATGAGTTGCTGAGGTGGATTTCTTAAAGATTTTTCTACAAGAAACATTGTGAATTCATGAACTGTTTAAGCTGATTTGGGCGATGTTAGAATCTTAACATGTTATCATATTCAAAAACGAACCTCACTTAAAAACATGTTAAACTATGATGTAAATTGCTGAGTAGGTAGCTAATAAGATATTTTTCCTCAACAAGCACTATGAAATCCTGGATTGCCTAAACCACTTTGAGCAAGTTAGCACGATGCCAAAAACCTTAACAATGAGAGTTAAGCTGTTAAAATATTGTCATCATTGCTTAGTTTTGCTTATTTAGCACCATGAGCGAGTGCACTCCTAGGGCATAGGTCATCTCTGGGAGGTAGCTGCCTCTGTTTCAGCTGTGCTGGTAAATGACTCACACTGACTTTAAGACCGCATCACCCTATCATTATTATTTGCTGGTGGACCTTCCTTCAAAATATCATCAAACAAGGGCAAGAATTTCATCAGTTAGTAATTAATTTGGGGGTCGGTTGGGTCAAGCGCTTTCATTATTGCCATTCTATAAGTTCTAAGTCCACTACCGTAAAAGGCCTTTTTTAGCAGTACAGAAATAGCGTTATTTAAAACGGGACATATGCAGAAAAGATGAGCAATGTCTTCTGTAAAGGCACAGCAGGGCCGGCATGATTTTGAACCAGTATATTGTCATGTTGGGAGGCCCGCCAAAGAAGGTAAAACACCTAGACAACTGGCTAGCAACTTCCTTTTTAAATGCACTGAAGAAAACATGCTGAGGTATGCTGCTGGTTTCAGATTGTTGTAAGATTGCTGAACAATCCATGCCTGTGTGCGACAAGTCAGAGCTTGCTTATTGGTTAAAAGTAAATGCATTTTGGCAGCTTTATGTAGTGCTTGACAAAAGCTTGCATGATTTAATTTCAGGATCCATAAACCTGAAGCATTTGTTGTATCCAATGATGCCAACAAGTATTTCCTATTAGTGGATTTGGGATCTTTTTCTAAAGACTGCCAAAGGGCATTGATTAACTTGTGTTCGCAATTTGACCTCATTTTGTGCCATGCTTTGATGGTGGAATATCTTCTTGCTAAGGTCTGGTTCTGAGGCCAAGTTCCAATCGAACCTGTGTGGGTGCAGCATTCCTTGGGAGCCTAAAAATCTTCTTATATGCCTTGATTTGCAGCTTGTCTAAGAGCTAGGGGGGTTCTTTCCCATCAAGACCACGCTGGCATATGCAGTCGCTTGAAGACATTTGGCTGCGATAACAGCTGTTAATGGCTTAAACGAGGGGCCAACCAGCCTCTTGGCCTAGGCGCAAAAAGCAAATATCATTGCGTTTCCTTTCTTCATGGCATACTGTTTTTGCTGGTTAAAGGTTAGTTTCTTATCAATGATGTTACAAATGGGGTCTTTGTTTGGCAGTCAGGTTACCCCCTGTCCAAGCAAGGACCCTTACTCTAGCCAGGATAAAAGAGAATCACCCTCAGCTAACCCCTGCACACTCCCTTGGTACCTTGGTACGAGCAGGCATGTTTAACTTCAGAAGCAATGTGTAAAGTATTTGTACCAACACACACAATAACTCAGTGAAAACACTACAAAATAACACAACACAGGTTTAGAAAAATAAGTAATATTTATCTAACCAAAACCAGACCAAAATGACAAAAATCCAACATACACAAGTCAAGATATGAATTTTGAAAATAATTAGAGTCTTAATCCCTTAGAAAAGAGTGAGAACGCTGTTAGTGCTCAAAAGTACCTCAGTAGCGTCCAAAATATAGCTGCACAGATGAGTGTGCGTCGGAAAAGGCCAGCGATGCGTCGATTTCTCACTCGCAAGTGAGACCGTGCATTGTTCCTTCTCCAGTCAGATCAGCGTGCATTGTTTCCTCTCTCCGACAAGAGAGCAATGCGTCGATCCGGATGGGCACCTCGGATCCAGACAGGCTTTGTATTGATTTTCCATGCCCAGTGAGGTTGTGTTGAAAATCCAGTTGCACGGTATCACAAAACCGCGCTGTGTGGGGTCTGCATCATTATCAGCCTCCGTTAGCAGGTGTCGTTTCTCCAGCCGTGTTGCATCGATCTTCAAAACGTGATGGAGGTGGAGCGTTGATTTCAGTCATTTATCAGTTGCGCACAAAGGGTGGGTCAAAAATTTCCCAGGTGGTCTGTGCGTGGATTTTCAGTTCTTAGGTGCCAGCTTCACCTCTCAAGGGCCCAGGGACTGGATAGGGCACCACTTGGCAGGGCAGGAGTCTCAGAAGAGAGTCCAGGTGCTGACAGGGGAAGTCTTTGAGGGCCCTTAAACTTTAACAGGAGGCAAGGTCAGTTCAAGCCCTTGGAGATTCTTCACAAGCAGGAATGCACAACAAAGTCCAGTCTTTGTCCCCTTTCACAGGCAGAAGCAGCAACTGCAGGATAGCCCAAAAAAGCACAGTCACAGGCAGGGGCAGCACTTCTCCTCAGCTCTTCAGCTCTTCTCCTTGGCAGAGGTTCCTCTTGATTCCAGAAGTGGTCTAATTTTCAGGGGGTTTGGGTGCTCTTCTTATACCCCTTCCTGCCTTTGAATTAGACCTACTTCAAAGAGAAGTCCCTGTTGTTTTCAAGATCCTGCCTTGCCCAGGCCAGCCCCCAGAGACATACCAGGGGGTTGGAGACTGCATTGTTTGAGGGCAGGCACAGCCCTTTCATGTGTAAGTGACCACTGCTCCCCAGATGGCTCATCAGGATATGCATGGTGCAAACAGCCCTACTGTCAAACTGACCCAGACAGGGAATCCACAAACAGGCAGAGTCACTGAATGGTTTAAGCAAGAAAATACCTACTGTCTAAAAGTGGCATTTTCAAACACACAATCTAAAAACAAACTTTACTAAATGATGTGTTTTTAAATTGTGAGCTCAGAGACCTTAAACTCTACATTTCTATTTGCTCCCAAAGGGAAACTGCACTTTAATAATATTTAAAGGCAGTCCCCATGTTAACCTATGAGAGAGATAGGCCTTGCAACAGTGAAAACCAAATTTGGCAGTATTTCACTGTTAGGACATTTGAAACACATAGGTACATGTTCCACCATGTACACATACTGCACCCAGCTCATGGGGCTACCTAGGACCTACCTTAGGGGTGCCTTACATGTATAAAAAGGGAAGGTTTAGGCCTGACAAGTGAGTACACTTGCCAACTCGAATTGGCAGTTTAAAACTGCACACACTAACACTGCAGTGGCAGGTATGAGCCATGTTTACAGGGATACGTATGTGGATGGCACAAGCAGTGCTGCAGGCCCACTAGTAGCATTTGATTTACAGGCCTGGGCACCTCTAGTGCACTGTACTAGGGACTTACTAATAAATCAAATATGCCAAACATGCAAAACCAATTACACATACATTTTATATAGGAGCACTTGCACTTTAGCACTGGATTCCAGTGGTAAAGTGCCCAGAGTATCAAAAACAGCAAAACAAAGCCCAGCACACATCAACAACCTGGGGAACAGAGGCAAAAAGTTATGGGAGATCACGCCAAGGATGCCAAGTCTAACAAATGATCATCCCCAAATACTTATATCTGTTGGCTTCCTACATACCAATTCCTCAGAGCTTGATCCTAAAGGATGGACCTAATTGGTTCTGGATAGACAAGCAATTGGTTTTAGTCGTATTAATCTCTAATTTCGTTATCTTGGCCTATTCTGCAAGTTCTGAGCATAGCCGCTAAGTAGAATTATATCATCTGCATAAGCAAGGTGTGTCAAAGTTAGGGGGCCCAACAGGGGTGGATGTGAGTGTATCTAATCAAGCTTAGGTGTTAGGTCATCTATAAACAGGTTGAACAGATGCTGGGCTAACACACACCCTTGTTTTAGGCCAACTGCAGTTGGAATTTCCCTTGATAGTTTAGTGCCATCAGCCAGTATTACTTGTATCCAGATGAGCAACTAAAGTAGCTCAATTGCATGTAATATTCTTGATAGAAACCCCCAATCTCTTAGCTTTTGTCATAATAAGTGTTGATCCACCTGGTCAAAGGCCACTCTGAAGTCAATAAAGCATAACTGCAACTTGTTCATTGACCTCTTGTACCTGTCAGCCATCGTTGCTAATGCTAAAATATTTGTTGTGGGCCCAAATACATGCCAAAAGTTCATCTGGTTAACAGGGACTATGTTGTTGGTGGTCGACAACTCTACAAGATCTTCAAGATTAGCAAGGTGTAATACTTCACCTCTGCATCAATGAGTGCTGTTAATCTGTAATTGGACGGGTTTGCTCAGTCTCCTCTCTTCAAGATCAAATTTTTTATTGGCCCATGTCAGCTGATAGGGTAATTAAAATAAAGCATTTACATTTGTCTTGTATATCCCCTTTATACAGATGACAAAACAAGTATGCCAATATGAATGTTTCTAAAATGTTTTAGAAAAGACAATTAACAAACTGCCTGCAAAATAGATCACTTTACTGTCTTGCATTTTGATTGACCGAAGAGCAGTCCCTGTATACTAAACACATATAGAATGAATTGTATTTAGTTGTCTTTGGGAGATGGGCCTGATGAAAACCACAAAGTACGTGACCAGCCAATACAATAGAATAAATAGTAAAGTTGCAAATGTTGTTGTCCATGTAAGTGAATGTGGCACAGTGAACAAATCAGAAAAAAAGTAACTCTGTTGGGATGGTAATGTCCCATGCAAGATACCACTGCCCTCCGTGCCTGACTGCATGTCATACTGCTGTCATTACTTTTAGTTTGGCCATAGAGTGACACTACAGTGGAACACCAGACCTGCTCTCACAGAGGGAATAGGACTACTGTCCTTGCCCAGTGTGAATCACAAAGTGCTGGTGATATTGCATTGTGTTCTGTGAATCCTTTGTGTGACCAGACCTCATGCTCTACGGCAGAGAGATTGCAGTCTACTTACCTTCCTTGTGTGAACCCTAGAACCTTGAGCTTGCATCCCTTGTGCAGGTCAAATGCACATTTGTGTAGCACATATATGGTAGCAAGACTCTGGGTCTGATTACAACTTTGGAGGAGGTGTTAATCTGTCCCAAATGTGACGGATATACCACCAGCCGTATTACAAGTTCCATAGGATATAATGGACTCGTAATACGGCTGGTGGTATATCCGTCACTTTACCGTCACTTTTGGGACGGATTAACACCTCCTCCAAAGTTGTAATCAGGCCCTCTGTGTGGTATAAATTTGAGTAATGGGGCAGTGGGATCCATTTTGGAAGTACCTGGTTTAGCATAGCTGAATATAGAGGATAAGGACGCTTTCCCAAACAATGAAAGTGTATTACCTGCTTTCCTGTGGCTCTACGGTGGATACCAATACACTGAAGAAGATGAGTATGGGGACTGGCCTTCCATTAGGAAATTCAAAGAGCGCCTTGTTAGTATTAGGCTGTTGATTCGTTCTTGCTGAACAGGAGTGAGAGCTGGGACTCCAATTTCAAGCTCTTCTTGACCAAGGCATGGAGTGCTCCACAGAGTAATTGGAGAGCTGCTGTATAACTAGGTCTGTTGTCTGCATGATAGCACAGTCTCCCAGAAATGAGTAGATCAAGCCTGAAATTTGCACTTTCTTTAGGAGAAGCTAAAGGTCTTCCTAAAGTGTCTGCTAAGAGAGGAGAAGAGATCGTCCTGCAGGAGAAGAGATTGCTCGGAAGGAGAAGCCCAGCATGTTCACCATTGGGGGGCACCCACAACAAGCTACCTACCACAGAGAGCACAGCCAGGAGCAACTCATGCTGTGATGGGTCTCCCAGACTCTCTGGGTGTTCCTGTATGGTCTGCACTAAGTCAACAACAAACATCATTATGCCAACTGCCATTAGCCCAAAAGATTGATGCTGCTGCTGTCAACGTTAATGAGAGGAACTGCTTTGTCTCTGAAGCTGAAAAACCCTGATCAGCTGTAATTACCTAAAATACAATCCCAGATTAATTGTGCCTGAAGCCACTTGTACTTTGAGGACCTGTCTGACCCAGGCTGAGCAGGCCACCCCAGTTAAAGGCGAGCGCTGATGAACTGGCCTGTCACTGCAACTTCATCTAGTGCCCCCTTTTCCAATGGAAGATTGCTGCAGCAGATCCTGCAGAAATGAAGCTGCCACTAAGAGGCTGTATATGTAAACCACACCTGCCATGCAGCTAGAACTGCAATGTCAACCACCAGGTAAAAGAGGGCTTAATATGCAACAAGAATGACAGATGAGAGATCAGTTTGGTGCATGGAACTAAGGCTTTATGGAAATTTTACGCAAGGGGTAAAAATATGTATATCTGAGTTGTGCATTTGATCAGTAATATTTATCAGAGCCCATAGTCTCAATGACTATACCCACAATATACTTGGGACTATAATCAAGCTATCTCTTGCAGGGGGCAGAGACAATACCGGAGAGGGGAGCAGTTCCTCACTGAAGATCATAACTGAGATAACAACCATGTACCGACATTCCTATTAGACTGTCTAGTATTTAGGTTTGTTTTTGAGAATTAAGTACTCTTGTTCTGGCCTGAACAATATGTTATTATGTCTGTTGGTTGCCTTTTGAATTCTAAGCACTTGTTTCCCACACTACCTCCCTG
The DNA here is from genome assembly GCF_031143425.1 of Pleurodeles waltl. Lineage (NCBI taxonomy): Eukaryota > Metazoa > Chordata > Amphibia > Caudata > Salamandridae > Pleurodeles > Pleurodeles waltl. The sequence goes on along the minus strand of NC_090438.1, from coordinate 622,479,757 downwards.
AGAAGCCATGAAAGTCAAGTGCAGAAAATTTGTACTTGGTTCAGTTTGAAGAGCATTCATAGGATGGACTCCAGGCCACCACTGACAAACTACCTCAACCACCAAAATGCAGTAGCCTCTCTGTCCCCTGTGCTCCATCTAGCAGGGTATGACAGACACAGGCCCTCATTCTGACCTTGGCGGGCGGCGGAGGCCGCCCGCCAAAGTCCCGCCGTCAGGTTACCGTTCCGCGGTCGAAAGACCGCGGCGGTAATTCTGACTTTCCCGCTGGGCTGGCGGGCGGTCGCCTTCAGACCGCCAGCCAGCCCAGCGGGAAAGAGGCTTCCACGATGAAGCCGGCTCGGAATCGAGCCGGCGGAGTGGAAGCTGTGCGACGGGTGCAGTGGCACCCGTCGCGTATTTCACTGTCTGCGCAGCAGACAGTGAAATACATGTAGGGGCCCTCTTACGGGGGCCCCTGCAATGCCCATGCCAGTGGCATGGGCACTGCAGGGGCCCCCAGGGGCCCCGCGACCCCCCCTACCGCCATCCGGATCTCGGCGGTCCGACCGCCGGGATCTGGATGGCGGTAGGGGGGGTCGGAATCCCCGCGGCGGTGCAGCAAGCTGCGCCGCCGCGGAGGATTCAATGGGGCCGCGGTACACTGGCGGGACCCCGCCAGTGGTGCCGGTCCGACCGCGGCTTTACCGCCGCGGTCGGAATCCCCATTGGAGCACCGCCGGCCTGTCGGCGGTGCTCCCGCGGTCCTCCGCCCTGGCGGTCAAAGACCGCCAGGGTCAGAATGACCACCACAGTGTGACATACTAGACTAAGGGATGTAAGGTCAGAGTAAGACCTGGGAGAGGAGGAAAGGGATTCATGGCATGTGCCGATTTGCTGGAGTACTCATGGAATTCCTCTCAAGTTCCAGAAAAGTCAAACATTTACAGAAATCCTTTGAGTAAACCTCTTCATGTACATTTCTCACTTCATATCTTGGAACTTTTGTGAATTGGGCCCAATGTATTTTTTCACTTGAGCTATCATGTCTACAAATATTAAAAAAAAATTCTGATTATTGGCATATTGAATGGATGCCCTGACAGTACAGCAACTCAACCTCAATCAATTCCTCTATGCTCCAGATTGTTTTCTAAATGTGGCATCGGGCAAATGTACCAAACTGCCCAATTGGTGGTATGTGCTTTAGAACAAGGATATGTATTTAAGGTTAGCCCTTTGAGAAGTGAGACCCAAGGAATATAACTTTATGTGAAGCTCAAGGGCTCCATGTGACCAAAAACACATTGTCTACACGCAACTTAGAGGTTTCAAAGTAGAAGAAAAAACCCTTTACAGAGCATGTCAACTATTCAATATTCATAGCCTTTATTACAGAGGCCTGGACAACACTCTCTTGCAAATTATTTCTTGGAATACAGCAGACCTGAAGAGAAATTGAAAATCCCTAACATCACTGCTAATGCAGAAATATATCATTATTTTGGCACTGCAAGAAACATAGGAAACAGAAGAGGTTCTGGTGAACGATTATCTTATCTTTCCTTCGAAAGCAATAAAGTGCAAGTATGGTAGACCATTGCCTGGGTTAATGTTCTTAGTAGATGTGAGAAGAGCACTGAGACGTGCAAGAATAATGCAAGAATTCAGAGTTTTTATTGCCATAATAATATCAGGGGCACATACCCCTAAACTTTGCAGTATGACAAGCAGCAGAAAAGATTTCATAATTGTGAATGCATATTTCCCCTAAACATAATCCTATGAGAATCAATTAAAAGATCTAGTACAGAAAATTGGGAAGGTTACTCAAATATCCCCATTTTACAGTTGGGAGATTTCAACTTAAAAGTACAGAGTGCTCTGCTCTTTGATGAGTTCCAGCAAGAAAAAAGAGAGGGGACTGCTCATGCCAGGGTTTTAACAGAGTCTTTGGGTGAGCCAAAGAAAAAGACTGAATACTATGGATGACACCTTAAATCTCATAACAATAAATGGAAAGACAAAAGATGATCAATCAGGGATAATGGCAGAACTACATCCCTAATAAATTGCGTTGCAATCTCAACTGAACATTTCCATCTTTTATATGCCATGGAGATTGGAGACTCATTGGGAAACAACCATAAATAACTGTGTTTAACTTTAGTACATGCCTTGCAATTACGCGACAAATGGAGTAATAATGGTCAAATACAATGTGATAATAACCATAGGATTGTACAGTCGGTGAATAGGGCAACAACTATAATGATAAGCGACCTTGTCATTTAGAGAGATGAACCAAAAAACTCTTGAAAGAATATGGAAATTTAATATGCACTATTAGATAAACTGCATCCTCACTGAACAAAAAAGAAACAATTTAACCCCTTTGCTGCAGGGCCTTTCCCCCCTCAGGTGCCAGGCCTTTCTTTGGCTATTTGGGGCAGTTCACACTTAGACCCTTATAGCTTTTTGTCCACATAAGCTACCCATGCCAAATTTGTGTCCTTTTTTCCAACACTGGAGGAATTCTAGAGGTACTCAGAGTTTGTGGGTTCCCCTGGAGGAGACCAATACATTTTTTTATGAACAAAATGGGAAAAAGGGCTGCAAAAGAAAGCTCTTTTTTCCCCCTGAAAATGGCATAAACAAAAGGTTTATGGTGCTAAAATCACCATCTTCCCAGCTTTCATAAACAGGCAGACTTGAATCAGAAAACTACATTTTTCAAAACAATTTTGGCATTTTATTTGGACATACCCCAGTTTTACTATTTTATGTTCTTTTAGCCTCCTTCGACTTAGTGACAGAAATGGGAGTGAAACCAATGCTAGATCCCGGACAGCTAAACATTTTGGAAAAGTAGACAAAATTCTGAATTCAGCAAGGGGTCATTTGTGTAGATCTTACAAGGTTTTCCTACAAAAATAACAGCTGAAATAAACAAATATTGAAATTGAGGTAAAAAGAACATCTATTTTTCTCCATGTTTTACTCTGTAACTTTTTCCTGGGATGTCAGTTTTTCAAAAGTAATATGCCACTACATCTGATGGACTCTTCTGGTTGCGGGGATAAATAAGGCTTGTAGGTTCATCAAGAACCCAAGGTACCCAGAGCCATAAAGGAGGTGCACCTTTCAATGGGTTTTCATTGTATCCCGGGTCTATAGCAATTAATTTGGTGAAATATAAAGAGTGAAAAATAGGTATCAAGGAAACCTTTGTATTTCCAAAATGGGCACAAGATAAGGAGTTGATTAGCAGTGGCTATTTGCACATCTCTGAATTCCGGGGTCCCCATATTAGCATGTGAATTACAGGGCATTTCTCAAGTAGATGTCTTTTTTTCACACTGTCTTACATTTGGAAGGAAAAAATGTAGAGAAAGAGAAAGGGCAATAACACTTGTTCTGCTATTCTGTGTTTCCCCAAGTCTCCCGATAAAAATGGTAGCTCACATGTGTGGGTAGGCCTAATGCCCACAACAGAAAATGCAACATGGACACATCACAATTTACCATTGAAATCTGACGTGTTTTTTGTAAAGTGCCTAGCTGTGGATTTTGGCCTCTAGCTCAGCTGACACCAAGGGAAACCTAGCAAACCTATACATTTTTTAAAACGAGGCACAGCAGGGAATTTAGAATGGGGTGACTTGTGGGGCACTCACCAGGTTCTGTTACCCAGAATACTTTGCAAACCTCAAAATTAGACCCAAAGAAAACCACTTTTCCCTCACATTTCGGTGATAGAAAGTTCTGGAATCTGTGAGAAGCCACAAATTCCCTTCCACTCAGCATTACCCCAAGTCTCCAAATAAAAATGGTACCTCACTTGTGTGGGTAGGCCTAGTGCCTGTGACAGAAAATGCCCCAAAACACAACATGGCCACATCACATTTTCCCCAACAAAACTGACCAATTTTTTGCAAAGTGCCTAGCTGTGGATTTTGCCCTCTAGCTCAGCCAGCCCCAATGGAAATCTACCAAACCTGTGCATTTTTTAAAACTGAACACCTACAGGAACCCAGGATGGGGTAATTTGCGGCGCTCTCACAAGGTTCTGTTACCTAGAATCATTAGCAAACCTCAAAATTTGGTAAAAACAAAACACTTTTTCCTCACATTTCGGTGACAGAATGTTCTGGAATCTGAGTGGAGCCACACATCTCCTTCCACCCAGCACTCCCCAAAGTCTCCTGATAAAAATGGTACCTCACTTGTGTGGGTAGGCCTAGTGCCCGCAATAGGAAATGCCCCAAAACACAACGTGGACGCAACACATTTTCCCAAAGAAAACAGACCTGTTTTTTGCAAAGTGCCTAGCTGTGGATTTTGGCCTCTACCTCAGCCAGCACCTAGGAAAAACTAGCACACCTGGACATTCTGAAAACTAGACACCTAGGGGAACCCGGGATGGGGTGACTTGTGTTGCTTTTACTAGGTTCTGTTACTAAGAATCCTTAGCAATCCTGAAAATTTGGCAAAAAAACACTTTTTCCTCACATTTCGGTGCTGCAAAGCTCTGGATTCTGAGGGAAACCACAAACTTCCATCTTCCCAGTGTTCCCCCAGGTCTCCCAATAAAAAATAATACCTCACTTGTGTGGGTAGGCCTAGTGTCCGTGACAGAAAATGCCCCAAAACACAACATGGCCACATCACATTTTCCCAAACAAAACTGACATATTTTTTGCAAAGTGCCTCGCTGTGGATTTTGCCCTCTAGCTCAGCCAGCACCTAGGGAAACCTACCAAACCTGTGCATTTTTTAAAACTGAACACCTAGGGGAACACAGGATGGGATAACTTGCAGCGCTCTCACCAGGTTCTGTTACCCAGAATCATTAGCAAACCTCAAAATTTGGTAAAAACAAAACACTTTTTCCTCACATTTCGGTGACAGAATGTTCTGGAATCTGAGAAGAGCCACACATTTCCTTCCACCCAGCACTCCCCCAAGTCTCCTGAAAAAAATGGTACCTCACTTGTTTGGATAGGCCTAGTGGCCGCTATAGGAAACACCCCAAAACACAACATGGACGCAAAACATTTTTTCCAAAGAAAACGGACCTGTTTTTTGCAAAGTGGCTAGCTGTGGATTTTGGCCTGTAGCTCAGCCAGCACCTAGGAAAAACTAGCACACCTGGACATTCTGAAAACTAGACACCTAGGGGAACCCGGGATGGGGTGACTTGTGTTGCTTTCACTAGGTTCTGTTACTCAGAATCCTTAGCAATCCTCAAAATGTGGCAAAAAACACTTTTTCCTCACATTTCGGTGCTGAAAAGCTCTGGATTCTGAGGGAAGCCACAAACTTCCATCTTCCCAGTGTTCCCCCAGATCTCCCAATAAAAAATAATACCTCACTTGTGTGGGTAGGCCTAGTATACGCAACAGGAAATGCACCAAAACACTATGTGGACACATCAAAATTATCAAATACAAAACTACCTGTTTTTGCCGGGGAACGGGGGACCTGCGTTTTTGGTCCTGGGCTCAGCAGCCATCTAGGGAAACCTACCAAACTCAAACATTTCTGAAAACTAGACACCTGAGGGAGTCCCGGGAGGTGTGAGTTGCGTGGCTCCCCCAGTGTTTTCTTATCCAGAATCCTCAGCAAACCTCAAATTTAGCTTAAAAAATCAAATTTTTCCCACATTTCTGCGTGGGCTCACCACACCAGCACACATTTAGTCTGACAAGTGGGGCAGAATTTTTATTGATATAGATGCTACAATCCTGGGTGGTAGAAATTTTGTGCATCATGCACATTCTGGAAGGTTCCATCACAAAAATCCCTCATGCCTAGTAGTTTCTGCCCCTCTTCGGGGCAGATCGGCATAATCAAAATAGGCCTATCTGCCTCCTAGGGGGGCAGAAATGGCCTAAAATACATTTGCCCCCCAGGGGAGTGAACCTTGTCTAAGAGGTTGTTCCCCACATGAATAAAACAATATATATATATCCCTGGTGTCTAGTGGGATCGACCTAATTAAAATAGAAAAGGCCTAAAAATTAATTGCCCCTCTGGGGAGCGGACCTTGCGAAAGGGCCCACTCTCCTTATTTATAAAAAAAAAAAAACCTCCCTGTTCTCCCCTCCCTAGTGGGCATTTCTGCAGCCCGATCACTTCACGCCTCGCTTCACGATCCAGCTGCAGAAATGCTCAGAGAGACATCAAAGGAAGGGAAAGCCTTTCCTTTCCTTTGATGCCTCTCCCGCCCCCAGCTTTTGCATTTCACTTCTGCGGTGGGGGCGGACTCTGATGAGGTCATGAGATGTCACTGGGGGGGGGTTGGGGAGGTTTGAGGTGAAAGGGGAAGCGATTCCCCTTCCATCCCTGCCCATGGGAGAGGTGGTGCCAGGCCCTCGAGGGCAGCGCTAACGCTTCAATCGATCACCTATAGCAAGACATAACGGTTATGTCCTTGGCACCCGAGCGATGCAGCCGAGGACGTACCCGTTCCTTCCTGAGCATCCAAGGGGTTAAAGGATCAAAAGAGTTATTTGAAAGAAAAAAGCAAGAGAATAGTTGAACAAGATTATAAGGGAGGCTTTTAAAAGTGAGACAAAAATAAGAGTGCACCCTATTAAACAACACAGGTTAGCAGCTCTCAGACTCCGGATTACTGAATCCTTCTGGAATGTTGTAAGTAAAACATTAGAGGGACAAAAGAAAAGAAAAGCCCCTCCAGTTGTTGAGGAGGAATGTGCAACTATATAAAAGCAATCTATAGAGTAAAAAATAAGAGCAATATCAATCAAAGCACACTGTCATTTATGCAAAACTTAGAGTGTCTATTACTTAAGCTATTATGGGAGACTTAATACCATCTGTAAAAGAAGTAGAGTTAATCACCAAACAATTGCAAAGTTCATGGGCCGAAGGACCAGATGAGCAATGTGCTGACATAATGAAGTCTCCACCCAAGGATTTGGCCCTAATTCTAACCCCAGACTTTGCAGCCATAATTATATATCCATGAGTCTGGTAACAGCAGCAGAAAGGTTCCTATATATAAAAAAGTGTACGATCATGACCAAAATATTATTGTATGATCATACTATTGAATATACCCACCAAAATATATGCTGAGCATTTGCTGCAATCCCTAGACGAATAGGTTAGAAAATAAGCAGTTTTACTGATGACCCAGCTAAATTTCAGGAAAGGCCATTCTACAGTAGACAGGTGTATTGTCTTAAAATTAATTATCCAGGACTATATTGTTAAAAGCAGGTACTGTATTATGTTGAGTATATTGACCAATCTACGGCATACAACACCATAATTCATGACCGCCTATGGGAAAAAATGCTAAACCAAAACATCTCACCAGTCTTATTAAAACTAATAATGCAACTACATGACGGTGCCCAGTCAAGAATGGTAGTTGGAAAAATGGATCTCTGACTCAAAAAATGTGCACACCAAATGGGTTACTCTAAGTTTGCATGTTGGCACCTCTCCTCTTTTCCATATATATTGCAGTTGTCCCTGAGGCATTTAAGTAAAATCCATTTGTCCCCTTCAAAAGTGTTGGGGGGGGGACCCATCTAGTCAATTTCTTATGCTCATGACACAGTTCTATTGGACCTCACCCCAGATGGCTTACATGACAACTAAGTGCCTTTGCAGAATAATTTAATTGTTAATGTTTCAAGCACAAAAATAACGATATTCTCAAACCATACAAATCAGAAATCTAAAATGCACTGATGGCCTAGGGGTCAATAATTGGAAATTGTACCTGAGTATGGGTATTTAGGCCTGGTTCAATTTAAAGTTCAACTCATACATTGATCAACAATACCAGAGAGTGATAGCAGTCGCAGGAAAATTAAATAAGATGAACTTTGCTCTTGGTTACAGGTCAATTGAAGTTCTCCAGTAGGCCTATAATGCAAAACTAACTAGTTTACTGTTGCATGGATGTGAGATTATTCCCAAACAATGCATACAATGAATCAAAAGAATAGAAAGCGATATTTGGAAAAAACGTCATGTTCTACAGAACGGTTCTATGAATAACGCACAAAGGCCCATATCTATGCTATTTTAGCGCCACATTTGCGTCATTTTTTTAATGCAAATGCAGCACCTGCCCTGACCCAACTGTATTTTGGAAGTTTGGGCCATTTTTGCGCCAAAAAGCGGCGTAAATGCGGCGCTAACAAAGTATAAATATGGGCCTAAGACTTTGAGCTCGGCCTAATGAATATCAATTTCAGATATCAGTAGAGTTTTGAACTAAAGTGGCAAAGGGTTTGCTATGAAAATTGAATAAACAAAATCTACAACTCAAAAACCAAACCTATTAAATGGATAACATAAAAAATGATTGGCAAACTTGGATACTGATATGTAGTTAAGGTGGGTGAGAGATTCATGCAAAGGAAGCCTAGTAATAAAAAAATGGTGCAGAGCAAAAGCCAAGTTAAAGTATTTAGAGGATTGTAGTCAAAGACCTCAGCTTTCTCACCTTTTGGCTATGGACTATACCATTGCTTTCCAACGATACTTGAAAAACCTAAAAAGGTGTACGGTAATAAGGTGGATGCTGAATCTGAGACTGAGCCAAGTTACTGCTTTTATAAAGTGGAAGCTGTTTTTTGAAAATCATATGATTATGAACAGATCACCAAATACATGTCCCTTCTGCCAAATAAATACTTTGTCACATTCACAATTGATTATATTTTGCACAATATTTGTTCACTTGTAAAGGACGCTAACCGAGTGGGAGAGGCGTAGGGGAAACCGGAGCTTGTGCGCCGAATAATGGCGCTACACTGTTTGGAGGCAAAAAAAAATCTCTAAGCAGTGTAACGCCATTTCCTGGCACAGAACCCCCATGGACATCGCTCCTGTCTTAGTAAAGACAGGAGCCATGCCCATTGGGGCCAGAGCCATGCAGGGGGCCCCAAGTGAGGGCCCCTGAGTGGGTGAAAAGAAAAAAAATATATACTTACCAGGACTTACCTGGAATGGGTCACCCATCCTATGGTGTCTCTCTGGTGTGGGTGGGGGTTTCCCTGTGGCCAGGGAAGGGCACCTGTGGGCTCTTTCCATGGTCTCTGACCATGGAAAAAGGCCCCCAGGACCCCTAACACCTGCCCTGACCCAGACGTTAAATAATGGCGCTAAACAAGCTTAGCACCATTATTTAAGGCCCCCATCCCCGTGTAGGAACGCCTACATTGCATCTCATTGATGCAACGTAGGTTTTCACATCCAGAAAATGATAGTAAACTCCATAACTTTGGTGCTAGATGTGTCTAGAACCAAAGTATAAATACAGAGTTAGGTTTGTGCTGAATTTGCATAAAAAATGATGCTAATTCGGCACTAACCGAGTATAAATATGGGCCCGAGTTGGTAGTTGAGGGGGTTAAGTACCCACCTCGAGAAACAATCACAGTCCTTTTCAGGGTAACCCCTTAAAATCAGTAAATTAACTTGAGCTCAACTCCCTGGTGCCGGTGGCACAGAGCAAACAGGCTTCACTTAGCAGTCATTTTTAAAGTATACAGTATTAAAATAGTACTAAAGTCAAATGCAAAACAATGATAATCTTAAAAAGATTTATCAAAATATAGTAATACTTAATAAGGGAAATTAAATCAAAATGGTCAAATATCCTAATAAGGAGGACCTGGGATATTGTTGTTTAAAGTTAACTTTAAGTAGCAATAGCGCCAAGAAGCATAAGATGCCAATGGCAGTCAATGGTCAAGGTAAAACAGAAACTAAGCTGAAATGAACGCTGACTGCGATGGAGCGTGGGTCATTTAATTTAACCAGATTCGACCAGGTCAAAGATTTTACCTTCTGACTTTAGTCCTTAAAGTCTCGATCCACCACATGTGTACACCTCTAAAGAGCCCAGGACATCAGGGGAGGCACTTAGAGACTCACATGGTGACAGGCACAGGCCAACCAGCAGGGCCAAGTCCAGGTCCATTTGCCACTGGTTAGCAGGGCAGTTGCAGGAACAGGTCTCTTTTAGGTTGTGTGTACCTGTAGATTTGACAGTATGTAGCCATTATGGCCCTCATTACAACCTTGGCGGTCTTCTCAGAAGACCGCCAAGGCAGCGTGCGCCGAATACCGCCAGTGCTGCCGGTATTTCTGGCTCCCTATTTTGACCTTTCTGCTGGGCCAGCGGAAAAGTCACATCAACATTGCTGCCGGCTCGTAATAGAGCTGGTGGCAAAGCTGATGTGCAGCGGGCGCAGTAGCACCCATCATGCATTTCACTGTCTGAAATACGGGCAGTGAAAAGCGCGATGGGGCTTTGCCTGGGGGCCTCTGCACTGCCCATGTCAAATTCATGGGCAGTGCAGGGGCCCCGAGGGGCACTCCAAGTCCCTCTTACCACCAGCCTTTCCATGGCGGTGTTTACCACCACGGCCAGGCTGGCGGTCGGGGACTCATAATCTCCAGGGGAGCGGTGCTTCCATTCGAAAGCCTGGCGGTATAGTGGAGAGGCGGGCGGTATGTCCGTGACTATTGCGCCACGGTTATAATAGCTGGCAGAACACCGCCAGCCTGTTGGCAATGTTACCCCCAGCTTCCCGCTGTACCCTTTGATCTGGGTACCAGAGGGACAGCTGGCCAGGATCTAGGTGTCGGAAAGCAGGTTTAATCCTCTTCCACAGGTCCAGGAGTGCTCTCAAGTGGGTGCCTGGAGAAATCACACTTATGCCTGGCATGAGATAATGGGTGGGGATGACTCTCTAACCAATGGGGTAAGTGTTCCCATGGCTAAGCCTACCCACTTTAGGCATTTTTAAGATGTCTGATGTTTTTAACCAAACTATACTTGGGCTCTGAGGGCTAGGGTTGTTCGGGGGGAGTGTACTATGGTTAATGCTAGTGTCTTGCCATGTCTAGCACTAAAGTACAGTTTTAGGCAATCCCTGTACCCCTTACAAACCCAGAGGCAAACATCTAGTAGACCAAAGCTAATAATTCTGCAACCAGACTGGGGATACACACATATAGTTTTTTAGCATTCTGTTCCCCTCCTTTAAAGTACTCCCCAAATGTCATATGAAAAAACCCTAGGGCGTCAAAAAAGTCACATCCCAATCCATTGCTACTCTCCCACCATGCCACCTCAGTTTGGACCCAGTCATATGCAAATTAGCCTTGACACTCCTCCAATGGGAACAGTCCAGCCCAAGCTGCCAGGCCAGGTCCTCTCTGAACGAAAAAACAAGCAGGGCCTGTTATGCTTAAATTTGCCTTATTGTGAGCTCATCAGCCATATATAGCTTGAGTCCAGTGGCACATTGAGCACAGGTAGCATAGTGAAGAAAAGAATGATGTGCTGTGGTGCCAGTGCTTAGACAAACTGCGAGCATTCCTCCTATCGCCTTTTGGTCGTTTATTTGAAAAACTCCAGCAGACTTTTCGAGCTGGTCTTGACACTCCAGCAGGATCTAACACTGTGATGTCATCAAGAGACCCGCTGTGGCGGAGGCTGGTCTTGCTGTAGGGACAAAAAAGGGTGCAGGCCTGGGTGTTAGCTACATCTGCTGGTGACAGGATAGGCCTTTTGGAGTTAATCAAGTCCTTGGGCCCAGCCTATATGCCATCTTGTCAAGGGTACAACAACGCCTCCTCACATCCTAGGTCTTTTATCCATGTCCAGGGGTACAAGTTCACATCTCATTTATGCCTACTGAAATGCTAACTATTGCATGGCAGAGTGGGTTCGAGCACAATACAGATTTAGCTTCCAGGTAACTTTTTAAATGTTGACCTTCCAAAATATTTATTACACACCTAGCTTCAGCTGTAAATTAGGATTACAAATAAATATTTCCAAAGTCCGAAAATCAAATTTGTAGCTGTTTCCTAGGCAAATAGGTTTTGTATTAAGCCTAATTTTCGATCCCAATGCTTTCCTATGGAACAGCTAACCCTGTTATAGTGAAAATAGCTTCTACAGCAGTTTCATTGCAAGGATATGTTTACCATTACATTTGTAAGTACATTGTACCCTGCCTTTTGGGCAAGAAGGCCTACTTAGGGATGAATTGTAAATATTTAAAGGGAAAATTAGGCTTGTCAAAAGTAATTACTTTGATGTGTCAAATCTGAAGTTAAAACCTGCACAGGCTTACTGGTGGCAGGCCTGCAGTCATGTTTGCATTGTCACTGTAGTTAGTGTTATAAGGGGGTTTGCACTGCACTTGTGACATTTAACATATAGATGGTTGACACACATTGGTACCATTTACTAGGGGCTTATAGGTAAGTTAAAAAAACAAGCACGGTACGAATGTTTCCATGGTGGAAGAAGGAGCACAAGCACTTTACCACTGGTTAGCAGGTTGGCAGAGTTACACTGCCCAGAGTTCTTTAGCCAGCAGCAACAGGGTGCAGCAAAAACAAATCCACGGTGACCCTGCAGAAAGGGCACATTTCCAACATACATGCAATGCCACGTTTCTGCCAAATGATATTGAAGAAAAAACCTCAGGAGCTCATCTATATTTATGCAAGACATAGTATGTGAACAAACATAGCCAAGCATTTCTTTCTTTAAAATACTTTAGAAATTTAGGATGATGGGAGTCTTCTTTCATCTTAAAAATGGTTTCTCTTTGGGAACATAACAATATTTACAGTTGCAAGTGCTGGGCATACAGTGAATATTCATTAGAATAAATTAAAAGAAATGGGAGTAAATATTTTTTATAAAAGGGCATGGAGGAACTACCAGTGCTAATCTTGTCTATAATTACTATTTAGTATCTTGACTAAGATCTTTAATATGAGTTCCTCAGAAAAAGATGAAATGATTACCCAGATGTGTTGGATGAAGTGGTACCTCACCCAACTGCCACCTTCACTGGCGTCAGCAGCCAGTCACAAGCTGCAAAGGATTCAAATACATGTTGCAGAAATTACTGAAACCTTCCCCCACATTCTCTGTCTAGAATGGAGTCCAGAAGGATAAGTCAATAGGACGGAAGGGGTCATTTATTCCACCCCCAGTAGTCTACCTGAAATAAATGGATATCTGATGTCAGTACTCATTGGTACTGCTCATATACAATGAATTAGTCTTTCACCCGTTTTTAGGTCTTAGGCAAGACTTTTGATGTGCCTGAAATATATGTAGTATACTTATTTCTAAGGGCTTTTAGACAGACTGCTTCATTCGTTGGGCTGTTGTTGTGTCATTCATATTTTCTTCCACCTATTACAGCATACTGCTTGGGACAAAGTGTCAGCCAGTTTCAGTCATTGGCTCACTTCATCGTGAGTGATGTAATTCTGCCCGTTCATAAGAAGCATGTAGGAAAGTGAATCATGAATTGAAGTGGATGGTAGTCCATTACACATAATAAAGTCGCTAACCTGTTCGGTCCAGTCAAAGGTATAAATAATTTAAACCTGATCTCAGCCTCTAGTAGCCATGGCACACAACAGACAGGCTAAACCCAAAGGAATTTTCAAAGCAAAGCATTTAGAAGTACCCAAACAGTTAAAGGTCAAAAACACACCACAATAAAAATCCCACTCTGATACAAAATAGAGAAAACATGAATAAGCAAAATGACACCAAAGCAACAAACAACCTATGAGGGAAGCTGGAAATATGTTTTTTTAAAGATTTAAAAGAAAAAGCACCAAGAAAAAGTGAAGCACCAATGATAACTATGTTCGCGGTTGACCGCAACCTAAATGCAATTTCAGGCTGACTGCGATGGAGCACAGGTCAGATACACCAAGTACAGCCTGCAACCTTGCCCCACTGGAGGATTTCAACTTCCATATCAGAGAATAAATTCCAAGGTAAAATCACTGAGTAGGACAAGGTTGCAGACTGTATCCAAGAAGAGTTCCACAAAGCCAGATAGTAGTTGGATGGGGTCCTGTTGAATCTGTTGGTTTGAGCGGGAAAAGCTCAGAGAGGGAAAATTCAAATTTCTTGGCCAGAGAAGCGCTCTTGTTGGCCCAATACTTTTCGCACATTCACCTGGTCAAGACTTCTACATTTGGATTAGCCTCTTTTTTGGAACTCAGAATCCTTCAGTGGGACAAGGTTGCAGGCTGAATACGTTCATAAGTTTCATGAGGCCGGAAACCTTCTTGCCAAGGGCCCCCTAAAACGGACTTGATGCTGCAGAGAAGCTTCAAGAGGGAGTAACCTGTTTCATTAGCCCCGTGAAATCGCACCTTGTGCAGATCAGCTTCAATGATTGGTCCCAGGCCTCCTTAAGACTGGAAGTCCAAACAGCATGTGCGGTGCTTCTGACCCTCCACAGATCCTTAGGGTAGCACATTTATGCTTGGCACCAGCTAGTGGGTGGGGGAGTGGGGCTTTCTAAACAATGTGGTACCAGGGGCAACCGTACCCAATTTCAAAGCAGTTCCTGTTTGCCGTATTGCAAATAATCCAACAGTGCACCTTATTACCAAACTCCAAGATGCAGAAATAATTTTTCCCCTGTGCAGAGCCCGTGAGCCCTCTGTTCGACCTGGCATCCTTGTCGTAGTTTCCCCTACTTTTTGCTTTCAGACCTCCTGTTTGTGCTGACAGTTTTTTTTCTGACCTTAGGATTCTGCACACTTTACCACTGCTGACCAGTGCTAAAGTGTTTGTGCTGTTTCCCTAAAACGTGGAAACATTGGCTTATCCCCAATTGACATATTTAATTTACTTATAAATCTCTTGTAAAATGCACTACATGGGCCCAGGGCCGGTCAACTAAATGCTACTATTAGGCCTGCAGCATTGATTGTGCTCCTGACCTGAGTAGCCCTTTAAACATGTCTCTGGACTGCCATTGCACAGCCTGTGTGTAAAGTAAACCTTTTCCCAGGCCCAAACTATCTATTTGAATACATATGTCACCCCTAGGGCTGGCCCTAAGCAATCCCAAGAACAGGGTGCAGTGTATTTAAAAAGTAGGACATGTACTTTTAAATTCTGCATGTCCTGGTGGTGAAAACTCTGCAACTCCTATCTCTCCCTTTGGTTAACATTGGGATTACCTTATTACAATGTACACACGGAAATCACAAACTGGAAGAGATAGTGTGAAGATTGGGGTGTATAATTATATGATATGGTTGAGGGGCCCTATCAGGTTCATTTTCTTAAACTCATGCTCAACCCTGGGTAGTCGTGGCTTAGCAAAGGAACTATATGCAAAGCATTTCATAGCACCAAACAATGAAATAAAAAAGTCACAACATACGAAATAAGGAAAACATCAATTTGTATGAATTGTTAGTATTATCACATTTAACTGCAAGTGCAAACAAGCATTGGTCCACAAAAACTTTGGAAACCTTTGAAAAGTTTGAAACCGTTAGTGAAGCTACTCTGGCCCAGGTTGGGCAACCAATTCTGGGAGGACAGAAGTCTATGGGGTCAGAGTGGACACTTTGGACAGTTACCTAGGCTACCAGGGCATTTTTAAGGCAAGAGACAAACTTTACAGGACAACCACCATGGACATCAACAGAGTGGTCCTGATGCAGAGGGATGCAGGTAAAATATGCTAAAAGGATGCTCAAGTTGTGGTGCTGTTCACAGGGGTGTCTTTGTGGGTGATCCTCAGTCCACGGGTGAAGTGGAGCAAACTTGGTCACAGAGATCGGGGGCCCTCTAAATTCCTCTACATTGCAGGAGCAGACCAGCCGATTCTGCGCTACTGGTCAGTCAGCACTGCATTTGAGGCGAAATCCTAAGGTGGGGGCTAGTGTCTCTTGGGTGCGACAAAGCCAGACTTGGATAGCAATCCTGGGCCAGGTAGACTCGGGTGTAACTATTGCCTGTCTTGAATTTATCCTATTGGGTCCCAGACGACTGGTAAAAGCAAAACCTCTGCAGTGGCTACCAACTTCTTGGTTTGGGCTTCTTCAGCTCTTTTGTCCTTGGAGCTGGTTCCAGGAGATCATTTGACTGATCCTTGGAGCCACTGCTAAAGGTTGGGGATGGAAATCAACTTTTTTTCCAGTCCAGGAGCAGCAGGCACAGTCCAAATGTTGCTAGCGCAAAGTGCAGCAGGTGCAGTCCCTCTGACAGTGCAGACTCTCTTTGTGTGGGCTCAAGGGCAGCAGGGCAGGCCATCTTCAGTCATCTTGCCAATTCCAGCGTTATCTGAGGGTCAGAGTGCTACAGGTGCCATATTTATCCCAGGAAAGTGCCCTGAGGGGACAATGTGGTCACCAGCCAATAGGCTACTGGGTCCCCTCCTACCAAGTGACAACGTTCTTGTGATGTGTGGCATCTGGCTATCCCAGAATGTTATGATTATGACCCTTTCAAGATGGCACAACCCTTCCTCAGTGGATAGGAGCTTGATAGCCTTCCTGCAAGGTGTGGCTACCAACTGTTAGACCTGGCAGCCCTTGGCGTTGTTTCCCTGTACTTTTTGCTTCTGACCTCCTGTTTTTGGATTCTGTGCTGTAATTTGTTTTTGCTGGTTTAGATACTCTGGGCACTTTACCACTGCTAATCAGTGCTAAAGTGCAAGTGCTCCCTGTCTAAAAGATATTGGTAATTGGTTTTCCATGATTGGCACATTTGATTTACAGGTAAGTCCCTAGTAAAGTCCAGTATGGGTGCCCAGGGCCTGTAAATCAAATGCTACTAGTGGGCCTGCAGCACTGATTGTGCCACCCACATGAGTAGCCATGTAAACTTGTCTCAGACCTGCCACTGCAGTGTCTGTCTGTGCAGTTTTGCACTGCCAATTCGACCTGACAAGTGTACCATCTTGCCAGGCCCAAACCGTCCCTTTTACTACATGTAAGTCACCCCTAAGGTAGGCCCTAGGTAGCCCCGTGGGCAGGGTGCAGTGTATTTAAAAGGCAGGACATGTACTGGTGTGTTTTACACCTGCCACTCTGCCTGTTGCTTTGTTTTACTGGTCTGCTGCTTCTACCTTAAGAGGGAAATGACTTGACTTTGCTTTCTGAAATCCTGCTTGTGAAGTTTCTTCAAGGGCTTGGACTGAGCTTGCCCTCTGTTCTGAAGTCTCAGGAACATCAAAGACTTCATCTTCCAGTGACTGGGCTCTACTGCTGAGAGTCCTGACTTGCTAAGTGGTGCCAATTCCAGTCCCTGGGCCCTTAGAAGTGGAAGCTGGTAACCTGCAGGGGAAAATCCATGCGCTGCTGTATGAGCAGCAGAAAAATCAATGCAGCGCTTGCACCGTGGAAGAAGAATTGACGCATCGACGCAAAATTGATGCATCGCCAGCTCAGCGTGGATTCATCGCTGACGTGCATCTGGATTTTTCCACACATCACTCCTGGGCATCAAAATCTTCAACATCACTGCACGGACCCAAGGCTGCTGGTCTGGAAACTGCATCACTTGCACAGAGGGAGAAAGAATCGATGCAAGGCCTCACTTGCGAGTAAGGATTTGACGCATTGCTTGCTTTTCCAACACACAATCGCCTGTGCGGCATTATTTTTCACGCATAACCAGTACTTTGTGCTACCACAATGCATCCATTGATTTCTATGGATTAGGACTCTTGTCACTTTAAAAAATCATATCTTTGCTTGTGTACGTTGGTCTTTTGTTGTTTGGTCTTGTTTGATTTAGATAAATATTGGCTCTTTTTCTAAACTGATGTGGAGCCCTTTTGTGGTGTTTTCACTGTGTTACTGTGCGTGTTTGTACAAATACTTAACACACTGCCTCTGAGATAAGCCTGACTGCTTGTGCCAAGCTACCAAGGGGGTAAGCAGGGGTTATCCTAGGTCTGTATCTCCCTACACTGATTAGAGTGAAGGTCCCTGCTTGGACAGAGTGCAAGCTGACTGACAACCAGAGACCCCATTCTAACAACACCCATAGTAAAACCAGTTTGGGGGCGACTTTTCACCTTGCCCTTGTCTCCACTTTGTCTGCTGAAACAAAAGGCATCCTGCTCTGGCACTACTTCCATCACAAAGGTGGCCTCACCTTTAAGGCCTGCCTGAGTGGTCATCCTAGGAGAGCAGACAGCACCTCACCCTGTGGCAATTGCCTTTCTTCCTGGGCCTGGGAATCATTCACATGTCTCCCACCTGTCCTCCAGGCAGTCAGAAAGCTGTCTATGTGCCTGGACCTTTGTGAGGCTGGTGGTCGAGCTCGAGTACAGAGTGGTGACTTTCCAAAAGTTGCTAAACTTTAACTGTGGTATTAAATTCGACCTGGTCAGGATTAATGCCACGATTAATTTGATACTTTTCATGACTTTACATGACCCAGTTAGATAATCTTATTCAGGAGTTAGCCAGGTTGAGGTGCCAACTCGTAACGATATGACGCTATGTTAACCAATGGGACTACTAACGTTATTCACAGCAAAATGACAATTTGGAAGTGTTGCTGTTAAGACATATTAAAAATATGTGCTCTACTTAACAAAATATAGCTCCCTACTATTGGGCTCTATAGGCCTTCCTTAGGGGAAACATATATATTGTTAAGGGATAGAATGACTTCGGCCGTTGGTGTGAAGAGCAAAGCTGAATTGGCAGTGTAAAAGGCTTCTGCAGTGGCAAACTGGAAGCCGTTTTGTACTTTGTCACACTTAAGGTGGCACAAACAGTGCTGCAGTCCTGAGTGGATACTCCGTCTTATGTGCCTTGGGTACCCTGAGTATCATATACTAGGGACTTGTAAGAAAGTCAGTCCCTGCCAATTGGGTGTATCCAGTTCAGCATGCAATTTATATAGAGTCAGAAAACTGGCACTGAGGTCTGGTTATCAGGTGTCAGTGCACTCTCAGAGAAAAAAAAACCAGCAGTATCACTCTAGAAATGTGGGGGTGAAAAGGCAAAAAGAGGCATTTCTTTACGGAAAGACTCTTCAAGTTTGGTGTCTTTGGAATCACAATTTTAAATCCTAATGTATGTTGAAATCAGATTTTTAACTGCAATTCTGAAAATGCCACCCTTAGAAAGTTGGCTTTTTCTTGCCTTCGTCATTTGGTGTCAGCTGCCTGTCTCTGATCAGGTGCCTGGGGTGGGGGACAGCTGGGCTTTGTATATTCCCCTTAGACAGTCACACACAAAGGGAGCTTAGGTGTGACTTGATGGGCCATCTGTGTTTAGATGGGCCATCCTGGGCAGGATGGGATAGAGGAGCTGGGCACAGCCTCACTCACACCTGAATAGGTGATGTTCTCTCCACACACAAAGGGCTGCATACCCCCGTAGTGAGTTTGGAGCCAGGCCAGGACATCTGTGCACATCAAGGGCATGTCTCTGAAGTCTCATGCACATCAAAGGTACCAGAGGGTATAAGAACTGGACCTCAGATACAACCATTTCAGTACACTTCTGGACCTGTGGATACTCTGCCAGGAAGAAGGACTGCTGTGCTGCTGAAGGCCTGACACTCTCCTGGCCTGCTGTTTTGCTGGACTCCTGCTTTACTGTGCTGACCTGTGCCTGCTGCCCTCTTGCCTGGAAGTGAGAAGGGCTGGATCCCTCCAACCCAGGAGCCAGAGTGACTCCAAGGGATAGTTAGCTGGCCTCCTGATCTGAAGTATGAGGGACATAAAAGACTTCCAACCACCCTGCTTCAGCATTTGGACGCTACCATCTGTGAGTCTGCCCTGCCAAGTGGTGCCACCCCAGTCCTGGACCATTGGTAGTGGGCCTGAGGTGTTTTCTCCAGCAGAACAGATGCATACATTGATGCGGGAGCAGATCTGATGCATCGATGCAACCGACCATATTTCAGACTTAGGGCCTCATTCTGAGGCCGGCGGGCGGCGGGCGCCGCCCACCTGGCGGGAACCGCCATATGGCCGCTCCGCGGTCAAAAGACCGCGGAGGCCATTCTGGCTTTCCCGCTGGGCTGGCGGGCAACCGCCAGAAGGCCGCCCGCCAGCCCAGCGGGAAAACCCTTCCCACGAGGAAGCCAGCTCCGAATGGAGCCGGCGGAGTGGGAAGGGTGCGACGGGTGCAGTAGCACCCGTCACGAATTTCAGTGTCTGCTAAGCAGACACTGACATTCAAAGTGGGGCCCTCTTACGGGGGCCCCTGCAGTGCCCATGCCAGTGGCATGGGCACTGCAGGGGCCCCCAGGGGCCCCATGACACCCCTCACCACCATCCTGTTCCTGGCGGTCGGAACCGCCAGGAACAGGATGGCGGTGAGGGGGTCGGAATCCCCCATGGCGGCGCAGCAAGCTGCGCCGCCATGGGATATTCCTCAGGGCAGCGGAAAACCGGCGGGACACCGCCGGTTTTCCTGTTCTGACCGCGGCCATACGCGGTCAGAATGCCCTGCGGAGCACCGCCAGCCTGTTGGCGGTGCTCCCGCCGACCCCGGCCCCGGCAGTCCTTGACCGCCGGGGTCGGAATGACCCCCTTAATATGTAAAGAACTTCAATTTATTGGGTGACTTTACCATTCATGTTGAAGACACTGACAATTCGGAGGCCAGATCCTTGCTTTGTGATCTGGCTGCATTAGAAGTGGTTCAACTAGTTAATGGTCCTACCCATGCCAAAGGCCACACCATTGACTTGGTCTTTAGCAACACTACTGACTTAAACTCCATGACCCTTCCCCTCTGATCTAGTCGGATCATTAATTAATCACACTTAATCTCGTGGTCCCCATCACTCACATACCTTGTCCCACTACAACGCATCCGTTCCGAAAATGGCACAAACTTAAGGCAATCGAATGGACCAAGACCCTCGAATAGCTCAAACCATCTTTCGTCGACCACCCCACCAGGTTTGCAGTGATATTTAACGGTTGGATCACTAAAACCCTGGATATAGTACTCCCTTACTCAATGAAAGTGAGGTGTCACCACAGCAAATGTGTACCCTGGTTCACTCCTCACCTTCACTCTTTAAAGAAAGATTGCAAGCGTCTTGAGAGAAGATGGAGAAAATCATATGACACCCAGCTAAAGGTAGAATATAGAAAAGCAATTAGATACTTCCACCTGGAAATTAATTAAGCCCAGGCCACATATTATACATCAAGAATTAAACAGGCTTCAAATTTCCCTAAGGAGATTTTTCAAATACTTAAAGAAGTGTCACAGCCTAATACCTAGAGTGAGCTCCTGGAGGCCTCCCAAGAGCACAGTAACAATTTAACGCTTTTCTTCTAAAAAAAGATAGTAAACATATATTCGGCTTTACCTGGAAATGTAAATCCTCCTTTTAATCCTACAACTCAGCACACATCACATAATATTTCCCTGTCACACTTTCCCCTCCTTACAGCTGAACAGGTCTCCAATTCTTTAGCCACGCTAAAATCCGACTCCCCCTTGATCCAGCCCCTCACTATGTACTCACTCTGGGGTCTCCTATTATAGCCCCAGTGCTCACTGATCTACTTAACTTTTCCCTTACGGAGAGCCTTGTCCCAGAATTTTGGAAACAAGCTATAGTTAAGTCTCTTCTGAAAAATCCCCATCTAGATGCAGCCGTCTTAAACAATTACAGACCTAACTTCTTGCTGCCAGCAGTCTTCAAAATAATAGAAAAGCATGTTAACAATCAGCTTTCAGACTTTCTTGAAGAGAATAATCTTCTTCATCCCCCCCAAATGGGCTGTAGGCCTCTACATAGCACTGAGTCTGCACTGTTAGCAGTCATAGAGGAGGCTAGAAAGTGTCTTGATCAAGGTAGTGCAACAGCTGTCATTCTTCTTGATCTAAGCACCGCCTTTGATACAGTTGATCACAGCACATTATTTGCAAGAATGGTGGAGCTTGGAATTACCGGTAGTGCCGTGAGATGACTCTCCTCCTTTATGGAGGGAAGGACTTTTCAGGTACTAGATTGGTCTTTTTTATCAAATCGTATATCGTTCAAGTGTGGGGTACCTCAGGGCTCCTCCCTCAGCCCCACATTGCCCAATATATATATGTCTCTATTGGCAGAGATTGTGAGACCCTACCGCCTCTCAATGGTTTCATATGCAGATGACACTCAGTTGGTATTCTCTTGTTCCACCAACTGTAACTCTGAAGGCTCGGCTCTTACACCATGCATACAGGCAGTGACCAGATGGATGTCAGAATGCAAATGGAAGTTAAATGAAGATAAAACCGAATTAATGATACTAGGGTACTCTACCCCTCTGGGGCTGCATCCTTCTACCTTTGATCCCATAAAGAACTTGCCCCCTCCTAAAGAGAACATTAAGAGTCTAGGAGTCTGGCTAGACCCGCGACTCATGATGGACCATCATGTAAAAAATATCTCCGCAAGTTGTTTAAGTCTGCTTAGGCTTCTGAGGAAAGACCTGAGAATTCTGCTATTCGTGGCCAAAAGACTAATTATTCAGTCCCTTATTATATCCCGGCTAGACTATGGTAATGCCTTATACCTTGGCTCGCCAAAGTATATAAGCAGAAAACTTCAGGTGGTCCAGAACGCCCCTGCTCGTCCTCTCCTAGACATACCTAGACATGTGTTGGTCAAAGAGACCATCGCCGCCCTTCCCTGGCTCCCGGTGGCACAGCGCATAAAGTTTAAAGCTCTGTACTACATTCATACGTCCCTATACAATAGAGGCCCTACTTTGCTAAAGTCATTAGCCTCCTTCTATACGCCTTCCAGACAGCTTAGATCCTCATTGGCTGCATTAGCTAGACTTCCAGCTGTAAAAAAAGCTAGATGGGGTGGTACCTCTATGGCTTATTTGGGAAGTAGGCTATGGAACTCCCTTCCCCTCAACCTTCGACTGACTAGCAATGAGCTTCCCTTTTGTCGACTGCTTAAGACTTGGCTATTCAGACTATAAATCTTAGGCTGTATTTTGAGGGACTGCAATCAGCGCTGGGAGGCCTTTGGGTAGCCATGGGCTTTACATATCCCTATAACATAACATAATATAACATAATATAACATAACTTCGTAGGTCAGAACTGGCGCAACAAACTCACATTGCCTCTGTACCCTGCATTTTGGGACCAATGCATCACCTTCACAACTACAAATGTGCATCTCCCATTGACTGCAGCCTCAGTGATGATGCGTAACCTCTGTATCGCAGCTTCACTGCTCATCGGAACCAGCGCATCATCTCGACTGCACCAAACATCCTCAACACCAGCCTTTGCATTGCAAGCCCTGTCAACAGAATCCTTGACGTTGATGCTTTAGGATCTCACATCGCAGCCTCACCACATCTCGGAACCAACATATCACCTCAGCTGTGTGACACATATTTGTTTCAGATCCACACAACTGTCTGCAACCAGGATTTAAGGTACTTTGGTTAAGCGGGACTAACTGGGTCCCTCTGACCAGCCCTCACTCCATCGCAGTATGCCTGAACTTTTGACTTTGTCCCGGTGCAGTGAGACCAGATATCTCCAGTTGGTGCTTCTTGTTTCTAAGCACTATTTTACAGATTATTCCTTGGAAATTCATAACTTGAGTTCAACTAATTGGATCTTTGTCATTTTGGTCTTGTTTTGTTTATTCAATTAAGTTCTATTTTTCTAACACAGTGTGGGATCCTTTTGTATGGTGTTTTCACTGTTTTACTGCTTGAAGTGTCCCACAGATACTTTACATATTGCCTTCAAGTTAAGCCTAGCTACAGGTTAATTTGGGATTTGCATGTGCCTTACCCTGACATAAATTGTGGTTGCTGCTTGACCAGAGTTCACACCCCAGTCAACCAACAACCAATTAAAAGAGTGGTTTCATTATTTTTGTAGCCGTCCCAAAATTGAGATAGAAGAATTCATATTTTAATCTCAACTCTAGTATCTCATAGGACAATTGGATCATTCACAGTAACAATAACATTTGGGGCTTGTCACTGCAGTGACATGGTGACATGACATTTCTGCTTGTCTCACTCTTAAAGCTGTTCACTCTACTTTGTTGGCTACATAGTCAACATAAAGATGACATATTAATTTTTAAAACCAAAGGCCCATATTTATACTTTTTTAGTACCGCATTTGCTCTGCTTTTGATGCAAAAACGGCGCTAACCTACATAATACAATTGCAAGTTTGCGCCACTTTTGTGTCAACAAAATTTTGCAAATGCAGCGCTAAAAAAGTATAAATATGGGCCTAAGTTTTTTGACTGTCAAAAGGGTTATTTTGACAAGTTGGGCTGCAGGTTTAAGCTTCAGCAGTCAAGCTGCAATTATAGGCTTGAAGATGTGTTTTCTTGTCACACTAGTAGATGGCACAATAAGTGCTGCAGCCCACAGGTAGTATTTAACTTTCAATGCCATCAATGTATTTTCTGCACTATACTATAGCCTTATAAGGAAGTTAAGCATATCAATTAGGAGTTAGACAATTCAACTGTTTCGAAGATGAAAGCGCATGCACTGAGGCCTGGACAGTAATGTTCCAGTGCACAGAGACAACCATAACAGCAACAGAGTTATGCAAAAAATGGGAATGAGGTGCTAAAAGCGGGTTTTCTCATAGAGTTGTCTGCACATAAAGTCGTTCCTCTCAGTACTGGTGTATTTCAAGTTGAAAATATATTTTTTGCCTTTTGTCAATATGTATTTTTGTATTGGTGAGGATCCAATAGCTGTTGAAACGATTAGGTAGTACAAAAACCATGACAAAATGAGCAGCTAATTCCAGAGCTATTGTTTTTCCCCTTGAGTGTTTAATTGGTCACCACAAATAATGTGCAATACGCTCTATAATTGAGCAGAGATAAGTTGATGCAGTATGTGTATCTTGTGTTTACATGTGTATTTACATTTGTATGTGTATCTTTTCTTTCTTTGAACTGTTATGCTTTGTTTCATCATCATAGAACCTTCCTTAAGTTTCTGGAGTTCTTCGGTTGCCACTTGCCGTCCTGGTTTCCTCTGTACTGGACGTGTATGCCTGCCATGGATCCCAAATAAAGAAACTTACCTTTTTGGAATACAAGCCTATGTAAGAAGTTTCTTTGGATGGTCTGTTCTTCCTCTCACCGTACCATACCACATTTTATGGTACCAGAAGTGGGGTTGCAGAGATTTTATCTTGAAGAGGAAGTATGTTACGGATCCACTGACCGGCAAGAAGAAAAGAAAACATTTGGAGTCTTTGAAAGTGTGTATCAGAGAGTTCATTACCTTACATCCGCCTTTCTTCCGACGTCTATGAGGTACTTTTCATAATTTTGGCTGGTGAACTTTTTTGCACATAACGGGCATGGACAGGCTCACGCTCTGAGGGTGCGTGCGGGCATGGACAGGCTCACGCTCAGACTGTGCATGCGCTTGCCTGCGTCCGACGTTCGGCCATTGGAGCTTGAGGCCGTGGATGCTTGGCTATTGGCGCAATAGTGGAACGACGCGACTTTTAAACTTCACTGGTCACGATCGCCAGCATACACGGGCGGTTGGTAGGATACATAATAACAAAGTCTTCACTGGCTTGGCGTTGCCTGGAAACGCACTTGGTGAACGTCGCTTCCGGGAATATTGTACAAAGCGGCTTAATCATCTTGCCAAAAGGGGAAACGACACAATTCCTGCAATGCGTTTAATCGGTCTTCGGCTGTTGGTATTAACTGGAAGAGAAGGAGAAAATAAACGTGCTGCGTACATTGTTTGTATTTCCACCAACTTACTAAGCGAAGAAGGTGGAAAGGAGGAAGAAAGGAAGAGAAGCAGAAAGGAAAATAAATAAATACTTTGAGTGTTTTGTTTTTGCATCGGTTCCTTGTGGACATCCGGGGGGGAAGCATTTTTTTAAAATTTAGGTGTAAGACTTTTCTATCTTCTGTGTGTTGTTGTTTTGTATCTGGGCTATCAGTCTGTGAAGGTGTTGTTAGTTCAATATGGCGACAAATAACACAGTGGTTCAACCTCCACCATTTTTACCAAAGGCTGGAAAACCGGAAATAAGGTGGAGTGAGTGGGTGAGAATCTTTGAAAATTATCTTGTTGCTATTGATGCCAATGATTATTCGCCAGCCAGAAAATTGGAACTCCTGTTTAATCATTTGGGAGTTGCAGGGCAACATGTTTTTGATAATGTGCCTGCTATTCCACTGCTGAATGATGAAAATGTTGTCTGGAATGTGTATATTGAGGGTAAAGAGAGAATTAAGAAACAGTATTCTGCCGAATCGAATGTGCTCTTGGAGAGGTTACATTTCCGATGTGCAAACAGTCAAAGGATGAATCTGTGGATGAGTATTTAGCTACTTTGTGTGTCCTTGCTGCAAAGTGTGATTTTGGAAGTAACGTGGATCTACTTATTAGGGATCAGTTTGTCTTCCATTGTTACTCCAAGAAGATTTAGGAACGTCTTTTAGCATGTTGTAATCCCTCTTTGGATGAAGCCATTGACATGGCAAAAGCTGTTGATAGGTCCATCATTACGTCTAAGGTGGTTTGTGGACAAAATGAACAGGCTACTGTTAGTCAGGTATGTGATGATTCGGATCTCTGTTATATCAAAGAGAGATCCTTGAAGCAGAGCAAAGGGCAATTACTTTGCTATCTTTGTGGTTCACGCAACTACATTGGAAATAGACAGTCTTGTTCAGCACTGGGAAAGAAATGTATCAAATGTCAGAAGTTGGGTCACTTCCAAGCAGTTTGTAAACAGTTTGGACATGGTAACAAATCTTTGCAAGGTGGGGCGAAGGTGAAAATTAATAATGTTTACACTCTAGATGGAGATGGGTTGTCTCAGGACTGTACAAACAGACTATCTAATGTTGTGTTGACTGTAGATGTTTATGGTCACGATGACTTGAATGTTGTGAGGAAAGTTAAAGGACCGATTTGTCAAGCGGTTATTGATTCTAAAGAAGTTACGGTTATGGCTGATTCTGGTGCACCAGTTACAATATTAGCAGACATGACTTATTACATGCTTTGGCCAGCATCTAAAGTTCTGCAGAGAGCTGACATTAATCCTAAAGCTTTTGGAGACCATGATATAGATTTGTTGGGCTTCTTTCCTGCTAATCTGGATGTATTGGGAAGGAGCATTGTAACTAAAGTGTACGTAGTGGTAAATGGTAGGGACATTATTGGATGGAAAGATCTGGCCAGACTAGGTATTGTTCTTCGCCCTGGATGTGATGTTCCTATAGCTTTAGGAGACATTCCTGAATGTGGAGCTAAAGATTCTGGGTTGTCTACCATCATCACTGATGATGTTAAGAGGTTGTTTATCTCTAAGTTCCTCAGTGTGTTTGCTGACCTTGTGGGTTCTGAAAAGGGTTTTGAGCACTTCATCAAACTTAAAGAGGGGGCTGTCCCAGTGTTGCACAAAGTAAGACCTGTTCCCATTTCTGTCTAGGGAACAGTTGAAGACCTTGCTTGACAAGTTGGATGAGGATGGAATTATAGCTCCCACTGACTCATCTGAGTGTGTTTCACTGATCGTTTTGACTAAGAAGAAAAATAGTGATCTTTGGTTATGTGTGGACCTCAGATCTCTTAATAAAAACATTCTTGTGGATTGTCTACCACTTTCACATATCCAGGAGCTCATTTCATGCCTAGGCAATTCTAAAGTCTTTTCTACTATAGATTTACACGCTGCGTATCACCAAATTCAACTTAGTGAGTGCTCACAGGAGCTTACTAGTTTTGTTACTCCATATGGTGCCTTTAAATATCTGAGGTTGCCTTTTGGTCTAGCCTCTGCAGCTAGTGTTTTTCAAAAAATGATGGACTCATTATTTGGCCATTTAAGTAATGTTTGTACATTTCAAGATGACATTTTGGTACATACTATGGACATGGATGAGTACAAAGAGGTACTTGACAAAGTTTTTTCCATTCTTCAGGAGGTTGGTATGACCATCAAAAGTGAAAAGTACAAGTTCATGGTTGACAGTGTGGAGTATTTAGGTCATACTATTTCTGCTGAGGGTATTAAACCAAAGCAGTGCAATTTGGAGGCGATCAAAGATGCTCCCTCACCATCCAATAAGGGTGAACTGCGTTCTTTCCTTCGTCTTTGTGAGTACTATTCAAGGTTTGTAAGTGGTTATGCTTTATTGGTTCATCCTTTTAGGCCATTACTGAAAAAAGGAAACAAATTTATTTGGAATGAGCAAGTGGTCAATCCGTCAAACAAGTTGTGTTGTCTGCTCCAGCTTTGAAGTTTTATATACCGTCTACACAATCTTTTATCACTGTGGATGCTATCTTAAAGGGGCTGGGTGCTGTTTTTGGGCAATGGATTGACGGACAGTAGCACACTGTTGCATTTGCGTCTAGAGCTCTATCAGTAGCTGAGGCCAACTATAGCACCATAGAGAGGGAGGCTCTTGAGTGTGTTTGGGCAGACCAAAGATTTAAAACATACATTTGGGGCACTTGTTGCACTATTTACACTGATCACAAGCCCCTTGTGTTTCTCATGAGTGGAAATGGTTTAGACAAAGCATCTGCCAGATTGGTACGCTTGCTTTCAAGATTGCAGGAGTACAATTTGGAAGTGAAGTATGTAGCGGGTGGTAAAAATATTCGTGTAGATTGCCTTTCAAGCCTGCCGCTGCCATATTCTCAAAATGTGAGTGAAGTCGATGATACTGAGTGTGTGGTGGGAGTGTTGGATGTTGTTTCTGCATCAGAAGGGATTTTTACTGAGCAAAACTGACATTCAGCGATGTCTAGGGTTGAGACACTACCTCAAGTTTTAGATTACGTCAAGCAAGGGTGGCCCAGTAAAAAGAAATACAATGGTGAATTAAGTACTTACCATCAGTTAGCACCAGTCTGTAGGTTTAGATTAGGTTTTGATTAAAAAACCTAAAAGAGTTTTCAAAGGTGAATCAAAGTTTTTCTCTGCCGGCTAAAGTACTTCAAGTTACTAAGAATTCTGTTTTATTAGAGGGGAAAGGATGGTGGGATAGGAACAGTATTGTACCTATTACAAACACTCAAGCTGAAATCTTCAAACGAGTTTATTCAGGAAGGGAAACTGATGATAATTATAATGGTGTCTTTTTTAATGGTTTGACTAATAGTCAGTCTGTGAGTAGAGGGCCAGATGTGCAGGTTTGTCCTACTTTTGACCAGGGGAAATTCTTATGGTAATGACAGAGCTGATGTTACGGCTCCAGAGTATGTACGCACATGTAGTGACAGACTCTTTAAGTTTCCATCTAAATTTAACGATTATGTCATGGGTTAGTTGATTGATGATGTAATATGTGTATCTTGTGTTTACAGTTGTATTTACATTTGTATGTGTATCTTTTCTTTCTTTGAACTGTTATGCTTTGTTTCACCATCATAGAACCTTCCTTAAGGGTCTGGAGTTCTTCGGTTGCCACTTGCCGTCCTGGTTTCCTCTGTACTGGACGTGTGTGCCTGCCGTGGATCCCAAATAAAGAAACTTACCTTTTTGGAATACAAGCCTGTTTAAGGAGTTTCTTTGGATGGCCTGTTCTTCCTCTAACCGTACCATACCACAGTTACGTTCAAGCAACTGGATTTTTGTGGCGGAGAACCAATAAATATTTGGTGGACTTGTATCTGGTAAGGAAATTGTTAATAAAAATGTGTACTCTGGTGGGGCGTTTCCTAAACAAAGGCGATGTCTAAAGCTTTGTGCTAGCAGCATAAGAACCGCTGAGTGACTTGTAATGAAACACAATGTCATGGGTTAAGTGTCTTCAGTCAATTAAAACTTCCTTGCCATTCACTAAATTCATAGCCAGGATTCCATTTATAAAGAAAAACAAAAAATGGTTTGCTTCACCTATGTCACTGTGCAATACACAAACGTATTATTTACAAAAGTACAATTTGTCGTGCCTAAATACCCAAAAGCGTGCTACAGTTGAGCATGATTTCTAAGACTCTCTGGGTAGATAGTATAGGTGCACATTACTGTGACACTTGAGTTATGGTGAGATGTACAGAACACTATGGTCACTGGATTAAATGTTTGGCCTAGTAATGCAAACTCTTACTGGAAAGCAGATGTGAACATAAAGAATAATGTGGTAATTTCCAGCTATTGCAAGCAGCTCCTTGTAAACAGCTGAAAATGGCTGGTAATGGTTATACGTTAACACATTGGTGTACGAAACAAAATCTGCAAAAGATACAGATGTTATCTGTATAAGTACTTTGCAAACGAGTAAACACCGAGGTAGAATGTCTGAATAATGTAACAGCAGATAGATCTGTGGCATTACAAATGAGCCTTGTGAGCTCTTTTGCAAACCAGAACTATGGCTCCAGTAAGACAAACCAAAGGAGCAATCACCTCTAATCATAATATACCAGGGACCGGCTATATTAAGAGTTGGTCGCAAAATACTGCTCGCAATGTACTGA
The DNA here is from genome assembly GCF_031143425.1 of Pleurodeles waltl. Lineage (NCBI taxonomy): Eukaryota > Metazoa > Chordata > Amphibia > Caudata > Salamandridae > Pleurodeles > Pleurodeles waltl. Next base: position 622,449,506 of record NC_090438.1, on the reverse strand, counting down.
TAGGTTCGATAGCAAAATACCATATTGTAGTCAATCACAATTTGATCTACCTCATAAATATTAATACTATTAACATTAATTAGTAAAGAAGGTCACAAATTGCGGCCCACAAGGATTCGTAGAAATCTCAAGGATGTTGGCATGCCTGGGTTAGCAGACCACTATATCTGTGAATGATTTTAAATAAAGCAAACATTTTTTTTTTAAAGAAAAGTTTAGCATTTTTTTAAAGTAGACATTGGTCCACAGGACCACTACTTACTCTTAAAAAATGTTTCTGACAACATTCACAAAGAGGAAAGGGTCCAGTGAAGACCCCTTCCTGTTTGCAAATGGGTTACCACTGCCTTTGTGTAACCTGTAATATATTTATGTTTTGCAGACAGATTTCAGTCAAGGAACAGTAACACTTTATTCTGAATTGGTATTTGGAAGTGATGAACTAAACACACCCCTTCCAAATACCAATTCGGTATGTATTCACAAACACAAATTGTGATTCAGTAATGTGTTACAAAATCTCAATTTGGCTATGTTACATACAATTTGGGGATGTGCATTTTTTGCAGTTGCAAATGGCCCAAAATTGAAAAGTGAAACCTAAGTGACCACTGACAAACTTAATACATCCTTCCGCAGGTCTTTTTTTTATACATTAGACATATGTTAAGTCTTTCTTAGTACATGGGTGCACTATGGCTTACTGGTGGGTGCCAGGGTTTGTGTTTATTTAGGAGATATTGTCCTGACTGAGGCAGCACTGTGCAATGTGAGGTAATTTGGTTTACCATGACTTTGAGCAAATTAGTCCTTATGGTCTTGATTCTCAAATATTTGTGCACCAAAGCTTCTGATCACTCTTCTGGGGATGGTGAGTTTAGCTGCCTCTGTGCCGTTTAACCTGTTCAGCAGGTGCACTGCCTTCGTATAGATTCAGCACGTGGTCTTTCAGGAAGCATGACATGAATGCCTCAGCAGCAGTGCTTAATTTGAGCCGGTGGTTTCTGGTGCAGGGCACCCACACTTATTTTTGAGCGCCAGCACTTATTTTCTGCATCAGGCAATCACTGCAATAAAAAGACACATGTGGGAAAGATGAAGCAAAGAAAAATGGAAAAGTGTCATCAAGAGAGAAAGCAGAAAGCTGCAGGAGTGAGCTGAAGGGGCATGGAGTGGCTGTGGATGAATTAAAGTGGCCTGAGATGGCTTTAGAATTACACTGCCTCCGTATTCTGTGTTTAAACATTTAAATGCAGCAGCCCCTTGTTTCTGAGGAGAGCTTTGGGCACCGGCACGTTTTTATTTACAAATTAACCACTGCCTAGCAGTGTCCCTTCTAATCTACAACTTCAGTGCTCGACCATCTGGGCATGTGGCTGAATGCCTAGCGGTTTTGGACTTTGGTTTTACTGTATTTCACTCTCCCCTTTTAATCGATATCTGGGATACGTGTTAGCATTGTTATTGATGCCCGGTGTGACAATGTGAGGATTCATGCCACTGTTATTTACACACCACTGCAAATCCACATTAAGCTGTAGCCCTTGGGAGTCACCTATATTGTACCTCCTCTCCCCGATTTATGTTAACTTCAGCTGATTTACTATAGAGATTATTCTGGCTGCTTGGGAATCATCTGTCTGAAATGTCTCTTTGACCATATGCAGTCCTGAGGATGGCTCTTTAAATTATCCATTGGTATATGGGGGTATTTATAGATTAAAGTCCTTAGCCAAAATAACTTTTTTTTCACCATTTATTCTATCTGTGTTTCATGGTCCTAAATGTTCTGGTTTAGTGACGGCTACTGCTAACTCTTTGTACAGTGCTGTTTCACCGCACAGAACCTTGTGCTGTAAATGTAAGCTTTGATATCACTTATTTATAATATTTTTTAAATAGTTTTCAACTATATAATACAAAAGTAAAGAATTATAATATTGTTGTGTATGTGTCACTCTTCTGGCTATTATTATTATATCTGATGCGTAGTAGAATTGTTTGACTTAAAATCAGTGGGGAGAACCATTTTTTGCTTAATAGTTTTATACCCTGGTTCCTCTCAACCTTTATGTCACCCTGCTGTATATACATCACTTCACAAACTCATCATTTTGTTAAGGCATATTCCACACCCTGATTCTCAGAATAATAACACCTGGAAATGTACCCACACAAGGTGGAACTACAGATTAACCCCGGCCCTCTGATATACCTCCATAAAGAAAATTGTTCTCCAAGATTTTCATTTTTCATCTGTGTTTTTGGATCATTAGAGAAGTAATTTAGCTTGGGCAGATATGGCTGATCCGGGCCGAATTTTTCTGGACGACATTTTAAAACATGGTTGCTGTGTTGCAGTGATGATCTAATATTTCAGGAACCATGAGACCTATATTCTTTATTTTGGTATCTAAACATATTTTTGGGGGGTCAAGTAGTCTTATAGAGACAGAAAATACCTCTGCAGAGCAATCCTTCTGTCATTTTCCAAAATGGCGGTTCTAATAGAGGAAGAAGAGACATATATAGAAATTAAACAATTAATAATGGTGTTTAATACTTTTATGTATACACCACACAATGTTTATGATGTTAATATGAAAAAAATAATGTTTATTACTCCTGTTTTAGACACATTTTCATAGTACACCTTTTTTTTGGCAATCGCTCATGGTACATTTGCAGAATGTTAAACATTTGAGAAGAGCATATCGACAGGGACATCTTTTTGTAGCATACAAGTACGTGTAAGTTCTGTGGGTAGAAGCTTTAGAAATTTTGTAGATTTTAGCACCCCATCAATAACTTCACAACCAAATTCACACAGATCTTTCTCTACATCTGTATGGTCCAAAACATTTACACATCATCTGATCAAGTAGAATGCTCTTTTAATGTGTCCATGCACATAATATGACGTTGGTGGAAGGTCACTTAGCTGGACTGATCTCTTGAACTCACTGTACCGAAGAATGTCAAATGTGTGACAGTCAGAATACGTTTTCCACACATGCACAAAGTGTTTTTCTATGTCTTTAAAGTCACATTCTTCTTCTGTCTCAGCAAATCCTTTTAGAAACTTCTCAGGTTCAACAGTTAAAGCTTCCAATTTCGCTTATACTGTCATCACCCATGAGAATATGTGCCTTGATAAGAACACCGGGCATCTCTGGGCCAAGTTTCTTGTACAGAATATGAAGCAGGATTAAGTGTATTTTCTCGCCTGTTCCATAACGTATCCATAACTCTGGCAATCCTTGACTTATGAACATTGCAACAAATCTAAGTAGCACAATAATAACATTTATGTCATTTGACAGTACAATTACTGAATTGGAACCATTTTGAACAGCCCACTCAACATGTGGCACAACATAAAGGTCAGCTTCCTCCAATTTTCTGTTAAGTTCTTGACCAATGTGGCCACACCATTAGAATATGTGTCTGCAGGCACCAACTCCTCATTGACAATTATTTCACTTGCAATAATTGAAAAGTCAGTGTTCACTGAAGCATCAGCAATGTTTTGGTGACTTAACATCTCCAAGTTAATCTTGTTCGATGTTAATGACCTGAATTTATCAAGTTGCACAGGTATAGGTGTCAAATTTTTGACACAGGGAAGAGCAATTGTTCCACTTGTAGACATTTGTCTGATTCGCTCACATTCTTTGACAGGTAGTTCAAGATAACTGTCAAATACAAAGTGCAGTTCTTGCATGGTGCACACTGACTTTGATATCTGTCGAACAGTATGAACTATCTCTCCAAATTTTTGCATGGATGAAATCTTGACCATTCGCAATTATGACATATAGTCCACCACAACAACAGTTTTCAATGAGGACACCTTTTCAAGCTGAAATGTTTCAGGTGAAAGGTTTTTTGTTTATTAGTTCTTGTATGAGTTTGTGCTTCACCAGTTTGGTTGCAGCATCTCCATCAAATAATGCATTTGTTGGAAGAAGATTATGCAACAGAATGTTCTTGATAAGTTTACCCCTTTCTTTTGCTACATCCATCTCTCTTTGTGCTTACGAAATGTGTTTTTTGTAACCTGTATTGTAGTGGCTGGTTAGATGAAACTCTTACTATGGCACTTAAAGCGTGGAAGTTTAGCTTTAGTGATTATGACAAACAGCTTTTTCTCTTTCACTACAAATAACTTCTGCTTCAGTTCTGCATATATTTTGTCATCTGTAGACATGTATTTATATCATTATTAACATATTGTTTGGTCACAAAGTAGTGTAGTTGCACAGGCTCATTCACTTCAAAGGGGTTTCCTTGCTGATGCATGAAATGAAGAAGGCTGTCAACATGTTTTTTAAAATGTCATCCTCTCTTTCCCACACGTTTGTGGTGAGAAACAGTTTCACGCTATCCCATTAATTTTGAATTTCTCATCTCTCTGAAAACATTGCCAAAAGAAAGAACTGTCATTGAGCAACATATTCACTATTACGTGTCTGACCAACAATGCATTTCTGTGATCTCTGGATAATTTTCAGTTTCATATCTGGAGCCACATCATTGAAACTGGATCATCTTCAGTTTCATATCTGGAGCCACAGCATTGAAACTACCCTCTCTCTCTTTTACCACATAATGGCCCTCATTAAGACATTGGCTACACCTGCTGCCTACATACCGTTGCCGTGGCTACCAGCCGCCCACCCGCATTATGACCCTCTCCAGAATTCCGCCAGAAGGCTGGCGAAATACCACCGACGGTCATGGCGCCGACGGTAAGGTGGCGCTGCTGTCAGCAGCAGCACCACGCCAGCAAAACACAACCTACCGTATCATGAGCAATGATATGGCCTGGCGGTGTTCTGCTGGCGGACGCTGCTGCTGACAGCAGCGCCGCGTCCCGTCTCCAGCTGGAGGGCCCCGGGCAAGCAGGTAAGTCAAGCTCTCTGACAGGAGAGCGGGTGGGGGTGTTGTGTGCATGTGTGGGGGTATTGTGTGTGGGGGGTGTCTGTTTATGAATGCGTGCATGAGGGTGTGAGTGGCGTTGACTGAGTGCGTGAATGCCTGAATGTGAGTGTATGTGTATGTTGTGTGTTGTGATGATGTGTGTGCGACAATGTATGTTAGTGTGTGTGTTGCGGTGTGTGGGTATGAAGGGGTGCATGCGTGGGTGGATGAGGGTATCCGTGTATGTATGTGTGCATGTGTGTGTGCATGTGGGTGTGGATATATGCGGGGGCAGGAGAGAGAGGGGGAGGATAGGAGAGGATTCTGGGAGGGAGGGGGGTGGCTTTGCATTATGTCTTTGAATAAAGTGCACCCTGTGCCTTGTTCACTTCTGAGATAAGATATGCACACCCTAATTTGTCATTCTTGTTCCAGAAAGCATTCAAATGCTATGTTTCTATAGCTTCAGATATGATGAGCATACCTTGTAACAAGCAAACATAATGAGTTCCGTTCAATACTGAGTGGACAGTTTTGCTTCCAAAGATTTCAGACTCAGTAAGTGCATCGTCTATGCCACATCCACTGAGATAAATTCCTGCACACTGCAACACAACTTTTGCCATGTGAAAACGCCCATCATTGGATAAAGATCATCAAATTCTACTGGATTGCTCATAAAAATGTCAGCTACAAAATAGAAAACACCTTCATCACAGAAAATTGGCAGGATAGGCTGGTCTACAAACTGAGCACGCACATTTTGGAAAGTTTTTAAGCTGTGTAAACTGCTACGTAGTTTGTGATTGGAGATGGTATTACTGGCAAAAACCCTACCTTCTTCAGTGGGAAAGTATTCTGGGAAATCAGAGCATAAATTCCAGCTCATCAAGGAAGTGGCTTTTCTTTATACTTCAGTCTTCACTGACTAAGCAATATGATAAATTCAGTTAAATCAGCTTTGCAGACCGGAGCATCAGGTAGAAGAAGATCCATGTCCTCGGCCACTTTGAAACTTTCTAGTAGACTGGGATACGTTGATGGCTTGTTGTGATTTTGCACACGTTGTCAAGGCAGTTGGGTTATAAGTTTGCAGCTACTTCATTAGTACAGTCTTGAAAAAGCACCATGGCAATATCATGTGTGCTGGATGTTCCAGACAAAGAAGAGATGTCTTCAAAATTGAAATTATCAAGAGCAGCAATTGTAAATCCTTTCCTGGTAAAGTGACTTGGAAGTGGTATGCTGTTGGATTCACAAGATTTTACAGCATGAGCTGCTAACAAGTTCTTGCTCTGTACTATGTCATTATAACTTGTTGATACAACAATCATATTCATTGAAGTGATTAGCTCTCTACTTTTTCACTTGTCATAGATTGTGTGGGCAGTCATCATGTGTAGCGAAGGTTTGTTTTTGCTGTGATGTAATTCATAAAACATTATTTGGAGAAGACAGTACATTTGCACAGCATGAGCCTTTCGGTTCAAGGGATTGTCTTCCACTTCTTCACTTATATCTTCAAAGCCATCATCAATATTGTCGGCTTCTGCTCCAAACTCAAGAACTTTAGTTTGCAACAGTTTTGCTTTGCTGATATTAAACACTGATGTAAAAATTGTTAAGATAACATCAGGCATTCTTGTTGACTCCCATGATTTAGGGAGCTCTGGGGCATCAAAACATTTGTCATAAAGTCTGAAATCTAAATATTTTAGGACATTTCTTGAAATGGTTCCTGCTGATTTTACTGCATCCTGTGATCTTATTTTGGCAGCAAGAACTTCAGGAGTCAAATCAGCTGAGAACACCACAAGCCGCTCATTCTTTTTGTTAGACTGACAAAAACAAATTCTGTCATTGTACATTCTCACCAGAAAAAGCTTAATTTCATTATTATGAATCAATACAGTTTCATCAATTTTGATTTTCATTTCTCTGATCTCATTGAGTGTGAACCCGTAGCCCGCACTCAAGAGTGGCTTTAAAACGTAATTTGCTATTTTAAAGAGTGCAAACTTAACTGAAGGCTGTCGGTTATGCTGCTGCTGGTAGCTCATTGTACATTCATATTTTCAAATGCATGCACGCATGCAGTTCGGTTGGGCATCCAAATCCGCTGCAAATACTTTCACCTCACTGTTTAGATCAGCTACTCAGCTGAAAACTTAATTTTGGAAGAAACTAGCTACAGATAAAAACATGTTTGCCCTTTGAGATTCACATACTTTTTACTTTGTTCTTTTGTCAGTCCCTTTGGCCCTTGAGCTGGCTAAACCACAGGTAGCACACTTAAAATCCTCTGCTTTCTGATCAGTTGTTGGAGGTGGACGAGGGGTAGCCATCAATCTTCTAAGTGGATGGGCATTGGGTTTGGTTGTAGTCACCTTCTCAGAAGACCCTGATTCTTGTTGTGGTTCACTGGTTTTTGCTATTTTTTTACTATTTTTTCCAGGCTTTTTCCATAGTATATGACTTGTAGCACTTGTTGTTAAAATGACAAAATATTTGATCCTCTTCACCCACCAGTTTCAATCTTTTGTGAACTTCATCTTGCCGGAATTCTGCAGCACCTAGAACTCTCTTCTGTCCAGCCACAGTTGATGTTAGATTTTCTTTCAGATTAGTTTGGCATATGACACATTCGTCTTTGTTGAAGGAGTCCTCAGATTTTGTAGTTAGCAACACCCTGTCAGCAGGTAAAGATCCTCCGATAACACGTGCTTCACTCATGTTTACAAATTTGAATCAATGGGAAACCTGAAACAAAAACAATATTAACATAAATTACCAATATGATGGCTTAAACGCATCATTATAGAGCCCTCAGTTTGAAAAATAGTAGAAGGATTGATCTGATGAGTTACTTTCTGTCTGTATAAGACACCAAAATGAAGTATATATCTCATGCTTCCTGAAATATTACATCATCACTGCAACACATCCACCATTTAAAAAAGTTTTCAAACTGTTGTCCAGAAAAAATCAAGCCGGATTAGCAATGTCTACCAAAGCTAAAATACTTCGCTAATGATACAAAAACACAAATCAAAAATGAAAATCTCTGGACAACAATTGTTTACGGCGGTATATCAAGGGGGCAGGGCTAGAAATGGGAAATCCTTTAGTGTGTGCAATTTCCTCATTCCTAAATGCCAAAGGAGGCGTGAGAATATAGGAGCTTCTGGGAAGGGCAACATGCGAGAGTAGTTGAACACAGTACACTCATATATTTTTAGAGGCTTACATATTCCTTGCAGGAGGTTTCTAGCCCTTAAAATGCACACAAATTTGCTCCTGCAAAAAACAGAAGTCAGTGCACTGCAGGGTAGGAACAGGGGACGGAACTCCCACTTAGTAGCCCAAACATAGGAAATATGTTTTCCCGATAAGAAATGAAGTGGAAAAAAGTTATATGTGATAATCCACATCTGATCATGTGAACATTTCCACAAAAGTGGCCACTATAAGTGGGCAGGAAAATGGCCCAATAACCCCACCCTTCTCAATTACCATCCCCGTAAGCAACGAAAACTTTGTTACAAGTTTTTGTTTTGTTTCCACACCAGTTTTAGAATGTTTTTGCACAGTATTTCATCCACTGGTACAACTTAGTCCTCTCTCAGGTGAAAAACATCAGACCTGGGTGTTTGCACCGGATTTGTATTCTGGGTCCATAAGGAATACTGAACATCATTTAAGGAGGTGAAATCTATACTGGGTATTCCTAGGATCACTCCATAGGAGCACTCATTGTGATCGTTATGAGTCCTATAAAAGTTTACCTTTAATTACTATTGTAATAAATAGAATTATTATTTGGGGTAGGTGATGACCCTCCCCAAAGTACAATCACAACCCTTGTAACAAAATGAATCTGAGGTCAACCAGGTGGTAGCTGTGGAACAGAGTAGAAAGGTTTAACTTAGAGAAATTTTAAAAGTATTTATGCACTACCAAACCAGTTATAAAGTCGAAATGCCAAATAATATAAATCTCAAACTGAATTAGAAAATAGAGTAAAATGTAATAAACAAATGACAAATATCTAATGAGTGGAATCAGATATATGATTTGTTTTTTTAATGTAGCAATAGCGCCAAGAAGAACAATGTGCCAATTATAGTCAGTAGTTGCAGTACACTAGGACCTGGGCACAGTTTAAGGCTAGCTGTGATGGAGCTTGGGTCAGATACACCAACCAGGTTATTCCTGGGTTATTCCTGGTCTTCTGAATTAGGGCCGGTCTTTATATTTTGACAACAGGATTACTCCGTCATAACGATGATGGATATCCTATTTGCCGAAATATAAATCCCCTTTGAAATAATAGGATTTATATTTTGGAGGATGGGAATGTCTGTCACCATTGTGACGGAGAAGCCCGTCAGCTAAAATCTAAATCAGGACCTCTGTCCTTTAAGTCCCAATTCACTACAAGAGCACCCATCTAATGCCCCAGTACGTCAGGGTAGGGATTTAGAGACTCACAGGGTATCAGACAGAGGCTAACAGCAGGGTTCATTCTGGGTCTAGTTGCCACTGGTCAGCTGGATATTTGCAGGAAAGGCATCTTGTACAGATTGGAATGGATAACTAAAAGCAAATATGAAGGGTTTTAGTGGCATTAAACATTTAGCACCTAACTACAATAGTGAAATGATATACCTCCTAAATATCCCTACATATCCAACTCTTTGTTCCAAATATGAAACAGGCTTTTGCTGAAATAGAAAAACAAATGGATATGTGACCGGTGTAATTCGGAATCAACTCCCTTGCTATCCATACTGAAACTATGTGTAATCTCATATATCTATACATTCTTTTTTGAATACCTTAATACAACTGGAAAGTAAGTGAATGTTTGTTCATACTTTGTAACCACCTGTCCAAGCACGAGACGTGAGAGACCAGCACTGGATTCAATGTGGTAACTGTGTGACAAATTCCATGCAGGTTATTAATATGGTTCCAAATTATTAGCAAATAAACGCTTTTCTAACACTCCTTAAATTTCCCAACCACTTGACGGAATTGCATGATAATTAAAATACCAAGAGAAAGTTGTGTCTTCCATAGTTCCTGCAAGATTGTCAAATGGTGATAAAATTAAAGGCACATCAAAAAAAGGCCTTTCAACTGTCGGCCTATATTTAACTTTACGGCTTCCTGTTCAGCTCCACACATTTAAAAACATATTTATGTGATATAAATATTTCAAAAACTATTGAAAGTTTTCACACCGAACCACATGTAGGGGCTAGTCTAAGTAAACTTTTAGTTGTATGCCAAATTGGATATAATTCCTTTCACTCATCTTTGCTATGTGCTCCTTCTCGACCTAAATTGAAAAACATTAATTTCCGCTTGCACCCTTTAACTTTTTTCCCACCTGGACAGACCGGTAGAAAACGTGATTTATTAAATTTAGGAGAACGCGCTAATTTTGTGCAGATTTGGCCCATAAGTGATCTGCAAATCTAAAGAGGTATTTTCAGTGGTAAGTGAAACTCAACCATAACTACAGCATACCAGGAGAATTGTATGTGGGAAACAACACTGTAAATAATGTTGCACAGAACTTCTCCATATAGTAGCTTTTTTACATCCATATATTATAATATGCAAATTGTATGTAAATTCTTCAGTATCAAAATGGTCCAAATAAACTAAAGAGTAGTGCAATGATGCAAAATGCACAACATCACTTTTCTTCCTCTTGTTTCAAGTACATGGGCAAGATTACATGAATCATGCCAGGTGGTTCATTTTGTATTTTTTTACTTATTCTAATTTGTTCCAGAGGCGATTTGTCCACTTATGAACCCTCATACTAGTATCTGCTCTTAATTTTCAGCACAGATTATAAACACAATGTTTTCCTAAACTACAACGTTTCGTTCCAAATTGTTAAAAGATTCACAGTGCGGGCAATAGTTATTAGTTTGCATTACACTATTTATGAAATAAACAACGAAAGAATGTTAGCGCCTGCAGATGATGTCACAATCCTAACATAGTGTAAAACATGTACTAAATTATACAGGGGTTAGTTTTGAGTGCAAGAAGGGCAAACCATGACCCAGCATAATTTAGGGCTGACCCAAATTAGTACCATCCTGTGCGGTTTTTGTAATTCAGCCCTTGGAGTCTCCAGCAGAGGAGACAGCGTGAACGTTAGGGAGTACTGGTGATTTAAATCAGAGGTCATGCAAATATACGTGAAAAGAAAGGGGTCAAACCGAGGAGTGTCAGCCAGGGCATAAAAAGAGCTTTAAAACGCATAAATCCAGCACTGGCTTGCTGGGATGCCAGATATTGCAATTATGACAGTCACTTATACGACATAACCTATATTTATGAGTGAAAAGAATCCAGTGTTTGCTTTCGAATTTATAGCGCAGAGGGGCTTTGAAACTCATATCCTAACATCTTTGGGGAAACTACGAGTGTGGATAATTGAATAACCCCAGCACGTTATGCTTTTTACTCTTCTGCGGTCTCCTATGGGAAACAGCACTGTACATTTATGCAGTGGCTCTTTAACAAGGAGATGCTAAAAACAAAGAACACAGAAAACATAGTACATTAGCCTCTCCTAAAACTATAAATTGTTTATTGAAAGTAGCTAAGTAAAGAAAACAGACTGTGTTTTTCAGTTACTACACAGTAGTCCTCTAATTTTCATGATACACAATAACCTATAGTTTAATTTGTACAATATAAAAACTGTATTTTTTTTTAGCTCTAGAGGACAGATACGGGGAATGTGTTGTTCAGCCCTTACAAGAGATGGGGAGGTTACTGAACCACCATACTTCCTCCCAGCTCAGACACCCTTAACACAAAAGGTATGGTGGTAGAAATTCATACAGACTTTTGCTCCTAAGGGGTTAGCAGGCTAATAACCCGACTTGGGAATAACGCACTTGCTGTCCAGCATGAACACAAGGGAAGTTTCTCCTTATGAAAGAGTAAGCCTCACACACATATTTGTGTCATGCTTCATCATTGGCGACCTCTCTCTCTATAACAGGATTCATGCTATCACAGAATTCTGGAGTAAGACGCACGTGGAACAATCACATTGCTAAACGCACACGAGGTCACCTGGAGACATTTACTTGTGGTCCATTACCCAGCTGTGGAGCAGAATACACACTGGACATTTACCCAATGAGGTAGCACTTACTAAATAAACAGTAGAAAGTACTTCAGTTGCGTAGACATTTTGTGCAAAACTGAGGACTCTTCTTGGATAAACGGGCAGGTGTGTTTCCTTTGTAGCAGAGTCATTCATGCTGCTACTGATACACCCACACAGACACTCACAGACCCCCTCAGGCTCACGCACCTACTAACAGACCCACTCAAGGACTCTTGTACTCACTCAAAGACCCACTCAGAAACTCATACACTCACTCACAGACACATTCAGACTCATGCACTCACTCACAGACCTACTCAAGACACTCACACACCTACACACAGACCCATTCAGACATTCACACATCCACTCACAGACCCACTCAGAATCTAACACATACACTCACAGACTCATGCACCCACTCACAGAGACACTCTCACACCCACTCTCACACCTACTCTCATACCAAGACAAACACTCTCACACCCACTCTCACAATGACATAGACCCTTTCACACCCACTCTCACACCCAGACACTGTCACACCTACTTGCACACCCAAATACATAGTCTCACGCCCAGAGAGACAGGCCCTACAGCCAACCCCCAAAGCACACGTCCAAAGGCTGTGCGCGGTGTGGAGTTGGGTTGGGTGGTTATAAAGGGATGGCTGCAGGCCCTGCAGCCAACCCAGGCTGTGCACAGCCAAAGGCCATGTGTGGCAGTGGTCAGACTAACATATAGTAATTAAAATTACTTTACGTTAAAAAAAGGAATTCATTGGAAAAAAAACAAAGTGTGCAGGGACTTTATAGTTAGGAAATAGAATTTTAAAAAAATAGAAATTCACTTAAAAAAACTAAGTTTACAGGGCGATATAGTTAGGTTCTGAATTTACTCACACAGCCCCATAGGAATGTAACCATTATAGTAAGACTTATTTCAAGCAACTATAACTCGTGCCCTAATGTAACTATAACTCGTTCCCTAGCCATGCACTGCTAATCACAGCAGATATTACAGCACTCATGACAACTTTTATAACATTGATAAAAATATCAATGAAACATAAGAAGTCAAATTATTTAAGTAAAAGCTGTGCATGACAGGGGCGCAAGTTACAGTTACCGTAAAGATCCAAATTTGTGTACATAGGGACTACAAGGCTCCCAATCTTGTGCTGAGATCTGATTGGTTCCCAACAATTCAACAAGGAAGTGTTAGCAGCCATCTTGGTACTCGGAAAAAAAAAAAAAAGGGGGGGGGGCAGGTAAAGTCGCCCTGATCCCTTATTTCTGGTGTTGGGGCCCCAGAGGGACTCCTCCCAAGAGTAAAAAACATTTTGTTTTTTAATTTTTGTTGTGATTCGTGGCAGATGCACAGATCCAACTAAAATTTTATAAAAACGAAGCATGGGCTCGCACACTTCTTAATTATCCACCTCTCAACCACCATTGAGATGCTGAACCAGCCAACCACCACCAAACACCTGCACTTCCAAATACAGATCAACCCGAACACCTCCCTTTGTGGCACGCTGGTCTGCATCCGGACCCGGACCACCCGGACCATGGCCCCTATTCAGCAAAACTTCACCAACCTCATCACCACCCAAGAACTCGCCTCCATCGACTATATCCTACTAAGCGATCTCAACTTCCACCTTGAAAACAGCAACAACCCCAACATTTCATCCTTCCTGGAAAACCTCGGCACCCTCTGTCTCAAGCAACTTCTCAACCTTCCCACCCACTCAGCAGGCCACACCCTCGACCCCGTCTTCTCGGCAGGAAACAACATCACCATCTCGCACACCTCTGAACTCCTTTGGACCTACAACCAATGTATCTACTTCACCTTTACAAAGGCCCGCACCCCGCATGCCATCACCCCCAAAGCAGAAACTGGAGCAAAGTCACCAAATCCAGCTCACCGAAGCCCTTAGTCACTCCCCCACCACCAGATGCCACAAGCACGAATGACTCAGCATGCAACCTGCACCACCGGATTACAGAATGCGCCAACACCATAGCCCCTCTCAGCAAATCCACCTGAAACCAGCACCATAGGAAACCGTACTGGTTCACGAAAGAACTCCAAGATTCCAAACGCAACAGCAGATGACTGGAAGAAAAATGGACGAACAGCAAAGCAACTGCAGATTGTACAGCCTATAAAGACGCAGTCACCACGCACCCCCAGCGCATCAGAACCAAGAAAGCTACCATTCAAAAACATATCAGCACCAAACAGCTATTCACCATAGTCAAGGAATTCACGAACCTCAGATCAGACACCTCAGACATCCCCCCCCTCAAGACCTTTTCAACAACCTCACCACCTTAATTCACCACAAAATCCAGAACATATACAAAGGATTCAAGAACCAAACCCACCTCTACTGCCCACCAGCATCACCAAATACCTCACGCAGCATACTCTAAGCCCCTGGGCCCCTATCTCCACAGAAGACACACAGAAACTCATGAACTCCATCCATTCAGGGGCACCCCGGACCTCTTCAACCTGGCCAGTGGCACCATCGCACCAGACCTCTGCCAGACTATCAATGGCTCCATCGAAACTGCCACCTTTCCATTCAACTGGAAACACACAGAAATCAACACGCTCCTGAAGAAACCCTCCGCCGACCCAAGGGAAATGAAAAACAACAGATGCATTTCGCTGCTTCGATTCCCAGCCACAGCGACAGAAAAGGCCATCAACATGCAACTGAGTTTCTTGAATCAAACCACATTCTGGACCCCTCACAATATGGATTCAGGAGCAACCACAGTACCGAGACAGCCCTCGTCGCACCACTGACGACATCCACACCATACTGGACCACGGAGACATGGCCTTCCTCATCCTCCTTGACATCTCTGCTGCGTTCAGCACAGTCTTCCATGACGGTGGCATCTGCAGCAAAGCACTGGAATGGGTTCAATCCTTCCTGACCGGAAGAACCCAGAGTGTCAGACTCCCAACGTACACTTCAGCGCCCAAAGAAACATGCTGTGGAGTACCCCAAAGATCCTCACTAAGCTGACCCTCTTCAACATCTACATGGCCCACTCACTAAGTTTGTCAGACAACACGGACTAAACATTGTCTCCTATTTCAATGACACCCAGCTGATCCTTCCCTGACCGACAACCCATCAACAGCCAAGAGAAATTTCCACTACTGTATGAGAGCAGTCGCAGCCTGGATGGAAGCCATTTGCCTCAAGCTCAACTCAGACAAGACAGAGATCCTCGTACTTGGCTCACCTTCTCCACCTGGGACGACTTCTGGTGGCCAGTCATCCTAGGAATCGGCCCCACCGACCACGCAGGCAAACTGTGCATCATCCTGGACTCATGCTCTCCATAAAACCGTCCAGTCAACACTGCCTCTTTTGCCTGCTTCCACACCTTGCGGCTCCTTTGAAAGATCCTCAAGTGGATCCCCACTGAGACTAGAAGGACGGTCACCCACGCCCTGGTCAGCAACAAATTGGACTACGACAATGCACACTACACCTGCATCACAAAGAAGCTACAAGAAAGACTACAGAGAATCCAGAACGCAGCAAGCCAGACTCATCCTGGACATCCCCCACCACATCTCCACCCACCTCGAAGACCTCCACTGGCTCCCGGTCGACAAACACATCACCTTCATGCTATTGACTCACAACTTTAAGGCACTTCACAACATCGGACCAACTACCTCAACCACTGCCTGATCTTCTACACCCCAGCCAGTCTACTCTGATCCTCCCATCTCATGCTCGCTGCCATCCCCAGAATCAAGAAAAGCACAGCAGGTGGAAGATCCTTCTCCTACCCGGCAGCCCGGACATGGAATACACACCCTCTGAACCTCAGACAGGCCGCATCACTGAAGCAATTCAAGAAGGACCCGCCGCAGGACATAACTGTTTGCTGTGGTTTGGCAGCAGCTTCCAAGCTGCCGCCATGTCACAGCAAACACTCTGCTCGAGTGAGAGAGAACTGTGAATCAGCTCCCCCTCACTGTGAGCAGAGGTTTCCTCTGTCTCCCTGCCCACGGAGATGCAGGCAGTGTCACAGAGAGCTGCAGGCCTTGTCTCTCTGGGACTGCTGACCCACTTGGATAACCAACTATAGATACTGAAGCTGTAGTTGCGATTGATAAGATTATATATATAATGGACCAAGTCCAAAATGACATACATAATTTAGATAACTGATGTCAATTAAATCAGAAACAACTAGAAATAAAAAAAAAACTAAAAGAATCTATAGAGTATGGTAATCAACATTAACGTTAAAATGGAATATATGAATGTGACACCTCTGAACCTACTTTACAATATGTATGTGGACCAGCAGGCACAGGGAAAAGCTTATTACTGCTTATGTGCATAAAGTTGATAGCTCTAATTTATCTTGTGTACTTACTGCTCTTACTAGCTTAGCAGCACATAACATCAAATGAATAATCTTAAATTGTCTACTCTTACCTGTGGAGCAAGATAACAAACTGGAATATTCAAAATTAAATATTGAGACATGACAAGAACTATGTCAAGTCCTTAAAAAATTAAAAGTTTATGGGGACTATTACCATATGATCATCTGGAACTGTAAATGTTCTAAATGATGACATAGCAGTGTAAAAGAAATCGTAGTCTGAAAGCACATAAAAAGGAAGATGATGGACTGAGTTTCTATTATTTTCAATAAATACAATCAGATATCGCTGTAATAGTATATTATTAACCCACCGTCTAATATGAAGCACCATAAGGCACAAGTTAAACTTACACTGTTTTTCCATGATTTCAGCACAGAAAAAAACTAACCAGCATGCATAGGCAATTAGGGCAATCAAAGAATTCAAACATGTACAATAGTCACATGTGAATATAAGTTCACTAGTGATGGAAAAAAGGCAGTCCCAAATGTTTCATTCAGTTCCTCAATTTGGAGGCCCATCACCATCCCTGCCAGCCCACAAGGATCTATCAAGCAACCTGATCCCCCCATCACCACTTATAGGGGTTCCAATCGGTACAAGCAGTTGCGTAAGTCCCTTCGTCCAAGATATTAGAGCATGTATCATTGCAGCCCGTGTCTGACAATCCTCTTTCCGCTTGTGGTCAGTCCTGACCTCCCTTATGTGTCTCTCCTCCACTAGTGCCCACTCCACAATATCCTTGGTCCACATACTCTGAGAGGGCCCCACAGGGGACATCCAATGAATGGCTACTCTCCACTTCACCAAGACCAGTCCCAGCATTACCAGCTTGTGCTGCATCTTCCTAAGATGGCACGTGGAAATAGTTCAACAGGCAGTGTCTGCAAGCGTGTAACTGACCAGAGGCATCCCACTATCCCTCTTCAATATGCCTCTACATGCATACAGCTCCATAGCAAGTATGAAAATATCTGCACCCCCATTCCACGCCTGGGATATGCAGCATAGTTGCACTGAGTTATACACCGTGCAATACATAGAACAGCACCAGCTAGAAGCGGGCATTGCTGGATACCTCTTACATTAATGCACATGCCACACCCCGACTCCTTGTCCAACATAGGCTCTGGAACATCTCCATCCCACCTATATCTTGCTGGGAAACTCCTTCCTTTGCCTATCAAAACTTACCAAACACTTACCTTTTATCTCTATATTAATTACAATTTAGCAATTCTGATACCTGAGAAAATATGATTAATAATAGTAGAAGTGCATTATCTTTTGAGATATTTGATTAGTTCTGAAGAGACATTTTTTTCCTTTTTTTAAATTTTTTTTTTTTAAGAAGGTCAACATAACCAACTAAAACAACAGCCTCACAGAGAAACAGGAAAACAACAAAACAGAGGAAAGCCATGCAAGCTCATGATAGATGGTAATATTTCTCTCTCCCGCAAGAATGACAATATGGCGAGGAGACAATCCTTCCTTCCTGAAAAGATGTGTGGCAAAGAGGTACCAGGAGCACATACTGGTGGAGGGACATATGTATTGGGTGTTAGTGGCACTGCTGATGGAGCAGAAGAATTAGAAGGTGCTACTTGAGGGACAGATGCAGCAGGTGGTGGTGGAGGTACTGACGAAGCAGAAGTCATCAAAGGTGTTGCAGTAACCAAAGAAGTGGAGCTGTTGATGTTCCTGCTTCAGCCTCTTCTATTTTTTTCATAGGGCCAAAAAAGGCACACAATAAATACAACGAAAATTATTCATATAATTATAAAAACAGAAAACATTTGTATAAACATATGTGTATTCAGACTGAAATAAGGAAAGTTCCCTCTCAAAAGACCACTTTATTGTTCTTAAACGTAAAGATACTTTAAGGTTTGCCAAAGAAAAACAACTAATAGGAAAGGCATAGTAGTCACCAAAAAGGCCTTCATCACCTGAAATAGGTGCCCTATAATGATCCAAAGAAGCAATGTTAATGTATGGCATTGTATAGTACTTTTATGTTTCCAAGTAAGAAACCAGGAAAGCCCAACAGAAAGAGCCCCAATTAGTCACCTATGCTCTTTTGGAAATTTGTGCTCAGCTTCTTTTTGATTATTTCTATTTTATGTATATGTTTGGCAGTGATTTGACTTATTAGGTGCTACTTTGGATCTGCACTGTGCTTGGGGTTGCATGAAATGCACCACGGAAGTGAAGGCCTGTTTTTGAGGGTCACAAACGGAGCACACATAAAGGGGATAACAGATTGTCAAGAAAAACAGGGGGTCCCAAAACATCATTTTCCCATGTTATTTTCCATAGAAATCTTTAGGAAGCAAAACAGAAAAAAATGGCTGAACAGAATCACACCTAATTTATCATGAAGGTACAACTTTGCTTGGAAAGCCTGCTTTCCATGATTTGATGGAAATCTTTTGAGCCATTTCACAGAACATTGCAAGTAATGATATGCTCAGGTGAGTCATGAAAGGGTTAAAAATATGTATAAAGGAATGGTTCGTCCTATGGGAGTCCCGTAGTACAATAAAAGCTTTTTCTACCGTTTGTCTTGTCGGTACTGGTACTGTGGGACCAAAAGATCTGATTCACTGGCAGCAACTGCAAGAAAAATGTTGTTGCTATATTGCAGGACACTGGGACTCAGTTCCTGTGTCCTGGTACCTATGATCTTATGAAGTTTAAAAAGAAGATATAAAGTGGCAGGGTGACAGACACCCTGACCTCCTGACACTCTTGGGGGATCCTTAGGGATCCCGGCAGGATAAAAAAAATTGTCCTTTGGTACCACGTGGTACCAGAAGTTTTTGTTAAAAACAAATAAATAAATGAACAAAATGTAGGATGGGGGTTCATGGAGGATTGGCCCTCCCAGGAGATTGGCTGACTGAAGGGGGTTGGGCCAACACCCTACTGCATACAGATGGAAGTTGGCCACCCACTGGGGGTTGAAGGATGTACGCAGAAGGGGTTAGCCACCTGTGGGGTTGGGCGCAGGGCCTGAAAACAGACCAGCCCCTGCACCCAAACCCTCTCCATGCACTGTGTAAGGCTGTGAAGAGAGGGGATGTTGGGTGAATATGGTTAAAAACCTCTAGAAATTCACTGAAAACAACAAGGTTAATGTAATATTAAAGTTGGATATGGTAATAAGATCTTACCATATGTCAAAAAGCCCCAGAAATTCACTGAAAAAACAAAGGTTAAAGTGACATTATAAGCAGAAATGGTAATACAAATTAAGCTTATGTTAAAAACCCTAGAAATTCACAGAAAAATACAAAGGTTAAATTGACATTATAGTTTATTTTTTAAAATAAGGTAAACACTAATGTTTAAAAAATAAAAAACACTGACATTCACCAGTTACAGTTTCCTGATCTAACTATAACTTGCATTCCCACCATGCACTGTTTATGGCCTCAAATATAACATCACTCATGATATATTAAATTACATAACTGGGTGTTTGAACAAAATAACGGGACAAATACTGTTCTAAAAAATTATTGTGTTAAGAATATTGAAGCTTCACAAATATCATAGACTGGAATATGGAATATAAAAATATTGCTTTTAGAGCTATTTTTAATATTGTTGAGTGAAATATCAATGTAGAAAATATTGTTATGTATATATTATCATTGTCTTGTGTTAATTAGTATGTAATGTATAGTATTTTTTTATTTTATGAGTTTATTAATTTTGTATATGTGTTTTACAATGAACATTTCTCTACTTATGAAATTGTTTAAATTTGTTTTTTAAATTGTGTTAGTGTTTATAATTAATTATTGAACGTTTTTTAGCAGCAAGATGTTGGGTCTTTAAAGGATAAGGGTTGTGAGATTTTTTTAAATATATGTTTTAATTCTAAATTGTACGTTGATAATCTTAGAGATATGCAAATTAATAGTTTTTAATTTGATGTTAATTAAGATACATTTTAATGTTTTTCAATAAAAAATGAAATATCCTAAAAGTTTAAAAACATTTACATTTTTGTATAAAGTAGTAGCTTTTGAATGATTTTTAGTTTAAACATATTATATTATATTACTTTTAGGGTATATTTACAATTATAACAAGCTATTTTAATTTTACATTACAATTTAGAAGTAAATTGAAAATATAAACACATTTAAAAATATTTATTAAAAGTATTATTGATCATTTTATATCTAGATTTGTATTTATTTTTTACCATTTACGTGTGGTAGTAAATATTTTGAACAATAAATTAATTAAATAGCAATTAAAATATTAATTTTAAAATTTAAAGTATAAATATTTATATAAGGTTTTGTAGAGTACTGATTGTGTATGCAATATTTTCTATTTTGTAATATGGTAGGTGAAATGTTTCATTTTGAAGTGGGCATTGTAAATTTGAAGTCTTTAGTGTCCAGTGCCTTCCCTCAAAAAGAAACAGATTGTACTTGGAATAGTAAATGTCAGCCTACTGGTGTACAGGGAGTGGGCACAGTGCCACAGTACCATAGCCACAGTGACTCTCCCATAGCCTGGACTATGTCCCATACTGGGAGATACAACTGACAGGCCCTGGTCTCTGCAGGCTGGACATACAGAACCATCATGACACTCACATTTCCATCACTTCCATGCATGACAGTACATCATGTGGTCATCTGCAATGATGCTTGTGGTTTGTCTGGCAACCTGAAGGGCACAGTGAGACATGATATGCCTTCCAGACAAGTTTTGCCAGGCCAGTTGTGGGGTGAAAGATCTGTGGCACTGTTGTGTAGCCATTTTAGTTTTAGCACCATGCACGTTATTTTAGCACACTAGGCCTGCAGCTCTGCACTTTAGCCTAGATATATTTTATTCAGCTTTGTTTATTATTTTAACAATAGCCACATTTGCGGTCTTGTTTTATTTCTCTCTGTCTAACTGTTCTTGCTTAGGCCAGCACTACGTTTTTAAACAAGACATTCTTGTTCACTCTGTGCTTCTTTTAAGGCGGCAGTAAGATAGGTTGCCGGTGAACATGGTAAAGTTTTGTCTCTGGTATTCATAGAAAAATACATATCTTTACGTAGGGACATTTTCTCAGAACATCAGCTGTTTTATTATAAAAACACTTCATTGTCCCTTACAAGTTAGAGAGAGATTCCAGCCAGAGGACCACAAATGTATGCTGATTGCTGAATGCTTCGCTACAGTTGCTTATGCAGACTTCAGGCCTTTGCTCAGGTATGGGGGATGATGTCTTCCCAGGGGAACCTGAAGGACAGAGCTAGAGCTTAACATGCTGTGCTCTGATATAGCCTAGGTAGGAATACGTCTACTTGATTCTAGTGACATTATGGTAGTGTTATTTCTATGCTTACTCTCCTTGTCACAATTCTAATTCTGTCAAGCTTTGTTGTCCTGGTTATTGCAGTACATGCCTTATTGTCTAAGATGCAGTCACTTCATAAAAAACCTTATTGAAACATATACTGCCTCTGTTTGTCATTTGTATATATGAAACTAATGTAACTGAGAGAAACGGATAAGACCTAAGTAACCACGATTTCCTTGGGAAGTCAATTGTGTTATGTACTCAGCTGCACAATCATTCCTACTCTTGGGTAGAGATGAGGCACTGCTAGTTAGCCGGAGCAAAACCCGGACTGGGTAACAAGTGTCACCTGAAATGGGTTAAGACTCAGTCTCCCACACCGCAGGCGATTCTGCCACTCAAATCCAGTAGTCTCATTAGAATAATGAGAGCCTACGCAACAGCACTATACACATTGCTTACAAGATCCTCAAATGATTCAGACAAGATGAATACACAGCTCAAGCTGTCCTGCACATACATGTTGTCTAACATTTACAACCATTATAAAGAAAGAAATGTCATTGTATGGCAGTAAAGTCTCCTTGCCTAGTTATATGCATACAACACTAGGAGGATCTAGGACCTCAAAAAACATCACACAGCACAAATTTTAATGAACACAACAGTACTGGTCACCAATACCTGCACTATGCACATCCCATTGATGCCAGGCACACAAGAAGTCCAACTGGCATACAAGGGCACACTGTACCCTGTGAGGAGGGAAACAATGGTATTGAACAGAGCCTATTGTGCCCATGAGGTACTGACCTGCTCCTCTGTGAGCCTTAGAGCTGTCCATACTGAGGAAGGACCTCATGTACAAGCCTCTCCAGGTCACCGCTGATGGTAGTTTTTGGCGATCAGAAAATACAGTCACATTTTGAGGTAGCAGATAGTATCACCGAATCCATGTTGTGAACACATGTGTGGACAACCATGGGGGTCACGTGACCCTTCTGTAGTGTGTCATGTCTATCCAGTCAGAAATGGTCTGTCACATGATATTGTTGGCATGCCTCATGTATGTTACACTAACTAATGTTACAAATCATATCTTGTCACACATAGGTACCCTGGGAGATGGAGGATGCAACAAGCTTATGTCTGCCGCCCACTGCCAGGCCTTCAGACCATGGAAGAACGGCACATCATACAGTTATGCCATCTGAATAGACAAACAATAGTGGATACATGCCATCAGTTGGAGCCAGATCTCATGCAGCTATCAGTAATCCAATCTACTTACCACCCAATGTACATGTTAAGTCAGCATTGCACTTCCTGGCCACAGGGTCCTTCCAACATACAGTGGCCCTATCTGCTGGTATGTTCTAACCTATGTTGAGTCTGGTGTTGAAGTATTTCCTATCTGCAATGTTGAAACTCATTGACAGCTATATCAGGTTCCCCCAACATGAGGATTTAGCCAATGTGAACGCTGGCTTGTATGGATTTGTCCATCTCTCACATGTGGTAAGGGCCGGTGATGGCACACATTTTGGCTTGGTACAACCGAAGGCCACTGAAGAAATCTATTGTAACAGAAAGAATTTCCATTGCATCAACATGCAAGTAGTATTTGGCAGATCTCTACATCTCAAACATGTGTGTCCGTTATCCTGGGACAGCCCATGATTCCTTCATAATGCAGAACAGCACCGTACCTCAGCTGATGATACAACTGCTCCCAGAGAGAGCTGGCTGGTTGGTAAGTCACGACTGCCCTGAATGTGTAAGAGCAATGTCAAGTGCTACAATCATGAAGTGAGTGACTCATTGTTGCACTTATGTGCCGTTCCTTAACAGGAGACTCAACATACCCAAACCATCCTTGGTTGTTGACGCTGCTGAGGAATCCAACTACGCCAGGGAAGTCTGCTTCAATGAGGGTCATGGAAGAACTCAGCTGATGGTAGAGTGGTCTTTTGGGCTCCTGATGGACAGTTTTCGGCATCTGGACCAGACTGGTGGAGCCCTCCTCTACTCACCCGGTAAAGTGTGTCAGATCACCGTGGCATGATCCACAATATCGCCCTGTGGAGGAATATTCTGCACATCCCAGAGGATAGGGAGCCTGCAGTGCCACCAGGGAAGGAGTCTTGAAATGCCAAGTGAGGATGACAGTGTTGAAGAGGTAGGAGCTGACTTGCGAGAAGATCTCATCCACATCTACTTCTCATGTGTGTAATTATGTGGTGTTATGTCATCACTGTGACTGTACAATGCACTGTAGTTGTGAGAATGTGTGGAGCTGGGTGTTTTGTAAACTGCCAGGGAGCTGATACTCTGCAATATTCAGCCAAAGACTGCTTGATAAGATAGCTTTTGGTGCATTCCCACCTTGATCATATTGCTTTGTTTGTGTCATTTTTCTAGCAATGTACTTTGCTTTCCCAATGCTTGCTATGTGACTTGTGTCATATGTATGGTTTCAAGCCTATATTCTTTTTTTGGTCTTTGTACAGGTATTTCACCATGACATCATAATGTGGGCATTTCAAGGTTGTGATATTGGCAGGTATGTGATGCTGTTCTGACATACAAAGTGGACATGGATTGTTCCAAGTAATGTAGGTCGCAGACTTTGGGTGTATGAGACCTCTACCAAGACAGTTTTGGACACTGTTTGGGTGGAGGTTCAGAAGTGCCCATTGCGCTTGTTTTCTGTGTTGTGGTGGGCCTGATGCATCATGTGTGTTATCATGTGGTCATGAAATATGCAGTCCTAGCTTAAGACCAAGTCATTTTCCATTCACATAGGCTAAACACTCTTTTTGTAATACATGTATGTAGCTGTACATGTGTTTCATCATTGTAGGCCACAGTGCCTGTGCCACAACACTGCCATATGTTTGTGTCACACTACCAGATGCATGCTAATTTGATTATGATGGCCCTTTGATCAGGGACTTGTTCTGCCATCTGTCTGTATCTTGGATTGTGTGATGCTGAATTCCTATGGTGTGGTATGTGATAAGGCTCAAGCTGCTTATATCAACCACATCAATGATTTTCTATTCTACAGGACAGTGTCTGACAAATCCCTTCCTTCTGTGGTCTGGGGGTCTGTACCTGTCAGTATGTTGATTTACTCAGTCTGAATCAAATATTCTTGATTTTTAATAGTTCAGACATATTGACAGCCTATGTGCTGAACACTGTAATAAATTGTTAGTTTGAGCAGACACTTGTATGTATGTGTATGTGTGGGAGGGTTCTAATCCTGAGATGGACACGGTATACATGCAACATATCCCATCTTGAACAAGTACCCTGGATAATCATTGTATGGTTCACATGGTCTGACATATATACGTGGCTAAATATGAAATCAAAATCAGCATACAATGAGTGAGTGAAGGGTAGTTTTATTGTGCACATATGAATAACATAAAATATACGTTACATGAATAAAAACAATTTCAAATGTGATGGGGTCAGTCATGGTGAATGAAATCATTGGAGTAGATGCCAGACCATTGGAAGTCCAAAGTCCAGAGTACTCCTCCCTTTGGAGATGGTAGGTGGTTCAGGATCAGTCCATAGAGTGAATGTGTAGCACACAAAGGAGGTCCTTAAGGAAGAGGGTTATTACTGGCAATAGTGAGTGTCTTGCCATCCACACCTCCTGGATTCTTTGCTGGATGTCCGCTTGCCTGAGGGGGGATGTGCTGCTACAAAGAAGGGGGTGTCTGAGGCTCGTTGTTCCTTTGGCAGGGCCTCCCATCCAGTGGTTGGCACTGATGTTGATGAGCCTGCTGTTGATGAGCCAAAGGAAAGGGTAGACTGGTGTTGAAGAGCCCTGATCAGGGTGATGTGTATCTCACTCAACAACCCTGTTAGGGAGGCCATATTGGCATTTGTGGGCCTCCATCTGTTCCCACATGTCCCTATGCATGTCCCTCTGTAGCTGCTTGATTTCCTGGAATTCTGTCAACACCTGGTCCATCATGCCTTGGGACACCTGATAGACCCCCCCAAGATGTGGCTGATGGTGTCCGGGCCAAGAACAGCCCCAGTGGCCTCACCCTGCTGGTGCACAGCATCCCTCCCACACACCCTACCCCCAGGGGCCTATGCCCTTGCCAGAGGGTGCCCTCTCCAACTTGATCCAGGACCCTCATTGTCCGAAGTGTGGCACTGCACCTCAGGATCCAGGACTGGGGGGCACGAGATGGTACACACTGTGCGAGGGACACAATCTGGGGGGCGAATGGTTGCTTGGGATGTTGAGGCAACAGAGCTGGAAGGTGACTTTGTGGGTCCAGTGAGACTCACTGTTGCCGTCTGACCAGGTTTCCCAGATGGGACAGAACCGCCCTCCACATCCAGGAGTGTTGTCATCAATGATGGCTTCATCTAGGAGGGTAGTGGCAGTCTGTTCTGTGGCCTCTGTGTGTCCAGTGGCAGATCCACCTGTTGATGTAAAATGCACAATGTTACTGGTTGTCTTGTGACATCTACCTTCAGCGGTTCAGAGTTACAGTAAGCAGAGACCTTGTAGAAAGTAACATTGCAGTTAATCCAATTGTAGCAAGTAACCATGGTATTGGATGTATTGACATGCCATGTGTGAAACATACCAAATCATTCAGACTCAAGCTCCTGCTGCGATACACTGATCAGTTGTACTTGGGAGGCTGGCATGAAAATAGCAACTTGCCACCAGTGCGGCCAACACAGTGACTAAGCAAGGTATGGCTTTGAACATCTGGAGGCCCAGTTGAGTGTTATGCAGGCAGACCCAGATTGCATTTGTGACTAGATTCATCATGTACACAGTGTTGTGTCAATGTGTCTGCTGCCAATCTAGTAACTCATCATGAGGCCTTATGAATACTTGCACACACTGGGTAAGGTATCATTCTGTCCAATAGTTTCATCTTGGGTTAGCAGGTCCTGATGGAGCTATGTAGACAGACGCAGTTCTGCTTTGAGCATGATCTGTGCTTGACCACTGCCAGGTAAGTACACTTCAATTGAGTTCAGAAAAAGGTGCATTTGGGTAGGTGACCACTGGGCTGGTGGTTGGAGTTAAAGACACAAGGCCTCCTGAGTTGCAGTCAGGTCATTCCCTCTCCCGCACACACTCAATTAATTGTATCCTTCCAGGTAAGTACACTTCAACATAGACTTAAGAAACAGGGGTATTTGGTCAACTGAACACTGGCTGGTGGTTGGAGTTAAAAAAAACAGGATCTGCTGGATTGGTCATCAGGTCACCCTCTCTACTCCCTAATACTTGACATTTGTTCTCACCCCAGGTGAGTAAACTTCATTTGTGAGTTGGCAAACAGGGGTCTTTTGACATGAGAAGACTGGGTTAGGACTGGATTTAGAGAAACAGGGCCTGCTGGGATTTGCAGTCAGGTCAATCCCTGTACTACACACACTATACAAATGTTAACCCCCCAAATGAATACACATCTTTTGTGAGTTAACAAACAGATGTATTGGGGCAAGTGACCACTGTGCTGGTGGTTGAAATTAGAGACACAGGGCCTGCTGGGATATGTAGTTAGGTCACTCTCTCTACTCCCCGATACTTGACAACTGCTTTCCCCTCCTGGAGAGTAAACTTCATTTGTGAGTTCAGTTAGAAATGTATTGGGGCAAGTGACCACTGGGCTGGTGTTTTCGAGTTACTGAAACAG
This sequence comes from Pleurodeles waltl, assembly GCF_031143425.1. Classification (NCBI taxonomy): domain Eukaryota; kingdom Metazoa; phylum Chordata; class Amphibia; order Caudata; family Salamandridae; genus Pleurodeles; species Pleurodeles waltl. Next base: position 622,421,962 of record NC_090438.1, on the reverse strand, counting down.
GGCCTCCTGGGAGTTGCAGTCCGCTCACTATCTCTACTTCCCAACACTTGACAAATGCTATCATCCCCGGTGGGTAAACTTCATTTGTGGGCTAACAAAAAGGGGTATTGGGGCATGTGACCACTGATCATTACTGAAATTACAGAAACAGTGCCTCCTGGGAGATGCAATCATGTCACTCCCTCTACTACACACACTATACAAATGGTATTCTCCCAGGTGAGTACACTTTATTTGAGAATTCACAAACAAGGGTATTTGGGCAAGTGACCACTGGGTTGGCGTTTGGGGTTAGTGAAACAGTGCCTCCTGGGAGTTGCTGTTAGGTCACTCTGTTTACTACACACACTATAAAAAATGTTGACAGTACATATCTGTATGCAGACTGCATTTAGGTTTGGGCATACATTTACACGTTGAGGCATACCATGAGTCCTGGGATTATTTTTGCATATTGGAAGACTTACAGGCACCATTTGGACATATAGCATGTGATGGGCGTTGGTAGCTGTGATGTTTAGTCCAACAATACACATTGACTGTGTTTCAACTTAGATACTCTGGGTATTAAATGTTGGTGGGGTACATGAACAAGACAGTGGCAAAAGGTGGTAACTCAACAGCCTCCACTCCCCCAGGTATTCCTGTCAAGCCCTCAGGATCCAGGATGGCCAATGTTAGAAATGGGGTCTATAGTAGGCAGAGGTATACACCCTTGTCCAAGTAGGGACCACAATCCTAGTCAGGGTAAGTCACACACAATCCAAATCATCCTGTGCCCAACCTCTGGTAGCTTGGCACTGAGCAGTCAGGCTTAACTTAGAAGGAAATGTGTAAAGTATTTGTGCAATAAATCATGAAATAACACAGTGAAAACACCACATTAATACACCACACAGGTCGTAGAAAAATATAAGATCTGAATGATTTAAGGTCAAAACGATCAAGATTTGCTAAGTACAAGTTGCAATATCACTTTTGTAATTCTAAGGAGAATCTGAAGTCTTTAAACAGCAACAAGGGTCTCTTGCAAGAACAAAGTACCTGGTATAAGTCAAAATTACATGCACAGGGACCGCAGAGGAGGAGATGTGTGGAAAACTAAAGGTGTGCGTCGGATTTCTGGGTGCACACAGACGATGTGTTGATTCTTTTCCACGAGGTAACGTCTTTGTGTCGTATTGTGGCACACAGGCTTGAATCCTCTTTGCGATGCAGGGCCTTTTGACACCCATGGACGATGCATGGAAATCCTGGGCATGCAGAATGAAGTCACAGGTGCTGCGTTAAACCGGTGGGTGATGCATCAGAATTTCTGTCACACTACAGACGCTGTGTCGATTCCTCCTGCAGGAAGTTGGGTTGCGTCGTTCCAGCTCAGTGGTGCGTAGATCCAGTGGGCTGTGCATCAAAGTTCCGGTCGTAACGCTGGCGCTGCGTCGATCTCCACTCGGGGAGCCGGGCTACATATATCCGGTTTGGTGATGCAGCAATTCTTTCATCGCTAGCCAGGCTGAGCATCGATTCCAGCAGGCTGTGCGACGATTTTCACTACACAAGGAATTACTTTGCAGAGATGAAGTCTTTTTGGCCCGAGACTTCAGGAAACAGGAGGCAAACTCAATCCAAGCCCTTGGAGAGTACTTCTCAGCAGAGCCAGAGGCCAACATGGCAGCAGGGTGACAGCAAGGCAGCAGCCCTTCACAGCAAAGCAGTCCAGGTGAGTCCTTTGGGCAGCCAGGCAGCTCCTCTTGGCAGGTTGCAGGATCTGGTTCAGAGTGTCTGTCCTAGGAAGTGTCTAGGTTGGGAGGGTCAGGGACCCAGTTTATATACCCAAAAGTGCCTTGGAAGTGGTGGAGCCTTCAAACAGTGGTTTTGAAGTTCATAAGGTCCCCTTTCAGTACTACCCTGTCTGCCAGGGTCCCAGTAGGGGGTTTGGCGATCCATTGTGTGAGGGCAGGCCACTGTCCTCTTTGAAGTGTAAGTTTCAGGCCCTCCACCCGTCCAGCCCAGGAAGACCTATTCAGTATGCAGAGGTGTGCAGGCTTGACTGAGCAGCCTGTGTTTGTGGTTGTCTGGGTGAAATGCACAAGGGAGCTGTCAACCAGCCAAGCCCAGATGTGGAGTGGAGACAAGCTATAAGGCACAGGATTTTAAGTGCAGAGAAATGCTCACTTTCTAAAAGTGGCCTTTCTAAAATAGTAATATAAAATCTAACCAGTCTGCCCCTTCTTGTGAGTGAATCAATTAAATTGATTTAACCATTGATAATAACCACAAAGGATATAAAAGGGATGTGTACTCATCAATCTCAACTTGGCAGAGCATATTTTAGTGGAACTAACTTTCGTCGCAATGACAAAGGACTCCGCTTCCCCTGCTAAAGTGTTAGGCTTAACCATTGGGGTCCTTGACAAGCCCTGGACATAATTCCGTGGTTGACCCCGAAGTAGCCCGTTATCATTTTCTGAGACAAAATATTGGAATGGGGCTCTGCAGTATAGGGTTGTAATCGATCTTCAAGCAAGATGACATATTTGCTGCACCTGGAAAAGGATCTTGTATCTGCATGAGAAAAGCACAGTGAAAAGGCCTCCAAACAAGAGTGAATTCCCCTCTGTAAATATAACGGTTTCAAGAGGGATCTCCTGTGAGCATGGACCACACACAACAGCACAGGAGATGTAACACAGATTTATCCTTGTAGTTGCAAAGTCTTCAGGTCACCGTCTGGTCAGACTCAAGAGTTAAAATCCACCACTTCAAGACTCAAGAGTCACATGAATAGAATGTTTCTGCAAGCTTGTCAGTTTAAGGTTTCTAGAAAATATAGTTGTAGCTTCCCCTCAAGGTAAGAGTTGTTCAGGGAGTGTAACCAATTTGAAAACTTTAAAGTGCAGAAGTCCAGTAAACATGTAATTGAAGCCAGCTGCCTATTGATGGCCTTTTTCCAGGCTAAGTAGGGAATATCCTCAGAAATCAGTGCAAGGCATTCTATTTGGAGAGATGTTAATGCCCTTGGAACTTGTCGGTGCCAGTGATTACCTGGTGTCTCGAATATCTCTTTTAGGCAAGCTTTTACAGTATTTGGAGGAGCTTTAGGAACCCCTATGTAAAATTTATGGGTATCAGACTCACTTATACGTGACTGTTTTGGGAGTACGAATTTGAAGTAGTCTGGTCCTCCTTACATGTCTGGCCAGTTCAAATACCCTCTAGTAGGCTGTACATTGGATGTTTTCTAAGTTGGGGCACATGCCTCTGGGAAAGTCGATTGCCCATAGTGTACTGTCGGGAGGCACGCAGCCTTCATGACATTCAATATGGGTGCGGTCAAAGCACCATACAAGATCTTGTTAAGGCACATCAGGGAGTATGCAATAGCTCCAACTTTATGTTTTCAGGGGGGATAAATGGCCCTTAGCACTGGAGATCTCATAGAACTATGCACCCTCCTTCCCACCTGAAAACATCAACCCGGCCTGATGCTCCTCATGTGCTTTTAGTGTCACAGAGGTCAGTAATAGAATCTTAGGGACCTCTGGTTCCCGAGTGCTTGGCTTGAGTGGCACCCTAGCAGCGACTCATAGTTTTTTTGTGATGAGTGTTGTGGTAATGTGATCTTCCTCGTGATTGAGACTCTCTAGTCTTGGTTTCTGACTTGGGTTGAATATGGGAAAGGGTTTTACTGGCCCTTGTTCACGGTCTGCCTTGCTTGTATTGGCAACTCAAAGGATCAGGGATCTCCTGTTGTCAAGGCGTTGCTTTTTTGACAGTTTTTGTAGTTTATTTTTTGCTCTTCTAGAAGAAATGGGATTTCTTGGAGCAAGTACTGGAGTCAGAGGTTTATTTTATGATGCTGGCACGTCTTCCTTAACCATACATGAGGGCAGAGCCTCTGGACATACATTATGATCAAGTGCCCCTTCTTTTGTCACCCCCAGCAACAGAGCTTTTGAGAGAAGGCTCGGGTTGCTTGCTGACAGGTTCATGACGGTGGAGAGTCCAGTGGAAGGGCGAGTGGTCCCTTTTTTTGTGCTGCTGAAACGTTTTGACTGTGAGATATGCTGGATGAAGCAATTTCTCCCTGATATAAGTTATTTGTCATTTCTTTTCCACAACCAGTTTTACTCTTGGCAGTGTCTACTAGTGAGCATGATATTTCCGGAAGCTAATTTAGGTTGTTGATCAGAGGTGAAAAGGAACATGTTGTCTTCTCTTCCCGTAGGGCTATGAGGTTGTCCATGGAGGTTAGTTTTGAGCCCAGATCAGCAATGCTTGAAGCAATTGATTGGATCAAGTCTATCTGCAGTTCTATCTTCCGGGATTGCCATAGGAGAGCACTGGCAATTGCATCATACTTAATATGTAAAGAGGCCAGTGAAACAGAGAAGGGACTTAAACCCCACAGGAGGAGGGGGCTTCAGCCCATGTCTGTGCGGAGCTGCTGAGACACTTTTGAGGCTCCCTGCTTAGGGCTGGGGTTAATGCCAGTGAGGCTTCATTTTGAGCTTCCGGTGTGGCTAGGAAGCATTCAGATAAATTGCCTAGCTCCAGATATAAAATGCTTTCCCTTTTTGCCCAATTCATGATGGGCGTCAGAGCCCGGGGTACCTTGATTGTATTACTGTCCAGCTGGAGGCCCAGTGAGACACCCTGACTGGTTTGAGGGGAAGAGGGCTCATCCGTGCTCGTATGCACCCAGGCAGTAGCAACTAATGCCATGTGTGTACTCTGCGAACTCAGGGGGCTTCTGATGACCCTAGGGATTTCCACACATGGAGATTGGTTATCTCCCTCTGTTTCAGATTTTTTTAAGGCAGATCCCTTTGTCGGTAACTTCTGTTAGATGAATGTTAAGAACAGGATTATCTTGGTCATCCTGTCCTTGATTTAGACAAAAGGGAAGACTAACTGGGTTTGACCTGGCTGTTGTCCCTGCTAATGACAGGTTCTTGGTTACGCAATTTGGAGTGCTTGTGGTGAATTCGCCACTTGTGGCATTTGAGACGTTGTTTGCTTCCAGGGAGTTTGATGGAGAATGTGGATGCGATGTCCGACTCTCCTGTAGTGAGGCTTTGCTGAAGTATTCACTAAAGAGCTCCTATGAGAACTGTGGCACGTGGTTTCCTGGCATGGGAGAGAAGAGAGCTGTGGACTCAACACATGGATGGTGATAGGTGAGGGTGGTGAGAAGGGTCAGTTGAAGGAGTGACCCTCTTCCTCCAGAGGGGTCCTTTTGGACATAAGTACGTGCTCAGTTGAACCCAGGTGCTCATACTCTGACAGGGTGGTTCGATGTGCATGGTACTGCCCACTACCCTTGTATCCCCGTTGGATGGATGCTGGGTGGACCATAACAGATTACAGGGTGCCTCTAGGCCTTCTCTCTAGAGGCCAAGACCACGCCTGGCACAAGCCACAACTGCACAGCTGCACTTACAGCGCCTCTGTGCAGGTAGGGGAGGCAAAGACACTGAGCAGGGCACAACAGCCTACAATGCAAGCCCCACCCTGTACTAGCTGGGACACTTCTGCAGGAAGGCTGAACACTAGCTGTGGGGCTGGCTACAGAATCAGGCTCAGTAAAGCCCCCTCCTGCTGAGCTTGAGCAGAGGCAATTTGGGGGGTGGACTGGTGATGAACAAGTTGTAGACAAGCTGTAGGCAGGCTGTAGACAAAGGGGCAAACAGGAGGCAGGAGGATGGGGTTTGTGAAGAAAACAGTGAATAGACAGTGGGGCTATGAAGAGTATATGGTGAGACCGGCCTGGGTGCACTGTGGCAGTTGCCACATGCTGCGTTTTTACGCTTTTACACAGCCCTATTTCAAAGGGAGCTGCTGAGGGACTGCTAAAGGACCACTGAGGGCAAGTGAGGAGCAAAGGGGGCCACTGGAGTGGCGGCATCTTTCTATGTGTGTTTCTGCTTGTCTCTGTGTGTCTCCACATGTCTACAACCGTGACCCGGCCTGCGGCTCCCAATGCACCTCGCCTCACCTGACCGGCCAGCTCTCCCACCTCTCCTGATATCAGCTCCAACTCCAACCTCGGTGGAGGTCTGTTGAAGCCCGGTGAAAGGCACGGTCCGCGGGCACTCTAGATCTGCTTTCTTGTGCCGTTCCCTTCCTGTCTCCTGTGATCGGTGCTCCGTAGTGATATGACCCGCCGCCCTGCTGTGCCCTCTCACAGCATCTACTCTTGAATGAAGTGCGGAGTGGTGATGGTCTTTTACATTAATTACAATATTCTGTTTTGTAGTGGACCTCCCATGGAATGCATTGGAATGATATTTAGTAAATTTCCAATTTACAGTTTCTGTTGATGCACTTTCCTGGCTGTAGGTGTAGCCCGTGTGATTTAATAAATGCTTTCCTTTCTGTGAAGTGATGAAGTTTGTGGCTTCTGTAATTGTATCTGTAAGTAGTTTAATAGTACAGACATATATTTTAACTTCTGCATGTTTGTTATTAATATGCTCAAATGTGTAATTACTTGTATTTTGTTTGCTTACTTGCATGCTTTGTTGAGAAGTTTTAAATGGTTTTGTAGCTTTTCCATTCACCTCATTATAATGTGGACCAGGTGGTTTCTTTTCGGTTGAGAGAGAAAAAAAAGTTAGTTTCAAAATAAATTTTATTTTGTTAGTGGTTTGTCATGGTTTAGGGTGTTAAGCTTATTTGTGCTCACTTTTTGAGTGAGTTTATAATTTATCATTTAGGTATACTTACTTTATTATATCTTTTCGCTGGCTTGTTCTAGTTGATATTTTCTGGCCGTTTGTTGGTTTGGAAGTTGTATTTTTTTTTCTTTTAGGTAGTCTATGTAGAAAGACAAAAGAGACAGTGGCCCTCATTACGACCATGGCGGGCGGTGATAAAGTGGTGGTAATACCACCAACAGGCTGGCGGTAACTACCGCCAAATTATGACCATGGCGGAAAGATCTCTGAAAGATAGTCAATGTACCACATCAACCGCCGGGACAGCAACAACAGCCACCACGGCGGGAGCCACCTACAGCCAGGGGGAAGACGATGTTCCGCCCACCATATTAAGACCCTGCAAACCGTCACCTTTTCCGGTGCGGTACCGACAACATCAAAAACCTGGCGGAAACTGAGCTCAGAAATGAAAGGACTCACCATTGGAAACACAGGGAAGAACCACGCTGCCATGGAACCAGAACTGCATGTTTTTCCAATGATATTCTATGTTCTGCTCCACCACGAACACCAACGCCGATGAAGATGACGACGGTGAGTACAGCCGCCTAGCATACAAGGGATGGGGGAGGAAAAAAAGAGTGACACACACATGCACAACACACATCCCACACACATACACTATACACACAACCATATGCATTAAAAAGAAATATATGACCCCGTAACTCGGATCAATAATTTAAGGACAAACAATTTCACCAAAGTGTTTGTAATAAAATCAACACAGTAGAAATAATAAGTTAGGCAAAATAATATATATCTACATATTTACAGAAAAAGGGACACAGCCCAGTCCTCAATTTACATAGGCCAAGGTCACACATGTCACCTGCTTCAACACAGAGAGAACACTGCAGGGACATCAGTTGGTAAATAGGCAGGCACCTCCGGGGGACAGGGGGCACCTCAGCCGGGAGATGTAACAAGACCACTGGTTCTGGATGGGGCAACATGCCCCGTGCTTGGTCCTAGGGAGTGATAGGCCACAGTCTCTCAGGTGGGTGTCTTAACCACTGGTTTTAAAGGGAGCAACGTGCCCTTTTCTTGATCCTGGGGAGTCATGGGCCACAGTCTCTCAGGTGGGTGTCTTACCCACTGGTTCTGGAGGGAGCAACATACCCTGTGCTTGATCCTGGGGAGGGATGGGCCACAGTCTCTTATGTGGGTGTCTTACCCACTGGTTCTGGAGGGGGCAACATGCTCTGTGCTTGATCCTGGGGAGTGCAAGGTCACAGTCTCTCGAGTCGGTGTCTTCCCCACTGGTTCTGGAGTGGACAGGCTGCACAGCAGCCCATGAAGGCAGGATTACATACTGTCCGCCGGTGGTGATGGCTGCACAGTGGTGGTGCCGTTGGTGGGGGGAGGCTCCTGCTCATCCCCTGCAACCTCAGACGGCTGCACAATGGTGGTGCTGCTGGTGGGGGGAGGCTCATGCCCATCCCCTGCAACCTCAGACGGCCACACAGTGGTGGTTTTGCTGGTGGGGGGGAGGCTCCTGCCATCCCCTGCAACCTCGGACGGCTGCACAGTGGTGGTGCTGCTGGTGGGGGGAGGCTCCAGCCCATCTCCTTCACCCTCAGACAGATGCACAACAATGGTTGGTGGTGGGGGCTCCATAACAGTTCTTGGTCTAGGCTCCTTGCCCTTCCTGTCTGCTGGTGCAGACTCCTTGCTCTTTCTGCCTGCTGGGGCAGACTCCTTGGCCTTTCAGGTGGCAGGTGCAGGCTCCTTGTTCTCCTTGCCAGCTAGGGCATTCTCCCTCACCTTTAGGCTGGCTGGTGCAGGCTCCTTCACCTTCAGTACATGTGGCCTGGATTGCTTTCCACCACGAGGGGGTGCGGTTAGGACTGGGCCAGTGGACTGTGTGGCTGAGGCGCTTGGCTGGGTTTGTGATAACCTGGCCATATGTGTAGGATGGGGAGAGGGGGAGAGAAGAGGTCAATAGGGGATAGGAACAGTTTTTTAGGGACATTGGGGCAGGAAGAGGAAGAAGGAATGGGAGGGCAGGATGAGGGAGTGGTTGTTGGCGGTGTCTGTCTGCTGCTTTTGGGTGCAGGTACATGGCCTGTATGCTGTTGTGAGATGGATGGCTGTTGGGTGTCTGAGTGCTTGCGTTTGTGTAATTTAGGGGGGGCAGACACAGTGGGAGAGGAGAAAGGGGACGTGTGCATGGCTGTTGTGGAGGTGTCTGCTTGGTGTGGTGATGATGCTGGTAGTGAATGATAATGTAGTGCATGCAGGTGTGAGTGTAGACGTGGCTGTTTTAGGAAGAGTTTTGTGTTCAGGTGTGAGTTGTGCTATTGTTTTCTCGTTTACTGTCACTCTGTTGGCTAATTTTCTGTGGTCGTCTCTGAGGAGGGTTAGGTCAGAAGACAATGTGTCAATTTTGTTCTTTAGGGCTTCTCTGGATGCCTGGATCGCTTGTAACAGGGTGTCTAATGTAGTGCTCCCTTCTGTTTCTCTGTGTGTGTCTTCTCTTTGTGGGCCTGCCTCATCTCCTGGGCTTTCTCTTTTTTTTGGCTTGCCCATTGTCATGGAGTTGCTTGTGATTAGTTAGTTGTTATATCTGTACCCCCAGTTCTTCTTTTTGCTATTTGTTTTATTACCTTCCTCCTCCTCCTCTCCTCTCTCGGAGTTTAGTACCCTTTTTTTTTCTTGTTTGTTCTACTCTGTGCCAGCCTTTTCTGCTTTTGCTGTCCCTTTGTTTGTTGATCTTCCCTGTAGTTGCTTAATATTTGGTCTGCCCAGGGGTGCCCCCCTTCGTCTCCGATTTGCTGTGATGTTCACCCTTTTATTTCCGGCATAGTTTCTGCTATTCTGAGTTTTTCTGCCGGCGCGAGGGTCCGGTTCAGGCACTCTAATTGACTCTTTCAGTTTTCGCTCAGTGCTTCGCGCCGTGGGTAGCTCGGCCCCGCGCCCCCGGGGGAGGAGCGCGACCAGCCACCTCTCCCACGGTCGAGAGCGTCCTCTGGCCTCGGTATGAATTTCCTTTCAGGTATCTCTAGTTCACCTCCTCTCCCGGTTCTCGAGCGGAGGGCCCGAACTATGTTGTTGGATCTCACTGTGCCTCCCCTGCTTGCATTTCAGCCCCGGTGCCCTCGCACCCACGCCGCTTACTTGTTTTTTAGTCCGGGGGTCGGTCCTGGCTCCGAACTGCGCCAGTTCAACTTCGGGTTCTGGAACTCCTCCGAGGACGGTTGCATCGCCTCAGACTCTCATTTATTCGGAGCTCCGGAGGCTCCCCCCCCCCTCTCCCTAGTTTGTTTTGGGTGGCTGCGGGGCCCGGGGCATCAGGATTATTGTTCGTTGGTCGGTGGCTGCCAGGAGCTCCGCTTTATGCGTGCTGCTCCATCGGCCTCTAGCCACGCCCCCGGAAACACAGAGCCTTAATGCAGGAATGTGGATGCACAATCTAATCCCTTGCACATATGAATTTTGCTTACTTGTTTTTAGGTTCCAAATTGCGCACAGTGTTATCTCTTTGTAGGAACCCACCCACACAGCTACATATTTCAGTATAATACAATTACCATATATCACTAAAGACAATAAAGAAGAATGCAATGCTAACTGCATTTGTTCCATTCTTTTGAACTACTGACATCGCATTCACAGTTTTTTATTTCACAGTTACATCAGTACTTGGAGACAAATGGAATCTTCAGGGCACTTTAACTGCCTAAGCCCAACATAGATACAGTGCAATATTCAACAACAAATAACAAAATATAATTAGAGAGGACGTTAGGGAGACCAGAACAGGAAAGGATAGACACCTTATATTTCAAGAATGTGAAAGAGAAAATGATTCTCCATGGGAAAAATAAAAATAAAATAATTCGCTTTTTGTAGGCCTAACCTACAAATGTAAATTTACATGTGGAAATCTCCCCAAATGTACATTTACACCTGTACCTGGTTGTAAATATCTGCTTAAATGCAAGTCAGTACTCTGGATGGAGAATTATATCTGAGTATGCATACCCGTTCCTACCCCTATGACTAAAATTGTACCACTATTCATTTGTATTGTATTATGATATGTATTTTAGTTTATGGAGAGTAGTGTTAGATGTCAGTTCAGTTGAGACGTTTGTTTTTATATTTTATTAACAATTTATACATATGTGATTTTTTTTTAGGTAGGTGTATATGTCAAGTTTACATTTTTACAATGTTATTTGCATTAATGTTTTCACATAAACTGTATTCCCTTTATCTTTTAATATTTTCAAAAAATATTGTAACTTCCTGATTTATGTATGTCTGAAATGTCTAAAGATATATGAAAAAAAAATTAAATTACTTTTAGTATTTTTTAGGGTGATGGGCTTTGAACTGTTAGTGTTATTTCCTGCCTCCATTGGTTTAAGTCGGATTCCTTTGCTGTACCTGTTAGTAGCCATGTGTGACATTGTGACTTACTCTAAACATGTCTAGAGTAGATTTGAGGCTGTTTGTGCTGCAGTACTTCTAGTGTAGACATGGGTGTAACTTTTGTAAACATCCAATGACTGACAATTTGTAAGTGTGTTTACGTATTTTCAGGGGCCTGTGTCCCACTTTCATTTACTCTTTGCTCACCCCATTTTGGTTGTAGATATTCTCCATTTTCCAGCCACCCTCCCTTGCAACTCCCATATTTTCACCTAAAATGTAGAATCTCTTCTGTAAATTTCTACATACTCTTGGCACAGAACTCTACACATACAAAAACGGACAGGCATGGTGTAGGCCTACAACTTTACCTTTGTCAAATGCATTTATGAGTACATGAAGTTGCACTACACATTAGTAGTACACATACTAGTAAATGATTTGTGAATTGTCCCTATGTGTAACTGTCTTGCGGACTTCTGTTGATATTCTGCATGCAGATACCCCACTGAAGTACGGATGGTGGATGGGGAGTCCACTTGGAATTTTATCATTTGCATTTATTTACATATGTATTGCTTTTGCATTTTGTGTAAGTCCAATAATTTGTAAGTGTAAATAAGCCATACACAGAACTATAGGATTCACAGATTTACACATTTTCTGAATCAGACTTTGTCAGCTAAGCAAGCAGAAAAGAACAGAGCAATCACATTTCGAGGTAGAGTCGTGCTCATGATGCACTGATGTAGTCCATGAGTTGAGATTTGCAATGATGAGCAGACTATTGGCCTTAATGAGAAATTGATGGACAGTATAATCTTTCACAAACTGGCTATCAGTAGCTCCTGAAAAGAAAATTGAAAACTTCTAGTACAGAGATCATTAGATGAACTATCACATAAGACACATTTCATCGATTTAACAATACAATCTGCATTTCTGAGACTGCATAATCCTCAGACAAGGAGGTGAGTAAAGAAGAAACACAAAGGGATATGTGTGCTAGTACTCTCTGGATTTTCATGTGAAATATAAAACCATATAAAGGTATTTGAAACCGTCACAGTTAAAATTAGAAACCTGAAAGGTAAGCATGTGTGTGAGTAGGGGCTGAGGAATACACAAACGCGATGAAACACAGACCTTCATAAAGGTGAATAGCCATAAGCTAGCAGACCATTGTTAAGAAGAAAACTGAAACTAGGAAGAAACTGAATACAGCTGGAGTATAAAAGGTGGGAACATGGAGGATTTGTGGAATAATGTGATGTAATAAATCAGAATAGCTAACTGGTAGGATAGGTAGATATCTTCTCATTTAACTATCTAACAAAAGAGCTTCTATTTGGCCTATGCATCACCCTATTTTGCACAAATGATGCTCCTTGATCATTTCTGTTTTAGCAAATGCAAAAGAACGCCTCATTTATCATAAACCAGATAGTAGTTATATAACTATATATTGATGATTCATGTTGTTATATTTTTTAGAATTTACATTTTTTAATGAAAGGTCAACACATAGTGGCTGCAGCGTTGATCAGTTGACATTTAGGAAATACTTAATGGAAGTTGGTGTTTCATATTTCTATTAAATGTGGTAAGTGGTTAAATGGGTGTGAGTTGAAATAATTCATATTTTGTGTTTTTACTTTAAAAAACTAAAAGTGTAAACCAGGGTATTTACACGGGGTACTTAATGAATAAACTGGATTACAGAATAGATCTCGAAAAAAAATTAAACGTAGAGTTAATCTGTAATTTAGAATGTGTAAAGTTTACAGTGCAAAACACTTAGGCCTCTATCTCTCAAAAAGTAAACCCAGTAGTTTACTCCTACTAGAAAACACGTTGATACATGAGGGTCTTAGGGCCAGATGTATCATCCGATTTTGCACTCGCAAACAGCGAAATCGGCCGTTTGCGAGTGCAAAATCGGGGTCTGCAATGCATCAAATGCATTCGCAGCCCAAATACCGAAAATCGCAAAAATTTCTATTTTCTGAGTTGCGACCTGGATTTTGCAAATCGCAATTTGCAATTCGCAAAATCCAGGTCGCAAAGCAATTCTGCAAAAAATCGCAAATTGCGATTTTTCGCAGAATGGTATTTTGCAAGTGCAAAATACCATGTCCAGCAACCAGGTGGTAACCTGGTGCAAAATTTAAAAATGCAGTAAAACTGCATTTTTTACTTTGGAATGTAAAGCACACATGCCCTTTTGGCATGTGTGTCCTTTACATGTCTAAAAAAAAAAAAAATGGGGTGCAGGAGAGGGGGCCTTAGGCCCCCAGCACCCTGGCCCTTTGCTTTTCTCAAATGGCGATTTCTGTTTCAGAAATCGCAATTTGCGAAAATGCAAAAAATTTGCAGCTATGGGCCAACAGGCCCATAGCTGCGAATGGGGCCAGTATCGCAATTTGCGATTCGGTAATTGCATTTGCGATTTTTAAGAAATCGCAATTACCGAATCGCAAATGTGATACATGGCCCTTTGCAATTCGGTAATTGCGATTTCTTAAAAATCGCCATTACCGAATCGCACTGGGCCAGATTCATACATCCGGCCCTTAATTACTAGGGCCATCAACATTCCTTGCTCATCACTCCCCAAACAGAACAGGCAAAGCTGGAAAATGTTCTGCCATTCTAAGGGGTTGGCTCAGGTTTTCCTGTTAATGTCTTGTTAACAGTTCTTTTTTTTAATGTAGTGTGGGGGGACGGGATGACATCTAAGTGAAACATATCCCTAAATAGTCCATCAGCACGCCTGCCATCCAGCAATAATGGTCGTGTGAATAGGTATTAAATGTAGTGATAGGAGGTAAGAGTTTGCCTGAATAAGTTCCCATTGAATGCAAATGTGTAATATACAAGGGGATTGTGTGGGATAGGGTCCTGGTCCGACCTCAAAGACAGTGATGTCATTATGTTACCAATAGATTAATGCTGGAGGAATATAATCACTGATAATTAAATTTTGTTCCCCACATGATAGGCAAGCTTTTCTGAAATGGTTTTATCCATGGGCCAGATTAAAGCAAGGAAATAGGCTCCTACCCCCGGTATGATATTATTTTGGTGAAGTGGATCCTTCACAGCCCTGTGACCCAGTGGCACCGCAATTGCTGCATTAACAATAAGCAATGCTCTTGAGTTCGAGAAAGGTCGTAACCTAAAGGACCTTTGGAAGGGCCAAGCAAAAGAGCTTTGTTAACGTATACATTCTGTAAGAGCTGTGGACCTAAGGTGAGACATCCATAAGATAATTCATTATTATACTGTGTATTATCCAAAAAAAAGCATGTTCGGTGGAGTTGGGGCGTTTCCCTTGGTGCAGCGGTGTAAATTGGAGAAGGTCATGGCCATTTGTCACTTGTCAAGTAAAACCATTTTATGGAAAGTGCTTCCATCTTGTGATGTTTTTGGCGATGCTATGCTATGATCAACTAAAGAAGTGCACTGTAGTGCAGTCATGGTTCAGTGACGGCCTTAATATCATTGTTTCATTTTATGTTTGGCTTTGATATATCAATCCCTAAGTTGCCTCCTAAAGGATTCGGGCAATGTACACAATAAACAAATGTTACAGTATGGTGGAAGACAGACTAGCATGAAACACAACCGGTCAAATTAGACAGTTGCAGGTCTCCAATGGCCTGTGGTATCAACCATCACTGTTAAGGATTGACCAAAGGTCACACAGTAAGAAGAAATGTAAGTGGGTATGTTAATTCAGTAGGTGAAGATGAGATTATGTGGGAAGTTCCACAGCTAGATGTCCTTAAACACACTTTTTTTGCAAATCAAACTTGTACATGAAGTTAAAAATGCACATTAGCATCTGAACATCAATTCTAGATCATTCAACTTCAGCAAAGGTCTATTCCATATAATGCTTTAAGAAAATATAAAAAAAATATTGCTGGGGAAGCTACTAACAATCTTAATAAAATGGCTAAAAGCAAAAATATTTTTGGTGTCCTAAACAACACCTTGTCATAGTAGGCCCTAGAACATATGGAGACTACTGTGTCTGTCAAAAGAACACAATGCTGTCGCTCACAGTGAAGTAAGCTAATGGCTGAAGTGCATTAACCCAGTGTGCCATTCGATATGCTGTTGTGGGTAGAATAAAATGTGAATGACACAATAACAGCCCATCGGATGAAAGCGCCTACGAGTAAGTATAATATACATATAATTTTGGTGAAGTCAAAAGGTATTGGGTAATGCACGTCTTTAAAAAACTACAAAAGAATAAAAAGCAGCAATTAATTTAACACATTTTAATGAAAAAGAGCTTAAAATGCAATAACTCCCTTTTGCAACTCCATCCCAATGGAGAAGGCTGTCTGAATCATAGAGCCGTTCTGATTTAATTAAGGTTGCGTTATCACCGACACGATATATTTATATTTAATTAACTAAACAGTGCTGGTTCCTACGAGTACAGTAGTAAGATGTGAAAGATAGCAAGAGCAACGAGGTACAACTTTTGGAAAGCAGAATTTCCTCAGCCACAATTTATGAGGTGAAATGTCGACGAAACACAGCTTTTACCTCCACTCCAGTCCATTTCCAGCTCTGCATTTTCCATTGCTTACTAATGTGAATATTTGGGTTCTTTCCTATCACACAGTTGTAAATGAGTGAGGGCTGCAGGTCTCTGGTGCCAAAACCTGTGCCAATATGCTTAGAAGAAGCCAAGAAAAACAGGCTTTGGTTGTATCTCTTTCTATGCTTTGGCATTTACACCTCAGTTAAGATGCATCTGCCATTGGGCTTAAACGGTAGTGCCCTTTATTTGAATGAATAAAGGTCAGAGTATCACACAAAGTTGACTCGCTGCCTAGGTCCATCTACCCTGGCCCTGAGGATTCAAACAGCTCATTCCTTAGTGAATACTCACAAACAGAGAAGGTTTGACAATCCGACAAGAGAGGTTAAAGTATTGCAGAGTAGAAGGTAGTGCCTGGTTTGTTAACAAAAATAAGTGCAGGTGCCCAAAATGTTTCTTATACAGTCCACAGACCACTTCCACTACAGGTACAGGATATTTCTCATAAGAACCTCCATATATTGGGACTGAAGCGGTTCTTTGGTCACGGCTGACTTCAGGCCACTTAATACGATTAGCCACGTTACCATTTTTGGACACAATATATGTCATTTCCTATGAATGCTGAGCCGTTAATGCTTCGCCCCTGGTACTCTTGGCTGCTGTTTGTAACTCCACCACAAGGTGGTGCTGGAAAAATAACAGAACCATATTTATTAATTGTATTTGTAATGTTTGACAATTAGGGTGCTTGGGACACATCTAAGCTGTCCCGATCCTCTAAAATAAGTGATGGAGTGGCCACTGGCAACCAGCACCTCACGTTAGGTACTGGTAGAGGGTCATCAAAGACAGTGTTTAATTTTCCTGGAGGTTTGCAGGTGGCAGGCACCACCACTCATTTTTTGTAGACGAGGACTTATTTTCATGATCAGACAATGACACAGACTAGGAGAGAGAAAACCAGAAAAGGAGGAAGAAAAAATGTAGGAAAACTGTGACAAAGGGAGAAAGTACTATTTTATAGCACTGGCATTAGTGATATGAAGAGAGCGAAAGTGTAAAGCAATGGAAGAAAGAAACATGAGTTGAAATCAAGACGCACCACTCCAACAAAGTCCTGCAAGCCACTCCTGGACTAGGCATCCTTGACTTTCGGCAGCCTCGGCCCTCTGCAGCATTGGAGGTGTGCTGCTTGGGCCCCTGCATTTACTTTTTACTAATTAAGCACTGACCATGGAATTGCAGTCCACCTAGAGGATTTAATATGTGTCGTCATGATATTGCTTTGTGTCTCCTATTCTACAAACTTGTCTCTTAGTGCAGTTCAATCATTTGGGTGAGAGAGATCAGGGAGCTTGAGGAGAGGACAGGGCCGGCTTTTGGCATGGGCAAGCTGGGCCCAGGCTCAGGGTGCCAATCTTCACAGGGGCTCAAGGAGCTCTCTGCATTAAGGTCCTGTACACAACAACGTCCCTATACCTTGGCTCCAGCGATTTAGGTAAAGTTGTTCTAATCATTTTTAACATGATGCAATCAGAGGCATCGCTACCATTGGTGCAGCAGGTGCAGTGTACCGGGGCCCTGAGACTTGAGGGATCAATTAAACCCTGATAATTGCTTTATTTTACTCCCCCTTTTCTAGTCCCAGGGCCCATGACATCCTTGCTAAACTACTGGTTGCAATCACTGTATTTAACACCCGTTTACCCCCTTTTTTGCCATCCCACCTACCATTCACCCCCTGCTGCCACATATCAATCCCTGCCCTATTACAATAAACAACTCGATATCAGCATGACGGATCGCATCTGTGGGCGATGCATATGTGTTGAGGGAGGTGCAAGATGTTTACGTTCAGAAGCAAGTCACCGACAGAAGTGAGGGCAGGAGCTGCTGCCATGCTAAGTATTTCATTTATTTGATGTTGCCAGCCAGGGACTTACCTATAAAAAAGGGTCCCTGCTGCCTCATTTTATTCTGATGTACGTGGATAAGTAGCCCAAGAGTGGTGCAGCCTGGAAAATAGGTGGCCTCTCACAGGTTCCACAAATGTGGATGTGGGGTGGGCTCGTGGGCAGGCAGAGTGATTGTCTCTGCAGGTGTGAAACTCTAAATGTTGTCACAAATGTGATGACAGAGAGAGAGCAGCTAAGCAATTATAGCCAACCTGAAAATAATGTTTAGCGGATTTTAGAAGTCCCCGAATCATGTTGGAGTGTTTTTAGTGATCTGAAAATTGATTCAGGAAATGGCCATCATCCTTTCAAAACGCAAGTGCCTGATGTGGTAGCTTATTAAATCGGTAAATGATAATTTCTCAAACAGCTTTTCAAAGTATCCCTCTCTTAGGTCTTCCTTCAGGTGTCTGGCTGTCCGGAAACTGTTGACATTTCATGCAAATTAGCATGCAGTCCATGTGATAAATCAACGTAACATAAAGGCTATTGGACCTGGCCCTTTTTGCTGGGTTATCCCTAAACTTTTTGCCTTCTTTCTCCTTTTTTTTCTGACCTATTTGCGTGTTGGCTTTAGGACGCTGAGCACCTTAGCACAGCTAACCAGGACTATAGTGCATATGCTCTCTGTCTAAAACGAAATGGTGATTGGTTTCTCCATGATTGGAATATTTGATTTACTAGTAAGTCCCTAGTATAGTGCACCAGTTGTGCCCAGGGACTGTAAAGCAAATGCTACTAGTGGGCATGCAGCACTGATTGTGCCAACCACGAGTAGCTGTGCAAACATGTCTCAGGCCTGCTATTACAGTGTCTGTGTGTGCAGTTTTAAACTGTGATTTCGACCTGGCAAGTACACCCACTTGCCAGGCCCAAACCTTTCCTTTTACTACATGTATCACATCCCTAAAGTAGGGCCAAGGCAGCCCCAAGGGCAGGGTGCAGTGTATTTAAAAGGTAGAATATGTACTAGTGTGTTTTATATGTCCTGATAGTGAAATACTGCTAAATGTGTTGTTCACTATTGCAAGGACTTTCTCTCCCATTGACTAATATGGGGATTGCCTTGATATATCTTTTAATTGTAATTTCCCATTGGGAACAGATAGGGATTTGGAGTTCGGGGTCTCTGAACTCACATGTTAACAACATATCTTTTGGTGAAGTAGCCTTTTGAATTGTAAGTTTGAAAATGCCACTTTTAGAAAGTGGGCATTTTCTTGCTTAACCATTCTGTGCCTCTGCCTGTCTTTGGAATACAGTTTTGGCTCAGGATGACAGTTCGGCTGTTTGTGAATTCTCTCTAGACAGTCACACAAAGGGATGAACTGAGATGTGCCCAGCATTTCCTGATAGGTCTTCCTGAGCTAGAGTGGTGGGAGGACATGACACCTGCCCCTAAATAGGGCTTTGCCTGTCCTCACACAAAGCAGTCTCCAACCCCCTGGAGTGTGTCTGGGCCAGGGCAGGGAAAGGCAGGGTATTGTGCACTACAAAGACATTTCTTTGAAGTTGGCCTACATCAAAGACAGAAATGGGTATAAGTACTGGACCTCTGACACCACAGAGTTAGAATCCTTCTGGACTGAGGACATTCTGCCAGGAAGAAGAGCTGGATGCTGGAAGAGGGCTGCCACTCTGCCCGTTGCTTTGCTGTGCTGGCCTGCTGCTTGCTGCTTCTGTCCTGGGAGTGAAAGGACTGGACTTGGCTTCCTATAGCCTGCTTCCTGAGGTTCTCCAAGGGCTTGGACTGAGCTTGTCTCCTGTTAAGAAGTTTCAGGGACATCAAAGGCTTCATCTGCCAGCACCTGCCCTCTCTTGCTGAGGGTCCTGATTTGCCAAGTGATGCCAAATCCAGTTCCTGGGCCCTTCGAAAGGAGTTTTTGTGCAACCAAGAAGAAACCAAGCATATTGACTCTAGAGCGACTTCAGAACCGGTGCTGCTGTCTGACTCAGCGACTCTGCCTGCACCAGAGCCGTGGTCCCTGCCGAGTGCAATGACCATGAACTGCAACACAGGCACACTGCAGCACCTCCGAAGTCAAACCACAGCATGAGTCCAGAGTGCCATGTCACCATTGTCTGTGACATCTGACTCCGCCACAGCACCTGTGGCACGATGGTGTGATTGCAACACCGTGAAGTCGACGCCTCCAATCTTGACCTGCTGGATTCAATGACCCCGCCGGGTTGTATGGAACTGAGGCCTAACCACTGATGTCGCATCACCTCCCCTGCAACCATTAAGAACCAACGCCTCACCTCACCTGCCTAGCAGAAAGGAACCAACGTCACACAGGCACCATGCAACATCTTTGTTTCCTCGTCATTTTCCAAGGTACTGTTCCTGGGGTCTGTGCAACTCCGTGACCGGCCCCCACACCCTCGCAATTGGCATCGGACTGTTGGAAACGACTCCGCCCCATTTGGAGCTATTGTGTTTCTAAGCACTGTATAAAATGTAATCTTTATAAATGTGTGTCTTTAATAGTATATGTTGCATTTTTGTTGTTTTGGTCTTGTTTTACTCAGATAAATATTGGCTATTTCTCTAAACTGGTGTGGAGTACTTTTGTGGTGTTTTCACTGTTATACTGTGTATGTGCACAAATACTTTGCACATTGCCATAGAGATAAGCCTCACTGCTTGAGCCAAGCTATCAAGACGGCGAGCAGGGGTTATCTTAGGTGTGTGGCTCCCTCACCCTGACTAGAGTGGGGGTCCCTACTTGGACAGGGTGAAAACCACTGCCAATTAGAGACCCCACTTCTAACAGAAGCTAAAATATTTAAGCTTGTAAAACAACGTACATCAGTGGTTCGTTTTCCATTAGTGGGGCAGTGCAAGATGACAGGTTTCAACATGAATTATCTTTAAGCAGTATGTCTCTGTCTGGAACAAGTAATTTCATTCCAGCAGGTCACTCATTATACCACATGGCCATGTTTTGGCAATCAGGAAGGTCCATATATCTGCCTCTAAATACATCTGTGCACTCAAACTCTGAAAAACACGTTTAATGATCTGTCCCCGACACCTGCAAATTTCTCCACTGCTACAACTACAGCATTTGAAGTACACTGTGACAACTTGAACATATTCTCCTATAGAAACTCTGGAAAACACATGTTCAATTATCTGACCCTGACACCTGCAAATTTCCCCACGACTACTACTCCTACAACAGAGCTTGAAGTACACTGTGACAATTTGAAAATGTTCTCAAATACATATCAAGCAAAATATATTTTACTTTTTTTTTTATTGACAGCCTGATCCTAATGAGGTTTGAGCTCAATTCATCAGGTCTGCCCATTTTCTTCCCTTTATATTAATTACATTGACCGCTGTGTGAGACCTGTACAAATAGCACTTAGCGATGCTAGCTCTGTAGGGCCTGTATTCAGGGTCCCATTGGCCTATATCGCAATCAGGCAGTGCCCGATGGGCTGGTCTGACAGATTCAAGTGTGCGCATATCTTTTAGAAGTTGTAGGCCGGTTTTATGGCCATGTCGTCATTTTTTTACTGTCAATTTCCCCGATATTACCATTTCTTTGTTAAAGGCTTCACCAGTAGAGGACACTTTTATTTTGGTGTCCCGGCCTATTTATTGTCCCAGTCCAAACCAATGAGATAGGCTTACCTTGAGAGGACTAAGGGTCTGATCAAGAGTTTGGCAGATGGGTTACTCAGTCACAAATGTGACGGATCTCCCATCCACCGCACTGCGATCTCCATACTGCAGACAGAATATCTGTAACATTTGTGATGGGGTAACCCTATCCGGCAAACTCTAAATCAGGCCCTAAGTTATGTGTTGAAGAAGAGAGGAGTCCTAATACAACCTTGTGGAATGCTGATGCCCAAGATGTAAGGCACTGAAGAAAAAAGAGGAAGACATAAAATCTGATATCTTTCTACACACTAGGAAGAGCTCCAGTTGAAGACAAAATGTTAAATTATAATACCTAATGTATTGTCTACCATATCAAAGATAGGAGGGAGATCTAGTTATAGAGGGCGGGGGCTCAGTTTTTGTCAACGGTGTTCTTGAGGTCATTCCAGGTGGTAATTCATCTGGGTGCCATGACTCTTCTTTTGTGGATCAAGCTTTGGTGATCAGAAAGGGGGTCCTCTTCTTTGAGGAAGACAGGGAGCTCTGTAAAGGTAGGGCTTTGCATGAGTTATCAATGGGATGATTAGTCTGAAGCTGGATGGGTTTGTCAGGCCAAGCCCTTGTTTCTTTTTGAAGAGTGTAATGTAGGAGGTCTTGAGATCACTTTGAAAGTTGCAGTATGTCCAAAAGTAGTTGAGGATTCCTTTGACCAGAAGAGAAGCAGATGTTCTAAAATACATCTGGTTGTAGTTGTCTGTCAGCAAGCCAGCTTTGCAACGTCTATGACGTCAGCACAGAGCCGGTTAAAAGAGAGCAATCTTGGGTGTTGGCTGAAGTGACAAGCCTTGTGTGGTCGATGCTGAAGTGGCAGTTTGCCTTAAGATTTTGTCAAAAAGTAGTTTCCCAGGTGCTTGGTTTTAGAGGTGGAAAGGTCTGGCAGTGCATTGCTGAGTTCTTGTGAGTGGTTGAGGCCAGAGGAACTGTTTTCTGGATTTTGAAATTCAACAATGATTTAGTGTAGTACTTTTGATGTACATACTTCTTTGGTGACATGAGTGATGTAATAGAATGTCTTCACCTTCTTGATAGCAGTTTTCTATATGCTGCAGGCACCATGAACACTAAGCCTGTCATCAAAGCTGTATGTTTTTCCATCGTATTCTGAGGGTTCTGTATTGCGCTTTTGTTGACTTTAAATCTACAATTAAACAGTCAGTTTTTCATTGGTGTAGTGCGCATTACAATGTCTTGAGATTGATTAATTTCACAGAGAGCAGCAAGGGTGTTGATTTATCATCATGGGATAGGTTGGTAGTAAAGCGCAAGCTGTAACTGAAGAATGTTGAGATCAAGAAGATGTTGGTGGTCACGGGGTAAGTGACTGAAGGTTAGATTGAATTATGCACTAGTCTATCCTCATGATGGGTTGATTTCCTATCACAATGGTTCACCCTCAAGAAGTGATTACTGCATGGACTGTGTGCATTGCTGAGGGAATCTGGCAAGAGACCAGTTAATAGAGGTTCAAGGTTTCTATGTTTGATAGGAAGAATCTGATTAAAGGACCATCAGGTTTGTTGGGCTACCCAATATGCATAGGTAGGAGTTGTTGATAGCAATGCCAATCGCAGATCCTGGAAAGTCTCTAAAAAGGTAGAGCTATTGTAATAAGGTCTGCAGAGGAATAGTTATGGGGAGAACGTAAGCAGTGGACAAGCATATGCTCAGATTCAGCAGCTGAAAAACCTTGGAATTTGGTGGTGGGTACGATTTTCTTGTAAATAACCACTAGTTCACCTCCTATTTTGTTGGTAAGATGATTTCCAGACAGGAAATGTCAGTATGGAAGGATGGACTTGTATGCATGGACATTGAACTATTACGTAGCTAGATTTCTGCAATGAAGACAAGGGCTTGAGATCAGACTGTGGATGTCTGTGTGACTCTTATTCACTAATGATGTATTAATAAAGAAGAAGGACAAGAGATGGTTAGAGGGGGAGGATGAGTTAGTTAATGGCTGAAATGGAAAAAGGTCAGAGGTATGGACAGATGTATTATGCTCACTATCAAACTTCAACAGGCTAAGGAGTGACCTGAGATGTTTAGGAGGCAAGGGAAGGGGTTGGCTAAGATACAGTAGTTATGTATAGAGGGGAAAGGCAAGTAGATGAGAGTGGGAAAGTCATTAGGCAAAAGGAAAGAGACAGGACAAGTAGGAGGCTTTAGGGGTAAAAGATAGCATAATCAGAGGAGAGGAGAAGAGGTGAGAATGATCTCTGATGTCATGGTCAAAGGGAGGGAGTATAGGTAAGGGTTGGAAAGGTGACAAGAAGAGATCAACTAGAAAACAGATAAAGCTTGGGTACAAGAAGTGTATGGATGTGAGATAATGAGGAGAATAAGGCAAATGAGTGGTGGACATTAAGGTTGTGATAGGAGGAATGCAAAGAAGAAACATAAAAGACAGAGTAGCATGGGAAGTGAAAGTGTGAGGTAGAAGAAGGACCTACAATAGAAAGCAGTGGGGTGGAGAGATGAGGCGGTGAGGTGGGGAAGGGTAGTGAAAGGGAGGATATGATGAGGATTGAGGAGAGATGGGCAGGAGTAAGGGATGAAAATCGGAAAAGATAATAGGGTGGAAGTAGGGACACATTTGAGAACAGTGGTTTGGATCTGTTTCTGTCTTCAGAGGAACATGATCATGGTCCAGAAATCAGACGCACACATCTGTAACGGTAAGTGGACAGGAGGCGAACCTTGTCATGTTGACCAGATATTAAGCTTAAACGTCAACCCAGGAGTAGCGAACATCAAACCTTGTGGAAAGTGCAGCTTTCCACCTCCTGATATAACTGTCAATAGGTTCAACCAGAAGCAACACAGGTGCACCCACAGGGAAGACACAGCTACCGACTGCCACATATTAGGAGTCAGAATTGGAACACTAAGCAAGATGTAGCTTCCACAACCAACACATATTGACCTTCCACGAGTCCAGTGGGGAGCAGCAGAGATGCAAGCCTAAACAAAACACTGCTTCCAAATCCACAGGTGTGAACAAGCTTTGAGTCCATCCAAGAGAGGCAGAGATGCAACCATAAGGAAGTTACAGCTTGTAAACTTAACAGTTATTAACACTATATGGGTCCATCCAAGAGCAACAGAAAAACTACCTCAAGAATAAAACCACTTCCAAAACCACTGTGCTTAACAGTCTATTGGTCCACCAAGGAAAAGGAGAGATCAAACTTATAGAAGGCACATCTTACTACAACCACAAAGTTTTCATAACCCGTAGTTCCATCTCGTAGCAGAGTTATGTACAAGCCTTTGAACAAGCAGCTTCCTAAAACCACAACATTTTAAGACTATGGGAAATGGTGTAGATGCAAGCTATTGAAATGGTGGTTTCCTAAACCCACCAGATAATAAGAGCAACCAACAGGAAATGGTAATCTAAGGGCATGATTATGAATGGATCAGGAAACAAGGTGCTATTTATCACACCTCAAAAATAACCATACTCCAGGGCAAGTTATTTATCGGATGTGATAGTGCCCATGGCGAGTTTTTAGGAAATAACGTGTGGATTTTGCTGTTTCACTCACCAAAATCAGCATGGTACAGTAAATACTGTACACATTGACTTGACCTCCCGAAATGTAATGAAGGTTGAGGTATTTAATTAATCTGATAAATTCTGGATACAATAAATCACTCCTAACTTGCAAGCCGTATGTTTCTGTCTGTGTGTAAACAGCAGTTTACACAGGCAGTAAGATACTGACCCACTTGTAATCAGGTCCCATGAGCCCACCCAGGATGCAACCATAGATCAGAGGTCCTACAAACACAAGGATTTAACAATCTATGTGCCTATACAGGAACGACAGATGTGTAACCCTGCATATTGTGCAACATTCTAAAAGCCACAAAGTTTTAAAAATTAATGGAGTTTGAAAAGAATGGCGGACATGCAACTCTGCAAAAGACACTGCTTCTTAGACCACCAGGCTTTCCTAATCTGTGTGCGGTCCAGCAAGGAGTGGTGAAGAACAACCACGGAGAAGCAGGGCTTCCTTAACCAACAAGATGTTACAACTCTATTCATTTTAATACGAGTTCTTCATTGTGAGGCCTAGTAACGCCGCCGTCTGGAATTAATGAGCAAAGCATACTTTCAACATAGACAAATGGCTGGGAAGCAACCATCTGAACTGTACTGTGACATACTAGGTTTTGCCATAAAAATGTAAAATATATTTACGGTTTTTTACAGAGAAGGCCAAGTCACAGGAGCAACAAAGTAATTCCCATAAAACTGTTACAATGCAACAGGAGGATCCTTAATGTGTGTGAGGAAGGTTAGATGTTAAGACCATTATGAACAGTAGTGAGTTAAGTCTTTCTGTAAGGATATACAAAAAATTGAGGGAATTGCTAGATGAATTCGATGCAGTATTCCTGATTCCCACAATAATTCCCAATGTTTTAGGCGACCCTGGGGTCCAACTTGTAACAGTGGGTAATTCTGAAACCCGTAGAATTGCCAGTATACACATAATTCTGAGGAAAGGTCATTTTAGGCCATTTGTAATGGGGTTCTAGGTGCAAGGCTAGAGAAAGGGTGTTTTTTATATTGGACCTTTCAGAATATCCAGTCAGAGTTCTTTAGATTATTTTTTCAGGCTCACAAGGATATACTAACTAGTGCGTATGCCTCAGTGAACAATAATCTGCCCGACTGTTTATTTCATAAGGGGTCTAAGGATTTCAGAGCAATTTTTCCTGAAAACTTTGAGAAAAACATGTATTACTTTGACACCACTCCAGCTAATTCCACGGTTTAGGGCCAACACATTTTTGACTGTGCTAAAAGGCCAACTCAGCTCTCCATTTATCCGAAGTAGGTAAATTCAGTATAATTAAAATTAGTATTATTAATGCCTGTTCTTAAAACACTTACTAACTTAAAGTGTACAATCAAACTCTATTTAAAAATATGTTGTTATTATTGGTAATAAAAGCTATCTGCAGACGGATGAAAGCACCCATCACCTGTTGCTGGTGTTGCTGGTCGACGCTGTATGTGGAGGTTACAAGACTTCATAAGATAAAGGTGACTAATTCACGTTGTACTCTGACACACTCATCTCTGTTTGACAAGACTAAGGGATATTAACATTTCAAACTCATAAATCTGGCTACATTTGCAAACTGAAAGCACAAAGAGTGCGATGCTTTCGTGCACTATGCTCCTTCACATCACGTCTACCATGCCACAAGCCTAGACGTGAGTACTCAAAGCTCGAATACATGATGAAACTCCCCTGCCAAAAGTCAGTCACTGAAACTAGCTTACAATCTTCTAAGCCTAAACATGTTTCTGCCTACGTAAGTGTTACCTACAAAATCTGCTATGAAGGTCCATAGAGCAATTCACAATAAATGAGGCGAGATTCATGGCTCTCTGGGAAAATGTATAGAATACCTTCGCTTTTCCACAGAGCGCATCGAACATATATTGCATGCGAAGAAAGCAGCTTAAGAGAAAGACACTTTTGACATTTCCTTACACCTTGCATGCATACTATTTGCTGTCAGGCACTATGCACATATCGGGACAGACAACTGAGGAGTGAGCTAGAAATTAAGGTCACAGTATATCGTTCCAAAAGAAAATGATGGGACATGTAGTAAAGGGCATGCATCTACCTCAAACTTAAGTAACTCAGATGTACATTTGTAAATCAAACCCATAATTATTGCAATATGGGTTGCAATAATATTGCACCTTCTTGCCTTCTTCCATTATGGTCGACAGCCTCCCAACCCAAAATTGAGCGACCCATTTGTGACACAAGCCTCTCATCCCTTAAATGCAAATGTGGAATCAACAGAACCCAAACTTTGTATCTCACCTCCAACATACCCCTTTGGTTACATATCACTTGGTTGTAAGAGGGTGCAAGGCCACACTTCATTAAACAAAGACTTTGATCGTGAATCAACCATTAATTCAACAAGTGCATCATTTTCCAAAAATTCCTCACATCACCCAGATGCTCCATGCACAAAACGTCCTCCGAAACCTCATCAACCACACTGACACAAGCCACACGGCTCCTGGAAACATCCTTGCATACTCTGGCTGTAGGCCACATTTGCCGCAATTGTGACAATTTTTGTTACAAACAAAACAACCTTTGAAATTAGAGCTATGTGACATACTCCCAGATATATAAGACCCTTTATATGTTGACTTGTCACCACTTGTGTTGGCAGGTAGTGCAGATGAACATCTGCCTACTATGTCACTCAGGGCCTGATTTAGAACTTGGAGAACGGGTTACTCTGTCACAAAGGTGACAGATGTCCCATCTGCCGAAAACTCAATCCTATTGAATTTAATGAGATTTAGATGTTGTCGGACGGGACATCTGTCATTATTATAACCCTTCAGCCAAGGTCAAAATCAAGCCCTCAGTCGATTGCTATAAGTATTTTTTGCCATCCACCACTTTCAGTCACTTGGGAGTCACTTTTTCTGTCTACTACATTTACATCTTCAGCTTTTCTTGTAACAATTTGCTGCATCTGTTTCATGCAGGATTCTGACTCTGCAACTATCTTCGCTAAGTCTTTGGCTTCTTTCAAAGTTGGGTTCCTCTCAGACCACAACCATTCCTGCATTCTTTTATTTTTACACTGTACAATCAATTGATCTCTGATCATCTGACCCCTCGTGTTACCAATATCGCATTGTATGGCTAACTCCTCTAACCTAATAATGAATTGATCCACCGTTCTGTGACTCCAGGGTGGTTGAGTATAAAAACTATTTATCCGCATAACTATGCTAACCAGTTTGTCGAAGTCAATGTAAAGTCCATTTTTAGTGGTTAAAAATGTCAAGCTATTTTGACCTTCCTTCCCCTGCACTGAGTAAAAAAAACTCTTATTCTTGAAGGTCTCAAAGTGAGTCCGTCAATGACTTCCAAATAGTTCTTGGGGAATGGAGAAGGCCTTGCAGGCTTTTATTTAGCCTGCTTATTATTTTACAGCAGTGTGTTATGTCAAGGTGTTTGTTACATCATGCTTACTTATCATATGTTTGTTTGATATATTTTATGCTGCATTATTTATAAGACCCACTAGTTAAGCAGAGTCTGCATATACTGTAGGTTGTGCTTGCGGGGTGGGCCCATCCTTTAGTTGTGTGTGGTCGAAGTGACACTTTATTGGGCCAGTAAGCTGATGAAGAGTGAGGATTTGAGAGCCATCCTAGAGCAGGTGTAGTTGATTAAACATCTTGTACAGCACGGCACTTATATTACCCAGAGCCATGAGGCAAAGAAGGGAAGGTTGGTGGAGACTTTTCTGGGTAATGTGGAAGGTTATTTTAGTAGCAAGGTATGAGAGTTATTCCGTCACGGTTATTAATCCCATACAAGTCAGCAGAAATACTCTGTGAGGTGGCTGATTAGATATGAATGGTCCAACAGTCCATACATCACGCAAACGCTGATGTTCAATATTCTGGAGCATGTCGATGAATTATAAATCCCCATTTTCTGTTTGGGGTGTGTTGCAAGGGTACTGCAGGGTACAACAAAAAAAGGCACCAAGAGCTTAATTATATGCAGTGATGTCAGTTACTAAACTCCTCACTTTCTGCACGTATAGTCCAAAGTCTGATGTTAGACCCTCCTTAGTCTCTCTATCTCCATTCGCCCTCAGAAAAGAAAATTCAGTGGAAAATAACAACAACTAAGGAAAAGAGGATAATAATCACTTTAAGGAATTAACATCTCCAGTTAGCAAATCTAAGTGTACCTTTGTCTTCATTATGTTCTCTTTAAAGCCACTGCTTAAACAGCGTCTCTGAAGCACTGAACAAACTACTCCTTTTCTATGGAAGTTTCCATTCCTTTTTCCAGGGTAGGGTTTTCCACTTTATTTGTGCTGGCAGAAAACTGTCTCTGCCCTTTTCCCAATCAGCTTCTGTGATCAGGACGAACAAAAGAACAAGCGAAGAGAAGAAAAACAACTTGCTACTATCTGCCAAATATCTGTGCTCAACACATTAGTTGATTGTTGGTTGGCCCCCACTTTCTTTCTCTTAAAGGACTTACACACATTGATAAGCTATGACCATTCAGTGTCATGGCAAGACTATCAGCCTCAGAGGCATGATGGAGAACATATCCTGGTTGACGTCCCTCCTTGGTGTTTTCGTGACCATCTCCTCTGCTGTGTCAACTTCCTGCTCCCTGCAGACCAGGCTCGTTGACCATAGATCCTAGTTTCTGATTTTCCTTTAATGCAGATGCAGCCCTCACTCTGTTCTCTAAAAGCCGGTGCACAGTATATGTGTCAACCTCACCTGTGCTGGCATCCGGGGCCTCCTGCGCCAGGAGCTGTGACTGAGTGATACAGGCTGTCACGTTTCTTTATGTCCCACTCCTCTCTCTCATCTTTGCAAAATCTTAACTATCCATTCTTTAAGTCTTTCTTTCCTTTCGACCCGTTTTGAAACTGTCTCTTTTTCTATTTCAAGCTATGTTTCTAGCAGATGCTGCATTTTCAGTGCGGACAGTGTGTTGCAGGAACCCTTTCCGTGGTATGTCTCCTACAATGCTGCCACAGGGTGTGGCAATGGAGAAAGAAAATGAGGTACCCAGCACCGATATCCAATGGGAAAAGTCAAGTCCAGTATCTAATTGCAAATGCACAAAAAAGGTCTGACAGTTGGTGCACAGGAGAAATGAAAGATGAAAGTGAAGAGCAGGGATTAGCATATGTGTTTCGGTAGGCATTTGCTTTTGGGGTTACCAGCAGTCTCCCCATGTGAAGAAAGTTAATTTTAAAAAATAGAACATATTTATCAAAATTATCTTTTGTCAGTCATTGCTCATCTTGATTAACTTGTTGTTGAGTACAGCGCTTTCCCCCTCCATACACTCACTTTCAGAGACATCTGCACTTCATATTTTTGCACATAAAAGCAAGCTGCTTCTTTTGACTTAACTTGAAGTTTTCCCTCCTGCACACATATCCCGTATTTATCACCGAGCATTCTTATATGCTTGAAAACTGACAAATAGGCAATACACCTCATTCTTTACAGGCTAGATTTTATGGAACTAGCTAGAGGTAGAGTGGATGGAATCATTTATGTTGAAGGTGAGCATGATAAAAGGCCAGCGTGTCTTACGCTGTGTCAATTTTGTGCATCCTCCAACAGCCCCTATTTGGTAGGGCTGTCGGAGAAAGAATTCCATTTGCAGAATACTTATGGTCCACTTGACTCTAGATGAGGCTGGAAGACTGATGGTTTGAAGGTCAGGATACTCTGTCGCATTTGTGATGAAGTACCCTGGCTGACAAACTCTAAATCAGGCCCTTGCTGTGTTCTCATGGCGGACATACCAGTTAAATATCCTTCCTAAGAGGCAATGTTGTAGCTCAGTTGTTCCACCAATACACCAGTTAGGCTAGTCCTCTACTTTTTGGGAAGCACATTTTTATTGGTTTAATTCAGATTTTCTTTTGCTAACACTTAGCATTGAGAGATTTATGATTGGAATTCTTATTGCCCTGCTCCCCATACAATGATTATTCATTGTCATATAAAGTCAACTTTACCAACGAAGGTCTATTTTTCCAAAGAGGCATTTGTAAGCCAAGAAAGAGCTGTAGGAATAGTACACAATATAGTAACTGACATAAGGCCTGATTTAGACTTTGGCTAAGAGTGTACTGTGCTGCAACAGCAATGGAGTACCCTCTCTGCCAAAGCAAAGTTCTGCCCAACTCTAAATGAGGCGGGTGGAACTTCAGTATGTAAATGGTTGGGGCTACTTCATCTCCACCACTTACTATACCACCAATGCCCCACCAAAGTAAGGGCATTCGGAGGTTTGGCCACGTGTCTGCCCGTACTATTTAGAGTGGGCGAACACATGGCCTGTTTTCACTGTCTTGTCACCGCCAGGTAAAACTGTGCGTTAAGGGAAAATGAAAATTAAAACATGACCTACGCGCCTTGGGGAAAAAAACTGCCATGCTGAGGGGTCATTGTTTTCATTTTTATTTACAAAACAAAATCCCACTTTGGGGTTTTGTTTCTAAAAAAAAATTTAAATTTTGACATTTGAACGTACGGCTTCATCATGTTGATGACACCGTCCATCAAACTTTCTAAGCCTTTACAGAAGCTGCCATGATGGCAATTCCTGTAAATGCAAAAGATGTCTGTTGGGCTGCTGGACATCTCTAAATCTGGCAGGAGGAGTACAGTTGCGATGTCAGGAGTAAAGTATTTCACTATGGCGATGGTATTTAATCCATCCAACAAAGTCAAAATTAGGCCATAGTCATTTGAAAATGTGTGATGACCACTGCAGCAACATGGGCACTGTGGAACTAATATGATCAATGGAAGGCTTCCACCATCTGAGACACCTATGTGGTACCAAAGCCACTGTGGTTAAGATATGTCTGAGGATTTACCTGCCCACGTTGTGAACCTTTTTATAAAGACCTGATGCAGCAGTTCAAGAACCCTGAATCATTTACCACAATGCTCTCATTGGTTTCATAATTTGGCACTAACAGTTGCTGCTGCTTTTATAAATTTACTTCAACACTTTTTCATTTGGTGGCATTGTCCTTATTTCAAATGGCTGGTGGAAACCTGCCACTCAGCAACACTGACAGGGCAGGGCTAGTGCTTAGATCCAGGTATTGTGTCAAAGACAAATATAAGTACTTAAAGTAAAGCCTCAAACACAAAGTTGTGGATAGAATGCTTGAATTAATCTCAGCTACTGGCAATCACTCGGGCAGCATTCCAATTCGTCATTTCTACCTCACCCTGCCAACTCAGTTTGGACCCAGCCATATGCAAACCAGTCTTGACCCTGCCACAAGGTGAACAGTCCTGTCCCTATTGCCAGACAAGGTTATGCCCACATGTGGGTCATGTGCTCACTGTGCAAGTGGAACCAAGGTACACCAGACTTTTGAGCCCAAATCAGGGCTAAAGTAGTGTTCAGTTTCTTTTGTTCCAGTTCAAGGAGCACCAGGCCTGGTAGTTCGGTCTGGACTGTTCCTATTGGAGCAGGGTCAAGGAATGCCATCCCTAGTGATTACCTTTTGTTAGATTTATTGCAAACAT
Organism: Pleurodeles waltl; assembly: GCF_031143425.1. NCBI lineage: Eukaryota > Metazoa > Chordata > Amphibia > Caudata > Salamandridae > Pleurodeles > Pleurodeles waltl. The sequence continues at coordinate 622,389,534 of NC_090438.1, read as the reverse complement.
TCCTCCCATCATCTTTTGAGCATTTGATGTACAGCCCTAAGTGTCAAAGGTATACACCAGATGTGGGTCACAAGCTCACTGAGCCACTGGAACCAAGCTACACCCGACAGGCCAAACATCTATGGTACCCCGACAAGGTCCCCATCTTGATCTGACATAGCCACTGCACTCCACACCATCAAATAGGAACAATGAGGAAACGTAAACTCCTATAGACTTTAATGGCCTCCTATTACAATTGTAGACTGATGGAAGAATGTTAATTATATTTCCTCTACGAAAATTTGGCTCGCAACTATTTAACAACATCCTACAATACTTAACTTTTCTTTTTTTAATCTTTCAAATGTTTCGATTCATTCGTGATTCATTCGGCTGCATGTCAACATATAATATCTGAAATATTGAGGGCAAAATATGGATAACTCAAATGGTGAGAAGGATAGTGCATATAGGTAAGTATAAAGTTACTATTCTTAACACTCTGATGGATCTTTAAGGTATACCTGTATCGTAGAGGTATATGTGAAGTTAAGTAAAGTAATCCCATACTTAGCTGTATATCTTATGTGTTGATATTTTGGCTCTCAATATTTTTCCACAATATTAGGGTAGCACCATATTTTTAAATGATATTTAGGTGGAATACCATTTCTTTCTTTATCCCCCAAGAAACGTTTTGGTGTTAAATCTATTGAATTCTTAAGTCCGTGGTAGACACTGGTTGCTCTTGCCTACAGTAACTGTACTGGAGAAGGGCTGATTGTGCAGTGACTGCCCACCAGTATACCATTTCAATTCCGATGCAGCAGCGGTTTCTTCTCAAGGGTGGACGCCAGCTGGGAAGCAGCAAAAACAAAATGGCAATGAAGAGATTTCATTGCCATTTTATTTTTACCAGCACAGCGCGCACCAGCACAAAGACATGCCGGGAGTGTCCTCTGCTGCCGATTGGCAGCAGAAGACTGGAGCAGTGGTTTGACTTGATGCTCCAAAGTCCGCATGGCACTTTGGCCAGCTGTTTTGTGCCGGCTACAGCTGGGTAGAGACCAAGCACAGGCCTCTAGGGCCTAAAGGAGCGTCAAGCCTGGCCCTCCAACCAATCCAGGCACTTCTTTCATGCTGGTTAATAGCATGAGAGTAGCATCTGGATTGGTTAGGGCAGCTCTTCTGGCATCGGAGAAGAAGAGCACTGAGGAGAACGCACAGGCAGTGGATAAGTATGTTTTTTTTAAATTTTAAATGTGTAATGCATGTGTGTGCAATGCATGTAAATGTAGTAGTTGTGTTTATTTTGTAGCTAGTGCTACGGTTTTATTTGGGCGTTTGGAGGGAGAGGTGGTTTACTTTGGGGTTTTTGAGGGAGGGGGTGTTTTATTTTTTGGGGGGAAGTGGTGGGGCACTTCACTCGCCCCATCACTTTCAAAGGGTACAAGCCACCCCTGATCCTATTTCCTGATTTTCACGTCTCGTACTAACGGCAATAACTGATTGTATTTTATTGTTATCAGTTTGAACTACTTCCGAAAGGTGGCTGCGTGCATTTGCCTTTGAAGCATGGCGTTTTAGAAGTACTTCAAACAACCTTAAAATGATACATATTACATACATGTGAATCAATATCATTGGAGCAGTGCACTTTCATCCCCGTTCCTGAAACACAGAGTTGCCTCTGTCTTTCATTCTGCATTCCACCTTTCATCCACATCACACCCACAGCGCACGGGTGTCCACTAAATGCCACAAAATGTCAGAATGAACAGAACTTCATGGGATTATTTGGCATCGGCTTTGAAGGCCAGGATCTGACGGCTGGCACGGGATCTGCATTTTATTGTTCCAGCACAAAGGACTTCCTTATATATTTTTAAACCACTGGAAGAGTACACATACTGGCAATTCTCGCACGCTACCACCTTTCAACCAGATGGGCACTTCAGTCTGTACCACCCTAAAGTACATTAGGAAAAAACAACAGTGACCGAAGAAATATTATTTTTAAATAATTACTGTAGGGCATACCAGATTCTTTTTAGTTCATCCTGTTAAGAGATAAGAGAAACATTTCACAGAGCATAACATAAACAGATTTTATATTTTAGTTTTTAAAGTGCACTGCCACCATAAGTAGAATAGTCATCCCTAACGAGAAAGCCAGCCCGGCCTTTGCAAGCTAGTGCAATGGTTAGTGTTTTTTTTATTCTTTTATTGCAAGCATATGCTACAAAGAAAACATGCTAGGACTGAGATGTGGCGGCCATATGCTTGCAATTAAAATGTAATTTACAAATAAATTAACCGACACATAGAACTTAATAGGACAACACAGATGCTTCTTAGCAAGTAGGTATTGCATGAAAATATGATTATCACTTTTGCAAAGGAAAGGTACTAGTGGTTTTGAATTACTGTGACCTTTAAAACCTGCACCCCCATTTTCCATCTCTATTTTGTCGCCTTTCATTCTATGGTTTGTGTTGTCTCTCAAAAACAGGACACGCTGGGAGGGGATCTCTACACTTGCCTAAATCTTCTTTTTTCCTTCTCCAATCTTATCTCAAAATAAATCCTTCTCATCACCCGAGGTGGCATGCAGGCTCTATCGATGTGCTGAATCCCCCAAAGACCTTCCTAGAGGTAGAGCGATGCTGAGGCACCATTCCCTACAATTCTCGAATATGGTAGTAGGCTTCCTGGAGTCAGGCCTCAGCCACTCCTGTGTATCTTGTGGTAGCTTACTGTATTCTGCCTGATTATTTAATGTAGTTCTTTTCATATTAGGACGCCCAGATCCACTCTTCTGTGCAGCATACTTGCCAGCAGTTGTAAAACAATGTGCACAAATCCAAGAGGACTCCCCCAACCCAACTCCAATTTAGGAAGCAACATTTCTTTAAAGAACAAGGTATCACAGAGTAGTAACAGTTCACATCTGTTCCCACAGCCCAGTAACCTCCACAATCAAATATTGACTGTCTCTTTGCCTTTGACCCTATGCGGGACTCCGAGGTGCTGTAGGGTCACGCTACACAAAAAACAGACATGGGTTCATAAGATTGTACAAAAACACCCATATATGGAACACTGGTTTCAAGAACATAAATGTACTTTGAAGAGGTTTGTATTGTGATACTCATAAGAAACATTAAAACTGTAATTAATTTGATAGGTATTGCACCGATCGCACAAATTACTATGTTTAAATTCTTCTAGCTAAACAGGACACTGTGCAACAATTTTATTTGTACCAAGAGATGACAGTACTATTGTCTACATTTAGGAGAGTCTGTAAATTTCTTCTCAATCAATAATCAGTGTGGTGTAATGCCTGTCACCTTACTTAAAAGTTAGTGGTGCTGGAACAATTCGCACAGTGCTACCATCTATGTTACATCACTAAAGTTATAGGGATTGAGAAAGATTTAAAGTGTCACACAAAGGACAAATGTAGTAAATGAGCCCAAGCCCATTCAGCAGGAGAATGTGTGTTATATAAACGGTGGTACATTTTGGAGTACACTATCACAAATATTTTACCAAAGTAATGAGTGGTAGAACACTGTCATTTAGATACAGCACATTTTCTATTGAAATTGCCATTACATTTCCAGACATCCATTCTTACTTTTAAAAATAAACATATAGCACAAGTGATAATGTTCGTGGAAATTAGTTTTCAGCAAATATTTATCATTTGTGCATCATCAAGTGAACTCTCTTGTTGTGTTTTGATCCTATTAAAATCTTAGCTTCCATCACACTTCTGAATTACAAAAAAAGAGCTTTATTTGCTTTCCTAACCACTGATAGAGTTTAAATTATTTGTACAGTTTATTTACAGGAATTTACATGTTTGGTGTATTAGGAAAATTTGGGATCCTACAGCCTTTCGTTTTACACTCATTGTAGACCAGCAAGACACTCACATATTTGATTTACACAATCCTCCCACTTCTTTGTAGCCAAAGACAAGCAAACACCAATATCCATGAAAAAAGAATAAACAGCGACTTGTCTGAAGGTATGGCCTGACATTTGACCTATCCTTTTGAATGCAGAGCAAATGTGACAAGATAAAAACAAAATATAATGATATATGCATTGCACATTCATTTTCTTAACTACATGATGTTTTTAGGGATGTGCAGGACCCAACACTCTTACTTCCAGCATCAATGTCAAAAATCAAAGAATTGCGCTCAGCACTAGTAATTTCCTTCTAATTGACACTGTGTGCATATTATGGTTGTTAGACTTGGCATCCTTGGTGCGGTCTCCCCTAACTTTTTGCCTCTGTTTCCCAGGTTGTTGATGTGTGCTGGACTCTGTTTTTGCTGTTTTTGTTACTCTGGGCACTTTACCACTGCTATCCAGTGCTAACGTGCAAGTGCTCCTATATAAAATGTGTATGTAATTGGCTTTCCATGATTGGCATATTTAATTTACTGGTAAGTCCCTAGTACAGTGCACTAGAGGTGCCCAGGGCCTGTGAATCAAATGCTACTAGTAGGCCTGCAGCAGTGGTTGTGCCACCCAAATTAGTAGCCCTGTAAACATGGCTCAGACCTGCCACTGCACTGTATGTGTGTAGAGTTTTAAACTGCCAATTCATCTTGGCAAGTGTACCCACTTGCCAGGCCTAAACCTCCCCTTTTCTTACATGTAAGACACCCCTAAGGTAGGCCCTGGGTAGCCCCATGGGCAGGGTGCAGTGTATGTTTAAGGTAGGACATATACTAATGTTTTATTTGTTCTGACAGTGAAATACTGCCAAATTCGGGTTTCACTGTGGCAATGTCTATCTCTCTCACAGGTTAACATGGGGACTGCCTTTAAATGTGATTAAAGTGTAGATTCCCTTTGGGAGCAGATAGACATGTGGAGTTTGGGGTCTCTGAACTCACAATTTAAAAATACAGCTTTTATTAAAGTTGGTTTTGAGATTGTGTGTTTGAAAATGGCACTTTTAGAAAGTTGGCATTTTCTTCCTTAAACCATTCTGTGACTCTGCCTGTTTATGGATTCCCTGTCTGGGTTAGTTTGGCAGTTGGGGTGCTGTCACCTCTCTTTAGACAGTGACACAAAAGGGAGCTGGGGTGTAGCCTGCATTTCCTGATGAGCCACCTGTGCTAGGAGGGAGGGAAGGAGAGGTCACTTACACCTGAAAGGGCTGTGCCTGCCCTCAAACAATGCAGACTCCAACCCCCTGGTGTGTGTCTGGGGCCTGGCCTGGGCAAGGCAGGATCTCATAAACAAGAGAGAATTTCCTTTGAAGTAGGCCTACTTCAAAGGCAGAAATGGGTATAAGAAGGGCACCTAAACACCTGAAAATTAAAGCACTTCTGGAGATCAAGAGGAACCTCTGTCAAGGAGAAGAGCTGAAGAGCTGCGGAGAAGTGCTGCCATGCCTGTGACTGTGCTTTGTAGATCTATCCTGCAGTTGCTGCTTCTGACTGTGAAAGGGAACAAAGACTGGACTTTGTTGTGCATTCCTGCTTGTGAAGAAATCTCCAAGGGCTTGAAATTGAGCTTGCCTTCTGTTGTTGAAGTCTCAGGGAACATCAAAGTTTTCCCCTGCCCGCACCTGGACTCTCTGCTGAGACTCCTGCCTTGCCAAGTGGTGCCCCATCCAGTTCCTGGGCCCCTGAAATGGTGAAGCCGGCAGACCAAGACTGACAATCGATGCACAGACCGCGGTGCAGGGAAAATTTCAATGTACCGTCTGAGACACGGCTGAGAAACGACATGCCCCGGCGAAGCGGCTGAAATCTATGCTCCACCTGCATCGTGGCTGGAAGATCAATGCAAGGCGGGCGGAGAAATGACACACAACATGTGCTGACGGAGGCTGTTAATGTTGCAACCCCACATTGCGTGGTTTTCTGATACCATGCGACTGTATTTTCGACACAAACCTTGCTGGGCGCGGAAAAACAATGCAAAGCCTGCCACGACCCGAGGTGCCTGTCCGGATCGATGCATCGCTCTCTTGCAGAGAGGAAAAACGATGCACGCCAGCCCGACCGAAGGAGGAGCGACGCACGGTCTCGCTTGCAAGTGAAAAATCAACGCATCGCTGGCCTTTTCCGACGCACACTCGCCCGTGTGGTGTTATTTTGATGCAACCAAGGTACTTTTTCACGCTAACAGTGTTCTACTGTTTTATAAAGGATTTAAGACTCTTATTGCTTTTTAATTCATAACTTGACTTGTGTATGTTGGATTTTTGTCGTTTTGGTCTTGTTTTTTTAGATAAATATTACCTATTTTTCTAAACCTGTGTTGGGTCATTTTGTAGTGTTTTTACTGAGTTACTGTGTGTGTTGGTACAAATACTTTACACCTAGACTCTGAAGTTAAGCCTGCCTGCTCGTGCCAAGCTACCAAGGGGGTGAGCGGGAGTTAGCTAAGGGTGATTCTCCTTTTCCCTGACTAGAGTGAGGGTCCTTGCTTGGACAGGGACTGCCACCAAAGACCCCATTTCTAACCATGATCTCAGGGGATGTGGGGTGCGTGTTGTATCCCTGAGCCACAAACTTTAGTGCTGCAAAGTCCCACTGGGGCTGAAAACTATCAGAGGCCACCAGACTTGTGTAAAGAAAGGATCAGATTTTGAATGCAGAATGTTTACATTTTTTATTGCATACATCAAGCTTACGCCCCGAACAGAGTTTTATGAATTTGACACATGCTGGTTAATACCCTATCTGAACCTGGTTTGGCCAAGGATCCCTGCCTTCCTTCTGCAGGGATTAATTAGTGCATTGAAATCTACAATTATAATTTTAACGTCTCCAAATGCTTTCAACAATCAATGCTGTAACTACAAACAAATCAATAGGTATGGTGAAAATGTCAATATTAGTATATTAATGAAAGCACAAAAATGATCTCACATGATTGTAAGAAGAAGTTTTCAGGAAGGCGAGAGGTTCCGTCTCAAAAGCACTCTGATTGTATTAGAAGGTACCTTTTTCCAAAAATACCTCCATGCCTGTATATATCCTACAGGGCAGTGTGATCGGCTAGTGCCCCTAGGAACTTCAAAGAGTGGTTTAAAAGCACCCGTAAGATGCCACGTGTAATGCTAATGTCCCTACAATGTTCTGTATCATACCCAGAGTTTGTACATACATTGTTGGGTTAGTGTCCATATAATGAGATTCAGAAATACATCAGGCTACTGGCTCTAGGTGGGTGTGCCAAATATTGTGGTGAACTAGTGCAACTGTGGTGCAGTTTGCTGTAGCAGGTTAGTGTCTGTCTTTAATTAACAGTATACAGTGATGAAACACTGTTCCTGGGATATAGTGCAGTGAGGTGGGGAAATATCCCTACAATGCATTGCAGGAGCGTGTGGTAGTGTTCATTAGACACCCTGCGGTGATTGACTGTCAAGAGGATTTATTCAGTGAGCCCTTATGAGGCAGATTAGTATAAAATATTAAAGTCCCCAACATGTGACGTACTGTGGCCTAGCTTTGCTTTTTGGATCTAGTGCACTGGGTTAAACACCTAGGATGTGGAACTATGTGGTGGGAAAATATCCCTAAAATGCACTGCAGGATGGAGAGTCAGTGGTTATCAAACACCTTGTGCTGGGTTCCCTGTCCCAAGAATGTATTGCAGTGAGTCTCTGCAATGTAATGTAGTGAGATAGATCAGTGTCCCTAGAATGTGATGCAGAGAGGTGAAGTTGTGCTGCTTAGATCCACAGCAATTAGTTAGAGGCCTTACAATCTAGTGCAATTTAGTATGGGGAGATAGTGTCTTATGGACTCTTCTCAGAACACATTTTGTTACGTACTCTTCCTGATCAGGGAGACTATCTGATCCATTAAAATCCCCTAATGGTAAACTTTCTAATGATATTTTGATAGATCCCTTAAAGTATAATTATTACAACCCTACTTCCGATTTTTCTTGGCTCTTTATAATTCTCAAGAAAGCCCAGCCACAGGCCCTTTTTAGTTAATATAGCATCTTGGAACAGGATCAATTGGGCTACAGACCTAACAGACACACAAAAATGTTCTTTTTGTACATCAAACCAACTAACATAGAGTAGTCGATTGCAGAAGTGCTGCTTAGACAACTGGTCTTGTCGTTTAATTTCTGCAGTCATGACCACCCAGTGCTTAATTTGTACTTGTTGTTTCCGGTGCTGAGCATCGGCACTTATTTTTGAGGGTCGGGGATTATTCTTCGGCCTCCTGCATTCGCTGCGTGCAAAAGTCACATATGGGACAGACGGCGGAGAGAAAAACGAAAGAACGCCCCAAAGGGAGAAAGAACAAAGCTGCAAGAGTGAGCTGAGGGGGCTTGGAGTGTTTTTTTATGGATTGAAGAGGCCGGAGATGGCGTCAGGATTACGCCGCCTCAGTATTCTGTGCACATTTAAATGCAGCGGCCACATGTTTAAGAGGAGGGCTTTGGGCACCGGCACCTTTTTATTTACAAATTAAGCACTGTGACCACCGTTATTACTAACACAAATTGACGAGAACGAGTGTAAAGCAGGACAGGAAATAGTTAGCATCTTTCTTATCAGACTGAAGGTCTTGAGTGTATGTGAAGTATTCGACTAATTATCTGAACTACATAATAACCAATATACCACATAGTCCCTGTTTATCTCTTACTCGCTATTGCCTATGTAAACTACTGAAGAAGCTTGTACAGGGCCTTGGGTTGTTATCCCATAAATCATGTTCACATTTTTATGGACAGGTCTACTGCACTAGGAACATCAGATCAGAAAACAGAATCAACATATCTCACTTGAAAGACTAATATTCTCCACAGGAAACGTTAAAAACACCAGGTGCACATTGTCATCCCTACAGTGTCAATGGAAAGACATCTTTTATCTTTTGTAAAGTACTTGAACTATTAAAACCAGTGGTTAGAACATATTAATCACTAACAATGCTTCAAGGCTCTGAAAGCTATCTCTTGTGCGTTAATACAGGTCAGTAATATCTTTACACTAGGTTTAAACTATGAAGCAAATCTAGTGCTCCCAAGCCAAGATGGAAATATCTTTTGTCTTGTGATGGCATCTTCTGTTTAGTTAATATATAAGAAGGCAATGATAAGAGATGAATGTGTTGCAAAACATCTGTTCTAGATTTCATCACATTCATCACCCATTTGCTACAATACTTTACCCTAACTTTGATTCACTTTTTCTATAGCTAGATTCCTATCAGATTTCCTGTTTCTTGAGCCTTTTCCCTACCCTAGCTTAGGGGAGATTTGGTGCCTTGCTTACCCACACTTATCCACACCATCAAGTAGAGTCACGCTTCCACAGGCAACCACAAAGGAATCTTTAAAGACGTTCACAGCATTCAGTCTTACACAATAATTCATACTGCCTGTGCAACAGAGGGAGCTCCTCAAGCGAGCCAGGAGAGAATGTGGGAGTAGGGCTATATTACACAGGCATAGCGATATGGACTCTGCTACAGCTTTGTGTTTCTACCACTACCAGTAGCCACAGACGTCTGATTACCCTGAAAAAAACTGTGTAGAGATGTAAATCGGTGCCACTGAATGCATTGCATTGTATTATTAGATGAATAAAGTACTTTCTGTTTCTGAAGACGAAACACTGGTTGAGCATTGATTTACTCTACGCTATTATTGCTACATTGAGCAGTTCTCTATCCCCTTACCACCTCCATGAGTAACACTTGGATCACTCTGTTTTACTATCCAGAGGATCACATGCTTAAGGTAGTGTTTAGTTCGAGCCGTGGTTGTCGGTCGGGCCCGCCAGCGCCCATTTTTCAGGACCAGCACTAATTTTGTTCATCAGACATTGACTGAAAGCAAGAGAGGGAAAAAAAAACACAGGGGAAAGGAGGTACAAAAGACAGAAAAAATATCACAAAGAGAAAATGCAGGAACCTGCAAGAGAAATATAAAAGGGCACGGTGTGTCTGTATTGGTTTCAAGAGGCATGAGCTGGATTCAAGACTACTCATTCGCCACACTGAGATTTATTAGCACTAGCCATGGGCTTCTGAGCAGAGCTTTGGCAACCAGCACTCATTCTTTTACAAATTAAGCACTGGCTTTGGGAATATAGTTGAGGCTGAGGTCTGTGTCCAAGAGTATGCCAGGTCCTGGAATATCAGTGATAAATGTCTTCAATTGTTACAACTGGTGCACAATAGCACCTGCCTGTAGCATCTTTTCCCAGCCCTGGAACATGCAAATAGATTTCGCCACACACAGGAGTGGCGATTAGGCATGTTTTTATTCTCTAACATCCATTCACACGCTGCTCATTACGTCATACTTCCTAGAACCACACTCTGACACCTCCCCCACATATCACGTATTTTCTGTTCAGAGTCCACCCAGAACCACAAGGGTCCTAGTGAGTATTGCATCATTATGCTACATCTGCATGTTTATTCAATATATTATGGCAGGCATCATTAGAAATCACATAGCCTCTACCAGTTTGCGCGGAGCCTGCACTTGTCTGCCCACTTAGGTGCTCTGAGGTGATCGAGATCCATCGTATCAGACAACGACTGCACAGGCTCAGGAGCCAGACCTGTGGGTGTGGTCACTTCCACCAAAGTTGCTGGAGCTGGCAAATGTTGAGATAGGTGTTTAAAGTGTGATGAGTCCAGAGTGATGTACTTCCCAGGACGATGTGCTGTCACCATGTGTCCCTTGCATGCCACCACCTATAACGGGTCAGTGGCAAAAGGGGTGTCTGTCTTTTGTTTCTGTCTCTGCTTTACCAGTACCCAGTCTCCTTTGTCAAAAGCTGTTTCCTGGGTGTGTCGGTGCTGATCAGCATTCACTTTCATTTTGCTCTTATGAGTAGAATTCATGTTATGAAGTTTGTCAGCAGTCACTGATCGATCTGATGTCCATTGACATAGTTTTGTTCTGATGGCTCTCCCAAACATCAAGGCAGATGGGCTGTCAACCGTTGGAGAGTGAGGAGTTGATCGACTGGCCCAAAGGGCCCGGCATATAGCTTGGCTCAAATCGATTCCTTCCATGGGTGTTTGCTGAATTACCCTCTTGAGGGTGCTCATAAACCTTTAGGATACACCATTGGCTTAGGGTGTTTGATGCTTGAGTCATACAAGAAACTTTTTGAACTCTTTGCTGCTGAGGGGTGTGCCATTATCAGGTTTGAGGATCTTGGGGATACCCCAAGTTGCAAAAATGTCACCAAGCCTTTCTATGACTTTATCATGTGTTGTCGAGGACAGGTTTCCTCCAAAGGAAAACTGGAATATTTGTCCATGACTACCATGAGATGCTATCCATCTCCTAATGGTCCAAAGAAGATAACTGTAACTCTCTCCCAGGCATAGGCAGGAAGGTCAGACATAGTCACTGGGTTCTGCGTCACCTTGGGGTACAGGAAATTGCAGATGTGGCATGCTTTTAATTCCTTTTGTACTGGCGCATCTAGTTGAGGGAACCACACTCTGTCTCACAAAGCTCTTTTGGTGGCTACAATGCCTCTATGTCCTTCATGGCCAACTCAGTGACCTATTGCCTTAGGCTTTCAGGTATAACGAATCTCAAGCCTCTCAGTTTTGGAACGTTTGGAACTCAGTATCATCAGCCAAAGGTTGTACGCATCATCACCATGATGGTGTCTCAATGAGTTCTTTGACAATACTAATATTTTAGCTGTGTTGGTGTCAGCAATGATTTGGTTCACAGATAGAGCCGCTGGTGTGTTGGACCACACAATATAATTGAGATATTCTTCAGTTCTCCTGGATGTCGAACTAGGATGATTTAGCGGCACTCATTAAAAGAAATCTTCTGGGTTCTGATGCTTCCCCAGTTTCTATACAATCTTATTGACATACCCTTGCAGCCTCAACCCCCACCTTTTGATGTGAGGAGACACCTTAGCCTTCGGGTTCTTAAAATAAGTGAACAACATGTGATAACAGTAAATCATTTCCCATAGAGAAATACATGAAAGTGTTCACAGGCCCACACCACAGCCAGATTCTCCTTCTCTGGCTGAGAGTAGACATGCGCTGTTTCAGACAGACTTCAACTGGCATAGGCCACAATGTATCTCTGAGCAATCGGATCACCATTGTGTTGAGCAAGGATTGCCCCCAGTCCCACCGGGCTCGCATCTACCATGACGCTGGTATGCAACTTGGGGTTGAAGTAGGCCATTTCTGTTGCATTCTCAATTGCATGTTTAATTTTTTTGAAACTCTGATCGCATTCAGAAGACCACTGAAAATGAACATTCCACTTTGTCATGTATGTCAGTGGGGCACTCACTGTGGCAAAATTGTGAATGTATCTTGAGCAGTAATTGGCCATGCCTAGAAAGGATCGCAGCATGGTAACATCTTGGAGGGGGGCAAGTGGATGACAAGGCTTGCAACTTGTCTGGATCTTGACTCATTCCCCATTCAGAGAATATGGCCCAAAAATCTTAAGTTTGGTTTTGTGAAATACACATTTCACTGTATATAAGGCGAGACCTGCATCAGCAAGTAACTGGCACAATTGAGTGAGGGTTGTCTTGTTCTTACTAGGTTCTCCCAAAGACCAGTATATTGTCACTGTTATTGAAAGCATGTGCAACAAGTTGGATTACTCTGTGGATAACATCCTGAAATAGCTCAGCAGCTAAAGATACTCTAAAACCCAGTCTCTTGTATCTAACCAACCAAACCAACATGAGTGGAAAAAGTTGTACTATATCTGCAGTTCTCTCCTAACTTGAGTTGGTGGTACCTTCTTTAGGTCATGATGGAAAAAAACTTTAGTTTGGTTCAGTTGCATGATCACATCTGCTATATGGGGACCAGGGTGTTTGTCCCTCTTAATAGCTCTGTTTGGCTGGTGCACATCAACACAAATGTGCGCTACTCCACTACTGTTCATTTTTCGTACAACTTCCAACGGCAAAACCAATGGCATAAGGCATTCAAAAACGTAAAGTTCAAAAATGATGCCAACTCTTTCTCTACAGCTTCTTGGAGATGGGCAACCAGATGAACGTCTTTGTTGTTATGAAGCTGTACTTACATTTTATTGAGTTTTCCTAAAACCATGAAACAACAATGGAAATAGGCTTGTAATCTCAGGCTGAGCAAATAGCAGAGGTTGTAGTCGATAAATATTAACCCAATACAGCTGCTGTGGCAAAACTGAGCAATCATGTCCTTTGGGACATGAATGGTGGCTCGTACTTATGTTGTTTGTGTTGTTGTGTAGCCATTTTAGGTATAATTGTATACACGTTATTTTAGTGTATTAGGCCTGCCGCTGTGCACTTTAACCTAGATATATTTTATTCGGCTTTGTTTTAATATTTTAGCCTTAGCTACATTTGCGGTCTTGTTTTATTTTCTCTATCTAGCTGTTCTTCGCCTAGGTCAGCACGGCATTCTTAAACAAGACATTTCTCTCACTCTGTGCTTTTCTCAAGGCTGCAGTAAGATATGTTGCCGGCAAAAGTGGTATGCTTTGTCTCCAATGTTCACAGAAACATACACAGTCTTATGTGGGGATCCTTTCTTGAAACATCAGCTGTTTTATTATAAAAACACTACTTTGACCCATGTACATGAGAGAAAGATTCCAGCCAGATGACCACAGCTGCTTCTGTAGACTACAGGCCTCTTGCTCAGGTACGAGGGATGATGTGTTCCCCGGGGGAACCTGAAAGGGAGAATTAGAGCTTAACAGGCTGTGCTCTAACATAGCTTAGGTAGGAGCTATCTCTATAAACCTTAGTGACAGTATGGTAGCGTTATTCTTGTGTATTACTCTCCTTGTCACAATTTTAATCTTTTTGTGCTTCATAGTCCTAGTTATTGCAATACATGCTTTATTATCTAAGATGCAGTTACTTCAATTAAACCTTATTGAACTATACTCTGCATCTGATTGTCCTCACGTATGCGAGACTAATGTAACTGAGAGAAACAGATGAGATCTGAGTGACCTCGATTCCCCTGAGGAGTCATGTATATCATGCGCCTAGTTGCCCCAATCATCGGTGCTCTTGGGTGGAGATGACGCACTGCTAGTTATCTGGAACAAATCCGGATTAGGCTTACAGGTGTCACATGGTGCAGGATCAGATTCAGTCACCTGCAGTACAGGTGATTCTGCCGCCCGAATCCAGTAGTCTCATTAGGATAATGAGAACCTACGTGACAGTGTTGCATTGCCACTGTAAATAACCCTTGGTTTTGTAGCACTTTAGAAGATGCCCAGGTGTATACTTATGTGTCTGAAGGAGTGAGGCATGGCACGGGTAAGAGTCTATTGAATTTTTCCACTGGCATGATATTAATCGACAGCCCACTGTTGATGATAAAAGATATGGGGTGACCGCTTACCTTCAATGTAATTCTGCAACAGTGTCCAAAGGAAGTTTGATGCTTTGTTTGGTGAGTTGCTTTCGATCTTCGGTCTTATTGAGAGGCAGCAAACCCCACATGTGCATGCCATCTTTTGGTGGACATCATCAGCATGCACCCACCGTCATCACTGTTACTCGAAAGTGGTGTTGGCCATGGGGCCCCCGGAATCCTGTATCCACCAGCTGAGAGGGGACATGTAATCCCCAGGGCCGCTCTGCTTCCAGCTCCGTCCTGGCGGATTAGGACCGCCGGCACTGCCAGACAGTCGGCCGGTGAAAAAGTGTCAGTGCCGGAAGTCCGACCATAGTGCGTTCACCATGGTCATAATGTGGAGGCTGGACCGTCTGACCACCACCACGAGTATGGCGGTCCTCTGACCGCCAGACTCGTAATAAGGGCCTGGGTGGCCCTCTCAACATTTGCCTTCTAAAAGAATCTGAAATGCACCCATTGATGACTCTTAGGTCATGGCTTCTTCATAGGTAAAGCTACAGAACTTCCAATGTTTGATAAGTGCGTCAAGTGTTTCAACAAACTCATCCATTGTTTAACCAGTCTGTTCTCCTGCTTTGTTGAAGATAAGCATTCGATTGAACTTAGATTTCAGCTCTTTTGTTACCTTTCGGTACAATGTTGCAGCATTATGTGAAACTTTCTTTAGCACTTCTTTCTCTCCGTCACTTGCAAGGTTTTTCAAATATTTGATGATTTTCCTATTGTCTTCTTCCTCTAGCGCATCTATGAAGTCATCAAATGTTTTAATCCACGCTGTCCACCTGGCACCAGTGTTCTGGTTCTTGGATATGTCAAAAGGTGGTGGTTACTTTAAGAACATGTCTGCACTGTATTTTGCACTCTGTTCTACTGCCATTGTGTTAGCATGTGTCGTTCATCTGTTTTCACTGTGCGGGGTGACTCCGACAACCTCAGCAAGTATCAGCCACATGCACAGGCCTACATCTCAGCATGCTTCAAATGGCCCTTAATGTGAGTATGCTTTCTGTTTCTTGTACCTTGTTGGCATTATGGTTGCTTTCTTGCTTCTCTGTTCGGGGCACAGCACAGAGTCTCTGCTGACAATATCACTGGCTGTATTGGCGGGCATTTTGAATACGCTCCTCTGCAGTGCCTTCGATTGCTTCTGCAACCGCGTTTGGGCTGGAGCAAGGCTCTGTCTCTGCATGAGCTGTTTGCAAACTGCTTTACATAGATTCTGGAAACACGTGGCATGTAAGAGCAGTTTGCCGTACCATTGCAAACTCTGAGGGGGAGTGGTATTGTTTTCCACAGGCATGTAATCCCCTACTCCTCGCCAGTTGTAGTATCTTCCCAAGCCCTGAAGCATGCTAATAGATTACAGCACACACTGATGCTGCAGTTGAGCATGTCTTTACTTGCAACATCCATTCACACATTGCTCATTACATCATACTTCCCAGAACCACACCCTGACACCTCCCCCACATATCACGTAGTTCCTGTTTCGAGTCCACCAGAACCACAAGGGTACTAGGGTTTATAGCATCAATATGCTACACTGTCCATCCATGACTCCTGAACCGATACTCAGAGCATCCCTTACTCGCTTTCCAAAAAACTGTGGGCTGTACATTGAGGACATTACATGGTTCTCTGTACGTTGTGGGGGGTGCACCAGATTGGCACATGTTTTAAGTATTTGCCCTACAGAACAAAACTCCACTGTGTTGTGCAAATGATAAAAAACTGCAACTGCATAGTTATCAAGAGTAGCACTCAAATGATTTAATCTTACATACTCACTCTAAAAATGCATTTTGAAATATTGTTCTAGACGGTAAAAATGATGCAGCGCTGCCTTGCATTAGGTTTGAACAAAAAGGCAACCTTCCAGGGGTAAGCACTGTAACGTGTGCAATTTTGCTCTAATTACACACTCTCTGCATAGGAATATGTCATGGGATATTCTCCATACCCATTACTTGCATCTGTCTTTTTTTTGGGAAGTAGGATTTCATGCAAAGCCAGATAATCCTACTTTAGTAGATCTGGCTTGAAAACCTACGGGCGTTTGCACTGTCCCTGGCCTGTTTGCCTCTTGCATAGATAATAATAATGAGTCTCGTGCTGTGTGACACAAAGCCATTTTGGGCTGAGTTTGCTTGAGCTTTTCAGTGTAAAATATATTTGGTGCCACAAAGATGATTGTTACTACTGTCTGCAACGCTGTGCATCGCAAAGCACTGTGCTCGCGAGTGCCAGTGTTAAATGATAATAAATCTGAGATATTGTATATTTTGTCTTTGCGTTTTGGCTTATACTAACTGCATTTATGTTATAAAACAATAAAAAAGTTTATTAAAAAAGAAAAAAAAAAACACCAATTAAACTCACTACTTACCCTTTTTTGGCAGCAAATTTCCATAAGCGTTTTCCAAAATGAAGGTGTTGTGAGGCATTAAATTGGCAACAAAGGCTAAGGCTCTCTTTCATCAGGCTTAAAACATTTCTATGGAAATTGCGATCACCACCGGTGTTACCGACCTGCTACAAGCAGGGGAGTAGCTTCTGGGGGAGTGTTTTTGGTGTTAAACCCCTTAAATAGGTGTATTCTCTGTTAAACACCCCTTAATAGGTGTATTCTCTGTTAAATAGTTGGGTACTGGTCCTGTATGGTGATTTGTCTGGCGGACTTCACTAGGACTTTTTACATCATACAGAGAAAAAAACGCACACACACTCTCTCTCTCTTTCTCTCTCTGTCTCTGATTTGAAAGTCCTCACAAATATTGGTTATTTTACAAAATATTGTGATTTCTCCGTAATTTGCATTCCTCTCCCATTCCACTGCCCCATGGACCCCTCTCATGCACCTTGCTTGTCCCATAATGTAGCTAAACATTATGGGGGTTATTCCAACTTTGGAGGAGGTGTTAATCCGTCCCAAAAGTGACGGTAAAGTGACGGATATACCACCAGCCGTATTACGAGTTCCATAGGATATAATGGACTCGTAATACGGCTGGTGGTAAATCCGTCACTTTTCCGTCACTTTTGGGACGGATTAACACCTCCTCCAAAGTTGGAATAACCCCCTATATGTTAGCCTGATTGTCAACAAATCTGAAGCTCACACCCCTCAGTCTTACTGACCAAGCTACTCCCCTGGCTGCAAGAATATAAAGGGCCGGGTTCGGCATACTACAAATGCGCTGGTGTTTACGATTGCAAACTTTCATGCAGAGTTGGGCACAAAGAAAATTGGTGCTGCCAAAAACTTGTCACAAGTCCTAAGGAGCTGTGATATGAGGAACACATTTTCCCAACTCTCACTGGGTATATTTCTGCCAGAACGTTGCATTTTATGTGCCAAGTGGTTCCATAAATTTAAATGAAACAATCCAGGAACCGAAGAGAAAAAAAAGAAACAATTTATACCTCTAATAAAATTACCACCAGCCATTATAAATACAGGTTGTCAGGTGCTTTAGGGGCACTTTAAAGAAAATTCAATTTGTTGATAAATTTAAACTGACGCTGGTTTGGCTGGTTGTTTTCAGATTTACAAATCCAAGTGGTCTCTCCTGGACTTCTACAGTATGTGAAACTGCACACTCTGAAAGGCGCCTGTCTTCAACACCCACGAACTTACAGAACTTGGATCTTGAAACACGGTACATCATAACCAAATAATTGTTCCTGTGGCTCTGTCTCTAGGAACGAAACTGAGCAAAATGTCTTAGATGCACGAATAAATCACAATGATTTTCTCATTAATCACGTGTGAGCAAACATAGCGTTTATTCTGTAGCAGTTCACTAGCTTGCACCAGAATCCACAGCTAAAGAACTGTGGCACAAAAATCCGAGAGACAAGGGAGATCGGTTTCAGTTTAAAGGCCCACAGTCCCACAGGTGGTGAGCAGACTTGTTCTGTTTGCTAGGCTTTTTAGCCCTTCCCTGCTAAACTTTTGCCCGTCATGTGCTAAGATTATTTTTTTTGGGCTATTTGGGGTAGTTCGCGGTTAGGCCTCCATAACGTTTTGTCCACATAAGCTATCCACTCCAAGTTTAGGTCCTTTTTTTCCGACATCCTGGGGAACTCTAAATGAACTCAGGGTTTGTGGATTTACGTGAAGGGGACTGAGAAATTAGCCAAAATACAGTTAAAATGTGAGGTTTTGGGAAAAGTGGGAAAAAGTGCTGCAGAAGAAAGGATCTGTTTTTTCCCTGCAAAAGGCATAAACAAAGGGGGTGTGGTGCTAAAAGCACCATCTTCCCAGCTTTCAGAAAGGGGCAGATTTGAATCAGAAAACCACATTTTTCAATACAATTTTGTTATTTTACTGGGATATAGCCCATTGTTACTATTTTTGTGCTTTCAACCTCCTTCCAGTTAGTGGTAGAAATGGGTGTGAAACCAATGATGGATCCCAGAAGGCTATACAGATGTGATGAGTAGACACAGTTCTGAACTCAGCAAGGGGTCATTTGTGTAGATCCTTCAAGGTTTTCCTACAGAAAGTCTAACAGTTGAAATAAAAAAAATATTGAGATTGAGTTGAAAAAAACAGCAATTTGTGTCTACATTTTCATCTGTAGCTTCTTCTAACTATGGCAGTTTTTCAAAAGTAATTTACTGTTGCGTCTGCAAGACCCTTATGGTTGTGGGGATACATACGGCTTGTAGGTTCACCAAGAACACTATGTCCGAGGGTCACTAATTAAGCTGCACTTTGCAAAGGTTTTTGATTGTGTACTAAGCATACAGCAGTTCATTTGCAAAATAGCAAGAGTGAAAGATAGGTATCAAGGAAACCTAGTGTAAGGAAATGCCTCCTTGGCATGGTTACCCCCTGACTTTTTGCCTTTGCTGATGCTATGTTTTGAATTGAAAGTGTGCTGAGGCCTGCTAACCAGGCCCCAGCACCAGTGTTCTTTCCCTAACCTGTACTTTTGATTCCACAATTGGCCCACCCTGGCACCCAGATAAGTCCCTTGTAACTGGTACCTCTGGTACCAAGGGCCCTGATGCCAGGGAAGGTCGCTAAGGGCTGCAGCATGTATTATGCCACCCTAGAGACCCCTCACCCAGCACAGACACACTGCTTACCAGCTTGTGTGTGCTAGTGAGAACAAAATGAGTAAGTCGACATGGCACTCCCCTCAGGGTGCCATGCCAGCCTCTCACTGCCTATGCAGTATAGGTAAGACACCCCTCTAGCAGGCCTTACAGCCCTAAGGCAGGGTGCACTATACCATAGGTGAGGGTACCAGTGCATGAGCACTGTGCCCCTACAGTGTCTAAGCAAAACCTTAGACATTGTAAGTGCAGGGTAGCCATAAGAGTATATGGTCTGGGAGTCTGTTTTGCACGAACTCCACAGCACCATAATGGCTACACTGAAAACTGGGAAGTTTGGTATCAAACTTCTCAGCACAATAAATGCACACTGATGCCAGTGTACATTTTATTGCAAAATACACCCCAGAGGGCACCTTAGAGGTGCCCCCTGAAACTTAACCGACTGTCTGTGTAGGCTGACTAGTTCCAGCAGCCTGCCACACTAGAGACATGTTGCTGGCCCCATGGGGAGAGTGCCTTTGTCACTCTGAGGCCAGTAACAAAGCCTGCACTGGGTGGAGATGCTAACACCTCCCCCAGGCAGGAGCTGTAACACCTGGCGGTGGGCCTCAAAGGCTCACCCCTTTGTCACAGCACCGCAGGACACTCCAGCTAGTGGAGTTGCCCGCCCCCTCCGGCCCCGGGCCCCACTTTTGGCGGCAAGGCCGGAGAAAATAATGAGAATAACAAGGAGGAGTCACTGGCCAGTCAGGACAGCCCCTAAGGTGTCCTGAGCTGAGGTGACTCTAACTTTTAGAAATCCTCCATCTTGCAGATGGAGGATTCCCCCAATAGGGTTAGGATTGTGACCCCCTCTCCTTGGGAGGAGGCACAAAGAGGGTGTACCCACCCTCAGGGCTAGTAGCCATTGGCTACTAACCCCCCAGACCTAAACACGCCCTTAAATTTAGTATTTAAGGGCTACCCTGAACCCTAGAAAAATTAGATTCCTGCAACAACAACAAGAAGGACTGCCTAGCTGAAAACCCCTGCAGAGGAAGACCAGAAGACAACAACTGCCTTGGCTCCAGAAACTCACCGGCCTGTCTCCTGCCTTCCAAAGAACTCTGCTCCAGCGACGCCTTCCAAAGGGACCAGCGACCTCTGAATCCTCTGAGGACTGCCCTGCTTCGACGACAAGAAACTCCCGAGGACAGCGGACCTGCTCCAAAAAGACTGCAACTTTATCCAAAGGAGCAGCTTTAAAGAACCCTGCAATCTCTCCGTAAGAAGCGTGAGACTTGCAACACTGCACCCGGCGACCCCGACTCGGCTGGTGGAGAACCAACACCTCAGGGAGGACCCCCGGACTACTCTACGACTGTGAGTACCAAAACCTGTCCCCCCTGACCCCCCACAGCGCCGCCTGCAGAGGGAATCCCGAGGCTTCCCCTGACCGCGACTCTCTGAAACCTAAGTCCCGACGCCTGGAAAGGACCCTGCACCCGCAGCCCCCAGGACCTGAAGGACCGGACTTTCACTGCAGAAGTGACCCCCAGGAGTCCCTCTCCCTTGCCCAAGTGGAGGTTTCCCCGAGGAAGCCCCCCCTTGCCTGCCTGCAGCGCTGAAGAGATCCCTTGATCTCTCATTGACTTCCATTGCGAACCCGACGCTTGTTCTAACACTGCACCCGGCCGCCCCCGCGCCGCTGAGGGTGAAATTTCTGTGTGGGCTTGTGTCCCCCCCGGTGCCCTACAAAACCCCCCTGGTCCGCCCTCCGAAGACGCGGGTACTTACCTGCTGGCAGACTGGAACCGGGGCACCCCCTTCTCTCCATTGAAGCCTATGCGTTTCACGCACCACTTTGAACTCTGCACCTGACCGGCCCTGAGCTGCTGGTGTGGTAACTTTGGGGTTGCTCTGAACCCCCAACGGTGGGCTACCTTGGACCAAGAACTGAACCCTGTAAGTGTCTTACTTACCTGGTAAAACTAACAAAAACTTACCTCCCCCAGGAACTGTGAAAATTGCACTGTGTCCACTTTTGAAATAGCTATTTGTGAATAACTTGAAAAGTATACATGCAATTGAAATGATTCAAAGTTCCTAATGTACTTACCTGCAATACCTTTCAAACAAGATATTACATGTTAAATTTGAACCTGTGGTTCTTAAAATAAACTAAGAAAAGATATTTTTCTATAACAAAACCTATTGGCTGGGTTTGTCTCTGAGTGTGTGTACCTCATTTATTGTCTATGTGTATGTACAACAAATGCTTAACACTACTCCTTGGATAAGCCTACTGCTCGACCACACTACCACAAAATAGAGTATTAGTATTATCTCTTTTTACCACTATTTTACCTCTAAGGGGAACCCTTGGACTCTGTGCATGCTATTCCTTACTTTGAAATAGCACATACAGAGCCAACTTCCTACATTGGTGGATCAGCGGTGGGGTACAAGACTTTGCATTTGCTGGACTACTCAGCCAATACCTGATCACACGACAAATTCCAAAATTGTCATTAGAAATTGATTTTTGCAATTTGAAAAGTTTTCTAAATTCTTTAAAGTCCTGCTAGGGCCTTGTGTTAGTCCCTGTTAGCATTTCTTTTAGAGTTTAAAAGTTTGGTAAAAGTTTGAATTAGAACCTAGAACTAGTTTTAGATTCTTAAAAAGTATTCCAACTTTTAGAAGCATAATGTCTAGTGCAGAGATGAATGTGGTGGAACTCGACACCACACCTTACCTCCATCTTAAGATGAGGGAGCTAAGGTCACTCTGTAAAATAAAAAAAATAGTAATGGGCCCCAGACCTTCCAAACTACAGCTCCAGGAGCTGTTGGCAGAGTTTGAAAAGGCCAACCCCTCTGAGGATGGCAACACAGAGGATGAAGATAGTGACTTGGAGGAAAAATCCCCCCTACCAGTCCTATTTAGGGAGAACAGAGCCTCTCAGGCCCTGACTCCACAAATAATAGTCAGAGATGCTGGTTCCCTCACAGGAGGGGCCAACAACTCTGAAATCACTGAGGATAACTCCAGTGAAGAGGACATCCAGTTAGCCAGGATGGCCAAAAGATTGGCTTTGGAAAGACAGATCCTAGCCATAGAAAGGGAAAGGCAAGAGATGGGCCTAGGACCCATCAATGGTGGCAGCAACATAAATAGGGTCAGAGATTCTCCTGACATGTTCAAAATCCCTAAAGGGATTGTAACTAAATATGAAGATGGTGATGACATCACCAAATGGTTCACAGCTTTTGAGAGGGCTTGTGTAACCAGAAAAGTGAACAAATCTCACTGGGGTGCTCTCCTTTGGGAAATGTTCACAGGAAAGTGTAGGGATAGACTCCTCACACTCTCTGGAAAAGATGCAGAATCTTATGACCTCATGAAGGGTACCCTGATTGAGGGCTTTGGATTCTCCACTGAGGAGTATAGGATTAGATTCAGGGGGGCTCAAAAATCCTCGAGCCAGACCTGGGTTGACTTTGCAGACTACTCAGTAAAAACACTAGATGGTTGGATTCAAGGCAGTGGTGTAAGTAATTATGATGGGCTGTACAATTTATTTGTGAAAGAACACCTGTTAAGTAATTGTTTCAATGACAAACTGCATCAGCATCTGGTGGACCTAGGACCAATTTCTCCCCAAGAATTGGGAAAGAAGGCAGACCATTGGGTCAAGACTAGGGTGTCCAAAACTTCCACAGGGGGTGACCAAAAGAAAGGGGTCACAAAACCTCCCCAGGGGAAAGGTGGTGAGACAGCCAAAAATAAAAATAGTAAAGAGTCTTCTACAGGCCCCCAAAAACCTGCACAGGAGGGTGGGCCCAGAGCCTCTTCACAAAACAATCCTGGGTACAAGGGTAAAAACTTTGATCCCAAAAAGGCCTGGTGTCGAAACTGTAGTCAGTCTGGACACCAAACTGGAGACAAGGCCTGTCCCAAAAAAGATACCACTTCTAACTCCCATCCAGCTAAAACTGGAATGGCCAGTCTCCAAGTGGGATCAACAGTGTGCCCAGAGCAAATCAGGTGTCACACTGAAGCTACATTAGTCTCTGAGGGTGGGGTGGATTTAGCCACACTGGCTGCCTGGCCGCCTAACATGCAAAAATACAGGCAGCAGCTCTTTATTAATGGGACAAGTGTAGAGGGCCTGAGGGATACAGGTGCCAGTGTCACCATGGTGACAGAGAAACTGGTTTCCCCTGGCCAATACCTGACTGGAAAAACCTATACAGTCACCAACGCTGACAATCAGACTAAAGCACATCCCATGGCAATGGTAACTTTAGAATGGGGAGGGGTCAATGGCCTGAAACAGGTGGTGGTCTCCTCAAACATCCCAGTAGACTGTCTGCTTGGAAATGACCTGGAGTCCTCAGCATGGGCTGAGGTAGAACTAAAAACCCATGCAGCCATGCTGGGTATCCCTGAACTGGTGTGTGTAAAAACAAGAGCACAATGCAAGGCACAGGGTGAAAAAGTAGAGCTGGAGTCTGGAAGAAAGGCCCAGCCTACCAAGAGAAAAGGAAAGTCAGTTGGGAAACCAACTGCAACACAGTCAGAAAAAGAGAACCTCTCTTCTCAGGAAGAAGTTCTGCCCTCTGAGGGAACTGAGCCTTTGGAGCTTGAACCTTATCAGGTTGAGCTCTTAGGCCCAGGGGGACCCTCAAGGGAGGAGCTGTGTAAGGGACAAGAAACCTGTCCCTCTCTTGAAGGCCTTAGGCAGCAAGCTGCTGAAGAGTCCAAGGGCAAGAAAAATGGAACACATAGGGTCTATTGGGAAGATGGACTCCTGTACAATGAGGCCAGAGACCCCAAACCTGGTGCCACTAGGAGAGTGGTAGTGCCTCAGTCGTTCAGAGAGTTTATTCTGACCTTAGCCCATGATATTCCCCTTGCTGGGCATTTGGGACAAACCAAGACGTGGGAGAGGTTAGTCAACCACTTCTACTGGCCCAATATGTCCCACAAGGTTAAGGAGTTTTGCCTCTCCTGCCCCACCTGTCAAGCCAGTGGTAAGACAGGTGGGCATCCAAAGGCCCCCCTCATTCCACTTCCAGTGGTGGGGGTCCCCTCTGAAAGAGTGGGTGTGGACATAGTTGGACCACTAGAACCTCCCACAGCCTCAGGAAATATGTATATCCTAGTAGTAGTGGATCATGCTACTAGGTATCCTGAAGCTATTCCCCTTAGGTCGACTACTGCCCCTGCAGTAGCCAAGGCCCTCATTGGTATCTTTACCAGAGTGGGTTTCCCTAAGGAGGTGGTGTCTGATAGAGGTACCAACTTCATGTCAGCATACCTAAAACACATGTGGAATGAGTGTGGGGTGACTTACAAATTCACTACACCATACCATCCACAAACTAATGGCTTAGTTGAGAGATTCAACAAGACATTAAAAGGCATGATCATGGGGCTCCCAGAAAAGCTCAAAAGGAGATGGGATGTCCTCTTGCCATGTCTGCTTTTCGCTTACAGAGAGGTGCCACAGAAGGGAGTAGGATTCTCACCCTTTGAACTTCTGTTTGGTCACCCTGTAAGGGGACCACTTGCTCTTGTTAAAGAAGGCTGGGAGAGACCTCTTCATGAGCCTAAACAGGACATAGTGGACTATGTACTTGGCCTTCGCTCTAGAATGGCAGAGTACATGGAAAAGGCAAGCAAAAACCTTGAGGCCAGCCAACAGCTCCAGAAGTTTTGGTATGACCAAAAGGCTGCAATGGTTGAGTTCCAACCAGGGCAGAAAGTCTGGGTTCTGGAGACTGTGGCTCCCAGGGCACTTCAGGACAAATGGAGTGGCCATTACCCAGTGCTAGAAAGGAAGAGTCAGGTCACCTACCTGGTGGACCTGGGCACAAGCAGGAGCCCCAAGAGGGTGATCCATGTGAACCGCCTTAAGCTCTTCCATGACAGGGCTGATATAAATCTGTTGATGGTAACAGATGAGGATCAGGAGGCAGAGAGTGAACCTCTCCCTGATCTTCTGTCATCAGACCCAAAAGATGGCTCAGTAGATGGAGTGATCTACTCAGACACCCTCTCTGGCCAACAGTAAGCTGATTGTAGGAGAGTCCTACAACAGTTTCCTGAACTCTTCTCCCTAACCCCTGGTCAGACACACCTGTGTACCCATGATGTGGACACAGGAGACAGCATGCCTGTCAAAAACAAAATTTTTAGACAGTCTGACCATGTTAAGGAAAGCATCAAGGTGGAAGTCCACAAGATGCTGGAATTGGGAGTAATTGAGCGCTCTGACAGCCCCTGGGCTAGCCCAGTGGTCTTAGTCCCCAAACCTCACACCAAAGATGGAAAGAAAGAGATGAGGTTTTGTGTGGACTACAGAGGGCTCAACTCTGTCACCAAGACAGACGCCCATCCAATTCCTAGAGCTAATGAGCTCATAGACAAATTAGGTGCTCCAAATTCTTAAGTACCTTTGACTTGACAGCAGGGTACTGGCAAATAAAAATGGCACCTGGAGCCAAAGAGAAAACAGCATTCTCCACACCTGATGGGCATTATCAGTTTACTGTTATGCCCTTTGGTTTAAAGAATGCCCCTGCCACCTTCCAAAGGTTGGTGAATCAAGTCCTTGCTGGTTTGGAGTCCTTTAGCACAGCTTATCTTGATGATATTGCTGTCTTTAGCTCCACCTGGCAGGATCACCTGGTCCACCTGAAGAAGGTTTTGAAGGCTCTGCAATCTGCAGGCCTCTCTATCAAGGCATCCAAATGCCAGATAGGGCAGGGAACTGTGGTTTACTTGGGCCACCTTGTAGGTGGAGGCCAAGTTCAGCCACTCCAACCCAAGATCCAGACTATTCTGGACTGGGTAGCTCCAAAAACCCAGACTCAAGTCAGGGCATTCCTTGGCTTGACTGGGTATTACAGGAGGTGTGTGAAGGGATATGGATCCATTGTGACAGCCCTCACTGAACTCACCTCCAAGAAAATGCCCAAGAAAGTGAACTGGACTGTAGAATGCCAACAGGCCTTTGACACCCTGAAACAAGCAATGTGCTCAGCACCAGTTCTAAAAGCTCCAGATTATTCTAAGCAGTTCATTGTGCAGACAGATGCCTCTGAACATGGGATAGGGGCAGTTTTGTCCCAAACAAATGATGATGGCCTTGACCAGCCTGTTGCTTTCATTAGCAGGAGGTTACTCCCCAGGGAGCAGCGTTGGAGTGCCATTGAGAGGGAGGACTTTGCTGTGGTTTGGTCCCTGAAGAAGCTGAGACCATACCTCTTTGGGACTCACTTCCTAGTTCAAACTGACCACAGACCTCTCAAATGGGTGATGCAAATGAAAGGTGAAAATCCAAAACTGTTGAGGTGGTCCATCTCCCTACAGGGAATGGACTTTATAGTGGAACACAGACCTGGGACTGCCCATGCCAATGCAGATGGCCTTTCCAGGTTCTTCCACTTAGAAAATGACGACTCTCTTGGGAAAGGTTAGTCTCAACCTCTTTCGTTTGGGGGGGGGGTTGTGTAAGGAAATGCCTCCTTGGCATGGTTACCCCCTGACTTTTTGCCTTTGCTGATGCTATGTTTTGAATTGAAAGTGTGCTGAGGCCTGCTAACCAGGCCCCAGCACCAGTGTTCTTTCCCTAACCTGTACTTTTGATTCCACAATTGGCCCACCCTGGCACCCAGATAAGTCCCTTGTAACTGGTACCTCTGGTACCAAGGGCCCTGATGCCAGGGAAGGTCTCTAAGGGCTGCAGCATGTATTATGCCACCCTAGAGACCCCTCACCCAGCACAGACACACTGCTTACCAGCTTGTGTGTGCTAGTGAGAACAAAATGAGTAAGTCGACATGGCACTCCCCTCAGGGTGCCATGCCAGCCTCTCACTGCCTATGCAGTATAGGTAAGACACCCCTCTAGCAGGCCTTACAGCCCTAAGGCAGGGTGCACTATACCATAGGTGAGGGTACCAGTGCATGAGCACTGTGCCCCTACAGTGTCTAAGCAAAACCTTAGACATTGTAAGTGCAGGGTAGCCATAAGAGTATATGGTCTGGGAGTCTGTTTTGCACGAACTCCACAGCACCATAATGGCTACACTGAAAACTGGGAAGTTTGGTATCAAACTTCTCAGCACAATAAATGCACACTGATGCCAGTGTACATTTTATTGCAAAATACACCCCAGAGGGCACCTTAGAGGTGCCCCCTGAAACTTAACCGACTGTCTGTGTAGGCTGACTAGTTCCAGCAGCCTGCCACACTAGAGACATGTTGCTGGCCCCATGGGGAGAGTGCCTTTGTCACTCTGAGGCCAGTAACAAAGCCTGCACTGGGTGGAGATGCTAACACCTCCCCCAGGCAGGAGCTGTAACACCTGGCGGTGGGCCTCAAAGGCTCACCCCTTTGTCACAGCACCGCAGGACACTCCAGCTAGTGGAGTTGCCCGCCCCCTCCGGCCCCGGCCCCCACTTTTGGCGGCAAGGCCGGAGAAAATAATGAGAATAACAAGGAGGAGTCACTGGCCAGTCAGGACAGCCCCTAAGGTGTCCTGAGCTGAGGTGACTCTAACTTTTAGAAATCCTCCATCTTGCAGATGGAGGATTCCCCCAATAGGGTTAGGATTGTGACCCCCTCTCCTTGGGAGGAGGCACAAAGAGGGTGTACCCACCCTCAGGGCTAGTAGCCATTGGCTACTAACCCCCCAGACCTAAACACGCCCTTAAATTTAGTATTTAAGGGCTACCCTGAACCCTAGAAAAATTAGATTCCTGCAACAACAACAAGAAGGACTGCCTAGCTGAAAACCCCTGCAGAGGAAGACCAGAAGACAACAACTGCCTTGGCTCCAGAAACTCACCGGCCTGTCTCCTGCCTTCCAAAGAACTCTGCTCCAGCGACGCCTTCCAAAGGGACCAGCGACCTCTGAATCCTCTGAGGACTGCCCTGCTTCGACGACAAGAAACTCCCGAGGACAGCGGACCTGCTCCAAAAAGACTGCAACTTTATCCAAAGGAGCAGCTTTAAAGAACCCTGCAATCTCCCCGCAAGAAGCGTGAGACTTGCAACACTGCACCCGGCGACCCCGACTCGGCTGGTGGAGAACCAACACCTCAGGGAGGACCCCCGGACTACTCTACGACTGTGAGTACCAAAACCTGTCCCCCCTGAGCCCCCACAGCGCCGCCTGCAGAGGGAATCCCGAGGCTTCCCCTGACCGCGACTCTCTGAAACCTAAGTCCCGACACCTGGAAAGGACCCTGCACCCGCAGCCCCCAGGACCTGAAGGACCGGACTTTCACTGCAGAAGTGACCCCCAGGAGTCCCTCTCCCTTGCCCAAGTGGAGGTTTCCCCGAGGAAGCCCCCCCTTGCCTGCCTGCAGCGCTGAAGAGATCCCTTGATCTCTCATTGACTTCCATTGCGAACCCGACGCTTGTTCTAACACTGCACCCGGCCGCCCCCGCGCCGCTGAGGGTGAAATTTCTGTGTGGGCTTGTGTCCCCCCCGGTGCCCTACAAAACCCCCCTGGTCCGCCCTCCGAAGACGCGGGTACTTACCTGCTGGCAGACTGGAACCGGGGCACCCCCTTCTCTCCATTGAAGCCTATGCGTTTCGGGCACCACTTTGAACTCTGCACCTGACCGGCCCTGAGCTGCTGGTGTGGTAACTTTGGGGTTGCTCTGAACCCCCAACGGTGGGCTACCTTGGACCAAGAACTGAACCCTGTAAGTGTCTTACTTACCTGGTAAAACTAACAAAAACTTACCTCCCCCAGGAACTGTGAAAATTGCACTGTGTCCACTTTTGAAATAGCTATTTGTGAATAACTTGAAAAGTATACATGCAATTGAAATGATTCAAAGTTCCTAATGTACTTACCTGCAATACCTTTCAAACAAGATATTACATGTTAAATTTGAACCTGTGGTTCTTAAAATAAACTAAGAAAATATATTTTTCTATAACAAAACCTATTGGCTGGATTTGTCTCTGAGTGTGTGTACCTCATTTATTGTCTATGTGTATGTACAACAAATGCTTAACACTACTCCTTGGATAAGCCTACTGCTCGACCACACTACCACAAAATAGAGCATTAGTATTATCTCTTTTTACCACTATTTTACCTCTAAGGGGAACCCTTGGACTCTGTGCATGCTATTCCTTACTTTGAAATAGCACATACAGAGCCAACTTCCTACACCTAGGTACTTCCGAAATTGGCACAAGATATGGAGTTTAGAAGCAGTGGTTATTTGTACATCACTGAACTTAGGGGTACCCATACTTGCAGGTGATTTGCAGGGTATTTCTCAAAACTACTTCTTTTTTACACACTGTCTTACAAATGGAAGGCACAAATGCAGACAAAGACAATTGGTAATAGCACTTGCTCTGCTATCCTGTGTTCCACTAAGACTCCTGATAAAACTGGAACCTCACCTGTGTGGGTAGGCCTAGTGCCCACAATAGGAAAAGCCCCAAAATGCAACATGGACGCATCAAATTTCACTGAAAACTGACTTGTTTTTTTCAAAGTTCCAAGCTGTGGATTTTGGGCTCTAACTCAGTCAACACCTAAGGGAATCTAGCACACCTGTACATTCTTAAAAACTATACACCTAGGGGAATCAAGGATTGAGTGACTTGTGGGGCCCTCGCCAGTTTTGATCACCCAGAACCCTTTGCAATTTGTCTAAAAATACAAATTTTTTCACATTTCTGTGATGCAAAGTTCTGGAATCTGAGGGGAGCTACACACTTCCTCCTACCCAGCATTCCCCGAAGTCTCCCAATAAAAATGATACCTCACTTGTGTAAGTAGGCCTAGTGCCTGTGACAGGAAATGCCACATAACGCAATGTGGACACATCACATTTTTCCTACTGAAAACAGACTTGTTTTTTGCAAAGTGCCTAGCTGTGGATTATGGGCTATAGCTTAGCCGGCAACTAGGGAAACCTAGCAAACATATATATTTTTAAAAACTAGACACCTAGGGGAATCCAGTATGGATCTAGTGCCGTAATAGAAACAGATCAAACCAAGGCTAATGGGAGCACTTGCATGGAGACACCTACTGACCTCAGTTGGATCTGTTCCTTTCGCTGGCACTAGGCCCAGCCACACAAGTGGGGCACCATTTTTATTGGCACAGGTGGGGCAAGGCTGGGTGGTAGGAATTTTGTGGATTCTTGCTCATTCTGGAATTTTGCATCACAGAAATGTTTGGAAAATGGAGTTTTGCAGGGCTTTGTGGGTAAGAAAATGGTGTGGGGTACATTTGAAGCACACCCCCTGGATTTCCCCAGATGTCTACTTTCAAGAAGTGACTAGGACTGGTAAATTCTTCCAAGTAGCAGCCCACACAAGCCCAAAAAGTGCAGCCACTCACCATTGCAAGTGGGACGATATTGGGAGTTAGCCAGGTTATGCTGGCCCATATGTGATCAACACCCAAAAGAGTCAAATCTAATTTTCCTTACCATTCGGATGAGATGCTTTAGTCAGAAGGGTGGGCAGAAAGACTGTGCCCATTTGTTTTGGGGGGGGGGGGTGGCATTGCCATGCCCATTCTGACCATCCCCCACCCCAATAGTCCCTGGTGTCTAGTGGGCTTTCTGCCCCCATCTTCAGAAAGACTGTACCTATTTTTTTGGGATGGGGCATTGATAGGGCTATCATGGCCCACCCCCACATTAAATAAACAAAAAATCCCTGATGCCCTAGTAAGCTTTCTGCCCAAAGGGGGGCAGCTTGGGGGCTAATAGCCCCATCTGCCCCCGGGGGGGGGCAGAAAGACTATACTCATTTTTTTGGGGGTCGGTGCATTTATAGGGTGTCGGAGGCTGGCCCGGTTTGTAGTGGGTACCTAAGGTACTTACATCTTACACCAGGTCCAGTTATCCTTATTAGTGAAATGTAGGCAGTGTCTAGAAGCCAGGCTCTCTAGGGGTGGCTGTAGCTGAGCAGCCAAGGCTTATCTAAGACACATGCAAACCTCATGCAATACCACTGTAGTTGCACAGTGCTCACACACATGAAAGAAAATACTCAGTGTTACACAAATAAAGGTACTTTATTTTTGTGACACAAATGCCAAAAATACCATAGAGATTATACTCCCTTAGGAGGTAAGTTCTCACAAAATATATATACTAGTATGCAGAAATAGCTGTAAAAACAGTTAGAAAATAGAGACAATCACAAGTTAGAAATGGGCCAAGGGGGAACACACACCATATACTAAGAAAGTGGAATGCGAATGTTGGTTTCCCACCTAGGCACCTGTAGTGTGTAGAGGGGCACTGGGAGTATTAGAAAACACCAAAGGTAAGTAATAGAACCCACCTTAGAGCCCAGTAATGCACAAGTAAATCACAGTAATCTTCCTAGAACACACAAGAACACGAGAAAGAAGATAATGCAAGAACCAGAAGAGACTGCAATTCACCAACAGTGGATTCCTGGACCTCAAAACCTGGGGAAGAAGGAGAGCAAGTCCAAGAAGCACAGAAGAGTCCAGGGAGAAATGGAGCCCCTGCTAACTTGGATGAAGGTGCAAAAGACGAACCACTGGTGAAGAACAACAGTCAGTACTGCACCCAAGACGATGGATGCAGGTTCCTGGTCGGTGCAGATGATGTCCCACGGCGGATGGAAGATTGTAGTCTAGTTTGCGTCACTGGATTCCGCCAACAAGCCTTGGCACACACAAAGCTCATGGTTAGCGGAAAATGGTGGTGCCCGGGACCAGGAACAACCAGGTGGACTCTACCCAGGAGGGGGAGTCAGCAGGGGCTCTCAGCAACTCGGAGAGCCCACAGAAGACTAGGCAGCGTGCACAGGAGTCCCACAGCACGGGGACAAAGAAGTTGCAAAAGGAGGCCTATGCAGCACTACAACAAAGGCTCCCATGCCCCTGGAGAACCATGCAGGAAGCTGTGTGTCACAGGGTAGAGTGCTGGGGGCTGGAGCTGCACAGTGCACGAAGAACTTCGTGGATGGATGCCAACAAGCCTTGGCAACTGCAAAACACACGGTACATGGGGATACTGTCTTGCGTGGGGAGGCAAGCCCTTACGTCCATTAAAGTTGGACAGTAGGACGTCAGGACCATCGGGACCACTTCAATCTACCTCGCGTGATGCAGGATGCATGAAACTCATCAGGCGAGGGGACCAACGCAGCTGGTCATTGATGCAGAGAGTTGCCTGGTGAAGCAGGGGAGTGACTCCCTCACTCCAAGGGAGATCCTTTATTCTTCTAGTGCAGACTGAAGACAGGCTGTCCTCTGAGGATGCACAACCGGGAAACAGTTGCAGTTGTAGTTGCTGGCGGCAGCTACAATGTTGCAGAAGTCATCTTTGCTTCTTTGTTGCAGTTTGTAGAGTTCCTGGGGGGGTCCAGATGCAGTTTCTTCGGTGAGAAGGTGAAATAAAGGATCCAGAGTCTTCCAATCCGAATCTGGAGAACCACCCAAGAGAGAGACCCTAAATAGCCCTGAAAGGGGGTTTGGTCAGCTACACAGATAAGCACCTGTCAGTGGAGGGCTCTGACGTCACCTGCTGGCACTGGCCACTCAGATGCTCCCAGAGTTCCCTGCCAACTTGTAATCCAAGATGGCAAAACCCATGGACCCTCTGGAGGAGCTCTGACTACCACCCCTGAGGTGGTGATGGACAGGGGAGTGGTCACTCCCCCTTCCTTTGTCCAGTTTCGCACCAGAGCAGGGACTGGGGGTCCCCGAACTGGTGCAGACTGGATTATGTAAGGAGGGCAGCAAATGTGCCCTTCAAAGCATTTCTAGTGGCTTGGAGAGGCTACCCCTCCCAAGCCTGTAACATCTATTTCCAAAGGGAGAGTGAGTAACACCCCTCTCCCAAAGGAAATCCTTTGTTCTGCCTTCCTGGGCTTGCGCTTCTCAAGCAACTGGAGGGCAGAAACCTGTCTGAGATGTGGCAGCAGCTAGGGCTGCCTGGAAAACCTCAGAAGGCTGAAATGGCAATACTGGGGGTCCTCTAAGGAGCCCCCAAAGTGCATGGAATCATACAACAAATGCTCGCAAAAGCCTTGGAGTATGATTTCAACATATTTGATACCAAACATACCTATGTTCGGAGTTACCATTATGTAGTTGGACATAGGTAGTGACCTATGTCCAGTACACCCGTAAAATGGCGTCCCCGCACTCACAAATTCTGGGGAAATGGTCCTGAAGGTAATGAGGGCACCTCTGCTAGTGCAGGGGTGCCCTCATACACAGGTACTCTGCACCCTGCCCTCAGGGATGGAGGACCTGCTATAGGGATGACTTATAAGTGACCTGGTGCAGTGTAAATGGCAGTGAAAGGGTGTATGCACCTTTTCACACAGGCTGCAATGGCAGTCCTGTAGAAGCCTTTGCATGGGCTCCATATGGGTGGCAAAATAAATGCTGCAGCCCATAGGGATCCCCTTGAACCGCAATACCCTGGGTACCTAGGTACCATATACTAGGGACTTATAAGGGGACACCAGTATGCCACTTTTGGGCGAAATACTGTGCTAACAGTATCTAGTGACCAATTTTAGAAGGCGAGAGCATAACTACTGGGTCCTGATTAGCAGGATCCCAGTAGACACAGTCAAACACACTGACAAATAGGCCAAAAGTGGGGGTAACCAAGCTAGAAAGAGGATACTTTACTACATAGGGACATCATGGCCTGCCACCACACTAAATAAACAAAAAAATCCCTATTGTCCTAGTGGACTTTCTCGCCCCGTCTGCCCCTGAGGGGGAACAAAAAGACTGTACTGATTTTTTGGCATGGTGGAAACATTGATAGGGTCATCATCATCCGCCCCCACCCCTAAACTAAATAAACAAAAAAACTCTGGCATCCTAGTGGGCTTTAAGCCCCCCAAGTGGCAGAAAGACTGACTATGCCCAAAATGGTTGGGGGCAGAAAAAGCCCTTGTGCAAGGGGCTGCTCCCCCTCCCTGGTGCCTAGTGGGTGAATCCCTCCTTGGGGGCGGTCCCCAAGCAGGGATCCACTTGGTGGGGGTACCATTGGAAAGGGGAGGTAGATCAACAATACCTCTCCTGCCTGCCTTGGTGTTCCAGGGGCTAAGATAGCCCCCTGAGCACCGAGGCACAGAAAATTAAATGAGCTGATAGCCTCATTTTACTTTTTGTTTTAATTAAAATAACATCAGTACACTGCACGCGCTGATCCTCATTTCAATGAAAACCCGAAACAGCCTCTGGAGGTGGGGAACTTATTCACCACCTCCCAAGGCTGTTTTTAGCAGAAAGGAAATAACTCTGGTGCAGACATCAGAGGGATTTCCTGACTCATGTCTGAGCACAGCCGTGAGCTTTCCTCAGCACACAAGCATTGTGGCTGGGAACAGCTCCCGGCCATCCCCAGAATGGAAGGGGTTAATCATTTCAGTATGGATAAATGGAGATTTCCTGGGCATGCAATCCGACTACCAACAAAAACATGTCCTTCGTGGACACTCTGGATGTTCTGGGATTAGATATTGCTTACATAATAGACAGGTGATGGATGCATAAGGGTGGTTGGTGTAAGGAGAACTTCAGGCAAAGCGCAATGGCATTCGACATCAATAAATGCACCCCACTGCTACACCTAATTAGATGTTTGTCTTTCTGTGTAAAACAACTGACTGCTCTAAATACGAGATGAATTTTACTTGGATGATAAAATGGCATGAGATTTCCAAGCAGTAAAATTGCTACAGTACTGTGTAATTACAGGTAAACCCCACAGAATGAGGAATTACCATGTGGGGCCAATTGTTCTGGTCATGAAACCACATAGAATGTCCTAACCCATGTAGTTTTATCACATATGTGTACAGGGGTATAGCTTGGTCAGTAAAATTGGGGGTGCGAGCTTCAGATTTTCAGGCAAGCAGGCTGGCATATAATGTTTAAATATATGACAGGACAAGCATGGTGTTTAAGAGGGGCCTATAGGGCATTGAAAGGGGAGAGGAATGCAAATTTGTAGGGGAACTAAGAGAGAAAACACAATATTTTGTAAAATAACCAATATTTTTGAGGACTTTCAAAACAGAGAGGAAGACAGTGTGTGTTTGTTTTTGCCTGTGTGTATTTAAAAAAGACCTGGAGAATTTAAAAAAACACCTCACCATACCCAACTGAAAACACCTGTGCCCAACTATTTTACAGAAAATACATTTATTAGGGGGGTATAACACCCTAAACAACCCCACTGAAGCAATGCCCCTGTAAATTTACCAGCAGTTCTGAGCACATGAGAAATGTATCAAGAGGCTGGTGAATGGGGTGGGGGGATGACCGAGGGGGTTGGGACAAGTAACGGAGGGAAGGTGAGATTTTTTTAAACATGGAAAAGTGGAATCAGACTTGGCTGCTTCCTAATCATTGGGCACTTCATTCTGATGTGGCTGGTAATGAGAGTTACCAACCCCATTGGATTTTTTGAGATCTGTGGGAATACTACTGATATGTTAAATTTAACTCTGAGACTGGCTGCTTTCTGCAGCTAAGATCTCATGGTAAAGGTCTGAGGCAAAATGTGAAATCTCTGGGGGTAATGCAGGTAATTCTTTATTTCTCTGAGGATTCAAATTGTTCAACTCCCAGTATCATTAACTGCTGGGGTCCACAAATGATAAGCTCGCACCCAGGCACTCGTAATGAAGCCCAAACAGGTCAGGGCATCCCAACAGTGGTATCAGGTGTGCCCTAGCTGCCATCACAGAGAGAAGAAGCTCACTGTCTTGATCTTAAGAAGATCATGTCTGAAATGAAAGTAAGCAAAGCAACCATTGACCTTACACTTGATCACTTTGCTTTCAATGTAGACATTGAAAGTCACTAGTAAGAATACCCACCACCAGGTCGCCTAAGGATTTTATTAAGGACGCATGCTGAGACTGAGGTTTGAGGTTTTGATGGCAAGTGATAAGTGCAATAATATGAAAATCTTGTAGATTGCTGATGCAATGCATAGCCCTATCAAGTAATCCTTATTGGAGAAACAGATGCACAAATCAATAGACCAAAGGGAAAGTTGTTGTCTGGCATGTAGTGCACCCCGTGT
Source organism: Pleurodeles waltl (assembly GCF_031143425.1). Taxonomy (NCBI): domain Eukaryota; kingdom Metazoa; phylum Chordata; class Amphibia; order Caudata; family Salamandridae; genus Pleurodeles; species Pleurodeles waltl. Next base: position 622,352,983 of record NC_090438.1, on the reverse strand, counting down.
TTTGGCTGAGGGTCGGACAGGAGCCAATAAGTGGGTCCAGGCTGCAATGAATCACCTTCCCAAAGTGATTTTAATTATTGGAATCCTTAGCTGGTAAAACTGGGTCTCGAATTACTACATCAAGAATCCTCTGGGTGAGGGAAGATCAGCCAACATATGATTCAGTGGAGCTGAATTCTAAATAGTCCTTGGGACGCACCCAAATCCCTCATGTCACACATATGGCTGTGTGACCCTTCAGACTCAGATGACTAAAAATGTTTTTGATGATTTCTACCTACAACATGTACAGATCTCCTTAATTTTAAAACATGGGTTTCAGGCCACATGGCATCAACATGGAAATTGTGACCTTCAAGCAAATGTAAGTATTGTATTTGTTTTTGTGAAACACTATAGCCTTTGAGCTCTTCATGTTTGCGCCAAACAGACACAAATTCCTCCTATCATTGTTGGGGTATTCAGTGGCACAATGAATGTTACAGTTATGCAAGAGGCTGGAAAAGGTGGTCATGATCCCTTTTGGGCTATGTGTCCTGTAATGATCAGGTGAATTTTTACCATGATGGTAGGTTGGCATTGTTCAGAGAAGTGATTAGTTTGAATATAGGGCTCTGGGTAAAAAAACATTACTACTGTACCTTGGGGCCCACTAAAAGATAGCTGTATCTCAACCTGGCATTTTCTCCCAGAGTTACCAAAACCAGGGGCATCTGTAACTCCAAGGAGGGGGATACTGCATGTTCACAAATTGATCCCTAAGAGTCCACACAACAATGGGGAACTTGGAACAGCAGCTGAACTGTCCTAGTATGAAAATACCAGACCCACATGGTTGCACAGAAACTGTAATTCTGACAGGTGTGGTATCTTACATTTATCGCCCCATCAGAATTACAGGGACACGGTCATAATGAAGCTCTCTGTTTTTTCCTCACCAGGTCCCAAGCTGACCTTAGCCCAAAAGAGGTACTCATGAGCACCACATTCTTTTTCACTGCTACCAAACTTACCACATCCATTATCAACACCTTCTAAACCTTTGGCAGATATCCCAGCAACCTCACCAAATGCTACATCACCCTAATCATGAAAGAACAAAACCTCATTCTAACAAACCTGTTGTGTTTCCAATAAATCTCCAGTGGACTTTTCCTATGCAAGCTCATTGAAAGAGCTGTTGTCACCCAGAATCCCAATTTTTTTTTAAAACAGCCAACTCACTATGATCAAACATGATCCCACCACAGTAAAGGGATGTATCCTGCACTGACTATAGTAAATTCAAAATTAGTAGCTGATTGTCTGTTAATGAATGTTTTTTTCCAGGACCATTCCACCATGCAGTGCCAATGGAGAGACTACACTATCTTGCCAATAAAAGTAACTTCCTGGACTTTATTAATTTTTCTCTCTAACAGATCCCTCACCATTTCACTTGAATCATAGTCTTCAACTTTCTTTCACTATGATGCTTGCATTCAATAATGTTCAATCATTTATCCAATACACTTCAATGTATAACTCAGCCCTCTAACAGACATCAATGCATTTCTCAATTTAACTTGTTACTACTATGTGGATAACATTCAGATCATCTTTTACTTCAACAACTTTGGACCTAGACCTCTGTGTTCTAGGCAGGTGCCTCTAAGCATTGGACTAATGGATGCTACTGAACCAACTTAAACTTAGATCACTAAAAACTGAGATTCTCAATTCGGGAGAGTAAGCAAAGTATCAACCGACCTCCATCTGGAATAAGGAACTTGTGCTTTCTCCATTCACATTGACAGAATTAAGAAATCTGGAAATAATCGTGGACTATGATCACTTGTGGTATTACAAGTAAATTGAGTAAACGAAAGCACCATGTTCTCCAAGTGAAGCTAAGAAGGGTGCAGGCACCCATTGTGTACATACATGTTAGAACTTCAGGACTATGGAAATAGCATATCATTTGGAAACCGGCAAAGAATTGTGAATCATGCATGCATCTTCGTATAAACGGCCATCTCACTCCAGCACAAGCCAAAAAGTTGGTGGTTATTACCAAGACAGCTTTATTTGAGCCCCTTTTCTTCATCGGTGGCGACAGCCACAGCTTCGTACCTAGCTTCATCCAACTGAAACTTGGGTGAAGCACCCAAAATGGATGATACATTTGAGGTGGATCACCTACTGATTATTCAGCCCTTCAAGAAAACATGCACTGTTAGCACTGCCTTCTCTGTGCAAGGTCAAGGATCACCTAAAATCACCTGAAATTCAGGACAGGTGATGAAGGTACAGCTGCTTCAAAAAAGAAGTCTCTTTCATGCTCAGAACTGTTGAGAGAAGCATTACACCCTTGTAGGGAACCCCCACACTTTTTTCCTGGTATTTGATGCAACCTTGACTGAAGTGCACTGGGTCCCTGCCAACCAGGTCCCCAGGGCCAATGTTCTTTCGCACAAAACTGTACAACTGGCAAAACCTTTAGCACCCTCTGTAAGTCCCTAGTAAATGGTACCGCTAGTACCTAGGGCCTGTAGTACTAAAGAGGGCCCCTAAGGGCTGCAGCACAAATTGTGCCTAATCATGAGCAGATATGTCCCTGTGCTGGTCAGTTCTATTACTGCAAGTACAAGTGACCAGGGAAGCCATCTTAAGACATGTGCTGGACACTGGAGAAAACAAGTTCCCCGGTTACATGATGGCTTTACTGAAAATAGGGATAGTTTGGTTCAAACATCTCGTACTGGTAAACCCACACTGATGCCAGTGTTGCATTTACCAATACATGCACCCAGAGGGCACCTTAGAGGTGCCCCCTGAAAACCTACCAGACTGTGGTGTGCTTGTTGATTGGTTTCTGACAGCCTGCCACCCGAGCAACTGTTCTGGCCCCCTATGGTGAGGCCTTCTGCTCTCTGGAGGCCCAGAACAAAACCCTGTCAGGGAAGTGTGTGTAACCCCCTCCCACAGGATGACCTGCTAATTAGCCTTCTTAAGGAAGCAAGCCTAAAAAGGTTGCCACCTTTGGAAAGGGAATTTGGATCCCCTCACAGGAGAGGAAACCACCGTCCTGTCCAGAGCCCACTTAGCAACTGGACAGGGGGGAAAACTAGCTAGTTAGGTAGGTGTGCCACCTCCAGGTTAATACCATCCCTAAGGTTGGCTAAGCTGAGGTGAACGTGATTTTTTTTCAGAGGTATCCATCTTTGAGATGGCATACCTTGGAATTCTGGGAGAGATTTATGCCCACTTCCTGCAGGAAGTGATCATATTAGGGGCACGGTGACCCCAAGGGTCAGTAGCCCATTGGCTACTAACATACATACCCCCAACGCCCCTAAATTCAGTATTAAGGGGAGCCTCTGGCACCAGACAAGCAGATCCTGACAACCTAAGAAGGCCAAGGACACTAAAGAGCCACAAAAGCAGAGGAGGAGACAAAGAAACAGGTGACCTGGTATCAACCCCCCCCACCCCGGCCTGTCTGCATCGCTCTTTGAAATCTGCACCAAAGTCGACTCATTCTCCCACTGAGTCTCCAGAAACCTGGGAGGACTGCCTGCCTTCAAAAAAGACTCAAGACCTCCCTTGAACAGTGGACCTGTTCTCCAGCAAATGCCAAATAAGGGACTCTGAAGCCTCTGGAACCACAAAAGATTGACACTAAAGCTGTCTCTGACTTGAGTTGAAGTGAACTACCAGTGCCAACAAGGTTCCCCTGCCCTCCAGAGTTGGAGTCCATTGTGGTTTCATCCCTCCAGGACTCCCCAATGATGCCTGTAGCCTCTGCATGCAGCCCCCCTCTAACATGACACCTAAAAACACCGCTACACCCATCAAACCTGAGCTGGGGAGAAGAGGACCAAAGGTGCCCTGTGCCCGAGCATTGTGAAACCTGAGCCCCACTGTTGGTTCAGTCTGACTGGCCTCCTGCCCGGAGCCTGCAGCCTCCTCTTGCAGTGACCAGTCTCCACTGAAATGCATTGGACACCCGATGCTGTTTTGCATCCTGCACCTGGCCGTCTACTGCTGGTACTGCTCTGGACCTTACCCATTACTCACCTTAACTCCTGGACATTGCTTTTGTCAAAGTCGCTGTATTCTACCTGTTTGCAGAACTTGTTTTCCTCCCATTGGATAACATTCCAGAACTCAAAATTTGTCCACTTTTTAAAATGAAAATAATTCCTATTTAAAAATATACTACCCTGAACTATTTTTCTCTAATGCCTAAACATATATAAAGATACTTGCTATTTTTATAAATTGGTGTGGATCTCCTGTGTTGTGTGTCTCATTTATTGACTATTGTGTGTATATGTGTATGTCTTGCACTCCTCTGTTAAGCCTAAGGCTGCTTGACCACACGGCCTCCAAATAGAGCACTTTGAGATTGCATTGCAAGCCCCTGTCTACTCATCAGGAAACCCTTGGATCCTTTGCAGGGTATTGACATACCACCTAAAGGATCAGCTTCCTACATTGGTGGTGCAGCAGTTGGGATACAAGACATGACATCTACTGTACTACTTTGTTGATAAGTGATTCCACAGAGGGATCCAAAAATCGTCTAAAGGTAGTAACAACTTTTTTTCCAATTTTTGGATTTTTCTAAATTGTTTTTAAATAGCTGTTGGGCCTTGGTTAAGTCCATTTGCAAAACTGTTTAGAATTTAAAATAGTAAAAGTAAGTTAGGTCATTTAGAAAAGTACTTAGCATTTTTGTAAGTCTTTTAATAAGTCCCCAACTATTTTAAACACCATTTCTGAGCGAGGGACTTCCCAGCAACGGAACCTGGCATCTGATAACCCCTTAAGGTACCCCAAGTTTAGGAGCTTTGTAAAACATGGAAACTTGCCATGGGTCCTAAATCCAAAAAAGCTCATCTGCAGCAGTTGCTAGTAGAAAATGTTAGGGCCATTGCAGAAAAAGAAGCCCCCACTGGGGACGAGGACGAGTTTCAGGAGGATGATGATTCCCTCAGCACTCCCTCTGATAGTAATACCACTAGAGGTACTTCTGATAGTACTCCAGGGGATGGAAACAGTGGAGATGCTGAACTCCAAACTCCAGCTTAAAGGATAGACTTAGAAGCTAAACTCCTAGCTATAGAAAAGGAAATAATTGAGATTGGTTTACAGCCTATGTCTGGTGGGAGCAATACATTAAATAGGGAGAATGGAGTAGCTTTTGACCATAAAATCTCCAAAGGGATTGTCCCCAAATATGAGGAAGGTGAGGATATTGCCAAATGGTTCTCAGCCTTTGAGAGGGCGTGTAGAATGAGGGAACTCAACAAAAAGTATTGGGGCTCTCTACTCTGGGAGCTGTTCTCAGGCAAGTGCAGGGATAGACTCCTGATACTTGAAGGGACAGATGCCAAGTCCTATGGCCTCTTGAAGAATACCCCGATTGAGGGCTTTGGACTCACCACTGAAGACCTCAGAATCAGGTTCAGGGAGACTTAGAAAATCCAGAGTGAGTCTTGTGTTGATTTTGTGGACTTTGCGGTGAAAACACTAGGTGGTTGGTTGGAGGGAAGTCAGGTGCAGATTATGATGGGCTTTACAATTTGATTATGAAGGAACATCTGTTAAGTAACTGTACTTCTGAAAAGTTGCATCAATACCTGATGGACCTGGGGTCAGTCTCTCCCCAAAAGCTGGGAGAAAGGCTGATCACTAGGTCAATACTAGAGTGTCCAAGAAATGTCATGGAGAGGGGTGACCAAAAAAGGGGCAGGGGAGCTCCCCCAAGAGAAAAAGGTGGAACGCTCTAAAAATAAAGAAAACAAGTCCTCTGTAGGACCCCAAAAATCTGTTCAGGAGGGTGGGTCCAAAGACATCTCATAACACAAAAGTGGAAACTGGGGTAAAAACTGGGATGCCACAAAGGCTTGGTGCTTTGACTGCAAACAGACAGAACACCGAACCAAGAACACCTCCTGTCTTAAAATCAGACCTAACAGAAAGCCCTCAGGGATGGCCAGTGTAGCCTTAAAGGATGCCTCCTCAGATGAGGAGGTCCACAAATCCTTTAACTGGAAAGTGGAACTAAAAGGTGAGTTGGAGATTCCATAGGAGAAGTTAACACTTCCACACCCTACTGGTGAATGGAACCCAATCCACTGCCCTGTGAGATATATGTACCAGCCACATCATTGTGCATGACAGGCTAGTACTCTCAAACCACTATATCACAATTGAGACTAGAAGAGTAAGGGCTTTCCCAGGACAGGTTACCATTAGGCCTGTGGCTTTAGTATCCCTAGAAAAAGTTGGGTCCCTTCGTTGGAGAAGGGTGGTAGTCAGTACAGACCTCATCCTTGACTGTCTCCTTCGAAAAGACCACCCAGAGGTAGGTCTGCGCCAAAGTGAGGCACTGATCAAGTACTAGTCCTCACCCAAGGTTTCTGGAAGCGCTGACCCTGCAGAAAGTGCATGTAATCCCCAGAAGAAGAAGAAGAAAAAGACATAGCGTTGGAAAGGTAGGAACATTTAGCCAAAGTTCCAGTGAGCCAAGGAGATTCTACTCCAGTACAGGAGAACTCCAAGTTTGGCACTGGTGAAACCTTACCTGACTGACAAGATGTCCTGACTAATCAGGCAACTGTTATGGCTGAGATGGTGGCTCCTCAGCCTACACAAGAGAGAGTGGACAGAGGGTGCTTGCTATAGGATGTAGTTACCCCCCTGTTTGACCTAGCAGTTTTTGCAGGGTTATCCCCAAACCTTTGCTCTATTTCTCCTTTTTTCTGACCTTTTTTTGTTGGCCTTAGGACTCTGGACACTTTACCACTGCTAACCAGTGCTTAAGTGTGTATGCTCTCTGTCTAAAATGTATTGGTGATTGGATTATCAATGATTGGCATACTTAGTATACTAGTAAGTCCCTAATATAGTGCACCAGGTGTGCCTAGGCCCTGTAAATCAAATGCTACTAGTGGGACTGCAGCACGGATTGTGCTACCCACGATTAGTCCTGCAAACATGTCTCAGACCTGCCATCGCAGTTGTGTGTAGTTCTAAATTGCCATTTTGACCTGGCAAGTGCACCCACTTGCCAGGCCCAAATCTTCCCTTTTACTACATGTAAGTCACCCCTAATGTAGGCCCAAGGCAGCCCCATAGGCAGGGTGAAGTGTATTTAAAATGTAGGAAATGTACTGGTGTGCTTTGCATGTCCTGATAGTGAAATACTGCTAAGTTCGTTTTTCACTTTTGCAAGACATATCTCTCCCATAGGGTAACACTGGGATTGCTTTGAAATATCTCTTAAGTGTAATATCCCATTGAGAGCAAATAAGGATATGGAGTTTGGGGGTCTCTGATCTCACTATTTAAAAATACACCATTTGGTGAAGTTGGTTTTTGAACTGTAGGTTTGAAAATTCCACTTAGAAAGTGGCAATTTTCTTGTTTAAATATTCTGTGCTCCTGCCTGTCTGTGGAATATATGTCTGTGTCATGATGACAATTGGACTCTTTATAAATGCACTCTAGACAGTCACACAAAGGGAGCTGAGGTGTACCCTGCATTTCCAGAAGTGTCCCCCTGAGCTAGAATGGTGGGAGGAACTGACACTTGCACCTAAATAGGGCTGTGCCTTTCCTCACACAAAAGAGTCTTCAACCCCCTGAAGTGTGTCTGAGGCCAAGACAGGGAAAGGCACGGTCTTGTGCACTACAAAGACTTCTCTTTGAAGTTTGCCTACTTCAAAGACAGAAATGGGAATACATACTGGACACCTGACACCTGACACCTGAGAGTTGTAACACTTCTGGACTGAGGACATTCTGCCAGGAGGAAGAGATGGATGCTGTAAGAGGGATTGCCACTCTGCATGTTGCTTTGCTGTGCTGGCCTGCTTCTTGCTGCTCCTGTCCTGTGAGTGAAAGGGCTGGACATTGCTTTTTACATTCTGCTTTCACTGAGTTTGCCAACTGTTTAGAAGAATCAGGGCCATCAAAGACTTCACCTACCACAGTCTGGGCTCTCTTGCTGAGAGTCCTGACTTGCCAAGGTGTGCCAAATCCAGCTCCTGGGCCCTTGGAAGTGAGTTCTGCTATAACCAAGAAGAAACAAGCACATGTGCCACTGTCCGACTCCATGCTGCTATCTGCTCTGAGCCGTGGCCCACGCTGAGTGCAACAACTGCGACTGACACCACAGGCCTGACACTGCTGCAGCACCTATGAAGTCCCACCACAGCATGAGTCCTGAGTGCTGTGTCACTGTCATATGTGACACCCAACTACAACTCCACCACAGAGACCTGTGGCTCTGCGGTGTGATCGAAACACTGCAAAGTCAACGCCTCGCGTCTTGACCTGCTGTATTCATCGATCCGGGTCATAAGGCTCCAACGCCTCACCACCAATGCTGCATCACCTCCCCTGCAAACGTAAGGAACAGACACCTCACCTCCCCTGCCTAGCAGTAAGGCACTGATGGCTCACCTCCCCGGTAGCAGTAAGGAACCAAAGCCACACTGACTCCAGTGACACCTCAGCTCCCCAACTCTGTCCAACACCTTTTTTTCCTTGTTTTCCAAGGTACTGTACCTGTGGTCCACGCAACTCTGTGTCTGGCCCGCAGTCTCTCACGAGTGGCGTCGGACTGTTGAGAACAACTCCATCAAGACGTTGTGAAAGCCCCAGTTGGAGCTATTGTGATCCTAAGCGCTAAACTAAGATTTCATCTTTGATCATTTGTATCTTTGCTTGTGTATGTTGGATTTTTGTCGTTCTGCTCTTGTTTTACTCAGATAAATATTGGCTATTTTTCTAAAGTGGTGTGGGGTACTTTTGTGGTGTTGTCACTGTGTTTCTGTTTGTGCTGTGTGTAGAAATACTTTACACATTGCCTCTGAGATAAGCCTGACTGCTCATGCCAACTACCAACGGGGGCGGCGAGCATGGGTTATTTTAGCCGCGTGACTCCCTTATCCTGACTAGAGTGAGGGTCCCTGCTTGGACAGGGTGCAAACCACTGCCAACTAAAGACCCCATTTCTAACAGTATGTCATGACTTTGTCACATATCCTGTGCAGCCAAACTATTCTCAAAATGTCTCAGTATAAGTAAAAGAACCAAACGAGGTCCAGCACTGAGTCAATCAGAGAATATTGCATTTAGCTTTAGCCTCTGGCAGAGTCTTTTACTGAATGTTTCATGCACTTTCTGTGACCTGGTCATACTTGCAAGAACTTTACACTAAAGTTTTGATTTTGAGGGAACAGAACCAGAAAAACATATACTCACAAATCTGGCGAATGCATAATATGATTTGACCTCGGAAAATCTGTTTTCTTGCTTCAGTAAACTAATCTCCGGAAATTCTTCAAAGTCTGGTGGTACATTTTTCACTGGGCAAAACCTGCAGTAGCAGAATAACCTAGTCTACTTGTGGCCAGCTGGTTCTAGAACCCCAGTCAGACTAAGAAAAAAACAGAAACATATTTCAAAGATTTTGAAATTTTTTTTGCGTTCCTTAAGCCTTTTAAATGCCCTGAAATAATCACGCATTATAGAGGCCGATAACGTAACCCTACAAAACAGCGGCATTTGTTTTATCCCCATTGTCCATAATTTTAATCTTCAATTTTCTCTGTTTCTAATTAATCCAATATTAGTATTTGTATATCTTCCTTTGAGGTTTTATTTCTTTACATTTTAGAAAAGTATTTGAAATTCACAACTTGCGCAAATGAAAGAAGGTCCATTGTTGTGAGTCAACAGAATCATTAAGTGGTCACAAAATAATATGCCTTTTGAAATATCATTAAGCATCCTGCTGAATTTATGCGGCTAAGACTGCGATTGGGACCGGCTACATTACAGCTCAATTAAAGATTGTACACCAGCAGTTCTTGTTTTCTGAAGCATAGAACTAGTTCTAACTATTTATTTACTTGCCATATTACTGGACTTAAATACCCTCTCGAAAAAACACAGCAATCTGTACTTCAAAGTACTTAGGTCATAATAGCAACTTTCAGCTCATATTTGCTTTGGCATCCGCGCGATGCAACAGATTTCATTAATTTATTAAGATATGTTTTATAAAGCAAAATACTTCTTTTTAAGGACCTGTTCCCTGTGGCCGCAGAAACTACTTTTAATGAGCTTTGTGTAATCACATGAACTGCAAAGCTAACGATGTAATGTTCAAGCGTTATCTGGAACAAGGTGGTATGTTTTCTATTACACCACAGAACAGTGGTTTGTTCGTAAAGTGGAACAAAATATTCTGTGTTACTCATTGCTTGGCCTTGGGCTTGCATGTGGTTAAACCACACTCCCAGATGCAATATTGAATATATTTGGATAACCAAGGTTGCGCGGTGAAACTGACCAACAATAAGAAACCCTGCGGAATTAAAAAGATAATTACTAAAAGCTTAATGTAAGAAGTAGAGGTTACACAGCAAACTGAAAAATGCACAGACATTATGTGGCCAAGAACCAAATTAGCTGCTTCGGAAGGTCCTCGTTAAAGTTATTCCACACAAACATAAATGATTTCAAGCCAAAAGGCTGGCGGAGATGATCACTACAATTGGAAGAAATTTGATTATCGTTGGTGAATTTCGGAAGAAGGAAACGCATACCGAGTGATATTGAAAGGAACGTCAGACTCCAATGATTAGGTGTTCTTAAAGCCGGCAAGAAACCACCTAGCATGGCCTGTTTGGCTTACCAGCAATTAACTTGTAACTTTACTCTTTCACTAACTAGCCTGAACATTGCATGCCATCGCTATTTTGAATGGCCGTAGCACACTACTTCATTTCCAATTACCTATGACCTCATCCTTGTTTTGGAAAGGCAGTTGCAAGATAGGCTCGCTAATTCCCTACCGCAGCAGTGGCATGACTTAATATCTCTAATAAATCATATACAGTTAACTTCTGACACTCCTGAAAAGTCACTGCGATGTTTAATGTGGTTGTCTCAGCTGTAAAACTCAGAAAAAGAAAGAAAGCATGCGTCTGAGATTGCTGATGTAGCTGCTGGCAGAAGAAGTAAGGCTGTACAGGCCTCGCAGCGTGAGTCAACGTGGGCTGTTGGGTAGACTGCTTTAAAGCTCACAGAAAATACCCATATTTTGACATTCACTCTTAACAAAGGGGAGGGTAGTAACCGTCATTAGAGCATCATTAAACAATGTGTAGTAGGAATTGTATTATAAGAAAACGAAGGAAAACGATCAAGAAATATGTAGGAAGCTGGCTCTGTATATATTACATCAAAATGAGATAGGGTGTGCACAGAGTCCATGGGTTCCCCAGAGGCTTAGCAGATGCTGAAGTAGATAGTACTAATGCTCTCTTTTGTGGTAGTGTGGTCCAGCAGTTAGGTTTATCAGAGGGTAGTGCAAAGCATTTGTTGTGCACACACAGATAATAGAAGAAGCACTCACTCAATGACAACTTCAGACCAATGGTTTTTATTTAGCAAAAATATATTTTCTTAATTTAGTTTTAGAACCACAAGATTCAAGTTGAGAGGTAAGTACTTTAATAGCTTCGTATTTCACACATGTATCAACAGTACTTTGTTTGAAATCGATAACATACAGTTTTTGAACTATTGGCAATAATCTGTTTTAAAACTTGACTGTAATTTTCAGAAACAGTTCCTGGGGGAAAGAAAAGTTAGATTGATTTGCAGGTAAGTACAACACTTACAGTTCCAGTCCCGGGGATTAGGAAGTCCACAGGTCGAGGTTCAAGTTAACCCCAAACACCCACCACCAGCCACATGGGGCCGGCCAGGTACAAAGGTCAAAGTGTAGGCAAAATTAATGTGAGCTCCTAAGAAGCCTGGGGGCACTTGGTTTCAGATCTGCAGGCAGGTAAGTACCCTTGATTTCAGAGGGCAGATCTGGGCGTTTAGAGGAGCACTGGGGAGGCCACAAAAAGGCACCAAACATATACCCTCTGCGGCACTGGGGCGGCTGGGTGCAGGGTGCAAACAAGATGTCGGGTCTCCAATGGATCTCTATGAGGGTGTTCCGGGGGATCACTCAGAGGCTGCAGGCGAAGTCCAGGGGGTTGTCCTGGGCAAAACATAGGCTGGACAGGGAGGAGGGCCACCTGCTGAACATTGCTGCACTGGAGGTCGGGTTCTCCAAGGCCTGGGGGCTGCGGGTGAAGGGTGTTTTTAGGTGTCAGATATCTTCACTCGGAGCTTTGCGGTCAGGAGGGTACTTGGGATTTCCTCTGCAGGCGTCGTCATGAAGGGGTAGAGAGGTCAACCTAAGGTGGGAACTTGCTCTGAATTGTCTGGGGGCCCTCTCTAGCTGGTTGGGCCACCTGGACACGGGCTGTGGGCGTTGTGTACAGAGTGGTCAGGACTCACGCATTCAGAGTGAGGTTGGAATCCTTAGTTATTGTTTCTTCTTGGACAGGGCTGCTGTGCATGGGAGTTCTTGGTCCTTTCAAGTGCAGGGCAGTCCTCTGAAGCTTGGCAGAGGTCACTGGTCCAGCCAGATGCATCGCTGTTCTTTTGAAGGTTCTTTGAAGCAGGAGACAGGCCGGTAGGGCTGAGGCCAAATCAGTTGTCGTCTTCTTTCTTCTCTGCTTGGGGTTTCAGCTAAGCAGTCCTTCTTCTTCATGTCAGGTCACCAGGAATCTGGTGAGCTAGGTTCAGGGAAGCCCTTAAATACAAGATTTAGGGGTGTTACAGGGGTTACAGGGGAGTAGCCAATGGCTACTGTCCTTGAGGTTGGCTACACCCGTCTTGTACCCACTCCCTTTGGGGAGGGGGGCACAAACCTACCCCTATTGGTCCCCGTCCTCCAAACCAAGATAGAGGATTCTGCAGGTCCTCCTTGTTTTCCCTAATTTTCCCACCGGACTTGCCGCCAAAAGTGGGGCTTTGTCTGGGGATGGGCAACTCCACTAGCTGGTGTGCCCTGGGGCACTGTAATCCAAGGTTTGAGGCTCACCACCAGGTGTTCCAATACCTGTATGGGGGGGGTGTGAAGCACCGCAACCCAGGACAGGCTTTGTTTCTGACCACTGAGAGCACAAAGGATCTCACCCATGTGGTCAGAAACTTCTCTGAAAGTGGCAGGCTGGCACAGACCAGTTAATCCTACACTAGCAGTTTGGCTAACATACAGGGGGCATATCAAAGATGCCCTCGGGGTGCGTTTTTCAATAAATCCCACACTGGCATCAGTGGAGGTTTATTATGCTGAGAAGTTTGATATCAAACTTCCCAGTATTTAGTGAAGCCATTATGGAGCTGTAGAGTTCATAGTGACAAACACACAGGCCATATACTCAATATGGCTACACTGCACTTACAATGTCTAAGAATGGACTTTGACACTGTAGGGGCATATTGCTCATGCAGCTTTGCCTTCACCTGTGGGTATAGTGCACCCTGCCTTAGGGCTGTAAGGCCTGCTAGAGGGGTGACTTACCTATGCCACAGGCAGTGATTTGTGGGTAAGGTACCCTGAGAGGGGTGCCATGTCGACTTTGTGCTTTTCTCTCCACCAGCACACACAGGCTGCATAGGCAGTGTGCATGTGGTTGGTGAGGGGCATAATACATGCTGCAGGCCTTGGAGACCTTTCCTGGCCACAGGGCCCTTGGTACCATGGGTACCTTTCATAAGGGACTTAACTATGTGCCATGGGTGTGCCAATTGTGAAAACAAAAGTACAGATTTTAGGAAAGAACACTGGTGCTAGGGCCTGGTTAGCTGGATCACAGCACACTTTCGGTCAAAGTTGGCATCAATACTAGGCAAAAAGTACAAAATACCATAATAAAAAACCTAAAATAAAAACATGGAAAGAGTTTTGAGAGGTGACATTGAAGAAAAAATAAAGAATATTGAAGCAGTGTACATTTTAAATGTTTTTACAAATAGCTATGTGGCATTTCTTTAAAAGGGCGAGAGTTATAAAAATGTTTAAGTGTAGAGGTAGATGTAAATGTAAGGGTGGATGTTGGTGTAGAGGTAGATTTAGCGACAGATGCATGTGCAGAGGTAATGTTAAACTGCAGGTGTAGATGTAGGTGTGCAGAGGTTGGTGAAGTAAAAGCACAGATATGGTAGAGCTGGAAGGTAGATGTAGAGATACATTTAGGTGTAGAGGTATGTGTGTATATGAAGGAGTAGAGGAGGAAGGATGTGTAGAGGTGGGAAGAGAGTTGGAGATGGGTGTACTAGTAGAGAGAGGTGGGGGGTTGGAGAGTTAGAGATGGGTGTAACAGTAGAGGTGTAGGTGTGTAGGTAGATGTAAATATGGAGGTAGATCCAAAAGATGGTGTAGAGGAAGCTGACATAGTACTGTTAGGTTTATGATATGTGAAAGAAGTAGACCAGAGGCCATATTTATGCAATTATGCTATTTATTTTGTTTTTCCTTTTTTCAGTCTAAACAAAAAACAATAATTCATCATTAGCAATTTTTTATTGTTGTATAGCATTCTTCATTTTTACCATGTATGCGAAAGGAGAGACCAATCTTTGCACAATGGAGTTGTGTACTGACTTTAAATTAGCAAATATTGGTAGACACAAGCACACTTGCTGTATTGCAGAAAGTGCCCCTGGGGCACAACGGGCATGTGCGCCCACTTTGTGTGCCCCCGGTGCACTTTGATATTACAGAAGGGGCTGCAGATGCCTGTGCCGCCCCTTCTATACTACTGATGGCACTGGCTCATATGGAACTCCACAGTTAACACAAGAGGGTATTCCCTCATTTGACACCCACTGCGCCCACCTGCAAAGGGATCTCTAATCCCTCTTGAAAGTGCAGGCAAATGCTGCCTGCAACGTGAAACATGGAGCGGCTATGAAGCAGCTGATCTGTATTTCACTTGAACTTGCTGCCCCAGCGCTTTACCACAATACACCACAATAGAGCACACTTTCCCTTTTTGCGCCTAATGCACCCGTTTGAAAGGTGCAGCATTGTGCAAACAGGGAATGTGTGCCCTTATCATAATACGGGCCCAGATAATATCAACTTTTACCAAGGGTAAATATCAAAGATGCGTTACCACATCTGTTTTCACAACAGCCTTGTTAGGCTTCATTCCTAAAAAACACAAATCCTTGCTCATAGAATCCAAGAGAAAATAGAATAACAGTTTGTGAAAGTCGGACTGTATGAGTGGACTTCTTTCAGGAGTAAATAAAGGTAAGAGAGGCCAAAAAGGGAGGCGGTCACAGTAAAATAAATGAACTTTAAACAAAGTCTTAACTTTGTGTATATTTATAACATTTTCTATGTTTTTTTCCCTGCCAGAGGGAAACATGTGCCAGGAAAGGTGGAACTAAGTGTGCTGTGTCTGTAAGATGGAGCAATACTCCACCTATGTTTAACTGAGTTGTAGGAAAAGAGATTTAAATAGTTGTGAAACTCTAAACCTGTGGGCTGTCTGACACCAGATCATCTGCCTGGCATAGATAGCAACCAACAGCACTTTTTCCTCTATCAAATCATCACTGTATCATTTTGAAATGGAAGACAACAATTTAATCATTCAAAAATGAATAGGCTGTTGCACACTCCCAAAACAATAATATTTAGATGACTGGTTTTGGTACAGGAATGTCCCCTGCATGAATTACAATTGTGCCCCCTGTCCTGCATGCCCCAAGTGCATTACTGTGATCTTTAAAAAAAAAAAAATATATATATATATATATATATATATATATATATATATATTAACATAGGTCAGTTATTTTGTCAATGATAGGTTCTGGACCTAGTCCTGAACTAGGAAGGGTGCACCAAGCGTACCCTTAGAACGACCGGTGACTACCATCCCTTTCAAAGCTTTCATGTGTGGAGCTTGGTGGTGGTAGCATACTGAGTTAGTGAAATACAGTGACAGATTTTTACCTGTGAGACATGAATGCACACTTACAAACTCATTGATTTAAAGTACTGCTGCTCACAATGAAAATGGCACCTTCAACGGGATATCCCTGCATTGTCAGTGTGTGCAGTAAACAAGTAATAAGAGCCTGAAGGTTCCATTATGGAAGCCCACAGCCTGGACCAGAGTGCAAGATGGTGGAGAGGTTGCTTTCTCCAGAGAGCATGTGTATTGTTGGCATCTCCTAGATGGGAGGGGGGGAAGGGGCACCAGACACTATGGTGAGGAAAAAGGACACAGGCTTTACTCAGAAGTTCCAGGCCCTTCTAGGTACATCAGGCTGTAAATGTCTCTGACTCCAGCTGCTTTTAGATAGATGGCAGGGGTACAAGGTGAGGCCTGCACTATCTGTTTTTAGGGAAATTAGTCATTTGAAGATGCAAAGATTCTTGTATTTCTTCTTGATCACTATGAGGAGGGGAGGTAAATAGTTTGGTACCTTTTTGTACTTCTGGGTGGGTGCTCCACCTGGAGATTGTCCTGCTGGCAGGGCATCCTTACAGAGAGAGGCCAGGTCTGGAAGGTGGCCTCGCTAGGACTCATGAAAGGGAACCAACCCAAACCAGTTCCAAGGAAGTAGACCTAGGATACACATCCTCCATCTGCAAAATCGGTATAAAGGTTGGAGCAGAAGACACACTGCTGTTTATTGCTGCAGTTTCTTCTATCATGGAAGGGGTACACCGCAGAGTACTCAGGAACTATTATGCAGCCAAGGGTTTGTGTCGCACTGATAGCCAATTCTTTGGAGGCAAGGAAAAATTGCTGGTGTACGATCTGGAGGGAGAATTCCTGGTCTGCTCTGGGTGCCATAATATCCTGCCTGTGAGCAAGGGAAGGAGGTGCCAACCCTGCAGGAGGAGCAGATCATGGAAGGAGCTGCGGTAATTGATGCTGGCATTGGGTCCATCCAACAGAGACTCGCTAAGCAAGAATGTTAAAGGACGTGTGGTACTACCGGATAGGTTGGCTATTCCCATCAAAGGCTCCCGGCACCTTGAGCGGTGTTCCCATGTGTTAGATACTGGGATAGGTGCATGCTGGCAGCCAATACGCCCTATAATTGGACTGTGTGACCGCTGCACTGCCAAGTGTTTTGTTGGGTTATGTGAGAACCCGCACCTCATGACATTTCGAGGTCATTTCCTTGAGGAACTGTGTTCCAAAGATAATACCTGGCTTCCACTGCACTGAAGAATCGCTATCTATAAGCATGTGGCTGTCACTCTCAAAAAGAAGCACCAAGCACTCACCAGAATATCAGAGTAAGCTGTGCCGTGAGTCAAGTACCCAGTGGAGAGGAGGAGTGAGACATGACAAGGATGTGTGCCCCCAACAGAAGTCTCCACTCCTGTCACAATCCATCGAGTGACACACTACATGGCTGACCCACGCAGCCCCAGAGAAGGCTGCTGCATGCTGCCTGAAAACTTACTTTGGTCGGTGAGAGTCCACTACCACTGGAGGGCTGAATGCTGCCCTGTGCTGCTGCAACGAACTTGGTGAGAGGCTGAACAGGCCGCAGCCCGATAGATTGAATGATAATACAAACCTAGGGGTGGGGATATGAGCTGCAACCAAAGACCTCCCTGAAACTAAAACTGTAAAGGGGAAGCAAGTTGAAGAGGGGGACCCACTAGGGACAGTTGAGTCACCTAGAGCACAAAGAAATGAACCTACGAACCGGGTACTCATGCATTCTTGAGTGCATAGTGGAATTCTATATTTTCTGTGTAATAAAGTACTTGTCCTTTCTACAAGAGAAGCACTGGTCTAGACATGGATTTTATTGTGTTGCTAGGGGTGATATTGATTCTTGAGCCTGAGTAACCCACACATTAACCTGCGCGCTCTTGCTACTACTGAGAGACAAGTATGGAAAGGGTTGTACTTGGCCCAGTTTGCAGAGCCACAGTACGTAGATACCAGGACAACAATTGTAAAATGTCTCAACCCCCATAGTTGTGGCCCAGTAATCCCCACTTGCCCTTTGGCCTTCTGCACAGGGTCTGACAAATGGGTTATGAAAATCGTAGACTTCCTAGATTTACACCTGGGTCCTTTATGAATCAGGGGCTGACTTTGAAAATCTGAACAGAACCTAGAATAAAACTTCCACTGCTGGGATTTAAAGTTTTATTAGTTTGTGAACCTGCCCCACACACTGATTAGGTTTCAGACCAATTTGCACAGATATATGTACTCCTAAGCACGGGTATCAACATACTCTTTTTGGAAATTCACAAATATTCTAAGTAGTACTGCTGGAAAGTTACTCTAGTTGCAGCCTTCCAGGTGTACTATTGGAATGTCATGTGACATCTGTTTTATCACCAATACAAAGTTATATACAGGGTATAAGTTCATTGGAGAAATTCCGACTACTGTGCAAATGTACATTTTTTTTTTCTCCATACAGAAAACATTTTTCACACCATCAACTGCACCCCCACAAAGTTTGGGGGTAGCTTGTTCCTTTTACTGCTACTCTAGACCAGGGGTCTCCAACCGTTTCTGTAGTGGGAGCTACTTTTGATTGCTGAAAATCATCGTGAGCTACTAAAGACCAAGCAACTCGCACATTGTTCCAAGAGAACCTCCCCAAAGCCCAGATTTATAGATTTTAAGCCTAATTTCACTACTACTTCAATGTGCTAAGTGAAGAACAAATTCTGATTATTGTAATATGTTATCAGCCCTTCTGCTTGCACCCCTCAGAGGCAGGAGGAGAGTATCATCACCTCACCACCTGGCACTGAAAGAGCTGAGTCTGGGGCCAAAGTACAGCTCCACACACCAGAAAGCGGTGAAGCTAGTGAGAAGAAAAGCTGCGCTGTCAGCCTTACAAGCAAAGGTCAAAGAGTGAAGGCTGGTACAGACCTGCTGTGCTGAGCCTGGAAAACAAACTTTGAACTATATGCCAGGAAACTCTGGGCAATAAATGCCACTTTCTGGTCTCTCCTGGCACGCAGTGCTCAATAGTAAACCAGGGGCCATATTTAAGAGGCCCTAGCGCCACCTTAGTGCCGCCATAGCATCATTCTTTTATGCTAAGGCGGCACTATAGTGGCTTTGTCACTGCACCATATTTACAAAGTGGTGCAATGCATGCATTGTGCCACTTTGTAAACCTTTGCGCCACATTATGCCTGCTCCTGGCATAATGTATGCAAGGGGGGTGTTCTGGTGCTAGGAGGTTTGCAACAATGAATGGCACAGTGAAATTTAACAGATTTCACCGCGCCATTTTTGGTGTCATTTTTATTTTTTTTATGCATGCTTAGAGCAGGCGTTAAAATGAGGCTCCCATAGAAACTTATAGGCCTCCTTGCACTTTTCTACACTAGCATCAACATTTTTGCCGCTAGTTTAGCAAAGCACCAAAATAGTGGCAAATTTTTTGAAGCTATTGTAATAAAGACCGCCATGATATGCCTTATTATGAATACGGCGCAACCATGGTGTCGTTAGGTGCCGGTAGGGGGGCGCAGAAAAAGTGGTTCATCAGAGCTGATGCGTCACTTTTTCTTAAATATGGGCCCGCGTAGTAATGGCCCCCTTTCACTAGCTGCACGTGATTCTCAGCAGAAGACACAGCCTCGAAGAGAGGATCCCATGTGGCACTTGAGTAAAGTCATTCAAATTTAACCCACGCTCAGCCAATTGTTCCCGATGATTGCCAAAATAAAGTAATTTTTATTCACCAAATTTATCCTTTACATGAAATACATAATTTGCATATGCCTAAAACCACCTAGAGCTTTTAAAAGTTGATCATTCAACAAAATGTAAATGGAAAGCCCATAATTTCATTAGGGGTTCATAATTGTTCCCACTTTTCGTTTAGTAAGGGCCCAAACCATAATTCAGGCCTGCCATAAATATTATGCAGTTTTACTGAGTAATATCTTTTTGTTTCTTATGGGTACTTTTTGCACAGCTGTGCCCACGTTTAAGTCTTGCTTAGACCAATCTCTCCCACTTACATTGCTCATCTCTTCCCTGGGCCTTATAAAATAAAAAGCTCCTAGCCTTTGTATGAAGAGAGCAGGCTCCCGGGGTTGGACAGGACTTCTAACGTAGACGAGAGGTTGGGTTCATATTGAGCAACACTTCTTCCATACAGAATTGCAGGAAATGCTATCACTTCCTCTGAGAGCATGACCATCAAAATGGCACATTCTCATTATCACTCTTATATTACTAGACTATTGGCAGAATATCATGTGCAAAGCTTGCCCTACCTGGCATGCAGGGAACCCCCCACACCTACTCTGTGCGACCTATCTTATGAAGAACTTTGTCCATGAGAGGAGCTACACAGGCACACTGGCATCTAGGAAGAGACCAGTATCACCTCACACAACTGCTCCATTGGGAAGGCACACAGGAAGTGAAGGATAAAGCTGCAATTGAAAAAAAACACAATTTAAACCATATTTGTAGACAACATAACACAAAAAGGAATAACTCCACTAAAGCAAACGGTCACAAAACTTGGTTCAAACACTAACCATAATAAGTACACACTTCCATGGGAAGGGGATCTGGCCCACCCAACATAGGAAAAAGATGTGACATACAGCTGCAGAATCATCCATCTGCACTTCACATAAAGAAAGCACATAAAAGCTATTCACCCATTGGTATCAGTGAGTCCTTCCATAGCTTTTAATGCCACTCCTGGTCGGTGTCTGCCGTCCTCCCCAGCTCCTCTGGCTGCTGCTTCTGCCTCTGCCTCTTGCCTGGGACAAACTGAGAGTCTCCTGACTCTCAATTTAAAGTCCTCCTTCACCCGCAGGCTCGTCCCTGTGCCTCATCCCTGGTGGTCTAGTGACCATCACAAGTAAGAATTTTCCTTTTCTTTTCTTCTCTGTCGCTCTTTCACTCTTGCATTTTTCTGCTTTTCTCTTCTATCATTTGCCTTTCTTTTCTTCTCTCTGTCACTTTCACTATTGCATTTTCTGCCTCTTTCTTCTATCAACACTCGTTTTTCCCTAGAGCTTTTCCTATGTACCCTCTTCCTCTACCCCCTGCAAAGCACCTTTCCTGCCCTTCCACCTCCCAGCTGACTGCTCCCCCGCCCCTCTCCACTTCTTAATGGCGGCCGCAGCGCTGTCTGTGCCCATCTGTGCCTGGACCACGCCCAGCGCCACAACCCTGGTGGCCTCGGTTGAGGTCCCCCCCCCCACAGCACCTTCAGACACTCATGGGTAAGTAGCCATGCTTTATAAGCATTGATTGATTGATCAGTTCAGAATTAAAAAGGATAGGTTATGCCTACAATCAAGAAATCAAGAACAACGCAGGCCCTTCAGAGAGATTTATCAGCTCTCATCACCCGCTTCAGCGAGAAATAACAGTCAAAGTTTCCCATTTATCGATGCTTGCAGACCGTGCTTTATGTGAAATGTAGCCTTCCTGGCTCATCAAACATCGAGCAAAAAAAACAGTATGCATCAATTAAAAAAAGGCAGATCTTTCACAACTCGCAGAGAAGCTTGATGTCTCGAACACTGAAAGAAACATTCCACCTACTTGGTCAATAACAGATTCCACGGAAATAATTTCACATTAAAAGCCTAAATTGTAAGTACCTTTATATTGTATTGCATCGTGGGAACTAGGTAGTACAGAAATCTGTTCAATGACTTTATTTTTCAGTAACATTTCTGCATGGCCAATAATATCGGAGAACTAAGAGCAGAGTTGGACAAATCGCAAGCATTCTGTTTTAGATTTTCATTGATATTTTTCATTTTTGTACACTTCTCACGAAAAATGTCAACATTCAATAAAAGCTTCCATAGAAAATATTGCTGATGGTTTGTAAATATAGCTTTCTGCCCTGTCCCTCCACTCTGACACATCTGCCTCTCTGCTCCGGCACCTGACCATCTGGTTTGGGCAGTGCTTAATTTGTGCTTGTTGTTTCCGGTGCTGAGCACCGGCATTTATTTTTGAGGGCCGGCACTTTCTTCTGCCTCAAGCATTTGCTGCAAGCAAAAGACACATATGGGAAAGACGGAGGAAGGGAAAAATGAAAAAGCGTCACAAAGGGAGAAAGTAGAAATCCGCCGGAGTGAGCTGAAGGGACAGGGGTGGCTTTATATGGACTGAAGCGGCCCGTGATGGCTTCAGGATTACGCCACCTCAGTATTCCTTGTTCCCACATTTAATTGCAGCAGCCGCGGGTTTAAGAGGAGGCTTTTGAGCACCGGCACGTTTTTATTTACAAATTAAGCACTGGGTTTGGTTGAGGGTGGGCAACTGCAAAGAAGAAAAAAAAGCCTAACAACCTAAAAGAGATTGAAGGGATACCAAATAGAGATTTTGGTGGCCTAAGCTACTAACAAAGTGTTGGCAAGCTACCGGTAGCTCGCAATCGACTGGTTGGAGACCCCTGCTCCAGACCTTTCCTCGAGTAAATCTCAAACCATTTCCATAGTGAGAACAGGTCAGGGGGGTTCTGTGAATGCCAACACACTCATGAGATTGTGGGTGTTCTTAAACACCGAACACAAACCGTATCTTTGTCCTCTAATTCCACACCATTTGCTTGAGCTTATGACTGCATAACTGCACACAGTCAGTAGTGTACAAGTATGCAGTAGTAAAGCTATCTATACCTGCAATCTATCCTTTTACAGATAGCTAACAGGATTGTTTGTCAGCAAATCGAGAACACAAATATTGTCCCACAAAAATAACATTGTCAAAACATCGACAACCAAAATATTGAGAAGGTAACTATTGATCACCCACTGTATAGAACCAAGGTGAGTCTACCAGTGGTCAAATACATCCACTGCACATGATCTGTGTTTCATTCCATTGACATAGGTATTAATTCTGGCAGATTTTCAACCTCAACAGATGTTTTTTTTTTATATGGCGCTAATTTCACCAGAACAGATGTCAGCACTCGGTACAATCACGCTAGAGATTTACAGTGGCAATGCGTGTACGCATACTTGTAGCACCAGCCGGAGACTATGAAAGAGTAGCAAGCCTAAAGTATGAAGAGCTGTGCAACTTTCAACAGTAACAAATACATATAGTAGTAATTGTTGATCAGAATTGCAGTTGATCAGAGAACTATAAAATAAGAACAAAAACAAAGTGCAAGGGTAGATGTTGAAATAGCCTCAAAATGAAATAATATTTCGTCAAAGTTATCAGACAGAGTGTTGCAGGAAGCAGTCAACAGCCATAGTAGATAATGAATATAATTTTAATTCTGTCAGTAAAGTGTAAGTCAACCAGGTCAGGCATTAAAATGAGAACGATTTTTAAGGATAACAAGATTACAGAGCGCCAAGAGACCCCATGGGTATACCGTGTGCTTTGCACACATGCATTATGTTGACACGACTTAAATGTGATTAACCCATGAATTTGTTAGGAACAAGAAAAAATAGGTTTATGGATCTGGCCGTGAAAGTAGGGAGGTATGCAACACAGACCACTTAAGAAAACAGATTCTCGACTCGCGCCCAGCCAACCACTGTAAATCTGGATGCTTTACTTTTTTTTTTTGCAACTCTGTTGGTAAACAAGTTAACAATGTTAACATCAGATCAATGCACGCATCTCTTGTCCTCTGATGCTCTGTGTTCCATGGACGCCTAATTGTACAAGTTACGCAATCATTTTTAAGTTGACCTCCACATTCCAGTTGTATACGTCAAGCACATGAAAAGTGAAATATGGAGGCTCCTGTAAGCAAGTGGGTGACTAACTGTGATTACAGGCAAGACGCTGTAACATTTACTCACCCGCTCAACGGAGCTGGCAGCTTCGAAGCTGTTTTTGATGTGTAAACTGAAAGAGATAAGTTAGTGCCTGCTAAAGAAAAAACAGAGCAGGGCTAACCACTACTTCAAAGAGATTTTTGTTTTCTTTATTTTTTTATTTTCTACAGAACCTGTTTCATGGTTGGGCCGTATATTAGTCACAACAAGGGATAGAAAAGGAGCAGGCGACACAGTCCCTAATGAGGGGGGGAGGTTGGGGGGTAAAACGAGGTAGGGGTTAAAGAGGCGTTATACCTTCCTTCAGATTCCTTCAGTTGAAGACCACGGAGTTCATCAATGCTGGTGTGAGCTAGAGTTGTGTGGCACAGTTGTATGAAATGGTAAATTACAAAGAAGAAAGACTCAGAGACAGTATAGCGTATGGCACTTAAAGACGGAAGATCCACTGTTATTCTTTTACTAATGTATGCTGTTTAACATAGCTCTTAGATCCTCACTGCATTATTGGAGGAAATACAAATTAGTAATTTTGCCCTGGGTTAATTCCATTTCTGAAGCTTATGTTTTACCCTGGGTTGGCTGCTTGTCGAAGGGTGGGTGCTGACACTGGCCACAGGCTATGCTACACGTCAAACTTGCCCTTTGAATGGAGGTTTGATATGTGTGGAGCGTTAGGTTTACAGCCTTACCAGTTTGGTAGGTGACTATGGGACTGATTACAATCTCAGCAGATGGTGTTACTCTGTCACATGCATGACAGATATCCTGTCCGCCATATTACGATCCTATGATATCCGATGGAGATCGTAAAAAGGTGGATAGAATATCCGTCACGCCAAGATCGTAATCAGGCCCTATGACTGAGATGTCATGAGTGATGTCAACAATGATGTCATGTATGAAGTTAAGAGGGATGCAAAATGTGAGTGCAAAGGCAGTACATGATGGGGTGCATGTTGTGGTTGGTCCATTAAGCTATTACTGGTGTGTTTTAGTAGTGTAAGAAAGTGGATTATTTTTTGGGGTGTGTGTTGCCCACCTCAACAGTTACTTGCCAGAGTGAACTTCAAAGTTGCTAAATTAACTCAAGCTCAACCCTTTGGTAGCTATATCACAGAGCAGACAATCTTTACTAAGGACAATGTGGAAAGTTTTTATGCAGTACAAAAACAGCAATACAGTACAAATACTAAACAATAAAAATCCCAAACCATATTAGAAAACTAGAGAATACCCGAACAAACAAAATGGCACCAAAAGCCCAACAAGGGGAACCAGAGAGCTGAATTTTTTAAATTGTAAGTACAAATGTTGCTAAAAAGTACTAATTGACCATCATAGTCGATGGGTGCTTTAGACTGGGACCTAGAAGTGATTTCAGGAGGACAGCAATAGAGTGTGGTTTGGTTACTCCAACTGGTTCACCCCAATGAAGAATTTACTTTCTGACTTAGTCTTATTTATGGACCTCAAAACCCACTAGCAAGGCAAGCCTGAAGCTGTACCTGAGAAAGGTGCGCCAAAATTAGACACCTTTGCCATAAGAACCCTCTGACAGTTTTGGTGGTCTTGGAAGTCCAAAAATGTGTCAAGTCCCAGCTTTTCAAGGTTTCTGGAGCGGCTCCTCTGTGTCACTTCTATGGCTTCTAGGACCTAAAGGACAGCAATTAAGGGCCAGGACGCACTCCAGCAGAGGCCACCATCAAGGTCCAGTCCAAGCCCAGCTGGCACTGTTCAATTGGGCACTTCAGGAAAAAGGCCACTTAAACCATGTTGTGTCCCTGTAGCCACATAAGTGGTATGCCCCCTGACTCTTGGAGTTCTTTTCTTTGTCCTGGGTTCAAGACAGAGCGGATTCAGTCATTCAGGGCTCCTCTAAGGTCACAACAAGCAGGATCCAGTCCTCTTCTGTTCTTCCACAGGTCCAGAAACTGCTCTGAAGAGAGTTTCTTGGGGCACAACATTTATGGTTAGCAAAGGCTCTTGTGTATGGAGTGACTCCTAGAAACTCCTGGAAGCTGGCAATCATGTCCAGTTTTCTAGCAGTTCCAGTTTGCCCTACTGAAAATGGTCCCACAGTGGCACTCAGTCTTAACATCCAAGATGGGGGAAATCCTTCTCTCTTGTGTTCCCCCGGGGTGTGACCAGGGGAAATGAGTAATCCTCTCCCCTGAGACCACTCCAAACCAGCGCTGGGGGTAGCGTCCCTCTCACTTGCTTTGGAGCCAGCCTGGCTACTATGGGCCTGGGGAACAAAGGCCTTCAATTCTTCAGGTCTCTCCTCACACTAAACTATGAAAAGGTGGCCTCACCTCTGCCCCTTATATGTATAGTTACCTATATAAGGCCATAACCCAAAGTACAGCCAATGTGTGGGAAATATTGGATAATGCACTACAATCACCATGCACCATGGTACACTGCAAAAGTACTGCAGTGCACAGTGTATCACCAACACTCACCTTTATTATTGTATTCCGTTATTGCGTCATGCATACTGTTACATGACCAACACAATACTTTAGTGAGATTTCCAAAGCAATGCAAGGCCACCATGCCTGGCCCTGCATTTGTTGAAAAACCCAGATAAACGCAAGGCAGCGCAATTCACTGGTGTGCATTAATTTTCACACCATATTCTATATTCCTATCTAATTTAATCTATTTCATGTGCCTGGCCATTTCACGGCACTCCATGCTAATCCTCTCTAGGCTATTCCACTGTACCCCACTCCACTGCACACCACTTCACTCTACGCCACTACACTCTACATCAGTCCATTGTATGCCACTACACTGTACACTATTTCACTCTATGCCACTCTATGCCACTATAACGTACGTCACTCCACTATATGCCACAACACTCTACACTATTGCACCTCTACTCTACACCACTACACTGTAGGTATTCCACTCTGTTGAACTTGCCTCTTTTTTCTGGGTCGTCCCCAAACGGTTGTCTTCCTGCTCCTGTTCTTCTGACCCTCTTTTGTTGCCTTTAGGACTCTGGGCACTTTATTAATGTTGGTCAGTGCTAAAGTGCATGTGCTCTCTCCTTTAACCTTGGTATGATTGGCTTACAACTGTTTGGCACGTTTAATTTACCTATCATTCCCTTGTACAGTAGAATCCCATATACCCAGAGCCTGCAAACTAAATGCTACTAGTGGGCCTGCAGCACAGCTTGTGCCACCCACAGAAGTAGCCTTTCAAACCTGTCTCAGGCCTTCTACTGCAAGGCCTGCATGCACAGTTTACTGTAACATTGGCTTAGCATCTAAAATTACTTGACAAGCCTTGAACTCCCCTTTTACTACCTAAGGTAGGCCCTAGGTATCACTATGGGCAGGGTGCTGTGTAGGTAAAAGGTAGGACATGCACCTTCATTGTGTGACCTGTTCTGGTAGGGACAAACAGCCTATTTGGTTTCTAGCAGCTGTGAGTGCTGCCCCTCTCATAGGTTTGCATTAGGAATTCCATTATATATTTCTAAATATTAATTTCTGATCTATGAGGCATATCATGGGCATGTTTAGTATGTTTGGAATAGTAGTGAGAAATCCTGCTTATTGGTGAAGGTAGAATTTTATTACTATTGTGAAAATGTCACTTTTAGAAAGGGCGCATTTCAGTGTGCTTATGACTCTTGTGCGTACTTTTTCAGATAGCCATCACACAGAGAGGGGGGAGGAGTAACAGGATTACATCCACATACTGAATGGTCTTCCTGGGCTGGGACTTTGGGAGGCCGGGTGCACTTACATTTGTATAGGCTGTGTCCTGCCCTCACACAAAAGGGTTGTTAACCCCCTACTGATAACTGAAGCCAGGGCTGGAGTTGAGAGGGGGTGTTGTGCACTTCTAAAGTTCCTCCTAGATTATAGAGATTTTGAGCATATGTACAGGGGATGTAGCCCCATGTTTTTAGGCACTGCGTCGATCTGCACCAGATGCTGCTGGAAGGGACTCTATGCCAGGAAGAAACCACTACTGGACTTAGTTGCTTGGAAGGGCTGTCCTTCTGCCTGATGGGCTGAGGGAAGGACTGCTATCCTGCCATAAGGACCTTTGTGCAAGCCTGACTGTCATGCTTTGGTGCCCCCAGTGGTTGGCTGTAAAGCCTTCCACTTAGCGCAAGGTAGGTGCTGTCCCCAAGGAGAAGTGCGTAGTGAGCACTTCACTATTCAGCAAACTCACATGGGCCACCTCACTGCCTCCACCTCATGGTGGTGTTGTCTTGTTCATGGTTCCAGGAGGAGCTGGAGAGAAGTATAATCTAGGCGGTAACCGCCGATAATTTCTGTGGAGCGCGGACGAGGCATGTGCTGTCTGGCATGCCCGGGGCACAAGCAGACACTCACTCCTGCTGCTGAATCGAGGAGTGAGGCAGCACCCCGCCTCTGTGTTGGGCTGATCACTGCCACAACCAGAGCTGCAAGGAGAGAGTGAGCCTGCTCTCTTTCCGTTATGAGCATGAGGGAGGCCCACTGGTGTTCTTGCAATCGCCTGCACCTGCCCTGAGGAGAGCCAAGGGTTACCGGGGCCCGGAGGGAACTTTGGGGACCGCCGTACTTTTTTGCAGACAGTCTCACACCTGATGCAGAGAACAGTCCTCTTCGCCGGAGCTGCTGCGCCGTCTGCTTGCGGGCAGTGGCCTCGTGGGGGACGAAGTAGTGGTCCAGAAGGTCCTGGAGGACCCTGAATGTGTGGTTAATGTGAAGGCCACTTGGGAGGAGGCCGCAGAGGTTAGCAGCCACCCAGCACGGATGTGGGTGGCTGCCTAGTGAGTTTTCCTATGCCGGGGACCCAGAGAGGTCTCCCCACTGCCATGGGAGCCATGCGTGACCTCCTCTACCCTTGGGGCATATCTTTGTGTAGGAGCATTAGTCTCCTGAAACTGCTGGCAGGACGGGGAGGAATGCTCATCCAATCCATGCAATCCGATCCTGCCATCTTTTTTAACTAAAGCATTACCGCATATCCTGTAAAAGAGGTGCAGGTGCACCAGATCTAGGTGTCCAGGAAGACTGTGTAATTCAGATATTATGAAATAGGTGAATGAGCAATTTGGTGATTGGTGTTCTCCATGGATGATGGGTAATCTATGTGCGTTTTTGCCCTCTGTGTTTTCTCTATGATTCATGACCTGATGTTGCATTACTTGTCGTTCTTCCCTTGTTGGGGGAACATGCATATTTTCGGACTCTGTCTTGTGAGTAGTGGGAGGGTGGATTTTATGACAGGTGCAATAAGGAAATGTCTATTTTTATTTGCACTCATGATGATGCTTTAACCATTGCCTGTTTGGCAAAGTAATTACTGATTTATGTCATGTTGGTCTATGATTTATATGCAGTACGGTTTATTTTTGTATAATCTGGTGTGATTGAGACAGTGTCATAAGGAAACCCTATGGGGCCCCCTACAAGAAATAGTGAGGGGCTCCTCACAATACCCATTCACTCGACCTGACAAGGTGAGCGGCCCCCTTTATGTATGAAAGGCGGGGGCCACCCTCACTGTGGGGGATGTGGGGATATTCATTACATCCCTGGATTTGGACAATATGTGAAATATATCTTGCCAGGTTTTCCATACTTTTCTAATGACCAGCCATCCTCTAGGCACATTTTTCTGGGTGCCTCTAAGCATGATTTACAAGTGTATCAAGTATAAATCAAGCCCAATATCAAAATTTACCATATATTTAAATTTACATTGCATATTGTGCCACCTACTTCACCTTGTCCCCCTTCACTTTCTGATTGTTTTAATGAAAGAAGCACTGAGAATCATTAACTCCCAAGGACCCTCATCTTTTCTGTTAGTACCTGATGAACTGTGAAGTGGCCTTGCAGCAAATAGTAGCACCCATGATCTAAAAAAAAATTAAAGCATTAGCTTTTACCACATGTAGTGGAACAACAGATTGTCAGGTGAAGAGAAAGCAACACAAAGGGATGGGTATTTGACAGAGGAAGCAGCACACAAGAGACATCAAGAAAGGACAAACACAAGCAGAGGAAGGAATGCCAATGAATAATAAGCAGCCAAAAGAGAGTGACAAACAAATCCAACCAATGGCAAGCCATAGGTGGTCGCTAATCCCACCTTCAGTTTTTTTGTATAGTCCACGAGATGTAAATTGTAACCAGAGAGCTAAGATCTCTCTGAAGGCAGACAAAAAAATATTAATTGACATCTGTGATGTGTTGGTTTTATTATTACTGTACTTTGCTATTTTTTAGGTTTACTGTAATCTTCTGTCATGCCTTATTATTGGTTATATTAGAATGGAGGCATACATTCTAAGAATGTGCCTCTCTGAGTGTTCCATATTCCTCAGTGAACTGGAACTCTGGAAGGGATTGGTTGCTTGACGGTGCGAGGAGAGCTGCATCTTTTCCCTCCTCCGCATTTATGGTGTTTCAATATGCAATAAACTTGAGTTTTCTACACATTTCCTGTAGGAAGGTTTATTACAGTTTTGACGATGAGCGAGGTTGAACACCAGGGACCCACGATTATTTACTGCCATTTACCAGGATTTCTATCTTTGAAGCTGGGATGTTACTTTCAGCCTGTGAAATATTAACACTAGCACGTGGAATCTCATCAGCAGTGGAACTTTAAAGACAATGGTGCATACAAGATATTTTTCTCACCAGCATACCTTATTTATTGGGAGTGTGATCGTTAGCTATAACGCTATGCTGGAATCTTCCGAAACAGCACCAAATGTACTGTTCTGTTCTGTTCACTGTCACTCAAGCTTCGAAAGCAGCATGGGTTACGTGCTGCTGATGCATATATTGTCAGAGGGCTCACACAGAGAAGTCACGCAACACTTTAGCATGCTGCCACCTTGAATGTGCGCCTTTGGATTCAAATAGTGAGAATTCTATGTCAGGACTGAAGGTTTCGGATTATGCTTTCTCTTTCTTTACTGAGAAAATGACAGCAGCCAATCAACATTAACATGCAAAAAACAACATATCCCAACATTCCCAGTAGTCCATATCCTGCCCAATCCCAGGCCTGCTCTCCATATAGATGCCTCTGTCTCTATTGGGGTGTGAATAGTGCATCGCTGGGGATTTCTCCTGTTTACACACTTCGTCGCGCTCGTTCATCAACCGATCTGTTTTTTCATTTAAATTCGGATGGGCCGCGGCTGGCGCTGGTGTTTCTTCTATTTGCTTAAATATCGAAGCCCCTGCTTGGGTGCTCAGGCTTGTTTTATATGTGTATTTGGCCTCTGTTGGAAGCCAAGCGAGTGCTGGATCGAGAGGCTAGTCCTCTCTCTACTTCAATGAGCGTGCCTGTGCCAGATGATCTTCGAGGTCGTTTTTCACTTCGGAGACCGGCTTGAGTGCTGTGCTTCGTTTTTCTTCAGTATTTTCACCCCCAGAACGCCCGCAGGGCGCAAAAACGATAAAGGGCTTTGCCCTATGGAGATATTAAAGCAGGTTCTCCCTCCACTTTGATCTTGGCCATTCTGAGAGATTTGTCTCTAATTTGATAAGGAGTTTCTCCTCTGCTGGGGCCAATTCCTCTTCCCCCTGTTTGAACTCCTCCAAAACCCTCTTGTTATTTATAGTATGGTGTTTTACGCAGAAGAGGATGAATACTATCAAGAAAAGGCAGAAGTGCCCTATGAACATCAATTGGAGGAGAGACTAGTACAGGCCCTGGGTCACCATGTACAGGACTCTGTTAATCAGGCTCTGACAAAGCCTTAAAGCTTAAAGATTTGGACAAAGAGAGTTGATGGGGTGACCCCACCTCTGAGACATTTGCTAGATAAAGCCAGTCTTCTGAATTGGGCCTTGTCCCAGGAGCCTCAATGGGACCCATTTCCTCAGCGGAAATCTTTACAAAAATGGCTACCTCTGTTCTAAGAGATCACTAGTATGGTCCTGGCATATCATTAGACTCTGAGAATTTTCCAGGCACTTCAAAATCACACACTGAGGCAGATCACTCCTCAGTCTCACAATCTTCTGACTCAGATCAGGAACTAGATGAGCCCAAACAGCCGGGTAAACATAAAGGTAAGTCCTCCATCTGTTGAAGTAGCACACTATGGGGGTGATTCTAAGTCTGGCGGGCGGCGGAGGCCGCCCGCCAGACTTCCCCCTCCAAAATACCGCTCCGCGGTCGGAAGACCGCTGAGGGTATTCTGGGTTTTGCACTGGGCTGGCGGGCGACCGCCAAAAGGCCGCCCGCCAGCCCAGTGCAAAACTACCTTCCCACGAGGACGCCGGCTCCGAATGGAGCCGGCGGAGTGGGAAGGTGCGACGGGTGCAGTGGCACTCGTCGCAAATTTCACTGTCTGCAATGCAGACAGTGAAATTCTTTGTGGGGCCCTCTTACGGGGGCCCCTGCAGTGCCCATGCCATTGGCATGGGCACTGCAGGGGCCCCCAGGGGCCCCACGACAACCCATACCGCCATCCTGTTCCTGGCGGGCGAACCGCCAGGAACAGGATGGCGGTATGGGCTGTCAGAATCCCCATGGCGGCGCAGCGAGCTGCGCCACCATGGAGGATTCAAATGGGCAGCGGAAAACCGGCGGAAGACCGCCGGTTTTCCACTTCTGGCGCGGTCAAACCGCCACAGTCAGAATGCCCAGCGGGGCACCGCCAGCCTGTTGGCGGTGCCCCGTCATTTTAGCCCTGGCGGTCTTGGACCGCCAGGGTTAGAATGACCCCCTATGTGCAGGAGAGACTTCTCAAGAGTTTTGATAGAGATGTGCGTAACTCCCTGTGCTCGGAATGTCCACGTCCCTCTCTTCTAGGCAAGGTAGATAATAACCCGGAACTGGACCCTAGTATGGCCACGTTCCTTAAGAAATTCATAAAAAATCCTAAGAAGGGCCTGGACAGAGCATGGAGAGGTTGTTAAGACAAGCTTCTTGATATTTCAGGACCCCTCACAAATATCCTGGAGCTGGAAGTGCAGGCGAAAGACTCTGGTACGCCATGAGACCCGGAAGCCATTCTGGAATGGGCACAAAGGGCAATGTGCCTCCTTGGGAATGCCAACCTTGCCATGTCCACGGAGCGACTAGTCATTTCTAATGCAAATCGGACGCAAGCTGGCCAAAATGGCCCCATCAGAACCTGGAACATTAGCTAATGGTCTGCTGTTTGGAGAAACATTTGTGAAAGACCTGGGCAAGTATGTATCCCCTTTTTCCATCCTGGATAAAGCTCAGACATCTATGAAGAAGATGTTTAGTGGAGGCCTTTTTGCCAGGGCCAGACGCTATCGGGACCGAGCGCCAGGCCAAGGTTTCTATTTGGCTTCATCAGGGTATCCACAGAGAGGTTGTGGCTCTTACCAGACTACATCAAGATTCTATCCCTCCCAGAACTGGAGAGGTCATGGTCGCGCCTATGGAGGCAGTGGTAGAGGTGGCCTCAACAACATAGACGTCACAGCATCAGGTGGGAATAACTCCCTTTTCAGAAGTTATTCTGGGGGAAGGCTGAAATGGTATTTAACGGCCTGGGAGTAGATTTCTCAGGAACTGTGGATCTTGCAAACAGTTCAGGGCTTCAGACTAGAGTTTTATTCCCCTCTTCAATTTTCCCTATCAGAGAGCAATTTCATATATGACAAAATCTCCTCTCTTATGCTCAAACAGGCAATAGTCAATACAGTTCCCCATTCAACAGGTTTTGTCAGCACCATCTTTTTAGTGCAGGAAAAAGGTGGAGGCTACAGTTTAGTCCCAAATCTAAAAACGTTCAATTCCTTGGGCAAGGGCCGCTCTCCAGTTGGGCAATTTGTTTTTTGGCTGTTTCTGCCCCCCCTGGGGGCAGATCAGCCTAAAATTATTAGGCCGATCTGCCCCCGGGGGGCGGGGGCAAAAATCCACTAGACACCGGGGAAAATGTTCTTTTTTTCTTTTTTTTTCTGGATGTTTGGAGAGCGACCCCTTAGGCAAGGGTTGCTCCAGGGTGGGCAAATTATTATTAGGCCATTTCTGCCCCCCCCCCGGGGGCAGATCGGCCTTGTGATCTGCCCCCAGGGGGGGGGCAGAAACCACTAAACACCAGGGAATATATATATTTGAGGGCTATTTGAATTAAGGGGAGCAGCCTCTTGGGCAAGGGCTGCTCCTCGGGGGGGGGGAAATTATTTCTAGGCCATTTCTGCCCCCCCTGCCCTAATATTATTAGGCCGATCTGCCCCCGGGGGGCAGAAATCCACTAGACACCAGGGATACATTTTTTTATTGTTTTTTCTTATTTTTTATGTTTGGGGAGCGACCCCTTGGGCAAGGTTCACTCCGGGGGGGGGGGGGGGGGCAAATCATTATTAGGCCATTTCTGCCCCCCCTGGGAGCAGATCGGCCTTACGATCTGCCCCCGGGGGGGGGGGCAGAAACCACTAGACACCAGGGAATTTTTTTTGTGTGGGCTATTTCAAGTAAGGGGAGCGACCCCTTGGGCAAGGGCCGCTCCTCGGGGGGGGGAATTATATCTAGGCTATTTCTGCCCCTCCGGGGGCAGATTGGCCTAATATTATTAGGCCGATCTGCCCCCAGGGTGGGGCAGAAAACCACTAGACACCAGCCATAATTTATTTTTTGTTTAGTTTTATTTTTTTTATGTTTGGGGAGCGACCCCTTAGGCAAGGGTCTCTCCCGGGAGGTGAGGGGGAATTATTATTAGTCCATTTCTGCCCCTGGGGGGGGGCACAAACCACAAGACACCAGGGATTTTTTTTTTTTTTTTTACTAACGCCTGAGGGGAGCGGCCACTTTGGCAAGGGCTATTCCCCGGAGGGAGGAGCAAAATATTTTTAGGCCTTTTCTGCCCCCCGTGGAGGCAGATCGTTCTAGTATAATTAGGCGGATTTGCCCCCGGGGGGGCAGAAACCTCTAGACATCAGGGATATATATATTTTTTTATTTACTTTATGTTTTTATGTATGGGGAGCGACCCCTTAGATAAGGGTCGCTCCCCTGGGGGGGAAATTGTATTTAGGCCATTTATGCCCCCCTTGGGGGCAGATCAGCCTATTTTTGTAAGGCCAATCTGCCCCCTTTGGGGCAGAAACCTCTAGACACCATGGATTGGTGTGTGTGTATGTGTGTGTTTTGTTTGGAGGGGGCAGCCCCTTGGGCAAGGGTCTCTCCCCATGGGGGCACATTACTGTTGGCCATAACTGCCCCCCTTGGGGGCAGACTGGCCTATTTTGGAAGGTCCATGTGCCCCCAAGGAGGGCAGAAAGCCCACCAGAGACCAGGGAAGATTTTTTGTTCAAAATAAGAGGTTGTGGGTATGGCCATACCCGCACCCCAAATAAATGGGGCCAAAGTTGTTCTGCCGGGGGGACAGAAAGTCTACTAGATGCCAGGGAATAAAAAAAATAAAAGAAAATAGTGGGGTGGTGGCTACCAACCAGTATGGGCCTGGTTATGCCCCCATCTAAACTGAAGGGGCTAACAGTCTTTCAGTTCTGCCCCACACATTTAAACATCTTATCCCATGGCAAGCAAGAGGACATTTGATTATTATTATTTTTTTTTTACATTTGGGCCATGAGAGTTTGGTAGCTCTCAGAATCGTCCTACTTGGAATGGTGAGGGCTGCACTTTTTTTTACTTTGGGACGCTGCCATGTAGAAAAATCCACAAGACCTAGACACATCTGAAAACTAAACATCTAGTTGATTCCAGGGTGGTGTGCTTCACATGCACCCTGCACCATTTCCTTACCCACAATGCCCTGCAAACCTGCAACTTTGCTGGAAAGCACACATTTTTACCACATTTTTGTGATGGAACCATCCAGAATCTGCAGTAATCCACAAAATTCCTACCACCCAGCATTGTCTCATCTATACCGATAAAATTTCTGCTGCTCTTGTAAGCCTAAAAATGTTTTTCTTCAAACTGCCCTTTTGGACCCACTTTGGTTCCCCCTCAATTTCGACGTGTTTCTAGCTCTTCCCTGTCACAAACACTTGGCCCACCTACACAAGTGAGGTACCATTTTTATCGGAGGACTTGAGGGAACGTTGGGTGGAAGGAAATTTGTGGCTCCACCCAGATTCCAGAACTCTCTGTCACCGAAATGTGAGGAAAAAGTGTTTTTTTTATCCACATTTTGAGGTTTGCAAAGGATTCTGGGTAACAGAACATGGTTAGAGCTCGACAAGTCACCCCATCGTGGATTCCCCTAGGTCTCTAGTTTTAAAAAATGCACAGGTTTGGTAGGTTTCCCTAGGTGGCGGCTGAGCTAGAGGCCAAAATCCACAGGTAGGCACTTTGCAAAAAACACCTCTGTTTTCTCTGAGAAAATGTGATGTGTCCACTTTATGTTTTGGGGCATTTCCTGTCGTGGGCGCTAGGCCTAACCACACAAGTGAGGTATCATTTTTATCGGGAGACTTAGGGGAACGCTGGGTGGAAGGAAATTTGTGGCTCCTCTCATATTCCAGAACTTTCTGTCACCGAAATGTGAGGAAAATGTGTTTTTTTAGCCAAATTTTGAGGTTTGCAAAGGATTCTGGGTAACAGAACCTGGCCAGAGCCCCACAAGTCACCCCATCTTGGATTCCCCTAGGTCCCTAGTTTCCAAAAATTCACAGGTTTGCTAGGTTTCCCTATGTGCCGGCTAAGCTAGACGCCAAAATCTACAGGTAGGCACTTTGCAAAAAACACCTCTGTTTTCTGTCAAAAAATGGGATATGTCCATGTTGTGTTTTGGGGTATTTCTTGTCGCGGGCGCTAGGCCTACCCACACAAGTGAGGTATTATTTTTATCGGGAGACTTGGGGGAACGCTGGGTGGAAGGATATTTGAGCTCCTCTCAGATTCTTGAACTTTCTGTCACCGAAATGTGAGGAAAACATGTTTTTTAACCAAATTTTGAGGTTTGCAAAGGATTCTGGGTAACAGAACCTGGTCAGAGCCCCACAAGTCACCCCATCTTGGATTCCCCTAGGTCTCTAGTTTTAAAAAATGCACAGGTTTGGTATGTTTCCCTGGGTGCCGGCTGAGCTAGAGGCCAAAATCTACAGGTAGGCACTTTTGTGTCTTGGGGCATTTCCTGTTGCGGGCGCTAGGCCTAACCACACAAGTGAGGTATCATTTTTATCGGGAGACTTGGGGGAACATAGAATAGCAAAACAAGTGTTATTGCCCCTTGTCTTCTCTACATTTTGTCCTTCCAAATATAAGAGAGTGTGTAAAAAAGACGTCTATTTGAGAAATGCCCTGTAATTCACATGCTAGTATGGCCACCCCGGAATTCAGAGATGTGCAAATAACCACTGCTTCTCAACACCTTATCTTGTGCCCATTTTGGAAATACAAAGGTTTTCTTGATAGCTATTTTTCACTCTATATTTCAGCAAATGAATTGCTGTATACCCGATATAGAGTGAAAACCCACTGCAGGGAGAAGCTCATTTATTATCTCTGGGTACCTAGGGTTCTTGATGAACGTATAAGCCCTATATATCCCCGCAACCAGAAGAGTCCAGCGGACGTAACGGTATATTGCTTTCAAAAATCTGACATTGCAGGAAAAAGTTACAGAGTAAAATGTAGAGAATAATTGCTGTTTTTTTACCTCAATTTCAATATATTTCTTTTCAGTTGTTATTTTCTGCAGGAAACCCTTGTAGGATCTACATAAATTAACCATTGCTGAATTCAGAATTTTGTCTACTTTTCAGAAATGGTTAGGTCTCTGGGATCCAGCATTGGTTTCACACCCATTTCTGTCACTGACTGGAAGGAGGCTGAAAGCACAAAAAATCTTTAAAATGGGGTATGTCCCAGTAAAATGCCACAATTGTGTTGAAAAATTGGGTTTTCTGATTCAAGTCTGCCTGTTCCTGAAAGCTGGGAAGCCGGTGATTTTAGCACCGCAAACCCGTCGTTGATGCCATTTTCAGAGAAAAAAACACAAGCCTTCTTCTGCAGCCCTTTTTTCCCATTTATTAAAAAAAAAAAAAATGTTCACTGTATTTTGGCTAATTTATTGGCCTCCTTCAGGGGAACCCACAAAGTTTGAGTAACTCTAGAATCCCTAAGATGTTGGGAAAAAAAGGACGCACATTTGGCGTGGGTAGCTTATGTGGACAAAAAGTTATGAGGGCCTAAGCGAGAACTATTCCAAATAGGCAAAAAAAGGCCTGGCACAGGAGGGAGAAAAGGCCTGGCAGCGAAGGGGTTAATGAAGATAGCAAAATTCCTACTGCACGAAAAAAGATATTTTTACACATTATGGGGCCAGAAACATTAAATGTTTATGAACAAATATTGAAAACCTCTGGCGGTGGGGATGTACATTTTTTGGAGGAAGCTCTAAGAGATTTTGATAACTATTTTGCACCGAAATTATGTATGGGAATTGTGAGATATACATTTTTTTAGGAGGAAAGATAAATAAATTAGACAGTGGATGGGTATGTTGCTGTGCTTAGAAAGGTTGCAGAGGGCTGCAAGTTTGACCATTTACAGGAGCAGCTTATAAGAGACCAGGTAGTAATGCATACCAGAGTTCCAACGATCCAAGAAAGGTTATGGATTTATGGAGATACTGATCTTGAGAATGTGCTAGCTATAATGCGGAAGGCAGAATTGCCGAGCCACGGTGCTAAAGCCCTGAAGACAGAATTTAAAGAGACACAAGAAGATGTTATTATTAAAAATTAAAGACAAGGAGTTCGATAAAACTAAGAAAGATAGTACTAAAAACCACAAATTAAAAAAAAGAGCACCATAGGTGTTATCATTGCAATTGTGGATCACATTTAGGGGCATATTTATACTCTGTTTGCGCCGAATGTGCGTCAAACTTTTTGACGCACAATCAGCGCAAACCCTGCCCCATATTTATACTTTGACGTCCGACCCCGCGGGCGTCAAATTTCCACCATGTGCGTCATTTTTTGGAAGGGGGAACCAGTCTTGCGTTAATTATATGCGAGGTAGGCGTTCCCTTCCAAAAAATGACTTTAAGGCCTGTGCCCCATATTTATACTCTGACGTCATTTTGACGCACAGGAGGGGGCAGGCCTTAAAAAACGGCGCCGTTTTCTAACGCCTGGGTCAGGGCAGGCGATAAGGGACCTGTGGGCTCAGAAGGAGCCCAGAGGTGCCCTCCCATGCCCCCAGGGACACCCCCTGCCACCCTTGCCCACCCCAGGAGGACACCCAAGGATGGAGGGACCCATCCCAGGGAAGTTGAGGTAAGTTGGGGTAAGTATTTTTTCGTTTTTTTTTGTGGCATAGGGGGGCCAGATTTGGGCCCCACTACATGCCACTATGCCCAATGACCATGCCCAGGGGACATAAGTCCCCTGGGCATGGCCATTGGGCAAGGGGGCATGACTCCTGTCTTTGCTAAGACAGGAGTCATGTCAATGGAGGTTGGTCGTCAAAAAAAATGGCGCAAATCGGGTTGAGGCCTGAATTTTGCCTCAGACCTGACTTGCCCCATTTTTTGACACCCAACCTCCATTTTCCTCTACGCCGGCGCTGCCTGGTGTGAGTCATTTTTTTTGACGCACACCAGTCCGCAGCGCCGGCTAACGTCATTCAATAAATAAGGCGCCCGCATGGCGCTTTGGAATGGCGTTAGCCGGCGGTAAAATTTTTGACGCACAACTGCGTTGGCGCAGTTGAGCGTCAAAAAGTATAAATATGGGCCTTAGCGTCTAGTAAGTTTTGCCTGCTATCAAACAAAAATTTTCTAATTGTCGAGTTTTAGGTCATTTTGAAAAACTATGCAAGAAGAAAAAAGGTTTCAAGGTGAAGTGTGTGGATGAGGGCAATTCCAATGATGAAGAAAGCATGGTGAAGAAGCTTACTGTGCAGGATCCTGATAGTGAGGCACATAATTTTGAGTCCAAAGAATTATTTATCCTGAATGTGAATGATACAATTGGCTGTGGAAGGAAGACATCTTTGTGTCTAATGACTGTTGGAGGTGTGGAGGTACAAATGTACGCAGATTCTGGGTCTCCATATACCATTGTAAAGTATGTGGTGGAATAAGTTTGTTAAACTACTAGGAGATAAATTGTTGGAAACTGACAATCATCTTGAAGATTTTTCTGGAGAAAAGATAGATATAGTAGGATATAGACAATTGTTATTCAGATTTAAGAATAAAGCATCCTGTGGGAAGTTGTACATGTCAAAGAAGGGTCCTTCAGTGTTAGGGTGGAAAGATCAAGGAGAAATAAACATTGTGTTAAATCCTAATAACCCAGAACCAGTTATGATTTTAGATGAAAGTGATATAATTGATGCAGGAATGTTGAAGAACTTCTCTAAAGTGTATAGTGCTAAGATAGGAAACTTAGCATCTCTGAGCATTGCATATTTCTAAAAAAAAGATGTATGTCCCAAAACTCACAAAGTAAGGAACATACCTATATTACTTAGGGAGGAAGGAGAAAAAGAATTAGAAAAATGTGTCAATGCTGACATCATTGAAACTATTGAAAGCCTCCTACTGCATTTCTACAGTAGTGGTAGTAAGACAAAGTAATGGAAAGATCAGGTTGTGCATAGATCTTTGCCATTTGAACAATAATATTGTTGTGGACAAATTTTCACTACCTAACATTTCAGAAATATTAGCCTTAGTATAAAATGCAGGGTAGTTCTCAACTGTCGATCTTTCGTCAGCTTATCGTCAAATCAAATTGAGTGGAGATAGTAAATTCTATACACCTCTGATCAACCAAGTAAGGTGTTTCCAATACAAAAGAATACCCTTTGGGTTTGCATCAGCTGCAGCTATTTTTCAAAGACTCATGCACCAATTGTTTGGAAAACACACAAATGTCAAATGTTTTCAAGATGGCATTTTGTTTTTGCAAAGGCAAGCCAGAACATGACAGGATTTTAATGGAAGTGTTACGTATTCTTGCAGGAAATGGGTTGACTGTTGAACACTCAAAATGCAAATTTGCTGTACAGACTGTAACGTACCTTGGCCATATCTTATGTAAAGAAGATGCTTCCACCAAAACATCATTGGGGGAGGCGATCCAAAATGCTCCTAATCCAATTAAAGATGAAATAAGGTCATTTCTTGGCCTGGTTGAGTTTTACACTAAATGTGTTAAGTGTTTTTCTAATAGAGTATTCAATATCAGACAGTGTTATTAAAGAATAAAGTGAAATTTGAATGAACAGATGAGTGTGGGAAGGAATTTGAAGATATAAAAAAGCTATTGTGGAGGCTTCCATATTTAAATGCTTTGACCCTGAATTAGATAATGTTATTATAGTAGATGCTATTGATAAAGGGTTGGGGTGTACTCTCACAGGTAAATTCCAAAGGACAAGAAAAGATTGCTTACATCTCTTGTATGTTATCTCCTGTAAAAAAATACATTTTCTGTGAAAGAGACTCTTGCTTGTGTTTGGGCTCTGGAGCATTTTAGGTCTTTTGTATGGGAAAGACAATGCACAGTACGCTCCGGTCATAACCCGTTAGTCAATCTGTTAACTACAGAAGGTTTGTTCAGTGCATCTGGGAGAACATCTAGTATGTCAATGAGACTTCGGGATTTCATATACAATATATAAAGTTGTATATATCCATGGGTAAAATAATGTGTTAGGAGATTTTCTGTCGCATATGTCTGCTGACATACTGGAATGCCTTGAGAAGGAATGGACAATTTTCAAATTGCATTAATTCATGATGAAGGTATGGCAAAATTGGAAGAAGATGAAGGGAAGAAGCAGTATCCTTTAGATACTACTCTACAGCAGCTTATCAAATCTATTGAACAGGGTTGGTCAAGGAAGCATCTTATTACCAATGAATTAAATACTTTTGAACTTTTACGGGGTATAAGAAATGAGTTATTAATTGAGCGAGGAAGTGTTCATAGAAGGGATAGAGTAATTTCCCCAACCATATTAAAAAACAGTACTGTGTAGTTATGTCGTGAAGGTCATGGTGGTATTAACAAAGAATTAAAAAATGGTATTGGTAGCCAGGTATAGACATGTGTGCTGAAAGGATGCTAAGGAATTGTATTTGGTGTGCAAACTCTGATAAATCCCTTAGAACGTTAAGACCAAACATGTATGAAACTTTTGTTCCTAAGAAACCTTGGCACACTGTGGCCGTAGACATAATGGGACATATTGATACGCCAGCTAACTATATTATTGCACTTACCAATGTATTCTCAAGGTGGCCGGTGATTAAGGTGGTGGAAAAGGCAGATTCAGTGGAAGTGTTGAGATACATGGATAACGTGTTTGTAGATGAAGGCCTACCTGTACAATTCATCAGCAACAATGGCATACAATTTTTGTCTAGGTTGGCCAAGGACTATTTTGAGAAAGTGCGAATCAAGCATGAAACTAGTTCTTTGTCTATTCCCAGTTGTAATGGTATGATTGAGAGATTTAACAGTGTTGAAGGATGCTGTACATCTAGCGATAAAGAATGGAAGTAATTGGGAAGTACAAATCTTCAAACCCATGAAGATGTATAGGACTACATTCATGAAGCTATGAAAACATCTCCATTTGAAGTTATGAGAGGAAGGGGTGCAAGGACAAAGTACAATCCTGAATGTATGTTGCAGGCAGCGAATATTACCTTTCCGGTAGATAAAGTGAGGAATAGAATAATTGCTAAACATCAGAAATATACATTTTAAAGAAATGTTGGCTGGTAAGAAGGGATCAGGGAATGTAGAAATAAAGGAAGGAATGTGGGTAAAAGTGAAAACAACTTGGAAAGTAAGGAAAGGTGAAAGACAGTTCTCTGATCTGTTGAAGGTAACTAAAATATTATGCAATGCTGTCCAATTAATTGTGGAATTTCAGAAGGATTGCTGTTTTAAAAGGGAGATAAATTATTTCATGTATACAACAGAGATATTGGTGAAAATTTTCAATTCAATGAGGATAGTTAAGATCTTGCGAATGAGAGTAATGCTGCTTTGGATCTCAGATGTACTATTGTGGAGGATAGTGAACACTAGAGAACACAAAATGACATCTGTGAGGAGGAAGTTTTGCAAAGAGAAGACTATGGTGTAGGTGTTGAAAAAAGGGGAATGTTGAAAATGTAGAGAAGGATGATGAAATGAGGTATGCTGGGAGAAGGAAAGAAGACTCAAGGTGTGAACTAGAAGTAATCATTATAGGTATAGATAGTTGCAAAAGAAGAATTCGTACCAAACCCAAGTGGATGTTTGATATTTTGTGTGAAGATGTTATGAACGTATGATTCAGTTGAGATGACGTTCTGTTTGGTAAGTAGGATACAAGTGTTATAGTTTTAACTAGTGCTTAATTTGTAAATAAAAAAGTGCCTTTGCCCAAAGCCCTCCTCTTAAACATGCGGCTGCCGCAATTAAATGTGAGAACACGGAATACTGAGGCAGCTTAATCCTGAAGCCACCTCGGGCCTCTTCAATCCATATAAAGCCACTCCCTGCCATTCGGCTCACTCTTGCAGCTTTCTACTTTCTCCCTTTGTGACGCTTTTTCGTTTTTCTCTTCCTCCGTCTTTCCCTTATGAGCCTTTTGCTCGCAGCAAATGGCTCAGGCAGAAGAATAAGCCCCAGCCCTCAAAAACAAGTGCCGGTGCTCCGCACCGGAAACAACAAGCACAAATTAAGCACTGGTTTTAACTAGTTAATAGTTTTTGTTTTAACTTGGCATTTTATTGAAGGGGGGCTGTGTTGGTTTTATTATTACTGTATTTTGCTAAGTATTAGTTTTCTTCATCTGTCATGCCTTATTATTGTTTATATTAGAATGGAGGTATCCATTCTATTAACCTGCCTCCGTGAATTGGAACACTAGGAGACATCGGTTGCTTGACGGGGTGAGGAGGGCTGCGCCTTTTCCCTCCTCTGTACATATGGTGTTTCAACGTGGAAAAAGCTTGAGTTTCTTACAAATTTCCTATGGGAACGTTCATTAAAATCTGTTTTTTCAACTAAAGAGTTCATCATCTACACGTTGCATACAGTACTAATATCTAGGAGTAACAAATCTGAAATACACATTTTATTTGATGTTTCTTTCAACTTTTTAATATCTTTCCTAACATGTCTCACCCTTTCAAAGCACTCCTGCAAAAAACGTGGTTAATTCCTGTGTACTTGCCATACTTCACAACAAAATTCTAGCTGAGCGGGTGCTCAACACATTTGTGTGTGGTTCCCCTGATCATTCCTCTGATACCGTGTGTGTATAACAGGTGAAACACACGTTAAAATCTACAACTGCTTAGTCTAGTAATGAGTGAGCAGAAGCAGCACTGACACATACACCACTCTACACTCCGTGAAACAGTCTAAGACAATCCACGTGTCATTTTTAACAGGCTTATGCACACTTTTAGACTTCCGTCTAGAAAATTCCTCGTGAATTGGTACCTGACCAGTGCGT
Organism: Pleurodeles waltl; assembly: GCF_031143425.1. NCBI lineage: Eukaryota > Metazoa > Chordata > Amphibia > Caudata > Salamandridae > Pleurodeles > Pleurodeles waltl. The sequence continues at coordinate 622,308,885 of NC_090438.1, read as the reverse complement.
GCACCGTACTCCTACATCAGTACTGGGGTGCCACATATAGGCACATACAGATGTAACACAACACCTCAATGTTTACCGGCAGCACTTCATGCTATTCCACTTATGTTTTGAAATGGTTTAAGCATGTGAATAAAGTCTGGCGACTGATGCATCAAGCGAAAAAAAGTATTTACATACTTATGCGACAATGTTTTCTACTAAAAGGTCTGAGGATGAATTAATATTCTTTTTGTGTTCTAACTGTTGCTCTTTCGTCACATTTAGGGCTACTACTCAGATCACGTTTAACATTTTAAGATAGCATAGGTAAGGTTTCAACCTGTTTTGGTATATGATTGCTTGATTTGATGTTAAATGTCTGCTTGACAGTGGTGGAAATAGAAAAAAAGTACTTTGGAATCCCACACTTTGTGGTGAATGGGGTGGCAGCAAAACGTGGAATAACTACAAAGGGGGGAGACACGAGAATTTCCAGCACTAGGTTATGATGGGCAACTGATGTCATAGCAGAATATGTTTGTGAGCTGATGTTTGAGAAAGTTGGCAAGTGGTATCTTCAGCCAAGTTCGCACTGTAGAAAACTGCTGTAATTTGAGTATTCTGTGAGGCATTCCAAGAAATTCAGCGAGCCACTTGTAGTTTTGCATTGATGAGAGAAAGCTGAAGGACTGTGGTACAATTGGACACAGAGGACGCAACTCACAGGAGTTTTGTGCCGTCAAGTTGAACCTTTATTTCCAAAAATAGTACAATAGGTGTACCCATACGTGGGTCTCGTGCTCACTATGCCACAGGAACCAAGCTACGACTATCTGAAGAGCCCCAATCAAAGTGAAAACAGTTTTGGGTTACTTGTATTCTGTATAAGGTAGGACCAAGCCTGGTAGTTCAGGCTGGACTGTTCCTACTGGGGCAGGAACAAGACTGATTTATCTATGGCTGGGTGCAAAGTGAAGTGACATGGTATGCAAAATAAAGATAGACTATGATGAGGTCCTGAGTAGTTATAAATGACTGGTATTATTTCATACATTCTACTGTCACTTTTTTGTGTACCTGAGTGCATCATTTATAAAACCATCAAGACAAGCAGCCTTGCTTATTGTAAAAACAAGCTCACCGTCTCTTGTGGTCCTCTGCACACCCCCATCCAGGACACCATCAGATTGAAGACTATGAAGTGTAAAAAAAGAAGACAAAAGAAGGCAGCAGGCCTTTCCTGTGATGTTGCTATTTGGGAAAAAGTTGAAAACACACCTCTTCAAAGAACAATGAGCAACATATAACAATGCATTAACAAACAATGCAGCCATTTCTCCTAGGATTCATTGACTTTATGCTTGTCTTTGACAATGTACAGGGCCCCACTGCATTGTGCCAAGGTTTGTGCATACAAATACCATATACACGCATACGCAAAAAAATACATTGTGACCTTCAGTTCTGCTTTTTCAGTCATCTGCACTAAGCATGTTGAAACTTCTAGTTTCAGCTTATGAGAACAGGACATCAAATGCTTGCATGTTTAGGGCCTCGTTTAGAAGAAAAAAGAGAAAAGCCCTGCATCGATTTTACACCTGCTCTCAGCGGGCGATAAAATTCTGATGCAGTGAAGTCACAAAATGATTCAGTGAACTGTTGTAAATTTCACTGCATCAGTTCTGTGTGGCTTTTCCTGGGGAACGCCTACCCTGCATACCTAATACCTGGTGCACGTATAATGTGACGCAAGGGGTTTACAAACTGTTGCATTGGACCCAAGTTGTCAGTTTGTAAATATTGAGGAGTGTAGAGCACTGTTAGCACCGCCGCTGCATAAAAAAAATGATGCAATGGTGGCACAAAGGCATTGTAAATGTGGTTCTTCAAGCCAAGGCTAGACTGGCCGTACCGTGCATCAAGTGTTTCCCCGGGAAGCTGGAAGGATGGAGGGGGGGAGCTTTTGTTACTGGAGGCAGGAATGCAGCAGTTTTAAAAGCACTGCAGAGTTCCTTGTATATCTAACAGTTTTCAGACAGCAATAAAAATATCAACATAATTTTGGTGATTAACATACTTGCTGAAGCAAGATCAGGTTTTATCTAGGGGCAGTTTTGACTCCTGCCTGGTGCAAAGAACCTGTACTATGCAGGTCACAGAACTGTATTTTATGTTTACATCTCAGTGGGACACTAGTTTTGTCACAGACCTCAATTAGTTACTGTGTATTTTACATGTTACAATCATAATCTAGCACAGTGAGCTATGAACTGCCATCAAAGAGCTGCCTGCCAAATGCATGGCACAGGTCAGCAATGTGTTTTTTTTCCAGTCTTTGATTATCCTAATTTTGCTAAAAAGGGTTTGTTTTGTAAATAAATAAATTGTTATTAGTACAGTCAATTCTAACCACTGTGTTACATTCTGAATCCTGATTTTATGCTTCCCCAGAACAAGTACTCTTAAGAAATGCCTACCAGTATGGATGACATGTGACTTGTATTCCTTGTAGTCCCCTTTGTCAGCATTTTCTATACACTGATTTATACTCATGTGATTCATTGTTTGTATGTGTGTTTGATGTAATGTGCTCCAACACCCCATGCTGGTAAGAGAGGCACTATAAAAGAAATGACATACATGTGAGAGAGGGGTAGTGGAGAGATGCGAGACACTGTTAGAGTGTGATGTTGAGGGAATCACTGAAAAACCTCAATAAAGTTTGCCGTTTCCACGTGCACTGTAAGGTCATCATTTACTATGCTTTAAAAACGAATACAATTGAATACATAATAAATAAAATTATTAAATAATACACAATTTTCCCCTAAATTGTCTTGGGGTGGATGCTCAAGCCCTGTTGTTGTGGTCAGGCTCGCTCACTATGCACACTATGGAGGCTGGTGTGACAAAATTTGCCAGGTTGCTTTGGGTTCCCAGTCCGGCCCTGCTTAGTGCTCTGAGGAGAAAACACTCAATCTGGCTGAAAGGTAGTATCATGACATGTTGTCAATTGACAGCTATGGCTAGTTCCATGTTTGAACGTACAATTAAGCATTTATTTAATTCATTTATTCAGGAGTTTTGTGAAGCGCCGGGTGTAGCTTTATGGATACTTCAGAGTGCCTTTCACCATATATGTATAAGCAATGTCGTATGATTAGTGTCTCATAATGTTTCTGTGAAAGTATGTCAGACCACACAACTTAGATAAAACATTTAAAAAACCCAAACCGCAGCTACATAGGGGAGAGCCACATTTTATAGCCTTCAGCGTCATCCAGAACATGAACAAAAGTGGGCAAAAGATGGCGGGTTGACGAGTTTCGTACTTTAAACATATGAAGAATACAGTTTGTGCCTTCATAATAGATTTAATATAAACATTGTGCCTATTTTGAACAACCACTATTGTGGAGAGGGCAAATAGAAATAAGTCTCAGCTGTTTGGAATTCAATGCAATTTTAAATACCCCAGCAAAAGGGCCGCTAGCGTGGCTAGGTACCCATGGCTGGTGTTTGTCCACAAGAGGGAACTGAAGTATTCTAGAGAAATATCAAGCTCCTCAATAGTGTAGTCACAATATTATACTGCCCAATAACATGAATGTAAGAATACATAGGTAAGTATAAGTTTACTAATCTCAATGTCACATATATGTAACTTGATGACATATACTCCCCTCGAGGTAGTTAGATGTGAATTTAAGAATGACAAATCTATACTTAACTACATATACTTACCTTTATGCTGTTGTAGTAGTTGACATTTTTGGCATGACGCTACTTTTGTGCTTGATGTTGTGACATACCATAGGAAATGAAGTAGGGGTGCCTCGGAGGTGACATATCATATGACGATGTTGTGCTTATTACATAGGGAGTGGCCGTCCTATAATCAATGAGACTGACTCTGTGGTGAGCTCAGCTGGCTAGTGGTGGGCAGAGGGTCTTTAGTGTTAAAGTAAAATCAGTGATGTCACTAAGCAAATATCTGGATAACAAATACTTTTTTACATTTACTAACATTTTTGTGTAATTGCATTGTGCGGTATGACACGAATTAACATAGGGGACCCAATTCACACAAAAAAATAGACATTAAATCCGGTACGTTACATCGTATCTTTGGCTTGCAACTGAGTGGTGTGTCTGTCCCAGAAATACTCCTGGTAACATTTTCGGAATTCCATTTATGACCATGCACAAGTATTTTCACCTAGTTGTACATAGGTGGCCTTTTTGCACGTGTAAATGTAATAGTGCAACAGCAGCTATTTTACATATTTTCTATATAAAGAGATTCATTCCCCTACCCCCACCAACATTGTGGTTGTACCATTCATATTACCACTCTTGACATGGACATATTCTTGCCCTTGACAGAAGCACACAGCCAACTATGTCCAAGGTGGAAATGGCTTGTGGAAATGTCAGTGTCTGTGAGCTCAATTTGCAAAGCTGGTGGTGCACAAGGGTTCAATTTAGGTGCAAATATGGCTTGATTTCCAACACCAGCTGTGGGTGGCTAATCCCATCTGATCATAGTATTTTGCCTGCAGCCAGACCCTGCGTCTAATCCCCCAGGGTCAGACAAGCCTCAATGTGCATTGGGGTTGGCCCACAAAGCTCACAAAGCCTGGCTTTGGCGAGCCCTTTTTAGTTTTTTAGTTTTAGAATTGGTGGACATGGATCTTGAGTTCCTCTCACCCTAGTTAGGTACAATATACACAATGGAATCTCCATGCCCCAACACTGCGAATTAAAGATAGATTTTGTGGTGCATGCCTTAACTTTCGAGAGGAAAACCTCAGTTCCCCAAATTGTGAGCCATTAGTTGGTGAAGCTTACTTTGAGTTTGTGGTATTTATTCAAGGCGCTTGCCCTGTCCATCGATCCCTTTCAGGATTCATGGTAGCTTGAAGCCTGAAATAGTGATTGGTGTCTGTGATACCTTGACAGGTACTGGGGATCCCAGATTCCGTTTTAGGTGTAAAGATACTGAGAATCATAAAGATGTTCTGGGGACACCGTGGCACCATTAGAAATAAACATGTTATTGAAACCGTGTAGTGTCCCTTTGTGGGTCCTACCACAAAGGCATGGGATCATGTTGTGCTCACCTTGCCCATTTATTTGGTTTTGAAATGTTTTCTCTGGACACAGGGACTGTGCCCTACGTCCTGAAAATGACAGACACAAAGAAAAGTTTTTTCTTTCCGGCCAGCCAATTAGAGCACTCACATATGCCGGTCCAACTTTGGATCCACTAACCCAAAAAGGACAATGAGAAAAAAGGCCTGCTTATCCAATCAGATTCCTTTATATTTTTTATTTTTGGATTTGCAGATATCCGCAGACTTGAGCTGTGAATACTATGAGATTAAAACAGATTTAGAAAGACCCTTTTAAACCCATTTGGCACCCTTTTTGAACATTTAAATCTCACAATCTAGTGAATGCATTTACACAACCCCGATAAGAGTACGCTTTCTGAGTAAAGTTCACTTTCATGTCAAGTTTTGTGTAAATCCATTCAGGGGTTTTGGATATAGGCATAAGCAAAATTTCCTAAGGGAGTTAAGATGAAAAAACACATCTTTTTAGTACTCCCCACCCTTAATTTCTTTCCCCACCGCAAGCAGACTATGCCAACGATTGCCAAATTGGTTCAAATCCCTCCATGGGGCCAAATGTTTTATATGAGATAAAGTACCCTCGGCTGCACGTTGGAAGAAAATTGCACGTCACCAAGGAGTTCCATGACCGCACAGAGTAACGAGGACCAAGTATGAGTTTCTTTATAAGGGTGTGTAACTCAGAGGTGACTTGCAATATCCTCATCATGTATGGAAGGGGTAATTTATTCTGTGTAATACATGGTCATTTTTTCCACAAACCTTTCAAATCCTTGGCCCATAGCCCTTTCGTGTGAAAGAGAGCATGCTTCCAAACATAAAGAATAAAAATAGAATCTCTAGTGGAAAATTAAACACATTGAAAAAGCTGTTAGATTTCTGTTTCAAAAAGAGAGAATCAGTATAATACAAATCAGTTTATTCAATAAAAGACAGAGTACCGTGGAATGTGTGTAACTATGCAGCAAGGTTCTTTTGTATAATTACCTAAAAAGTGCAAAAAATAAACATGTTGCCATAAATATTTCCTTTATGTATGTCACTCTACAGCTAGAAAAGCAGGGCATAAAAAACAAAGCATCGTTTGTTGTCATTCTTTGACATCGATCTCCACTGTAATAGTTTATTACAGCTAAATTATGACATAATTTCTTTATAATCGGCAATTTGGTGCTTCACAAGTCGTCGATTATATACAAACTAAAGACGGGCTTTTATACACAGACTGCAGAAACCCATGTATTGTAAAGAAATGGAGGCAAATTTTTAAACGGGGATCCTAAGTAATGTAGTAAAATCAAAGATGCCTTTTCAGGAGAAAGTGCAACTGAAGTAAATGCACCGTGGATTCTGTGACTGGAGCTTGGAAACTTGGAAAGGCACAGTATCTACATAGGTGGCATCCGCTTCCCGGGAATGTAAATGATGGAGACCAGCGCTGAAGATGTCATACTTAAGGAAACAGTTGGCATTCCTGTTGCAGCTAACTTAGGCCTCACGGCAGCACAGCTGTTAGAGCAATAATACTGCTAACACGGATACACTCGTAAAAGGAAAATAATTAACTCAGTGTTGAATACAACACAGTAATCAGTCATGCTCCATTCCATACGTCTTCTTTGCACGAGAAACGTGCTTCCCCAAAAGTAAAAACTTCATTCTTATGGAAAAGCAAGAATAATGTGTTTTCCAGAGGAAAACACAATGACAAATGTGCTAAACTTTTTCCATGCTAATTTGTGAAAAATTACTCAATAAAGCACATTTTCTCAGTCACTCTCAGCTCAAGGATTCGGCGGCGGACGTAGGTTGAACTGACCTCTGGAATTAGAGGTTGAGTTCTGGTATTTTACGTTTTGTCATTTTCCTGCTATGGAGTACCAGCTGCGCTGAATGAAGCATGTGCACCTTTTGTGCCAGAGTCCCCAGGAGGACGCCCCCGCATAAAGGGGCTTGAACCCGTGCTTCCTGTATGACGACGCAGGCATCTAATTGACGTCTGTGAATATTACCTCTGGAGCTTTTTCGCGTGATGTAAACAGCAGCTCTCAGAGATTTGGAAACTATAGGTTTGTAAACACAGCCTCTGGGTTGGTTAAAATTGTGCAGTGTGCATCAGACTTTCTACTGCTGGAAGCATTGAACATATTTCTTTCAATTCAAGCCCTCGTTCCACGTGTTTAAATACATATTTAGGTGTGATGAAGCAGAAAATGAAGGTTTTGATTTATTTACGCTTAAACGTAGTGCTGCAATAATCATGTGTGACTTTAACCGAACTAATAAAGATTGTACGGGGACAAAATGTGCCCTTAGAGTAGTTCGCCAACATTTATAAGCGTGCTTTATATAACGTGATGTATTAGAATTGCACTAATCCGACATAATCATAAACGTGCGCTACGATTTGCTTGTTTGAAATGTTTTAGCTTAGCATTACTTTAGTGCAGGCTTCGGCCTAGTTGCCTGGTCTCACGGTTTAGATGCTCGTATTTTTCCACTGTGTTAATAAACGTGTATTTTTGCTTGAAGCTGTACTTTTCCACTGAGATCGTTCACATGCTTATCTTAAGGTTTCGTACCAGCCTGGCATATTTTCTCTTTACTCCAAGGTCGATCTGCAGGTGCGGACAATGGAGGCTCTGAAAGTGAGCTAATTGGTATAAAATGTTGCAACTTGCGTACCCATCTCCAAGGATAATGTATGCTTAAGTAAAAGCTTGAGAACTGTTGTTTTTGATTGGACAATTTGAAGCTAACCTATGAACCCTCCAATGGAAGACCCTACTGGATTTGAACTGTTGTCTATAAAAACCAGGTGCACGAGAGGAAAGCAGCCATTATTGGACATCGCCCATGCCCGCCATTTTGTAGACTTTGCAGCTATTATGGCCCACTTTGCTGCGACGCCATTTTGAAAGAGACTTTGATGCTTTCTCTAATCGAAAGAGATTTTAATTGATTCTTGCCCTAGAGACTTTAACTTTGATTTGTCCCTTTGCATGAAGTAATAGTTTTACCTTGCCGCTGTGAGGCAATTGCCCCGTCCACCTTGCCCCTTTGCCCCGACCCATGCTGATCGAGAAACGGTACCTGTGAGACGAAGACTTCCTTGTATGCTGATCGTAATTGGTAAATATGAAAGGAAATTGTACAATTGCATTGTGTTTCTTTTAGGTAACCAACTGCTGATTTTTTTATAAGAGCCCTAGCTAGGAGTTTCCTAAATTAATGTTGCTAAATTGTTTTTGCATGAAGTCCCACATGCCGATGCTAATTTGAGGTTAGATGAGGATTCCTTTTGTTGCACGATGCAATTTAAGACCTTGTTATGCTGACTAAATGTATGCAATTAGTTCATTACAGATTATAGTATTAGTGATTTGCATTGCTATTATCGAATGCCTTGTGATTCAAATGCTGAATAGATTGCACTTGTTTCGCCGCTATGGACAGCTATTAATGTTCCTTTACGTTTATCATTTGGTGTTGAGACACATTTATATTGTGCTAGCTTTGTTAATATAGGGAAATAAATTCACTAACTTTGCAATAAACTGGTGTGGTTATTCCTGACTGAAAGGTCAGGGCTCGCCGAAATGTATTCTGGATTAATTGTTAAGTGTTATGTTGATCAAGGTATTGCTTATGTTCGTTATTGATTATTGATTTTAATGAAATTGATCGATTAAGAGTACGGAGAGTCCCACTTAGTCAAAAGATTCATCGGCCTAAAGAGCGTCCGAATACAGGTAAAATTACTAGTACGGACCGCTCTATCAGTAGATGGTAGCAGAGGACGGTTTCGTCTTTTGGGACCCTGTACTCTCAAAGTACATGGTGTTGAATTAACGGTTTCGATTTTTGAGACCACACTCGAGAAGTTGAATTAGATTTTTTTTTGGATAAAACTGATTGACAGAATGATGATGGGCTAGGTCCACCGCGACTTTCCCGGGATCTCGGAGCTTGCGAATGGAGAGAACGGAGGTGTGGAAACAGCGTTGGCGGTACTAGTGATGGTTTGAGTGAAGTTAGGGTTTTGCGCTTGCACCGCTTATTGCCGCTGGGTGTGTGAAAAGGTTGCGAGGATTTTTCTTTTTAGAGGATAGCGGAGGTGCGACTCCGAGTGTAGAAGTAGAGAAGTCGTCGAACTTCATAGAAATAGCGGAGGTGCGGCTCCGAGTGTGAGAGTAGGGAAGTCGTCGAACTTCACGTGCGTGTGGCGCTTTGTGCATAAAAAGGTCCACGTGGTTGTTGTTGAGACGGGCCCTGCGAGGTCAAGAGACTCCGGAGTATGTTGATCTATGTTGTGGTCTGGGCGGTTTAGTAGGTTGATCGGGCGTGGTCAACGAGTCGGTACGCATGCAAGGGAGTGAAAGAAACTTCGACTTCGGGCTTTGACAAGATTCTAAGTGCACTAGAATAGATCATTGACAAGTTGAGAGTAGGTCTGCGGGTCAGATTTGCTTGCGAACGTGGGGACCGAGAAAGACGGAATAGCGGCCGAGGCTAGTGAAAAGTCCCTAAGGTCCTGAAGCGACTGTGTTACCCTTCCTGTAGTAAACCGACAGATCTGTTTTAGTTTTTGTAGCTCGCGATATATGCAAGAAGTTGTTACGAAAGGAGCAGAGTGAAGGAGGACTAGCCGCGAGGCTTTGTCAGTCGCAGTGTGTGAGTGTGACGTCACTAGGAGCCGCGCTGGGATAGGTTGGTTGTAGGCAAGGGTCGCGCACGGATTGGACGCAGTCCGTGGGGCTCGATTGGAAGGGGAAAGGCAAGCGAAGAGTATTCCGGGAATAAAAGTCACCTACTGATTACAAACTTTGTGAAATAAAAGACGAGAAAATGAAATTCTTTAAAGCATTCAGGAGTGCGATGAAGGGGGAATCTTACATTAAAGCGAGTGTAGGAGAGGAGACGCCGCCCGAAGGCACACCGGCTTACATTGTAATGGAGGAAAAGGGGGTACCTCCGTGCCTTTGGCTAAAGCAATGGCACAAGTTGACAGAGAAACATGGGAGCGTAGCATTCCCGATCCACGGGACATTCAATATAAGGATTCTGGAGAATTTGAGGTTCACGATGTACGACATGAAGGTGCCTCCAAGGCCAGCCCAGTTTGAGGCTCTAGCGATTTGGGAATTAATGGCCAGACAGCAACAGAAAAATAAGTTCGAAACAAGGATAAGGAAGGTAGAAAAGACACTAGCGGACGCTAGGTGGGATAATGCACAGAAGGTGTGGAGGTCAGATATATTGCAGGGGATAAAATTGTTTCCAGCAATTACTAAGGAAGAAGAGGAGACAGGTAAGAAAGCTACCTGTAAGACAAACAGGAAGTGTTCCAAGGATAGAGAGGACGAGGAAAAGTTGAGAAGGGAAGAGGAGTTAGAGGATGAGGAGCTAATAATGCAATTACTGAACGACCGTCCACCACCTTATGCAGAGAGTGGACAAGGTCCAAGTACCAGTTCTGCCCCTCCGGCACCGGTACAGAACAGTGAAACTCAGAGTTCAGGAGCATCATCGGGGTCTAAGGACCCGAGTTTACTGTTCACCCCGCAGATACCGCAGGTGAGGAGAATATATCCAGATGTGCCCATGTTGAAACCAGCAGAAAATTATCAGCCGCAGATGCCAGGGTACTACAGCAGTGACAACAGTGTAGGGATGATTGTAGATCCAACCGTAAGAGGAGTACAGCATGGTCACAACCAGACATTGGCACAAGCTGAATCAACCCAGTTTTTGATGCCTCAAAAGCAGATGCAGGGGGGAACAGTACATGCTCAGATGACGGGGAGTCAGATGGGCATGCCGGCAATGATGACCCATGGTGTGGGAATGAACATGCCTCAGAACATGGGGAATGGACAAAACCCAGATGCGATATCGCTACCCATTACTGTAGGTCCGCCGGTACCTCTGTACAGTCAGCCTAATTTGGGTATGAGCGGTCAGGGATCAATGCTGCAGAATGGGACCGAAAGAAGGTGCATAGAAAACACTCCAGGGATAACTCCTATAGCGGCTCAGCCAAATGGACCCGGATCCTTGATGGAGTTTAGTCCCATATGTGCTCAGTCGACACTGGTGAGGTCGAGTCCCACACTGATAATACCTCTAACATCGAACACTGAAAAGTTGCCGCAGCCATCAATGGCAGTCGATGTGAACGCTACACTGATGGGGTTGAATGCGCAACAGCTGACACAGTGGTTCAACAGTTTGAATTCCACACAAAGCTCGGACAGTGGGAAGGGAGAAGATTATGTGAATAGGATGAGGTTGAACATGGAAGCACAAGAATTGGTGGAAGGGACTATGGGTGTGAATAGGTTGGAGTCCTACTCGGAAGAAGAGTTGAGGTATCTATGTCCAAAGATTATGAAGGAAGTGAACAAGGTACATAAAAGCTTGCAGGAAATAGCTGACAAAAACGGAGTTGACATAGACAAGACAAAACACTTGAGCAGAAGCTACAGGTTGGATTTTGGGGCCACAGATTTTGAACACATGAGGTCAGCAGGCATGAAGGCACACCTTAGAGAATTGCTGCAGAGTGCGCAAGTGTGGAGGTGCTTAGACAAGTGGGAAAGCAGGTGGGTAAAGAGAAAGGAAAAGAGGAGGGACAGCGCTACAGAGCACAATGAGAAAAGACCACAGAGTAGTGACACAGTAACTATGTTACCAATGAGGGAGACAGCAGGGGGAAAATTAATACATGTACCATGGCACAGAAGCGACATTCAGTCTTTTACGGACGATTTTCCCAAACTGAGAGAGAAACCGATTGAATGGTATCAACAGACTGACAGGTTTGTGAAGCTTGCAAAATGTCTTTGGGAAGACCTGAATACTCTCTTTGAGATTGTGGTTCCGGCAGATTTGTGGGAGGATTGCAAAAGAGCTGTAGGTTGGCCGACGAGTGAACCAGAGAGAGACAGGGAGACGGGTGCACCATCACCTATGGTGATGAGCCTGTACTATAAGGTGATTGAGCACCTGAAGACGAAGGTTGCCGCGAAAAATGTGGATTGGCAGAAGATTGATCGAACTGCCCAGGAGGCTAAAGAGTCGATTCATAGTTACTATGAGAGGTTGTTGAAGGCGTTCAAGAATTACAGCGGCACGGAAACAATAGAGGCGAAGGACATGCTTCATTTTGTGTTTAGATTTGTGGAAGGGTTGAGACCAGAGATAAGTCAGATGATAAAGTCGCATTTGATTTGCTGGCAATCGAAACCGATTGATGAGGTGTTGAATTATGCGAAATACTGTAGCGACGAAATTGAAGTGAAACAGAAGAGGTTGAAAGAGAAGGTGATGATGATGCAACTTAAAGCAGCTCAGACAGGTCTGCAAGGTTTGCAAGGGATGCAAGGGTTCCAACAGCAGGTACCGGAACCGCAGCCGCAGTTGCAGGGAAACATGGCGTTTCAGCCACAGGCCAGAGGCAGAGGCAGAGGAGGTTTTGTGAATAATGGTCCGGATTTGAACACTGTTGTGACTGGTGTGCAGGCAATGAAGAAGGTGATGCCGTGTCACGTGTGCGGAATTGTCGGTCATTGGAAACGCGAGTGCCCGATGGTGGTGCAGGAAGGTGCAGGTGCAAGTGCAGGCGTTGGTCAGCAAAACAATGATGTCAATGCATTTCAGACAATGAGGGGACCGAAAATGAGAGGTCCAAGCCCAAATTTTCAAACCGTAAATCAGTTGCAGGGGTTACAACCTATGCAGCCGCAGCAGATGCAGATGCCTCGTATGCAGATGCAGCCAATGCAACAGCAGTTACCCATGGTACCTAATCAGCAAATGCAAATACCTTTGGCACCAATGGGTCAGCAGCAAGTGATGGTTCCTCCACAGGTCTCGGGTCAGGTAATGAGTACAAATGGCACCGTACAACAGTTCCCATTACACAGTGAGAGTGGAATAAACAATGTATGGGAGAGTGAAAGCTCAGAAGAAGAAGGAGATTGTGTGCTTGCAGCATCCTTGGAAGTTGATCAAAAGGGTCCGTACGTAGAGGGAAGAGTAATGGGTCATCGTGTTTCATTCTTGGTTGACACAGGAGCCACACGTTCGACTGTTAAGAGCAGTGAAGTACCAAATTTGCCACTCTCAGGGAGGACAGTTCAAGTGGTGGGAGTAGCAAACAGGCACCTGACGAACCCAATAACAGATCCGGTACCAGTCAGCATCGGTAACTATCAAGGGGTGCATCAGTTTGTGGTATGTGACTCAAGCCCGATAGCACTGTTAGGAAGAGACCTATTGTGCAAATTGGGTTGTTCGATCATGTGTTCGAACGAAGGAATAACAATCCAGACGAGCAGTGATGGGGAAGAAGAGGACAGTGTAGAGGGGGATGAGATGGAAACTGTCGATGAAGAGTATCCTCTGATTTGCCTTTTCCCAATGATAACTGAAGCCCAGCTGAATTACGGGAAACGGTCGGAAAGGAAGTGTGGGATATGACAGGGAAAGAGGTGGGATTGATGAAAGGAGTGGAACCAGTGAAAGTGACTGTAAAGCCCAATGCAATCTTTCCCCAGACTCCACAATACCACATGGCACAAGACACCCTCATGAAAGTTGCCCAACTTATTGACGAATTTGTAAAACAGGGAGTACTGAAAGAAGTGTTAAGCAGTCCATGTAATTCACCAATAATGGGACTAATAAAGCCAAGTGGAAAGGTCCGACTAGTGCAGGACTTGAGGAAAATAAATGACATCATAGTCAAGTGTTGCCCTGTCGTACCAAATCCAGCTGTGATAATGTTTCAAGTCCCTTGCGACGCCGAGTGGTTCTCAGTCATCGATTGTCACAAGCATTCTTTTCTGTGCCTCTTCATGAGGACAGCCAATTCCTCTTTTGTTTCAAATTCCTAGACAGAGTGTACAGTTGGTGTCGAATTCCTCAAGGGTTCTCTGAGTCACCGTCAATCTTCAATCAGATCCTAAAGAAAGATTTGGAAGCATTAGAATTGCCATTCGAGTCAACTCTAGTACAGTACATTGATGACTTACTGGTTGCATCAAAGACAGAAAGTGGCTGTACAGCCGATACCATTGCCCTGTTGAACCATTTGGGAAGGAATGGACATAAGGTGTCTCCTTCCAAATTGCAGTTCTGTCAGAAGAAAGTGAAATACTTGGGTCACCAGATAGAGAAAGGGTCACGGAGAATAATGAAGGAAAGAATAACAAGTGTACTTCAAATGAGTCCACCAAAGACAAGGAAGGAGGTGAGGAAGTTTTTGGGAATGGTGGGCTACTGTCGCCAGTGGATTCCCAACTTCTCGACCCTAGCAAAGCCTCTAATGAAGCTGACCCAGAAGGATGCCTTGGATCAAATTGAGCTGAAAGGAGATGAGATGGATGCTTTTGTTGAATTGAAAGAGTGCATGTGTAGGGCTCCAGCTTTAGGTATGCCTGACTACACAAAGCCTTTCACATTGTTTTGTCATGAACGTGATGCATGTTCTTTGTCTGTCTTGACTCAAGCCCATGGTGGTGTAAACAGACCAGTAGCGTATTTTTCAGCTACTTTGGATCCGGTCGCAGCAGCACTCCCAGGGTGTTTGCGCGCCGTAGCAGCAGTTGGTATCAGCCTCACTCAGAGTGAAGGAATAGTGATGGGACACCCAGTAACAGTCATGGTCCCTCACTCAGTTGAGATACTTTTGACCCGCTCCCGTACGCAACACATGACTGGAGCAAGACTCACAAGGTATGAAACGATAATTCTGGGCTCACCGAATGTGCAGCTGAAAAGGTGCACTACGTTGAATCCAGCAACCTTGCTTCCTGGAGAAAATGCTGAAATTGAGAACGCTGAAGACGTCGAGCATGACTGCCTTCAGGTGACTGAATTTTGCACAAAACCTCGACCTGACATTAAGGATACTAAACTTGATGAAAATGACCAGATTGTTTTCGTTGATGGTTCGTGTCTAAGAGATGGGATGGGAATTTTGAAAGCAGGATATGCTGTATGTACTGTAACAGGTGTCTTGGAAGCGGGGTGGCTTCAAGGAGTCTATTCTGCACAAGTAGCAGAACTTGTAGCCCTTACAAGAGCATGTCAACTGTCTGCATTGATGAAAGTCACCATTTTCACTGATAGTCAGTACGGGTTTGGGATTGTGCATGACTTTGGACAACTATGGTCACAGAGAGGTTTCCTGACTTCTTCAGGATCCCCAGTGAAAAACCGGGAGAGAATAAGGGAATTGTTACACGCCATTCAAATGCCAGCCGAAGTTGCCGTGGTAAAGTGTAGTGCTCATACAAAAGGACAGGACTATGTTTCTCTGGGAAATGCATATGCGGATCAAGTCGCAAGATTTTGTGCCTTGAACTGTATATTACTCAGAGATTAATGGAATTCGATAAGTGAGCCAGAACTCGAACCAGCTGAAGCATTTGCCTTAAAGGTCGTAGATACAATAGATGAACTAAAAGCATTGCAGAATAACGTCAGGGAGGATGAAAGAGATTCCTGGATTAAATCACAATGTATAAAGAGACCTGACGAGTTATGGGTTTCAAATGAGGGAAAATTTGTTTTGCCAAACAGTCTCTTATCACAGCTTGCGCGGTTCTATCATGGGCAAGCTCACCTAGGGAGAGATGCCATGATAAGATTGTTCAAAACTGATTGGTTTAATCCCAGATTTCGTCAAGCTGCAGAAGCAGTTTGCCATCGATGTGTCACTTGCCAGCAGATGAACCCAGGAAAGGGAACAGTTGTGAACGCCAGCCACATTGGCAGGGCCAGTGGCCCATTTAGTCGAATGCAAATGGACTTCATTGAGATGCCTGTGCATGGAGGCTTGAAGTATGTGTTGGTGATTGTGTGCATTTTTAGTCACTGGATTGAGGCATACCCCACACGTAGAAATGACAGCCTTACAGTTGCAAAGCTATTGTTGAGGGAGTTAATACCACGTTTCGGATTCCCGATCTCTTTAGAATCAGATAGGGGAAGTCACTTCAATAACGAGGTGATAAAGTTACTCTGCGAAGCGCTGAACATTGAGCAAAAGCTGCATTGTAGCTATCGCCCTGAAGCATCAGGACTGGTGGAGCAGATGAATGGTACACTGAAATCAAGAATGGCGAAAATATGTGCATCGACGAATCTGAAATGGCCTGACGCATTGCCCTTGGTGCTAATGTCAATGAGAAACACCCCTGATAGAAAGACTGGATTGTCTCCGCACGAAATTCTCATGGGCAGGGCTATGAGACTTCCTGCAGTTCCCGCAAATGCGCTTTTGAATATTACAGATGATATGGTGTTAGACTACTGCAAGGGTCTGGCTGACGTGGTTCGCTCTTTCTCTCACCAGGTGGAAGCGACCACCTTGCCACCGATCCAAGGTCCAGGACACGCACTGAAAGCAGGTGACTGGGTCGTGGTAAAGAAGCACGTGAGGAAGTCGTGTCTGGAACCCCGTTGGAAAGGCCCTTTCCAAGTGATCCTGACGACAACTACCGCTGTGAAGTGTGCGGGGGTTCCCAACTGGATTCACGCCAGTCACACGAAGAAAGTGTTGTGTCCCACAGATGAGGAAGTTGAAGCGCTGAAACTGCCAGTGCCTGATAAAGCAGTGCTGAGTGCTGGGACAGAGCAAAACCGAACTGAAAGTGAACAGGCAGGAATGGAGGAGAGAGAGATCTTCTCTGAGGACGAAGAGACCAACTCGCTTGGGGGAGACCAAGGAGAAAGTTCAGACAGCGACGAAGCAGCTGAAGGTGACAAAGAGCCTGAAGCAGCTGAGGGTAGCAAAGAGCCTGAAGCAGCTGAAGGTGGCAAAGAACCTGAAGCAGCTGAAAGTGATACAGAGCCTGACGAAAGTAACAGTGACGAAGGGCTCGAAAAGGGTGAAAAAGCAGGAGAGCCTGATCAGAGGAGGGCTTTCCCAGAAGCAGACGATACAGAAAAAGAAAAGGAGAACGTGATTGATTCCCCAGAAGGAGGGGACAAGGCCGAACAGATCGAAACAGTTCAAACTTCTACAGAAAAGATCGCAGGTCCATCAAATGGACATGGTGCAAAGAGGAGACTAAGCATATCACCAATAAAACAAAGGACTGAAGAAGGTTTGAATGATGGAGAAAGGCCAAAAGTGAAAGAGAAAAGAAAAGAAGTAACTGTCGCGGTACCATCCCCGAGTGAGGAAAAGGACTTGACAAAAGTGGAAAGTACCAGCGAAGCAGAATCGAAAAGAGAAGCAAAATTGAAAAGGAAAAGGATACCAAACAGGAGATATTCCGGTCCAGAATGGGCATATGTAGTCAATGATGATTGGACTGACGAGTTTGTATCTCTAAGCATCGAGAACGAAGAAGAAGAGATACCAATTGAGAAGAAAAGTTTTATGGACAGTGTTGATTGAAAGGGTGATAAATGATATTACCTGTTACAATCTAAAGTGATAAAACCAGCTGAGATATTGCTAAACCGGATGAGACATTTGCTAAACCGATAAAGACTGAGTTATTGCCGAATTGAGACAAATGCTGCTAACCGATAAGTGACTGGGCTCCTGAAGAAGACGGTGTGAACATTGCGCTCGTTCAGCTTTGTAACTGAATTGCTAAATAGTTTCTTTATAGGTGGTTCTAGCTCTCTGATTCTATACAGATCATGACGCAAAACAGTAGAAAGAAATATTGTAAATATGTGTGTATAGGCTTGATAATTGCATGTGTACTAATAATAATGGCAATTGTGCTTGGAATGCATGGTAAGGGTGAGAATGAGAAAATTGATGCTTCTACTTTTGCTCCTGTTACTGTCACTGAACTAACCGCATTGAAAAGACTAGAATTGGATGAGAGGCTCTTACATGATAAGAAAGAACTTTCATATAACGTTTTCTATCGCTTGCTAACAGAATATGTTGAGACAATGGATGCGAAAGATTGTTATGTGTGTACACAGATACCGACATCAGTAAAGGAAGGGGTGACTTATCACCACATGCCTCTTACATACGGGATTACATGGAGTATAGTAATGTCTAGATTTTATGGTCAAACTAACATACAGTATTTTTACTCAAATTATGATGTTACATTTGCATATGTTCCTATAATAGCGCAGCTAAGCCAGATTGCTAAAGAATGGGATGCCAAAATAATGAGGGAATTTTTCGAGCCAATGCAACCTTTTGAAACGGCTCACGCTCATAGGGAAAACCTTACCTGCTCGCTCTCTGCAGTAGAAATAAGCTTTTTAGATCGCACAGATGATAGAAGGGCACAAATGAATGCAAAATTAGAAAAAAGAGCTACATAAGAGGACTTCAGTAGATAATTATGATTTTGCCGCAATAAAGACACAAGGGAGAATAGCTTTAGATGCTTGGCATGTAGGGAAATTTTGTATATATAGAGGTGAATCTTATTATGACAATATTTTTGTAGGAGCAAGTGAGTGTAAACATACGTTTATCTTTAAGGCCAAATGGACATTCATGATGAACGGACTTGACCCTGTCATTCCAGGTGTATATTACATTTGTGGGTATAATGCCTATTATCGTCTTCCAAAGGGATGGTGGGGGAGATGTTATTTGGGTATAGTGTTCCCAAAGGTTTATCAACTGGATGACCTATCGATGATTCAAAAGACATCTGGATCCCATCGTATCCAGAAAAGAGAGACCGCAGCTGCTGTGGTAGGAGATATATTTGGAGCCATGATTCCTTCATTGGGAGTTGTGTTGAATTCCATCAAAATAAGAAAGTTGTCTACTATAGTGGATAACATGTTGACAAAGTTTTCAGGTGCTATAATCCTGATAGATGCTGAACTTGCAGCGGAAAGAGCTATGACTCTTCAAAATAGGCTTGCTTTAGACATTCTTTTAGCAAAGGATGGTGGCGTTTGCAAAATGCTTGGTGCACGACACTGTTGTACATATATTCCCGACAATAGTGTGAAGATTAAAACAATGCTTGCTAATCTAACAAAAGAGAGTGCGGATTTGAAGGAATTGAAAGAACCAGGAGTGTGGGAGAAGGTTGGAAAAGGACTTGCTTCAGTGGGAAATTGGATTGGTGGAATTTGGAATGGGATACTGCTAAAAATAATAGAGGGAATTATGATAGTTATAATTTGTGTATTTGGAATTTGGGGAATAAAAAGGGGAATAATAATGATTATGGAAAGAATTAAAAGAAGGAAGGAGGAGAAAATAATGAAAAGAATGGCAGAAGAATACAAAGAGAAAACTAGGGGAATTAAAAGGAAAAGAGAACTGACAGAATTTTAATGGGATAAAATTTGTGGGCATAATTTGGTGTGATGACAAGTAGTCATCAGAGGAGGGATTGATGAAGCAGAAAATGAAGGTTTTGATTTATTTACGCTTAAACGTAGTGCTGCAATAATCATGTGTGACTTTAACCGAACTAATAAAGATTGTACGGGGACAAAATGTGCCCTTAGAGTAGTTCGCCAACATTTATAAGCGTGCTTTATATAACGTGATGTATTAGAATTGCACTAATCCGACATAATCATAAACGTGTGCTACGATTTGCTTGTTTGAAATGTTTTAGCTTAGCATAACTTTAGCGGAGGCTTTGGCCTAGTTGCCTGGTCTCACGGTTTAGATGCTCGTATTTTTCCACTGTGTTAATAAACGTGTATTTTTGCTTGAAGCTGTACTTTTCCACTGAGATCGTTCACATGCTTATCTTAAGGTTTCGTGCCAGCCTGGCATATTTTCTCTTTACTCCAAGGTCGATCTGCAGGTGCGGACAATGGAGGCTCTGAAAGTGAGCTAATTGGTATAAAATGTTGCAACTTGCGTACCCATCTCCAAGGATAATGTATGCTTAAGTAAAAGCTTGAGAACTGTTGTTTTTGATTGGACAATTTGAAGCTAACCTATGAACCCTCCAATGGAAGACCCTACTGGATTTGAACTGTTGTCTATAAAAACCAGGTGCACGAGAGGAAAGCAGCCATTATTGGACATCGCCCATGCCCGCCATTTTGTAGACTTTGCAGCTATTATGGCCCACTTTGCTGCGACGCCATTTTGAAAGAGACTTTGATGCTTTCTCTAATCGAAAGAGATTTTAATTGCTTCTTGCCCTAGAGACTTTAACTTTGATTTGTCCCTTTGCATGAAGTAATAGTTTTACCTTGCCGCCGTGAGGCAATTGCCCCGTCCACCTTGCCCCTTTGCCCCGACCCATGCTGATCGAGAAACGGTACCTGTGAGACGAAGACTTCCTTGTATGCTGATCGTAATTGGTAAATATGAAAGGAAATTGTACAATTGCATTGTGTTTCTTTTAGGTAACCAACTGCTGATTTTTTGATAAGAGCCCTAGCTAGGAGTTTCCTAAATTAATGTTGCTAAATTGTTTTTGCATGAAGTCCCACATGCCGATGCTAATTTGAGGTTAGATGAGGATTCCTTTTGTTGCACGATGCAATTTGAGACCTTGTTATGCTGACTAAATGTATGCAATTAGTTCATTACAGATTATAGTATTAGTGATTTGCATTGCTATTATCGAATGCCTTGTGATTCAAATGCTGAATAGATTGCACTTGTTTCGCCGCTATGGACAGCTATTAATGTTCCTTTACGTTTATCATTTGGTGTTGAGACACATTTATATTGTGCTAGCTTTGTTAATATAGGGAAATAAATTCACTAACTTTGCAATAAACTGGTGTGGTTATTCCTGACTGAAAGGTCAGGGCTCGCCGAAATGTATTCTGGATTAATTGTTAAGTGTTATGTTGATCAAGGTATTGCTTATGTTCGTTATTGATTATTGATTTTAATGAAATTGATCGATTAAGAGTACGGAGAGTCCCACTTAGTCAAAAGATTCATCGGCCTAAAGAGCGTCCGAATACAGGTAAAATTACTAGTACGGACCGCTCTATCAGGTGTAAACAGAAGTTGGTGTCTAAATCAAGATTCAAAGGTTTGCAGTAATTTCCAGATATCTGCAATTTTACCAGGAAACATTTTGCTAAGAAAAACCTGGTGGAAAATGTTCGATGAAAACAGCAGAAGAGAGTAATCAGGTGTGGAAATGTCAATTATCATACTACATATCGTGCGTATTTCTAATCTGCAAACCTCGGAAGGGGTCACTACTACAGGGCCTTCTACATATTGCACCATGCAGTATCGGAATTTGCCATGTGCTGAAGTATTACCACACCACGTAACAGCATCTCAGTGTGAGGTGTTTGGTCCAGAATGAACTAGTGCGATTTGTCTGAGGAAAAAAGGGTGAATAGGGGCAAAACATGTGGTAACTGGGCACAGAAACTCCAATAGGCTTCCTGTGTCTCGTTCTGACTTCCAGAAATCGGATTTGGTGGGTAGCATCACACATGGTAAATATAGCACCTTGACGTGTCGGAACCGACTGGCGGCACTATTTCTACATAAAATATCAGGAATTTCACACTGAGGCCTTTCTTCCTCATCATATTTGTTGCCAATTCAAGAATAATATGAGCTGTGTCCAAAGTGTACACATAAGTATATGTACACATTTGTGTTATTTGATGGAGCTTGAGAGAGCAGGCAGCAAGCGTGATAGGTGCCTACTGTGGAATCTGCTCTCTGAGCTAGATAATGCCAGAAAAAATGCCAAACCTTTTTTTCTCTGGACTTCTTGATTCTTAATCTTTTTCCCTTCCGACAAGAAGGAAGCATGATAAATTGTCTTGGACACATCCAACCTTGATTAACCCCTTTGTTGCCAGGCCTTTTCCCCCTCCTGTGCCAAGCCTTTTTTTGGCTCTTTGGGGCAGTTCTCGCTTAGGCCCGCATAACCTTTTGTCCACATAAGCTATCCATGCCAAATGTGAGACCTCTTTTTCCAACATCCTATGGATTCTAAAGGTACCCAGAGTTTGTGGGTTCCCCTGGGGGAGACCAAGAAATTTGCCAAAATACAGCTAAAATTAAGTTTTTAAAAAACAAATGGGTAAAAAGGGCTGTAGAAGAAAGCATGTGTTTTTCTCCTAAAAATGGCATCATCAAAGGGTTTACAGTGCTAAAATCACCATCTTCCTAGCTTTCAGGAACAGGCAGACGCGAATCAAAAAAACACATTTTTTAACACAACTTTGGCATTTTACTTGGACATACTCCATTTTTACTATTTTTAGAGCTTTCAGCCTCCTTACAGTTAGTGACAGAAATGGTTGTGAAACCAATGCTGGATCCCAGACAGCTAAACATTTCTAAAAAGTAGACACAATTCTGAATTCAGCAAGGGGTCATTTGTGTAGATCCTTCAAGGTTTTCATACAGAAAATAACAGCTAAAAATAAAACATATTGAAATTGAGGTAAAAAAGAAGCCATTTCTGTCCGCTTTTTCTTCTATAACATTTTCCAGGTATGGCAGATTTTTTAAAGCAATATACATTTACGTCTGCTGGACTCTTCTGGTTGAGGGGTATACATAGGGCTTGTAGGTTCGTCAAGAACACTAAGTACCCAGAGCCAATAAATGAGCTGCACCTTGCAATGGGTTTTCATTGTATACCGGGTATACAGCAAATCATTTGGTGAAATATAAATAATGAAAAATAGGTATTAAGGAACCTTTGTATTTCCAAAATGGGCACAAGATAAGGTGTTGAGAAGCAGTGGCTATTTGCACATCTCTGATTTCCGGGATCCCCATGCTAGCATGTGAATTACAGGGCATTTCTCAAATAGACTTCTTTTTTACACACTGTCTTACATTTGGAAGGAAAAAATGTAGAGAAAGACAAGGGGCAATAACAATTATTCTTCCATTCTGTGTTCCTCCAAGTCTCCCGATAAAAATGGTACCTGTGTGGGTAGGCCTAGTACCCGCAGCAGGAAATGCCCCAAAACGCAACATGGACACATCAAATTTTTACATTGAAAACTGACGTTATTTTGGGAAAGTGCATGGCTGTGGATTTTGGTCTCTACCTCAGCCGGCACCCAGGGAAACCTAGCAAACCTATACATTTTTTAAACACCTTGGGGAATTCACAATGGGGTGACTTGTGGGGCTCTCACCAGGTTCTGTTATCCAGAATTCTTTACAAACCTCAAAATTTGACAAAGAAACACTTTTTCCTCACATTTCCGTGATAGAAAGTTCTGGTATCTGAGAGGAGCCACAAATTTATTCCCGATAAAAATGATACCTCACTTGTGTGAATAGGCCTAGTGCCCGGGATAGGAAATGCCCCAAAACACAACATGGACACATCACATTTTCCCAAAGCAAACTCACCTGTTTTTTGCAAAGTGCCTAGCTGTGAATTCCGGCCTCTAGCTCATCTGGCACCTAGGAAAACCTAGCAAACCTGGACATTTCTGAAAACTAGACACCTAGGGGAACACAGGATAGGGTCACTTGTGGTGCTCTCACCAGGTTCTGTTGCCCAGAATTCTCAGCAAACCTCAAAATTTGGCAAAAGAAAAAACACTTTTTTCTCATATTTCGGTGCTCCAAAGTTCTGGTGATCTGAGGGGAGCCACAAACTTCCTTATACCCAGCATTCCCCCACATCTCCCAATAAAAATTGTACCTCACTTGTGCGAGTAGGCCTAGTGCCCGCGATAGGAAATGTCCCAAAACACTACTTGGACACATCAAAATTATCAATTACAAAATGACCTGATTTTTGCAAGGGGCCACCTGTGTTTTTGGTCCTGGGCTCAGCAGCCATCTAGGGAAACCTACCAAACACAGACATTTCTAAAAACTAAACTCTTGAGGGAGTCCAGGGAGGTGTGACGTGTGGCTCCCCCACTGTTTTCTTACCCAGAACCCTCAGCAAACCTCAAATTTAGCTAAACAAAATAACATTTTCCCCACATTTCTGTGTGGGATCACCACACCGGCACAAATTTTCTACCACCCAACATTCCCCTGAGCCTCCTGATAAAAATGGTACCTCACTTGTGTAGGTGGGTCAAGTGCCTGTGACAGGGAAGAGCCAAAAACATGTCAAAATTGAGGGGGAACCAAAGTGGGTCCAAAAGGGTAGTTTGGAAAAAAAAGTATTTAGGCTGACAAGTGGGGCAACAATGCTGGGTGGTAGAAATTTTGTGGATTCCAGCAGATTGCAGAAGGTTCCTTCTCAAAAATGTCAGAAAAATATGTGATTTCAAGCAAAGTTTTGCAAACTTTGCTGGAGATCTTTTGTAATTATCTGTACCAAAGAATGAAAAGGAATGAATTCAAACCTGTAAGTGACAGAAAAAAAGAGAAACAGCTGGAGAGAAAAATATATAAAATTGGCTCGGTCACCTCTCCGGCAAAGAGCCCTCACAAGGGGCCCGTCAGACATTGCAGTGCAGGTCTGACGTGGAGCAAGTCCAATGATGAGGCATGACATCTTGCAGATGTGTGAGGGCTCTTGCTTCTAAACTTAGAAGTACCTGAGAGACCTGTGTTTTCGTTTTTCCTTTTGGAACAGTGTACCTGATTTTTTCAAGTGACAACTTTAGCCCAGCTAAAAGGAGTGTCTTCTGGAGCGCCAGATTCAGAAAAGTGGGTGGCCTTCAGTGGAATCTTGATGTTGGTAAGGAAAACAGGGCCAGCTTTATGCTGCATGAGCGGTGCCATTGCACAGGGAGCCAAGCTCAAGAGGGTGACCCTATAGAGTAAGCCAAGTACACATGTTCTGATAGGCCCAATACACTGATGCTGGCCGGCCTTTCCTCCTGCTGGCAGCGCATCTGGCCCTGCACCTAGTACAGAAGCTCTTCTTCACTTTTTTTGCGGTTATATGTAGGGGGAACTCGACCAGAAGCTGCTAGAGTGCCTTACATGAGCACTAGTTATGTTACACAAGGACACATTCATTTTTGGTAGGCCCAGGGAGATTAAGTCATTTGCCCAGAATCACACAATGTTGATGATGCCAAAACTTAAACCTGGTTCCCCAGCTCCAGGGCACAAGTCCTAAAAAAAAGAAGTGAGGGGACTAACCAAGTTAGACAGTATACAAGTGATATGGTGCGTCTTATCACAGCATGTGACATCATGGTGCGTGACATCACAAGTGGCACCACAGGAAGTGACATTACAGGAAGTGGCATTACAACCCATAACCTCACAGAACGTGACATCACAAGGAGTGACATCCGATCCTAAGACCTCACACATATGTTTAGCAAGTCTATACGGAGTACATTTGACAGAATTACCATAATTAACAAATGAGATTTTGCATTTGGGGTTGTGCCGAAAAAGTGACACAACCGTGATGCAAAATCTGGGCCACAATTTCAACATTTATTTTTTTAAATCTCTGCCACAAAAATATTGACACAAGGAGAAACTTGGCAATAAATGTGTTCTGCTTAATTAGTAAAAAAATTGCATTTATTTAAAAAAAATCTTAAAGGTTTAAGGCACCCACTGCAGAGAGCTTTGTATGCCTTATAAATCTCAGAAACATTAATATAATAATGGTAAGATAACTCTGGTGGTTAACACATTGGCTGGAAAGATGTGTGTAGTGTATAGTCCCAGTTTTTAATCGAACTACCATAGAGGGTTAACATGTCTCCCACAAAGCACATCATGACAGATTTTTATTTTATGTAGATAACTAAGTGGGCTACTGCTTTTAACATGGAGATCCTCTTGTTACATGCAGTTCATACATTCTAATCCTTCTAATATAGCACATTGAGCTATGAAGTAAATGTGACTCGTACACCTTGTAACCCTCTCATCCTATGTAACACATGTTGTACATAGATTTACACTTTTATGATTTATTGTCAATGTATAATGTGTACATATGAAGTAAAGCATCCTGACACACTGCACTGGGATAAGTAGAGCTTTAAAGAAATAATACAAAATAGTGATATTTAAATTGCTAGTTGTGTAAAACCAGGAACAGACCAGCATTTCTGACATTCTTACTGTGCGTTCATATCTCTTATATCCAGGGAATGACTCAAGTCAAAATCATGCCTCTCTTAAGTACGTGATCTTTGTTTTCCTTCCAATACATTTGCAGGTAGGTGTGAAGCTGTAGATAGCTCCAGCGAGAACAAAAAGAGGCCTGATGGCCACTTAACTCCCACCTTTGTTTTGGCCACAGTTCGAATTTAAAATAAATAAAAAAGCCCCCTCCTTGCCGTCCGCACGTTGCTGCTCAGAAGAAAAGCAGACAAAGTGCAAGCTCTGCTGAATGCGTTGCAGTGTTTAAATATTACACCGGGACGAGTTCAGCATACCACTTGGCAGGGTGGATAGCATCCTCCTTGTAAAAATAGTGGGTGGATGCCTTGTGTCCGCGTGTACCCCCGACTTGTGCCCTGCCCATCTCTAAGGTTGGCAGACATCTACAAGCGCACTGTCTAGGAAGTGACAGTGCTGGATCTTTTCATGGCCCTGGAAAAGAGGGTACCTGACACATTGCTCCTGCTTTTCGATTTGCAGCGCACCTCTTCTGGCGCGTGGAACACAGGAGCAACTGGGTGGCTCACGTCTTTCTCCACCATGCATCGCTCAAGTTAGGGTACACCGTGGCCCTGGTCACGAGCAACACATAAGGCCGACTTCGAGCACACCTGAATAGGGATGGTCATGTTTGTCTGCACAGTGGACTTGCTGTATGTTTACATCCACTCCAGGTCCCTGATCCATTGCTGCAAAATCTGCGGTGCCACGGCACCAGTGTCAGATGCAGGTACGGATGCACTGCCAGTGCATGATGTGGCGTGTGCACATGCCATATCATGGCCTCAAGGCTGGGCAGCTGTTTTAGGACATTAAGCTTCTGTGTTACCTCCAAGTGATGTTTTTAAGTGAATTATGTGCTATGTGACGTGTCCAACCATGATGAGTCGATAGCACCTTGCATTGTGGGATTTGTAGTTTCGCTTTCAGCATTCTAAGAATGCATGCCAAATGTCCTGCATTCAAAGATTTGTTGACTAAAAGCCGGGGCTGAGGCAGTGTCCCTCGGATCTTTGCTGGTCCTGAAACTGATTGCCCATCCAGCACCCTCTGACGTTGCCTTCACCATTTCTTAACAGCAATTCTGTTTATGAGTTTGACCCTAATCTCCCCTATATTGCTAAAAGTCACCGCATCTCATTTCACAGCATGCAACATTAGACTCATCCTCATCTAACACTCAATTGCTATGATGTCGTCACATGTCTTATAAGAACCACAGCAACACTTTCCATTCTGTGAATGTGTGTGATTTTTCTCCATTCGGTGTGTAGTCAGACAAGTCTCAGCGCTGTTTCTCTACTACCCCCCGCCCCAAAATAAAACAAAAGCAAGTGCGGTCTGAAACTGTCACGGGTGATAAAAGGTCACTTTCCATCCACTTATTTTAACGCTCGCCCACTGAGTACTTTCGGTTGAAATGCAATGAGCTTACTACAAAAACGTAGACCTTTAAAATACATTCCATTTTTGGAGACCTTTTTGCAAGCATGACAGTGTTACAATTAAATAGGCATTGGCAATTAGTCTGACTTTAAAGGAACGTTTTATGATATAGTGAAGCATTACAAGTAAATAGCATAGGAATGCACATCCATTTGCATGGAAGCAAAGAACTGTAAAATAATATTGGTGCAGAATAAAAGGTCGGGTGACAGTTGCACTGTCAAGCTAGAGTTAAAAATCCATGTGTTTTAATGACTGCCCTCCTTCCATCTGTGCTGCTGCCAGAGAAAAACAATAGAAATTATCTAGTTAGTGAAGACATTTTAATAGCATTCTAATGTTATGTGTGTGGTCACCACTGCGTGATGGGCTAGCACTTTTTTGTGGAAGCACATAGCTTCTGCCCACTCAGAACATGTACTCCTAGCGCCCACCATGTTGGCAGGGCCAAAACCCCTCTCCTGAGGATTCTCATGTGATTGTCTGGTGACAGCTGTGCCAATAACATACATAAAAAAGTATGGGGGTGCCAATATAGACATTTGTCGCAAGCACCACCAATGACAATGGTGACCCTTGGTTTATATATCGTAGATTTTGTGCATTATGAGGTAGAAGGAATTTAGAGTCTGGTTAGTAAAAGGTAAGTTGTACTCTGCCATCTCTCAGTGCAACCCGTATTTGCATGGAGTTCAAATTTAGGCAAACAGGAATAGTTCGGTTTTTCCAGCAGTACATGTAGATAGGTTCTATCAGACTTAAGTTCAGAGCATCTTTGCATCAAGGGGTTTTTCACAACTAAGGGCTCAATTCACAAATATTTTCCTACGAGGAGGAGTGGCTTACTTTTGTAGGACTGCCCAAGACAATGCACCTTTTATTGTTGCCTCTCTAATTGAGAGAAAAATGCCCCAGAACTTTTCTCAATGAGCTTTTCTAAGAAGGATTCTGCTGGTCTCCAGGACTTGGAGGGATGCTTTCTAGCCAATGTCTTCCTTGATGGGCACGGTATGGCAAGGGATGACCACCAAAGACTGCAAGATTATTCAATGGGAACCTGGGCAGTGTGCACACATCTCACCACGGAAAATCATCCTTTTATACTAGCATTACCTTATGGATTACATTTGAGTCTGTCAGACATCACAGAAGAGCCTCGCTTTGCTTTCCTCCCACCAAATTCATTACAGCGAAGCAGCACAAAACTGTGGAGCACAATGTTGCAGGCACAGCGTGGGGTTTATTGTAATCATAATGCAGGAAATAACTGCCCGGAGGACTGCTGGCACAAATGGCCCTCCTTCCTCAAAGGACATCC
Source organism: Pleurodeles waltl (assembly GCF_031143425.1). NCBI lineage: Eukaryota > Metazoa > Chordata > Amphibia > Caudata > Salamandridae > Pleurodeles > Pleurodeles waltl. Next base: position 622,280,012 of record NC_090438.1, on the reverse strand, counting down.
AACACTTCTGCAGGGGCGCAAACAAATATGGTCTTCATGACCTGGCAAACCTTATACATATAGACCTGTTTTGTTCACAGCTTCCCACCCTGTATCCCATGGCGCCAGGGGGCAGAAGGGGTAAGGATTTCATCACAATCAAACTGAAGCAACCACATTATTGCCCTGTTTCATCATAATTTAGAATATTTGAAACAATACAAAATGACTTACAGAAGTAAAAAAGAACGGTCAGAAAATAGAACAATATGCAAGCCAATGTAACTATGCACAGGACAATGTTTTATCTTTGCAAACATTATGGGGGTTATTCTAACTTTGGAGGAGTGTTAATCCGTCCCAAAAGTGACGGTAAAGTGACGGATATACCACCAGCCGTATTACGAGTTCCATAGGATATAATGGACTCGTAATACGGCTGGTGGTAAATCCGTCACTTTTCCGTCACTTTTGGGACGGATTAACACCTCCTCCAAAGTTAGAATAACCCCCTATATTTTGTTCTTCGGGTTGTGCACAAAAATATAATGTAAGGAAGAGGGGATGAAGGGTAGTCAAAAAGATAGACAGATCCGAATTCTGGTTCTTCAGTTCTAATATTGCAGTATGAACGAAGGTGTAAATTTGGCAAAAAGTCATTTTTATGCAGTCTTTCCAAATTCACCATATACATGATCATCCCAAAAGCTGTTTTTAACTTTTGACTGCTTTTTAAATATAACTTCACAATATAACTTTTAGCTATCAATAAGGCTCCAAGTAATTACAGATTCTCTTCTCTCGGGAAATATCTGTGTAAGCCAGAAGTGCATTCGTTGATTGCCAGTACCACACTGCCGAAGCCTGGGATAATCATTTGTATTTGTTGGTCGGTTTCCATTCAGAATATAGAGTGTTTAAGTCAGATGCATTTCATGTGTATTGGCATGGCTGATAGTGTGTAGCATCTCCAAAGCTAACTTGATTCCCATCCGTTTTGAGCCCACATTTTCTTCAGAGTCCAATGCCGCCTGACTGAGATATTTTTTCTGAACCCACTTCATTTCTAAATTTCTCAAGGATTTTTTCATTTTCTTCGGAATGTTTTCCCAACCTTTAACTGAGTTTGGTATTTTTATATTCTTGTGCCAACTGTCTTGTATTTGTTTTTTACTTTGGGCCCTGTGCCTTGTTTGAAGTGTAATGCAGATGAAGGATATGGCATTTTTTTGCACTAAGCCTTTGGGAGTTTCATTCTGCTGACATGGTTGAGATATATGGAAAATGGCCAAATTCAAATATTTATTCCTATAAGAAGATTGCTTGCTACGTATATTTTTACAGACCTTAGCCTCTAGATTATATTCACCATGCAAATATTGGAAATGTGTCCTCGTTCCAACTTTATAAATATTTTTGTATTTAACTTTGTCTTGATTCATCTTCTTTGTTAAGTTAAATATATATATTTGCTTTATCTGAACATGAGATGGAGATTCTTTATAACAAAAGACGTGGCTCCTGTGTTATTTATTTTTCACATCATATTCGTTTTATTTTAATCAAATATAGGAAATATCTTCATCCTTGATTAGGAAACATGTATTGTCTCTAAAGAAATACACCTGAGGGGTCACACACATACACACAACGACAATAAATTAATGCTGTGGAACAGTGCATGTTATTGTTTACATGTTCTAGAGCTCAATCATTCTATGGATTGAGCATGCAAGTGTGATATTTCAAAGAAGACCCCCTCATAGCGGTCAGTTATTATTTAGCATCCCCTTAACGTGTTTGTCTACTTGTATTTGTTATCCCAGAACACTGTGCACTGGAAAAAATATATCTTGAGTTCTCTACCCAGCTGGTGTGGTGGAAGGATGGTGAGTGGGAGATGGAGACGAGTATTCTGGTGCATCCAAACAGGAAAATTGGTAATCTAAATTTGGCCATTAGTGTGGAGGAAAAGCAGTAATAGAAGCACCAGAAAGTGTCATGTTTGGACAATTTTCCTCCCTAAACTCCGTTTACATTTCTCTAAATCACATTTTCTTTACGATCTCTTTTCGCCTTTGCAACAGCCCGTGAGTATCCTTACTGCCAATATATTAGTCTGCTTGCTGAATTTATATGTGGGCCGACCATAGTTTGGCAATGACGGAGACTACTCTGTCTCTGCCATAGCCAAACTGCTCTGATAGCCTGATGGAGAAGGAGCTTTCTGAGAAATGGCTATATGTTTGCCAGCCCAATTTTGATGGGAGGAAATATAACCATTTCTTACTGTGACCACCAAGAAAACCCTGGCAGTAGGGGGCAGTAAAAAACTAAAAATGCCTTCCTTACCATGGGAGATGATTCTCATGGTTAAGGGAGCAATGCTTTTTTTATTTTCAAAAAGAAAATCCCGCTTCAGGATTTTCTTTTTGAAAATTATAAAAAAAAACACATCCGTTTAACAGATGGCTCCGTCATGTTGACAGAGCTATGAATCAAACTTAGTAAAGCAGGAACTGCTGTGATGGCAGTTGCGGCCAATGCTCCAGAAATTACCACTGGTTTGGCAGTCATTTCTACATTTTGTAGGTGGTTACTTCATCAGGGAAATGGAGTACTTTACTCTGCCGCCCTGATGGAGTAAACTCTGTTCACCAAAAAATAAATCACCTCTGAAGTTTTGATTGGCTTATCTGGTCCCCATAATGCAAAATAAGTTCATACTACTCTTGTGGGTTGCTCATCATTTACTAACAACTTCAAGGAGCAAACATCCTACAGTGGGTTGGCAGGCATTCTATTTGTATCCATTCACCACAGGCACACTAAAGAGGGATTTCATTACAGCAACAGTCTTGTCCAGGTTTTATCAAATGGATATAGCCAGATCACACCATGTTTCATCCATTGGTAAATGACAGGACCCCTCATCTGCATAAATTATCTTATTCTAACCTGAAGAGATAAGGCATTCTCAAAGTTATTAGTCGTGAGATCTTTTTCTGTGTACAGGAAAAAAGATAGCTTATGGGAAGACTAAATTGCAACAGTGTTGTTTTTGCAATAACACAATTCAACATTTCCAAATACTTAAATGCCATATGAAGTTGATAAGATGACACATTCAAAATGAAGTTCTGCTACAAGGAATCAAATACACAAGAAACCAAATTGAGGACAGGATCAGGATATTCCTTCACATTCCAGCCTCAGCATCAGTTTTAGGATTATAGTATTTCAGTCACTACGGCGTTCTTTTCACTATCAGCCAATTAGGTGGCCTGAAACTTCTTGTGAGGATTAGCAGAAACAACCATCACACCAGTGCCCTGGGATTCACTCTTTCCACCACCACAACCTGCAAGTTGGAAACTCTTCCATTACCAAAGCCTGTCTGTGTTCTATAACAACTGATAGGGAGAAGAGCTTGTTTCTAGTAGCCTCCTTTCAGATGCCTTAGTCACCCCTTCTCCTGGAACTGGTGCCTCCACTAATTTTGATGTGGCCCAGTGTTTGACTCTCTCCCTATGTTGCCTCTGGTAGAGAAGGGTCAGAGGGATAGGTATTTGAAATAAGGTGGTCTGGTTCTCAAAACATCGTTTTGCCCTCCTGGGAAATGTCATGCTAACCACCAAGCTCATGCTCACTGGCCATCTTACTAGAGTTAAACCCTCTCATGTTCCTCTCATTCTCCTAGCAAAGTTCCTTATGCTGTAGGGACAGCTGAGCCATCTGATATACCTCGAGCGGAGGGTGTCTGTATTAGAGGAGTGTTTCTGTTCTCCTGTAGGCCTGCTGACTTCCATTATCTAAGATGGTGTCAGGGCTTACATATAATGGAGTCAGACCTTACGGCCTTTATGTCACAGGGAACCAATGGTTTAAAAAAATTTTTTTCTTTGGAGTGAAGCTATCTCTTCGAGCAGCTCCAGGAGACATTCAAAATACTGGGCAGTCAAGAGATTCATGGACTTTAGTAAGTTCTGTGCTGTCAGGCTAAACTTATTAAGCTCCATATTCTTGGTGTCACAACAACAAGTTATCTCCCTTTTCAGTTGACCAAGAGTCATAGAATGCGCAAACAGCAGAAAGAAAGGGATAAGACAATGGTCAGACCAATCTAAAGATATGGGCTCTTCCACGGAGAGTGTATCTCCTTTGGACATTATTAAGTCTAATATAAATGCTTTCGCATGGGTTGATCTCAGATTGTGTTGGATCAGATCATGTCTAGAAAGGAATAAGGAAAAGTAGTTGACTGCTGAATCATCTCTGATGCCCCAATGAAGATTAAAGTGTCCAAGAAAAATAACTTTGTCACGTTGAATTGATTAGTAGATCACCAGATCTATGTATTCCTTGGAAATAGCTGCATTGTCACCTAGGGGAGTGACAGGTGGTATTTAATCGGAATGGGAATTGTTTCATAAGTGTAGTTCCAGAGTCTGGCTTTGAAAAGAGGAAAAACAATTGAATATCTCTGTGCACTGCAAGGAGTCCCTGAAGATGGCTGCAACACCTCCCTAATCCTCCCTTCACAGTTGCATCTAATAATGGAGTAATTTGGAGGAAACAGAAGATCCATTCTATTGTGAGATGTATTGTTATACCAGATCTCTAATAACTAGTAGGTTGACAATGTAGTTTCTCACAACTGATCTACAGTTATGGAGCATGCAGCATGCAAACAAAGTGACTGCTATGGTGTAAAGAGAGTCAAGGGATATGGTCAGAATAGAAATATTGTTCCTGTTGGCCAATGTCTTCATTGAGACACATAATATATGTCTCTGTTGGTGTCTCTGTTTGATCCTAACTGAAAAGGTAGTTGGTGTTCTGTTTTGATTGGGGTAACTACATGGGAAGTGGTTGTGGAGCCTGAAGTGAAAGAGGGGCATAATGACTCATAGCATGCAAGGCGGTTGTCAATCCCAGCCTGAGAGAGATAGGAATGGAGTCTATTTGGACTGGTAGACAACTGCTGCTCAGCCTTGAGTGCCACAAAAGATCAGAGGAAATAGAGACTGTAAAAAAGCAGAGAATATTGAACTTATGTTGGACATAGTATCATCTAGATGGGATAATTTAAAGTTGAGGAGATCCAATTTGTGCTCCTTTTCTACCCCACCTCCTCCTACTGGCTAATCTTCTTTCTCCCCTGTATCTATTTTGCCTGCTAGTGTGCATATGTTGAGCCCAATAAACTAGGTGGTTGACATCTTAAAAGCATAAAGTGTGTTACTTAAATGAGGGGCTGGGTTACTGTGCACATATAAAAGTTGGCTGGAACGAAATGAATATTCTTTGTTCTCTTGTATGCTTTGTGACAAGGTGTTAGAAATGGGGTCTCTAGTTGGCAGTCAGTTTACACCCTGTCCAAGTAGGTACCCTTACTCTAGTCCAGCTGAGGGAGCCACACACCTAAGATAAGCCCTGCTGACCCCCTTAGTAGTTTGGCTCAAGCAGTCAGGCTTATCTCAAAGGCAATGTGTTAAGTGTTTGTACCCACACACAAGTAACAGTGAAAACACTACAAACAGACGTAAATGGACGCTACACCAATTTAGGAAAATATTGAATATTTATCTAAATAAAACAAGATAAAAATGACAAAAATCCAACATACACAAGTAGATGTACCACTTTTTAAAGTTAAAAGAGTCCTAATCCATAAAAGTCAATGGATGCATTGTTTTAGCACAAGGTACCTGGTATGTTTCAAGAATAAAGTCACAGGAGAGGTGATGTGTCAGAAAAGCAAGCAATGCATTGATTCCTTACTCGCAAGTGAGGCAGTGCATCGATTCTTTACCCGCCGGGTAGGTGATGCATTGATTCGTTCCCCGTAGGAGAACAATGCATCAATTTGTGGCACTCAGCCTTGGGTCCTTGCGCTGATGTAAAAAATTTGATGCCCAGGGATTAAAAATCCAGATGCACAGCAACGATGGATCCGCGCTGAGGCAGGCGATGCGTCTATTTCGCAGCCTTGAGACAGGTGCTGCATCGATTTTACAGCAGCGGTGCAGGTGCTGCATTGATTTTCATGCTGCAACAGCTCCAGAGCCTGGATTATCATTCAGCGTACCAGCTTCCACTTCCAAGGGCCCAGAGACTGGATTTAGCACCACTTGGCCAGTCAGCAGAAGAGCCCAGGTACTGGCAGATGAAGTCTTTGATGTTCATGAGACTTCGCAACTTGAGGCAAGCTCAGTCCATGCCCTTAGAGAAACTTCACAAGCAGGATACACAGCAAAGTCCAGTCTTTGTCCTCTCCAAAGCAGAAGCAGCAACTGCAGGTCACCCCAGAAAAGCACAGACAGCAATGGGGCAGTACTCCTCCTCACAGCTCTTCATCTCTTCTCCTTGGCAGAGTCTCATCTTGATCCAGAAGTGTTATAAAGTTGTGGGGTCGGTAGTCCAATACTTATAGTAATTTCTGCCTTTGAAGTAGGCAAACTTCAAAGGAAAGTCTTTGTAGTGCACAAGACCCTGGCTTTCCTGGCCTGGTCCCAGACAAACGTTAGGGGTTTGGAGACTGCATTGTGTAAGGAAAGGCACTGCCCTATTCAGGTGTAAGTTTCAGCTCCTCCCACCGCTCTAGCCCAGGAAGACCCATCAGGATATGCAAAGCACACCTCAGCTCCCTTTAAGTTTCTGATTAGAGTGAATTCACAAACAGCCCAACTGTCAGTCTGACCAAGACGTGTATTCAGCAGCCAGGAAGAGGCACAGCCCAGTTTCTAAAAGTGGCATTTTCAAACTTACAATCTAAAAACCAACTTTACCAAAAGATGTATTTTTAAATTGTGAGTTCAGAGACCTCAAACTCCATTCCACATCTCTATCTGCTCCCAATGGGAAATTACACTTGAAAGATATTTCAAGACCATCCCCATGTTAACTTATTGGAGAAATGTGCCTTGGAATAGTGAAAACCAAATTTAGCAGTATTTCACTATCATGTCATGTAAAACACACCAGTACTCGTCCTACCTTATAAATACACTGCACCCTGTCCATTGGGATACTTTTGGCTACCTTAGGGGTTTACTTGCATGTACTAAAAGAGAAGGTTTCGGGCCTGGCAAGTGGGTTCACTTGACAGGTCTATTTGGCAGTTTAAAACTACACACTGCAATGGCAAGTCTGAGACATGTTTAAAGGGCTACTCATGGGGGTGGCACAGTGCTGCAGGTCCACAAGTAGCATTTGATTTACTGGCCTTCGGCACACATGGTGCTCTAAACTAAGGACTTACTAGTAAATCAGATATGCCAATCATGGATTACCGCTCTTAATCACAATTTACACTGGGAGCACTTGCACTTTAGCACTGGTTAGCAGTGGTAAAGTGCCGCGAGTACCAAAACCAGCAAAGACTAAATCCAGCACCCAGTGAAAAATACAAGAGGCAGAGGCAAAAAGGCATGGGAAACCACATCAAGGATGCCAGGTCTACCACAAGGTTTTCACCAAAGGAAGTGCACTGCTTCATTCCTGTGACTCGCAATGAAAACATTTGAACATAAAATTCCATGGCAAATACACTCAGTTGAAATTCACATCACCTTTAGCTTTTGATAACATCTTTATGCACTTTTATAGTGACTGCCTTTTATTTTCTACTGGAAAGTGTTCTCTGTCATGTTGTTGGCAGGCGCAGAGTGGAAACAAATGTGAAAGTTCTCACAAACTTGGGCAATATCCCCAGTGCTACAGATTTCACAAATGTATACAACAGGGTTATTACTCAACTTGCAAAGTCCTTACGTTTGCCCATTGCAAGTTTATACCAATGGTAGATCCTGGTAACTCAGACAGCAATAGTGACTATCACTCACATACCAGCTTTCAATATATATATATATATATATATATATATATATATATATATATATATATATATATATATATATAGACTTATATATATATATATATATATATATATATATATATATATATATGTGTAACAACAAAGTTTAGGAGCACTCACGGGTAAGTAAGTTCATTGATTTCGCCCACAGATGCATTTCAGCACCAACTGCCTTTTTCAATGTGATTGGCGAGAATTAGATCTACTTTTGCACTTCCTTTTATTTGAAAATGTCATGATCAAAGAAAGCGGACTTTCATTCAAGGTGCCTGCATAATTATAACTTTAATAATAGTTTGTTCATTCAACATTCCAAGATGGTTCTTCCTCCAGAGTATTGCTTAACAATTGCAGCATAATTCCTTATATGAAGCTTTTATTTCTTTTACTCCAATGATGTGCTATTACATATTTGTCAAATTATCAATACCCTCGCTCTGTTGCAAAGTTCGGCATTTCTTGATGGCTTTGGTTGAATGGATATATATATATATATATATGTATATATATATATATATATATATTTTTTTTTTATTCTTTTTTTTTTTTAAGTGCAATCATTTTCTTCCCACCAGCACCTTCTCAGTTTGTAAAAATACACACAGTGTGCTATCAAATACAATTTTTTTATTTGAAAACAGAAACTCAGTTCTAGGAAACTGAAATTCAGCATTCCATGAAAAAAGAATTTGCTTAGTTAGATAGTTCCACACATAGATATATTCTGCTTCTAATTTCCAGGTAGTATCATTTCATGTTGCAGATGTTCACATTTTTTTACTTCATTTGATTTGTAAAAGCAATAAATTCAGTACCGATTTGTAGTACAGATCTCATTGAAAAGGAGCACTAAATAGATGTTTTACCTGTTACTAAGAAATGCAGCAAAAAACGGATTTTTAGCTGTTCCTTATACAATAAACATCAGAATTTACTCTAGCATAAAAAATAACTTTTCACAGGGATGGCAACCGTCTCAATTTCAACCTTCCTCAGTCTATAACGAATTGCAGACTTGACTCTGCGTCCGCAAAGAAGTCAAACAATGCTTTGTGAGTTTTTGAGTTAGGAGAATTTATCAATGAGCGCACGACTCTGACATCATTCAACGAAAACAACAGATCGCTCAGACGTCTGAAATGGCCACTGCAAAATGCTCATAGTTTATTGCAGTCAATTAATATATCTGTCAATGCTTTTATGTAACTTATTATTGATGTGATTATTATTCTTTTTGCTTGTTGTATCCAGTGTCCCACTTTTAATATTAGTATCGTCATTTTCTGATGATTTGCTATATTATCACATAAAACTGCAAACAATATGAATTGGTGTCTGAACCAGTCCTTGAATGTTTTAAGAAAAATCTTAGATTCCAAATCCTCTGGGGCAAGCCAAATAGGGCAAATCAAGAGTCATTCACAATTTTGTCAAGACGGATAAGAAACTAAAACAGGTTAGAGTTACTGAAGTGATTATGCCTCTGATGAAATTAGGCCTTTTTCAACTTGTACTTGCTTCCAATGAAGGGAACAGAGTAGGACGTTTGAATTGGTGCTTCTAGAACATCAATTGACTACAGATAGCCAAAAAGGAGAGTGTTATAGTTACCTGGTTACGATTCTGTCAATGTAAGGCACATATTAGAACCCTCACTTCATCAGGGTTCCTTGTGCGAGTGATGAGCAAAGGAGGTTCTTTGGCAGTTGGACAGAGTGAGCGTCGAGTGTAGCCTCTCTGTCCTGGGTTGGTGGTACTGGAATAAAGCTGTGGTTAAATCTAACCTGTATCCGCATTTTAACACTGGCGACGAGGATGGGATTGTCACAGGCGCTGCCACCAACCCTGGACCCACCGTTGGAATTGCCTTGCTTCATTCCGGTATTTGCGGCCGCATGTGAGTGGGTCCTGTAGGGCCATTCCTGTTGGGCCGTCGTTCCGGTCCGTGATTGTCCCTGTGGGACCATCCATTTCTTGCCTGCTGCCTGAGAAGAGACGCCGCTGCGGTTTGCCGCCGCGGCTCACGGTAAGACTTTCTGTGCGTCCGCCGCGAGTTGAAGCAGTTCTCCCTGTGGCCATATGTTCGTCCGTGGTGGCGTTGGCGTCTCCTTCTGACATTTCATGAACATTTAAGTTTTTTTGGCCATCTGTTGATTGTTGCGCGTGAGGCAACTGCGCACAATCCTGTTTCGTGACACGGTTGTCTGTTTTCTTCCGATGCACTTGTGTTGCCTAGCAACCAGCTAGAAGCACTGCAGAGTCTCAGCATTCAACTGCTTGATACTGTATTCCTGTTACTAAAGGGACTGGAAAAAGAAACTAGACTGCTGACCTCTGTGAGCTTCTTTATTATTGGAATTTGTTAGGGATTTTACTGACTGTTACAATGATGTCTGCAACCACGATGTCTCAACCTCCTCCTTTTCTCTCTGATAAAGGTGAGCGCATTTTACCCTGGAAGCGTTGGAAAAATCTTTTTGACTCATATTTAATAGCAATAGGTGGGGAACATTTTTCCCCAGCTAGGAAACAAGCTGTTCTTTTACACAATTTGGGCATTGAAGGGAGGAACATCTATGACAGTCTTGAAACATTACCCTTTGGAGGAGCGGAAGGTGAACCAAGAGATATTTATGACATCTCTATAACTATGTTGGCAGCTCATTTTGAATCCAAACTTAATGTGGTGTTAGAGAGACACAAATTCTTTACGAGATCTCAAGGTAAATTGGAGAGTGTTGGGAACTTTGTTGCTGCCTTACGTACTCTAGCACGTACCTGTGACTTTGGAGACATCTCTGATTCTCTTATCCGCGACCAATTAGTTCGTTGTACTAACAGCAAGCGGGTTCAGGAGAAGCTTTTAACAAAGAATCCCAATTTGCGAGAGGCTATTGCGATCGTAGAAGGTATGGAGAGCACCAATAGCTGGATCAAAGAAATGAACAATCATGAAGGAGATAATTTGTGCTTAGCACAAGCGTCACGAGTTCAGGAAGAGATTTCAAGAGTTGGTTTTGATGTATCATCCCAGGAGAAGAAGAAACATTCAGGACTACGGTGTTATCGTTGTGGCAATACTGGGCACTCAGCGAATAGCCCAAACTGTTTTGCACGCAATTCAACATGTAGGAAATGTGGGAAAAAAGGCCATTATGCGAGAATTTGTAATAGTGACAAACAGAGTACAGTAGATGCTGTTACTGATAATATTAATAAGATGGTTCTATGTGTTGAGCCAAATATTAATCATGTAGGAATTAGCATGGGTATGGTTGATGATGGGCCCATTATTTTGCCTGAATGTACAATTCGTCTTGATGGCAAGGTTGTTAAAGTTTTAGCAGACTCAGGTTCCCCGTACACCATGGCAGGCGACAAGAATTGGCAAGCAGTATTTGATGAGAACTGTAATTCCTTAATTGAACCGGACATTAACCCCGTCAGTTATGGTGGTACAAACATAGATGTAATTGGTTATAAGGTTATGGAAATCCAGTTTCAGAATAAATCCACTATAGGTAAAGTCTATGTAGCCAAGCGAGAGAATAATCTTCTGGGTTGGCGTCACCAGCGTGACATGGGAATTAGATTGGATCCCAACTCTGATTCTCAAGTTGAAGTGGTGAGTGATGATAATGCTGACCTAGAGATTTTCAAAGAATTTCCTGAAGTTTTCTGTGACTTGTTAGGGTGTTTAACCAATTTCGAGCACAGAATAATACTAAAAAGGGGTGCAGTCCCATCCATGCACAAGGCAAGGAGGGTTCCGAGACTGATGATGGAGCCTCTCAAGGCTGAATTGAATAAGTTGTTGGATGCTGGAATAATTGAGGAGATAGAATCTTCAGAATGGCTTGCCCCTGTGGTTTTGGCTCCCAAGGATAATGGAAAACAGATTCGCATGTGCGTGGATCTTAGAGATCTAAACAGGCATATTTGGGTAGATGGCCAACCTCTTCCGAACATATCTGAGGAATTATCGCAGTTGGGAGGGTCGAGAATCTTCAGTGTGTTAGACTTATCCTCTGCTTACCATCAGATTGTCTTACATCCTGAATCTAGGCATCTCACCTCCTTTGTAACACCAGTGGGAGCATATCAATTCTTAAGAATGCCATTTGGATTGGCTTCAGCAGCTGCAGGTTTTCAAAGGGTTATGAAGAAGACTCTTGACGGGATCTCTGGGATTTTATTTTTCCAAGACGACATTTTGATCCATGGTAAGACTGTAAGTGACCATGATGGAATTCTCAGGAAAGTGTTGAGGAAGCTTGCCCAGTCAGGTCTCACTGTTAAGAAAGAGAAGTGCAAATTCAGGGTCACTTCAGTAGCTTACCTTGGTCACACCATATCAGGTGATGGAATTAAGCCCAAGATAGAATTAGTTGATTCCATCATCCGAGCACCTGAGCCCAGGGATAAAGATGGCGTCAGATCCTTTTTGGGATTGGCAGAATATTACTCCAAGTTCATTGCTAACTTTTATAGTGTAACTCAACCCCTAAGATCTCTCCTGAAGAAAGGGTGTGAATTTAATTGGACTGCTGATTGCATTTCTGCTTTCACGTCTGTCAAAGATGGTATCAGTAAAATGCCCACTTTGGGGCATTTTAATGCCTTCGCAAAAACTTTCTTGTACACGGATGCAAGTGTCAAGGGTTTAGGAGCTGTTTTGATTCAAAGGATAGACCAGGAAGAAAAAGTCATTGCCTTTGCGTCTCGCTCTCTTAAAGAAGCTGAACAACACTATTCAGTTATAGAGAGAGAGGCACTAGCGTGTATGTGGGCAATCAAACATTTTAGGTTTTACTTATGGGGTTTACCTTTTGTGGTCAGATCAGATCATAGACCCCTTGTCCCAATTTTTTCTGCAAAAAAAGGAGATGACCTCACACCTAGGATAAGAAGATGGGTGGAAGGGCTGATGGAATATAATTTTTTGGTGGAATATATACCTGGTCCGAAGAATGTGGTAGCAGATTTCTTGTCCCGTGCTTCTGTCAGCTGTAAGGATGATTCCATTGATGATTCTTCTGATGTATCGATGGTGATCAATTGGGTGAGAGAAATGGCTATAACTCAAGACGAGTGGAAGGTGGCAGTAGAGCAGGATCCTGACAGGAAATCTCTTGCAGAGTTCATTGTGAAAGGTTGGCCAGAGTATAAAGATATCTCTGATTCGTTGAGGAAATATTGGAATGTATGAGATGAGCTGAGTTTGAGTGAAGGTGGATTATTTAGGGGTTCTAAGTCCATACCTCCAGTTGCTTTGAGAAGTAAAATAATTAACTTGGCTCATGAAGGACACCTGGGCAGAAGTTTAACCAAATCTAGACTGAGAGCTGTGTACTGGTGGCCTGGGCTTGACCGAGATGCAGAGGCTGTTGTGAAGGATTGTGTATCTTGCGCATGCAGTGACAAAAGTAAGGTTATGAGGAAAGCTCCACTGTACCCTGTAGAAACACACGAGAAGTCTTGGTTGAAATTGGGTCTTGATTTCATGGGACCTTTTCATCTTTTGCCTGCCAATGAACGGTATGTATTGTTGTTGGTTGATTATGCATCGAAATGGGTGGTAACGAAGTGTGTGTGTTTGATAGACACCAGAACGGTTATTGAGTTTCTGAGGGAAGAATTTTCTCGGGAAGGTGTGCCAAGTCATTTGGTCACGGACAATGGGGTACAGCTGACATCTCAAGAAATGAAACTTTGCTTGGAATCTTTGGCTGTGGTACATTTAAGGACAGCTCTCTATTTACCTCAGTCTAACGGTCTTGCAGAGTGTATGAATAGAATGGTTAAATCATGTGTACAAGAGGCTGTTGTGACCAGAGCTCCATTGGCTGGTTTGCTCAGAGACTTGTGGTGGGCACATCGGAATACCCCTAATAGTATTACCAACATTGCTCCATTTGAGTATATGAGAGGCAGGTCAGGGTGCACCAAAATGTTTCCAGCTTGGATGAAAAACAGATTGGAGCTGGAGGATTTTGATCCTTTTGACTTTAAGAGGGTCGATAAGGCGTATGACCGTAAGAGGAACTATCAAGGGAAATACAAATTGCGTTATGACTCAAAATGGGGCCTTTCTAATGTTAAATGGAAGATTGGTGACATGGTGCTGGTAAAGGATCCTACTTTTGTAACAAAGGGAAGATCGAGATTCAAGGGTCCTTACAGTATTAAGGAAGTAAGAATTTTTGTTTTTGTTTTGGATAATGGAGATGTGTGGAGTATGTCCAGGATTGTGAAAGATTCCACTTCTCCAGAGAACCAAGGAATGAAAAATAGTCATGAGTCTGAGGGCGGGGTTCAGACCAAGGTTTCTTCCAGGTTACGCTCTGAACCAAAATGGTTAAAAGATTTTGTGCATTAGAATTTATTGGTACGGTGCTTAACACATGGTGCCTTGCTTATAATCGCAACATAGTATAATCTGTATAGTAACATGTAGTAGGTTTGCATATTTTTACATCATAGTGGAAACCTGTTAGCAATATGTAGTAAGTTATATTTCCTTCCTAGTATGTAAATATTATTTTTCTTTCCTTTTAAAACATGTTCCCTATCTTTTCTTTAGTGTTTGATTTGGGGTAAGGGGGATGTGTTATAGTTACCTGGTTATGATTCTGTCAATGTAAGGCACATATTAGAACCCTCACTTCATCAGGGTTCCTTGTGCGAGTGATGAGCAAAGGAGGTTCTTTGGCAGTTGGACAGAGTGAGCGTCGAGTGTAGCCGCTCTGTCCTGGGTTGGTGGTACTGGAATAAAGCTGTGGTTAAATCTAACCTGTATCCACATTTTAACAGAGAGCCCTATTTCACTACTGCTAAATCTGTGGATACACATGCCACAAATGCCTTTTTCGGTCAATTCCCACTTAGCAATTGTGGAAACTTGGTAAGGCATTCAGCGTGGTGTTTTTTTTTCTTCAAAAGTTGTTTTGGTGTTTTATAAACTTTTCAGTTATGCAGCCTTTCGATCTATATATGACACATATTTTCCATTTATGTCATGAAACGTACACAATCTGATATTACATGTGAATCTCGTACAGTAATATACGCTATGGTGTAAAATATAACATATTTAACGTAAGTTAAATAATTGACCCCATTACCCACCCTACTCCTTCCCCTTCCATGAGTGTCGTCTAATTAAAACCCCAAAAAATAGAAGGCTGCATATTTATTTTGCCACTTGTTTGTTTCTTAGGTGGCAATTTCGGTGTTGCTAGGTTCCCCTGTGGCTGTATCAGCCAATGTCAAGGTTACCTAAAATTAATACCTGTAGTTGAGAAAATCATCTGGAAATAATCATTTTAGGGACGAGGGAAAAAGGTGCCTCAGCGCAGTGAGCTTGAGGGGAAAGAAGCACCTCAGCGCAGGTAGCTTGAGGGGAAAGAAGCACCTCAGCGCAGTGAGCTTGAGGGGAAAGAAGCACCTCATTGCAGGTAGCTTGAGGGGAGAGAAGCACCTCAGCGCAGGGAGCTTTAGATGTTATCTGAGTATGTGTAAGAAAGTATGTAGGAGATACGGGTATAGAGAAGGAGAACCAATGTTCTTCACCCTCACTGTTTTTTTGTATATAATATGTGGAATATAGTCTTAATCTGCCACTATTGGTCGCTTGCGTGGTCCCATTTTTTCCTTCCTATGGAGAGCGCTACTTTCTGCTTCCACTCAGTATTTCACCATTTGTTTCTACAGAGTAGACGTAGGGGTTAATGGGGATTTCCATATCATTGTTATAGCCTGTTAGGCCAGTGTGAGTGCCAGAATGGTGAACTAAGTTACGACCTTAGCTCTCTTGGGTCTAGGGTAGATGCTTGGTACATACTAAGTATGCAATCCTCAGGTTGTTCTAATTTCGGCTTAGTGGTCATACTCAATCTCATTGCTAACACTGCCTCCTAAAAAGGTGGAGAGAAACACACAACTACATCATATGCAAAAAATCCACTGGTGAATGCCAGCATTGAGGAAATCCATCTGGGGCTCCTGCATAGATCTGACCAAGTGTATAAGGAATAAGGTAGGCTTTGTGTAGGGTGTTAAAATGAATTAATTTGAAACATGTTTTTCTGGAGTTCCTCTGGAAATATATCAGGGCCTTCTGTCATTCTTGATAATTAACGGAGTGCTCTGATTCCTCCTCCCATCAATCCTTGAGTGGCTGTGGGCTGTCCCAGTATAGGTAAATATAGCTCTATAAAACCATATAACTAACTACCCTCCACCCATGTCCAATGGTGTGTGTTGTGTTTGTCCACCTCCTTGTGTAGGAGACTCTTCTTGGTTTGCTTTCCACAACAATTGGAGTGCATGCTCGATCCGACCATAGGGTAAGAAAAGTCCCACCTGTAACCCCTGGCTATAAGTCAATAGCAGGAACTCCTGAAATGATCCTTCCTTGTACAGATATCCGATGTATAGATTTCATCCTCTTCTCATCGCACCAAATAATGCGGTTGGAGTTCACCCCCTTTATAGGGGGAGGTTTAACAAGAGGATAGCAGGTGCATATGGTAATGCTGGGTGGGTGTAATGAAAGCTCTGTCTTAAAGTAACTATTGCTGTCCTGACTAACGTAGGGAGATCTTTGTTGGGTTTACTGCCTGAAAATAAAAGTTTACATATTTCCTCATCTTGGAGCTGGCCTACACATATATGCATTCCCCCATATGATGACCCCATAGCCAGTAAGCTCGCCACTGAAGCTGTGCAGCAATGTTGTATTCTCGGAAATGTAGGGCTCCCATTCCTCTCCTATTGACAGGTACTTTTAATTTAGCTAGACTCACCCCGGGCCTTCCTGTCACCATAGCACCAGGAGAGAATCCAGATGAATCCATTTGTCTTAAATAAAACGTAAATTCACAAAGTGGTACAGGAGCAAGGAAAGCATTACCATTTTTGCCTTTGTAATGTGCCCAAGTGCTGTTAGGAGCAAAGCAATGCAAGGGGTTACCTTGGATCACAGTGAACGTATTATTTAGCCTAGATTACCCTCCAGTAGGTGAAAGCTGTTGTGATGCATGTTAATTTGCAGATATCGAAAGCTATGAGGTGCCCATTAAGGCATTCAGCATGTCACTTAATGATTTTCTCTCAAGCATGCTGATAAGCATTACATATCACTTATATTTATCGATATGAAGAAATACACTTCTGCTGTCCATTGAACAAAAGTCCTTGAAGCCTGAATTTCCAATGTAATTATTTGGGTCTTGTCACAGTTTATCTTTATCGTGTTCAAATTTGTAGAAACAGACACTTCAGCCAGGACTCGTTGTAGGTATGTAAACTGAATATGGTACAAGGCTCACACCAGAATCCCAGTGGATCTCACTTTGATACTGGATTTTGTTAGCCAAAGAGGAAAGGGCCTAGGTATAAAATCAGGTGAACAAGGTTTCTAGATGACCGTAGATTCAATAGTTTTGTTGATAAAAAAAAGTTATAATTACAAAGTTAAACTCATTTATAGTGCTTGACTGGCAAAAGTCTAGTGGCCTGGAATTAAAATGTGAAGAATGATCTTTCCGGAATTCCTTTTGAATCACTGGAATTATCTTGTTAGGGCCGACCCAGGAAGTTAGTTCAGCAAGAACACATCAAGCTACAGACTTTGCTGAGCTTATCACTAATAATAATTGGTCACTAATGGATTTAGCAAATTCCTCACTTTAGTCTAGAGATGGTTTGGCTCCCTGCAAAATCTGTTGTACAGGAGTGTGTTTGTCTCCGGGTTTAAAACGACCAGATAAGATTTCCTATCAATTTTAGACAATAAACATGTTTGTCCTGTCACTCCGATGGGCTGCAGAATAGCTCATATTTCAGGAAAACCATGGCTGTCTGACTACACAGCTGTTATTAACCTAATCATTTTGATGTACAAGCAGTGGAAAATAAAAACTTAGGCAGGAAAAATACTAAAGGGGTGGGATGTTGTACATTTCAGATGAGCCTGCTC
Organism: Pleurodeles waltl; assembly: GCF_031143425.1. Lineage (NCBI taxonomy): Eukaryota > Metazoa > Chordata > Amphibia > Caudata > Salamandridae > Pleurodeles > Pleurodeles waltl. The sequence goes on along the minus strand of NC_090438.1, from coordinate 622,262,172 downwards.
TTGCTCTACGAATATCTACCTAACAAATAAACACTTATAATATGTGTCTCTGCTTGGGGTCATCACCACAGTGCAAACCAACCATGTAAGCTGTAAAAAAGTGCTAAATCTATCAAAAGGAAGTATGCACTCCATTCTTATCCTATTTTGTTACATTTATTGCAGTAAATCCACGTATACAGCCAGCCAACATGTGTTTCGCGGGACAGACCCTCTTCGCCAAGGCTTATGTATTGTTGATAACAACAACTCCTAAAATTGCAATATGGCAAGCTAAAAACCTATCAAGATAGGACGACAATGTGATTTTTATTGATGAATCCGAGATAGGGCAAATTGAGAACTGGACATCATGATGTATTTATGATCATCATATTGCAATTTGTATTTATGTAATGGAGCTACCTGTAAACCACAGGAACCTAAGACAGTAATAGGTAAAAATAAAAAAAGGTATTCCTTGTAAGTGATTGTTATGTTCACCATAAAAGTGAGAATCTGCTGCATTACATGGAATGCGTGAGCACTGTATGCACTGTACATTTGCTGCCAATGTAAAAAAACATAGGGCCTCATTACGGTCCAGGCGGCCAGCGGTACACTGGCGGTAACACCGCCAACAGGCTGGCGGTGTACCGGCAGTGAATTATGACCATGGCACGTTAGCCACGGCCATACCGCCAGCCCCTCCAACTGATTGCGAGGCTTCCGCCAGGTGGTCATAATCCCCAGGGCAGTGGTGCTTGCACCGCTGCCCTGGGGATTATGAGTCCCCAACCGCCAGCCTTTCCATGGCGGTAAACACCGCCATGGAAAGGCTGGCGGTATGGGGGACTCGGGGTGCCCCTGGGGGCCCCTGCACTGCCCATGCTCTTGGCATGGGCAGTGCAGGGGCCCGCAGGTACAGCCCCATCACGCATTTCACTGCCCAAATTTCGGGCAGTGAAATGCACGACGGGTGCTGCTGCACCCGCTGCTCATGAACATTGCCGCCGGCTCTATAATGAGGCGGCTGCAATGTTGATGTGACTTTTCCACTGGGCCAGCGGACGGAAACACTGTTTCCATCCAGTAGCCCAATGGAAAAGTCATAATAGGGAGCCACATATACCGCCAGCACTGGCGGTATAGTGGTGCCCGCAGCTTTGGTGGTCTTTTAGTAAAACTGCCAAAGTCGTAATGAGGGCCATAGTGCGGAAGTACAACATTAGGTGATAAACTGTCAAAATGAAGCCTATGGTCTGTATTATACAAAGTATGTGTTAGACAACATTTTGCGCCCCTGTGCCATATTAGTATTACAAAAGGGGCCCCAAACAAAATGTGTGGCACATTCTGTAATATGAATTGTGCTGGCGCTAAATGTGTAACTGTTTAATCTCAAGTGACCATTCCTTCATTTGCATGGAGGCAAGGCCACATGCAAATGAAGGACGCCTTTGAAGTTTCACTAGCACCATGCAAAATATGCAAAGAGGTCATCAGTCAGCGTACCTCACAAAGGCTGCCCCTTGGGAGACACAGGAACCTCCTACATCATTCTGCAGGTGGTGCAGTCACTCAATGCCCCCCTTTAAAAGTGAGACCAGGAACCATGTGTTTTTGCTGAGAGAAGGCACACTGTTCCAGTCCGAGACCGGTGGACATATAACCTTACCCCCAGTGCCGGATTAAACCCTGTGGAGGCCCCTAGGCAGTTGACATTTTGGGGCCCCCTCGCAAATTATCTCCTAATACGTTTAAAATTCTACCAACCAACAATTTTAATAAACCAAGTTTATTACACAAAACTAAACATTACACATATGTAGTTTGCACTGAATGTTTTTACAAACTGACAGCTGAGAGAAGATGAGCTTTTTAGAGATAAAGGGGGTCATTACGACATTGGTGGGCGGCTACCGCCGCCCGCAAAGCGGTAACCGTCGTGCGGCCGCACTCCCGCGGCCCCAATTACGACATTCCCGTTGGGCCGGGGGGAATGAGGCCGCAACATAGGAGCCGGTTCCTAATGGAGCCGGCGGTGTTGCGGCCGTGCGACGGGTGCAGTTGCAACCGTCGCACTTTTCACTGTCTGCTATGCAGACAGTGAAAAGCTGGCCAGGCCCTGTTAGGGGGCCCCTGCACTGCCCATGCCAGTGGCATGGGAAGTGCAGGGGCCCCCAGGGGCCCCACGACTCCCCGTACCGCCAGCCTTTTCCTGGCGGTTCAGACCGCCAGAAAAAGGCTGGCGGTCGGGGACTTGTAATCCCCTGGGCAGCGCTGCAAGCAGCGCTGCCCTGGCAGATTACATCTGCCGGGGCCATTGTGGCGGTAAACCGCCGGCGCCGGCGGTGCGACCGTGGCGTCAAAATACGCCGGGAGGCACCGCCAGCCTGTTGACGGTGCTCCCGTCGTTTTGGCCCTGCGGTTATAATACCGCCAGGGTCATAATGACCACCAAACTGTTTTGTGAATCTGAGGTCTATGGTTTATGTACTTTAAGTTGTTAATGGGTACATTAGTCTTTTCTCTATAGAGTATTTAATGTCAAGTTTTCATTTCGTTGAGTTGATTCATTTTTTCCTATTTTTGGGAAATAATTTAAGAAAGCTTGATTGTAATTTCCTTTCGAGATCAAATAAATATTATTTTGATCCATTGTCGTGGGACCCCTAAAAAGAGTGGGACCCATAGGCCAGTGCGTACTTTGCCTATTTGGTAATCCGGCACTGCTTAGCCCACTGGACAGAGTTAGACAGAGCGTTCTATCTGTAATATGTCCTATACGGACAACGTAGTAAAGAGAAAGAAAATAGCTGATTGTCAATTCTCTCTTGATGACGGTAGGAGAGAGGAGGTAAAAAAGCAAAAGTTTCCAGTTAGGGGGTACCACCTCTGTTCTATACACCTCCAAGACTAATAGCTTAAGAAGTAGAGGGGATATCATAATCCTGTGTTTAGTGTTGATCAGGCACAGAAAGATCTATGCTTATGTTTTTTTTGTGCAAATACATTGTCTACAGCACATACACTGAAATACAAACACCACAGGCTCTGTTTCTCAGCTGTCTCCTTTGCAGCTCATGCTCCAACTAACATGTTCAGAGTTAATAAACGCGCAATAGACAGCACAAATCCAGAGAGAGCAAACTCTGCGCAGCACTAAAAGCAGGATCATGATACGGCCCCAAGATTTGAAATCAGTAACTGAAGAGCGCAGCGTTTATCAAACAATAGGCCATCTTCGTTTCTTCAACAAAGGTAGCAATGCTGTAAAATATCTATATGCCTTTGAGTAATAGAGCAAAGCTACTTTTTCATAAACCTTGAAGACAATTTCTAATTTCTTTACAGTATTTTTAATTTCCAATAACCTGTTTGCCTTATTGTTCTTTCATAGTTTATGAAAGTTCCTCAGTCTTAGAATGTGCTGCGAAGCCAGAGTAATAGCCATTTGCGCTATGTAAGTTTCAAATAGCACACAAAACAAAATGAACACATTTTGGCAGCTCTAGTGTTGAGTCCTAAAAATTCAAACTGCTGAACTCCAGACCAACATATTTATGGTTGATAAATGGAAAGGGTTGAGTTCCTGAATCCCCCAATGGCAGAGTCAAATGTCTCCTTTGATCGTAGGTGACATAACGTGTATTTGTAAAACATTAATTCAGCTTTTGGGGCATCTTGGCACTGAACAATAGATGTTTATTGTTGTCCAAAGAGTACACATTTTATTGGCCCTGGAAGAATAAAAAAGCCTTAGTGGACCCGCTGTTCTTGTGAACTTGTGACCACGAGGATAGCACAGGTCAATAGCGTGGCTTTGTGAGCCGTTGAGCCACCAGACCATAGTCGATACAGGTATCGCTTTTATGTCTAATATTTCAAGTGGTGATTTATGTAGTTCACCATTTTATTATTGATTAGTTTGGTTACTATCATTAAAAACAGAAAAATAAAGACAAAAACACACATTTGACAAAGACAAACCTGAAAAAATGGCTTCATCTTGTAAATGATAAATCGAAAAAAAAACAAGAAAATATGAACAGTTTTGTAAAAGTATTTATTTGCCAATTTGCAGTGTATTTGAGACAGAACGGTCTGCGTGAAATAGAGGCTGGTGCAGCTCACAGCACACTGAATGCTAGTTGCACTTTTATCCAAGGAAAAGAACGTGGGAATCACGCTGGTCTGCTGTCGTGAGAGCGGGCGTGCAGGGTAGCCCCAGGTGTCCAGGGGGCGGTCACACAAGGAATGTAGTCAACATGTGTATCAGCACCACTGAGTGTGGCACTGACAGCTGGAGCCCTCACTAGCAGAACACGCGGCAGGCACTCTAAGCTGCAGGACTGTTGTTGCTGGTGGCAGGCAAAACATTACAGTCAGTCTGTCACGCATTTTTAGAAAAAGTCTGGGGCGCATAGTTTACTGAGACAGACCCGACTTCTCATGTGTGTTAGTCTCGGAGTCACAGGCAGGTCATGTAATCTGATAATGAAATCATGTATTTTTTTTGCCTTGACCTTTCCAGTAAGGTAACAGAAATCCCACAACTTTCTGCTTATCATTTTTAGGTTCCCAAGTGAATCAAATAAATGCAAAATCCCGGTTCCGACGCAGAAATTAAATATGAAAGCTCTTTGTCAATGTAATTCATGCATTCCCCCGTAATTCATTACATCTGTTTGGCTTTGTACATATTCGGAGAAGCACACATTGCTATTTAGCTCAACATGAAATGGTTTGAACTGGGTAGCAACAGAAACTCAGTATTATGCACAGTGTCATAGTTAATTATAAAGGCCAGATAATGGATCGCCATTTCTTCTAAACTTGCCAGTCCAGTAAAATCACTGCTAATATATCATTACCAAATGTTCTATCACTGGAAATTCGAGCACTATAGATAACACACTAGACCCTTCCCGACTTGGAAAAAACACACAGAAACTCTTTATATCTCTCCGCTTCAGAAATCCAACCTAAATAAAAAAAAAAATCTGAAACAAACACAAAATACCACTTAAAATACATCAACTAAAAAGGCGAATAAAATGATGACTGTTTAGCCGGAGGCCATGGGCAACATGTACTCTGTAGTGTTGCGAAGAAGGACTGCGGCCCATTTTGTCAAGTTTGAAAAATCGACAGCTATACAGCTTACCTGTAGCATTTTAAAATAAGGCACACTTCAAAGATCAAGGCCCATATTTATACTTTTTTAGCGCCGCATTTGCGCCGTTTTTTGACGCAAAAGCGGCGCAAACTTACAAAATACAATTGTATTTTGTAAGTTTGCGCTGCTTCTGCGTCAAAAAATGACGCAAATGCGGCGCTTAATCAGTGTAGATATAGGCCCAAATGTGGCCTTCATGTATAGATTTTTTTATTATGAAATTAACATAAAGCAGACCCTCACATCATTAGCAACTTCACAGGGTGCCTCTGAGTGACACATGATTTCAGTAGCCTTCACACGACAACTCGGCGAAGAGACATCACATTAAGAATAGAGACTTGAGCTGGAAACCCTTACATGGGGAAGGTTTCCAACTGCATATGGTGGCTCTAGTCTACACTGTGTTGTACCACTGAGTGTTCTGCAAGGGTACCATGACATGGTGGTGAGCCTCAGACTCATTTATTTCTGTTCGGGAGGATAGTTGGGTCTGCAGAGCCAGTGCAAGTGCTTCAAACACCCCATGCCCCATCATCCACTCCAGGGCCCAACCCTCTCCAAGATTCCTTCCACTTGTAACATTAGAGAGAAATGAATCTGAGAAAGACAGGTCAATGAAGCATGAGAAAATACATTTTGCTTAGCTCTTGACAAATTAATCAGATTGAGGCTGGTCAGAGTAGCAGGATTCCGCCAGTGAGTACTTCTCGTACTGTAGAGAGCTACTTAAACAGGGAATTAAAGACACACTGAGGTTGCTTCAGTGTTTCATGTCATATCATGTGAGCTGGTGCCCAGTTGTGTGGAAAGATGAGTGTCTCCATTTTCTGCTGCTCCACTGTGTAGAACGTGATGGGGGAACTTGCCTTTGCAGATCTGCTAACACATACAGGGCCACTTTCTGTCACACATTATCAACGCTCATTACACTGTCATCTGGTGAAGACCCGCTACCACACAGTGAGCACCAAGTGAGCTGGAAGCCCAAACTTAGATAGGGTTTCCAGCTAATGTGTGGAGGCTTTGTACAGCGCAAATATGTTATTTGCACTACACAGAGCCTCCACAGGTTCGTCTTCAGAAACCCCTGTGTGTGTTTTTGGACATGTAAAGGAGTGACTGCGAATACACACAGCTCCAGCCCCCTCTAATGTTCCGCTATTGTGCACAGGTGTGACATTTTGGAAGCCTGCCATCTCAACAGGCCCCACCACACCTCACAATAGGAAAAAGAAATCAAAGCTGGCAGGCTTGCTTTTGTTCTGAGGCCTTGCGTTGCCCTATGGTTACATTTAGAAAGATGACAGATGGAGCTGTTCACGGGCGCAGGAGAGGACCCCGGACTCCCAGCGGTACAGGGAGAATCCAGGCTTACCCGAGGTGGAGGGGCCCCCCTGAGCCACTCCGGATGTGAGTGTGGGGAGGGGAGCTTAAGCATATCTTTCAGGGTGGAACTCTCAAGTTCTGTTACATCACTGGAGCTGTTATGTCTTTACAACCGGAATAAAGGGCAATTAAGATATCCAGAGAAATGATGAGGCTCAAAACTGACTGGTGGCAATTTGCTGAGATATGAAATGACCAATGCAGGTTGCTGGCACCGCACAGGTTTTTAGTCAATGAGTTGGGTAAGCCTAAGCTTCTCCTTGCCAATGTTGGGCTCAGAACCTGTCCAGTGACCTGCAGGGGAGCAACAAGTGTACACTCATAATGGACACATATCTACTGTCCTTGTCCTGGGATCAGCACATAAAGGGGTGGTGGCAGATACTGGGTTTGAGAATCTGTATGACTGGACATTTTTAATTGTGTCAGACAGTGTGGTCTACTGACCTCTCTTGTCTAACATGCTACCGCTGTGTGTACCCTAGAATCTTGCACCAATATCTGACCTGTACGTCAAGTGTGTTTGTGGAATACATACAGTTACGAGGTAGTAAGGTTCTACTGGTGTATGGGTCGGAGTAATGAAGCCAGTGGTATCCATTTAAGGATGCCCCTGCTTCAGTATGATAAAGCTGCCCAGACTGTGGCAGTGTATTGCCTTCATTTCTGTGGCTGGAGTTTCTGACACTGAAAGGAGGAGGACAGAGACACAATTACCTTTACAAATTCGATGGAGATTTTGTTAGCAAGGATCTGCTGATTAGTTCTTCATGAGTACTGCCATTAGGAAGATGGTAGCGCCTTCCCTTTTGTCTGTACCTGGTTACTGTTCTAGAAAGACTGATAACTACCAGATGCAGAGAACTTACATATTATTGTGTCCAAGGAGTGGGTGCCCCCTTAATGCTACCTTTCGTAAGAAGCAACACTTTACACAATGGCAGTGCCTGGAGATCTGCCTGAGAAGAAGACTTGAAAGGATCCAAACCATTTATATGAGAAATGTATATAAAAGCGAGATTCAAATTTCCCATCAGTACCTAGCTTTTCTTGTCCAAGGAAAAGTGCACATTGTTAACAGGGCTGGTGTCTGCCAGTCACTCACTCAAACGTGAGGGGATATCACCAGAAGTCTGCATTTTCTGCTGGGGAAGCTGAAGGTCTGCCAGGTGTCTAGAATCCTGTCTCTGTGCTGAGGGAGATAGAAAAATTGTTCCTGGCCCTGCAGGAGGAGAGACTGTCAAGAAGAAGAAACCCATTGTGTTCCTTGGTTGTAAAGAACCCAGAGAAAGCAGTATGTATTAGATAGTGAATTGTATTGTGAGTGGTTCTTCAAGCTGTTCTGTGTAGTTCCTACCAGAGAACTGCCCCATTCACTGCACCAAATTAAGTGTAGCGGACAGCCACTGTGGACCATGAACTAATGCTGCCATCACGGATGCAAGGAGATCAAGAAGACACCTGGCCGCTGGCAGCCTGATAGGCCTGGAATGCATTAACTCCACCTCACTGCTGTGAGCCTGATAGGTCTAGAAGGCAACAAAGACACTAGGCCACTGTGAGTCTGATTGATCTGGTATGTTGTAACTCTATGTGACTGCTGTGAGCAAACCTGATCGGCCCAGGAGGCCACCACTGCTGAAGGATATGTGAAGTGGTTGTCCTGCACTGCCCTTGTTGACAACACCCAATTACATAGGCACCAAAGAAAGGCTACAACAAAGACAGAAAACCTGGCAGCACTGCATCACTATCTGACCTGAAAGAACTGGTTCATAGGAATTGCAAGGCTTTGCAGCAAAGGGACTGATATGTGATCAAATGGAGTTGAGCACAGAGACTGGAGACTTTATGCTCAAAGAACATCAAAGGTAAGAACAAGTGATTGAGTTGTACTCTAAGCGTGATGAGGTGCCAAGAATAATCTTCACTTGTGCCTAATTAATGCCTCTGTAAACAAATACTGGGAAATATTGTTCCTATGATTACCCAGGTGGGCAGAGGGTACAGGTTAGAAGCTAGTATTAATGGGAGTTAGGTTCCTGCCACAAAGGATACAGTTGCTAACAAGTGCCTCAAACCCAAGGAGATTCTCCTTCATGCCAATGACATAGGCTTGGTAGCCAGTGGGAGAACATGGTGGTCCCAATTGCTCGGGATGAGACAGAGATCAAGTCAAGTCGTCCATGGCTGATATAGGGGTGGATGTTGCTTGGGTAATGATTTGATTGCCCCAGTTTAGTACCAGGACCAGAAGCGTGCATGGTTTGGACCCGATCAGCTATGTTGACCAGAGCACAGACAGCATGGTATCCTGAGAGTCAAGTGTGGAAAGGATTATGTTTTGCATATTTAGCATGGACATAGTAGGGCAGACCCCAGGAACCCAGTTGTGGACACCATCAACTACTTTGTTAGAGGTCTTGTAGCCCTTGTCTGCCCAGAGGGTCTGCGAACATGGTCTAATATACGGTAATAAGTTATAGAACATTTTTCTGAATTTAAACCACATCAGCAGCAGAATGTGTTACTCATTGAGGAGTATGGGGGTTGTCATTTAGTAACTTCTGTAGCATGATGTATGCTATGCAGATCAGCATTTGGGTGCCTTAGAAATAAAAACAGGGGCACAATATAACATCAAGATCACAATTTTAGTTTCACACACCTTCAACACAGTGCCAGATGAACCTCCCCACAAGATTTATTAAAATGATTGAGACCTAGAAACAGCTCATTGTTGCTGTGAGATCCTCATAGTGTATTTTTCAGTTTACACCTAAATATCCATAGTTAGAAACCTGGTCTAATTCATTACCATTCTATGCTCCACTGCTTCCAAAACTCATGACTTTCCTTTTTGAAGTATTCATTGGTAACTTGTTTTCTTCTACTAGGGTTTTTAGAAATCTTCGTAAGCCCATGGGCAGCTTTATGATTATAATTATTGCAGGATATTTACTAGTGCAATGTTCAGTCTTTTGGAGTCTCCTTGCACTGTGAAATGACTTGAACTGTCCTTATTAAGTTCTACATAATATTGGACAAGACAGAAATTATTGTGAGTTGAAAAATAATGGCGTAGATTTATTAAAGCTTCATGCAACACAGAAGGGAACTTGCAGCGCTGAGAAGCAGAAAGCAGATATTGACTAAGATATGGCACACTTCTGCTCTCTCCTTGTGCTGGCACACTTTTGGCAGCCTAGTGCTTAAGCAATCACTCTAGCATTATAACACAAGGGTGGCTGTGTTGTGGTCAGAATAGCTTTTGCACATGAAGATATACCTTCCTGCACAAAAACGAATCTGCAAGGCTTATTCCTATTTGTATGTATTCTGCAGAATATAGATATTTCTCCTCATTTTTGGATGGCTGGAAAGTAGTCCAGGTTTTTAGCTCACATACCTAAAAACAGCATTCCCATTGTCCAGTTTGGTGTGCGTTGATGGTAAGGGTCTTCAGTGAAAAGTTTACAAAGGGGAAAATGCCTATCAAGATCAGCTCACCTTCATATGGTACAAAAGTAATAGGCATGCTACCTAGTTTGTCTGCTACATACAGATTAAAAAACATGGGGGGCAAAAAAGAACCTTGCTTTAATGCACTAAGGCCCTCATTCTGACCTTGGCGGTCGGCGGAGAGGCGGCGGTCGGACCGCGAACAGACCGGCGGTATTAAAAATGGCATTCTGACCGCGGCGGTCACCGCCGCGACCGACCGCCACTTCCCCACTCCGACAGCCACGGCGGTCATGACCGACGGGCTGGAGTCTGCGCACTCCGGTCCGGCGGTCGACCCAAGACCGCCAACGGTATCATGACCCTGCCTACCGCCACGGTTTCTGGCGTCCGGGAACCGCCATGCGAACCATGGCGGTAGGCACTATCGGGGCCAGGGAATTCCTTCCCTGGCACTGATAGGGGTCTCCCCCACCCCCCACTGCCCCCCGAGTCCTCCCCCCACACCCTCCACCCCCCTGCCACCCCCCAGAGGTGGTACGAACCCCCTCCCCACCCCCACCCCGACATGCACATACACGCACCCCCGACATGCACACACCCCCAACATGCACATATACACACCCCCTACACACACACATACACAACGGGGACACATACCCGCACACATACATGCCGACATGCGCACCCGCCGAACTACACACATTGCCCATAGGCACAGCAGCACTCCCCGCCCGCATGCACGCACTCACACACCCCCTCTACACACTCACACGCACACCCCCATGCATGCACACATCACACAACACCCCCCCAACCCCTCCCCTCACGGACGATCAACTTACCTTGTGCGTTGGTCCTCCGGGAGGTGACAGGAGCCATGGGGAGGTGACCGCCAACAGAAGACCGCCAACAGAAGACCGCCACACAGAAATGTGGGTCGTAATTCTGTGGGCGGTGTTCTGCTGGCGTGGCGGTGGAGGTTGACCAGTCTCCACTTTCCCGCCGACCGCCAGTGTGGCTGCTGGCGGTTTTCCGGCGGAACGCTCCCAGCGTTCAGAATGCGCACAGCGGCATACCGCCGCGGTCGGCGGTCTTCACCGCGGCGGTAACTCGGCGGTCTTGCGAAAAGACCGCCAAGGTCAGAATGAGGGCCTAAGTCTGCCAATGCTAGAAGTTAAAGAGCTTTTATTCCTGCATCAGACCTTATCCATGTTTCTTTGCTTAGTGCAGTGCATTAGATTTATTAATTTCAGGCACATGCCTAGTATTGTTCCCGGGGTATAGATCAGTCCACCCTGTCAATGCTGCGTTGTAATAAACAACACAGAAGGTTAGTTTTATTTTTCCTTTGACAGAGTGGGCGCCACAAGCTTGCTTAGGGCCATTACATTATGAAAAGTGCTTGCTCCTTTCCTGAAAGCTGTTTGCGTTACAGGTAGCAAACTCTTCCTATAAATCCATCTGCTGAGACGACCCAACATCGCCCTATCAAACACTCTCCGGGGGTGTTTTCCCTTCTGAGCTTACAAACGAACATTTCCTGCAATCCTTTCTTTTGTTTACGCCCCACATTATATTTGATTTTGTTTTAAAAATAGTTCTTCTGAGTGGCCACAGTGGTGCTAAATAGCTCAGTGAACTTATGCTGTGGAGAACAATTGGCGTATAGACTCCATAGAAGTGGAGTGGGGCCCTAGGGGCTACTGTACCTTTTGCACAATACTGACTAACAATTCGACCCTTTAGGATCATGCTCTGCAATGGCATATAGGCTTCAAAGTCCCATCCAGTCACATGCATTTCTGCCACTTGTAAATCAACAACTGTCCGATACAAGGTGATAGCAGGAGTGGCCTTGTCTTGAAACATACACAATGTTTAATTCTTGTTACAAGATGGTGGCTAATACATCCTATTCTAAAAGGACACACTGAAGCATACATGTCAACCCACCTGATTCAGACAGGATACTTCTTACTTTAAAACCAAAAATTGCTTTATTTCAGCTTTCCTCAACCCAAATTTGCTTCCACATTATTGTAAATCAAAGGAGCAAATAATGTCTCCTCAATATTTAACAAAATCTCTCTTTTTGGGTCTAGCATACACAGTGCATGCGCTGTGCTGTGAGATGCATTGTTTACAATTCAGAGGCATTGGAACTCACCTGCAACATAAATTTAGTTGTTTTTGTTGCCACTCTCATTTGCAATATTTCGATTCCTTAGCTTCCCTTTCTTTCCTGTGCTAGTTCCTTCCTGGAGCATAAGCCAAGTGCACGTGTTCTTCCTTGTCTTTTGCAATGCAATTTTGATTTTATAAGCTTTCCGGATTTATTTTGGATGCGCAGTCTGCTTTCCTACTTTTAACACAGGCATATGGCTTCTTGTGTATGTTGTTTTCACTCTGTCATCTCTATGGGTGCTTTAGCTGCTTTCACCCACAACTGTACTACTCTATGCTACTCCACTCCCCTCTACTCTACACCTCTCCGCTCTAGGCCACTTCCCTCTACTTCACTTCACTGTATTCTATGCCATGTCATCCTATGCCACCCTATTCTACGTCACTCTACTCCATTCTACAACACTTTCCTCCAATCTATGCCACACTGTACCACTCTACTTTATGCCACTCCACACAATGCAACTCTATAACACTCTACACCACTCCACTCTACACCATTCTATGCCAATCTATGCCACTCTATTCTACGCCACTCCACTTCACTCTGTGCCACTCTACTTTATAGCTCTATAGTCTACACCACTCTATGCCACTCCACTCCATGCCACTCTATTCCATTCCACTCCCTCCACTCTATGCCAGGACACACTACTTCACTCCACCCCACTCTATGCCATTCTGCTTTGTGCCACTCTAAACCACTGTACTCTAGGCCACTCTTTGCCACTCCACACTACTCTACATCAGTCCACTCTATGCCACTCCACTCAACTCTATGCCACTCTACTCTACGTCACTCTATGCCACTCCACTATGTGCCAGTCCACTTTACTCCAGCCAGTTCCACTCTACGCCACTATTCTCCACACCATTCTACTCTACACCACTGTATTTTATACCACTCTACTTCACACATTGGCACTCTACTCTGTCACTCTACATCACTTTACACTACTCTACTTTACACTACCATACTCTATGCCACTCAACTCCACTCTACGCCACTTCCATTCTATACCATTCAATTCTACTCTATGCCAATCCACTATGGCACTCTACACCACTACAATTCAACATAATGCAATGACAGTCTAAAGTACTCTACACTACTCCAACCTATGCCACTCTACCTATGCCACTCTACTCTACACCCCTCTATGCTATTCTACTCTACACCACTCCAATCTATGCCAGCCTACTCTATGCCAATCCACTTTACACCACTCTACTCTATGCCACTCTACTCTACTCCATTCTACTATATGCCACTCTGTTCTATGCAACTCTACCCTAATCAATACCACTCTACTCTATGCCACTCTATGCCACTCTACGCTACTCTATTCTACTCCACTCTAGCCCACCGCATTCTCCTCTGCACTACACCATTTTACTCCTCACAATGCCACTTGATGGCACTCCATGCCACTCCACTCTTCACCATTGTAATCTAAGCCACTCTACTCTATACCACTCTACTTCACATAGTGCCACTCTACTCTACTCTACTCTAAACCACTCTAGTCTACACTGCCATACTCTATGCCACTGAACTCCAATCTACACCACTCTATTTGATGCCACGCAACTGTACTCTACGCCACTCGATGCAACTCCACACAATGCCCCTCAACAGCACTCTACACCACACTGTTCAACACTTTACAGCCCTCTACATCACTTCACTCTATGCCACTCTACACTACTCTACCCCACTCTAATCTATGCTACTCTACTCTACTCCGCTCTGTTCTATGTCATTGTGTTCTATGCAACTCTACCCTACTCCACACCACTCTACTCTACACCATTCTAGGCTATTCCACTCTACTCAATGCCACTCTACTCTATGCCACTCTACTCTATGCTACTCTATTCTACTCCACACCACTCTACTCCACTCCACCCCACTCTACACCACTCTACTCTATGCCATTTCATTCTACATAATGCCACTTGACAGGCTTCTACACCACTCCACTCTTCACCACTGTACTCTACACCACTCTTCAACATTCAGCTCTACACCATTCCACACCACTCTACTCCAATCAGCTCTAAGTCACTCTATTGTATGCCACTCTACAGCACTCCAATTTATGTCTCTCTACTCTATGCCACCCTAAGTCTGTGCCACTCTGCTGCACCCTGCTCTACTTTATGTCATTCCATTCTGCGCCACTTCACTCTACTCTATGCCATTACAAACCACTCCACTGTACCCTATGCCACTCTACTCTGTGCCACTCCACGCCACTCCACACAATAACATCCTATAGCACTCTATGCCATTAGACTCTATGGCACTCCACACTATGCCACTGTATTCTATACCAATCTATGGAACTCCAGTCTATACCACGCAAGTCTATGCAACTCTACTCTATGCTACTCTATGCCATTCTACTCTATGCCACTCTACTGTATGCCACTTTATTTTATGCCTCTCAACTCTATGCCACTCCACTCTCTGCCATTCCACTCCACCTCATGCAACTGCATTCCACTGTACTCCACATCACTCTACTCTATGCCACTCTGCTCTATACCACTCTGCTCCATACAATAACACTCTGGGTACTCTATGCCACTCCACTCTACACCACTCTACTCTACACCAGTCTATTCTATTCCACTCCACTCTGCTCTGCACCACTCTACTCTAAGGCACTCAACTCTACATCACTCACTGCTAATCTTCACCATTTCATGCCACTCTACTGCCCTCTATTTTATTCCACTCTAATCTACACCACTATATTCCATGTCACTCTACTCTATTCCACTCCAGTCCACCCCATTCTAAGCTACTCTACTCTGCACCACTCATCTATGCCATGTTACACCATTCCACTATACTCAATGCCACTCCACTCCACACAATTCCACTTGACAGCACTCAATGCCACTGCACTCTATGCTACTCCACTCTATTCCACTCTACAGCACCTAGGTGAGATCTATTGGCTTTACCAATACTTGTTCCCATGTAATGTCGTGGGATAGATGTTGAGGATCAGAGAAACACAAAATCAATTACAAGGCAGGAGACTATCCTGTTTAAATGGATTTCCTACTATTCTAAGAAGGCACCCTGTATTTATGAAGAACAAGAACTACTAGTTAGACCCTTCAAAATGAAACCTTAGAGGAAATTATTTTTCATAATGGTTTGTTACCTTTTAGTTCTCTTAAAGCAGTATAGTGGAGTTACATGTCTAAAGAGCCTAGTTTCTGCACACCTTGCAGCATAGCTTAGATCTTACTTGTTGTGCTTTGTAGGATGTCTAGTATATGTGCTTTTCAGAAGTACTCAAGTGAGCCCAATATGTAGTTCTTTTTCGCATCTTTAAGGGTTGGTCATGAAAGGAGCCTTAGCATATTTTCTTAATACGTGTTCCATCCTTTTCTCCTAGCACTTCCTCTCATGTTGTCGTTGAGATCATCACTATATCGGTAATGTACTGTGGGTTCTTACCTCGTGTACCTGGCAATCAAGGTAAGCGTATTTTTAAATCTCATTATTACTATTTCAAACCTCTTAACCCTCAAGTATATCAAAACAAATAACATTTTCCAAGAGCACCTTACCATGTGGTAGTTACATTTCAAGTGTATTCACTTTCTATCCCTAAAAATATTTTGCAGCCTTTCCAAATATCAACTTCTACTCCCAATCAACACGACTCCCATATATAATACGTCTACATGGTTACTCATGCTCCTAGTTCATAAACAGTATTTCATTAACTCATCTTCCCTCTGTAATGTGCGCAATAGTAACTTACATTAACATAGTTAGTCCATGCTTGAGAACCTTCCCAAGGCCCCTGTCTGTGTGAAGAACCCTAGTGCTGCGTCCAGGGATGCTGCTGGTCCCCATTGGGGAATTGGAAGAGCAACTTATCCCATACCAGGGTCACATTTATAATACCTGTCCTTAGCCTTAAGAATCTGAGCATGCTAATTTCAGATTGTATTCTAGGCTATGCCACTCTACTCAATGCCACTCTACTCTATGCTACTCTATTCTACTCCACACGACTCTACCCCACTCCATTCCACTCTACACCACTCTACTCCTGTCCCTGAACTCCATCCTTCTAATGGCTGATCGAGTCCCTTTCTACATCACTAAAATGTCTGCCCAAAGTTCTTCCCACTTGATTTTGGAACATCAGTTATCTAATACAACCCCCTGTTTAATTTCCCCATAGGACGGGTACATGGCTTTCCGGCCAGCACCCAACGTGAGCAGTAACTGTGATGAAGGTGAGTGTAAGGTAAGTGTGTGAGTGTCCCTCTCCTCCCTGGAAGCTCTGAGAGAGGCGTGCCCTGCCTGTTGAGACAGACATGAGAGAATTCTAAAAATAAAGATCAATTATTATTGACCTTGCTTTATGTCTAGAAAATGTTATGAAACCACTTCATCACAGAAAAAATGAACCAGACTAGGACACTTTCTCTTTTTTGACATGTGAGCGAAATTGGAGAAATTCTGGTCATTTTTTGCCTTTCCTTGTGCCTAGACCATGTGAAAGCGCTGGGAGTCTTTGTGGATGCGGAATAGCCTACATGTGAAAAGTTTGCCATTGATACATACTAACAGGTGCTAACATAATAGCAGTCTCAGTATTTGCTCATTGTGATCTTGATTTTAGGATATCACATACATAGAAATACCAACAAACTTCAACCAATGACAACTCTTATGATTTTAATATGAGATGAAGTGACTATAAAAAGATAACGACACAAAGCCAAAATTAATTCCCGGACATATTTAATTTATACTTGGTGTCCATTGCTGAAGCTTTGCGGTATGTAACAAGTCGCCTTACACTTAGTGAATATCAACCTTGCTAAACTGACAAGTATGTATCAGTCAACTTTGTTGTTGTTTCCTCGGATGGGACTGGATTAAGAAGCTGACTAATAAATGCTGTAGAAAGTCTGGTAATACAGTTACTTGAAGTGGATTCTCCTGTATTGAAATATAGGTACTGTAATTTGGGGAAAACCAGCAAAAACAATTAGCACGGTATGCGCAGTATTACCAGGTTCGTTCTCAGCAGTCTCACTTCATCTTAACACCTGACAATTGCTCATAACGGTGTGAAGCAGAAAAGGCATCTGGTAGACCTATTACTGGATGGTTTCTTCGCCTCTTTTATCGCAGTTTCATCACCACAGCCATAACCATCTGTCTATCTACCTAACAGCAAGTCGCGACTCGCTGCGCTTACGCAGGGCAGGATGGGTACGGCGCACGGGGGTGGGGGTTTGGAGGGGTTAAAATGTAATTTTTAAAAAAAGTTTTAAAAAAAAGTTTACATGCATGCAGCCGCGCCACTCCGCTCCTCCGTCTCCTCTGCTGTAGGCAGGCACGGGCTCCCAGCCTGCACTGTGGCCAATCCTGACGCTGCTCAGAGCAGTGTCAGGATTGGCTGGGAGTGGCCAGCCAGGGCGCTCCCAGGCAGACTGGGAGCCTGTGCCTGCTCTCTCCAGCATAGCAACTGTAATGCTGGCCTCGAGAGAGCCTACTGCGCATGTGTGTTTGGCCAGCCTGAGATGGAAGTGCACTCCGCTCATATCCTCATCATCAACAAAGCTCCGCCCCTTTAACAAACTAAACGATAATAAACCTGGTTTATTATCGTTTCATATGTTAAAGGATTTGCAGCGGCTGCTGCTGGCGGGGGGGGGGGGGTGATGCTCCTCCGCCCTAACGGAGGTGCTGCAGCTGCAAACATCTCATTGGTCTACTACTGAGGTCCTAATTTGAGTTCCCTGAAGGCCAGAATCTCCAATTCTAACCAGTATCCCCTGTACCTAAATCCAGATACTAGACGTTTCTCATTTCAGAATAGGGTACAGCACACGGACCCGGGAACACTGGTCCCAATTCAATGTGTTTTTCTCCTTGTCAGGAAAATAAAGGGCAACATCGGCACACATTTGCCTGCTTGGAACAGATGGTAAATGTGTTCCAGGGCTAATCTGAGGGCCTTGCTGCTGGGGTCAGAGGGCAGGGGACACTAGTGCATAGTGGGAGAATGGAGAGTTAGAGAGAGACTTCGCTGCTGCCTCATGCTGCAGTTTGAGTATGGGCCGGGGCTGGGCGCAGAATCAGCCTGAGTCTCCTACACCTCTGCCCCAAGCTCGGGTCTGGTGTTTCAGGTCCTGGGATTACCTGGTCCAGAGTTTGTAGACCCAACAATTTTAGAATCAGAGATACCAGGAAAGGTAAAATGGCCAGAAATTCTATTCCCAATTTGGATTCCGCTCTGGGCCACTGGTAAAGAAGGCCCAAGAGGTACAAAAGGGTGTGTTGAGTAACCACCAAATATAAATTAGAAAGAATAATTTACCACTACAACATGTCATAATTGAAGTGTGTTATTATTAAATGCATAGGTCACTTGACCACCATGAATGCAATAAATGCTCCAAGCACACTAAAAAGTATCTCCTAAAAAGCCTCAAAGCAATCTATGTTGCTTGCAGCATCAAAACCTCTTAGCTAGTATTCAAGAGATTCAGTGATTACTGTGCAACCATAAAAAACATAAACAGTAATGAACGGTGTTGAATCGTTTCATCTTGAAGTAAAGCAAGAACAAAGCCTCACAACTCCCCGCAGCAAGATAAATATTGCAAACCGCAAAAGAGTTTGTCATTACAGAGATAAAACACGGGAAAACTGCAGCCAAAAGCTGAACTAGTTAATCTAGCCTTTGTAATATATCTGAAACACTGCGCTAAATCCAATTTCAAAAGCAAATAGATGGCAGAAAACCCCAAATGCTTTTATCAGACGGTGTTTATAGAAGCAACACACAACAGGATTTCGTTAAATGTGTACATTGAGCCAGATCAAACTATAAGTCAAAACATCTGTGTCCAAGTTAATCTTGGATACACCATGGAGCTTATTTGTATTGTGTGTTTCCTTGCTTGACCATTTAGATGGGGCTCCTGGGGGATATAATTCGCGTGAGCTTTTAGTTAAGTGCACCAATGCAATAGGTCTATGTGAAACAATATATTTTAAAGTCGTCCCGAAAGATTCCGAAATCTAATAGCAATTACCCAAAACCAGTATTGTGGGAAAAGAAAAAATGAACTAACTTCTCTTCTACAAATGTGTGCTGATCACTCCTAGCTTGCCAAGGGCCTCACGCTGCATGACATTTTTTTATTATTAAAATGCCTTTTATGAGTAATAATCACATTGTGAAAAATCATATGTGGCTTCCTTGTGGGTTTATCCGCTTCCCCCACAATATTAACAGCGGCATGAGACCACTTACTTTTAGTAAAAACTTGAAAAAGCTAATTTATTATTATAATGTTTCCAAGAGACAGAAAACTAGCAACAAAATAAAGAATTGTTTAATTCTCTGATTTTTTCCTACTCCTTCCTTTATTTTTTGTTATTCTGAATAGCTCGTGGAAAGCGCGCATCTGTTTTTGGTATGACTTTGTAACAATTTAGGGTGGGTGGTCAATGTCTTTCTGAGCCTTTGTGTTGGGTTAAATCTGTTGCACTGCATGGCATGTCTGCTGGGTTTCGGAGTAGGGCTAATATGGTTGCCCAATGCCTTTTCCCTTTGCGCGTAGTGGGGGCTTTACTTGGAGATGTATAGTTTGCCTACTGAAGAGTGACATGCTACTTCATGCATGGCCTTTAGCACTAAGGTGGCTGCATAACATTGTAGTGTAGGTGCATGTAACGTTCACTGTTGAGTAAATATTCTAATGGTCTTGGTGTTTGGTACTGAGACTCAATGCCATTTGCTTGGCCTTCAGAGCTGTGGTGAATGCGAGAAAATGGTGTGTGGGTGTGCATGTTGGTTTGGCTAGCCTTCTTAGGACAGCCAAACGGACATGAGCATTTACATTGCTCCAACCCAGCTGTGTTTTAAAGCTGGGTGGAGAAAAGGCACAGGCTCCCTGTCCGTGAGCGAGCGTTAAACCAGTCCGCTCAGTTCTCATTAAAGAAAAAACAAGTTTGTATATATAGGGATGCAAAGGCCCTGCAAACCCACCCAATCGTGTGCTGAGATCTGATTGGCTGCCAACATTTCAGCAAGGAAGTGTTGACAGCCATGTGGGGACTTGGCTTCAGTCGAGTCCCTGAAAAAAAGATGAAAATCTTGACCCCTTAGCTCTGATGCTGGGGTCCTAAAGTCATCCGAGCAAAAAAGCATTTTTTAAAAAATTTAATCGGGATTCGCAACGCTCCTTCCCCCCCAAAAATGTAAATGTTTAGGCCCGGCTCTCTGGGGAATAGGGTCCCTGGAGTGAGATTGGCTTTGGGGAAAGGGAGGTCAGGCAGCCCCATCTCACCCCACCAAAAATATTTATGCTGGGTCCTGGGGGCTGCGGTACCTGGGGCCAATATCAGCCTGTGGAGTGGGGCCATGGAGGGTTGGGTGGTTATAGGGGTTTGCTGTGCTCAGCATGGGGTTGGGTGGTTATAGGTAACCCCAGCCACCAAAGGCCATGAACGGCGGTGGTTGGATTAACATATAGGGGGTCATTACGACCCTGGCGGTCCATGACCGCCAGGGCCGGGGACCGCGGAAGCACCGCCAACAGGCTGGCGGTGCTTCCTGGGCCATTGCCGCGGTCAGAAAAGGTCAATCAGCGGTTTCCCACCGGTTTACCCCTGGCCCAGGGAATCAAGCAGCGCCGCCATGGGGATTCCGACCCCCTTCCCGCCAGCCTGTTCCTGGCGGTAATTACCGCCAGGAACAGGATGGTGGGAACGGGTGTCATGGGGCCCATGGGGGCCCCTGCACTGCCCATGCCACTGGCATGGGCAATGCAGGGGCCCCCTAACAGGGCCCCATAAAGATTTTCACTGAAAATCGCGACGGGTGCCACTGCACCCGTCGCACCCCTTCAACTCCGCCGCCTCCATTCGGAGCCGGCTTCATTGGTGAAGGGGCTTTCCCGCTGGGCCGGCGGGCGGCCTTCTGGCGGTCGCCCGCCGGCCCAGCGGGAAAGCCGGAATGGCCGCCTGGGTCTTTTGACCGCGGAGCGGTCATTCGGCGGGAACCGCTTGGCGGGCGGCGACCGCCGCCCGCCGCGGTCAGAATGACCGCCATAGTAATGAAAATACTATGGTGGTCATTACAACCCTGGCGGTCGATGTTAAAGCGGCGGTAAGACCGCCAACAGGCTGGCGGTAAAAAAAATTGAATTATGACCGTGGCGGAAACCGCCAACAAACACAGCCACTTTAACACTCCAATCGCCACGGTGGTACAAACAAACAGCATGGCGGTCACCACCAACAGACAGGCGGAGGACAATGTACCGCCCACAGTATCACAACCAACCAATCCGCCACCTTTTCCGGGACGGATTCACCACGAACAAAAACACAGCGGAAACTGGACTTCGAAGGGAAAACGCTCACCTCTACACACCCCATGAGGAACCAGGACGCCATGGAACCAGAGCTTTACATTTTTCCAGCCTTTATCTTCTTGCTCCTCTACCAGGAGCACGAACGCCGGCGGCGAAGACAACGGTGAGTACTGCACCTACGACACA
This sequence comes from Pleurodeles waltl, assembly GCF_031143425.1. Taxonomy (NCBI): domain Eukaryota; kingdom Metazoa; phylum Chordata; class Amphibia; order Caudata; family Salamandridae; genus Pleurodeles; species Pleurodeles waltl. The sequence goes on along the minus strand of NC_090438.1, from coordinate 622,240,403 downwards.
GGGGAGGAGGGAGGGAAAAAATAGGGACACACACACACAACACGCAACACACCCACCCCCACCCTCACCCACGACAACACACACACTAATACATATTGATACATTACAGTTACATCCTCCAACCCCCCCGGAAGAATGCAAAGACAAAAGGAAATGAGTGTAACCATTGTAATCTATTTAAATCCAGTCCGCAAAAATATATATACACTATAAACAAATATATACACCAAGAATAGAAGTCCAGGTATTGCTCCATTTAAGTCAGTGGAACAGTGGGCCCACACTGCATGGTTGAGGCCCACACAAGGTAGCCGAACATGGCGGAGAGAACACTGCAGGGGCATCAGATAGAAATAAAACAGGCACCTCAGGGGGAAGGGAAAGGGGGGCACCTCAGCCGGTTGAGTGCACGATGCCAAATCCACGAGGGGGCCACATGCCCACTGTTCAATCCTGGGGAGTGCAAAGCCACAGTCTCACAAGTCTCTACAGTGGGTGGTTTGCCCACTGTTCAATCCTGGGGAGTGCAAAGCCACAGTCTCACAAGTCTCTACAGTGGGTGGTTTGTCCACTGTTCAATCCTGGGGAGTGCAAAGCCACAGTCTCTCAAGTGGATAATAGTCTCCACTGGTTCTGGAGGGGGCCTTGTGCCCAGAGTGCTTCATCCTGCCAAGGACAGAGGTAGTGGATGTAAATCCCCACTGGTTCTGGAGGGGGCTTTGTGCTCAGAGTACTTCATCCTGCCAAGGACTGAGGTAGTGGATGTGAATCTCCACTGGTTCTGGAGGGGGCTTTGTGCCCAGAGTGCTTCATCCTGCCAAGGACTGAGGTAGTGGATGTGAATCTCCACTGGTTCTGGAGGGGGCTTTATGCCCAGAGTGCTCCATCCTGCTCGTGGCGGACTCAGTAGCATCAGTGCTCTTGGCGCTCATGGGCCAGCGGTGCTTGTTGCGGCGGTGTCCTCTTCAGCGGTGCTGGTTGCGGCGTTGTCCTTGGCAGCGGTGCTTGTGGCGGCGGTGTCCTGTTCAGCGGTGCTTGTGGCGGCGGTGTCCTGTTCAGCTGTTCAGCGGTGCTGGTGGCGGTGGTGTCCTTGGCAGCGGTGCTTGTGGCGGCGGTGTCTTGTTCAGCGGTGTTTGTGGCAGCGATGTCCTGTTCAGCGGTGCTTGTGGCGGCGGGGTCCTTGGCAGCAGTGCTTGTGGCGGCGGTGTCCTGTTCAACGGTGCTTGTGGCGGTGGTGTCCTTGGCAGCGGTGCTTGTGGCGGGGGTGTCCTTTTCAGCGGTGCTTGTTGCGGCGGTGTCCTTGGCAGCGACTCACCTGCTGGCAGTCCTGTCTGGGCCTGCGGGGCTGCTGCTGGCGTTCCTGTCTGGGCCAGCGGGGATGGTGCTGGCGGTCGCATCCTGGGCTGCGGGGCTGGTGCTGGCGGTCCTGTCTGGGCCAGCGGGGCTGTTGCTGGCGGTCGCCTCCTGGGCAGCGGGGCTGATGGCGGTCGCCTCCTGGGCAGCGGGGCTGATAGCGGTCGCCTCCTGGGCAGCGGGCTGATGGCAGGCGCCTCCTGGCCAGCGGGGCTGATGGCAGTCGCCTCCTGGCCAGCGGGGCTGATGGCGGTCGCCTCCTGGCCAGCGGGGCTGGTGCTGGCGGTCGCCTCCTGGCCAGCGGGGCTGATGGGGGTCGCCTCCTGGGCAGCGGGGCTGATGGGGGTCGCCTCCTGGGCAGCGGGGCTGATGGCGGTCACCTCCTGGCCAGCGGGGCTGGTGCTGGCGGTCGCCTCCTGGGCAGCGGGGCTGATGGCAGTCACCTCCTGGGCAGCGGGGCTGATGGCGGTCACCTCCTGGGCAGCGGGACTGATGGCGGTCTTCTCTGCCGTGCTGATCTTCCCAGACTTGCCGGGTTTCTTGTGCCCCTTCCCCACCTTGGAAGGTGTCACAGCTGACTCCACACTCCCACCTGTACCCATGGGAGCAGCTTTGGTGGCTGGTGTCTTCCCCCTCTCCCGCCGGGCACTGGCCAACTTTTGATGCTTGACAGGTGGGGGACTGTCCGTGCTGTGGCTCCTTGCCACACTGGCTGCCTGGTGCACTCCAGAGTCTGGTGACTACTGGCAACACTGATCCCGCCGATGTCGTGGCTGAGGTGCTAGGTTGGGACCTGGAGAGTCGGGCCCTAGGAGACTGACAGGGTGGGGGAGGTGAGGGAAAGAGGTCAAGGGTGGACAGGAAAAGTTTCTTGGGAACACTGGGACAGGTAGCTGGAGGGGGTTTGGGAGTGAAGGAAGAGGTCGTGGTTGTAGGAGGTGTACGTTTGGTGACTTTGGGTGAAGGTGCATGTGCTGGAGGCTGTCGTGAGGTGGATGGCTGTTGGGTGGGTGTGTGCCTGCGTTTGTGTACCTTGGGAGGTGGCGTCACAGACACACTGGGAGAGCACACAGGGGATGTGTGAATGGTAGTGGGGGTGGTGACCTCACGTGAGCGGGGTGTGGTGGTGGGTGTGCTGGTGATGGAAGTAATGGCTGTAGATATAGTGCATGCAGGTGTGAGTGGAGACGAGACTGGGAGGGAGGAGGGAGACGAGGAGGAGGGGGACACAGTGGAGGCAGTGGATGTTGCTAGGTCTGCATGTGTGTGATGTTTGCATGAGTGCCTGTGGGATGTGTGGTGCTTATGTTTGCCTGATCTTCCTTTGTGTGTTGAGGTGTGTGCATGCTGGTCTGATGGTGTGCTTGGGGTAGGCTGATGTACAGGGGTGTGGGTCTGGGTGGAGGAAGTTGGAGGGGGGACGCTGAAGACAGGGACAATGGCAGCCATCAGTGCTGAGGCCAGAGTCTGAAAAGCTTGCTGAAGGGCTGCCTGACCAGAATGAATTGGTGTGTTGCCACTGCCTCTCTACACCCTGGATGGGATTCAAAATAGTAGACTGCCCAACAGTGAGGGACCTGAGGAGGTCAATGGCCACCTCATTGAGGGCAGCAGGGGTGACTGGGGCAGGGCCTGAGGTGCCTGGGGCGAAGGAGATGCCCACCCTCCTGGGTGAGCGGGCACGGGGCAAAGGCTGAGGGGCTTCTGGGAGGGCGGTGCTGGTAGGGGGGGTGACGGCTGTACCTGTAGATGCTGGGGGCACAGATGGGCCCGCCACCACAAGGGAGCTCCCATAAGAGGAAAAGTCTGTATCACTGGTGTCAGCTCCTGTCCCTGCCGTGGAGCTCCCCTCGCCCTCCGTCCCACTGGTGAAATCAGACTCCGTAGTGTCGCCCTCCAGGGCCATGTGGGATGCAGCTCCCTCCTGCTCCAGTGCCACTGCTCCTCCGCCTGATGATGCTAATGCACACAAGAACAAGGAGACCACAAAAAGGGGGGACGACGACAGAAGAAAGACAGGTTGAGTGCATGCATTACCGCTACCATTGGCGGACACGACAGACACAGAAGCCCCCTGCACTACGCCGCACACTTGGGGTCCACTATTCAATCCCTGTGACATGGTCTACAAGGCTATGGCCGACATCTGCACACATGGATGTCACAGGAGCCTGACTAGGCGTAGTTGGCACTGTACACAGGTGGGGTGGGGTGCCACAGGGTCTGCCTGAAAAAGGGTACCTAACTAGCACACTCGCCCTGGCCTAGGGAAACCCACAGCCTACCTCCCCCACCCAGACACCTCCACTGCACGCTGAATCAGCAGATTGAGAGTGTACTCACCCCCTTGTTGCTACTGTGATGCACTCAAGCACCCATTCAACTCCGGGTACGCCACCGCCAGGATCCTGAACATCAGGGGGGTCATGGTGCGACGGGCACCCCTCCCATGTTGGGAGGACATCCCCAGCTGGGCCTCCGCCATCTTCTTGCTCCAGTGGCAAATGTCCTCCCATCTCTTACGCCAGTGGGTGCTCCGTCTGTGATAGACCCCCAGGGTCCAGACGTCCTGCCAATGGCACGCCAAATATCCTTCTTCTTGTGGGCGCTGACTTACAGGAATTGTACAGGGGAAAAAGAGAAGTTATTACCAACTGCACCGTCACAGTCATTGGCCCGCATCCCTACCCTTGCCATGTGGCACATGCACTCACCGTCGTTTCATGCACGCCTCATTCTCCCCCCACTATCTTTCATCCACCCCACTCCACACAGGCATAGCCCATACAGCATGCTCCCAGTGTACTTACCTGTTTGTCTGGAGGACCCTAGAGTAGCGTGTACTGGGGGAGGACCCCATCCACGAGTTTCTCCAAATCCTCCGATGTGAAGGCAGGGGCCCTTTCGCCAGACGCACGAGCCATTGTCTCTTCCAGACTGAGGTCACAGCAGCACTTGCAGTGTAGGTCCTCTCCTGTCGAAGATCAGGTATCGAGTGATTGAACAGATAGAAAATGGAGGTCATGTCCGCGGCGGTGCGTACTGTCCCCGCTGGCGTACATCGTCATTGGCTCCTGGGACCCATAGGGTCCAATGTTAACCAATGCAGAATTGCGCCGCTGTCTTCGACCGCCAACCGCAAAGGTGTACAACGCCAGCGCAGTTACCTCACATCCCATTGTCCCACTTTACAGGTCAGGCAGCCGCCATATCAGGGGCCCACATGGCTTTATTTTTAACTGCGTCACACGTACCTAGGCCTTGCCTCAACACTCATACATGCAAATTTCGGATTATGAATCGTGTTCTGTGTAAGCTGTGTGTACGTACCTCTGAGTTGGTTGACTCTGTGCTCGCTATTGTCCTTCATAGGCACCGTCCGCTGGGACATGTGAAGAGATGGCGGCATCCTCCGGTGTACAGACCGCTGGTGGACCTGTCGACAATGGAGGAAAGACATGTAATCATCACCTACAGGCTTGATCATGCCACAATCCTGGAACTGTGTGCCCAGTTGGAGCCAGACCTGATGTCAGCTATCTGCCATCGCACAGGAATCCCCATTCAAGTGCAGGTGCTGTCAGTACTCCATTTCCTTGAAAGTGGGTCATTTCAAACAAAGGTGGCCATAGCATCAGGGATGTCCCAGCCTATGTTTTCCAACGTGTTGTCCAGAGTGTTGTCTGCCCTGCTGAAACACATGCAGAGCTACATCGTTTTCCCTCTGGTGGAGGATTTGCCTACAGTGAAAGATGACTTCTATGCCCTGGGACATATCCCCAACATCATGGGTGCCATCGATGGGACACATGTGGCCTTGGTCTCCCCGCAGGAGTGAACAGGTGTACAGAAACCGGAAGAGCTATCATTCGATGAATGTGCAAATGGTGTGTTTGGCAGACCAGCACATCTCCCATGTGAATGCCAAATTCCCGGGCTCAGTGCATGACGCTTACATCCTGCGGAATAGCAGTATCCCTTATGTGATGGGGCAATTCCAGAGGCACCGTGTGTGGCTATTAGGTGAGCACCTGGAAGCAAGTCAGTGGGAATAGTTGTCTGGGTCTGGGGATATCCCTACTGGGTAGTGTGTGCCTAACAGTTGTCCCTCGCCTTTTTCAGATGACTCTGGTTACACCAATCTGTCATGGCTACTGACCCCAGTGAGGAATCCCAGGACAAGGGCAGAAGAACGCTACAATGAGGCCCATGGGCGAACTAGGAGGATTATAGAGAGGACCTTCGGCCTCCTCAAGGCCAGGTTCAGGTGCCTCCATATGACAGCTGGGGCCCTATTCTACTCACCAAAGAAGGTATGCCAGATCATCGTGGCCTGCTGTATGCTTCACAACTTAGCTTTGCGACGACAGGTGCCTTTTCTGCAGGAGGATGGTCCAGATGGAGGTGTTGTGGCAGCTGTGGAGCCTGTGGACAGTGAAGACGAGGAAGCAGAAGAAGAGGACATTGACAACAGGAACTTGGTTATCCTGCAATACTTCCAGTGAGACACAGGTAAGAAGGCAAACCTTCCTACTACATGTACTTTAACACTACTACCTCTCTACTGTCTGTCCTTTTCACCCGGTGTTTGGTCACTGAGTTGTCACTTTCCCTTACGATTTCACAGATGTGGGTCCCACTGTGTGACATCTGCTTTGTTTCCTCAAGGACTAGAGCTGTGTGACAAAGGTATGTTGACATTACAATTGAAAGAGCATTTTGTCACTGTAATTGCTAATACACTATTTCGAAATCACAGACAGACTCCAGATTGTTTTGTGCTTTAAGGGTGTTTATTTAAGGGCTCAATATTGGAGGGTGCTGTAAAATGGGGAGGGGTGATGGTGGAGGAATGTCCATGGCAGAGTTCAGTCTATTAGTCTCACAGGTGCATTGCCCAAAGGGGCATAGGAAGTGGAGCTGGGGCCGTTGATGTATGGACAGGGTGACAAGGTGGGACAAAAGGATGACATTCAGGGCAGTCTCATTTCTTGGCGGGGGTCTTGGCATCGTTATCTGTCTTTGTCCTGGATCTCAGGGACCGTTTGTGGGGTGGTTCTCCATCTGCAGGGGATGGGGTGCTGGTGTGGTGGTCCTGTCGCAGTGCCTCCTGCCCACTAGCGCTGGCGGAGGTGGTGGGCAGTTCATCGTCCAGGCTAGTGTCAGGGGCCCCTTGTTGTGCCACAGTGCCCCTCCTGGTGTTGAGGACTTCCTTCAGCACCCCTACGATGGTGCCCAGGATGGAATTGATGGATCTGAGTTCCTCCCTGAACCCCAAATACTGTTCCTCCTGCAGCTGCTGGGTCTCCTGAAACCTGGCCAGTACCGTTGCCATCGTCTCCTGGGAATTATGGTATGCTCCCATGATGTTGGAGAGGGCCTCGTGGAGAGTGGGTTCCCTGGGCCTGTCCTCCCCCTGTCGCACAACAGCCCTCCTAGTTCCCCTGTGTTCCTGGGCCTCTGTCCCCTGAACGGCATGCCCACTGCCACTGCCCCCAGGTCCCTGTTGTTGTTTGGGGTGGTGGGTTAGCCTGGGTTCCCTGCAGTGGTGGACACACTGCTGATTGACGTGTCCTGGGGACAGAGGTAGGGGCCCGCTGGGTGGGTGCTGTGCTGGTGTTTCCAGAGGGGGGAAGCTCTGTGGTGGCCTGTGACTGTGTGAGGGGAACCAACTGTCCTGAGGTCCCAGATGGGCCAGGCTGGTCGTCTAGATCCAGTTGGACAGAGCTGCTGTCATCACTGTGGGCCTCTTCTGTTGGTGGTGTGGACATGTGTGGACCCTCCTGTGCGGTGACGTTGGGTAGGCGTCCTGTACGAGTGTAAAAGCATGATTATTGCATCTGTGTGTACCATGGTGTGCAATGGGTGGGTGACCGTGTACCCCAGTGCTTGCATTCCTGTGTGGGACCTTGTGTGATGATGGTTTAGGGGGGTGTATGGGTATGTGCCGTGGCCATGCATTGGTGATGAGTGTCCATGCTTTGGTGTTGCATGCAGGGCTTGGTGTTGGGATGTGTGGTTTGTGATAGTGGGACATGTGTGAGGAGTTGGAGTGATGGGGGTGAGGGCGAGGGTGGGGGTATGTGATAGCATGCAGGTAGGGTGGGGGATAAGGTAGTTAAGGTTTGACTTACCAGAGTCCATTCCTCCAGCTACTCCTTCGAGGCTCTCAGGATGCAGAATCACCAAGACTTGCTCCTCCCATGTTGTTAGTTATGGGTGAGGAGGTGGGGGTCCATCGCCAGTCCTCTGAACCGCGATGTGGTGTCTGGATACCACGGAACGCACCTTCCCCCGTAGGTCGTTCCACCTCCTCCTGATGTCATCCCTATTTCTTGGGTGCTTTCCCACTGTATTGACCTTGTCCACGATTCTTTGCCATAGCTCCATCTTCCTAGCTATGGAGGTGTGCTGCATCTGTGATCCGAATAGCTGTGGCTCTACCCGGATGATTTCCTCCACCATGACCCTGAACTCCTCCTCCTAGAACCTGGGGTGTCTTTGCCGTGCCATGGGGTGTGTGGGTGATGTGTGGGGAAAGTGTGTTGTGATATGTGGGGTAATATTTAGTGGTGTGTTGTGCGGGGTGCATGGATGTTATGTGGGTGATGGTGTTGTGTGCCTGTGGATGCTTGGTTGTAGATTGTAGTGTCTCTCTCTGGCCTTCTTTCTGGATTTTGGTCGTAGGGGTTTGTGGGTGATGTGGGTGTGTGTTTTATATTGTATTGGGTGTGTGGGAGTGGTGTGTGTATGTGTATCAGGTGTGTGTATTTTGAATTGTCCAATGTGGTAGTGTTTTGTATATGTGTGTGTATTTTGATCATGGAGGTGTGTACCGCCAATGGAATACCGCGGTTAAAAGACCGCCACGTGGATTCTAGGGTCGTGATAGCGTGGGCGTATTCCTGTTGGCGTGACGGTGGAGGTTTGTTTTAGCCTGTTTATCACTGACCTTTGGTGTGGCGGACTCGTGTGGGTGTCTCAATTTTGGCGGATTCCGAGCTGTGGGTCATAATGGCCGTGGCGGAATTCCGCGGCCACGGCGGTGTGTTGGCGGTCTTCTGCCCGGCGGTAAGCGGTTTTTACCGCCAATGTTGTAATGACCCCCTATATGTTAAAAAATCCATAGAAATTCACTCAAAAAACCATGGGTTACAGGGAAGTTATAGTTTGCCTCCCATTTTAAACATGCAAAACCATTTCACCTGTAATAATTAGAGTTATCTCAAGAAACTATAACTTGTGCCCTAAGGTAACTATTACTCCAACCCCCGCCATGCACAGTTTTTTCCTCAAAAATGTTACTGCAAATATTACATTGATCTTATTAAGAATGTCATCAAAGATATTATGAGTGCCATAATTTGTGGGGTAATTTACAGAGCATTGCAAGGGTGCGAATTATAGTTACCTTGGGGTACGAGTTATAGTTACCTGAGAATTTCTATGATTTTGTATGTTTAAAATGGGAGCCTAACTTGGTTTTTAAATGAATATAAATGTATATGTTTTTTTTTTAAAAATAGAGGTTTTACTTACCTGATAAATACTTACAACTTTGTTGGAAAGGCATACGTGGGAAAGACTTGCCTGATAAAGGCAATGCATGTGTGCTAAAGGTATTGCATGGCAGCGACCTCGTTGTAAGTGATGTTTACTGAAGATCAGTGGTCTGCTGGAGCAAATTTCCACAGGACTGAATTTTTTAAATCTTTAACCAAAGTCACTACTGAGGAAATATTTAGGGAATAAATGTAAACTTGGATTCCAGTTCAATGAATAGGCACTGTGGACCTGATCACGATGCATGCATAAACACTGGTGCAAATTGCCACATACTAAGGGCACGATTTAGATCTTGGTGCAGGGGTTATCTGAGGCAAGAGTGAAGGATATCCCGTCCACTGAAATCTAAAAACATAGAAAACAATGGTATTTAGATTTTGACAGACGGGACATCTGTCACCATTGTGATGGAGTAACCCCTCCGCCGAGATCTAAATCAGGCCCTCGTTTTCATTAACATCGCAATTAGCAGGTGTGTCATTTGCACCCTGTTATGAGTTAAGCACATGAGAAAGAGGGAATAGTACACTAGAAGTGCATGTTATTCCTCATTCCAAGGTGCACAAGTAGTGCATGTACTCCCAAGAGTCCCAAATCTAATCCCCAATGAGAGTTTGCAAGCAAAATAGGGGAAATAGTGCCTTCGAATGAACATGTCAGTACTGCAGGAGAATATGCAGCTATGCCTGATCATCAGTGGCTGAATGCGTGTAAGTGGGAAGGCTGCTAAGGAATTCACAATTTACCATCACCACAAAATTACCAGTTGTCGAACAATAATTATACTTTGGAAAGTAAACGCCTCTCTTGCGGGATGTTTTCTCAGGAAACACAGTAACTCCTTGTCATGTGTATATTTATTTTATGAATGAGGATAAACGGAACCTTTAAAAAGTGAAATTCATCGCCAATATGTGACCTAAACAGATGGGATCCAATCCGCATTCCACGAATTTTGCCGAGGCATGATAATGTGACTGCTGAGCAAAGACACCGTGAAACAACATGCAAATGGGAAATGTAAAAGCTTTGTTTATTGCTGGGTCTCAGAACATTCAATCAACGTGGAGCAACAAGGGCCAAACTAAAATTAGAGTAAAAAATGTTCTTTAGGGAAACATTAGAGCTCCGCAGAGACGTGTGAGAGCGCAAGGCTCAGGAGATGGAGCTTCTGGCTGCAAACCAATCTCCCTTTAACTCCTTGTGCAAATGGCCCGTGTGGATAACGTTAACAAAATTATGAATGGCAAGATTTTAGGAAAAACATACCTATTTATATGGCTATATTTAAGGGTAAAGAACAGTCATGGTGATTAGAGTTTAGAGGGGTCTCACTAGGGTTACTAGATGTTTTATTCCAAAACTTGTACAAATAAAATGTACCAAACCCCTTTCACGAAATTGTTTCCTCCGGGAATATTGCAAGAACTGATGGTCACTTGCAAGACCGACACTGTAAGTGATAAAAACATTCACACCACGGTGAACATTAATTACCCTGCTTGTAACTTGCGTTTGTTAACACTCCTATGTGGAAAGGAGAAATCTGTTCGTTGAAGTTGCCTGCGTTAGAATATCGAGTTTTAAATATGATGCTAAAGAAATAGCACGAAAATACTGGCCACCAAAATATTGACAAGGTAGGAGTATACAATTATGTGTAGGTTTAATATACTTAACTCCATGTTTTCATACCGTCAAGGTACATAGATGTGGAGTAATGTTTAGTAAATCTGTACTTACCAGTATATAGCTACCTCCACAATATTTTGGCTCTCTATTTTTTGCCACTTTATCCGTGTAGTACTATATTTCTACCGTCGATATTCTGACATTCAACACATTGTAGAGAGAGATGGTAGCAAGCTGCTTTTCACATCTCTTGTCGATTTTCAGTGACAGAAAAACAAGAAAAATAAAACATGTACTAAATCCAAATATGAAAGATGATGACCTCCTCCAGCTTCATGGCCTCTCTCATAACTGTTGAAAAGAAGTCCTCAATCTGGAGACGAGTAAGGCACTTGCAGCCTGTAAACAAGGCAGACAGGGCCTGATTTAGAGTCTGGCGGATGTGTTATTCCATCACAAACATAACAAATATCCCGTCTGCCTTATCACGATTTCGATATGATTAAATGTGGTAATACAGCGAACCGGATATCCGTCACGTTTGTGATGGAGTAATCCCATCTTCCATACTCTAAATCAAGCCCATAGTTGCCACAATCCATTCTTATTTGCAATAGGCTCCACCCTCTCTACTACCCATAAAACTACTTAGACTCACTAAGAGCACCTTGATATGATCCTTTATGCTGATGAACTGCTCAGGATGCAGGGAGTGTGAAGCCTACGTCAGGCAGGCCTTTAATTCCACCGGGCATTACCCCTGTGGGCTGGAGCCCTTGGAGGCTGGTGTTGAAAGCCCAGGGTCGCTCCTGGTGCCTCCGTCACTTTCTCCAGCTCCCCAATGCTAATTGCAACAGGCATGGGGAGGCTTCAAGAGAAAGAGTGAGGGAGGGGAAAGGCAGACATAAAGTGATCACAGATGGAAAAGAGAGAACGGAGACAAGGAGAGAGAAAGAATGAAAGGATGGAAAGAAAGAGACTGTGGGTTATGTACTAAAGCATTTTCCCATAGACACAGAATGGGTAAAATCCTTTGGTACATCTGGCCCTGTGTGATTAGATGAAGGGAATGGGCTGGTTTGAGCATTTCTGCCGTGGCTGCTATTGGTTCCCCAGTACTAGTGCTTAAGTTGAGCCAGAGGTTTCCGGTGGGGGCAACCAGCTCATATTTTTGGGGACTGCCACTTATTTCTCCACATCAGATATTTAGTGTGTCCTAAAGAGGGAACAGCACTCAGACCAGAAAGGCAGAGGAAGAGTAAAACACAAAACCGTGACACAGGGAGAAAGCATGGACCTGAGAAAGTAAGGTAAAAGGACAAAGAGTGTTTGGTAGTGGATTAAAGAGGCATGAGGTGGATTCAAGCTACACAGCTTTGGTATTGAGCGTGCCTATGTTTAATTGCGCCAGCTGCAGACTTCTGAACAGAGCCTCGGCACCAGCACTTTTTCTTTTACATTTTACAAATTAAGCACTGCTCAGTACAGCCCTGAACCCCAGCCTTTGAGTAAAGATGAACACTGGTGAGTAATTATGATATTATAAAGAAAGAATGTGAGTTTAATTGATACTACTATGTTTTTCCCTATCCTTAAGGGCAAAAACTATTTAATAAAGCGTATCTCGTGTGGCGATGCAATCTACATCAAAAGCACAAAATGTTTTTGTCTGTATCTTTGTACAAAGAACAAGAACCTTTGTCCAGACCTAGGTTTTGAGGATGTGCACAAACCAAATGGCATACAAGTACTAGTGGCCTCCAGGAGAAGCATGTGTTACAGGACCAACATGTGTGTCTTTAGGAGTGTGAGGTGAATCGAGTGATATATTGGCATGATAAAAACTTTTGTGTAACATTCGTGTGCTGTGCTGGCAAGTTTCTGACTCTTTGCAAATGACAAGAAGTTCAGAGGGTGCAGATGCCACATAAAAAAAGATCTTGTTGACTTTGGTCTAAAAACTGGAGATGAAGAAAATGGCACATTTAATAAAACGTCTAAGTATATGCAGGGATGGATTAATTTGTGAATGATTCTTCTTAAAAAGTAAGGGGCATATTTATACTCTGTTTGCGCCGAATTTGCAACATTTTTTTAATGAAAATTTGGTGCAGACTTAACTCCATATTTAAACTTTGACGGTAGACCCGTCTAGCATCAAAAGATAGGAGTTAACGTCATTTTTGGATGTGTTAACCCACCTTGGGTCAATGAGATGCAAGGTAGGCGTTCCTGTCCAAAAAATTACTCTGAGCCCGTAGCACCTTATTTATCCTCCCATGCAAAAATGGTGCACGGGTGGGAGGCAGACCTAAAAAAATGCCCTAAGCCTGTTTAACGCCTGGGTCAGACCTGGGGTTAGGGGACCTATGGACCCATTTCCATGATCAAACACCATGGAATGGGCCCACAAGTGCCCATCCCAAGCCCCAGGAACACTCCTACCCACACCAGAGGGATCCCAGAGGATGAGGGACCCCATCCCAGGTAAGTAGGGTAAGTATAGGTAAGTATTTTTTTTTTTTTTAAATGTAAGTGCCCTTGGGGGCTCTGACATGGGCCCTCCTGCATGGCATTGGGTGCAATGGCCATCCCCAGGGGACACTGGTCCCTTGTGCTGGCCATTGGGATGGTGAGCATGTCTTTTATTAGACAGGAGTCGTGTTATGGATGGTTGTGCATCAGGAAATGACGCTAGACTGGTTAATGGCATTTTTTTTTTGCATTTAACCAGCCTAGCATCATTTTTGGAGGCAAACCCCTCTTCACCCGTACCGCCTTCACCACCTGGCTAACGTCATTTTTTCTGACACTAGCCCAAGCTTAGCGCCGGCTTGTGGCATTCCATATACTTGTGCCCGGCTGGCGCTTTGGAACGACGCAAACTGGCGCTATACTTTTTGCTGCAAAACCATGTTTGTGCAGTTTTGTGGCAAAAAGTATACATTTGGGCCTAAGTTCAGTACATTTGGACCCTAGACTCAAGTACCCAGATAAAAAAGCAACTATTTGAAAGCCCTGTGTGTAAGGTCTAGCCAACACCATGTGAAGTGCTTTACATTCTGAAAGTACATTGCTCTGCGTTTTAAAACCATCAACTCGTTTATTATACATCATGGGAGTGATTGACAAATATTTGGTATGATAAGGTGTGGCATACTCTGTTAGTACTTCTGAATTACTCCTGCATTCCAAACGTAACCGTGGAGTCTCCATGGCTTACTCCTAGAATTCAGGACTAAGCTAGACGTACTGTATGAGTAGGTCACAGCAAATAGTCATGAATTAGGCCGCATAAGTGCAACTCGTGATTTATGAGGCATCCTGAGCTTTGATATCAGACTTTCCTATATACAGGCGTGACATTGCAATTAGCCAGGTCTGCTGAAAAGGCAAACAATACACAGCTCTTTTACTATAAAGTTCTTTCTCGTTTTATCGCAAAGCTCTTGATTGTATGACACCTGCACATGTTTACAACACTTTGATGATAATCCTCTGGCCAAAGTGACCTGGTGTAATGTTCCAAAAAGGATTATATTTTTCAGCCTTCATTTTCCAAATATGTTGTCTGTAAGCAATTTATTTGTCTCACAGCTTGTTGTTCCTTCATAAGACATCTGGATGGATTTTGCACTACAACAAACAGTAAGCAATGGTATTTACACAATTTCAAACATTTCCAAAGCTTTGTGACGTTTTAACTTTCTCGGTATCTTGATTGGAGTCGGGTGGCCGGGAAGCGGGACCAGAAAGTATTTCTCCAATTTCCAGTTGTTGAAGAACGTGAGTCTCATTAAAAAGCACACCAATCAGATGCCTGCGAGAGAGGCGGGTAAGAGCAACACTGAAGACCATGTGTACTGTACCGGGTCATATGCAGGAGGTATGCAGGAATGGGTGTGAGTGGTCCCCGTCTTGGACGTTTTAGATTCATCTATCAGCACTCAGTATGGGCAGTTAATCAAGTCTGCTGCTCCTTGTGGCTCCCCCCCATTAAATGAGAATATTCGTTTTAGCAGCCCAAACTCCAAAGTTACAAAGGAAGAATTGAATTCAGGACAGTGCAGGCACTCAGCCATGTGAACCCCAAGCCTTCCTCACTGACATCCAGGCCTGGTGCTAAGTCAAGGCAATACTGCACCACCAGCTAAGGAGTGCAGAGTTGCCTCAAGAGTCATCAATTGTAGCTCCGTAGTCGGTAGATAGAATGTAACCATAGAAAGTGCTAAAAATCTCAGCACTGACCCTGGGTCCTTTGTGCCCGTAACTAACTACGAGGCAAGAATTATTTGAATAACATTTTCGGCTGGCACGAATCTTTGAGCACATTTTTGTACTGCGAGTCCATCCATGCCAGATCATTGCGTTAGTCATAGAGCACCATTGTATAAAATATAAAGGTCGACGGAATTAGAAATTATTGACAACATAGTTACTTCATACTCTAATTGAAACATAAGATGTTCATTTAGACAGACATTGTCAACATGAGGAACAAGTCACTTATGTGGGTCATCATCGGGGAAACACAGTTGTGGAAGCTATTGAACAGTTAAACTGAAAAAGAGAAGGAGCTGTCCTTTGGCATGCAATTTAGGATATGTAATGATTGATGCAATAATAATCGGAGGCTAATCAACAGTTTTGGATGATGAGTGTTGTGACTTGAACATTGTGTAGAAAATATTACTGTAAGATTTATTTCCTTTTTAGGGCTTTGCTTAAGAAAGCTTTAGATGTTTGTCTGCCGGATCTATTGTTTCCAATATGGAGTTGGCTTTGAGTTAACCTCTTCTTTCTGATTGGATGGTTTTGTTGTATATCTCACTTTTCTCCTCTTGATTCAGTGGTTTCCTCCCTATTCTTATGTTAGACCCACTAAGCGGCATTTTGGTCTCACAGTGTTCTTATTTGTTGTTTGATATCCTTCCACTGCTGAGCCTTGTAGTCACAGACCTACTACTGGAGTGCATGTGTTTTCCTGTTCTTTCCCTTGGGTGCTGCTTACCCCTTCACTTTGTCCACAGCCTTCTTACTAATCAGGTATACCCCACCCCTCTGATGCTTCTCTGCACCTCCTCCCTTGTTGCCCCCTTCCTAGCCCTCTCTCCCCACAATTAAAAAAAAAATACTTGAACAAATCCAAATCCATTCAGGGAAGGCTGCAATAGGTGTGCCCAGGTCCACAATGGCAATCTAACAGAAAGCATTGCCAACACCAATAGGTTTCAATGCATAGAATTATTAGCTTTGCAAGTCTTTGCTTCATACCAGTTGGGACATCTTTGATTGTGCTACTGGATCATAGAGATAAGAAATATTTAGTTTTTGTGCACTTGCTCAAAAAGCCGCAATCATTTGTTCCCACTGACAGGTTGGATGACCACGATCTTCTCCAAATGGGGTCCCGTGAGCCATTTAGCCCCACAGTATCTTCACCAGCCAGTATATGTTCAGACATCAGTGCCTTTATTTTGCTTGAGAGTATGTATTTAGACATCCGTGTATTTATTTTGCCTGAGAAATTGGGAGATAGCTGAATTGAGAAAACAGTGATGCCAATTTAGTAGTGCATGAATACATGTTGCAGCATTCAGATCCACTTGTTGCGTGCCCTACTGATATCCTAGCAGTACAATTAGTTTAACCATAGCGAGGGGCTGTCCTAGCAACTTATACTAGGGCAACTATGAATGTAATGTGTTGCAGGAGGGCTCGGCAGGACTGTGCTAGTAATCACAAAACTTCATAGCAATTCACTCCACCAAAAGGGTGACATTGGTGCATGCCCCTCCAAATGATCCATATACTCAAGAGCAGGAGGAGGAAACACCAGGTTTGGTATGTAATGGCACCGGCTGTGGTATTGGCTGAAGGCAACAAGAGCAGGGTCAGTAGGATGCAAGGCACTGCGGTGCAGGTACAGGTGCAGAGAGAGGCTGCGGAAAGGGGCCTCCCAGCACTGCAGAAGATCTCAGGTGGGGTGTCATGGATTCGCTGGATTTTACCAGTAGTTGGCCCTGCTGTGATTGTTTGTGAAAAGTAAAACTACAAGTACTCAATAGCAGATATTCCATAATTGAAATCCTACCCAATCAATGAATGTGCAGATCTTTTGCTTTGTTGGTCCCATTAGCAGGCATTTATATCTGTAATTCCCTACATCTGCACCTGAAGCCTCTCTCTTAAGAAGCAACACCATTAACTGTTCCTGCAATTATGACTGCCACGACAAACGTATTATAACCTCTTGGTAACTGCAGTAACATTTTATTTATTAATTGCTAATTTGTAAAGCTGACTATATGCCAGTAAAAGAAGCCTTAGAGCGGCTGGGGAAGAGAAGAGGGGGCTTGGAGAAACATGATGCCAGGAATATTCTCAGCACGCAGTGAGAGGCAATCCAATTCCTCGGTGCAGGAAGGACAGCGGATCAGCGATTAAGACCAAAGTCAGTTGGAAAAAAAGCCCATCCACGGTGATGTAGGTTTGTTGAGACATGGGGGCTATGCACTCAGTTCACGTGATCAGATGTTTCAGGGGGAAGCGTGCAGAGGTGCTACAGATCTTGAACTTATAGGGGGGCTCTTGCTGCCTTATGGGGAGAGGCAGTCCTAGAACTTTGGACCACATCTGCTAAGAGTTTTTCCATCTGCATTTTTTTAATCGTGTTGAACTGATCCTCTTGTGTATTTCAGATTACAGGAGGTGTGGTGGTTTGTGGACGATAAAGCAGTCAGATATTTATTACAGGCCTAAGAATCAAAACGCTCTCGGGGTAACACACAGCATCTTGAAGGTTACTGACTGTTTGACCAGCACCCGGTTCCGGCTTCTGAGGGCAGGTACGGTATGATGTGACTGCTTTTATACCCATTGCAAGGCTTGAGGTCCGAGTTTACACAAGCTGAAGTAGCCTCATGATGGTGTTTTTTACAGCAGGCAAGTGAACATGCTGACACCAATTAAAAAGATCAAATAAAAATGAAGCTGACAAGTATAATTCCCCTGAATTTTATCTCAAAAATACCTACAAATGGTACCAAAAGGTCTTGCACTATGTTTGAAAAGTCGTCATATGCAACATTAACAGTTCCCGTTTTATTGAAAATAAAATCCTTACATGAAGGTATATATTTGTAAGCGTTTTTATAACAAACCCAAAACTACAACACTTTGTGCCTGCAATCTCTGATTGCTACTGTTGTAAGATCTGCACCTGCGGCGCATATATCATCCACGAAGTAATTGTTTCTACGAATATGGTAAAAATCAAGACTCTCTCGTCATTCATGCTAATATGACAAAACCATCACTTTGCAATACAATATTTTTCAAACACTTCCCATAAAAAAAGATCTCTAAAGACTTCGGGAGAGATGTGCCGAGGGATTTTGCAGTCACAAACCCTACAACTTGCAAAATCATAGGTTTGTGACCACAAAATCCCATTTTCATATGTACTAGCCCCATATTACAATTTGAATTTCACATCGCAAAATAGGGTAAATGACCCATACCGAATTGCAATTCGAAAGGAAGGAATTGTGGTATTCATTTCGAATTGTGAGTTGTTTTGGGATGTATCAATGGTTTGCTACCACAATTGCTGTCACAAACCACTGACCAGTTTCCGGCTCCCGAGATGGGGTAACTGATTCACAGACGAAAAGTAATCGCCTCGTGCTACCTACCCTTTGTGAATCGGAGTACCCAACTGACTGGGACTAGGTAGTGGACACGGGATAACTGCCTGTCCCCCCTGAAGTTTTCCAAAACACAAAACCTTTTAAAGCATCACTGGTTCTTTCAAGGAATGTGGGCTGCTTCCAAATTAAGATTGCTATTTCGGAATGCAATCACAGATATGGTGGTCTGCTGTTTCTTGCAGGCCACCATCCCTGTGATTGCCGCATAGAGGAATTACGACATATGTACTGAATATTAATTAAGCGGGCCATTCTGTGACACCTTGCGATTCTGTATTTTGTCACCTGATCTGTAAATATACAGGCTGGTGTGTAAAATCTGATTCGATTCGCAAAAGGTTTGTGTGCATTTTGAGACTGTTTTTCCCAAATAGAATTTTAGTACACCTGGCCCTCTGTTTCTAAACAAGTCTTCAGACAAGTCCTAAGGCAATGGCACAATCTGTCACGACTCACGTGCTGCTTGTGCCTGGAGTTTGCAGATCTTGAGGCGTGGATCTTGAGAGTTCGACTTTGGCCCAAAAAGGGGCGACTCTTTCTGGTAGCCACGGTGCTGTAGGCAAGGGAAACGCCAAGGACAGACCGTGACCGTGAGAAAGTAGCGCCAGAGGGAAAAAACCCCTTCAGAAGAAGAGGAAAAAACCTCCAAGAAGATTCGCAGAGGATTCCTGAAACAAGAACAGAGGAACAGGAATCAAAAGAACTGACGAATAACACAGAAATGGCGAATTCCAGAGCTAAAGGCTAGGAAATCAGGAGCGAGGACACTAACTGAACAGAAAGTGTTGCAGCGCAAAGAGGAGAAGAAAGCACCACCCTTAAATACCATAAAACAGGAAGTGACCCACAGGAAGAAAAAGGACACCATCTTGGATAGGGAAAAGTAGATAGAATAGACTGGAGCAGAAACCATAGAGAATAGGGAAGGAGGAATGCTGGGAAGACAAGGGTAACCTGGGAAGGGGAAAAGACATAAAGGAAAGAGTAAGAAACAGACCCAAAAAGGAAGAAGACAGAAGAAAGAAGAAAAGGAGCCCAAACAGGTAAGAGGGGTCAGGAGACCCCAACAAAACGGAGGGAGAGAGCAGCGCGAGGCCCCAAGTAAGCCCTGGGGCCTCGTAGTGTGCAGGAAAGGCTCGGGGCGCGCCGCGTCTTAAAGACGCGAAGCGCGGCCCGAGCTGAACGCGCGGCTTGTGCCGAATGCTCGGCTCGCGCCGCACCGCACGGCGCGACAGTAGGTCCCCCTCCCGAAGGCCCTGGTTTGAAAGGAAATAAACGGTGAAAGCGCTGAGTCAGGAGAGGAGCATGAACAGAAGATGCATCTTCCCAAGAACATTCACTGAGAGGATAACCCTTCCAATGAATCAGATACTGCAGACGGGTGTGAAAAAGACGAGAGTCTCAAATCTCCTGAACCTCATATTCAGGAACATCATCCACTAAGACAGGAGGAGGACAGGAAAACTGACGAGAATACGGATCTGGTACATAAGGTTTGAGTTGGGAGACATGGAAGACTGGATGAATCTTCCACGTGTGAGGCAAGTGAAGACGGACAGTGACAGGATTAAGCAACTGGAGAATGCGGAAAGGCCCGTAGTAGCGAGGTGTGAATTTGTTCTGAGAAAGACGTGAGGGTAAGAACTTTGAAGAAAGCCAAACTTTATCCTGTGGATGGTAGTCCGGAGAGGCCCTACGTTTCTTGTCTGCTACTTTCTTCATATATCTCTTGGTGTGTAAGAGATTAGAACAAATTAGTCTATGGATTTGTAGAAGACGTTTGGAAAAATGAGTAATAGCGGGCAAGGGAGTGGGAGACAGAGAAGAAGTAGGAAAAGAGGTAGGATGAAAACCATAAGAACAGAAAAAAGGAGTGGTCTTGGAGGCACTATGGACTGAATTATTGTAAGAGAATTCAGCAATAGGGAGATAAGTGTTCCAGTTGCTTTGAGTTGAGTTGCAAAAACAACGAAGGTATTGTTCTAAGCCTTGGTTCAGACGCTTGGTCTGTCCATTGGTCTGAGGATGGAAGCCCGATGACAGAACTCTATCGATGTTTAGTGTCTTACAAAAATACCTCCAAAACCGGGAAATGTACTGAGGTCCTCTATCAGATATAATAGTATGAGGAAGTCCATGAAGACGGAAGATATGTTCGATGAATATCTGGCTTAACTCTTGGGATGTAGGTAGCTTTTTCAAGGCAGTGAAGTGAGCCATCTTAGTAAAGGAGTCCACAGTGACCATGATTACCCGGTTTCCTGCTGAAAGTGGTAACGAACACATAAAATCAGTAGAGATGGTGTGCCATGGAGTTGGCGGAACCGGCAAGGGCTGGAGTAATCCTGCAGGTCTGGTTCGGGGAATCTTGACTTGAGCGCATGTGGGACAAGCCTGAACGTATGTTTCAATATCCTGTTTCCAAGTAGGCCACCAGAAAAATCGTGATAACAGTTCTTGTGTGGCCTTGATGCCTCTATGACCAGCAACCGGTGAATCATGACACATTTGTAATGCCTTTTCTCTCACTCTGTTAGTAGGGATGAATAACAGATCGTGATAATAATAGTATCCTTGTCTCTTATGTAGAAGAGGCCTTAAGTTCTCTACTTCATCATCAGATAGATTGGGGTATTCCAGTTGTACCTCCTCCAGAAAAGACTGTGCTACCCCAATGATCTTATTAGGTTCAAGTAGGGGTTGAGCTGGGACAGGAGTACAATCTGGATAACGACGCGACAGAGCATCAGCCAGAATGTTTTGGGAGCCAGGAATATATGTAATGTAGAAATCATACTGGCTGAAGAAGAAGGCCCAACGAGCTTGACGACTATTTTGGCATATGAAATTTCGTAAACATTGTAAGTTTCGATGGTCGGTTCTCACTTCAAAAGGTTCCTTGGAACCCATCAGAAACTGTCTCCATTCACTACAAGCTGTTTTCAGAGCCAACAATTCTCTTTCCAGTACTGAGTAATGTTGTTCTGCAATAGAGAGTATGTGAGACAAATAGAAAACAGGATGTTCAAGACCATCCTCCTCTTGTTGTTGGAGTAGGACGGCACCAATGGCCTTTTCGGAAGCATCGGTGACGACAATAAATTGTTTGTTGGTATCTGGATGTTTTAAGATGGGAGCTTGAGTAAATGCCTTCTTTAGATCCTGAAAGGCTGTTTCGGCAGCTTTAGTCCAGACAAACCCTTTAATAAGATTTTCCTTCTTTAAAGTGTGAGTTATATAGCTAGTTTGTTTTGCAAAGTCTGCGATGAATTGTCGATAGAAGTTCGCTAATCCTAGAAAGCATTGTGTTTCTCTAATAGAAGATGGAGAAGGCCAATCTAGAATAGCTTGTACCTTTTCTTGATCCATAGCTACACCGGTGGTACTTAAATGATATCCTAGATATTTGACTTCCGTCTTGTCAAACTCACACTTTTCGGGTTTGCAAAATAGTTGATGTGCCCGGAGTCGTTGAAGGACTTGTTTCACATGGGAAGAATGGAGTTCGGGATTTCTGGAATAAATAAGAATATCATCAAGGTAGATTACAACTGTCTGATTCAGGAGATCCGAAAATACTGAGTCCATAAATCTCTGAAAGATTGCCGGGGCATTAGTAAGACCGAAAGGCATTACCCTGTATTCAAAGTGGCCAAATGGAGTCCTAAAGGCCGTTTTCCACCCATCTCCTTCTTTAATGCGTAAGAGGTGATAGGCTCCCCGTAGATCTAGTTTGGTAAACCGTTGGGCCCCTCTGACTGCCTCTAAAATGTCCCTTATGAGAGGCAAAGGATAACGATCTTTAATAGTTATTTTATTCAGGCCTCGAAAATCCAGGCAAGGGCGAAGATCCTTTGTCTTCTTGGGTACGAAAAAGAGAGGAGCCCCGGCCGGAGAAGACGATGGAACAATAAGACCACTTTGAATATTTTCATCCAAATACTCCTTTAGTACTTCCTTTTCAGTTTCCGTGAGGGAATACATCCTGCCAAAAGGAACGATAGAGCCAGGTTCCAAGGGAATAGCACAATCGTAATCTCGATGTGGAGGCAACACAGGTTTGGAAGGTTTTTGGAAGACATCTTGAAAATTCAAATAGTGTTCAGGAACTCCTTGGACTGTATTTATGGTCGAACCGGTAGTACCCTCCGTGATTATTGATTTCTTAGGCGACCAATACTTGTCTGAAGCAAAACACTGCTCGTGACAGAACTGTGAAGACAAGGAAACCGTCCGGGTAGCCCAGTTCACATATGGATTATGTCGGATGAACCACGGGATTCCAAGAATGATGGTATGGTTGGGGGAAGTTATAAGATCAAAGGAGATGTGTTCCTGATGGTTACCGATCTGTAGATTCAGCATCAGGGTAGTTGTATCTACTGGACCTGATGATATCAAAGATCCGTCCACCGTGTGTACTTGTTCTGGAATCTCCTTAGGTTGTATAGGAACTTGTTGAGTAGTGGCCCACTTCTTATCCATATAAATACCACTAGCTCCACAATCTAGTAGTGCCATAGTCTTCTCTTGACGGCCATCAGGTAATTGTAACAAGACTGGTAAAATGAACAAGGATGTGGTATTGTCATTGAAAGAACTGATGGAAGGTATAGCTGCAAATCCCGTCCCCTCCCTTCTTACAGAGGACGGGAAGCGGCGTTTCCCGATGGTCTTGATGGACGTACTGGACAGGTACGCAGTATGTGGCCGGCAGAACCGCAGTATAAACACAAACCCTTCTTTCGTCTATCTTCTCGTTCGCTAGCGGAGAGAGGGCCTCGAGTTGTATCCACATGCATGGGTTCTCCTTCGGTGTCTCTGACTGGAGGGCGAGGTTCCTCAGAACGATGCGGAAAAACTCGTGAGGTGCTTGGTGGAAAAGACCCTCTGCTCTTTCTCTTCTCTGTTCTCCGTTCCTGAAGGCGATACTCGATGGAGAGGGCTTGATCCATCAGGCCACGAAGATCTTCCACTCTGGTGGAATGTACTAGTTCATCTTTTATTTCTTCTTTGAGTCCTCTACGAAACAAAGTCACCAAAGTACGTTCCACCCAGGTGGTCTCTGCCGCTAGTTGACGAAAGCGTGTAATGTATTGAAGGACATCTTGTGAACCTTGATGAATATCGCATAAGGCTTCTTCCGCTGAAGCCTCCAATCCCGGACGACTAAACATCAGCTTGAAGCGGTTCACAAAGGCGGAATAATCCGACAATACCGGATCGTTAGATGATACCATCGGGGTTGCCCAGGCCAAGGCAGGACCAGATAAGGCACTGATGAGATAACCCACCTTTGTTCTGTCATGGGAGAATTGGGTGGGTCGGAAGGCGAAGTACACTGTTAAGGAATCAAGGAACTCACGCAGCTTGGTTGGTTCACCAGAAAAACGATGGGTAGAGGCGGAGAGCGTCGGAACATCACCACTGCGGAAAGCCAAAGCCTGTCGCAGCGCAGCATTCTCACTACGTAGTTGCTGTAATTCTTGAGCTTGTTGCTGAATTGTAGTTAGAAGAGCTTGATCCGGATCTGCAGCAGCTACCACAGTGTCTTCCATGGTGTTAGAAGACGTCGGGATGGTTGGGCGCTGCAATCTGTCACGACTCACGTGCTGCTTGTGCCTGGAGTTTGCAGATCTTGAGGCGTGGATCTTGAGAGTTCGACTTTGGCCCAAAAAGGGGCGACTCTTTCTGGTAGCCACGGTGCTGTAGGCAAGGGAAACGCCAAGGACAGACCGTGACCGTGAGAAAGTAGCGCCAGAGGGAAAAAACCCCTTCAGAAGAAGAGGAAAAAACCTCCAAGAAGATTCGCAGAGGATTCCTGAAACAAGAACAGAGGAACAGGAATCAAAAGAACTGACGAATAACACAGAAATGGCGAATTCCAGAGCTAAAGGCTAGGAAATCAGGAGCGAGGACACTAACTGAACAGAAAGTGTTGCAGCGCAAAGAGGAGAAGAAAGCACCACCCTTAAATACCATAAAACAGGAAGTGACCCACAGGAAGAAAAAGGACACCATCTTGGATAGGGAAAAGTAGATAGAATAGACTGGAGCAGAAACCATAGAGAATAGGGAAGGAGGAATGCTGGGAAGACAAGGGTAACCTGGGAAGGGGAAAAGACATAAAGGAAAGAGTAAGAAACAGACCCAAAAAGGAAGAAGACAGAAGAAAGAAGAAAAGGAGCCCAAACAGGTAAGAGGGGTCAGGAGACCCCAACAAAACGGAGGGAGAGAGCAGCGCGAGGCCCCAAGTAAGCCCTGGGGCCTCGTAGTGTGCAGGAAAGGCTCGGGGCGCGCCGCGTCTTAAAGACGCGAAGCGCGGCCCGAGCCGAACGCGCGGCTTGTGCCGAACGCTCGGCTCGCGCTGCACCGCGTGGCGCGACACAATCTCTTTCCAGATGTACAGGAATAGTGGATTTTTTTTCTTGGCAATGAGATTTGTTCACACAGAAGTTCCGGCACGTTGGTAGAATGGCTAGAAGAGTGGATTGTTTGCTATACCTCGTGGGCATTCCTAGAGGGAGTATCTGATTTACTTCACTTTTGAAGTTCGTTAATACTGGCAACTTGCGAGTTTTCAGCTATTAACTTGTTTGGAAGTTCACTCCTGTCAAGGGTAGGAGTGAATGTATTTTCAGGGTGGGTTGGGAAGGAATCGACTAAATAATTCTAGGGGTGAACATGAAGGAGGTTTCTTCCTATTCCTCCCCCAAAAAGCACAACATGAAAACTATTATAAAACAGCCATACTTGCGGGTGTTCTCGGTCATACTTTCCATCTAAGCCCTAAGGGCCTGATTACAACTTTGGAGGAGGTGTTAATCCGTCCCAAATGTGACGGTTATACCACCAGACGTATTACGAGTTCCATAGGATATAATGGACTCGTAATACGGCTGGTGGTAAATCCATCACTTTACCGTCACTTTTGGGACGGATTAACACCTCCTCCAAAGTTGTAATCAGGCCCTTAATGTCCACCAGTCTGATTTGCAAAACCGGGATTCGCCATTTGAAAAGGCAGCCAAGGCAATATGCACATATACATTACACCTGGGTGCACTAAAAATAATATGGATCAGATACAGTCCTTTTTTTAAAGTCAGCTCCGTTAAACACCACTAAGCACAGTCACACAGGTTTACAAATGAAGTGGTGTGACTTTAAAGTAATACACGCATTTCCATTATGTGCCAAAATTAAAGGATCCTGTAATCAAGACTTTGAAAAATTATTCAAAATACTAAGAATTCAGCCAGATTATAAGGCTTTGTCGGAAAGGCGGACTCCGAGCAAGTTATCCTTGTAATTATTACTTTTGCTAGCTGGCTACATGTTGAATATTTGGTAGAATACAAATACCCCAAAAGCAGGAAATTTATGAGCAAAATATTCATATTATGGCACTTGAACAATTGTGAATCAATTTAGTAGCCTCTGGAATAGCATTTGAAAAGTTTAATGAACCAAGATCACTTAGTTGGATTCAGTCGAATGAGGAAGGCGCTTCTTACCGAGGAAAAATGTCATGGAATAGATACACTGATTATGTGAGTGTGGAAATTACCACTCGATCGTTGTACTAATTGAATGTGTGAGTTCCCCACTCCTGAAGCGGGAATTATATAGGAACCAGAAGATTGAAAAATATATCAGTAGTTATATCCGTAAAACTGTTACCTCCATCAATAGCCCAATAATAATTAGTTCGACTGCAGATTAATCATTTTAGTAGATTTCAATGACATGCATAATATGTAGTTCTGAAGTGCTTGACTTGGGAGCTGTACTTGAATATTGTTGCGATGGTGGCAGCCTTGCAGGCCCAATAGGATGCATTCTCGATTAAATGTTGGACCAATCAGAGCTTATCGAAGAGATCCCTTACGTCATCAAGTCACGCAGTGTACGGGGCACCCTTTGGGTCTGATGCCATCACAGAGCTCAAAAGCTATATTTTGATAGCTGCACAACTAAAGCGTCACTCAATTTTAGGTAACTGATACGTAGCATGTAATTTTACACTGACATAATCCACGTGTCATTATGTGGAATTATCCGAAGTACATTATAAATAAAGCACAGATGGTTGACCGACTGACATTTTAATAACCAACATGCAATAATCAATCAATGCCATCAATGTTAAAAGAACAGAAATGCCACTGGCGCTGAAGGGCAAGGCATCTGTTATCTGTAAAGTGCAATTCAGCTGTTCAAACAGAGAGACGGAGGGGAACGTCTAGGCGAGGTGAACTACATCTATACATTTTAATGTAATTGTATGGTAATTGCATTCAGCTAGCGCTTTATGTCCTTGACGTTATAAAAGCGCATTAGTGGACGGGGAGCACACTACACCATTGTGGAGTGCTTCCTCAGAAGAGTGTTGACTTGCAGTCTGGTCAGTGTGGGCAGTGTGTTGGTTGATGCATGAGTGGCCAGAGTATCACACTTATTTTGTTTTAGGTCGCAACGCCTACGAGTGTAATGATGGGAACAGGCACGAAAGGATGCATTTAGATTATATTAATTGATTGTTAGTGACTGGGAGAGCCCTATAGGATCCACTTATGAATAACCTAGAAGCAGCCCATCGCATGCCCTGGATATAGTCAGTCATAGAGGATGTTTTATGTAATCCCCAGAGCAACAGGGAATCAACCAACAGGCAAGCACTGCATACAGGCAGCCATGGTAAATTATTTCAAGAGTTGCACAGGAGAGTAATCAAAGCCGGCTTTAGCTCTGGTGGCGCCAGGTGCCACAATCTTTGTTGGTGCCCCTCCTACCTCCCCCCACCCAAGTGAACTGCTTCTCCATGGAGAACCCTCACTACCCCCTCCAGTAGCGGCCCACATCCCTCCATAGCCCAACTCTCACATGCACTTAATTTCTTTATAGTACTATTCACATCAATGTGTAGTGTCAGAGCACTTAACATCATACACACATGATACAGAGACAATGAATCATACAAGTGTGTAATGTGTAGGAAATGTTTCATAGGACAAGGAGGACAATAAAGTGTAGGGTTTATATACCATATTGGCAGCCATTATATTTTTAGTGTGTTTGGTCTGGAGCAGCACAAACTCAGAACTTAAAATGTAACAGTGGTTGGCTTTACTAACAAGAATTTATTTTTACTGAAAGGAACCCTTTTTGACAATCCTTGGATAACGAAAGGCAGGGGAAATCATAAGACTGTACATCTATGCCTTGCAGTTTGCATACAGCTGTTTGATGCCGGTCCATAGCTCACTGTGTTAAATTAGAAGGATTGTAACTTATGAACTGCAAGTAACAAAATGATGTTGGAGGCAAAAGTAGTAACCCACCGAGCTAGATACAGTTCTGTGTTCTGCTTGTTACAACTTAAACATTATAATGAGTCAAAAATTCAAATAGACAAATCCCTGATCTCTCCAATGGGTACAATAATCACCAGACTTCTTTTGACATTTTTATTATTGCCTGGAAACTGCTGGTCACACAAGAAACTCTGCAGCAAGAGTTTGTGACCTTATAAGATGTTTCAAAACACAACACATTCCCAAGCTTAGCATCCTGTGTGGTGGCAGTCATCGCACCACCCTAAATCTGGCCCTGATAGTAAGAGTTCACTTGGGAAAACCCTGAAACGACAGCAAGAACCCTGGAATGACAGAGGGATGGCTCATCAAAGTGCTTTGTTTACAAAGCAGCCACACCCTCTAGATAGCTCAACCCCATCCCACGAGTCCCAGGGAATCTGCCAGCTCTTCACATTTAGCAGATTCACCTCAACTGCTAACTTTAGGTAAAATAAAGAAAAAAAACTCCTGCTGCCCTCCCAAAACCCCAAGCTACTAGGTGTCATGTCTGGTTTGCCAATGTCTCCTCTTCCTTTACTGGTCCAGTGACGTGAGACTGCCAGTTCCATCTTCCCAGTGCCGACTGCCACGAAGGCCAGGAAACAGTAACCTGCAGTCCATCCCCCCCCTCCAAGACACCAAGAACACTGGAGATAGCCTCAGCAGGTACACAGAATTTGGGGAAAATTACTTTGTGACTGTGCACGTATTCTCAGCGTGCAACAGCACCACCATCAAAGTCCTGCTCGTCAACCCAGGGAACGCCTCCATCTGCCAGCGATCTACAATGTCCTGCATTCCTGCCATCAAACCTTTTGTGACTACAGGGGCCCCACGCACGCAGGCAGCCCGATAGAAGGCTTGGGTCGAAGGCCTCAAGACCTGCTTGCAAGCCACTGGCATAGAGGATGAAAGGAAGTGCCCAATGCTCATGCACCTTGGCGGAGTGGACAGTCACAAAAATTCCAAAACGGTTATCATGGAAACACCCTGCACATATGCCTTACTAAAGAATGCCATCACAGGGCACTTTGAACCCTATGCCAATACTGATTACGAGAGGTTCCTACTGCGACAAGCACGCCAAAAAATGGAAGAGTTGGTGGATGTCTTTTACACCTGCTTAGAAGGACTAGCCTGCACATTCATGCTGCCAGACAAGGAGGATGAAGTTAGAGCTTAATTCATCCAGGGGTGCACATCGTCAAAGCTTCACAAGTGCATCCTCGAGGAGCCTAACATGAGTGTGAGGGACATCCTTACCCTGGGGCAATCTAAAGAGTTATCTAAGATCTGTGAAGCACACATGGAGCAGATGCCGCCTATCCAGCTTAAGTCTGAGTCAGTCAACATCCTGCTCAAGGAATCCACCAAACCAAAGACAAAGCAGCCCAAACCAAAGGCTAGAAACCGATGGTGCAGAGGCCTATTACCCCACCCAGCGAATTCCCATTGAGAGGAAAGACTTGCCATGCATGTGGTGAATTGAATCATTTCTCAAAAGTATGTCGTTCAACACCTGGGGTGGTGCCAACCAGTTCCAAAAAGCCTGTCAGGGCCGTTGCTGCTCTCGACACCACATCCTCAGACAGTGACATGGAAGATGACCAAGAGGTTGTTCATGTAGTAAGGACAGTAGGCCCACCCAGGCTTAGTCAACAGAAGTTGCCCACTTGCAAAGTGGTAGTACATGGACACACCATTTCAGTTCTAATCGACATAGGGGCCTCAATCAACCTCATGGTCGCAGAGGTGTACAAGCACCTGCCTAACTCACCCACTTTACAAAGAATCAGGGTACAAGTGTATGCCTTTAGAAATGCTCAGCTGCTACAGATGGATGGCGTCTTCGCAACGGACAAAACCCACAAGACTGACAAACTCACCACAAAGACATAGGTGTCACAAGAAGGATATGGATTTTCACTTGGCTGCCAGTCCCTGCAAAGCTTGAACCTAGTCCACTTTGCATTCAGTGTCCACTCTGGCAACCTGGAAGACCTGTACAGGAGTTTGCCGTCCTCTTCGAAGGCATTGGATGCCTGCGGGATCCTCCACTCCAACTGCACATCGATGAATCCGTCACCCCAGTTGCCATGAGGCATCGAAGGATTGCTTTCTACCTCTGTCTGAAAGTTAAAAAAGTATTGCAACTCCTCAAGCAAGCAGGAGTCATTGAGAAGGTGCCTGGCCCCACACCATGAGAATCCCCGATAGTTGTTGCCAAAGAGCCGAAACAGCCTGATGCATTGCACAACTGTGTAGACATGAGACTACCGAATCAGGCCATCAAGGGGGAGAGACTTATGACCCCGGCCATCGATTACATAATTGCAGAGCTGTCTGGCTCTAGATGGTTCTCGAATGTGGACCTTAGGTCAGGCAATCACCAGATTCCGCTACACTCTGACTCCTGGCCGATCACAACCTTTTCAACCGCCACTGCCCTCTGGAGATACACCCATTTGAACTTTGGCATTTTTAGTGCCACAGAAGTGTTTCAACACACCATCAGAGGAGTCCTGCAGGGTATGCCAGGAGTGTTGAATGTCAGTGATGACATCTTGGTGCATGCCCCTACCCTAGAGAGCTATTTAACTTGCCTACTGACAGCCTTCATCAACCTGAAAGAATGTGGTCTGTCTCTCCACTGAGAAAAGTATGAATTCTTGATGATGGACATTAGCTTTTTCAGATATAGTTTTTCAGAGAGAGGGATTGGCCCAAATCCTGCCAAGGTGATAGACATTCAGAAAGCCCCAGCCCCAACCTCATGTCAGGAGTACGGAGTATTTTAGGCATGGTAAGATATTGTGGGTGGTTTATGAAAAACTTGTCTGACATTACCGACCCCTTGCGTGACCTGACAAAGACCATTAACCCATGGTTGTGATGGGAAGACCAAGAAAGGCACTTTCCAAGATACCAAAGAGCCTCTCTTAGTGAACACTGCACTTGTATACTTCAACCCGCAGCAGGAGTCTCAACTGGTCGCTGATGCTAGCCCCAAGGGGCTTGGTGCTGTGCTAGCCCTGAAACAGGACTGTGTTGAGTGGGCAGCAGTAGCCTATGCCAGGATGACTTGACACCTACTGACAGCAGTATTCCTAAATTGAAAGAGAAGCTATTGCCATCCACTGGGGTGCAGACATTTTTACTTGCACCTGTACAGGAATCCCTTCACAGTCATCGCAGATCATAAACTGCTTGTCCCACTCTTCCAAGGGCCATTCTCCAAACCACCCCAAGGATTAAAAAAATGAATCTCGGAGCTACAAGAATTTAATTTCACCGTTGAGTACCAACTGGGAACATGCAACCCTGCTGACTTTCTGTCACGACACGCGCAGCTGGCCACACCACTGGAAATTTAAAAGGCATGTGACACTGAAGAGAATGTCCGGCTTATAATAGACCATGCAAGACCACTTCCAATACCCCTTACGGAAGTAATAGAGGCCACATCACTGAACAACTCTCTGCAGTTGGCTGTCAAGGCCATCCGCTCAAGTGATTGGTGACCTATGCAACATCCAGAAACCTTCTACACCACCAAAGCTAGGTACCTCCAGACCTTCTACCATGCCCGGCATGAACTCTCCATCAGTGAGGATGGCTGCCTTCTGCAAGGCCCCCGTCTAGTTCTCCCTGCAAGTCTGAGGGCCCGCGCCATCTTGCTCACCCATGGTGCCCACCAAGGCATTGTGAAGTCAAAGAATAGGCTTCGGAGCAAGGTGTGGTTCCCCAGCCTTGACAGACAAGTGGAAGAAGTCATTAAAGGCTGCCTGGTCTGCCAAGCGAGCGGACAACCTGACCCGTCAGAACTTGTCATCACCGAGGATGGTCCCACTCTCCTGTGACAGTGAGTCAGCCAGATAGAAATTAGTGCAGCCACATCTGCAGCCAGAGTAATTCCGAAGGTTGAGAAGATGATGACCACCAATGGTTTATTTGGAGAGGTTTGCACTGAAAATGGGCTCCCGTGCAATAGCCATGAGTAGGTAATATTCCTGCAGTCCCAGAACATCAAACATCAACACCCCAGTGGCCCCAAGCAAATGGGGAAGTGGAGCAGTTTGTAAGAATTCTTTCCAAAACCATCCGAATCACAGTAGATGAGACTCGCAATGGAGAACAGGAGATCTACAATTCTCTCAGAGAGTACCGGGTCAAACCCCATGCTATGAAAGGGGTCGCCCCAAGCCATTTGTGTGTTGGGTGAGCAATGACTGATTGCAAACCTCATCATCCATCATGGACCACCCAGCTGAGCCCCATGAACCGATCGATGGCACAGAGGGCTCACAACAATGATTATGCATCAAGAAGACCAGCCAAAAGGAGCACCATTCAAGCAAGCGACCAAGTGCTGGTGAAAGACCGCCACCCTGGTGGCAAATTCCATTCGCCTTTCGAGATGGACCCCTGGACCACAATTGATGTTAAAGGCACCACAGTGATGGCTGAATGGAGAGGTGACATCGTCACAAGAAACGTGTCCAAATTTAAGAAACTGCAAATCTCCCTAGTCACTGGCAGGACAAGGAGGAAGTTTATTGGGTGACGATCAGTGGACGACGCCCCGTCTACAGATTCCTCCCCACAACATTCAACTACCAGGTCTCCCACCTCTCAAGTAGCGCCCCCCTCGGAAGCCCGTGGATCAAGCCTGCCACCAGCAGAGATGCCTTTAACGAGGGGGGTCACTGTGAAATCCTCAGGGAGAGCGGGGGCAGATCGTTACCTCCTCAGATCCAATCTAGATCCATCCAGGGGGCATGCTGACTTTCTGACAAAGTGTACCAGTACCTCGTTACTTTGATGCTGCAGTTATGTTGAAGTCATATATGGTTGAGTTCCTATCATAGCTTTGATTGTTTGTTATTTTTCTATGAGGCGGGAGGGAGGTAGTGTTATCCCAAATGGGTGACACCAGATTATGCCAGGGCAATGGGTGAACCTAGTACCCACCCCTCAATAAAATACCTGTTTGGTCGGCCTGGGATTACATCAGGGGTGGGAGATAAAAGGAGATGACCCAGAATGGGTGGGGTCTTTTGGAAAGCAGTATGTGTGAATAAAGGAGTGTGACAAAACCCTAGACTGGCCTCTCTGTCACAAACATTGGAAATGTCCTGTTCGCCTAAGTACAAGTGTTATATAGCCTGAAGCACTGGTAATGTGGTGGGTGAGATATATTTTACCATTTGACTGAGCACCCTGTCTACCAAACTATTATGACTTTTGTTGAAACTTTCTTTTTTGGGGATTTTATATGTATGTCTTTTCTGTTAGGGTAGCTGGGCTTTCATCCAGTAGTGTCTTTTGTACGTTGTACATGTCTGTATAATGAAACCTAGAAATAAAGTTTTAATGTATTGACAATTGTGTTAATAACTAGAGTTCCTTTGCCAGCTGGGGAAAAGAAGTTGATGATAACTTTGTGAGTGCATGCCTTAATATTCTTTTTCTTTACCATTCTCAAGCATGGATTTATATAGCGAAGCTTCATACTTCTATTGGTATCCCTACTAGTAAAAGATATCTTTAATTTGCAATCTAATTGGCTGAGCAGAAACCAATGAACTACTCAACCCAGCACAAGAAAATGTATAGGCTCGGACCATTTTAGACGAATCAGACAGAACCGATGCAACAGTGTATTCTGCTCCCGGCGAAGAAGCAGACTTGCATAGCACAATCGCATGGGATCAACCCTATCCAAATAAGAAACAGCCTATACCTTATGATGTATTTGGCAATATAAAGTCTGCAAAGGTCTACAAAGTCTGTACAGGCATTGTACACCTGCGCTGAAAGATATAATATTAAATCACCCTTCAGAGGATTAAATACAGTAATGCTGTAATGGGAGACTGTGCAGAGCCTTTTTAGGTTTCTAAGGTGGTCCAAGAGAACCTCTAGACAGTGCCCGCCTATTCTGTCATGCCCAAAATCCCCCAGCAGTGCCCTGATGTTTATACTTGGTGCAGCTATGTTTCTGTTCAACTGTACCAATAACGCCTGTCCCCCGAGACAAGGCTCCTTAACTGAGGTGACGCATGAAATGGCATTGAAAGAAATCACTCCACACCTGAGTTCTTGCCCCCATTTCCCCCACACACAAAACATAGTACCGCACATTGAATACTTTTGCACAGGTGCAATATTCATGCACATACCCCTAATAAATGCAATACGTCTGGTAGGAAGTATTCATTGCACTATGTTTCTAAGGATGCTTCTGCGTTGCTCAGAACAAGAAACAAACTGAGAAGTTGTGCTCCTGATATCTGTGTGATAAATCTGAACATAGTGTTTCTCACACAAAGCACAGAAAACAAAGAAAGGTACAAGTGTATTCTAGTTCGTGCCCTCGGAACAGAGGTTAATGAATGTACGTATCTCTAGGCTACGGATGCGAGAACATTTATCCACAAAGTGTATTATCCCCAAGCAGTCTCTGATGTTCTCTGAGGCTTCTGCTAACTACCATGGGACTCTAGAATCGGAAACCTAAACAAAGAAAACCTGCAGACGATATTTTTTTTAACGTATCACCATCTGTGATTTAAAATGGAACCAGGACTCGAGTTTTGCTGCTAACTCTGAATAACGAATAATAACTCTGAATAACTAGTACCATATGTTTTGGTGAGTGCTACTCTTTTGAGGAAGCTGCAGTTATTTTGAAAACCAAGCTAATAGTAGGGCACTTTACTTATTTCCCTTCCTTCCTGAAAACTACTGGCTAATGCAAAGCTATTTGTTTAAGGGACCATTATCCTTAAACTGCAGGCAATTGTAGAGTAGTCCTTTATCAGAAGAGGTAAATAGGTTTCTCCATTCTGGGAATGTGGGGGAATTGTTTTGTAGGATGGGTTCGAGTTTCTCATCCCATGTAAGACTTTAGTTGTCACATATCACTACTACTCTTGCGCCAAATGCGATTAATTTTGTGTGTGCAGAGTATCAGATATTACAGGCTCTACAGAAATCCACTTGCTCACCAGTTCAAGGCTATACTAATTTTCAACGGGCAAGTAAAGATGGAAATTCGTCATGATCACTTTAATGGGATGTGCTGTAAAATGTAGTGATTGGCTGCTACAGTGCACAAGGTCGAGATGAAGTGTATTAGGCACTTGATCAATGTTTAATTTCTATTGTGGCAAGAGGGAAATGTAAAAAAAAAAAACACAACACAATTTGTGCCTTAAGGCAACCCAAAATAAGCCCCCACTGAACACTCACTAGTATGCCAGTGCTTACTGGTTTTGGAGTTCCCCCTGTTGAAGCAGATATGCTAATTAGAAATTATTAATGAATGTTTATGTGTTTTGATTAACAAGAAGTTGCTAGAAAAATTAAATGTAAAGAAATCAATGTGCACGTTTGAAAATGTGCCCACAAAGAGTGACTGCCAATGTTCACAAATTATATTAAAAATGACTAAAAATGTGTGAAATAATTAAACAGAGTAATAATAACAAAGTAGTATGTCTTAATAAGATGTCTAACCTTTGTTTTGCATTATATTGTAAAGTTAACTTAGCTGAAGTTGTGGCCTAGTTGCCAGGCCTCATGCAGAAGCTGAATTACTAGCGCACTGTAGAAAAGCTGATGCATTGAAGTGACCATGAACTGCGTATGTTAATAAAGTCTGCTTAGCTAGAATTTTCGGCAGTGTACCGACGGACAGAAGATGATGGAACTAGACATGTAACAAATTTGGTGTAAGACAGACTCAATGTACTTTCCGAGGACTCGAACAATAGAAACACTGACTGGAGAAAAAGATGCAACAATTTTGATACCTGATGAGTCGGATGATGAAGACATCGTACAGTGAACCAATCAACGAACTGAGAACGCCGTAATATTAGAATTCAAAGATTTGCAAAATTAATATTATTGGGTAGAGTAATAACTGGTGATTGACTGACCAATTAGGAATTAGGGGGATGGACTGGCTAACCTTAATAAAAAGTCATGACAAAGTGCAAATACTTCAGATGTGAGGGGTGAATTGATGATGTCAGAAGACGCGATTCGAGATTCTGTCATTGGGCTCATGCTCTTGGTAGCCTAAAGCGTTGCTGATCGATTGATGACCTGAAGACGAAGACTGACTTTGTTGCTGATCCATACCGTGGATAGGTAGCTATGACAATGTGACTGTTAACTTTTTGTGCTTTTCTTTCTAGGTACCAACTGCGCTGTTTGAATAGTTTTTCTTTTAGCTACATGTTTTCTAAATTTGTGTTCTAAATTGTTTTCGCATGAAGTCCCACATGCTAATGCTAATCTGGGTTAGGTAAGGTTCCTTTGGGTGACGTTGACATTGACAAATGATTGACAGACTGATTGCTGAACTCTGCTATTAATGATGTTATATTCATCTTTGATGGCTTATGCTAAAGCATTCGAGCATATGTTTTCTCAAGTTCTGATTAGATTAGATTATTGGTGGTCATTAATGAAATAATTCTGAGCTGATTAAATAAAGTTTGAATTAACCAATGGACTAGTATTGTAACTAATAGGGAAATAAAATTGATAAAACGCATAATTGAGTTGTGGTTATTCATGAAATGTTGACGTTACCAATTGACGAGTAGTGTTTTGCTTATTCATTATTGATACGTACATTGATTATTGATGGTCATCAGTTACTAAATAGCTAGGATACTCTATGCGATCCAAAAGGTTCATCGGCCTATATGCGTACCATTGTAAGTTTACTTACTAAGGACCAGGCGCGCTAACAACCCCAATGAAATACAGATACATTTCCATTTTTCCCTCGGAACAAGTCCTATAACATTTAGGCCCGTATTTATACTCCGTTTGCGCCGAATTTGCGTCGTTTTATTCGACGCAAATTCGACGCAAAACTAACGCCAACTAACGCCATATTTATACTATGGCGCTAGACGCGTCTAGCGCCAAAGTTCCCGGAATGTGCGTCATTTTTTAGCGTGAACCCCTTCCTTGCGTTAATGATATGCAAGGGAGGCGTTCCCGTCTTAAAAAATGACTCCCAGGCCTTTACGTGGTATTTATACTCCCGGGCAAAAATGACGCCCGGGAGTGGGCGTGGCCAAAAACGGCGCATTTGCGCCGCTTTTTAACGCCTGGGTCAGGGATGGCGTTAAGGGACAAGTGGGCTCAAAATGAGTCCAGAGTGCCCTCCCCTGCCCCCAGGGACCCCCCCTGCCACCCTTGCCCACCCCAGGAGGACACCCAAGGATGGAGGGACCCATCCCATGGACATTAAGGTAAGTTCAGGTAAATTTTTTTTTTTTTTTTTTTTTGTGGCATAGGGGGGCCTGATTTGTGCCCCCCTACATGCCACTATGCCCAATGACCATGCCCAGGGGACAGAAGTCCCCTGGGCATGGCCATTGGGCAAGGGGGCATGACTCCTATCTTTACAATGATAGGAGTCATGTTGATGGGGGATGGGCGTCGAAAATAAATGGCGCAAGTCGGGTTACGACGATTTTTTCGACGCAACCTGACTTGCCCCATTTTAAGACGCCCATGCGCCATCTTCCCCCTACGCCGGCGCTGCCTGCTGTACGTGTTTTTTCTCGCGCACACCAGGCAGCGCCGGTCTGCTTGCGCCGGCTAACGTCATTCAATAAATACGGCGCCCGCATGGCGCTTCAGAATGGCGTTAGCCGGCGCTAAATTTTTTGACGCAAAACTGCGTTAGCGCAGTTTTGCGTCAAAAAGTATAAATATGGCCCTTAGTTTCAATCCTCAGAATGAGAATAACCAAGGAAATCCGTGTTTGTGTACCAATACCAAATGCTTTCTCTTCATTTCAAGGACTTATCTCTGTTTAAACTAAGCCTGCTTTCCACACACAAAATATGTCCAGAAAATAATAAAGGTGCTGGTTTTACTGCAATTCCACAATCCTGATCCATGGATAAATTTCCCTATCCCACCCTACTCTGCCTCGAGTCACGAATATCTCAAAGTAAGAATGAGTGAGTTTGCTGTTTGCTTTGAATCTCGAATAAAAATATCAAGGGAAGTTTCATCCTTCTCACATTCCATGGGAGCACTAGAAGAGGGTCTAAAATTATTTTCCTCTTCTTAGATTAAGGCTATTCTGAATCTAGTAAATGTCCAGTTACATCTGTATTTCAGTGCCTTATTTTTTCAGGTTGTGGGCACTAGCACTGTATTTCACTTCCCCATAAAAAATTTCATAAACAGAATTTAACACAATGCAAGAAAACCAGCATTACGGAACACTTCGGACTACAATGATATCTCTACATCCCTATTTCCTCTGTAAGTGCTGAGAAGCATTTATTGTGAAGGAACACCACAACAGTGCTCTGTCTTCTCTCCCACAACTTCAACCTCTTTTTTGCTACTGCAGGACTTGCTCCTAGATTTGTATGCAATCATTTAACTCTGGGGACTAGCGTTCAGGGAGATTGTGGGATTATATGTAAACAGTTCTACTGTGCCTGTTACAGTTATTCATGACAAAGCTGAATCAACTCCTGCATCTAATGTCATCCATTTATCAAGGAAAGTCCTTTATAAAGAATGCAATAGTGCTCAGTCACCTAGGAGACATGCTTCATCATTGGGCTAGCTCCTCACTGGGTGGGTGCTGCAATAATCAGTGGACTCCCAGGAAATGGGGCTCTTACACGGAGATCTCTTCTCCTTCTTGCCTGGTATTTGCCAGAGCTGAGGTCACTGCCCTATTTTAGTTGGTTTAAGAGGTGGAGGTATAGCTAAAATCTGCTATACGCCCTCCCTTGCCAGTATTTATGCCTGACGAGTGCCTGCAAAAACTAATTGGTGATAGACAGAATGTTGAATTAATCTCAGCCACTGGCAATTGTTCGGATGCATCCCAACCCATCTTTTTTTGGCCCACCATGCCACCTAAGTTTTGACCCAGTCATATGCAAATCAATCTTAACCCTGCTCCTCATGGGAACAGTCCAACCCGAATTGCCAGGCCAGATCCTCCCTAAACCAGAACACAGGCAACCTAGCCCTAGTTAGGGCTGTTCAGCTATGTATAGCTTTGTTACATTGGCACAGTAAGCCAGGGACCCATGTTTGGGCATGCCTGGTTCACTTAGGGCAACAAATGCAAAAACAGCAAGGAGATTGCTGGAATGCTTGAATTAATCTCAGCCAATGGCAATTGCTCAGGCCGCATCTCAATCCATCCTTTTTTGCATACCATGGCACCTCTGTTTGGACCCAGCTATATGCAAATCAGTGTAGACCCTGCTCCTAATGGGAACAGTCCAGCCTAAACTGCCTGGCCAGGTCCTCCCTGAACCAGAACACAAGAAACCTAGAACCATTTTTGCCCTAGTTAGGGTTTTTCAGCCAAGTTTAGCTTGGTTCCATTGGCACGGTGAGCCCAGGACTCAGATCTGGGCATACCCAGCACACTTCATTCTAGCAGAGACCCTGCACTTGCAGTTGGTACTTCAAAAATAGATGGCCCTTGAGACAGAGAAATTTAGGATGGCAGCTATGACAACTTCATGTAGGAATAGTTATTCTACTTCCATTTCAAGCCAGGTTATGACCAAGGTTCCAATAGATCTTGTGCATGTGTATGTGGAAGTTCAGAATATTTTGAAATGGTTTGTGAGCTTTGAGGTTGCTTGTAAGGCACAGGCCCTAAATGAGGTGCCTAAGGAGACTATCTTAATGGGGTGCATGCCATTGGAAGGGGCAACCATCATTGGAAAGATGCTTTTGACAGACCAGATGATCTATGACCGAATGAAGGAATCTCTTATTAGGTGGATTGGACTGAAGTCAACTCAATATCTGCAGAGATTCTATGACGGCAAGAGAGTGCATGGTGTCCTGTTTGAGACCTGGATTCATGGTATATCGTATGATTGGAATGAGTGAGTAAGAGGGATAGGGGCCAAGGAGTTTCAGTCCTTTAACTAGTTGATGGTGACAGAGCAACTGAAAGTTAGTGCTCTATCCCACCTAGAAAATACCTGTTTGATCTGACTGGGCAGGACATAGCAAAATTTGCAGTGTCAGGTGTTAAGTTGTTTGCTAGCACGGTTCACAAAGGGCTGGAGCAGCATAGTTCTAAGCCAAAGGGGGGAAGAAGTCTGCACAGACTGGCTCCAAACTGGAGAGTAAGGGGCAGGGTAATTCTCATGGCAGTCGGAGAGGGCACAGGAACATGAGTATGATAATGGTGTGTCAGGGAAGGAGCATCATGAGACGAGAAGGCAAGGAAGCCCTTCTAAGTCCAAGGTGGTGACTTGTTTTAAGTGCCACAAGGTGGGGCATTACAAGAGAGATTGTTAAGCGAAGGAACTTGACCCATCAACACCTGTGATAGCAAGCATGTTGTAAAGTACCACCAGTTGTGCTGAACATAGTAGCAATGGACATTTGGGAAAGGACCCAGGTGGTCTCAAGCACA
Organism: Pleurodeles waltl; assembly: GCF_031143425.1. Classification (NCBI taxonomy): domain Eukaryota; kingdom Metazoa; phylum Chordata; class Amphibia; order Caudata; family Salamandridae; genus Pleurodeles; species Pleurodeles waltl. Next base: position 622,200,324 of record NC_090438.1, on the reverse strand, counting down.
TGCATCTCCAAACAATTGGACTTGCGCAGGATGTTAGTATCAATGGGAGGAAAGTGCTTGCCCTGAGGGATACTGGAGCCTTCTGCACTATATAGTCGAGAGGAATTACAATAAGGCTGAGGGAATACTCCCTTGGACCAACGATACAGGATTGGTAGCCAGTGGTGAGGGCATGGAGTATCCGCTTCCCAGGGTTGAGACTAAGTTCATTGGCAAGGCAGCCATGATTGGTGTCAGGGTAAGGGAAAATCAAGGAGCTTGATGCCTCTGGGCAATGATTTGATTGCCCTGGACTTGGAGCCAGAAACAGACAGGGTATTCCAATTGAAGATGCTGAAACCTTACCTCCAGAAAGACTACACAGTGAATACCATGGCTATTGCTGAAGTAACTGAGGAAGACAGTGAACCTCCTCCTGACTTGCTATAGAGCAACATGAAGGATGGCACTTGGGAAGGGTTCAGTTAGTCCCTGAGGTAACACCTGAGCAGCAGATGGAGTGTAGAGAGGTGTTGGGACCGTTTGCCAACCACTTCTCACTGACACCAGGGTTGACAACTGTGTGCATCACATAGACACGGGTGACAGTCTGCCAGTGAAAGGCAGAATGTAAAGAATGTCTGATCGGGTTCAGAGATGCCTTAAGGCATTAGTTACCAAAATGTTGGACATGGGAGTCATTGGGAAATCTCGTATTCCTTGGTCTAGTCCTGTGGTTCAAGTACCAAAGCAAGGGCCTACTGAGACCTACTGAGACCTTAATTAGGTAACCAACAGTGGATCCCATTCATTCCATAGAGTGGATGAGTGTGTCGATCAGTCAGGTGTTGCAAAATACTTGAGCACCTTGGATCTGACTAGTGAATATTGGCAGATCGCTTTGGAACCAAATGCTAAGAAGAAGACTGTTTTTTATGCTAGAGGATCTCTATCAGTTTAAAGTGTTGCCATTTGGGTTGAAGAATGCTCCTGCCTCTTTTTAGCACCTGGTGAACCATGTATATGTATTGGCAGGGATGGAAGAGTTCTGTGTGATCTACTTCAATGGCATTGAGGTGTTCAGCAATTCATGGAAGGAACACCTAAGTGGAACAAGAGTTGGCTAGGATATAGGAGGTGAAACTGACATAAAGGCAACTAAGTGTAGGGTGAGGCAGTCCTCTGTAGTCTACCTTGGGCATGAGGTGTGGAATGGGAAGATTTGCCCATTGAATACTGTAAGGAAATGCCTCCTTGGCATGGTTACCCCCTGACTTTTTGCCTTTGCTGATGCTATGTTTTGATTTGAAAGTGTGCTGAGGCCTGCTAACCAAGCCCCAGCACCAGTGTTCTTTCCCTAACCTGTACTTTTGTTTTACACAATTGGCACACCCTGGCATCCAGGTAAGTCCCTTGTAACTGGTACCCCTGGTACCAAGGGCCCTGATGCCAAGGAAGGTCTCTAAGGGCTGCAGCATATCTTATGCCACCCTGGGGACCCCTCACTCAGCACAGACACACTGCTTGCCAGCTTGTGTGTGCTGGAGAGGACAAAACGAGTAAGTCGACATGGCACTCCCCTCAGGGTGCCATGCCAACCTCACACTGCCTATTCAGTATAGATAAGTCACCCCTCTAGCAGGCCTTACAGCCCTAAGGCAGGGTGCACTATACCATAGGTGAGGGCACCAGTGCATGAGCACTGTGCCCCTACAGTGTCTAAGCAAAACCTTAGACATTGTAAGTGCAGGGTAGCCATAAGAGTATATGGTCTGGGAGTCTGTCAAGCACGAACTCCACAGCACCATAATGGCTACACTGAAAACTGGGAAGTTTGGTATCAAACTTCTCAGCACAATAAATGCACACTGATGCCAGTGTACATTTTATTGTGAAATACACCCCAGAGGGCACCTTAGAGGTGCCCCCTGAAACCTTAACCAACTACCTGTGTAGGCTGACTGGTTTTAGCAGCCTGCCACACTCGAGACATGTTGCTGGCCACATGGGGAGAGTGCCTTTTGTCACTCTGTGGCTAGTAACAAAGCCTGCACTGGGTGGAGATGCTATCACCACCCCCTTGCAGGAGCTGTAACACCTGGCGGTGAGCCTCAAAGGCTCACCCCCTTTGTTCCAGTGCCACAGGGCATTCCAGCTAGTGGAGTTGCCCGCCCCCTCCGGCCAAGGCCGGAGGAGATAATGAGAAAAACAAGGAGGAGTCACTGGCCAGTCAGGACAGCCCCTAAGGGAACCTGAGCTGAAGTGACTCTGACTTTTAGGAATCCTCCATCTTGCAGATGGAGGATCCCCCCAATAGGGATAGGAATGTGACCCCCTCCCCTTGGGAGGAGGCACAAAAAGGGTGTACCCACCCTCAGGGCTAGTAGCCATTGGCTACTAACCCCCCAGACCTAAACACGCCCTTAAATTTAGTATTTAAGGGCTCCCCTGAACCTAAGAATTTAGATTCCTGCAACTTACCGAAGAAGAGGACTGCTGAGCTGAAAAACCCCTGCAGAAGAAGAAAGAAGACACCAACTGCTTTGGCCCCAGTCCTACCGGCCTGTCTCCTGCCTTCAGAAGAAAACTGCTCCAGTGACGCTTTCCCTGGGACCAGCGACCTCTGAATCCTCAGAGGACTGCCCTGCTTCCAAGAGACCAAGAAACTCCCGAGAACAGCGGCCCTGTTCAACAAAGACTGCAACTTTGTATCCAGAGGAGCAGATTTAAAGACCCCTGCAATCCCCGCAAGAAGCGTGAGACTTGCAACACTGCACCCGGCGACCCCGACTCGACTGGTGGAGAACCAACACCTCAGGGAGGACCCTCCGGCGACTCCGAGACTGTGAGTAACCAAAGTTGTCCCCCCTGAGCCCCCACAGCGACGCCTGCAGAGGGAATCCCCAGGCTCCCCCTGACCGCCACTGCCTGACTCTAAAATCCCGACGGCTGGAAAAGACCCTGCACCCGCAGCCCCCAGCACCTGAAGGATCGGAACTCCAGTGCAGGAGTGACCCCCAGGAGGCCCTCTCCCTTGCCCAGGTGGTGGCTACCCCGAGGAGCCCCCCCCTTGCCCGCCTGCATCGCTGAAGAGACCCCTTGGTCTCCCATCGAAACCTATTGAAAACCCGACGCGTGTTTGCACACTGCACCCGGCCGCCCCAGTGCCGCTGAGGGTGTACTTTTTGTGTGAGCTTGTGTCCCCCCCGGTGCCCTACAAAACCCCCCTGGTCTGCCCTCCGAAGACGCGGGTACTTACCTGCTGGCAGACTGGAACCGGGGCACCCCCTTCTCTCCATTGAAGCCTAGGCGTTTTGGGCACCACTTTGAACTCTGCACCTGACCGGCCCTGAGCTGCTGGTGTGGTAACTTTGGGGTTGCTCTGAACCCCCAACGGTGGGCTACCTTGGACCCCAATTTGAACCCCGTAGGTGGTTCACTTACCTGCAAGAACTAACATTACTTTACCTCCCCCAGGAACTGTGAAAATTGCACTGTGTCCACTTTTAAAACAGCTAAATGTGTTTTATGTAAAAAGTATATATGCTATTGTGATTATTCAAAGTTCCTAAAGTACTTACCTGCAATACCTTTCAAATGAGATATTACATGTAGAATTTGAACCTGTGGTTCTTAAAATAAACTAAGAAAAGATAGTTTTCTATAACAAAAACCTATTGGCCTGGAATTGTTTCTGAGTGTGTGTTCCTCATTTATTGCCTGTGTGTATGTACAACAAATGCTTAACACTACTCCTTTGATAAGCCTACTGCTCGACCACACTACCACAAAATAGAGCATTAGTATTATCTCTTTTTGCCACTATCTTACCTCTAAGGGGAACCCTTGGACTCTGTGCATACTATTCCTTACTTTGAAATAGTGCATACAGAGCCAACTTCCTACAAATACCAAAATTCAGCCTGTGATGAATTTGGAGATGCTTCTACCCAGACTGAAGTGAGGACCATTTTAGGACTCACAGGGTATTACAGAAATGTTGTGGCCAACTATGGGAGTATATTTTCCTCATTGACTGTGTTAACCTCTAGGAAGCAGCCCAGGAAATAAAGATGGACTTCAGAATGTTAAAAGGCATTTGAGGAACTGAAGAAGACACTATGCACTGCACTGGTATTGAAAGCTCCTGACTACACACAGTCTTTAATTAAATAGACAGATGCCTCTGACAAAGGAATTGGAGTGGTGTTAGCTGAACTGGACAACAAAGGTAGAGAGCATCCAGTAGCCTTTATTAGTTGGAGATTACTACCCAGACAGCAGAACTAGGTGGCTATTAAATAGGAGTGTTTTGCCAAAGTGTGGGCCTTGTGTATCATATTTGTTTGGCACTAAGATTGTTATGCAAACAGATCATAAGCCACTAACATGGTTGATGGCTATGAAAGGAGAGAAGTCCCAAGTTGTTGAGATGGTCTATTTCTTTGGAAAGGTTAGACTTTGTAGTGGAGCAGAGAGCCAGATTGAGCCACAGAAATGCTAACGGACTTCCCTACTGGTTTTACGAGTCTGACTACCCAACCTCTCAAGGTTAGAAGTTGGTTAGGGGTCTTCTGATCATTGCATTGACTGCAGTCTTGTTGGACCAGGAGGAGTGCCCAAAAAACTATCCTCATAGTGGTGGAAGGCTACCACCTTCATCAGGAGTTAAGCATCTCAAGCATATCATATAGGGATCAGTAGTAGTGAACAGGACCTTTTGACTCTGTGTCACTGGAGTGAGGCCAACAGGGCCACTCACCGTTTTAAAAGTTGTGCTGTTGTGTGCTTGCCTCACTCTTGGCCTATATAAGGTATATGTGGAGTGCTGTATCTGTGCCTGGGAAGGGTGCTGAACAGGGACAAAACAGTACTGTGCAGTGCATGTTTGGTTAGTGCATTTGCTGGGTGTACATATGAAAGGAGAGAAGTCCCAAGTTGTTGAGATGGTCTATTTCTTTGGAAAGGTTAGACTTTGTAGTGGAGCAGAGAGCCAGATTGAGCCACAGAAATGCTTAACGGACTTCCCTGCCGGTTTTACCAGTCTGACTACCCAACCTCTCAAGGTTAGAAGTTGATTTGGGATCTTCTGATCTGCGAGGGGTCTGTTGGGACAGAAAAGTCCTCAACATGGTTAAAAACATTTAACCCTGCCCTGAAAGCCCAACTGTGCTGGTGTCAGACCCCTATTGCCTATTTTGCTGTCATAGGTGAACATGGATCATGCATGTGTGGTATGATATGGGCCTGCCTCATGGACTGCAGTCTTGTTGGACCAGGAGGAGTGCCCAAAAAGCTATCCTCCTATTGGTGGAAGGCTGCCACCTTCATCAGGAGTTAAGCAGCTCAAGCATATCATATAGGGATCAGTAGTAGTTAACAGGACCTTTTGACTCTGTGTCACTGGAGTGAGGCCTACAGTGTCACTCACCTTTTTAAAAGTTGTGCTGTTGTGTACTTACCTCACTCTTGGCCTATATAAGGTCTAAGTGGAGTGCTGTATCTGTGCCTGGGAAGGGTGCTGTACAGGGACAAAACAGTACTGTGCAGTGCATGTTTGGTTAGTGCATTTGCTGGGTGTACATATGCCTGAAAGGAACATATTACATGAGAGATGTGGGACTGTGCAGTACATGTGCAATGAAAGCAGGTGGTGGGTGTATGTGTGCTTGCATGAGGTGCAATGCATGAAAGGTAAAGTGTTGTGCACCATAAAGATGGTGAGTGTGCACACCAGCAGTGTGTGTCTTCGCAAGTAGCATTCCCCGGTACAGTGTAGAAAAGCTTCAGTGCTGAACAGTGCGTGCAGACTGAACATGTGTACTGAATGTATGCATACTTGTAATGGTACAATGCTTAGAGGTAACAGTGCTGGACAGTGAGTGTGCTGTGAATGGACATTGAGTAAGTGTGCCTGCATTGGTAAATTATATGGAAGACCCTGGGTTCCATTTTGAGAAGCCCAGTGCTGCCTGGAGAAGACATGAGTAGGACAGGAAATCTCCCAGACAGAGTTGTGTATTACTTCATTTCTGTGAACTAAGTAGGACACCGCAGAGGAAGGGAGGAAGAGACTCTCCTTTTACACTTCAAAAGGTTGCTCTTTTATTCAGTGAAAGATCACAAGGAATGAGACTGGACTCATCTCAGGAAGGAAATTGGGTTGATAAGAGAATCTTAAAGAGTAAGGCTGGGAGCCTGGGATTAACCTTATGATCCACATATCACTGTGGCTGACATTGAGGTGTGAACTTTGGTCATTTCCATGAATTATGTTGTAAGTTAATCAGCTTCGCAGTCTTGCTTTTTGTAGCAGGCATCCTTTCAGGAGGAAATAAGAAAAGGCGAAATGTACACTTCAAAAGAAGCAGAACCCCAACATGAAACTTCAAAGATTCAGACCCTAAAACACATTTGGGGGGTTATTACAACTTTGGAGGAGGTGTTAATCCGTCCCAAAAGTGACGGTAAAGTGACGGATATACCACCAGCCATATTACGAGTCCATTATATCCTATGGAACTCGTAATACGGCTGGTGGTATATCCGTCACTTTACCGTCACTTTTGGGACGGATTAACACCTCCTACAAAGTTGTAATAACCCCCTGGGTGTCTAGAAATAGGCTATGAGAAGGAGAGATTGAGACCCCAAAATTTGTCATCTGCCAAGTAGCCAGAAGAGCTGTGAGAGAAAGGAAGCTCTGCAAGCCTTCTCCTTGTGACCAGGACTAGGGGAAAAGGCCTGCTAGTCGCCATGCTAGGTGAGGGGACATTATCCAGAAAAAGACTACCTGCCCTGGAGGCTGGAACACCAGTGCCTGCCTGTGTGCCAAGACCAGTGTGCCTGTGAAGAAGAGGACGGCATTGGAGGTAGCGAGTTCCAGTGGGTAGCCCTTGTGAGAAGACGAGAGGAAGAGAGGAAACATCCGTGCACCGATCTGGTTGTGCAGTGTCAGTTCAGCAACCAGAAGAGTTTCACCATAGACTGAGCTGTGTGCTAAACACTGTGTGTGTCTCACTAAGCCCATATTGTTGTGCTGCAATGACCCCATATGCCAGGAGGGGCCCTCAGTAAAGTTACTGCTGAAGGAGTGGTGAGGCTTATAACCTCTTGGTTGGAGGTGTTTGCACCAGGGGACTCTATCCCCGATTTACCAATTAAGTGGGCAAACCCATACACTAGGTGGGGCTGTCGGTACCTACATTGCCAAGAAATTTGGGACCCCAGCAGGCCACCATGACTGTGCCTCTAAACAATCTCAGATGGTCTCAATTTGCAGCCTACCTTTTGCATATTAATGAGGCAGTTTGAATTGCGACCCACTAGCCAATTTATTAATACATAGGTTGGTTCACAAAATACCAATGCGTTCGACAGAAATCAGTGTGCAAGTTTCGCCCATTTCGACCACATCCTTTTTAGTAGCTTGCAAATTAGAAATTGCAAATTTCAAATCAATATTTGATACAATTTATGATTTCTTATTAGGAATCTTCATACATCAGGAACAAGGTCCTTATTTTGTCTTTGAAAATGTGTACATGTGTGATATACTTTTAAGCATTCATATTGTAGAAATAAAAAAAGATAATATTTTGATAAATCAAGCTGGCTTCTTAAATACTATTTTAAGGATTGAGTCTTTCACTTTGTCATGTACATTGGCTTGCTTTAAGAATTTGGTTTATCCAGAAAGGCAGACTCGAATTTATATTTTGCTCTACCTTTCCAACATCTCATCAATGCAGTATTTCAAACACTCTTGCCTTTGGCCACTTCCAAGTCTCTGCAGGCAGTCGGCTCCAATTTTTCAAAAGCATCTAATAAATTAAATATTCAGTTCTTTTTGATTCGTGGCCAGTCAAGAATTTTACTGCTAATCGGCGCTTGTGTTTCTTCCAGGCAGTTTTGGCAGTTGACTACGGCTCAGCGTGATGTACTCCTCCAGAGGAAAATGTCTTAATTAGTACCTGATCCATCAGGGACGCATGTCACAGCTCAGCCTTTTCAACACAGCTCTTACTGTAGACTTCAAGAACCCAGACAAGTTTTACAGAATTTACCTCCCAACACCTGCAGCCATCCCAAGTATCATAATCTCATAGTTCTACTTGATGAGAGGGCATTTCCCTAATTTTGACAGAATGCGAACAATTCCATTTTTATATGTTTGATAAAGTCCTTTTCTTTTTTACCTCATTAGGTGCTTACTGTGTTAAAATAGTGTGAACAACGGATACCAGGGTTGCTGAATAAGGCTGGCTGGCCTTTATTCCACCTCATGACCTTTTCCCAACACTCCATCTCCTTTGCTCACTAGTGCCTGTTCTTTTTCATACCGGATTTCTCCCTTTGTCATTTTTTTCTATTTTTCTTATCTTTCTCGGTTTTCTGTCTTTCTCTCTGTTGCTCTGGGTCAACGTCTGATGCCAAAAAGTAAGTCCTATCCGCATAAAGTAGTTCCAATGCCCATCACATGCAACCACCTACATAAAGTAAGCACTAACTACATCATTTGTATGTGTGTATTTGATCACACACGGTGCCAACCTAGCTAGAAAACAACAGAGCACTGAACATAGTGGATTGGGTATGAAATTAAGCTAGGCCTTAAGAATGTATACAAAAAGCAAGCAGGATATCTAAAGAAATGGAAAAAAAAATCTAATAGTTTGTTGCAGGTAGGAGTTGATTGTTTCATTAATTTAATTTAAAAAATGATACAAATATAATTGACAGTTAAAGATGTTAGCTCATCTCATAATACACCAGGCCCAGTTCACAAACATAAAATGTGGTAATAAACATATGTTTGTGGCCAAATGTATATTTTTTTACCCCTTCCAGAAAGCCCCAAAGGATGCCATAAATGCATTTGCAAATACATATTTCTCCACCATGAGAGCAGAAAAATCCACACTAGTAAATTCCACACAATGGTTGGGAAATGTGCATTCAAAGATGTGGTTTACCTTGGACGTTTGGAAGTATCCACGAATAGGGAGGCAGGTCCATTCCCAAACTGCTGTCTGGCAGCTTTCTACCCTGGAAATGGGCTATGATTTCCAGCAGAAAAGGGGTGGGAAGTGATATGGATCACCTACAGATTTGTAGTGGTTTAGAACGGCTTTCATCACACAAGCAAAAGCTTTCCCTGTGGATAAAAAGTGTGTCTTTGCACAGGAAGTTCCATTCCCTCTGTTTGGAATTCTCTCCCATGTGGAACTCTGTACATAGGTAATAGGAGCCCCTTTGTAAGAGTGACATGACATTGCCCGAAGTCTGCTTGGAAAATGTTTCCTGCTGTAGTTTTCCAGGATTTCTGAATGTATGTGAATTCCGTAAAAGTAGTAAATCTATACCTGAACATAGGCATAAATCTACAGGCACAGATGTATTACTTTTTATGTGACCTGCTCCATAGTTATTAGGAGGGCAAAATAGCGTAACCTACCAAAACCTTTTGTTTGATTGAATTTATAAGGTAAGGGTCCTCTTGTAGTGAGTATATTTGTTCACTGACCCCAAATTTCATTAATGTTGGGTATATTCACTCATTAACTCATTCAGCCACTAATTCTCTCTTTAATTATCATCAGCAATTTGGTTTTTGGATGAAGATCAGTTTGCACTACACATGGAGAACTTTATTGGTGGCTTCTGGGGAGCTGGCCTCCTGGGCCTGTATTACATATAGGAAGCACTGTCATTGTTTGTGCCACAGCACTTCTGTAAGTAGATGCACCAGGTGCAAACAGTGTGAGTGTGTCTTATTGCAATCAATGCTCTGCTCCCAGAGCAGTGCATTCAGTGAAATATGGAGTGGTTGCTTCAAAGTCGCTCCATGTTTCTCTGTGCAGGTGGCAATCTGCTTCCACTTTAAAGAGAGGTTAGAAATCCCCTACAGGTGGGTGTAGTGAAGGAGTGCACCTGCCTGCAGGGGAATATCTGGGGGATCTATGGAACCCCTAGAGATGACCGCCCTTAGTGGATGCAATGACAGCTTGCCACCGTTTTGTGGTGCATTGTCAGTGTGTCTCCTAAGGGCATGTTTGAATGTGCACCTGCACCCGTAATACAGCATGGGTGCAGAGGCAAAGTGATTCCCTTATCTGCATGACGCTACTAATCTTAGGGCCTGATTCAAAAACAACACTTTTGTAGCAATTTACACCTTTGTAGTAAGTCCAGCACTGCAAATGGCCAACCACTGGTACTACAACACCCTCCAATATAATATAGTGGAGGTAATGACTTAAAATATAACTCCATTGGAAGTAATGTAAAATGAAATTCAATTGTTTAAAATAGTTACAAATAGAAATAATTATATATATATACATTGTTACAAATATATACAAATAGCATGTGTTATTTAATTACAGAAATATTTTATGACCTATTTTTTTTAAAGTTGTTAACTATTTTATAATTAAATGATAAATATGTACTATTTTCAACAGATAATCAGAATATATACCAATGAGTCAAACAAAATACCCCATGTGCTACACATTTGGCCAGACCTGCAATGAGCAAGAATGGACTTTAGAGCAAGATAGATGTTAGATTTCAGGACCAAAACAAACACGTCCCCCAAATCGGCTTCTACAATGCACGTTTTTAAACCTAACATTCTTTGTTTTGCTTAATTCCATTAATGTCTAGACAACACTTGAAATTTAAGTTCCAATATTTAACAAAAACTCTCATGTGATTGCAGTTTAATAGTTTTCAGCTGTTTTTGAAAGATCGTCACTCTGACACATGCGCCCTGTAAAGTACATTTGGGTCTTCACTACAGAAAATTTATTCATGAAAAGTCTCTGTGCAATACATGCTCCTCTGCCAGGTACAAAGCTAAAATCATTGGTATGTTTTTGTCAGCCAGAACGTGAGATAGGGGCGCGAGGGAGGAGCCTGAGATTTACTCTCCGTAACCCCAACACCCATGCCTCAGTGTTACAATGGACAGTTATAAAAGCTTTCGCAGAATCTTGGAAACTATAGGATATACTCTTAAATCTTTTGTGGTAACATTGCTGAGATGATTTTCTCTGTCACGTTCTCCATATATGATTTTGACACTTCAGAAGCATCCATCTGAATCTCAGAAGTTGGTTCTACTTCAATTTTCAACTTGTAGGGTATCCTTCCTGGTGACTACCACCTCACCAAGAAGATTTAGGGAGTTGGACTCTTTACTTTGTAGACTGCCTTTCATGAAAACGTTTCCTGACAAGCTGAACTTGTGGATTAACACATCTTTCATCCATAAGGGTAATTTCCCATTTCATTTAAATCAGGAAGTCTTTCAACCAGAGTTTTTCTCTGACCCTGTTTCTCCAGAAGAAGAAAGTGTTGCATCATTTAGATGTGAAAAGAGCAGTTTCCTTCTGAAAGGTAGACTTTTTTGTTTATAAACTATATCCCATTTAGATAAAGTTTGGAACCGTTTACTCCATCCCTGAGTTGTTGGGTTAGATACACTATTGCAAATATGTTATGTAGAACACAATGTGGGTATTCCACAGGTAAGTAATGATTGGAACGAAAAAGAGGACTAGGAGGTAATATTTCAATTACTAAATTCCATCACTCTGAGTCTTTTGTTCCCTGGCCCAGTCATTAAGAGTAACCCACCCTCTCTATTGGTGTGCACATGTGGGTTGTTTTGGGGGTTGTTTTATTTTTGAAGGCTTTAAACCTGCATTGCTCTTTGGGTAGAAGTAGCCTTTCGTCCACCAGGTGGGGTTCAGGGAGTGGTGAGGCACACTGATGTTTTCTCCTATATTTATCAAATAGATAGATTACAACATGATGTCTTCCAGAGGAGTTAAACACTCCTCAATTACGTAATGACTAGAATAAGGAAGGAAGGACTCAGAATAATGCAAGTAAACATGAGTAATTTGAACATTACACACCTTTTCAAAAAAAGGCATTGAATGGAGTACGACAATTACAACCCATTCACTATTTTGTCATGCTGACGTCTTTCCCCCACTTGTTCGTGTGCCTGCTAATTCACTAACAGACTGCACTATTAATGAATTTTCACATGTGGCCAGTGGCGGCCAGTTCTTTAGGGTGGAGGGGCCACACACACCCGCCCACCCTTTGCCCCTCATGAAGAGTGTCTGTCAGGCTGAACAAAGGCCAGCCTGACAGACATTCTTCATTTTCAGCTCAGACAGTCAGGATTGAGCCATGCGTGATTTGCGCAGACTCCTGGCTGCCTGAGCTGACCTTTGCTGGGCTGATGAGGTCACAGCTTCTTTGGGCGAGACCTCCTCAGCTCAGCAAAGGTGCCTCAAGGCCCTGCCCTGAGTGACGAGGAAAGCGTCACCTATTGACACTCGTCCTCAATGTGAAAAGGCCCTCTCCTCAAGACTCCTGAATGGCTGGTAGTCAATCGAAAGGGGTAAACTTAACTTTCATATGTCACTCTTGCTAGCTCGTCTGGTCCTTAGTAAGTAAACTTACAAGGGGACGCATATAGGTCAATGAACCTTTTGATTCACATGGAGTATCCTAGCTACGGGGTAACCAATGTTCATCAATAATCGATACACAAATCAATACTATTAAGCAAAAACATTAATCAGCAGTTAATAACACCACACCATGACATTCAGTCATGAATAACCACAACTCAATATATGGTTTAGCAATTTTATTTCCTATTAGTTAAATACTAATTCATGAGATTAATTCAAAGTTTATTCAATCAACTCAAGATTTATTTATTAGTGACCAATAGTAACATAATCTAATCAGAACTTGAGAAAACATGCATTCTAATGCTTCAACATAAGCCAATGACGATGAATATGTCAACATGAGTAGTTCAGTAAATCAGTCCGTCAATCATTTGTCACTGTATATGTCAACGTCTCAGAATAGGAACCCTACCTAACCCAGATTAGCATTAGCATGTGGGACTTCATGTGAAAACTGTTTAGAATGTGAATTTGGGAAAAACATCTAGCTAATAGAAAATCTATTTAGACAGCGCAGTTGGTACCTAGAAAGAAAAGGCACAAAAGTTAATTCAGTCACATTTTCATAGCTACCTATCCACGATATTGAACAGCAACAAAGTCAGTCTTCATCTTCACGTCATCAATCAATCGGCATCATGTCAGGCTCTCAAGAGCATGAGCCCAATGACAGAATCTCAAATCTCTTCTCCCCCAATATCGCATCAATTTTGGAAAAAGGTCTCTCCTCCGTCATCTGCCCCTAACAGCTCTGAGCTCTCCCCTTCTGTCACGTCATTATATGAAAGTCACCCAGACTATCCCCAAGTTCCTAATTGGTCAGTCAATCACCACTTATGACTCTATCCAATGGTCTTAGTTTTTCAAATCTATGAATTCAAATATTACACAGTTCTCAAGGTGTCAATTGGCTCACTTGTGTGATGTCCTCATCATCCGGCTCGTCAGGTATCGAAAATGTTGCATCTTCTTCTCCAGTCAGTGTCTCCATTGTTCGAGTCCTGGGAAAGTACATCCTGTCTGCTGTACACAGTCCTTGTTACAAAATTGATTCCATCATCTCCTGTTCGTGGTTCACACATAGGATTTTGCTGAGCTGATTTTATTAAACAATAAGCGACTCTCGGTCAGTCCAGCACATTAGCTTTTTCTACATTGCGCGTTAAGACTCGGCCTCTGCAAAGGGCCTGGCAAAACTAGGCCACAATTTTGGCTAAGTTAGCTCTGCAAAACATACATTATATATCTTAATATGAAACACTACTACTTTATTCAATACATTTTTCTATATTTCATACTTGTTATTCATTTTATAATTGTGAATAGTACAATTGTGAATCTTGGTGATCGATCTCCGAGGGCACATTTTCAAACGTGTACTTTATTCTTCTACATTAATTACTCAAACTATATAAACGTTTATTAATAATTTCTAATTAGTATACCTGCTTTATCACTCTCATTCCTCAGGGCTTACCAGATACTGGCTAGTTTGCTCGAACCAATGCATCATCTTTCATGCTTGTTCCCTCAACTGATTAGGTGACTGTTGCAGTAAAGGTTTTGACAGTGGTGGTATCAGCACAAAGGCCAGCAGGGCTGACCCAAGATGTTTATAATAAGGTAACCTAATATTTAATGGCAAAGTTCTTTCTACCCAATTAAAAGGTGATACTCTGGCTCCATCGATCGTGAAATAGACTTATGAAGTCAGGGCTCGGAATATTTGGTGAAAATGTCTTTCAATGTGTTGTGAGAGCTGGCACCTACTGTACAAGACTAGTCACTAAAGTGACCTATTCTGACAATTTATGACAGCCCAAATATCTGCTCTAATATCAGCAATGCTTACGCTCCTTAGTAGAGATCTGTTTTGCAGCAGCATTTAGACAAATCTCCCAGATACATTTGTTTTTTATAATAGCAACTTTGTTGACCTTTTAAAGTGGATATTATGGTCTCTGCAGAGGATAGGCATTAGGTCGAGCAACAGAGGGCCGCCCTCAGCTTGAAAATGTGACCTCCATTTTAGATAAAATATGCCAAGTGTGAGCATGACAGATTTAGCTTGTCCGAAACATCACAAGGAATGAGGTATTTCTTCCTCAACATGTTCTTTCTCTCACAGGCCATGGTTTTCTTTGGACATCAACAAATACATATAATAGTCGGGAATAGGGAAAACAAATACAAATTAGAACAAAAGATTGTTTTAAATTGAAAAACAGACTGTTGGTGCCAACTGTAAGCTGATAATCTCTGTTCCTCCACTCTGCAATCAGTGCATTCATCCTTATCCTGCATGATGGAAAACAGAGCCTCGGAACAGCAAAGGAGGTGCACATTGCAAGAAGAAATAATCTAAGGGAACTAGAAGGTTGACTGTTAAGGAGTGACGTGTAACGCTGGCTGGAATCAGAGTTATCTCAAGGAAGCAAAGACCATAACCACAAGAGAAAAGGTGGGGCTAAAAGAACGTTGTTTGTGCATCATGTTTTACAGATAGATTATTCATAAGCAGTTGGAAGTTACACATTTTAAATGCATTTTGTTTCATGGGATTTAGTGAAATGGACCAAGAGCCTAATTTTTCATTTGCAAAATGAAACATACTGATTAACAAAGTGTGAGTTACAAACGTTAAATAATGTATGCATATTAGTTAAATGGTTTTTAGTACATAACCACACTTAGCCAATATAAGCAACACACAAGCTAATATGTTGAAATGAATTTAGTTAACATAGTATTAATGTATTAATGCCACTTTAAAAGTCACGCACGTTTTGGGAAAATAGTCATGCACGTATTTGTCCCTTTGTGGTTGTTTTGCATGTTATGTTTTCTTCCCACTGCAGATGCTGTACTTTTCCAGTAGCCTTCTACTAGCTAGTGAACAGCCATTTGATGAGCAAAGGTCTATACGACCAGTAGTGGGGGTTGGCATGGTGATTATACCCGATGTTTGTGATTCAAGAAACCTCCTCCAGCAGTACAAAGGTAAATATATTATAATATGAAAGAAGAAGGTTTAGTGATCCATCAGAGACTTTTCAGCCATCTTTTCCACAATGTAAAGAGCAAATCTCAGTTCATATTCATGTTCCAGTAAATTCAGTCAAGTATTTTTTATTTTTTAAATTATCGAAATGATAGCGGAGGGAAGGTGAGGCCAAACGGTCATTGGTCAAGGATGTCACAAGGAACTCGGAGTGAATAGATGAGGTACACACAGATGGACGTGAAATAAATTATTAGGTATTGTGAAAGTTAGCGACAACAAAATTATATTTCATATCAACTATGTGTAGTAATATTTTGATGGCATGATATATTCACAATGAGTGTATATTGAAGAATATGTACAACAATGTAGATGAGTTTAGGGTTCAATACGGTACCAAATTGGACATTTTCTGACTATGAAATAACTCAGAGGCCCGTAGGAAGCACAGAAAGACAACAGACTTGCAAAGTCTGAAGGACGTTTTTATGGCTGAGCGCAAAGCGCTCGTCCCATTCTGTACTCTCTCTTTGGGCTAACAACCACACCCAAGTCACGTGAGTCACTTACAGTGGTTCGTGGGTTTGCCTTTTAAAATACGCTTGTTTTCATTTGTGAAAGGCATGCATACGTCATGCCTTTTCCGGTGTTAAGCCCACCTACACAGCATCGGTAAATTACTGAAAAGATACGAGGCTCGATGTTTTCAGCATGGTATCCAGACTACTTTATCTGTTTATTTTCCACGCAGCGCAATCACGCTGCATTTTACATAGTGGGATCATGCTGCATTTTTTTTTTCTTTACAACTCTAATAGCTCTAACTCGAGCAAGTGCGAGTCCCGTTGCATTGAAAATGCTTGCTATTATAATGCAGTTGCATTTAACTCAAATACCCATAAATTAACAACTCTCCAGGTGTACTGGATGTAACATGCAAGGCATGGGAAATCTGTAACACTTGTCTATGATGACCAATTACTACTGTCCAGGCACAGTGGGGTACGTGGATGTGGCTTTATGGCCAGAGCTGACAACTCTGGAACTGGGAAAACGTTTTCAAGTCTCAGCAATAGCTCAACATCCTGGCCCTCTCTGCAGGGTCACCCCAAACCTTCTAACTTCACCCCTTCTGTTTTGCTGAATCTGTTTTTGTTGTCTTCAGAACTCTGTGCACTTTACCACTGCTAACCAGTCCTAAAGTGCTTGTGCATGCTTCATAAAACATAACACTTTGCCTACATCTAATTGGCACAGTTAATTTATCTGTAAATCACAAGTAAATTGTACTGCATGTACCCAGAGCCTGTACATTAAATGCTACTAGTAGGCCTGCAGCACTCATAATGCCACCCACCAAAGTAGCCTTTGAAAACATGTTTCATTCCAAGGCCTAAACCTTCCTCTTTTTAATATTTTATATGTCACCCCTAAGGTAGGCCGGACCGGCTCACAGGACAGATGCCTTGAATGTAAAAAAAAATCAGGAGATGTTGGTTTAAGTTTTACATTTCCTGGTAGTTAAACACTACTAAAGTTGTTTTTTGCACTGCTGCAAGGCCTATCTCTCTCATAGGATAACATTGACTTACCTTATTACACGTATAAGTGATCAATTAAGTTTTGAAGCAGACAGGAAAATGATGTTTGCACTCAAATACATTGCATTCTAATTTAACATCCTCTTTTATGGTAAAGTCAGATTGGATTTTAAGTCACAATTCTAAAAAAGGTACCTTAGAAAGTTAGCATTTTCTAGTCCTAACCATTTGATGTCTGCTGTCTGTGTCCTGTGTCACATTACTGTGTACAGATTGGCAGTTGGCCTTTGAGTAGTCCTCCCAGACAGTGAGACAAAGGAGGATGAGGTATTGGCAGGACGGGACATCCTGCCAGGATGGTTCGGTTGGAGCTGCTCCTTGACCCACTTACATTTTGAAAGGCTTCCTTCAGCACAAACAGAAAGGAACTTGATACCAGTCTTTTTACCCACGTCTACTTGGGACCTTAGTAGGGGAGATGAAGACCTTTCTAGAACCAGATGTGGGAAGTATAGGGAGTTCCCCTACTTCAAAGGCTGGCACTGGGTATAAATTCTGGACCTCCTGAGCCACACTTCAGTACACTTCTAGACCTGTGGACACTACAGGAGAAGGACTACCTTGTACCCCAGAGAACTAACCCTGCTACTTGAGGCCTGCCCTGCCCTTTAAGAAGGAAGCACATGCCTGCTCCCTTTATCCCAAGCTACTTGAGTGACTCCAAGGATCAGCTGGCTGACCTCCTGTCTGAGCTACGGGGACAGAGCATATCTCCCTGCAGCTGCCAGCTAACCTGTTACACTGGACCTGCAACTGGACTTGCCTGAGCCCTGCTTGCCTCTGCTGGCCTCTGCTGGAGTAAGTCCCTGAATCCCAAGAGGTGCCTCTCCCGGTTCTGGACCCTCGGCTGGCATCAGAGACAACTCCTTCTTGCCTTAAGGAAGGTTCCATAAAAACAAGCACAAAGTGATGCAAAGCCCTTCAAAGCCCTGCTGCACAGCTGAAAGCTTCATCAAAACTGACACTGAGTGACACAAAGTACTGTAAAGCCTCACTGCATAGCTTAAAACTTCATGGGAACTGATGGCAAGGTCGCAAAGACCCACACAGCCTCATCGCCAAGCTGAAAACTCTATCAGAACTGAACTCCAGAGATGACGCAAAGCCCCACAAAACCTCACCTCCCAACTTAAAGCCTCTTAACCAATTGGGCCTCACAAAGCAACACCATGCGGATCTCACACCAAGGTCATAAGGTAACATTCTCAGCAAGCCAAAGCTTGGTCCTGTGTCTGGCCTGTACTTTATAGTGGTCGGCCTGAACTTGGGACTTTGTCCTGGTCCAGCCTGATCAGATAGGAACAGTTAGCACTTTCCATTTCTTGCCTCTATTTTTATCTAAACATTTAAACTCTATATCTCTGGTTCTACTAATTGGATTTTTGCTGTTCAGGTATCATTGTATTTATTAAAATGTACTCTATTGTTGTAGATTAGTTTGGGAGTTGTCTTCTTCTGTGTTTTCACTTAATTACTCTTTGGGGCATATTTATACTCCGTTTGCGCCGGAATTGCGTTGTTTTTTTGATGCAATTCCAACGCAAAACTAACTCCATATTTATACTTTGGCGTTAGACGCGTCTAGCGCCAAAGTCCATGGAGTTTGCGTCATTTTTTAGCATGGACACCTACTTTGCGTTAATGATATGCAAGGTAGGCGTTCACGTCTAAAAAATTGACTCCGAGGCATGTGTGCCGTATTTACACTCCCGGGCAAAATTCACGCCCGGGATTGGGCGGGTCAAAAAAAATGACGTACGGCCGCTTTGGCGCCGTTTTTTAGCGCCAGGAAAAGGCAGGCGTTAAGGGACCTGTGGGCTCTGAAGGAGCCCAGAGGTGCCCTCCCATGCCCCCAGGGACACCCCCTGTCACCCTTGCCCACCCCAGGAGGACACCCAAGGCTGGAGGGACCCATCCCAGGGACATTAAGGTAAGTTCAGGTAAGTCATTTTTTTTTTTTTTTTGTGGCATGGGGGGCCTGATTTGTGCTCCCCTACATGCCACTATGCCCAATGACCATGCCCAGGGGACAGAAGAACCCTGGGCATGGCCATTGGGCAAGGGGGCATGACTCCTGTCTTTGCTAAGACAGGAGTCATTTCAATGGGGGCTGGGAGTCGAAAAAAATGGCGCAAATCGGGTTGAGGCAAAAAATTTGCCTCAACCTGACTTGCCCCATTTTTTGATGCCCAAGCCCCATATCCCCCTACGCCGGCGCTGCCTGGTGTACGTCGTTTTTTTCCACGCACACCAGGCTGCGCCGGCAGCTAACGCCGGCTAACGTAATTGATTAAATACGGCGCCCGCATGGTGCTTCAGAATGGCGTTAGCCGGCGCTAATTTTTTTGACGCAAAACTGCGTTAGCGCAGTTTTGCGTCACAAAGTATAAATATGGCCCTTTGTATGCTGCATACGTACTTTACACATTGCCTCTAAGTGAAGCCTAACTGCTTTCTGCCAAGCTACCAGAAGGTTAAGCACAGGTTAATAGTAGCAAATTCAGCTACCACGGAGCTTTACCAGCCCCTTTGGGTCATGACCGAAGGTGTGATGATTGCAAGGGGGACAGTGGACATGGTGGTTCTATAGCTGTAAATATTTTCCCTTCACCTACCCTGGCATCAGTTGTCAGACCAGCTGACAGACCACCTATTCCCTTTACTCTGATGCTGCCTTTTCCTTCTAACTCCACTCATATGAATTGCCCTGTTAGATGGCAAATCCGTTTTTCCTTTGGAAGATTGAGCGTAAGGCAGGCTGAAATTAGAACCAGCAAGTCTAAAGCTGTCACGATTTCACATAAGGGGACCCCTGCCCAGTATGACAAACACATATGAAAATCTTAAAAAATTGAGATAGGTCCACAGACAAAAAGAGAAATAACACTTTCCAAAGGAAGGTCCCATCGATGTCGAAACAATAACATTTTAAACAAACTAAAGCAATCTAAAAGGAAGGTTTCACCGGAAAAATGGCAGACTTTCCCTAAGAACCCCGAGGAAGCCCCAAAGTACCTACATCATTCTCATGTTAAAGGTCTTACAAGCACCAAACAAAATTGAGATGTCAAATCACTAATATGATGGGTAGGACTAAGGCTTCTTGCTCAAATGTACTGTTTCTCACTTACTCATTATTTCAAATCATAAATGAGACCAAGAAGATCGAAAGGAGGATCTCTTAAAAATTCTAACCTTCTTCAATCCAGTAAATGACGCTGGTGTCCTAGGAGGTGCACCAGGTGGTGTGCCAGTCGACGGTGCAGTGCCAGCTTCTAATAGAGCAGATAGGACACTGTCAGGCACCGCACAGGTAGACGGAGCACAAGTGAGAGCAGAGGGCACAGAAAGAATGTACCCTGACCACCATCTGACCTTCTGACTGTTGTTACATATCACCAGGCAGATCCCCAAAATCCAAGAGATCCCCCAGTAATTTAGGGAGGAGCTACAATTCTTTGAATGGTGCAAGCTCAAAGGACCGATATTGACCAATTACTGAGAGCTATAATGCACAGTGAGGTCGAAGATAAATTGAAAGCCAAGGACAACTGGCAGATATCTTTTTATAATAAAAAGGCGCGAGGAACCTTTATTTCGTTGTTTAAATAGCATGGTACCTTTGCAAATATTTATAATGTATAGGAAGTAAATGTCATGGTAGGCCCTGGGATATATTAACAGCGCAACCTAAGACACTTCAGCTTGGAATTTAGCCAAATGGGTATTTCTAGCTCACAAGACATGATTACTCTGCCCATTTGCAATATATGTTCGTAGTTTCACATTAGAGATTAAAGAACGTGTATTGAATCTGAGTGCTAAACTATAGAAAGGGGCCACAATTTTGTTGGTAGCTGTTTTTATAATTACAGAACAGATCTTCGCGATCACTATAACATAAATCATGTAACTAACAAACAGAACTTTCAAAAATACTTTGATAAATAATAATATTATTAAAGAAAACAGTGCAGGCATCAATTTTAACCACGGTCTTCAGATTATGACCCCAAGCATTGTGGAATAAGTTATCTCAGCTGCAATGGTCTAATCGTCCAGAAGAGTGAGTCCAATTTTTAAGTAGCAAGGTTTTAGCTACCATTAAAACTTTAGCAAACAATTCCTTTGGGAATTATGTTAAATGTAAAAAGTGTGGAGACAGCATTAAAATTAATCTGTGAAAGCAGTATATTAACTTCACAATTTACAACGAATTAAACATTTTCAGAGACGATATTCCAGAGATGTTCTGCTTTAGAACAGTTCAGGGGCATATGAGTACGATTAGCCTGAGAAACAATTGCATCTTTAGCACACAGAATTGCTTGTCAGTATTTTCTTTTTCAAGGGAGCCCAATGGGTGTGCAATAAGCTCCTTCTCTGAGTATATATTGTTGTCAAGCTACTCCAAGGACTGTTCCCAGGGGTACAGGAGCAGTGCGAAATATCTGTCTGAGTTGGCAAGTAAACCACTTGCCAGTAGTTTTGGTGGCTAATCGCTGTATAGCTGTCCAGAAGGAAGGAATCTACAAAAATCAAATTAATATCTCTTCAGATGTAATCTTTGCAACAGGCGGCCAGTTGGATAAGCATGATAGATAAGGCCTAAGAAATATTAATTCTGTTGCGCTATCCAAAGTTCATGTTCAAAGCTTTATGCTGTTGACTTGTGTTCTTTGCCAGAGGCTCTTAAGAAAGAAAAACATACTCTGGTTTTTCGTTGTCGTTCTATACGTATTCAGTATTTAGATGACCTATTGATCAACTTTGAATCCGTGGAGCGATGCAAATGTGAGTCATTGCATTTGCTCAATGAATTATGCAAATGCGCCCATAGAGCTTTTAAGGAATAAATAAGTCTGTTCAGTCTGCATAAGATATTTAGGTCCTTTTAATTCTGCCAAGGAGAGACACTTATCCACTGATTCCATACAGGCTATTCGTAATTGATCTTGCCCAAATCATCATGTCTTTATCACTGTCTCCTAAATGCCTATCAAGAATTTTAAGCTATTCTTTTTTTATTGAACCCCTCCAGAATCTCAAAAAGGAAATACTCACTTGAGCGTTTGCTCCAGAGCATGCTTTTGTCTAAGGAAATCATTATCCCCAGCTCCTCAGTTTGCCAATTATTCTAAACCATTCACAAGTATTGTTTTGGAAGGGATGGGTTTGCTCTCGAGGTAGTAATGCAAATTATGGTGACAGAAACTGATTACTTAATATAATTCTCTCTTGGATGTTGTTGCAGAGGAGGGAACCATATTCATTTGCGGTGGTGGTTGCCACCCACTTGGTTGAGGTTTCTGAAAATACTGTACTAGAAACACCCTACTCTGTCATAGCCCCTTACTCTGTAGTTGCCAACTAAAACACACCACCTTACAATGTATGAGATGCTAAAGTGTAAACGTTTGATAGTGTCTGTTTTCCAAGTAATACTGGTGATGTGTACATGATTAAGTACCCGTTACTGCCTTATCTCCACCGTCCACATTACCAAGCCCCAAACTGCCCTCATTGATACTCCTTCACCTAATAGTAATATTGTGTTACATGTTGATGGATCTTTCTCAGAATTGATAATTGGAAGATGGGATATGCTTTATGAACATAGCATGAAATAGTCCAGACCGCTGAAGTTGTCCTCGTTGAAGCTTGTGTTACAGCAACAAACAAGAACATTATCAACTTTACCCACTCTAAACATGTTTTTGAAGTAGTGCAAAATTTCAGGCGTATGGGTGTAGAGGGGTTTCCTTACCTCTGAGGGTGCACTAGGGAAGAATGGAGCTTCGCACTCCCCATCCTCCAAGGGAAGTAGCAATGATAGTCAAATGTGTTGCACACTAAGGGTAAGATGTAGCAAAGGGTTTTTCCCATTCTGTGTCAAAGGTAAAATATGTTTGTACATATGGCCCTAAGAGTCAGAATTTAAAGTATCCTACGAACATGCCTTTTCTGACACCGCTGCCAACAAATGCTGCCTTGCCCCCAGATTCTGGTGTAACAAGGTATTTGTCTCAAACTACAGACACCCTTACTTCACATCCCCCTGTTACTGTACAGAAACAGACGCCCAAAAACGAAGAGACAACTTGCCCCAAGAAGCCTGTCACCCACTCTTGCTCCTTTGTATCATAGTATTTGTCAGATCCCATTTGGCAGGATCCCCAGAACAGGAATGGGTTAATGGGCCTCAGCCGTAGGGTAGAGGTCACTTGTCACTGATGTCCCAGAGTCCTTCAGATTATGGCTTTGCAAAATGGGTTAAGTACTCCCTTTTGCACTTTACTCTCACGGTAGTGAGGACAAGCAGTCACAGGCTTCTTGTGAGTGTTCGAGTTCAGCACTCAACAATCAACTAAAAGACACAATAAGCTCAATGTCCAGCCCAGTGCTTTTCTTTTCAAGAAAGTCCATGAATCACACGGTTGTAATAAATACTACACAAATCGTTTGATCATACAAGTCACTCTCTCCAAGTGCAATTCTCTCCAGGTGCTACACCTGCACCACTCCAGCTGGGGTTCCCTCCCAGGCAGCCCCCTCCTTTTGTGTCCCACCATCATAAATGTTAGAAGTTACTAAGAAAGAAGCTCAGATGACATTAATGCCCATAGTTAAATGCATGCTCACTCTTTTTAGTCTTATCCCGTGTCAGGATGGAAGGCATGTTGTAAATCCTTGTTTGTCTCCTGTTAGTAAATGTGGTGCTCTCGCATATCGGGTGGCAGTTGTGGCAAACTGAAAATTCCACTGGAGTGCATTGGAGGCTGGATATGGGCCACGTCCATCAGCACACCCATGCAGCCTCATCATGTGTAGCAACATTACCAAAGCAGGTGCGAACACATGCTCTGTTGTGGTGTTCTTCAAATATTCACCTTATATTGTGCCATCTGGACTCCACCAGGGCCAAGAACATAAGTAGATGATCACAAGTGTCATAATCCTGACTGGACAGGAGGTAGGTGTAACCCCTAGTCAGGCCTACAGCAACCAGGCAGTTGAAGCCCTTATCCTCGCCTATGGCCAATGTGCAGTTTGAGCCCTCATCCAGGCCTATGGCAATCAAGCAGTTGCCTAAAGTGTAGCAATCACATGTTTGTAGTCACCCTCTGCCCACAATGAGTACATTGTTTTAGTTACCATCGGGAACCAAGGTAAGAAACCAGGTAGGGCCCACCCTAATTCTTCTACTTGCAGTCAGCTCTCACTGGACATTCTACAGCCACCAGAGATGCACTGGGCTTCTAACGTTTGGGACAGTCTCTCCTTCTGAAGGGCAAGGTGGCTTCTACAACCCTCTCTCAGCAGCAAAGCAGGGTTCTAGGTGCCACAGGTCACCCAGTAGAAAGTACATATTTCAGTTGATTTCCCCTCATTCTCCTAGAGACTTAGGGGGTCATTCCAAGTTTGGCGGGCGGCAACCACAGGGGCCATTCAGACTTTCCCGCTGGGCCGGCGGGCTCCCGCCGGCCCAGCGGGAAAGGCCCTGCAACACAGAAGCCGGCTCCGAATGGAGCCGGCGGTGTTGCAGGGGTGCGACGGGTGCAGTTGCACCCGTCGCGATTTTCACTCTCTGCTATGCAGAGAGTGAAAATTATGCTGGGGCCCTGTTAGGGGTCCCCTGCACTGCCCATGCCAGTGGCATGGGCAGTGCAGGGGCCCCCAGGGGCCCCAGGACACCCGTTCCCGCCATCCTGTTCCTGGCAGGAAAAACCGCCAGAAACAGGCTGGCGGGAAGGGGGTCGGAATCCCCATAGCGCCGCCATGAAGGATTCTCCCAGCCGGGGTAAATCCGGCAGGAAACCGCCGGACCCGGCTGGGCGACCGCGGCTGTCCAAAGGAAGCACCGCCAGCCTGTTGGCGGTGCTTCCGTGGCCATCCACCCTGGCGGTCGATGACCGCCAGGGTTGGAATGACCCCCTTAGTGCCAGGCAGACATCACTCCTGGTTGCACAACAGAACATTCAGTGCACTGTGAAGTGTTCTCTTCCATGGTCATAAATGGCTTAGAACTGGAACAAAGTGGGGTGGTTTGGGTCCAACACAACTTCTTGAAAGGCGTGTAGATCCACTGTCCCAAACTGCAGAACTGGTTTGGGGTGTTTCTTCTTTCACGTGTCCTTTATAGGCTGCTTTCCAGACACAGCTAGTTATGCTTCTGATAGCAGGTAGCACTGGGCCTATCTCCCACCTGCAGCACCCACCACAGTGGTAGCTGGATGTCATCAGTACAGCTGAAAATGTAACTAGGGACAGGCAAAAGGGCAGCCATCACCTAGAATCTTAATCACCTCTTACAACGGAGTCTGCGGTCCAGCTCTCACTTTTACTATGCATCAAATGGCAGGGCTCAGGAAGACTAATCAGCAAGAAAGGTCTCATGGGGTTTATAATGGTAACCTCTCTCCTCACTTCACTGTCTGGCTCTCCTCTCTCCAGCTACAGGTATGCTCCAACTGTCGAGAAGCACATTCCTCACTCTCCATCTACCCACTGACCTCCATTACCAAGGCTCAGTCATGTACAAAACCATCTCCATGCATGTGTAACTCACACTATACAAGCACACACATGTACACACACACTTGGCAGACACAGAATGTTAGTGCAAGGTTATGGGCATATACGTAGTAGCAGAACTTTAAACAGTTGGGCCAGTAAGCCTCTACTCGAGTGACACAAGTAAAAACATCTTGTCACATTATTTATTTCGTAAAGAAGCACGGAATGCTGCCACCACCACTTTATGTGTTATTCCCCAGGAGAGAGAGAAACTGCCCACAATGAAGGCCTACTTAGTGCACCATTCAAGGATATGGGATGGGTCCTTGACCTCACTCAGTCAGGAGCAGGCCTAGGCTTCTGTGCACACATGTAGAGTAGTGTGACACAACTTGAAAATAAAAGTCAGTATACCAAATATACATGCAGTTGAGCACTCAGGCCACACAAACATACTGGTATACCATACATCAGACATTCCTGTACCAACACTATTGCAGGCTAGCAGGGATTTTCACGTTTACTCCCACTGCTACTCATTGGTTTGTAATATATTTTCCTCCATTTCCCACCGTACTTCCATCTCTGCGTTGGTTGTCAAGCTCATAATGTTGATAAAAGTGTCAAAACCATCTGTACTGGTGAAGCTGCCTCTTGTTATCCTTTCATCCATCTCCTAATTGATTTCACTCAGAGCCCACTGCTGTTCTTATCAATGTCTGTTGTTGGTTTCACTCTGTATGTTTTTGGGGTGGTTGGAAGTTCACCCATGTGCATGGGTCAACATGGTTACTGTTACGAATTGACTGATAAGGACATTGCCTCTAAGTTCACAATACTGGTTAAGTTCATTTCATGTGAGAAACAATGCAAAGCCTTAGGCAACTGTCAACATTTCCACAGTCCTCCCCTCTCCGAATCCTCAGGAAAGGTTGACAATTTCAGAGGTACACTTAAAAATTACAAATATGTGAAGAGACCAACCTCGAAGGGCATGATGCCTTACTCTTATCCCTTATATCAATGAGAGATCCCACCGAAAGAGCTAAGATGAGCACACATGACTTATTAATGGACTGGCCCATCATTCTTCCATTTCTTCCTTCATTTTCGGCAGTTCCATCAAATACATACTTGCAAATATCCTAAACCACTGGCAAATCCACCTGTGTATGAGTCCACACTCTCATGTTTCACCCAGTGTAGCGATCCACCTCATTCAAATCAGAATTGACACTGCTTATCAGGAGAACATTCCAGCCTGAACACAATGACCCTCCAGAAGGGAGCACAAGAAACCCCAGACCAGTGTCAGCCTTGTTAAGCCTAGTCAATAAGGTGTAGTTTGAATACTATGACACAATGACCAAGGGACCACTATCTGGGAACATCCTTGGCCACTTAGGGTATTACACAAAACACACACTGGTGATGGGAGGAATGCTTGCAAATAATGGAAATCGCTCACTGTAGCATTTCAAGCCACTGTTTTTCATTCACTTTGTCACTTTAGAAAGATGTGTTGTGACCTTGCTCCTCATGGGAACTGTACATCCTTAACTACCAGGGAAGGTCTCCTCTAAAAGGGACCACAAGTAACCCCAGACTGGTTTGTGCCCTATTAGACCTTGTCAGTGAATATAGCTTTGATCCTGAGGAACAGCGAACAAGGGATTCACATCAGGCATACCCTTGGCCACTTAGGATGTAACATCACACACACAAAAGGTGATGAGAGGAAGGATTGCACATTGTCCAAACCACTGGCAATCTCTCTGGATTGTATTCTAACCAATGCTTTTTCACCCACTCTACCACTTTATGCAAATCAATACCAGGCCTGCTCCTCTGGTAAAAACATTCATTGTGAACTGTCAGATGAGTTCCCCTTAAAATGGAAGACAAGCAATCCAAACTGTGGTATAGCTTGTACGGGGCTTCTGTCTAGAGTGGATGTTACAATAGATCCTTCCTTCCTTCTCTTCATTTGCTCTCATTTATGGTTAAGGTTCTTCTTACCTTCTCCATTTCTTCACTTTTTTTACTGGTTAGCTCACTTATCCTCAGGGAACTCATATTCCCAATCCTAGCAAGAACTTAAGAAAATAAATCTGGGGAACTTACTTAAGTTAGCTCCTTCTTCTTTTTGTACTTCTCCCATTCTTTCCACATTTTATCAGGAGGGAACAAAATAGGAAAGGTAATAATAATAATAATAAAGATAATTAAAACAGCCCTCTCCCATTTAATTCACCACCCCCATTTTCCTTTTGGGTATCTCACTGGCTCCCCTGCCCAACACTTATGTGGCATGGTCCATACTTAGACAATGTATGGACCATTGTTTTGGCCTGGCATTCTGTGAGGTCACTGTTTAGGGGACAGGTAAGAAAAAGTAACAGGGAAGTGGTCAGTTGTGAGAGACCTGTGACAGAGTGAGTCTGCCTGGCTATGAAAGATTTATAGTTGAGGGTTTCCACTCCTGGTGGTGGGTTGCTACAAATAAACTTCTCTGCTGTTACCTATGTCAATTTCTTGGTTAGTTGTGTTTTACTGCATGCACTGTCTACAACAGATCTGGTGACAACCTACCCCAGAGGCCTGTACGGAGGCAGGTATCATGTACTGCGCCACCGCCTTCTGAATACTCAGTGGAGCAGAGCAGTGGGGAATTCACTCAGCTCAGTTATTGTTGTTTATGCTTTGGAGAACCACAGGAAAAAGTACTATTGTGGCGTTGTATTCGTTAGTTTTTTTTATTTTTTTAAAGTGCATCTGCATGAGCCTAGTAATTATCTTATCCTGGGACGCACTGACACTGAAGCCGACACGCAGCCTGCTACGATTGTTCCCCCACATCAGTGAAGACGCTCTATGCTGGAGTCCGATACATCTTACTGAGTGGACTCATTGTTCCTTATATCGGTGGTCATTTTGGTTCTGATTTTTTCAGCTGAATGGAAGTATTGGGCTCAACAGGTGCGGAGAGTGAATGTTTACCTCATCACCAAGTGATAAAGATGTACTTGATTAGTGATAGTGGCTATTTCTTGGAACACATGACTTTGGGCAATTAATTGAAGATTAAGTAATTTATGTGTCTATGGATTGTCTCAGGTACAACTGTTTTATCGGTGTGTGTGGTTTAGTGAGCTTAGTGTTAACTATTACCTTAAATATGTTTGCCATGGTGGAATGTCTCAAACTTCACAATTTCTAAAGGAAGCAGGAGAACCATTACTACCATAAAAGAGTTGGAAGAAGATATTTGACTCATACCTGGTAGCTACAGGGGAAGAAAACAAATCTTCTGCTTGGAAACAGAGTGCTCTGTACAATTTAAGGATTGAGGGACGTAACTTTATGAAAGTTTAGAGGAAATCCCCATTAGAAGAGGTGATAGACCACCTATAGATGTTTTTGAAATGTCAGCTAAAATGTTGGAACTACATTGTGTCTCACACATTATTGTGGTTCTTGAGAGGCATACTTTTTCCCCTTGTCAACAACTTAAGACTAAATGCATGGCCAAATATATGGTTTCTCGAAGGAACTTGGCTAGAACATGTGGATTTGGGGCTCTCACAGACTCTCTGATTAAAGACCAGCTGGTGTGTTACACAAATAATTCACAGCTTCAGTAAAAACTACTGAAAAGAATCCTGACTTAAAGGAAGCTATAGCCATAACTGAGTGTAATGAACACACCTTAGAATGGTTAATGGAGGTGAAGAGTGAAACAGGGGTCAAGACTTAGGTGCTTATCTGCTTGTGAAGATGCCTTTTGGGCTGGCATTGGCTGTTGTTTGTTTTCAGTGTACAATGAGGACGGTTCTGGATAGTGTAGCTGGGGTTAAATTTTTCAGGGATGATATCCTGTTTTTTTGGAAGAGCTCAGTGTGAGCATGATAAGATTTTGTTTGAGGTGTTGCACAGTTTGCAAGCAAATTGCTTGGAAGTCAAAAGAGAGAATTGTCAATTCAGAGTGGGTACTGTGAAGCATTTGGGAAATACTATTTCTGGAGAGGGAATTAGTCCTGAGGAGGATTTGACAGAGTCCATTGTTCAACCATCCACACCAGCTTAGGTCATTTTTGGCCCATAGGAATAGTACTCTAAAGTCATCAATTTTGCATCTTTGGTTATTTTCATGTGAACACACATTAAGAAGGGTAAGTAGTTTATGTGGTCGGAATAATGTGATAAGGCTTTTCAGAACATTGAGAGACAACTGGGGGGTTTAACGAACTTAGAACTTTTTGAAATGCATAAAAGGATTATGGTAACCACCGACACCAGCATTAGGGAGGTAGTAGGTGTGAACACAGCTTTTCAATGAAGAGGAACAAGTTATTTCCTTTGCATCAAGGACTTTGAAGGGGGCTGAAGTGAATCACTCAGTGATGGAGCGAAAGGCACTGGCATGCATTTGGGCTATACAAAAAGATATTGTTGGTCTATTTGATCTCTTATAACCTAAGGGAAAGTTTGTTTTAGTGTTAGTCGATTACTTTACCAAGTAGACAGTTGCCAAGTGTGTTAATTCAGTGACAACAGGTGTGATGATTGATTTTCTTATTGAGGAGTTTACTAGGGAAGGCATACCTAATCATATATTTACGGACAATGGCATGCAATTTGGGTTGGAGAAGATGTGCAAGTTCATCAAGGAACTTGACATTAAACATTTGTGCACTTCATTGTATATGCCTCAAGCAAATGGCTTGGTTGAATGGATGAGTAAGTTAGTTAAGGCTAGTGTGCAGAAGGCTCTACAATTTGGCTTAGTTCTGAATGTGACATTCGAGAAACTTAATGGGCTCACAGAGCTGCTTCTAATTGAGTGACTAGGGAAGCACCATTTGAATGCATGAGAAGGCGAACAGTGGTCTCCAAATTGAACCCTTCTTGGTTGAATATTCCAGCAGCTTTTAAGAATGGGGATAAAGCCAGATGAAGACAACTTGTGGATAAGCATCACTTTAAGTTAAAAGCATGGAATGATCATACTCATAAAGCAAAGAATAGATTTTGGAGGATTGATGGTAAGGTGTTAGTCAAAAAGGAGGGTTTTTGAAAGAAGGTTTTCCACATTTTCTGGGTCCTTTCAAAGTAAAGGAGATAAAGAGAAATGTAGAAGCCCAGAACAATGGAGAGGTATGGTATATGTCACTATTTGTAAAGTGTGCTCGAGATGGAAAATTTGGAGATGAGCAATTGAATTATGGAAAGGATAAATCTACATTGTCCCTAAAAGATGGTCCAATAGATAGAGTCAGGTAGGCACTGGGATAGATGATGGACTATTTCTGATGAAGGTCACTCTCTGCTACGTAGTGCTAACCATTATGTTCTAGGAAGTATACAAACCTCACTTGAAGAAATGGTTGGTTCTGTTTCCTAATCATTTTATTTTAAAATTGACTTTGCTTATGAAAAGCTTTTTGTTCTTTAACATAGTTTCTTGTGTCATAAAGGGTGTGTGTGTTGTGACCTGGCATTCTGTGAGGCCACTGTTTAGAATGTGGGTGAGAAAGAATCCTGGGGCAGAGGGCTGTTGAGGGGGAACTGTGAGAGGGAACTGTTCTGCCCAGTTTTTAAGTGTTTATTGGTGAGGGTTTCCACTCCTGGTGGTGGATTCCTACAAATGAACTTCTCTGCTTCTACCTATGACAGTTCCTCAATGAGTTGTATTATTTTGGATGTACTGTCTACAACAGCCATGTATGGACAAATGTGCTTTGCCCAACTCCTTGGGACTCAGGCAACCAGAAGACATGACTGCCATCTGGGTTTCCTTCATTGCCCTTGCCATCCTCCGTTTTCCCTCAGGGAGCTGATTTTCTTTCTATTCGGTTCTCCTTAGCATCAGGCTCCTCCTCCCACTGATCACCAGTTGCTTTCTCCTTGCTTGGCATACTCCTGTCCTCCCTATGTCATCCTCTTGATGCACATGTTTCGCCCGTTTCTGGCACCAGCTATTTCTCTGCTGGTCTTTGATCACTGTCCTCTATATTTTGTTTCTCTCTTCATAACAACATAAACCCATTTTTACTTTTGGGTTTCCTTCTTCTAGAATGTACTGGAAAGTGAGCATTGCAGTATAAGCACCCCTCACATACTCCCCAAACCTCAAAGGTTGTAAAGTGCCAGTAGTAACAAGTTAAGTGAAAGTAGGCAGCCTGTAAATCCAGTAGGGCCAGCCAAGCTGGGCCACTGTTATCATCTTGAACTTGTCCATCCTTAGCTATTTGTTCAGTAACAGTGTATCCAGAATAGGGTACAGCACTTTGACATTTTTCAGGGTGAGTAAGTATTTGCCACACTCTTTCATTCAAAATAATTGGTGTGTGATCTGAGGTTACTGCGTCTGCCATCTGGTAGTAGTGATGAAAGTTGGTGTGCTTTCTCCAGAGTGGGTGCAAGAAAGAAGCCAACAGAAACAAACCAATGCTCAAGCAACAACTCAATGCAGCCCCTAAACCAAAAATAAAGAATTGCTGCATGATGTTCAGCTCTAGGCTGCCCTCTTGCCCTCAGTCAGGCGAGAGGGGCTAGGTTAGAGTCTGCCATATGATATACATTCGAACAGTTTTCAAGCATCAAATAATTCCTCATCTCCACAACAGGCAGATTCCCTTTTTCCGTACAAGGTCACTTTGTGTTTCATCTTCCGAGAAGTAATTTCAGTCTTTGGTGTCCTCATCTTCTATGATGATTTGTCATTACGGTATTAGTTCACAGACATGTGAAAATTACCTTCATTACTCACTTCTAAGTTCGAAGAATCTTTATAATGATCAGTGCAAATCCAGTTCCAATTCATCCATTCCACAAGCACCACCAAATCCTTCACCGACCATTGGCTGCCCTAAACACTCACTGGTTAGCACATTCCCCAATGTATGCAAAGTACCAGTGTGTTCCGTCTTTTGAGGAGCACACATAAGTATTGTTTCCAGTGGGAACAGGCCACAAACAAACTCCAACTACTTCCTTCTTGTGTCACCTGTTTACAATTCTTGTCCTACACCCGAGGAGCCTGACAGTCTCCGAGACCTGTAAGGATTGCAAGCATCTTCTAAACTTTCAACATTCAACACCACTAGATATAGTAGCCCTAGCAGAGGTAGGGAAAATGTCCCTTCCCACACTCTCCGCCTCCCAACCTACGGGCTAATTCTGCAAAGTGAGAGGTAAGTTTTTTAAAACTTTCATAACATAAAAATGGTTCCTTCCAGAAAAGGCCAATACTTTTCCCTTCTTATTCTGGTAAAGCAATGCTGGTCTAATCCATTATCATGATATTTAGTCTGCCGTTAATACAAAATGCTGCCAGCAATTAGGCTTTCTAGACCCTCTGGCAAAGTGCAGGCACAGCCAACTTACTAACTACAGACAAGAAACCTGGTCTATTGTAACCCACAAACTGCTTGAGCATTACATGAGGACGATGAGGATCAGTCCTTGGAGACCAAAGGATTATTTGTAGTAAGCTCAGAATCTTCTTTCACCAAGACAGGATACTCAGAAGAATTCACATTATGGATGCTATTAAAATAACCCTAATCGAGTACAGATGATGTGTTAGATGTGGCTATGAAAGAAAATAAATTAGTAGCAATAAATACAAATTTTAAGCAGAATATAAACCATAAATGAAACATTGTGACGGTTGTTGGCCCATCATTAGCTTTGTTGTTCTGCACATGGTGAAGGTTGCTTTCTGCCTCTGTGTTTTAATTGGGGCATGCAGGCCAGTACTGCCAGGTTGGGTTAGAAAAGCCAATGGCCTTCTCTGGGGATGTTTACAGTTACACCTTGCAAGAAGTCTGCCAAGCCTCGCAGGAAGTTGAAGATTTCTCTTTGCCTAATACATGTTTGTAGCCTGCTTGAAAACACTTTCATTACTATTATTTTGGAAAGGGCAGGCCTATTGCAGAATGATTTAAAGTGTAAGAAGTATATTAATCATGTTGCACCTTCACTGAATTCTGTTACATATTATAAATATGAATAGATATATATGAATATTTGATGCGCTATCAAACTAATATAAAGCAAATGTTATAGGTTTTACAAGTGCAATCAATATTAAAACCAGAAATAATACTTTTATAAAAGAAAATGGGCACTCAAATAAAAGAACATATGAAGATATGAAGCTATTAAATTAAAAGGATGAAAGGATTACATCATCCATGGAATGACCGAGCAACAATTCTAAAGAACATATGTGTGTGCATACGTATTTGCTTTGAAAAAGAAATCGGATCAAAAGCAAAAGGCTCTCTCAAGACAGCTATGCAGACAAACGGCAGCATGTTCCGACTGCTTTCCTCTTTTTGTAATGATTTGTTGCGATTTTGAAAACACATCATAACTTTCAGATCTACAGAATGAAAGAGAGCATTCATAGATGGAGAAAACAGTGAGTTTGTTGCTCCCAAGCATGTTGGCACGTGTGTCAGCACATGTAAAGATTACTATAAAACAGCTTTGAGGAGTGGCAATTGCATTGCATTGCATTGCAGAAAGCCTAATACTATGTGATCAGACAGATTACCTCCCAGCAATAAAGAGAAAGAGCAGCTTGTTGTTACAACAGACTGTTCAACATTACAGTTTTAAAAACTGTTCAGACAATGAAACAGGTCTCTCTTGAGAAGACTGAAGTCTGTGAAAGAATAGAGAACAGTGTGCTCTTTGTCCAGCGAACAGCTCTCCTCCAAAATACAATGCAAGATCGTTGAGGCATTGATATTCAGTAGGATGGCTTTTGTTTCCCTTCAGGTTGATTTTACTTCTTCAACAGGAAAATAAGTTTAAATCGCAGACCCTACAAAATGGAACGTTGTTCCTATTCCCCAAATAGGTTTGAAAACAAAGAACCAAAAAAGGAAGAGTCATATCGAACAAAGTTTTAAAAACAGATTAGAAAAATCCGATGATTTTAATATCACGAGCAATGCCAGATGTATTTTAAACATGGAACCCAGTGTGCTATAAATCAGCACTATGAGTTAGAAATTGATTTTGCAAAAGGAGCTGGATCTCGGAGCCAGCAAGGGCTGTTTGAAGAACAAATGTCTCAGCCGCAGAGGATAAAGATGCCGCTTTCTCAGTTAAGGCTACTATAAACTTTATCAATTTATCAAAGGGTGTATTTAGCATGACTGCATTCGGCCATGAAGTGCTTTGAAGGCCATTCTTTGGGGGAGGATAAAATATAATACTACAACTTTTTACTATTTTTACACAGTTAATAAACACACAAAACCCTTGGCTAACCCACCACTGGCTAACCCACCACTTGATTTTGTTTTGTCTAATTGCATAGGATCCATTTGTTAACAGCGTGCAATATGAAGGATTGAAAGAAGCCAGTGCTTGGACAAAATATTGAGATGTAAATATCGGGAGACAGAAATATCGGAAATAAAATATTGTGATACAAAATTATTGTGATGCAAGAATATTGTTGCTAAACAAAGGGGGGAGAAAGGGGGTAAAGGGGAGGGTCTATCCTCCTTGAAGCTTCAGTAAACGTATTTAGAAACTCTGAAACATGTAGACCACTAAGGAGGACAGGTACATTTTCTGTGGAAGTTTTTTCCCCGCAAGAATATTGTTGTCAAGAATATAATTTTTATGGTAAGTAATATTGTTTTTACGAATATTGTTGTCAAGAATATCGTTTTCAGTAATATAGTTGTAATAAATATTGTTTTTTATTTATTTTAATGTTTTAGTTTACATATTCATTTTGTGTTCCTATTGTTTATATAATTTTTATTCATTCTTTTAAATTTAATTTGTGAATTTAAGTGATTTAGAATTTTCTAAATACATGTTAATAGTGATCTGAGTGTGTAGTTGGGTTTGTACGGCAGATAGGGTGGGAAGTTAATTAAATAACAGTTCATTAACAATGAATTAATAATTTAGAATTAAATATTTAATTGGTTACTAAGTATGCAAATTGTGCAATCCTTCTAGACTTTAGCTAAATATTAGGTGTGGGTTGATAGATTTGTATTGGCATAGGGTGGGTAGCTAATTAAGGAAAAATGTTTACAAATTCGTTATTCATTGTTAATTCATTATTTAATAGATTATTAATGATTTACATTGTGTAATCTGTTTTTATGTTTTCAATAAATATATATAGTTAATTGCAATGAATAATGTTTAATATATTTTCTAAAGCAATAGGGTTATTCAAACTTGTAATGTGTTTGAAGTGAAGTATTTCCCCTACTGTTGCTTCAACGGTAATGGAAACAGTAACCTTAACACCTCCAAAGCCCAACTTTCTCTACTGTTCTGCAGATTAGAGTATTATAGTAAATGTTACCCCTCTGAAGTCTAACGTGTTCCCTACTGTTGAACGGACTGGAGTGGGAATAGAAAATCTTATCCCTCTGAAGTCCCATACTTTCCCTACTGTTGTGCTGTTTGTAGTGGGAATAGTAAATGTAATCCCTCCAAAATCCTACACTTTCCCTACGGTTGTGCTGTTTGGAGTGGGAATAGTAAATGTAATCCCTCCAAAATTCTACACTTTCCCTACTGTTGTGCTGTTTGGAGTAGAAATAGTAAATTTAACCCCTCCGAAGTCCAACAATTTTCATACTGTTACACGCACTGGAGTGGGAATAGTAAATGTAAACCCTCCACAGTCTAACACTTTCCTTACCGTTGTTTAATAGTAAATTTAACCCCTCTGAAGTCCAACTCTTTCCCTGCTATTGCACATACTGGAGTGGTAATGGTAAATCTGACCCCTGTGAAGTCGAACAATTCTCCTACTGTTGCAGTGTTTAGCGTGGGAATAGTGAATATATTGCTTCCTAAGTCCAACATGTTCCTTACTGTTGCACTGTTTGGAGTGGGACTAATAAATGTAACCTCTCTGAAGTCCAACAGTTTC
The DNA here is from genome assembly GCF_031143425.1 of Pleurodeles waltl. Classification (NCBI taxonomy): domain Eukaryota; kingdom Metazoa; phylum Chordata; class Amphibia; order Caudata; family Salamandridae; genus Pleurodeles; species Pleurodeles waltl. The sequence goes on along the minus strand of NC_090438.1, from coordinate 622,163,784 downwards.
CCTACTGTTACGCTGACTGGAAAAGGAATAGTAATAGTAACCCCCCCAAAGTCTACTACGTTTCCTACTGTAGTTTAAATTGGAATTGGAATAGTAAATTTAACCACTCAAAAGTCCAATACCTTCCCTAGTGTTGCTGTGACTGGAGTATAAACATTAAATCTAACCTCTCAGAAGTCCAACACCGTCAAGCAAAGGGTATGAATTGATGTTGACAGGATGGTAATTCCTTTTTTATCCCAGCTGAAATTCCTGAAGCAGATTAGACAGCGCTGGTTTTCAGGAAGATAGTGTCCATGCACCACCAGTAGAATTATAATTAGCATTTTATGCCACTAAAAGAATGATGATATTGCCGCAAAGATCCAAATATAGGTCCATGGTGTGTGGATGTATCTGTTGCGGCCTCCACAACCAGTAGGAATGCACCTGCTGCCTCAATCATTTCAGAAGTTGTGGTTTCTTGTGTTTCTTGGAGAAGTGGAAGAAACATTTCTCCAGTTTCAGGATCTGAGCCAGGTTCATTCCCAGACAATGTGATTTATTGCCTTGGTATTGATGTAGATTCTTTCAGCAATCATTGATATGGCTGAGCAGAATATTGATGAAGATAATGCTTGCACAACATCTGGAGCAGTACTTGCTCTACTTGGTGATAGTTGTTAAAGCAGGAAACACAGCATTGTCTATAGTCCCAGGAATGGGGTCAATGATTTCAACATGGCTGTACTCTTCTTAAGGCATCTCCAGAAAAGAAAGAGGATTCCCTGAACTCTTCTGGAGGAACTCTGGTGTTGGTCAGGGTCAGCTGAACAGATTCAGCCACATATTGCATTTTGATATGAACAATCAATTGCTTTCTATTTTTATTTGCACCATAAAGTGGTGGCAGGATTACAGACAGTGTGCCTTGTACCCGAAGAACTGGAAAAGGTGATCAGTAAAATGGTCTGAAGAATTGCTTGTCAGGGATGCATTCCTGAACTAGCTCTCCTTCTTTGGGAAGCTACCCCTCACCAGCTTTATCCTCATTAGTGGCCGAGTACTTTTAGTTGCAGAGGCAGACTCCCTAATTACTTGAATATTCTCTTCCAAATCCAATCATGAAACAGGTTCAAATGAATTGTTTTTTAATCTGACACCCCCTCAGGAAGATATTAGGTACACCAAAAATCGTCTGATAATATATTTTGTTAATTTCTGTGTACTTCACAAAGTGGAATCTTTACCTCAGCTCAACTGTGGAGTCTCCCTACAGTGACTTAAGAATATATATATACCTTGAAAATGAACATTAATAATAGTTTTTGTTAAATATTAATGTAAATTATTTTAATACATTTATATTTTATCTAGAACAAAATTTAAAAATGCTACAGCTCTGTTCATTTTATAAATCATTAATTAATGGAAATAAATTCAATTTAATATATTTTTGAAGGTTACATTGCAAAATAAATTCCCATAAAAAGTATAGTTTTTACTTTCTATTAATAATTATTAAAAGTGATATGCAGATTTAATTAAAGTTAATTTCGTTCTCTTTTAATACAACTTACTGTAGCATTCATTTTCATTTTTAAATTCAAAATAAGGTATTAAAACATTTTATAATTAAATAATAAATACATATTATTTTGATTATTTTTTTTAAAATATGAAATTGCATTTATTTATATTCTAACTATTTAAAAATATTTAATATAATAATTTTTCCTACAGGGTTTTATTTTAATTCCCTACCTCCGTTATTTTCTACAGGAGGGTGTAATGGTACCAGTGATTGGCCATGGGTGATGCTGGACTTTGCTGTTTTTGATAAGTAACTTAAAGTTAAATTTATTGAATAAGCAAAACATACTCAAAAGTGTAAATTGCTCAAAAGTGTAAGTAGCCTTTGTGTATCAGGCCCAAAGAGTGCGGGAGATGATGGCTCAGCCTTCTGGGTTGCAAATAAAAGGTGTACAGTGGAGTCACCTGAAACGTTGGTGTGTGTACACAGCACTTTGAAGTGGCCATTGTCAAAAATTCCCTGCACTCCAGTGAAAGGCGCAGAATATTTTTGATTTTGGGCTATGTAGAACTGTCTGTGTAGAACATGCTCTTATACTCATGTATGGGTAAAATGTCTGGAGTTACTGAGGCTTTTCTGTCCCAGTGTGGAGCCTATTTTTTGATGTTTGGGGCATTTCATACTCAAATCTTCATAACTGTTTTTCCAAAAAAGATAACTAGGGTAAATGTGCATCCTTCTGTCCCCCACATGCATGGTTTGTGTACTCCCCTGGAGGGAAACAAACCAATAGCCAAAATATTGCAACATTTGGATTTTTTGGGGGAAAAAACTGCTGTGCACGAAAGCTTTTATTTCTAAAAATCATATCAACAAAAGCTTTGATGTGGTATAATCACCATTTTCCCAGGTTTCAGGAAGAAGCAGTGTTGCAAAAGAAAACCATTGTTTTCTACAGTTTTGCATACTTCTACTGGGTAGCCCATTGTTAGGTCTCACCTGAGACACTTAGAGTCTGATTACAGGGCGTGTTTTATGTTCTGTAAGTTCTCTATCTTTTCTTATTTCCTTTCTACATACAAGTTCTCTCATGCTTGCGGGATGGTGGGGGCTGGGGGTGGGTTGGGGGCTGGTGGGGTGGGCTGTTCTGTGGCTCCTGTGGACCGACTGATTCTCGGCTGTGCGGGGAGCGCTGTGGTATTCCACATACATGCCGCCATGGTCACATATAATATTTTAACTTGGAATATACGGGGCATGGCTAGCATCTCCAAAAGATGTAGGGGCATATTTATACTCTGTTTGCACCGAATTAGTGTCATTTTTTTTTACTCTAATTCGGTGCAAAACTAACTCCATATTTATACTTTGGTGCTAGATCCCTCTAGCACCAAATTTATGGAGTTAAAGTCATTTTTTGAAAGTGGAGACCTACTTTGCCTTAATGAGATGCAAGGTAGGCGTTCCCGTGCAAAAAATGACTCTATGGCCTTAACGCCATATTTAGGGGCATATTTATACTCTGCGGCATATTTATACTCTGTTTGCACCGAATTAGTGTCATTTTTTTAAACTCTAATTCGGTGCAAAACTAACTCCATATTTATACTTTGGTGCTAGACCCATCTAGCACCAAGGCCCTGATTTAAACTTTTTTTGCACCGCATTAACGTCATTTTATGACACAAAAGTGGCGCAAACTTACAAAATATTGGCCCTTATTTATACTTTTTGCTGCAAAACTGCACTAACTCAGTTTTGCACCAAAAAGTTTAGCACCGGCTTGCACCATTTCTGTGCACCAGCCGGGCACCATATTTATGGAATGGTGCAAGCCGGTGCAAAGGGTAGGCTAGAGTTTTAAAAAATGACTTTAGTCGGGTGGGGCTGGCAGTATGGAAGAAGAGGGTTTAGCACCAAAAAATGGCTTTAGGCAGGTTAGAGTAAAAAAAAAATGACTCTAACCAGATTAGCGTCATTTTATGGTGCTAAACCTACCATACCACATGACTCCTGCCTTAGAAAAGGCAGGAGTCATGTCCACCACCCCAGTGGTCAGCACAGAGGACAGGGTTCCCCTGGGCATGGCCATTGCACCCAGTGCCATGTATGGGGGCCCATTTCAGGGCCCCCTATGGCACTTTCAAAAATAAAATGCACTTACCTGTACTTACCTGGGATGGGGTCCCCCATCCTCGCAGTCCCTCTAGTGTGGGTGGGGGTGCCCCTAGGGCCTAGGGAGGGCACCTCTGGGCTTATTCCATGGTGTTCCACCATGGATATAGGGCCACAGGTCCCCTAACACCTGCCCTGACCCAGGTCTTAAAAAATGGGGCAAAGCAAACTTTGCCCCATTTTTTGACCCCTCCTCCCTCCCTTGCACCATTTTTACATGGGAGTATAAATATGGTGTTAAGTCCATAGAGTCATTTTTTTGCACGGGAACGCCTACCTTGCATCTCATTAAGGCAAGGTAGGTTTCCACTTCCAAAAAATGACTTTAACTCCATAAATTTGGTGCTAGACGGGTCTAGCACCAAAGTATAAATATGGAGTTAGTTTTGCACTGAATTAGAGTAAAAAAAAATGACACTAATTCAGTGCAAACAGAGTATAAATATGCCCCTTAGCATCAAAAAATGATGTTAATCTGGTCAGAATCATTTATTTTGACTCAAAACTGCCTAACGTCATTTTTTTTTAAGCTAGCCTACCCTTTGCACCGGCTTGCACCATTCCATAAATATGGTGCCCAGCTGGTGCTAAAAAATGGTGCAAGCCGGTGCAAAACATTTTGGGGCAAAACTGCCTTAGTGCAGTTTTGCACCAAAAAGTATAAATAAGGCCCGTAGAATATATGCTTACCTCAAACGCCATAAGATACATATAGCTATACTTCAGGAGACACATATCACAGCTCACAATTTGGGCAATCTCAGTAGGAGGTGGTTGGGATTGGTTTATGGCACTAGGACATCGGCATACGCGAAAGTTGTGCTGATGTGGATTGCCCCCGGTGTCCCTTATACAGTGACGCACACTGAAATAGATGAAGAAGGTAGATATGTTCATTTAGTGGGAGATTTGTATGAGAAACAACTAGCTATAACGGGATTTTACGCACCTAACACCAAGCAAGGAGATTTTTTGTCATCCACTCACTGCCCAGCATCTGGGGCGGGGATTTTAACTGTGCCCCAGATGTACATATGGACAGATCTCACCTGCCACCCAGGGGCGCCCCCAGTAGGGGACTCTCTCGGTGCTACAATCTTGGATGCTAGAGAGGAGACTTCACGATGTTTGGAGGGGCTTACACCCCCTACACAGGGAATATTCCTTCTTCTCCCCGGCCCACCGTCTTCATACCCGCATAGACTTACTGCTCAGCTCACACAAGCTGACTCACAACTTCAATGGGGCATCGTATTTAGCCAAGACTCTATCCGATCACTGCCCCCTGATTGCCGCTATTCAATGGGGCAGGATGCCCACTCGTATCCCCACCCGGCGCCTACAGCTGACCCTGTTACATGATCTACCTTTCCATACAGAGCTAGCAGAGCGCATAGAGTCTTATTTCGCTATAAACACCCAGACGGCCTCATCATGGGCAGGTGGTGGTAAGGGGCATGTGTTTGTCAATGGCGGGGGGGGTTCAGCGTACTTTAACGTGTGATTTACAACCAATTGAGGCGGAACTGCGCGAGGTGGAGTGCAGAGTGGCATCGAGCGCAGAGGACCAGGGTAAATTGGTTGGGTTGAAGAGAAATTGGGCCGAGGTTGACTCTCGACTAAGGCAGTTTGACTATCTACATCACATAGCTCAGTTGCACTCAGAGGGTGACCGCTCTAGTAGGTTATTAGCCTGGCTAGTGAAAGGTGAGCATCAGCACACCCACATAAGCACCATCCAGTTGGACTCTGGAGCCATAGTCAATGCACAGCTAGAAATAAATGAGGCCTTCAGACAATATTATAGCACTCTGTACATGACATGTCCCCCTCCACCCCCAGAGCGGTTGGAGGATTTTTTCCAGGCACTTCAATTAACTCGCCTGACAGCCCCACAGTTACAAGAACTAGAGAAACCAATAGAAATGGATGAGATTAAACAAACCTTGCAGCAATTAGCTCATAATAAAGCTCCAGGAGGCGATGGTCTGGGAGCCGATTATATTCAGACTTTCTCTACACAGACACTTACACCATATTTGGAAATGCTGACGGAAGCATTTGAGGTGGGTCGGCTCCTGAAGTCGCACCGTGAGGTGGTGATAGTGGTCCTCCTTAAAAAAGGCTGCGATCCCCTAGACGTCTGGTCATATCGCCCCCTGTCGTTGTTGAATTCAGACTGTAAGTTATTGGGAAAGGTGTTGGCGAACTGCCAGTTCTGGTCCACCCGGATCAATATGGTTTTATACCTGGACGTGGCACCTTCATCAATATCAGATGCCTGCTGAGGCTTATGGCGGAGACCCCGCAACTAGATTATGCATTCGATACTCTAGGCTGGCCTTTGTTAATGGAAGCATTGCGGCGCATGGGTTTCGGCAATACATTTATGTGTTGGATATCAGTATAATACTCAGACCCAAAAGCGAGAGTCAAGACAGGCGAGGTTATATAAGAGGTGTTCGATATAGGCAGGGGCACGAGACAGGGCTGTCCTTTATCACTGATTCTGTTTGCATTGGCAATTGAGCCATTAGCCGCGCGGCTATGAAGCATGGCTCCACACTGGGGCATTCTGGATGGAGACGAACACCGTATCGTCTCCTTATATGCAGACGATGCATTAACATATTTACGTAAGTACCCTGAATCCCTCCCAGATCTGCTGAATCTATTGGACTCACTTGGTGATCTCTCTGGTTGCGAGTCAATTGGTCGAAATCCTGCCTATTTCCTATGAAGTTAGAACCTGAGCCACAGCAGGTCACAACCTCGGCTTATACCTTACAGTGGTGCTACACCACTTTTAAATACCTAGGTGTACACATATATCATGGCGCTACGGATCTCAGGGAGGGGAACCTAGGTCGGATGATTAGGTCAATCAGAGGCTCTTTACTTTTCTGGTGTTCATTGCCGCTGTCTCCGCTCGGGAGAGTGGTGATTGCAAAAATTATTGTTCTCCCACGAATACTATACTATTTTTCCACCCTACCACAGACTGCTGACTGAACTAGTCTGGGGCTGTGGGCGCTGGCAGGTGGCCCTGACCAAGATCTATCTGCCGTTGGAGTGGGGGGGATTGGGTGCTCCACAGTATGAATTGTATCACGCAGCGGCGCAGATACATTGCGCTAGCTGCGAGACCCCCTCAACTTGGAGGGTCGGATGGTAGGTGCTCTTCTAGGCCATTCAAATGTGCTGCAATGGCTTATCGGTCAGAACGGTCCGCTGCGCCTGCACAACACCCTGATGAATGTGGCTGGATGGGTCTGGCACCGGTATGTACTGGGGGGGAAACGTCCCCCACCATATTCGCCCGAGATCCCCCTGCTTGCCATCCCAGGAATAAGGAGGATTGCTGACAACATGGGATAGCTGCCTGGTCCATGAAGGGTATACCGACTGTAGGAGATATCTTTGAGGAGGGACGCTTCCTTACATACGAAGTACTAGCAAGCGCACAACCTAGGTCAGGGCGAGTTCATTGCGTGTGGGGCGCTGCATCGGCTGGTGTGTGATACATGGAGAAATGGTAACAGCAAACCGCAAACTGCACCGGTTTTACATGAATTACTAACGGGAGCGAGTATACAATCTGACATATCCTGGATATATAAAACACTACTTGCTTGCCCTGAAGAGGCACAGATACCCCTACACCCGAATCCTGCTGCTGGGGGTCCGCCTGCGACATGGGTGTGGAAGCAGACACACTGGTGCGTAGACCTTGCGTTCGTCTTATTTAAACATCTCGTAGCGACACAGTGGAAATCACCGAGTGCTCCAGACATACATTGCTGGTCATACAAATTGTTACACTGGGCTAGAGCAGAGGCACAGGTTTTGTGCTCCCTCTGTGACAGGGGGTGGTGGTCAAAGGGCAGACACATGGGATTCCTTCATTGATCAACTGGAAAACAAGGGCGATACCCGCTCACCCTGAACTGGGTTCATACATAAAGCACATACACATATGAAAGTGGACATGGGACTCCGGGCCCCGGGTTGGAGTGTCTGGTTTGTGGCTTTGAAGCTGTACGGGTCTGCCCCCGTGCTCTGCGCATTGAGAATAATGACATTAGCAAGATCATGCGCCCCCGGTGAACTTGTCCTCTGGATTGCCCCACTTGTGCAAGCACAGTGGACGCGTATGTTGGGACACTTTGTGTGGTTGGAGAGTCTCTATGGGTTGCCCCCCGGGTGCTCTTCCTCCGCCTCCTGCCCTCCCTGTGTGGCTGCTCCCCATCTCTCTTTCCCTGCCTTCCTTTCTCCTTCACGATCACCCGGCCTGCCTCTATGCCGCTAACGAGCAACTCTGTTTTTCTATATCGGTTATGTTTCTCTTTATCTTTCCTTGCTTTTCAGTCTTTATTATTAAATGCTCTGTGTTAGAAATGGGGTCTTTGGTTGGCAGTCAGGTTACCCACTGTCCAAGCAAGGACCCTCAATCTAGTCAGGGTAAGTCACACACAATCCAAATTATCCTGTGCCCACCCTCTGGTATCTTGGCACTGAGCAGTCAGGCTTAACTTAGAAGGCAATGTGTAAAGTATATGTGCAATAAATCATACAATAACCCAATATAGCACCACAAAAATACACCACACAGTGTTTAGAAAAATATATTATTTATCTGCATAAATGCTGGTAATGATTAAAGTTGAAATAAGCAAATGTAGGGATATTACTGAAAGTGATATCAAGGGCCTGATTCCGACCCTGGCGGTCATGGACCGCCAGGGCCGGGGTCGGAGGATGCACCGCCAACAGGCTGGCGGTGCATCCAGGCCAATTCTGACCGCGGCGGTAAAGCCGCGGTCAGAAAAGGGAAACCGCCGGTTTTCCGCCAGTTTTCCCCTGGCCTAAAGAGTCCTCCATGGCGGCGCTGCAGGCAGCGCCGCCATGGGGATTCCGACCCCCTTCCCGCCAGCCTGATTCTGGCGGTTTTGACCGCCAGAACCAGGCTGGCGGGAACGGGTGTCGTGGGGCCCCTGGGGGCCCCTGCAGTGCCCATGCCAAAGGCATGGGCACTGCAGGAGCCCCCTAACAGGGCCCCACATTGATTTTCAGTGTCTGCATAGCAGACACTGAAAATCGCGACGGGTGCAACTGCACCCGTCGTACAAAAGCAACTCCGCCGGCTCCATTCGGAGCCGGCTTCATCGTTGCTGTGGCTTTCCCGCTGGGCGGGCGGGCGGCCTTTTGGCGGTCGCCCGCCCGCCCAGCGGGAAAGTCATAATGACCGCTGCGGTCTTTTGACCGAGGTACGGTCATCTGGCGGTTCCGGCAGGTGGGCGGCAACCGCCGCCCGCGGGGGTCGGAATGACCCCCCAAGTGTCTTTAGAGTTCAAAGATTACTGTAAAAGCAATAAAAAGTGTCCTAAGTTCTCCAAGAACAACAAGTGTCTCTTGAAGGGCAAAGTACCTAGTTTGCATTGAAAAATCCTCACAAGGGACAGCAGAGGAGGAGATGCGTGGAAAACGGTGAGTCCACGCGGGGAAGATGTTGCATCGATTTCCGGAGCACGGACTTGGATCCTCTTCAGGTTGCAGGGTTTTCAGACACCCCGGGGACGATGCGTGGAATCCTGGGCTTGCGGAGCGAAGTCACAGCGGCTGCGTTGATTACGGTAGGCGATGCGTGGAATTTTCTTCCGCACAGCAGGCGCGGCGTCGATTCCGTTGAGCGTCGTCGTTCTGAGTCAGCTTGCGTTGATCCAGTTGGGCTGTGCGTTGAACTTCCGGTTGCTGGCGTTGCGTCGATCTTCTGTTGCGAAGTCAGGCTGCGTTGTTCAGGACTCGGTGTGCGGTGAAATTTTCACTGCGAGCAGGCTGTGTGTCGTTCTTGGCAGGCGGTGCGTCAAATTTTCGCCACACGGGGATTTCAGCTGCAGGAGAGAAATCTTTTTGGTCCTGAGACTTCAGGGAACAGGAGGTAAGCTCTATCCAAGCCCTTGGAGAGCACTTCTGCAGCAAAGCAAGAGGGCAGCAAGACAGCAGGGTGACAGCAGGGCAACAGCAAGGCAGCAGTCCTCTTCAGAAAGCAGACAAGTGAGTCCTTTAGGCAGCCAGGCAGTTCTTCTTGTCAGGGTGCAGATTCTGGTTCAGGTTTCTTCTCCAGGGAGAGTCTGAGGTGGTAGGGCAGAGGCCCTGATTTTATACCCAAATGTGCCTTTGAAGTGGGGGAGACCTCAAAGAGTGGCTTAGAAGTGCACCAGGTCCCCTCTCAGTTCAATCCTGTCTGGCAGGGTCCCAGTAGGGGTGTGGCAGTCCTTTGTGTGAGAGCAGGCCCTCCACCCTCCCAGCCCAGGAAGACCCATTCAAAATGCAGATGTAAGCAAGTGAGGCTGAGGGTCCTTTGTTTGGGGTGTGTCTGAGTGAATGCACAAGGAGATGTCAACTAAACCCAGCCAGACTTGGATTGTAAGGCACAGAAAGACTTAAGTGCAGAGAAATGCTCACTTTCTAAAAGTGGCATTTCTAAAAGAGTAATATTAAATCCAACTTCACCAGTCAGCAGGATTTTGTATTACCATTCTGGCCATACTAAATAAGACCTTCCTACTCCTTTCAGATCAGCAGCTACCACTCAAAACAATGTATGAGGGCAGCCCCAATGTTAGCCTATGAAGTGAACAGGCCTCACAGTAGTGTAAAAACAATTTTAGGAGTTTTACACTACCAAGACATGTAAACTACACAGGTACCTGTCCTGCCTTTTACCCACACAGCACCCTGCCCTAGGGGTTACCTAGGGCACACCTTAGGGGTGACTTATATGTAGAAAAAGGGGTGTTTTAGGCTTGGCAAGTACTTTTAAAAGTCAAATTGGCAGTGAAACTGCACACACATGCCTTGCAATGGCAGGCCCGAGACAAGGTTAAGGGGCTACTTAAGTGGGTGGCACAATCAGTGCTGCAGGCCCACTAGTAGCATTTAATCTACATGCCCTGGGCACATATAGTGCACACTACTAGGGACTTATAAGTAAATTAAATAGTCCAATTGGGTATTATCCAATGTTACCAAGTTTAAAGGGAGAGAGCATATGCACTTTAGCACTGGTTAGCAGTGGTAAAGTGTGCAGAGTCTAAAAACCAGCAAAAACAGTGTCCAAAAAGTGGAGGGAGGCAGGCAAAAAGTTAGGGATGACCACCCTAAGGCTGTCAGGTCTAACACTCTGTTTATGTGCAGTAATATAAGGTGTGATGTTATACTTCCAGAAGTGTTGGTATTGTAATCAGCCAAATATACGGATTAATATGTGGAAATTTGATAAACTTAATAAACAGATTAAAAAAAAAAAAAAGAGTCTGATTACGACCTTAGCAGATAGGATACCCTGTCACAAACATGATGGCTATCCCGCTTTACAAGTTCCATAGGATATAATGGAACTCGTAATATGGCGGATGGGATATCCGTCACATTTTTGACGGAGTATCCCATCTGCCAAGGTTGTAATAAGGCTCTTAATGCGCTATAGCTTGAAACAATCTACTGTTTAAAAAAAAATATTATAGTCTTTCTTTTCATTGATGAGCACATGTCAGTGTGTGTCAGCTTCACTAGGGCTCCTCTTTTTCTCTGTGTACTGCCCTGGAGCATGGACTAAGTACTGATTGATTTCTTAGGTTCTTCCACGCAGCTCACATTCAGATTGTGTTTTTTTTGCTTTTGCTTGAGATATAACTTGAAACCATCAAAGTTTAAACTGCTTTTTCTCAGTACTTCACCCCAATGTCCGAAACATACATTTTGGCTTGCTGTCACTTTAATTGGTGATAAAACTGTAAACATAATCCCCTGCTGAAGACTGTTTCCATACAGTATGTGTTTTTCTGAAGTAACGTTTCCTGCTGTGTCACATTTACTTTGTTGGTTACCTCTTTTATAATTTAGAGGATATTTTGTTCATCATCATTTGTTCACTCTTACCCACACACAAACCTTAAAATAACCCGTAACTCCGCTTACCTCAACGCCTTCCTTATCTCCCATTACCTCCACACACCCTTAAACCCTAAAACAAACCTTACCTCCCTTTACCTCTACCCACCCACCCGTGTACCCTCAAATCACCACCACTGAACCTCCTTTTATCTCTACCCACCCTGGAATCTTCAATTCACCCTTACCTCCCTTTATCTCTACCCATTCACAATTCCCAAAATCACCCTTAGCACACTTTGCCTCTACCCATCCCAAACCCTGTAATTAACCTTACCTCCCTTTACCTCTTCCCACCCACCATTGAATCCTAAAGTCACCCTTTCCCCCCTTTACTACTACCCACTCACAAATACTAAAATCAACCTAATCTCTCTTTTCCTCTACACACCTCAAACACTAAAAACACAGTTACCTTCATGTACTGCTACCCACGCTAAATCCTAAAATCCCCCTTACCTCCATTTATCTCTACCCACACGCAAACCTTAAGTTCCTCCTTACATCTCTTTATCTCTACCCACCGAGCCCTAAAATCACCTATACCTCCCTTTACTTCTTCCCACTCCTAAACCCTAAATTCAGCCTAAATTCCCTTTACCACTAGCACCCGGTGACAGTTCCCAAAGTGAAGCATTTACTACCACCAACATGACCACCAAAAACGTCCAAGATGCTGGGAACCTAGCCATACGGGCGAGGCGTACCAGTGTCGGAAGCGACACCATGACATCATCAGGCCAAGTGCTATGGCGGGAGGATGAACAGCCAGGAGGAGGAGACAGTGAGGAGGAGAACACAGAGGTGGGAAGCAAGGACATCTGATGAGAGGAGGGAGATTGTGACGAGCAGCTATGCGGGAACCTACAAAGAACACCAGACCCTGATGGAAAGATGCAGGAAGAACATTCAGGAGATAAGATCAGATGGAGGAGGACCTGAAAGGTGAAGAAGCCAGGGAATGTGCTTCAGGACAGAAGCACAGCACTCTGTAGCCCCAGCAGCCCAAGGAATGAAGGTGCTGAGGTACCTACCCCTACTGCCCAAGGCCAGAGTTGTAGCTCCAGGCAAGTGACATTGTGTATTTGTGGGTATAAATGCAAGCAGGAGCAGGGTGCATCCGGAGAGAACAACTGAATAACATCTAAAACTCACATGAGGGAGAGAGTATTTAAAAATCACCACATGAGCAGACGTTCTGATTTTTGGGTGTATGGAGTGTGGCACATTGCAGCGTGAGTGTGTACCGGTGGCAGTTGAGAAATCTAGTAAAACGATGAGACCCCTTTTCAGGACCTTTCTTATATTTCCAGGGTCTGCGTGGATCAGCATCCAGAGGTAAAGACAGGAAGTCCAAGGAGAAAGAACCCAACAGGTTGAAACACTAGAAACAGCTCATTCACCTTTCATTGGAGAGGGCTCATTACTATTTTTCTTAGTTTAATTTTTTTTATATCAGCCTGCACACCTAAGAATAACATCCTAAAAGCACAGAGGAGGCCTGACTCAAGTGCTTCATTTTCCATACCCTGTTACACACCCCTTAACCTTAAGTTCATGCTTACCTCCCTTTACGTCTACCCACCAAAAGCCCAAAATCACTCTTCTTTTCCGTGACCTCTTCTCAACCTGAACCCTAAAAATCACCCTTAACTCCCTTTATCTCTACCCACTCCAAACCCTAAAGTCACCCTTACTTCCCTTTACCTCTACCACACTTGAACCCTAAAATCACCCTTACTTCCCTTTAACTTTACCAACTCTATAACCCTAAAATCACCCTTATCTCCCTTTATCGCTACCACTACCCATCCCCAAACCCTAAAATCACCTTTATGCCTCTTTACTTCTACCCACTCAAACCCTAAATTAATGCTTGCCTCCCTTCACTTCTACACACCCTTAAATCCTAAAATCACCCTTCATTGTTTTTCCTCTACACACCCCAAAACCCTAAAGTCTCCCTTAGCTGCCTTTCTACCTCCTTAAACCTTAAAATCATTCTTACCTACCTCTATCTCTACCTGAATCCTAAAATCACTTTTTAAAAATAACATTAAAAGTATGTTATTCAAAATTAAAATACCTATCTGCCTCTTAAAGGTACATATACTTAGCTGGGTGGTGCTTACCTGTATGGTAAAGGCTGTGAGGTAAAGGTGCTGTGTTGTAATAACTATTTCCCTTAGGCAGGACACATTTCCACTCTCCCTTTAAACACTCTCCTGCCTTCATAACAGTGCCCCTATATGTTTAGAATGCACTGTTGGTTGATTTTTGCCCTTCGGTTTGTTTGGTGAGCACCTTCACCTCTATGACAATTTGCTCCATTCTCGACCACACCCTCTAACCTTAGGTCGTGCCTGAGATAGTGCATGCACTGTCACTTGCAAGACATTGTTTTACTTAGAGAGGGGCTTAGACCTGCCCATTGCTTATCATTGATTGGCTTCATAGTCACTTTTATTCCATTGGTTCGCTTTGGCCAGCAAGTGCTGGTTTCACTTCCTCTTCACTGGAGCAAGGCCCAAATACACTGCTTCCCTTCCCAGTGTCCTTCCACTGCTCGCCACTTTCAATAGTAATTGTTTTCCTTTCACTTGGACCCCAGTTCTCCATCCTCTCTCACTGTTCCTTGCCTCACCACACCACCCACTCCTGCTCTGATGCTTGTCTGCTCTGCGCAGTCCTACTTTGTTGTTTTCCCTGTCCTCTCTCCACTTTCTGTCCCTCCGACTTCGTTGCTTGCCCACTCAAGTCCTGCCAGAAAAAAGTGCCCAAAGGTCATGCCAATGTGCTTCAAGGTGCTACAAAAATGCAGACGGCACAGGGCTCCCTGCTTCCTTTTTTTATGGTGCTGTCTTCATGCGGGGCAAACATGGCAAAATTCAGCTCGCAGAAAGAATAGTTAAATGTGAGTTTTTTCCTTGAATGCTTTTTATGTATTTATGAGTTTCAGGCATCATAGCCATACCATGTTCCTTCTCACTACTGACAATTTCAGATTGCTTTAAGTAGATTGCAGCCCTTGAACCCGTTTATGGATGGTGGTTATAATTTATTTTTATTTTTATTATTATTGCCTAATTAGGGTTTTGCACATCACTGTCAGCCTTTGGCTCAATTGCCTGCCACCAGTAAAAGAAAATTAATGCATACATTTGTATTTTAATTTCTTGCTAGTTTAGGTTTTTCCAGATGTTTCTTCTTCAGAAGGATAATAATCCCATACTAAGAAAGCAAATCACTGACGCTTATGGTCAGCACTGGCCATGTCAGTGCACTTTTATTTCTAATTTTCAGCCAAGATGCTCAACAGTTGCACTGCTGTACAACATGAATAAAAGACATTGACAAAGACAATATATGTTGTACAGGTAAGACCTATTGGCTTTGCCAATGCTTGTTCCTATTTTTTTAGTTTATCTCTACCTGCAGTTTATGGTGGAAACAGGTGTGAAACTGATGGGTGATGGCAGAAAGATTCACATGTCTGAAAACTAGACGAATTTCTGAATTCAACAAGGAGGCATGTGTTCAGATTGCTTATGATTGTCCCAAAGAAGTGACTTGTTGAATTAAAAAAATAAAACATTAAGGAGAAAAAATAGGAATTTGTGATTTTTTTCACCTGTAACTTTTTAATCAGATGGCCAACTTACAAAAGCAACATACTGGCCCTCATTAAGAGTTTGGCATTCGGAGGACTGCTGCAGTGGAGGTGGCGGTCGCATGGCCATGGGCCCAGCGGAGCAGACTGCCATATTATGAACATGGTGGTGTTCCGACTGGAACCTATCCAAGTCAATGCCAGTCCCGCCAGTGCGTACGGGCTGCCGTGGCCGGCGGTAGGCATCTCCAGGGCAGCGGAGAGCATGTTTCCGCCGACCATATTGCAAGGTCGCACACTGCCAGGATTTCTGTCGTGGTTGCCCCCGCCACAAAACTGCCTGCCGGAAATGAACAACATAAAAGTGGACGCTCACCTTCTGGAACACAAGCACGTCCACAGCCGCCATGGAATCTGAACTGGAAGTCTTCCCAATCCTCCTGCTGCCTATACAACTCCAGAACCATCGACGATGATGAAGATACCAACTGTAAGTACACCCGCCTAGCACACACTGTAGGGAAGGCCATTAATACACACCTACACATAACACACACACCCAGCATGGCTAGCGAAGGCCACACACAGACACAAGCAAACACCTGTAGCAACACACACTCACACACAAACCACTCACAACAAATCGCACTTATGCAACACATACATGTGGAAGGAAAGACAGGACAAGTTTGTTGCCCTCGACGCCAACGGGTCTCTGGTGCAAAGATATTATATCAAAGGGTGCAAATCATAAATAACTATGTACAATATAGACCTACTGACCAGTCCAACTGTATTCTGTGCCCCAGGCACACAGGGCAATGTTCATGACCCCAACTTGACTCCTGACTGCAAAGTGGCCTCCACATGGCATGGGCATCAATGGGGCATGCAGGCACCCCAGGGGTGAGGTTGGAGGGTCTGAGGTGGGGGTTTGGGTTTTGAGGGGGGGTCCTTGGGTTTTTTGTTTGGAAGGTGTGCTTTTGGTCTAGGTTGGGGGGTTAGGTTTGAACTTTGAATTTGCGGGAGGTGGCTTCGGTCTGAGTGGGGGTAGAAGTCCTAGGTGGGGGAGAGGCATGGCTGGTACCAGGAGGAACATGGGAGGTGGAAGGCAGGGCTTTGGGGAGGGTAACAGGGCACTTGGGGGGAAAAGGGACAGTGGGAGGGAACAGCAAAGATTCTTGCAGGGAATGTTTGTTAGGGGTTCAAGTTTTTTCATGGTATAAACGTTTGGGAGTGAAGGGAGAGGTAGTGGTTGTGAGGTGTGTACAGTGAGGTGCCTTGGGTGCAGGTGCGAGCGTGGATGCCATGTGAGTGCTATATGACTACTGGGTGGGTGAGTGTGGGTGTTTAGGTGTAGCGGGAGGAGGGGGAGAAGATGCAGGGAGATGGCAGGGTGGATGTGTGAATGTATGTTGTGGTGGTGTCTGCAGGTAGGGTGGATGTGCTGCATGTGGAGGTGTTGATAGTTGTGCAGCGTGCACATGTGGTGTATAGGGTGCATGTATGGAGGTCTGCTATTGTGGTGATAGTGGGAATGAGTTCACTTGTGGCAGAATCTGGGAGTGATGATGTGGTGACTGCAGGTATGAGTGGTGTGGTGTCTGTGAGGGGGAGATGGTGGGGGAGTCCATGTAAGAAGTGGATATTGTTGTGTCTGCATGTGTCTGTTGTGTGTGTGCAGGGCGGTAGTGTCTTTTGTGGTGATTGTGTTTGTCCTTGCGAACCGTGTCTGTTGATGTGGGTGCAGTATGAAAGTGTGCCTTGGATGGGTGAGGGGAGAGGGCTGTAGGATTGGGAACAGGTAGTTGGAGGGGGGACGGAAGAAGAAGGGACACTGGCTGCAGTCAATGAGGAGGCCAGAGCCTGAAAGGATCTCTGCAGGGCAGCCAGGGCACCGTGAATGCCTTCCAGGTAGGTATTGGACTGCTGTATCTGTGATGCCAGTCGCAGGAAGGCACCACAGATACAGCACAGAGATGGACCTAAGGGGGTCAATAGCCTCGTCATTAAGGGTAAAAGGGCTGACTGAGGCAGGGGCAGAGGGCCCTGAGGCGAAGGAGATGCCCACCCTCCTGGGTGAGCGGTCACAGGCAACTGGGTGGGGAGCTACAGGGAGGGCGGTGCTGATAAAGGGGGTGGTGGACAAGGATGGTGCTGGGATGGTCCCAGATGGGTCCGCCACCTCCAGGGAGCACCCATCAGAGGAGGAATCCAAAGATGTTGTCATTGATCCTGCATCCGTCTTCCACTCCCCTCGCCCTCCGTCCCACTGGTCCCCTCGGCTCTGCTAGTGTCAGCCTCCTGGGTCATGTGGGCTGTAGCTTCCCTACTCGTCGGTGCCCCTTCTCCTTCGCCTGATGATGCTGATGCACACAAAGACAGAGGAGGAGAGGGAGGGAGGGTGGCAGAGAAAGACGGGGTGTAATGGGTCAATAACAACACAACATTCACACAGAGTAACAACATCATTATCTGTTGCTATGCCATGGCAGGCAATGCCCTCACCTATACATGCTACAACAGTAGGACACCATGGGGAAACTATAGAAATGCTGATGTAAACTGCTGATGGTGGAACAATAGCACTCATGTACTTGATGAGGGTCATACAATTCACATTTGCCCAGTGCTTGGCACATTCTCATGGTCGTTCATGGAGACATATCCTCCTTACTCAACAGAATCCTGCATGGGTAGGGAGCATGCCCACTTGTCCTTTGACAAATAGCACATTGACATCTGGGTCCACTGGGCCTATCTACCCACACAGTACATGGCAACTGATTGAGGACTCACTAATTACCTCTGTCACGGTGGTAGGCTGATACCAGGGGAAATGCTCTTACACCTCAGGCGTACTGATGCTGATGGTAGGAGCTGGGCTCTTAAACTTTGTTGAGGGTGACAACACAAATCCCAAATTGGAAGTAAATGCCCTCATAAGTCACTGTTTGCATGGGAATGGGCATACATCTTTGAAACCAATCCTGCCAAGTTGGCTGATACCCATAGTTGACCTGCATCTACTAATAACCTAGGCTACATCTTCCCACTAGTAGCCAACCCAAAGCCATACAAGCATTACATTGTTGAGGTGTAAGTGTGTACTTACACCCTTGTGGCTGCTGTGCTTCCCTCAAGCGTCCATCCACCTCATGGTAGGCCACTGCCAAATTGCAGGCCATTAGGGGGGTCAGGGTGGCACCCCTCCCTCATTTGGAGGACTTCCCCAGGTGGGCCTCTGCAGTCTTACGTGCCCAGCGTCTCAGGTCCTCCCACTGCTTTCTGCAGTGGGTCCTCTCCTGGCTATGGATCCCCAGGGTCCGCACTTGCTTGATGACAGCACGCCAAATTCCCTTTTTCTGATAGACACTAACCTACATGGATGACTCAGAATTAAGGACAAAGTCATGTACAGTGCCATTACAGGGACAGCAGTGGACATCATACATCAGACACTTCGCATGACCACACTCACGTGTCATCACGCCACCTACGCTCAGACTCCTCACCCATCTCCATGCATCCACTCCATCTGCCTTGTCCCAACGCCTTTCATTCTCACACACATCACTATCAGACAGGACAGTGACATAAGACGCACCTGCTACTCTGGTGCCCCATACAACTGTCCATACAGGGGTAGGACCCCATCCACAAGCTTATCCAGCTTCTCCTGCAGGATGTGGCATATTGGCTTCCAGAGTCAGAACACAGCAGCGCACGCAGTGGAGGTCTTGCTTGTATGAGTGTCAGGAGTCAAGTGAGTTATGCCACTGTAAATGGAGGTCACGCCCGCCGCATAAATAACCGTCACCGCCGGCGGTGATCTTCATTGGCCCCAGTCTCCCATAGGCAACAATGTTATCCAATGAGGAGTTGCACGGCGGTTGAAACCGCCTACCACCATGACGACTAATGCAGGCAGAATGAGGTGACTTCCAGCTGTCCTGTGCATGCAGGACAAGGGGCTGCCATTTTATATGTAATTAGTGATTAATAGTTGAATTTTAGGTGCATCATGGATGAACTATAGTGACTACTGCATAGATTGACCATGTCTACTCATTGAATACATCAACTTTTGACTTCTCCTCTCTCCTAATCCCTAGATACGGTGCACTGTGGGTAATGAGACATGCTCCTGTGTACTGGCCCCTAGTCGACCTTGCTACCCTGGAAGAGAGACACGTCATACAGACGTATCGTCTGAACTGTCAGTTGAAGCTGGAGCCCGAACTGTTGCCTGCCATATATCATCCCTATGCCATCCCTCCCACAGTACAGGTGTTGTCAGTTCTCCAATTCCTTGCCTCAGGGTTGTTTCAGATTACAGTGGGCTTGACAAGAGGGATGTCACAGCTGATGTTCAGTGATGTGTTCAAGGATGTACTGTGTGCTTTGCTCAAACATCTGCCCTGCTACAACAGGTTCCCCCAATACGCTGATTTGGCCAGTGTTAAAGCATTTTTCTACGATTTGGCACATGTCCCTCATGTGATAGGGGGTATAGATGGCACCCACATTGCCTTGGTTCCACCCAGGATAAATGAACAAGTGACAGGAACCGGAAAAACGTTTATTCCATCAATGTGTCTCGCTGACCAATATATCTCCCGGGTTACGGCCAAGTTCCCTGGGTCTGTGCATGATTCATTCATTCTGCAGAACAGCAACTTCCCACACATGATGGCACAACTACAGAGGGACCGGCCTGGCTCATCGGTATGTATCCCATAGTATGTGTGCCCCTATATACTCACCTCTCTTCACAATCTGCCCTGAGCCTCCACCAGTATTGAGATGGGTCCAATCTTTGTGCATACAGGTGACTCTGGCTACCCTAACTTTCCCTGGCTGTTGACACCTTTGAGATATCCGACTACAGATGCTGAAAACCATTTCAGTGAGTCCCACAGCAGGATGAGGCATGCCATCAAGAGGACCTTTGGGCTACTGAAGGCCAGATTCTGGAGTCTACATGTCTCCAGAGGTGGGTTACCCTACAAACCACTGAAAGTCTGCCAGATTGTTGTTGCCTGCTGCATGCTACACAATCTGGCCCTTAGATGTCATATCCCATTGCTGGATGTAGAGGAGGCGGCAGCTGGGCCAGTGGCTGATAAAGGGGCCATAGTGAGTGATGAGGAGGAAGATGATGAGGATGCAGCTGACTCTAGAGCAGAGTTCATTCTACAATACTTCCCATGAGAAACATGTATGTGTCAACTGTTTTGTATGTGACCTGTACTCCTGTCTACCTTGTGACATAGCTCCTCCTGGAGTCTGTCATTAGTGGCGGTGTTGAGTGCAGCTCTTCCTCTGGATGAGGTGGTGGGGGGACCATTTTGCCCATCAGAGGAGGTGTTACTGTTTAAATGTCCATGCTATTTTCACTCTGCTGATGCTTTTGCTTATGCAATTTATTGCCCATGTTCTATGTTCCCTGTACTGCTATGTCAACTGCAATTGTAGTGCCAAACATAGTGGTTTCATCAGTATTGCTACTTATCCTCACAGTCCACAATGGGAGAATGTGTAACCGATCTGTTACTGAGTGTGGAAAATGCCTTTAGTTGAGTTTTGTCAGCTGTGAGGGAAGTACCATTGGGTATGGATGTCTAGGAAATGTGGAACTGACATAGGCATATGGTCTGAGATTCCACCTGCCAGGGATTTCAACATTGTACTGCATTTGTGTTGAGTGGCCAAAATTGACTCCTATTGTGATAGTTGTCCCTGTCTTGGTCTATTTGCAGGGCATTCGTGTGATGTAACTCTGGTTCCTGCCTTGCCTGTTGGCGCCCTTGACACATGTATGCAGAATATGTCTGCTCTACTATCATCCTTGCTACATATTGCTCCCTCCTCTGTCTATCTCACAGACCTTTGCAGGACAATGGGTTGACTCTAATGACATGTTTTGCAACAGAAAATCTTACTTATTACAATAAAGACACATAGGCAGCAGCTATGCTCAAAGGTCTTTAATGTGGTGCACAAGTGCAATGGGTGATGAATGGGGTCATGGTGGGTGAAATCATCAGAGTAGCTGTCCCAGATGTAGGTAGTCTAGGCCCAGTATCCAAGGAACCATGAGAAAATGTAGGCATGACAGTGGACAGTCAACAGGGTGTGTCAGTGTCAGACAAGGAAGAATGTTCAGGAGGGGGTCACTTCCTGGCAGAAATGTTGGTCTTGGCATCAGGTCCTGAAGGATGTCTCGATGGACTTCCTCGCTTGCATGGGGGTTCCTCAGCTACAGGGTTAGGGGTGGTAGTGGTCTGGCAGGGCCTCCATTCTACTGCCTGCCGCAGAAGTGGACAGCTCTGTTGGAATGTGGCTAGTGGAAGGGGCCTGCTGGTGGGTGGAGGACACACGCAGGATGGAGGTCAGTGCCTTCAGCACCCCTGCAATGGAGGCCATTGCGGCACTGAGGGTCTGCCACTGCTGCATGGCCTCCTGGTGGTATTCCCTCTGCAGCCTTTGGTTCTTCTGCATGGTTGCAAGGATCTGGCCCATAGTGTTCTGAGAATGGTTATGCTCCCAGGAATTGGGAGATGGCCTCCTGGCCAGTCATTTGGTGTGGGTGCCCCATCCCTTGGGCCACAGGTGCCCTCCTACTGCCCCTTCCCCCCTGTGCCCCTGGCACAGTGTGGCCACTCCCAGTTGCACCAGGACCTTAATCGTCTTGGGTGTGTGACCTTGACTCTGGTCCCTGTATTGTGAGGCACACTGCTGATTGAACTGTCCTTGGAACACAGGTTTGGGGATAAAGAGTTGGCTGTGCTGTAGTAGCCACATGGGTGGGGGACTTTGATGTGTCCAGGGTGGGGCTGGTGGTGCAGGACTCACCAGTTGTCCCAGATGGGCCAAGCAAGTCGTCAATGTCCAGACATCCACTGGGGCCTTCATCCTAGGGAGGGCTGTCTGTCTCTAGCATCCACTGCTTGGTGGCAGTGGCAGCGGGACCTGGGGCTGAAACATGAGAAAGTTACATTGTGGAGATGTGCTTGTTCGTCTGATGCATGGAGTAGCTTGACTTGCTTCCCAGTGATGGCAATGACTGATGCAGCACTGCTTACGGGTGATGGATTGTGCTATTTTTTTGATTTTCCATTGAGGGTTGAGGATAGGGGATAGCATTGCTGTCATTGCTGTGTGTTGGAACGCAGTGGAAGCATCCAGTTGGTGTGGCATAAGCTATGGCTTTCTGTGCAGGTGTTCTACTGTGAAGTGGGACTGTGATCTTTTTATGTGTAGGGAGTGATGTATTGTGGGAGTTGTGGTGCTTGGCATTGTGACTGGGATCAGTGCATTAAGGAGGAAATGTGTGGTGATAGTGGCAGTGGCAGTGGGTTGGTGCGGCATGCAGGGGAGGGGTGTGGGGTGATTGAGGGGTACAGTAGTGTAAGATATGGTGGATTAGGGAGTGATGGGTGGTGGGGATGCATGCTGGACAGGAGTGGTTGATGCCTGGGGAGTGTTGTTCGCTTACCATTGTCGAGTTCTCTGATGATTCCAGTCAGGCCCTCAGGATGAATGGTCCAAGATGTGAACTCAGGGGGAGAAGGTGGGAGCCCACCGCCAGTCTTTTTGATGGCAATCTGGTGACCTGATGCCATGGAACGTTTCACCTCTTCCTGATGTCCTTCCTTGTGCATGGGTGGGTGCCCAATGAGTTGACCCTGTCAATGATCCTCCACCATAACTCCATGTTCCTGGCTATCAGGTTTGCTGGACCTGACCTCCAAATAGTTGTGGCTCTACCCCGAAGATTTCATCCACCATGACCCTCAACTCATTATCTGTGAAACGTGGGTGCTTATGATGGAACATGGTGGTTGTGTTGTGGGTGAGGGATGGGATGTGTTGTGTGTGTAGGGTGCAGTGTAGGGTGCTTGGTGGGGTGGGGGTGTTTGGTTGTGTGTGCTGGTGGTATCTGGTGTTTGTGTGCAGTGGTGATGTGTGTATTGTGTTGCTGGTGCAGTTGTGATGCATGGAAAGTCTGTTGGTGCCTATGGTATTGATGTACAGTGTCATCCGTTTGTGTGCTTCTCGATGTCTCTGTCAGTAGTTGTGGTTGCAAAGGATTGAAGGGGGGTGTTATATAGTGCAGTGAGCAGGTGTGTGTGGTGTGCGTATGTGTGTCAGTTGTGAGGTATTCAGACTGTCCAATGTGGTGCCGGTTTCTGGTGGAGGTCATTTTTGGACTGCAGCAATTCGCACCGTCAATGGTTTTCCAGCATGCAATGACTGCTGTGCTTATTTGTGGGTCATAATATGGAGGGTGGGATGTAGTTGGCATGGCAGTACTGGTGGTGGGACTGTCTCTCTCCCGCCTTCAGTCGGCTTGGGAGTTTAGGATTTGTAGCTATATTTGGGTGGTGTTCAGTTTGTGACTCATAATACACTGGTCACTGTACCGCCATCACTGGTGGTCTTTTGGTGGCTGCCACCATGGCGGTCTTGCCAAAAGACCACCAAACTCGTAATGAGGGCCACTGTTATGTTCAGCAGACCCTTCTTGTCACAGGGAGATATAGTGTTTCTTAGTTGTCCAAAAACAGGCGATACCCAGAGCCAACAACTGAGCTGCAGCTTGTAATGATTTTTCATGTGTACAGACTATGCAGAAATTCATATGGTCACCTAATGAAAGAAAGACATTTCCGAAAACTAGACACCAAAGGAAGTCCAGGGTGGCGTGAATAGAGTGTCAACAGCAAACTCGACTGGACCTCCCAGTTCAATGCTTATACCGTCTCATGCTTCCAAACCCTGAAGATGCTGAAACAGATTTTCAAATGGCTTCCAGTCAGCACTCAGAAAACCACAACACATGTCATGGTCAAAAACGAGCTGGACAATGGGAACATTCTCTACGCCAAGATCAACAAAAACTTGCCAGAAGGCTTCAGACCATTCAGAAATCAGCGGCTCGATCACTTTCCCACGCTACAGTCACATCACACCACGCTTGAAGGAGATTCACTGCTTTCCAATTCATAAATGAGCAAAATTAAACTACTCACCCACACTTTCAAGGCACTATGGCCAGATGTAGGTAGGTTTCATTTTGTGAGTTGCAAATTGCGAGTACTAGCGACTCGCAATTTGCAACTCGCAAAATGAAATGCAGAAAGGTGTCTCAGACACCTTCTGCGACTCGCTATGGGGTCGCAAAGACCCACCTCATGAATATTAATGAGGTGGGTCGCAGTTTGCGACCCCATAGCGAGTCTAGGCACTCACAGGGATGTTGGCCTGCTGGAGACAGCAGACCACCATGTCTGTGACTGCTTTTAAATAAAGCAGTTTTTTTTTTCTTTTTGCAGACCGTTTTCCTTAAAGGAAAACGAGCTGCAAAAAGAAAAAATACCGAAACCATTTAGTTTCGGTTTTTTCAGAGTAGGCAGTGGTCCATAGGACCATTGCCTGCTCTGAATAATACTTTTTTGTGGCATACACAAAGGGGAAGGGGTCCCATGGGGACCCCTTCCCTTTTGCGAATGAGTTACCATCCACTTCAAGTGGATGGTAACTGCAAGTTGGTTTGCGACCACTTTCGCGGTCACAAAGCAACTCAACATTGCGATGCGGTCGCAAATAGGAAGGGAACACCCCTTCCTATTTGCGAGTCGGAATCACATTTTGCGAGTCGGTACCGACTCGCAAAATGTGACTCTGCATCGCGTAAGGCCTTTTGCGCCTCGCAAACTGCGTTTTTCGCCGTTTGCGAGGCGCAAAAGGCTTCCTACATCTGGCCCTATGTCACACTGGCAGACCATACCTCAGCAATCCCATCTGCTTTCACAAACCT
This sequence comes from Pleurodeles waltl, assembly GCF_031143425.1. NCBI lineage: Eukaryota > Metazoa > Chordata > Amphibia > Caudata > Salamandridae > Pleurodeles > Pleurodeles waltl. Next base: position 622,138,707 of record NC_090438.1, on the reverse strand, counting down.
TTCCGACACCTCTGCTCATCTGGACTCCTACTTGCACAAGTGCACTCATACAGAAATCCAGGTCTGGCAGTCGAGCTTTCTACTACATCGCTCCTAAAGCATGGAACAACCTACTGCTCCATATAAGAGTCTTCTCCTCACTTCCTGAATTCCACAAGAAGCTGAAGACCTGGCTTTTTGTGCAGTCCCACAAGGCCCTAGGTGTGTCTAATCTCGTACCTGCTCAGCCCCAGGATATTTTCCATGGTTGTACTGCGCTCTACAAATCTGCATAACAAAACAAAACAACATAACATTTTTATGTTTTCTTACACAGAATGTCCTGCACACCTCAAACTTTGCCTACAATTATGCAATTTCCACACAATTCTGTGTGAGAAAGTTTTAGAATCTGTGGGGAGATCCTTAAAAAGCCTACCACCCAGTGCTTTCATCCTTCTTCCGTTACAAAATGAGGAAACTGACGGAAATGTTCTCTGCATGGTGAGAGACGTGTACTCCTGCCATGAGTGCCAAAGTATACTGTTGTCTTGATCCCTAGTGCTGATTTGTTTTGTCTTAGGCAAACATGGATGATGCGTGTGCATCATGACATAGCCCTATCTCACACAATGCAGTCTTGTTGGACTGGGAGAGGCACTAAAAGCACTACCCTCATAGTGGTGGATGGCTACCACCTTCACCAAGTATTAAGCATCACCAGTGCAGTGGTGGCAGCATACTGTGTGGTGATCAGTAGATGTGAACAGGTCTTTTTCACTCTGTGCCACTGGAGTGAGGCTTACAGGTTCACTCACCTTTTTAAAGCTCCACTGCTGTGTGTTTAACTCCCCTTTAGCCTTACTCAGATAAATGTAGAGTGATCTGTTGCGCAAGATTAATGACTCTGCTCTGGATGTATATGTGTCTGGGAATGGTACAGTACAGTAGATAGATAGAGCAGTACATATGGTGAGAGTGTGTATGCCTGTGAGGAATATATTGCATGAAACATGTAGTATTGTGTGGTGCATGCTTAATAAAGTACATGTGCTGGGCGTATGTGTGCTTGCAAGAAGTACAATACAGAGTGATGAAGTGTTGTGCAGCACGGACATGGTACGTTTATTTGTTTGCTGGCAGTGTGTATGTTTGCATGAAACCCACTCTGGTGCAATAAAGAGAGGCTACAATACTGAACAGTGCATGCAAATTGAAGGTGTATGCTGAATCTATATTTGTCTGTAGTGACACAATGCATGGAGGTAACAGTACTTGAGAGTATGTGTGCTGTGAAAATAACCTGAGTGCAAGTGTGCCTGCAATGGTCCATACATAGACGACCCTAGGTTCTATTTTGGAAAGAGGGGCCTGCCTGGTAAAGAGGTGAGGAGTAGAGGAATCCTCCCATACAGATGTGTGTATTGCTGCATTCCTCTGAGCTGGGTGGGACACAAACTGGAGGAAGGGAGATAAAGTTTCCCCCTTAACACTTCAACAGATTGCTCCTTGATTCAGTGATAGATCACAAGGAAGGGACCTGGAGACAGGGCTGATAACAGAGCCCAGATTTACCCCTCTGATGCACATATCACTGTGGCTGACATCTAAGTATGAACTCTAGTCATTTCCATGGTCTGCGTTTTGGGACAATCAACTTCAGAGTCTTTCCTGCTGTGACAGCCAGCCTTTTAAGAGGAAAGAAAACATGGACAGTTCAAAAGAAGCAAAACCCCAACATAAAACTTCAAAGACTAAGAACCTAAATTACATTTGGTGCCTAGAAATGGGCTATTTGAAGGGGAGGTTGAGACCCCAAACTTTGTTATCTGCCAAGCAGCCAGATGGGATGTGTGAGAAGCTGAAGATCTGCAAGGCTTCAGCTTGTGACCGGGACTGGGGGCTAGGGCCTGCTTGTCTCCATGCTGGGTGGAGGACCACCATCCAGGGAAACCAAAATTCCCTGCCCTGGGGCCTGGGGCTCCAGCGTCTGCCTGCTTGCCAAGACCAGTGTGCCCTATGAGGAAGAGGAGAGCACTGGAGGTAGAAAGTTCCAGTGGTGAGCCCTAATGAGAGGAGCATCTTAGCAAGGTGTGAGGAAATGGCTGTGCACTGATCGGATTGTTGGTCGTGTGTAGGAGTGATCTGGTGATCCCCTCCAAATGTCAGGAGAGGGCTGCTATGGAGTGAGCTGTGTATTGAGCACTGCGCAAGAAGCACCAAACTCATCCTGCCTTGTCGTGACCCCATATACAAGAAGGGGCCACCCTTGAAGTTACAGGTCCCTGTGTATTGAGACTCACGTCCGCCTAATCATCAAACCTGTAGCCCAGGAGGGGTTACCGTTGTGTGGGCGATGGCACCTGAAGAGTCCGCGTCTAAATCGGAAAGTACGGCATCAACCCCGTATGATAGAAGAGGCTCCCAGTACCAACAGTGCAAGAAGTTCAGGCCATTGCCCTGGAGAAGATTGCAGCTGTGACTGGTGTGTAGAGGCCCAAGCCCAACATATGCCCCTAACTGATCTCCCTGAGGACCGTGAAGGATGCCGCAGAAGATATCACATCCTCACTGGGTTCTGGGTGGAAACTGGATGATCGAATCCCCGCCTTCCCCCCCTAAGGTGGGGAAGATTGACTCACCTCATCTTTTCACGTTGGGAGCATTGTCAGTCACTGGGCAAAGCTGGCAACGCTGCTCAAGGGAGCAAGCCTAAGCCTGCCGGGTGCTGCCATGTGTACTGTGAGCAGCCCAACTTCCCTGAACAGGATCAGGATTTGTGAGCCCCCATGGAGAACACTCACTGTACTGCTGAAAGCTTCTGATTAGCAGTAGCAGGTAAGGTTTGAACTGGGCCTCTGGGGCCCTGGGGCACTCGCTGTTGATGGTGGTGCAGTACCATACACACTTCTGACTAATTCCTAAATAGTCAAAGGGGAACTCTTGAATATGGCTTACCAATAAGCATTCCTTGGAAGTGACCACCTGTGAATAACCAGGGGCATAGCTTCAGAGGGGTGTGTGCCCTGTTACAATCCTCCCCCAATAAATGTATTTTGTGAGAACTATTTGGGTGCAGGTGCTTTCAGTCAGGTATGGTGAGGTGTCCTTCAGATTTCACCAGGAATTTTTAAACACACAGACAAAAACAGACACACCCTGACTCCCTCCCTCTGTTTGGACAGATTTACAAAATGGTTATTTCACAAAATACTGCCCTTTCTCTCACTTAGTACACATATCAATCAGCATTCCTCTCCCTTTCCACTGCCTCTTAAGCCCCTCTCCTGTGCCTTGCTTGTCTGTAATGTATTTTAACATCATGTACCAGTGTAATTGTCGGGAAATCTGAAGCTAGCACCCCACCAATCAAACTGACCAAGCTACGCCCCTGTGAATAACCCCAAGCAAGTTACAAGGAAGAGGGTGGAATAGTGGATTTGCCTAAAAAACGCTGAAACTCTGACCTTAAGGGGATTGTGATTTTGTTACAAATGTCATTATCCCTTTGAATGTGTAAAGTTAGAAATAAAACACATATTTTTTCTTACAAAAAGGAAATATTTGACTGGACATTGATTCATTGACAGTACTGGGCACACTTGATTTATGAGTCTTGTTCACCTGTATCTAAACTCCCTCAGACTTGGGCTAAAACCACTACATTAGTCAAATACAGTGGTAGCAAGCACTGTATGAAAACAAAGGAAAGAGATCAATGTGTTATGTAAATTTACTAAAATTCCTCTCCCATCCACAATCATGTGCTTGAGGAAGAAGAATGAGAAGCTTTGCTAGCCTGCAAGGTCCCACAAAAGTAATGTAAATATTGTAGCCCTCTGAACGTATTGGTCACATTTAAAAATATTGCTCTGGGCTTACCTCAACACAGACTTCTTTTCATAACCTCACAAAAATGTATAGTTTGAATACCTCTGCTCAGAAAAGCATAAGTGTCCCCCTCTAAGGAATGGAATCTAAATGGCAGTGAGTATGTACATAGGATCCCAACCTGGGTCTCACTTCCGTTTATTGATTTCAATGCTTCCAGAGGTATAGATGCACTTGGCATCTCCCTCAATAACGTGAAACTACTAATGCAATTTAGGAAAAGTCAAGATCATTCCATCATGATGGTAGCAAGAGTACTGATGACGCAGAAAAAGAAGGTCCGACATATATTCATGTATACCGTGTAATCGAAAACACATAATGAAGTGTGATTTTAGTAAAAGAAATAATGTACGAGGGAAATTGTGCCCTCGGGGTAGTTCGCCATCATTATAAACGAGCTTTATTAATCACAAAGTATTAAAATTGTACTAATCCGTCATAATCGCAAATGTATGCCATGATTTCTTGTTTGAATACTGTTTTGCTTAGCTTAAATTTAGTACAGGCTTTGGCCTAGTTGCTTGGTTTCAAATTCTAACTGCGTGATTTTTTTCCTTGAATTAATGAAATATATTCTTGCTTGAAGTTGTATTTTTCCAGTAGAAACTGGCTGGTACACTTATCTCCAAGGTTTCGTGCTAGGCCGGTTACATCCCCTTTGATACAAGGTCAGCCTCTGCAGGTGCGGACAATGGAGGTACAGATAGTAAAATAATTGGCAAACTGTAAGGAAATGCCTCCTTGGCATGGTTGCCCCCTGACTTTTTGCCTTTGCTGATGCTATGTTTACAATTGAAAGTGTGCTGAGGCCTGCTAACCAGGCCCCAGCACCAGTGTTCTTTCCCTAACCTGTACTTTTGTATCCACAATTGGCAGACCCTGACATCCAGATAAGTCCCTTGTAACTGGTACTTCTAGTACCAAGGGCCCTGATGCCAAGGAAGGTCTCTAAGGGCTGCAGCATGTCTTATGCCACCCTGGAGACCTCTCACTCAGCACAGACACACTGCTTGCCAGCTTGTGTGTGCTAGTGAGAACAAAACGAGTAAGTCGACATGGCACTCCCCTCAGGGTGCCATGCCAGCCTCTCACTGCCTATGCAAGTATAGGTCAGTCACCCCTCTAGCAGGCCTTACAGCCCTAAGGCAGGGTGCACTATACCATAGGTGAGGGTACCAGTGCATGAGCATGGTACCCCTACAGTGTCTAAACAAAACCTTAGACATTGTAAGTGCAGGGTAGCCATAAGAGTATATGGTCTGGGAGTCTGTCAAACACGAACTCCACAGCACCATAATGGCTACACTGAAAACTGGGAAGTTTGGTATCAAACTTCTCAGCACAATAAGTGCACACTGATGCCAGTGTACATTTTATTGCAAAATACACCCCAGAGGGCACCTTAGAGGTGCCCCCTGAAACTTAACCGACTGTCTGTGTAGGCTGACTAGTTCCAGCAGCCTGCCACACTAGAGACATGTTGCTGGCCCCATGGGGAGAGTGCCTTTGTCACTCTGAGGCCAGTAACAAAGCCTGCACTGGGTGGAGATGCTAACACCTCCCCCAGGCAGGAGCTGTAACACCTGGCGGTGAGCCTCAAAGGCTCACCCCTTTGTCACAGCCCAGCAGGGCACTCCAGCTTAGTGGAGTTGCCCGCCCCCTCCGGCCACGGCCCCCACTTTTGGCGGCAAGGCTGGAGGGAACAAAGAAAGCAACAAGGAGGAGTCACTGGCCAGTCAGGACAGCCCCTAAGGTGTCCTGAGCTGAAGTGACTCTAACTTTTAGAAATCCTCCATCTTGCAGATGGAGGATTCCCCCAATAGGGTTAGGATTGTGACCCCCTCCCCTTGGGAGGAGGCACAAAGAGGGTGTACCCACCCTCAGGGCTAGTAGCCATTGGCTACTAACCCCCCAGACCTAAACACGCCCTTAAATTTAGTATTTAAGGGCTACCATGAACCCTAGAAAATCAGATTCCTGCAACTACAAGAAGAAGGACTGCCTAGCTGAAAACCCCTGCAGAGGAAGACCAGAAGACAACAACTGCCTTGGCTCCAGAAACTCACCGGCCTGTCCCCTGCCTTCCAAAGAACTCTGCTCCAGCGACGCCTTCCAAGGGACCAGCGACCTCTGACTCCTCTGAGGACTGCCCTGCTTCGAAAAAGACAAGAAACTCCCGAGGACAGCGGACCTGCTCCAAAAAGACTGCAACTTTGTTTCAAGGAGCAGCTTTAAAGACCCTGCAATCTCCCCGCAAGAAGCGTGAGACTTGCAACACTGCACCCGGCGACCCCGACTCGGCTGGTGGAGAACCAACACCTCAGGGAGGACCCCCGGACTACTCTACGACTGTGAGTACCAAAACCTGTCCCCCCTGAGCCCCCACAGCGCCGCCTGCAGAGGGAATCCCGAGGCTTCCCCTGGCCGCGACTCTCTGAAACCTAAGTCCCGACGCCTGGAAAAGACCCTGCACCCGCAGCCCCCAGGACCTGAAGGACCGGACTTTCACTGGAGAAGTGACCCCCAGGAGTCCCTCTCCCTTGCCCAAGTGGAGGTTTCCCCGAGGAAGCCCCCCCTTACCTGCCTGCAGCGCTGAAGAGATCCCTTGATCTCTCATTGACTAACATTGCGAACCCGACGCTTGTTTCTACACTGCACCCGGCCGCCCCCGCGCTGCTGAGGGTGAAATTTCTGTGTGGGCTTGTGTCCCCCCCGGTGCCCTACAAAACCCCCCTGGTCTGCCCTCCGAAGACGCGGGTACTTACCTGCGAGCAGACCGGAACCGGGGCACCCCCTTCTCTCCATTCTAGCCTATGCGTTTTGGGCACCACTTTGAACTCTGCACCTGACCGGCCCTGAGCTGCTGGTGTGGTGACTTTGGGGTTGCTCTGAACCCCCAACGGTGGGCTACCTTGGACCAAGAACTGAACCCTGTAAGTGTCTTACTTACCTGGTAAAACTAACAAAAACTTACCTCCCCCAGGAACTGTGAAAATTGCACTGTGTCCACTTTTAAAGTAGCTATTTGTCAATAACTTGAAAAGTATACATGCAATTGAAATGATTCAAAGTTCCTAATGTACTTACCTGCAATACCTTTCAAACAAGATATTACATGTTAAATTTGAACCTGTGGTTCTTAAAATAAACTAAGAAAAGATATTTTTCTATAACAAAACCTATTGGCTGGATTTGTCTCTGAGTGTGTGTACCTCATTTATTGTCTATGTGTATGTACAACAAATGCTTAACACTACTCCTTGGATAAGCCTACTGCTCGACCACACTACCACAAAATAGAGCATTAGTATTATCTATTTTTACCACTATTTTACCTCTAAGGGGAACCCTTGGACTCTGTGCATGCTATTCCTTACTTTGAAATAGCACATACAGAGCCAACTTCCTACACAAACCATGATACAATTTGTGTTCCATGGCTCCAAGGACAGTGTATGCATAAATGGGCGCTAGTAAAAGACAATTTTTGATTGGACAATTTGAAGCCAACCTATGAACCCTCCAATGGAAGACCCTACAGAATTTGGAATGTTTCTTACTTAAACCCACCGGACAAAGAGAAGTCAGCCATTTTCCTCGATGCCAGTTTGAAGCCTGATGCTAGACTCCATTTTGGACGACACCCTGATGCCCTTTTCTCTATCTGAGAGAAAGAGACTTTAAGAATTCTCACCCTAGAGACTTTAACTTTAATTTGCCCCCGTCTTGCCCATGCAGTAACTTTGCCCTATTCTCCTTGCCGCTGCAAGGAAGCCTGCCCTTAACTTTGCCCCTTTTGAAATTTGCCCCATGCTGATCAACCGGTACCTGAAGGACGAAGACTTTTCTTGAATGCTGATTGTATTTGGTAAATATGAAAGGATAAATGTATTATGCATTGTGTTTTTCCTTTTAGGTACCAACTGCTACTTTGATAGGATCCTAGCTAGAAGTTTTCCAAATTTGTGTTGACTAAATTCGTTTTGCATGAAGTCCCACATGCCAATGCTAATTAGAGGTTAGTCGAGGTTTTCATTCAATGTATCATGAAGAATTGAAATCTTGTTATGCTGACCGAATGTATGCAATTAGTCAAATACAGTTAGTCACATTGGTGATTTGCATTGCTATAACAGAGTGTATCATCATTCAGATTTTACGTAGATTGCGTTTATTCCGCCGTTATGGACAGCTAGTAATGTTCATATACATATATCAATTGGTCTTGAGACATATATATATCGTGCTAGCTTTGTTAATATAGGGAAATAAATTTACTAACTTTTAATAAACTGATGTGGTTATTCATGACTGAAAGGTCATGGTGCGCCGAAATACCAACTGTTATTGATTTCTGATGTGTTATATTGATCTATTAATTGAGTATTGATTACCGATTACAACAGTTATTGATTATTGATCTGAGTGACTCGACTATTGAGGATGAGGAGAGCCCGACTCGGTTAAAAGATTCACCGACCTCCAACGTGTCCAGGTACAGGTAATTTATAAGGGCTGGACGCGTTATCAGTAGATGGTAGCAGAGATTGATGGTTTAGCCCTTTGGGACCCCATCCGAACAATAGACAGAGTCAGGTTAGAATTTTCTTTGAACAAGTTGGCGAGATGATGATGCCCTAAGTCCCCGATGACTTTCCCAGGATCTCGGAGCTTGCGAATGAGGAACATGCAGGTATGAGAACGGTCTCAGCGTTTCTAGTGACGGTATGAGTGAAGTTAGGGTTTCGCGCTTGCACAGCTTATCGCCGCAGATTAATTGAGAAGTTTGGGAGGATTTAAGGAGTTAAAAGATATTAGAGGAGTGTTCCTCCAAAGGTGTGAGAGTAGGGAAGTCGTCGAACTTCACATGTGTGTAGCGCTTTGAGCAGAAAATTGTCCACGTGGTTGTTGTTGTTGAGACGGGCCCTGCGAGGTCAAGAGACTCCGGAGTATGTTGAAAAGTGTATGTGACACTTATTTGATGTTGTGATCTGGTCAGGTTTAATAGGTTGATCGGGCGTGGTCAACAAGTCGGTATGAATGTTGGAGAGTGAAAGAAAACTTCGACTTTGAGATTTGACGAATTCTAAAGTGCACTAGAATAGTTCATTGATCAGTTGAGAGTAAAGTTTGCGGGTCAAATTTTGCTTGCGAAAGTGGGAAACCGAGAAAGATGGAATAACTGCTGAGGCTAGTGAAAAATCCGTAAGGTTTCTGAAGCGATTGTAGTACCTTTCCTGTAGTAAACCGACAGATCTGTTTTATTCTTTTGGTTAAGTGCTCGCGTTATATTGCAGAAATTAGTTTATGAGTGAAGCCGAATGAAAAGAGGACAAGCCGCAGGACTTTGTCAGCCGCAGTGTGTGAGTGTGACGTCACTAGGAGCCGCGCTGGGATAGGTCGGTTGGTGAGTAGGGTCGCGCACGGATTGGACGCAGTCCATGAAGCGCAATTGGAAGGGGAAAGGCAAGCGAAGAGTATTCCGGGAATTAAAGTCACTTATTGATTACATATTTTAGAAAAAAAAAAGACGGAAAGATTAAATTTTTCAAAGCATTTAAGAGTGCCATGAGGGGAGACGTTTATATTAAAGCAAATGTGGGAGAAGAAACACCGCCTGAGGGTACACCAGCTTACATCGTCATTGAAGAAAAGGGTGTAGCGCCATGTCTATGGCTAAAGCAATGGTGCAAATTAACAGAAAAACATGGAAGTGTAGCGTTCCCTATCCACAGGTCGTTTAATTTAAGGGTTTTAGAAAATCTGAGATTTGCGCTATACGACATGAAAGTACCTCCAAGGCCAGCACAGTTTGAGGCATTAGCAATTTGGGAGCTAATAGCTAGAAACCAACAACAAAAGAAATTTGAGACAAGAATAAGAAAAGTAGAAAAGACACTAGCGGATGCTAGATGGGACAGCACACAAAAGGTTTGGAGATCAGACGTATTGCAGGGAATTAAATTGTTTCCAGCGATTGCCGAGGAAGCGGAGACGGAAGGAAGGAAAGCCACCTGTAAGACAAACAGGAGTCAGTCCAGAGAGGGAGGGGGAAATAGAAATTCAAAAAGGGGAGACGAGTCAGATGATGAGGAGTTCATTATACAATTGCTGAATGATCGCCCACCACCATACGTGGAAAGCGAAAAAGGCTCAAGTATTAGTACTGCCCCTCCAGAACCAATACAGGGTAATGTAACACCAAATTTGAGAATATCTCAAAGGCCGAGCAGCTCTGACATGCCTTTCTCACCACGAATACCACGGATTCAGAGAATGTACCCAGACGTGCCAATATTGAAAACTGCTGAAAACTATCAGCCACAGGTTCAAAGGCACTGTTGCGATGAGCATAATGTGGGAATGACTTCCGATTCAATGGCGCAGGGAGGACAAAACTATCAGAGACCGACATTGATTCAAGCTGAATCAACACAGTTCTCGATGCCCCAAAAGCAAACGCAGGAAGCGCGAGTAGTAGAAAGCCAGTTAGGTATGCCAGCAATGATGAACCACAATGTGGGGATTAACATGCCACAGAATTCGGGGAACAGACAGAATCCAGATGCAATATCTCTACCTATCACTGTAGGTCCACCAGTACCACTGTACATACAGGCAAATTCAAGCACCAGCGACCAAGGGTTAATGATGCAGAATGGGACAGGGAGGAGATGCATAGAAACCACTCCAGAGACAACTCCGATAGCGGCACTGCCAAATGGATCTGGGTCCCTGTCGGAATTTAGTCCAATTCCAATTTGTGCTCCGTCAACCGTGGTAAGGTCACATCCACCACTATTAGTACCGTTAACTTCACAGACTGAAACATTACAGAAACCGTCGATGGCAGTTGATGTAACTGCTACATTGATGGGACTGAACGCGCAACAGTTGACACAATGGTTCAACAGCCTGAACTCCCCACAGAGTACATCAAGCGGGAAGGGAGAAGAATACCTGAATAAAATAAGGTTGGGTATGGAGGCAGATGGACTGGTAGAGGGAACAATGGGTTTGAACAGATTAGAATCATACACAGAAGAAGAACTAAGATACATGTGCCCTAGGATTACAAGAGAAGTGAGCAACATACATAAGAAATTACAAGAAATTGCAGACAGAAACGAGATCGATATAGGTAAGACCAAACATCTAAGCAGAAGTTACAGGTTAGACTTTGAGACAAAAGATTTTGAACACATGAGATCCGCAGGGATGAAAACACACCTTAAAGAGATACTGCAGAATGCACAGGTTTGGAGATGTTTAGACAAGTGGGAAAGCAGGTGGGTCAAGAAAAAGGATAAAAAGAAGGAAAATACTTCAGAACGAAGTGAGAAAAAACAACAGAATGATGATCTGATAACCATGTTACCAATGAGAGAGACAGCAGGAGGAAAACTTGTGCATGTACCATGGCACAGGTGCGATATTCAATCCTTTACGGATGACTTTCCCAAATTAAGAGAGAAGCCGATTGAGTGGTATCAACAAACGGATAGATTTGTGAAACTCGCGAAGTGTCTCTGGGAAGACCTGAATACCTTATTTGAAATTGTGGTTCCGGCAGATTTGTGGGAAACATTGTAAAAGGGCTGTAGGTTGGCCGACGAGTGAACCAGAGAGAGATAGGGACACAGGTGCGCCATCACCTATGGTAATGAGTTTGTACCACAAGGTGATCGAGCACTTGAAAACCAAGGTTGCGTCGAAAAATGTGGATTGGCAAAGGATTGACAGGACCGCTCAAGAGATTAAAGAATCTATACATGCGTATTATGAGAGGTTGTTGAAAGCGTTTTAAAATTACAGTGGCACGGAAACGATTGAGCCAAAGGACATGCTCCATTTTGTGTTCAGGTTTGTGGAAGGGCTGAGACCCGAAATTAGCCAGATGATTAAATCGCATTTGATTTGTTGGCAGTCAAAGTCTATCGATTAAGTGTTGAATTATGCAAAATACTGCAGTGATGAGATTGAGACAAAGCAGAAAAGATTGAAGGAAAAGGTGATGGTGATGCAGCTCAGAGCAGCTCAGACAGGTTTACAAGGTTTGCAAGGTTTTCAACAACAGATGCCGCAGCAGCTGCAACAGGGAAATGCTATGTTTCAGCCGCAGATGAGAGGCAGAGGTCGAGGAGGTTTTGTGAATAATGGTCCTGATTTGAATACCGTTATGATTCCAAATGGTATACAGGCAATGAAGAAGGTGATGCCATGTCACACGTGCGGAATCGTCGGGCATTGGAAACGGGAGTGCCCAATGATGGTGCAGGAAGGTGTAGGTCAGCAAAACAATGATGTCAATGCATTTCAGACTATGAGAGGACTGAAACTGAGAGGTCCGAACCCAAATTTTCAAAACAATATAAACCAGATGCAGGGTCTACAACCCATGCAACCGCAACAGGTGCAAATGCTTCGTGTGCAAATGACACAATTGCAGCCAATGCAACAGCAGTTTCCTATGGTACCTAATCAGCAAATGCAAATACCCTTAGCACCAATGAATCAGCAGCAAGCAATGCTTCCTCAACAGGTCACGGGTCAGGGAATGAGTCAAAATGACACAGTACACCAATTCCCACTACACAGCGAGAATGGAATAAACGATGCATGGGAGAATGAAAGTTCAGATGAGGAGGGAAATTGTGTGCTTGCAGCATCTTTGGAAGTTGATCAAAAGGGTCCGTATGTAGAGGGAAGAGTTATGGGTCATCGCGTTTCATTCTTGGTTGACACAGGAGCTACACGTTCCACTGTCAGGAGCATTGAGGTACCAAATCTGCCACTTTCAGGGAGAACAGTTCAAGTAGTGGGAGTAGCAAACAGGTACCTGACGAACCCAATCACAGACCCAGTACAAGTCAGAATTGGTAACTATCAAGGGTCACATAATTTTGTGGTATGTGACTCAAGCCCGATATCACTGTTAGGGAGAGACCTATTGTGCAAATTGGGATGTTCGATTATGTGTTCGAACGATGGAATTAGAATTCAGACGAGCAGTGATGGGGAAGAAGAGGACAGTGTAGAAGGGGATGAGATGGAGACTGTCGATGAAGAGTATCCTCTGATTACCCTTTTTCCGATGATCACTGAAGCAGATATTCCAGCTGAGTTACAGGAAACAGTCGGAAAAGAAGTGTGGGATATGACAGGAAAAGAGGTGGGATTGGTGAAAGGAGTGGAACCAGTGAAAGTGACTGTAAAACCCAATGTAACCTTTCCCCAGACCCCACAGTACTATATGGCACAAGACACCCTCATGAAAGTCGCCCAACTCATTGATGAGTTTGTAAAGCAGGGAGTACTGAAAGAAGTGTTAAGCAGTCCATGTAATTCACCAATTATGGGACTAATAAAGCCAAGTGGAAAGGTACGAATTGTGCAGGACTTGAGGAAAATAAATGACATAATATTTAAATGCTGCCCTGTAGTACCAAATCCAGCTGTGATAATGTTTCAAGTCCCTTGCGATGCCGAGTGGTTCTCAGTCATCAACTTGTCACAAGCATTCTTTTCGGTGCCTCTTCATGAGGACAACCAATTTCTCTTTTGTTTCAAATTCTTAGACAGAGTTTACAGTTGGTGTAGAATTCCTCAAGGGTTTTCGGAGTCACCGTCAATTTTCAATCAGATTCTAAAGAAAGACTTGGAAGAGTTAGAATTGCCATTCGAGTCAACCCTAGTACAGTACATTGATGACTTACTGATTGCATCCAAGACAGAAAATGACTGCACAGCCGACACCATTGCCCTATTGAACCATTTGGGAAGGAATGGACACAAGGTGTCTCCTTCAAAATTACAGTTCTGTCAGAAGAAAGTGAAATATTTGGGTCACCAAATAGAGAAAGGGTCACGGAGAATAATGAAGGAAAGAATAACAAGTGTACTTCAAATGAGTCCACTAAAGACGAGGAGGGAGGTGAGGAAGTTTTTGGGAATGGTGAGTTACTGTCGAGAATGGATTCCCAACTTCTCCACCCTCGCAAAACCTTTACTGAAACTGACCCAGAAGGATGCATTGGATGAAATTGAGCTGAAAGGAGATGAGATGGATGTTTTTATTGAATTGAAAGAATGCATGTGCAGGGCTCCAGCTTTAGGTATGCCTGACTACACAAAGCCTTTCACATTGTTTTGTCATGAACGTGATGCATGTTCCTTGTCTGTCTTGACCCAAGCCCATGGTGGCATAAACAGACCAGTAGCATATTTTTCAGCTACTTTGGATCCGGTCGCAGCAGCACTGCCAGGGTGCTTGCGCGCCGTAGCCGCAGTTGGTATCAGCCTCACACAGAGTGAAGGAATAGTTATGGGACACCCTTTAACAGTCATGGTCCCTCACTCAGTCGAGATACTTTTGACACGTTCCCGAACACAGCACATGACCGGTGCTAGACTCACAAGGTACGAAACAATAATTCTGGGATCACCTAATGTGCAGCTGAAAAGGTGCACTACGTTGAATCCAGCAACCTTGTTTCCCAGTGAAAATGCTGAAATTGAGAACGCTGAAGACATCGAGCACGACTGTCTTCAGGTGACTGAATTTTGCACCAAACCAAGACCTGATATCAAAGATACCCGATTGGAAGAAAATGATCAAATTATTTTTGTTGATGGTTCATGTTTAAGAGATGCACTGGGTGTATTGAAAGCAGGGTACGCTGTATGCACAGTAACAGGTGTTTTGGAAGCATCTTGGCTTCAAGGAGTTTACTCTGCACAGGTAGCAGAATTGGTAGCCCTTACTAGAGCTTGCCAACTCTCTGCATTGATGAAAGTTACCATTTACACTGACAGCCAGTACGGGTTTGGAATTGTGCATGATTTCGGACAATTGTGGTCACAGAGAGGCTTCATGACCTCTTCAGGATCGCCAGTGAAAAATGGCGAAAGAATAAAAGAATTGTTACATGCCATCCAACTACCAGGAGAAGTAGCAGTGGTAAAATGCAGTGCACATTCGAAGGGACAGGATTATGTTTCTCTGGGAAATGGATATGCGGATCAAGTCGCAAGGTTTTGCGCATTGAACTGTATATTGCTTAGGGATGAATGGAATTCGATAAGTGAACCAGAACTCGAACCAAGCAAAATATTTGCTCTAAAGGTGATAGATACGATGGACGAATTGAAATCCCTACAGAATGATGTCAGTGAGGATGAGAAACTCTCGTGGACCAAATCACAATGTGTAAAGAGACTAGATGAATTATGGGTTTCAAGTGAAGGGAAATTCGTTCTTCCAAATAGCCTTTTGACACAGATAGCCAGGTTTTACCATGGACAAGCTCATCTTGGGAGGGATGCCATGATTAGGTTGTTCAAAACTGATTGGTTTAACCCCAAATTCCGTCAAGTTGCTGAAGCAGTTTGCCACCGTTGCGTCATTTGCCAACAGATGAACGCAGGGAAGGGAACCGTAGTAAATTTGAGCCACATTGGAAGAGCAGGGGGTCCATTCAGCAGGATGCAAATGGACTTCATTGAGATGCCTGTGCATGGAGGCTTGAAGTATGTGTTGGTGGTTGTGTGCATTTTTAGTCACTGGATTGAAGCATACCCTACACGAAGAAATGACAGTCTCACAGTTGCAAAACTACTCTTGAGAGAGTTAATACCACGTTTCGGATTCCCGATCTCTTTAGAATCAGATAGGGGAAGTCACTTCAATAATGAAGTAATAAAATTGCTTTGTGCAGCACTGAACATTGAGCAAAAGCTGCATTGTAGCTACCGCCCTGAAGCATCAGGTCTAGTGGAGCAAATGAATGGCACATTGAAATCGAGAATGGCGAAAATATGTGCATCAACAAACTTGAAATGGCCTGACGCATTGCCTTTGGTACTAATGTCAATGAGAAACACCCCTGACAGAAAGACTGGACTGTCCCCACACGAGATTCTCATGGGCAGAGCTATGAGACTTCCAGCAGTTCCTGCAAATGCGCTTTTGAATATTACAGATGATATGGTGTTAGACTACTGCAAAGGTCTAGCTGATGTGGTTCGATCTTTCTCTCACCAGGTGGAGGCAACCACCTTGCCACCGATCCAAGGTCCAGGACACGCCCTGAAAGCAGGTGACTGGGTCGTGATAAAGAAGCACGTGAGGAAGTCGTGTTTGGAACCCCGTTGGAAAGGACCTTTCCAAGTGATTTTGACGACTACCACCGCTGTGAAGTGTGCGGGAGTTCCCAACTGGATTCACGCCAGTCACACAAAGAGGGTTTTGTGTCCCACAGATGAGGAAGTTGAAGCGCTGAAGTTACCAGTATCTGATAACAAAGTACTAAGCGCTGAGGCAGAGCGAAACAGAACTAGAAGCGAACAAGCAGAAATAGAGGAGGGAGAAATATTTTCTGAGGACGAAGCCACTGATTCACTTGGGGAAGACCAAGGAGGAGCCTCAGACAGCGACGAAGCAGCTGAAGGTAAAAAAGAGCCTGAAGCAGCTGAAAGTGACAAAGAGCCTGAAGAAAGTAACGATGACAAAGGGCTCGAAACAGGTGAAGAAGCAGGAGAGCCTGATCAGAGGAGGGCTTTCCCAGAAGCAGACGATACAGAAAAAGAAAAGGAAAACCTGATTGACTCCCCAGAAGGAGGGGACAAGGCAGAACAGAACGAAACTGCTCAAACTTCTTCAGAAGAGATCGCAGGTCCATCAAGTGGACAGAGTGCAAAAAAGAAGACCAAGCATATCGCCAGTAAAACTAAGAACTACAGAAACGTTGAATGACAGTGAAGGGCCAAGAGTGAAAGAGAAAAGAAAGGAAGTGTCTGTTGTAGTACTAACACCAAGTGAAGAAAAGGACTTGGCCAAAGAGGAAAGTATCAGTGAGAAAGAATCAAAGGGAGATGCAAAGTTGAAAAGAAAAAGGATACCAAGCAGGAGGTATTCCGGTCCGGAGTGGGCGTACGTAGCCAATAACGATTGGTCAGACGAATTCGTATCCCTCAGTCTTGAGAACGAAGAGGCAGAACTTCATTTTGGAAATAAAAACTTTATGGACTCTGTTGATTGAAACCATTGATAACTTGATTGACTTTTCAACCGGCTAAGACATTGCTAACTTGATTGACTTTGAAACCGATTTTGAGACAACGCTGCTAACCGATAAGAGACTAAGCTGCTAAAGAAAACTGTATGAACATTGAACTCGTTCAGCTTTGTAAATACCTGCAAACATGCTTTGATAAAGTGTCTTCAGCTTTCTGATTCTATACTGTACAGATCATGACTAGCTTCACTACACAGGGGCGTAAAATGAAGTATTGTAAATACATGTGTATAGGCTTAATAACCACATGCGTACTAATAATCGTAGCAATAGTTCTTGGAATGCATGGTAAAAGTGAGAGTGAGACGAATGATGCTTCTACTTTCAAAGCTATTATCGTTACTGAACTAACAGCTCTGAAGAGACTCGAGCAAGACGAGAGACACTTGCATGATAAGAAGGAACTTTCATCTAACCTTTTCTATCGCTTACTGAGTGAGTATGTTGAGACCATGGATGCGAAAGATTGTTATGTGTGTACACAAATACCTACCTCAGTAGTGGAGGGGGTAACGTATCACAGCATGCCTCTTACGTATGGAATTACATGTAATATAGTAGCTTCCAGATTTTATGCTCAAAAGGACATTCACTATTTCTATACTAATTATGATGTTACTTTTGCATATGTCCCCATAATAGGGCACCTAAGTAAGATAGCTCGAGATTATTATGCCAAATTAATGAGGGAATTCTTCAAACCGATGTCACCTTTTCACACAGCTCACGCACATAGAGAGAACCTTACATGCTTGCTTTCACCAGTAGAAATATAATTTTTAGACCGCACTGATGATAGGAAGAATGAAATGAAGGAGAAATTAGAGAGGGAATTACACGAAAGGACGTCTGTAGATAATTATGCTTTTGCTGCAATAAAGACACAAGGGAAAATAGCTTTAGATACATTGCATGAAGGAAGATTTTGTATACATAGATTTCCATCATATTATGACACAGTTTTTGTGGGAACGAGTGAATGTAAACACACATATGCATTTCAATCTAAGTGGACGTTCATGCTGAATGGACAAGACCCAGTTATTCCTGGAGTGTATTATATTTGTGGACTCAACGCCTATTATCGTCTTCCTAAAGGATGGTATGGGAGGTGTTATTTGGGAATAGTGTTCCCAAAGGTTTACCAACTAGACGACTTAAAGAAATTTCCAAGGCTGTCTGAATCACATCGTGTTCAGAAAAGGGAGACAGCTTCTGGTGTGGTAGGAGATATATTTGGAGCATTGATTCCTTCAGTAGGAGTCATATTGGATTCAATCAAAATACGAAAGTTGTCTACTATTGTGGATAACATGCTGACAAAGTTTTCAGGAGCTATAATCCTGATGGATGCTGAACTCGCTGCAGAAAGAGCTATGACTCTTCAAAATCGGCTTGCCTTAGACATTCTTTTAGCAAAGGATGGCGGCGTTTGCAAAATGCTTGGCACGCGTCACTGTTGTACATATATACCAGACAACAGTGGAAAAATTAGAACGATGCTTACAAATTTAACTAAAGAAAGTGTAGATTTAAAGGAATTGAAAGAACCCGGAGTTTGGGAGAAAGTTGGAAAGGGATTTGCTTCCGTGGGAAATTGGCTCAGCAACGTTTGGAACGGATTCTTACTAAAAATAGTAAAGGGAATATTGATAATATTAATTTGTTTATTAGGCTCTTGGGGAATATGGAAAGCTTTCAAAATGTTAAAAGCAAGGAACAAAAGAAAAAGAGAAGAGAAAATAGAGAACAAAATGGTGGAAATATATAGGGAGAAGTCAAAAGGGACTAAAAGAAAAAGGGAATTGACTGAAGTGCCAAATTACTATACAGAATTTTAATGGAATAAAATTTGTGGGTAGATTTGATGTGATGACATAATTAGTCATCAGAGGAGGGATTGATGACGCAGAAAAAGAAGGTCCGACATATATTCATGTATACCGTGTAATCGAAAACACATAATGAAGTGTGATTTTAGTAAAAGAAATAATGTACGAGGGAAATTGTGCCCTCGGGGTAGTTCGCCATCATTATAAACGAGCTTTATTAATCACGAAGTATTAAAATTGTACTAATCCGTCATAATCGCAAATGTATGCCATGATTTCTTGTTTGAATACTGTTTTGCTTAGCTTAAATTTAGTACAGGCTTTGGCCTAGTTGCTTGGTTTCAAATTCTAACTGCGTGATTTTTTTCCTTGAATTAATGAAATATATTCTTGCTTGAAGTTGTATTTTTCCAGTAGAAACTGGCTGGTACACTTATCTCCAAGGTTTCGTGCTAGGCTTGTTACATCCCCTTTGATACAAGGTCAGCCTCTGCAGGTGCGGACAATGGAGGTACAGATAGTAAAATAATTGGCAAACCATGATACAATTTGTGTTCCAAGGCTCCAAGGACAGTGTATGCATAAATGGGCGCTAGTAAAAGACAATTTTTGATTGGACAATTTGAAGCCAACCTATGAACCCTCTAATGGAAGACCCTACAGAATTTGGAATGTTTCTTACTTAAACCCACCGGACAAAGAGAAGTCAGCCATTTTCCTCGATGCCAGTTTGAAGCCTGATGCCAGACTCCATTTTGGACGACACCCTGATGCCCTTTTCTCTATCTGAGTAAAAGAGACTTTAATAATTCTCACCCTAGAGACTTTAACTTTAATTTGCCCCCGTCTTGCCCATGCAGTAACTTTGCCCTATTCTCCTTGCCGCTGCAAGGAAGCCTGCCCTTAACTTTGCCCCTTTTGAAATTTGCCCCATGCTGATCAACCGGTACCTGAAGGACGAAGACTTTTCTTGAATGCTGATTGTATTTGGTAAATATGAAAGGATAAATGTATTATGCATTGTGTTTTTCCTTTTAGGTACCAACTGCTACTTTGATAGGATCTTAGCTAGAAGTTTTCCAAATTTGTGTTGACTAAATTCGTTTTGCATGAAGTCCCACATGCCAATGCTAATTAGAGGTTAGTCGAGGTTTTCATTCAATGTATCATGAAGAATTGAAATCTTGTTATGCTGACCGAATGTATGCAATTAGTCAAATACAGTTAGTCACATTGGTGATTTGCATTGCTATAACAGAGTGTATCATCATTCAGATTTTACGTAGATTGCGTTTCTTCCGCCGTTATGGACAGCTAGTAATGTTCATATACATATATCAATTGGTCTTGAGACATATATATATCGTGCTAGCTTTGTTAATATAGGGAAATAAATTTACTAACTTTTAATAAACTGATGTGGTTATTCATGACTGAAAGGTCATGGTGCGCTGAAATACCAACTGTTATTGATTTCTGATGTGTTATATTGATCTATTAATTGAGTATTGATTACCGATTACAACAGTTATTGATTATTGATCTGAGTGACTCGACTATTGAGGATGAGGAGAGCCCGACTCGGTTAAAAGATTCACCGACCTCCAACGTGTCCAGGTACAGGTAATTTATAAGGGCTGGACGCGTTATCAGTACCCACAACAAAAACAATATCACTGATTGCCAAGTGTGTGCACTTGCTGCCAAAATAACTAAAGATAGTTAGTGTGATGCATACAATTCTCCATAACACCTTCCGCAGGGCACTGGAGAGAGTGAGTGCCAAGGTATCAGTCTGACCAACTCTGAAGATCACCTGTCCTGGAACAGGCAAGGGACCTTCAATTTGAGAAAAACATGCTAGAGGAAAAGCTACTACTGTACAAGCCCCCAAAACAGGGAATTCCAGCCCGCTCCAACTGAGTAGGGAACCTTGCAATGTTTGGTTCCGAGATGAAATTCAACACACACATTTTTAATCTAGGTAGTGGGTAGTGCAGATGTCGACATTAGCTTCTGGCTATCTTACAAGTGTCTGAACACCACTTTGGCTCATGCACTACACAAACATTCATGTATGGTGTGGAATGGCGTGGCTTGAAAAAACAAGGGAGGAACCACCTGTTGAACTGCAGGAAGCCCGATGCTCTTGGCAGAATACACAGCCCAGTAGCCTTACAGCAGACAAGAGCGTGCAAAGACAAAGCCTTTCCTTGTTTCTTAGGCATCCTACCATCTGGAAAGAACATTGACTTAAATCCCACAAAATGATCATACCATCACTAACTTTTCAGGCTAACTAAAAATACTCGAGATGATATGTGGACTCAAACCGTACACTTGGTGAAAAGCAGTCAGGCTGCTACCAAAAAAGATAACATAGACTACACTGATTCAAATACAGTCCACTATCCTGGAAAGTGTGGACACAGGGGAGCCAGACCTTGTCATGTTACTGGACCCCTCTTTTGACACTTTTGACCACTCAGCCCTGCAGGATAGGTTGTCGAGGGTATCAGGACAGGAAAGAGCACACTATGCTGAAAGCAGTACTTCTTATTGAACCAGAGAACGAGAATATAGATGGGGAGAAATAGGTAACTCTAACACTCGATGTAGAATGACTGGGGCTCACGTTTCCCCTGCTTCTTTTCAACATTTATGTCAAACCTCGCCTTCAGCTGTTGGCAGATAAGGTGGCTCACTTTCAGAGCAGTGAAGGAAATAAAATGGCCAATATCCCCTCCTGAGGATCATTTCAGACAGGTAATACAGACATCAGTGTAAAATAAAATGTGAAAAGCATAGGGGCAGGGATTTGCTCAATACATCTACATGGATCATTAAGTGAATAGTGCTGTCACGTCTTATAAGTGGATATGAAGGCCTAAGAAGGTAGGTGCACCGTCATTAGAGCTGTTGTAGGCTAAAAAGATGGTAACCGGAATGCACTGAAAACTGGATTTCTAATTGTAATTTCGTCAAAGTTGCAAGTGGTGCAAAATACGTTGACTAGGGAGTATTTGGCCTGCCAAGTACTTCTTATATTTTGAAAGCTACATCGGCCCAATTCCGCATTACAATTCCGTTTAAGGCGCTGACGTTAAAGCATAATTTGCTCTATGATAGTTCCTCGAAGTATCTGAAGCAGTGTTTTATTTCCTATTTTCTAAGCAGGCTCCTTCCAGATTTGAAATGAGAATAGGATGAAGGCAAATCTTTTCTGATACTTGTGAGTATTCTGTGGAACGGCCTACACGAACAAATGAAGCAGGTGATTCAGCATTTACATTTCAGAAAATCAATAAAAACTTGTTTGGACAGTCCTTAGTTTGTACAAATATAAGACTAGGGCTCCAGGTAGACTGCCGCAGCTGGCACCACCCACAGCTCCTGTCACTGCTGCCAAATGGAAGTGCCAGCATTACACAAGAACCATCAGGCGTAAACAAGTGTGGCATTTTGGACCATAGCAGGTCACCCCAAGCTTTAGGGATGGCCTGGAAGTGCAAGTTGTATCGGATGGCCTGGAAGTGTAAGTTGTATCATTCTGAATACATTTCATTCATAAACACTGATGCTGTGCTCGAAAAAAAAGCCTAAGATGTGGTCTCCTCTCATAAACATGAATACTTTTTAAAAAGAAGTACCAGTGCCAAGCGCCAGCCAACACTGGCACAAATTAAGCATTGTGTTCGTGTGACAGAGAGCAGCTGATTGACCTATTTCAGTCTCAGGTGCTATATTGAAGTGGTGAATAATTCATTAATTGAGGGTGTGGGCAACTACTAGAAGTTTCAGGGTGCTAGGTAAGCAATGGAGGGACATGTGGAAACCGCAGGCATAATCATTATAGCCATTCTTTTCCAAAGACTTGATGGAAAATGTGAGCCTTCTGATGTTTCCAGACTTTACCGCGATCTCCACTGAGACAAACAAGTAAAGAGTTCAGTGTGAAGGGGAGATGCCTTGAGAACATTAGGACCTTGCAAGTTGCCAGATGACAGCGGAGAAGAGTGAGACAGTATTTGTGGTCTTACCTGTTTATTGCGCTTTGTCAATGGGTGCACGGTAAGGCAGTATTTGTGTGCGTACCTGTTTGTTGTGCTTTTTCAATGGAGTGTGGTGCGATTTTCAGTGGATTCAGGATCCCTGGTGTTCCACTCACTAATGTTGATGGCGCATGCATTGCTGTGCCTGCAGGAGATGCCCAGTTAGGAACTTAAAGGTAGAAGAGGCCCAGTTAGGAATAGGCCCAGAAAGGTCCAGTGTATGTGTGACAGAAGCCAGTTAGCTATAGATTTTATAAGATATAGCGCAGAAACCCAAATACTATAAACCAACGTGCTTCATACTAAAGCAACAGCTTAAAATAAGACATAGATGATGTAGCAGTGGCATGTAACTTCCATGGATCCTCATTTCAAATAGTATTCAACCTTCAATTATTAACTTGTTAAAACTAGTAAATGTTCTCTGGTGCCCCGTTATTTTTTTCTTGGCTTGAATGTGTCAAACTAGAAAAACTGTTTCACAACTTTAGTTTATCATGCTATGTAACATTTGGCTGCATCGGAAAGCATATGTAGGAGAAGGGAAATGCCTGGAAGAATGTCACATTGTGTTCCAAGTAGTGTAAGCTTGTATTGAAATAATGTCGAAAGTCATATTGCTCTGATTATATAAGGCGTGTTTACCATGCAACTGACTTGGAAACAATGCAGGAAAATACTTGTATGAATCACTCGCAGACTGAGTTTTAAAGGAAACCTATCAATAAATTCATAAATACAATCATTCCAAGTAGATTCCATACACAGAAGAGTGTCTCATCCTGGTCTTAACATTTTAAATAAATATATGGATAGCACAACCAACACACATGGAAATAAAGTATTTTAAAAGCATGGATCATATAGAATAAAGTTGTGTTCCTCTGCTGCATGTGGATGCCACTAAACGACAAAATAGGACATTTATTACAGCCTACTGTAAATGGGCAGTTCTCAATAGGGCAAGGACCACAGAGCAACCGATTTCAGAAGTCTTGCTAACAAATGAGATTTAGAAAGTTAAGTATGACCCTTACATTTAACCTCTGGTGCTTCCTGATGTAATATGATGGCTTGTGGTAAGACACATCTTACAGTCTCTACAGGGATGGGCCTCAGAGTGGTTCAAAAGAGGAGTACTCTATCAGCGCTGAGTATGGGGATGTGTAGTGCAAGCATTCCATGTGTAGTGCCCCCTCATCAGCTTTTGTTAGATTGATGTAAAATCCATTCTTCCCCAGTTACTGCCTCAACCATAGTAGCTTGTGGAGAGAAGTGGGCGTGGTGTGGTGAGACGCGAGTCAGTGGCAATGAGGCAGCAGCAGCTGTGAGTATCAAGCATCAAGCATCAAGCAGGCGACGGCAGAAGCACCGGAGCAAAAAACTGGAAACGGAGCACAGTTGGAGCATAGCACAGGAAGCCCTGGGGGGCAGCAAGCAGCTAAGGAGCTTGGCCGGCCCTGGGGCCCAAAACTCAGAGCATCGGAAGAGCCAGATGAATCCCTGTGTGACCCCCAGGTAGAAGACAGGCCTTTGTGGTCTTACGGCCTGTGTTCATAAAACCCACCTGCATTCTGTACCCACCGCAGGCCCCTCCTGCTGCCTTCTGCCTGCTGCTGCCTTGTCCCACCTGAAGAAGTAAGCAGGACTAGGCAATTAAGTAGCACTGATGCTGAATGCACAAAGGCGGTCCGCCGCCCGCCATGCGGTTACCGCCGAATGACCTCACCGCGGTCAAAAGACCGCGGCGGCCATTCTGGCTTTCCCGCTGGGCCGGCGGGCGACCGCCCACCAGCCCAGCGGGAAAGACCCAGCAACGATGAAGCCGGCTCCGAATGGAGCCGGCAGAGTTGCTGGGGTGCGACGGGTGCAGTGGCACCCGTCAGTTTTTTCAGTGTCTGCTTTGCAGACACTGAAAATCATTATGGGGCCCTGTGAGGGGGCCCCTGTGAGGGGGCCCCTGTGAGGGGCCCCACGACACACGTTCCCACCATCCTGTTCCTGGTGGTTTTTACCGCCAGGACCAGGATGGCGGGAAGGGGGTCAGAATCTCCATGGAGGATTCCTTGGGCCAGGGGTAAACCGGCGGGAAACCGCCGGTTGCCCTTTTCTGACCGCGGCTTTACCGCCACGGTCAGAATGGCCCAGGAAGCACCGCCAGCCTGTTGGCGGTGCTTCCGTGGTCCCCCGCCCTGGCGGCCATGGACCGCCAGTGTCGGAATGACCCCCAAAGTGTTCTGTTCCCAGGCTTTCTGCATTCCTGGTCCTTCAGGCTCCTAGATGGGGGCTAAATGCCATTAGGGCGTCTGCGCTAGGGAAGGAGGGTTGGTGTCACGGAAGCAGGTGTGCTAGGCCACAGTGCAGCTTGTGGCCCATCCCCCAAGGATGCTCTGCTCTGTTCTGTCCTGCCAATGTTGCTGCAGCTTCCACTCCCCTGAACACGGCCAAGCTTCTGAGAACCACAGCCATCAGAATCCACTTGCAGCCTCCATCTTGTGACAGTCTTCTGATCTAGAATTGGAGAAAACCAACTCTCTGGCGCTTTTGCATCCATCAACAACATGAAAGGATTGACACACAGATCACTCAAGTGCAACCTATAAGGGGCAGCAGTGTCGAGCGGCGTGCTTGGGCATAGCACTTGGACAAAGCGATTGCTACTTGCACACTGTGCAGGGGAGTAAGCGGTAACAAAGTTGGAGGCTACCAAATCACCACTTAATTACCTTGTCAGCACTTTGACAGATACTTTGCCATCCTGGCATGGGCAAGCCTGCCCTGGTGAGTGCGGTGTCACTACACATAACAGACAAGTGCTTTCAATGCCAGCACACTCCTACCCTGAGTCTCCCTCCAGGCTCCGGTAAATAGGTTCCCTACAGGCTCCTGTAAATATTTTCCAGGTTGGGTCTCAATGACATCTGGAAAGATTAGGGTGCTGATCCCAACAAGGACTGCCAGGCAAAGACGCAGCTGCCAAACTACCCAAATAACACAACCATCTATTACTATTGCGAACATTCTGGTCCTTACCGACACAGAACTTAAGGAGCAGTTTGGTGGATGCTAAACAACCGGAGTTTATAGTTCTAACAAGGGTGCCTCTTCCTCAAAAGCAATGACCTGCAGCTTTCAACCAAAATATATACAAGATTTAGGGGGTCATTACGACCCTGGCGGAAGGCGGAGAACCGGCGGTAAGACCGCCAACAGGCTGGTGGTCTCCCTTCATGGAATTATGACCATGGCGGTTACCGCCATGGTCATCCGCTGGTTCTCCATTCAGCCCGCCAGGGCGGAGACGACCGCCGGGTTGAAGACCTGGGTCTCGAGCCCAGCGGCCGTCACTATACCGCCGGCGGTATTTTGACCAGGCTTACCGTCGTGGATTTCCAGCGGTTTGAACCGCCGTGAAATCCATGGCGGTAAGCACTATCAGTGCCAGGGAATTCCTTCCCTGGCACTGAAAGGGGTCTCCCTCACACCCCACCCCCACCCCGACTCCCTCCCCTACCCCCCCCACCACCCCTTCCACCCCCCAAAAGTGGCAGGGTCCCTCTCCCCACCCCCACCCCCAACATCGCATAACTCACACACACACGACACGCATGCAGGCACCACCTACACACTCACATGCACACACGGCAACATACATGCCTACATACACACACACAGGCAGACACGCACACCCACATGCACGCACACAACACCCAACAGCCCCCCACCCCCCTCCCCTCACGGACGATCGACTTACCTGGTCCGACGATCCTCCGGGAGGGGACGGGAGCCATGGGGGCAGCTCCCCCGACACCACACCGGCAACAGAACACCGCCGCGGCGAATCACAGGACGTGATTCGCTGGGCGGTGTTCTGTTGGCGTGACGGTGGAGGTGGAGCAACCTCCACTTCCCCGCCTCCCGCCAGTATGGCTGTTGGCGGCTCTCCATCCGAAAAAGGACGGAGAGCTGCCAACGGTCATAATAAGCCGAGCGGAAAACCGACACCACTGGCGGTCCCTCAGCGGTCTTGCAAAAAGACCGCCGAGGTCAAAATGACCCCCTTAGTTTCTTGAATGAGGCTGGATCGGCCTTTACTACAGCAATGAGGGGCTGACAGGACTGCTGACAATGCTGCAACCGGAGGTTAGTGCTTACCCCTCTGAGGGGGGTCCCTTCTCACTCTAACACTTCAACTCCACCAGGCATCCCATTACAAGGACCATGAAAAAGAGCAGCTGGCATCAGTTGCACCCCCACAAGCCATAGAGCCCTGAGCGACTAGACAACTCTCCACTCAAACGAGGACGGAAAAACCAAGGAAAATGTGGCAGCAATCACAGACCCATGCCATGAGAGGTCTCCAAGCATCAACCCTCTTGCCTAGCAGACATCACCGTTAGCAGCAGGAAGCTCACCTATCTGTACTAACCACACTAACAACTCCACTGGGAGTACCGAGGGAGGAACACATATGGACCACAAGACCTTCCCAGATGAGTGCATGGATCTGCCCCGCGTAACATTAAATTCAACTTATGGGGCACAGCAGGCAATAGAAGCAACTAATCAAGGGGCAATTGTTTGGCTCATCCCAGTGACAATGGCCATCGAGCCCATCCATGTTCTAGAGGCCAATGTTAGTGATGAGCATCTGGGCCATCAAGTCCTGGACGAGAACCAGGTGAAAGCAACAACATCTTCTACCTCACAACACAGCAATAGAAGGAGATGGTAGCCTCATATGCCCAGGGCACACCCCACACAGTCAGCATTACATGCAGCAAAGCCAAACCAGGACCTGAAGGAGAACTACAGTCGGACATCATCTCTACATCCCTTTTAAACACCATACAGTTATACATAGAGTACCAGTCCAAGAAAATGAACACCCAGCCATCATTAATAAACATTTTAGCAGTCTTTGTCACCTCCATTGATGGAAAACTAGGGAATCTAAACAATATTCTTAAGTAAGCCCAGTATGACTCCTAATTGCTACAAGCAACCTACACCTGTGCCCCAGTTCTGGATAAGTTATCCTCCCTTCCCACTATGCTCAGTGACCTACTTTCAGATTTAAAACAAACCACCAGGCCTGCAACAGGAAGGTAACCACAGCTTCCTGTTTCCAACTTGGAGACCCAAGGATCAATACAAATTAACACACAAAATCTTTCTGTCAAGGGTAGTCCAGATCAAAAAATCATCGACACATCTACAGGACCTCAGAATTCTTCATCAAACGAGCGGCAAAAATCATTGACAAGCCAGAACCTAATTCGTCAATTACTCTCAAGGCTTCAGGGCAGCTGAATAACGCTCAAACTGGAAAGCAGCAAAGAAGGAAAGGTCAAAATAAGAAAAATGATACCAGCAATTGCCTTGGGGGATACCCTATATTTAGAACAATGCTAAGGTCCTGGGAGAATAAAGACCCTGAAACATCACCCCAACTACAAGCTACACCAGCAGTGGGCAACCAGTCTGGCGAAGTAGCTGCAGCCAGCAGCTTTAAACGGGGTTACTGAAGATGCTCTGAAAGAAGAAATGAGCAGCAAGGTAGTGGAAGTTAGAAACATCACGGTCTTGAGTGTTGCTTTTCTGAGTTCAGAAGAATCGAGATCCTCCCCACCAAGCATAGTAGCACAACAATCAGGTGCTTCCCAGGACAGAGAGATAGGGGCTAACTATGCAATCAGGGTCCTCCAATAGGAGACAATCCAGTGGGAAACTCTTTATCAACACTGAAATCAATATGAGAAGGGGCCTATGAGGAGCAGGACCATAATCATCTAGCTGCTAGCAAAGCTTTTGCATCAATTGATGATCTTCTTGTTTTAAGAACTACCACGTCCAACATGCTAGAGGCTACCTCACCCAGCATACAACATCCCAGCAGACTTCAATGCAATTCTCAGAGAATCCCAGAAAATCAGCCAGATTCAAATATTGTATTATTCTTTCCAAAATACAAATCCAAAAGCCACTGCAACACCCTAAACAGGGGCACTATTTTATGGCTATTAGCCTAGATCTTAAATCTGGAAAATCTAAGGTCAACAGACCTTGCTTCAATTGAATTTGTTTGCACTGGTACTTCACTGGAGAACAAAGGAATAAATGCTACCTGGAGGTCACCGGACATAGGCCTGAAAGTTCTGAATGAGTGGTGGGCCTTTAGGAAATGGGGAATAAGGTTAAGATGCTATCATAAACCAGGGTATCCTCTTCCTCTGCTAGGCTCGAATCAAACTAAAGGTGAACTAGAGGTGACTCTTGGCCACCAATGACCACATGCTCAGTCCTTAAAGGCACTATGGGCAACTCGTCACCAACTACAGAAGCACTAAGGAACCAACCAGGGCTACTACTACCCAGGCTAGAGATGATTCTCACAAACAGTCAATTGTGCATCACGGAGCCTGTGACAAAACTCAGCAAACTGCGAATTCTACATAATGGCTGGGACCTTTAAGTCTGTATTCTTGGAAAATTAATGGCCTAGCAAGCGAAACATCGAATACAGAATTTTATCTTATCTGCAAACGTTTCACATCATCCTTCTCCAGAAGACGTAGTTCTAAGATCCTTTCCACATACAGGGCTTTATGAACTTGTCTATGCTGGCCTGAAAAGGAGCAAAATGAGGCCTCACAAAGGGTGGCCTGGCAATTTATACACCTGTGACAAGTATAAATTCTGCTAGAGGAGTGCATTTAATCTCGCTGGTAATAAATGCAATTAGGACCACGATTCACTGCCAGAATGATAAAACTGAGGTAGTAATCGTTAATGTCTCAATACATCACAAAATGTGTCAAAGCTTCAAGATTCTGATAGAGGAAAT
Organism: Pleurodeles waltl; assembly: GCF_031143425.1. NCBI lineage: Eukaryota > Metazoa > Chordata > Amphibia > Caudata > Salamandridae > Pleurodeles > Pleurodeles waltl. The sequence continues at coordinate 622,109,027 of NC_090438.1, read as the reverse complement.
TCTAAGACACCTGGAAAAACAAAAAATCTCTGACTTTGTTGTGTCAGGTGATTTTAATTGATACCTTTTAGGATCCTCCTTTGAAGAAGAGTTTATATCCACACAACCCCTACATTCGGATATACCAGCTCAAGGCAGAAATGGATATGGAAAAATAAACAAAATCGGAAGGCAACTTTTAGGTGATTTGCAGCATTTAACTTTCCGTGCACTTAAGGTCGGATTCCATGCAGACAGCCCGCTGGCAGCCTCTTTCCATTCAAATTTAACCACCTCCACCTTAGACTATACTTATATCACTGCAATGTGCACTCATATCATCTGGGCGAAAAGGAGGACAGCAACCATCTTCCGCAAGAGGTGACCATTTAGGCAGCTCCCGTTGTATTCCGTTATCCAGAGAAGGAACGTGGCTCAGCATTTACCACTAACAACAAAAGGATTAGGCACTCTCCTTTGTCTATAAGCAACCTGACGGAATCAGTGAAGGTCTTCCTATATCAGGACCTGGCAACCTCAAACAAAGCTATATTTACCTGGGAGCTATTCACCAAAGGGTTTGCAGACACATACTTCATCCCAATAAGACCAGGGATCCTAACAAATGGAATGAGGAAACAGGGGTCTACCCCCCTGGCACAAATTAAGAAAACTAAAATTGTGTATAAGGGCCATAAATAAAGCATTAAGAGCACCCATCGTAGGCCTGGGGACGTCCACCTGCAATCAATTTTGAAACACCATAAAACCGAATTAAAAAAAACTGAAATGGGCCATAAAAGGCAGCAGGACGATTTGTTTCGGGACAAATTGCTTTGTGGTGTAAGGCACAATGACAGTATGCGGTTCTGAGATGCCACTAATAAGCTACTGCAACCAGTCCATGAAGGTATCAGCTGACACCTGTCAGAGGAAGCTTGGGCAAAAATGTTGTCTGACCATTTTAATCACCAGCCTGGAGGAGAAGCCATTAGCCAGGCCCTTGATGGAACACTGACAACAACTCAATAACCAGGACTTATAGTCAGCCCACCAACCACTCACCCCTTTGCAGCTAACAGAAGATTATCTCAAGAAAGCTATGGAAGGAATCAGGGCACTAGAAGGGATCACCAGCTACCAGCTCAGGATGGCCCTAGTGCCCACCTGGCCAACTTCTTGGATCCTCCTCAGAGCCTTTTCCATCCTTGATGAGGGACAACCTAACATAGGGCCTTCCTCAGTGGCATACCCCATAGGATGCGGTCCACCCACCTCACTAGAAGTGTCCACTCATACCCATGTTACAGTGCAGCCTCTCTCAGCATGACAAAATATTCTGACTTACTATTTCTCAAAAACTTTCACCTACTGCAGCCACTAATTCGCTCTAATGAAGCACACCTTCCGCCACATCCAAACTTGCACTTGAATGAAACATCAGAGTTAGAGTGCATAGAATACTTTCTTGTTTTATCAGAGGCTTTGTAACCTTCACATGTAAAAACATATTTTAATGTGAACACAAATCAATAAAAAATGGTTTTGGTCGAATTTCCCCAAAGTCGTCAACCTTATGCACAGGTCTTAGTAAGTGCAGAGAGGGTCCATATGTAGGGGGTATTGTGATGTGGCAAATAGAGACAAAATGTGGTTTTCACTCGTGCACCAACAGTTTTTGTGAATTTTTTGGGAAGTTCACAGACTTCACAATGAGTAGGCTATTAGAAGAGTTACCATGTTTTGGGGGATTTGTGCTCAGAGTATTTCTCTAGATCAGCCCTTCGATCCCTTCTCTGGCTGTCAAGAAGAAATGTAGGAAAAGTTTATCTCACCCATTTACTCAGGGCCCATCAAATTATGAACCACTCTCTTGAAAAGACCAATGAAAATCAATGTCTAGCAGTGTTGATTTTTCAAGGATCTATCTGTAGGAGAAGTATCTGCAGAGCACATCATTATAACAAAAGTGCTTAGATGATGGACACTGCTTAGAGTTCCTCATGGGAAGAAACGTGTCTCTTGAACCTGGTCGTCAAGAAAAGAGAAGGGGGAAGTCTTGAGAAGGTGAAAGTCATGAGAAGGGGAAAGTCATGAGCCGTCACAAGGAAGTCAAGGAATTGCTGGCATATACCACAATGGTAAGCATGCGAAGATTTATCATTTTTTCAAGAAGCAGAGTCAGAGTTTTTTTTAGAGATAATCTCCACCGACGTTTTACCACCCTCCCCCCAAAAAGATTCGACTCCACATTAGACAAAACTATATACGTGAACTTGGAATCAAATAAGACCATTGCCATAAAACACATCAGTTTTACCGAGCCGATATTTATCCTCGCACAATATGTGTGTGCGAAATATACCTCAGGAGGTTGATCTTAAAGAACATATATCCTTGTCAATCTGTGTTTTCCTGGTGTCTCCTCCTGTGCTCTGTAGCGGAGTGGAGGGAGGATGAGTGGAATGGCCAGAAGGCGAGGAGGTGTGGAACAAGCATAGGATGAAGTGCAGAGGAACATCGGATGGGGGCATGCAGAGATGCTGAAGGAAGCAGTGCAAAGAGAACTGACACAAAATAAAGGGTTTAGGGAGCAACACGCCTGCGTATGCTAAAACAAAAAATGATTTTCGAAATTTAGTAAGCCACACATTTTACTCGTCGGAAATGACGTTTTTACGTCCATTCTAATATTCAAGACAGACCTACTCACTTTGCCATTGCTCCTTTAGTACGTGTACCCATGTAGATATAGTGACTCGAAGTCCAACTTAGTAATAAGATCGAATTGTACATTCATGCCACGTACATCGCAGCCTAATGACTACTACATACTAAACTATGAAGAACACTGGATAAATACCAGTGCTCAGACGCTGTGCAGGTGCATATTAAAATAGGCCCAGGTTCTGACTCCTGTCTTTTCTTTCCTTAATGATATCACAGCAATGAAGTTAGTTTTTTTTGTCAGAACGCACTTCTGACTGTACCACCTATTGTGCGTTTGAGTGAATACTCACGTTACTTCGTCAATTTAGCTTTGATGAAGTTGCTGAATTGAAAGCACTTAAATATTAAGCGCTTCAAAGCAATGGAAGTTTTATCTTGACACTACTTGTAAAACGTTCCAATTGGCGGATGAAGTTATTACCACTCCATGTGCATTCAGTTCCTGAGCACGTCAGAAATACCAGCCATGATGACAACTAGTGTTAGTGTCAGGAACGTTTACTACAAAGGAATTACTGAGCCCTTGAGATTTGACTGAAACACTGCACAGCTGCCCTTGTTTGATAGGAAAGAGCCATTTAGAGGTAAAAGAAGTTGTCAGCCATGTTCATACATTTCCTCAACTCATTCTGAGCCGCAGCACGTGAGCATCTCTGACTTTGAGAAGGAATTGGACCAACGTGAGGATTATCTAAGGGGAACTGTCAATGTATCGATTCCATGATGGCAGCTATCCACATTATAAAAGGAAATCCTAAGACACGATAACTGCCCGGCATGTACTGCTAGACTGCAGCCTCTTGCAGTGCTGCTTGAACAGAGGATGAAGGCTCATTGTAGAGGATGAATGTTATAAATCGTGACAACAGCTAGCTGCTGAGGGAGAGCTGAGAGGTAGAATCTAACATCAACCAACCATCAGATTTGGGTAGACATGCACTGTTTTACGTCTTCTGTAAGCTACCACCACCTCTCTGACTTTAATAAGAGCCAACCGGTTGAAGTGATGCTGCAAGATCCAATCTTACAATGGTCAGGCCAAACATTAGCTGAATCAGACGACCGCCTGATGCTATTCCTATGGTCATGCTGCAGCAATGGCTCTGCAGGCCATGGAATACAGCCAACTTGATTTCTCAATGGACATCAGATTGTGCACCCAGTTCAATAATGAGAACCTTCTAATGTAAGGTAAAGGGCAAAATGTGAAAACATGCATTGGCTTTATAACCTTTCCTGTGGCTCCTAGGGTAGGAAGCCAAGAGTTTCAAGTCTGAGGCACTTCTACGAACTTTGGTAAAGGGCTGAATCATAATTGATAACGCAAGACTTAAAAGCAAGCGGGTGCCAGGAAATCCTAATGGTGGTTGGTGCCCAACACCCCAGTTTGTACAATACTCTGCATCTTTCTGAAGCTTGCCATATTTTGCGCTGTAAAAGTAATGTTGGAAAATGGGATTTACACTTATTTTTCGAGTGGTCTGAGAGTATGGCTGGGCCAGCGCTCTTGCTTGAACTGAGAGTTAATAAATTTAACTTCTTTCTCTTTCATTCCTCTTTGCTGAAAGGAGTTTGCCTTCTTATTTCCAACTGAAATTAAACCTGGTAAAGCAGGATGGAAAACCTTACTGTGCAGCCTATTTTAATTAGACGGCGGCCAGCAGGGAAGTCTGTGCTCTCAGCCAAGCCACAGTCGTGCTAAGTCAGGGGCCTGGCTTTGTTCTGCATGCACTAAAAGCCAACAGGCAAATACGTTGAGGCCATGGAAAGAAACACACGCACACTCACTACTTGTATGTATAGATATATATATATATATATTCACTGAAAAAAAACAAAGGTTACAGGGACGTTATAGTTAGGTTCAGAATTTACTCTACAAAACCACAGAAATTCGGCAGTTATAGTTTGAGTTCTTTCAAGTAACGAAAACTCGCACCATAAGGTAACTATACCTCGCGTCCTCGCCATGCACAGTTGTCTCATCAATAATTTTATTGCTAATGTTGCAGTGAGAATATGAAAGATGGCATATAATATGTCATCAATGATATATTATGTGGAGTAATTAGCTGTGCATGGCCAAGGCACGAGTTATAGTTACCTTATGGTGAGAGTTTTCTTTTCTTGAAAGAACTCTAACTATAACTGCTGAAATTCTATGGCTTTGTACGAGTAAATTCTGAACCTAACTATAACTTCCCTGTAACCTTTGATTTTTGGAGGGAATTTTTATGTTTTTTTAACATATAGTAATTTTAATTGCTATATGTGAATCTAAACACAGCTGAGCACGGCCTTTTGCTGTGCGTGGCAGCAGTTGGACCGTGCACGGCCTTTTCCTGTGTGCAGTAGGGTTTGCCAACAAGGGCTGGCCTGCAGTCAGTCCTTGTGGCCAACCCCCTAACCACCCAACCAGATGTTGTGCATGCTCCTTTGCATATGCACAGTGGAAGTTGGCCACGGCCTCTCTGGGTGTGAGAATAGGTGTGAGAAGCTGTATCTGGGGGTAAGAGTGGCTGTCAGAGTGTCTGTCTGGGTGTGAGAGTGCGTACATCAGTGTTTCAGTGAATGCGTCAGTATGTGTGCGGGTCTGTGAGTGAGTACATCAGGGTGTCTGTGGGTCTGTGAGTGGGTGTGTGACAGCCTGAGTGGGTGTGTGAGTGAGTAGCTGTGTGCATGCATGAGGGTCTGACTGGGGCTGTGAGTGGGTGTGTGAGTGTCTGAGTGGGTCTGTGAGTGGGTGCATGCGTGTCTGAGGGGTCTGTGAGTGGGTGTGGAAGTGTCTGAGTGTGTGTGGAAGTGTCTGAGTGTGTGTGTGAGAATTGAGTGAAAGACAGACAGAGAGAGAGAAAGAAAGTGAGACGGCGAGAGATAGAGTTTTTTAGGTTTTGATGTCTGATATACCTAGAATGAGTTAGTTGTCACCAATTTAAAATAAAAATTTATTTTTTTTAACATATTTAGTTTTTTATACAACAAAAAAAAGGAAATGAGTCCAGCTGGATTCTAACCCCTAAAGCTCAGTGTGAAGGTCTGCGACCTTCACGCTGAACTATGGGAGTTAATTTTTTTAAAAAATTTATTTAGCCTTTTATTGGCTTTCAGGGACAGAGAGGGTGCCCTTAAGGCTTAATATTTTTTTTAATTGTATATACCAAAAAGCCTTTTACAGGCTACCTACCTGATACTGTAGGGGAAGATTTTAAAGGGTTGCCCTGCAGGGCCATTGCTTCAGCAAGCACAGAGCTGCTTTGACAGCAGCTCCGTGCTTGCTGAAGCATTTCATCTCTGTCCCCTGCATGCGTGCAGGAGGCAGAGATAAAAGCTCTTCTGTATGCCAACGAGACCTGCTTTTAAGATCCCGCTGTCAAACAGCAGAGTGTTTGCTGTGGCTTAGCTGCAGGTAGAGCACTGCAGAGAAGCCACAGCAAACAGTTATGTCTGGGGGGGACACCCCCAGGACATAGCAGGAGCCGGTACTGGGGGTGGCGGTCCCCAGGGCCATCTGTGGCTCCATGAGGGGGGGCCCCCTCCAACGAGAATAGCCCCAGGGGGTGGTAGTCCCTGGGACACCAAAAGGGCCCCCTTTTCAGTTTTTTACACTTTGCCCCAGATGGTGGTAGTCCCTGGAGTGCGGGGGGCCACGGCTCCCCCGCATGTATTCAATAAGAAGCCCTCAGGAGGTGGTGGCCAAGGCAGCGGGGGCCATGGGCCCCCCTGCATATTTTAAAAGTAAGCCATGGGGAGGTGGCAGTCCCCAGGACAGTGTGGGGGGGTCGTGGCCCTCCCACATATAAAAAAAAAGCTCCAAGAAAGTGGTGGTCCAATGCCCCCAGGACCTGGCCCACCTGGGGGCCTATAAAAAACACAAGAGCGGGAGTCTGCACTTTTTTTCTTTTAAAACAGTTTTTGACACAAATTTGCGAATATCGCGAACTTGCAGCAAAAAAAAGAATAAAAAAATGTTTTTTTGTTCTCGGGGTGTTTAAAGTTTTGGCAGCCAATCAGAGCTGTGCATTTCCCTGCACAAGCTCATCTTTGTTCAGGGATGCTTTGCGGCCAGAGATATAGAAATTTGAATTTCCCTAAATTTCTCAATAACTACTGAACAGATTCACACCAAATACCCAAAAGCATGATCTGCGTACCGACAGCTAGCTGTCTGCCAAATTTAGTGTAATTCTGTCCAGTGGTTCGGCCTGTAGTCATGTCTAAAGAATCCTATGGAAATTAACATGGGAAATGCAAACTTTTTTTAGCCCCCTTTTTCTCGGCCCCCGCTACACGGATCACCCTGTAACTTTCCATGCACAAGAATCAACACTTTTTTTTAAAATGTCATGAAGATTCGTCAAACAGTACCAAAGATATAGGCAAGTCAAAAAACACTTTTCCTATGGAAACGTGGTCCTAACTATAACTACCTACTGGCGACTGCCAGTAGGTAATGTATGTGTATATACAGAGCACTCAAAGCCCCTGAAAGCAGTCCCACACTAAAGGTTGTCCAATGGTTTGCTCTCAGTCGACCACATCTCATTTATAAAGATCTCAGTCACTGGCCGGCAACCAGCATCTGCAAGAGCCTGTGCTACTGAAGTATGTTGTAACCTTTTAATAGCACCTCTGGTTAAGGCCAATTTTGATACAGAAAGGCTGTGCAGTGTCTGTATGAACGTTCTGCCCTGCAAGTTCTACCTAAGGGCAGTTTAGGTTTTAGAGAAATTTAATAGTTAGCTTTTGCACCACCATTGCCATGGAGCATGATAGTTGATAGGGGTACAGTTACAAGCCTATTAGAATATGGCATTTCACATGTCTGGATCGATATTTTTAAAAAGGCAAAATCAGGTGACTGTCTAAGGTATTGCAGGGTAGAAGGATCCGGGGGCCAGCAAAGGTTACACTTGGGCAGTGATGGACGAGAGCATTAAATATCCTTTTTTTGCTTCTGTGACCCAAAATATCTATTCCCTCCCCCTTCAACCAGAAACCATATTACTGTGAAGCTTTAGGGTCTCCTATGTAAGATGATCACCCTCTTGCAAAACATGTGTGTTGGCATTGTCCCTCACAGGAGTGGGCTCACATCCTGGTCTTTTCCATTAAATATTCTTTAGTGCTTTCACCTTGTTATAAGGGTCCACGATTCCCATGTGCATAAATCATCTTCCCCAATGAAGTCGAATACACACAGGCAGCTGGTAAATTGCCCTAATCTGATATTTATTCTTAAATAAAAAAGGGCAAATGACTGCTTGGAACATCAAGTGGTCAAAGGTTATTTTACAGGTTAGTTGGCAAGCTGCTACAGCTATGTCTAATATAGACTATGGCTCATCTGGAAAGATAGGTCAAATAATAAGACATATATCTTAGTCACAGGGGAACATATATCATCAGCACTTAGGCGTGCCCTTGCAGCTCTTTCTGATCTCACCATTTATTACCAAGGGACCAGCAATATCCCTTGTGATAACGCCTGGGTGTCTCTGAACATGCCTAGGGGTTGCAATCAACAAGCAATGAAGTGAAACAAGGACATGAGCCTGCATGAGAGTTCTTCATTCTAAGCCCCATAAACATCCACCAAAAGAAGACTGTGATGTGAATTCCCTCCTGGGAAACATGTGGCTTTGTGACCTGGTTCAGGGACGAGTTTAGAGCAGGGCCTACCCCTGGGCAGAGTAGCACGGGCCACCCAGTGCCCTATCTCAACCAGTAAGCTTCTTAAGCATATCTCGAAATCTGCAGCACTTCTCTCCACATCCTGCCTTCAGGCCATGGGTCCACCATGGGGTCCTGTCCATCCTACAAGTATGTTTCCTCCACTGAAGGACATTTTCCTTGCCTCTGTTCCTGATGCTGGGGAGCTGCAGGACCTGAGCTCCGCAGGACTGGCAGCACGTGGGCAGTCTCTCAGAAGAAACTAATCAAGCTAGAACAATTTAAAGCACTTTTCTCACTCTCCCTCAAACACTCCACTGGAGGTGGCAATACATACCAGCAGGTCCTGCCACTCAGGTAGACATGGGCCAGGCATGAACATTCTTCTTATTCTTGATCCCAGACAGACTGGATCCAATATCCTAACAACTTCCTGTGCACGCTAATTGTGTCAGTCCTTGAAATTGCCTACAGGCAAACTGCAATCTCATGCAAACACAACGCATGTGAACTATTCTTCATACTCATCTCATGCATACTCTCACTTATATTGTACAGAAGATCTCCCTACACATGCTACATAAGTCCTTCAAAGGGCTTGAGGAGCACAGTAAGAATAAGTGAAATAAATGGCACTGCCATAGAGCTCGTCTAGTCTACTGTCCTGAGACGGTTGTCTCCATTGCTGCTCAAGGTACTTTAATCTCAGAATCTCTAGTCTGAAACCTCCACCAATGCCATTACTTCTTTGAATTATATAAAGGACTAAATCATGTACTTTCTGATCAGCTTTCAGTTAACACCCCCTTGTGCCTCCCACACTCTTGTTCATCCAGCTTCATCAGTGCAGCCAAGGCATGTTCCTCTTTGGCTAGTCTGGATATGTGTGCCCTGAAGATATTTTGGTGCCATATCATTGTCCATATAGCAATGCACTTCATGTAAGACAATGATGCAAGGCATGGATGCTGAGTATAGTGCACTACCACAAGGGATCTTAAACCATAACTATCAGTGAACGCTATACGGTACTTTCACACAAGATCTGGTGGCACCAAAGTTACTCATAGAAAGGTTACAGGCTCAATAAGCGTAAACATTTAATCTGAGTCACTATCAGTTGGTAGGATTTAGTAGACTGCGGGTAGGCGGCATCTTGGAGTAGGAAGTAGTGTTCTTCCCTTGCATTATAGAACGTTATCTAACTTGTCCTGACTGAGGAGTAGTCTGCAACTTGTAGGTTCTTGAATAAACTAAACCAGTCTTGGAAACAGAAGTCCTAAAATAAGGCCAATGCTTTCTGGCATGTTTGATAAATCCATGTATTCCAAAATATAGGCTGTAATCTGCTTCAAACAGAAAACCTCACACTGACCATTCTAATGCAACTTTGTAAGAACCACGAGGGTCGAGAAGCTGATTCTCGGCTGACCGGAAACTAAGGCCATTAGTGTACTAACAAAGTCCTTATAACATCACCCCACCCCCCGAGAACAAGGAATGAGCGTCTGTATTGAGCATAAGGTAAAAACTATAGCATCCAACAATAGTGCTTCAGTTTATGTTAAGTGCTATGTCAGGGGTATTATCTGTAACTTTTAAATATTGGATTCTTAGAGCCAGATTTACGACCATTAGAGATTGCGAGTCGCTATTTGCATTTCACAGTCTGTAATGTACAACAGTGTCTCAGACACAGTTTGCGATTCGCAAATCGGTCGCAAGGGACCTGCCTCATTAAAATTGACGAGGCAAGTCGCAATTTACTACCCATTTGGGGATGGCCGCACTCACAGAGGTGATAGCCTACTGAGGTCAGCAGACCACCATGTCTGTGACTGCTTTTTAAATAAAGCAGTTTTTTTGTTTTAAATGGGCCTGTTTTCCTAATAGGAAAACAGAATGTATTTCAAAAATAAAAATGAAACGTTTCAGTTTAATTTTTTATGAATAGGCAGTGGTCCATGAGACCACTGCTTGCTCTGAAAAAATGTTGGTGCCCCCATTCGCAAAGAGAAGGGGGTCACTAGGAGACCCTTTCCCATTTGTGAACGGGTTACCACCAATTTGAAATTGGTGGTAAACTGCAATTGTTGTGCAACCGCATTCCCAGTCACAAAAAAATCATACATTCCCCTGTGACTCGATATTAGGGAAGGACGCCCTTGGCCCACCCCTTCCTAATAGCGAGTCTCAATCCCTATTTTGCGAGTTGGTAACAGGTTACTGACTCGCAAAATATGGATGGTACGTGGTAGAAGGCCATTTTGCAACCGCAAAATAGCTTTGTGCATCTGGCCCTTAATTCCCTAAATAAAAACATGTCCTTGATTACAACTCAGATCTGCAAGTTAACAACACATATTGTAGTAAATAGATTTAAAAAAAGAGAACTTAGTTAACATAATTTAGGAGTATGCGTTTTTCCCGAACGCCATTTCAAGTTGTTCTGCTGGGTGTTTTTGCTTACTGGTATAGCTCTTTAGAGGCAGAGACATTTATTGTAATGCAAGTTTCATTTACAGATGGGTGTAATTAAAGCGTGCTATTTACCCCAGCTTAAATAAAGTCAGCACCAGGTGTTTTTGTGTTATGTTTTTGTTTGTGCTAACGTCTGATGTAAACCTTATTGTGAAATACTGAATATTAGTAGAAATGTTAATTGCACCCTACATGCTAGTTTTGTTTGCACACTCATTAGCCAGGATTGTTACCACAAGGAAAACACCCAGGGCCTGATTAAGAGTGCCCGAACTGAGTTAAGGTTAATGTGGATCTCTTTAACAGGGTATAAGAGTTAGCAGGTATTTCGAGCTAAACACTTACGTTCCACTGAGACTTGAGGAATTTCCAGGCGAATCAGTAATTCTGAGCCAGATTCTCCTTGTAATTCCCTATTTCTCCCCAAAAATTCTCCATGAATTTATAACTGTTTAGAGCAACCAATACAGCCGACATTGTAATTTCGATGGACTATAGTAACTCCTGCTAATGAGCCTATCGGAATTAAAAACTATACTAAACGAAGGCCTTACTAGAAATTAACTGGGTTAACTTAAAAGGACCGCTTATGTCCTATAAAACGTTAGTCTTATTCTTCGGGTCTCACAACGCTTGCTCTAGAAACAGGCATGGTATTTGCCCTCAGACTTGCCGATAATGGGGGCATTGATAAACCTGGGTGAGGGGAATACTAGGTATCACAAGATGTGCCCAGAGGGTTTCCTCTTTGTAAACCAAGAGTTTCTGTGGAAATTGAGAATACTGCCACCAATTCCCGGTGTAATTAGTCCTTTCAATTACACAGGCCTTTGTTAAGGTATATGTGACTTAAAGCTCTATACTACCTATGACCATGGAAGTCACTTGGGGGTGCCAGGCAGTGCAGCCTCTAGCAACCCCTGGCTCTGGCTTTGCGACCGTTGCTCTCAGAGGTGGCAAAATCAGTGCCTGGAACACAGGGGCTGCTTGTCCTAATGGATGGCAGTTGAAATTTTGTTCTTGGATTTCAGTCACATTTTTCATTACACAAATAATGAATGATACAGTTCACTACTAGTGTGTAACAAGCATTTGCAATGCTACGGCTCTCGCATTTGCTCAAGTTAGAGCTATTAACGTTGTAAATTTCTAACTGGACTTTTCTTTTCAATTAAATTGAAAATGAAAAGTAAAGCAGTTGACATAAGAGAGCTACTTCAAAGCGCCATGGCGGCAATGAGCATGAGTGTGAAGGAGAGACACAAAAAGAAAAAGAAGTTCTGTCACAGTTAAAGATATCGGCAATCGTGCGATGATCCATGCAACAGTGGCAGTCTGTAAGGAGGTAATAAAACCCACAACGAGGGAAAAATGTAAAGCATTTACTAATGGTAACAAAAGATTTTTGAAAGGCAAGCCCACGAATAAGTGAAAGTGATGGGCATGCAGAGGGCATGGTTAAAAGACCACAATACTTAAACAGGTCAAAGCACTTGTGTGCTCGACCTCAAAATGATTATAATTAGAAGGCATATGACCCTATCTGGCAGCTAAGGACAGTAAACAATTGTAAGGAAATGTCTCCTTGGCATGGTTACCCCCTGACTTTTTGCCTTTGCTGATGCCAAGTTATGATTTGAAAGTGTGCTGAGGCCTACTAACCAGGCCCCAGCACCAGTGTTCTTTCCCTAAACCTGTACCTTTGTTTCCACAATTGGCACACCCTGGCATCCAGGTAAGTCCCTTGTAACTGGTACCTCTGGTACCAAGGGCCCTGATGCCAGGGAGGGTCTCTGAGAGCTGCAGCATGTCTTATGCCACCATGGGGACCCCTCACTCAGCACAGACACACTGCTTGCCAGCTTGTGTGTGCTGGTGAGGAGAAAATGGCACTCCCCTCAGGGTGCCATGCCAACCTCACACTGCCTATGGCATAGATAAGTCACCCCTCTAGCAGGCCTTACAGCCCTAAGGCAGGGTGCACTATACCATAGGTAAGGGCATAGGTGCATGAGCACTATGCCCCTACAGTGTCTAAGCAAAACCTTAGACATTGTAAGTGCAGGTTAGCCATAAGAGTATATGGTCTGGGAGTCTGTCATACACAAACTCCACAGCACCATAATGGCTACACTGAAAACTGGGAAGTTTGGTATCAAACTTCTCAGCACAATAAATGCACACTGACGCCAGTGTACATTTTATTGTGAAATACACCCCAGAGGGCATCTTAGAGATGCCCCCTGAAAACATACCCGACTTCCAGTGTGGGCTGACTAGTTTTACCATCCTGCCACACACCAGACATGTTGCTGGCCACATGGGGAGAGTGCCTTTGTCACTCTGTGGCTAGTAACAAAGCCTGTACTGGGTGCTTCTCATCTCCCCCTGCAGGAACTGTAACACCTGGCGGTGAGCCTCAAAGGCACACCCACTTTGTTACAGCGCCCCAGGGCACTCCAGCTAGTGGAGATGCCCGCCCCCTCCGGCCAAGGGCCCACTTTTGGCGCAAGGCCAGAGGAGATAATGAGAAAAACAAGGAGGAGTCACTGGCCAGTCAGGACAGCCCCTAAGGTGTCCTGAGCTGAGGTGACTCTGACTTTTAGAAATCCTCCATCTTGCAGATGGAGGATTCCCCCAATAGGATTAGGGATGTGCACCCCTCCCCTCAGGGAGGAGGCACAAAGAGGGTGTAGCCACCCTCAAGGCTAGTAGCCATTGGCTACTAACCCCCCAGACCTAAACACACCCCTAAATTGAGTATTTAGGGGCCCCCAGAACCTAGGAAACTAGATTCCTGCAACCTGAAGACGAAGAAGGACTGCTGACCTGAAAGCCCTGCAGAGAAGACGGAGACACCAACTGCTTTGGCCCCAGCCCTACCGGCCTGTCTTCAAGAAAAACTGAAACAGCGACGCGTTCCCCAGGGTCCAGCGACCTCTGAAGCCTCAGACGACTACCCTGCATCTAAAAGGACCAAGAACTCCTGAGGACAGCGGCTCTGCTCCAAAGAAGAAACAACTTTGCAACAAAGAAACAAACTTTAAAGGACTGCACGTTTCCCGCCGGAAGCGTGAGACTTTCCACTCTGCACCCGACCCCCCCGGCTCGACCTGCGGAGAAACAACACTACAGGGAGGACTCCCCAGCAATGGCGACCCTGTGAGTAGCCAGAGTTGACCCCCCTGAGCCTCCCAGCGACGCCTGCAGAGGGAATCCAGAGGCTACCCCTGACCGTGACTGCCTGCTTCTAAGAACCCGACGCCTGGTAAAGACACTGCACCCACAGCCCCCAGGACCTGAAGGATCCGACCTCCAGTGCAGAAGCGACCCCCAGGTGGCCCTCTCCCTTGCCCAGGTGGTGGCTACCCCGAGGAGACCCCCCCTTGCCTGCCTGCTTCGTTGAAGAGACCCCTGGGTCTCCCATTGAAACCTATTGCAAACCTGACGCCTGTTTTCACTCTGCACCCGGCCGCCCCCGTGCCACTGGGGTGTACTTTTTGTGCTGACTTGTGTCCCCCCCGGTGCCCTACAAAACCCCCCTGGTCTGCCCTCCGAAGACGCAGGTACTTACCTGCTGGCAGACTGGAACCGTGGCACCCCCTTCTCCATTGAAGCCTATGCGTTTTGGGCACCACTTTGACCTCTGGACCTGACCGGCTCTGAGCTGCTGGTGTGGTAACTTTGGGGTTGCCCTGAACTCCCAACGGTGGGCTACCTTGTACCCAACTTTGAACCCTGTAGGTGGTTTACTTACCAGCAAAACTAACAAATACTTACCTCCCCCAGGAACTGTTGAAATTTGCACTGTCTAGTTTTAAAATAGCTTATTGCCATTTTTGCCAAAACTGTACATGCTATTTTGCTGATTCAAAGTTCCTATGATACCTAAGTGAAGTACCTTTCATTTGAAGTATTGATTGTAAATCTTGAACCTGTGGTTCTTAAAATAAACTAAGAAAATATATTTTTCTATACAAAAACCTATTGGCCTGGAATTGTCCTTGAGTGTGTGTTCCTCATTTATTGCCTGTGTGTGTGGAATAAATGCTTAACATTACCCTCTGATAAGCCTACTGCTCGACCACACTACCACAAAATAGAGCATTACAATTATCTCTTTTTGCCACTATCTTACCTCTAAAGGGAACCCTTGGACTCTGTGCATGCTATTCCTTACTTTGAAATAGTACATACAGAGCCAACTTCCTACATCAATGCTTTTAAATTATGTTGTATGGATGCTTGCGGTTGAGTGTTTATGTGAGAGTGTGTGTATTTGTAAGCATATGTGTGTGAGTCAAAGTAAAGGTCAAATGGTGTGTGATGTCACTTCTGCTACCCTTGGCATTTTGGTGAATTGACGCTCATGCCCATGCCTGGCTAATAAGTTCAGGTAACGAAGTGTAGCATGAAGTGTTTATGTAGCAGAAATACGTAATATCAGAACTGCAGGTCATTTGATGCGTCATTCACATGTGTGTGTGGAAATGAGTGAGAGTCATATTTACAGTATGAAGGGAACTGGACGTTCTCGAGTCTCTAGACGAAAATCTAAATATAAGAGAATAATCCAGCAGCTGAGTTTTCTGTTCATAACATGACCCATTTGATGAAGTAAATTGATCCAGTGGATTCTATTTCGTACTTAAGAGTGGATTATTAGATCTATCCTAATTCTAACTGAGGCCCTGAGTGTTTTATTCTACTATTGCAAATGAAGAGGCTATTGCCCTGGCTTTTGGGGCTATGAAGGTTCCTAGCTCACTTTCAAATTATGTGTCGTTAATCAGGCCAAGATCTCAATTTAAAGTAACTCTTAACAAGTTTTCAAATCTTAATGGGCGACCTTGGTCTGGTGCTATTTAGCATGCCTGATGGAAAATCTGCATGAACTGCAATGTGGTTTGAGGTTTGTAAAGGAAAACACACTTTAAAGAGAAAGCAGATTTTAGGAAAAACAAAAATATAACTATTCATCAAACGAGGCAGGTACACCACATAGTAAGATTACAGTTTGAAAATCTGTTGACTATTAAATTCGGTAAATACTCTCATGCATTTCCATTTTGTATATATTTTTCGCTGTGCTGGTGTGTATTGTAAGCCTAAGAATGGAAAACACACATTGCATTTCACAGTTCCAGATGGATACAAGTGGCGATTAAATCAGTGGTGCTCGTCCTTAGACACGGAGCAATGATTCGCGAGAAGTTCACACACACGAGGCAAACATTAGGAAATCCTTCAAATTCCCAGGTGTGAAGGTTTCAAGCAGGTGGCTGATCCCCAGGTCACTGTGCGTTTCCACTACAACTTCTACTCTATACTGCAAATCTGACAGTAATGATACATGCACTTAATATATTTGATGTTATTTTAGAGCAAATCTGTGTATGTCATGTGTAAAGCATGCTTTAAGATTCACATACACTCTTAAGCAACCAGCTAAACTGAATAGATTAAAAAACGACGATGACTGTAAACATTAGAGGGGCATATTCAAACAAATCAAAAATGCAAAACAATACTTATGTGACATTATTCCTTTACCTCCTCCTGGTGCTCATGACCTAGAAACAATTGCCTTGCCTTCAGCAGTTCCTCAAATAGCACACTAGTACACCTTGCAAAGACAGAACATGCCTTTGCTTCCTATTCAGCATATTAGGATCCTTTGACTCGCCATGCCCCCTTTTTGGAATGAGCCAAGTAGAAGCAGCAATCTGATTGGTTGTACCTGTAGTCTACATAGCCATAGCAGGACCCCTGAGAGGAATCTCTATGAAAAAACTGAACTGCACATCAAAGAAGAAGGAAGGAACATGGTTGAAGTTCACAACTATGACTCCACAGAGTGAGTAGTCCGCCAGCAAATTAACCACTTTCTTCCCCCTACAGCAGCACCGGTACAGGCTTTACTCCTGCAGGGCTGTGGTGGTGGCCTAATTCGTACATCTTAAAGGTTGAACATCTCAAATGCTTTAAATGTCACACATTGTATAGCATAATGTACTCACTTGGTTTGCATTCAAAGCCAATGTAAGGTTGAGTGCCACCCCATAAGCTTGCTGCCCCTATGCTAGCGGTGCACTCACTGGTCACCTGTCTTGTCCTACCATGCCCAAACAGCCATACTCCAGTACATTTACAAATCAGAAAGTATTTTGGCAAGAAGGTAGGAGCAAGGCCCAAATTACACGTCTTGTAATGGTGCCTTGAGCTTTTATGGTGGCTCCCACCAACCAGCCTTGGCAGTCAGTGCACAATTGACAATTGCACCACACGTCCTATACAAAAATGTATTTTTGTACTGGCCAGTTAGTACAAATGCAAAATTTTACCGTACAGGTGCAATATTAAGTAACTATCAACATGTTTTCAGAACGGGATGTATCATATATTTTAATGCAGCTCGATATTTTCTGAAAACTATCTGTTTGAGGGGAGAGGTTGTGAGAGTTTCCTATATTTATATTTATGAAGGTTTTTAGTATTTTTATAATCTGTTTGTAAACTGACGGGGATAATCATCTGGTTTTATGTTGACGTATTATAGGATGACAAACCCCATCTTCAATATATGTATAAATGCTCCGCTTTTGCAAGTTTTATTAATAGATATATGATTGTGTGTTGAAACTCTGCATGTTGTAATTTTATTTTGCAATATATTTTTGCATTACTAATGAATAATGTTATTATGATGAACTTCTACAGGTAAATTAATGTTTCTGTGGATCCACTATGGTGTGTGTTAAATGAATAAATAACTACATAAATGTTAAATATTCCAGCCCTAGGGAGGAAATACACAAACGTAGAATCCATGTGTTTTGATGCACTATTTGCTCGTAGTGTACTTTCCCCAGAGCAGAACTGGAGCTGCCACGTTTTGTCTGAGCGGTTCTTCATGGCTGAATGAAAAAAAAAAACACAGCAGATTTTCATTGAGGAGCCTGTGGTCTGTTACATGGGAGATCACGTCTGGGTATGAAGTCAGACAAGAGGCTTCAACATGACACGTTCAAAATGAAGAATCTTCGAGGGTGGTGCATAGGATGAGCTTTGTTTCTAAAAGACAAGCCACACAAGGAGGCGCCTTTAGGTGCACGATATCTCCCGAAGCACCACTGCTGACCTGAGAACCACTGAGAGGAAAATATCAGAGAGCCGTCACAGCTGGCCCCGACTTTTGTCCATGCCAAACACCTGCAAGCCCTAAACGGATACCAAAACAAAACCCCACCCTATGGCAGCAGGCCATCTCTTAACAGCCCTTGCCTAACTCTGTATCACCATAAAAATTAATTTCACATTTCTGCAGAAACCTTACTCTTCCCATCCCAGACGGCTAGTACCTTTCTTCCGACTGGGATAAACGGGCCTCAGAAAGAAAACACCAACTGCTATGAAGAAATATTTAAAGGCTGGATAGATTATCTATTGTTTTCATGCGTTTATTAGTCTGGTCTTGTGAGGTTGGTGGGTTTATTAACTTCCAGAACGTCGTGTATATTCCTAGATATCTCATTTTTAACACATTCTCGCAAAAAATATACAAAATTCTACATCTGGTAGAGACTCCTCCTCTGCTATAACATTAGTCAGAGCACAAATGAAAGCAAAGCAAGCCGGAAAGATGTCTGCCTGAGTTTCTTAAGTGCTCACCACTGACATCTGCAGGCCATGAGTTCAAATTAAGGCAACGCCATCTCTGTCCTCTTCAGTATACAAACAAACAAGGGGCCAACGAATATTACTGGGAACCTGAGTGATTAACATATAAACATGAAAAACTGCGTTTCCTTCGGGTTCACTTTAGACAAAAAAAATAATCAACTTTGTGATCATGGGAAATACATGCATCATGCCCAAAAAAGGGACTGTCAATAATGATGTGATTCGGAAAAAGATTATAGAAAAACATAGACACATTTAGGATGCTAGAAAAGACTAGTTAACTATCGCAGTGCTCAGGTTTGCAAACCAACTGTTTAAATAAAAAAGTAAAAAGCTATCCATAGCAAATAATAAATCAAAAGCTGCAATGACTTAATATACTGATAGACATGTACCACATATAAAGACAGTATAGATTCAGAATAGTTGTAATAGGCCGTATCAATGCAAACCAGAGAAAATTAACTTGTCAATGTTTCGAGCTCTGGGGACTAGGGGCCAGATGTATCAAAGCTTTTTGCATTCGCAAACGGTGCGAATGCATATTTGCAAATGTAAAAAGCACTTTCAGAATGTATCAAAGGCATTCTTAATGCAATTTTAAGGAATCGCTAAAATAGCGATTCCTTAAAATTGCGACCCTGTTTAGAGAGTTGCAAATTGCGACTCTCTAAATAAGAAATCGCAAATAAGGAATCCTTATTTGCAATTTCTAGAGCACATGTATGAAGCAATTCCTTAAGGCCAATTGGGCATTAAGGAATCGCTATTACCACCAAGTTGAACTTGGTGGTAACCGTGTGCACATTTTAAAAATGCATTTAAAATGCATTTTTAAAATTTGCATGTAAAGCACACATGCCCTATTGCCATGTGTGCACCTTACATGGTGTTAAATAATGTTTTGGGGTGCAGCAGAGGGGGCCTTAGGCCCCCAGCACCATGGACTTTGCATTTCCCAAAATTGCAAATTACAGTTAGGAATTCGCAATTTGGGACATGCAAAATATTCGCAAATATGGACCGAAAGGTCCATAGATGCGAATGAGGGCTGTATCGCAATTTGCGATTCGGTAATAGCATTTGCGATTTTTAAGAAATCGCTATCACCGAATCACAAATATGATACATTGCATTTTGTGAATCAGAAATAGCGATTTCTTAAAAATCGCTATTTCCGAATCCCAAAAGGCCTTTCTCATACATCTGGCCCTAATTTATTATGGACCATAATCAGGATTGGGATTGAGTTAAAAACAGCCGCAAAGATCAGCCTATAAGTGTACACAGACATTTTTGGGGGGGTTTTAATCAAATAACTTAGAAGTCATGATGAATGGACCAACAGCAGTACAAGAGTTTACCTTAAGGTAGCAATCAAAACAAGCTCTGTGTATAAAAAAAAATTAAAAGCACTAGAGTCAATAGAACATCTAGCCTAGTAGGGAGAGAACTAAAGCTTGCCAATTTGGAGACGAAAACAACACAAATAGAGAACTTCCAGGGTCATGGTACGAAAAAATATTATATGCTATTGGCCAACTTAATTCCAATTATATGATTGTTTTTACACAATGGTTATCTTAAGGTAAGCTCTTAAACTACTCTCATTGTGGACCCTTCTAACACTACTTCCAAGTAACTTAATTAAACCTCCAAAAATCTGTGCCCCATTATCGGGCTACTATCTATGACTGTCTTTGACCAAGTCCTGATGATCACCACAAAATAAATTACCCCCAGTGGTTGAAACGTCAATTGTCTTGGGACTGTATTAAAATATTGCAGCCATTGATTCTATTGCTTGCTATATATATATATATATGTTTACTCTGTAAGTCACACGTTTTGCACACCTGAGCACTTCACCGATTTATCTTTGCTTTTGTAGCACACTAAATGTTTCAATTTATATAAGTATATGCATGCTGATATATCTTATATGTCTTAAGTTTCGTGTAGTATATCTGGTTATGTTTTTGATATAATAATTTGAGAGTCACATCCTTAATGACACCCATGTTTGGACATGGTGCTTTCATTTGCTCTCTCAAAAAATATAGATTTTTTTGCTTAGTGTGAACTCAAACGTGCCACTGATTTTTGAGTTTCCATCGTTTGCAGGTCAGCTAATAGAGAACTATTAAATCGTGTATTTTTCAGTTCTAAAAACCAATAGAAGTGTGATTGAAGTTCCTGTGTAAAATGTTACGATTGACTCGTCTTATATCATGTTTAACACCTTCAGTGACACCTTCAGATCGTCCTAGTGTTTTAGCCATTAACTAGTACTCAGAGTGATAAAAGATTGTTATAAGAATATTTGTGTATACTACAAATATCTTTCCAGGTAGAGACAATGGTGGATGTGTCTATGACTTCTCGGACCATTGGTTGTATTGCACAAAATCTTCTCTTCTTTTAGGTTCTGATGAAATCCTAGACACATTTGTGTTAAAGAATGTTCCCCATTGCTTTTAATCTTATTCTCGGGGACATAACAAAGTTAGTTTTAGGTCAGCCAAGAAGAAGTTTTAATCTCACTTCGTTTACCATTGCACATCCATCAACCATACTAATTGCTCACTTGGGGATTATCCATCGAAAAAGCTCCTCTCCTGCAGGGTAGTCTTAACCCACTCCATAAGCTATACTTGAGGGGTGAGGAGAAACCCTATGATGAAGCATGCCACCTAAGGGGTTTTGTTTCTGGATGTGGTATAATTTTGCCACCTGGATGTTCAAACCTGAAGTACTTGGTGTGTTTTTTGTGTTTTTATTGAAAATTGTGAGCACAACAGGTGTCACTTAGAGGTAAGAGGTAACTGACAAGTTTACAATTTCTGAAGTAAGTGCTACATCCAGAAGAGAATCCATTGTTGAAGTGTTATCAACAATTGTGACAGAATGATGGAGGTAATTTCACTAGTAGATCCCCTCAGGTTTTTGCAATTCATTCAGAGGTTTGGCCATAACTATCCAGCTGAAAGCCAGGCCTTATGTCTCTTTTTGACATGGAGGGAAGCATTTTCAACTTCTCATGGGCCAGACACTTTCTTACATAGTGATGGCTAACAAATCAGTGCTAGAAATGTTTTTCCTTTCCTTAACGGTGGAACAAGGTCCATTTAATTCCAGTGCAGTACAACCACGAAGAGGGAGCACTGGGGACTAAGATAAGGTGATGGCAGCAACATTTGTGTGATAATGAAGAATGAAAAACTAACTAAGGAAACACATTTATGAAGAGATAATTAAAAGAAACCCACAATAAAGGGACAACATTTACATTGCATCAGCAATTAAGAAGACATCTATATTACACAAAAGGAGGAAAATCACTGACAACAGCTGTAATCCTGCCACATCCATACCATAACGGCAGCTCTAATGTGTAACACAAACCACAACTCTCATTTTAATCTAACCCATAACCTAACTGTATCCCTGAGTGTAAACCTAACTATAACCATAAATCTAAACATAATTTTAAAAGTCTAAAATTACAAGCCGCCATTTTTGCCTTTGCCTTGCCTCTTACCATATTTCTTAATTGCCTAAACCAGTAAGACATAAACAAAATATGTTTCAAAACTTTACTTGGTTTATTAAATTCTTAGTATTCTCTTTATTCTTTTATTCTTTTTCACGTGTTGTCACAACTGACAGCCTGCCCTGAGACCTGCAAGTAATTGGTTTGAAATTTCACAGGGCTGATTCTGACTTTCAGTCTTCTGAGGGATTAAACTGAATACGATTGAGGCGGGTGATAATAACACCTATTAGTTCAAAACCTAAAGACAATTTGTTTTGTGTGTGTGCTATATTATATGTCATTATCGTTATCATTTAGTGTTGTCTTTGGTAGTTCGTACTAGAAACTACCACTGCTCCAGAGAGCCACTTTAATTTAAATTTCCTAATGTTAAGATCACAGCTTCAAAATGCCCACCTCTGGTGACTTTGGAATGCTGAGTCCTACATTAGCTGTGATGTAAATTCGTGTTTACTCGAAATGTTGCGTCTTCACTTTAATACTGCGGATTCTTTTAACTCACGGGACGCATGCAGACTTTAATCTAGACCCTACTGCCCGGTGCACCAAGCTGGAGCGTGTTTGTTAGACGAACTCTTCCTTTCACGTCTTACCTGGGAAGAACTGATTAAAATCAGTGCTTAATGTGAGTTAGTGGTCGCAGGCTAGGCCCACTGGCACTCATGGACCGGGCTCTAATTTTTCCTCATCAGACTTTGACCCACAGCAAAAGAAAGACAAGCATTGGCAAAACAAATATGTCTCACCTCTACAAGACCTATTGGCTTTGACAATGTGTTTTGCCATGTTGTACACTAGTGTGGCTGCTGTTCAGCATGGCTAAAAGTGGTGTGAAGTGTCAGAGTGGAGTGGGGAGTAGAGTGTGGTAGAGGAGATTTGTTGGAATGTCAAAGAGTGGAGCAGGGGGAGTGGAGTGTTGTGTAGTTAAACAGAGGGGAGTTAAGTTCAGTGGTTCAGTGACAGAATGTGTAGTGGAGTGTGGATGAATAGGGTGGAGTGGCCTGGGTAGATTGAGGTAGTGGGGTGTATTGGAGTAGAGTGGGATGGATTGAGTGGAGTGGGATGGATTTGAGTGGGATGAATTGGACTGAAATGAGGTAGACTGAAATGGGGTGAGGTGGATATGATTAGGGTGGATTCGAGTGGGGTGGATTAGATTGGACTGGGTAGGTTGTTTAGACTGCAGTGATGGGGTGGGGTGTGGTTAATTGGATTGGGGTGGGGTGGACTGGGTGGATTAGATTGGACTGCAGTGGGGTGGATTAGACTGGAGTGGGTGGATTGGATTCACTGGATTGAGTGGGGTGGATTGGACTGGAGTAAGGTGGATTGAATTGGAGTGGATTGAACTGAACTGGGATGGGGTGGTGTAGACTAGATTTGAGTGGGGGGTAGAATGGATTGGATTGGATGGATTGGAGTGGGGTGGAGTGAACTAAGATGGGATGGTGTGGACTAGATTGGGATAGAGTGGGTGGATTGGAGTGGAGTGTGGTGGATTAGGGTGAGTGTGGTGGAGCTGATTCAGTGAGGCGGATTGAAGTGGGGTTGTTTGGTGTGAGGTGGATTGAAATGGGGTGGGGTAGACTGGATTGGATTGTGGTGGGCTGCAGTGGAATGGACTGGATTGGAGTGGGGCAGGGTGGATTGGATTGGAATGATTAGAGTGGATTTGAATGGGGTGGATTGCACTGAGGTGGAGTGGATAGGAGTGCAGTGGGATGGATTGATTGTAGTGGAGTGGGGAGAATTGGATGGGGTGGGTTGGATTGGGGTGGGGTGAATTGTAGTGGAGTGGATTGGATTTGAGTGGGGTAGGGTGGATTGGATTAGGATGATTGGAGTGGATTGGAATGGGGTGGGCTGCATTGAGGTGGAGCGGATTGGAGTGCGGTGGGATGATTGATTGGATTGGAGTGGAGTAGGGTGAATTGAACTGGATGGGGTGGGTTGGATTGAATTGGGGTGGGTGGATTGGAGTGGAGTGGATTGGAGTGGGGTGGGTCGGAGTGGGAGTGGGGTAGGTGAATAGATTGGATTGGAGTGTGGTGGACTGAACTGAGATGGAGTGAGGTGGATTTGGGAAGAATGGGGTAGACTGGAGTGGGGTAGATTGGAGTGGGGTGGAGTGGATAAGGGTTGAGGTGAGGTGGACTGGAGGGGTGGATTGGATTGGGGTGGGGTGGGTTGCATTGAGGTGAGGTGGATTAGGTTGGCGTAGTGTGGACTGGGTTGGCATGGGATGGATTTGAGTGGAGTGCATTGGATTGAAGTAGAGTTGATTGGAGTGGGCTGGACTGGGGCCAGGTGGACTGGAGTAAGGTGGATTGGATTGGGATGGATCAGACTGGGGTGGGGTGGAGTATATTGGAGTGATATGGATTGGATTGTGTGGGGTGGATTAGGGTGGGTGGAGTGGATTGGATTGAGTGTGCTGAATTGGATTGTGGTGGATTGGATAGGGGTGCAGTGGATTGGGGTGGGGTGAATTGAATTGGGGTGTGGTGGTGTGGACTGGGGTGGATTGCATTGAGGTGAAGTGGACTTGGTTGGCATAGGGTGGACTGGGTTGTCATGGGGTGGATTTGAGTGGAGTGCATTGGATTGAAGTGGAATGGGTTGGAGTGGTGTGGACTGGGGTCAGGTGGACTAGAGTAAGGTGAATCTGATTGGGGTGGATCGGATTGGGATGGATCAGACTGGGATGGGGTGGAGTATACTGGAGTGATGTGGATTGGATTGTGTGGGGTAGATTAGGGAGGGTGGAGTGGTTTGGATTGAGTGTGGTGATTTGGATTGTGGTGGATTGGGTAGGGGTGCGGTGGGTTGGGGTGGGGTGAATTGGATTAGTATAGGGTGTGGTGGTGTGGACTGGGGAGGGGTGGGGTGTAGTGGAATAGAGTGTAGTGGGATGTAATGGGATGGACTGCAGTGGGGTGGATTTGAGTAGAGTGGATTGTGGTGGATTGGACTGGAGTGCTGTGGATTGGAGTGGGTTGTATTAGATGGATTGGTGTGGGTGGATTGGAGTGGTGCGAGGTGCACTGGTTGGAGAGGGTCGGACTGGATTGAACTGAGGCAGATTAAAATGGTTTGGAGTGGGGTGGATTGGGCTGGAGTGTGATGGATTAATGTGGACTCGACTGGACTGAGTGGGGTGGATTAAAGTGGATTGAACTAGAGTGGGATGGACTGGGGTGGTGTGGGTGGATTGGACTGGAGTGAGGTGGATTGGGTAGCAGTGGACCTGATTAGAGTGAGGTGGATTGGACTGGGGTGGGGTGGGGTGAGGTGTACTGGATTGGAGTGGGGTAGATTGGGCTGGGCTAGATTGGGGTGGATTAGATTGGTGTGGGATAGGGTGGACTGGATTGTAGTGGGTCGGATTGTGGTGGGTTAGGGTGGAATGAACTAGGATGAGTGGGGTGGATTGGATTGGAGTGAAGTGGATTGGATTGGAGCAATGAAGATTTTTTTGGATCGGAGTGGGTTGTTTGGGTTTGGACTGGGGCAGGGTGGAGTGGGGCAGATTGGAGTGAGGGAGACTGAGATGGATTGGAGTGGGGCAGGTTGTTTTGGATTGGAGTGGGAATGATTGTTCTGAAATGGAATGGGGCAGATTGGAGTGGGGAGATTGTTTTGGATTGCAGTAGGGTAGATTGTTTTGGATTGGATTGGGGCAGAATGGAGTGGCCCAGATTGTCTTGTATTGGAGTGGGGCAGACTTTAGTGGGGCAGACTTCAGTGGGGCAGATTGTTCTGATTGGAGTGGGACAGATTGGAGTGGGGCAGATTGTATTAGGGTGGATTTGGAATGCAGTGGACTAGATGGTAGTGTGGTGGATTGGATGGTAGAAGGGTGGACTGGAGTGGAGTGAATTGGGATGGAGTGAGGCAGATTGGATTTGGGTGAGGTGGAATGGAATGGAGCAGGGAATATTGTTTTGTATTGGAGTGGGGCAGATTTGAGAGGAACAAATTGTTTTGTATTGGAGTGGGGCGGATTGTTTTGTATTGGAGTGGCACAGATTGTATTAGGGTGGATTGGAGGGAGGTGGATTGTGTCGGTGTGTGGTGGACTAGATGGTAGTGGGGTGGATTGGATGGTACAGAGGTGGATTGGATTGGAGTGAGGTGGATTGGAGTAAGGCAAATTGTTTTGTAATAGAGTGGGGCGGATTGGAGAGGGGCAGATTGAAGTGGGTCAGATTGTTTTGGATTGGAGTTGGGCAGATTGGAGTGGGACAGATGTGAGTGGGGCAGACTAGAGTGTGGAGGATTGGAGTGGGGCAGATTGTTTTGGATTGGAGTGGGGCAGATTGGAGTGGGACGGATTTGAGTGGGGCAGATTGTTTTGGTTTGGAGTGGGGCGGATGGGAGTGGGGTGGATTGGAGTGGGGCAGATTGAGGTGACATGGACTGGAGTGGAGCAGATTGTTTTATATTGGAGGGGGTAGATTGTTTTAGACTGCTGTGGGAAGATTGGAATGGGGCAGATTGCTTTGGATCAGAGTGTGGCAGATTGTTTTGGATGGGGCAGATTGGAGTGGGGCAGATTGTTTTGGACTGGAGTGGGGCAGATTGTTTTGGATTGGAGTTGGGCAGATTGGAGTGGGCCGATTTCTTCGGATTAGAGTGGGGCAGATTGTTTTGGAGTGGTGCAGACTGTTTTAGATTACAGTGAGGTGAATCGGAGTGGGGCAGAATATATTGGGGTGTATTGGAGTGAGGTGGGTTGGAGTGGATTGGATTGGAGTGAGTGGTTTGGATTGGACTGGGGTGGATTTGTGTGAGGTAAAGTGAGGTGGATTGGGGTGGATTGTAGTGAGGTAATTTGTAGCGGGGTGAACTGGGGTGTACAGCATGATTATGAGTTAAAGCATCACTACAGAAATTACATATAATAAACAAACAATGTTGCTTTGCAATATTTCAAACAAGATAATCATCACCTTTTGAAAAGAGCGCCCACGAGCAAAAATAAAAGAAAACATGAGTGGAAAGTTAGAAAAGACAATTTGGGAAAATAAAAGAGAATTAGCTATAAAAATAAAACTTTGCAATTCTGTTTGTCCTGCTGGGAAAAATGTTTTGCCAGTCACAAGCCTTTTGTTTACAGGGCAATAGAAGTTAAAAAGAAAGATATAATACCTCAATCTTGTCAGGTGCAGCGGACGGGCACTGATTAGGTTGAATTAATCAGTGCTTGGTCCCTGCTACACAGAGGAGAGCAGAAATTAGGCCAGGCCGGCAGTGACGAATTACAAGGCTGTAAAGAAGAGTGTCACACATGCCAAAAACTGATGAGTAACAGTTTGGCTCCAAGAACTTGACTGCACACAACAGAGTCTCGCAAGCGAGACGCATGCGCTAACGCATGCACTCACAGGCTTGACCCTAAAAAACACAGAAGGGGTAAAGAAGGGTGAAGAGAAAATCGGACAACCACTGATATAGAATGAAAGCACGGATAAAAAATAATTCAAAACAGATAGATAAAATGGTAGGGAGTGTCTAAAGACAGATGAAAGAGACATGAGGTTGAATCAAGACTGGTATTCAGCACTGTCGATATTCAATAGTGTGGGCTGCAGGTTTTTGTGCAACACTTTGCAAACCAGAACTTATTCTTTTACAAATAAAGCACCAATTTAAAAGTTTGCAGAGTCAGACGTAAAAATGACATGAGAGCTGCCCTATTGAACTCTATAAACATCCATTTTCAATGCAATGGGTCTCACGTTTGCTTGAGTTAGAGCTATTAGCATTGTAAATTCCTAACTGGACTTTTATTGCCACAAATAGAAGATGAAAAGTAAAACAGTTGACATAAGCAAGCCAATTCAAAGTACCATGGCCTCCATGAGTGTAAGCGCAAAGGAGAGATACAAAAGGAAAAGGAAGTTTGCTCGCAGTCAAACGTATTGGCAGTCATGCAATTATCCATGTAAGAGAGTCATTGGCCAAGGTGGTAACAAAACTGCCCCAAGAAGGGGCAAACGTAAAGCATTTTCCAATAATTACAAAGGATTTTTGAAAGGCAAGTCCATGAACGAGTGATAGTGATGGGCGTGCAGTGAGCATGGTTAAAGGTTAAAAGCCTACAGATAGATTACAACACATTAGAGCACTTGCGTGCCCGACCTAAAAATGGATTCATTAAAAAGATCTATTTTCAGGGAAGAGGGCTTCATCTAAATGTCATATTGTAGAGAAGAAGAGCAGCCGAAGATGTGGTAATATACCAAACCTCGAGCCGAAACCTCTTACCCAGCTCTATAATATTGTAGGCAGTATATCAAAAGGATAATCAATAACCACAGTTCTACCTAGATTCCAACCTAGAGACGAAGACTAGACATTTAAGATTAAGACTATTATACATTCCTATTCTTCAGATAGAGGGTGCTTGGCAAATATTCTAAAAGAACAGAGAACCTGTTTCTTTTGCAAAAAGGCTGAAGAAACAATTGAACACATTATTTGTTTTAATGTTCTAATTTGTTTGTCTTAAGCAAAAATACTGCACTCTTTGCTCTCGGCAACTTAGAACAGTCAAGGAGGACACCCTATATTGCGTTAAAGGTCTATCTAAAACAGTTGCATGCTTTGTGAACATTCTTCAGTGTGGTCCACAATCAAGTAACTGTGCTGTATTATGACAAAACGTGGTTGCCTACTATTTACTGATTTTGTGAGATTTATTACAGCGTATTTTTCTGACATTGAATAATTTTATTAATACGTACAAACAGCTACAAATACATGCCTGCTTTAAATTTTCCATATGTATGTTTTATAATTTTGAAGTTGGCTTTTAATTGTGACATTGTAATTGATGTGTACATATATATCTATGCAATAAAGCACCAATCAGAATAAATTGAAATAACCTAATGTAGTCATTTAACTAAAAAGAATAGTAAAAATGAATAAGCAAGTGTGTCAACTTTTATCTGCATTCGCTCAAAATAATCAAACATGTTGTGTTTCCAACGCAAATGAAGATAGCAAAACATTCACTAATTATATCCTGCCTGTTTCTAGCAACATTACTGTATATTGGCAGGTTTCCCTCAATCCTCTCCAGCTCTGATCAAAGCTATTTCCCAGTTCCCTACAGGAAACACATCGTCTAAGAGCAAATTCGATCACATCTCTCTGATCCAAAAAAAGACTAACATTGGTGACCCAAAGAAACAAGGATCCCATTTAAGACCTGTTCTGTCACCAGAAAGCTACTAATCTGAAAAGCTCCTATTACCTGGCCAACCAGATTACCATCTCTGGCGTACAGCAGGTATTTAGAGCAAAGACTGAGGCCCATATTTATACTTTTTGACGCAAAACTGCGCTAACGCAGTTTTGCGTCAAAAAAATTAGCGCCGGCTAACGCCATTCTGAAGCGCCATGCGGGCGCCGTATTTATTGAATGACATTAGCCGGCGTTAGCCGGCGGCGCCGTCTGGTGTGCGTTAAAAAAAACGACGTACACCAGGCAGCGCCGGCGTAGGGGGATATGGGGCTTGGGCGTCAAGAAATGGGGCAAGTCAGGTTGAGGCAATTTTTTCGCCTCAACCCGATTTGCGCCATTTTTTTTCTCACTCCCAACCCCCATAGAAATGACTCCTGTCTTAGCAAAGACAGGAATCATGCCCCCTTGCCCAATGGCCATGCCCAGGGGACTTCTGTCCCCTGGGCATGGTCATTGGGCATAGTGGCATGTAGGGGGGCACAAATCAGGCCCCCCATGCCACAATTTTTTATTTTTTTTAAACTTACCTGAACTTACCTTAATGTCCCTGGGATGGGTCCCTCCAGCCTTGGGTGTCCTCCTGGGGTGGGCAAGGGTGACAGGGGGTGTCCCTGGGGGCATGGGAGGGCACCTCTGGGCTCCTTCAGAGCCCACAGGTCCCTTAACGCCTGCCTTTTGCAGGCACTAAAAAACGGCGCAAAAGCGGCCGTACGTCATTTTTTTTGACCCGCCCACTCCCGGGCGTGAATTTTGCCCGGGAGTATAAATCCAACGCGCATGCCTCGGAGTCGATTTTTTAGACGGGAACGCCTACCTTGCATATAATTAACGCAAAGTAGGTGTCCACGCTAAAAAATGACGCAAACTCCATGGACTTTGGCGCTAGACGCGTCTAACGCCAAAGTATAAATATGGAGTTAGTTTTGCGTCGGAATTGGGCCAAAAAAAACGACGCAATTCTGGCGCAAACGGAGTATAAATATGCTCCTGAATATATGTGGAAGTTCTGTAATTTCAAGCCTCCCAGTATGTGAAGCAATCTGCCAACCTGTGAAACTCTCTACCATCACAACTAAAAGCTCAACCCCAAATCCTGCTTTTCAGAAAATTACTGAAAATGAATCTCTTTCGTCTTCACCTAGTCTAATTTGTCCCTCTGAAGTTCTTCTAGCTTCCCTCAAAATGTGCCTCTTTCTCTGCTTGTTCACTGTTTTTTAAAATTGTTGTAGCCTGCTTTCTGTATAACACAATAATAATAATTCGGGGCCGTCACGCCTGGGTTTGGCAGGATAGAAAAATGGTATGAACCAAAAATTTGGATAGTGAGAAAGTGTCTCCAGTGGAGTTCCTAATACAGGGGGAGTTCATTACGCTCAAGTGCCACGTAGGATGCAAGCACAGCGTTCCTTGTTTCACACACTGGGCGAGTGGGGCCACTGGCACAGCTATTATGTAGAGATCCATAGAAAGAACAGTATTCAAAATTTCCTAAGATACGTAAAATAGTATAGCCAGATCAATATTGGCAAATTAGGTAAAAAACATACGTATGGTTTCCGGTTTTAATGGATCTCATAGGGGAAAAAACTAGGCATACATAGCTGATTTTTCGGTGGAAAATGAAAATCAATAAATTTGCCCAACAGATGGCAGTAGATCTTTTCTTAGCAAAAGAAAAACCATTCTGCTTAACTGGAATGACCCTCAAGCACCTTAATTTACGCATGGTCTTTGAAAACTGTACCTCTTTAAAGGAATGTTTTGTATGCACAATAAACGTGCTTCCATTTAAATGACTGATCAATTAAAATGGCAGCATCACTCTTTAATCGTATTTTTAATATCTATAATCATTAGAATTACGCCATGTGAACACGTTTTTTTTGTACATTTTAAATGACCATATTCATCAAAGTAGTCCAAATTATATGACAAGATTTTTCAATTTTTTTATACAAACTTGCACTGTTCATACATGGCAACATTTGCAATCAAGAAAGATGGAGATTTTGAAAAAATAGTAAAATGCATTTTCCCCACTGCAATACACTTAAGTGGAGGAAATTTTAAGCAGAAAACAGCTAAAAAGTAGGCTATTTTTCTTTAAAAATCAAGTGCCTCCCCTCTGTTTCAGACCTGTTGCCGTGTAAGCCAGCTTTAAGTGAGCATTAATTCATTGCTGGTAAAAAATGGCAGAGACTTTCTCTTTGGAGGCACTGGAGTGCCTTTGACAGTCATGTTAGGCACCGGTTCACAATTATTTGTCCGGAAACTACATTGACAAGCAATTGTTAACGTCAACAAAGGACATGCATCATCATTCTTCCTGTACAGTAAAGGTCACTATCACTTTTACCACTAGAAAATTCATAGACTGAAAGAGATCCCCGATCTCAGTCTGAAAGGTCTGCATGGATTACTGTAATGCAAAGCATGCTTGGCTGATTACCATCCACTGATCATATATAAAGCTGTCTTTGAAATCTTACTGCCTACTTCCTGTATTGGTTACCAGCTGTTGATATTGTAGTGGCTACAGCTACAAGTAGGGTGATACTTGACTTTTTGTGCCCCAGTCCAAGAAGAAGACGGTGTTTGTGACTCATGGCCAGCACTAAGAGAAACAAACCGTGAAACCTTTTACATCAGTGCCCCATATTGCTTAAGAATATGTTCCCTCATCAGCAGCTCTGTTTCCTGTCCTTTTAGGGATGTGGAAACAAGACAAGTATGAGAACCCACTCAGTGGGCCTAGGGGACGTTTTTGTCAATTTCTCGTGTTTCCCCTTGGAGTCTTCCTTTTCTCTTCTTATAAGGGACCCAACTCATCTTCTTTGGGCTGAAAGGTCCATATCAACAGTGAGATAGTAAACTACATTGGAACACAGAAGCAGGAGAACAATGCCACTGTGAAGTGAGCCTACAAGTCTGTTTTTGCCATTGTCATGCTACAAAATTTCACTCAGTAAGCTGTTAGTAAACATGACCAATAATAGTATTGAAATAATTTTCAATTAAAAGAAAGCAAGAATAAGAGAGATACCCAATGGAGCACCCCATAAGCAGGCCGACAAATCAATGGCCCATCTATAAAGCTCTTAAATGTTGGCTTTAGGGGAAGTAGTCGAGGGGGCCAAGATGGCAGCGTAAGGTAGAGCTGCTCCTTGTCCTCCTTTCAACATCGGCCATCATCCGTGGCTTGACAGCTGCCTTCCGGCCTCCTGCTTGATCTGAAGAGGGGCCGGAAGGGAGTGTCTCTAGAGGACCTGAGGGAGACTGCCTGAGATGTGGATCCACGAAACCACGTCTGCCCAAGTGGCTGGCCTGAGGTGGAAGCCCAATCTGGGGCCTGAGGAAATAATTGCCACCTTGTGGAAGGTGTCCCAGTTGCAGCCTGGAGGAAACCTGCCCCTTGACACCAGACAGATGAGACCTAGAGCTGGACAGAGGCCACGTGATGGACCTGCGGGCCGCACCACAGCCGGAAAACCTTTGTCCTCGGGTCAGTACTGGTGCCCACTGGAGCAATGGCATGGGGGTGGTCGATATTGCCCCTGTGGAGTGAAGGACGGATTACTCCCTGGAGAAGGGGGCTGCTCCTAGGAACCAGTCAGCCAAGCCCCTTGTTTGGGGTGAGGCCATGTTTCTGGCCTATGGAGGTGGCCCACATTGACGTCTGAAGGACTGTGTCTTCTGGTTGCCTCTCAGTGACTGCTGAGACAGGGAGGACAGGGCTGGTGCCTTGAGGGGCTGGGGGCTGATCGTGGCCCAGGGGGGCTGCCCCCGATGACAAGTGGTAGCATGGCCTGCTCTACTCGCCGGCATGTAACACTGGGAGACACCGAGCCCAATGGTACCCAAATTAGCGTCCGCTAACCAGTCACAATGCTGATCTTGGGGGTAAGAGACAGGAGGTACTTGGAGAGCTTGCTGATTGGGAGTTGCCAATTACCCTATTTCAATGATGCAGGCAGTGCTCCAGTTGTGTGTGGACCACACTGTGGGGGTGGTATTCCCAGGGGTGAGGCACTGTGACCTGCAAGCAACTGATGAGCTGCTGAGCTGCCCCTCTAGCCTCCCTACCTCCTCAACAATGGAGACACTGTTGGGGGAGCCCCTCCACTTGGTGAACCGGTCTATTACCTTAGACCTTCATTGCCCAGGGCATGCTCCCTTGCCCTGCCTGTGTTCTCTGCTAACAGGTGACCCTGAATCTGCATCCTGGGTCTCAGCCTGTGGACCTGAACAACATCACTGCCTTGGCTGCTCGTGATGCCTGCGGGTAGGCATGCCATGGTCTTGAGGGCAGAGATTCTGCCATGGGGAGAGACAGGCTGCCTCCTCTGGCGTCAACCCAAACTAAGACGGACCAATACACTAACATCAATGGCCTCAGGTACAACTGATGACCCTCTGGTTGCATCATGGCCTCCTTCGCAGTCCAACCTCGCCAAACCACTCAAGGCGATCAAAGACTCAGGAGAAGCAGTAGAGACTAAGGTAACTGAGGTTCAGGTAGATGTCTCCTTGCTGCACCAGGACCTCCAGAATGTCGCGCTTGAGTTACCGAGGCCGCAACTTGGGTCTCCTCGGTAGAAGATAAACTGGCCGCACTCAAGCTACAAGTCTCCAAGTTACTTTCCACTGAAACTGGAGGATAGAGACAAAGATGCCTTAAATCGCTCACACAGGAATATTATTGAGTTTATTGGATTCCCTCAGGGATTTGAGACCTCTGACTCAGAAATCTTTCTGGATATGTGGCTGAGGTCATGGGTTCCTGCTGACAAGCTCTCATCCTTGTTCGTGCTGGAACAGACCCACTGGTCCTTGGCCTGCCACCCTCCACCTCTGCCCCAAGCCTGTACGATGATTGCACTGATCCTTAATCATCGAGAGAGAGAGACGCTATCCTTCAGGAGGCCAGAGGGCATCTGGACCTCCACTATAAAAAAAAAAGATTATGATTTTCCATGATTATACGAGAGCAGTCCAGCAGTGCAGGCGCTCCTGTGAGGAGGTCAAGCAGAAACTCTGTGCCCTCAATCTGCAGTATGTGCTTAGCTTTCCAGCTAGGTTGAAAGTGATCTTTAACTCTGACACCTATTTCTTTTATACTCCGGAACAGGCATGGGAGTGGCCAGTGGAGAGGAGGGTGCGCCTTTGACCTGATGGCTCTGGTGAGTCTGAACTACGGGTGAGGGTAGCACTCGTTGTCTTCTTCCAAAGCCACCTAGACAGAAGCAAAGTCACCCTTGTTGGACTTGTTCATGCCCCAGGGGCTGCTGTGAATCCTCTGACTCGGACCGAGACAGTGCACTTGCCAGAGGAGGTGATCAGGATGCCACCTTGACAGACACACCAGACTGCTTCGCTCTCAAAGTTTTGA
This sequence comes from Pleurodeles waltl, assembly GCF_031143425.1. Lineage (NCBI taxonomy): Eukaryota > Metazoa > Chordata > Amphibia > Caudata > Salamandridae > Pleurodeles > Pleurodeles waltl. The sequence goes on along the minus strand of NC_090438.1, from coordinate 622,074,284 downwards.
CCCTAGTGCCCCCCTTGAGGGACTCAGTGGGCCTTATGGTCCACCTTGAACACCGATCAGCACTAATGTAGTGATGGTTCTGTCTTTGTTTGCTGTTTCTTTTGTTGTACAATGATTGTGCCCTGTTTGTGTTGCTGCTGCTCCTACTGCATTCCATTGTGTGTGCATAACTGTAACAGCTGTCAGGCACCAGGATCCTAAGTGGAAGGGGGGGCCTCCTCCCGGGGCTGTTGGTCACAGCCTTGGGTACTACACAATATGTTTAGGGTTAGGGTGACAGATGCTTTTGGGATAGTAGTATGGGGTGGGGTGTTGTTAGAGGTTTGGGTTGTTTTACTTGTGCTTATGTTTGTTTTTTGTAAGTTGGACCACACAGCACACTGACACTGCTAGCCCACACCATTTGTTTGCAATCTAGAGCAGTACCCTTTGTGCCCCTCCTGGGACACTGTCTCCCCAGATCATATAGTGTCCTCATGCAGGGGCTATGCCCCCTCTGCCCTTATCCTTCACAGATGCCAATTAAGGTACTCTTCTTGAATATTAAAAAAGTCTCCTGGACTGTATCAGGAGGTCGGCTGTACTGGAATATGTGAAGCATTTCCAACTTGCAGTTGTTCTACTCCATAAAGCTCACCTGCTGCCCCTTTCTGGGCTGTTTTGGCTATGATAGAGTATATGATGCAAGGTTCTCCCATGGCTCTTGAGGAGTGACTATCCTGCTACATAGAAGGTTCTCATTTGATGGCCATTACTATAATTTCCTCTCAGTCCATGTTTCACTATAATAACTGCAACCCACAGCTCCAACCGACACTACAAGCATTTAAGTGCCTTGTATCGACTCATCCATAGGGAGGGTCCCACGCTGGTGGGGGATGACTTCAATGCAGTTCCTGAGCAGATCTCATGCAGTCCTCTATAGCTGGGTATCAGCTACAGTCTCAACAGCTTTTGACTTGGGCAGACTCTCTGGGGCTTTGTGATGCCTGCCATATGTGGCACCCCGGAACCTGCACATTTAGACACACGTCAGCATTGCATAAGACCCTGCCGCGCATAGACCTGGTGTGGCTTCCAGGAGCGTATGTCCTTCACCCTTTAGAGATTGAGCCCCTACCCTGAGGTATTTCAGTCCATGCCCCGCTCCTGCTTCAATTCCGACCCCCTGCGAATATACAGCACTGCATGTAGTGAGTTAATGCTTGGTATTCCAATGATCAAGAATGCTCAGACTTTATAAAAACGGAGATCCGCTTATACTTTGAGGTAAACGAGGTCAATTAAGGGATATTTGGAGGTAAAGAGAAGCAAGAGCTGCCACAGATGATGACTCTGGAGACCCAGTTTCTCACATGGAGCGGAGGGTGCAACACCTGCCCTAGCAGGACCTGGATAATCAATTAGTCTGTGCGAGGTCTCACCTATGTCAAATCTCACTTGAAGAAGTTAGGCAATGCTCGAGAGCATTGATGCAAACAGTGTATGAACAGGGGTACAAATCAGGGAAACTTTTATACTGCCTGGCTACCAGAGATGTAACCTCTAGAATAGTTTGAGATGCTGAGGGTCACCTTCATGAGCAGGCCCTCGCAGTGGCTCGCGGTTTTGCAGACTATTATCATGAATTATATGTGAAGATGCCCCAATCCACTAAGGAGATTGCCCGCCCAGTGCTGCAAGATATTCCACTGCTCTTGATCTTCCTGTCACTGGCTAAATATCTGGCTCAGCTGATCATGGTGGAGGAGCTCAAAGAGGCGCCCTCCGCTATGACTCCTGGGAAAACTTCAGGTCTTGAAGGTTTCCCGGTTGAGTACCTTTGTCAATTCTGGACTCACCTCCTCCCCTATTTGTTGGTGCTCTACACTGAGGCAATGGAGCAAGAGACATTCCCCCCTGGGTTGGACAAAGCACTGATGGTCGTGATCCCTAAACCAGGCCAACTGTTGGACAGTTGCCCCTTGTATAGGCCTATCTCTCTTACTAATGCCAATGTTGAAGTATTTGCCAAAGCCTTGGCTAATCACCTATCCCACACCCTACCCTACCTGGTCCATCCTGACCAATGTAGCTTTATGCCAAGAAGAGTCACTCTGCATTTTATCCAGAGTGTCCAAGTGGCCCTTTTCCAAGCCCCTCACCTTCGCTGTCCCTCAGCAATGCTACTGGTGGATTTTGAGAAGGCTTTTGATACCGTTGACTGGTGGTACTTAGATGCAGTGTTGCAAAGAGTCAGGCTTGGGCCTTAGTTTTGTGCACTTTCTGGTCTCCTTCATGCCAATCTCCCCTTCTAAAGTCTAGGTAAATGTAACACTGTCATCACCAGTCCCAGTTTACAGAGTTATCCATCATTATATTCACCCTTTTTATATGCCTTGGTGATAGAACCCATGGCGTGCCTCATCCAATGCAATGCTTGCATTCGAGGGTAGTTGGGGGACAGGTGCAAGAAGGAGTGCATTGTGCTCTATGTTGATGATATTATGGTGTTCCTGGCTGGCCCACAGACCTCAGGTCTATGTTGCATGGAGATCTTACGACTGTATCTGGTCTCCAGGTGAATTAATCTAAGTCGGTGCTGGTGCCCATTGCTGGAGACATAGATTGTTTGTTGTTCCTGGTGTTACGTGATCCCGGTGCATTGCTTGTCCTTTAAATATTTAGGTGTTTATGTCTCCTGCTTTCCAGATTTGGCCTGGAGACTTAACCTGGCCCTCCCGGTCACATGCCATTAAATGCCCTGGTAAGAATTGCCCATTTTAAAATGATGGTCTTACCCAACTTTCTATATTTTCTAAAATGTTCCCCATCCCATCCGACAACCTTGGTTCCAGGTCCTGGCTTCAAAGGTAAACACACTTCTCTGGGCTGACGGTCTCTATCGGGTGGCCTTCGTCATTCCCCCTATGATGGAGGGATGAGTATGAAGACATCTATTGTTATTGGCTTGCCTCGCAGTTGGTCACTCTAAACTACTAGTTAAATAGGCGGTGGGATGAACTGACCTACCGGGTAGAGTTAGCTGTGCTTGGACTGGGTGGACTGCTGGGCCTACTTTATGGGGCCCGATTCCAGTAACCGTCCCTTGCTGTATATGGGTGACATTACTGTGTCACAGGGCCCCCAGAGAACTGGCTATCCCTGCGCACCTCCACTTGGTCCAGCTTAAATACCTTCATATTGCATACATGACTCTCCAGCAGCTACATCACACCAACAAGGGTCTCCTAGACCAGCTGTGCCTGTTGTTTATTACTAGAGGCAGATTGTTTTCCATATGGTTTGGTCCTGCCTGAGATTAGTTCCTTTTTGGGAAAGGGGCTGGAGGGAACTTTCTGCGATTCTGTGCTAACAGTGTAACCTCACCGAAGGATTGTTCTGCTAGGATTGTAGGAAGAAGTGGGTGGGCAGAGGATGAAATACATTTTCATTGAGATGACCATGCTGGTGGCCAAACAGGAACTAGCCCTCAATTGGAATACCTAGACCCCTCAATCAGTGGTAGAATGGAGGAGGGGAGTGGATTGGTGTGCCCACCAAGAACGCCCCCATCTACACGGCCAGACGCTGCTTCCACAAATACAAGAAGATTTGGGGAAAATAGTGGGCTTATTATGGGCTGGATGCAGAAATCAGCTCATTGTTACCATGTAATGACACTATTGTGTCAATTATTCTGCAAAGCATTAGTCACTTTTACAAGACACAAATTAATTTGCAATGAGGTGGCATGCCTGCAAAGTGATTAATTGCTACAGTAGCCTGAAGCTCCAGGCGTATATAACTGCACATTTCTCTTCTGCTGTACTGATTTGGACATTGGGGTACAAAAGACCTTATTACAACATGGAAGGGTAGACCGACACACACTTATGTTTTCAGTTATGCGGACACAAAACATGGTCAATATCTTACATCCTATGTACCTGTCTGACAGCTTTGGTGGTCAGGAAGAAATTGCTCACGCCACTCGGAGGTTTCACACTCGCACTTGCAGGCAAGCAGCCATCTCATGGCTGTGTGGAGACTCAATTCCCTGGACTTTCCAAGGTACTACGGGCCTCATTTATGAGGCCCAAGTGGCACACTGCGCCACCAACGTGTCATTTCTTTGATGCTCTGGTGGCACAGTGTGTCAGCCCATATTTGCAAGGCCACGCAAATCCATCTTGTGTGCCTTTTAAAGGCGTGGCCTTGGAAATATGGACCCCTTTGACACATAACACTGCGTGAGAAGGGCATTCCATGGGTCTTGCTTGGGGTGTTCCCATGCAACACCCATGGAACCAGGAGGAATCTGATGCATTCCCAGATTTACAACTCTGACGCAATGGGGAGAAATATCTTTATTTCTCCCCGTTTTTTCCTCTTTCTATCTGTGCTGCTTTCTTCAACACACATAAAACAGGAAAACACCTCTTATGATTGTTTTTCTAAAGGAAGGTGTGCCTTCCTGCAAAAAAAAAAATCATCCCGCAACTTTTCCCAGACTTTGGACAATGGTAAAGCACTTTAGAGTCCAAGCAGAAGCCTTAAATGTTTTGAATCATGGACTAGCAGTCCCTTATGCGTAGGTAGTGGAAGGGGTTAATTATGAGTATTAGTTGAACGGTATACGTTGCTGCTGCATAAATCATTGTTTATATCTGATTAATGTGAATGGACTTTAGAGTCAATTCACCCTGGTGAAATACCTGGGCGTGGCAATGTTTTAGCAGTGTATTAAGTTGTAGTCTTTTAATGTGTTTTAGCCGAGGGTTCAGCCGACATAATCACAATAAGTTTGGCTTCATTCTGTATGCAATGTTTTTTTTTTAACTATGCAATAAACTTAAACTTGAAACTTGAAAATGATTGTGTCAATTGGCGGAAGGTGGTCATGTTTGTATCAGTGTTATTATTGTGAAATGACAAAAAATTGGTTATAAAAAAAATGTTGGCTTTATATTGCAAATCAATATGCATAACCATACACCCACAATTCTCTTATTCCTTATCAGTCCCTCTCCCCAATCCCACTGGCTCTCAGCAGGCTGAGGTCCGTGTCTTCTGGAATTCCTGCCCCACTGCTGACCGTGTCTCCTTTGTTCATGTGCCCTACCTGATCTCCCAGTCACAATCCCTCTGATAATAAAGGCTTAGCAATCAAGAAACGTGTGGTTTGAGGTTCGGAAGCCACCAGTAACCGAACAGGGTGCCCCTTACTTAGGTGTGGACTCTGTGAGTAAGGGCTGTGCATAGGTGTCTGTGAAGGGCCACTGCCTTGCTGCCGGTATGGAAGGAAAATACATTATTGAGATTTCTGGAATCTATTTTGCACCACTTTGAAACATACTGGAAGTTATTGTTTTCACATGTCTTTATTGTAATCAGAATGTAAGACCAGCAACAGCACTGATACAAAATGGTGTATTAATATGGTTTGTCAAAAAGCGATAGAGGTGGTCATATCAGCTACACATTGGGAGAACGTTTGTTTCTCAAAGCCAAACAATTAAGTCAAGTAGGAGAACTAAGCCTGCAATGTCTAAAGATCAATAACGTTCCCACTATATTACCAATTAGTGAGTAGAATGTGAAAATGGACACAATCCTCCTCTGCATAGTAGTCAATGTGTGTTGGGTTCATACCTATTTCTTTATCACACAGTTACAACTAATGTTTTACCTAGTCCTCAGTATTTCCAATCTTGGCAAAAACCAGGCTGAAAAACTGTTTCCACTGTCTGCCTGCTTCACCGCAACCCGACAAAGGGAATGATCTAATTAGAGCTTATTTATAAGCTATTTCATTGCTCTCAGTTGAAGTAATAAAGGTAGAAGAGGAACAAAACGTATTTTCTCAGTGAAACAGGGCAATAGGCCAGGTACTGGCCAGTGATCCGTGGTCTACTTTAATCTATTCAATAGGCAAGATAAACTTCTTCATGATCGGAATGGCTCTGATACACTACATTTGTCATCAATGAAGTCTGGTTCATGATTTGATGTAAACACTGGAAAACATTGTGTCCAACAAGGGTTTGGTGTGGTGAAATGTATGAACTTTGATACCCTCTGAATTACAGAAGTTGAGAGACTACTGAAAACTACCTACCATGATTCACAAAACATAAACACAGAAAAGGAAAGCATAGGCATTCTGTAACATAATCGAAAGGCAAGTGCACATATAAAACATGGAGGGAACATGGTTGTAGCTCAGACCCAGATTACAGTGAAAAAGTTATCTAGTGCTTAACTAGACTGAAAAGTTGCCCAGGGAGCAAAGTATGGCTGCCCAATTAAGGCATACAATACTGCCACTCTCTTAACTATGTACAGTACAATGCCCAATAGTCCACATAGACACAGTGCATGAGCTCTTTGTAATTCTCAACAAGTGATGTAAACATAAATGCAGACCACTCTTATTGATCATCCCCCTTTGGAAAGAGCAATAATGGACCCTGTTTGATAAAATACAACCAGCTCGCATGCGATGCATAAAGATCAATGATATGTTTACACGTCATGAAAGAATTATTTGACAGAGTACGTTTGTTTAATTGAGTCAATTATTTACTTAGGGTGGACTTTAAGCAAACTTATCTACTGATACTGGTAGTATATTATTACTGTTGATCACATCATACAAGGTCATTTACATGTTTATTCATAGTTCAATTGTTCATCTTAAAAACTATATGCATGTCTCACTCTCAGTCTCTGAACGCCTATCAGAAACAATCTAATCACGAATTATGAATGAACTGGACTTCAACCTTTAAGTCACAGTTCCCCAGTGACTTTCTGCTTACCCAACAACTTTCAGAGTATTTGAGTGGGCACATTAAAGTATTGCATAAGATAAATTAACATTAAAAGCATTAAACTACCTGCACTCAAAATGGTATTTAGGTGAGACTAACCAAGATTATGATCTATATCAGAAAGGTACTCTTTTGACCGCATCTAAGATCTGTATTGTTTTGTTTCTGCAATCCAACAAGCACAACTAAAAGAATCAAAAACGTAATGGATGGAACGCCTGAAGTAATCTCACCCTTAGTAATTACTCTGAGCTGCTTCCTTTTTTTGAACGGTCTTTGTTGAGATTTTATGCAATACGGTACAATTGGTGTACTCATCAATCCGCTGTGTCAACAGTAGTATTGTCTATTTGTTGTAGAGTGACTTGGTGCATACAAACATATTGTCATGGCAGTGCATATTTTAAGGAACAAAACAACTAACCCAAAAATGAGCCTTGGAGTAGGAGGTAATTGTCATGTGGTGCACGGTGGTGGTATCTTGTCTTTCTGCTGTCCATCAGCAACATCAAGGAGAATACAACTGTGCGAAGCATGCAGTGCAGTGGCACCGCATGTTACTCTGAGCTGCTTCCTTGTCTATTGTTTCTTTCGGCACTTTGCACCTGCCACTTCAGACAGATAGCAACCATATGCAAATCAGCCTTTGTCCTGCTCCAATAGGAATGGTCCAGCCTTAACTACCCTGCCAAGTTCAATCGCTTTTTTGCTTCTGTCAACAAGCATGAGCATGTGTAGTGCAAACGTGGTAATGGTCATATGAAAGACCCCTATGAAAGAGTATTAACATTTCAAGAGAGGAATGAATTGTCATATTAGGGTATTTTAGATATCACAAGAAAATCCCTTGTAATAAATCACAGCAAGACGGTTCAATCAGTTAAACATTCACTGATGGCAAATCAGTGACATCGCCTGTAATTTGACAATCACATGTTTGAATCTAGCAAGGCCAAATTATAGGTTGAAAAACTGAGTTCTATTTACAGTGCTTAAAATTCAAAAGTTACAGTCATAACCAGTACTTATTTATCAATCTCCTAAGGGTAAACCTCTTTCTCCACGAGAACAAGCTTGCATGTTAAAACACAGACCTCACAAGCAAAGTCTTCAAAGCATACATTAACTTCACTTTTAACCTTGTATAAATTGTTCCCTACAAAGATCTCAGCCAGCAACTACACCTATTACCAAGGACTTGTCTTCAAATAGCCTGGGATTGTTGTAAGGATACTAAATGATTGCAGTTGTGACATATGTGGGAACTGAGTTTGGCTGGATTTAGGAATTAAACATAGGTGGACAACACTGTGAGTCAATATTATCGTACGGTGGTAAGCTGTATTTTGAAAAAATATGTATTTGCAGCCTCGCATGGAACCAAGGCCAGAGGGAAACCATTAGGGACGTGGAATCTGCTGTATGTTGTAGCGTTCTTAGCATGACTCACATGTCTACACGTACTCTTGTCTAATTTCTTAAAATGTTGTGCTTTATGTAGAATCTACTACAAAAAGGGCACCAATGAAAGCATGTGAAAATTATCACAATCAGTCCCATCTTCAGTAGCATATAATTGATTTGTACAATAAATTACATACACAACGCTTCTCTTATTGCACATTTGAATATAAGAAGACATTGAGGGAAAGGTTCTGCAAAATCAGACCTGAGCTTCAGAGAAGACCTTCCCTATGGTGTTGATTGGCCCATATGGGATGCCGCTACCTTCAAAGATCTGCAGCCACTCACAGGTCTTTTTTTCGGCGAGCCTAGAAGAAATAAACAGAACACATGTGGTTTGACCTCTTCCTTCAGTTTCCAAGGAATGTGTAGCAAGCCAACAAAGACATGGTCAGAGGCCCGCAATAAACATGCAGGCCTCACATCTTTTAAAATGCAAAGGCAAGGCCTAAGGCAAAGCACTTGGGTAAACTAAAGAACAATTTAATTTGCATATGAGAACAGGATATAAATAAACTGTATCAACAATTTTAAATATGAATCAGTGCATTTCCCGCAGCCCTCATCTGCCTGGTAATCTTCATGTTTTGGGGAGAAAGGAATTGCTGTTTTATGTGATAAACCGTAAAATATTAAAATGTTCTAGATTTGATCAGAGTCCGGGACTTTTCCTGCCCTTAACATTTAAAACACATGTCAGAATGAACCACAATTGTTAATCAGATCGCAGCCTGCAGTACGACTTTGTCTTGTGTAACGGGGCATTTGGGCAACTACCACAATGTGTTCTGTTTAAATCGTTTTGTCCGGCCATGTGTCTTTCGGCAGCCTTTCTTGCCCGAAGCATTGCACATCCACAGATAAGTAACATCTGTACTGGTCCATTTGAGGTGATAACATGATATCTGTGAACAGATTTGTGTTGCCTTTGTGCCAAGCAACCAACCACAAACAGCAAGCTAAAGTATTTGACAATCCGATGGTTTTTTTTTTGTGAGACGATCGCAGTCTTTGCACTTGACCGTGAAGCAGATGCACTTGTCTACAATGAAGAAGATTTAGAAAAATATTTGTCGAACACATACACTAAACCGCAAACATGTATTAGAATTCAAAGGGAGAATAGACTGAGTTACACAGACTACAACATGAGACATGTTCATAAACTGTATTTTGCACCAGTTGCTAGGTCCACACGACAATGCAAAGTAGCACATTTTAACAGCTGGATTTAAAGTTGCTTGAAAAATAATATTGTGTGGCGACTGCATGATGAGGTCACACAGACTACTAAGGCCTTCATAACCAGAATTCCCGTACTGGTTCAAAATAGGTAACAGTGTGCATCGCATCTTCCGTACAGCTACCATTCAGGTGAAAAAGAAATTACAAATTCACACAGCAGACATCAATTTGTTTATACCAAAAATAGAATTTATGGGCTGAGACAACGCCTTGTATTATATTGTCATATAAAATTCTACTAGTACAAGTGTTAAAGGTTAAAGATCTTTCCATGAATTATGGTATGACAGAACGTGCCTTCTAGCACAAGGCAAATAATATCAGGAGTAAGTGTCCCCTACTCTACATAAATTATCTCTACATCAGCTTTAAATGTTTTATGGAATACCAACCTGTTGCCCAAAAGCATCATCTGGACATTTTCTGGAAATGCACGCATTTTACTCCTGAATGCCATGTTTTCTTTTTTGGTCAACACACTCACCAGTCCTAAACAAAATGCCATCGCCGTCTGAATATAACTACCCCCAACCACCAGCTTTTTATTTTCAGTGGCTATATGTGTTTGGCCCCCAAATAAGACTTTGCCATTCACATCAGGTGCCCACATGTACTCCTCCATAGATGAAAAAAACATATTCTGCATATCCATGCATGACATTACAAACAAAGAATGCCTAAAATTGGCAGGAAACCTACTGTCACTTACACCAAATCAGAGATGCCCAGAAGCAACCAAGGCGGTGTTACAAGCAAGTTCAAAAGTTTCAGTGGGCTTAGTAAGGGGTTTAAACACGGAACTCTCACGTTACTGGGGGGTAACCCTAGACCAATCTATAAAAGATTTCCACAGACCCCTTTCTCCGCTTTAATTTAAAAATGATTAGGTTCATACGCCTAGTGGCACACATACTATCACAAAGTAAATCGTAAGCATAAATACAGGATTTCTGGGGGCAACCTCACTGCCTCCCCTCCAAACTGTACAAGCTGCCAACCAATTTAACCAAGTTTATGTCAATGAGATTCCAGCACAATCTCCCAACACAATCCCAAGAATTACTACTGGACAGTGGAAGGGACCCTTTCTTGAAAGGACCTCCATATCCTCTCTTCTCTAACAAATCTCCAGCAGTGCGCTTATCTTATCTACTCTCTCATATTCCTGGCCATAATTCGTGTTCCGTTTGAAGCCTGGGACAAATCACATCTCATGCATGCACACAAATTAAAGAAGAACTCATTCTCACACTAGATCTTGTAACGCAAAATCTGCGACCTCAGTTTGAAAACACAGTGTTTTTTAAACAAAAGAGATTGAAGACATTTGCTACTTTTAATTCCGCTTGGTTAGACATGGTGGTTGGACATGACGCACTTCTATGGTGTCTGTAAAATTCACGGCAGTTCATCTCTTCTGCTATTGTTTCTTTTGGGGATTTCAGTTGTGGGGACATGGGAATTCAGCTGTTCAAATGCTTTCACAATGTCAGAATAAAATGTCCTTATATCTTTTCAGCAAATTGTTGTTGAGTTTAGGATTCCACATTCAGTTACCTGCAAAAATATACGTGTCGTCTTCACCTGCAGAATTAAGTTAATACCTTTTGTGATCATTCCTTGATCTATTCATTTTCTGCCCCCAGGCACCCCAAAAATGGCATGTTATCCATTATTTACTTCCGCACTCATGATAGATTTGAAAATTGGATTCATGGTAATGGTTTCTGTTGAGACTGAGATGACTGAGTCCACAGAGGCCTACATGCATAGGATCCTCAATTATTCCAAACAGAAACCCCAACACATTTGGATCATCTTTGATGGTTATTATTCACCTCCTAAGATGAACAAACGGTTATGCAGTTCCCAGGTGGGGTGACCTAGATGTGAGGCTACTGAAAAAAATACAACAGATATATTTGTTTTTCTACCCTGCTTTTTCTTTTTTCTGGAAGAAGGTTTTCATCATCATCCTTTCCTTTTAGATCCTTTGATTATCATGTTCTGCTGTTCCAGATAAACTACACCTTAGATCTCAGAATCGTGGTAAGAGGTTTTGGACGTTTTTTATGGACACAGTAGGTACTCTGGCTCATGGCAGTGTCAACATGCCTGGGTTAGGGTCAAGGAAGTTTCTGGTATTTGATCTATAATTATAAATATATTATTATATATGGGATAAAGCACCCTCTGTCTTAAAACTCTCTTGTTTAAAAAACACTGTGTTTTAAGGATATTGTAAATCACCAAAGAGTTCCATGGCCCTATAGAGAAATCAGACCATATAGAGAAATCAGACCAAAGACTGAGGGCCTGATTCTAACTTTGGAGGACGGTGTTAATCCGTCCCAAAAGTGGCGGATATACCACCTACCGTATTACGAGTTCCATAGGATATAATGGACTCGTAATACGGTAGGTGGTATATCCGCCACTTTTGGGACGGTTTAACACCGTCCTCCAAAGTTAGAATCAGGCCCTGAGTTTCTTTATAAGGTTATAGTACTGCCAGGTGACTTGCAGTATCCTTATCGTGTACAACAGGGGGTACTTTATTCTTTATAATACATGGTTCCACCATTAGCCTTCCCACAAACCACTTAGAATCCTTGGTGCATAGCTCTTTCATATGAAAGAGAGTATATTTGTAAACATGAAGAATGAAATTAGAATCTTATGGGCAAAATAAATCACATCAAAATGTTTTAGATATTTGATGCAAAAAGATATTAGCATCAGTTTCATATAAGTCAGCAGTAGCTTTGAATGTGTAGAAACATTCAGAAAGATTCACACTTTTCAGTAATTAACAAGGAGTGCATAAAATCAACATGTTGCAATAAATATCTACTTTATTGCTTGTCACTGTACAGCTAAGAAAAAAACAGAGCAGAAGAAATAACGTTTAATTTTGTATCTTTAAACCACTGCTTTAATTATGCTCTGTGACCTGACTTGCCTTTCCTCACAGTTGCCGTCCCTGGCAGCAGGCATTGTGACGTCAGAACTCAACTGTAACAAGTTATTACAGTTGAGCGGCTATGTCATTTCTTTATAATATGTAACTGATTTCTTCTCAAGGCGCCTATTCTAAAGAAATTGGAGACATGTTTTTATACGGGGATTGCAGAACCCCATATATAATTAATCTATAATCTATTATCATATTTTCCTTTTCAGTTAGGTGTCTTGGTAGTAGGAGTTGAATATATTGTATTCAGATTTTTTAAATCTTTTATATGTCAACTTTCCGATCTGTTCCAGCTGCCAATTGGATGTTTCTCTGTGTTTGTCAGTGTTATTACTTTCACACTGAATTTTTTTAGAAAGTGATTTGTTCACATAGATTGTCCCATAATATCATAACAGTGAGCAATGATTAGTTGAGTTACATACTACCTGTATTTAATGGAATGGTACATCTTTCCATGCTTATATAGCTCTTCATATGTCATGTACAGAACTAGATGTTCAAGAGTTCAATCCAAACCTCCATTCCCATTACAGAATAATCACGAGGGCGTGCTTTAATGTTGAAAAGAAGATTTCCTTGTATGATGACCACATTACACACGGTTGAATAAGGTGATTTTATTAGAAAAGTAACAACAGCACACAACTTCAGGGATTAAATAAAAAATGGAATAGGGGCAAGGTGAATGCAGGCTGGGAGGCTGGACCATCCCTTACATGGATGAGCGAGCCTCACCAGGAAAAGGAAGGATAAAAATGCTGAGGTGCATACCATTCATTTCATACACTTGTTTCTTGTTTTAGAGATCGTGCACAAAATTGTGGCTCCTGAGGCGTTTGTGTTATCCACGAGTACCAAACAGCATCCAGATTCCATATATTTGGGACAGGATCAGAATATCACATGACAAATTCGATGGTTTAAACTTAATTTTAATGTCAGAATGTCTCAAATCTTCATGAGTCTAGGTTACACTATGCCCACTTGCTTCCTTAAGTCCTGTTTCTTTTATTTTTCCCAACATGGTACTCGCTACACCGCAGTTAGTGAAAGAGGCAGCAACAAAAATTAAACAATAGAACAAAGACTCGCTTGTCCAATGGCACATACTTTTTTCAAAGGAATTGAGGATCCAACCCCCAGTGTGCATGTGAGCAGTGGGGGTTTCCTGCATCCAACCAACCTCCCAACCACTAACTGTGCATGAAGTTTGCAAGTTAAACTCAATTATTGTATCTCACCTTTTGTGCAAATATGTCAAATGACACCTAAGTTGACAGTAAATCAAAGCTTTACCTTTGTGTTCACTTGTCAGTTCTGCATGAAACGTTGGAACCCTCTGCTGAGCTTCTTTTGGCATAGCAATTGAAAACTCAGAGTTTATGAGTGTGGCAGTCTTCAGACCACCACACTCGCGGTGATAGTGAGACCGGCGCACCCCTAGCGGTTCCACTCCTACATTATGACCCTGGCAGGTGGGACTGCCGAAAGACTGCTGTCACCGCCAGGAACAATGTTCCTGACTGGCTGGTGGCAGTCTGAGTTGTGGTCAGCCACGGCAACACAGAAATCAGTGCCGCCTTGCTGATTACAAAACAGCTTTCCGCTAGCCTTTCCATGGTGGTCACCCCACCATGGAAAGGCTGTCGGAAAGCCAATTCCGGGGCCCCCTTAAGGGAGCCGAGGCCAATAATGTAGCATTGTTCCCACGTCGTAATACAATGTTCCTGTCGGTCAGCCCAGCCGGACCACTGTAATATGACTGGAGGGGACGCCACTGCCGTGGCGGTGGGGTCCTCCCTGCGGCATTGGAGGTCCAGGAGTGGAGCTGTCAATGTCGTAATGAGAGCCTAAACATGTAAATTCTTTCAGAATTTTATGCAGATTTGTTAAAGGGTGCCAATGTAATTAGCAAAATGAACATTTTCTTCCTGCTTCTAACCATACTCTTATAACATAACCACTGTGCATGGAACGCAACATATGAAGAGAAATGTAAACATGCTGTCTGCCAAATTTAGTGCAGATTTGTAACATGGCACTAAAGTTATTACAAAATCAAAAATGCTGTGCCCGCCCTTGAAATGTGCCTCTCCCTGTCAGATCTCTTTGAAATATCATGCCTGCATGCTGGGCCCACCTTGCTAACCACCGTGAACTGTCATGCAAATTCATAAAAAATCACCAAAGTAATGAAATTAGCACTTTTTGGACCCCCTTGACTTATCTGTTCTGTTCTCCCCTAGGTGGATATGTACAAAACTAAACACACCAACAAAAAATTAAACATGCTGAATGACTGACGAATTTCATAAGGATTTGTCAAAGAGTGCAATAATTATTAGCAAATACACTTTTTAAGAGGGGCACAGCTGGCTGGTAAACAATATGGTCAAGGCTCGATGGTGCATCTGTCCTGGCTCTTGTTTTGACCCTACTCATTTTCTTTTGGGCACTGTGAGGCTGACAAGTGCCATGAGGAGTGGCATGGGGTTCGTTTGTTAAGAACCTGTATTGTTCTTCAGCAACATATCTGTCAGAGAAGCTGGTGTTTGTCAGGCCTACAAAGTCACACACTTGCCGGAGAGATAGTGCAGAAACAGTAGCAATCTGCCAGTGACCACTTTCTTGTGTGAAAGATGGGGTGCGGTGGCAGAGTGATCTCTCACAGTCAGAGTGAAGAATCACCATAGGCGCGTAAACCACACCATAACTGGAGCTGTGGCTGGTCAGGATAGCCAGGAAGGTCGGTATGGCTGGACAAAGGTGAGCTGGAGGACCAAGATTTCCTCCTTGGGTTGGTGGAGATTGACACCCATTTATCAGGGGCTGGGGATCCTTCCATTGGTGACCTGCTGGGGACTTGGCTGCATTTGTAAATGAATACCTCATGTGCTCAGTGACGTTGCTTTTCTATTTATTTTAGAGCATTTCTTCTGTTTGAGCACAGCAGGGAAGAATAAGGGTAAGGATAACTTTTTTGCTTCATGAGTTTCATCTTCTGGAGGTAGAAATGGAGAGTGTGGTCTCCCAGATGGAGACGAGCTGTAAGATGGGGTGCAGGCGGTCCCACTTATTTAGTTCATCAGTGCACTGCAAATTTTATAGTGGAGAAAATTGCATTAGGAGGCTCAGCAGTAACAAAAAAAGAGGATAAATTGGAGACTCTAGCGGGGATTATCATAATGGATGAGCAGACACTTGGATCAATAGAAAGCAAGAGAAAAGTCCATGAGACTCACATAGCTGCAGGAGCTGCTGCAGCACAATAGTACAGGCCTTTCGAGGGAACGTAGTGCTGAATGCAGAAGCTGGAGAACTAGCTGGGGGTGCTTGGCAACAAGGGAAGTAGCACCATGTTCAGACTGCTTGGTGTGACTGCTCAGATATTGTCACATGAGTTCTGGGACAGTATCAACATTGTATTCATGGATTTGCTGGCTCTTCCTTTCGGGAAAGCCAGTAGTCTAATGAGAAAGACATACATATTTCCCAATTGAGTGAAGAGCCCTAAAAGAGAATTAGTGTACAAAGATGGTGGTGCTGTCTTCAATTGTAGAAAAAGATGAGATCCTTACTGAGGTCATGTGGCAAAAAGGTGAAATTAGTTACACTTAGATTGTTGTGTTTTTCTCGACCTGTACCCAGTTACATTGCCAAGGAAAAGGGATTGATAGACACCAAGCATACAATGGAAAGACAAGGGCTTGTAGCTTCTAGGAGCTCCTCTAAGAAACTAAAAGTGAAACACTAAAGGAAACATCTGTAGTCGGATATCAAATCAGCCAAGCCTTCTATGGACAGTTTTAAACCAAGATAGTCGAATGTATACTGTTGGGTAGTGTTGTGGTAATTGATTCTGCCTGGGGTGTGGGGCTTTTTGAAGCTCGTTAGCAGAGAGGACCCAGGGTTAGCTCCTCTGGAAAGTTAAATTGGGAGTTGTGTTATAATTCTTTGAACACAGCACTGTGTGGTAGTATTTCTTTCTTCTCTTTTTGAAGTCTTGTAGTAACTTAATAAGTATAGTTAAACCATAAACATATTGCAACTAGCCCTTTAACTGTGCTCCCTTGATGAATCTGCACATATTTGAAAAATTGAACAGTAAGGCAGATGGTAATCATCTGTAAGATTTTCTGCAAATTAGTCAAACAGAGCTAAAGTTATAGAAAATTCTAACTATCAAGACGTCTCTAACTTATAACTATTTGGAGCCAAAAATACACCAGTGAACGAACTCCCCCTGCTACTACCGGGGGGGGGCTTATTAGGGGGCCAGCCAATGTTAATTTGAGCCAGTGGAGGGCACCGCCACTTATTTTTGGGGGCTGGCCTTTATTTTTTTGCATCAGGCCTTTATTGCGAGCAAAATACACTAATAAGCAATACGGAGGATGAAAAACACTGAAAGCTTTACAAAGGGAGAAAACAGAAATCTGCAAGAATGAGCTGAAGGGACAGGGAGTGGCTGTAAATGGATTAAGGAGGCCCGAGATGGCTTTAGGATTATGCTGCCTTAATATTCTGTGCTTGCACATTTAATTGCAGCAGCCATGAGTTTCGGGGGAAAGCTCTGAGCACCGGCAGATTTTTATTTACAGATTAACCACTAGGTTGAGCACATTACATACATGGAGGGCCACTGCACCTGTGACCCCAACAGTGACACCGTAGGTGGCAGCGGTATCCCATTATCAGGACGGCCATGGCCTTGTCCTGAATCGGCCACCTTGCCGGAGGCCCCATCCGTACATCACCGCAACCCTAGGGGAGACAACTGCAGCGATTTAGCTGTTGCAGCACCACAGAAACACTTGAAAGGAGCAACGCTGTCCTGGGCCCACCACGCCTCCACGCTCCTCACCTAGGCGGCACCTGGGGAGCTCGGAAGGCCCAAATGCAGCCGGACTGCCTTACCCGCTGTGCTGCATTTGTGTGGGTCACGGTTCCTGTGCTTTTGCCAGAGGGCAGCCTCTCCTACAATGTCAGGCCCTAGAGGGTCACAGGGCTTCTTGAGACCTGCCTGAACCCCAGAGAAATAGGAATGCGGTTTCTATACATCTCTTTCCCCAGAGACTGTCCTGCACATAGAGGATCTGATTTTTTTTCTCAACTACACCAACTGGGGGCTGCCTTGCTTCACTCCCCTCCTCAAATTTGCTGCATGATCAACCTGCACACTTTTCGCCCTGAGAGATGCCCCACAGCTATCTCTGCACTATGACTGCCCCCTTTCTTCCACAATATGGCTTTGGTGGCCCATGCTGGTTAACAGCAGCTTGGTCCTCTTGTCATGCTTCCATCCATTCAGCACGGGAGTCGACTGTCTACCAGGACCTTCACCCTGTGTCACACTGCCTGCGCTGGATAGCCTCCGGTCTACGTTGCCTCACCTTTGCTGCCCAGTCAATATGTTGAAGTCCACCAGACAGCTCCTTTTCATGGAGGTAAAGACTGGAAAGCCTGCTAAGTCAGGGAAGGACATAGACCCTTCCCTGTTGGATTCCACCTAGGACATTATCCTAAGGGAACTTAGCATGTTCAAGAGCACGCATTCGCAGGTGGCCCAAGCCACCTCCAGGACTTCAGCAGATTTGCAGGGCATTCTCCAAAACATCGCATCATTCAATTCCAGATTGTCCTCCGCTGAATCCTGGCCCATCCAGCTTCAGGAGAAGGTTGCAACCTCCCTTGACTGGAAGCAAGACCATTAGCGCCTCCAGCCGAAGCTGGTAGGGATGGAAGAGCATTCCCTTTGGGACAATGGCGTGCCAGAAAAACTGGAGAGGGCTGGTATTATTGACTTTCTGACCCACTTTCTGCCTGCCCTGATTGACCTGTCCTTTTGTCTTCCCTGGTAGTTCCAGAGGGCCAATAGGCTCCAGTTAAGCTGTCTGCTGTCCAAAGAAGACCCAAGGAAGATCACTGCCTGCTTTTTGCATCACCAACAGCCCTGCCAAGTTCTCCAGGCAGTGAGGAAGCACAGTTCTTACCTGCATGATGAGGACAAGATCTTCCTCTCACAGGACTTCTCCCCTGAAACTCAGGCTACCTGTCAATGTTTCCTTCAGCAAGGCCCTCATCTCCGGCAGCTTGGCATTCAATACAGCTTTCTAGACCCTGCGGTCATGCTGATCACACATGACAATAAAACCACATAATTTCTTGACTCTGGTCAATTAAAGGAGTAGCTGGAGACGGTCAAGCCAGCTAATAAGGACCAAGGTCCATCAGATGCCATTGATGCCCTTTCCATGCCTGGCCTTTGGACCCCACATGGGCCCCTACTAGGAGTGCTTCCACTGGGAAAATGTTACCAGACAGTGTCCAATTCCCCCCCCCACTGCAAGGATACTCATTCCAGGGACAAATCCCTATCAATTCTGAAGTGTGCAGCCCCTTCTGATGAGGCCTCCCACACTTGAGTCCCTGCGGGTCAGGTCAGCTCCTGCTGCACCATATTACACCACCATTACTCTCATGCCCCCCTCCACTTGTCCCGGGAACTTGCAGATACCTGACCCTGGGCCATGGCCTACTGCCTATCCCCCTTCCACAGTGGGCTTTGACCATAGTATCTGCCCCCTGTAATCACTTACATCATATGCCAACTCTCCAGGGGGATGTTCCGTTCACTGCACAGGGGTCCCAGGCCTCCCCCCTTTGGCCTGTTCAAAGTTAGTAAGATCTCCCTGACAGAAGGTTTCTGCTCCTTCGCCTGCACCATGTTTCTCCTTCATCGCCCCTTCCCGTTTTCCCCACCAGTTCTATTTCCCTGCCTTTGGTGGGATTTCATGTCCCTGCAGCATCTCTTGATGGTGATATCACTGAGCATTAATGGCCTCACCCATTACTCTAAATGGCAGATGATTTTTAGTTATACCCGTTCTTTTCACCATCATGTGCCCCTACTGCAGGAGACTCATATTTCTGAGGGGAAGAGTCAGAGACTCCAACGGGACTGGGTGGGATGGAAGGACCAGGCCTGCAAAGCCTGTCCTGGTGTGGGAAAGACTCCTTCTGCCAAACTCTGTTGCAAAGACGGGGTTAACTGCCTGCTAGCTAAACACTTGCCAGCCACGACCTTACAGATATGGTCAGACCCACATGGTCACTTTGTGCTTTTCTCCCTCCATGACGAAATCCCTATCAATGGCTTCATTTACACTCCAGTCCACTCCAAGAAAGCCACCTATGCTGCCCTAAGATCCTTAGGCAACATCTCAGAATCAAAATTCTTCACCAGGTAAAAAGTCTCTCTCGAAACATGAAACAGTATAAGAATTGCCTGTCCTTCTGTAATGGTATTGAAAAGAAAAACTGACAGAGATCCAGAATGGTGAATCATTCTACAGTTTACAGAATTTGGAAAAGAATGATGGCTGGATTCAGTGCCACGGGACAACATGAAACAATAGTATAAACCTTTCTAAAGTCCTGCACAATCCTAAATTTACCTTTGGACTTCTGCAAGTCTCTCTCACATCATTGGGCAGCTCTTCCACTGTTCTTACTGGGTGCACACCTTTAGATTCTTCTCTCGCTAATTTAAACTTAATGTCCTCATCATGGGTTTGAAATTCAACACAATCTGTTGTACAGTAAATTATAAAGTTTAACTTGCACAATAAATCTCTTCCTAACAGATTTACGTGACTTAAATCACACACTACAAACATGGGCTCTCCTTCAAATGAACCTATTTTTATTGGAACTTCATTTGAAACTGTATTTGTGATTTGTTTATTTGTAACTCCTACAACGTGGATACTCTTTGCCGAGAGGGGTAGGTTTGGAACTTCCTCTGCTCTTAAAGTGGAACACTAGTATTGATAATGAGTGATACGGGGTGGCTTTTCAACTAGTCTGGTTTACCTCTAAGACTGTGCCAAGTATGCAATCGTCCTCCCCACTCAAGCACCATCATTGGGAATGATCAGAACCAAAGCGCTCGAATTGGAATGGGTTTGCACTTGCTTTAGGTATCTGATTTATATTAATCTGATATTATCCATTTTCTGGGAAGTCATTGGGGCTTGTGGGGCCTGCATCATTGGGACCTGTGTTTGCCCTGGCTCTTGCATTTGTTGAACAGGTACATTTTGCATTTGCATTTGACTGCCTACTCGCATTTGATTATTTACATTAATTCTGTCTGGATTCAGCCTATACTCCCTCTTCCAATGCTCGACCTTGTTACAAACATGATAATAAGCCATTCTCTTCAATGTGGCAACATCTACACCAGAGGTTGGATCAATTGAAACTCCTCGACCTCTACCTTGCGAAGCCATCATTCCTCCAGAAAAACCTTGCATTCCAACTTGAAAACCAACGCCTTACATTCTGTTAAGAGTTCCCTACAAACGACTGATTCTGAATACCTTTCTGCACCAACTTTGTCATTGGCAACATATTCTTCTCCTTAATTTTCCTCTGCTTCATTTATTGTTCATCACTGCAATACCCAAGGGTCTCATATAGTGGCTTTGCCAGCAAGCAAAATACACTCTGTTGTATGTGTTGCGTGATCTCTGCTCTCAAATCAATAACAAACTGTGCCACAAAGAAATCCATATCGCCTAGATGCAAATGAGATTGACCACTATGTTGTTGAAAGATTTCCAACAATTTCCCATAGTAATTATGCACTGACTCTTTCAGCTCTTGTTGAGTTCTGTTTAACTTTAAATAATTCAGGTCCTTTGAAGGAATCTTACTCTTTAGATAAGTAATCACCTCATCATACTTTTTCATCACCTCAGGAGATGGTGCATTAGTATGTGGATCCCTAGTCGGCTTTGCAGTCAGCCACCGTACAGAAAGTTTACGCTCTGTCCACAAGTAATTCGGAATCACAATATTAAAGACAGTATTAAAATTTTAACAATTTAGAAATCTTAACAAATTTCTCAACCTGTGTATACCACTGCATAGGATTCTCTCTTACTTTTGGAAAGTTGTTTATAACTGCTGTGAGATCTCCCCTAGTCCCTGGAACATGAACATACCCTCCACCTGGTATCTCTCTCATTGAATAAGCCAAAGTTTCTCCTTCCTCCAGAAGACCTGAAGGTGGCTTTCCATTTACTCTAGCCCTCCCTTCCTGTTTCTTTTACTTTTCATATTTCTTGGCCTATTTCCTTTCTAATTGTTTTCAAATTTACTCCATTTATGAATACATTTTACTAATTCAGTGATACGTAGTTGCATTCCTGAAGAACACATTCTCTCAATGGCTTCATCATCTAACTGTATCCTTAAACTCTTTTGTAATTGTTGACTATTTTAGAAATCAACATCATAATTGCATGCCAACTCAGTCAGTTTATCGTGCACTGTAATTTCTGTGCACACATAAGGCAATTATTTTTCTTGATACTAGTTCACTTGTTCGAGATCTAAACCTCTCCTGATTATTTCCTCTAACTCCACTTTCAATATCAGGACATTTAATGGCCTCTCCTTCTCTGTTCCCTGTATGACAAGAGCCTGATTTTCTTCTGTTCCTGTCTTTTTAATCTCTCCTTGTTCCTCAAACTATGGTGGAAAAATCCCATCTTCAAATAAATCTGTCTCTTCCTAGGCTAGAGGTGTTGTAAGGACAAGTCTCTTCACCTCCCTTAATGTCTGAGCTGTTTGCAGTGGAAGCCAAGTAACAATCTGTGAATTCCGTGGTCAGGATACATGCACAGGTGCTTCTCCAACAACTCCTTCAGCCATAGTACTTGGGGTAATAGTAATCTGAGCAGTTTCTGTGCAAACCTCTAATGGTTGTGCTGTTATAACCCTCGTAACATGTGCTGGTACAGTTACAATTGACGCAGTAACACATGGAGGCATTACTGTCAGAACATGATCAACTTGTGAGGGAATAGTATTTGTAATAACCGGTTGCAGAACAGGCTGTGCCATAACAGGTTTTGTAATTGGTAATGGTATTTCAGGTGTAAATTACATTTGGATCAACAGGGGCTGTAGCCACTGTCACATTAGATGTCAGAGTACTCCCAGACTTAGAAGCCACATAAGGTGGTGGAGGCGAAGCCAATAATTCATTCAAAATGTCATCCCCTGAATCGCTCTGCATGTCTGATTTCCTTTTGTCTTTTTCATCTTTCTCTTCCTTAATTTTTGACTTTTTTGGTTTAGATTTCTCATTAGTAATTGCTGGATAAAATCTAGTTCCCTCCACAATAGCCTTTCTCTATCTCTGTTGCTGTTCACCCTATCGAGCATCTACATAATTATGCATTATTCTTTTGCCTTTTCTGGTATTTCTCCCTTTCCTGAGCATTTGCAACCTTCTCCTAAGCACTTAGGGCCATATTTATACTTTTCGACGCACAACTGCGCCAACGCAGTTGTGCGTCAAAAAATTTAACGCCGGCTAACGCCATTGTGAAGCGCCATGCGGGCGCCGTATTTATTCAATGACGTTAGCCGGCGTTAGCCGGCGGAGCTGCCTGGTGTGCGTGAAAAAAAATGACTTACACCAGGCAGCCCCGGCATAGGGGAAAATGGAGCTTGGGCGTCAAAAAACGGGGCAAGTCATGCTGAGGCAAAATTTTCGCCTCAACCCGATTTGCGCCATTTTTTTTTACTCCCAACCCCCATTGAAATGACTCCTGTCTTAGCAAAGACAGGAGTCATGCCCCCTTACCCAATGGTCATGCCCAGGGGACTTATGTCCCCTGGGCATGGTCATTGGGCATAGTGGCATGAAGGGGGGCACAAATCAGGCCCCCCTATGCCACAAAAAAAAATATATATATACTTACCAGCACTTACCTTAATGTCCCAGGGGTGGGTCCCTCCATCCTTGGGCGTCCTCCTGGGGTGGGCAAGGGTGGCAGGGGGTGTCCCTGGGGGCATGGGAGGGCACCTCTGGGCTCCTTCAGAGCCCACAGGTC
The DNA here is from genome assembly GCF_031143425.1 of Pleurodeles waltl. Lineage (NCBI taxonomy): Eukaryota > Metazoa > Chordata > Amphibia > Caudata > Salamandridae > Pleurodeles > Pleurodeles waltl. The sequence goes on along the minus strand of NC_090438.1, from coordinate 622,050,870 downwards.
CCTTAACGCCTGCCCTGACCAGGCGCTAAAAAATTACGCAAAAGCGGCTGGACGTCATTTTTTTTGACCCGCCCACTCCCGGGCGTCATTTTTGCATGGGAGTATAAATACGGCGCACATGCCTCGGAGTCATTTTTTAGACGGGAACGCCTACCTTGCATATCATTAACGAAAGGAAGGTGTCCACGCTAAAAAATGACGCAAACTCCATGAACTTTGACGCTAGATGCGTCTAACGCCAAAGTATAAATATGGAGTTCGTTTTACGTCAAATTTGCGTTAAAAAAAACGACGCAAATCCAGCGCAAACAGAGTATAGATATGGCCCTTAGTACTTCATATTGGGCAGGTCTAGGAGGTCGCTTCATTTCATAAAGCTTTTCCCTCAACCTGTCAATAATTCTGGTATCAAATTATCATCTTTTGGGAAGCCCAAATGACCTTCTTTCTCAGTGATCGTGCACCACTGGCAAAGCCACAAACGTGTGTAACTCTACATTCTTCATCATATAATGTACCGGTGTATGCCAGGAGGCACCTCTTCACCTTCCCGTACCGGAATTGTCACATCACCGTTTACCAATCCTTTAAAAGCCTTTATACACTTCATGTTTTTGATCAACAATATTGCAAACATTTCAATTAAAATCACAACTATTTTGATTCTGTTAGATGTCAGTTCTCAATAAGCCATTAATTAAATCATAGTGTGCCTCGGTATACAGGGTATCCAACTACAGAGCAGTGTTTCACACCAACTGACCAACCACAGCGCAGCACGAATGATGCAACACATACAATGCTACAATTCTACAACCCTATGCAACATAAAATAATAGTCTTTGCTCCTCTAGAGAAAACAAAAAGAACAATTCAACAACTGGAATATTCAGGTTTTTACACCCTCTGACTTTTTGAAATCAGAAAGAGTTTTCACACATGCAAATGAAATCTCGACCAGCAGGAAATCACCTAAATTGATGCAGCTTTGCACATCAAGTTCAGCCAACATCGATCAAAATTAGTACAATCACAACAAATCATTAGAGTCCCTATCACAATGATGCAGTAAATAGTACCTCATGACCTGCATTTCTTTACGTTAAAAAAACCCATTGAAATTCACTGAAGAAAACAAAGGTTACAGGGATGTTATAGTTAGGAAATAGAATTAAAAAAATGTAGAAATTCACTAAAAAAACAAAGGTTACAGGGATGGTATAGTTGGGCTCACATTTTAAACGTACAAAACCACAAGTTGTAGTTACTTGAGAAAACTCTTACTATAACAGGTGAATTTCTATGGTTTTGTACATTTAAAATGTGAACCTAACTATAACGTCCGTGTAACCTTTGTTTTTTTAAGTGAATATATATGTATGTATATATATATATATATATACGAAATATATTTATGAGAATCGGTGACCAAGGATGTCATAAACAGCCACAACACATTGATTCACTTCGGATCTGCCTGCTAAATTTGGATTTGCACTGTCCAAGTGCTGCTCTATCCTGCATTTGGTGAAGTTGGAGAGGATATGGATATATATATGTGTATATATATATATATATATATATATAGATCGATATAAATATATATATATTATTCACTGGAAAAATCAAAGGTTAAAGTGATGTTATAGTTAGATGTTGAAATAAGGTAACAACTAACAATCATAGTTTGCAGAATTAACTATAATTGGTGCCCCACCATGCTGTGCTTATGAAATGCTTATGACCTGACATATTACATCACTCGTGACTTCTTAGATGATTTCTGAGATGCCATCACTCATGGCATCGCAAAATATATCATTGATGACATCACTGATGACATTATACAAACATTGTGACACCATCCTATAGGGTTTGTGGTCTTGAAGTGATTAGCACGCTACACTTGTGGCCAAATTTAAATTCACAGTAATGGGATTACCCACTTAGGGACTTCCATTTTAAATTAATTTGTTGGCAGGAATTCATTTGCAACTCTAAAGTCACCTTCTGTCAGGTCCTATGGACAACTGTAAGAAATTAGGTTGTTGGTTGACTGGGTTGTGAGCCCTGGTTAAGCAGTAGCCACAATCCTTGTTAGGGTGAGGCACAATCCATTCCTAAATTAACCTGAATCAACCAGTTCAAACCCACTCAAACCTCTGATAGCTTGGCACACAGTAATCAGGCTTAATTTAGTGGCATTGTGTAAATTATTTGTGCAACACTTCAAACAGAAATAAAGTGAAAACACCACACAATAAGAAGCCCACACGAAGTTAGAACAACAGAACTTATTTTAACAAATTGAGTAAGTTGCTAACATGTAACCTTGCGAATGGTTCTGATTAAACACTAAAACTAAAGTATTGTAGAGTTGTGAATAAGGACCTTGTACATTGGTGAGGTAATGTAGAAGCTTAATATCACTTAGAACCTTAAAAATGAAATGCAAACTCCTGAAGTTGGTGAATGTAGAGAACTAGATGCAAAGGTATACTAAGTAGTGAAGAAGTATGTTTATCTCTAACAGACAATAACAGCTGTTGATAATATGAATAAGAGTAGTTATTCAGTAGACGAGCTAAGAGTGTTCTCATAGGCAATTTTTTTTTTTTTTCTCAGTAGAAATTGAATCCTGTAACGTGAAAATAAGGACACGATGATGAGAAGTGAATATGGCTGCATATTGTTGCTTTTTGTGATTTTGAATCCCAGAGAAGAGACGAAGGTGTGTTCCATTCCCAAAAAACCTTTCAAGCCGATTGTATGACTGAAGATTGGAAGAAGAAGACTGTACCACATATAAAAATGCATGTTCCAAAAGTAGGTCAGATTAATCTCTCATTGTCATTTACCCTGCCCTAGTCTGTGCAGCTCAGACTGAGGCTCTACTGAATTTTCTTAAACCTCTCTTCGTGGGAAGTTCTGCTCTGATAGATTCTTATATTTGAATATAAGCTTTATGCTTGACCTCTCGATAGTACTCTTTATCGGCTCTAACTGACATATTTTTCTTGATATTTTAATCCCTCCTAACTATCCTCATACTTAGAACAGAGATTTGTTCCTATATGGGGCATGCTGCTTCACCCTATGTATGAAATATTGAATATATATTCTGTTTATTGATTATTTGATAAAAAATTATTTTTGGCTTAATAAAGATAATCATATTAAGTTAATCATTAATAAAGCTTTTGAACACTCATCAAACTCTCAATATTGACAAAGAAAGATTAAAACTGTGATGGTTAATTAATTTATATGCAGCTCCTGATTAATCTTATCTAATGTCAAAGATCCATGCCTAGAGGCTGGGACGTCAACTTGATGACTCATAAACTAGTAATTGCAAACCGGATGTCCCAACGCTCCACAAAAGTTAGTAGCCATAGGACATTTTAAATTATGAGAAAGGGGAGATGTAATTAATTGCCCTAATTTAGGGAAATGCCATAAGCCCGAAGTTGGAAAATTGATGGAGTGTGGTTTCGAAGGCAGTTGCAGATTCAGAGGTGTGAGTATCAATAGACTCTTGTGTAACAATTGATTATTGAGAATTTTTTATGGGTGATCAATGAACTGGTGATGCTTATGCACTTATTGTCAAGAAGTTGAAGAGGCTATTAAACTAAGAAGTAGTCTAAAATCCCAAGATGGCTTAAGATAAAAAATAATTGTTTACGGTTTTCTTATCTGCTAAGAGTTTTTTTATCTGCAGTTAAAGAAATGTTAATTACTACATGTTATTCCAACCACAACCACGCACAACCTTCAGTTGAAGGTTGTGAGTGGCGGTGGTTAGAAACAAAGCCTGGCCTGCGGCCAACCCCTGTAACAAACCAGTCCCGGGTTGCACATGGCCTTTGACTGTGCGCAGCAGCCTGTTTTTCAGGGTGTGAGATAGGTAAGAGTGGGTGTATCTGGGTGTGAGAGTGACTGTGAGAGTGCCTGTCTGGGTGTGACAGTGGGTGCATCAGTGTCTTAGTGGGTCTGTGATTGGGTGTGTCAGTGTCTGTGTGAGTCTGTGAGCGGGTGTGTGAGGGTTTTATTGAGTCTGTGAGAGGGTGTGTGAGAGTCTGAGTGGGTCTGTGAGTTGGCCATGAGGGTCTGAGTGGGGCTGTGAGTGGTTGCACAAGGGCCTGAGTGGTTCTGAGAGTGGGAGCATGAGTGTCTGAGTGGGTTAGTGAGTTAGAGTGTGAGTGTCTGAGTGGATGTGTGAGTGGAAGAAAATGACTGAAAAAGAGAAATTGAGAGAGAGAGTGAGAAGGAGAGAGATAAATAGTTTTTTAAGCTTTCATAAATGATATGCTTAGAATAAGACATTTCAAAACACTAGTAAATAAACAAACACACTGCTAAGCGATACTAAGATCTGAACCTTCAGCCTACTGAGTGACAGCACAAGATCTTGACCATTAGCCGAGAATTGACTCGGTTCTGCTCTGCATCCAAACATAACTATGACATTCGTCCCAAACATTTTGCTAGTCTTACTCTTTGAAGTCATTGCATGAAGAGACAATTGCAATGACAATCTCTCTCTCTCTCTTTCATCCCATTCCATCTCTCCGTTTATAGGATTGTAGAGAGAGAGAGAATGACAGGACCATGGGGGAAGCCTCAAGGCTCCCGCAGCCCTAGCCACCTTCCTGTGTTCTGCGGGATCCGGCATTGCTCCCACAAGCAGAGAGCTGCATCATATTTGTTTAAAGCCTTGGTGAGGTGGCGGTCCCTGGGGCTGCGGGGGAAGGGAATATTGACCCCCACTGAACTGTATTTCTTGAAAGCCCCGGGGACGTTTTAAATTAGTTTAAAGACCCATGTAGGTGGTGGTCCCAGGGCCATTATTGGCTCCACATGGGGGGCCTTCATGACACCCCTCCAAACAGCATTGCCTGGGGAAGGTAGTAGTGCAGAGGCTCTGGGGTCCTAAATGGATTCCCTTCATTCATTTATTGTAGCCCCGGGGAGGTGGCAGTCCCCAGGACTCTGGGGGGGTGGGCGTCCCCTTACATTCAATTTCTTTCCCACAGAGGTGGTGGTCCCTGGGCTGCGGGGGGTGCTGAGTGGCCACCCGCATTAAAATGCCAATACTCCCAGGACGTGGCCCAGCCGGGGGCTTCTTAAATACAAGTGCGGCAGCCAACACATGTTTTTTTTTTTATTTTGCCCACACATTTGCAATGTTGTTGCAAAATCATGGCAAAAATAGTTTTTAAAAGTATTTTCTAGCCCTGGGGGTCATTCTTTGATTCCAGCACCAGAGCGAAGGGTTTGAGTGGGTGCATGAGTGTCTGAGTGGGGTGTGAGTGGGCGCCTGAGCCTCTGAGTGCATGTATGAGTGAAGGTATTAGTGTATGAATGAGTCTGTGGTTTTTCTTTCAAATTTTTCAATAATCGTGAATATTTTGCAAATAATTTGTGAAAATTAGAGATTTTTTTGCGAATTTCTGCGAATATCACAGACTGTGATGCAAAATTATATTAAACATATAAGTTGCCCCTAAAAGAACACCTAAATCACACCCCTGGGGTCAATTTACCTCCACACTTACCCCTTTTGCCACTTTCAATTTGAATTTTCAACCCCGGGGACTGTGTCCCATGAAATAAAATGGCATTTGCAACTTTCTAGTCAGGTTTGGTCAGCCAACTGCAATTCTGTTTTTTTACATACGTATTCGCAAAAATGCATGAATTTCGACAAATTATTCACGACCAGAGATATACAAATTTTTTGCCCTTAAATAGCTCCTAAACCAGTGAATGGATTTACACCAAATAACAAAAAGCGCAACAGCAGCTAACTTTCTGCCAAATTTGGTGTAATTCCGTCCAGTGGTTCAGGCTATAGACGTGTTCACTGGCCCAATATGAATCAACATGGGAAATGCACTGCTTTTTTAGCCCCCTTGTTTTCACCCCCCGCTTGACGGATCACCCTGAAACTTCCCGTGTGCAACAAGAATCACTAGGTCACTTTTTTGGAAAATTTCGTGATGATTCATCAAACGGTGCTAAAGATATAGGAAAAGTCAAAAACACTTTATTTATGGAAACATGGCCCTAACTATCGATACCTACTGGTGACTGCCAGTAGGTTTTATGTTTTATGTATATATTTACATATATATATGATTTACGTATTATATACAGATATATATGGTAACCGGCACCCTAGTGATCTAGAGATTTACAAGCAGGCACCAATAGACTACGCCTCTGAAATTAACCCTTTCAACAAATTTCTAGCTTTTTTTCAAAGTTAGCTAAAATGTTATTACCTTAACTATAACATTGCTTTAACCCTTGGCTTTATCAGACTTTTTTTAATGTAAAATATGTTCTTATTACAAATATCTCTATAGCATCACTTTAACCTTCTTTATTCAGTGAATTTCTGGGGTGTTTTGATCACACTCGTCATACTCTCCTACTGCCCACAGGTTTTTCTCATGTGCGGCAGGGGCGCTGATCGCAGGGGCTAGCCCCTGAGCCCAATTATCTGCTAGTGCCCAAATCTATTTGTAGAAACAGTGAATATGTTTTCTTGTGTTTTTTTTATATTAACTGAATTCTTTGGCTTTTCTTGTTTATGTACCAGTTTTTAACTTCTATTTTATAAACAAAAAAATATATTTGTGTTCACTTTTCTTTTCCTTGTTTTATTCATTCTTTTATTCATTTTTTACACAAGTCTTTGTGTTCTTTTCTCAGATGCTCTTCCATTGCCCTTGAATATTTACTTTTGCTTAATTCACAGAGGCTACAGCTTTATGACAGTTTTGGCAGAATATCCTGAAATTCTACAAGGTGTCATCATTTTCTTTCTTGACTTAGATGGCAAAAGAGCCCTCTCACCCAAACTGAGTGCTCTATTATTTTAAATTGCGGTACCACAGGAGTTCTGCAGTACTCCTGCAGGACTAAAGATCTAGACATCACTGTAGTTTGAACCCTAATTGCTCAAAAATGGCCAAACGGATTTACACCAAATCACAAAAAGCACAACTTCTGAGTGAAAATCAAGCTTTCTGACAAATTTGGTCTAATTTTGTTCAACTGTTTTTTCTGCTTTTTCCCCAAAATTCTTATGAAAAATTGCATTGGGAAAAATAAGTTTTGGGACCACTACTTTTTATCAGTCCCGCTACTTGGCAGATCAGCACAAAATTTCTAGAAAGGAGCTCAGGTAGATGAACTTTTTTTGAAGTTTTGTGCAGATGAGGTATAGGACGCCACAGATATAAGTGAAACAAAAACGCTCTTCCTATGGAAACTCTGACCTAATTATAACTACACAGTTATGGTGGCTGCCATTATTTATTACCTCAGAGCAAAGGTCAAACACAATTTATTAGTATTTCATTGATGCCTCTGGATCATCACACTCTTGCTTTTCATTGCTTTACAGTGTGGACTAAAACAATGACCTTGTAGAACGAGTTACCTTCTGTAATGCATTATCTGGTAGAGACAATATCTAGCTTCAGATTCCTTACCTTTGAATAGTTTCCCAAGCAATATCACCCCGGAGGTGGGCTGTGGACAAATTTTCTAAACTAAGAAGTCCTGCAGGACTGAAAGGGCGAAATATCCATTCATTTAGACCTGACTGTCTAAACAGTAATGTTTGGTGAACGTGTGGAGTAGTGCCCACGTTGGCCGTCTGGCAGATGTCCAGGACTGGGAGTCCACATGCTAACGAAGTGGCTGCAGCTTTTCCCTTGGTAGAATGAACACATAAGCCTTCAGGAGGCTGCTTTTTGGACAGTACATAGCAGATTTAATGAAAGTGTGACCCAGTGCAAAATGGTTCACCTCTGCACTGACCGATTTTTCTTTGCCCCAACATGCTCCACAAAGAGCTGGTCGTACACCCAGAACTCTTTTGTGCAGTCAAGGCAGAATGACAATGCTCTTATTGGGTCCAGATGTTGGGGATGTGGAGGAACATAGAAGGTGGGTAGGGTGCCTGATTAGCCCACATGGAATGGAGTCACCACTTTTGGGAGGAAAGAGGCCTTAGTGCGAGGCACCAGTTTGTCTGAGAAAACAGACAGGAATGGAGGCTTGGATGACAAGGCTTGCAGTTCACTCTCCCTGATGGGCAGATGTTATTGCCACTAGAAAGGCAGTCTTGATTGTGAGCAGCCAGAGGGGACAATTGTGAAGTGGCTTGAAAGGAGCACACATCAGGTAAGGGAGAACCAAATTAAGGTCCCACTGACACATAATAATGGCTGAAGGGGAAAACATAGGCACATGTCCTTTTAGGAATCTGTTTACAATAGAGGACTTAAATAAAGAAAGTTGGTCAGGCAGCTGCAAGAAGTCAGACAGAGCAGAAAGGTAACCCTTAAGAGTACCCACAGGAGAGCCCTGCTGGGCAAGAGTGAGAATAAAGAGAAAATCAGAATGAGAAGCAGAAAGAGTGTCAAATGTACCAGACGCATACCATCTTGGTAGAAGGACACCTGGCAGCCAGAATAACATTGAAAACTTCAGGAGGAAAGTCCAAGGTTGTCAAATGTTGCCACTCAAACTCCACACAAGAAGGCAGAGAGTTGATAGCTTCAAGTGGAGGACCCTCCACTGCTGCTGTGACAAAAGATCCTCCTGAAGGAGCAGCCTGATTAGAGGAAGGATGCTAAAGTGCAGAAGCTCAGAATATCAGACTATCCTTGCCCACAAGGATGACTTGGGCCCGGTCGTTCATGATCTTTTTGGGAACTCTGGGCAGGAATGGTATAGGTGCAAAGGCGTACAGGAGGCCTGAGCTCTACTCAAGAGAAAAATCATCTCAGAGCAATAGCCACCTTAGAAACTCCAATGCATACAACTGCTGACATTGCATGTTCTCTTTGGAGGTGAACAGATTGAACCAAGGCCCTCCTCACTGCTGATAGAGATCTTGCACTATCTCCAGATGGGGACACCACTCTTGATCCTCTAGACATTGATGACAGAGTTTGTCCACCCTGGCGTTTAGAGAACCTGCCAGGTGTTAAACCACCAGGGATATGCTTTGCTGTTCCAGCCAAGTCCAGAGATGCAGGGCCTCCTGACAAAGGGTTCATGACCCCACCACGCCCTGTTTGTTGCAGTGTTGTCCGTGAACACCTACACTAGCCTTCCCTTGATGGAGGGTCGAGTGGCTTTCAATGCCAGTTGAATCACTCAGAGCTCCAGCATGTTGATGTGGAGTCCAGATTCCACCGGAGTCCTCTGATCCCCACCTCTCCCAGATGGCCACCCCATCCCAGAAGTGACGCATCTATCACTACTGTCATATCTGGTTGGGGAAGAGCAAGGAGTCTGCATCTGACACAATCATGGTTTGTGAGCCACCAGTGCAGGTCTTTTGCAGTTCCTTCTGAAATCTGGACCATGTTCGAGAGATTCTCCTGATGCTGCACCAACTGGAACTTCAGGTTCCACTGCAGAGCTCGCATATACCATCTGGCATGTGCACTAGCAGGATGCAGGAGGCAATGAGGGCCAGCAGCCTCAGAGTCATTCTCACCGAAATCCAGGATAGAGGCTTAAACATCGGTATCATAGCCTGAATATCGTGGACATGGTGTTCAGGAGGATAAGCCTGAAACTGCACTGTGTCCAGACAATTCTGGACACAGTGCAGTTTCAGGCTTATCCTCCCATCTCCAATAAAAAGGGACTGTCTGAGAGGGAGTCAGGTGTGATTTCAGTACCTTTATTGTAAATCCAGCAAATGCAATAGGTTTGCTGAAGTCTGAAGGTGGTAGTTCACAGCCTGGGATGAGCGTCCCTTCAAAGGTCAGCCGTCGAGATAGGGAAAGACTGAGACCCCTGACTTCTGCAGATGAGCTGCGACCACCGCCATCACCTTGGTGAACACCCGAGGGCCAAAGGGGAGCACTGTGAAATGAAAGTGCTCATGGCCTACAGTAAACCACAGGTAACGTCTTTTGGCAGCCAGGATAGGAATATGAAAGAATGAGTCATGCAAGTCCAACTCTATCATACATTCTTCTTGGTCTAGGGCAGACAACACCTGAGCCAAAGTGGGTATCTTGAATTTCTCCTTTTTGAGGAAGAGATTAAGGGTTCGGAGGTCTAGGATAAGCCGAAGACCCTTGTTATTTTTGGGAATCAGAAAGTAGCGGGAATAGCAACCACTGCCTACTTCTGATATTTGAACCCTCTCCATGGCTCCCTTGGTCAAGAGAGCCATGACTTCCACACATAGCAAGGATGGATGATCCTTTGTCAGCCGATCATGTGTATGCGGAAGAGGGGGAGGGAAGGCATAGAAGGGGAGGGAGTAGCTCCACCAAATGATCTGCAAGGCCCACCTTTCCAATGTGAGGGACTGCCAGTGATGGAGATGATGGACACCCATGATATTTCAGGGTACGATTAGGAGAGCTTGGATGCTGCAGCTGCTCAGGGGTTGGTGGGTGTGGCAGACCTCTGGCTACCTGACCCACGGGGCCAGTATATACCATACCTGCATCTACATATAGCTTGGGGAGCTTGAGCAGGACAGTGGCTGGCATAGGGTTGTCACAATAGAAGGCCCCTTCCGTAACCATGAAAGAGGTGAAAGGCACACTGGGGATGTGGGGCCACTGAGAAACCTAAGGACTTGGCCCATAGCCCGAGATTCTTTAAATCATTCCAGTGCAGAGTCTGCCTTCTCTCCGAAGAGACTTATACCATTGTAGGGAATGTCCATAAGGTTTGCCTGGATGTTCCCAGAAAAACCAGATGTCCTCAGTCACGCGTAAGTTTGTAGCACCAATATCGATAAAACCGCTCTACCCAGCAAATCGGTTGTATTCAAACCACACCTAATAGTGAACTTGGCTGCATCTCTCCTATCCTTGACTTCTTGGGAGCGAATGGTCTTGGCCTTCTCTGAGACCTGCGGCAGCACTTGCGCAACCGTATCCCACAGCATGTGGGAATAGAGGCCCAATAAGCCTGTGGTGTTCACTGACCGCAATGCCAGGCTGGTGAAAGAAAACATCTCCTTGCCTAAGTTATCCTGCCTCTTGGATTCCCTGTCCGGGGAAGCAACAGGGAACACACCATGGGAGGCTGAGGCTTGGCCAACCAAGCTCTCAGTGATGAGATGTTGGGTGAGGAAAGTTGGGTCCCCAGGTGTGGGGTGATGGCAGCAGGCAATTGTCCTGTTCACAGGAGCCCCTGTGCTCCAGCCAGGACTTCAGCCGCCCTCTTCACCACCATGGCATTTGATGCTCCCTCTTCCATAGCCACAGTAGCTGGAGAAAGCAAACCAATATCTGAAGAAATATCCAATCCACTGGCATCTCTCAACTCCTCACACTTAGCCATGTTTGATTCCTGGCCCTCTAGCTGGTATTCTAAAGGGTCCAGCAACCCCTTCCATTCTTCCCCAAGGCCTAACCCTTCAGAATAGGGCTCAGGCATTGACCAAAAACACGTTAGTCCTGTTGACACCAGAATAGTCGTCAGTCAACTCTATTCCGGCTCCGTGTCAGATCACTGGCAGCACCAGGGGCATCCGAGTCGGGACCAGTGTCGAGGAAGGTTGCAGTGGCATGACTGGCACCGGCCTGGATCTGTGATCAAATCCACAAAGTCTCATCTGAGCCAAGGCTGGAGCCGTCAGGCAAAACCTGATGGGGCCCCCTCCGATCCAGTGAGGCCCGAAGGCATTACAGAGGAGTTTCCCAGTCAAATAAGCAGCGCATGGTCTCGTAAAATTCTTGTAGCTGGAGTCGCTCCGGCTCCCCGAGAACTTGGGAGGTGTAAAGTCAAACTTGGCGACAGCTCCGCAGAGCCGTGCCTCGAATGCTGATGTTCCTTTGTTGTTGCGTCGGCAGATGGGCTAGGAGAGGTCAAAGTATACTTCTTGTGCTTCTTGTGCATCTTGCCCGAGTGTCCTGATGACTTGGAGTGGGACAAAGAGGACTTGGGGTTCTTGGAGCAGTCCTGTGACCAGCCTTTCGATTGAGACTGAGACCTCCTAGGGGTTGTGTGATGTGATTTTGCCTGTTGGACTGCTAGCAGCATCAGGGACCACTCTCTCAAAGCCTTTGGGTCTCATGGCCCGGCAGTCTAAGCACGACTTGAAGTCATGGTCACGCTCAAGACACCACAAACAGACTAAATGAGGGTTTGTAATTGACATGGCATGGTGACAGACATCACATGGCTTAAAATCTGTCTTCCTCAAAGACATCCTCAGCACACCAGGAGGTAAAACCTCAAAAGAGAATTTGACATAACATTGAAAATATTCTGTCAAAATCAGAAAGAGGGGTAACTCTTCTCCCTATGAGTGCTAACTGGTGTGTAAAGAAAAGAACTGAGGTCAGCGTGCCAATGTGGCACCAACGTCACTTCCAGGTGGACGACATCAACAATGCCACGTGGAGCTTATAAACAACACCACGCAAAAATATTCTGAATCCAGTCTGACACCTGGGAAATTCAAAGGTAAGGAATCTGCAGCTCGATGCCTCTATCAGATGTGTTTCTACTGACTACACATGAAAGAACAGCATGGCATAAATTGTGTGTGCCAATGTGCAGAAAGTAATATTTTATTCATTATCCTTGTTGAGTGAGGGAAGTGGCAGAATGACCCAGACTAGGCTTTGCTTCTCGTAAGTCATGGTCCTTCCTTACACTCAAAATCTGCATATATATCTTGTGTATTTAAGTATGCATGTGTGGGGGCAGATAGATAGATAGATAGATAGATAGATAGATAGATAGATAGATAGATAGATAGATAGATAGATAGATAGATAGATAGATAGACACCAGTGAATATAAAGGTTGCCCAATATCACAGTATAAAGAGCATCTGTAGTAATAAACATATTTATATATTCAGTGCAAATATCAAATTCCATGTTATTATTGCCATGTTACAGTGAAACTGACATGAGAAAAACAAATCACTTTATTGCCTTACAGATTTCACATTACAATGACTTTGTACAGATGTACTACTCTTCTATCCAACAAGAGGCCTCTTGAATACAAACTTTCGCCATGGGCCGGTCAGCGGAGCAAACCAGTTTGAGGCCCACAATTAAAGTTTCCCAGGGGCAGGGCCATCAAGTCTTGAGAGGTTGGAAGCCCGTGAAAAATTGGGCTCAGTGATTGAATAAGGCTGTTCAAAGCTGCCAATCAGAGGACAAGGCAGCAGACACTAGAAAGGTCTAAAGGGGGTGGGGGATGGATCCCCCAACAAATACTGACCACGCTTCATCGATGACTACCCATTGCCATCAGAGATGCCGTGCAAGAGAGTGATGCTTCCCCTCGCAATGGATGGTACATACTGGGCTGAGGACTTGTACATGGTCAGGACGGAGGTTTGTCCCTGGGGAGCACTCCTGACCAAGAGGCACTTACGTAGCGGCGGGGCAGCGATGTCCAAGTGTGGGTGCCGATTTACAGCTGCAGGGCCTGAAGTGCAGACGTCCTGAACATAAGAGTTGAAGTAGCGGCAGCGAACAGAGCGAAATCGAGGGCAACAGTTCCTCTTTGGTGTGGTGAATTGCTGCGGTGGGTCAAAGCACCTGCTTCACAGATGTGCGATGGGTTGCTGGGTCCCTGCAGGAGTCAACTCGGGTTTCCTGATGTATTGGCATCTGGGACCTGAACAGTGGTGCCATGGAGCTGGATTGGTTGATCTGCAGCAGCAAAGGTTTCATAAGGCACCTGGAGCCGGAACGGTGTTGCTCACTGAGAACCTTTTTAGGTTCACAATATATACATAGCTACGGAATAGTAACTTTGGCAGTGTAACTGGTGGTAGCAGTGGCTTCGGGCAGTCATGTTGGATATAGGAGTTAGGCGCTCATCTTGGCTTCCTTACCTGTCTGGTAATCCTGTTTCAAATATCTGAATTATTGGGCCCCCTCGCTAGGTCTGCACAGAGCAGTAGTATTGTGCATGCCTTCAGCTACATCTGTTTTAGTGGGGTGGGGGGTGGGGCACAATAGCCTAAGCTGCTGACTCTTGTGCTGAGGAACCAGGTTCAGTGTCAAGCCAACAGTTGCCTTCATGACCTCAGAGTGGGCGTAGACGTCTTACAGCTAGGGACAAGTGAGCCCTTTCAGGATCAAAGGTTAAGGTTAGGGATGGGAGTCCTAAGGCAAGTAATGCTATCAGAATGGGGGAAGTGGGACAAGGCAGAAGAGTGGACTAGGTCTCTATCTAAACAACTCAAAGGAGGAAGGGGTGTCTGGCCATTGTCTTTAAGGCCAGCCACCACACATTGCTCCACAAATATCTCTTCAATAGTTCTTGTGCTATATTTTGGAGTCCCATGTGGTCTAGTGGTCAAGACTTCAGACCCGCACACTGAAGATTGAGGGTTCTAATCTAGGTGTGTCAGTGGCCAGTTCCCTGCTCCATCATATTTTGTACTCAAAACATAAGTCTGAAACTTTTCACCTCCCTGCGCTCTATTACGCCATAGGAGCTCACCGATTCATCATTGCCTTCTGACTCAATGCTCCGGCGTTTCATCCACGCAGCTGATTTTAGACATTGTTTACTGATACTAAGAAACAGAATATGTGTGCAGAGGGGGAGAGTTTATGGTGCACACTGACGCATTTATTAACAAAACGCAATCTCAGCAACATATCACAAGTTAGAATTTGGAGAAATCTGCCAGCAGTCCATGCGTCAATTGATGTCATCAGTTTGCATGCAGGTGGGTTTTATTCAATTGAGTGCATCAGTGCTGCAGAGAGCACTGACAGCATGCTGCAGCAACTATTTTAACGTTCTGAGATGTTAAGATTGGGCATGTTACATCCGCAAAATGTCATGCGGATACCTAAAACATTAAAGCCAATACAGGCAGTTGCATTACTGTGCCAAAAAAAGAGGACACAAGAGTGCTTCAGACTGCAACAAATTTGCTCAAAAAGGGCCTTGTTGATGTAGCATAAAATGCGCTTAAATACCAGAGGCCAGAATACCTGGAGTGGCAAACACCCCTTCACCCAAACTCTTAGCTGCTGGGCCTGCCCCCGCTCTGTGCTAAGCCCTTTTTGGCTATTTGGAGTAGTTTGCGCTTAGGTCTTCATAACACTTTGTCCATATAAGCTATACACACCAAGTTTTTGTCCCTGTCTTCCAACATCCTAGGGATTCTAAAGTTAACCAAAGTTTGTGGGTTCCCCTGGAGGAGACCAAGAAATTAGCCAAAACACAGCAAAAATGTAATTTACAAAAAAAGAATGATAAAAAAGGGCTGCTAAAGAAGGCTTGTGGTTTTTACCCCTGAAAATGGCATCAACAAAGGGTTTGTGGTGCTAAAATCACCATCTTCCCAACTTTCAGGAACAGGCAGACTTGAATCCGAAAACGAAATTTTCAATACAATTTTTACATTTTACTGGGACATACCCCATTTTTACTATTTTTTGTGCTTTCAGCCTCCTTCCAGTTGGTGACAGGAAAGAGTGTGAAACCAATGCTGCATCCCAGAAAAGTAAACATTTCTGAAAAGTATACAACATTCTGAATTCATCAAGGAGTCATTTGTGCAGATCCTACAAGATTTTCCTACAGAAAATAACACCTGAAAAAACAAATATTGAAATTGAGCTGAAAAAAACAGCAATTTTTTCCATATTTTACTCTGTAACTTTTTCCTGCAATGTCAGATTTTTGAAAGCAATATACTATTACGTCTGCTGGACTCTTCTGGTTGCGGGGATATATAGGGCTTGTAGGTTCATCAAGATCCCTAGCTACCCAGAGCCAATAAATGAGCTGCACCTTGCAATCAGTTTTCATTCTATACCGGGTATACAGCAATTCATTTACTGAAATATAAAGAGTGAAAAATAGGTATCAAGAAAACCTTTGTATTTCCAAAATGGGCAGAAGATAAGGTGTTGAGGAGCAGTGGTTATTTGCACATCTCTGAATTCCGGGGTGCCCATACTAGCATGTGAATTACAGGGCATTTCTCAAATAGACGTCTTTTTTACACACTGTCTTACATTTGGAAGGAAAAAATGTAGAGAAAGACAAGGGGCAATAACACTTGTTTTGCTATTCTGTGTTCCCCCAAGTCTCCCGATAAAAATGGTACCTCACTTGCGTGGGTAGGCCTAATGCTCCCGACAGGAAACACAACATGGACACATCACATTTCTACATTGAAATCTGACATGTTTTTTGCAAAGGGCCTAGTTGTAGATTTTGGCCTCTAGCTCATCCGGCACCTAAGGAAACCTACCAAACCTGTGCATTTTTCAAAACTAGACACCTAGGGGAATCCAAGATGGGGTGACTTGTGGGTCTCTCACCAGGTTCTGCAACCAGAATCCTTTGCAAACATCAAAATTTGGCAAAAAAAAACACTTTTTCCTCATATTTCGGTGACAGAAAGTTCTGGAATCTGAGAGGAGCCACACATTTCCATCCACCCAGTGTTCTTCCATGTCTCCCGATAAAAATGGTACCTCACTTTTGTGGGTAGGCCTAGCGCCCGCAACAGAAAAGGCCCCAATACACAACGTGGACACATCACATTTTCCCAAATTAAACAGACCTGTTTTTTTAAAAGTGCCTAGCTGTGGATTTTGGCCTTTAGCTCAGCCGGCACATAGGGAAACCTACCAAGCCTGTGCATTTTTTTTAAACTAGCCACCTAGGGAAATCCAATATGGGATGACTTGTGGGGCTCTCGCCAGGTTCTGTTACCCAGAATCCTTTGCAAACATCAATATTTAACAAAAAAACACTTTTTCCTCTCAGTTCTGGAATCTGAGAGGAGCCACAAAATTCCTTCTACCCAGCCTTCACTCAAATCTCCCGATAAAAATGGTACCTCGCTTGTGTGGGTAGGCCTAGTGGCCGCGACATGAATAGATTACACAACAGTCAATGTTTGGTCCTTACATGAGGCAACTGTTGACCCTGGGGTGATCCATTCCTGACGCAGGCACTAGGTACAGGCACTCAAGTGGGGTAGTGTTTTTATCAGGACAGGTAAGGAATCACTGGGTGGTAGGAAATTTCTGGATCCCAGCAAATTCCTGTAGTCTGTGTGACAGAAATGCCAGAAAAAATAGAGTTTGTATTTACCATTTCAGCTTTGCAGGGTATTCTGGGTAAGAAAACTTTGGGGAATCGACACAAGTCACAACTCTGTGGACTCCCCCAGATGTCTAGTTTCGAGAAATGTCTGGGCTTCGTATGTTTCCCTATATGGCTACCGAGCCCGGGACCAAAAACACAGATGCCCGCCTTACAAAACCAGTTTGTTTTGCGATATATAATTTTGATGTCTCCACAATACGATTTGGGCGGTGGAATTTGCGGCTGAACTAAATTGGGGAGCTCCCAAGAGAGCACTCTCTCTCTGTGGTTGCCACCGCATTCACCTGCTCTCTGGGTTGGGCTAACACGCTATTGTCCCGTTGCATAGACTGTGCTTGCGAAGGAACAGCAGGACTGTCCTCATCACCTCCCTCATAATTACTGGAAGAGGAGTGATCGAATGGGACTCCCCCGACTGAAAAATCACTCCCAGAGCCTGCACCATTGTCCTCTCCCTCAGATGCTGTCTCAGTATCTGCTGTTTCAGTCTCTGATCCTATGTCAGAGCTGTCCTCTATAACCCGAGTGGGGGCGTGAGCAGCAGTCATTCAATGAGATGCCATCTCTGCCACTGGCTATACTGTTGCTCTAAAACACTAGCCTATGTAGACAGTCACAAAATTGCTGGTGTGTGTGTGATACGTGCAACAGTAGAGGTCCGCTTACCTTCGCTTCTTCCCTCAATTAGCACGTTCTTTCAAGACACTCAAAAAACACCTTGTCACATACCAATTGTCACAGTCTTTAGCACCTCTAGCGCCCAGTCCAATAATCATTACTGGTGCTCCCACTCCCATGTCGTCCTCCTCGGATTCCCTCACTACCACCCAGCAAAAGTGCCCTTCATCTCTCCATAGCCGCTCCCCCCACATACATTTCATTTGTATTATAGCGCAGATAATGGCTGATTTTACTAATGTACTCAGCTATTTACATAAAATACAGATTTGCTCTTTGCAGAAGGCATATAAACCTTCTGCGCTTCTTTATGGCACCAAAACTGCCACTAGACAAAAGTCTGATCCTTTTGTAGCAGAAACATTATCACAAGACATACTTGATTTTTTTATTGCTGCCTAAAAGCTACAGTTGAAACGTGTCAGTTGAAGTATGTGCATCGCTTTGAAGACGCAAGCTGTAACTGCAAGACAACTGGTGGCAAATATATATATATATATATATATCACTTTTATATGTGGGTCTGGTTTTCCTG
Source organism: Pleurodeles waltl (assembly GCF_031143425.1). Lineage (NCBI taxonomy): Eukaryota > Metazoa > Chordata > Amphibia > Caudata > Salamandridae > Pleurodeles > Pleurodeles waltl. The sequence goes on along the minus strand of NC_090438.1, from coordinate 622,032,530 downwards.
AAAACCACACATGCATTGACAAAAGTAATCTATATATATATATATATATGTGTATATATATAATGAAACAAAACGGTCCTCATTATGGTGCGCATTTCATGCCGGTGCAGGCGTGAGGAATAGACCTTTCCTCCAATTTCTATTCAAAACAAACTGCTGACAGCAACTGTAACGCCGCATCATTTGGTGATTTATATGACTGCAAATAAAAGAGTATAATAATAACTCTCCTGGAGTGCAGCGTTACAGTTGCTGTCAGCTGTTTGTTTTGAATATATATATATATATATATATATATATATATATATATATATGAAAACAATGTGGTCAAAAGGTTGCTGGGAGGTGCACTCCACTGCCAGTGCCAAGTGACGGAGAAGACCAATCTCGGAAATATTTCACATACAAAAGATTTCACCGCACTCCATGAGGTACAAATTCATGTGTATTATTGCAAGCAACAGCCACCTACGCGTTTTGACTCTCCATTAGAGATAGATAGATATAGCTACGTAGATGGATATATCTACATAGATAGATATATCTATATCTTTCTATAGATCTATATGTATATAGATCTATATATTTTTACTAGTTGTATGGTTTCCTTGAGGGCCATAATGGCCCCCAGGGAAGCCATACAACGACTAAAACAATTATTGCCCCCACAGGGGGTCGCCCTGCCCACGGGTGACCATCTGTCAATTTATTTTCTTTTTTTTTTAAACAATTGGGCCCCTGGGGGGGCGCGATCACGCCCCCCCAGGGGACACCTACCTATATTCAAAAAAAAAATGCCCCGGGGGGGCGTTTGCCAATGGGGCCAGCCCCACCCAAGTGAAATCCCTGGTGTCTAGGGGGGTTTCCCGGCCCACGATCACAGCAGGGAGGTAGTGTGGGCGTCAGCCAGTGGCCGACACCCGCACTCAAGGGGTTAAGGAATGTCAAAGAACTGTTGCACCAAGGGGCCGAGCAGATAGGATGCTCCTCTAGCATTCACCCCATTATGAACTGCACGTGACATCTTAATTTGAACCAGCTTTATGGCAGGCAACCAATGCTGTTTGTCATGTCTGCATATTTCAATTGCATAGGCAAAGTATCAGATAAGTAATTCATCTGAGTTGCAATTAGTGTGATGTTGTGTTTATAAGTGTGTTCAACCAGCAACCTGCTCTTGGTATCCTCTCGGGTGATCCAGCAGCACCCACTCTAGATAATAATACGTGACGAAAGGACCATGAGGATCCCAGACCCTGGTGTGCCTTGGGATGTCTAATGGCAGGGACACCAAAATGAGGCAGCAGAAGTAACGGGGTAGCGGTGCACATAGAAGCTCTCAAACTAGTGGAATACCCAGGAGCAAATAGGCCCTAGCAACAAAAGGGGGAGCTTATATTGGTCGTGAGACCACTGGAATACCACTGTGCTTGTGAACTCTAGCAGAGAAGGAGGTACCTCTTGATGAAAGGGGAGATAACCGTGGAGCAAGGGGAGAGAATGCAGTGCCTTTCAGTCTGGGTAATCAGCGTTGTCTCAGGGCCTGATTAACATCTAGTGGTTCTGGGCAAAGCAGGTAACTGCACATGCCTGCATAAAACACGAACGTCACATTCGTTAATCCAAATGGACCAAAAAATGCCTTCTGGTGGGATCACGGATGGGTCTAGCAGCTTAGTGGAGCAATGCGTCCATGGCGGGGACCCCTTGTTTTGAGTAAATATCTTTTTATTTATTTGATAAATACATAGAAAAAAGTCCTAACATTGAACTGTATGCACAGATACGTAGAGTACAATATGTTATTTGTTATCCCATGGAACTCTGTATGAGCCTGTTGGAAAGTGATAGAGCGTTCCGTCCTAATAAATTACCTGTATCTGGACGCTCTTGGGTCGATGAATCTTTTGACCAAGTGGGGCTCTCTTCACCCGAGAGTAATCAATTTAATCAAATCAATAATCAATAACGAACATAAGCAATGCCCTGATCAACATAACACTTCACAATTAATCCAGAAAACATTTCGGCGAACCATGACCTTTCGGCCATGAATAACCACACCAGTTTATTCAAAATTAATGAATTTATTTCCCTATATTAACAAAGCTAGCACGATATAAATGTGTCTCAACACCAAATGATATATGTAAATGAACATTAATGGCTGTCCATAACGGCGAAAAGATGCAATCTATGCAGCATTTGAATAACAATGCATTCGATGATAGCAACGCAAACCACTAAAATGATAATCTGTAATAGGCTAATTGCATATATTAGTCAGCATAACAAGGTCTCAAATTGCATCGTGCAACAAATGAATCCTCATCTAACATCGAATTAGCATCTGCATGTGGGACTTCATGCAAAAAACAATTTAGCAACATTAATTTGGAAAAACTCCTAACTAGGGCTCATATAAAAAATCAGCAGTTGGTTACCTAAAAAGAAAACACAATGCAAGTGTACATTTTATCCTTTCATATTTACCAAATTCAATCAGCATTCAAAGAAGTCTTCGTCTCACAGGTACCGGTTGATCAGCATGGGACGGGGGTAAAGGGGCAGGGTGGACGGGGCAATTGCCTCACAGCGGCAAGATAAAAGGACAAAACTACTACTTTATGCAAAGGGACGAATCAAAGTTAAAGTCTCTAGGGTGAGAATTTCTTAAAGTCTCTTTCTCTCGATTAGAGAAAGCATCAAAGTCTCATTCAAAATGGCGTCGAACATCAATTGGCATCGTAGAAGATGGCAAAATGACGAGGTCGGCAAGATGGGCCATAATGTCTGCAATGTCTAATGTCCTCAATGGGTGCAATGGGTAATGGCCGCTTTCTTCTTGTGCACCAGGTTTAAATAATCAACAGTTCAAATCCAGTAGGGTCTTCCATTGGAGGGTTCATAGGTTGGCTTCAAATTGTCCAATCAAAACAACAATTTACAAGCTTCTACCTAGGCCTACATTATCCTTGGAGTCGGGAACGTAAGTTGCAACATATTTTACCAATTAATTCACTTTCAGAGCTTCCATTGTCTGCACCTGCAGATTGACCTTGGAGCAAAGAAGAAGATGCCAGGCTGGCACGAAACCTTAAAGATAAGCATGTGAACCGATCTCACTGGAAAAGTACAGCTTCAAGCAAGAATACACGTTTTATTAGCACATTAGAAAAATACGAGCATCTAAACCGTGAGACAAGGCAACTAGGCCGAAGCCTCCACTAAAGTTATGCTAAGTTAAAACATTTCAAACAAGCAAATCATGGCACACGTTTACGGTTATGTCAGATTAGTACAATTCTAATACATCACGTTATATAAAGCACGCTTATAAATGTTGGCGAACTACTCTGAGGGCACATTTGTCCCCGTACAATCTTTATTAGTTCGGTTAAAGTCACACTTGATTATTGCAGCACTACGTTTTATGCGCTAATAAATGTAAAACCTTTGTTTCTGCGTCATCAATCCCTCCTCTGATGACTATTTGTCATCACACAAAACCATTCCCACAAATTTTTTTCCATTAAAATTCTGTCAGTTCTCTTTGCCTTTTAGTTCCCCTTGTTCTTGCCTTGTATTCTTCTGCCATTCTTTTCATTATTTTCTCTTCCTTCCTTCTTTTAATTTTTTCCATGATCATTAGTATTCCCCTCTTTATTCCCCAAATCCCAAAGATGCAAATTAGTACTATTAGTATTCCCTGTATTATTTTTAGTAATATTCCATTCCAAATGCCACCAAGCCAATTTCCCACTGAAGCAACTCCCTTTCCAACCTTCTCCCAAACTCCTGGTTCTTTCAATTCCTTCAAGTCTGCACTCTCTTTTGTTAGATTTGCAAGCATTGTTTTAATCTTCACACTGTTGTCTGGTATATACGTGCAACAGTGACGCGCACCAAGCATTTTGCAAACGCCGCCATCCTTTGCTAAAAGAATGTCTAGGGCAATCCTGTTTTGAAGAGTCATAGCTCTTTCCGCTGCAAGTTCAGCATCCATCAGGATTATAGCACCTGAAAACTTTGTCAACATGTTATCCACTATAGTAGACAACTTTCTTATTTTGATGGAATTCAACACAACTCCCAATGACGGAATTATGGCTCCAAATATATCTCCTACCACAGCAGCTGCGGTCTCTCTTTTCTGGATATGATGAGATCCAGACGTCTTTGGAATCACCGATAGGTCATCCAGTTGATAAACCTTTGGGAACACTATACCCAAATAACATCTCCCCCACCATCCCTTTGGAAGACGATAATAGGCATTATGCCCACAAATGTAATATACACCAGGTATGACAGGGTCAAGTCCGTTCAGCATGAATGTCCATTTGGCCTTAAAGATAAACGTATGTTTACATTCACTCGCTCCCACGAAAATGTTATCATAATAAGACTCACCACGATATATACAAAATTTCCCTACATGCCAAGCGTCTAAAGCTATTTTTCCTTGTGTTTTTATTGCGGCAAAAGCATAATTATCTACTGAAGTCCTCTTACTTAGCTCTTTTTCTAATTTTGCATTCATTTGTGCCCTTCTATCATCTGTGCGATCTAAAAAGCTTATTTCTACTGCAGAGAGCGAGCAGGTAAGGTTTTCCCTATGAGCGTGAGCTGTTTCAAAAGGTTGCATTGGCTCGAAAAATTCCCTCATTATTTTAGCATCCCAATCTTTAGCAATCTGTCTTAGTTGCGTTATTATAGGAACATATGCAAAGGTAACATCATAATTTGAATAAAAATACTGTATGTTAGTTTGACCATAAAATCTAGAAGTTACTAAACTACATGTAATCCCATATGTAAGAGGCATGTGGTGATAAGTCACCCCTTCCGTTACCGATGTCGGTATCTGTGTACACACATAACAATCTTTCGCATCCATAGTCTCAACATATTCTGTTAGTAGGCGATAGAAAACATTATACGAAAGTTCCTTCTTATCGTGCAAGTGTCTCTCATCTAATTCTAGTCTTTTCAATGCGGTTAGTTCAGTGACAATAACAGGAGCAGAAGTAGAAGCATCAATTTTCTCATTCTCACCCTTACCACACGTTGCAAGCACTATTGCCATTATTATTAGTACACATGCAGTTATCAAGCCTATACACGCATATTTACAATATTTCACTCTACTGTTTTGTGTAGCGTACTTAGTCATGATCTGTATAGAATCAGAGAGCTAGAAGCACTTATAAAAGAAACGATTTAGCAAATTGTTACAAAGCTGAACGAGCGCAATGTTCACACAGTTTTCTTCAGGAGCCCAGTCACTTATCGGTTAGCAGCATTTGTCTCAATTCGGCAATAACTCAGTCTTTTATCAGTTAGCAACGTTGTCTCAAATCGGGTTTAAGAGTCAATCAGGTTATCAAAGTCTTATCAAGTTAGCAAACGACTCATCCGGTTTAGCAATGTCTCAGCTGGTTGTATCACGTTAGATTATAGCAAGCAATGTCATTTATCACCTTTTCAATCAATAGTGTCCATAAAACTTTTCTTTTCTATTGGTATCTCTTCTTCTTCGTTCTCGAGGCTAAGAGATACAAATTCGTCGGTCCAATCGTCATTGACTACATATGCCCATTCTGGACCGGAATATCTCCTGTTTGGTATCCTTTTCCTTTTCAATTTTGCATCTCTCTTTGATTCTGTCTCACTGGTACTTTCCTCTTTGGCCAAGTCTTTTCCTTCACTCGATGTTGGTACCACGACAGACACTTCCTTTTTTTTCTCTTTAACTCTTGGCCCTTCACTGTCGTTCAACGTTTCTCTAGTCCTTACTTTTACTGGTGATATACTTGGTCTTCTCTTTGCACTGTGTCCACTTGATGGACCTGCGATCTCTTCTGAAGAAGTTTGAACAGTTTCGTTCTGTTCTGCCTTGTCCCCTCCCTCTGGGAAGTCAATCAGGTTTTCCTTTTCTTTTTCTGTACCGTCTGCTTCTGGGAAAGCCCTCCTCTGATCAGGCTCTCCTGCTTCTTCACCTCTTTCGAGCCCTTTGTCACCGTTACTTTCTTCAGGCTCTTTGTCACTTTCAGCTGCTTCGTCGCTGTCTGAGGCTCCTCCTTGGCCTTCCCCAAGTGAATCGGTTGCTTCGTCCTCAGAGAATATTTCTCCCTCCTCTATTTCTGCCTGTTCGCTTCTAGTTCTGTTTTGCTCTGCCTCAGCGCTCGGCACTTTGTTATCAGGTACTGGCAGTTTCAGCGCTTCAACTTCCTCATCTATGGGACACAACACTTTCTTTGTATGACTGGCGTGGATCCAGTTGGGAACTCCCGCACACTTCACAGCGGTAGTGGTCGTCAGGATCACTTGGAAAGGGCCTTTCCAACGGGGTTCCAGACACGACTTCCTCACGTGCTTCTTTATCACGACCCAGTCACCTGCTTTCAGTGTGTGTCCTGGACCTTGGATCGGTGGCAAGGTGGTTACTTCCACCTGGTGAGAGAAAGAGCGAACCACGTCAGCCAGACCCTTGCAGTAGTCTAACACCATGTCATCTGTAATATTCAAAAGCGCGTTTGCGGGAACTGCAGGAAGTCTCATGGCCCTGCCCATGAGAATTTCGTGCGGGGACAATCCAGTCTTTCTGTCAGGGGTGTTTCTCATTGACATTAACACCAAAGGCAATGCGTCAGGCCATTTCAAATTTGTCGATGCACATATTTTCGCCATTCTTGATTTCAGTGTACCATTCATTTGTTCCACCAGTCCTGAGGCTTCAGGGCGATAGCTACAATGCAGTTTTTGCTCAATGTTCAGCGCTGCGCAAAGTAACTTTATCACCTCGTTATTGAAGTGACTTCCCCTATCTGACTCTAAAGAGATCGGGAATCCGAAACGTGGTATCAACTCCCTCAACAATAGTTTTGCAACTGTAAGGCTGTCATTTCTACGTGTGGGGTATGCTTCAATCCAGTGACTAAAAATGCACACAATCACCAACACATACTTCAGACCTCCATGCACAGGCATCTCAATAAAGTCCATCTGCATTCTGCTGAACGGGCCACCCGCCCTGCCAATGTGGCTCACGTTCACAACCGTTCCCTTTCCTGGGTTCATCTGCTGACAAATGACACAACGATGGCAAACTGCTTCTGCAACTTGACGGAATCTGGGGTTAAACCAATCAGTTTTGAACAATCTTATCATGGCATCTCTCCCTAGGTGAGCCTGTCCATGATAGAACCGCGCTAGCTGCGATAAGAGACTATTTGGTAAAACTAATTTTCCTTCATTTGAAACCCATAACTCATCTGGTCTCCTTGTACATTGTGACTTAATCCAGGAAACTTTTTCATCCTCCCTGACGCTATTCTGTAATGCTTTTAGCTCATCCATTGTATCCACGACCTTCAAGGCAAATGCTTCAGCTGGTTCGAGCTCTGGCTCACTTATCAAATTCCATTCATCCCTGAGCAATATACAGTTCAAGGCACAAAATCTTGCGACTTGATCCGCATATGCATTTCCCAGGGAAACATAGTCCTGTCCTTTTGTATGAGCACTACACTTTACCACTGCAATTTCGGCTGGCATCTGAATGGCGTGTAACAATTCCCTTATTCTCTCCCCGTTTTTCACTGGGGACCCTGAAGAGGTCAGGAAACCTCTCTGTGACCATAGTTGCCCAAAGTCGTGCACAATTCCAAACCCGTACTGACTGTCAGTGTAAATGGTAACCTTCATCAATGTAGACAGTTGGCATGCTCTTGTAAGGGCTACAAGCTCTGCTACTTGTGCGGAATAGACTCCTTGAAGCCAGGACGCTTCCAAGACACCTGTTACAGTACATACAGCATATCCTGCTTTCAAAATTCCCAACCCATCTCTTAGACATGAACCATCAACAAAAATAATATGGTCATTTTCATCAAGCTTAGTATCCCTAATATCAGGTCCGGGTTTTGTGCAAAATTCAGTCACCTGAAGGCAGTCGTGCTCGACGTCTTCAGCGTTCTCAATTTCAGCATTTTCACTGGGAAGCAAGGTTGCTGGATTCAACGTAGTGCACCTTTTCAGCTGCACATTCGGTGAGCCCAGAATTATTGTTTCATACCTTGTGAGTCTTGCTCCAGTCATGTGTTGCGTTCGGGAGCGGGTCAAAAGTATCTCAACTGAGTGAGGGACCATGACTGTTAATGGGTGTCCCATCACTATTCCTTCACTCTGAGTGAGGCTGATACCAACTGCTGCTACGGCGCGCAAACACCCTGGCAGTGCTGCTGCAACCGGATCCAAAGTAGCTGAAAAATACGCTACTGGTCTGTTTATGCCACCATGGGCTTGGGTCAAGACAGACAAGGAACACGCATCACGTTCATGACAAAACAATGTGAAAGGCTTTGTATAATCAGGCATACCTAAAGCTGGAGCCCTGCACATGCATTCTTTTAATCCAATAAAAGCGTCCATCTCATCTCCTTTCAGCTCAATTTCATCCAATGCATCCTTCTGGGTCAGTTTCAGTAAAGGCTTTGCTAGAGTTGAGAAGTTGGGAATCCATTGGCGACAGTAGCTCACCATCCCCAAAAACTTCCTCACCTCCCTCCTCGTCTTTGGTGGACTCATTTGAAGTACACTTGTTATTCTTTCCTTCATTATTCTCCGTGACCCTTTCTCTATTTGATGACCCAAATATTTCACTTTCTTCTGACAGAACTGCAACTTTGAAGGAGACACCTTGTGTCCATTCCTTCCCAAATGGTTCAATAGGGCAATGGTGTCGGCTGTGCAGTCACTTTCTGTCTTAGATGCAATCAGTAAGTCATCAATGTACTGTACTAGGGTTGACTCGAATGGCAATTCTAACGCTTCCAAGTCTTTCTTTAGAATCTGATTGAAAATTGACGGTGACTCCGAAAACCCTTGAGGAATTCGACACCAACTGTATACTCTGTCTAAGAATTTGAAACAAAAGAGAAATTGGCTGTCCTCATGAAGAGGCACCGAAAAGAATGCTTGTGACAAGTCGATGACTGAGAACCACTCGGCATCGCAAGGGACTTGAAACATTATCACAGCTGGATTCGGTACTACAGGGCAGCATTTAATTATGATGTCATTTATTTTCCTCAAGTCCTGCACAATTCGGACCTTTCCACTCGGCTTTATTAGTCCCATGATTGGTGAATTACATGGACTGCTTAATACTTCTTTCAGTACTCCCTGTTTTACAAACTCGTCAATGAGTTGGGCGACTTTCATGAGGGTGTCTTGTGCCATATGATATTGTGGGGTCTGGGGAAAGGTTACATTGGGTTTTATGGTCACTTTCACTGGTTCCACTCCTTTCACCAATCCCACCTCTTTTCCTGTCATATCCCACACTTCCTTTCCGACTGTTTCCCGTAATTCAGCTGGAATATCTGCTTCAGTTATCATCGGAAAAAGGGTAATCAGAGGATATTCTTCATCGACAGTTTCCATTTCATCCCCTTCTACACTGTCCCCTTCTTCCCCATCACTGCTCGTCTGAATTCTAATTCCATCGTTCGAACACATAATCGAACATCCCAATTTGCACAATAGGTCTCTCCCTAACAGTGATATCGGGCTTGAGTCACATACCACAAAATTATGTGACCCTTGATAGTTACCAATTCTGACTTGTACTGGATCTGTGATTGGGTTCGTCAGGTGCCTGTTTGCTACTCCCACTACTTGAACTGTTCTCCCTGAGAGTGGCAAATTTGGTACTTCAATGCTCCTAACAGTTGAGCGTGTGGCTCCTGTGTCAACCAAGAATGAAACACAATGACCCATAACTCTTCCCTCCACATACGGACCCTTTTGATCAACTTCCAAGGACGCTGCAAGCACACAATTTCCCTCCTCATCTGAACTTTCACTCTCCCATGCATTGTTTATTCCATTCTCACTGTGTAATGGGAACTGTTGTACTGTGCCATTTGTATTCATCACCTGACCCGAGACCTGTGGAGGAACCATCACTTGCTGCTGACTCATTGGTGCCAAAGGTATTTGCATTTGCTGATTAGGTACCATGGGAAACTGCTGTTGCATTGGCTGCATTTGCGTCATCTGCATACGGGGCATCTGCATCTGCTGCGGCTGCATGGGCTGTAATCCTTGCAGCTGATTTACGGTCTGGAAATTTGGGTTTGGACCTCTCATTTTCGGTCCCCTCATTGTCTGGAATGCATTGACATCATTGTTTTGCTGACCAACACCTGCACCTTCCTGCATCACCATCGGGCACTCGCGTTTCCAATGCCCGACGATTCCGCACACATGACACGGCATCACCCTTTTCATTGACTGCACACCATTCGGAATCGCAACAGTGTTCAAATCCGGACCATTACTCCCAAAGCCTCCTCTGCCTCTGCCTCTCGCCTGTGGCTGAAACACCATGTTTCCCTGCGGCTGCGGCATCTGCTGTTGGAACCCTTGCAACCCTTGCAAACCTGTCTGAGCTGCTTTAAGTTGCATCACCATCACTTTCTCTTTCAACCTTTTCTGTTTCACTTAAATTTCGTCGCTACAGTATTTGGCATAATTCAACACCTCATCAATCGGTTTCGACTGCCAACAAATCAAATGCGTCTTTATCATCTGACTTATCTCTGGTCTCAGCCCTTCCACAAATGTAAACACAAAATGGAGCATGTCCTTCGCCTCTATTGTTTCCGTGCCACTGTAGTTCTTGAACGCCTTCAACAACCTCTCATAGTAACCATGAATCGACTCTTTAGCCTCTTGGGCAGTCCGATCAATCTTCTGCCAATCCACATTTTTTGCGGCAACCTTCGTCTTCAAGTGCTCAATCACCTTATAGTACAAGCTCATTACCATAGGTGATGGTGCACCCGTATCCCTGTCTCTCTCTGGTTCACTTGTCGGCCAACCTACAGCCCTTTTGCAGTCTTCCCACAAATCTGCCGGAACCACAATCTCAAAGAGGGTGTTCAGGTCTTCCCAAAGACATTTTGCAAGCTTCACAAACCTATCAGTCTGTTGATACCATTCAATCGGTTTCTCTCTCAGTTTGGGAAAATCATCCGTAAAAGACTGAATGTCGCTCCTGTGCCACGGTACATGTATTAATTTTCCCCCTGCTGTCTCCCTCATTGGTAACATAGTTATTGCATCACTACTCTGTGGTCTTTTCTCCTTGTGCTCTGGGACACTGTCTTTCTTCTTTTCCTTTTTCCTTGCCCATCTGCTCTCCCATTTGTCTAAGCACCTCCACACTTGTGCACTCTGCAGCAATTCTCTAAGGTGCGTTTTCATGCCTGCTGACCTCATGTGTTCAAAGTCTGTGGTCCCGAAATCCAATCTATAGCTCCTGCTCAAGTGTTTTGTCTTGTCTATCTCAACCCCGTTTTTGTCAGCTATTTCTTGCAACCTTCTATGTACCTTGTTCACTTCTCTCGTAATCCTGGGACATAGATACCTCAGCTCTTCTTCCGAGTAGGACTCTAACCTATTCAAACCCATAGTCCCTTCCACCAATTCTTCTGCTTCCATGTTCAACCTGACCTTATTCAGATAGTCTTCTCCCTTCCCACTGGCTGAGCTTTGTGTGGAATTCAGACTGTTGAACCACTGCGTCAGCTGTTGCGCATTCAACCCCATCAGTGTAGCATTCACATCGACTGCCATTGATGGTTGCAGCAACTTTTCAGTGTTCGATGATAGCGGTATCATCAGTGGGGGACTCGACCTCACCACTGTTGACTGAGCACATATGGGACTAAACTCCATCAAGGACCCAGATCCAGTCGGCAGAGCCGCTATCGGAGTTGTCTCTGGAGTGTTTTCTATGCACCTCCTTTCCGTCCCACTCTGCACCATTGATCCTTGACCGCTCATACCTGAGTTAGGCTGAATGTACAAAGGTACCGGTGGACCTACAGTAATGGGTAGGGATATCGCATCTGGGTTCTGTCCATTCCCCAGGTTCTGAGGCATGTTCATTCCCACACTATGGGTCATCATTGCCGGCATGCCCATCTGACTCCCCGTCATCTGAGCATGTGCGGTTCCCCCCTGCATCTGCTTTTGAGACATCAAAAGCTGGGTTGATTCAGCTTGTGCCAATGTTGGGTTGCGACCATTCTGTACTCCCATTACGGTTGGATCTAGAATCATTCCCGTACTGTTGTCACTGCTGTAGTACCTTGGGACCTGCGGCTGATAATTTTCTGCTGTTTTCAACATAGGCACATCTGGATATATTCTCCTAACCTGCGGTATCTGCGGGGTAAACAGTAAACTCGGGTCCTTAGATCCCGATGGCGTTTCTGAATTCGGAGTTTCATTATTCTGTACCGGTGCCGGAGGGGCAGAACTGGTACTTGGACCTTGTTCACTCTCTGCATAAGGTGGTGGACGGTCGTTCAGCAATTGCATGATGAACTCCTCATCCTCTGACTCGTCTTCTCTCCTTAACTTTTTCTCGTCCTCTCTATCTTTGGAACACCTCCTGTTTGTCTTACAGGTAGCTTTCTTGCCTGTCGCCTCTTCTTCCTTAGCAATTGCGGGAAACAATTTTATCCCCTGCAATATATCTGACCTCCACACCTTCTGTGCATTATCCCACCTAGCGTCCGCTAGTGTCTTTTCTACCTTTCTTATCCTGGTCTCGAACTTCTTTTGCTGTTGCTGTCTAGCCATTAGTTCCCAAATCGCTAGAGCCTCAAACTGTGCTGGCCTTGGAGGTACCTTCATGTCGTACATCGCAAATCTCAAATTCTCTAGGATCCTTATATTGAATGTCCCATGGATCGGGAACGCTACGCTCCCATGTCTCTCTGTCAGCTTGTGCCATTGCTTTAGCCAAAGGCACGGAGCTACCCCCCTTTCCTCCATTACAATGTAAGCTGGTGTACCTTCGGGTGGCGTCTCCTCTCCTACGCTCGCTTTAATGTAAGACTCCCCCTTCATCGCACTCTTTAATGCTTTAAAAAATTTCATTTTCTCGTCTTTTATTTCACAAAGTTTGTAATCAATAAGTGACTTTAATTCCCGGAATACTCTTCGCTTGCCTTTCCCCTTCCAATCGAGCCCCACGGACTGCGTCCAATCCGTGCGCGGCCCTTCTCTGCAACCAACCTATCCCAGCGCGGCTCCTAGTGACGTCACACTCACACACACTGCGGCTGACAAAGCCTCGCGGCTTGTCCTCCTTCACTCAGCTCCTCTCGTAACAACTTCTGGCATGTATCGCGAGCAACCAAATAATAATAAAACAGATCTGTCGGTTTACTACAGGAAGGGTAACACAATCGCTTCAGGACCTTAGGGATTTTTCACTAGCCTCGGCAGTTATTCCATCTTTCTCGGTCCCCACTTTCGCAAGCAAATCCTGACCCGCAGACTCTGCTCTCAACTTGTCAATGATCTATTCTAGTGCACTTAGAATTTGTCAAAGCCCGAAGTCGAAGTTTTCTTTCACTCCCTTAACACACATACCGACTCGTTGACCACGCCCGGTCAACCTATTAAAACGACCAGACCACAACATAAAACAAGTGTCTCATACACTTTTCAACATACTCCGGAGTCTCTTGACCTCGCAGGGCCCGTCTCAACATCAACAACCACGTGGACATTTTTCTGCACAAAGCGCCACATGCACATGAAGTTCGACGACTTCCCTACTCTCACACTCGGAGTCGCACCTCCGCTATTCTCTAAAATCCTCGCAACCTTTTCAAACAATCTGCGGCAATAAGCTGTGCAAGCGCAAAACCCTGACTTCACTCATACCGTCACTAGTACCGCCAACGCCGATTTCACACCTCCATTCTCTCCATTCGCAAGCTCCGAGATCCCGGGAAAGTCGCGGGGGACTTAGGTCATCATCATTCTCTCAATCTGTTTTACCCAAGAAAAATCTAATTCAACACCATATACCTCTCGAGTGGGGTCTCAAAGAGCGCAACCGTTACCTCTCGAGCGGGGTCCCAAAGGGCGAAACCGTTACCTCTCGAGTGGGGTCCCAAAGGGCGAAACCGTCCTCTGCTACCATCTACTGATAGAGCGTTCCGTCCTAATAAATTACCTGTATCTGGACGCTCTTGGGTCGATTAATCTTTTGACCAAGTGGGGCTCTCTTCACCCGAGAGTAATCAATTTAATCAAATCAATAATCAATAACGAACATAAGCAATGCCCTGATCAACATAACACTTCACAATTAATCCAGAAAACATTTCGGCGAACCATGACCTTTCGGCCATGAATAACCACACCAGTTTATTCAAAATTAATGAATTTATTTCCCTATATTAACAAAGCTAGCACGATATAAATGTGTCTCAACACCAAATGAGATATGTAAATGAACATTAATAGCTGTCCATAACGGCGAAAAGATGCAATCTATGCAGCATTTGAATAACAATGCATTCGATGATAGCAACGCAAACCACTAAAATGATAATCTGTAATAGGCTAATTGCATACATTAGTCAGCATAACAAGGTCTCAAATTGCATCGTGCAACAAATGAATCCTCATCTAACATCGAATTAGCATCTGCATGTGGGACTTCATGCAAAAAACAATTTAGCAACATTAATTTGGAAAAACTCGTAACTAGGGCTCATATCAAAAATCAGCAGTTGGTTACCTAAAAAGAAAACACAATGCAATTGTACATTTTATCCTTTCATATTTACCAAATTCAATCAGCATTCAAAGAAGTCTTCGTCTCACAGGTACCAGTTGATCAGCATGGGACGGGGGTAAAGGGGCAGGGTGGACGGGGCAATTGCCTCACAGCGGCAAGATAAAAGGACAAAACTACTACTTTATGCAAAGGGACGAATCAAAGTTAAAGTCTCTAGGGTGAGAATTTCTTAAAGTCTCTTTCTCTCGATTAGAGAAAGCATCAAAGTCTCATTCAAAATGGCGTCGAACATCAATTGGCATCGTAGAAGATGGCAAAATGACGAGGTCGGCAAGATGGGCCATAATGTCTGCAATGTCTAATGTCCTCAATGGGTGCAATGGGTAATGGCCGCTTTCTTCTTGTGCACCAGGTTTAAATAATCAACAGTTCAAATCCAGTAGGGTCTTCCATTGGAGGGTTCATAGGTTGGCTTCAAATTGTCCAATCAAAACAACAATTTACAAGCTTCTACCTAGGCCTACATTATCCTTGGAGTCGGGAACGTAAGTTGCAACATATTTTACCAATTAATTCACTTTCAGAGCTTCCATTGTCTGCACCTGCAGATTGACCTTGGAGCAAAGAAGAAGATGCCAGGCTGGCACGAAACCTTAAAGATAAGCATGTGAACCGATCTCACTGGAAAAGTACAGCTTCAAGCAAGAATACACGTTTTATTAGCACATTAGAAAAATACGAGCATCTAAACCGTGAGACAAGGCAACTAGGCCGAAGCCTCCACTAAAGTTATGCTAAGTTAAAACATTTCAAACAAGCAAATCATGGCACACGTTTACGGTTATGTCAGATTAGTACAATTCTAATACATCACGTTATATAAAGCACGCTTATAAATGTTGGCGAACTACTCTGAGGGCACATTTGTCCCCGTACAATCTTTATTAGTTCGGTTAAAGTCACACTTGATTATTGCAGCACTACGTTTTATGCGCTAATAAATGTAAAACCTTTGTTTCTGCGTCATCAATAGTGTATCTCAGTATATATATATGGGTGTCACAGTTGTATCGATATGTTGTATTTGCCACTACTGTTCGTTTTTTATGTCCAGGTTTGTTTGGTGAGTGGTGGTGTTATTTGTAATGCGTCTACCATACAGAGCTCAACGTGCTGCTCTTTTTAAAAAATGGCCTTTGCTAGTAGGTGTTTAGTGACAAAAAATAGCATCTGTTCAACGCCAAAATCATGAATATATGGAACTCAAGGCAAGGCCACCAAAGAAATGAAAAAGGATACCCCGAAACCGGGACCCATTCAATGTGAATGTCAGTGATTCAAGTCTATGTAAACATGCGGCTTCCAGGGTATGTATGATGGGTTTTCAAGGCAGTCGTATTTATCATGTCTTGAGTTACACAAATTGGCTCTGGATGCTCGCAACGAACACGCATATCAAAGGAAAGTGCCCCTCTGACAGCAAGCCCTGCTGAGAATCTCCACGGGAGGGGGGTCACTGATGCCCTTGTGCTTGTGTGTGCTTATCCCCCAAGGTACAGCCAAGGGGTACTGTATTCAGGATATATAACAAAGGAAAGCCGCGCTCCTTTGTCATAGCCACAGTGACGTGTGGGCCTGCGTGCGCGTGAGTTCCGGCTTTTGAACACGAAGGGGCGGAGGGATATTCAACGCCTTAGGCCCAGTCCGTCAAGGATGAAACCGCTCCACATTCCAAAATGCCCCAATGGCCCATCCGTCATTGCTAACTGAAACTGAAGCTGTTGACCTAAATCTGCTGTGGAATAACTTCCTGTTAATGGATGGGAAGGCATTATGAGCGTGCTTTTAAAATATGACTGGGTTCAATTCAGCGAGTCACTGTAGGGATTCATCAATCAGCACCCCGTATCCCGAGGACTAGCAGAAGAGAATAATCCGTTTGAAGTGGCTGGAATGGCCCACGAAATTGTTTAAGTTAAACAGTGTGGCGAACAGTCAAAGTGAATCTAGGGTTCTGGTGTGTTATCGAAATAAGGTCGCTTGGAGATTTCATCCATTGTGTTTATTTTGCGTTTGGAGACTTAGGTATCATTGATTCAGCAGATGCAGTAGCCGAAAGGTGGGAGGACTCAACTGCACCCCAATTATAGCAGTCTTTTCATATCCAAACGGAGGCCCATCAGAGTTAGGTATCATTGGTTCAGCGAGTGTGGTAGCTCAAGGGTGTCAGGAGTCAACTGCACTCCAATTATAGCAGTTTTTTCATATCCAAACGGAGGCTCATCGGAGGACCATTTTCCTTGCTTGTATCAGGGCCCCTGGCAACCACACCATGCCAGTGTTGCTGTTAGGAGCGTACGCTATGTATGAGGGAAGTTATTCTGCATTTGCAGATAGCGTTCTACACTATCAACACGAATGAGGCGTTCCCTTCTTCTGTGGCTCCAAAACACAAATACAAATTCGTAAATTGCACTAACAAGTGTAAGAACTTGTTTTACATCATTTTTTGGCACGTGCTGTGCTTATATAATCCTTTCGATAACCGCAACACAATGAGCATTGGCCTGCAGATATTGCCATCTGAAACTGGGTGGACAGGAGAGGATGCCTTTAGCAATCAATAGGAAAAGTGAAAGAGTAGAACATTCCACACTCTAGGCGCACCATCGGAAATTAAACAAGCATTTGCAATGCAACCGGTCTCGCGTTTGCTTGAGCTAGAGCAATTAGCATTGTAAACTCCTAATCAGACTTTTCTTGCCACATGTTGACCTCTGATGTTTCCTTATCGCTGTCCTCTTTCTCTTGTTCTGTTTCATTTTGAAACTAGAATGTTTTCTGATATATGCTGCACATTATATTTGGGACGTCATTTCACCTGCCATATATTATAAGAACACTATATGTCACAGAGGAGTTGCTTAACCATACAGAGGAACAGGGTCGAAGGCTGAGTTCTTTGATAAAGTCATGGAGTTCCATGGTGACTTACAATATTCTTAAAACTTTCATAACGTGGGTATATTATTCCATATAATACATGGCCACATCACCACCCTGGCTCCAAATCACTTAAATCCATATTTTATTTTTGCTTTTTCATATGAAAGAGACAATATTCTTGCAAGCATGTAGAACAAAAGTGGAATCTAGTATGACATTAGACACATCAAATAGCAGTTAGGAATTATTGCAAAAATATTAGAATCAGTTTAATAAATGTAATTTAAAAAAAGTTTTGAGACTTAAAATGTGCAGAAAAGGGAAAGTGATTCTGTTTCCCATGTATTAACCTTTATTTGGCAAAAAAAATCGCCATACATTTCTTCTTTCTGCTCATCACTCTTTGTCTTAGAAAAACAGATCATAAGAATGAAAAAACAGTTTTTGTTTTCATCCATTATTGACACTGCAAATGCAATTATGTTCTATGACCTGCCTTTTACCTCGGCTACTTGCTCTGGCAGTAGGCAATATTGTGTCAGAACTCAACCGTAATAACGTTTTACATTTGCGCAGCTACCTCATTTCATTATTACAGGTGACGTTACAAGTCGCCTGTAACAAATAAACTAGAGGGGGGATAACATACTGGGATTGCAGCTTACAATGTATTATAAATAAATACAGCTACAAACTTCTAATGGAAAGAGATGCTGCTGCAAGTTTAGAGGTACGGCTGGTGGTTGTTCCCAGTGGTGTAATGAATCTTGATGGGGACCCCCTGCAAAATACATGAAAGGGGCCCCCATGCTCCTGACACAGTCAGGAGCTGTGAGGTAAGGGACCTGCACCTGTGCACAGTGCAGGAGGGGGGCCTCTCGCACCATGGGGGCTGTGGGTGCTATTTTTGCACCACTGGTTGTTCCCACCTGAGACTTGAGTCTTTGGAGGCAAGATTGTTGATGCAAATATACTACTGACAACAGATTAATAGCAGAATCCCCTGCTGGCCAGCTATGTTACAAAACCCTTTAGCAGCTCTGCCTTTATACTGACAGCTAAATTTCTGATGTTTCCCTAACAACAGAATCTTGAATTAGCATAGTAAAGAAGGTGCACCCAACCACCACAAGTTCCGATGACGTTAAAGAGTGTCTAAGTCCGTAACTGGATTTGCTGTCTTGACTGTCCAAGTCCTGTCAACACAATAGTCACCAATTTAACGCTTTCTGGGCAAGGCAGGGCACTCACTTCTGGAAGACTTTTTGTAGCAAGAAGAAAGGGTCATCACAAGAATTTGGATGATGCAGCGTCCTCATCCCAGCATCATTCACTACTTATACCGTGGGCCAGAGAGGTGATAATTGAGGCTCTTAAAGGTATGTGTGTTCTGGTCATTGACCCACTTATACTGCAAGCCTTACAAGATGTTCCAATCTGTCCAGTTGAGGTTCAATAGAGATCCACTTTAGTGACGTTATACAGGAACACAGCATACATTCTCCACTACAGGCACTATTTGGAATTGTAGATGTGGTTACTATGCTCTCTTCAAATTCATACAGAGCACAAGACCTTATTGATTAAAGGATTCAGGACCAGATGTACAGAGGCTCATTTTCATTGCCATTGCCTATTCCTTTGGAACCAAGTCGGAGACGACGCACAACATGGTACGCACTATGTGGAGGAGAAGGGTCAAGGAGGCGTGGGGTGAGCAGGCTAACAAGGAGATGTGGAGACGTGCAGGAAACACCGTTCAGCCTGCTTTTATTGCCAGAGGTATGTGGGGTTACCGGCTATGACTGGGGGCGTTTGAAGCTATTTTGCCCACTTCCCGACCCCATGGACCCCTCCTGCCTGAAAACGCGCCCCTACCTCTGCTGGTAAACTGCCAATATCTGCTACTAGCTGCCAACAGCTGATTAGTTGATAAGTTTTGCTTCTATATTGCTTCCCCTACCGCCTACTGCCTACCACTTTTTTGCTGATACTGATATTTCTTACTGATATTACTGTCAAGTTGCCATTAGGTTCCAGTCACCAAGTTGCAGCAACGGTGTTAGGGGGGCAAGGCGTCAAGGAAGGAATTTGGCAATTGGCAGGCAGTTGGGCCTGTGTTATCCTATGACAGAGGCATGGAGCAATACCCTTGTTATATGGCACGTGGCTTTCACTGATTTCAGTATGCCTGTTCTCCTGCCAAGAGACCCCTGGACCAGGAAGGAGAACAGAGGTTGGAGAGTGCCCCAGTATGATCCAGGTAAGGCCAAAAGAAAGGGGTTGGGGGATGGAGCGGTAGCGCAGTGGGTTTAGGTCCTGCTGCATTGGTGGAGTCCCGGGGTTGCAGAAACGGTCCATCTAGGTTCAGATGTGGCTTGTGGCCTGGGTGTGTTACCTCCCCGCACTGCCCCAATTTGGCCTTATGTGCCTACACGCTTTGTTTTGGCCCCTGTATGCCCTCTGGTTGATCTTTTGCTAAAATATACTGCTCTCCACACTGTATTGCACTGTGCCACCGCATTATTAACTCAGGATTAGGGGGGCTTCCCCACTTTCGCCCTTACAATGGCATATTACTAACGGTCAACATGCTTACTTTTTGAAAACCTTGACTCCGTCGGTCTCTTACGCTGTTCCTGCTCTTGTTGCTCCAGTGCTTGATGATTCATGTGACGTGTGTCTGATTAATAAGTATGCAGGTTAGGAGTGTAGCGCCTCAGTTGGCCCAATCTGTCCCTAGGAGTTCGTTCGGCTGTGTTTTAGGGGTAAACAATTACATTGAAGAAATTGAGCTCCAGACGTGTAATTCCTTGTACCCTATCCTAGAAATCTAAATCAAAGAAGACAGTTGGTGGTAACAGAAGTTGTCAAAAGCAACTTCATATATCTCAGTCTACCATTTCTGGCTTCTTTTTGGAAAATGCATAAAGTTATCTCTCATGAAGTAGTGCTCTCATGAGGTGGTGGAAGCGTCTTACTTCTATCATCCTGAATCTCGATCTATGACTGCTGTTTCCCTGCTCCCCGCCCAGTCAAGTTCAAGTTCAAAGCAGGCCAGTGACCTTTTGGGGCGTTTGGTAGTTTTCACAGCCTATGCAGGCACACATCTTGCTTCCACAGCACTACCTTTGGAGGAAAAACCAGCAGCAGCTCCCCTAGTTTCTAAGTGTGGGAGCTATCCTTTTGATAGCATCCCAGGAGAATATCCTTCAATTCCCTCGCCACAGGGGGCCTGCTGTGGGGATCCCTCTGCAGAAAGAGCAGCTTCTACTGCAAGCGTAATCTGCCATAAAGCTGCTAAAGCTGTGAACAAGGAGGTGCTGCTTGAGGAGGATTTTACCTTACCTGACATTGATATCGACTTTAAGTGGGAGGAATGGCAGGTGCTTCAAATAGCTGCTCCCCAGGAAAGCATTGGGCAATGGGGGTCTAGTTAATATAAATCCATCCATCTGGCATTCACGTCCATTTTTCTTTTTCCTCACCTTTACTGAAGCTCTTCTCCTCTAGGGGTGGTCTCTTTCTGATTTAGATCATGACGTTTTTCTCCCAAGCCCACAATTGAACACATGCAGACCTTTTTTTGTATTGAAAACATTTTATATTAGATACCATCTTTATTATAAAAAACGGTATTAAATTCTGACCATGTATTTGAAATGATGTCAGCAATTATATTGGAGGTGCAGAATGGAAATTAGGTGGGCCTCTCTAATTTGAAACCGAATGCAAGTTCCTTTGAGGTAAATGTAAAGTTAATGCGTAAAGCAATATTAGTTGAGCCTGTTGGAGGACTAAGGAATGCCTTTGTTTAAGCTGGCAAGCCAATGAGACGTGATGTCTGCCAAAAGTGGTTCTATTCCCAATAATGAGGAGTTGTGCTTAAATATGTTGTTTGTGGACTCTAATAAACCTTCTTCAGACACAACGAAGGCAGAGATATTCCCTATGTTTAAAAAAGGGATTACAACATTTATCAGAAAATCTGGAAAGATGGAAGTTGTATCTCTGCTAGAAGTAGTGTCTGAAAGGAGGTTCAAAATGAGTAATTCTTCTATAGTGTATATAACTCTGATCAGGTGGTAAGCAGCTCAAAGTTTGAGTCTAAGGTTGAGCCTGTCCTGGAGAGACAGAAGGGTGCTGTTAAGAAATAGAAGAACAAAAATATTAGAAGAAGTTCTAATTGTAAAATGAAACAAATTGCACTTCCCCAACAACCTGGACTTGAAGAATCTTAAGGAGGGGGGGGATAATGGTAATGCCACCGGGAGTTAATGTCTCTACCACTCCTCCAAAGCAGATTCTCTTGATTGAGTGCATCCCCAAAGAGGAAGAGAGGGTGGGACCAAGTCCAACCGATTGCCTTCTTTCTTCTCCTCGCCACCAAGGCGCCCAGTGTTCTGTACCGTGTTTGCCGTTTGTCGCATCAGGAGTGGAATGGGGGAGGCAGAAAGTATGTCTCCCTTATCCCTGACAAATGTAGAGGGGAAGAGCCCTCTGGGGCTGCTATGAATTCTGTTGGGCTGCTCAATGAGGGAAACTCCCTTTTAGGCAGGGTAAATATGGGGGTTCAAGTGTCTCAACCTAAAATATGCAGTGTGAAAAAGATAAGAGCATTCACACTCCCTCTCTAAGGTAATTTTGGGGCAAATCTTTCTGCTCCTAGGACCAAGGACACCCGACGGGAACCCTCAAATGGTTTCTGTCAAAGGAAGTGCCTAGAGCAGCCCTCTCTATCTACCTCCTTACATTTTATTTTGAGTTTTGATAACGAGTCCACTCCAGTGAACAGAAGTTCTATTCTGAATGCATTTCTGGACATTCGAAGAATTAAGGTTGGTGAAAAGTAGTGATATTAAAAATGTGGCTACCCACACTTCTGCATGACCCTTTTTTTCAGAGTCACCTTTGGTTATCTTGCGATTGAAAACATGGCTTCTTCTTAAAAAGAGGGATTGACGTGGTTGCTCCTGTTGAGTATTTGGAGACCCCCGCCCCACATTGGAATCTTACAAAAGTAAATTGGTCAATAATGGTTGCAGTGTTAGGGCCTGGCAAAAACAGTTTAAAGAGGAATCCTAAAGAAATGGTCTCATTTAGAGAAGGGGGGAGTGTAATCAAAATAGTGGAGCATCCCCCTCTTACACGAACAATTAGTAGTCATTGTAGCTCGGGTGAGCTATTTTTGTCATGGAACATTGCCGGGCTGGGTCAGGATGAGATAAAACTAAATTTCTTGAAGTTTTTTAATCCTTTAATCGCATGGTTATACAAGACCTGGTCATGCACTGAGCTGGTTTCTGCTGGCTATTTTGTATTTTCCTCTAATGCAAGGCTTGCTGAATAGGGGTACACCAGTGGAGAGATGGCAAGTCTCCTCAAGAATTCGGTTAACTTAAACCAGGAAATGTTTATTCATCCAGCGCCATGAGACCTTTCTGTTTATATGCTCTTTATAAATTTGAGTAACAAAACATAACATAACGTAACATTACATAACATACCATAACATCCCTCTAATTTATGAATTTATCTGAAATTGGCTTTTCAAGATACAAGTAGAAGTCCCTCCACTTTTTTATTAGCCAATAGGTGCTGAACTGATCCTGAACTACTCGTGTTAATAAAATCCGCTTAGCTAGAATTTTCTGCAATGAACCGATGGACAGGAGATGAGGACTAGAGTATGTATCAGACAAGATGTACATTCCCAGGACTCGAACAATAGAGACACTGACTGGAGAAGAAGATGCAACATTTTCAATACCTGATGAGCCGGATGATGAGGACATTGTACAGTGAACCAATCGACACCCTGAGAACGGCGTAATATTAGAATTAATAGATTTGTAAAATAAAAGTTATTGGGTAGGGGAACAACAGGTGATCCCCTGACCAATTAGGAATTAGGGGATAGACTGGGCAACTTTATTATAATGTCATGACAAAGGGGGAAAACTTCAGAATAGATGTTGGAGGCTAGGCGTGGACGTTTGAAGAAATCTGAGATTCTGTCATTGGGCTCAAGCTCTTGAGAGCCTGATGTGTTGCTGATCGATTGATGACCTGAAGACGAAGACTGGCTTTGTTGCTGATCCATACTGTGGATAGGTAGCTATGACAATGTTACGGATTAACTATTGTGCCTTTTCTTTCTAGGTACCAACTACGCTGTGTTATAGTTTTTCTCTTAGCTAGATGTTTTTCCAAATTCATGTTCTAAGCTGTTTTCGCATGAAGTCCCACATGCCAATGCTAATCTATGTTAGGTGGGGTTCTGATTCTGAGACATTGACATATACAGTGACAAATGATTGATGGACTGATTTGCTGAACTCTGCTACTCATGTTAACATATTCATCATTATTGGCTTATGTTGAGGCATTAGAATGCACGGTTTCTCAAGTTCTGATTAGGTTATGTTATTGGTGGTCACTAATGAATTAATCTTCAGTGGATTGACTAAAGTTTGAATTAACCCTATGACTTAGTATTGTAACTAATAGGGAAATAAAATTGATAAAACGTATCATTGAGGTGTGGTTATTCATGAAATGTTGACTAATGTTTTGCTTATTGGTTATTGGTTTGTGTATTGATTATTGATGCACATTAGTTACACCGCAGCTAGGATACTCCATGCGAATCAAAAGGTTCATCGACCTATACGCGTCCCCTTGTAAGCTTACTTACTAAGGACCAGGTACGCTAGCAGTACCATTGTACAAAAAGGGTCTCAAAACCTCCCCAGCAAGTTTCAGGCAGATAGCACTGCTGGATGCGACTGGTAAACTTTTTAGCAGGAGTGTGCTATGTTATTTGCAACAATGGGCTCAAGATCATACTATCACTCCTCCAGAACAAGCTGACTTTTGGGGGAATCATAGCACTCTTGACAACATAGCTATCCTTCAAGCGATAATTGAAGTATGTTCTTTCTCTTGGGGTATGCCTGTTAACACAGCATTAATTGATTTCCCCACTGTCTTCGATAGAGTTGACCATCAAATGCTGTGGAAAAAGCTCTTTTCTTTGGGTATCCCGCACCATTTACTAAGACTTATTATGGAATTGCACTCTGATGCCTGGTGTCAAATTTTGATGGGGGGACACCGGGCCTGTTGTGTAAGGTTAAAAAGCCAAATGGGCTAAAGCAGGGTTGTGTTTTTGCCCCCTGTTATTTTCCCGGTATATTCATGATCTTTTTAGAACTCTAAATTTGGTGAAGGGTGATCATCCAAAAACTGGCCCAATGTCCATCGGTTCCCTACTACATGCTGACGATGTTGCCATAATGGAATTAACTCCTAGTGGCTTACAACGCCATTTGCCTGCATTGACAAATCACCCAGAAGCCCACTTTCTGAAAATAAATGTAGCCAAAAGTAAATTTTTTATCTTTTGTCAGAATGCCTTAAAAATGAGGTAGAAGTTTAATTGATACCTAGGCTTGGACAAATTAGAAATAGTTGACTCGTGTTTATCTTAGTAAGGTTTTTTCTAAGGATGGGTGGGATAAGGAGCATTTAACATTTTGCTCAAGTAGGGCCCTTTCTCAAGCAAATGCCCTTAATAGATTATATAAACTTGTGAGAAGTGTCATTTGGGCATGTCCTGCCAGTTTACAGGGTTAAAACCTCCCCTTCAACTTGCTATGCTAGCGAAGTGTTGGATATGAGACTTTGGGACTCTTTTGAGTGGAATGAATGACAAATATTTAATCATGTATGCCATCTCAATACTCTGGCAGCCCCTCATGCTCTGCATGTGGAGTTTGGTTTATTGGCTTCTTATTCTTTGTCTTTGGCTGTTGTGCTGAGGTGGGGAAACTCACTTTTGTGTGGTGAGGAGGGAATACTGCTGGCAGCTTTGAAGTGCAAAATTTTCTCTCTTCAAAAATAAAAGTTCACTTTCTGTAGGTCCTTTGAGCAGGCTAGAGAAATCTTTGGAGCTCGATTTGAGTGTAGACGTCCCTATGTCTAAATCTGCTCTAAAGACCCTTATAAAAACATGTTGCCTATAATAAATCAGGGCAGACACATTTCCTTATGCCAGTCAAGCCTGCAGAATTTAGTGGTTCAGGAGAGTTCTTTGGTGATTAAACCTCAGCCCTTTCTAACCTGAATTAGCCTCATGGGGTCAGAAGGGTTATACTTTTAGTGAGAATGGATTTGCTTCCCCTCCGCATTAAAACTGTAATCTCGGATAAAGTACCAAAAAGAGAAAAGAACGTGCAAGCTTTGTCAACAACATATTCGAAACCTTAATCATGTACTGTTTTTTTGTCCTGAGTTACTAAATGCACATTGTCTCTTTTAAAGCCTTTGTTTCTTAAACATAACATACACACTGCCTTAGAGGCTTGTAAGTCTATACTATTTCCACCTAATGAAACATTTGTTAATAATCAATTCTTTAAATGTCTTTGAGAATATAATATAATGTCTTTGAGTTGTTTAAAAATATCTATTTTAAGAGCGTGCAGGGGTCCCAGGGACCACTACCTACTCTTAAAAAACAAAGCTTAAAAGTAAAAACAAAATTCAAAATGGGCTGCATTAAAAAAAAAAAAAATTGCTTTATTAAAAAGCAATCACAGACATGGTGGTCCACTGACCCCAACTGGTTACCATCCCTGAGATGGTGGCAATTCGTAATGGGTTACAAATTGAGACCTACCTCATTAATATCCATCAGAGAGGTCAATTTGCACACTACTATGAACAGCTCACTCTTTGGCAGGTGCTTTGACATGTTATAAACTGTCAACTAAGACATAGACATACACTGAGAACAATTGAGAGGTGTGTAAACATTAAATCAGATCACAAGACTGACCAAACACGCCAACACTATATCAGTAAGGAGAATCCAAGTAATAGAAAACTAATTTCTCTCTATATTTCAGCTAGAAGCATTCCATCTGAAGGATAGTTCAGCCAGAAGCAATAAGAGATCATTTTTCTCGACATCATGTTCACCTCCTCCTAGAGTTCTTGTCTGCAGCTATTCTTTACTCTTAGGAGATGTACTACTAACATGACCTTTAAATGGGGCAAAGCTCTACTTCCCACAGTTCAGAAGCCTCACTGGGGAAAGGTAATGTGTTTATCCCCAAGAACTCCCTCACTTTTTTCCATAAAAAATAGGTGTTGTGAGTTTCAACACAATCACAACTTTCTTGTCATACAAGGATGGGTGGTGAATTTAATATCGGAAATTGTATCACTTAAAGCTTATGTACCACTTCATCTCAAATACAGAACTTTAGCACTTAAATGACAGGGGCTCTGAAAGCCTACCCCAAACCAAATATGCTAATTTCTGTAAGTAAATGGTTCAGCAGACATGGGAAAGGTGCATGCCTGTGCGATCATAAATAAAATATATTAGCAAAATCACAGTGGCTTATTTATGAACTACAATCTTAGGGCCCTCTTCACTAAGTAGATTTACATGTGTAGATTTACTGACTTTAAGAAATTGGGTTATTGGTTGAGAAGGGAGGGGTGGAAGCTCCACTTAGGCAACAACCATAATCCATGCCAGATGAACCACAGAAGTTACTAAATTAACCCTCTGGTAGTTTGGCACAAAACCAGTAAGTTTTAATTTAAGATAACGTGCAAAGTATTTATGCAGCATGCAAGCAGTTATTAAGTGAAAACATAATACTAGAAAAATCAAAATTTTGACAATAGAATAAGTTTTAATGAATAACAAAAATTCAATCAGTAGAACCAGATAAATTGAATGTAACGATTTTAAGTCCAAATAGCACCAAAAGGATCAAATTGCCAATTGTGGGTATCTGGTCATGATGGATTGAGAAAAAGTCACAAGTTCAGACAGACCACGACCAAGTACAGGCCGAGCACATGACCGAGTTTGGCCCTCATGCCCTTGATACAGGGCTCGTGCTGCATTGATTTGTGAGGCTTTGTGTTGCTCTGCATTGGTACCGATGAAACTTTCAGCTGTGTGGTGGGTCTTTTGTGGGCTTAACATTGCTCTACGTCAGTTCTGATGAAGTTCTCAGCTGTGTGACAAGGCTTTACAGGGCTTCCAGTCACTCAGCATCTGTTCTGATGAAGCTGTCAGCTGTGCTGCAAGGCTTTGCAGAACTTTGGGTCGCTCAGCATCGGTTCTGATGAAGCTTTCATTTGAGTGTCTTTCCATCACTCAGTAGCAGTGCTGGCATCAGATGAAGCTGTCAGCTGCAGCTGGGCTTTGTGGGGCTTTGCGTTACTTTCTGCTAGATTTGATGAATTTTCAGGTAGGCTATTAATTACATTTTTAATAAATGTCAAAAATCATCTTAGAATGACTATTTGATTTGTTTACTGTCCACAGGTAGCAATAAAGGCTTCTAATGTGCATTAACCAGCTACTGATCTGCCAGGGAAATTAGCTTGTGGTGGATAGTCACAGAAGGAACATGCCAACTTTAAAATCACACATGTACCTCTTTCATATATCAGACACCAAAGCTTTGGTCAAAAAGGCAAATTTATTGGTGGCTTTTTGAGAAGTAAAATCAGGGTTTATGAATTGTTCAAATATGTTCTTTCAACTCATTTGTCAGCAGGGCTTTAGTCTGCTGTAGTTATGCTACACATGGTAGGCCGGAAGCCATGTTTTCCAGGCCAGTACTGTGGATGGCACCATAGGCCCTGGAGTTCAAAGTTGGCATTTAACTACCAGGCCCTGGGTGTACTTTCTACACCATATACTAGGGACTTAGTGTCAAATTTAAAATATCAATAAGGGATAACACTGTGTAACCATCTGTAAAGCAAGAGCATAGCCACTTTATTCCCATTTAGCAGGGGTAAACTGCAGAAAGATAACAAAAAAAAACTAAAATAGTGTTCAGAAAAAGCAGAATAATTTGGATTGACCATGCCAAAATGGGGCGTTGGTTAACCATAAAACATAGTTTTGACATTTTTAAACACCAACTGTTTTGAAGAAATCAACAGACTTTGATAGTATTTACATTAAAAAAACCTTCATCCTCTGGGAACAAAAGACAAAAGCAAAGTCTGGGGGATAAAATGACCAGTGTCCAAGCACAGTCCTACAAACAATTTTTCTTATGACTCCAGGCTTAGTTCTTGCATCCCACTATGTGTAGCTTTTCACTCCTTGGGGGCTCTCCATCCTCCTGGAGCTGAAGTCATCTGGGCACCTACTCCTTAGGACGGGGGTGGGGTCCTTCATTTTTTCTTAGCTGGGGAAGGGTCAGGTGGTTCTGGGGATTGCGGGCAATGAGAATGGTGAGGTTTGGGAAATGTGGAGGTTTTGGTTTATATGAGCATTTGAGGATATGGGAGGTTTTTACTCTATCAGAGGGTTTGGGACTATGGAAGGATGTAGTTGCATGGCGTTTTGAGGTATGGGAGGATGTGGGTGGCACAAAGGTTTGGGTATGTAAGGGTTTGGAGGAATGGAAGGTTTGGGGTACATGGGAGGAGCTTGTGGCTATTGGAAGGTTTAGTGGTTTTGGGTGTAGTTGGGGCAGTTGGGATGGTGGTAGGATATGTGGGAGGGTGACAATAGAGTGGGATGTGGAATGGGGCAGAGATTGCAGTAGTATCAGGTGTTTGGAAATGGGCAGGAGGAATGTTGTCAGGGGATGAAATGTCAGCACAAAGAGTAATGGGTGCAGGTGTTGGGGAAGTGCTGGTGTCAGAGGAGGTTCTTCTTATTATTTTCCATTGTCATTTTTCAATTATTAGGTGTACATACACCTAAGGTTTCCTGGTGATAAAAGAGTGTGTGAGTGTGGAGGCTGGAGGCTGGTATGAGATAGTTCAGGGTATGTAACCAGAGATCAACAAGAAAATCCCCTTTAGGAGAATCAAATTTTTAAGGATCTCGTGAAAGATATATTATCTGATTCAGTATGAAAAATTACTTGATGAGAGTTCCATTCCATACAAGTTAGCAATGAAAAACTCTGCCTCCAGCTCTGTTCGTGAAACCTAGGTACTATTAAAAAGGTTTGCTAAGGGGGATTGAGGTGCCCATAGAGGAGAATATCTTGTAATCTGGTCATCTACAAATTGGGGAGCCAATCCATGCACAGCCTTAAAGACCAAGCAATAGGTTTTAAATTGTATTCTTTGCTTTACAGGCAGCCAATGATGTTGATTCAAGAGAGGAGAAATGTGTGCTCTCATAGAAGCTTTAAAAAATAAGTCTAGCTTCTGCATTCTGTACTAATTGCATCTTAAAAATTCAAATTTCTTCCAAGATAGATAACCTTCACATAATCAAATTGGGAATCAGTAAGAGCTGCCAGGATTCTTTGGAGAGTGTCAAGCGAAAAGTAAGGGAGTAAATTCCAGGTTATCTGAAGGAAAAAGATGCATTTCGAGACCACCAAATTGATCTAGGGTTTCATAGATAGTTGTTGGGAATGGTCCCATTTCCACAGGCCAATAAGCATGGGTCCATAGATCAGGATTCTTATTCATGACTACAATTTCTTTCCTGTCTGTGTTCAGTTGTAAGTGGTAATTACTCATTCAACCACAGAAATGCATTGTATCCTAGAACCTTTGTTGGGTGGAGTTGTTGCCATTCACACAGAGAAAGATCCGTGAGTCATTGGCATAGTTAAGTAGCCAGCATCATCTCACATCGATCTATCTTTTAAGTAGGATTGTGATAGAGAGTTTTTTATAAGAATAAAATCATTATGGGCCTGATTTAGATTTTGGTGGATGGATTACTCTGTCACAATGGTGACTGATATCCCGTCCTCTGAAATAAAATCCCATTATACCCTATGGGACTTATACTTCGGCAGATGGGACAGCCGCCACTATTGTGATGGAGTAACCTGTCCACCGAAATATACATCAGGCCCTATATTATTACCTGTATGAAAGGGTTTTGTAGGCCTTAACTGAAAATTGCATTTTATATGTGACTTTACATTTGAAGCTTGCACAATGACGTACTTGGCCGAACTGCTGACAAGGGAAACTTCTCATCTCTTTCCTTGCTTCTTTCTGATGTATTTGTTAGTTTTGACCTGTGTCATGGTGATAAGTATAACATTTCATGAAGCAAATGTTCTATGGTAACAAGTATATGAATAGAGAGAGTGTTAAAGCTTTGTTTCCTGCCATTTAACCTATGAAAAGAATTACTGCAATGTTAGATTAATCAAAAAACTGTTTCTTTATAAATAGGCTCTGTCAGAAAAGTGTATGAGAACAGAAGTGAGATCATCTCAAATTTGTATCATACTTACCTTGACTGTTTTTGCCTTATAGACACCAAGTGGTAAGAAGAAACCAGCATGTTTCATACTCCTTTAGATAATAGTTAAATGTATTGTGTGTTTAGAATGTTCTTTGTTAAAACTAGCCATCTCGATGGAAGCTGTCCTGTTCACATGAAGACATCATGCTCTGATTGGACAGAAGAGATAGAGAGATTTGACCACCTTTTCTTAGACTCTTTTCTTTTGAGAGTCGAGCAGACACAGGTTGGCCGAGAGGCTTTCAAGAGCACGCTGACACATTTTGTCTTATTCTCTTTGCTGATGTGTTTGGATTCATTCTGAGACCATCTTTATTCTGCCCATGCTTATTGCTGAGAGATTCTACTAAAATTCTCAGGCCCATATTTATACTTTTTTAGTGCTGCATTTGCGTCATTTTTTGAAGCAAAAACGGCACAAACGTGCAAAATACAATTGTATTTTGTGAGATTGTGCCATTTTTGCGTCAAAAAGTGGCGCAAATGCAGTGCTAAAAAAGTATAAATATGGGCCTGAGTCTCTTTTCTCATGAGATGGTCTTTTAGAGAACTGTATGCTTTCACATCTGAGACGAGAGCTCTTCATGGGTTCTACTGCAATTAAATTTCCCTTAATTTAGATTAGATTAGGGACAAAATGTTCATAGGACACGCTATAGGCTTTGTTCTGCAATTTTATTGAGATTAATGATTCTCTTAATAAAAATCTTGAAATAGTACCCAAACTCTCATTTTTTACTCTAATTGAACCAAATTGAATGTTCTTATTTTGTGAAGGTGAAGTTCTTAATCCACTTTACACTCTACCTCACAGACCTTGCCTCTATGGCTCAGAGGAGGTGCAGGACCTTCATATTTCTGAAGGCTCTCAATTGCCCTCAGAGGCAGTAGTAAAATTACTGCTGCCGCAAAAATTGCAAACATATATAGGAAATGCAAGTAGTACCTGCAATCTAGACATTGTAGAAAGATGTTGTGATCTACCTTATCAAATGCTACAGACACAGCCAACTAAATAATGGCAGAATTTAGGCATATTTCTAAATGGGGTCTGTGAATGTCTGAAAATGGACAATATCATGGTCTTAGTGTTGTAGCCTAAACAAAACCCATATTGCAAAAGGGCTAGATAGTTTCAGCCATGCAGATGTGTGCTAATTTGTTGTGCCATATGCCATTCACGTAATGTGATTCAGGTAATTATTGGGAAAGTCAATTAGCATTTTTGGACTTTTAGCAAGACTCTTTCTGCATATTTTATCAATAAAGAGCACATTTAATTAATCACAGTGGCCTTGCGAGGGGTTTGGATGTTGAATAACCATATCTGCTGTGCAGAGTTGATGTATAATTTAAAAAATTTCATTTTGGGAGTTTTCTGCTTCACAAACATTTTTGCAATAAAATTAACTTTTTGTTTGCAGTAGTAGTTTTCAGTACTCTGCCATGCCTTGTTTTAACTTGGCTTTGCTTTGTTTATCACAATTTCTATGTCATTGATGTTCTAAGTGTCTTAATAGTAGCTTGATCTCTACTAGGTCACCAGTGAAGGAAGGGGCCAGGGACATACTTTTAGTTACATGGCTTCCTTCTGAATAAAAATTGCCAGTTTTGGTTATCCACAGCACGTTATCTTTCTGTCTGATCTGTAGACATACTCAGCTGTGGCTCAGTATCATTTTAAGTCAAAAGAAACGTTTCCTTATTTACCTGTTGCCATTTGTGAATAGTTCTGAATTCAGAGTAGCTCTTACAGGACAAGTCCTGCATGAATAGGCCAAACCTAATAAGAGACATACATTGTGAGATATCAGTGTTGGCAATGTAATAGTTAAGCGCCCAAATCCAGTCTAGTGCATGGCTTTTGCAATTGGCTGGATTCTTATTCTGCTGGCTTATTTGTAAGTTGTTCACTAGCTCCATAAACACAAGGTTTTTAGGTCCCACACTTGAATCATAAAGCCATTTAAGTGACTAATTAATTTTCAGCAAATTTCATTGATGAGAAAATTGCTTACTAAAACTGGGAAGGAAAATCACTCATGTAATAAGGAGGATGATACGTCAGAGGTATGGTGCATAAACCATTGATTAGATCTAAATTGAATAGTAACATATCCTTGTCAGCAATAAAATGAATCAAAAGATTAGTCATGTAGAGGGAGCAGTTTACAGCTGCTGTGACAGCCCATTGCATGCTATTTGGAAGTTAGCAACAATGGGGTGCATTCTTCTGTCAGCCATGTTTTTGTAAGTAGGAGCCTTTCATATTCATTTGATGGTTAATAGTTCATAGGGATCAACATTGAGCTTCCTCAGTGATCTAGTGTTAAGATAGGCCTTTTAAAAATAATCCTGAGACTTTTTAATATATTAGTTGGTTGCAGGACAGGACTATTATTTCCTTCCAGTTGTTGATTGTAAATGCCAAGATTTAAAATAATATTTGAAGTATCCAACTGTATAGTGTGACTTACCTGGATTAGTGCTATATGGTGAGCTGATGAATAGTTCCTTGAACTAGCCTAGTGACTGACCACTAGTGCCATCTGGGCAAACAGATAAAAAAATTGTAATTCTTATTTGAAAGGGCTATGTGAACATTTATATTTATATATTATAAATGTTCACATTAGTTCACAAAAAACTGTGTTTTATTTCTTAATCTCCAACACCTGTGTGTACACACAGAGCATCTACACACTGCACATATGTCTATCCACCAGTATATGAAAGACTGCATAGAAGGTGATGTCAAGAAAGAGTCTTCAAAGCACTTACTGATCTGGAAACCATGCAGGAAAGGCACATCATTAAGAAGTACAGTCAGGAAAGTGCCATGAAAGTTAATTCAGAACTGTTACCAGATGTTAGATACCCAACTGCCATCCCACGTATTGTGAGATGATGGTAGTGTTACATTTCTGTGTGACTGGCTCCTTCCACTACTCTGTTAGTGACTCAGATGGAATGTTACAGCTGACCTTTCCTGCTGTCCTCAGCATATGTCTGGATGTTATGCTCCTAAGCATAAATGCCAACATCCTATTTCCTACAGATATTGCTACACTGAAGAATACCAATGCTGGGTTTTATGGTTTGGAGGCACACCACATTTTGTTGGTGTCCTAGATGGAACTCACACTGTATTGGTGTCATTTCCGATGGCTACAACTACCTGTGGATTCCTCACCTTATGAATTCGATCCTTGCGCCAGCATCTGACGGAAAGTCTTGTTCCTAGCTGTCTACGTCGACGAGGACGTCATAATGGCACGGCTCCACGTGACTCCGTCTGACGTCAACGTGCCAATAAGAGGTCCTCGTTGGCGTACTGATGTCAGTTTTCCTTTTTTCCGTGCTTCGACGCCAACGGTTTTCTTCCTGGCCCGTTGGTAACTGTAACGATTTTTCTAAGTTACAATGTCGCCTCCGAAGAAGTCCGGTTTCAAGCCGTGTAGAGAATGTGGGGGTCGGATGTCAGTAGTCCTTCGCCTGGGACCGTGGATCCGTCGGCATGTCAACCGACGCCTTCTCCGCTCCATCCGGCGTCATTGATGGCTTCATCCAGACCGGCTCCATCTCCTTCCGTCCATTCGGCTTCGAGAAGGTCATCTGCCGACTTCGGGTCGGCGCCGGCACCGGCGCCGGTTGAATCTAGGAGCCTTCCTGAACCGGTTCGGGGTTCGAGATCGTCGGCGTCGATGGATTCCTTGTCGACGCCGGCTCTGGAAACTCATCTTAGAACTCGAAGGAAGGCATTGAGACTTCTGGAGGAAGAGGAATACAGAAGGCTTGAGGAAGGTGAGATAGAGCCTTCTGATGACTTCCAGGGTCTTGCCACTGCAAGTGGTTTGGATACTTCCCCGGAGTGGGACATTGCGTCTCCGAGGGAGTTTACTGAGGAGGCCGCCTCCTTCCATGCAGTGGTGAGGAAGGCAGCTGATTATCTGGATTTGCCTTTGTCCACGGCAGAAGTAAAGACTAACCTGCTCACAGAGGTTCTTCATCCATCTTCCTCCAGTGCTGACCCTTTGCTGCCTTTCAATGAGGTTTTGACGGAGCCTATTTTAGACCTATGGAAAAAGCCTGTTACATCTCCTGCTGTGAACAGGGCAGTGGCGAGGAGGCATAGAAGTGCCCCAGGAGATCCAGTTTTTCTGTCTCGTCACCCGACTCCGGAGAGCTTGGTAGTTCAGGCATCATGTTCTGCAAAGTCTGCCCCCGGTACATTCCCAGGAGTTCTGATTGACAGGGAATCCAAGAAGATAGAGCAGTCCTCAAAGAAAATTTTCTCATCTTGCAGCATGGCCCTAAAAGCTGGCCCTAAAAGCTACCAATTCCACCTGTGTGCTAGGCAGATACATCCATGCCCTAATGGACTCTGCTAAGGAGATGGCAAGGGATCTGCCACAGGAAATGCAAAAATCTTTTGGGTCCCTTTTCTTGGACGCGCAAGCTGCTGCACAGCAGATTATACAATCTGGCCTGGATACCACGGATTCTATTGCCAGGGCCATGGGAACATCGGTGGCTACGAGAAGGCACGCCTGGCTAAGGTCTTCTGGTTTCTCTTCAGATGTACAGTCCACTTTAATGGACCTTCCATTTGATGGGGAAAAGCTGTTTGGGGACAAGGCAGACTCTGCCCTGAACGGTTTAAGGACTGTCGGGCTACAGCTAAGTCCCTGGGTTTACAGGCCTCTTCTACTATATCGTACAGACCTTTTCGTAGGTTTCGAGGATTTATTCGAGGCTCTGCCTTTCGAAGGTCCCAATCTTATGCCCAGCAACCTGCCAATCCGCCCTATCGTGCCTTTAGAGGGCGGGGTAGGGGTAGGGCTAGAGGTCCAACCCAGCAGCTCTCTTCTTCTTCTTCATCCTCCTCTGGTGGACAACAGCAGAAGCAGCCCTAGTTTTCCCCACTTTATCAGCCATACTTCTCCTGTAGGGGGAAGATTGAGTCTTTTTCTGCAGAAATGGAGGTCAATTACGACAGACTCGTGGGTGCTAGGAATTGTGGAAAAGGGCTATGCTCTCCCCTTTCAGGATTTCCCTCCTCCCTTCCCTCCCATCCCTCCTTTTGTTCAGAAGACCATTTTCTGTTGTTGCAACAGGAGGTTGTCACCATGTTGGCAAAGGGCGCTATAGAGTTGGTGCCGTTGCAGGAAAGGGGTCAGGGGTGTTATTCAAGATATTTCCTGATTCCCAAAGTGGACGGTCGGTTGCGGCCGGTCCTAGACTTGAGGATTTTGAATTTGTTCCTCAAGCAGGAAAAATTCAAAAGGCTGACCCTAGCGCAGGTGCTATTGGCGTTGAACGAAGGAGACTGGATGGTGTCTGTCGACTTGCAGGACGCGTACTTTCATATTCCCATAACCAAGTCGCACAGGAAGTATCTACGTTTTGTGGTCGGATCGCAACATTACCAGTTTGCGGTCCTTCCGTTTGGACTTACTTTAGCACCCCGGGTTTTCACAAAGGTGATGGCAGTTGTTGCAGCACATCTCAGAAAGAGGAAAGTAGTGGTTTTTCCCTACCTGGACGATTGGTTGATCAAATCCAAGTCTCCAGAGCTTGTGTTGTCTCATCTGCGAATGACAACCCAGTTGTTGTTCGATCTGGGTTTTTCGGTAAACGTACCCAAATCTCACCTGGAGCCCTCTCAACACCTCCTGTTCATAGGGGCAGTACTGGACACGACAATATTTCGGGCCTAACCCCGCCTCAGCAGGTTCGGGACATTCAGGCGCTGATTCCTTTGTTTCAAAGTGGAGCGGCAGTTCCAGTCCTCAAGGTCTTACGCCTGCTAGGTCTGTTTGCTTCTTGCATTCTGTTGGTCACTCATGCTCGCTGGCATATGAGGGCTCTTCAGTGGTGCTTCCGCAGACAGTGGTTCCAGCACAAGGGGGATCTCAGGGACACAATAAAGATCTCCAAGGATGCTGTAGCGGATCTTCTTTGGTGGGCAGAGGACGGCAACCTTTCCCAAGGGAAGCCGTTTTCACTGCCTCCTCCAGTGGCCACAGTGATTTCGGATGCTTCCACTCTAGGGTGGGGAGCTCATCTGGGGGACCTGGAGATCAAGGGTCATTGGTCTCCAGCGGAACAGATGTTGCATATCAATCTGTTAGAATTGCGGGCGGTACGTTTGGCGCTCAAGGCTTTCCTCCCTTCCCTTCGCGGTCAGTCAGTTCAGATCCTGACGGACAACACTACCGCGATGTGGTATATAAACAAGCAGGGAGGAGTGGGGTTGTATCTTCTCTGCAGAGAAGCCCTGCGACTCTGGTCCTGGGCTCAGGACCATCAGATTTTCTTAATGGCAAATCATTTGGCCGGAGTGTTCAATGTATGTGCGGACGGTCTCAGTCGTCACTTCTCATTAGATCACGAGTGGCGTCTCCATCCGGATCTAGTCCTCCACATCTTCGAGATGTGGGGTACTCCTCAGGTGGATTTATTCGCCACTCGGGAGAACGCGCATTGCCCGCTATTCGGCAGCCTCCAGTATCCGATGCAAGGGGCGTTGGGGGACGTGTTTCAGATGTCCTGGAGCGGCCAGTTGCTTTACGCGTTTCCCCCCATACCCTTGATTCCTCGGGTTTTGAGGAAGGTTCGTCAAGACCGGGCCCAAGTCATCTTGGTGGCATCAGACTGGCCGAGAAGGGTATGGTATACAGACCTGCTTCAACTCTCTCAGTGCCCTCCACTCCGTCTCCCGCTCAGGGCAGATCTCCTCTCTCAATCGCAGGGGCAGGTTTTACACCCCCACCTCCAGAGCCTGCACCTTCATGCCTGGAGATTGAACGGGGCAACCTGAATTCCTTTTCTCTCCCACCGGATGTAGTGGATGTTATACTATCCTCCAGATGACACTCCACTAAATCTATTTATGCCGGAAGGTGGGCAAAATTTGTGCTGTGGTGTGGAGAGAACCAAAAGATCCCTTAAAGGCCCATCTTTCAGATGTACTTTTGTTTGTTCTTAGTTTGGCGAAGAAAGGCTGTGCGATAGTTACAGTTAAGGGTTACTTAGCAGCTCTGTCGGCGTTTCTTTGCCTTCCGTACCAGCCATCTTTATTCAAGTCTCCAATTGTAAATAGGTTCCTTAAGGGTTTAGTGAATATTTTCCTCCTACTCCTTTTCACATGCCTCAGTGGGACTTAAATCTTGTTTTAACATTCTCAATGGGTTCGCCTTTTGAGCCCATGCATTCATGTCCATTGAGATATTTAGGGGGTCATTCTGACACCCACCGGCGAAAGATGCCGCCGGCCTGGCGGGAACCGGCAGAAGACCATACCGCGGTCAAAAGACTGCGGCGGTAATTCTGAGGTTCCCGCTGGGCTGGCGGGCGACCGCCAGAAGGTTGCCCGCCCGCCCAGCGGGAAACCCCCTTCCACGAGGATGCCGGCTCCGAATGGAGCCGGCGGAGTGGAAGGGATGCGACGGGTGCAGTTGCACCCGTCGCGATTTTCAGTGTCTGCCACGCAGACACTGAAAATCTATGTGGGGCCCTGTTATGGGGCCCCTGCAGTGCCCATGCCAGTGGCATGGGCACTGCAGGGGCCCCCAGGGGCCCCTCAACACCCGTTCCCGCCAGCCAGGTTCTGGCGGTGAAAACCGCCAGAACCAGGCTGGCTGGAAGGGGGTCGGAATCCCCATGGCGGCGCTGCTTGCCGTGGAGGATTCCCTGGGGCAGCGGGAAGCTGGCGGGAAACCGCCGGCTTCCCTTTTCTGACCGCGGCTTTACCGCCGCGGTCAGAATGCCCCCGGAAGCACCGCCAGCCTGTTGGCGGTGCTTCCGCGGTCGTTGGGCCAGGGTCAGAATGACCCCCTTAGTCTTGAAGACCGTTTTCTTAATCGCAATTACTTCTGCCAGGAGGATTGGAGAGCTTCAGGCACTTTCCGTTAAGCCTCCTTTCACCATGTTTTTCCCTGATAAAGTGGTTCTAAAAACCAGGGCTGCTTTTCTACCGAAAGTTGTCACCCCTTTTCATTTAGGGCAAACTATCACTCTACCTGCGTTTTACCCTCCTCCCCACCCGTCTAAAGAAGAAGAGAGACTCCATAGGTTGGACCCTAAGAGGGCCCTGAGTTTTTACCTAGAAAGGACTAAGGACTTTCGTTTAGATGATCAACTGTTTGTTGGATATGCTGGTCAGCGAAAGGGCAGAGCGGTTCAGAAAAGAACACTCTCCAGGTGGGTCATCTTGTGTATCAAGATCTGTTACTCTTTGGCAAAAAAGGTCCCTCCTGAAGGTATCAGGGCCCACTCTACTAGAGCTAAATCTGCATCCTCGGCTCTGGCGAAGGGAGTTTCATTAATAGATATCTGTAAGGCGGCAACTTGGGCGTCCCTCCATACTTTCGTGAAACATTACTGTTTAGACTCTGAGATGAGGAGGGACGGTCATTTTGCTCGCTCAGTATTGCAAGATTTCTTAGTGAAATCAGGCAGGCACCCACCACCGAGTGCGGTACTGCTTGAGACTCTATTCATAAGGTGAGGAATCCACAGGTAGTTGTATCCATCAGAAGAACAAGTTACTTACCTTCGGTAACGCTTTTTCTGGTGGATACACTAACTACCTGTAGATTCCTCACGGTCCCTCCCGCCTCCCCGTTGCCTGCCTGATTTCACAGTTATCTTGCAGTTTTTGGTTTAATATTTCTTCTTATATTTGTATATTTGTATATATATATATACATGTATTTATATATAGTGATATTTTTGTATATTCGTGTGTTTAAGCTCTTAATAAGAATATATGGTTTGAATGGACAAGGTTTTTGTGTGCGTATATCTTTCTATATTAAATATCATTTTTCATGGTCGGTTTACACCTGTTTGCCTTAAGGGCACGAAAAAAATGAGGTGAAACTGACGTCAGTACGCCGACGAGGACCTCTTATTGGCACGTTGACGCCAGACGGAGTCACGTGGAGCCGTGCCATTATGACGTCCTCATCGACGTAGACAGCAAGGAAGAATCCTTTCCGTCGGATGCTGGCGCAAGGATCGAATTCATAAGGTGAGGAATCCACAGGTAGTTAGTGTATCCACCAGAAAAAGCGTTACCGAAGGTAAGTAACTTGTTCTTCATGACCAGAAGCAATGTACTGCAATAGGAAGCATTTCCACGCCTTCAATGTGAAGGTTGTTTGCATACCAGGTCTCTACCTCACTACTGTGTGTTCAAGATTTACTGGCTCAACCAAAAATACACTAGAGCTATGCAACAGCATCATATCACAACAGAATTCAGACCGTGGATCAATGAAGACCTGGCTTGTTGGTAAGTGTTAACATTAGTGTTGTAGTGATGTTATTTGTTCAAATATTGCCATATGGACGTAGTTATGTTTGCATTTTAAGTTAGATGGTTCAGGGAACTCACATTATCCTAACCACACCCGGATTTTACTACAATGGTGAAACCCAGATAGTAAGTGTAAAGTTAGGACACTCAGATGACAAATTAGTAGATAATTTATTGCTCATGTGACTCATTTTGGACACTCTGTATCTCATTGTGAGCCCTCAGAAGACCATTCCGGGCCTTTAGATGTTCTATAATTTGGTCAAGCTATGCCTATTGCCTTGTAACTGCACCCATTTGGTTTGACCGAGTGGAGTTAACAGTGTTAGATGCATTCTGAGCATCTCCCACCCTCTGCAGCAGGTCCTGCCCCAGTCCTATCAAAACGGCCCTAAGACCTTGACCGGGTGGCAGCAGGTGTTCTCTGTACTGGCTGCACAGCATTTGTAATGGCTGTGGTTATCACAGGAGCCAGGATAGGGGTGACCACAGTTGATGGTGGTGTGGGGATACAGGGATCATGAGAGAGCACAATTCTTCCAATGGGAACAAGACTCTGCTCCATGTAATAGGTCCAGGGTCTGGACAGGAAGAGGTTAAGCCTAGGATGCTTGCCATACAAACCCAGGTGGTCTCACTGTTCTTTCAGATGTTTTTTATTGGCAAGATATTTTATTTATTTTCTTATATTTAGAGAGTTTTATAAATCGCGACCACATGACAGTATAGTATCTGAGCACTGTACATAGGCTAGAACAGAAGCAAAACATGAATATAAAAAAAACAAAATTAAAATAAGACTCTTGCATCACAAATATTCCCAAGCGACTGTAACTCAGTTATGAAGCATTAAGCAGTTCCTCTAAAGCTGATCTTACTGAAGGCATCGGATGGTGTGTTTTCAGGATAGGTGGCTACCAGATTAGAATGTGTTGTTTATAGTCTACATAGCTGACCTTAGAATAAAAATTACTTTTATCCAATAATAGTCTATTATTGCAGAAATATTTTCTATGTTTCATAACATTTGTAGCTTGATTTAGACTTGAACGACATATTAGATTATCTTCAACATACCATACAAACAAAAACAGATCACATTGTGAATCGCTAGTGATGTCTGTTTATTTAATAATATTATTAAAAGTTTATTATGAATTCAGAGAACATGATTTACAGTTAAATTTAGGGCTACTCCTTCGCAAACCTGAAAGATATCCAGTCCACATGTTTACAAGTAACATACTATTAAATGCAAGGTTAATAGATGGAATATCCCCCATGTTTGAACAGAGAAAGACCTCCAAAATATCCTAAATCGGGGCCTAAATGTGGACCATAGTGAGTGTTTTGTTTTTAAATGTGGTGTCATAGTTCGGCTCTGTAGGGGTGTGTGAACTTTAGACAGCCAGTTTTGTTGACACACCTGCCTTAGGCTCTGTCGTACTATACCTTGGTAAACGTTTATTAAGTAGAATCCCTAAATATTCTTTTAGGTCAACTATAACTGTAACCCATCCTAGCCTGGATATGGATTTAAGAGAGGATATTGTGCACCAAAATATATTATAGTTGAACTATCTGACAGTAAAAAAGTTAAAACCATAAACAATACAAATGTTTTAAAAAAAACATAAAAATAGAGTAAAATGAAAAGAACTAGATGAGGCCAAAATGCAAAGAAAACATGTCCATGTGTGGTGTTGGACTTACTCCAACTCTCAGCTTGAATAATCATCTACTGTTTTGGGTCCCTTTTTAGCTTTAGTAACTTTAAAAGTGAAGTTTGTGACTAACAATCGGCTAACTCTTTTGTGGGTGGGTGCAAGTCCTTCCCCTAGGGGCTGTTTGTAGGTAGAGGCTGGAGGAAATAGGAAAGGCATATAAAGAAATTGAAATGGATGGTGGCAGGAACTTAATATTGTCCAAGGGGGGGTGCAAGAGGTGTAGGAGAAAATGGGGTCCCATTGATAGGGGCCAGCCAGAGACGGCTTATCCTTATTATGAAGAGAACACCTTTGCATAGATAAATGCACGATCAGCTATTAATAAACTGTTGAAGCTATCACCTTCTTAAGCGAGTCTTACATTAGACAACTTATACTCCACACAAAATATGATAAAAGGTTGCACCAAAAACAAAGAGAAGATACGTGTGATGACCTTTATTATTAGGGGCCATTTTACTGTAAGGAGGTAATAATGTGCTCATTCTATTTGGTGGTGGAACGTTCAAAGTTAGTGACTGCAGCAGTGGTTTACAAGAAAGGCCACTGGAATTATGCGGCAAAGAACCAAATTAACCTCTGAAAGGGTCTGCCACAGTATAACACCTTATGTGACACTTTTAAAGCATCGTTTGAGCCACAGGAACTAGAAACATCTTCTAGTTTAAATTTGTAAATTGCTGGAGCACTGAGACATCTGGTTCACAATTATTAGTTTACAAAATTGTCTTACCAACTCATCAGTCCGACAGCTCAGCGACTAGGCCACATGGATCTTTGTCATTAGTTGAGATTTACTGAGAGATGTATACAAATTAATTAATCAGCAATATTTCAACCTTTCTCAGTCAATATTGTGAGCTTGAAGAGAGTTCAAAATCTTTATTTATTAATTTATTTTATGTTCATCTTTATTAAGGCAGTATTCATTTCATCAAAAGTCTATCAAAGAGAGGTTTGAGAAAAGTCAATGGACTCTCATCCTGTCCAGTGCTTGTTCGCTCACCAGGATCTTCTTCCTCCTTTAAAGGGTGTTCAACTGAAACTTCAGTTTGCGCCTTTACTTATGTTGCTTCTCCTTCATCAGATGTTTTGATGTCACTTTGCAACATGTCAGAATTCTAGACTGATTCACCTGGTTGAGGTTCTTCACCCCATCTCTTCCCTGCTGTTCTGGGTTGGTGGGGCAAGCACCTACTGAGGTATTCTGGCACATTTAACAAAAGTGTTTGTGGCAACTGGTAGTGGCTTTTTCACCTCTGCTCCAAGCACAACTTCCAAACATGCTTCTTCACCAGGCCCCAGTCTCTAGGACAGAGGTTGTGGCACTGATCCTGGTGTGGTTCTGTGGTGACAGTTTCAACTGGTAGAGAAATAGAATGCACTATACCAGCCAGTCCTTTGCAGTAATGCAGGATACTTTCATTGTAATGTTCACAAGTGCATTTGCAGGTACAGCAGGCAATCTCATTGCATGCCCCATGAGGATTTCATGTGGTGATAACCCAATTCTCCTGTCAGGGATACTTCAGATACTCATCAGCACCAAAGGCAAAGAATCAGGCCATTTCAATGAAATGGATACACAAACGTTTGCCAACCTTGACTTTATAGTACTGTTAAGTTGTTTCACAATTCCAGATGCTCCTGGTCGGTAACTACAATGCAACTTCTGCTCCACTTCCAATGTTGCACACAATTTTCTGAGGGCCTCATTATTATATTGAGTCCCTCAATCTGACTCCAGAGAAACTTGGTATTTGAACAGTGGTATGAGTTTGCGCAACAGCAGTTTAGCTACAGTGAGATTTCTATTTCTCCACGTTGGGGAAGTTTTCACCCATCAAGAAAATGAATAGTATAATCAGGATATATGTGAGCCCTTTGCAAACATGCATTTTGATAAAGTCCATCGGCATCCTGTAAAGGGATCACCTGATCTCCCTACATGGCTCAATGTTACAGGTGTTCTTTTCCCTACATTCATCTGTTGACATGTTACAAAGCAATGGCACAATTTTTCTGCAAGCATTCTGAACCTGGGATTAAACTAATTCTGTCTGAATAACCTCACCATTGCATTTCTGCCTAGATGTGAGGGACCATGAAAATGTTGTGTCATGGGGGACAACAAACTGTGTCGCAAGACGGGTCTTCCATTTGCTGAAATCCAAATGTAATTTGCGTTACTATCACATCCTCCTCAAAATCCATCCCTGCTCCTCCTCTTCTGTTCTTCTACTGTTGACTAGGTCACTTACCTGCCTCCCCTTCTTTTATGTGCATCCTTTTAAGCTTTTGGGTTCTTGTGGAACTGTTTGTTACTTAATTCTCTCCAGTTATTTTTGCAGACTTAAAAGTAGGAGCCAGTGTCAAGCTTCCACCTGGTCCAAGTTGCCACCGGGAATTAGTGGTAAGTGTATCTCTTTTGAGTTAACTTGAATACTTTTATTAATGTCTTGTGATATTAATTAATCCCTTACTTTAAGGAAGTTGCATGCTCCTGGCGTATCTAAGCTGTTAGATCAACTGTGTTTTCCACACTGAAAATGGAAGTAGTTGGGGAGCAAATTATAGAACGGGGTCTCCCACCTCTCCTATGGTGTGAGGTACTTTAGATCAATAAAACATCCCATGCAACTAACGGACTTAACAACTGTTACAGTAGATACCACATCAGACATGGTTATCAGATTATTTATACTAAGTTTGCAAACTTTGATTTCAACTCACGCAGTCCCACACTTGAGATCCTCTACCCTTTCTGCACAGCCAGAGCTTATACACACACACACACACACACAGGGTGACTAACAGAGCCAGGGGCCACTGCAGCATGTGTTTTTTTCTGCATGGTGGTTTATTATGTTGCAGGCTTCATGCTGGCAGTCCTGTGTGTGTTTGAGCGTGAGGTCTTGCCGTTGGTTAGGCTGGCTTCTACTCCAAGGGTCTACAACTCACAAGACAGCACCATTAAGCTCCAGATCCTCTGAAACACATTCTAGGCTAGACTCAATGTCAAAGACCTACTTTCTGGCAGTTGATGAG
Organism: Pleurodeles waltl; assembly: GCF_031143425.1. Taxonomy (NCBI): domain Eukaryota; kingdom Metazoa; phylum Chordata; class Amphibia; order Caudata; family Salamandridae; genus Pleurodeles; species Pleurodeles waltl. The sequence goes on along the minus strand of NC_090438.1, from coordinate 621,987,579 downwards.
ATACTTTTTGGAGAGGCCTGATTTAAACAATTTACTAGGATGACTCCATATTTAAAGTAGAGAGAGCAAGGGTCTCTGGAATCCAAGAAAAATGTTAGTCTCACATGGAGAGGTGAGACAGAAGGGTAGCATAAGGAAGGCAAATCCACTCTGGCACAGTCAAGGCAGCAGTGCAGAGTGCAAGTCTGCTAAGGCATGAGGCACGACCGAACTAGTCTCATGACAGAGTATCCTGTCCTCTAAAATGAAGGTCCAACTGCCCTATTTAGGGCTGGGAGGACAGTCAGTTTACTTTTGCCAGAGTACCCATTGGTCCCATTGATAAAAAGCTTCCTCCAATGGACAAAAGTAAGGGAGAGGAGTAGGGACTGTCGAAGGGCATTACACCAATTGCCCTAATTGTCTGTTTTTTGACTGTCGATCACCAGCAGGTAAATCCAGCAGTGAGGGCCATAAAAACAGATAATGGCCCTCACATCCAGGGAAGAAACTCCCACAGTGATGGGGGTGGGAGTGTGGAGGGGTCATAAGTGTGTTTTGCAAAAAGAAACACCCGCTTTGAGAGTTTGGTTTTGAAAAACAAAAAGCTTGTTAGAGTTTGGTGAACGCCCATCAAAACCAATGACAGTCATCCAGCACATCTTTTGTATCATACTAGAAACCATCAAAATGCGCTTCTTGTCAAGGTACAAAAATCACTACTGAGCCAGCAGTGATCTCTATACTTGGCAGATGGTAGTACCACAGAGCAACAGATGTAATATCCTCCTCCACCCTGACAGAGTACCATCTGCCAAATTCTAGATCTGGCCCTAGGGTTCCTATTTGGAGTTTGACAGATGGGATACTTTATAAAATGTGGCACATATCCTTTTCACTGTGGTCCAAGTGTCTATAATACACTTGTAATATGGTAGACGGCATATCCTCCATGTCGATGATGGAGAATTCCATCTACACTCCAAATAAGCCCCAATGCTGATGACTATGAATAATAGAAGGCTTCTAACAAGTTATTCAGATCCTAGGTTGTTTAAGCACTGTGGGGGTCATTCTGACCTTGGCGGTCCGTGACCGCCATGGCGGAGGGCGGCGGAAGCACCGCCAGCAGGCTGGCGGTGCTTCCTGGGCGATTCTGACCGCGGCGGTAAAGCCGCGGTCAGAAAAGGGGAGCCGGCGGTTTCCCGCCGGTTTCCCGCTGGCCCAGGCAATCCGCCATGGCGGCGCTGCTTGCAGCACCGCCATGGGGATTCCGACCATCTTCCCACCAGCCTGTTTGCCTGTCTGGCATGGGCAGTGCAGGGGCCCCCTAACAGGGCCCCACAAAGATTTTCACTGTCTGCACAGCAGACAGTGAAAATCGCGACGGGTGCCACTGTACCCGTCGCACCCCTTCAACTCCGCCGGCTCCATTCCGAGCCGGCTTCATTGTTGAAGGGGCTGTCCCGCTGGGCCGGCCGGCGGTCTTCTGGCGGTCGCCCACCGGCCCAGCGGGAAAGCCGGAATGGCCGCCGCGGTCTTTTGACCGCGGAGCGGTCTTTCGGCGGGAACCGCTTGGCGGGCGGCGACCGCCGACCGCCGCGGTCAGAATGACCGCCTGTGTTTGTTGTAGTTATTGAGAAATGCTGCATGTTGTACTCCTGGTGATGCACACACCCTGCCTCAGGCCTGATGGCCATCACAGATCGTGCCAATCACAGTTCAAATGACAGGACAGGGCACTACACTTTTCCTCATACTCCTCACCCCACACACAATTTAAAATAATAGTATATGGCTACGTAGCCAAGGGTGTAAGGGTAAAATAAATTGTGTCGTCATTTATATATATGGTGTTATAACAGGGGCAAAAATGCTCTAGTTTAGATAATATCAGTGCAAGGTATCATTGTAAATTTGCTCTTGATTATGATATCCATGGTAACGGCGAATGACATGAGGAAACAGCATTTTCAGCCATATTGCCTTGCTATTACCCCATGCTCAGAGTTTTACACTGACAAGTATCTTCAGCTACAATCTAATAACTTCCTTGGGTAAAAATGGAATCAAGTGCAATCTGCACTACTAGTCACAATTTTGCATATTACTTATCTAACTAATACTAGGGTTTCCTTTGCCAAGTGTATGGGTCCCAGATACTGTCCCAGTATCATTTTATTCACTGACAAGGTTCCAATGTTTACTTTGGCGCAGGGTCTGATTATATCCTGACTTAATGTCTTGGCTTTGACAATCTCAGCATCACAATGTATTGAACTTTGACTGTGAGCTCACATTTACATTCCTTGTTAAAAAGCTTGCCCAGTTTCAAAAGAGCATTGGAAATGTTGTACACCTCTTGCATTGGGCAATAGTATTACTAAATGCTGTGGAATAAAAACTTCAAAAGACTCAGGGCCTGATTACATCTTTGGAGGAGGGTGTTAATCCATCCAAAATGTGACGGATATACCACCCGCCGTATTATGAGTCCATTATATCCTATGAAACTCGTAATACGGTGGGCAGGATATCCGTCACATTTGGGACAGATTAACACCCTCCTCCAAAGTTGTAATCAGGCCCTAAATGCTCTAGCATAGAAACTTTAAACATACAGGGCATTTTAATTTAATTACTGGTCCTTAGGTCTATTGACTTCAGCAGGTGAACTGATAGACCATTATAAAATAGTCAGTCATGATGTGGGTAAATGGGACTGATGCTGGGGCCTCTGAAGAAGGCTACAGATCACATAAAGTGAGATAGCAATTCTCACTTTAATTTAGAGTAACTGTTGGGGGATTCAAACCAATCCCGTTTCTCTTTTATACTGAGTAGAGTAAGTTTCCTGGCACTGCTTATGTGCCCCAGCCTGGATCGTGAGTTGATGGGTTGGTCATTATTTCCAAGCTCATTAGTCTTTGCCTTTTCATCTTACGTTTCCAACATTTATGCCAACAGAGGTGTTCTGGAACCAAAACAAATGGGACATTGACCAAGAAGACAAGTTAGGATCATGCTTCGGTCATGAAACTCTGACATTTGTTTGCTGCCAACATGGCGTGGGTGTGCTTCAGTTTCCACCGGGCACTAGGAAATGTAGTGTAATGTCCATGAAATATCAAGTCCTCCTCAAGCATTACATCCAAAATTAAAACAGATAAAGTTCATCTGTGTTATTCTCACGTGCAGGTGGGTTCATATTTGCAACATTGAAAACAGATGCAAGATAATTATGAAGACACCACTGTGCAGAAAAGAGCCTATTGAAACTGAGTCAACTGTAGTTTATTCGCCTGCACGTCCTTGTATAAGCGATTACAATTTATTAGAGGAAGCAGATAGCTGGCACTACTAAATAGGTTGCTTATTTGTAATGCTGTCAAAACTACTGCTTTTGCCTTCTAGAATGTCATATCAAACCAAGACACCCACCACACCGAAGAGTTCCTTCAACGCCTTCCAACAATTGCTGTAGTCATGCTTTGTTTGTGAACAATCAGTTCACGAGAGAGTGGAGATTCAATGATTGCCCTTCTCGCAAAGACTCCATTTCAGTCGTTTAAGCTGACCGCTAATGTTCATTTGTTTACAGGGCAAACTTTTCGCCAACAATCTTAGTTTTCCACTGTTGAAATGTACTCTGTTCCTAAGGATATCACTGAGCAGGTAAAGATGGAAAAGAAGAAAAGAGGCTAAACGCTCTCTCAGCAATATTCTTAAATATATCTAAATTCAAGTACCTTAAAAAAGGTAAATTTCTAAGGTATTCATGTTTTCATTTCAGGTTGCTTGGCCGAGTTTAAACCTGCAAGTGATGCTGGGTGATGCTGGGTGATGCAAGTAATGATAAGCACCATGCAGAACTATCAAGAGGCAAACAACATACATAAGTAGATGTAAAATAGTAAAAAGGCATGAACTCATAACTACAAAAACACGGGGGTGAAAAAGTAGCAAATATAATAGAAAATTTTACTAATCAAATAGGGCTTAGGCTAGTTTTCTATATTAAACTTTTTGTACAGCCACTGAACAAAGTAGATGGTGATAGAAGATAGTTCAAATGTGTCTTTAGCGTGATTTTAAGGAAACTAGGATCAAGAGGCAGGGTGGAGCAAAACGTGGAAGGAGGTCTTGGGGAAAAGAAGTACTTTGGCCCATATTTATGAAATGTCTGTGCCTCCTTAGCATATTTTTTTTTTACGCTAACCATTCCTTAGCGCCATCCTACTTCATTTCTTAAATATGGCGCATGGATGGCGCTATGGAATTACATTAGCTTGCTTTAAAAAAAATGATGCACAACTGCGCTAGCGCAGTTGTGTCTCTTTTTTCATAAATGGGGTTCCATATTTCAAATTGTCTCAGTGGTTCTTCGGAGAACCTTTGTTGCCACAAAAAAATGCCACCTATGTCTATACAGTACTTGCCCTCAGGCCAACATGATTGGTACTAACTTTGCACCCCTTCTGAGATCTCTTTGGGCAAAAACCTAGGGATTTATGTCAACATTACTCTGAGATCTACTGGGCTAAACTGTCAGAACTTTTTTATATTTTAATGATTAGAAGGACTGGAGGGCACCACTGTTACCAAATCTTGTTTCCCGTGCATTTGGGAACTTTACTTTCAGTGGCTATCTCAGTCCAGTGTCTCCAACGGTGATACAGAAGGGTCACACAGTTCCTGGTGACCTTGCATTCCACCTTGGGAGATACATGTATGAAAAAAGACACTACACTATCCGAGGTGCCCTGTTGCTAAAGTTGCCCTTAGTGGGAAGTGTGTGCACAGAAGTGGGTCCCGTGCTCACTGTGCCACTGGATTCAAGCTAGCCTGGCTGATGAAGAGTGATACCCTGAAACCAATCCCAGGATGCTTGTTTCCAGTCCAGGGAGGACCTGGTCTGGCAGTTCAGACTGGACTGTTCCCATGGGAAACAGGGTCAAGACTGATTTGCATATGGCTGGGTCCAAACTGGGGTGGCATGGTGAGCAAACAAACAATGGTTTAAACCCAGATCTGTGACTGGGGGTGAGTGTTTGAAAAGTTTCGGCGCTCTGTCCCCCATCCTTTTGTGTTGCTAAAGTTGCCCTAAGTGAGAAGGGCATACCCAAACGTGGGTCCCATGCTCACCATGCAACTGGATTCAAGCTAGTCTGGCGGATAAAGAGTGATATCCTGAAACCGGTCCCATGATGCTTGTTTCCGTTCCAGGGAAGACCTGGCCTGGTTGTTAGAAATAGGGTCTCTGGTTGGCAGTCAGTTTGCACTCTGTCCAAGCAGGGACCCTCACTCTAGTCGGGGAAATGGCGATACACACTTAAGAAAACCCCTGGTCACCCCGTTGTAGCTAAGCACAAGCAGTCATGCTTATCTCAAAGGCAATGTGTAAAGTATTTGTACCAAAATACACAATAATACAGTGAACAAAAAATGCAAAATGGACACCACACCAGTTTACGAAAAAAGCTAATATTGATCTAAATCAAACAAGAACAAAACGATAAAATTCCGACATACACAAGTAAAGTTATGAATTTTTAAAATAAAAACAGACTTACTCATAGAAAACAATAGATGCATTTACTTTACACAAAGTATTTGGTTTACGGCAACACTAAAGCCACATAGGCAAGCGTGCATTGGAAACGTCAGTGATACGTTGATTCCTTACTTGCAAGTGAGGACGTGCATCGTTTCTTCGCTGGTCGGGTAGGCGATGCAACGTTTTTCTCCCCCACAAGAGAGCGATGCATCAATTTCCGAACTGGCACCTCAGGTCCGGGTAGGTTCACGTCGATTTTGACACCCGGCGATGATGCATGCGAAATCCAAGTGCACAATGATGAGGCTCCGCGCTGCGTGGAGTTTGCATCGTTTTCAGCAGCCGCAAGTGGGTGTTGAGCTGTTTCTTCAGCCGCGAAGCAAGTGATGCCTCAATTTCCCAGCTGCAATGCAAGTGGTGTGTCAATTTCTCAGTTGCGATGCAGATGGTGCATTGTTCTTACAGATGTGTTGCAGGTGGTGCGAAAACATTTACCACGCACGGCTCCTGTGTGTGGATTTCAGTCTTTGTTCCATCAGCTTCACCTTTCAAAGGCTCAGGGACTGGATAGGACACCACTTGGCAAAGTAGGAGTCTCAGCAGAGAGTCCAGAAGCTGGCAGAGGAAGTCTTTGATGGCCCTGAGACTTCAAAATATAGGAGGCAAGCTCAATCCAGTCCCTTGGTGACACTTCACAAGCAAGAATGTACCACAAAGTCCAGTCTTTGTCCTCTTTCAGGCAGAAGCAGCAACTGCAGGCCAAACCAGCAAAGAACAGTCACAGACAAAGAGGCAGTACTCCTCCTCCAGCTCTTCTCCTTGGCAGAGGTTCCTCTTGAGTCCAGAATTAATCTAAAAACGTAGATTTGTATCCACTACTTATACCCCTTTCTGCCTTTCAAGTAGACAAACTTCAAAGGAAAGTCTCTGTTTTCACAATATCCTACTTTGCTAAGGCCTGGCCCCAGACACACACCCGGGAGGTTGGAGACTGCATTATGTGAGAGCAAACACAGCCCATTCAGGTGTAAGTGTCAGCTCCTCCCTCCACTACGCAGGCTACACCGCAGCTCCCTTTGTGTCAGTGTCTAGAGGGAATTCACAGCAGCCCAACTGTCAGTCTGACCCAGGCAGGGAATACACAAGCAGAGTCGCAGAATGCTTTAATCAAGAAAATGCCCACTTTTTAAAAGTGGTATTTTCAAACTGACAATTTGAAAACCAACTTTACCAAAATATATATTTTTAAATTGTGAGTTCAGAGACCCCAAACTCCATATCACCATCTGTTCCCAAAGGGAAACTGCACTTAAAAGATATTTAAAAGACAGTCCCCATGTTAAACAATTGAAGAGATAGGCCTTGCAACAGTGAAAAACGAATTTGGCAGTATGTCACTGTCAGGACATGTAAAACACATCAGTACATGTCCTACCTTTAACACATACTGGACCCTGCCCAAGGGGCTCTCTAGGGCCTACCTTATATGTGTCTTACATGTACAAAAAGGGAAGATTTGGGCCTGGCAAGTGGGTACACTTGTCAGATTGAATTGACATTTTAAAACTGCACACACAGACACTTCAGTGGCAGGTCTGAGATATGATTACAGAGCTACACACATGGATGGCACAATCAGTGCTGCAGGCCCACTCGTAGCATTTGATATACAGGCCCTAGCACCTCTAGTGCATGTTACTAGGGACTTACTGGTAAATCAAATATGCCAATCATGGACAAGCCGATGACACATACAATTTACACAGAGAGCACTTGCACTTTAGCACTGGTCAGCAGTGGTAAAGTGCCCAGAGTTCCAAAACCAGCAAAAACAAAGGCCAGCACACAATCAAAACATAGGAAGCAGAGGCAAAAATGAGAAAGGAGCCCCCGCCAAGGATGCAGGTCTAACACTGACAGTTCGGGCTGGAGTTTTCCCATGGGGAACGGGATCAAGCCTGATTTGCACATGGATGGTCCAATCTGGGATGGCATCGTAAGCAAAAGAACGATGGATTAAACCTAGATCTGTGACTGGGGGTGAGTGTTTGAAATGTTTCAGCACTCCGTCCATCATCCATTTGTGTTGCTGAAAAAAAATCAGAGTCATCATGAGCATGAACAACAACTGGGAACCAGCATCCTCTCTCTATAGCCTTTCTCCCCACATTCAGAAATACAAAGTCAGATGTGGCCCGCCCTTTTATATAATTACAGAAAACATTAATTATTCCAAAGCAAGGGCTCACCTAGAAGATATGTGGAAGCACAGTATGCTGACCTCTTTATTAACTACCAGGGGAGGGCCAGACCTAGGCTAGGTTACAAAAACCTAGCCATGGGAGAATGTGCAAGCCTGGACGGTTTCAGTGTTGCAGCACGCTAAGAATTTACATTAGTATGACCATAAAGAGCTATTCGTCACCCGCTCTCCAAGTTCTGCTGTGTCATTTACTTCCATGAAGTCTCCCCAAAGGAAGATTGGTGATGAAATGAGTGTCCTTCAATAATAAGTGTCATTAGTCTAATCTGTGGATGCTACAAAGAATTCTGTAAGCTCATAAAGCAATCATTGAGTGGACTTTATTTTCTCAAGCTAATTCATTCTCCTAACACTTTGATGGCATAGGAGTTCAGGTGGGTGCATCCAAATAAGCTTGTAGCCATTTATGAAAAAATCCCCTCAACAGCAGTGCGTCTAGAGGTGGGCAAGTCACTGAAAGCTCGAGCCTGAAGCCTGGCTCTGGCTCAGCTCAAGATCCAGTTTGAACCTCGAGCCCAATGCAAGCCGAAGTTTCATGTGGCTTCTGCCACCTTTGCGCAACACTCATACACAAAGAGATAAAACCCCAGCCTTAACATTTGAGATAAAAAGGAGACAAATATATACCCAAGTAGCAGCTGATTTGTACAAAGTGAAACAACATGAAACAAGGAAACCCTGGATTAATCTCCTCTTTTCCGTTTAATCAAATTGTTTAAACTTATGGAAACATCTTAGAGAAATATGTTATCAATCCTCCTTTTTCTTCAGTATCACATATGAAAGCACCTTCAAGTAATTAAGTTCACGATACCGGCTGCACAAAACCTATTGTGCTGATTTCAACGACCACAACATTGCTTTATCTATATGAATTTGGGTCTTGTCTCTTATTTCACTAATGGATATGTCACTGGAGTGCGGGCAGGAATAGCTCTAAGTTCATGTTTAATAACGATCACTTTTAATAAGTACTTCTCACTGCAGTACTATAATGTGACATATTAATGTCAAAGCTTTCACATGTTAAATAAATGTACGTCTCTGAACTCTGAAAAAAGACTTTATCATATTTTAAGTGATGTTTGTTTTATGACTGACATGGCAACACATTTTCAGGTCTCAAATCATGCATGGGATCTAACAGTGAAGCCAGAGCCTTTGCTCGGCTTGCGCTTTTAATTTGTCGCCTTGCCCAATTCTAAGTCCAATAAATAAATGGCACTTTTAGGGCCAGATGTAGGTAGGTTAAAATTTACGAGTCGGAAATAGCGATTCAATGTGAATCGCTATTTCCGACTCGCAAAATGAAATCCAAGAAATAATTGCAATACCAATTTGTGAGTCGCATAGGTGTGGCACCGCAATTTGCGAGAAGGGTGTCGCAAATTGCGACTGACTCGCAAATTGCCTGCAGGTGCTGCACAACAGTTTGGACACCAGGAAGTCATCAAATACACCTGGGAGGAGGGAGGACCACACCCTTTCCAAACTGCTGTGCCACACCCAGGAGAGAGGAGCTGCTGCTACAATGGAGGAGACAGGCAGTGCTCGAAGGAGAAGGAAGGTCACATTTTCTGATAAAGAGCTGGAGGTGCTGACAGAGGAATGCTGCCTGCACCACGACCAACTATTTGGGAAGGCAGCCATGAGTGTCCCAGACACTCAAAAGAAAATGATATGGCAGCAAATCCAGGAAAGGATAAATGCCATAGGGGTGAGCCACCGCACCCTTGAGGAAATCAGGAAACAGTGGTATGACCTGTGCTCTAGGATGAAGGAGAGGGTTGCAGAGCGGCTGAGAGAGATGAGGGGCACTGGAGGAGGCCCATCCACCGTCCCACCACCCACAGCCATGGAAGCAATGGTCGAGCAGACCCTGGAGCCAGAGGCCGTCATTGGAATGGGAGAAGTGGACAGTTCTGCGCCAGGGACATCCAAAAGTGAGTACCATGAGATATGTATTTACACCCAAAAATGCAGTATACACACTCTCCCAGTACACAGGAGCAGGCACCACCAGAGTAGCTCCATTCCAGTCTAGCAAACTCTAGAATAGAGCATTATGGGAAATGTAGTACAGTAGTCAGAATATAGGCAAATGTTTTTTATGAGGCATAAAACAGATGTGAGATACTGACAGTATATTCCCTATGTCCCACAGGTCTCCCACAAGACACCCCCAGCAGCGACACCAGGCAGGGAGGACAGCATGGGCTAGAGACACTGCAGGAGGCTGCTGCTGAAATTCCTGGCCCCAGCAGGACACCACCAGGGTCCTATGAGGAACATGCACAGGAAATGGGGGCAGCTGACACAACCCCAGGGCCCAGACCCACAGTGAGTCAATCAGAGCCAGCAGCAGCACAAAGGCGCAGACGCCGGCGCAGAGTTCTGGCGGTGCCCCAGGAGGAGGTAGGGGAAGCAGGCTTCGCAGGAATGGAGGCATCCCTCATCAATGGTCAGCGCCTGCAAAATAGACAATTGAGGTCAATATCAAGAACCCTAAACAGTATGCAGAGCAGCATGACCACTGGGCTGGCTGATGAGAACAGTCAGTTCACAAGGATGAACGATCATTTGGGGATCTCACACAGGCCATCCCCAACTGGTGACAGAACTAGTGGCAGACCGACAGTATGCAAGGCACAGAGAGCGCCTCACAGTGGCACGATTTGACCTCATGGCTGCATGCATTGGGCGTCTTGCAACCAACACAACTGGCCTGTCTAGACGGACAGTAAGCCTACATGTTGAACTTGGGCACTTTGCTGACGATGTGGCGCGTGGACTTGGCCGCATCAGCTACGCTGTGGACCTGATGCAAAGTAGGTAGGTGGCAAGGGGCACAGGGGAGACCGATCAGGACAGTGAGGAGGGGTCTACAATAAGTAGTGTGTCTGCCAGTGAGTCCCGTGTGCTACGGAGTGGAAGTGCACGGCAGGGGTCAGGGGACTCACCAGGGATGAGCCATGATGGGCGCTCAAGGAGGAGGGTGTGAGCCACCATACAGCACGGTTCATGAGGCACATGACGTATAATGTGTCCTCATCACATTTGGACAAGTACAGGCTGTAACAGACAGCACTTTTCTTTCCCCATATAGTTTAGAAATAAAAAGGTTTCGTTTGTTTCACTACACAACTGGTCTATGTGTGTCTGACATTAGTGAGTGTGGTGACGGTTGCCACTTACCTGCCAAAGTATTGGGTTGCAATGTGGTTCCGTCTCTGTCTGCCTTGATTTGCAATGCTTCTATCCCCAGGCTCTCGGTGTGGTAGCTCTTGCTCCTCATCCTCCGAATCTGTGTCTTCAGGGGTGAGACATAGCCCACGTCTGGTGGCAATGTTGTGTAGGATTGCACAGGCGGCGACAATCTTGAATGCTGTTTCTGGGGCATACTGGAGTGCACGTCCACTTTTGTGGAGGCACCTGAATCTTGCCTTTAACAATCCAAATGTCTTCTTGATGACAGTTCTGGTCCGCCGATGGGCACTGTTATATCGCCTCTCATTCTCTTTGCCAGGTGTTAGGTACAGGGTAAGTATCCATGGTCTCAGGGCATATGCACTGTCACCTGTTTGACAAAAATAAGCAATGTTAGCAGGGCATGAATGGTTTCCACAGTGACCTGTATGTAAGGCTTCAGGGTGTAGTCAGCAATCCCTAATAGATATCCGTCTCCAAACTCCCCACGTTCTAGGCGTTGGTGTATTCCACTGTGCCTGAATATGTATGAGTCATGTGTACTCCATGGAAATTTAGCTACAATGTCAGTAATGACATTATGGGCGTTACATACCACCTGGATATTTAGTGAGTGGGTACATTTCCTATTGCGGGACACATATTCCAGATTTTCAGGAGGGCAGATTTGTAATTGTGTCCCGTCCACACACCCTATAACATGGGGGAAGTTGGCAATTCTGTAGAAGTCCAACTTGGTGCTGTTAATTTCTGCCTCATTCCTGGGTAGGTATATATATCTGGACATGTGTGTGAGTATGGCATCTAGGAATGATCTGAAGAATCGTGAGAGTGAACTCTGGGATACCCCACCTGTCACTGCAATCACCCCCTGATAGCTACCCGAGGTCAAGAGGTGCAGTGAGCATAGCACTTGCACATGTGTAGGGATGGCGCTGCCGCACATTGTCTGTCATTCAAGCTGCGGATTCAGTAGTTCAATTAATTCTAAGATTGCTGCACTGCTCAGTCTATATTTGTCATATATCTCCTCCTCAGTTTGTTGGAATAGTGTCTACCTGGTTCGGTATATCCTCTCCTGTCTCTGCGTCCTCCTCCTCCTCTGCTGGGCGGCGTGGACTCTCCTCCTCCATGCTATCACATACAGTTCAGCCATTTTGAGTAACCCAGATGCCTTCTGGGTCTCATTTTATACTTTGGTTCTGGTTACCACCTGCTCTGAATCAGTGGTAATCTGGATGTGCAAAATGGCCTTTTTGCGGCTAGTCGCAATTTGCGACTGGCTTTTTCATATGGTTTGCGACTCGCAAATTGTGACTTCCTATTTGCGGGTCGCAAAATCAGGTCGCAAAATTTGCGAGTCGGTAATGGCTTGCATCACAATTTGCACTTCGGAAATGGGATTTTTGCATCCCATTTCGGATTTTGTGATGTCGCAAATAGCGAATTGGCCCATTTGCGACTCGCAAATGTTTGCTACATCTGGCCCTAAGTTACTTCTCTGTATACATAAAAAAATGGTTTTCAAATGGACCTCAATTTGGTTTGTCTAACTTCCAGATACACCTTTGTCGCCCCACTGCGACTTTTGGATGACTATGATCATAGGACCAGCCAGGTGAATCAGACAACTTTGGATTCAAATCAAATAAAAACAATAATTATTGCTGCTAGAGTGTGACACAGGACACAGCCGAACCTGGACAGGTTACCAGAGAATGAATAAGTGCAGGTGAAATTTGACACTGCCATTTGCACACAGCTACTGCATTGGTATTAGGCCTGGGCAGAGTTCCGCTAGCAGACAGAGGCTTCTTGCTGCACCAGTTTGCGTGACGTTTAATGTCACTGGCAATGAGAAGTACGTCATTGTGTTGGAATTCAGGAAAAAGATTAGCACCCATTATTATTATGCCACCAACATTGTAAATCAATCGTGACACAAGCACAAGCCAGTGGCATAGTTAAACAATATAAACACCCACTCTCACTATCTGCCACCACTAGACATGAGTCACATGAACCATCTCAACATTGAAGCAAGTATCCCTCATATTAGTCATTGAGGCATATAGCATTACTTACCTGTTCCAATCAAGCATAGTGGCACATTGGTGATCCTCTTTAATTCAGGAAATGAAACACACATTGGCCAATAAGTTGTGACTAAAATATTTGGGTCCGTCCTGCTAGGTGACAAAAAGGAAGTATAGGCATAGAATGAAGGCAGGCATTGTCTCTCAAATCACCTTGAAGTAATTTTGGGGGTTTTGGAGGCTTCAATGCACAATGGCCCAACTTCAATTCGGCCATACATGTGCCTAAAACAGTTGTTGTTCATTAGTCATTTAGACAGAAATAAACAATATAAAATATTAAGGTTCCCCCAGCTAGCAATTTTTTTCTCAAAGCAGTTCACTAATAGTAGAAAGTTCTATGGTGCTCCAGGTCTTGTCAGGGAAGTAGAGTTTGTCCTAAAACATACTACCATGACCTGATTCTGACCAATCATCACCCTCATCCACCTCCTGTTGTACTTCAGGTATGCTGTAATTTGGTGGTATAAAGTGCTGATCATGGTCAATCTCTCAACTATTTGGGGCGAGAGACTAGTCCTTCTCACTGTCACAACCTCACGAGCTACACTGAACACACGTTCAGCAGTCAACCTGGCTAAAGGGCAAGCCAGATACTTTATTTCAAGCCTGCAGAGCACTGGCCATTGGCGCCTCTTCTCATACCAATACACCAATGGGTTATCCAGGTAGGCCTCGACCACCCTCCCAATGGCCATTGGTGCTCCACCTTTCTCAAGCTCTTTTGCCTTCGCCTCTGCAGTGAACTTAAGCCCTGTCTTTAGAAACCAATCGAATGCAGATTTTGGGGCTGCTGCTCCTGTTCCTGTTGTTGTTGTGATGTTGATTTTGGCTGCTATGAGCCAACAGCACTTTCCGCAGACTCTATGGAAGTAGAAGGCTGCACCCCAGAAATTCTGCCCATGATTGGGCCTCTAGTTTCAGTTATGAAAGTGGCCAGCAATTGTTTGTACTCTGGGTCAAGGATTGTGGCACAGATGTTGTGTTTGGATGACACATTGGCCCTCATTATGAACTTGGCGGCAATCACCACCGACCGCCATGGCGACGGTGAGCAGAAGACTGCCAGTGGTGGAATTCTGGACACTGCTAAATTTTAATGCCAAAAGTCAAACCTCAAAAAATCCTGCAACCTCCAGCCACCGTCAGGGCCCACAACGGCAGAAAGACAGTACACCCCACCCCGCCACCGCCATGCAGACAAATCCTCAGCCCACCAAATAATGAAGCACAAATCAGGGTGGCGGATAGTGGATGCCGAACGACCATTGGCAGTACGGACTGCGATGGCCAGCAATGGGACCCACCAACATCAAATCCACACATTGACAACTTTGAAACCCACACACCTGACACACATACACAACACTATAAAACACACACATACACACCCCACAATCCTTTGCATTGCCAATAGCCCAACTGAGATTGACAACACAACATGCATACACTGAACACAAAATAACACAAGTCACATGCACAAATACACCACCAAAACACATACAAACCCCAAACACTTTAATAAGCCACACAAATAACCACACAACAGCACCCTCAAAAATACACCCTAAACACACCACCCACAACACACACCATGGCACCCCGTAAGCACCTCCGCTCTACAGATAGGGAGCTAAGGACCATGATGGACAAAATACTTGGGGTCGAGCTACAACTATTTGGGGCACAGGTGCACTAGACACCTGTGGCCAGGAAGATGGAACTATGGCAGATGATTGTCAACAAGGTCAACGCAGTGGGAAACCATTCACGCACAAGGGATGACATCTGGAAGAGATGGAATGACCGGCGCGGGAAGGTTCGGTCAATGGCATCGCCGTACAAAAGATTGGTGGAGGTCCCCCACCTACAGCCCCCGATTACACCGACTTGGAGAAGAAGGTCCTGGCTATCCTGCACCCAGAGGGCCTCACTGGACTCACTGGAGGACTGGACTGTAAATCGACTACAATACCTTAACAGTCACCTCACCTATAAAGCATGCATCACCCCACCTTTCTCACTACCACCAGGACCCCAGCCAGTCCTAGTACTACCCTGCATGCCCACAATCCCACAAAGAGACCTTCATCCAGCCCCCTGTGCACAGTCACCTACCCCTACATGGATTCCCAGTGGCACTACAGCACCCACAATGCACCTCCACCCCCTACATAAATTGCAAAGATATATACACGAAGGGACCTTGCATGCCACGACAGGGGAATATAAGCACAAAACAGGGCAGAGCTGTGCATCAATTGCCGAAAAAGTACCTGACACCCACATGTCCATTCCCCCCCACGGGCACCACCACCACCCATGCCAGCCAGACGGGAACACCAAGGAGTGCCAGCGCCCCACACGGAGACATAGGCCTCACTCAGGAGAGTGCAGAGGGATGTATGGAAATTGAGGAATACGCTGGCCCATCACACAGTCCCTCCAGCAGTCAGGATACCACTGACAGCCCTACCACTCAGCCACCATCATCAGCTCTGGCCAAACAACCCCACACTAGTGTCTCCCGGCCACAGACTGGCGGCCCACATGTACAGAGGCCACAGTCTCCACCCACCAACAGGCAGGATGATGAAGGGCCCAGTGCAAGTGGGACTGCCAGACCTGTGCAGGGGACACAGGCACAGGGGGCTAGGGCCAGTGGGAGGACAACAGTGGTCCAGGGGGGTAGCCAAAGGATGGATGCAGCATCCCAGGAGGTGATATTTGAGGTCCTGGGAGCATACCAAGACCAAGCCCACCGCTAGGAAGTGACTCTGCCCTGAACTGTCTCCCTTTTGTGCCACTGTGCTCCCTTGATGACTTGCCACTGCCATCACACCATCTACCACTGGCTACATGGAGCAAAACCTAGTGCTACCAACAGCTGAGCATATGTACCTGAGTATGGATATGCACCATGTGCCCACTCCCTATCACTGTTCCATTAAATATGTATATTTTGTCACTTAATAAATACACCTATGCACTCAAATCGTATGTCCCTCATCAATATGAGATATCAATTGTGAGTGTGTATGCATTAGCCAGTCAATTTCATAATCATGCCTTTATTGCAGGAGGGGATCCAAAGCACTGTAGTGTGTGAAGTGTGTCACACTGTACCTACTATTGGGTTATCTGGCAGTCTTCAGTGATCAGTTAACAGTGTCAATGGCTATAGACACCACATTACCAATTACATGAGTCAGACTGAAACTATGTAGTGAAGACATCAGCATCATTGAACAGTACCTCATAGTCACTGGAAGTATAGGCGGATCAGCTGGTTCCTGGAGTTGACATCTCCCCCCTCTTCTTCCTCACTATCATTCTCATCCCCTCTCTGAGGTTGCTGGGCTGGTTAGACAGCACCATCCTCTTCCAGAAAGGGGATAGCTTTCCTCACAGCCAAGTTGTGCAGCATGCAGCAGGCCACCAATATCTTACACACCTTGTCAGGGACATAGCACATGGATCCCCCAGAGAGATGGAGGCAACAAAATCTAGCCTTCGGGAGACCTATAGTGCGCTCAATCACCCTCTTGGTACGTCCATGGGCCTCATTATAATTTCTCTCGCCATCTGTCCTGGGATTCCTCACAGATGTCAGGAGCCATTGCAAGTTGGGGTAGCCAGAATCACCTGCAAAGTGGGTGAAACAGGACCTTAAGAAGCTGTCAGCTATGAACAGATCCAGTGTCATAAACACTTACCTATGAGCCATCCTCTGTCCCCTTGTAGTTGTCCCATCAAGTGTGGTACACTGCTGTTTCTCAGGCTAAAGGAATCATGGACTAAGCCTGGGAACCTCGCATTTACATGTGAATGTGAAATGTACTGGTCAGCAATACACACCAATTGTATATTCATGGAGTGATAGTTCTTTCGATTCCTGTACACCTGTTCATTCACTCTTGGGGTATGAGAGCTATGTGGGTTTCATCAATGGCACCAATCACATGTGGAATGTTAACAAAGGCATAAAATCCAGATTTGATGGCAGGAAGTTAAGCCCTTTGGGGAAACTGGACGAATGCATCCAGGAATTTTGACAGGAGGAGGCTGAAAATTGGCTCTGAAACCCCTGCACCCAAGCTCACTGTCACCTGAAATGAGCCTGTAGCCAAAAAATGGAGTACAGATAGCACTTGTACAGTTGTAGGGATGGCATGCTGAATCTGATCAGCCAGTTTCAGTACAGGATCCACTTAAGCACAGAGGTCATGGACAGTAGCTCTATTGAGGCTGTAGGTGACAATGATGTGATGTTCCTCCATAGTTTCCAAATCAACCAGATGTCTGTAAACAGATGGGACCTTCCCTCGCCACATGTGTCTGTACCTAAGGTGGAGGATAGAACACATATTGAGTGTAACCATACACCTGCATCACATGATGTCACTGTATCTATGTAAGTGCGACACATAGGTAACACACACAGACGCAGAGTATGAAGTACACCGCATGCATATGTGTGCTGAGTAAACACTGTAATAATGGCATCTCAGTATGGACACAATCCCAAAGATGGGTGCATGTGAGGATCCTAAACTCATGTCAGCAAGCGACTAAGGTCAGAGATATGGAGGCCCTGGATGAGGCCCCTGGCCAGGCCATGGTGACATGGGGGTAGAAAAATGGCAGCCTCCTGCCATCCAGGTATGAGGGAGTAGAAGTGACTTCATTCCGCTGACGTTAGTCGTCATGGCGGAAGGCGGTGTTCACCGCTGTGCACCCCATCATTGAATTACATGGTTGTCAATGGGAAACCTGGGACAATCATGATCACCGCTGCGGTACGTACGCCATGTCGTTAGACCCTTGACTCCTGATTCCTGTGCAGGGTAGTACTCCACTGCATATGCTGCTGTGTCCTGACTCTGGTCCCTCAGATGACACGGGTCACAGGTGAATGGGCCCTGGCCTTCACCGCGGAGGAGCTGAAGAAGATGGTGGATGGGGTCCTACCCCTGTATGCCAAGATGTATGGGTGATCAGAGGAGCAGGTGAGTTGGCGTCTGTCATCCTCAGATGTGTGTGATTGTGGTGAATGCCTGTATGTATGTGGGCTTGATTTGTGTCTGCCCAGCCATAGACTGTCTGGCATGTACTGTATGTGAGTTGATAACATGGCTTTCAACAATGGCCGTTCCAACGACATGTCATCTGTATTCGGTGCACACATACTGACGTCTGCTTCTTTGCTTTGTGTGTCCCATGTAGGTCAGCGCTCATCAAAAGAAAGGCCTGTGGCAAGCCATCACCGGCGGAGCACCCACTGCAGGAAGTGGTGAGAGGACCTGAGGCCCAGCTGGGTAAGGCCTCCCAACGACGAAGGGGTGGCTGTCGGACCCTGACCCCCCTAATGGCCTGCATTCTGGCAGTGGTCTATCTGGATTTGGATGGGCCATTGAAGGCAGCACAGCAGCCACAAGGGGGTGAATACCAACACTGTTGTTATACTGCTTTGATGGATGTATGTTGGTGCTGTGGTATGTATGCTTTCTAGTGCCAGGCACTTGGACGGGTGTGCCCCCTCAAAGTCCTTGTAATGGTGTGAGGGCTAGTTTTGGTGGTTTCAATAGGCCCATGGGGGTCTCCTTTCTGTCATCTGGTATGCTTTGTGGCCTCGTTGACTAATAAGTGCATTGGCTGGGCATGTTCTCCCATGGGTGTACTCCACACAGTTTATCAGGTCTGTGTTTCCTGTGGGTAACGTTGTGCATTCTGAGGTAATGGCCACTAGTCAGGGGCACAGTCATGACGTATGTTGTAGGTCCCTGGTTTTTCTGTCCCCCCTCCCACCACCTCTAGCCCTTCCAGTATATGACATCCAGACATGCACCCCAGACACCACACCTGCACTCACCACAACTACATTGAAAGACACTTGCAGCACACTCACAAGACCTGCAGACACCCAAACAACATTCATGTACACTGGCAGCTTGTCTTGTCCCACTATGTCCACTCCCAAAACACTCAAACATTTGCAGACATCCACACCACACACCTCCACCACACATGAGCATACCTTACAGGCACCTGAATCCATGTCCGAGACATCTACACCTGGTACAAGCACTCCCTCAACCTCCACTCCCAGACCTGCCTCCAAATCCCCTCTTACTGACCCTAAGAAGCTTTTCCTCTCCCGTATTGACCTGTTCGAACCCACTGGCCCACCCTGTCTTGTCCCTAAACGTCCCCAGTCTATTCCTTCCACATCCAAGTCTGCCCAAGTCCGCCATTCCCATTCCTGTGCCCCTTCCTCAGGGAGGAAGAAGCCCTGTGTTGCCCCAGGTCCCTCTGCCACCCCCCGGTCCAAGCCCAATCCCCCTCCTTCCAAGGGCAAAGTCAAACCCACTCCACCTCCCAAACCTAAGACCAGGCCCCCCCTTCCAGACATAAGTCCCCACTCCTGCCACCCCTTACCCTGTTCCTTGAGGTGCCTGACTACCCCATTGATGCCCCTTTCAAGTGGATTACCCTTTGCACATGTGGGAGTCAAGTTCGGCCTATTTTGGCTCTTCAGGGTATTTACATTGGACTGGCCAACGGCCTTATTTGGACAGTACGTTTTTCCAGTTAATAAATTTAAGTGCCCAGTAGTGCTGTTGGCACAGTACAATGACGTTGTTCAGTGTTTCTCTGTGGGGGTGTGGTGTGCACATGTGTGTACTTTGGTGCAGGTCTTTGTTGCTTTGTGTCTGGTAAGTATATCTTGTTATGGTATGTATGGCTTGGGATGGTGGGAGGGGTTGGGAGTGCATTGTGGCGTGGGCGGGGTGGGTGTGTAACTGTGTGTAACTGTGCCATTTCTTCCCATGTGTACTAGGTTGCAGTCACGGTCATAGAGGTATATGGCAAGGAGCAGCACTGGCATTATTTCCAACTCTCTCTCCATGTCTGCGTCGGCGTGTTGTGTGTGCTTCTGGTGAGTGTTTCCTTTTATATTGTTCGTTTCTGCCACGCTTGGCCTTGCAGTGGTTCCCGTCCTGGAACTGCCGGCCGTCTTGTGTTTCATTATTTGGTGGGTGGGTAGGACCTTTCCGCCGGCCTGTGGGTGGCCACCTCCGTCCTCGTGGGGACTACAAAGATGGAGGTGTGTGGATGGGCCGCTACTTGTTTCTCATGTGCTTCATTATTTGGTGGCAGGACCGCAAGCATGTTGGCAGTAGTTACAGCGACCGCCGGCGGGACAGTGTTTACCGCCATGTTCATTTTGACCACCAATGTCTCTTTGCTGCCTTGTATTAAAAGATAAGCAAAGGATTAAGCCCTCTGCCAACTCCTGCGCATCTGTTTTTTTAGCCACACCTGCATACGTTTCAGACACTTCCTTAGCAGTTTCTGCAGCATGTGCACCAATGTGAGCTTGGCCATGGTACAGTCCTCCTTGCTGACTTTCCATGTGAAATTTTCAAAAGGAAGCAGCATCTCTGTCAGGCATTTGACCAGCCCACATTGGTCCATCTCAATGATCATGACTCTCACAGTTGCATCCCTTCTTTGCATGACCTATTTATTGACTGATCAATATTGCTCAAACAGATGTTGTAACATGTAATAAGTAGAATTCCAACGTGTTGGCACCTCCTATATTGGGGCTTTAACTGGCATTCTCTTATCATGCTGGATAACCCTCAACAGCTTGTGGGCTTTAAAGGAATGGGTAAAATGAGTGCAGATTTTTCTGGATGTGGACAGTAAGTGGATGACTCTGGGTTCGTTTTTGAGGAAGTCCTGTACAACAATGTTTACGCATGCACCAAACACAGGACCCTGAAATAGCTACCCTCTGACATGGCCCAAACTGTATTACTGTCATTGCCCGTGTCAACAAATCCAATGTTAAGCCTTCTGGGGTGAAGCCATTCAAAGACCTTGTTGTTAAAGTCATCCAAGATGTTTGCAGCTGTAAGGGATTTATCTATGGCAAACATAGCTACTGTTGCATGCTTCCGACCACCATTAAAAATTTCACCTGGGTCAACACCTGCAGATATCATTTCTCTGACCCCGCCAAAGAGATCCAGTGTGTGGTGATGCACATGAAATCAGTGGCTTGGCAACTGGTCCACATGTCTGTCATCAGGTAGATTGTGTGGACAGCCATCTGCTGCAAAGCTTGTCCAACCAATTCCACCACATCGTAATGTATCGCTGGAACAGCAACTCTGGCGAAATAGGTATGGCTGGGAACCTTCCATTTCGGGCAGATAGCTGGCACAAATTCTAGAAAACCCACTCCTTCCACAAAATAAAAAGGGCGGAGGTCTAACGCTAACATTTTAGCCAGCTTCCCGTTGTACAAATGTGCCATTGGTTGATTGCTTGGGTTCTGCCCCTCCTGCCTAAACATGGCAGTAATAGTAACTTGGATTTTTTTCTTTGCTGGTGCCACTGATACAGGTGACTTAGGAGGTGGTGGTAGGCTCAATGTGTGTCTCAAGGGGGCAGCCACTGTATATGCTTGCCTTGGTGTTTCGACCTGCCTCTGAGTCTTCCTGTCCATTGCAATGTTCCTGATGTGGGCGATGTTACTATTGCACTTCTGGAGACAGGGCTGGTTTGTGTAACAAAAATGTCACCCTCTTCTCCTTCACCTTCCCCCATGTTTCGATCAGATTCCCTGCTTTCAACACCTGTACTAACTCCACTTGAAGGCTTTTGGCCACTAAGGTGCGCCTACTATCAGATTGTGTGGTGTTTTCCCAAATGGGTTGTTTGGCCTCCGGGTCCATAGTTGGTACCAAGCTTACCTCGACTACCACTTGCTCAGCAAATGGAGCATATGGCAATGTTTGGCTCCTTTTCACTAACTGTAAAGAAGTCCGAACACTGGGAGATCAACTTTCTAACACTGGGGTCACGGCCAATGTCTGAAGATGTGGATGTTGCTTTGATGATGTTTGCCTCTCTGAAGTGCCTTCTTTTACTGAGGTGGCTAAGGATGTAGGTTGCACCAGGGGCTTGTAAATATGGGAGCTGGTGGAGGTGGTGGTCTCTGTGCCACATCCCTTGGAGCGGGTTGAGAAGATGGGGTAATGTTTGACTCCACTGGGGCTGGGCTAAAATCCATGATGACTGACCCACCGTCAGACTTATCATCCTCCTCTTCTTCATCCCTAACTCTAAGGCTTTCAGGAACCTTCCTCTTCATTCTTTGCCTCTCCTGGTGTGTCTCAGACTGAGATGGTATTCAAGTGGAGTCTTGATCATCCAAAGGGGGGCTTGAAGAAGAAGATGGCAGAGATTTGGAAGACAGTGGATCTTGTGAAAAAGGGGCTTCCTCTGCATGAAGCTCAACATCCTGATGTGCTCATACTTTGGGAGGAACTGCTATTGCTGGCTGCCGCTGTTGTTGTCCACTGGCCTGAGTTTCCGGCAACAATTGGGTACTACTTTGAGAAAGTGATAACTCAAATTCAACATCACTGCTCGAAGGCGTTCCTGTGATTAGAGAGGCTGCCTCTGTGCCAGACATGGGCTTGGGCCTAGCTTGGAATGGTGCAGCTGATGCAGGAGTGCTGCTCTCAGCTTGCTCCTCAGAGGCTGGTGTGGCAGACACACGTTATCATTCTTATCACAGACAACTTTCTTGGTAGCAGCTTTCTTTGGGGCCATCTTGAAGCTGTCAGTTGGCAGTAGCACTTAGCTTTACAAGGTGAAGAGCTGTCCGTGTGGTCAAGAGTGTGGTCATGCGTCACGTCGTGCACAGGCCTTCTGTCTGGCAGTACTGTGGGTGATGTCCCTTTTTCTTCGTGCACCTAAAAGCAAACATGCAAGAAGGATCAGTGAAACGTGCCATTGTTGCATTTGCATTAGTAGTAGAAACAATATAATTTAATGGTTTCTTAACTATACTTATTAATAATTATGAAATACAGTGTATCCATTCGTAAAACCACACCAACATTAACTTTCATTGTCATGTACAGTCATGAAGGATAAGAAAGAGCAACAACTACAACATACAGAATGTAACTGTTAGCTTTATCTGTCTGTGTCAAGTTGGCATGTGGCACTCAGGGAGGTGCTGGTAACAAATGGAATAATAATTCTTGAATAATGTAATGTAGTGCACCTGTACGCCTATGGCAAACATGGGGCTAATGGGGAATGTTTTTTTTTTTTTTTTTAAATAGTAATTAATTTTTTTTAAAATTCTAAAACCAAGAAAACAAATTACAAAAATATTTAATTATTATTATTATTATACTGTTAGTATAAAATAAAATAAAATAATGTTTATGAAACAAATTAGAAAAAAAGAATAACATTTAAAAAAAATAGATTTCAATTGCTGATATACTAGGGGAAGGGGACTACCATGAAAAACCACAGAGATTTGGGAGGCAAGGAGTGGTGGAGGTGAACAATGCAAAAAATGTATGTAAGAAACATAAAAAACTGCTTATACAGTACATTTAGTAATAAGCATTGACCTACCAGGCCTGAATAAGACATGGTCAAATAACAACCAGCAAGGAGGCATGGGCACCACAACAAATAAGAACACATGAAGGCTTAAAGCACACTGGCTACCTACACAAAATGGCCACCAGTTACATGGTCAAACAACAACCAGCAAGGAGGCATGGCCACCTCAACAAAGAAGAACACATGCAGGACTACTGGCTGCCTACACAAAATGGCCAAAAGCCACATGATCAAACAACAACCAGCAAGGAGGCATGGCCACCACAACAAAGAAGAGCATGTGCAGGACTACTGCCTGCCTACACAAAATGGGCAGCAGCCACACGGTTAAACAACAAGCAGGATGAATAGAAAATAAAAAAAACACAAATATGTATAGGGCTATAATTGACTATACAAAAAGGGCCCGGGCCACATGCCATGGGGAATAAAGACAAATGTTGGCCTATGGCAAATGGTCGCATGTACTAGCCAGACAAAGAAAGCACTGGTACAGAAGAAAAAAACTGCATTAAGTCAGTAATTCCAAAAACTAAAATTAAAGTGTCTAAAGATTTTACAGCAACAACACACATCATACAAAGGCATCAAATCCTATAACCCCACCATACACTGTTTGCAGAAAACAATGTGAAATACTGCCAAACAACATTTTGTTATCTCCAATTCAATGACATCCATGGTATCAGTTCCACGGACACCTCAAACAGTTGTTTCATCATTCACCCATGACTAGTACTGGGCCTACAGCTGGAAGGCCTATTCCATTAGCAGGCTAGACCACTTGACATTAACATAGTGAATGTAATGAATATTGCAAATTCACAAAACAAAACGTGGAGAAAATGTAGTGAACTGTAAAAAGAAAATTCCTTTGTAGAACAAAAATGACAAGTAAAACTATAACTAGGCCCCAAATGCAGGCCACCCACCACAATAAATTAAAAAAATTGAATAAAAGTACAGATAAATTCTGGTGCATGCCCTCTATCAAACAAACAAGTTGTACAACACCCTTATACAAGTGTTTTTTAACTTACTTGTGAAATCTCAAATACAACAAAGTCCTTAAATCCAATGATACATCCAGGAGACCAAAAACGTGATCCTTCCAGCTCGAAATCCAAGTGAAAAGTAACCAGGAGATGGACAAAGCGGTGGGAGGACCTTGCTGGACAGGAACAGGAAGTTAGAGTCTCTGGGGCACTTCCTGTTGTTGGAGAGAAAAAAAGTACTACTCCCGCAACAATATCAATGTGAACTGTCAATTAGAGAAGATCTTTCACTCAAAGTTGTAGATTTTATCTGCTTCAGCTTCGCCAGGTTGCAGTAGCAGTTGATCGTGCTGACTCGCGCTTACCTACATCACAAAAGACGTGCGCGAAGTCACTGGCGCCAGTCTCCTGACCTGGTAAAAAATCTAATTTGTGCTTGCGAGCGACTGGAAGTCTCTTGTCTCCCTTATTACGCGCGTGAAATTACAATAAGTAATGACAGAAATTGCGTGCCAACGGGGAAAAACAGAAATAAACTCCACTACGTTGCGGAGTGCAAGGTTTATAGGTAACTCCAGGTTCTCTGCAGATTCTGCAAACTCCACCAATGGAGTGGAGTTTTTCGCCCAGGCCTAATTGATATATCACTCAAGACTGATTTTTTTTACCTTGTCATTCAATTGCAAGGGATGGAGTAGTCTAAGCTGCGCTTGTTCGCAGATACGTTCACACGGTGATGACACAGGCCCGACTACAAGTGGCCTCATAATCAGGCTGCTATTCGGCACCCTTGAATCATCAATACTGCTGGAATCAGGGATTTTTATTATTCCTGTTTGTAAAGTGCAGTAGGTAACTAAAAAAGGCATTGTGACGCTGGCTTTTCTAGAAAATGAAGGCAGGATTGAAAGCAGGCAAAAATTAAATATTATAAAAGCCAGGTTATCATGGCTTCCCTAAATGCATATATACAAATTCTAGTAGCTTCAAGGGTAGGAAACAAGCAATTCCACTGTAGAGCAGCCTGTACTGAAAAGACACACCCTACTTCTGTGGCCTTATTGAAATTTGGACTTTAAGGAGGCTAGCAGTGGTACAGCACAATAATGTTTGAGGGGTTGTAACTAGGGCTCCGGGTTTTAGGGTATTTTTTTTTTTTACATTTCCGTCCTGTATTGTTGGCCATCTTATTACTATCCATCCATACTTATTTTGTGGTTTGCAAATTCAGCAGCCAAATATAGCAAAACACCACACCCACAGGTACGTATTAGCAATTTACTACAAATATATTTTAACATATTCCTGTATTTAAAGATATCTCAACCTGTTTTTAATTTCCAATTCTGTCTATTTGCTGATCCATTGTATTGGAATTCAAAATAGACAGCATGGAAAGTGACTCATTATAAGCACAACTTTCAGTATTTTTCTGCTTTTAAAAATAAATACAGACAGGAAACACATTGTTTTCTGTCTGTATTTACTCTAAAAAATCAGTAAATATGGAAAACTGTGGGCCTTAGTTGTAACATATCAGTTTATCCAATACGATTGAAGGCTCTGTGAACTATGCAGAGAGATTCAACTTGAATTAGCTTTGGTGCAGGGAGCCAGTGAAGAGAATCTATTGCAGCTATGGTTGAAGAACTGCATGGAAGGGAGTGCTGTAGCATTTCTCCTTCACAGAAATATGCTTTAAACGGAGTCAGTGAATCTTTTGGCCCAGCATAAGGACGGGGAGGAAAAGTAATCAAATTTCACAACAAGTCAAGTCACATATGACAGTATGACCAATGCGGCGACGCAAGGAAAACTCCAGTCTGAAATAAATTTAAGGGGTTTTATTACAAGCTCAAACTCAAAGAATATAGACAAATCACAAAATAAAATTAGAAAGTTACAGAATCACGAACGGTTGACCAAGGTGATGGAAAAGATTCAAGCAAACTAACATTAGCAAAACTAAACATTCCAAAAACAATACAAAACATCAGAAGAATAACCTGATGTACAGAAAACAAGAACTGTTCAGTTCTTATAGACATTAAAGCAATTTAAAATAATCTACGTTTAACTAGTTAGGACAAGGGAAACCCTTCAGATCAGCCAATCAATAGTCAGCATGTGCAGGGTAAAACACATATGGGTAAAAAGGACAAAAATAATTTGGAAAATTCAATCAAATATCTTCTTCTCTGGGTCCGGAACAAATGTCTAAATCTTAGCAAGGCATTTCAGAGGGGCAAGAACAGAGAGGACTGTGCCTCTCAGAGTCCAAGAGGTTCAGCAAACAGCGAACAGTGGGGAAAAATCTCTTCATAAGTAAAGGGCTGCTGCAATGGGATCTGGAGAGGGACTGTTCAAAACCCAGCTGGGAAACAATATATCAAAGTTCATAGTGCAACATCATTTGTCAATCCAGATCTCCATATGACGCCCAAGATGTAAATGTCTAATGGCAAACAGTCATACGACACAGACTGCCACAACAATAAAAGTTCCCAGGTTCCTAGTGTAAAACGGCTTCCATCTTAGCTCATCCATTCAGGTTTAAACAAATGTATATACTTTCAGCTCCAAAGTTCCTGAATGTACTGTGCTCAAGGTTAGGTTCCCAAACTATGTAAATGTAAAAAGACAGAACATCTTTTACTAAGCTACCCTTCTAATAAGAAATAATGGCCTGATTTAGAAGTGGGCAGACAGGTTACTCACAATGGCGGGTGTCCCATCACTGAAATCTAAATCTCATTGGATATAACGGGGTTTAGATTTTGGCAGACGGGACATCCGTCACAGTTGTGATGGAGTAACCCATCCACCAAGTTCTAAAACAGACCCTAAATCTGAAAGAAAAGTACACGTTAGCAAGGATGACTAAACTCTTTTGTAAAGTCTGGAAACAGTGCCTTGCAGGCCTCACTTAGGCTAGGCAAGTGAATTAAAATAGCACATTCATCTATGCAATTAACATTCAAATTATAAATCCAACATTAACAAACTTTGGGGGTTATTCTAACTTTGGAGGAGGTGTTAATCCGTCCCAAAAGTGACGGAAAAGTGACGGATTTACCACCAGCCGTATTACGAGTCCATTATATCCTATGGAACTCGTAATACGGCTGGTGGTATATCCGTCACTTTACCGTCACTTTTGGACGGATTAACACTCCTCCAAAGTTAGAATAACCCCCTTTGTCAGTGTTCATGTTACATTAGGTTCAAAACACCATAACTCTATTAATACATTTCTATGGAAACGGTGTTGAAATACAAATTTCAACTATCACATCTAATATTTTAAACATATCTATTCTAACAATCATTAACGTTTTAGTACAATCTATTAGTTAACATCATGAATAATAACATAAAGATGAATTAATTGATTAAACAAGAACTTTGAGGGCTATACCACTTGTCTTTTTGACAACCAACGTGCAGTGAATGCCTGGTATTATGGCTTTCAGTGTATCACTTTACATCAGAACTATTAGTATTTTGATTAATAGTCTACATAAACTGTCACATATAGATGATCATGTGACAAGAGGGACAGTACTAACATTTCTGCTACATCAGGAGCAAGCCAGCTTTGCCATGGTTGCTTGAATGAAGATATAGGGCCTCATTACGACCCTGGCGGCCGGTGGTAAGCTGGCGGTAACACCGCCAACAGGCTGTTGATGTTACTCCAGTTATTATGATCGTGGCGCAATAGCCACGGCCATACCGCCAGCCTCTCCACTATACCGCCAGGCTTTTGCCTAGTGGTCATAATCCCCTGGGCAGTGGTGCAAGCACCGCTGCCCTGGGGATTATGAGTCCCCGACCGCCAGCCTGGCCACGGCGGTACACACCGCAATGGAAATGCTAGCGGTAAGGGGGACTTGGGGTGCCCCTGGAGGCCCCTGCACTGCCCATGCCTGACATGGGCAGTGCAGGGGCCTCCAGGCATAGCTCCGTCGCGCATTTCACTAATGTGCGCCGGATACTACTGCACCCGCTGCACATCAGCATTGCCGCCGGCTCTATTACAAGCCGGCAGCAATGTTGATGTGACTTTTCCGCTGGCTCAGCGGACGGTAGCACTGTTACCGTCCGCTGGCCCAGCGGAAAAGTCATAATAGGGAGCCAGAAATACCGCCGGCACTGGCGGTTTTCTGTCTCCCGCAGCAAAGTTGTAATGAGGGCCATAGTGTTTTATAAGAAATGTGGGAGCCCCTAAAAACAGAGCATTACAATAATCAAGTCTGCTTAAAACTTCACTGTGTACAATCAATGAACGTAAGTGGCTGAGAAGCAAAAAAGAATGTTATAGATTGTCTGCGTTAGTGCAAGAGGATGAAAGTTTGTTGATGTGACTCACGAGTGAGAGATTGCAATCTATATACATTCCCAAATTATGGACTATATTTGCCACCACTGTGGCAGAGTTTTCCTTAAAAGGCCAGATATTTACCAGCAAGGGGTGCATCAGTTTCACTGAGTAGCAGCACATAACTTCCAGTTTGTCCCCATTGAATTAAGGTGAGTTGGCACACAGCCAGCTCGATATATCACGTGTGCAGCTGCAAAAAGACCCCATCATTGTTTAGGAGCTGTAGTCAAATATTAAAATCAACTGTGTGTCATCTGCGCAGTTGGCAAACTTTAGACCACGTAATCTAATCCACTGGACCAACAATCTGAGATATTCATTAAACAATGTTGGGATCAGGGAGGAACTCGAAAGAACTCCCTGACTGACAGCTTTGAAGGCAAAACCAATGGGAGGAAGGTATACTGATCATGTTCTTTCATCAAAATAAGATTTACAACACTTCAGGGCCCTACCTCTGACCCGTGCTTCGGCTAGCCTAAATATTAGGATGTCATGGTTGACTGTGACAAAGGCAGCAGACAGATCAAAATACACTAAGGCTACCTAATGGCCCCTTTACACAGTAATTCAAGTGTGGGATGAATGCAAATTTGTGTGAAGGGAGAGAGACTCTATGATGTAATTGATTTGATTTTTTATAATCTGCAGGACTGTCGCATAGCAATTGACTTGGCATGACTGATTACAAGATGCAGTCACAATTAGATAAAAAGTGTGCAATGGAAAATTATGTTTTTGCTGTATTAGGTGCCTACAGGATTTCTTTTGGGAAGAACTCTGCTTTAGTGTTTCTGAATATTTTTTTTAACTTTTCAAAGTAACTGAGTTCTAGTTTCTGTTCCTTACAGTAGTTAGTATGCCATCAGTAATTCTGATGTGTTGGAATGACCCCAGATAGTTAATGATTTTGCACCAATTCCCACATGTAAATACACACATTTTTTGTACAGGACATAATTCTTCAGATATGATCTGGTCCCTTATTACACATAGGGCACATTTTTCCTGTTTGCTCCATGGCAGAGAAAGTGCACCCTATTACAGAGAATGCACTGCTCTTAGGGCAGCTGCGATCTTGTGCTGCTCCCGGGGCAGCACATTCAATTAAAATATGGAGTGGCTGCTTCTAAGCCACTCCGGGTTTCACTGTGCAAGCTTGCACTTTGAGAAGAGATTAGAGATCAATTTGCAGGCGAGTGTCAAACCCGCCAGCAGCTGCACACCTTTTACTAAAAAACGATAATAAATATAGTTTATAATTGTTTTTTAGTAAAAGAGGTGGGGCCACTGGGGTGACGAGCAGTGAGGGGCAGTGCACAGCACTCCCCCTCAGAGCGCATGTGTGTTTGGCTGGCCGTCTCAGGCCGGCCAAACACACATGCGCACAGGGCTCTCTCCAGTCCAGTAACACAGTCTCCAAGTCTGCCTGGGAGCGTCCTGGCTAGGGGCTCCCAGCCAATCTTGATGCTGCTTTGAGCAGCGTCAGGATTGCCCGCAGGGCAGGCTGGGAGCCTGTGTCTGCCTGCAGCCAGAAGAGGAGAGAAGTGGGGCGTGACGCGGCGGCGAGAAGGTAAGTGTTTTTTTTTATTGTATTAATTTAATTTTTATTTCCCTATTTCCCCCCTCCCCTGTGCGACGCCCCACCCCTGCTGCGCATTGCGAGCCGTCATTGTCAAAAAGTGGGAGCATGGCACGTTGGATGATGCACTGACTTTTAAAGGCCCAATAGACAGTTGTGACACTTTATTAGAAGTTAATAAAACAAGTGTCATTTGCTCAGTCATTTTCACCTCCCAATTAGCCTTTGTTACTATCACTTCGATCATGATGATGTGCTCATTTGTTTTTGATCAACCAGCTATTTGTATAATGTACTGCATAGTCATTTGGCAAAGAACATCTGCAGGATGCAGATTATATCAAAGACTTTACAATAACGTGATGTTTCAATTAACTCCTTGAATGCCTCTGTGCATGTCAGCTTTGCAGTTCAATTATTTCCATTTTGGGGTGAGTTATGCAGATGTGCAAACACATACATTAGTATATGTCATGTTGGTGAAAATAAATGGGATCCAAGAAAGCATTTGCAACAAGATCATTATTAAATGCAGATCTTGACATTTATTACTGCATTGCACATGTCAAATCACATTACCATAGAAAAAGTGCCTTTTCTAGAGCACTATACCCTTGGTGGTCACTGTTTCAAATTATGGGCCTTGCAATGATGTTGTGCTCTGATTCTGCTTAAGCACCTGTGCACTGGAAGAGAAGCAAGCCATAAACAATAAAGACATATCTTCAGACAATTATATGATATTTATTCCCATTGTTGGTGTAGAGTGGCAAAATGAAGGCTTTGCCTCTTGTGAGTCATGGTCCATCCCACAAAGCATATATATTCTGATTATTATACATCAAAATGTGTTAACCCAGCCATCCTTGAACCCTAAAAACCCTTTACTACACGTTACATAGACCCATCTCTGAACCCTCAAAAGCCTTACCACCCCTTACCCAACCTTACACAATAAAAGCTCCATACTACCATTTATCCCTACGACTGCTTGAACTCTAAAAATCCCCTACTAATCCTCAGCTCACCCAGTCCTGAACCCTGAAAACCCTTTACTGCCCCCTTAGCCTTACCCATCGCTGAACTCTAAAATCCCTTACTATCATTTAACCCTACCCATCCGAGAACGCTAATAACCCCTTACTAGCCCTTTACCTTCCCTTCCCTGAAAACTAAAGCCCTTACTCTCCTTTACACCCTACCCAGGGTTAGAAAGGTCTAAATGGCAATCAACCAGTGGCAGGAGGGCTAGTTTGACAGACCAATGTGTGGGCCGTTTTTTGGCTGTTTGTGGCCTGCAATGCACAGTGTTGTCATCAATAATGTTTCAGATGCTGCCGTGATGTTATCAGTAATGTCATAGAACATGTCATGAGTGATGTAAAATGAATGAAGTAAAATGCAAGGGTGTGAGTTATAGTCACTTTATGGCACAAGTCATAGTTAATTAAGATAACTACAACAGGTGAATTTCATTGTTTTGTTAGTTTAAAACAGTGTGTTTTGACTGACATTTTCACTTAACTATAATGTCCTTTTAACATTTGTTTTTGTTCAATCAAATTCAAAGGTTTTTTAAATGTAAAGTAAGATATTATAACAATTTCTAACTATAGCGTAATTTTAACCATTGTTTTTTTAGTGTCTATCGTTGTGAGTGCCGTGGGGCTGGGCCCAGGCCCTGTGCACAACGTCCAGAGGGTGCCCACGGCCTCACTGTGCAAGGCCAAAGAATGTGTGTGGTGTGTGGTTGGGAACTGGGCTGCCCACTGTGTTAAATATATATTAACAAGTGGTAGTCACCACTAGGTAGTTATGGTTAGGGCCATGTTTCCATAGAAAATATATTTTTTGGTTTGCTTATAACTTTTGTGCTCTGTGACAAACCTTCATAAAACTTTTTTTTTTTAAATGTTCTTTCATCTCACTTCTGCCTGGAATGTTTTGGAATGATCCAACCATTGGCAGCAGAGAAAAAGGAGGGGTACCAAAACACATTTTCCCCATTCATTTTTTCCATAGGAAAATTAAACACAGTTACAGACAAAACAGCTGAACGGAATTACAACACATTTTCCAGAAGGGTGGACATTGGCCTAGAAAGTCTGCTTTTTGTGATTTGGTGTAATTCTGTTAGGACGTTTTTGAGAAATTAAGGTTAAATAAAATATGATATTTTACACCACCGAGGATCCATGGAGACAACAGATCATAAGATAAGATCTGATTGGTTCCCACCACATCAACAAAGTCCTTGAAAAAAGGATTTAAAAAAGATATAAAGTGCGGGGTAACCCTGGTGGGGAACCCCAGAGGGACCTCACTTCACCGGGGGCCAAAAACAGCATTTTTTTTAGAGGTGCTGTGAATCTGTGCAGGATCCGAGAACTGAGGTGCTGTTTCAAAAAAACACAGTTAGTGGGCTCCTGCCCTTTTTTATACCCCTCCCTCAGGATGGGCCAGGGCCCGGACGATGGTGCATTTTTGATACAAGGGGAAGGGGGCATGAGGCCTTGGGGACCCCACTCCCAGAGATGTGTTTTAAATTGGGGGGGTGGCCCCCTCACTATCTATCCTTGAGGCCCCAGGGACCCCATCCCCTTGGGCCAGTTACAAATTAACCCCCTCCCTGAGCCATACTATGCCACAGGAATGCCAACCCCATGGCAGGCTCACTGATAGTGTCCCGGGGACTTCACCCCCTAGGACGCGGTGGTTTCAATGCCCGTCAGAGCAACAGCAGGGAAGTCTAATGTTCTCTCACCAGGCAGGCGCTCCCAATGGGTGAAGCATATAACAGCACTGGCAGGGAGAGAAGATATTGCTCCTGTCCGGTGGGAGCAAGAGAAAAGCTATTGCCATGGGGAGGGAACACTGCCAGCTCTCACTAGCACCCGGGATGGGTGCCTGCAGGTGAGTCGGTTGAGCTATGGGGGCCTTAGGCCTCCCTATGCTGCCCCCAACTTGCTGGTTGCTGTGGGATACCACAGCAACCTAGTCTAGAGAAGAAATGGAGAAACAGCAAAACCAGCAAAGCCTTTGCCTCCTTCATAGCCGCCACTGCCACCCATCACCGATGCATCAAGAAAGCAAAAAAAAGCCTCACTCTGGGCTCCTTCTTCCACAGCAAGATTAAGGACATCTATGACACCTTCCTCCCGCAGAACCCGCCCAGCATCAGAACCTACGACTAACCCAGCCCCCCCAGAACCCACCCATACTGTCCACAGCTGGTCCACTCTCACCATAGAAGAGACTGAAATCACCATGAACAGCATTCTCTCCAGAACTTCCACTCACCCCTATCCTCACCACATCTACAACAAAGCCAGTGCATCCATCGCCCCCGAACTCCGCAAGACACTGAACTGCTCTACCAAAACAGCCATGTTCCCCGATGATTGGAAACACTCCAAAGTCCACCCTCTCCTGAAGAGACCCACAGCCGACCCATCAGACCTAAAGAATTTCCGGCCCATTTCGCTACTACCCTACCTGGCCAAAGTCCTGGAAAAAGCCTTAACCTCACAGGTGTGACAGCTCATCGAAGACAAAAACTCTCTGGATACCTCCCAGTCTGGCTTCCGCAGCAACCACAACACGGAGACAGCTCTTCTTGCAGCCACAGATGACATCCGCAGACTCCTCAACTGTGGTCACGCCGCAGCACTCATACTCCTCAACCTCTCAGCAGCCTTGGACACGGTCTCCCACAGCACCTTATGCACCAGACTCCACGACGCAGGAATCCATGGAAAATCCTTGCAATTGATTCACTCCTTCCTCTCAAGTAGAACACAGAGAGTCAGGCTCTCACCCTTCATATATAAACCAACTGAAGTCAGCTGTGGAGTCCCTCAGGGATCTTCCCAGAGCCCAACGCCCTTCAACATCTACATGGATTCGCTTACAGCCATCGTCAGAGGCCAGGGAATGAACATCGTGCCATATGCCAATGACACACAACTTATCATATCCCTCACTGAAGACCCGGACAAAGCCAAGAGGAACTTTCACACTGGAATGAAAACCATTCCCTGCCTGGATGAGGGAGAGCTGCCTCAAGCTCAACTCAGACAAGACCGAACTCTTCATCTTCGGAAACTCCACTTCAACCTGGGATGACTCCTGGTGGCCCACATCGCTCAGCGTCCCACCTACTCCGACTGACCATGCCCACAACCTGGGAATCATCCTCAACTCCTCCCTAACAATGACCCGCCAGGTAAACGCAGTCACCTCTGCCTGCTGGCACACCCACAACCAACTCCGCAAAATCCTCTACTGGATCCCGACGACTGCCGCAAGATACTCACCACCACACCCTAGTCACAAGCAAGCTTGACTAGGGTAATGCACTCTACGCTGGCACTACAACAAAGAACATCAGAAATCTACAACTCTTCCAAAACGCCGCTGCCAGACTCGTCCTGAACCTCCCCCACCAGGAACACATCTCCCAACACCTGAGACTCCTCCATTGGCTCCCGGTGGAGAAGCAAATCAACTTCAAAGTACTCATCCACACCTACAAGGCCCTTCACAACATCGGACCAGCATACCTGAATCATCGCTTCTCTTTCCATAACCTCACCAGACCCTCCTGAACCACCAAGCAGGCACTAGCCACCATTCCACGCATCCAGAAAACCACCGCCAGAGGAAGATCTTTCACCTACCTCGCAGCCAAGAGCTGGAACAACCTACCCACGCTCCTCGGACAAAGCCCAGCACTCACCATCTTCTGGAAAAACCTCAAGACATGGCTCTTCGAATGAGACCCAGACCCACCACCAGCGCCTTGGGACCCTCACGGCTGAGTAGTTGCACTTTATAAAAAGTGATTGATTGATTGGGTGGGCACCATGACACCCCATTATATATATATATATATATATATATATATATATATATATAAAACCCACTGCCTTCACGCAACAGTACCTCTGTTGGCACCGCATCACCACATCTCACATTTTCACTGCCTCTCTCATCTCCAAAAAGGCACTCTCTGTGGGCAGTAAAAAATTTGTTTATGTCAACCATAAACTTAATACTGCCCAAACAGATTGCCTGTCCTTTTTGGAGATGAGAGAGGCAGTGAAAATGTCTGTCTGTCTGTCTATCTATCTATCTATCTATCTATCTATCTATCTATCTATCTATCTATCTATCTATCTATCTATCTATCTATCTATATATTTATGGGTGTATAAATATACACAAATGCAAATATATATATATATATTTACATATATATAGATATAAATATATATGAATACACATAAATGAGTGCTTATGGTATTAAAAAAAAATCAATTAATAACTTGCCTGCATGTTAAAGTCTCACACTGTTAAGTACCTTAAGATGGCCTGCCTGGTGCTTCCATGCATTGGAAAGGCTATGTGGTAAAGATAACACATCTTATAGCCTCTGTGGTAAAGGCACTGTTTGGATAGAAAAGTCCCTCTCATGGTAATGGGTGTGTATTCCTGCACAAAATGCCCCCCTCCCGATGCGATGATATCTGGATCCTTGGTACCGATTTACTGGTCATGGGCAAACACATCTGATGGATGTAAGCTCTGCAATAGGCTTGTCTAATGGACTGTGTTCTTGCTAAAGACCTGATTGGGAGTCCAAAGTGTTACCTTCAAGTGGTGGAAGCCTACTACCTTCACCAGTAGAAATAAGCAGCACAAGAACGGAGGTGGCAACAAACCGTATTTTCAATTAATAGCAATCAGTAGAGTGAACAGGCTTTCTTACCTGTGTCATTGAAGTGGTCCTTCGTGGCCCACTCTTATGAAGTTCCCCTACTTTGTGTTTAACTTGACCTTGGCCTGCATTGGAATATATGTAGAGTCAGGCAGCACATATGATGCTGTGTGCATGCTGGGATGTATGTGTGTCTCCGAAGTGGCGCAGTACAGGAGAGTCAGCATGCATGATTGCATGTGCACACTGGGATGTAGATATGCCTGTGAGGTGGTGAAGTACAGAAAAATCAGCACGCATGATTGCGAGTGATAGCTGGAATGTATGTGTGTCTGTAAAGTGGTACAGAACATGGGATTCAGGACATGTGATTGCGTGTGTGCACTGGGTTGTATGTGTGCCTGTGAAGGCCACAATACATGGAGGTCTCAGGGGTCAACTTTGGAGACATAAATCTTGCTGGAGGAGCATGTGGTGGTAGAGTAGCCCCCAGACAGTTCTGTGGATTCCTGTGTTCCTGACAGCTCGGTTGGACGTACGCTCTTCAGTACACTTAAAAAGGGCCTCTTTGATTTTGAAGAAAGGTCAATGGTCAAAGGGGCTTGGGCACATTTCAGGGAAGTGATGGGGCTGATAAAGGAATCATAAAGAGTAGGGCTGGGGCCTTTTGTAACAATTTGATATAAATATTAATGAGGCTGACATTTGAGCGTAATCCTCTAGTAACTCCCATGACCTGTATTTGGGGCTATGAGTTTTGAAAACACTCCTACTGTGATATACTGCTGTCTAGAGGAAGAGCAGGACAGAGGAATGAGCACTTCAAAGCAGGCAACACTCAGAGCATGAACTTAAAAATCTGAGACACCAGATCACATGTGCGTCCGGAAAAGGCCTATAAAAAAGTGAGCTTGAGACTCCCAAATTGTCACACTGGATTTGTACAACAGTGTGGAAAGCTCAGGGTGAGTTTCGCCAGTTGTGACTAGGACTGGGGACTGAGGGTACATCACCCAGGAGAATCAAGAACACTCACCTGGAGTACCACCTTCTGCCTGATCCGAGACCATAGGATCCTATGAGAAGAAGGAGATTGCCTTGAGAGAGCAACGTTCAGTGGAGATCCTGCAGAGTGTATTCTGGGAGCAGAGTGCAAGGTTCTGGTCTGCTAGGACCGCCACACAGGCTGGGCCATCAGCACGTGTGCTTTCTTCATGACTCCCATATGCCAGGTGGGGCTGTGGTGAATCTTAAGCGCCATTGCCCTGGTAAACAACTGTGGAGAAGAGAGGGTGGTTGCCCTGTGTAGTGTTGTCACCCGAAGAGGGATGTCATCTTGAGTGCTCGGAGTTCAACCGCTGTAGGTCAGTTGGGGCCACTGCTACTTTGTCATTGAAATTCGAGTGGCAGTCCCAGATCTGTCAGCAGAGACAGACCGTACTTACTGAGACAATGGGAGAGCAATGTGGGGGTTCAGATCCCATGCCAGCCATGACAAGACTATTGCTTATCGCTGGCAACAGCCAAAGTCAACCATGACCCAGAACTGCAGTATACTCCCAGGCCTTCCATCTCATCACCAGTGGGTAAGACTGCACCTTCAGTAGCAGATACTTTGTGGGGGGAATATGTTCTGCCAGAAGTGCCAAATGTGCTGGGACACTTTTGATTTTGAATAGTCATTGTGGGGCTCCTATGATTTATATTTCCTTGTGCAGCCTAACCTGGATGTTGAGGCAAATAAAAGACGAATAACCCCAGTTCCTAATTAGAAAGGCGGATGGTGGTGCCCCTGCAGACAGCAGACAGGGTTAGAATACAGACCTTTTCAAGAGTGTGTTATTGTTTAGCATGTACCGTATTTTGCTTTGTGTGTGTGTGTGTGTGTGTGTGTGTATGAATGCTACTTTTAATAAAAGCGAGTATTTGGTGGGACATTCATTTACTGCGGTTGGAAGGTATGTTGAGTTGGGAACCTGTGTTTACTCTACACCTACGATCTCCCTGAGAAGCCTTGGACTGCTTGACTCACGCTACCACTAAGAGTCAGGCACGGAAGGGGTATGTGGCCCAGTTTCTCAGAGCCCATAGTAGGGCCAGGCCCCAGGACATCTGGAATAAAATGCATCCACCACCACGGTTGGGCCTAGTATCTCTTGCTTGCTCCATAGCCCTTTGAAAGTGTTTCTGACGGGTAGCATACCCAAGATGCATATTACTGCCCACTATATGTGCTTCACCCATGACATTACTCTCTAGTCAGACATTTTCTGCAAGACCTCGTACCTATCTCAGTACATCAAAATATCCTATGGTTCCAGGTTCACCATCACCATTTCACACACCTTGATTCTCATGTGGATACTTCCATATACACCAATGGCAGGATCATGACCCATATATACTATGGCAAACTGAAAATAATTGATACACATTTATCTTTCCTGCTGGTTGGTTAGAAAAATCTGTCTGCTTTGCTCCTCAATTGTACTCCAACTCTAGTTTCTCATCTTTCATTCTTCTCCCTCATCACAGATCTCCCATCAATCTCATCCTCCCCTTGTCAACTCTTCAGCAGCCTCCTTCCCATACATCATCTTCTTTATGATCTATACCTCCACCTATTGACATGCAGGCCACCTTACACCTGTCCTTCTGCCAACATCTGACCACATCCTCCTACTACAAGTGCAGGTGCAACCCTAACCCTCTAACATTGGCCCACTACTAATGTCCTCCCATGGTAGTCCTCAATACTTACCAGACTGCACAAGTCAGATTTTCTGCAGTCACTTGTAAAATTAAATCTCTCTCGTCAGACAGTTCTAGGCTGATGAATTGTGTTGCCTGTCAGAGTTGCAGGGCAACCTTCTCAGAAACGTGAAGTTCCTCTCTACTTTGATTCTGTCCACTAGGTCAGCACCGCTCTCACCACTAATGACCTATGTTCCATCATCACCACTCACCACACATAACTTCCCACACGTGTGTGCCTCTCACCCAAACACTGTCCCAAACACGAAGATGACCCCTCAAAAACCCACTCTTCCAACTTCTGCTATCTCTCCTCTCTTCTCAACTCCCTTTACCTTCTGCATTTGCCTATGTGATCTGTGGCCATAGCCTCTATGCTTAGAAAAAATAATACTCCAGGCTTTATAAAATGACGTCTATTCTCCCACTTAATGACCACCATACCCACAAAATGACTATAACCCGAAAATCAAGTCTGCTCTCTTACATTAAACCCTGTAAAGCCTCAGAAATCTGAGGGATAGCTCTGCGGCCAAAAGTCAGGTCCTTTAGATCTAGGTAACCAGTGGGTTTGTTCTATTTTGTGAATCCTGAGACTTCATGTTTTGTGTCACCATAATACACCAACTATTTGATTTTTAGGTAAATAGATTGTGGTGGCTGCCAAGTCCAAATCTAAAACGCATCTTAAAACAGGGTTGAAAACTAAAATAGAAGGAACACTGACCAGAAAACCCTCTTAAAATGTTGGCTCCAATATTTCTGCAAACTAAATTTAATAGGGTAACCTAAGCAGCCAATTACCCGGACTGTCTTTTTCACCTTGTCAAAACCTATAAACCACTTCTGCATTAGAAAAGAACATCCCTTCCTACTTTGGAAAAGCTTTCAAACTGCCTTCCCTTATAAAACCTCATAAATAAGAAGTTTACTTCAAAGACCTGTGTTAAAACCAGTCACACTTTCTATTTTAGGCTGACGTTTATGTCAATTACATTAGTTGGAGCATGTTAACAAAATGGGTAATTCTCTCAAATCTCTTCTAAAGCCAAACCCTCTCCTGCAATAAGGTAGCAACCTAATGTTTAGGAAAGTACATTAGTTTGCATTTCAGCAGAATGCCGTCTTCCCCTAAATTTGTCTGCAGGCTCATTTAATGCTGCTTGCACGGCAGCAAACTTCCATTCCTTGTTTCTGGAATTGCTGACTTCATGCTTTAGAAGTGCTGGTTTTATCAGTAGGGCTTTCTCACTCATCACCACCAATTTTGAAATGCTCTGTCTCTTTTGTTTCAAAGGCTCTTGTGCAGTCGCGGCTCGCGGGAGGGAAAAGAGGCATGGAGGGGGGTAGACAAAAGAAATATAATAATATAAAAAATCAGATATTTTTTGCTGCTCTGATCCGCTCCGGTCCTCCACTGCAGGCACAGGCTCCCAGACTGCCCTGCATCCAATCCTATTGCTGCTTTCATGCTGCTCGCAACATGAAAGCAGCGATAGGATTGGACAAAGCACCAAAGGAGAGTGAGAGTCTCTGTCTGCTGTCTCCAACCCGGCAATGCAGTGCCAGGTTGGAGACAGCCTAGTGCGCATGTATGTTTGGCCGGCCCAACACGGATGGCCTGACATAAAAGCGTACTGAGGGGGAGTGCTGTGCACTCCCCTTCATTCCCTGTCACACCTGTGGGCCCCTTTTACAGTAAACCCATAATAAACATAGTAACATAATAACATAGTTTATTATGGTTGTACTGTAAAAGCTTTGCAACTACTGCTGCTGGCAAGGGGGGGAGACGACACAGCTGATCATCTGAAATTTGTCAGCATTTATATAATCTCATCATATTTTAAGAGAATAATGGTCTGAATTACCAAATATGTAACTTTTTAGTAAAAGCTTGCTAGGCATAAGAAGATAAAAAGCATAGATTTAAAGCTGTCAATAACTGAGTGGTTTTCCACGGAGGTTTTCCAAGTAGCATCAAATAGGCCATGAAAAGGTATCTAGAGTAACCCGTGATATCTATTGGAACTTGAGGTAGAAAGCGCTATGTTATTGGCAACAATCCTTCTACAATGTAATATCTTGAATGCCCCCAACACATTTCCCCTTCACAGTTCAGCTCATCACACAGCTTTTATTTCACAGGTCTGATCAGATCCGCCCTTGACTGGTGAGACAGGGGCTGGTGACGCAGAAACGTCACCCACATTCTGAGTCCCTGGGTCTCTAGAGCCCGGGGCAGGAGACAGACCCCCGCCAGCAGAGCTGCTTGTATAGACTAATGGCTTCCTAGAGAAGTTATACTCAACAAACCGAGTTATGTCCTACTCAGAAAATACAAATCAAACTCTGAGTTTAAAATATGAGAAGAAAATGAGATGCAGGCGAATTAGCAATAATTCTACAGGTCCAACAATGTACTGCTTCAAAGCGTATAGTTGATAAAGCAATATATATTTATGGACAAACTATAGCAAAAAATAAACGTGAGATAAAATGCAAATGCTTTAGAGAACTCTGTTGAATTTCAGAATCAGCTTACCTTGTTGATAACATTTCAAGCAACTCTTTTCTGTGCTGGACCCTGAGAGTGTTTGTTTTATATCTGGAGTCGGTTGTCAGGTGAGGCAGATTCAGATTCTACATCAGGTCAAAAAAACAAAAATATAAAGTAAGTGGGTGAGGTCAGAATGCCTGTAAATACCTGTACAGAATTTTAAGCACTGATTCTGACGTGGTGATATTATTTTGTCTGCTGCAAAGAATATTGGCATCGTGTGTCTAAAGTAACGCATCACACCGCATTTTTTCATTTCTAAGCGCAGTAAATAACAGGTGTTACTATTGTCTATTTTAATGCTTTTCAAGATGTCAACCTTCCAAGAATGGAGGGTGGAAGATGCACTGCTGGGCTTTGAAGTCATGTCCTGCGTGTAGTTAACTGGACATTTTAGCTACAACGTTTTGACACAGTGAGCTACCCTCCTCACTGCGTGTTCTCAATAGCAACAGGTATGGTTCTAGTATAGTGCATGGATAGACAATAAACAAATACAACACAGACTACCACACCTTCAGACAACCATTCACAAAGCCCAACAGGCACAATCATCCATGCACAAGAACAAAGAGACATACAATCACACAGATTAACAGATTTACAGGCGTCCATGAACATAGACCAACAAACATACCGGGTCACATGTCCACATAATACATATTAGGAGAGCACAGTGCAATGTGCAGAAGGGGAGGTCAAGTGGTGTGTAGAGGGGTGGGTGGGGTACACAATGCTTAATATATAAAAGAAAGAGTGCTGGTGCCCAAAGCTCTGCTCAGAAGCCCGCGGCCAGTGCAATTAAATGTCGACGTGTCCAATACTAAGGCTGCGAAGTCTTGAATCCACCTCATACCTCATTAATCCACTACTAGGCACTCCCTGATCCTTTAGCTCACTGTGGCAGGTTGCAGCTTTCTCCCTTTGTGATGGTTTTTCCATCTTTCTCTTCCTGTGTCTTTCCCCTTTGCGTGTTTTTCCCTCTCTGTAAATGTCTAATGCGGGAAAATCAGTGTTGTCCCTAAAAATTTGCTCTGGTGGCCCCCACCAGGAACTAATGGTTCACATTAAGCACTGAGGGTACAGGTTGATACACATCAAGGAATCAGTGTGACTCCTAGAGGACAAGATTATGTGCCCCATGGGAGAAGTTGATGCACACCAGATGTTGCACAGCGTAATGCAAATCTGGGAAGAACAGAGGTGCAACAGAAAAGCACGGACAGGTGGTCTCAGGGGGTACTCTGGGAGATTTGCATCAGGGTAGCTTTTGGCATTGTACACAAGGGCACACCGGGCTGTATCAGGAGCACAGGGTTAAGTGCAACCAGTGGAAAGAAGTAGAGTACAATAGGGGCACATACTGATGTGCATCAAGAAGCAGAGTGTGATGTGCAAATGGAGGTACGAGGTAATGCACAGTAGGGGGCACAGATTGATACTCGACGGTGAGCACAGAATGAGATCAGAGAGGAGTCCAGATGTCCGATTTTTCATATGCAAGTATCTCATGCAGTAATTTTTCCCTTTCAATATGGTAATCTTAGTTTTTTTTTCTGAATTACAAGTAACTCAATGCAACGAATGAGACAGGAGAGGATACCTTACTCAGCCCTGACGTGAGCATCTGAGAAAGATTTGAAAGTCGAAAGAAAGGAATTTTCCTTTCTTTAAATTAATTTGCTTGCTTTTCTAGCATGACAG
Source organism: Pleurodeles waltl (assembly GCF_031143425.1). Classification (NCBI taxonomy): domain Eukaryota; kingdom Metazoa; phylum Chordata; class Amphibia; order Caudata; family Salamandridae; genus Pleurodeles; species Pleurodeles waltl. Next base: position 621,944,330 of record NC_090438.1, on the reverse strand, counting down.
GCATCTATCTATACGTTGATCGATACTGTATTCGAAAGCACAGGGTGTGCGTCAAAGTCTAAATTGGTGGACAAATCCTCAACAAGAGATGTCGGGCTATTTAGGAGCAGAGGTAGGCCGATTATTTCGGTTTGTCTTATTACTGGTCATTATCAGCCTGCAAAATATTTTAGGGGACTCTGTTTTTCTATTTCAATTTTTAGAGCTTGTGACTAAAGAAGCAAAGAAAGAATGCAAACTCCATGTTTGACGTGTGGTGTGAAGCTGCTGGGCCATGCTAAAAGGGCATTTTTTGTTTCAGCTGATGAAGCTATTACAAATGAGCTATTCCCTCCGCAAAAAAATTATTGGGACCATACATTTGTGTGCCCTGTGTGTTATTTATTGATCTGTGCTCATGGTTGTGTATATGTGCACATTCATGGATACATAGATATGTGAGTGTTGATCCGGTTATCCATAGGTGTCTGTAAGTGGGTCATCTATGTCAAACATCGGTCCATTCTCCCATCCATCCCCTGCACGTCCAGGCATGACTTTATGAGTTATCTTTGTTGTAGGATTTATTGACTGAATTTGTGTTTTTCATGTGTACAGGTGCATCTATCAGCCTGCTGTCTTTGCACGAGTGTCTGGATGTGAGGCTCTGTGCTTGGGAGCCTGCATATTTGCTGGTACCTGTTATGTTCATACTATGTTGCTCCTTCGGGCAGGGGTGTTCCAAGTGCCGCATGGACGCTGCCGTGCAGGACCCCTCTACGTGGTTTTAGTTTCGGTTTGCTCCTGATGTAAGGATCTAGCAAATAAAAGGGCTTGGCATTTGGGGCCAAGGGCTGATTACGAACTAACTTTGTGAGCGTACATTTATTGCCATTACCATCCCCAAAAGTAAGTGGGACACAGTCCAATAGGTCTTGAAGCGGTATTATCTCATAAAGGAGAAGATGGAGAATGGGCCCCAGTAGCTTATGCCAGCCAAGCTTTGACGACCACATAGCAACGCTATTCACAAATAGAAAAAGAGGCGATGGCCGTACATTGGGACTGTCGTCATTTCCACTTGTACATCTATGGTTGTCTGTTTGTTGTACATATGGATCACAAACCACTTATACCACTTTTCAATAAATCTGCCTCTCAGCCCTCACCCAGGATAGAGAAGTGGATTCTCCAACTACAGGAGTATCAGTTCTCAGTGGTGTACAGACCCCGGGCACAAAATCCTGCAGATTATTTGTCAAGGCACGCTACACCGGCCACAGCCCAGGAAGAAAGGGAATCTGAGGACGTCAAAGAGTATGTGAGGCTAGTGGTGGAACAGTCTAGGCCATATCCGATCTTTGTTCAGGAAATTCAAGAAGCTACCCGAACGGACGAGGCTTTGCAGTTAGCAATATTGTGTGCCCGTGACGGGAAGTGGCACTTATAAAAGCAAAATCTATCTCGTAGAACGATGGAAGTGAGTGCAACATTATCCTCGTTGCACAGTGTTCGACAAGAGTTGGCAGTATCATCAGACGAGTGCCTGTTGCGAGGTCATCGGTTGGTCATCCCAGAGGGTTTGCGACAGCGGACAATTGATTTAGCTCACGTTTCTCATCAAGGAGTAGTAAAGACCAAGGCGAGATTGCAAAGCAAGGTGTGGTTCCCAGGCCTGACTGCCCAGGTGGAACAGACCATCCAACATTGCCACATCTGTCAGACACTCAGTCCAGCCGATACACCAGCCCCTATCATCAATGAGCCAATTCTATCAACTCCTTGACATCGAGCTAGTGCGAATTTAGGCAGTCTCCCTGATGGTCGACATTTGTTGGTTGTTATTGATGATTTATCCAAGTACCCGGAGATGGAGGTTTTGTACTCTACCACAACTGAGCAAATTGTGCCCTGCCTATCATGGCCACTCTTGGGATCATTCAGGAACTAAGAACAGACAATGGTCCCCCTTTTTCGAGCAATGACTTTGCATCCTACTTGGCTTCTCATGCCATCCATCATCAGAAAATAATCCCTCGTTGGTCCCAAGCCAATGGCCAAGCCGAACGTTTTATTAGGACTCTAAATAAAGTGCTGCAAATTGCGGTGTCTCAGGGCAAAAATCTGGAATCTGCCCTGTTTGAATTTTTGAGGGAATATCGCCTAACTCCACATGTCACGACCGGCGTTGCTCCCAGCAAGGTGTGTATGTTACATGGTGTGAGAGACACTCTGACTCAGGTGAATGACTCCAGGTGGTTTATTGATCAAGTAGCTATCCGACTATGTCACTGCCAGGGGCAGAATGAGCGGATGTCTCAGAAAAGGCGAGCACGTGTACGAAGCTTACGAGTGGGAGATATAGGCCCTCATTCTGACCTTGGCGGGCGGCGGAGGCCGCCCGCCAAAGTCCCGCCGTCAGGTTACCGTTCCGCGGTCGAAAGACCGCGGCGGTAATTCTGACTTTCCCGCTGGGCTGGCGGGCGGTCGCCTTCAGACCGCCCGCCAGCCCAGCGGGAAAGAGGCTTCCACGATGAAGCCGGCTCGGAATCGAGCCGGCGGAGTGGAAGCTGTGCGACGGGTGCAGTTGCACCCGTCGCGTATTTCACTGTCTGCGCAGCAGACAGTGAAATACATGTAGGGGCCCTCTTACGGGGGCCCCGCGACCCCCCCTACCGCCATCCGGATCCCGGCGGTCGGACCGCCGGGATCTGGATGGCGGTAGGGGGGGTCGGAATCCCCTCGGCGGCGCAGCAAGCTGCGCCGCCTTGGAGGATTCAATGGGGCGGCGGTACACTGGCGGGAGCCCGCCAGTGGTGCCGGTCCGACCGCGGCTTTACCGCCACGGTCGGAATCCCCATTGGAGCACCGCCGGCCTGTCGGCGGTGCTCCCGCGGTCCTCCGCCCTGGCGGTCTTTGACCGCCAGGGTCAGAATGACCGCCATAGTGTTGCTGAAGAACCAATACCCAGGGGGAAAGTTCAGACTCCCTGTTGAACCAATTCCGTGGACAGTTGTCAAGGTGAAAGGCACGATGGTGACAGCCCGACGAGGCATGGAACTCGTAACCAGGAATGTGTCTTTCTTCAAGCACTACAATGTGCCCACGACCGAGTCAGGCTTGCCCATGCCTCAGGTAATGGAAGATGATGATGTGGACCAGATGTCCTTTTCAAATGGAGGGCTATCCTCTGAGTCACTGAGGTCTTCATGAGACTCAAAAGTGCCATCAGGAACGCTATCTCGAGATGAGGGTGCCGATGAGGAAAAGAGTGTGTCTCATCCTATGACTGACCCTATGATGAGGAGAAGTGTGGCTCAATACAATCTACGGCCACGACCTGCTGCTCCTGTGAAACTGCAAGACTATGGGGGTCATTTTGAACAGTTCATGCTGGCGGTCTTTCCATAGACCGCCAGATCCCCTGCCAGCCATATAATGGACATGCTGCTGGGCCAGCGGGTGGAAACATTGTTTCCGCCCGCCGCCCCAGCAGAATGCCTGGCCGGAACATTGCCGGCGGGTCAATGCCTCAGTGCAGCAGGGCAGCTGCACTTGTCACGCAGATCGGGCAGTGACCTGCACGACGGGGCACTGCACAGGGGCCCCTGCACTGCCCATGCCAAGAACATGTGCAGTGCAGGGCCCCCCTTGGGGGCCCCGGGGCACCCCTTCCACCAGCCTTTCCCTCGCCAGGAAACACGCCAGGAAAAGGCTTTGGGAATTGGGATCATTATCCGAGGGCCAGCAGCGCTGCCCTGTCAGATAATGATGCTGTCCACCGCCAGGCTGCCTGTCGGAGGCAGCCTGGCAGTGGGTGAGGTGCGGGATTTCCCGCCACTGCCAGCATGGCGGCCTACACCGCCAGGTTCATAATGAGGGACTATGTGTGTCAGTAGAAAACCTGCTGTGATAATTTTAATATGCTGTTTTTGTGATACATCCCCTATTTGGGTTAAGGGTTCGTTATGTTCTTTGGGCCACATCTCAGGCTCAGGTGTATGACTCACTGCTTTGATTTAATTTAATTTTATTTTAAGTTGAGGAGGAATGTTATGATCATACTATGTTGCTCCTTCAGGCAGGGGTGTTCCAAGTGCCACATGGACGCTGCCGTGCAGGACTCCTCTACGTGGTTTTAGTTTTGGGTTGCTCCTGACGTAAGGAGCTAGCAAATAAAAGGGTTTGGCGTTTGGTGCCAAGGGCTGATTACGAACTAACGTTGTGAGTGTACGTTTATTGCCATTACCATCCACAAATTTAGGAAGTTGCTTTAAGAAGTTGCTTTCATGAAGCAGTGGACAAGTGGTGAATTTGCACTGACATAATTCTTTCCTCCATGTACATGAGATCTCCTCTCCAATAGGGATATAGATGACGTCTCAATCTCACCAACATCAATTATGCATCCACCTACGTACCTGCCATCGATCTATCAATAAATCAGATTATCAATCTCTCTACCCATCCCACTATATATGCATGCCTGTAGGTGTATTGTATTTGGCCTCATATATGCGAATATGTGCGTGTTAGCAGTGAATGTATGCCTGTCTATTTATGTGTATGTGCCTCTGTATATGGGAAGCTATATTCAGGAGCGCCTGAATCTCCTTTGCCTTAGTTACCTGGGCGGCTACTGGTCAGTGTGCATAGGTGCTTTTAGATCTGTCGACACATGTAATCAGTGATTTCTTCAAGGAAAGTAAAATGTGTTGCATAAGTTTTGACACTACCCCTTTCTCCAACTCAAATCTGATTTCCTTTGAAAATTATGCCGGCACCAACCGACCGCAGATGTGTATCCAATCATTCGTATGTTCGTGATCAGAAGTCGTCCATCCGCATCTTGGTCATGTATTTAAATGTCCATGTGTGCCCTGTCTGTGACTCTTTGTGTGCTTGCATGTTTGATGCTTCTGTTAACTTTGCGTTTCTTCTTGTGTTGTAAGTCCATGAATGGCTATATTTGTATATGTATTTAAATAGCTGCTTTCGATTGGTCTTTATGCATTGACTGACTGTATGTCTTTTGTCCCATATGCATAGATGCTAGATTGCCTATTTGTCTGCATACCAACATGTAGTGACTGTTAGTCTGCTAGTCCGTGTGCACAAATGCCTATATACCGGAATGCATAGGTAACCGTAACTCCATTCCTCTATTTGCCTGGACGTCTGCATGTGCTTGTGATTTATGTGTAAATGCGTTAAGTGTCTCTGTGTTGAGGCTCTGTGACTTCAATGATACATTTCTTTCCGTCTCAAATTCAATGTTTCGGTCCATTCTTTTTCATTTTGCATATATGTATGATGTGTAATGGAGGCAAAATCATTTTATTGTGAATAGAAAACAAAGGGACAGATAGTATTTGGGGCAGAGGGACTGCCTGGCGTCTTTATGTAATATATCATTGCCATGTTGACAGCATAACTGAGTGTTGAGTACAATACAACAGTCTACATTTAAACAATAAATGATCTACTTGCGTCCTATCACATTCACATATCGACGATGGGAGGAAGCTGGATGGCACAAAAAACATTTGGGTTAGATATGGACAATTTCACTTATTTATGCTTGCCTAGTTTCAAATGAACGCGTTTTCTGTAAACTTTTTGTGACAGAATAGATCCAGTGAAACCCAGCAAATCTGCTATAGACAACCCTTGGCTGTGCATGTCGTGAATATGTTTTCACTTAACACTGTTTACATTTATCAGTAGGCACAAAGATGATCCTGAAGTAAATCTGTATATATAGGAATTTGAAAAAGATAATGCATTTACCAATGTATATGGTGTTTGTGTAGCACATGCCTGGCAGAAACGAGGCAAAGTGCAGTATAGGATCAAAGGCAAAGATACAGAAACTAGAGATTGGAGGATCCGCTGAGTTACAAGTGTGGAAGTGGATCTAAAAAAAAGGAGTGTTCGGTCAGTCTTGATGGCTATGGGGGTTGCTTTTCTAGACCCTGGGCATGTAAATGGAGAAGGCCTGTTGCCTTGTTTTGATCTTTTTAGCACTTGTTCATCTCTGATGGTGTCCGGGCTGTCTGTGGATCTGTGAAACGCCACAAAAGGTGGGGAGCTTGTTAGCCAGCTAAGTAGTGGTGTCGGTTGTGACAACTTTATAGAAAAGCTGGATTTGATGAGGGTGCAGACAGGAAAGAGAGCCACTAGAGTTCCATCAGTGTGGGGGTGCTGTGATCATACTGCTTGAAGCTCTAGGTGAAGCAAGCTGCAGCATTTGGGTTGCCTCTAAAAGAGGACAATTTGGAGTCTGGTAGGCCACGGAGAGGGGCATTGTCACACTCAGATACTACAGCATGAGGGTTTGTATGGCACCTATGAAGTCATTTCTGAGAGGAACTATCTCACTTTGATTAGTAGCAAAAGAAGGTATTAGCCCATTTTGACTTTCTTGATGATGTGTTCTTTGAGGTAGAGGTCGGTGATCAGGGTAAAATCAAGTGACTTAACCTTGGGTGAAAGCTGGGGTTTCATGTCATTGAACCAGGTTTGTGCTGGTTCTTGTTTGTGTGTTTTTGCCACACAGTAGGCATTCTGTTTTGTATGACGTATTGCAGTCAGATAGTTCAGTGGGCTGGCCAGATTTCTGAGCCTTAAAAACTAGGGAGGATTCGAGCAAACCCTATAAAACATATTGGGCCTAATTACGACCTTGGTGAATGAGATGCTCCATTACAAACGTGACGGACATCCCCCGCCGTTTTACAAGTTCCATAGGATATAATGGAACATGTCATACTGCAGATGGGATTTCCGTCACGTCTGTGACGGAGAATCCCATCCACCAAGGTCATAATCAGGACCATTGTCTGTTGCCTCAGGGGCTACAAGAAACAAATACTTCCTCAATTCAGTGAATGCAAATTACTTCCTTTGTAGTCTAAGGTTCTTAAAAGGGTGATGTGGGATAGAACACTCAGGCACAGGTAACATTTGGCACATAATACTATGTGTCAATAGTGTTATACCTTTATAAAGACTGCACTGCTTTGTTCATAATAACGGTTCAAGAGCATGGTAAAATACATCTTTCTTAGCTACATAATAAATGGCAGTGAACACAGGATATACAGGAAAAACTCTAGGCATCTTAATTCGAATTGCAGATGCCAGATTAAGTTTTGCGATAATGACGCACATTGTAAATAAAAAAGTCTATGAGGTTAGCTGGGGTACGTCTTCCTGTCTTTGATGGAAACGTGTCTGTAAGTTGGGTAGTTTATTTAGGCTCCAGGAGTGTCACTGATTACAAATGAAGATGCTGAATGGAGGCGCACTAGAAAACAATGTTTTCCGATTCATAGGCACAGTAAGTAGGCTAAGGTTTTCAAGTGAACATTTGTCTGAAGAGAGTGCAGTTACGGCTATATAAATAGATCTTCTTTAGTTTTTCCAGTAGTCCTCACATTTCACTGCAAATTAACATTCTTGCTTATTCTGATATCTTCATCTTGGTCTTGCCAAATTAATTTCTTGTACATTTTCCTCTTGTGTTGGGGCAAGGCCTTCTACCTTACAGAGTACAGCCAAATCTGCTATTTAAGATGGAAAGCATATTTCCTGAAAGCTCCTATCGACTACAAAAACTGAGAGTGTGATCCCCGAAGAATTAGTGTATAGGAGCTGAACCTGTCACACTGGAATATAGTTCTTCTGAAGGCAGTCACTAAATTTATGATCATGCCTCAGTGAAGATACAAACTGATCTTCAAGAAGTTCTTCATCAACACTCACAGGAAGTATCTCTTTACTCTTTATTACAGCATGTTTCAACTCCTTCATGGGCTCGCTCAAATCAAACCCTGAAATTGAGCGTGCACACTCCTACACCCTAAATCTACATCCGAAGCAAACTGAACATTTACACACCATGGTACAAATAAGAATGCCCACACAACCGCAGTACAACTAGGAACACCCACAGAGCAAATAAACTATCTAAAAGTGAGAGAACAATGGCACAAGTAACAATTTAACGAGCAGCTTAGAAGATAGCAAGTTTTCCACTTCTTACACATCCAAAACCACATTTTACAAATCATTGAAAATGTCCCTTACATAAACATATGCATCTTCTAACTGTAACCCCACTGGTACCCACCACACAACTGTCAAGTGTTAACACTATCAATCAGCAATTCACTGTCCAATCATCCTATTGCAACATGTAGCATGTCAAGAAAGCTGTCATCAAAATGCTAACACACACAAAACTTGATTATGTTCTCACCAATTTCAAAACCATTACATGTGAGGATGACATCTCTCATTCCCAACCATCGAAGCAAAATCCTATTGGGAGAAATGCTCACACCCCTCATCGAAAAGACCCATACCTCACACTAGACATCTTCCCTGACATAGTCAAAACTAGATAAAACCTCATGTCAATGAATAAAGCAAACCTTAGATTTAACCACCTTCCACATAATGCCCTGTCACGTACCTAGAATTCATTGAAACAGTAACCAAGAACACAGTCTTATTCAACTTCAAAACCAAACTAAATGAACATCTATTGCTTCCTATGTGATTATTATTGCATTTTCAGTCCATGCTACATAACTTAGAGGGTACCCATTCAGGTCATGGACGAAACTATTCTCATTACAATTAAGGACAGTCCCTCCTTACTGATTTGATTGTGTCTCCCATCAGCCTTCAATATAGCAACCATTAAGCCCTGATTTATCTCCTGTTACTTCTGTAACAATTACCAATTTGGGTTCTGACCACGCTACAGAACTTATAGAGCCTCCACCCAAGTCATGGATGACACCTTCTCATCACAGACAGGGGAAATCCAAGCCTGGAAGGAAGCCGAAATTGATCAACTTTATTTTTCATTCAGCAGTTATATTGTTGTTGAACATCAAGTCATGGTCAGCATCCAGGTATTACACTCTGAGTTTAGATTCCAGTGGCTTGCACTAACTTGCAGAGTACCCACTGATTTATTCTCTCCCTCTGGACTTCATATAAGGATCATCTCTGCTTCATCTGTACAAATACAAAATCTAAATTCACTGTAAGTCAATAGTACCCATTTCCATATGATGTTTTTTATAAGTAACTACCTAAATCAGCTCAAAGACAACCTTGCTCATATCAATATCTAGACATCAAGTGGCAGCCTCAAACTGAAACCACAAATAAACTAATCATGAAATGCAACAGCACAAGACTATTCCAAATCTAAGATTGGCTTCTAATTATGAATATAGACAAATATTCCACCCTAACTCTCAACAAGTGCAAATTCACTTTGATTCATCAATGACGGTAACCGCTTTGGTTCATCACTGACAGTGATCTCTTGGATTCATCATTGACAGTGACCTCTTGTTCAGAACTGACATCTTCACGAAAATCGAAATAACTTGGTACAAGATATTACCAGTGTACAGAAAAAATCATAGTTTCAGAAACTGAACTTCAGACCTTCCATTCAATATTTGATCTTGTCCATAATGGAGATGTCTCTAATTTTCACTCCCTCTAAGAGACTGATTGCTCCTTCGTGTGAATATCATCTAAACTATTTGGTATATTACATAGAAAACAATACTAACCAACACACCACCATTTGTAGCACAAAAACTCACTATTTTGGGGGAGGACGGCACAAGACATTTTACTTTATATTGTAACGCATACTAGTGCCGGCATCCAACAGACATCAAGGAAAAATAGATTAAGCTGAAAACATCATGATTTTCCATTGCCCATAGCACATGGCTCATCGATTGTTATGCTACCTCTCCTCAGATGTGTGAGAGGGACCTGGCCCCATGAAACCCTTAGCACAGTTGTGTCACTATTGACCAGTTTGGTCTGTTCAGGTGCGATAATAAGAAGAGCTGTCAGCTGCTGTGGGCACATGAGGGCTCAATATTCAGTAGCTATGTAGCCCAAGAACAGATCCCATTATTCATCAAAGGGTTTGAGATTGCTATCTTCAGTCATAGGGATTTTCCCAATGCCAGTAAATCCTATGATCTATAAATACAGTACAATCTCTACACAATAGAGCTATAACCTGCCTCCATCTCATCAGTAGCAATTTGCAAAGGTGTACAGAGTGTTGATGGTTGCTCCCCCAGTGGATCTCAGGGAGTATTATCCTGGATGATATAGTAGGTCTAGGTGTAAACTAGCAGTGTCTCTAGAAAGCCTCATATCAAAGACCTTGTCAGACACTTCTAAAACGTTTTACCAGCACTTTTGCAATTTTGGATAGTGTCATATTAAGTGAACATGCCATGGTGGTACCACATCCCCACCAGCATTTGCCTGACAGATCTATCTCCTTCATGAAATCTCTCATGAGTATGGTATCAGTACAAATACATTTTACTGAGGTCTTCCCTCTTTGTGGTGTTCTGAACTAACTTGTGTGTTCATTCATGAATATTGTTCGATTCAGTTTCTGGTAGCTCTCAGCCCAGCTCTATATCTCATCTTTTACTTCTCAGGGTCTTTGTATCTTAGCCTACAGTGGAGAGCATCTCGTAGATTTTAAAGACCAGACGACGTTCTGTTTTCCCTTCGGCATCCATGTCTCAAACACTATTTGATTCCTGGTGGCACTGCATGTGTTATCAGTACCTGATCTGAAGGTATTTCTGCCTAAGTGTCTACAATACCAAATAAGGCATTTGTGGTAACTCTAAGCTGAAAGTTGCTTCTGTCAAACCCTGGAGAAAAACCTAAGTTATTGCAAGGTTAAGTACAGGGTGAGGGAATATTATTTTTTTTTTTGTAAACTTTTATTTTATTGGCATTTCAGTACAAATTTGAGCAGATGTAGCATAATACCTTGTTCGGTTCATGACATATTTCTTGGCATTTGTACAAGTGACACTTTTAGGTTGTACAGACACAGCAAACTTTCTTCAGTATGTAGGAGTTCCGTTTTGTCGCTAGAATGCTTACCCCTCTGTTAGGATACAAGTAATATTCGGCTGTTCAACGGTTCTTATCAATGACCTATAGCAGTGAGGGTGAGGGGGTATGGATAATCATGTGACATAAGGCCACTGTCTAGCGACCCCATCAATACATATTCATGCTATCTAGGTACTATCAATCCACTTTGTTATCTGCAATACTTATACAGTGAGCTGACCAGAGATGAAGCCAACAATATAACAAAGCTAAGAGAAACAAGAACTAACAATCTGCCCGTGGTCTTCGTATGTAGACAAGGAGGCTGTGTGGTGACAGTAGATATGGAAATCATCTGTTGTGTACTATCTGGAAGTCTGTGCATGGGGATGGGTCTCCTAAAAGGTATGTGTGCAGGGAAGGTAGCAACCCGTTCATGTGTCATTCCCTTGGGGGACCTGGAGTTAATACGAGGGCACTTCCCCTATATCTCTCTCCTATAAACTTGTTGTAGCGCTGTCTGTATCGCTTTCAAGGTCTGTGTCTATTCCACCAGCACTGTTTTCCTAGCCATCCATAACTTCCGTCCACAGTGTGGCTAATGGCCTATGCCTCATCCCTCTGCTTTCTTCCCTCTTCAGGGCTCTCTCCTCTGCCCTACCCCATCTCGTGACATCTAGTGTCCAAGTCTTCAGGCTAGAACCTTAAGCATGTTTCCATGCCAGTGATAATCGTCGTTTAGCCAACAGCAGAGCTTGATCAACAAATCTGTTGCCCAATTTTTTGGGGCGCGGCCTAGTAAACAACCCCAGGAGGCATGTTTCCATTGTTGTCTCCAGTCGTCTATGCAGCATATGGTTGATTTTATGGATGACCCCTCTCCAAAATTCTTGCAGCTGTGGACATCCCTATGTCATGTGCTCGAATCCTGCATCTAGTAATCGGCACCTTGGCCAAACCACCCCAGCCCCCACCAGTATGTGTGTAGTTATATTGTATATATATTAGTCAGGTGTTTTGGGAGACCGAGGGGGCATACGCAAGAATTCTGTTCCATTTCCCGTCAGTGAGATGTCTATCTAGATCCCTCTCCCACTTAGCCCGGAGAGCATCCAGCGGATTATGTACCATTGTCAATAGTGCTCTATAAAGTAAGGAGACCAAGTGTGAGCCCCTCCCATGGACAACATAGTCTGTAAGACCTTGTGTGTGGGAGGTTCACCCTCTATTCCTCTCCAGAGGGCCTGAGTAGTCCCTACCATCGCCTCATAGGTCAGAAACTGCCCGTAACGCAAACCAGTCTGATCCGCAAGATCCTCAAACGGGATCAGCATTCCCTGACTATACAGCGCACCTAGGGTATGCAGGTCTATTGCTACCCAACAGTGTAGTTGTCGCACTGTAAAACAAGAGGGGGATGCCATGGGGCATCCCCACTAGTGGTATATCTGGCGCATAAGGGACCTCCGTCTGTGTCCTTCTAAGGACTCTCAGCCAATTGGCCGGAGCTGTTGTCAGTAATACCCCCCTCCTAGTGCCGTGTACAGTAGGCAAAAGCAGCCCATCCACCAGTCAGTCGCTACTGAGGTCTCTCCCATCTGCTGTCAGTTCAGTAAGTCCCACTCCACTGAACCACCGTGCAAGCCACTGCATCTGAGCTGCTAGAAAATAAAATTGAAAATCGGGGACTCCAAGCCTCCCAGCGTCCGGGGGCAGTCACAGAATGGCCAATGCCACTCGCTGCCATCCATCATCCCAAATCAGTTCCCTAAGCAGCATGTCCAGCGGTCGAAACCAAGAGGGCGGCAGGGTGACAGGCAAATTAGTAAAGTAATAGAGCAGTCGGGGCAGCACAACCATCTTGATAAGGGATACACAAGCCATAGCTGGCAAGCGGAGGGAGCGCCACTGGACCGTAATGCCCAGAGCGCCGGGCACAAGTTACCTTCTCTGAGGTCCTGTGTCCCATGATAGATCTGGATGCCCAGATAGCGGAAGGTATGTGGTGCCCAGGATACCTCCTCCGGGCATGAAGATGGACGGCTCGTACCATGAACCGCGGGGAAGATATAAGTCTTCCTTTAATTTAGTTGAAGACCAAACAGACCCCAAACTCCTCTAGCAAATGGAATACCTGGGGCAGTGTTTCTGGACCATTGCTAAGATAGATAAGCAGATCATCTGCGTACAAGGAGACTACATGGAAACGTCCACGTCGACATATGCCCCATTCCTGGGCCTTATCTCTGAGTCTCGCCACCAGGGGCTCTAGGACAATGGCGAATAGCAAGGGGGATAGAGGACACCCTTGTTCGGTTCCCCTATTTATGTTATAGCTACAGGAAATCATTTGTCCCGTCTTGACTCGAGCCGTAGGCTGCGTATAGAGCAACTTAACCTAGTCACCCCAGGCCCTGCCCAAGCCCAACCGCATCATAGTGGCATCTAGAAATTCCCAGCTCACCGTGTCGATGGCTTTTTCAAGATCCACTGACACAATCATTGTCGCCAGGGTAGGGGGATGTAAATCATAGTAGAGCAGGGAGTATAACTGACAGAGGATATTGGAAGTGCTGCAGGTTAGAATGAACACACTCTGGTCCTCATGGATGAGGGTATTCATATGGGGGAGCAGTCTTGCGGCAAGTGCTTTACTAAGGATTTTAAAATCAGTGTTGCGCATGGACAGAGGCCTAAAGTCAGTGACCCCCCTTTCGATATGTTTAGATTTGGGCAATGGAATCACAATGGCATCTCTGGTCGTATCTGGTAAGAGTTTGGTCTCATAGGCTTCAGTATACATCTCTGCCAATTTAGGAGCCAGCACATCACAGCCCAATTTATAGAACTCCGAGGGCAAACCATCGGCACCCGGGGTCTTACCCGCCACTAGCGTTTTAATAGCTGCCTTCATCTCCCTCACCGATACCTGCACACCCAACTCCTCCCTTTCCTCATCAGTCAGGACATTCCGAGGCAGTGCGGACAAGAAGCTCGCCCTCACGGTAGATGAGTCCACTTGGAGAGGACCATACAACGATTTATAGTAAGCCGTGAACTCAGCACTGATCTAGGTAGGTGTATAAATAATATTTCCCCCCTAGACATTAGGCGAGTGATCGGCATTCCCCAGTTTCTGGATGGATCAGCCATGACAATAGCCTCCCCGCTTTCCCTTCCTCATCATGCACTTTGGCCATATAAGTCTTATAGTCATGCCACTAAGATGTTCCAGCGCCAATCAGTATTTTTCCCTGAGCTCCAGCAGTTTTGCCTGTGCTTCTAGTGAGCCATCTTGGTCATTGTCACAGCTATGTAAGTCGTCCTCTAAGTACGAAATGTCCCACTCAAGGTCCCGTCGGATGCCCACCGTCTGCCCCAGGTAATGACTCTGCACCACTACTTTCAAGGCCTCCCATTCAATACTTCTATTGGACGCAGACCCGGGGTTCAGCGCCAAGTAGTCCGTTATCCTTTGTAGTAGTGCTGTGCATTATACGTCATCTTCTAATGCTGCTGGGTGCAAGCACGACGTCGGGACAGGTTGGCGAGCCTCCAGCGTGGTTAGATGGACCAACAACGGACTATGATCAGATACAGTCCGGCCCAAGTATTCAGAGTGTGTGGCTGACCTGCTAAGAGAGGCTGAGCAGAGCATTCTATCTATTCTAGTGTGCACAGGGTAAAGGGGGAAATAGTATGAGTAATCTCTACTAAGAGGGTTCTGAAGGTGCCAGATATCCACCAGGTCCCAGTGAGAGATCCAGGTCGACATGCCCTTGGCCACTCAAATGTCGGCTGCCCCCTGCAGCGGAGCGGTGGAACGGTCTAAGTCAGGGTCCAGTACCCCATTGAAGTCTCCCCCAAGTAGGAATGGAACATTAGAAAAGTGCGCTAGCCGGACAGACAGTGTGTGTAGAGACTGAAGCTGGTCCTGATTCAAGGCGTGGATGCTACCCAGGACCAGCGGTTTACCATACAGTCGTCACTCCACTAAAACATATCGGCCCTCCTTATCTGCGTCAATATTAGTGGGCTCAAAGGGGACTCCCACTCTCACCCATATTGCCGCCCCCTTGCATAAGCCAAATATGTAGTTGCAAACAATTGTCCCCGCCAACGCCGCCAAAGGCGATCTGTTTCCTCTTGGGTGAGGTGCGATTCCTGTAACATGGCAATTTGTGCCCCCCTACGCCTCATATAGGAAAGTATCTTGTGTCGTTTTGCCATCTAACCCATAACCCTAACATTCCAAGATAGAATTTTAACAAAGGAATGTGTCGCAGCCATATAGCCTTAAAGGGTCCTCAGGGAGCATATACCTCCTTCCCACGCAGCTTCCCATTGACCATTGCAATAGTGCATCACATACATCGAAAGGACCACAGGCTAGAACGGGCAATACTAATAATCCCCAACTCCCCATCCCAAGAGCAGGCAAGCAACTGCTGCCAGCCGAAACCATAATAACCAGTATATGAATAAGTGATATCATCATCCGATTGGGTTGTCCGACGGGTGATCTGGATGTGTCCGGAGCACAAAAGTGATCTGCTCGTGATCCAGCCGGCCCGCATCTGAGCCATATAAGAACAGCATGGCTAAGAGTGTGTAGGCCCTATGGGTTCAGACAATGTCATCTGATGGCTGAGGCATCACGTCCCTTCACCATACTAACCATTGATTCTACCTCTGTGGAGTCTCCCCTGTCCAAAGACTCAGGCTCCGATCTCTGGCTGTGATCAGAACTTCTTGCCTTCGTCAGGGAGGCCGCCGCTGGGAGCACAGCCCTCTTCCCCTGGTGTGCCTGTTGGTTTGTGGGTTTTGTCACCTGGCGGTTACCTGGATAGTCTCTGGTGTGCCTTCTCTTGCCCCGTCATCGAGGTTGTTTGTGTTCCACCTGTTTGGGGCTTGTAGTGCCCGCACGGTAGGACTTAAGCCATGTCCACGCTTAATCAGGGTCCTGAAAAAAGTGTGTTGTACCATCTACTATAATCTTCAACTTGGCTGGGAACAACAAAGAATATTGAAGTCTCTCCTCCCGCAGCGCTCGTTTCACCCCCAGGAAGGTGGCTCGTCAGGATTGGACCGATAGTATAAAGTCTGGGAACAATGTGGCACAGCCATTTGCAACCTGGAAGGGACCCGTCTCGCGTGCCGCCCGCAACAGCAGAACTTAGTCTCGGTAATGTAAAAGTTTAGCCACTATCGGTCGGGGTGGTATTCCCGGCTCTGGCCTACGAGTCGGAACTCGACATACTCTCTCCAGTGCAAAGAAGGACGTAAGATGCCATTCCTCCATAATGGTGCACAGCCAGTTCTCTAGGTAGGCTACCCCATCAGTGCCCTCAATGCCCTCCAGCAGTCCAACAATTCATAAATTATTGTGCAGACTGCGGCCCTCCGCATCCTCCGCATGGCGTTCCAATACCTAAACCCGCTCAGAGAGGTGGGTGGTCCATTCGTAAGTGACTTAGTTCAGAAGAGACCTTTCCGATTTCCTGGCTCAGGGTGATCTTAGTATCTTCAATCGCCCCAATGATCTTATTCAGGGTATCCTGCATCATGGTAGGCGCTACACTCTCCCCAGGTTCACCGATAGTCAACTGTCGGGTGGGCCCCGGCTCTGCCTGGGGCACTCCCTGTGATTTGGGCCTGAGTTTTCCCATAGTCAGTAAGGCTCTGGCCTACTGTTCCTCGGGACCTAATGCTAGATGACACACAGCAAGCATCAGTTTCTATGGTAGCCCCACGTCATTTCCGATTCACATTTGTACGGCTTAGGTTTATCTATCAATCACTGAGGCACGGAGGAGGCTGGGGGAGAGGCCAGCCTGTGAGCATGTGACCTGGTGTCATCAGAGTCATGAGTTAGGATGACTCTTTGACTTTAGATCACATGACTAAACAGATAAACTGCTTATGCATAAGCTGTGTATGCAGAGTGTAGTTCTACAGCCTTTAGGCTAGGCCTGCACTATAGAAATACCTTATATATACAAGCATACATCATTTACAGCTGTACCAGCTTTCATTTTCTGATTTGAGTGCTGCTGTGCTTCT
Organism: Pleurodeles waltl; assembly: GCF_031143425.1. Lineage (NCBI taxonomy): Eukaryota > Metazoa > Chordata > Amphibia > Caudata > Salamandridae > Pleurodeles > Pleurodeles waltl. Next base: position 621,927,368 of record NC_090438.1, on the reverse strand, counting down.
CGGATGGTCGGAACCACACACAATCCCTGTTGTAGAACTGAGCACTGCATCAGAGAACTAAAAGAGAAGAAGGCTTCCTGTGATTCACCTCCCATCATAGGTACATCAGTTCTCCTGCGAGCCTCCCCAAGCCTCTAGAATCTCAATGTGTAACCAAATGTGAGTGAGAGTGACCCAGTCAGTCAAAATGACGGAGTGGAAGTGTGACTGTGCATGTGTGTGCGTGAGTGAGTGAGTGAATATAAGTAACTGTGAGTAAGAATGTGTGTGTGTGAAAGAGCATGAGAGTGAGTGATGGGGAGTAAGTGAGAATAAGTGACAGGGAAGGTAACTGTGAGTGAGAATGTGTAAGTCAAAGTGGGACTGAAATGGGAATATGAGAATGAATGACTGAGGCTGAGAGAGTGAGAGAGTAAGAGTGAATATGAGTGACAGAGTGAAAATAAGTGTAAAGTACTGAGAGGTAGTGTGAAGGAGTGATTGTAAGGGAGCGTGAGTGAGAATGAGTGTAAGTTGGAATAAAAGTGAGGGAGTGAATGAATGTAATTGAGCCCGAGTGAGTGAGCATGTGTGTGTGTTTTGCTTGAGGATCTGCTGCTGGCTTTGGCACACTGAAGGCTAATCATCTTACACAGGCACCCATGGCATGCTGGCACTTTAGATGCAATCCTTTGCATGAATTGGTAAAATTCACAAAATGCTGATGCCTGCACATCAGATCTAATTTTTGCATATGGATCACCCGTTGCAAATTGCTTCTGCTGGCATACTGAATTTGTTTCCTGACGCAAGGATAACCAATAGTAAAATGCTGGTGCTGGTACACAGGAGATAATTCTTGGCATGTGGGACACCCATAGGAAATTATTGGCCCTGTTATATTGGCCATAACTATTGCAATAAGCGGCACCCAAGAAAAAATGCTGGTGCTGGGCATATTGGACAAAATTGTTGGCATAAGGGGCACCTCTGGTAAAACGGTGTTGCTGGCACGCTACAGTTAAATTGTAGCATATAGGAAACATGCTGGTGCCAGCATGCTGGAAATAATTCTTGACATTAGAGAGGACAACTATGGCATATTTTTGGGGATGAAGCCAACGATGACAAAATGCTGGCCCTGACAAACTAGAGGTCATTTTCGACATATCCAGTACCCATAGTATATAGATGCAATCCACTGCAAGATTATGGCACCGGCATATTACATGTAATTACTGGCATAATGTGGCTCCTTGACACATGGGGGCATCCATGGCAAAATGCTGGCCCTGACATACCAGAATTCGATTTTAACATATGGAACACACAAGGCACGTGGTTGAGAAGTCAAAGGCAAAATTCTTGCACTGGTATATTGCATGAATTTCTGTACATAAGGCGGTATCTGTGGCATATGAGAGGCATCAAAAACAAAATGCTAATGCTGGAATACTAGAAGTCATTTTTGACATATGGGCACGGCCACTGGAATTATCCAGCAGGTGAGGGCTAAAATATGCGGTAAAGTTCCGGTATTTATGCAACAAGGACAAACAAATTATGTAGCATAACGCAGCACATTTTGCGATAGTATTACTTTCTTATTTTGTCATTTTTACACTTGCTGACACCGTCTGGGCATTGGTTGAACCTCATTAGTACCAATTTAACACCCAAATATACCAATAGGCAACAGAAAGATGACCGGTTAAATTTGCAAAGGGCCTTCCACTGGGTGGTTACGTGCTTTTTAGTAACGTCTGAGCTTTTTGAGCTACAAACAAAAATAGTTTTTTTGTTAAAATCTGCTGATAATGCAGCAGCTGATGGATGATGTGGCAAATCCATAACTAAGCAAAAAACGCTGCAGCTGCACAATTATAGTGGCCCTGCATGTGGGTCACCCATGGTATAGGGATGCCGTCAATTTGAAAATGCAGGCACTGGTATATTGTATGTAATTCTTGGCATAAGGGGCACCTGTGGCATATGAGAGGCATCCATGACAAAATGCTGGCCCTTACATGATGAAAGTAATTATTGGCATACAAGGGACACTCATTGCAAATTTTGAAAAAAAAAAATGTGATCAACTCTTGGAAAGCAACCAGCTTTAATAACGTGAGACTCCACAAAAATACCATTTTTAAGCAGATGTATGTGAAACTTATGCTTTAAAATAAACTATCAAACGCATTTTGTGCGTGCTTGCTTTGTTCACCATTCAGGGCAAGTGGTACACCACACCATTTTCAATGATCATCCGCCGCCACTGGGCAAATAGCTTGCATAGGAAGCGATTATTTTCTCAGTCAACTTGCATATTTTAAACTTTACTTATAGTACACATGGTAATACATCTAATAGTTTTTTTTTTCTTTGAGGGGATCACCTTGGAGATATTTCAGAAAATAAGCATATTCAACACATTTCCATTCCCTTCAGCTCCCCTGTAAAAAAAGCAATGTCTGCATTCATATTTTGCTGCTAAGGTATCTATTTTACATTTATAGAAGACGCCCAGTTCTATCAGAATGCAAAAGTAGCATTTAAGACTACTGCTGTCCTGTTAGATAGTACTTAGTATTTTTATAGTCTACGAAATATATCTTTCAACACACAATATAATTTATTTTATTACACACATGGGGCAACTGGTATTTATTATGTGTTGAATGTTGACTTACAGGCTCTCTTCCAATAAAGAAAATAGACAACAAGGCGAGTAGAGTAGACAATGATGTTCATAGCATGCTGCGCGCAAGTGTAGGACACTGCAACCCTGAGGGCAAAGTGCAGTGCAGATTTGTTGACTAACTTTTTTACATAAAGAGAAAAACTCACATTTCTATGATTAACAAAAATACAGTTGTCAGCTATGTTCTAATATAATATTTAAATATATCATACATGTGAGTATATCAAATATATGCCCAAACTATTATTCCTAATTGTTTCAGTCTCATTAGATTTGCTATCTGACACCGGAAAGCTCCAGAATATGAAAATTACTTCCGTAATGGCTTGTAAATAATTTATTACAGGCTCCGAGATCTCAGTCGCCTGATCTTAGAAAGCCACTCAGCCTGCTGCCTCGCCACTGGTCGGGGACTTGTAGTACCCTTATAATGCACAATTAACGCACACTCTTATATACGGTCACATTTACGTTCCTGATTTCTTTAGGTCTCCCGCACCAAGTTATACGTTTTTTTTTTTTTTTTTAAAGGGAAAACCTCAAGCTCTTTACATATTTTTTTATCTTGTTTGAGCCTTCTTCTTCTTTGAATCTTTTCTCTCCTTCTTGTCCAGGATGGAGTGGAAGTGCAGGAAATCCTGGTTTCCTCTTCCGCACAAGTCTGAGCCACTTGGAGAGAAGAAACTTGAGTGCATGTGAGTGTTTAAAAAAAAGAAAGTCCGTAAATAACTGCCTTTAACTCTTCTTTAGTTGCCTTCTTTTCTGTTTTATTCTTATTATGCTTCATTTTCTTTCTCTCCTGTGAATAAGGGACGTTTCTTCTCACTCTTCCGTGGGATTGTTTTCTATATACTTCTTGTATTTCTCTATTTCCTTTCTTCTACTACTTAGGTCTAAACAGTTATTCTTATTATCCTAGCTTGTCACTTTACTTTCTTAGGGCTTTCATTTATTCCAGCTAAAGACTACTATAATTCCTTATGTAGCAGAGACCCTCGTTAAAATCCACCAACTGAAAAGGTAGTAAAGGAAATATTTCGTTTTCGTTTTTTTTCTTTCAAAAACCCTTCCTTCAGCTCAAAAATGGTGAAGTTTCTACCAGCAAGATTGTTATTAACAGCTCCTGAGAAGAGTGATGTTGACACCAGTCTACTTACTCCCTATCCTCATCCCCTCTTTAGCCCACTTACACGCCTGAAAGGTCCATCCTTAGACTTTGGTGGGCCTCAAAGAATCTCAGTTGTAGGCTGGGAATTGCTCTGGCACGTTCATATTTGGAAGTCTTCTCCACTCTCGCTTCAGATCTGCCAAGGTGACACTGATGCTGTTGAGCCCTCTGTGACCTCTGTTGATAGGCTCAAGTTGCAATTCTGGGCTCCTTTTCTCTCTTGGTGATATTTCTTCTCAGTATCCCGGCTTCATTGGGGTTCTAGAGGGGATGTTCCTGAGAAGACGTAAGTTCTTCCTCGGTGCTACATTTTATTTATTTTATAGTCTTCCTTTCACCCTTGTTTAGATGTCTTCTGTTTTTATCCTTTCACTTTTTTCTAGTCTCTCTTCCATTCTAATTTCCTTTGAGTACTTCTGCTTTTTTAACTATTTTTTTTCTTTTTTTTCTCGGTCTCCATATGGAATGCTGTTGAGAGGACGTGTTCCCAACTCGTAAGTTAAATGTACCCCTTGACACTGGACTTCGTTCTTGTTATTTTAAGTCTAAAAAGCCAACCTAGTAGAGCTCAGATGGGCAATCTTTCACCGAAGCTTTTTGTGTTGTTTCTTCAAGACCGCTGCCAGCCAGGGCAACAGGGTAATCAACCTTCACCTTAAATGCATGAAAACCATAAAGGTTTTTAGGTTTACTTGAAGCTTCCCCATGTCCTCTGAAATTTCTATGGTAGCTCTTTAAAAAGGTAATAAACTTCCTCTACAGGCATAATTTCCTGCATTTTCGATTTCCATTCGCCCACAGTGGGTGTTTCTTTAGACTATAATCAGAACCACTGGAATCATGTGAAAGGGGAGGTATAGATTATGTGGCAGGTTCACTAAATTATGCAGCAAGGAAAGCCAAATTGATGTGGGGTAATGCAGCACTTTTTCATAGTATTACTTTATTATTTTGTTATTTGTACACATGATAATACTGTCTGGACAAATATTTCACCTCATTAGCACCAGTTCTACACCTAAATACAGCAATAAGCAACTGAAAAGTGACTTGTCAACCTTTGTGAAATGCTTCCCAGTGCACTGCAGCACGTGTCACTGCACTTTCAGTAACTTTTAATTTGCTTGAGCTAGAAACGATTTTATTTCTTGTTAAAATCAGCAGAATATGCATCAGATGGTGGATTATGTGGCGAATGCGGTGATTTCATAATTAGGCAGGAATCTGATCTGACTATAACTGATCCTGCCGCTAGAGATCTGAAAAAATGAACCTTCCCTCTAGATCAGAGGTCTCCAAACTTTTTATGCCGCGCCCCCCCCAGTTGAAAAATAAAAATCATTGCCCCCCCCTCAGAATTTTTCACAATTATTTTATAAAGATGGCAATGTTTAAATGTGTCTAGACCTACTTAAACATTGCAGTTAAGTACAGTTACCTTTTTAAAAATGCAATAACATGCTTCTGCTTAAAACAAAAGCCTGTTTTCTGTATAATGCTTCTTTTGGCCAGAGTCCGGCGCCCCCCCCCAGGATCACTTGAGGCCTCCCTAGGGGGGCCCGCCCCCCAATTTGAAGACCTATGCTGTAGATCATTAGTCACTGAAATGTCACCTATCTATGATAACTACTTTTGGGTTGAAATACAGGTTAAAACCCAAAACATTTTCCCATTCTTTAAGTATTAACATGCAGAAGGGTTGGAATTTTTAGGATTCCCACACCATAAGTGTCCAGGTTCCAACAGAATATAGTCGTCTGCTCATTAGTGTACAGAAATATTTTCTGTAACTGTTCAGGGGTGTATATAATTAATACTGAAAAAGTGGTACATCCTGAGCAGCTCCGAACCAGTCAGATAGGTTCTGTATTGACAAATTCATCTCCTTGCACAATTTTGGTATACTCCAAACTGGCAGATCTTCTTTGCACTGACCACACATTTTCAAGAGATCTAGCTTTATGATTTCTTATAAACAGTGGTATGTTTGGCCTAGAAAGCCACTGCTGGGAGGGCAACAAAACACAGCATTAAACAATACAGTTCTTTCTTTTAAATGAGCTGCGAAATAACTTTGTATCTGCAGGCATTTAATCTATAATGCATTTCTGTTGATTTCCTACAAAGGGGATAACTCCTACAAAAGGGATGCAATTACTCTAAATCTGTAACTCCTTTCATAAGCCATCCTTTATTAGTGTTAGTGAGATCCTCAGGCAGATCTGTATTTTTCTACAGAGGAATTTTTCATTCTTCCTTTTATTTTTGTGAATTTGTTTTGCTCATTGTGAATAGCAATTGCACAGTACCCTTAATATTTCTATTAAACGTTTTTTGGAGAAAAAAACTTTGCAGAGTTACACTTTGATGCATATCGCTGGGCTCCCAGCTCACCCACCACTTGGGTAGTATATTTGAAATGTCTGGATCTTCAGGGCTTGGGATCACTATTTTGCTTCTACTTGGGATGGTGACATCAAGAAAATAAGACACACATTCTGTCAGGATACAACCCCCATCTGGAAGAGAAGCACATAATTTTACCCATGCAACCCTAGGGGCTCTTTCCTATCTCACAAAGCAGTTTAACTATCTAACTATCTAACTATCTAACATATTAAATGATTTTCCAGACAACCAGGTTGAAATTGCACATGAAAACGCAACGGGATAAGGATATCATTTTAATTAGGCTTAATCTGCCCACTAAATAAAGGGGAAAATACCAGCAGGTCTGAAAATCTTTTTCAAGCCTCAATAACAAAGATTGGAAATGTACTTTGTAGGTGGTCAAACAGTTTTTATACTTTGAAAAGCTTCATGAAGCTTTGATATTGAATAATTTGGTCATGGTCATTCAGTTTTATTTTGGCTTACCTTCGAACCTGAAATGTTTGAAAACGTATTGATCAAGGTGAAAGCTTTATGAAGTTATCCTGGGTTGGAATCAAGGACTAATACAACATTGTCCATATAAAGTAAAGTTTTGATGTCAGTTACTACATTTTGGGCTGGCATTTACAGTTAAAACTCAAGTGATGGTCCGGGATAAAAGTTCATTAAAATTGCAAACAGTAGGGAGGAGAGACTCTCTTTGTATTTTAATTTACCCTGTGGTTTTGCCTTCTAAAATTAGCTTGTCTGAGAATCCTTGGTACAGAAAAGCGAGGATCCCAATAAACTAGCCAGGAAATACCAATTGACCAGGACAATCACCTTCTCTGCAGTCATAAATTACAACGCAAGGAGTTGTGTTGTTTTGGCATAATCCACTACGTTCTATAAGTAGTGCATGTTGGTTGCAGGATATTATCGAAAACTAAGCCTGTTTGATTCAGGAATATGAAACGGTCTATCATGAAAACTAGCTTATTTGCAAAACTATTCATCAAGATTTTGTAGTCTGTGTTCAGTAAAATAATCAGGTGTTATGAGCCACATTTCTTTGATTTTTTTTTACCAGAGCTAGAAAAGTTATAAACTTTCCCTTCTGAAATGAACGCTGGCTGGATTTCTCTGCTTTGCCATCTTGTTTTAAAGACTATGCAAAGAAGGGGAAGCAGAGATTCCAAAGTGATTTTATAAAACTCTTTATGGAACCCAATTTCTCTTTGCACCTTTGTGAATGGAAGATAGGTGATGGCTACACAAATTTCAGTCTCCAAAATGGTTGCCTTTAAATGATTTTTCTCTAGTGATTCCTGCTTTACTAAAAAAATTCCATCATCTTCTATGCTGAGGGTGTTATTTTTCCTGAATAGTTCTTGGTAACATTATAAAAAGACATATGATATATTTTAGGCGCTCAGTCTCCACAATTCCTGCTTCAAAATGTTTTAATCTTTCGACCTGATTGTAAATCTGTCTGGTCTTCACTTTCTAGGCTAAATATCTCCCAGCTTTAATATGTTACTCAAATAATTTTGGTAAACTGTTTGTCTATTTGCCTATTTGAAACTTCTCTCTCAATTAAAGAGGCATGGGCTTATACTCCTTTCTGGGTTAAATATTAATGTTCTCCAGGGAAGGATCCAAATGTTCAATAATATAGTTCAGAATGCCTTACTTGTTCCAAACCAATCTGACTTTAGAGAAAGCTATAACATTAAAATGGCAGTGTTAAAAGTACTGGAATATATCCATCACACAGCATATGAATAGGAGGCCTTGTCTTGCTGGACTTGTCCACATCCTTTGACACAGATGACCATGAAAGCCTTCTCAAGACACTGAAACCTAAAATGGGAAAGACTTTGCTTAACTGGTTAAGATTGTTCCTATCAGACGATCTGCAAATTGAGGGTCTTTATGTCACATTCAGATAACATTTACTGTGGTGTTCCACAAGTCTTGACAATTTCCCTCATCTTATTCAACCTTTATGTTAGGCCTTTACGTAAGCAGTGGCATTAATTTCCACCAATAGGTGGACAACACCCAACGATGCATAAACATATCTTCTAGCCATGATTTGCCCAGAGTCCAGAGAGTTATGAAGAAATGACATGAACGTATGTCAGCCACTTGCTAAATATACAATCCACAAAAAAGAGAGTACCAAATAATCTCCTGCAAATGTGAGAATAAGATAAACCCTAGTCTTCTCACAGAACTACTAAAAGTTGGCTCGGTGCCATCTCCCTCAGACTGTCAAATCACTAGGGTTTTGGATCAGTGTCTCATTATTTATGCCACCACAAGTGAACAAATCAGCCAAGTCTGCAAATTTTCATCTATACCAATTTGAAAAAATGAAGTTCCTTCATCCCAAAGATTAGCTAACATCTGATGTCCATATCCTAATCCTTTCTAGCACTGAAGCAGGAAATGCCATCCTAGCGGCCCTTCTAGCAAACATCTCATAAAGGCTAATCTATTCCAACACCTGTTTAACTGCTCAGAGAAGCAAATATGACAGGAACTTCATTGGCTACTCCTAGAAGCTTGGATAAAGTTTAAGATCTGTTGTCTCACAAAAAGCCCTCCTCAATGCAAAACCAAGCTATCTTTCCAATCTCATGAACATTTCAGGTGGCTCAAAATTTTCAGGAACAACAACATGCTTCTTTTAGAAACTCCAAAATTGTAGTCCTCTCAAGCTCCAATGCCGTCCTTTTCTGCCACTTCCACCTTACTCCACCAACCCTGATCAGCACCAGACATTACTTCATTCTGAAAAGATCTAGAGCGCTCACATTTACCGGACTTTCCCTGGGGATCTAGACCCCGATACAAACCTTTGGCATTAGGTTTGAGTTGTCCCTGTGGTACTCTATTTGATACATGACATTCAGTACTATTTCCCCTCAACTTAAATTCACTGTTGAGATGATAGGTACAGATATATATCGAGGTTCCTATTGAGGTAACATTTTTTCATCTTGGTTGATCTATGTATGGGTTGGCTTCATGTATAGCGATCTGTTGCCATTTGGTGCTGAGGCACTATAGAAACATTTTAATTAATAAATAACTTTTCTGTTTGCATATTGTGCCCTGCCTTATTAACTGAAAAGATTCTTTTGACTTAAACCTTAAAATAATCCCATACTTTGGTAACACCTGTGATACCAACATTTACTTTGAAATATCCCCAAGTACTGTGAATTGTATCAGTTGTTCTAGACTGGTGATGAACATCATGCCAGAACAGTAGAGATATTTTTGTCAGAGTAGGGGCTATGTTATGCGTACAATAACCGTTATTGATATTATTGCATGATCTCACAATATATACGGATTGCATTGTTTCTACCTCTGTCCACTCAAAAGCTGAGGAAGTTAAAAATAATCTACTCTGGCTTGACTACAATACTGGTTACTTGAATATGTAATTACAATATGATTAGGCTATAATTCCCCCCGCCAAACTCTCAAATTATAGCTGGCTTTTTTGTATTTATAGCTTTTCGTCTCCATGGATTTTGACTAATTGCTGCTTTTTCCCCCAGAATAACGTCTACCTATGTTGTGTAGCGCTATATGAAAATCTCCACCTTTTGGCCCTCATTCTGAATTCATCCAAATCCTGAGTTTGGCGGTATTTTCTGCACCAAGTTATTACCTGGAGGGCTATATACCTCATTAAATTCCAACAGGTAAAATCTGGCGGAGTTTAGCAGAGGAAAAGAATGCAGTAATAACCCTAAAATGTGGGTTTTGGTGAGGTAGGTATCAACAATCCACATGTTATTCTCCAAAAACTCAGAATGGGTGTTTTTTGATCACACTCATCAAGTTTGGAATCCCAGGGAGTCCGATTTTATTGGGTGCGATAAATAGTACCTATTTTTACAACCATTGGAACTGGGACGTTATCAAGGGAGTTGGAAGTTTCCAGCTGCAAGACCGATTCCCTAAGCGGGTTTGAATCATCCACAATGGGACAGTGAGAGAAACTGAAAGTGAGCTTCATCAGTTACTAATACTAGACGTCTTTGTTGCTTTTCTCTTACCTCCCTTTCAATAGACCAGCCAATTTGTTTTTGTGTAAACACTGTCACACCTCTTACAGACACCTGGGCATTACTTTGTCGGATTTGTGACAGTACTTCCTCACTTTTATCTCTCAAGTAAGTCCTATTTAATCGAACAATCTCATAAACGAATTACATTTTTTGGAAGTGTTCAAACCATTAACATTCAGACATACTATCTTAACTGATGTCATTGTGTTATCTTATTTAATCGCATTTCCAGACTCACCTGTGTTCTGAACCATAATCCCCTTTGATACTCTGTCCCTTCTCCACCTTTCCATTCCACCCCCTAATTGTAGTTCAAAGCAATGAACTGAGATCTGCTTTCTCCACTACCCTCGCTCTAACTGCGTAATTGTGGAAAGCCTTTCTGGGGAAATTATGGTGAGTGCCAGTCAACGACACCTACCTCCTTTTGCCACTCAGTTTCTTCACTAACCCTTTATTTTAGCTGTCAAAGTGGGGAACATTCTAAAAAAAAAAAAAACTTTTTCCCCCTCCCTTGTTCAGGATCAGGCTTGCTTAGCAGTTACCACCAATTCTTTGAATCTGTTTTTTTAAAAATGGACGCTTGCTCTGGTTCTTTAAGTAGAAGAAAAGACAGAAATTTACATAATTCCCATCCATACTCTGTTATTCCTGCCCATACTGATCAGAAGTACAAGTAGCCCGGACAGCTAAACATTTCTAAAAAGTACACAAAATTCGGGATTCAGCAAGGGGTCCCTTGTGTAGATCCTTCAAGGTTTTCCTACAGAAAATAACAGATGAAATAAAATAATATTGAAATCGAGGTGAAAAAAACATCCATTTTTCTCCACGTTTTACTCCGTAACTTTTTCCTGCCATGTCGGATTTCCGAAAGCAATGAACCGTTATATCTGCTGGACACTTCTAGTTGCGGGATCTATAGGGCTTGTAGGTTCATCAAGAATTCTAGGTACCCAGAGCCAATAAAGGAGCTGCAACTTACAATGAGTTATCATTGTATCTGGGGTACACAGCAATTCAATTGGTGAAATATAAAGAGTGAACAATAGGTATCAATGAAACCTTTGTATTTCCAAAATGGGCACAAGATAAGGTGTTGAGAAGCAGTGGTTACTTACACATCTCTGAATTCTGGGGTCCCCGTACTAGTATGTGAATTACCGGACATTTCTCATATAAACGTCTTTTTAACACACTGTCTTACATTTGTAAGGAAAAACCGTAGAGAAAGACAAGGGGCAAAACACTTGTTCTGCTATTCTGTGTTCCCCTAAATCTCCTGATCAAAATGGTACCTCACTTGCGTTGGTAGGCCTACGGCCCGCAACAGGAAACTCAACATGGACACATCACATTTTTACATTGATCTCTGACATGCTTTTTGGAAAGTGCCTAGCTGTGGCTTTTTGGCCTCTAGCTCAGCCGGCACCTAGGGAAACCTACCAAACCTGTGCATTTTGTAAAACTAGACACTCAGGGGAATCCAAGATGGGTGACTTGTGGGGCTGTCACTATGTTCTGTTACCCAGAATCCTTTGGAAACCTCAAACTTTGGCAAAAAAACACGTTTTCCTCACATTCCAGGGAGAGAAAGTTCTGGAATCTGAGAGGAGCCACAAATTTCCTTCCACCCAGAATTCCCCCACGTCTCCCCATACAAATGGTACCTCACTTGTGTGGGTAGGCCTAGTGCCCTTGACAGGAAAGGCCCCAAAACACAACATGGACAAATCACATTTTCCCAATGAAAACAGACCTGTTTTCTGCAAAGTGGCTAGCAGTGGATTTTGGCCTCTAGCTCAGCCAGCACCTAGGGAAACCTACCAAACCTATGCATTTTTTAAAACTAGTCACCTAGGGTAATCCAAGATGGGGTGACATGTGGAGCTCTCACCAGGTTCTGTTACCCAAAATCCTTTGCAAACCTCAAAATTTGGCAACAAAACACTTTTTCCTCACATTTCGGTGACAGAAAGTTCTGGAATCTGAGAGGAGCCACACATTTCCTTCCACCCAGCATTCCCCCAAGTCTCCCTATAAAAATGGTACCTCACTAGTGCCCGTGTAAGGAAATGCCCCAAAACACTAGGTGGACACATCAAAATTATCAAATACAAAACTACCTTTTTTGCGTGGGGGCACCTGCGTTTTTGGTCCTGGGCTCAGCAGCCATGTAAGGAAAACTACAAAACCCAAACATTTCTGAAAACTAGGCACCCGAGGGAGTCCAGGGAGGTGTGACTTGTATGGATCCCCCACTGTTTTCTTACCCAGAATCCTCAGCAAACCTCAAATTTAGCTAAAAAAATCAAATGTTTCCCACATTTCTGTGTGGGATCATCGCACCAGCACAAATTTCCTATCACCAATGTTCCCCTAAGTCTCCCAGTAAAAATGATACCTTACTTGTGTAGGTAGGCCAAGTGTCAGTGACAGGGAAGAGCCAACAACATGTCGAAAATGAGGGGGAACCAAAGCGGGTCCGAAAGGGCAGTTTAAAAGAAAAGTTTTTAGGCTGACAAGTGGGGGGGAATTTATATCGGTATAGATGCGACAATGCTGGATTGTAGGAATTTTGTGGATTCCTACAGATTCGGGAAGGTTCCATCACAAATATGTGTGATTTCCAGCAAAGTTGGAGGTTTGCAGGGCAGCATTGTGGGTAAGAAAATGGTGCGGGTGCATGTTAGGCACACCACTCTGGACTCATTCAGATGTTTAGTTTTCAGCTGTGCCTAGGTCTCATAGATTTTTCTACATGGCAGCATCCCAAAGTCCAAAAAGTGCAGCCCTCACCATTCCAAGTGGGACAATTTTGAGATTTAGACAAGCTCTCATGGCCCAATAGTAAAACCAAAACCCAAAATAATCAAATGTCCTCTTGCTTGCCGTGGGGTAAGAAGTTTTAGTATGCGGGGGTAGAGCTGAAAGACTGTTACCCCCTTCAGTTGGGGTGGGGGCACAACTATGCCCATACTAGTTGGTAGCCACCACTGCACAATTTTTTTTTTTTAGTTCCCTGGCATCTAGTAGGCTTTCTGTCCCCCAGGGAGTGAATTAGAAGTAATTGCCCGATCTGCCCACCGGTGAGCAGAACAACTTTGTCCCCATTTATTTGGGGTGGGGGTATGGCCATACCCCCACCCTCTTTTTTTGAAAAAAAATCTTCCCTGGTCTCTTGTGGGCTTTCTGCTCCCCCCCCCCCCTTGGGTGCAAATAGGCCAATCTGCCACCAAGGGTGACATAAATGGCCAACAGTAATGTGCCCCCATGAGGAGGAGCTACCCTTTCCCAAGGGGTTGCCCCCCCAAACAAAACACACACACACACCAATCCCTGGTGCCTTAGTGGTTTCTGCCCCCGGGGGCAGGTCGGCCTAATAGAAATAGGCCGATCTGCCCCCAAGGGGGGCGAAATGACCTAAAATAAATTTGCCCACCAGGAGAGCGACCCTTGCTTAAGGAGTTGCTCCCCTTTTATTAAATTGGTGCAAAATAAAAAACATACCTGGTACCTAGTGTTAGGGGACTGATCGGCCTAATGAAAATAGGCTGATCTAAATTGGCCTAAAATAAATTTGTACCCCAGGGGAGCGACCCTTGCCTAAGGGGTCGCTCCCCTTGCGTGAAATTGTCGAAAAAAAATAAAATCCCTGGTGTCTAGTGGTTTTGGGGCAGATTGGCCTAAGAAAAAAAGGGCGATCTGCCCCCAAGGAGGGGCATAAATGGCCTAAAATAAAATTGCCCCCCAGGAGAGCGACCCTTGCCTAAGGGGTCGCTCCTGCAAGTGTAAAATATAAACAAAAACATCAAAAAAATGATCCCTGGTGCCTAGAGGTTTCTGCCCCCCGTACTCAGCTCAATTTTCCCTAGATTCCGTAAAAGAGTCTTTCATCGTATAGTATCTCTCTCTGTAAAGTAACTTTTAATTATTAAAACATCTTGGTTCCCTAGACACCAATTATGAACCTACACATCACTATTTGTAACTTTGTGTTTCTGGAAAGACTGCTATTCAATCTTCAACAAAAAGTCCCTTTAAGAAATCCAATAAGATTTGTAGACGTCTATAGTGAAAAGGATGGTTGAAGCCCCCATTGAAGTAGCTCTCCTTGGTTACTTATAGTCTACACAGTACCCTGAAGCCAAGCATCTATCCAGATGCGTCACTGTCCATCTGTCTTGCAGAATAGCAGCTCCTTTAATTGCCAAACATTCTGAAATTTACATAGCTGTAAGGTCCTTAGGTACAGGTCATCTAAACTGGAAGGTTTGAGCAATTCATGAATGTTCCTGGTTTGGCTGTGCAAAGGGACTTTAGGTTTGCTGTGTGAGGGAATTTTAAGCCTAACAAAACACAATTTGGGACGATGGGAGGAAGATATCAGATATCACACATGTGCACACACACACACACACACATACACATATACAACACAAATAACTTACTACAAAACGAATGGAAATCTATATACTAAAACTATTGGACTTCTCAAACCCCCGGGCAATATAGGGGCCACCAGACAGAGACTGAAGCAACAGGGAGAGAAGATATGCTACAGAGCAGAAGTACAGGCTATCACTATACACTTACATTGAGTGACAGGATACCCAAGAGCAGGAACAGTTGAGGTAAGAAAGGTCACAATCGCAAGGACACAGGTTACATCGGCTTGAGAATAATCTAACAGGCGGTTTGATGCATGAAGACATCGGCATACAAACCACTATCCGTTAAAAGTTGTAAAATGGATCACAAAAACATGTATTTGGAAGTTTAATGACCAGAGATGATTTCATGCACCTGTGAGAAAACAAAGTTAAAAAAAAAATGTGTCCAATGTTTACTGTGACAAATCTTACTTTGTCTCGTCTTTTCACCTGAGCTAACAAATGCAACTCTGCTTGACCTAGTTTAGCGTTATACTGTAAAGGCAGGTTGTTTCCTCAGCCATCCCAATCGCATGCAAGGAAACAATGAAGAGAAATGCATAGACCAAGTTATGAATCTCTGCATTATTTTCTGGCTGAATTAATATGCACAATGTACAAGCATCCTGTTATATGGGATCGTCCATAAAATAATTATCCGTAGCACCTATTGGAGGATGCTAGGAGAAAGAGTTGGAGGAAAGAGATTCAAGTTGGGAATTTTTCTGCTAACTTCGGAAAAACCGGAGAGTCTAGGGTAGAGTCCGCAATATGCAATCTCAGCTTTTAGCGTGCAATATGCCAGGCACAGATGGCACAGATGTGGAAGTCTAGTAGTAGAACCAGTAAAATTTCACCTCCAAGAGGCTGATATGGATGAGGTAGAACAACAGATTCCTTGCCTTTGGTACTGCTCTTTCTGGTAGTATCTTTATCTAACCGTAGATTTTTCACCTTTAGAATATTCCCCAAGCATCAGGCTGGATCTGGAAACTTATCAGCAATGCTCCTGTGTGCCACTAAGGTGCGTCATATGGCTCTGTACGGGCTCCGTACCACCCTGGAAATGACGGAGCAGCAATGCATATAAGCACCACCCTTGCTTGCTGACTTCATTTTCTTGCTTGACTCTTTCCACCTCCACAGACACAGTGGGTGACACAATCTTTAGTACCAGTTAGCAGATTCCTAATGTTTTGATGTTAAAAAAGGCCACTCCACATAACAAGGAGGTGGGAAGGTGGTGATGACTCTGCCAGTAGACATGGTACCCACCACAAAGAGCAGTACCAAAGGTAAGTGACTTCATCTTCCAATGGATATACTTTTAAATGCAGATTCCTCACCTGTAGAATAGACACCAAAGTAGTACCTCCCAAAGGTGAAGGGTGTGCGGAGTGGGCTCTGTTGCAGGAACGAGCATGCAAAATGTTGTTCCTGTCAGACCTGGCTGGCAAGGTAGTTCTGCTTCCTGAACGTGTGCACTGATCCCCATGTCTTAGCCTGGTAGATGTCAAGGACAGAGACTCAACAAGCCAAACCAGTGGTAGCAGGCTTGACCCATGTGGTATGGGCTCTCAGTTCTTTCAGAGGCTGCTTAATGGCTTGTAAGGAACAGATTTTAATGCATGCCAACAGAGTCTTCTTCTGAACAACCTTCCCCTTCTTCACCCAGGGAACTCATAAACAGCTGATTGTTCACCCAATGGTCCTCTCTCTGACTGATGTAAACGTCTAACACTCTTTTGGGTCCAATCGATGGAGCCTCTCCTCTTTCGAGGGTCAGGAGGAGCAAAGAATGCTGTGAGAGTGATGGATTGACCAATATGGAAAAGAATCACAGCTATAGGCAAGAAGGCAGCCCGATTCTTCAGCATCAGTTTGTCTGGAAAAAAGGTGGTGCAGTTACATTGACAATGCCTGAAGCTTACTCATATGACCAGCTTAAGTGATTGCAAACAGGAAGACAGTCTTTTTTATCATAAGATTCCACAAGCAGTTGTGCACCAGCTTGAAGCGCATAAACATGAGAAATGTCACAACCAAGTAATGGTCCAACTGTGGCATGACAAATAGATTGGGAGAAAACATATGTGTCAAACCTCTAAAAAAAACCATCAAAACAAATACCTTTTAATCATGCCCACTTCAAGGCCTCGCAGGTCCAAAGACATATCAAACAACAGGTCACCCAACAGACTATATTGTAAGGTATTGTCATGAGGTTATTTTAGCAATTATACAGGCAAATTATTTAGTCCTGGGCCTGAGGCCTGTGCCCTCTCACCTAGTTATATTTTGCTTTTATTCCCTTTATTATTTTAGAAAAGCTTATTTTTTGTGGAGATATTTTTTATTCCTTTCTCAGTTTCCCTTCCACGCACAAGTTGTGGTTAATTTATTTGCACAACATTTTCAGCCTGTGCTCAACCCAAGGCTGTACACAATATTTACCGGGTATTGCCGGTACAAATAGTATATTGTCTACCCTGCATGGAAAAAAATATGTGTTGTCACGTCAGCGCAGTTCTTAGAATAGCAGATATGTTATTATAAAACATCACACTGCCCACCCCAGGGTAGAAGGGACATTCCAGCCAGCTTGCCATTTCATGCTGCACCTTGTTGCAGTTTCTGCAGAAATCTTTTGGTTCCCCTTCGTCTATGTGGGAGGACTCCCAGCAGACAAACAGACCTCTTCTTCACCTCTGAACGCAGGTATGGGGGTTGGGCTTCCTTCCTGGGATCAGAAGGGCTGATTATGGCTCCCACTGTTATTTGCTCTCATGTAGTAACTTAGTAGTGAGGGTAGGGATATTAGGGACACTATTGTGACAATATGGTGAGACTTTTTTGTGTTTCACTTTCCTGCTGTAATAACGCTGTGTTTCATTAGCCTCATATTCAAAATCCATGCTGTTTTACAAAGAACACAGTTGTTTCAATAAAATATATATTGAACCAAGATCCTGCTTCTGTTTGTCTCTGCATGAATGAGAGTTGTATAACTGAGAGAAAGTGGTACGATCTGTTCCACCACAACTTCCCTGCGAAGTCTGAGTGTCATGCTATAGGCTGCCACAAATCACTCTTACCTTCGCTATTGGTGAGGTGCTGCTAGCTACCCGGAAGGGTTGGGCTGACAGCTGCCACATGGTATGGGATCACACTCAGTTCCCCATACTCGGTTGTGCTGCTGCCCAAAATTCATCAGTCTGGTTACTATAACCAGAGTCCACAACAGTATCTTTCTTGCAGACTCCTCGCAAGGCCACAAGTTTCTCCCAAGGCATAAATGGACTTCTTGAGGGAATTCCAGATGGCAAGGAAGACATCAACTACTTCAGGTGGCAAATCAAATGCAACCGCCACTGCTGAATCTCCATGCATGGAAATGTAGCTTGTACAGGCTCGGGTAAAGGGCTCTGCCCTGCTGCTGTGACAGGAGATGATCTTGAAGCTTGAGCCTGATCCATGGGCAGATGCTCATGCCCAAAAGGTCAGGGTACAACATTTTCTTCAACCAATCAGGAGCCACTAGCATGACTTAGGGCTGGTCATTCCTGCTCTATTTCAGATCTCTAGGCAGGAAAAGCAGGGGTAGTAAGCCGTACAGGAATCCTGTGTTCCTTTCCAGCTAGAATGCATCTTCTAGCTAGTGTGGCAGTAGAAACTCCAATGTACATAACTTTTTACATCAAGCGCGGAAAAAATATTTAGCCATAGTTCTCCCCACTGTGGAATATTCCCTGTGCCACCTCTGGGTGTAGGCAACATTTCTGATTCTCCTGAGTTCACCAGTCGAATCCGTCCACATTGGCATATAAGGAAGCACCAGCCACCCCTGGATGAATGGAGGAAGGCCTTCAATTCCAAACGAATGGCCCGCAAATTCCAGCAGATTGATATGGAGTCAAATTTATGCCAGAGACTAGACCTCCGATCTCCACCTCCTCCAGATGACCTCCTCAACCAAGCATTGACATATCCGTCACCAGTTTTCCCCAAAAGCTGAACACCATTTAATATGTTTCATTGGTGTCTGGTGCTGGGGTCATTTTACCTTCAGATCCATTGCAGAGCCCACATATTTTTCACTGTTAGAAATGGGGTCTCTGGTTGGCAGTCAGTTTGTACCTAAGACAACCCCTGCTCACCCCCTTAGTAGCTTGGCACAAGCAGTCAGGCTTATCTGAAAGGCAATGTGTAAAGTATTTGTACCAAAACACATACAGTGAAAACACTACAAAAATGACACCGCAACAGTTTAGAAAAATAGCCAATATTTATCTAAATCAAACAAGACCAAAATGACACAAATCTAACATACACAAGTCAAGTTATGAATTTTTAAGATAATAGAATCTTACTCCATGGAACATAATGGAAACGCTGTTACTCAAAGTCCCTGGCTTGCGTCAAAAATAAAGCCGCACAGGCAAGCGTGCATCGGAAAAGTCAGTGATGCATTGATTCCTTATTCGCAAGTGAGCCCGTGCATCGTTCTTTCTCCAGTCGGGGAGGTGATGCGTTGTTGTTTTCTCCTGCAAGAGAGCGATGCATCAGTTTTCAGACAGGCACTCTAGGTCCAGGCAGGTGCACGTCGATTGTGATCCCCAGCGATGATACGTGTGAAATCCGGCCACACAGTGATGAAGAACTGTGATGCATGGAGCTTGCATTGATTTCAGCAGTCGCATGTGGGTGTTGCGTCGTTTCTCCTGCTGCAATAAAAGTGATGCATTGATTTCCCAGCTGCGTTGCAGGCGGAGCACCGATTTCTCAGCCCCGATGCAGGTGGTGCGTCAAAACTTTCCCCGCACAGCTCCTGTGCATGGATTTCCACCTTGGTTCCACCACCTTCACCTTTCAAGGGCCCAGGGACGGGGAAGGGCACCACTTGGCAGGTTAGAAGTATCAGCAGAGAGTTCAGGTGCGGGCAGAGGAAGTCTTTGATGGCCCCAAGACTTCAAAACAGGAGGCAAGCTCAGTCCAAGTCCTTGGAGACACTTCACAAGCAGGAATATACCAAGTCCAATCTCTGTCCTCTTTTGGCAGAAGCAGCAACTGCAGGCCAACCCAGCAAAGCACAGTCACAAGCAAAGGGGCAGTACTCCTCCTCTAACTCTCCAGCTCTTCTCCTTGGCAATGGTTCCTCTTGGTTCCAGAGCTAATCTGAAAATCTGGGGGTTTGGATCTAGTACATATACCCCGTTCTGCTTTTGAAGTAGGCAAACTCTGTTGTTCACAAGATCCTGCCTTGCGGAGGCCTGGCCCCAGATACACAGCAGGGTGTTGGAGATTGCATTGTGTGAGGGCAGGCACAGCCCATTCAGATGTAAGTGTCAGCTCCTCCGTCTACTCTAGCCCAGATGACCTATCAGGATATGCTGGCTACACCCCAGCTCCCTTTGTGTCACTGTCTAGTGTAGATTCAAAAGCAATCTAACTGTCAGTCCGACCCAGACAGGGAATACACAAGCAGGCAGAGTCACAGATAAGCAAGAAAATGCCCACTTTCTAAAAGTGGCATTTTTCAAACTGACAATCTAAAAAACAACTTTACCAAAAGATGTATTTTTAAATTGTGAGTTCAGAGACCGCAAACTCCAAATCTCTATCTGCTCCCAATGGGACACTGCACTTAAAAGATATTTAAAGGAAGTCCCCATGTTAACCTATGTGAGAGATAACCCTTGCAACAGTAAAAAACAAATTTGTCAGTAGTTCACTCTCGGTACATGTAAAACACATCACTACATGTCCAACCTTTAACATACACTGCACCCTGCACCATGGGGCTACTTAGGGCCTGCTTTAGTGGTGTCTTACATGTATGAAAAGGAAAGGTTTGGACCTGGTGAGTGGGTACGCTTGCCAGGTCGAATTGGCCGTTCAAGACTGCACATACAGACACTGCAGTGGCAGGTTTGAGTCATGCTTACAGGGTTACTCATGTGGGTGGCACAACCAGTGCTGCAGGCCCACTATAAGTGACCACTCCTCCCCTCAGGCCAGATGGCTAATCAGGATATGCAGGCTACACCTCAGCTCCATTTGTGTCACTATCTAGAGGAGAGGTCCAAACAGCCCAACTGTCAAACTGACCCAGAAATGGAATGCACAAACCAGCAGAGTCACAGAACAGTTTAAATGAGAAAATGCCTACTTTCTAAAAGTGGCATTTCCAAACACACAACCTAAAAACCAACTTAACTAAAATATGTATTTTTAAATTGTGAGTTCAGAGACCCCAAACTCCACATGTCTATCTGCTCCCAAAGGGAATCAGTGCTTTAATACTATTTAAAGGCAGCCCCCATTTTAACCTATGAGAGACAAGCCTTGCAACAGTGAAAAACAAATTTGACAGTACTTCACTGTCTGGACATGTAAAAGAAATAAGTACATGTACAACCTTTAACATACACTGCACCCTGGCCCTGGGGCTACCCAGGGCCTACCTGAGGGGTGCCCTACATGTAAGGAAAGGGATGGTTTAGGCTAGGCAAGTGGGTACACTTGCCAAGTCAAATTGGCAGTTTAAAACTGCACACACAGACACTGCAATGGCAGGTCTGAGTCATGTTTACAGGGCTACTAATGTGGGTGGCACAACCAGTGCTGCAGGCCCAGTAGTAGCATTTGATTTACAGGACATTGGCACCTCTAGTGCACCTACCTAGGGCCTTACTAGTAAATCAAATATGCCAATCATGGAAAAGCCAATTATGCATGCAATTTACACAGGGATTTCTTATACTTTTGCACTGGTCAGGAGTGGTAAAGTGCCCATTGTACCAAAACCAGCAAAAACAAAGTCCAGCGCACAGTCAAAACATAGGAAGCAGAGGCAAAAAGACAGGGGAGACTACACCAAGGATGCCAGGTCTAACATTCATATAGTGCATTTGACAAGGATGGTGCAGGAGACTAAAAGGCCAAAAAGCCTCAACAAGGCTTTTGTTGAGACCCAGGACCAAGACTGAAAAATAAGGATAGTAGCTTCTATGTCCTGGACCCATTGGAGTAGAGGGAAGGCCATGAACCTGACTATATTCCAGGACATCTCCAATGGAAGGAGTCATGTTGAACATTTGCTCAGTGATCCTGAAACCCAACATTGTCAGGAGGTTTGCCATCTTCTGGAGGTGTTCTGTGACTGACTGTGGCAAGCCCGTCTTTAATAACCAGTCATTGAGGTAGCAGCTTTTGCCTCAGGTAAAGGGGACTGGGAAGACTAGTGCCCTTAGTAATCTGCTTGTTGAGTGCCCGATCCACATACCTGGCCTTGAAAAGACTGAGATGATTGCAGCAGAGGATGGAGAGACTAACAGTACCTATATTCCAGTCCCGTACAATAGCCTGGGAATTTCTGAAACTGGTGAGGAAACTGTTTGGCAGGGCTCGAAAGACCCATAGAATGTGCCATGGCAATACTTTCCTCGAAACATTCCAAAGCAGAAACAGCTTTTTCATTGAATGGAAGTGAGCAATGAAAAGACACATCTATTAATGAGGCATGTACATCTCCAGAAAGTCTTGTGGTGAGCTTCCATTCATGGCAGTGAAGCACCACACTATTGCCAACTGCGCATCCCACACAATCAGTATTATTAAAGCCAGCATGAATCACATATTTGGCTGCATTCTGACCGTCCTGAATGGTCTGAGTCAGTAAGGTCTTCCAAGACTGCCAGCAAGATCTTTCTGGCCATGTCTGAAAGGATGTGGGTATATCTGCTTATAGGAGGCTGGCCTGGCTTATAGTGGGTACCAATGGTACTTACACCTTGTGCCAGGTCCAGTTATCCCTCATTAGTAGATTACTAGTGTTCTAGCAGCTTAGGTTGAAAGAGGTAGCTATAGCAGAGCAGCTTAGGTTGAACTAGGAGACATGCAAAGCTCCTATTATACCACTTATATCATATAGGTACTATATCATAAGAAAGACAATACCCAGAGTTACTAAAAATAAAGATACTTCATTTTAGTGACAAAGGGCCAAATATATCTCAGACGATATACTCCCTTAGGAGGTGAGTAAAATACATGAAATATACACACAAACCAAAATCAGGTAAGAAAAACAGTCAGAAAGTAGTGCAAACACTGTAGAATACAATAGGATGCAATAGGCCTAGGGGCAACACAAACCATATACTAAGAAAGTGGAATACGAACCACGAATGGACCCCTAGGCTAGTGTAGTGTGTAGAGGGTCACTGGGAGTGTAAGAAAACACTAAGGGTGTCCAAGATACACCACCCCAGGGCCCTGGAAAGTAGGAGTGAAGTACTACTATTGCCCCAGAAACACACTAAAGACGTGATAGAGGATTTTGCAAAGACCACAACAGACTTCAATGCACTGAAGATGGATTCCTGGCCCTAAGGACCTGCAAAGGAAGGGGACCAAGTCCAAGAGTCGCGAAAGTGACCAGGGGGGCGAGGAGCCCACTAAATCCTGGATGAAGGTGCAAAATGGCTGCCTCCAGATGGAAGAAGCTGAAGATTCTGCAACAACAAAAGATGCTAGGAACTTCTCCTTTGTGAAGAAGATGTCTCACGGCGTGCTGGAGGATGCAGAGTTGTTTCCTTGGCAAAATACTGCAAACAAGCCTTGCTAGCTGCAAGAGTCACAGTTGAAGAAAAAAGGTGCTGCCTGGGTCAAGGAAGGACCAGGATGTTGCCACTTGGGAGAGGAGACAGAGGGGGCCCTCAGCAATGTAGAGAGCCCATGCATAAGAAGATAGCACCCACAGAAGTCCTTGAGCACAGGTTCAAGAAGTCTGAACACAGTGGTCATCTCAACACTGCAAAAGAGGATCCCACGACACCAGAGGTCAGCTCAGGGAGATGAGCATCGCAGGACAGAGTGCTGGGGACCTAGGCTTGGCTGTGCATGCAGGACATCATGGAAATGTGTACAGAAGCCCTTGTAGCTGCAGTTCATGCGGTGCACAAGATTACTGTCTGGAGAGGGGAGGCAAGGACTTACCTCCTCCAAATTTGGACAGTTAGACCACTGGACAGTCTGGGTCACTTGAGTCCACCACCTGTGTTCCAGGGGCCACGCTCATCAGGATTAGAGGGGTCCCAGTGTACCAGTGATGCTGAAGTTAGGTGCCTGCTGAAGCAGGGGGAAGATTCTGTCGGCCCACAGGAGATTTCTTCGTGGCTTCCAGTGCAGGATGAAGGCAGGCAGCCCCCAAAGCATGCACCACCAGGAAACAGTAGAGAAAGCTGGCAGGATTAGGCGCTACAATGTCGCTGGTAGTCTACTTGCTACTTTGTTTAAGTTTTGCAGGCGTCCTGGAGCAGTCAGTGGTCGATCCTTGGCAGAAGTCAAAATGAGAGGTGCAGAGGAACTCCAGTGAATTCTTGCAAGTTGTTATCTGAGGAAAAGCCCACTGGAGAGACCCTAAATAGCCCTCAGAGGAGGATGGCCACCTAGTCAGGTAAGCACCCATCAGGAGGGGTCTCTGGCAACACCTGCTGGCACTGGCCACTCAGAGGCCTCCAGAGTGCCCTGACACCTGATTTTGGATCCAAGATGGCAGAGGTCTGGGATACCCTGGAGAAGCTCTGGGTACCACCCCTGGGGTGGTGACGGACAGGGGAGTGGTCACTCCCTTTTCCATTTCACGTCAGAGCAGAGACTGGGGGTTCCCTAAACCTGTGTAGACTGGCTTATGCAAGGAGGGCACCATCTGTGCCCTTCAATGCATTTCCATAGGCTTGGAGAGACTACCCCTCCCTAGCCTTTAACACCTATTTCCAAAGGGAGAGGGTGTAACACCCTCTCTCAGAGGAAATTCTTTGTTCTGCCTTCCTGGGACTGGGCTGCCCAGAGGTAGCCCCAGAGAAAACCCCAGAGAGCTGGTTTGGCAGTACCCGGGGTCCATAGTGGAGCCCCAGGAATGCATGGAATTGGCACCCCAATACCAGATTTGGCATGGGGGGACAATTCCATGATCTTAGACATGTTACATGGCCATATTCGCAGTTACCAGTGTGAAGCTACATATAGGTACTGACTTATATGAAGTGCACACGTGTAATGGCATCCCCCCACTTACAGAGTTCGTGGACATGGCCCTGAACGATGTTGGGGTACCTTTGCTAGTGCAAATGTGCCCTCACACTTAGTAACTTTGCATCTAACGTTCAGCAAGTGAAGGTTAGACATATAGGTGACTTAAACTTTACTTAAGTGCAGTGAAAATGGCGGTGAAATAACATGTGCGTTATTTCACTCATGCCGCAGTGGCAGTCCTGTGTAAAGGTTTGTCTGAGCTCCCTATGGGTGGCAAAAGAAATGCTGCAGCCCATAGGGATCTCCTGGAACCCCAATAGCCTGGGTACCTAGGTACCATATACTAGGGAATTATAAGGGTGTTCCAGTGTGCCAATTGAAATTGGTAAAAGTGGTTACTAGCCTATAGTGACAATTTTAAAGGCAGAGCGAGCATAAGCACTGAGGTTCTAGTTAGGAGAGCCCCAGAGACACAGTTAGGCACTACACAGGTATACACATTGAGGCCAAAACTATGAGCACTGGGGTCCTGGCTAGCAGGATCCCAGTGAGACAGGCAAAAACAAACTGACATACATGTAAAAATGGGGGTAGCATGCCAGGCAAGATAGTACTTTCCTACACTGCTCAACAAACAAACTGCAATGATTGACCCTAATTCTTGGCTAGTCAAATAGAACATGTGTTTTCCGAATGCCTCTTAAATTCCTCTCCAGGGGAGTCACGGGGAAGGAGAAGGGTTTTATCTTGCTGGGTGAAGGCTAAACCCACCACACTGTCAGGAATTATTGTGTCAGGGTCCGCAGGCACCAGTTTTTGATGTTTGGCCACCTACCTATTCACAGGTGGGCAAGAACAGGGCTTGACCAAGTACGCACTTAAATGGCACTGAGGGCCTTGTTGACCGAAAGCAAGGGTTCAGATGTTTTTGTCCCAGGCTTTAAGATTTCTATAAGGACATCTGCTCAACCTCAGTGGAGGGTAGTTGTACATCCAAAACCTTAGCTGCTGACTGAATTAATACTGCAAATGAAGCACTCTCTTCCATTGGAGATCGAAATTGTGAGTTCAACCATGAATTAGGGAAAGTATCAAGCCCAGAGGCTTCTTGTGAGCCCATGTAAAAATAAGCATCATAATGAGGAGATAAATCACCCCCATTCCCACCATCGTCATCTGTTGGTGGTGACAAGCTATGGTCAGAATTTGAGCTAAAAATTTAATGGAACGTCCTCTATTTTAGTAGAGGTATTGGATTGGAATCAGGCTGTATGTTGAGTGGTTGGACTTTAGGGCCAGATGTACTAGGCTTTTATCTGTGCGCACAGAAACAAGCATTTTTGTTTGTACAAATACTATTTTGTGATTCAGCAATCTATTTACCGATTTGCAAAATAGATTTGCGAGTCGCAATTAGGAAGGGGCATGCCAAGGGCATCCCTTGCTAACTGCGAGTCGCAGTGCTATGTATGATTGTTTTGTGACCAAGAATGCAGTTGCAAAACAATTGTAGCTAACAATTTGGTTTCACATTGGTATTAAGCCATTCGCAAATGGGAAGGGGTCCCCAAAGGATCCCTTCCCCTTTGTGAATGATAGTGAAAACGTTTTTCCCATGGACCACTGCCTGCTCTTAAAAAATGAAACTCTTAAAAATGAAACTAAAGGAAAATAGGCTGCATTAAAAAAAAAGATTGCTTTATTTAAAAGAAATCATAGACATGTTAGTCTGCTGTCCCCAGCAAGCCACCATCCCTGTGATTTTTACAATTCCTGTGGGTCGCAAATTGTGCCCTATCTCATTAATATTAATGAGGCTGGTCTATTAGTGACCCACTGGGAATCGCAAAAGAAACTCAATGAAGTTTCATACATTTGGAATTGTGATTTCCTAATTGAGAATCACATGGAATTGCAATTAGGAAATCACAATTCAATAGGCTCGTACATGTGGCCCTAAGTATCACAACACCAGTCGAGATAATTCTTATGTCGGTGTTAAACTTCAAAAGCTTCAGGGTCAGACAATGGACCCAGCACTGGGGTTGATGAGAGAGGGACCGACGCAGGTAGTGGCATTGGAAGGTGGAATCTAAGTTTACCTTCTGCGTTTATGTTTAAACTTTGATCGTGAAGTTGAACTCTCGCTGGAGCAACCTGAAGAGCAGGTCTATAACTCGGCATGGGAAAAAGACTTGCAACTTCTCTGGTTCAGCAACACATAGCTTTGGTTCCTACTCCAGATCACCTTTGGGTGCATAAGGGCACACTTTTTGCATAAATTAGAATTGTCCCCAAGCCCAAACACCAGTGACACACTTCATGTGGCTCTGTAATCGACATCTGTTTATGGCAGTCTTGGCATGGTTTGAAACCCATAGTTTGAGAAAGGGACACTGTTCTTTAGCACACAGAATTTTTTGCTTTAGATTTCTTCAGAGGGCCAACAAACTTGGGAGCGGAGATCCAGATCCACCTCAGAAGGCACAGAAAGAAAGAAAGAAACTGACGTCAACACCCATGGATGGTACTTGCATGTGGCTCTGATCCATCATTTCCTAGGTGGCACTGTGCCAACGTGGTGTAGCATGGCTCCACGTAGAATCATGCCGGAGCATTGCTGAAAAGTTTCTGAATCCAGTCTGAGGCCTGGTTAATGAAGGTGAATTCAGTCAACGTGTATGGCAGTACTTCTTAAAAATTAGATTACATCAGATGAAGTTGTACCAGCATGCATTATGCCTGTAGCCAACTGGTACAGGTAGGGTTCCATTGGTTTTATGTAAAACATGTGGCACTTTAATTTGTGTAGCTAGGAAGGATACAACCTACAATCTAGCAAGAGCATCTTTAAGGCTGGATTGGCTGAGAAGGTTAGTCCATAACAAGATAAAGCATGCGGAGTGAAGGAGCAGGGCACGTTTGATCACTTACTGGGCTGAGTCCAAAGGTACCCCACTGCATTCAGCGCATAAATGTTCTACAAAAATTCTGGATAAGAAAATGCTTGTACATTGCACCTGAAAACACAGATGATTCTGCACACATTGATAACTTCGACTATGTATTCCTTTTCACTGTGCTTGCATGGGTAGATATATGGAAACGGCCAGGCCTGGCTTTTCATCTTTAAACTTAAAAAGCTTCAGGAAGCTGAGCTGATATAAGGCCTGTTATTATATATGTTGTGAAGATTTTTTTATGATTTTGACTTAATTTGATTCTCATACTCCTGAAGTGCAGCATTTGCTGGTGTCGATATTTTGTCACTGACTGCATAACACCAACAAAAAGCTAGGGAAATAGGCAAACCAGACTAGATTTTTTTAATCATTTTCCCAGATTTAAGGGAGGTCTCAAGCTCTCCTACGTTCTGTTTATCATTTCCGCAGAGTAACCCCAAATTGTTTTGGCCTGAACCCTATTTGTGTGACTATAAAATTCTGTGCACTTTACCCCTGCTACCCGTGGTAAATTACTTGTGCTCCTCCTTTCAAAGTGGAAAATATGTATACTTCTGATTGGCATTTAACTTACCTGCAGGTCCCTAG
Organism: Pleurodeles waltl; assembly: GCF_031143425.1. NCBI lineage: Eukaryota > Metazoa > Chordata > Amphibia > Caudata > Salamandridae > Pleurodeles > Pleurodeles waltl. Next base: position 621,899,031 of record NC_090438.1, on the reverse strand, counting down.
TGGATTGTGCCCAGAATGTACCCATGGGTCTGCAGGTTAAATTTCAGTTGTGGGCTGCAGCCCCCAATTGTGCCAAACAGTAAAGTGACTGTCAAGCAGTTCTCCAGGCCTACCACTGTAGCTTGACTGTGTGGGTTTAAACTGCCAATTTGACGTGTCAAATTAAACCCTCCGTTGGCTTAAACATTCCTTTTAAATATCAGTATGTGCCCATAGGGTGGGGTGCATGGTATGTAAAGGAAGGACATATAGGGGGTTATTACAACTTTGGAGGAGGTGTTAATCCGTCCCAAAAGTGACGGTAAAGTGACGGATATACCACCAGCCGTATTACGAGTCCATTGTATCCTATGGAACTCGTAATACGGCTGGTGGTATATCTGTCACTTTACCGTCACTTTTGGGACGGATTAACACCTCCTCCAAAGTTGTAATAACCCCCATAGTAGTTTAATATTCCAAATGTTCATACAGCGAAAAAGCATAACAGCTATTTTCACTGTATCAAGGCTGTCTACTTCCATTGGGAATCACTGGATGATATTATAGCACCTTATGATGCTAATAGTGGATTTGCAACAACTAGAGAAATATTCAAGGACTCTTTACTAGTTAAACAAAATCAAATGTAATGTTAAAGAAGACTTTTGTCTAACGATTGCATAAAGGGTACTGTAAAAAAAGTTACCTTTTGCCTGGCTAAATCCTCTGGAGGCCTTCCTGTAAGTATTCAACTGTCACCTGACAGTGTAATGGCTCCCCTGTGGTTAGGTATGAAATGCTCCAAGGACAGACACAATGGGTCTGAGGTGAAGGGAGGTGTTATCTTCCTCTTTACAGGATGGCCTGGAGCCTGTGCCCAGACCCTTGATTCACTTCAAAGAGGCCTACACTGTCACAGGCCACTGTGGCTCACACCTGGGCCTGCCTCCCCTCTTGTCCTTCTCATCAGCCAGGTGACAACCACACTGCGAAAGGGAACTGCCCAGAACTTGTATAGGGTTACACACAGGGTAGGGTTGTGAGCATCCTCTGTGACATCAGAATGTCAAACCCTGCTTGAAAATCACAACCTGCTTGACAGGTCTGTTGGAGATTTGCACATAATATTGAAGGGACATTTCAAAGGAGGGGAACAGAAAGCCAAAACACTTGGTGCATATCCACTGTTGAGTTGCTGAAAGCTCAGGTTTGATTTCACCACACTTTTGTCCCTGAGTTTGTTATGGTTAGAGTGACTGCCTAAAATGGCATTTTATTGCTAGATGTGGACACTAGGATTACCATAGTGCACTTCCCACACACATTCCAGCCCTCAGTCTCAGGTTTATTGTGCCCAAAGACTTTGACAGTCTTGAAACTGCCCATAGGGAGATGGGTTAGCTCTCAAACCTTTGCACCAGTAGTTACGACCTCCCCAGGGTTCATTCCCATCCACTAGCTCTTGTTAGACATAAATGTGACACCTCCAGGCACCCACTTCAGAACACTCCTGGACCTGTTGAAGATGAGAAGGGGACTGAACCTGCTGCCTGGAAGACCTGACAACACCCTAGAAGACAGGACCTGTGCCAGCTCCTGCACCCAGGACAAAGAAGTGGACTTTGAGGGTCATAAGGCTGACCTCTTGTTAAAGCTACAGGGACACAGCAAGCTACAGTAGGCTTTTCCTGCAATTGCCCAGTCGACCATTGGCAATTAGACCTGGACTGGACCCTGCTGTGGCCTCCAACTGACACCTTGTGAATCTCAGAGTGCCTGCCCTGAGGTTCTGGGGGGGCTTTGGAAGCATCCTCCTGTGGTGGATTTGGACATAAAAGACTGAAGTCAGAAGGTAAAACCTTTCACCCTAATGAACTTGATTAGTGTATCCGAATTGTGCTTCACTACGGTCAGTCTCAAATTGCATCAAAGGCCTTTTCTACCACAACCAATGACTGTTATTGGAACTGTGTGATTCTTGGTGCCAGTGCTACTTAAAATTCAAAAATAATAATCTCTGCTTCCCCTTATAAGATTTTTGTTATTTTGGGGTCATTTAGTTTATCAAATTTTACTTTATTTTTTTAAACGTATTTTGGGATTTTTATTGTGTTACATTTCACTTTTTTTTTTATATTTTCAGTACTGCATGAATACTTTAGACATTGCCTCTAAGTCAAGGCTGTCTGCTCTGTACCACAGCTACCAGAGGATTACGCTGACAAAAATTGTGATGATCACGTGTGGTGGGTACTTACCCCCTCAAATAAAAACCCAATTTCTTGCAGGTTTGTTTGTAATTGGATGTAGAGCCCTGAAGAAATGCAGCCAATTTCACCTTGGGAACCTCAAATGACAATTGACTTTTTCAGCAGAGGGATCTTGTAGGGATACAATGATAGCATAAGCGGGGCAAGCAAGATTGCAACAGAAAGTAAAAAAACCTTATGCTTCGAGCTTAGGTACTTAAATTGAATTCTTTAACTCACTTCCTAGCCAATGTATATCACATCTTGCTTAGGAATCAAGGTCGAACTTTTTTAACACAGCCTGATGAAGACATCCTTGACCCTGCAAATAAATTATTTTTAACCAAATTAAGGCATTTATTCATTGCTATGTACTGAACATTGCTATTTATATATTGCTTGGTAAATACAATACACGCAATCTGAACTCAAAAGAGTCAGATGAGGTAGTACTACTGCCATTTCAAAGGTCCCTTTCTGTTATGATTTCCTCAACTGTCAGCCCATCTTGCTTATGATGTCTTCAGATTTATATAAGTACCATCATTTCAGTCAAGTCGGGGCCAAGCTCTTAATAACGGAATATCAGTTTTTGTGCTAGCCTGGCTTTTCTTAGACATTGCTATTCAAGGCTTCAGTGGAGAGAGACGCTTGCACAAGGCACCTTTTCTTTCTGGGGGGGTTAGAAACCATTTATCTAGAGATATATGTCAAAGTGTACATGATAAAGATTCAATTCTGCTTTAAGATTATCGCTGTTTTGTTATTTGAACCTCTTTTACCCCTTCTCCCTGCGTATTATCTAATTCCTCACATTTTAATCTAGTATGGTTCTTGTTTGATTTATAACAATTGCTACCCGTCTCTGTCTGATAACCCTTTTCGTTCCCCATAATATTTCAGGAGATTTAACTCTGTTGATTATTTGAGTAATGTTTTCACTTTTAGTTTAACTAATTTCATTAATTCAGTATTGTTTATCAGGCTGTTGATGAAACTACAGGTACTCAGTTTTGGCATAATTTTTGCACTAAACAGTGACCGACACCAGCGAGTGGTTGGATGAGTATTTTGTCTGTATATGTGTTTTGCAATTTTAAGTAAATTTAGTTTTCTATATCACTTAGCCTGTCCTGCTGAAAAATATCTGTTACCGAGCAGTGTGAATAAAATGTGGTCTCAGGGTGCATGACTCCAAACAGCTATTCAAATTATCTATTCTCCTCATGCTGTTTCACATCTGGGATGGCTCTGGGTTGTACTAAAACTCTGATGAAACAGAACCTACAGGATTCCGCTAGTGTAGAATTGGTAGCTTTCAATGGACCACCACAAAATAAGGGCAGCAAGATCAACTTTGGCCCTGGACCATTAGATGCCAGAATGGCAGGCAATCATCTCGGAACTGCTAGGTCAAGGACACAATTTGTATTTTACTGGGTTTATGACAGAATGCACCTCTATTGGGCTAGCCGACATTTATATGTCCAGATTGGAGGAATTGTATATTGGAGCTTGAAGCTGCAAGGCACCCAAAATGGAAACACGCACGCTCTTTCTAAAGCGACAACACTCAACAGAAAAAGTCCACAATGCCCACAGTGTGTTCACACATGCGCTTCGAGCTGCCCAACAGTACGCTTTAACCGTGAAAGGAATGATGCACTCCTAAGAAATTGAATACATGATAAAGTGGGCAAATAAATGCTGAGAAGGAACAAAACAAAAGGCCATTAAAGAAAAACTCTGCTAAGGAAGGTACTGTAATAAAAAGCAAACGCAAGGCTAAAATGTGATAACATCTAAGGAAACATAAACCACCTATTACAGCGGCAAATCGGCACCCCTGTTTTGCACTGATGCATAACACATGACAAAGACACTTAACAATAAATAATCAGGCACTTGTATTCTAAATACAATAGCATGTGTGGGATCCATCCTAGACAGTTTATCTGGCCAGGTAACAGTTAAAAGGTGGGGTTGGTGGGCCTTTTATGGATTACCAGTAAGTTGCATTTCTTTCTGAAAATGTGCTAAAAGTATTTCTAGAACGATTCCTTCATGTTTGAAATATTTTATCTTCTGTTGTTGCAAGCCCCTTTAGAAAATAGAATATCATGGACTCCAATTCAAACTCATACTTGTTTCACTAAAGCAGTTTTCATTCTTAGAGAGGAATGATGCTAAAGAGGAAAAGAATGTCAAGCACTCTCGGCCTGATTTACAAAATATTCGAAAAATGCAAGTGACATAGACATCTCACTATGAGTTGCATTGGCATTCACACTTTTCAGGAATTCACAAAAATATATTTCTGTAAACCTAGACTCCATGCAGGGGCTAGCTTTATCGCAAATTGCTACTCCTTTTGCCTAATCTTGGTAATTCTGTGCAGCCCTGACAATATGCATTAGTAAATAATGAGGCACATTGTATTTACATAATGTAACTGGTATTCAGTGTTTTTTTCGGTGATAATTTGGGCGTTTTCCAATCCGATTTGCACATTTACCCCATCTAATTTTGTGAATGATGTTGCATATGCATTAGAAATATTTGATAATACCTACAAGGTTATAACTTTGAGGACATTCACTACATTGCTACTGGCAACCACCTACCCTTTGACTCATAACACCCATATTTCCGACCATTAACTTACTGAGGAAAGGAACACATACCACAAATGGTTCCTTTACAATAGTAAAAAAAATGCTTTTTTTAATACCACTGATTTTCTTTGAATGTCTCAGAGCAGACGCTTTGGCTCCCTGTTTCTTGAGCTCTTGGTATTAATAAGTGGACTTTGGGTCAGCCTTCTTCAATGTCTGATTTTCAGATGTTTTTCATGGTTTGCCATTGCTTGGATGTCCTTTTTTATCAGCGCTGTGGTATTTTTGGGATGGCTGCATTATCTCATTCGTAGTCTAATTAGGTTGTGGTGATGGGATCAAGTAGTTCTTTTGTTAAATTCAGTCACAACATGACCTGTAGCATAAAATTGAGTAATAGCATTGTTTCTTTGATACATTTACTTTGCTGGCACCAGGACATTATAATTGCTGTTTTATGACTTTACTGCTTCCTGTTTGGATACTTAAGCAACTCATAAAATAAAGGCGCAGTGCTAATCACTAATAATCATTCAGTGTTTATTTGTTTTACTTTTCTGCCATGAAAAAAATGCTGCTGGATTTACAGCTTTTTTGTTCAGGCAGTAAAGATGTGCATGCTTGCATTCTTAATGATGCAACAAAAATACTGTCTCTTTGTCAAAAGTATCTACTATGCATCACTTTTAACACAAACTTCATCGTCTGCTCTATTTCATAACACTCTTCTTTTTGGGGTACACCTTGTATCTACTGGTGCAGTTTATTCAGTACTGGGACCTTTTTCCTAAAAGTATTATTGCTATTATCATTATTATTAACTGCTTCAATGTGGGCGTCGGCCAGGGTCACGACCAGTGGCCAAAACCAGGGAGAGGGGTTTATTTAAAATCCCCCAGGAGACACAGAAGATCTTTCGTGTCTCCCCCGTCCCTTTGTGACGTCAGCACGCTGCGAGGCACGCTGATGTCACTATCTGTTTTCCCCACCGGAGCAGAAAGAGGCCTTGCGACCGCTTCCTGCTCCAGTAGGGAAAACGGCCCAAACGGGCCTCCCCGACTTTTGCAGATTCTCCCCTTTCAAACGAGGCCTTCCTGAGTAGGTTTCCTGGCCCTTGATTGCAGCTGCAATGAAATTGACACGGGTCGCCCGTGAACAGTGGCCCCCAAGGAATCCATACAGCTATTAAAAAATATATCTATGTAGATATATCTATCTATATATATATATATATATATATATAGATAGATATATCTCTTCCTATATATATATATATAGCGACCACTTTTGTCAACGCGTGTGTGGTTTCCCTTGGGACTACGATCGGCCTCCAGGAAAACCACACCCACATATTAAAAGTGATATATATATATATATATATATATATATATATATATATATATTTCCCACCAGTTTGCTTGCAGTTGCAGCTTGTGTCTTCAAAGCAATGAACATACTTCAACTGACGCATTTCAACTGTAGCTTTTAGGCAGCAATAAAAAAGTAAAGTAAGTCTTGTGATTATGTTTCTGCTACAAAAGCATCTGACGTTTGCCTAATGGCAGTTTTGATGCCATAAAGTAGCACAGAAGATTTATATGCCTACTGCGAAGATCAAATCTGTATTTTATGTAAATAGCTGAGTAGATTAGTAAAGTCAGCCATTACCTGCGCAATAATACAAATAAAATGTATGTGCGGGGGGCTATTGAGAGATGAAGGGCACTTTTGCTGGGTGGTAGTGAGGGAATCCGAGGAGGAGGTCATAGGAGTGGGAGCACCAATAATGATTGTTGGGCTGGGCGCTAGTGGCACTAAAGACTGTGACGATTGGTATGGGACAAGGTGAAGTAATCGTGTGTCTGTTTTTTTGTGTTTTGAAACAACATTCTGACTGAGGGGAGAAGCAAAGATAAGGTGACCTCTACTGTTGCACATATCACACACACCCAACAGCATTTTTGTGACTGTCTACGTAGGCTATTGTTTTAGAGCGACAGTTTAGCCAGTAGCAGAGGTGGCATCTCTTTGGATGACTGCTGCTCATGCCCTCACTCAGGTTATAGAGGACAGTTTTAACGTAGGATCAGACACTGAGACAGCAGATACTGAGACAGCATCTGAGGTATAGGACAATGGCGCAGAATCTGGGAGTGAGGTTTTCAGTCAGAGGAGTTCCATTCGATAACTCCTCTTCCATTGATTATAAGGGAGGTAATGAGGACAGTCCTGCTGTCCCTTTGCAAGCACAGTCTGTACAGCGGAACAATAGCAGGTTAGCCCAACCCAGAGAGCAGGTGCATGCGGCAGCAAGCACAGAGAGAGAGTGCTCTCTTGGGAGCTCCCTGATTTAGTTCAGCCCCAAATTCCACCGCCCAAATCGTATTGTGGAGACATCAAAATTATCTATCACAAAACAACCCGGCTTTGTAAGACAGGCACCTGTGTTTTTAGTCCTGGGCGCAGCGGCCATGTAAGGAAACCTACCAAACTCAGACATTTCTGAAAACTAGATATCCGGGGGAGTCCACAGTGGTGTAACTTGTGTGGATTCCCCAAAGTCTTCTTACCAAGTATACCCTGCAAAGGTAAAATGTTGACTAAAAAGTAAAATATTTTCTTGCATTTCTGTCACACAAACTACAGGAATATGCTGGGAGCCACAAAATTCCTACCACCCAGTGTTTTCCCAGCTTCCTTTGGGTATGAGTTGGTCCCTTCTTCATCGTTCCTCTATTCCTTAAAGCAGGTCCTCCAGATTTGAGTAAATACTCAGGTAGGCCTTGAGTGTATTGCATACAGGCCTTTTACCATTAAGATAGGAAAGATTTTTTCTTCACACTATACTTACTAGGGATCTCAGACTCTGAAGAATGCCTCAGACCAGTTATGGCTTCACTTGTGGGCAGAAACATGTTGGACGTTAGGATTATAGCAACCCAATGAGTCATTATACTCAAAAACTCTCCCTCTTTTGTTTTTAATTTACCAGCAGACACCACTATTAAAGATGTGATACACACTGGCGAGCTGTAAGGTAATTTTATTTAAACAACTGGATCCCAATATTATCCAGAAAATATCATTTTTGCACTCCCTCTGGGTTCATTTAACCACGAGGTTGAGTCCGCCCAGGTGGCACTGTCCTAGCTAGGTGGTGGTAAGTGGCCAAATGATGACGCATGACACTATTATGTGTGTGAGGCTACCTATTCTGTAAAGTGGAACCCCTTAGATAGGTCCTAAACATATGCTTTTCACAACCATGTCTAATTAGACTGGATCACGGCAAGAGTGGTTTTACCAAAGGTTGATCAGGTCTTGTTTTTTCTCCCCATATTTTTTGTGTTCACCGTTTCGATTTTGGGAGGTAGTATGGGGGCTATGACCTTCCTTGTTTCTCTTTATGTGTAAAAAATATGGTCCTAATATTCTCCTTGAAAAAAGAGGAGATCTGATTGCAGAGATCTTGAAAGGGTGGAATGCGACTTTCCAGTGCCCTAAGCCTTAGGGAAGAATTGGTGATCTTAAAACAGTTTTGTGGTCGCCATATGCTTCCACAGTTTCAGTGGCAAAATAAGCTTTTTTTGCTGTTTTGATCTGTCAATGATATGCTTTTAGGGCAGTCTTACAATTCTGCAAATCTTATGGCATACAATATATAAATAACATAGGCCCTCATTACAAGCCTGGCGGTAAATCCCGCTTACCACCGTGCTGACGGCCGTCAAGATACGTGGCCACGGCGGAATTCCGCTAAAGGTATTAAGACCCACATCTAGAAAGACACCCACACAAGTCCGCCACACCAAAGGTCAGCGATAAACTGGTGATAGCTAAACCTACACCGTCACGCCAACAGAACTATGCCCACACTATCACGACCCACGAATCAACGCGGCGGTCATTCAACCACGGTAATCCATTGGCAGTACACACCGCTGTGCTCAAAATACACACACACTTATAAAACACAACCACATTGGACAATTCAAAATACACACACCTGATACACACACCACACCCACAACACTATAAAACACACACCTGATACACACCCGCTTTACCCACAACCCCTTACAATGACCCGTTTTGAAGAAGCCCAGAGAGAGAGAATATCAAACACAACACCAGCATCCACAGGCATACAACACCATCACTCATACAACATCCAGGCAACTCAAAGAACACACCCCAACACACCCCCCCACACATCACGACAGACAGCACCTCACACCTCACCCACACCACATCATGGCACCTCAAAGTTCTCTGAGGAGGAGATCAGGGTCATGGTGGAGGAAATCATCCGGGTAGAGCCGGGTAGAGCCACAGCTATTCGGATCACAGGTGCAGCAGACATCCATTGCAAGGAAGATGGAGCTATGGCGGAGAATTCTCGACAGGGTCAATGCAGTGCATGACCAATGCATCCAAGAACACAGGATGACATCAGGGAGAGGTGGAACGACCTACGGGGGAAGGTGCGTTCTGTGGTATCCAGACACCAGGTAGCAGTACAGAGGACTGGTGGTGGACCCCAACCTCCTCCCCCACAACTAACAACATGGGAGAAGCAAGTCTTGGCAATTCTGCATCCTGAGGGCCTCACAGGAGTAGCAGGAGGACTTGACTCTGGTAAGTCATATCTTTACTACTATATCCCCCCATCCCTACCTGCATGCCATCACAAACTCCTACCCCACCCTCACACCCATCACCCCAACACCCCACAGATACCCCACTATCACAACCCACACATCCCAATCCCAAGGCTTGCATGTCACACCAATGCATGGACACCCATCATCAAAGCATGTCCAGTACAGATACTCACCCAGGCCCCAAAATTAACAATCACACAAGGCCAAAGACAATAAGCCAAGCACAAGAGTAGAGGGTAACTCACACATTGGACAAGAGGGCAAACAGAGATACAATAACTATGCATTTACCCCCCAATGTCACCGGACAGGAGGTGCAAGACATATCCAGTCCCCCCACAGAAGAGGCCCACAGTGACGACAGCAGCTCTGCACGCCTGGATCAAGATGACCAGCCCGGCCCATCAGGGACCTCGGGACAGTCGGTTCCCCTGCCACTGTCACAAACAACCACAGAACCTCCTCCCTCAGGAAACACCCCCACAGCACCCACCCAGCGGACCCATGCCACTGTCCCCAGGACACGTCAAGCAGCAGTGTGTCCACCACTACAGGGACCCCAGGCAACCCACTGACCCAAGATAATCAGGGACCTGTGGTCAGTGGGCACACGGTGCAGGGGACGGAGGCACAGGACAACAGGGAAGCTGGGAGGACTGCTGTGCGACAGGGGGAGGACAGGCCCATGGAACCCACTCTCCACGATGCACTCTCCAACATCATGGAAGCATACCATCATTCCCAGGAGACCATGGGCACGGTACTGGCCAAGTTTAAGGAGACCCAGTGGCTGCAGGAGGAACACTACCTGGGGATCAGGGAGGACTTGAAGTCCATTAACAACACCCTGGTCACCATGGCAGGGGTGCTGGCAGATATGGTCAACACCATGAGGGACACAGTGGCACACCAATGGGCCCCTGACACTAGCCTGAACAATGAACAGCCCTCCACCTCCACAAGCGCTAGTGGACAGGAGGTCCCGCCACAGGACCAACAGGCCAGCAGCACCCCACCCCCTCCAGAAGGAGAACCACTACGCAAATGGTCCCTGAGATCCAGGATAAAGACAGAGAACATTGCCAAGACCCCCACCAGGATATAGGACTCTCCTGATAGTCACCCTTCTGTCCCACTCTGTTACCCTGTCCACTTTCAACTGCCATTACTCCACTTCCTATGCCCCCTTGGACAATGCACCTGTGATGCCAATAGACTGGACTCTACCATGGACATTCCTCCACCATCACCCCAGACCATTGCACAGCCCCCTCTTCTTATTAGCACAGAAATAAACACCCTTGAATCACAAATCAATCTGGAGTCAGTCTGTACTTTCACAAATGTGTTATTGAAAACTTTCAGAAAAATAGCAATGTCAATGTTAGACAGTTGTTGGACAGCAGTAAACATAGCAGAAGGCAGAAAGTGGTACACAGGTCTATGAAATGGAAAGCCAAAGTGAAGTGTCAGGATCCATACACAGAGGCAAAAATGCAGAATCAAGGAATGTCCTACAGTAGTCTGATATGAGAGGAGCAGTGCCAGTCTCTTATCTGTGTCTCACTGGAAGTATTGCATGATGATGTTGTTTCGGTTGTTAATATCTTCTTCTTATGCCTCCTCTTGTTCACTGTCCACAGGCTCCACAGCTGCCACAAGACCATCATCAGGCCCATCCTCCTGCAGAAAAGGCACCTGGCGTCGCAAAGCCAGGTTGTGCAACATACAGCATGCCACCATGATCTGGCACACCTTCTTCGGTGAGTAGTATAGGGAGCCACCTGTCAGATGGAGGCACCGGAACCTGGCCTTCAGAAGGCCGAAAGTACACTCAATTACCCTCCCAGTCCGCCCATGTGCTTCATTGTAGCGTTCCTCTGCCCCTGTCCTGGGATTCCTCACTGGGGTCAGTAGCCATGAGAGGTTGGGGTAACCAGAGTCACCTACAAATATAGAGGGACAACTGTGAGACATACACCAACCATTAGGGACTCTACCATAGCCAGACACCTATGTAATCTGTGTTGGGACCTTGGGCTCACCTATAAGCCACACCCGGTGCCTCTGGAGTTGGCCCATCACATAAGGGATGCTGCTCTTCCTCAAAATGTAAGCGTCATGCACTGAGCCAGGATACTTGGCATTCACATGGGAGATTTACTGGTCTGCCAAACACACCATCTGCACATTCATTGAATGGTAGCTTTTGAGGTTTCTGTACACCTGTTCATTTCTGGGAGGGGGGGACAAATGCCACATGTGTACCATCAATGGCACCAATATTGTTGGGGATATGTTCCAGGGCATAGAAGTCACCTTTCACTGTGGGCAAATCCTCCATCTGGGGGAATACTATGTAGCTGCGTATGTGTTTCAGCAGGGCAGACAACACTCTTGTCAACACGTTAGAGAACATTGGCTGTGACATCCCTGATGTCATGGCCATTGTTGTTTGAAAGGACCCATTGGCCAGGAAATGGAGTACTGACAGGACCTGCACTAGAGGGGGGATTCCTGTGGGATGGCAGATAGCTGACATCTGGTCTGGCTCCAACTGGGCACACAGTTCTAGGATTGTGGCACGATCAAGTCTGTATGTGATGATGATGTGTCTGTCTTTCATTGTCGACAGGTCCACCAGGGGTCTCTATAACGGAGGATGATGCCATCTCATCATCTGCCCCATCGGACGTGCCCTATGCAGGAGAAGGGTGAGCAGAGGGTCATACACCACATAGGTTTCACAAGGGTGTTTAGAACAAATGGGATGTAATCTGTGTTTAGCGCTGTATGCCCGTATTCCTGCACAAAACTGCTGTGATGCAGTTATTTGGCCTGCCATGTGGCCACCTGAAATGGCGGCTGTCTGACCTGTAAGGAGGGACAAGGGGAAATGAGGTAACTGCGCTGGCGTTGTCCACCGTCGCGGTAGGCAGACGAACACCGTGGTGCAATTCAGCATTGGTTATCATTAGGCCCTATGGGTTCCAGGAGCAACTGACGATGTACGCCGGCAGTGACGGTACGCACCGCTACGGACGTGACCGCCATTTTCTATCTGTTCACTCACATGATACCTGACCTTCAACAGGAGAGGACCTACACTGCAAGTGCTGCTGTGACCTGAGTCTGGAAGCGACAATGGCTACAGTGTCTGGGGAAAGTGCCCCTGCTTTCACTACGGAGGAGTTGGACAAACTGGTATATGGGGTCCTCCCCCAGTACACACAACTCTACGGTCCACCAGACAAACAGGTGAGTACACTGTGAGCATGATGGATGGGACATTAATGTATGGAGTGGCGTCGATGGAAGACACAGGTGGGGGGTGGGCAGAGGCCAGCATGTGAGGATGGTCAGTGTAGGTGTGTGTGGGCCAGGGTCGGTGGTTGTGGCCAATGAGTAAGAATAACCGGACGGGGGAGGAAAAGCCATTCCTACTTTACATTTCCTCTAGGTCAGTGCCCACCAGAAGAAGGGTATTTGGCATGCCATCGCCAAGGAAGTGCAGACCCTGGGGGTCTACCATAGACGGAGAACCCACTGCCGCAAAAGATGGGAGGACCTGCGCCGCTGGACCAAGAAGACCGCGGAGGCCCAGCTGGGGATGCCCTCACACCATGACCTCCTTGATGTATCGGATCCTGTCGGTGGCATATCCGGAGTTGGATGGGCGCTTGAGGGCATCACAGCAGCCACAAAGGGGTGAGTACTGTCTCATGCAGCTGACTCTGCGCGCTTTAGGAGGTTTCTGCGTGTGGGAAGAGGGCTGTGGGTTCCCCTAGGGTGGGGCAAGCGTGCCAGGGTAGATCCATTGTTAGGCAGGCTCAGTGCCAGTCCAACCCCAAAAGTGGTAGTGGCCCTCTACACCTAGTCAGGCTCCTGTGGGTTCCAGGTGTGCATCAAATGGGTATAGGCACAGTCCACCATGGGCATGTGATTTTCCCCTGAACTGTTAGTGCATGGCCTAGTGCATAGGGCTGCTCCCTGTGTGTTGTGTCCGCCAACAGTGGTGTTGTTGCAGACATTGAACATGTCTCTCCTCTGTCTTTGCCCCCCTTTTTGTTTTGTCACCCTGTCCTTGTGTGCATTAGCATCATCTGGCGGAGGAGCAGTGGCACCAGAGCAGGGGGGAGCTGCAACCCACATGGCCCTGGAGGGTGAATGTACGGAGTCTGAAGGCACCAGTGGGACAGAGGGCGAGGGGAGGTCCACGACGAGGACAGGAGGAGACCCCAGCGTCAGCGACTCCTCCTCTGATGGGAGCTCCCTTGCGGTGGAGGGCACCTCTGTGCCCACTGCAACACCAGGTACTGCCGGCAGCCCCCCTACCAGCACCGCCCTCCCAGCAGCCCCTCATCGAGTTTCCCGTGCCCGCTCACCCAGGAGGGTGGGCATCTCCTTTGCTCCAGTCACCTCAGGCCCTGCCCCTGTCAGCCCTGCTGCCCTCAGTGAAGAGGATATTGACCTCCTGAGATCCCTCACTTTTGGGCAATCAACCATTTTGAATGCCATCCAGGGTGTCGAGAGGCATTTGCAGCAAACAAATGCATACCTGGAGGGCATTCATTCTGGCATGGTGGCCCAACCAAGAGCATTTCAGGCTCTGGCCTCAGTACTGATGGCAGCCATTGTCCCTGTGTCCAGCCTCCCCCCTCCAACTTACACTACCCAGACCCAATCCCCTGTACCTCAGCCTGTCCCAAGCACACCATCAGACAAGCATTCACACTCATCAACACACAAGAGTGGACATGGCAAACATAAGCACCACACATCCCACAGGCACTCACACAAGCACCATACCCATGCAGACACACCAACATCCACTGCTTCCACTGTGTCCACCCCTTGCACGTCCTCCACCTCCCTCCCTGTCTCGTCTCCACTCACACCTGCATGCACTACATCCTCAGCCACTACCTCCATCACCAACATGCCCATCACCACACACCTCTCACGTGCAATCACCACCCCCACTACCATGCACACATCCCCTGTGTCCCCTACCAGTGTGTCTGTGAGTCCTCTTCCCAAATTACACAAACGCCGGCACACACCCACTCAACAGCCATCCACCTCACAACAGCCTCCAGCCCATGCACCGTCACCCAAGTTCAGCAGACATACACCTCCTACAACCACTACCTCTTCATCCACTCCCAAACCCCCTCCATCTTCCCATCCCAGTGTGTCTAAAAAACTTTTCCTCGCTAACTTTGACCTCTTCCCTACACCCCCCGTCCTTCTCCTAGGGCCAGGATGTCCAGATCCCAGCCCAGCACCTCAGCCACGAAATCCTCCAGCACTGTGGTCCCTGCAAGTCCTGTAACTTCACGGGCCGCACCCATCAGAGCTGCCAGTGCGCCACCTAATGAGGCCAAGGATCACCCTATTCCGCCACCTGCCAAGGTGAAGAAGGAGACAACATGCCGTAAGGACAAGCCGCACCAACCAAGCAGAAAGGCCTCCCCCAAGACAAAATCGGACAGTGCCAAGGTCCCAGTAGTGACTTCCAAGGTGGGGAAGGGACACAAGGCTAAAGGGAAGACAGCTCAGGGCACGGAGCCTCAGGATGAGGGACAGGTGACACCCCTTCTGCAGGTCAGAACAGCAACCTGTACTATGGTGGACACCGCCGCAACCATCACCACCTCCACCGCCACCTGCACTCCTGCTGCCTCTGCTCCAGTCCCCAGAATCATCCCCAGTGGGCAGCCGTCTGAGGTCCTGGTGTCTCCCTCCACAGGTGCTGACACATGCACCACCGCCAGCATGTCCACCACTGACACCGCCGCAACCACCGCCACCTGCCCCGCGACATACTCAGACTGTGCCACCACAGCTGACATGGACATCATCCCCAGTGGGCAGTCGTACGAGGCTGCAGGAGATGTCCAGGACCTTGCACAGCATACACGAGGCACCACAACCAGCACTGGCAGTACCAGCAGTTGGCAGGCTGAGTCGCCGCAGGGTGGAGTGTGTCTCTGCCTCCATGGAGTATCATGCTACCTGTTCCCATGAAATCTCGTGGCTCTGACACCCATGTGCGGGAATGAGAACTGCCACACACCATGTGAAGCACTCTGGGCACCAAGCCCCCTCCAGAACCAGTGGAGAACAGCATCCACTACCCCAGTCCTTGGCAGGATGAAGCACTCTGGGTACCGAGCTCCATCCAGAACCAGTGGAGAACAGCATCCACTACCCCAGTCCTTGGCAGGATGAAGCACCCTGGGCACCAAGCCCCCTCCAGAACCAGTGGAGAACAGCATCCACTACCCCAGTCCTTGGCAGGGTGAAGCACTCTGGGCACCAAGCCTCCTCCAGAACCAGTGGAGAAAAGGATCCACTAGAGAGACTGTGGCTTTGCACTCCCCAGGACCAATCAGTGGGCAAACCACCCACTTGAGAAACTTGTGAGAGTGTGGCTTTGCACTCCCCAGGACCCATCAGTGGGCAAACCACCCACTTGAGAGAATTGTGAGACTGTGGCTTTGCACTCCCCAGGACCAATCAGTGGGCAAACCACCCACTTGAGAGACTTGTGAGACTGTGGTTTTGCACTCCCCAGGACCCATCAGTGGGCAAACCACCCACTTGAGAGACTTGTGAGACTGTGGCTTTGCACTCCCCAGAACCAATCAGTGGGCATGGAGCCCCCTCATGGAGCAGTGGCGTCGTCCCTTCATCCGGCTGAGGTGCCCTCCTCCCCTTCCCCCAGAGGTGCCTGTTTTTTTTTTGTTTTTCCTGATGGCCCAGCAGTGTTCTCTCAGTTTAGGGACAGGTATCATGTGTGGGCTTCGCCCATGCATTTTGGGACCACTGGTCCACGGACAATGAATGGAACACTATCCGGACTTGTGTAGTTGCTGTACATACTTGCTTATACTGATCAGTTACGGACCTGTTTCCATATCTGATTTTTAGATGATTACACTTGTTACAATCACTCCCTTTTGTCCTTTGCGTTCTTCTAGAGGGTTACGGGGTGTATATGTAATGTTGCAGCATGTATTTGTGTGTAAGGTGTCGTGGGTGAGGGTGTTGCGTGCATGTGTCACTCTCTTTTTCTTCCCCCCCTCCCCTGTGTACTAGGTGCAGTACTCACTGTGGTCGTCGCCGCTGTCTTTGCTGCTCCTGGTAGAAGAGGAGGTAAACCAACATTGGTAGCACCTGTAACTTGGGCTCCATGGTGTCCTGGTTCCTCGTTGGGTGTTGAGAGGTGAGTGGTTTCCCTTCTGTGTCCTGTTTCCGCCGTGCTTTTGATGACATTGGTACTGCCCCGGAAAAGCTGGCGGATTGGTGCCTTGTAATACAGTGGGTGGTACATTGTCTTCCGCCACATAAATTATTAGCTTATACCATACAAAACCTACCATATCTAACTGAAAAAGCCTATTCTGCCATACCTAAACGCCATACGTACAATATCATCTACCTACCATATCTCCCCTACCTAGCATAGCTACCTACCATAACTAACCTATAATTTCTGCCCACTTACCAGTCCCATCTGAAATACATACCTACCGTACAAACCTAACATACTAACCTGCCATACTTAGTCTACTTACCTCTTTCTATACTTTCCATAACTAACCCACCACACCTTCCATTCCTGCCATGCATACCTACCATACCGAATCAGCCTACCATACCTAACCTAACATACATAACCTATGAGAGCTACTTACCGCACCTACCAAGTTATCACACCATTCATATATTTCTCCAATACTAATTTACATCCTATACCTACCTATAGTACCTTGCCTACCTAACATATCTAAACTATCTAACTTACCTAGCTACCTTACCATACCTAATCTACCATATCTACCATACCAATCTATCATACCTCATCTACCTACAATACTTACCATGCCTCACTTCTACCACTATACCTAATAAAACTTGCCCTAACTTACGTACCTCCCCCATCTGCAGTGTGTTTGTCTTACACCTGCCCTGAGGTGGCATTTATGGGAAAAAGGGACCCCTAGTAATTGCTTAAGGTACTGCAGCCTGCATCAGACAACTTTTGACTGCTGCTTTTGAAGTGCATGAAACTGTCAATGCTTCTTTTAAAACAGCAAGACCTGCTGGCTTTTCCAACGTAAATGTTTTATGTCTTCAGGAAAAATAATGACGAAACATGTTACATATTCCCAAAAGAGAAACTCATTTAACAAAATTGCCCATGAAAACTCTAACAAGAACAATCCACCCAGAAACGAGAAGTAAACCTGCAAATGAAATCATGTTCAGACAGTATTTGGCAGTTTTATGGGAACATTTATGAGACCAAAGATTGCCTAGCATACTGGGACATCGAGTACCCTCAATAAATTGCATATTTCTCTGAGACATATACTTTTAATGAGTTTATGAATTGTTCCCAAGTTAAATTAAATCACTCAATTAATCACAGTGTGTCTTTCAGAAGCTAAGCCAGAAGGAAGTACCAGGCTGAAGATGTGCAGCAGATTTAGTACACAATGGGTGCATGAACTCTTCATAACATTTCCCTTGTTCTGCTGAGCATCTGTCCCCTGTGAGCATTATTTCTAGACTCACAAAAGGTTTAACACCAGATGTTTCTTCGAACTATATAGTTATGGACACTAAGAGTCAGGCCAAGGTGGCTACTTGTAGATGGACATGTAATAGCAGAAGTGAACTTTAACAAAAATTAGTAAAATTCAACTAAAAATCTAAGGATTTTGAGTGAACTAAATCAACACACAGTGCAGGTAAAGTACTAGTGGATACAGTAAATTGGATAAATGGAGGCATTTCTGACACACCGTCAAATGTAGGTCAGTGAATAAACCTAAATCATGGGCTCCACTTCAAGCACAACAGAATATGAATAACTCATCTATCATGACAATATCTGGCAGCACAAAAACACAACAAACAATTAAGAACTACGGCAAATCAATGTCAATTTATGCATCCTTCTAATATCAAAAAGGCACCCTCAGAGCACAGGTGTGAAAGAAGGACAAGAGTAAAAATACATAAACTGCATTAGGATACCGACATCCCACCCTAACTATTGGCATTGAAGATCAGAAAAACAGTCACAACAAACAACTGCCACAAATACACAAAAGCGTAAAAAAATCCTGTTAGACCAGGCATCCTTGAGGTGGTTTACCCTGTCATTTTGCCTCTGCTTCCTTTATTTTTGACTGTGGGCTGGAATTAGTTTTTACTGGTTTTTGGTACTCTGGGTACTTTACCACTGCTTACCAGTGCTAAAGTGCAAGTGGTTCCTGTATAAATTGTGATTATGATTGGTTATCCCTGATTGGCATATGTGATTTACTAGTAAGTCCCTAGTAAAGTGCACTAGAGGTGCCCAGGGCCTGTAAATCAAATGCTATTAGTGTCCTGCAGCACTGATTTTGCCACACATATGGGCAGCCCTGTAAAGATGTCTCAGACCTGTCATTGTAATGTCTGTGTGTGCAGTCTTGCACTGCTAATTCAACCTGGCAAGTGTACCCAGTTGCCAGGCCCAACCAAACCTTCTCTTTTACTACATTGAAGTCACCCCTAATGTAGGCCTAAGTAACTCCATGGGCAGGGTGCAGTGTATTTAAAAGGTAGCACATGTACTGGTGTGTTTACATGTCCTGATAGTGAAATACTGCCAAATTCGATTTGCACTATTGCAGGGGTTATCTCTCTCATAGGTTAACATGGGGTCTGCCTTTAAATACCTTTTAAGTGCAGTTTCTCATTGGGAGGAGATCATTTAAAAATACATCTTTTGGTAGAGTTGGTTTTTGGATTGTCTGTTTGAAAATGCCACTTTTAGAAAGAGGTCATTTTCTAGCTCAAATATTCTGTGCCTTTGCCTGCACGTGGAATCAACGTCTGGGTCAGACTGACAGCTGGGCTGTTTCTGAATTCCCTCTAGACAGTGGCACAAAGGGAGCTGAGGTGTTTCCTGCATATCCTAATGACTCTCCTGGCCTAGAGTGGGGAGGGAGGACCTGACACCTGCACCTGAAAGGGCTTTGCCTGTCCTCACACAATGCAGTCTTCAGCCCCCTGGAGTGTGTCTGGGGCCAGGCCTGGGAAAGGCAGGATCTTGTGAACAACAGAGACTTTCCTTTGAAGTCTGCCTACTTCAAAGGCAGAAATTAGTATAAGTAGTGGACCCAAAAACCCAGATTTTTAGAATACTTCTGGATCAAGAGGAACCTCTGCCAAGGAGAAGAGCTGGAGGAGGAGTACTGCCCCTTTGCTATGTGTGCTATGCTGGGTTGGCCTGCAGTTGGTGCTTCTGCCTTCTAGAGGTCAAAGACTGGGCTTTGCTGTGTATCCTGCTTGTGAAGTGTCTCCTGTTAAGAAGTTTCAGGGACATCAAAGACATCATCTGCCAGGACCTGGGCTCTCTTACTGCAACCACCTGAGTTTCCAAGTGGTGCCACATCCAATCCCTGAACCTCTGGAAGGAGAAGCTGGAAGAACCAGAGTGAAAATCCACACCCAGGAGCCAAGCAGCAGAAAAATTTACACTTCACCTGAAAAATCTACGCAGCGCCAGTGAAATCGATGCCTCATCAGCTCAGCACAGATTTATAGCTGCTGTCTGCCCGGATTTTGCATACATTGTCCCTAGGCGTCGCAATCTTCAACATCCTCTGAAGCCAAAAGTTGCAAAGGGCAAGCCAGGGGTCGCATCTGCGACCCCTGGTGACCCCTAAATGACGTCAATGGATATAAGCAGCTGTGAGTGTTGCCTTGTGGTTGCTTTTATGAGATGTCTTCAGGGTCAGTGTGGTGCTTATGTTTAATATTTATTTTGTACTTATATTTTCGGCCTGGAATGTGTGTCTGAGGGTTCATGGTCTCCTGTTCACTTTTGGCAGTAACGAAAAGGGTCCATTTTATAACGAACCAGTACTAAGCTATTACAATTGGCACCAGCAGCACGAGTACTGCATCAGATATGGCCAGGTGACCAGGGAAGGGACTGTAAATAAGGCATAACTACCAGAATAGCCATGCAGGATGCTCCTCCAATGATCAATAACTAGATAGAGGGAGCATCCACTCTTCACAGTGAACATATACGTAATTAAATAATGATACCATCACTATTTCAGTTTTGTATTACATTATACATAACATATGGTACTTACAACGATGGCTGCCAAAATAGGGTTGTGTCAGAAACATAGAGATCACGGAGGATGATGGATGTGTGGCTGAAGCACAGAAAGTGTTTCTTTTTACGTGACAAGTGCATAGCATATTTACAAATTCAGATTATGCTCTTGCGAGCAAAGAACAATTTGATACATCTGGGGATCTGCTGTTTTGGGGTTTCTCAAGCCACTCATCCTGATAGTGAGAGTTAATTTGGGGCACATGGTATCTATGAATACCAACCTGGAAATGGATTGCAAATTAGATTAGAGATGTGGGATTTAAAGAAAGAAACCACAAAATCAACAACAGTTCAATTCTCGCAAATGAAATGTGGGGATTTAGGGCCAGATGTAAGAAGGCTTTTGCGAGGCGCAAAAGCCCCTATGCGATGCAGAAACACATTTTGCGAGTCGGTACCGACTCGCAAAATGTGTTTCAGACTCGCAATAGGAAGGGGTGTTCCCTACCTATTTGCAAGTCGCACCGTGATGTAAGTTGATTTGTGACCGCGAAAGCGGTCGCAAATCAACTCGCAGTTACCATCCACTTGAAGTGGATGGTAACTCATTTGTAAACGGGAAGGGGTCCCCATGGGACCCCTTCCCCTTTGTGAATGCTCACAAGAATATTTTTTCAGAGCAGGCAGTGGTCCTATGGACCACTGCCTACTCTGAAAAAAAACAAAACTAAAAGGTTTCAGTATTTTTTCTATTTGCAGCTCGTTTTCCTTTAAGGAAAACGGGCTGCAAAGAGAAAAAAAAAACTGCTTTATTGCAAAGCAGTCACGGACATGGAGGTCTACTGTCTCCAGCAGGCCACCATCCCCGTGAGTGCCTAGACTCGCTATGGGGTCGCAAACTGCGACCCACCTCATAAATATTTATGAGGTGGGTCTTTGCGACCCCATAGCGAGTCGCAGAAGGTGTCTGAGACAGCTTTCTGCATTTCCTTTTGCGAGGTGCAAATTGCGAGACGCTGGGACTCGCAATTTGCACCTCGCAAAAGGAAACCTACCTACATCTGGCCCTTACTGTTTACTTTTTTGCAAGAGCATTAGGCTATAATTCACTTGTAATAAGGCAGACGGGGTATCCATCACGAGTAAAGGTACCCATTAATCAAACTCTAAATGAGGCCCTCAGTCTCTACCCCAAATTTCAGCGTTTAGCTATGACACTTTGTATAAGTGAGTAAAATGGGACCAACAGAATGTTAATTCAAACAACAGTGAAGCAAAGTGAAACCAAAACCTCAGAGCTAGAGGGTGAACTCCTATTAACGTTGAAACACAAAGCTGCAAGTGCGGACCAATGGAGGCAATTAGAGCAAACCCTGAGTGTGGAGAGCACGATGACAGTAGGGACAGAAAGGAAAGTGGACAGTCTCTGGTAAGCCTGGAATCATGAAAGGTCTCTAGATATATCACTACATCTATTACAAAGCAGCATGGCTTTTGGGTGTTTATTTAACATAACATGAATGGTGTTCTGTGCTTCTACTTTCAATTGTTATACTCACAGCACCAGCCCCTTGTCAAGAGCACATGGCGGAAATATAGTTATAGCACAAGGGCAGTGCTAGAAAGTCCACTTGAGAAGGGGAGGAGGTAGAAATAGCAATTACAGCTGTTACAAGCATGACTTCCAGTATGATCCCTCGTCAGTAAGAGATTCTGGTGTTTAACCACACGATTCAGATAGTTTTGGTGGTCGGGTTCCTGTTGATTTTATAGGAAGCTAGTCAGAACCAATGTCTGAAGGAAACAGAGGTGATTGTCCTTCCAATATCCTAAAATTACAAGACAATATTTTTGCAAAGTACTAGCCATAGGACTGGCAGAGTGGCTATAGATTACACGCATTACTGATTCAGTCGCAAGCCTTGTACTTGCTGAAATGGAAAAGATGCAGGAGACTTGTGTAGTGGCATTGACAGATGCTGGAAAAGTGTTAGGCACTGTGAATGTGGACTTCTTTTTTTGAGAAATGTTACTTATAACATTTGGCTTCTGAACTCTCAAGTGGGTTAAAGTCTTGTATGCTCAGTGACAGGAAAAAAGTAAGAACTGGCATAGAGGGGTCCCTCACTCTTCACCAGTATTTTTCAACAACCGGACCACCGGCAAGGAGGTTTAGAGAAGTTTGTCAGATGCAAAATGAGTTTGTGAGTTGTAAATCCGACGTAGTTTCATTCTAAGAGGACTAATTATGACTTGACATAAGAGCCTGGAGAGTCTGTCTCCAGACTCTTAAAAGAAAGTGAGAACATTAGATCACACTTTACTTTAAAACTGAAGCATGTCCACGTTTTCTATAGTGGGGGTCCTGATGGGCAGTTAAAGGCAGAGATAACTAAGGTGGGCCTGACATGGAGATGGGAGTCACAAAAATGAAGATGTGTTTCAGAGAAACAGGGCAAAGGTTCAGAAGGACTTTAAAAGTCAGTGAAGGCTTGATGGGACTTTTGCTGTTCGTCGCGACGTTGACCTGTCCAAAATCTTAATGCTGCCTAGGCTTCTCTATATATTGCAGGGATGGTAGCTTAATAGCTTGCTAAACAAGCTGGTCAATGGTAGAAAACAAAAGAAAGTAGTCTGTAAGTACTCAAAACTCTATCTGAAGGGGGTGTGGAGTTGTCTGGACCACGGATTTTGGAGGCTATTATCTCGAAGCACAGCTTTCATTCCTAGCAAGGTGCTCTGCATCAGGAACAAATCGGAAGAAATAATTAATAAGAAATGGGAGAGTTGGGGAAACTAATACAAGGGTGATATGGAGGCTCGTCATACTCCTTTACCTTGCTGGTTTGCACTAAAATGCCTGGATGGAGATCAAAGACCTTATTGTGAAAAGTGTATCTTTTGTGCAGGGCTTGGGAGGAATTTTAAATGTGTTCGCAGTTTCTCTGCCAAAAGCGCTATAAGCACTGAAAATAACAAAGAGGAAAGTGGACACTGTTAGCAGGTTCCCTTTCCGATACTTTAATGGGTTGACACCGCTTTGGCCATTGGGTTCCTATACAGGGTCTAGAACGCTGTCATATACTTAATCTGAAAATGTAAATGTGTCATGACAGCTAAAAATGATCTCATGAAACTGAATCAAACGCGTTTTTGCTATTAGAGAGGCCATATAGTTTGAGCACAGGTCGAAGTGCTTCTCTCTCTTTGACAAAACAACTACGGAAACAATGGAGCAACACCAGACGGCAATGTGCAAATCAAAACCGGTACAATCGGCGAATATAGCTGGCCAAAGAGCAAAATATGCATTTGAATGAGAAATGTATCAGGTTAAGATCTTGAGGAGAAAATACCATGCCAACGTGTTTCACAGTATTAGGTACTTTTAATGCTTGCATCTTCACAGCAGAAACGTTAGGACTACGAAATCCCCAAATGCCTTGGGTGTGTTTTGCTATGCAACCAGATACCAATTGCTGGTGGGAATCAGAAAAACATAAGGTATGTCGTCTATTTATTTTCAGTCTTAGCTTTTCTAGATACAAAGCAGTCATGTTTTCATTTATGCTTGTTGAGCTAACAGCCCTCTACTACGTTTAGAGGACTCATGAACGACTTTAAAAGGGTAATTATATTTCCGTGCTGTTTCTCAACAGAGTTAAAACATTATTTTTATTTATGTCTGACATACTCTGTCGTTTCGTATCTTAAAGCCTCTTGTTGTTAGAAAGCAAAATTATCTCCCTACGTTTATTTGTTTGCCTTCGTGAATGCCAGTTTGTGTAATAATTACACAGTAATTACTCCTCTAATAAAGCCTCAGAGGCCTCAGAGCAGACCCTTGTAACATCAAAACCAGTTGTGTCATTATTATTCTGAAACAAGTGTGTTAGAGTTGTACTAAAAGTTCAAAAAATTTACCCCACAAGTAGCAGACATGACCTTCAAGGTTAGTTCCAACTCAAGGTGCATGGAAACAATTCGAAAAAAACTCTATTGTAACCAGGAAAATCACATCTGTGGTTTAGCTATGCACTCACATTTTTCTGAGGGCAGGACAAACTCTTAAAAACAGAAATATAACTATTCCTATTAAACTGTCACAATGTTTCTAAAAATCATAACCTGAGAAAAGGAAAAATATTAAAAAGAACATATTTTGAATAGTTGGATTTGTATTTACCTGTACGGTTACCTAAATTGGGCACTTTGCTAAAAAAACACTACAAAATATGTCAGATGGTGTAATCTCTTTAAAAAATATGTTTCACAGTAACAAGTGGTCTTTGTGGACGAATACAACATTAAAAGCTACAAAATGCACTACTGTTATTTCCAATAACAATAATAAATGTGAAATAGTAATTCGATGATATCCACTTTTTCCTAGGAGATCCCAAGTGCTCAACTAAAAGGAGCAGAACATCTGCTCACATTTAAACCTGCCCTTAAATTATTACTTCGCAGGCACAACGCTCTGCATGTCTCATATCTGTGGCACTGACCAATTAAAATAAGGGCCCTTTGATCCCAGATCAAACGTTTGAATCAATTTTCTCTGTTCTTGTTTTAAATCCCCTTCAACAAGTGTTCCCCTCCCTTCCCACCTTCCGTACTTTGAGCTTCCTTGTGGAACAATAATATCCTCGAAGTGATTCATTAAGTCTTCTCCCTTCCCATCGTTACTTCTTACTTCTACAAAATGTTCTTTTTCATACTCCATTAAATTTAATAACATTGTATCTGGCTGCATGCCTGGCAAGGCAGTCAATTTATGGACTGCAGTGCCCAAAATTGTTTTAAATGGGTTAACAAGGCGGAGAGTTGCAGGTTGATGAAACTGAGAGATTCTTATTAGCCGTATTTTGTAACACCTAGCATTTCAAAACTGTGTGCCAGGCAAACACATTGCTTTTGGCTTCTGATTTTATTAACGCAGGGTCAATCCAAGACAAATATTCCACATTGCAAGACCAAAGCATTCCTACTGTACCTTGCATATGGTGACAAACTGTTGATCATTCCCCGCTCCAATCACAATATAGCCATCTTTCGTTTTAAAGGCCTGAAAAATAATTAAAAGCAGATTTTTACACATTGAAAATGGAAACGTGAAATTTAGTTTTGTAAAAATAATTTCTGAGCAATTTCCTTCATGTCAGAGGTGTCTGAGTGCTTTAGGTTATTGCTTTGAAATTGTCTACAATATATCTGCTGTACAGTGGTACAGTATATCTAATAGGAGTACTACTGACTGATTGTAACAAGCTTGTTTTCTTTCCAAATAAAGTCTAAATCTTGCCAGCCCTAATGAAAGTGTATAACAGAATATTTTCTGTATGCAGCATTGCTTTTTTTGTAAAGGACTTCACTTGCATGAGGGTATACGTTGCGCACCTTTTTCCACTGATATCTCCAGATTTCCTTCATCAGATTTCACACGCTGTACTAGTTCTTGCTTTTTCTTCAGATTTTGGTACTTTGAATTCTGCAAAACTACACAGCCTGACAAAAACAAGAAAGGGTTGTCTATGACACGTGAGATTGGCCTACATGAAATTTGAAAGTCTCTTTTGAACCGATCAACAATATCTGTGACCATTTTTTGTGAACAGCAAGCTGTTCCTAAAACAGAGGAAATAAAGCTCTGTAATTGTTGTTATCATCCAGGATTTTTTATTTATCCTTCCAATCATCCGTCAATGGAAAGAATAATAATCAAAGACGAGAATAAGAAGGTTTTATAACTCCTTGAGTTTTATCGGAATATCTCAGTAGCAACACAAAAAGGCGCTCAGTAATCTCCAAAAAAGCAGTCAGTAAGAGAGATTAATCTGTTTTACCCAAAGGTCTAATATTCTGCCATGCTAAATATTAAACATAATGCAGTGCTGTGAAGAAATTGCAGATAGTAGCCTAAATGCAAAAAAATTTGAACAGTGAAATGACTACAGAAACAAACGGAATTAACTAGCATATCCTCAAGACTAAAAAAAATATCAAGTTCACACCAACCCAAGGTAAATGCCAAATGCCATTAATAACAACAAAAAAAAATACGTTCCACATCAGCAACTAAAGGGAATACATTATATCGTGCCTGACAACCAAACAGGCATGTAAGACACTCATGGCCTAATTAAAAAAAAATCGTTTCGCACACACCGAGTAACTTCAAGGTGCATAAATGAATACACTGGCCAGAGCAAAACCCTAATACTGATCCCCAGAAATATGACTGGCAGAATGTTGCCCTAGCAAAAGGAATTCTCCAATACCGGAATGCCACCAGGTCGGTGAAATATTCACATGAGCAAATTACGTTAAGGGCTGGTTTATGGGTACTCAAAGATAGCCCTTCTTCCAAAAGTAGGTAAACAGCTACAACCTTCAACTTTGTTGTTTTTTTCATACTCCTTGCAGGTAGTTTCTCAAATGGAAAACCCACTTTACTGATACATGTACTCTTGTCATTTTGAGGGAAAGCGAGTTTCCAGGATAGGAATGGGGAGGCTACACCTGCATTTAATAAGAGCGCAGAAGAGGGTTCTGTTGTGAAAAACACATTTTACAAGAAGAAAAAGTCAAATAGACACATTCATAGTAGCATCACATCTTTGTATTGTGAGAAATTGAGTTATTGGTTGAGGGGATTGAAAGATTTCTCAAGCAACAACCACAATCCTTGTCAGGGTGAACGAAAAAAAGTCACTAAAGTCACTAAATTAACTATCTGGTGGCAAGGCAAAAAACAGGCTTATCTTAGAGGCAATGTGTAAAATATTTATGAAGCCATGAAACATTTAAAAAATGAAAGCACAACACAAGAGAAATCCCACACCAATCCAGAAAATAGAATAGATTTTAATGAATAAAAACCTTCCAGTGAGGCTGCCGATCAGGAGCTGCGAGGTACTACGATGCAAGGTCCTGTGTCTAGATGCATCATGCTGCATTGATTCTGATGAGCCTGCTGATCAGGAGCTGCAAGGTCCTGCATTAGGTTGCATCATGCTGGATTGGTGCTGAGAACACACACACAGCTGTGGGCCTGAAGGAGTGCACTTCCGTGCCAGCCAAGAGTCCAAGATCGGGGGGAATGGACTTGTGGGCATTCTGACTCACTTCAGCAGAGGTCAGCAGCAGGGCAAAGCAGGCCCAGTAGGATCAGGAAAGCTACACAGATTGGAGCTTGTGATGTCCCTGTAGTTCACACTACTGTAGTCAGCTAGCCCTTGGAGTCACTCTGGCAGTTCCCAGTTCAAAGAGAAGGTCCAGTCTTCCTTTCTCAGGCAGTAGGGAAGCAGGGCAGTCCTTTCAGCAGCCTTCTTCTGAATCTTCCACAGGTCCAGACATTATCTGATGAGTTGTTCAAGATGTCTAGTTTTTATCCCTGGTGCCAGCCTTTGAAGTGGGGGGAAACTACTAGACCACCCCCCCACATCTGGTTCTGAAAATGTCCTTTCTTCCCCTGCCCAGGTTCTCAGTGATCTAGGATGGCAATAGGCTGGTGGCACGAAAATTGGTGTGTGCGCTGCCACCAAACTGTTAGGACAAGAAGATGTCAACTTTCTAAAAGTGACGGTTTCAGAATTGTGACTTAAAATCTGACTTTACCATTAAATAGTGTCTTAAATTACACTTAATTTGAGTGTAAACATGATTTACTTAACTGCTCACCAACTTAAGTTACCATTTATTAATTGTAATAAAGTAACCCAATGTTATCATATATTAGAGGTAACAGCCCTGCCAGGTTTCCCAGGTCCATGCATGATGTCCTGCTCCAGTCCAGGTTTTTCTTTGAATTCTGGGACTTTTGGTTTTGTATATACCATTATAAAACAGGACTACAAAAGTACCAGAATTCAGAGGAAAATACTTGGACAGGAGCAGCACATCACACATGGACCTGGGTAACTTGGCAGCTATGAGATAGTAAAAAACAACTTTAGGAGTATTTCACTACCAGTACATGTAAAACTTAAACCCACTGGTCCTACCTTTTAAATACAATCCACTCTGCCCTGTGAGCCTCTAGGGTCTACCCTTACGAGTGGCTTATATGGATTAAGAAGGAAGGTTTAGGCCTGGCAAGAGGTGTGTTTCTTCAGGTTGAAATGGCAGTTTAAAAGTGCACTGCAAATTGCAGTGGCAGGCCTAACACGTTTCAAAAGGTTACTTTAGTGAGTGGCACAATGAGAGCTGCAGGCCCACTATTAGCATTTAATTTAATTTAATTTGAATTTAACAAAACTGAGTACATGTGGTACCACTTTACTAGAGATTTACAAGTAAATTAAATGTGCCAATCTGATGTTAGCCAAATTAAACATGTTTTGGGGAGAGCATATATGCACTCCAGCAATTGTTAGCAGTGGGAACATGCAAAAAGTCCTAAAGACAAAAAAATGAATTCAGCAAAACAGGAGGGGTGAAGGCAAAATGTCTGGGGGACTACAACCCAAGGGTGTCAGTTCTAACATGTATATACCTGATAGATGTTACTTATCTGAGTACTGCTAGAATTATGTGACTGCTGCAGACTTTCTGGAGTACCTCTGGAACCCTTTGGGAATTCCACAGTATTTATCTACCAATATAACAGGAAAGCTTTGGAAGCACATTTCTTACTTTTTCACATTCCTGTTTGTGAGCTATGCTCAAAATCAATTCACTAAAACAGTAACACAGCAGCAGAGATTTGAAGAAAAGTAAGTAATGCAGTTTTGTCACTGATATTTAAATATCAACACTACATGTCTGCCCAAATCAAGCGAATGCTCTGTATCATTGGCCAGTAAATGTATCCTAAACATTTTAATAAGGCAGCTTTCTTGTGACAATTTTCATTACTGTTCTATTACTGGTAGGTACTAGCTTCACAGCAGTTGTGCCTCGTATCAGCAGATACACGTGCACACCTCTTCTTTTTGTTGGTGTCTCATTTTTTTGCTGTATCCACAGCATGTAATTTCTGGTCCCTTTTGGTCATATTGACCATTCCTAAAGCTGAAGTAAATCCACTCTACCGTTGCTGTGCCTGCACAGTTGTTTTATCACTTCTGATGTCTCCT
This sequence comes from Pleurodeles waltl, assembly GCF_031143425.1. NCBI lineage: Eukaryota > Metazoa > Chordata > Amphibia > Caudata > Salamandridae > Pleurodeles > Pleurodeles waltl. The sequence goes on along the minus strand of NC_090438.1, from coordinate 621,869,301 downwards.
TATACTGAGGGCCTCATTTTCAAGAAACTGATGCACCGGTTCAATGCACCAGATTTCTTGCACTGCCCTAGGATCCCCTAACAACACCAGGGATGTGCTATATTTACATCACAGAGCTCCATGGCACATGTTTTCACAGATGTGTCACATTCTGTTGCACCTGTTGGCGCTAAACTCATTTATTGCTGGACTAGTGCAAAAAACATGATGCTACTCCAGCAATGTGAGGAGGTCCCCATTGAGAAAAGCCCTGCATCAATTTTACACCTGCTCTGAGCAGGCGGTTAAATTCTGACGCAATGAAGTCGCAGAATGATGCAATGAAATATTGTAAATTTCACTGTGTCAGTTCTGCATGGCTTTTCCTTTGGGGACGCCTACACAACATACATTTTAGGGCTCAATGCATCAGTTTGTAAATCTGGAGCAGTGTAAAGCACTGTGAGTGCCACTGCTGCATCAAAACAAAATGACACAACAGTGATGCAAAGGCCTTGTATTGAGGCCTTGAGTCTTTTGGCCACCTTAGTATGTGTTCATACAAAGCAGGGGTGGCCGGAATTGGGCAGGGTTGGATTCCACAGAATTCCACAGAACTCCATTAAATTTCTGCAAGATTCTGCAGAATTCAACAATGGGCTAGAGTGGCAACTTGGCACTATTTCCTTAGCACAAAATGCTCCCTCATGTCCACAAATGGATGCACGGATGCATTTTGCACGAAGAAAATAGCACATCCAAATACCGGTCGGGACCCTTACATACTCTGAGTAATTACCGACACTAGAAAGCACTGCATATGACTCTGCAGTGCATAACCCCTCTGTGCCCTTACATACTCTGCAGTAACTATTACAGAGTATGTATGGGCACAGAGGGGTATGCACTGCTATGCTGTGCTGTGATTTTTAAACAGGGCTGGAAGAGGAGGCAGTCCCCCTATGTTTAAAAAACACTGCAGATTTAAATTTAATGTGCAGTGGTATTTGGCTGCACTCTTTTCTTAGCAGTATATACCCCTCAGCAGTGATTACTGCAGAGTATGTAAGGTATGAACTGCGGTGGTTTCTAAACAGGGCCACAAGAGGTGTTTAAAAATTACTGCAGTTTAAAAATTACTGCTGATTAAACTTTAATATGCAGTGATTTTTTAAACCTAGAACGACTGCTCCCTCTTCCGGCCCACTTTACAAACAATTTACTGCAGATAAATTTTGAAAGCGGAGCAACATAATTTTTATGTAATTGTTTGTTATAAGAGTAACGCAGAATTACCAAATTCCTCCACTTCCACTGGCAGAATTAAAAAATTCCACCCAAGCCTAATAAATATTTCACCAAAACCATTCAGATGGACGCCTGGGTTGTGAAAAATAGCTACACAGGCACTTAAGAGAAAATCAGATAGTCCCATGAAGTAATCACTAAAATCGCTAAAGTGTGAAAGGTTTGAGAAATTGAATGATCTAAAAGGAATACACCTGAGCTAGTCTCACACCCAAGTAATTATAAGCTTATGGCATTGTACCTCTTCACTCTCCTCATACATATGGATGGGTGGTTGGACAATCAAGTGAGCTCCTTTATTTGAAAGACAATGACAGTCGGCAAATAAAGACAGAGAATGAAAAAATGAGCAAGGTCATGAGTGCTTAACTAGGACAGCTGAATAATGTGGGGTGTAAGGTGGAAAGTAAACTTGCTGTGTCCCCCTTCATCATTCCTGATGCATTATGTCCCTCAATGGAACTTGGAAATTAAGCTTGAAGGTTGTGAGAGAAACAGTGGATACTAGAAGAAATAAAAAGCCCAAAGACAGATAACCCGAAGGGACATAAAGCAGACAAAAAATTATCCAGAAATCAGGAATCTCACTAAAGGAAACAGTTGGGGCAGAGGTATCTAAGACATCAGCCAGAACATAGGAATATAAAAGAGACAATAAAAGTAGACCAGATACGAGGCAGATGTGAATTCTCTCACAAATCTATATGGTGTGAGAAAGATGAATACTGCTTTTGCATTGTGCAACTACTCAGAACCCAATGAAAAACAGGTAGTTTTAGACTGGTCACTAAGGAACTTGTGGACATTAGTGTAGATTGAGACAATGCCAAACATAACTTACAAATTGAAATGGTTATTGAAACTGGAAAGGTGTCCTACAAAAACTCAAATGCTTGTACTTATAACACAAAAAGAGAAGCTTTCACACATGCTGCAAAGCCACCAAAGCATGAATGAAAGAGAAGCATATGAGTGATTCTACAAATTTTACTAATTGACAACACAAATGTTGCAAGTAGTAGAGAGGGCGAGATTACCATATGAAATGGCACACACAAAACAAGTACGAGATTACCATATGAAATGGCGCGCACAAAACATGTACATGACGTGTGAAAAATACTTCCAAGTCATCCACAAAATGTAAATCGGGTAGTGGTGAGGTGGAAATGATTGATTTGTGTGGCCAATCTAGAAGCTCTTTGCCTCAGTTCTTAGAAAACAACATAATATATATACAGGGAGTGCAGAATTATTAGGCAAATGAGTATTTTGACCACATCATCCTCTGTATGCATGTTGTCTTACTCCAAGCTGTATAGGCTCGAAAGCCTACTACCAATTAAGCATATTAGGTGATGTGCATCTCTGTAATGAGAAGGGGTGTGGTCTAATGACATCAACACCCTATATCAGGTGTGCATAATTATTAGGCAACTTCCTTTCCTTTGGCAAAATGGGTCAAAAGAAGGACTTGACAGGCTCAGAAAAGTCAAAAATAGTGAGATATCTTGCAGAGGGATGCAGCACTCTTAAAATTGCAAAGCTTCTGAAGCGTGATCATCGAACAATCAAGCGTTTCATTCAAAATAGTCAACAGGGTCGCAAGAAGCGTGTGGAAAAACCAAGGCGCAAATTAACTGCCCATGAACTGAGAAAAGTCAAGCGTGCAGCTGCCACGATGCCACTTGCCACCAGTTTGGCCATATTTCAGAGCTGCAACATCACTGGAGTGCCCAAAAGCACAAGGTGTGCAATACTCAGAGACATGGCCAAGGTAAGAAAGGCTGAAAGACGACCACCACTGAACAAGACACACAAGCTGAAACGTCAAGACTGGGCCAAGAAATATCTCAAGACTGATTTTCCTAAGGTTTTATGGACTGATGAAATGAGAGTGAGTCTTGATGGGCCAGATGGATGGGCCCGTGGCTGGATTGGTAAAGGGCAGAGAGCTCCAGTCCGACTCAGACGCCAGCAAGGTGGAGGTGGAGTACTGGTTTGGGCTGGTATCATCAAAGATGAGCTTGTGGGGCCATTTCGGGTTGAGGATGGAGTCAAGCTCAACTCCCAGTCCTACTGCCAGTTCCTGGAAGACACCTTCTTCAAGCAGTGGTACAGGAAGAAGTCTGCATCCTTCAAGAAAAACATGATTTTCATGCAGGACAATGCTCCATCACACGCGTCCAAGTACTCCACAGCGTGGCTGGCAAGAAAGGGTATAAAAGAAGGAAATCTAATGACATGGCCTCCTTGTTCACCTGATCTGAACCCCATTGAGAACCTGTGGTCCATCATCAAATGTGAGATTTACAAGGAGGGAAAACAGTACACCTCTCTGAACAGTGTCTGGGAGGCTGTGGTTGCTGCTGTACGCAATGTTGATGGTGAACAGATCAAAACACTGACAGAATCCATGGATGGCAGGCTTTTGAGTGTCCTTGCAAAGAAAGGTGGCTATATTGGTCACTGATTTGTTTTTGTTTTGTTTTTGAATGTCAGAAATGTATATTTGTGAATGTTGAGATGTTATATTGGTTTCACTGGTAATAATAAATAATTGAAATGGGTATATATATTTTTTTGTTAAGTTGCCTAATAATTATGCACAGTAATAGTCACCTGCACACACAGATATCCCCCTAACATAGCTAAAACTAAAAACAAACTAAAAACTACTTCCAAAACTTTCAGCTTTGATATTAATGAGTTTTTTGGGTTCATTGAGAACATGGTTGTTGTTCAATAATAAAATTAATCCTCAAAAATACAACTTGCCTAATAATTCTGCACTCCCTGTAGTATAATAAGCACATGTTCAACTTCTAAATCTTCCAGAGCCTATCCTAATCACAAACTAAATTAAAATAATAAACAATAGAAAGGTAGTAAGGATGAGAGCAGCCGCACTTCCGTGGAGTAACAACACAAGTAATAGAAAGAGTCAGTGAAAATTGAACATTGGTGCTCGATGGGTCGGGTGCCTAACTACCCTAATAGGCACAAATATGCGTAACAGGTACACAATAGTAATAACAACAGAATGACCACGGCACACAGGATGGTAAAATCAAAGTTCGAATTAAGGACAAGTGTCCCTGGTGTTCAGGTTCCGGACGTGGGTAACAAATCTGAAGAGTCCTCAGTTTGTGATGCAAGTGTCTTTATTTGTAGGCCCAATTTGTCACAGATTTACGTAGTCTTCCAAGAACAGCCAACACGTGTTTCGTCACACAAGTGACTTTATCAAGGCTGTAAAACAGTAAATGTTGTACAAGGTATGTGGGAGTAATCGTGGGTAAGTAGGCTTAGTTTAAGTCCAAAAGGGACAGGTGCCCGTGTTATGCTAAACCCAAGTAAATGTGTACACACATCCATGTCCGTGAAGTAAAATTAAGCAGGCATGGCAAACCATGGCGAAAATTGTGAACAATAGTCCAATAAGTAAAGGAAAGGACAGTTAGGAAGAGGAGAGAAGTGAGGAAAAAGAGAGCAAATCCTTACTAGAAACCGTATGCTGGATTGTGATAATACACACAAAGTGTTGTACCCAAGAAAAGTGATTTCTAGGTGAAGTCCAGACAGGGTAGTAAATGGAGAAAAGAGGTAGGTACGTAGAAGAGTAGGATAGGGAGGTTAAAAGACATACCTGGGCCAATTGGCCAGGAAAGTGAGCAATGGGCAGAATCGATGGTGTTGTGCGCGAGTAGTAGAGATTTGATTAGCTGGCAGTAGGTAAAAGCCGATCCAGTGAACGAAGGTAAGCAAGGTAGGCCTTGATAAGCTTCGGTTTGGGACCCTACGTGAGTAACAAGGTAAACGTAAGGATAACAAAAGATACATTAAAGGAAACTCGCTAAATCAATTTAGATAAACCTGCGGGCAACTAAGAAAGATAAGGCAGGCAATGCTGGTGAAATATCTATGCGCCATATTCGTACAGCAATTATACAAGTCAGTTAGTGCCAAAGGGAATCCAACACATAGGTGAGGTATTAGTCAGCAAAATGCGAGCGTATGTAAGCATGCCATGAAAGTGAATCAATGATGGTAAGAGAGAGTGTCGTACGGGGCATTAAGTATGCCAGAGACCACAGAAACATGCGACTGTGTAAGGCAAAAAAGTATATATAATAACCGCTTGTAGAAGTAAAACTAAGGGATAGGATAATGGCCCCGTAAGTAATAAGCGCGTGGGAAGGCCAAAGGTGATTGGGAATAAGTCCAAGTAAAATGGAAAAATCACTGGATAAGTAAAGTAATAAGTGACATTAAGGGAGGGCGCAGTGAACCAGGGGGTATGTCAGAAGACAGTTGAGGATAAAACTGCCCCTAACGCGTGACAGGAGTAAAAGGTGCGCTTAAAAAATCGGGAATAAGGATTATAAACAAACGATAAGGAACCGTAGGAAGGCAAGCAGGGGAAATACAAGCCAGTCGCAAAAGCTAGCGAAAGAGTCGAGGTGGCAATTATAAAAGGGAAAGGCGCAGTATGCTAAGCGAATCAAAATTGAGACGGGAGAGTCAATCACGACAATCCCGTGGAAGCGGGTACAAGCCTACCTGTTAAGATGGTGAGCCGGTCGTAGTCTGCAGAAAAAGCGCGTCTCGGTGTAACCGATGCTCCGCGCTCATGTTGTTAAATATGCTGAATGGGCAGTGACAGGGCAGAAGGACTAATTTAGAGCCCAATCGGAAGTGAGTGTAGAGGCGGAAAGGTGGCGGCCATCTTGAGATGGCTAAATTCATTAATAAAGGATGGTAAATGTTACTGTATTGAGGAATATGAGTGGTTAGAGAGTACATAAAAGAATAGTGTTTAGAAAAAGGAAAGAAAACTATAGTAGTGGACATGCTGGTGCCATGAGGCAGATATTAAACAAGGCAATATTGATATGTACAAGCTGATGTTAACATAGTCATTCTACAATGATGTCCAGTAGGGAATACAATGTAAACAAGTATTGGACAGTCCAGATAAGTGAGTAGTGGCACAGAATTTAAATAGTGGTTATATATACAGGCATGAGTTTAAACAAACAAAATAAAATAAAATAAAACAATAAGGTAAGTAGTGTGGAGGCCAAATTGCCCCCTTGTGTGACCAAAATTTAAGTAAGACATAATACCATTCATCATCAGATGTAACGTGCCTGGTTGTGGCAAGCGAATAATAACGCATGGTTAAACATTTGATAAATATACAGACACAGATACAAACATATATTTATGCGGTGTGGTATGGTGAAATTGTAACAACCCGGGAGCCCCCCGGTCTTGTCCCATTTTAAGTCAGGAAAAAATGCAATTTGCGATCAGTGTTAAGACCCTGTTCCACTGCACGAAGTTTTAAAATCCATTTTGCCTCGCATTTTCGTAGATCCTTGGTTCTATCCCCACATCTGGGTGAATTGTCAACATGAGCCACTCCATGAAACCTGACCTTAGTGAGATCTCTCTCACCATGTAGAGTATTAAAGTGTACAGCCAGTGGGTAAGTGGTGTTAAAGTTTCTAATGGCTCTCACATGCTCTTGAATACGTTCCTTGAGTGGGCGTATTGGGCTGCCTATGTAAATAAGACCACATACACAGATAACACAGTACACTGTGAATCTTGTATTACAGTTGATAAAGTCATTGATGTGGTAGGTGGTCTTTGTGTTGTAGGAAAAGGATGTGATCTTATTGAGAGCCAGAGGGCACGATATGCAGCAACCACATTTATAGAAGCCCTTTGGCTTCTTTGGAATCCAGGTAGGGGGAGTGTTTGTGTGTGGGAGGCGAGGAAACTGGGACACAGAATGTTTCTAAGTGTACGTCCTCTGCTGTGTGTCATTGTGGGTGAACTCTTGATATAGTCCTTGAGACATGAGTCTAACAGTAGTAAGTGCCAGTGTTTTTTGAGAATGCGATGTACCATTTTGCTGGCAGGGCTGTACTGTGTGATAAAGGAGACAGGACGTCTGGTAGAGTCAGTTTTGGGAGATTTACTGGTCCTTCTGATGAGTAGAGAGTGTTGGTCCTTGGAGGAGATGCGATTACTGGCTGTCGAGATGAGTTTGTTTGTATAACCCCGTGCCCGAAAGCGTTGTTTCAGGTTCTCGAGTTCCTGGTTAAAAATGTCAGTATTGGTACAGTTACGTCGGACCCCGACCATTTCACCGTAGGGTATTGCCCTGATTTGTGTAAAGGGATGAGCACTCTGTGCGTGTAGAATGGAGTTACAGGCTGTCGGTTTTCTGTACAGTCTGGATGTTATTTTATTGTCGGTGATGTATAGAAGAAGATCTAGGAATTCAATCTGGGCACAGTCAACCTTATGTGTGAATGTTAGGTTAAACTAATTGTTGTTAAGGTGGCATGTGAGTAAGTTAAGGTCGGACACACTACCTGTCCAGATTACCAGAATATCGTCAATGTATCTCTCCCAGTACAAAACATGTTGGGTAATGTGTGTAGGGCAGTTTGACCAAAGATGTACCTTCTCGAATTGGCCCATGTACAGATTTGCATAAGAGGGTGAGAATTTAGCTCCCATAGCAACTCCCTGGCATTGTCGGTACCAGTTCCCATTGTGTATGAAGAAATTATTCTCCAGTACTATGCGTGTAAGATCGAGGAGCATGAGTGTGTGTTCATATAATGTGGCATCACGCACGCTCAGAGTGTCTGATAGCATCCTAAGGCCCATTTCAAGGGGAATAGAAGTGTACAATGAACTAACATCGAGGCTAACAAACAGACACTCCTCCGTCCATTCAACATCTTTAAGTTGACATAGTATGTCCCTGGTGTCTTGGATGTAGGAAGGAAGTTTGCGTACCATGGGCTGGAGAAAGGAGTCTATGTATTCCGAGATGGGTTCCGTTGGTGAGCCGATGCCCGAGATGATGGGTCTCCCTGGTGGAAAGCTGCTCGTTTTATGTACCTTAGGTAGAATGTATATGCACAGTGCCCGGGGTGCCGAGACAAGCAGGTATCTATATTCAAGGTCAGAGAGTAGACAGAGATTTTTCCAATAAGTCAATTTGTCTGCAATTAGAGTTGAAACGGCAGGGAGAGGGTTCAATTGGATCGGAGTATAGGCTTGTGTGTCAGCCAATTGTCTGTCAATTTCCATCAGATAGTCAGATCTCTTCATGACCACAAAGTTACCCCCCTTATCAGCCTCCTTGATCACTAAGTCAGTCTGTTTAGAGAGTCTTTGTAGGGCTAGAACCTCATTATGGTTAAGATTGTTATTCTGTCTACGTATGTAGGTATTGGATTTGTCCTCAAGGTGGAAAAGTTCAGTGCTTACTGCTTTATGAAACACATCTATGTAGTTATCAGGAGGTAATAAAGGGACAAAAGTGGATTTGGGTCTGAGTCCACTATTAAGGTCTAAGTTGGATGGAATGTCTAACTGGACCCGTAACGTGTCCAAACTGGGAGGTGATGTGGAGGTATTATCAAGTGAAAGGATCATGTGGATGTCCTGCAGATCCCTGATGGATTGGTTGCATGCCGGTATAGGACTGCGGACGTCACTGTTATGCTGGGGATTGTTGTGAAAAAACTTTTTAAGCTTCAGATTGCGTACAAATTTGAAGAGATCAACATGTATGTTGGTGTAATTTGGTGTGGAAGTAGGACAGAAACCCAAGCCTCTTTTCAAGATGTTAATTTCATGAATGGACAAGTCAACATTAGAAAGGTTCATGACCTGTACAGAATCCTCTGATACAGTGAGTAAGTCTTGGTGGGGGGTACCCATTATGGTCTTTGAGTTCTCGTAGTGGAGCGAGTTGCCACGCCCTCCCTTGTGTTCGTTATTGTGTTTCCTCCCCCCCCGCCGGGTGGGTTTGGGTTTGAGCCTGCTCTGTTGAAATTCTGTCGGACACCCTTTCTGTAACGACCTAGCTCCTCTAAAAAAGAACTCGAGTGATGAATTGCGCACAACACCATCGATTCTGCCCATTGCTCACTTTCCTGGCCAATTGGCCCAGGTATGACTTTTTACCTCCCTATCCTACTCTTCTACGTACCTACCTCTTTTCTCCATTTACTACCCTGTCTGGACTTCACCTAGAAATCACTTTTCTTGGGTACAACACTTTGTGTGTATTATCACAATCCAGCATACGGTTTCTAGTAAGGATTTGCTCTCTTTTTCCTCACTTCTCTCCTCTTCCTAACTGTCCTTTCCTTTACTTATTGGACTATTGTTCACAATTTTCGCCACGGTTTGCCATGCCTGCTTAATTTTACTTCACGGACATGGATGTGTGTACACATTTACTTGGGTTAAGCATAACACGGGCACCTGTCCCTTTTGGACTTAAACTAAGCCTACTTACCCACGATTACTCCCACATACCTTGTACAACATTTACTGTTTTACAGCCTTGATAAAGTCACTTGTGTGACGAAACACGTGTTGGCTGTTCTTGGAAGACTACGTAAATCTGTGACAAATTGGGCCTACAAATAAAGACACTTGCATCACAAACTGAGGACTCTTCAGATTTGTTACCCACGTCCGGAACCTGAACACCAGGGACACTTGTCCTTAATTCGAACTTTGATTTTACCATCCTGTGTGCCGTGGTCATTCTGTTGTTATTACTATTGTGTACCTGTTACGCATATTTGTGCCTATTAGGGTAGTTAGGCACCCGACCCATCGAGCACCAATGTTCAATTTTCACTGACTCTTTCTATTACTTGTGTTGTTACTCCACGGAAGTGCGGCTGCTCTCACCCTTACTACCTTTCTATTGTTTGCTTTTGGTCGTTTCCTGACCATATGCGGTGAGCTGCACTCCGTCTACACGGACATTTAGCTATACGTTCTCATTTACACTCTCTGTTCCTGGCCTATCTCTTCAAGACACACAGGCATGGCTTCCTTCGACGACAATCGAGATCTCTTAGCTGCGGAACTCTTTTCCCAAAAACCTCATGCTACACACATAACTAACTCCACACCACCCAAGGAAGGACTAAGGCAGAAATTTATCAAGTTGGAAAGACTAAGGAAACAAGAACTTGCACGCTGGTGGGACATCACCACTCTCAAACGATATTTAGAACTGAAACAAATTCCCAGGGGACTACGGGTCATAATATTTCCCTCATTCGAGGATCTCGACCCTGATCTACTTGGTGAATGGGAACACCTTATTTCTTCCACCTCCTTTAGCATGATGAATATTCTTATCAAACATGCAGACAGGAAACGTAGCAAATTGCTTCTTGACATTGCTTCATTAGAGGAGGAGATCAAGAGCCTCAACCTAACCGAGGCAACTGACAAAAACTATGACATTATGAAAGAGATCCTTAATGGCTACCAACTCTATGTAAAGAACAAAAAGATGAGAAAACTCATTAGGGATGAGAATGACTACAATAAAGGGAGAATTTATACCTTTGCACACAAATTTGATCAGGTCAATAGGGACACGCACAACACACAGACTAGTATTGCCACCCCAACCGGGTCAGCTTCAGGCAGCCTGTCTGATATATCTAACCTGTATAGTGACTGTGCGGACGCACCCATGGCAAGGCCCTCTGATAACGCAACCCTCTCTAATGCCATTCATCACTCGAGTTCTTTTTTAGAGGAGCTAGGTCGTTACAGAAAGGGTGTCCGCCAGAATTTCAACAGAGCAGGCTCAAACCCAAACCCACCCGGCGGGGGGGGGAGGAAACACAATAACGAACACAAGGGAGGGCGTGGCAACTCGCTCCACTACGAGAACTCAAAGACCATAATGGGTACCCCCCACCAAGACTTACTCACTGTATCAGAGGATTCTGTACAGGTCATGAACCTTTCTAATGTTGACTTGTCCATTCATGAAATTAACATCTTGAAAAGAGGCTTGGGTTTCTGTCCTACTTCCACACCAAATTACACCAACATACATGTTGATCTCTTCAAATTTGTACGCAATCTGAAGCTTAAAAAGTTTTTTCACAACAAACCCCAGCATAACAGTGACGTCTGCAGTCCTATACCGGCATGCAACCAATCCATCAGGGATCTGCAGGACATCCACATGATCCTTTCACTTGATAATACCTCCACATCACCTCCCAGTTTGGACACGTTACGGGTCCAGTTAGACATTCCATCCAACTTAGACCTTAATAGTGGACTCAGACCCAAATCCACTTTTGTCCCTTTATTACCTCCTGATAACTACATAGATGTGTTTCATAAAGCAGTAAGCACTGAACTTTTCCACCTTGAGGACAAATCCAATACCTACATACGTAGACAGAATAACAATCTTAACCATAATGAGGTTCTAGCCCTACAAAGACTCTCTAAACAGACTGACTTAGTGATCAAGGAGGCTGATAAGGGGGGTAACGTTGTGGTCATGAAGAGATCTGACTATCTGATGGAAATTGACAGACAATTGGCTGACACACAAGCCTATACTCCGATCCAATTGAACCCTCTCCCTGTCGTTTCAACTCTAATTGCAGACAAATTGACTTATTGGAAAAATCTCTGTCTACTCTCTGACCTTGAATATAGATACCTGCTTGTCTCGGCACCCCGGGCACGGTGCATATACATTCTACCTAAGGTACATAAAACGAGCAGCTTTCCACCAGGGAGACCCATTATCTCGGGCATCGGCTCACCAACGGAACCCATCTCGGAATACATAAACTCCTTTCTCCAGCCCATGGTACGCAACCTTCCCTCCTACATCCAAGACACCAGGGACTTACTATGTCAACTTAAAGATGTTGAATGGACGGAGGAGTGTCTGTTTGTTAGCCTCGATGTTAGTTCATTGTACACTTCTATTCCCCTTGAAATGGGCCTTAGGATGCTATCAGACACTCTGAGCGTGCGTGATGCCACATTATATGAACACACACTCATGCTCCTCGATCTTACACGCATAGTACTGGAGAATAATTTCTTCATACACAATGGGAACTGGTACCGACAATGCCAGGGAGTTGTTATGGGAGCTAAATTCTCACCCTCTTATGCAAATCTGTACATGGGCCAATTCGAGAAGGTACATCTTTGGTCAAACTGCCCTACACACATTACCCAACATGTTTTGTACTGGGGGAGATACATTGACGATATTCTGGTAATCTGGACAGGTAGTGTGTCCGACCTTAACTTACTCACATGCCACCTTAACAACAATGAGTTTAACCTAACATTCACACATAAGGTTGACTGTGCCCAGATTGAATTCCTAGATCTTCTTCTATACATCACCGACAATAAAATAACATCCAGACTGCACAGAAAACCGACAGCCTGTAACTCCATTCTACACGCACAGAGTGCTCATCCCTTTACACAAATCAGGGCAATACCCTACGGTGAAATGGTCAGGGTCCGATGTAACTGTACCAATACTGACATTTTTAACCAGGAACTCGAGAACGCTTTCGGGCACGGGGTTATACAAACAAACTCATCTCGACAGCCAGTAATCGCATCTCTTCCAAGGACCAACACTCTCTACTCATCAGAAGGACCAGAAAATCTCCCAAAACTGACTCTACCAGACGTCCTGTCTCCTTTATCACACAGTACAGCCCTGCCAGCAAAATGGTACATCGCATTCTCAAAAAACACTGGCACTTACTACTGTTAGACTCATGTCTCAAGGACTATATCAACAGTTCGCCCACAATGACACACAGCAGAGGACGTACACTTAGAAACATTCATGAAATTAACATCTTGAAAAGAGGCTTGGGTTTCTGTCCTACTTCCACACCAAATTACACCAACATACATGTTGATCTCTTCAAATTTGTACGCAATCTGAAGCTTAAAAAGTTTTTTCACAACAAACCCCAGCATAACAGTGACGTCCGCAGTCCTATACCGGCATGCAACCAATCCATCAGGGATCTGCAGGACATCCACATGATCCTTTCACTTGATAATACCTCCACATCACCTCCCAGTTTGGACACGTTACGGGTCCAGTTAGACATTCCATCCAACTTAGACCTTAATAGTGGACTCAGACCCAAATCCACTTTTGTCCCTTTATTACCTCCTGATAACTACATAGATGTGTTTCATAAAGCAGTAAGCACTGAACTTTTCCACCTTGAGGACAAATCCAATACCTACATACGTAGACAGAATAACAATCTTAACCATAATGAGGTTCTAGCCCTACAAAGACTCTCTAAACAGACTGACTTAGTGATCAAGGAGGCTGATAAGGGGGGTAACGTTGTGGTCATGAAGAGATCTGACTATCTGATGGAAATTGACAGACAATTGGCTGACACACAAGCCTATACTCCGATCCAATTGAACCCTCTCCCTGTCGTTTCAACTCTAATTGCAGACAAATTGACTTATTGGAAAAATCTCTGTCTACTCTCTGACCTTGAATATAGATACCTGCTTGTCTCGGCACCCCGGGCACGGTGCATATACATTCTACCTAAGGTACATAAAACGAGCAGCTTTCCACCAGGGAGACCCATTATCTCGGGCATCGGCTCACCAACGGAACCCATCTCGGAATACATAAACTCCTTTCTCCAGCCCATGGTACGCAACCTTCCCTCCTACATCCAAGACACCAGGGACTTACTATGTCAACTTAAAGATGTTGAATGGACGGAGGAGTGTCTGTTTGTTAGCCTCGATGTTAGTTCATTGTACACTTCTATTCCCCTTGAAATGGGCCTTAGGATGCTATCAGACACTCTGAGCGTGCGTGATGCCACATTATATGAACACACACTCATGCTCCTCGATCTTACACGCATAGTACTGGAGAATAATTTCTTCATACACAATGGGAACTGGTACCGACAATGCCAGGGAGTTGCTATGGGAGCTAAATTCTCACCCTCTTATGCAAATCTGTACATGGGCCAATTCGAGAAGGTACATCTTTGGTCAAACTGCCCTACACACATTACCCAACATGTTTTGTACTGGGGGAGATACATTGACGATATTCTGGTAATCTGGACAGGTAGTGTGTCCGACCTTAACTTACTCACATGCCACCTTAACAACAATGAGTTTAACCTAACATTCACACATAAGGTTGACTGTGCCCAGATTGAATTCCTAGATCTTCTTCTATACATCACCGACAATAAAATAACATCCAGACTGCACAGAAAACCGACAGCCTGTAACTCCATTCTACACGCACAGAGTGCTCATCCCTTTACACAAATCAGGGCAATACCCTACGGTGAAATGGTCAGGGTCCGATGTAACTGTACCAATACTGACATTTTTAACCAGGAACTCGAGAACGCTTTCGGGCACGGGGTTATACAAACAAACTCATCTCGACAGCCAGTAATCGCATCTCTTCCAAGGACCAACACTCTCTACTCATCAGAAGGACCAGAAAATCTCCCAAAACTGACTCTACCAGACGTCCTGTCTCCTTTATCACACAGTACAGCCCTGCCAGCAAAATGGTACATCGCATTCTCAAAAAACACTGGCACTTACTACTGTTAGACTCATGTCTCAAGGACTATATCAACAGTTCGCCCACAATGACACACAGCAGAGGACGTACACTTAGAAACATTCTGTGTCCCAGTTTCCTCGCCTCCCACACACAAACACTCCCCCCTACCTGGATGACAGACAAGCAAAAGGGCTTCTATAAATGTGGTTGCTGCATATCGTGCCCTCTGGCTCTCAACAAGATCACATCCTTTTCCTACAACACAAAGACCACCTACCACATCAATGACTTTATCAACTGTAATACAAGATTCACAGTGTACTGTGTTATCTGTGTATGTGGTCTTATTTACATAGGCAGCACAATACGCCCACTCAAGGAACGTATTCAGGAGCATGTGAGAGCCATTAGAAACTTTAACACCACTTACCCACTGGCTGTACACTTTAATACTCTACATGGTGAGAGAGATCTCACTAAGGTCAGGTTTCATGGAGTGGCTCATGTTGCCAATTCACCCAGATGTGGGGATAGAACCAAGGATCTACGAAAATGCGAGGCAAAATGGATTTTAAAACTTTGTGCAGTGGAACAGGGTCTTAACACTGATCGCGAATTGCATTTTTTCCTGACTTAAAATGGGACAAGACCGGGGGGCTCCCGGGTCGTTACAATTTCACCATACCACACCGCATAAATATCTGTTTGTATCTGTGTCTGTATATTTATCAAATGTTTAACCATGCATTATTATTCGCTTGCCACAACCAGGCACGTTACATCTGATGATGAATGGTATTATGTCTTACTTTAATTTTGGTCACACGAGGGGGCAATTTGGCCTCCACACTACTTACCTTATTGTTTTATTTTATTTTATTTTGTTTGTTTAAACTCATGCCTGTATATATAACCACTATTTAAATTCTGTGCCAGTACTCACTTATCTGGACTGTCCAATACTTGTTTACATTGTATTCCCTACTGGACATCATTGCAGAATGACTATGTTAACATCAGCTTGTAGATATCAATATTGCCTTGTTTAATATCTGCCTCACCTACGCATGGCACCAGCATGTCCACTACTATAGTTTTCTTTCCTTTTTCTAAACACTATTCTTTTATGTACTCTCTAACCACTCATATTCCTCAATACAGTAACATTTACCATCCTTTATTAATGAATTTAGCCATCTCAAGATGGCCGCCACCTTTCCGCCTCTACACTCACTTCCGATTGGGCTCTAAATTAGTCCTTCAGCCCTGTCACTGCCCATTCAGCATATTTAACAACATGAGCGCGGAGCATCGGTTACACCGAGACGCGCTTTTTCTGCAGACTACGACCGGCTCACCATCTTAACAGGTAGGCTTGTACCCGCTTCCACGCGATTGTCGCGATTGACTCTCCCGTCTCAATTTTGATTCACTTAGCATACTGCGCCTTTCCCTTTTATAATTGCCACCTCGACTCTTTCGCTAGCTTTTGCGACTGGCTTGTATTTCCCCTGCTTGCCTTCCTACGCTTCCTTATCGTTTGTTTATAATCCTTATTCCCGATTTTTTAAGCACACCTTTTACTCCTGTCACGCGTTAGGGGCAGTTTTATCCTCAACTGTCTTCTGACGTACCCCCTGGTTCACTGCGCCCTCCCTTAATGTCACTTATTACTTTATTTATCCAGTGATTTTTCCATTTTACTTGGACTTATTCCCAATCACCTTTGGCCTTCCCACGCGCTTATTACTTACGGGGCCATTATCCTATCCCTTAGTTTTACTTCTACAAGCGGTTATTATATATACTTTTTTGCCCTACACAGTCGCATGTTTCCTTGGTCTCTGGCATACTTAATGCCCCGTACGACACTCTCTCTTACCATCATTGATTCACTTTCATGGCATGCTTACATACGCTCGCATTTTGCTGACTAATACCTCACCTTGGATTCCCTTTGGCACTAACTGACTTGTATAATTGCTCTACGAATATGGCGCATAGATATTTCCCCAGCATTGCCTGCCTTATCTTTCTTAGTTGCCCGCAGGTTTATCTAAATTGATTTAGCGAGTTTCCTTTAATGTATCTTTTGTTATCCTTACGTTTACCTTGTTACTCACGTAGGGTCCCAAACCGAGGCTTATCAAGGCCTACCTTGCTTACCTTCGTTCACTGGATCATCTTTTACCTACTGCCAGCTAATCAAATCTCTACTACTCGCGCACAACACCATTGATTCTGCCCATTGCTCACTTTCCTGGCCAATTGGCCCAGGTATGACTTTTTACCTCCCTATCCTACTCTTCTACGTACCTACCTCTTTTCTCCATTTACTACCATTTCTGGACTTCACCTAGAAATCACTTTTCGAGGATACAACACTTTGTGTGTATTATCACAATCCAGCATACGGTTTCTAGTAAGGATTTGCTCTCTTTTTCCTCACTTCTCTCCTCTTCCTAACTGTCCTTTCCTTTACTTATTGGACTATTGTTCACAATTTTCGCCACGGTTTGCCATGCCTGCTTAATTTTACTTCACGGACATGGATGTGTGTACACATTTACTTGGGTTTAGCATAACACGGGCACCTGTCCCTTTTGGACTTAAACTAAGCCTACTTACCCACGATTACTCCCACATACCTTGTACAACATTTACTGTTTTACAGCCTTGATAAAGTCACTTGTGTGACGAAACACGTGTTGGCTGTTCTTGGAAGACTACGTAAATCTGTGACAAATTGGGCCTACAAATAAAGACACTTGCATCACCAACTGAGGACTCTTCAGATTTGTTACCCACGCCCGGAACCTGAACACCAGGGACACTTGTCCTTAATTCGAACTTTGATTTTACCATCCTGTGTGCCGTGGTCATTCTGTTGTTATTAAATTAAAATAATCATATACTTCAGAAGGGCTCACAAACAGAAGAAGTAGTAACACTACACAGCCCAGATGCTACCAAAGAAACAAGCACAATGCATTGGAGCCAAAGGCTTCAAAATTAGAACCTCCAAGGAAAAGCCACTAGTCAACAATAGAAGGAAAAATGAACCAACATGTAGAATAAAGTACCCTTCAACAAGCAATTCCACCATGTATAAGTTATTCATTATACCCAAAAAAGGATATGGTAGTGACGCCATCAGAGGGAAGATATAAACTGGATTCAATTCACAAAACAAAATACATAAAAACAGGAATAGGTATAAAGCTAAATATGCTGAGAGTTGGAACTCACATGCAAAGGAAGATGCATGGAGAGCAATCAACCAGATGCAGGGTAATGCCCACAGACCTCATAAAGCCAACTAAGATTGTTTTACAAAATATGGCAAGCCTGAGAGTGAACAATGAATGATATAGACATATGCAGTTCTAGCATAAGTGGATGCGTTCCTAGTCAAAGCGAGATGAATCAGTCTAGAGAATGAAAGGTTATATTTCAGTTCTAGATCAAGTCACACTAAATGCGAGAGCACTGTACAGTCAGGGGAACATGGCGGTGGGCTGATGCCGATCAACAGTACTTGGCATCTTGAATGGTCGCGATTTTGACAGATGTAGTTTTAATGATTGGCGGCAGTAACCCAAACTGAAAATCTTCACCACTCACCTCTTAAAATCACTTCTGTCTTCGATCCTGCTGTGGTCTCCTGTGTGGGGGCCCCTTTCTGGTGAGAGTGTGATTGATTAGATGCTGCTGGATGAAATTCCTCCCTGGGGTTGGAGTGCAGCAAGCATTGCCCTACAATGCATCTGCATTGCAGGGGCATGTATCTCCTTCCAGGTTGGTGTGGGTAGACCCAGGTAGCTGCAGGCTGGTTCTCTGAAGAGGAGAGAAGATGCCAAGTGCAGTGGAAGTTCTGCGAGCCTAAAGTTTAAAAGGAGCACACAATGCACCACACATAAGGATGGATAAGCATCATATGCCTTCTAAGGTACCATCAAGTACTTTTGCTATTACTTCTACTGCTAGTAGGGAATTAGGAGTTTGGCAGTGGGGTGTAAGGACTCAAGCTTGAGCCCGCTGGGTTAAGGGCTAGAGCAGAGCCAACCATTGAGGGAAACTCGCAAGACCTCCATAAAGTGTAGCAACTCTGCAGAGTTTGCAAGGGACACCCTCCCTCCACCATAGTAGGCATAATGGCACATTGACCCCAGAAGGCAGGCAAGAACCAATACTCATTCCGTTCTGGGTCAGGTAAGAGGGAAAGTGCTAGCCCCACAGGGGAGGCTTGCAAACAGATTGTAGCGTCTGTTAAAGTGGGTCCATTCAAGAAAGCAGTTTCAACCCGGAGAAATTTAACATGTAGCCCAGTTGGTAAAAGGCCTGGAAAAACCTTCATTAAACCTACCCCTTTGCTTAATTCATGTTTTAAGATAATGGAGAAAGCTTGGGAACAAGAAAATCAGCTGAGGGCAGGAGCATGCCCCTCAACTGAGAACAACTATTGTCTAAACCGTGTTGTAGGTACGGAGGAGGGGACAGCAGCAATCTCCATGCAAAACTGATTTGAGCCACTTCTCAGTGCCGCAGAGGAGGAAACTGTGCACATCTATAATGACTGTGCAGACTCTCTCATTAATGGTGCATGCCTAGGCAAGGAGGGCAGGAGTACTACAGAGGCTGAGGATGAGAAGGAAGTGACGCTGGAAGACGGAGAACAGAGAAACCCAGACAGAGCACGTAGTCCCTTGGAGGATTTTCTTTTGCGTCTCCGAAGTAACATAATGAAAACATTTTAAATCTCAGAGGCTAACCAGAAAGACATCCAGGGAAAATGAAGTATTATGGAGAGTAAATTTGGTGATCTGGCGGCACAAACTGCCACTCACATCAAGTGAGGTCAGACATAGGCAAGAGAACCACACAATGACAACGGGAGCTTGATGCTGGAATCGACTAGTTGCAGAACCTGGGGGCCAAAGTTCAGACGAGGTTCCCTGCCATGTTACGGATTATGTGGAGGAATAAGATGTATAGTATTAAATACCCTGCCAAGTTTGATGTCTTGGTAGGCGAAATGAAAGAGGTCAGCTGAAAAGCAGATACCGTGGAAAGGTGTACCACTATAGAGAGTGATGACATGAGAGGTATAAGTGACCCTCCCAGATGTGAGCCCTCAAACGGCGGATAATACATCAGTGATTATCAGAGGATTATTGAGGGGTTCCTCAGGTTGGACACAGTGGGTGACACATTGGGTGGGGAGCATAGGGGTAAACATCAAAAAAAGTCCTCAGCACACATACTAGGAGTAGACAAAGACACTGCCATTTGGAATGAAGTTAGGTGCATTGGTCTGTTAAATATGTCATCAGGTTGGGAGGTGGATACGGACAATAAGAATATGGAGATTCAGATAATAACCTGGAATGTGAATGGGCTGAGGGCCAGGAGTAAAAAAAGGTATGGTAGCAGAATACCTGAAGGAGAGTAGGGCTCAGTTACTCATGCTCAGGAAACCCACTTAGAGTGCTCAGAATGCAGAGCTTACTTTAACAAATTGGGCTTGGTGCAGGAAGTGATATGCTCAGAGCAGCTTGGTAGCACAAGAGGTGTGGCTATCGTGATTAAAAATCACTCTGGGATCAAGCTATAAAGTATGCCAATGATAGCTGAGGAAGGTTGTTACTATCCGCAGTTTTAATGGAAGCAACATATTTACCATGTGCAGCATACGATTGTCCTAATTGCGATGATTCTACACCACTAGAGCTTCTACTGCTGCACCTGCTGGAAGTTCCTGTGCCCATATTAGGTGGAGGCAATTTTAAAGTAGTTTTGAATTCAGCGCTGGACAGGACATCAAATGCAAAGTATGCCTATTCCCCTAAAATGCTTCCTAGGCTTAATCAGATAACGAAAGACCTAACCTTACTTGACATTCGGTGAAAGCGGGAAGATCCATCCAAAAACTTCACTTTTTATTCTAAAAAGCATGGGCACCACTCTAGAATAGATTCTTTTCTTTTAGGTCAGGCACTGTATGAAAACATTCATTTGGTGGCCCATCTACCAGAGATACTCTCAGATCACCCTCCAGTATGTTTAAAGTTATGCGTCTCTGATAGGCCCCAATTGAGAAGGTGGACATTAAACAGGGCCCTAATCCTGGAGTAGGCCTTAGGGCTTTAATTGGCAAGGGAGACAGATGCTTTCTTTGTGCTTAATAATGTTACTGCTAGCCAAGCAATAATCTGGCACACATATATGGCTTATTTTAGGGGGATAATAAGTAGATTCTCAGTGAGTAGAACCAGGAGGTTTGTAGGGCAGAAAAGGCACTGTAAGGGCGAAATTGTGAGAAAAAAGCCGAACCTTAAGGTGCCCCTGATAAATGGTCCTTCTGAGCAAGGGAAGCTTCTCTTGGAATTAGAAGAGGCTCAAGCTTTGTTCAAAGGCTATTTAGCGAGGAAAGCGCAGGGCAGATGGCAGTCCAGTAAGATGCAGCACTTTGCTTATGGAAAGCACTGTAGCTCTCTTTTGGCATGCAAAAAGACGGCAGATAGAACTAGAAATTATATAAGTGCTTCAATAGATTCAAGTACAGGGAAAGTCCTCAGTACCAATAAAGAGACTGCAGAGGAAGTGCTGCAATATTTGAGTATGCTGTACAAAGAATATAAGCATCCAGATGGTGAGGCTACTAAGAATTGGCTAGGTGGTGTAGATCTCTGGGTGGTAGCCAAAACACAGATCAATACCCTTAGTGCAGAAATTACAGAGGAGGAAGTGCGCAGGGAAATTATGGACCTGATGGGAGCTAAGGTAGCCGGAATAGACGGGTTTCCATCAGAACTATATAAGGCGCTGGTTGAAGTCTTGATCCAACCATTGCAGATGTTGTTTAACACAATCTACCTGGACGGAGAAGTTGTCCCCACTCCTGGTCCGATGCAATGATTGTGTTGGTCCTGAAACCCACAAAGGACTCTACTAGAATAGAATCCTGTAGATCAATATCCTTGCTGAATACATTATTATAAGATCTTTATAGGGATATTGACCAGTAGGATAGTTGATGTAATCAGGGACATTATTCACTTGGACCAGAGAGGGTTTATTCCTGGGCATCGTTTAAATGAGTTGACCCATCTTCTTATTGGTGCTATAGATCTGGCAGCAGTGCATCATGCTCCATTAACTGCTGCAGCTTTAGATGCTGCAAAAACTTTTAAACGGTCAACTGGGCTTATTTTATGGAAAGCACTTAAAAAGTTTGGATTTTCACACAGGATGACAGGATGATTACAACAATACATAATTTGTATAAAGCCTCAGTGGCGAAAGTACTGGTTAAAGAGGAACTGTCTGATAGCTTTGAGATAAAAATAGGTACTAGACAAAGTTGTCCTCTCTCGCCTGTCTTGTTTAACCTATATATGTAGAGCCCTTGGCACAGCAGTTCAGGGCAAGCTATCCTATTACTACATTTGGTGTCCCCCATGTTCAAGGTTAAACTGGCCCTATATGCAGATGATATGCTGATGTAGACTAGTAATCCAACCCTTTCAATCCCTAAGGTGATGGAATGGGGTGCAGAGTTTGGCGAGATATCGGAGTACAAAATAAATGTAGACAAAGCTGAGGTCATGTCCTGGTGATTGGGCTGTGAAGGCCAGCAGCTCATGCGGCAGATGAGGTATCTGGGTGTTAAAATCGTGCATATACTGAATGGTCAACATAAAAAAGTGAGTAGGAAAATAGATACATTATTGGGGAAATGGCAGCTAACAGTTTATGGAAGGATGAATTTAATAAATCTCCCTAAGGCTGCTTTCCTATTTGAAGCAATACCTCTGACTTTCCCAAAGAAGCATATCAGTAAGAGTCAGGGTAGAGTCAGTAGTTTTATCTGGGCATCCAAGGGCATTAGCTAATTATGGAAACAGCTTAGGAGGAAATTGTTGGTGGGAGGATTAGCTGTACCTGAACTCGAGCTCTATTGCCACGCCTATCAATTTAAGAACACTTGTGTAGGAGGCTGGACTGGCTTGTAGTGAGTACCAAGGGGTACTTGCACCTTGCACCAGGCCCAGTTATCCCTTATTAGTGTATAGGGTGTCTAGCAGCTTAGGCTGATAGATAATGGTAGCTTAGCAGAGCAGCTTAGGCTGAACTAGGAGACGTGTGAAGCTACTACAGTACCACCTAGTGTCATATGCACAATATCATAAGAAAACACAATACACAGTTATACTAAAAATAAAGGTACTTTATTTTTATGACAATATGCCAAAGTATCTTAGAGTGTACCCTCAGTGAGAGGATAGGAAATATACACAAGATATACATACACAATAGCAAAAATATGCAGTATAGTCTTAGAAAACAGTGCAAACAATGTATAGTTACAATAGGATGCAATGGGGAAACATAGGGATAGGGGCAACACAAACCATATACTCCAAAAGTGGAATGCGAACCACGAATGGACCCCAAACCTATGTGACCTTGTAGAGGGTCGCTGGGACTATTAGAAAATAGTGAGAGTTAGAAAAATAACCCTCCCCAAGACCCTGAAAAGTGAGTGCAAAGTGCACTAAAGTTCCCCTAAGGACAAAGTAGTCGTGTTAGAGGAATAATGCAGGAAAGACACAAACCAGCAATGCAACAACTGTGGATTTCCAATCTAGGGTACCTGTGGAACAAGGGGACCAAGTCCAAAAGTCACAAGCAAGTCGGAGATGGGCAGATGCCCAGGAAATGCCAGCTGCGGGTGCAAAGAAGCTTCTAATGGACAGAAGAAGCTGAGGTTTCTGCAGGAACGAAAAGGGCTAGAGACTTCCCCTTTGGTGGACGGATCCCTCTCGCCTTGGAGAGTCGTGCAGAAGTGTTTCCCACCGAAAGGACGCCAAAAAGCCTTGCTAGTCGCAAATCGTGCGTTTGGCGTTTTTGGATGCTGCTGGGGCCCAGGAGGGACCAGGAGGTCGCAAATTGGACCTGAAGAGAGAGGGGACGTCGAGCAAGACAAAGAGCCCTCACTGAAGCAGGTAGCACCCGGAGAAGTGCCAGAAACAGGCACTACGAGGATGCGTGAAACGGTGCTCGCCGAAGTTGCACAAAGGGGTCCCACGTCGCCGGAGACCAACTTAGAAAGTCGTGCAATGCAGGTTAGAGTGCCGTGGACCCAGGCTTGGCTGTGCACAAAGGATTTCCGCCGGAAGTGCACAGGGGCCGGAGTAGCTGCAAAGTCGCGGTTCCCAGCAATGCAGCCCAGCGAGGTGAGGCAAGGACTTACCTCCACCAAACTTGGACTGAAGAGTCACTGGACTGTGGGGGTCACTTGGACAGAGTCGCTGGATTCGAGGGACCTCGCTCGTCGTGCTGAGAGGAGACCCAAGGGACCAGTAATGCAGCTTTTTGGTGCCTGCGGTTGCAGGGGGAAGATTCCGTCGACCCACGGGAGATTTCTTCGGAGCTTCTGGTGCAGAGAGGAGGCAGACTACCCCCACAGCATGCACAAGCAGGAAAACAGTCGAGAAGGCGGCAGGATCAGCGTTACAGAGTTGCAGTAGTCGTCTTTGCTACTATGTTGCAGGTTTGCAGGCTTCCAGCGCGGTCAGCAGTCGATTCCTTATCAGAAGGTGAAGAGAGAGATGCAGAGGAACTCGGATGAGCTCTTGCATTCGTTATCTAAAGTTTCCCCAGAGACAGAGACCCTAAATAGCCAGAAAAGAGGGTTTGGCTACCTAGGAGAGAGGATAGGCTACTAACACCTGAAGGAGCCTATCAGCAGGAGTCTCTGACGTCACCTGGTGGCACTGGCCACTCAGAGCAGTCCAGTGTGCCAGCAGCACCTCTGTTTCCAAGATGGCAGAGGTCTGGAGCACACTGGAGGAGCTCTGGACACCTCCCAGGGGAGGTGCAGGTCAGGGGAGTGGTCACTCCCCTTTCCTTTGTCCAGTTTCGCGCCAGAGCAGGGGCTAAGGGGTCCCTGAACCGGTGTAGACTGGCTTATGCAGAATTGGGCACATCTGTGCCCAAGAAAGCATTTCCAGAGGCTGGGGGAGGCTACTCCTCCCCTGCCTTCACACCATTTTCCAAAGGGATAGGGTGTCACACCCTCTCTCAGAGGAAGTTCTTTGTTCTGCCATCCTGGGCCAGGCCTGGCTGGACCCCAGGAGGGCAGATGCCTGTCTGAGGGGTTGGCAGCAGCAGCAGCTGCAGTGAAACCCCAGGAAGGGCAGTTTGGCAGTACCAGGGTCTGTGCTACAGACCACTGGGATCATGGGATTGTGCCAACTATGCCAGGATGGCATAGAGGGGGCA
Source organism: Pleurodeles waltl (assembly GCF_031143425.1). Taxonomy (NCBI): domain Eukaryota; kingdom Metazoa; phylum Chordata; class Amphibia; order Caudata; family Salamandridae; genus Pleurodeles; species Pleurodeles waltl. The sequence goes on along the minus strand of NC_090438.1, from coordinate 621,844,277 downwards.
ATTCCATGATCATAGACATGTTACATGGCCATATACGGAGTTACCATTGTGAAGCTACATATAGGTACCATTACACGAACGCGTGTAATGGTGTCCCCGCACTCACAAAGTTCAGGGAATTGGCTCTGAACAATGTGGGGGCACCTTGGCTAGTGCCAGGGTGCCCTCACACTAAGTAACTTTGCACCTAACCTTTACCAGGTAAAGGTTAGACATATAGGTGACTTATAAGTTACTTAAGTGCAGTGTAAAATGGCTGTGAAATAACGTGGACGTTATTTCACTCAGGCTGCAGTGGCAGGCCTGTGTAAGAATTGTCAGAGCTCCCTATGGGTGGCAAAAGAAATGCTGCAGCCCATAGGGATCTCCTGGAACCCCAATACCCTGGGTACCTCAGTGCCATATACTAGGGAATTATAAGGGTGTTCCAGTAAGCCAATGTAAATTGGTAAAAATGGTCACTAGCCTGTCAGTGACAATTTGGAAAGAAATGAGAGAGCATAACCACTGAGGTTCTGGTTAGCAGAGCCTCAGGGAGACAGTTAGTCACTACACAGGTAACACATTCAGGCACACTTATGAGCACTGGGGCCCTGGGTTACCAGGGTCCCAGTGACACATACAACTAAAACAACATATATACAGTGAAAAATGGGGGTAACATGCCAGGCAAGATGGTACTTTCCTACAACTTGCATACTAATGAATGAGCCAGATAACTCGGTCAGACGCAGTATGTAAAAGGCTATGTTAGGGGACATATGATATCATAATTCTTTGTATAAACATGGAGACCCTAAGGACTTCAAGAAAGTGAGGCTGAAAGTGCTCATGACTGTGTTAAAGACTTGGATGTGCTTCAGAAGAACTTTCAATACCCCATGCTATGCCGGGGTGCCCCAATTTGGGATTCGTCTAGGACTCCTGAATGTCTATGAGATGCCCTCAGTCAGCCCATGAAGCAAGCGGTGTGGACTACGGGTGAGATCTGAATAACCGGGAGAGTTAATGGAACGGGAGGAGCTGGTAGTGTTCACTGGTGGCGTGAATTCAAAATGTAAGTACTATCAGCTAAGCTCATGGTGAGCATTGCCGGCTAGGGGAGAAGAGATGGAGTCGATGTGGGACGATCACTTAGTGAGTAATGAGGCTCTGAAAAAGGAATTTGCTATGTGGTCGTGAGGCCTTCTTGAGGCTGAAGATAACCCATCAGAGCTAGCAAGCATTGCTAAAAACGATATATTCAGCAGTACAATCTACGCTACTTAAAATAAATCACTTTCCTTCTATCCACAGGGCCTCTGGACTCTGGGTAAGCTGTTAGTAGGTAAATGAATGATTCAGGCATAGACAAAAGGGGTATCTGTGGAAAAAATAAAACGCCAAAGTGATAGCCAGCACCTTTGTGTGAGAAGGTAGCCTCTTTCTAGCCTTGTTACCCCCACTTTTGGCCTGTTTGTGAGTGTATGTCAGGGTGTTTGTCACTGTTTTCACTGTCTCACTGGGATCCTGATAGCCAGGCCTCAGTGCTCATAGTGAAAACACTATGTTTTCAGTATGTTTGTTATGTGTCACTGGGATCCTGCTAGTCAAGACCCCAGTGCTCATAAGGTTGTGGCCTATATGTATGTGTCACTGGGACCCTGTCACACAGGACCCCAGTGCTCATAGGTGTGCATGTATGTGTTCCCTGTGTGGTGCCTAACTGTCTCACTGAGGCTCTGCTAACCAGAACCTCAGTGGTTATGCTCTCTCATTACTGTTAAATTGTCACTAACAGGCTAGTGACCATTTTTACCAATTTACATTGGCTTACTGGAACACCCTTATAATTCCCTAGTATATGGTACTGAGGTACCCAGGGTATTGGGGTTCCAGGAGATCCCTATGGGCTGCAGCATTTCTTTTGCCACCCATAGGGAGCTCTGACAATTCTTACACAGGCCTGCCACTGCAGCCTGAGTGAAATAACGTCCACGTTATTTCACAGCCATTTTACACTGCACTTAAGTAACTTATAAGTCACCTATATGTCTAATCTTTACCTGGTAAAGGTTAGGTGCAAAGTTACTTAGTGTGAGGGCACCCTGGCACTAGCCAAGGTGCCCCCACATTGTTCAGAGCCAATTCACTGAACTTTGTGAGTGCGGGGACACCATTACACGCGTGCACTACATATAGGTCACTACCTATATGTAGCTTCACCATGGTAACTCCGAATATGGCCATGTAACATGTCTATGATCATGGAATTGCCCCCTCTATGCCATCCTGGCATTGTTGGTACAATTCCATGATCCCAGTGGTCTGTAGCACAGACCCTGGTACTGCCAGACTGCCCTTCCTGGGGTTTCTCTGCAGCTGCTGCTGCTGCCAACCCCTCAGACAGGCAGCTGCCCTCCTGGGGTCCAGCCAGGCCTGGCCCAGGATGGCAGAACAAAGAACTTCCTCTGAGAGAGGGTGTGACACCCTCTCCCTTTGGAAAATGGTGTGAAGGCAGGGGAGGAGTAGCCTCCCCCAGCCTCTGGAAATGCTTTGTTGGGCACAGGTGTGCCCAATTCTGCATAAGCCAGTCTACACCGGTTCAGGGACCCCTTGGCCCCTGCTCTGGCGCGAAACTGGACAAAGGAAAGGGGAGTGACCACTCCCCTGACCTGCACCTCCCCTGGGAGGTGTCCAGAGCTCCTCCAGTGTGCTCCAGACCTCTGCCATCTTGGAAACAGAGGTGCTGCTGGCACACTGGACTGCTCTGAGTGGCCAGTGCCACCAGGTGACGTCAGAGACTCCTGCTGATAGGCTCCTTCAGGTGTTAGTAGCCTTTCCTCTCTCCTAGGTAGCCAAACCCTCTTTTCTGGCTATTTAGGGTCTCTGTCTCTGGGGAAACTTCAGATAACGAATGCATGAGCTCAGCCGAGTTCCTCTGCATCTCCCTCTTCACCTTCTGATAAGGAAACGACCGCTGACCGCGCTGGAAGCCTGCAAACCTGCAACATAGTAGCAAAGACGACTACTGCAACTCTGTAACGCTGATCCTGCCGCCTTCTCGACTGTTTTCCTGCTTGTGCATGCTGTGGGGGTAGCCTGCCTCCTCTCTGCACCAGAAGCTCCGAAGAAATCTCCCGTGGGTCGACGGAATCTTCCCCCTGCAACCGCAGGCACCAAAAAGCTGCATTACCGGTCCCTTGGGTCTCCTCTCAGCACAACGAGCGAGGTCCCTCGAATCCAGCGACACCGTCCAAGTGACCCCCACAGTCCAGTGACTCTTCAGCCCAAGTTTGGTGGAGGTAAGTCCTTGCCTCACCTCGCTGGGCTGCATTGCTGGGAACCGCAACTTTGCAAGCTACTCCGGCCCCTGTGCACTTCCGGCGGAAATCCTTCGTGCACAGCCAAGCCTGGGTCCACGGCACTCTAACCTGCATTGCACGACTTTCTAAGTTGGTCTCCGGCGACGTGGGACTCCTTTGTGCAACTTCGGCGAGCACCGTTTCACGCATCCTCGTAGTGCCTGTTTCTGGCACTTTTCCGGGTGCTACCTTCTTCAATGAGGGCTCTTTGTCTTGCTCGACGTCCCCTCTCTCTGCAGGTCCAATTTGCGACCTCCTGGTCCCTCCTGGGCCCCAGCAGCGTCCAAAAACGCCAAACGCACGATTTGCGTGTAGCAAGGCTTGTTGGCATCCATCCGGCGGGAAAACACTTCTGCACGACTCTCCAAGGCGTGGGGGATCCATCCTCCAAAGGGGAAGTCTCTAGCCCTTGTCGTTCTTGCAGTATTCACAGTTCTTCGGCCTAGTAAGAGCTTCTTTGCACCAAGCGCTGGCATTTCTTGGGCATCTGCCCATCTCCGAGTTGCTTGTGACTTTTGGACTTGGTCCCCTTGTTCCACAGGTACCCTCAGTCAGGAATCCATCGTTGTTGCATTGCTGATTTGTGTTTTCCTTGCATTTTCCCTCTAACACGACTATTTTGTCCTTAGGGGAACTTTGGTGCACTTTGCACTCACTTTTCAGGGTCTTGGGGAGGGTTATTTTTCTAACTCTCACTATTTTCTAATAGTCCCAGCGACCCTCTACAAGGTCACATAGGTTTGGGGTCCATTCGTGGTTCACATTCCACTTTTGGAGTATATGGTTTGTGTTGCCCCTATCCCTATGTTTCCCCATTGCATCCTATTGTAACTATACATTGTTTGCACTGTTTTCTAAGACTATACTGCATATTTTTGCTATTGTGTATATATATCTTGTGTATATTTCCTATCCTCTCACTGAGGGTACACTCTAAGATACTTTGGCATATTGTCATAAAAATAAAGTACCTTTATTTTTAGTATAACTGTGTATTGTGTTTTCTTATGATATTGTGCATATGACACTAAGTGGTACTGTAGTAGCTTCACACGTCTCCTAGTTCAGCCTAAGCTGCTCTGCTAAGCTACCATTATCTATCAGCCTAAGCTGCTAGACACCCTATACACTAATAAGGGATAACTGGGCCTGGTGCAAGGTGCAAGTACCCCTTGGTACTCACTACAAGCCAGTCCAGCCTCCTACACTTTGAGGCTGACCACAGAATGAATCTTCATTTCTGGGTCACGGTCCACCTCTGCAGCTGCGCAGCCCACCTACAGTCATTGGGACAGTCTGCTAATTGATGCCTTCCTCTAGGAGTGAATCTTGGGGGAACGGCAGAATTAATGCTTTTTTAAAGGTACATTGATATGGAGATAGGCCAAATTAGAGCGGGTCGTACTGAAGGTCACCATTCGTGCAGGGGAGGAATCTTTTCATTTTTTGTGGGCTGTCATATTTTCTATCTGTGTTTATTTGGCTGTCTGTGTGTCAGCGGTGGCAAGAATGCACACAGCATCCTCAGCAAAAAACCTGCTCCTATTTTACTCCTCGGATGAATTCCAAATACAAACTATGGTCTGCGCCTGGAGGTGGTTTATTTCATGATTCGGTGTGCTACAAACGTCATTTCTTTCTTATTTTCTCTCTTAATGTCCATCGTTGAGAGACGAAGGATTTAGGTGTAATCTTGTCATGGCTGTTCATTTGCAAAGATGGTTTTGTATTGAACAGCTGATTGAAATACTGAACTGTCAAAACTTTGATCTGAATGAGGTATGCAGCATGAAATTCTGAGGTGGGGGTGTAAATGTGCAAACTCTATTAGACCCGCTTTGGGGCGTTGAAATAGTAAAAAGAGGAAGGTACTTAAATCCGATAGAATACTGTGAGAGCTGGTAGCGCTACTGACCTGATTCCTGGTTGGGTTAAACACAGCACGCATCACAAGATTATCTACTCTACAGGGAGTGCAGAATTATTAGGCAAGTTGTATTTTTGAGGATTAATTTTATTATTGAACAACAACCATGTTCTCAATGAACCCAAAAAACTCATTAATATCAAAGCTGAATATTTTTGGAAGTAGTTTTTAGTTTGTTTTTAGTTTTAGCTATGTTAGGGGGATATCTGTGTGTGCAGGTGACTATTACTGTGCATAATTATTAGGCAACTTAACAAAAAAAAATATATACCCATTTCAATTATTTATTATTACCAGTGAAACCAATATAACATCTCAACATTCACAAATATACATTTCTGACATTCAAAAACAAAACAAAAACAAATCAGTGACCAATATAGCCACCTTTCTTTGCAAGGACACTCAAAAGCCTGCCATCCATGGATTCTGTCAGTGTTTTGATCTGTTCACCATCAACATTGCGTGCAGCAGCAACCACAGCCTCCCAGACACTGTTCAGAGAGGTGTACTGTTTTCCCTCCTTGTAAATCTCACATTTGATGATGGACCACAGGTTCTCAATGGGGTTCAGATCAGGTGAACAAGGAGGCCATGTCATTAGATTTCCTTCTTTTATACCCTTTCTTGCCAGCCACGCTGTGGAGTACTTGGACGCGTGTGATGGAGCATTGTCCTGCATGAAAATCATGTTTTTCTTGAAGGATGCAGACTTCTTCCTGTACCACTGCTTGAAGAAGGTGTCTTCCAGGAACTGGCAGTAGGACTGGGAGTTGAGCTTGACTCCATCCTCAACCCGAAAAGGCCCCACAAGCTCATCTTTGATGATACCAGCCCAAACCAGTACTCCACCTCCACCTTGCTGGCGTCTGAGTCGGACTGGAGCTCTCTGCCCTTTACCAATCCAGCCACGGGCCCATCCATCTGGCCCATCAAGACTCACTCTCATTTCATCAATCCATAAAACCTTAGAAAAATCAGTCTTGAGATATTTCTTGGCCCAGTCTTGACGTTTCAGCTTGTGTGTCTTGTTCAGTGGTGGTCGTCTTTCAGCCTTTCTTACCTTGGCCATGTCTCTGAGTATTGCACACCTTGTGCTTTTGGGCACTCCAGTGATGTTGCAGCTCTGAAATATGGCCAAACTGGTGGCAAGTGGCATCGTGGCAGCTGCACGCTTGACTTTTCTCAGTTCATGGGCAGTTATTTTGCGCCTTGATTTTTCCACACGCTTCTTGCGACCCTGTTGACTATTTTGAATGAAACGCTTGATTGTTCAATGATCACGCTTCAGAAGCTTTGCAATTTTAAGAGTGCTGCATCCCTCTGCAAGATATCTCACTATTTTTGACTTTTCTCAGCCTGTCAAGTCCTTCTTTTGACCCATTTTGCCAAAGGAAAGGAAGTTGCCTAATTATTATGCACACCTGATATAGGGTGTTGATGTCATTAGACCACACCCCTTCTCATTACAGAGATGCACATCACCTAATATGCTTAATTGGTAGTAGGCTTTCGAGCCTATACAGCTTGGAGTAAGACAACATGCATAAAGAGGATGATGTGGTCAAAATACTCATTTGCCTAATAATTCTGCACTCCCTGTATATCTGGCTGCATTTTTGCTAACACTATATCAAGCTTTAAAATCCACTTTACAACACCGGATTACGAAACAGAAAACACACACACTATTTAAGGACAACAGATTGCATCTCTAAGAGGCACAATTAAATGAATATGTTTTATACAATCAAAGGAAATAGGCAATTCCTTTGTTCATGCGCCCTAATTACATTGGTCAGATGATAGATAGCAGAGCAACAGCAAGAACGCTCTCATGTCCCCGTGTAGCAAAGTCAGCAGAAGTCTCTCTAAATTTGAAACCCTTACATAAGCAATTAATGTTTAGTGCTTGAGCCTTGTGTGTGTATTAATGTATTTATATTTACTCCTGGCATGAGCTTTAAAACAACAGCCAAGCAACTTCTAAAAAAAAACATACAAGGCACCATTACAAGGGACATCGTTTGCCTTTCTGATTAGCTAGCATCTAATAGTCCCTGTGATTAAATACACTTTCAGCCTTTCTAAGTGACGAATGCACGTCGTGCTCTACTGTACGAGGTCAATGGTAAAAAGAAGTGTCTACATCTTCTGTTTTCCAATGCTTGCAACTTTGTACCAGACATCATCTTAGCTTACTTATCCGAAACCATCAACAAAGATGCTACAGTAATTTTCCCTATGACGAAAACAATATTCAGGCATGAACCAAATGCTTAACAAAAACAAGACAACATTAGATGAAAAAGATCGATTTTGATGACTTTAGTGGAAGAACTAGGACTTGGGATTGTGGGAAAGATCCTTAAATAAAGACTATCCCGAATGAAAGGAGAGTTCTGCATTCAAGTTACCTTAATGATGGAGCAGCGTATCCCACAATTCTCAGTCGAGAATGTTAAAGCACCTCATAAGCAACATAACAACATTGAAAGCTCTTGCAAAACGTTAGTTAAAAAATGTGCAACAGTGCAAGAAGTGGGCAATCGATAAAATAAAAGGAACCAACCACAGCATGTACATCATCAGGCTGAGTTTCTGACTAGGGGATGAGGTCGGCGATAAACTCTTCTCTGCCAGTGGAGTTCTGACCACTGTGCATTAGGAGTTTAGGTCAAACTCCTCTGGCTGCCGCATGGGTGAGATTCTTCTCGAGTGTGCTCACCAATGGTAAGTTGGCCAGGGTGAATGAGAACTGGGGTCCCCTAGCATGATTTTCAGAAGCTAGGAGGGCACCCAGTGAGATTATCACAATGCGATTGTTTTTGTTGAGAAAGCTGCATCTCAAGTAGAAGATCTACTCAAGCAGCAGTAAAACCATCTGGAGCAGCAGCGCCTTCTGGTGCACCCCATGCTGCTGTTTGCACTCATTTCTCAGCGCGGAACAAGCTCCTGGTGTTAAAAATGTGTGCGACATACCTATTTCCACCCGCTGGCAGAACTCTGCTGAATCTTGCATTTTTTTATGTAACTCCACGGAATTCCATGGAGTGAAATTCTGCCAGTTCCGCCTCCCGTATTTCTGACATGAAGAAAGAAAAACAAATAGACAGACAGATAGATAGATATTACATCATGACCATCACCACTGTGTAGTTATAGATAGGTCAGAGTTTCCATACGAAGAGCATTTTTGTTTTGATAATAACTTGTGTGTCATTTGATGAATCTTCACAAAACGTTCTAAAAAAAAGTTGTTCACCTCAGCTCCTTCTTTGACAGTTTTGGGGTGATCCGTTAAGTGGGGCCAGAGAAAAATGCGGGCCAAAAAATGTTGTTTCCCATGTTAATTCCCATAGGAAATGTTGGGCAGCGATACAGAAAGCAGCTGAACAGCATTACACCAAATTTATCAGAAAGTTAGAAATGTTCTAAAAAAGAGTGCTTTTAATTATTTGATTTAATTCCATTTGGTCGTTTTCACAAAATTTGCATTTAAACAGGTTTTCGAGGTGGTTATGAAGGGGTTTAACAAAATAGGCATAGAATACGACGAGACCTAGTAGCACTACTGACCTGACTCCTCAGTGGGTTAAACACAGCTTTTGTTACAAGATAATCTACTTTGTATCTGACTGCATTAATGCTAACACTTTATCAAGCTTTAAAATCCAGTTTACAACCCTAGATAATGAAACAAAAAACATCTACTATTTAAGGACAACAGATTGTATCTCTAAGAGGCACAATTAAATAAATATGTTTCATACAATCAAAGGAACGGTTTCATAGGAATCCCATGGGAATCCTGTGATTTCATTAATTTAAAAATATAGTAATCGGATTGGTCAAGTGACCTTTTTTCCCCCATCAGTCATTTCGGTCATGTGTGATTGGCAATGGCCCTGTGAGATCGAGCTATCTAAGTGGTTGGCCGAACCTGAAGAACTATGTTGAGGCCATTACAGGACACGGACTCAAGGTCCTCGTGTCCTGGGTTTAGTTAAAAAATAAAGTATAAGGGGGCAGGGAAGGGGTACTCTAACCCCGCACTTGTGTGGGGGTCCTAATGGGAACTCCCAACCCAATCCCACAATGCTGAAATAAAAAATAAAAAAATTGAATTGTGGGCACCATGTCAGGCTTTGTGGTCAACTGCACATCACACACCGTCAACGGCCATGTATGTCAGAGGCCCTATTTACCCATGGGTGGTTAGGCAAACAGTGTGGCCGCAAGCCAGGCCCTGTGGCCAACCCCCTACCCATGTATGGCCAAAGGTCCTTTGCAGCTGGGCCATCTATTGAGGGTTGGGCAGAGGGATGTTTTGGAACAGGCTTTGGCTTTAAGACACAACCTAATTTCAACTCTGCAGCCTACAACAGGTGTGCTAAGCCTTTACCTTGTTTATCTTGCAGCACTATTTCCACCCTAAACTTTAGTGATTCCTAAATGACACAAAATATCAATTTCAACATGCACAATAACAATTGCCTCCACGGCTTTTGCTATTTAAATTCTTAGTATCTCTATGTGTATATTCAGTAAGTCTATGGTGTAAATGATTGTTGTATTAACAGTAATGTCATCAATGATGTCATTTGAGCTACCATGAATGATGTCATTGAACACGTCATGAGTGATGTGATATGTGAGGTCACAAGCAGTGCATGATGGGGGAGTAAGTCATAGCTCAGTGATCAACAACTGTTGAATTTCAGTGGTTTGTTACCTTATTTCAACACCCCACTATAACATAACGTTAGCCTTTGTTTTTTTCTGAATGTTATAAACAACCTACAAGTGCACATTCACCATTAGCTTTCAGCTGTAATAGATTTATAACACATAAATAGATTATGTAGACTAGTATTGAGAGAAAACCTACATAAACTGTCCTAAATGTTATGTATTTTAGCATTATGTTCCAACTAACCATTTTCTAACAAGATCTCTGGTTCGTTGAAAGGACAATTGTCTTCAGCTTATTTTGCTATGCTCTGTGCTCCAATGCATTAAACACAAGCTAGACGCTGGGCTTCCAGACATATTGTGTTTTATTTTTAACAGGGGCAATTTAAATTATGAAAAGCAAAGTTGAGTCGCTATTGATGAAGGCAATGGCTGTGAGGAAGAACCTGCATTTAGCCAAAGAAAGTGTTCATGTTCTGGAATACTTTCACACAACAGGCAGAACAACAATTTGCCACCCATCAGACTTACAGCAATGTGTAAAACCTTCTATCGTCCACAAAGTCACAGATAGGAACTCTAGAAAATGGACAAAAGGAGGTAATTAAAAAGTACCCTACCCGCTATGTTAGACAACCACCGGACACAAGTTGCAAGTGAGTGTGTGCTGCAGGGACCCTAATATCAACATCCTGCCCTATTAGGCCATATAGAATTTGACAGTGACTTTGCTACCTGCTTTTAGTGGCAGTGGCTGGTATACCACATCCAATTGACATTGTTCTCACCTAGCCCAGTGCCTTGTAATGTGTGGCTTGGGGGGTGAGAAGCAGTATCCTGATGAAGGGAGGGTAGGGCATCTGATCACCAGCTGTAACATCCGAGCCCTAGTACATTCACTAGTATGCACAAGTACATTTGGTTTATATTTCATCCATAAGGGTAAATATAGATATTCGTTTACCATTTTTGGAAACTGTATATATTAAACTATCTCATGTATCACATTTTGGATGCATAGATATAAAGCCGGGGATTTCCATCTGTCTAGTGGTTAGGACAAGATATAAAACTTTGTAACTTTCGCTTTTTTAGACATGCTGATTATGAACAACCTTTCTGCCACTATTACAATTGCTCAAATTTAAGATTTGAATATTAGAATCATATAAAAAGCATAGCATCGTCTGGGTCAAGAACCTTGCACTAACCTCCTTACTGCAGTTCTTTGTCAGCATAGGCATAACATTTTGTCACTGAAATAGATCATGCAATTCATCTGAAATTCTTTGATTGTAGTTTGTCTTTTAGCTAGATATCTACTAATTAAAGGGGATGGGTCCACATATTCCAGTTATAAAACTGCAAGCTTGTGCCCCCCTCATGTGGAAGCAGAAAAAAAGAACACTGGGTAATACTTTAAAGGGGTACCTTTCTGGGGTCTTCTTTCACAATGGCCCTTCATATGTAACCTGACCTACTGCTTTCCCTTTCTAACTCCAGTTGGTTCTCTCATAATCAAATCTGTTAGTCTGCTCTGAATATTCCATAGATGAAATCACAAATCGTTCTCATTTTCACAGTTGAAAAGGAGGTCTCATGGAATAAACAAAACAGAAACTGTCTAACACAGTAGGCTTAGAGTCCGTCTACTGCTTATCATTAGTTGACTTCATTGTCGTCTCATTTGCTTGCTTCTTATTTGTTAGTTTGTGTGGGCTTTCATTTTTCTTCTTGCGTTTGTCCTTCCGCTGAAGCACAGACACATTGCATGTTTACTTCGTTGCTTCTTTTTTCAGGTGCTTTTTTTTCTTTTTGTTTCAGCACTCTATGAGAGTGTATGTGTTTCCCAGCTGCCTCCCTTGTGTGCTTCTCTTCTCCCTCTGCACTCCGTGTTGCTCTCTCTCTTGCTGATGTGCTTCTGTGTTGCCCACTCCCATTGCTCCCTCACCTGCTTATTTTTCCTCCCTCCTCCATGTTGCTCTTTCCCTGTTAGTTTCCTTCCCTCCTCGTGTCCTTAATCTTGCTTCTCTATCAAGGACCCCTGTGTTGCTTCCTCTCTTTCTTCTGTATTGTTTCCCTCGCCTTCCTGTTGCTTACCCCCACCCCTATCCTCCATGATTCCACTCTGCTCTTGGTCTTGCTCCCGCAACCTCTTCACCGGGCACCATGTTGCTGTAACTTACTTGTCTTTCTCCTGTTGCACTTGACTCCCAGAGAAGCTGAGGAAACTTGGATCTGCTTCACCAAGGAGCAAATGACCTGAACGACGCTAGGATCAATTTCACTGGGGAACATTTACTGTAGCTCCATTTCTAAATGGGTACAGTGACACCAAGAACACCAGGAAATTCAATCATGGGCTGTGGTGTCACAGTGGAGAAGTACAGACCCTTAACTTTCTTCAATGAAGTACATGACTCCCTTCTCTGACACATAACACCAACTGTGCTTCTATCCTTCCAAGGATGCTGCAGAGTGTCTGCTGTAGTGGAACAGTTGTTCCTTCTTTCTGCTCCAGATGTTTTACATTTAGCTCCAAGGACCCCACAGTTTTATAACATAGTTTTTAGGTGTCACAAATAAGACAGCTTTTAGCTGTCTCTAGGCAAAACCCTATTGTGGACTACAGTGCTTTATGCAAGATGAAAAGGTGACTGAGTCTCTAAAAGGGGTGTGGTATAAACTATTAACATGAACTACAATCTTGTGCCTTGCACAGCACCCTGTCCAACCATCATTTATTTGCCTCTTCATAACTTTCCTGCCTTTGCATCCAGCCATATGACACAACAGCAAACGTGCCTAAAAGAAGCCAGATCTATTGGCTTTGTGGGTGCATGTTAGCAGTTTGATATAAATGAGTTTGTTAAAATAATTAAAATAATTACATTGGTAATTACAAATGGTATATATGTGACCATCACTATGTGCACACTGGAATGAGGCCAATGATTAGACAAGCATGTAATCTGAACACTGTTATGGGCCACTGAATCACAGGTCATGAGCTCGCAATCGTGACCGATTATCACATCCTCCGCAGTCAGAGCTCACCAGATTGCCTAAATGCAATTCAGCTCACATATACCATACAGGCACTGGACAACCCAATAGATCAGCCTGCTAGAATCGAGACCTCTTGGCTTTATCAGTACTTAGGAAATTACAATTACAATACAAAACTGCCCAAAAGCAAAAAGCGTTTACAATTGTTAACAAAGTCAAAGCCTTTCCTTACATAAAATATGCATACACTGTAATATATTGCTAAAACCATTTGCAAAGCCAATAGGTCCCAAAGGTGAGAGCTATTTGATTAGCATTGCTTGTTTATTCATAGTAGAGAGCAGTGTTTCCTCTAAGCTGTGTGCCTGGGCGGCCGTGCAGGATGTGGATTTTCACCAGGCAGGGGACTTTAAGGAGCGCACAAAACAAAGGGATCTCCTGCTGGCAGGAGAAGAGCTCTCAATGAGCTGTTAATGAAGTCACAGAGAGGGCCCTGATATTTTCCCTTCTGCCCTTCTGACTTTTAGTGTTTAAAGTGTGACTCCTTCACCCCACCACAACTCTTGGTAGAGCTGTTTTTGAAAATGCATCAGCAGCCCATAACATTTACACACTCTGCAAGTGGAAAAACAGGGAACATTTGGGTGGGTACTACAACTTGTATAATAAAAGCACAGCAAATAAATAAGCTGTTTTGGTAAAACTATGTTTATATTTGAAATACGATAAATATAATAGCCCAAGATGTCCAAGAAAACAGCGTTCTAGTCAAGCTAACTTATTTAGGGAGATAGAGAAATGCAGAGATGAAAAACAAAAGTGAGCCCAGCTGAATACAAAGGTGATAAAAAATCTGCATCTCTGACACGCTGTCCCTGGCTAGGAGGAACATTTCCCTACTTACATTCTTAATGTGAATTAAATGGGCCAACTTATTGTTCTCTATATGCAATTTGAAAGCTGCACTCCTGTTCTTTTAAGCACATAGTGATTTCTCCACAAAATTATTCTTAATAATTACAGGAACTGTCAGGGCCACTGCAGGGGTTACTACAAGCACTTTGTGAAAACAAATCACATAAAACTATGAGCCCATGAACCAGCCGAGCCCCGAAAATGTTTGGTATGTAAATCAAAGTGTTTGCATATGGAATAATGAAGAAAAAATGTTTGATAAAATATTTGCCTAAGATCACACAATTTAGGAGAGGAAGCTGTGATTTATCCAGGTTTTCTGGTTTACTTTGTACAAATCAGCCAATAAATGGGTATCTATTTGTCTTTCCGAATGTTAAGGATTTGTGTTTATCTCTGTGCATTTTTCTGTACTTCTTATATATTGGGCCTCGACCAAAATGCATGGGAGCCCTTTACATGAGCACCAGTTCACATTCATTGTTTATAAACTCAGGCAAATTAAGTGATTTACCCAGAATCATAGGCTGTTGAGCCAGCATCGAGACTCAAACCTTCTTCCCTAGTTCCAAAGTTAGCAGCTCTGGCCATAATGCCACATCCTGGGAAGAGGGAGGCAGGCAGAAGTCACATAAAAGCTCGGCTCATTATGGGCTGGTGGTTCCAACAGGACCTAAAGCTCAGCCAGGCTTCAGACTCAAGCCTGGTTTGAGCTTTCAGTGGCTTGCCCACCCCTACATAAAACAAATACTCGAAAGACAGTTATCAAGACCAAGATTGCTGATGGGAGCAGAAGTGAATCTGAGTAGCAGTAGTAGTAGTAGTTAAAAATAAGACCCCTCAGCAAAATAAATAAAGTGAGGAGAATAGGGTACAATTGAGTGTGGAAACAAGCATCTATAATATAGCACCAGCAAACTCTTGGATGAACGTGTGTTTCAGAAATACATGTATAATTCTCTATCTGTTACACATTTTCTTATGTGAGTGGCCCCAAGCACTGGCGTACTTGTCTGATGTGCTTTGAATCTGCATTCTGCCCATTCCTTCTTCCTACTATCCTCTATGTTTCCCCCACTTTATTGAGGACCATGCTTACTGCAGACAGCACAGTGTTGTATTTTATGGTGCCTGGGTTGCAGAGTGATGTTGGTCTAGGAATGGGTTTCTGCACAGTACTAGAATGAAAGTAATGAAGGAATGGCGGCTCCCGACTGCACAAGTCATGATTCAAGGATGGAAGGATTCCAGGTATACCAGAAGTAAAAAAACAAGAATAGGAACTAGCTTCAGCTTGGCAAAAACAGGCACCTGTTCCACAACACTGCACTGCATACTTATTCAGTATTCAGTATTCTGCAAATCAGTTGTAGTGAGGTGGGTAGTTCTTAAAGTGCTGGGTTAGGAAGACACTCTTTTCTTCCACATAGCACTCTCTCACAACAAATGCTGTCTCACTCCCATTCCTTTGCTGTCAACTGCTGTCTTTCCTGGTCGCCCCGCTTAGCAGTGTTTTCTTCTTTGCACAGCTGTGTTTCATAGTTACAGTTGTCTCAGCTCTCATTCTCTTTCTTTCACTGCTACTTCACTGGTAAGCTTTTTTCCTTTGCGGTCCCATTTTCTTTGTACAACAGCCTCCCACAGTTAAAGCTCTCTTATCTTCGGTTCGCCCCTCACTGCAGACTACTGGGACAGTTATACACTCAAGACAGTCTCTTTCTTCTCTGTGCAGCTCTCAGCCCCAATTCCCTCTGTCACCGGTGTCCCACCAGGCAGTCCTCTCCAAGCACAGTCTCTTCTTTTGTGTAATGTTTTCTTCCCATAGGTTGGTAGTTTTGCTTTAAACTTCCTGCTTTCCTCACTGACATTGTACTTCCTTATGCCTGTTATATCAAGGCTGACCCATATTTTCATTTCAAGGGATGATATTGCCTTCTCCGTGGCAGTACTTCAACTCCTACAGGTTGGGCTTTACAGGTCCTATTCTGTGTCTAGCTCTTACCAAAAACCTTGCATGGGTGCCAGGTGAGGTCTGTGCCTGAGTACAAAGGGGAGGGGTGTGTCAATATTAGTGTAGAAAAGGAGTTGTATCATGGTAAGTGTACATGAGTAGTGTGCATGTTTGAGAGCAGGGTGAGCAATATACCTGTTTGAGTATAGTGTGAGGGATGCAACCGGTTGGGTGGAGGGTGAGGGGTGTGCCTTTGTCAACTTAGAGTGAGTGCAGGGTTAGTGATGTGTATAGTGCATGCCGGAGGATGTGCGAGTCAGCAGAACTGCATGGTGAAGGGATTGTTTGTATACCTGCAGGGTAAACTGTATGAGTTTAGGGTCAACAGCCTGCCAGTGTGAGAATGAAAAGTGTTCAGTCTGTAAGCAAAGTGTATTTTGGGTGCAGGTTGAATGATGTATATTGTGAGTGTAAGGTTGACATGTACCTTTGTGAGTATAAAATGAGTGGTTTATGAATGCAGTGTGAGTAATATGAGTGCAGGGGGAGTGGCTGTATTGGGAGTTCAAGGTGAAGGGATTGCTTGTGTAGTGTAGAATGAGTGGTGTGCATGTGTGTGTGTGGTAAGTCGGGTCTGTGTGAGAGTAGAATGAGCGGTGTCTCTCTGTGTGTGTACAGTGAACAATGTGCCTGAATGCAGGGTTCCAGTGTGTTTATGAGTACATCTATGAGAGGTAAGCAAAGTGCCTAAATAGGGTAAACAATGTGTCTGCGTGAGTGTAGGGTAAGTGGTGTGTCTTTCTTAGTGTAGGGTGAGTGATGTGCTGTGAGTGCAGGGTGAGTATTGTGTGTGGAGCCAAGTTCTCAGAGTGTATTGCTAGTGCAGGATAAGTGGTGTGCCTGTATAAGTGCAGGGTGCAACACATTAAAGCCAAACCTATTTCAATTCACTACTTAATTTTTAAATGTTTGGGCACGTGTCCAAGTCTCAATAGAAAGTAGTATCATTTTTGATAGTTTCACTCAGTTGCGCACACAAACTCAAAATGTGCGCACAAAAACAAGTCAATGCCGCACAAACACTAAAATATTTAGAGGGAAACACTGGTAGGGAGTACTGTGTTCTTTATATCACCTAGCTGCACCATCACTCTACCTAAACTTGGTTTGTTGCTTCTAATGAAAGAGTTCTTCCAGTTGCAGAAAAGCAGAATCAAGGTGGCGTATTTACATAAAATAACTATGGACCGTGTTTTGTTGGAAAACTATTTTACGTACTGTCATGAATGTCACTATCAAAGTGGCTGTCTGTTTAGACGTGTGATGACCTACAGAAAGATCACTGTTGAATTCCAGTACTATACATTAATATGCTCCTATAAACGTTTCCTTATCAGCTAATGGCTGTGAGATTTCTAGGAAAGAAAAAGAAAAGGACATGAAGAGCCACCACCCACCATTAAATTGTTTAAGTGACAGCTGGAATCCTGCTCAGGGAGCTTCTCTTCGCATGTTCATGTCAACTTCACAACCTTTTAGAAAGTCATCCCCAGAGTACCAGGAACTCTGCACTGCAACACTAGTACCAGATGGTGGACTAATTATATACATGCCTTGAAGCATCACACCTAATTTTAATAGTTGCGTAGCTATGTCTTTTCCTTATTACACGACACTGGTAATGTCACTACTAGAGTCTAAGAGGGAAATTAGACACATATTTATATAATGGGAATGCAATATTTTGTGTATTATATCATAATATCTATTATCATCAATATTCTATTTCTGAGCTCCTTTGTCATTCTGAATCATGAGCAGTGTTTTTTTTTCCCCAGAACCATTTCCGCCTCTATGACAAAAGCTGCTTAATGAAAAGAAAGATTTTGGTGGCAGATCTGCAATGTCATGGCACATGATGAATTTGTTAGCAATTATGGTTTTTGTTGGGAGGCAGAACATCTAAATAGGTGTTTTAGTCCTAGATCACCTTGGTTTGCATGAGGGACCCAGGCAGGAAAGGAAATAGTGGGAAAAGAGTCGGAGGGCCCGACTTTAATAGGGATTAGTAATTTAATAGGATATTAAATTGAAAGTTACAGCAATACGAACACTAGTTAATAAATGTAATTGTACGCGGCATCATGAAAATATATAAAAACCCTGCATGCATGCTACTAGTCCTAGTTACTTTACCATGTTTTTGAAGGAGATGAATAAAGAATTAAAATATTTCTTGTTTCAAATGTATTTAGGCTGTTAACAAACCAACACGTGCGTTTTTTCAAAATTCGATGTTTTTGTGTTCAACAATTTGTATCTTCGCGTTTAATTTTATAAGGTGACTCGCTGCTTAGTTCAACTGGGAGGCCTCGACTTCATTTCCTGTTTCCTGCAGTTCCTGCACACCAGTGGGAGGGGAGCAGGCAGACGTCCAACAGGTTAGGTACACACAATAACACTTGAATTGTGGCCCTGGAGGTAATAAGACTCACAAATGTTCAGGTCGGTTTATATGGCATTTGTATATCTGTGGTTTCGCATTTGTTTTTTTATTTTGCTTTGGTATGGCTGCTCGGGGGCGACGAACTGACCAAAAAACAACAGTCTTAAAACTGATTTGTGATATGGGTTTGACCCACGTTCAGCTACTGTCAGCATTTTTGTGAGAGTGCCAAAGATAGCACAGCGTGCCAAGGCTTGTCTTGCCTATTTTGCTTCTACGTCCAGTTGATAACCCTTGATAACTCCAGCAGCGTTTTCAGTAAGTAAGGAAGAGTAAAATCAAGCATAAATGCTAAACACGCATAAAGTCAAGAGCACAAACCTAACACAACTAATGCACAAGAAAACAAGCATTTGCAATGTAATGGGTCTCGCATTTGCTCTTCTTGGAGCTACTGGCGCTGTAAATTGCTAACTGGACTTTTATTGCCACATAAATTGAAAATGAAAAGTAAAACAGTTGACATTAGTGAGCCGATTCAAAGCGCCATGGCTAGCATGAGTGTGAAAGAGAGACACAAAAGGAAAAAGAAGTTCGCACGCAGACAGAGATATTGGCAATCGTGCAATTATCCATGTGACTAAGGGCAGTCTGCAAGGAAGTAACACAATATGAGGGACAGACGGAAAGCATTTACCAATGATAACAAAGTATTATTGAAAGGCAAGCCCACAAACGAGTGAAAGTGATGTCCATGAGGTGGGCATGGTTAAAGCCCACAGCTCTAACAACAAAGATCAAAGGGCTTGTGCGCTCGACCTAAAAAGGCTATTACTAATCCGCGGTTCTGCAGTAGGGTGCTACTCCCCAAAAAGACCTTCAGTGCCTCATCAGGGAGTCATAAGCACTATATAAATACATTTACGATTACAATAAGTTATTATATTCAGCCTTGCAAGTAATTTGTCAGCCTCGTCAGAGAGCAGTATATGCTGATGATCACCACCTCTTCAGGATGCGTTTAAAACCCTGGCTGCTCTACTAGTTTCAGCTCTGATGTTCTCACAGGATTTTAGAGGCACTTTTGTGGTGCTAGACCACTGCACAAGTATCCATAACATGTCATAACATAACAACCAAGAATTTTTGATTTTTATGGTCTGGCTTGGCAGCACAGTGAGGTGATTTGGCTCAACCTTACAGGTTGAGAGCCAGGAGTACATGTTTTGACTGGGCAATACAAAAAGTATGATTGCCCTCCATGCAGCTTTAATCATTTTATTTATCCAGCTGCCTAAGCTTGAACTTTCAGGGGCACACACATAACATTGGCATGCTATTAAAGTGTGTTAGATAACTATATAATTTATGTTGTTTTTATCTAGCAGCAGGAGAGATGGAAGGAAAGCAGTCATTAACCTTCATGGATGTTTAGTTCTGGCATGACAGTGCAATTGTCACCTGACCTTTTAACTTACACCAATGTTATTCTGAAGTTCTGTGCTTCTACAACATACAAATCTATTTTCATGCTATTTAATTGTAATGCTTTACATTACAATACAACCTTCCTTTAAAGCCAGCCCTATTGCATCACATCACATCACCAGTGCTTGTTTATGGAATTGTTCTGTAGTTTACTGAAAACCACAGCATTTGAGAATGTTGAACTGGGAATTATAATAGGAAAATGGAGAGTGTTATGCATCCTGGACTGCAGAATAAGGCTTCTTAAGGGTGAAGGTTCAATCATCCCACAATAACCTCTGCATGGAAATTAGTTAACTCTGATAATCCAAGGCTCCATCATGGCTCATTCTTGTATAGAGAGCCAAAAAGTCACATGTCTGGCATAGCCGCATCCTACTAAAGACCTGTAACAAAAAATAACAGATAGTGTGCATCTTTTACAAGGAGAGAAGGACACCAATACTGGATAGAGTAGAAGCAGGCGTCAACACTGTTACTCAGGACCAACATCCGAATGATGTAAAATAACATGACTGACTGTGGGTTCACTCCTGGCTTGTGGGTCTCAGGTGTAGTCAAGTGCGCGGAGACTATCTTCTCCTCACTGCCAGTGCTGGGAATGGTCTATGTTTTGTGAACTCCATGATTAGCTCCCCTTCTCTCAACATTCAAAGTAAACTGCTAACAAATGTGATATGACACATTCTTCAATGAGGGAGTAATGGACACAGGTCAGAGCTGGGAGCTTGGGATAAATCTGTTTCAAATGTGGATGTGAAAATTAGGTTTTTCAGAAATTCATGCATCTTATAATTATCCAATAAATACAACACACACATACTTAGAACACAGATTCTGCTGTAGCAAATGCTTGGAACTTCAGTAATTAGCTAAGAGTGACATACGTTTGTGGGCTGAAATAAAAGGTAAATGATAGAGATGCCTCCTTCTAAATTTTGACATAGGGTTAACTGCCCCATGGACGCTGCACCTGTTCATGACAGATAATGTTGAGAAAGGGGTATGAAGTGAACAGGGTAGCTTAAAGACAGAGGAAACACTTATGGTCATGTTACTCAAAGTTTGAAATTGTGCAAAAAAGGTGCACATATTTTTACAGGAATTGTGCTGCTTCCAACAAGGGGAATAGTGCAAAAATAGGATTTGATGCAGTAAAGATACAAATGTTTGTGCACTCGAGATAGATGGGAGAAACGGTGTAGAAAATTACAAAAATTGTTGCTTAAAGGTCATTTTTTTTATATATCACTAACACATTTTATATATCTCCTGTAAGAAGCTGGATTATTAATTAGGATAGGTGCCTTCCTACCGAAAAGAATAATCGGAACCCTTGTCAGAGTGAGCCATCACAGTCACTAAATTAACTGGAGCTCAAACTTCTGATAGCTATGGAACAGAGCAGACAAGCTTTCCTCAGGTCAATGTATAGATTATTTATGCAGTACCAAAAACATTAACAAAGTCAAAATGCAAAACCATAAAAATCCCAAACCAAATTTTTAAAATGCAGTGCAATTTAAAAAACAAAATACCACCAAAATGACAACACTCCTATAAGGAGAACCAGAGATGTGAGTTTTTAAAGATGTAAGGGAAACTCACACCAAAAAGCACAAAGTACTATTGATAGTCTATGGTCACCGTAGACCAGGACCTAGGTGCAATTTGAACCTGACCACGATTGGGTGCAGGTCAGAGACATCAATGAATTTCATCCTGGTCAAATGTTTTACCTTCTGACTTAGGGCCTGGTTTAGAAGTTTAGCGGACCGTGTTTCTGTGTCACAAATGTCACAGGTATCCTGTCCACCATATTACAAGTCCATTATATCCCAAAGCACTTGTAATACAGGAACCAGGTTATCTGTCACGGTTTTGATGGGGCACCCATCTGCTGAACTCTAAATCAAGCCTTTGTCTTTTAAATACCAACATTCTACAGGAGTACACTTATAGAGCACCCCAAGACCTCAGGGGAGGTACTAGGAGACTCACAGGGTATTTGGCAGAGGCCAACAGCAAGGTTCAGTCCAGGTCAAATTGCCACTGGTCAGCTGTGGACTTCGAGGAAAAGACCTCTTACAGCTTGCTGTGTCCCTGTAGCCACAAAGGAAGTCAGGTAATTCACTGTTAGTGTCTACATCTTTGTCCTGAGTACAAGAGGAAGCAATTCCAGTCCTTCAGATCTCCTCTCATGGCATCACAGACAGCAGGTCCAAAACTGTTCTGAAATGGGTGCTCGGAAGTGCCACACTTGTGCCTGGAACCCGTTACTGAGTGGGTTGACTTTTGGGAATGCAATAACCAATGGGGTAAAAGTTACCAGGGCCAACCCTACCCGATTGGCAGTAGTTTCTCTTTGCCTTACTGCAAATAGGCCTAAAACACCATGTGTCCGGACATTTACAAGATGGTGAATGTCGTTGGCCACACTAATCTTGGGCTCTGATGACTGGGTGTGTGGTGAGTGAACTCTGGAAATCCTAATATCCTCCCACATCTAACACTAAACTCTATTTGTTTATTCCTGAATTGTTTTGCCAACCTGTTCTCTCCCCTTCAAGTGTACGCCCAAGTGTACCATGTAGCTCAGCAGAAATGTCAAGCATGATTAGACCCCATGAAATAGAAGCCCACAGTCCCCACCCTGCATATTCTGCGGAGTCCTGAGGAGTGATCTCTGCCAATTCAGGTCAGCCTATTGCTTGGTATCAGCCCTCATCAGCCAGGCTAGCTTGATCCGGTTCCAGGATACTTGTTTCTGGGAGGACCTGGCTTGGCAGTTCGGGCTGGACTGGACCATAGGGAGCAGGGTCAAGGCTGATTTGCAAATTGCTGTGTCCAAACAGGGGTGGCGTGGTTGGCAAAATAAACAATGGATTAAACCCAGATCTTTGTGACTGGGGGTGAATGCATTGTTCAGCATTCCGTCCATTATCTGTTCTTTTTGCTTTACTCATCCCTATGTGAAAAGAGTATGCCCAGTTGTGGGTCCTGTGTTCACTCTGCCATTGGATTCAAGCTAGCCTGGCTGATGAGGGGTGATACCCCAAAACCGGTCCCAGGATACTTGTTTCACGTCCAGGGAGGACCTTACTTGACAGTTCAGGCTGGACTGTTCCCATGGGGAGCAGGGTCAATGTTTGCATTGTTCAGCATTCCGTCCATCATCTATTCTTTTTGCTTTTGTCACCATAAATAATCTTAGACCAACAAATGTTACAATTGACGGCACGGTTTACACACACTCACATAAACAGAATTGTTTTTAGTATGATACTAATTCCACGCCTCCATCAAACAAATGTGATCTAAGGGGATAGTTTAGAAAGAAAAAGTGATATGTGCAATTCTCTATACCAAACGAAAATATGTACACTACAATTTATATAAAGAAACGTGTTAGGTGGTGTAAAGTTGAACTACTAGTTTGTTATGGTAATACACAATGTTAGCAGTGCTGTTAGTTAAAATGTCTCGCTGCAAGAAGGTCTATCTTTAGGATTGTCTCAGCTAAAAAGAAGCAGCTTCAATATGTTAACAAGGTTGCAGTTGCGGGGGAGAAGGAGAGGGACAGCAGAGACGTGCACTCAAAGAGTGCATGTCGAAAAGTGAAATGTGTAAAAGGAGTGCCTGCACTGCAGGAGACTGCAGTGCAAAGACACTAGCCACCGGAAGCAGAACTTTGTCCAGGCTCCACTGCAAAACAGCAGAAAGACTGATTCAAAGCCCAGGAGAAGATTGGGATGAGGAAGAGGTGCTGACAAATAGTAAGCAAGGAAACCAGAATCACATGGGAGCCACGTGCGAGCCAGTCAATGGTAAGTAAAGTTGAGTAATTGATGAGCCCTTTTAAGATTTTCTTTCTTTTTAAATACAACAGATTTTGCAACCACAGCTCAAGCACTGTGCAGGTAAAAGCAAAATAGAACCAGGTTGTGTGGCAGCTCTCCTAGAGTATGCGCCAAAGACACATCAGTCCAATACAGAAATCTGTGCCACAGTAAAAGTTCATAGAGTGAAAAATGTATTGGCTTGTGAGGTTGATTTGGCACCTTTGGTTCAGTAAAATTATATGCAAGAACCCAAAATGTCAATAAGAATAAATTTTATATGGCTGAACAATAATCAGAACAAACTGGGACATCCAATTTTCCACCTAGAGATGTGAAACCATATAAGTAAAACTAGAGGACTTACTTCAGAGGAAGAGGGTGTCTGCATAAAAACCAACCACAGAAATGTCATTAAAGGATATAATTGTCAGAGTTAACTGGTTGCTGGAGAAGTAAACAAAAATGTGGGCCTTGTGAGCCTAGGATCCCCTTCTGTATACTATAAATTCAGGCAATAGACGGATCTAATCTGATTGCTGGTTGTATTATGCACTTCAATAAACCAAAACAGATGGCTGTTAACAGTTGTCAGGAAGAGCCCATATCCATGTCATTATGGATCCCCACTTCTCTTTCATTTCTCTTTAATTCTATGATATCCTTAGCTAGTTTATCATAACCCTAAAATTGACTGGGAAGTAAAGAATAATATGATTCAATTTATTTTCACATCTTTTATGAATAGTAATACACTATCTATTCTCCAGCTAGACCTGCTGTGGTCACACCCTGTTTCTCAAATATGCCTAATCATGGAACAATGATTCTGAAAGTACAACTTCAAATGTCAACTTAAAATCAGAACTCTGCTGATCTAATTCGGAAGCAGATAGGCTACCACCCCATTAATCCTTTGAGAGCTACCCTTAAATTAGATGTGGTATTTTCCCATGGAAAAACTATGAATTGTCTGATGAAGGCAATGCATCTTTAAATAATATTTTTTTTAAATATTAAGAAAATAAACTAATTGATCCTACACATACTTGACAGAGGCACCTATTTCCTTTGTTTCTAAACAATATATTTCTGATTTGCAACCTTGTAATGATGACTAAAATTTAAATGACATTAAGAACAAATAATATTGATTCTGAAACTCCTTAATCCAGTAAATGAAATATGTTGGTAAACCAAGATATATATACCTCAAAGCTAAACTAGTCCCCAAGTCAGACTTTTTTCTTGAAAAGAGAGCCTGCCTCTTCTTGTATCACTATCAGTTTTGCAAGACACATTCCCATTTCTGGTTTTCCAAAGTAACCTGGTGAAGAAGGAGTGTCTGGTTTTGAGACCATTTGGAACCCATAAGAAGGCCTTAGGGCAGTAACACAGCAGAGGGCAAAAGCCAACTCACATAAAATATGTAAAAGGGGAGGGCACCAAAGAAACAGGATTTAAAACAGAAATGTAAGCATTAACAGCCAATTTGAATAAAATAAATATATGTATTGGTTTGTAACCTGTTTATGAGACTTACACTTTTGTAAACTATATATAATTAATAAATAGAGATTTAATTTTCTTGAGGATATTTCTTTAGTGATTTTATCAGCAAAAATAGGACTTGCACAAACCAGACATTTATTAGGAAAAATATACATTGCTGTGCAATCGCTTGCATTTAGCAGATCAATGATAGGAGTGACAGTTTTAACGGTACAGTAGCGTTCATACGACTTGCATTACATATTCCAAACTCTATCAATAATATAGCCTAGAAACAAAACGTAAACAATGACATGCATTCCACTGCATCTGGATGGGGATGCATGTGTGGTGGTAGGGAAGAGGAGCAGCAATCAGAGAATGGGATGGGGGAGGGGTCCCCAGATGACGGGGGCTGCCATCTGCGCAAGCAGTTAGAGTGCTCAGAACATCTTGCAGGTGGCCATAGTGTTGACGGGGAGCACACCCGGTATTACATTACAGTGGCATTGGAGGCATAGAGCAAGTGTGTGTTATATGTCAACGGTGTCAGGATGATAGGGTAAGCTTCTATGGTAGTCTATCAACAGATTTAGGTTCTATCTTCTCCAGATACCTCTTCTAATCTGGAGGTATGGTTGGTGCCCAATGCCCCGGCCCATCATTGCGCAGTACCTGTTGTTCCGCTAATAAGCTGGAGCACAGATCTGAAAGCCACAATTGGGTTAGGGGAGGAGTGGCAGATTTCCAACACATGGCTATTCTACATTTCACCAATACTAAGGCGAGGTCTACAAATGTATTAACGGGCTTACGCATGGCGGAGCAGGAAGTAACACCCAACAAGCACTGCACTCCCTCCTTCTGTAAGGGGGTACCCAGAGCTTCTTACAGAAACCCTGCAATCTCGTCCCAATAGGGGACAAGGTGGGGGCGGAGTCGGACCATATGTACAAAGTCTGCTGCAGTAATGCAGCAGCGGGAGCAAGTGGGCAAAACTCCGGGAACATAGGTGCTAACCGTTCTGGGGTCAGGCACATGTGGTGAAGGTAGTTGAATTGTGTGTATTTGAGCCTAGAATTTGTGGTAATGACTTTTGGTGCCTCTAGTCACTGCATCCATTGTTTATCCGCCAGTATGAAGGTAAGGGGAGTGTCCTAGTAAGTTTAAAGATGGTGCCGGGGGACTCCCTGTCACAAAGTATAGAGTTATAAATATGCATTACAGCTTTACGACCACCCCCAGGCGTCTGTAGGACCTGAAGAAGTAATGGCTAGGGGCTGCCATATCCCCAATGTACTGTTGTTGGTATTGTACTACTATCACTCCCTACACACAGACAGTGTCACCACACTTGACTGGTATACACATTAGTTTTCTTTGGTAGCAATTCAGTGCTGTTTCCTGGACGCTCGTTGGGGTATTAGCCCATAAAGGGGTGTTCGATGACTGTGTTTTACTTAACTTACTTACTTAGTATTGTTAGTTTGCTCACTGTTTTAAAAATGAAATGCAATTTGGTGATTGAAGGGGTTGGCTGGATCAGATGGGGTAGTGGGGACGGGGTGATGCTTGGTATGCTTTTTTGAATGTGTACAATTACAGGGCTGTGCTCATTACTAGGGCAGGGACACAGTACCTGTTAATGACCTGGAAAGTGTGGGGGCTAGCTGGCTATGTGAAGCGCTATAGAGTACACCAATACCTGTAGAGAAGTAAAATACAGGTTTTGCTCCTACAAGAGACACATTTGACCACCCCAGACCTTGAAAGCATGGGTAGGTGATGACATGACACACTAGTGGGGTCTGCAGACTCCTGATATGCTGGAGGGATTCTTATCTGGGTTGCACCGGGACACTGCTGGAAGTGTTACACACTAAGGTAGACCTAGAAGAGAGATATGCAGTGCTGGAAGGGATTTTAGGTTGTCTCCCTGTCTCCTTTATTTCACTATGTGCTCCCAACACTAATCAGGCACACTTTCTGCACTCCCTCACTCCAGCCTTGGTCCACAATGCCATGGCGCCTTGCTATTGGGGGGATTTTAACCACGTACCAGACCTAGTCTTCGATTGCTCCCGCCCACCAGTACAGGGAGCACTCTCACAACACCTCACACACTGGGTCACCCACATGCAGGTGAAAGATGCACGTGATAGATGCATGACACAACCTACACCCTCTGCTCATGGAATATTATTTCTACTCAGGGCTAAATGACCTACACACCAGGATGGACTTATCTATTCCATCTTGGAAGCACTCACAAAAGTCACCCGGGCCAAGAGTTTAGGACGCACCACTTCAGACAATTGCAACGAGCCCACAACATCTAACCCTGGCATAGAATGGGACACATTTAACATGGCCCTGCTTGGATACGCAATTAAGACGGCGTTCAGCTGTAGGATGGTGCTGCGTGGGGAATTACATACTCTAGAAATGGATAGCTACAAATATGAGCTGCTGCTCCTAGGTGACCGGACAGGAGCTGTCCACTAGCGTGAGTGCAACTCGCCCACAAGGCAACTTTGGAGCAGCTGGGAAGAGTAGACTATAAGGAATACCTGACTAGAAAACATGTGGACGGTGACAAAGCTGGCATGCGTTTGGTCTTGCTCCTCTGCTCCAATACACTCAGGGTCCCTATCACCGCTATTCCTGATGAGACGGGTCTCATACTTAATATCCAGGAAGACATTAACACTGCTTTTCATGCTTACTACGTTGAGCTCTATACAGCCCCATTCCAGGGAAGTGAAACCCCAATTGGGTTGCTCCTGGACACCTTACATTTCCCATATCTCCAGGCATCACAATGGGCAGACCTCAAAGCCTCTCTCTCTATAACAGAGATCATGGATACGATCAAGCAAGTGGCATGGGGAAAGCCCCCAGGAGTGGATTGCTGGCCAGTGGAGTTTCACGCTGCTTTCAGGCTCAAACCCGCCCCCACATGTTGAAGGTGTTTAACTCAGCCTTCTCAATCAGCATGCAACAACCCTCACTTCGTGAGGCAGCTCTGGCGGCCCTTCCTAAGCCAGACTGGACTGCACTATTGTTGGTATCCTATCATCCCCTCTCCCTATTCAACACAGACTACAAGATCCTGGGGAAGGTGTTGGATAACCGACTGATCCCCATAGCACAGCATATAGTGCACCCTGATCAGAAAGGGTTTATTCCCAGGAGGAATACCTTTTTAAACCTGCGTCACCTGTTTTTGCTGATTGACTGGGCACTGTCGTTTGGTATTAACCCCTGAGCTGCATCACTAGATACAGAGAAGGAGTTCGACACCCTTCGGTGGAAATATTTGACTGAGGTCCTTCAGAGGATTGGGAAAGACCCCAAGTTTCTTTGATGGATTGCTTTACTCTACAACACCCCGCTAGCATGGGTGAAAAGTGGACATTTCATATCCAACCCATACACCATTCAGCGTGGCTCTGGGCAGGGTTGCCCCCTGTCTCCAATCATCTTCACGTTAGCTATGGAGCCCTTCGTATGTGCACTCCAAGCATGTGCCTCGGACTGGGGAATTCGGGCCGGTGACAGTTGGCATATTATCTCATTATATGCAGTTGATGCTGTAGTATACCTAAGAGACGGTACTCCCTCAGCTTATGGAACTCTTGTGGCAATTTGGAGTTGCATCCGGACTGAAGGTGAACTTTGACAAGTCCCAATTGTTGTTGCCAACAGCTCAATTGGAGCCACAACAGAGAAGGCATCTCCATCCCCACTCGCCTGGACATATGACTCCATTAAATACCTGGGCATCAGGGTGTATCATTCTAAAAGGATTTGACAGATGGCAATAGGGGTAGAGCCCTTAGGAATGCAGTCATCCCTTCTGTTCCGGACATCTTTGCCACTCTCACCAGCAGGTAGAATTGCCATTTCTAAGATGCTAATCCCCACCAGGCTATTATACTTCTTCTCTGCCCTGCTGGTGCTGCTACCAGCCAGAATCTTTAGGGACCTCCGAGCGTTCCTCAGTGCATTGATATGGGCAAAGGCAGACAAAAAGTAGCATTTGCTAAACTTTATGCTCCCTTGAAACTGGGCAGACTAGGCGTCCCTAATTATGAGCATTATTATGCAACTGCCCAGCTCCAATGGCCCATGCGGTGGCTTGCAGGCCAAAATTTGTTGGAAATTTGATACTGGTCTGGTGAAGCAATGCCACCCTGGGTTCTGCAGTGGTTACTCGGTTCGGAGATGGAGATACCTGGGGACAGGGGAAATGCCCTAATGAGGATGGCCAATTCCTGCAGGACCAACTATGTGTCTAAGGCATGAGTTATCCCTCCATATGCACCGCATCTACCCCAATGGGGGGTATCAAGGTGTCATGAGTTACAGACATGACCTGACGCAATGGCATGGTGCAACACGGGTCTCACTGTCTGGGGCGACCTATTCACAGATAAGATTCTCAGCACATTCGAGAGTCTGGTGGATGATTATGGGATATCTAAAGGCTCTTTCCTTATTTACGCGACACTCACAAAATACTTGCATGTGAATTGGCATAAAACGCATTAATAAAATAGAGATTTCAAAATACGAAATGTCTACATTTCAGATAGGGATATTATTGTTAGGGTTACAGCCATGGTTAATTCAGAGACTAGGGCAGAGAGTACAAGTGGGATAGAAAAGGGTGCGGTATTAGCCCCATCGGGTAAACATTGATTTTGAGGACTGCAGTATTTACCAGCTGCAAGATATATTTTCTATTCTTAGTTGTCCTCTGGAAAATGAGGAACTACCTGGGAAATTTGGTGCTTTCTATATCAAATTCATTATATGTAGGAATTTCGTGCATACTCCCCCAACATGCCTGTGCCATTCCCAAGTAAATTTCGTAAGGTTTGACATGCTAAACTTTATCATGGGAAATAAGAGGGGTGCAGTGTTTACCAAAGCACTTGGATTTTCATTCTTTGTAAAAACACTTCTGCATGTGCAGGGATGGGAATTTAACGTCCACTTGCAGTCAAGAGAGTCACCGAGTACTACAATAGGTAAAGAAATGGATGAATAGGTTGGACTGCCTTTATTGACCATTATTTTGTGAAGGAATGAAAACTAAGCCATTCATCAAGGTCAGACTGGAACACAAAAAACAGATCCAGGCATCGAAATAAATGTGGCCGCCATTAGCGAATCAGGCATCAAAAAAGTGGGGTACATTTGCAAATTGGGACAATTTTGAACTTGTAAAGATAAGCTGTACACGTGTTTTGCAAGGTATGGGAGATGCATGAATTTGTGCTTGCTGCAAGGAGAAATCAACAGTAAAGAAGCCAATAGGTTTCTCCTATGCGCAGTCTATTGGTGCTCTTGATGCTTTCTAAAGATGTTGAACTGCAGCGCAGGCTGGTATGCAGCATGGCTCAGAAAAAATTAAAACAAAGTGCTATGGCACAGTCAGTGTTGACCGCACCGTAGTGCTTTGTTTTTATTTTAAGCATCCTGCACAGCAGCTTGTGAGCTGTACCACATCTTTACAAAACATTAACAAAGCGAAATAGCTTCAGGAAGAGTGAATTCCTGAGGTGACATCCCTATTTGGCCTGTTATTGCCTGGGAAGGTCTCGGGCCAGATTCCTTGCCTACATTTCTCCTCTTCCCCTGCCCTCCTTTCTAGCAAACTGCTTTGCCTTGGAGTCATGCTGAGTACATTCCCACTCAACAGCTGAGCATCTTCTTCAGAGAAGAGAATATTCGTCAGGATGGCACCCCCCAGAGACCAAGGACTAACACTTGGCTGGTCACAGCCTTGCTTGGGTTCGACCCCTTTGACTTGATGGTGGTTTTCTGCTTCCAGTTAGTTACACCTCTGCCACTCGTTGGTGAACCTCACAGACTTTTATTAGACCTAGTAGGGTGGAAACCACCTCCCTGTGGGCTGCACCTCGGCCACTGACGGTTGGATTCCTTAGACTCTCACTTCTCTGGAGGTCTTGAGAAGGTCTGTTTTCCAGTGGATTGCATCCCACCACTCCTGGTTGAACCCATAGCCTTGCACGACAGTTGGCTGTTAGGATGCAACAATTGATGATCTCGAACCTGAGGTGCCTAGATGTGTGATTCATTTGATATAACATTACAGAAACTTGAACGTGATGGCGAGAAGACTAGAAACATATTGCGATATGACTCCAACATTACACTATATGGTTGCTAGTTTTATTAAATCACATTGAAATATTCTGGCTCATTGTCTGTACATGGAAAAGTAATTGAAATTAAAAAATTCAGGTTCAGGGAACAAAAGTCATTTGAGCAAAAACTCACAATTGTTTGGCCAGAGTTCAAAGTGGAGGTTAGAACCATGGTCCTCGAGTTACAAACAAGTCAGTAACTTAGCCACAAGAAAAAACTGTTGCCTCTTTTCTTTCATTTATAAGCAGGTATTGCCTTTGCTATTGTCGTAATGGCAGAAAATGCTACTCCAAAAAGGGCTTTTGTTTTTATGTCCAATGCTTGTCAGACACATACTGCTTCTCATTAGTCCCAGAAGGCGAAAGTTGATCACTTAATATAAACATAGCAACAGAGCCAGGGGGCGAATGTTGAGGTCTGCTGACCATCATAATCTTGAACTCTTTAAAGATCATCGATACACGTGGGCGTACCAAGGGACTTATTTCTAATTTATAAAAAAAAAAAAAACATAATGTATGAAAACAGGATTGCAGGGTTAGCGGGTTTAGCTTGCAGCAGAGGGAATCGGGCGACCTGCTGTACAGGGCTCTCATTACTCAGATAGGATAGGTGCTTCTAGGGCTCTTTCTCATGCCCTTTTTGGAGCACACTGCATATGTTAAACATGTGTTGCAAAAATATATTAGTCTAGAGCCCAGATGATATCCAATATTAGTTTATTGAACGTATGTTACCTTTCAATGCAAAATGGTTAAACAAATCCTAATTTGCAGATAGTCAAATATGCTCCGCGAAAATCATGTTTTTTGTGACCTATCTGCCTCTGGGAATCAATGGCAGAGCTAAAGATATTCTTAGCTAGAAAGTCACCAAGAAGTCCCGTCCTTTACTCCTATCCAAATGTATTCAAGAAGGCGTGTTTAGGTATAAAATAAGCCCTTTTTCTAATTTTCATCACTTCGGTACACTGGGGCCTGCTAGTTTTCTCTGAAAAAGTTAGCTCGACCAAACTGCGTAAAATGTTGTTTTTGCACTCATGTGGTGCAAATGCAGTGAAAAACTCAGTTACGTATTTTGAAAATGCTATTGTAAAATTGCACCTTTTCAGTCCCCACTTCAGAGAGGCTGGTTGGTTCTTTACGATGCTTATGTCTGTTGCTCTACAAATATATGCACGAGGGACATATTTTTCAACGTCCTCTTGGCCACCATGTTTCTAACGTAGACAAATCGAAATTAATCAGCCTTTGCGAGGTTCCGCGCACTCATTGACTAAAGAAATAAAAAGGTTTAACTTCACCAGCTGCGCTAGACTTAAACAAACAAATTCGGATTTTTCCCAGTTTTAGGGCTGTTCATTTTTAATCTCTGATTACCGATGACAGGATGTTCGCAGGCACAGCTGCAGTTAGTCTTACCAGAGGTCTGTTAAGCAGCACAGGTCACTACAGATGTGGTGAGTGAGGAGTTCAAGTTCACTAGACGTTTAAATGAGGAGCATGAAAGGGAGATAGACGTTGAGCAGTGCTGCCAAGATTTCGCTGAAGTTAAGTTTCTCGGCTACAAAAGATATGACCACAACAAAGTGTAAATGAAAAGGTCATGGCCAGCTCATATCTTCAAATGAACCGGTGGATTAAAAGACCAATATTGGTCCATTCAAAGGAATCGCAAGGATTGTTGCTTTCCCTAGAGAAAACAAGCAATGGCAAAGCTAATCGGTTTCGCCTTTGGGACCTATAGATCTGCCACAGCTTTTTAGCAATGCTATACAGAATGCAGGAATGCGCACCTACAAAATGATGTAGGTGCCATTTTTTAAAATGTATCAATCCACGATAAAACGGAAAATAATTTAAAAAAACAAGCATTTGCAATGCAACGGGGCACGCGTTTGCTATCGTTAGAGGTATCAGTGTTGTAAACTCCTAAACGGTCTTTTCTTGCCATATAAACTAATAATGAAAAGTAAAACAGTTTCACATATGTGAGTCTATGATCGCCACGAGTGTGAAGGAGACACAGAAAAGGAAACAGAAGTTCGCTCTCAGTCAAACTTATTGGCAAAAGTGCAATTATACATGTAACCAGCAAAAGTGAAATTATCCTTGTAACAGGGTCGATGTCATGCAAAGCGCTCGACTTTAGCCCAGCGAGAACGTGCTGCGCAGGAATTGAAAAGATAAAGTAGACCAGAAACCAGCTGAAAACACAGAGCCTCGTATGTTTTCAGTAGTTTAACGGTGCGCTTGAGGACGTCTATACACCGGAAAAGGCATGATGTATGCATGCCTTTCACAAATGGAATCAATCAATTTGTAAAAGGCAAGCCCACAAACTAATGAACGATACGGGCGGGATATGGACGGGTTAGAAGTCCACATAGAGATTACAACATGGTCCAGAGCGCTTGCGTGCACACTCCACCCTAAAAATGGAATTAAAGTAGCTGAAAAGTGTTTTTTAATGCAGAGGGGTTGGTGGCAATTTGCTGCCTGGTCCTCCAAAAACTTGCTGAATAATTAAAAGTACTAAAAACAAAACAGGGCACAATTGATGGGAGTAAGGACAAGGCAACAGGGAGTGGGTGGGGGAGGTGAAAAGCAGCCCACATTGGAAAAGCAATTGAGAGGACAGAGAGAAGCACATGACAGACAAAGCAAGACAAACCACTGGATAGATTGGTAAGGGACATAAGCACACAAGACATAGCTTGCAGCCTATAAGGGAGATAGCATTTTGGCATTTGAGTATTTGGGGGGTACAGGAGCACAAGAGGCAGCAGGCAGCTGAAAACCACCTGCAGTCTCATACAGTGCTAAGACAAAAACAAATAGCTCCCTAAAAGTGAGCAGTGGAAGTACAGAAGCCAGACAGTCAGAGAGATGCTAAATAGACTACGCTCCAGGGAATGGATGAGTACAAGAGGACAAGCTGCAGTGAAAAAGAAGCAATGAAATGAAAATGACGAACAAGCTACTTTACCTTCAGTAGCACTCTTCCTGGTAGATACTCTATTTAACCGCAGATTTCTCACCTTCAGAATATCTTCAGACGCAATGGCTGGATCCGGAAGGTTTTTAAGCATAGCATGCGTGCGCCAATTGGAAGTATTGTGCTGCTCAGTGTCAAGTCTACTTTAGCCTAAAGGTGATGACTGCAGCTGCATAGGCACCACTCAAGCAGGCTGATGCCTGTTTCTTTCTGGATATTGTCTGTGCCCTGAAACCCGGAACCCAAAAGTAACCAATTGTGCCAGCGTGCAGATCTCTAAATTGGGACTTTTAAGATGTGAAAGGAGCCATTCCACAGAATGGGGAGGCAGGATAGTGATGAGAAATGTATGGATAGATAAAATACCTACCAAAGGTAAGCAACGTGTTCTTCTAATTGATACTTCTAACTGCAGATTCCCCACCTCTAGAATAGTCATCAAAGCTTTACCTCCCACAGTTATAGGTTTGATGAATGGCTCAGACCAAAAAGTCCTGCAGGATCAAATGGTCAAAATGCAATTTCCATTAGACCAAGCTGTCATGGCAGCAGTGCTTTAGAAACATGTAGACTGATGGTCACACTGCCCCCTGACAGATAACCAGTGCAGATGCTCTGCGGGCCAACAGAGTGGTAGTAGCCTTGGCCCTAGTGGAATAGGCCCTCATTCTTTCTGGAGGCTGCTTCTTTGCCATCGCATAGCAAATCTTGAACAGAGGACTATCCACCTCGATAAGGTCCTCTTTTGCACTGCCTTGCCTTTCTTTACCTCAGAGAACACCACAAAGCGTTGATCATCCACTCAATAGTCTTTGGTGCTAACAATTTGAAGTGAGGGCTCTTTTGGGGTCCTAATGATGGAATCCCTCCTCATCTTTTGAGGGTTAGGAGGGGGCAAAGAACATATGGAAAGTGTTGGACTGTCTGACATAAAAAGAGGTCAAAGCCTTCGGGAGAAAAGCTGCTCCGATCCTCAGAACCAACATGAGCTTGAAGTTCACTCATGCAATATGCTGATTTTATCACAATCAGGAAGACCATCTTCAAGGTCAACAGATGTAGAGGACAGGTTCGTAATTCCTTAAAGGAAGTACACATAAGAAAAGTAAGGATCATGTGAAGGTTTCACTATGGCATTACAAAGGGCTTTCAGGGAAACATGGCCCAAACATCTGAGAAAACGCATCACAACAGGCAATTTAAACATGAATGGTTGGTCCGGTAATTTAAGAAAGGCCAAAAGGGCCAACCAGTAACCTTTAACAGTGCCACTGTAAATACGTTTGGGAACAAAGATGGAACAAACATCCAACAGTTTGGTTTGTAACTTGCCTGTGTTACAGGTGCCACACCAAGCCACAAACGGGTGCCACCTTCTGGCGTACACAGATTTTGTAGAAGGATGCCTTGCTGCCAAGATGGCATCCACTACTTTGAGAGGAATATCAAATGTAGTTAACTGCCTCTACACAATTTCCATGCCTAGAGATGTATACTGCAGACAGCTGCAAGACTGTTCCCTGCTGCTGCAACAGAAGGTATTTTTCAAGCAACAGTCAGATCGAGGGAGAGATGCCCTTGTCCAGATGTTCCAGGTACCACGCTGTAATAGCCCAATCTGAGGCCACTAAGGTGAGTTGGGCCCAGTCATTCTCAATCTTCTTCAGAACTCAAGCAATTAAAGGTTGTGATGGGAAGGCATAGAGGGGTCCCGAGCTCCACTCTTAGCGGAATGCATCTCAGAGAGAGAACCTTCTTGGGAATTCAAATTCAGGTGTTGACACTGCGCATTCTCGGTGGTGTCAAAGAAATCGAACTAGTGCTCTCCCCATTTTCAGAAGATGTCCAGCACTGCCTCAAGGTGCACCTGATTGTGAACCCCAGTGAAAAAAAGAACCTGGGCCTGTGTGAGCATCTTGAATATGTCCTTTCATAGGAAGAGATTGAAGATTAAGATTGAGGGGTTGAGGAATTAAAAGAGAGCGAAGGCCTCCACCCTTCTACAGTACTAGGAAATAACAGGAGTAACACCCAGTTCTGATTTCTGAGGCCGGTACCCTCTCAATAGATTCTTTCTCCAAAAGAGCATGGACTTCTTTCAGCAAAATGGACAAACGGTCCCCCAAAAACCATTCTGGTGTAGATTGGATGAAAAGGAATGGCATGGCATAGCCCCTTTGGACTATCTACAGGATCCACCTATCTGATGTTGTCACTTGCCACCCATGAAGAAAATGAGTGATCCTGCCTCCCATGGATGGTCATGTGCCACTGTGGGCAAACTAAAGTAGCTTAGTGACTGCTGCCAGATGGATTAGTCAGATTGTTGTCCCTTTTCTCCTGATTGTTGTCTTCTAGATCCCCTAACCCAACCCTGAAAGGACTAGGGACCGGTTGGTGGGATGGTGGGTATATTTAAATTGCCTGAAGACAAAGCCACTGGCAATGCCTCAAAAGGAGCAAAGTTGTTGTGGATACTGCCTTGCAGTTATGGGGTGGCAGTGGGAGAATGCAGTTGCTCTGCTTTCTTTAAAACACTCAAGGGCAGAGTTGGCCTTTTCACCAGACCATCGAAAGGCATATTCTTAAGTGACACCTGAATGCCACCCGGAAAGCCAGTGGATCTCTTCCAGGCATGGTGCCAGAGCACCATGCTAGCAATGAGTGCTCTGCCCCAACACTCTTTCATGTCCAATCCTGAATAGAAGAGGTCCGCATCCTTACCATCCTGAATGGCCTTTGCCAAATTGGCTCTGAATTCCACTGGGATCACCAGTAACATTTCTGCAAGTGACCCCCATAATGTGTGGGGGTATCAACCCAGCAAGCTGCTGGTGTTGACTGATGAAGCTAGCAGAGGAAAACAGCCTCTTTTCAAATGCCT
Organism: Pleurodeles waltl; assembly: GCF_031143425.1. NCBI lineage: Eukaryota > Metazoa > Chordata > Amphibia > Caudata > Salamandridae > Pleurodeles > Pleurodeles waltl. The sequence goes on along the minus strand of NC_090438.1, from coordinate 621,807,111 downwards.
CAATTCTCTTTAACTCCCTGTAGGGCTGTAGGGAAGGAATTAGGGCTAACTCTGATGCTGGACATCTGAACCACAAGGCTCTCCAGAGTAGGATGCAATGTGAGAAAGCCAGGATCACCAGTAACTGGCCTAAGGCAATGTGTCCTTTGTCTGCTCACTGGAAGACAAGAGCACGTTTTGGACACAGTATGTATGAAAGTGTCAGTTAGGTAAGTAGTAAGTAAGTAAGACAGTTAGTAAGTCAAGAGGATTATCTTGGTTGCAAAACCTTTGTGAGGACATTAGTTTTTACTTTGAAGGCAGTTGTAAATTTAGGACTTCAGCTGCCCTTCTAATTAGCATGGCAAATGAAGCAGACCCCTTTGTGGAAGGATGGAAGGACTAATAGAGGAAACTAATCCTGTTTCAGGGAAAGTATCCAGCCTACTGGTCAACTGAAGGTCTACATCAAAGTTGTCATCTTATTGTGAGAAAAGTTCATCCCCACTACCACCATCATCATCAGAGGCTGACTGGCTCTGGTCACAGTCTAATGAAAGAGTTGGTGGAGTGCTGGGCGACGGCTTCTAGGCAAAGGTAGTGTCTTGTCAGAGCTAGAATGAATGGGGCTTGGATACGTGGGAATTGAACTCGTATGCATCTCTGGCTGATGTAACAATGGGTTCAATTCAGAGTGGGATAGAACTATAGGTTCAATGTCCTCTTCGAGCATTAGTACCAGTGTGGAAACAGAAGGAACTGGCAGGGATCATAGTTTTGGGTGGGAAATTGGATCTGGAGACAGAGCTGAATCAGAAAAGGGTTTGGGAGGCACAGCCAGCAACAAGGGCGGACCTTTCAGCAGTAACCAGGCTGTAGGCCGTCAAGACATGAAAGTGCACCAGAGGGAGCCAGAAAGATGCAGAAAATGCAAAGAATTGCCTCCTTGAATGCCACAATTTGTTACAGTGTTCCTGATAGCCTTGGTTGCAGAAGGAGGCCCTAGGAGTGGACCAGCAGAAAAACTGCAGGGCTCCTTGACATTCTTGTGACAGAGTGTGGTGAGGCTGGGAAGAAGCTCACTTGGACATGTTGTGCATCATTTCAGATTTGTACATATCAGAAAACTTGAAACTTGGCGGGTGATAAAGATCTATCAAGGAATCAGTCCTGAGAGAGCGAGGGGGGTCTGTGTCCTTGACTTAGAGCAGGAGCATCCTTTACATGACTTTCATCATTTTCTGGCAACATATAGTTTGACTTCCTGGTCCTGTTACACCTTCATATTCATTAGGGTGCACTCCCAATACAACGTGGAGTTGTGAGAGATAAACCTCATGGGAATCCATCACAGACATTTGCTTGTGACAGTTCCTACAAGGAAGGGATCACTTAGGCCACAGTGATGACAGGAGGTCCAGGTAAAAACAGCACAACTAGTAGCCCCTCAAGGTGATATTATTTATTTGCATATTGTAGGCAATGTTAAACTAATGCTCCTTTTTCCACCATCACTTTCTACAAATCTTTTCAAGAGGGAGATTACAGAACCTTACTGCCAAAAGAACCTGTTTCATTATTTTCTTTTTGAATATAAAAAAAGAAAACTGTTTGGGTCAGGGATCCATCATGTTGACGGGGCCCTGCACCAGACAGCGAAATGTATTGTCAGGAACCACCATGACAACAGTTCATGGCAATGCCTTATAAATGACCTCCAGCATGGCAATCATTTTTAAATCTGGCATGTGGTCCTTCCACCAGGGTGATGGAGTAATTTACCCTGTTGCCCTGGTGGAACAACGGGCCTTCCACCAGGAAATAAATCTGGCCCTGAGTTACTTCTGCATCAGTTGTACCAAGGGGGAAGGGAGAGTTCCACAGCACTTACTTCTTGTAGGGACACGTTATATCTGGCTGAAAAAAGATGAATTTTGATCAAGGAGACCAATGGCATTAACTTGTCCAAAGTGAAGTTAAATTAGCAGGAGATGAATACATCCTCCCAGAGGCTCATCTCTGTCTTGAACAGGTCCTCAGATTAATAGATGCCTTTGATACATAAATATATATGGAAACAGACAGAAGAATTTGATAAAGACATATCTGACAAGCCTTGGGTTAAAATATGGTCATGGGCTGCAAGCTTCTCTATATATTCACAATATAAAGAAAGTACATAAAAACTGTATTTTCAAAGGCGCATGACAAAGAACCTTTAAACTCTATATGTGACAGTCTGGACATCTATAGGATGGGAGGCCAACAACCAGGTTATACATTACATTTGAGATGGTCAAGTAGCAGAGTCGTTGTCTTCTGGAATGGTTCCCTCAGTAACAGTAGCGGTATTGCTGATGTTTTGATCAGGTACCAATGCTTGAAGGGGTTGTAGAGAAAATAAAATGTTATATGCTAAATGTTATCCTTGTCAGGAATGACTCAAGTGGGTAGGTGGCAAGTGTGAGTTTATTCACATGTTAAGTAGGAGCCACCTCTTCACTCATCCCGACGCCTCCAACTTTCTCCATCAGAACACGGGATGAGTCACAGGTGGAACATTAAATAAGGTTCCATTCCGGTTATTACATCAGACTTATCTCCATAACTTTCCCTCTAGATTACAACATTATCTCTTTTTTTGTAAAACAAACATAAAACAAGGAGATACATATCAACTCACATAAAGACTATAGAAAAACTAGCACTAAACTCATACTGGAACATTTTTAACAAATCATAGAACAACCTATGGCCCAGGACACTAGAGCATGTTCATGTCCACATTACTTTCACTATCATATAGTACCATAATTCTAAGTGTCTTGTCTCAACTTCCAAGATACATATATTTCATGGGTAGATCTACGTAAGCCTACCCCAATGGGATCCTTCATTGATTCCTCTACAGGGCGACTTATAGACTCTACTTTCCCTGCTACATTTGTGCAAATCTTCTCTTGGACCTTTACAACCTTAGCAACATTCCACCAATGACCCCCTTCCAGATTATCGCATTGCCACACTTTTTTTCACCCAAGCAGGATCACTATAACTGGCCTCCCTTTTTTCTACAAATGTACTGTTCTTTACATGTCTCCTGGATGAATATCTTGTAGTTTGGTGGACTTTATAATATCATATCTATTCTTCATTCTATTTTGTCCCCGTTAAACTCTTTTCAACATGGCTGTGGCTCCTGTATCCCTTGAGTACTAATTTCTCACTGGTAAAACCACAATATGGATTTAACTGCTTCTTCTGCATCATAATTGTCGTTCCTGGCCCACTTTATGCAGTCCCCTACCACTCTAGTCATCCTCTCCACTAACCCATTGATTTGGGGATAATAAAGTGAACTCTTAAGATGTTTTATACCTGATTGTTTCAAGAATCTTTCCATTTCATAATTGACCAATTGTACACCATTATCAGAAATCATGGACTCTGGGAAGCCTTCCCTCATGAAAATGTCCTTCAAAAACTTCTCAGAATTGCAAGCGGTAGGTGTGGAAAAAGCACACTTTAGGCCATTTACTTTGGTAATCTATCAGTACAAAAGCATAGCGTAAGTTGTAAGAAAGAAAGTTAAATGGGCCTACGATGTCAATTCCAATTTTCACCCAAGGTTTCTCAGGAATAGTTATTGGTTGTAAGGGGGGGAGGTGCTGTGACTTTAAAACCCTTATCAGCTTTGCTACACACAACACATTCTTTAACCACTGTATCCACTTCCTTATCCATAGAGGGCCACCAATAATGTTCTCTTAATCTCCGCTTTGTCATAGTTGCGTCTAGGTGTCCCTCATAAGCATTTTTGATCCCCACAGTATGAATGTCATATGGTGGATTGCATTTATCACACCTCATTACCACCCAACTTCTATAGAAATCTCCTCAGCGAATTTGCATTATGATTGTACTTCGGCATTCAGATTTCTATCTTTTGGCCAGCCATTTACCACAAGCTCTTTCACCTTCACAAGAACCTCATCTTCCCTTTCTGCTTCCTTACACTCGACCTTATTACATGCTTTATTTTCTGATATATCTATAAGTGCTACAAATCAGTCTTCCTAATCTTTGTCCAAATTTATCTTGTCAGGTTCATGAATAGGTGATCTTGGCAGGAAATCAGCTCTTATGTTATTTTTACCAGGAATGTGTTTTATCTCCATGTTATACCGTAGCAACTTCATAGTTAATCGAGCCATGCGTGGTGTGGTGTATCTGACCTTGTCCCCACTTAAAATGTACACAAGTGGTTTGTGATTGGTTTATATAACAAACCTACTTCCCCATACATAACTTCTGAATTTTTCACATGCCCAATAGCACACTAGTAACTCCTCTTCAATAATTTCTACCTTATGGAATACCCTTGATGCATAGTAAAGGATAACTTCTCTATGTGGCAAATCTTGATTTAAGACAGCTCCCAAACCATACTTACTAGCATCCACAATGATAGTACAAGTTACCTGCTGATCATAGGCACTCAGCACTTTGGCATTAGTCATTTCTGACTTATCTAAATCAAAATTGTCTTGGCAACTATTGTCCAAAACAAATGTAACCTTGTTTTAAATTCTTCAATCTGGTGGTATATCGAGAAATAAACCTAGCATAAAATTCACATTACCTTATAAAGAATTGTAATTGGTCTTTGTTTTTGGAACTGGGACACACTATCACCGCATTGACCAGGCCTGGTCTTGGACTAATACCTTCACTGGACATTAAACGCCCCAAGAATTCAATGTTTCAGTTCCAACACTCTTGTTTTTTTTTTTTACTACTACCCCATTCTCTTCAAAGATGTGCAGTACTCACCTGAGTACTTTATCATGTTCTTCTAGGTGGTTTGCGAAGATCAATACTTCGTCCTGAAAAACTAGGAACCCCTTGAACATTTCCAATTTTTTCTAATAGGTCGCTAATGAAACACATCCACCCAAATCTCCTTATTGAGACTCCTCAAGTCAATGCACAAGCACATGTACCCATTACGCTTGCGCTACAACAATGGGTGAAAGCCATAAACTTGATTCAATAGGTTCAATCACTCCTTTCTTTTGTAACTTCTGTAGCTCTTGTTTAAGATCTTCCCTCAAACTGAATGCTATCAACCTAAGTTTATGATTAATAGGAATTGGCCCTTGTTTAACTTTTATTCTGTGTTGGAATCCCAAAATGCATTCCAGATCACTTGAAAATACTTTAGGAAACTTGGGCCAGATGTATGAAAGCATTTTGCAAACGGTGCGAATGCCCGTTTGCGAATGCAAAATGCCAGTTCAGAATGTATGAAATACATTCTGAACGCAATTTTAAGGAATCGCTAAAATAGCGATTCCTCAAAATTGCGACCCTGTTTAGAGAGTCGAAAATTGTGACTCTCTAAATTATAAATCGCAAATAAGGATTCCTTATTTGCGATTTCTTAGCACATGTATGAAGCAATTCCTAAATGCGATTTTGGCATTTAGGAATCGCTAAACATGTGCAAAATAAAAAAATGCATTTAAAATGCATTTTTAAATTGTACATGTAAAGCACACATACCCTTTTGGCATATGTGCACCTTACATGTCCCCCAAATTTTTTTTGGGGTGCAGCAGAGGGGCCCTAGCCCCCCAGCACCTGGAGTTTTGCATTTCCAAATTTGCGATTTCTGGTTCAGAAATCGCAATTTTGGAAATGCAAAAATTTTGCAGATATGGGCCAACAGGACCATAGCTGCGAATGGGGCCGGTATCGCAATTTCCGATTCGGTAATAGCATTTGCGATTTTTAAGAAATTGCTATTACCGAATCGTAAATGTGATACATGGCACTTTGCGAGTCGGAAATAGCGATTTCTTAAAAATCGCTATTTCCGAATCGCAAAGGGCCGTGATGATACATCTGGCCCCTTGTTCTATAGTAAGTTATAGTCAGGCATTGATAACACTTTAACTACCATGACCTGTTTGTTTATTCCTTGTTTTAGCATTATCCCAAAAAGACCCTAATAAAAGCATCCTAAAATATGGAGTCCTTTCACCTCCACATATATTTTACCTTCAATTTTATGCCCTTTGAATTCTAGTACAGACTCAATAAATCCTTTCAGTTCAATTCTCCTGCCTCCATATGACACCAGAGCCCTATCAGGTGGAAACATCTTCCTTTTGTCTCATGTTTTTCTAAATAATTCTGAAGTCACCATAGTTATACCAGCCCCAGAGTCAACCAGTAAATGTAATGTTTCATCACCTACTATAATATCAACATAAGGGTAACGAGAATGACTCGGATCACCTGTGACCACCCCTTCATCAGACACCACAACAATCATGTCTTTAAATTCTTCACCATTTGCTGGTCAATTGCGCTGTTAACATCCACAACACTATTGACTTTTGTGTTTCTGCTTTGCCCATTTTGACACACTTTCACAAAGTAACCAATCTTACCACATTCACAACAAGCCACCATCCTTGCTGGACACCCTTCGGTATCCCCTCCATGAAGGGCATTGCAGCATTTAAAACATGTATTCATTTGTTTAAAAAATTGCTTATACGTACTTTTGTAATCTCTACACACTGGAGTATTGGTTACCACATTAACATTATCAATACCAGTTGGTTGTATAGTGAGTTCCTTTAGTGAAGCCTTTGCCAGTTCAATACACTTTGACACACTAATGACTTCTTCAAGAGAGGGATCTCCCTTAGTCAGTAATTTTTGTTGAAGATGTTTGTCTAAACAATGCCCAATGAACTGGTCTCTGACAAGTTGGTCATGAAAGGCCCCAAATTCACATTGTGAACACAATTGTCCCAGAGCACTTATGTAATCATCAACTTTTCCATTGTGTAATTGTACTCTTTTAAACTTTTTATGTTGCAGTACTACTAAGCTAGGCTGTATGTCAAATCTTATTGTCAATTTCTTTACCTGCTCCTGATATTTGCCTAATTCCTCTTCCTTAGCCAGCACCACATCAGGTAAATGCTTGAATATTTCTCTGTCCTCGAATCCCAAGGAGTGCAGAAGTAAGTATATTTTTCTTTCAGGTCTGAAGCGTGATGCACTTATCACTCCTAAGTATGCTTCAAATGTGACCAGCCATTGTTACCAGGGAACTATGGGGTTGCCAGGAGGCTCTAAAAATGGAGGTGGAGCATTTACAGACTGCTTTCTTGGTATAAAGAATAAGAAGAAAACAGAAAAAGTTCTCTTAACACCCCCAGAGATACAAACAAATGGCCCAGACCAGTTTTATCGAGTTACCATGCATGTGCATGTCAGCATAGATAAACCCTTATAATACCACTTGCATCTTGTATTGACTTTATTGGTGCGCATGTCACTGAACATGTCTCTTATGATGTAGAGTTCAATGTTCCTGACAAGCTTTTATTGAGATAATTGCGGTGCATGACAGCGTAAATAAGAACACTTGGTCCAGAATTACTGTTTGTGATGGTCACGTGACACGCTTTATTAAGGTAAATGCTGTGTATGTGTCAGTGCAAACAAGCACACTTATACCAAAGATCCCGTTTATGCTACTTAATCTTGGTGAGGGTGTCACAAAGCACTTTACTGAATGTGCCTGACTCCTGCTTATGTGTTAATTTTGCCGGGCTAGTAAGGGCATAACTTTGAGCACAACCTTACGTGGCCGGCAAACTCTCACAATTAGTAATAATGGTAATAAATATGTAGGGAATTTCCCAGCTGCATAGTGGTAATGTTGGTAGGCTTATGTTGCTAGTCAACCATAGAATTCATGGCAGTCACATATGACGAGGGGCGCATTCAAGATGCACAGATTAGACTATGTTCAGTGACATCTGGAAAGCGAAGCGCTCGAGACAAAGTGCGAACGGGGCCATTCACAAGTTAATTATAACAATATTTAGTCTTAAATACAGGATGTCGGAAACAGCGCCTGACAGTCGACAAAGCTTTCCGCTTCAAAAGTACATGTCTATCATACGAGTGCCAGCACCACATACCATTTCTGCACCTTATTGGACAGAAAAGCAGGGTTTCAACTGAAACAAAACCGTGTGGGCTCTACAGGTGGCTCCAGACCATTGTCACCAAATTATGTTATCTCCTTGCAAGAACACTCGAGAAGGTAAGTGGTAAGTGTGAGTTTATTCACATGTAAGTAGGAGCCTCCTCTTCACTTGTCCCAATGCCTCCAATGGTCTCCATCAGAACACGGGACGAGTCAGAGGTGGAACATTAAATAAGGTTCCATTCCGATTATTACATCACACGCATCTCCATAACTTTCTCTCTAGATCACAACACTAAACTCAATCAATAACACGTAAACTCATCTCACATCTTCTTCAGTTAGCTGAGTTCACAAAGGGCAAAGATTGCGAAAAAGTTCAGTCCCTTGCTGTGTTGGTTTGGTGGCCCAGACTGTGGAATATCAATGTCATGGAGACAATGTTATCCTCTGTCAATGATGGTATTTGCAATGATGGTGCATTTTACCGTATCTGAGATCCATTAAATAAACATGCCAAAAGAAATGACTGTACTTCCTCCTTGACAATCCCAACAAAGCTCTGGAAAGACTGTATATCTCCTGATTTATGAATGTGATGCCACTCTTTACACTGCACATCATATAAATTTGTTTGGTATACTATTGTCTGTATGCTCATCTCTGCATAGTATTAGGTAAAATTTCTTTATGTGCACTGTTCACACAGCGTAAGTCTTTAAATAAAGATAATAAAATATCAAGATTTACTATCTCTTTGTCATAAACTGATCACAGATTTTTGAAATTCAAATTTTTGGTTTCTTCTATCCCAGTTGAACAAGACAACATTTGGTACAGATGGGAAAGGTGTGAAAAAACAGTGTCATCTTTATTGTAGGAGTAACTGTTCATAAGATGTCTGCATACATACATTTGTATTATTACCATTTCATCAGTAGATTTAGCTGTTGCATTTTTTGAAGAAATGTAATCATTATAAGGCAGGTTTTCTGAATGGTGGTCTCGGGCTTTGGATGTGATGCACGTATCACATGGAATGTGACCTGGAACCACAATTTGCGTGAGATGTGCTCTGGAACCACTATTCACGCTGCTTCAGTAACATATGATAGATTTAAAGCACAACACTAGCAGTTCATACATCTATGGCATCAGTTCAGGCTTTGCGTCCATGTATGTATTTACCCATTGGATGGCAAAAAGAATGAATAATATATCCAAAACTATGCAATGTGTGAGCTCCTGTCAATGTCATAAGCATCCATATTGTTGCTCTTCGGTCCCTGCTACAGGGATAAAGCACAGTTCAGGCGAGAGGCAGGAGTTCGGGTGGGAAATGGCCCTTCGTGGGTTGGAGCATTCATTCGATTAGCCAGTGTTACCCCTTACTTACCCTTTGGTACTGAAGCCACTGCTCCTGCAATCCTCAGTCTCATAAATTAATTGACAACTCTCTCTATTTTTCACTCGCTGTCCTTCACCCTAGCAGTGGCATAGCTTCGGGGGGGGGTGTTTGTGGTGCTACACCCCCTAATTAATGTATTTTTAATGTATAGTTGGGTACAGGTGCTTTCAGTAGGGTATGGTGAGGTGTCTGTCGGATTTCACCTGGGATTTTCGCAGAAACACAGATAATGCACAAACACTCTCTCCCACTTTATGTTTTGAAAGCCTAAAAAATGTTGGTTATTTGACAAAATATTGTGTTTTCTCTCACTTCGTACTACTACCAATTTGCATTTTTCTCCCTTTCAACTGCCACTTAAGCCCCTCTCATGCACCCTGCTTGTCCTATAATGCCCCTGCACCCTGGCTAACCAGCAGCAGATAACTGGCGGTTGACAGGTTATCGATATGCTAAAAGGCAAACCATGCAATGTCACAGAAAAAGTATAATCTGTTTAGGGTTATGCTTTACAAACAGGCCACTAAATCCTCTCACCCAGCATTAGGGTGTGGAGACATAAGGCAACACCATTTTCACAGCAAATCAATTTAGAATGACAGTTGACTCATTTGGCCACACAAGAAAACCTCCAGTGTGAAATAAGGTTAAAGGGATTTATTACAAGCTCAGACTCAAAGTAATGTAGACAATCCTGAAAACAAAATTACAAAGATACAGAATCAACATTCAACAAAACAATACAAAACATCAGTAGAATGATCTGATGTACAGAAAACAAGTGCTGTTCAGCTCTTTAAGGCATTAAGGCAATTCAAAATCATCTGAGCTTAGCTTGCTACAGAAAACCTTACAAATTATCAAGTCAAAAGGTAATGTGCTGGGTTGAACACATGTGGGAAAATGGAAAAAGGACAAAAGAATTTGGTAAAATTACATCGGGGGCAAAAGATGACTAACCGAAGTTGGCAAAAACTATGTAAAAAGGGAAGGCATCAGCATGTCAGAAGCTTGATCAAGACCCTTCTTCTTGGGGTCAGAAGAACATTCTCTAAGTCTTAGCAAAGTATTGTAAAAAATGGAGAAGAGTGGGAAAGACTGACTAAGAATGCTGCTGATCCCAAAGGGGAACTGTTTATTAAAGTCCATAGTGCATGATGATTGTTGATCCATCAGTCCACTTGACTCAGAAGGTGTAATTGACCAATCATAATCAGTCATGGGACATGGAAATGCAACATCAGGAAAGATTCCCATTACCAACATGTAGAAAGCACCCATCTTAGCTCTGTGCGGGTTGAAACAATTGTACACACAGCCCAGTTCCACAGTTCATGAATGTACTGTGCTCAAGGTTACTCTCTCAGGCTCACTATGTGTAAAACAATAGAGCATTTATAACCAAGCTTGCATTTCATGAGAACAAAATCTGAAAAGAATGTTCATGTAAGCAAGAATGACTAAACATTTTTCTACACAGTCAAAAAACAGGGCCTTGCAGGCCTCACTTAGGCTAAGCAAAGTGGATTGAAGTGGCATATTCACTTATGAAATAATGCACATATAACGTTCAAAATATGAATTCAACATTAATAAGCTTTGTCAGTGTTCATGTTACAATTGTTTTAAAATGAAATAACTCTGTGAATACATTGCATTAAGTATGGTGCAGGACTGCAATCTTCAACCTTTGCATGTAACATTTCAATTTAGTGCACACTATTAATTAACACCATACGGATTCACAGAGAATTGTATTAATCAGTTATACGTGACATTTTAGGGCTATAACACCACTCTTTAGTCCTCTACTCTACAATGAATGCACATTAATGTAGACTTTCAATACATTACTTTACAACAAGTCTATTAGTACTTCAATTAACAAAATGCAAAGATTGTCACATATAGATGATCACTGTGATGTCAGGGTTAGCAATAACATGTATGCCACATCATCATCAATGTTCAAATGGTGTGTTATGTCACTCCTGCTACCCTATGTATTTTGGTGAGCTGAGGTCCATGTATTCGTTCACCTTAGATATCCTCTGCACCTATCACCCAATTAAAACCCTGTGACTCATCTCATAGAAAAAGTATAAAGTGTATCATTATATGCAGTGAAAACAGATAGGGAGTTGTGGAATATAAATTAATACATTAGTACAACACAACAATAAGATGTACATCAAAGTAAACACACACATTGGCCCTCATTACAACCCTGGCGGTCGGTGTTAAAGCAGCGGTAACATCGCCAACAGGCCAGCGGTAAAAAAAATAGAATCATGACCACAGCGGAAACCACCAACACATACAGCCACTTTAACACTCCGACCGCCATGGCGGTAGCAACAAACACCGCAGCGGTAACTGCCAACAGCCAGGCGGAAGATAATGTACCGCCCCATTCATTACAACCTGCCCATCCTCCAGCTTTTCCGAGTCGGTACCAATGCCATCAAAAGCACAGCGGAAACAGTGTTCTGAAGGGAAACTACTCACCTCTCGACACTCAAGGAAGAACCAGGATGCCATGGAGCCCAAGCTGCAGGTCTTCCCCATGCTGGTGTATCTGCTCATACACCAGGAGCACCAACGCCAGCGACGACGACCACGGCGAGTACTGAACCTAGCACACAGGGGAGGGGGTGAGGAAAAAGAGAGTGACACACACACACGCAACACGCAACACCCCCAACACCATTCACACAAACACATGCAATAACATTACATATACACCCCATAACCCTCTGGAATAATGCAAGGACAAAAAGAATGGAGTCAAATGAGTGTAATATTAGAAAATATGTTCAGCAATCAAAAACAGTATTTACAATATATACAATATGTACAAAAGGTGGGACAATGCCCACTCAAAATGTCCGTGGCCCACTGGGCCCAAACACATAGGCCAAGCCCCCACTTGACTCCTGCCTCAATACGGAAAGAACACTGCAGGGACATCAGGTCGAAAACACACTGGCACCTCAGGGGTACAGGGAAGGGGGGGCACCTCAGCCGGAAGATGGTACAACGCCACTGCTCCTGGAGGGGGTCCATGCCCACTGCTTGGGTTCTGGGTAGAGCAAAGCAGCAGTCTCTCTACTGGGTGGTTTGCCCACTGCTTGCTCCTGGGGAGTGCAAAGCCACAGTCTCTTTAGTGGGTGGTTTGCCAACTGCTTGCTCCTGGGGAGTGAAAAGCCACAGTCTCTCTAGTGGGTGGTTTGCCCACTGCTTGGTCCTGGGGAGTGCAAAGCCACAGTCTCTCAAGTGGGTGGACTGCTTGCTCCTGGGGAGTGCAAAGCCACAGTCTCTCTAGTGGGTGGTTTGCACACTGCTTGCTCCTGGGGAGTGCAATGCCACAGTCTCTCTAATGGGTGGTTTGTCCACTGCTTGCTCTGGGGAGTGCAAGGCCAAAGTCTCTCTAGTGGATGCCTTCTTCCACTGGTTCGGGAGGGGGCTTTGTGCCCAGTTTGCTTCATCCTGGCAAGGAGGAGGTGAGTGGATGCCTTCTTCTACTGGTTCTGGAGGGGGCTTTGTACCCTGTGATGCAGATCCTGGCAAGGAGGGGGTGAGTGAATGCATTCCTCCACTGGTTCTGGAAGGGGCTTTGTGCCTAGTGTGTTTCATCCTGGCAAGGAGGGGGTGGCTTCCACTGGTTCTTGAGGGGGCTTTGTGCCCAGTGTGCTTCATTCTGGCAAGGAGAGGGTGAGTGGATGCCTTCTTCCACTGGTTCTGGAGGGGGCTTTGTGCCCTGTGATGCAGCACATGGGGAGTGCAAGGTCACAGTCACTCACCTGGGTGTTAGACCCACACCATTTTCTGTGGGCAGGATGCATGACACCCCATGGAGGCAGGACTACAGTCCATCCGTTGGTGGGGACGGCTCTACAGTGGTGGCTGTGCCAGTACTGGTGCTGGTGCTGCCAGTGGTGGGGGGAGACTCCAGCCCTTCCCCTGCAGCCTCGGACGGCTGCCCACTGGGGCTGCTGCTGCTGGCAGTGGTGCTGCTTGCGGCGGTGCAGGTGGCTGTGCTTGAGGCGGTGCAGGTGGTGGTGCTGGCCGCGGTGCAGCTGGCGGTGCTGCCAGTGGTGGGGGGAGGCTCTAGCCCTTCCCCCGCAGCCTCGCACGGCTGCCCACTGGGGCTGCTGCTGCTTGCGGCGGTGCAGGTGGCAGTGCTAGCGGCGGTGCAGGTGGTAGTGCTGGCTGCCGTGCAGGTGGCGGTGCTGGCCGCCGTGCAGGTGGCGGTGCTGGCGGTTGTGGTGGTAGCCTCCAGGCCTTCACCTGGCTGGTGTTCTGTGCCCCTTCCTGGCCTTGGCAGATGGTGGTGCCTCCTTGCTTCTGGCAGCTGGAGTCTTTGACTTGGCCTTGCTGGCTGGGTCTGCCTCCCTCTCCTTGCTTGATGCTGTCCCCTTCTTGCCCTTGCCAAGTGGCGGAGAACCTTCCCAGCCTTGGCAGGTCTGACGGGTGCCTCCTTAGAGCCTCTCACAGCTGCTGAAACCACAGCAGACGTGGACTTGGTGGCTGAGGTGCTGGGCTGAGTTCTGGACACCCTGGCCCGAGGTGAAGGACGGGGGGGGGGTAGGGAAGAAGTCAATGTTGGCTAGGAAAAGATTCTTAGGGACATTGGGGTGGGAAGAGGGTGAAGGTTTGAGAGTGGAGGAAGAGGGAATGCTTGTAGAAGGTGTCAGTCTGCTGTGTTTGGGTGCAAGTACATGAGCTTGATGCTGTTGTGAGGTGGATGGATGTTGGGTGCGTGTGTGCTTGCGTTTGTGTACTTTGGGAGGAGGGGTCTCAGACACAGTGGGAAAGGACACAGGGGACGTGTGCATGGATGTGGGGGTGGTGACTGCCAGTGAGGGGTGTGTAGTGATAGGCGTGATGGAGGTAGTGGTTGAGGATGTAGTGCTTGCAGGTGTGAGTGGAGATGCAACTGAGAGGGAGGTGGACGAGGAGGAGGAGGAGGAGGGGGACACAGTGGAGGCAGTGGATGTTGGTGTGTCTGCATGGGGATGGTGCTTGTGTGAGTGCCTGTGAGATGAAGTGTGGTGCTTGTGTTTTCCTGAAACACACTGTGTGTTGATTTGGGTGAATGCTGGTCTGAAGGTGTGCTTGGGATAGGTTGGGGTTGAGGGGATTGGGGCTGGGTAGAGGAAACTGGAGAGGGGAGGCTGGAGACAGAGACAATGGCTGCCATTAGTGCGGAGGCCAGAGCCTGAAATGCTCTCTGTTGGGCCGCCACGCCAGAGTGAATGCCCTCCAGGTATGCATTTGTTTGTTGCAAATGCCTTTCAACACCCTGGATGGCATTCAGTATGGTTGACTGCCCAACAGTGAGGGATCTCAGGAGGTCAATAGCCTCCTCACTGAGGGCAGCTGGGCTGCCTGGGGCAGGGCCTGAGGTGCCTGGGACTTAGGAGATGCCCACCCTCCTGGGTGAGCGGGCACGGGAAACATGCTGAGGGGCTGCTGGGAGGGTGGTGCTGGTACAGGGGTGGCGGCTGTACCTGTTGTTGGGGTGGACACAGAGGTGCCCACCACCGCCAGGGAGCTTCCATCGGAGGAAGAGTCATTGTCTGTAGTGTCCCCTCCTGTTTCTATCGTGGTGCTCCCCTCACCCTCCATCCCACTGGTGCCCTCACGTCAGTGGATTCGGCCTCCAGGCCCATGTGGGATGCAGCTCCCTCCGTCGCTGGTGCCTCTGCTCCTTCGTCAGATGATGCTAATGCACACAAGGACAGGGTGACAAAACAAGAAGGAGGGGGACAGAGGATACACTTGGTCTATGCCAGCAACAACACTACTGTTGGCTTACACAACACACAGGGATCATCCCTATGCACTAGGCCAAGCACTACCAGTTACAAAGCTAGTCACCAGCCCAAGGGGTACATTGCCCAACTCCATTGGCTGCACACCTGAAACCAATAGGACCCTGCCCAGTCGTAGATGCCCACTAACACTATTGGGGTTGGAGTGCTTCAGAGCCTGTCCAACAAGGGACCTATCCTGCCAGTTCGCCCTGCCCTACGGGCACCCACAGCCCACATCCCCCACCCAGGTACAACCTTAACGCCTGCAAAATCATGATTCTCAATCTGTACTCACCCCCTTGTGGCTGCTGTGATGCCTTCAAGTGCTTATCCAACGCCGGATAGGCAACTGCCAGGATGCGGAACATCAGGGGGGGGCAGGGTACGACGGGCACCCCTTCCTCGTTCGGAGGCCAGCCCCAGCTGGGCCTCTACCGTCTACCTTGCTCAGCATTGGCACATCAACTGACTTTCGTATTCACATACTGTTTCTGTAAAGGGAAAATGCATTTTTATTTTCACATATGTGTGAATATGACCCTCTGCTCACCGTTTTCCACCGTAGAGTTCAACCGGTGAGGATGAATAGGAGATGGAGACATTGCCCCGTGTACAGACCCCTGGTGGATCTGGCAACAATGGAGGACAGACACATTATCCTGACCTACAGACTTGAAAGGGCCACAATGCAAGATATGTGTGCCCAATTGGAGCCAGACCTGATTTCAGCTATCCGCCAGCCCACAGGTATCCCCCCTCTAGTGCAGGTCCTGTCAGTGCTCCATTTCCTGGCAAGTGGTTCCCTCCAAGTGACAGTGGCCATGGCATTAGGGATGTCTCAGCAATGTTCTCCAACGTGTTGACCAGTGTTGTCTTCCCTACTGAAACACATGCGCAGCTGCATCACATTCCCCCAGGTGGAGGATTTGGCCACAGTGAATGCTGACTTTTATGCCCTGGGACATATCCCCAACATCATTGGTGCCATTGATGGTACACATATAGCATTTGCCCCCTCACCCCCGGAGAAGAGAACAAGTGTTCAGGAATAGAAAAAGCTTTCACTCTCTGAATGTGCAGATGGTGTTTGTGGCGGAACAGTACATCTCCCATGTGAATGCCAAGTATACTGGCTCTGTGCATGATGCCTTTATCTTGAGGAATAGCAGCATTCCATATGTGATGTCTCAACTCCAAAGGCACCGAGTGTGGCTAATAGGTGAGCCCATGTCCCCACCCAGTTGATGTAGGTATATGGGTGTGGGGTTGTCCCTAATGGTGAGTGTGTGTCTAACAGGTATCCCTCAATATTTGCAGGTGACTCTGGTTACCCCAATCTCTCATGGCTACTGACCCCAGTGAGGAATATGAGGAGAAGGGCAGAGGAACGTTAGAATGAGGCACATGGGCAAACAAGGAGGATAATTGAGAGAACCTTTGGCCTCCGGAAGGCCAGATTCCGGTGTCTTCATCTGACAGGTGGATCCCTGTACTACTCACCCAAGAAGGTGTGCCAGATCATTGCTGCATGCTGCATGCTGCACAATCTGGCCTTGAGACGCCAGGTGCCTTTAAAGCAGGAGGATGAGCCTGGAGATGGTCTAGTGGCGGTGGTGGAGCCTGTGGACAGTGAGGAAGAGGAGGCAGAGGAAGAAGATGTGCAAAACAGAAGTTCACTCATTCAACAGTACTTCCAGTGACACACAGGTATGACACTGTGACTTCACGTTCCATTGCAGTTTTGTGTTAGACTTTGAACATGACAGCCTGGTTTCCCTATGTTATGGCCACTTACTGTACCCTTTGGCATCTCTATTTTCAGATCTCTGTCCCCGACTTTGGCTCCTGGTGTGTTTACTGCTGCCCACTACAGGTCATACTGTATTTTTGAATTGCAATGTTTACAGCTTGTTAAACTAATACATATTTCAATCATTTGACAGACTCCATACTTGTATTTGTTCCAAGGGTGTTTATTTATGTGCTAATAAGTGGAGGGGGTATTGCAATGGGCTGGGTTGCTGATGGAGGAAAGTCCAGGGTAGACTCCGGTCTATTTGTATCACATATGCATTGTCCAAGGGGGCATAGGAAGTGGAACAATGTCAGTACAAGGTGGACAGGGTGAAAGAGTGTGACACAAGGGTGACATTCAAGAGAGTCTTATTTCCTGGCGAGGGTCTTGGCAATGTTCTCTGGTTTCTGCATGGATCGCAGGGACCATTTGTGGGGTGGTTCTCCTTTTTCAGGGGGTGGGCTGCTGGTGGCCTGTTGGTCCTGTGGCTGGGCCTCCTGTCCACTAGCGTCGGCGCAGGTGGAGGGCTGTTCTTCGGTGTGGCTAGTATCAGGGGCCCATTGTTGTGCCACTGCCTCCCTCATGGTGTTGGCCATGTCTGCCAGCACCCCTGCAATGGTGACCAGGTTGGTGTGGATGTGTTTCAGGTCATCCCTGATCCCCAGGTACTGTCCCTACTGTAGCCGCTGTGTCTCCTGCAACTTGTACAGTATGTGGCCCAAGGTCTCCTGGGAATGGTGGTATGCTCCCAGGATCCCTGCAAGTGCCTCCTGGAGAGTGGGTTCCCTGGGGCTGTCCTCCCCCTGTCGCACAGCAGCCCTCACAGCTTCCCTGTTGTCCTGTGCCTCTGTCCACTGAACCGTGTGCCTACTGCCACTCCCTGATCGGCCTGTGTTTGTGGAGTTGCCTGGGGTCCCTGTAGTGGTGGCCACACTGCTGATTGATGTGTCCTGGGGACAGAAGGATGACGTACTGTGGTGGTGTTTCGTGGGGGGGAGGCTCTGTGGTGGTTTGGGACTGTGGCAGGGTAACCGACTGTCCAGAGGTCCCTGATGGGCCAGGTTGGTCATCGTGATCCAGGCGTGCAGAGCTGCTGTCATCACAGTGGGCCTCTTCTGTGGGGGGACTGGATGTTGCTGGCACCTCCTCTCCGGTGATGTTGAGTGAGGGTCCTGTGGGTATGTAAATGCAGTGTTATTATATCTGCGTGTGCCATCTTGTGCATGGATATGTTTCCCTCTATGGTTGTTATTAGCAAGGCACGTTTGGGTTGTGTGAGATGGTATTGGTTTGGCTAAGTGATTGTCACTAATGTGCATGCTGTGGTGATGGTTGTCCATGCAGGTCTGTGATGGGTGTCCATGCATTGGTTTTGCATGCAGGGCTTAGTATTGGGATGGGTTGGTTGTGATAGTGGGGTATGTGTGAGGTGGTGGAGTGATGGGGGTGTAGGTAGAGGTAGGAGTTTGTGGCGGTATGCAGGTTGGGTGGGGGATATAGTAGTAAAGATTTGACTTACCAGAGTCCAGTCCTCCTGCTACTCCTGCAAGGCCCTCAGGATGCATGATCGCCAAGACTTGCTCCTCCCATGTTGTTAGTGTGTGGGAGGAGGTGGGAGTCCATCGCCAGTCCTCTGTACGGCTACCTGGTGTCTTGCAACCACAAAATGCACCTTCCCCCATAGGTCGTTCCACCTCTTCCTGATGTCATCCCTTGTTCTGGGGTGCTGTCCCACAGCTTTGACCCTGTCCACAATTCTCATTGCCATAGCTCCATCTTCCTTGCAATGGACGTCTGCTGCACCTGTGATAGCTGTGTCTCTACCCGGATGATTTACTCCACCATGACCCTTAGCTCCTCCTCAGAGAAACTGGGATGTCTTTGTTGTGCCATGGGTGTAGTGTGAGTGGTATGTGTGAGGGTGTGTGGGGTGATGTGTTGGGGTGTGTGCTGTGAGGTGCGTGGATGGTGTATGGGTGATGGTGTTATGTGGCTCAGATTCAGTTGGTGTTGCTGGCTTGTCTCTCTCTCGGTTGGCAATCTTTTTTTTTAATTGTAAGGGGTTGTCGGTAGTGTGGGTGTGTGTTTTATATTGGATTGGGTGTGTGGGTGTGGTGTGTGTATGTGAGTCAGGTGTGTGTAGTTTGAATTGTCCAATGTGGTGTAGTTTTGTATGTGTGTGTGTATTTTGAGCGCAGTGGTTTGTACTGCCAATGGTTTACCGCGGTTGAATGACCGCAGCGGAGATTTGTGGGTCATGATGCTGTGGGTGTATTTCTGTTGGTGTAACGGTGTGGGCTTTGGTTCCGCCAGTTTATCACTCGCCTTTGGGCTGGTGGACTTGTGTCACGCACTGACCCTTCTCCTAACACAACTGCAACTTCACCTGCAACAGAGCCCACAAACCTCCTAGGATCAAGACCAACCACCTCCGTTGCATACTCCTCAACACCCGCTCAGCACGCAAGCACGCCATCGAAGTCTGGGACCTGCTCGACTCCACCTCCCCGGACGCGCCCTTTCTAACCGAAACTTGGTGGAACGACTCCTCAGCACCAGACATTGCCCTAGCCATCCCGAACGGATACAAAGTCACTCGCCGAGACCGCACCAACAGAACCGGAGGTGGCATAGCCATCGTCCACAAAGCCACCCTCGAAGTCAAAACCACCCTGGATGACTCCTTCAGCGCCTCCGAACTCCTTCAGTTCCAAGTCCGCACCGACCCCAACACCACGCTCAGAGGAACACTCATCTATAGACCCCCAGGACCCAGGGCACCTTTCAGCAACGCCATCGCCGACCTGGCCAGCACCCACGTACTCGCCTCCACAGACTACATCCTCCTCAGGGACCTGAACTTTCACCTCAAAAACAACAATGACACCAACTCCACCACCCTGACCGAAAACCTCGCCAACCTCGGCTTCTCACAGCTCGTCAACACACCCATCCACACAGCCAGTCACACCCTTGACCCCATCTTCTCCACAAGCAACCACGTCACCTTCAACCATACCAACGAACTCTACTGGACCGACCACCACTGCATCCACTTCACCTTCAAGAAACAAACAGAACACCACCACACCGAACAACCACCTCGCCGTCACTGGGTCAAAGTCACCGAATTTCAACTAACCAACGCCCTAGCCCAGAAACCGCCCGCCAACCCCACCGACCCTGACATTGCGCCACACAACCTCAAGCAATGGATCAATGACTGCGCCAACCGCCTTGCTCCACTCAGAAAACCCTCCAACAACCACATCAACAAAAAAGCCACCTGGTTCACAGACGACCTCCAAACCTCCAAATGCCACTGTCGAAAACTCAAGCAAATATGGCTGCCCGAACGCACTCCAGACAACCACACGCACTCAAGGATGCCACACGCAAACACCACCAACTCATCAGGCTAGCAAAAAGATCCTCCTTCAAAACCTGCCTAGAAAACAACGCCCACGACTGCAAAGAACTTTTCAGTATCGTAAAAGAACTCTCCAACCCAGACGCCACCATCAACGACATCACCCCCTCCCAAGAACTATGTAATGCCCTAGCAACCGCCTTCCACCAAAAAATCACGGACATCCACAACAGCTTCAACTCCCCTCACACTCCGGACGCTCCTACCCCACCCACCAGGAACTTCACCCGCTCCAGCCGACTGACCTCCTGGTCGAACATCAGCTACGACAAAACCCACAAGACCATGAACTCCATCCACTCTGGATCACCATCAGACCCCTGCCCACGCCACATCTTCAACAAAGCAGACACAGCCATCGCACCACACCTACCCAAAGCCATCAACATCTCCTTAGAAACTGCAAGATTCCCGGAAAGCTGGAAACACGCCAAAATCAACGCCCTTCTCAAGAAACCAAAGGCGGACCCCAAGGACCTGAAAAACTTCCGGCCCATCTCTCTTCTCCCTTTCTCGGTGAAGGTCATCGAGAAAATCATCAACACAGCTCACTCGGTACCTCGAAGACAACAACATCCTCGACCCCTCCCAGGCCGGCTTCAGACGCAACCATAGCACCGAAACCGCCCTCCTCGCTGCCACAGATGACATCAGAAGCCACCTCGACAATGGAGAGACATCAGCCCTCATTCTCCTAGACCTATCAGCCGCCTTTGACACCGTCTGTCACCACACCCTAAAATCCCACCTCCATGCAGCAGGAACCAGGACCAGGCCCTCGAATGGACCACATCCTTCCCCGCCGGCAGAACCCAAAGAGTCCGCCTGCCCCCGTACCAATCCAAAGCCTTCAACATCATCTGTGGCATACCCCAGGGCTCATCCCTCAGCCCGACGCTGTTCAACATCTACATGGCCCCCCTCGCACAAGTGGCCCGTCAGCACAACCTCAAAATCATCTCCTACGCCGACGACACCCAACTCATCCTCTCCCTCACCAAGGACCCGCACACCGCCAAAACCAACATCCACGAGGGACTAAAAGCAATCGCCGACTGGATGAGAGACAGCTGGCTAAAACTAAACTCGGACAAAACAGAGGTCCTCATCCTTGGACGCTTGCCTCCTCCTGGGACAACTCATGGTGGCCATCCACGCTGGGTCCCCCACCGACACCCACCAACAGCGCACAAAACCTCGGCTTCACCCTCGACTCCTCACTCTCCATGTCAAAGCAGGTCAGCGCCATCTCCTCTACCTACAACACCCTCTGCATGCTTCGCAGAGTCTACAAATGGATCCCAACAGAAACAAGAAAAACAGTAACCCAGGCCCTCGTCAGCAGCAGACTCGACTACGGCAACGCCCTCTACACCGGCATCTCATCCAAACTCCTCCAACGCCTTGAACGCATCCAAAACGCCTCTGCCCGACTCTGCCTCAACATCCCTCTCCACTGCCACATCACCCCCCACCTAAGAGACCTTCACTGGCTTCCCGTCAACAAGAGGATAACCTTCAAGCTCCTCACCCACGCACACAAGGCACACCACAACACCGGACCATCATACCTGAACAGCAGACTCAGCTTCTACACCCCCACTCGGCATCTCCGCTCCACTAACCTCGCCCTCGCCTCAGACGCAAATCTTCTGGCAGCAGATCATTCTCGTACCTTGCCGCCAAGACCTGGCACACCCTCCCGCCGGGTCTACGACAGACCCAAGACCTTCTTTCCTTCAGAAAACTCCTCAAGACTTGGCTCTTCGAGCAGTAGCAGCACCTTCCCCCACCCCCAGCGCCTTGAAACCCTCACGGGTATGTAGCGAGCTTTACAAATTGATTGATTGATTGATTGATTGATGTCTGTATAGTGGCAGATTTCTCTGTGTGGGTGATAATACCCGTAACGGTATACCGCTGCGGTGACGGTATGTTGGTGGCCGTCAGCATGGCGGTTGGCGGCATTTACCGCCAGGGTTGTGATGAGGGTCATACTGTGTACCGTAGGTCACATAGTAAAAAAAATACATAAATATCACCAAACCCACACATGGGAACCTTTATCTTCCAACAAGCACTACTTTGTCTTGTCCAGTAATGAATTAAAAGGACACAGACACACACATAATCTCCCAAAGAATCCATTCAACAATCTCCATACACTCCTGCACGCACTCATTGTATCAAAACCTAAAAGACGGTGAGTGAAATGTTTGTAAAAGTCTTTGGAACTGACAAGTGCTCAGGGCTACATCAGTCCATTGCACTCTTCTCTGGGTATGTCCCAGGCCTGATCAGAACTCGTAGATTTTTACTCTGAGCAATTTTGCAGAGTTGCACGAAAACACTGTAAGATTGTGCAGAGTTCCTGAGGCGGTCGGATTCGAGCATGTTGCACTGCTCACGCTGAATTTTAGCACGGGAAGCTTCTTCCATGCCGTAAAATCACCAGGAGCTGCACCATGTGGTGCACTCAAGGGCATTGCTTCTTTCTGTTGCTCAAGCAGATTTTCTACTTGAGTGGCAGCTTTCTCAATGCGAATGGTCACGACCACTCATGTAGAGAAAACTCACCGGGAAGCATTCTAGCACCCAAAAATCCCAGTAGAGGACGCAAATTCTTGCTCGCACTTGCCAAATTAACATTGGCAAGCCATGCATGAGAAAAAACTCAACTATGCGGCAGTTGGCAGAGTTTTGCCAGAACTCTGGCCTCCAAGCAGAGTACGGAGTGGGCAAACTCCATCAACTCCACTGGCGAAGCATACGTTTTCATCCACCGCCAGTATATCCACTGCATTGAAAGTGTTACATTGAAACAAAAATAGACGGATGGAATGCTTGCAAAAGTCTAAACCACTGGTAATCAATCCAGCTGCATTTTTGTTCATCATAATTTTTGCCCATTATACTACTACAAACAGGAACCAACGATATGCAAATTTGAATTCAGCCTCATTAGGCATCATTAATGAGGTGTGAGGTGAGTCATGTGGCACAAGGAGCACAGTACCCAAGTCTGAGCAAAGCTGTTGCAATTTTATTGTCACAATTAAGTAAAAGGCGATGGATAGAACGTTGGCAAACGTCAAAGTCACAAGTATAAGCCACAAGTATACACGTGAGAGAGGAATTCCATCTCATCATATTTTCACTATACCACTCTAAAATGTAGCCAGCCCTTTGCAGATCAGACTTGGTCCTGTTCAAATCTCCTGACGTTGAGCGACTGTTGTTTCACCCACATATCGGGGACCACCTAGCAGTACCACATATCTAAAGCTACATGATGAGGCCTAACAAGTCTGAAACCAGTCTAGGTTTGCTTGTGGTCCCAACCTGAGAGTATCTGGGCTTTATTGTTGTGCATTTCACAGTTCACCCGATACAGCATAATTGCAAATGTCAAAAGAACAATTTCTTATATCTCACCGCATTATATCTCACCACATTATGGTGACTGAATTTATTTGTGTGACACACGCCGGGCTGGCTTTAGGATGGTGCCAGTGGTGCAGCCGCACCGGTGCTGACCCGGATTGGCCAGCGCTCACCTTAGGGGGGGGCTGTGTCTAGCAATCACTTATTGTGAGAAAGTAGCCTCTTTCTAGCCTTGTTACCCCCATTTTTGGCCTGTTTGTGAGTATATGTCAGGTGTTTTCACTGTCTCACTGGGATCCTGCTAGCCAGGGCCCAGTGCTCATAGTGAAAACCCTATGTTTTCAGTATGTTTGTTATGTGTCACTGGGACCCTGCTAGCCAGGACCCCAGTGCTCATAAGTTTGTGGCCTATATGTATGTGTTCCCTGTGTGATGCCTAACTGTCTCACTGAGGCTCTGCTAACCAGAACCTCAGTGGCTATGCTCTCTCTGTACAAATTGTCACTAACAGGCTAGTGACCACTTTCACCAATTCATATTGGCATACTGGAACACCCTTATAATTCCCTAGTATATGGTACTGAGGTACCCAGGGTATTGGGGTTCCAGGAGATCCCTATGGGCTGCAGCATTTCTTTTGCCACCCATAGGGAGCTCTGACAATTCTTACACAGGTCTGCCACTGCAGCCTGAGTGAAATAACGTCCACGTTATTTCACAGCCATTTACCACTGCACTTAAGTAACTTATAAGTCACCTATATGTCTAACCTTTACCTGGTAAAGGTTTGGTGCTAAGTTACTTAGTGTGTGGGCACCCTGGCACTAGCCAAGGTGCCCCCACATTGTTCAGGGCAAATTCCCCGGACTTTGTGAGTGCGGGGACACCATTACACGCGTGCACTATACATAGGTCACTACCTATGTATAGCTTCACAATGGTAACTCCGAACATGGCCATGTAACATGTCTAAGATCATGGAATTGCCCCCCCAATGCCATCCTGGCATTGATGAGACAATCCCATGATCCCCCGGGTCTCTAGCACAGACCCGGGTACTTCCAAACTGCCTTTCCTGGGGTTTCACTGCAGCTGCTGCTGCTGCCAACCCCTCAGACAGGTTTCTGCCCTCCTGGGGTCCAGCCAGGCTTGGCCCAGGAAGGCAGAACAAAGGACTTCCTCAGAGAGAGGGTGTTACACCCTCTCCCTTTGGAAAAAGGTGTTAGGGCTGGGGAGGAGTAGCCTCCCCCAGCCTCTGGAAATGCTTTCATGGGCACAGATGGTGCCCATTTCTGCATAAGCCAGTCTACACCGGTTCAGGGATCCCCCAGCCCTGCTCTGGCGCGAAACTGGACAAAGGAAAGGGGAGTGACCACTCCCCTGACCTGCACCTCCCCTGGGAGGTGCCCAGAGCTCCTCCAGTGTGCTCCAGACCTCTGCCATCTTGGAAACAGAGGTGCTGCTGGCACACTGGACTGCTCTGAGTGGCCAGAGCCAGCAGGTGACATCAGAGACTCCTTCTGATAGGCTCCTCCAGGTGTTGCTAGCCTATCCTCTCTCCTAAATAGCCAAACCTCCTTTTCTGGCTATTTAGGGTCTCTGCTTTGGGGAATTCTGTAGATAACGAATGCAAGAGCTCATCAGAGTTCCTCTGCATCTCTCTCTTCACCTTCTGCCAAGGAATCGACTGCTGACCGTGCTGGAAGCCTGCAAAACTGCAACAAAGTAGCAAAGACGACTACTGCGACCTTGTAACGCTGATCCTGCTGCCTTCTCAACTGTTTTCCTGGTGGTGCATGCTGTGGGGGTAGTCTGCCTCCTCTCTGCACTAGAAGCTCTAAAGAAATCTCCCGTGGGTCGAAGGAATGTTCCCACTGCAACCGCAGGCACCAAAGAACTGCTTCACCGGTCCTCTGGGTCCCCTCTCAGCACGACGAGCGTGGTCCCTGGAACTCAGCAACTCTGTCCAAGTGACTCCCACAGTCCAGTGACTCTTCAGTCCAAGTTTGGTGGAGGTAAGTCCTTGCCTCCCCACGCCAGACTGCATTGCTGGGTATCGCGTGATTTGCAGCTGCTCCAGCTCCTGTGCACTCTTCCAGGATTTCCTTTGTGCACAGCCAAGCCTGGGTCCCCGACACTCTAAGCTGCAGTGCACGACCTCCTGAGTTGTCCTCCGGTGTCGTGGGACCTTCCTTTGTGACTTCGGGTGAGATCTGGTTCACTCTTCTTCGTAGTGCCTGTTCCGGCCCTTCTGTGGGTGCTGCCTGCTTCTGAGTGGGCTCCTTGTCTTGCTGGGCGCCCCCTCTGTCTCCTCACGCATTTGGCGACATCCTGGTCCCTCCTGGGCCACAGCAGCATCCAAAAACCCTAACCGCGACCCTTGCAGCTAGCAAGGCTTGTTTGCAGTCTTTCTACACGAAAACACCTCTGCAAGCTTCTTCACGACGTGGGACATCCATCCTCCAAAGGGGAAGTTTCTAGCCCTCTTCGTTCTTGCAGAATCCACAGCTTCTACCATCTGGTGGCAGCTTCTTTGCACCCACAGCTGGCATTTCCTGGGCATCTGCCCACTCCCGACTTGATCGTGACTTTTGGACTTGGTCCCCTTGTTCCACAGGTACTCTTGTCTGGAAATCCATTGTTGTTTCATTGCTGGTGTTGGTCTTTCTTGCAGAATTCCCCTATCATGACTTCTGTGCTCTCTGGGGAACTTAGGTGCACTTTGCACCCACTTTTCAGGGTCTTGGGGTGGGCTATTTTTCTAACCCTCACTGTTTTCTTACAGTCCCAGCGACCCTCTACGAGCTCACATAGGTTTGGGGTCCATTCGTGGTTCACATTCCACTTCTAGAGTATGTTGCCCCTTTCTCTATGTGCTCCCATTGCATTCTATTGTGACTATACATTGTTTGCACTGTTTTCTATTGCTATTACTGCATATTTTGGTATTGTGTACATATATCTTGTGTATATTTGCTATCCTTATACTGAGGGTACTCACTGAGATACTTTGGCATATTGTCATAAAAATAAAGTACCTTTATTTTTAGTATATCTGTGTATTGTGTTTTCTTATGATATTGTGCATATGACACCAGTGGTATAGTGGGAGCTTTGCATGTCTCCTAGTTCAGCCTAAGCTGCTCTGCTAAGCTACCATTTTCTATCAGCCTAAGCTGCTAGACACCTCTTCTACACTAATAAGGGATAACTGGACCTGGTGCAGAGTGTAAGTCCCCCTTGGTACCACTACAAACCAGGCCAGCCTCCTACATTGGTTGTGCAGCGGTGGGATAAGTACTTGCAACTACTTACCACTTTGTCATTTTGTACTTTTCATAAGAGAAAAATATACAAAACAAGTTCAGTGTATGTACACCTAACCAAAAAGTTTGGTTTTCTTCTCATACTCCTTTGCTAAGTGCTGAAAAGTACCTCTAAAACTTTCAAAAAGTTCTTAAAAGTTGAAAAAAAAAAAATTCTGTTTCCTTAAAAAGTTCTGAAACTTTTTCTTTCTTTTTCTGTCCCTTAAACCTTTTCTATCATGTCTGGTACAGGTCAAACTGTTGATCGGACCAGAGTTGCTTATGATCACCTTAGCGGGAAAGGAGCAAGGAGTCTCTGCATTGAAAGAGGTTTAGGGGTAGGGAAGAATCCCTCAAGAGAACTGTTAGTTAATATGCTCATTGAACAGGAAAACACCATAGTTGGCACATCTGGTGAGAAATTAGCTGATGGTTCACACTCTGATTCTGGGGTAGCCCCAGTAAAAGTGTTAGAAGGGAACCTTCCCAACCTGCCCCTTAGCAGGCCACCTAGCATGGCTGGTACTAATGTGAGTTCTCATCACAGTAGGAGTGTTACTTCTGTAGGCCAGAATGTTAGAGTGCCATCTGTTAGGGACAGGTCTCCCTCTGTCCATTCACACCATTCTTCTGTGTCAAGGCATGCCCAACCCACCCTCCCTGAAGACAGAATGTTAGAAAGGGAACTCAATAGATTGAGAGTGGAAGAGTCCAGGCTGAAGCTTAAAAAGCAACAGCTGGATCTAGACAGGGAAGCATTTGACTTAGAAAAAGAAAGACAGAGGTTGGGGTTTGGACCCAATGGTGGCAGCAGCAGTTTTACAGATAGTTGGAATCCTGTGAAAGAGCATGATTCTAGGAATCTACATAAGATAGTTCCCCCTTATAAGGAGGGGGATGACATTAACAAGTGGTTTGCTGCACTTGAGAGGGCCTGTGTTGTACAGGGGGTCCCTCAAAGGCAGTGGGCTGCTATCCCATGGCTATCTTTCAGTGGAAAGGGTAGGGATAGGCTCCTTACTGTGAAGGAAAGTGATGCCAATAATTGTACAGTTCTTAAGAATGCACTCGTAGATGGTTATGGCTTAACCACTGAACAGTACAGGATCAAGTTCAGAGAAACCAAAAAGGAGTCTTCACAAGACTGGGTAGACTTTGTTGACCATTCAGTGAAGGCCTTGGAGGGGTGGTTACATGGCAGTAAAGTTTCTGACTATGAAAGCCTGTATAACTTAATCCTGAGAGAGCATATTCTTAATAACTATGTGTCTGATTTGTTACACCAATATCTAGTGGACTCAGATCTGACCTCTCCCCAAGAATTGGGAAAGAAGGCAGACAAATGGGTCAGTACAAGAGTGAACAGAAAAGTTCATACAGGTGGTGACAAGGATGGCAAGAAGAAAGATGGTGAGAAATCTCAGGATAAGCATGGGGATAAGGGTAAAACCAAAGATCCTTCTTCAAATCTTAAACACTCTTCAGGGGGTGGGGATAAAACAAATTCTTCCTCTTCTTCTCAACCCTCACACATTAAAAAGCCTTGGTGCTTTGTGTGTAAAAACAGAGGCCATAGGCCAGGGGATAAGTCCTGTCCGGGTAAACCCCCTGAGCCTACCACCACTAATACATCAAGCTCTAGTGCCCCTAGCAGTAGTGGTACTAGTGGTGGGACTGCTGGCAACAGTCAAGTTAAGGGTGAGGTTGGGTTCACTTATGGGTCCATCATAGAAACTGGGGTAGTCAGTCCCAAGACAGTTTCTGTCACACCTAGTGGCATTGACCTTGCCACACTGGCTGCTTGTCCCCTTACATTGGATAAGTACAGGCAGACAGTTACAATAAATGGTGTTGAGGCTCAGGCCTACAGGGACACAGGTGCCAGTATCACTTTGGTGACTGAAAACCTTGTGGCTCCTGAACAACACATCATTGGACAACAGTATAAGATTATTGATGTCCATAACTCCACTAAGTTTCTTCCCTTAGCTATAGTTTAGCTTAGTTGGGGTGGAGTTACTGGCCCTAAGCAGGTGGTAGTGTCACCTAGCTTACCTGTAGACTGTCTCTTAGGTAATGACCTAGAGGCCTCAGGTTGGGCTGATGTAGAGTTTTATACCCATGCAGCCATGCTGGGTATCCCTGAGGAATTGTTCCCTCTCATTTCTACTGAAATGAAAAAGCAAAGGAGAGAAGGCCTGAAAACTCAGGATCCCTCTCCATCAACAGGTAAAAAGGGTATCACAGTATCCCCTAACCACCCTGCCATTCAGGATACCATTCCTGTGGTGGGAGAAACCTCTCCTGGGGTGGCACCTGTTCCAAGGGAATCATCAGCTGGCATAGCTGTACTCCCTGAGGTGGAAGTACCTCTCTGTGGGATAACTAACATTGGTGAGAAAAACAGCACCATTTTAGTTAACATGGAGCATCCCTCCAACCCTCCCAGAGAAACCTTAGTGCAGAAACCCTGCACTGCCTCACAACACTTAGGACAGCATCCCTGCCCTAGTGTGGAGCTTATAGGACAGCATCCCTGCCCTGCTCCAACTAAAGAGAAACAGCATCCCTGTTCTCTCTTCCAGCCATATGGACAAAGTTTTTGCCCAGCTATGGCTTTACTGAGACAGCATCCCTGTCTGGCATTCTCATCACTAGAAATAGGTTCAGTGGATAATTCCCACTGCTCTAAACTAAAACTTACTGATAGAAACTCTGAAAATATATCTTCACATTGTTGCTTAGCTAAACAACTTCAAACAGGGTGGTTTACATCCCCACAGGGAAGTAACCATATAGTGGATGATAAAGGGAGTAACCAGTCTATTGCAGAGCTACTCTCTACTTATCACCACTTAGACAATAAAGTCTCAACTGGCCAAGGTTAGCCTTATTGTCCTTCGTTTGGGGGGGGGGGGGGGTTGTGTGAGAAAGTAGCCTCTTTCTAGCCTTGTTACCCCCATTTTTGGCCTGTTTGTGAGTATATGTCAGGTGTTTTCACTGTCTCACTGGGATCCTGCTAGCCAGGGCCCAGTGCTCATAGTGAAAACCCTATGTTTTCAGTATGTTTGTTATGTGTCACTGGGACCCTGCTAGCCAGGACCCCAGTGCTCATAAGTTTGTGGCCTATATGCATGTGTTCCCTGAGTGATGCCTAACTGTCTCACTGAGGCTCTGCTAACCAGAACCTCAGTGGTTATGCCCTCTCTGTACAAATTGTCACTATCAGGCTAGTGACCACTTTCACCAATTCATATTGACATACTGGAACACCCTTATAATTCCCTAGTATATGGTACTGAGGTACCCAGGGTATTGGGGTTCCAGGAGATCCCTATGGGCTGCAGCATTTCTTTTGCCACCCATAGGGAGCTCTGACAATTCTTACACAGGCCTGCCACTGCAGCCTGAGTGAAATAACGTCTACGTTATTTCACAGCCATTTACCACTGCACTTAATTAACTTATAAGTCACCTATATGTCTAACCTTTACCTGGTAAAGGTTGGGTGCTAAGATACTTAGTGTGTGGGCACCCTGGCACTAGCCAAGGTGCCCCCACATTGTTCAGGGCAAATTCCCCGGACTTTGTGAGTGCGGGGACACCATTACACACGTGCACTATACATAGGTCACTACCTATGTATAGCTTCACAATGGTAACTCCGAACATGGCCATGTAACATGTCTAAGATCATGGAATTGCCCCCCCAATGCCATCCTGGCATTGGTGAGACAATCCCATGATCCCCTGGGTCTCTAGCACAGACCCGGGTACTGCCAAACTGCCTTTCCTGGGGTTTCACTGCTGCTGCTGCCAACCCCTCCGACAGGTTTCTGCCCTCCTGGGGTCCAGCCAGGCTTGGCCCAGGAAGGCAGAACAAAGGACTTCCTCAGAGAGAGGGTGTTACACCCTCTCCCTTTGGAAAAAGGTGTTAGGGCTGGGGAGGAGTAGCCTCCCCCAGCCTCTGGAAATGCTTTCATGGGCACAGATGGTGCCCATTTCTGCATAAGCCAGTCTACACCGGTTCAGGGATCCCCCAGCCCTGCTCTGGCGCGAAACTGGACAAAGGAAAGGGGAGTGACCACTCCCCTGACCTGCACCTCCCCTGGGAGGTGCCCAGAGCTCCTCCAGTGTGCTCCAGACCTCTGCCATCTTGGAAACAGAGGTGCTGCTGGCACACTGGACTGCTCTGAGTGGCCAGGGCCAGCAGGTGACGTCAGAGACTCCTTCTGATAGGCTCCTCCAGGTGTTGCTAGCCTATCCTCTCTCCTAAATAGCCAAACCTCCTTTTCTGGCTATTTAGGGTCTCTGCTTTGGGGAATTCTGTAGATAACGAATGCAAGAGCTCATCAGAGTTCCTCTGCTTCTCTCTCTTCACCTTCTGCCAAGGAATCGACTGCTGACCTCGCTGGAAGCCTGCAAAACTGCAACAAAGTAGCAAAGACGACTACTGCAACCTTGTAACGCTGATCCTGCCGCCTTCTCGACTCTTTTCATGGTGGTGCATGCTGTGGGGGTAGTCTGCCTCCTCTCTGCACTAGAAGCTCTGAAGAAATCTCCCGTGGGTCGACAGAATCTTCCCCCTGCAACCGCAGGCACCAAAGAACTGCTTCACCAGTCCTCTGGGTCCCCTCTCAGCACGACGAGCGTGGTCCCTGGAACTCAGCAACTCTGTCCAAGTGACTCCCACAGTCCAGTGACTCTTCAGTCCAAGTTTGGTGGCGGTAAGTCCTTGCCTCCCAACGGCAGACTGCATTGCTGTGTACCGCGTGATTTGCAACTGCTCCAGCTCCTGTGCACTCTTCCAGGATTTCCTTTGTGCACACCAAGCCTGGGTCCCCGACACTGTAAGCTGCAGTGCACGACCTCCTGAGTTGTCCTCCGGCGTCGTGGGACCTTCCTTTGTGACTTCGGGTGAGCTCCGGTTCACTCTTCTTCGTAGTGCCTGTTCCGGCACTTCTGCGGGTGCTGCCTGCTTCAGAGTGGGCTCCTTGTCTTGCTGGGCGCCCCCTCTGTCTCCTCACGCAATTGGCGACATCCTGGTCCCTCCTGGGCCACAGCAGCATCCAAAAACTCTAACCACGACCCTTGCAGCTAGCAATGCTTGTTTGCGGTCTTTCTCCACGAAAACACCTCTGCAAGCTTCTTCACGATGTTGGACATCCATCCTCCAAAGGGGAAGTTTCTAGCCCTCTTCGTTCTTGCAGAATTCACAGGTTCTACCATCCGGTGGCAGCTTCTTTGCACCCACAGCTGGCATTTCCTGGGCATCTGCCCACTCCTGACTTGATCGTGACTTTTGGACTTGGTCCCCTTGTTCCACAGGTACTCTCGTCTGGAAATCCATCGTTGTTGCATTGCTGGTGTTGGTCTTTCTTGCAGAATTCCCCTATCACGATTTCTGTGCTCTCTGGGGAACTTAGGTGCACTTTGCACCCACTTTTCAGGGTCTTGGGGTGGGCTATTTTTCTAACCCTCACTGTTTTCTTACAGTCCCAGTGACCCTCTACGAGCTCACATAGGTTTGGGGTCCATTCGTGGTTCGCATTCCACTTCTAGAGTATATGGTTTGTGTTGCCCCTATCCCTATGTGCTCCCATTGCATTCTATTGTGACTATACATTGCTTGCACTGTTTTCTATTGCTATTACTGCATATTTTGGTATTGTGTACATATATCTTGTGTATATTTGCTATCCTCATACTGAGGGTACTCACTGAGATACTTTGGCATATTGTCATAAAAATAAAGTACCTTTATTTTTAGTATATCTGTGTATTGTGTTTTCTTATGATATTGTGCATATGACACCAGTGGTATAGTGGGAGCTTTGCATGTCTCCTAGTTCAGCCTAAGCTGCTCTGCTAAGCTACCATTTTCTATCAGCCTAAGCTGCTAGACACCTCTTCTACACTAATAAGGGATAACTGGACCTGGTGCAGAGTGTAAGTACCCCTTGGTACCACTACAAACCAGGCCAGCCTCCTACACTTATGAAACATGCGATTTAAAAGCACCTTCTGAAAAGTTCCTTGTGCCTCTCCAGACTTTAGGAAGCAAATAAAATTTCAATATATCTCTTGTGATTAATGTTCCTGCTAGGGAGAGAGATGGGAGTTTTGTCTAGTGGCAGCTTCGACTCACCATAACGTAGTGTAGAGGGTTAATGTGCCTGTTGCAAAGAACAGAATTATATTTTATATGGATAGCTGAGTGGATTAGTAAAGCCAGTCTTTACAAGCACTTTAAAACAAATGAATGTATGCGAATGAGGGCTATGGAGAGATGAGGGGTGCATTTGCTGGGTGGTAATGAGGGAATCCGAGGAGGTGATCATGGGGTGGGCGTCAAAAAAGATGGTTGCACAGGGCGCCACCAGCGCTAAAGGTGCCTTACATTTCGCTTCAATGGTACTCCTGCTATAACTTTCTCTCCGTTTGAAGTTCATCAAAGAGCAGTTTCAGAGCCAGTTTGCAAGCAGTTTAACACTGCTACAGCATGATGTACTTGTCAAATAGCCTGTGCTGCAAGGAACGTTTCCTCCAGATGTAGTCACCAGTTCGTAGGAAGCAAGCACTTGGTCAATTAGCCTGATTTATTAAGATGCCTCATGAAACTAGGCATGCTATCGCCCCTGATTTAGCACACAATGAAATACTTTCTCTCCACTTCGTTCCACAAAAGCCGATGTTCCAGGCTCTTCCATCGCTTCTTCCGTTGCTGTGAAAGCGTGCTATTATTTTATAACCAGATACAGAGGCCACACAGAACAAAACGTGGTTGCAAATACTTAGCTTTAACCTAGGTAATTGTGGAGGAATCCCATAATTGACTGTCTCGGAAATGAAGGCCAAAAACGTGCAGTACCTATCTGATTCCTAATTTTAATACTAAATCTGACAACAAAATATACTGATTTGGCAGACAGCAAAAAAAGTAACATAGACCAGACAAGGGAAAGGAAGTGGGGCTTAAAACAAGCTTATGAAAGTTGGAAGCCAACATAATTGTAACCGCATGCACCAGAAACAAAAAACACAAATTCTTCCCCTCTAGGACTCGGTCCAGCTTCTGTGAAAGAAGTATCTCTTGCATGATAATATCTTTTAAGAAGTTGTCCAATGATTCCTCGAGCAAGAATGGTGCACGGTCAGTTACAGTGAACAAACATCACTAGGAGAAAAATGAATAAGTACGATCAGCATAATCATTAACATACACCACCCCAATGTAGTGGGCCCTAATACATAGACTTAAGGTAATCTTCGTTTCTACATCAATATATGGATCCTCATTACCAGTCCCCAAAAAAATCTGGAAACGTGTGTTTGTTTCTGAATCGACATTCTCACACATCATGAAAGATAATCCTGATAAAATGGGTTTTTTTTAAACTGTATGTATAATATATAGATTGCCATCACAGCAAATCCATCTCAAGTCTCAATTTTAAGCCTGGAATAAATGCCTCAATGAGTTTTGTGGAGAGGTGCTAGTGCAAATCCAATCTTTAATTTCCTGTTATGCGTATTGCCACCGGATCGGAAGCGATGTAGCCCCTGCCAAACTTTGGTGCTCCCACTGCACCAGTTTATTTTATTAAGCTTAGTTCGGGACAAGCAGAAGGCAAGAATAAAGCATTTCTAATAAAGATGTACTCATTTAGTTAAAATACAGAAATGCACAGGTTGGTCCATTAAAGTTAGATCGATAAAGCAAACAAATCTCAACAGTACAGTGAAAACTTAATAAAGCTCCACTGAGTATCTAGCATAGATTCGCCTTCTAAGTGTGGGTAAGGGTCTTCCTCTATCATGGAGAAACCATGCTCTTTTATAGGACTTTATATAAAGACTTCACACACTTACTACATTATTATATGGTTCACACGTTATAATGAATAGAAATCAAGCAAAGAGCATCAAAATACATTTCAGGATTTTCTATTCTAATACATGGAGTTTTAGTGGTCACAACACGTGTTCTCAGCACATGGAATCTCACATAGTATGTTATTCGGTCTAGAAACAGTTGCTCTGTCCTTGAGACAGTACACTTTGCTCAAGAAGCTAAAGGGAATCATTTAATCTGCTAGTAGGATCCACAACTCATTCTTGTCACACGGAATAAATAGTAGCTCATGTCACGTATTAGATGGCGACACCATGACAAGATGGACAATGAGACATACATTGTCCTAGGTTAAAGAAAACATGAATTCTTAACCTCTAAGCATTGAAGCTTTGAGATTTAAGCAACCTACATTATCATTAGCTTCTATGGGTGTTTTTGTTTCTTTTTGGTCTATGGACCGTGAAAAGCATCTTGAATTATATCTGTGCTCCACTAGAATCTGATCGAGAGCCTTCCTGGCTGAGTTGATGTGTTCAGACTTATTTAGACTGAAGCACATTCTCTGTACCTGTTTCACAGCTTCAGTATCATTTGAATCGGGCAGTTTGTGAATCTTCTGGACAAAGTGTTACAGTGTTCATGATTCTACTGGACTGCATGCACCCAAGCATTAAGCAGTGTTTTGTCCTTAGC
This sequence comes from Pleurodeles waltl, assembly GCF_031143425.1. NCBI lineage: Eukaryota > Metazoa > Chordata > Amphibia > Caudata > Salamandridae > Pleurodeles > Pleurodeles waltl. Next base: position 621,771,420 of record NC_090438.1, on the reverse strand, counting down.
AGTGAAAATCACCTTTCCTAGCATGTTCAGTTGATGTTATTGATCATTGTGTTGACTGAAGACAAAAAAAACATGATGCTCAAGCTCCTGTCATTCTTCCAGGGAATGGACGTGTCACTGAGCAACTGTGGCTTGTAGAAAGGGACTTTTTTGTGGCTAACTTAGACGCATACATTTCTGTCCATCATCCAGTGATGGATATGTCCTGGGATGATAAACTGATTCCCAAAGCCTTTTGGTAAATCTAGATATTGCCAATGTACATCTGAATTATCAATTGAGATTAGCACATTTGTGTAGTTGTCGAATGGAATAGTTGGCAAAGGTGAGCTTTGATGAAACATCAAATTAGTGTTTTGCTTGACTGCGCACTGACAATTCTGATGCGGCTGCATCAGTTGAGGAGGAAGAATTAGATAGATTGTTCACATAAGTATCCCTGAATAACTTCTGGTCAGCTATATCACACAGAGGTAACAGGTTACAGAGAGATAAGAGCTGACAGTGGGTCTTCATCCAAAAATGTGAAATGGCCCTCAGGGATGTCAGTCTATAGCAACTCCGTATTACGCCTAGGTCAGAAGCCAGACTGATTTCATCAGAAAATGCTGTAAGTTTCCATTAAATCTTGCAGTAGTCTGGCAACCTTTCTTTCAAGGATCGTGCTCAAGAATGGAAGATAGGAAACTGGGCAGCAACTGGCTAAGTCTTTGGGATAGTCTTCACACATTTTCACTGCCAGTTTAAATGTGTCTGGGGTTTCATGATGGGTTAAGTAGTTATGGGGAAGAGAAGTGATACTGTGGCAGTGTCTGGATTGTTTAATCCATGTAGGACACCACTGGTAAATGTAATAGTTCGAGTTTCATTGCTGCTAGCTCTGGGCCCAGGTGAGCAAGGTGGTTTGGGGGTGTTGATGCAGGTATTTTGGGAAGGAAGAGACCTCTGGATTTTAGTTAACAAATCTTAGTAATTTTGACACCTGAGAAATAGGAGGGGTTTCTTAGAAACTCTTGAGACATTGTTTCCTTAACAATTTGTTACTGTTTTTAGTTTCTCTTGCTTCTATTCTTCTGGTGAATATCACTTAGCATTCAGTTTGTCTCACACGTGGTTTAGCTCGGTCTGTTGTTAACTTAATTTTTCCTCTGCAGATTTGGCCAAATTGGCATTGCCTAGCTATCCACTATTATAATGATCTTCAGCTTATTTTTGGAAATGGAAAAACAACATCAAATATTGCTGTTATGTGTTCATAAAAAGAGGCCAGGAGGCAAAGAATTGCTTCTTCCAAATGGCATTGTTTTTCAGTTTTATCAAACAAATATGTTAAACAGTGAGCATTTTTCCTAGGTTTAGCACAGAGGTTATTAAGGACAATAAGGCGAGTATCATACGCCCAACCCATTGTAGCAAACTTAATTAAACAGGCTGTTAAAACCAGACTGGTAAAACCAACTGTTCTAATAGCTTCTTCGTCCCCTAGTTTGAAAACACGCTACCCAAGAGTCCATGAAATCGTTATGACTTACAATGCACTCATAAGATATATCTTAGAAGATCATAATTCACTCATTGTGGCCTTTTTCAACTATATAAGAATATTTGTTTGTGCTTAGTGAAGTTCAAGTATCTGTTATTTTTTGCATCAAATAGAGTGGAAGGAGGGCTTAATAAAAATGTTTTAAAAACAAATTTTCTGAATTAAATGTATAATCTATTCCACTGTTAGGCAGTCCATGTGTTGTATTCCAAATGCTTATCACGAAACGTTTAGTATAAGTTATTCAAACTGCACCCCACATTAAGAGTTTGGAAGGCAATACCGACTCAGCATGTCATGAGAGCTAATAGCTCAACTGGAATAACAAATTATGCCAGAGTGCCAAACTTTTGTCCCCATTAACATTTCAACAGGAAACACTTGGTGAAATGTTCAGGGTGAAACCCGCATGGAAATAGGGAAAGCCTGAGAGAATCAGGGAAGTAACACCTGTTACTGTGGTTATTTACCAATCTTGAGTTCAAATATTATAATGGTTCAGTAATCCTGCACCCCTTAATTACCATACAGTATCTGCAATTACAGGTATTGAATTACTGAAGTAGGATAACCACATGACTTGTACTGGGGGCAGTGAATCTTATAATGTTGCTCCTACAGCTAATACTTACTCAAGGATCTCGGGGTGACCTTGCAGCAGGGGGGATGACCACAGCACTTTTCAACAGCATAAGGCAAAGCAACTTGAAGTCTGTGTAAAATGTATACCCCCTTTTGGTTCTGTGTACAGCCCCTCCAGCACACCAACTGGATTCCCTTATTTATTTAATTATTCACGTTTTTATTTAAATACTTATACCGTGGACTTTTGGTCAGGGGTTGGGTGCCCTCGCTTTAAAGTGCCAGAAACGTATAGGGTTGAAAGAAGCTTAGACACTTTTAAAGGAGAAGAAAGAGGGGTTTTAAGATACATTCTTGAAATTGAAATGGTTCTGTAGAAATCTGAGATTAGGAAGAAGCATGTTTCCAGCTTTGGCCATCAGACTAGAGAAGGCCTTATTCTCAAACAGGTACAGCTGAACTTGGAAATCATGAGGAGACTGGCGCTGGTGGATCTTTGAGTCTGATGCTCAGCTTGCAGTGGCATTTAGCCATGTTTTGGCGAGACATAGTGTAATATACGAGGGAAGGAAGGAACCTATGTAGAGGACACCTTCACTCAAAAGTCTGTATAAGCCACAAAACTATTCTTGAAAAAAGAAGATAGAAACCAACCATCAACGGAACGAATTTTCAACCCCTAAGAGGGAATTAATGTGTGTCCCTCTCTTGGTCCACATCAGTTTGTAGTTTTGATGCCTTTGTTATTAGACTACTGGGCGCTTACCCACCCCAGGATGGCAGGCTTCATCATAGGGCTCGCTCCTCACTCGTTTCACAGTTTTTTGGTAAACCTCATAATTAAAGGAACAGCTGAGGTAGAATGACTGTGGAATCAAAAAGTCTACCACAGGAATTCTATACACATTTAACCATAAATGCTATCACTTGTAACATAATGTTCTAAAACGTAGTCTGAGATACACCTGGAGGCTACTGTTAAAGTTCCTTGTAAGACATTACAACTATGTAACCACAAACATCAAAGAAACCACTGCAGTTACACTCTGACCTCACTTTCACAGCATGAAACCATGTCTACTGCATCTTTTGTTTGTTGTGGAAGATCTTCCTGATATGGGCCATAAAAGTAGCACATTTCAACATTAAAATCCCTGCTTGACAAAGTAGGATTCTCACAGTAATCAAGGGGATTCTCCAAGTAATTAAGATTCCAGACCTATAAACTCTGCTCAACAACATCGCTCATATTTTAGAAATGTTGCTAACTGTATCATTATGCCAAGCAGACAAACAGCATTAAAACTAAGGCATCTGCACCGTATGCCAAAGTCCATTTGCATGCCTACGAGAAGGGGAGATATATATACACAGACCAGCCACAAGGACCTCAGAAGTTCCATGCTGAGGTTTTGAGACAGGAGTTCTGTAGTTCCGTGTGAGTAATAATGACGGGACCCGTTTGGTTCCTGAAGGACTCAACAGAACTGTGACATGAGTGTTTGGGTGTGGTGACTGGATTTCATTTTTAGAATGTGGAGTTTGTGCTTGCATGCAGAAGAATAAAGATGTGTAAGGCGAAACTCCATGTGTGGCGTGTTCATTTAAAAGCACATAGGCTGGGGAGGACACTACAGCTGATGACGAGATAGGGGCAATGTAACCCAAAGAACCAACAGTGTTCTCCCCTAGAGTGTGTCATGGTCCAGCAAACTGCACGTGCATGGCACATGTGCCTCAGTCGAAGGGAAGATCGATGTTTAGCATGTGTGGAGTCAAAATGCCACTGCAGCCTCTGCATCTAGCAGAATGCAGCACACATAGAAAGAGGAAAAAAATAGGAGAAATAAAGATATTCCTTAGTTTGAAGTCAGCTCTCCATGCTACTCTTTGAGCATCCAGCTCGACTCCTCCTTCAACAACAGGTGGCACACTGATGTTGGGAGAGCCACGATGACCAAATTATCACAATGGACCAACAGACGTTCTACCACTGATGGTGAACTTCATCAGAAAGACTTGGGCTGTAAACATAAGATACAACTGTATGCTGACAAATGTAGAGGTGCCAAGAATATTATTTTTCATGAAGGAGATCAAGTTTTGGTGCGACAAAAGAGAAAGCATAAATCTGATGCTCCCTTTGATGCTGAACCGTTTGAAGTTATAACTAGCAAGGGACACATGGTGACTGTTCACTGTACTGGGAGGTCCATTATGAGAGACTCTTCATCCTTCAGCACTCTGCCTTGACCTTCACCAGTTCCTAATGTTCAAGCCGAGACTGCTTCACATGAGACTGCAGAGCAACCCCTGGCTGCATCTGTCCCCACGTCACCTGTCAGTTGTGGATGCTAATTGTCTTCATTCCCAGCTTCAAATGACACCATCTGGGCATTTGGTAAAAGCTCCAAAGAGACTCATACAAAAGTTGCAATATATGTTTATATATGTTTATATGTCTTTAAAAAAGTAGTTTTTGTTTAACAGGGGGGTATGTAGTGTTGTGTGAGTGGTAATGATGGGATCCTTTTGCTTTCTGAAGGACTCTGTAGAACTGTGATGTGAGTATTTGGGTGTGGTGATGGTTTCAGTTTTAGAATGTTGAGTTCACGCTCGCAAGCAGAAGAATAAAGACATGTAAGACCATGCCCCATGTGTGATGTGTTCATTTAAGAGTAACCAGACTGGGGGGACACCACAACCGGCATTCCAGTGGAATTACTGGAAAAGTTTATTTGTACAATGATCGGTTTTTCAGAGGACTTCTGCCTTTCTAAAAACTTTGAGAACTTTGAGAAAGGCACTGGAAATTTGGTATTCTTTCTTCACACAGCAGCAATGGGACACACTGTCAGATAAATATATTATATATGTATTTATTTTGTTAACATTAGGGACCACAGGTAAATGATATTTGTTTAATTACTTTTCATTTGCACAGACCAGTTAACTAAGCCTATCATCAACAGTGAGCACATATTTACAACGTTGTAGGTAGTTATCTATCCTATAAGAAAGAAAGGTTACTTAGAAGTGTGTAGTCAGTAAAATCTTATTATGCTTCAGTTTCCTGAAACATCAGATTATCAGATTCACTCTCTGCAGAGACAGAAAAGTCCTCAGCTTGGTAAGAGACGTGTAACCATGCCTTGAGTACCCAACTGTACTGCTATCTTGATCCTTAATTGTGATGTTTTTGTGATAGGCGAACATGGATTATTTGTATGCCGCATGACATAGGCCTCTCTCACAGATTGCGTTCTTGTTGGATCTGAAAGGGAGCCCAAAGCACTACCCTTATAGTGGTGGATGGCTACCGTCTTCACCAGGAGTTAAGCAGCACATGCACGTTGGTGACAGCATACCGTGAAGTGATTAGCAGCAGTGAACAGGACCTTTTTAACCTGTGTCACTGGCCTTTTAAAAAATTCTGCGTCTCTGTGCTTAACTCATGCTTGGCCTACATCAGGTAGACATGGAGTGCTGCACAGCACAGGAGTAGTGACCATGTGTTGGTTGTATGTGTTCCCGGGAGGTGTACAATATAAGAATTTCTCTGCAGTACATGTATAGTTAGTACATGTACTGAATGGATGTATGCCTGAGAGGAATACATTACATGAGACATGCTGTTCAATGAATGCACAGGGACAGCATGTGCTGGGTGTGTGTATGCCTGCGTGAAGTAGTGTGTGTGCTTGCAGTGCATGTGTTTTGAAATAACACACCCTGGTTAAAGACAGGAAAGCATCAGTGCAGAACAGCACACAAAGACTGAGTGTGTGCGCTGAAAGCATGTGTACATGTGAGGGTGCAATGGATACAGGTATTAGCTCTGAGCTGAAAGTGTCCTATGAATGGACACTGAGTGAGTGTGCCTGCAATGGTATGGTGTGTGGTGGAACCCTGCGTTCCATTTTGGGAAGCCCAAGGCTGCCTAGTAAATACATGACAATAAAAGGAAGTCCTCCAACCACCAGGCAGATTAGTGTATTGCAGCATTCCTGTGAGTTAAGGACACATTAGAGGGAAAACAAAGACACTGTCTCTACATTTAAAAAGACTGCTGTTTGATTCAGTGATAGATCACAATCAAGGGACATGGACACATCTCAGGAAGGGAGGTAGGGATGATAAGAGATTCATAAAGATTAGGGGTAGGTGTCTGAAATCAACCTTTTGATGCACATATCACTGTGGCTGACATCCAGGTGTGAACTCTGGTCACTCGCATGAATTGTGTTGTGAATAATCCACTTCGGATTTGTGCCTGCTGTGGCAGACCTCTTTCAGGAAGAAATATGAAAATGAGAAGTGCCCAATTCGAAAGAAGCAGAACACCATCATAAAACCCCAAAGACCCCGATCCCAAAGTCACATTTGGTGTCTGGAAGAAGACTGTAAGAATAGGAGGTTGAATTCCTAAACATTTGTCATCTGCCAAGGAGCCAGATAGGCTGTGTGAGCAGGGGAAGCTCTATAACACTTCTGTCTGTGACCAGGACTGGGGGGCAAAGGCCTGCTAGTCTCCCTGCTGGGTGAGGGGATATCATCCTGGGAAACCAAGACCACCTGCACTGGAGCCTAATGCACCAGAGCTTTCCTGCTTGCGATGACTAGTGTGCTCTGTGGGGAAGAGGAAAGCACTAGAGGAAGCAAGGTCCAGTAGGGAGCACTAAAATGGGGACCCTCTGTGTGAGTTGTGAGGATTCTGCTGTACAATGATTGGGCTGTAGCCAGTTTACAAGACTATTTCTGTCACCTTCATATGCCAGGAGAGTCGCCACCGACTGTCATATGAAGTGCTGTGGGGAAGGCACAAAGCACACATGACCTTGTTGCAGTGACCCAGTGTGCCAGAGGGGGCCACCGACGAAGAAGCTGTGTGACCAGCATGCCACGACTTGTGGATGCCTGAGCAGTGACACTGTATACCAGGAGCTGCTGCCGTGGTGTTGGCAATTGGTCTTGAAGAGTCTCCTTTGCATATGAAGGTACCCTGAAACCTGAATGCCAAAGGGTGCTGCTGGTAACAAATCATTAAAGACTTCGAGCCATTGCCTGGGACCCAAGTGAGGATGTGACCGGCGGGACGAGCTATACAGAAAGATCTGCCCTGATTGACCCCTGTTGATCAGGATGACACCAAACCCTTGTGGGACTCCTGGCAGGAGAAGAATTGAATTATTCGACCAGGGAGAACTTTACTTACTGCATTGCTGTGAGACTAAAGCTGCTCCACTCTGGACAGTGAGCCTGCATCCATTTGATGCAGCTGCATGTACCGCTAGCAACCTGACTTCTCTGAGCAGGATCGAACCTCACAAGTGCCCTTGCTGAGGGCACTCCCTGTAACGCCCAAGACTTCTGTGCTACAGGAGCAGGTAAGACTTGAACTAGGGCCTTTGGGTCCCTGGAGATTCAATGCTAAAGGTGATGTGGCACCATAGACACATTTGACGCAAATCTGAAGGAGTTGAAAGGGAATGCTTGAGTCTAGTATAATAATTTGCTTTCCCTGATGCAGCCACAAGCGAATGAGAAATAACTCTGAACATGTTATTCAAGGGGGGGCAACAGGGATTCGCCTGACACCTACTAGAACCTAACCTCAAGGGGGATTATGTTGTTACTCTAAATGTCATACTTTGTTGCACATTGCATATGTGGAGTTAGAAATAAAATGCTACTTTTTCTTATAAAAGTATTCTTCGGCTGGACATTAATTTATTGTTTGTACTGTATGCACTTTTGACTTATGAGTCATGTCCACTGATCTGTATCTACTGTACACCACCCACCCCATGGGAGCTTTGACTCAACCACCGCTGCCACTGAGATCCAAATGCAGGAGTGGTACTTGGCCGAGGTGAGCAAGATCCATAGTATGTCGAGCCCTGGGACAGCAGGCGTGAAAGGCCTCAAGCACCACTGTTGGGCCCAGTATCCCTTGTCTGCCTGTGGCCCTCTGAAAGGAAAGGGGTCTGACACTCCAGAACACAGAGTTAGTTACATACATATAGTTTTAAGGTATATCTATTTATTGTTAAGGTTAGCTATAACGCCTCAATGACAGATTACTCAAATTGCTCATCTTGCCTTTAGATATCCACTTCAGGTTACAGACTTCAGTGCACAAAATAGTGATGATGCAGAGTTCCTCTGTTTTCACTCTAAACCATTCCTCTTTCTCCATTTTTACAGTTGGCCAATGTGATCCAACTGTGTGTGGTCAGTGGTGCATGCTCTGAGGGGCTGAAGATGCATCACTCCCTCTTCAAGAGAGATTCTGACAAAGTATATTAAAATAAGCATGGGGTTGTGCAGCTATAAACAATACTAAGAAGCTGGCCCACCATTACAGGATAAGAAGTACACTGCAATTACAGCTCCTTTCTACCAACACCATATCCGCTCCTTTGGCTGAGTTCCCTGAGTCTTTATGGAGATAAAACAGCATAATCTTCTTCGGAGGGTTACAGCTGTTCATCCTGGTTGGATATCATAAATTGAATCTTAAACATGTGACCATACATTTAAAAATACAGCTACCAAATTATGATACCAAGGTTTAAATTGATAGCTTGGTAGGGTGGTCCAGTTTTACATTAAAACTTTAACATGGTGCTAGATAGAAAGCAGGTAGGCTTAAGGATGCAACACTATTACATTATCATATTAAATTGTATTGTCGGAGGGGGATATGCAATAGTTTATTTAATATGCCTAGCAAATGAAAATGGTTTGTCCACACTCAATACCTCAGGAAAAATAGTTGGTAAGCTGCTACCAATAAAAATACTAAAATACTTCAAGACAAGCGTTGGCAAAGCTAACAAGTATGTTGTTGGCAAGCAGAGATTTTTTTATTATTGTTTTTTGCAAACTTATGCAATATGCAAGAAAGTTAGAAAAATATTACAATAACAAAGTAGCCCAGGCACACCGGTCCTTGGACTGAGGTGCTCCCCATTTCAGGTGGAAATGCCATCACTCACTGTACAAGAAAACCAATTCATAAAGTGGGCTCACCCATGCCCCATGCTATGTGATGTGATAGGAAGAAGCTAATTAGGAATCACACTGAACAGGCTAAGGGATAGAGATAGCTGACCAAGGGCCCTGGTATGTATATGTACATACAAATATGTATTTGTATTGTTTTTTTAACCATGAGGATGCCTAGAGAGACCAAATTTTACTAATGAATTAGTGGCATAGAAGTTAGCATATGGTGATAAATTAACCTGCATTGAAAAGCCTAACAGAGAAAATAACATGAGCTGTAAAATGTGCACGTTTGAATTTTAGTGATCCATGTGGCTACCGTTCGTATTGTGTACCACATTTTAACATGAGAGTTTTGCGGTTATATTAAACAAAGTACTAACGTGAATTAATATAGAAAGCGCTATTGAAACTATTAAAAGAATATGAACTAATACTTATATTGATTTAAATTAATTTTATTATTGCAGGTTATACATTTGCAGAAAAATAAATACACATTTAAATTAGTTCTAACATGTTATAAATAATGTTTACAATTGAATAACATGTTTTGCATATATGAATTATATGGTGCGCAAGAGGTTTTATTAATATATTAAATAAATGTAGTCATGTGTATTAAGGTTTCCCTAACTAGATTAGACCTGAAGTATTATTTTGCAAGCAGAAATGGAAAATCACTTGTTTATTCTGTCCCGTCTGACCTGAATTCTTTCCCTAGGCAGATAATGTAATCTTGAATGTCCTATGGTATTGCAGGAGAAGAGCATGTTTCGAGTTTAGTTAATGTATCAGTATTTGTTTTAGCTGTCAAACCGAACAGGAATTTCACAGACCTCATGTGAAAGAATATTGATTTAGTTTATTGTGTGTCATGAAAAAGGAACTGTAAGTAAAAAATTATCAGAAAAGGTAATATTTTGGTAGAATCACATTATCTCATGAAGCAAACAACGCACTTTTGCTGAGAAGATTCTTAAAAGTATCAGAATTTGGTGGTGCCACCTGCAGTGGTTGGTTGCTGAAATTGACGTCCGAAATGAGCCCACCTGAAGGAGCAATCGAAAAGATTATGGTTACTTTAATTAGTGAGAAACTTTTAGTCTTGACAGAGATTCCCTCATGTCTCGAAGCTGTACAGAACCCTGTTCATTTTCTGTAATAAGTCTGCTTTCTCACACTTCTATTCTCTGACTTCCCTCATTAGTTTTCTCATCATAGTCTTAACTACCCTATTCTGTTATGTGGTTCAGTACTAATAAGGCCAACTAATTCTGAACTGCTGATCTGTCCTATGTGCAGATAGATGCTGCTATCAGCTGACGCCAGAAGACAGTGACTGTCCTGCTTGATGAATTGATTGCTGTCCCATGAGGAGAGGTATAACTAAATGTGGTCTCTTGTTTCCCTTTCAGTTAGTAACTTACACCAGCATATTTTTATAGTGAGTTATTTCTGTTAGATGTTTTACCAAATATTTTTGTATATCTTTTATTTTTGCTTTTGCCCACATGTGTTAGCCCATTCCCACACATGCAAGTACCAATTCTTGTTAGTGTTAGGAATGGCTCAGCTTTGAAATCTGAAATCTAAAATTGAAGATAAAAATTGTACTTTGATGATTTACAGATAACACAATCCTCTGATTTGAATGTTAATAATAATGTACATATTGTATTGTTGCTAATCTACAGTATATTATTCTCTAGAAGTGCCTAACAGTATTGATGTTTAGTAGGTTGAATATTTTCAGATGTTTCGGTCAGCCTATGGTTTTCATGTATGCCTGTAACTTAGTTTTGCGCACCATTTACGGGACATTGAATTTGGGATTGTAATAAAACTTTGAAATTTTATTTGGTTTGGACTTCGATTTAGTGTTTAAATTGTTATAGTGTTTAGTATTATTTGTGATACTATGTAATTATTTGTTATTGAAGGATTCTGACCACCACACTCTTCACCAAGTTTAAAGATCCAGTCGACCTCAGTAGGTGAGATTGGTGATGGTGTCCCACCCCGAACACTGGTGGTTTTTGATCCTGGAGCTTGAGAGTAGGAATTTTCCGGTACCTCTAGCAGTTTTGGTAACAGAGCTATGGTTTTGTCTTGTGAGGAGGAGAGTCAGAATTTGGCCACATTGTGAGTTGTTCTTGGTGTACTGTAAGGGTTGATGAAATCTCATTGTTGTCTTACAAGGTACGGTATGTGCTTTGTGTAGGGTTTTACGCTTGCAGTGCCTTGGCAAATCGCGGTGAAGTGTGAGGTATGAGTGAAGTAGGGAGTTTGCGTACTCCAAGGTAATTGAGTAGGGAGCTTACGTACTCCAAGAAAGAGAGTGGAGAGTTGGCGTACTCCAAGTGAATGCTGCACTTTGTGCTCATAAATTGCCCACGTGGTTGTTGTTGTAATGGTTCCTGCGAGGCCTAAGACTCCGGAGTATTGTACAAGTATATGGAGACATTTGGTTAATTTATTTTCTGCAGGTAAGGTGTTGGTCGATTGAGCGCTATCGACAATACTGGTAGTATTTCCCTTGAGTGTGTGTTATTGGATAGTATTAGGTGAATCCTGAGTGCACATGGAGGATCCATTTTGATCGGAGTGAGGTTTGCGGGTCTAATTTTACTTGCGTTTGTGAGAAAGCCAGAAGACTAGCTGTTTGTGCGAAAGGCCACAGTTGAAATTTCCCTGCAGCTTCTGAAGTGTTTGAGTCTTACCCATAGTGAGCAGAAAGGTTTTGGTTTTTGTGTTAGCAGTATTCACATTTAGGTGTTGCATAAAAGTTGTTGAGAAGGCTCAGAAGTGAGTCGTAGCTGCTGAATGGAGTGAGGGTTATGTCATTTGGTGCACGCTGGGATAGGTCGGTTAGTGAGAACAAAACACGCACAGATTGGCGGACAAGACTGCGCTGCTATAGGTTGAGTACAGCTCGTGAATTGGATTGTGGAATTGAATATTACCGCCTGGTTTAATAGATTTTGTGTTTGTAAATTAGATTTTGTGTAAAAATGAAATTTTTCAAAGCTTTAAGGAGTGCATTGAGAGGGGATGTTTTTATTCCAGTTAGAGAGGGTGACCCTACTTCACCAGAAGGCACACCAGCATTTGAGGTAATGGAGCAGAGAGGAGTTTCGGCATGTATTTGGGTAAATCAATGGTGCAAAATAACTGAGAAGAAAGGCACCTTTGCTTTTCCTAGATACTGAATATTTAATATGAGGATTTTTGAGAATCTGAGGAGTGTGATTATGAATCAAAGTCCATTTCTAGACCTGCACAATTTGAAGCACGTGTTATCTGGAAATTAGTTGTGAGGCAAAAAGAAGCTCAGAAATTTGAATGGAGAATGAGAAAAGAAGAAAAGACGCTAACATAAGCCAGATGGGATGCAGAGCAGAGAATGTGGAGATCAGATACATTACATGCAGTGTTATTTCCAGTGATTACACAAGAAAATGATGGAAGTGTTAAGCCTAAAGCCGAAAAGAAATCTGAGGAAGATACAGATTTTGGGTGAAAATAAAATGGTAGCAAATGTCGAGAGTGATTTAGATGATAAATTTATAACTCAGTTGTTGCAGAATCGCTCCCACTGTATAATGCAGTTGAATCAGTAAATCAGAACATAGTCCCAATTGTTGCCACAAGCTCCAGTTGCACAAAGCCAGGTTCAGATCATTCCAAATGTGTCTACTGCTAATGTTGCACAGGTGCCAGCGATTTATCTATTTCCAAATGTTAACACAGTTCAGAATGTTCCAGCTCAAGTTATGCTGCAGCCAATTCAGAATGCAGGAATTACTCAGTTTGTGTCCAGACCTATTATACAGACACCTCCACAAGTCATGAACTAGATACAGACTATGCCAATGCATTCCCCAGTAATGATACCACAGAATGTTGCCCTGAATCAGCCAAATCAGACTTTTGGTACAGTATTAACTGGCCAGAGTAAAGGATTAATGTTCCTGCAAAGTCATATGAATTTGACAGGAAAAATGTACAAGATCACATGCATTAATAGTTCCCATAACCATTGGTCCAGTAATTCCATTGTATGCCCAGGGTTATAATGAGTGTGGGTCCCAGATTCCAAATCCAGTACCAGTAATAAATTCACCTTTTGGAACTAATGCAGAAATGGAGAGTCTTAGCACTAATGTGCCAGCCATGACCCCTAGGATTTATTTTGGGTCGAACCAGATACATAATGGAGTTGGTCCACTAATTGATGTGACATGTCTCCCATGCTCCCCTTGTGATAACCTGTGATGGCTCAAACGCAGGCTATGCGAGCCTCATGTAATGTACCACAGTTTGTGGCCCGAAACAATGGTATTAACATTAACTTACAAGGTTTTACAGCCCAACAACTGACTGAATGGTTAGATGAGTTGTGTGGAGCATCAGCTCCAGTAAATGCATCTGAGGGAGAAAGGCCATTAAACATGGCTAGATTAAAATTTGAATTAAATGAGATGATTGAGGGAACACTTAAACTGAATAGACAAGATTCTTACAATGAAAATTAATTGTGCTTCATGTAGAAGGATGTTACTCTTAGATCAGGACATGTTTATGAGTTGGTCCACTAATTGATGTGACATGTCTCCCATGCTCCCCTTGTGATAATCTGTGATGGCTCAAACACAGGCTATGCGAGCCTCATGTAATGTACCACAGTTTGTGGCCCGAAACAATTGTATTAACATTAACTTACAAGGTTTGACAGCCCAACAACTGACTGAATGGTTAGATAATTTGAGTGGAGCATCAGCTCCAGTAAATGCATCTGAGGGAGAAAGGACATTAAACATGGCTAGATTAAAATTTTAATTAAATGAGATGATTGAGGGAACACTTAAACTGAATAGACAAGATTCTTACAATGAAAATTAATTGTGCTTCATGTAGAAGGATGTTACTCTTAGATCAGGACATGTTTATGAGCTGGTCCACTAATTGATGTGACATGTCTCCCATGCTCCCCTTGTGATAATCTGTGATGGCTCAAAAGCAGGCTATGCGAGCCTCATGTAATGTACCACAGTTTGTGGCCCGAAACAATGGTATTAACATTAACTTACAAGGTTTGACAGCCCAACAACTGACTGAATAGTTAGATAACTTGAGTGGAGCATTAGCTCCAGGAAATGCATCTGAGGGAGAAAGGACATTAAACATGGCTAGATTAAAATTTGAATTAAATTAGATGATTGAGGGAACACTTGAACTGAATAGACGAGATTCTTACAATGAAAATTAATTGTGCTTCATGTACAAGGATGTTACTCTTAGATCAGGACATGTTTATGAGAAATTAACTAATTTGGCTGAGAAATATAAAATTGAGATGAATAAATCCAGCAGTTGAAGAAGATTACAGTTAGAATTTGACACAGGAGACATTGCAAACATGAGATCGATTGGAATGAAAATTCACATTAAGGAGTTGATTCAGAGTATTCAAACTTGGGAGCATTAGATAAATGGAAAGGCTCATGGACAAACAAAAGAGATATGAAGATGACTACCCCTTCAAATGATGCGCAGCAGGCTGAAGGAGCTGTAAAAATGATGCCAATGAGAGACATTCCAGGATGAAATTTTGTTCATGTCCCTTGGAGCAGAGGGAATAGTACCAGCAAACAGAGATGTTTGTCAAGCTAGCGAAGAGTTTGTGGGAAGATCTGAATACTTTATTTGAGATTGTAGTTCTAGCAGATTTGTGGGTTGAGTGTAAGAGTAGCATTGAGTGGCCAACCTGTGAGCTGCCGAGCGATGCAGAAACCTTGAAAAACTATTACAAGGTGATTGAGTTTTTTAAAACTAGAGTTTCCCCTAAAGATATTGATTGGCAAAGGATTGAGAGGACATCTCAGGGAGCGAAGGAGTCTGTTCATGCCTATTATGAGAGATTGCTGGAAGCATTCAGACAATACAGTGGCATAGAGATTACTGAGCCGAGAGACAGATTCATTTTGTGTTGAGATTCGTTCAAGGATTGAAGCCTGATGTTAGTAATATGATTAAGAATAATTTGATTTGCTGTCAAGGAAAGCCGATTGATGAGGTGTTGCAATACACAAACTGCTGTAGTGATTAAAATGGTTTGAAGTAGAAAAAAAAAATAAGGAAAATGCAGTAGTGATGCTGATTAAGCCTGCTCAAGCAGCAGGGATGCAGGGTACGCAAGGAGTGGTAAATGTAGGATAAATGCAGGAAACACTGCAGCAAGGCAATATAGTGCCTCAGTTTAGAAGTAGAGGTCGTGGAATTCGAGTAAATCCAAATGCGAATGTGGCTGATGTTCAGAACATGAAGAAAATACTTCCTTGTCATGCATGCAGCAACGTCACATATTGGAAACAGGAGTGTTTCTTTATTGATATAAAAAATTTGGTGCAAGGTGGTAGTCTTGCGTAGATCATTGACAACAGTTAATTTAAAAATCAGAGAGTTCAAAGGTCCTGAAATAAAAACATGAATGTCCCTACTGGAGCAGTCCAAATTCAAGCTCCCAAGCAACAAATACAATTTCCCCAACAGAAACTTCATGTTCCACAGCAATTGCAGATGCCACCAGCTCTGATGGCACAGCAACAGGTGATGGTTCCTCAGCAGAACGCCAACCAAAGAACTAATGCAAATGAAAATCAGTTAATCATTGATTGAGTCAAAGTGATGATAAAATGAGTGAAGAATGCATGAGTGAGAGTGCAAAAGAGGAAAAATGTGTGTGTTGGCTGCCTCATTGGAGGTAGATCAGCGTGGTCCTTATGTGAGTGTATGTACCATGGGTCATGATGTTCCATTCCAGGTTGACACTCGAGCAACTCGTTCCATTGTCAGATCTGCTGAAGTTCCTAATGAGCACCTTTTGGGAAAGACAGTTCAGGTTGTAGGAGTAGCAAATCAGCATTTGGTAAATCCCATTACAGAGTCCATTCTAGTTTAATAGGTACTTTTGAGGATCTTCACTGATTTGTGGTTTGTGATTCAAGTCCTGTGAGGCTGTTAGGAAGAGACTTGCTATGAAAATTAAAATGTTCCATTACTTGTACACAAGAAGGAATAGAAATTCAAATCTATAACAATGATGAGACTTCCAATCAAACTTATGAGATGCACCCTCTCACTACATTGTTTCCTGCCATTACAGTTAAAGATTTAGCTGATGAATTACAAGAGACACTAATACTGAGAGTCTGGGATCTCTCTGGAAAAGCTATTGGACGTATTTGAGGCGGTGAACCAGTCAAAGTGACAGTAAAAACAAATGCAGTTTTCCCCAGAACCCCACAGTATCACATGACCCCCTAGGTAATTGAAGGAATTACCCCAGTAATTGAAGACTTTGATGAGAAGGAAGTGTTGAAAGAAGTGATGGGCAGTTCATGTAATTCATCGATTATGGGACTGCGAAAGGCTTGTGGGAAATATCGCAAAGTTCAGGATTTGAGAAAGGTGAATTAAATTGTAGTATCCTTTTGTTCTGTCGTGCCAAACCGAGAAGTGATTTTATTTCAGATTCCATGTAAAACAGAATGGTTTACAGTTATTGATTTGTCACAAGCATTTTTCTCAGTTCCATTGCATGAGGGTAGACAGTTCTTATTTTCATTCCGATTTGCCAACCTTGTCTATTTATGGTGCCGTACTCCACAGGGATTTCTGGGATCTCTGTCCATTTTAAATCAGATCCTAAAAAATAATTTAGAGTCTTTGAACATGCCATTTCAGACTGCTTTAGTGCAGTACATGGATGATCTGATGGTTGTGTCTAATACATGTGAAGCTTGCAATCAAGATAGTATAGTCTTGTTGAATCATTTGGGTGAGAACGGACAAAAGGTTTTCCCTGCTAAGTTACAGTACTTTCATAAAGAAGTGAGGTATCTGGGTCACCAAATTGAGAAAGGTGCAAGAAAAGTGCCCAGAAGGAGAGTTGTGGCAATTGTGCAAATGAAACCCCCAGTTACACAGAGAAAGATGTCAGAATATTTTAGGGCATGGTAAACCACTGTTATAGATGGATCCCGAATTTGTCAGTAATTTCAAATCCATTGAAGAAGTTGGCACACAAGGGAGTCACAGAAAACGAAAAAATACATGAAAGCATTAACTAAGTTGAGAGAGAATTTGTGCAGAGCTCTAGCTTTGGGAATGCCTGATTATGTGAAAGGTCTTGCACTGTTTTGTCATGAACGTCATGGCTGTGCTGTTTCTGTTTTGACGCAGTCACATGGAGGAACAAACAGGCCAGTGGTATATTTTTCTGCATAAATTGGATTCTGTCACTGCTGCTTTGCCCGGCTGTTTGAAAGCCGTGGCCAGTGCTGGTGTGAGCATCAGTCAATGCAAAGGCATTGTGATGGGACACCCTTTAACTGTTTATGTCAGTTGAAGTACTCCTGGCCAAGTGAAAGACCAAATAATTAAGCAATGCCCGTCTTACCAATTATGAGTTATTGATCCTTGGATCTGCAAATGAAACAGTCAAGAAGTGTGCAGTTTTAAGTCCCGCCACATTAATGCCTATAAATATTGATGACTTAATTGATGTTAATGAGTTTGAACATGACTGCCTTGATGTCACTAAACTGTTCACCAAGCCCAGACCTGATATTCAGGATACTCCTATAGAGGAGAATTCCCACGCTGTCTTTGTTGATGGCTCCTGTTTAGGAGACAGTGAGGATACTCATGAGCAGGTTATTCAGTTTGCACCCTCTGAGGAGTTGTGTAAGCCTTCAGGCTTTTAAGAGTTGTTTCTGCTCACGTAGCCAAATTGGTTGCTCTTACAAGAGCATGCTGCATATCAGAGAAGGTCAAAGTCACAATATTCACAGATATTCAATATGGATTTGGTGTTGTCCATGATTTTGGGCAGTTATGACACCAACTAGGTTTTATTACCTCGTCTGGATCACCCATTCAAAATGGTGAAAGAATTCATGATTTGTTGAATGTATTACATTTACATGAGAAATTTGCCATGTCAAGTGTGTAGCTCACCAAAGGTCTAATGACTATGTAACATTGGGCAATGCCTATGCTGAACAAATTGCCAGTTATTGTGCACTTCATTGTGTCACCTTCTACAAAGAGTGGTGCAATGAAAGTGACACCAGTGAGCCAAATCAAAATTTCTTGATGTCAGTGGGATGGGATTAAGAGTTTGCAGGAAGAATCAACAGAGGAAGAACACGCTGGTTGGTTAAAAGCAGTTTGTGTTCAAAGAGAGGGAGATGATGTCTGGATTTCAATTTAATGTAAATTTGTGTTGCCAGTCTGTGTGCAATGGCTAGGTATTATCATGGTCAAGTTCATCTCGACAGAGATGTAATGATTCACACTTTCAAACAGACATGGTACAACCCCAGATTCAGATTGGTTGCAGAAACGGTTTGTGACAGATATGTTACATGCCAACAAATGGATGTAGGGAAATGCACTGTGGTTAATTTGAGCCACATAGGCAGATCAGAAGGTCCATATAACAGAATGCAACTTGATTTCATTGAGATGCCTGAATGCAATGGATTGAAGCATGTGTTGGTGATTGTGTGTGTGTTTCCAGATGGGTAGAGGCTTATCCAACATGTAGGAATGAAAGACACATTGTAGCTAAGCTGCTGCTAAGGGAATTAATTCTATGGTATGGATTCCTGACTTCTCTGGAATCAGATAGAAGGAACTAATCTTAATAATGAGATCATAAAAAGCTGTTGTGTGCAGCACTGACCAATGAGCAAAAATTGCACTGCAGTTACAGACCAAAGGCATCTGGATTGGTGGAGCAATTGAATGGAACACTGAAAGCTTGATTGGCAAATGTTTGGGCCTTTACAGGCTTGAAATGGCCTGATGCATTGCCACTTGTCCAGATAAGCATGCAAAGCACCTCTGACAGGAAGATAAGACTGTCTCCCCACGAAATCCTGATGGGTCATACAATGAGGCTACCAGTAGTACTGGCAAATGCACTTGTGAACATAACAGATGATTTGTGCTAGATTATTAAAAAGGTCTAGCTGGTGTGGCTCGCTCTTTGTCTGATCAGGTTGAAGCAGCAACAGTTCAACCAGCTCAAGAACAGTGCCACAGCCTGAAGGCGGTGAGTGGGTGTTGGTTAAGAAATATTTGAGGACGACTTGCCTGGAACCAAGGTGGAAAAGTCTGTTTCAAGACATTCTAGTGATAACAACAGCTGTGAAATGTGCTGGTCTTCAAACTGAATACATGCAAGCCACACATACAAAATTCAGTGTCCTCTTGAAAACACAGAGCCTGATCCTGCAAGAGCAAATGCAGATGAAGAAGGAGTTCGACTTGACCAAACTAGGAGGACAGAACCAGTGGCTGAAGCAGAAATTGTGCAAAGTGGTGAAGGTACAATCAGTATGCATGCAGATATAGGTGCACATAAAGGCACAGACAAAGGTGCAGACAAAAATGCAAGCAGCTTGCAAACAAACGAAAGTTCAGGAGAGCAAAGTAAAAATCACTTGAACTGATTTGACAACTTTTGCTAAGCTTAAGAAGTTTCTTGAAATTGAGAATAGTGCAAAGAGACTTTTAAAATATGTTTTTTGTTTTTTCCTTGCTTTGCCTTTAATATATATATTTTTTATTTTTTTTGTTAATCTCCTCTGATCTTATAGAAGCCATGAATCCTGGACAAGGCAAATACAGTAGGTGTAATTATGTGTACATTGGTTTGATAATAGTATGTATGATTGCATGCATTTTAGTGATTGCAGGAATTAGCGTTTCAATGAAAGAAGAGGTGCAAAGTATAGCAACTCCAGTTCTGAGGATGTAAACTTCCAAGCAGGATAGGTTTTATAAAGTGGAGGAACTGCTTCACTTAGATGACACAAAGGGAGATATCTTCCAATGTGTAATATAATTAGCTGTATTAGTATGTGGATATAATGAATGTGTGTCATTGTTATGTGAGTAGACAGATTCCTTCATCAGTGCAGGAAGTGATCACTTATCATAGCTTACACTAATTTATGGGATTAGTTGCAGTCTATTAATAACACGTTTGTAGAATCAGGAGTACAGTCAGTATTTTTACTCCACTACGATGTAGTCTTTTTTTTTGTTCCCATTAATCAGCATTTGAGCAACACTGCAAGAGCTAGGAACACAGACATAGTGGGAGGATTGTTTGAGCCTACACCGATGTTTGGCACAGCATATGCACACAGGAATAACTTGACATGTATTCTTACACAGGTAGAAAAGAAGTTCATTAATCAGGTAGATGACAGAAGAATAGCAATGAAAGAAAGGATAGACAAGGGTTTAGTTAGCACAATGAAATCGTTTCACAACACACCAGACACACAAGGTCGCACAACTCTAGATTGACAACATGTAGGAAAGCTTTGTGTATATTTAAGCTGCAATCAAAAGCTGACAAGTTTGTAGGAATGAGTGAATGCAGACGTGTTCCTGTTCAAGAGTGTATGGGATTTTAAGCTAAATGGACAAGACCCCGCTGTACCTGGTGTCTATTACATCTGCTGTAAGAACGCTTATTATAAGCTGCTGAAGGTTGGTATAGTACATGCTATTTGGGAGTGGTGTTCCCAAAAGTGTATTGAGTGGACAACATTGACAATCCAGAAGGCATTGAAAGACCTAAAATGAGATTCAAAAGACGAGCAAGTGGTTCAGAAATTCCAGGAGATATATTTGGAGCTTTCATTCCATCAGTGGGTGTGATCTTGAATGACATAAAGATAAGGACCTTATCAACGATTATAGATAAAATGTCAACTGACTTTTCAGGTGCAATGCTCCTTATGGACGCAGAAAGGGTTGCTGCAAGATCTATGATTCTTCAGAATCACCTTGCGTTAGGCATGCGTTTATCAAAAAAGGGTGGAGACTGCAGAGTCTTGAAATCACAGCACTGTTGCACTTATATCCCAAATAACAGCAAGGAGCTAAAGAGATACTTATCTAATTTGACAAGTCTGAAAAATGACTTAAATGACCTAAAGGAGACAAATGGCTGTGAGTCAATAGGGGAAGGATTTTTTAAGTTAGGATCTTGGTTTGGTAACTTGGGAAATGGTTTTGTGAAGACTATCCTGAAACCTTTGTTGATTGCGACATTGTGCATAATTTGTGCACTTGCATTTTACAAAGCTTACAATTTTTGCACTACACTTAAAACAGCAAGCAACAACTGCACATCAGGCTCTTTGTAAAGAAAGATACTAGTGATTATGCCTAAATATAAGTTCCTTCACAGACAATGGACATGAAAGGGAGAATTAAAGGACTGGATAACAAGAGGTGCTTTTTGATCTAATGAAATACTGCTGATGGATGCAAAAATGTTGCATGCTTGTTAGGAGATGCTTTATTTTATGCAGAAGGAAATTAATAGTTTAATTTCTAAATTATGATTAGAAAATATATTTTATTGTGCTAATGGAATACATAGCTTAGGTAACTGTCCAAGATCTTGATGGTGTGATGCAATCTTTGCAAACCAGATTCTTTCCTTAACCATTAACATCTGTTTTGACGAGGTTTAAATCACTGTAATTATGACAAATATTCAATTGCGTCTACTACAATGCAGCACAATTTTCGAGTAGATCTGTTTTGAACTGAGATTTAAACGCAGTGGCATGCAGCAAGATCACTCAAGCTCCATTACCTTAGCAGCTCCCTAAACCCAGGGTCTGATTTACTTATATCTGTTATACATCGATTTAGTTTTCTCTTATAGTATTCCTGATTTAATTCTGAAATTCAGAAATATTACAAGTAAAGTATGCTACAGCAAAATCACTATGAATCAAGCCCAATGGATTGAACATGCTTTGTGGATGCTTCTACCCTAATAGACAATTTACAATCAGATACAATTCAGGAGAACGTATGTGGAACACAACTATGCATTTATGGCCCAACTGACTAAATTAAGGCAAGTTATGTATTTAGTTTGTTCACTGGAAGTTACAGTGATTTAATAAACAAAGATAGGCAGGCTGGCAGACAGATAGATAGATAGATAGATAGATAGATAGATAGATAGATAGATAGATAGATAGATAGATAGATATTTTCCTTAACAAAAGTTAAAGTTGAAAGAAAGTTAAGGTTGGCAAATATGTTTAGAGTGGCTTTGCCGTAAAAACTGAAAACTAAAACCATCAGAAATTTCCATATTAAAGTGCTACCTTCATTTTGTGCCTCAGCTTCACCGTACTAAGTCAACCTTAACTCCCATCTCTAGCATAGTGTTCATTGTACCTCACATGCTCAACCAAAACATTACAAATAATTAATTACACAATATGCTAATGCCCCACGCTCATTATCCACCCACACACCCTCATATCTCTATTCACCCAACATAACATGACAGCACACTCACAATCATACAGGCTTAAACCGAACATTAAATATCACAAAAGAAGCACCATTGTGTGTGAACCCAAACACCAGAGCAAAATGATGAATGTGTGTTGGCTGTACAATGTTGCAGACCTCCCAACCTTAATAAAAAGTTCACATTGTGAGGAGAGTGTGTGGCTTTGGAGGGGGAAGGGCTTGTGCCCAGAACTACCTAGGAGTCACTTCTGCTCCCTCAGCCACCAAACTCCCTTCTCCTAAAACAAAAGCCTGCTGAGGCTGTACTGATGCCCTGGGGTGTTTTCACACCGCATAATGGACCTAGCTTTTAAAAGCCTCAAAAAACAAAACAAAACAGCTAGAAGTCAATTCTTAGAAGTGGTTTCCAGGTTGTTTTTCCTGCCACCGTGTGATATTGGCTCCTCACCCGGTGACCGCGTGAAAGGAGACAATATCAAGTGACACACATTGGCACTGTGTGATTTGGCAGGTCTGATGTTGGTTGCCTGGAAATATGATGCTGGGTGTGTTGGTATATGATGGTGGGTGTGTTGGCGTTCGAGGACATTGTACCACTAGAAAATCTATGATAGTGGCACACCCAAATTATGTAGATCGGGGACAGTGCTAGACCTCAAGTTTATGGGGCAAAGAGTCTCTAGAGATAAGATTTTAAAACAACATTTATAAATACCGTAAATAAAAAGGACTACATGATCTCTTGCTGCACCTAATCTCTTACCTTTGAAAGTAATAAATCCACAACACCGGGGAGGAGAAATTTAGAATTAGGATACAAATATCATGTGGTTATTAATGCAAGCCTCTAAATAACAACAGTAGTCATCCAAATATATTGGGTTCAGTTAGTTTAAGATTCTCGGTGGCAGACAAAGACTAACTGACAGCCAAGGCACAACATTCCCCTGGCTGAGAAAAATACTTTCAGTAATCTCCTTCAATTTCGTAAATTTATATTATTACATACAATACATATGTCCATATTTTGCTATGAGGGAAGTCCCTTGATAGGACCATTTTGGTACTTTGAAAGAAACATTCCTGAACAGCATAGAGTAATAACAGCATGCCCAGACAGGGGATTTGATTTTAATAAAGCATGATTATTTAAAGATATTCTAGATATGTTGAGATTGTTTTGTACCCACAGTTTATAAATTTAATAAATAAGTGAAGCACAACTCAGTAGGGAAAACCTAAACATGAACTTACTAATCTTGTTTTTGCATGATACAGGCATCGATATTGATTTATCAAATACTAGATTTCGCAGAAGTACCATCACTCCAGCTTTGATCCACAAGCACAACACAGAGCCCCAAGTTCCTCCTCCGCAACAGCCTCAAACATGCTTCTGAGGATAAGGAGCTGAACGTGCAGAAAGTAAATATGACTCTTTTTGCAGGACTTTAATGACTCCAAAGGCATGGGGTAGCAGGGACAATGCCACGAGTACCACAAAGAAATCAAAAGGTAACAGCTGCTACTCTTGGCTGCCCTAGATGATATAGTGAATATTCTGGTTAACCTACTGGATGATACAAAACAATGGCTGAATTTGTTGGCAAATGTCCTCATATACAAACACAAAGGGAGGGAGGGAGGAAGACAAAGGTGTGCAGCCACTATGGTGGATGGCATATCAAATAAGGGATTCTATATTTGAGTGATGCAAGAAAAAAGACTCAAAGTTATGTTACAACATTGTGTGAAGGCAATATTCCAGAACACACCCACATATATATAGATATATGTAATGCACAGACAAGAATCAGAAAAGTATGGCTAAAATATTTACAGGGTCTGTTGTAATGTGATAAAGGAGTTTATGCTGAATACAGAATAACGCAAACTGGGTCAGGAGTTAGGAACGATGATAATAGAGCAGCGAATCACAGTTGCCAATAAGGGCATAAATAAAAGTGAGGCTCTTTCAACTGACAGCACCAGCATGGAACTATAACAAGATCGTTCAGTTAGTACTTTATCAAGCAAAAGTAAAGGGACATCCATAGTAAATTATTCAAAGATTCTTAATCCACATTCTTCCAAACACAGGAAAAGGCCAATCAGACTGTCCCCAATATTGAACCCTGTGATTGCTAAACCTTGACACTAAACTGCAGGACAAAGTATTGGTCCAATTTTTTTGGCTTCCGGATTGGACTGGGTTTGCCTGACCAGAGACATGGAGCTGAGCAGATGGCATTTAACACTTGTTGACGGGAGCCCAAAAAGGAACCAATTGCAAAAGGCAACAGCTATGCAAAATGGGGTTCATGACGATATTGTTGCATATGGTGAAGGCAGGCAATATAGGATTTAATAGCGAACTGTTGGATAAAGTGGTGCTATTGTATTTCAGCTTCATGCAGCTGCTAATGTAAACGTCCTCCACTCAAGTGATTACCCTCTGTATACTGGAGTACCAATCAGCAATGTTCCCTTTCTTCTACATTAGCTCCCATTGTAAATGAAGTGTTATTGACCTTAATATATATACCACATTACATGAGAAAGATGGCAGTGCAGTCACATAGCATTATATGCAAACAATAGGTTTCCAAGTGGCACAAAACCTAGCAGTCAATCCACATACAATTGCTTGATTTCATTAAAATTAAGGATCACAATTTCAGATTGTGCAGATTTGTATAAATAGACACAGACAGAAAACAGTATGTTTCCATGTCTGTATTTATTTTTGAAAATGTAGAAATTGATCCTTCAAGGTGAATCTATGCTATCTGTCATGATGATTCTGAGGCAAATAGTTGATCACATTTACAGCACAAGATTAAAATAACACGATGATAGCTCCTAATGAAGCTTAAATAGCTGTAGCTTTGAACATCTCCTTGTACTGTAGATAAGGGGGCCCTGCAATTGTGACACTCTGAAAGGTTTCCCTTCGTAAAACACACATAATTTGATGAATTGGAGATTGTGTTAAACCTCAGTTTCATGTGGCAATGTGTCCCCAAGGTAGTGCACCACCAAGTACATCAAAAATTCAGTCACTTAAGTAAAAGGGCCCCCGCTCAATAACTGAGTTCTGGATCAGAGGAATAGTTAAAGGGTTTTATTGCAAAATTAACAAATAAGGTGGTATACAGACAATACCATGAAGACAAATAGCAAACAGGACATTACAGAAAAATTTAAAATAAAAAAAATTCTAAGACTCAAGTCTGCACAAAATTAAGAGAGAAACATCCCCAATAGTATGGGAAAGTTCTCCCTCTTAAAATCGAGAGTTATTTTCACATATGAAATCACGGAAACTGTAGATTTATCTTGGTATAATCAAATGTGTTACATTCGCAGAAGATCAGAGCACATTTTGTTAAGTGTGAAATTGCCTTAACATCTGTCCGACCACAACAATAATAGTTCTGTTCTCCCAGTGCTAAGTCATCCAGAGGTGGAGGAACAAACTAGATTTACGAACAAAAGATAGCTGTTATTAAAGAATAGGGTATAGTGGGCTAGTGGAAGGACCTTGAAGTAAAGTTGCAATTTTGTGACTGTACTGGGGAATATTCATCCAGATCAGCATGAACAATGGAAATAAACAAACATGAATCTGCGTCACTGTGTGCTGCAGAAATAAACAGTGAAATGTGCAGGTGGGGGCAGGGGAGAATGTATTTTGAACAAGGTGGCTGCTAGGCTCAAATTGTGGCCTAGTTAACAAGGGTCGGGAAATCCCATTTCTATACATCAAAGAGAATTATTTTTAAGACAACAGTACCACATCATTGCGTACATGTGTAATTGAGTGTGAAACCCCATTTTGCACATTTTTTGTGCATAAATACATGAATGTACAAAAATCCTCTACAGTCTATAGTGCTAATGTTTTCAGGGGATTCTCCAGTTTTAGCGTTTGTAGCGATTTAGAACACTAATAATGTACAGGTATGAGGAAACAGACAGTGTCCGCTTTATTCAACCTTCCACAAGAAACATGTAAAAGTGTCATCCACCAGAAGAGGAAAAAGGATAAATACAGACAGAAATGTAAAAATATCATAAAACCGGCAGTTCTAATTAAAATAAAGTGGATTACACGTGGTACATGAGGAACAAGAGATGCAAATGCCGTAATGAGTTGCCTGCAACTTAGTTTTACCCCATTTCTCACAATTTTGCACTCTGTTGGAAACCTGCGACGTGCATTAGAAATAAAGCTGTGGCAGAAAGGGTGCCCGATTTAAAAAACTGTTAGGACTGCCACCTGGCCGTTTTTTTTTGTCGACATAACCTGTAGTTAATGTTCCCTTACTGTAAACATTAGGAAAATTACTTAAAGCGTGTATGTTTTCCTATTCTCAGTACACAATTAAATTAAAAAAGCAAATATCAAAAAGCCCTTTTAAATGTGTTTCTGGGCTGCCTTAAAGACCCATGACTGATAATTGAAGTAAACAAAGAAAACAAAACCATATTATAAACCAGTACTGATAATTTTACATAGAGTCACATTTAAGTAAAATATGCATACCTTTGCAAAATCTTAAAACGGAACAACTGACCAACATTTTTCTCTAGGAAAGGTGGCTTAACGTGTTTATGTACCATTTTACACTCACCCTGAGAGTCGGAATGAAGCTCTTAAAAAACCTTCAGTACTGACCTCAATGTCTGAACACAAATTAATATTGTGTTGCTTCACGGGACTTAAGGTTATGACTCTTGAGAATGTTTTTGATCACTCTGGCTGCATGACCTGGAGCTACTAAAAGTTGCATACAGGTGTTGATGACAAGTATGTTTGTGTCAAAGCGATACGCCGAAAATAGTTTCGCAAACTTTACTATGTGGCAAGAGCGAGAAACGCACAAGCTGTTTGTACTGAATGTTATGAAATGTGTTTACACCTAAGAGAAAGAGTCACGCAAATATAGCAGGGGTTTGGAAAAGGAATGTACAAACGGGCATTGCACACAAATTAACGAAAAACAACAAACATAAATCGTTCTAGTTTAGTTCCTCCATGGCACTACTTCACTCTAGTCAAATTCCACAGTACCAAAATTGACAGCGATGAAAGCTGAGCGAATACACTCGGTCCATTTGGCCAGGAGCCCCAAAATTTCATTTTTAGCATCAGCCCCAGTGCTGAAAAGCAGCAGATTTTTTTTTCCACTTAGCCACTGCCAATCCGCCAAGTCTAGGGTGGGGAGGGGCCAGCATCCTGTGCATTAATTGTGGGAGGAAAAGTAGTAAGTGCACTCCAAGTGCGCATGTCAGTTTGGCTGTCAGTCGTAGGCCGGCCAAACGACATGTGAACTTAGAACTCTCCACCTGAGCTGTGTTTCTCAGCCGGGTGGAGAACCAGTGCTGGCTCCCACTCCCTAACTGAGTGGCATTTCAGCCCGGTCAGGCCAACCCGAGCGCATCTCTCTGGATAACAGCATGAGAGAAGGGTGGGGTTGGATTGGGTGGGGAAGGGAGCAAGAAGAGAAGAACCCAGTAGACGGAAGCAGAGGAACACGGAGGGCTAGCAGTTGCAGGTAAGTCTTTTTTATTATTCCCCCTACTCCGCACACTGACCCTGCAAGCCTTCCTGGCAGCAGACACCACTGGGTTTATTTACATTAAAAGCATGGCTCGATCGCAGGCAGGCAAAGTAATCAATCTTTATGACAATTATCATAGCAAACTTGGCAATAATCCATCTTAAATGATCAGGCAACGTCAAAGTGCATTGAAAAAATATGGGAACTGTGATACACAGTTCAGTTTGAGTGGAGTTAGTGAGTGTGGGAGCATGTTCAAAAGCATGGTTAAAAAACAGCAGTGGCTCCTCCATTATGGCAGAGGTGCATTGTCTCACTTCTGGAGCCGGGAGATCAATACATGTAAAATAATAAATAATAATACAGCATTTAAAAAAAACTGCTTTATTACCATTTTATTTTATGTGACGAAACTCGACCTGGAGCCGAGTATTGAGGGCTTGGACATCCCTCTACAGCAGCAGGAGGGGTGGTGGGGACAGGGCACTGCAAGTGCGCATGTACGTTTGGCCAGCTGTTTTAGGATGGCCAAACCGGCATGCACACTTAGATATCTCCAAGTTTGCCAACTGAAGAATAGCAGAGGCAGGCTCCCACTCAATGTTGGAGTGTAAAACTAGCCTGCTCCGTCCAATCCCGGTGCTGCTCTCATGCTGGGTATTACCAGCATGAAAGCAGCATCTGGATTGGTGCAGTGGAGTCTGGTAGCCTGTGCATTGGGAGCTGGAGTTGGCGAACACCGAGGTGGTGTGAAGCAGGTAAGTTTTCTTTTTTGCTTTTTAACTATTGCCCCCCATACTGCCCTACTACTTTTCCATGCTATCAGCCGCCACTATGAAAAAACACGAAATATTCCGTAATTATTTTATTCACGTTCAAGTAACTCCATATAAAATAACACACACCTTAAATGAAAAATACATGCAAATTAAGCTAACCATTAGGAAATGTACCATTTTATATTATGAAATATCTGCAGGTTAGAGCAATCAGATGTCTACATGTGTGTCCAGAGTCTCAGAACTGAATGCTGGTTGGTGCAATGGAGAATACTGACTTCTGTGTTTTTAGTGCTACGAGGTCCCAGCTTGTGAGAGGATGCACTGTGAATATGTGAATCATTATTTTAAACTTGCATCACACAGTATAGGATAGGCTGCCACCAGCTGTGCAAAAAAGATGAAGTTTTAACATAAAAAAACTTCCAAAATAGAGATTTTCATAATACACAGACCGCACATGGTACATTTTTCATAACTGTTCATGAAAAGCATGCACTCCACTGCTCAGCAGACAACACCCTTGCAATACTTTACAAAAAGATTACAACTTTGTCATCAGGAAGCTTTAAGTGACTACATCAATCAAAGCCACTACAGGCTTCCAAGAAGCGTTTACATTTGCAGATTAACTAATTGCATACTTTTATATATCATTCAGGGAGCAGGCACCCCGGCAAGAAAGCATGTTTCTTGCTTAGCACTCTGTCTCTTCCACATCTTCACATCACAGGATTCCCCCTCCCTCCCAGTTCAAATAAGGCATCTCAATTGGCAGAATTAACCATCGCCAGAGGGTGTCTTTTATCAAAAAGTATAAGAACTGTTTTTGTTAAATTAAAAAAGTATGGGTACGTCATGCGCCACAGATCCCATCAACTTGGACCTCTGTGATTAGGTAATGGTGGTGTTCTGTCTTCGAAGTATCCCCCCCCCCCAACAGCAAAGCCACAGCAAAGAATGATAGGCTCAACTCGTTCTTGGTAGCTGGCCACCAGCCAGACTTGGGATGCAAGAACAGTGTCTGCTTTGAGGTAACCCCCTCTATTACCTCTGTTAGCTTGTCCTGCCTTTTGGCATCCCAAGGCCTGCTGTTGCAAAACATCCACCTTTGGGACATCTTTCTGACCTGGGCCAAACTGCTGCCATGAGCCTGATCACTAGATTATCCTCATGCCGCTGCAATATTTTAGTTGTACTCTCTTTTCTCTTAGGTGTGGGCAGGTGGGTTAAAGTTGCACCACCACTGCTGTGGATGCAACCTACAAAATTATCCCCATAAGGTGTCCCTCACTGTTTTTTCCAAAGTGATTAGCTAATCCTTAAAATGCTGAGCTTTGTGCCCTTCATTTGCACCCAATGCTTTGGTGGGCTTGGAATGCACCCTCCCTCCACTGGGACCCTTCGTAATGTGCAGGCTCATTGCACCATGTTGGCTTTGTTGCAAGCACCGGGCCCTTGGCCAAGTTAACACCTCCATTGCCCAGTGTGCTGGCAGGCCTTTGTCAGTAATTATCTACAGGCAACCAACTTGTGGTTGTGGAACAGGGCAACAGAACATATGAGTTATTTCGAAAAGTGGCCTAAATGTAGCAAAAATAAAGTGTCTTAGTAAAAAACGTAGAGTCTGTTGTGTGCCCATCGACTTTTATGACTGAATTATCCTTCTATATGAATTGTGATTGTAACAGGGCTGGTTGACTACCAACTATTCTGCAGTTTTATTCTTAATTGTGTGTGAGTCTTTTATGCTTAGTTCTGCCTTGAACTTTTGTGTGACTTCGTCTTTCCTCGCTACTATTTATCTTAAATTTGCCTCCTTCTTTTCTCAAAGCGATGGTAATGTTAGCAGTTTAACATATAATTGAAATAGAATAAGAAAATTAAACTCGTAATGAACTGCAAAAGTAAATGCTTATTCATGCTAAGACATTCAGGTTATGGCATCTGTATGTCTAATATACAGAAAACAGCTAATATAAAGAAAGGTGATATCTGGAAGTATAATAAGCAGTTTTAGATTGTACTGAAAACATAACATACATACGTAGAGAAACATATTTTAAAAAACCAACAAACTAAGGGCCCTGTGAGTCAGACGGAATGAAATTAAATCATAACTTTTGTAGATTAATTTTGTTTCGCCTGATTACTACTTGTTTAGGGTTTTCCAGGTGTTTTAAGAACCTGACTAGATTTGTTTGTGTAAAAGTTGCATGAGGCTTTGTCTGCAGTGGCAGGCAAGTCTCATTTCATATGTTTTAGTCTACAGGGGGGAAGAATACAATCCTGCTCCCTCCTAGGAAAATCTTCTCTTTCCCTCTCCTATTCCCCTCACCCATGCTCCGTCCATGCATACATTTGCCACCATTTCAGAGCAAGTGCTAAGCGTATGCAGACAAAACGCTAAGAATGACAAACTTTGTCTGTTTTTGCAGCCAGAATAACGGTTCCAAGATGGCAATTTCCCAATTCATTGGTATTAACTTGTAATTGCATGGTACTGATTGGATCTACCACATGGTAACAGTAAATTCACATACAACTATAAAGTGAGGTAAATCTACCTCAGCGCCATTCAACTGGTAATTGAGGAGAAGAGTAAGAAAAAGATTTAAAAAGCACAAAAGTCTAACGCTTGAGCAATTGCTTGATTACTGTAAATGAGTATCCCATCGAATCTATGGGGGGGGGACAAATGACAGACAAGGGGAGCGTTGAATACTGCTGTACCTAAGTACTCTTACTCATTCCTCTAAATATTATGGGCCAAATGTATCATTCTTCACAATAGCGATTATCTAATTGCTACTTTTAGCGAATCGCAATTAAGTAATCGCTATTGGAATGTATGAAACTCCAGGAGTTTCAGACTGCGATTCGCAAGGGCTCACAAATTGACCTACCTCATTAATATTCATGAGGTAGGTCGCAATTTGCGAGCCACTGAGAATGGCTACAATCACAGGGATGGTGGCCTGCTGGGCTCAGCAGAACACAATGTCTGTGATTGCTTTTCAATAAAGCAATCTTTTTTTTTTTAAATACAGCCTGTTTTCCTTAAAGGGAAACGGGATATGTTTAAAAAATGAAAAATTAAAAGTTTTAGTTTTTTAAGAGTAGGCAGTGGTCCTTGAGACCACTGCCTTCTCTTAAAAAACGTTTTTGCATGCATTCACAAAGGGGAAGGTGTCCCTTGGGGACCCCTTCCTCTTTGCGAACGGTTTACCACAAATTTGAAATTGGTGGTAACTGCAATTGTTGTGAGACCGCATTCACAGCCACAAAGCAATCATACATACCTCTGCGATTCGGTATTAGGAAGGGACGACCTTGACATGCCCCTTCCTAATACCGAATCGGTATGTAGTCGGAAATCCAATTTGCGATTCAGTAACAAGCTACCGAATCGCAAATTGGACTTGTGACATACCAAAATGCATTTTTGTGATCCGTTTAAGATCTTCCAAGTTTCTTAATAATCACATTACTTAGTAAAATGTAGGCCTTTCTCCTAGTATCACATTCTGAAGGAATTACTGAACTGTCCATTACAGGAATGCAACTCATCCAAGATTAAACTAAGAGGTTGAGGGAGGAGGTGCAAGAAACAGCCTCAGTACATTGAGATTATGATAGAAAGGTTGCCCCAAAATATTACAAACGATTACCCCTCTCTCACAGAGGAATTATATCAGTCTCTCTTGTCACAATCAGACAAGCCCCTTTAAATGGTAGTCTCAAGAAGCACAAATTAAGCTCAATCTAGGATTTTCCTGCTTTGCTGCCATTCTGTGGAATCAGGATATGATCACAGAATTCCAGGATGGAGGAAAGCACTACATTCTCCCAATTCACAATTTGACCCAAAGCTACCTCAAATCACTGAACATTCACAGTAATTGTTCGCCTCTGTAGTTAGGCAAGGGTCCTCTCCATAGTCCCAGACTCACTTTCTATGCAATCTACCCAACATGCTACTTGTCTAATTTCTGCTACAAAAACTCCAATCTGCTGCTGCAATTTTGTTACCAGTCCTGAGACTTTCATAACCAGTGCTATTTCCCGCTCTACTTAAATTAGGTCCATTTAATGGGTGGTTTAGGATCTCTGTCGGAGTACCCAGACCAAACTGCCATGAAGGTATGCTTGACTCTACATTCATTTACCAGTGTATATTATTCTAGATGGCACTACACTGGTAATATTTTAAAGATAAATGTACAACTCCCTGGTATGCCATGATCCCCCACCACATCTATCTTTCAAGTTCTCCATCTAAAGCATGTTAAATACATATTTTACACAACATCAGTGACAGACATTTAGTACATGTTTCAGGTCTCCTAGGAAAACTACTAAATCTCCATCTCATGGAGCGCTTGTTGTTGAGTAATAGCCTCATGAAAAAATAATAAGCTACTTAAAGTTGTCCATCCACTGCATGGCTCTACAAGTTTCACAGTGCAGTACATCTTTTTCGGGCTGTTGTGCCTCTTCGAGCATGGATCTTACCAAAATTTGGGAACCTAAGGGAGGAATGCAGGTTAAAGGGTGTAAAAGAAACATATGGCCAATGAAAGGTCTGAGTAACCCTTGGAAGCTTTTTCAAATATAATTGCTATTGTTTTGGCATGTCTTTGAGATGCGAGTAGTTGGTCTGTTTTGCATTCCTAAGACAGGATGTGATGTAGGAGTGAGAGGTACAGAGTGCCGCATCTGCAGTGCATAATTCAAAGTACAAAGGGCTACCCCTGTTTTACAGCACACATTTGGAAGGTGGAACATAAGCACACAAGCTGGCAATGTGACAAGGATATTTCGAATACAAGCTGCAATTGTATATTATTTTTAAAAATAGTAGCTTGAAAGCATGGCCTGGACTTTTCCTATAATTTTTAATTGTCTGGGGGAACAAGACTCACTGTTGGGAATATTATGCTAAAGTTTAATTTAAAGAACTTTGATCATTTGTTTTATATATACGTCATATTAATTGGAGTTGTTCGACCTGGCCCTTTATGCAGGGTCAGCCCCAAACTTTTTGCCTCCTTCCTCCTACTGTTTCTGACCTGTTTTTGTTAGCTTTAGGACGCTGGGCACTTTACCACTGCTAACCAGTGTTAAAGTGCATATGTTCTCTGTTTAAATTGTATTGGTGATTGGTTTATCCCATGATTGGCATATTTGATTTACTAATAAGTCCTTTACATAGTACACCATGTGTGCCCAGGGCCTGTAAATCAAATGCTACCAGTGATTGTGCCACCCACATAAGTAGAACTGTAAAATGTCTCAGACTTGCCATTGCAGGGTGTGTGTGTGCAGTTTTGCACTGCCAGTTCGACCTGGCAAGTGTACCCACTTGCGTGGTCAAAATCTTCCCTTTTGCTACATGTAAGTCACCCACTAAGGTAGGCCCTAGGTAGCCCCATGGGAAGGGTGCAGTGTATTTAAAAGGTAGAGCATGTACTGGTATGTTTTACATGTCCTGATAGTGAAATACTGCAAAATTCAATTTTCACTATCGCAATATCAATCTCTCCCATAGATTAACAGTGGGACTGCCTTTAAACATCTTTTAAGTGCAGTTTCCCATTGGAAGCAGATAGAGATTTGGAGTTTGGGGTCTCTGAACTCACAAATCAAAAATACATCCTTCGGTAGAGTTGGTTTTTAGATTGTCTGCTTGAAAATGCCACTTTTAGAAAGTGGGCATTTTCTTGCTTAACCATCCTGTGACAGTGAAACAAAGGGAGCTGAGGTGTGTCCTGCATATCCTTATGTGTCTCCTGAACTAGAGTTGGGAGGGAGGAGTGGACACCTGCACCTGAAAGGGCTGTGCCTGTCCTCACACAATGCAGTCTCCAACCCCCTGGTGTGTGTCTGGAGCCAGGCCTGGGCACGGCAGGATCTTGTGAACAACAGAGACTTTCCTTTCAAGTTTGCCTACTTCAAAAGTAGAAAGGAGTATAAATAGTGGACCCAAAACCCCATACTTTTAGATTACTTCTGGATCAAGAGGAACCTCTGCCATGAAGAAGAGCTTGATGCTTGAGGAGGACCTGCCACTCTGCCTTTTGCTTTGCTGTGCTGGCCTGCTGAAGTGACATCAAAGACTTCATCTGTCAGTGCCTGGGCCATTTCTGCTGGGAGTGCTGACTTGTTAAGTGTTGCCAAATCCGGTCCTTGGGCCCTTAGAAGTGGAAGCTGGTAACCTGCGAGGGAAAATCTAAGCACTGCTGTGTGCGCGTCAGAACAATCACTGCAGGGCCTGTCCCGTGGCTGAAAATCCGAAGCAGTGCCTGCCTTGTGACTGGAGAATCGACACAGAGCCTGTTCTCAGCCCAGACCCTTCACACAGTGTGTCAGAATTTTCTACGCATCGACCCAGGGCGTCAAAATCTTCCACATCATCGCACAGACTTGAGGCTGTTTGTCCGGAAATTGGCACATCCCTTCCCTGTGAGGAAAGAATCAACGCATGGCCTTACTTGCGAGTAAGGAATCAATGCATCGCTTGCTTTTCCGATGCACACTTGTGACTTTATTTTTGACCCATACCAGGTACTTTGTGCTAAAACTATGCATCCATTGGTTTCTATGGATTAAGACTCTTTTTGTTACCATAAAAATTCATATCTTTGCTTGTGTATGTTATATTTTTGTCATTTTGGTCTCGTTTGATCTAGATAAATATTCGCTATTTTTCAAAACTGGTTTGGGGTCCTTTTGTGGTGTTTTCACTGTGAGATTGTGTGTGTTTGTACAAATACTTTACACATTGCCTCGGAGATAAGCCTGACTGTTTGTGCTGAGCTACCAAGGGGGTTAGCAGGGGTTATCTGAGCTGTGTTTCCCCCTTACCCTGACTAGGGTGAGCGTCCCTACTTGGAGAGGGTGTAAACTGACTGCCAACTAGAGACCCTATTTCTAACATTGGTGATCAGCAGTGAGGATAGGACTCGCATTTGTACTTGACATACAGTGATTGGTGTACACTACTATCTCAGTGCAGACCATTACGTACCAGCATACTGTTTTTCTCTTTCTGTTTTTTTAAATGCTTGAGTTTGGATCACAATTATTCCTCAGTCTGGTGAGCCATCAGCAGTAGCTGCAGATTTGGGCCCATTTTGAACTGAGGCACCATATAGGTTTGTATTTGTAAGTTTGCACCGCTTTTGCATCAAAAAGCAGCGCAAATGCGGCTCTAAAAAAGTATAAATATGGGCCTTGGTGCTTGAGCAGGAGAGGTTGGAAACCTATAAGGTGCCTCAGTTCAGAATGTTCTACAGAGAATTTAAGTGTTCTTTTAAAGGCCTCACTAAGAAGGAGGAACTGCAAAAGGTGCTGAGGGCCTGATTGGTAGCCAGGAAGGCTGGTGAGCACACAGAAGAGGTAAACGATGCTGTGGAGGAGGAGGAACACCTGGGATGCAAGGAGGAACCTAGCCTGATTGGCGGAGGAGCTCCCTCCAGATTTGGCAGCAATGATTCCTCTCGAGGTCTGTCTCCAGAGGAGTTGGAGAATAGGCAGAGTGCCAGGAAGCTTGTGTCGGAGCTGCTAAAGCTCAAGTTGAAGCAGGAGAGAGAAAGGGCTTTGGAAGAAATGAGATGGGCCCGTATGGAGAAGAAAGCTCATTTAGCTCAGGAGCTCAGTCTGATAGACCTTGAAGCAGGAGGGCTGAGTCCAGCACAGATTGTGGCAGAAAAAGTGTTACATCCAGTACTGTGGGAGAAGTGCACATACCCAGAGACTTGGTGCCCAACTTGATGTAGAGGGATGACATCCACTAGAAGATTCAGGTTTGTGAGGAGGCTCCAGTGGTGTGCAGGATCCCTGAGGTGGACTGGGAAACTGGTGGGGGGGTCATATTCCTAATGTTCGGAGGGACTCTTTACTGGCTCTAGGTGAGAGTGACAGGGAGAGGGGTTCCCCACTGGTAGAAGTCCTGGAAGTGAAGTATGAAGACAATGTGCATGAGCAGAAGACCCATGACTGGGCGAGGGGCACCCTCAAAGTACTTTGCAAGGGGGGGCTCAAGTTTCATTACACCAGTGAATTAGAGATGCCATGTTTCAGTGTTCCCAAATGAAGGTAAAGCACCTAACAAATCTACAATGGAATGTTGCATGTATCAACTTGTGTTCTCCCAACACTTAGCACCCCATCAGGGGGCTTCCATCTTTGCCTTCCCATCACCAATATTGCTGGGTTTTGTTTTTAATTGTTATACTCCATAGGTTCTTACTGACTAGCATCTTAGATGAGAATACTGATTTGTTACAGAGGACAGCTTGTTTGACTTGACTAGTTGATAATATTTTGACACTTTATATCTGTCAATTCTCCCTTTTTTCCTTTAGAGACATTTTTCACAAGCGGTCTTTTCTCCTATGTATCCTCGTTCTTCGTTGCTTGTAGGTTACCGAAACATATTTTTAATTCCTTTCATGACCTTCCTCACCAGCTCCTCTATCATTCATCATTTGCTTATAATTGTGGCTTTACCTATATGTTATCGTTCCACCTCTTATTTTCTTAACATTTGGGGATTTTACTCACCCATGAAATGTATGACCAACACTGAAGATGAAGTTATTGGAAACTTCCTGTCAAATTCATTATAGTCCATGTACATTACTTGTAGCCCAGATAAAGTCATTGGTTACATCCATAAAATTAAACAGGTGTTGACTATATCCTAATTGAAGAAGTTGTATCTGTATCAATAAAGAAGATCCATTTTTATTGTACCCTCCAGACACTCGACTGATTCCTCCTCAGTACTTGCATTTTCTGTTACAAGATAACGTGATGAGCGCGGAGCAGCTTGGAGGCAGCTGCCTTGAGGCGGAGAGCTGCAGCGCAGAGGATGCAAAGGTCACGGAGGAGTAGGTTAAGGAGAGCTGCTCTCCGTTATGAGCAGAGCATCATAGCATGGAGGCAACTTGGAGGTGGCTGCCTAAAGGAGATTCGAGGGAGAGACTTGAGCATGGAGGGCTGTGAGGACACAGAGGAGTAGGGCAAGGAGAGCTGCCTTCCCTCTGCCCAGTCTCCCTGCTACAAATTTGTTTTTTCACTCACTGCACCAACATCAGTTGGAGGACAGTTGGAGGGTGGCCAAGGAGTTACTCAACTAGGCAAAGGTGACAGTGGGTAAGCCACACTGATTTGCAGAGAGTCTATGGAGGCCGTAGTGGTCCACAGAAGTGGCTGGGGTGGGTGTGTTGAGACCTTCTGAAGTATTTCTCACCTCTTTTTTCACCTACCCCCTTGTTGTCTCTCACTGTGCATGGTGTGCCTGGTGTGCTCCTCAGTTTTGACCCTTTGTAATGGCGCCCTCTCCATATGCCGCGGAAGCAGGGTGAATTGAGTTGGTTGGGGTGCTGCAGCTGGAGGGTTGGGCTGGTGAGTGTTAATTGGCAGTAGCATGGTATGGTTGCACTTGGAGGAAAGGGGGTTGAGAAGAGGTTGAGGCTGAGTTTGCTTAGGTTGGGGTCGGCTGGAGGCCCAGGTGCTGCTTGTGGGTAGCAGTTGAAGCCCAAAAAGCAGCTGGGCAAAGTTGGGTGAAGTTTGCAGCTATTTCTGTTCCTACAACTGCACCAGGAACTGGCACTGACACAGGAGCCAGTATTGGAGTATACATAGATATTTACTGATATTCACATTAATATCTGCATAGCATTTTTTAGACATACCTACTTTCCTACTTACCTATTTACTTCCACCTTGGCTGCCTTTTTTTGCTTGCAAAAGCAGAATTTTGTAGTCAAGTTTTTCCTATAGAAGAAAGTCTTGAAAAAATGGCATTAAGGAGATAATGCTCTGGCCGTCTGATTGCTACAACTAATTTTCCTAATAGCCTCCTGAATCTAAAGAAATCCATCTGCCAAAAGAATTCTCAGTTGTCTCATCTGAAGTACTACCCTTCACGTTTGAGTATTTTTTTTCAATGAGTGGTAGCAAAGAAGAAAAAAAACAGATGGCCATTGGTATGAATCAAGC
The DNA here is from genome assembly GCF_031143425.1 of Pleurodeles waltl. NCBI lineage: Eukaryota > Metazoa > Chordata > Amphibia > Caudata > Salamandridae > Pleurodeles > Pleurodeles waltl. The sequence goes on along the minus strand of NC_090438.1, from coordinate 621,732,550 downwards.
AGCTGACATGATTTTAAACTCTTTATCGTCTCATGGGGCTTCGTCATGTCAGGAAGCTCAAACTTGCCAAAGTTTTCTCCTTTCTACAAATTTAAGTCCACTTCACAGATCACCTTATGTTGCCTAAGTAATTAAAGTAGGCCATATTCACAGAAAGTGTCCCCTATAGTGACATTGAGATGGATCCTGTGGACACTGCAATATTAGGTTCTCTTTCAAACAGCCATATTGAACCAAACTCTGCAAGTGGCACGCCTGGTACTTGGGGGCTTGTTTTAAGTCCTGCTCAGGTAGATCTTATGGATTCTCATCATGGACAAGATGTCTCTCCAGCATTAAAAAACATGCCTCATATGGAAAAGTTACTGGACCATATTGAGATGTGCACAGAGGGGATCCTGGTGCGCTGGAGGATTTTACTCTGCGAGACATAGATGTTTTTAATTATACGAATCTAGTGAGGGAGGCATGTTTGAAATCGCCTCTTGTTTCATGGGGGTTGGGTAGCAGGTTTCTCTGTGTTTGCCTAGCCATCCTTTTTTTCCTGCTTTGTATAGTACAGGGATACTCAAAGTACAACCCGGGTGCCTCATGTGGCCCTCCTGATGTTTAATTGCGGCCCCCTGGTGAACAGTAGCACAGGGCTGCTGTTCACTTGACAGCGCAGAAACAAACAGAAAGCTGCAACACAAACCGGTATACTTTATTTACATGTTAATTAAAGTAACAGTATAGAAGAAAAGGTGTCCTAGACAACCTCTCATTAGGAACACCTTTAGTTTTAAAGACATCTTGCACTTAACATGCAGAAACACGATCAACTCTTCAAACTTTATAAAAGTGTATTTTATCAACATGCATGAGCATTTTACCTTAGAAGATAAGATTATATCACTGCATTAGAGGCATTAGCAGTGACAGTTTTCAAACATGATCTTGGGAACATTTATGCCGCTCCCATTTGGAAAACAATGCCATTATTGAACCAAGAGGCAACTCATTTGTCAGGTGCACTTTGTGCGTAGTCTTGTTATATAATTGGAACAACATTATAGTTTTGTACAGCACACATCCTGAACTCGTATGTGTCAAGGGGCTCTTAAATGTGGTAGTGCAGAAAAGGGAGGCAAAGTGAAATTAACCAATTGCCTAGGATCACACAATTTGGTTAAGTGGGGATGCTTGGACTGATAACCAGGTTTTCTGGTTTCACATTTTGCAATTCACCGACCAGATGAGTGTCTCTTTCCCTCTCATGCTTAACATTAGATGTTAATGCTTTGACTTTAATTCTATGGGCATGAGAATAGAGCAATGATGGCACACAGAAACCATGGGAAGGCTCATTTTGTTGTCAATATCATGCAGTTGCTTCGCGTCCCCCTACGCCAACCTTTCATTACCCCAAACCTCGCTGTACTGGCATCTGTGCGGCCCTCGGGCATGCCACAGACAGAACTTTGCGGCCCCAGGGGAAATGTTTGCGAGTACCCATGGTATAGTAGTACTCCTTCATTGAAGGTCTCTTTGTCGTTTTTAATGAACTCAATGAATTGTGAATCATTTGTGCCCTTAGTGGCTCAAGGGTTTGTGCAGTCTGGAAGGGAGAGATAGGGGTAATGCCTCACTGAAATTATGTTTTGTATTGAGAAAGTTTTATCTTCTATTTTATCTTTGTTAGAAAGATGGGTCTCTAATTCTGATCATGTGTTGGAGGTGTTGTCTCCAATTCCTTTGGGGGTCCAGCACCTTACCTCCCTGGTTCATGTCAAATGCAGGGACAAAAGGTTAAATAAGTGAAATAGCAGGTCACCCAAGCTAATTTGGTGATTAATGGTGGGTTAATAGAATTTGGTACCGAGGTCAGTAATGCTTGTGGGCGTGGGATCTTTCTCATTCCTTCTAAGACAATAAATGGAAAAACTAGGGCTAAACAGGAGGAAAACAATGTGTATTCACTAGAATATCTATTTCAGAGAGGCAATCAGGGTGAGCAAGGGGTCCAAGTAATGGTAAATCCCCTACCCGTTTATCCCATGGTTTAATCATGGGGCAACCCGTTTTGGTGGTGCTCTCTCCTCTCATGCTCGATCTTCTGTTGTCCTTCCTAAAGTGACCTCCCAGGGGGATCCTCAGGCAATGGGGGCCACAGCAAGAAATCCCAGGGGAAAACCCCCAAGGAGAAAAAGAAAAGGAAACAATGTATCATGGAATGTAGGTAAAAAGAAAATAAGGTTTGTAAGTGTCCTGTGGAGTCTGTATCTCTTGATCAGCCAATAAACATTACAATATTGAATAATATATCTCTTGATCAGGCAACAAACATTGACATTTTGAATAATGTTTCTTTACATACAGGGGGTCTTGTGTCAGATTGTTCAGAATTTTCTATCCCATTCCAATCTTTTAAGATGCTAGCTTCTAACATTTCCGGCTAGAAAAAGGGTCCAGTCCCCACTAATGGAATAACTACTTATGAGATCTATAATAGCACGGATGAGGTCTATCAAAAGGTTGGATGTGTGAGAGTGGGGTAGAGAAACTTGGCCTTTAAAGGGCTGGAGTAGGGCATGGGGGCTCACAAGTGGTGGGGCAGAATTCAGAGATACCACCATTGGTCTCCCCCTCTGGACAAATGCCTATTCAGCATGAACTAAGGTCTGTTAGACCTCTTGATGAGAGGCTCAAACATTTTTCCACCATCACAGCCCATTTATTTTGGGTCTGGGACAAAGTTTGATAATCATACAAGGGGTTTTGAAATTGTGTTTATTCCTAATGTATTGGATTTTGTCACTCTGTTTGATTGTCTAATTGGCCCTTTGAATTTACACTCCGTTTTACATCTATTATTGGAAATTGAGGCCTTGAGATTGGTAACAAGTAAAGACATTGATAATGTCTATATAAACCCCTCTGCTCCTCGACCGAGTACAAGGGCAGCATTTAGATCAAGGATTGTCCTAATGCTGATCTTAGAGAACATGGATTATTTTCAGAAAAGAGGAAATGATCTCCTTCCAGTTAAGCCCATTCCACACCCAGTCTCTCAAATGAGCCCAAACTGTCTGCAAAGTAGTTCGATAAAACTTGTCATATCATGTTTCAGAATATTGGTTCAAGCTGGAAATTCCATGATAGTTTGCAGTTAAGAGGTCTACTCCAAGAAATAGCATACATTGAACAGTGATCACATAAGGTCTTATCCAAATATTCTGCATAGTGTGTGAAGGCCTTCAAGTATGTTGTTGTTAGAAATTGTGTCTCAAGTTGGCAGAGGTATACACCCTGTCCAAGTGGGGACCACATCCTCATCAGGGTAAGTCAGATACAGTCTAAATTAACCTATGCTCACTCTATGGTAGCTTGGCACAGAGCAGTCAGGCTTAATTTACGAGGCAATGTGTAAAGTATTTGTGCAACACTTAAAACAGTAAAACAGTGAAAACACAAAGCAAAAAAAAAAATCCACACCAGTTTAGAATAATATATCTTAATTTAATGAGCAAAACAAGACCAAAACGACAAAACTCCAATAAGTAAAAGTCTAGATATGAATTTTTAAAGAATATCTTCCAATGTAGCACTTAGAAACTAAAAACACCCACCGGAGCTATCTGGTTACAGTAGACCAGGGTAAATCTAAAGTTCAGGCCGACCGTGATGGAGTAAGGGCTGGCTACAGGGACCAACCCAGTTTCTCTAAAACAGCACCTTGTATGGCGGATTGCATCAACAATGAAGATCCAATGCGGGAAGCAGAGGTGATGAAGGAAAGGCGATGTGTCTGTCCCAATCTTCGCCGTCAGGGGATGCATCGCCATCGAGCCACGCAGTTGTTGATGCAATGTCCTTGAGGAGTGACATCGAACCCTCTGTGATAATGGTGATGTGTCGTTCTTGAGCCGCACAGCCAGGCGATGCAAACCAGATGCACTGGAGTTGATTGGGATGTGCTGCACAATCAGCAATGCGAAGTACTCATCCTCAGCAGCAGTGGCGATGCATCTGCGTCAAGGAGAGATGCAGTGGTTCCAATCATTTTTTCTAAAAGAACAGCTGCAAAATCCCTCTTTCGAGGCTCAGGATTGGATTGGTATCTCTTGGCAGGACAGGATCCACAGTTGGCAGAGTCCTTCAGCTGAAGCAGGATTGAATAAAGTATTTGATGATCCTGTGACTTCAGAACAGGAGGCACGTCAGCAAGCCCTTGGAGTCACTTGAATCTGGGGATGAAGAGATGCAGGTCCAGCCCTTCTCACTGCCAGGAGAAGAGGGCAGCAGGGCAGGCACAGTAAAGCAGGTGTCCAGCAAAGTCTAGCAGAGTTCCAGCAGAACTCTGCTAGGCTTTGCTGGACACCTGCTTTACTGGCGCCCTTTCGGCAGCACAGCAGTCCTGCTTCCTGGCAGAGTATCCTTAGATCCAGAAGTTTACTGATTTGGTGGGGTTTGGAGTCTAGTACTTATGCCCAGATGAGCCTTTTAAGTGGGGAAGACTTTAAAAGCGGTCTTTGAAATGCACAAGGTCCATGCCCTCCCTTCTCTGGCTCCAGGCACTCTACAGGGGGTTATGCAGCTCTTTGTGTAGAGATTGGAAAAGCCCTGTTCGGGTGCAAGTGTCAGCTCCTCCCTCCCTTCTAGCCCAGTGATGGGCCATCAAGATATAAGAGACACACCTCAGCTCCCTTTGTGTGTGACCGTCTAAAGGGAATGCACAAAGCCAAGCTGTCACCCACCTCAGACGTGTATTCAGAGACAGGCAGAGGCACAGAGTGGTTAAAGTAAAAAAATTCAGACTTTCTAAAAGTGGCATTTTCAGACTTACAATTTAAAATTCGACTTCACCATAAATTGTTATTTTAAATTGTGAGTCCAGAGACACTAAACTCCAAATTTCTATCTTTTCCTAATTGGAAATTACACTTAAAGACTGTTTCAAAGTAATCTCAATGTTAAGCTACGGAAGAAATAGGCCTTGTAGTAGCGAAAAACAAATGTAATAGTTCTTAAACTCCAGCACATGTTAAACATAAAAGTACATGTCCAAAATTTAAAATACATTGCTACTGCCGTTGGGGCTAGCTAGAGCCAACCGTAGGGGTGACTTATGTGTACTTAAAAGGAAGGGTTGTGCCTGGCAAGTGGGTGCACTTGCCAAGTCGAAATGGCAGTTTATAACTGCACACACAGGCTCTGCTGTGGAAGGGCTGAGATGTTTAAACGGCTACTGTACTGGGTGGCACAATCAGTGCTGCAGGCCCACAAGTAATATTTAATTTACAGGCCCTGGACCTACAAGTAAATTAAATATGACAACTGTGGATACCAAATATCACCATTTTAGATTATAGAGCACCTGCACCGGCCACAGGGTGTCATCATCTAGTTGATAGAAATTGTTTTCAAATGTGTTTTGAAGGAAAGCCCAGAGCGTGGGCAGTCTTATAAATGATCGACTTCATTGATATTAGATTAATATAATGCTAAAGTTCAATTAACTAAATTGGTGAAAAAGAGTCCCCACGCACTTAAGCACTGGTTAGCAATGGTTAAGTGCACAGAATCCTAAAGCCAACAAAAACGAGGTCGGAAACAGAGGAGGAGGAGGAAGGCAATATGTTTGGGGATGACCCTGAAGAAAGGGCCAGGTCCAACAGTTGTGGCAAAAACATAATTAATACTTATATGTAGGCACTGATGAACTGCTAAGAAAAGGAAATACTCCTTGTGTCATTCTAAGGCCCATATTTATACTTTTTGACGCTAAACTGCGCTAACGCAGTTTAGCGTCAAAAAATTTAGCACCGTCTAACGCCATTCTGAAGCGCCATGCGGGCGCCGTATTTATGGAATGGCGTTAGCCGGCGCTAGCAGACCAGCGCTGCCTGGTGTGCGTAGAAAAAAACCACGTAGACCAGGCAGCGCCGGCGTAGGGGGAAAATGGCGTTAGGGCGTCTTAAAATGGGGCAAGTCAGGTTGAGGCAAAAAAATCGCCTCAACCCGATTTGCGCCATTATTTTCGACGCCCAGACGCCATTTAAATGACTCCTGTCTTAGTAAAGACAGGAGTCATGCCCCCTTGCCCAATGGCCATGCCCAGGGGACTTATGTCCCCTGGGCATGGTCATTGGGCATAGTGGCATATAGGGGGGCACAAATAAGGCCCCCCTATGCCACCCAAAAAAAAATAAAAAATGTAAAAAATTATACTTACCTGAACTTACCTAAATGTCCCTGGGGTGGGTCCCTCCATCCTTGGGTGTCCTCCTGGGGTGGGCAGGGGTGGCAGGGGGGGTCCCTGGGGGCAGGGGAGGGCACCTGTGGGCTCATTTTGAGCCCACAGGCCCCTTAACGCCTACCCTGACCCAGGCGTTAAATAGTGGCGCAAATGCGGGGTTTTTTGACCCGCCACCTCCCGGGCGTGATTTTTGCCCGGGAGTATAAATACGACGCATTTGCGTCGCCGTCATTTTTTTAGACGGGAACGCCTTCCTTGCATCTCATTAACGCAAGGAAGGCGTTCACGCAAAAAAATGACGCTATTTGCCCATACTTTGGCGCTAGACGCGTCTAACGCCAAAGTATAAATATGGCGTTAGTTTTGCGCCGAATTTGCGTCGAAAAAAACGACGCTAATTCGGCGCAAACGGAGTATAAATACGGGCCTAAATGTCATGCGAATCCCACTGTTCCACCCATTTTCTGTAGTCTTGTGCCACTTTAACAACAAGTTAGCCTGGGAGCAGGATAGAAGATCTGTCCATTTCATAATTGATTATATAATTACAATTTCAATCACAGACCGTAGGGACCTATGCATCTAAGTCCAGCCTAACCACCAATTTGTGTGGTACATTTTATTGAAAACTGCTGGATGCAGAAGAAAGTTCAGTGCTTCTAAATCCATAAGTTATTTTCTAACATAGCACCCGCACCAAAGACAGTACATGGAGCGCCGTGAAGCCAGCCCTGCCCCCATGCTCCAGACCGAGTTAGGAGCTCTCGGGCCAGGAGCTGTGCAGAGTGCCTTTGAAAGAAGGATATATAATATTATCAGGCAAACATGTAAAGGTACGTATTGTTTCAAGTCTGATTATATCTTGTATTAAATAGAACACACAAACCTACATGCACATGTGCACACACAGACGTTCAAGTTCGCAGACACACACACACAGACACGCACACTTTTTCTCTCTCTCAAACGTCCCATTATTTATCTTAGAAATATTTTTTTATTGGTCTGAAATGCGCAATGGCTTCAGAAGGCCACAGGGTGTCATCATCTAGTTGATAGAAATAGTTTTCAAATGTGTTTTGAAGGAAAGCCTAGAGCGTGGGCAATCTTATAAATGATCGAGTTCATTGATATTAGATAATGCTAAAGTTCAATTAACTAAATTGGTGAAAAAGAGTCCCCACGCACCGAATAAATTGTTTCTATTTGTATCTTCCACACCGAGTCCATTATTCTTATCTTTTTCTGCCGCTTCACAACGCATTACTACAGCGCTCCTAATGTGTTGCGTGCGGGACGGTCACTTTGTGTGGCTTACAAGATTGACCTAACACGGACAATTCTGATGACGGGAGGAAATGTGATAAACGGGACGAACAATGGAGCAACCGCATTGTACACCTCGTCTCATTCTCTGGCTGCAAAGCCCATTGCCAGCAAGCCGTGCATGTCATTAGCACCACTGCAAGATTCTGTTATCTGCCTGGGACCGATGAACAGCAAAACCAGCCCTGTCAAGTCGCGAACCTCTGAGCTTCAGTTTGCGCGGACCCCGCACAGCTGCTACAATACTTATATTTATTTAAAGAAATAAACATTTCGATTCTCGCAAGCTGTGGTTTAATAATACATTGTTGTGCAGAGCTGGAGGCATGCTTCTGTAGCATGAACTGACAAGGGGGGGGGTGACGAAGAGGGGAGGAGGGTGGGTGTATGTGTAACCAAGAATGGGGGTGAGAGTACGCTATACAAAAAGGCAGCGACAGGCGACTAAATAAACAAAACAAAAAATAACATTGGCGCTACAGCGCTCTTGCTGTGTGGCAGGACGGTCACCCATTTAAAAACAAAAAATAAAGTAATCCTGACCAAAATCAAAAAAAATTGCTGCTGCATAGCTTTACAGTACTTGACCGTGCTCTCAGGGAGGGCTAAACACTGGAAGAGACATGACCTATGCATGCCCCTGTCAAATGGTCATAACGAAAAATGGAGCAACGGTAGTGCCAGCAAATGGCAACCCTATGGGTGGGCTGAAGTCCCAAATGTAGATACAACACATCTCAGTTCGAGCCACGCAGGCGCACCGTCTAGAGCCGAGACCTAAAAATATACACCTCTACACCCCAGAATGACGAGTAGCATGAGCTGCCTGGATTGTCCTGTCAAGCCTCCCATATTCAAACTAAGGAATTTATGTTGGTTCGATTTCTTTGTTTTAATCTCAACAGTATTATAAAATGAATGCATTAGGCAGGTCCATGCAACATTATTGTTATGAGCCAATCAGTGTCAGCTTTCCCAGGCAGCATAGCACAGCCCTCAATAATTTGCCAGGCTATCAGCCAAAGCACCATGCTTATAGCCACACAAGGCTCAACAGAAGTACTATCCTGACAAAGACAAACTAAAAACACTACAAGCACGCATTAGAGCAAAGCTACAGAGAGCTTTGCCCGACAGACTTCACAAACAATAAATAAAAGGTAACCACAGAAAAAAGTAGCAATGGTATAAAAAAGGGAGTCAGAGAAATTGACATAACAGTCAGAAAATAGCTTCTGACGGAGGACCAGTAGTTATAACACCTACAGTATTTACAAAGAACTTGCAAAGAGCATGATGCAGAAACCTTACACTCAGGCATTCCAGTACTATATATGTGACCAAGCTACTGCTTCTGGTGAATGCACTACCAAGCAGAAACTGGAGTCTCATGTCACAGAAGGTAATTAGCTGTCATTGAGGTGACAGTAGGTAGAGAGAGTGAGTCTGATTTGAGCCCTCAGAGTCTGATTTGTAGCTCATGGAGCCCTGAGCAACCACCATATGGTGATTCGGCAGCAGCAACCCCACCTATTGAAGCTTTGCCTCCACCGAAGCTCTATCTCTCGCAGCCTGCTCCGGCGTTGCATTCCCTCGATGTCTCCCTCAATGAGTATTCCTCGGTTCATGTCAACTCCAGTAGGTCTGTGGCCGTCCTTCAGACTTAGACATGCTACTTCTCATTTTTATCCACATCCAGGTAGCAACAGAACCCATGAAAAAGCAGGTGTTTCCCTCCACTATGGTTTTTAGTTTTGCATTAAACAGTAACATATACTACAGATTCTGCTCTGGGAGCCTGAGCTTCTCCGTGAAGTAAGTTTTGCGTTTAGGAGTAATAGGGAAACATCATGACAGTTACATTCTTAAAGTCCAAGGGCCCGACTTGTTTTGCCTGCTGTAGACTCAAGTCCTGGTCCCTGTAGTGCAGGAGGTGGGCTGCCACTGACCTCGGCCGACCCTTCCTTAGGGAGCTGAGGGGACTATGGCCCTATGCATGAGATTTATAGTAATCTCCACGGATTTTTGAGGGCCATTACATTGGTAAGACAATTTTTCAAGACATGTTCCATACTGGTACCTTCATCACACTCTGGAAAACTAATAATCTGCATGCTGCAGCATTTCAAAAGGTGTTCAGCACCTTTCACTGTATATTTCAGAGATCAGATGCGCTTGGCCATGTCTTTCATCTGCTTGGGCACAGTCGATAATTTGGCTGTAAGGGTTGCAATTACCCCCCTGCCCACCCCTGTGCTCTTCACTCTTTCGCTCAGTTTGTGTTGGCCTGCTCACAGGAGATTAACATTCACAGCCGGGGTACTTAGAGGCATGTATGGCCTACAAGTGGGGACTGCTTAGAGAGACTGAAGAGTATAATCTATCATGCCCAACCCCATGTCTGACATCTGAGTGGAAGATGATCTCAGCATCACTTGTCACACTAGACTTCCTCATGGTTATGTAATGCATGCAAAAGCCTCACATAAAGACCCATCAATGTGTAGCTTCCAACACCACTGAGGTATCCAGATTTAATTTCTAGTTCAGGGGCGAAAGCAGATTAATTGTGTTGCATACACCAGTGTTTCAGTGCAAAAGCTTAACTGAGGCCCAATGCTTCTGTATCATATGTGACATGCTGACTTCCTCCATATAGGGCTGTCAGATATGGCCCAAAATCCAAATGACTGCAGTTCCCTTGAGTGGGTCAGACACCAGTGCATTTTCTTGGTCTGTGACTTACCTTTGGTAGAAGCTCCAAAATACGAATTGTCTGCAATTAAGTCTAGTCAGTCTCAGTAGGAGGGGGCTAATCGGGCTGGCTTTCCACAAGCTCAGGACCATATGCAAATACCTTGCACTCTACAGCTGAGGGGTAGAGACAGCATCAGTATGCAGGCCTGCCTCAGTTTCATTCTCAGCCCTCACTAGTCACCACACGTCATGATCCGCATGGCATCCTTACAGCAAGAACCTTACGTCCCAAAAAGGATCTGCAATGTCCTCAGAACAGTCAGACAGTGGTCTCCATTATTCAAGGGTAGGAGGATGGGGCTCCCAATTATTGTGACTCTGCTGTAGGGGCCAAGCTAGGTGAGAGTAGACAGGCTATGCATCTTAAATCCATTACAGCTAGCTTCAATGATAAGCCATTGAAAATGTATTTTATTCTAGGAGAGGCATTCTCAGAGACATGGGAACTCCTCATCAGCAAAATAATTCTAACTAACCTTTTCTGTAGTGCCCGAACCCTGATTTGTTCAGTAAGGAAATACGGCACATCCAGAGTCCATAGACAACTAAACAAAAAGGGAAGGTTAGTGGTGCTTGCTGTGACAGGAGCATAATCATTCAGAGATGGCTAGAAAGCCTTCAATACTTTTGAGGTAAAGGTGGTTCTCGGTTAATGTTGCAGTTTCCCATGAGTGTAAGTGCAAAGGATCCAGGACAGAAGCAGAGACACTTGCAATGGACAGAGCTTGTAGTATAGTATAGTATAGTATATTAGAGATATAGCAAGAGACAACATTCTAGGTTAGACAGTGCAGGCACATTCTAAAAATGTCATTTTGAGGTGAAAGAGATGACAAAGGTAATTGGGGACTCAACTCTCTGAAAGAAGATGTAACTAAAGAAACAGTGGGAGTTAAGCATCATTTAGTCTAGCACAGAATGGTATAACAGTGGCTGGTAGGATCCTTGGAAGTTGTCTCTTGATTCACTGATTTTTATATTGTAAAAAAGGGCTCTGGGAACACCGCTGCAAGGGAATTTTAATGCTTGGGATAGATGAAGAAAAACTGAGGAATCCGTATGTAGTATAAATTATTTTAGGGATGCTGGTGTGCTCACAGAAATGTGAGCAGAATGAAGGAAAATTGACCCCTCACACAGTGGTAAAGCAGAGAAAAAAGATCTGATAGCTATGGCACAGAGCAGACAAGCTCAACTTAGGGCAATGTGTAAAGCATTTGATGCAGTATCAAATCAGGAATAATGTTTTGAATGTTTCAGTGGAAAAAGTTCCAAAAAGCATTAAGCACCTATGATAGTTGCTGGTTATGATAGACTGGGACATAGGAGCTCCTGGGGCCAGTCCTTCCCAATTTAGGCATCTTGAAGTTGGAGGGAGTCTTTGAACACACTAATCTTGGGCTCAGCTGGCTTGGGGTGTGCCCAGAAATTTCACTAAGGCAATCCTAGTGTCCTCGCATATTAATGTCAACTTCCAGTTCGAAGCAGCTACTTTACCCTAAGAAACCAAGAGGCAGACATCTGGTAGGACATAAACAGAGTTTTCCAGCAACCAGACAGTAGATACACAAGAAACATCTTGACATCCTGTTCTCCTGTTCTCTATCTTTCAAATGTGATCCCAGTCTTATATGTAAACACAGCATACCCTGCAGGCAGGATTTGACACTCCAGCAGGATTTAACACAGCAGTGTCAAAAATGATACTGACAGCCCCCCACCCTTCTGCTGAGCTCCAAGGGGTCATTGCTGCCTATTCATGGCAAGGTGTCAATAACAATGACTTATTGTGTAGCTCTTGGGAGGCATTTCACATCATTTCCGCAGTCATCAAGTATTAATCCCTAGATGGGAGAAGTTGGAAAGAAAAGTAGGAGGGCTTCCAGGAGCTTCAGACAGGATAAAAATCTAAAAGATACTTTTCCTTAACATTTATCAAAAAATCATCTTCATCATTGAATTTGATTTTTAATACCTATTAATTATTTAGTTTAATTATTTTTCTAACGTTTCCAATTCCCAAAATACACTATTAGGGTTTTATCTGCTTTCTATGTAGGACAGCTAGGTCTGCCACAGTGAAATATAGCTTTTAGCTGCTAATAACTATAAGGACATGTTAACGTTAAATTTCTCCATTTCCTACTTTTAAATACAATGCACCTGGCCTATTGGCTACAAGACACTCACATGAATGACTTATTAATATGTAAAAGGGAAGTTTTAACCTGCCAAGAGGGTTTATTGAGACAGGTCATATTGCAGTTTTGAGACTGCCACAGTCAAACTACAATACTTGTTACAACCCATGTTTTACAGGGTCACTGGAATGGATGGAACAATTGCTGCTACAGTCCACTAGCAACATTTAACTTGGAGAACCTGGGTACATTTTGTACCATATACTACAACCTTATAGATAAATCAAAAATACCAACTATGAATGTGTCAATTTGAATGTGTTTAAAGGGGAGCTCAGGCACATTACCACAGGTTAGCAGGGTTATTGTGTCAGAGATCTAAAACCAGCAAAAATATAGGGTCCAGCAAGAGGTGTGTTAGACTTTTCATCCTTGGCGTGGTCTCCCTTAACTTTTTGCCTCTGTTCCCCAGGCTGTTGATGTGTGCTGGACTCTGATTTTGCTGTTTTTGTTACTCTGGGCACTTTACCACTGCTAACCAGTGCCAAAGTGCAAGTGCTCCTTTACAAAATACGTATGTAATTGTCTTATCCATGACATGCATATTTGATTTACTGGTAAGTCCCTAGTAAAGTGCACTGGAGGTGCCAGGGCCTGTAAATCAAATGCTACTAGTGGGCCTCCAGCACTGGTTATGCCACCCACATAAGTAGCTCTGTAATCATGTATCAGACCTGCCACTGCAGTGTCTGTGTGTGCAGTTTTGTAGGAAGTTGGCTCTGTATGTACTATTTGAAAGTAAGAAATAGAATGCACAGAGTCCAAGGGTTCCCCTTAGAGGTAAGATAGTGGCAAAAAGAGATAATTCTAATGCTCTATTTTGTGGTAGTGTGGTCGAGCAGTAGGCTTATCAGAGGGTAGTGTTAAGCATTTGTTGTACACAAATTAGGAACACACACTCAAAGACAATTCCAGGCCAATAGGTTTTTATATAAAAAAATATATTTTCTTAGTTTATTTTAAGAACCACAGGTTCAAGATTTACAAGTAATACTTCAAATGAAAGGTATTTCACTCAGATATCTTAGGAACTTTGAATCAACACAATATCATGTACAGTTTTAGCACAAATGGCAATAAGCTATTTTAAAACTAGACAGTGCTTTTTTCAACAGTTCCTGGGGGAGGTAAGTTTTGGTTAGTTTTTGCAGGTAAGTAAAACACCTACAGGGTTCACAGTTGGATCCAAGGTAGCCCACCGTTGGGGGTTCAGGGCAACCCCGTAGTTACCACACCAGCAGCTCAGGGCCGGTCAGGTGCAGAGGTCAAAGTGGTGCCCAAAACACATAGGCTTCAATAGAGAAGGGGGTGCCCCGGTTCCAGTCTGCCAGCAGGTAAGTACCCGCGACTTTGGAGGGCAGACCAGGGGGGTTTTGTAGGGCACCGGGGGGGGACACAAGTCAGCACAAAAAGTACACCCTCAGCGGCACAGGGGCGGCCGGGTGCAGACTGCAAACTGGCATCGGGTTTGCAATTGGTTTCAATGGGAGACCCAGGGGTCTCTTCAGCGAAGCAGGCAGGCAACTGGGGGGTTCCTCGGGGTAGCCACCACCTGGGCAAGGGAGAGGGCCACCTGGGGGTCGTTTCTGCACTGGAGGTCGGATCCTTCAGGTCCTGGGGGATGCGGGTGCAGTGTCTTTACCAGGCGTTGGGTTCTTTGAAGCAGGCAGTCGCGGTTGGGGGAGCCTCTGGATTCCTTCTGCAGGCGTCGCTGTGGGGGCTCAGGGGGGTCAAGTCTGGCTACTCACGGGCTCGCAGTCACCGGGGAGTCCTCCCTGTAGTGTTGTTTCTCCGCAGGTCAAGCCGGGGGCATCGGGTGCAGAGTGGAAAGTCTCACGCTTCCGACGGGAAACGTGGAGTCCTTTAAAAGTTGTTTCTTTGTTGCAAGTGTCAGTCTTTTTGGAACAGGGCTGCTGTCCTCTGGAGTTCTTGGTCCTTTTAGATGCAGGGTAGTCCTCTGAGGCTTCAGAGGTCCCTGGACCCTGGGGGACGCGTCGCTGTTGCAGTTTTTCTTGAAGTGGGGAGACAGGCCGGTAGGGCTGGGGCCAAAGCAATTGGTGTCTCCGTCTTCTCTGCAGGGCTTAAGGTCAGCAGTCATTCTTTGTCTTCAGGTTGCAGGAATCTGGTTTCCTAGGTTCTGGGGGCCCCTAAATACTCAATTTAGGGGTGTGTTTAGGTCTGGGGGGTTAGTAGCCAATGGCTACTAGCCCTGAGGGTGGCTACACCCTCTTTGTGCCTCCTCCCTGAGGGGAGGGGGGCACATCCCTAATCCTATTGGGGGAATCCTCCATCTGCAAGATGGAGGATTTCTAAAAGTCAGAGTCACCTCAGCTCAGGACACCTTAGGGGTTGTCCTGACTGGCCAGTGACTCCTCCTTGTTTTTCTCATTATCTCCTCCGGCATTGCCGCCTCAAGTGGGGCCGTGGCCGGAGGGGGCGGGCATCTCCAATAGCTGGGATGCCCTGTGGCGCTGTAACAAAGGGGGTGAGCCTTTGAGGCTCACCGCCAGGTGTTACAGTTCCTGCAGGGGGAGGTGAGAAGCACCTCCACCCAGTACAGGCTTTGTTACTAGCCACAGAGTGACAAAGGCACTCTCCCCATGTTGCCAGCAACATGTCTGGTGTGTGGCAGGCTGGCAAAATTAGTCAGCCCACACTGGAAGTTGGGTATGTTTTCAGGGGGCATCTCTAAGATGCCCTCTGGGTGTATTTCACAATAAAATGTACACTGGCATCAGTGTGCATTTATTGTGCTGAGAAGTTTGATACCAAACTTCCCAGTTTTCAGTGTAGCCATTATGGTGCTGTGGAGTTCGTGTTTGACAGACTCCCAGACCATATACTCTTATGGCTACCCTGCACTTACAATGTCTAAAGTTTTGCTTAGACACTGTAGGGGCATAGTGCTCATGCACCTATGCCCTCACCTATGGTATAGTGCACCCTGCCTTAGGGCTGTAAGGCCAGCTAGCGGGTGACTTATCTATGCCATGGGCAGTGTGAGGTTGGCATGGCACCCTGAGGGGAGTGCCATGTCGACTTAGTCATTTTCTCCCCACCAGCACACACAAGCTGGCAAGCAGTGTGTCTGTGCTGAGTGAGGGGTCCCCAGGGTGGCATAAGACATGCTGCAGCCCTTAGAGACCTTCCCTGGCATCAGGGCCCTTGGTACCAGGGGTACCAGTTACAAGGAACTTACCTGGATGCCAGGGTGTGCCCATTGTGGAGACAAAGGTACAGGTTAGGGAAAGAACACTGGTGCTGGGGCCTGGTTAGCAGGCCTCAGCACACTTTCAAATCATAACTTGGCATCAGCAAAGGCAAAAAGTCAGGGGGTAACCATGCCAAGGATACATTTCCTTACACGTTTTAACTGTAAATTCGACTTGGCAAGTGTACCCACTTGCCAGGCCTAAACCTCCCCTTTTCTTACATGTCAGACACCTCTTTTTGTGTAGCCATTTTAGTTATAGCTCCATGCACATTCTTTAACACACTAGGCCGCTGTGCACTTTAACCTAGATATATTTTATTCAGCTTTGTCTTTTTATTCTTAAAATAACCATTTTTACTGTCTTGTTTCATTTTCCGTTTATCTAACTGTTTTTGCCTAGGCCAGCACTCTGTTCTCAAAGAAGACATTCTTGATCACTCTGTGCTTCTTCCAAGGCTACAGCACGGTACATTGCTGGTGAACGTGGTAGAAGTTTAGTCTCCAGCATTCGTAGAAAACACACATCCTTACGTAGGGACATTTTCTCAGAACATCAGCTGTGTTGTTATAAAAACACTTCTTTGTCCCTTACACATTAGAGGGAGATTCCAGCCAGTGAACCACGACTGTATGCTGATTGCTGAATGCTTGGCTACAGATGCTAATGCAGACCGCAGGCCTTTGCTCAGGTATGGGGGTTGATTTCTTCCCAGGGGAACCTGAAGGGCAGAACTAGAGCTTAACATGCTGTGCTCTATCCTAGCCTAGATAGGAGCTAGTCCATTGATTATAGTGACAATATGATAGCATTGTTTTTATGCTTCACTCTTCTCGTCACAATTTTAATACTGTCATGTTGTGTCATCCTGGTTATTGCAGCTCACACTTTGCTATCTAAGATGCAGTCGTTTTATTGAAACGATCATTGATACTGCCTCTGTATATCATTTATATATGAGACTGAATTGTAAATTAAAGAAACGGATGAGACCTGAGTAACCACGACTTCCCTGAGAAGTTAAGTATGTCATGCTCTCAGCTCCCAGTCATCTCTATTCTTTGGTGGAGATGAGGCACTGCAAGTTAGCTGGAGCAAAACCCGGATTGGAGCGACACTGTCACTGTCACCCACAGTGGGTTAGACTTGGTCTCCCACACCGCGGGCGATTCTGTCGCTCAAAATCCAGTAGTCTCATTAGAATAATGAGAGTCTACACGACATGGCGCCGCCAACGTTTGGTCAGGCTCTAATTTTCGGGTCCTCCGGAGTAGCTCTGTCTCATTATATACAAGGACACCTCAATACAGTATATGGAGACGTCCGTGGTACTGAGGATTTCCACCCCAGCTACGTAGGCTATCCTATTTGTAGCTGGAGGTTGTTCAAGCTTGAACTTTAAAAGGAAAACCCTATTTGGTGTGCCTTCTTTGAACTTATAGTCTGTCTATAATGGTGAATCCACAGCAGATACAAATAGCAGTTAATATGAGACAACCTCTGACTGCACATTTATTAGCAAATGACCTAACGGTCCAGGGGGGTCCAGTCACATTTGTGGTGGATGCCCATGCAGCTTATAGAACAGAACTGTTTTATTCTGGGGTCACATTTCCAGCAGTTGATTGGAACACAAATACATTTCATCATTATACACTTGCAAATGCGCCTGGGCAATGCAGTTTATGTTTTGTTGGCCGAACAAGATTGGCCACCTGAATTTGTCAGTACCTGCCCATATGGGGAAGACGTGATCAAGCCTTCCTTCTCGCCCCTTGTTCCAGAGGAACTCGCTGAATCCTATGCCATTGATTGGGCTTTGGCACAGGCACCTGCGTTATATACGAAATCACGTAGGATGGGATAGAGAATCCCCCTACCATGTAATTCCAATTAAAAATGAACCTCAACTCCAACCTCAGTATCCTATAAAGCACGAAGCAAAAGCACCTGTGAGAGAAATACTCACAAAATTAGAGTACCAAGGCGTAATTGAACCCTGTGTCTCCCCAATGAATAATCCATTATTCCCAGTAGCTAAACCAGACCATTCATATAGAATAGTCTTAGACTACAGACACTTAAACAGTCATACACGCACTTATGCTATAAAGAAATTCACATAGCACAGCACTAATGAACAATATAGTGCGTAAAAAATATAAAACAACACTGGACATTTCCAATGTTTTTTTCTGCCAGAATATAGCGCCTGAGAATAGAGACTTAACAAGTTTCAGCACACTAGGCTCTCAGAAAAAATTCTGTTGTTTACCTCAGGGGTTTAAGAACAGTCCAGGACTGTGACAGCAATTTTGAACGAGATTGATCCTGAAGCATTGTCTTATGTAGATGATATCTATCTTACGGATGATGAATTGCTACCACATTTAAGACGGGTAGCCCGCATTACTGTAGGATTTGCTGAATTTGGCTACGAATTCAGTTTCAAAAAAACAAAAATCGCCTTCCTAAGCATCCTGTATTTGGGATATGAGCTGTCAAATGAAGAAAAGAGCCTAGCGCCACAATTCTTAGAAAAATGCGCACAGTTACAACCACCAAATACGATTAAAAAACTCCCATCTCTATTGGGTTTCCTAAATTTTGGCAGAACTTACATTCCAGATTATGCTACACGCATAAAACCTTTATATGATCTGATACGTCCTGCTTTTTCAAGTAAATTCTGGACAATTGAACATATATGCATTCTTCGAGATTTGCAAACAGACATGCTTGCGGTACAACACTTACACACGAGGGACAACAAAACACATTTGGTCATCAGAGTAATAGCTGGTGCCATCGGTTTCACCTATGTGGCATTTAATGAAGGTGAGATAGTCCAGTTTGCGTACAAATCACACTTATATTCAGCGGCAGAACAACGCTTTGCTCCCACTGAGAAACTTTTCACTGCTGTACAGGTGGCTGTCATTAAAGAACGATCTCTTGCCCAAGGAAACCGCATTATTGTAATTTCTACGATCCCAGCCCTGGAGGCTGTAACAAAGGCCAGCGTTCCAAACGCAAAGGCATTACATCCACGTTGGATACAATGGGCTACGTCTTTGACAGCCACTGATGTAGACTACATTTTGACCCAAAATTACAAACTCAAGAATTTTTGCAGTATGAAATAGAATACCCAGTTCCAGCAAATATATTGCCTATTGAACAATATCATAGAGTCATGTACACCGATGGCTCAGCACAACCTGCAATTGGCACAAAACACCAATATTCTGCTGCTTGCGTTGTCGTAAGCGGCTACATGGAGGTGATAAATTTTGTCAAAAAACAACATGGAGGGGCAAACGTGGGAGATTCGGAGGAAGTACTCCTGGTCCCGTGTGTAAAGCTCCCGACGGTCAATAAATCAAAAAAGGTACACACGGTTCCAAAAATGCCAGAAGGTTTCTTTCAAACTAAGTGGTTCTGCTTTCAATGGAAACCAAAATATTCGAAGCAAGAGCCCTCACTCACCTTCCGGTGACATGCTTCATCATAGGGCCAAGCTCCTCGTCAGGCCGGCACTGCAATGTCTGACGGGCCCCACACGGGAGCTCTTTGCCGGAGATCTTTTGGGAGTGATGCACAACCGGTCAAAAAAATAGTGAAGGATTGGTGTAAGAATGGTTAAAACTGACTAGAGGTAACAGATTTGTAAATTTATTCTAATGCTGAAACCTCTGACATGATTAAAAACAATACACAGGGATATGGTAGATTGATGTCCACACTCCCCATATAAAAGTAAGGTAGTATAATTACTAAGTCTCGTAATAGAGAGTAGTAAAAAAAGAAAGTAAACACAGGATCCCCTGTGTTACTCTATATCGTGGGTCAACATGTTTCTCGCCTTTTTTTTAGTCAATAAATGATCTTAATGCGATTCTTCAGGACCTTAGTACGTACCTAATCCATTAAGCAATTAGGACTCCCACAATAAGGAAATCCAAAAACCTAGAAAAAAACAGGAAAGAAAGAAACAAAAGTCAAAGCATCTCACAATAGTCAGAGGTGGTGTGTTCACAATATCCAGAGATATTACCCCATACATTTGTGAGGAATCCCAAAAGGTGCCATGTGATGAAGGTACAACATTAGTAAAGTAATAGAGCCAATTTGGCAAAGACACCACAATGCTTACCCTCCAAATATTAAAGGTAGGGCCTCATCGGGGAGACGTCAGGCTTTGAAAATCCACTATGGTCTAAATATATACACAAAGAACAAAAACCTTAAATTATACATTAGTTCAATAAGGAGTCTGGAGTGTAGACATCAATCTACCATATCCCTGTGTATTGTTTTTAATCATGTCAGAGGTTTCAGCATTAGAATAAATTTACAAATCTGTTACCTCTAGTCATTTTTAACCATTCTTACACCAATCCTTCACTATTGTTTTGACCGGTTGTGCATCACTCCCAAAATATCTCCGGCAAAGAGCCCCCGTGTGGGGCCCATCAGGCATTGCAGTGCCGGCCTGACGAGGAGCTTGGCCCTATGATGAAGCATGTCACCGGAAGGCGAGTGAGGGCTCTTGCTTCGAATATTTTGGTTTCCATTGAATGCAGAACCACTTAGTTTGAAAGAAACCTTCTGGCATTTTTGGAACCGTGTGTACCTTTTTTGATTTATTGATAAATTTTGTCCCCTTCATACATTTACGCAAACCCTAGGGGATTGCACAGCACAGTTAGCAGAGCTAAAAGCCCTGGTGATGGCACTGGAACACACGGATCCTGCACAGCCTACGCTGATTGTTTGTGATTCAGATTATTGTGTGCAGTCCTTCAATGAATATCTGCATTACTGGTGCCAGAATGGGTTCAGAGATTCCAAAGGCAACACCATTAAACACAGACTTCTGTGGGGGAAAGTAGCAGATCTGAAAGAGACACTACCAAATGTCCATGTTGTACATACACTTGGACACCAGCGCTTTGGGATACACGTTGCTGGAAACACATTGGCTGATGAAGCCGCAAAGTCAGCAGTAGCTGTGGCCGCTGTAGCTGCAGTAACACGTTCAAGTATGAAACCGGACGCAGACACATGGGCTGCCGTGAAAGCTACGGCTGATGGTACACCCTATCCTAAAACATTTCCAGCTAAATATTCCTACCGAAAGGGAGATCACCTGAATGCTGGAGTTAGAATACCAGGTGTAGGTGTGAGGGACATTCCCAACAAAGACATAAGACCAGGGTTAAATAAAGCAGCGCATGAGGGGGTGGCATCTGCCCATGCTGGTGTGGCGGCTACAACTTCAATCTTACAAGCGCGTTATTGGTGGCCAGGCCTCCACAAGGAGACCAAGCAGTATGTCCTTTGTTGTGACATCTGCCAACAAATTAAAGTTTCCACTGCTAATCGCCCGCCGCAGATGCCCCTTTTGATTTCAAACAAACCATTACAATGTGTATACTTGGACCATTGCGGTCCTCTAACACCGGATAGTGCATACAAGTATATATTAGTCGCTGTTGATTCATGCTCCAGATTTTTATGAGTGTGACCACAACGCTCGGCGGACGCTCCGACTGTTATTAAAGATTTGCGAGTCCTTATCAGTAGATATGCGGTTGCGGCATTCCATTCGGACCAGGGCCCTGCTTTCGCCTCAAGGTCATTCAGGGACGCCATGGCTTCATTGGGGGTCCAACTCCAGTACTCGTCTCCATTTCACCCCAAGGGAAATAGTGTAGTGGAGCGATTAAACCATGATTTAAAGCAATCCTTAACAGCCAGAGTTTTAGGTACGGGTCGTAGTTGGCTTAACCACCTACATGGAGTTCAGAGACCACTTAATATTCTGCCTAGAAGATCCCTAGGGGGTTGTACTTCATATGAGTGCCTGTTCGGAACTCAAATGTATGTTCTGGATCTTGATGGTCCTGGCGTGGAGGCAGGAGAAACACCTTTTGACATAAATGAACGTGTCACTGTCTTACAGGAATTACAACAGTTCTGTGACGATAATTCTTCTATCAGTGCTGCCTCCACAGGAATCAAGGATGTGCCTGTAACACCTACCGGCTGGATTCCCAGAGTTGGGGATCTTGTACGTGAGAAGGTCACTGTGAAAAAGGAATTTGGACCTTCCTATCGAGCACCAGTCCCAGTCTTGGGGATTCACGGTACCAGAACTGTAATTGTCTCCATCGACAATGTCAAATTTCACCATGTGGCCGATCCTGCACAGCCGACCAAGAGGAACATCACGGTATTCCGCTACAGGTATTATGACCCACAGTGAGAAAACCACCACTATACAGACACCCACACAAGTCCGCCAGACCAAAGGTGATAAAATGGCGGTAGCAAAACCCACACCGTCACTCCAACAGGAATACACCCACAGTAGCACGACCCACGGATCAATGCGGCGGTCTTTCAACCACGGTAAACCATTGGCGGTACACACCGCCGCGCTCAAAATACACACACACTTACAAAACTACACCGCATTGGACAATTCAAAATACACACACCTGACACACATACACACACCAGGGGACAGAGGAACAGGACAACAGGGAAGCTTGGAGGACTAATGTGTGACAGGGGGAGGACAGGCCCAGGGAACCCACTCTCCACGAGGCACTCTCCAACATCATGGGAGCATACCATCATTCCCAGGAGACCATGGGCACAGTACTGGCCAAGCTTCAGGAGACCCAGTGGCTGCAGGGTACTACATGGGGATCAGGGAGGACCTCACCAACATCTACACCATCGTGGTCACCATAGCAGGGGTGCTGGCTTACAAAGGCAAGACCATGAGGGAGGCAGTGGCAAAACAAAGGGTCCATGACACTAGCCAAACCAAGGAACAGCCTTCCACCTCTGCCGGTGCTAGTGGACAGGTTGGCACCGCCACAGGAACAAAAGGCCACCATCACCCCACTCTCCTGATTGTCACCCTTCTGTCCCACTATGTCACCCTGTCCAACTTGAACAGCCATTACTCCTCTTCCTATGCCCCATTGGACAATGCACCTGTGATACAAAGAGACTGGACTCTACTATGGACCTTCCTCCACCATCACCCCAGCTCCTTGCACATACCCCTATACTCATTAGCCCCTAAATAAACACCCTTTAATCACAAACCAATCTGGAGTCAATCTGATCTTTCACAAATGTATTATGACAACATTAGCAACAAATAGCTATTTAAATGTTCATTTACTCATACCAATGTATGACCGTTGTTACCCATTAGTAAATATAGCAGAAGGCAGAATGTGGTACCCAGATCTGCAAAAAGTAAATCCAAAGGGAACCCTCAGTGTCCATAGACAGAGGTTAAGAGGCTGACATGTACAATGTCCTACAGTATTCTGAAATGTGAGGAGGAGTTACAGTCTCTTACCTGTGCGTCATTGGAAGTACTGCATGATGATGTTCGTTCTGTTGTCAATATCTTCTTCCTCTGCCTCCTCTTCCTCACTGTCCACAGGCTCCACCGCTGCAACAAGACCATCACCTCCTCCTGCAGAAAAGGCACCTGGCATCTCAGTGCCAGGTTGTGCAACATGCAGCATGCCATGATTATCTGGCACACCTTCTTTGGTGAGTAGTATAGGGAGCCACCTGTTAGATTGAGGCACTGGAATCTGGCCTTCAGGAGGCTGAACGTCCTTTCAATAATACGTCTAGTTCAGCCACGTGCCTCATTGTAGCGGTCCTCTGCCCTTGTCCTGGCATTCCTCACTGGGGTCCGTAGCCATGAGAGGTTGGGGTAACCAGAGTCTCCTGCAAATTCTGAGGAATACCTGTCAGACACACACTAACCCTTAGGGACTATCCCATACCCAGACACCTACTCATACTGTATGGGGACCTTGGGCTCACCTATTAGCCACACCCGGTGCCTCTGGAGTTGGCCCATCACATAAGGGATACTGCTATTCTGCAATATATAGGCATCATGCACAGAGCCAGGATACTTGGCATTCACATGGGAGATGTACTGGTCCGCCAAACACACCATTTGCACATTCATCGAATGTAGCTTTTTCTATTTCTGTACACTTGTTCTTTTCTGTGGGAGGGGACAAATGCCACATGTGTACCATCAATGGCACCAATGATGTTGGGGATATGTCCCTGGGCATAGAAGTCTGCTTTCACTGTGGGCAAATCCTCCACCTGGGGGAACACGATGTAGCTGCACATGTGTTTCAGCAGGGCAGACAAAACTCTGGTCAACACGTTAGAAAACATTGGCTAAGACATCCCACATGCCATGACCACTGTAGTTTGAAAGGAGCCACTTGCCAGGAAATGGAGCACTGACAGGACCTGCACTAGAGAGGGGATACCTATGGGCTGGCGAATAGATGACATCAGGTCTGGCTCCAATTGAGCACACAGTTCTTGGATTGGGCACGATCAAGTCTGTAGGTGATTATGATGTGTCTGTCTTCCATTGTCGAAAGACCATCAGGGGTCTGTACACCGGAGGATGCCGCAATCTCATCATCTGCCCCAGCGGTTGTATCCTATGGAGGAGAACGGTGAGCAGAGGGTCATTTAACACATACGTAGCACACCTGTGTCTGCAGTATTGTAAATCTGTGTGTGAAAAAGTTAGTCCGTATATGTGCCAATATGTGCTGTGACACAGTAAGGTGCCATGCCATGTGCACCCCTGAAATGGCAGCTGCCTGACTTGTGAGGAGGACAAGGGGAAATGAGGTAACTGCGCTGGCGTAGTGAAGCGTCGAGGTAGGCGGTCAAAGACCGCCGCGCAACTCAGCCTTGGTTATCACTGGGCCCTATGGGTTTCAGGAGCCAATGGCCATGTACGTCGGTGGTGACGGTACACACTACCGCGGACGTGACCGCCATTTTCTATCTGTTCACTCACTTGATACCTGACCATCAACAGGAAAGGACCTACACTGCAAGTGCTGCTGTGACCTGAGTCTGGAAGCGACAATGGCTCATGTGTCTGGGGAAAGGGCCCCTGCCTTCACTGCAGAGGAGTTGGACAAAGTGGTGGATGGGGTCCTCCCTCTGTACATGCTACTCTACGGTCCTCCAGACAAACAGGTGAGTACACTGTGGGCATGGTGCGTGGGCAATGCCTGTTTGGAGTGGTGTGGATGGAAGCCACATGTTGGGGGGGCTAAGGGCTGCATGTGAGGATGGTCAGTGTATGTACGTTAGGGCCTGAGTAGGAACTGGTGGGCAATGAGTATGACGGTCCTGACGGGTGAGTAATTTCCTTTCCTCCTGTACTTTTCCTCTAGGTCAGCACCCACCAGAAGAAGGGTATTTGGCGTGCCATCGCCAAGGAAGTGCAGACCCTGGGGGTCTATCACAGACGGAGCACCCACTGCCGCAAGAGATGGGAGGACCTACGCCGCTGGAGCAAGAAGAAGGTGGAGGCCCAGCTGGGTCTGGCCTCCCAACGTGGAAGGGGTGCCCATCGCACCATGACCCCCCCTGATGTTCCGCATCCTGGTGGTGGCCTATCCGGAGTTGGATGGGCGCTTGAGGGCATCACAGCAGCCACAAGGGGGTGAGTACAGTGTCATAAAGCTGACTCTGCGCGGTTTAGGAGGGATCTGGGTGGGGGGGTGGGCTGTGGGTGCCCCTAGGCCAGGGCGGTCATGCCAGGGTAGCTCCCTTATTTGCAGGCTCAGAAGCACCCCTACCCCAATGGTACAATTGGACAGCTACTAGTATGTAGGGTCCTGTGGGTGTCAGGTGTGCATATGTTGGCGTTAGGCATTGTACCCCATGGGGTGGTGACTACCATAGTGTGTGGTTGAGCAAGGCCTAGTGCACAGGGCAGCTCTGTGTGTTTTGTGTCCGCCAATGGTAGTGGTGTTGCTGGCATTGACCATGTGTGTCCTCTGTCTCTTCCCCCCACTTCTTGTTTTGTCACCCTGTCCTTGTGTACATTAGCATCATCTGGCAGAGGAGCAGAGGCATCGGCGACGGAGGGAGCTGCATCCCACATGGCCCAGGAGGGTGAATCCACGGAGGGTGAAGGCACCAGTGGGACGGAGGACGAGGGGAGCTCCACGACGGGGACAGGAGGGGATACCAGCAACAGCGACTCCTCCTCTGATGGAAGCTCCCTGGCAGTGGCGGACACCCCTGTGCCCACCATAACACCAGGTACAGCCACCACCCCCCTACCAGCACCGCCCTCCCAGCAGCCCCTCAGCGTGTTTCCCGTGCCTGCTCACCCAGGAGGGTGGGCATCTCCTTCACTCCAGGCACCTCAGGCCCTGCCCCAGTCAGCCCTGCTGCCCTCAGTGAGGAGGCTATTGACCTCCTGAGATCTCTCAATGTTGGGCAGTCAACCATTCTGAATGCCATCCAGGGTGTTGACAGACATTTGCAGTAAACAAATGCATACCTGGAGGGCATTCATTCTGGCGTGGCGCCCCAACAGAGAGCAACAGAGAGCATTTCAGGCTCTGGCCTCAGCACTGATGGCAGCCATTGTCTCTGGGTCCAGCCTCCCCACTCCAACTTCCACTACCCAGACCCAATCCCCTCTACCTCAGCCTATCCCAAGCACACCATCAGACCACCATGAACACACATCAACAGACAAAAGTGGCTCAAGAAAACATAAGCACCACACATCCCACAGGCACTCACACAGACACCATACCCATGCACACATACCAACATCCACTTCCTCCACTGTGTCCCCCTCCTCCACGTCCTCCACCTCCCTCCCAGTCTTGCCTCCACTCACACCTGCATACACTACATCATCAGCCACTGCCTCCATTACCAGCACGCCCATCACTACGCACCGCTCACGTGCAATCACCATCCCCACTACCATTCACACGTCCCCTGTGTCCTCTCCCAGTGTGTCTGTGAGCCCTCCTCCCAAAGAGCACAAACGCAGGTACACACCCACTCAACAGCCATCCACCTCACAACAGCCTCTAGCCCATGCAACTTCACCCAAACTCAGCAGACGCACACCTCCTACAACCACTACCTCTTCCTCCACTCCCACACCCCCTCCATCTTCCCGTCCCAGTGTGTCTAAAAAACTTTTCCTAGCTAACTTGAACCTCTTCCTTACACCTCCCCCCGTCCGTCTCCTAGGGCCAGGATGTCTAGATCCCAGCCCAGCATCTCAGCCACCACATCTGCGTCTGCTGTGATCCATGCAAGTCGGGGTGGATCGAAGGGAGCACCCATCAGAGCTGCCAGTGTGCCACCTACAGATGGGAAAGACCACCCTATTCCGCCACCTGCAAAGGTCAAAAAGGGGCCGGCTTCCAGCAGGGGAAAGTCGCACCAACCACCCAGCAAGTCCTCGCCCAAACACAGAGAGGACAGTGCCAAGGTCCCAGCAGCTACTGCCAAGGTGGGGAAGGGCCACAAGACAAAGGGCAAGTTACCTCAGGGCACGATGACTCCTGCTGAGGGGCTGGTGACCGCCATTTCATCAGGGATGCCAGCGACCTTTTCCACAGTAACGACTGCCGCAACGACCGCCACCAGCACCAGAACCGCCACCTGCACTGCCGCTGCAATAACATCAGTCTGCAGCATCCTCCCCAAGGATCAGCCATCCGAGGCTGTCGTAGACAGTATGGTGTCTCCCTCCACCACAACAGACACTTGCACCACGACCAGCACCAGCAGCATCTCCGCCGCAGCCACTGTCACCTGCACCACCATCTGCACCACCACATGCCCAGCCAGTACCACTCTGTCGGACGTCAGCAGCATCACCAGTGGGCAGCCGTCCAAGGCTGCAGGCGACGTCCTGGACTCTGGACATGCCACTTGAGGCACCACCTCCAGCACTGGCACGACCAGCAGTTGGCAGCCTAAGTCGCCACAGGATAGAGTGTGGCCCTGCCTCCATGGAGTATCATGCTACATGTTCCAGGTACATGGCGTGGCTCAAACATCCAGGTGAG
Source organism: Pleurodeles waltl (assembly GCF_031143425.1). Taxonomy (NCBI): domain Eukaryota; kingdom Metazoa; phylum Chordata; class Amphibia; order Caudata; family Salamandridae; genus Pleurodeles; species Pleurodeles waltl. Next base: position 621,704,880 of record NC_090438.1, on the reverse strand, counting down.
AAGATGTTAACTGCCACACCCCAGGTGCAGCATCACTGGGCACAAAGCCCCCTTCAGAACCAGTGGAGAGATACATCCACTCACCCAATCCTTGGCAGGATGAAGCACTCTGGGCACAAAGCCCCCTCCAGAACCAGTGAAAGAAGGCACCCAATCCTGGGCAGGATGAAGCACTCTGGGCACAAAGCCCCATCCAGAACCAGTGGAGAGATACATCCACTCACCCAATCCTTGGCAGGATGAAGCACTCTGGGCACAAAGCCCCCTCCAGAACCAGTGGAGAGATACATCCACTTACCCAATCCTTGTCAGTATGAAGCACTCTGGGCACAAAGCCCCCTCCAGAACCAATGGAGAGATACATCCAATCACCCAATCCTTGGCAGGATGAAGCACTCTGGGCACAAAGCCCCCTCCAGAAACAGTGGAGAGATACATCCACTCACCCAATCCTTGGCAGGATGGAGCACTCTGGGCACAAAGCCCCCTCCAGAACCAGTGGAACATGTCACCCACTTGAGAGACTGTGGCTTTGCGCTCCCCAGGAGCAAGCAGTGGGCAAACCACCCACTTGAGAGACTGTGGCTTTGCACTCCCCAGGACCAAGCAGTGGTCAGTACACCCACTTGAGAGATTTGAGAGACTGTGGCTTTGCACTCCCCAGGAGCAAGCAGTGGGCAACTCACCCACTTGAGAGACTGTGGCTTTGCACTCCCCAGAACCAAGCAGTGGGCATGGAGCCCCCTCTAGGAGCAGTGGCGTTGTACCATCTTCCGGCTGAGATGCCCCCACACCCCTTCCCCCTGAGGTGCCTGTGTTTGTTTGACCTGATACCCCTGCAGTGTTTTCTCAGTTTTGAGGCAGGTGTCATGTGTGGGCTTCGCCCATGCTTTTTGGGACCACTGATCCACGGACATTTACAAGGGACAGTGTACGGCCTTGTGTACATAATGTAAAAATGTATTTATACTGATTATTTGCTTTTCTCTTGATATATCTGAATGTTCCAATATAACACTGGTTAGACTCATTTCCTTTTGTCCTTGCGTTCTTCCAGGGGGTGACGGGGTGCATCTGTATTGTTGTTGGATATGTTTGTGTATGGTGTTGTGGGTGAGGGTGAGGGGTGAGGGTGCTGTGTCCCACTTGTGTGTTTCACTCTCTTTTTCCTCCTCTCCTCCCCTGTGTGCTAGGTGCAGTACTCACCGTTGTCGTCGCCACCGCCTTCTTTCTACTTCGTGGTGTATTAGTGGATACACCAACATGGGGAGAATCTGCAATTCTGGCTCCATGGCGTCCTGGTTCTTCGTGGAGTGTCGAGAGGTGAGTGGTTTCCCTTTCAAAGACTATTTCCGCCGTACTTTTGATGTCGTTGGTACCGCCCCGGAAAAGCTAGCGGATTGGTGCCTTATAATACGGTGGGCGGTACATTGTCTTCCGCCTGTCTGTTTTCGGTGACCGCCGCAGTGTTTGTTGCTACCACCGTGGCGGTCGGAGTGCTAAAGTGGCTATCTATGTTGGCGGTTTCCGCTGTGGTCGTGATCCCATTTTTTTTACCGCCTACCTGTTGGAGGTGTTACCGCCGCTTTAACACCAACCGCCAGGGTTGTAATGAGGGCCATAGTGTAGGAAAATTGTGCCAGCAATGGTTAAGAACATCCTCACTAAATGCGGTTAAAGAACACCTCAGTCTCCTGTCTAATTGCACTGACTTGCAGGACTTCCTGTTAGGACCCAGAAAACACAGAAAGAAGAGTTTCTTATATGAAGTATATAATGAAATTTGGAAGCTTTCCCAGGAAGAGGCAGCTGCCTGGTTTAGGCAAACAGACCAGGAAAATTTGAAAAGGCATTAACTGTTGTGGATAATGGTATCAACACCTTGTCCGACCGGATATACACTTTAAATAACATTGTCTCTTCTGCTATAGACATTATACAAACAGATATGTCTTTTTTACACCATGGGCTGAGTCAATTAAGATCCATTATGCAGTTGGGTTGGACACTTCAAACATTGAAGGCGGGTCGCGTTCCCTGGCAGCATGTCAGTGTGAGGGAGATATTTTCTTCCTTTAATTTAACGCAACAACAACAACTAATGGCTAAGACAGAAGCGTCTTATGTCATGCTAAACAGTGAGAAATTAGAAAAGTTGCCTTTTACTGTGGCTGAAATACCATCTGCTGAGTGGCTAATACACGGGGTCATAAATCTGCCTTTTTCCACATTACAATTTACCTCCTGTTTAAAACACATTCCAGTGGGCAGATATGAAAGGCTGGGAGTTAGTTATATCCATGAGGTATGGGAGCTTCCCTTCTCATACAAATGTCTCAGTGGCATGAAAGAAGTCTTTCTTAGCGGTAGTGAATGCAAGACTTCAGTCAGCCATTCGATGGTTTGTAAACAGCTGTCCTTGCATGGGGCGTGCAATGCCTCTGCTGCAAACTTGGCTTGTTATCTGAAGGGAGTTCCAGCTCCCTTGATTAGACCTATGTTCCAGGTGCTTTCAAATGGCAGCTACGTCCTTCTCAATGGTGAAGACTGTTGTGGTATGCAAGCCAGAATAGTTTATGTCGTTTCGGTCTCTAAAGTCGTTACATGCTGCAGGAACATACTTTTCCCCCCACTAAAATTAAGGAGGTAGCTGACATTTGGCCTCACATTGCTACTTCAAATGTGGATTTTGACAAGTTGAGCAGACTCAAGGCTTTACTGTTTCAAAAGCATGTGGCCCTTACATCTCCGTGAGAGACCTACACACTTCAGGTGGCAAGGTCGTCTGCAGAAATACCGTCCCTTTTAAATACAAACTTTCCGAGACACTTTGGTGAACTCATGGGACGAATATTTACTGCGTCCACTACAACTGAAAGCACACATTTTTTCAAAGCTGTTGGTTCTGGTTTCATTCACACCTTCTCCTCCATATTCAGTTTGATATCATCAGCAATCCACTCAATCTTCTCTAGTATTTTCAGGGGATTCCCGATAACTTTGGGTTTATTAGCTGGCATTTTGCTGTTGCTATTTTTTATGCTCAATGGCTGTCCCACAGCAACAAGGAGGAATGAAGATGCTCCTATCAGCGCAGCTGTGTCGTGAACGCATGATGCAGTATTTTGGAGCAACACTCCTGGAGCAATTGGAGTGTGGCTGGTTTTTGTCATTCAGACCGGTCTTGCATTGTGCACAGTCTGTGTTTCGGTGCCTCTGGTGCTCTTTCTAACACGCACTGGAAGTCTGTCTTTCGACGCGGTGCTTGCCTACATTGGACGCTGATCTGTTGATGTTCTCGCTGAGGGTTCATTACCGACATGCGCATTGAGGTTGCGCTTGCTATGAGAAGCTACTTATGAGTTACCCTTCTTGGAGGATGTAGCTCACGACTCATCACTGGGCACACCACGGAATGCGGCCTTAGCTGAGGCTACGGGAACACAACTGCTCCTTGATCCTTCTTGGCGATGACTTTCTGACTCTAACATCGGCCGAAGTGGAAGATCTCCTACTCTCCATGGCCCAAGAATGAATTGGAACTTTTCAAAATTGATTTGCCTTTTGGAATGTGGTTTTATGCCACATGCCCATGTTTTAAATTGTCCCATTATATGCTCATGTGTCCCTTCGACTTGCCAACATTGACATTGCTTTTATGTATATATCTTAAGTTGAGCTTTTTATTAACAATTTTATATGCCTCTAGGCTTTGAACTACCTTCAACCGACAAGGGGAGGGTGTTGTGTAGCCATTTTAGTTATAGCTCCATGCACGTTTCTTTAACACACTAGGCCACTGTGCACCTTAACCTAGATATATTTTATTCAGCTTCATCTTATTATTGTTACAATAACCATTTTTACGGTCTTGTTTTATTTTCTGTTTATCTAACTGTTTTTGCCTAGCCCAGCACTCTGTTCTCAAACAAGACATTCTTGATCACTCTGTGCTTCTTCCAAGGCCATAGCACGGTACATTGCCGGTGAACGTGGTAAAAGTTTAGGCCCATATTTATACTTTTTTAGCGCCGTATTTGCGCCGCTTTTTGATGCAAAAATGGCGCAAACTTGCAAAATGCTATTGTAGTTTGTAAGTTTGCGTGGTTTTGCATCAAAAATAGCCGCAAATACGGCGCTAAAAAAGTATAAATATGGGCCTTTGTCTCCAACATTCGAAGACAAAACACATCCTTACATAGGGACATTTTCTCAGAACATCAGCTGTGTTGTTATAAAAACACTTCCTTGTCCCTTACACGTTAGAGGGAGATTCCAGCCAGTGAACCACAACTGTATTCTGATTGCTGAATACTTCGCTACAGATGCTAACGCAGACCGCAGGCCTTTGCTCAGGTATAGGGGTTGATTTCTTCCCAGCGGAACCTGAAGGGCAGAAATAGAGCTTAACAAGCTGTGCTCTATCCTAGCCTAGGTAGGAGCTAGTCCATTGATTATAGTGACAATATGATAGCATTGTTTTTATGCTTCACTCTTCTCGTCACAATTTTAATACTGTCATGTTGTGTCGTCCTGGTTATTGCAGCTCACGCTTTGCTATCTAAGATGCAGTCGTTTTATTAAAACCATTATTGAAACATATACTGCCTCTGTACGTCATTTATACACGAGACTGAATTGTAAATGAGAGAAACGGATGAGACCTGAGTGACCACGACTTTCCTGAGAAGTTAAGTATGTCATGCGCTCAGTTGCCCAGTCATCTCTATTCTTGGGTGGAGATGAGGCACTGCTAGTTAGCCGGAACAAAACCCGGATTGGAGCAACAGGTGTCACCCGCAGTGGGTTAGACTTGGTCTCCCACACCGTGGGCGATTCTGCCGCTCAAAATCCAGTAGTTTCATTAGAATAATGAGAGCCTACGCGACACCCTAAGGTAGGCCCTAGGTAGCCTTAAGGGCAGAGTGCAGTGTATGGTTAAGGTAGGACATATAGTAATGTGTTTTATATGTCCTGACAGTGAAATATTGCTAAGTTTGTTTTTCACTGTTGCAAGGCATGTCCCTCTCATAGGTTAACATGGGGGCTACCTTTTAATCTGATTAAAGTGTAGATTCCCTTTGGGAGCGGATGGACATGTGGAGTTTTGGGTCTCTGATCTCACAATTTAAAAATACATCTTTTAGTAAAGTTGATTTTAAGAGTATGTGTTTGAAAATGCCACTTTTAGAAAGTGAGCCTTTTCTTGCTTATACCATTTCTGTGACTCTGCCTGTTTGTGGATTCCCTGTCTGGGTCAGTTTGACAGTTGGGCTGGTTGCACCTCTCACTAGACAGTGACACAAAGGAGCTAGGGTGTAGCCGGCATATTCCGATGAGCCATCTGTGCTAGGAAGGAGGGGAAGAGTGGTCACTCACACCTGAAAGGGCTGTGCCTGCCCTCACACAATGCAGTCTCCAACCCCCTGGTGAGTGTCTGGGGCCTGGCCTGGGAAAGGCAGGATTTCACATTCAAAAGAGACTTTACTTTGAAGTAGGCCTACTTCAAAGGAGAAATTGGGTATAAGCAGGGCACCCAAAACCACAGACTTTAGAAACCCTTCTGGAAACAAGAGGAACCTCTGCCGGGAGAAGAGCTGAAGAGCAGAGGAAGAAGAGCTGCCCTGCCTGTGACTGTGCTTTGTGGAGCTATCCTGCAGTTGCTGCTTCTGCCAGAGTAAGAGGGCAAAGACTGGACTTTGTGTGCCTTCCATCTTGAGAAGAATTCTCCAAGGGCTTGATTTAGAGCTTGCCTACTGTTGTTTGAAGTCTCAGGGACAGCAGACTTCTCGCTGCCAGCACCTGGAGTCTCTGCAGAGACTCCTACTATGCCCTGTGGTGCCCATCCAGTTCCTGGGACACTGAAGCTGGCAGCCTAAAGACAAGGAAATCCACGCACAGAGCACCGTGCGGGGAAAAGACTGATGCGACTCCGATCTGCGGCTGAAGAAACAACGCACTGCCGGCTCTGCAGCTGAAAATCGACGCTCGCCGAAATGCGACCAGAGAATCGACGAGCAGCATCGCTGACGGAGGCTGGAAGATCGCTACCCGCGCTGCGGGGTTTTCGGATCGTCATGCGGCTGGATTTCCAACTCAAGTACTGCTGGGCATGTAAAAACAACGCAAGGCCTGCCCGGACCTGAGAGTGCTAACTGGATTGATGCATCGCTCTCCTGTGGAGAGAAGAAACAACGCGCCTGACCCAGCGAAAGGAGAAACGATGCAAGGTCCCTCTCGTGAGTGTACTCAACGCATCACAAGCCCTTTTTGACGCACACTCGCCCGTGCGGGGTTATTTTTGACGCACCCGAGGTACTTTTCCACGCTAACAGTGTTAATGTGTGTTTAAAACCACTTAAAGACTCTTTTTGATTTTTAATTGATAACTTGACTTGTGTACTGTGGATTTTTGTCGTTTTGGTCTTGTTTTGTTTAGATAAATATTTCCTATTCTTCTAAACCTGTGTTGTCTCATTTTTTGGTGATTTCATTAAGTTACTGTGTGTATTGGTACAAATACTTTACACCTAGCACTCTGAAGTTAAGCCTACTGCTCGGCCAAGCTACCAGGGGGTAAGCAGGGGTTAGCTGAGGGTGATTCTCTTTTACCCTGACTAGAGTGAGGGTCCTTGCTTGAACCGGGGGTAACCTGACTGTCAACCAAAGTCCCCATTTCTAACAAGGTGCAAAATCCGGGCCAACCACATAGAAAAAGCAGATTTCCTACAGGTATGTTATGTTATCAGTATTTGTATAACACTTTTCAACTACGAATACAGTTTGTGCCTCTATTTTAATCTGGCTACCTTTTACATATGGTTCTGGAATTTCCATCTACCAATTTTGTAAAGTTGTTTGGTAGTAGTTGGTTGTATATGTTTAGCAAATATTTGCTAAATATCTCTTAATCGTTTGTGTTGGTGAATGTGAAAGTAAAAAAGGTGTGATCATTTTCAGATGCCTATAGTTTGTTATTTATATGGATGGGTGTATCAAAAGATGTTGTTTTCTGTTATGCACTAGCACTGCTTGAGCAGACTGTTTTGTACAGAGCATCATTAGACAGACAAGTAGATAGAATGAGAAGTTGTGTGTCTGATGGTGTGGTCTGTTATAAGATATCTTTATCTGAGTGGTTGTAACATTTGTCGTGGGGTCGTGTAGACGAGTGCTGTTGAGTTGGCAGCATGGTCTGTTTTATGCTATCTTTTTCTCAATGGTTCAAGAAGAATGTTGGTGTGGTGTGTGGGACTGTTTTGGAGTTGGCAGAGTTTTCTGTTTTAAGCTACCTTTCTCTCAATAATTCTACAATTTATGTTAGTGTTATGCGGGGGAGTGCTGCTGAGTTGGTAGCATATTCTTTTAATCTTTTTCCCAATGGTTCTAGGATAATGTTGAGGTGGTGCAGTGGCAGGTTGCGCTGTTGGGATAATGGCATGGTCTTTTTTATGCTAGCTTTTTCTCAATGGTTCTAAGATGTGTATTGGTCTGGTGTGTGAAATTACTGTTGAATTGGTGGCACAGTCTGATTTAAGCTATCTTTTTCTCAATGACTCTAACGCATCATGGTGGTGTGTTGAAGAGGAGTGCTGCTGAACTGGCATTATAGTCTGTTTTGAGCTATCTTTTTTTCAATGCCTCTACGATGGTACTGTGGTGCAGGGGATTGCTTTTAGGTTGGTCTGTTTTAATCTGCCTTTTTCTGAAAGTTGTCTGTGTGTTGGTCTGGTGCGTGAAAGTGCTGTAGAGTTGGTTATGTGGTCTGTTTTAAAGCTATCTTTTCTCAATGCTTCTAAAATATATGTTTTTGTTGTGAAGGGAAGTGCTCCTGAGTTGGCAACGTATTCTGTTTTAAACTCCTTTTCACAATGGCTCTAAGATTATATTGGTGTGGTGCGGTGTGGGGGAGAGCTGTTATATGGGCAGCGTGGTCTGTTTAAAACTTTCACTCAATGGCACTAAGATGTATGTTGGTCTGGTTTGGGGGGGTGCTGTTGAGTTTGCAGCACGGCTTATGTTATGCTTTTTCTTAATGGTCCTAAGATGTATGTTGTTGCGTGGTGCTGTTATATTAGAAGCGTGGTCTGCTTTAAGATTTTTTCTCAATGGCTCTAAGATACATGCTGGTGTGTAGTTCAAGTTTATTATTGGTCCACCAAGGGAAACCGAAACTTCATAGGGCGTAATAAAGGCTGTCACTTCACTTCTTCGGGTTACAATCAACCGACCAGCAAGGTGCGCTCGCTGATTACGGTGCTATTGGGAAGCAAACTGAAAGCTCATTAGAAAACATATCCGGTTTCCAGCGAAAGGAAAGACACCTTAAATTACAGTGAGCGCACACAGGACAGGTTTGTTGGTGTAGCGAGAGGACGTGTGTGAGGCAAACGGGGCGGGCATCTTGTTCTTGAGCATTAATCTGCTTCATTGGCAAACTGAGTAGCGTTGGCAGAGTAGATGATTTACGGCGTGAGGACTGGAGCCCTCGGTGTCCTCCGCGCTCATTTATCAGACTGCGTTAAAGGAACCTCCTCTCCATTTTACTACAGCACCTGAGGGAAACGTTTATCTAGGATTTGCATTTCCCATACATCCCCTAACCTCTGTACAGATAATATCACCCCTATTCATACGAGAATTTAAACCAAGATTCACAGCTCGAGGACCCCGAAATCACAATTTCCACAAATGGCCAAGCGCAGACCCCCAGATACAGGGCACATTTCTGGTGTTTGCAGATGAGTATAAATGTAGGCGTCGCAAGAAGGTGGGGCTTATAGCAGATTGCTGACGTAGCTTCCTCGCTCACAGGGGGGCTCTCTGTCAGACGTGCAACAACTGTGAATTCAAAGGTCAGTGGCCCCAGGCCGCACTGGCTATAGGTGACCCAGTCATGACAATTGTGCGACTTCCATGAGTTTGCACAGCTCTGCGCATGTTCCTTACTAGCGCGAGGACGCGGTATCGACTTTCTTATTTTCTTTGTACATTTGTATCAGCAGGTAACATGAAGCATGCCAGAAGGGACAATGCACTCTTATTGCCCTGTGTGCACGCTTACCTTGTAATTCATATTTATTATTTTTTTGAAACGTTGTTAGTATATTTGTTCTGTCTAGCAAAATAATTAAATTCCTTGACTTGTTATATTATTAGGATGCCGCACAGTTTTAGTTGTGTGCAAATATATGAAGGGTACACTTTAAATACTGAATGTGTTTTTAAACAGTTTCATATCTGTCAAGTATTTACTTATGTGTGACACTGTCAGTCGGTCTTGGCGTTTCAGCCATTATCCCTTTGCATTGTGGGATTGGATTTTGGAGTCATAGGAAGTCTATGTCTAAGGTCGGTCATGATAAACTTTCTATGAGATCACACCCACAAGATGGGTCGGACTGGACAGAAAACAGGCCCTGGCACTAAAATCAAAGTGCCCCCCACTAGTGAATTAGATAACTGAAAAGTGGCCCAAGTTTGCAAATTGAGGCAGTTTTGAACTTGTAAAAAACGCTGTAGAGCATAAATATGAGATTGTTTCAGGTAATTTTGTTTTCATTTCAGGGAAATCAACTGTACAAACTGGCCCAGCTGACCATACAACTGGCTCATCCACTGAGCTGTCAGTCCAAACCATAGGGCACTGCCTGATTGCCTTGTAGGCCATTCCGATCCTGTCTAAAACACAACTGCCGTCAACTTTGTCCGACAGTGCTGGTGCCATGAAACTGACCATGTCATAAGGGAAAACTGCAGAGGTGTCCCCTCTATATGTAGAAGATGAAAGGGCAATGCTACCTGGGGGTGCTTCGGTTTATATACACAGGGACAGTCTGCACCCTGTGCGAGCATGGTCTAAGCTGCAGTGTGGTGCCATGACTTGCATTATCCTTTTTACAGACTAAGGTTTGAGGGTTTCTCTGTGAATATTGCTTTGGCCATGTATGGTATTCCTGAATGAAGCACGGCGGCAGGGCTCTAATGTACAGGTTATCAGAAGGAGAAACCAAAAAAATAAATACCCGCACTTTGAACTGTCCCCAAAACCACTAAGCGAGCGGGTGAGGTAAACAAACCCGGTAGTCGCTTAGGGCATTGCTTCCCTGGAAGGAATTCCGAAATTCATACATTGCCATCTTTTCTTCTCTCCATCTGTCTTTTTTCATCTCACTTTCCTTCCTTCTTTCCATCTTTGTATACTTTTTTCTACTCGTCCTTCCATCCTTCTTTCACCCTTTTAACATCTATCCATCCTTCTCTCATCCTTCTTTTGTATCCATCTATCCTTCCTTCCCTCCATCCTTGTATTTTTCTTCCTTCCTTCATTCACCCTTCCTTCTGAGACATACATTTTATCATTTTACACGAGCAGAAGAAGTCTTTTGGTTTGCGATTCTTTTCAGAATTTAAATAGAGTCTCTTATTAAATGCCAAATTCTGTGTTATCTTGTCTACCAGGAGGGAATATTGTCTGCTAGGTTCTCCCCCTTTACTTTTCCTGTGTGATTAAGTATCATCTGGGAATGTTTCCAGGAAGAGACCTGTAAGGAAATGCCTCCTTGGCATGGTTACCCCCTGACTTTTTGCTTTTGCTGATGCTATGTTTTGAATTGAAAGTGTGCTGAGGCCTGCTAACCAGGCCCCAGCACCAGTGTTCTTTCCCTAACCTGTACTTTTGATTCCACAATTGGCACACCCTGGCATCCAGATAAGTCCCTTGTAAGTGGTACCCCTGGTACCAAGGGCCCTGATGCCAAGGAAGGTCTCTAAGGGCTGCAGCATGTCTTATGCCACCCTGGAGACCCCTCACTCAGCACAGACACACTGCTTGCCAGCTTGTGTGTGCTGGTGAGAACAAAACGAGTAAGTCGACATGGCACTCCCCTCAGGGTGCCATGCCAGCCTCTCACTGCCTATGCAGATATAGATAAGTCACCCCTCTAGTAGGCCTTACAGCCCTAAGGCAGGGTGCACTATACCATAGGTGAGGGCACCAGTGCATGAGCACTGTGCCCCTACAGTGTCTAAGCAACACCTTAGACATTGTAAGTGCAGGGTAGCCATAAGAGTATATGGTCTGGGAGTTTGTTTTACACGAACTCCACAGCACCATAATGGCTACACTGAAAACTGGGAAGTTTGGTATCAAACTTCTCAGCACAATAAATGCACACTGATGCCAGTGTACATTTTATTGTAAACTACACCCCAGAGGGCACCTTAGAGGTGCCCCCTGAAACCTTAACCGACTATCTGTGTAGGCGGACTGGTTCCAGCAGCCTGCCACACTAGAGACATGTTGCTGGCCCCATGGGGAGAGTGCCTTTGTCACTCTGAGGCCAGTAACAAAGCCTGCACTGGGTGGAGATGCTAACACCTCCCCCAGGCAGGAGCTGTAACACCTGGCGGTGAGCCTCAAAGGCTCACCCCTTTGTCACAGCACCGCAGGACACTCCAGCTAGTGGAGTTGCCCGCCCCCTCCGGCCACGGCCCCCACTTTTGGCGGCAAGGCCGGAGGAAACAAAGAAAACAACAAGGAGGAGTCACTGGCCAGTCAGGACAGCCCCTAAGGTGTCCTGAGCTGAGGTGACTCTAACTTTTAGAAATCCTCCATCTTGCAGATGGAGGATTCCCCCAATAGGATTAGGGATGTGACCCCCTCCCCTTGGGAGGAGGCACAAAGAGGGTGTACCCACCCTCAGGGCAAGTAGCCATTGGCTACTAACCCCCCAGACCTAAACACGCCCTTAAATTGAGTATTTAAGGGCTCCCCTGAACCTAAGAATTTAGATTCCTGCAACTTACCTGAAGAAGAAGACTTCTGAGCTGAAAAACCCCTGCAGAGGAAGAACAGAAGACACCAACTGCTTTGGCCCCAGTCCTACCGGCCTGTCTCCTGCCTTCCAAAAGAAACCTGCTCCAGCGACGCTTTCCAAGGGACCAGCGACCTCTGAATCCTCTGAGGACTGCCCTGCTTCAAGAAAGACAAGAAACTCCAGAGGACAGCGGCACTGCTCCAAAAGAACTGCAACTTTGTTTCAAGGAGCAGATTTAAAGACCCCTGCAACTCCCCGCAAGAAGCGTGAGACTTGCAACACTGCACCCGGCGACCCCGACTCGACTGGTGGAGAAACGACGCTTCAGGGAGGACCCTCCGGCGACTCTACGACTGTGAGTAACCAAAGTTGTCCCCCCTGACCCCCCACAGCGACGCCTGCAGAGGGAATCCAGAGGCTCCCCCTGACCGCGACTGCCTGAACTCCATTTCCCGACGGCTGGAAAAGACTCTGCACCCGCAGCCCCCAGCACCTAAAGAAACAGAACTCCTGTGCAGGAGTGACCCCCAGGAGGCCCTCTCCCTTGCCCAGGTGGTGGCTACCCCGAGGAGCCCCCCCCTTGCCTGCCTGCAACGCTGAAGAGATCCCTTGATCTCTCATTGAAAACCATTACAAACCCAACGCATGTTTGCACACTGCACCCGGCCGCCCCCGCGCTGCTGAGGGTGTACTTTTTGTGCTGACCTGTGTCCCCCCCGGTGCCCTACAAAACCCCCCTGGTCTGCCCTCCGAAGACGCGGGTACTTACCTGCTGGCAGACTGGAACCGGGGCACCCCCTTCTCTCCATTGAAGCCTATGCGTGTTGGGCACCTCTTTGACCTCTGCACCTGACCGGCCCTGAGCTGCTGGTGTGGTAACTTTGGGGTTGCTCTCAACCCCCAACGGTGGGCTACCTTGGACCAAAAACTGAAACCTGTAAGTGACTTACTTACCTGTTAAAACTAACATTACTTTACCTCCCCCAGGAACTGTGAAAATTGCAGTGTGTCCACTTTTAAAACAGCTTATTGTGTTTTATGTGAAAAGTATACATGCTAATGAAATGATTCAAAGTTCCTAAAGTACTTACCTGCAATACCTTTCAAATTAGATATTACATGTAAAATTTGAACCTGTGGTTCTTAAAATAAACTAAGAAAAGATATTTTTCTATAACAAAACCTATTGGCTGGATTTGTCTCTGAGTGTGTGTTCCTCATTTATTGCCTGTGTGTATGTACAACAAATGCTTAACACTACTCCTTTGATAAGCCTACTGCTCGACCACACTACCACCAAATGGAGCATTAGTATTATCTCTTTTTGCCACTATCTTACCTCTAAGGGGAACCCTTGGACTCTGTGCATACTATTCCTTACTTTGAAATAGTGCATACAGAGCCAACTTCCTACATTGGTGGATCAGCAGTGGGGTACAAGACTTTGCATTTGCTGGACTACTCAGCCAATACCTGATCACACGACAAATTCCAAAAATTGTCATTAGAAATTGATTTTTTGCAATTTGAAATTTTTCTAAATTCTTTAAAGTCCTGCTAGGGCCTTGTGTTAGTCCCTGTTAGCATTGCTTTTAGAGTTTAAAAGTTTGGTAAAAGTTTGAATTAGATTCTAGAACTAGTTTTAGATTCTTAAAAAGTATTCCAACTTTTAGAAGCATAATGTCTAGTGCAGAGATGAATGTGGTGGAACTCGACACCACACCTTACCTCCATCTTAAGATGAGGGAGCTAAGGTCACTCTGTACACTAAAGAAAATAGTAATGGGCCCCAGACCTTCCAAACTACAGCTCCAGGAGCTGTTGGCAGAGTTTGAAAAGGCCAACCCCTCTGAGGATGGCAAATCAGAGGATGATGATAGTGACTTGGAGGGTGATTCCCCCTACCAGTCCTATCTAGGGAGGACGGGGCCTCTCAAGCCCTGACTCCAAGCATAATAGTCAGAGATGCTGGCTGCCTCACAGGAGGGACCAACCTCTCTGAAATCACTGAGGATAACTCCAGTGAAGAGGACATCCAGTTAGCCAGGATGGCCAAAAGATTGGCTTTGGAAAGACAGATCCTAGCCATAGAAAGGGAAAGACAAGAGATGGGCCTAGGACCCATCAATGGTGGCAGCAACATAAATAGGGTCAGAGATTCTCCTGACATGTTGAAAATCCCTAAAGGGATTGTAACTAAATATGAAGATGGTGATGACATCACCAAATGGTTCACAGCTTTTGAGAGGGCTTGTGTAACCAGAAAAGTGAACAAATCTCACTGGGGTGCTCTCCTTTGGGAAATGTTCACAGGAAAGTGTAGGGATAGACTCCTCACACTCTCTGGAAAAGATGCAGAATCTTATGACCTCATGAAGGGTACCCTGATTGAGGGCTTTGGATTCTCCACTGAGGAGTATAGGATTAGATTCAGGGGGGCTCAAAAATCCTCGAGCCAGACCTGGGTTGACTTTGTAGACTACTCAGTAAAAACACTAGATGGTTGGATTCAAGGCAGTGGTGTAAGTAATTATGATGGGCTGTACAATTTATTTGTGAAAGAACACCTATTAAGTAATTGTTTCAATGATAAACTGCATCAGCATCTGGTAGACCTAGGACCAATTTCTCCCCAAGAATTGGGAAAGAAGGCGGACCATTGGGTCAAGACTAGGGTGTCCAAAACTTCCACAGGGGGTGACCAAAAGAAAGGGGTCACAAAACCTCCCCAGGGGAAGGGTGGTGAGACAGCCAAAAACAAAAATAGTAAAGAGTCTTCTACAGGCCCCCAAAAACCTGCACAGGAGGGTGGGCCCAGAACCTCTTCACAAAACAATTCTGGGTACAAGGGTAAAAACTTTGATCCCAAAAAGGCCTGGTGTCGTAGCTGTAGTCAGTCTGGACACCAAACTGGAGACAAGGCCTGTCCCAAGAAAGATACCACTTCTAACTCCCATCCAGCTAAAACTGGAATGGCCAGTCTCCAAGTGGGATCCACAGTGTGCGCAGAGCAAATCAGGTGTCACACTGAAGCTACATTAGTCTCTGAGGGTGGGGTGGATTTAGCCACACTGGCTGCCTGGCCCCCTAAAATGCAAAAATACAGGCAGCAGCTCTTAATTAATGGGACAAGTGTAGAGGGCCTGAGGGATACAGGTGCCAGTGTCACCATGGTGACAGAGAAACTGGTTTTCCCTGGCCAATACCTGGCTGGACAAACTTATCCAGTCACCAACGCTGACAATCAGACTAAAGTACATCCCATGGCTATGGTAACTTTAGAGTGGGGAGGGGTCAATGGCCTGAAACAGGTGGTGGTCTCCTCAAATATCCCAGTAGACTGTTTGCTTGGAAATGACCTGGAGTCCTCAGCATGGGCTGAGGTAGAACTGAAAACCCATGCAGCCATGCTGGGTATCCCTGAACTGGTGTGTGTCAAGACAAGGGCACAGTGCAAGGCTCAGGGTGAAAAAGTAGAGCTGGAGTCTGGAAGAAAGGCCCAGCCTACCAAGAGGAAAGGAAAGTCAGCTGGGAAACCAGCTGCAACACAGCAAGAAAAAGAGAACCTCTCTTCTCAGGAAGAAGTTCTGCCCTCTGAGGGAACTGAGCCTATGGAGCTGGAACCTTATCAGGTTGAGCTCTTAGGCCCAGGGGGACCCTCAAGGGAAGAGTTGTGTAAGGGACAAGAAACCTGTCCCTCTCTTGAAGGCCTTAGGCAGCAAGCTGCTGAAGAGTCCACTGGCAAGAAAAATGGAACACATAGGGTCTATTGGGAAGATGGACTCCTGTACACTGAGGCAAGAGATCCCAAACCTGGTGCCACTAGGAGAGTGGTAGTGCCTCAGGGTTTCAGAGAGTTTATTCTGACCTTAGCCCATGATATTCCCCTTGCTGGGCATTTGGGACAAACCAAGACGTGGGAGAGGTTAGTCAACCACTTCTACTGGCCCAATATGTCCCAGAAGGTTAAGGAGTTTTGCCTCTCCTGCCCCACCTGTCAAGCCAGTGGTAAGACAGGTGGGCATCCAAAGGCCCCCCTCATTCCACTTCCAGTGGTGGGGGTCCCCTTTGAAAGAGTGGGTGTGGACATAGTTGGTCCACTAGAACCTCCCACAGCCTCAGGAAATATGTACATCCTAGTAGTAGTGGATCATGCTACTAGGTATCCTGAAGCTATTCCCCTTAGGTCGACTACTGCCCCTGCAGTAGCCAAGGCCCTCATTGGTATCTTTACCAGAGTGGGCTTCCCTAAGGAGGTGGTGTCTGACAGAGGTACCAACTTCATGTCAGCATACCTAAAACACATGTGGAATGAGTGTGGGGTGACTTATAAATTCACTACACCATATCATCCACAAACTAATGGCCTTGTTGAGAGATTCAACAAGACATTAAAGGGCATGATCATGGGGCTCCCAGAAAAACTCAAAAGGAGATGGGATGTCCTCCTGCCATGTCTGCTTTTCGCTTACAGAGAGGTGCCTCAGAAGGGAGTAGGATTCTCACCCTTTGAACTTCTGTTTGGCCACCCTGTAAGGGGACCACTTGCTCTTGTTAAAGAAGGCTGGGAGAGACCTCGTCATGAGCCTAAACAAGACATAGTGGACTATGTACTTGGCCTTCGCTCAAGGATGGCAGAGTACATGGAAAAGGCAAGCAAAAACCTTGAGGCCAGCCAACAACTCCAGAAGTTGTGGTATGACCAAAAGGCTGCACTGGTTGAATTTCAACCAGGGCAGAAAGTCTGGGTTCTGGAGCCTGTGGCTCCCAGGGCACTTCAGGACCAATGGAGTGGCCCTTACCCAGTACTAGAGAGGAAGAGTCAGGTCACCTACCTGGTGGACCTGGGCACAAGCAGGAGCCCCAAGAGGGTGATCCATGTGAACCGCCTTAAGCTCTTCCATGACAGGGCTGATGTAAATCTGTTGATGGTGACAGATGAGGACCAGGAAGCTGAGAGTGAACCTCTCCCTGATCTCCTCTCATCAGACCCTAAAGATGGCTCAGTGGATGGAGTGATCTACTCAGACACCCTCTCTAGCCAACAGCAGTCTGACTGTAGGAAGGTCCTGCAGCAGTTTGCTGAACTCTTTTCCCTAACCCCTGGTCAGACACACCTGTGTACCCATGATGTGGACACAGGAGACAGCATGCCTGTCAAAAACAAAATATTTAGACAGTCTGACCAAGTTAAGGAAAGCATCAAGGTGGAAGTCCACAAGATGCTGGAATTGGGAGTAATAGAGCACTCTGACAGCCCCTGGGCTAGCCCAGTGGTCTTAGTCCCCAAACCTCACACCAAAGAAGGAAAGAGAGAGATGAGGTTTTGTGTGGACTACAGAGGTCTCAACTCTGTCACCAAGACAGATGCTCATCCCATTCCTAGAGCTGATGAGCTAATAGACAAATTAGGGGCTGCCAAATTCTTAAGTACCTTTGACTTAACAGCAGGGTACTGGCAAATCAAAATGGCCCCTGGAGCAAAAGAAAAGACAACATTCTCCACACCTGATGGGCATTATCAGTTCACTGTTATGCCCTTTGGTTTAAAGAATGCCCCTGCCACCTTCCAAAGGTTGGTGAATCAAGACCTTGCTGGGTTGGAATCCTTTAGTGCAGCTTATCTTGATGATATTGCTGTCTTCAGCTCCACCTGGCAGGATCACCTGGTCCACCTGAAGAAGGTTTTGAAGGCCCTGCAATCTGCAGGCCTCTCTATCAAGGCATCCAAATGCCAGATAGGGCAGGGAACTGTGGTTTACTTGGGACACCTTGTAGGTGGAGGCCAAGTTCAGCCACTCCAGCCTAAGATCCAGACTATTCTGGACTGGGCAGCTCCAAAAACCCAGACTCAAGTCAGGGCATTCCTTGGCTTGACTGGGTACTATAGGAGGTTTGTGAAGGGATATGGATCCATTGTGACAGCCCTCACAGAACTCACCTCCAAGAAAATGCCCAAGAAAGTAAACTGGACTGTAGAATGCCAACAGGCCTTTGACACCCTGAAGCAAGCTATGTGCACAGCACCAGTTCTAAAAGCTCCAGATTACTCCAAGCAATTCATTGTGCAAACAGATGCCTCTGAACATGGGATAGGGGCAGTTTTGTCCCAAACAAATGATGATGGCCTTGACCAGCCTGTTGCTTTCATTAGCAGGAGGTTACTCCCCAGGGAGCAGCGTTGGAGTGCCATTGAGAGGGAGGCCTTTGCTGTGGTTTGGTCCCTGAAGAAGTTGAGACCATACCTCTTTGGTACTCACTTCCTAGTTCAAACTGACCACAGACCTCTCAGATGGCTGATGCAAATGAAAGGTGAAAATCCAAAACTGTTGAGGTGGTCCATCTCCGTACAGGGAATGGACTTTATAGTGGAACACAGACCTGGGACTGCCCATGCCAATGCAGATGGCCTTTCCAGGTTCTTCCACTTAGAAAATGAAGTCTCTCTTGGGAAAGGTTAGTCTCATCCTCTTTCGTTTGGGGGGGGGGTTGTGTAAAGAAATGCCTCCTTGGCATGGTTACCCCCTGACTTTTTGCCTTTGCTGATGCTATGTTTTGAATTGAAAGTGTGCTGAGGCCTGCTAACCAGGCCCCAGCACCAGTGTTCTTTCCCTAACCTGTACTTTTGATTCCACAATTGGCACACCCTGGCATCCAGATAAGTCCCTTGTAAGTGGTACCCCTGGTACCAAGGGCCCTGATGCCAAGGAAGGTCTCTAAGGGCTGCAGCATGTCTTATGCCACCCTGGAGACCCCTCACTCAGCACAGACACACTGCTTGCCAGCTTGTGTGTGCTGGTGAGAACAAAACGAGTAAGTCGACATGGCACTCCCCTCAGGGTGCCACGCCAGCCTCTCACTGCCTATGCAGATATAGATAAGTCACCCCTCTAGTAGGCCTTACAGCCCTAAGGCAGGGTGCACTATACCATAGGTGAGGGCACCAGTGCATGAGCACTGTGCCCCTACAGTGTCTAAGCAACACCATAGACATTGTAAGTGCAGGGTAGCCATAAGAGTATATGGTCTGGGAGTCTGTTTTACACGAACTCCACAGCACCATAATGGCTACACTGAAAACTGGGAAGTTTGGTATCAAACTTCTCAGCACAATAAATGCACACTGATGCCAGTGTACATTTTATTGTAAACTACACCCCAGAGGGCACCTTAGAGGTGCCCCCTGAAACCTTAGCCGACTATCTGTGTAGGCTGACTGGTTCCAGCAGCCTGCCACACTAGAGACATGTTGCTGGCCCCATGGGGAGAGTGCCTTTGTCACTCTGAGGCCAGTAACAAAGCCTGCACTGGGTGGAGATGCTAACACCTCCCCCAGGCAGGAGCTGTAACACCTGGCGGTGAGCCTCAAAGGCTCACCCCTTTGTCACAGCACCGCAGGACACTCCAGCTAGTGGAGTTGCCCGCCCCCTCCGGCCACGGCCCCCACTTTTGGCCGCAAGGCCGGAGGAAACAAAGAAAACAACAAGGAGGAGTCACTGGCCAGTCAGGACAGCCCCTAAGGTGTCCTGAGCTGAGGTGACTCTAACTTTTAGAAATCCTCCATCTTGCAGATGGAGGATTCCCCCAATAGGATTAGGGATGTGACCCCCTCCCCTTGGGAGGAGGCACAAAGAGGGTGTACCCACCCTCAGGGCTAGTAGCCATTGGCTACTAACCCCCCAGACCTAAACACGCCCTTAAATTTAGTATTTAAGGGCTCCCCTGAACCTAAGAATTTAGATTCCTGCAACTTACCTGAAGAAGAAGACTGCTGAGCTGAAAAACCCCTGCAGAGGACGAACAGAAGACACCAACTGCTTTGGCCCCAGTCCTACCGGCCTGTCTCCTGCCTTCCAAAAGAAACCTGCTCCAGCGACGCTTTCCAAGGGACCAGCGACCTCTGAATCCTCTGAGGACTGCCCTGCTTCAAGAAAGACAAGAAACTCCCGAGGACAGCGGCACTGCTCCAAAAGAACTGCAACTTTGTTTCAAGGAGCAGATTTAAAGACCCCTGCAACTCCCCGCAAGAAGCGTGAGACTTGCAACACTGCACCCGGCGACCCCGACTCGACTGGTGGAGAAACAACGCTTCAGGGAGGACCCTCCGGCGACTCTACGACTGTGAGTAACCAAAGTTGTCCCCCCTGATCCACCACAGCGACGCCTGCAGAGGGAATCCCGAGGCTCCCCCTGACCGCGACTGCCTGAACTCCATTTCCCGACGGCTGGAAAAGACTCTGCACCCGCAGCCCCCAGCACCTAAAGAAACGGAACTCCTGTGCAGGAGTGACCCCCAGGATGCCCTCTCCCTTGCCCAGGTGGTGGCTACCCCGAGGAGCCCCCCCCTTGCCTGCCTGCAACGATGAAGAGATCCCTTGATCTCTAATTGAAAACCATTACAAACCCGACGCGTGTTTGCACACTGCACCCGGCCGCCCCCGCGCTGCTGAGGGTGTACTTTTTGTGCTGACCTGTGTCCCCCTGGTGCCCTACAAAACCCCCCTGGTCTGCCCTCCGAAGACGCGGGTACTTACCTGCTGGCAGACTGGAACCGGGGCACCCCCTTCTCTCCATTGAAGCCTATGCGTTTTGGGCACCTCTTTGACCTCTGCACCTGATCGGCCCTGAGCTGCTGGTGTGGTAACTTTGGGGTTGCTCTGAACCCCCAACGGTGGGCTACCTTGGACCAAAAACTGAAACCTGTAAGTGACTTACTTACCTGTTAAAACTAACATTACTTTACCTCCCCCAGGAACTGTGAAAATTGCACTGTGTCCACTTTTAAAACAGCTTATTGTGTTTTATGTGAAAAGTATACATGCTAATGAAATGATTCAAAGTTCCTAAAGTACTTACCTGCAATACCTTTCAAATGAGATATTACATGTAAAATTTGAACCTGTGGTTCTTAAAATAAACTAAGAAAATATATTTTTCTATAACAAAACCTATTGGCTGGATTTGTCTCTGAGTGTGTGTTCCTCATTTATTGCCTGTGTGTATGTACAACAAATGCTTAACACTACTCCTTTGATAAGCCTACTGCTCGACCACACTACCACAAAATGGAGCATTAGTATTATCTCTTTTTGCCACTATCTTACCTCTAAGGGGAACCCTTGGACTCTGTGCATACTATTCCTTACTTTGAAATAGTGCATACAGAGCCAACTTCCTACAAGACCTCTCTGGTCATCAGCCGTGACGCCCCCTAGAATAAGGTCATTAACAGTCTGCCCACCTCGGCTGACCTAACACCTCCACTCCATGGCCTATATGCTTCTATGCAGCATCACCCCGTTGTAACCACCCTCCTGCATTAGTGATCCTTCTAATGTTTGTAAGCCCCCACTGCCACTGTACAGTGTTCTGTTCTTTGCCTTTAGGTTTCCACTATTGCATTCCATTGAAATTGCGTTTATACAGACTTTAATACCCTTTTGAGGCATTGAAGCAATTTCAGTGTGTAGATTGCTACTCGGAGCCCAAGGTTAGTGGTTAATGTAGTGATTATTGGTTGTTTGTAATTTATATTAGTGTTGTGCTCTCAAGGAAATCATTTCTTACATTAACTATGATTTCTTTGCAGATTAAATGAATTAGAGTTACATATAATATTGAGTGGGGTTATGTGAGTTTATGCAAAAGGTTGGTGGGATGAATGTCTAAGCAAGAGAACATTAGGCATTATTAGGATGCAGGGATATGGTTTAAAAGAAGACGTTTGCGATCTGTGAGGTGAGGTGTGGGTAGATTGCAGAAATACAATAAGAGTGTTGGCCGACAGCTATGCATAGAGTAGGCTAAGGCACACAGAGAATGGAGGGTAAGGAGAAGGTAATTGAACAGGAAGGACGGAGAGAGCACAGTTGCTAGTTTTAAATCAAGGTCAATTTTTCATGCATGGCTTTAGGAATATATAGGATACTTTTTGAGATAGCATGCAAGCTGAGGACAGGGATCAAGAGAAGGCAACAGCATTATTTACATGTTGTACAGCATAGTACACTGAAATACTTATAAGCTCTTACTGCTGCCACATATTACTCCTAAGGACCTAGCCTCACAGATAGCTCACTACCCCAGATATGAAAATATTACCGAAACAGCTATACCCACAACAAAACTTTATATGGAAACTTTCACAAAGCACTTACTGATTTGGTTCTCTCTTGATAATAATAAAGGGGTGTTTGTAAGGGGACTTAAGTGAGCTAGTTCTACCTACATCATTAGATGGTAGTATAGGGTAATCTGTTTGTTGACAGTGAGGCCAGAATTCGGGCAATGGACAACATAAAACAAGAGGCATTGCTTTTCATGCCCTTCCATGCACTATATTTGAGGCACCATGCACGCTCCCTCCTGGTAGCACCATCACTCTCTACTGCTCATTCACCTTGTGATGCTGCTGTGGTAGCAGCAATCTGGTGCCCTCCACTGAAAGCTCTTGGTCCTCTATTTCCTCAAGTGGCAGCCCAGCAGGCAGACGAGAAGTGTTGCAGCAGTCCCACTAATGTCGTCTACCCGGTGCAGCGCTTGTGTTTTTGGATCAGAGCAGGACCCCAGGGCCAAACATATACATACCTTCGCCTCTCCATTTGTAAAGCCAAGAAGTATCACACTGCTGGCTGAAGAAGCAAACGCCCCTCGTTTGCATGCAAAACCACACACTGAATAAGAGTTTCATCTACTGAGGTGGAAACCAAGTTGAGCACTCCCCTGGTCGAGTACACCACAGGCGGAGTACTCTGTGCCGTGGCGTACCGTAAAATAACAAGAGTCTTTCGAGAATGGCTGCTGTGACTCCCATATCTTACATACATTCATAGGCCTTAGGTTGACCTCATGCACACCAAAAGATCCAATACAGGCTTGAGACTCCTGATGTACTCTTGAGTTTTTTAAGCCAAAAATGGCTGCGTTTTAGGTGTCTTCCGCCTGAAATTGCATCTATGTCAATAGAAGTCAATGGGGAAAATATATTCTGCCTAATTTCTTTTTAAAATCTCCCACTTTCCTGTTGTAAAATGTTGGCATTTATGAGTTTGGGCTCATCTTGTGCATGCCCTCACTATAAGGGCTTGTGTTACTCCCTTGCTTTAAGGTGCTGCCAGACTCTTTGCAATGTACAGTAGTAGACGCAGTGCTTTTAATGGGCCGGTACTGTCCGGTACTGAGTACGGCACTTTTTTATTTTGAGAGGGATAGTACCGGCACATCTCAAGAAACCCGTATACTTTTAATTGGAGAGTACCGGCACTTCTCAGAAACAAGCAGGTACTCTGGCACAGAGTACCTGCACTTTAATTTTTCCATTTCAAGCACTGAGTAGACGGATCACAAAAAAGCCGTACGATGTTGTTGCTTTTACACATTGAAGGCCAGAAAGTCGGCGTCGACGCAGAAAAAGTGAAACATTTTTTTTTAAATGAACTCAACAAAATAGAAGGCTGGCACGCTGTATCCTAACTTTAATATGCAAAATACAAACGAAAACAATGACATTAACATCATATGTGCATTACATAAAATCGCACGGTAGTGAGCATTTAATTAGCACGGATTCTGGCCCTAGGACAGTAATTGGTCCACGTCACTGCAAGGCCCTATGTTCTCAGTAGCCCTGAACGGGGAAGCACATTATCCCCGTTCCCTCTTGGAAAGGGTGAGGTGTTTTCTTGAGACGCGGATGGCTGTAACTTTCCCAGCCGCATTTCAACTCTGCTGCCATCACAAAGGAAACAAGAAAACAACATTTCCAGGCAGTGGCGATATTTCTTGTTTAATGGATAGCGAAAGGAAAGGGGGAGACGGCCATTCTCAAGACAAAACGTTTAAAGGGAGGAGATTTATGCTGTTATTCCAGGACAGATGTGGAGCACTCAAATGGTGAATCTCGGTTTAAATTCTCGTATGAATAGGGGTGATATTATCTGTACAGAGGTTAGGGAAGATATGGGAAATGCAGATCCTAGATAAACGTCTCCCTCAGGTGCTGTAGTAAAATAGAGAGGAGGTTCCTTTAACGCAGTCTGATAAATGAGCGCGGAGGACACCGAGGGCTCCAGTCCTCACGCCGTAAATCATCTACTCTGCCAACGCTACTCAATTTACCATTGAAGTAGATTAATGCTCAAGAACAAGATGCCCGCCCCGTTTGCCTCACACCCGTCCTCTCGCTACACCAACAAACCTGTCCTGTGTGCGCTCACTGTAATTTAAGGTGTCTTTCCTTTCGCTGGAAACCGGATATGTTTTCTAATGAGCTTTCAGTTTGCTTCCCAATAGCACCGTAATCAGCGAGCGCACCTTGCTGGTCGGTTGATTGTAACCCGAAGAAGTGAAGTAACAGCCTTTATTACGCCCTATGAAGTTTCGGTTTTCCTTGGTGGACCAATAATAAACTTGAACTACACACCAGCATGTATCTTAGAGCCATTGAGAAAAAATCTTAAAGCAGACCACGCTTCTAATATAACAGCACCACGCAACAACATACATCTTAGGACCATTAAGAAAAAGATAGCCTAAAATAGACCATGCGGCCAACTCAACAGCACTCCCCCAAACCAGAACAACACACATCTTAGAGCCATTGAGTGAAAGTTTTAAAAAGACCACGCTACCCATATAACAGCTCTCCCCCACACCGCACCACACCAATATAATCTTAGAGCCATTGCGAAAAGGAGAGTTTAAAACAGAATACGTTGCCAACTCAGCAGCACTCCCCTTCACAACACCAACATACATCTTAGAAGCATTAGGAAAAGATAGCTCGAAAACAGACCATGTGACTAGCTCAACAGCATTTTCACGCACCAGACCACACACATCTAGAACTTTGAGAAAAAGGTAGCTTAAAACAGACCACACCACCAACCCAAAAACACTCCTCTGCACCACACTAACATAATAGAAACACTGAGAAAAAGATAGCTTAAAACAAGCTATACTGCCAGCGCAGCAGCACTCCTTTGCAACACACCAACATATATATGTTAGAATAATTGAGAAAAAGATAGCTTAAATCAGAATATGCCACCAATACAACAGTAATTTCACACACCAGACCAGTACACATCTTAGAACCATTGAGAAAAAGTTAGCATAAAACAGATCATGCCACCACCCCAACCGCACAACCTGACTCTGCACCACCTCAACATCATCCCAGAACCAATGAGAAAAAGATTAAAACTGAATATGCCACCAACTCAGCAGTACTTCCTCGCACCACACCAACATACATCTCTATTATTGAGAGACCCCAAAACACTCCCACACACCAATGAATATACTTTTTGAACCATTGAAAAAAAGATAGCATAAAACAGACCATGCTGCCAACTCAACAGCACTCGTCCACACGACCAAACCACAAATGTTTCAACCACTCAGATAAAGATATCTTATAACAGACCACACCATCAGACACACAACTTCTCACTGTATCTACTTGTCTGTCTAATGCACAAAACAGTCTGCACAAGCAATGTTAGTGACAACAGTGTCATAACAGAAAACACAATCTTTTGATACACCCATCCATACAAATAACAAACAACAGATAGCTGAGAATGATCACACCTCTTTTGCTTTCACATTCGATACTTAGCAAATATTCACTAAACATATACAACCAAACACTACAAACAACTTTACAAAACCGTTAGAGGAAAATTCCAGAACCATATGTAAAGGATGCCCAGAATAAAATAGAGGCACAAACTTTAGTAATAGTTGAAAAGTGTTATACAAATACTGATAACATAACATAACTGTAGGAAATCAGCCTTTTCTATGTGGTTGGACTGGATTTCACACCTCTTGCTGGACCCTATATTCTTGCTGGTTTTAGATCTCTGACACAATAACCCCGCTAATCACTGGTAATGTGCCCGAGCTCACCTTTAAACACGTTCAAATTGACATATTCTTAGTTGGTATTTTTGGTTTACCTATAAGTTTGTAGTATATGGTACAAAATGTACCCCAGGTCTGCAGGTTAAATGTCGCTGGTGGACTGTAGCAGCAATTGTTCCATCTATTCCAGTGACACTGTAAAACATGGATTTAGGCCTAGCATTGTAGTTTGACTGTGGCAGTTTCAAAACTGCAATATGACCTGTCACAATAAACCCTCTTGGCAGGTTAAAAACTTCCCTTTTACATATTAATAAGTCATCCATGTGAGGGTCTTGTAGCCTATAGGCCAGGTGCTTTGTATTTAAAAGTAGGACATGGAGGAATTTAACGGTAACATGTCCTTATAGTTACTAGCAGCTAAAAGCTATATTTCACTGTGGCAGACCTAACTGTCCTACATAGAAAACGAGATAAAATCCTAATAGTGTATCTCGATTTGAGACTAGCTACAAAAATATTTAAACTAAATAATTAATAGCTATTAAAATCCAATTCAATTATGAATTGAATTTTTGATAAATGGTAAGGAAAAATAACTTTTAGATTTGTATCTTGCCTGAATCTCCTGGAAGCTAATTTGCCTTTGCTCTCCAGCTTCTCCCGTCTAGAGATTAGAACAGTGGAGGCTGCGACAAATCTCATGGGGGTGTTGGAGCCTGGGAGTGAGGGACCGGGGGGGTGGGAACAAACAAAAAATAAATAACACAATAAACGTACCTGCTCCTGCCGCTGTTGCTCACCTCATGCTCATCTTCCGATGGTGTTGGTGACTCAGCAGTCCCTGGGACACCTGCACATCCTCCCCCACGTAATCCTGGTGCTTCTCTCATGCTGTACCTAGCACGAGAGCAGTGCCAGGATTTGTCTGAGCGGCTTGGTCTGCCCGCTCAGACACTGCATGGGAGTCTGTGCAGTTTCTCCAACCTGGCTGTGTATCACAGCTGGGTGGGAGAAACCTAAGTGTGCATGTCAGTTTGGCCGACCACAGATGGCCAGCCAAACTGACCTGTGCGCTTAGTGTACTCACTCCACTCCTCCCCCCCCGCCTTCCCATTGCCCAGCCCCGCCCCTCCATTCACATGGTGGCTGAGCCAGCAGCTGAAAAATAAAATGACAGTAAACTATTGTTTTATTTTTCAGCTGCTGGCTCTGAGCTAGGGGGGCAATGCTTCTTCGCCATTGCAAAGGAGCCGCCCCTGGATTTGTGCTTGCACATGTGTCATTGATTATGAATATTTAATCAAATCCTTCACCAGTGGCCATATATTATTTCGTAGTGTCAACAGTGAGGTGCAGCGTGCACTCTTTACGCAAACTAAACATATAAAAGAAAAAGACAAAAGTGCAAAGGCATCGGCAAAGAGTAATTTTCTTGTTGTAATGAAATGTAATGCAAAAGGATTTGTAAAGCACAGATGTAGGAGGATGGCCCTCTGTGTAGTGTGCAAAACTAGGCACACTGTGCAGGGGATCCAGGCAACTACACATTGGTTTCAAAAGGCAAAAACTATATCACCTAATGTTCTAACTTTTAAGGTACCCTGGTCGAGCAGTTAGGCTAATCTTGGAGAAGTGCAAAGCATTTGTTGTACTCACAGTATCAATCATGCATCTCACATATTTGAAGGAATAACTCAAGATCAATTTATAAAAATACTAAATTTTAAGACCAAGATCATCAAAATTGGTTAAGTACTTTTTGAGTTATGAATTTTTTATGTTTTAATAAATGCAGTCTTTCTGTGCGTAATTATGCACCATCGGAATCAATAGGCAGTCACTTTAAAAATGCATGTAAAATCGCACAATTATGTTACGAGGTTTCGCTTTTGCAGGTTGGTGGATGTCGTCGGTGGGCACACTGTGCCAGCTGGAGAGGCTCGGGTGCCTCCCGGCAGCGTTGGAAAGTCTCTTGGAGCAGGCACCGGGCCACTCAGGGGAACCACTTGGAAAAGGGTGGTTATTGCAAATTTAAAGGTGGTGCCTTGAGGTCACCTTGTGGTTTCAAGGCTGCAAGGGGTGTGGGACTCTGGGGACACAGCTGGTACCTCATTGCAGGGCTCTGGGTGGCCGGGTGCAGAGCGAGTTGGTGATCACAGAGCTGTGCGCAGCTGAGTCCTTTGGAGCTGCAGGTAAGTCTCTTTGAGGGCTGCTTAAAGGACAAAGGGGGCACTCTGGCGGGAGGTCTAGGGTGTTCCTGAAGTCCCTCAATTGGGGCTTCCTCCTGATCCTTTTTCAGCTCTGAGGGAGCTGGTTTTCTTATTGTCTGACGTCACCTGATCAGTACCCAGGTTATTGGTACAGTATGGCCACCAGAGGGCACAGTGTCACCAAAATTGGGACACTTGCAGGGTTTGTCCTGGCAGTTGTCAGTGTGTCGTCGGGTCCCACTGCGACTTCTAGTTTGGGAGATATTGGCTGGTCAGTGAAGTGACCCTCTTTGGGTTGCTGGTTCTTTGTTGGTTGCAGAGTGGTACCTCCACTCAGAAGGAAAATCTTGTTAGATTTGTGAAACCTGGAGGTCCTCTGGGTTTCTTGAGGTCAGTCCAGTGTCCAGGTTCTCCGCAGCGGCGATTGTTGGGTCCTGGGTGCAGCAGGCAGGTTCTGGCGCCTTTTTCTTGTGCAGCAGGTCCATAGTTCTTGCGCCTTGGTTCTTCTTTTGGCTGGTCTTCTTTGTCCTTTCGAATCTAAATTCTTGGCCCAGGGATGCCCACTAAATACTGAATTTAGTGGGTGTTTTAGGGGGAACCTGGTAGTGTCCAATGGGACACACCTTTGGGTGGCTAGACCCACTATAGTGACCACTTCCTGTGGGAAGGGTCACTGCCCTAAATCTAATTGGCTACTTTCATTCCATTCAAGATGGAGGAAAATGAAATAGAAGGTCCACCTCGAAGGCAACACCTTAGGGGGGGTTTATGACAGATTAGGCCACTCCTCCTACCCTCTGTTAGGTTTTTCTCCTTTGCTCCCGCCAAAAGTGGGGGTTTTCAAAGGGGCATTCCAACTGCTGCTAGGAGCAGGCTCGGGGGTTGAGTTTCAAAGGCAGTAAGCCCTTTGAAACTGACTGCCAAGACAGTGCACATTCCTGAGGGAGGGGGTGTTAGCTCCCTCAGGCAGGGCATTGTCTTACAAACCAGAGAGGCAGGACTCTCCCCCAAGGTTTGTGTATTGGCTGTCTAGAAGTGGCAGGCTGAATAGAACCAGTTAGCAACCATGCCAGGATAGTTAGCTTTCGCAGGGGGCACCTCTAAGGTGACCCATGGGTACATTGTATAATAAATCCAGTCCTGGTATCAGTTTGGATTTATCATTCCGAGTTGTTTTATACCAAACAGCCCAGGGTTCAGAGTTGTGTTGACCAGTGTCCAGCACATATATTAAAATAGCTGCTCTGTTCACTCACTATGTCCCAGGTTTGGCAAGGGCACAGTGGGGGCATATTGCTCATGCAGCTATGCCCTCACATATAGGCGGTCATTACAACCCTGGCGGTCGGTGCTAAAGCGGCGGTAAAACCGCCAATAGACCGGCGGGAAAAAAAATAGAATCACGACCGTGGCGGAAACCGCCAACAAAGACAGCCACTTTAACACTCTGACCGCCACGGCAGTACAAACAAACAGCGCGGCGGTCACCGCCAACAGACAGGCGGGAGTCAAAGTACCTCCCACAGTATCACAACAATCCAATCTGCCACCTTTTCCGGGGCGGATTCACCGCTGATAAAAACACGGCAGAAACACCCATTTCAAAGGGAAAACACTAACCTCTACACACCCCACGGGGAACGAGGACACCATGGAGCCGGAACTCCAAATCCTCCCAGCTATAGTCTTCCTGCTCCTCTACCAGAAGCACGTACGCCGGCGCAGAAGACAACGGTGAGTACTGCACCTATGACACAGGGAAGGGGGGAGGGAAAAAACAGTGACACACACGCAACACCCCCACCCCCACCCACTACAACACACACACTAATACATATCTATACATCACAGTTACACCCTCCAGACCCCCTGGAAGAATGCAAAGACAAAAGGAAATGACTGTAACCATTGAAATATATTGAAATACAGCAATCAAAAATATATACACACTAAAAACTATTATTTACACCAAATTCACAAGTCCAGGCATTGTACCAGGCATTGTCCGTGGACCACTGGGCCCAAAAAACATGGGCAAAGCCCATACCGGATACCTGACCTCAACGGAGAGAACACTGCAGGGGCATCAGATAGCAAAACTACAGGCACCTCAGGGGGAAGGGAAGGGGGGGCACCTCAGCCGGATGAGTGCACCACGCCAGATCCACGAGGGGGCTCCATGCCCACTGTTCCATCCTGGGGAGTGCAAAGCCACAGTCTCTCAAGTCTCTACAGTGGGTGGGTTTCCCACTGTTCCATCCTGGGGAGTGCAAAGCCACAGTCTCTCAAGTCTCTACAGTGGGTGGGGTTCCATCTGTTCCATCCTGGGGAGTGCAAAGCCACAGTCTCTCAAGTCTCTACAGTGGGTGGGTTTCCCACTGTTCCATCCTGGGAAGTGCAAAGTCACAGTCTCTCAAGTCTCTACAGTGGGTGGGTTTCCCACTGTTCCATCCTGGGGAGTGCAAAGCCACAGTCTCTCAAGTCTCTACAGTGGGTGGGTTTCCCACTGTTCCATCCTGGGGAGTGCAAAGCCACAGTCTCTCAAGTGGATAACAGTCTCCACTGGTTCTGGAGGGTGCCTGTTGGCCAGAGTGCTTCTTCCTGTGCAGGAATGAGGTAGTGGATGCATGTCTCCACTGGTTCTGGGGGGGCCTGGTGCACAGAGTGCATCGTGCAGCCCTGTCCAACACAGATGCAGCACTGCCCCTGCCGCTCATGGGCCAGCGGTGCTTGAGATGGCGGGCCCCTGTTCAGCGGTGCTTGGGATAGCCGTGCCCTGTTCAGCGGTGCTTGAGATGGCGGTCCCCTGTTCAGCGGTGCTTGAGATGGCGGTCCCCTGTTCAGCGGTGCTTGAGATGGTGGTCCCCTGTTCAGCGGTGCTTGAGATGGCGGCCCCATGTTCAGCGATGCTTGGGATAGCCGTGCCCTGATCAGCGGTGCTTGGGATAGCCGTGCCCTGTTCAGCGGTGCTTGAGATGGCGGTCCCCTGTTCAGCGGTGCTTGGGATAGCTGTGCCCTGTTCAGCGGTGCTTGGGATGGCGGTCCCCTGTTCAGCGGTGCTTGGGATAGGCGTGCCCTGTTCAGCAGTGCTTGAGATGGCGGTCCCCTGTTTAGCGGTGCTTGGGATGGCCGTGCCCTGTTCAGCGGTGCTTGAGATGGCGGTCCCCTGTTCAGCGGTGCTTGAGATGGCGGTCCCCTGTTCAGCAGTGCTTGGGATAGCTGTGCCCTGTTCAGCGGTGCTTGGGATAGCCGTGCCCTGTTCAGCGGTGCTTGGGATAGCAGTGCCCTGTTCAGGGAGCTTGGGATAGCCGTGCCCTGTTCAGCGGTGCTTGAGATGGCGGTCCCCTGTTCACCGGTGCTTGAGATGGCAGTCCCCTGTTCAGCGCTGCTTGGGATAGCCGTGCCCTGTTCAGCGGTGCTTGAGATGGCGGTCCCCTGTTCAGCGGTGCTGGCCATGCCGGGGTGCTCATGTGCCATCTGGCTAGGGCCTGGCGGGGCCCTCCTGCCCACCTGTCCTGTGGTTGCCAGGGCCCTCCTGGGCAGCTGTGCTGGGGCTTTTGGTGGCCTCCTGGCCAGCTGGGATGGGGCTTGTGGGGCCCTCCTGCCCACCTGTCCTGTGGGTGCCGGGGCCCTCCTGGGCAGCTGTGCTGGGGCTTTTGGTGGCCTCCTGGCCAGCTGGGATGGGGCTTGCGGGGCCCTCCTGGCCAGCTGGGCTGATGGCGGTGTTGTCGGGCGTGCTGCCCTTGCCAGCCTTTCCTGCTCTCCTGTGGCCCTTCCCCACCTTGGCCGGTGTCCCAGCTGCCTCGACACTCCCGCCGGGAGCCCTGGTAGGGTTTTTTGTCCCTGGTGTCTTTACCCTCTGCCGCCGTGCACTGTCAATTTTTGGATGTTTCTGAGGGGGGGGGGGTGGCTGTGCTGTGGCTCCGTACCAGACTGGCTGCCCTGGTGGGCGGTGCACTCCAGTGTCCAGGTACGACATGCACCACCGGGCCCGGTGATGTAGTGGCTGAGGTGCTATCTCTGGGCCTATGACGTGGACGGGGTGGGGGAGTTGAGGGAAAGAGGTTGAGTTTGGACAGGAATTTTTTTTTAAGAGCAGTGGGACGGGTAGGTGTAGTGGGTATGGGAGTGGAGGAAGAGGTTGTGGTTGTAGGAGGTGTAAGTGGGGTGGCTTTGGGTGCAGGTGCCTGGGCTGTAGGCTGTCGTGAGGAGGATGGCTGTTGGGTGGGTGGCTGCCTGCGTTTGTGTATCTTGGGAGGGGGCGGCACAGACACACTGGGAGAGGACACAGGGGACGTGTAAATGGCAGTGGGGGTGGTGAGTGCACGTGTGCGGGGTGTTCTGGTGTGTGTGCTGCTGAGGGACGTAGTGGCTGAAGATGCTGTGCATGCAGGTGTGAGTGGAGACAAGACTGGCAGGGAGGAGGGAGACGTGGAGGAGGGGGACACAGTGGAGGCAGTGGATGTTGGTATGTCTGTATGTGGATGTTGCTTGTGTGACTGCCTGTGGGATGTGTGGTGCTTATGTCTGCGTGAGCTGCCCTTGGGTGTTGAGGTATGTGCAGGCTGGTCTGATGGTGTGCTTGGGATAGGCAGAGGTACAGGGGATTGGGTCTGGGTGTAGGAAGTTGGAGGGGGGAGGCTAGACACAGGGACAATGGCTGCCATCAGTGCTGAGGCCAGAGATTGCAGGGTTCGATGAAGCGCAGCCTGACCAGAATGAATGCCCTCCAGGTATGCATTAGTTTGGTGCACTTCCCTTTCTACACCCTGGATGGCATTCAAAATGGTAGACTGCCCAACAGTGAGGGACCTGAGGAGGTCAATGGCCTCCTCACTGAGGGCAGCAGGGGTGACTGGGGCAGGGCCTGAGGTGCCTGGGGCGAAGGAGATGCCCACCTTCCTGGGTGAGCGGGTACGGGGCAAATGCTGAGGGGCTGCTGGGAGGGCGGTGCTGGTGCAGGGGGTGGCGGCTGTACCTCTTGTTGCGGGGGCAGAGATGTTGCCGCCACCACAAGGGAGCTCCCATCAGAGGACGAGTCCGATACACTAATGTCCGCTCGTGTCCCTGCCGTGGAGCTCCCCTCGCCCTCCGTCCCACTGGCGATTTCAGAGTCGGTAGTGTGGCCCTCCATGGCCATGTGGGATGCAGCTCCCTCGTGCTCCGGTGCCACTGCTCCTCCGCCTGATGATGCTAATGCACACATGAACAGGAAGACCACAAAAAGGGGGGAGGGAAACAGAAGAAAGACATGTTGAGTGCATGCATTCCCGCTACCGTTGGCGGACAGCACAGACACGGAAGCCCCCTGCACTACGCCGCGCACTTGGGGTCCACTTTGAAATCCCTGGGACATGGCCTACAAGGCTATGGTCGACATCTGCACACATAGGTGACACAGAGCCATGAATAGCTGTACTTGGCACCCTACAGAGGTGGGGAGCGGGGGCACAGGGCCATGCCTTACGGGGGGGCCTCACCTACGGAACTCGCCCTGGCCTAGGGATACCCACAGCCCTCCTCCACCACCCAGACACCTCCACAGCGTGCAAAGTTAGCAGAATGTGAGAGTACTCACCCCCTTGTGTCTGCTGTGATGCCCTCACACGCCCATCCAACTCGGGGTAGGCCACCGCCAGGATCCGGAACATCAGGGGGGTCAAGGTCCGACGGGCACCCCTCCCACGTTGGGAGGCCATCCCCAGCTGAGCCTCCGCCGTCTTCCTGCTCCAGCGGCGAATGTCCTCCCATCTCTTCTGGCAGTGGGTGCCCTGTCAGTGGTGGACCCCCAGGGTCCGGACGTCCTTGGCGATGGCACGCCAAATATCCGTCTTCTGGTGGGCGCTGACCTATATGAAATGTACAGGGGGAGAAGAAAATTAATTACCTTCTGCACCATCAATGTGAGTGGCCCCCCCATCCCTACCCTTGCCGTGTGGCACATGCACTCACCGTCGTTTCAAGCATGCCTCAATCTCTCCCCCCCATCTTTCATCCACCCCACTCAACACAAGCATAGCCCATACAGCATGCTCCCAGTGTATTTACCTGTTTGTCTGGAGGACCGAAGAGTAGCGCGTACTGGGGGAGGACCCCATCCACAAGCTTCTCCAACTCCTCCGATGTGAAGGCAGGGGCCCTTTCCCCAGTCGCATGAGCCATTGTCCCTTCCAGACCGAGGTCACAGCAACACTTGCAGTGTAGGTCCTCTCCTGTGGAAGATCAGGTATCGAGTGAATTAACAGAGAGAAAATGGCGGTCACGTCCGCGGCGGTGCGTACCGCGACCGCCGGCGCACATCGTCATTGGCTCCTGAGACCCATAGGGTCCAATGTTAACCAATGCAGCATTGCGCCGCGGTGTTCGACCGCCTACCGCCACGGTGTACAACGCCAGCGCAGTTACCTCACATCCCATTGTCACACTTTACAGGTCAGGCAGCCGCCATTTCAGGGGCCTACAAGCCTTACTTTTTGTACTGCGTCACACATACCTAGGCCTTGCATCCACACTCATACAAGCCATTCGATGGGTTAAGATCCGTGTTTTTTTAAAGCTGGGGTTACGTACCTCTGGGATGTTTGACTCTGTGGTCGCTGTTGTCCTTCATAGGCACCGTCCGCTGGGACATGTGAGGAGATGGCGGCATCCTCCGGTGTACAGACCGCTGGTGGACCTGTCGACAATGGAGGAGAGACATCTCATCCTGACATACAGGCTTGACTGTGCCACTATTCTGGAACTGTGTGCCCAGCTGGAGCCAGACCTGATGTCACCCATCTGCCATCCCACAGGAATCCCCCCTCAAGTGCAGGTGCTGTCGGTACTCCATTTCCTAGCAAGTGGGTCATTTCAAACAACAGTGGCCATAGCATCAGGGATGTCCCAGCCTATGTTTTCCAACGTGTTGTCCAGAGTGTTGTCTGCCCTGCTGAAACACATGCAGAGCTACATCGTTTTCCCTGAGGTGGAGGATTTGGCTACAGTGAAAGGTTACTTCTATGCCCTTGGACATATCCCCAACATCATAGGTGCCATTGATGGGACCCATGTGGCTTTGGTCCCCCCCCACAGGAGTGAACAGGTGTACAGAAACCGTAAGAATTATCATTCTGTGAATGTACAGATGGTATGTTTGGCAGACCAGTACATCTGCCATGTGAATGCCATGTTCCCTGGCTCAGTGCACAACGCCTACATCCTGCGGAATAGCAGCATCCCTTATGTGATGGGTCAGCTCCAGAGGCACCGTGTGTGGCTAATTGGTGACTCTGGTTACCCCAACCTGTCATGGCTACTGACCCCAGTGAGGAATCCCAGGACTAGGGCAGAGGAACGCTACAATGAGGCCCATGGGCGAACTAGGAGGGTGATCGAGCGGACCTTCGGCCTCCTGAAGGCCAGGTTCAGGTGCCTCCATATGACAGGTGGATCCCTATTCTACTCACCAAAGAAGGTGTGCCAGATCATCGTGGCCTGCTGTATGCTTCACAACCTGGCTTTGCGTCACCAGGTGCCTTTTCTGCAGGAGGATGGTCCAGATGGTGGTGTTGTAGCAGCTGTGGAGCCTGTGGAGAGTGAAGAGGAGGAAGACGAAGAAGACGACATAGACAACAGGAACACGGTGATACTGCAATATTTCCAATGAACAGAGGTAAGAATACAAACCGGCCTACTACATGTACTTAAACACTACTACCTCTGTACTGTCTGTCCTTTTCACCCAGTGTATGGTAACTGAGTTGTCACTTTCCCTTACGATTTCAGAGATCTGGGTGCCACAGTGTGACATCTCCTTTGTTCCCCCATGGACTACAGCTGTGTGACATTGGTA
The DNA here is from genome assembly GCF_031143425.1 of Pleurodeles waltl. Classification (NCBI taxonomy): domain Eukaryota; kingdom Metazoa; phylum Chordata; class Amphibia; order Caudata; family Salamandridae; genus Pleurodeles; species Pleurodeles waltl. The sequence continues at coordinate 621,669,145 of NC_090438.1, read as the reverse complement.
TGTTGGCATCACAATGTAAATAAGCATTTTGGCACTGTAATTACAGATAAATATATTCACATTCACAGACAGGCTCCTGATTGTTTTGTGCAAAAACGGTGTTTATTAAGGTGCAAAATATTGGAGGGGGGTTGTAAATAGGTGAGGGGTGATGGTGGAGGAATGTCCATGGCAGAGTCCAGTCTATTAGTCTCACAGGTGCATTGTCCAAATGGGTCTGGGAAGTGGAGCTGGGGCAGTTTAAGGATGGACAGGGTGACAAAGTGGGACAGTGGGATGACTATCAGGGTGGTATCCTTTCTTGGCGGGGGTCTTAGCATCTTACTCTGTCCTCTTCCTGGATCTCTGGGACCGCTTGCGGGGTGGTTCTCCTTCTGCAGGGGGTGGGGTGCTGGTGGCCTGTTGGTCCTGTGGCAGTGCCTCCTGTCCACTAGCACCGGCGGAGGTGGTGGGCAGTTCTTGGTCCATGCTAGTGTCAGGGGCCCTTTGTGGTGCCACAGTGTCCTTCAAAGTGGTCACTACCAGATTCAGCACCCCTACGATGGTGCCCAGGGCAGAGCTGATGGTTCTGAGTTCCTCCCTGAAGCCCAAATACTGTTTCTCCTGCATGCGCTGGGTCTCCTGAAACTTGGCCAGTACCGTAGCCATCGTCTCCTGGGAGTGGTGGTATGCTCCCATGATGGAGGAGAGGGCCTCGTGGAGAGTGGGTTCCCTGGGCCTGTCCCCAACCTGTCGCACAGCAGCCCTCCAGGTCCCCTGTTTCCCTGGGCCTCTGTCCCCTGGACCGTGTGCCCACTGCCACTGCCCCAGGTCCCTGTTGTTGTTGGGGTGGTGGGTTAACCTGGGTGCCCTGTAGTGATGAACACACTGCTGCTTGACATGTCCTGGAGACAGAGGTGTGGGCCCGCTGGGTGGGTGCTGTGCTGGTGTTTCCAGAGGGGGGTAGGTCTGCAGTGGCCAGTGGCTGTGTGAGGGGAACCGACTGTCCCGAGGTCCCCGATGGGCCGGGCTGGTCATCTAGATCCAGGTCGACAGAGCTGCTGTCATCACTGTGGGCCTCTTCTGGGGGGGGTGGACATTTGTGGACCCTCCTGTGCAGTGACGTTGCGTAGGGGTCCTGCAGGGGTATAAAAGCATGATTATTGCATCTGTGTGTGGAATGGTGTGCAATGGGTGGGTGCCCGTGTCCCCCAGTGCTTGCATTCCTGTGAGGGGGCTTTTGTGTCAGTGTTTTGGGGGGGGTATGGGTATGTGCAGTGGGCATGCTTTGGTGATGGGTGTCCATGCTTTGTGGTCGCATGCAGGGCTTGGTGTCGGGATGGGTGGGTTGTGATGGTGGGACATTTGCAAGCAGTAGGAGTGATAGGGGTTAGGCTGAGGGTGGGGGTATGTGTTGGCATGCAGGTGGGGTGGGGGGGATGAAGTAGTGAAGATGTGATTTACCAGAGTCCATTCCTCCAGATACTCCGCCGAGGCCCTCAGGATGCAGGATCGCCAAGACTTGCTCCTCCTATGTCGTAAATCCTGGGGGAGGAGGTGGGGGTCTGCCGCCAGTCTTCTGCACTGCAATCCGGTGTCTGGATACCATGGAACGCACCTTCCCCCGTAGCTCGTTCCATCTCTTCCTGATGTCATCCCAATTTCTTGGGTGCTGTCCCACTGCGTTGACCCTGTCGACTATTCTCCATAGCTCCATCTTCCTTGCAATGGACGTCTGCTGCACCTGTGCTCCGAATAGCTGTGGCTCTACCCGGATGATTTCCTCCACCATGACCCTGAGTTCCTCCTCCGAAAACCTGGGGTTTCTTTGCGGTGCCATGGGGTGGTGTAGGTGATGTGTGAGGTGGAATGTGTGGTGATGTGTATTGGTGTGTTGTGTGAAGTGTGTGGTATTTGTGTGGGTGATGGTAATATGTGTGTCTGGGTGCTCGATTCTTCAATATGGTCTCTCTCTCTGTGGTTGTCCCAATTTCTTTTTGGTGGGGGTTTGTGGGTGATGTGGGTGTGTGTTTTATATTGTATTGGGTGTGTGGGAGTGGTGTTTGTATGTGTATCAGGTGTGTGTATTTGGATTTGTCCAATGTGGCTGTGTTTTGTAGGAGTGTGTGTATTTTGAGCGCAGCGGTGTGTACCGCCAACGGGATACCGCGGTTGAAAGACCGCCGCGTGGATTCGTGTGTCGTGATAGTATGGGCGTATTTCTGTTGGCGTGACAGTGTCGGTTTGGTTATCACCAGTTTGTCGCTGGCCTTTGGTGTGGCGGACTTCTGTGGGTGTCTGTATTTTGGCGGTTTCCGAGTTGTGGGTCATAATGACCGTGGCGGTTTACCTCGGCCGCGGCGGTGTCTTGACGGTCTTCTGCACGGCGGTAAGTGGCTCTTACCGCCAATGTTGTAATGACCACCATAGTATGGTGTACCCTGCCTTAGGGCTGAAAGGCTTGTCAGAGGGGTGTCTTACCCATAGTGTATGCAGTGGAAGGTGGATGGGGCACACAGGTAGTGTGCCATGTCAAGTTTGTGTTTCAGGTTTGCATCAGGACAATCAGCCTACAATGGCAGTGCTGGGTGTATCAATATGCATGGCCCTAGAGGGAGAGACAATCAGTGCTGCTGCCCTCAGGGGCCTACCCTTAGTACCCCATGGCCTGGGTATCTGGGTACCCATTTACTAGGGACTTATAGTGGTAAATAGGTGTATTTCCAATTACCTTTGCAATTTTAGGGATAGAACACTGGCACTGGGAACCTGGTTAGCAAGATCCCAGTGCACTCCAGTCTAAGTTGCATTCAGAAACCAGGCAAAAAGTGTGTGTGTGGGGGGGGAGGGAGGTACTGCAACAGGGTGCCAGTTTCCCACAACAATCTATTCACCTGCGAGGGCATCCAGGCACTGAGTAGATGCAAGAGGTCTGAAGCATCAGTCGAAGAGCTAGCATTTCATTTTTTTGCGGAATGTTGTGAGCATGATGGCTGCTGTAATGTCCTGGGGAGGCTGTTCCATGTGTTTGCTGCTAGGTAGGAGAATGAGCAGCTTCCTGTTGTGCTTCTTCAGATGTGTGAGTGGAAGTGAGGTTGATCGGAGGTTCCGGGCTGGTTGGTGAAAATGCAGTGGGTGATAGAGGTAGGCTGCTCCCTTCTGATGCAGCACTTTGTAGGAGAGGGTGAGTATTTTGAACTGGCAGCATTTCTGGATGGGGAGACAGTGTAGTTGTCAGAGGTGAAGTGCGAGGAGGTTGGGGGGGAAGGTTCAGGTCAAGTCTTGGTGCAGCAACTTGGATGTTTGGAGCTTGTGTTTGAGGTGAGCGGATATTCTGTAGTAGAGGGCATTGCAGTAGTCTAGTATGCTCATGATTAATATATGGGTGACAGTCTTCCTATTGTCCAGGGGAAGCCATTTGAATATATTTTTGAACATGCAGGAGGTGGTGAAGCAGGCAGATTTGGCGGCATTGATTCAGGGGTCTTATGGAGAGTTTGGTGTCCAGGATGATGCCCAGGTTTCATGCCCGGTTGGTGGGTGACGGGATGAATTCCAGTTCGGTGGGCCACCAGGTGGTGTCCCAGGGGGAGTTGTTGGATCTGAAGATCAGCACTTCCATTCTCACGGTGTTGAGTTTCCGGCATTTGGTGCATATCCATTTGGCCACTTCCTTGATGGAGCTTTTGAAGTTGTTTTTGGTGTTAATGTTCACAATATGTTATAGCTTAAGTAGCTAGGGGTCGTCTGGAAAGCCCATTATTAAACAAATATTTTTGCAGTTATTGGGGGGGCACTTTAAGACAAACTTTTTAAAACAGCTCTATTACATATAATGCACACCTTTCTATTGTGCTACTCTTTGCACTGTGTTAATTCACAATCAGTGCAAATTCAGTGCAATTGTTTAATTTTATATAGACATCTAGATAAGTGGTAAATAATAAAATTATTTTACCCACTAATGTTTCTGTATAGTTCAACAGCAAAGAGTAGACATAATGCACAACAATATGACATGAATTAAAGCAAATGTTGACGGACACAAACTGTCGTGCATACAAAATGACTGTAGCTCAGACACTTAGACGGTCATTCTGACCGCGGCCCGCCATGCGGTCACCGCCAAATGGCCGCTCCGCGGTCAGGAGACCGCGGATGCCATTCTGGCTTTCCCGCTGGGCCGGCGGGTGACTGCCAAAAGGCCGCCCGCCGGCCCAGCGGGAAAGCCCCTGCAACATAGAAGCCGGCTCCGAATGGAGCCGGCGGTGTTGCAGGGGTGCGACGGGTGCAGTAGCACCCGTCGCGATTTTCACTGTCTGCAAAGCAGACAGTGAAAATCTTTATGGGGCCCTGTTAGGGGGCCCCACGACACCCGTTCCCGCCATCCTGGTTCTGGCGGTGTAAACCGCCAGAAACAGGCTGGCGGGAAGGGGGTCGGAATCCCCATGGCGACGCTGCAAGCAGCGCCGCCATGGAGGATTCCCTGGGCCAGGGGAAAACCGGAGGGAAACCGCTGGTTCCCCTTTTCTGACCGCGGCTTTACCGCCGCGGTCAGAATGTCCCTGGAAGCACCACCAGCCTGTTGGCGGTGCTTCTGTGGTCCCCGGTACTGGCGGTCATGGACCACCAGGGTCGGAATGACCCCCTTAATTTGTACGTTTCCTACATAATGGATGGAAGGAATTCAAGCAAGTAATGTGAAAGACATATTATGAACTAGCAGTCACTTTGAACACATGAAGCTGGTTGGTGGGTGTTGAGGGTGCCTTTATGTAAATACTGATCCACTGTCTCCAGGCCACATCTATGTTATTCTAATGTGAACACTAATACTTTAAGAGTTAGCTTAGTTTAAGAAGCTTCTAGAATCCCCAATATTTGTCTTTATTTTGAGATTTTCATAAAGTGCTGTAGGCAGCTCCTTCACCGTCAAGGCTTGCAGCTAGCCTAGATGGGCTATTGGCAGAATCCTATGGTTGTCCATTTTCCCGTCCTGTCTTCGGGAGAGGTACAGTGCAGTTTGCATGGTGATGATCATAAAGTCATCATAAGTGAAGTAGGAAAGTTCCCTCGCCATAAAAAAATGATCCTAGAGCAGGTAGTGAGACAGTCTTAGGGAAATTACTGGCTAGCAGAGTGGAAAAAAACCCATTGTGATGTAGCTGAGAATTACTCCATGGTGGCCATGAATAATGTGCAAAACAGCAGGAGTACATCTTCTAAAATGCATGATTTTTGTGTGTGTCAAGCTCCACCGGAGAAAGTTGCTGTTGTGAAAGAAGCTTTTCACTTGTGTTCAGGGACCACAGTCTTCTGGTTCCTGGGAGCTGCAATGCCAAGATACCCAGATGCTGTGAGGTGCTCTCTGACGCCTGTGGCTACAGGCAAGGGGAAATGCTCACCTATGGCTAGTTTTCTTTAGCCTTCTCAGTTCCTTGATGCTGCTGGCCTTTCCCCAAGTTGCATGACTCTAGAAAGGCAATCCACTGCCTGAAGATTTGCAGATGGACTTTAAAAGGACTTTGCAGGTAGTCCAGCTCTTGTTTCCTTTTTTTTATCTCTTCCAATATGCTTATTTCCCATTCAGTCTCTATTGGTTTCCTAATCATTCATGGGGATTGTCAGGTGAGATGTTTTATCATTTCCTGTTCCTGTTTATTTTATCATGAGGGCTCCAGTATGACTGGCGAGTGCATCGAATTGCAGCAGTGTTCCTTCAGCAATTCTTTGCTCTCACCACCTGCTGGTTTCTATTTCTATTGCCGGTGGTAGGAAGTAATTCTTCTATAATTCTGTGCCCTGCACCGTGGAATATTCTGTTCCACCTTCTGCAGTTCTTCATTATGCAAGGATGTTTTTTTATGCCCATGGCTTTTTCCTCTTGAGACTGTGGCAGCTTCTAGTAGGCACCTGCTTATCACACATTTCACTCATGTGATTAGATCATGGTTTCAGGAAGTAGCCATCGACACCTTGGGCAGTCTAAGTTCCAGGTCTGAAAGTTTATTCAGCGTTTAGCATTGAATACGTTGCAACGCCAAAACTTGCTGACTGCATGTTCAACAATGGATCCAGGCACTGACCTGGTGACTTTTCGTCCACAACAGACATTGAGCTAGATCAATTAAGAACCAAGAATGCTACTCTTTGTTAAGCAGTCTTGCCTAGGACTGGAGACATTCCTGTTATAAGTCCGTTGATGACCAAGTTCTTCAGTGGCCCCACAAAAAAGATGTTCTGGATGGCTTGCTGGTTCACTTTGCCTTTCGTCATAAACACTTTTCTTTTGACAGGGCAAACATTTGTTACCTGATTGGGTCAAGAACCATTGTAACCTAAGCCACTCCACTGCTTTCTGCTGAAAACCCTACCTTGAATAATTACTTTAACTTCTTGGAGAAAGTCCGGATGATGTTTAAGAGACTGGATCGAGAAGCCTGCAGAGGAACGTTCCTGCAACATCTCCCAGTGAAAGTAGGATGTTCTCACACATACCACATTTTTGAAAGTTCGAAGCTGCACACAGATGAGACTGTTTCAAACACGGCTAAATGAAAAATTGAAAGCTGAAATAGATAGAACTTCATATGGTACTTCTTTCTCTGGACACTTTGATCAAGTTTTACTAAATGAACACAGGCTTCTGGAGAGGACAGGAGAGACATATGGGCCGGGGTGGTTTTGGAACCTGTTTACTTTGAAGCTGACCTGAGCCAAATCCCTATGTTGCTTCATTACAAGAGGAGCCTATGTGTTGGACTTTTGCTTATGCAGGGTCATCCTGAATGTTTTTGCCTCCTGCCTCCTATTTGTTTCTGACCTGTCGCTGTTGGCTTTTGAACTCTGAGCATTTTCCCACTGCTAACCAGTGCTAAAGTGCATATGCTCTCCGTGTAAATTGTATGTAATTGGTTTATCCATGATTGGCCTATTTGATTTACTAGTAAGTCCCTAGTAAGGTGCACTAGAGGTGCCAGGGCCTGTAAATCAAATGCTACTAGTGGGCCTGCAGCACTGGTTGTGCCACCCACATAAGTAGCTCTGTAATCATGTCTCAGACCTGCCACTGCAGTGTCTGTGTGTGTATTTTTACACTGTAAATTCGACTTGGCAAGTGTACCCACTTGCCAGGCCTAAACCTTCCCTTTTCTTACATGTAAGGCACCCCTAAGGTAGGCCCTAGGTAGCCCCAAGGGCAGGGTGCAGTGTATGGATAAGGTAGGACATATAGTAATGTGGTTTATATGTCCTGACAGTGAAATACTGCCAACTTCGTTTTTCACTGTTGCAAGGCCTGTCTCTCTCATAGGATAACATGGGGGCTACCTTTAATTATGATTCAAGTGTAGATTCCCCTAGAGAGTAGATGGACATGTGGAGTTTGGGGTCCCTGAACTCACAATTTAAAAATACATCTTTTAGTAAAGTTGATTTTAAGATTGTGTGTTTGAAAATGCCACTTTTAGAAAGTGAGCATTTTCTTGCTTAAACCATTCTGTGACTGCCTTGTTTGTGGATTCCCTGTCTGGGTCAGTTTGACAGTTGGGTTGTTTTTCACCTCGCACTAGACAGTGACACAAAGGGGGCTGGGGTGTAACCTGCATTTCCTGATAAGCCATCTCTGCTAGGAGGGAGGGGTGGAGTGGTCACTCTCACCTGAAAGGACTGTGCCTGCCTCTGACAATGCCGGCTCCAACCCCCTGCTGTCTGTCTGATGCCTTGCCTGGGCAAGGCAGGATTTCACAAGTAGGTGTGAGTCCCCTTTGAAGAAAGGTGACTTCAAAGACTAAAATTGGTATAAGAAGGGCACCCAAATCTACAGACTGGAGAAACACTTCTGGAACCAAGAGGAACCTCTGCCTGGAGAAGAGCTGATAGCTGAGGAAGAAGAGATGCCCTGCCTGTGACTGTGCTTTGTGGAGCTTTCCTGCAGTGCTGCTTCTGCCAGAGTAAGAGGGCAAAGACTGGACTTTGTGTGCCTTCCATCTTGTGAAGAAATCTCCAAGGGCTTGATTTAGAGCTTGCCTCCTGTTGTTTGAAGTCTCAGGGACAGCAAAGACTTCTCTCTGCCAGCAACTGGAGTCTCTGGAGAGACTCCTGCTCTGACAAGTGGTGCCCTATCCAGTCCCTGGGCCCTTGAAAGGAAAGCTGGTGGAAATCCAAGGAAATCGACTTCGGACGACTTCGGACCGACGCCGCTGCTTAATCCGGTAACGCCGCTTGCACCTGACGCCGTGACCTTCGCTGGAACGCGACGCTCTTCGCAAGCCCGACGCCGCAGCAGCCCCGCTGAAGTCCGCAACTCCGTGAAAGTCGCCGCACCACGTCGTGACCCACCCGCTCGAAGTGCACGGATTCAACGTTTCGCACAGACGCCGCGATTCCCGACTTCGCGCATTGGCTTGTTTTCACTCTTCACCAAAGGTACTGTACTTGGGGGTCTACACGACTCCGTGTCCGGCGCCGCTGGTGTCGGCTTGTTGGGAACGACTCCGTCACGACGCCGTGTTAACATCTCATCAAAGCATTTTTGTTTCTAAGTGCTATTTTTGAGTTTAATCTTCTGTATGTTGGATTTTTGTCGTTTTGGTCTTGTTTTGTTTAGATAAATATTTCCTATTTTCCTGAACTGGTGTTGTGTCATTTTGTAGTGTTTTTCATTAAGTTACTGTGTGTGTTGGTACAAATACTTTACACCTAGCACTCTGAAGTTAAGCCTACTGCTCTGCCAAGCTACCAAGGGGGTAAGCAGGGGTTAGCTGAGGGTGATTCTCTTTTACCCTGACCACTGTGAGGGTCCTTGCTTGAACAGGGGGTAACCTGACTGTCAACCAAAGACCCCATTTCTAACATTGGTGATCAGCGGTTGGGATTTGGACTTGTATTTGTACTCAACATACAGTGATTAAGTGTACACTACTGTTTTGAGTTCAGACCACTAGGTGACCACATACTACTTGTCTTGTGATTCTGCTTTTTGTTCTCTGATGTCCTCCTGGAAGTATTGCTAATATTTTTGGACTTTGGTTTTTGGTTGTGAAGCCTTTGCAGAATGGAAGTCAATTTCTGGCACCTAAAGTGGCAGCTTAAAGCATTCTGCATGGAAAGGGGACTGGCTGTGAACAAGAAATCCAGAAGGGAGGATCTTGAGTCAGACCTGTTTCAGTATGAATTGAAACGTTGTCAGGCAACACCACCAAATGAGTCTGAGGAGGAGGACTACTCTGAGGAGGAGGGCAGTGGCCCTGAGGAGGGAACAGAAAGAGATGATTGGCTCCTAGCTCGAATCTGGAGCCTGGAAGAGCTAGATGCAGAGCTTGAGAGGGCTGAGGAGAAGAGAGCCTTAGTCCTGGAAAAAGAAAGGATTACAGCTCAAGAGCTGAGCTGTGAAGAGCTGAAGCTGGAGGCCATGAGGGCTGAGTCCAGTTCAGATGGTGGCAGCAAAAATCTTGTATCCAGTACTGCTGAAGAAGTGCACATGCCCAGAGATTTGGTGCCCTACTTGAAGGAGGAAGTTAACACACGCCAGGAGGTTCAGGGGTATGAGATAGCTCCAGTGATGCACAGGGTCCTTGAGGTGGATTGGGGAACTGGCATGGGGAGTCATATTCCTACTGGTGGGAGGGACACTCTACTGACTCTAGGTGAGAGTGACAGGGAGAGGCGTTCCCCCCAGGTAGAAGTCCTGGTTATGGAGTGTGAAGATATCCCAGAAGAGTGTGGGTTGAGTGTCAGGGACAGTCAGGTACTGTCTCACCAGTCTCAGGAGGGTGATGTGGGGTGCTTTTTCAAAGCAGAGTCACTGGATGGTTGGGTGAAGGGTACTTTGGTTAATTCATGTAAGGGGCTGAGTGATGTAATTGCTGGAGAGCATATGTCTAGTCCTTATTTTCCAGAGCTACGCCAACACCAGGTGGAGTGTGAGTTCTCTGACCCCAGGGAGCTTACAATGGAGGCAGACCTCTTGGTGAGTACCAGAGAGTCTGAAGAGGCATTTGGGGGGCTCCTGAGAGGAGTGGTCTAGGTATTTCCCAACCAGGTGAGGTAGGGAAGGATTGTAGTGTCCCAGGTAGGTCCCAGTGTAGTGGGATGGGTGAGGGACCCCATGTCCAGTCTCTGAGGAGAGGGAATGGGGATGGGCTGAGGTCCAAGGTGCCCGAGATCCGGTCCCAGGTCCTGGAGGGTTCCATGAGGGAACACCCGGAGGGGAGCCTAGCCTGTACCATAGGGCCATCTGTTGAGGGAGATCCACAGTGTCAGGAGAACTTGGGGGGGGGCGGCTGTAGCCAGCGTCCTACCAGTTATGGTATCTGGCAGTACCACTCCTAGTGAGGGGGTGCAGAAGTCCAGACAGAGGGTTGAGAGGGGGTTGCGGACCCCAGTGGAGAACCTGGAGGGTCAGGGGTCAGCTCTGAGAGCAGAGCCCCACAGGAATGACCTTGGTAAGACCATTTCTGGGTTGGGGGGAATCCAGACTCTGTCAGATGGGCAGAGGTCAGGAGACCTGCGCCAGCCAGACTCTTGTGTGGCCCTTGGGGACAGTGTGTCCCTTGAGGGCGGTAAGTGTGCCCCCCTGGAAGTCCTGGTGTGCCAGGCAGTGGTTCAACCGCAGGGTGGTGACTCTGGGTTGAATGATCAGGTTCAGGAGGTAAACTCTGACCTGGTGGGGGGTAAGTGTGCTCCCAAGGAAGTCCTGATGCGCCAGGCAGTGGTTCAACCGCAGGGTGGTGACCCTGGGTTGGATGACCAGGTTCAGAGGGTAAACTCTGACCTGTCGGGGGGTAGGTATGCCCCCCAGGAATTCCTGGGTTGCCAGGCAGTGGTCCAGTCTGTGGGTACAGACCATGGACTGGAGGATCAGGTGCAGGGGATAAACCCTGACCTGAAGGGGGGGGCTGTTTGCCCAATCACCCCCCCCTGGTGTGATTTCAAGGGGTACTCTCCCTGAGGGGTGGGTGCAGAACCCTGAGAGTAGGGGAAGGGGAGAGAAAGACTCACCCCTGACCCCAGAGCAATCTAAGGGTACAGACCCTGGATTGTAAGGCCAGGTTCAGGGTGCCCCCCCTGACCTGGAGGAAGGGGCTACTGCTAACAGTGCCCCTACCATGTTGTCTTCTGGGGGGGCCACTCCTAGTTGGGGGGTGCAGGATCCCAGAAGAGAGGGCAGGGGGAGGGAAGCATCACCCCTGGCCCTGGTCCAACCTGAAGGTACAGACCCCAGGTTGGAGGACCAGTTGCAGGTTAACATCCCTGCACTGGTGGAAGAATTGTGCAGGACTGCTTCTACAAGCACCCTGACAATTTATTACTCTGGGGGTGCCGCTCCTGGAGGGAGGGTACAGAGCCCCAGAGGGGAGGACCAGGGTCAGGTTATCTTCTCTGACCTGGTGGAAGGGAGAGTGGTCAAAGGGTGTCAGGCACCTGGGGCTACCGCCCCCCACTCTCCGCAGTCACAGCGCTTGGAGAGGCCTGAGGTCGGGCTCTCATCCCTGACAGTTGTCTGGGGCCACTGTGGCTTGTTGTCCTGGTGGACAGAGTTGCCCCTGGGGGGGGGGGGGACGAGAGTCACACCCCAGGGGTGGAGTGGGCAACACCACTGTGTTGGCCCTGGTGGTACTATCTGCCCATTGCAATACATCTGTGAGCAAAGCAAAGTTAGGCGCTGCACAGATGGTGTCTGCAGATGTGGAGAAGGGTTCCCCATGGGTTAGCTTAGTGGGCCCTGAGAGTATGGACTATTTTTGAGTTTAATCTTTAAAAATTCATAACTTGACTTGTGTATGTTGGATTTTTGTCGTTTTGGTCTTGTTTTGTTTAGATAAATATTTCCTATTTTCCTAAACTGATGTTGTGTCATTTTGTAGTGTTTTTAATTAAGTTACTGTGTGTGTTGGTACAAATACTTTACTCCTAGCACTATGAAGTTAAGCCTACTGCTCTGCCAAGCTACCAAGGGGGTAAGCAGGGGTTAGCTGAGGGTGATTCTCTTTTACCCTGACTAGAGTGAGGGTCCTTGCTTGAACAGGGGGTAACCTGACTGTCAACCAAAGACCCCATTTCTAACACTATGCAAACCAGTTTCTCTAGGGGACCTCTTCTTCACTCTGAAAAGGATGGTTAACATAAAAATAGTCTTTGTACTGTGCAGACTCAGGTCTCTTGGCTAGACAATGCCTCGCCAGGCCTGAGGGAATCTCCATGCCCCATCCTTTTTAATGAAGAGAAGGAAAAGATACACTCTTCTCCCAAACCTGAAGACCTCAAATTCCTCAGAGGGATCTGTAGCTCACTTGTTTGTTCTACAATTATTCACTCAGATAACTCCTGTAAAGTTTCCATGCCTGCGTTGTTGGCTCCAGGAGCTTCAGGAAGTGGTCCTCTAAATGTGAATTAGCAATCAGAAGGAAGGCCTCTCCAATGTATGTCCAGACTGTAGGCCGTTCCTCCTTGTCACTGGAACTTGTAACTTGCATGGCTGTTCCATTGATGCCTTCCTTAGGCAGTCAAAGGGAGGTGGTTGCCTTTGATCTGATAGCTTTGCAAACTATACCATAATATTAGGCATTCCTGGTTGGAGCATCATAACCTATGCATCAGTTGGGAGACTCAGAAACTCTCCATTTCCTCTCAGTTTTTTAAAGACAGCTGTTAGCCTGATGGTAGTTATTGGTCTCTCACTGAGCAAGAATCAGCTGAAACTGAGTCTGCTTCTGCCATAGCCCAGGTAACCATTGTCCCTAGTTTCTGGATGTCTTTCAAAAACCTACTTCAGTTTCTTTTTCCCCCCAGACACAGATTTGTATTCCTCTTTTCCCACTTTGCTGAATGCTGTGATTCCATTTGGAAGGGTTTATTCTGTGTCCTAGCAAGAGACAAGGTTCCAGAACAGTATTTGGAAGAAGATCCTGAGAATGATCTCATTATCTTCCTCTCATGGTGGTGCATCTTTGTTTTTCGTGCCAAGGAAGTTCAAAGAGTAGAGACTGTGTAATGACTACATAGGGCTCAATATCACTAACATCAAGGATCACTAGCCTCTTCCCCTCATAATGGACATCTTAGAGTCTGTGCAGGGGGAGTTACATATTTCACCAAGTTTGACCTCTGAGGAGCTTGCCATTTGCTCTGAATCAACAAGGGGAACGATTGGAAGATGGCATTTCAAACTCCTTTAGGGCACTTTAAATATCAAATTATACCCTTTGGGCTCACAATGCTCCAGTAGTCCTACAGGAATTAATAAACAGCACCTTCTCAGACATTCTGAAACAGAGCATGGTTACCTAACTAGAAAACATTCAGATTTTCTCTTCCATATTGTCTAAACATTGAGATCATCTCATTACTGTTCTTCGTAGCCTTCAAGAAAATCAATTTACTTGCATGCCAGAAAAGTGCGAGTATGAGAAGAGAACGTTTGAATACTTGTAATATCCCCTTCAGAGCAAAGCTTATCCATGGATCCACTCAAGATCTAGGCTATCCTAGACTGGGGTGTCCCAACTTCCATTAAGAAGACTCAGAGCTTTTGGGTCTGGCCAAGTTCTACAGACAATTTCCAAATAACTTTGCCTCCAGAACTTGCCACATTCCTGCCACTCTGAAGAAAGAAAATCTTTCCACTCTGTTTTGCTGGACTACAGATGCAAGAAGCATTGTTTGAATTCAAAAGATTGTTTCCTCAAATTCCCATTCTCAAGCCCTCGGACCCTATTCATAAATTAATGATAGAGACTGATGTCTCTGATTTAGCTGTTGGGGCTGTTTCCTTCAGCTCCATGAGGGAGATCATTTTGAGCATCCCCTCTTTTATGTGTCTCATGTCCTGAATTCCTCTGAGAACAAGTATTCTGTCCTTGAATGGCAACATCTTTTGATGAGATCGGAGGAACCCTTTAAAGTCCATACCGACCACACACATTTGCAGTTCTTTCAGAGAATGCAATGCAAGATTAGCAGACATGCTTATTTCTTCTCTGAATATGCCTATTACATAACCTAAATTCTAGATTCCCAGAATATTCCTGCAGATGCCCTCCCTAGATGAGATCTAATAAGTGAAGATCTTGAGACTCCCGCACTCGTGCATTGATAGAGAGTTATAGTTTTAGCCCAAACCTTTCCCAGTGAGTTATAGATGCCCAAACACTACTTACTCAAAAGAAGCTGGATACTTATAGAGGTTCACCTGGCCTATCATCACCTTTTTAACAGTCTCCATTATTTCCAACCAAGGAGCCACAGACATAAGTTCTTAAAGTGTGCCAAGACGCCACTGTGACAGGTCATTGAGGCTTGTTTTTTTTTTAACTGGCGTCCCAGTCTTTCTTGTGGTGTATTGTTCACTAAGATGTATATCTGTGTGTAACATCCTGCTCTTCCTTAAGGTTGTCCATGACAAACCATTTGGTTGCCTCAAGCCATTGTCATTGTCTTTTTATCCTTGGCATACCATTTCTTCTGATTTTATTGCTGTCTTGCCACCTTCCACAGGCACTGAGTAGTTATGGTCACAGTGATCTTTTCTCCAAAATGGCTCACTTTTCTCTGTTTCACAATCTTCAATCTGCTAATGTTATGGCAAATAGATTCACAAATGACCTAATACTATTGCATGGGTTTCCTGATACCATAAGTTCTGACAATGGCTTTCAATATATTTTAAAATGTTTAAAATCAGTTTCTGCCTCTTACGGAATCCAACAAAGCCCTCTTTTCAGGGTTTCATCCACAGTCCTGTGACAGACTGAAAGAGTAAACCAAGCCCTTGAGCAATTCCCAAAGTGCTTTTGTAATCCTGCTCAAAATAACTGACCAGAGTTTCTACTGTTGCCAGCTTTTGTACAGAACAATGCTACACACTCTGAAACCAAGGTCTCTCCATTCTATTGCATGCAGGGCTTTCATATATGTTAGTTTACAAAAAAAGATGAAATTCAGAAAGACAATTGATTACCAATATTCTTCAAGATTCAAAAACTAATATGAAGGCGAAGACTGATAAAACTAGGTGACCCACTCCTAATTATAAGCTGGAAAGAAAGTGTGGTTGTCTTCCAAGTCTCTACTTTTTCATAATGTCCTGGTCTGGTTTGGCCCACATTATCTTGGTTCATTTGTCATAATTAAGCAGATCAGTCCTCTAACCTTTAATCTCCATCTCCTTTAATTTGAAGCAATTGGTTAAGTAGACTGTCATAGTGAAAAGACTGCTTATAACACGCAGAAACTGTGTAAGCCATTTTTAGCCACTGACTGAACATTTTATTTATTTGTTTGTTATATTGTTTTTATTCTTTGAATCACATGTTTATTTTTGGATAAGTGATCTTGAATATGTGTTCTTTCAAACAGGAAAATGTTTATTGAGAATAGGAAGCAAAATAATCCACCACACTGTTACATTGTCTCTAGTAAAAAGAAAGCACTTAATTACTAAATTATGTAGCTAAGAATGTAGAAGTTTAGAAATAACACAACCTGTGTGAGTAAATAGAACATTGCGACTGTGTGTGTCAGGAGTTACAAGAGAGTGGAGGGTCAGTAAGATGGAGTCAGCAAGGGGCTGCTAAATTGCCTGGACAGTGTGAGTGGCATATGTTGAGAATGTGTACCAGGTGTGTGTGCAAAATATGTTGACCACATGCCATAAGTATAGGCTACGTGCTATTCACAAACTCGCTCTAAGTTTATAAAATCCTAAAGAATTCAACTTTCAGTGATTACGCAGTCTTTGAGCATAGTTTGTGGATTCTGAAATATAGCTCTCAGACTTAGAAGAAAGTTTGCAAACCTGTGAACCTTTAAAAAAAGCAGCGTTGTTACACATTTCTGTGGATATATATAAGCTGATGTGCACCAAACACTTACACTTAGGGCCAGATTCACAAAGGTAACTCTCACTTAAGTTTGTTGCCTTCAGCTATTCACAAAATCCAATTGTAAGGTAATATTAAAAAATAAAACAGCAGTAAGTCAAGCACCACACATGACCAACCACTGGTATTGCATCAGGCTCCCATGGAAAATAATGTAAGTAGGGAATTAAAATAAAACCCTGTAGGAAATAATGTTAAATTAAACTGAATTATTGAAAATAACTAACAATATATAAAGTATAATTTAATGTTAAATAAAATATACAGAAATAATACACATTGATTATTCAGTTATATAGTATATTAATACCTTATATCATTTTATTTAATTCCATACATCATTTTTAATACATTTAATGCATAGTAAAAAAAAAAAAAATTCTTTAGCTGGGGCATTTTTTTTTATTTGAACTTCAGAAAAGAATTTAAATTTGATTTAATATATTTTAAATTAACTTAATTGCCCTTTAGCATTTTTTATTTTGTTTTGCATTTGAGATAAATATATAAAATGAATTTACATCAATATTTAATCTTTAAAATAAATAATATCTATTTTGAGTTTAATAAACTTTTTGTATTTTTCCCTATAATTTACCACTAGTGATTGCTGCCCTGACGGTGGAGTCACCTATGGCAAACTATAGAGAAAATTATCTTCCATCTTCTAATCTTTCATCACGGTCGGCCTGAAATTGTGTCTAGATTCTTGTCCACTATGAATAGTAACTTATGATTGTATTTTCACTATTCCCTGGCACTACTTGCACAAAAACTAAAAAAATAAAATATATCTCCGGTTCCCCATTTTGGACTTTAGTCATTCTAGGCCTGATTATGAGTTTGGCAGTCCGTGCACCTCCATGGCAGAAGCAGCGTTCTGACTGCCATCGGCTTGGCGGTCGTATCACCGTATTATGATGTTGGTGGTCCTATAGAGTAAATACTGCTACGGTCCCCACCAGCACTGGCACACACTGCAAACCGCTGCGGTGACGAGGCAGGACAAACAGTGCTAACGGAGCCAGTGTTTCCACCAGACACATTATGATGTTGCACACCATCAATGTGACCGTGGCGGTCCAACCACCACATTCCAGCAGGTGCAAATGGAGAGTATAAAGGGAGCAACTCACCCGCAGGCAGCGTTACTCACCCTGTGCCACCATGGAGCCTATCTCACATGTACTGCCGCTGCTCATCGAAGGAGCCCAAAATCCACGCTACCATGGACGCAACCGTCCGTAGGAACACGCATCTATCTGGGTCATTAAGCTCAACAAAAGATCGTCATGCCATCATCCACATGACATGGGGCTCACGCTAAGGGAACCTACTACACGTGTCATTGTGTCCACAGTCGGAGTCATTCACAAAGAATGACACATTCACAGCCATTAAACACCCCCTCAGGAGGTCAATAGCCTCCTCACTCAGGGTAGCAAGGGTAACAGGGGCTCGGGCGGAGGTGACTGCAGCAAAGGAGACATCCACCCTCTTGGATGAGCGGGCACAGCCAATTGGTGGAGAGCAACATGGAGAGTGGTGATAGAACTGGGCGTGGTGGACAAAGATGGTACAGAAACAGGTCCTGATGGGTCCACCACCACTAGGGAGTGGCCACTGGAGGTAGAATCCGATGATGATGAGGTTTATCCTGCCTCCTCTGTGGCACTCCCCTCACTCTCTGGGCTACTGGGCCCCTCAGGGTCGGTAGTGTCATGACTGGAGGTACTGTGGCCAGAACCTTCCCCACTTGGTTGTGCCCTGTCTCCCTTGCTTGCCTGGGGAGATGCTGCAAATACAAAGAGCAAAAGGGTCACCACATGTTCCTGATCACACTTGAACACTAGCTGTAATTAGCAAACATTACCATGACGTCAAGTAGGCCCCAGCAACAAACTACATCAAAGTGTCTCCTGCATGTACCATACCATATGCATGCATGCCATCGGAACTCTTAACAGTTGCCCACAAGAAAATCAGGATCCCGGACAACTAAAATTGCATGGCTGAAGTTGTGCAATCACAGTAGCCACTGAATGAGGCCTGAATGAATGACCACATCACCTTCAATGCTTTGCCTCATGGAGCATACCCCAGTTAGCAGTTGTCATACAATAGAAGGCCAATGACAAGCTCCTTCCCACAAAACCCACTCAAGGTCATGCAGACATCTATTTGTCACATATACAATAACACAACAATAAGAAACAATGGTCCAAAAACCTGACATGTTTCTGACAGCAGTACAGTAGCCTGAAGAAGGTGACATGGCAATATTCATGTCACACTGGAAACATCAACAATGCACACTTCACAGTGTGTAACTTGTCCTAATGTAGTCATTGAGGTAGTACTAATGGTGCTCAGATATGCTACACATTTAGCATAGAAATGTACACTGTAGACAAAATGTGCAAATTGTCAGATATTGCTCTAAAATCCACAACACAATGAATCAGGAAGCCCTAGGGAAATCACAACTACTGTGTGGCACCCTTTACAATGACATACATGATTGCATAAGTAGAAGCCATTAGTCCTTTGTATGCTGGAGAGGCCCAGAGAATGCCACGTACTTTTAGAAGACCATCAACATGTTGCCCAATGAGAAGCTACATCACTGTCTCCATTCTGGTCCTGCAAACCCAGATGTCCGTGGATGAATGGTTGTACCCAACCACATGTGATTCCAACATAACTGCAAGTCACTCCATGGTGCATGCCAGCAGTCAGATAACAAACCTTCTCCATTACACATGTGCAGTGCACTTTCCACATGATGCCACATAATTGGCATGGAAATGCACATTGTGTGTAAAAACTCTAGTCCTACCTGTCATGCCTCTCATTACTACTGCAGTTGTATATGCCAAATGACATGCTATGACTTGTGAGGGTATGTGTGAGCCAACAATCAATGGTGGCACACTCCTGTCTGTGGCACCACATGAAATGTACCCCCATTGCAAATGTCCTATTTCAAACACAGGTTAACATGAACATATGTGAGGGAATACAGAAATCATTCCATAAACACAAATATACCATGCATTAAACAGCAATATACACATTTTGTCAAAAGAGAAAGGGACACATGTTAACATGTAAGCACAAGGAATGTTGGCAACAGTGATGACACATAAACCATGTCAATGGACATTCCCCACTTACCAAGGGAAAGTTTTGATCTGTAGCAGCACCCAAAGAACAATGTACGCTCTGTCAGATGTATGATGGCTACTTTCACATGACAGACAGTAGTGAGGCACCAGCACTCCTCACACACGGAAGACAAAGTGGTCTCTGGGGCAGATGCCAATTTACTCACTTGACCAGACACATGGCTGAGGACAGTGATCCATCAGTTCCTTTTTTTTTTGGCCAGTAACGCTGAGGAGTAGTGGTCTGGAGCATAGAGTTTAAACCCACTACAAAAAACATTAATTGATTGATCATTGTACACTGCCATGTGTTGTCCCTGGAGAGCAAATTGATTGTGGATTGTACCCAGTTGTGTCCTAGGTCCCTGGCCCAATAGGGAAGGCACATCAGTATGTACCACATTACATATCTACACAGTTACTCATCCCTAATCGTCAAGGGGAGATTTCAGAACCTAACACATCAACTTGGCAATGTGACAGAAAGGAATATGCCCTGTACTCACCCCCTTGTGGCTGCTGTACTCCCCCTCAAATGCTGACCAGCGTCTGGTTACGCCACCACCAGGATGCAGGATAATAGGGGGGCCATGTTCCGACGTGCGCTCCACCCACATTGGGAGGGCAGCCCAAGCTGGACCTCCACGATCTCCCGGGCCCAGCGTCTCAGGTCCTCCCACCTCTTGCAACAGTGGGTGCTCCTCAGACTGTGGACCCCACGGTTCGCACCATCTAGGCGATGGCTATCCAAGTCTCCTAATTTTTAAGGATGTTTACCTGTATGAATGCAAGAGACAAATCAAGCTATTATAATCACACGTTTTTGCCCACATGGTTGTGTCATACATATGTCAGAAACTCCAAGCAAAATTTTTTACATTTGTCAACATACCACAAGTGTAAAGCACACATGCCAATAAGTACAGGGACATGACTACACACTTTTGTATCCATCTGCAGACTAACCCCCTAACCTCCTCATGGCCTCCAATGGCTAAGCAAGCCTACTGACATCAGGTAGCCCATGCTCCATCAAAATGTACTATGATGTGAGCTACAATGGCACACTACACACCAATGTGACTTCTGAAGTGTAAACTACTTAGGCCTGATTGGACCAACACATTTACACTCTGCAAGACTAACTCACTACATACAGTCCCTACAGGCAACTTTCATAGTACAGACTTCAGCCTTACACTTGAGTGACAATGAAGGGGTGGGCATGGTGGGTACAGAAAGTGTCTTCTCAGTGCAAGTGTGGACATGTGGCCTACCAAATTCAGATTCATGCCCCTTCAGGGTGGGTTGCTGTGGTATGTACCTGCACCATAGACCACTCCATTGGATATATGTGGCTAAACTATAGAGATGACATCAAGCACACAAAGGTATGCAATATACAGTTTCTGCTATGTAACAAAGTTACTGAGTCACATGTCATGGGCCCCCTGGAATCTACACACTGTCTGCACTGTGGGCCTGTCATTTGTGAAATAAGCCTGTACAGGACAAATATAACTTCTATGAAGGTGACAACAGAGCTGTGAGAGTAATGGACCTGTCATGAGTCAAAGACACACATTGACAATGATGCAAAATGCACATATGGACTAGTTCAGGGATATTCCGCAGTACCGATTCCTAACGTAGTCAAAGGACTGAGGCATTCAGGGCAAGTATTTCAACTAGAGCCTCATTTTGGCCACATGACAGGATCTGCTAGTCTACAAGTAGTGGGCACAGTGTCACAGTTACATAGCCACAGTGATTCTCCCACAGCCTGGACTCTGTCCCATACTGGGAGATACATGTGACAGGCTCTGGTCTCTACAGGCTGAGCATACAGAACCTACATGACCCTCACATTTCCATCACTACTGTGCATGACAGTACATCATGTCATCATCAGAAATGTGGCTTTTGTGGCAACCTGAAGGGCACAGTGATTCATGATATGCCTTCCAGACAACACTTTGGCAAGGTCAGATGTGGGGTGAAAGATCAGTGGCATGATATACATTGCTTACAAGAACCTCAAATGACTCAGACAAGATGCATACACAGCTCATGCTGTCATGCACATACATGTTGTCTAACATTTACAACCATCATAAGCAAAGAAATGTTATTTGATGGCAGTCCTTGCCCAGTTATGTGCATCCAATGCAAGGAGGGTCTAGGACCACAAAAAACAGCACACAACACAATGTGAATGAACACAACATATAGTACAGGTCACCAATGCCTGCACGATGTACATCCCATTGATACCACACAGTCTGCAACAACAGGCACACAAGCAGTCTGACTGCCACACAAGGGAACATTGTAACCTGTGAGGAGGGAAAGGATGGGGTTGAACAGAGTCAAATGTGCCAATGAGGTACTTACCTACTCCTCCGGTGAGCATCGTAGCTGTACATACAGGGGAAGGGCCTCACTCACAAACCTCTCCACCTCCTCTTCAGAGGGCAGGGGCCCTTTCACCTGCTGCACATGGCATGGTTGCTCCCAGGTGCAGCACACAGCAGCTGATGTGGTGGAGGTGTTGCTGGCAGCAGTGTCATGAGTCAAGTGACTGAAATTGCACAATGCAGCGTACGCCATGTACGCGGTCATCACTGCCGATGGGCTGCGACCACCACAGGCAACAACTTTAGCCTACGGCTGTGTCCACAGCGGTTGGAGCCACCTACGACGCAGATTACTTAATTCGGCAGACACAGGAGGTTCCTGATGTCTAGTGGAATAGGTCAGGCATCCACCATTTTGGCAGCTTGAAATGCTGTATATGGCCCTGTAAAATGCATCACAACAACAATATAAGTTTATTAGTATCCCAAACATGCTAAATCTGTCTTGTTGTGTAGGTCCGACTACACAACCACCAGTGTAGTGTGTTTCTGGGCACAGATGGCATATGACGGCAGTGCACAGTCCACCGCTGCTGATGGTATTTTTTGCAGTCAAAAAATACAACCACAATTCAACGGGCAATTGTGTAGCAGATAGTTGGGTGTCAGCCAAATCCATGTTGTGGGCATGTGTTGATAAGTACGGGGGTCACATTTGACCCTTGTGTAGTTGCCAACTGTGATGTGTACTGGGTGTTATATATTTCCAGTCAGAAATGCTTTGTCACAATGCTCTGTTGGTATACATCATGTAGGTTGCTGTGGACACATTGACTATTGTTCCAAATTATTCCTTTTAACACATAGGTACCCTGGGAGCAGGAGAATGCCACAATCTTCTGTCTACCATCCACTGCCAGACCTTCAGACCATGGAGGGATGTCATGTCATCCAGTTGTACCGTCTGAATAGGCAAACAATAGTGGTTTTATGCCATCAGTTGGAGACAGATCTGATGCCAGCTGACACTAATCCAACATGCATACCACCCATTGTACGAGTCATGTCAGTAGTGGACTTCCTGGCCACAGGGTCCTTCCAACATACAGTGGCCCTATTTTGTAGTATGTCCTAATCTATGTTCAGTCTGGTGTTGAATGATTTCCTCTCAGCAATGTTGAAACACATTGACAACTATATCAGGTTCCCCAGAAGTGAGGATTTAGTCATTGTGAAGGCTAACTTGGTTTTGCCCACCTCCCACATGTGGTGGGGGGCAATGGTGGCACATATGTTGGCTTGGTGCTACCCCAGGCCAATGAACAAGTCTATTGCAACAGAAAAGAACTTTCATTCCATCCATTCTATCAACATGCAAGTTGTCTGTTTGGCAGATATCTAAATCTCAAATGTGTGTGCCCGTTATCCAGGATCATCCCATCATTCCTTCATAATGGGGAACAGCACCATACCCCAGCTGATGTCACCACTGCAACCAGAGAGGCCCTAACTGAATGGTAAATCATGTCTGTCCTAGTTGTCTGTGAGCAATGTCAGGTGCTACAATCATGAAGTGAGTGACTCATTGTTGCCCTTATGTCCCATTCCTTAACAGGAGGCTCATCATATCCAAACCCTCCTACGTTATTGACACCACTGAGGAATCCAACTACGCCAGGGGAAGTCCGCTTCAATGAGGCCCATGAAAATACAAGGTGGGCAGTGGAGTGGGATTTTGGGCTCCTGAAAGCCAGATTTCTCTGTCTGGGCAGGGCTGGGGGAGCCCTGCTCTACTCCCACGGGAAAAGTGTGTCAGGGCACTGTGGCATGCTTCATGCTCCACAACATCACACTGGAGAGGAATATCCCTTATATCCCAGAGGAGGGGAAGCCTGCGGTGCAACCAGGTGAGAATCCTGAAAGGCCAACTTAAGATGACAGTGGTGAAGAGGAAGGAGCTGACTTGCAAGAACTTCCCTTCCACAGTTACTTCTCATGAGTGTAAGTATGTTGTGATGTCATTAATGTGACTGTACAATGAACTGTAGTTATGGGAATGTGTGGAGTTTAGTGTTTTACAAACAGCTAGGGAGCTGCTACACTGCAAAAATCAGCCAAAGGATGATTGATAAGATATCTATCGACACTTGCCCACCTTGATGACATTACTTTGTTTGTGTAAGAATTCTAGCTATGCACTGTGTTTTCCAGATGCTTGCTATGTGGCTTGTGTTAAATGTATGGTTTCAAGCCTCTACTCCTTATTCTGTTCTTTGTACAGGTACATCTTCATGTGGGCATTTCAGAGTTGTGACATTGGCAGGTATGTGATGCTGTTCTGACATACAAAGTAGACATGTATTGTTTTTTGGGTGTACGAGATCTGTGCTAATACTGCTTTCACAGTGTTTGGATGGAAGTTCAGGAGTGCCCATTGAACTTGTTGTAAGTCCTGTGGAGAGCCTGATGCATCATGCGTGTCATCATGTGGTCATAAAATATGTTGTGCTAGCTCACAACCAAATCAGTTTCCATTCACATTCACATTTGCTAAACACTCTTCTTGTATGACCTATACATACCTGTAGATGTGTTTCATCATTGTAGGCCACAGTGCCTGTGCCAAAACACTGATATATGTTTGTGTCATACCAACAGATGCATGAGCATTGGATTAGAGGGACCCTGTGACCAGGAACTGTTGTACTGCCATCTGTTTGAATCCTGGATGATGTGATGTTGCGTTACTTTGGTGTGGCATGTGATAAGGCTGAAGTAGACAACATCAACAACTTCAGTGTTTGCCTACTCTACAGGACATTATGTGACAAGTCCCTTCCTTTCTTGGTCTGGAGGTCTGTACCTATAAATAGGTTCCTTTACTCAGTATGAGACAATCCTTTAAATTTCCAATAGTTCAGACATATTGACAGCCTCGGTGCCGAACACACTACAATAAATGTTAGTTTGTCCAGACACTTGTATGTATGTGTTTGTGTGGTGTGGTTGTAATCCTGAGTTGGAAACTGTGTACATGCAACATATCCCATCTTGAACAAGTACCTTAGATCATCGTTGTATGTTTTACATGGTCTGACATATCTGCATGGCTCAATATGAAAGCAAAATCAGAAGACAATGAATCAGTGATTGGTGGTTTTATTGTGAAGCTATGAATAACAGAAAATATACGCCTCATGAATCAGCCAAAATAAATATGTGAAGAGGACAGTCATGATGAATGAACTTATTGAAGTAGAGGCCAAAGCCCAGAGTCATCTTCCCAGTGGAACTGGAATATGTTTCAGGATCAATCCACAGAGTGAATGTCTGGCACACAAAGGAGGACATTAAGGAAGAAAGTTATTGCTGGCAGTGGTGGGTGTCTTGCCATCCTCACCTCCTGGATTCTTTGCTGGACGTCTCTGCTTGCAGGGCGGGGGGTTAGCTGCTACAGAGGCTGAGTGTTTTTTTGACCATTTGGGGGTCTAGTTGAGACAGATGCAGGCAAATCCTGGACCAGGTAGTATGTGTGACTGAAGTTATCATGTGCACAGTGCTGTGTCAATGTGTCTGCTGTTGATACCAATCTGGTGATTGATGCATCTTGCGGCCTTAGGAATACTTGCTATACACACTGGGTAAGGTGTAATTTATATTCTCAATGGTTCCATCTTGGGTTAGCAGGTCAACATGGAACTAGGTATACAGACACGTCTCTGAGTTGAGCATGATCTGTATCTTGAGCACTCCCAGGTGAGTACACTTCAATTGAGAATTTACAAACATGAGTATTTGGACAAGTGACCACTCTGCAGGTGTTTGGAGTTAGTGAAACATGGCCTCTTGGGAGTTGCAGTCCTGTTACTCCCTCTACTACATACACTATACACATGGTATTCTCCCAGGTGAGAACACATCAATTGAGAGATTACAAACAGGATTATTTGGACAAGGGACCACTGTGCTGGTGTTTGGAGTTAGTGAAACAAGGCCCCTGGAAGTTGCAGTCCAGTCACTCTCTCTACTACACAAACTATATACATGGTATCCTCCCAGGGGTGAACAGTTCAATTGAGAGTCGAGACATGGGTATTTGGACAAGTGACCACAGGGCATGTGTTTAGAGTTACAGACAGAAGACCTCCTGGAAGATGCGGTCACGTCACTCCCTCGGCCACACGCACTATACAAATGGTATCCTCTCAGGTAAGTACACTTCAACTGAGAGCTTACAAACAGGAGTATTTGGACAAGTGACCATTGACCTGGTGTTTGGAGTCAGCGAAACAGGGTCTCCTGGGAGTTGCAGTCCAGTCACTCCTTCTACTACACACAATATATATATGGTGTCCTCCCATGTGAGAACACTTCAATTGAGAGATTACAAACCGGAGTGTTTGGACAAGTGACCACTGGGCTGGTGTTTGGAATTACAGACACAAAGCCTCCTGGGAGTTGCAGTCAGGTAACTCTCTCTACTACAAACACTCGACAGATTTTGGGTATTACATATCTGTATGTAGGTCGCATTTAGGTTTGGGCATACAGTTACATGCTGAGACAAACTATGAGTCATGGGATGATTTCTTGATATTGTAAGACTTAATGGCACCACCGGGACATATTGCATGTGATGGGCCTTGGTAGCTGTGCTTTTGGGTCCAACAATACAGATTGACAGTGTTAACACTTAAAATTCTCTGGGTATTGAATGTTGATGAGGCACATGATCAAGACAGTGTCAAAAGCTGAGCAGTGAGCATGCACGACATTGAATTTATGATTTCATCCACCATGTGACTCTCAACTCATCTTCAGAAAAATGTGGATTTATCGACTGTGACATGACGTTAAATCAAAGGGGGTGACAGCAACTAACTAAACAAGACAAGTGCATATGGGGCTAAAACATAGATGTGTGTGAAGGGTGTGAAATGTAATGGTGGAAAAAAGGCTGCCTTATAAAGAAAAATGGATGATGAGAAGTGGGGTCTGTCTTGCAGTGGAAATGCAATGATTGTGGTCTGTGGAGAGGTGTGTTTTATAGTGTGGTTTGCAGGTGTGTCAGCTGTGTTATTTTTTAATTCATCCAATGTGCACTTGTCTGTTAGTTTGGTGGATGCGGACCACAGCATCCCACTGCCATTGGCTGATCTCCGCGAGGAGACCACCAAGGCAACTGTGTGTTTGTAATATGCTCAGTTAGTTGGCTGCGGCACTGATGGCACTTGAGGTCAGACCGCGTAGTTACCAGCCATTGTGCCGCTGGCAGTCTGTCTTTTTTCTTGGTGGACGGTGGTCCAACCTATATAACTCGCAATACAGTAGTCTTGGGACCGCCGGTGTGGCAGTCTTTTTGAAATCTTATTTTTCTGATTTACTTCTCTGTTAGATGTTGGCTGTGGGATTTTCAGGGGTAATTGGACAAGTGACTACTGCGCTGGTGTTTAGAGTTACAGACACAAGACCTTCTGGGAGATGAAGTCATGTCACTCCCTCTACTACACACACTATACACATGGTGTCCTCCCATTTGAGAACACTTCTATTGAGAGATTCCAAACAGGAGTGCTTGAACAAGTGGCCACTGGGCTGGTGTTTGGAATTACAGACACAAAGCCTCCTGGGAGTTGCAGTGAGGTATCTCTACTATACTCACTAGACACATTTTGGGTATTACATATCTGTATGCAGGCTGTATCTAGGTTTGGGCATACATTTACATGTTGAGACATACCGTGAGTCATGGCATGATTTCTTGATATTGTAATACTTACAGACACCATCTGGACATATGGAATGTGATGGGCCTTGGTAGCTGTGCTGTTGGGTCCAACAATACAGACTGACAGTGTTAACACTTAAAATTCTCTGGGTGTTGATGAGGTACATGAACAAGACAGTGGCAAGCGCTGAGCAGTGAGCATGCATGACATTGAATTTATGTGACATTTTTTGTGTTGTGACTTACCAGACTCCACTCCCCCTCCATTTGTGTTGAGCCCTCGGGATGCAGGATGGCCAAGACCTTCTCCTCCCAGGGAAAGATTATTAATGGAGCACTAGGAGGGCCACAGCCAGTCTTCTTGGCCTGCAGCTAGTGCCTGGAGACCAGGGAATGCACCTTGATCCTAAGGCCATTCCACCTCTTCCTGATGTCCACTTTTGTGCACAGGGTGGTGCCTAGCATTCACTCTGTCGAATACCCTGCCCGACATTTCCATTTTCCTACTGAAAGCAGTGTGCTGGACTTAAGCTCCAAACAATTGTGGCTGTACTCTAATGATGACACCCACCATGGCTCTCAGAAAAATTTAGATTTATCAACAGTGACATGACTTGAAGTCAAAGGGTGTGACAGTGCCTAACTAAACAAGACAAGTGAATAGGGGGGTAAAAAATAGATGCTGCGTGTAAAGGGTGTAAAATGTGATGGTGGAAAAGAAGGCTGCCTTATAATGAAAAATGAATGGCGAGAAGTGTGTTCTGTCTTGCAGGGGAAATGCAAAAGATTGTGGTCTGTGGAGCGGTGTGTGTTATAGTGTACTTTGCAGGTGTGTCCACTTGGCCAGTGTGTGTCAGCTGTGTTGTTTTTTAATTCATCTGATGTGCACTTGTCTAATACTTTGGTGGATGCTGACCTTGGCATCCAACTGCCACTGGCTGACTGCCACGAGGAGACCACCATGGCAACTGTGTGTTTGTAATATGCTCGGTGGTTGGCCACGGCACTGGTGGCACTGGAGGACGGACCACCTAGTTACAAGCTGTCACACCACTGGCAGTCTGTCTTTTTTCTTGGTGGACGGCAGTCCTACCTATAAAATTCGTAATACAGCGGTCTTGAGACCGTCTGGCGGTTCAACGGCCAAACTCATAATCAGGCCCTCTGTCTTATTTTTCTGATTTAACTTTTCTGTTAGATTTTGGCTGTGGGATTTTTTATTGTGCTGTGTTTGACAGTTTAATTATTTTGGTACTGCTAAATACTTTACATACCTTTTCATAAGTTAAGCCAGTCAGCTCTGTGTCATAGCTACCAGAGGTTGAACTAAAGTTTATTTACTGAACTTGTGTGTTGGACCTAAAGAAATATTGTATTTATTACGTGGGAAACATAAAAACCTTTCCCTACTAATAACCAATTCTTTTACATTATTGTTAGAATGGGGTCTTTGGTTGACAGTCAGGTTATCCCCTGTTCAAGCAAGGACCCTCACTCTAGTCAGGGCAAAAGAGAATCACCCTCAGCTAACCCCTGCTTACCCCCTTGGTAGCTTGGCAGAGCAGTGGGCTTAACTTCAGAGTGCTAGGTGTAAAGTATTTGTACCAACACACACATTAACTTAATAAAAACACTACAAAATTACACAACACCAGTTTAGAAAAATAGGAAATATGTATCTAAACAAAACAAGACCAAAACAACAAAAATCCGACATACACAAGTCAAGTTATGAATTTTTAAAGATTAAACTCAAAAATAGCGCTTAGAAACACAAAATGCTTCGATGAGGTGTTAACACATTGTCGTGACGGAGTCATTCCCAGCAATCCGACACCAGCGGCACCGGACACGGAGTCGCGTAGACCCCCAGGTACAGTACCTTTGGTGAAGAGTGAATACAAGTCGATGCGCGAAGTCAGGGATCGCGGTGTCTGTGCGAAACTTTGAATCCGCGCACTTCGAGCGGCGTCGGTCGAGATGTGGTGCAGTCACTTCCACGGAATCATGGAGACGCGGACTTTGGCGGGGCTGCAGCGATGTCGGGCCTGCGAAGGTCGTCGCGTTCCAGCAAAGATCACGGAGTCGGGTGCAGGCGGCGTCACCGGATTCAGCAGCGGCGTTGGTCCGAAGTCATCTGAAGTTGATTTCCTTGAATTTCCACCAGCTTTCCTTTCAAGGGCCCAGGGACTGGATAGGGCACCACCTGTCAGAGCAGGAGTCTCTCCAGAGACTCCAGGTACTGGCAGAGAGAAGTCTTTGCTGTCCCTGAGACTTCAAACAACAGGAGGCAAGCTCTAAATCAAGCCCTTGGTGATTTCTTCACAAGATGGAAGGCACACAAAGTCCAGTCTTTGCCCTCTTACTCTGGCAGAAGCAGCAACTGCAGGATAGCTCCACAAAGCACAGCCACTGGCAGGGCAGCTCTTCGTCCTCAGCTCTTCAGCTCTTCTCCAGGCAGAGGTTCCTCTTGTTTCCAGAAGTGTTCTAAAGTCTGTGGTTTTGGGTGCCCTTCTTATATCCAATTTCTCCTTTGAAGTAGGCCTACTTCAAAGTAAAGTCTCTTTTGAATGTGAAATCCTGCCTTTCCCAGGCCAGGCCCCAGACACTCACCAGGGGGTCGGAGAGAGCATTGTGTGAGGACAGGCACAGCCCTTTCAGGTGTAAGTGACCACTCCTCCCCTCCTTCCTAGCACAGATGGCTAATCAGGAAATGCAAACTACACCCCAGCTCCCTTTGTGTCACTGTCTAGTGTGTGGTGCAACCAGCCCAACTGTCAAACTGACCCAGACAGGGAATCCACAAACAGGCAGAGTCACAGAAATGGTATAAACAAGAAAATGCTCACTTTCTAAAAGTGGCATCTTCAAACACACAATCTTAAAATCAACTTTACTAAAAGATGTATTTTTAAGTTGTGAGCTCAGAGACCCCAAACTCCACATGTCCATCCGCTCTCAAAGGGAGTCTACACTTTAATCAGATTTAAAGGTAGCCCCAATGTTAACCTATGAGAGGGACAGGCCTTGCAACAGTGAAAAACGAATTTAGCAATATTTCACTGCCGGGACATAAAAAACACATTACTATATGTCCTACCTTAACCATACACTGCACCCTGTCCTTGGGGCTACCTAGGACCTACCTTAGGGGTGTCTTACATGTAAGAAAAGGGAAGGTTTAGGCCTGGCAAGTGGGTACACTTGCCAAGTCGAATTTACAGTTAAAACTGCACACACAGACACTGCAGTGACAGGTCTGAGACACGATTACAGAGCTACTTATGTGGGTGGCACAATCAGTGCTGCAGGCCCACTAGTAGCATTTGATTTACAGGCCCTGGCACCTCTAGTGCACTTTACTATGGACTTACTGGTAAATCAAATATGCCAATCATGGATAAACCAATCACATACAATTTACACAGAGAGCATATGCACTTTAACACTGGTTAGCAGTGGTAAAGTGCTCAGAGTTCAAAAGCCAACAGCAACAGGTGAGGAAAAAAATAGGAGGCAGGAGGCAAAAAGATTGGGGATGACCCTGCATAAGCAAAAAAGTCCAACAATTATGATTTGTGATTTATGCACGACTGTGAGGATTTAGAAAAACAGTAATTCTTATAGTAGTTATAGTATAATACTTATAGTATAGTAGTACCAGTGGTTCTGGGCCTTTAATTTGAAACATGAAAGAGATTACTGTCAACCATTGCCTCTAGTGTTTTGACCTTCTGTTTAGAAATTTGCAGAGTCAGTTAATGGAGACGGTTGATTTGACACGGTCAGTTAAGAGTAAGATTTGTGTCTTAGCATACTTTAGGCAAAGCCAGTTCTGTAATTTCTCATTTTAAAAGTGTTTAATGCAGCCTACCACTTGGTGTCTGTGGCCCAAGTGTTCTGGTGTGTGACTTGTATGACCCTAAGAGGTTATAGTGCAAGATCCAGTTTAAGTTTTTGTGTTCCATTTTGTGAGGAGACAAGCCACTTTGTGTCCGTCCCTCTAATGGACAACAATATAGCTGGGTGGGTTATAAGAATTCACCAATGACTATTTACATTATTGACAGATATATTCTGCCTTATCTGGCTAATCTGCTGGAGAAGGTATTTTTGATCAGCTACAATCTTGTAGCGGGGAAAATTGTACTTGAAGCAGTACAGGGTATTGCAGGCCTATAAGGAACACAGAGTCAGTCATTAGGACCATTTTGGAGACAGCTTTGTTAGGAGATAGATGGAAACAATGTTCTGTTACTAATTTAATGAGGTCGAACTGGAGACAACTGAGCATGGATGTGAGCCCACTGAGGATCACATGGGTTTGTGGGAAAAGGCTGAACTAGATACAAA
Source organism: Pleurodeles waltl (assembly GCF_031143425.1). Classification (NCBI taxonomy): domain Eukaryota; kingdom Metazoa; phylum Chordata; class Amphibia; order Caudata; family Salamandridae; genus Pleurodeles; species Pleurodeles waltl. The sequence goes on along the minus strand of NC_090438.1, from coordinate 621,637,680 downwards.
TTGTTTCTTACAAGTTGGTCCTAGTCAATCCTATTACTACCCCCTTTTATATCATCAACACACATGCAGACTGGCAGAGTGCCCCTGGTTTTTGGACTCTCTCATTGTGTCGTCAATGTCTACTAAGTATTACTACTTGAGGGGCTGTAATTTAGTGAAGTTACCTTTCATAAGTTTGTTAATGATTCCCAATGTCTGTTCAACCTACTATGTCACAGGATGATCATGAACTGTTCGCATTTTGTCTTTCTGATGTAAATATCTGGAAGAGTAAACACGAATCAAAATGTATTCCAGAAGACAGATGTTCTTGTGTCGGAATTGTCTATGGCTCCATGGCTTGTTGAAATCTGGTACTCTGGAATTGCCTAACCGAGTATCCACAAATTATGTTATAATTAATGCATATTAGTTATGCCCTACAGATTTCTAAAATAGTGAAGGCGGCATTCTTTCATTTGAGGAGACTGAAATAAGTGCTCCCATCTCACCAGAGTTCAACCCAAAATCAGTTCTGTAACGACTGCAAAGATTACATAACACCATACCCAGAGTGTTGTTGAGGTGTAAGTGCCAAGACCACGTGTTACAGGTCATCCACTTGTCGCACTGGCTAGTGTTAAACCTCAGTTTCACACTATGGCCCGTATTTATACTTTTTTTGCGCCGCATTTGCGTCGTTTTTTGACGCAAAAACGGCACAAACTTGCAAAATGCCATTGTATTTTGTAGGTTTGCGCCGTTTTGTGTCAAAAAGCGGCGCAAATGCGGCGCTAAAAAAAGTATAAATACGGGCCTATGTGTATGGTGTACTAGTAAAGCAAACAATAATATCCTCAATTTATTCAGGAAATATTCCAAATACACTGTCCAAAGTGGGCTCACTGGCGATAATTGTTTAAAGTGAAATTTAACAGGTTTTTGCAGGTTACATCTAAGAAGATGTTGGATTAATGGACTTGGAATAATGTGTCAATATATATGATAAATATGTGAATCACATTGCCTTTAGAAAAACCTGCAAGATATTTCATCATAATCTTTATTCGGCAAATATTGCAATAAAAAAACACATAAATACAAATCAGATAAAACATCTGCACAATAAAATCAATAAAAACCTTAAAACCATATTAAAATTATTAATGAACAGTTTCTATGTAACAAACCAGTGGAAAAGAACATTAATAATATTAAAATTCCACAATGACTTGAGCCATTTGGTTGTGCTTCTGGATCACGGAAGCACATCATGAGAGGAACAACAAATTATAGGGGGTAAATACTTTGCACAGGCTTATATTGCAAACAACAGTAAGTGGAGCATTACACTTCTCAGAGTCCAACACTACAGTGTCTGATTCTCCATGCACCCATTAAAAAACGTGACACAGCAAACATAATCATTGATACTTTGTTTGAGTTTAGGTTTCTGGAGACAACCCTGAAGTCGCTTATCGCCATACTCTGGCAAAGCGCAAGTATCCACTTCCTTCTACTATCAGAATAGCGCTGACAAAAAACAACATATGATTAACACATTCTTTCACCTGAAGACAAAAGGGGCAGGTAGAATTTAGGTCACTATCGTGAAGTCTCCAGTTAGCAGTAAAGGTGCGCAATGTTAAAATCCTGAGGCTGAATTTGATATACAAGGTTTTTGCCAATGGGGGTTCAATGCAGTCCATGTATTCCTAAATAAGGAAGCTGTTTTTAAAATCCAAAAGGCTGATGTCAAAGTACCCAAACTTTTGTTCCTACTTAGTTTTCCATCAATATACCCCCAATACATCTTCTTGAGTGCAACCTTTGATATGCCAATCATAGCTTCCAGGTTAGTTCACAAATACTCACACCCCATTCTTTGTCTGGGTGGTCTTGATATGCCCTAACCATGGAGGCACCAGGCTGCCAAAGAAGCTCCTCCAGTCCCGCTCAATACATGGCTAGGTTCACTGAAGCCCATATCCATTGCCAATATAACAAAAATGTATGGGCTACTTTATGAGCAATGAAACTTTGGCCTAAATCCAACCCGTAAAGGCAGGAGTGGAGTACTGGTGGAGAGATTCCTCAGGGAGTGTATAAACTGATTCTCACCCACCTCTATTGCTGCAACTTTCTCATGTCCCCACAGTTCTCCCCCATTCAAGGACCCACCTAGTGCTTGCAGGTTGAAAATGTAGATGCCCGGAGACATAGGTCAAAATCTAGAACCCTTCAGCCCTCTTAAAACACCACCTGCATGATGTTCAAGCTTCAGCTTGCTCTTATAGATCTGGGCAGACCAGCCAAAATTCTCAGTCAGAGTGAGACCAAGATATTTAAAGGTGTGGACGCTTTCAAACGGAGTACCATACAGAGACATATTTGGGTGGGTCGTATGACTAGGATTAAAAACCATATATTTGATTTTGTGCAAGTTAATCTCGAGCCCTCTCTGCTCACAGAAGACACCAACCTGGTCCAGAAGGTTTTGAATACCCATAGGGGATTTGAATACCAGTAAGGTGTCATCAGTGAACAGGAGGGCAGGGTTCTTCATACCTGCCAGGCTCGGGGTGTCGTGGGTGCACTTCTCTAACTGGGCTACCAAGTTATTTTTATATTGTAGAAACAGGGTTGGGGCAAGAACACAACCCTATCTCACACCCCTTCTTACTCCTATCATTGTTGTCAACTTCCTATATAAGTTACATTTCACCTGCACATTGTTCTTTTGGTGCAACCTCCTGATGACATCAACTAAATAACTAGGGGCACCTAGTTTGATTAAAACCTTCCACATAGCCTGCCTTGGTACAGGGTCAAAGGCAGTGCGGAGGTCGACAAAGTCTTAATAAAGCTGACCACCTCCCAAAACTACATACTTCCAGTAGATAAGATGTAGACAAAACACTTGATCAATAGTACTGGTCCCTGAACTAAACCCTGCTTTTAAGGGGCTTATAACACCTGCGGCCTCAACCCATTCACACAGCCTATCCAACAATATATGACAGAATTTTTTTTGCGAACTGTCAATAAGGCTGATTTGCTGAGAATGAGATGGCAAAGACTGTGACCCTTTCTTGTAAATTAGTATGATTTTGGCCCCTGCCCAAGTAGGGGGAGTAGGAAGGCCTTCCAGAATGCAATTAAAATATTTAGGAAAATATGGGCCCCAAATTGCCTTATTTGCCTTAAACAGGTCGCTGAGCAACTTATCTAGCCCTTGCACTTTTCCGGGAGTAATCCAGTCTACGGCTTTAACAACCTCCCCTACAATAACTAAGGGAAATTTGCTCGCAATAGGATCTAGCAGAGCCTCCGTATATAGTTCATTCTCCACACTATAGGACTCCAATATCTGAACAATGGGACCCTCTGTACTCCCGAAGCAAGTTCTAACCTTACCCTTGAGCCCACCCCTCATACACGCCTGAGAAATGGTCAACACATACTGCTGCAGAGATGTTAGATATCAGTGCGATGGCTGAATCTGGGGAAACAACAGGTGATCTTTCAATTTCACGGCATTCAGCAGGACTTCCCACTTATCCACCTTATACTCACATTTAGCCTTGGCTATCGAGGCTTCGTAGGAGACCTTTGCTTCCATGACTAGGTCCATCCTGCCACTCCCAATGGCAACTTAAAGTGTTTTCTATGCAGTCCTACAGGTTTTGGTGTACTATGAAACAGCTTTAGCCTTTCTAGGGAGGGACCTAGATTCCACCATAAAAAGCTCTTTAAGTGTACAAAACATGGAGTTATGGATTGTATCAAAATCACCCTGAAAAGCACAGATCTCAAATTGGTCCACAAAACTAACCCCTTACGGACAATCTAGCTTGTTCACCAATACAGTTATGTCCCAGGATAAAAGTTGGTTGTATTCTACTGGGCAATAGAAAAGGGGTTGGCCTGCAAGGTAATGATGCCATTAGACCAATAAGTCGGGACCCTTAGCTGCAGAGGATTCAGTCTTACATCCCCCTACTAGGGAGTAACTAACATCGCTGGAGCCCAGTAATTCAGCTGTAACGATGTTGTCTCTTATATCCCTTGGAATTGCCTGAATCAGTGGTAGTGCCATACTTGGGTGCCTGCAGGTGATAACCACACAATCCCCTTCTAAGTTTTTAAGTGAGTAACCTAATTAACCAGTCCTCTGCACCAACAAAATATAATCAATTTCATGCATAGAAAAATCAACATTACAGGCTAGCCAATAGCCCACTTTGTTCTTAAGCTCCATATGACTCTCCTCTTTACCATGAGCTAAAGGGGGTACACTAATTAAAACTGCCATGTAAGGACAGCAATCAGGTGGAAGGGACAAATGAAACTGGGATCCCCTTCTAGATGGCTGCAGCTTTTGCCCCCCTGGGATTAACCAACCCTTACCCAAACTCCTCCCATCTGGTGGGGACATCCTCCCCAGATTGTCGACCCCTGAAGCGATACAACCCACGGTGGGCTTAGTTCTGTCCCGGGGAAACACACCTGCAGGGATAACATCACTAAAGGTGGGCTCCACTGACAACATGTAACTTGGCATGATACAATCAGTCATTAAAATGTGTCATGACCCCACTTCTGTGGACACTTGCGCCTTGGTGTTGGTGCTAGGGCAGTTAAATAAATGATTAGTGGAAAGAACAGTGGCAAGTCATGGTGAACGTACAGCACGAATGTTGGAGATCAACCTACCTCCCCTGGACTGGCCAAGTCACTGCCATCGCCTCTACCCACACAACCACAGTCAATTAAATAAGTCAAAGCACGTCAGAGACAGCAAGATAGTAAAATAGGCCAGAAATCTAGCATCAAGGGGCGAGGGTCAAAGGCCAGCAGCAAACAGCTGCACACTAGTGCTCTACAGGGGATTGCATGCACTCTGCACCACTCAGCAGCCGTCCGCCTCTCCCGCCACCCTTCTGCACACCAATGCCACCCACCTACGCGAGCAAACCGGGCACAGTGACACTGTACACTGGCGAACCAGTGTACAACCAATGCACAAACAGGCAGCTGGACAGCCAGCAGCTTTAGCTGACTGTGCTTCCTTCCAGCACTCACTGCTTATTCAGCAATTGTTGGGTGTCATCGGATGCTGTGTGTATGCCGTATGGACTCTGTGTAACTTGCCAGAGGTGTGGTTGATTCTTTAAAGAAGACGCAACTCCTCCCCTCTCTCCACTCTCTCACCTCTCTCCACGTCTCCCAGCCCCAACTCCAAAGCATGGAAAAGGCTGTTCCTGAGGGTAAATGTGTCTCCTCTTCTCTCTGTGCTCACAGCTCCCGGCTCCGAGGCACGACAAAAGCTGTTCCTAAGGGGGAAACGCAATTTCACTCCTCTCACTGCAGCTCCCAGCTCCAAAGCATAACAAAAAACAACTCCTGGGGGAAATGTGATTCCTCTCTCTCTGCGCTCCCAACTCCTGGCTAACAAGCGTTTGGGTGGGCACAAGCACAGCGTGGCGCTCCCAGTCACAGCAGGAAGGCAGTCCTCCCCCTTGCGGCTTCTCATGCAGCCAAATTTCATAAAGAGTGCCAGCCTGGTAAGTTCAGCCTACTGTTCCTCCAAGCCCTGCAAGATATTTTGTTTCCTACTTTTGTGTAATTTAGAAATAGACCAGCATGAGTATTCTCAGCTTCAGCATATAAATATGTCTCAAACTATAATTAGCATCAAGAGGTGACCAAGTGAAGAAAACACTTGAGTGTAAATGTTCATAAAAGGAAACAAGATGTACAATAAGACCGAAAGTAGAACATACACACCTGTAAGCCCAAATACATAACATGTGCAACATACCATAAAATAGAAAACAAGTTTAAATAGGCCCTAGCCATGACAATAGGTCTGGATTATAATTCAATGTGCCTCACCCCAGTCACTGTAGTTTTAGGTACTCAGTATGTAATCATACATGCACTTTGGCACCCAACCTTGCACTCATATACTCACTTATTTACTCACTGACTCATTCCTACATTCACCCGCTTAGCCAGTCACGATAAAACACACACAAAACACGACAAGTATATGCAAGGTAAATTCAAAGAATAAAAGTAAAACAAAAAAAACACAAAACTGGCGGCCATGTGCTTTCAATAAAAAATAAACATAATAGTGATCTTAGGTTGGTACTGTGCAAATGTACCATTGTTAGACACACACTTAGAAGCAATATGTTTGCCATTTTGTAGCGGTAAAACAATGATACACTATGCGCAAAGCCACTTGATGAAGGCACTCAGTACACATTGCATTGTGGGGGCATATTAGAAGGATGCTGAGCTACTAAATCATTTTGTACTAACCCAGGATCATTGACATAATGCTTTTAAACATGGTGACCATCTTTGAATGGTAAAACAATTATACACTCTACACAATAACATTCCAAGATGCCTGCTTGGTTTAAAATTAGTAGCTGTGTGGGATGTGGTGCACTGCAGATGAAATGAGCAGCAAGGAAGTAGCCCCAGTAGCACCACCTGAGGAGTGTAGGATGCTCTAATAAATAATGAAAAAGGAGAACAGTGACCTATAAATCAAACCAACCAGTCAACCGAGAACACAAGCAACCTCAGACTTATTTCTTTTTTTGTGTGATGTTAAGCCATAAGTGGCTAAAGGTATGCCCAGATATGGGTCCTCTGCTCGCTGTGCCAGAGAATCCAAGCTGTCCCTCAGTGATGAGGCCCAAAAAGACCAAAACGAGCCTGGGTTGCATGTGGTCCCTTCTGGGGCCTTGCCTGTACTGTTACCACGAGGAGCAGGGTCATTCATTTGCATCAGGTGGATCTCTCTCTAGAATAGCCGCGTGGGTGAAAATGGAGGAGCTGGAATGCTATCCAGAACAACTGCATGCAGGTTAAACTATTTGCAAGCATTCCGTCCATCAAACCTTCTGTGTTTGGCAACACTTGCCTGTTCAGCGATGCAGAATGCTCCTAAGAATCTGGCAGGTGGTAGCGCTTCAATAAGGGGATCTCCACCTCAAGGTCACCTTTACTGCAACCAAGTGCAGCATGTTACTATCACGGTCTTATTTGGTAGGTCTTGAGTCTCATGAATGATGTGTCTATTAAATACATAAACACAATAGTATGGTATTTGATGGATACAGGTGTTGTCACGCCATGATGGGCCTCCAGGACTAAAATACCAATACTAGAGGCATAATAGTACTCACACATGAGCATTCATGCAAGAATGACACTTACAGGTATGCACCATTACCTATCTACATTTCATCTGCATACAGTATCTCCTTTTGCCATTTTAGAAGGCATACACTGACTGACTACTTTTTTCAAATCCTTTGTCACTTTCAAAGTGCTGTAGTGGAACAGAAATGAGGATGTGTTCTGATCCCTGGCAGTCCAGAGGACTTTAGTCTCAATGTAGTGGTAAGCCCTGCAGAAGAGCACATATCGATCACTGAGCGATAAGGTCTGCAACTACATATGTATCAGCGTAGATAATAGCTGGTGATAGCAACACCTCTGACTTAGGACACTCATTGTGTGCTAGCTCTGAGAGTTTTAACTGAGACTTGGGGATGTTCAAAGGCACCATTCTAGGTTGCACCTTCTCAGATGTGATACTGACCTCCAAGGCTGAATGTGAGGTATCAACTGACAGCTGTGTTGGTAGCACTGCTAACTCTAGAGTTAAGCATGGGGACATCTGGTACTTAGTATACAGAGGTGCAGCAGCATGATGGACTGGTCAGATGACATGTTGGCCCTGGAGATACTTGTTTTTTTTTTTTAATTTTGCTGTCAATTTGCATTTTAGTCACATATTTGAGAAAAAATGAAATGTTTTTTAAAGTGTTTTTAACTCCAGCAGGGTCGCTCTGGGACCCTAGCACCAGAGATAAGGGGGCAGGGCGTCCCTACTCTGACCCCTTTTCTTTTATTTCACATTATTTTGTGGGACTCAGCCATAGCAGAGTCCCAAGATGGCTGCCCACACTTCCTGGTTGAAGTGTTAGCAGCCAATCAGATCCCTGCAGATCTATCCACAAGATCGTCTTTATTCACGAAGATGCTGTGGCCACAGATATACAAATTTGGATTTTCTTAAATTTCTCAACAACTACTGATTGGATTTACACCAAATAACAAAAAGAACAATCTGTGGAACAAAATCTCCTGTCCAGAGGTTCAGGCTGTAGTCATGTTCAGAACCTCTAGGGGAATTAACATGGAAAACTCACGTTTTTGGACCACCCCTTTTTCTTAGCCCCATTGACAGATCACCTTAAAAATTTCTGCAAACAACAAGAATCACTGGCACACTTTTCTAAAACAAAGTTCATAGCGATTTATCAAACGGCGCCAAATATATAAGCAAGTAAAAAAATGCTTTTTCTATGGAAACATGGTCCTAACTATAACTACATATTGGTGACTGCCAGTAAAGAATATTGCATATATAATGTAAAAGTAAAGTTAAAACAATTATGGGGGTCATTATGACCCCGACGGCTGGTGATAATGTGGCAGTAGTACCGCCAACAGGCTGGCGGTACATAGCGCCACATTATGACATTGGTGGGATGGCTGAAAAATACAAGGAAGGGAGTACACGGGCCCCCCTCCTATGGTGTTTTAGAGCACTGGAGACCGCCACCACACCAGGGCTGCAAAGAACAAGTTTACAGGGGGATGCAGACGTCCTGGTAAACAGGGACCAACCCCTCCCTGGGGCTTTTGTAAAGTAAGGAGGGGCAGCACACAGTCACCCCCCTCTGGGGTTTAAAGGAGCCACAGAGACCACCACTTCCCTAGGGTTAAAATCATTGTAAAGGAGGGTGTCTGCGCAGAAGCCCAGCCCTGGGACCCACCACATCCCCAGGGTCAGATAGTAATGTTACAATAGGTAGGACAGCCATGCCACCCCCCCCCCCCCCCCGGCCTAATACGGCTCCAGGGACCATCACCTCACCAGAGTCAGCCAGTGATAAAGAAAGGAGGGACCCCACCTCCTGAAGAAATTTATGGCCCAGGGACTGCCACCACCAAAGACCAGATTCTGCTATCTCCCAAGGTGCCCACCTCGCTTGGTGGGAACTGTGACAGCTCCTGCCAACCATAGCAAACACTCCACTTCCACCAAACAAGAGTTGTCAAACTCCTTCCACTTGCTGGAAGTGAAGTTTTCATCTCTTACCTTGCCCACAGACATGCTGGCAGAGAAAGAGATAAAAATATTTCTCCCACTTGCAGGTCGCTGCATTTCCATCAGCTCACTGTGTGCGAGAGCAATGCCGGCTCCAGCAGGAGCGGGAGCTAGCTGGGATCACGTGGCCTTGAGGCTTTCCCACTGTCCCTTACATGAAAAAAAGGAGAAAGCAACCAAGTGTGTTTTCTTTGTAGTTCCACCTTTAAAAGTTATCTGATGAAGAAACTTCTGGAACAAAAACAGAAACAAAGCTACAGACACAAAAGTCACTGAAGACATTACCTCAACATCCTTTACGCAGTTGTAGTGTAGAAGATGCACTATACATGTACCCAACAATGTAGCACTTACTAATTAGCCAGTAGAAAGTCCTCCAGTTGGGTAGATAATCTGCATAAAACTGTGGCCTCTTCTTGGATAAATACGCAGGGCAGGATTCACTCTGGCATGATGTTCATTGGACAGAAATCAAACCTCAAAGGAAGCACTTACAGATATTAAAAAAGCAGGTGACCAAGTTCAGCCTCCACTTCTGTAAAGTACTAACCATCCTAATTTCTTGCACATGGTCAAGGCAAAAAAAGTGATTTTTCTCCGCATTTCCACTTTGAAAAGTTATCTGTCATCCTTGATGGAGGTGTTTGCATCCCTGCTTTTTTTTTAGCACAATATCTTGTAGAGACGAGTGTTTTTTGTCTTGTTGTGTGCTGCTGAGATTTGAGATTGTGTTATCCCTTTTAAAAATTACAAGTTTGTAAAATGGCCTAAAAGCCTCACCCTTTTGGCAACACCCCATATAAATTAGTGGTATGCAACGTTTTCCTGCCATTTTCCCAGGACAGAAGGACCCCTGAGCATGTTTCCTTCTGATCTTGGAGACATGTTTTTGATGCACAGGAATATAACCCCATCTCCACCAAACAAAGAAGCTCTTCATGAGTGGAGTGGGTTTGGATGGTTATAGGGGGTAGGCCACAGGGCCTGGCCTGCAGCCAAAGGCCATGCATGGTGCGGAGTTGGATGGAGCATAGGGGTTTGGACGGAGGGCCTGCAGCCAGGCCCTGCAGACAAACCCTGGCATGCACAGCTGAAGGCCATGCGTGGCACGGGCTGGGTGGTTATAGGGCATAGGCCACAGGGCCTAGCCACAGGCCTGGCCTTGCATAGAATCCCTGCCATGCATGGCTAAAAGCTGTGTGTGGTGTGGTGTGGGGTTGGGTTGTTATAGTGGGTTGGCTGCGGTGGTTGGATGAATAAAATTACAAACTTTTCTTAAACATGTCACATTCCCTTCTCTACTGTTCTCAGCTTCTATAGTTTTGCACTGTAGATTAAGTGCAAATAGATACTCATCCTTGAACAGTGGGGAAGGAGGACAGTCACACTGATTTAAAAAAAAAAAACATAAGTACAAAGCATGTTTTTTAAAATTGACCATTACTATGCATGATCAAAATACATCCGCCATCCCTACTTCTGAAAACAAAGCCTAGTCTTCTTAAGGCTTGTTGAGTGAGGAGGAGTTAACACCAATTCCTCAAACTCAGCAGCAGATGTGGTATAACCTGCAAGGTTTTTCGGAGCAAAGGTTTGTTTTACATCAGTTCAAAATTGAGCAATGCACTTCAACTTGAGTAAACAGTGCTACCCATCAATCACACATCTCTTCCGTCCTTGCACACCACTGGGCAGTTTTGTAAGGTACTTTCTGCCTCTTTGAAGGTGTGTGTGTTGTAATTCTGAATGTTTGCTTGTTGTGACATTTGTATTTTTTATAGTCCACAGTTCCCAGTTTTTTGTGTCACTTGTTTACAGTATTTGCTTTTGTTAAACATGCTGAAGCCTTGCTATTGGCATTTGTGTTATAAGATTATTTGTTCACTCTTTTAGATAACAATGGCATTGTGTTATTTGAGGCCACACTGTTCTTTATGTCACTTTATCCAATGTCACTAAGAGTTCATATTTATATCAACAGATACTTTTGTATCTGTTTTTGCAATAGCATTTGGAATAATGAAGTTACATATATGGTGCTTATGCACTGGTTAAGTATTTTAGACGAGTGTCTAATTAAATGGTTCAACGAGACTCCACACTTAAAGGCCAGATGTATTAACACTGGATTCGCAAAAACTGGTGGAAAATTGCACACTGACGTTTTTTGCAAAACTAATGACATTCTGCAAACCAACCCATGTACTGTTAGGTTTGCAAAATCACCATTTGGAGCGGTTGGCAATTTGAACTAACTTATTATTATTCACGAGACACGTCACAAATTGCAGCTCACTATAATTGGATGCCATCACAGGTTTGGTGGCCTCCTGGGGTCAGCAGACAACCATGCCTGTGACTGCATTTAAACAAAGTATTTTTTAATGCACCCTTTTTCCCTAAAGGAAACAGGGCTGAATTTTAAAAACAAATTACTGTTTTTTTACAAAATTTACTTCAGAGTTGGCAATGGTCCCCTGGATCATTGTCCACACCCACACACTCTTTCTGTTTTACAATCACAAAGGAAAATGAATCCTAAATGTCCCCCTTCTCTTCCTTTGTGGAGTTGATAAACTATCAATAATTTGCAATCAAAATTGCAGTCGCTGCAACCCATAAAGAATCACTGACTGGAAGGGGCACCCTGTAAATTATCTTCCCAACTAGCGATTTGGTATGCCATTCTAAAAACAATGTGTTATTCAGTGACCCGTTACCGTATCGCAAAATGGATTTAATGCATTAGGAAAAGCCACTTTGTGAATGCAAACTCTGTGATTTTGAGATTCACAGGCTTAGCGATTGCAAAATGTCTCTGTGCACATTGCCATTGGTTCACCACTCCAGTGTATCACATTTAAATTAAATTTAAATGCTGGTAAACTCTTTTCGAATGGTTATTTACAAATTCAGGAAATTCGTTCTATTTCTGCAGTCATAAATGAAGTTTACAAAATCATATAAGAAATTCAACACAAAACTTACAGTAATTGATGAAGCACCATTTTAACTAGAAACGTGAAGGGAAGTCACATAAAAAAAATGAACACTGGAAAGGCAGAACCCTGTATTACGCCCTAACAAAAATCATACACTTTCTAGGGCACACAGTGGTATTTTCAGGAATCAGAACAATCAGCGTTGTGCAGGGGATGTAGTGGTTAACTCAGAGCAGAAGTCTGTCACGCATAGACCCACCAAATGCTGGTCAACATATTTGTTTTTAATAGAGGCATTGTGACTACCCTGGCATCACTCTTTACTTGTCGAGCAGAAAAGGGTTTAAAACATGTGTCAACAAAAGTATGTGGGTGGCAGATACGGTGAATAATTATGATCGAGATTGGTTCCAGAATACATTGGCACTGATACCTTTCTGACTGGAATGCCCAGACTGTGGTGAAAGGAAAACTGTGCTAAACACGAAGGCCTGTATTTATACTTTTTTAGCGCTGCATTTCGCTAGTATGGGCACCCCAGAATTCAGAGATGTGCAAATAACCACTGCTTTTTAACACCTTATCTTGTGCCCATTTTGGAAATGCAAAGGTTTTCTTGATACCTATTTTTCACTCTTTATATTTTAGCAGATGAATTGCTGTATACCCGGTATGAATTAAAACCTATTGCAGGGTGCAGCTCATTTATTTGCTCTGTGTACCTAGGGTTCTTGATGAACCTACAAGCCCTATATATCCCCAGAACTGGAGGGGTCCAGCAGACGTAACAGCATATTGCTTTCAAAAATATGACATTTCAGGAAAACGTTACAGAGTAAAACCTTGAGAAAAATGGCTGTTTTTTTCACCCCAATTTCAATATATTTTTTATTTCAGCTGTTATTTTCTGTAGTAAAACCCTGTAGGATCTACACAAGTTACCCCTTGCTGAATTCAGAATTTTGTCTACCTTTCAGATATGTTTAGCTTTCTGGGATCCAGCATTGGTTTCACACTAATTCCTGTCACTAACTGGAAGGACGCTGACAGCACAAAACAATAGTAAAAATGGGGTATGGCCCAGTAAAATGCCAAAATTGTGTTTTCTGATTCAAGTCTGCCTGTTCCTGAAAGCTGGAAAGCTGGTGATTTTAGCACCACAAACCCTTTGTTGATGCCATTTTCACAGAAAAAAACACAAGCCTTCTTCTGCAGCCCTTTTTCCCCATTGTTTTGAAAAAAACGAAATTTTCACTGTATTTTGGATAATTTCTTGGTCTTCTTGAGGGTAACCCACAAAATCTGGGTACCGCTAGAATCTCTACGATGTTGGGAAAAAAGAACGGAAATTTGGCGTAAGTAGCTTATGTGGACAAAATGTTATGAGGGCCTAAGAACGAACTGCCACAAATAGCCAAAAAATGGCCTGGCACCTGAGGGGAAAAGGCATGGCAGCGAAGGGGTTAAATACTTAAAATATAAATAAATAAATACAATCTAATGTTAAAAGAAAAAAAAATTAAACCTTTTTAATATTGAATTCCCATGTATTTGTACAAACATTTTTAAATTATAAGTTAATGTGATGTTAATTTTTCTTAACATATAATTACATGACTTTCATTAAATGTCTACATCACCTAATTATTCATGCATATTCACTGAAAGTGGGAATTTTATTTTTAATGTAAACATCTGGAAAATATTTTAATTTAATTTAATATATTTAAAATAAAATAATTAAAGGCTTAATTTGAAATTAAGTTAATAGTGGAGTAGACTTTATGGTGTTCTCCATTTAAAATAAATATATTCAATTAACTTTTGTTAATATTTAGCATAACATGAAAATATTTTTACCCATTTTGTTCAAGGGAAATAAATATCTTTAACTTTTCCCTCAACTTTACCATAGGGAAACTCCACAGTCAGGGTGGAGAATCCCTATAGTAAAGCATAGGGACAAATAAATCAAGTTAAATAAACTTCATAATACAATTGTAAAAATATTGCTATGTTATATAATAATGTAATTTAATTTAATTAATTTATTTTAAAACTACAACAAAAGACTAAAATTGCTTCAGAATAACTTAGGGTCTGATTAGGAGTCTGTTGATTGGACCACCAGACCTCCAATTCGTCAGTGGGGAGGCCGCTACTCACCTGGCGGCCACCCCACCATTGTATTATGATGTTTTCACTGGGCTGGTCGGCCGGTGGAAACAGTGCGACCGCATTAGCTTCGGCTCTCAAAGAGAGCTGAAGCCAATGCCACTGCACACAGCACACTTGGAATGCTCACTGTCTGCCATGGTAGACAGTGTACATTCCAAGTGTGCTGACGGAGGGGGCACCTGCACTGTCCATGACATGGTCAGCAGTGCAGGGGCCCCCTTGCGGCTATACCGCTGTCTTTCCACTTGCCTTTTCATGGCACTGACACTGCCATGAAAAGGCTGGCGAAAAGGAAAGTAGTGATCAGCACGGTGGTGCAGACAGTAGCACTGTCGTGCTTGACCACGGTTTACTTCACTGCCGGCATTGCGGGATCTATGATCCTGGCGGTGTCTGAGATGTTGTGGCGGTCTGACTGCCAGCATCCTAATCTGGCGGTCAGAGCACCAAGGATGCGACAGTTGGACCGCCACAGTGGGTACGGTGGTCCTATGGATCGGCGTGCTCGTAATCAGACCCTCAATTTTTAAATGAAGATTTTAATATTTAAATACATTAAAATATTTTTTTTTTACTGAAATTTATATCAAAAATATATTTCCACATGCAGTGATTTTGTATCATGCATTAATAGTTATTAAAGGTGATGTATAGAACTAACTTAAAGTAATTAAATTATATTTTGATAAACAAATTGTTACATTATGATTTAGATTAAACAATTTCTTAAAACATTTTAATATTGAATAACAAGTATGTACTATTTTTAGTTAACATTAAATTATATTTAAAGTTTTAACTACTTTCAATAATGTAATTTAATTTAACTTTATTTCCTACAGGGTTTTATTTAATTTCCCAGCTCCATTATTTTGTTTACTGGGGGGTATCAGTGGATGATGCTGAACTTACTATTGCTGGCAGTAGTAACTTACACTTGTAAACTTGGTTCCATCCCCCTTTTTAGGGTTTGGAGAAGTGTAAGTCTCTTTTCAGTAACTTTACATTAAGATATTGCGAATAACCAAAAGTAGTAAAGTTACACAAAAACGTAAGAGTAAATTACAGATGCAAGTAAGTCACAAGTTTAAGTTAACTTTGTGAGTAGCCCTGTTAGCCTTTTCCAGATTAGTCAAGTGACATAAATTGGTTAAAATGATTTGCTCCACATCTTTCCATGTTGCAAACTTTATGGAAGGTAGCTGCTGAACTTCAGCTCTGACCTTTTGAGCAGTATCAATTGGGGACTGTAACTGAAATCCTGGGCACGAGAACTCTGCAAATCAGATTAAGATAATAAACAGAAATTTGTCCACAGCCCACCCTGGATGATTGAAAGATGACTGCAAGAAATCAAATAAATCTGAAATAACTTGCAGCTGAAGATAATAAAGTGGCTCAGATATTCCAAATATGCAGGGCTAACCTCTGCTTCAGAGGTAATGAATGAAAACATAGGTGAGAGAAACAGAAAACAAGCATTGGCAAAATCAATAAATCTCACCCATGCAAGATTCATTGGCTTCATCAATGCTCTTTTGGCCTTGTTGTCCAGCAGTGCAGCTGCTGTCTAGCCAGGTTGAAAATAAAGTCCTAAGATGTGGCCAGCACTGACTTTTTATTCTCTTTCAACCATGCTGAACTATAGCCATGCGGCTGTACAACCTGGCTAAACATAACAGAGCCAATAGATCTTGCATAGGTGAAAAACAATTGATTTTGCCAATGCTTGTTTTCATTAATATAAGTATTGTTCTCTCACCGCATGTGACATGCAGCAACAAATGTTATAGCTGTAAAAAAGCTCAGTGGATTAAACATTTGCTGCAAGCAAACTAGGTCCTCTGCATGTCGGACATTCCTAACAGAGAAAGGCAAACCTGGCCTTTCATCCTTTTAAGGGTGTTAAACAGTCCTATCAAAATTGTTAGCAGCAACACCAGTTACCATCAGCACTTAGAAGTGTGAAGGGCAGGATTACACCCTATTTGAAAAGTAATTTGTTAGTTCAATAATTTTAGCTTTAACGGTCTTGAAGAGGGCGATAGGGTGAACACAAATTTCACAGTGCCTCAATGAACAGTAAGGCAAATAGGTGAATGAGTAAAAAATATGTAATAAATCAAGATGTAGCATCCCACTGAAAGACCCTGCCACCCACCACATTCCACATGATCAGGTTTCACATGAAAATGTCCAGCTTTCACATCTTCTGCAGTTCAGATGTCTTCAATCCTTTTGCTCAGAGTCCCCTACCTAAAAATATTTTGAAGATGGGTCCCTCTCCAAATATCTGGAAAGTATTTGGGGAATGGGAGGGACATGATTGAGTGGTGGGGTGGGACTTTCCAGATCATTTCAGGGGTACATTTTCAGTAGCTCATAATCCACACTAAATGTAAGACATAAAAAAAGAAATGCATGAAAAAACTGAAATAGACAAAAAACACTACTGCCATTAATTGGGGTCTAGTGACTCCTTCACCTTCAGCACTATTGATGCCTGTGGCCCTGTGGCTACCCCCTCTGCCTTTTTTTTTACTCCTTTCTCACCAACCTTGGCCATCACTCCAATCCTGAAACAGACTCTCAGCCCTTTTCAGAAAAAAAATGAACACCGACATGATGGCTGCCTCTTTGCAGCAAATGATCCCTTAATCATAATGCTCTCCCCCATGCCTCTTCTGTAAAGTAAGACAGTCATAATTGTGATGCAGTAGGCCCTTCACACTCCTGGGCCTCAGTGACACTGCACCTGTCTCACTAAGAAGAGATACTACCTTGCAAACCAGCCAGTTTCCTACACCCCTTGCTAACACCATTCTCCTTTCCTAGGTCTAAGCTAAGGTGTCTCCTCTGCTTCAATTTTCCGCACTTTTGGGCCATTTTTCCTAATCCCAAAGCAGCCCTGGTACAGAAAGGGTGCAATGAGCCCTAATACAAGCAAAGAATGATAGTACAAAAGCCTTAATAGGGGTTTAGTTAGGCCCTCAAACCCATGGGCCTCAGAGCCACTGCACCTGCAACGTCCATGATACCTATTCCTCTGCACACTTCTTTGGGCCCTCTCGTCTAGGCATGAGGACCAAAACAGACTCTCTGCCCCTTTGTGTCACAGAAGGGGAAAAAAAAACACATCTCACCCCTTTGTTGCTTGGGATCTGTTCCCTGCACAGCAAGGGTAATCTGGGGCCAATGCTAACAAGCAAAATGGTTCCCCACCCCTCTAACATAACATATCCATGAGTGGAGTGCAGTGGCCCTCCATACCACTGTCCTAGTGCCAGCGCACCTGCTGCACTAATAGCTGTGATTGTCCCCTAAAAAAACATGAGTCCGCATTTCTCAACACCATCTTCAGGGGATCTCTCAGAGGAAGTGGATAAGCTGTCTCTGTCCATTGGTAAACAAACAAATGAAATTCCATATAGGGCCCCTTCTCTTGGCCATCTCTTGTACACTACCCAAGGAAATCATTAATTTCTACTTTCCCCTGGGCCATTAATCCAGGGTCCCAGGGAACCAGACAATCAGGGCCCTGGATAGGACCCTTTTGGCCTCTTCTCTGCCTCCCACTCGACTCACCTGAATGGACATCTGCATTTAAATGGAGCTCAAAGTTAGCTAGTTGTATCGAGATCAAGGTGCCCTTGTATTTCACATTTTACCAAAACAGTGCCAATTCTATTTTTTGTTAAAACCAACCATCTCTGATTTGTTAATGGGAATCTGAAGATACCTCTGTGTGAAAATAAAAGGGAGAGGGGTGTAACATTCTTTAATTTATGGAGTAATTTGTAGCATCATGATGCCAAAGATGTGTAACTTTTGAGCGCTTCTGTAAGGATGCTGAGTTTTGGAAAGTGTCTTTTTAATGGACTTCTAAAAATGTCTGCACTAGGTACAGTCTGCTTAGCTATTAGTAATATGTATTCTTAAAATGCACTTGTTTTATCACATACACAAAAACATTGTGTAGCAGCCAATCTTATAGTGTTTGTAATACAATTTTAAAATAATAACTTACATATTCACAGTGCTTTCTGTTACAGGCTGGGTCTTCATAAATACACAAAACACTATTCTGCACTGCGCCAACCAGAATTCAATTGTGTGACTTTCTGGCCCCATAAACACACATCTGCAGTGATCACATTAACCAATCGATGTTTCATAATGTAAAAGAGTGTCTTTCTCAACAATTAGTTTATTTACATTTATTTTTCAATAAAGGTGTATGCTTTATTTTATATCCAGTTGTTGTGAAGGTAAAAAAATAAACAAAACACTCATAGAATGTGTTTATCCATATCTTTGACCTCACCACCTCAGGGTTCAAAATCACAGTTAGGTAAACACAAAAAGGGGGCCAGGGAAGATTTATAAACATGCAGGTATTCACCCCCATTTCTAATCATAAAAACACATGGTGGCATGCTTCATCGTTGGAAATCGTTTCACACTGTGACAGCTGGTCACAGTGCAAGCTACAACTCCCTCACTGAGAAGGACTGCCTTTGATCCTGAGCCAGGGAGTCATTCACATGTCTCCCCAGGTGGTCAGAAAGCTGTCTGTGTGACAGGGCCTTTGTAAGGCCACTGGGCAAGCTGGAGGACAGAGCGGGAACTTTCTAAAAGTTGCAAAACTTTAATTGTGGTATTAAATTTGACCTAGGCACCAGGTTGGGTTATTGCCATGATTAATTCGATACCTTACCTAACCCAGTTAGGTAGTCCGATTCAGAAGTTAGCTGGGTTTGTGTGCCAACCGGTAACCTTGTGTTACCAATGGGGCTACTAACTTAACCACAGCAAAATGACAATTCGGAAGTGTTGCTGTTAAGACCTATGAAAGGAATATGTCCTACTTAACAATACACAGCTCCTTGCCAGAGGGCTCTTTCCAACTTCCTAAGGGGAGACTTACATATATTGTAAACTGTAAGGATGGCTTTGCCAGTGGTTTGAATGGCAAAGTCGAGCTGGCAGTGTAAACACTCTCCTTCTAGTCTACAGTGGCAGGCTGGGAGTTATTCTGTCCTTTGTCTCGCACAGGAAGGCACAGTGCTGCAGCCCTGAGTGGACACTCTGCCTTACATACCCTAGGTACCATATACTAAGGACTTATCAGTAAGTCAGTCCTTGCCAATTGGGTGTATCCAATTCTATATGTAATTTGTATAGGGTCTGGTAAGCAGGCCTCGGTGCAACAGTCCAACAATGTGGGGCTGAGCATGCAAAAAGAGGCATTTCCTTACATTTCCCTATTTTATATTTTTAAGAAATAGTTTTTTTGTGTATAACACATTTTTTGTCATGTATAATTTAATGTTAGAATTTATTTTTAAATAGTTATAAATATTTTATAACGCTATAATTATTTTTAGAATATTAGTTTTAAAGTTAGTACATTATCAATTACATGCTATTTTTAGGATGTATATATTTTCAAATATATTAATTTAAACAATCATTTCACTTTTACATTAATGTTAATCACAATTAAATATATATACTTACCAGTGTGTTGTCTATATTTTGTACCACAATATTTTTGACCACTATATTTTTGTTACCTCACACTTTAATTATGTATGTTGACATTTTTGTGGTCGATAATTTACCATAACATTTTTGGTGCCACCAAAAGGCGTAGGTTGCGCTAGTGGCTGAAGTCACAGGTGAAGTTCTATGCTCGGAACATGTCTGGAACTCTCACTCAGCACTTTAGGAAAGGTTTGCTCCCAAGGAGCAAATGCATAATACCTCCTTGGAGACCTAACCTGATGAACATTTCAAACAAACCCTCATTAGGATTGCTAAAGCAGCCCAGACATCTTATCTCATCATTCATTTCCTATGGTGTGAGTGCAGAGGGCTGGCCAGAAATGCCAGACTTCCAGTCTTACCACGCATTCCTGTTGGAGCACGCAGGAACAGCCCCTTGCACTTTGTTGTTAATCAAGGCCACTGAGGATCACCGCACGGGGCAGCCTGTGGACATACCCTGCGAGGAACAACAGTAGTTTGGGATTATAAGAAATTGGGTTACTGGTTGGGGGTGAAACCCTACTCAAGCAGCAACCACAAAACTTGTCAGGGTGAGGCTCAAGCAAACCAAAACATACCTGTGCTCATCCCTCTGGTAGCTTGGCACAGATCAGTTAATCTTAACCTAGAGGCAATGGGTAAAGTATTTACGCAAAACTTCAAACAATAACAAAGTAAAAACACAACACAAGAAAATCCTACAACAACATGGAAAAATAGAATAACTTTTAATAAATACAACAGGACCAAAATGACAAAAATTCATCTGTGATGCAATTTAAAGATTTCATTGTAAATAGTGCCAAAAAGCATGAAGCGCCAACTGTGGACATTTGGTTGCCCTGGACTTGGACAAAGTCACAAGTTGAGGCTTGTCGGGATGGAGAACAGGCCGGCTATGGGGATCCAGTTAGGCCTGCTGAATAAGAGTACCTTAAGTCCTAGTTGTGGAGTGTTGCGAGGTCCACGCCGAAGGTGCATTGGACAGACGAGATGATGCATAAGTTCCGAGGAGTTTCAATGCACGGTCCTGCATCATTGTTGAGTATCCCAATGCGAGGGCTTGTGATGCTAGGACCAGTGTTGAGGATGCGTCAGGCGGTTGGGACGATGCATCGGTTCTGAAGCACTGCAAGGCTGCAACGCGAGAACATGCATCGTTGTCCAGCCTGATTTTGATGTGAGATCTGTGATGCAAGGGCCTGTGTTAGGGAAGCGTCGGACAGTGGTGGTTCTGATGCAGACTGTAATGTGAACCGGGCACACCTAAGCACTCCATTATGTAGGGCTGTCTAGAAGGAATACACAAACTATCAGCTACACCCAGTAATACGACCTAGAGACAGGCTGCAGGCACTAAATAGCTGAAGCAGGAAAATGACAACTTTCTAAAAGTGACATTTTCAAAATTGTAATTTAATACCCAACTTTATCATGAGATGATTTTCCATTACAATTCCTAAAATGCCATATGTGAACTGCTTACCTGTTCCCATTTGGAAGTTACAGCTTATTAAATGAAATAATGTAACTCCAATGCTATTCCATGGGAAAGATGGGCCTTGCAGTAGTGAAAAACAAATTTGAGAGCTTTTCACTACCAGGACATTTAAAGCTGATGAGTACATGTCCAACTTGTTAAAAATAGTGCACCTTACTATCCGGACTTATATGTATTGAAAAGGAAGGTTTGGGTATGGCAAAATAATTATCTACACTGAGATTTCAGCTTCTGAAATCACCAAGTGAAGATCTGAGGCAAATGAGGATGTGGTTATTCTTTATTTCTAAGGGGACCATTATTTCATAAAGACGTACAGATGCGGTTTTGCTACACCCCCTCTTGTGTAACTATGGATAGAAACTGGGGTGTTTGTCTCTATGATAGGTAGAAGAGAGCTGTGAGATCTACAACAAATATTTTCCTAATAGATTCTTTATGTATGTGCTTTCTCAAAATCAATAACAGCTACATTCCGAAACCCACTTGCCAGCGCAGACTCATTTACAATGATTTCCTCACCATTTAAATTCAAACAGGCTCACCCACTTTTATCATGGTTTCTCACCAAAACCTTTCCCCATCTCTCAAAACTAGAAAATGGGACCATTGATTTTTGCCTCCTCTAAGCCTTCTCGACCAGGCAAACAAGTTAGAGTTGGTCCATTCTAGAATAACAAAAATGTGAATTCATTATTAAGCACTGGAAAAGCACCACATTCAGCACATTTTAAAGTGCCAAAAATAGAAAAACTTGATAACCACTGGTTTGAAAACACAAGAAAATACCCACTGTTATTATAAAAACACACAAACTGAAAATAGGAAAGCATACTGTTGGACTTTTTTGCTTATGCAGGATCATCCCCAATCTGTTTGCCTCCTGCCTCCTATTTTTTCTGACCTGTTGCTGTTGGCTTTTGAACTCTGAGCACTTTACCACTGCTAACCAGTGCTAAAGTGCATATGCTCTCTGTGTAAATTGTATTGTTGATTGGTTTAGCCATGATTGGCATATTGGATTTACTAGTAAGTCCCTAGTAAAGTGCACTGGAGGTGCCAGGGCCTGTAAATCAAATGCTACTAGTGGGCCTGCAGCACTGGTTGTGCCACCCACACGAGTAGCTCTGTAATCATGTCTCAGACCTGCCATTGCAGTGTCTGTGTGTGCAGTTTAACTGTAAATTTGACTTGGCAAGTGTACCCACTTGCCAGGCCTAAACCTTCCCTTTTCTTACATGTAAGACACCCCTAAGGTAGGCCATAGGTATCCCCAAGGGAAATATTGCTAAATTCATTTTTCACTGTTGCAAGGCCTGTCCCTCTCATAGGTTAACATGGGGGCTACCTTTAAATCTGATTAAAGTGTAGATTCCCTTTGGGAGCAGATGGACATGTGGAGTTTGGGGTCTCTGAGCTCACAATTTAAAAATTCATCTTTTAGTAAAGTTGATTTTAAGATTGTGTGTTTGAAAATGCCACTTTTAGAAAGTGACCATTTTCTTGCTTATACCATTTCTGTGACTCTGCCTGTTTGTGGATTCCCTGTCTGGGTCAGTTTGACAGTTGGGCTGGTTGCACCTCACACTAGACAGTGACACAAAAGGAGCTGGGGTGTAATCTGCATTGCCTGGTGAGCCATCTGTGCTAGGAGGGAGGGGAGGAGTGGTCACTTACACCTGAAAGGGCTGTGCCTGTCCTAACAGAATGCTGTCTCCGACCCCCTGGTGAGTGTCTGGGGCCTGGCCTGGGAAAGGCAGGATTTGACATGCAAAAGAGACTTTACTTTGAAGTAGGCCTACTTCAAAGGAGAAATTGGGTTTAAGAAGGGCACCCAAAACCACAGACTTTAGAACACTTCTGGAAACAAGAGGAACCTCTGTCAGGAGAAGAGCTGAGAAGAAGTACTGCCCTGCCTGTGACTGTGCTTTGTGGAGCTATCCTCAGTTGCTGCTTCTACCAGAGTAAGAGGGCAAAGACTGGACTTTGTGTGCCTTCCATCTTGTGAAGAAATCTCCAAGGGCTTGATTTCGAGCTTGCCTCCTGTTGTTTGAAGTCTCAAGGACAGCAAAGACTTCTCTCTGCCCGCACCTTGAGTCTCTGGAGAGACTCCTGCTCTGACAAGTGGTGCCCTATCCAGTCCCTGGGCCCTTGAAAGGAAAGCTGGTGGAAATCCAAGGAAATCGACTTCGGACGACTTCGGACCGACGCCGCTGCTGAATCCGGTGACGCCGTCTGCAACTGACTTCGTGATCTTTGCTGGAACACGACGACTTTCGGAAGGCCCGACGCCGCTGCAGCCCCGCTGAAGTCCGCGACTCCGTGGAAGTCGCTGCACCACATCGTGACCGACGCTGCTTGAAGTGCGCGGATTCAAAGTTTCGCACAGGCGCTGCGATCCCCGACTTCGCGCATCGACTTGTTTTCACTCTTCACCAAAGGTACTGTACTTGGTGGTCTACACGACTCCGTGTCCGGAGCCACTGGTGTCGGCTTGTTGGGAACAACTCCGTCACAACGCCGTGTTAACACCTCATCGAAGCATTTTGTGTTTCTAAGCGCTATTTTTTAGTTTAATCTTTAAAAATTCATAACTTGACTTGTGTATGTCGGATCTTTGTCATTTTGGTCTTGGTTTGTTTAGATAAATATTTCCTATTTTTCTAAACTGGTGTTGTGTCATTTTGTAGTGTTTTCATTAGGTTACTGTGTGTGTTGGTACAAATACTTTACACCTAGCACTCTGAAGTTACGCCTACTGCTCTGCCAAGCTACCAAGGGGGTAAGCAGGGGTTAGCTGAGGGTGATTCTCTTTTACCCTGACTAGAGTGAGGGTCCTTGCTTGAACAGGGGGTAACCTGATTGTCCACCAAAAACCCCATTTCTAACACATACGCACTGTAAAAATCAAGCTGAAGATGACTAAACTTTCTTGTAATCTGTATGTTTTGGATGGCAGAGGGGTACATTTGAGCCAGTATATCTGACCTCCTTGGATACGTAGCTGGATGAAAATGTCAAATAGACCATAAATAGAACTTTTAGAACATATGGTGATGGCATATCGGGCTAATTGGCTAAGAAGGTGCATGCAAACTGTAAATTAAGTCTGTATGCAAAGAATTTCTTTGAGACAAAAGGTTATGCCAGGTTGGTTCTAGTCCAGTAAAAGCCAATCATGTTGTCTGTTACTCACACAAACACATTATTTTTAAAAGCACTTCACCAGCAAAATTGGTGAAGTCAATTATTCCCATCCCTAGTGAGAACTCCCAGACTATGGCTTAATAGTAGCCAAGCCAAAGTGATAAATTCTAGTTTCTGTTAATTTCAACAAAGGAGCTAGATGTAACCAATGCATCTTACTTGATTACTGTGAAGAGTAATTGTCTTAATACATCATAAACTTCATCTGCACCAGTGCAGCAAGGGTGTCCATTCATATAATGAGAATGCCAAGCCTTGGTAGTCTTTTATAACATTTTATAGTTTTATTATTTTATCAGATCTTTACGTAGTAACTGTCTCTTACAGTTATGCATTTTCTAATTAATTTATTTGACTCTGTAATACTTGTTCAGATAAATACATAGTAGTTAAATGGTTTAAAATGATTACTTATACAAAACTATCAATGGAACCTAAGTAGGACTCTGATAGGTGCTTTAGCTTATGAGTAAAGTTAGCGATGGAAATTCAAAATTAAAAACTCAAAGTCTGATACCCACATTAAAGGTAAGTGCACAACAGCCTTTTAGGCAAGGTTTCCTCAACGAGTAAAAGTGGTACCAAAGTATCAGCAGTTTTGCATAGTAATACTTGCTACATGTTGTACTTTCATTTCCTATTCTGTTCTGTATAGAATAAATAGTATATGCATGTCCCTATGTGGATCCCTTTTGTTTGAGAGACTGACTTCTTAGAAAAGCAAGGTAGAGTTTATGACACTATGGTGGTCATTATGAGTTTGGCGGTCTTTTAGTAAGTGGTGGCGGCTGCCGAAAGACCGCCATGGAGGCCAAAATGAGACTGCTATATTACAAGTCACAAACGCAAAACTGCCAAACAACAGCCACAAATCTGACACCGCCAGGCTAAACGACGGTGGGAGAGAGGCAGTCCCAACACCCACACCGCCATATTATGTTTGACAAATCAGCATAGCAGTCTCTGCACGGGGGTGAATCATTGCGGTGAACCATTGGTGGTTCGCACCACAGTGCAACTACCCATTGGGTACTATTGCTGCCTATGGGGGGCTGAGGCCCATGACGAATGACACCAGTGGTGACGGTCTTGTGTGCGGCAGCCATCACTGCCACCATCTGGCCCCTACCTCACATATCTCCTGATGACCTCCACAACGTGGGCTGCTGTGGACTTCCTGACAGGTCTGTGGGACAACTGTAATGAGGAGGGAGTGTTGGAGACATGTGTATATTTGAGGTGTGTGCGTGTGTGTGCAGGTATTTTTGTGCATTGGTATGTGTGTGTAGGTGTGGGGGGGTGTTTGCGTGTGACAGAAATGCGTTTTCCCTGTCCTGGGGTGCGTAATGGCCAGGGTTTTAGTGGCGGGGCGACCCTGGTGGTGTGCAGTCTCGTAATCTGAGCGGCGGTGTCATGCTTCCTGCCGGCCTGGAGAAGGCAACCACCGGTCGCGGCGGTCCGCCCACCCTGGCGGGAATGGCGGCAGTGTGGCTGTTTCTCATAGGCCACACTGCCATGCTCATAATACATGAGTATTTACAAATACAAAAACAATGTTGACATGCACAGCTATAAAGAGATTTTCAGAAATTATCTTTGTGAAGAGTATAATAAATTAAGTTACATTGACAATACAAATATTACCATATTCTGCAATTATTCTATACATGTAGCCTTTTCTGGCTGTTTCCTTCGTCACAAGCACTATGTATTCAATTTTCATGGTTGGACATTTGTATGTCTTACGATATCACGGTATATAAACATTTTTCATGTTTATCTTTGTTTGCCTGATATTTCTTAAATTTGTTTTTAATCATTTAATGTGATATATTGGGTATATCATATTGAATCTTTCTGATTATATTTTTAAATGATACCTTGATGGAAATGTGTTTGCATGTCTATATCCTATACAACAGACAAGGACACAGAAATCACAAGTAGGGTGGCCTGCTCAAGAATGGTCTGCCTAGATTCATGCTCTTATTAACATGTGGTCCAAAACGGTATAGCCTCCATGGCCAACCTTGACTGTTGTTTCAATTAAATACCTTCCAACCTGCCTGGGGCT
Source organism: Pleurodeles waltl (assembly GCF_031143425.1). Classification (NCBI taxonomy): domain Eukaryota; kingdom Metazoa; phylum Chordata; class Amphibia; order Caudata; family Salamandridae; genus Pleurodeles; species Pleurodeles waltl. The sequence goes on along the minus strand of NC_090438.1, from coordinate 621,611,041 downwards.
ACACAACACTATAGTGCCCATCCCGTGACCACCTGTCCACCAAAGTGAAGACCTAACAACCTGACAGCTTACCCAGTGGTCTGACCAGAGTGGATGAATCAGGAAATGCTTGCACAGGCACAGAGGGACAGTTCAGGTACCATGTGACAGGCTGGTCCTCTTCTCTCCTCAGCACATTTTCACAGCAGCCCCCAATTATCATTCTGCCACTTGTAAAAGGCCAAAGCTAGCAGCGCTTGCTGAGGCTGCACCTTGGCAACCTCTCCCTTCTTTTTTTTAAGAGCAGGCTAGACCACAGAAGTCCTTGTGATTGGTGTGTCTACTCAAACCCTGCAAGAAGGAGGGGTCACAGGCTTGCACTTTAAAGTTTGGTCTAGGACAAGCCTACTATCTATTGCTTAAATAGGTGTGACTACTTGGATAATTCTGCCACTATCATATGCTTCTCTAAAAGTTTAAACCTCAGGAAACTGAGAATGGCTCAGCAAAGCAGTTATGCTTCCTATAATCACTCTATTTGTTGCTTCAAAAACAGTGGTCATTTTAAATCTTATCTATGCTAAGAAATGCTGACCTCCCAGGATGTGTGCATTTATCAGACTGAGGCCAATCCAGGCTTGCCTGGCCACATTGGTGACTCTAGACACAACTGAGATAATTTAACTTCCCAATGACTGCGACAATACATTCAAATGTCTGCTCTGCCAATTTTTGATCGCTATTGATCTACTTGCCTGGTAACCAAGTGTAACGCGTAATTCAGATTGGATTCTGATGAGGATGACTGAGAAATGGCTACCACATCCAAGGAAGGTGCCAGGCACAAAAATTACACCCCTAACCTAACGGAGGTAGCAATAAATTATAACAATACAGGCACCGTTTGAAAGCCCTGTAATTTGAATGTGTAATTTGAACAAGTGCACTTTAAATCCTAATGTGGTGAATTCCTTCAATTATTTACCAAGGCAGATTATAGAGTGGACATGTCTATGGGTCGCTCACCTCTTATTTTGGAGGGGGGGGTGCGCTGGGCTGAACCACTGTTTCTTCTGAGTGACTTTATAGAGACACTTCCAACTTGGAGCCCAAATTAATTCTTGACAGGCAGCCCATTTTTCTGCCTGAGCGATGGAGTAAATTACTCCATTGCCCTGACGGAGGTGCAGACCCCCAAATTAAAAAATGCCCACTGACCCACCAGACATTTCTGCATTGGCACAAACTGCCCTCACAACGGTTCCTGTCAAAGCATTGTAAGATTGACGGATGACTCTCTCAGCATGACCGAGCTGTATGGCAAACTTACAACAATTTTTTTTATTTTCAAAAAGAAAATCGCAAAGCTGGATCACTATAGAAGTGTTCACTCATGATGAGCAAGGCATTGAGCACTTTTCAATGCCCCTTACCATCCGGATTTTCCTAACGGTGGTGGGCATTGAAAATTGGCTGTATGTCTGTCCATCTAAATTAGGTGGGTGGACATATAGCCAAACCTCAAATGGCCCTTACCCTGCGGGGCTGTCAGAGGGGTTTGACATAAAGTAGTTTCCACCATCGTCAAACTTATGGCATGCCCGATACTAAATTGGGCGGGTGGACCATAATGTTGCAGGGAGGGAACTACATCACTGTTGTGATGGAGTGCTCTCTCCGCCAATATTTAAATCAGGTCCCAGGTATTGAGCCTTAAATCTTTCACCCTCCATTACAGGCTCAGACACCTCGACCTATGTCAGGATAAGAGCAACAATGGGGCTAATAACATATGAAACCAAAACAATTCTACAGTAGCCGCACAGCAATTCAATACCTTTCCAACCAAGCACTTTCCTACGGTCAAACATGCTACCCATCCATTAATGCACTTCCACGCCTTATGAAGAGTATGAAGCATTGTAAAAGTGTAACTACAATACAAGACAGTGATGTGGGAGCATCCAGGTTGGCTGGAGTTGACTTTGCAGCTGGAATATTAAATCCTATGTGTCAAACTACCCCGGCTAGCTAGCATACACAGACCTGGATAATGGATTTAGTGTTTGTCAAGATACATGGAGGTCAGTGGCTTAAATCGAGGTAATGCGGGCCAGCTTTTCATCAATACAGAGTGATGAAATGCATGTAACAGGCTGAGTCAATAAAGACATCAGCATTATTATCCTGCTGTGGAACTTCTGCTTGTCTCACAGTAGCAATTCTACTAAAAGGAATCTTTCTCTGGGGGAACACTGCATTGTGGAATTGCACATATTGGAGCAGTGGTGAAGTAAATATAAAGCAGGTGTTTTTCCATATCATCAGTACGACAAGATCCTCTTTGCTTCAGACTGCAGCCACCCTCTCACTTTAATCTTTGGCCTTGAAATCACGCGGTTCACAGCACAGTTCGTAATTTTAGCAAGCATGGGGCTTAAATCTTGTGGCAGCAGCAATGGTCTCTTTTGGGACACCACATGATTGCACGAGGACAACATGGTTGCACACCAGGATTGAAGCTTTGTATCAAATGGCCTGCACCTATTTACCCATATCTAGAGGTCACTATGTTTCTATGCAAATCTATCTGGCAAAGAAAGTGCAGAAACATTTAAAAAACATGGACACCCCAGTCTTTCTTCCCACTCGTCCTCTAGGTTTTTTCTGACTATAGTTGGCGTCTTCTATTTGTGAAGAAAAGGGAAGCATTAGGCACACAAGCAAGGCTTTTTTATACATTTTGTAACAAAATTTAAAAGCTGACTATAGCTCAGGCTTCTAAGCCTTTCCCAAAATGTGTTTATCTTATCTGAATTTAGTTTTCAGAGTCTCCAGATTCTCTTAAAACTATGAAAATGCTGTAGCTTTTTAAATAAAGATTCACATTGTCAGTGGGGCTAGTTTGTTAAGCTTCTTTGTGATCGAGTTAAGGTCTATCTTATGCAGAATATCTGTTGTAGCCTGAAACAAATGTGCATGATGTAATTGTCATTTTCAGTAGCACACACTGCAGTCATTTGGGCCCATATTTATACTCTGTTTGCGCTGAATTAGCGTTTTTTAATGCTAATTAAGCGCAAACATAACTCCATATTTATACTTTAGCGCTAGACATGTCTAGAGACAAAGGGCCAGATGTACGAAAAAACCAAATTGCGATTTGCAATTTGCGAGTCTCTGCGACTCGCAAATTGCAAGTCGCAATTTGGGATGCAGAAAGGTGTCTCAGACACCTTCTGCAAGTCGCTATGGGGTCGCAAAGACCCACCTCATTAATATTAATGAGGTGGGTCGCAAATTGCGGCCCCATAGCGACTATGGGCACTCGCTAACATGGAGGCCTGCTGACGTCAGCAGGCCTCCATGTTAGCGACCTGCTGCTCAATAAAGCAGGTTTTTTTTTTTTTTAAATGTAGCCCGTTTTCCCTAAGGGAAAACGAGCTGCATTTTAAAAAAATCCGAAACCTTTTGTTTCGGTTTTTTCAGGGCAGGGAGTGGTCCCTTGGACCACTCCCTGCCCTGAAAAACTATTTTTGGGTGCAATCACAAACTGGAAGGGGTCCCATGGGGACCCCTTCCAATTTGCGATTGTGTTACCATCCACTTGAAGTGGATGGTAACTGCGATGCCATTTGCGACCGCATATGCGGTCGCAAATGGTATTGCATACCATTGCGAGTCGCAAATAGGAAGGGAACACCCCTTCCTATTTGCGAGTCGCACATGCATACATTGCAAACCCACTTTTGCGAGTCGCAAACGGCGATTTTCGCCGTTTGCAACTCGCAAAAGGGTTGCTACATCTGGCCCAAAGTTATGGAGTTAACGTTATTTTCTGGAGGGGAAAACCTACCTTGCATCAATGAGATGCAAGGTAGGCGTTCCCGTCCAGAAAAGGACGATATGGACTTTGCTCCATATTTATCCCCGTGCTAAAATCCAGCACGGAGGGATGGGGGGTCTTAAATAATGGCGCTAAGCTTCCTGCGCACCATTATTTAACACCTGTGTATGGGCAGGCGTAAGGGGACCTGAAGGCATATTTCCATGGTCACAGACCGTGGAAATTGCCCACAGGTGTCCTTCCCTGGCCCCAGGGACACCCCCACCCACACCAGGAGGACACCTAAGGATGGGGGACCCATCCCAGGTAAGTCCAGGTGAGTATTTTTTTTTAATCTCCCAACACCACTCGGTGGCCCTGACTTGGGGCCTCCTGCATGGCGCTGGCCCCAATGGCATGGCCATTTGGATGGGGGGCATGGTGCCTGTCTTTACTAAGACAGGAGCTATGTCCATGGGGGTTGTGTGCCAGAAAATGGCACTACACTGCTTAGAGGCAATTTTTTTGCCTCTAAACAGGGTAGCGCCATAATGCGGTGCACAAGCCAGGGTTCCCCCAACGCCTCCCCAGCCCTGTTAGCGTCCTTTCCAAGGACACTAACAGGGCATTAGCGCCGGCTAGTGCCATTCCATAAATCTGGCACACGGCTGGCGTCTTAGAATGGTGCTAGCTGGTGCTATACTTTTTCACGCAAAACTGCACTAACGCAGTTTTGCGTGAAAATTTATAAATCTGCCCCTTGGTGTCTGGACAGTCATTCAAAGAAACATAAAGCTTAGATGTTGTAAAGTGCTTGCTTTGGAAGAATTGTATGAGTCTGTGCGGGCAAGAAAATTCATATGCATTGGGATGGGGTGAGCACTGACAGGCAAAGGAATAGAATAGAATGGAATAGAATAGAATATAGAATAGAAGAGCATTTATTTAGTGCACAAAATCTCAAAAAGAGGAGTGCTGGTGCTTATTAAACCACTTTACCAAAGGGAAAAGTGGAAAGTCATTTATTTGTTAAACAGGTGAGATTTTACCCCTTTTCGGAAGCTTTCATACATGACATTCCAAGTCCTGGTTGCCAAAAAAAGCAATGATCAGACACCTTGTCTGCTTCTTTTATATTTGTGTACTTTGCTGGATGTGTAAACTTTGATTGTAGGGAGAGCATGCTGGAGAAAACCAAGGAATCCTGATGGACATGTAATAACCGGATGCCATGCAATATAGAACTTTATGAGAGAGGCAGAACGTTTTCAAGAGACTTCTCAAGGCAATGTGTAGCCATTGCAATTGTTGTAAGTGGTTGGAAATGGATACACCTCTTTTTTAACCTTCAAATGGACCAGGTTCAGCATTTTGTAAAACTGCACTTTGTGTACAATGTGAAGTGGGATGGCCACCAACAGAAAGCCCAGCTTTTATATTATAAGTGCTGAGACCAGATCTGTTCTAGAGGATGCTGTGAGAAAAAAGAGGATCTTCTTGATGGCTGAGAGAAAGCAAAGGCTGGAAATCATAGAAAATTTCATGTGTTTTTCAAACCTGAATTTGGAATCAAACTTTATTTCCAGATTTCTGGTGTGTTTGACAGGAGATGGTAAAGTACCAAGGGAGGCAGGACACCAGCCCTTTATTTATATATTGTGATCTTCAGAAATAAGGACCTCCGTTTTGTCATCATTAAGCGCAGGGCATTTGTTTCTCATCCAGATGGCAATCTCCCCAAGGCAGGATGAAAATTTATGAAATGCAAAGTTTGTATTTCCGTACAGACTTAAGATCACCCGGGTGTCATTGGAATAACAATAAAAGTAAAAGCTGAAAGAATCAATCAACCTGGCCGCGGAAGCATTGACAGACTGAAAAGTGTCAGACTGATGGCCACAACCTGCGGTACATTTTAAGATTGAAAATTGGCCATTCAAACTGTCTGAGTGCAGACTTTTAGGAACAAGAAAAATCAGGTATGCACTATGTGCATGTACCGGGAGCTGTCATATGTTCCAGCAGTTTATCATGTGAGACAGCATCAAAAGCAACTGAAAGGTTTAACAAGACCAAAGCCGCCACACCTCACCATCCAGATTCATTTGGAGATCATTAATGGCCCTAACAAGGACGTTTTCGGTATTAAAGCCTTTTCTGAAACCCCAACTGAACTGGGTGAAAGAGCGAGTGTGTGTCCAAATGCTCATGAACTGGCTTTTTTTCAACTATAGAGTCTGTAAGTTTAGAGAGAAGTGGAGGAAGAGAAATGGGGCGTTAAAATGACCACACAGTGGGGTCAAGGGAGGATTTTGTCAATTCAGTGGGTTACTGCAGCCTTTATTCCATGAAATAGGCATGGTACGATTTAGGAGGGGTGAATTACAAAAATAATTCAGGGGTGGAATGGCTGCAGACGCAGAGGTAAATGAGGCGAGCACCTTGGTGAGCTGATTCACCACAGCTCTTCAAACAGGACCAGCACTTGGGATTATATGGCCACCCATCTTAATGTCATTGCTTTGTACTAGATTATGTTAGCTTCATGTGGATAGGGTATTGCACAGCTCTTGTGAAGGAGAGAGTGACAAAAAAAAAATCACAAAAAGAACATATGCACATAAGTAGTTCCCTTCAGTTCTAGAGGCTACTATGGCAGTGTGCTTTTTGAGGCCACAAAAGGGATTTTTGGAACTGATGTACAAAGCCATTTTGTGGTTGCAAAGCCTGCGATACACAAAATCAAGGGTTTGGGAAGTGAAATGGATGATGGTTATTAATGGATGATTGTAATGTAATAAACCCGATTTGAAATTGGTAACAGGTGATCGAATCTCAAAGTGGGCTTAGAGACCCATAACAAATGTTGTTTGGAAGAAAGGTAATTAAGGTGAACGTTCCAAACATGATTCGCTAAGAGATGTATCAATAATATACTGCATGAATACTGATGCTGTAGGTGGGATTGCAAACAACTATGGTTCAGAATTTTGTAAAGTGGCATAGGTTGGTTCCAAAATCTTCTTTTCTGTTCACAAAAGGACAGTGCGCAATTTGAAACCACTTTATGCAAACTGAAATTTCACAGGCCTTTTGTCTTTAGGCAATTGGTCAGGGCCCAGTAATTCACCACACAATGAAGTTTCAGAAAAGCCAAAAAAAAAGCAACCACTGGCAAAGCCAAGAAGCTGGTAGCCAATGCCAGACCTACTGTCTTTGCTAAGTTTGGTTTGCTGTTTTTCAGATCGCTAAGTACAAATATGTTGCTCCCTGCCTAAGAAAGTGGTACAGAAGCATTGAAAGATTTTAAACATCTGTAATTCGAGAAAGTCAAAAATTAAAACATGTATTGCCATTTCCAGCTGTGGCACACGCTGCATTCTTGATGATTTTTGTTTCACAGCGCACCTTTTGTTGCTGCTTTTAAAACCCAGAGAAATCTTTTTTTTTTTAATTAAGTTTCAAAATACTGGGGAAATCTCTCCTAATATATCAGGACTTACATTAATACCCTCATGGCACAGAGATCTTGACAAAACACTGTAATATTATTGTTTTTCAAATTCAACTTGAGAAATAATTGAATAACACAGTTAAAGAGACAAAAAGGGATTTGTGTTGTGTGCAAAAAGGAAATTAAAAACATTGAAACAGGACATAAAATTCCGTGCTCTACGAAACGCTTCGTGCTGCCTGTGGGCTATCTCTAGAAAAATATTGGATGCTTTTTACTCAGGTCCAATCAAGGTTGTGAAGAAATTTACAGTGAAAATGAACACAGGGAATGTTCTAGGAGGAACCAATCCTGAATGCCTGCCTCTTCTTTGTAGATTAATAGGTAAACAAATCAACAGTGCACCTGCTGTGCCTCGTAATTACATCATTCAAGCAATAGGGCCTGGGCTGCTCTGTTTAGCCGAATATAGGCAGTGAATGCCCAAGCCTTAAAATGAAGTATTGGGCTTAGATGAACAAGCTAGAATATGTCTCTACCAGATAATTTGTTATTGAATGTAAGTAACTTGCTCATCTGATCTAGTTACAGATTCATTACCTTAGAATAGATACCTAAGCTATACCATCTTCTGAGGTGAGCTGTGAACCAAGATCAGACTAAAAAAGTCCTGCAGGACCGAATGGCCAAAGTAGCCATCTCTACGGACCTGACTATCCAAGCAGTAGTGCTTTGCAAACGTGTGCAGGGACGCCCATGTAGCTTGCCTGGCAGACCTCCAGGACCGGAATTCTGCATGCCAAAGCAGTGGTTGCACCAGTTGCTCTGGTGGAATGAGCATGCAAACACTCAGGGGGTCGTTTTTTTTGGCAGAGCATAGCACATCTTGATGCAGAGGACAACCCATCAAGAGATGGTCCACTTCTGCACTGCCCGTCCTTTCTTTGCACCGACATAACCAACAAAGAGTTGATCATCCACCTGGAAGTCCTTGGTATGATTGAGGTAGAATGCCAATGCACTTTTTGGATTCAGGCGGTGGAGTCTCTTCTCTTCATAAGAAGGATGTGGGGGTGCGTAAAAAGTAGCCAAAGTGATGGATTGGCCTACATGAAATGGTGTGACCACTTTAAGGAGGAAAGAGACCATAGTACGGAGCACCATTTTGTCAGGATGGACAGAGAGAAATAGTGGCTTGGAAGAAAGAGATTGGAGCTCACTTACTCTGCGAGCAGAGGTGATGGCAATAAGAAAGGCTGTCTTTAAAGTGAGAAGTTGCAAGGGACAATTATGTAGTGGCTCAAACATAGCACACATACGTTACGTAAGTACCAGATTAAAATCCCAATGTGGCATTATGAATGGAGTAGGAGGAACATATGAGTGAGTCCCTTAAGAAACCTCTCAACGATGGGAGATATGAACAAGGATTGTTGATCTGGCAGTCTCAGAAAGGCAGAGAGGGCAGACAGGTAGCCCTTAAGGGTGCCCAAAGCAGAACCCTGCTTGGGAAGAGAGAGGATGAATAGTAAAACCTCAGACAAAGGTGCAGAAAGCGGATCAACAGACTTGTTGGTACACCATGCCACAAATTTGTTCCAACAGGCGTATACCGTTTTGCTGGAGGGATGCCTGGCTTCCAAGATCACATTGCAGGCTTCGGGCAGAAGGTCAAAACCTGTCAACTGCCGCCGCTCAATCTCCAAGCAAGTAGGCGGAGACTGGACAGGTTTGGGTGCAGAACCGTCCCCTCCTGTTGAGACAGAAGATCCTCTCGAAGGGGCAGTCTGATCAGAGGAATGATGGCCATGCTCAGAAGCTCAGGATACCATACTCTTTGTGCCCAGTCTGGATCCACAAGAATGACTCTGGCTCAGTCGTTCTTGATCTTCTTCAGAATTCTGTGGAAAATTTGTATTGGTGGAATGGCATAAAGGAGGTCTGAGTTCCACTCGAGACGAAAAGCGGTGCCAAGAGATTGCCGCCTTGGAAACTCCAAGGCACAAAACAGCTGACATTGTGCGTTCTCTGTGGAGGCAAACAGATCTAACCAAGGCTCTCCCCACTGCTGAAAGAGACCTTGCGTCACCTCCAAATGGAGATGCCATTCATGATCTACCATGCATCAACAACTGAGTTTGTCTTCTTTGGTGTTCAGAGAGCCCACCAGATGTTGAACCACCAGGGATATGCCCTGAAGTTCCAGCCATGTCCAGAGGTGTAGAGACTTCTGACAAAGGGTCCATGACCCCACTCCGCTCTGCTTGTTGCAGTACCACATGGCGGTGGTGTTGTCCGTGAACACTTGCACCGCTTTCCCTTTGAGAGAGGGAAGGATGGCTTTCAATGTAAGCCTGATCACCCTGAGCTCCAGAAGATTGATGTAGAGCCCAGAGTCTGCCGGAGACAAGACACCTCTGATCTCCGCCTCTCCTATGTGGCCGCCCCATCCCAGGAGTGACACATCTGTCACCACTGTGAGATCTGTTTAGGTTAGGGAAAAGGATCTGCCTCTGACCTAATCGCGATTTGAAAGCCACCACTTCAGATCTTGCGCAGTTCCTTCTGAGATCTGGACCATTGTGGAGAGAGTCCTCTGATGCTGTGCCCACTGGAACTTCAGGTACCACTGCAGAACCCTCATATGCCATCTAGCATGTGTCACCAAAAGGATGCAGGAGGCCATGAGGTCCAGCAGCCTCAGAGTCATTCTCACCGAAACCCAGGATAGCGGCTGAAACATTAGTCTCATAGCCTGATAATCCTGGACTCGCTTTTTGGGAGAATGGGCCCAAAACTACACTGTGCCCAGAACAGCTCCGATCAAAAAGGAGCATCTGAGAGAGAGTGAGGTGTGACTTCGCCATATTTATAGTGAACCCCAGTGAATGCAGATGGTACACCATAGTCTGGAGGTGGGAGACGACAGCCTGGGACAAGACCGCCTTCAACAGCCAGTCCTCAAGGTAGGGGAAGACTGAAACCCCGAGCTGCAACCACCGCCATAACTTTCATGAGCACCTGAGGGGTGCTGGTAAGGCCAAAGCGTAGCATGGTGAACTAAAAGTGCTTGTAACCTACCACGAATCGCAAGTAACGTCTGTGGGCAGGCATGATGGGAACATGAAAGGTGGCGTCCTGCAAGTCCAATGCTACCATCTAGTTTCCAGGGTCCAGGGTAGATAGGACCTGAGCCCAAATGAGCATTTTGAACTTCTCCTTTTTGAGGAACAGATTGAGGGAGCCGAGGTCCAGGATAGGGCAGAGGCCCTTGTCCTTTTTGGGCACCAGAAAGGAGCTGGAATACAAATCATGACCTTCTTCTGGCACAGGGACCCTCTCTATGGCTCCCTTGCCCAATAGAGCTGTAATTTCCTTGCAGAGAAGTGCCAGGTGATCCTCTGTTATCCGATCACAGGATGGTGGCATGGTCATAGGGATAGTCTTGAAGGGGAGGGAGTAGCCCCTTTGGACTATTTGCAAAACCCACCTGTCCGTAGTGCTGTTTTCCAGTGGGACAGGTGATGGTAGATCATGCTACCAACTGGTCCAGGATGGAGCAATGGACTAGGAAGGTTTGGAGACTGCAGTGGGGGCAGAGGTGGATTGGGTGGCCCCATGGCTTCCTGATCTACGAGCGTGTGGGTTCCTGCGTCCAGGGCCACACAGAAGCAGTGCAGCATGTGCAGCAGGGTGGCTGGATGGCAATGAACGTGGTTTGGTGTCCCTTCCTTAGCCATGAAAGGGGTGAAAAGTGGACTGTGGGGGGCGAAGAGCAGCTGCAAGGCCAAGGGTCCAAGCCATAGCCCGGGACTTCTTAACGCGCTCAAGGCTGAGTCTGCTTTGACTCTAAAGAGACGGCTGCCATCAAAGGGCATGTCCATGAGTGACTGTTGGACATCCCCAAAAAAGCCAGATGTTCTCAACCAGGCATGGCGCCACAAGGCCACTGTTGATGCAAACGATCTGCCCAGTGAGTCGGTTGTTTCTAGCCCCCAATGTATAGTGAACTTAGCTGCATCCTTCCTGCCAGCAGTAGCTTAGGAGAGTATGGTCTGGGTTTTCTCTGGGAAATGTGGCAGCATCTGTCAGACCGTATCCCATAGGGTATGAGAATAGCAGCCCAAAAGGCATGCAGTGTTTACAGAAAACAATGCCAGACTGGAGGAAGAGAATAGTTTCTTCCCAAGTTGATCCAGTCTCTTTGATTCCCTATCCAGGGGCCCAGATGGGAATATGCCTGAGGAAGAAGAAGCCTGGATGACATGGCTCTCAGGTGTAGCATGCTGGGTAATCAATTTAGGGTTGCTTGGCCCGGGCCAATGACGGCGGGCATTTGTCCTGTTCACAGAGCCTCTCTGCTGGATTTGGACCAGGAATCCAGAAGGACATTAGTGAGAGCTTCATTAAAAGGTAGGAGGGATTCTGAGGGAGAAGCCCCAGGCTGAAGCACCTCAGTCAAGAGGTTAGTCCTGACTGCCATAGAAGGTAGCTAAAGGCCAAGGGCCTCAGCGTCAGGAGAAGTATCCAGGCCACTAGCCTTTCCCAATTCCTGTGCCCAGTCCATTTCAGGGTCTTCAAGCTGAAATTCTAAAGGGTCCAGCGACTCCTCAATACTTTCCCAGCATCTGTACCCATAAGAATAAGAGTCATGATCCAACCTGGGGAATGTAGGCTCCGTTGAAGATGGAATTGGCGTCAAGTGATGTCGGTCCATCTCCGGGTCAGAGTTGGGTATCAGTATGGGCTCGATGTTGATCGTGGGCCCGTCCGACGTTGGAAGTGTAGGCATCTTTGCCGGTGCCATGGGAGGTCACATTGGCACGACCGCCGCCACCACGGATACGACAATGAATCCTGAGGGGCCTGCTATCAGTGCAGAACCGAAGGGGGCACCCTCCAGCCCCATGGAGCCCAAAAGCATCACAGAGGGGTCAGTTTGCCCAAATATGAGGCGCATGGCCTCACAGAATTCCTCAAGTTGGGCAGGGGTCGCTTTGGCTCTGGCTCTTGGGGCCGTGCAGAGTCAGACCGGAAACAGTCTCTGAAGATGGAGGCCTAAAGCGCTGACGTTTTACTCACGTCAAGCAACGGGACAAAGTTGAAGAACGTTTAGTTGTTTTCAACTTCTTCTTTTAGTGACTAGAATGTCCAAAGGACTTCGAATGGGACGAAGAAGAGTGATGATGACTCTGTGAGCGGTCTTGTGACCTCCCCTTTGACTGAGACCGGGAGCAACGTGAAGTTGAGCACCTGGCCACAATGAGCTTTAGGGACCACTCCCTCAAAAACCTTTGGGTTCATGGCTGGGCACTTGGAGCACAACTTCGGGTTGAGTTCGTGCTCCAAGCACCACAAACAAATGAAGTGCGGATCCATCATTTGGCAACAGTTATTACACAGCTTAAAACCGGTCTTCCATGACATTCTTTGATGCACCAAAAAAGTGTCAAGAATTCGATAAAACAGTCAAAGTCAGTCAAAATATTACAGAGGGGATCTGTGCGTAGGCTTGCATGGAAAAATAAGAACTGATGTCAGTGCGTCGGGGTGGCGCCTATGTACGGCCACAACATCATCATGGGAACCGCAACGCCAACAATGTACACAGAGTCGACCGACGCCACCTGACGGTGTGCAAGTGTGCTGCCTGAAGAAAAATCTCCACAGCCAGTCTGATGCCTGGTCAAAACTCACAGGTAAGGAATCTGTAAGTAGAAGTCTCTATCAGATGGCTCACATTCTCTTCATGTTCTGGACAAATGAAGGATCCAAGCTATTCTTTATTGTACATCTTTTGTCATCACAAATACAGAAATAAGTGTAATGTTTCAGTCAACTTTACCATCCAACATTTCAGAAACTCCTTCTATTGTCACAAATATGTTAACTTTCTAATCCAAGTTCGGTAAAGACGACAGAAAGGGAGTGAATAGGACATGGTCAATCTGTCAGGACAAGTTGTTGGACATGGAAGGCCCTCTGTCTCGTATCTTTGATTTGGCAGAATCAGCCAGGTAAAAAAAATATTCTATCAATGGCAAAGAACTAGCTATATAGATTAAGAGTACCTTTTGATTACTGGAGAATGCCAACTCAGCTATTACTCACGAAAGAAGGAAAGGTCTTCTGTTGAAATTAGACCCTGAGTTAGTGAATCTGCAACTTTGGATCCTGGTGTAAAGGCAGATGGTTTACTCTTTGGTGACTCTATCATCAAAGACTTGAGCAAGTATGTTACCACACTGGCTTCCTCGGACAAAGCTCAACAATCTTTAAAAAAGGTTTTTGCTCAACGTGTTTTTGCCATGGCTGGCGTAGGCAGGAGCTGCTTTACTGGCTGCGGCTGCAGAAAATAGAATTTTAGAGGCTCTAAAAGCTATGGCTACCATGACATCAGGCCGCAATTCTATCCCCAAAGAAGCAGAGGATTCTACAGTGGGGGACCATGAACTCACGGAGGTGCAACCAACAGACAGGTCCTCTTTTTGGCCTTCTTTCTGTAGGGTGTTTTTTAAAGGTTTTTCCTCATCAAATGGCAAACCATTACATCAGACCCATGAGAGTTGAATGCTGTTCAAGGGTACTCATTAGAACTCTATACAACTCTTTTTCAGCCTCATTGCCCTGCTCGCTTAAGGTTCTCACACAAAATGACTTCTTTAGTAACAGAAGAAATTCTAAAACTTGTTAAAAAAAAATAAGCAATTCAAGAGCCTCTTCTGCCCCCCATGGGCTTTTTAAGTTCCCTTCTCTTGGGTCAAAAGTAAACACAAAAAGATGAGACCTGTTATAAACTTAAGGAATTTCAATAATTCACCATCATTTCAAGATGAAAACTTTCATCCATCTCAGGAATTCATTATTGCATGTATGACTGTATGGTTTGGTGAGATTTACAAAGTCTATACTTAACTATTCCTGTCCATCACAGAAGCTGCAGGAAATATATTCATTTTCAGTGGCAAAAGGAAGCCCACCAGTTTTTTCCCTTCCATTCAGTCTATCTGTGGCACGTTGGTGCTTTACAAAGGTTATGAAACCGGTGGTAGCCCATCTCAGATCTCAGGGAATTAGATTAATAATCTACCTCAAAGACATTCTCTTAATGGGTCGAAATCTGCTCTTTCCCCAGTCTTAGATCCAGATTACCCGCTATTTTCTGCAGGATTTAGGTTTCCTCATCAGCAAAGAGAGATTTATTCTTTCTCATTTCAAACAAATGGAATTTCTGGGGTTCCTCCTCAATTCAGAAAGTGCAATTCTTCATTTACCCCATTTCAAGAGGAAGGTGATAAAATCAGAAATAATTCAAATGCTACAGACAACTTCCATATCTCTCAGGGCTCTTGCAAGGATTGTAGGTCTTCTATCTTTGTTGATCCATGCCATTTTTCTAAGGCCTCTTTATTATCAAGCTCTCCAGAGGTAAAAAATGTGTCATCTGTGCAAGGGCCTAGCTTATTCCAACTCTCACTTTGGATCCTGATTCTCAAATGGAACCTCAACGGTGGATCGACCATTTAGATGCTTGAAATGGCAGAAACATTTTCACTTCGGCCCCAGATCTTGTCTTAGAATCAGATGCAAGCCTGACAGGTTGGGGCGCCCGGTGTGATCAGATCTCGACTGGAGGTACATGGCTTTTCCGGAGTCAAAAATGCACATAAATTGTTTAGAGATGCTTGCAGGCTCTTTGCGATCCAAAGCTTTGTAAAAAGCAAAGTGAAATTTTCAATTCTTCTCCAGATGGACAATCTCACAGCAGTGAAATATATCAATGATCTTGGAGGTACAAAATCCAAACCTCTTGCAGAACTGGCAAAAAGTTTCTGGGAGTTCTGTCTCAATCATAAAATCTGGGTTTTTAGCAGAATATCTTCTGGTAGTTTTCAATCCAGATGCAGATTGGCGCTCACAATATTTACACTGTTCAAGTGACTGGCGACTTCGTCCCTCTAATTTTACCATTCTTTGTCACGCATAGAGTTCTCTCCACATAGATCTCTTTGCTTCCAGACTGCACTCTCATCTTCCAAATGTGTTAACCCTTGCAATGGATGGACTAGCTTTTTCTTGTAAGCAATAAAGTGCTAGCTCAAGTAATAAGGCAGAAAGCCTTTTGACAATCTCAGATACGGTATCCTCCCCTCCTGGAACTCATAGTGGATTACCCAATGTTGTTACAGACCTTCTCCAATCTCCTTTTAGACACGAATGGTCACAAACACAATCTAATCCTGAACAATATCCCCACTCTTTCTGCAACGAGGGTAGCAGGACTTCCCAACCTAATCCAGGCATTTCACCAGAAGTTGCAGAGTCTATCAGTAAATCCTGGGTTCTAGGTACAGTCTCTGAAAGGCCCATCCGAGGTGCTATCATGGCTTTCAGAGCTGCCCACTGGACTCAGAGTGTGGAAACTGCCAATCCCAAATCGAAATAATTTTTGAAGAATAGAAATACCTATCTAAGCCCACAAAAACGGGGATCTAAGTTTCAATTGATGCACTAAGAAGAAAAGAAGGCACAGTGACAGCTGCAGATTTGTAAGCAAGATTTCTGAACAGAATCAGCCAAGGGGACAATAGCACTTGATGCTGGCGCCACCTCCTTTCAACCACCAAGCCTAGAGATGAAGATGCTGACAGGAAAACTAAGAGGGAAAAGGACTGTGAGGGGAGTGAGAATTGTGGAGAAAATACCCTTTCTGGACTCAAAGCCATATGAGTCAACAAACGAATCACCTATTTAAGGTCAAAAGGAAATTACTAAGATCTTCTCTCCTTTCTCCAAACAAAGCTGAACTAACTGCTTGGCCATCAGAGGGAAGCAGAAGAGTAGGCCACAGGTGGGGCCACAGCATGCACCACCCAGAGCTTCCACTTCTATGAATTGGGTAGGAAGCAAGGAAGTACAGCATTGCTGGTGCTGATGAATATGTCCATACTGGGAACACAAAGCTTTTTCCCCCGTCTGCAAAGATGGGGTGAGTCAGAATTAAAATGTTGGATGGATAACCCACACTCCCGCCGAGATGATCCTGGAGAAATCAATGGAATAGTACACTGCAAGGTATCCATATTGAAATGTACTTTCTTGATGAAGCAATTCAGACCCTGAACACTGGTAATCACTCAATGCTCTCCATCTTTCTAGCTGGGAGCACAGGCAAGATAATTCTTACACAAATGTCTGCTGAGCGAACTGATGGGAACGGGTACCATATTTTACATCCAAATGAAGTCCAAGACTACTTGAAGTAAAGCTTGCCAAAGGGCAGGTATGCTGGCCAGGCTGTGTGAACTACTCCAAACCCTGCTACAGAGTCTAACAGAGATCCTCACAGGATAGATAAAATTGAGGGCCCAAGCACCTCTGATGGAATCCCCACAGATGCAATGGAAGATGTCCTTCACCAGAACCGTGGGCGGGGGAATGGCCTATTCATGGGTACTACTTGTCCTTTACAGAGGAGGAGGAAGATCATTGGACTACCTGAAGACAGAAGTTAACCACAACTTGCAGGAGCAAGGGCACATCCGAGATGATGCCTGCAATAAGATCAACAAAGACACTTCATTAATTTAGGCTGGGTCTTGGAAACCTGGACATGCTTCTGATTTTTAAAAGTGTACCGTAGCAGATCTTCCAGTTGTACCCCTAACAGAGAAGATCCCATATATAACATCTGGATAAAATATTCCTTCTGGGTCCATCAACCTTACAATTCTGAAAGTGATCCTGGCACGCAGCTGCTAATCTGAAAGGTCATATCAGACATAAACGTGGCCTGTAATTCCATAGCCACCAGCTGGGCAGTCCAATCCTCCCAGACTGTAATTCTGTAAACTGAACCTTGTGGAAAAAAATCTAAACAGGGACTGTGTGGAATATACAGAATAAATGTCCACTCTGGTGGCAAGATTGAAGCCAGAGTAGCTCTTCTTAAGGGCTGCTCAGCCCATCCATCCATCAGATCAACTACAATGACCTAATCATTACCACAGACAAGTGCCCAGACAGAGTGACTAACATGGGATCTGAGCTAATAGTAGAGGGAAGGTGCAGTTCATTCTCAGCCAAAGGATACTGTCTGGAAGGAAATCTAGGCAAATATGCTTTCTCATATACACCCACTCCTGCGAGTGAAGACCCCAGACCATATGATTTACTGCTTAACAGAGAGGGGAGTCAACCTGAACTGTTGGAACATAGCCGAACTCGTACTGGGCAAATCTTCCTACACAGGCAGCTAAAGGTTATCTGCCAAATACTTTACACTTTAAAGAATGCAAACATACAACCTTGCCTTGTGCCCCCCAGGGTAGGACCATGATCAGGAACTTCATTGTCATACTTTGGGGAAGGCAAGAATGCAAAAGAATAGGAAACATTGTAAGAGAGCAAGGATGAGCAGGGATGTCAGCTATCAAATGTTCTCCCACAGCCTCATCCCTGGATCATTGAAAGGCCTCAGTTAGGGAAACAATAAAAGCCTGTATCTGCTCCTGGAGGATAGGGGTAGGATCAGGCTCCACCATCTTCCTGTGTCACCACCACTATCTCTCTCATCCTAAGAGAAAAGGTGTTTCTTGGATGAGTGTTTTTTATAGTCAACCTTACTCAGCTACAACAGAAACAAATACAGATTTAACAAATCAGAGCAATAAATACTCTGTCCCCCAGGACCTCACACATCTAAAACACAGCCTGCAACTGGGGGAGCAGTAGAGAATGGCATCACACCATTATGTACAGCAGCAAGAATGTGGTTTCCAGCCAGGCAGCAGAGGGACTTGAGCCATTAACCATCAGACTTGAGAGACTTAGATATACTACTCACAGTCAGTAATATAAATTTCAGATTTTCTAGTGATGGGGAGGAATGTCACTCTAGCATCCAACATCTGTTTCATGAAAAATAGAGAGGAAATTCAGAGGCTTGTTTATAACAGGCCAGAAGAAGTCCCGACAATACCAGAGAAAGACTGCTAAATTGGGCTCTGCATACCAACACAAAGGGACCACAAACTGCATCCAATACAGGTCTATAATTGCCAAAATGGATTTGCCCACAATCGGAGAGAACTGGAGGTCACAGCCAGAGGTGACTCCATGAAGATCTGAGACTTGATGTGCTACTAAAGCCAATCTGTGGCATTCGATCTGCCGCCTATCCCGCTTAAAAGCTGTGCTCCCAATAACATTTATCTGAGGCCGAATCCCACTGAATAATCATCTGCATTAACAGCTTGGACCCTGGAACAGCGCCCAGATGCTCCCTGGAGCTGGACCAAAATACTTTTTTTTTTTTAAATAGACAAACCTAGCCAAATAGGGTTCCCAGCTTTCTGAAACAGGCCTGAAACTACATCACAGGACCTGGCTCTGTCACGTCCTTGATACAGTGCCTTATGGACCAGATGAAAATGTGATATGTTGAGGTCCTCTCCTCCATTTGGTTTCAGGTAAGATGGAAGGGCCTGAGGAAGGAAGGATAAGGGAGGGGAGGAGGGATTATTTTTTTCTCAAAGTTAAAGATTTTAGATACTGTAATATTTTATTTCATTTGTTCTTGGTTAGAAATATTTATAATTAATTTATATTTTACATTCAAATATTTCTAATAATTATCCAAAGAACAATAAACTTAAAAACATGTTCCTATATTTTCCCATGGTGATTTCTCCACCACAGTGGCATAGATCTCAACTGAATAAATATACATAGGTACGGTTACCTTTGTGAATAGACCTCAATGTGTATACCTCCTATCAAATGAATACATCTCAGCGTAATTTTCAATCGGGATCCTTCAAAGCTTTCATAATGTCCAAGAACTCACTTGGACCATAAAAGTGATAAACACATTGAACTCATACCGTGAATGGTTGATTCAATATTGATTTCACATACAGGTATTGGAGATAATTCCTATTAGCATGAAGGCTGCTTGGTTACTCCACGATGTCCCAGATGAGAGCTAAGGTCAAGGGCACATCAAATGTCCAGGAATAGTTTGACACCCTGTTGTGATCTTTACCAAACTGTAAAATAAGCATAGAAGGCAAGCCAGGAAATCTTGATGTGAAGCAGGAATTCTTTATTGAAGGACATCTGCACGAGAGACCTCCTCCACAGCATTCTTTGTGTGGATTTCTGTCCTTTTCCACCAACTTCACCTTTATGGGGCCCAGAGACAGGTTAGGCACAACTTGGCAGGCAGGACTCTCAGCAGAAAGCCCAGGTGCTGGCAGAGAGAAGTCTTTGATGTCCCTGAGTCTTCAACAATAGGAGGTAAGATCAGTTCAAGCCCTTGAACATTCCTCACCAGTGGAAAGTTACACAAATCAGTTTTTGTCCTCTCTCAGGCAGAAGCAGCTACTGCAGGCCAGCCCAGCAAACCACAGTTACATGCAAAGGAGCAGTATTCCTCCCCCAGCTTCCAGCTCTTCTCCTTGGCAGAAGATTCTCTTGGTTCCAGGGGGTTTGGGTGCTCTTCTTATGCCATTTTCTGCCTTTGATGTAGGCCTACTTTAAAGAGAAGTCTCTGTTGTTTACAAGATCCTGCTTTTCACAGGCCAGGCCCCAGACACACACCAAGGGGTTGGAGATCCGCATTGTGTGAGGGCAGACACAGCCCTTTCAAGTGTAAGTGACCACTCCTCCCCCCAGCCCACATGGCCCACCAGGATATGCAGGCTACACCTCAGCTCCCTTTGTGTCACTGTCTAGAGGAGAGGTCCAAACAGCTCAACTGTCGAACTGACTCAGACAGGGAATCCGCAAACCAGCAGAGTCACAGAACAGTTTAAGTGAGAAAATGCCTACTTTCTAAAAGTGTCATTTCCAAACACACAACCTAAAAAACAACTTCACTAAAATATGTATTTTTAAATTGTGAGTTCAGAAACCGCAAACTCCACATGTATATCTGCTCCCAAAGGGAATCTACTTACTAGTAAATCAAATAGGCCAATCATGGATAAGCCAATGTACATATACAATTTGTACAGGGAACATTTACACTTTAGCACTGGTCAGTGGTAAAGTGTCCAGAACAAATAAAAACAACAAAAACAGAGTGCAGCATACAGAAACAACCTGGGAAGTAGAGGCAAAATGTTAGGGGAGACCATGTCAATGAAGCCAAGTCTAACAGCTCCACAGTCAAAAAACATTTTAACAGGTGCATCATTTACCATGACCATTTCTAAAGGACTTTCTCTTGAAGATTCATTAACCTGAAGAATGCTGCCTCCATTCTTCACGCTTTCTTCATGAATATTAACTTCTCTTACCTTTTTCACATTTTTAGATGACCTGCAACATTTTGTAAAGTAGCCTTTCCGACCATACATTTTATCTGAATCTTTACACCCAGGACAATCCTTAAAATCAGCTACATGCACAGTATTACCACAACGATTTTTTTTTACTAGAGACGCTCTCAGTGTAGAACCCGTGGTCAAGTTAATTTTTGTTGGGTGATCTACAATCACTTTCACAGAATCACTATCATGCCTGTTAGAGGAGGTATTCTTGCGTATTATTTCTACACATGCTTTTGAATGTTCATGCATTTTCACAAGAGAAAGTAATTCCTGCAGCAAAGGATTGTCCATTTACCACCAAGCTGTCTCTTGTTTTGTCTAAAACCCACCATTAGTTGGTCCCTTAATCTCTTTTCCAGAGTTGCACCAAAATTGCATGTAGAAGCTGATCTGTGTAACACTGTGATGTGCTGCTCCACAGATTCTTCCTGATATTTCATTCTCCTCCCAAAATGATATATTTCAAGTAGTGTACTGATTTTGGGAAGATAATGCAAGTCTAACTTTTTTATAAAATGTCATATTCATTTAACCCTGACGAATCACTCTCAGACAGATCAGGAAGATGCTCAAACACTTCCTGTCCCTCTGAACCTAGGCAATGTATCAGAGTCTTTCTCTCAGCATGGAGAGATGTCCCACATGCATAATGACCAAATACTTTCTTCTATTCTAACCAAGGCAAAGGTGGGTCACCTGGAGATGATAGAAAGAAAGGAGGTGTAGTAACAATTTGCATGGTTTATAAATGTCCGGAAAATAAAATGCAATCTAAACATGCTAATTGCTAAGATTAGCCAAAGGTTGTCTTTATAGTGTTAATTGACACTTTGCTGAATAGATTCTAAAGGAAGAAAAACATGCCCATCGCTGCAATATTAACCAGATGATGGCACTGTTGCATTAATTAGCAACAGAAGTATTGCCAGCAAACCAAAGCGTATTTGATATAATATTCAATCCCTGTGCGCAATTATTTCATAGATGTTCACATCAGCGAGATAATTGTTCGAAGCTATGCACATCAGCTAATACATTTTCCTGCTGTGCGCATTGAACCCGTAGCTGTGCGTATCAGTGATCAGAATGCTCCACGGGTGTCCCTGTTGCTAGGACATGGTGGCTGCACTGTGCGCTGTTTGAAGCTGTGTGCATCAGCGCATACATTTTCCTGCTGTGCACATTGAATCCATAACTGTGCGCATCAGAGATCAGATTACTCCATGGGATTCCGTTGCTAGGACACGCTGACGCTGGCTGCACTGTGCGATCCCTTACATCACTACGCACGTGCTTTGCCTGCATTGTTGACCGCCTCTTCAGTTTATCATACTCAGGTGCACAGCTCTTCACACACCGCTTTTAAGTAATAACTGCACCAGTAAGACAGGTTGCGAAAAAGTGGCGCTAGGAAGCTGTTCTTCTTGCTCAGAAGTCGTGAGGTGCTGCACGAGGAGAGTCTGTCAAAGTCAAGTGCGCTTTAATTTCAAACAAATGACACAAGCCAAAGAGCAATTTGAATGGCTTGCACAGAAGTAAAATAAAATAAAGTAAAAAAAGTAAATACAAATATTACGTCGTAACTAAAAGAGTTTTATAAATGTTTAAGTATTCAATGCTTGCAGAACAGAAGTGCCCAGTGAAAACAAATCACCAATCCAAATGCAGAAGTAGAGTTGATGTCCACAGTAATTCTTGAAGCGAAGTACTCTCTTTGAAGATTTGAAGAAGGTGAAATAGTAGAGTAGATAGGCATTTTAATGTTGAGGTCTCTCTCAGTAGTTCAATAGAAGTCCAGGTATGTAAGGGCTTGTTTCCATGATTGTCGCCAAATGTAAAAGGAGCATAGAAGGCAGGCCAGGAAATCTTGATATAAAGCAGGAATTCTTTATTGAAGTACATCTGCAGGAGAGACCTCATCCACAGCCAACAACAGATGAACTGCTTCTCAGTCTCCCATTGTGACAATCATGCATTCTAAACAAGTAACATCACAGCATGGTAACTAGGGTTCTACATCATAACTTGGACACAGAATCATGCTCAGAACATGGTAACTGGGGTTCTACATCATAACTTGGATACAGAATCATGCTCCTTCACCCCTAGATACAGAACACCACACAAACCTTCTGTGACTCCAGACTGATGTTGTAAATTGGTGGAAATGTGAATACAATAAATGTTTTAAAAGTATTAAAAGACTCACTTTTCCTTCTGGTTTCAAACTTTTTTGTTACCATAATCAAAACAATATGAACTGGCACCTACTACAGCTTGAATGGTGGGGTTGGGGGGAAGATGTTTAAACACGTAACTCTCAACAGATAGCTCTTTGGCAACCACATATGTGGCTATCAATGGTTATCAACTCCATGTTGTGCACAGGTACTCTTTCTGGTGAATGGTAGGGTGAACGTTAGCACAATGGAGCTCCTCCATCTCTTATCAGATTCTTCTACATGGTGCCCTGCTTACCAGTGCATCATAACTCATACAGATCTTTTATCCCTGGACCATTCTCCACAACCTTTATCGATCTATCGTGGTCCACAGCCGCAATGCGTCTTTTTATAGCTCTGCACCCTAGAAACAACTCACTAGCCAGAGTTTCAGACACAGGCTTCTTCAGAGGGCCCGTTCTTCAACCATGAATGGAGGATGTACCTCCATCTTGGATTCTCTACATTATGCTGTGGTGGAGCAGCTGCTCTCCATCTATCAGTATTGACTGCAGACCACACCACAGGTGCCCTTCTGCAGTCTGCTACTGCATGTCCCATCTCCATCCACAGAGTTATTCAGTCACAGAACTGCACCAGGGACCATTTGTGGTGAGGCTTGATCAGGGCAGCTCCATGGAGGTAAAAGGAGATGCTGTCATCTTTGAGCCCACTTATCTTGAGTAGTAACAAGGTAAACCTGGCCACATATGACCACCTCTAGACAGGTTTCTCAAATACTTATCAGGTATCAAATCATGACACAATTGAGTCTCATGAAATGGAAGCTTGTCTATGTCTAGAAGGATTTGTGCCTATAGAAAGGACATTCATAATTTAGACTTATAAATGTTAGGGTTGTTTACATGTTTCATACCAGTCTGCCAGCACCTTAAATGTTAATTTAATCAGATTATTCTTTATCACAGGGATGATGGTTATAAAGAAGAAGCCGCTGCATTTAGATTTTGAAGCCCAGCTGTGTGGAGAATATACACACCGAAGTGAAAGCCAAGGGGAACTGAGGAATACACAGAACTGGAAAAGAATTATTGCCACAAAATATTATAATGTTGACCTTGGCTGTGCGGGCTTGTAAACTGCGTGAGTTTAACTGGCAAGTGTACACAGAGAAGTGACCTAACCTTTCCCTGCTGAGAGGGAACGAGGACATCCGGAATGGGAGCTCACCACTGTGCTTCGATCAGTAGTTACTAGGATCCAGTGTTGTCTCATTATTTACACACTGGGGTTTGGGCAAGTCTCTTTATTTCATGGTGACTCAGAAAAGAGAGCAGTGATGCGTGGGCACTGAACGTATTCTAACAGTTCAGCGCTATATCTATGACTAGAACCAGTCCAAAACCCCAGAGACAAATATGGGAAAATCTACTGAATTTTTTTTTACAAATCTGCGGGAAATAGGTGCAATATCTGCGGTAAAAACCATGATAAAAGGCATATTGTTTCTCACACAAATGGCAAAAATAATGGGTAAAGTATGTCATTCCCCACACACTATATTTATTTTACCATTGTTTAACATACAGCAAGTTAAGTGAAATATGAACACATACACATACAAATATGTAGGCACACATTGCTTTTCAACTACGATTTATGAATGCTGATGTCACGATCTCCGTTTCCCTCCCATATTCCTTGCTATATACATTTCTCAGAAGCATTTCCGTGTCATGATGCCATGGTGCCTGCATCTTCACAAACCTTTTCTAAGGCTAGCCTCTGCGTGTCAGTGCACATATGCCCACTGCTTTGAGTTTGAGTAACAGGAGAAAGAGTCATTGTGACTTGCCCTACATAGACTCCATGCAAGTGTTCACTCCATAGCCCAGTCTGCAACTTAGCTCAGTTGCTATTAAAATTAATGAGTACATCGTTTTGTCTGCAGGTTTGCTAGTCTATGTTAATACCAAGTGTTTAATTTGTAAAAGAATACGTGCAGGTGCCCAATGTTTTGCTCAGAAGCCCACAGTCAACCCTGAGAGAGCGTAGTTTATATAACCTATATTAGAGCAAAATATCTATATCTATATTAATATGTGACGATATTGCATACAAAACTATAATAATAGCGATTTTGCTTAAACGCGCACCTGAATTGTGACCACGGTAAATGGCCACCAATGTATACGCAAACTAATAATGATGAATAAAATGTTTATGGTATGATTAATTAAGCTTAACATTCATAATCTTTATAGGCCTTAAGTTAGCGTGAGCTGCAAAATTTAGCTGCCGAGCTCTCATATTAAATGCATTTTTCTGTTTTCCAGTGTGCTGACTCGCAAAGGCCCATGACCCTGCAAATGTTCTTTTTCTTCAACTTGGAAGACGAATGTATCTATGTTAATTCCGTTCCCAAGCGCGTATTCGGTGCCTTGGTTTAAAAAGTATGAGCAAATTGAAACAAATGTAGATTAATGAACTGTACAAGGTCACTTAGACCAATGGACAATGAATCTGCTGACCCAAAAGACGTGCCAAAGAGTGAAGTAACACCGGACGTGCCATCTCCGAAGACGTCAATTATGAAGACCAATCAAAGAACCATGATTTAATGTGGGGTGACAATTGGGATTACCAAATGCTAAATTTGATAGGTTCAAGATAGTGGGGTATAGTAAGTGTCCAATAGAATTTTGGGGGAATGTACTATGAAAAAGGGATAAAAACCCATGTCACAGAAGGGTCATCAGAATTAGGTAGGGAATGGTATTGATTTTATCCAGAAACTCTGTCACTCTGTTTGGTGACTTTGAGACTTATTAAAACCATCCTCACCCATAGACGGCCCATTTACTCTTTTCCTCCTTAAGAGGGAAGTGCCCCTTATGCCCTTTAGTTGAACTTTGATTGATGGCGTTTTGACTGATGACCTGAAGACGAAGACTGAACCTGTGCGCTGACCTAATCTTTGGAGGGTAATTATGACAATGCAGTTTGTAATTTGTCTGTTTGCTTTTCCTTTCTAGGTACCAACTGCTTAATTTTGACAGAGACCATAGCTAGATGTTTTCCAAATTGGTGTTCTAAATTGTTTTGCATGAAGCCCAACATGCCAATGCTAGTTAGTGGTTAGGACAGGTGATCACTAAATTGACGAAAATACACAAACGACTGACGTTATGCTATGTTGAACTGATGCCTATTTGACCCTTTGCTGTATTCAGATCTATGTTTGTGGCGTGTTATACTCTGATGTTTATGATTCTTGCCTTATTGAAATCTTACCAAAGTTGCCATATCGTAACTATGCTGTTGTGTTTCTTGGCTTTGAGATTGACGCACCTAACTTTAGATTGTAACTAATAGGGAATAAACTTCATAAAATTCTATCAAAGGTGTGGTTATTCATGGCTGAAAGGTCATGGTTGCGTCGTCAATTTGATTAATGACTTTGACCAAAGTGAAATGTATTGTGGTGATAAATATTGATGACATTATTGATATATTGATTGACATATTGATCAGCTATCTCGTCCTACGGTGTCTCTCAACTGGGTCAAAAGATTCATTGGCAGTTCTGGTAGCAGAGCGACGGTTTGGCCCTTTGGGGCCCTAGGACGGAGAATCATTGTTTAAATCATTGTTTAAATTGTTTTTCTGTGATAATGCAAATCGGAGGTATGAAGGGTTTCTAAGTTCACCATGACTTTCCCGGGATCTCGGAGCCTGCCATTGTGAGATGGGAATGTTCTCGGCGTCATAATGTGTGTGGTACAGGGTTTTGCGCTTGCTTAGCTTATGCCTTTTTTGCAGGTGATTGTGAAATTTGTGTGTATCTAGGCCAGGTAAAATATTGTTTATTAGGAGTAGGCGTGCTCCGCGGTATGAGAATAGGGAATTCGGCGTACTTCACATGAGTGTGGTGCTTTATGCTCAAAATTATCCACGTGGTTGGTTTTTTATGTACGGACCCATCGTGGTCTAAGACTCCTGAGTATATTGACAAGTGTAGGAGACACTTGGGTTTATGTTGTAATCTGTGCTGTTTAGTAGGTCAATCGGGCGTGATTGACAAGTCGAGTTTGAGTCAAAGAATATGTGTGAAACCTTCGATGGAAATTTGGCAAGCTCTAAAGTGCACTAGGGCGAACCATTGACAAGTCGAGAGTAGAATTTGCGGGTCGAATTCTGCTTGCATATGCGGGGACGGAGAAAGAGAGAGTAGCGGCCGAGGCTTCAGGTGAAATCTCTGTAAAGTTCTGAAGCAAATGTGTTACCCTTCCTGTAGTAAACCGACAGATTTGTGTTGTTATTAAAGGTGCTCGCAAAAACTTTGCATTAGGTTGTGTGGATTCAGTGAGGGGCAGACGAGCCGCAAGACTTTGTGAGCTGCAGTGTGTGAGTGTGACGTCAGTGGTACCGCACTGAGATAGGTAGGTTGTCGAGAGGGGTCGCGCACGGATTGGCTGCCGTCCGTGAAATACAATAGGTTGAGAAAGGTGGGTGAAGAGTGTCCTGGGAATTAAAGTCACTTTCTGATTAAATACAAATAAGAGAAAACGCAAAGATGAATTTTGTCAAGGCTTTTAAGAGTGCTCTGAAAGGAGACGTGTATATTATGGCAACTGATGGGGAGCCTACACCACCTGAGGGTACTCCAGCTTACATGGTTATGGAGGAGAAGGGTGTTGCGCCTTGTTTATGGATGAAACAGTGGCGCAAATTAACAGAGAAAGAGGGATGTTTAGCGTTCCCAGAACATGGGACATTTAATCCAAAGGTGCTAGAGAACTTAAGGTGGATGCTAAGTACACAAAAACCACCTCCGAGGCCAGCTCAATATGAGGCTTTAGCGATTTGGGACTTAATGGCTCTTAAACATAGACAAGAGAGGTTCCAGAGAAGGCTAAAAAGGGCAGAAAAATCCTATGCAGAAGCTAGGTGGGATAACGAGAACAAAATGTGGAGACGGGGAATTGTTGACGGATTAAAATTGTTCCCAGCAATAGCTCAGGGAGAAGAGTCACAGGGAAAGAAAGCCTCCTGTAAAATAGATAAGGACTCTAGTAAGTCTAAAGAGAATAAGAGACCTTGGGAAGAGGAAGACGATTCAGCCGATGAGGAATTAATGGACCGATTATTACATGATCGCCCGCCACCTTATGCGGTGAGCGACAGTGTTCAAGCACTAGCATGGGTCCTGGGAACCAGACGCAGGAGAAGGGAGTTACTGATACGGTACAGACTAGTGATACGACTTCGATACAGAATGGTGTCAGTGTACCCACTGCGCCAGACATGCAGATACAGTGGCAACCTCCACCGCAGATACAGAGAATCTATCCAGACGTCCCAGTACTTGAGACTACTACAAATCTGATAGTGCAGCCAGACCCGATATATACAAAATCAAGGTTAGTGCAGATTGAGTCAACTCCGAAATTGCTGTCCCAGCCGCAACCACAATTGATACCAGGGTACAACCCAGTAGCTGGTCCTCCATTAGTACCTGTTCCGGGTACTTTGGAACACACCTATGGAGTTACTGCTCCACGGAGTTTGGGACCAGGTCAGGCACCTGCTGCAATATCATTACCAATTACTGTTGGTCCACCAGTGCCATTATATGCACAAGGCAAATCTAGCGCATGTGATCAGAGAGTAATGACCCAAGATGCGATAAGAGGAGGGCCCATAGGAACTCCCCAGATAATGGCTCCAGGAGAACAAGCAGTCGAAAAGCCGAGGTCCTTAATAGACCTTAGCCCAGTAGAAGCACCCTTAGAAGCAATGCGTCAGGCAGGGTTAGGGGTTTTAACTCCACAGACGATGAGTACGAACACCTCACAGTCACCAATGATACATGCAGGGAACATTTCACTGCAAGGTTTTACAGTGCAGCAGCTAAATGAATGGCTAGAAAAAACGTATACTTCGCAAAAGACTACAGTGACTGCAGTGGAACCGGAAAAGGTAGGGCAAGATGACTACCTAAATTTTGTAAGACTGGGAGTGGAAGCTGCTGAATTAGTGGAAGGTACCATGGGGGTAAACAGATTAGAGTCCTGCAGAACTGAGATTCTTGTGCCCCAAGATTACCAAAGAATTGGGCAAGGTGCATCAGAGATTAGCAAACCTGGCAGACAAATACAATATTGACATTGAAAACACTAAACGTTTGAAAAAAGTTACAGATTAGACTTTGATTCGAAAGATTTTGAACACATGAGGTCTGCTGGAATGAAGGTGCACTTAAAAGAGCTATTGCAAAGTGCTCAAATTTGGGGTGCATTAGAAAAATGGGAAGGAAGATGGGCAAAGAAAAGAGATAAGGAAAAAGGTGACAGTCCAGGGTCAAGTCAGACCAAAACCTCACCCGACACAGAATCAGTAAAAATACTACCCGTGAGAGAAACAGCTGGTGGTGTTTTAGTTCATGTGCCATGGACTAGAGGAGACATCCTATCCTTTACTAACGATTATCCCAGATTGAGGGAGAAACCGATCGAGTGGTATCAACAAACAGACAGGTTCGTGAAGCTTGCGAAGTGTCTCTGGGAAGACTTGAATACCTTGTTCGAGATCATTGTTCCGCCTGATTTGTGGCTCGAGTGTAAGAGAGGGGTAGATTGCCCGACGAAGGAGCCGGCAAGGGATAAGGTGACCGGAGCTCCCTCTGAGGAGGTGATGAAGTACTATCATAAGATGAATGAGTTTTTGAAACAAAAGGTGTCGCCAAAGGTGACTGATTGGCAGAAGATTGACCGGACCTCACAGGAGGTTAAGGAATCAATACATGCTTACTATGAGAGGTTGTTAAAAGCATTCAAACATTATAGTGGTACTGAGACTATTGAACCAAAGGACATGAACCATCTCGTGTTCAGATTTGTTGAAGGGCTTAGACCAGAGGTCAGTCAAATGATTAAGAATCATTTGATTTGTTGGCAAGCGGAGCCAATTGATGAGGTGTTGCAGTATGAGAAATATTGTAGTGACGAAATTGAGTTAAAGCAGAAAAAGCTGAAAGAGAAAGTGATGGTGATGCAGATAAGGACTGCACAGGCAGGAATACAGGGAAATGGAGTCCAGCAGCTGATACAGCAGCAGCTGCAAATGAATGGTGTGTTTTAGGCACAACCGAGAGGTCGAGGGTTCGTGAATCGCGGTCCAGACTTGAATACCGTTGTGGTTCAAAATGACATACAAGGGGTAAAAAAGATGTCACCATGTCACGCGTGCAGGGCGTGGGGCACTGGAAACAGGAGTGCCCGAATGTGGTACAGGATGGTGTCGTTCAACAAAGCACTAATGTCGGTACATTACAAAATGTAAGAGGTCCAAAACTGAGACATCAAAATCCGAATTTTCAAAATAACATGGTACAGATGCAAGGGGTACAGCCCATGCAGCAGATGCATATGCCGCGTTTTCAGCCAGAACAGATGCAGCCAGTACAACAGAAGGTTCCCATGGTACCTAGACAGCAAATGCAATTACCAATGGCTCCGATGGGACAGCAACAGGTCATGCTTCCTCAACAGGTCACGGGTCAGGTAATGAGCCAAAATAATACAGTGCAGCAATTCCCATTACGAGGTGAAAATGGCATGAATGGAGAATGGTCAGATGATAGCTCAGATAGTGAAGAATGCAGAATTGCAGCATCCCTAGAGGTGGATCAGAGGGGTCCCTATGTGGAGGGGAAGGTAATGGGTTACAAAGTCTTGTTTTTGGTCAATACCGGAGCTACACGCTCTACAGTCAGGAGTGCATAGGTTCCGAAACTACCACTTTCGGGGCGAACCACAAGGGTAGTCGGTGTAGCAAACCAATACCTGACAAACCCGATTACAGATCCAGTGCAAGTTGAGATCGGCAACTTCCAGGGACTGCATAGATTTGTAGTCTGTGATTCAAGCCCGGTATCCCTACTGGGAAGGGACTTACTGTGCAAGACAAAATGTTCGATTACCTGTTCCAGACAAATAGTGATGATGAAGGAGACGAAGGTCAGTTCTCAGAGGAAGAGACAGGGACGGCAAATGAGGATTATCCTTTGATTACCTTGTTTCCGATGCTTACAATGATTGACCTACCCGTCGAGTTACAGGGAACAGTGACAGAGAAAGTGTGGGATCTGACAGGAAAGGAAGTGGGACTAATAAAAGGTGTGGAACCAGTTAAAGTACAAGTGAAGCCAAATGCAGTGTTTCCCCAGGTGCCGCAATATCATATGGCACAAGATGTTCTCATTGAAGTGTCACAAATAATTGCAGACTTTGTGAAACAGGGAGTTCTGAAAGAAGTGTTGAGTAGCCCGTACAATTCACTGATAATGGGTCTGAAAAAGCCTTGTGGGAAAGTTCGAATTGTGCAAGATTTGAGGAAAATAAATGAGATTGTGGTAAAATGTTGCCCCATAGTGCCCAATCCAGCAGTGATCATGTTTCAGGTTTCGTGTGATGCTGAATGGTTCACCGTTATAGACTTGTCACAGACATTCTTTTCGATACCTCTTCACGAGGACAGTCAATTTTTGTTCAATTTCAAATTCCTGGATAAGGTGTACAGTTGGTGCAGAATTCCTCAAGGGTTTTCTGAATCACCGTCTATCTTTAATCAGATATTGAAAAAGGACTTAGAATCCTTAGTACTGCCTTATAACTCGACTCTAGTGCAGTACATCGATGACTTTCTGATTGCATCCAAAACAAGGGATAACTGTAAATATGATACAATTGCCTTACTGAATCATTTGGGAAAAAACGGACACAAGGTGTCACCCAAGAAGCTGCAATACTGTCAGAAAGAGGTGAAATACGTAGGACATCTAATTGAAAGACGGCCCAGGAGGATATTGAAGGAAAGAATAACAGCCATTTTGCAAATGAACCCCCCAACGACAAAAAGGGATGTCAGAATGTTCCTGGGAATGGTGGGCTACTGCTGCCAGTGGATACCCAACTTCTCGATCATCTCAAAACCTTTGATAAAACTGACAGGCAAGAGATCAAGGATGAGCCATATACCATAGCCTTGTCCAAAGAAGAGCTTGAGTCATTTATGGAATTGAGAGAGTGCATGTGTAGGGCACCAGCGTTAGGTATGCCTGATTATACAAAGCTTTTTCTACTGTTTTGTCATGAACGTGATGCTTGTTCTTTGTCTGTCTTGACACAGGTCCATGGAGGTGCAAATCGCCCAGTAGCATATTTTTCAGCTACCTTGGACCCCGACGCAGCAGCCTTACTGGGTTGTTTGCGTGCAGTTGCAGCAGTTGGTCAGAGCCTTACACAGTGTGAAGGCATAGTCATGGGATACCCCCTAACTGGAATGGTTCCGCATTCAGTTGAAATTTTGTTGACTCGAACTAAAACTCAGCACATGACAAATGCCCGTCTTACTAAATATGAGACAATTATACTGGGGTCACCAAATGTTTCTCTGAAAAGATGTACTGTGTTAAAACCGGCAACTTTACTTCCTGCTGAGAATACTGAAATTAACAATGAGGAAGAATTTGAGCATTATTGTCTTGAGGTAACGGAATTATGTACCAAATCACGACCAGATATTCAAGACACACAGCTGAAAGAAAATGATTGTATCCTGTTTGTTTATGGGTCTTGTTTAAGAGATCCCATCGGAACACTGAGGGCTGGTTACGCTGTATGTACCATAGCTGGTATCATTGAAGCTTCCTGGCTCGAGAAAGTGTTTTCCACACAAGTGGCAGAATTGATTGCCCTTACTAAGGCATGCCACGCAGCTGTGAATCTGAGAGTCACTATCTATACTGACAGCAGATATGGATTCAGAATTGTACATGATTTGGCCAACTGTGGTCGCAGAGAGGTTTCATGACCTCTTCTGGTTCTCCTATGAAAAATGGTGAACAAATAAAGGGTTTGTTGCATGCGATTCAGTTACCTCTTGAAATTGCCGTGGTAAAATGCAATGCTCATGTTAAGTCACAAGACTTTGTGTCCATGGGAAACGGTTATGCAGATCAAGTCGCAAGGTTTTGCGCATTGAACTGTATATCGTTCAAGGAACAGTGGGAATTGTTACCGCAAACTGAAAATGACACATGTTTGAACCTTGCATTAAGGGTGGTGGATACCTTAGATGAGCTAAAGACATTACAGGGTCGTGCTAGCAAAGAGGAAAAACGTTCCTGGCAAAGAATGCAATGTGTACAGAGGGCTGATGATTTATGGGTCTCAGAAGAGGGGAAATTAGTCTTGCCAAACAGCCTTCTGTCACAATTCGCCAGGCTATACCATGGACAGGCTCACCTTGGGAGAGATGCAATGATCAGATCATTCAAAATCGATTGGTTTAACCCAAAATTCAGACACGCCGCAGAGGTTACCTGTCACAGATGCATCGTCTGTCAACAGATGAATGCCGGAAAAGGGACTGTGGTAACTTTGAGCCACATTGGGAGAGCTGGTGGTCCTTTCAGCAAAATGCAAATGGATTTCATTGAGATGCCTGTTTGTGGAGGATTGAAGTACGTGTTGGTGATTGTGTGTGTTTTCAGTCACTGGATTGAAGCCTACCCCACACGTAGAAATGACAGTCTCACAGTTGCAAAGCTGCTACTTAGGGAACTAATACCAAGGTTCGGGTTTCCGGTCTCTATAGAATCAGATAGGGGCAGACACTTCAACAATGAGGTGATTAAACTTCTATGTGCCACACTAGACATTGAACAAAAGCTGCATTGTAGCTACCGCCCTGAAGCATCAGGACTAGTAGAGCAAATGAATGGTACTCTGAAATCAAGAATGGCAAAGATGTGCGCAGCTACCAATATGAAATGGCCAGATGCATTGCCCTTAGTGCTGATGTGAATGAGGAACACCCCTGATAAGAAAACAGGACTATCACCCCATGAAATCCTCATGGGCAGAGCTATGAGGTAGCCAGCAGTACCTGCGAATGCTCTAGTGAATATCACAGATGATATGGTGTTGGACTACTGCAAAGGTTTGGCTGACGTGATTCGCTCTTTCTCTCACTAGGTAGAAGCTAACACATTGCCACCGATCGGAGATCCAGGTCACACCCTACAGGCTGGTGACTGGGTGGTTGTCAAGAAGCACGTGAGAAAGTCGTGTTTGGAGCCGCGTTGGAAAGGGCCATATCAAGTAATCTTGACAACAACCACTGCTGTGAAATGTGCAGGCGTTCCAAATTGGATACATGCCAGTCACACAAAGAAGGTAACATGTCCAACTGACGAGGAACTTGAAGTTTCCGGCACAACAGTTCCAGGAAGAGGAGTCTTAGGGCCAGAAAGTAGCCAAGAAGGAACTGAGACTGCAGGAGAGCCCACTGAGAACAGCCTCGTCCCTCAAACAGTGAATGAGTTTGAGAGAGGTGACAGAGTGCCTACCTCAGTAGAGGCGCCAGGAGAACTAAGTCAAGGAGAAGTTCTCCCAGAAGTAGATAGATACGGGTTAGAACTTGAACCCGTTACAGATCAAGAAGAAGAAGAAGGAAAAGAAGGGGAAATAATAGAAAGAGATCAGAGTGTACCGACATCCCCTGAGCCAGTTGCAGGTCCATCACGTGAAAACACCATATCACAAGAGGAGGGTGCTGTCCAGCGGCCTGAAAAGACATATCGGAAGAAGACGCATAAGGGTGATAACTGGCCAGAGAAACCACTTTTAAGGATAAAAAGCATACCAGATGAAACAATAACAGAGGAAACTGATACATCCCGAGTGGAAGATCTAAGTGAAGGAGAACTGCAAGGTGAATGCAGGTTGAAGAGAAAGAGAGTCGCAAACAGAAGATATACAGGTCCTGAATTGGTGTATGCTACAACATCTGAATGGCAACAAGAATTCCTAGCATTCTGTTTTGATCGAGAAGTACCAGGTCAATACCACGGTACCTGAATTAACTCAAAGGAAAGACTTTGTTAAAAATCGAAATTGAAAACTAAGAAAGAGACTTATAAGTTACCGGATGTGACATTAGAACCTGATTTGACTTCGAGAAACCTGAATATGACAAGCTGCTAACCTGATTTTATGAAGGGGTCCTGGAGTGAGTGAAAACGCTGTAAATACACGCAGAGAAGAAGAAAAGGAAAAAAAAAAGTTCTATATCATCCTCGAGTTGATTGTTATTCTGCTATTTGATTCTATACAGACATGGCTTATAATAGAGGTAGTAACAAGGGAAGTAAGGTGTGTGGTTGGTTAAGCCTTATAATAGGTATTGTGTGTGCAATAATAATTGTGGGAGTGATTGTGGGAATGCCGTGGTTGGAGAAAAAGACTATTAACGCTACTTCAAAACCTGAAACTACAACACTAACAACATGGGAGAGGTTTGAGCAAGATGCAAGACACTTGCATGAGGGAACTAATTCAAAGGGGGAACTTTCTACTAATGTCTTCTATCGCTTGCTGAATGAGTATGTGGAGACCATGGATGCGAAAGACTGTTATGTATGTACCAAGATTCCTTCATCTGTGCAAGAAGGGGTTACCTACCATAGCCTTCCTTTAACATACGGGATTAGCTGTAGTTTGCTACTAACCAGATTCTATAATCAAGAGCATGTGCAATACTTTTACTCAAATCTGGATGTTGTGTTTTCCTTTGTGCCTGTGATTGAATTCTTGAACAAGCTAGCTAAGGAACATGATATAAAAATAGTTAGAGGATTCTTTGAGCCAAAGCTTACATTTGGAACTGCCTATGCACATCGCAACAATCTGACCTGCTTACTGTCACCTGTAGAGAAAAGCTTTTTAGATCACACTGATAGACGCAAAGCTTTAAAAGAAAGATTAGAAAAAGGATTAGAAAAGCTGCAAATGATTATGCTTACACCGCAATCAAAACACAAGGCAAACTAGCTATAGATGCATTACATGTAGGTAGGCTTTGTATATATAGGCCGAAATCTGAGCAGGACAATTTGTTTGTGGGAACGAGTGAATGTAGACATGAGTTTTTGTTTCAGAGTAAATGGACATTTATGTTAAAGGGACAGGATCCAGCGATCCCTGGAATTTATTACATCTGTGGACTTAATGCTTATTACCGTCTCCCTAAGGGATGGTATGGGACATGTTATTTGGGAATAGTTTTCCCAAAGATTTACCGGATTGATGACTTAAAGCAAATACCTAAAACGTCTGAATTACAACATACTAGACAAAAACGAGAATCAGTGGCTGCTGTCATTGGTGATATATTTGGAGCTATAATCCCTTCAGTAGTGGTTATCTTGAATTCTATAAAGATTCAAAAGTTGTCTACTATTGTAGATAACATGCTGACAAATTTTACAGGGGCTATACTCCTGATGGATACTGAACTTGCTGCAGAAAGAGCTATGACTTCAAAATCGGCTTGCTTTAGACATTCTTTTAGCAAAGAGTAGAGGGTTCTGTAAGATGCACAACGAGCGCCATTGCTGCTCATTCATTCCGGACAATAGTAAAAAGATTAGAGGTATGATTACTAACCTAACTAGAGATAGTGCAGATTTGAAGGATTTGAAGGAACCCGGAGTTTGGGGGAAATTTGGAAAGGGAATTGCCAGAGTAGGGAGCTGGTTTACCAACATTTGGAATGGAGTACTTGCAAAAATACTAATGGGTCTATTAATTGTTCTGGCCTGTCTATTAGGATTATGGGGGGCATGCTAAATTAATGATCAAATTAAGAAAAATTGGACCAAAAGAACCAGGAGAAATGAAGAAAGTGAAAGAGAGAAAATGTTCAATGAAATTTGGGAGAGCTCACACAAGGGACAAGATGTTGAAATGCGCATTATGCGTAAAGTGAAAAATTGAAGTGAAAGGTCAAAGAGAGAGGTTTGTGTGATGACGAGCGTCATCAGAGGAGGGACTGAGAGAGCGTAGTTTATATAACCTATATTAGAGCAAAATATCTATATTAATATGTGACGATATTGCATAGAAAACTATAATAATAGCGATTTTGCTTAAACGCGCACCTGAATTGTGACCACGGTAAATGGCCACCAATGTATACGCAAACTAATAATGATGAATAAAATGTTTATGTTATGATTAATTAAGCTTAACATTCATAATCTTTATAGGCCTTAAGTTAGCGTGAGCTGCAAGATTTAGCTGCCCAGCTCTCATATTAAATGCATTTTTCTGTTTTCCAGTGTGCTGACTCGCAAAGGGCCATGACCCTGCAAATGTTCTTTTTCTTTAACTTGGAAGACGAATGTATCTATGTTAATTCCGTTCCCAAGCGCGTATTCGGTGCCTTGGTTTAAAAAGTATGAGCAAATTGAAACAAATGTAGATTAATGAAATGTACAAGGTCACTTAGACCGATGGACAATGAATCTGCTGACCCAAAAGACGTGCCAAAGAGTAACGCCGAATGTGCCACCTCCGAAGACGTCAATTATGAAGACCAATCAAAGAACCATGATTTAATGTGGGGTGACAATTGGGATTACCAAATGCTAAATTTGATAGGTTCAAGATAGTGGGGAATAGTAAGTGTCCAATAGAATTTTGGGGGAATGTACTATGAAAAAGGGGATAAAAACCCATGTCACAGAAGGGTCATTAGAATTAGGTAGGGAATGGTATTGATTTTATCCAGAAACTCTGTCACTCTGTTTGGTGACTTTGAGACTTATTAAAACCATCCTCACCCATAGACGGCCCATTTACTCTTTTCCTCCTTAAGAGGGAAGTGCCCCTTATGCCCTTTAGTTGAACTTTGATTGATGGCGTTTTGACTGATGTCTTGAAGACGAAGACTGAACCTGTGCGCTGACCTAATCTTTGGAAGGTAATTATGACAATGCAATTTGTAATTTGTCTGTTTGCTTTTCCTTTCTAGGTACCAACTGCTTAATTTTGACAGAGACCACAGCTAGATGTTTTCCAAATTGGTGTTCTAAATTGTTTTGCATTAAGCCCAACATGCCAATGCTAATTAGTGGTTAGGAAAGGTGATCACTAAATTGACGCAAATAGACAAACGACTGACGTTATTCTATGTTGAACTGACGCGTATTTGACCCTTTGCTGTATTCAGATCTATGTTTGCGCCGTGTTATACTCTGATGTTTATGATTCTTGCCTTATTGAAATCTTACCAAAGTTGCCATATCGTAACTATGCTGTTGTGTTTCTTGGCTTTGAGATTGACGCACCTAACTTTAGATTGTAACTAATAGGGAATAAACTTCATAAAATTCTATCAAAGGTGTGGTTAGTCATGGCTGAAAGGTCATGGTTGCGTCGTCAATTTGATTAATGACTTTGACCAAAGTGAAATGTATTGTGGTGATAAATATTGATTACATTATTGATATATTGATTGACATATTGATCAGCTATCTCGTCCTACGGTGTCTCTCAACTGGGTCAAAAGATTCATTGGCTTAAAACGAGTCCTAATGTGTAATAAATT
Organism: Pleurodeles waltl; assembly: GCF_031143425.1. NCBI lineage: Eukaryota > Metazoa > Chordata > Amphibia > Caudata > Salamandridae > Pleurodeles > Pleurodeles waltl. Next base: position 621,572,803 of record NC_090438.1, on the reverse strand, counting down.
AACATAAAAGGACGTGTTAACAACCCTAATGAATGTCAGGGTGCAGAATACTGAGGCTGCACAGTCTTGGTTTCACCCCATGCCTTTCGTCCCCCCACAAGACACTCACTGCCCCTTTATCTCAAACTATCACGCTGTTTTTCATCGCTGCTTTCTTTCGTTGTCACTGTTTTTCAGTCTTGTTCTTCATTCGTTATCTTTCTTCCTCCTTTTGTGTTTTTCTCACCCTTGCTCTGGATCAAAGTCTGATGAGGATAAAAAAAGTGCCTTCTGGTGCCTGCTGGTGGGCCGCATCTGCAACCAACGGCTTAAATTAAGCACTGTTAATAGCTGCAGTTGTAGCTCTGTATTCTTGCCTATTGTCAGTTTTTATATCCTTTCTAGTGTTCCTATAGGTGTTCTGTATGGCTTGAAAATAAAGCTGCAGGTAATTTCCAAAACTGTAAAAATCTGTGGGAAATACCTAAAATTTGCAGCCAGCTTAAAAATTAAAAGAAAATAAACAACCTGTGTTTATGCAGAAAATCTGTGCATCATTTGGAATGTCCTTACTCATGATTTCAAGTTAAGACGCATAGTCAACAACTGAATGGTTAAAGAACAAAGTCCTTTCCATGGACAAGTCATAGGCTATATTCAGGAATAGAAGGAGGGCTCAGTGTTTAAAAGACTTAAAATATGTGCAAAATGTTTCTGTTTTACTGTTGTTTATATGTAAATTAGCACGTTTAGCACTTGTTTTAGCATGTTTTGTTTTAGTAGACTTGACATTTGCAGTATATTTTATTTTACTGTTTTAAATGAGCATTGTTACGATTCAAAACATGATTATTTAATGTACAGCTATTTTAAAGTGCTTCTATGGTCTTAGGAAAAGAAGGTACTAAGGCCAAATAACGCCAAACACAGCACAGTTTAGGCTGTCCAGCATGTTCTTCTCCCTCCAATGAAACATCATCTGTTTATCATCTCCTTGTCTGGCTCCTTGTATTCCTTTATGTGCACTTGCTTTCCAGGAACTCCTTTTTAAGGTCCTGACAGAGACAGCACAAGTGCTATTGCTTGTGAGACATATTGTTAATAACCAAGATGGAAATTGCATCAATCAATCAATCAATCAAATTTCTTAAGCGCGCTACTCACCCGGTAGGATCTCAAGGCACTAGGGATGTGGAGGGGGGTGTTACTGCTATCAATCATCCCATTCATTGGATTCATTGTCACACTTATTTGCTGACACCTGATTGTATGTGTGTGCTGGTGTTGTTTGTGTCTCCTTTCCAGGAAGCATGGACCAACAGGAAGAATGGACCAAGTAATGATTGCTTCCTATTGATCAGTGTCTTTCTGCTGCTCATGCAGGGATAGAGGTGTTTATTTTCTTCTTCCTCTGGAACCCTTGTTGCTAGTTCCCCCCATTCCCACCGTCAATTCTATATGTGTATGACCACCCCTAACAACACCACACTACTACCCTGCCACTGGATCACCAACCCCTACCACCACCATCCTATTGCCAACACTCTAACACCACCGTACCACCACCACACCACCCTACTACAACCACTACCTTACAATCTCCCTCCCACCACCACCCCTACCACCACAATTCCTACTCTACCACCACACCATCACCCTACCCTAACCACGACCCTCCTAAACACCACCGCCCTACCCTAATCACCACGGCCTATCCACCATCACCCAACTCTAGCCATCACGACCCTAGCCACAAAAGCCTTAACTAGCAGCTGACCATCCCACCCTAATCACCACCACCTTAACTGCCACCATTACCATACCACCACCCTACTAACCACCACCATCCTACCATAACCACCACCACCCTAACTAGCGTCACCCAATCCTAGACATCACCACCACAGCCACAATCACCTTAACTACCATCCTAACCACAACCCTAAGCAGAACACCTCCCACCCTAACTGCCACCACCACCCTAAGGACCACCACCAATCAGCAGCCTACCACCAATCTACCACTACCACCCTACCACCACTTTAACCCTACCGCCATCACCATGCAACCATCCCCTGCCACTCCCATACCCACCCCCACCACTCTACCCATAGGCCTAACCACCACCACCCTAACCACAATAACCACCCAACCGAACCTTAACCATCACCACCCAACCATTAAAAACATCACTAGCCTACCCTAACCACCACCCTACCACCTTACCACCATGACCACTACCCTACAACTTCAGTGCACCACCACTCTAATATCATCAACCTTCCCACAAGCACATTCACCACCACCACCAACCTCACCACCCTCTCCACCACCACCACCACCCTCATCATCCCCACGACCACCAACAGTCTAACCACCACCACTACCTTACCACCACCTTCCACCCTGCTCTGCTCTCCACCACCCTCACCTCACCACCAACACCATAACCACTACCACCCAAACAACCACCACCATTCTAACTTGATCCTTCTGAATGCTCTCACCCCCCCCAACCTCACCTCTACTACCTTCACCAGCTTTCTCACCACACTCTCGTCTACTACCTGCATAATCCTCACCACCACCAGCCTAAAGACTAACACCCTAACCTCCCTAATGTAACTACTACCACACTTTCATTTAATGTGGTTCTCAATTCTTGTAGAAGCTCTTCATTGTTAACAACTGTTAGAAATGGGCTCTCTGGGTGGCAGTCAGTTTGCATTCTGTCCAAGCAGGGACCCGCACTCTAGTCAGGGTAGGGAGATACACAGCTCAGATAACACCTGCTAACCCCCTTGGTAGCTTGGCACAAGCAGTTAGGCTTATCTCAGAGACAGTGTGAAAGGTGTTTGTACAAACACACACAGTAACACAGTAAAAACAGTACAAAAGGACTCCACACCAGTTTAGAAAAAGAGACAATATTTATCATCCAACATGACAAAAATGACAAAAATCCAACATACACAAGCAAAGGTATGAATTTTTAAAGATTAAACTTCAATACAGCGCGTAGAAACACAATTGCTTCAATTTGGTGTTATCACGGCGTCGTGACTGAGTCATTCCCAACAATCTGATCCCATTGGCACGTAGAGCGCCAGGTATAGCACCTTTGGTAACAACGAAACAAGCCGGTGCCCGGAGTCAGGGAGGTGAGGTGTCACTGGGTCAGGTGCAGCATCGGTTCCTTACAGCAGAGCAGGGGAAGTGATGTGGCGTCGGTGCGATGCATTGGTTCCTAATGCTCAGGCGGGGTCAATGTCCGTCGGATCAAGGCACAGTGGGTGACCTCACAGGGTCACAGTCACGCCACAGGGCTGTGGGCGCTGTGGCAGAGGCGGGTGTCACGGACGTTGGTGACACGCATTCGGGACTCAGGAAGTCACGGGACGTCAGCGTAGCTGCAGCGGCGTCAGCCTGCGGGGCTTTGGTTGCAGGCGGTGTCGTGGGTCAAGCAACGGCATCAGTTCGAACATCGTTCAGAGTTGGTGCAACTGTTTTTTATTGTTTTTCAACCAGCTTTCACTCCTAGGGGCCCAGAGACTGGAAGAGGCACCACCTGGCAAGGTAGGATCCACAGCAAGTTGACCGAGAGGCTGGTAAGTGAAGTCTTTGCTGTCCCTGGGACTGCATGCTCAGTCCAAACCCTCAGAGACACTTCCCCAGCAGGATTGCAGAAAGCAGAGTCCATTCCTTTCCCTCTTAGGCAGAAGCAGCAGCAGCAGGCCAGCACAGCAAGGCAACTGGCAGAGTGGCAGGTCCTCCTCAGCATTAAGCTCTTTTCCTTGCAGAGGTTCCTCCTGGTCCAGAGGTGATTTTGGGTCCACTACTTATACTCATTTCTGCCTTTGAAGTAGGGAGACTTCAATGGAAAGTCTCTGTTGTGCACAAGATCCTGCCCTGCCCAGGCCTGGCTCCAAACACACTCCAGAGGCCTGGAGTCGGCAATGTTTGAGGCCAGGCACAGCCCTTTCAAGTGTAAGTGTTAGCTCCTCCTACCCCACTCTAGACCAGGAGACTCATCAGGATATGCAGAACACTCTCCGCTCCCTTTGGGTCACTGCCTAGTGGGAATTCACAAACAGCCCAACTGTCAGTCTGACCCAGATGTGGATTCCACAGGCAGGCAGAGGCACAGAATGGTTACGCAGGAAAATGCCTACTTTCTAAAAGTGGAATTTTCAAAATGACATTCTAAAAAACAACTTTACCAAAAGATGTATTTTTAAATTGTGAGTTCAGAGGCCCCAAACTCAACATCTACATCTGCTCCGAATGGGATCTGCACTTAAAAGATATTTAAAGGGAGTCCCCACATTAACCTATGGAAGCGATAGTCCTTGAAATAGTGAAAAACTGAATTTGTCAGTGTTTTACTTTCAGGACAAGTAAAACATATCAGTACAAGTCCTACCTTTACCATTCACTGCACCATACCCATGGGGCTACCTAAGGCCTACCTTAGGGACGACTTACATGTACAAAAAGGGAATGTTTAGGCTTGGCAAGTGGGTACACTTGCCAGGTCAAATTGGCAGTTTAAAACTGCACACTCCGAGAGTGCAGTGGCAGGTCTGAGACTTGTTTACATGTGGATGGCACTATCAGTGCTGCAGGTCCACTAATAGCATTTGATTTACAGGCCCTGGGCACCTCTAGTGCACTTTACTAGGGAAATACTAGTAAATCAAATATGCCAGTCATGGATAAACAATCACCAATACAATTTAGACAGAGATCACTTGCACTTTAGACCTGGTTAGCAGTGGTAAAGTGCCCAGAATGAAAAAACAGCCAAAACGATTTGCAGCATAGGGTCCAAAAACAAAAGGTCAGAAACAAAAAGTACTGGGAAACCACGCCAAGAGCTGCCAGGTTTAACAACAACTATTTTAACACAATAATTCATTGTTATTTTCATGTAATAAAACTAAGTTATATCAAAGATCAAGAAACATCTACATGTCATCTATAGCTAACAACATCTCAGCCTAACCTATACAAATCAATATGTGAATGTGCTGTGTTATACAATTGGTTTAATCAATGCTTGTTTTACCAATGCTTGTAAGCTAATGTGAGCAGGTGTAGACATGTGCTTCTAATTGGGTGTGGTGGCTCATCCACATGTGGAAACTCAACTGCTTTCCTGATTGGGTATAAATAGCAGAGTGAAGCATGCCTCCCTGCTTGGCTATGTTTTGCTTCCTGATCTCAGCATCTGACTTGGCAGTCCAGCCCCTGCTGTCATCCTCGTATTCAGGACTTTTGAGGCAACTCTTTTCTTTGTTCCTGTACCAGCTGACACCAGGCATTCCTCCAGCACTCTGGAAAAGACTGCAGCTAAGTGACAAGTATTCTCCAGAGAGTTTGTTTTTTGAGCGCTGCGCTTTCCTAGAACAGCTGGTATATTTCAGGCCTTGTATTTTGGCAGAGTGCTTATCTTGAAGAGACAAATGCATTTCTGAACATTCTACATTATTATTGTAGTTGCTTGCCTAAATATGCTTCAGGAAATCTGCTTGAGCTCAAGTACTACAAAAAGTGACAGTGCAATTTTAAAAGAGCATTTACGTGACTTTTGTTTCTCTGATAGCATAACTCTTGGATTTAAATTGTGTCATTCATGCCTGTGTTTCAGGTTTGAGGAATTTGCTTTCTGAAGGGTTTTTCACACACACAGTGAAACCAAACCAAACTGTGCCACCCTAACTGTTTGAACCCAGACTGGACATTTATATTTCTTGGATTGTTTTTGTTCCTTTTAGTTTAACCCTATGCATGCAGGAAAGTTATATGTGATATAATTAATGCCCTTGTTTGTCTTTCTTGTGCATGATAAGTGCAACCACAGTTCTAATTGTAGCGTGCAACAGTGAATCTCTGTGAAGCCAGCCCTAGTGTTGCAGTACTTATTGTTATGGTACTCAGTTTGGGTTTTTGGTAATGCAATGTTAAAAATTGTGCCAACAGTTATTATTATCCAAGAAAAGTGCTGGAGCATCCCAGTGTTCTTCCACCGCTCCCTTGCCCATATCAGAAAGAGAGATTCCGTTTCAAGAAAGTTGAGTGCACTAACTCTACTATCACTCTGTCAACAATGACTTGCCCCCCGAAGTTACAGGGTGCCTGTCTGGACCGACAAGACGTGGCAGTGTTTTGTCTCTTTCTCTTCCACTCCACCTTTCCTTTTGGGACAGCTGCCGGGGTTTCTGTGTCCACCAGGAAGTGCCAAGAGGTGTTCCAGGAGGTCGGGGGCATACCATTGCCCCTGCAGACATCTCGCTTTTTAGGTGAGTGGCCCCATCTCAACATAAAGCCAAGCCACATCATACAGGGCTGCCTGGGCGATGGATTCCTCAATGGGTACTTTCAAAGGTTTAGCGCAGGCTTTACCAGCTGATCAGGATGCTCCATCTTTATTAGATTTAACTAGGGCCCTAGCGGGATTACAGAAGGAAGTTATTTCCTTAAAGCAAGAGAACCTGAAGTAGCACACTGAACTACAGTGGTATAAACCACAAGACATCCCCTGGGGAGGAGTCAAACTAAAACAAAGATCTCCAGTACTACAGGCCCCTCGGTTTGACCTGTCTAATCATGTTCCTAGACCCGATTCAGGCCCAACGACTTCCACCACACAACCCATGCAGGTAATGGTCACAACACCAACCCCTGTGCCCTTAGCTCCTCCAGAAAGGGTTTTTGGAGATAGTGCCAAGTTCAACATTTTCCTTAACTAGTGCCAGCTACAGTTTTTGTGTCGGGCAGCTGCATTCCCCAATGATGCTGCAAAGGTAGCTTTCATTATCTCTTATTTGGGAGGCAATGCAGCTAATTGGTCTATTCCGCTGGAGGAGCGCAATGACCCTATACTGTATGATTTTAACCGGTTCAAGGAAGCCTTGCGGAAACTATTTGCCAAACACCTCTTCGTGCAAGCCGGTGACAATGAGTTGCTAAATTTGCACCAGGGAAACAAGGATCTACTGTCCTATATCACCTTTTTCAATCAGTTTGTCGCAGAGACTGAGTGGCCTGAGGAGAAGAGGGCATCCCTCTTCTATCGTGGCCTCCGGGACGATCTCAAGGATATTCTAGCCCAAATTGTGGAACCTCCTACGGAGTGTTCCGAGTTCATTGACCTGGTGGTACGATTGGATCACCGCTTGAGTGAACGTAAGGGAGAAAAATTCCGGGGTGACACACGCTTAGTGGTGCTTAAAACAGAGTAAAAGGAGTCCACTATTCCCACTCATGATACTCCTGAGCCCAAGCAAATTGGCAGTGTGCGGGCCCACTATCTAAGGAAGAGAAAGAACGTAGGAAAAAAATTTAAACTGTGTTTATACTGCGGTAAGGCAGGGCATTTTGCTCGTGAATGTCCTAACAAGTCTACTGCTCCAAAGAAAGCCATCGGAGCGGTAACAGGGCCTGAATTCTCTCTTCCTGACCAGGCGGAAAACTAACTGGCTCGAAAACTTCTCAGACCATTTTATTGAGCGCTTCTTTCAATATGGCCTCACATCTTCTGGCTATACCACCAGTCCAGTACCTCAACATCTAACTCTTAGTGTGACCTTAGTGTTGTCCCCTCAGGTTCGGATGGTCATTCCCATATTGCTTGACTCTGGGGCTACCAGAAACTTTTTAGACTTAGGTTTGGATTAAACCCTAAATATTACGACTGTCAGAAAAGACGTCTCTGAACCACTCAGAGCCGTGGATGGCTCAGAATTGTCCTTCGGGCTTATCGTTTATCAAACAACACCCTTGTCCATGCTTTGTGCAAACAACCATACAGAACAAATTCAGTTTGACCTCATAGATACCCCAGTATTTGGAGCCATTTTGGGGATACCCTGGCTTCAGTTACACAATCCCAAAATTGACTGGGCAGCAAGGACAGTGACATTAGACTCTAAACATTGCTGGCACTCCTGTTACCAAGAAAAAACATTACTAGTGACACCCTTGCATTGTGGGTCCACACATAGTATGGCTATCAAGCCGGACGACACACTAGCCATTCCTGCACCATATAAAGACTTCCATGATGTCTTTAGTAAACAGGAGGCCACCCTGCTGCCGCCACATAGGTCATACGATTGTCGTATAGACTTGATTCCAGGGGCAACCCTACCATGTAGTAGGATGTATGTACTTTCTGAGTCTGAGAATTGATACCTGCGAGACTACCTGGATGATCTATTGGCTAAGGGTTTCATTCGTCATTCAACATCACCAGTATCATCGTCTTTGTTCTTCGTGCCCAAGAAGAATCGCGAGCTGCGCGCCTGTATAGATTATCATGCAGTAAACAAAGTGACCATAAAAAATCGGTATCCACTTCCCTTGATCCCGGTACTTTTAGATCAGGTATGTCAGTCAACCATTTATACTAAACTCGACCTCTGGGCGCCTGCCACTTGATCCAAGTGAGGAAGGGGGATGAGTGGAAGACGGCGTTCCGAACTAAAATCGGACTCTTCGAGTACACAGTGATGCTCTTCGGGTTGTGTAACGCTCCTACAGTGTTTCAATTTTTCATCAATGAAGTGCTGCAGGAGTTTCTGGATATCTGTGTATTGGTATACTCAGACGACATTTTGATCTATTCGTCTTCCACTGAGGAACATATAGGGCATGTAAGAGTGGTTTTACAACGGCTTTGTGAGCATCATCTCTTCGCCAAGCTGGAAAAATGTGTTTTTCACGCTACAACTGTAGAATTCCTGGGATATGTGATCACTCCCGATGGAATTTCCATGGATAGGTCCAAGGTACAGGCCATCCTAGATTGGGTAGCCCCAAGATCCATCAAGGAAGTGCCACAGTTTTTGGGCTTCGCAAATTTGTATCGGAGATTTATACCCCACTTTTCTACTGTGGTATCTCCCATAACTCATCTCCTTCGAAAGGGGGTTAAGTTCCTCTGGGATGCAGAAGCTGAGAAAGCCTTCCAACATCTTAAAAATACATCCACTGAAGCACCCATTCTCCATCATCTCGACCCGGCTCAGCCATTTTTTGTGGAAGCAGATGCTTCCCAAGTGGCATTGGGTGGTGTCTTGTCCCAACGAGATCCTGAGTCTGGGCATTTCCATCCAGTAGCTTACTTCTCAAAGAACTTGCTACCCGCAGAGCAAAATACACGGTGGCGGAGCGGGAAAATCAGGAAGCAAAACAAAGACAAGCAGGGAGGCATGAGTCACTCTGCTATTTATAGCCAATCAGGAAAGCAGTTGAGTTTCCACACGTGGATGAGCTACCACACCGAATTAGAAGCACATGTCTACACCTGCTCACATTAGCAAACAAGCATTGGTAAAACAAGTATTGATAAAACCAATTGTGTAACACAGCACATTATGTTTACTTAGAAACATGAAGGTTTAACCAAGAACAGATATATGATTTAACCCTAGTCCCTGGGGATGCTGACAGATAACACAGGAGGCACCTTGGGGATTCCTTACAGTCCTCCCCACCAAGGACCCTCTCAAAGGGTGGGGCTTGGAAGGGTGCAGGAGATGGAATTTTTTAGTAAGATGTGGAGCATGAACTGTGGACGTGGGTTACCAGGAATTGTCCTCAGTCTCATAGCCTTTCCAAGCCAATAAATAGTGTAGAACACCACGGACGCGCCTGGAGTCAAGAATTTTGGCCACTTCAAATTCACATTTCCCGTGTACTTTTACCAGGGGAGGTGGTGGGGCATCACGGGTATCAGGGTGACAAAACATACTGTTCATTACGTAGCAAGTTTCTACTAAAGCAATGTGCAAAGACAGTCAATCCTGCTTCAAAGACTGTTTGTGTGGTCTGTCCTTCTTCTTCTTGTGCTTGCCCCTATAATGGAGCATGGCAAAATTACTTGTGTCCTTTAAGAGCTTACTTTTCAAATGCTCCTTTTTTCATCTTGTTTAAGTACTCTATGTGAGTGCATGCATTTCATAACTGTCTCCCTCCTGTACTTCTCTTCACCCTTCCACTGCACTCCAACTCCATGTTACTCTTGCCAATATGCTTCTCTTCCATGTCCCCCTGGGTGGTGCTTGACTTTGGGTGCTTCTCCTGTCAAATCGCTTTCTCACTTGCGTGCTTCTCCACCATGCTCCATGTTGCTTTCTCTCACCCATGTTCTGTACTTCTCGCATCGCACTGTGTCTTGCCTACAAAATGACACTGCCATTGCATTTTAGCACCTTTTGTTTTTTTGTGTTTCCTTTTTTAGCCATGCTGCACAGCATTACTAAGAGTTCCCATATATCAGATGTACTGGCTGTCACAATCTCTAAATCCATCTGAAAGTGGGTCTGGGGCACGGGGCTCATGTTGTATTTCCCCTGTGGCACTTAATGGCATTCTGTAACACCAGGATAAACACACCTCAGGCTCACTACACTTAACCCTTAGCAGGTCCCTTCCCAGATCATTAGAACATTCTGGTGCCATTGTTCAATTAATTTTTCGGTTTGCACACTTGCAAGGAATAGACTTGTGTTTCCTGTTTACTGGTTCCAACTGCCATGATCTATGGACTACACCTGTTAATGTTAATTGATTCCACATGCATCTGTTTATTGGTCCTAACTGCTGTGACCTAGTGACTTTAACTGCTAATGTTAATTGATTCCACCTTGTTGGAAATGGCCCTTTCTGCAGGGTCATCCCCAGACTTTTTGCCTTTCACCTCCTTTTTTCGTTACCTCATTTTTGCTGGATTTACGACTCTGTGCGCCTTACCATTGCTTACCAGTGCTGACGTGCTTGTGGTCTCTCCTTAAAACATGGTAATATTGGTTCATACACAATTGGCATATTTCATCTCTTATAAGTCCCTAGTAAAGTGCAATACATGTGCCCAGGGCCTGTAAATTATTTGCTAATAGTGGGCGTGCAGCACTCATTGTGCCACCAAAATTACTTACCAAGCCAGAAACTCCCCTTTTATTACTTATAGGTCACCCCTAAGGTAGGCGCTATATGACCCACAGGGAAGGGTGTAGTGTATTTAAAAGGCAGGACATGTACTTTTAAGTTTTCAATGTCCTGGTAGTGACACACAGCCTATTTCATTTTTCACTACTGTAAGGACTGCTCCTCTCATAGGTTAGCATTGGAAATTCCCTTATATATTTTTAAGTGGTAATTTTGGATCTGAAAGGAGTAGCATTACCATGTTTGATAAGTTTGGAATGGTAGTGAGAAATCCTGCTTACTAGTGGAGCTGAATTTTACATTACTATTTTAGAAATGCCAATTTTAGAAAGTAGGAAGTTATCTGTTATTATTGCTCTATTTGCTTTACAGCTTGTCTCCAATCCACGTCTGGTCTGTGCTTGGTGACAGTTCCCCTTGTGCATTCCAACACAGGACACTCAACTGCAACTACACTCATCTGAAAACTGATAGGTATCTCTGGACAGGAAGGGTGGAGGGGTTTTCACTTACACTTCAAAAGGTAGTGGCCGGACCCACACAAAGGACTGATAGCCCCTCACAGATCTCCTGGCAGACAGGACTGGGCTGAGAGGGTAATAGGGTGCTTAAAAATACTCTTTGAAGTCTCCTCCACTTCAAAGGCATATTTGAGTATAAGTACTGGGACTCTGATACCCTCAAATCAGACACTACTGAACCAGAAACTAAGACCTTGTCAGGAGAACTGCTGAGCTGCCCAAAGCACTCAACTGAACTGCTTTCCTGGAAGGACTGCTTTGCTGCTAGTTGCCCTGCTGCTGCCTGCTGTTCTCTGACCATGCAAGAAGGACTCTGCCTTCTTACCAGAAATGATCTCCACAGGCTTGCTGGCTCACCCCCTATTCTTCCCTGAGGTCGCAGGAACATCAAAGACCTCGTAATCAGCACTTCATCAGCCCCAGTGCCGCTCTGACAAGGTGGAACTTTGTCACAGACTATCATCAGTGAGCGTGGTGTTTCTCTGCAGCCCCACACCACTTCTCTGAAGTTGTGCCTTGTCCTGAGATATCGCTATGGAGTGCTGTGCTTCTCTCCAGCCCCTGTGCCGCTCTTCTGAAACTGTGGCTGTTGCCACAGATTATCGCTAGTGAGTAGACAAAGCCTACCTGCAGCCCCCCTGCCGCTCTTCTGAAGTTGCGTCCACTGCCCCGAATATCTGTCAACGATTGAAAGCCTCTCTGCAGACCCTGAGCCTCTCGCCCAAGAGTTGTGTATACTGCTGTGGATTCCTGCTAGAGAGCGTGGTGTCTCTTCGCATTCCCACGGCAGTCTACCACTGTGGTGCCACCTGCACTTTCTGAACCACTCTGCAGTTGGAATCTCACCTGGTGGACTATAACAAGAATCTCAGGAGGAGTGTTTTTGCTTACTGATCATATCCAGAGCCGAGTGCCAAGTACGGCCACACTTCCTGCACAGGTACTGACTTACTCGGCCCCACGTGCACTGTCACTGGCCCTCTCCACACTGCCCATTCATAGTTTCTGGGTCCATACACTGACTTTACCGTAACACTCATAAGAGGAGTGTACCTGATTTGCAAAGCACTGCGTGGATACTTTTGCCTAAGATTATCTCATTGTGTGCTTATCGGATCTGTACCATTTTTGATCTTGAATCCTCCAGATAAATAACTTTTACTTTTCAGACTTGGTGTGGAGTCATTTTTGAAAAGTTTCACTGTGTTGCTGTATGAGTTGTTGCACAAATACTATACACATTGCCTTCTAAGTTAGGCCTGCATGCTCTGTGCCAAGCTACCTGAGGTTGAGCGCGGGATAATTGTGTTTGTGTTGTGACATGCCCTGTTTGAAATTGGGGTCCCTACTTGCACATGGTGCGTACCTTTGCCAACTAGGGCCAGATGTAGGTAGGGAAAAATTTGCGACTTGCAATTTGCGAGTCTGACCGACTCGCAAATTGCAACTCGCAAAAGTGCATGCAGAAAGGTGTCTCAGACACCTTCTGCGACTCGCTATGGGGTCGCGAAGGCCCACCTCATGAATATTAATGAGGTGGGTCGCATTTTGCGACCCCATAGCGAGTCCATGCACACACAGGGATGGTGGCCTGCTGGAGACAGCAGACCTCCATGTCTGTGACTGCTTTATTAATAAAGCAGTTTTTTTTTTCTTTTTGCAGCCTGTTTTCCTTAAAGGAAAACGAGTTGCAAAAAGAAAAACTTCCGAAACCATTTGGTTTCGTTTTTTTCAGAGTAGGCAGTGGTCCATAGGACCACTGCCTGCTCTGAAAAAAAAATATTTGTCATTCACAAAGGGGTAGGGGTCCCATGGGGACCCCTTCCCTTTTGCGAATGAGTTGCCACTCACTTCAAGTGGGTGGTAACTGCGAGTTGGTTTGTGACCGCATTCGCGGTCACAAAGCAACTCAGCATGGCGATGCGGTCGCAAATAGGAAGGGAGCACCCCTTCCTATTTGCGAGTCGCAGCCTCAAATTGCGAGTCGGTACTGACTCGCAATTTGAGGTTGTGCATCGCGTTAGGCCTTTTGCACGTCGCAAACTGCGTTTTTCACAGTTTGTGACGTGCAAAAGGATTTCTAAATCTGGCCCCTAGAGTCTGCGGTTTTTAACACACTTGCTTCTGTTTATTGGTTTCAACTTCTATGACCTATTGACTCCACCTGCTAGTGTTAATTGGTTGCACCTGCTTTCATTAAAGGTTGAAATCATTCAGCTGTCAAGAAGGTTCCAAGGGCCCTTGGAGAGAACACCTGTCTCCCAGGTGAGCCAGGTGCCTTTCAGGAGTCAGCCACACCCATAGAGTATATGAACCATACCCAAAACTCCAGTCAGTGCGTGGAATCATTCCACAGCAAGTATTATCACTGCACTCACCTTGTGAGTCAATCGGATTCCTCCTGCGCTCTAGTCTTGCTCGGCTCAAGCCTCCCTGCAGCTCCTCCATCCTGATGCCATCAACGCTTCTCTTGTGTTCACTTCCAGTGTGGTGATTCCTCTTCTTCTTTGGCTCCCTGCACTACAGCTACAAAGACTTTCTCTGGATTACAGTTTTAAGTAGGAAAGACAAGTCTAAGTACTTGATCACAGGTTAGTGCGCACTCATCCTTAGATTAAGCCTAAGACTAGCTATAAAACAGAGTTCTGAATAGAGAAAGCTTGTATTCCAGAAATCAGATACTACCTGTGTTTCAATAGCTTTAGCACTGAACTCCTTTGCAGAGTGGGCAACTTGTATTACATTAAAAATTAAATCTGCGCACCAGTAACTCTTGACAAATTGCTGTAATAAGAACGAGAGAGGACTTATTAGAGCGCACTATATATGTATACAAACTTGTACAGAGAATTGCATATAAAATGATTCTTGGGAGTGCCAGAAACTCCGGCCTTAAATTTTGATTTGTACATGCTTTCATGCAGTACCTGTGGTGAAGCCTGTAAGTGTACATTATTGTGAAAACTATGTAATTTTTGTTTGCTGAGCACTGTTGGTAAGCTGTTCTTGTTGTTATTTCCAGTGCACTACATCCACAACAAACACAAAAGGTCCAGAGAATGCAGAACCACTTACACAGTGTCGCAAGGCAGTAGAATAGGACCTGTGCTGCATGTCTGTCTTTTTTATTTTGTCCCAAGCCCACTTCCTTTCAAAGGCAGTGTATGACTCAAGAGTTTAGAGTTCCTTGATCATGGGCTGCCCTCTGGGGAGATAAGAGGTCCAACATCGCCTCCACAGTCGAAACCAGGTAAGTGCCTGACATAAGGCCAAGCCTTGCACTTCTTCTACTGCTCAGATGATATGGATGACCAATTACATGTTCAAGACCTAGCTCAAGCAATGTCAGAGGGCACTCCAAGTGTGTTAGAATAAGCAAGGTTCAAAATGAAGGTCAGCCCTTACAACAGGAAAACCTGTCACTCAAAGATTAACTAGTGCGATATCGCCCCCACCTTTTGCCCTGGTTATCTGATGCTGGGACAAATCCCCAAGGTACATGTCCCTGAATCTTGGCAATTTAGGGAATCTCCCACCAGAAATATTCATCCAGGTCATGACACTGTAACCACTCTGGTCGCTGTGCCCCTGGCTCTACCAGAAAGGTTTTTTGGGAACAGTATTACATTTGATGCATTCTGGAGTCAGTGCCAAATGGAATTTCTTGTAAAACCAGGAGCTTGCCCTTCACACACAGCTAAAATTGCCTTTATCATATCCTATCTTGGTGGCACAGCTGCTAACTGGGCCATTCCACTCATTGAAAATAATGACTCAGTGTTACATGAATTTGGAAGGTTTGAAGAGACACTGCACTGTCTCTTTGCCAAACATGCCTTTGTTCAAGCTAGTTATGATGAGTTATTAAAGTTACATCAGGGCAACAAGGATCTCCTGACTTACATGACTACCTTTTGTAAGCTGGTTAAGGAAACCCAGTGTAAATAAACAATGAGGCCACCCTACTATAATATCCATACCTTTGCAAAATGTATACATGGTATACATGGATCCCATAAATAAGCTTGACTATTACCCTTTATTATCTGTAGATTTGCATCAAAATAATCATAAACATTGATATTCCTTTCTCAGAATTACAATAATTTACAAACCATAATACACATTACACCAAATGAAAAAAGAGAAGTACAGAGAGAGAAGTACCTCCCACATCACACTCCACATCAATAGTTGGACTCAACAGTCATTCGCGCCCATTCAACCAATCTTACATCTTACCAATCAAACATGCCATTTATCCTCTTTAAATCCATCCCCTTGTATAACAACAGTGTATTGAATTGTCTTTTCATAATGATATTAACTGTCCCTCAAAAATCAAATACAATTTTTTCTTGATATAGATACTCTAATGACAAAAAATAGTAAAAATTGTTGTCATTATAGGATCTGTATGAGGAAGACTACAAAGGAGTACTGCACCCAGAATTAAGTCAATGTGGCAATCATATTCCCTATGGGGAGGTAATTGCCTAGTCTTTTGTTTTTCAGAGATGTCTCAAACATCCCGATATTCTACAGGCAGTTGCATCATAAATTCTTGTTTTAAGGCCGCAGGCCGCGCATGTCAGGGGAAATAAAACTTCCAGTGTCTGTTTATGGCAATGGGTTCAACAGTAGTGAGAACCCAGGATGACTAGGTGGAGGACCCTGTCGATGATGGGATTGTGAAGTTGAAGCCAGGGCTCCCTTAATATTGTGCCTAAAATGGGTGTATCAATCAGATCAAAGGTCAAGGTCTCAGTATACCCATTCTCACATGTTATTGGTGCAGTTTGATATGTGATAATCCCAGAAGAGAGCTTGGAGCCATCCACAGCTCTAACCAGTTCAGGTTTGCTTTTCTTAACAAATGGAATATGTAAAGAACTGGCCATGGCTAGGTCTAAGAAGTTTCCAGTAGCCCCAGAGTCTAGGAGTATAGGTAAGACCTTTTACTGTTTGGACAAAAGTATAATGGTGACTAGTATTGTACAATGTCATGGAACCTTATGAGGTGTTTGACAAGTAATGTGGGGTCTGTTCTAGGACCGCATCTAACTGGTTGACCCCTGTGGCAGCCGGCACATCTTCTTGATACAGATACTTTAATGACAAAAAACAGTACTATTTTTTGTCATTATAGCAACTGTATCAAGAAGAATGATTATCCAATTTTTGAGGGACAGTCAGCTAATCGTTCAGGATTGCAAAAAGGAACGTAAGCAGTGGAAGAATTGGCAATAGTCTTTCAATGAACAGAGAATTCAAACTACACTCTGACAAAATAGTGTTTAAAGTGACATGAGTCACCACAGAGTCCAGCGAAGGTGGCCCATGGCTTACACATGTCTGCCACCCAATCTGGAGCTAGGCAAATTCAAACCCTCTTAAATCACCAATCCTGAAAAATGGAGCACATGTACAGGTAAAGATTAATTTACAAAATGAAGGAAACTAAAAGTTTTTCTTTTTTCAGACTTTTATTAAGTTTTAATCGTGCTAAGTTTTAAGGTACATCTACAACTGAGAACATAGAGAACATCAACTACACTTTGAGAAGGGCAGAGAAAGTCCATAAGAACATCAGAAAACGTCAATTGTGCAAACCACAAAGGAAACAGTGGTTAAATTATTTTGTGGTCCCTTTCACTATTAGTCTATATTTCGATGAACAATAACATCATATTCTCAATTCAGCCCAAAAGATTACATAGTGAGCTTCAGGTAGTGATTTTGGACTACCGCTAGAGTTATGCTTGATATTCACATGCATAGATAGACAAGTTTAAGACAAACTGGATCAATGAAATGTCATACTCGTCATCACAGGTTTAGAAAAATCAATACTGAGGGCAATTTTTCTCTTCCTATGGATCCAGTCCAAATCAGGCATGCCTCAACTCTGGTCATACTTTCCAAAGCACCTAGCACTATGAACAATGTGGTCGGCTCGTGGCACACAGTGTGAATGCAAGATAATTTATATTTTTCTCAAGCTCCATGCCTCATGTACAATAACAGATTATTGACTTATATCAACATCTTCCCTTAGAAGCAGCGGACATTGAACCAATCAAGCACAATTGGGGTGCCCATCACTCTCGAGGCTCCAGAGCCACTGCACCTGCTGCATTGCGACAGCAACTCCTTTAATTCCTTCGAATTTTGCATTTTGCTTTAAAGCATACTGGAAATAACAATACATTGACCGTCTTGAAATTATTAAAACGATGGCTCAATAACAACATACTTTTGGGAAAATATATTTATTTATTACTATTTTTCGGAAGAAATGTAATGTTCCCCTTGCACACTTGGCTGTAGAGATAATGTATATAAAACCTTGGAACTCTGCCTTCAAGTTCTTGCAGTTTGAATATATTTGTGGGTTTTGAACTGCGGCATGTCACCTGTCGTGAAATGTTTAGAAGAGTCACCAGCACAGCAAAGGCTGGAAAGCCCGATTTTATTTGCTGGAGAACACAATTTGCATTGGAAGTTTTAGACACAAGAGTTATAACGTGGTTTGGCTCTCGCACATCTTTACATTTTCTGCCAGGTCAGCAGCAAAATGAACCGGCGCTTTTGCAAAATGCACAATAAAAATGATGGGAAGAAGACAGTCAGGAGAATATTAATGCGCTCAAGGCGTGTTTTATTGTATAATGCAGCCCCGAGTGGGAACACAAACTGGAAAAGAAATGTAAGAGCGACCGACAAACCTCTTATACAGGCCTCCTGGTTAGTCTAACCCTCTGTGCTGTGAATGGAACTGTTTTTGGACACAGACTTCCCAAACGCAGATGTTTGTGACCTATAACAGAGCAGTCAAAAGTCCAGCAAGAGGTCTCCTGTGACACGGCTGTGGTGTTCTCACCTCAGTCCCACGAAGACAGTAGTCCTCATCACTAAAACCACACATAATTCAGAAAAGCTGGCAGGGCATGTTCAAGAGAAGCCAAGACATAAGCTGCTTGAAAGCTGAACTTCCTCTCACCCTGGGAAGGGTGGGACCTGTCCGACCGGGGTGAAGCAATCAGACGGATCACGTCAGGGAAATATTTACATGTTTCATGATTTGTAAAGTTTCCAGTTAGGAAAATTAAAAACAGTTGATTGTTGAAATGACACTTCATAAATGTGTACATTCGATGTGTCTATCCACTATGGTTGCATTAAAAATGCCTGTTATCATAAAGTTAAGTGTTAAAAGATTAGACAGAAATGAAGTGTGCTAGTACCAGATTAATTTAGAATTACTCGAGTTTCCTTATTTCAAATTAAAATATGAACCTGCATTGGAAAGGAAGCAAACTGATCCATTTATGATGCAAAACGTACTTCAGCTGAAGATACATACCATTATTGTTCCTCAGTCAAATGTCTTGCCAGCTCACCCCTTCTAGAATACACAGCCATGCACAAGCACACATCACAGCAGACAGACACACAAAAGGCATACTCATTCACACATACGCACACACAATTACGTACACATTCACACTCACTCAAAATCCTCTTCCTTCTCGTTTACTTCCTGGTGGCTTCTCAGCTCAAGGTCTGTTCGCTCCTTCCTATGTGGACTTCTGGTTAGGCGGGTGTTGTAGGTGGTATAAGAAGGAAGCTGAAGGCCCCGGTGAAAATTTTCTTAATGAGCTAGGTCTCAGAAGGGTTCCAAGAACTGCCAGGTTTATGTTTTCTTTAGTATTCACAAACTAAGAGTGAATAGTAAGTTTATGATTGCGGATACTGCTAGTCAGGGCAGGGTTCACTGCCCCACCTGCGGAGTTTCTGCAGTCCTCAAATTACGATTAACTCATAGTTTGTGAATACCGAAAAAACATAAACTTACATGAAAGTATAAGTTTACCTTTGTGAATCAGGTCCATACTGTGCATGCCAGACATAAAATAATATTCATGATGCTCATCTAACGTGTTGAGATGTGTCTCTACACTGCTCTGTTGCTCTACTACTGCCAGATAAGGCAATGGGAGAGGAGTGAACCAGGCTGCCTGCCTCATTCCTCCAAGTATAGTGGGCAACCGCACGTAAGACCCATATTGATGATCTGCCCCAGATATTAAGGGTAAAAGCTGTGAAGGTCTGTCAAGATTAATTCTTGATTGCCCACATTTTTACTCCCTCTGAAACTTAGGAGAGAGCACAACTATCTCACTTTCAGAAAACGGGTCAAGACCCAGTTTGGCGGACAGAGCCACAAGGGCAACAATCTTCCTTTGCAATCTTGTAGCTCTTAGTTAAAGATGAATATTAATGTAGAAGTAGATAAGCAAGGCACCAATATCTACCTAACATCATGGCAGAAACAAATGGCCAAACCAGAAAATCCACTAGAAGATCCCAAGGAAAAACTGGCTACAAGGAGCAAATATCAGGGATAAAAATAGTTGCAAGTAAGTGACTAACATGACAACAAATATGTGAAAAAATGCATTGCAACACGTCCTTCACCGGGTAATGCCCACTTTCAATGTGGTGCATACAGGAAAATATACAACTTCATTGTATATTGAGAAACCCACACATTTATCTCTGGATTGACCACCTACTTGGCAAAGGCTTTCAATGAGGCATGACCACGACCCTTTGTGTCACACATGGTGCTAGTTAAGTACACAAAGAAGACCAAGATTACCAACTTTTGCCCCGTATTGAACTCCACAGACCACCTCTGATCTTCCTGCCCGACACATTTCACAATTCCTGGCGTGCCCCTCCAGATGACTGTAACTGCATAAGTGCAGTACAGTCTAAGATGCAAAGACATCCTTCCTCGTGCTATGCAAAACAGTGCCTCCCACGCAATAATCTCATTGGCTTCTCCGGTGCACTAGCCTCAGATAAGCTCTTGGCATGAATCACCAGGCCATATGAGTTAGGCAACTAAAGCCAAAGTTGAGGGATCATTATGAGGAAGAAGGGCAGTTATAGTGATAATAATGTCCACTAGAACAATCATTAACACTATTAGAACATTCTTGCTTCCATCACTAGGAGGTTAGAAAACTCTTTAAAGCCTCAACCTCACAAAAACTGTGTTGTGGTTCACAAACCTGCTACATGATGCCAATTGACAGGCAGTACAATATACTTTGGCATGAGCTATGCAGCAGAACCACTGGGAGTCCCAGTCTGATTAGGTGGTGGAGTATTGCTAGACTTACACTTAGTGTGAACAAACGGGATTCTCAGCACAGCCTGTGTGCTTTCTCCTAAACATCTGTTTATTTTTAAAAACCCCTATCTAGAAATTTTAAACACTTTTTTTTATGGTCGAGCCCGCGAAAGCATGCGCTAGCTCTTGCATCTCGCTTGTGAGACTCTGTTGTTAAGAAAAAGGACTCTGAGCCTGCCCTTTGTTTACCATTTATTTGTATGGCTGTTACTCGTCTTTGCAGGCTCGTAGTTGGTCACTGCAGGCCTAGCATAATTTCCGTCAGTCTGTGGCGCAGGGACCAAGCGCTGACTGATTCAATTTAGTCATCAGTGCCCATCCACTGCTCCCAAAGTGATTGAGGTACTTCTTTTTATCTTTTAGGGCGCTGCAAACAGAAGGTGTGCGACTGGAAAAACATGCCCAGCAAGACACATAAAATTGTAAAGTTTTATTTTGTATAGTTAACTCTTTCTTTTTTTGGCAAGTCTTTTTTTCTCACTTTGCACTCATGTTTTGTTTTGTTTTTCTTGTGCGCACTGTTCTAAAAAACATGACGATTATCTTGTTCTGAATATTGCAAAGCAACATAGTTCCTTTATTATGTGTAATTTCTGAAGTTATGCTTTAACACATAATCAGGCAGTACACCACAATTCACCCCACTCCAGTCCACCTCACCCCACACCAATCCACCCTGATCTACTCCAGTGCAATCCACCACAATTCAGTCCACTCAAATCCAGTCCACTCCACACCAATCCAGTCCACCTACTCCAGTGCTCTCTACTTAAATCCACCCCCTCCAAAAATCCACCCCACTCCAATCCATACCACTCCAATCCAACCCACTCCAATCCAATCCACCCAAATCCAGTCCATCCCACCCCAATCCTCTCCACCCCAATCCACCGCACCCTAATCCCATCTACCTCACTCCAATTCAATCCACCGCACTGCAATTAAATCCACTCGATGCCAGTCCACCCCACCTCACCCAAATCCATTCAAACACATGCCAGTCCACCCCACTCAGTCCAATTCACCCCACTCCAATCCAATCCACCACACCTCAATGCAATCCACCCCACTCTATACCACCCCACTCCAGTCCACCCACTCCAATTCACCCCATTCAACCCCACCCCAATCCGCTCCACCCAACTTCAGTGCAACCCACCCCAATCCACTCCACTCCACCCCATTTCAATCCACCCCTCCTATACAATCTGACCCATCCAGTCCATCCCACTTCAATCCACCCCACTCTATTCCAATCCACCCACTTCACTCCAATGCAGTCTACTTCAATCCACCCCACCCAAGTTCAGACCACCCCACTCCAATCCAAAACGACCTGCCCCACTCCAATCCATACCAATCTGCCCCACTCCAATCTACCCCACTCCAAAACAACCTGCCCCACTCCAATCTGCCCCACTCCAATCCATAACAATGTGCCCCACTCCAACCTACCCCACTCCAAACCAATCTGCCCCACTACAATCCAAAACAACCTGCGCCACTCCAATCTACCTCACTCCAGCACAATCCACCTCGCCCCAATCCAATCACCCACTGCATCCCATTTCACCCCTCTCCAATGTACCACAATCCACCCACACCAATCCAAGACAGCCAAATCCAGTCTACCCCACTCCAATCGATCCACCTCACAACAATCCCATCCACCTCACCCAACTCCACCCCAATCCACCCAACTCCAATCCAATCCACCATAATCCACCCGCTCTAATCCAATCAACCCCATACCAGTCCAATCCACTCCACTCCAATCCATTTCATCTCACTCCAATCCATTCCACCTCACTCCAATCCAATCCAGCCCATTCCAATCCAATCCACTGGAACCCAATCCACCTCACTCCAATCCACCCACCTCACCCCAATCCACCCACTCCAAACCAGTTCACCTTAATCCACCTAACTCCCGTCCAGTCCAGTCCACCTTAATCTTCGCCACTCCAATCCAATCCGCCCCACTCCAACCCACCTTAATCAACTCTAGTCCAAACCGCCAGATTCAATAGAATCCCCACCCACTAATTCAATTCAGCCCACTCCAATCCACCCTCTCTACTCCAGTCCAATCCACTACAATCCCATCCACTCAAATGCAGTCCACTCAAATCCAGTCCACTCCACCCCAATCCAGCCCACCCCGCTCTAGTGCACCCTACTCAAATCTGCACACTCCAAAAATCCATCCCAGTCCAATCCATGCCACTCCAATCCACCCCACTCCAGTCCACTCTAATCCACCCCATTCCAGTCCATCCCACTCCAATACACCCCACCCACCCTAATCCAATCCACCCAACTCATGCAATCCACATCACTCCAAGTCAGTCCACCCCACTGCAATCCAATCCACTCGGTGCCAAACCACCCCACCCCACTCCAATCCAATCAAGCACACTCCATTCCACCCTGCTTCAGTGCACCCCACTTCAATCCACCCCACCTGTTTAATCCACCCCACTCAATCCAATTCACCTAGCCTAGAAGCAATCTACCCACTTCATACCACCCCACTCAAGTCCAACTCACTCAAATCCACCCCAGTCAACCTCACCCCAGTTAAATCTACCCCACCCCACTCTGATCCAATCCACCCACCTCCAGTCCACCCCAATCTACTTCACCCCACCCCATTTCAATCCACCCCCTGCTATCCAATTTGCCCCATCCAGTCCACCCCACGTCAATCCACCCCACTCAATTTCAATCCACCCCACTCCAATGCAAGCTACTTCAATCCACCTCCACTCCAGTTCAGTCCACCCCACTCCAGTTCACCCAGCCCATCCCACTACAATCCAATCCACCCCAGCCCAATCCACTCCACCCCACTCTGATTCATCCCGCTCTAGTCCAGTCCACCCCAATCTAGTCCAATCCACCCCACTCAAATCCAATTAATCCAATCCACCCCAATCCGGTTCAATCCATCCCACTCCAGCACAGTCCATCCCAGTCACAAAGTGCACATAGTCACATAACAAGCCAAGAAGACATTTCTTTCTCTTAAAGTCATTTTGATACATTTAACTTGACTTTTTGAATCACAAATCAGAAAATTTGGTGAATCACAAGCTGTACAATTGTAAAATGTTTTAGTAAAGCTTTTAATGGTGTTACTCTGATACACAAAAAGCAACATACTTTATCAGTTAATTCATAAAAATTAAAAGATCCTTTCACACTTAACCAAGTGTCCTAATCAAGCTGAAATATGGAATAAGCAGACAATCCTAAATCACATCTTTACTTCAGTTTCATCCTTTCACAGAATAAATCTGTGGTTGACACATTCAGCCGCATTTAGCTCTGAAAAATTCACTAGGTTGGGAGAGATGGGCGGTCAGGCTAAGCAGAATGTTCTGTGCTAGAGAAGAGGGTACATCAAGGAGATCCAGGAGTGGCCTCCAGGGAGGGGAGTTACACTGCTTGACTTAAACACTTTTAAAAAACCTCTAACCTGAATAAAAGCAATAGTTTATGCTAAATGTTTGAGGAGCCCCGGAGGCTGACTCAGTGGCAGACCAGGAAGATGGCTCCCACTTTTCCTCCCCACCACAATATCCTTTCTGATGTGCTCTTTGTGATATGTTGGCTCCTGATGATAGCTCTCTGGCTGCAGTAGGGCACCATTTGTAATGTCTAAATTGTTCTCTGTCCTAGAATATTGTGATAGGATCTATACCTTACTTTTGTCATTAAGTTGTTTGTTGTATACTAATGGTCTTTTATTATAGAGTCCTGTAGCTCAAATGTATCACTCTTATGAAATGTTGTATTGGATGACTGTCACAGGTCTGTTGTCCTGTTATGAAACATAACAGGAAACATAACAGGACAACAGAAGAAATGGTGAGAAAAATCAAAAGGTGATATGTCTAGTTTCAGGTAATCAGTGTAGAGATAGGATGGGTGATGAGATGCAAGACCTGGTTGATTGAGTAGCTGTGTGGCAGCTAAGTGCTGGATTCCCTTTAGCCTACGCAGTAGGCAGAGAGGGGCTTCTAGTTATAGACCATTGACATAGGTGATTCAGAAAAGCACAGGGACTTGACCTCTCTGTGGGAAATCTAGGTGCCGGAACAAATGATCTTTGGATGCTGTGATGTAAAAGCTTATTTTGGGACCTTTATTTACTTGTGCTGTAAGTGAGATATTAGAGTCCATATACATCCCTAGGTTACTCAGTTGAGTGGAGAGGTTTGCTTGTGGACCTAGCCTTTGTGACCCTATGGTTATGGGATTATAGTTGATTCTGTTTCTGCATTTGAATATCTCACATATCTACTTGCATCACATTTAGTTGTCAACCCCTCAAATGTACTGGTGTCAGATTCCCTTTGGTGGAGCAACAGGTAAGCAGAGGCTACAATGGGTGTTGAGGTTGTTTGCCTCTGATGTCCCAGGGCCCGTCCAACTATGGTTCTTCAAAGTGAGCCAAGTAAAACCCTTTCTGCACTTGACTCTCAGGGTAGCGACAGTGAGCAGTCACAGGGTTCTCAGGGTGGTAGTTTGGGGTGCTCAAGCTCAACAATTAATCAACAATCCAATAAAACAGCCCAGTGCTTTTTTTCAATACAGAAAGTACTGTATTACACAATGGTACTCAATACTACACACTCCTAACACATGAAACCAAGTCAGTGACTCTTGGTGCTACTCAGCAGATGCTGTGCCCACCCTCACTATATCCACAACCTCACTTTACACTGTCTTAAGGCTCTCTCCTGGATTCTAGGTGGTCCCTTCTATGCCATGGGGGAACAAAAGTAATGAGAATTTAGCACAGATTCAGTGCAATCACCCCCAAATAGAATGTTCACTTGGTCTTTTAGTCTTTCACTCACAGGTAAATTTAGTCCTCTCAGTTCACGCTCAGTCCGCCAGGTACTCTGGGGCACCTTGCACATTTCAATGAGTGATAGAGTGCTGGCAGGCAGTCTTCAAGAACCTTATGGCTTTGGTGCTAGGCAGTATTTGGTAGTGCACCCACTGTGATTCTTCTGCTTAAGCGAATTACAGTCCTCAGGTGAAGTGGCTCCATCTGGACCAATGGTATCTTGCCTCTTGAGCTGACAGTTAGGCCCATGCCGGGAATGGATATATCTTGGACAGAACCCTGACAGGATTGTGCACCTTTTGGCAGTTTTACACCCTCACATAGGCATTGCCACATATTGGGATGATTTAGCCTCCAAATGGGCCACTCACAACTTCAACAGATCCATCCTCGCACGGGCAGATCACAGCATCCAGCAGCTGCAGCCCCAAATAGGCTGATCAAGATATCCACCAGCTGCAGCCCACACGCACCGATCTTACTTCAGTTGTTATAGCCTTGCACTACCCACTTACAATCTTCAGTAGTTGCAACCCAACAGGAGCTGATCAAAATCTTCAGCTGCTGCATATGTACATAGGCCAATAATAACATGCAATTACAGTCCCACCTGGGCCTCAGGAATTACGTTTCCTGTCGGGAACTGTCAAGAGAGATGGGAACCTACTGATGGCTGGTGCTTCCCAGATTGCTCTCCAGCTTCCCCACAGTCTCTGGGGATGCTCTGCAACTTTCTCCTTTCTGGAAAGTCTCTCTTCCAACAGGGTAGGCAGACTTCTTCCATTTTCTAACACACCTCACACAAAGAGATGTGGATTTACTTTCTGAAACTGTAGAACTGGTTTAAGGTGGTTCTGCCTTCAAATTACCCTTCCAGGTTATTCTCTAGATACAGCCTTTGTGTAGAATGATGCTCCTTAGAAGAGAGGCCATCTCCATCCTGCAGCACCCACAACGAGGTGTGAGTTTAATATACTTTGCTGCCATTGGCCTAACTGAAAGACTACTCAGGGAAAGCCAGGAGGGGAGGCTTCAATGAAATGCTTCCTCACCGTTCACAACAGAGTCTGTAGTTGTGCCCCACATCACTAGTATTCACCTAATGTCAGTGTTCAGGAAGACTAATCATCATATCCTTGGTAACACAAGG
Organism: Pleurodeles waltl; assembly: GCF_031143425.1. Taxonomy (NCBI): domain Eukaryota; kingdom Metazoa; phylum Chordata; class Amphibia; order Caudata; family Salamandridae; genus Pleurodeles; species Pleurodeles waltl. The sequence goes on along the minus strand of NC_090438.1, from coordinate 621,546,134 downwards.
CCTCACAGAACATATTAAGAAAGAACACTCACAGAATATATTAGGAAAGTGTCTCAGCCCCCTTGTTTCAGCTACAGGAATGTGAGTGATACACTTCCAGTGTCTGGGAGTACAATTATCATATCTGCCTTGTGGAAGGGCAGGAGTATCCGAAATGGAACCCACTGACCTCCATTTCTTTGGCTTACTCACACACCGTACATATAAAACACATGCTACACACATCATCATGCTTAGTATACACTCTGGGTGTTAGTGCTAAATACTGGGTAAGTGCATAGTAGAGAAATATTACATTAGTGAGCCAGTAGGCCTCCACTCCAGTGACTGTCAAAAAGACAGAAAGTCTGGTCAATGATATCACTTCTCAAAACACTCTATGCTGCCACTACTGCTCTATGTGCTATAACCATGACACGGACAGTATTTCATTATCACCAAATGAGGACATACTGCTGTACCCCTAGAGGTCACAGGACAAGCCTAGGACTTACTCATGTCATGGACAGGCCTCTGAACACACGCTAGATTAGTGTGACACTAGGGCCTAAAATCCAGTGTCAGAATCCTAGGTACATGCAGTTGGGCACTCAAGGCAGGGGAACATGCTCATATACCATGAAGTGGGTAGTCTCATCCAAACAATTGGCCTTTGCCACAAGTGTTTGGATCTAATGGATTGTAGACCTAGTTGTAGCAGTTGTGATTAAAGAACAGCTTAGTTACAAGTTGAAGAGGAGAATAAGAGGCAATGAGAAACAGGCTGTGGGGAGTTATAATGGCGAGGAAAAAGGAGCTATGGTTTTGATTAGGGATCTCTCAGTGAGGAAGTCGGAAACCCAGGTGAATTACCCTTTTTGGTTTTGGTGTCACCCTATGGTTCTAGGTCTTTGGCTTTTGATATATAGTGATCTACTAAGAGTCACTGTGGTGGGTTGTTCTGGAAGGCCCTTATCCCCCCCCTCCCCTTTTAGAAGACCTTAGAGAATCAGATGGCTCTTGATATTCATTTTCAAGATGACACTTTTCTTTATTTCTATTTACTGTTACCCTCCTTAAGTGATTCTCTTGATAGTTTCTTAATTGTTTTCCTTTTGGTCTCTGGGGTTCTTCCTCTTGTCTCCTTCTTTCTCTTTCCCTTCTATTTTCTCCTTTTTCTTTTCTTTCTTCCTTGGTGGTCTGTCTTTTTTTTTTTAAAGTTCCTTGGTTTGGCTTTCTTTTAGGTGAGGCTGAGGGTCCTGTGGTCATCGTTCCGGAACATGAGGGGAAAACAGAGGATAGAGTGACAGGAGGTAAGTGTGGAGGTATGTTTATCCTATAGTACGTATTAGGGTAGGGTAAGTGAGGATTGGTGACTAAATGTGAACACCCCGTGACAATCTCTATAGACTTTGTGCTCCTTCTGGTGCAATTGTGAAAATGGTCTCAAAGAGCTGACGTAACAATAATAAGTATATAATCAGCATGCGTTGATTGGTACTAGAGTAGCTTGTTATAGGTATCCCCTTGCTTCTCACTGGGGCTTATTGTAGGTATTTTTTCACCACCTTCCTCTCCTCGTTTTCCTCTCCACCTCCCCCTTTCCATGCCTTCTTTAACCAAAATGTGGCCGAGACCCGTATGCGGGCACGTACCTGCTCTAGCCACGTCCCTAATGGGACGTGGCATGCTGCCGGGTCCCAAGACTGGGGCTTGCCGCTTTCGCCAGCCTTCACTCCTCCCAGGGCGCTGTTGTCCAAGTTGTCCTCTCTTTTTTTTCCCCGCTGACTGTTTCCTCTCCTTACAGTCGAGAGTGTCGTCCTCCCGTCTTCGGCGTGCGCGTTCCTCCGATCGTTCCCTCGCATCTTCTCCCTCTCGCTGTATATCCAAACGCTTCTCTTCTTCCTGTTTAGCATCGTGGACGTGCTGACTTATGCACAAGATATTGCTCACAGTACCCCAGGGGCACTTTTCCTATTGGCCCCAATAGTGTGGGGGTATCAAGGATGCCGGTAACCCTGTTACAGTCACATAGTTTACAAGAGTGAGCAACTTTAGAGTGAGGGCATTTAGGAATTCAGAAATTATTTTAGGGAGGAGGCTTCTGAGGTGTGGCAAGAATAATGAAGTTTTTTTGCTCTTTTGATGGTTGCGTTATACATTTTGGTGTGCCACTGGAGCGTAATTTGTCATCATGGTTTTATATTTTTGCTGTGTCATGCCAAGATTATTTTAACTGGTTTTAGAAAGTTAAGCTCATGTGCCAGCCACTCAGCTTCCAACATGGCTAAGTTAGCTGAGAACACATCGAAGAGCATATGGTTTTTAAAGTTAGATGTCAAACATAGGTGAAACAGGTTATCTGTCACCACTAGGTTGTTCATTAGAAGGTGATTAGTTGACAGAAGAACTTGTGTAGGGCCAAATTACCTTCACGGTCTAACCCTAAGCAAAGAACTGAGGTGGCTCAGGAATGTCAGTCCAACTGGTATTATGATTTCTGGTCACTGTGATGAAATTATGGAGGGAAAATATTGTGTGAAGTTTGTACCCAGATGTATAAGTGGGAATGGCAAACACATGGTGAAGATTATGGATACTGAGGCTTGAGGTGAAGTATTTAGGGTTTGATTCACAAAAAGTGTGAAAGTACATGCAGACGATTACAACTTCTCTTGAAAATCTACACTTTTTTGCAATTCACAAACATTTCTAGTAAGATTAAACTGGGGTAGATTCCAGGTGTACTACTATCATGTGATATATTTCCAGACTCCCATATCCCCAGTGCATAATTCAAACCCAGTGTAAAATTATACACTGGGCAACTAAGCCTTGTACGCAAATGTACATTTGTTTGCTTTCTGTTTTTTGTTCCAAAGGAAAATATTTCTCCCTTGGAGAAACCCTCCCACTACATCTCCTCCAAGTTACTCAAGCCCTCTACTGACGTATAGCATTGACTATTTCTAGGGTGGAGAAGGGTCTGATAGAAGTTTGTGAAGGTCAACAAACTGATCATTTTTGTGTTGTTCACAAACTTACAACATCAACCATGCCTTGTTCAGCCTACCCCTTTGCATTGGATTTACCATTTTGCAAAAGTACGCATTCATGCCATAGAATTACACAGTTTTAAAATCATTTACACCAGTCAGGAATCCATCTGTGAATTCCTCACATGAGAAAATTAAGGCGTTTTCTGCAGTAAATGTAAGTTTAGGGTCAAAAAATACCTTTGTAAATCGAGACCAATGTCTGATACAGTTCAAGTGTATCAAACCCGTTACTAATTTCTCTCCCATGATGAGGATGGGATGTTCTGTGTTGGCCTCGAAGATAAGTCCAGTTATCGCTCACTCAATGCAGTGCTTCATGGGGGAGGTTTGTAAATCAGGAGGAGTGAGGCTGCGAAGGGTGGAAATGCCTGTTGGAATCCTTCCACCATCAAAGCGAGCCCACCTCAATTGAGACTAAAATGAGATAAATTACCGACCTCTAATTGAGACTGAAGAATCACAATCTTGGAGTGGCGGAAGTCCTGCCAGTTCACAGCAGAGCAACTGCTCCACCAACCTCTAAATGACCTAAGTCTTACGTAATATTAAAATTATTTATCAGATGCCGACAATGTGTTACAGCACTTGACAGCCACTGAAGAAATAAGGCTTTAATATTTGGAATGCTTACTTTTGTAGCAGCCTCCAGGTATTGGTGATACAACTCCAATTGTTTTGCACTAATCTGTAGGTTTCTCCTTTACTATAGGAGCGTGTAGAGCAAACAGGATTTTGGGCCTGATTACAACTTTGGAGGACGGTGTTAATCCGTCCCAAATGTGACGGGTATACCACCTACCGTATTACGAGTCCATTATATCCTATGGAACTCGTAATGCAGTAGGTGGTATATCCATCACATTTGGGACGGATTAACACCGTCCTCCAAAGTTGTAATCAGGCCCTTTATCTGTTGATGCACATTTCTGCTCCGCAGATGAGTACATTATTTGTGCGTAAGGGGTGTAATTTTTTTCTCTATATAAAAAAACACAACATCATCCGAATGTGCTAGGAACCACCCACATTAGTAGATTTACTGAATTATTTGTTTGTAAATATTTGGTTTCCAGCATGTACCTCTGCAATTCACACAATAACAAGGTATGCTCTTTCATCTATTCCACAACTGAACAGGTTGGTTAAATTAGCTGATATAAGGGTTTATGCTTTGTGTGTTGTATAGTACCTATGAGAGGCCAAAAATACAAGAAACCCAGTACACTATTACGACTGTAGTATTTCACTTGTCGCAAGGAATGTTGCTACACCTTTCCCTTCACTGTAAAATTCATACTGAAAGAAAATGTCACTTTGAAACACAATTTTAATTTCATACAGTTTATTTTGTACCCTGCTCAGGCAAAAGTCATAACTCACTGTCTACCTGTAGATCATCATCAGTATCTTCATTAACATCGGAGGCTATTTGTGGATCCTCTTAAACTAGTTCCATAATACATTTAACAAATACACCATTTGAGTAGGATCTATTGCATTTGACACCTACCATTTAAACTACTGCACATGCACTTGGTATGTTCATGGAATCTCCTGATACTGATAAGGGGTGTAACATGCAGGTGGTTTAGCTTGCATGAACTTTACAAAGAAGAACCCTGTATTGGTACCTACCTCCGGAATGTTACATATGAGTAACATATTCCAGTGGTCCAAACTTTGAACCAAAACATCTGCAACTGCCAAACATCAAGTGAGGAGATGAGTAGTAAGCAGTTGCCATACATATACAGCACATATATGGCAACCATGGTTTAAAGATAGCTACTAACCTCTAAGCTGAACTTATTTTTTAACTAGTAAGGGTAATAAAGCCCTGCAGAACACACAGGTCACCACTCCCTATTCAAAATGAGAGAAATAATGTAACAGGTAAATGTATCAACCCTAAGTATGATTATGTTGACTTCTCAGACGTGTAACTCTTAACAGGACCAAACAGGACCCCTACAATTTGGGCATCAGTACTACAAGTCAAAAGATTGAGAGCTGGGAAAACAGACAGAGGTATCATTAACCCTCCTGGGGGCATAGGTGATGTGGATGCACCATTATGGACACTACTACAGACCTGATAAACACCCTGTAAGTTAAATATAGATACCTGGAAACCCCACTCCGTACATTGTTTGAGAAGCCAAAGACAACCACAGTTATACATTTTAAGTCTTCATTTAACAATAATTTACATCATAAAAGATGCAAATATATTACAGTTAAAATAAGTAAAACATTAACACAAGAGTATTAAAAATGTGAACAGAAGTAAATTCTTAACATTTTATTAAGTGCTAACAAAAGCTTGCATTCATTTTCCGGTGGTCAACTAGAAATATAAACATATTTATCTCCTACCTCTTCTTAATTCAGTGATGGTAAGAGCATCCTTTATGGAGTTGGTGTTCAAAAATTATAAGCAGGGTGTTCAACTGACTGGCACAATGTGCTGGAATGGAAGAGTTCTAGCTAAATGACTAAAATTCAGGGTTTATTTTATACACGGTTTCTCTCTAAAAATTGGAGACTTGTCCTTGTCATGGGTCTAATTGGACATCAGGTGATAGCATGAAAGGTTACATCTTGCATGAACCAATGAGAAAGCAGTATATTGCTAAATACAGTCAGTGGCAATGTGTGAGAAATTGGGTTGTGGGTTGAGTGCGGTGTTAACCCTGCTCAGTCAGCACCCACAATCCCTGTCAGGGTGAAGCATAAAAACCACTAAACCTGTGCGTAACCTTCTGGTAGCTTAGCACAAAAGCAGTCTGACTTAGCTTGGAGGCAATGTGTAAAGTATTTATTCAGCACACACACAGTAATAAAGTATAAAAACAATACAAGAAAATTCTCACACTAGGTTAGGAAAATTGAGTACATTTTAATACATTATTTGACACCAAAACTATAAAACTCAATAGAACTGGAGTTGAGAATTTCTAAAGTTTAAGTGAAAAACGAGTGCCTAAAAGATCAAAGTGCCAATCACAGACATCTAGTTGAGCAAAACCAGGTCAAAGTTGAAAATTTGGGCTGACGCGATGGAGCACAAGTCGGTTACAAAAAATGGTTTCGGCCTGGTTGGCACTTCCCTTCAAACTTGAAAGCAATTTTCTCAAAAAATGTTCTGAGAAGGTAAAGTTCAGCATGGCAAGACTGCAGGCTGTGTCCGAGGAATAGGTATCATCACAAAGGAGCCACTAGACTAAATCACAGTGAAGATTTTTACATTCAGAATTAGTGTCTTTTCTGGAAGTTGAAAATCTCCAGTGGGACAAAGCTGGAGGCTGTAGCTGATGAGAGTTCTGCAAGGCCAATTGCGCCTTTGGTGAAGGACCACTGAACAGTATTTTCTGCTGCGGAGAAGAATACAGCAGGAACTACAGAGGAGTCAGGCCGACTGATGATGCACTTTGGGTAGATAAACAAGCAGGTTGGTACTGGTCTCCTCTCAGTTCTCAGAGTAGATTTTTGCCAAAAATTGTCCAAGTCCCAAGACTTTTGCTATCTTGGAACCATTAAGACCACCACCTAGGGTCCAGGATTGGAAGGCACCACTTGAGGGGCTAGGACTCACTCAAGCCGGGTCCAGGTAAGGGTTCAAGATGGTTGGAGCCTTTTCTGTCCCTAAGGCTCTGGTCAGGAGGCCAGCCAACTAGTTCTTGGAGTCACTCTGGTTGTCCTGGGATCAAGAAGTGGGACAGGGCTCAAGCAGCAGGGCAGACCTCTGAGAATTCAAGACAGGCTCTCTGAAGTGCATAGCAGGCTATGGAATCAGCCAGTCCTCTGAGAGTTTTTCTGAAGGGCCAGAAAAAGAACTCAAGAGTGAGACAGACGTTCCTATTTTTATACCTGATGCTTCCCTTGAAGTAGGAGAATTTTCTAGAGAATCCCCTTTAAAGTGCTTGAAGTTTCCTGCCTCCCCTGCCCTGGCTCCAAACTGGCTGCATGAACAATGCAGTGGTGACAAGTCCTTTGTGTGAAGGCAGGGCATAGCCTAATCAATTGCAAACGGGGCTGGGCCCAGCTACACCGCCCCCCATCCTGCCAGTGATGCCTCATCCAGGCATACCTAATCCCTCCATTGTGTGGCTGTCTGGGAGGAATAAACAAAGTCCAGCTGCCAACTACACCCAGTCAGGTGACCCAGGAAGAAGCTGCTGACACCAAATAGTTAGGGCAGGAAAATACCAACTTTCTACGTGACATTTTAAATTACAATTTCCCAGAACACCAAACATGACATTTTTAACAGTTCTTAATCAAGATTTAGCACTTATCAAATATAATGAGGCAACCCAATGTCATCTTATGTGAGAGATAGGATTCACAGTAGTGAAAAACTAATTTGGGAATTTTTCACTACCAGGAGTTAGTTTTTCACTACCAGGACATGTAAAACTTAAAGGTACATGCCCAACCTTTTAATTACAATGCACCTTGCCCTATGGGCTTCCTAGGGTCTACCTTATGGGTGACGTATATGTAATAAAATGGGAGTTTAAGGCTTGGCAAGGGGGTTATTCTGTTAAGTTGAATTAGCAGTGTCAAATGGCATCCAGCTGCAATGGCATTCCTGAGGCATGTTTTAAGGGGCTACTTACTTGGCTGGCAATATAAGTGATGCAGACCCTCTAGTAGCTTTTAGTTTACAGGCCCTGGGCATATGGGAGGGTGAAGGCAAAGGGTCGGGGGAAGACCACACTAAGGCTGACAGGTCAAACACAATGTTAATATGATTAACTTATAGTCATAAATGATGTGTACAAATGCATTAAAATCATCATATACCAAAAGAAAACTTTCACTATATGATTTTATTAATGTCACAGGGAGTACACCAGAGTATGATAGAGTTGATACAATGAAAATGCTTTCAGTCCTCTTCTGAATGAGAAATGTGAGTCTATGTAAAACCATTCAGCAGCAGCGAAAAGAGCTTGATGATATATAAGGTTAGAATGAAATTGTTAATATTGTTTTGGTTAATAAAAGGCTTTGTGGATTAGGCTGAGGCATTTGAATTGCGCTGGTGGCTCCAATGACAGCCAGAGTAAGTCTCTACATGCTGAAGACAGGTGGTCTTGTTTTGTCATATGATGCATCAGACACCTGCCGCCTTCTGGACCAACTGCCTTCCAATGCAAGCATGTGCTTGTTGCTCTGCACAAAGACTCTTCCAATAGGCTATTCTTGCCAACACACAGGCATACTGGTATAAAACTCATGGGTGAAACAGAGAATCACCAAAGATCGCACACCTGAGGTCATAGGTTGTCATAAAAGCAACACTTTGTTTTCTAAATTTGTTTAGTGGTGGATAGCAGAGTGTCTGCCTGACAAGATGCAGGAACACCCATTGGCATGTGATGAAGAATAAAGATGAGCATGTTGTTGGATTCGCCTGATTCTGAAAGGAACACATTTAGCAGCTGTACTGTGCAGGACTGCTTCATAGGAAATCACTTTCAATGGACTGCCACCCAGGTTCACAAATAATAATATCTGCAAAACTAAGGCCCTGATTTAGAGTTTGGCAGATGGGTTACTCTATCATAAATGTAATGGATATTGTGCCCACCTTATTATAAGTGGCATAGGATATAATATACTTGTAATAAGGAGGATGGTATATCTATCACATTTGTGACAAGAAACCCTTCCGTCAAATCTAAATTAGGCACTATGCCACTCTCTTTCCTAATTCTAATATACATGACCCAGAGTTAGAGACCAAATAGTATGTGTGCTCTGATAACAGCCCATTGTACCATGGTTTTAAAAAAATGCAAGTTTTGGAGGTGGAGCCTCTCCAAGCACATCTTAAGTCTTCTAAGCATTGCTGACAGAATCTATCCGACTGTAAATAGCAATGGAAAAAAGCTAAAATTAGTACAGTTTTACTGTTTTACTATTTAGAGCATAAATGCCAGACTACTTGAGCCTTGCTGACTCCTTTCCTTCTGCTGTGTCACAGTCTTGAATCTGAGGCACGCGTATGCTTATATTGGGTTCTTTCCACACGTTTTACTTGTCTCTTATGCAATCCAAACTACGCAAGCGGATTAACAGTCTTATAAAAACATTTTTACAGGGCTCCAAAAGGCTATACAAAACTGTTAATTGGCTATTAAGCATCAGATATGTTTTTCTTCTTGTCATGGTATGATTACAGTTTACTGTTATATTTATTTTTACCGAATTCATGTGCTCTATAAAATCATTCATGTTTGAATTGAGTTAAAAATATACATTTACTTTTGATTTTTTAACAATTTGCTGTTTTTTTTAAATATTTCAAAATAGTTACTGTCAAGAAAGAGCGCACTTATATTTACATAACTAGTCACGGTTAACTATTACAACTGAATACCAATGCTCATGTTTTCCAGTCCAGATTTTCCTGTGGAATTTTCTCATAAAATATGCAAGTGAACCAAAACGTTCTAGAAAACTGAAATGAAATGTTAACTATGGGCAAACATGTTCGCAAACCATACAGACAGAAATGTTGCTGTTTATGTCAGTTTTAATGCAACATACACATGGACAAGAAACAATGCCCAAAAAGTGTTTCCTCATTCATCTTAAGTGTATAAGGGCCAGATATACAAAACTCTGGTTGTAAAATACTGGTCGCAATTCATGACCAGTATTTTTGCCACCAGTTAGGTATTTTGCAAACTGATCTATGTTCTAATAGGCTGGTTCACAAAATACCTAATTGCAGGGAGTCAAAATTTGGCCTAACTCAAGAATATTCGTGAGGTAGGTTGCAAATTACAACCCACAATGATTCACTGTCTTCATGGGGGCCTGCTGGGGTCAGACGTCCACTATGTCTATAATTGCTTTTAAATAAAGCAATCTTTTTCTCTTTTCAAATGCAGCCTGTTTTCTTTAACCCCTTCGCTGCCAGGCCTTTTCCCCCTCCTGTGCCAGGCCTTTTATTGCCTATCTGGAAAAGTTCTTGCTTAGGCCCTTATAACTTTTTGTCCACATAAGCTACCCATGCCAAATTTGTGTCCTTTTTTTCCAACATCCTAGGGATTCTAGAGGTACCCAGACTTTGTGGGTTCCCCTGAAGGATGCCAAGAAATTAGCCAAAAAATAGTGAAAATTTCGTTTTTTTTTAAAAAAAATTGAAAAAAAGGGCTGCAGAAGAAGGCTTGTGGTTTTTTCCCCTGAAAATGGCATCAAGAAAGGGTTTGCGGTGCTAAAATCACCAGCTCCCCAGCTTTCAGGAACAGGCAGACTTGAATCAGAAAACCCAATTTTTCAACACAATTTTGGCATTTTACAGGGACATACCCCATTTTTACGATTTTTTGTGCTTTGAGCCTCCTTCCAGCCAGTGACAGAAATGGGTGTGAAACCAATGCTGGATCCCAGAAACCTAAACATTTCTGAAAAGTAGACAAAATTCTGAATTAGCAATAGGTAATTTGTGTAGATCCAACAAGGGTTTCCTGCAGAAAATAACAACTGAAATAAAAAAATATTGAAATTGAGATGAACAAAACAGCCATTTTTCTCTACGTTTTACTCTGTAACTTTTTCCTGCAATTTCAAATTTTTGAAAGCAATATACTGTTACATCCGTTGGACTCTTCTGGTTGCGGCAATATATAGGGCTTGTAGGTTCATCAAGAACCCTAGGCACCCAGAGCCAATAAATGAGCTGCACCTTGCAGTGGGTTTTCATTCTATACCGGGTATACAGCAATTCATTTGCTGAAATATAAAGAGTCAAAAATAGGTATCAAGAAAACCTTTGTATTTCCAAAATGGGCAGAAGATACGGTGCTGAGGAGCAGTGGTTATTTGCACATCTCTGAATTCTGGGGTGCCCATACTAGCATGTGAATTGCAGGGCATTTCTCAAATAGACGTCTTTTTTACACACTGTCTTATATTTGGAAGGAAAAAATGTAGAAAAAGACAAGGGGCAATAACACTTGTTTTGCTATTCTATGTTCCCCCAAGGCTCCCGATAAAAATGGTACCGCACTTGTGTGGGAAGGCCTAGTGCCCGCGAGAGGAAATGCCCCAAAACACAACGTGGACACATCACATTTTTCCACAGAGAACAGAGGTGTTTTTTGCAAAGTGCTTACCTGTGGATTTTGGCTTTTAGCTTAGCTGTCCCCTAGGGAAACGTACCAAACCTGTTCATTTTTGACTACTAGAGACCTAGGGGAATCCAGGACAGGGTGACTTGTGGGGCTCTCACCAGGTTCTGTTACCCAGAATCCTTTGCAAACCTCAAAATTTGGCTAAAAAAGCACTTTTTCCTCATATTTCGGTGACAGAGAGTTCTGGAATCTGAGAGGAGCCACAAATTCCCTTCGACCCAGCGTTCCCCCAAGTCTCCCGATAAAAATGGTACCTCACTTGTGTGGGTAGGCCTAGTGCCCGCTACAAGAAATGCCCCAAAACATAAAGTGGACACATCACATTTTCTCAAAAAAAACAGAGGTGTTTTTTGCAAAGTGCCTACCTGTGGATTTTGGCCTCTAGCTCAGCCGCCACCTAGGGAAACCTACCAAACCTGTGCATTTTTGAAAACTAGAGACCTAGGGGAATCCAAGAAGGGGTGACTTGTCGAGCTCTCACCACGTTCTGTTACCCAGAATCCTTTGCAAACCTCAAAATGTGGCCAAAAAAACACTTTTTCCTCACATTTCGGTGACCGAAAGTTCTGGAATCTGAAAGGAGCCACAAATTCCCTTCTACCCAGCGTTCCCCCAAGTCTCCCGATAAAAATGGTACCTCACTTGTGTGGGTAGGCCTAGTGCCCGCGGCAGGAAATGCCCCAAAACACAAAGTGGACACATCACATTTTCTCAAAGAAAACAGAGGTGTTTTTTGCATGGTGCCTACCTGTGGATTTTGGCCTCTAGCTCAGCCGCCACCTAGGGAAAACTACCAAACCTGTGCATTTTTGAAAACTAGAGACCTAGGGGAATCAAAGATGGGGTGACTTGTCGAGCTCTCACCAGGCTCTGTTACCCAGAATCCTTTGCAAACCTCAAAATGTGGCTACAAAACACTTTTTCCTCACATTTCGGTGACAGAATGTTCTGGAATCTGAGAGGAGCCACAGATTTCCTTCCACCAAGCGTTCCCCCAGCTTTCCCGATAAAAATGGTACCTCACTTGTGTGGGTAGGCCAAGTGTTTGTGACAGGAAAGAGCCAAAAAAACTTTGAAATTGAGGGGGAACCAAAGTGGGTCCAAAAGGGCAGTTTAAAAAAAAAAAAATTTAGGCTGACAAGTGCAGCAGAAATATTATCGGTATAGATGAGACAATGCTGGGTGGTAGGAATTTTGTGGATTACTGAAGACTCCGGAAATTTTCATCACAAAAATGTGGGAAAAATGTGTGCTTTCCAGCAAAGTTGCAGGTTTTCAGAGCATTGTGGGTAAGGAAATGGTGCGGGGTGCATGTGAAGCACACCACTCTGGAATCAACAAGATGTTTAGTTTTCAGATGTGTCTAGGTCTTGTGGATTTTTCTACATGGCAGCGTCCCAAAGTAAAAAAAAGTGCAGCCCTCATCATTCCAAGTGGGACGAGTTACCAAGATCTCATGGCCCAAATGTAAAACAAAAACAAAAAATAATCAAATGTCCTCTTGCTTGCCATGGGATAAGATGTTTTAGTGTGCAGGGGAGAGCTGAAAGACTGTTAGCCCCTTCAGTTCTGGTGGGGGCATAACCAGGTCCATACTGGTTGGTAGCCACCACCCCACTATTTTCTTTTATTTTTTTTATTTCCTAGCATCTAGTAGACTTTTTACATCCCAAGACATCTTTGGCCCCATTTATTTGGGGTGCGGGTATAGCCATACCCCCAACCTCTTATTTTGAAAAACAATTCACTGGTCTCTGGTGGGCTTTCTGCCCCCTTGGGGCCTTCCAAAATAGGCCAGTCTGCCCCCAAGGGGGGCAGTTATGGCCAACAGTAATGTGCCCCCATGGGGAGAGACCCTTGCCCAAGGGGCTGCCCCCTCCAAACAAAACACACACATACACACACACCAATCCATGGTGTCTAGAGGTTTCTGTCCCAAAGGGGGCAGATTGGCCTTACAAAAATAGGCTGATCTGCCCCCAAGGGGGGCAGAAATGCCCTAACTACAATTTGCCCCCCAGGGGAGCGACCCTTGTCTAAGGGGTCGCTCCCCATACATAAAAACATAAAGTAAATAAAAATATATAAACATTTCCCTGGTGTCTAGTGGTTTTCTGCCCTCCCTTAATAATATTAGGCCAATCTGCCCCCGGGGGGGGGGCAGAAATGGCCTAGAAATAATTTGCCCCCTGAGGAGGGGCCCTTGCCCAAGGGGCCGCTCACTTACTTGAAATAGCCCCCACAAAAAAATATTCCCTGATGTCTAGTGGTTTCTGCCCCCCTGGGGTGCAGAAATGGGCTAATGATGACTCCCCCCCCATCCCCCGGAGCGACCCTTGCCCAAGGGGTCGCTCCCCAAACATAAAAAAATACAAATACTTCAAATAGCCCTAGAAAATATGTATTCCCTGGTGTCTAGTGGTTTCTGCCCCCCCTGGTGGACTGAAATGGCCTAATAATAATTCCCCCCCCCCCCCCGAAGCGACCCTTGCCCAAGGGGTCGCTCCCCAAACATATAAAGGAAAAACAAAAGAAAATTTTCCTTGGTGTCTAGTGGATTTCTGCTCCCCGGGGGCAGATCGGCCAAATAATTTTAGGCGGATCCGCTCCCGGGGGGGGGGGGGAGGGGGGCAGAAACAGCCAAAAAACAAATTGCCCCCCTGGAGAGCAGCCCTTGCCCAAGGGGCCGCTCTCCTTATTTAGTAAATAAAGAAATAAAAAAAATCCCTGGTGTCTAGTGGTTTCAGCCCCCTTGGGAGCAGATTGGCCTAATAAAAATAGGCCGATCTGCCCCCAAGGAGGGCAGAAATGGCCTAGAAAAATCTTTGCCCGCAGCGGAACGACCCTTGCCTAAGGGGTCGCTCCCCACAAATAAAAAAAAAACAATCCCTGCTGTCTGGGGGGGTTTCTGCCCCTCTGGGGGCAGAAACAACCCAAAAATAAATTGCCCCCCTGGAGAGCGGCCCTTGCCCAAGGGGCCGCTCTCCTTATTGAAATAAACCAAAAAATAAAATTTGCTGGTGTCTAGTGGCATTTCTGCTGCCCGATCGCATTGCGATCGGGCAGCAGAAATGCTCAGAGAGGCCTTTCCTCTCCTTCCAGGCTTCTCTGACCCCCTCCCCGGGGGCCCATAGCAGGACAAGGTGGTCTCGCCCCGGTGCCGAGGACGAGACCACCTCGTCCCAGGCACACAAGCGATTAACGGAAAACTGAATGTATTTAAAAAATGAAAAGGTTTACAAACTACTCTTAAAAAATGTTTATGTCAACATCCACAAAGGAAATGTGGACCCTTTCCCATTTGCAGAGATTACCACAACTTTTGTGTGGTTTGCTATGATATTACTGCATTGGGACTACATTTTGGTCGCAAAAAAATAAATAGGTCCCATTTTGAATTGTTTTTTTAAAAGGACACCCTAAATATGCTCCTTCCAAATTCCAATTCAGTTATGTAGCCGCAAACCAATAGTGTGATTCAATAATGTTACAGAATCACAATTTGTTTTGGTACATACACAGAAGCCATGTTGTGGTTGCAAACAGCCCGATTTTTTGTACTAGTGTCTTGTAAATGAGACTAAATATTAGACTATACCTGTTTCCTGATATTCAAAGAAGGAAAGCTCCAAGCCTCAAGTCATTAGCTGAATACAAATCTATGTTCTATTTTCCAATAATACACTTTTCGATCACAATGTTTTACTAAACTTCAGGCAAAGCTTCTACCTCCATCTGCAACACACTCCCTAAGTACAATTGTTTTAACTGTGGCATCACCATTCAAGAACTCCTGCCTTCGAATGGGAAGCACTTTTGTCCAGCAACGGCTCGTTTGTATGGGCTGAGGGGCCACGACCCCCTATCTTTTTCCTGATGTGAAGAGTGTCTGTAAGGCTGAACAAAAGTCAGCCTGACAGATACTCTTCAGACTCAGGTCAGGCAGCCAGAAGCTGGACATGCGCAAAATGCGCAGACTCCTGGCTGCCTGAGCTGAACTTTGCTGGGCTGAAGAAGTCACACCCCTGTGGATGTGACCTCTTCAGCCTGGCAAAGGTGCCTCCAGGCCCTCCCCCTCATGACGATTGCCTCGGACCTGGGTGCTTCAGTTTTAAGCCCTGAAGTGCCCAGTGCCAAGTGTCAATCAGTGACACCTCATCACAGAGTGGGGTGGGGTCAGCAGTCTCACTGACCCCATCATACTTTGTGACAATATTGGGACTGCTGCCTTTAATGAGGGAAGGCAGCAGTCCCAAATCTCCTGGGACCTCCGATGCTTCCCTGTCGGAGCTGCTGCTCTTGAGGTAAGTTTTTTTTAATTTATTTTTTTATATTTGGTGCGTGCATGTATGAATGTATGTGTATTTGTTAGTGAGTGTTGTGAATGGGTGTGTCAGTGAGTGCATGAATGAATGGGTTTGAGCAAGGTGTATGTGTGCATGTGTAACCTCCCCCAACTTTTTGCCTGCCTCCCTCCATTTTTCTGATCTCGTTTTTGCTGGTTTTAGGACTTTGCACACTTAACCACCGTTGTCCAGTGCTAAAGTGCTTGTACTTTATCCCCTAAACATGGCAACATTGGCTCCTACCCAATTGGAATATTTAATTTACCTATAAGTCCCCAGTAAAGTGCATTATATGTGCCCAGGGCCAATAAATTACTAGTGGGCCTGGAGCACTGATTGTGCCACCCAAAATAAGTAGCCCCTTAACCATGTCTCAGGCTTGCAACTGAAAGGCCTGTGTGCAGTTTCACTGCCACTTCAACTTGGCATTTAAAACTACTTGCCAAGCCTTGAACAACCCTTTTATTATATACAAGTAACCCCTCAGATAGGCCATGGGTAGTCCATAGGGCAGGGTACTATGTAAGTAAAAGGCAGGACATGTACTTGTAAGTTCTACATGTCCTGATAGTGAAAAATACCAAAGTCGTTTTTCACTATTGTGAAGTCTGCTCATAAGCCAGCATTGGAAATTCCCTTACAAACTTTTAAGTGGTAATTTCTGATCTGAAAGGAGTGGCATTGCCATGTTTGGTATGGTTGGAATGATAGTGGGAAATCCAGCTTAGTGGTGAAGTTTGATTGAACATTTTAGAAATGCCACTTTTAGAAAGTAGGCGTTTCTCTGCACTTACTGCTCTGCACTTACTGCACTTACAGCCTATCTCTAATCCACGTTTGATCTGTGCTGGTTGACAGCTCCCCTTATGCATTCCACCCAGACAGCCATAAACACAGGACAGTCAGCTGCATCTGTATGCTGATGGGTCTTCCTTTGGCAGAAAGGGTGGAGGGGCTCTCACATTTCAAAGGGTAGTGGCTTGCCCTACACAAAGGACTGATAACCACCCAGAGATCTCCTGGCAGAAAGGACTGAGTTGAAAGAGGAACTGGTGCACATCAAAACCACTCTTTGAAGTCCTCTCCACACATTTGGGTATTTATACTGGGTATGTGACCCCCTAAAGTCAGACACTTCTGGATTTACAACTGGACTCTGTCAGAAGGAATGCAGTGCTAGAGAACGGACTCATCTGGACTGATTTTCTGGAAGAACTGCTTTCCTGCTTGTTGTCCTGCTGCCTGTTGTTCCCTGACTCTGCTGCAAGGACTTTGCCTTCCCACCACAGGTAATCTTCAAGTGCTTGTCAGCTTGTGTCCTGTTAAGAAGTCTCAGGGTCATCAAGGACTTCACCCAAAAGAGCAAATCCACGGCTTAACCCATCGCGCAGGAAAAATTGATGCAACGCCTGCCTCGTGGCTGGAGAATCAATGCAGAACCTGATGAATAGATGAAGCGTCTGTCTTGCAGATGCAGAAATGGCACAGTGCCTGTTTCACCATGGTCCCATCTACACAGCACGTCTGGATTTTCCATGCAGCATCCTTGGGTGCCAATTCTTCATCGACTCCACACCTTAGTGAGGAACTGAGGCTGCATGTTCAGCAATCAACGCATCACCTTTCCTGCGAGGAAAGAACCGATGCATCATCTCACTTGCGTGGGAAGAATTGATGCATCACCTCCTCTGAGTAGTAAGGAATCAACACATCGATTTGCTTTCCACTGCCTCTTCTCCCCTATGGCCCACATCATCTTTGTTTTTGAACCAGTCCAGGTACTTTGTGCTAAAGAGATGCATCCATTGATTCCTATGGATTAAAATCTTTATCTTTTTAAACCGCTAAAAAGTGATATCTTGACCTGTGTATATTGAACCTTTGTTGTTTCAGTCTTGTTTTATTCAGATAAATATTATCTGTTTTTCTAAATTGGTGTAGAGTACCTCTTGTGGTGTTTTCACTGGGTTACTGTATGAGTTATTCCACAAATACTTTACAAATTGACTTCTAAGTTGAGCCTGCCTGTTCTGTGCCAAGCTACAGGAGGTTAAGCACAGAATAATTTAGGTTGTGTTGTGACTTACCCTGGCTAGGATTGTGGTACTTACGTGGACAGGGTGCATACCTCTGCCAACTACAGACCCATTTTCTAACGGAGATCCATTTTGGATTGCCCCGGGTAAAGCATAGCACAAAATGGAAGAAGTGTCCACAAGATATAGGATGTGCCTAATACTTACTGAAGGCTGTCCATGGAAAGAGGAAGCTTTTACACATATTACTCACTCTTGTGGCAGGTTGCTGGATACATCTCTCAAAGCTTGCCTAGGTTTGCACACAGCCTGGTCACCAGAAGGGGTGTTTATCGATCCCTGTTAAACGTTGGTCAAGTAAGGCCATGGAAGAGCCATAGAGTCTGGTTGCATGCAAGGGATGTAATACTTGAGCTTCTTCATGTATAATGCTGACACCATGAACCTGAGAAAAAGGGATTGGTCAAGCTTACAAAGAACTATTTCCAAGATGGTGTTTTTTCAGATAATTCTACCACAGGTTTCAAATCGAAGATAAAGTTTAAGTCTTCCTGTGGTATCAGTTCCTTTTTTAATCATATTTAAAGGTGGTAGTCACAAGTGAAAGATGCATCACAATGCATTTGTTCCTTTATTTGGTCATGTTTATCATCCACTTTCTTCGATTTTTGTCCCTAATTCTTGATCCTTGCTTTTGGATTCCCTTTTGTAAGTGCTAGTAGATAACTTGGCTTGGCTCTTTTCTCCTTCTTTGGAGAGTTTAGTGTCTGTATATCAGATGCTACAGTAATCTCAATCTTCAATCAAAAACTACCAGGTTGCTTGTGGGTTTTCCTTTCATTTAGCACTCTCTTAAAAAGACATGTGACACCTTTCATGTTTGTTATTAAGTGCAGAATGGCACTGTGGTCCCTGGTTTGCATCACCCTTTTTTCAGGTAATCTAGAAGGAGATCAAATGGAACTTTGCTGCATCCTGTCCCTGGCATTTTATGACACCTATGACTCCTGAGGCTTGGTCATGTAGGGATGTGGAATTCCTATCACCCAATGACCGGGACATATTGTTTGGGGTCGAGAGCAACAAGTTTTCATGTTTATTTTGTCCTTGGGCAAGTAAGCCCTAATCCCTGCATCACAATCCCTTTGGTTGCCAGTTTACAGAGAAGGGAACTGTCTGCAGTTGGGGTAGTATGTGTGTCCATATGTTAATGCTGTTTAAACGTGTATTAATGGTTTGTTAATGAAAAGCCTTTATTATTAGGGTGAACGCTGTAACTAATTGTTTTAAGGTCACACTGCACTACTGACAGTGGATCCAGTAAAAAAACAATGTGTACACACATGCTTGAAAAGTTTAACAATATGAGGCTACGTATAGTGCTCTGATTAGATGGAAATCTTTGCAGAAGCTTGTAAGCAAGAGTGATGATTCTTTATTTTCAAAATAAAATGTTCAGAAAAAAGTGCAAGTAGGAAAAAAGGTTTTGCTACTATGAACTTTTATGTGCTATTTCTTTGAAGCGTCATTTAGTAAAATGTGTTGATGCATGGTAGTGTTTCAAAAAAATATTCCTAATGGAAAATCAGTGTAACCATTTTCAACAAGATTATGGGAAGCGTGAAAATAAACAAGCGCCTGAAAAGCCAACTGATCCAAAAATGTTTGTGAGTCTTTTGGTTTCGTCAATGCGTATCTTGTTTTGACATGGCTTTGTAACACTTTATTGTTGTCGGAGATGCCAGGCCATCATCATTGTAACAAATACTGGCAAAAAGAAAAAAAGTTTATGGTCTCAAAAAGCACACATTTCCACCAGTGGCTTAACAAAGGCCCAACAGGCCCCCTCCAGGGAGCCCCCTCAGCACAGCACCTGTCCGGAGTGAGTCTGGACAAGGGGGGGCTCCATGTTCTTTGCAGGGGGGGGGGGCTCCAGTTTTGTTACGCCATTGATTGCCACAACAGTTTCTGGCACTGAACAAAATTACTTTGTGTGCCATTATGCTCCTTGTGGAAAAGCAGAATGCAATCACTCACAGTAAAGCCAGCCGATATAGAGAGAAATAGAAGTTTAATAGAAACAAAATGTCTTTGTTAATGCCAGACTTAATTAGGGACCCATTTCTTAAAGAAAGTCACAAACCATGGTATATGTCTTTGAATTAGTGGCTTTCATGAATTCACAAGAAATTACAGAAGTAGACGAGGAAATCGTACTCCTAGAAAGTATTTGTGAACTGTATTTTAGCACGTCCAAATATGCATGAGTAGATTTGCTCATGTGAAAATCTATTGAGCGTTTACAAGTTCACTTTCCCGCTAACCAATTTTTTCCCAACCCTGGAAGAACTTCTACTTCTGCCATTGTCAGGAGTAAATTTCCAACCTTTCTCATTATGGGAAAAGATTAGAGAAGAGCTGGTGAAAATCCTTAAAATATGCAAATTATTAGGTTTGCACACTCAAAGGCATTCCAGCCCTAGAACTATTGCTTACCGCTTCCTCCTGCCCCAATATGTAGATCTGCACAAAGGTGGCAAAATAAGGAAATTGCTATAGTAGGGATTGAAAATGCAAGGATTCAAGCCCTACTACAGTAGTAGCCCTGGCATAATCAGAAAGGCTATTATCATTGCTGCACTACCTGGCACCAAAGGGACAAGTATATTTTTTATAGGACAAGTGGATTTAAGAAGCAACCTGCCCCATGGACAAGTAGATATTTTATTAAATTCCACACCCCTCGGCCATGTGATGGATCATTCTCAAGACATTGTTTTAGAGTTACAACAGTTACTCCTTGATATTCTGACATTAAAACAGACCTTGGTTTCTAGGCCTATTCATATCCTATAGTCCCATTAAGAGCTCAAAGTGTTTCCAGGCATGCTGTGGAGTTTTTTAAAATCTTTATTTTAGCAATTTTGAAAAGTAGACAACCACCACAAATATGTCTTGTTCATATAGAAAATAGATGAATACAGACTATAATATCTACAATTGCATGAACATTTGCAATTTTAGTATGACTACCACGTGTGATTACCTCTTTTACAGTAGTACCTTTAGAGAAGGAGCGTACTTTGTGAAAGGCATCCGATTACACATTTATTATCAAACATAATTTAATTTGTGGGAGATGAAAAGAGAATTTCTTGAGAGAGAAGATCTGTGCGCAGTGAAGCCAAATGTTTTTAGGTTGTGGCATGTGGGGAAAACGTGGATGCATAAATGTGCGTAATGCCATTACAGTAGATTTAGGGCCTGAATTAGATGTTGACAGTTATGGTCCCGCTGTTGACTTTTCGACTGAAAACCGGTCCGCCGATGTGATGGTCCACTAGGCGTATTTAGATGTTGGCGGTCCCATAGAGGAAAGCCCACATTAGAACCGCCATCTCTGCCAAGAAACACCACCTACATTGACGGCGGGATAGGGAAATGTGGCTGACGGCGGAACCCCAGACACCTTTTCTGCCATGCAGATTTGGATGTGCCTTATTGACAAGAAAAAATTGGCGCCTCAACCTCCATGTTTGAGTTGGTGGAATAGGGGGAAAATGGGTAAAAACTCACCTTTTTTTCCCATTCCACCTCCATCTTCGACTGAACACTACTGGACAACACCTGACATCACTGCAGCCACTGACCCAGAGAGAAAACACAACCTCACCTGACTCGAAGGTAGCAATGCTGCCCTGCTGCCCTGTTGGGTGGCCTGTTGCCTGCTGCCCTGCTGCCCTGTTGGGTGGGTACAGCATGAGAGGTCGGGACCCATGAATGCATATATGTCACAGTATTTTTTTAACTTACTGTGACATGCATATGTAGGGTACATGGTGGTGTCACACATGGCTGGGGACACTCTGGCACAACATTCATAACGCACATATACACAACTGTCATAGCGGTGTCATCATTCATTGCAAAATGAATGCTGGCACCACAATGACAGTACACTCACACTGGACAATGGTGCCCATGTGTGCAAATGGAAGGGGACCTTTACGGGTAGAATTGTGCAATCTGGTGTGTGTGTGTATGTGTTGGCTGTTTGAGGTGGAGGGAGCTGGAGTGGGTAGTATAGTTGTGTCCGTACGTGTGTCACTTACATGTAAGACCGATGTTGTTGTGTTGCCATGTGACACATTCAGGTGAGTGCTGTTGCTATGTGTTGTTGTGCTTGTGTGTGAGTGTTTGCGTAGCAGAGTAACTTATAGGAGTTTGTGTTAAAGGAGCGAAAAATAGGGCACAAAATCTCTTCCTCAAATGAGCATATACAGCGTAAAATACAATAAAGTGCAATTTGCTTTGAGTGGCAGTGTTACTGCACAAGCATCCAGACAGTGGCTCTCCCCCAGCTGTGTCCCGGAGGAAAGTAACTATCAGGTGCAATAAGCTTAGTTGCAATCTTTTTAAATAAAACCTAAGGTTCTCATTTGGAAACCAAGTGAGGTGGGGCTCACACCTATATGTCAAATTGATTGGATTATAAAAAGGCTTACAAGCAGAGTGTCAAAGGCCGCCTGGTGGACTCTGTCTTGCCTGTGCTAATGAGCTTCCTTTACCTGGGAGATAGCCATTGAGTCAATACTTGTGGGGTTTTCAGAGTAATCCTGCAGGCCCAGCTCTAAAAATTATCTTTTTAAATATTTAAGCCAAGCAATGCTAAGAGTGAGATCTTTGAGAGTTGGGTGTCAGGATTCCCCAAAATCCTGACCATAAAAGTAGTGGTCCCAGCTTTTTCTTGTCCCCCATAGGTGTTAGGCCCAGATCTGAAAGGCACATAAAGGCAGGGCATAATTGGCGAGCTGCCAACAGCCTACAAACAAACTTATTTTCTACCTGCTGGATTGACATGGTGCCTCTATAGCTAAAGACCCCTGCCCCATACATCACCACAGAGACACATTTGCTCCGATAAAACCTCCACCAATTCCTTGACCAGTTTGTGTCCCAGCCTTCTCGCAAATGAGAACACCGCCTCCACAACCCTTTGAGTAAGAGCAGCCCTAGATTGAAGTAGGCTCTGCCAGGTTTGACTTTGATTAAAAGAGATTCACAGATAATGAAAACACTTTGATCTATAGATTTCTATTCTTCCCAGAAAGAAGGTCCTAGTTTTCGACTTTTTTGGGCCTTGGCTCATTACAAAACACTTTTTTAAATTTGTTTTAAAATCAGGACCCCCATAAAATTATAAAATCCATCTAAAAGGAGATGGAGGCCATTAGCTGTTCTCGGTATTAATACAGTGTCATCTGCATACAACAGCACGGAGAGGGCTTTTGTCTTAATTCTAGGGTGGAGTCTTTTAGCAAGGATTTTAGCCAGAATCTTTGTGTCTAAATCGAGCAGTGATAAAGAGTGATGGGATTTACATTCATTCACAGGTTTTCCAGACCCAGGTAGAACACTAACAGTTGCTTCACAAACAGTAATAGGGGGTGACCCACTCCCCTCACCATACATCTCTTGGAGCTGTGGCACTAGCTGAGAGGACTACCTCTTATAGAATTCAGAGGTTAGGCCATCTAGACCAGTTGCCTTGCCTCCTGGTAAGGAATCATTTGCCTCCATCACTCAACTATACTGTTATAGGAGCATTAAGTATTTCATGATGTTGGGGATCAAACAATAGCAAGGTGGAATCACACAGGCATTCTCTCAGGAAGGACAAACATTTCCTCTGTGTCCTCGGCAGTATAGATTGTGGCATTATACGATACAAAGACAACCGTGATACTTTCTGATAGTGTGTGTTGTATCTCACCTACCCGTGTATTCTTTGTATGTCTTTTCTAGTATAATTGTGTCTGAGGAGGCATGCTAGTGTCCTTCCAGGAAATTCCCCTCACCATTTTATCTAGCCGCTTCTGCTTTATAACTAAGAAGTGTACTTTGTAGTTGAGTGAGTATATGCACTGATCCTCAAGCCCATTAAGCACTCTTTCTTGTTTTTCTAGTGTTCTCCATATCTAAAACAAAAAAAACCTGCTTGCTTAGAAATGTAAAGACCACGAATAAACACTTTAAACACCTCTCATAAAGTTCCTTGGATGTGTACTGAGCAATCAATAAAGTTGATGTAATCCCTTGCACCCTGGCCAATTTCATCCTGGAATAGTCTATCTGTTAATGCATTTGAAGGGAACACCCAAGGGCGATGGTATCCTGAGGGCTGAAGCGACATCAGGCTAATTAAAATTGGAGAGTGATTCTACAGTGTTCTGGGGAGGATGTGGGTTCCTACTAAGCAGCCAGCACTGCAATCACCAGAGGTCAGCCCACTTGCACTGTTAAGTAATATGTGTATTCACACTTACACAAGTGTTTGTGGTGCCAGAAATCAATCAGGTAACATAACTGCATGGAATGTAGAACAACTTTGGCAGCACAGAATAGAGAACGGGGATCTGTCAAGTTGAAATTGCCTCCCTATATTAAAAGGATCATAGTTGGGTTAGGTACAGCTGCATCAGCATCTCGTAGCATGAGTGAGAGTCAGTGTTTGGACTGTAAGTGTTCAACAAGATGTATTGCTTGTGCCCTATGCCCCCTCACAGTAATAGATAATGGCCCTCTGGATTAGCAATGGTGGATTAATGCCTGAAATGCTTTGAATGTCTTATTAGTGTAGCAACCCCTCTAGAATGTGTACTGAAAGAGGCAAAAGAATCTCTTTGGGCCCCACGATCTGGCAATGTGCGTTTCTGCACTATGCATGAGGCATGTCTCTTATAGAAACACAACATCTACTGCATGTTATTTAACATATGGTTCTACTTGCCTAGTTTTCCGCAGCTGATTGAGACCTCTGATGTCATAAGTAAATGATGTAGTGGTCAAAGAGATGTTGTGAGGTAAATATGTGCTTCGGAAGAGCAGTAACACCCGGATTCACGGTTAGAGTTAAAATGTGTGGAATAGCATAACGTACCATTAAAAATGAGAGCATGAAAACAATTAATCAGAACAAATATCCTCACATCTGCCACCCACCCACACTGTGACCCCAAGCGAAGGGTGAAGCAAACCCACTCAAATATGCCAACCAAGTGAGAACAAAGTGACATCAGAAATAATAACACAATCAGAAGACGACAGATGCAAACTTCGCTTGGAAGTGCCAGAGGGCAACCTTCAAGCATTCAGAAATGAAAAGAAAGGACATAGCAAGTGACCCACATAGGAGAGTTTAGGGTACACCTGAAAGCATAAACAGAACTGGCATCCAATATATTATTATAGACAGGACAGGACAACATTATATTAAGAACATGACTCAGTATGTGGAGTTAATAAGAAACAGTACCATGGAAGTAGTCTCAGAACAAGCATCCTTAGTGTATTTCTAGAAGACTAGACCAGTTTCCAGGCCATGACTGCAGGCACCTCAGGGGGGGATTTATGCCCATTCTATTACTCATTGCTTTTGCTATCATGGGTGTAATCATCCCCAGCTGTTGGAGAGTCTTGAGCAGAAGAGTCTCTACATACCTCCTTAAGGACCTGGAGCAACGTTTTGAGACCACTGAGTAACATTTGTTTCCCTTTGTGCATAATGATTTGATTTACAGGGTTAACATAGATTAATCTAGGCCCTTCTGCTGGAGGAACTTTGTGACTTGGAACAAAGCTCATGTTGCCTCCTGGACAGCTATACCAAAGTAAGGATAGATGGAAATATTAGTGCCTTTGTAGCTAAGATTGTTGAACTCACAGGCGAAATGAAGGACTGTATCTTGGTGGTCGTAGTTGAGAAATCACCCTATAATAGGTCTGGGTGGTACTCCATGAGGGAGAGGTCAGAGCCACAGAGACCAATGAGCTTATGCAATCAGAAACATGGATGAGTTTATCAGCACCAAAGAGAGATGTAAGAAGTTTTTCAATGAATAGATTCTAGAACCCCAAGAATGCACATGTTATTGCAATGTGAGCACACCTCTAAGTCCTTCATTTTTAGCATGTGGAGTTGTCCTCGAGGTCTGACATTCATCGCTCCTCACCATCCATCAACTCTGTCCATGTGGTGCTGCAGTAGACCCACACGAGAAGTGGCCATGTGAATATTCATATCAATGGCCTGTAGGCTGCTTTGCCTATGTAGAGACAATGTATGGATGCCAGGGGAATTAGCTTCAGTAAATTCCTCAGTGTCCGATGGATTGGCACGTTTAACATCTGTAAGTGTGATATTTGCCGCTTTTTGGGCCTCAAATAAAATCATAAAGTGGTGATTGTCTGTTTTTCACATATTATACACTAAGGGAGTCTCAACAGCAGAAATATTTGTCATAGTTAGTTTATGGAAACCCTTCTCCTACTTCAAAAGTTGCATGAAATCTCAAAACATTAATGAGGATGACTGAGCCTGAGCCGCCTGACACAGTTATAGTTCGGAGTAGTGGTGAGGCATAGCCTCATCATATATGTAAAGGGAAGAGATGAGGGCACACCTATCAAATTGCAGGATAAATCCTCTTCCACCTGGCCCCCAATTCAGCAACAACTTCAGAGCACAAAAAAGCAGCTTCCAGATGGCCCACATCAGTTTTGCCCCCACTGCGGCACCACTCAAGGTAGGAACTGCCCACTCATCACCCACAGGGTTACTCACAGTAGTATTGCAAGAACCAGATCAATCTGCTTGCAAAGGTCAGGTAAGGTAGCCTCAACAATGTTCCCCTACCTCTTTTAGAATGGCACCCTCAATCAGGGGGCGGCAGTATCGACATGGCCAGAATGGCATGCAGAGCTAATCAATGAGTTGCACCAACATTGCAGATATTGATGCTCATAGTTCAGGTTCCTTAGTTTGGAGAGCCTGGCAACAACAGAGTGAGTTAGGCAGGCAGTGTCTCAATGTCTTCACCGAGCCTCTCATTAAAGAGAGCCCAGATGCAGCAAAGTGAGGAAGACAGGCCACAATTCGACGCTCCTGACATCACGAGTCCCACATGCACCATTGCTGTCTCAAGCCAATGCAAAGTTGCAGGAGGGTTCAGAAATGGGTTCTGCTGAACTACGCTAGTTTCAGAAATGAAGAAGCATATCCTCCTTAGTGGATACACCTTGCAGCATGATAATATGATGAATTTTTAACATGGGCCGGCAGAGATCTCTTTCGGATGTGATTTGAAAGACGAGATTAAGAATATGTTGGTTTGCAATTTCTTACTTCTTTTTCTGAACTTACTGATCATAAATTGTCAAATTAACATATTAAATAATAAAATGACAAATGGCCATAGGGTGTTTATATAATTCACTCTCATTTACTTATTTGGTTAACCTTATTGGGGTTTCAAGTGGACCCTCTGCCTCAATCTACTAAGTGTGCATGTATGTTTGGCTGGCCTCAGATGTCTGGCCAAACACACATGGGCACTTAGGTACACTCTCTCCTCTTCTCCCCTCCCACCTCTTGTGACCCAGCCCCGGCTCTCCCCTGCACTGTTGGCTGAGCTCAAGAGCACCAACGCGCACAACAGCAAGAAGCTTTTTAACAAAGTCAAGGAATTCACAAACCCTGGCATGGACACCACAGACATCCCCTCTCTCAAGACCTCAGCGACAACCTCACCACCTTTTTCCACCGTAAAATCCAGGATATATACGAAGGGTTTGAGAGCCAAATCCCACCTCCACCACTCTCCAGCACCAATATGGATCCCACTCCCCAGCCAACGCTGAACCAATGGACCCCCATCTCTATGGAAGACACCCGAAAGCTCATGAGCTCTATCCACTCAGAGACACCTTCAGGCCGCTGCACACACCACATCTTCAACCAAGCCAGCGCCACCATCACCAGTGCCATCTGAACTATGCAGGACAATCAACTGCTCCATCGAAACCGCCACCTTCGTGGATGTCTGGAAGCATGCAGAGATCAAACAGCTACTAAAGAAACCCCCACCGATTCTAGAGAAATGAAAAACTACAGACCCATCTTTCTTCTCTCCTTTCCAGCCAACGTAACTGAAAAAGCCATTAAATCAGAGCTCAAGGAATTCCTCGAGTTAAACCACATCCTGGACCAATCCCAATCCAGTTTCAGGAGCAACCACAGCACTGAAACTGCCCTCCTCACAGCCATGGATGACATCTGCATCATACTGGACAGAAGAGACAAGGCTGCCCTCATCCTCCTCGACCTCCCCACTGCTTTAGACACCGCATCCCACACCACCCTATGCTCCAGGCTTGATGACGCTAGCGTCTGTGCAAGGCCTTGGAGTCGATCCCCTTCTTCCTTATCGGAAGGACCCAGAGTCAGATTCCCGCTGTTTTTCTTGGAACCAACAGAAACATGCTGTGGAATACCCCAGGGCTCCTCCCTGAGCCCAATTATCTTCAATATCTACATGGCTCCGCTCAACAAAATCATCAGACAGCACGACCTCAACATAGTCTCCTACGTCGACGACACACAGTTAATTCTCTCCCTCACTGACAAACCATCAACAGTCAAAAGCAACTTCCACAACGGAATGAGAGCAGTCGCCGAATGGATGAAAAACAGCTGTCTCAAGCTCAACTCACACAAGACAGATGTCCTCATCCCGGGCCTCTCTCCTTCCACCTGGGTCAAAAGGGATTGTGAATTTCACAATGTCTCAACCATATTGTATGACTTGGATTAGGACAGGGCAAAGGTATTTTAGAAAACCTGTTCGGATTTGAACAACTGAGTCACAGACTGTGTGGGACTAGCTGCCCAGGAGGAAACAGGCAAACAGGGCCAAACTAGTACAAGAAAGTACACTCTTTCTAAAGGGCTGCACTCTTTTGAACTCCATATAGTAACAATTTGTCAGAGTGGTGGAAGTCTGCACCACCAAGCTCTCAAGAGAGGTGTCCTGAGAGAAAAAGGCAAGGGCAAGCAGGCTGGTGGTGGCACACAATTTGGCAGTTTACTGGGAGGAAGAGCAAGGTTTGGCCCAGTATCCTTGCAGAGTACTAGTGGGAGCCTTATTGAAAGTTAGTAGGGCCTCAATAATGGTTTGCCCCAGCTGGAGTAATTCTGCAAGGACATTGGTTTGGCCCAAGGGTGGGGAGCTGGAGGTCAATAACTTTGGTCGACCCTCACTTGACTACCTGCCAAGGAAACACTTTTTTAGTGGCAGAACCTGCAGGTGAGACAAAGCTGTAAACACAGAGGTGTAAAGACCACTGGCATCTTGAAATAAATCATACCAGTTTTCTTCACAGTAGGGGTGGACAATTCCATCACCAGCATCGCAATCATTACTGGAGTTTGTCCCAAACAAAGAAAGCAATCTGTGATGCCTGGTTTGCAGAGGTGGGACACTGAGGTCCTGATTTATACTCTTTTTGGGCCCCATAAGCGTCATGTTTTTACGCAAAAGCAGCGCAAATTTAAAAAATACAATTGTATTTTGTAAGATTATGCTGCTTTTGCGTCAAAAAATGACGCTAACGCAGCACAAAAAAAAGTATAAATCAGGGCCTAAGTGGCTCAGAAAGACATGGTTCCAGATCAATGGTAATCAGCCAGTGCCAAAATCGTTGTCCGAGTGGCACCGACCCGGTGCTGCAGAGCACAATGGGTTGTGCTTTGTCATATGACATAAATGGAATAGGCATCTTCAACATGCTGGGAACCAGCCTGGAGCATGGAGGGGAGATGGGGTCAGCAGCGACGCCAATGAAGCAGCAGTATCAGAGGATCTAACTAATGCTGAAAGTGAACCCATCTGTTGTATTCCAGATGGAGAAATTCACAATTCCATTGGCACCCTGGGTGTGCCAGAGGGAGTTTCAAGGGATTCAAAGAGTCAGAGTATAGCCTTGTAGATCTCTTGGATCTTCCTCAGTGTCGCTGACAGCCCCGGAAATTCGGGTTGTGTCGGGACAAGTTGCGGGATAGGCTTATACATTGATTAACTTCAGAAGCAAGATCAAGAGGCATGACAATGTCCTTGTGCCTCCTCAGGCGTAAGAAAGTGGCTGGAAGGGGTCATGTCCCGCTTGGATATTTTTAGGATTTTACTTTGAATTACCTGAAGATTTAGAGTGTGATGATGTATGACCTCAGGAATGACTTCTGGACTGGAAACAGACCTGAGACCGACCTTTGGTCTTGGACCGGTCCTAAGGTGGAGCCTTCCAAATCTTGATGACATATAGTTTTATTTTGTGGTTCAGTATGGCCTTAGGATTCACTGACACATATCACTTTGAGATACCATCAGTGATGCCATCAATAATGTCATTAAACATGTCATGAGTGATATAATATGTGAGGTCACAAGAAGTGCATTGTAGTGGCACAAGTTATAGTCAGCTCGGTAATCTATGACTGGTAAATTTCAGTGTTTTTTTACCTTAAAATTGTATTTTTTAACTGACATATTCATCTAACCATAATGTCACCTTAACCTTTGTTTTCTTCAGTGAAAATACATGAATAACTGGTTCATTTAGTTTATTTATGTCAGTATAGAAAATAATAGAATGTTGTGGTAGTTAAAATATACTAAAAAAGGCATCAAACTGCTGCGGCGGCTGCGGAAACCATTTTGATGGAGAAGGAAGAATGATGACTGAAAGACGTTGAACATATATACAGATTTACACTTCAGTTTTCATTGGCTGTTTAGTACCTCTAGACAGTGTTGGTGGTACTCCAGGAATATGGTATTAAAAAGAAAACTATTAACTCCCAATTGAATAGTGGATTTCGATAAAGCACAAGGAAGAACGTAGGTGAAATTGTCAATTTAACCTTAGTTCAACTGCAGCATTTCCTGGGAATAAGCAAAGGAGAGCACGCTGTCCCTATCAATTACATTTTTCATTAAAAGTAAAGGGTAACCAATAACTATGCGCCCTAAAGAAAGGTCAGGCAAGGTAAGAAATTACAAGCGCATGTGGAGGTTGATTTTGCATGCAGAACTATTGTCCTATCAACGAAATCCACGGGGGTTTGGTGCATAACTACAACAGCAAGAAAACATCACTGTTTGGTCTGCATAAATAATAAAAACTCCCACTTGAAAATCTTCAAATCTCCAAACCCATCAATCTGGAACATATTTACTGAAAGGTTAAAGAACCAATTAAACCTAGAATGGACTACAAGATCCAGGAATGTGAACACAAGGCAAGAAGCTCCCAAAAGGATTATGAAGTGAAAATTATGTTGAATGCTCTCGAGGACAGTCAGTCCTTTCGCTCACGGATTTAGGATCGGAAAAAAATGTCTTTTCTGTTCCTTCCCATTATTAAAGATATGAGTAGGGAATCCATGCGGTGTTTTTCATTTAAAGTTAACGAGGCTGATATTCTGCTTCTATAGAATACTAAGGGTCATATGTACAAAGCATTTTTGCGGTTGGAAACAGCCCAATTTAAGGAAACAGCCCTATTTACTCGGATGTTTCTGACCGCAAAAATGCTTTTTCATATGTACAAAGCCCAAACTGCGATTCAGTAAAATGTTACAGAATCGCAATTTGTTTTTAGAGATTTGGTACAAGGAAGGGTCATTTTTAGGATATCCCTTTCAAATACAGAATCACAGTAGCATGTATAAATGTTTTGCGACCGCCTTAGGGTTGCAAAACACTCATATTTTTCAACACCTTAATGGAGGTGGTAACCATTTGCAAATTGGAAGAGACCCCTTCTTTGTTGAGAATGTTAAAAAATATATTTTTTAACAGGAGGCACTGTTTCCATGGACCACTACTTACTCCTAAAAAATGCAACTTGAAAGTTTCATTTTGTTTCTTTTTAAATGCTTTCCATTTTCCTTTTGGGAAAACAGGCTGCATTAAAAAAAAATTGGTTTATTAACAAGCAGTTACAGACATGGTGGTCTGCTGCCCTCAGCAGGCCACCATCCCTGTGATGTGACCTACTTCTTTAATATTCTTGAGGCAGGTCAATTTGTGACCCACTAGGATTCGCAATTTGAGAGGTGTACATTTTTGTACATTAGGAATTGTGATTTCCTAATTGCGATTTGGTATGAATCGCAACTATGAAATCTCAATCCCTAAATTTTGTACATATACCCCTAAATTCCATCGCTTTCACAATGGAATAAAATAAAAAATAACCCAGCTACTTCCACTTACTATTCTAATTGAAAAGCTTAGAAATAGAAACATTCTTATTTGCAGTCTAGGTATATATTGTATCCATCTTTTACAGGTTGGTTAGTATGGGGCCCACCTTATACTTTCCATGGCTCCTTTTAGTCCTCACTCTTGTCTCTATAATTTATTCAATTGTATGCAGGCATTTAAATGAAAATTGAGGGAGAAACGCTACTTCTGGCCTATTCTATAACATCAAGGTGTTTTTCTGCAAGGCCAGTGGCACAGAGTGCCTTCTGAGTAGAGGCAACTCTTTTTAGGTCTGACCTATCTCTATAATCAAAGAAATTCATAAATGGAAAATATATAAATATATGGAGCGGCTTTGGGCCAGCCTTTTTTATTTGTTGGTCTGTCCAGCTGTCATTCACATTTTGATTTTGCCTTCTACAGCATACCACATTGGGCAATGGATCATCCCACTTTAGATACTGCCTTTCTTGCCCTGCAACTCATTTAACCTGATCACATATGCAAATCGGACAAAAAAATGCACTTCAGGGCCAGAGAGGGTGTACCAACACATTACTTTGCCCATGTTTTTTTTCTTTCATTAGTTATCCTTTTTAATTTTATTTTAGTCATCTTTGGATTTTCCCCTAGTGCCTATTTGCATAGAGGTTTTCAGGGGGTGGGGGAGGCTTTGGAAGGCTCATGTGTGGTTTGTCACAGGATATTAAGGATATATGACTTGATATTTATTGCCTGTCAAACATGTCTACAACAGCAGAACATTGCTAGATTGATATTGATTAGGCACCTGGACCACTACCCCTCTCTTAAGTGTTTTCCCCAACCCATTGACATTACAGGAAAACCATCTTGATTGTCCCTTGGTGTACTTCATAACATAGGGCTTCCCACACCCTGGACCCACATGAGTCACTCCCACACTGAGTGTGGGAGCAAGGTTTTTTTGTTTGAACCAATACTAGTGTAGTATATACACCACACAAACCAGAGATCCAAAAAGAAGATTTAAACTATAAAAGGTTATCCAAACCCATTGATTTATTCAAGGATACCCTGATATGATTAAAAGAAAAACAAGAGGATGAATAACTGGGGATTAATGACTCTATCATCCCATCATAGTCAACATGTTTCAACCATCCCCAAAGGGTCTGCACTCTTCTTCAGGACCTACAGTCTCTAGTCAATAAAGCAGACAAAACCTTACACTAGGAGGTAATGCCCTTACCCCAGAATGCACAGATATTATAAGTGGCAAGTGATATGATCTCCCTCTTCCCCAGGATTTCTTTGAAAACCTGTGAGAAATAGCCATTTTTGTGTGGTCACCCCCCATTTTGTTGCTGAATTTTATTACCAGTTTCTATCCACTGGACTTTGGGGCACTGCTGTCCAGTGCCCATTGTATGTGCTCTGACCCATGCAACATGTGGACATTTGCTAATACATAATTGGCATATTGTATATTTTTAAAAGGACACAGTTTATGGTCCAGAAAATGCACTCAAGGCTTGGAAAGGTAAATGTCACTTGTGGACTGCAGCACTCATTGAGCCATTCACTAATGTGCCTGCTTCTGTTTAGCCCAACTAGTCAAAGTAACCCTTTCAAAGGGGTTCACCCTTCCTTATAAATAATGATTAGTCGCTCCTATTTATGCTCTGTATCCCACAAGGCAAGATGCATGGTCTTTAAACTTGGGACAGGTAGAAATTTATTTTTACCATGTCCAAGATATGACAATCCTCCAAAAGCTATTTTCACTGTGGAAGGCCCTGGCTGTCCTATGAGAAAAGTAGAGTACAGATTAAACTATTATTCTGCCCTATCGACTTTGGGATCCACTAAAATAATTCAACCACTCTTGTTAATATTTATTTGAACCCAATTCAATGGTAAAGTTGGATATTTAATAAATATTTAGGAAACATACCTTTAGAGAGTTACTTTTTGGAGCACCTGCATCTGCCAATGAAGGGCTTGACCTTAATGAGGTGTGAAATTCTTCCAATGAGGTACACAATAGACCACTTTGATTGTCTGGTCTACCTGACTGATCAGGAATGTCTCCTTTGAGCTCAGATGGACTTTCAGGCTGGTGCTGCTGCCCCTCCTGTCCAACGTTAAATCCTGCCTGACAGGTCTGTCTGAGGCACATGTAAAACTTTTGCATTCTGAACCCTGGAAAGGCAACAAAGAAACTGTATTTTAGTGTTAGATGTGGGTGGGAAACAACAGTTTCCACAGTACCCTTCTGTGCACACCCCCAGCTCTCAGAGCCCCAGTTTGGTGTGGCTGAGGACTTCAGTGTTGGCCCTGCACGTGGTATTTTGGGCCTGTTTTCAGTAAGGCAAACAAGAAACAACTAAAAAAGTAGGTAGGGTGCCCCCTGGAACTTTTTCTGTATTGGTTAGGGAGAGGCCAGGAGTCAGTCCCACCCACTATCTAGTGTCAACTGCAAATGTGGCTCCCCAAGGCACCCTCTTTAGAACACTCTCTGGAACTGTGGAAGAACAGAAGGACTGCACCTTCTGTTTGAGAGCCATGAGAGGACCTAAAGGGCTGGACTTGCTACCACCTGTCTCTGGACAAATGCTTGGACTCCAAGGTTCAGTTGACTGGCATCCTGAGGGACACAACAAGCTGCAAGCGTCCTTTTTAATATATTTTGCAGCTTAATCATTGTGTTTTCAGTGGATTTTACATAAATGTCTGCTATTCAAGTACCATTTCAAAATCTTACACACAAGGATATGGCCAGTACACTTGCCTGAAAAAGTGGCACTAGCAATAATAAGTATTGTCATCATGTTTAAATCATAAGTACATTTGTGTAGATGGACAAATCAGGTTCATTCTGCAGTCCAATGGTACTGGCAGGTCAAAATAGAGCTGAGCCACAGTTCACAGAATCTCTTTGCTAATTGTTGCAGTTTTAAAAGACAACAATAGTTGAAGTTGTACGGCTGAAAGCACATAATTAAAAAAGGATGCTTTTCTGCAGTGCAGGTCTGTAACAAAATCGAGCTGCAATTCACACGTTTCTCACTGAATACCTTTGGGAAGTCCACTTTGTGTGTTAATTGATGTAAAATTGCTTTCATTGAGGTACTGACTCTATACATCTTTGCTGTTTGTTAAGTCATTATAAGGTAGTGTTATGAACATAGGAATAGTCGCTTGCCTTCCTTGACTCTTAACGTTGCTCAACAAAGAATTTGATACTTTATACTTATATCAGGTCTGAATTAACGTGTGATACCTGTATTTATCGAACATAAGCCCTCATATGACATTGGCGGTAAGTACCGCTTACCGCCATGCTGACTGCCGCCGCAGCGGATTAGCGCTACCCATATTAAGACACACACATAGCAATTCGTCACTATACAGCCACACACAAGTCCGCCAGCCCAAAGGTCTTTGATAAAATGGCGGTACCAAAACCCACACTGGTACGCCAACAGAACTATGTCCACAGCATTATGACCCACGAATCACCACAGCGGACATTCAATGGCGCTAAGCTATTGGTGGTACATACTGCCGCGCTCAACATACACAAACACACACAAAACAACACCACATTGGACAATTTGAAGAACACACACCTGACACCCATACACACACCACACCCACACCACTATCAAACATACACCCACATTACCCACAACCCTTTTTGAATACAAACAAGTGCCACCAGAGAGATAGCAAGACCACAGACATACACCACCATCACCTATACACCATCCATGCACCTAACATCACACACGCCAACACATCACCCCGCACACACCCTCACCCACACCACTCACACTACACCCATGGCACCACAACAACACCCCAAGTTCTCAGAAGAGGAGCTAAGGGTCATGGTGGAGGAAATCATCTGGGTAGAGCTGCAGATATTCGGATCACAGGTACAGCCGACATCCATTGCTAGGAAGATGAAGCTATGGCGGAGAATCATGGACAGGGTCAACACCGTGGGACAGCACCCCAGAACAAGGGCCTTCATCAGGAAGAGGTGGAACGACCTACGGGGGAAGGTATATTCCACAGCAGAAGACACCAAATAGCTGTACAGAGGACTGGCAGTGGACCACCACCTCCTCCCCCACAACTAACATCACGGGAGGAGCAAGTCTTGGCAATCATGCATCCTGAGGGCCTGGCAGGAGTAGGAGAAGGACTGGACCCTGGTAGGTCAAATCTCTATTACTATCACCCCCCCCCACCTGCATGCCATCACAGACCCCTACCCTTACCCTCACTCCCATCACTCCACCACCTCACACACACCCCGCCATCACGACCCACCCCTCCCAATACCAAGCCCTGCATGTAACACCAATGCACAGACCCCCATCACTGTCAGCACCGACACCAGCCCCGCCACTGCCACAACTGAGCAGCCGTCACCGCCGGCGAACAGTGTACAGTTCTGCCTCCATGGGCTGCTGTACGTCCTGCCCCTGCAAATCCTGTGTGTCTGACACCCCGGTGAAAGACAGTGACCTTGTACTCCCCAAGGTCTGCATTACAGTGCACAATGCCCCCTCCAGAACCAGTGGAAGAAGCCATCCACTCACCCCATCCTTCCCAGGAGGAAGCACACCGGGCACAATGTCCCCTCCAGAACCAGTGGAAGAAGCCATCCTCTCACCCCATCCTTCCCACTAAAGCATGCACACTAGAGAGAATCACCTAGCCCACCAAATAACTACTCACACAAGGCAAAGCTTCCAGGGCACTAACAATTATAGAGGGCAACACACCCATGCACAAGATGTCACACACAGAAACAATAACACTGCATTTACATCCCCACAGGTCCACCACCCGTCATCGGAGAAGAGTTGCCAGCAACATCCTGCCCCCCATCCCTCCCCAGAAGAGGCCCACAGAGATGACGACAGCTCTGGTCACCTGGATCTGGATGACCAACCTGGCCCATCAGGTACATCCGGACAGTCGGTTACCCAAGCACAGTCCCATACCACCATAGAGCCTCTCCACCTCAGGAAACACCAGCACAGTATCCACCCAGCGGGCCCATACCTCTGTCCCAAAGGCACGTCAATCAGCAGTGTGTCCTCCACTACAGGGACAAACACACAAAAGGGGTCCTTGCAATGATAAGGAGAGAAATTCAGGGAAATCAACTTAAAGAAAGATTACTCTCCTATCTGGTTAATATACAAACAAATTAAACAAGTAACAGGTACGTCAAAAATAAAATAAACATCTTTAATCATATTTCACAGACACAAAATCTAGGTCCCTAAACCTAGATTTAATCTGACTAAAGATGAGTATTTAGCCTTAAGGAGTTTACAGAACAATAAACAAATCACGATCAAACCTTGTGATAAAGGAGGGGGAATTACTGTCTTTGATGCAGTACAATATATAGAGAAGATGTCAAAGATGTTACAATGTAAGGATTTCTATAAGAGAGTAGTTTCTAATCCAGAAGATTGGATTAAGAACATGATTAAAGAAAGGAGTTACCTAGCACTACAGGATGGTGTGATCTGCCAAAAAGAGTTTGAATTTCTTACTCCAAAAAACACCCGACTTCCAGGAATTTATGGATTACCTAAAATCCATAAAGATTTGAAGGATTCCCCTTTGCGGCCTATAGTATCATCGATAGGATCTGTGGTTGAACCATTATCACAGCATGTGGATCAGTTTCTTAAACCGTTGGTTTGTAACCTTTCCTCTTATGATAGGGATACTGGTCATTTTATTTAAAAAATAGAGGGTGTTCCGTTCAATCCAGAGAATGCGATTCTAGTTACTATGGATTTGGAAGCTTTTGTATACAAACATTCCACAGAAATAAGCACTGGATTGTGTTAAACAAACTCTAAAAGACATGTAACCTAGTTCATTGAGCCAATAGGAGAGTGCCTTGAAATAGTAATTTATAACAACTATTTTGAATTTAATTCAAATATTTTTCAACAAATTAAAGGTGTCAGCATGGGGGCGGCCTGTGCTCCTAGTGTAGCAAATCTCTATGTTGGACACTTTGAACAATAGTTTATCTACAATGAGATTGCCCCTTTCTTTGAGAATATTTGTTATTGGTCCAGATATATAGATGATGTTTTTTTTTAATGGAAAGGTGAAGAGGAAGTTTTGAAGGAATTTTTGCTTGGCTCAATCTTTGTGATTCGAATTTGAAGTTCACAATGAAGAGCGCAAAAAATCAGGTTGAGTTTCTGGATGTTAGTCTTGTACATAAAGATAGGCACCTTGCTGTGTCACTCTTTGTTAAGCTAACAGCTAAAAATACTCTTCTGCATTATGATAGTTTTCATCCTAGATGTCAGAGAGAAGGAATTCCATTTAGCCAATGTTTATGGATCAGGAGAAATTGTACTGAGATGAAAGATTTTTTAGAACATTCTAACAATCTGGTTAAAAAATTCTCATCAAGAGGCTATCCACCCAAACTAATAAAGAACTCCCTGAGGAGAGCAAAAAATTACGATCGTCAGTCTATGTTTCAGAGAAGAAGCAAAAAAGACAAATGAAAATGTAGTATGTGCTATTCGTCATTCAAGTATAAATGACAAGATCAGGTGCATTATTAATTCCCAGTGGTATATCCTTAATGTTAGGTCAGATGTGGAGCCTTTGGAGAAACCTATTTTTGCTTTTAAAAAGAATAGCAATTTGAGGAACCTAATAGTCAAGTCAGGGATGAGAAACCATAAGAACCTTGCACAAAAATCTATTCTAGGGTTTTGAACCAATTACTAGTAACCATACATGTGGTGATTGTTTAGCATGCAGTGGAGCAATTGTGTCTAATAACATTATATGTAACAACAAATCTATTGAATTGAGAGGCATGTCAAACTGCAGATCTAAAAATGTAGTATACCTAATATTTTGCCCATACAATATAAGGTATGTGGGAGAAACTTCCAGAGAGTTTAGAATTAGGTACTATGAGCATAGATCAGCATTGAAGAATCGTAAACACAATGCCCCCCTAGTGGCATATTGGACAGAGCATAATCATAAGGAGGATGACATCAGGTGGACGATTCTGGAGAAGATTGTCCCCAAATTGGTTATGATACAGGAAAAGAGAGAAAAAAACGTGAAGTTTTTGGGATATTTTACCTAGAAACTTACTGTAAGGATTTGAATGAAGAAATACTATGGCAGAATACTCTTTATGTAAATGTAGTGGAAGTACCATATATATTTTTTGATATGGCTAGGGGGGTATTATTTATTATTTTTTACCCGTTGGTATTATTTTTTTTTTACCCTTTTGTGTAAAACATTAAAGTGGCAAATAGACTTGCCCCGGTATGTGGCTGAGTACCCAGTGGAGCACTTTGTCAGCTGTGATGAAGTGGTTTTGTCTCTAATAAGTGTCTAATGACCTATGTTTTCCTATAAAATAGTCCTTTTCATTACGTATATTATATCTTTAAATACAATTTTTTCTCTCTCATTAGAATCATCATATCACCGGTTTTATACCATGTTGTATATATACAACAGATACAATTTTTTTTTCAAAATGGCCGATGTGGTTTAACAGATGCAAGCTCTTTTGCTCTAATGAGCCCTTCCTCAGTTTTTACACTCTATCGCAGCGCGGGATTCAAGCTGCGATAAGAAGCCGGGGGCAGCGTAAACTCGCTGTTCCCGGTTTGATTTCGGTGCAAAGAGGAGGTGAGTCTTGTAAGAAATTCCTCCTAGGGGAAGGAGAGGACTTAGTAACCTGACTGTAGGTAGTGGACAGGGCAATGGAATACACGTTGTATAATTTTGTAGTACTTTTTCGAACATAAGAGCAAGGCTATGCCTAATTGGATGGAGAATATGGTTGGATGAGCCCTCCACCTTCTGCGTGGACTGATATCTTTGAGAGTATCCAAAGCCATCAGTTTTAGAATGAACACGTGGCATTTTGATATCCAACTGTACATTAGGTATACCAGATGTGTTTGATGGCTTTTTCTGGCTAAGTTTGAGGCGGTTAGTGTAAACATTGATACAACTTTGTGAGTCCCCATATTGGACGATGTTATTATGTGTATTATCTTAAAGAAAATTTCTTTTGGAATGTCTGGGTGAGTAAGTTTGACTATTTTATTGTAGAGCAACAAAGAAGTGAATATAGTAAAAGCAATTCTATAAGCTGAAACTCCGGCAGGTAGGACAAATTAGAGTATTTGATTGACTGTAATTGATCATAGTTTTTTTTTATGCACTTGGGTGGTCAACACGATCAGGTTTGTAGGCTTGAGGTATGGCACTTTTTCGATTTTGGTGTGGGTTGGTTTCATTGGTGTTTTCCTACACGTTTGGTTGTGGGTACTTTTAAATGTATTTTTATTACAGCTTCTATTATATATTTTTTTCTTTCTATGAAGGCACGGATGCTTATACTGCTCTTTTTTGTAATTTTAGTAATATTGGAATATGTGAAGAATTATTATAGCTTACAACACAACAGTTTACATAGAGGAATAGACTGTCGAATGATACATACATTTTTTGTATTGTTTTTGCTTAGATGGAAGACTGTGGGGGTCATTCTGACCCTGGCGGTCTTGATGACTGAAGCACCGCCAACATGCTGGTGGTGCTTCATAGCCCATTCCGACAGCCGCGGTCGGAAAACCGGGTCCGGCGGTTTCCCGCCGGATTTCCCCCGGCTGGGCGAATCCTCCATGGCGACCGCCGCCCGCCGTTGTTGGAATCACCCCCTGTGTCTTTTGGTGCTTTTTATATATATATGCCCTGATGAAGGTGGCTGTGAAATTATAAATTCAATGAGAAACTAAAATCCACTAAAACGTGCATTGGCAATGGGGCACCAAGGCGGATAATAACGGAATACCAGAGTTTCAGAAATCAACTGATGAATCATTATATGTGAACTGGACCAACTTGGATAATAGACAGCCCTGGGATATTGCGCTGTCTCTAGATTTATAGAGACTCTGAATGTTGAAAATCTTTCTGACTGGAAAAACCATCTATATTGATTCATTGTATTTTGGATTGAATATATAAGATTGGTACACATGAAGTACCATATGTCTATTTAAATATTTGTTTATTTATGGATTTTCTATTTGTTTATTTGTTGGTTTTTAAGGTTTTCTACAAGTGGGTCTGTGTTCTGTCTTATATGTTGTCTTGAAAGTTGTTCTTGTATACGTGTGTTGTGTTGTTATCTGTGTATACTTGGTTGTAACATGTTATTTTAGTAGTAGAATTTAATGTGAAATATGATTAAAGATGTTTACTTTATTTTTGACGTACCTGTTACTTGTTTAATTTGTTTGTATATTAACCAGATAGGAGAGTAATTTTTCTTTAAGAATTTGCACCACTACAGGGACCCCAGAGCACATCACAACCACAGGAGGATCAGGGACCTCGACTCAGTGGCAGTGGGCACACGGTTCAGGGGACAGAGGCACAGGGCAACAGGGAAGCTGGGAGACTGCTGTGCGACAGGGGGAGGACAGGCCCAGGGAACCGAATCTCCAGAGGCACTCACCAACATCCTGAGAGCATAACACCATTCCCAGGAGACGATGGTCCAGATACTGGACAAGTTGCAGGAGACCCAGCGGCTGCAGGAGGGACAGTACCTGGAGATCAGGGAAGACTTGAAGGACATCAACACCACCCTGGTCACCATTGCAGGGGTGCTGGCAAACATGGCCAACACCAAGAGGGAGGCAGTAGCACACCAGCGGGCCCCTGACACTAGCCAAATCAATGAACAGCCTTCCACCTCTGCTGCCGCTAGTGGACAGGAGGCCCCACCACAGGACCAACAGGCCACCAGCACCCCACCCCCTGCAGAAGGAGAACAACCCCGCAAACAGTCCCTGCGATCCAGGCAGAAGCTAGAGAATAAGGCCAAGACCCCTACCAGGAAATAAGACTCTCCTGATTGTCACCCTTGTGTCCATTTCTGTCACCCCGTCCAACTTGAACTGCAATTGCTCCACTTCCTATGTCCCCTTGGACAATGCACCTGTGATCTACATAGACTGGACTCTATCCTGAACATTCCTCCACCATCACCCCAGCCCATTCCAATGCACACCCCCTCTACTTATTTGCACTTAAATAAACACCATTTGAATAAATACAAGTATGAAGTCTGTCAAATGATTGAACTATGTATTAGCTTAACAAGCTTTAAACACTGCAATACAACTGCACAGTAATGTATACATTGGAATGACCTGTAGTTGGCTGCAGTCAACACACAAATATCTGAAAATAGAGATCCCAAAGGGTACAGTAAGTGGCCAAAGAAGTGGGAAAATCAGCCTGCCAGTGACAATGTCAATCACAAGACTGTCAAAGTAAAGTGAATTGACAGTGTCTTACCTGTGTGTCATTGGAAGTATTGTCGTATTATTGCACTTCTGTTGTCCTCATCCTCTGCCTCCTCATCTTCACTGTCTACAGGGTCCACTGCTGCCACATGCCCATCTACAGCCTCATCCTCCTACAGAAAAGGCACCCGGCGACGTAAGGTAAGGTTGTGCAACATACACCTTGCCACGATGATCTGGCACACCTTCTTGGGGGAGTAGTACAGGGATCCACCTGTTAGATGGAGGCAACAAAACCTGGCCTTCGGGAGGCCGAATGTCCTTTCTATGATTCTTCTTGTTTGCCAATGTACCTCATTGTAACATTCCTCTGCACTTGTCCTGTGATTCCTCTCAGGGGTCAGTAGCCATGAGAGGTTGGGGTAACCAGAGTCACCTGCAAATTTCGAGGGACAACTGTTAGCCACACACTAACCCTTAGGGCCCAGACCATACCCATAAACCAACACCTAGTGGGTGGGAACTAGGGCTCGCCTATTAGCCACACCCATTGCCTCTGGAGTTGAGCCATCACATATGGAATGCTGCTATTCCTCAGGATAAAGGCATCATGCACAGACCTAGGATACTTTGCATTGACATGGGAGATGTACTGGTCCGCCAGGCACACTATCTGCACATTCATGGAGTGGAAGCTCTTTCGATTTCTGAACACCTGTTCATTTCTCCGGGGAGGTGGACAAATGCAATATGTGTACCATCTATAGCCCCAGTAATGTTGGGGATATGTCCCATTGCATAGAAATCAGCTTTCACTGTGGCCAAATCCTCCACCTGGGGGAAAACGATGTAGCTGCGCATGTGTTTAATCAGGGCAGACAACACTCTGGTCAGCACTATTGAGAACATTGGCTGAGACATTTCTGCTGCCAAGCCCACTGTCACTTGGAAGGAGCCAGTTGCCAGGAAATGGAGCACAGGTAGGAGTTGCACAAGAGGGGGTATTCCGGTGGGCTGACGGATAGCAGATATCAGGTCAGGTTCCAATTAGGCACACAGCTCTGTGATTGTGGCTCTGTCCAGTCTATAGGTGAGGATAATGTACCTGTCCTCCATTGTTGCCAAGTCCACCAGGGGCCTGTACACAGGGGATGTCTCCATCTCCTATTCATCCGCAGCGGTTGCAATTTGGGGGCGAACGGTGAGCAGCTAGTAAGTATCGCATATTTCCAAACACTACACTGCATTGCATGTTGTGACTGTAACAGTATATTGTTGGATATCCCCAAATGGTGCCTATCTGTACTGTGATGCAGTTAGGTGCCATGGCCTGCCCCCCCCAAAATTGCGTCTGCCTGTCCTGTATGGAGGGACATGTGGAAATGAGGTAATTCCGCTGACGTTGTGCGCCGTTGCAGGAGGCCGTCGAGAACCGCTGTGCAACTACTCATTGGATACCATTGGGCTCTATGGGTTACAGTAGCCAATGGTAATGTACGCCAGCAGTGACGGTACACACCGCTGCGGACGTGACCGCCATTTTCTAACTGTTCACTCACTTGCTACCTGACCTTCAACAGGAGAGGACCTACACTGCAAGGGCTGCTGTGACCTGTGTCTGGAACTGACCATGGCTCGTGTCAGTGGGGAAAGGGCCCCTGCCTTCACCGCTGTGGAGTTGGAGAGACTGGTGGATGGGGTCCTACCCCAGTACCGAATGCTCTGTGGGCCTCCTGACCAACAGGTGAGTACACTGTAAGCACGATGCATGGGGCATGAATGCATGGAGTGCTGTGTGTGAGGGTCTCTTGTGGGGGGGGGGTAGGTGGAAGGGCCCTGGGCAGCATGCTGCATGTATGGTGGGCAATGTCTGTGGGTAAGGGGATGTGAGGGCTATGGTGGGCAATGAGTGTAACAGGCACGACGACTGACTGATACCTTTTCCTATGTGTATTTCTCTGCAGGTCAGTGGCCATCAAAAAAGGGTATATGGCATGCCATCACCAAGGAGGTGCGGACCCTGGAGGTCTACGGCAGGAGGAGCACCCACTGTCGCAAACGGTGGGAGGATCTGAGACGCTGGGCATGGAAGACGGCAGAGGCTCAGCTGGGGATGGCCTCCCAACGAGGAAGGGGTGCCTGTCAAACCCTGACCCCCCTGATGGCCTGCATACTGGCGGTGGCCTATCTGGACCTGGTTGGGCACTTGGGGGCATCACAGCAGCCACGAGGGGGTGAGTACAGTGCCCCAATATACTACTTGCGTGTGGTGGGGTGGCATCCGGGTGGGGGATGTGGGCCTTTGGGTGCCCCTAGGCCAGGCCGGACATTGCTGGGTAGGGCCCATGTTGGGCAGGGTCTGATGTAAACCTCCTCCAACCAAGCTAGTAGGCATCCACTACTGGGCAGGGGTCTGTGGATCTCAGGTATGCTGCAATTGGCGTTAGGTATCCCTGTCCATGGGCTGGGGACTAGCATTGTGACTGTTAATGCATTGCTTAGTGCGTAGGGCTGTTCCCTGTGTGTGTGTGTCGTGTACGCCAACGGTGGTGTTGTTGCCGCCATTGACCAAGGGTGCCCTTTTCTCTCCCCCCCTTTTTGTTTTGTCACTCTGTCTTTATGTGCATTAGCATCATCTGGTGGAGGAGCAGAGGCAGCGGCGACAGAGAGAGCTGCATCCCACAGGGCCCAAGAGGCCGAATACACCAACAGTGAGGGCACCAGTG
The DNA here is from genome assembly GCF_031143425.1 of Pleurodeles waltl. NCBI lineage: Eukaryota > Metazoa > Chordata > Amphibia > Caudata > Salamandridae > Pleurodeles > Pleurodeles waltl. Next base: position 621,501,378 of record NC_090438.1, on the reverse strand, counting down.
GGACGGAGGGTGAGGGGAGCACCACGGTGGAGACTGGAGGGGACAGTTCTGACAGTAATGCCTCCTCCGATGGAAGCTCCTTGGTGGTGGCGGACACCTCTGTGCCCACCCCAACTACAGGTACAGCCACCACCCCCTGTACAAGCACCATCCTCCCAGCAGCCCCTCAGCATGTTCCCGTGCCCGCTCACCCAGGAGGGTGGGCATCTCCTTTGCCCCAGGCACCTCAGGCCCTGCCCCAGTTAGCCCTGCTGCCCTGAGTAAGAAGGCTATTGACGTCCTGCGATCCATTTCTGTTGGGCAGTCAACCATTGTGAATGCCATCCAGGTGCTGACAGCCCATTTGCAACAAACAAATGCATTCATGGAGGGCACTCACTCTGGCATGGCGGCCCAACAGAGATCAATCCAGGCTCTGGCCTCATCCCTGATGGCAGCCATTGTCCCTGTTTCTAGCCTCCCACCTCCAACTTCCTCTACCCAATCCCACTCCCTTCAACCCCAACCTATCCCAAGCACACAGCAAGACCAGCATGCACCCAGGACAACACACAGGAGTGGTTCAGGCAAACATAAGTACCACACATTATCCCACAGGCACTCACACAAACACCATCCAGATGCAGACATACCAACATCCACTGCCTCCACTGTGTTCCCCTCCTCCTCCTCCTCCACCTACTTGCCAGTAGCATCTACACTCACACCTGCATGCACTACATCCTCATCCACTACCACCATCACGCCTATCACTACACACCCCTCACTGGCAGTCACCACCCCCACATCCATGCCCCTGTGTCCTCTCCAACTGTGTCTGTGCCCCCTCCTCCCAAACTACACAAACGCAAGCACTCAGACACCCAACAGCCATCCACCTCACATCAGCATCCAGCCCATGCACCTGCACCCAAACACAGCAGACACCTCCTACAACCACTTCCTCTTCCTCTACTCCCAAATCTTCATCACCCTCATCCCAATGTGCCTAAGAAGCTTTTTCTCTCCACCGCTGACTTCTTCCCTACCACCCTACCCCACTGTCCTTCACGTCAGGCCAGGGTGGTCAGAACCCAGACGAGCACCTCAGCCACTCAGTCCACGGCCACAGTAGTATTGACAGCTACTGCAGGTGGGTGAGGATCTAGGGCACCAGGCAGCAACACTGAAAGGGTGCCTGCACCAGGTGCATCAAGGAAGGGCAAGGAGGCACCACCAGCTGCGACAGGGAAGGGCAAGGAGGCACCACCAGCTGCAGGAGGGAAGGGCAAGGAGCAATCCCCGGCTGCTGACAGGAAGGGCAAGGGGCCTGCACCAGCAGGCAGGAAGGACAGGAGGCCTGGTGCTGGAACTCATTCGGAGCCCCCACCACCAGCCATGGTGGTCCAGCCGTCCGAGGCTGCAGGTGATGGGCTGGAGCCTCCCCCACCACTGCCAGCACTGCCACCAGCACCGGCGCCATCACCTCCACCAGCACAACTGGCAGCAGCAGCCCCAGTGAGCAGCCATCCAAGGCTGCAGGGGATGGGCTGGAGCCTCCCCCCCCCACTGCCAGCACCGACACGAGCCCCGCCACTGCCACCACTGAGCAGCCGTCACCGCCGGCGGACAGTGTGTAGTCCTGCCTCCATGGGCTGTTGTGCGTCCTGGCCCCTGCAAATCCTGTGTGTCTGACATCCAGTTGAGAGACTGTGACCTTGCACTCCCCAAGATCTGCATAACAAGGCACAATGCCCCCTCCAGAACTAGGGGAAGAAGCCATCTACTCACCCCATCCTTACCAGGATGAAGCACACTGGGCACAATGCCCCCTCCAGAACCAGTGGAGGAAGCCATCCTCTCACCCCATCCTTCCCAGGATGAAGCACACTGAGCACAATGCCCCCTCCAGAACCAGTGGAAGAAGCAATCCACTCACCCCAACCTTCCCAGGATGAAGCACACTGGCCACAATGCCCCCTTCAGAACAAGCGGAAGAAGCCATCCACTCACCCCATCCTTCCCAGGATGAAGCACACTGGGCACTAGGCCCCCTCCAGAACCAGTGGAGAAACCATCCACTATAGAGACTGTAGCCTTGCACTCCCAAGGACCAAGCAGTGGGCAAACCACCCACTTGAAAGACTGTGGCCTTGCACTCCCCAGGACCAAGCAGTGGGCAAACCATCCACTTGAGAGACTGTGGCCTTGCACAGAGTAATGAGCATGTTGGCCCCTCCAGGACCAGTGGTGTTGTACCATCTCTTGGCTGAGGTGCCCCCTCATTCCCCGTCCCCCTGAGGTGCCTATCTATTTTCGACCTGATGCCCCTGCAGTGCTCTCACAGTGTTTTTGCAGGAGTGAGGTGGGGCCTTGGCCTATGTGTTGTGGCCCTGTGGCTACGGACATTAAGGACTGGGAAGTGTCCCTACATTTGTAAATATGTATATACGTTTGGATTTTGTACCACTTATTCCTGTAATTTTATCGTACTACACTCACTTTCGTCAAATCATTTTGCATTATTCCTGAGGGGTACTGAGTGAATATTTAATGTTTGTGCATCTGGTTGTGTGTATGGTGTTGGGGGTGGGGGTGTTGCATGTTGTGTGTGTGTGACACTCTCTTTTTCCTCCCCCCTCCCTTGTGTGCTAGGCGGCAATGCTCACCGTGGTCGTCTTCGCTAGCGTTGATGTTCATAATGCAGAAAAGGTAGACGAGCATCGGAAATATGTGCAGCTCAGGCTCCATGCCATCGTGGTTGTTCCCTGAGTCTCCACAGGTGAGTTATTTGACTTCTGTGCAGTGTTTCCACCATACTTTTGATGTTGTTGGTACCACCCCAGAAAAGGTGGTGGATAGGCCGGTTATAATAGTGTGGGCAGTATATTGTCTTCCGCCTGGCTGTTTGTGGTTACCGCCGTGGTGCTTGTTGATACTGTTGTGGCGGTCGGTGTGTTAAAGTGGATGTCTGTCTGAGCGGTTTCCGCCGTGGTCATAAGTCCATTTTGGTTACTGCCAGTCTGTTGGTATTACCGCCGCTTTATCACTGTCCGCCAGGGTTGTAATGAGGGCCATAGGGTAATAATTCAGGTCGTTAAATAAACACAGTGCATTGTCTTTTGATGGTAAAGGGACATAGAAGGAGACAGCCCTACCGTGGCTTAACTGTATAATGTCTAACTGGGAGCTTATTCAAACTTTGTAGTTCTTAACAAATTACTTTACTTAATATTTGGTGTATTTGAATTAGGGATCACATCTGAGATCATCTATGAAAAAAATCACCTGTAAATGGTGTAATAGACAGGAATGCAGCTCCACTTATGACAACAATATTAACCGTACATACGATGCATTTGAGAAGCAGACACCTCTTGGCAGTGCCGACAGTGTTGGAGATGTGGGAAAGTTCATGTTGAAAAATCATTACTTGTAGCAGATTTAAATGCAGTGCTATATTCTAATGGGGTTAATATCATTTACAGCCGTCTGGCACAAGAAGGGGCCGGGGTGATTGCAGCTGGGGCTCTGGCGGCACTTACCACCCTTTATGATGCCACTGATGTTCTAATTAATACCTTAAATCTGTTTCTTTCCAACATTACCTTCACTAGAGAGAAGATAAAAGTTAAACTTCTGTTTTCATACTTTCCTCAAAATTGACACATTGTTTGCTCACTGCCCCATTTCTAGACGTGTTACACAAAACATTTTTTTTATTGTTGCATGCTTTTAAGTGGAATGTCAGTAGTATTCTGAAATGCGTGCTTGTCTCAAAACCTGCACATACGGACAAACTGCCCCTTTAAAACCGTTGGTGGCTTTCATAACACTGAGTAGGTAGGTGTAAAAACCGGAGGCCTGACGTAGCTATTCTTGGTAGAACCCCAGTTGGAAGAACTCATGCCTCCTGGATATAGGTGCATTTTATAGCAAGAACAAATGTTGAACCTCGACGAGCGGAATGGTGTGCTTACAATGTACCTCTTGATGTGGTAAAGTGCAGTACATGGCAACAATGAGGAGCACATCTTAGCATTTGTGTGGCTGCAAACGACTACGAGTGGGACAATATTATTTTTAATCATCATTTCTCGTTCCACGAGGAGTGACTGTGAATGAAGGAGTTGTTTTTCAAGTGTCTCTTCGCATAGTAGTTTTACATGAATCCCTAGTCCCCCAACGTCTTTATGAAGCATCACAGTGGTTTAAAAATAGATTAATTGATTGCTTTGTGTGTTTCTATAACATCTTGAATGTCTTTAGAACATCTGTAGGTGTTTTTGTTTTATTGAACCTCAGAAGGGGTTACGTGTCTATTGTATGTATTGTGAGTACATTGTGCATAAACACATGAAACGATGTGGTGTTCTGGTTGCAGATGGATTTATAAAGATGGTGGGTTGTATTTTATGTGCACTTTGTGGTACATATGTCTTTTTGTTTACTTACACCTGGAAGGTGCCAAGTACTTAACCGAAAATTGAATATGCAAAGGTACCACTCTTATGTCTTTGAATGTATGTGGAATTTTATGTGCGTCTATAGCTTTCTGTTTACTGAAGTGTTCTTCAACAGCACAGATGAGGTCAAGTATTTAGATGGAAACATTATTTGCAAGTGCAAGTGTTCTTCTATTGCATTATATGTGTGTGAGCGTATCTGTCTTGTTGTGTTCTTTGTTGATTACTTGCAATTAGGCCGCACTAACCTTATAGGTTTGTTAAATATAGTTTATGTGTGTGGCTTTTTAGCTGATTTACCGTAAACACAAATAATGGTGCTAAACGAAACAATGTTGCAAAGTTGTTACGTGCAAACATAATTCTGTATGTTCCACTGTAGCGTTGTATATGTGAGACAGTTTGCATTGAGAGTGAGGAGTTTCTTTTTCTGTTTTGTGGGTGTGTGTGTCTTTGTTGACTATATATATCTATGTGTGTGTGTCTTTTGTGTGTTCTTTGGCAGTTACTTGCAAGAAGGTCATTCTGACTATGTGTGTGGTATTTAGTTTGTGTATGAGTGCGTTTGTCTTTTCTGTTGAGTGTGTATGATCACAAGCAATGGTGCAAAACATAATGATTGTTGTTTGTGCAAGGAGATTTGTATGATGGCGGTGTGTGTGTGGTGTTTGCCTTGTCTATATATGCATGTGTATCTGTATTCTGTGCAACGGCTGACACTGGGGTTGTTACCTCTGAAACAAAAAAGTGATAGATGGAATGCTTGAATTAATCTCAGCCACTGTTAATTATTTGGACTGCATCACAGTCATAGTTTTTTGCCCACCATGCCACTTCAGACATGAAACCGCAGAGTTTGAATTTTCCTTGATCCTGCTCCAATAAGAACATCAGCCATCCTAGCTTAAATCCAGTGGCACAGTGAGCTTAGGATGCATCCCTGGACATACCCAGTGCACTTAGGGCAGCAAATGCAAAACCAACAAGGTTATACATGGAACGCTTGAATTAAAACTGGCAATCTCTCGGGGCAGCATCCCATTCCATCATTTTCTTGCCTTGCATGCCGCCCCAGCTTGGACCAAGCCATATTCAAATCATTCTTTACTCTGCTCCACATGGGAGAAGTCTAGCCCAAGCTCCCAGGACAGGTCCTTCCTGAACCGGAAACAAGCTTCCTGTGACCTATTTCCGGGTATCATTGTTCAGCATTTCGTCCATCATCTGTTTTTTTTGTTTTTGCATTTGTAGCCTCAAGTGGAATGGGTATGCCCAGATATTTGTTCCATGCTTGCCATGCCACTGAATTCAAGCTAGCCTGGCTGATGAGGGAGTGATACCTTAAAATCAGTCCCCCAGTGCTTGTTTCAATCCAGGGAGGACCCGGTCTGGCAGTTCAGATTGGACTATTCTGATGGGAGCAGGGTCAAGACTGAATTGCATATGGCTGGGTACAAACTGGAATGCTGTGGTGGGCAAAAAAACAATAGAGTTAGGTCCAGGTCTCTGACTGGGGATTCATGTTTAACATTGATCAGCATTCTGTGCATCAGCCCAGAGGTGGGTCCACTGCTTACCATGCCACCAGATTCCTTCTAGCCTGGCTGAGGGGTGATACCCTGAAACTAGTTCCAGAATGCTTGTTTGTAGTCCAGGGAGAACCTGGCCTGTCAGTTCGGACTGGACTGTTCCCATGAGGGGCAGGGTCCAGAGTGATTGATATATGAGTTGGTCCAAACTAGAATGGTGTGGTGAGCAAAAAACATTGGATTTAGGCCAAGATCTCTGATTGGGGGTGAATGTTTGACATTGTTCGGCATTCCGTCCATCATCTGTTTTTTTGCATTTGTGGCCCTAAGTGGAATGAGTATGCCCAACCATGGGTCCTGTGCTTGCCATGGCACTGGATTCAAGGTAGCCTGTCTGATTAGTGGTGACACAGTGAAACCAGTTGCAGGATGCTTGTTTTTGGTCCAAGGAGGATCTGGCTTTTTGGGCTAGACTGTTCCCATGAGGAGCAGGGTCAAAACTGATTTGAATATGGCTGGATCCAAACTGGAATGGTGAGCAAAAAAAACAATGGATTTAGGCCCAGCTCTCTGACTGGGGGTCAATGGTTGGCATTGTTCTAATTTCCATCCATCATCTGTTCTTTATGCACATTCAAATGACGGCACGCTTTCTCACAACGCACAGGCACAAAATGTCTGCCCGCACATTAAGTGTTACAGATGTGCCTCTGCATCATAAAAGAATTGTGCAAAAGTTTGTTGCACCCCCGTGGTAACTCTGTAGTGCGGCTCCACTGCTTAGCACACATATGGATATTTCAAATTCCCATGTACACATAAATATCTGGAATTTTCAGCATCCATAGACTGATAAGACTCCATGGCAGGCATTTGTATTCCACCTCTCCCAATAGCCCAGTTTTATGTGAAGTAGGAATATCTGAAATGACAACTTTTCTAATACAGCCATTTTTGTTTAACACCTAATGTTCTCAATTGTCAAGAAACCTCATTTTGACTGGAGCATGTTCTCTAAATTGTGCCCCTTTAGGCACCTGTTTTTCCTATGGAAAATCTTTCCTAAGACTGTTGCTGTAGAAATGTAATAGAACAGTGACTGCTGAACCTATAATTATGCCTTCTCAGACTGTGCGTTAGACTCCAAAATAATATATTCCTGCATGTCATACTCATGCCATCGCTGCAATACTTTGGGAAATAACTAAAAATACTCCCTCCTTTCTTTACAACATTCCTTCAGTGCATATATCGACTCGTCTTCTCTTTCTCACACTTTTACTTTTATCATTTTTACAAACAACATTTTCACATTCATAGAATGCCCTGCGCAAATGCATAGTTTTTCTCCACTAGGAAAATATTTTTCTTTCAAGGAGAAGCTAGTTGTGATAGTTTCCTTCTTCACAGTGGAAAGGATGTTCCATCATCCCTGACTCAATAAATTTACAATACTTTTCAAGTTGGAAAGGGGATAGGTCGGAGTCTGGAAAAGCCTGCAAATGTACATGTTTGTGGGCTATTCTAAATTTCCAGGGCAAACCATGCACTTGCTGGCGCAAATATGCTAATTCGAAAATTATTAATGAATGTTATGTGTTTAACTAATGAAGAACTCATAGAGAATTCAATTGTAGAGAGAATAATGTGTACGTTTGAAAATGTGCCCACGGGGCATGTCAGCCACTTATACAAGATTATACTAATATAACTGAAATTGTGTGAATTAATGAAAATATAAAAAAATAATGTAGTAATATGTCATATTGAAATGTATAACCTATGTTTTATATTAATTTGTAGAGCTAACTTAACCGTGGATAAGGCCTAGCCTTTTTCCAGGCCTCACAAGAAGGAGCTGTACAGAAGCAAATGCATGGTCTGACCCTAAACTACCCGATGTTAAAGTTGCTTAGCTAGAATTTTCTTGAATGTACAGACGGACAGGAAATGATGAAGACAATTTAATACAATTATGTGTAGAGTAGGCTAAATGTACATTCCCAGGACTTGAACAATGAAAGCACTGACTGAAGAGGTACATGCAACATTTTCAATACCTGAAGAGCCTTATGATGAGGACATAGTATAGTGAACCAATCCACGTCTTGAGAAAGGACTGATAATAAAAATTATAGATTTGGTAAATTAACGTTATAGGTTAAAGTCTGCTGACTGACTAACCAGTTGGAAATTAGGAAGATGGACTCGAAGACCCTAATAAAAAGTCATGACAAGGGCTAAAACTTCAGATGCGAGGGGAGAATTGATGACGTCGGGAGACGCTGTTCGAGATTCTGTCATTGGGCTCATACTCTTGAGAGCCTGATGCGTAGCTGATCTATTGATGACCTGAAGATGAAGATTGACTTTGTTGCTGATCCATTCTGTGGATAGGTAGCTATGAAAATGTGACTGACTAACTTGTGCCTTTTCTTCTAGGTACCAAGTGCGCTGTTTTTATAGCTCCTTGTAGAAAGATGTTTTCCAAATTCATGTTTTCCTAAATTGTTTTGCATGAAGACCCACATGCTAAATCTAATCTTGGTTACGTAGGCTTCCTAGGGGTGACGTTGACAGTGACAAATGACTGACAAACTATTTGCTGAACTCTGCTATTGATGCTGTGTATTCATTTACTGGCTTATGTTATAGCATTCAAGCATATGTTTTCTTAAGTTTGATTAGATTAGGTTATTGATGTTCATTAATGAACTAATGCAGAGCTGACTGAATAAAGTTTGATCTAACCCAATAATTTAGTATTGTAACCAATAGGGAAATAAACACGTTTAACGTTTTACTGAGTTGTGGTTATTCATGAATAGATGGTTTTAGTTGTTTTCATTCGAAAATGATGGGTTGGTTATGTTGATTATTGATGCTAGTAGTCACTATGGGGGTCATTCTGACCCTGGCGGTAATTACCGCCATGGCGGATGTTGGCGGTAGCACCGCCAACAGGCTGGCGGTGCTCCGCCGGGCATTCTGACCGCGGCGGTACAGCCGCGGCCAGAAGCGGAAAGCCGGCGGTGTACCGCCGACTTTCCGCTGCCCATGGGAATCCGCCATGGCGGCGCAGCTTGCTACGCCGCCATGGGGATTCTGACAGCCCATACCGCCATCCTGTACAGGATGGCGGTATGAGGTGTCGTGGGGCCCCTGGGGGCCCCACAAAGAATTTCATTGTCTGCTTTGCAGACACTGAAATTCGCGACGGGTGCAACTGCACCCGTCGCACCTTCCCACTCCGCCGGCTCCATTCTGAGCCGGCTTCCTCGTGGGAAGGGTGTTTCCTGCTGGGCTGGCGGGCGGACTTTCGGCGGTCGCCCGCCAGCCCAGTGGGAAAGCCAGAATGACCGCCGCGGTCTTTCGGCGGGAACCGCTTGGCGGGCGGCGACCGCCGTCCGCCGCGGTCAGAATCCCCCCCCCATATGATTAGGATATTCCATGCGATTCAAAAGGTTCATCGACCTAAGAGAGTCCCATTGTAAGTTTACTTACTAAGGACCAGGCGCACTAGCACTCGGTAATGCCACTTCCTACCCATTCAGTGGGATTTATTGCTGCAGAAATTTCCACACCCATGGTTTGATCCCCCTTATTGGATTTATGCCTGCCAGTGAATTCCTGGTAGGCACAAAAAGGTACATTTACCTTTGTGAATAAGCCCCAATATCTTTTTAACAATATTACTCACAATAGAAAAGGAAACAGCTGTGCTATTAAGCCAGACCTAAATATTAATATCAAGCCTGTAATACCCCTCTGCAATTGTTTTTCTGTTTTGCTGGCTTATTGGCTTATTGGTTGTGTTTCTGATACAGGCCACTTAGGGCCTGATTTAGAGTTTGGCAGATAGGATACTCTATCACAAACGTGAGGGATATCCCACCTGCTGAATCACAAATGCCATAGGATATAATGCAATGACAATACAGTGGATGGGGTATCCATCACACTTGTGATGGAGTACAGTATAGGCCAAACTCTAAATCAGGGTCCTAGTGTGACTAAGAGATAACATGTTTGAATTCTAACTTGGTTGAGCTAGCCTTGCATTTGTCAGAGGCTGATAAAAGGAGTATGTTAGTACGGAAAAGTCCCTTCACGGTAGTGTACGAGCACCTTAGCCTAGAGTGCTCCAACTGCAGGTATATCTGGAACCCTTGTTAAGAAATTGGTCAAGTGACATCCATGGATCATGCGTGCCTGCCGTGACCAATGCCTAAAATGATGGACTGCGGTCTACCAGAGACCCAGAGTTGCAGAATATGAGCACAGTGGTAGCAGCCTACCAATTTGATGAACAGCAGAATGCCCGGACCGTATCTCGTGTCATATGAGTGGAGTCTACCAGCCCACCTGGTTGACATTTTACAGCTGTATTCTCAACTCGCTTGGTTTACATGAGAGGAATTTTGTGCTGTGAAGCACATGCATGTGTGCTAAAGGATGCATGTATGTGTGCCTGTGAGAGTACATAACATGGAGGTCTGTGAGTTCCATGTTACAGAAGACAGAGCCTACAAAATCCTAAGATAAAGGTGTGTACTGCATACTCAGACACTTGATTTAGCTTGCTGAGTTTCCAGGGACTGGAGGAGTGCTACACTGGGAGTGAGTCAGGGTATTCCCTGTGCACATCAAAGGCATCTTATGATTCAGGAAGAGTGGTGGGCAGGGAGGACAGAGAACAGTGTTTATGCTAGATGGTGGGACTGATAAGATACAGGGTACAGAAACACAGAATTATAAACAAGGGGAGGCTTAATCCATTGAACCTTTGAGAGGCATATGTTGCTGGAAGTAGACATCAAGGCGTAATCATTTGCTGCATTGATGACCTGGGTTGTGGTTCCATCATAACTAGTGCCACTGCTGTTGGGGCAGACAGGCCTCTGGACTAAGAACAGAACCAAGTAGTACACACATCAAAGAGCCTGACTCCCACAACACACATTTCAAAGGGCTAGGCACTAAATCACATTCGTGTCTGGAGACACTGTAAACGTGGAAGTTGATAACCCACTTGATGTTCAGACCTGTGGCAAGAACACCATGATGTGAGCTACTGCAAGCAGGACCAGGGATTGAAGTTGGCTGGTCTCCCTGCTGGGCAGAGGGTCTCTTCCCAGGATGCCAAGATGCCCTGAGCCTGAAGTACCAGCCTGCTTGCCAAGACCAGTGTGCCCCATCTGAGGAGCAGGAGAGCTTGAAGGTAGCGAAGTCCTGTAGGGATCTGGGGACGAGGATCCTGGTGAGCGAGGTGTGAGGCCAAAAGTCCACTGAGACTGACTACAGTGTATCAAGGACTGTTTGTCAGTGTGTAGTGGGTTGTGGTGCCCAGGGACATTATTGGGTCCATCAACCATTGGCATCGATTGAGGGCCATTGCTGTTGGTTGACCAGAACAATGCCCAACTTCTTCAGTGCGGCCATCACTCAAGGAACTAAGTGAATTCCTCTCCATCTGCCAATCGAGAGGGCCCGCTCAACTCTGGGCCCATGGACGTGATTCCGAGTGTTCACCATCATGCCCAAGGAGCCCTTGAGCTACTTGCCTGCAGTCAACCACCAGATCTACACACTGAGTGGAATTTTGTAGGATCATAAGGCTCCCGCCTTCCTGTCTGACAGACGACTCCTTGCACTTCCGGAGAGGATGCTCACATTAGGGAAGGTGCTTTGCTTAATGCCAGGCTGCTGCATGCCCATCCCAGATCTGGAATCAGTGCAACACAGTTCCCATTGTTGCATTGTTCCCAGTTCAAACAAGTCAGGCTATTCCCAAGCTAGCAAACCGAGGGCTCTGCCCGTTCAGGAGCAAGAACACTCACACATCCCGATAGGAGTAATGCTTCATCATCGGGCAGCTCCTCATTGGGCCAGCGCTGAAATGCCCAATGGGCCCCACTAGGGGCCTCTTGGCTGGAGATCTTTTGACTGATTTGCCGATGTGAAGAGTGAGGTGCGTGGGATGTCATTGAATCAAGGAAGGTGAGTAGAATGGTGTATGTAAAGTTAAAACTAACTAAGGGCTTCCCTCCACTCATTTACTATCCAGGAACTCTTTTCATGGTTAAAAACAAGAATTTGCCAGAACTGGGTACAATGATCCTACTGGCTCTACTAGTGTGCAATCAAGAGGGAAGTCAACATATTTCTTCCCTATTCAATGTCAACAAGGATCAGGGCATTTCTTTAGGACCTGATCCCTAATCCAGTGGCTCCCAACTTGTGATCCGGGGACCCCTAGGGGTCTGGGAAGCCTCCACAGGGGGTCTGTGACTGTTTAGAAAATTAAATGATATTAAAAGATTAATAAAGTGTATATAACTAAAGTGGCTAAATGTACAATTGAAAATTTTAAACCGTACTGTAAATGTCAAGGAATTTGAAATTGGAAGTTAACAATTAAATTAATATCCTCAGATTGATTTATGGGAGCAGAGCGGATGCATCAAACAGAATACAGTATGGACAATGTGTGGCTTCAGTTGAATTTAGAAAAGCTCCAACCTTCCTATTAAAATTATATTTTTATTTATAATTGTTTGCAAATTAAACAAAATGTGGTATCATTTGTGTATGTGTTTGATGAATGCTTGTTTCTGTGTTTTTTGTGTATTGTTTTGTGTTTCAAATCATCGCAAATGTTTAGGTCGGGGTCCCTGGCTTCCAGTAATGACTCAGTGGGGGGGGGGGGGGGTCCACAGATTCCAGTAATAATTCAATGGAGGTCTCCGGGTTACAACAATGATGAAGTGGGGGTCCACAGAAGTCTAAAGGTTGGGAACCACGGCCCTAATCTACTCCTTTTCTGAAAGTCTGGGTGTCATCCTACCCCTTTTGTAAAGAAGTAAGGTAGAACCGTACTTGTCACCAGCCTGTATACTTGTATACAAAAACAATTTGGCACCAGAGCAGTTCAGTCCTTTCTGTGCACTAGAACCACAGACCACTGGGAACATAGCAATATGATAATAGAAATAATTGACATTATCTTGTCTTAAAAACATGTTTTTACATGATTGTCAGTGGTTTCAGCAAACACAGGGGACTGCGATGGCCTCCAGATTTGCTCCATCATATGCCTGCCTCTTCACGGAGTGGTATGAGAAGGAGCATGCCTGGGGCAGATATGTCTCTCAATGCACTGATTTGTGAGTTTTTTGGGGATGGTATATAGATGATATCATCCTTTTGTGGAAAGGATCTGTTGAATAGTTATTAGCATATCATGCCTTCCTCAATGACAATCCGCACAATGTACAATTGAGTTTACAATATAGCAGGGAGCAAATAGAATTCCTTGATATTGAATTCTATGTGGAGAATAATTAGATTCACAGCACCTTGTTCAGAAAGCTCACAGCATGTAATAGTGTCCTCCATGCTAGCAGTGCCCATCCAAAAATGGTTATCAACAATATCCCATTTGGAGAAATGGCTTGGATAAGGCAGAATTGAAGTACTGGGGATACATTCATGGACCATGTTAAAAAAGCTAAACAGAGATTTAGAAATCGGGGCTACAATAAAGATGTTTTGACGAATGCAGAAAAATGGATTGGTGGGGTAATGAGAGGTACAACACTTAAAATGAACGATAATAAAAGAAGAGATAAGCCTAGCCATTTATCGTTTGTTACTCGATTTTCCACTTTTAGTAACGATATTTACAAAATTCTGCATAAGCACTGGCATCTGCTGTTAAAGGTTCCCAGCATTAGCAAGGATTTATCTAGAAAGCCTAAGGTAACTTATCGAAGGGGCCGTACCCTCAGGGACCATCTATGTCCTAGTTACATCACAACAAGCAAGACATGGCTACCAAGAGGCCCAAAGGGATTCTTCATATGCCACAAATGCAGTATTTGCAGTCTGGGAGTTGACAAGATTAGCAATACTTGTTATAATACTGGCAAAATATATGAAATCAGGCATTTCATGAACTGCAAAACGAAGTATGTTGTTTATATTATAGGATGTAAGTGTAATAAAAACTATGTTGGTAGTACTATAAGGCCCCTCAAACTCCAGATACAGGAACACAACCCTGCAATAAAAAACAAGGATAGGAGATATCCCTTGGCGCTTCACATGATTGACCATCACCCTAATGACAGTGAAGTATGGTTTCATGGGGTGGACCAAGCATTGCCTAATCGGAGAGGGGGCAATAGGGAATTGCCACTACTGCGCAAAGAGGCGGTGTGGATATGTCGCTTACGGGCTGTAGATATGGGCCACAACATGAATGAGGAATTTCATTATTTCCTTTAGTGGATTTTCTTTGAATGGTGATGTTCCAGGTCTTGATAAAAGTTTTTGATTTTCATCCCTAATTGTCTGTTCTATGAGCGACATGTGATATAGGGGTTATGGCAAACATATGTTTTGATGGAGCATTATCAATATTTATTTGGATTTTTCAGGCCATACAAGCTGCCTTTTTGGTTCCGCAGTCCCTGTATAATGGCTCATATGCCTCCAATGAAATCCCTATAAAATATATGTAGTATTGCCGATCTTATCTATCTTCTTTATCAGTTTGACATAGGGAATCGATTGGCAATAGGAAAGAAACTGTCAATAATTTTTTTACATCTGGTCTATTGTGCTGATATTCCTTCTACAGTATTTATACATTTTCTCATCATTAGAATATGGCCATTTAGCCTTGTTAATTATTTGCATAGATTACCATGCTGATCTTCTATGATGAGAACCCATTAGAATGATTTTATCAGTTGTTAAATGATTTAACAAATGTTAGATGCGATTATCACTATTTGCATGACTGTGTTCCACGATCTGCCTTAATTAATTATACTTTCGGCGATTACTATGACAATATTTAGACACAACGGAGACAATCTAATTTTAATAATTGCTTAGTGTCTAATTTCTGGCTCTTCTTCGGATTAGACTAATCTGATACTTCTACAAGATGGCTGCCATGTTTATCCATCTTACTTGTGGTCGTGTATTCTGACAAAATGATATGTTAAGGTGGATCTGGCTTCGAATTTTTGATATAAGGCGGCTGCCTTTAAAAACTTGTGAGGAATAGAGTGATTTTCTTAGTTGGTAATGATTCAATAAATTTTGGAAATGCGATTATTACCACATATATGTCTGCTCTCTATGTTTTGGGACAACTACTTTTATATTTTTGGTTATTATGGGGACAATATTTTGATATAATGGGGATAATCCACTTTTCATGATGGCTTAGTGCTTCATTTCTGGCCCTTTTGTATATACTTGATGTTTATATAGTCATAGAGCCGGTTTATATTATTTTGTTACCTTTATAAGATGGCCGCCATGTTCACACTGCCTGCTCGCGTTCGTCTAAGCGGACAAACTGTTATGTAAAACTGGATCTGATATGGAATTCAGGGAAAAAGGCGGTTGCCTTTAAAAATCTGCTTAGGGTATGTGTTCTGATTAAATCGTTCATGTGGGTGACAGCTTCCACTTTGTTGATGAGAAGTGCAGAATTCTAAATATGTAAAGGTGTTTTACAGGCCGGTTAAGAGGCTATTTATAAATGCCTGTGAACAATGTAAACTTTCGACTGTTTGCCCGATGAACCGAGTTTTTTGATTTAATAACTATTTCCTCAATTGTTGTTTGTTTATTGGTTTTTTTATTTTTATTTCTGACATGGCATGATTGCTATAAAAGGGGCAGTATTTGTAATGAGGACTGGCGTATGTTCAGTTGAAATTGTTCGTTCTTGTGATAGGTAGCATTACGGTCATGATAGGAGCATTTCCGAAATATAAGATGGTATGCGCTCTTTACAGGGGCTTATTGGCTTATATTGGGGCCATATTTAAATGCTTGAGTCTAATGGCAATTGTTGAGTTCTTGGCTGTTTAATTTGCTCAACGACTAACAGCTTTATATCAGCATCATCTCTCATCTTATACTCACTCCAGTTTTTTGGGCAGTATTTTGGATGATGTCATCTTTAGCGTGATTTTGTGTTTTTTTCCTTTCTATATTAGGGAGTATGCCTCTTGTAGGCAACAGGATGCGTATATGGTGGACTTGAGCAAACATGTTCTGAATTTAAATGAATTGAATAAACAAAATAAGGTATGGTTGCCTTGATATACTATTTTTTGAAAATTTAAATTAGTATTCTAACATCATTTAAGGCACCAAATTTCTGATGCATTATATTTTTATATTTTTTTATTTTTTTGGTTTACATATGTGGTGGGGCATTGTTAGCCATGGGTTAGTCACATTATAGTTACACTTTGTTAGGTTTGAAATTTGTATTACTATCACTTCCTATAACAATTATATTTGTGGTAATGACATTTGAGGAAGTACAGAACAGCATTGTATGGTTATTCAATGTTTTTAATCAGTGGCTATTTGTTGCTTGGTATACAGTTATGTTATGTCTGATTTGAATATGTTGGTTATTTTTTTGGTTTGTGTCTATTTTGTCAGACATCTTTTTTGTCAATTTGTTGATTGTATATTGTATGCAAATGCATAAATGTATAAGTGTCAAGTGTATCAATACATGTGTTTTATATATTTAATATGTGTGTCTTTTAAATTGTAGCAATTTGGTGATGGGGTCCCTTGTCTGTGTGTTTTGTTCTCTGACTTTGTTTTTTGACTATGTTTATTAATTATTGTTACAAATCTCATGTTTTAATATATGATATGTACGAGTTTTTTTTCGTTTTATTTAAAACACTTAAGGCACTATTTCTGTTGTATTACAGCCCTGAAGAAGTCATTTTCTTGAGGACGAAACGCGTTGGCTGATGTTTCTTTTGATCGTGCCTAAGAATAACAGAATAAAGTGAAGACAACAATGTGACAACATTTAGTAATTGGACTTTATTTTATATATACAAAAGTGGTGCACTACTAAAGTATCTATTAGAACTGTACCTGTGTCTTCAATAGCTGACCAATTTGGTAGCTTAAATTAGCCCCATTTGAGTGGCAGAAGGAATGCTCATTATGCATAATATAGGTATTCAGGAGCACGTACGGCCCGAGACCTACCCCATCCTTTGCCCTCACCCTTTACAATAGGGGTAGGATGATGCATACACTTTCAGAATAGGACACCCTCCTAGGAGTAGATTAGGGATTTGGTCTTCAGTGGCGGCTGGTGAGGTTTAGGACTGGTGGGGATGGGCTTGTTCGGCGGGGGGGTCAGGGTGAATGGCATTTTTTGGGGAAGTGATTTGCCATTTCCTGGTCAAATCTTATCTACCAAAAATGGGATAAAAAGATGCATTTTTCATCCCAATTTTTGTAAATAAAAAGAACTAAAAGCAATAGTTTTCATAGGCCAGGCTTAGTAGGCAAGCCTGACTTCCTTATTCCAAACGTGAGCTCCATCCCTGGCCAGGCTCAAAGCAAGGCGCTTCATCAGAGCAACCAGCTGAGCAACTAACAGCAAGGTGCATGATCAAGCCTCCAGCCTCTTGTTGGCTGAATCTTCTCCTAACGTCCTCACTGAATACCTGTTGAAATGAAAAGTCCTTAAATTTCTCTTTGCTGCTACTCCCTTTTCAGTTTTAGAAACAGATAAATGTATCTATTAAAGAGATGCTGCATCAAAGGTTTGACTGCACAGACAGCCAGGACAGTGGAGACGGAGAGCTTTCATGACTCCCAGAAGATCTTCCTGGCCTGCACTAGTATCTCTTGAACAGTGTGACACCACCCCCATCTTTCACCTTTTTCCCTCTCCTGATTTCCCTTCACAATACATCTCATGCTCCCACCTTCCTACCTGCTGGACAGATGCCCACGAACAGCTGCTCACAATTCACTGTTGCTCTTCCCTCTATGATATTAATGCTTTGGTGAAGACTACAAAATCTACAAGGCTCCTTCCTCCTTAGGCCTGCATGTTTGCCTTCCTTACTCTTAGTCCTTCATTTCCATCTCTCTCTCTTTCCCATGACTTGGTATCTGTCCCCACTCCCCTCATCCCTCTGTGGTGACACAATGGTGATGTAAAGCAATGAGTAAATAAGCACTATATCATAACACATGTTCATTTACAGAGAGTCACATATATAAACAGATAAAAGTGGGTTTATGCTAATAAACCTAAACATCTAAAAACAGAGTGGCAGTCAGATCGATATGGCAAAACACACATTTGGACACAAGTGTGTTGGCTATTCATGCATGCATCCACATATATACACATGTAAACACAGCCATTAATGCATGAGTTTATATATAATACGTGTATAGGTGTACTGATACAGCCACACAAGTGTGTGTGCATGTTACTGTTCATCTGAAAGAGATTCTCAGAAATGCTGCATGTACATTTGCATGCATTAAACATTACCAGCCATGCATGCTGCAGTCTCATGAAACATCTGCTTTGTGCGTGATGTACACTACTTCCCTACACGTTAGAATGGTGTTAAAAAGAATGTCAACATTGCACAGCTTACCCCGAACAAATAATTTTATGTGGTACAATGGTACAACTCAATCCTTCTCTTAACCAGCTGCCTAGCTCACAAGTGGCAAAATACTCGCACATTCACAACACACTTTCCATCTCACAGTCCACATACTCATGCATGCGACACTCATGCAACAAATACCTCACACCAACGTCCCACACGTGTCCCACAAGCACATACACTGACTCTCTGCATCTTTCTCTTGCCAGAACATATATCTTTGCCACTCTGAAAGTGAAGTGTCACAAGGAATCTTTAATTCACCGCCATGTGCAATGATGGCTTTGTGCATTCTTGGAGTAAAAGTGCCCCATCTGGGTATCTACTATTTACCCCAGAAAAAAGAAACAGGGAGAAGCTGCAGGTATGCAGATTTCTAATATGGAGTCCACACTGACACAGGATGTGAAGCAGACCCTACAATACAATTTACAACCCCAACATCATTTGATGTAATTTCTATTTTTATTTTTGGTTATTGATGTAGCACATGCTGGAGTGTGGCACGGAATGGCAGACTGCTGTACAACAAGGCAGCGCAGGAGAATAAGCAATTTACATTCTCATGTGGGGTTAGCAATTAATTTACAGGTGAAAAAACAGCATTGAGAAAGTGATAATTTTACTTTGTGCTGGGACAGAATACACAACATCCACATTCAGGAGTGTTAGAGTGGGGTCGCCATACAGGTGATGCATACACATGCCGTCTTCTATGCATAGTGACATCCTCTCAGAAGCCACCCTAGGCATGTACAATTCATAGCTAACTTCAGCTGGTTCAGGTCTGTCCACTGCCCATAAACATAATCCCAGCAGTTTATTCAAAGAGGCAGACGGGCCCAGATGGCATTTTTTTACCTCACCTCGACTAGGTACATATGCTGCCCCACTCCCGGATGCTCATTTTAACTCCTTGCAGGCTGCGTACAATACATTATTCTGCTTCTGGAGCGTCCGAGGACAATTATTTATGTATAGAAGGAATTTATATATGTCTTCACCATCTCAGGCTCACTGGCACTGGTCTGGCAGTAAATAAATCATGTGTCTGAGCAGACACATGCACGCTGGTGCTAGAATGGAGTCCAGGATTAACTCACACTGGAAGCAGTCACAGACACCTCAATGCGAGTCTGCGGAGTGTCTTACCACACCCTTTCCCACCTTGTCACAGGGTGAGTCCCTCCCCATCCTGTGACAAGTTGGGAAAGGTGGGGGAAATACTCTCTTCTCTACCTGATTGACGTGGAAGCTGCATACTTATATGTATAGTTTGTATGCAGCACCTTTATCTGCCCTCAGTCCCGCTTTGGTTATATGATCACTGGAACACTCTCCGGAGCACAGACAGGAACTGTTATATTGATACTACCGCCTGAGTAAGATTTATTGAGCAGGGGCTCATTAAGGCTTGGGGACCAAGGCACAATGTGCCGCAGGTGGGAACTGTGTAAGACAACTGCAGGCACTTGCTACAAACCTTCTGAACAAAAGTCTAGAAGAGAGAGCTTGTCTCCTATATAACCTAGACACTTCAGAACAAGGGAGTGGACCTAGATGGGTGGGATTCGGTTGAACTCACTTGAAAACAACAGGTGTGACTCTCCAAGTGATTTTGTTTTTTATTTCACTGTGAAAGATTTGAACTGCTATGTATAATAAGTACTTGTTTTTCCATAAGCCTCCATATAGGGCTGAACCTATTTTTTGGGGGTAGATGGAGGGCGTGTTGAGTAGTATGTTTATGCATATACTGACACTTTACCTCCTTCTCGAAAGCCTTGGACTGCTCCATCTGTGTTACCTCCGAGTGTCAAGTGTTTAAGGTGAGTGCTTGGCCCAGTTGTGCAGAGCTCATAGTAGGCTGAGCCCCAGGACAGCAGGAGTAAAAGGGCCTGACCCCCACAGTGAAGCCCATTAACCCCATCCTGCCCTGTGCTCTTCAGACAGGAGTTCTGACAGAGAACCACTGCAATGCACATCAGCAACACTCATTTAGGCAACAAACGCCTATTTAGGAGTTATGAGCACTGCATAATTTATAAAAAATAATATTGAAAATAACACTTCTTCGGGAAAAAATCTTTATATTTTCCATGAAATTGTTTAACAAGATGTTATCTAGTTTGAACAGGCATTTGATTCGTGACTCTACTAGAATGTAGTGTTTAATGTTCAATACACGATGTCTTCAAGTCCTTTTACAACACTCTAAATTCTCATTTTGGCACTGCACAAGGTGAGACACTTACACTCAGGAACGTTTATAAACGCTGCAGTACAATAGTTTGATAAATGTTACAAGTTTCGTTTAATTATACTGACGTGCCAGCTATTTTACTGTATCCAAACATAGGAAGCCATACGTTGGTTTGTTTGGCTGGGAAATTGGCACCGATTTGGCAAGAACTTAATATGAAGAAAAAAAAATCGGATATTATGTGACCTTAACCTGGTGGGTTTGAATGGTCATGAAACTTCAAAACACCCCACATCTGGAGCTTTGTTTTTTACATTCCTTCTTATCTCCGATCCAGAAAATAACTATCTTTAGCAATCATGTGCTCTTTCTTTTGCAATCATTTTTCCCTAACATTGATATTATGATTTTGATATCAGACACTAGTGCATAGCTGAATGAAAACTAAACACTATGGGCCTGATTCTAACTCTGGAGGACGGTGTTAAACCGTCCCAAAAGTGGCGGATATACCACCTACCGTATTACGAGTTCCATAGGATATAATGGACTCGTAATACGGTAGGTGGTATATCCGCCACTTTTGGGACGGTTTAACACCATCCTCCAAAGTTAGAATCAGGCCCTATATTCATGTTAATCGTCATTTAGAGTACAGAGCTAGACTTATGGCTGAAACCACGAAACCAAATACCTTTGAAAACGTAAAACAAAAAGGCCTAATTCGCAAAGATGTAAATCATGGAGCACACCTATGCTTTGTAGAGATTTAGGCAGAACATACGATATGATTTACAAAAGCAATGCACATATGTTACCGGGATACACATAGGGGGTGATTCTGATTCTGGCGGGCGGCGGAGGCCGCCCGCCAGAATTCCGCCCCCATTATACCGCTCCGCGGTCAGAAGACCGCGGAGGGTATTATGAGTTTTTCCCTGGGCTGGCGGGCGGTCTCCAAAAGACCGCCCGCCAGCCCAGGGAAAAACTCCCTTCCCACGAGGATGCCGGCTCGTAATCGAGCCGGCGGAGTGGGAAGGTGCGACGGGTGCAGTGGCACCCGTCGCGTATTTCAGTGTCTGCAAGGCAGACACTGAAATACTTTGCGGGGCCCTCTTATGGGGGCCCCTGCCGTGCCCATGCCATTGGCATGGGCACGGCAGGGGCCCCCAGGGGCCCCGCGACCCCCCCTACCGCCATCCTGTTCATGGCGGCTTTCCCGCCATGAACAGGATGGCGGTAGGGGGGGTCAGAATCCTCATGGCGGCGGAGCGCGCTCCGCCGCCATGAAGGATTCCCCCGAGCAGCGGTAAGTCGGCGGGAGCCCGCCGACTTGCCGCTTCTGACCGCGGCTGAACCGCCGCGGTCAGAATGCTCGTGGGAGCACCGCCAGCCTGTTGGCGGTGCTCCCGTGGTCGGTGGCCCTGGCGGCCACCGGCCGCCAGGGTCAGAATGACCCCCATAATTTCCTAAGTATGTCCGCCTAATTTGCAAAGTTTGTTTGTGTGAGCAGTTGTGTTTTACTTCCTTTTCTAGTGTGACTTGCTCAAGAATGTTTTGTGAGCATGACATTCTTAATTGAGGAGAAAAGTTTTATGATTCACAAACATTTTTTTTCTTTGATAACCATCTTACTTTGGCAAATGCAGCAGTAAGCCACAGCTAAGGCTCGTGTTAAGACGCAACCAGTGTGGAGAAAATACAATATTTCAAAACTGGCAGCTTAGAAGACAGGAAATCATGCCGTATTATTACATTACTCCAAGTGGGCCTACATCCATTGTAATGGTGCAGTAATAGTGCACCTGGCTAAAACCAATCCACACAGTTATCTGAAATTCCCTGTGCCGTATTAGTGCGTCCTTTTGCCAGGGCACTTGTAATGGGCCCCTCAGATAAAACAAATGTGTAAATACTCACAGAACAAAATAGGTATCGACTCTTCATTTTAAAGAGCCTTTGTAATGTGGACTTTCTGCATGTGCAATACTAGGAAAACGTTTGTTCATGAAAAATATTTCAAGAAAATATGTCTTGTGCATACACCTCTATAGACTTTTGGCTTACTTTACTACGCTTCCTTCACCTTTTATACATAGATTGCTCAGTTAAGAAACGCTGCTAGGTGAAGGAAATGCATTATATAGCTAGTCGAAATGCACAAAGTTACAATTGTAAGGGTGATCACATCATGTGCACCAAGCCTTTTTACACTCTCCACGTGTACAGATCTATAGAAAACATACGACTGCGTAAACTACAAAAAACCTTTCAAACCTTCAGCACGCAGACAGACCCTAGCCTTATTGTGCTTCAATTCTGACTTTGTGATTCACACGTAAGACGTTATGAACTGTATACATCTGAGTCTCACATACTGAAAAAGATTTGTGAAACTGACGCAAATATCACTGAATGCAAAAAGTGCCACCAATGTTAAGTGAAATCAGTTTGTACTTGTCATCCCTTCAGTTGAATATTCATTGTTCACATCTGTCTATGCTTTTCATAAACCCTTGAAACAAAAGGAACCTGGGGCCAGATGTAAAAATCCATTTGCATTTCTAAACGGTCGGAATCGGTATTTCGGGCCGTTAAGAAATGCAAAAGGGCCTTTTCTTATGTACAAAGGCCTTTAAGAAATCACAAATTGAGATTTCTGCTGCATAGAAATTTCAATTTGTAATTCCCAGAATAGGAAATCGCAGAATAGGGATTTCCTATTTGCAATTCCTGTTCTAATGTACAAAGCATTTCCTAAAGGCAACTTGTTCCATGTCGGGGTTGCGAAGAAGAAGAAGGATCTTCCTCTTGCTGTGCTTTTCCGGATCTTGGGAATGGCTGCAAGGGCCAGTTGGGAAGAACGGAGATGTAAGTTGGGTACACAAAAAGGCGAGGCAATGGTTGAAGTATGCTGGTCCTATGTAGTGTAGTGCCTTGCAGCTGTGGATCAGGAGTTTGTATGTGATGTGCTTGTTGACTGGGAGCCAGTGTAGGTCTCTGAGGTGGGAGGAGATGTGGCTGTGTGGGTGGATGTCCACGATGAGTCTGGCTGCTGCAGTATGGATTCTTTGTAGTCTTGGTTGTAGTTTCTTGGTGACGCCGGCACAGAGTGCATTGCCGTAGTCCAGTTTGCTAGTGACAAGTGCGTGGGTGACTGTCTTCCTCGTGCTGGAGGAGATCCACTTGAAACCCTTTCGAAGGAGTCGGACGGTGTGGAAGCATGACGATGAGACAGCATTGACTTGACGGTTCTTGGATAAAGAGGAGTGTAGGATGATGCCCAGATTGTGTCCGTGGTCCTGTAAGAAACCATTTTGTATTGCTCCTTTTCCTTAAAGACATTTAGTTTGAGTTCTCTCTCTGAACGCACTACCTATTGCATATGTTATCTTATATATTTGTTTAGTAAAAAAAGCCTGGTTCCACCACAGACTCGCAGCTGGTTTCTTTCCCTAGCTGGGGCACATTACTCATTATAATCATGTGGTAAAAATAAACTAACCGACCTCGGCTGTTGTATTTTGGG
Source organism: Pleurodeles waltl (assembly GCF_031143425.1). Taxonomy (NCBI): domain Eukaryota; kingdom Metazoa; phylum Chordata; class Amphibia; order Caudata; family Salamandridae; genus Pleurodeles; species Pleurodeles waltl. The sequence goes on along the minus strand of NC_090438.1, from coordinate 621,477,181 downwards.
GAGGGAAAGGTTGATATCTATATCTTTGAACCACAAAATCCTTTGAAGGGTTCTCAGAATGTGAGAAGTCATACAGCTGCAGAAGGGAGTCGAGGACAAAGCAGGGACGGGAACCAGTGTGTGGAAACTGATTCCCTCCTTATCATTCCTGTATGATGTATATAATTATTTACTTATTTTATGTATCCTTTGATGTATGAGTATAAATATCACTGTTGAACGCACCATGCTATCACACTTTACTTCAGGCGGGGGATGCCAGTTGTAAATCTGTTCTCTTTGCTGCAGCAAAATAAATAAGACCTTGGTCTCCACTCCGACTCTCCATGTCTAAACTACTTTGTAAATGCATTTGTAAGTATTTTTAGAACATGCATTACAAATGGGGGCTTGTCCGGGATCTTCCAGTGGATGTCTCCAATAGCGCTGTCATGAGATGTGCTGCCAGTGGGGGGATGCCGTTCTGGAGGGTTAGATTCCAGGGGCCCCTGCACAAAGACATAGGGGGTCATTCCAATGTTGGCAGGCGGCGGAGGCCGCCCGCCAGAATTCCCCCCTCCGAAATACCGCGCTGCGGTCAAAAGACCGCGGCGGGTATTACAAGTTTTCCCCTGGGCTGGCGGGCGGTTGCTGAAAAACCGCCCGCCAGCCCAGGGGAAAACGACCTTCCCACGAGGATGCCGGCTCGTAATCGAGCCGGCGGAGTGGGAAGGTGCGACGGGTGCAGTGGCACCCGTCGCGTATTTCAGTGTCTGCAAGGCAGACACTGAAATACTTTGGGGGCCCTCTTACGGGGGCCCCTGCCGTGCCCATGCCATTGGCATGGGCACGGCAGGGGCCCCCAGGGGCCCCGCGACCCCCCCTACCGCCATCCTGTTCATGGCGGCTTTCCCGCCATGAACAGGATGGCGGTAGGGGGGGTCGGAATCCTCATGGCTGCGGAGCGTGCTCCGCAGCCATGGAGGATTCACACGAGCAGCGGAAAGTCGGCGGGAGACTGCTGACTTTCCGCTTCTGACCGCGGCTGAACCGCCGCGGTCAGAATGCTCGTTGGAGCACCGCCAGCCTGTTGGCGGTGCTCCCGTGGTCGGTGGCCCTGGCGGCCACCGGCCGCCAGGGTCAGAATGACCCTCATAGTTTCAAAGCAGCTGCATTTTATCCACTGGGCAGGCCTCTACCCGCTTTTCGCGACGTCCCAGCGAAGATCCTGAACATCGGCACTAAACTTGACTGATTAGTCTGACACGGGCGGACGGAGAGAGATCTGGGAAAAAAAGATAATCAGGTGAGACTGTTCCACGCTGACTGGTTGTCTGTTTTAACTTGCATTTGAAAGAATAACTGTTTTAAATAACTGTCATCAATTTGGGAATAAGTAGTTTTTGGTAAATTTGTATTTGTAAAAGGTACCATTTTACAATCTGTATTGCACATGCTTTTGTTAACTTCGAATATTTTGTCCATGCCTGGACCAATTTGTAGGTTGGTAAGCATTTGATAAAGGGGGTTTGAGAAAAGTTACCTTGTTGCATGTTACATTTTGAAATTTAAAAAGTTAGATATGGGAAATGAAAAAATCCTGGCAAGGGCTATGTCGTTGATTTCGCCGAAATCGTGTTCCACGTTTAAATGAAAGACAACCGATCCCAAAAGAGGGAACACCAGGGTGGGACATGTTAAAGGATTATGGTTTAGAAAATAATTTGTATAACTGTATATGGCACAGATATACTAGACATTGTCCTGACCTCCAGTGGCCGGAGGATGGATCTTTTGATTTAAAGAAAATAACCAACCAGCAGGAATGTTTGTTTCATAAAAAGGCTAGACAGCACATGTTTGATGTACATAGAAAATGGGAGACTGAGGCTACTAAAAGAAAAATTAAGGCGGACAAATTGGTAGAGAAAGAAAAACGAAAAACAATAATGCAAAAAGCGGCGCAACACCACCACTCCCAAACCCAGAAGAGAATTGACTCTGAAGATAGAGTCCATAGAGCTCAGGTGGAGGGAAGTTATGTATCAAAACAGACAGAATCCAAACATGCATTAGGAGAAGATGAGGTATTGCTACAAATGTTAGATAATAGCCCCACTGCACCTCCACCTTACACCCTCCCTGTGGTAGTCCAGCCTATCATGGGAGCCCAGCAGCAAAAGCAAGGGCTGAATTTAGGCAATCCAGGTGTACCACCACCTCAGCCTGTGCCACAGCAATCACAGACCCCAGCCCAAGTCCAAGTTTCCCCACCCCCTGCTCCGCCACTGTCCATGAACAACGCAACTTTGCAAATAATGTCCTCTACCCCTAATGCCCCAAATCGTCAGTGTACACCTATGAAATTGACTTCACCCCATAATGCACGCTCCACTCTTGGGGAGGATGAAAGACAGGTTCTTAAAAAACAGTCAAAGACTTGGATGGCAAATCCTATTTACACTCACGCCAATATCGTACAAACAGTACAACAAATGCCACATTTTCAACAGCAATTAGCAATTCAGTACATGATCGAAAAATTGGAGAAGAATTGGAATTGCTGTACTAGCGACTCCACCCCTCTCCCTTATAAACAGGAACTGAACCAACTTTGGCGTGACAGCACAGGTTGTAAACTTGATAATAAAAACATAACGGAGGGAGTACGCACTTGCGTTTCCTCCAGACAAGAGATTCTCAATACGCATGAAAAAGGGTACCCATTGAGGGAATTATATCCTGGTCCTTCAACTGCTGCTGCAATCGCAGCTGCAGCTGATGCCAACCAACCACTTCCTATGCCTATGGCTCAGTTTGTCCATATCCCATGGAAAAGGGAGGGGGCGATGGCTATAAAAAAAGACTTGCCAGATCCTCGAAAGAATCCAGCTGGGTTCTACTATGACCTTAGAATTGCTATTTCCACCACCACCATGTCCCTCAAAGACATTGATTATTTTTTTGGTGTTTTATTGGGCCCTGAAGCCTGGCATAAAATTCGAAGAGTAGATGATGCGCTTACCTTGGGAACCACATGGGAGGCTTTAGAACAACATGAAGCAGCCAGTGCACCAGGAGCCCTGCCTCATCAGAACATTTTAAATTTACCTGATCGAATATTGGCTAAATTAGAAACTGTTATTCCACTTCAAACTGTGGACTGGGGAAAACTTGCACTTATAAACAAAAACCAGATGAAGATGTCCCAGATTATTTTACTAGATTGGAACAAGCATTCACAGATTTTAGCGGTCAGGACCTTGCCACCGTAACGGGTGTCACGTTATTTGTGGAACGCTTTGTTAATAGCCTTCTACCTGAAATATCACAAAAATTAAAAGCAACAGAGAGTTCATGGATGACAAAGGGACAGGCAGAAATTTTACAGATGGCACAATATTATGAGAATAGGTATAAGGAAGAGTTAGAAAAGAAGGAGAAGTCAGTAAAAGATTTGAAGAAAAAGGTACTATTAAAGCAGGCATATTCCTAGCAGGACCCATTCCCTCAGCCGAGGGGTGGCCCACCAAAGGGGACGAGGAAGGGGACGAGGGCGAGGTGTATCTGCACCACCCCAAGACCACCGATTGAATATCAACCAATGTACCTACTGTAAACAGGATGGCCATTTGCGTGATACTTGCCCATTGCTGGAAGGGAGAGAGAGCATGTCACTTGATAGAGGGAATGCGTCAGGTAACCCACGAGCGCGAGGAAGAGGCAGAAGTGGTCAGAATCTGCAGAATGTAAACCAGGTCCTGCATAACACTAATATTTTTGACAATGCATTTGAACGACAATATTATGCTGGTGATTCCCTTTTTTGAATTATACAATTATTAGGACAGCCACAGACAGGGCCAGGGGCGAGTCAGTATTCCTGTAGATCAGAGTGGTCCCTATATCGACGTAAATATTGAAGGGGAGGAACATAAGTTTCTTCTAGATACTGGCCCCACCAGAACATCTATTGCACATGCTGCAGTCACCGGGGCTCCCCTGTCTGGGCGTCATACCACTTCCATTGGGATTTCTGGGATCCTTGTGGTGAGCCCCATCTCAGCACCTATGAGAGCAACTGTAGGACCATTTACAGTAGACACGCCACTCTCCTTAACCTCAGGTTGCAATGAAAACTTGTTTGCATTGGATATGTTAAAGAAATGAAATGCAGTTATTCACTGTTGAATGGATGGTGTCTATGTAAATATGGATAGCATTGCACCTACCCGGTGCATGTTTTCGCAGGAATGCGACTTACCCCCAGAGCTAGCGGAAGTGAACCCTCGCTTATGGGCCGAAGGCAAAAATTATGTAGGCATTATGGATATTGACCCTATTGTAATAAAAATCAAACCAGGTGCCCGGCTGCCCCGTATTTCTCAATACAAATTATCTAAAGCAAGCAAAAAAGGGCTCAAGACAGACATTTCTGACCTTGTGCATGCAGGTGTAATAAAGGAAATAGTGGGCAGCCCCTGCAACAGCCCGATTCTCCCTGTTGTTAAGAAACAAATTGATACTAATAAATCAGATGTTGAGCAATCAGTTATTGATAACACGGTATATCGACTAGTTTTTGAACTCCGAGAAATCAATAAAATAGTCATTACCCTACTTCCTGTGGTCCCAGACATGAATAGTCTTTACACCATGATACCACCCACTGCTTGTTATTTCTCAGTCATCGATTTGAAGAATGCTTTCTTCAGTATTCCGATTGCGCCCAGAAAGCCAATATTTGTTCAGTTGTTCAATATTTGGTTGATCATTCTCTCTGACAAGAGCTCCTCAAGGATTTGTCGAGAGTCCGAGCATATATAGTCAATGTCTTGAACGTCAACTAGACCAATTCATTCCACTTTCAGGCTCTGTACTGTTGCAGTACATTGACGAAATTTTAATTGCCTGTGATTCTATGGCACAATGTAAGACTGATACTATTGCATTATTACATTATTTAGCATCCCTGGGTCATAAGGTGTACCTCCCAAAATTGCAGTATTGTAAAGAGGAGGTCACCTACCTAGGACACCTCCTCTCTAAGGAGGGAAGGAGATTACATCCAGACAGAGTAAAACTGGTTCATACAATGACTGCACCACGCAGCCCCACTGAAGTCCGAGCATTTTGGGGATTTACATCCTTTTGCAGACAGTAGATTCCAAATTTTTCACTTATAGCAAAACCATTGTCTGCCCTGACACTTTCAGGTGTACCTTTGACTGACGAATGTGAGGAGGCTTTTGAGGAACTAAAAAAGGCATTGCGCTCTGCTCCTACATTGGGTAATCCGGATTACAGTAAACCATTTGTTTTATTTGTGCATGAAAAGCATGGCTGTACATTGTCTGTTTTGACACAGGATCAAGGTGGGAGACAATGCCCTTGTGCATACTTCTCTTCCACCTTAGACACAGTGGCGCAAGCTCTGCCTAGTTGTCTTAGAGGAGTGGCTTCTGCAGCTGCTGCAGTGAAACAAAGTGAAGGATTTGTTGGTGGCAATCCGCTCACTGTGATGGTTCCTCATGCAGTTGATATTTTGTTAAACAAAACACAGACGCAGCACCTCACCAGTGCTCGTCTAACGGGTTATGAATTAACATTGGCCAGTCCAAATATCATTTTGAAGCGGTGCAATGTCTTGAACCCAGCTACGTTACTACCCCTCCCTCAGGAAAATGTGGAATTTGAATTCATAATTGCATTTTTGCCACTGAGGAAGAAACCAAGGGACGGGTAGACTTAACAGATACTCCCCTATCTGACCCACAGGGGGAGCTGTTTGTAGATCGGTCTTGCTTCAAGTTACCAGATGGTGCAACTACTGCAGCCTATTCCTTCATCACATTAAAAACAGTGGTCAAATCTCATAGAATCACGCAGAGGTCGGCACAGGCTGCAGAATTAATTGCCCTCACCAGAGCTTGTGAAATAAGTGAACATCTTAGTGTTAATATCTACACTGATAGCCAGTATGCGTTTGGAGTATCTCATAATTTTGGGCGACTCTGGGCGAATAGAGGCTTTATCATGTCGCATGGCACTACCATTCAGCATGGCACTTTGATTGTGGCACTTCTGAATGCTCTCGGCTTTCCCCGTCAGGTCACAATCATTAAGTGTAGTGCCCACAAGAACATTACTGATGACATAGGAAGAGGAAATGCTTTTGCAGATTCTACTGTGAAAGCAACAGCACAAGCACCATTTGACAATGCATACGTTGAGAATAGTACCAGGTGGGAGCCCAAGAACGGAGTACTAGAAAATACCTTGCAGTGTGTGAGAGACATTCAAGCAGAAGCAACAGCAGAGGAAAGGGAACAGTGGGGGAGGAACTGTAGACTGGACAGTGAGGGTTGTTACACAGATGACACAGATAGAAGAAGATGGATGTTACCCAATTGTTATGTACACGCTATGGTCACTATGGCCCACAGTCCTGCACACATCAGTGCCCAAGGCATCAAGACAACTTTGTACCACATTTGGAGTAATCCTATGATATCCAAAGCTGCTAATAACCTGGTCAAGAGCTGTATGGTGTGTGCAGTGCACAATGCAGAGAAAAGGACCCCTACACCCCCTGGTCACTTTGCCCCTCCTGATCTCCACTTTGAAGCTAAACAGATGGATTTTATCCACATGGAACCATGTAACAACTGACATATGTGTTAGTGGTAGTATGTATGTTTTCAAAATGGACAGAGGCCAACCCATTAAAAGGCAATGGTGCCCTCTCTACCGCCAAGATACTACTCAAAGAGTACTTTCCTAGATACGGATTACCTAGAATAGTCTGTAGTGACAATGGCCCCCATTTCGCTAATGAGGTGATGGAAAAGGTTTGTACTGCTCTTAACATCAAACAGCGATTTCATGCTGCAAATCACCCACAATCAGTGGGCCTCGTAGAGAGGTATAATTACACCTTGAAGAGCAAAATAGACAAAATTTGTACTGAGACCAATTTAAAATGGCCGGATGCTTTGCCCCTTGCGTTGCTGTCAATTAGGACAACTGCCAGTAGCAAGTCACGATTATCCCCCTATGAAATAGTCATGGGAAGACCAGCCAATATCTGGGGGTACCATGGCCAAAGAAGCTTTCTGAAGTACAGTATCCTTTGTTTGTAGACTATTGTAAACAACTGACTATAGATTTACTTTTGATCCACCAACAGGTCAAGGCCAGCCTACCGACTCCTCTCAAAGGCCCTGGTCATCATTTCAAATCGGAGGATGGCATATGACAAAGAACTTTCAAAGAACCAACAGTCTTCAGCCCAGGTGGCGGGGGCCAGCCCAGGTACTGCTTGCTACACAGACGGCAGTGAAAGTGGAAGGAAGGAAAAACTGGATACATGCTTGCCATTGTAAGCGTGCACCGATTCCACTACAGTCTACTCCAGCAGCAGAATTACCTTTGTCCCCTGACTACAGTGAAGTAGGTAGACAGGAAACACCTCCGCATGATTCAAGTACTACCATTTATGCTCCTGAGGTGATACAGCAGCCCAGTTATGAAGGTTTGCTGTTTGAAGATCAACAAACTCATTGATACAACCTGCGTCCTCACCCACCCAAATGAACAGAATTCTGAAGGTGCGTACAGTGGTGACCCCCACGAAAAACTTCATTTATATCACCCTGATAGCTCCCAGCTTGGACTACAAACTGAAGTCTCCTCTGAATGGCCAAGGAATCCTTTGCTCAGCAGAATGCAGCATGCTTGCCTTCATGAAATACAGTTCCCTGCCTTCAACGCAACAGGTATTTCCGATGCCACTGACGTACCAGCATTAAAACGAGCTATCCTCACTGTTGTCACGCACACGTTGGGCGAAGAGATTGTAAATGATTGTGATGATTAAAACCTCAGCATGAACATGAACACGGGTGACTAGCCTGTGCAACGATACCAGAACATTGATCAGTATAACACTATCTCAGCTAGAACACAAGCATAGTGGGATGCAGCTTGTGCAACAATATTATCTGCTATAAGAAAGTGTGTAAGTGGGGTTAACAGTTCTGTGGCTATCCACGGTGTAATGAGAGAAACTAATCCCAGTTATACAGAAGCAGCTAGTCATTAGGTTTGGTGCAGCTTGTAGTCCTAGCGGGAAAGGTGCCTCTCCTGTTAAGTACCCAGCACACCACCGACCTGATTTCAATTGCGGGCCTCTGCCCTCTTTTTGCTGAAATATTGAACAAACTGACGAACTATACTGGAGAAGAGCTTTGAAGTATCGCAACTTACTCACTAGGAGCTGAGCTCCCATCAGGAGTAAAACCCGACAAGGAGTGATCAAGGGACCCAGGATCAACCCAACACCTATTGCCCAGTGTTCGAAGAAATCGTTTATGGACCAACTAGTGCAGCGAAACTATTAGAGTGGGAGGCACAGCACTGCTGAACTCTAGTGGGTTGTGAACATTGCAGGAAACTCACCTATTTGTATATATATATATCTATATATATGATTATTAGTATAGTGGTCTCAATATTTTGCATTTGGATATTTGGTAATTGTGTGGGTATATTCTTGAACACACTTAGGTGGTGGAGACGAGTAAAGCAGCACCATAGAAAGGTAGTAGGAACAAGGAGGCGAATAGAATAAAGTTATGAAAATATATCCATTTGGCAGGACAAATATCCCTCGAGAGAATAGAGAAGAGTGGTCTTATAACTATTTCTACAAAACAATAATGAAGTACCTAGTGACCCTCATGTTAATATGTATAATGTCCAGCGGTGTTGCATCCTTGTTGCAAAATACCACCTTGCATCCATTGATAAAGGTTCATGGAAAGTTGGCTGAAACATTGAGTCTCACTTACTGCTGGATTTGCCGGCACTTGTCGAGACACCCCGAGGACCCTCTAGGCCTTTATGAAGTATCAGTATCACCAGGCGAATATGAAAGAGGGTAAGTGTGTCTTGTACTCAATAGCACTTGGAGATGTGACCAACGAGAATATCAGTGGTACCCTAGGTGTACGTTGCTCCCTAATACCCAGGCAGAATATAAGCTTTCTCCGATTCCTGAAGAGAATGTCACACATAAAATGTTTCCCATATGTTTTGGTACTCATTCTTATGGGCAAAACCCAGAGGTAAAATACATGGAGAAGGTCCCACCTGAACAATGTGTTTACACTCTGTTATTTGATAATAACACAGGGAACTGGGATCTCGAAGGAGAGGAGAAACTAGACAGAAATTGGACCTCATTAATTAATGGGACTAAGCACAATTACACTGTAAATTATTGGAACCTGCCAGTGGGAGGAGAGGCGGTTCTGGTAGATGCGGAAGGATTGTTATATGATCCCTCAAGGGAATGAAATAGAAATGGGAAGAATTCACCTTTAATATTGTCACAGGTTTTCCTTGGCCCCCTCTGGACGGCTAGATGGTCCTATGTTGAAACCTGGGCAAATGTATCATTGCTAAATGAAATTTGGACAGATTACAAGTATTGTAATAGTTCTGAGCATGACACACCCGAGGGTGTGGGTTTGCCCCGAGTAAAATACAGCATTATAAACTCACAAATCCAGGGAGGCATGTATTTTGTATGTGGAAGAACTGCGTATAAGGTACTCCCTCTAAACTGGGAAGGGATATGCTCGGTGACATACTTAGCACCCAACATTACTGTGATATCAAATATATCATCTTTCCAGCCCCTTAACATGGGGAGTTTTGCTCATAGGTACGAATGAGGGACGCCCATATTGGAGGAACAAAAGAACTGGATATTTCAAGTACTACATGTTCTTATTCCGGGATTTGGAATTTTCGACTTACAGCTGGTAATGATAAACTTGTCCGCAGAATTAGCCATTACATTTAACGCCAATAGGGAGGCCATAGGAAGTGTACAGCTAGAAATAAATTCTGCAGCCCAATTGGCTATACAAAATCGTCTTGCTCTAGATTTAATTACGGTACAACAAGGAGGAGAATGTGTTTTAATCCAACATCAGTATCAGCAAAAATGCTGCTACTTTGTTAACAAATCATCAGAGATAGAATTGGATATTGGGAAAATAAAAGAAGCAGTACAGTTATTTGAAAAAGGGGGCCACTATGATGGAGGCAAGTTGAGCTTATCTTGGCTCAGCAGGTGGGGCTGGTTGTTTAAAGACATACTTTTTATAATAATAGCTATTATATTAAGCTGTCTGTTAGTACAGTGCTTACCTGCTTTATGGTCCTGTTTAAAAATGAGTAAACCTCCTCCAGTTAAAATACAAGAAACAAATCGAACTTTAATGCAGAGAGAAGAGATCAAGTCCCTAATGGCTACTGATCCCACTATTCTCACTAAATATACTGGTTGCTCATACCCATCGGCTATTTATGTCCCCATGAATGTCAATTCCAAAGACATAGGAGTGAAACTGAACATATATGAGGAGATTTAGAAGTCCTTTTGAAAACGTTGGTTATGTTTGAGAGAAAACTCAAAAAGGGCTGATTGTAAGAATCCATTTTCTGAGTTCTCTCTCTGAACCCACTACCTATTGCATATGTTATCTTATATATTTGTTTAGTAAAACAAGCCTAGTTCCACCATGGGCTCGCAGCTGGTTTCTTTCCCTAGCTGGGGCACATTACTCATTAAAATCATGTGGTAAAAATAAACTAACCGACTTCGGCTGTTGTATTTTAGGGAGGGAAGGGTTGATACCTATATCTTTGAACCACAAAATCATTTGAAGGGTTCTCAGAATGTGAGAAGTCAGACAGCTGCAGAAGGGAGTCGAGGACAAAGCAGGTACGGGAACCAGTGTGTGGATCTGATTCCCTCCTTATCATTCCTGTATGACATATATCATTATTTACTTATTTTATGTATCCTTTGATGTATGAGTATAAATATCACTGTTGAACGCACCATGCCAGCACACTTTACTTCGGGCTGGGGATGCCAGTTGTAAATCTGTTCTCTTTGCTGCAGCAAAATAAATAAGACCTTGGTCTCCACTCCGACTCTCCGTGTCTAAACTCCTTTGTAAATGCATTTGTAAGTATTTTTAGAGCGTGCATTACAGTCCGTGGGAGAGAGGGGCCTTTCCCAGTGCAGTGGACCACCAGGAGTCGTTCCAGGTGGAAGGGGTGGAGACGATAACAAGGATCTAGGTTTTGTCCGAGTTGAGTGTGAGGCAGCTAGCTTCCAACCACTCGGCGACTGCTCTCATCCCCTTGTGGAAATTAATCTTGGCCTTTGCAGGGTCATCGGACAGGAAGAGGATAAGTTGGGTATCGTCGACGTAGGAGACTATGTTTAGCCTGTGTTGTTTGATGATCTTGGCTAGCGGGGCATGTATATGCTACAAAGCGTCAGGCTTAGTGATGATACTTGGGGCACTCCGCAGCATCTCTCTTTGGGTTCGGACATGAACGGCGGTAGTCTGACACTCTATGTTCTTTTGGTGAGAAAGGACCTGATCCAATTCAGTGCTTTATCTCAAATGCCGGCGTCATGTAGTCTGGCGCAGAGGGTGGAGTTGCAGATGGTGTCAAATGCAGCAGAGAGGTTGAGGAGGATGAGTGCGGCCAAGCCTCCATGGTCTAGTACGGTGCGTATGTCATCTGTGGCTGTTAGGAGTTCTGTGGTTGCTTCTGAATCTGGAGTGGGGTGGATCTAGGATTTGGTGTGGCTCGAGGAATTTGGTGAGTTGCTGGTTGATGGCCTTTTCCGTTACTTTGGCTGGGAAAGGAAGCAGAGAGATGGGTCTGCAGTTTTTCAGCTCCCTTGGGTCGGCGGTGGGTTTCTTAAGCAGCAGGTTGATCTAGGTGTGCTTCCTGTCTGAAGTAAGGTAGCGGTCTTGAAGGATCGGTTGATATTTCGGCAGAGCTCAGGTGCTATGATGGTGCTGGCAAGGTTGAAAACATGATGAGGGCACGGATCAGAGGGTGCTCCAGAGTCAAGGGAGTTCATGAGTCTTTGTGTGTCCACTTTGGTGATGGGGGACCAGGAGTTCTGGATATGGTGTGGTGCTTGGTCCATGGTGGTGTTTGTGGGTGGTGCAGGTGGGTTTTCTTTCCTGAAGCTTTTATAAATGTCCTGGATTTTTCAGTGGAAAAAGGTGGCAAGGTCATAGCAGAGGTCTGAGGAGGGAGGGATCGATGAGGTGTCTGTCCTGGGTTCGTGAACTATTTGACAATGGCGAAGAGCTCTTTGCCATTTTGAGCACTGGTGCTAAGGCATTCTTAAAGGGCATCTTTTTTGGCAGCTCTGATGTTCTAGTGGTACGTGGTGACTGCATTCTTGTAGGCTGAGTGGTTTTCTGTTGATTTGCTGTTCTTCCATTTCTGTTCCAGTTGTCTGCAGGAGCGTATGGATTCTTGTAGATTTTTGTATATAAATTCAGTCCATACTGTATACTAAGTTTGTAAACTAATGGAAAGATTCCTCAAATACCCCCTATCTGAATTTTAAAATTGTCTTTGTAAATTCTCCCTTTTTACTTTCCTTTGGGTTCAGCTAGGACTTTCTCTGTCACGGATTTTACATCATGAAGAACAATTCAGTTCTCACCCAGAGAGGCCCCTAGGAGTTGGAATCCACACAAGGCAGGAGCCTTCATGTCCTATTTTCTGTATTTCCAAGGCACTTGCAAGACCTACCTCATCTGTCTTTCTAGCTGGAATATTTTCTCAAAATGTCAACTCTGTTGCATACCGTTACTGTGATAAGCAAGACAAATCATAGTTATGGAATAGAGCATATCCTCTTTGAAAAAAATGGCACAAATCAATTTACCAACAATCGTAACAAAATGGATAAAGTGTGCTTTACCCCCTTTCAAAATAAACAGCAATCTTGAGAACAGTCTTCATGTTAGAAATGGGGACTTTGGTTGGCAATCAGGTTTCCCCCTGTCCAAGCAAGTACCCTCACTCTAGTCAGGGTAAGTCACACACAATCCAAATTACCCTGTGCCCACCCTCTGGTAGCTTAGCACTGAGCAGTCAGGCTTAACCTAGAAGGCAATGTGTAAAGTATTTGTGCTATAAACCATACAGTAACACAGGGAAAACACCACAAAAATACACCACACAGGTTTAGAAAAATATATGATATTGATCTGGTTAAAATAAGGTCAAAACAATAAAGATTCAATAAGCACATGTTGAGATATCACCTTTGCAATATTATAAAGAGTCTTAAATCTTAGAAATCAACAGTTGTCTCTTGATTACACAAAGTACCTGGTTTGCGTCAAAAATAACTTGCACGGAGACCGCAGAGGAGATGTGTGAAAAAATATGGTGTGCGTTGGATTTTCCAATGCTGCACAGATGATGTGTTGCTTCTTTCCATGCTGCAAGGGACTTGCGTCATTTTTCAGCACGCAGTCTTGGTTCCTTTGTGCGATGCGGGGAACTTTTTGACGCTCAGGGAAGATGCGGAGAAATCCTGGGCACGCTGGAAGAAGTCACAGGCATTGCATCGATCTGGTAGGGCACTGCATCAAATTTTCTGTCACATGGCAGGCCCTGCATTGATTTTCCACATGGAGAATTGGCTGCAGCGTTCCGGTTCGGCTGGGTGTAGATTTGGTAGGGCTGTGCGTAGAATTTTCCGGCGCAAGGCAGGCGCTGCGTCGAATCTTCACTCTGGAAGTCAGACTGCATAGTTCCGGTTCAGCACAAGACGGGTGTGTGTCGTTTCCGGCAGGCTGTGCGTCAATTTTCAGCGCACAAGGAGTTTCCTGAGGAGATGAAGTCTTTTTGGCCCTGAGACTTCAGAAAACAGGAGGCAAGTTCAATCCGAGCCCTTGGAGAGAACTTCTCATCAAAGTCAGAGGGCAGCAGGGCAGCAGGGCAGCAGGGCAACCACAGGGCTGCAGTCCTTCTCAGCAAAGCAGTCCAGATGAGTCCTTTGGGCAGCCAGGCAGTTCCTCTCGACAGGTTGCAGGTTCAGGTCCAGAAGTATCTGAGTTGGTGGGGTCAGAGACCCAGTTTATATACCCAAAAATGCCTTGGAAGTGGGGGAGACTTCAAAGAGTGGTTATGAAGTGTACAAGTTCCCCTTTGAGTACAGGTCTGTCTGCCAGGGTCCCAGTAGGGGGTTTGGCAGTCCATTGTGTGTGGACAGGCCACAAGCCTATGAAATGTAGGTGTCAGGCCCTCCACCCTTCCAGCCCAGGAAGACCGATTCAGTATGGAGATGAGTGCAGGTATAACTGAGTGTCCTTTGTCTGTGGTTGCCTGGTGAAATGCACAAGGAAGCTGTCAACCAGCCCAGCCCAGATGTTGATTGGAGACAGGCTGTAAAGCACAGTTGGATTTTAAGTGCAGAGAAATAGTCACTTTCTAAAAGTGGCATTTCTAAAATAGTAATATAAAATCCAACCTCACCAATAAGTAGGATTTTCTATTACCATTCTGGTCATCCTAAATAGGATCTGGTTACCCCTTTCTGATCAGAATCTACCACTCAAACAGTATATGAGGGTAGTCCTAAAGCTATTCTATGAAAGAAGCAGACCTCACAGTAGTGGAAAACTGATTTAGGAGTTTTCCACTCCCAGAACATATATAACACGCATGTACATGTCCTGCCTTTTACCTATATAGCACCCTGCCCTATGAGTCACCTAAGGCCTATCTTAACTGTGACATATGTAGAAAAAGGGGAGTTTTAAGGATTGGCAAGTACTTTTAAATGCCAAGTCGAAGTGGCAGTGAAACTGCACACAGGCCTGAGACATGGTTAAGGGGCTACTTAGGTGGGTGGCACAATCAGTGCTGCAGGCCCACTAGTAGCATTTAATTTACATGCCTTGGACACATGTAGTGCACTTTACTGGGGACTTACAAGTAAATCAAATATGCCAATTGGGTATGAGCCAGTCACCATGTTTTTAGGAAGAGAGAACATGCACTTTAGCACTGGTTTGCAGTGGTAAAGTGTCCAGAGTCCAAAAGCCAGCAAAAATGAGGGCAGAAAAAGTAGAGGATCAAGGCAAAAAGTTTTGGGGTGACCCTTCAGAGAGGCAATTTCCAATACAACCCAACTACACACAAGGTGTATGCTTACGCTAACAACTAGGGGTGTAACATAAGGCCCAGCAGGCACTGTATACTGACAGTACGAGGGTCCCTGCGACACCTAGACCTGGAGGGGCCCTTCTCATCATGGATTATGCATTGCAAACTAATTACAAAAATAACTCACAGCAGCTGCTGCTGCTAGGATAAAGCCTGTGGTGATGTCATTTGAGGAACAGAAATGTATTTCTTGAGGCAGGGGGGCTGCACTTTTCCATCCAAGAGAAGTGGCCTCCCTGGAGTCAGTTGATGAACTGGTAAGGCCCCACCTTGAATCTCTAACTTACTTTCACATATATCTCTTTGTACCTTCCAGCACTCCAAACGGACGAGCTGGGCTTTGCTAGAAAAGCAAATAGCCTGACATTCAAATGCTCTTACAACCTTTGCTGTGCTTATAGGTGCTGCAAGCGCCGTCACTCCCCCAGACAACTCAGTCCTGCTTGCGTCATTTGTTTCCTTACTATGCTTATTGTACATACATGCCAACAGACCCAATTTAGTCTCGTAAAATTGTCTCTGCTTTGTTTTTTCAATCTCCCTCTTCCCTCTTCTAAAATGTTGCCATGTATGTCAGCATAGCCAACCTTCACCAAAAAAAGTACTGGCCATCTGTTCACGTTTTAATATTCTGCGAAGGCCTGGTATGATCGTTAAGTAGAACTTTATATGGAATGATCTCTATTCATTTTAATATGGCCTTTCTGTCTTTGTTTACTTTGATTATCAGTCAGGGATCGTTGGGGCCCCTAAAGAACACATTTCTGCATGAAAAGGTAGACGTTCAGGCAGTACACTATTTCTGCCATTATGGGTGGATGGTTTTTGCCTTCCAACTAACTAGAACGCATATTGAAATAAAGAATAAACGCTCCTCAAAGATTAAAATATATAGCTTGTGATCTGAAAGTTATCCATGAATCGCAGAAACAAACATATGAAACTGCTAGCTATGATGCTTGGATTATGGTGAGTGACATGTAGATTTCACACTGCTTAGCAGCAGGCATGTTAACATTCCAGGACTTTTTTTACGATTATGTGATTCTGTGACCAGAGGAATGCATACACGTATCTGCACAAGGACATTAACCATCCTAATGATCTTACCAGAGAGCGGAGAGTTGCTTCATACAAACTGGATGCTGCAGGTCGCACTTTAACCCTATTCTTCAGCAGATATGCAGTACCCCTTGTCCCATGAAAGTCCACATCATTGTTTGCCTAAGTCAGAATGACCCTGATCCAGATAATACTTGATTTCCAGCTACTTCCACCTTAAATAGTTATAGCCTGATTTACAATTCCTTTGTCAGTGTCATAATATCCTTTGAGGTATTACCTTTTTGTCATATAGAAGTGACAGCATTCATGGATTTGGAAACGTAATAGAAGCAAGCAATGAGCAGCCGAGTACATAAATCAGCGTGCGCCTCTTTTTGCACAGAAAGATTTAAGCTAACAAAAGATATCATATGTTACCACCAAACTGTACACCATTTAACCCCATTAATTTCTAGAGAGAAAAAGTTTGTGCTCTCAATAGGTCTTGCCTCAATGCTGTTTTTGCTGGCCCACCTGCCTCATGTAAGCACAAAAAAACATGTAAACAAAGCAGCTCTCTTCATACATTGGTCTGTTCAACTGTCACTCATATTGTACTTCGGCTAACAATAGCTAGAACATGGGTCAATCCATCAGCCCACTTCAGCGAGTGGCTCTTTTGCAGTGATGGAATAGTTCCTGGTCACATGTACATGTCTTCCTAAAAAGATGTGCATTAGAGGGGCAATACTTTGCCAGTGTTTTCTTTCTCTCAGTCCTTATGCTTTATTTTTTTAGTCACAACTGTGATCGATTCACAAAGGTAAATATTCAACTGTACATTTACTCATATGTAAATTTACTCCTATACCTGGGTGTAACTGTCTACTTTTTTTGGGACACCATTACCAAGTGAAGATTTACAAGCAAGTGTTGACCTACACGTCTCCACCCCCTCATCTGAGGGGTAGAGCCTTCTACAACATAATGTATAAAGGGACTACTAGTAACTTTTCTTCTACTGATGGAGATCTCCCAATTGGAAAGACCAAGAAAATATAATTGAGTGTATAATTTTTTAAAGAAATAAATAGAAATATTCCAATATACAATACTAAAGTTAAATGTTTTAAAATATTTATTGTTAGCCTGGAAATAATAAAATAGAAATATACAGCACATTAACTCATCAAATCGAATGTGTTTTCAATAATAAAAAGTTAAATACAATAATATGTTATAAATATTATTTTTGTACACATAATTTTGAAAAAAATACTCAACCTCACTAACGTTTTTTTTTGTATTTAATATTTAGTAAGAATGGCTGAAAGTTATATGTGTAAGCA
Source organism: Pleurodeles waltl (assembly GCF_031143425.1). Taxonomy (NCBI): domain Eukaryota; kingdom Metazoa; phylum Chordata; class Amphibia; order Caudata; family Salamandridae; genus Pleurodeles; species Pleurodeles waltl. The sequence goes on along the minus strand of NC_090438.1, from coordinate 621,459,725 downwards.
ATTTACATAATTAAAAAATCAATGTTTCATTTTTATTTTTAGATTAGGTCCACTATTAAGTAAAAACAGAAAAATCAATAATTATATTTAATTTTAGCACTTAAAATATATAAATACCCAGTGACAGTGGTTGGCCATATGTGATGCCTGCCTTCCTCCAAGGCTGGGCTAGAAGTGCATTTGACCGTGGTCCGGCACCATTAAGTTTTGTGTTAGCATACCACTCTCAAAGAAATGTCCCTAATCCCCTTCATTTACCAGTAATTATTTCCCATGTTCCCACCATTACCCATGATCGTGCCACGTTTACTAAATTCATTTACATACTTGTGAAGAGATGAGCTCTCAGCCACGGTGGTGGAGGTTTCCGCATAGAAAGACAGAACGGGCAGAGCCAGAGCTCACCAGCTGTAGATGTGTTAACTGCATTCGTAGCATGTGAGCAGTACTACTTTATTTAGTACAAAAAGCACTCTGTGATGCTGGCTTCCCATTGCTCTTGCTAGAGAACCGATTACAAATAGGGATAAAAACGGACATCAAGGCGGGATGACTAAACAATTCTAATTCAAAAGGGCATATGTTTTATTTCTCTGAGCACTGCATCATTGGCAGTACGCGATAACTGGCAGGTGTTTATCCCTTATCCCCATTAACACATTTTTGGATGTGTTTTAACTGCTAGCGCCTATAAACAGTGGAAGCAGTAAGAGGGAGCGAGGCTGAACTATGTGTCCAGGCTAAAATAGCTTCATGGGAAAAGAGGCCAGGCAACGCGAGAACTCGGTTCCCTGGAGCATTGTTTGTGCAGTGGTCATTGGCTTTTGGGTGACTAAACAATGGCTTTTAAGAAAATGCAGAAAAGTCCCTGATACACATCATCACCACAGATCTGTAATTTCCTCCAGTCTTGCGGATAGCACAGTCCCAGAATGGCATAGCAGAAAAACACCAGGAAGTGATGAGGAGAGCGAAACACACAACCGGGTCTATGGGAAAGGGCAAATCTTATTCGAAACACATTTTAAGTCCCAAGTCTTCTAGCAAATAACTGAGTTCCATACCCTTAGCTATTTTTATCAAACATAAACGCACAGGAAAACTTTGTTCCTGTTTACTTCACAAACTAGAATAAAATTACCTGCAAACATAGCTTTCAAAACAGGAAGCAGGAACAAATCTCGCCCTTAGTTTTACTGTGTATGCCAATCTTTCATTCTAAAGGATGTTTTACTTGAAAGGGTGTGAACGCGCCTTTTATTCCTCTGAGAGATATAATCTAGATGTGATCGCACATGCCAATAAATGTTAGAAAGTGTTTTAGCTTTGTTGCATTATACCAATCCGCGTGGCAAGTGATAAAGTGTTAGGGTGACGAGATTTTAAGGAGCAAAAACCGGGACAGGTCACACATAAAAGAAGGACTAACGACTTTACAGTCACATTTATATCTGGCCTATCCCGTTTTTTGCGTAGCTTTGTGAATGTGTGTCTATACATCTGTGTTTGTTATATATATATATATATATATATATATATATATATATATATATATATATATATATATTAAGCTCAAACAGATCCACAAAAGGAAGCGCGCTCTACTCGTCGGTGCCGGCATCCGGGAAGGACCTATTCCCGTAAATCATTATACCAGTTTAACACTTAGGTTAAAAATGCCGCACTCACAGGGTTGTGATGAATCCACTTTTATTTTCAATAGCGAAACATCCCACCACCTAACACCTACGCGTTTCGACCTTCACGGTCTTGGTCACGGTAATTTGTTACTCCAAAACATGTGCCATTTATACTGTTCCACTAAGCTATGCCTTTATGTGGCATTCTGGGATCTGTAGTTGTATATAACATATCTAGTGCCATAGCATATTACCGATAAAGTAAACTTATCATAAAAGTGTTACTAATACAACTAAAAGAAGACAAGTGAATAAATACATACCCAGAATATTCAAAACAAATATGTGATAATACAGTGTAAATGAAATAAGCAATTAATTACTACTCCTCCATGCATGTTACATTGTATTCAAGATATTTTTATCATGCTTTCTGTAACTCATAATAGATAGACAACAGCCACACTATAACGTTCCAATCGCTACGGGGATGCTATTCCCCTTATTATTAAGTTCCTGGTCGTCTATCTATGACTTTCTATGAGTACAATTGGCTGTAGTTACTATTACAATATCACAGGTGGCTGTATAACTCCTCATCGTAGTTAATTCCATGGGGCATCTTGGTTTTTAATTTAATGATATATTTGGACTCCAAGCGTCTTAGTTTTTGTACCCTGTCACCCCCTCGTTCATGTTTATATACAGCTGCTATACCATAATATTTCATGGTCATCCAATTCAGATCTGGATGAGTTTTGAGATGTTTCGTTATGGCATAAGACATATCTTCATTTTGTACTGCCCTTATATGTTCTAAGATGCGCTTTTTTAAAGGGCATGTGGTACTGCCCACATATTTATATCATATGTGATAGAAGGACACGTTCCGACCCGGTGTCCTATGTCACTATCTTTTTGAATTAAGTGCCAATGTCTTCTCAATACTTTAACAATTTGATGATGTTCTTTGCTATAGTCTAGAATGAGTCTAATCTCATCTTCATTCTGTTCCGAGTGTGCTGGCACATTGCTTCTTTTGGCCAGCACCTGATTCCGGGTTTTTTCTATCACATATCGGAAAGTACCATCTTTACAGAATATGTTAGTTAAACGTCATTTTGAGACGCCTACAACTGCTGGTTGGCTAACAGGGGGCAATAAGGGTTTCTTCTGTTGCAAAAAATGTAAAGCATGCAAAATTGGCTGTGACAAAAAGTTTGTAACAGATTTTAGAGGAAAAATCTAGTAATCAAAGAAAAAATCACATGCGAGACTTCTTTTGTGGTGTATGTTTTAGAATGTCGCTGTGGTCTTAAATATGTGGGCAGTACCACATGCCCTTTAAAAAAGCGCATCTTAGAACATATAAGGGCAGTACAAAATGAAGATATGTCTTATGCCATAACGAAACATCTCAAAACTCATCCAGATCTGAATTGGATGACCATGAAATATTATGGTATAGCAGCTGTATATAAACATGAACGAGGGGGTGACAGGGTACAAAAACTAAGACGCTTGGAGTCCAAATATATCATTAAATTAAAAACCAAGATGCCCCATGGAATTAACTACGATGAGGAGATATACAGCCACCTGTGATATTGTAATAGTAACTACAGCCAATTGTACTCATAGAAAGTCATAGATAGACGACCAGGAACTTAATAATAAGGGGAATAGCATCCCCGTAGCGATTGGAACGTTATAGTGTGGCTGTTGTCTATCTATTATGAGTTACAGAAATCATGATAAAAATATCTTGAATACAATGTAACATGCATGGAGGAGTAGTAATTAATTGCTTATTTCATTTACACTGTATTATCACATATTTGTTTTGACTATTCTGGGTATGTATTTATTCACTTGTCTTCTTTTAGTTGTATTAGTAACACTTTTATGATAAGTTTACTTTATCGGTAATATGCTATGGCACTAGATATGTTATATACAACTACAGATCCCAGAATGCCACATAAAGGCATAGCTTAGTGGAACAGTATAAATGGCACATGTTTTGGAGTAACAAATTACCGTGACCAAGACCGTGAAGGTCGAAACGCGTAGGTGTTAGGTGGTGGGATGTTTCGTTATTGAAAATAAAAGTGGATTCATCAGAATCCTGTGAGTGCGGCATTTTTAACCTAAGTGTTAAACTGGTATAATATATATATATATATATATATATATATATATATATATATATATATATATATATATATATATATATATATATATATATATATATATATATATATCAAACACACATACTTACACACATTTACAAGACTGCATATATCAAATTAGCTATGGCTTCACATCCCACCCTGCACCCCCAACCCCGCCCCCACCATCCTCTCTCTGCTTCCCACTCTGTCTCTCTGCGGGGAGGAGACAGGGGACTGTGTTGCCTGACAGTAACAGATAAATTACTTTTAATATTTCATTCTTTGTAGACATCTTTCACTAATGCTTTCCTAGATAATCTGACCTTTGTCCCAAAAACCGGGACATTTATTTAATAAACTGACCTTTGCCCCAAGAACCGGGACATCTATTTAAAATGAAGAGAAGCGTCGGGACACCGGGACAGTCCTCTAAAAACAGGGACTGTCCGGGGAAATCCTGGATGTCTGGTCACCCTATAAAGTGTCTACTTTCCCCGCAGATACACGGAAAGTGCGTCCAAAACTCTCCCGCCACAGAGGACCGTGCCAAAAGGTAGGCAACCTGTTAATGTTATTTTCTTTACAACTTATTTACTTTACTAACAACTTTGTTTAAATTCTAAACGCTACCAGCAACAACATAGATAAAGTTTCAAATATCCTTTAAAGTGTCTTTGAATGAAAAATTAGAGTTGCAAGAGAAAAAGAAACAAAGTTGAAATTACACTTTGACCTTGAATTTTAAAGACTTGAGTGGAAGGGGCACTGAGACTTAAACTTGGACCAAGACAAAAGGAGTTGTTCTTTCTCAAAAGGCAGCAGAACCAGACTGCCCATTTATGCAACCGGGCATTTCCCCGGTGGGCTGGAGCCGCGTGAGGCTAGTTTTTAGAGACTGTGTTCCCCTGCTGGCACTTCTAGTGTTCCCTTCAGCACTCACGATGAATTGCAGGTGACACATTGGACATTTTAGGAGATAGAGAGGGGAAAGTCAAAAGGAGAGGGAGAGAGTTGGTCTGAACATTTTGACAGGGTTGTTTTTGGTTCCAAGTCCAGCCTTAATAAGCACCCTGTGCTAATCCCCTTGTTCGCGAAAGACCTTGCTATTACAAAGTGCTAGAATGCGCTTGTGGTACTCCGGTTCTCAGGAAACGGCCATTCTTTACTTACTTACATCAGAATACCCCCCCATGTAAATTAGAGAATCACAGGGCCAGAGTGAGAACCAAACGCACCACTGGAAAATATAATACCAGCCCTACACTGCAACAGGCAAGGTTTCTGGGAGCAGGAAGAGTCCCTTCAGCAAAAATAGGCTCAATTAGTACTTCAGGTTGAGTCACAGTTCCAGTGGTGTAAGAGAAAATGACGAGGAGCTTTCTGCAGAATGTAGTGAACACAGTACAGGAAATCAATGGGATATGGCTGGATCCCGTGTCCCATCAGGTGTTAATGAGCTGGATCTGGGATCCAGGCCGGCACAATTAAATAATGCTGTTTTATTCTGGTGTAATTTGCAGACACATACAGCAGTGCTTGCATGTCTGCTTTCCGTTCGGAGCAGCAACCTTCAGAGAGAGAGGAGGCTTTATTATTTTCTCTTGTAGATGGACCTAAAACAAACACCTTCTATGCCGGAACCAGCAAGAAGAACCTGAGCAAGCTACAACAAATCCAGAACGCCTCTGCCAGACTCATTTTGAACATCCCCAGCCGAGAACACATCACAGGATACATGAGAGATCTCACTGGCTTCCCGTGGAGAAGAGGATCAACTTCAAGCTCCTTGTACATGCTTACAGGGCCCTTCGCAATCTTGGGCCCAGCAACCTCAACCACTGCATCGCCTTTTACTCCCCTGACAGAGCTCCCCGCTCCTCTCAGCAGTCTCACGGTACCCTGCATAAAGAAGTCCTCGACTGGAGGGAGATCATTCACCTACCTTGGGGCAAAATGCTGGAACACCTCTCCACCTCAGGAGGTCACCATCGCTACCTCAATTCAGAAAGGACCTCAAGACCTGGCTCTTTTGTTAAACCCTGAGGACATACCACACAGCACCCTGAGACCCTACGGGTGAGTAGCGCACTCTATAAATATTGATTGATTGATTATTATTAACCATTAATAGCCACACTTGGACTCTTGGGCCCCCATCACCACGGAGGAAGCCCCGAAACTCATACAATAAACTCCATCCAATCGGGAACACCCTCGGATCCATGCCCACACCACATCTTCAGCCTGGCCAGTGCCACCATAGCGCCGGACTATCAATTTGATTGAGCAGCACGCCCGCAAACATTGCCTTGGGATCCAACAGGTGATAAGCTGCGCTATAGAAGTACTGATTGATTGACTGATTGGCACTTTAATACCTCCCAAATTATTACATAATTCTTCCATTGAGTCCCCCCAGGGCTGCGAGGTCCTAGGGCTCACAGTCCTAGGACACTACTTCTTCCCCCTTGTTAAATAAAAATATGAACAATAGCAACATTACATTTCTTTCATCAGTCATCAAGGTGCGCATGCAGTTCAGACAGACCACGTAATATCAGGTAGTGAAACTATACCAGAGTGGGCACCAAGGGTACAGGGTACAATGTCTGATCTGGGCCATCAGGTACAGCAGCCTCAGCTGGGGTTCAAGGGACTGATGATCGTCGAAACAGATGTCTGAAAGGTGATGAGTCCCTTGTGATGTATTTGCCGGGACGTTGTGCTGTTATGTGTCCCTTGCATGTCACAACATTCAGAGGTTCAACATCAAAAGGAGGATCTGTCTGTGCTTAATTTGTAAATAAATAAGTGCCAGGGTCCTTGCAAAGAGACCACTGCAGCTTGCACCACCCATTGCCCCTACCAGCACTGCCGGTGTCAGTACCAACACAACTATTAACCATCATACACCTACAAGTGGGACATTTTAGACTATTCCAGTCCCCTCGAAGCTATAGGAATGGCTTGTGAGACAGATATTAGTAATTTTTAATGTATATTGAATTAATAAACTACTGTTATTTTGCTGATCTCTAAAGCAGGCAAACAGCACCACCACGTGGCAAACTTTTATAAGTGCTAGTGTTGATAAATAAGTGCTGGTGCCGAGCACTGGAATCACAGCCTCAAATTAAGGACTGGACAGAGCACGAGGACTCAGGGTCCATCTCTTCCTATCTGTGCAGCACTTCTCACTGACACCCTGTGATATGCTGCACACACAAAATAAAACCCTCATTACAACATTGGTGGTAAGTGCCGCTTAACGCCATGCTGACTGCCGCCAACATACTGCGACTGCGGTGGCATACCACTACCCGTATTATGACCCACACATAGAAATCCGCCACTATACAGACACACACACAAGTCCGCCACACCAAAGGTCAGTGATAAACTGGCGGTACCAAAACCCACACCGTTACGCCAACAGAAATACACCCACAGCATCGTGACCCACGAACCATCTGCGGTACACACCGCCACGCTCAAAATACACACACACTAACAAAACAACACCACATTGGACAATTCAAACTACACACACCTGACACACTTACACACACCACACCCACACACCAACAACAGTATGAAACACACACCCACACTACCCACAACCCTTTACGAACCAAAGATTTTGGCAAGTGAGAGAGAAAGAAGCCAGGAGCACCCACTGAATCTGAGCCACAAAACACCATCACCAATAGACCATCCACGCACCTCACAGCACACACCCCAACAGACCACCCCACACACCCTCACACATACCACTCACACTACACCCATGGCACCACAAAGACACCCCAGGTTTTCAGAGGAGGAGCTAAGGGTCATGGTGGAGGAAATCATCAGGGTAGAGCCACAGCTAGTCGGATCACAGATGCAGCAGACATCAATTGCAAGGAAGATGGAGCTATGGCGGAGAGTCGTGGACAGGGTCAACGCTGTGGGACAGCACCCAAGAACAAGGGATGACATGAGGAAGAGGTGGAACGACCTACGGGGGAAGGTGCGTTCTGTGGTAGCAAGACACCAGATAGCTGTACAGAGGACTGGCAGTGGACCCCCACCTCCTCCCCCACAACTAACAAAATGGGAGGAGCAAGTCTTGGCGATCATGCATCCTAAGGGCCTGGTAGGAGTAGTAGGAGGACTGGACTTTGGTAAGTCAAATCTTCACTACTTTATCCCCCACCCTACCTGCATACCATCACAAACAATAACCCCTACCCACACCCCATCACCCCACCACCTCACACATACCCCACCATCACAACCCACCCATCCCAATACCAAGCCCTGCATGCAACAACAATGCATGGACACCACTCAAATACCTGCATGGACACTCATCACCACAACATGCACACTAGTGACAATCACTTAGCCAAACCAATCACAACTCACACAAGCCAAAGCTGCCTTACTAATAACAACCATAGAGGGAAACATATCCATGCACAAGATGGCACACGCAGAAACAATAACACTGCATTTACATCCCCACAGGACCCCAACTCAATGTCACCGGAGAGGAGGTGCCAGCCACATCCAGTCCCCCCCAGAAGAGGCCCACAGTGATGACAGCAGCTCTGCACACCTGGATCACGATGACTAACCTGGTCCATCAGGGACCTCTGGACAGTCGGTGACCCAGGCACAGTCCCAACCCACCACAGAGCCTCTCTCCTCAGGAAACACCAGCACAGCACCCACCCAACAGGCCCATCCTTCTGTCCCCAGGACACGTCAATCAGCAGTGTGTCCACCACAACAGGGACCCCAGGCAACTCCACAAACACAGGACGATCAGGGACCTGGGGTCAGTGGCAGTGGGCATACTGTTTGGGGACAGAGGTACAGGACAACAGGGAAGCTGGGAGGACTGCTGTGCACAAGGGGAGGACAGGCCCAGGACACTGACTCTCCACGAGGCACTCACCAACATCCTGGGAGCATACCACCATTCCCAGAAAACCATGGGCCAGATACTGGCCAAGTTGCAGGAGACACAGCAGCTGCAGGAGGGACAGTACCTGGGGATCAGGGAGGACCTGAGGGACATCCACACCACCCTGGTCACCATTGCAGGGGTGCTGGCAGACATGGCCAACACCATGAGGGAGGCAGTGGCACACCAACAGGCCCCTGACACTAGCTAAACCGAAGAACAGCCCTCCACCTCCGCCGACACTAGTGGACAGGAGACCCCGCCACAGGGCCAACAGGCCACTGGCACCCCACCCCCTGCAGAAGGAGAACCACCACACAAATGGTCCCTGCGATCCAGGCAAAAGCCAGAGAACATTGCCAAGACCCCTGCCAGAAAATAAAATTCTCCTGATTGTCACCCTTCTGTCCCACTCTGTCACCTTGTCCACCTTGAACTGCCATTGCTCCCCTTCCTATGCCCCCTTGGACAATGCACCTGTGATACAAATAGACTGGACTCTACCCTGGACTTTCCTCCATCAGCAACCCAGCCCATTGCAATACCGCCTCCATTTATTAGCACCAAAATAAACACCCTTGGAACAAAATCAAATATGGAATCTGTCAATTGTTTGACAAATGTATTAGTTTCACAAACTGTGAACATTGCAATTCAAATGTACTGTAATATTTACATAGATATGACCTGTAATGGGCAGCAGTAAACACACCAGGAGCCAGAGTGGGGCACAGAGATCTGAAAATAGAGATGCCAAAGGGTACAGTAAGTGGTCATAGAAATAGGGAATTCAGGCTGCCATGTTCAATGTCCAACACAAAACTGCAATGGAAGGTGAAGTTACAGTGTCTTACCTGTGTGTCACTGGAAGTACTGTTGAATTAGTGTAGTTCTGTTGTCCTCATCTTCTTCCTCTGCCTCCTTTTAGTCACTGTCAACAGGCTCCACCGCTGCTACACGACCATCCCCAGGCTCATCCTCCTGCAGAAAAGGCACCTGGCGTCTCAAGGCAAGGTTGTGCAACATGCAAAGATGATCTGGCACACCTTCTTGGGTGAGTAGTACAGGGATCCACCTGTCAGATAGAGGCACCGGAATCTGGCCTTCAGGAGGCCAAAGGCTTGCTCAATTATCCCCCTTGTTTGCCCATGTGCCTCATTGTTACGTTCCTCTGCCCTTGTCCTGGCATTCCTCACTGGGGTCAGTAGCCATGAGAGGTTGGGGTAACCAGAGTCACCTGCAAGTATCGAGGGATACCTGTTAGCCACACACTCATCCTTAGGGCCAAACCATATTAGCCACACACGGTGCCTCTGGAGTTGAGACATCTCATATGGGATGCTGCTATTCCTCAAGATAAAGGCATCATGCACAGAGCCAGGATACTTGGCATTGACATGAGATATGTACTGGTCCGCCAAACATACCATCTCCACATTCAGAGAGTGAAAGCTTTTTCTATTTCAGAACATTTGTTCATTTCTCCGGGGGGGACAAAGGCAATATTTGAACCATCAATGGCACCAATTATGTTGGGGATATGTGCAAGTGCACAGAAGTCAGCCTTCACTGTGGCCAAATCCTCCACCTGGGGGAATACGATGTAGCTGCGCATGTGTTTCAGCAGGGCTGACAACACTCTGGTCAGCACGTTTGAGAACATAGGCTGTGACATCCCTGATGCCATGGCCTCTGTTGCTTGGAAGGAACCACTAGCCAGGAAATGGAGCACTGACAGACCCTGCACTAGAGGGGTGGCGGATAGCTGAGATCAGGTCTGGCTCCAATTGGGCACACAGTTCTTGGATAGTGGCCCCATCAAGTCTGTAGGTCAGGATAATGTGCCTGTCCTCCATTGTCGCCAGGTCCACCAGGGGTCTGTACACGGGGGAATGTCTCCATCTCCTATTCATCCTCAGCGGTTGAACTCTAGGGTGAAAAATGGTGAGCAGAAGGTCATTCACACATATTTCAACATTAATATGCAATTTTTGCTGTACAGAAACAGTATGTGAACTCGTAAGTCAGTTGCTTACGGTGGTCGATGGTCGATGACCGCCGCGCAACACCGCATTGGTTATCATTGGGCCCTATGGATTCCAGGAGCTAATGGCAATGTACGCTGGCGGTGACGGTACGCACCGCTGCAAACGTGACCGCCATTTTCTATCTGTGCACTCACTTGCTACCTGACCTTCAACAGGAGAGGACCTCCACTGCAAGTGCTGCCGTGACCTGTGTCTGGAAGCGACAATGGCTCGAGTGTCTGGGGAAAGAGCCCCTGCCTTCACTTCAGAGGAGTTGGAGAGACTGGTGGATGGGGTTCTACACCAGTACACTTTACCCTACGGTCCTCCTGACAAACAGGTGAGTACACTGTGATCATGATGCGTGGGCCATGAATGTATGGATTGTTGTGTGTGTAAGCCTTGTGTAGGGGGTGGGATTTGAGGGGTCCTGGGCAGAGTGCTGCATGTATGGTGGGCAATGTATGTGCGTAAGGGGATGGGTGGGATATGTTGGGCTATGAGTATAACAGTCCGGACGGTATGACTAATACCTTTTCTGCTGTTTTTTTCCTGCAGGTCAGCGCCCATCAGAAAAAGGGTATTTGGCGTCTTTGACACCCACTGCCGCAAACAGTGGGAGGACCTGCGTCGCTGGGCATGGAAGACAGCGGAGGCCCAGCTGGGGCTGGCCTCTCAACGAGGAAGCGGTGCCTGTCGTACCCTGACCCCCCTGATGTTCCGCATCCTGGCGGTGGCCAATCGGGAGTTGGATGGGCGCTTGAAGGCATTACAGCAGCCACAAGGGGGTGAGTACAGATTCTGAATCATGACTTTGCGCGCGTTAAGGTATTACATGGGTGGGGGATGTGGGCTGTGGGTGCCCCTAGGCCAGGGCGAACCTGGCAGCATATGTTCAATGATGGGCAAGCTCAGATGCACTCCAACCCCAATAATGTTAGTGGGCATCTACTACTGGGCAGGGTCCTGTGGGTTTCAGGTGTGCAGCTAATGGCATTAGGCATTGTACCCTATGGGCTGGGGACTAGCATTGTAACTAGTATTGCATGGCCTAGTGCATAGGGCTGTTCCCTTTGAGTTGTGTACGCCAACGATAATGTTGTTGCTGGCATTGACCAAGTGTATCCTCTGTCTCTTCCCCCCTTTTTGTTTTGTCACCCTGTCCTTGTGTGCATTAGCATAATCTGGCGGAGGAGCAGAGGCAACGGCGACAGAGGGAGCTGCATCCCACAAGGGCCTGGCGGCCGAATCCACTGACGGTGAGAGCACCAGTGGGACGGAGGGTGAGGGGAGCACCATGACGGAGACTGGAGGGGACAGTACCGACAGCGACACCTCCTCCGATGGCAGCTCCCTGGCAGCGGCAGACACGTCTGTGGCCACCCCAACTATAGGTACAGCCGCCACCCCCCATCCCAGCACCGCCCTCCGAGCAGCCACTCAGCGTGTTTCCCGTGCCCACTCACCCAGAAGGGTGGGCATCTCCCTCGCCCCAGGCACCTCAGGCCCTACCCCAGTCAGCCCTGCTGCCCTCAGTGAGGAGGCAATTGACCTCCTGAGATCCTTCTCTGTTGGGCATACTGAATGCCATCCAGGGTGTAGCAGGGCATTTGCAACAAACAAATGCATACCTAGAGGGCATTCACTCTGGCATGGAGGCCCAACAGAGAGCATTCCAGGCTCTGGCCAACCCTCTGATGGCAGCCATTGTCCCTGTCTCCAGCCTCCCCCCTCCAACTTCCTCTATCCAGTCCCAATCCCCTCAACCCCAGCCTATCCCAAGCACACCTTCAGACCAGCAATCACCCAAATCAACACACAGAAGTGGCTCAGGCAAACACAAGCACCACACTGCATCTCACAGGCACTCACACAAGCACCATATAGATGCAGACACACCAACATCCACTGCCTCCACTGTGTCCCCCTCCTCCTCCTCGTCTACCTCCCTCCCAGTAGCGTCTCCACTCACACCTCATCCACTACCTCCATCACCACCACGCCCATCAATACACACCCCTCACTGGCAGTCACCACCCCCACATCCATGCACACGTCCCCTGTGTCCTCTCCCACTGTGTCTGTGACCCCTCCTCCCAAAGTACATAAACGCAAGCACGCAGACACCCAACAGCCATCCACCTCACAACAGCTTCCAGCCCATGCACCTGCGCCCAAACACAGCAGACTGACACCTCATACAACCACTCCCTCTTCCTCCATTCCCAAACCTTCACCCTCTTCCCACCCCAGGGTTCCTAAGAAGCTTTTCCTCGCCACCCTTGACCTATTCCCTACCCCTTCCCCCCCATCCTTCACTTCGGACCAGGGTGGCCAGAACCCAGCCCAGCCCCTCAGCCACCCAGTCCATGGCCACTGTGGTTTCTGCAGCTACTGGAGGTGTGAGAGGCTCCAAGGAGGCACCCGTCAGCCCAGCCAGTGTGCCAGGACCACCTGCCAAGATCAAGAAGGGTCCGCCAGCCAGCAAGGGGAAGAGGCACCACCAGACAGAACGGGCAAGAAAAAGACACCAGCTGGCAGAAGCAAGGAGGCACCACCATCTGCCAAGGGCAAGATGGGCACACAACACCAGCCATGGCACTTCAGCCATCCGAGGCTGCAGGTGAAGGCCTGGATGCTACCACCACCACTGCCAGCACCACCACCTGCACCGCGGCCAGCACCGCCACCTGCACCGTGGGCAGCACCGCCACATGCACCTCCACCAGCAGCACCACTGCCAGCAGCAGAAACCCCAGTGGGCAGCCGTCTGAGGCTGCAGGTCAAGGCCTGGAGGCTACCACCACCACTGGCAGCACTGCCACCTGCACTGTGGCCAGCACTGCCACCTGCACTGTGGCCAGCACCGCCACCTGCACCGTGGCCAGCACTGCCACATGCACCGCCACCAGGAGCACCACTGCCAGCAGCAGCAGCCCCAGTGGGCAGCCTTCAGAGGCTGCAGGTGAAGGCCTGGAGGTTACCACCACCACTGCCAGCACTGCCACCTGCAGCGCAACTGGCATCTACTGAGCAGCCATGACCACCGGCGAGCGGTGTGTAGTGGTGACTACATGGGCTGCAGTGCGTCCTGGCCCGTGCAACACCTGTCAGTGTGACACACAGGTGAGAGACTGTGACCTTGCCCCTTCCCGGATGAAGCACACTGGGGACAAGGTCCCCTCCAGAACCAGTGGAAGAAGCCATCCACTCAGCCCCTCCTTGCCAGGATGAAGCACACTGGGCACAAGGCCCCCTCCAGAACCAGTGGAAGAAGGCTTCCACTCAGCCCCTCCTTGCCAGGATGAAGCACACTGGGCACAAGCCCCCCTCCAGGACCAGTGGAAGAAGGCATCCACTCAGCCCTTCCTTGCCAGGGTGAAGCACACTGGGCACAAGGCCCCTTCCCCTTCATCTCGACACGTTTGTTGTGCATTCAAAGAACAAGGTCAGATGTCAGGCTGTAAATCTTGTTTTCACCTTGTCATATTTGCTGTGCATTCAAAGAACAAGGTGAAATGTCAGGCTCTGTCTTTGTTGGGAGGTTGGGGTTCACTTTTCTTTCTCTGACTTCAAAGTGAGAGAATTTATGTGACAATCTTGCTGGATACTGGGGGTTGGAAAAAGGTTTTTTTCGATCACATGACAACATTTAAATGAACTGTGCACGTATTTCAGAATATATCAGAATTAGGAACACAAATAAAGCAACTTTTTTTTTATTCTAAACCATGTTGGAAACAAATACTAGGTGATGCAATTTCCATACATAGGGGGTCATTTTGACCCTGGCGGTACGTGACCGCCAGGGCTAAAATGACGGAAGCACCGCCAACAGGCTGGCGGTGCTTCCTGGCGCATTACGACCGCGGCGGAAGAACCGCGGTCGCTCCGCCGGGGCTGGCGGTATTCCACCACATGTGCCCCGGCTGTGATAATCCGCCTGGGCAGCGCTGCTAGCAGCGCTGCCCAGGGGATTACGAGTCCCTGACCAGCAGCCTTTTCCTGGTGGTTCGAACCGCCAGGAAAAGGCTGGCGGAAAGGGGAGTCGTGGGACTGGCATGGGCAGTGCAGGGGCCCCCTGACAGGGCCCCATGCAGCTTTTCACTGTCTGCTATGCAGACAGTGAAAAGCGTGACGGGTGCAACTGCACCCGTCGCACGGCCGCAACACCCCCGGCTCCATTTGGAGCCGGCTCCAATGTTGCGGACCATATCCCCGCTGGGCCGGCGGGCGGAAACCCCGCCGGCCCAGCGGGGATGTAAAAATGGGCACCGCGTGAGTGAGGCCGCACTGGCGGCCGCATGGCGGTTACAACTTGGCGGGCGGAAAATTGTAATGACCCCCATAGTCTGTGCACTGCATAGTTTTATCAATAAAACTTTATGTCTTTGCAAAAGTAATGGTCATTTCAAACAAAAACGTGTCATCTGAAATGTAGGTCTGCTACCACACCATGCATACTCCATTCTATGCTACTTTTTTTACTCTACACCACACCACACCACTGCACTCGGCACCACTCCTCTTTACACCACTCTATGCCACTCCACTCTGTGCCACTGCACTCTACTCCACTCTGAACCACTCCATTCCACTGCACTCTGTGCCACTTCCCGATATGCCTCTCTACTTTACACCAATCTAATCTATGCCAATACACTCTACGCTGTTGTAATCTACATCACTGCACTCTGTGCCTCTCCAAGCTCCAGTCCACACTACTGTGCACAACTCCACTCTACGCCACTCTGCAACACTGAACTCTACGTCACTACACTATATGCCAGTACACTTTGTGCCATTGTGTTTTACTCTGTAACAATCAACTATGCCCCTGCATTCTACGCCAATCCACTGTGCATCACCGTAATCTACTCTGCACCACTGCACTCTATTCCATTGCACTCTATGCCATGACACTCAATGCCACTCTATGCAACTGCACTCTACCCTGCACCACTCCACTCTATGCCACTTCACTATACTATGAAAGAAGCTACTCTACGTCACTGCATTCTACATCACTGCACTCTATGCCACTCTACTCCATCCTGCCACACTCCACTCTATGCCACTTCACTCTATGTCAATGTAGTCTAGACAACTGCACTGTACGCCACTACACTCTAGTCTGCACCACTGAACTATATGCCACTCTGTTGCACTCTACACCACGGCACTCTATGACACTCAATTCTGCAACACTGTACTCTCTGCCACTGAATTGTACACTACTCTACTCTGTACTACTGCATTCTATGCCAATACACTCTGCGTCATTGCAATGCATTGTATGCCAATCCACTGTACATCACTGTAATCTACTCTGCACCACTGAATTCAATTCCATTGCACTCTATGCCATGACACTCAATGCCACTCTGTGCAACTGAACTCTACCCTGCACCACTCCACTCTACGCCACTTCACTATATTCTGAAACAATCTACTCTACGTCACTGCACTCTATGCCACTCTACTCCATCCTGCCACACTCCACTCTATGGCTATGCCACTGCACTCTAATTCACTGCACTCTATGGCAATGCAGTATAGACAACTGCACTGTACGCCAATACACTCTAGTCTGCACCACTGTACTATATGCCACTCTACTCCACCCTACACCACGGCACTCTATGACACTCTATTCTGCAACACTGTACTCTCTGCCACTGAATTGTACACTACTTTACTCTGTACTACTGCATTCTATGCCAATACACCCCACGTCACTGCACTCTACGGCACGCTACTCTGCATCACTGCTCTCTATGCCACTTCACTCTACAGCACTATTATCTACTCTGCATTTCACCACTTTGTGCTTCTCTACACCATTCTAAGCCACTGTACTCTATGCCACTCAACTCTACTTTGCAGTCTACACCACTGTATTGTATACCATTCCACTCTACGCCACTGCACTCTATGCCACTCTACTCTGCACCATTCACATCTTCACCACTGCACTCTACTATGCACCAATCTAAACTATGCCTCTGCATTCTATGACACTGCACTCTCTGCCGCTGAATTCTAGCCCGCTGCACTCAATGCCACTGTACTCTACAGAACTATATTCTCCAACAGTCTACCCCAATGCACTCTACACGACTCCACACTATGCTACTGCTAAACACAACGCTCTCTGCCACTCCACAACACTCTACTCCACTCCTCACCATTTCACTCTACGACACTCCGCACCACTCTCCTCTATGCAACTAACTTTTAGCCATGCTGAACAGCAGCCACTTTGATGTACAACATGGCTAAAACACATTGATAAAGCCAATAGCTCTTGCATAGACAAGACCTATTGGATTTGCCAAAGCTTGTTAGTACTACGAGGTCCTGAGGACCCTGAAAGAGCTGTGAATGTGGAAGTCATTATGTTAAACGTGCATTATACACAGCATAATATAGGATGCCACAAAATGCGCACATACATCTAGGTTAAAGATAAAAAGTGCTTCTAAAGTATAGATTTCAATAACACAGATTATATCTAGTGCAAACATTTCTTATAACTGTCTATTAAAAGCACACACTCAACTGATCAGCTTGGAACACCCTTACAATACCTCTCTCTATATGGTTAATTTGTGCAAGAAACCACATGGTCATAACTGTGTGACTTTGTGTCATCCTTAACTGAAACACCTTACAAGAAACAACTCTCTGCAGAATAGACTAATGGCAGGTAACGATGCCTTAAGAAGGGTTAATTCATATATTCAAATGAAAATTGCTACAGAGCTCCAGAGCTCCAGACTGATTACTTATCAGGTGCTATTCAGTGGCATAGCTTCCATTAGTACAGCAAGTGTAGTGGTACTGGGGCCCGGAAGGCTCAGGGGCCCACTGAACCCTGCTTACTGCTTTATTTTATAATTCAAACCGAATACAGGTGGCTCGATTTTGTTTCTTGCACTAGGGCCCATGGCACACACTACTGGTGTAAAAAGGGTAGAACTGCAAACAGTCCCATGTCTGTAATAGGATCAGAATCACTCCTAGGCAGAAAATCCAGCAATTAAAACTTCAAATGACAGTGTGGAATCTCCCGTAGATTGGATAATGTATACCATGCTATGCTATTTGTAGAGTGCTCCTTTACCCGTGAAAGTATCCTGGCACTGTGCAGGAGTGGTGGTAGATTCCGGGACTGCTAGTTGAAAAGCTAGGTCTTCAGCTTTTTATGTTGAATTCCAGAAGAGAAGGTGTGGGGGAGGTCGTTCAGTGTTTTGGCTGCGCTGTAAGAGAAGGTCTGGCTTCCACTTCTGGACTTGTTTATTCAAGGGAAATGTAAGAGAGATTGCCCTGCCAATTTGACGTGTCTTGTAGGCTGGTGGAAGTTGATTCTACAGTTGAGGTATCCTAGCCCAGTCTTGTGGAGTGCCTTGAAAGTAAGGGTTGGCAGCTTGAAAATAATTAATAATTGATTGTGAATTGGTTGCCAGTGTAGTTTCTTTCGGTGTTGCGTGATGTGTCTCAACGAGGGACATATAGAATGAGGTGGGGTACTGTGTTCTATATGGTTTGAAGACTGTGGTTAGATGTTTATAGACTAAACAATAGTCTCTATAGTATATAGTCTATAGAGGCTGTTGCTGTAGTCAAGCCTGCTGCTGATGATGGCTTGTGTAACCATCTGCTTAGGCTTGGGTGGAATCCATCTGAAGATCTTTTTTAGCAATTTCAGCAGGTGTAAGCACAACAAGGTCACTGCATTGACCTAAGCTTACATGTCCAATTTTTGGTAGATAATGATTCCTAAGTTCCTTATTTTTGTGCTGGAGATGGGTATGGACACAAGGTCAGAAGGCCACCAGATGGAGCCCCAGACTGAGGTCTCCTTTACGAAGATGATCACTTCAATTTTGTCTTTGTTGAGTTTCTGACAGTTGTCCTTCGCCCACATGGGTATTTTGGTCATGCAAACCATGAATCTGTCTCTTGTGCTTTTTATTTTGTCTGATAGGGATACAATGAGTGGTGCATTATCTGCATAGGACAGGACTTCTATGTTGTGGGATCTGATGATGCTTGCCAGTTGAGCCATATTTAAGTTGAAGACTGTTGGGCAGAGGGAAAAGCCCTGAGGTATCCCAGATATGAGTTCTTGGGTCTCTGATGTGTAGTACGGCAAGTTGATTAACTGGGTTCATCCAGTGATGAAAGAGCAGAGCAATTGGAGGAAATGTCTCATGATTGCTAGGCTTTTGTAGACGTTGGATAAGGATGGGTTGTGACACTGTGTTGAATGCGATTGAGAGGTCTGAGAGAACGATGGCTGACATCCCTCCTCTGTCTAGGATCAACCTGATGTTGTTGGTCTCTGAAATTAGGGCTGTTTCAGTGCTGTGGTTAGGTTGAAAACCTGAATGCAAGATGTTGAGGATTTACTGGTTGGCACAATGAGCTGATAGGCTTCTGTTCATGGCCCTTTCCATAACCCTGGGTGTATCGCAGGAGATATAAGTGAGGGTACTTAGTAAGCTTGGTGGAGTCTGTGGTAAGTAGTCTGTGGTAAGTTCCTTCAGCAGCACATTGGCTGTTGTGTGTTTCCATATCATTGAAAAGGTGGAAGTGATGATGAAGGTATTAAGTATTTTGATGAGTCCTTTAGTTAAGAAATGGTGGGGGCAGTCGGCAGAAAGGACATCTGAGTGGGTAGTTTTCATGAGTTCTGCTGTTTCTTTGATGATGATGAAGCTCCAGGTGTTCAGGATGTGCTTGCTCTCTGAGCTGGGAAGAGTCTCTGGAAGGCAGTTAGTTTCAAGTTGGGCCCTGAAGCTCCTGTATATGTCTTTGATTTTGTTGTTGAGGTATTCATAGAGCTCACTGCATAGCTCCTGAGAGGCAGTGATGTTGTTGGTGGCAGCTATGGGTGCTGTGAATTCCTTTACCAAGCTGATAATTTCCTTGCTGTTGCAGGTGCTTGTGTGCATGTGATCAGGTAGGTACTTCTTTTTTGTGTCTCTGATTTGCTAGTGATATCTTTGTAGTGCAGCTTTGTATGTAACTCTGTCTGAGATGTTCTGGCTGAACCTCCATTTTCTTTCAAGCTGCTTGCAGTGTCGTTTGGACACCCTAAGATCTTCTGTGTACCGCCAAGCCAGGGTTTGTGATCTTGTAGACTGCTTCCATCAGAAAGGGGCCGGTGTGTCTGCACAACCAGTAATCAAGTTGTTGAAGTTGTGGATGTCTGTCTGTAGCATGCTTGTCTAGGCTGGTGTGTTTTCTGACAGGCTGGCTGTCCAGTTTTCTTCTGTGGCATTTTTCCATTAAGAGTGGGCTGTGCATGTCAAGGTGGTTCTCTTGGGATTGCAGTACGTCAATCGTGAAGTTTACAAGGACGTAGTATGACCAGGTGACAGCGGTGGGTGTGCTGACTGGGATATAAGCGAGATTTGCAATAATGGGATCAAAGGTGTGCCCATTTGTGTGCATCGGACCTTTAACCCTATATGTGAAGCAAAGGTTTCAAGGCTGTCCAGGAGGGCAGATGAGTTGGGGTTGGAGATATTGGCGGTGTCATCCAGGTGGTAGTTCAGGTCTCCAAGGATGATGAAGGTGTTTGATTTGATCTGGAGGGGTGCGACAAAGCCTGGAAGGTTTTTGGTGATGCTGGCCTGAGACCCTTCTGCGCGGTAGAGCAAGGTGCAGTGGAGGGTGAAGTTGGTGGTGATCTGTAGCTGGAAGTTGAGATGTTCCACATAACTAGTCTCAGCCTCTATGCGACCGTGCATGTGTAGGAGTATTTGTAGATGATGGTGATCAGACCTCTGAGTTGTGCTGTTGGTCCTGTCGGACTATTCAGTAGCTAGCAGGAATGACCGCAGTCAGCCCAGATTCCATCAGGATTAGTTGGTATGGAGTGGAGGTCTCAAGCCTGTGAAGGTTTGCTTGGTTTGTAGTGTGATGCATTTGGTGTGTGTTTGAGTGTTAGGTAAGGCGGTGTAGAAGAAGTGGCAGGTGGACCAGGCGCAGGCTCCTTCTGTGTTGCGTGGAGCAGCATGGTAGCAGTGTGTCAAGTGATAGCCTGGACTGAGTGCAGGAAGGAGTGCAAAGGTATAGTGGTGGGCTGGGAAAGAGCAACATTCCTGGTGCCAGGTACCTGGCGTATGCAGACCGGCTTGCCTTTGGCACGCCAGTAGTGCATCTGCACTGGGATCGCTGTCAAAAAGGTCCTGGCAGGTTGTTTGGGGAGGACTGCAGGGCAGAACGTGGAAAGAGAGGAAAGAAAAGAGCAGCACGCTGGAGGAGCAGGTGGCAAAGCACGTAGGTTGAGAGGTACAGAAGTGGAAGCAAAGAAGTCTTAGAAGTAGCAGAAATTAGTGCAAGGAGAGATCTCAGAGAAGCAATCTGGGAGGGGAAGGTAGTAGGAGAGTGGAGGGGTGAGAAAGTCCGGGAAAGCAAGAAACAGAGTGAGAGAAGCACCCACAGTGAAAATTAGGGTGTACGAGTGTGACAGAGTAGGAACAGAAAACAGAGCACAATCAGAGCACAAAAGCAGAAGATAGAAGAACACAGGCACAAAATCACAGGTGCAAAAGCAGAAAAGCATAGGCATAAGAGCAGAAAAGCACAGGGACAAGAGAAGAAAATCACAAAAGCAGATAACACAAGCAGAAAAGCATAGGCATAAAGCTGAAGGAAAAGTAACAGCAGAAGTCCAGCAGAGTAGAGCAAGCTGGCACAGTCTAGATGCCAGAGCCTCATCAAAATGGTCAGAGAACCAGTGCAGGTGAATGCAGGGGGAGTTTCAGTCACAGCACATGCTTAATGTATGGAAAAGAAGGCACACAGGAGCGCACTTTCCAATATCACTGACTGATTTTCAAGGCTGGACTGACTATACAGGACAAGTGGAAACTCTCCAAAAGGCTAAGGGGAGGGTCCTGCCTTTGAGTCAAATGGGCAAAGAGTTCTTCCACCCATCAAACTGAAGGGAGGCTGCTCTGTATGGCACACATTTTTTTTTAGCGTTACCTAGATTTTTTGCTGTGGCTGAGAAATAATGCTCCTGTGTGCTGTCATTATGCGAGACGCGAAACATTGATGCTTTACATGGGCTTGTCCTCAGAACTGCCTGTAAAGTCTATGGCTTTGTAGCAAGGAAATATGGAAAAGTGTGCTTTATAGTCATGGCTTTTATTTGAAATAAACAAATCTTGGGAGGAGAGACTCTTCCGTCAAACCTCAATGGAGCGGGCCAGATCTGCTTGTTCGGGAACATATGGGGCTGATATAAAAGATGCTCCATAATGGCTTTTAATAACTAGTCCAGTCTTGTTCATTACATAAAATATCTCGAGCATCAGTCTGCATCACTGTGCCCCTCTCTACCCATCATTGATTTGCTCCGACGCTCTACTCCACAACAACTCCTTTCCTCTGTCTTAGCCATCTTCCAGATCCTCTTCAATTTCATAACCACAAATGCCTGTAAAATGCAGAGCATTCCCTCACTGTCATCGGCTGAATGTGAGTCTAGCTTTAGACCGCTAACAATAAAGTGGATGTCAATCTTGTACTGTAACATTTACCTGGTGCTTACTTGAAGAAGCAGGTTTTAGAACATCTACTAAATTAATGTGCCTAACGTTAATAACGTGCAGAACTAACATGTAGGCATCATAAGAAAAACAAATGCTTTAAACTGGAGAAGAAAAATCAAGTACAAAACAGCAACTCTTACACTTATTTCGATTGAATAGCAGATGACAAATTGACATAGTTCAAGAATGTCAAATGTACTGTTTCTTGACCTTCTCACAGGCATATGTTGCATACAAAATATAAACTTTAATAAATTGCTGACCTGTAACACTGCAAATGTTTTCAATTAAACAATAAGGGGCATATTTATACTCCGTTTGCGCTGGAATTGCGTCGTTTTTTTTGACGCAATTTCGACGCAAAACTAACTCCATATTTATACTTTGGCGTTAGACGCGTCTAGCGCCAAAGTCCATGGAGTTAGCGTCATTTTTTAGCGTGGACACCTACTTTGCGTTAATTATATGCAAGGTAGGCGTTCCCGTCTAAAAAATCGACTCCGAGGCATGTGCGTCGGATTTATACTCCCGGGCAAAAATCACGCCCCGGAGTGGGCGGGTCCAAAAAAATGACGTACGCCTGCTTTTGCGCCGTTTTTTAGCGCCTGCAAAAGGCAGGCGTTAAGGGACCTGTGGGCTCTGAAGGAGCCCAGAGGTGCCCTCCCATGCCCCCAGGGACACCCCCTGCCACCCTTGCCCACCCCAGGAGGACACCCAAGGCTGGAGGGACCCATCCCAGGGACATTAAGGTAAGTTCAGGTAAGTATTTTTTTTAATTTTTTTGTGGCATAGGGGGGCCTGATTTGTGCCCCCTACATGCCACTATGCCCAATGGCCATGCCCAGGGGACAGAAGTCCCCTGGGCATGGCCATTGGGCAAGGGGGCATGACTCCTGTCTTTGCTAAGACAGGAGTCATTTCTATGGGGGTTGGGAGTCGTAAAAAATGGCGCAAATCGGGTTGAGGCGAAAAAATTGCCTCAACCTGACTTGCCCCATTTCTTGACGCCCAAGCCCCATATCCCCCTACTCCAGCGCCGCCTGGTGTACGTCGTTTTTTTTAACGCACACCAGACTGCGCCGGCGGCTAACGCCGGCTAACGTCATTCAATAAATTCGGCGCCCGCATGGCGCTTCAGAATGGCGTTAGCCAGCGCTAATTTTTTTGACGCAAAACTGCGTTGGCGCAGTTTTGCGTCAAAAAGTATAAATATGGGCCTAAGTGTTGTAGAATAAAGAATACAGACCTTGTTTATTAGTGAGGTAATGTAGAAGTTAAACACAAAAAATCAAATTCTTGAAACAATATGAATGGTGAGAACTAGCTGCAAAGTTAAACAGTGTATTAAAAATAATGTGTATCTTCCTAACAGACAATAAGTTACTGACAAAATGAACCGGAGTAGTTGTTTCGAAGATCGGCTGTGATTGTTCTCATAGGCAAAAAAAAGTATTTTTCTTATTAAGGGATTAATTAATCAAGCATGAAAAATAAGGACACTTAGTAATAAGAAATGGCTGTGGTTAATTAATGTTGCCATCTACGGGTATTGTATACCGGAGAAGAGATGAAGGAGTATTCCATTCTCACAAAGACAATAGAAGCTGATTGGCTAACTGAAGAATGAAGAAGAACCTTGTTGCAAAAGCCTAAGACTGTGCTGTCTATAATAACATGTGTTCCTAGAATAGGTCAGACATGAGACATATTACACACCCTCAGCCTTTGCCACTATCCTTGCCCAAGTCTATGCAGCACAGGCTGAGATTCTATTGACTTTCTTGAACCTTTCTTTATGGAAAGTTCTGCTCTGATTATTCTGATATTTGAATTTGAAGCTTTATCCTTTGATGTCTCGATTTAAAACTCTTTATGGGTTTTAACTGACACTTTTATTTTCATTAATGCTCTGTCCCCTTTAACCATCCTCATTTTAGAAAAAGGAATCTATCCTTTATGAAACTTGCTTTATGCTTTGATTATGAATTACTAATTGTTCACTCTACTCATTGATTAACTGATAAATGATATTGATGAAATTAATACTGACTTAATAAAGATAAGCTTCTAAAGAGAATTATTAATGGAGCTCTTAAACTCACATCAAACTCCCATTATTGAACATGAATTAGGATTAAAGACTGATGATGAATTAATTTATACACAGCTCCTGGTTAATCTCACCTAACGACAAAGATCCATTTGGCCTAGCAACTGGGATATCACCTTGATGAGCTGGTAAAAATGTATTGTAAACTGGTAATTGTGATCCCAGCGCTCCATCATTACTAGCCTGTGTGGGGCACTCGTCTGAATAAATAGCATGCTATACCATCTAGGGTATATGGTTTAAAGAGTGTTGCTTTTGTTTTGAACCAATGGTAGAAGTGCTTCCATGTTGTGCTTGATGATCAGCAAGGTGTGGTTATCGCATCACAGGACTCATCACTTAGCAATGTGATGGACATAGAAGTGTGAGAGCTAGGTGCACCGTTTATGGTTTTCAGTAAGCTGGCAGCTTTGAACAGCTCTGCAGGTCCCTTTATGGTATTAATTATCATTACAGTCCAGTAAGCTGGTTACTACACAAGGATGTCCATCCTCAGATTTCTGCTTATGCTTATGGTTCTGAGCAGGTCTAGAAAGGCCTGAGTGATGGTCATGATTGTCATAGTGAGACGTCATAGGCAGTCATAGCAGTTAGTTTATTGGCACCTGCTTTAGTGGACTAAATTAGAGTTCTCTGGTTGACAGCAGTATGTGGCAGATTTCTTCAGTTATTCCATGCCTGATCAAATAGGGGTGGGTGGTTTGTTGATGTGAATTGGTGCCGTACTGGAAAATAGTGGTTCTGTCTTATGTAAGTGTGAGTGTCAAACAGTAAAAGGGAGTTATTGCACAGTGTTATATTATTAGTGAGGGCTAGAATGGTTTTGTATGAGTTTACATTAGTCTGTGAGACCAGGATAGACACAGGTGGGTCTTTCACAACTTAACTAGACACGGAAAGTTGTCAGAGCGCATGCAAACAAGAGGAGAATGTGCTCTATATTGGTGCGGTATCGACTTAAAGGAGTGATTGTTGTTCCGGTTTTTATCCCATACTCTTCAAGTATCAGCAAATTCCCACACATGTCGTGCCGCTGCGTGCGGCACGAACCGAACATTTGGCTCGGCCGCAGCGCGCGTTTCTCTGACGCAACGCGCCCCCAGTCTGCTGTGTGCTTGCAGAGGCCCCAAATTGGGCATGGGGCCTCGTTCTTTTGCTGTGCACTGCGTTTTTAGGTATGTCTGACCCCCCACTCACCTGTTCTTTTCTTCTTTTCTTCTTTTCTTGGACATCTGGTTGTGCCTTCCTTTATGTTTTTTACTCCTTCCCATGTTCCCTTTCTCTTCACAGCATTCCTTGTTCCCTATTCTCTATGGTTCCTAGTCCATTCTGTTCTATGTGCTTTTCCCTATCTAAGATGGTGTCCTTTTACTTCTTGTTGGTTGTTTCCTGTTTGTTAGTATTTAAGGGCTGTGATTCTTTCTCTCCTTGCGCTGCAACACTTTCTGTTTGGATGGTGTCTTCGCTCCTGCTTCCTCGTATTCCTGTGCTGGTTCTCATCAGTTCAGAATACTTTTTCCAGTATTTGCTCTTGCTGATATCTCTTTGTTTTTGTTCCTGTTTTAGGAACATTCTTTGTGGAGGTTTTTTCCCCTTTTGGGGTTTTTTCCCTCTGGCGATACTTCTGAGGGGCACGGCCTGCTCTTGGCGTACCTATTGCCTGCAGCACCGTGGCTACCAGAAAGAGTCACCCCTACTTGGGCCAAGGCCGAACCTTCAAGAACAGGATCCACGCCACTCGCTCTGCGGCCTCCAGGGTAAAGCAGCACGTAAGTCGTGACAACACAGGACACTTATAATACCATTGACTTGGTCACTTGGTTCACAGGTCATAAATCAGCACACACCAACTTACGAGACTTTTATGATACAAGGCATGGGGCCAAATGATCTCCTCAAGTGTCAGCGCACAGATGACACTATAGTTAATAACACTGGCTAAGGCAGGAGTGTCCATCGTAAGTGCAGGAGAGCCGGATTTCTGCCAGATTTTGAGGATAATAACTACGTAAATACGTTTTATTCAGATTCACCGTATGTAAATGTATTTTTGCAGATACCTTTGAAGTGTGACACGGAACTGGCCTTCCTGAACCAACAATGAATACACCTGGACTAAAGTAAATTGTAACCACCGACCTTTCAAAACTCATCACAAGCTGTGCAACCAAGCACTACACCACCAGGAGGCAGCAGAGCATGCCTGATGTGCCAGAAACAGCCATACGCCAAGCAAGTAGTAATTTGGGTCATCAGTTTAAACTTCACAAGAAGCAAAATGTGCGGTCGCGATTGGCTGCTAGGCATACTCATTTGCTAGTTGAACCACACTGAATGCACTCTTATAGTGCCTGGCTGCAGTTCCTTGAGGCATTGCTCATACATTCTCCTACACACCAGAAAATATGTACTTTACCGAAATCGTATAAAATAAAGTAGTAGTTTCATTCATTGGGATGACCTTCCTGCCACTCTGGCAGACATGCCAAGTACAGGCTCGAGCTTCAGATGCATCGACGCCATGCCTCCAAGTATAGACGTGTGAAACCGGAACCTTACCTGCATATTTCACGACCTATTGAGTGTACAGAACACATGCCTGCCTGGCACAATACACAAGCCTTGTGTTCCGGGCTCCTTGATGCAAAACAGTGAACAGAAACTGGCTTTCATTCACTGTATTCACTGAGGTGTCGCACGCTGACGAGACAATGGTGTGGTTTTTCTGTCGTGCATTATTGAACAAGCCTGTGCATTTTGTCCCTTTCAAACACGCTAAACACTTGTGTAATACGAGCTCTCCAGTAACTCGTTTCAAATTAAAATATAATCCGAGTACAAACACCCATTTGGAAGAACAATGAGATGCTTACACTGGCAGAAGGCGTGTGTGTGTTTATGGAGGTATTATAAAAGATTATGTTAGTACTTTGAATGGTGTAATCAGCAGGTACTGCAGACTGATTGGTGGCTCCTATAACGGTAATACAATGGAATCACATTTCTACCAATGAAACAGATGAGCTACCAACATTCGGCGCCTCATTAAAGTGCACGCTATAGAATTATTAACATCCCTTAGTTCTCCAAAAAAAGGGGTATATTTATTCTATGATCCTTGCACCCTGAGAGCAGTTCCTGAGGGTTACGAAATGGAGCTTTGTGAAAAATACCAATCTTAATTTAGACTGGCACACATGGGATGAAAAAAATCATCTGTCACTGATCGTGTCTCGTTGAGTACATTTGAGCAGCGGTAAAGTGCATAACATAGTGGCCTGTGGGCTGCAATATCATGCTGGAACAGTGGCTCAGTGAGCTGAATGTTCGATGATGACAAACGCGCTGTTCTGGAGACCAGGAGCTTGAATCCAGAATCCAGGGAGGGCAGGTTCAACCTTCCATCGTTCTGAGGCGGCTACATTGAACACGATAAGTCGAGTAATAGAACATCTGTTTTTCACAGCTCTGTGAAGTGGCAAAAGCGCCACGTTTAGTGCTATATAAAAGTAAGTTATATTAAACCAGAGGTCTTCAAATTGGAGTATTCTACATTGGGGTGAAGAAATGGTGCACGACGTCAACAGGTAACAAGGACTGGTAAATGCATTAGGTTTTGCCTTTGGGATTAATAATAAGAGGTGTAGGAGCAGTGTGTGAGTGCAGGGACAATGGTATGAGTGCATGAATGAAGGTTGATAAGTGTCTGAGTGCAGGGTTTAAGTGCCTCAAAGCATGGTGTTTGACATGTGTTCCACACAGAATGAGTATTGTGTGAGTGTACAGGGTAATAGATGTTACCCTATTCAAGGTAAGAGGTGTGCGAGTATAGGGTTAGCGGTATGCCAGTAGTATAACTGCAGGATAAGTGGTTTGAGTTCAGGGTGGGAGGTGTGGGTGGAGGGTGAGAGGAATGTAAGTGCTGATGAGAGGTATGTCAATGATGCATGAGTGCAGAGTCACCACTGTGTGAGTGGTGGGTGAGCAGTGTCTGACTGCCAGAGTAAGGGGGACTGTGCAAAGTAAATGGTTTTTCTTCACCCCAATATAGAATACTCCAATTTGAAGACTTCTGGTTTATAATACATTGGGATTCATTTATGCTGATTGGTTGTTACTATTCTGCTCCATGTTATTGGATATGCCTGTTTTTACTTCCTGATCCCTAGTGTGCATGTGATCAGTAGTTTGTTATTAATCTTTCTTTGCTGCAATTCATTAAAGTGAAGAAAGATAAGCATAATCCATAATCCTCACCTCCATGTCCTTAATAGAATTGAAACTTCCTGTTACGATAGCTAGGACATTTTTCATTCTTGCTTAGATATCAGTCTTGTAAAGAGACTAAGTACTTTTGGGAGTAAATTCTCGTGGTAGCTAATAACATGTGCACAGCCTCACATGAAAGTGCTGGTGCTCATGTGGCCTCTAAACACATTTGTTATAAAATGTAACAAGAAGAAGAAGAAGAAAAGAGCCAGCAAAAAACTGATGAGGCACATGCAGTGCCATATGAGAGGTGGGCCGCGTACAGAGCTGTCGGCTATGAGTGCCAGAGCAGTACAGGGAAAACTTTTAAAAAACGTTTAGCTTCAAAAGCGGATGAAAACAGAACTTGGGCCTCGGGACATTGATAGGAGCAAACACATGAGGAAGAACAGGAAATAGCAAGCTACAGCCAATAGAAACAGAGGAAAAGTAAGTGGCAAGCACAGGGACCAATGAAAAGCAAGGGGGCGGAATGTAAGCCCTTTTAAGATACATATTACCAATAAATTTCACAAGCACAGTGCAAGCACTCTGCAGGAAAACCTAAAAACCCATCTGGGAGCACTAACTGTGCCCGCTGCTGCAAGTTAGATGGTCTGCTCCTTGCTGTCAAACACAGCAGAGATTAGTATAAAAATGACCCACCAACCTGCAAATGTCACTAAGCAGCACGCTGAATGCACTGTTGGACAGTCACATGTGAGCATATTCACACCTGGACAACAATAGTACAAGGTCATCAAGGAAAACAACACACATCCAAAAAGCCAAAAGCTTTCACATCTGGGACCTTCTGGGTTTGCCAATTAGTTTTTGTCATGTTGCACAACATCCCGGATGCTGTGCAGCATGGCTTAAGAATTGGGGAAAAAAAGCTTTTGATGCGGCCAGCTGCATCATTTTGCAGGAGAGTGTGCCCAAAAAGTTTCTGTTTAGTTACTGACCCGTGATGGGTCAGTAAATAAAAGTTAAAAAATGTGCGAAGCATTTTAAAAAAATAATAAAGAGGGATGTATGGGGTGGGGAACAGAAGTAATGGGCAAGAGAGGAGGGTAAGTGTGGAGGGAAGCCACAAAGAGAGCAGTGTTGGGGAAAAGAATCTGCAGGTGAGACAGCAACAAGGAGAGGGCAGGGAGAAGCAGGCAGATGAGCAGAAAATGAGGGTGTACATCGGTGGAGAGGAGAAGCATTGGGCACCGGTGGTGGATAACAGCATGCAGGGTGGGCGTGGGGAGGAGAGACAATTTCCGAGAGCAATGGGGGAAGCACACAAGGCTGAGTTCAACATGGAGGGGGCAGGGAGAAGCACACAGAAGACAGAGCAACATGGGGTGCACGGGCAGCGAAGTACATGAGGTAGACAGCTAGAAAATCATCCATGCTCATGGAGTGCTTAACCGAAATTAGAACATTCGAATGTTGGCAGCTCCATTGAAAACAATGGAGTGCTGCGGGCTTTTACTGGCCGGTAAAAGCCCGCAGCGCCAACATTCCAATGTTTGCTTTGTTCACAGCAACAGCTGTGAACAAAGCCTCACGGAGCCCGAGGGGATTTTAATCCCCTCGGGCTCCGTGAGCAATTTGTTTTTTTTAATAGAACATTCTGCCCTGAGTGGCAGAATGTTCTAATAGCCTTAGAACCCGCCGTAACGGGCTCTACCGGCTATTAAAGGCCCTTTCCCTTGTTAAATGATTTAACGCGGGAGAGGGCCTTTAATAGCCGGTAGAGCCTGCTACGGCGGGTTCTAAGGCTATAAAAGTAGAGCTTGAAAAGCACACAGTGGAAGCACAGGAGTCAGCAAAAGTGATAGCAAAGAGGCAATGTTCCGTGGAAGGGACGAAAACAAGACTGTCAGGGTGGGGAACGAATAAGAAGCAGGCAAACGAAAATCACATGAATGGTAGCCAATGATAACCAAAGTGAAGGCTGCAAGCCCTTGTAAGTTCTTGGCAAGACGTGAAAATGCACCGCTGTGGAGAGAGGAGGAGTGGGCAGGCATGGTTAGAGTTGTCACAAGCTCCTCTGCACAATTATCGGGACACATTGTATTTGCTTTTTGTGGACCATGCCCACGAAAAGGCTTTTAAATGTGTTCTAGCATTCTAGCATTAAAAATATAAAAACGTTGCTGAATTAGAAGTTTTCGTTGTTTATCGCCAATGTCTTTAACTAAGCCCTGCCTGCTTTCAGGGACTTTTTTAGGCTTTAAAATTACCCTCATAAAATGACTGCCTTCTCCACTGTTTACACACGCCATTATAACTGGCAGCCAGATGTAGTTGTAACTGAACTCAAGAAAGTCCCATTCATTTGACTGCAAGCCTGATGTTGTGTTTTTTTTCACCCAAAAGGTCATTGAAATGTACAGCTGTACACCACATTTCCCAACTCAACTTTAAAATCATCCAATTATATACCTGAAATTACTAACCTTAATCACCGTCAATAGTCACTACAATCAAAAACTCTCAAATCCACTAAAATGTATGTGAAATGGTTACATTTATGCCAAACATTCCAAATGCTGAAAACAGTGGAATAAGAAATGCATGTGGGGCAGAAAAAATGACGCACTCATGCACAGTGACCCCCAATACTAAACTACACATAAACAGTCAGGTCATCCTTCAAATGTGTGCGGATGCACATATGTGTGTGTACTATGTGTGACAAACGTTCCTGAAGATGAACGTGCCAAGTTCTCATGGCAAAGCTTAAAGTCTGAACTTTGCTTGAGGTTAAGATGGTACCCTTGTAGCTGCACACTGACAAACTGCCTGAGGTGTCAGATTATTGTGAATCAGGAGATTGACTGACAGGGAGCCATGTGTGCTTTGAAAGAACTGGGTCTAGTGGAGGCTCTCACGCTCAGCAGGGCTTGAGTGGGGGGTGGTTTGGGGTCTTAGACCCCCCCCCATAAAAGTTTTTTCATGTAAATAATTGGGTACAGGTGCTTTCTGTCAGGTATGGTGAGGTATTTGTCAGATTTCACCAGAAATATTTACATACACACAGACAAAAACGTACACACTTTCTCTCTGTTTTGAAAGCCTTCCAAAATGCTGGTTACTTTAGGAAATAGTGTTTTTTCTTTCACTTAGTACCCATGCCAATCCGCATTCCTCTCTTTCCACTGTCTCTTAGGCCATTCTCATGCATATTGCGTGTCCTGTAATGTATTTTAACATTTTATGACAGCATTACTGTTGGAAAATCTGAAACTCATTCCCCCTAATTTTACTGACCAAGCAACGTCCCTGACGCTCATCTTTTCTGTCCCCAATTATTAACACTTCTATCTGTGACGTAAGCTTGAATTGCTTCTGCCTGTGTTGTACTTGTTTTGAGTGGAGGGAAGTCTGCATGGTTGCTGCCTGTGCTGAACCAGTTCTTTGTCTATTAGGGAAGCTTGCATTGCTCCTGACTGTGCCGTACCTCTTCAGTTTGTGACTGACAGAGGCCTGCAGCGCTGCCTGTGCTGTATCGCTACTAGGTACACTTTATGCTTGGAAGGGTAAATTGGGGAACCACTTTTTTGTTACAATTACTGTTTATAAACTTTGCAAACTTCCAGAGCAGATAATATTCGCACAGTCATGTTACAGTGACATTATTGTGAGAAAACATCTTGTACACCAGTCCATCTTTTCAAGCAGTGAATGACAACATAAGGGGAGTAAATCACGGAGACCATAAAACAGAGGCAATTTACAACAGAACAACTAGCATAAAAATTAGCTCCTTGACCATGACAACACTTACATATGTTCCACAGCCTATTGGTTTTCTGACTGTATGTTGATCCATCAGGCTTGCCCCAAATGCGACCTGTCAGCAGCGTAGCTGACATCTTTCCATTGGATCAACGTATCGAGATCTAAATTGTATATACACGGTTGACACCACAAGAATGTTACCCCTGTTCTTTTTCAGGATAATCCACATGGGTTGGCTGTTTAACCATCTTCTCACCAACGCCTGTCACCCCCGGTAATGTTGCGCCCAGTGACGTGACCTGGAGCGCAGGCGCGACCACTTGGGCAGAGCAACAGAGGGGTGGTTGTCCTCAGGCCCGTTTCCCCCCTTTACCCTGGACGGTTGAGCAAGTCCAGGCTGTGATGAGCATATGTAATAAATAGGGATGTGCGAGCAGGCGGGGCAGTTCTGGGTAGTGAGTACGATCTAAATGCCCTGCTCACAGCCATCCATAAACTCACAGCAGCAAGCAAGCCACACCCCCCTCTCCCCGCAACTTCTCAAGTGAGGGCACCGCTTAGTAAAATATTTGTGGTCTTCCTTTCTGTGGACCCCAACATCCCTAAAGTTTTAATGGTCTACGCGATGGAAGTATTCAAGGATGCGTCACCTGGAGGATGGACCTGGACGCATTTTATTTGGCTTACCAGGACTCGGTATAAAAAGTTTGAAGATCACTCATAGAAATACTGTGTGAAAAACCTGAAACGTTGTGTGTGAGGTGGAATTAGGTAGGCACCAGTGACCGTGTTTAGGGATCTGGGCTTATTTTTCATGATCAGAATTTGAGCAGGGGCAAGAGGACAGACATCAGAACAAGCAGCCAAAAGAAGTAAAAGAAAAGCGTGAACAGGGAGAAAGGAGGGATGATAAAAAAAACATGCAAGAGTGGATAAAGAAGCCGTAATTAGAGGCTGGTGAAAGAAAGAAGCTTGAATTGGAATTAACACTAACGAGCTTTATCATTCAGCAATTCTGGCATTCGGCAGCACCAGAAGCAAGCGCCTAACAAAAACGTTGTCCGCCCCCCCCCCTTGCCCACCCCTAACACCTCCCCACCCCTGCACAGCACACAGTTCCATAGCACTGAATCGCTTCTTAGATCAGTCATGGGTGATTCTTGGGCCCGTATTTATACTCCGTTTGCGCCGAATTAGCGTCGTTTTTTTCGACGCAAATTCGGCGCAAAACTAACGCCATATTTATACTTTGGCGTTAGAAGCGTCTAGCGCCAAAGTATGGGCAAATAGCGTCATTTTTTGGCGTGAACGCCTTCCTTGCGTTAATGAGATGCAAGGAAGGCGTTCCCGTCTAAAAAAATGACGGCGACGCAAATGCGTCGTATTTATACTCCCGGGCAAAAATCACGCCCGGGAGGTGGCGGGTCAAAAAACCCCGCATTTGCGCCACTATTTAACGCCTGGGTCAGGGTAGGCGTTAAGGGGCCTGTGGGCTCAAAATGAGCCCACAGGTGCCCTCCCCTGCCCCCAGGGACACCCCCTGCCACCCCTGCCCACCCCAGGAGGACACCCAAGGATGGAGGGACCCACCCCAGAGACATTCAGGTAAGTTCAGGTAAGTATAATTTTTTACATTTTTTATTTTTTTTTGGGTGGCATAGGGGGGCCTTATTTGTGCCCCCCTACATGCCACTATGCCCAATGACCATGCCCAGGGGACATAAGTCCCCTGGGCATGGCCATTGGGCAAGGGGGCATGACTCCTGTCTTTACTAAGACAGGAGTCATTTAAATGGCGTCTGGGCGTCGAAAATAATGGCGCAAATCGGGTTGAGGCGATTTTTTTGCCTCAACCTGACTTGCCCCATTTTAAGACACCCTAACGCCATTTTCCCCCTACGCCGGCGCTGCCTGGTCTACGTGGTTTTTTTCCACGCACACCAGGCAGCGCCGGTCTGCTAGCGCCGGCTAACGCCATTCCATAAATACGGCGCCCGCTTGGCGCTTCAGAATGGCGTTAGACGGCGCTAAATTTTTTGACGCTAAACTGCGTTAGCGCAGTTTAGCGTAAAAAAGTATAAATATGGGCCTTGGTATTTTTGACAACACAGTCCGGAGGGCATGCTTGTATGCACAACACATTGTAGACAGGTGTTGTACGCTATTGCAAAGCAACTCAGGGCCTTTCAAAATGCTCAACTCGGGATATGAACTTGACAATTAGGAATGTTGCACCCAAATTAAGAAACTGCGCTCCACAATGAATTACATGCTGAAATGTATTTTAGAAACCGTACACTTAAGTACCTCTGGAGCATGTCTGAGATTTCTGTCTAATCTTGACAATGTGTAAGACTCTGGAAGGATTTCAAACAGGTTCAGTTGATAGGAAAAGCACAATAAACAGGTTGTTTTTATAGATTGTTTTAAAATGGGGTTTGTGGAAGATAAACGTACAGGAAATAATGCTGCCACTAATCTCAACATGCAGCTACATTCCTCAAACTTAGAAATCTGCATAAGACACTAAAGTATACATTTACAATATGCTCAATATGGCCTAATGTACATGTGTGCACCAGCTGTGGGAACAACACAGATACATTGCTGTAACCCCAATGTTCACATTTAGTACATACTTTACGAGTCACGTGGCAACCCCAGCAAAAGACACGAACAGCCACATTATGTTACAGTGGCATGTTCGACATGTCTGTTACACCTGCCCAACATTTGAAACTTCTTGTATGATCATGACAGCTGTGAGCTCATGTCACTTAAGGTCTATTTGCCTTACCTTCACTAGATGTGCAGTGCTGGTACTCAAAGATCGGTGTCTGGTGTCAATATGAATAAATCTGCCCTAGAGTATATAGCATTATAGTCCAATGGCAAGGGCTATGCAGGGTATTAAAAGCCATCTACCTATCGGTTAATGTTTGAGAGGGCTTTTAAATACCAGATAAGTCTAAAGTAGAAGGGCTATTGATGTAATTAGACATTCCACACACTGAAGGCAGAATGTTTCACTTACAGGAGGGGAAACAGAAAGAGAAACATTGGAAGTTGGAGCAGGAGGCCTAGACAAGCTATTAATGGTCGCCTGGCATTGTATTTTCTTCAATCAAGCCTCCAACATTCCACTGTACTAACTGAGCATTATTGACCACACCGCCGGGCAATAACAGCTGGCGAGGGTGTCAAACAAACAGGCTGGGGGACTTTAACACATGTGAGTGTCCTGCAGGTAAAGGCACTAGCACACCATAATTTGGGTGGTACCATAGCACTCAAATTGTGGAATGCTGCAGAAGTGAGAGCTGCCTCTCACTTAATAACATCGGTAAAAACAAAATAAAGAGCTTCGTTCTATGGCACTCCCGTGCCCTCTTCTGATACACCGGCAGTTCACAGATGAGTTGCCAGGGTCCTTTGACAAGAGGAGCCCATTCAGCCAAAGAAAAGTAGAAAAGCGTTATTTAGATTATTCTACTTCCTGAGATACTCAAATGCAGGACTCAGTAGATATTTAGTCACAACTTGATGTACTCTTAACAGATGAGCTTTATGTATGAGGTTTAGATATGCATTAGCAAATTGGTTCTTAAAAGTTTTAGTAAATGTTTCTTTTTTTATACCTGCATAGCAATAATCATTCCACAGGAGTATATATCTAGGAAGTGGTCATTTCTTGATTTTGTCAAGAACATGTGAATTTTGTATTTTATTGTCATCCTATAATGAATATATTTTTATATTACAGCCCTGAAGAAGGAACAGTGTCGCAAAACACGTGTTGACTGGGCTATGATTGGAAATTATACTCAATAAACGAATCTCTGAATAACCAAGTGAACTTTCTCAGGTAGTGATCTTTTTAAACATATTATGTATAGGCGCTGGTTGGGTACCAGTGATCTGAGATTGGAGCGCTGGACATTATTCCTATTGCACAACGACGTTGTTATCATCGTTAACATGTGCACGGTGAAAATTGCATTCTGTAGTTCAGGGATATGACTGTCTTCTCCTAGTTTATGACAGTCTTTGTATCAGGTCTGTGTTCACCCAAACGTTCTGAGCAAATATGTCCTGATCCTTGTCATGAGAGATCATATTTTAGAGATAAACTGTTCTCTGACCTTCCATTACCCAGCGATTCGTTCTTACTGATCTGAGAGTTTCAGTAACTCATAAGGGCTCCAAAAAGAGCTGAAGTATTTTGAAGTCTTTCCAGGCCACACATATTGCAGAAATATTTAATTATGAGACTACAACAGAGCCAATTAGTATGTTACTATCAGCTATGTAAGAAAACTGGGATCTTTGCAGATACCCCCCACACATTTTACCCCCATTTGAACCCCAAATCACTGATATTTCGACTCTGATCTGCCAACCAGGCCCCAGTGTATGTGTTCTCTCTCTCTCTCTAAATTGCCATGTCAACATGGTGAATTCCTGATTGTCAAACCTTTATCCCCTTTGGAACCCCTATCAAATGGTACCTAGGGTATCCATGGCCTAAGTGGTAAAGAGGTCCCCAGAGCTACAGCACAAGGTTGTGCCACTTTGGAGGAGCCAGGCAAACTAGTGATCGCAGGCCTGCCATGGCAGACTTTCAGAGTGGTGCAAACTGTTTGAGTTCAACTGTGCCTTCACCTTGAGTTGCACAGTCCCATGCACTGCCTTACATATGTCAGACACCCCTAAGGAAGGCCTCTGCACTCCAGGAGGCAGGGTGCATTATATATGAGGTGCAGGCACGTAAGCACAAGCTTATATGCCTCTATAGTGTCCTTTCCATTAAGGTACACTATAAGTGCAGGCCGGTCCATAGGATAACATGGGACTTTAGTCCTGGTTGAACAGGGCTGCTAGATCCTTTATGGCACTGCCTAAATATGTCGAGTTTGGTGTCAAACAACGTGCCTTCTCTCCCCCAACATGAATCTCGGGTTGAGGCACAGCTGGCATGCACCCAAGTGGCACACTAGAGGTTGTCCACCTGTTTGACATCTTCCTTTGTGCTGTGGCCGAGCAGTCTGTGCTTTTTCCCACACTTCCTGCTGCAAAGGCAGAGTCCCTACCTCCTGCCAGGCAGCCTGGGCACTCCCAGAGGCCAGAACAAATGGCTGAGTCCGCAGGGGCTCACACCTCCCTCCCCACAAACGGGCTAGTGAATAGGGTCATCAGGGAGGTGAGCTTCAAAGGCTGTACCGCACTTGATAGCCATCTGCGCTGTCTTCCGGCGAGGAAACAGCCCTCTCCCTGCCCCAGGCATATTTGCTCATAGACAGGTGGGAAATTAGGCATGGAGGACTGTGCACACCCCAGCAGGCTGACCACACCTCTAGTGTGAGCAGCTCAGTCTGTGCAATACATTTTGATTTTTGCCATTTTAGGAATGGCAGAATAGAGGGTTCCGTCCCACTGGATGTGGCCACCTCATGGGTGGATTAGCTGTAGGAGCTAGCTGCCTATTGGCCACTGGTCTTGACACCCATAAGGCCCCTTAATCCAGGATTTAAGGGACGTCCCTGACACTAGAACCTCAGATTTGTCTGACTATCTTTAAAGAAGGACACAATGAAGCTCTGCATCACCAGCAAAATAACACTGCCTGCTGCTCCAAAGCAAAAGAGGGAACCTCTGTCCCTGAGGCAACAGACTGGGAACTGCATGATCAACCTTTGCCCTTGGCTGAAACTCATCACTCCCAAACAGAGGGATACCTGTGGAAGCCAGAAGCACCCTCAGGCTCCCTTGGACTAGTGGCACCCGTCTCCTGCAAACAGCAGGTAAAAAGACATCCTGGAACAAAACAATCTCCAGCCATCGAGCCCACGAAGAGATCAACTTGATCTAGTTGGTGAAGTGCAATGTGGGAGTTGTAGTCCGACCTTCCACAAAGTTATGGGCCACTACCACACTCCCCCAGACGGCTCCGAAGCATCTTGCTTTGCTTACAGTTACCAAGGTTTTTTGGTTACCAGCCAGGTGACTGACCCCTTAAGTCGACGCAACAAGAGAGCACTGCCCCGCACCTGTGACCGACATCAGCATTGACCCCACAGCTGAGCTTTTGCATCCCCTGTGCAGCAGCACTGTGTGTATGGTGTAGTCAGCGTGAACCCAGTTCAGCACCACGGCCAGCAAAGACAGCTCTGCACCTGGACCCCACAGACCTGGTAGAAGTGAACTGACTGTTGTAGCCTGGGCTCAGGGCCTGCACTAGCTTAACCCTACAAGGGTTCCCCGCAGCTCGACCACCAAGTAGTCGTTTGTCACCAGTGGCAACCCTGCCATTGACGTCAATGAGAGTCCTGTTCAGGACCACGGACTGCCAGGCCAACTCTGCACCCAGAGTCCACAGGCTAGATAAAACTGCTCTGACCGTTGTGATATGGTCCCGGGGACTGCTCTAGCTGAACCCCTAAGGGTTCCATGCAACTCGTCCTTTAAGTGCATTTTTGCAACACGTGACTTTTTCCTATTGACCTCAATGTGACATTTAAATTCCATTTCCACAGTGATTTTCTATTGCTTCTAAAATCGCTATCTCCAGTTCTCCTAAACCTATACTGTTCATTTTGGTGTCTAAATGTCTATAAAAATAAGCTCTGTTTTTATAAATTGTTGTCAGATTTCTTTTGAGTCATGTCAATTACTTATCGTCTATGTTTGCGCTGTGAAATGCTTAACACATGTTCCTGTAAGTGAAGCCTCACTGCTCTTTGCCACACTACCGGGACTGTGCTAGGGATTTACTAGTGTGAGTCCAAGGATCATCTCTGGGGTATTGGGAGAGTATTACATGGTGAGCACTAACCAGAAAACCACATAACACTCCACTTTCTTACAAGTTTTGAGCATACCAGTTCTCCACTCTTAAAATGTATTTCACAGGGATGTTTTCCATCTTGAAACACCTATGTAAGTTGTAGCTGTTGAAGATTCTGGGATTGATCACAAATCTCATAGTCTACAAGCTTTTTTTGTTTTCCAAAATTAAGTTCACCATAAAGGTATCATTATCCCAATCACTCCTTTCTCTTCCAGCTTCCTCAACACATTTTCCACCAGAACAGACTTTTGCCTTGAAAACAGGTTGAAGAATGGAAGTACATTGACGTGCTTTCATTTTTCTAAAACTCCAATCCCCCGCCAACCAAAGTGGAATCATGGATACTGGCACTCAATTGAACAACTTCCTGTTTATGGATCTCTAGCCTCCTTTCCTGCTTCCATCCCTTTCTTGTGCAAGCAATGGATTCATAGCATGAGCCATTGCAGCCACAAGGAAAATGCAAAGCCTCGTCTGAATGATCTGTCTACTTCTGTCAATCTTGGCAAAAACTCTTACCAGGAACACCTTCTTCCTGGATTATTGAATATTTGCCAGGGTTGTGTGTGTGTCTACAAATGTGGAAATTTCCTTGAAGAAGAAGTCATGAAACGAGATCCCACATCAAATCCTACCTCTGTCACTACTGCATGAAAGGACATTTTCGGGCCATTCTCCAAAAGGAACCTCTCAACTGTTCTGCTAAACTGAAGTTTGCATTTAAAAAAAAAAAAAAATCAGATTGCTCTGTGTCTCCATATCGTCAAAATCTTCAGGTCCACCTGCTTATCCGATTCTAGTGCCTCCTCTGCCATGATGTGAATCCTGGTGAAAGATCCTAATTTGACCAAAAGGGTGTCCTGGCAAGCCTTTGAAGTCCTATGATTCCTCTTTGGGGTCTGAGGAATACTGACATGGAGTGTGAATATCGGAGTGTTAGCCATGGTTAAAAGATGAAATTCCCAGAGGGATGGTCTAGGTTGATACTGGGGACTCAAAAAAAACTAATGGACTTGTCCCACCATAGCTAAGTGTTGTTATGTGACCATAACCCATGGCCATGCCGTCCAGCGCTCCAGTGTCCAGTGCTGTCATCAATTATATAATTCATCATGTCCTCTCTGATGCCATATGTGAGGTCTTAGCAGTGCATGGATGTGGGAGTAAAGGTCGCATAGCTAACTTAACAATGAACTTAAAATGTTATTTGGTTAGGCAATGCATGCCGTCAACTCTGTTTTCATATTTTTATGTTGTCCAACTGATTCCAGCACAATCCTAGCTCAATGGTAACTAAGTGTTTTCAGTGAATCTAAAAGTTTTTAAAAGATAGCCTGACACTTTGTTGCAATAGTTTAACAACTAGTCTGAAACTTTTAGAGAAATGATAGCAATTCTCCAGATTATGCCAGCACTCTTTGGACATATATAGAATTGTCTTTCTTGGACATACATCTGATCACAGTTCTTGGGGACACAATTGCCTTTTTGGCCCAATTGACAGCTTCTGTGGTGACATGATATGCACTTTTTGGGGACAAACCAACACTTTTTGCATCTATATGACATTTATATCCATGCACTGACCATCTTTGCAACCGATGTGGCGGCTCTCAGAGAAAATGCAACCTTTTGGCCTCCATATCATATTTATGAGGACATTCCTTGTTCTTAGGGGGAATTCAGCCTGTAGCGTCCATAAAATATTTCTGAGGACATCTGTTTACATTCTGAGGAACTGCAGTCATTTGTTTTCATACAATCTCTGTGAAGACATCGGGTGCCAGTCAAAGAAAGTAGATCCCATGTGCATGGTGAAGATGTGTGCTAACCAACATAGGAACTGCAGCCTTATATTTGTATCTAATCACTATGAGAACATCTGTTGTCTGTAAGTGGAACAGTAGCGTTCTGTCCCAATGTTCTCTATATGAGCACATATTTAACTGTTAGTAAAACCGTAGCATGTAGGAGAACATTTGTTGACTCGAGGCGAACTGCAGCCTTTGGCCTCCATGTAATCTGCGAGGATATTTGTGGGCTGCCAGTGTCCTCACAGATTTGGTATCCGAGGGCCTAATTCATAAGGTTTTTTTACTCATAATGTCATCTAAGGATGGACAAAAGGGAAATCTTGATTCTTAGAATCAGTGTTTCAGAAAAGATAGCCACTTGTTCAAACAAGAAAACCTGCGTGTTTGGTTGACTTTTACGTATGAGTAAGTCAGGTTTAGTGGCGGGAAAAGAGAGCATTCCAAGACAGGTAGACAAGCAAAGACAGCTGAACACCCATATTGTTGGTTGTATTCACACTTTTGTATATGATTTCTTACCTAATAAAATAGTTATAACGCTGACAGAACTAACTTTCTTTCCAGACAGTATCTAAAAGGCTTTATTTATGGGGAAAAACATTCTTCCTGCGGAAGAAATTATATAAAATGGAGAAAACATTTCCCTAAATAGGCAACTGTTCCACGTCGCATAGTTCTAAGAAACAAGGATTATTCATGGCCATATATAAGAGATGTACATTTCCCTGCATAAATCTTTGGAATATTGTGCTTTCCTATGTGAAATAAGACAAATGTATTTTTTTCATGTTTTACTCAAATACTTGTGAATAGAGCCCATGCATTCTTTCTGAGGGCACCTGTTGGCTATCAATGGAACCTCAGTCTTTCATCTACATGCACTATCATATGTGATGCAACATCAGTCATGCCATCAATGAGAGCATCAATGATGTAAAATGTGATGCCACCACTGATGTCTTTATTATGTGACTTGTGTTAACGCTGCATTTTATTATTGAATATTCATGTATTCTGAGTTGCATAGAAAATTTATTAACTTAGAGAAAAACAGGGCACGCATTTGAAGTTGTGCCAACTTGAGTGGCCATCAATGTTCACGAAGTGTTCTTATTAATGGCCTATTAATATGAAATGTTGAGCTTATGTTTGATTAATGTTGTAATATGTCATATTAGGAGTTATGCATTATGTATTAGCTTTATTAATTGTAGGCCTTAATTTTGTGAGGTCTTGGACCTAGTTACATGGCCTTCATGTCAAGCTACATTTTCTGGGGTTTTAGAAAATGGTTGCTTAGAGGATTACCTTGTGATTTTTCCACTGTACTGACCATGTGCTCGTAGCTTAAGTTCGTTCTCATGAGAAAGTGCCTGCTAGAAGATGCTGTACTAGCTAGGGAAACATTGTATAATGTTGCATGGGTAAGAATGACCTTCCCAGGAGAAGGCAATGGATGCACTGACTGGAGTATAAGTTGCAACAATATTGATACCTGACAAGCCGAACGATGGGAACAGAAGAGGAGCCAATCATCAACATGTGAACCATATACTAGAAAACCTTAGATTTAGGGTTTTAATTTTTATTGGACTAAATGTAAACATGCGATTCTCTGACCAATAAGGACGTGGGAAGTAGTTTTAGGAAATCTAACTTAGCCAGACTGCATCGAGAGGAGAGAGGTCATACCTATCCTTTCCAAACTGCTTTAAGAGACTTTGCTTTTTCTGAACTTTGATTCTGAATCCTGATGTCTTGCTGACCGAACTAATGTCCTATTGATGAAGACTGTCCCAGTTTGCTGAACCATATTGAGGACAGGTATAAGATGATGTTACTAGTTGTAATGTCTATTTGCTTTTGTCTCTAGGTACCAATCACTAATTTTGATAGAGCCACAGTTAGATGTTTTCCAAATTCGTGTGACTAAATAGTTTGGAATGAAGTCCAAACATGCTATCCTATCTGGTATTAGTTAGGGTTCTCACAAATGAGGCTCGGTACTTGTAATAACAGTTGATGTCTCTTCTTTGCTAAATTCAAATGTATGTTATTTCGTTTGCGCAGTTATTATTGCTATTAATTTGTACTGTAACCTTAGAATGTGTTTTGTCTCAAGCATTTATTAGATTGTGATTCTTTCACCGCTTTGGTCAGCCAGTATTGTTCTTGTATGTTTATCATTTGATTTTGAGACTAATCTAAGTGACTTTAGCATTGTTACTGTAGGGAAATAAACATTCTAACTTTTACATAATGGTGTGGTTATTCATGACTGCAAGGTCATGGTGAGTGGAAATTACTGACTCCTACTGATTATTGATGTCATTGATTGTTACTGCTATTGATTTGTATTGGTACGGGGTTATATGGTGGGAACTACTCGAAGCGCAGTCGAAAGGTCCATTGGCCTATACATGTCTCCCTTGTAAGTTTACTTAATAAGGTCTGATGTGCTAACACTTGTGATGTAATTCATGAGGTCTTGAACAATGCACTTGGCAGAGATATGGTTGCACAGTTAACCATAACTAGCAAGTGGCAATGGATTTTTGTTTTTTTTTATTGCTAAAATGTCCCCTACCTAAGGTATTTCTAAAAAAATAGTATTAAGTAGGTTAGTCTGTGATCTAATTAGATACTCTTAATCTCATTTTGACATAGTTTTTGAGATGATGGATGACAAATGAGGTCTTTTAATTGGCCAGACTGCATGATCGTCTCTAGAAATGAGGGTCTCGAAGTGATTTATGATAGTTTCGTACTGTGGAAATAGTAAGAGTCTCAGCATAGGCATGTTATGTTATACATCTTGGAGAATATAAAGATTATCAGATTCTGAAAAAATAGCACACATTCCAAAGCAGTAGGGTGTTGTAGACTTGTTTTGCCAGTCTCTTTCTACTGGTAGAAGCTCTTGTTACACCTGGAGTTTCTAACTGGCAACAATTTGTCTCCAAACATAGTGGCAAGTGAAGTTTATAC
The DNA here is from genome assembly GCF_031143425.1 of Pleurodeles waltl. Taxonomy (NCBI): domain Eukaryota; kingdom Metazoa; phylum Chordata; class Amphibia; order Caudata; family Salamandridae; genus Pleurodeles; species Pleurodeles waltl. The sequence continues at coordinate 621,415,612 of NC_090438.1, read as the reverse complement.
TGTATGGTCAATAGGCAGGTGCCAGCTTATCTCCTGAAGGAGAGCACTAGAGTGTGAGAGGAAAGTATTCAATGTCCCCCAAAACTCTATTTTAAATCATGCATGCGCAGGCTGTCTGATGTCTGCATTCATTTATCTACGTTTGCTACATTAGCATGTAACATGCCTTGATACTAGAACCTCCAAGGTATTACTTGCAATCTGTCAAAATCCTCTAAAATTTAGGGGAAATGCTCACTTTAAAAAGTAAATAAAACGTGGATTTTAGAAGCAATTCCTATTACTAGGTCAGTGAAGTGATGTAGCACAGATGGGTCAATAAATCTGAGACATGCAAAAGAAGCACTTGACTTTTTGCAACAACCTTTCCTTGATTCTTGGTAGCCGATTGAGAAAAATAGTCTGTCTTGGAAGTGATGAAGAAGGCTAGTTATGTACATAGCAGAACTAAACTAGGTAAGACATTTTTTTTAAAAACAGATAAATTACAAAATAAAACTAATTGTATTAGAAGGAATAATAATGAACAATTCAGTAATTGTTTCTTATAATAAAACAGTATCCTTACAATAGCCATCCTATGACAGTATATTCAGATTCAGCAAATGCAGGACAAGATAGAAGCAGGATAAAAATATATTGGGAAATATATTGAAAAATAGACTATATTCCCTGGTAATGTTTTCAGTAACTCTCTCTTCCTACACATCGTCTCCAGGAGTTACTGAGGGATTACAAGTGGGACCTTTAAGGTAATCTCAGGAATGCAGAATTTCAGTGAAAACTAGTAATTGTCCATCCAGAGACCCTGGTAATTCCTCATTTAGCTTTTCATTAGCTGAAATCTCTAGGTGAGGACTGGTAACTGGTGTTACTGGTCACATCGCAATTAAAATGGTCTTCGTGAAGTGCTGAGGTACCACTTTCAGAAAGTATAACATTTTCACTGGGGCCAACCACTTATGTCACTCTAGTGCAGCCAATACCTTGGTCAAATGAAAGAATACATTCTCTCCCCCAGGTGACTATTGGGGGAAATCGGTGTACAGGAAAGCATGGAGCGGACAAACTCAGGGAAAAGCCAGTTTCTAATGCTCTGTATCTAAACATTACTTTCCAAGTTAAAGGGTGTCATTTTGAGGAGGTCAGCAATGAAAATTTGCAAGCAGCCTATCCACTCTCCTGCAGGTTCTCTCACCTCCTATGGACATAAAGGAACCGCTTTGTTTCCAACAGCAGCACCTCAGATTGTTCAGTCATCAGAAATCCCTTTGAGGACGGCCAGCTGCTGGAGGGCCGCCAGCTGAAAGGCTTCAGAAGGCTGGCCATATTTAGTGCAGACTTTTAATGCTGTTTTTTTTCATGAACATGTCATGAATGGCCAGCTTTCTCAATATCACCAAAATTGCACCCGTCGTATTGGCAGAATCAATTTAATTACTCCCTGTGCATTGGCAGAATCAATTTCAGTGCAAATTATCAGTCGTGTAGGTAGGAAACCTAAAATTGTCATGCCAGCAGTGGCTGGCTGGGTGCCCCACCCTCTGCTAATAAGGTCTTAGATCAGGCGCACAATGTGGAGACTCATTGTCTTTTGCTGAAATTGGCATGCTTTTTCTCTACTGGATGTTCATTTTGTTATGTTCTTGAACAATGACATTCAGGACTTAAGGACTGATACAGAGTTGGGTGGTAGTGGTGAATCTTGCCTGTTTTGTCAGAACTGCTAAATCTGGAAGGTGAAACACCAGTAAAATTTTCTCTAGCATCCTGTCCCTATGCTGGACGAAATTCCTGCAATGGATTCTCCAGATTTAGCACTTCCCCAAAAATCAGAGGATTTCCAATTACCACTCATCTCAAAAACGTAATGCATCATTCTTACACTGGAAACGAAGTAGGATATGCTCAATAGGGTGCAAATTAGTGTGTGATTTGTCTAAACACCACTGGTATTCACTCTCAATAAGGTGCTTGGTCTTACTGAACTTTGCTTTTAATACTGTAAGTGTTGGACAGGATTTGAATTTACAAACGAGAGCATGTCGTTTGCAGTTACAACCACACAATGTTGAAACATCAATCAGTCTGCAATGGCCCATAGTCTACGTGAGATGTTTGCTATACTGCTGAAAGTCAGAGTAGATCCTTCAGCAGGCCAAGTCTCATGATGCAAGTCTTGATTAAACTAAGAGTAATGATGCTAAGACGTTTTGCCAAAGGACTCTGTGATACACTTAAATTTAGCTACCACACAGACTCAGGAACTGCAGGAATGGGTCAAGCCATGGTAGCCGACTGAACCTGGTAAGACAAATACATCTGCCTCAACACAGTAGTCTGCTGCACACTACTCAAATGTCTTTTCATTTCTGTAAAAAAACAACCTGGTGTCCTTCATGAAGGATAAGTTGCATTGCTGTAGGTCAGGAAAACCGGTGTATGGCAATAGACCCCCTATCATTGCTCTCACGAAACAAATCTTCCTCCTTCTCGAACAATGACGGAGGTGTCAGGAAATATTCTTGTCAGGCCTCCAATAGTCACCAATAACATGATGAAAAAACGCTTCCCCAGATAACAGAGTGAATTGTGGGGGTTGTGCTGTACTTTTCATGGCTAATGGAAATCTATTTTGGTGCCTTCTCTCACAGTTGAGTGATGCAAGACATCATAGTGTCATCAGTAACCTTGGTCATCTCACATAGCACAAGCCAACACATACAAGGGCCCGACAGTGGTACCAAGACACAAATATCACAATTCAGCTTCCACATAGCCTTTCCATAAGAATAGGTAGGGAGACCCCTAGAAAAGAAGATCTTTCCATAGTGAAACTGTCTGACTTGGGTTATCTGTCCCACTGTATGCTGTGTTTGATCTAAGGTCCTGGTCTTGCCTGCCTGAACTGGAACTCTCTATGCCCCCTCTTATTGGACTCTGGTATCGTATCATGATACTAACGCTGCCAGACACTGATTTGCCTCACTTTACTGCCTTGGTAGCCACTTCAATCTCCAGGTAAAGGTTTTCCTGGCTCCAACTTGCCTATGCTTTCTGCCGTCTGTTTTCTGTGGTACAATCACTTACCAATGGGTGGATCCAGAAGGAAGAATTGAATCTTGGCTTGGGTTCCATTTAATTCCAACTAAGTGTATTGTCATGTTGGGGTAATTTTGTCCCAGGCCTGTGAAACGACTTATAGAAAAACCTTATCCTCATCATACAAAACTCTTAGTATAATAAGGATCACAGTGAATACCTTGCTCTTTACCCATCATTCTAGCAAAATGGATTGGCTACATTTTATGCATTTTAACGTGGACGGGCTTTCGGTCATTCTCCTTCATCCATTAGATTGTTCAACTGACATTCACATTTTGCTTCTTCCACCCCAACATCTACCATGGGGCAATAAGTTAGCCCGTTTCAGCCATCATTCTCTTCATTGTGAGTGATTACATTTTGCTGTTTCACATAAGCTTAAACATGGTCCACTTCAGTCCAGGGCTTGTATGTCAATATATGCTTTCATTTCTGCTTTTGTTTCACGATTTTTTATTTGTTTTTGTGACAGGTTATTTTTTTTCTTACTTTTTTTTGCAAACATATGCACACCACCTTCAGAAGGCAACATGTTTACTTCTTTTTACATTTACACATTGTGGGGGTCATTACAACGCAGACCGCCGAGGTTGCGGGCGCCAGAATACTGCCATTGCTGGCTCCCTATTTTGACATTTCCGCTGGGCCAGCGGACGGTAACAGAGTTACCATCTGCTGGCCCAGCGGAAAAGTCACATCAACATCGCCGCTGGCTCGTAATTGAGCCGGCGGCAATGCTGTTCACGCATTTCACTGCCTGAAATTCGGGCAGTGAAATGCGCGACGGGGCTCTGCCTGGGGGCCCCTGCACTAGCCATGCCAAGTGCATGGGCAGTGCAGGGGCCCCCAGGGGCCCCCTGAGTCCCCTTACCGCCAGCCTCTTCCTGGCGGTGCAAACCGCCAGAAACAGGCTGGCGGTAGGGGAGTCATAATCCCCAGGGCAGTGCTGCTTGCAGCACTGCCCTGGCGGATTATCACTGCCGGGGCTAAAATAGCGGTATACCGCCGACCCCGGCAGTGCGACCGCGGCGCTACCGCCGCTGTCCAAATACGCCGGGAGGCACCGCCAGCCTGTTGGCGGTGCTCCCGTCGTTTTGGTCCTAGCTGTCAATGACCGTCAGGGTCATAATGACCCCCTAAGTATCTAGTGCATATGTTTGCAAAAAAAAGAAAGAAAAAAGACATTGGAGGCTTCTCAGACCTCTTGGCTGTGCCAATGTTTGTTCTCATAGCAAACAAAGAAGCAGAAAGGTAGATAAACTGGCTGCCCATCAGACCCGTCTCAGCTTTGACACATCCTCACACATTTCACTTCAATCTATTAGCACGTGTCATCAAATTAGTAAACATTTATTGGTCACATTAAATACAAACATTGAGTCAACTATGGTTCAAAATGGGAGATAGTAATTGTAAATGCTTAGTACAATGACATTGTTAATACTTAGATTTCAGTGTTCGCAGCAACATAAAGTAGCTGTGAAAGTGCCTAAAAGCCGTTGCTCAAATCTTGCATCCAACAATGAAAATGAATAAAAGGCAAGTGCCCTGATGCATGAACTAAAAGTATAAGCTGTTGCTTATGGATCTCATATTCACACAGTCGTGTATAACAAAATTGCAGCCTCAGTGCCTTGCCACGTGAGATATCAATGTACATCCATCAAGTAACTGTATAGGTCACAATGTTAGAGATTAAGCTTCCGGAATCTCCTTTTTACCTAAAATAATGCTAATGCCATGATATTTTTCTCCTTGTTCTCCCTCATTCTATTTTCCTAAGGCGCACAGGCATGGACGTCATTTAGGGGTCATCAGGGGTCGCAGCTGCGACCTCTGGTTTACCCCTTGCAACCAATGGTACTACATTTGTGACCCCTGCAAAATCAGTGCCAGAAACACAGGGGCGGCTCGACCTTAAGGACATCAGTTTAGGCTCCCATCACCTTGTTTTTATTTGGCAATTTTTGTAACACTAATAGTGAATAATAACATATTATTCACTATTAGTGTAATAAAAATTTAGTACAACAATTAGTTGAAAATTGACCCTCCCTAGCAGCTGAGGTAAGTAAAAAATGCTTTTAAACGTATGTTGTTTGCATGTGTGCAGGTAACAGTGTGTTTATGTGATGGAGAATGTGTATCTGTGTGATGGTGTGTGTATGTGTGATTGTGTGTGTAATTGTAAGCATGTGTGTATGAGTGAATGTAAAGTTTAAATGATGTGTGATGTCTCTTCTGCTACCCCTGGCCTTTTGGTGAATTGAAGTTCATGTGTACAGGAGTCTGTTTGTTTACAGTGGAAACAAGCTCACAGAGAGGATTCCAATCATAGGGCCTGATTTAGAGTTTTGCAGGTGGGGTTACTCTGTCATAAACGTGTCGGATAACCTGTCTGCTATATTACGATCCCATTATTCCCTATCGGAATCATTAGATGGCCATAAGGGTATACGTCACGTTTGCGACAGACTAACCCATCCGCCAAACTCATAATCAGGCTCATAATTACATAAGTAATGCATGAGTTGTGTACCCTGAGCACAAGTATGCTTCATGTATGTGCCTGCTAGTACATCACTATTCCCAAGTCAATCACGTGTACTACTGAGGTGAGCAAAATGTTTAGGTGAACTTGACAAAAGGCAAAAATCACCATTTGTTTCACCTGTGGAGCGAATTTAAGGTTGCTCTCAGGGCACAAAAAAAGCATCCCAAAGACCAGCATTGTTGCTTTAAGGGGGCTTGGCAATGTATTCAGCTTAAAGATAACTGTATTAAGGTAACTCCATTGGCTAGGCCCCTAACAATGCTTTTGAAAGCGACTTCCCTTGTAGTGCCTTCCAGCAGGGTCCTCGAGGCACTATAGCAGGCAGGCATCACATAAGGCACGCCTGCTAGGTAACTTGCTTGCACTGTCAAGGGTCAGGCAGTGTAATGAATAGCTTAATGCAATTACTATAAAGGCAGTTGCATTGACCAGCCCCTGATAGTGCTGGACAGCACAACTATTCCTCATTCAGTACATTCCTCACTGCACAGAAACAGGAATTATTATGCTGCAGAGGAGTGGTACTGCATTACCTCTACTTTAAAGGAGGGAAAGCAGGTACAAAACCAGTGGAATTTCCCAAAGTTTAGTATTGTGTACCATGAATTAAAAAACACAATCTCGCCCGCCCTTACAATAATGTGTGCTGTCTGCACAAGCTTACCCCACAAGTTCACTCATGCATTGCAAGCTGTATAGTACAGAAGTTGTTCTGTGTTTCTCTGAAGTGGTGCTTGCTGTGTATTTGTTAACTAGCGACATTAGGGCCACATGTACAAAGCATTTTTGTGTTTACAAATGGGCCGCTTCTCAGAATTGGCCCATTTGCTAATGTAAAAAGGCTTTTTTAAGTGTGCAAAGCCCTATTTGTGATTCCGGAGCCTATTAAGGAATTGCAAATTGGGTTGGTGATTCGGTATTAGGAAGGGGCGTGTTTAGGGCGTCCCTTCCTAATACTGGACTGCAGTAGTATGTAAGGATGTATTGCAATGAAATGTGGTTGCAAAACATTCACATTTTACCACCAACTTCAGGTAGGTGGTAACCCTTTGCCAAATGGAAAGGGGTCCCCAAGGGACCCCTTCTCTTTTGTGAATGTTTGTAAAAACATTTTTCAGTGCAGGCAGATGGTCACACGGACCACTGCTTATTCTTAAAAAATAAAAAGAAAACTTTACATTTTTCTTTTTGAAAAATATTCTGTTTTCCTTTAAGGAAAACTGTTTGCTTAAAAAAAAAAAGATTGGTTTATTGAAAAGCAATCACCATACAACGTGGTCTTCTGGCCCTAGCCAGCCATCATCCCTGTGTTTTGTACAATTCCCAACAGGTCACAAACAGAGAGCTCTCTCATTAATATTCATGATCTAAGTCTATTTGTGACCCACTGGGAATTGTAAAATGTGTTAAACACACATTTGTACATTGGTCTTTGCGATTACCAAATAGCAAACTGCAAACATTCACTATTTGGTAACCGTAAATGTGCATGTGGCCCTTTGTGAAATACCTCAATGTCCTCCCGGCAATGCAATTTCTTTAAAAAATTGTTGCTCGCCCCCCTTCTGCATTAATGCATACTTGTGAACATGAGGTTCTATCACAAAAAAATGTGCATTGGGGCAGAATAGAGCTGTGCCCTTGTATTCGTCTTTCGTCTATTCATGAAAGCATGAATTGGCAAATCTTTCAAGTTGGTGTATTAGCTGCAGAAAGCAGAGCTTTGAAGCAAATTTTCTCTCTCAGAGATTTCCGAATTAGGGTACGAGCTGTAGGCACCTCAATGAGGTTCAGAAGTAGATGTAAAGCTCCATTTTGCAAACATATACATTCCTGATACAGTCCCAGAAGTCAGGAGATTAACACAGAGCAAGAGGGGGCTTTGGCAGTCCCGATACGAAAGCATTAGGTTGTCAACAAACAGGTAATTTACCATTTCACTGTCACCAGCAAAACAAAGCAAAAACTATGAAAGAACTCTAACAAGTGTTTGCAAAGTCATTAGATCTTGCCTGCGACAACGGAAAGCAGACCTATTGACTTTGAAATTGTTTTTTGTTTTTTCCTCTGTCTATGGCAAAAATAATTGTAAGACCGCCACCAATACATATGCATGAAAGGCGGCCATCTTGAAATATTTTTCTTAAAGCAAAAGAAAAAAGCATTTCAAGATGGCTGCCTTACATGTGCATGAGAAATTTAAAGAGATAACAAGGTGGAAAAGAAAGCTACATACAAAAGAGATGGGTGGATGCCGGTGTTAATCCCACTCTTCTTATCAGAGCAAACAAGCACTGGATAAGCCTACAGGTCTCGCCTTTTCCAGCTACTGGCTTTGACAATGCTTTTTTTTGTTGTTCTTTTCAGCAATGGCAAAATAAAAGAAAAATGGTTATTGTTGTACTTCTGAGGCTGAAGAGCACCGGTAAAAAAATGTACAAGGCACAATGATGCCTATGAGTACACGAGGCAGGACGCATGCACATTCATGCATAATGACACAGCAGCCACTATGGTTTTCAGTTTAATTTACTGCCCATCTTGGTGTGGTAAATGAAAATAAACAACATAAAAAGTGTGGTAATGTGATTTTTTTTTTTACTTATTTTTTTAGAAACGAGTGGCCTGAGAGCAAACAACAGCTGCCGGAGCCCTCCATAAAATATGTTTTTTTCTTCAAAATGGGATGGTGAAGAGAGAGAAATATTTGAGTGGTCATGGTGGGAGAAATTGAGTAATTGCATATGAACAGCGGTAGCACCCATGTGCGGGAGCCACAGAGGAGCAGGGACATGGCGGAGTTTTGTTAAAAAGAGAGCCAGGGAGAAAACAGGGCTGAAAGAGGAAGGGACTTAGAAAGCAGAAGGCAAGACAGGGAGAAGGGCGAGGGAACAGCACAGACAGCAACGGAGTTTCAGTTGGGAATAGGGCCTTGTGAATAGCTGGACGCAGTCCAGTCTATTCACGGGAGCTCTCGGGCCGGATGTAGACGGCCTGGGAGGTGATAGGCGGCTTGCTGGGTGGGGATTGGGATATAGGCAAAGGTATAAAAGGGGAGGGTGGGAAGGGACCGGCCTCTTTCAGCGCCATCATTTGTCACGCTGGCCGGGAGGGGAAGTAAGTCAGGCAAGTTGTGAGCCTCCCGCTGTACAGCAACCAGCGGGGGGGTGTTTTCCTTTCCCCCTTTAGGGATCGGAAACCTGGTTTGCTGAGTGCGCGCATTCGAGGGCCGCGTGCGCGTTGAGGAACGCGCGCATCGGAGTTAGGCCTCGCCGCGCACGCAGCATGGCCGGGGGGCCTGATGTTGAAGCGGTCAAGGCCGCTTTGCGAGTTTTAGGAGCAGCAGGGCGCGCAGACCTCCTGAGGCCCGGCGTCCTTGACGAAGCCTGTGTAGGCTCGACGCGTGTGCCACGTGCCGCGGCAAGGGGCAGCGGCGACTGCCACTTGTGTTTCCCCCAGAAAAGGAACTACAAAAAAGGGGAAAAAAGGTCGGGGATGCGGCATGGCCGCTCCCCTCCCTTTAATACGGGACCAAGGCCCCAAAGGGGAGCCTCAGCTGGGGACAGTGCAGGAAGATGGGGCCACAGAAGCTGATGGCCTGCAGGAGGAGGCCGTAGGCCCCTCAGGGGTGGTGCTGACAGGCCAGGGTGCACCAAGCAACACAGGGAAGGTGACAGGGGGTGCAGGGGGGACAGAGCAGCCCCTTGATTTGACCAGGGTGGGGGCCACAGAGGCAGGGACCACCCAGGACCTGCCAGCCAGCACTGAGGACAGGGCAGTACAGGCAAAAAAGGCAGGCAAGGCAGGGGCAGTTAAAGGAGGTACAGTTGGCACGGCAGGTAGCTCAGGCAGGTTGAGCGAGGAGGGGAGTGCTGCGAGTTTTGGTTCCTCGCAACACAAAAAGGGGGCCGGCCACCAACCATTTGCGGATTGGGCAGCTGTAGATATTGAAGCGCGCATACTGGAGCAAAGACAGTTAGTGGAGGAGACAGAGCGCAGGTGGGAACAGTTATGTATTGCAAGAGGTGAGGCGGAGGGCAGGTCCAAGAAGGCGAAGAGGAAGGCTGCTGAGGCGGGATGTTGCCGAGATGAGGGTCCTTGTCCAGAGAACGGTAGTTGGGTATGGATACCGCAGGAAGAACAGGAGATTGCGCAGGAGGCTGGTGCAGCCGGTGGGTATGGCAGCGTGACGGCAGCGCCTGGCGCACACAGCCAGTCGCGGCGTAGAGAGACGATGCCTGCATCAGAGGCAGGCAGAAAGGTGGCAAAGCCAACAGGGCGCATTACAGCCCCGGGACATTAGTCCAAAGCAATAGAGGGGTCCCCGGCGGCTTTCTCTACCCCGTGGGAGCGTAAGAAGGACACGGCTGGTTTGCGCCAGAGGGGGCTCAAAGTGGGGGCTGAATACTGCATGGAAGAAGTGTGTGGAGTAAATGAAGGTATGGGGGTGAATGAAGAAGTGGTGCTTGAGCTCGATTACGAAGAGGAGCTGGATGATTGGGAGGAAGGCGAGATTCAGGAAAAAGAAGTGAGCAGGGTACAAGGGAAGGGGAAAAGGTGCAAGAGTGGGCAAACCCCTCTGCTGTTTCTGTTTTACAGGTGCCTACGTCGGGCCAAGGACACGTGGTGTCACGCAAGGAAGGTGGCAGAGGCAAGATGGCAACGGACATTGGAGCGACGGCTCGGGGGATACAAGGTAAAGGAGAATGGTGGGTGCCATGGGAGGCCAAGAAGGCTCCAGGGTGCGCAACCCGATATAAGTCAGTAGGGGTAGGGAAGGACTCAGTGCACCCTCGCGTGGAGACAGGTAGCAACGTTGTGAGCGGAGCAGGTAAAGGGTCTGATACAGTAGAGGCAACAAAGGAGGGGGGTGAGGACAGAGGGGGGGAGGGTAGCAAGGAGGATGAGGACAAAGCTTTGGCCGGACACAAGAAGAGGTTACCTTACATGGGTCTTGCGATGCCTTTAGGGTCTCATGTGGCTGAAAAGACAAAGGCAAGAATTTGGAAGTACGAGTATGTCGATGTTTTCAAGCTCTTGCACAGGGATATACAGGCAAAAGAGGGCTCAAAGGAGGAAGAATGGGAATTGGCACGGAGGCCCAGATTTCCGATTACCATGGACAACTGGACTTCGGCTTTTCTCATTTATGCCAGTATATATTGTGAGAGATACTTTGACAGGTCAATAGCCATGTTTAAATACATGGACATAATCAGGAAAGCTCAACTACATTTTGGGGGGTATGCCTGGTTAAATTACGATGACGAGTTCCGAGCCAGAGTTAGCATTAACCCGGAGAAGCCGTGGGGAGATGTGGACTCCGAGTTATGGATGCAATGGATGGCATTGTCGCATTCGGCGGCATCGAAACATACTGCTCGTGGGCTCCCAGTAGTGTACAAGCCTTTTCAGCAGCGTCCCGCTCAGGGAGGGGGGGGAGTACCTCAGAGAACACAGGGAGTTACATCGGGAGCCTGCTGGAATTTCAACAAGGGATTCTGCTCTAGGCACCCTTGTAGGTTTAAGCACGAGTGTTCCAAATGTGGGGGAAAGCACCCAGTCACGCAGTGTTTCGCACTCAATAGTCCCGCAGAGCAGTGGAGAGCGGCAAGGGGTAGAGGGAGCCAGGGTGCTACTACACCAAAGGGCACCTACTCCAATTAGGATTGAGGCATTATTGCACTGGCTGCGCCTGTACCCCGACACGGACACAGCGCGTAAATTGGAGTGGGGTTTTAGATAGGGTTTTCGAGTGGGTTACCAGGGTCCGCGGCAGAAGAGATGGGCAGAGAACCTGCAGTTGGCAAAAGCCCTGCCGGAGGTAGTGTCAGAGAAAGTGCAGAAGGTGGTTTGGGAAGGCAGGATTGCGGGCCCCTTTTATGGGTGGCCATTGGAGAACCTAATGATTTCACATTTGGGAGTTGTGCCAAAAAAGAGCAAAGGGTAGTTTAGGCTGATACACCATTTGTCTTGGCCCGAAGGGGAGTCGGTGAATGACTTCATTGCACCAGAAGAAAGCAAGTTGGTATAGGCCACAGTGGATGATGCCATCCAGATCATCCGGGGGTGTGGAAGACAAGCAGAAATGGCCAAATGTGACATCAAAGCAGCTTTTCAGTTGCTCCCGATCCACCCAGAGGATTTCTCCTTGCTAGGAATGCAAATGGGGGGGGGCGATATATGTGGATAGAGTCCTTCCTATGGGGTGTGCAATTTCGTGTGCCCTTTTCGAAGCTTTCAGTACTTTCTTGCAGTGGGATTTTGTACAACGGAGTGGGCACCGGACGGTGTCACACTACCTGGATGATTTCCTTTTTGCGGGAACAGCGCAGACAGGCTCTTGTGACAGGGCTCTTAGTTTGTTCGAACAGATGGCTCAGGATCTCGGTGTACCTCTGGCGCAAGAGAAAACGGAGGGACCCAGTTGTGTGTTGATATTCTTGGGGATTAAATTAGACACAACGGTCTTCATGGCTTGTTTGCCGGCGGAAAAAGTGGGGGAGATGCTGTCTTTCTCAAAGGAGGTCAGGCAAGGGGCAAGGCGAAAAATCGAACATCGAGTGGCACAACAACTGCTGGGTTACCTAAATTTTGCATGTCACGTTGTCCGTGGCGGCAGAACTTTTTGCAGGCACATGGAGTTAGCTATGTCAGGGGCATCGCTCCCGCATCACAGGATAAGGTTGACGGTTGGTCTGCGTGAGGACATCAGGATTTGGGAAATCTTTCTGACACAATTTAATGGGGTCTCCATGGCTTTCCGAGAGGAGGATACAGTGTGGGAGGTACAGATCTTTTTGGATGCTGCCGGGGCAGTTGGTTTTGGTATTTTCTGGGATGGGCGCTGGTGTGCGTAGTCATGGCCTGTGCAATGGCTCAGTCAAGGTAGGAGCATTGCTTTTTTGGAGTTTTTTCCGCTGCTGGTGGCACTGGCAGTTTGGGGCACTGAATTGGCAAACAGGACAGTGATTTTTCATGTGGATAATTCGACAGTGGTGGATTTGGTCAACAACCAGAAAGCAAGAGATGTGAGAGTACTAAAATTGCTTAGAATCTTTATGTTGCGTTGTTTGACTCTGAACATACTATTTAAGGCAGCACACATCCCTGGGGTAAACAACTCCATCGCAGATTCTTTGTCTCGTTTGCAGTGGCAACGTTTCCGACAGTTGGCACCCGGCGCGGACGAAGTCAAGACAGCAGTTCCGGCTGACATTTGGGAGTGGGGGCATGATGGTCAGTGAGAGGTCACTGGCAGAATCCACTCTTAGGAGTTACCGCCTGGCGTGGTTGGAGTTTCAGGATTTTGAAGTGTATGAGGGGTAATTTTGGAGCCAGGAACAGGGAGTATTGGAGGCGCGAGTCATGCGTTTTGTTTTGTTTTTGATTCACAAAGGTTTATCGGCCGCTACGATTGGGGGCAAGGTGGCGGGAGTGTCCTTTTACAGGAGGTTGTTTTTTGGTTAGGATCCAGCTAAGAATGATATTCTGGGGAAAATGTTGAAGGGTTGGGGGAGAGGTCGAGCTAGCTCTGTTTCGGTTCGGGAAGCTATTACTTTCGAATTGCTGTTGGAAAATCTGCATGTTTTGCCAGTGTGTTGTTTTAATGCACATGAAGTTGCACTATTCAGGTTATGTATGATATGGATGTTTTTGGGGGCTTTCTGAGTGTCCGAATTGTTGGGGGTGGGCACAGCATGCAGGATGAGAAGAGGTGAGTTGCGGCGCACAGGAGGCAGATTGGGCATATGGCTGAGGCGCTCAAAAACAGATTAGTTGGGCAGGGGCAAGTGGATTTGGCTGGAAGCAGGGGGAATTTTGGAAGCTTGCCCAGTGCGAGAATGGGACAAGTTTGTTGCATGCTGCGAGTCGCAAGGAGAGTGGGTTTTTCAGCACAGGAATGGCATTAAGGTTACAGATTTTGAGTTGCTGTGTGTTTTGAGGATGGTGTTGAGGCGACTGGGAAGGCAGGAGTGTAATTTTGGCACACACTCTTAGAATTGGGGCAGCGACTGAGGCAGCTAGGTTAGGTTGGGACTGGGATAAGATCAGACGCATTGGACGATGGCGATCAAGGTGCTGTGAACTCTATGTTAGAACCTAGTTAGTTCAGGGAAGAGTGTTTTTTTTTTAGAATGCTGGGGGGCAGTGAACAGGAGGAAAAGGGGGTACGTGCAAGACGGCTAAGGCTTTTTCTCGTTTCAGGTTGTGTGAAGGGTCCGGAAATTATGAAGTCAATCACGTGGCTGGTGGGACATTCTTTCATACACTGGGCGATCAAGTGTGCGGAAAAACAGATCTACGGACAGTCTTTGGGACTACCGAGTAGCCGGCACGAAGTGCTGTGGTGGGGGAAGAGCGGCATGAGGTGGGGTAATCTGCTTCCTTTTATCACTTCCTTGTTGCCGACTTGGGGATTTCCGGATATGATGGTGATACACCTCGGGGAAAATGATTTGGTATGTCTCTCTGGGCTCACCCTACTGCAACACATGCAGCGAGATCTGGTCATGATGAGGCGCAACATGCATGGAACTTGCTTGGTGTGGACAGAGTTTGTGCAAAGAAGTATATGGCGAGGGGCATTGAAGCATGGGGTAATTGAGAAGGCGAGGAGGAAGCTAAATAGGGCCATGTCAACCAATGGTAAACAGGGGGCTGATTCAACGCCCACTCTAGGTATTGACATTATTCACGATAGGTCATTAACAAAAAACAGCTAAAAGCTACTATAAGCAAGAACTAAAATGTTTGAGGCACGATTTAAAAAGAGGAACCCCTTTGTACAAGGCATGTGCTACTTTCTCTCACCTTTGCCAGTGGACGTGAGTGGTTTGTGTTTCATGGCCTCTTTGTATCTTGGAATGATTCATCTGGAATGGATGGAATCGAACACTGATAGTCATACAGCATATACTTTCCATGAGCAGTGATTTCCATCGCGGCTGGTGCCAGAATTCTATGCATCTTCGTGAAAAGTGTGCCATGCCGTATGTATTGATTTGGCACAGGTTATAAATCACGATGCCTAGGGAGCAGATGTTGGAATGGCATGCCAAGCTCATGCATATTCAAGTGACCAGATTGTTCTGATTGCTATGGGGCACAGGCATAGACCGCGACCTCTCCGGGACAGCAGCTCCCAATAGACCCTTGCATATTTCATCGCATGGGTTGCTCCAGAGAACACTGATCTGTATTTTGTTCACGCTTTGACTATATTTTCTTATTCGCAGGATGCTTAGAAGAGAGACATTTATATGACTCACTAGGCTGTAATTTCTCCCTCTTCAAGTTCACATTTCCGAGAAGATTTAGAAGTGTAAGCAGTGTTTTTAACGTAATCCGTATGACCACGTACAGCACCACTTCTTTTAGTTTTGTGATTTATTCTTGTTATCTGGTTAGTTGAGAGGCTGATTTACCATTATTTCTGTATTTTGGTGCACACAAGTACAATGATTTGCCTGCATCTAAGTAAATCACCACACACCAGAGCTTATTGTTTCGTTTGACGAGGTCAGGAGCATCAAAGGGACAAAACTCAGACATCTGTTCACAGTGGATTTGTAAGCAGAAAGATAGAAAGAAAGAAAAAAGAAAGAAAGAACCAAAGAAAGAATGAAAATAAAGGAGGATGGAAGCAAGAAAATAAGGGAAGAAGGAAGGGCGGAAGGAAAGAGGGAGGGATGGCAGATTAACTCCGATTAGAACATGTGCACCGCAGGCTACACACTCAATTCTCTTCAGTTGGTGTGTTAATCTGACAGTCTTATCTTCCTTTCTTTGGATCGGAACACAGTATGTTTTATCCAGATCTCAGCGACAGAAGCATTAACCTACTGAGCTACCCTAACAATACCCAAAATTATGAACTATGGGTTGTAGACAGATCTCCTCAGTGTCTCAGCAGCTCCACACCACAATTATTAGGAACCGAACCCGTGACCTTCATGTTACACACAGTTTAGTACAGTGAATTCTCAACTCACCGAACTATCTACCCAGTGTACGTAACCTCTTTCCATACATCACTGCACATTTCAGTAGAAATGTATACAATTGCTTGCGGTACTTAGAAAAAATAGACCGAATTTGTATGACACTAGTTTGTAAACTGTACAACCTTGAGGAAGCTAATACGGACTCGGTCATTTTTTGCTGGCTCGATTACTCGTAGCCTAAAGTTTTCTCCTACTCACATCCAACAGGAACCTTTCCAAGCATTGACTCGAATAGAAGCATGTTTCCCAGGGTAGTTTATTAAAGTCACTTCTGGCTTGTACTTCAAAGACAAGTGCAGGAGCCACACCCCTTTCTCCCGCTGTGTGCAACCCCACAACAATCCTTTTATGAACAGAGTCTATCGATGATATGACCGACTGCAGAGGAGTTTGCATCATGGGGCAAAGAAAGGGACAAAACCACAAGTCTTCATGAAAGAGTCACTATGAAGACAACTATGTCTTTCTATCCGTTCTGGCTCTGTACCAGTCCCCAAAATTGATATAAACATTTAATAAGGTAAACAGGGAGGAGAAAGAACAGAAAATATCAGCCATTGTCTTTAAATTAACTCATGGAGCAGAAGAACCACAATCTGTCACCCAATGCCTTTATGTGAGCTCAAGAAGGAGAAAAGGGGCCACCTATCAGCAAACGCCTTTATGGGAATTCATAAAGGAGAATCGGTCCCAATGTCTTTAGGTGGATAAAACAGGAGAAAATGTGCCATAGGGCAACCAATGCTTTTAGATGAATTGAAGAAGGAAAAGAAAATGCCATCCGTCAACTAATGTCTTCAGATGATTTCCTTCCTTAAGACTTGTTGCCCGAAATATGCATCACAATGCCAGATGCATCAGAAGTGCAATTATTGCAAAATGAACACAGGATAGCTCCAGTAACCACCTTCTAAATGTATGTGGAGCATCCACTTCCAAGAACGCCAACCAAGCTGCCCTGGTTCTCACAGAGAGTGCAATGATGTCTGTGCTAGGATTAAAAATACAAGCTATCAGATTTAATAGTGGCTTTCGGGGTGGCCATCCCTGCATCTACAAAAGTGATGAAGACATTGTTGGAGAAAGAGACACTCTTACTCGGTCCTGAGAGATATACAGGCACTCCCAACATCAATGTGAATCGCAAACTCAGGCAAGAAGGCAGGGTACGGAACCGCATTGTCCCAATGTAAATCAATGTGCAGTTCTTAAACGCAGAGGGCCTAAGATGTCTTGCACTGGTTAACGTGGAAAGGAATAGCGTCTTCAAGGAGAGTTGTTTAATCTTGAAAAACACCATGGGCTCAAGTGGCTAAAAGATCTGATGAGGGAGTACAAGTTAAAATCAGTATGGCTGCGAGTTTTCTAACCGTGGAGGAAATATTTGATGGAGATCCGTTAGATGCAGCCTGATGGCCTCCATTGAGGAAGAAAAATACATGTTACCACTAAATAAGTACTGCAGTTGTTGGTTTAGGATCCTAATCCAGCCAGGTATTTAGAAAAAAAGACAACGTGTTAACCTCAATGATAGAATCTCAGTCAATTGCTCCTGTATTGAGGTCATTTCATTAATTTACTGGTAGCCACTAGACCAACAGATTGCCTGAGGAGATGTCTAAATTTGCAAAGGTAAGTTCCTCAAAAACCATGAGCTGAGGGATGGTTGGTAGGGAGGAAGGATTCTCTCACTGTCACTAGTGCAGGAGCTCTCATTACAAGGTTAGGCTTGTCCCACTAGAATAGCCCAGCACCCTTGTCTCTTCATAAATTCTGGGGTACTGTTGGAATGGTATAGGCCTCCTGGCATGGATAGAAAAAAAACTCCACCCAGTCAAACACAAGACCATCCACTAAGGACTTGTTGCTTCTGCACTTGCAGTTATTGGTGTTTGGTTGTGTCCACTTTGGCGTGACCACCAAGCACTAGGTATAGAGTCAAAAGCTGCATCATTAGGTTCCCACTCACTGGGGCATGGGCACAAGTGTTCACACTAGCCTCCCTCAGACTGAGGGACCCTGAAATGTGGGACAAAATAGAAACATCCTGTGAAGTAGCATCTATTCTAACATTTCCATTGCCTTTCAGCAGAGTTAAGCTCGGTGTGTGTGTCTTCCGGCATTCTGGTGTAAAATAGGCCTATGTATGGTATTGCCAACGTGAAACCAGATGAATTTGGACATAGTCACTATAAATTATTTTAGAGCTTTCCCTATATATCAGCATTAGAATCTTAGTGCAAACTGAAAATCAAGATTAGTACTTAGTGGGGGCTCTGTGGTTTGTTCCCATGAAGGTACACAGGTTAATGGAATACAGAGCGTTGTAAATGAAATGCAATCTCTCAACCTAATGCACATGTCAGGGCCCAAAGCAGACACTGGCCTTTCACCTTGATCTATTGCTGCTGAAAGAATACCGAAAGGCAAAGGAAGCGAGTGACTTACAATCCCTTTAGCATGGCATTTCATGGGGAGACATCTTCCAGACAGAAACGGCTGGAGCGATATTTGGGCATTCCTGTGAATTCACAGGAGAAAGGTTTATCTGTCCCTGCCAGGACAGAAAACCCATCGTAAACGGAAACATACCACGATAAATGCAAGAAACTCTGAGTGGTAGTTGTGGGGCACTAAAATACATTTGAGGCACTTTTTTTTATCTGTGTCCACGGCCCCTTAAGGAAATGAAGCGAAAATAAAGTTCCTGGTGAAAACTGGCATCGTGGCTACTAGAAGCACAATGATACTCCTCTTGGGTGGTAAAATTAAGCAAGTCACAAATGTGAGGACACGATGCCTAAAAGAAACCTGAAAAGAAAAGCAGGGACCTAGAGAGGGCAGACATTTCAAGTTCAGCCTTGCCAAAATCTAGCTGGTTAAGCAGCACATTTTAGGAAAGTGGCTGGGGTGCTCCAACACTAACCCTTTGAAAGAAAATGCATTTCCAGCAATCAGGCACTAACAAGATTTTCATCTTCTTTCAAGATGAAGAAAGGAGTACAATGAAGGGACTGAGTGCCTCATGCTAAGAGCTCCAATTTTGCTGCAAAAATAATTCACTAAGTTTCCTATGTGTACACATTTTCCTACATTTATATTATCTTGTTTTCTGATTGGGAGCTAACCAGTGCTTAATTTGTGCTTGTTGAAACCGGTGCTAAGCACCGGCACTTATTTTTGAGGGCCTGCGCTTATTGTTCTGCCTCAAGCATTTACAGCGAGAAAAAGACACATTTGGGAAAGATGGAGGAAGAAACACGAAAAAGCGTCACAGTGGGAGAAAGGAGAACTCTGCAAGAGTGAGCTGAAGTGGCAGAAAGCGGCTTTAAATGGATTGAAGAGGCCTGAGATGGCTTCGGGATTACGCTGCCTCAGTGTAGGAAGTTGGCTCTGTGTGCACTATTTCAAAGTAAGAAATAGTATGCACAGAGTCCAAGGGTTCCCCTTAGAGGTAAGATAGTGGCAAAAAGAGATAATACTAATGCTCTATTTTGTGGTAGTGTGGTCGAGCAGTAGGCTTATCAAAGAGTAGTGTTAAGCATTTGTTGTACACACACAGGCAATAAATGAGGAATACACACTCAAAGACAATCCCAGGCCAATAGGTTTTTGTATAGAAAAATATATTTTCTTAGTTTATTTTAAGAACCACAGGTTCAAATTTTACATGTAATACTTTAAATGAAAGGTATTGCAGGTAGGTACTTTAGGAATTTTGAGTAATCAAAATAGCATACACAGTTTTCAAATAAATCACATATAGCTATTTTAAAACTAGACAGTGCAATTTTCAACAGTTCCTGGGGGGAGTAAGAGTTAGTTAGTTTTTGCAGGTAAGTAAACCACCTACGGGGTTCAAGTTTGGGTCCAAGGTAGCCCACCGTTGGGGGCTCAGAGCAACCCCAAAGTTACCACACCAGCAGCTCAGGGCCGGTCAGGTGCAGAGTTCAAAGTGGTGCTCAAAACGCATAGGCTTCAATGGAGAAGGGGTGCCCCGGTTCCAGTCTGCCAGCAGGTAAGTACCCGCGTCTTCGGAGGGCAGACCAGGGGGATTTTGTAGGGCACCGGGGGGGACACAAGTCAGCACAGAAAGTACACCCTCAGCAGCACAGGGGCGGCCGGGTGCAGTGTGCAAACATGCGTCGGGTTTCCAATGGAAATTAATGGGAGACCAAGGGGTCTCTTCAGCAATGCAGGCAGGCAAAGGGGGGGGGGGCTCCCTGGGGTAGCCACCACCTGGGCAAGGGAGAGGGCCTCCTGGGGGTCACTCCTGCACTGGAGTTCCGATCTTTCAGGTCCTGGGGGCTGCGGGTGCAGAGTCTTTACCAGGCGTCGGGATCTGGGAGTCAGGCAGTCGCGGTCAGGGGGAGCCTCGGGATTCCCTCTGCAGGCGTCGCTGTGGGGGCTAAGGGGGGTGGCGACTCACGGTCTCGCAGTCGCCGGGGAGTCCTCCCTGAAGTGTTGTTTCTCCACAAGTCGAGCCGGGGGCGTCGGATGCAGAGTAGCAAGTCTCACGCTTCCGGTGGGAGATGCAGTTGTTTTAAAGTTGCTCCTTTGGAAACAAAGTTGCAGTCTTGGGTAAACAGGGCCGCTGTCCTCGGGAGTTTCTTGGTCCTTCTAGAGCAGGGCAGTTCTCTGAGGTCTCAGAGGTCGCTGGTCCTGGGGAAAGCATCGCTGGAGCAGTGTCTTTAGAAGGGGGGAGACAGGCCTGTAGAGCTGGGGCCAAAGCAGTTGGTGTCTCTGTCTTCTCTGCAGGGTTTTTCAGCTTAGCAGTCCTCTTCTTCTTAGGTTGCAGAAATCTAGTTTCCTAGGTTCTGGGGAGCCCCTAAATACTGAATTTAGGGGTGTGTTTAGGTCTGGGAGGGCAGTAGCCAATGGCTACTGTCCTGGAGGGTGGGTACACCCTCTTTGTGCCTCCTCCCTGAGGGGAGGGGGGCACATCCCTATTCCTATTGGGGGAATCCTCTTTCTACAAGATGGAGGATTTCTAAAAGTCAGAGTCACCTCAGCTCAGGACACCTTAGGGGCTGTCCTGACTGGCCAGTGACTCCTCCTTGTTTTTCTCATTATCTCTCCTGGACTTGCCGTCAAAAGTGGGGCTGGGTCCAGGGGGCGGGCATCTCCACTAGCTGGAGTGCCCTGGGGCATTGTAACACGAAGCTTGAGCCTTTGAAGCTCACTGCTAGGTGTTACAGTTCCTGACGGGGGGAGGTGTGAAGCACCTCCACCCAGAGCAGGTTTTGTTTCTGTCCTCAGAGAGCACAAAGGCTCTCACCGCATGGGGTCAGAAACTCGTCTCTCAGCAGCAGGCTGGCACAGACCAGTCAGTCCTGCACTGAACAATTGGGTAAAATACAGGGGGCATCTCTAAGATGCCCTCTGTGTGCATTTTTTTAATAAATCCAACACTGGCATCAGTGTGGGTTTATTATTCTGAGAAGTTTGATACCAAACTTCCCAGTATTCAGTGTAGCCATTATGGAGCTGTGGAGTTCGTTTTTGACAGACTCCCAGCCCATATACTCTTATGGCTACCCTGCACTTACAATGTCTAAGGTTTTGCTTAGACACTGTAGGGGCATAGTGCTCATGCACCTATGCCCTCACCTGTGGTATAGTGCACCCTGCCTTAGGGCTGTAAGGCCTGTTAGAGGGGTGACTTACCTATGCCATAGGCAGTGAGAGGTTGGCATGGCACCCTGAGGGTCACTGAGGGGACTTAGTCATTTTCTCCCCACCAGCACACACAAGCTGGTAAGCAGTGTGTCTGTGCTGAGTGAGAGGTCCCTAGGGTGGCATAACACATGCTGCAGCCCTTAGAGACCTTCCCTGGCATCAGGGCCCTTGGTACCAGGGGTACCAGTTACAAGGGACTTACCTAGGTGCCAGGGTTGTGACAATTGTGGAAACAATGGTACATTTTAGGTGAAAGAACACTGGTGCTGGGGCCTGGTTAGCAGGGTCCCAGCACACTTCTCAGTCAAGTCAGCATCAGTATCAGGCAAAAAGTGTGGGGTAACTGCAACAGGGAGCCATTTCTTTACACTCAGTATTCCCTGTTAGCACATTTAATTGCAGAAGCCACATGTTTAAGTGGAGGGCTTTGAGCACTGGCACGTTTTTATTTACAAATTAAGAACTGGTGCTAACCATACACATACATTTGGCTAACCTGACTTAAGAAGAATAGCTTACTTTAGAGTACAATTAGCTCCTCTACTATCTTGCTAGCTAATTAGTGATTTCCTTTATCTGAGAGAGCTTAAAAAATGGCAGTGCTCTACCAGTTGTATGTGCTTTCCTCCTGTAGCAGTGAAAGTTTTCCTAAGAGGGGTGAGCTACGATAACAAGGCACATGGAAAGAAAAGGAGTGTTCAAGTTAAATTAAAAAATTAGCATCCGTGACTTTTCTTTTAATTCAGAGAATGTTAGCTGTAGAAGGAGACATACCCTCAGTATAATGAATCATGTCACTCTAATTTTGTAATAACTGGTTATTACCATGTTGAACAGTGCTCTGAGATGTCCACGCTAAAACAGCACCTCAATGTGCCATCATGTTTTCGGAACAAAGTGATGGCTCTTTCATACTTCATGTATTAGGGCTTAGCTACTGCTGTCAAAGACCTATTGTGAATGTTGTACTTGGCCCTTTGTGCAGGGTCATCTCCAAACCTTTTGCCTTTACCCTCCTGTTTTCTGAACCTATATTGTTGGTTTTTAGGACCCAATGCACTTTACTACTGCTTACCAGTGGGAAAGAGCTTGGGGTCTCTCCTTTAAATATGATGAAAATGGCTTACACCTATTTAGCAGATTTAATGTACTTTTAACACCCTAGTAAAGTGGTACCATATGTACCCAAGGTCTGCACATTAAATGCTACTAGTGGACCTACAGCACTGATTGTGCCTCCCACTTAAGTAGCCCTTTAAACATATCTCAGGACTGCCATTGCAGCCTGAGTGTGCATCTTAAACTGGTGGTTCAACTTGCCAAAATAAACCTTGGGATAGGCCGAGACCTTCATTTCTTATACATAAAAATCACTCCTAGGGCAGGCCCTAAACAGCTCACAGGGAAGGGTGCAGTGTATTTAAAAAGTTGGATATGTACTTCTAAAGTTTACATGTCCTGGTAGTGGAAACACTCTTAAATTAATTTTTCACTAATGCAAGGTCTACCCCTACCATAGGATAACATTGGATTACCATAATACATTTAATAAGTGATAACTTTCCATTGTGAGCAGGTAGGTCTATCAAGTTTGGGGTCCAAAGAATTGTAATTTGAAGCCCTCTTTAATGATAAAGTTGAATTTTAAGTCACAATTCTGAAAATGCCACTTTTAGAAAGCTGGCATTTTCTTATCCCAACCATTTGATGCTGGGGCTGTATCCTGGGTCACATGACAAGGAGTAGGTGACAGTTGGTAATTGTGTATTGCTCCCAGACAGTTATACATAAGGGGAATAGATTGGACAGGATGGACCATCTCTGACTTGATGAGGGGGCAGAGCTGTCACCTAATATACCTGCACATCACAAAGACTCAGCACACTCACAAAGGAGTTCACATGATTCTTTTGTGCCCAAGACAAGCTGGCGCCAAGGCAAGGAGGAAGGAAATTCCAAACACCTCTGCATGTGGAACCCTCTAGAAACTTCTACTTCAAAGCTGGCACCAAATATAAATATTGGACCCCCAGACCCAACTCTTCAGTACACCTCTGACCTGTGGAAGACTTGGAAGGACTGCTGTGCTGCTCTGCAAGGAGGACTGCTACTCTGCCACCCTGCTGCCTGAGTCAGAAGGACTGGACCTGCATCTTGAACTCTTGACTACCAGAGTGACTCCAAGGGCTAGTTGGATGGCCTCCTGATCAGAGCCTCAGGGACAGCAAAAGGCTCCAACCACCTATGGGCACTATTTTCACTCAAATCTTTATAATGGCATATCTCCAGTTCTACTGATTGGATTTTTGTTGTTTAGATGTCAGATAATTTCTTACATTTTACTCCATTGTTCTAAATTGGTGTGTTTTGTCTTGTGTTGTGTTTTCACTTTATTACTGTTTGAAGTGCTGAATAAATACTTTACACATTGCCTCTAAGTTAAGCCTGACTGCTTTTGTGCCAAGCTACAAGAGGATTAAGCACAGGTTAATTTGGGGTTTGCTTGTGTTTCACCCTGACAAGAATTGTTGTTGCTGTTTGAGTAGGGTTTCACCTCCATCAGCTACTAACCCAATTTCCTACAGCGAACAACACAATAATACATAGAATCGACTTTGGTTATATACCTTGCTCCTGTCTGGCTTTCTTGTCTAATTCAATTCACTGCTTTTGATTCAATGA
Organism: Pleurodeles waltl; assembly: GCF_031143425.1. Lineage (NCBI taxonomy): Eukaryota > Metazoa > Chordata > Amphibia > Caudata > Salamandridae > Pleurodeles > Pleurodeles waltl. The sequence continues at coordinate 621,391,585 of NC_090438.1, read as the reverse complement.
CCTTTCTCTATATTCTTGAGTTTGTGCCACCTCTTGAGATTGCCTGTTTTAATAACTTTTATTTTGGATGTGTATTATTCTTCTGCTGCTGACAGGTGAGAACCATTTTTGCAATTACCTTTTAGCACTCCATAGGAGTAAACCGCTTTTGTCAGTCTCTCTCCCATCTACTCACTAGAAAGCTCCCCCTCTGCACTCTCCTGTTTCTCCATCTCTGCTTACCTCTCCACTCCCACTACATTTTTTTATTTATTTTCTTGATCATTTTTTCATAATTGCTTGCACAAGGGTCCTGTATCTGCACACTGCTGGCACAGCAGTCGCTTTTCCATCAATTGCTCCAAGCCCCACCCCACATCAACCTTTCACTCCTGCTTTAATTTCTTAAATTTTTTAATATTTTTGAGGGCTTGGAAGTGTCCTTTTCTACCAGGCCACTTGCGTTTTTTTCCTTTAGCATTATCTTGCATTCTTTTTTAGTTTTTATTTTAGCAAATATAGAAAATGACCATGACCATGAGCCACCCTAAGAAGTTAAATTAAAATGCCAAATTTGCTATTGTGTCACCACAATGATTTCATTGCTAAAAATCAAACAAAAATTGCTGCTGCGCATGTCTGAGCAAAATAGGCAGTCATTATTGTATGCTTTTTATTTAAAGCATAAAAATGTATTTTCAAGAGAAAATTAATTCAGTGATTGCTGCAGCACCGATGGGTACACGTAATATTGACAAAGCCAACAGGTTTCAGGGTCAAGACCTAATGGCTCTAGACAAGCTGTGCCATGGCTCCTCAGCACAGTATTATATGGAGCAAAGACTGATGGAGTACAGAAATAATTGGATCAGTTGCCTCATGCCAGACTGAAACATCAACAAGATGTTGGTGCACCAACAACAACAAAAGTACGTCTTTAATTAACAAACCAAATCAAGGTTTTCTGTGCAGGCCTTAAATTATGAAATCAGTAAAACAATGAAACATAATTAAAAATAGAAACATATTTTAATGGTCATTAAAATTGCCAGGCAAAAACATTTCACATCCTTACATTTAAGAATCATCTCACTATCGGCTCCGACATGCTCAACCAGGTTCAATATGTCATATTATTCGAGAAAGAGTTAACAGCACACAATTGCTTTTAACAATCTAATTTAGAAAGCACAATGTCCCATGCGCTAATTACAATATAGTGGTGTATAACTATTTGTGTTGAAAGCCCTAATTATTTTCACCCGAAATCTGAAAAAAATGGGACAAACATAACCTGTTTTTAAATTTGTTTTCCATGAGTTATTGTGGAATTGTGTGTCATCTATGAACTCATGTGTGAGGTTATGAGCAGTGATGGGGGAGCTATGTTGGTGAAGCTACCCATAGGTGGTGAATTTCAGGGAGTTTCAGGTTTTTAGATTGTAATACTGTTTAAGTGCATGGAAATGTACATGAGAAATGTTCTGCAAAAATTCATGTTACAATGGCTTTACTCATGAAATAACTCTGCTAATAGCCAAATTAATCTTGAACGAGATAATAACTCTGCATGAATGTAACCACTGGCTGTGGTAGATACGTTTCTTTAGTACAAATATATATGGAAAATAACATGGCATATATCTAGATAGACTGAGGCGGTCATTCTGACACTGGCGGTCAAAGACCGCCAGGGCGGAGGACCGCGGGAGCACCGCCGACAGGCCGGCGGTGCTCCAATGGGGATTCCGACTGCGGCGGTAAAGCCGCGGTCGGACCGGCACCACTGGCGGGCTCCCGCCAGTGTACCGCCACCCCATTGAATCCTCCACGGCGGCGCAGCTTGCTGCACCGCCGCGGGGATTCTGACCCCCCCTACCGCCATCCAGATCCCGGCGGTCCGACCGCCGGGATCCGGATGGCGGTAGGGGGGGTCGCGGGGCCCCTGGGGGCCCCTGCAGTGCCCATGCCACTGGCATGGGCATTGCAGGGGCCCCCGTAAGAGGGCCCCTACATGTATTTCACTGTCTGCTGCGCAGACAGTGAAATACGCGACGGGTGCAACTGCGCCCGTCGCACAGCTTCCACTCTGCCGGCTCGATTCCGAGCCGGCTTCATCGTGGAAGCCTCTTTCCCGCGGGGCTGGCGGGCGGTCTGAAGGCGACCGCCCGCCAGCCCAGCGGGAAAGTCAGAATTACCGCCGCGGTCTTTCGACCGCGGAACGGTAACCTGACGGCGGGACTTTGGCGGGCGGCCTCCGCCGCCCGCCAAGGTCAGAATGACCGCCTGAGTGTGATGTGCTAATCATGCCCAAGTTGACTGAGGGGAGGGGTATCAGGACCCAACCAAGCCTTTGCCTAGCATGAACAATGGCCCGCCCTGCACTAAACAACGGTAACAAATAGCAATTTACGCTCTCAGAGTCTGAAAAAAAATATATATATCTACACATACATGAATACATTGTAGAAGTGACAATAGTATCTCTGTAGTTATAGTTAAGTCAGACTTTCTAGTGACAACACATTGTTATCTTATGTTGTTATCTTATCGTTTGGCATCATTTGATTTCCCCCACAAAAAGCGCCTCCACTTTATGTCATTCATGGCAAGATTCAATCACATCCATCAATTGGGGCCTAAAAATAGGAGAATCTCCAAAGTGGCATTTCACATTTCGAGTCCCATATAATTGTTTGCCTGTCGATAAAGAACAAATGGCTGAACGGAATTAGACTAAACTTTGCATGTTACTAGAAAGTCACTCAAAGTAGTGGCATTACTTTTTCTGGTGTAATTCCAATCAGTAGTTTCCAAGAAATTAGCATTTCAAAAGTAATCCTGCCTGCAAATGATGGATTGATACTTTAGCAATATCTGGACCATTAACATCGATTCACCAAATGTCCCCGGTAGCGGAAGTCACATCACATAGCCTTTGCCCTTAATGACATATCAGGAAGTGACATTAGAAGGCAAATGACACTTTTCCCTGATGTATTCCAGCACATGATATCACATTTCCTTAATCCTGATGACAGCACAGTAACTGGTGTCACTAAAGTGTCATAATAACTTCATGAGTAACATAACACAGACAAATGTATATTTAAGATAACACCTATATCATGGCACTGACTTATTCAATGAAAGTTCTGGGCATAATACTTGCCCTGAATTGTAGTGAGCAGATGACATGAGTAAACCTGACTTCTAAGGCGTTTCACTTTCCTAAAAAAATAAATAAAAGAACGGGACATAATAGTGCTTTTAAAGCACATGTTTTCCACATAAACTTACTATAGTGCCACAGGCTTTGAAAGAATACTCATTAAATATTCAACTCCTTCCATGAGGTGTAAAGGCATTGAAACCCGGAGCACCCCAGGTGCTGACCCTATGTTTTTAAAATGTGCTATGGGTGCCCTCGAATGTCAAAAAATACTTTCATTGTGCCAGGGCACACATTTTGTCATGGGTGCTCCAATATGCAAGTGCAAGAATTTTCCCATTTATGATGTCCATATGCCATAGGTGACCATTATTTAAAAAATCCCTCTGTATGCCAGGGTCAGAATTTTGTCATGGCTGCAGCCCTCCCATATGTCTGGTTGTCCACCTTTATGTCACACGTAACCTCCAATGTGCTAGTAGTATCATTTTGCCGTAGCTGACCCATAAGTAATAATTAACTCTAGTATGCCAGCACAAGTATTTTACCGTGGGTGCCCATTATGCCAACAATTACTGCCAGTGCCAGTATTTTGTCACAGGTGTCTGTCATTATCACTCACATTCGCTTACTCTCCAACACTCTTATGCACTGATTCATTCTTACTTGCAGTCACCCTTAATCTCACTCACTCATTGTCACTCACTCTGACTCACTCATACTAAATGGCACTCAGTCTCACACATTGTCATTCACTACCTGTCACTGACTTTGCAGTTGGATTTGCGATTATGCCATACTTTGATTGGCTAGCCATTACCAGAAAAAAAATCTGTTGTGACCACTATTACCCAACACAGTTCACTGAGCACCATGCTGGTATCAAAAATAGCATGAGGGAGCTGGGTGGGCTTGCCCTTACCCCAAGAATATGTAGGGGGGGCCCCAAAGGGATTACCTGGCAATAACATATTTATAGAAACCATTACTTTTATAGCGGAATGTGCTAATCTAAAGCCTGATTCATGAATCCTAGACACTCTGTGAGTGTCTCTGGGGCCTCAGGTTTCACATATTAAATAACATCGTATTTACTTCACTACTACTGTGCTTAGTGAGTGGCCATGCATGTGGATGGGAGTTGGCTGACCGAGAGGGCCTGGCCCAGTGACCAAACCCTGATGCAAATGGTCGCATTTGGTGCCCGAGTTATGGTTTGAATGGCTGTTGGGCAAGTTGTGGATTGTGATCCTAACAAAAACTTGTCAACTTCAGTGGTTTTCTGGTTTTATTTTGTAACTATAACTGCAATTTAACTGCATTTTCTGAGAAGGTGTAAGGTATTTTAAAACGTATGCTAAGCTTATCTATCTATCTATCTATCTATCTATCTATCTATCTATCTATCTATCTATCTCTTTCAGTGAAATTATAAACATGCACACACATACCAGCATACACACATATATGAAGAATACATAATTGTAACTGGGTAATGTTGGCCTATATTGTCATGCAGGGGTTCCAGTGACATTTAGAAACCACAAGGCTGAAGGCAGGGTGGTTATTAAATGCCACCTGAACCCTGAGATGGCAATACCACACATATTACTCGTGTATTTTCTATATTACTTGATTAATTAATTAATTTTAGTATTAGAAAAATGTGAGCATTTGACTGACAGCCATTTAGCATTCATTGTTTTCCAGATACTGCAGATATGTCTGTCAATGTTTTGAGAAATGTGTGTTTTTGTTGGACATAATGTGCGCATATTTAAAATGTGCTCTATGCAGCAATGTGTATCATTAAAAGTCAAATTACTAATGTAAAGCACATTGCAAGGAAATTAAAACCGCATTCTAAAATGTATTTTTATTTTGCAGTACACTGACACCAGTGTAAGTTCAACACAACATATAAAAAGATTAAAATGAAATGGCAATAGTGAACAGAGTAGCTTTTTCCTGACAGGGTTCTGCATTTACACAATGTTTATTTTCACACAATTGGAAGGATTGATTGGTAGATGCTTGAATCAAAGATGAGCCTGCAAGGGTGACATTGGCATGTGTGCTGATTATTGCTCTAAGTGCAGAACTGTCATTGGTAAAAAAAATGTTTTAACCAGCACTACAAAAAAAAATAAAACATTGGGCCTCATTACGACTTCAGCGGTCCTTTCAAAGGACTGCTGAAGTCATTCCAGGCAAAAGACCGTCAGTACAGGAGGTCTTTTGCCCACCATATTAGAGTGTTTCGCTGGGCCAGCTGGCCCAGCGGAACACTCACCATAACATTGACGCCGGCTCGTAATTGAGCCGGCGACAATGTAGTGGTGCGTCAGGAGCGACAGCACCTGTCGCGCATTTCACAGCCCGTAATTCGGGCAGTGAAATGCGTGATGGGGCTGTGCATGGGGGCCCCTGCACTGCCTATGCCAAGAGCATGGGCAGTGCAGGGGCCCCTAGGGCCAGCCAGGGGCCCCCGACACCTCCATTCTGCCAGCCTTTCCATGGCAGTGTTTACCACCATGGAAAGGCTGGCAGATGGGGACTCGTAATCCACAGGCAGTGCTGCTTGCAACGCTGCCCTGGCAGATTACAACTGCCGGGACCGCCAGGCTGCAGGCTGGCTGCAGCCTGGCAGTGTCGGTGGTTTGAACGTGGCAGGCCGACCGCCCTGTCGGCGGCAGTCCGACTGCCATCACGAGGCTGGCGGTAACTATAGACAAACTCTGTAAGCTGCGCATCTTTATTTCCAGAATGTTACTGCACAATTTTGAGGCATTACAAATTACTGAATAATATGTAATGTAAGGGCTCTCATTTAGAGGTGGTGTATCTCATACTGGTGTTGTAAGCATGACTAAGGTCATATGCCATAGTCCCATCTCAGGAATGTGTGTAGTGTATTCTACAAAAAAAATGGATCATTTTCTATAGTGCCTGGGAGAAGAAGTCTATATAGTGGCAAATGCTTACCTATCAACCTCTTGACTTAAAATTGAAGGTCATGTGAAGTCTTTAACAGTCAGACTAAATGAAACTTGCCCACAGCTGTAGCATTTTTAATGACTTTAGGTCCACATACACTATAGGATGTTGTCACAGTGATTGTACAAATGCAATTTAATCAATGATGCTGTTTATCATGTTATGAGTGATGTAATAAGCAAGGTCTTAAGAAGTGCATGGTGAGCATAAGTTTTAGTTAACTCATTAAACCATAAATGGTGAATTTCAGAGGTTTTGTTTTTTTAAACACTAGCTTTTACCTTATTTTAACACCTAACTATAACATCACTTTAATCTGAAATACAAAAGCAGTCTCCCGGGCTTGCCTTGAAATAGGAGGGGGGCGCACTAGGCCCCCCTCTCCTAGGGCTTATCAAAACCCCAGGAACCGCCTCCTCCCTGGGGCACTGTAGGTTATGGATGTAGGGAGTGCCCATGCAGCACCCCACTTCACGCCGGGGACCGCCACCTCCCCAAGGCAAAAGATGATAAATTAATGTGGGGGTGGGGGGCCTGCCCCACCCGCTCAGATCACCGGGAAACGCGACCTACCCGGGGCATTACACGTTTTTCAGTCCCAGGTCAAAACTTCTTAAATTAATGCAGGGGCCCGAGTAGGCCCCCACAGCCCCAGGTATCACCACCTCCCTAGGACTTAAATTAAATAATGTAGGGGGTCCATCACAAAATCCTCGGCCCAGGGACTGCCACTTCCCAGGGGCAATTCATACAATTTATGGGGTGGCTACCCTCACCCCGGGTACCACCACTTCTCCAGGGCAAATCTATTTAAGTTAATGCAGGGGGCTGCGTGGCCCACCGAAGCCCCAGGATCCGTCACCTCCCTGGGGCAATCAATAAAATAAATGGGGAGGCTGCACAGCCCCCTGCACCCTGGGGACTACCATCTCCACAGGGCACAAGTAACATAAAAGAGGGGGTCCCGCCGAGGACCCTCAGCCATGGACACCACCAGCTCCCTGGGTCCATATTCAAACAATGGAAGGGGCCATGCTGCTCCCTTCACAGAGTCATAGATAGCCCAGGGGCCCCTCACCACGCCCCCCACCGGCTCCCACTACCTCCCAAGGTGCACACCATCGGGAGGTAGCAACTTGCTTTTGCTTGGCGGAAGCTGACAGCTCCCACCAAGCAAAAGCAAACATTACTGCGCTTTCAAACAGCTCCTGTCTGCAGAAAACTGAGTTTTCATCTGTTTCCCTGCATACAAATATGTGTGCAGGGAAAGAGATGAAAAAACTGTTGTTGCAAGCAGGGAGCTGCTGTATAAAGCAGCTCCCTGCTTGCAGGAGCAATGCCGGCTCCCACAGGAGTCGGCTAGGACTGCAGAGGCCTTGAGGCTCCCCCGTGGTCCCACAAAAATTAAAGAATATATATATATAAAAATATATATATATAGATATATATAGATATAATTTTAAAGGTGTAACGGCAGAGTTGCAGTTCAACATTGAAACTTATATGATGAAGATGCTCAAGGAACAATCATATTTCCAAAATTACATGCACACAAAGTCACTGGAGACATTTTTGTAATGTTTTTAAAGCAGCTGCAGTTTAGGAGATACCATTTACATTTACCCAATGAGGTAGACCTTACTAATTAGCCAATAGAAAGTACTCCAGTTGGGTAGACATTTTGCCCAAAACCGTGGCCTCTTCTTTGATAAATACGTGTGGCAGGATTCATTCTGGCAATGCAGGAGAACAAGCTTGCTTTTTTAAAAATTCATAGCGAAATTCACCAATATTCACAAACTTTGCTGCCAATATTTTTTTTTAAAAAGCTTGCTTGCCCTGCAGGCAAGACTAGGGGATAGCGTATTCCTACCCTGCCCTCTCTTCTTTTTTTGGGGGGGACTCAGCTGAAGACAAGTTCCAAAATACCTGCCAACATTTCCTGGTTGAGATGTTGGCAGACAATCAAATCTCAGTGCGAGATTGGGGATATTTGTGCAGTATTTGTGCTTTTAGATATGCAAATTTGGAGTTCCTTTAATATTTAAAAAACTACTGAACAGATTTACACCAAATAACAAAAAGCGCAATATACGGACCCAAAAACACATTTCTGCCAAATTTAGTGTAATTCCATCCAGCTGTTCGTGCTGCAGGCGTGTGTAAATAGTCTATGGGAATAACATTAAAACACACTTTTTGACCCCCTCTTTTTCTCATCCCTGCTTGACGGATCACCCCGAAACTTTCCATGCACAACAAAACCCAACTTGATATTTATTTTGGAAAATTTCAAATATATATTGTAGAGTAGCAGTAGCCACTCTGTCTTTGTAGTTAGGATTCTTAGAGATTGGAATTCCTCCGATTTTTGCTTGGTAATGTTTGCCACTGTTTGACGAATTTACACAAAACTTTGTAGATCAATTTTTTTTCCTACATTGGCAGATGATGCAAAAGTTTGTGGTGAGTAGTTAAGGGGGTGTAAAGAAAAAAGGGGGTCCCTAAACACATTTTTCTACAGATGTATTTTACATATAATTTTTCATCAGACATAGCACCAAAATAAGTAGTCGGAATTTCATAAAAACTGGCAGGAATATAGATTATGGGGTAGAAAAAATCCTTTCTAGTAGTAGGTGTAATTTGGTTAAATAGTTTTAAAATTATAAGGCATAAAAATTCAGTGATATATTCAGCTGTGGTATATTGCTGTAATTTCATGCTATACTACAGTACATGCCGATGACAAAGCAGTATATGATTAGGTAAAGGCAGCCATGCAGTTTAGTCCACACTTAGGGCCTGATTGCGAGTCTGACAGTCAGAACACCAGACTTATGGCGGCGGTCAGAATGCCGCGGTTGTGGTGGTCCGACCGCCATATTACAGGTTTGGCGGGTGGACACGCCAGTAGACCACCGTCTCCCACCAGGCTCCAAGATCCCGACGGGCTGACAGCAGTTCTGGTTGCAAACAGCCTGCTGATTAAAACCTTGTTCCCCGCCAGCCTTTTCATGGTGGTTCCCCACAATGAAACGGCTGGCAGAGAACAAATGCTGGGGGCCACAGGGGGCCCACGCTGGCACCGCCACGCTTGTAATCAGCCCCTTAGTCTGCGATGTGGGCTAGAAGTTGAAATATAGTGTACCAGTGGTTTGTAAGTGACACACTTTAGGTAGGTAAGTAAAAGTAGGGAAAAGTAGTTTTATTACATTATATCGTTTTTTTAAAGTTTACAGAGTACTGTTATAACTAGTTTATAATTTACTCTTTCAATACAAACCCAACTCAAACTAGACAAACATTAGAAATTCTAAAGTTATAGTTATCACTTTAAATTATCATTTACTTAATACCTTCCACTTACTATAACTTGGGCACCTCAATGCAGTGTTGTTAACTTGCAAATTACTCTACATTAACTATACTTGTATCTTTACGATGCACTGCTTAAACCCTTTCAAATTACATCACATACCATGTGAAATCAGAGCATTCATATCAACACTTATGAGATTTCAAATGACATAATTTGTGAGACATTGTGCATAGCAGAGTGTAGAGCTATGTATATATAGTTATTTATTTATTTAAAACATAAACACCCCTGAAATACGCCAGCTTTGGTTTACCATGCACAGCATGACTCATGCCCCCCATGTTAAAACCATAATTCGCTCCCAAAAGGGGTGATTTTGACTTCATACATGATGTGACAGCAATATGGAACTGGGTGGGATGCTTCAGTTAATCTCAGCCACTGGCATTCCAGTCAATCAGTATTCACCCAATACGCCACTATAGACTAAGGCCCACTTTATGCAAATTTGTACCAACCCTGTTCCACATTGGAACAGTCCAAGAAGAGTTGACAGGTGAGGGCCCTCCAGAAGGAACCACAAGCAACCTCAGTCTGTTTTTCCCTACTTTGGACTTGTCAGTAGGGTGTGGCTTGACCCCTATGGCACAGTGATAATATGACCCACTTCTGAGCATACCAATTGCACTTACAGGGGCAACTGCAACAACAACAAGGTAAGGGATGGAATGTCTGAATTAATCTGAACAACCAACAACAACGCTGGGCTGCATTCCTGTCCATCATATTTCACCCACCATGCACTCTAGACAAAGGCCCACCTTATGCAAATCAGCACCCACCAGGCTTTGTATGTCTGTCACGAACTGCCAGATGAGCTCCCCTTCAGAAGGGGCTACACGCAAACCCATACCAGTTTTGTCCTACTTGGGAATATCTATTGGGTGTAGTTTCAGTCCAGTGATCTCGGGACCCATGTCTGGGCATGCCCGTCATACCTATGGTGTCAATTGCAACTACATCAAGGTACTGGATGGAATGCTTCAAATAATCTCAATCAATGGCAATAACTCTGGGCTGCATTCCAGGCCGTTATTTTTCACCCACCATGCCACCCTGAACAAAGGCCCAGCCTAAGCAAATCAGGTGCAACCCTGCTCCTCATGGTAACAGTCAGTCCCAAACTGCAAGGAAAGGTCCCTTCCAGAAGAAACCACAAGCAACTCCAGACTGGTGCCACTGGAACCAAGCTGTACCTGACTGAAAAGCCTCTACTAGAGAGAAATTGGTCATGGGTAGCTAGTGTTGCTGTTCGGAGAGGACCTGGCTTGGTAGTTCAGCCTGGAGCAGGGTCAAGGCTGATTTGCATATCACTGTGTCTAATCCGAGGTGGCATGGTGGACTGGGATGTGCCCCTGAGCAATAACCAGTGCTTCATACCTCCACAGTGGCTCTCTGCTTGCTTCTGTCATGAATGTGTTGCACACTGTGGCTGGTGGACATACGAAACGAACAGCTCATGTTGTTCGGGGCTACAAATAACCTAAAGAGCTTTACGTTTCACCAATCATTTTTTATTCCGGTATCATGGCTTTTGCTGCAGGGGGGTCGTGTCAGCCTTATAGTGTAACCTAATGCAAGATGGTCTCCATTACTGTAAATTCCATTGTGTGTATCGAAAAAAAAATGGATGTTTGTAAATTCCTAAGATGTCGCTTCTTGTCTTTGAAATAAAGAAAGGAGATAATTCTTCAGAAAAATGCACCACAATTCATTCAAAGTTAGTTTGTCATCACATTCATTGCCAATATTTAAATTCTTCTCTACTCAGTCTTAGGTAGTTTAGCACCCGGCGGATCTCCTGCTACTTTTTCCTCTCACCAAAATTACCTCTCTGGACCGAGGAGGGATTTATGCCTTTGGTTTTTCATTGTAACTGTGACCCTACTTATCACCTTTTTCCAAGTTATACACTTGTGCAGGGTGGCACAGTCACCCTTTTTTCTGACAGTCAAGGCAACTTAAAATGTGCCCACTGCATCCATCCCTTGACAGGTTCTGACATCGGTGATATCTCCAGGGTTCTGCTTTAGCCATGTATCCATCACAGGATCCTGCTCACACCTTACAGTCCCAACAGTTGCAACAACTTTGTCTTGAAAATACAGCCTTGAAAGAGACCTTGTCTACTGATATTGAGATTCTAGAAGTTCCTTCTGGTACCTCTCCCTTTCTGGGGATCCTTTGAAGCTGAGGTATTTTTTTATACTACGATGGTGCATTTTGCTTTTTACCAACCACAATTGTGGAAGGGGTAATGGAACAAACCAGTTAGCCCATAAAATTGTGAGGATCGAGACAGAGAATTTCAAGAACAAAGAATTCCAATCTGTTGCGGTCAGGAATCTATCCTGGATAGAGTTCTGGCTGTATCTCATGGATGGGACAGCAGCACCAGCTGGTTAAGAAGGGAGTCAGGCTAAGTCACCTGGTGACAGAGGCTTGCAGTCCAGCTGTACAGGAGATGCATATCAGCACTGTCACACAGAAAAAACTGTTGACAAATGGGTCAGGGACTTTATCCTAATTTCCAGGATAGCTGGAAGAAACACTCCAACAGGGAATGCTTCTTACTAAAGGGTGTGAGGAAATAGGTCCCTGTTCCAATGTTTTACGGACAGAGTTGGTGAAACTTCTCCTGAAAAGTGCAGGCCCGGGACAAGCCAGCACGTTGAAGAGAAAGGCACTTACATACAGACAACAATCATAACAGGAGAGGGACACTGATAAACCCTCCCTTGGGTACACACATAAAATAGTTCTTGCAGTTTATGGAAGATGGAGATATTGGGACCAGGGAGGTAGGTTGTTGCATTCTCTCTTCAGGCAAAATAGATTTAATACATTTAAGGCAAGGGTGAGAAAAAATGAAGTTAGTAGGTTGAGGTGATGGAACCAGGAGAGGGATATTGTCTCCCACATTCTCTTTTCAGGGCATGTACTCAAGGAGAGGACCCTTATCTGATCTTCCAGGCTGGGCCACACGTAAAGAGGAACCTTTACAAGGTGAGAAGGCTAGACCACCAATGAGGAATCATGAGAGAAACAACAGAACTGCAAAAGTATACAGAGTATTTAGATATTCTGTGTGTATCCTGTAATAAAGGAACATGTACATATGAACTCAGCTTAAAGTATCATTGATGTTTTATGTGAAAGGGATCAGAACAGCTTACTCATGATCCCACTTTAAGTTATTTGTACTTTATTGTTTCCCTTTGCAGGTGCTGTCCTGTTTTTCCTGGTTTAGGCAACTCCATTAGACACAGCCTTGGACTCATATTTGGACAATTAAGCTGCCTTTGTTATGGAGTTTTAACAGATGGTTGAGTGCCCTTAAGTTGAAAATTGTGCAAAAGAACCATCATGTAATATCCAATAAGGCATATTGTGTGTGCTAGTCTGTGAGACTAGTTTCCATCAATTAGAAGAAGAAACCACTTGGCAAAAATGGACCCAAAAGGTTATTTTAATGTGGTCTGAAGAAGAGATTAAGGATGAATTAGTGTGAAAACATCACCAAAATACTTTCACTTTATTGGGCAATACCTTATTGATAATAGAATAAAGAATAGAGAAACATCAAATTAAATGATGATTATAGAGGTTCTAAACTAAAAGAATGGAGAACACTAGTGATATGTCAGGAAGAACCTATGTAATAGCAACACCTAGAGGTCCTTGGTCTGACATTGATAGAGAATAATGACAGAAGAATGGGTTAAGCCTCTGTTGTGATGAAGCTCGGCATTTGACTCATGCCTTCCCTATCTGCACTCATAAATATCAGGATATGCAAATATCCAACCACTATGACATAGAAAGGGATGGGTGTTCACAGGCTCCCTTATAATGGATCACCAACAAGTGGATTTGAGAGTCATCAGTACTTCTTGCAGGCCAACTTGAAGAGAAAGGAATGTACATGTTTAGGCGCTATTGGATTATCGGACCTACGGTACGTTTATAAACCAAGAATGAGTTGCCACTCATGTTATAACAAAGACTGTGAAGAAGTAACCAAAGTAGTCCTGATAGTTGATGGATCACCTTAGGCTTTTGGATGGGTAAAAGACCGTTACTGGTCTTTCTTTGTGACAGAGGAGATACTTTTGTTTGAATTCCCTGGTTAAAAATACATAACACTTATGCCAACTGTGGCACTTGAACCATATCCTTACCTTCTCAGTTTTGGCATTAGTATTGCTTGACCTCAGATCACCAGAAAATGAGTTCGTTATCATAACAACCACATTTAACTAGGGCCTTTTCTTGGTTCCTACCCACCAACATACATGTTCAAGTATCTTTTCTAAACCAACTGCTTTTTGTGCTCCTCCCCATTGAGAACCAGGAGTAGTAGTTCCTTTCAGACACATTTATTCCCTATCTGAAAATGAGAAAGAAGTCCTGAAGAAACATGTGAATGAAAGCCTGCAGAATGTGCTGATCATTAGATCAGCAGTAGCTAGAGCATCCATGTTTTTGTCCCCAAGAAAACTCTTGACCTCATACATTGTACTGAATATATCTGTATCTGTGGTGTCTTAAGACTGCAGTGACCCTGGTGCATGCTTGCTCCTGGTCACGAGAGAGGCATGCTTGTATGTGGCTGGAAGGTGACAAAAGACACAGACCTGGCTGAGGAGGATTCTCTTGGTCGGGCCTGTGGAAAGCCCTTTTGTGGTGCCTGCAAAGGGGAGTCGAGTATGCAGCATCCTTAGAGACTGCCTGCTGGCATGGGAAGCATGGATCTGAGATAGCTGTCCTGAGTGGCAAGTCTGGAACGATAGAGGGGAGAAGCTGCTGGAGATATCAATTCAAATACAATTGGATTTAAGGTCTCTCCTTTCAGGAGGCAAGTTGACCTAGTACGTTGCTGCACAGCAACAAAACGGAGGAGTTGCAGTTGCACAAGTACTCAGCTGCTACTCTGTGAATAAGAAAAGATTAAGGAGAACAAATTGGTAGGTGGAGCACCCCCCCTTGTGAGTAATACAGATCTACATCCGCCTGGGATCTGTAACTCCTGGTGCACTACAGACTGTACTGTGATCAACATAAAGTACATTTGTTACCCTAAATGGGTCTGCTCACCAACCTGACATTGGTCATGCTGACTGAGCTCTTTCACATAGAGTATGTATTTGCCAACCAGCATTGGGGCCTGCAAGTAAACCCATACTGCGGGGCATCCTCAGTGGCATCCTTAGTTCTTGAAGGGGTTTACTCATCTGACTAGTGAAATTGCTTACATTCTGAAGAAAGAAAATAGGAGAAACAAACTTCAATGAGATTCTAAGAACAAACATGCAAACATCAATCTCAAAAAGTCGTTTAAGCAACCTCAAATTTTATGCTATCCCAATCCCATGAGGAAAAGTGGATGACAGACAAGGACTTTCTGTTTTCTATCTGCCCCATGTAATGACTTACTGTGAGAGGAACTACTCTGTTTGGGAGAGAAAATTACGAGACAGAAATATAGTATATACAAACAGAGGCATCTTTCACCAAGCACCAGAGAACAGTTTGAAATCCAGGCAGATCACAAGAACTTTCAATATCAATGCAACATGCAGTGTAAAATCAGCAGCCGAAGAGATGGGACTTCTTGTTTTCCTAATAAGACTTCACCATTACTTACATACCTAGAGCAAACAGTCTTCTGGCGGATGCTCTGTGATGTCATTACCCAGACCTGTCTGTGTCTTAAGATCAGCTGATAATTCCTGCTCAACGAGTAATTGGAAGTTCTCAGCCCTTTTCAGAGAGGATGAAGGAAGCCCAAGAACAACTAGGCCTAATGAACCTAAGGAGCTTCAATGAAAGACAACATTAACTCAACACAAGAACTAATATTTCTAACAAGCCCTAAATACCTCTAACGAGGAACTATAACAGGATACGATGTGAATAAACCATGATACAGCCATTTCTGGACATAAAGGAACTATGTCCATTTTAGATCTTGTGCCTTACTCCCTTTCGTGGCCTACAGATCAGACAGATTCTCAGTTACATGCCCTTTATTGTTGGGTTTGTGTACTAGGTAAGGTAAGCTGTACATTTGGCCCGAACCTTGGAAAACCATTTCCACTAATCTCAAACTGATCTACAACCCTCAAAGGAGATATCGTGCAATAATTATGGTTAGGCCTAAGGCCAGGCTCTGCACCCAGCTTGCCACAGGTGACTAACCTATGCAAGTGCATGTCCTTTGGCCATGTGTAGCATGGGTTGGCCGCAAGGCCTGTGGCCAGGTCCTGGCCAAACTTGCCATGGGTTACCAACACCCAATATGTGCTGCCTTCTTCCATGTACAGCTGGTGTTGGCAGCAGGGCCTTGCCTCCAGCGAACTACTCTGCCCAACCTGCCACATGCAGCCAACCCATGCTCTGCATGGCTGTGTGCACAACAGGGACTGCCTGCTAGACTTGGCCTTCGTCCAGGCCCTGTGACCAAACTGTCATGGGCCACTAACCTTTGCTGTGATGGTTCTTAGCCTTTTGCAGGGGGCTGGCTGCAGGATCTGGCCGCAGGTCACCATGTGAGGCCAACATCCAGTGCTTTACCTGTGCACAGTGGATTGCTGCGCATGGTAACCCACGACACGCAAAGCCTTCATCTGTGCACAGCAGGTGTTGGTCACAGAGAGTCCTACGTCAATCGCCAAAGACTGCCAACCCCCACTTTGGATGGCCTTCAGCCTTGCTTAGTTTAAAACTTTACCCTGCCATGCACATTCTTTGTTCACTATGCCCAGATTCTTTTATGGTAAACAATATTTCCTGAATTGTCCTTATTTTGTTCAATTTTCATAAAAACTGACAATTTGAATGATAAATCACAAAACGATGCCTTCTTGCTTCAGGTTTGTGATTTCCATTAAAGTTGTGATTTTTTTACCTAACAACAGTTTTTTTAGGTTGGTGCGGTGCATTTTTCCATGCCTCTATGTGCACCTTACAACTCACCTGTGGCCAGGCACCTCTCAGGGTACCCTATCGTGGCTGTGGACATTTTTTTCTACAAGCTCAAAACTTGCGATTTTAAGATGGCTGAAAAAACTCTTACATTTTCTGTCTAATCATATTCAATTAAGCAATCATATATGACTGACAAGATTCACCGTTTTTTACTCTTAATTTAAAATGTCAGAGAGATAGAAAAGTAATAACTCTTTTAAGCCCACCCAGAAACGTTTTAAACTCTTATATCTTAAGAGCTACTGAAGATATTTATATAAAACCAATAAAAGCATGCTTTGTGGGTAAAGTGCTACTTTCATACAAATGTTGGTGTAAATCTGTTCAGCGGTGTTTGCTGTATGTGAGACCAAAAAGTTCTATGGGAGCTAAAATGGGAAAACACTTATTTTTTCATGCACTTAACATTTTTCCCCTTTGTGCATCTGGACGAAAATGACCTTGCTGTACCTTGGGTGCCTAATTCGGTAGCCAAACTTCGTGCAAATCCATTCACTGGGTCAAAAGTTATAAGCAAATGAGAAAAATACCCTTTCTATGGGCAGTGCAGATAAACCGTAACTACTTAGAGGAGACTGCCACTGTGAGTTTCCATTGAAAAGCCATGTTTTGCTTTGGTATAATTTTGGCACCACATGCTGCTCGACATTTGGAATTAACTTAGCATATCCATTTAAGTTTTAGCAGGCCAGGTTTATTGCACATCCATCTAGCCGGATAAAGTTAAGGTGGGTGTACTCGAAAAATAAGCATTCCCCACTCAAGCTCCTATAGAAAATGCTGCTCTCTGCAGCAAAAATGAATAACCTATTTAAGCAAAACTTGGCATAAAAGCAGAAATTCACCCACAACGCATGTCTTTTAAGGCATGGTGTAAATTAATTCAGTGACATTCGCGATAGGTATGTTTTGAAAACATATTAGGATGACCTAAAGGGTTAACTTTTGCATTTCTTGTTGGTATAATTTGCAAAATATCAGATTTGTGACTCCTGTTAATCACATATAAATTATTCTTTTCCCACCATCTTGGAATCTGGGAATTTGGCCAAGTGCACGAATTCTGTGCCATGAGAAAAAATTCACAGACAGAAGGGGAGACACGATGACTGAAATAAAACTAAGAAGTCTCTGACATTCTCCAGCTATGGTTAACTCTGCAAACCACAGCTCACATACCTGCATTCAAGCCATGACTCATGTCTCCAGCCATGCACAGAACACGATTTTGACAATGGCATGGAAGAGTAAAATGCGGACTGTGATGTTACTTATGTCAAACTTTGTCTGCTTTGCATTCCATGATAGATAGATAGATAGATAGATAGATAGATAGATAGATAGATAGATAGATAGATAGATAGATAGATATGTTGTGAAAGACTTTGATATATGTTCATTCGGGCACTTGTACAATTTTCAACAATTGTCCTTCAAAATTGATTACAATACATTCTTTATATAGTACATTATTTAATCCTTGATGGATTTCATAAAAAATATTTAGTAAGCAGTTCTATATGCGGTCTATTGTTTAACGTAATTAATTCATTTGTAGCATCACTCGTACAGTACATACCTAATTTTAAGGGCAATGTACGTTTAGGGGTTCTTCTTCTTCCTGTTTCTTGTACCAAAGCATCTAAACATCATATAGAGGTGTTATGTCCTTAAAGCAATCTTTTATGCAACCATGCTTACGATTTGCAAATGGGCTCTTCAGAAGGGTCCGCCTTAAAACATGTGGCATGTAGCTGTAGATAAACATGTAGATTCTGGACTTAGTAAGGCAGTGGGAAACGATGTATGTAGGTGTATAATGGTTTAGGATGGCACGTAGCATGTATCAGAACTCACTGGGTCCAGGATGCTGAAATATTCCTAAAAGTGTAATAGTCCTCAATGTCATTAACCCAGGTTGCTTCACAGTTTGGGTCCTATGCACACAATTTTCTGAAGGATGTTTTTTTGATTGTTGGGATGATTAAGGTGATTTTACTAGCTGGTCCTGATGGTCTAGGTTGGATTGTGTCATTGGAAGGGCCAACTAATGTAGCTCAGAGACTTATTCTAAATCTCTTTATGATTGGTGAAAACCATCTTGAAATGGATACGTGAGCCAATGGAGGGATTTTAAATTGAAAATAAGTCAGACAGCTCAGTTGTGGATAGTTCAGTGTTTTTATCGCCATCTCTGTAAGTAAAGTGCAGAAAGAGTTGTAGCAATCTAGACGAACAAACAAACTAGCTTTTCAGAGCAACTATTTTCAATCTCATGATTCTCTTCCTAATTCCTATACTTCAAGAACTGGATGCGTTTGGTGTAGGTAGGGAACTTTAAAAAGCGTGAGGGGGAAAGCAGGGGATTCGGGAGGGCACTTCCTGTAAGTAGGGACCCAAGAGGCACCTCGTATTCCCATAAAGAAGAAAAAAGAACAAAACAGGGTAAGACGGCAACCCATACAAAAAAGAGAGGAGGGGCAGGTCGCGGAATCTGGGTACACATCTGAGTTGCAGTCTGCCCCTCTCAAAAACAGAGGAAGCCACACTTCAAAAATATAAGAGTGGCAAAAAAGATATGCATAAGAAAGGGGCAGGCGTCCACCACCGACTCTTGGCAGAGACCTAACTGTGGGACAGGCACCAGCACCAAGACTACGTCCCACCATTACATTTCCTAAAATTGAATAGAAATGTACTGCAACATCCATAAGTTAGTTGGTTTGACTTTCCAGACAAGGAATAATTACATGTGGTTAAATGATAAAACATATTTGAGGCCAAACGTCTTGTCAGAAATCTTTCTTCTTCGAAGTAATTTATATTTGTCCAAACAATGTCACTGTTATGCGCTGTTTTTCACTTTAGCTAATCTAGTAGGTAAGACAGAGGGTACCAACATTTCTGAACCTAGAGCACACCGGAGCACGCTTCCAAAAAAGCCATTACTTCTAAATCCTTCCTTGCTAGGGCCCCCCTTCATGTTATCCTAAAGCCAGCTGATTGATGAATCCATCCTTTAGGTTTTTTTTTTATTTGAATACGTTTAGAGTTTGTTGCATCCAATGATTAATATAATTTGAAGCTGCAGAATAGCACCCATTCTGGCTTGCCCTAAATTACTCCTTGCCAGAAAGGGGGTTACTGGTTGACTGGGTGTGAGCCCTGGCCAAGCAGCAACCACAGTCCTAGACAGGTTGCAGCGCACAAGCATACCCCAAGTCAACCTGTGCTCAACCCTCTGGAAGCTTGGCACAGAGCAGTCAGGCTTAACTTAGAGGTAATGTGGAAAGTATTAGTGCAACAAACAGTAAAACAGTGACAGTGCAGAGAGGAGCAGAGGGGCGCTGAGAGGAGTCGGATGACACCACAGGACTGGACTGGCCTAAGGGATTTGCTGATTTATGGGTATTTAAGAGATGTGATCAACAGGATGAGGTGACACTACTGCACTAGAGGCAACAGAAGGCATTGCAACCCTGCTTAAGAACAGGAGAGGCACTAGCTCTCCATGATACTCATAAACAAATCATGAAGGTTTACATGCTGACATGGTCACTGCAACATTGCTGTGCTAGGACAGTCAGTGGGTTTCATTTCATCGATGCTAAGTGCATGCTATACAGCTGAAGCTTTGGTATGCCCCATTTGCTCAATTTCTGATGCTAGTGCAGAGATGCATGAAAGTGGGAGCATGCTTCTCGGGGTACCCAATTGCGCCTACACTAGAGTGGAGCCACGCTGGCTTGTGTATTCTCAGCAGTGACTGAAATGAGAAGTCAGACAGGCCACCAGGTCAGTAACCATGTCACACAAAGACCTTAGAGAGGTTGTCAGACTTCCATGGTGGGCTGCATTAAAGAGGGTATTCGGCCACTGTTGGTGTTTCTGAAAAGGCATAATGGTGAAATTCAAGAGCCCAACATTGTCAACATTGACAAACAGGCTTGGCCCGTCTCAAAATCTGCTACTAAATCCGGATGACCCAGCTCATGTCCCCTCAGAGACTATGCTAATGGATGTTATCAAAGCAATACAAGACAAAATATTACCTCAAGAAGTGAATTTCAATGCAGTGACTCTGGATCTAAACCTACTCTGAACACACATGCTCAGAGTCAGACTGGTGAAAATTGTGACTAATAAAACAGAACAGTAGGGGAAGCTACATGACCTCACACACAGAACTAAGATACTGGAGGCCACAGCAGAAGACACTGAAGGTAGCAATAACATCTAGCTGGTATAGCTTCCTGAGAGGATGGAAAGAGAGTCTTCTGAACTATATCCTGAACAATGAATATCTAAAGATCTGGAACATAAGGCAACAGTTGACATTTTTCTCAAACAAAAGTGTTTTTGTGCACTGACACCACCACCAGGAGCACCACCCTGTATTTTATTATTTTGCCATCTCAACTTTAGAGACAAAGATAGAATTTCTCAGGCAGCGAGGAGAAAGCGTAGAATCCAGTATGAGATGTCACAGGTCATGTAGTTCCTACATGCTAAACAGCAGGTACAAAACCGGTGTAGATCTTTTAAGGCTGTCCACAAGAGGTACAAAGGCATGAATGTGAAGTACATGACGTTCTTCGTGCCAACATTTTATATTCTGTAGGTTGATTAGGCACATTTCTTCATGTCCTACAAGAAGATCAAAATTGCATGGGGAGCCTAGAGAAAAAGAGAAAGATCTCTTAACTGGTGCAGGTGGTCATCGGTAAGGGGAGACAGACAATGATGAAGGCACACAAACTGATACACAGAGTCTCTCTGAGGGGCACACTGTGGTTGTTGACATGCTGATAGATAATAGGCCTTCACTAAGAAGATCCATAGATATATGATATAAATACTATTTGCCCCGAGGGGTCTGGTTTATGAACCGCTGTTACATTTTCTTGAGATGCCTGGAGCACCAGCTCTCTCTAAAATGAAATTAAACCTGGTCCCTTGGGCGGGAAGACTGGTGAAAGAGATACCCTGGCCAAGACCCTCTGACAGATTTGGGTAAATGAAAGCATATCAATGTGCATTTAGTTATGTGTTTATATGACTGAGCTAGTTTCGATACCTCTCAGGAGCTCTGATCGATCCAACTTGTCAAAGACTCGCCCTCACAGGGAAAGCTTCACATGATCGTTTGTGTTGCATTTAGTCAGCCCTACATTGCTTTACACACTTATGACTGTGACTTGCTCAGACGCCCTACCAGGAAAGATAGCGTTTACAGAAAAGAGGGCATGAGGCAAATAAAGGAGGCAAGATGGGAAACTGTGACACGCTAATGGAGATTGCAGTTTATTTTTTTAACAGTGAACGTTAGAGGTTTAAACAAATATGCCAAACACAGGAAGGCGAGGGCATAAATTCAAAGGTAAACTTAAAGATAAAAGGGAGATGGAATGGCCACTTCCATCATGCCAGCTACGGCAGACATGCAAGAACGGTGGGTTTGGTGTGACACTAAATTTGCCTTTTGCAGTTACGAGGCAACATGTAGACATGGAAGGCTGATATATTGCCAATGTGCTATTGAACGGTAAGGAAGTGATACTTGTATGAATTGTCGCTCCAAATATGGATGACCCTTCCTAGTTTACTACACTGAGTCAATTAATGCCCCTTAATTATATAAATGGGGATCTTAATTGTGTGCTTAATGAAGAGACAGGACCCTTCCCTATATGAGCTATAAGGAGAAGATGTACAGATCATTCAAACAAGCCATAGCGCAGATCTGGACCTAGCTGCATCTGGAGGGAATATGGTTCCCATGGGTAAAAGAAAATGCCTTCCATACACATGTTCATAACACATACTCAAGATTGGATCTTGTACTACTGGACAAATGGAGTAGGTAATATGTCTCTGCTGTCCTGTATTCAGGCAGGATTTTATCAGACCATTCCACAATGCAATTCATGCTTAATTGTGGTTATATCAGACTTAAGATCTTGAGTTGTTAGTAATCAACAAACGACCAAGACTGTCAACAGACTATGAGGCAGCATATTGACTTGTATTTTCAATTAACAAGAGCACTGTCATTACAAGAGAGTAGAATGGTATGCTCTGGAAAAAAAGGTATGTAGTAAAGAAAAGGAATTGTCCAGACTACCGAGACTGGGGATCACCAACAGGCAGAGAAATCAGAGAATAGACATATCTAAAATGGAAGTAGTAGAACAAACAATGGCAATGGGATTGCCCCAGAATAAGTCTTTTGGCAAGGGAGAGGGACAAGACAGGCACATTACTAACCTGGTTGTTGAAGGGGGATTCGACCCCCACATGCATGCTTTCCATAATGGATGAACAGGGTACATGAAGTTACAAACAGGAACGTATCAATGATGTGTTTCACATGTATCATAAACCACTGTACGTGTGGATGTGTGAACAGCCTACTCAAGGGAGGAACCAGGCTTTCCTATCTCGTGGCACAAGGCATTTATAGGTTAACATATGAATAGAGAGAAAAACTACACAGCCCACTTAGAATAGAAGTGATCAAAGAATCAATATGAGTAAGACCCGAGGGTAGGATTACCATTCTGCAGAGTGGTATCAAGTGTACCGTAAGGAACTGGTGGCACAATTACTGCAGGTATCTAAATATAAGGGGGAAACTTTAATTACAATGCAACTGAAGTCAGACAGTGTCGCTTTACAGTATGAAGCGTACAGGCCACAGCCTTTATTTAGCACAGGGATTCTGGGTAAAGTGCTGGTGCTTACATTTAGCAAAATCATTCATTAGTTGGTGCATAGGGACCAGTGCAGTTTCATTCCAGGCAAAAGAACCATGACTCAGGTTAGGGGTGAACCTCAGGGTGCTACTGAGGAGACAGAGCTCGTAGCTTTAGACACAGAAAAGACTTTCAACAAAGTAACCTGGCAATATTTATTTGCAGTGTTCAAATATATAGTAAGTTGGTCAATCTTCCATATTTGAAGCACTTGGTGTGGGGCAGAACTAACAAAGATATCTGAGAACGATGAGAGATGTAGCGAGCACAAGACAAAGGTTCCCTTTGTCTCCGCAGGAAATCTATGGTCACAGGTATGTGATTTCACTATTTGCTGACAACTTATTAGCATATCAGAAGAGACTGTCTGAATGGTTGGAACAAGTGGTGCAGCGAATGGAAGATTTTGGGCCAGAGTCTGGTACGAAGATAAATAAACAAATATCACCTATATTACGGTTAGGCTCGAAATCGATCGAAATTGGTGGGAATACCATGGGTAAATGATTTATTCAACTATCTTGATGTTAATATTGCACGCTCAGAGAAAGGCGTCCTATGAGCTAAGCACTCATAATTGATATGAACCATTAGCAATTAATTTGCAAAAAGAGTAGTGATAATCAAGGTGTTAGTATTTTTTGGATGTTAATATTGTAAATTTGCTGCATTTATCCAGTCCAGTGGACGACCTTCACAAAACTGTAGTAGGATTTGACAGAACTGTTACAGGTTAACAAAGCAGGGTAAACTGGAAATATGTAAAAGGTGGACTACACTTCCCAGATTTGAAAACTTGCTACATAGCTGCTTAGTTGCAGTTAACTGCTTGAAGGGTGTGACTGGGATGTGAGCCCTGGTCAAGCATCAGCCACAATCCCTTAAAGGGTGAACACAAAAAGTCACTAAATTAATCTGTGATTAACCCTGGGTAGCTTAGCACCACAGGTAGTCAGGCTTAGCTTAGAGGCAATGTGTAAAGTACTAATGCAGCACACAAACAGTAATAAAGAAAAAACAAAACAAGAAAAATCCTAAACCAATTTTAAAAAATAGAGTAAATTTCATTAAATTATTTGACACAAAAACAACAAAAAATCCAATCATTGGTACTGGAGTTATGAATTTTTAAAGTTTAAGGTTCAAAATAGTGCCTAAAAGATAAAAGAGCCAACCGCAGACATCTGGTCACGCAAGACCAGGTCAAAGTTGAAAGTTAAAGCTGACCGCAAAGAAGCCCAGTTCAGGTACAAGACATGGATTGGACCCAGTCAGAGCTTACCCACAGACTGAAAAATTGTGAGAGAAAAATGTCTGAGAAAGTAGTTCAGCTGGGCAAGGCCGCAGGAATGTCGAAGAAGGTAGTGTCTTCGTTGGATGGCCATGGAGCCAAGCCACAGTGAAGCTTTTTACCTTTGGATTTAGTTGCTGAAACGGAAGTCGAAAATATCCAGCGGGACGAAGCGGAGGGCTGTAGCCGAAAAAAATTCCACAAGGTCGGATACCCCTTCAGAGACGGACAGCTGAAACGGATTTGCTACCTCAGAGAAGAATGTAGCAGGAGAAGCTGCAAAGACAATCCAATCAGTGATGCATATTGGGAGCATACGCAAGCAGGTTGGTCCCAGTCTCCTCTTGGTTTTCAGACCAATTTTTGGCCAAATGTTGTCCAAGTCCTCAGTTTTGGGCAATGTCCACCTGGGCACATTTAGCACCACAACTAAGGATCCACGAGTGGATTGAGACCTCTTGGTGGTTCAGGACCCTCTCAGGCTGGGTCCAGCTGTGTGTTCAAGGTGGGAGGAGCCTGTTATGTCCCTATGGTTCTGAACAAGTAGCTTGCAAACTAGCCCCTCGATTTACTTCTGGTCATCCTCTGTGTGGCTGTAGATGAAGGGCTCAACAGCAAGACTGGCATCTGAGGGATCAAGGCAGGCTCCATACATCAAAGCAGTATTTTCAGATACAGCAGCAGTCTTGCAGAGTGCACAGTAGGTCACAGCAGCAGGCAGTCCTCAGAGAGTCCTTCCGCAGGTCCAGTAGTGAATTGAAGAATGGGTCTGAGTGTCCTATTTTTATACCCTGGTGCCCTGCTCCTAGAAGGAGGCAGAAGTTTCTGTAAAGGGTGTTTGAAGTTCTTGGAGTTTCCTGACTTCCTTGACTCCAAGCTGGTCGAAATGACAATACATGGTTGTTAGGCCTATTGTGAGGAGACAGGACATAGCCTTATCAGTTACAAGTAGGGCTGTACTCGGACATGCCCAACCCCGCACTCTCCCATCCTGCCAGTTGATAGTCCATTGAGGAACTGCTACTCCCACTATTGGGTGACTGTCTTGGAGGAATTCACAAAGTCTAACTGTTAGCTACACCCATTCCTGTGCCCCAAGACAGATTGCAGGCACAAAGGGCTAAGGGCAAGAAAAAGCTAATGTTCTAAAAGTGGCATTTTCAAAATCGTAAGGAAAAGTCTGACTTTACCATTAAAGACAGGTTATTGTTACAATTCCATAGGTACCAAAAATAACATATCTACCTCCTCTCAATTAGGAATTACAACGTACTAAATGCAATAAGGAATCCTCAGTGTTATTCTATGGAAGGAGTAGGCATCAAAGTAGTGAAAGACGGGGTGTTTTTACTAACAGGACATGTAAAACTTAAAAGGACATGTCCTAGCTTTTAAATAAACAACACCCCATCCTAAGGGCTACCCAGGGCCTACCTTAGGGATGACATCTGTAATTAAAGGGTAGTTTAAGAACTGGCAAGTGGTTTAAATGCCAAGTCTACATAGTAGTGTGACACTGTATTCAGGCCCAGGACAAGTTTTAGGGTGCTACTTAGGTGGGTGGCACAAGAAGTGCTGCAGGCCCACTGGTAGCATTTCATTTACAGGCCCTGGGCATACCACTTTATGAGGGACTTACAAGTAAATTAAATATGCTTATTTGGTATAATCATATTTGACCATGTTTTAGGGAGACAGTACAAGCACTTAAGCACTGGTTAGCAGTGGTAAAGAGCACAGAGTCTTAGGGCCAACATAAACAAATTCAGCAAAAAGTGGAGGATAAAAACTATAAAGTTTGGGGATGACCGGGCAGAGAGGGGCGGGTCCAACAGGACACCCCTCCAACCTAAAGCCAAGGGAAACTAATCAATACATTGATGGACGTTTCTGCTTAGGCAATATAACCTGGACAGTGGCCCTCTATTGCAGAGGCACTGGTCAGTTCCACACCCATCTGAATTCAGTTGTATCCCTCTGTCTACACATTCCAGTGGCATTGAACTAACCCATGGGCACCCTCTCCTCACCAGTAGACCACCTCTGTGCAGCACCTACTCTTAACTTTCTCACAGATGCATCCCAGGAGGCAGACAGTGCCACCATGGCCAATAAAGTGATGTGGCTCATTCTGCTCTGTGGGTCAGACTTCTGTCCCCAACCTACGGAAAATTCTGCCCACAAGGACAGCAACCAACAAAGGCCACTGACAGCTGTCAGTTTAAATACCCAAGCTCCAGTCTTCTCTGGGATTTCTCAACTCTGAGGATTCTCAGAGTGTCGGACAATTGCCCCAGGAGTAAGGCACCATTTTTCTAGTCTTTTCTTTACAAGTCCAGGAGTGGCAGCCTTAGACTGATCACTCAGTCCAGGATCTCTACCACGAGACTCAACAGCAGTCAGTGGCGAATCCTTGCTCCCCCTGCTCCTCCATCTGGGCCTTTGTACCCTCGGCTGTGGAGTGGTATCTCCAGAAAATAAAACTGGTAGGGCACCTGCGGCAGCTGCCTAACCTAGCTCTCCTGACACTGTAGAGCTCCCATCAGTGGATGGTTGCTTAGCAAAGCCAAGGTCCCTTTGCTTACCATCCCTGTAGGAACAACTCAAGCACTGGGGTTGGAAATGGGGCATCCTAGGTCTCTGCAAACTATAACCTCTCTGCTATCCTTGGATGGGATCCTTCCCCCCACACTACACTGGGACCCCTTGAGGTCACTGTGCACCTCCCCCCACTTCATTGGGGGGACCTGATCTCCCAGTTTAGGATCACTCCCTGGTGCCTTTTCAGACACTCTGGTATTGACCCAGAGGTCTGCCTCCTTTGCAAGCTCCCTGAAATTAGAGAGCTTGAACTGGAATCAGTGAGCTTGCAACCAGGTGTTGGTGTAGCCAGTGGGGTAACAAAGGTCCTCACAGCCCCACCGGTGCAGGGGACCCCTGAGCTTCAGGTGCCCCCCCTCAGCACAGTGCCATGGCCTGAATGCTCCAGACTGAGTCTGGAGAGGGGCTCCATGTAGTTTGCAGGAGGGCCCCCTCAAGATTCAAATGCTACTGGGTGTAGCTCTGGAAAACAGTGAATGAACACCTGCCCGCTGGCAATCAAGTTGTGTAACCCCTCAAAAGTATTTACCTAATTACCGTTCCCCCAACCATACAGTGCCTTGAAAAAATAGACCACAAAATCCACCTGGCTGGAAGTTTGTGGCTGTTCCTGAATCTTTGGCGGTAACTCTCAGGGGTCAACCCATATTTAGCAACCAGTATATCTTTCATGGGGGCATATTCAGACTGGTCAGAGAACTCTAGTATGAGAAGTGTATCCCTTCACACTGTGGGCATGTGACTCCATAACCCACCCCACCCAGTACTCCTCTGGGACCTTGTGTATCCTCAGGACTACCTCCTATGCAGAAAACTATTGAGGTATGTCATCTCTCACTGTGTAGTTGATCTGCTGGTATGTGGAGCCCCAACTCAGCAGTGGACATTGAGATAACTCTGCCACCATTTCTGCTGGGGTCTGAGGATTGTGTCAGATTTAGGTCCAGCTCCTTGATACTCAATTAACGAGCACACAGCAGTTTCTTTTCCTCCAGAGCCAGTTGTTTCTCCTTCAGAGGAAGGGTTCTCTCCACTTCTGTCCTTGCTGATTGTGCAGAAAGTTACAACTGATCCTTAGAGGGCAGGGTTGGGGAACACACACTGCTTCCTGTGCTGATCCCAGAAGAGTACCTCACTTTTGTGGGTCTCCCATTCTCCTTTGGTCATGGGGCCAAGAGATTTAAAAACTCCTCTCTCTCCCCTAGAGTTTTTTAGAAAGCAGTCTTCCTCAGCCTCTAGTTCCTCCTCCATCTCATCCAGGGTATCCTTCTCATCATCATCCTCTGGGGCTGCAGCTTGCATTCTGCGGACTTCCTTCCAGGTTTTAAGGGCTATCTGGCACTCCAACTTTGGGTAACCCTTAAGGATTCTCAGTCCCCTCTCCCTGCACAGCTTCTTCAGCTCAGCCATGCTGTAGCTCTCCATGGCTTGGATATCCAACTCCATCCTGGCAAGCAAGAGTCACAGACACAAAAGAGTGAGACAGGAATGAAATTTGGAAAAAGGAAAAATAGGGCCAATCAAGGACAATTTAAAAAGTAGTCTCTCTCATGCCAAATTATTTATTGGTGATTTTTGAACAACACAAATAATTGTATGCTACTACACAAACACAAATCCTGATCCACACTGCTGAACACCAGTTTCAGAAACTGGGTTGCTGGTTGAGAGTGAACCCAGGTCAAACAACAGACACAATCAATTACAGGGTGAACCACAAAAAGTCACAAAATTAACCTGCTCTTAACCCTGGGTAGGTTGGCAAAAGAAGCAGTCAGGCTTAACTTTGAGGAAATGTGTGAAATATTGATGCAGCACACAAACAATAATAAAGTGATACCACAACACAAGAAAAACCCCAAACCAATTTAGAAAAATAAAGTAAATTTTAATAAATTATTTGACACCAAAGCAACAAAAATCCAATCAGTAGAACTGGATTTATTAATTTTTAAAGTTAAGGCGTAAAATAGAAGCTAAAAGATAAAAGCACCTACTGCAGACTTATGTTACTGTAAGACGGAGTCAAAAATGAAAGTTAAGGCACACCACTATGGGGCGCTATACGGATACAAGAAGTGGATTTGGCCTTGTCGTCGGATGGCCATGGAGCAAAGCCACTGTGAAGATTTTTACCTTCGAACTTGGTCTCCAAAATGGAAGTTCAAAATCTCAGTGGGATGAAGCTGAGGGCTTTAGCCAAAGACAGTTCTACAAGGTTGGATACCCCTTTGGCAAAGGACCGCTGAAACAGATTTGCTGCTGCATAGAAGAATGCAGCAGACGAAACCTCAAAGTCAGTCCAACTGGCAATTTAACTCAGGTGGATAGGCAAGCAGGTTGGTCCCGCTCTTCTTCTAGTTCTCAGAGCAATTTTTGGCCAAATTTTGTCAGTCCTCAGTTTTAGGAAATGCCCATCTGGGCACATTTAGCACCACAACCAATAGTGAAGGGGTGGGTGGAGACCTCTTGGTGATTCAGGACTCACTCAGGTTGGGTCCAAGAGTGGGCTCAAGACGGTAGTAGCCACTTATGTTCATGTGGCGTTGAAGAGGGAACCAGCAAACTAGCCCTTGGGTTTACCTCCGGTAGTCCTGGGTACAGATGTAGATGCAGCGGTCAATAGCAGGGCTGGGTTCTGAGAGTTCAAGACAGGCTCCAGTCAGCAAGGCAATCATTCCAGATACAGCAGCAGTCTGTCAGAGTGCACAGTAGATCACAGCAGCAGGCAGTTCTCTAATAGTCCTTCCCCAGGTCCAGTAGTGAATTGAGGAGTGGGTCTGAAAGTCCTATTTTTATTCCCTGGTGCCATGCTTCTAGAAGGTGGGAAACATTTCTGTAAAGGTTGTTTGGAGTTCTTGAAGTTCCCTGACTCCCCTGTCCTGGCTCCAGACTGGCTGCAGAGAAAATACAGGGTTGTTAGGCCTACTGTGAGGAGACAGGACACAGCCTATTCAGGTGTAAGTGGGGTTGTGCTCAGCTCTGCCCCCCACCCTGACAGTTGATGGCCCATTAAAACTCAGCTAATAGCTAATCCATTATTGTGTGACTGTCTGGGAGGCATTCACAAAGTCTAACTGTCAGCTACACCCATGTGACCTAAGACAAGTTGCAGGCACAGAGGGCTAAGGGCAAGAAAATGCCAACTTCCTGAATGTGGCATTTTCTAAATCATAATGAAGAATCTGACTTTACCACAATTGTAAAGAAAAATCTGATTTTGCCATTAAAGAGGGGTTATCATTATAATTCCACAGGTACCAAACATGACATATCTACCTCAATTAGGAATTAATTACAGCTTGTTAAATGTAATAAGGAATCCCCAGTGTTATCCTATGGACGGGGTATGTCTCACATTAATAAAAAACTAATTTGGGAGTTTTTCACTGCCAGAACATGTAAAATGAAAAAGGACATGTTCTACCTTTTAATTACAAAGCATCCATCACTATGGAATTCCTAGGGCCTTACTTATGGGTGACATATATGTAATAAAAGGGGGGCTTAAAGTTTGACATGGGGGTTTTAATGCCAGGTCTGCATGGCAGTGTGGTGCTGCATATAGGCTGCAATGGCAGGTCAGGGACAAGTTTTAGAGTACTACTTAGGCGGGTGGCACAATAAGTGCTGCAGGCCCAGTGATAGCATTTAGTTTACAGGCCCTAGGGTACATGATATACCAATCTACAAGGGACTTAGAAGTAAATTAAATTCGTCAATTGAGTATAGACCAACTTGACAATGTTTGAGGGACAGAGCACAAGCATGTGTTAGCAGTAGCAAAGTGCACAGAGTCCTAAGCCCACCAAAAACAAATTTAGTAAAAGGTGGAGGGTGAAAGGTAACAAGTTTGGGGGTGACCCTGCAGAGAGCACCAGGTGCAACAAAGGGGATGTGAGCATATATAAAGAATTGCTGCTGGACTTGCTATCAGATGCTGAAATGTAGACTAGTCTTTCCAATACTCAGGGCTCAAGTGGAAATATTCAATAAAAATCAACATGATGAAGCCAAATTGGAAATTATTTCAGACCACATGAGGCACAGTATTAACACAAAGACTACAGTTACCACACTGGATACTACCAGAATTTTCCTGATGAGAAAAGAAAATGGTTATGATAAAATGGAAAAAAGGAAGGCTGTGAAATGGTGTGAGATTTGTACGACACAAATGCCCTGGCCTCACTGGAAAATGTCATGTCCACAATAGAAAATGCTGTTCATGTTTTTCAATTGTCAGCTGGGCAATTCATATAGTGCTACAGTACACTTAGGGCAGCCAGACAGGTATGGTAAATTATACACAAGACCCTGATCCTCAATCACACCGGAGCCGTTAGTAATGGTTGATCCGTGCAGAGGGGTGATCACTAAACTCCTCAGCACAGTTATAATACTTGATACTTCTAAGCAACAGTTACAGCCATGACAACAATGGGAAGAGGACAATGCTAGATATTCTCTTCAGTATTCCACACAGCACATATGTAGCCCTGCAAATGCTGCATAAATTAGACCCTTTAATTGCCCTAAATTCAAACAAGAGGGCACTACATTCTTCCATTTGCAATAGAACTGCCCTGATTTGCCTTTTTGGGAGCAATGCAAAACTAATTTAAAGAGCACATACAAGCATGAGTGCTATACTAAACTTTAATAAGGAGATCCGAACCATAAAGAGCACATACAGGGAGATACATAGCTGCTACCACAGGCCTGCTTATTGTGTTTCAATGCCACTCAGGCTAAAAACATAATTAAGGCACGATTTATACAGCTTCTACTTCTACTTGCTATAAGAGGAACTGTGATACATTGAGCTTCTATGTGGAGGAGAGGCTAAAGGATGTAAAAGCATAAGTATTAGCTGAGGACATAAAGATGAAACAATCCAGGACTGCAAGTAGATCTAGAAATATCTCACACTAAACTGAGCTTACCCATCTGTTGACAGAGTAACTTGAAAAGAATGGCCCTGAATCACAAAGGACAACTTACACTTTTGTGTAAGTTTACAATTTTTTTGGTATACACAAATTAAGAGTTTCGTTTTTCTAATAGTAATTTTATGACTGGAGAGACACTGCAGGAGAAATTCAAAGTGAGCTCCCTACTGGGCACCATGTATGTGATCTATGTGGTGGAGGGCTGGAGGCACCATGCAAGAAGGAGACTGCGAAGAGGAACCGAGGTGTGGAGTTGATGCACCAGTGCAGTGGGTGACTGTAGAAGAATTGTGCCAGTGAGTGAGTGCCTTATGTGGTACAGTACTGTGGAATAGCGGATTCCCAGAGTGGTGGAACTGCTCTCAGCATGACTGTCTATGCTGCTGGCAATAATATGCCCTATGGTGGCTATACCACTTTGTCTTGTACCTGTGTTGTACTGCTGACACTGTTGAACCCATGTGCAGGTGTGCTTCTTCATTGTGCTCTTCTAGCAGTGATCTGGGGCATCATAAGATAATGCTATGGGAGTGGTTGTGATTTGCTTTATTTCACTGTGTCTCACAAAGTGAGGACAGCTTGATGTCAGTGATGCCACTTGAATTGAAATATTTGAATGGGCAAAATGTTAAATTATGTTTCCACAGCTACAAATGTCATGTGGACCTTATGTTTTTATAGACCAGCTGCATTTCAAACTTCAGCATCTGAAATGGTCCACAGCATTCCTCAGTTTAATCCAGTAGATGAGTAGCACCTTTAAGTATCTTTCCTGTTGAATAGATTTGAGCAGTACTAATATATGTCTTTACTGTTTCAGCCATGAGGTCTCCTGCACTTTGTGAATTCCTTACTGCTTGTTTCTGAGTGGCTCGTTGAAGAGATATTTGAAGCAATTGCGTTTGTCTATGTATAGGGGTGAGGTAGAGAATGTGGTCTCATTTGCTTTCAGTGGCTTTATGTGGGGCCTTGTGTGATTTCCAGTGTTTACCTCCTTGGGCTCGTCCCTCTGCTTGTTTTGTTACACTCAAACAAGGGACAATGTTTCAATTTAGCTCTACTCCCTCCTTCACAAGTCCGTTGAAGATCTGTTGGGAGCTTGGCTAATTTATGCAGCTTTCAAAGCTTGGGCAATTTCTTCTTATAGTAATATGGTACATGTGCTGGTAAATCCTTAGTTGCAGTCCCATTCTCGAGATTGTGTCTCCAAGTCTACCAAAATCATTTGTGTCCTTGGACTTAATGAGTTCCATATATTCTTGACCTACTAAAGTTTACAACGGACTACCACAATCTAGCCTAGCTGTCTGGGATGTTTTAGTGACTCCAACCAAATCCATTTCTTCTGCATTAATTGGTCTGTCAGAGTATTGGC
This sequence comes from Pleurodeles waltl, assembly GCF_031143425.1. Classification (NCBI taxonomy): domain Eukaryota; kingdom Metazoa; phylum Chordata; class Amphibia; order Caudata; family Salamandridae; genus Pleurodeles; species Pleurodeles waltl. Next base: position 621,358,091 of record NC_090438.1, on the reverse strand, counting down.
TTTGTAAGAAAGTTCAATGTCAGAAAACGGAAGGCATACGCCAAATCTGGTGTCTGACATAGCATGTGGTAATCTGGTTGAAAGGAGGTTAAGGTCTTCTATGATATATTCCAGCCTCAATGAGAGAATTTGTGTTTTTTGGTACTTGATGATCAGTTGAGAGAAGTTGAAAGACAACTCATTGGTAGGTGTATGTGATTCTAGCAGGTGTGTGTGATTCCAGTAGTGCTTCTGTCTTTTACAATGTTTCCAATTGCTTGTTATTTTTTCCAATCAGTGCATCTTTGAGAGTGTCAGAACTGGCAGATCGGGAGGGTGACGTTCATATCCTGGACCACAGTGGAGGTCTGCTCAGGCTGATATGGCCTGACCTCACCAGGAGGTCTGGTAGATTATGTGATTTTCTCTATTCCCGTGCCTCTAGGAAAAATTTAAAAGGTTCGAAAGCATTTTAACTTGGGCCATTTAATTAACCTCTGGAAGCGATGGAGATAATCCTGGATAGCACATTTTAGACTCCATCCTTTACATGTTATCATAGTGCAATTTTGTATCTATTTTTGACATAATATTTACTGTGTGCCTTAAATAATATTAATGTGTGTGAACATTTAAACGCATTGATGAAATGTAAATATTGAGAAACTGAAGCTTTATAAACATGTGAACTAATGTTTAAATTGCTTTCATTAATTCATTATTCATGTTCATATATACACTTTAAGTTGTATTTGCAGACGTGATGTCTCAGTCAACTTAAAAAGATTGATTTGATGAGAGATTGTAAATCACGCACATCCACGCTGTCAATGTTCACCTTTTTTCGTCCCTCCGGTAAATGGTATCAGAGATCAGGGTTCTATGTTTCAGATGAAACCTTAGGATTGATGCTATGTAACTGGAGGGCAACCTGAAGTTCACTGTGAGTACCAAGTGGACTAAGCATTGACATATGTACTAGTGTAGTAGTTGAAAGACCAAAAATTGTGTGGCTGTTGTGGTAAATAATAATGCATTTTATTGCCTAAGCAGTCAGTTGTGCCCCTGGTTGGGACTGAGTTAAACTGAGTTATTGCAATGTATTTTTGTGATGGATAGACTTGTTCTCAACAGTTGTAAGTGAGCTGTTCCTATTGGTGAGTGATACTAACTTTTGCTAGTGTCTTCTAGCAGCTGCCTTGCTATGAATGAATGAATGAATGATGAGATTTTATAAAGTCCAGCTGTCACTCCAAGGAGTATCCTGGCACTGTGCTAGGTAGAACTATTACAGATCCAGAAAAATAGTCTGATCTCCTTAGATTAATGAGTGGCACAAGGAATCAGAGACATGGAATAACTACGTTTTTTTATCCTTTTTTTTAAAAGTGGCTTTGGCTTCAATAAACATCATGTTATGAGGAAGGAGGTTCCAGGCTTTTGAGCTTAGAACTACGAAGGACTTTCTGCCTCTAGATTTTAGACCGCAAGGGGAAGCACAGAAAAAATTCTCAGATGATGACCTTAGGATCCGCTGAGAAACATTTTGGAAAAAACGCTCACTGAGGTATTTGGGACCAGTTTTTTATTTGGGCTCTGTAAACGAGAGAAGTAGTATGAACAAGATCTTTTTGTGATTTGGGAGCTAATGCAAAGTATAAAGAGCACCTGAAGCAAAGCTCCTACTGGGAAGAAATAAAACCAGTCTTGCCGATGCACTCTGTATCATCTGCAGTTTATAATAAAGATGTTTAGAGCTGCAAGCATAGAGACTGTTACAATAATCTAGCCTTGAAGAGATCATAGCAAAAGCCACTGTTTTCCTGGCCACTAGGGGTAAAAAAATGAAAGAATTTCCTCAAGCATTTTATAAGGCGGAAGCACCTTCTTGCAACAGCTGAAGCTGCTTGTGGCAAGAAGGAAAGATCTGAGTCGAAGTTGACCCTTAGATTTTTTGCAAAGTTTACAGTGACAGGAGGAGGAAGAGCAATATTTGGCCACCACTGTAATAGAGAAAAAAAGTTAAACTTCCCAAACAACAGTATTTCCATTTTTTGGAGCTACATATGAGATGATTTTCTTGCATCCACTGAAAGATATCAGCTGGACGGTTAAGCAAATTGATTTCTGATTTCGATGAAATATCAACTGTCATCGGCACATGACATAGTGTCAATTCTGTAAGAGGCAATTACAGACTTAAGTGGAGCCATATAGATGTTAAACAGGACCGGGCTTAAAGAAGAGCCCTGAGACACACCCATCCTAACCTTTTTTTCTGAAGAGAAAAATTGGCCAAGAGATACAGACTGTCTTCGGTTGGTAAGAAAAGGTTTTATCCAGCTTAAGGCATAATCAGAAATTCTGGCCTCTCTGGTCCGATGCAGTAAGATGGCATGTAAGATGGTATCCAATACAGTGGATATATCTAACAATATCAACACTACATTATTTCCTGCATCTAATGTCATTTTAATAGATTCTGAGACCTCAAGAACTGTTTATTCATTTGACTGTTTAGGCTTAAAACCGCATTACCGAAAATGCAGTATGTTAGAATTCTCAAGGAACAGTATAAGCTGGTGATTGGTATGGCACCAGGAAGCAGAAGGTTGATGTCAATTAAATTTAAATTTGTTTCAACCGTGGAGAAACACAATGACAAATGTTTCATAGGTACCCTCGCTTGGTTATGAAAAAAGATCAGTTAATACGTTTTCTGTTGAGGTTCTCCAGTCATCTCATTTTTCAAATACGATTAAGCTGAGTTGGATTGAATATGATGCAGCAAACAGAACATAACTGGCAAATAATGATAAGCCAGCTGTAGCGAACTAGTGGGCATATTTACAAGCCCCTAGCGCCACCTTGCACCCCTCTAGCATAATTAATTTTTTATGCTAAGTCAGCATTAGGGAGGCCTTTCTCCAGCGCTGTATTTACAAAGTGGTGCAATGCTTGCATTGCACCACTTTGTAAACCCTTGCACCACATTATGCTTGCGCTAGGCATAATGGTTGCAAAAGGGGCGTTCTGACGAAGGGAGGTCTGAAAAATGACATGAAATTTACAAGATTTCACTGCGCAATTTTTCTGTAATTTTTAATGCCTGCTCACAGCAGGCGTTAAAATGAGGCACCCATTTTAATCAATGGGCCTCCCTGTGATTTGCTGCAATAGTGTCAACATTTTTTATGCTTGTGCAGCAAGGCGCCACAATAGCGGCAAAGATTTTGACGCTATCGCCCTAAAGACTGACATGGTGAGCCGTATGGTAAATACGGCACAACCATGGTGTCGTTAGATGGGGTAGGTGCGACGCAAGAAAAGTGGCGCATCAGGACCGATTCGCCACTTTCTTGTAAATATGGCCCCGGGTGTTCACTACGTTTTCAATGTTCCTTTTTTTGTTCCTCGCTGGTGGTCTTTCTTTTGTGTGAGTTCCAATAGGCACCAGTAGACTCTGGTAAATGGTGTGGCATAGGCCAGTGAATTATGAGTGGCATACAAACAGCAGCCACTCATCTGACTGCCCACATATCCTACCCAATTCCTGAGGCTGCTATTGGTCCCACGCCCCACCTCACCTTGGAGGAAGTACAGGGAAGGTTGTGGAGAGAGACCCTCTCATAGGTCCAATGGCTGCCCATGTCGCCATCTGCAGAATGACAGTCATGGTACAGAATAGTCAGAATGGACAGAGGCAGTTTCCTGCTGCAAGTTAGTTGCACGCTGCATTGGACACCGCCTGACCTGGACCACTTCCGGTGACGTGCACACCGCTTTTGGAATGCCGCCTTACTGCTTCCGTCTCATCCAGCCAAACCAAACACCCGGATCCCAGGAGGTTCGTGGCAGGTGGGTGGGTCTGTGGGAGACTTCGTTGGTGGTGCGCAGAAGTAGTGGACAGTCAGCTTCGAGCACACCTACATGTGTAAGCAGTAAGCAGGCCAGGAGTTTGGCCGCCCGCTTCTGCATCTCTTCTAGGAACTATTGTATCAAGACTTTAATCACGCACAATGCAAATTGCTACGAAAACTAGTGTTTTTACGACGTTCCTGCTTTTTCTAAGCGCTGCAAAATAAATAGTTACTGTTACATAATTTAGTGGATTGATCACTAATACTCAATGAACACTTTAGGTTCTAGCTTTCTTCTTCCTAAGTGTTGAAATCTATCTTGTTTTTACTGCTAGCTAAATCAGTAACAATAATTCTCAATATCTCCCTCGGTGTCTTTCATATATTTGCGAAATCCTGCCACAGTTGCTACTAACCTTCAAAAAGTAAAAAAAAAGTTATTATAAGCACTTTGTTTTCATTTTAAAAAACTATATAAAATTACATGCGAGTAGGATTCAACAAAACAATTTTGTACTTTTGAAATAGTTCCTTGTAAGTAGGTGAGGTGAAAGTAAGTAAGCATGTTTTAAGAGATACTTTGATACCTAACCAACAATGTTGAAAATTACCTACAGGATTCAGTATTTAGCCAACCCAACTATAAAACAAGTGTAGGTTTGGTGAATTACAAGAGTGACATCTAGTGGCATTTCGATTCAAGGGCTTTCATCTTAAAGTTCCCACGTGAATTTATTATAGTCAGAAGACATTCACCCAGCTTTTATGGATTTTTTTGTAATAAACCGAACATGAAACGGCACTCATGCGTGTTTACTATTCCTTTTTGTTATCATGTTATGGACAGAGTATGGAGAACATACTAGAAACAGCTGCTTGTTAAAAATGGAAACAACAACAAGTTCTGTAATGTGTGTTTGTGTTTCAGCGCGTTAGTGAAGTGAGTGAGAACATGGGGGAGGGGGGCAACATAGAAGCAGCCAATGGGGCAGGCCATGTTTAAGATGAGGCGCCGCATCACATAAAGCAAGCGAAGTAAATTTTAATTTAAGACAGGTCTTGCCACAGTTGTGCACTGCTCGCGACTTAAATAGCTGAAGTGCTGGAACACTGCTATTTACCACCTTCTACAGTGGTAAATGGTCGCTTGTCATGTTAGAACTTCAATCACATTTACAGCATTTTGCTGCAAATGTAGCAGTAAACTACAGAACATTGCACAGTAGCCTACACAAAGTCGAAACGCAATTAAGACGTCACAAAAACAACAAAACAGTAAAATCATAAACGTCACGAAACCACAGTAAAACACAAAATATCACACTGCAATATTTTAACACCAAAGCACAACATATATCACACATCATCACCTGAACAACAAAATGCCACAACAAATACGCACAAACATTCTTGTCACACATTCCCACCTTCAGAAAACTGCTTTAAAAATGTTGTGTTAAAATGTGTTGTGCCAAGCAGTGCTTTACTTACCACCAAGGTGATGGAATAGTGACAATTACAAATATTTCGTGATCTGCCCATACTTATATAACAAAGCTCAAGACCAAGAGCGTTTTTCAGACCTTTTAGAACAATACCTGTGTGGAAAAGTTGGATAGTACTTTTTCCTTAAACAACACCAAACAAGTGCTTTAAGGGGGGTGGAGAAGGTGGGGGCAGAGAGGTGTCTAAAAGGAGTGTGGAAAAGAAGCCTAACTAGCACTCCTTTCCAAGAGGTATGACCTATGTTATTAAGGGCATTAAAACATGCAAACTAAAATCCTGTGCTTCATTCAGTATCTCGCCTGACCAGTATTTGGGTGCCTCGCTGTGAGTTTTCTGTTACTGCATCCAGACATTTCACCAACAGCCAACACATACCCAAAATATGTCTGACCTATTGGCCTTGCCATGCTTGTTAGCTGAACCAAACAGAATACACAATAATGATTTTTTGTGAATAACTCAAAACGCTTCAATTCGGAAAATATAAGAGGGTGAGTTAAAGACTGCTAAGGCCTATGTAAGAGGTGGTGCTCTTCGGAGTGTCCGAGTCACTCCCATTTTACCTTCACACCACTTTTGTTTGCAATCTCTGTTAGACAAACTTTTTCTTCGCATATCTTCCTCACATTCTCCATTTGCATATCTTCAACGGTATCTGTTTCCTCTTCAACAACATCATTTCAGTGACTCGTGGAAATACTTCCTTTCATATTCACCACTTCACCACCCTCACACATACAATACAATCCACCCACTCACCTGTACATACTGTATTTCTATTTCCAACTGTGCACTTACTTCACACACTCTCCCACAATTATAATAGATATCTATGACTACCTGGGCATACTGCCCATCCTGCAGACTCCAGAAGTAAGCACTCACTCTAACCCCGGGGGATGTCTTGGGTAATCACTAGTACTGCAGGTTCAGGTCCACTTGTTGCTTGGCAGAGCACACAATCCCTCATGCTCTTTTCATGCAGGAACCACACATTGATCACAGTTCTATCCTTCATATTAATACCTCTTGATGGCCAGTGTGATCTACTACCCACAGATCCTGGAGAATTACTAAGCCAGTGTTTCCTAAACTGTGGTCCGTGGACTCCTGGTGTTCAGTGAGACCTACTCAGGGCGTCCACGACTGTGTTACAAAATTAAATAATATTAAATAGAATATATTAAAATTAATAATGTATACACCAATAAAGAAGTACAAATGAAAATGTGTTTGTTTCTATATTTGAATTAAACAAAATATTTCAATATTTGAGCATCTGTTTTGTGGCTACTAGTTTTTGTATTTTTGTGTATTTATTTTGAAGCTGAAATCATAGTGACTCCTCCTCTGCTTCTTCTTCACTGGGGTGCCTGGCCTGTAGATTACTGAAAATGCATACTCTAGTAGATGAAAGATCCACTTCTCGATCCTAAGAGGAGGCTTGGAGGAGGACCCTTTGAACAGCTGGAATTGAGGCTTATGATAGTGCATACAGTGAATGTGTGACCATATATGTACAAATGGAAGTGTCTGTATAATCAATGAATAGCAATAGATTCAAGTTCAATTTGATGTGGTGGCATAAGCGACCGAAGTTCACTCTACTCATTCTTGCTTTTGTGTCAGCACTTTCCCTAGTCCTATGGGACTAGCATCCACAAGTAGTTCCAAGTCCTTTGTGGGGTCAAAGTACATAAGCGTTGTCCCAACTGACAGGGCATCCCAAGTCTGCTGCAAGGCGATCTGTTAGTGTTCATCCCATATCCAGGGCTACAAGGTATTTCTGAGCTCTCTGTAAGAATGGTCAAGCTTTTTTTTAGTAAAAAATCATGATATGTAATCATTGCCAGGAAATGCTTTTTCCTGTTGTGGATGTGGGTGGGGGACATGACACGTCTCTTGTCTTTTTTTAAAAGAAAGTCACACCTAGAAAGTATTCAGCTTGCAGGCACTACCCTGGAGGCGCTATAGAACTTTTTGGAGGTAGTGGTGGTGATCTTTCAACGTGTGGCAAATACTAATATGCATCACTGACACGGTTGACCCCAGTCAGGCTAGACAGAGTCTCCCAGATAGTGTTCTGATAGTTTTGTCTTTTGTACTTCCTCAAACCTAAAATGGTGAAAAGGTAATGATGTATCAGGAGATAGGCTCAAGCAGTATATAGTAGTTCCCTGACTTGACGTCCATTTTGGAGAACCAACACATAGCTGCACTTTTCTTGGCTAATTGGCTTTTCTGGTGACAACAATGGGAACATACACGAGGTGGATCCCTCAACTTGCTCTATGATATCTGCCCCGTCTTTTTCCTCTGATCTTCTTCTACCCTGGGGTGGAGATAAAACAGCATTCTTCAGTGATGTAGGGCCACTAGCTGTATGAATTTATCAATGTATAGCTACACTGTTTTCCCGCTTAGGCACCCTATGCCATGGAAGAGATTGACGTATTCTTGGAGGAGATTTTCCAACTCTGCGGTATGGATTTTATAGACAAACTGGATTAGTTAAAGACTTTCTGCTGTTTGACAGCTTAGGAGCCTGCATATTCCTCTTTGGTGGTGTACACTTTCATCTTTACTACCTGCTTCTCAGTTCATTTGATGTCATTAGTGGTGATGTTGTTGGGACTGGGTTGTTACATGATGCCAGTTCCTGTGATAGCCTTAGGGTTAAAGGTCATATTTCACTTCCTGTGATGTTGTCCAGTATGCTGATCAGGAAACCACCCAAACTGACAATGCTACCTATTTTCATCTGAACAATGTTGGGCACCCTAAAATAATCAACGTGTTGCAAAGGCAACTTCACTTTAAATGTGACATTTCATGTCAGAATATGGGACGACTGCCACTCATTTTTTTCCTGCCAGTGCCCACCATGCCCCACGGCGAACCTTCAGGATGGTCCCTACAGGCAGGCAGAAAATACCCTGTAAATTGGGGCCACTTATTTCATGTTTATAAAAAACAAACTTTAGCTTTCTGAGTTTGTTTTCTCTGAATAGAAAACTTTTCTGAGTGGCCACTTCAAACATGGTGCCTGCTCAGCAAAATTAAAATTCTATGAAAGAAGATACAACAGCGGTGACTTTCTTCATAGCACAGATATCCCAGTCTAGCATGCTGGGTTCTCTAGGGCAGATAGTCCTCTGCCAGGGGGACAAGACCATGGCCTACGTTCCCTGGCAGACTGGGGGACAGTCTGCCAAGGTTTAAGTAGGGTCCTTAATTGCCCATGGAGTGCAGCTGGAAATTTACCTTGGAATAGTTAAAGCCACCCGTATTTAATCAAACCTACTGGGCACACTCTCCCTCTCCACTTGCATCTCACTGGAGCCCAACACAACCGACATTTTGACCGAGCAATTTGCAGATAAAGGCAACAGAGTGCACCACCAATAAGAGGGGCAATTCACATCCCCTCTCATAAAACACCCATTACAGAATCATTATAGGCAACGCCACTGGAATTATCCAGCAAGGGAAGACAAAATTGTGCAACAGAGTTAACTAAATGATGTGTCATGAAAATACAAATAATGCAAAGTAATGTGCTTCATTTTGAAGCAGTATTAACTCACTAGTCATTTTTACAACTGCTAACATTGTATGATGAAAGGTTTCAGCTCATTAATATCAGTTTAATACCTAAAGACAGCAATCAGCAACTGAAAGGTGACCTGCCTCTGCGCAACAAAAGGCGTGCCACTGCTCAGTTACATGCATGGTGGCATTTTTAGGTTCAAGCTTGCAAGTGCATGCACTAGTGCTTGCAAGACGTTGTGTACAATAAAAGGCTTGGAGCAAACCTGTCGCTCACCATTTGTTAGCTTGTCTGGCACTCTTCTTTACAGCCTTGTAATTCGTCCACTTCAGGCCTGGCATAATTTCTGTTCCTGTCTGTGGCACAGGGACCAAGCATTGATTGATTCAACTTAATCAGTGCCCATCCGCTGCTCCTAACGAGGTACAATTTTGTTTTTTTTATCTTCTTGTGCCCTGCAAACAGAAGGCGGGTGACTGGCAAAAACATGCCCAGCATGACAAACAAAATAGTAAAGTTTTCCTTTTTGTAACTAACTTTTTTTGTTTTGCCAAGTCATCTTTTCTCACTTTCCACTCATGTTTTATTTTGTTTTTGCTCTCTTCTCAAAAGATGACGATTATATTGTTCGAAATATTGCAATGCAACATTGTTTCTTTATTATGTGTAATTTATAAAATGATGCCTTTACACATAATTGTGCAGTACACCAAATTAGTCCCAGTACAATCCACCCCACTTTACCACATACCAATATTCCCCACTCCAATCCAAACCACTCAACCCAATCCAATCCAACCCACCTCACTTTACCACATACCAATATACCCCACTCCAATCCAAGCCACCCCACTCCAATCCTTCCAACCAACTCCAGTCTAATCTGCCCCACTCTAATTCGCCCACTCTAATCCAAAACACTGCACCACTCCAAAACAATCTGCCCCACTCCAGTTCAAAACAATATGCCCCACTGCATTCCAAAACAATATGCCTCACTCCAGTCCAAAACAATATGCTCCTCTCCCATCTACCACACTGCAATCTGCCCCCACTCCAATCCAAAACAAACTGCTCCAGTCCAAAAAAGTCTGCCCCACTGCAATCTGCTACACTCCAATCCAAAACAATCTTTTCCACTTCAATCTGCTCCACTGCAATCCAAAACTATCTTCCCCATTCCAATCAAAACAATCCCCCCACTCCAATCTTCCCCACTTTAATCCAAAACAATTTGCCCCACACTCAATAAGCCCCACTCCAATCCAAAACAATATACCCCACTCCAGTGTGCCCCACTCCAATCCAAAACAATCTGTCTCACTCCAACCCACCTCACTCCAATCTGCCCCACTCCAGTTCAAAACAATTTGCCCCACTCAATCCAAAACAATATGCTCCACTCCAATCCAAAACAATGAGCCCCACTCCCATCTACTCCACTCCAATCTGCCTGACTCCAGTCCAAAACAATCTGCCCCACTTCAGTCCAACACAATCTAACCCACTGCAATATGCTGCACTCCAATCTAAATCAATCTTCTTCACTCCAATCTGCTGCACTCTAAACCAAAACAATCTGACCCACTCCAGCCACCTCACTCCATTCTGCCCCACTTTAATCAAAAACAATCTGCCCCACTCTAATCCTCTGATTCCCATCTGCCCCCCTCCAATCCAAAACAATCTGCCCCACTCCAATCCACCCTTCTCAATCTGCCTACTCCAATCCAAAATATGCCCCACTCCAATCCAAAACAATATGCCCCACTCCCATCTACCCCACTCCAATCTGCTCCACTCCAATCCAAACTATCTGCTGACCCAATCCAAAACAATCTGCCCTAATCCAAAACAATGTGCTCCACTGCAATCTGCTACACTCCAATCCTTAACAATCTGCCTTACTCCAATCACAAACAATCAGACCCACTCCAGTCCACTTCACTTCAATCTGCCCCACTTTGATCCAAAACAATCTGCCCCACTGCAATCCACCTGACTCCTGATGACGCAGAAATGAAGGTTTTACATTTATTAGCGCATAAACGTAGTGCTGCAATAATCAAGTGTGACTTTAACCGAACTAATAAAGATTGTACTGGGACAAATGTGCCCTCAGAGTAGTTCGCCAACATTTATAAGCGTGCTTTATATAACGTGATGTATTAGAATTGTACTAATCTGACATAACCGTAAACGTGTGCCATGATTTGCTTGTTTGAAATTGTTTTAGCTTAGCATAACTTTAGTGGAGGCTTTGGCCTAGTTGCCTTGTCTCACGGTTTAGATGCTCGTGTTTTTCCAATGTGCTAATAAAACGTGCATTCTTGCTTGAAGCTGTACTTTTCCAGTGAGATCGTTCACATGCTTATCTTTAAGGTTTCGTGCCAGCCTGGCATCTTCTTCTTTGCTCCAAGGTCAATCTGCAGGTGCGAACAATGGAAGCTCTGAAAGTGAGTTAATTGGTAAAATATGTTGCAACTTACGTTCCCGACTCCAAGGATAATGTATGCCTAGGTAGAAGCTTGTGAACTGTTGTTTTTTGATTGGACAATTTGAAGCCAACCTATGAACCCTCCAATAGAAGACCCTACTGGATTTGAACTGTTGTTTATAAAAACCTGGTGCACGAGAAGAAAGCAGCCATTACCCGTTGCAGACATTTTGAGCCATTTTTAGCCATTAGCCATTTGCAGACATTACCCGTCATTTGCAGGACATTGCAGCCATTATGGCCCATCTTGCCGACTTCGTCATTTTGCCATCTCCTACGATGCCAATTGATGTTCAATGAGACTTTGATGCTTTCTCTAATCGAGAGAAAGAGACTTTAAGTAATTTTGCCCTAGAGACTTTAACTTTGATTTGCCCCTTTGCATGAAGTAGTAGTTTGTCCTTGCCGTTGTGAGGCAATTGCCCCGTCCACCCTGCCCCTTTGCCCCGTCCCATGCTGATCGGAAGCCGGTACCTGTGAGACGAAGACTTCCTTGAATGCTGATTGAATTTGGTAAATATGAAAGGAAATGTACAATTGCATTGTGTTTCTTTTAGGTAACCAACTGCTGATTTTTGATAAGAGCCCTAGTTAGGAGCTTTCCAAATTAATGTTGCTAAATTGTGTTTGCATGAAGTCCCACGTGCAGATGCTAATTTGAGGTTAGATGAGGATCCATTTGTTGCACGATGCAATTTGAGACCTTGTTATGCTGACTAATGTATGCAATTAGCCCATTACAGATTATAGTTTTAGTGGTTTGCGTTGCTATCATTGAATGCATTGTTATTCAAATGCTGCATAGATTGCATCTTTTTTTCGCCGTTATGGACAGCTATTAATGTTCATTTACATATATCATTTGGTGTTGAGACACATTTATATCGTGCTAGCTTTGTTAATATAGGGAAATAAATTCATTAACTTTGAATGAACTGGTGTGGTTATTCATGGCCGAAAGGTCATGGTTCGCCGAAATGTTTTCTGGATTAATTGTGAAGTGATATGTTGATCAGGGCATTGCTTATGTTCGTTATTGATTATTGATTAGATTAAATTGACTAATCTCGGGTGAAGAGAGCCCCACTTGGTCAAAAGATTCATCGACCCAAGAGCGTCCAAGTACAGGTAATTTATTAGGTCGTAACGCTCTATCAGTAGATGGTAGCAGAGGACGGTTTCGCCCTTTGGGACCATCCTCGAGAGGTATATGGTGTTGAATTAACGGTTACGCTCTTTGGCACCCCACTCGAGAAGTTTGAATTAGATTTTTCTTGGGTAAAACAGATTGAGAAAATGATGATGGGCTAAGTCCCCCGCGACTTTCCCGGGATCTCGGAGCTTGCGAATGGAAAGAATGGAGGTGTGAGATCGGCGTTGGCGGTACTAGTGATGGTATGAGTGAAGTTAGGATTTTGCGCTTGCACAGCTTATTGCCGCAGATTGTTTGAAAAGGTTGCGAGGATTTTAGAGAATAGCGGAGGTGCGACTCCGAGTGTGAGAGTAGGGAAGTCGTCGAACTTCATGTGCATGTGGCGCTTTGTGCAGAAAAAGGTCCACGTGGTTGTTGTTGTTGAGACGGGCCCTGCGAGGTCAAGAGACTCCGGAGTATGTTGAAAAGTGTATGAGACACTTGTTTTATGTTGTGGTCTGGTCGGTTTAATAGGTTGACCGGGCGTGGTCAACGAGTCGGTACGTGTGTTAAGGGAGTGAAAGAAAACTTCGACTTCGGGCTTTGACAAATTCTAAGTGCACTAGAATAGATCATTGACAAGTTGAGAGCAGAGTCTGCGGGTCAGGATTTGCTTGCGAAAGTGGGGACCGAGAAAGATGGAATAACTGCAGAGGCTAGTGAAAAATCCCTAAGGTCCTGAAGCGATTGTGTTACCCTTCCTGTAGTAAACCGACAGATCTGTTTTATTATTATTTGGTTGCTCGCGATACATGCTAGAAGTTGTTACGAGAGGAGCTGAGTGAAGGAGGACAAGCCACGAGGCTTTGTCAGCCGCAGTGTGTGTGAGTGTGACGTCACTAGGAGCCGCGCTGGGATAGGTTGGTTGCAGAGAAGGGTCGCGCACGGATTGGACGCAGTCCGTGGGGCTCGATTGGAAGGGGAAAGGCAAGCGAAGAGTATTCCGGGAATTAAAGTCACTTATTGATTACAAACTTTGTGAAATAAAAGACGAGAAAATGAAATTTTTTAAAGCATTAAAGAGTGCGATGAAGGGGGAGTCTTACATTAAAGCGAGCGTAGGAGAGGAGACGCCACCCGAAGGTACACCAGCTTACATTGTAATGGAGGAAAAGGGGGTAGCTCCGTGCCTTTGGCTAAAGCAATGGCACAAGCTGACAGAGAAACATGGGAGCGTAGCGTTCCCGATCCATGGGACATTCAATATAAGGATCCTAGAGAATTTGAGATTCGCGATGTACGACATGAAGGTACCTCCAAGGCCAGCACAGTTTGAGGCTCTAGCAATTTGGGAACTAATGGCTAGACAGCAGCAGCAAAATAAGTTCGAGACCAGGATAAGAAAGGTAGAAAAGACACTAGCGGACGCTAGGTGGGATAATGCACAGAAGGTGTGGAGGTCAGATATATTGCAGGGGATAAAATTGTTTCCCGCAATTGCTAAGGAAGAAGAGGCGACAGGCAAGAAAGCTACCTGTAAGACAAACAGGAGGTGTTCCAAAGATAGAGAAGACGAGTCAGATGATGAGGAGTTCATCATGCAATTGCTGAACGACCGTCCACCACCTTATGCAGAGAGTGAACAAGGTCCAAGTACCAGTTCTGCCCCTCCGGCACCGGTACAGAATAATGAAACTCCGAATTCAGAAACGCCATCGGGATCCAAGGACCCGAGTTTACTGTTCACCCCGCAGATACCGCAGGTTAGGAGAATATATCCAGATGTGCCTATATTGGAAACAGCAGAAAATTATCAGCCGCAGGTCCCAAGGTACTACAGCAGTGACAACAGTACGGGAATGATTCTAGATCCAACCGTAATGGGAGTACAGAATGGTCGCAACCCAACATTGGCACAAGCTGAGTCAACCCAGCTTTTGATGCCTCAAAAGCAGATGCAGGGGGGAACCGCACATGCTCAGATGACGGGGAGTCAGACGGGCATGCCGGCAATGATGACCCATAGTGTGGGAATGAACATGCCTCAGAACCTGGGGAATGGACAGAACCCAGATGCGATATCCCTACCCATTACTGTAGGTCCACCGGTACCTTTGTACATTCAGCCTAACTCAGGTATGAGCGGTCAAGGATCAATGGTGCAGAGTGGGACGGAAAGGAGGTGCATAGAAAACACTCCAGAGACAACTCCGATAGCGGCTCTGCCAACTGGATCTGGGTCCTTGATGGAGTTTAGTCCCATATGTGCTCAGTCAACAGTGGTGAGGTCGAGTCCCCCACTGATGATACCGCTATCATCGAACACTGAAAAGTTGCCGCAACCATCAATGGCAGTCGATGTGAATGCTACACTGATGGGGTTGAATGCGCAACAGCTGACACAGTGGTTCAACAGTCTGAATTCCACACAAAGCCCAGCCATTGGGAAGGAAGAGGGCTATCTGAATAGGGTCAGGTTGAACATGGAAGCAGAAGAATTGGTGGAAGGGACTATGGGTTTGAATAGGTTAGAGTCCTACTCGGAAGAAGAGCTGAGGTATCTATGTCCCAGGATTACGAGAGAAGTGAACAAGGTACATAGGAGGTTGCAAGAAATAGCTGACAAAAACGGGGTTGAGATAGACAAGACAAAACACTTGAGCAGGAGCTATAGATTGGATTTCGGGACCACAGACTTTGAACACATGAGGTCAGCAGGCATGAAAACGCACCTTAGAGAATTGCTGCAGAGTGCACAAGTGTGGAGGTGCTTAGACAAATGGGAAAGTAGATGGGCAAAGAAAAAGGAAAAGAAGAAAGATAGTGTCCCAGAACATAAGGAGAAAAGACCACAGAGTAGTGATGCAATAAGCATGTTACCAATGAGGGAGACAGCAGGGGGAAAATTAATACATGTACCGTGGCACAGAAGCGACATTCAGTCTTTTACGGATGATTTTCCCAAACTAAGAGAGAAACCGATTGAATGGTATCAACAGACTGATAGGTTTGTGAAGCTTGCAAAATGTCTTTGGGAAGACCTGAACACCCTCTTTGAGATTGTGGTTCCGGCAGATTTGTGGGAAGACTGCAAAAGGGCTGTAGGTTGGCCGACAAGTGAACAAGAGAGAGACAGGGATACGGGTGCACCATCACCTATGGTAATGAGCTTGTACTATAAGGTGATTGAGCATTTGAAGACGAAGGTTGCCGCGAAAAATGTGGATTGGCAGAAGATTGATCGAACTGCCCAAGAGGCTAAAGAGTCGATTCATGGTTACTATGAGAGGTTGTTGAAGGCGTTCAAGAACTACAGTGGCACGGAAACAATAGAGGCGAAGGACATGCTTCATTTTGTGTTTAGATTTGTGGAAGGGCTGAGACCAGAGATAAGTCAGATGATAAAGACGCATTTGATTTGTTGGCAGTCGAAACCGATTGATGAGGTGTTGAATTATGCGAAATACTGTAGCGACGAAATTGAAGTGAAACAGAAAAGGTTGAAAGAGAAAGTGATGGTGATGCAACTTAAAGCAGCTCAGACAGGTCTGCAAGGGTTCCAACAGCAGATACCGCAGTCGCAGCCACAGGGAAACATGGTGTTTCAGCCACAGGCGAGAGGCAGAGGCAGAGGAGGCTTTGGGAGTAATGGTCCAGATTTGAACACTGTTGTGATTCCGAATGGTGTGCAGGCAATGAAAAGGGTGATGCCGTGTCACATGTGCGGAATCGTCGGACATTGGAAACGCGAGTGCCCGATGGTGGTGCAGGAAGGTGCAGGTGTTGGTCAGCAAAACAATGATGTCAATGCAGTCCAGACAATGAGGGGACCGAAAATGAGAGGTCCAAACCCAAATTTTCAGACCATAAATCAGCTGCAGGGATTACAGCCCATGCAGCCGCAGCAGACGCAGATGCCCCGTATGCAGATGACGCAAATGCAGCCAATGCAACAGCAGTTTCCCATGGTACCTAATCAGCAAATGCAAATACCTTTGGCACCAGTGAGTCAGCAGCAAGTGATGGTTCCTCCACAGGTCTCGGGTCAGGTGATGAATACAAATGGCACAGTACAACAGTTCCCATTACACAGTGAGAATGGAATAAACAATGTATGGGAGAGTGAAAGTTCAGATGAGGAGGGAAATTGTGTGCTTGCAGCATCCTTGGAAGTTGATCAAAAGGGTCCATATGTAGAGGGAAGAGTTATGGGTCATCGTGTTTCATTCTTGGTTGACACAGGAGCCACACGTTCAACTGTTAGGAGCATTGAAGTACCAAATTTGCCACTCTCAGGGAGAACTGTTCAAGTAGTGGGAGTAGCAAACAGGCACCTGACGAACCCAATCACAGATCCAGTACATGTTAGAATTGGTAACTATCAAGGGTTACATAAATTTGTGGTATGTGACTCAAGCCCGATAGCACTGTTAGGGAGAGACCTATTGTGCAAATTGGGATGTTCGATTATGTGTTCGGACGATGGAATTAGAATCCAGACGAGCAGTGATGGGGAAGAAGAGGAAAGTGTAGAAGGGGATGAGATGGAAACTGTCGATGAAGAATATCCTCTGATTAACCTTTTTCCGATGATAACTGAAGAAGATATTCCAGCTGAATTACGGGACACAGTCAGAAAGGAAGTGTGGGATATGACAGGAAAAGAGGTGGGATTGGTGAAAGGAGTGGAGCCAGTGAAAGTGACCGTAAAACCCAATGTAATATTTCCCCAGACCCCACAATACCACATGGCACAAGACACCCTCATGAAAGTCGCCCAACTCATTGACGAGTTTGTAAAACAGGGAGTACTGAAAGAAGTGTTAAGCAGTCCATGTAATTCACCAATCATGGGACTAATAAAGCCGAGTGGAAAGGTCCGAATAGTGCAGGACTTGAGGAAAATAAATGACATCATAGTTAAATCTGCCCTGTAGTACCGAATCCAGCTGTGATAATGTTTCAAGTCCCTTGCGATGCCGAGTGGTTCTCAGTCATTGACTTGTCACAAGCATTCTTTTCGGTGCCTCTTCATGAGGACAGCCAATTTCTCTTTTGTTTCAAATTCTTAGACAGAGTTTACAGTTGGTGTCGAATTCCTCAAGGGTTTTCTGAGTCACCGTCAATTTTCAATCAGATTCTAAAGAAAGACTTGGAAGCGTTAGAATTGCCATTCGAGTCAACCCTAGTACAGTACATTGATGACTTACTGATTGCATCTAAGACAGAAAGTGGCTGCACAGCCGACACCATTGCTCTACTGAACCATTTGGGAAGGAATGGACACAAGGTGTCTCCTTCAAAGTTGCAGTTCTGTCAGAAGAAAGTGAAATACTTGGGTCATCAAATAGAGAAAGGGTCACGGAGAATAATGAAGGAAAGAATAACAAGTGTACTTCAAATGAGTCCACCAAAGACAAGGAGGGAGGTGAGGAAGTTTTTGGGAATGGTGAGCTACTGTCGCCAGTGGATTCCCAACTTCTCAACTCTAGCAAAGCCTTTACTGAAACTGACCCAGAAGGATGCCTTGGATGAAATTGAGCTGAAAGGAGATGAGATGGATGCTTTTATTGAATTGAAAGAATGCATGTGTAGGGCTCCAGCTTTAGGTATGCCTGATTACACAAAGCCTTTCACATTGTTTTGTCATGAACGTGATGCATGTTCTTTGTCTGCCTTGACCCAAGCCCATGGTGGCATAAATAGACCAGGAGCGTATTTTTCAGCTACTTTGGATCCGGTCGCAGCAGCACTGCCGGGGTGTTTGCGCGCCGTAGCAGCAGTTGGTATTAGCCTCACTCAGAGTGAAGGAATAGTGATGGGACACCCATTAACAGTCATGGTCCCTCACTCAGTTGAGATACTTTTGACCCGCTCCCGAACGCAACACATGACTGGAGCAAGACTCACAAGGTATGAAACAATAATTCTGGGCTCACCGAATGTGCAGCTGAAAAGGTGCACTACGTTGAATCCAGCAACCTTGCTTCCCGGTGAAAATGCTGAAATTGAGAACGCTGAAGACGTCGAGCATGACTGCCTTCAGGTGACTGAATTTTGCACAAAACCCCGACCTGACATTAAGGATACCAAGCTTGATGAAAATGACCAAATTGTTTTTGTTGATGGGTCATGTTTAAGAGATGCATTGGGAATATTGAAAGCAGGATATGCTGTATGTACTGTAACAGGTGTCTTGGAAGCGTCCTGGCTTCAAGGAGTCTATTCCGCACAAGTAGCAGAGCTTTTAGCCCTTACAAGAGCATGCCAACTGTCTACATTGATGAAGGTTACCATTTACACTGATAGTCAGTACGGGTTTGGAATTGTGCACGACTTTGGGCAACTATGGTCACAGAGAGGTTTCCTGACCTCTTCTGGGTCCCCAGTGAAAAACGGGGAGAGAATAAGGGAATTGTTACACGCCATTCAGATGCCAGCCGAAAATTGCAGTGGTAAAGTGTAGTGCTCATACAAAAGGACAGGACTATGGCCCTCATTCTGACCTTGGCGGGCGGCGGAGGCCGCCCGCCAAAGTCCCGCCGTCAGGTTACCGTTCCGCGGTCGAAAGACCGCGGCGGTAATTCTGACTTTCCCGCTGGGCTGGCGGGCGGTCGCCTTCAGACCGCCAGCCAGCCCAGCGGGAAAGAGGCTTCCACGATGAAGCCGGCTCGGAATCGAGCCGGCGGAGTGGAAGCTGTGCGACGGGTGCAGTTGCACCCGTCGCGTATTTCACTGTCTGCACAGCAGACAGTGAAATACATGTAGGGGCCCTCTTACGGGGGCCCCTGCAATGCCCATGCCAGTGGCATGGGCACTGCAGGGGCCCCCAGGGGCCCCGCGACCCCCCCTACCGCCATCCGGATCTCGGCGGTCCGACCGCCGGGATCTGGATGGCGGTAGGGGGGGTCGGAATCCCCGCGGCGGTGCAGCAAGCTGCGCCGCCGCGGAGGATTCAATGGGGCCGCGGTACACTGGCGGGACCCCGCCAGTGGTGCCGGTCCGACCGCGGCTTTACCGCCGCGGTCGGAATCCCCATTGGAGCACCGCCGGCCTGTCGGCGGTGCTCCCGCGGTCCTCCGCCCTGGCGGTCAAAGACCGCCAGGGTCAGAATGACCACCTATGTTTCCCTGGGAAATGCATATGCGGATCAGGTCGCAAGATTTTGTGCCTTGAACTGTATATTGCTCAGGGATGAATGGAATTTGATAAGTGAGCCAGAGCTCGAACCAGCTGAAGCATTTGCCTTGAAGGTCGTGGATACAATGGATGAACTAAAAGCATTACAGAATAGCGTCAGGGAGGATGAAAGAGCTTCCTGGATTAAGTCACAATGTACAAAAAGAGAAGATGAGTTATGGGTTTCAAATGAGGGAAAATTTGTTTTACCAAATTGTCTCTTATCGCAGCTAGCGCGGTTCTATCATGGGCAGGCTCACCTAGGGAGAGATGCCATGATAAGATTGTTCAAAACTGATTGGTTTAACCCCAGATTCCGTCAAGTTGCAGAAGCAGTTTGCCATCGTTGTGTCATTTGTCAGCAGATGAACCCAGGAAAGGGAACGGTTGTGAACGTGAGCCACATTGGTAGGGCGGGTGGCCCGTTCAGCAGAATGCAGATGGACTTTATTGAGATGCCTGTGCATGGAGGTCTGAAGTATGTGTTGGTGATTGTGTGCATTTTTAGTCACTGGATTGAAGCATACCCCACACATAGAAATGACAGCCTTACAGTTGCAAAACTATTGTTGAGGGAGTTGATACCACGTTTCGGATTCCCGATCTCTTTAGAATCAGATAGAGGAAGTCACTTCAATAACGAGGTGATAAAGTTACTTTGCGCAGCGCTGAACATTGAGCAAAAACTGCATTGTAGCTATCGCCCTGAAGCCTCAGGACTGGTGGAACAAATGAATGGTACACTGAAATCAAGAATGGCGAAAATATGTGCATCGACAAATTTGAAATGGCCTGACGCATTGCCTTTGGTGTTAATGTCAATGAGAAACACCCCTGACAGAAAGACTGGATTGTCCCCGCATGAAATTCTCATGGGCAGGGCCATGAGACTTCCTGCAGTTCCCGCAAACGCGCTTTTGAATATTACAGATGATATGGTGTTAGACTACTGCAAAGGTCTGGCTGACGTGGTTCGCTCTTTCTCTCACCAGGTGGAAGCAACCACCTTGTCACCGATCCAAGGTCCAGGACACACACTGAAAGCAGGTGACTGGGTCGTGATAAAGAAGCACGTGAGGAAGTCGTGTCTGGAACCCCGTTGGAAAGGCCCTTTCCAAGTGATCCTGACGACCACTACCGCTGTGAAGTGTGCGGGAGTTCCCAACTGGATTCACGCCAGTCACACAAAGAAGGTGTTGTGTCCCACAGATGAGGAAGTTGAAGCGCTGAAACTGCCAGTACCTGATAACAAAGTGCCGAGCGCTGAGACAGAGCAAAACAGAACTAGAAGTGAACAGGCAGAAATAGAGGAGAGAGAAATATTCTCTGAGGACGAAACAACCGATTCACTTGGGAAAGACCAAGGAGAAACCTCAGACAGCGACGAAGCAGCTGAAGGTGACAAAGAGCCTGAAGAAAGTAGCGGTGACAAAGGGCTCGAAAGAGGTGAAGAAGCAGGAGAGCCTTATCAGAGGAGGGCTTTCCCAGAAGCAGACGGTACAGAAAAAGAAAAAGAAAACCTGATTGACTCCCCAGAAAAAGGGGACAAGGCAGAACAGAACGAAACTGTTCAAACTTCTTCAGAAGAGATCGCAGGTCCATCAAGTGGACACAGTGCAAAGAGGAGACCAAGTATATCACCAGTAAAACTAAGAACTAGAGAAAAGTTGAACGACAGTGAAGGGCCAAGAGTGAAAGAGAAAAGAAAGGAAGTGTCTGTCGTGGTACCAACCTCAAGTGAAGAAAAAGATTTGGCCAAAGAGGAAAGTACCAGTGAGGCAGAATCGAAAAGAGATGCAAAATTGAAAAGGAAAAGGATACCAAACAGGAGATATTCCGGTCCAGAATGGGCATATGTAGTCAATGACGATTGGACTGACGAATTTGTATCTCTTAGCCTCGAGAACGAAGAAGAAGAGATACCAATAGAAAAGAAAAGTTTTATGGACACTATTGACTGAAAAAAAAAAAAAAAAAAAAAAAAAAAATGACATTGCTTGCTATAATCTAACGTGATACAACCAGCTGAGACATTGCTAAACCGGATGAGACATTTGCTCACTCGATAAGACTTTGATAACCTGATTGACTCTTAAACCCGATTTGAGACAACGTTGAACTGATAAAAGACTGAGTTATTGCCGAATTGAGACGAATGCTGCTAACCGATAAGTGACTGAGCTCCTGAAGAAAACTGTGTGAACATTGCGCTCGTTCAGCTTTGTAACTAATTGCTAAATCGTTTCTTTATAGGTGCTTTTAGCTCTCTGATTCTATACAGATCATGACACAAAACAGTAGAGTGAAATATTGTAAATATGTGTGTATAGGCTTGATAACTGCATGTGTACTAATAATAATGGCAATAGTGCTTGCAACGCGTGGTAAGGGTGAAAATGAGAAAATTGATGCTTCTACTTCTGCTCCTGTTACTGTCACTGAACTATCCGCATTGAAAAGACTAGAATTAGATGAGAGACACTTGCATGATAAGAAGGAACTTTCGTATAATGTTTTCTATCGCCTACTAACAGAATATGTTGAGACTATGGATGTGAAAGATTGTTATGTGTGTACACAAATACCGACATCGGTAACGGAAGGGGTGACTTATCACCACATGCCTCTTACATATGGGATTACATGTAGTATAGTAACTTCTAGATTTTATGGTCAAACTAACATACAGTATTTTTATTCAAATTATGATGTTACCTTTGCATATGTT
Organism: Pleurodeles waltl; assembly: GCF_031143425.1. NCBI lineage: Eukaryota > Metazoa > Chordata > Amphibia > Caudata > Salamandridae > Pleurodeles > Pleurodeles waltl. The sequence goes on along the minus strand of NC_090438.1, from coordinate 621,335,660 downwards.
CCTATAATAACGCAACTAAGCCAGATTGCTAAAGATTGGGATGCTAAAATAATGAGGGAATTTTTCGAGCCAATGCAACCTTTTGAAACAGCTCACGCTCATAGGGAAAACCTTACATGCTCGCTCTCTGCAGTAGAAATAAGCTTTTTAGATCGCACAGATGATAGAAGGGCACAAATGAATGCGAAATTAGAAAAAGAGCTAAGTAAGAGGACATCAGTAGATAATTATGCTTTTGCCGCAATAAAAACACAAGGAAAAATAGCTTTAGACGCTTGGCATGTAGGGAAATTTTGTATATATCGTGGTGAATCTTATTATGATAACATTTTCGTGGGAGCGAGTGAATGTAAACATACGTTTATCTTTAAGGCCAAATGGACATTCATGCTGAACGGACTTGACCCTGTCATACCTGGTGTATATTACATTTGTGGGCATAATGCCTATTATCGTCTTCCAAAGGGATGGTGGGGGAGATGTTATTTGGGTATAGTGTTCCCAAAGGTTTATCAACTGGATGACCTATCAGTGATTCCAAAGACGCCTGGATCTCATCGTATCCAGAAAAGAGAGACCGCAGCTGCTGTGGTAGGAGATATATTTGGAGCCATGATTCCTTCATTGGGAGTTGTGTTGAATTCCATCAAAATAAGAAAGTTGTCTACTATAGTGGATAACATGTTGACAAAGTTTTCAGGTGCTATAATCCTGATGGATGCTGAACTTGCAGCAGAAAGAGCTATGACTCTTCAAAACAGGCTTGCCCTAGACATTCTTTTAGCAAAGGATGGCGGCGTTTGCAAAATGCTTGGTGCGCGTCACTGTTGCACGTATATACCAGACAACAGTGTGAAGATTAAAACAATGCTTGCAAATCTAACAAAAGAGAGTGCAGACTTGAAGGAATTGAAAGAACCAGGAGTTTGGGAGAAGATTGGAAAGGGAGTTGCTTCAGTGGGAAATTGGCTTGGTGGCATTTGGAATGGAATATTACTAAAAATAATACAGGGAATACTAATAGTACTAATTTGCATCTTTGGGATTTGGGGAATAAAGAGGGGAATACTAATGATCATGGCAAGAATTAAGAGAAGGAAGGAAGAGAAAATGATGAAAAGAATGGCAGAAGAATACAAGGCAAGAACAAGGGGAACTAAAAGGCAAAGAGAACTGACAGAATTTTAATGGAATAAAATTTGTGGGAATAGTTTTGTGTGATGACAAGTAGTCATCAGAGGAGGGATTGATGACGCAGAAATGAAGGTTTTACATTTATTAGCGCATAAACGTAGTGCTGCAATAATCAAGTGTGACTTTAACCGAACTAATAAGGATTGTACGGGGACAAATGTGCCCTCAGAGTAGTTCGCCAACATTTATAAGCGTGCTTTATATAACGTGATGTATTAGAATTGTACTAATCTGACATAACCGTAAACGTGTGCCATGATTTGCTTGTTTGAAATTGTTTTAGCTTAGCATAACTTTAGTGGAGGCTTTGGCCTAGTTGCCTTGTCTCACGGTTTAGATGCTCGTGTTTTTCCAATGTGCTAATAAAACGTGTATTCTTGCTTGAAGCTGTACTTTTCCAGTGAGATCGTTCACATGCTTATCTTTAAGGTTTCGTGCCAGCCTGGCATCTTCTTCTTTGCTCCAAGGTCAATCTGCAGGTGCGGACAATGGAAGCTCTGAAAGTGAGTTAATTGGTAAAATATGTTGCAACTTACGTTCCCGACTCCAAGGATAATGTATGCCTAGGTAGAAGCTTGTGAACTGTTGTTTTTTGATTGGACAATTTGAAGCCAACCTATGAACCCTCCAATAGAAGACCCTACTGGATTTGAACTGTTGTTTATAAAAACCTGGTGCACGAGAAGAAAGCAGCCATTACCCGTTGCAGACATTTTGAGCCATTTTTAGCCATTAGCCATTTGCAGACATTACCCGTCATTTGCAGGACATTGCAGCCATTATGGCCCATCTTGCCGACTTCGTCATTTTGCCATCTCCTACGATGCCAATTGATGTTCAATGAGACTTTGATGCTTTCTCTAATCGAGAGAAAGAGACTTTAAGTAATTTTGCCCTAGAGACTTTAACTTTGATTTGCCCCTTTGCATGAAGTAGTAGTTTGTCCTTGCCGTTGTGAGGCAATTGCCCCGTCCACCCTGCCCCTTTGCCCCGTCCCATGCTGATCGGAAGCCGGTACCTGTGAGACGAAGACTTCCTTGAATGCTGATTGAATTTGGTAAATATGAAAGGAAATGTACAATTGCATTGTGTTTCTTTTAGGTAACCAACTGCTGATTTTTGATAAGAGCCCTAGTTAGGAGCTTTCCAAATTAATGTTGCTAAATTGTTTTTGCATGAAGTCCCACGTGCAGATGCTAATTTGAGGTTAGATGAGGATCCATTTGTTGCACGATGCAATTTGAGACCTTGTTATGCTGACTAATGTATGCAATTAGCCCATTACAGATTATAGTTTTAGTGGTTTGCGTTGCTATCATTGAATGCATTGTTATTCAAATGCTGCATAGATTGCATCTTTTTTTCGCCGTTATGGACAGCTATTAATGTTCATTTACATATATCATTTGGTGTTGAGACACATTTATATCGTGCTAGCTTTGTTAATATAGGGAAATAAATTCATTAACTTTGAATGAACTGGTGTGGTTATTCATGGCCGAAAGGTCATGGTTCGCCGAAATGTTTTCTGGATTAATTGTGAAGTGTTATGTTGATCAGGGCATTGCTTATGTTCGTTATTGATTATTGATTAGATTAAATTGACTAATCTCGGGTGAAGAGAGCCCCACTTGGTCAAAAGATTCATCGACCCAAGAGCGTCCAAGTACAGGTAATTTATTAGGTCGTAACGCTCTATCACTCCCATGTGCCCCACTCCAATCCAAAACAATCTGCCCCACTCCAATCAGCCCCACTCCAAAACAATCTGTCCCACTCCAATCCACCCTTGTATGTTCCACTTCCATCCGCCTCATTCCAGTTTGCCCCACTCTAATCCAATACATCCCAATCCAGGTACATCCACCTTACCTCACCCAATTCAATCCACCCATTCCATCCTAATTCATCCTACTCCAATCCACCTTATTCCCATCCAATCCACCCCACACCAACCCAATCCACCCCACTCCAATCCACTCTAATACAATATGCCCACTCCAATCCAAAACAATCTGCCCCTCTCCAGTCTGCCCACTCCAATCGAGAGCAACCACTCCAATCCGCCACACTCCAATCTGCCCCAATCCAATCCAATCCAAAACAATCTGCCCACTCCTATCCAGCACAATCTGCCCCATTCAAATCCAAAGAGTCCACCCCACTCCAATCTGCTCCACTCGAATCCAAAACAACCTGCCCCACTTCAGTCCCAAACAACCGGCCCCACTCCAATCCGTTTCAATTTGCCCCATCCCAATCTGCCCCACTTTAATACAAAACAACCTGCCCCACGCCTAGCCTGCACTACTCCACCCTGCCCCACTCAATCCCAATTCACCCCACTCCAATCAACCACACTCCATCCCACTACAATCCAGTCCACCCCACACCAATCCAGTCTACCCCACTCTAATCCAATCCACCATAATCCAGCCAAATCCAATATACCACACTCCAGTCCAAAACACCTCACCCCAATCCAATCCACCCCACTACAATCCAATCCATCCCAATCCACTACAGTCCAATACACCCCACTCAGTCCTTCCTACACCACTCCAATCCATCCTACCCCAATCCAACCCACCCTACTCCAGCCCAACCCCCTTTCTTCAATCCAACCGACTCCAATCCAACCCACAGCACTACAGTCCATCTCATCCCACTCCAATCGAACCCATCCTACTCCAATCCAGTCCAAACCACCCACACCACCCAGTCCATCCCACTCCAAAACAATCCACAAGAATCCACCCTTACTCCACTCCAATCCACCCCACTCCAAACCACCTTAATCTACCACACTTCAATCCAGTCCACCCTCAGCAGTCAATCCACCCCACTCCAATCAAGCTCAATCCAACTCAACCAAATCTACCCCACTCCAGTCCAATACACCACAAGCCACCCCACTCCAATCCACCCCAACCCAGTCCACCCACCCCAATCAAATCAAATCCACCACACCCCTATCCAAGTCAACCCAATCCACCCCACTCCACCCTAATCCACCCCACTCAATGCAATCCACTTTACTCTAACCCACTCCACTCCACATCACCCCAATCAGATACACCCCAATCCGATCCACGCCAATCCAGTCCACTCCACTCCAGTCCACCCCATGCCAATCCATTCCATCCTACCTCAATTCAATCCACCCCTTCTATGCCACTCCATTTCATTCCAATCCACCCTACTCCAATTTACCCACTCCGATCCATTCCACCCCACTTTTCCCTAATATACCCCATCCTAGTTCAGTCCACCTCACTACAATCCAATCCAGCCAGCCTACCCAACTCTAATCCACCTGACCCCATTCCAGTTCAGTCCACCCCTCTCCAATTCAATCTATCCACCCCACTCCAATCCACCCACATTAATACAATCCACCCCACACCAATCCACTCCATTTCAATCCACCCCAATCAATCCAAAACACTCCACCAAATCTAATCTACCCAACTCACTCCAATCCACCACACTCTACTCCAATCCACCCAGTCCCAAGTGAACCCACCCAACTCCAATCAATCCAGCTCAACCCCACTCCAATCCATCCACCCCCCTCCACTCCAATCCACCCCACCTCACTCCAGTCTAATCTACGCACTCCAATTCAATGCATTCCAATCCAACCCACCCCAATCTATGCCCCCCACTCCAATCCTATCTATCACACTCCAGTACAATCCACCTCATTCCTGTCCAGTGAATCCAATCCACCCAGTCTAATTCAATCCACCCCACTCCTGTCCAATCTACTCCACCCCACTCCTGTCCATTCTAATCAACCCCACTCAAATCCAATCCACCCCACCCGATCACTCCAACCCAAACCACCCACCTCAATACAATATAACCCATCCTACTTAAATCCACCCCAATCCCTTCCACCTCATCTCATTTCAGTTTACTCCACTCCAATCCACCCCACTCCATCGCCCCACTAAACCCTAATCCAATCCATCCCACCACACCGCACTCTACTCCAATCCACACCACTACCTCAATTCACTCCAACCCACCCCACCATATTCCACCCTACTCCACTCTATGATGCTCTCTGCCATTGAACCACTGCACTCTACTCCCCTCTACTCAACTCTACAACATGCTAACCATCCTACTCCACGTTACGATATTCCAACAAATCCACTGTATGACACTCTACTCCCCCACTCTACTCTGACACTCCATGCCACTAACTTTTAGCCATGCTGAACTGCAGCAACACCGTTGTTCAACATGGCAAAACACATTGCCATAGCCAATAGCTCTTGGATATTAGTAACTTTTGATCAGTTTGAGTGACAAAACAAAATATTTTTGTTGAATTCTGCAAACTTTGTAGAAGATGATGGATTATGCAGTACATGCCACAGAATCACATTATTTCAGTGGCCCTGATTATACATAAGAATCATTATTTTTATGCGGCCCAGTGCATAATTTGAACCGGTGATCACACATGGAGCCCACCAGTGCTTATTTTTGGGGACCAGCTCTTATTTTTCCTCAGCAGACTTTCACCCAGGGCAAGAGACAGAAAAATACACAAGGGGGAAAGAAGAAGGAAGAAAAATATGGAAAACTTCTGAAAGGAGCAGGGAAAGGAACATGACAGAGTAGTTAAAGGGGCAGGAACTGTCTTGTGGTATATTCAGAGACATGTGGTAGAATGAAGACTCCAAAGCCGCAGGCCACGTAACAAATCTTTAGCTAACAGCACGTATTATATTACAAATTAAGCACTGAAGTGCCCACTGGGTGCCATATTGGCGCTCAACACAGCACCCCAACAAATGAATCAAAAAACAACTTCAGAGCGAAACAGGAGGAAAGCAGTACAGCTACAGTGTGCGAAACTAATCACCTTTCCACCGTTTGAAATTCCATAAGGCAGTTTTCTCCATTTATGGCGTGACACCTAAGAAAATACGCAAATTCCTGTTCCATGACCACACTCTGACCACATGAGAAACTTCCGTCCTTTAAAAGAGGGCAAAGATTATTATACTTTATCAATGGCATCTATTTAACATGCGACGTTCTTCCTACTCGAACAACTGGTTTTCTTTGCGGTAAAGATAAGCAAGACTATTTTTAGTTTCACTGAATCATTTGAACAATAGAACATTTGTTTAAGTGGCAATAATAGCTCGAAAGGCATGCTCTCAGCAGTTTAGTCAGGAAACAGAGCAGTCTTTTCATGAACAGCATAAGGCAGGAGTCAGACTACACGTAAACATTCCTAATCGGTGCTACCAGCGTTCCACTGGTAACACCACTGGGCGAGTGCAACAGATGAAGAGGACCACACCGAGAATTATCACTAGAGTCTCTTGCACCACTTCACGCTTGTGGAAGGATTACGATATTATTGGGGCTACTGCACTGGCTCTGAGTACTGTTTCTATGGGTGTCATTCAGTACTTCCGGGTTACAAGTATTTCAGCCCATTATGAAGTTATATTTTGGGGGAAATGGAATAACAGCCGGAATCGAGGATTGTGCACCAGTTCCAACGTTTTTCCTCGTCACCAGGCTCAATTTTACTCGTAAATTTCACCTGTACGCGAAATTTCCAGGTGAAATCAGAACGAGAATGCTGTTTTCCTGAGACACTTGTAGTTTTGAATTGGACCACGGGAACTATGTATTCGGTCTAAAGGGGCGCTGGTGTGCCTAGCTGTTAAGGCGCTTGTGAGAAACATTAACCAGAAACATCACTGCACTCACTTCTGTGTTTATTGATCATAGAGGGAGTTCAAAATGAACAAGCCTGTTTGTTTAATTTTCAAGCTATCTGGTACATAATACAACCTAAAAAACAAACTCTAAAATAAAAAAAATGCTTAACTTTTGTGAAGATTCAAAGCATAATCTTTAAAGTCCTAGTGTCCTAAAGTGCTCCTATACTTTGTTATTAAATTATATGTTGCGTCGTGGCTCTGGGGGAAGGGCTAAAGCCAGCAAACTGGTACATGTTTTTTTTGTGGGGGAGGAGGGATTGTGGGGGGATTTGGACTTTCACTTTAAACTTTACACTAGCCTGCCTTGGTGTTGAATGAGGCAGTGCTTGGACAAAAAGTACTTTGTTTTGTTTCGGAGAGTGGTGTTGTTCTGCCCTGAGTTGCTCTTCTGTTGGTTTTTGTCATTTACCCTGAGTAAGCTATTGTTCAATGTGATGATAGTGTGTCCTACAGTGTGCATGGTGAAGTCCATTATGGCACCATGATTAAGTAATAACCCAATAAGGTGGCTTTGTTTGTGTGAGTCATCTCAAGTTTCTGCTGATCAGTGACCCCGCACTTTTACATACCTTTCGCTCCTGCCCCTATTGTAGTTGTAATATGTGTTCCTCTAGGTGCGAGTGTTCGGCCTGCAGCCCTCTGAAGTTGTGTCAGTGCCACGGCTTGAGTACTTCCCGCTCTTTCCTTTTACCAACCTTGATCTGCATCCCAGTGTGCTTTGACGTGCTGCTTGAGACCCAAAATACATTATACCCGGGTCGATTAGAACCAGCCTTGGTGAGACTTCTTTTGTCTATGGCTCTTGTAACTGGGCAAGCGCATTAAATTAAAACCATGCAAGAGAGATGACTGAACTGGCTAGCTCTCCCAATATGTTAAGCTGCTGTCCACATTCATTGTCCTCATCATCATCTTCAAAGTCTGGAGGCAATGGAAATTGTTATTGTAGGAAAATGAATTATTAATCGGGATGGATGGTAGTCCACCACAATTAATAAAGTCACTTAAATGTGAGGTCCAGGCAAATGTTTCAATAATTTAGACCTGAACTCATCCCTAGTAGCCATGGCACAGAAAAGACATGCTTAGTATAGATAGTTAAAAAAGTCAGAAACACATCACTTTAAAAATCCTACTCCAATTTTTTACAAAATGACACCAAAACGACAAAAATCAAGTAAGGAGACTCAGCGATTTGAATTTTAGATGTTTTAAGTGAAAAGCAGCAGAAACAGTAAAAAGCTAATCAGTATTCAATGTTCACAGGTGACTGGGACCAATACATGATTTCAGGCTGACTGTGATGGAGTGAAGATCAGATCTGGCAATTAAATTTATCCTATCAAAGATTTTATCTTAGTACTAAGGGCACAATTTATATATTGGCTGCAAGGATATGCGATCACAAGAGTGAACAAGTATCCAGCATAATGGCTCCCCTGCAAGATTTAGAATTGGGCAGACCTTTTGTTGTAACCATGGCGGAGACTACATTGTCCCCACCATAGTCACATCCCTCGGACAACCTGACAGAAAAAGGGCCATCGGAAGCTGACCTTTAGGTCCACCCACCTAATTTGGATGGGTGGACATACAGGTCAGTCAGTTTTCACTGCCTGTCACCGCCAAAAAACCTGTGAGACGAGAACTGCTCAATGCTCTACTGTTCATGGAAAAGAACTCTCTTGGTGAGGGGAGTACTTTTTTTTTCAAAAAGGAAATCCCATCTCAGGATTTTCTTTTTGAAAATAAGTAAAACAAGTTTGACAGGTGGCTCCATCATGTTGATGGAGTAGTACGTCAAACTTAAAAAATAATTGACAGACAGTGACAGCAGTTCTTATCAGTGCTTTGAAATTACTGAAATTTCAAACGTTAGCGAGTGGAGCATTTTTGGATTGGCGGACACTTAAGTCCTCTGACTTGCTAACGGAGAATTCTCTGTCTGCCAAAACTTAAATTGGGCCCTAGTCTCTGAACTAGAAGTCAACATCATTCAGATAGGCTTGCTGCTAAGGTACACAGCACAGTTCCACTTTTATCAGATTGACCTAGGTGATTGGTCCCAGTCCTCTGGAGGTCTGGAAGTTTAAATATTTTTAAGTTCCACTCATACAATGGTTCTTGGAGAAGTCTGGCTCAACACTGTCAAGGGTCCTAGAACTCCAGGGACAGCACCTAGAGGTCACAACCTACTCCAGCAGAGGCCATCAGCAAGGACCAGTCCTCTTCCAGTTGCAACTGGTCACTGGCCACTAAGGAAAAAGGTCTCCTGCATCTTGCATCCCTGTATCCACGGAGGAGGTATACCAACTAATGGGTGGGCCCCACTTCTTTGTCCTGAGTTCAAGTGGGAGAACGACAAGCCTGTCAGGTTTCTCTTCACATTTCTCAAACAGCAGGTGCAGTTGTTCCACAATCCCAGAAAGTCTTCTGGAGCTGGGGTGAGGTGTCAGCTTTCTAGGATTCACTAACCAGTGTGCCCATGTGAAAAAAGTTCCCAGGTGCAACCCTACCTACATTTGCAGCACATCATGTTTTCCTTACTGCAGACTATCCCAGAGTGTATTAATTTAAGGCAAATCCAAAAGAATACAGGCCTTCTGCTCTTGGAGGGGGCTTGTGTGCCAAGCAGGGTTGTGTTAGGGAAATGAGTAGTGCCATACTCCTAACCTACATCAACGTGGTTCAGCTTTCCCTTTCAATGTATTAGTGCCCAATGATGACCCTGGGCCTATAGAACAAAGGCTTCCTTAGGTTTCCCTTTACACTAAATTATGAATGACCTCTGTCCTTTCCAAGGTAATTCATTTCTTGCAACACCCAGAGCTGCTCTTTCTAAGCTGGGAGGGATCACTTGCCCCATCTCAACTCAACCTTTCACAAGGCCTAATATATTGTTCTAATATAGTAGCAGTTTCCACACCTCTTTAAGGTCAAACACTGACAGAGTAGCCACTGGAAGACTAATGCAAATTAGCCTACATGAGCTTCAGGAATGGAAAAGTACTTTTCTAGAAGTTTACTTTTCTAAATATGTATTAAACATCTAACTTTACCATTAGATTAGATTTTTTTAAAACATTAAAAACAGTGGTTGATCCATTTTCGTAGCTGCTCCCAAATCCAAGATAGCAGAGTTACTATTTTAATCTGTGCTCTAGCTTTCTCACAGGACAACTGAACAACATATGATCATCAGTCTTTGAGCATTTGTCCCCATGCTTGTCAACATTCTCACAGGCTAACACTAGCTTTCAACTCCAAAGTTAACAGAAAGAGCAGCATATAGCACCTATATGCTACAATAGCACTTGGAGGGTAGATCTCTGGATAATACAGAGCTAGAGAGTTTTGGAATTATTTTTCATGTTTTCAACTATAGCATTTTATCTGATGTGTATTAAAGCACTTTCTTTTTATAAAATTAAGGGCTATTACCTTGCTTTAATATTTTTTCAGTTTCTAGTCAACATCTCCTTCTTAAGTTAAGGTTTTACTTCTCTGCTTTGTTTGTCTGAGAGAGCCAAGTTCCAAAGATGGGCCCTTGATTATCCAGTTAGGGTTCAATAGTAATGAGGCCCTCAGGCATTGACTCCAAATGTTACAGTTAAAACCCAGCAACTCCTAGATGGCCTAGAACCTAGATTCTCAGTGCCAAATGAAGTAGCTGAAAATCATTACTAGCTCTGGGTAATACAATGGTATTGTCTGCATACTTTCATAGAGTAACACACAATATAACAAATAAGCCTTCTACAGACAGGTTAGGTCAATCAGAAGCAAAACCAAGCTTTGAAACGATGAACAGGGAAGACAAACATTCCCATAGATTATACTGTGCTAAAATGAAGCTTCCAGATTTACAGTCTAAGAAGTATTTTACAGTGGTTAAGAGCCAGTATTACTTCCCATCAATTGCCCCATTGGCTGCTATGCCTTTTGTTTTTAGAAAATAATGCAGGGAAATATGCCACAAAAAGCCAGTTTAGCTATGAGAATGCAGTCAAATTTACAATTTAAGGGAATTAGCAATGCGAAACACAAATTCAGTGCGATGAGCCCCATCTGGGAGCCAGCGAGGATACATCACAAATTGGTTCCACCTGTTTCCCAACACAAATCATTTATAGTAGGACACATCCAAATGGAGAATTCACTAGCAACATCCAGAGTATATATGCCTACTGGGGCTAATATTTTATATCTGAAAGTAATAACTTCTGAAGAATCTTGGCTCAGTGCTCACCGAGCGCATGGCTTGATAGAGATTTTTTGAGAAATTTTCAGGAACCAAGATTGCCAGAGACAATGCAGCCTTACATTTTGATGAAGATGTCAGTGCATCTTTGCCAAGGTTTTGTTTCAGGTGGACACTGCTGAGGGCTTTGTGTCATTGAATTTTTGCATTCTCAAATATAAGACGTTGTAAACAACACATTTGGTTAGACAGTTGGCACAAATCTGGTCCATCATCTCTTTCTACCAGCAACCCATTTCTGTTATCATAGTGCTAGTGTTTTTTCTTCAGCCACCCAGATGCTAGTTCTAAACTTATGTAGGTATCACAGCCAATATGTACCTATATTTTGCATTTATCTAAGTGTTATTTTCAAAAATATGTTTTCTACAGTGTATTCAAGTGAACTAACATTATCACTACTACCCATTAACCCTGAGGGAAGCCCTGTGCACAGGCAGATCCCACAACTGAGCATCTTTTTAACTTTAGAGAGCTCTCTTCGTCTGTTGAGTGGGCTACCTGAAACTACTTTGACTTTGAGTTCTGGTTTGAGGGGAGGTGCATTACGGTTAAAGAAGTAGCTTCACCAAAGTAAACAGATGGTCTCCTAACCCATTCACAGACACATTATGAAATGCACAGCACAAGGTAAACACTTTTGAATGGCCACCTTTAGCCATGGAGGGCCTTTTGCACAACCTTTCACCATCTGCCCGCCAAAATCTCACAAACATCTTTTAGGAACGATGACGTAAGCCTATAGTTACAAACATATGATTTTTCTATACATAATTCGATGTGCTTTTCTTATCTACTAGTATTTTCTCTGCAGCCAGCTGCCAATGCTTAGCAACCATAACATTCTGTAACATTCTGAATGCAACTACCAGTGTTAGAGAGCAAACATTATTAATAAAAATGAGTGACTAAAAACCTAACACATAACGTGCATTAAAAGGCCTAAATAGAGAAACGTGTTTCAGAAAAATAAAACGTGTATGTTAAAATTGTGGTCGACATGGTGTCCACCACCACAAGTTCTATGTGAAATAATAAATGACTATGAAAATGTATTTTGATGAATCATAACTAAATGTACTGACAAAAGATTAATATTAATGTACTGCAGAACTAATGGTTTGAAATTATTAGAAATGTTTTATTCATGTATTAGCAGTTGTGAAAAGGCCCACGTTTTAGTATTTTTACAGAAGCTCAGTGTTGAAATGTTATGCTGACTTTACTGAAATACTTTTGTAAACATTGTTTATTAGACATTGCGTTAAATGTTCACAGTGGAAAATTATTGTCCTATTCTTGCTTTCTCACTGTGAACTTCCTTGTGATAAAAATTGCAGGTTTTAACAATGGGCCTTAGTTCTGGTAGGAATTAATGCAAGCTCAATGTCATGTTTTATGTTCCTTTCTCAATGTAATAATTCTACGAAAGTGCTAGCCGGACAGGAGTGTCAACATGGACCTATCTTGAGAAAAAGAACAAAAAAAAGATGCATCTGAAACTCAGAAATAGTCCAATTGGATGCCAATTATCTCACCTCATAGTTTTGTCCAATAGAAGCTTAGCCAGTAACTTCTGAGACTTTAATTTAGCAGAGTTTTAGATTATGTAAGTCAGTTTGGAATCTGTTTAGCTTTTGTTCACTTCAGTTCTGCTATACAGCTTTTGTCTAAAATTATAACAGTTCAGATACCTTAGATACAACATTACTGAACTGTTGCCCCCTCCAGGTTCCTGATGCTGACTGAAGACCTGCTGCTCCAGTGCTCTGCTGAGTAAGGCTCTGCTGGCTGCTGTCTCATTTAGGAGAGGTATAACCAATGTGCATTTGTTTTTCCTTTGCAGGTTTTTCCCTTTAAAGATTCCATCCACATATGTTTATGAATTTATGGATTTGGTCAAAGCAAGCAGACCTTCCGGTTGCCCTTCTGACCCTTGCCCACCACAAATCTTCAAGAACATTCTTCTATCTACTTCTGCTGCCACACCTGTAAGAAGAATCATCAACAACTCTTCAACTACAGGAAATTTTCCTGTAGACCTGAAAAAGGCATACATACGACCGTTATTAAAACTGTAAACTTTGCACTTGTATAGCGCACTACTCACCCGTTAGGGTCTCAAGGCGCTGTACTCATACCGCTATGGAACCCCTCCTGGCTTTTTCCTGTGAGGTGCCCACTCCTGGGCACCCCCAGGGTGAAGCCAGGCATCCAAGCGCTGTTGGGGCCGTTGTGGAGATTAAGCAAGCTATTGCCCAGAGTTGCAGAGTGGGACCCATTAATTACATTAGGCACCGAGGCGAGAATTATCTGGTCCAAGGGAATTGAGCCCAAAATCTGCCAAAGCGGGACTTGAACCCTGGTCTTGAGCCAGATCTCTGCTTCAGGGTCTGCCGCTCTAACCATTGTGCCACACTTCTCCACTAAAGAAAACACACCTAGACCCACAAGACCCCAACAACTACAGACCAATCAAAAATGGACCTTTCCTGGGCAAATTGATAGAAAGAGCAGCATTCGCCCAGATGTCACAATTCATTGAAGACAATTCTATACTTTCAGACTTCCAAACTGGATTCCGTCCAGGAAGAAGCGCTGAATCGGCACTCATAGCAATCTGGGATGATCTTAAAAACACAGTCGACTGCAATGGAGTTGCTGCACTACTTCTCTTGGACCTCTTGGCTGCCTTTGATACGGTTGACCATGACACCCTAATTCAAAGACTCCACGAAGCCGGCATACAAGGGATTGCTCTTGACTGGATTACTTTCTATCTTCAAAAAAGATCTAATATCATCCACTCGCCCCCTCCTCGTCCGAACCCTACCTCACAAAAGCAGGGGTCACCCAAGGATCAATCATCTCACCTTTGCTTTTCAACATCTACATGATATCTTTACCAGAACTGATCAATGATTTCCATCTCACATGCTACAACTATGCAGATGACACACAAATACTACTTAAATTAGAATGCCCCAAAAAAATTGAAAACTCACAAATCTTCAGTTGCCTCAGAGACGTTGATCAGTGGATGACCTGGAGCCATCTCAAACTAAATACCTCCAAAACAGAAATACTCATATGTGGTGACTGGAAAAGTTATGAACCTCTGTGCATCTGGCCTGACGATCTCGGACCACCTCCTCAATTATCCAAGGAAGTTAAAAACCTTGGAATCACCATGGATTCCAAGTTAACTATGAATGCCCAAGTGGACAAATTAGCACAAAAAAGCTTCATCACCTTGAAGACTTTACGACGCATCTTACCCCACCTCGGATTTCAACACAAGGTGCAAGCTACTATCTCGCTTGTACTATCCAAACTGGACTATGCCAATGGCCTCTACCATAAATCATCTCTATCTATTATGAAAAAACTACAACGTATCCAAAATTCCGCAGCCAGGCTACTATTACATGTAAAGCCGCAAGCCCACATCTCCCCTGCCTTGAGAGCACTACACTGGTTACCCGTTGCCAGAAGATGCACTTTCAAGCTGCTTTGTATCACCCACAAAGCTATACATGGAACAGGGCCACTTTTTATCAGAAACAAAATAACCAAATACATCCAACAAAGAAACCTCCGCTCAAGATTGGCACCCGCTCAGAACACCACCATAAAAGAAAAAGACTATAGGTGGTACATCCTTCTCCATTCAAGCAGCCAAACTATGGAATTCATTACCCCCAACTATAAGAGCCACAGATAACATTCTTGCCTTCAGAAAACTACTCAAGAGTTGGCTCTTTCCTTCATAACCACCATATTCAAACAACTATGGACTGCATATGCCTATGTTGATAAATATTTTTTCTGATTATGTGTATATTTCTAGTTATGTATAGTTCTTTAGAAAATATGTATAGCTACTATGTCATAACAATAAAATACACACACACTCTTTAAACCTGTTTGACTAAGTATATTTTACCCATGGTTCTAATGATGTATTGTATGTGCATATGTGTGTGTATTCATGTGTGTTTGTATGTGTGTGTGTATGTGTGTATGTATATATATATATATATATATATACATATATATATATATATATATATATATATATATATATATGTGTGTATATGTTGTTTCTGTGCTTGGCATGTTCGTGGGTCATTGCATGGCTCCTGGGTGGGTGGTTATACTAGATATCTATGAATTCCTGCTCTCATCTTATCACACTTATCTACCCATCATCATATGTCATGTCTCTATCAAACTATCCTCCATTCTCACTCCGACTCATCCCAAATCCTTTCTACTACTTTCATCTCCTAAATAGCTCTGCCTAAGCTCTCCCTCCGCTTCCACATCTAACTCACCAAACCTCACTCTACTACCATGACCTCCCACACAACCCTACTAAATTCTCCCTCATTTATCTCACCCTGCTACTATGCTCTCCCTAACCCTTCCACAGACTCCTCCTTCCTCCATCCCCCTTTACTCATCCCAAGCCTTTGGGTTGAGCAAATGAAGGATATACTCCCAATTAACACTTCTGGATTTCTTTCCTCCTCCACCCCTCCATTACTCCAGTCAATCTAACTAATAAACTCTCATATCCGCGGCTCAAATTAACTCATAATAATACTAAAACTGTACTCATATTTCCCAATACTAATCCATTCCTAATTCTTGTTGGGTTCCAGAGTAGCGTGCTACTCACCAAAAAGCACTTTGACGCCTCGTCAGGGGTCGTAAGCGCTATATAAATACTATTACAATACAATATTTTTATTAGCACCATAGTTAGATGTTTTCCAAATTGATTTTTGTCTTATTTTTAATTTTGTGCATGTGACAAAGTTCAGCCCCACATATACTTTTCAAATTAGAGTGACAGCTGGGGTGTCTGCCCCAACAATTAATCTAAATGTTTATTAATTGATTGTGATTGATTCAACTGCACAATTAATACATTTGGTTTCTGTTTCTCAAATAATTATGTTGTTATTTTGAATTTTTCTTTTGGAGTGTTTAATGGTGAATGCTCTTATAAAATTTAGATGCTTCAGACGCTTTGGACAGCCTGTTTTGTTTCTTTATCGCTATTGTTTGGTTTTGGGCATTATTTACGAGACCTTAGCATTGTTCATATAAGGACAATAAATGTTTATACTTAACTAAAATTGGTGTGGTGATTCATGGCCACATAGGTCATAATGTGTATACATTACTGACTCCTCATTGCATATTTTGATTGTTTTATGGTTATTGATTCTCATTGTTTAATTGGATGATCTCATTACTCCTGTCTGAGTCAAAAGATTTGAGTCGACCTCTGAGGTTAGTGATGTCACTGCCCTATTACGTGTCACCTTAGCCTAATATTAGGAGGTCACACGCCCACACTAGCACCTGCACTTATTCCTGACATGTTCTGATCTTATGTTGGGGATAGCCCTAGTAAGGATTGTAGGGTTTTAGTAATCCTCAGCTTCCTCTTAAATCTCATATCTTTGTGAACCTTATAAAAAACATGGGATTTCCCCCACCCTCATCTCTCTCATTGGTCCTTTTATGTTTTTAAAATGAAATAACTTTTCACAATTCTCTATTTCTCTCTAAGATCTAAATTTTCAAATGATTATCTATTTTATCTTCATATTTGTGCACTGATTCATCTTTTATCAGAAACTAAGAAACGTCTGCATTCTTTCTTTAATGCTACTATTGCTACACTCATGCACCTACAACCTGATTTACTCTAGGCATACACTCTAAGCCACGCCCTCCAACTCTACTCTCAAACATTAGTGAATTTCTGTATTACTTGTAAAGCATAAATGGGTTCACCTTACTAATACCTTCCTAGGAATATAGTCTATTTCTTTTTCGTTTTAAATCTAATCTTGCTTAACCCACAATTACTTTCATACTATTACAGGTGCATTAATATTCCTGCTATCTGAGTAAATCTTACCCTTCATTCCATACATCCTTTGAAGACTATTCTGAAGCCTGAGTATTTATCTATATTTGCCTGTATTGCATCAGAGCTGACCCTATAGTTGTTCACTATGCAACAATACAGTTCCTCGTCCCCTGGTATCCCTAGTATCACACTAACTCTTGGTGAACCTTATACTTCACACTGGTCATGACCTTTCAGTAAATGTTATAGTTATAATACAGCAACAGAGATCACAGAAGCTTACAGCTGAGAGGCCTGATACTGGACTGAAACAACTCCTTATATATAGTGAATTTCACAGTTAAGATTAATATAATACATGGGATCCTGCACTAGTCTGTCTCTAACTCTCTTATTACATGACACTTCTGATGTAAACTATAATAACCTATTACAGTTGAGTTCTGACATCATAATGCCTGCTGCCAAAGCCAGCAGCTGAGGGAAAAAAGAAAAGGAAGGTCACAGAGCTTAAAGCTGCATTTAAAAAAAACAAAAACAAAACATAGCTTTTCCTTCAGCTCTGTTTTTCTAGATATGGGAAGTATTATGGTGTGACTATGTATTATAAAGAATAAAGTACCCCTTGCCTTGAGTTCCATGACCTTGTAAAGGCACTCATCCTTCAGCGGCATTCCTCTGCATGGTGATGGAACTCCTCTGAATTCTTATAATGTTTGGCAGGAGGTATTTTATCCAATATATTATGCATAACTCTACTGCATACTTGATTGCAAATGTAATTGACAGAGGTTGTCTACTAGAGGGGCTTCCACTTGCTAACCTCAACCATGAGCATCCCCTCTGCTGGAAAATCCTCCTAGGAACACAAGATTAAATATCAGTCAATGATGGGTTCCATGTTACTCAATTTGCATTCAGCGTCCAAACGGTAGGTAGAATGTAAACTGCTTACAACGTGCCAATGGATTCAGGCCTTGATCAATTAACACTACCGAGCAATGCAATGCCTCATTTGATTGATTGATTGATTGATGGACTGATTGGCAAGTTAAACAACAGTAAATTAAAATGTATTAACTATATGGCATACACAGCAGCCAATATACTGTAATGTGTGGCAATGTAGAGAGTGCCGCTCCACCGGGGAACTCAGGAGGTACCTATACACAATGATAAATGCAATCATAAACACATTTTTACAACCAAATTTGCCTTACTTACCTCTGGCAGAAATTTACAAAGAGCTTCCTGCAAGGCACAGGCGTATTTAAATATGTGGAGATCTCTGCTACAAATGCAGTGTGTTCCAGACCTGTAAATTCCACTTAATGAATGGGAAAGTGTTTGGTCAGAGATATGGAGGGCCAAGGAAGCTTTTTAACACCTATAATCACAGATGTCAGTAAGCACACAAACTCGCCTACTTTCCCTTTCATCCCAGGAAAGGGTCAATGATTTGCTCCAGTCAAGGGCTGTCATCAATCTCTTTCCCGAATGGGAAGTGGGAGTAGATAAGCCCCCATACATGAAAGTGCTTTCTCCACGTGGAAAATGTTTTCCCCATGAATTAAAAAAGTGTGCATTTGCACAAGGGATCCTATCCTCCCCATGCAGAACAATCATGTATCAGAAATCCATGCAGCAGAAATATTTGTTGGAAACGTCCCAGACGTACACCTGGAAAACCTTCGCCTGGCACAGCTTTCCTGACATGAACTTGATAACGTTTATGAACTTCAGAAAACAGGAAAAGTACGTGCAGGAGGGGGAAAAGATCTTCACCTTTCTTTGTGAAGTGTGCCCTATGTTACCCTCCACCTTAGGCTTCAGGCTGATTGGTCCCTCTTCCTCGTCACACATTTTCCTCCAGCCTCCCATCTACCGCTGGAAGCCTCTTGATAAGTGTAATGAAGGAGGAATATGCATGGAAAGCTAAAATGTGTTATAGATTTCTGAGTATACTCCTTGAAGCCCCATAAATCTGTAATCTTTGTAAATTGCATGTGTAAGTCTACAATGTTCAGAGTTGCACATATTTTTATGAATCAGGCTAAAACTTGATAAAGACCAGCACACGTGTTAAATATTCTTATTTAAGGATATATATGTAAGAGAAAAACACTAAGTTTACTGAAAGTGAATGAAAAACAAGATTTTGATCAGTCTGTCAATCGAATTCTTCAAAGAACTCATAGTCAAACAAAGTAATCAATTAACATAAATACACAGGCCAACAACGGACATTTTAAGCACCCCAATTAAATACTACAAACTCTGGTTAGTGTTCTGGTGTGATGTGGTCAGGCCTCCGTCACGCACCGAGATGCAGATGTTAGAACATGTTTACATTTTTTCTTTCTAAAATCCTCAACATCTGTGAGAAAGGACGCCCAAGGTCAACTAATCTGACATGATTTAACAACATTTTGACATTTTTTAAAGCAGTGAATCCAAATTGCCACACCTCATCGTAGCTAAAATGTACTGCCTGACAGCATCGTCTACAAGCCAAGTTACAGAGTTAAAGGCATTGTGGTAAAGGCTGCTGCTATCCTGCGAAACCATAACTTGAAAAATGTTGAACTAGGGGCCATTCACTAGTCTTACTGAATTCCCCATGAGTGTTTTATTAAAACGGCATTAAACTGAAGACATTCTTCGGGATTATTTTTCTAAAACATTAGCTATGGTCTTAATGCTTGTAGCAGTGTTGTAACCAAGGCCCCTGCAGCCCCCGAGGTGCGCGGGGAGGGGGTCCAAGCTCCAGGGGCCCCCTCAGCAAAGCACCATTGCCTAAGAACTCCTGAGTGAGCCCGGTGGGGGCTCCTCCATGTTCTTTGCAGGGGGGGCCCCCTCTAGTTTCGTTACGCCACTGGTCTGGAGTGACCCAGACGGTCGCTGGCCTGGAAGCTGTGGGATTTGAATTGATAAGGCGATGCCAAAAGGAATTTATGCTCAGCATTATAACTGAGCACTTTTCTGTTGAGACAGTCAACTGTACTTTCTGCGAACCTCCCGGACTACTGTCTGTTTTTATAGATAATAAACACTCACGAGATGTTCCAGGTTGGCAACATATTGGGTGATTGGCAATTTTACCTTCTCATAGAGCTATGAGCAATAGTGTGGCAATAGACAAACCATTAACAAACTGAGTATATATCCTGCTATCACATTGTCCCAGGACTGGTGACAGGGAGGCCATTGGCGGATGGTGACGTTTCAAAGTGGTATGGCGAAAGAGTTCAATTTCTGCCCAATCGCCACTACGCCGTGTCTTTTACCAGAGCCGAAACCTGCGAAGTGAGTGGTCCAAGTGAGTTCCGGGGGCAAATGAGAGAAAAAGTGAGAGAGAGAGAGCTTGCTCGGTTATTACAGGCCCTGAGTTATACCGTTACGGTGTAATGTGTGTTTAGAAGGGATGGCCCTGAGTGGTGGGGTACTGCAGGCCATTCAAAGGAAAGTAGCAAGTAAAGGTCGCTTTGTGAGATTCGATGACCTTCTGCATTAATTGGTAGTGCAGGGTAGTGTGTGTCGGTTAGGAGATGCCATGAGTGTGAATCTGAAGAGCAAGGCAGTAAACACGTCTGTAAGCACAGGGAAGATTGTGACTGGATTGAGTAGGGCCCAGAAGGTAAATACCATCTTAGCAGGGTTCCTCCCAGTGCCCTAAGCATTTTCTGAAGTAACCCAGACCGACACAGATGCAGGCGAACATGGCAGACACACGCTCACACAGTCAACACAGCACACACACGCATTAACGCAGACTACTCAACACAGCTTGCATGCACACTGACACAGACAACACAGTAGCGTCACTTAACTCTTACTGTTCAATCTTACCTTGCGCCGTGCAGGCTTCGTTCCCTGACTTTCAGCCTGCCGACAACTGGTCACGACTGTCTTTCTTCCGAGTGCGCTGCTCAACCTCCGAGGCTGCTATCTACCACTGATGCCAGCGCAAACCCCACCAATCCTGCAGTTTCTCTCATGCTGTTTTTAGCATGAGAGTACCTGCAGGATTGGATGGAGCAGGCTAACTCAGTGCTCCTTTTGTGACTGGGGGCCTATGTCTGCAAACCCCAGCTAACACAGCTGCTCGACTGGTGCGGGCAGAAATGTGCACGTCGGGTTGGACGTCGCATGACAGCTGGCCAATTCAACATGCGCACTGAACACTTTTCATGTAAGCCCTGCTACTGCCAATCGGTAAGCACAGCAGGAAACTCCCCTCCCTCACCCTTGCCAGCGCAAACATCATTAAAATAGTAATGACATTTTTATTAACATATGAGTTGTTTATTAAGGATTATTGCTGCACTCTCAGACGGGGCAACGCTCCTCCACCTTAAAGGGGGAACCGCCCCTGAGGGATACTGCAGGACTCTAGTGCTCGACTCATAAAATGAATGAGTGTCAGTGCCCAAAGCTTTGCTCAGAAGCATGTGCGGTAGGTGCAAATGAATGCTGATGCAAAGAATACCAAGGATCTATAGTTCTAAACCCACTTCATGCCTTTTTAATTCATTTCCAGACACTCCCTGCTCGTTTATCTCACTCTTGCAGGTTCCTGCTTTCTCTCTTTCTGATAGGGTTTCCTTCTTTCTCTCCTGCTGTCTTTTCATTTTGTGTGCTTTAACCTCTCTTGTTCTGGTAAATGTTTGATGAGGAAAGATAAGTGCCAGTCCCCAAAAATAAGTGCCACCAGATCAAACTAAACACTGCAGACCTCAGAGGAAGTACACATGCCTCCTTCCTCCTCTGTCAGACACAAAGGTTTGTTACATGAAGCTGTGATAATATGTAGAATTATAGAAGGGTAAATGTGAATAGTGGGGATGTTATTCACCAAGCTCGAGTTGTCCATGATGTCACTCAGAATCCTGAGGTAAATAACATCCCAGTTATTGTTACCTCATATGTCAATTTACTCTGTACATGCTTTCCAAATCACTTGCCTATGCTTCCAACATATATGCACTGGTACAGGAGTATTGGGGAGTCAGCATAAACAACATGGATTAAGCTGTCACTGGCTGAATGTATTGCACATAACATAATAATACTGGGTTGCTGATAATCCACATTTCTGTGTATGGGAAAGTGCTATGCACCAACTGGATACAATTGAATCAAAAAATGTCATACCAGACTGAACTGTAGATTGAAAAAGTTAAACATCCCTTGCAAATCATTTTCTGGGATGTATTGCACAAAGGCAGGCTTCTCGTGCTCACCTCTCTAATTTGCAACTTTCTTCTTGCCCCCGACTACCCTTCCAAAAGGTATTCCTTTCTTTCCCTTTTCCTCTCCCAGCTTTCATTTATTTCCATTAGCGGTTTCAGCTGTTATTCTGCAAGATAACTATCATTTCACCTCCCATTTTATCCCCTTTTACATCTTGTCATCCATCTAATTCTTTATTTAACCTCTCCTTTCTGCAGCTCTTCCTGCTACTTTTCATCTCTCATCCTGTGTAACTTGCCACCTCTCCTCCTAGACTTTCTTCCTCTAATGATCGCTATCCACCTACACATTCTTCTTCTCTCCACATATAGCTTGACCAATTACCTCTCTTCTTGCAGCACTCTGTCAGGACTAGTCTATGTTCTCCTGTTTTCCTGTATGTCTTTCCTCTCCTACAGCAACTGCTCCTCCTCCATCATTTCTTTTTTCCTGTCACCTCTCCTCCTCCAGCTCTCACTTTCCCTTCTGCACCCATAGCTTCCCACCCTTCTTCAATCTGCAAGATCTTACTGCTAATCTCACATCTAAATGTCTCTCCTTATCATATTTTTTGTATACTCGTTATTGGTTTTCATAGGATGTAAATACAGTGACAGTGACCATTAAGTCTAGACGGATGTATTCCAGCCTTTATAATATTGCCCTCTCACTCTCCTTTTGTAACTAGAAGAAAAGGGGTCAGAAGAGCTTTTCTGGAGCACTCAGCCTCACTTTGCATGTGTGCCGATGGGACAGGGAGCTTGCACTTCTGTATTGTCACCTAACAGTAATTACTAATAGTAACTGCTAAGCTGTCTTCTGAGTAATGCTGCTCTAGGCAATGACCAGTCTACCCAGTGACTGCTTCAGCCACGCAGTAACATAACCAGATGAACAAAGAAAAATGTTTCATATAACAGTTTTTGCATGGTATAGGCCAAAAGGACTTATTTATGCCTACTCTTCTATTTTTCAAAAGGAAAGGAATACAGAGTTGGTGACCCACAATGTGCTGGCAAAAATCCCATTACTGATTGTCTTCTTGATCTAAGCCTGTTCTTTGGGGATGAAGTATGCTACAGCAAACCAAATTTGCCCTATTCCCAAAGGTTTGATGTGACGTAGATGATAATTTAGTGCTGTCCCTCACATCATAGAAGTTATTATTACATGGCAATTTATGCATTATTTAAAGCAAAGTACTAATTGTTTGAATGTAGAAAGATGCCATAACCCATTTTCACTGTGCATTTATTTAGACTACTATTAGAAATCTTGGTTGTACCACTTCTAAATCAAATGTTTGAAAGATCTAACTGATATTATGTTATAATTTAGATTTTAGACTGACAGAATGTATTGAAACAATATTGTATTTCTAATGATTGATGATTTAAATATGTTTGTAAAAAAAGAAAACTGCTGTTCTGCGTTATATCAACTGAAATTTATTAATAGAGTCTTTTATCATTTAAAGTGATTGTAACATGAATATTAAAGAAGCATTATTGTTGTTGAATTCATAAGTTCACATATTAAAAATGTGTTTACTAAAATGTATTAATTGTATTATTATAATTTACTTGCATTAGCCTAAGTGAGGCCTGTTGGTCTTGTATTCTGTGACTGCAGGAAATGCTAATTCATTTTCATAACATGAGCTTTCTTTCAGGCTTCGTTCCCATGAAAAGACTATCTTTGTTAATAGACCCCTATTGTTTAGAGATGCAGAGAAGTGAACTAGTGTCCTTGAATGTGGAATATCTTCACCTGGCCTAACAATTTATACAAACATTTAAATCCTGTGAGGAGCTACCTGGATGGATGAGGTTCCCATGACAGACCTAGGAAAAGAAGTTGATGTTACAACCTGGAGTCATGTGATCGATTGCTATTGGATGATGCCCCTTCAGCGTAATGTGAACTATCTGCCACAGCGAATCAGGTTGTTTTATGAACTTTAATATGTCACTGACCAGTTGGACTGAGATCAGAGGTTCGTCAGATTCTCCCTTGATCAGATTTCCAGATGCCCTTAGACCAAAACCTTTGCTGGTGAACAATCCCTGAATGCTGAACCCCTTGGAGAGGTATCATCCTCTCTGCTAAGCCACTTTGAGATGCCCGGCTGAGACTTAGAGATTTTCTCCCTAACCCCTTCATAAGACTTCTGGCGTGCTGACGCTTTCCCTTTTTATCTATCTTTTGCCCACCTTAATTAGTACCTGTTTGCCTGAGATTTCCTTTTCCCAAATTCTTTGTGTCCCTTTTGTTCTTTTTCCACATGTGTTCTGCCCCACATATGTTAATTCTGTATTTGGCTATGGTAGGCTTTTCCCTTTGCTTAGCTAAAACTATAACTTTGCTGAGTTGAAACTGGCAGATGCTTGCTAAGCCTGAGCAAGGTTTGATTTCTACATCACAACTCTCAGTGATTCTGTATCTTTATAATTTTGTCTTGAGAGTTGTCTACATGGCTTTGAGCTTCAGTTTGTAATAAATCCATTGACTTTATTCATGGCTGGAATGTAATTGGTTTGTATTGAAAATGAGTTGTATGGTTCTGCCACACCCCATCGCAGGGTCCAAATATCTGTCAGCCTCGATGAGCATTGATTCCTGTGAAGGATGAAAATGCACTAGCAGAAGTTTTGGGCTGCTCAAAGAAAAAAAGACCTGGCTGCAGTTTCCAATTATATCGTGCAGGCCTTCCTCCCTCAATTTATTTGTTGCCCAGACTCACCTCAGCAGCTCCGGTGCCTGCTTTCCATTTCAGGCCTTAGAAGCTCCCATGACACAGCTCTATATGCCTGATCACACTTGTGTCCTTCTTTACTAAATCCGCATCCAGAAACCACCCTTCCTGCTACTCTTACCTCACATGCAGTAGTGTTTTATTTGTGCATTGCCCTATTTTGCCCATTCAGACCTATTCTGAATGTCCCGAACAAGCAGTGCAGACCCTATATCAGCAGACCAGCCTCAGGGGCTACTCCTCAAATCTCCTCATAACACAGAATCCATGTGCCAGTATGGTAAAATAACACACTGTACCACAACACCTCAAAGACCCAATCCACTGAGTGCCTGACCATTTCATAACACTATAACAAAATATCACTACATGGCCTATATTTGACAGCCTTTGCCTTGCCACAATTTAATAATTAACACTTCACCTGTGGAATATCTCTGCCTATCCCTAGCAACCTCATCGTTTTAAACCATAGACCTCTATGGAGTCACTGCCCAGTTCTTTAAGCAGAATTATTGCTAGTGGAAGGAAGAGGAAGCCAGCATGTTTGAACAAACTGGGGAGCACATCAAGAGGAGTAAAGCAAAAATTGCAGTAAAATTTCCTAATGCGTGTAGATGCTCATATTTTTTTTTTAAAGCAATAAGAGAATGATTCGTGGTGGTTGCTTCTAAACCAATGGTCTTCAAACATTTCAATGCTGCACCAGCCCCATGTACCAAACTTCATTGGGGCTCCCCAGAATGACTAACATATTTTCTCAAATGTATTCTATAACATGTTAAATACAACAAGCAACCTACAGTTGCTTTAGGGCACACTCTCTCACAAAAATAGAAAACAGGATTTGCAGGAGTGCTTTTCAATTTCGCACGTTAAATATAAGCAGAGTAAATCATAGCAATTAGGTCAAAGATTTTAAATGAGGTTGCAGGGTAGAGAGACGTTTTAGAAAAATACGTTAAATAATTAAAGGGTGTCCAACAACTTTTGATAAAAAATTATGTTTATTATTTAGGCACATTATCATACCTAGCTGGTAACTGGCTCTCACGTGTGACAGCTTCAATCAAGCCTAGCATTTTAGTTAGAAGCAGGGTGTTAGATGGACATTTTGAGCCCAGCCTTGCAGTGTTAAACGTGAAACTTCAAGTTCAGAATTGCAATGCACTGTTGACTATAATACTGGGCTGTGAAGTTGTTTCATGAGCAGCAATGGGATGACTCAGCAGCTCTGAGCATAAGTAACAATTCAAATAATGTGGTTATGTTCAGTTATCTCTTTAAAAAATGCAGTCAAAAAGAAAATTCTGAACATATTATTGGCAGCCTAGTCTCCCTTAACATGTTCACAGTATTATCTATTATCAGAAATGTATGGGAGTTACTTGAAGACCCACCGCTTTGACACCTGCTCCCTACAAGGACCTGACTGACAAAAAATATTACTAATGGCCCATTACAGAGTAGCTACCGGCCACTCTTCTCTTTCAGTAAAGTCACTGCACTATTTTCAGTGTCAAGTTTGACTGTGTTCTCTAGGAGCATACTAATGGTTCCTTTTGAACACAGCCTGAAGCACCCATACCCGCCCCTCAACTCCCTACTCCCCCATACCCCATCAATTCATACTTCCTCATTGGAGCCCCTACAACTGTTTGAAGATCTCTGTTCTAAACTACGGTGGCCATCTTGGAATTGCTACACTGTTTCCTTGACAGCGTAGTTAAAACTAGCTCACTGGTAAAAACACCGGCCAAATACTGCCAATGTTAGTAAATGGACACAAGTACTGTTATGAATGGCATATAATTTTATAATATGGTGCATATATTAAACATTTTCATTAGGAGCATCTCAAACAGGAGGTGCTGCACACAGAACAGTCTGGTAAGTGAGGAGTGTAATGTCATTACAACGCCCGATACATAAATGGTGAGGGGCAGTTTGAAACATGTAAATAGGACTGGACGGCAAACTCTAAACATGGTTCAAGAATTCACTTTATGCTTATTACAATTTGACGTACAAGGTGGCGGAGTTGTTCACCCAGAAGCACACAATGTGGACAGATCTTGACAGCAAAATGTGGAATTCAATTCCAAAGTCAGCAACTTAATCACTCCATTATATCCTATCTTCTTAAGCAAGAAGCAGTAAACCACTCCTGTGGAGACTCACTTTAAACAGAAGAACTCAGGTGAGAACAGAAACACATCAAGTTAAAAGGCCCAAAATGCTAACAGAATCAGCCAGATATATCTACCACAATTTGAGAAGCTACCCAGACAACTACAGTGCACCAGTTTATGTTCCTTCTTATGTGACACAATCACATCTGAGCAAAAATGCTAGCTCACACTAAGTCTGTTCCGCCCGAAGACCTGCTTCTCCTGCAGAGCCTTCTTTCTCTACAAGACACTTATTCCCACTCTGATTGATGGGTGGCCACTACATAATACCTGCCACAGCAAGACTAAACATCCAGAAAAGTCATTTATTTTCATACACCATGCCATGTCAGTTTCGACCCATCCATATGCATATCCCATTGGATCAGGGTCAAGGCTGATATGCGTATGGTTGGGTCCAAATTGAGATGATGTGGGATGCGGCCCAAGTAATTGCCAATGGCTGAGATTAATTCAAGCATTCCATCTATATTGATGCCCCATGAATTGCTATCAGAATGCTGCTATTGTTTCACCACCGCAGCACCATAGAGGTGTCAGACTGTTGGCATCAGTCCACAGCAGCAACATCTCTTCAGTGTATGCCTGCTGCCTTCTTTCACCTCAGCAGCACTGTGTTCCTCTCCATGGCATCGACATTCAAGCCTGACTGATGGTAGGAATGGGGTTAATTACATCATTTTGTAGCTGAAAGAGAAGTAAGCTGGCAACACCCAACTTATCAATTAATTTTGTGTAAATATGTTTACTGCCAGAACAATAATAGTGGCTGTTTGTCTCTTTTTTCTTAAGATTACAGAACAGTGGTTCTGAGAAGATTCAGGGTTGTTGTTGGTTTCTTCCAAGAGAAAATCTCTGATATTCAGACAACTCTTCCCAGTTACCCCCTAATGAAGATGAGCCTGTCTTCTACCCTGATTTTTAGGTTTCCAGAGTCTCTATTTCAGTTTTTCAGCCTCTGAGTAAAGAGCTTGTAGATACATTTCTTGGTGCTATAAAATCTGGCTCTCCTTTGGCCCAGTCTCCTCTGCCTATTTTAGCTTTAGGATCAGAAGTCATAACTCCTGTACTAACTGATATTCTTAACAATTCTTTGTTTTCTGGACATGTTCTACAACATTGGAAACATGCTGTTGTAAAACCCTTATTAAAAAATAAAAATCGTGATATAACGGTGCTTTCTAATTACAGACCAATTGCCCTTCTCCCCATTGTGTTGAAAATAATTGAGAAACATATCAATATTCAGGTGTCAGGCTTCCTCGAGGAACACAATCTTCTTCGCAACATTCAAATGGGATTCAGACCACTTCATAGTACTGAATCAGCCCTGATGGCTGTCACTGAAGATACCAGACGACGTGTGGACATTGGCGATTATGCAGCAATCATTTTATTGGATCTGAGTGTCGCCTTTGACACCGCGGATCATAAGGTTCTTCTTCGTAGAGCATCTCAAATAGGACTCAAGCCTTAAATGGCTTCCTTCATATCTGAATCAGAGAACTTTCCAAGTCCTTGATCAGGCATATTACTCTGATACTTTTCCACTAACCTGCGGGGTCCCACAGGGCTCGTCTTTAAGCCCTACACTCTTTATTATTTATATGGCCCCTTTGGCAAAGATTGTGGAACCCTATGGGCCGTCCCTTGTGTCCTATGCTGATGACACTGCAAGTGCGCCTGGTCCTTAGTAAGTAAACTTACAAGGGGACGAGTATAGGCCGATGAACCTTTTGAATCGCATGGAGTATCCTAGCTATGTAGTAATCGATGAACATCTATTATGTATGTAATCAATCAACAACCACTAAGAGAATCATTAAGCATGAGACAATAAATCAACAATTCAGGAATAACCACAACTCAATTATACGTCTTATCAATTTTATTTCCCTATTACTTACAATACTAGATCATCAGGTTAGATCAAACTTTTTTTCAATTAACTCAGAATTACTTCATTAATGACCACCAATAACATATTCTAATCATAACTTGAGAAAACAAATGCTCGAATGCTTCAGCATAAGCCAACAAAGATGAATATAACAGCATTAATAGCAGAGTTCATCAATCAGTCCATCAATCGTTTGTAACTGTCAACGTCACCGAATGAACCCTTACCTAACCCAGATCAGCATTTAGCATGTGGACTTCATGCCAAAACAATTTAGAAAACATAATTTGAAAAAAACATCTAGCTAAGAGAAAAACTATAAAACAGCGCAGTTGGTACCTAGATCAGTCACATTGTCATAGCTACCTATCCACGAAATGGATCAGCAACAAAGTCAGTATTCTTCTTCAGGTCACCAATCGATCAGCAATGCATCAGGCTCTCAAGAGCATGAGCCCAATGACAGAATCTCGAACCGCGTCTCTTGACGTCACCAGTTCTCCCCTCGCATCTCTAGTTTTAGTCCCTTGTCATGACTTTTTATTAGAGTTTTTAAATCCATCCCCTAAATTCCTAATTGGTCAATCAGTTCTCCATATGTGACGTTGCCCAATACTTTGTATTCTACATATCTAAGAGTTCTAATATTTTGTCTTTCTCAGTTCATGGATTGGTCCACTGTAAGATGTCGTCATCATCCGGCTCTCCAGGTATCGAAAATGTTGCATGTTCCTCTTCAGTCAGTGTCTCTATTGTTCAAGTCCTGGGAGAGTACATTCAGCCTACTCTACACATAATTGTATCAAATTGACTTCATCATCTCCTATCTGTCGTTACATTGCAGAAAATTCTAGCTAAGCACATAGTTCACGGTCAGTTCGTAGGCACCAGCAACTTCTACATCGTGTGTTTATTAATTCTGCATCTGCCTGAGGCCTGGCACGTAGGTCATGACTTTGGCTATGTTAGCTTCTACAAAATAATGCAAAACATAGGTTATACATCTCATTATGACACATTACTACATCATTATTACACATTTTCATTATTTCATGCATTTTTAGTTCTTTTAGTACAAGTTTGCATTAAGTGGCTGACATACCCCGTGGGCACATTTTAAAACATGCAAATTGATTTTCTCTACAATTAATTTCTTTATGAACTTTTATAAATCAAAACATATACGCATTTATTAAATATTCCTAATTAACATCTCTGCTTCAACAGTCCCTCCTCTGATGACTAAATATCTCATCACACCTTCCTTTCCCCATCATTTCACAGTTCCGTTTCAGCTATATTTTGTCTCCTTCTCAAATCTTCCCTATAAATTATTTCCCTATTTCGTTCTTCCCTCCTATGATTATTTTTTAGATCTTTTCAATTTTATCTTTTGACATCATTTACATGAACTCTATAATCCTAATATGCAAGCAATCACAATTAATATTCCTTTTATGATTTTTTAATAATACCCCATTCCAAATTTGACTAAGTCAATTTCCCACTGAAGCAAATCCTTTTCCAACCTTTTCCCAAACACCTGGTTCTTTCAATTCCTTTAAATCTTTACTTGAGTTAGTCAGATTAGCGAGTAAGTCTCTTATCTCCTTATCATTATTTGGTATGATTGAGCAACAATGCCTAGCATTAATCATCTTACAGTCTCCGCCGTCTTTTGCTAAATGAATGTCTAAAGCAAGCCTATTTTGAAGCGTGATAGCTCAATCCCGGCTAATTCAGTATCTATCAGGAGTATTGTCCCTGTAAAATTCGTCAGCCTGTTATCCACAATAGTAGACAACTATGTGCATGATTTTGGCCTAAATATACAAAGCTTCCCTACATGCAATGCGTCTAATGCTAATTTCCCTTTGCATTTTAATAGCAGTGTAAGCATAATCAGTTTTATAAGTCCATTTCTCTAAACCTTTTTCTAATTTCTCTTTTAACGCTTTTCTCCTATCATCAGTATGCCCTATGAAGCTCTTTTCCAAAGGCGTAAGCAAGCATGTAAGGTTATTGCGATGCGAATAAGCTGTTCCGAATGTTAATGTAGGCTCAAAGAATCCTCTAACTAGTACTAGATCATGCTCTCTAGCTATTTTACTCAGGTATCTAATAATGGGAACAAACGAAAACACAACATCATGGTTAGAATAAAAATACTGTATGTACTCTTGGCTATAGAATCTTGTTAGTAGCAAACTACAGCTTATTCCATAATTTAGTGGTTAGCTCTAGTACATAACTCCTTCCTCTACTGATGAAGGAATTTGCGTACACATAAGACAATTCCTTGCATCCATCGTTTCAACATACTCACTCAACAAGCAATAGAAAACGTTAGAAGAAAGCTCTCCTTGAACATTAGTATAGTCATGCAAGTACTTCCCATCTAACGGAAACCTTTCTAAAGCTGTTAACGTAGTAGTTTCAGGAGCAGAAGTAATAATAGCTCTTTTCATATCATGGACAGACATTCCCACAATCATCACTATAAACATTATTCCACACATAATTGCCAATCCAACACTCATATATCTACGGCGTCTAGCAATTCTATCTTGATTATTTAGCTCAGCCATGATCTGTAAATAATCAGAAAGCAGAAGTAACTCTTATATAAAGTGCAGTAAAAATCAAAAATCAAAAATTCTTCTCTCACAGTTCAGTTTCACACCCAGGAACCCTTTTCCTATGTCACAATCCATTAGCAGCTTGTCACATCCAGTTTTATGTCAAATCAGGTTATCAATGTCTCTTCCAGGATTATTTTCAACAGTATCTTTTAGGATTTTTCAGATTAGCTCACAATTCCGTTTCCTTGATCACCTTCAGGTTACATCAAAGTACTGACTCAGAACTTCTCTATCAAAACAAAAAGACATAAACTTGTGTTGCCATTCATTGGTAGTTGCATATGCCCATTCAGGACCTGCGTAACGCCGACTTGCTATTCTCTTTCTTTTCAACTTTCGATCGCCACTTAATTTTCCTTCACTCAATTCTTCTTTTCTAGTAGTATCCGTTTCCTCCTCTATTGTTTCATTGATGACCAGTTCCTTTTTCTTCCCTATCTGCGATTCAGGCCAATTAGCTCCTTTTCTTGTTCCTTCTGTTAATATTCGTCTCAGGATTGGACTCTTCTCCTTCTCTTTTTCATTGGTGTTTTCTCTTGATGGACCTGCAACTGGTTCCGGAGGAGTCAGATCACTTTTACTTTGATACGTCTCAACTCTTTCACCCTCTTGGTCTGGCACTTGCTCTGTCTGCTTTTCAGCACCGTCTGCTTCTGGGTGAACCTCTGCTGAGCTAGGCTCTACTGCTGTATCCGTTGAGATTGGTTCTTGCATACCCTCCTGTAATTCTTAACCTTTGTCTCTTACAGGGGTAATACAACCATCTTCCACAAGCTCTGGTTCAACTTCAGGCTCTATAGACTCCCTTTCTGGCTCAGGTGCAGCGACCTGTTTCACACTGCTGTTGGTGCTTTCAACAACGCTTCTTCATGATCTGGTGGACATACCACTCTCTTTGTATGGCTCGCGTGTATACAGTTTGGAAGTCCTGCACACTTCACAGCTGTCGTAGGTGTTAACACCACCTGGTAAGGACCCCTTCAACGCGGTTCCAAACAGGTCTTGCGAACATGCTTTCTGACAATGACCCAGTCACCGGCTCTCAGGTTCGTGGATGGGTGGCAGGGTGGTCGCCTGCTTCTGCTGAGAGAAAGAGCGAACCACATCAGCCAGACCCTTGCAGTAGTCCAACACCATATCATCTGTAACATTTACAAGTGCACTGGCTGGAACTGCTGGTAATCTCATTGCTCTGCCCATGAGGATTTCATGGGGTGACAGCCCTGTCTTCCTGTCAGGGGTTTTTCTCATTGGCATCAACACCAAAGGCAATGCACCTGGCCATTTCAGATTCGTAGCTGCACACATCTTTGCAATTCTTGATTTCAAGGTACCATTCATCTGTTCCACCAGTCCTGATGCTTCAGGGCGGTAACTACAATGCAACTTTTGTTCGATGTTTAGTG
This sequence comes from Pleurodeles waltl, assembly GCF_031143425.1. Taxonomy (NCBI): domain Eukaryota; kingdom Metazoa; phylum Chordata; class Amphibia; order Caudata; family Salamandridae; genus Pleurodeles; species Pleurodeles waltl. The sequence goes on along the minus strand of NC_090438.1, from coordinate 621,302,423 downwards.
CTGCATATAAGAGTTTAATCACCCCTTTATTAAAGTGCGTTCCCCTATCTGATTCTAAAGAGATCGGAACCCCGAAACATGGTATCAACTCCCAGAGCAACAGCTTTGCTGCTGTGAGACTGTAATTTCTTCTGGTAGGATATGCTTCAATCCAGTGACAAAAAACACACACAATCACCAACACGTATTTCAAACCTCCACACACAGGCATCTCAATTAAATCCAATTGCATCCTGCTGAATGGACCTCCTGCTCTTCCAATGTGGCTCAAATTCACCACTGTCCCTTTTCCCACATTTAGCTGCTTTATCTTGTCACCATTTCTTACTGGTGTACCAGTAGAGGTCAGGAAACCTCTTTGTGACCACAATTGACCAAAATCATGCACAATTCCAAATCCATATTGGCTGTCAGTATAGATTGTGACTCTCAGCCTTGCAGAAACATGGCATGCTCTAGTAAGGGCTACCAATTCTGCTACTTATGCAGAATATACAACTCAAAGCCAGGAAGCTTCTAAGGTACCTGTGATTGTGCATACTGCACTCAATGTCCCTGTACCATCTCTGAGACATGAGCCATCAACAAAGACAATTTGATCATTTTCTTCCAATCAAGTATCTCTGATATCAGGCCTTGGTTTTGTACACAGTTCAGTTACCTCAAGACAATCATGCTCAATGTCTTCCTCCTTTTCAATTTCAACAGTATCATCTGGAAGTAATGTTGCCGGGTTCAACAATGTACATCTTTTCAATGTTACATTTGGAGCACCTAGTCTGCTCGTCTCATACCTTGTTAATCTTGCACCAGTCAAGTACTGTGTTTTCGTCCTTGTCAGTAAAATCTCAACAGAATGAGGAACCATTACCGTCAAAGGGTATCCCATCACTACTCCCTCACATTGAGAAAGGCTTTGACCAACTGCGGCAACTGCCCGCAAACAGCCTGGTAAAGCTGCTGTGACTGGGTCTAAGGTAGCTGACAAATAAGCTACTCTGCGATAAGCACCTCCATGGACCTGTGTCAAAACAGACAAGCATCACGTTCATGACAAAACAATGTGAATGGCTTTGTGTAATCAGGTACTCCCAACGCTGGAGCTCTGCACAAATTCTCTCTCAACTCAGTGAACGCTTTCATCTGACCTTCATCTAAAGTTATGGGATCTGTAACATCTTTGAGTGCCAGCTGCTGCAATAGTTTGGCAATCTCAGCAAAATTTGGAATCCACTCTCGACAATAACCTACCATTCCCAGAAACATCCTGACATCTCTCTGTGAAGTTGGAGGACTTCTCTGCAGTATCTTTGTAATCCTCTCTCTGGAGATTCTCCTTGACCCCTTCTCAATCTGGCTCCCAAGCATTTCACTGACTTCTGACAGTACTCCAATTTCAAAAGTGACACCTTATGTCCAAATTTCCCCAAATGGTTTAACAGGGCAATCGAGTCATACTTACACTCATCCCTTGTCCTGGACGAAATCAGCAAATCATCAGTGTACTGCACTAGAGTCGATTGGTACGGTAGTTCCAATTACTCCAAATTCTTTTTCAGGATCTGATTGAACAGAGACGGTGACTCCGCATACCCTTGTGGAAGCCTGCACCAGCCATAGACTCTGTCTAGGAATTTGAAACTAAAAAGAAACTGACTATCCTCAAGAAGAGGCACAGAAAAGAAAGCTTGTGACAAGTCAACCACTGTGAACCACTCAGCATCGCAAGGGATCTGAAACAATATCACTGCTGGGTTCGGCACTACAGGATAGCGCTTGACCACCATGTCATTCACTTTTCGCAAGTCCTGCACAATGCGCACTTTTCCACACGGTTTCTTTAAGCCCATTATCGGTGAATTACATGGACTGCTCAAAACTTCTTTCAAAACGCCTTGTTTTAGAAAATCTCCAATTATCTGCGCCACTTTCATCAGAACATCTTGTGCCATGTTATACTGTGGAAGCTGCAGAAACACTACATTTGGCTTCAAAGTGATTTTAATCGGCTCCACTCCCTTAATCAAGCCCACTTCTTTACCTGTCAGGTCCCACACATTTTCCTGTACTGTTCCCTGCAAGTCTGCATGTAATTCCTTCACAGTAAACATCAGGAAAAACTCAATCAACGGGTATTCGTCGTTAACATTATCATTTGCAGTTTCAGATGTCTGTTCTTCCTTATCATCACTATTAGTCTGAACCTCTGTTCCAAAAATCTGAACAACTAATGGAACATTTGGTCTTACATAACAAATCCCTTCCCAGTAGAGATACTGGATTTGAGTCACAGACTACAAACTTATGCAGTCCCTGGAAGTTGCCAATCTCAACCTGTACTGGATCTGTAATCGGATTTGTCAATTGTCTGTTTGCTACTCCCACAACCTGAACCGTTCTACCTGAAAGAGGTAAGTTTGGAACCTCTGCACTTCTCACTGTAGAGCGTGTTGCTCCTGTGTCCACTAAGAATGAGATTCTATGGCCCGTCACCTTTCCCTTCACAAAAGGTCCTCTCTGATCTACCTCTAAGGACGCTGCAAGCATACATGGCTCTTCATCCGAACTAATACTCATCCATTCATTGTTTATTTAATTCTCATTATGTAATGGGAATTGGTGCACTGTGTCATTACTTCTGTCTTGTCTCTGACCTGTGACCTGCGGAGTAAGCATCATCTGTTGCTGTTCCATCGGGGCTTGCGGTATCTGCACTTGCTGTCTAGGTACCATAGGAACCTGCGGCTGCATTGGTTGTAACTGCGTCAGTTGTGCACGCAGTACTTGCACCTGCTGCATGGGTTGAAAATTCTGCACCTGGTTCTGAACATTCCGATTTAGTCCTCTCATTCTAGGGACTTTCACAGTTTGAAATGTATTGACATCACCACCTTGCTGAACAACACCATCCTGCACCATCATCAGACACTCTCGCTTCCAGTGTCCCACATTTCTGCACAGATTATATGGTAACATCTTTTTCATCCCTTGCACATCATTTTGAACCACTACAGTACTCAAATCCGGACCACGAGTCATGTTGACTCCAAGACCCCTACCTCTCAACTGAGGTTTGAATATGACAGTTCTCTGCTGCTGCAGTATCTGTTGCACTAAAGCTCCTTGTACTCCTGTCTGAGCTGCCTTAATTTGCATCACCATCGCCTTCTCCTTCAGCTTTTTCTGTTTCAACTCAATCTCATCACTACAGTATTTTGCATACTGCAGCACCTCATCAATCGGCTTTGCGTGCCAGCAAATCAAATGACTTTTAATCCTCTGCCCTATTTCTGGTCTCAATCCTTCGACGAACCTGAACACAAAGTGCAACATGTCTTTTGGCTCAATTGCTTCTTTACCACTGTACTCCTTGAATGCTTTCAACAGTCTCTCATAATAGGTATGGATTGACTCTTTCGCCTCCTGCACTGTCCTTGCTATCCACTGCCATTCAATATTTTTAGGTGAGATTCTCGTCTTCAGGAACTCAATCACCTTGTAGTAATGTTTTATCACTTCACGTGATGGTGCACCTGTAACTCTATCCCTTTCCAGTTCACTCGTCGGCCAGTCCACTGCTCTCTTGCACTCAACCCACTAATCCGCTGGAACCACTATTTCCAACAAGGTATTCAGGTCTTCCCACAGACATTTAGAAAGATCCACAAATCTATCTGTCTGCTGGTACCATTCAACCGGTTTCTCTCTCAGTTTTTGATAATCATTTGTGAATGACAGAATATCACTCCTGTGCCATGGAACATGAACAAACTGTACTCCTGGAATTTCCCTCATTGGTAACATTTTTACTGGATCCTTTTCTTTCTGAGCACTTTCAGACCCTTCATGTGAATCTCGTTTTCATTTATCCTTCTTCTTTGCCCATCTTCCTTCCCACTTTTCTAATGCTCCCCAAATCTGAGCACTCTGAAATAACTCTTTTAGATGCGCCTTCATTCCTGCTGACCTCCTCTGCTCAAAATCTTTTGACTCGAAGTCTAACCTGTAACTTCTTTTTAAATGCTTTGTTTTATCAATTTCTATGTCATGCTTCTCTGCCAGGTCTGCCAATTTCGGGTGTATCTTGCCCACTTCTCTCATAATCCTCGGACACAAGTACCTCAGCTCTTCTTCTGTATAGGATTCTAACCTATTCACTCCCATCGTCCCTTCAACTAGCTTGGTTATTTTTGTAGCCAGCCTTACACGGTTTATCTGCTCTTCAACCTTGGAAGTGTTTCGAGGAGTATTCAGACTATCCAACCACTCATTCAATTGCTGTGCTGTCAATCCCTATAATGAGATATTATTTGCATTCGGCAATGGTACCTGTTGTAAAACTGCACCTGGAGTCTGCTGTGTCAAAAGCTTCAGGCTCTGACTTGCACTCGGGCCATTTACCGCATCTGAAAGCGCAACAAGTGGACTAAGATCCATTAATGGTCTAGATCCAAAGGTCTGACCCATAGATGATACTACCTGCACATGATAACTCACTCTCCTCCTCACGAGGCTCTGTGACATTTCACCCTGTTCTGCTGGCATCGGCTTCTTCTGTGCAAATAATGGTACCGCTGGACCAACAGTAATCGGCAGCGATATTGCATTTGGTGCTGCTCTGATACTCGCATTTTGTGGAAGGATTACTCCCATGTTCTTATTCATTACTGGTGTCACATCTGACTGTGTCCCTGTCATTGGTGTAAACTTTGGCAAACCCTGTGTCTGTGACTGAGGCAACAACATTGGAGTTGGCTCAGTCTGAACTAGCATTGGCCTCGGAACCACTTGCTCCGACGGCACCACTAAGTTAGAAGTTGTCTAAAGAACTGGTACATCTGGATAAATCAAATGTATCAATGGTGGGTGCATCTGCGCTTGGACCACCGAAGTAGTCACTTCATTAGAAGTACTATGCACTACCCCTTGTATCTGTGCATTATCTGTCTGCACTGGTCCCACTGTTCCTGTCACTTGTGCTGGAGCAGTCGGAACAGAACTAGTACTTGGACCCCATCATATGCTGCATATGGCGGAGGTCGATCCCTCAATATCTGTGTAATAAGATCCTCAACATCTGAATCTTCTTCGTCTACATAAGTCTTTTTCTTCTTCCTATCTCTTGAACCCTTTTCACTCTTGTCTTCATCCTCTTTTTCATCTGACTCATCTTCCTCTGCAATAGCAGGAAACAACCTCACACCCTGGAATGTTGTCATTCTCCACTTCTTCTGTTACCAATCCCACCTTGATTCTGCCAAAGACTTCTCTACCTTCCTTATTCTCCTCTGCAACTTCATTTCTTGCTGCTGTCTGGCTACAAGTTCCCAAACTGCTAAAGCCTCAAACTGTGCTGGTCTCGGAAGTGGCTTCATCTCATATAATGTCATTCGCAAATGATCCAAAATTCTCAAATAATGGGGGTTATTGCAACTTTGGAGGAGGTGTTAATTCGTCCCAAAAGTGACGGTAAAATGACGGATATACCACCAGCCGTATTACGAGTTCCATAAGATATAATGGACTCGTAATACGGCTGGTGGTATATCCGTCACTTTACCGTCACTTTTGGGACGGTTTAACACCTCCTCCAAAGTTGTAATAACCCCCTAAGTGTTCCAACCTCTGGAAACGCTAAAGCTCCCTGTTTCTCTGTCAACTTACACCACTGCTTTTACCAAAGACATGGCATGACACCTCTTTGCTCCATCACAATATATGCCTGAGAATTTTCCAGTGGGGTAGACTCCCCAACTGTCGCCTTAATATAAGAATCACTCTTCATGGCACATCTGAACGCTTTGAAAAACTTCATCTTGCTGTCTTTTGTGTATTCGATTCAATAAGGACATTACTTCTACACCCAAGATTCCTTTCACCCGCTTACTCAACCAATTGTCTCTTACGGACGGCTGCCAATCGGCTCGCGACACTTCTCATTAACCAACCTATCCCAGTGTGGCTCACTCTGACGTCACAGCGGCTTGTCCTCCTAATCTTCAACTCATACGGAACTAATGCAAAATATTGCGGGCACTAACCAAAAAACAATACCCAAAACAAACCTGCTGGTTTACTACAGGGAAGGTACATAATTGCTTCAGAGACTTTACGGATTTTCACTAATGGCCCTTTTTGCTCATGTAGCTATTCCTCTTTCTCAGTCTCCCACATTCGCAAGCAAAATTCGACCCACGAATTTCACTCTCAACTGATCAATGAGTCTGTCCTGGTGCACATAGGACTCGCCAAATCTCAGTCGAAAATTTCTCTTACTCACTTAACTCACACACCGACTTGTTGATCACGCCTGATCAACCTACTAAACCAGACATATTACAACATATAACCAAGTGTCTCCTACACTAGTCAATATGCTCCAGAGTCTTAGACCACGCAGGGTCCGTACATCACCAACAACCACGTGGAAATTGTTTGATCACAAAGCACCACACACAAATGAAATTCAACGTTTTCTCTACTCACATACTGTGGAGTACGCATACTCCTACTAAACCTCAACTGGAGTACGCAAACTCCTTACTTCCCTCCCATACATCACAATTCACCTGCGATTTGCATAAGCCTTTGCAAGCGCAATCCTACCACTTTCACACTATCAAAAGAACGCCAAGAACATACCCAACTTAACTAGCGGGATCCAGGATCTGGGAAAGTCATTTCTGGACTTAAAGGGACATCATCTTTGCTACAATTAGCATTTTAAAAAAAACAAAATTCAAACCTCAGAAAAATGAACAACTAACCCTAACTTAAACTACCACCATAACCATCGGTCACCATATAACTAGTTCTCCAAGGAAACTAACCATCAAGCTGCTACAAAAAACTGCAAGCATGCCTGGTCCTTAGTAAACTTACAAGGGGACGTGTATAGGCAGATGAACCTTTTGAATCGCATGGAGTATCCTAGCTATGTAGTAATCAATGAACATCTATTATCAATGTAATCAATCAACAACCACTAAGAGAATCATTAAGCATGAGAGAATAAATCAACAATTCATGAATAACCACAACTCAATTATACATTTTATCAATTTTATTTCCCTATTAGTTACAATACTAGATCATCAGGTTAGATCAAACTTTTTTGTAATCAACTCAGAATAAGTTCATTAATGACCACCAATAACATAATCTAACCATAGCTTGAGAAAACAAATGCTTGAATGCTTCAGCATAAGCCAACAAAGATGAATATAACAGCATTAATAGCAGAGTTCATCAATCAGTCTGTCAATCATTTGTCACTGACAACTTCACCCAATGAACCTTTACCTAACCCAGATTAGCATTTAGCATGTGGGACTTCATGCCAAAACAATTTAGAAAACGTGAATGTGGAACAACATCTATTTTAAAACAGCGCAGTTGGTACCTAGAAAGAAAGGTGTAAAAGTTCATCAGTCACATTGTCATAGCTACCTATCCTCGAAATGGATCAGCAACAAAGTCAGTCTTCATCTTCATGTCATCAATCGATCAGCAACGCATCAGGCTCTCAAGAGCATGAGCCCAATGACAGAATCTCGAATCACGTCTCTTGATGTCATCAGTTCTCCCCTCACATCTCTAGTTTTAGCCCCTTGTCATGACTTTTTATTAGAGTTTTTCAGTCCATCCCCCTAATTCCTAATTGGTCAATCAGTTCTCCATATGCGACATTACCCAATACCTTTTATTCCACATATCTAAGAGTTCTAATATTTCGTCTTTCTTAGTTCATGGATTGGTCCACTGTACGATGTCTTCATCATCCGGCTCTCCAGGTATCGAAAATGTTGCATGTTCCTATTTAGTCAGTGTCTTTATTGTTCAAGTCCTGGGAAAGTACATTCAGCCTACTCTACACATAATTGTATCAAATTGACTTCATCATCTCCTGTCCGTTGGTACATTGCAGAAAATTCTAGCTAAGCACATAGTTCACGGTCAGTTCGTAGACATCAGCAACTTCTACATCGTGCGTTTATTAATTCTGCTTCTGCCTGAGGCCTGGCAAGTAGGCCATGACTTCGGCTAAGTTAGCTTCTGCGTTATAATGCAAAACATAGGTTATACATCTCATTATGACACATTAATACATCATTATTACACATTTTCATTATTTCACACATTTTTTGTTTTTTTAGTACAAGTTCGTATAAGTGGCTGACATACCCCGTGGGCACATTTTAAAACATGCACATTAATTTTCGCTACAATTAATTTCTCTATGAACTTTTTTAAATCATAAAATATACGCACTTATTACATATTTCTAATTAGCATATCGGCGTCAACAACACATAATTGGTTTTCTCTTTCTCCACTGACAATAACTGAGAACATGCTGTCCTTTCTTCATGTCTGTCTGATGTTGCCCGATGGATGGCCAATAGCAAACTTAAATTAGGCAATGAGAAAACAGAGGTTATGCTGATAGGAAATTGTTCTTGTCTGAGGTCCACTGCCCTAACGTTACCTGAAATAAATGATCTTCCCTTGCCCAAAGACAATATAAAAAGCTTAGGTGTTTGGCTGGGCTCCCGCCTTACAATGGAATGTCACTCAAAGAAACCGGCTGCCACATGCTTTCAGTTACTTGTAGGAAAATGTTTACTTTTCTTACCTTTGTAGCTAAAAGGCTTATTGTTCAGGCTCTGATATTGCCTTGTCTCAACTATGGGAATATTCTATTTCTGAGTTCTCCATACTAGGTCCAAAAGAGACTACAGGTGGCGCAAAATGCGGCCGCCCGCCTTTTGATGGGTACCCCAAGATATCATTCTGCCAAAGCTGCTCTGGTCTCCCTGTACTGGCTCCCCGTTGAACAGTGTGTCTACTTTAAAGCTGCTTGTTATATTCATCAGGCACTTCATAACAGGGAGCCGGCCTTTCTTAGGCGAATCCGAACCCTTTACATCCCCCAAAGATCACTTAGATCTTCATCTGCCTCTTGAATCAACATATATTGTGCCAAGAAAATAAGATGAGGAGGCAGGTCCAAAGCAGTCATCCTTTGGAACTCTCTTCCAGTGGAACTTCGAACAGAGAACTCCGAACTTCAGTTCCGTAAAAAATTGAAGACCTTTCTTTTCTCAGCATAGTGTGCTAGCTTTGCTTGTCGATGGTCCTGCACTAGCACTAGGAGGCCTTCGGGTAGCCATGCAATCTATAAATTTCTAATAATAAATTTCTAATAATAATTCTGAACCAGTGTCTCTAATGTCTCTGGCTTCCTCTGTTTTCTCCCGGGGTCCCTAACAAATGTATTACCAGTCCGTACCTTGGTTGGAACAGGAGAACGATTGGAAATGTTGCTATTTCTCTTGGGGGTGTTATTTCTTTGAAACCATATCCTAACAGTGAATCTCAAAGTGTTACCAAGGATATCTCCTACGAATCATCCACTTCAGTGTATAAAAGGTACCATTGTTTGTTTTAATCTTTCACACATACGCTCACAACTCAGAATTCATTCTGGATTTGGATGGCAGCATAAAATTGCTTGTTGCCTGGCAGCTGTCTGGAAGTAGACAAGCTTTGTTAAAATTCATCCACAACTTGTAACCTTTTACTAGCTCAAGCAGGTGTATCTGCCAGTCAGTTAAATTCCATGGGACCATGCCAACCCAGTAAAGAAAGTGCACATCCTTAGGGTTCTCTTTGGTGCAAAACGGTCATCCTCACCACAAATCAACACCATAAATAAAGAGGTCTTCCAATGCCTAAGATATAACCATGGTATTCTCCTACTGGCCACTCCTGTTGACCATGATAATGTCCCATCTGGATTATTGTAATGTTATTTTTGTATGTCTACTAGCCAAGCCCATGGGCAAAATTCAGAGGGCCAGAGACACAAGGCGTGGGCGCTCCACGGAGATCGTGGCTTAGAAAGCAGGTGAACTACAGGTGTGTGGGTATCCATGATCTATTTCAAGAAATATTAGAATGTTTTTTTTAAAAGTAACCTTTACTCCCTCCGTTTGGGGTACATCTCAAGCAGTTGTAAATCACAGAGAATTAGGAGAAATTGTAAGAGTCGCAGTTTTCCAGGAGTTGTTCAGGACGTTTGGGAATTACAGGTTTCTCACTTACGAAAGAATGCAGAAATATAACAAATATAGACGTACACATGCATAAATGTTTTGCAAAGAAATAACAGCAATATTGCAAGGGCTTATGATAAAGACACTGTCACCCTGCACCTCGTGTCCTCAGCATATTCTAATAAATAAGAACTACGCTTTATTTGCAGTCATTGAGACACAGCACCGTCCTCTCCTACAGAGCATTCCCGGCAGATGGAAGCCACAGCAACTGAGATCAAAGAGTAGCACAGTGTCTCCTTGTCTGGTCGATTCAAAACAGCGCATTTTGATAGGTAGTCAAGTCATCAACCAAGTTCCTGTACTGAAGACAGTGGGTCCTTCTTTGAACTGAAGAAATACACAGAAGAATTCTGCTGGTAGCAGAAGAAAGTGCTGCTTGAGACTTAGCATTTGATAAGGTGAAATAGACAATACGCAAATAAAAACAGGACTGTGGAATGCCTTGCACCTAAACTCGAGTGCGGAACCCAAGTACATGCTACTCAAAGGAGACTCCGAGCAGACTGAGGCGCGCAGTAGAATAAGATTGGACAGAGGACCCTATTGCTTCCGATTGAACTCTCACTTCCTTCAGCTTCACATTTTAGAGGGACTATGAGATCAATCAGCACACTACTATCAGCACTTTAAAATGAATGAGAGACGACCTAGGACGCTTTAAAAATGAAACACCAAACACTGTAACAAACTGGGAACTGAGGTCCACATCTGGGATCCCTGCTGTGCCCAGGCACAAGGCCCATTTCTGAAACGTGTGACTACGTTACAAACATCTGAATATCCCGTGAAAAAAGAAGATTTGGACTTTCTTTAGAGGGTTGCCTGTGCGTGCCTTCTCAGGAGTCCAATCGTAGATGGCTCCCATACTACTCCACTAGTGTCCCCTGCCTATCTTATATGTTGAATTTCAGGTGAGGGGACAATCACCAATGCAAACTATGTTGTCGTCCGATCAGCTATACTTTGTGTATTTGTCCTCTAATCCTTTTTTTACTTTCTGTATCGGATACAACAGTGCTCCACAGAGACAAGTCGAGGGATCTGAATCCCAGCATCAGGAAGCTGAATGGATGACACTCTGGAGACTAATTCCTAAACTCTCTACATGCGTAATATTGAGGGATACACCATTTAAAATATTGTCATGTCCCCAGGATGCATTAGCAGCTGTTCCACATAAATAAAGGCTTCCTTCCTTTGCAGGAGGGACTTTGTGACCAGAGCCAAGATGGCTCCAGTCCTTTGGTCCCATTTCCTCTCAGACGCCTTGGCAGGAAGATTTCTCTGGTGTTTTACAGATGACTACAACCGCCCTCTTTTGTGCTACGTTTACTATGTTTGCGGTTCAACTGGGCTACTAGGAAACTCCAAAGGAAAACAAGAATCCGATATGCTTCATATTATTTGATTTTACTCCAACCAAAGGATCAGGTATCCCCAGTTCAATAGGTTATTAGCATAAAACCACACTTTCCCTCAATGCAGCTGAAGTCACAGCTGTAAGACTTGGGTTTATGGATGGAAAACTCAAGTCCATGTAGTTACATTTTATGTTTCCATATATATATATATATATATATATATATATATATATATATATATATATATATATATACACACACACACACATGCATACAACCACACACACACAGCACTAGTGCTTGTGTAGTCATGTTTGCACTTTCAACAAAAATAAATTTTTTGTTTATTGGATAACTTTGGAGCTGTTCAAGGATTCTACAGAAAACTTTCCAAAAAAACTCACTTTAGGACCTTCATGGAAAGTTTTGAACCGGTCTGTCCAGCGAGGACCAAGATTAAGAGGGAGGGATCCCAAAACATTAATTTCCAATGTTAATTCCATAGAAAAATGTGCTGTCTGATACAGAAAAAAACTGCAGAAAGGAATGACATCAAATCTGACAGAAAGTTATAACTTTACCCAGAAAGTGTGATTTTCCTTATTTGGTGTAACTCATTCAATAGTTTTGCAAAACAACCACAACAGATATCACTAAGGTAAAATGCCTTATAAATTTAAAAATATTTACCCTACTTACCAGTACTACCCAAAAGGATCATCTACACATCATAATCTATATTCCTACTAAACTTCATTCAAATTTGTTATGCTGTTTTTGTGCTACATGTGACACAAAAATCCCTGGAAAATGCATTGTGGAAAAACGCATTTTGGACCTCCCCCCCACCTTTTTTGCACCCCCCTTGACCAATCACCATGAAACTTTCTATCATCTGAAAATGTAGAAAAAGCTCAAGGTCTGGAAAGTGTTGGGAAGGCCAATTAATTAGCAAGCAGACATCAGAGGAATTGTGGGAACTCTAACTATAACTACAGAGTGGCTTCATAGGCTGGGCTCCTCACTGTATCTCACCATACATCCTAGAATGCAGTTTCTCTCTGACATGGAAATCCAAGCTATCCAGTCTGACATCTCTATCTGCTGGGGTTCCCAAACGTTCAGTGTTAGGCCCACTCCTTATGTCTTTACACCACCTACCTCAGTGATACTGATTGATTGATTGACTGATATCATCCCCTGCCATCATCTCTACACTGATTAACAAAAATCTTCTCCTATTCAATGTTCTCTATGTACCTCCATTTGTCTATTTCTGTCTGGTTTGCTACTATTCACCAGCAAATGGCTCTTAGTTATCTTTTGCTGAACTCTTCCAAAACAGATGAACTCTTTGTTTGTGTTTCTCATTCGCCCATCCCTCACCCAGTTCCATGCACTTAACTTGGCATCTTCACTCACTTTCTCAGCTAACAATGTAAAAATGCTAGCCCCTTGAAACGTAGGTAAGCATTTATCACCACCCCTGCACTACACCACAATTTAATGTACTAAAGATATATGGAAAATATACCCTTCGCTCCCATTCCACACTGCAAAATCATTCACCAATTCATTTGTGCTTAATGCATTGAATCAGTTCAACTGCCTACTCGTAGGCCTTCCATGTAATTCCTTCTCCCCTTTGGATAGGGTTAATAACTGCTAGAACATTATTCAGGAGTATGCCCACCATATCCTTTTGACATTATGCCGGAGGGCTCCCTATTAAAAACAGTGTTCTTCACAAACTATTAATACAGGTTTTCAAAGTGGTCTACAAAATTATTACTTGCATTTTCATTATCATCATCTTCATCAAAATACTTTATTCAGTCCTTTTCAACCATACAATTACACAGACAACGACCTAAATAATTACACCACATAAAAGTGAAAATACATAAAAAGTCAGACACCAAATCACATTGACCATAGCATAAGAAGCCTACGTCACCAAACAGGATATAGGATAGCCAATGCACGTATTTCATCAAAGTAAAAATATACCATCAGAGGATTTAAAATACAAGATCATATTATTAAAAAAAATCCTATAAAAACAATTCGTAGAAGATAAAAAACTAACACTAATGCTCTGGCAACACCAGGAAACTAAGAGGCAAAGGCCACCACTTTAGATCTAACAGACCAACTCCACATAGGTATTTAGATACTCCACAGACAATAGTCTGCATAGACTCAGTAGGCAGGAGTCGTAAAGCATTCTGGTGCTGTCTGCAACCAAGTTGTTAGCATAGGGGAATAATCCAAGCTTCCCTAGACCAGGCATAAGAGGGGCAGAAAAAAAAATGTGCCAATGATTCCTCCACTTGCTTACAGCTCACGGAGCTATAGGAATTGCACTTAGCTTGCAAAGGCAATAGTGGTAGTGTGACATAGCAAAATTTAAAATAGAGCATCCTTGCAGCTGAGGACGAAATGTAGTCTAAAACTGCCTCAAAGACCTCCTCAGGCTTAAAATCTAAAACAAATACCAACTAAGGACCCTTGTATGGTGCTCTTGGATTCAACATCATGAATGTGGGCCCAAGATACATTCTTAGGGCCAGCACTCAAGATGAATTTCGTACTGGGGGAAGACTGCAGTTCACCTAAACCTACTTGGAATAAAACATTTTTTACCTTGCATATCCAGTTAATGTTGCCTGAGTTCTGAGTTATTATGAGAAACCACGTCCTGGAAGGAACTGTAATAGTCCACAAGGTCCAACGAGTACTTCAACCTTCACCGAAACAATAATGGCTTTAGTTGGGCCTTGTGGATTATGGCTTCCATGCCCAGGTCATACTGGGGCAGTATTAGAGGGCTGTTTTTTGGGAGGTTGGTTAGTGCTCTTAAAAACGTATTCTCTGCCACCCCCAATGTGGTCAGATCAACATTGCCCCACACCTCAGCCCCATAAAGGGACCTACCCTCAGGGTTAGCCCTGCAAACCTGTAAAGCAGGGGATATCTACGTGATAACCTATACAACCTAGGAATAGCAACAGAGTGCTGGGAAAAGTTCAAACTGCTCCTCTCAACCTGAGGTGACCAAGACATAGAACTGATTTACTGAATACCCAGATAAGTGAATTCAGAAATCTTATCCAATAGACTAACCTCCAACAATATCGAGCCCCTAAAGGTCTTATGGGGTCTGATGACCATAAACTTTGTTTCAGAGTGACTGAACACCAGACACCGCTCAAAACAAAAGGCCACAATCTTGTCCACTAAACGTAGGAGGCCACTAGGGTTCTTTGACATCAATAAGTTATCATCAGCAAACAACAGGAGAGGAATCTTACATTTAGCTAGTCGTGGGGTATTGTTTTAGTATCCTCTAAGTAGGAGGTCATGTTGTTGAGATATGAAGAAAATAGGGTTGTGCAAGAATGCACCCTTGGTGAATTCCTTTTAATATGGGGATTTGTTCAGTGAGCTCTCCAACTCCAACCCCATCTAACTTGTGTGTATGTATCGTCATGAAGCTATACCAAAATGTTCAGGAGATCATGAGGAACTCCCTTTTCTTAAGGACCCCCCCCCCCAACTTTTCAAGCAGTACAAAATCAAATGGCGATTTCAGGTCTACGAGGACCAGGTACAGATGTGCTTTTTGTAGAAGAACCATCTTCCAATAAATTAATAAAAACCTAAACACCTGATCAATTGTACCAACCCCTTTTCGAAACCCCAGAGGGGAGAGAGGCCCTGATGGTCCTTGATCCACCTTGTAGAAAAGTACCCTCTTTTTGGCATGGTTACCCCCACTTTTTGCCTGCTGTCAGTGTGTTTTGACTGTGTTTACTGGGATCCTGCTAACCAGGATCCCAGTGACTGTGCTCTTCCCCTCTAAATTTGGTTGCTTAGGACTTAGCACACCCCACAATTGGCATACTGGTGCCCTCATATAAGTTCCTAGTATATGGTACCTAGGAACCGAGGGCATTGGGGCACCAGGGGTTCCCCATGGGCTGCAGCATGTATTATGTAACCCATGGGAGCCCATTCAAAATGTGTCTGCACGCCTGCCATTGCAGCCTGCGTAAAAAGGTGCATGCATCCTTTCACCACATGTCACTGCACCAGGTCACTGTAAGACACCACTATGGCAGGCCCTCCTAGCCCACATGGCAGGGTGCAAGTGCCTGTCTCTGAGGGCACCCCTGCATGAGCAGAGGTGCCCCTAAGAACTCCAGCTCAATTTTCCTGGACTTTGTAAGTGCAAGGAAGCCATTTTACCCATGTACTGGAGACAGATCACTACCTGTGACCAGCTACATAATGGTCACTCTGAACCTGGGCATGTTTGGTATCAAACATGTCGGAATCATACCACAATACTACTGCCAGTATTGTTTGCATGATTCCATGCACTCTGGGGTCTCCTAAAGGGACCCCCAGCATTGCTCCTACCAGCCTTGTGGGGATTTCCAGGCAGCCCACGCTGCTGCAACCCCACAGACAGGTTTCTGCCCTCCAGCTGCTTAGCCTGCTCAAGCAGAGGAAGGCAGAACAAAACAGTACCTTTGGGAGAGGGAGGCAACAGCCTCTCCCTTTGAAAATAGATGTTACATGGCTTGAGAGGGGTAGCCTCCCCAAGCCATTCGAATGCTTTGAAGGGCACATTTGGTGCCCTCCTTGCATGAAGTGGTTTGCACCAGTCCAGGGACCCCCGGTCCCGGCCCTGGCACGAAACTGGACAGTGGAAAGGGGAGTAGCAACTCCCCTGTCCATCACCAACCAGGGGTGGTGGCCAGAGCACCTTTAGTGCCACTTGATTCTGCCATGTTGAATCCAAGTGGGCAGAGGCCCCTGGAAGCATCTGAGTGGCCAGGTCAGACAGGTGACATCACAGCCCCCTCCTGAAAGGTGGTCAACCTGCTAGGTGACCCATCCCCCTTGCTGGGCTATTTAGGGTCTCCCTCTTGGGTGGGTCCTCAGATCCAATGTGCAAGATTCCAGCAGGACTCCTCTGCATCATTTACTTCATCTTCTGGCCACCAGGACTGCAACTGGACCCTCCAGGAACCGATAATCTGCAACTCCAGTGACAACTCCGCTCTGCAACATTGTCTCTCCAGCTCCTTCCAGCAACTGCAACATTTCCCTGGCTGTGCCTCCTCTGACAGTGACGAGTCTTCAGTCTGCACAAGAAGCAAGAAGGAATTTCCCTTGGAGTGAAGGAGTCACTCCCTGCATCCGCAGGCATCAACTGCATCAGCATCTGGCTTTGTGGATCTTCTGTCCTGCAAAACTGTGTGGATCCTGCAACACAGGTGGTGGTCTGGAGTGGTCCCCTCTGTCCTCTCTACCGGCTTTCCAACTTGGTAGACGGTGAGACCTTGCCTCTTCTTGAAGGACAGTACCCCGTGCACCTACCAAGGCTTGTTTGTTCCTTCTCCAAGGGATCCTCAGGCTCCAGGTAGCCCCAGCCTCCAGCACACTTCCCTGGAAAGCACAGTCTCCTGCCTGCTGCTCCAGTGATGTGGGACCCCTCTCCAGGTGCCTCAAGGCTGAGGGGGCCTTACAGCGACTCCTGGGCCTGCTGCCTGTGAGTTGCCTGTGGGGGGCCGCCTCTGCAACTCTTCATCTGTGACCTTTGCCTTTGCCAAGGCTTGTTGGTGGTTCTCCAATACCACTGACTGACTGCAACTCGTCTTCCATCATGGGATATCGTCTGCATCATTTCTGGAACTCTTCTGCTGCTCCAGTGTTGCACAGGTGACTCCTTGTCTTTACTGTTGACCTGGTCCTGCATCTCCAGAAGGGTGGGTAGTGACTCCAACTCGAACTGGACTTGGTCCCCTTCTCTTGGAGGTCCTCTTCTGTCAGGATCTACCTTTGGTCTTGTCCAGTCTTGCCTGGGTCTTTTTCCACAGCTTATCTGTGGGTTTGGGGAAAAACAGGTACTTAACTCTTCGCTCCTGGTCGCTGGGGGGCACCCTGGTACTTACTTTTTGGGGTTTCTAGTTCCTTCAGTTCCCCTTTACAGATTTCACTTCCTTGGGTGGAGGACTGCCTTTCGCATTCCACTTATTCAGTATATGGTTTGATCTCCCCCAGGACCTTCACTATTTTCTATTGTTTTATTATTAGCTATTGCTTTATATGCAATCACTGACTTTTAGTGTGTACATAATAGTGTGTTAACCCACCTCCTAGGGGAGTATTGCCTATACAGTATTTTAGTACTTGATTTACCATAGTAAAGCACTTGTGTGGTTCTTTCATGTGGGTGAGTGCTGTGAGAATGTAGTGGTATTGCATAAGCTTTGCATGTCTCCTAGACAAGTCTTGGCTGCTCATCCACAGCTAACTCTAGCAGGCCCTGGCTTCCTAGACACTGTCTACACCTCACTAATAGGGGATAGCTCGACCTTGTATAAGGTAATAACACCATAGGTGCTCACCACACACCAGGCCAGCTTCCTACACACCCTTCCAATTTTCTTAGGATTTGCCTTGCAAAGACCTTTTGAGCAACATCAATAAGGTTGATCAGTCTGCAATTTAGGGGTGAGTCCCACACACCCCTTTTAAAAATTGGAATAGTTTCAGCAGCCTTCCAGCTGGACAGAATCCTCGCCTCCCAAAGAATAAGGTTTGCTAACATATTAAAATACACTACCCAGCTCTCAATGTCTGCAAGAAAAAGATCACTTGCGACACCATCGGGCCCTGCCGCTTTACCAGGAGCTGTTGCTTTAATCGCTCTAATGGAATCACTCAATTACAACTTGAAATCCGCTGATGAGGAAAGGGATTAGAAGAGAGCCCCTTCAGTGTCAACCCTGGGTACCTGCTGATAGAGATCAGAGAAATAAGTATGCCATGCTTCCGGGGAAATGGAGAATGCCAGCAGCGTAATAGGACATTGGTCAGAATTGGCCATCAGTCTCCAGAATGTCCTGGTATCTTTCTGCACGCAGCTTCATATATATTTTCCTAAATAAGGGACTCCCAGTCCCCACGTGCTCTTAATTGGACCTGTTTATACTCCTTCCGTTTTTCAGGGATTAAAGGAATTTCCCCACAGAAAAGGGCTCAACATAGCTAATTGTTCTTGTCCTTCCAGGCCTTATTATACCACGTACGCCCCAACAGAGGAGGAGAAGTTGAATGACCTGAGCGAGTAAAACACTCCCCAAGCATTTTAAACAAGGTCTCACTGCATTTACTAATATTCAGGCCCCAGGACAGATCCTTTTGAGCATAATTCAGTTTTTCTAACTCTGAGACAGCATACCCTAGTCGTTGGTTCATGTGAACTCTAATGCTTGGATTTGAAACCACTTTATCCCATTTAATCCTTCTCTTGTCATTCGAGGGGACCGTATTATTACTAAGGAAAACAGGAACATCTGTCCTAAAGTAAAATACATCTTTAAGGGAGCAGTGAAGTGCGTAATGGTCACTGTCATGCCTATCAATAATATTCAGGTCAGCTAAATTGGCCCAGAGTTGCAAGGATATTAGCACATAATCAATTCTACTGGTGTGTCCTGGGTGATTAAAGGTGTGAATCGTGTGGGGAACTGACACTGTATGACCATTGCATACCCTCAAGCCACAGGATAGGATAAGCGTCAAGAGCTGGAAAGCAGTGCTTGTCCAGCGCTTCACTGGAGTAATATTCAATGGTGGGATTTCTCATTCCTCATCTTCCTCGCTAACGGGAGAATCAATACCCAAGTCCAATGGCTCAAATGTTATGTTAAAATCGCCAGCAATACTGGTGTTATTTTGTGAATCATAAGCAGCCCTATGCGAGTCGAGATTGACAATCATATGCGTTAGTCCCCCACGTCCAGCAACCCGATTGTAAAGATTATAAATGTAATAGATATGGGTGCCTGTCCTAGAGATAGAAATGCCTAAGATGTCGTATGAAATAAAAAGCAGTAGAGACTTTAATATCAAGTGCCACTTTCACCCAAATAAGGATGCCAAATGAGGGGCGGCCCCTTCCGACGGAACGAACCAGAACATGGAAAGCTATGTAACCGAATCTATGCAGCAGTTCTAAGTATCAAGTCTCATGTAGAAGACAAATATCGAATTGGTTGATAAAATCCCCCCAGGTCAGATCTCCAAGCTTAGCTTTAATCCACTATATTGCAGGGTAAAAAAGTAGAATATTCTGAGGTTCAGTGCTATGTTGGGCCTCTTGGGGTAGGGTCAGTAATGTGATGCTATTTTGGGGGGACAATCTTACATAAGGGGTGAGAAAGACATGGGTATGTTATTGGGTGTCTGTGCCCCATCATCCAGTCAATCAATCATAGAGATCCCCAAGGCCTCCAGCACCTACCAGGTGTGTCCTTTCTACCACTAGGTGGTTCACTGGTGGTTCAATGGTTCAATTTATTCGTAGATATTGAACTAGGTGAAAGGCTTTGGCGCAAACCCAAATGAATTAAGCCATTCACCAACTCCTTTACCCTCAGTATTAACCTGATGCAGTCAAAGCACCCTGGTGGCTTGGAAAGATCAGGAAGATGCCTTGCATGCAAAAGGTCAGAGCAAACGATGGAACTACAGTCAAAGACTGTTTGCATGTGGTGAATACTTTTATTTATTAAAGATTCTTCGTCTTCATATACTTTATTGCTAAAGATGGGGTCATTGACTATATATATCAGGTATTCCCTAGTGTGTCAGGTGTTTCTGAGATAATCCTAGACCTGTCTTGCCCCCCACTATGCCAAGGGTACAGTGGCTGTTTCTATCCACATGTGTAAGCGATTGTGCTGTTGGTTGAGACATATTAGTAGGAGGCAGACACCAGAACACCCTCACAGGAGGTGCATTAAAAGGAGATGGGGTAGAGCGAGATACTTTGTGAATCATAACTCTTTGATTGTCCTTGCTATTTTTTTGATTTATTAAGGAAGTGTAGGTGGAGCCAGATGCCCCCTACTCGGCGCTGAAAAAAACAGACAGCTTGGCAGTAGATCTAAGCTGGCCTATTTCGATTGCTAGTAAGGCCACTTTGGACCTCAGATCAGCCACCTATGCCTGAAAAGTTTGGATCAAAAGTGCCATTTTGCCCTGGGCCGATTTCTCACATGCCTTTTTATTTGTTTAACTGTATCAGTGGATGATGAATGTAGCATGGGGGAAAGGAACCCTCTGGTAATCCTACAGGTCCTTTTGGGGGGGCCAGGGTAGGACTTATGAGACGTGAGAATCTATTGACACATATTATCAATGGAGACAATGGTATAGGAATATGGTCAGTGGATGCCAGTTCCGGCAAATTGGTAGTACACTTCATCACATGTATATCATCTTTTTGTTTTGACGGATGAGTACCACAGTTTATCTGAGCTGGCAAGGCCCGAATTGCATTAGCTTTCTGTTCCTTCACAAAGATAAATGGGAAATTCTTCTGGGCTGATCCTGGCTGTGCATTGCTGGAATCTCCTCCTCTATAGATATTTTTGACTTCATCTATTAAGATGTCAGTGTTAATGAAGGTCAAATGATCCATTCATTCATCAGGCTGAAAGTGCCCTGCCACTTTAGGGTTTCTGACCCTTTTCCCCTGGAGGTTATCTGTTGTTTTGCGTTTCCCCATGGCAGAGAAGAGGTAGCCTCCCTGGTGGGCGCTTTGAATTGGGCACAATTATAATCAAATCTGCACAAAGTCTACTGCTCCTCAATGGTTAACCCCGGTATCACAGTTGGGTGGAGGAGACAAATTCCCAGACTCCCTCTGCCCGCCACTTTAGTTCTGGCACAGAAAAATACACAGTCACAGATTTGGGGCGTTGGCACTAGAGTGCTATAAAGACATGAACTCTTACTATAACATAGTGCAATTCCCAGCACGAAAAGCCAAGGGGGGTGGCCCTGTCCTATCTCCTCCTGGTGCTGATGGATGTAGGATGGGCCGACCCTTGGCCCTGGCTTTGCCTGGGAGCAGCCCACAGATGTCCCATGGGAAATCTCAAGGCACTTTATAGCATGACAATGTTCAGGTGGGAGCTGAGCCCTTGCCTCTCCTGTTTGGGCCAAAGGAACCTGAGTGATGGAGTCCACAGAAGCAAATGTGCCATAACTGAAACATTTGTGATTGAAATGCTCATGCTGCATAAATGAATAAATAAGCACATAAATAAATAAATACATAAAAAAATAAAGAAATAAGCAAATAAATAAATAGAAAGATGTGAGGTTCACTGGTACAGAAAGAGCATCACCAATACCTTGACAGTGGACTGAGGTAAACGTCAACCTGATAGATGCAAATAATAGAACAGCTACATACAAAAATTCTCCAATATTCCTAAGAGAGAAGGACTTGAAAAGTAGAGGATATGAACCCAGAAAAAAACCAAAAGACAAATGGTTGGTTACTATAACTGAAACAAACCAATGCAAGGAAATCATGAAAGGAATACAATTCACTGCTGTCAACATGAAGGTTGAGCAAGGGCTGGCTAGCCCCTTAATTATGGTTTTACAGTGTAATCTCATAACTAGTAAAGGAGCATAACCTAGCTGCACCATTATACTTCCTAAAAAGTGATGAAGAAGGCATGGTTATTTTTCCTTTTGCAATGTGTAAAGCCAATTGTTAAACGTGGTGCCCTGAAATATATTAGTGCACAATAAAAGCTAACATTTATATAAGCTACACTAATACTTGTTTGTAAGAATGTCAATATTATAGTATTTCAAAAATGTTATTCTTTATAATTATTTTATATTCAACAAGTGAGACATTTAGATATATTTGAACTAAAAGTATATTTGTGTTGATTTTAGTTGGTTGGAGTGAAGACTGCATTCTTGTTGTATGTTCTAATCTCCAATCTCCAACGTGTTCTAATCTCCAACGTGAAAGCCTGTTTTTCCAAAGCTGCAGGTGCTGAAATTAACAAGGAGCTTGTTGTGCACAAGATTGTCTGAGAGAACGCTACTGGACGGAAGGAGTACCCTGGCACTGGCAGCTATAGCTTTTGAGGTTCCTGAATGTGAGCGTGTATCAAGGTCGGGAGTTAAAGGCTTCAGGAGACTGATTTGTTAATTATAACTGCCTAACAGTTTTGTTTTTAAAATGAGGGTTTTTGTCCTGATGTTACCACACCTGGTAAAACCAAGACTTAAGAGTAGTTTAGCTGGTGAGGAATTCAGATTCTCTCTGCCCTTTGCTCAGTGGACCTTATTGAGGTACTGACCTCATATTTATTATGTGGCTATAAGCTACCACACCTCTCTTGAACAGAATCTTCTACTGAAATTCTGTTTGCTAACCTTTCTCAGATATTCCTTTAGTATTAGAATAGTTTAGGAGCTAGTTTCAAGGGTGAGGCAAGATAACTTAATTTTAGAATCCAGTCATAAAGTACTTTTCCAGATTTTTTGCATTATTGCTATTCAAGTCCTGGTCTTTTATATGTTACTTCAATTTAATTTTGTGCAAAGCCTTAACTCTCCATTGGTGATTTTGTATCTTTATACTATGGTTTTGAGACTCTCTTATGTAACTTTGGCTTCTTTCTGTAATAAAGCCTTTTTAAACTTTAATTTGGACTCTGAGGTTTAATGGACTCTGCCATGGGAGGCTACCTCTTCTCTGCCATGTTGCACTGTAATGAGTTTGAATGGTTTGGTAAAATGATCTCTTCATCCCTCAGACCAGAGAAGAAAAGGTTTATCGAACCAGAGGCTCCATCACTAGGTTGTTACAATTGAAGTTCCCATGAAAAACATTGTTTCCCATCGTCCTCTAAGCATTCTACACTCTACAGCGCTCACATGTTGCTCGGTACACTTCTAAAATTGTATTTAAATCCAAACAAACAGTTATCTTCTCCCTAAAGAGTTATTTTCTTTTTTAAAGGTTGCATGAAAATCATCGAACTGTTCACTATCGCAACACTTACAGGCTCTGGTACAATTTAAGAGACTTTCTGGTAATGAAATTGTGGGGACGAAACAATGTTGTTTATGTAAGGGAGAAAATCCCCACTTTCTCATACGTATGATAATCAAAAAGTTTCAAAAACTTCTTTCATGATAAGGTAGGCTCCCCTCAATCCTTCAGGAATGGGGTGCGCTGTGACTCTGCAACCATTTTGAAAGAAATAATAATAACCTAAAATACAAAATTAAAATTATTTAAAATAACATTTTAAAATAAAAACTGGTTCTTAAATTCTAATTTAGTAATTGCTTCCGGTTCCAGTGAGAAACGTTGAAAAGTACAGGTGAACAATAATGATCAGTGTTGTAAGACAATAGTGCTCGTTCTATTGAATTCCTTAGCAAAAACTTTTTTGTTATACTTTGATGTCTCACAATTACATGGGAATGGCTCCTATTTCATGTGCACACTTGCAAATCTGAGTAAAATGTTTTTTAAGAGGGAAAATGGAAAAGGTAAGCCTAGTCCATTAACTGCTTCACTGGCCAGCATACAGTGTGTCCATTCATAATTTGGGCTCATGTGGCTAGCCCAGCAGGGCAAAACTTTTTATTTTTATTTTATTTTCACAAATTTGTATTGCTATTTATAGTGGAGACGATAATACTGTAGTACAATGAAGTAACTTTGGAACAATACAGAAAAATTGTCCACGTATTAAGGGGTGTACATTATAGTACATCATATGTTAACTAGCATTCAATAAGAAAAATATCATTGAGTCTTTAAACACTTGTGTAGTGGAGAGCAGGTAGAAAGGTTGAGAAAGAGTAAACGAGAAAGGAGGACAGAGAAGCGGTGGGAGAGGGAAGGAGGGACATTATTGATTGTTATTGGTATTGTTTTTCGTGTGTGGATCAATCTTTTGTAGATACATGTCAAGTCTGGACAGTAAGCAGGAGGATTTATTGTTGAATGTAGTATTGTGTAAGTTCAATCAATCAATCAATCAGTAATTTGTTAAGCGCGCTTCTCACTCCGAAGGGCCTCAAGTGGCTGGGGGGGGTGGGGAGTCTTGGTGCTACTGCTCGAAGAGCCAGGTCTTGAGGCACTTCCTGAAGGTCGTCAGGTGCTGGGTCAGATGAAGGTTGACAGTAGGGAGTTCCAGGTTTTGGCTGCAAGGTGGGAGAAGGATTTGCCGCCAGTTGTGGTCCGGTGGATGCGGGGGGCGGTTGTGAGGGCAAGGTTGGCAGAGCGGAGCTGGCGTGTCGGGATGTGGAAGTTGAGACGCTCGTTGAGGTAGGCAGGTCCAGCGTTGTGGAGAGCTTTGTGAGTGTGGATCAGGAGTTTGAAGACTATCCTTTTGTTGACGGGGAGCCAGTGGAGGTTTCTGAGGTGGGCTGAGATGTGTTCATGGCGAGGGAGGTTGAGGATGATTCGTGCTGAGGCATTCTGGACGCGCTGGAGTTTCCTCTGGAGCTTGGCCGTTGTTCCCCCGTAGAGAGCATTGCCGTAGTCCAGTCTGCTGCTGATGAGGGCGTGGGTGACCGTTCTTCTGGTTTCAACGGGGATCCATCTGAAGGTCTTGCGAAGCATGTGAAGGATGAGATGGCGTTGACTTGCTGGGTCACAGAGAGCGATGAGTCCAGTATGAAGCCAAGTTTGCGTGCGTGCGTGTGTGGTGGGCGTTGGGGCAGACCCCAGCGTGGCAGGCCACCAGGAGTCATCCCATGCTGATCTGTTGGAGCCGAAGATGATAGAAGCAGAAGGGGCAATCTGAGAATTCTTGGACTACCATAAAAAATGGAAAACAGCTAAAAGTCCTTTATGACTTTCCTTGAATCTTGGCTCCCAAATCTCCTTTTGATCAAAGCTTCTAGACTGAAAGAGCTCACAGGATCCCAATGCATGTTAACTCTATTTCACCCAACCAAGAGCTCTTATTTTTTATACAGAGATGGTTCTGGACCACATGAAACAAATAAAACTAGCGACTGGAAAGCCCACAAAGTGGGCATCTCACAAGATTATGCAAAGTCCATGGTGGAACAAAGAATAAAATTCCTTGCACTGCACTCTGAACTCAGGTCACCTGAACATAATTTTTTCCTTTATAGGTCCCGCAAAGTTGAGAATTGTCTTGTAGGGAAAGCCACAAATCTTTGCAAACCCAAAGACCTAGAGACCTTCGCAAGACAAATATCCGATGCCCAAATGTCATACAAACCTTCCTTCCTCACACTTCAAGCTAGGAATCCGACTTTCTGTCACTACTCAACTAAACAACCTGGTTAATTACCTTTTTTACAACTGTCATAACAGATTGTTTTCTAGGAACGTGTACAATAATCTTTTGTCCTCTTCACCAGATCATACCTCTCCTTGCTCTTTGCCTGGGCATGTTCCATTCTAGCCCTCGTGCCGCTGACCAAACCGCTGAACTCACTGTGCAGATGCTGAACGGGAGCTCCCGCAAACCTGCAAAATCATGCAGAAGTAGCAGAATCGGTGATACTCTTTTCCTAAGTACATAGAAAGGCGTGACACTATGCAGGGTGTTATGCTAGGACCAGAACATGGCTCAGATAGAATCACAATCACTCCTCAGAAGCACTCGCTGACAATCCTGCTCATTTTCTCAACTAAACCGTTTCCTTATGGATGATAGAAACTACATGTCTTGTGTTTAATATCTGTGCCATCTAAGAACACCTTATCTTCTCATGATGTAAACCGCACCCCATTGTCTGTAACCAACTCTCAGGGAAATCCTTCTCTAGAAAATATGTCAGTGAGAAATACAATTACACTCTTAGAACTGGGTTCACACAAAAATCTCACTTCCACCCATTTGTGCAGATTATTGACGAGTACAGTCGGAAAACGTTGACTCACAGGAAGCACACAGAACGGTCCCAAAAACATCAATGTATTCCCTTTTCCACACTTTCCCTTGACACTCAATCTCCATCACAGGTGGAGCTCTGCATTTAAGTTCCTTATTATTCTGTCAGCAGACAACACACCTACCACATTATCCTTCAACATCCCTGTCCATTGCAGGCCACTAGTAGAACTCCCTTGGCCTCTTCTTATTAAGTCATACCAAGATGCCACTAATGAATAATATCCAACAAACTATTCCTAACACCATAGGGAGAAATCAGTTTATCACTTCTGAACAATACACCTTCCTCTACATATAGCTCCATCTGGGCTTGATGGTATGTCTGCAACTTAGAAACTGGGGGCCATATGTACAAAAGCATTTTCCCATAGAGACAGAATGGGTAAAACCCCTTGATACATCTGGCCCTGGGTCTCAAGTTGGCAGAGGTATGCACCTGGCCTTAACCTGTGCTCACCCTTTGGTAACTTGGCACAGAGCAGGCAGGCTTAACTTAGGAGGCAATGTGTAAATTATTTGTGCAGCACTTAAAACAGTAAGACAGAGAGGACACCACACAAAAAGATAGCACACCTGGTCAAAAAAAGTAGAGCTTAATGTAATGAACAAAACAAGGCCGAAACAACAAAAATCCAAATAAGTAGAAGTTGGGATACAACTTTTTTGTAAAATTTTTGTAAACATAGTGCTTAGAAACATAAAGTGCCAACAGGGGCTATCTGGTCTCACTTGACTCCGTCAAATCTGAAAGTTTATATCGACCACGATGAAGCGTGGGTCGGATACAGGGACCAACTTTGTCCTGCTGCAGAAGTACCTTTGGATGGAGAATGCGTTGAAGTCGAAGTCCAGATGCAAGGAGCAGAGGAGGCCGTTCATCGGCGTTGATCTCTTTCAATGCAGGCTATGCGTTGGTTCTTATCTGCACAGTCGGAGATGCGTTGTTGGCGAACCATTTCCGATGAAGGCGATGCATCACCGTCGAGCATGCAACTGGCAATGCAAAGTCCTCAAGCAGTGATGTGTTGGCATTGAATGAGATGTGTTGGTTCCAACTGGCTCAACGGCGGCGATGCATGGACTTTGGCAGTTGCAGCACTTTATACCCACTTTCAAGGGCACAGGGCTGCATTGGCACCACTTGGCAGGGCAAGACTTGCAGCAGGTAAAGTCCAGGTGCTGTGGGTGATGAGGGGTTGAAGTCTTTTGTTTTCCTTAGAATTCAAAAGAGCAGGACGCATGCCAGCAAGTGCTTGGTGTTACTCTGGGTCCAAGTGAGATGGGTCCAGTCTTTCCTCAGCACGGCAGAGGGCAGCAGGCAGCAAAAGCAGTTCTTTCAGAGCAGCAGTCTAGAGAAGCAGTCCTTGTAGAAGCACAGCAGTCTTTCTTCCTGGCAGAGGTCTTCATAGGTCCATTAGTGTACTGATTTGGTAGGATCAGATGTCCTGTTCTTAGACCCAGTGGTGCCTTTGAAGTGGGGGTGACTTCAAAGAGGAATCTTTGAAATGCACAGAGGTTCTCTCTTCCTGCCCTTGGTCCAGACCCATTACAGGAGGTTAATCAGTACTATGTGTGGGAGCAGGACACTGTCTATTCAGGTGTAAGTGCAGGCTCCTCCCTCCCATCCTGTTCAGGATGATCCATCAACATGGCCATCAACATGGCCACTCAGTCACACCTAACCTCCTTTTGTGTGAGGCTGTCTAGAGAAAACGTAGGAAACCAGCTGTCACCTCATGCCAGGCGTGTACTGGAGACAGGCTTCAGGCACACAGGCTAAGAGCAGGAAAATGACAACTTTCTAAAACTGGCATTTTCAAAATTGTAATAGTAAATCTGACTTTACCATTAAATAGGATTTATCATTACAGTTCCATAGGTACTAGACATGACAGGTCAAAACCTTCTCAATCAGGAATTTCACTTTAATAAATGTAATAAGGAATCCACAATGTTAACCTACGAGAGGGGTAGGCCTCACAGTAGTGAAAAATGAATTTGGGTGTTTTTTACTAGCAGGACGTGTAAAACTTAAAAGTATATAGCCTGCCTTTTAATTACACAGCACCCTGCCCTGTTGGCTACCTACGGTCTACCTTATGGGTGAACTGTATGTAGTTTTTAGAGGAGTTAAAGGGGAGTTTAAGGCTTGGCAAGAGGTTTTAAATGCCAAGTCGACATGGCAGTGTAAACTGCACTTTCAGCCTCTGCCATGGCAGGCCTGTGACACGTTTAAACGGCTGCCTAAGTGGGTGGCACATTCAGTACTGCAGGCCCGCTAGTAGCATTTAATTTACAGGCCCGAGGGCACGTAATGCACTTTGCTAGGGACTTATACGTAGATTAAATATGCTAATCAGGTATATACCAATCAAACCATGTTTTAGGGAGAAAGCACATGCACTTTAGCACTGTTCACCAGTGGTACAGTGCTCAGAGTCCTAAGGCCAACAAAAACTAATTCAGCAAAATGTGGAGGGTAAAAGGCAAAACGTTTGGGGGTAACCCTGTAAAGAGGGCTATTTCTTAACTGCAAATCAACAGATAAATTTCCCTCTCTAGATCAGCCATTCCTAACGTACCCCACTACCTATAGTAAAACACAATTCTCTCTGAAGGCCTTCCTCCACTCCAACCTTCCTCCCCTCCTCATCACTGACACACACAGTCACATTTCAGTAATCATTAGCCACAGGACAGGCAAGATCCTGGCCTTCACCCGCTACCCATCCATGCATCGCTGGATTCAAGTACACAAGAAAGTATACCTTTTGCTCCTCCCACCTGCAATGCTCATCTGCCCAGAAATATATACACAAAGAGACATCTAGTTGCAGGACTCACCTCCACCTCCGCCTCTCTTGGTGAAACCTTTGGTGTCATAATAATCTGAAACACATCATGATGTGACAAGACTGCTAAAAGAGAACTTTTATACCAAACAGTGCTTTACATGACTTAAATAACAGCTAGACATCTTGGCCAAAACATGCCTCAAGCGAGCAACTGCTGGCAACAAAACCAGATAGCCTGGAAAAGTAGCTCACACTACTCATCATGCCAAAAAACTGAAATCTTGTGTGATTACCTGCTCTCACAAGATCCAGCAGTCTCGATGGCCATTTTGAAAGCTGATGCTAATTAAGCCACGCCACTTCGGTTGTCGAGAGAGCCTACCTATGTGGCACTTGTCCGCTGCCTGAAAAATTTCAAGACTACCAGGCCTCAGCTAACAGTTAGGTATTTCAGAATAATTTATTCGCTCCAAAGCCATAGTTACTTTTAGAACTCACAGAATTGATTATGGACAATAATTGAGGATTAAGAAAGCAAAAGCTTCAACCTATGACAGACTCCAAAAAGACATGGGTGAACAATACAAAGGGTTACCACTTCAGAAGATAAACTTTGGGTGCAAAGCGCAACTAATGGAATCTTTTGTTTTAACCTTAGTAGAACGTGTGGAGACGAGAAGGTTTGTCATTATAGTGACTTTGTGTATTAGTAGAAGACTAAGCCAAAGGCATAAATCTATCAGAGTTGGGGGAACTACTTAGTTTTTGTGTAAACCTCCCATGATCAAAGAATACAGGTTGACACCCACGTCTATGAAAGGGTGAACTGAGAGCCTAAACACACTATCATTCCATCCAAGGGTGTGACGCTGACACCTGCATGGCTGGTCAGGTTATAGCAGAGAGATTGTATCCCATTGAGAGCTGAACGGTGTGCTATTGTGTTTGTTATACATGATGAAAATCTTTGTTGCAGCCCGCCTTAGAATGAGCCAGAGGAACAGCAACCAGTCCTGGAAGGATACAGGAAAGCACAATACAAGCACACCCTGGTAAGTCTAGCTTCCCTTTGGAGTTACTAGGGACAGTTTCGGAGAAAAGCAGCATTCCTGACCATTGTACTTTCTCGGCAGGGTAACAGTCTAAGGAGAGTGTGATGAAGCTGAAATGAAGGTTTTACATTTATTAACGCATAAACGTAGTGTGAAATAATCATGTGTGACTTTAACCGAACTAATAAAGATTGTACGGGGACAAAATGTGCCCTCAGAGTAGTTTGCCAACATTGATAAGCGTGCTTTATATAACGTGATGTATTAGAATTGCACTAATCCGACATAATTACAAACGTGTGCTACGATTTGCTTGCTTGAAATGTTTTAGCTTAGCATAACTTTAGTGGAGGCTTTGGCCTAGTTGCCTGGTCTCACGGTTTAGAGGCTCGTATTTTTCTAATGTGCTAATAAACGTGTATTTCTGCTTGAAGCTGTACTTTTCCACTGAGATCGTTCACATGCTTATCTTAAGGTTTCGTGCCAGCCTGGCATATTTTCTCTTTACTCCAAGGTCGATCTGCAGGTGCGGACAATGGAAGCTCTGAAAGTGAGTTAATTGGTATAAAATGTTGCAACTTGCGTACCCGTCTCCAAGGATAATGTATGCTTAAGTAAAAGCTTGAGAACTGTTGTTTTTGATTGGACGATTTGAAGCTAACCTATGAACCCTCCAATGGAAGACCCTACTGGATTTGAACTGTTGTCTATTTAAACCAGGTGCACGAGAAGAAGGTAGCCTTTTTGCAGCTTTTGCAGCCATTACCAGCTCGATACCCGCCATTTTGCAGGACATTGCAGCTATTATGGCCCACCTTGCTGTGACGCCATTTTGAGAGACCTTGATGCTTTCTCTAATCGAGAGAAAGAGACTTAAATGATTCTTACCCTAGAGACTTTAACTTTGACCTGTCCCTTGCATGAAGTAGTAGTTTTACCTTGCCGCCGTGAGGCAACTGCCCCGTCCACCCCTGCCCCTTTGTCCCCGTCCCATGCTGATCGAGAAACGGTACCTGTGAGACGAAGACTTCCTTGAATGCTGATTCTAATTGGTAAATATGACAGGAAATTGTAAAATTGCATTGTGTTTCTTTTAGGTAACCAACTGCTGATTTTGATAAGAGCCCTAGTTAGGAGTTTTCCAAATTAATGTTGCTAAATTGTTTTTGCATGAAGTCCCACATGCCGATGCTAATTTGAGGTTAGACGAGGATTCCTTTTGTCGCACGATGCAATTTGAGATCTTGTTATGCTGACTAAATGTATGCAATTAGTTCATTACAGATTATAGTTCTAGTGATTTGCATTGCTATCATCGAATGCCTTGTTATTCAAATGTTACATAGATTGCACCTGTTTCGCCGTTATGGACAGCTATTAATGTTCATATATGTTTATCATTTGGTGTTGAGACACATTTATATTGTGCTAGCTTTGTTAATATAGGGAAATAAATTCACTAACTTTGAATAAACTGGTGTGGTTATTCCTGACTGGAAGGTCAGGGTTCGCCGAAATGTATTCTCGATTGATTGTTAAATGTTATGTGGATCAGGGCATTGCTTATGTTCGTTATTGATTATTGGATTGTATTAAATTGACTGATTAAGGGTGTCGAGGGTCTCACTTAGTCAAAAGGTTCATCGGCCTAAAGAGCGTCCAAAATACAGGTAAATTATTAGTACGGAACGCTCTATCAGTAGATGGTAGCAGAGGACGGTTTCGTCTTTTGGGACCCCGTACTCTTAGAGTACATGGTGTTGAATTAACGGTTACGCCTTTTGAGACCCCACTCGGGAAGTTGAATTAGATTTTTCTTGGGTAAAATAGATTGACAGAATGATGATGGGCTAGGTCCACCGCGACTTTCCCGGGATCGCGGAGCTTGCGAATGGAGAGAACGGAGATGTGGAATCGGCGTTGGCGGTACTAGTGATGGTATGAGTGAAGTTAGGATTTTGCGCTTGCACAGCTTATTGCCGCAGATTGTGTGAAAAGGTCGCGAGGATTTTAGAGAATAGCGGAGGTGCGACTCCGAGTGTAGAAGTAGAGAAGTCATCGAACTTCATAGAAAATAGCAGAGGTGCGACTCCGAGTGTGAGAGTAGGGAAGTCGTCGAACTTCATGTGCGTGTGGCGCTTTGTGCAGAAAAAGGTCCACGTGGTTGTTGTTGTTGAGACGGGCCCTGCGAGGTCAAGAGACTCCGGAGTATGTTGTTTTATGTTGTGGTCTGGTCGGTTTAGTAGGTTGATCGGGCGTGGTCAACAAGTCGGTACGTGTGTAAGGGAGTGAAAGAAACTTCGACTTCGGGCTTTGACAAGATTCTAAGTGCACTAGAATAGATCATTGACAAGTTGAGAGTAGGTCTGCGGGTCAGATTTGCTTGCGAACGTGGGGACCGAGAAAGATGGAATAACTGCCGAGGCTAGTGAAAAATCCCTAAGGTCCTGAAGCGACTGTGTTACCCTTCCTGTAGTAAACCGACAGATCTGTTTTATATTTTTTGTAGCTCGCGATACATGCAAGAAGTTGTTACGAAAAGAGCTGAGTGAAGGAGGACTAGCCGCGAGGCTTTGTCAGCCGCAGAGTGTGTGAGTGTGACGTCACTAGGAGCCGCGCTGGGATAGGTTGGTTGAAGAGAAGGGTCGCGCACGGATTGGACGCAGTCCGTGGGGCTCGATTGGAAGGGGAAAGGCAAGCGAAGAGTATTCCGGGAATTAAAGTCACCTATTGATTACAAACTTTGTGAAATAAAAGGACGAGAAAATGAAATTTTTTAAAGCATTTAGGAGTGCGATGAAGGGGGAGTCTTACATTAAAGCGAGCGTAGGAGAGGAAACGCCGCCCGAAGGCACACCAGCTTACATTGTAATGGAGGAAAAGGGGGTAGCTCCGTGTCTTTGGCTAAAGCAATGGCATAAACTGACAGAGAAACATGGGAGCGTAGCGTTCCCGATACATGGGACATTCAATATAAGGATTCTAGAGAATTTGAGATTCGCGATGTACGACATGAAGGTGCCTCCAAGGCCAGCACAGTTTGAGGCTCTAGCAATTTGGGAACTAATGGCTAGACAGCAGCAGCAAAATAAGTTCGAGACCAGGATAAGGAAGGTAGAAAAGACACTAGCGGACGCTAGGTGGGATAATGCACAGAAGGTGTGGAGGTCAGATGTATTGCAGGGGATAAAATTATTTCCAGCAATTACTAAGGAAGAAGAGGAGACAGGTAAGAAAGCTACCTGTAAGACAGACAGGAAGTGTTCCAAGGATAGAGAGGACGAGGAAAAGTTGAGAAGAGAAGAGGAGTTAGAGGATGAGGAGTTAATAATGCAATTGCTGAACGACCGTCCACCACCTTATGCAGAGAATGGACAAGGTCCAAGTACCAGTTCTGCCCCTCCGGCACCGGTACAGAACAGTGAAACTCAGAGTTCAGGAGCATCATCGGGATCTAAGGACCCGAGTTTACTGTTCACCCCGCAGATACCGCAGGTTAGGAGAATATATCCAGATGTGCCCATGTTGAAACCTGCAGAAAATTATCAGCCGCAGGTCCCAAGGTATTACAGCAGCGACAATAGTACAGGAATGATTTTAGACCCAGCCGCAATGGGAGGACAGAATGGTCACAACCCAACCATGGTACAAGCTGAATCAACCCAGTTTTTGATGCCTCAAAAGCAGATGCAGGGGGGAACAGCACATGCTCAAATGACGGGGAGTCAGATGGGCATGCCGGCAATGATGACCCATAGTGTGGGAATGAACATGTCTCAGAACATGGGAAATGGACAGAACCCAGACGCGATATCACTACCCATTACTGTAGGTCCACCGGTACCTTTGTACAGTCAGCCTAACTTAGGTATGAGCGGTCAGGGATCAATGCTGCAGAGTGGGACAGAAAGGAGGTGCATAGAAAACACTCCAGGGATAACTCCGATAGCGGCTCAGCCAACTGTATCTGGATCCTTGATGGAGTTTAGTCCCATATGTGCTCAGTCAACACTGGTGAGGTCGAGTCCCCCACTGATAATACCTCTAACATCGAACACTGAAAAGTTGCCGCAACCATCAATGGCAGTCGATGTGAACGCTACACTGATGGGGTTGAATGCGCAACAGCTGACACAGTGGTTCAACAGTCTGAATTCCACACAAAGCTCAGCCAGTGGGAAGGGAGAAGATTATATGAATAGGATGAGGTTGAACATGGAAGCACAAGAATTGGTGGAAGGGACTATGGGTGTGAATAGGTTAGAGTCCTACTCAGAAGAAGAGCTGAGGTATCTATGTCCCAGGATTACGAAGGAAGTGAACAAGGTACATAAAAGCTTGCAGGAAATAGCTGACAAAAACGGGGTTGACATAGACAAGACAAAACACCTGAGCAGAAGCTACAGGTTGGATTTTGGGACCACAGATTTTGAACACATGAGGTCAGCAGGCATGAAGGCGCACCTTAGAGAATTGCTGCAGAGTGCACAAGTGTTGAGGTGTTTAGACAAGTGGGAAAGCAGGTGGGTAAAGAGAAAGGAAAAGAGGAGGGACAGTGCTACAGAGCACAATGAGAAAAGACCACAGAGTAGCGAGGCAGTAACCATGTTACCAATGAGGGAGACAGCAGGTGGAAAATTAATACATGTACCATGGCACAGAAGCGACATTCAGTCTTTTACGGACGATTTTCCCAAACTGAGAGAAAAGCCGATTGAATGGTATCAACAGACTGATAGGTTTGTGAAGCTTGCAAAGTGTCTCTGGGAAGACCTGAACACTCTCTTTGAGATTGTGGTTCCAGCAGACTTGTGGGAGGATTGCAAAAGAGCTGTAGGTTGGCCGACAAGTGAACCGGAGAGAGACAGGGATACGGGTGCACCATCACCTATGGTGATGAGCTTGTACTATAAGGTGATTGAGCATTTGAAGACGAAGGTTGCCGCGAAAAATGTGGATTGGCAGAAGATTGATCGAACTGCCCAAGAAGCTAAAGAGTCGATTCATAGTTACTATGAGAGGTTGCTGAAGGCGTTCAAGAACTACAGTGGCACGGAAACAATAGAGGCGAAGGACATGCTTCATTTTGTGTTTAGATTTGTGGAAGGGCTGAGACCAGAGATAAGGCAGATGATAAAGTCGCATTTGATTTGCTGGCAGTCGAAACCGATTGACGAAGTGTTGAATTATGCGAAATACTGTAGCGACGAAATTGAGGTGAAACAGAAAAGGTTGAAAGAGAAGGTGATGATGATGCAGCTTAAGGCAGATCAGACAGGTTTGCAAGGTCTGCAAGGGTTGCAAGGGTTCCAACAGCAGGTACCGCAACCGCAGCCGCAGTTGCAGGGAAACATGGCGTTTCAGCCACAGGCGAGAGGCAGAGGCAGAGGAGGTTTTGTGAATAATGGTCCGGATTTGAACACTGTTGTGAATGGTGTGCAGGCAATGAAGAAGGTGATGCCGTGTCACGTGTGCGGAATAGTCGGTCATTGGAAACGCGAGTGCCCGATGGTGGTGCAGGAAGGTGCAGGTGCAGGTGTTGGTCAGCAAAACAATGATGTCAATGCATTTCAGACAATGAGGGGACCGAAAATGAGAGGTCCAAATCCAAATTTTCAGACCGTAAATCAGTTGCAGGGATTACAACCTATGCAGCCGCAGCAGATGCAGATGCCCCGCATGCAGATGACGCAAATGCAGCCAATGCAACAGCAGTTACCCATGGTACCTAATCAGCAAATGCAAATACCATTGGCACCAATGAGTCAGCAGCAAGTGATGGTTCCTCCACAGGTCTCGGGTCAGGTAATGAGTACAAATGGCACCGTACAACAGTTCCCATTACACAGAGAGAGTGGAATAAACAATGTATGGGAGAGTGATAGTTCAGGAGAGGAAGGAGATTGTGTGCTTGCAGCATCCTTGGAAGTTGATCAAAAGGGTCCGTACGTGGAGGGAAGAGTAATGGGTCAT
The DNA here is from genome assembly GCF_031143425.1 of Pleurodeles waltl. Classification (NCBI taxonomy): domain Eukaryota; kingdom Metazoa; phylum Chordata; class Amphibia; order Caudata; family Salamandridae; genus Pleurodeles; species Pleurodeles waltl. The sequence continues at coordinate 621,266,326 of NC_090438.1, read as the reverse complement.
CGTGTCTCATTCCTGGTTGACACAGGAGCAACACGTTCAACTGTTAAGAGCATTGAAGTACCAAATTTGCCACTCTCGGGGAGGACAGTTCAAGTGGTGGGAGTAGCAAACAGGCACCTGACAAACCCAATTACAGATCCGGTACCAGTCAGCATTGGTAACTATCAAGGGTTACACCAATTTGTGGTATGTGACTCAAGCCCGATAGCACTGTTAGGGAGAGACCTATTGTGTAAATTGGGTTGTTCGATTATGTGTTCGAACGAGGGAATAAAAATACAGACGAGCAGTGATGGGGAAGAAGAGGACAGTGTAGAGGGGGATGAGATGGAAACTGTCGATGAAGATTATCCTCTGATTTGTCTGTTCCCGATGATAACTGAAGAAGATATTCCAGCTGAATTACGGGAAACAGTCGGAAGGGAAGTGTGGGATATGACAGGGAAAGAGGTGGGATTGATGAAAGGAGTGGAACCAGTGAAAGTGACTGTAAAGCCCAATGCAATCTTTCCCCAGACCCCACAATACCACATGGCACAAGACACCCTCATGAAAGTTGCCCAACTCATTGACGAATTTGTAAAACAGGGAGTGCTGAAAGAAGTGTTAAGCAGTCCATGTAATTCACCAATCATGGGACTAATAAAGCCGAGTGGAAAGGTTCGACTCGTGCAGGACTTAAGGAAAATAAATGACATCATAGTCAAATGCTGCCCTGTAGTACCGAATCCAGCTGTGATAATGTTCCAGGTCCCTTGCGATGCTGAGTGGTTCTCAGTCATCGATTTGTCACAAGCGTTCTTCTCGGTGCCTCTTCATGAGGACAGCCAATTTCTCTTTTGTTTCAAATTCTTAGACAGAGTGTACAGTTGGTGTCGAATTCCTCAAGGGTTTTCTGAGTCACCGTCAATATTCAATCAGATTCTAAAGAAAGATTTGGAAGCATTAGAATTGCCATTTAAGTCAACTCTAGTACAGTACATTGATGACTTACTGATTGCATCAAAGACAGAAAGTGGCTGCACAGCCGATACCATTGCTCTGTTGAACCATTTGGGAAGGAATGGACACAAGGTGTCTCCTTCCAAATTGCAGTTCTGTCAGAAGAAAGTGAAATACTTGGGTCACCAGATAGAGAAAGGGTCGCGGAGAATAATGAAGGAAAGAATAACGAGTGTACTTCAAATGAGTCCACCAAAGACAAGGAGGGAGGTGAGGAAGTTTTTGGGAATGGTGGGCTATTGTCGCCAGTGGATTCCCAACTTCTCGACTCTAGCAAAGCCTCTACTGAAACTGACCCAGAAGGATGCCTTGGATCAAATTGAGCTGAAAGGAGATGAGATGGATGCTTTTGTTGAATTGAAAGAATGCATGTGCATGGCTCCAGCTTTAGGTATGCCTGATTACACAAAGCCTTTCACATTGTTTTGTCATGAACGTGATGCATGTTCTTTGTCTGTCTTGACTCAAGCCCATGGTGGCATAAACAGACCAGTAGCGTATTTTTCAGCTACCTTGGATCCGGTCGCAGTAGCACTTCCAGGGTGTTTGCGCGCCGTAGCAGCAGTTGGTATCAGCCTCACTCAGAGTGAAGGAATAGTGATGGGACACCCAGTAACAGTCATGGTCCCTCACTCAGTTGAGATACTTTTGACCCGCTCCCGAACGCAGCACATGACCGGAGCAAGACTCACAAGGTATGAAACGATAATTCTGGGCTCACCGAATGTGCAGCTGAAAAGGTGCACTACGTTGAATCCAGCAACCTTGCTTCCTGGAGAAATTGCTGAAATTGAGAACGCTGAAGACGTCGAGCATGACTGCCTTCAGGTGACTGAATTTTGCACAAAACCTCGACCTGACATTAAGGATACTAAGCTTGATGAAAATGACCAAATTGTTTTCGTTGATGGTTCATGTCTAAGAGATGGGATGAGAATTTTGAAAGCAGGATATGCTGTATGTACTGTAACAGGTGTCTTGGAAGCGGGGTGGCTTCAAGGAGTCTATTCTGCACAAGTAGCAGAACTTGTAGCCCTTACAAGAGCATGTCAACTGTCTGCATTGATGAAAGTCACCATTTACACTGACAGTCAGTACGGGTTTGGGATTGTGCACGACTTTGGACAACTATGGTCACAGAGAGGGTTCCTGACTTCTTCAGGATCCCCAGTGAAAAACGGGGAAAGAATAAGGGAATTGTTACACGCCATTCAAATGCCAGCCGAAGTTGCAGTGGTAAAGTGTAGTGCTCATACAAAAGGACAGGACTATGTTTCTCTGGGAAATGCATATGCGGATCAAGTCGCAAGATTTTGTGCCTTGAATTGTATATTACTCAGAGATGAATGGAATTCGATTAGTGAACCAGAACTCGAACCAGCTGAAGCATTTGCCTTGAAGGTCGTAGATACAATAGATGAACTAAAAGCATTACAGAATAACGTCAGGGAGGATGAAAGAGATTCCTGGATTAAATCACAATGTATAAAGAGACCAGATGAGTTATGGGTTTCAAATGAGGGAAAATTTGTCTTGCCAAATAGTCTCTTATCACAGCTTGCGCGGTTTTATCATGGGCAAGCTCACCTAGGGAGAGATGCCATGATACGATTGTTCAAAACTGATTGGTTTAACCCCAGATTTCGTCAAGCTGCAGAAGCAGTTTGCCATCGATGTGTCACTTGCCAGCAGATGAACCCAGGAAAGGGAACAGTTGTGAACGCGAGCCACATTGGCAGAGCCAGTGGCCCATTTAGTCGAATGCAGATGGACTTCATTGAAATGCCTGTGCATGGAGGTCTGAAGTATGTGTTGGTGATTGTGTGCATTTTTAGTCACTGGATTGAGGCATACCCCACACGTAGAAATGACAGCCTTACAGTTGCAAAGCTATTGTTGAGGGAGTTAATACCACGTTTCGGATTCCCGATCTCTTTAGAATCAGATAGGGGAAGTCACTTCAATAACGAGGTGATAAAGTTACTTTGCGAAGCGCTGAACATTGAGCAAAAGCTACATTGTAGCTATCACCCTGAAGCATCAGGACTGGTGGAGCAGATGAATGGTACACTGAAATCAAGAATGGCGAAAATATGTGCATCGACAAATTTGAAATGGCCTGACGCATTGCCCTTAGTGCTAATGTCAATGAGAAACACCCCTGATAGAAAGACTGGATTGTCTCCGCACGAAATTCTCATGGGCAGGGCTATGAGACTTCCTGCAGTTCCCGCAAACGCGCTCTTGAATATCACAGATGATATGGTGTTAGACTACTGCAAGGGTCTGGCTGACGTGGTTCGCTCTTTTTCTCACCAGGTGGAAGCCACCACCTTGCCACCGATCCAAGGTCCAGGACACGCACTGAAAGCAGGTGACTGGGTCGTGGTAAAGAAGCACGTGAGGAAGTCATGTCTGGAACCCCGTTGGAAAGGCCCTTTCCAAGTGATCCTGACGACAACTACCGCTGTGAAGTGTGCGGGGGTTCCCAACTGGATTCACGCCAGTCACACAAAGAAAGTGTTGTGTCCCACAGATGAGGAAGTTGAAGCGCTGAAATTACCAGTGCCTGACAAAACAGTGTTGAGTGCTGAGACAGAGCAAAACCGAACTGAAAGCGAACAGGCAGAAACGGGAGAGAGAGAGATATTCTCTGAGGACGAAGAGACCAACTCGCTTGGGGGAGACCAAGGAGAAAGTTCAGACAGCGACGAAGCAGCTGAAGGCGACAAAGAACCTGAAGCAGCTGAGGGTAGCAAAGAGCCTGAAGCAGCTGAAGGTGACAAGGAACCTGAAGCAGCTGAAAGTGATAAAGAGCCTGACGAAAGTAACGGTGACGAAGGGCTCGAGAAAGGTGAAAAAGCAGGGGAGCCTGATCAGAGGAGGGCTTTCCCAGAAGCAGACGATACAGAAAAGGGAAAAGAGAACGTGATTGATTCCCCAGAAGGAGGGGACAAGGCAGAACAGAACGAAACAGTTCAAGCTTCCACAGAAAAGATTGCAAGTCCATCAAATGGAAACGGTGCAAAGAGAAGACTAAGTATATCACCCATAAAAGAAAGGACTAAAGAAAGTTTGAACGACGGAGAAAGGCCAAAAGTGAAAGAGAAAAGAAAGGAAGTGACTGTCGTGGTACCATCCTCAAGTGAGGGAAAAGACTTGGCCAAAGAGGAAAGTACCAGTAAGGCAGAATTAAAAAGAGAGGCAAAATTGAAAAGGAAAAGGATACCGAACAGAAGGTATTCTGGTCCTGAATGGGCATATGTAGTTCATGACGATTGGACTGACGAATTTGTATCTCTTAGCCTCGAGAACGAAGAAGAAGAGATACCAATAGAAAAGAAAAGTTTTATGGACTCTGTTGATTGAAAGGGTGATAAATGACATTGCTTGCTACAATCTAACGTGATACAAACAACCAGCTGAGACATTGCTAAACCGGATGAGACTTTTGCTGAACTGATAAGAGACTGAGTTATTGCCGAATTGAGACAAATGCTGCTAACCGATAAGTGACTGGCCTCTCGAAGAAGACGGTGTGAACATTGTGCTCGTTCAGCTTTGTAACTGAATTGCTAAATAGTTTCTTTATAGGTGCTTCTAGCTCTCTGATTCTATACAGATCATGACGCAAAACAGTAGAAAGAAATATTGTAAATATGTGTGTATAGGCTTGGTAATTGCATGTGTACTAATAATAATGGCAATAGTGCTTACAATGCATGGTAAGGGTGAGAATGAGAAAATTGATGCTTCTACTTTTGCTCCTGTTACTGTCACTGAACTAACTGCACTGAAAAGACTAGAATTAGATGAGAGACACTTGCATGATAAGAAAGAGCTTTCATATAATGTTTTCTATCGCTTGCTAACAGAATATGTTGAGACTATGGATGCAAAGGATTGTTATGTGTGTACACAGATACCGACATCAGTAAAGGAAGGGGTGACTTATCACCACATGCCTCTTACATACGGGATTACATGTAGTATAGTAATGTCTAGGTTTTATGGTCAGACTAACATACAGTATTTTTACTCAAATTATGATGTTACCTTTGCATATGTTCCTATAATAGCGCAGCTAAGCCAGATTGCTAAAGATTGGGATGCAAAAATAATGAGGGAATTTTTCGAGCCAATGCAACCTTTTGAAACGGCTCACGCTCATAGGGAAAACCTTACCTGCTCGCTCTCGGCAATAGAAATAAGCTTTTTAGATCGCACAGATGATAGAAGAGCACAAATGAAGGCGAAATTAGAAAAAGAGCTACATAAGAGGACTTCAGTAGATAATTATGATTTTGCAGCAATAAAGACACAAGGGAGAATAGCTTTAGATGCTTGGCATGTAGGGAAATTTTGTATATATCGAGGTGAATCCTATTATGACAATATTTTTGTAGGAGAGAGTGAGTGTAAACATACGTTTATCTTTAAGGCCAAAGGACATTCATGATGAACGGACTTGACCCTGTCATTCCAGGTGTATATTACATTTGTGGGTATAATGCCTATTATTGTCTTCCAAAGGGATGGTGGGGGAGATGTTATTTGGGTATAGTGTTCCCAAAGGTTTATCAACTGGATGACCTATCGATGATTCAAAAGACATCTGGATCACATCGTATCCAGAAAAGAGAGACCGCAGCTGCTGTGGTAGGAGATATATTTGGAGCAATGATTCCTTCGTTGGGAGTTGTGCTGAATTCCATCAAGATAAGAAAGTTGTCTACTATAGTGGATAACATGTTGACAAAGTTTTCAGGAGCTATAATCCTGATAGATGCTGAACTTGCAGCGGAAAGAGCTATGACTCTTCAAAATAGGCTTGCTTTAGACATTCTTTTAGCAAAGGATGGCGGCGTTTGCAAAATGCTTGGTGCACGACACTGTTGTACGTATATTCCAGACAATAGTGTGAAGATTAAAACTATGCTTGCTAATCTAACAAAAGAGAGTGCAGATTTGAAGGAACTGAAAGAACCAGGAGTGTGGGAGAAGGTTGGAAAAGGACTTGCTTCAGTGGGACATTGGATTGGGGGAATTTGGAATGGAATATTGCTAAAAATAATACAGGGAATACTAATAGTATTAATTTGCATATTTGGAATTTGGGGAATAAAAAGGGGAATAATAATGATTATGGAAAGAATTAGAAGAAGGAAGGAAGAGAAAATAATGAAGAGAATGGCAGAAGAATACAAAGCGAAAACTAGGGGAATTAAAAGGAAAAGAGAACTGACAGAATTTTAATGGAATAAAATTTGTGGGCATGATTTGGTGTGATGACAAGTAGTCATCAGAGGAGGGATTGATGAAGCTGAAATTAAGGTTTTACATTTATTAACGCATAAACGTAGTGTGAAATAATCATGTGTGACTTTAACCGAACTAATAAAGATTGTACGGGGACAAAATGTGCCCTCATAGTAGTTTGCCAACATTTATAAGCGTGCTTTATATAACGTGATGTATTAGAATTGCAATAATCCGACATAATTACAAACGTGTGCTACGATTTGCTTGCTTGAAATGTTTTAGCTTAGCATAACTTTAGTGGAGGCTTTGGCCTAGTTGCCTGGTCTCACGGTTTAGAGGCTCGTATTTTTCTAATGTGCTAATAAACGTGTATTTCTGCTTGAAGCTGTACTTTTCCACTGAGATCGTTCACATGCTTATCTTAAGGTTTCGTGCCAGCCTGGCATATTTTCTCTTTACTCCAAGGTCGATCTGCAGGTGCGGACAATGGAAGCTCTGAAAGTGAGTTAATTGGTATAAAATGTTGCAACTTGCGTACCCGTCTCCAAGGATAATGTATGCTTAAGTAAAAGCTTGAGAACTGTTGTTTTTGATTGGACGATTTGAAGCTAACCTATGAACCCTCCAATGGAAGACCCTACTGGATTTGAACTGTTGTCTATTTAAACCAGGTGCACGAGAAGAAGGTAGCCTTTTTGCAGCTTTTGCAGCCATTACCAGCTCGATACCCGCCATTTTGCAGGACATTGCAGCTATTATGGCCCACCTTGCTGTGACGCCATTTTGAGAGACCTTGATGCTTTCTCTAATCGAGAGAAAGAGACTTAAATGATTCTTACCCTAGAGACTTTAACTTTGACCTGTCCCTTGCATGAAGTAGTAGTTTTACCTTGCCGCCGTGAGGAAACTGCCCCGTCCACCCCTGTCCCTTTGTCCCCGTCCCATGCTGATCGAGAAACGGTACCTGTGAGACGAAGACTTCCTTGAATGCTGATTCTAATTGGTAAATATGACAGGAAATTGTAAAATTGCATTGTGTTTCTTTTAGGTAACCAACTGCTGATTTTGATAAGAGCCCTAGTTAGGAGTTTTCCAAATTAATGTTGCTAAATTGTTTTTGCATGAAGTCCCACATGCCGATGCTAATTTGAGGTTAGACGAGGATTCCTTTTGTCGCACGATGCAATTTGAGATCTTGTTATGCTGACTAAATGTATGCAATTAGTTCATTACAGATTATAGTTCTAGTGATTTGCATTGCTATCATCGAATGCCTTGTTATTCAAATGTTACATAGATTGCACCTGTTTCGCCGTTATGGACAGCTATTAATGTTCATATATGTTTATCATTTGGTGTTGAGACACATTTATATTGTGCTAGCTTTGTTAATATAGGGAAATAAATTCACTAACTTTGAATAAACTGGTGTGGTTATTCCTGACTGGAAGGTCAGGGTTCGCCGAAATGTATTCTGGATTGATTGTTAAATGTTATGTGGATCAGGGCATTGCTTATGTTCGTTATTGATTATTGGATTGTATTAAATTGACTGATTAAGGGTGTCGAGGGTCTCACTTAGTCAAAAGGTTCATCGGCCTAAAGAGCGTCCAAAATACAGGTAAATTATTAGTACGGAACGCTCTATCAAGTGTCCAGACCAAAGTTAGCCCCTTCACATGAATAACTTCAAGTTGTCGTACTCACGATACGAGCTGCCATAAACAGAAAACTGTGCTAAGATCCAGCAGAATAACTGGTTAGTAAATCTAACCTATATTTATTCTTTTCCAAAGGCAGACGTACAACCCGTGTCTTTCTTTTTTGTTATTTTAGGTTGTTATTTGGTCTTGAACCCCCTCTACTTGGGCTCATCCTCTCAACGCAGTGCTGAAAATATCCTGTGTCGATTGTATAAGCACAAAAGTCCATGCTTTCGCCACAATTCCGGTTAACCAGTCCAAATCAGAAGTAACACAGTGCGACATAACAGATCAAAATGACGCTCCAGCAGTTTCACACACAAACCAATTAATTCAGTGGCTTTACTTGAATTGGCATTAGTGCCTTTTAAAATTGGAACAAGTGGTTTGTGATCAGTACACAAAAGGACTGTCATCTCCTAAACAAGACCTACATCTTTCAACCACCCAAATGCAAGCAAACATCTCTTACTCGATAACAAATAGAAATGCTTTTGTGGTCCGAAGGTATGAGGCGCAAATGTCGCCGTGTGCACAGATTTGCCTCCCCCTTTGGACAATGGGTAGCATCTTCTAAGGCATGTAGAGACTGAGTAAAGGTGCATTCAACGGACACATTTCTGTCAAAGCGGCTCTCTGTTCCACACTAAAAAAAAATTGCATTTTTTTCTTCTTCAACTCTCTGTGTAGTGGCTCATCAATGGTCATACATTTTTCAATTAACATAGTGTAAAACTTGCATATGCTAAAAGCTGTTTACTGTTCTTTAGAATTGGCACATCTTCAACCGCTTGCGGCAAATCCAGCAGTGGTTCAGTGCCTCTAATATAAAGCATATAGTATTCATTTGTTTTCCAGCAAACTTAAACCTCTGCTCTTCAGGGTTTGGGGCGTTGTGCCTTTGTATGTTACTTGTAGTTCTTCCCAAAAGCCAAAATGTCATCCTGGAACGTCATTACTCCAATGAGCCCTTTTACTACTTTGCCCAAGAGATGAAAAACAGCTGCCACAAGGCATGCTCAGATGGCACAATGCAATACTAAACTAAACCACCAGGTATCACAAAAGTAGTTGTCTTCATTCTTCTGCCATTAGAACCTGGTAATATGTGGGCTGCACATATAACTTGGAAAAAACTATTTTCCAGACAGTATTCGTTAGACCTGTCAGCCTTAGGGTGGTCTTCCCCCTTCCTCCTCCATTTTTCTGAACTTGTTTCTGCTGGTATTAGTACTCTCTGCACTTATCCACTGCTAACCAGTGCTAAAGCACTTGTGCCTTCTCCTCTAAAACATGGTAATATGGACTTATCCCCAATTTGCATATGTAATTTACTTATAAGCTCCTAGGGCCTGTAAATTAAATGTTACTAGTGCGCCTGCAGCACTGATTGTTCCACCCACTTAGGTAGACCTTTAACCATGTCTCAGGCCTGCCATTGAAGAGCCTGTGTAAGCAGTTTTAAACTACTATTTCAACTTGGCCAAACAAACCTTTTGCCAGCCCCAAACATTCCTTTTTAATGCATATAAGGCATCCTTATGGTAGGCCCTGGACAGCACAGGGGACAGGGTGCAATGTATTTAAAATGTAGGACATGTGCTTCTTAGTTTTACATGTCGTGGTGATGAAAAACTCTTTAATTAATTTTTCACTACTGCAAGACCTATCTCCCCCATAGGAATGTGCTGAATTTGCCTTATTACATTTTGTAGTTGTAATTTTCAAATTGGACAAGATAATTCTTTCAAGTTTGGCGTTGCTGGAATCAAAATTTTAAATCCTAACTCAGGATGAAGTCGGATTTTAAATTTCAATTCTGAAAATGCTACTATTGCAAAGTTGGCATTTTCTTGTCTTGGCCACCTGGTGCCTGCAGTCTGTCTCTGGTCACCTGAATGGGTGCACTTGGGCTTTGTGTATTGCTGCTATAAAGCCATACACCATAGGAGCTGAGGTGTGACTTTATGGGACATCTGGGGCAGTATGGGAGGATGGAGCTGGACACAGCATCTTTTATATCTGAATAGGCTGTGTCCTGTCCACACACAAAGGGCCTAACAACCCTATATTGTCACTTCAGCCAGCTGGGAGCTGGGGCAGGGGAGGCAGGGAATTTCTTGCATTTCAAAACAACTGTCTAGAAGCTTCTCCCACCTTTCAGAACCAGGGCACCAGTGTATAAAAGAGGGACCTCACACACTATCATTTCAGTACACTTCAGGGCCTGTGGATAATCTGCCAGGAAGAAGGACTGATGTGCTGCTGAAGGACTGTCACTCTGCTGGATTGCACTCTGCTGGACTCCTGCTTTGCTGTGCTGATCTGCTGCCTGCTGCCCTCCCTCCTGGGTGAAGAGAACTAGACCTGCATCTCTTGAACCCGGAATCCAGAGTGACTCCAAAGGCTAGTTGCCTGGCCTCCAGATCTGAAGTCTCAGGGACACAACAGACATCCAACAAACATGCATTTGCACCTGGTCTCTGCCATCTGTGAGTCTACCCTGCCAAGGGGTGCCACCCCAATTCTGGACCCTTGGAAGTGGGCCTAAGGTGCTTGCCAGCAGAACCGATGCATCCTCTCTGCTGAATGATGCATCCAGAGCAGAACTGACATCTACTCAGCTGAGCGGCACATACTCAAGCAGAACCATAGCATCGCCTTTGCTGCGTGGATCGGACCCATTGCAAAAGATTTGCATCACCACCTCATCCCGCATCTTGGGTTTGACGCATCATCCTCGAAAGTGCCATTGCACCACACTTCCCCGGAGCAGGTCCTCGCATCTCTCATCGACAGCAGCCTTGATGACAATGGCAAACATTCGCATTGTAGCTTCACCACTCATAGCAATCAACGCATTACACAGACTCTGCAACGCATCCCTGACACTAGCTTTGCATTCAAGCCCCATTGACGGGATCCTTAATGTTGACCAAGTAGGACTTTGCACAGCAGCCTCTCTGCATCTTGGTATCAACACATCGCCTCAGCTGCACAGTGAATCTTCAGCGTGGATCCATGCAGCGATCCACAACCAGGATTTAAGATAATTTGTTCAGTGGGCCTAATTGGTTGACCTGAACTTGTGACTTTGCTCCGGTCTGGCACAGCCAGATATCCACAACAGCACATTGGGCTTTTTGGTCCTATTTTTACTTAAAACTTTAAAATACAATATCTCCAGTTCTACTTATTGGACTTTTGTGTTTTTGTCTTGTTTCACTTATCAAGATCTACTTTATGTTTCTAACTCTGCTGTGGGTTTCTTTTGTAGTGTGTTTGCACTGTGTTACCATGTGAAGCGTTGCACATATACGTTACTGACTGTCTCTAAGTTAAGCCTGACTGCTCTGTGTCAAGCTACCAGGTGATTGAGTACAGGTTAATTTGGGGTTTGCTTGTGTCTTATCCCGACAAGTATTATGGTTGCTGCTTGACCAAGGTTCACAATGTGTCTTCTAGTCCCTCATTCATTATCTTTTATACTATAGGCTATTTTCACTGCTTCACACTTCGTAGTAAGTACTCTTAACAAAGCAACGGAACATATTGATGGTTTCTGTAGCTTTTTTCTTAGGCAGCTTACGAACATTCTTCTTGAATCTCTAGCCTGCCTCCTAACACTTATCCAGTATCTCTTTCTTATCATCCCTAAAAAGTATTTCAACAACCACCTTTTCCTGTCAGCCTTAACATTGAAGCTATATATTGCTTCCAGATAGCCATTAAATGCCCTGAACCACTTCCTCCAAGGTTTAAGTGGTTCACTGCCCATCTGCAAGAAAAGTGACAGGGCTTATAGACTGCACATAAAATGTAAAATGATAGAGGTCACAAGGAAAATGATGTGCAGTGACACTTAAGTGGTTCAAGGAGTAAAAGTGCCTTATTACAGAAAAAAATCCATAGCTATGTCTGAAAAAGAAATCCACAATATGCCAGCTAACAACTTTGACTTTATTCGCTGGCTAACCAAAAGTTTGCTCACTGCAAAATCTTTCAATAGCACTAAGAATTCAGAAGTTTCTGAAAAAAGTTCAGTCAGTACTGCCAAATCACTCCTTGTAAAACAAAGAGCCTCCCCATCATAATCAGAAGTGGTTGGCAGGGTTGGTGTGATAAAGAGTCCACGCATAAAGCTTAATATAAGACCAGTTAATTCTTCTGTGGGTACAGCACACCAACGCTCCCTCCATGCTGTCTCATCCACCCTCTAGACAACAACAGCCTGGGCAGAATCCTCCAGCACCAGGCACCCATCAGGCATTCTACCTTCCACTTTCTACTACCATCTGTCCATTCCTTTCATACACAACACACCTTCCCCCTTATACAAAAAATAAATACTTAACAACCCCTTAACAAATATCTATACTAATCACAATAACGTAAGCAACAATTCAATTGGAAAAGCAAAAATATTTGAAAAGTAGTTAAATGTAAGTTAATAAGCAGTAGAACAAGTAAATAAAAAGAAACATTTAAATATTAACAATAAAACAGCACATAAAAATCAACAATACACTTTGGCTAAAACATTAAAAAATCATGAAAATTCAGGAAGGGTTCATATTAAAACCAAGCCAAGTGTTCCCTGGGTGAAAGCACAGTAAACTAAGAATACTTATTACCCAACAACATAATCATTTAAGTACTTGGGCTTAACACTCACTCTCTTCGATTTGGTATCTGAAGATCTTGACTTGAAATCTTTGACCCCACTCTTTGAGGGCTCACCAGGAAAACTGAGACCCATGAGCTTAGTAGTGTTGATCTGTTCCTCTGACTTAATCATAGTATTAGGCCCAAATCCTGAAAGACCACCATTGACATCGTAATTCCAACCACTGGTGCAACCAGCCTTATGCTTGGTTACCACACCTTCTGTTTTGCAACCTTCATTTTGCTCCACATCTACTATCCTCTTCCTTAACCGAATTCTTGGAAATGTGCACCACAGTGGTTGTGGGCAAAAACCTACATATTAGTTTCTTAACATTCTTAGGTTTCTTAACTCTCACATGATCACCCACCCGAAATTCTACTTTAACCCTCATAAAATGATCATATCTGGACTTGCTCTTTAATTGCGGCTGTTCCATTTTAGTTTTTACAGCGTCCAAAATACTTGCAACCTGCCCCATGCTTCACATTCTTTCAACTACCTACTGAGGAGACAACCTATTGAAGGAACCTCTTGCCCTCAAAAGGCGGAACTCATGTTGTGGAGTGCAGGGTTTTGCAATAGCTCCAAATTTGTTCTGCAAGAGTTTCTTCCCCTTCCAACCCCAAAGATAGAACTAATTGAATGGTGACTTTTAACATGCGGTTGACTTGCTCCACCATTCCATTGCCTTGAGGACTGTAAAGGGGCGTGGTGAGATGTTTAATCTCTAAAGACAACAAAAGATTTTGCATTTGTTTAGATTTCAACTGCACCCCGTTGATTGTGACCAACACAGAGGGAACCCCCTCACAGTGAAACAGATTTTTTAAAAACAGAATGACACTTCTGGTATAGGGCTCTCTCATAAATTAGTAGGCCTCCGACTTAGAATGATAATCTACCATAACTACAACATACTTCAAATTTTCACCTAAACTATTGATGGGGCCAACAAAGTCCATTCCCAATTTTTCCCTGGATGAATTGGGAAACTCAACAGGACACAGGGGAATATTGTGAGTGTGCAACAACTTATCATCTAACAAGCACTCTGAAAACCTGTTCAGCAAAATTTCCACATCTGCATCTATACCTGGCCACCAATAGTACAAACTGATTCTTTCTTTAGTCCCTGTTACACCAATATGTCCTTGATGTGCCAATCCCACCAGATTGTTCCTTAGTTCTCCTGGAGGTACAGCACATTCCCTCTCATAATTAGTCCTCCTTGAAAACTCAACTCCCCTCTCACTCTGCTTAAACCCTTCAATTTTTCAGGAACTGAACTTTCTCCAGGTCACCCCTGAGTAATCAACTCCCTTAGTTTCTTCAAACTCTCATCTTTGATGCAACTATATTTCTAATCCTATTGTGAAATTACATTGCTGGCTAGCAACTACTACACCATCCCCCAGTCACACCACCAGCTCTTCATCCAAGATGGCATTCTGTGTGTCATCAGTATTAGTGGTACACCTGGGTAGGAAATCTGCTCTGCAGTTTCTCCGCTTAGGAATGTGTTTGACCTTGAAAGTGTACTCATAAATCTTTGATAATAACCTGACCAATCAAGGGCTGGCATTCCCAATGTTCTTAACATGTAACAATGATTCCAAGGGCTTGTGGTCAGTGGTCATCACAAATTACTTTCCCCATAAGTAAGTTGCAAAGTATTGAGCCGAGAAAATATGTGCCAGTGCTACCCTTTCAATTGTGCTGTAATTTTTCTCAGCTGTGTCAACCTTCTGGAAGCAAACGCAGTTGTGTTCTCCTTCCCCTGCACTGTTTAGCTTAGCCCAGCTCCCAAGCCCTTGCTACTTGCATTAACTGTGACCACTGAGGACACACTGCCCCTGTATGCTTGAAGGGCTGATGCTAGAATAATAATGTATATTAATTGATTGAATGTGTCTGATTGTTCTTTTTCCCCAGACAAACTTTGAGCCAAACATCAACGATTTTATGAGAGGTTCTGTCTACAAAGTGAAATTTTGTACAAATCTTGAGTAATACTCACATAGCCCTCAGAAGGACCTTAACTGGTCTTTGTCAGAGGAAGAAAGGCACTCTCTTATGGCTATTAACAGGTCCTCCTCAGACAAAATCCCTTCCGATGACAGATTGTGCCCTAAGTACTGTACTTTGTCAACCATGAACCTACATTTCTCACGCTTTACTCTAAAGCCATAATTGTGCAACAATCCCAACACCTTCCCAACAACTTGAGATGAGACTGAACTAACTCTGTGAATATCAAGATGTCATGTTGATCGGCCAAGACTCCATCCAGTCCTCCTGGAATATTGATGTGACTGAAGCCAAACCAAATGGCATCTGCAAAAACCTGAATGCTACAAACAGTGTGCTAAAAGCTGTGAGTGATTGCGAGTCTTCTGATAACTCGACCTGATGATAAGCTATTCTAAGGTCAAAAGTAGAGAAAACCTTGTCTTTCTCACCTCCCCCAAGTTGAGCCGAAACCTCTTGTATTTTGGGGAGAGGAAAACAATCAACCAAGATGTTCCTATTTAATGACCTAAGGTCCACACAAAGTCTCAGTTTTTCAAAGCCACTACAATAGGTGAGATCCATTGTGACAAATCTATGGGCTCTTTACCTTTATCTGCATACAGTTTTTTCAAATGTTCCTCCAAACTTCCTCTTATGCTTAGGGGCTCACGTCTCACTTTGTGTGATATAGGCAACACACATGGCTTGAGAATGATGCAATGCTCAAACCCTCTTACAAGACCCAACTTCTCCAAGAACAAATCATCATGTTTCTCCAAAACATAATGCAGGGATAATCCTAAAGAGCATGCTTCTCTTATTATGGCAATGGGGCCTTACAAAGAAATGGGATGTGTGGTACCAGACCTTAGTACCATCCAAACTGCCCCTGAGCTTACTATTCTAAGATACCGAGGCCCGTCCCTTCCACAAAAACTTTTAGTGAGAATGTCTCTGTCCCTAAATCTAATGTTTCGTTTTTTTAGGCATCCCACCATCTCAATCTCCTGACCACCAAATGCAATAGTGTGAATATCTGGACAAAGCAAAGCAACTTCCATACATTCTTACTCAAATAACTAATCATAGTGGTGGGAGAGCCAGAGTCTATTGTCACAATCATTGCCACGTTTCCAGTCAACAACTCACACTCTGCATCCCAAGACCCTACTTTACCATTTTGAGTGTTGATCATTTGTACCCTCATTACTAGTCTACTATCTACACCGATGCTGTCCTTATCACCTGAATTTAGGGCAAGTCTTTCCTACAGCTGGACAGTTTTTGAAGCTTGCAACATGACTTTTTGACCCACTCCTGAAGCATGCACTGGAAGTATTATTGTTGTTTTTGCTCAGCCTTTTTGTTTCTGCAATGTCGACTGGTCTGGAAGCAGGGCATACCACAGCCACAGCCTCTGTGACATGTTGCTTGTCTATCCTAGTTCTCTGGAGGTCATCAGTAATCTCTCTATGCCTCTGGCAATTTCCAGCATTTCCTCAAGAGAGGGATTCCTGCAACACAAAACCTTTTCTTAAATCATAACAATTGACCACCAGATGGCCTCTGAGATGTTTATCCAATGGTGCTTCGAACTCACATGTTGAGGCTAAGACCTTAGTTCTGCCATGTATTAGTGTATGGATTCTTGTTGATGCAGTTTATATGTAAAGGAAATCTGTGTCTCCCCACTATGACAATTAAATCATCATTAAAATGAGTTTCTAGTCTCTGAACAGCTCCTGTGTACACATCCCATTCTGTTGATGGTGGTTGATGATCAAATATTCATTGGCCTTCAGATCCTAAACAATGATATATTAAGGCCATTTTGTAATTGCTGTAAATTTCACAGCATCAATGATAAACAAATAACTGTCAAAGCCTGGTTCTGGTAAAAACGAGATTGGCAGGTTAGCAGTTTGCATGTTTATGCAAACCCGAAACAATTATTGTTTGGATTTTTTTGTGCAGAAATTAGCAACTTTGGTATCC
The DNA here is from genome assembly GCF_031143425.1 of Pleurodeles waltl. Classification (NCBI taxonomy): domain Eukaryota; kingdom Metazoa; phylum Chordata; class Amphibia; order Caudata; family Salamandridae; genus Pleurodeles; species Pleurodeles waltl. The sequence goes on along the minus strand of NC_090438.1, from coordinate 621,249,685 downwards.
AAAACAAAGGAAGCAGAGAGATGAAGTAGCGAGAGCATCATCAAAATCAACAAATTATGAAGCTGCTAATAGCCATCCAATCAGAGCATCAAATACAATATATGTGAGATATCCAATCACCAGGAAGTCACCTTCTTCAGTCATCCAATAACAAGGCAGCTTTTAAAAATTCAATACAAGTCTTGGATACTTAGCTTTGTTTGTTTTACAGTTCCGTAGCGGACACAGATGAATCCCCTGCCAACCTGGAGAACCATGACGGTAAGAGCAATGGTAGTGATAACAAAAATTAAGCACACCTCAAAGAATTTGATAAAGCACACTGCTCTTGTTGCCACTTCTTTATGAAGCCACCAGCTGCAATGCTGAGGCGCAAACTGGGAAGAATGTGCTCCTTCAGCACATGCCCCTCCTATAGGCGCCTATGAAAAGTGAGATACATTGAGCGGACGTCCCTTCTGCTCATATATCCAATACACCCACTTCTCCAGTGAGCGCGCAGCAAAGGCAAAATACTTGTCTTGTGGAGGGATTGGAGGTACAGCTTTCTTGCACGATGCCTGCAGTGTTCGTCAGGAGCTCAAGTTAGACCGTGGACTAGTGATCGGGTCTCAAGCGTAACTCCTGCCCTAAAACACCGATTGAGGTTGGGCGTACATAAAGTGTTCAGAAAATGCTAAAGTTCGCTGAAATGAACTTATTTCAAGCATGAAATATTAAATATGCTGCATCTACCAGATAATGTTGTCTTCAACGTAAAAAGTACATTAGTCCTGTGCATGGGTTCATGGCTGCTTTGTTTGGTGTGCTGTGGTCTCCTCATGGCCAATTTGGGATAGGGTACATGTATAAAGCTTGATATAAATCCACTTTATTCTTCTGTAGGGACAGCACACCAACACTGCCTGCGTGCTGTTTCAACCATCACTGACAATAATTGCCTGGGCTGGAATCCTCCAGCACCAGGCAACCATCAAGCATTCTTTCTTCCACCTTCTATTCCCCCCATTCCATTCCTGTCATACACAACAATAGGCAATGTGGCAATAATAAGAGCAAAAACAGAAAATGGCCACCACATATGCATGTGTGTGGTTACATCCCTGACGCTACAAACCAAAATCTCTTGTTTCTCACTAGCGAAGGAGATGCATCAATCAGATGAAATGGTGTCTTCAAATATTCAACTTCAAGCATTCCAAGTACCAGTACAAAGGTCTCCTTCAGCTCCCAGATCAAGTTGGAGATAGCCTTCAGGTATATTTGATACTGGGAGTTCTCAAATCCATCCACCACTCGTCCTTTAGCACATGCGGGAGAAGAATAGATCTCAGTATCCCTACGCAGTGCAGGGGGGGGGCACCAAGTGAGAAGTTGCAGAACTGATCGTAGGTGTCAACAAACAAAATCATGCAGCGCTCATCACCAATGTTAAGAAAAGAACACACTGTGCGGAAGAAATGAAGAACAAAGTTGTATTTATTGACTATAATGGGAAAAGAAGGGCAGCCACCTTCTGTTGCCTTGACCTCGCCAACCATCTTCTCTCTATGCTGCTAATCACATCACACTCCTGAATTCTGACCTCACAGAGGCCACTCACAGACCACAGAGAGAACACTCCACAGCATGAAGCTGAGAGGTAAAACAAACTGAGAAGGACATAATAGGGTATCCTTAAATTGGTAAAACTTGATAACTCTCGGTTAAAGAAAGCAAGTATAAGGATCTGCTCAACCAGGGAAAACTTCATAGCTCTCAGTTAAAAAAACAAAAGTAATGGCACAGGTTATGGTCTTCAACCCTTATGGAATACACACCCTAAAGATGAATTAAATTAAGTGAGGAAAAAAGGTGTATTTTTTTAAGAGTTAAGGCAGTGCCTATTGCTCAAAATATCATGAGCACGAGTCACAAAGCCAACTTTGGCTATAAAGTACCTTGACAGACGAAAATGGCTACATTTGCACCTTTCAGGAATTCACAAAGGAGTCACTATGGACTTCTAAGTGAGGAGGACGGAGAAATCAACATTAGTAAATCTCACAAAATGGGTGGAAATGGGAGAAATAAGGCGTGGTTGGCCTCCTAATTTTGTGAACACTTCAAATGTGTACGTTTCACAAATTGAAACCTGACATTTTACCACCCTGGAAATGATCCAAGACCTAATTCAGTCTACGGCTGCGGTAACTTCCCTTGGACTGGAAAGGGAATGGATAATTCCCAGATTTACTGGGACTGTAGGGGAATGGATTGCTCTGCTAGTCAAAAAAGGGGAAAATTACCCTGCTTTTGCACATTCGGCTGCTCTTCCTACTGTGGAATTCTACACTGCGTAAAATTCGAATAGGGGAATATTGGTGACTTCAATTCACATGAGAGGTGTTTTGTGAATAGTAATAAAAAGTGTAAAAGTACAACCAGTGAAAGTCATCAAACTCTGCCCGTACTTTTACATTTTTTTGTGAATGACGCCCGGGATTCAAGAGACTCGTACGGTTTAGCCATTGAGGCGTGCAGGACTGCTCAAAATCCTTCTAAACTCTTGTGGCCGGTCTCCTGACAGGAATGGAATAAAATTGGAACAATAATAATTCCCAATCCGTGCTAAAAACACAATCTGGCTCAGAAGGAAGGAGAGAGGCAATGAGGAAATGATAAGTTAAGCATATAGACACATTTATCATAAAAGCATAGCTCCAGAAGAAAGTATTCCTTTTTATATTTTTCTTCTTTCTTCTAATAATAATTATTAAGAATTGCTCACTACCCTCGATTCAAGAGAATGCTAATAAGTGAGATGAAAGTGGTATCTTGTAACTCAAAACTTTAAATAATGGAAGCAAGAGGTGACAGTTGAGACTGAAAAGACTGTATTAAGTAATGCCACGTGGCGCCTCAGAAAGATATTAGAGTGACAAACTGGGCAACAAACATAATTCTAATAAAAACTATTCCTAGATGGGCGGCTATTGTCATTTCTATGTAACGCGTTACTCTAAAAGGAAGAAATCGTAAAACTCACCTTACATGCTTACATGAAATCTTTCATTTAACCATGACAAAATATTATACATTTTGTAAATCATTCAAGCTACAATGTACAGGAGGTATTTTGAGATCTCGTTTCTCATAGAGCTGGTAGACTACACTCTTCCATGCCATCGCAGGACTGGAGGAAACAGGATTAAGAAGTCACTGTGGCTCACAATATGTTCAGTCAGGTCAAACATATTAAGAACAGTCCAAGCAAAAGTAAATTATTCTGAGGAAGACACTTTAAAGATGCCAACTTGCAGACTGTTCAACAATGGCATGGATTTAACCAAACTAAGTGATATGGTGTCAAAAGAAAAAATGCTCAACACACTGAACAATATGTACAATAAGAACATTGCATTGGCAAATGGAAAGAGGTTGTGTGTGCAGTATATAAACGCTGCCAGGGGCCACCGTCTATCCAGGATCTTACGTTTGCTAGTGTCGGTGCTTGGTCTCCGGCCATTTCAAATTTGGGATATTCTAAAATGACCCTGCTGATGGATACATTTACGTAGCTGATTAAGTAATCGAACACTGAAACCGATTTGTATGTCAATGCTGTGTTGGCCTGCTTACATTTCTCAAAAAACAAAACAAAAGTCTATCTAAAAAAAGTTAATATATATTATATAATATATAAGCATCACAGAAAGATTATTTGTGTTTACAGTACCTGATAAGGAACAATGCTGCCATGTGCAGTGCCCCATCGTTTTGCTTCTATTCCCCCATTCAGGTAATTTGCTGCAATGTGGGTTAAACAGGCCACCTGCACAGGGAGGCAAAGTGTAGTATTTAGAAACAAAGCAGAGCTTGTATATTTCACCAAATATTGACATACAAGCAAATGACGGAGCCACTGTCACACTGCCATCTTTAACAAAGTTTATAACCTGTTAACAGTATAAAAAGGGTGTCATATTAAGTGCTTAATTTGTACACGTGCTTGCAGGTGAGAGCGTGACTTATTTTCCATCATCAGACTTTGAGCAAGATCAGCGAAGAGATCAAACAAAGAAGGGAGGAAGAAGAATGAAGGAAAAATGCATGAAAATAGTAACAGAACGCACAGGGTGATCAAAGTATGAGGCCTGAGGTGTGATTTACACTACTGAGTTGTCATGGTATGTAACAATCCGGCGTTCGGTACCACCACAAGGGGCATGCTAAGAAAACGTTTGGGCCTCTCTACCAATCTGCAAATACATTAGTAACAGCAGGGTCAGTGAATAAGTGCAACGAAAGGCTTTGTGGACCATATTGAAAGTAATAAATATACCAAATTGTGCTCGAATTGAACTCGTTCACATAGATATCAGAAATGATATTCGTCCGTCCTTGCTAGCTTTCCTTTCAATGGCCCCACAAGCTGGGACATCACAAGACCCTTTTTCTTAATGTTAAAATACAAGAGTTGCACGGCAGTGAACAAGGGTATAGGTAAAATAATTTAAATTTTTCACAGTGGCTAATCAAAAGTGCCCAAGACAATAACAATAGACAATAACAATATCGTGAGCTTGCATGCACCATCTTTTTTAGGCCTTTGAATGAAACCTCAATGCTTCAGTTGCATTTGTGTGATATAATGAAGGACTTCTACTTCACGTCCATTGCCTGATCATGGCGCAAAAAAGATGTCTGAATTAAATCTAACCACTTCAAATGCCTCTGGATAGCATTCCATTCCATTGTTAGGATGGGAATCCCGAGGTGACTTTATCATACATACTCAAGATGCAACACTGCTGAAGGCCAACAAGCCAAAATACGTATAGGGTTGATTGTGTTCCCATTGAGCCTGGGCAAGGAGTAGCAGTTTAGGCTGGGCTATTCCTTTTTGGGATGGGCTTAGACAAATCTGCATATGTTAAGAGCATATAAAAGGATACAGTGGTATTTTACTAAGAAACATTTACAGTGATTAAGATTGATTCTGGCTTTGGCATGGATAGCTTATTTTGTTGTGTAGGTGAGTTTACTTAAATCGAATGCATCTATCAAGATATAGCACCTGACGTCGCTGGGCTAAAGGGACTCAAACTGTATCTCAGTGCTAAGGCCCAAAAATGCTAAACCTGTATGGCATATTCACGTACAGAAGAGATGGGATTGGGTAACTTGAGAGCGATTGCTCCTTTGGGATGGGTGCGAAGACTGATTTGTATGTAGTGGTTCCCTTGAAGACTGATTTGTACATGGTGGTTCCCTTTTATCGATGACACTGACAAGCAAAAAATGATGGAATAGCAGAGGGAGTTTATAGTGGTTAAGACTGATTCAAGCATTTCTGTATATTCTTCTTTCAATATCTTTGTGTTTGTCATGTCCACTATTTCCTCTTTATTGTTGTGCAATTTTGGATGGAACTGTCTCTATATTATGCTAAAGAAAGTTCAGTTAAATTATGCAATAGTTAGTAACTAGTGGCTCTGAAAAGAAGACTCCTCAATATGCATAGTGATAACTTCTTTATTCTCATAGAAGTACTGGTGATGCAGATCCTCTCCCGCTCTTGTTGGCTAGCAGGTCTCCCAAACTCTGCCTTCCGGGTAGTGGTGCCGCTTGTTGTTGGCCTCATGTTTGCGAGAATATGAACTCACATTGTAAGTTTATGCTCCAATATTTAAGAGGAGGAGTGGTCCCACAAGGGCTGAAAGTGTACAACATCCTGGGTCTCTTCAGACATCTACGTACATTTCTAGAAAAATGGACAATGATAGCACACAGGTGTTCGAGAGACTGGATGTTGCTTATAGTTGAGGCTGCCAGGGAAATGGTGGAAAGTCTATTGAATGAAATGGCAGAATTGGAAGCCAATATTAAACAATCCAATGCTCTTGAAGAGGCCACAAAACTAGAAGAAGTAGAGAAAGAATTAACATCTTTAAATGTTCAACTACTAAAGAGGAAACCCCTATTTAAGGGAGAACTATTAAAAGTAAGGTATATACCAAGAAGACAGTTCCTGTAGACCACGTTGGAATACTAAAAAGGTGGTGACATTTTCCGACACCTCAGATTCAGACAACGAGGGAGGCTCCCACCACTTTGATCAGACAGGTGGTAGGATACATTTTGATCAAGAGCAAGGTAGGGGCACCCATTTTTTAGCCATGCGAGGAAGGGGTGTGGCACAAGGAGGCCATGCCGGCAATTCGATTTTCAAGAGGGATACATCCCGAACAACAGCTAGCAATTTCTGAAGACAAGAAATGGCCAGAATTAGAGACAATTAATCAAATACCTATTTTAATCTCTTGAATGTCGTTTTGGATCCACCCATGAAAACCTTAGTCACAAAAGGACTTTTATTCATCCCACTTACTAAAGCAGACAGATTTGAATTGTTTAGTGATGTAGTTTCATTTTTTTATGGAAGTACGCCTAAAAAATAAATTGGACAGATACAGAGCTTGTAGAGACTAGGGAATTCAGTGTATCAGGTCTAGCTGTACCATCTAGATTCACTCTGTCATTAGAACAACTGGGTCCGTGAGTTGTCATATTAAAAAAATTGGTTATGAAGAAACAGAAATAATGCACTCATTTTGTTCCAAAACCTACTTCAAACCTATAGAAAGAAGAAGAAAAAGCATTGACAACGTTAAAAGAAAACAGAAAATTCACAATCAAAGGATGTGATAAAGAAAGAGGTATTGTGGTACGGGATTTCAAACAATACATGGAAAAGATGACATATGTTGAACAAATGACATATGTTGAACAATAGTGTACAGGGTTAGACTGACCCGACAAAACATGTGTCTAATCAAATTCCATGTTGGACAACATCAGTACTTAACTCAGGAGTGATTTGTGATAAAGAGTATTATTTCCTTAATGTTCCTAACCCAAGTATGGCAAGTGTTTGTGGAGTTCCTAAAATTCATAAAAATCAGTTGGATCCTTCTTACAGATCCATAGTTACCACCATTGGATCAGTTACGGAACCTGTGTCTAAATATGTTGATGCTTTCCTGAGACAGGTAGATCCTAAGATTAAATCAGGGATACCAGACACCCAGCACATGATTAGAACAGTAGAAGGACTTAAATTCAATCCACAGAGAGCGCCCCTGGTAAACTGGATATTGAGGCATTTTATCCCTCAGGAAGCAGCAATTGAGGCAGTGCAGCAATTCATGCAATAATATCTCGGGGAGGCCCCAAAAACATTTATTTTGGAATGTTTAAAGATTTGAATGCGAGAAAACACCTTTGAATTTGGAAGCCAACTTTATTCACAAACTAAGGCAGTAAGTATGGGCGCATCTTGTGTGCCCATTTTAGGGAACATCTATATGAGTGTCTTTGAAAATACATTTATTCATAATGAGATTGCCCCTTTCTTTGAATCGGTGACTCATTGGTCGCAGTACATTGATGATATTTTTTTCATCATGGTTGGAGAACCAGAAGAATTGCAAGAATTTATCATATGGCTTAACCTATGTCATCCCAATTTGAAGTTTACAGAGAACAGTAGTAATCAGGTAGTAGAGTTTCTAGACATCTTGACATGCCACAATAGTGGTGAATTGTAAGCAGACTTATTCATAAAACCAACAGCACGGAACACCCTTTTTCCTTTCAGCATCTATCATCCAAGAAATCAAAGACAGAGCATTCCCTTCAGCTATTTTTTGTCATTAAGACATAACTGTACTGATGTAACAGCTTATGATGATAAGGCCATTAATATGAATGAAAAGTTTCTAATTCGAGGTTATCTACATAAACTCGTTAGGGAAGCTTACAAAAGAGTGAGATTTTATGATAGAGATCATTTGTTATGCAGTCAACCACAACAAAAGGAGTCCAAACTAGGAAGAAAAGATTTGCCAGATTATCAATGCCCATTGCCACATATTAAACAGCAATGCGGACCAAGGAGGAACCATCCCCAAACTGCTATTTGCACATAGGTGCAATAGAAACTTGAGGAATATTTTAGTAATTTTGCGTTTACCGATTATGGATACATTCATTCAGAAAACCATCGATGAAGAAGTAACAGTACGTGGAAACTATAAATGTTTACAATGCAAGGCGTGTGATGGGACGATTGAAGGTGTGTCATTTACCATCAATGGCTACACTATAAATTTGAAGTCAATGACTAATTGTAAGACCACTAATGTTGTCTACTTAGTGGTGGGTCAATGTTGGTATGCTTATGTCGGTAAGACAGTGCACAGTATTGCTACTAGAATCACAGAACATCGGTCAGCAATTGAAACAGGAAAAACAAATGCCCCTCTAGTGAAACATTATTTGGAGAGAGGCCACAAAATGGATCATATAAATGGCTGATCTTGGAAAGAATAGTGAATAAAGGAGGCATAGATGCGGTTGAAGTATGAAACGCATGGAGGTTTGCTGGATTTTCACATTGGACACACACATGAGAAGTTTGAACAATGAAATTCCACGGGAGAATGCTATTTTGTTGAACCAACGATAAGTCAAGTAGATGCGTCGCATGTAAATATTCAGTGTAATTGTGGTAGTGCTTCATTAGCAGTAGCAAGTCTCAGGATTCAATTGACAATGAGTAGGGTTATACGCTAAGATCAGAGAATAAACCAATTTTGAGAGCTGTCAATCAACAAGATAAGATATAGATAATTGCCAGAGTTTTCCACTGGTTTAGAAGAATTAGATATAAGGATGGATTTCATTTGCAGAGTTGATTCTAACAGGTCTTTATAGAATGATATTCGAGGTAAGGCATATGTCCATGTGGTTTATATAGAAATGCAGCTTTCTTAGTTTGCACCATTCTTATTTGTTAACGTAGTTTTTGTCACCCTTGCCATATGCTATAGATAAAGAGCTGTCACTGGAATGATGCAAGACATCAATTTGTTGACCTCCTTTTTTATTTGTATCTCACCTTTGGTTTACTAGTATATGATGGTGGATGCCCTAGATCTTGAACTCCTTAATGTTCTGCTTTCGATGCCGATTTACGCAAAATGTGAGTTAGGTTTACAAATAATATGAAGCTTCATTTTTTTTAGACTGTTCTAACTATCGCAAAGGCTTTAGGTAGAACTAATAGGGCAAGAAGGGAGTCCTGGATAGGGACTGCAGTGTTTTATGGCATATAAAGTATACAAATTGGCTGTCACTCCACTAGTCCAAGATGGCGAGTGCAGTTTTGTATGATCATCAATCCTTTATTAGTCCAACCTTTGACGTTGTGTTTTTAAGCACTAGGTAATAGAGGCTAATTAAGGCGTTGAGGAAAGAGGTTAGTTTTCAAATGGAAGAAAGTTTGGTTTTACCTGAGATTTCATGCATTATGTCAAAAGGTAAGTTGGGATAACCGTTTATTAGAAATAGATATAATGCGGTAAGGAGAAAGTCTGTGGTGGAGACTTGAAAGTTTTATAACTTCTACAAAGTAGTCCAACGAGGTGTAAGAGAAGCAGAGTAGAGGCAGACCTGGCAGCTACCTTATTCCAAACTGCCAGACTTGAGGACTGGATACCTGGAGGTAGTTAGATGACTGCATCTATTGTTAGAAGATCAAGGGGGGGCTGAGATATTAGATTGTTGGGAAGTACACATTCATAAAAAGGTTATATTAGCGACAGTTAAAGGGGACTTGTGTAATTCATGTTTTTCTTTGTACAATGAGTTGAAAATGGTGCTAGAAGAATATATTATGCGGGTCATTCCGACCCTGGCGGTCGGTGGCCGCCAGGGCCACCGACCACGGGAGCACCGCCAACAGGCTGGCGGTGCTCCTACGAGCATTCTGACCGCGGCGGTTTAGCCGCGGTCAGACGCGGAAAGCCAGCGGTCTCCCGCTGACTTTCCGCCGCTCGTAGGAATCCTCCATGGCTGCGGAGCGCGCTCCGCAGCCATGGAGGATTCCGACTCCCCCTCCCGCCATCCAGTTCCTGGCGGTTCTCCCGCCGGGAACCGGATGGCGGGAGGGGGAGTCGCGGGGCCCCTGGGGGCCCCTGCCGTGCCCATGTCTATGGCATGGGCACGGCAGGGGCCCCCGTAAGAGGGCCCCTAAAAGTATTTCAGTGTCTGCAAAGCAGACACTGAAATACGCGACGGGTGCAACTGCACCCGTCGCACCTTCCCACTCCGCCGGCTCTATTACGAGCCGGCGTCATCGTGGGAAGGGAGTTTTCCCCTGGGCTGGCGGGCGGTCTTGCGAAGACCGCCCGCCAGCCCAGGGGAAAACTCGGAATACCCTCCGCGGTCTTTCGACCGCGGAGCGGTATTTCGGAGGGGGGAAGTCTGGCGGGCGGCCTCCGCCGCCCGTCAGACTCAGAATTAGGGCCTATGTCTTTTAATTGGAGTGGCTAATCTCGTACTTTAGCTGAGTATTGTGTTGTTGCCAGTGTCCTTTTGTTTAGTACTTGCTGGGCCTATGAAATAGGCTTAGTTGAATGTGATAGAAAGTAGAAATCCACAAGCTGTGGGTTTAAGCTGGCCACAGGAATGTAGTAGGAATAGACCAATAATCTATATAATATAAAGAGGTGCTATTTTCTGGAGTCTAATAAGGATATCCTTTTTTAAAGACTAATCCAAAATCACCGAGGGAATGAATGCCATGAGGAAAATAGAAGCCACCATTTAGTAGCAGCAGGTAAAATAAAATAGGAGCTCAGCTGTGCTCATGGAAAAATATGCATGACTTAAGCTCACTGAATAGTTTTCATGAAATATAAAATCTGCTAAAGGAGCATGAAAAGCCACTGGGAGATTGCATGAGCAGCACACGAAGGCATGAAGTACATTGTTGCCTAATGACAGCCTTACTGGGGAGGAAAAAGGGAGACGTGTGGAGTATAAGATTCCATGATGGTGTTACTAAGTCGTAAGTATTTAATATGAGTGATTCAAATGCAGTGTGGTGTTATGATTTCAGAATGATAATTACAAAGAGACGTAGAGTGAATTTGAATAGGAAGATTTGTGGCATTTCCTAAGTAAGGCATCTTCGCCGAAACGCGCGTTGAAGAATAAAGCCATAGCAAAATTGTAGAGACTTTCCAATGGAAGCACAGTTTAGTAACTGAATAGAGGGAAATCGTGTTTAGATATAAAGAAGGAAAGTGCATTGCCAAGAACTAAGCCACGACGAAATATGGAGTGTTTTTTTGCCTGAAAAAGAGCTAAGATTATATAAACTAATAATCGTAGAAAAATGATGTATGAACATAATTATTTTGAACATAAAATATTGATTAGTACAGCACATTGAGTGCATTAGTGTAGTGTGCACTTTATTTCTATTTAAGGTTTTCAAAAAGGAAAGTGATGTAGTGACATGTATATTGTTTTGAGGATGTGCGGTTGGAATGGAGAGAATGGTGTGTATGTATGTTGCGAGTACAGTGGTTGTTGTGGATAAAATGTTTTTATTAGCATTGGTTTGTATATAATATCGTTAAATAGGATGGAATTGTACATAAGAATATTTTATATAATGAATATGAATAAATAATAAAATTAATATAATCTGTCAACTTCCACGGTAAGCATACATTTTTTTCGTATGAGCATTGATGGAGTGCCTTTAAAAATCTTTTGGGGTTGCCTGGGGTTATTTTTAGATGTTGGCCTCGCTGTTGCTGTCATTTTTGCTGCCCCGGATAGTTTATTTGTGGCCTCACAGTTGTTATTTACATTTGTTCTGCCGTTCGTTGTTTGCTTTAGCCTCGCTGCCTTGAGTTTCACCCTTTGATGTTCTTGTTGCTGTTTTTTATTTTTGACCTCACTGTTGTTAAACCATTTTGTTCTACCTTAATTTGCTTGCTTTAGCCTCTCTGTCTTCAGTTTCACACTTTGCTGTTTTTTATTGCTGTTCCCACCGTTTTATGCCCGGGGACCGGCTTACCTCACCGCTGGTCCTTTTTCCCACGACCCGCTTCCGACAGTGCCCTGCCCCCACCCAGGACCTACCTAATGGAGGCTGCAACAGACTGCACAGCGGCCACGCACAGTGAACAAGCACAGCAAATGCACGCAGCAGGTGTGCCAAAGCAAGCCTGTGTGCATCCATCCGCACCTGGACCACGCCCAGCGCCAGGAACCCTGGCCCTCCTGCCACCCACAGATACTCAGCCATAGAGTTGCAAGCCCTGGACCACAGACACCACAACAACAACTGCTGCATCACATCTCCTCGATCAATGGCAGTACCTTTCACCTTTTGCTGGTACCTATTCACCTGTGATTCAGAACCTCACACTCTCACTGAAACCCACACCACTCCCACCTCACTGACCACATCTACCCCAGAACCACTGTGCTGCATCCTGCTCAATGCCTGATCACTCTGAAAACATGCCACAAAAAACTAAGACACCTTCATCAACTCCTCTTCCACCCCGACATCACCACTGCAACTACAAGATGAAATACCGGGACCGCACGACAAACACAGAGGCAGCATCGCCACTTTCCACAAAGAAACCATCCAGTGCATCACCACCAAAGATGACACCTCACCAATCATGTAATACCTCAACTTCCAACTCCAAACAATGGCAGAACAACCTTTTACAGGCCCCAGACCATGCCCCAGCTACTACAATGCCATCCCCAAATTCATCACCCCACTAGCCATCGACTCCAGGTACTACAACTTCCTCACAGAGTTCAACTTCTACCTTGATGACCCCAAGGATGCAAAATCGGCCAACCTCCTGAAAAGCACATGCAACATCAGCCTCACCCAACTGGACACCAACCCCACACACAGCACAGGACACATGTTTGACCCGATCTTTACCAACAGAGTCAAGTACAGTCATGTCATCAAACTCACATGGACTGACCACTGCATTATCCACTTCATTGTAGGATCCCCATGCACCACCACCAAGCCTCCCAGCACATCCCACCACATTTGGAACAAAGTGACAGAGACCCAATGAAAGGACGCCCTAAACACCACCCATCCTGACCCCAAAACCAACCTGGACCAGGCAGTCCAGAATTTTACCATCTGGATCGTCAACTGCACCGACAGAGTTGCCGTCATAAAGCCCACTAAGACCAGCAGATCCACCAAGCAAGCCAGGTTGTGAACACCAGAACTTAGGACAATGATGTGCAACTACAAATGGTTAGATAGGAGATGCCGCACCAGCAAAGATCCCACAGACCAAGCCACCTACAAGACAGCCCTCAACAATACCACCAATGCCTGAATGACACAAAAAGAGGTGCCCTCGCAGACTGCATTAAAGCTAGCTCCAACCACACAAGGAACTCTTCAGCCTCATCAAAGAGTTCTCCTGCCCATCAGCCACCAAGAAAATTATCTCCCCTTTCCAGGAACTTCAACATCCTGCCGGACTACTTCCACAACATGATATCCACCATATACAGCAACTTTGAATGCCAAATACCGACCTCTACAACCTCCTCACTCAAACTGATGCCACCTACAACCACCTGCTCATGGCATGGGAACAGCTCACCACTCAGAGCACCGCAGCCATCATGAATTCGATCCACTCAGAGCACCCATGGACCCCTGCTCCCACTTCATCTTCAACCTCAGGAGCAAGACATTCAGTGGCAAACTCTCCTCCATTCTCAACCCATCCATCTCCATAGTCACCTTCCCAGAAGGATGAAAATATGCAGAGGTCAGACCCTTCCTCAAGAAAACCTCTGTCGTCTCTAGTAAACTCAAGAACTACCAACCCATCCCTCTGCTCCCCTTCACCACCAAAGTCCTCAAGAAAGGCCACGAACAGCCATCTCGTTGAACACCTGGAAAGAAATTACCTGCTGGACACCTCACATTCCAGCTTTCACTCCAACCAGAGCACCGAGACCACCACTGATAACATCAGAACCGTCCTCGACTCGGGAGAACAGCGGCACTGATCCTCCTTGACCTATCAGCATACAGTATCCTAGGACACAGTCATCAAGAGACTCCACCACATCGGGATCCAGGGAGATACCCTCAAATAAATCGCAACCTTCCTCACAGGACGAACCCAGAGAATCCACCTACAACCACAGAGCATCATCTGCGGTGTCCCCCAAGGTTCATGCCTCAGCCCCACATTGTTAAACACCTACATGACACCCCTGGCCAACATCGTCAGAATACATGGCATCAAAATCATATCCAACACAGATTCTTTTAAAAAAATATATTTTTATTGATTTTCCATTACAGATACATTTAGTATTCTTATGTAATTTCTTCAACAGGATTAGGTTTATCTGATTAAGTTTACATTCAAACAACTAAACAATCCAAAGTGCACACAAGTTAGATCCAATTATAACAATCAATATAATTTCCTGCTGTGGTAACTGGCTACAAAAACGTATATTTTTGACATTGAGGAGCCCCTCATGTGATTACTGGATTGGTCTATTCTCTGCTGAGCCCAGCTTTTAGAAACTCATATCCAACACAGATGATACCAAACTCATCCTCTTGCTCTTAGAAGATTCCTCCACCACTACGACCAACTTCAACAACTGCATGATGAGCGTTACCGACTGGATGAAGACCAACTGCCTCAAACTCAACACAGACAAGATGGAAGTGCTGATTTTTTGTAAGAAGACCTTTCAGTGGAACAACACCTGGTGGCCCTCCGAACTCGGACAGACCACGCCCACAACCTTGGCATTATCCTGGACAGCAAACTCAGCATGGAGTGCCAGATCAACATAGTCTCCTCCACCTGCTTCAACACACTCTGCATTCTCCAAAAGACCTTCACATGTCTCCCCGCTGACACCAGCAAAACCACTACTCAAGCACTAGTCACTAGCCTGTTGGACTACAGCAACACACTCAATCCAAGGAGCACAAACCTGGACTCTCCTGAAGAGACTCTAGACGATACAGAACTCAACTTCCCTAGACAGACCCACATCACCCCTACCTCAGGAACCTCCACTGGCTCCCTATCCACTAAAGATGCAAATTGAAGATTCTGACTCACACCTACAAGGCCCTCCATGACCAAGGACCAGCTTACATCAACCATCTGCGGAACTTTAACACTTAAAAAAATGATGATCTATTGCTACACGAAGTCCCAATCTATTCTTCCAACCCATACGATCTCACACCATCTCCTCTTTGTCATTCAAAACCACCACCATCCTGTCCTTATTCCATACACATCCATCACTCGTGCGCACAGCATGATACATTACTTGGATCACACGCATGATAGTATTTCAACAAGCTTTTCATAATGTGGACAGGTTTCTTTATTCTCAACCAACTGCCATCTTTCACATACACCTTCCTCTTACCTACCTTTCTAGTATGATACCCCGCTTGAACTTTTGCCCTGACATCCAGAAATTTGATCATCCAAGCGACATCAACAATTTTGAGTCTTATCCAATCTCTAATCAACTTGGATCCAGAAACATAATCCCTCAACAAAACACAAGGAGTAACTCCAGTAGATACACTAGGTGTAGTCCGTTTAGCTCACAGCATTTTCTCAACTGACCAAGTTGAAATCAATTTCCAATCCAATTTATTGACTAATGCTAATTGTAACTGGTCCTTCAACGTTCTGTTGAACCTTTCAACCAGACCATTACTCCCAGCATGGTATAACGAGCTCAATGTGTGAATAACATTATACTCACTGAGGAATGTATCCATGCCTTCTGAAACCAATTGTGTGACATTTTCAGTTACAAACGTGCTGAGATTACCTTCTATTCTGGATACTACCTGGAAGAATTCTATCACAGTATGTGTTTCTATATAGTCAACTAATTTCACTTCCAGACGCTTTGATATGTAGTCTACCAATACTAATGCATAAGTAGGAACTTCTCCTTTGATCCTCAGAGGCCCAGAAATATCCTATGCCAATTTGGACCTTGGTGTCATGTCAATTTATACTTGAAACATGGGCTGATTTGGTAACCCAGGTCTTGTGACAACATATGCACGTTCTCCAGCTCCTCCTGGTGAATTTGTAGCCTTATTTCCTTAATGAGTAAAGCTTTTAAAATTGCCCTGCCCTTTGAACCTAAATTATGTATCAATATTGTTTTTTTTATTTGTATTAGTAAAATTGTCACCATCTATTTCATAAGGCAAGCTTCAAAGGCCTCTTTTCAAGGTGACCACTACAGAGGGGGCTTTCCTGGAGCTGACAAAAAGGTTGGGAAGGAAATATTCTGTTAATTTTACTGTTAAGGCGCTGAAGTTGTAGCCAACTCTAGTGGTCAGAACTAATCAAATGTCACTGTCTGATGTAATTGCCTGGTTTATTACAGCATAAGTAGCGAAACTGAACAAAAGGCGGAAGTGAGTTGCCTGATTTCAACTTGGCCAGGAAGCGTCTGCGGTCAAAATGGTGGTATTTACTATTTCTGTGTGTCACAAAGGTTGCTTGACCTACAAATGTCAGCAAGGCGTGACGCATCAAATCAGCAGCAACTGTAGAGGTACGAATAGGTAAATAGCCCAAAAAGTAGAGGCTGGTCTTCACTTGTGTCAGATTGGGTTAGTGGTTCAATTCCAAGCAGCACCTTGAAGATGGCCTTGAAAAACACAGTACAGGCCTTGCTGGAGGTAAAGACATTTGACCTGCCATGGCATCATCAGAGGAGAAATAGATGGCAGGCTAGTGGTCACAGCGAGAGATGGGGCTCGACTCCTGCTCGTCACCAATAATAAGAAGTCTCCTTTATATGTGCTGCAGTGAATACTTCTTTATTTCCCTAGAAGTACAGGTGAAGCAAGGAACGCCAACTCCTCTCCAAAGTGGCACTAGTAGTCTGTAGATTGGTCCTTAATGGTATTCCATGACGTCATGAAATTACTCTGGCATTCCAGGGCACAACGTACTCCTTTACCAGGTACCATACTAAACCAATGGTCTTCTTTCGACATTGGACTATGACTACTAATCAGTCCTTCTTTTCATTGGCATAATTTCCAAAGGATCTAACGGCAATCCTTGTAGCAGATCTCATATTCAAATCAGAGGTAAGGTCTGACTGGGCTTAGAAACATGAAACATGAAGGTGTTTGCGAAGGGACTGGTATTTATTGACAGAGGTATAAGTTGCATAAACAGTGAGAATGGCAAAGCAGACATGGAGGGAAATGCAGGAAAAAAGACGAAAAAGGGCGCACTTCCCATTCCTGGGAAGCCAGCCAGGACACAGATGGGAACTACATACATTGCCCACCAATCAGGAGACACAGAAAAAATCCCTCCGTTGCCAGCTTATCATAATAATGAAGCAAATAACCTTTCCTGGTCTGCCACCTAGGAAACAGAGGGAAATTCTCATCCCTTGCCCACCAACCTCACGTTGTAGGTTTTGTCCCAAATAAATGATGGGGGGGCAACCTTTCTCTGTAAACTCGCATATATGTGCACATTGCAGCTGACCTGCAAAAAGATCAGATTTGTGTGAATTTAGTTGTAAATTATGTTTTCATGTTTAGTAAAGCGTACCTGCATTTGGAAACTGTAAAACAGGCTCTAACAGCAAAGAGGTCAAACAGCCAGCTGTTCAGAGCCCAGTAAAAATAAGAAATTGTGAGTGGAAACCAAGGAAAAAATAGAATTTCTCTCCACCAACCACAGAATGACATATGACTAGTATGCACAAAACACCAAAGCATACCTTCAATACTCTAAAGTTAAAGATTTAACCACAAAAACCCTGCTTAACGCAAAAAGGGACATCAAACTCCCATCTGAAACCAAATCCCAGAAAATCTAAATTCCTACTCATCGCCACATGACCTAAAACAAAGCCACCTTTAGAAAAGGCTACCTTCAGGATATCTATCTTTTTGTTGTGTTCCCCATTTTATGCTTTCGATAGCTAGCATTGTTCAGGTCTGGAGTAGTAGCTGTGTCATGCTGATCAGGCAACGAATTCACAGACACCACTTAAAGGGACACTTTGGTAAATCAACTGAATATGTGAAAAATGTTAGCACTTTGCATAAAGTGCATTTATGTGGTGTCATGAAGAATGAAAACATTTCCCATTGGCACCTAAAACGTAACTTTCTTCAAACCTGCGGAGACTGATCCCAGTGGAAAAAAATGTATCAAAACTCTTATTCACTAACGTTTAATAGGAACATCATACTGGGCACATATATATAATCCTGTATAAAAAGAACATTTGATTGGCCAAATGTATATTATCCCCTGAGGGCAAACTCATTTTGCAATATTTAAAACAGTCCCCTCAGCTCACTAGCGAGGATGAATAAAGGGAACTCATTTTCCTGGCATGCCTCTTGTAATTCGCTGTAATCATCACACCTGTAGAAAGCCGTTGCACTTTTAAGGAAGGCCACAAAGTTGATCCATAGAAGGAAGGTAAAAATTAGACCCAGGTCTTGAGGCTCAACAGTCCATGTAGCAGCCCCCGAAGTACACCCTATTTTCAAAAGCAGGACCAATCTCAGACTTTAGGAGCCAGAAGCGACACAGGACCACAGCGGTTGGTTTTGAAGGTGGATAAATTATTTGAGCTGAATTGAGGGTGGCTGCGCGGGGCCCCAGGGTGTAGTTTGGGTGACGTTGCAAACTCGACCAGCCCAGGAGAGAACACGTGATTTCTGTGATGCAAGGGACCACTGCATAGATTTGACCTGCAAACATTCCTCCAGTGCAGGGACAGGTTCAAACTGCACAGTGGCGTAACGAAACTTTAGCCCACGCCCCCCCCCCCGCCCACCCCCCGCAAAAATCAAAAATACATGGAGGGGTCCCCCTCTGAACTCACAAGGAGCTGTCAGGCAAGGATGCTGTGCTGAAGGAGCCCCTGAAGGTCGCCCCCCCCCCTCCCACCCCCCGCACCTCGGGGGCTGTGTGGGCCTTTGTTACGCCACTGAAGCTGCTGCAAAACATGCAAGGAGGAATCATGGGCATTTTATTCCCAATTTCCTACAGGTCATCACCAATTGCTGCCTGGTAATACCCTTTAAAATGCATGGTTCCACGCGCTCCCAGAAGAAAGCTGATGCAAATCATTTCCATGGGCTGCAGTGCAGAATCCGTGACCTTATTAGTTTTTGTGTTTAACAGATAAACACACATTGCAGGTGCAGTGAATCTGATAATATAGCGTTAGAGACAGCAAGATAAATACAGGCCTTCCTCCCAGCAAAACAACAGGATGAGTGACAGAGATTGAATGGGGGGTGTGGAGAAGTGGGAACAGTCCTCGAATGAAGTAGTCGATCCAGCATATGTATGAGGGCAGTCCCCCTGAATAGAAGGCAGAACGATGGCAAACATGGAAGGGGTGTGAGGGGTCACGGGAAAACACATGCACCACTCAAAAGGACACTTTGGTAAATCAACTGACTGTATGGAAAATGCTGGAGGTGCCCTCCCTTTGAAAAGGGAGGGAACTTGCGGGAAACCATGAGAGTGGTAGGATGAGATTGAAGGGGGAAACTGCCAGGGAGTGTGCAATGAGGATTATTAGGGCCCAAGTCCAGCACGGTGTTGTGAGAGGTCAGGCACCAGGGAACACCCCCCCACTGCATACCATGTAGGGGCAGTCTAGTGTGTAAGGATGAGGGAGGGTAGGTACCCCACTGCACTGGGGTCATGAGGAGGAGTTGCCGGTTCGCCCCGGTTCCAAGAATTGTGACAATTACTGGTCCCACACCAGGGCAATGGGACAGCAGTGGAGGCAATTGTTTCCTCCATCTCAGCCCGCTGCACAATTGTGGCCTTCTAGGCCTCGTGCTGGGAGGAATTGCAGTTTTCTATTTGATTGTTTTTGCTTAATTTACTAGTGCTAAAATTAGATCAGTAAAGCAAACAACCATTTTGTTTCTCTTTGACTGACTATAAATTCCCAGAGCTCCAACGTCCCCGGGGGTCTAAGTGAGGCAGACCAATGGTTGTGTAAATTTTCTGGGTAACCTCCATCCAGTAGTGGCGAAGATGGGAACAGTCGCATAGCACATGTTTGAGGTCTGCTGGCGGGGGCAGCCAATTGGCTCAGATGTTAGTGGCATCTAGGAATATATGGTGGACACACTGGGAGGAGAGATAAGCTCTATAAAGCAGGTAGAACTGTGTCAGCTATAGACGTGTATTGCAAGCGCCGTACAACGCCACCTGTTCACAAATCATTGAATAGCCAACAGAAGTCTCACATTCACTTCCGCTAACAAAAACCTCCTTTTCTCCTCTAATGCATTTGTAATCGAAAGGCATACCTCATGTTTGTAACTCTCTACTGACTGTTCAAACCTGCGAACAGGAAAATATTCCATGCATGAGGTGAACTGAAATGCGGATATCAGCAAGGATATCACCCTATCTATTAAGCACACTGATGATGGTGTTTCAGCTACAGAAAAAGGCAACTTTTCCAACTTTTCTATATTCACCTTTGTGTAACCTGCTTCCTTTTTTGTCATCATCCCTAAAAGCTACCCTGCCCTGTCCTAAAACCTACCCCACCCTGTCCTAAAAATGACCCGACGCCCTGCTCTAAACTCTACCCTGTTCTAAAAACTACCCCACCTTGTCCTAAAAACTACCTGGACCCCCGCCCTAAACACTGAAACCTACCCTGTCCTAAAAACTATTCTACCCTATCCTAAAAACTATCCTGGTCCCCTGCCCTAAACCCTAAAACCTACTCTGCTAGGTCTTAAAAACTACCCTGACCCCACCCCACCCTAAACCCTAAAGCCTACCCCACCCTGTCCTAAAAACAACCCCACGCTGTCCTAAAAACTATCCCTCCCCACGTGTTGAACCCTAAAACCTATTCCAACGTGTCCTACCCTGACCCCCCGTTGCCACCCTAAAGCCTACCCTGTTCAAAAAAGTACCCCACTCTGTCCCAAAAATGGCCCTGCTCTCTGCCCTGAATCCTAAAACCTACCCTACCCTCTCCAAAAAACTACCCCAACTCCCTCCCCTGCCCTAATCCCTTAAACCTACCCTGTCCTAAAAAGTACCCCACCCTGTCCTAAAAACGATGCCACCCTGAACCCTAAAAACTACCCCACCCTGTGCTAAAAACGATCCCGACCTGTCCTAAAAACGACCCTGACCCCAACCCCTGCTCTGAACCCTAAAACCTACCCACCCTGTCCTAAAAACTACCCCAACCCACCCACCCTGAACTCTAAAACCTACCCCGCCCTGTCTTTAAAAATCCCCACACCCGCCCCATCCCCACTTACCCAGCCGCTGCATTCCTCTCCAAGCTGTTCCTGCTGTGTGCCTGAACCATGCATATGCATGGTGCCTTAACCACGCATTTACATGGATCAGTCACATGCGTGGTTCAGGCAAGCGTGGTAACACATGCATGGCTAAGCATTGCTCAGGTCGAGAAGAAAAGGCTGTTTCCCTTCATGTACGTCTTCACTTTCATATACAGTATAATATTCAGGCTCGTAAAGCATAGGATCAACTGTTTTAACATCCCATTCATCAGAAACAACACCAGCTGTAACATCATTCATAGAAATTTTAAAAACATATGTAATCTGTAACATTGTGGGTGGACCAAAAATATCATATGCCACTTTATCCCAGACAATCCACAGCTAATACCAAGGATGAAGCAAATAAGTGTGTTTAAGCCAATTTTAAAGCGTATATATACCACGTACTGAGGCAGTAGGTGAAGTACTTTGGACTTGTTAGAGATTAAATACTTCTTCACTTTATGAGATACTATTGTTTGCTGTGGTTATAATGGACAAATGTTTATGGAAATACATGTGATGATTTAAACGTTCTCAACGTTATTGATGTTTTCCTTGCAAACTCAGCACATTCAGGAAGCAGGACGCAAAGGCCAGAGATGCTGGGTTGGAATGGAGAATGTGTCCCCTGTACCCACACTAGAGGTTCAGATGTGTGATGTGGTAGATCACAAATCTTTAAGACTGATGCAGCAGGTCTGCGAATCAATACATTCTCAGCCACACGTGCCATGAATGTTCCATACATGCATTCAAAAAGGCGTCTCCTGTCGACCTCGATTGCCACTGCCTGCTGATGTAAAACCAGAATTTATGGCTGGCTTCAGTCAGGAAGAAGCAATCTTATTTTTGTTACTTTTGATTTATATAGCATACAAACACCCAGTGCTTAATTTGTGAATAAAAAGGTGCCGGTGCCCAAAGCCCTCCTCTTAAACACGGGGTTGCTGCATTTAAATGTGGGCGCACAGAGGCAGGGTAATCCTGAAGCCATCTCAGGCCTCTTCAATCCATTTAAAGACACTTCCTGCACCTTCAGCTCACCCTTGCAGCTTTCTGCTTTCTCCCATTGTGACGCCTTTTTTCTCTTCCTCCATCTTTCCCATGTGTCTTTTGCTTGAAGAAAATGCTTGAGGCAGAAGAATAAGCCCCGGCCCTAAAAAATAAGTGCCGGTGCTCAGGCCCGGAAACAATAAGCACAAATTAAGCACTGCAAACACCAAACGGTCTTTAGGTGCTCAGAAAGAACATAACTTGCATGCTAGCTACGTCTTGCACACCAAAGTTTTGAACATATTCCTGGTTCCAAATGTAAATTGGATAATTTGAGGTTTAAAAGGAGGAGGGTCCAAGGTCTTATATGACCATGTAAAAATAGGAGTTGCAATCAAAGAAGGTTTTGAAGATTCGAGTGACTTTTAGTAGGCAGCCACTGGCTGAAAAAAGAGAGCATACTAGCACATACCGAGGCATATGGATGGATATGAAATGCAAGGAGGATGCTTAGATGTAATGGTGCAATGGTACATTGTTTTAAATTGTATTCTGTAGCTAAAGAAAACAGTTGTGAAAGTGTGTGGCCTGCGAGAATCGGGCAACAGAAAAGACAAGTTTAGCAGCTTGGTTCTAGACACCCTGGAGACAATGACAAGCATTGTGAGGGTTAGAGCCACTGGCGTAAATGTAAATGGCTATGACCTATATGTTTTGGTTTGTAGTGTCGTGGATGTATGCCATGTACCACAGCAGTCCTCCTAGGCCTCTCACTGCAGGGGAGAGGACACAACAAGGCTGCCATCTTGGGAGTGTTTCAGGCCTCATTCCTACAGACTATCTGTGATACCCTAGAGATGCAACCCTTTCTAGTGTGTCTACCTAAACTTTTATAGCACCTTTGTGGCTTTTTACCTTGATAATGACGGGGTCAAAAGAGTTAGGAGCACAGAAAAGGGGGCAGCCATATATTTCTATGTGTTAAACTTTTAAAGGAATTATTCCTATACAATGGCAATACTAACATAACCTTTAAAAACATTGACTGTATGCAAAGAGAATAACAGAAAAGGCAGCTTAACTGCAAATGAATTATAATGATTTTGTTAAGTATGGCACCGGTTTTGCAGTGCTATGAAATGGAAGAACCTGTATTAACAAGCGCTAAATAAAAAAAAGAGTTATTCCCAGACTGACCCCGCACACACAGACAAAGAAACCTAAGGGAAAGGATGTGGCATAAGAGGCAGACCTGCCGACTTAAGAGCTGGGAACACGGTTCAAGTATTGGCGCCAGCTCAACATCTTGTGATTCTGGGCAAACCACTTAATCTCCCCTTTCTACCAAAAATGAATGTGTTCTTGTGTAATGTATCTGGTGCTCATGTAAAGGGCTGTAATATCTTTGTATCATGTTTGTGCTAACTAAATTCTGTTTGAAGAGGCCCAATTTACATTCAAAGGCTAGATGATTTTGCTATCAAGCTTGAGGCCGTGAAGTGCATGGGTCTGGAAATGTAGGAGGCTGGCCCTTTATGTAGTGTGCAAAACCGGGCACACTGAGCAGAGGGTCTGGGCAATAACACATTGGTTTACAGAGGTAAAAACTAGACCACTTAATGCTCTCATTTTTATGGTAGCTGGGTAGAGCAGTTAGGCTAATCTTGGAGAAATGCAAAGCATTTGTGTACTCACAGTATCACTAAAGCAAAACACACACTCACAAGAATGACTCAAGACCAATTTACAAAAATACTTTAGATTTTTATAAAAGTTTTTAATAAAAAATCATTAAACTAGGGTAAGTACATTTTAAGTTATCAATTTTCAAAATTTAAAAAGATGTCTCAGTTCCGTGTGTAATTACGCACCATAGGAATCGATTGGGAAATAATTTAAAAATGCATATAAAATCAGGCAATGTGTTTACCAATGTCTCCTTTTGCAGGTATGTCAAGGTCGTCTGTGGGCCCTTTGCACCAGCTAGAGAAGTTAAGGCAGTTTCCGGTTTCGACGGGAGCAGCTGCAGAAAGTCATTGGAGCTAGTGTAACCCCGCAGGAGGACTTCAAGGTGAGTCCGGTGGGCCTTTTGGAATGTTGAGGTGGCAAGGGGTGATGGACCCTTGGGGCACAGCTGGATCTTCAGTGGCAGGGCACAGGGCAGCCAGGTGAAGAGCGAATTGGTGAGCCAGGAGCAGTATGCAAAGGTGCCCTTGGAAGCAGGAATTAGACCACCTTGATGGTCGCTTGTAGGTCAACAAGCAGCACTCTGGTGGAAGGTCTAGATGTTTTCTGAAGTCCCTCAACTGAGGCTTCCTCCTTGTCGCTTTTCAGTATGTGGTGCAGTGGCCTTCTGGGTGTCTGGCGAAGAGTGGCCAGTACCTGGGGCTTTTGCACGGTTTGGCCACTGGAGGTTGCAGTGCCCCTAAACGTGGCACAATTTCAGGGTTTTTCCTCACGGTCCTTCAGGTGGGGTTCGGTCTGGCTGTGGTGGCCAGTTCCCTGGTCAGCAGCAGGTGAGTGAAGTGTACTTCATGGTCTTCTGGACTTTGTTGCAGGAGAGTGATGTCTTCACTATGGAGGTAGATCTTTGGCAAGTTTCAAAAGTGTGGAGGTTCTCTAGGGGTTTGTAGAGTCCGTCCAATGTTAAAGCAACCCTTCAGCAGCAATTGTTGAGTCCTAGGTGCAGCAAGCAGGGTTTGGCACGTTCCTCTTGGTGCAGCAGGACTTCAGTTCTCCAGCCTTGGGTCTCCTTTTTGCTGGTCTTCTTTTGTCCTTGGAATCTGAATCTCTGGTGTAGGGGAGCCCACTAAATACTGTATTTTGTAGGCTTTTAGGAGAGTACCTAGTAGTGACCAATGGGTCATCTACCTAAGGGTGGCTACACCCACTAAGTGACCACTTACTGTGGGCACAGGTCACTTCCCTACTCCTGATAGGCTATTTTCTTTCCATGAAAATAAAATGAAGGGGGTCACCTGATATGCAACACCTTAGGGGTGGTTTAAGCGGGGACTGACCACTCCTCCTGTCCTGTGTGTGTTTTTCCACCATTGCTCCCGCCAAAAGTGGGGGTTTGCAATAGGGACGGCCATCCGCTGCTAGCAGCAGGCTTGTGGGTGAAGTTTCAAGGGTGGTAAGACCTTTGAAGCTCAGTAGCAGGGCAGTGCACATTCTTGGGGGGAGGTGTGATAGCACCTCTGCCAAGGAAGGGCTTTATTCGGGGCCCCACTTAGCAGGATCAAACACCCCAGGGTTACAGAATCTTGTCTGGTGGTGGCAGGCTGGTTGTGACCGGCCAGCAGCCATGCCAGGATAGTTAGGTTTTGCAGGGGGCAACTGTAAGGTGACCCATTGGTACATTTTGGACTAAATCTAATACTGGTACCAAATTGGATTTATCATTCTGAGTTGTTTAATTCAAAACAACACAGGGTTCAGAGTAACCATTTCATAGCTGTGAATCTCAAACTGAGCAGTGTCCATCACATGCATTTAAAATGGCTGCTCTGTTCACTTACTATGTTCTAGAATTGGCAGGGACACAGTAGGAGCATATTGCTCATACATCTATGCCCACACACAGTATAGTGCACTCTGCCTTAGGGTTAGAAGGCCTTTCAGAGTGGTGACATACCTATATTGCATGCAGTGTGTAGTGGACAGGGAACACAGGCTGTGTGTCATATCGAGTTTGCATTTTAGGACTGCACCAGTACACTCAGCCTGCAATGGCAGTGCTGGGTGCTTCTCCATGGATGGCCCTAGAGGGTGGCACAATCTGTGCTCCTGCCCTTAGTGCCCCATGTCCTGGATACCTAAGTAACATTTACTAGAGGGCATATGGTGGCAGCTAAAGGTGGTGCCAATTGTGCCAATACATCACAAAAGTTTTGGGAAAGAGATCTAGCCCAGGGAACC
The DNA here is from genome assembly GCF_031143425.1 of Pleurodeles waltl. NCBI lineage: Eukaryota > Metazoa > Chordata > Amphibia > Caudata > Salamandridae > Pleurodeles > Pleurodeles waltl. The sequence continues at coordinate 621,223,500 of NC_090438.1, read as the reverse complement.
TGGTTGGCAGGGGCCCTGGGCACTAACAACTTTGTGACCACGTCAAATTCCAGGCAAAAAGTGTGGGTTAACCATGACAAAAGTGGCCTTTTCTCACAGGAGTCACCATTTTGGAGACAATAACTTTCGCCATCTTCCTGCCTAGAACTAACGTATGTGCTTGGCTGGTGATCTTTCGGAGGTTATCAAGAGCACATGCTATCACCTAGTGTTAAGCTCTATTCAAGACATATGCTTAATGCACCCATTGCAGAGGTCTTGTCAGAATGAGAATGTCACAGATTACAATCCTGAAATAACTTTTTCATCTCTTCATCTCTGCAAGTTTGATGCAAATGAGTTATAGCAATTGTGTTAAGAATGGCACCTGTTTGCAGCGCTATGAAATGGCAGAACCTGTATTACCAAGCGCCATATAAAAAAATGAGTTATTTCTGGACTGACCCAACACACACCAGACAAAGAACCCTAGGGGACAGGATGTGGCGTAAGGTCCAAAGTGTGGACTTTGGAGATGAGGAATATGGTTCGAGTCTCAGCGCTGGCTCAATGTTCTGTGACTCTGGGCAAATCACAAAATCTACCCTTGCTACCAAAAACGAATGGGTGCTTGTGCTTATTTAAAGGGCTGTAATACCTTTGTATGGAGTTCGTGCTACATAACACCACAAAAAAACACCCTGCAGACATTGCAAAGAAACAGCAAGATGCCAAAAACCAAGAAAGAAACAACATACCGCCATGAGTGAAGCAGGGAGGCAAAAGAAAAAATAGTGCGTCACACTAAGGTACATAGCAGATTGTGCAATTATCCATGTAACAGGGTCATTCTCCAAAGGGGTAACAAAACAGCCTCAGGGCAGGACAAACAAAAGCATTAACCAAGGACATCAAAGGGTTTTGGAAACGCAGGCCCAGGAACAAATTAAAATGATGGGCCTGAGATGGGCGTAGTTAAAGCCCACATAATTCATTACAACATGTTGAGAAGAGTGATATGCTTGACCTAAAAAACAGGGTCTGGAAAGGCCAGGAAAGTCTGAATTGCAGTAATCGAGTCTCCAGACAATGACTTATGTCGCTAAGGTACACTGCCTTTTAATGGAAAGAAAGGGGACAGTTTTGAGCAGCTTGCACAGAAGGAAATTGCAGGCTGAATCAACGGACACCACTTGATCAAACAAGTTAAGTTATTTTGTTTTACTGCTACATTCTTTAATGAGGTTACTGGGGTAAGAGGCTGGGCAAGGCAGAAACAATTTGTCCATTAAGTAGGGTTCTCCCTACTAAAATCTCTACTTTATCAGAGTTTAGCTCCTGCTATTTTCCATTCAGTCCTCATTTGTAATAGGCATATGGAGAACTCATGAGCTGTGGTAAGAGGACCATTCAAACAAAAAAATGTAGTTGGGTGTTTTCTGCACTTGTGTAAAATTAATTAACAATAACTGAAGGGAAGAGAGACTATTGTTTAAATCATCCAATACAATTCTTTCATTTCATAACTTTACACAAGTTTCTTTCGCTGTCCAATTATTGGGAAAAGCAAATTACACAATATTTGCTCATTTTAGAGATGCTTATTAGATTATCCTACCTAAGGTGGTGCACAAATATTAGTAACATAAATAACTTGCTTGTTTTGCAATGTGCATGCGTCCTTGGTTTCTTTTTCTTTTGTTTTGCTCAGTCGCAATAAATATTTTTTTATTTAATTTATTATTTTCCCAGTTATGTAGAGCCCTGAAGAAGAGGCAGTCTAGAACAGCAAAACATGTGTTACAAAGAAGATCAGCGTAGCTGCTGCTATGTACTCCCACTTGAAATTGTTTAAAAAAATTGTTTCTGATGAATAATACTATGATTTTCCTCTGTGAAATGCAATTATATGTGTAATTATTCAAGAATTATTTTCAAATAAACTATTTCTTTGAACTATACGTATAACCTTTATTGATTGTGCTCACGATATATATGAGCTTGTGATGAGATAGAGAAAATTGTAGATTTTCTTTTATGAAAAATAAATGGGGTAGGTGACGGTCATCCCTAGTAGTGGGCTGCTCACTCATCCTTAAAGCTGCCCTCAGTCCTACTGCCCCTGCATGGGATATATTGTGGGGCCCTAGACCTAAGCAGCCCTCCACAATGGGCAGAAAAACCATAGATAAACAGGGGAGTCCAAACTTATAAAAAAGTGGCATGGAAAGTGTTTTGAGGACCCCCACGGAGTCTGGAACTTCCCCTGACAGAAATGTGAGGAAAATCTGTGATTTTAGCCAAAGATTGATGTTTTTAGGGCCTGCTTGGTAACAAAATGTTGGGGTAGGCACATAATTCACATCCACCTGGACACCTTATTATCTAATTTTCAGAAATGCATGCGTTTTGTAGGTTTCCATGGGTACCATCTGAGCTCAGGCCCAAATCCAGCAGCTACTCACATCGCCAAATTGGCTCTATTTAAAAGGAAACATCTTTATGCTTCCTTGTGGCATTTTGGGGCCTTTCTTGTCAAGGGCGATCAGCTCAGTCACACTCAACAGACAGAGCCAATCAAGTGTTTTTGAGAAGTGTGGGAAAAGAGAATAGTAGAACAATTGTGATTATCTATTTTATGGTCTAAACCAAGATCACATATTTCAGGTGTTTAGAAAATGAATGGTTATTAACCAGGCCCATTTTCAAAGACAGGTGGGTAGTGGTTTTAGGAGGGAAAGAGGTGTTGTGGGTGTGGGAGTGAAAGACATTCAGAGACCTTGGGAGGCTTACCACGTGAGGTAGCTGCTGCTTGGGGTCAGGTTTGTCCAAGGTCCGAGATTGTACAGAGAGTACTTGAAAGGTTTTGGTAAAGAGTGTTGCATCTTGATTTGAAGGGACTGAGCCAGGGTTCCAGATCCAAGTGTGCTTGCCATAGAGCCACTAACCTAGCCCAAGAGGTAGGCTTTTGATCTTGTGCACGGAGTGACTAGCAGGGGAGGATTCAGTTCAGTACTATCATGTCACTTTAGCTGGAATAGAACTAGGAGGGGAAAAGGGATAACCCAAAGCAACTGGCAAAGCAAATCACTTAGCTAAAGCAACAAATCAATGCAAATAGGACTATAGGCTCTTAAATTAAAATGAAGTTAAAAATTAACAGCATGTAACTGCTTGCAACATGAGCCGAGCAGGGAAGCCAGTCACCTCCTCATGATACAATGAGCAAAGGAGAGGAAGACAAATAAGATAAATAGGCAAATTCTTTAAAAAAGAAACAACAGAAAAGTGACCATTAAAAAAAAAAGATAAACAGCAGCAGAGCAAGTGGGTACTCAAAGTCTAAACTAGTTCTGCCCAGACAGCAAAACACCATGTCCACTGTGCTTGGTCCAGCTCTCACCTGCTCCCACTCTGGAGGACCTTATGAGCACACCAGCACAGTCATTCCTGATTCCTGGCACATGCCTGAGACCAAAAGGATTAAGTGATGAATCACCACGTTTCCAAGGTTAATTCTCCACAAATCAGTAATTTCTTGACATTATGGCCTCTAATTCAATTGATATATTCTCAGTTGGTCACTTCTTTCTGCCCATCAGGCCCATCTCTGCATTCCCAAATTCAGAGTCTAGCATTTTGGAGGAAGGGCTTTTTCTGTCTCAGCGACTTAATGTTGGAATTCTTTTCCACAACCATTGTGGTTTAAATATCATCTTTTAAACTTCAGAACATTGCTAATGACATGGTTCTTCTGGAGGAGTGCGACAAAGCTACCAATCTGGGTGAAGACAGCCAATTTTTCCTACTCAGATATTTTTCACCAGATGTTTGTGGCTAACGTGCAAACATCACTAAAGTCTATTAGACGTTTGGAGCTCTCCTGGCTACAGCCTCCTGCCTTGTCCGGCTAAAGAACAAGAACCAACACAGCGACTACCTTTGAATGGAGTAGGAAAATTGAAAAACCCATTGCTGCTTCAAAGTGGCCTTATGAGCTGCAAAATCAGATTTTTTTCCTATCTAGAGCTTTTGGTGTCAAAATTGAAGGCTTGAGTGGGAGCACAAAACATGTCTTCTTTGAAGGGCCTTCCTTCAGCATGCTCTCTTCCCATTGAACGATGGGCAAAGTAAAAGTAATAAAGTCTCAAAATAAAAACTTTGACCAGTGTGACATGGTATGCTGAACCAATCCCTGCTGCATCACAGCTTGAAATTACACTTAATTTCCAGGTTGAATATTTACTTGCATTTGGCCTTTCCTGTATTCTGTTTCTTGGTGCTTTTGCCTTAAAACCATTGAAAACATTAAAAATTCACATCAACTCTTCCCCTAATTCATTTGTAACATTTTTTGTGTGATGCTTCAAAACTAGTGACATTTTTTTGCAGTGTGTTCTTAAAAGTTGTTTGATATTGAAGCACACCAGACAAGTCTGGTTCAAACGAAGCACGAACAAGGAGCTCAGCTTAAGTCAAAAGTTGCAACAGGAGCTAATGTGTGGGTCCAAAACGAAACAATGCAAACATATGAACAATCAGTAGCCGCCGCGGGTCACGGAAGGGACGGGGAGGCATGAGGGGTAATAAACATTTTTTTTATTTTATTTTTTTAATTAACTTACCTCCTCCCCCGTTCCTCCTCTGTCCCTCGACACTCCTCACTGCAGGCTCCCAGCCTGCCATGCACCAATCCTGACGCTGCTCAGAGCAGCATCAGGATTGGCTGGGAGCACCCAGCCAGGGAGCTCCCAGGCAGACTGGGAGCCTGTGCAGGCTCTCTCCAGCCCAGCAACACAGACGGCCGGCCAAACACACATGCGCTGTGAAGGAGGAGTGCTGAGCACTCCTCCTCAGTGCACGTCACCTCCGTGGCCCCGCCCATTTCAAAGAAAACAATAATAAACATTGTTTATTATCGTTTTCTTAAAAGCTTTTGCAGCTGCCGCTGCTTGAGGGGGGCAACACTCCTCCACCCAAATGAAGGAGCCGCCACTGTGAACAATGCCTCAATGCTACAGCCCATCTCACTCGCCACTCATTCAGAGAGAAGAGGAGAACTTGGAGACTCACATGGTTGTCACAGGAATGTCATGCCATTGTGTTAAAACATAAACTAAAGACCCGTTTAACAACATAACTTGAACAGAGACACTGGAAACATCAGAAAACTCAAGTTCAATGTTTCCCGAGGTACTCCAATTATTTATGACACCCATTTACGCTTTGAGGTGAAATCATATAAAAGCATTGCTAATTTGTCAGTACCTACCAAATCTATTTAAAAAAGAGTCAGTTTAACAGATCCTGATTAGTAATGCCAGAAAGCAAGATCAGGCTGCAGACCGAGGGCTTAAAAAAGCACATCTATGACAGAACACGAAACATAATTTATTACTGACTCAATCCGTCTTTTATGTGTAAACTCATGCAGACAGGCACGATTACATATAGCTTAAGGTGAGTCAGCCCAAAATGATCAAAAACAACAAATCCAGCTAAAACGTTCCTGCTTTTATAACTGATAGCTTGAACATAGGCTTGTGTGCATCCGTTTATTTCCCAATTAGTATGCCTCAAAAGCGCAACTAAACAGATGCACTGCAGTGATATTAGTATAAATATACTTGGAAAACACAATAGTGATCACCAGGGCCATATCAGCATGGAAGAAAAAGTTTCAGTTTGTTCAAGAAACCTTGCCTGAGTTAGGAAACAGTGATACCTTCAACCTTTAGCAAAATTGCGGTAATGTCATTTCCTCCATAAGAGAAATAAGAGGTTCTTTTCCTGAGGTCAATAATGCTCTGCTATTTTGGTGAATTTTTTTTAAGTACGAGGCATTAGAATTCTTAAGCTACCAACCCACTGAAATAAATCATGATTAGCTCTTTCTTCATTAGAAGTGGCAGGCGCTATGGCGGTAATGGAAGAAAGAGAAAAATTACACTAAGGAGAACACAAAAGTCTTCAGCGGAGCCTTAAACAGATTTTCACTCGGAATGGCTCGGAGGAGGAGTGGTAGAGCGTTCCAAAGTCTGGAAGCTGAAGAAGAAAAAGATTTGCCGCCAAATCTAGTGTTCTGCACTTTAGGGAGGCGCAGCAGATTTAGATTGGCTGGACGGAGTGTCCTGAAGATGTTTTTTGAGCCCGTCTTGGATATACGTAGGGCTGTTCTGGTAAAATGCTTTGTGTGTGATCATAAGCTTTCTAAACTTAATTTTAGGGTCCATGGCCAAGAGGGAGAAGGAGTAAAACAAACTCTAGGGTCTCTCTCCAGATTACAAGAGTAAAACACCGACCCCCCCTTCCTCAGGTGGCATCTGGGACACATGGGACCTCCTGAAGCTGCATACACATCTCCATCGCCGCTCCCGATCCTGAATGTTTGAGTGAAACTGGGTAAGGCCTGCACGGAGAGTGACGTGCATTGCAAAATGGTGCCCAGCAGGCTGCGTTGAACGGAGCGAGATGGCGGGCTTCGCATATTGGACCAGTTGAAAAGCAGAGTCCGCTTATGGACCCCAACCCACCCAGTGACTTTGTGACAGCAACCTGTAAAGGTGATTCACTGCCGCGACTCCCACATTGCAGGCACTCCCCCACCCAGCTGCTATGGATGTTTGGCCAACCGCAATGAGGCAGGGCCGACGGAAGGGAACAACCTGCACAGCTCCTAGTGAGCCAGTCGGGCCCAGTGAGACACAGATGCTGCAGGTGAAAGATCTCCGTAGATCAACGGCGGAAGCTGGCGAGAGGATTGAGGGGTAAGGCAGGACAGGACATTACCACAAACCGCTCCCAGTACCCGGGGGGACAGAACAACTGCAGTCTACAGCTACGCCCTCTGTTGGGCCTGAGACAGTGGTAGCTTGTTGATCGGATGCACTCAAGCAGTGGAGCAGGCGAGACTCCTGCCTGTCCCAATGACAGCCCTCGGACACAGCCAATTCCCCAAGCCTCACTGCATACAAACTTGGCCCAGACCCAGAGACGGCACACCCAAAGTCATTCACCCTGTGGTAGACCAAGAGCAGACAAAGGCCCCATTGACTGACTTAAGGCTCCTTTCCATACCTAACAAAGTGCCCTTTGAAGCAGTGGCCAGTAGGGCCTCCAAGGACAGCCGTAGACAGCCTCTGTGTGATATATACCAGTACTGGGTGAAGACTGAGATCACAGTGAAGGACCAGGACGGCCAGGCATCTTATAGGAGTCAGCTCATGACATGGCAGGCTGGGGGGAATGCCCCCAGAATGCACCCACAAAGCCTTCCGGACGGAGTTGTGATCCCTGCCAAAACGCAACAGAAGGGCCCCGTGCAGCTTAAAGCAGCTCCTACTCTTACCGCATGGCATCTCCCTCACTACTTGGCTTCATGGCCAGATGGCCTAACCGCTCTGTGTCCCAGACATTGCTACTGCCATCTGCTGAACCTGGGGGAACGGGACTGCACAGGTACTTTTGATTGTCTGCCAACCTCACGGCCTATGTGACACCCCAACTTGGTCTTGCGGATTCCTACCCCAGTGGGGAGCTGGAACACTGGGTCCCAGAGTGACAGCCAGGGATCACATGCAACTTCCTCAATACCAGCGACTACATACAAAGGCACAACCTTCCATGGCCCCCTGGATCCTTGTGGACCACCCGGCCCCACACAGGTTGAGAGTAGCAGCATCAACTTCTATTTCATGGGACACAGGGGCAACAACCCACCGGGAATGACCATCCGGACCGGTGGATGACTCTGATGCCAAGGCTGACCTATGCGTCTCCTGGGCCCCTGAGGCTGTGGCAGGGAACCCTCTTCACCTTCTGACAACCAGAAGGTACAACTTACTTTGAAGCAGAGCAAACCACGCAGAATGTGCTGTGGTGCTGGGAAAGAGAGCGACCATGTCAGGAGCAAGGAGCAAAAAAGATTGCACTCCCAAAGTATGCTCTTGTGACCCAAGGGAGCCCAAGGGGTGCAGCCCTCTACTCCCTGCCATGGATTCCCTGGCAGGTACAGATGAGGCTGGGGGCCCGGTAACCCACTCCTTCATGGAGTCGCTCTTCATATCCCTCAAAGAAGACCTTCAATCAGTTAAGAAGGAGCTTTCCCAGGACCTGAAAGCGATCTGCTCAAATGTGACAGAGCTGTGGGACAGAGTCACTGCATTGGAAGACAGGGAAACACTTAGAGATAAAAAGATTGAACAACTACAACAAGAGGTCCGCCACCTTAAAGAACAGCACATTGACCTCCAAGCCCAACCAGAGGAACTTGAGAACAGGTATAGGAGTAACAATATCAGAATCCGGGGGGGCCCACATTGAGCTAAGAACGGAATTGTGGAATCCTACGTACAAGTCCTCTTTGATCATAACCTGGACACTTAAAAACTGCAACCGATCCTGACAGACTGAGTGCACAGGGTTGGTCTACCTCAAGCTGGGACAACACGCACTACCGATATACTAGCGTGTGTCCACGATTTTCCCCTGAAGGAGCAGATATTATGTAAAACAAGGGACCAACACCCACTAAGTTCAGGGGCCATACTTTTGCATTATACGAGGACCCCTCTGCCCTCATGCTGCACAAACGCAAGGACTTCTGCCCAGTGACTACCTTCCTTCGAGAAAACGCCATCTCTTATTCATGAGGCCACCCGTTTAGACTCATATTTAGATGGGAGGACTCGCTTCATAAGATCTGATCTCTGAAAATGGCCTGCGAGCTGCAGGGAATGGACCCTGCCACTGTAGAAGTCACTCCCACTAACGCTGGTAACCCCAAACGTAGGAGAACATCCAGCAAGCAAAGTTCTCAACCTTCCCCTGGCAATCTACAGCCAGACCCCGATACCATGGCCCAAGAGTGATGAATGGTACTAGAATCACTGCAATGAGACCCTGACAGATGATGACCAACAACACTGGAGGAGGCCCTGCGACACACTAAGGTAGCGAGCGATGGGGTGATATATGCAGGAGAAGGGACTGAGTTCTGTCCACCACCACGAGGAGTGGCAATGGTCCAGACCTGGAGATCTATCCCACTTTAGGCACTGGCCTACCCGGGGACAATTACCTGTTGGTTATTAATTTGTTTGGGGGATTTCTTTTTTGGTTTACTTGAGTATAAACCCAAAACACAGACTAATTCTCTGGACTACATTAGATAACCCTGGCTACAGGCATCATGGCCATTCCAGCAATGTTAATTTCACTGAAGTGCAATGCCCAGAAACCCTGGACATAGGCAAATACAATGGTTGGATTATGCATACTCACATTTCTTAAAGGGTAGAAAATCCCTGTTAAACCGTGGGCTGTGCTCTCATATTTAGAGGAGTCAGGGGCTGACGTCTGTCTCCTGCAAGAGACGCACCTAGTATCCAGTGACTGCCATCCCCTACGGTCCAGAGCATTCCCACACCAACTCTTTTCCTATGCAGTCACAAAGACGGCAGGGGTGGTTTTTCCACACATTCCAGGGGGTCATTGGGGACAAAATGGTTGAGATTAGGGGGTGCCTGCTGGCCCACAGAATTCACATACGGAGACATACTTTCCTGCTGGGCTCCATATACTCTCCTAACAAGCGTCAACAGGCCTTCCTTCACCATGTAGTAACAGAGGTCTTGGCCAACAGGACAAGCTTATATTGATAGGAGGTGATTTCAATATAGTTTTTGACAACACCCTGGACTGCTCCGCTAAGAGACGAGGGGAACAGGGAAGCTGACAGAGGATTGCAAGTGCTGGCTCCGTGACCTGGGTCTCAGAGACCTCAGGATAGACAGTCACCGGACCACATGTGGCCAAACCTATTATTCGGACGCTCACAAAACCTATGCAAGACTTGATCAATTTCTGGGTACAGAAGAAACCCAGCACTTTTTCTCTACTTGCAACATAGATGCCCGTTCCCTGTCTGATCATGTTGCAGTGATGACGGAAATAAACCTCCCCCACCCTGGTGCCTGCTTCAGACCCTCTTACACAAAGCAGAAGTGCTACAGCAAATCACACCAGCGATGCAGAACTTCTTCACTACCAATGATGGTCCTGACACCCCATCACCCTCCTCTAGGACACTATGGGAGAATTATCACCATTCTGCAGCAGATGACAAGGCACGGAAATAGCAGCATGCATCACTTATGGCTCATGTTCGAGAACTCAAATATATACATCACCGCACAGGAGCCCCTAGGTATGGTGGCAGCTAGAGGCAGTACGAAAACAACTAGCTGGGTTAGACATAGATGTTGTGGAATACTCCTTGCTGTGCCTGAAACACTCATTTTACATTGGGGGGACAAGAGTGGATGGCTGGTTGCCAACAGGTTACACGCCCAACACCAGAAAGCCAAGGTTAAGGCCCTGACGGAAAGATGGGGAGGATATCACAGATGACTACCACATAGCAGACTCCTAATAATTGTACGCACAGCTATACTCAGCCCTGTCACTTCTATCAGAGAGCCTTGCACAATATATAGGAGGAGCAGACAAAAGCCACCTCACACAAGACCAGGCCCTATATTTAGATGCTCACATCCACATAGAAGAGGTCACTGAACCAATATCCCGCCAAAAGTTATACAAATCACCCGACCCAGATGGCTTCCCAGCCTCATTCTACAAAACCTTCTGCATGATCCTTGCTCCTATCCTCATCAAACTTTTAAACTCTTACACTGGTCCAGGCACCACCTCTCGGTCAATGCTAGAAGCTTCAGTCAGCGTCATCCCTAACCTGGGGAAAGATCCTAAACAATGCGGATCATATCAAACTATATCTCTTTTGAACAACAATCTTAAACTTTTCACTAGCCTACTAGTGGCCAGCTTTAATCCCTTGATGCTGGGGCTTATAGCGCCTGTACAATTGGGATTCATTCCACACCCGCAATGCAGCAACAACACCAAAAGGGTTCTACACATTCTAGATAAAGCACCCTGGTCTCGGAGACAGGTGGCTCTCTTCTCGTTGATGCCGAGAAGGTGTTTGATAAGGTTCACTGGCCACACCAGGAGTTAGCGCAGACACATTTTGGCTTTGGAAAGCACTTCCGTAACTGGATCTTGAGTAACTACAGCCTCCATAGAGCCACTGTTCGGGTCAATGGCATAAAGTTGGCCCTCTTCACCATTGGTAAAGGGACGCGGCAAGGGTGCCCTCTATCACCACTACTCTTCGTTATCTTCATTTAGCCACTCGCGCAGAGAGTATGGGAAAATCCAGATATTATGAAGATCCGCTTTAGCGGGGAAGAGCACAGTATTTGCCTATACGCAGATGATGTGATGGTTGCCTTCAATATTCCCTTAACGGCACTCCCTGCCTTTCTTGAGGAGATTGAAAAGTATGGCCGGGCCTCAGGTTTTTTAGTAAACATGAACAAATCCCAAGCAGTCAATCTCATGGTCCCGATAGCCGACGTGGAAATTCTTACCAAACATTTTCCTATACAATGGCAGAATAATTCCAACTATTACCTAGGCATTCAATTATCCACCTTTGCAGCTGCCACTGCGACCCTTCTTTAGAAAGCATTGCTTAAACAAACCACCAAATATTTGAGCTCATGGAGCCCATTTCAACTTTCATTGTTGGGTGGAATTGCGGCAGTGTAGATAGTGGTTGTCACGAGAATCTTGTTCCTCTTCCAGGGCATTCCAATTGACTCCCCAGCCGGGATGATCACCTCACTCCAGAACAGCATATTTAGCTTTATATGGGCAGGCCAATGACCACGTATGAG